>NC_136068.1:940511687-945511687 GCF_964261635.1 Lissotriton helveticus
AACACGGAGCAGGTACAGCACAAGCAGCAGCAGTGAAAGCTTCCCTCACACATGGAACAGGTACAGCACAGGCAGCAGCAGTGCAAGCTTCCCTCACACATAAAACATGTAAAGCTCAGACAGAAGTTCTACTTGTTTCTTCTCTCTCACACTCACACACACACACACACACACACACATGCACAGATATAGCACAGGCAGCATCAGTGCAAGCATCCCTTGCATAACCGGTGCATCACAGGCAGCAGCAGGGTGCGCGCGCACACACACACACACACACACTCCCCCCACCCCAACACCATCCCCTGCATAGAGAACAGTTACAACACAGGCAGCAGCTGTGCAAGCTTCCCTCAAGTCGAATATTCCAGCACTGACAGCAGCACTGCTTGTTTCTCTCACACACCAGGATACAGCACAAACCGTAGCAGACAAGCTTCCATTAGTCTCAGTACAGGAAGAGCCTCCTTCATATTAATAATTATAATCATTATTAATGCAATTATTTTTAAATGAACATTCGTATAGCGTTAACAAACACTACCAAAACAAAATCTCTTGGTGCTATTAAGTCAACAAGGACTACAAGTAGAAAGGGCGTGTTTTATGCACCGCTTGCAGGTTGTCAAAACACATAAATTAAAGGCATTGTCATTTAGAATGCCAGTAGCTCTCAAAATCTCGCAAATACGAGACCTATTGCATTGCAAATGCTTGTTTTTGTACTCGTCCACCCTCATTTCTGTTTTATTGTTGCCACATTTTCCATCAGTTCACTCTCTTTTTTAAATTTCCCTCCGCTACATTCTTGATTTCCTGCCTGACTGTTCTGTGTCTGTCTCAACTACACTATATACATCTAGAACTGTTTTTTCTTAGGGAGATTGTAATCTCCTTTGTCTTCTCTTTGACTACTGAGCCAGACATTTCTTACATGTCTCTTTCGTCCACTTGCTCACAAACTCCATCAATCCTCCATTCCTTTTTCTCCTGCACTGCGGTGCTGTTTGTTTTCCACCTTCTCTCTTGCCTTGCCCTGCGGAATAAGTTTCCATAAGTTCCTTTGTAGCACTTGCAGGTACATAGTTTGGTGGTGGGGGGGGTTGTTTGAGGGGGGTTGGGATGCTAAAATCCCCCAATAAATGATTTTTCAGATGAATAGTTGGGTACAGGTGCTTTCAATCGAGTATGGTGAGGCGTCTTTTGGATTTCACCTGTGATTTTTGCATACATACACTGATAAAAACACACACACACACACACACACACACTCTCTCATTTCTGTATTGAAAGCCCTAATAAATATTTATTTTTAAAAATATTGTGTTTCTCTCATTTAGCACTCCTATTAATCTGTATTCCTCTTCCTTCCCACTGCCTCTTAAGTCCCTCTCATGCGCCCTAATTGTCATATAGTGTATTTTAACATTATTTACCAGGGTGATGATCGAGAAATCTGATGCCCCAACCCCCCTCAATCTTAGGGACCAAGCTAAACCCCATAGACACTCGCAATTATCCTCTTTTAAAATGAAGAACAACAGAATAATGTAGACCCTGGTAGACAGGCTGCCAGACCAGCAAAGTCCATGGTTGGAGGAGCCTGGAGCCAACTGGGCCACAGGTGCGGCCACATCATTGGGAGATCTTGGAAGGGGTGCGTAGCTGGACTCATGCACTTTCCGTCCCGGCTTGGGAGCTCGCCCGGGGTCCCTGTTGTGGACATCAACGTTCCTTACCCAGGCAGAGTGCCTAAATCATCGCACTGTGGCATAGGGAGGCCTGGTTGGACAGTGAGTGGTGGCGCAGGCACAGCAACCGACAAGAGAGGTAAGCAAGCGGCGCGCCTTAATGGCCTGCCCCAGGCAAAGAGATAATTGCAGACGGGTGGGCCCTGGTGAGGAGTCTTGGTGGCCCCTTCTATCCGCCGGCCTTGTTCAGGAGGACACATAAGGCCACTGCCCCTTGCGCCCACATCCACTGCATGCGAAGAGCCCACAGGATAAACCAATGCATTATCGGACGGCCCGTGCCAGAAGGAAGGCGATACTGTGCCAGCGCTGAGGTGACAGGGCTCCGGCAGCGGGCTCAACATCAATAGCACTTATAACCCTGTCGGGTTAGGCCCGAGATGAGAGCGGGGACTCATGGGGAAGGGGGCACACTACAGTGGCCGCCCCAGCTGTGATAGTGCTCTTCCGCTCTCCCTCCCGGCCTCTGGCATTTGCTGCTCCCTGTGCGCTCGGCCCTCACCTCAACCGCGGATCCTACCCGTACAGTGTCATGGCTGCCCCTAAGGGCAGGAAGAACAGGTCAGTGAAGGACCTCTTGCTTAAGTCAACACAACAGTCTGAGAGCCAACCTGGAACGGGGCACGTGGATGAGACAGAGGGGAGTGAGAGCCTGGAGACCCAAATTAGCCGATCCTACATGGAGTTGCTTTTTTCCTCTCTTCAAGAGGATCTGCCCGCCATGAAACATGAGCTGCTGGCCGGCTTATGAGATGTCCACCACGATGTGGACTCTCTGAGTGAGCAAGTTCATACACTAGAGGAGCATGAAACAGGCCTCGATGAGGAAATTGAAAAGTGCCAACAAGAAGTCCTTCGACTGCAAGAACAGAATTTGGATGTACAGGCTCAAACCGAGGATCTAGAAAATAGGTCGCGACAGAACAATATGCGCATCAGAGGCATGGCACATGCAGAAGGAGATGGTGACATCGAGGCACTGGTGGCAGGCCTCTTCCACTCCATTTTTGGGGAATCCCCAGAGTTCCCGGTGAAGCTGGATTGCACTCATTAGGTGGGCCCACAGAAAGCGGCCTCGGCACCACCTACAGAATTACTGACCTGTGTCCATGACTACCAGCTGAAGGAAAGGATTCTTTGTGAGTTTCGTAGCCGCCCGGAATTTACATATCACGGGTGTAAGCCCACGCTTTTCCAGAACCTGGCTGCCTCTACTCTACTTAAACATAAATCCTTCCGGCCGATCACACTACACCTTTGAGAATACGGCATGAAATACTCTTGTGGGCACCCGTTCAGGTTGATCTTTTCCTACAAAGGGGAATTGAGGCACATTCGCTCACTTCCAGCGGCCTACAAGCTCTCGGGCATTCCCGTGACAACCCGGCCTAGCAAAGACTCTCGCCCCTGCAGACGTTGGAGAGGCCATGGATGGACCATTATTAAGCCTTTGAGTCTGGCGGCACTCCCTGACTGGGATACTATGGCCAAGGAGCTGCAAGCAGGGGCGTCTTTGGAGTGAAACAGACCTTGCACCAGTTATAGTCTCGGCTTGGACATTGCAACTTTGACCTATGCCGATAGTATCGATAATGCTTTCATGGGCCTGCCTGGTGGGAGCGGAGAGTCATGGGCCACAGGTACCCCTCTGTTTTTTTTTCTCTAAGAGCAGGACGCTCTGGACATTGACTCTTGTTCCTTTGGCTCATGTTTGTTTTGTTCCAATGGGGATTTTGTTGTTTTCACTATTGGGGTGTCCTCCCCCTTGCAGTGTTCATCCTGACCTGTGTGCAGCAGTGCATCTCTTTCACGCTATGGGCATCATGGCTGGGGTACTGGAGAATTAAGCCCACAGGGGTTAGATTGGCCCTAATGCACTGAGAGAATGCGATGCCCACCACACTTAGGTAGATGTGTGTCATAATCTTGACATTGAATGTGAAAGGGCTTAATAACCCTATTAAACCCAGAGCTATCCTGTCTTATCCTGAAAACTCCAGTGCCCACATATGTTTACTACAAGAGACCCATTTGCTGTCCTGCGACACACATCGGATGCGTTCAAAGGCTTATCCCACAGCAACACTTCTCCTCTCTCCCCACTAAGAAGGCTGAAGTTGCCATTCTTATCGCTTGTACGTTCCCTGGGAAGTTGGGGGCAAAGGTGTCAGAGATCAGAGGGCAACTCCTGGCACTCTTTGTGACTATAGGGGGACACACATTAACAATGGCCACTATTTATGCCCCTAATTAAGGCCAAAAGTTTTTTTTACATAAGACGATAGGGGACTTAACATCTACACCTGATCAACACATTTTTATAGGGTTGGACCTGAACATCGTGATGGACAGTCAACTGTACCACTCCGCGCAGAGGCAGGGTCAAACAGGGTCTCTCTCTCTTAAACCTCTCGCCAGTGGTTGCAGGACCTGGGGCTGGTAGACCTGTGGTGGCATTTTCACCCTCATACACTTGACAACACTTTCTACTTGCACACCCAGGGGACATATGCATGACTAGATTACTTCCTAACGACTCGGTCTCTCCTTCAGACTGCACAGAGCTCGGAAATCGGACCCCAGACACTCTCAGACCATGCGGCCTTCACTGCCACATTGCTGTTTCCCCCCACTTCTCACCCATCATACTCCTAGAGGCTCAGAGGTACGCTCCTCCATCGCCCTGAATTTGTGACACGCCTTACCAAAACACTGAAAGCTACTTAGCTACTAACGACCCCCAGGACATCTCAATCATCTCCCTTTGGGAAACCATCAAATTGGTAGTTTGGGGTGACTTCATAGCCACATCAGCTGCAGGCAATAGGGCGCGCAGGGAGAAGAGGGACAAACTTTCTAAACAAGGTTTGGAATAAGAAGGTATTCATAAGAGGACAGGAGCCCCTCGCATATGGAGGAAACTGAAAGCAGTGTGGGCTCAACTTGCCAGTCTAGACCTTGATAGGGCAAAATATGCCACTCTTTGCCTGAAACATACATTTTATACTGCAAGGGACAAGTGCGGCCGCTTACTGGCTCATAAATTGCGTGCACAGCAGCAGGCAGCAACAGTCCCGCTCCTCCTGGCTGAAGGGGGTGCGGAGATTACACATGAGAAAGATATAGCTAATGCATTCAGGGACTTCTATGCGACTTCATACACTGTTCAGTCATTGCTTGATCAGAACCCCTCCAGGTACTGTCAGGTCATAACACATTCTAGGTTGACACCTGATCAGGCAGCTGCCCTAGACAGCACCATTAGGACCAAAGAGGTCATCTCGGCCATAGCTCCTCTTAAACTCCTCAAATCTCACGGCCCAGATGGCTTCACCGCCATCTTTTATAAAACCTTTTGTTCCATTCTAGCACCAATACTGACCAGATTTTTTAATGCTGTTGACAGCACCACTGAGCTACCGCCCACGATGCTACTGGCATCAATAGCAGTATTGCCCAAACCATGGAAGGACAATAGACATTGCACCTCTTACAGCCCGATATCCCTGTTAAATATAGATTTAAAAATTTTCACCTGTATTTTAGCTCCCAGGTTGGGACCCATGATGCCGGGATTGATAGAAGCGGACCAGGCCGGACTTGTCGTGACTAGGCAATGTAGTGAGAATACCAGAAGGCTACTGCATTTTTGGATAAGTCCCACCCTCAGCCCGAGGAACGCGTCTTCCTGTCGATAGACACCGAAAAGGTGTTCAATAGGGTCCATAGGCGCTTTTTAGAGACTGTTTTGGGGGAATTTGGAATCGGGCACCAATTCCGCCAATGGATGTGCAGAGGTTATAGCCATCTCTCAGCAACTGTTCGGGTGAATGGCTTCACCTCCGACCCCTTCCATATCACCAGGGGCACACAACAGGGCTGTCTGCTCTCCCCCCTCTTATTTGCTCTCTATATGGAGCCATTTGCCCAGAGGGTTCAAGAAAATCAGCGGATCAAGGGGATCATTTTTGGGGGAGAGCGGCATACCATCAGACTTTATGTAGATGAAATTATCGCTATGTTGGAGTCTCCCCAGATTTCGGTACAAGCATTTTTGGCTGAGCTGGAGGAATTTTCCACAGCCTCCTGCTTTAAATTCATTGTGACTAAGTCCCAAGCGCTGGGCTTCTCCTTGCAGCAGTCAACTGTTCATACTCTTGCCCTAGCGTGCCCCATTCGCTGGGATCATTCCATATCTGGGTCATATCGCTGTCAGTATCCACATCCGAGACGCTCTCTCTGAAATACACTAGGTTGCTGCGACAGACCAGACAAGAGCTTAAACGATAGTGTCATTCAATCTCTCCTTATTAGGCAGGGTGGCAGCTCTCAAGATGAGCATACTCCCCAAAGTCCTGTATTTGTTTCAAGCCCTTCCGGTAGAACCACCATTGGGTGTGTTGAAGCAAAACCACTCCGAATTTGGTGCTTTTGCTCGGGTGGATAAGAGGCCGCAAATAAATAGAGACCTGAGTTTAGACTGCATGAAGAGGGGGGTCTGGGTATCCCCAACATCGACCACTATTACAAAGCAACGCAGTCACGAGTCCTATTAGAATGGGCCCACCGGAGTTCAAGAAGAATTTGCTCTTCATGGAGTGTGCATTGGCAGGAAAGTCTCTCTGGAAGGTCCCCTTCCTTTGCAAGGCCTCTAGGCCCCCTGAGCGGTATGGCTCCCCGGTGGCAGGAGCTACATTGAAAGCCTGGCATGCCACAGCTATACGCAATAATTTGACAACCTTTCCATCACCTCTCACTCCTATTACTGAAATCCCAAACTTCTCCCCAGGTCTTGATTGGGAGGCATTGAGTCATTGGGATAGAGCGAGACACAGGTCTATAGGACATTTCTTTGATATGGAGGGCCTTCAATCCTTCAATATTTAACATCAGAATTTAACATGCCTGAAACTGAACGCTATCACTACTTGCAAATAAGACTCTGGGTCCTGAAGCCACAGATTCGCCCTGGAGCGGAGCAGCTCCTCACTCAGTATGAGCGCTGGTTGCTTTCGAAACATTCCACAAAGAGACTTTTCACAGAACTATATCACATACTGCGTCCCCCAGAACAGGTAGTCAAATCAGCGGGCCAAAGGCGATGGGAGGCTGAGCTTGGACGGACACTGATCCCCACAGAGTGGACAGATATCCATTACAGAGCCCGACACTCAGCACGCAACACTTCTAGCATAGAGACAGCCACTAAGATTATGATGTATTGGTATCTCACACCACCGACTCCATAAAAGTGACCCCGACCATTCTCCCACTTGCTGGAGGGGTTGAGAGGCAGAGGGCACATTATTACATCTATTATGGGAATGCCCCCATCTCACATCCTATTGGACACAAGTACTAGACGAGATTGATCATCACTTTGATGCCACACTCTATCCTGCATATGTGGTCGTGGGAGTCTTTGATAGGCTTACCTACCCCCTCAAGTCTCATAATGGTAAGCAACTAGGTATAGCTCTGGGGGCGGCATTACAGAATATTCTCTCCTTATGGGGCACAAATAAGACACCGACCCTCCAGGGATGGCTTCATCGCCTATGATATGTGCTAGGTATGGAGCGCATCTCTTTCTCGCTCCAAGGGAATAGGGCTTCTTTCGCCGACGTATGGCGTCCTTTGTCACTTTATTATGTTCTGAATTTCGCAAACTATCCTGCCCTAGATACCTGCGGCTTCTGCGCCTTCCCGCGCAGAACCACGATGCAACCCACACACCACGACACTGAGCAACAATGTGCTGAGCCCAATTTCTGCTTTCATGTATAACCAGCTTGGACGGGGGAGGAGACAAAGGGGGAGGGGAGGGAGGGTGGCGGGGGGTTGCGGGAAGGTTTATTATAGTTTTAATCGGATGCTCTGCGAAGCAATCAGATGGTTGCCAGCCCATGATCTGGGTTTCATTTCTCACTGCATCTTGTTTGTTGTTAAATCAATAAAAAGATTTCAACCTCAAACAGAGAGGGAAAACACAGGGAAACATTTATATAGAAAGTAATGAATGTACATAGTAAAACAGAACATAAAGTCCAATCCTTTGGTTTAACAGAAAGAGTCCACATTCAAGCCATGGACCTAACATGCCCAGCAAAAGTGCTTTCTGGAGCTAGTTCAACAGGTTCACACCTGTCACAATCTCACATAGGTGGCACTCCAACCCCCTCAGATGGAGTCAATCTAGAATCAACCACTGCATGGATTCCTTACATACGAAAGTATCACCAAATATTTATTGGTAGTCAAGAATTCATTTCCCTCCATATATTTCACAGCTATTCTGACATTCAATACACCACCAAACAAGAGTTAGGTCCAAACATATTGAATACCTTTTCCCAAAGGTTTTTTGGCTACAAAATAGGTATAAAGGAACCTGAATGGGCTTTAAGCATTTTCAAACTGCAGCTACACTTTGAACAATTTCACAACCCATCAATCAGTCATACTTTCCATACCCGGCCACCAAAAAAGCATATGCAATTGCCTTTTCATGCAGACATGTCTCGAAGGCTTTCATAAGCAGCTTCAAGCAGTTTCTATTGTATATCAGTGGGTGGTAAACACTTTCTGTCCACAAAAATTACATTTCTTCTATTTCTGAATTTCCACATCTGCCATGAAAGACACCATTTTCTTTTGCTAGACTTCCACCACTCATTTACACATTCACTTAAAGGTGGGTCATTTTTATCTGCATCTTTCCATTCAACCATCTGTGATACCACCAAATGTTCCTACTATTAGACTTCCCACAGTTGCAATACAAATAATTTCAGAATTTCTATTCACACTACTTGTCCTTTCAAAAGATAATCTGGACAGAAAATCCACAGTCACATTTTCTTTCCCAGGAATAAACGGATGTCAGTTATATTCTTGCAAACAAGACATCAACCTAACAATACATGCCATGGCACTTCATCCACCGCCGGGTGAGGGAGGATACTGACCAGAGGTTTATGATCAGTTCTAATTACAAATCCTTTCCCCCAAAGATAGTTCCTGAAGTTTTCTGTTGCCCAGACACATTCAAATAATTATTTTTCAATCACTGCAAATTTGGGCACTGCCTCGAACAATGTCCTGGAAGCTTTCTTTACAAGCCATTTCAGACAGCACCACCCCAATACCGTACATACAGACATTACCCGTTAGAATACATTTACTCCACAGGCAGAACTACTTCAGGGTTGGAACATCAGCAGTATCTGTCATATGATAATTAGAAGCATCCTGTTGCATTTCCACCACGCAAATTCAGCATTTTACCATACTGACTTTCTTTGAGGTTCCATCTTCTCTGATCTCTAACGAGGATGAACGGGCGCTGAGGCTTCCCGAACACGGAACACTACCCTTTATTCAAATACCCTTATCCAGACTATGGATTAGCCTGAAGAAGGCAGAATACAGTTTCCTCCTCTATCTTGGAACACCTCAGTTATTCCACAGAGAGGTTTCTCTACTCAAAATGTTGTCAGCTACAGCACGGACAAGACCAATCGATTAAACTAACCAGAGACGCTTGAACCTACACTTGCCTTACCCTGAAGAAGCCCATGTTTGAGCGAAACGCGTTGGCTGTATTGAACCTCAAGAGCATCACGAATAAAAACAACTAAGAAATACAAGCAACTACGTGGACTCACTAATTATTTAAACTTGATGTGCATAAAAAAACTGAGTTTTTTAGTATATTGCCTCTCACACCCTTGTGCTAAAATTTGTGGTCATATAGCAGCAGGTCATCTGAGGTGGTCAATACTCTAATACCGTTTTGTGACTTGTCTTGGCGGTACGGTCATCTGTTTCTCGTATCAGTATGATTCCATCACCCAGAATATTGTGCCCTGAACGCTTTACTTTGGTGCAAAATAATTTACATTGTTTGGTTTCGAGACTGTTTTTTTTAGCACACACTAATATGTCTCATATTATCTGTCTAATTTTTGGAACAGATTAACATGTCATCTTTGAAACATTTTACAGACAGTCTCTATCACTAGAAAGTGTCGCGGAAGCAAGATGGTGGTGTGAAGACGCCACAGAGAGGAGGCTCCTGACATGAACCCTCAACCCCTCGTACTCTCGTACTCTCTACCGATGAACGATCGAAAAATGCAAGATCAGAAGATCAGATGTTTTAATTTAATTTGAGTAAACCTCTGCTTTGCTCTGCACGCCAAAAAGGACAAAAAAACAACTCTTTCAGGAGACTTACCGCGCTACACGAAGGGAACGCATTTTAGATTGCACCGCGGAGAAATGCTACCAATGTGACTACGGGCTACGGAGCTTGATCCTTACCTCCCTCCCTCGCTGAGAACGAGGGCGGCATTTTTTTTGAGAGGGTTGTTGGGGGTCTGCCCGATCCGGACCGTGCTCAGACTTCAGCCCAGCTCAGCCCGGCTCAGCAACATCATGGAGGACGGTCGGTTGCCGGTGTGAGGGTTGCCGGGAGGAGAAGCTACTGAGCCGGCGTGTGGGAGCGCTGAGCGCTGAGTGCAAGGACGCCAAACTGCTCGTGCTGTATTGGAGGGCTAAACTCGAGCAGAGCTGAGCAGACGGAGCAGACGGGGATAGAGACTTCCTTGGTAGGCGAAAATTATTGAGAAACAGAGAGGCTGCCTCAACTGGTCGACCTGCCAGGTAAAACATATTTTTTGGGAAAGAAAAATCTGCTGGAATTTTTTCTGGAATTTTGTTTTTTTGCTCTTGGACGCTATTCGCCACTGGTATTTAGTCTGTGCTGCCTGCCTGCAAGTTTAAAACTAAATTGCCGCAACAAGAACTGTATCAGATCTATATCAGAACTATATCAGAACTGTAGCATCAGTGCCCGAGATTTAAGGCTTGTCCCAGTTTGACTGCTTGCTTGCCGTGTTTGGGGGGGGAGATACATATATATCGAACAATTGATCCACTGATTGATTCGACTAACTATTTATCAACTATTATAGTAGCACAGACAACCACTATACAACCTCTAGTTTGTGTTAAGGGGGATTAAGCAGATACATCGTGTACTGTGTACTGTGTGTTGCGCTAATGGCGCCTAAAATCACTAAGAGTAAAACCACTAAAAGCACCCCCATGAAAAGCGGAGCGGTCGAGGAGAATTCTTTGAATCTTAAACCAATTTCGCCAGCAGTGGTAGCAAGGTTGCCCCGGTACACTGATAGACAACCCGATAAACAGCTGGCTACTCAATTATCTCTGGATGCACTGAGCAAAACTAGCTCTGCTACTACTAAAATAGATACGCTAAATAAGGACAAAGATAAAGGCAAGGACATAAATGAAACAACAGGAATGGCCACCAATACATTTGACAAACCCATGGATAAAGATGGCAGAGGCAAAGGCAAAGTGATGCCAGATTTGATGGGACGATGCACTACCTATAAGCCGGGCACGGCAGAGCATAATAAAAACACTGTGGCAGACGCCCACATTACGGATACTACTACTAAACCTGGTTATGAAACCACGCAGGCTCTAGATTCTCCACTTGGTTGTGCTTCCAGCATAATTCATGGGAGAAAAGATAATCTTCTTGAAGACGCTGATGGTGTCAATGGGAACGATGGAAATGAAGGCACTGACAATGAGATATTTTTGGAGGCTAACTCGGACGATCCGGAATATGAAGAGATAATTGAGGGTGGTGACACAGAAGGGGGGGAGAGCACGCGTGAGGACATAGAGAATAGCTCTCTGCATTTAAAAACTAATAGACCCTCAGCTTTAAAAAAATGGGGAAAGACAAAAAATAAAACCAAAAAATGGGGGAGAAATGTGATCCCCACGGCTTTACTAAATGCACTAATACCAAATATTGCTGGAGGGAAATTACTCGTAGATCAGAGCCCGCTGAGTAAATGGATCCAAGCTTTAAGAAAATAAACTACTAAACCTCCACCGACTTTATTAACGGCAGACAAATTTGCTGTAGATGGGAGCTCTAAAAAAGATAACTTAAAAACAGGTTTGGACTCTCTCCCCTCACCCGTGCCAGTGCCCTTGTCGCCAACAATTGACCCCGCTCCCGCACCTATGGATATAATATTTACTGGAAACACTCCCGATGGCAATAAGGTTATTATGGCGAACTCTGGGAAAGTTCAGAAAAATAATCCACCTGTACCTCCTGTACCTACCGCACTTCATAGTGACCCAACTCTAACATCGATCATTTCATCACCACTGACTTCCCCATCGACCAACGCGGGTAAAGTAAATGCCTCATCTTTAGACCTAATCCTAAAAACACTAATGGAACATCGCCAAGAAGTACAAGACAATTTTAGACAACTACGGGAGGGTAATACTAAAATTCACAGCTCATTACAGGAAGTTACTAATAAATTGAGTGGCGTGACAAAAGAAATTGAGGATATACAACAAAGAGTTGTTCAAGTAGAGGAAACACTTGCTACTACTACGGCTTCAACGGATCAGCATAATGCAGAAATAGGAAATCTGCAGATTAAAATCGAAGATTTGGAAAATCGACAAAGGCGACACAATCTGCGACTCTTTGGTGTACCGGAAGGGTCTGAGGGGGCTGATGCAAGGGGTTACATGGTCCAAATATTACAAAAAGCTTTCCCGGACCTATCTGACTGAGAATGGGACTCTCAACTTCAGCGAGTACATAGACTCCCAATCATTCCCAGAACCCAGGAAAGTAAATACCCACGACCCTTTCTAATTTATTTTGGCAACTATTTACTTAGGCAAGCAGTCTCAATAAAAGCTAGACCAAGAACACCAGTGACTATTGATAACTTAACTTTTTTCGTTAAATCAGACTTGAGTAAGGCAACAATGGACAGAAGATGGGGCCTACGCAAATTGATCGATCCCATTAAATCTCATGGAGCAATGGCCTACTTACAGGAACCGGCCCGCCTCAAAGTTGTTATGTCTGGTCATAACCATTTTTTTCACGACGTCAAAGAGGCAGAGCATTTTCTTTCGAAAATGGACACAAAATCAAAATCTTAAATAGGAAAATAATGTGGGAAAAAGAGAGATGGAAACAATGAGATACATTTGCCAAACTTGTTATGATGTTCATTTGATATTGGTGTTATAGGTGTATCCAACTGATTAGAGCAATTTCCACCTCCTTTGAAACTTGATATATTGTTTTGAGTCATTTGTCTTTCTGTATGAGAGTAATACTGAGGGTTGAGGTTCCGCGGGAACCCTCTCTGGTTAGCTGCCCTAATAGCGGCAGCATAAGATAGGGGGATGCTTCCGGGTAGGTATCAGGGGGCGGGAAGGGTAGGGGCCGTGGGTGGAGGGGGGGGGAAAAAAGGGGGAAAAAATGTATTGCAAGGAGGAACTATTGTGAGGTTAAAGTAACTAAATGTTTTTTTAAAGATTATATGCAGAGGAAAGTTGAAAAACACAAATGTAAACAATGTTCAAGACAAGATTATTAATTTGGAATGTAGCTGGCCTCAACAGCAAGCAAAAGAGGAGATTGGTACAGGAGGAGATAGGCATGTATAAACCACAATTTGCGCTTCTCTCAGAGACTCATGTTAGTTATCAAGATAGGAAACTGCTCTCCCAAATGGGGTATGAGCTTGTGGTCTGCTCAACCTTGGGCGCTTCTATTCGAGGGGTGGCCATATTAAAACAGAATGGATTGGGGTTGGAAATTCTAAAAACGGCATCAGACATACGGGGGAGGTGGGCAATAGCCCAAGTTCAATTGGAACACAAGAAACTTGTTTTATGTCTGGTATACGGCCCCAATATAGATGACCCAAAGCTGTTTGAACAATTAAGCATTGAGCTGTTAGAGTGGGAGGGCGAAATGCTGGTGATGGGAGACTTTAATTGCGTAATCGACTACAAAATCGATTCAACAGGACAGGGTTCTCCCCGTAGGATGCGCAACGTTAGGTCTGCAATTCTGGAATTGGGTAGACTGCTTAATCTAAAAGATGTATGGCGTTCTAAATATCCTAACCTTGCGGGGCATACATATTACTCAGCGCCCCACAGATCTTGTTCAAGAATTGATATGGTTTGGGCGACTGACCAAATAGTGGGTAATTGTAAGATTGAATTGTGTCCGAGGATTACATCGGATCATAACCCGCTATTACTAGAGTTTGATAATGGGGACTCGAGGCCGGACGCAAGACAATTCACATTTCCAAGATATATGCTCACTGATTTGGGTTTTGTGACTTCTTTAAAAAACATATTAAAGAATTTATTGAATTTAACATTAATTCAGCCAACATTAATATAGTCTGGGATGCATGTAAGTGCAGTATAAGGGGGTTTGCTCAACAACATATTTATAGAACAAATGCTGAAAATCGTAGAGTTACTATGAGAACTACTTCCAATATATTACAAATGGAACTGAAACTAGCAGACGCAACCGAACAACTAAATGCAAACACTGACGAGCTAAGAATACAACTCTTAAAATTGCAATCCTCTCTCAAAAAGATACTAAGAGATAGGTATTGTGCCAAAATACACAAGTACAAATTAGCTCAATATGGAGGAGGAGACAGAATTGGGAAAATATTGGCATATAAGGTTGTGGACAAAAAAGCTAGAACAAAGATTAAAACAATCCAAAGTGTCTGATTCGCATAAATACGATCAGCCAGAACAGATTCTGGATCAGTTTGCCAAGTACTATCAAAATTTATATACTCCTGATAATATTCCCACTAGAGCTGTAATTACTCAATACTTAGATAAATACATGCCCATACAAAGAGATATTGCTACAGAATCTGTCCAACAACTTAACTCAAAAATAACACAAGCCGAAATAAATACAGCTATCTCAGCTTTACCACTGGGGAAAGCCACCGGAGAGGATTGTTTGCCTATGGAACTATACAAGACTTGCGCACAGGAATTACTACCTCTCTTAGAATCCGGTATTGACTCCATATACAAGTCGGGGAAGGCTCCTACATCGTGGAAAATATCTAAAATAATCTTTTTCCTTAAAAAAAATAAACATCCGGAGGATTGTGGCTCTTATCGGCCGATCTCTCTGCTTAATGCAGATGTAAAAATCTTTTCCAAGATATTAGCAAATCGCTTAGCCCCCATTATGCCGACCTTGGTCAATACTCAACAACATGGGTTCGTGACGGGGAGGGATACTACGGCTCATGTGAACACTGCAATTACAGCCTTTGATGTTTCCTCAACAACTCTCACCCCACTCGGAATGGTTATGTTAGACGCAGAGAAGGCATTCGATCGAGTGGGGTGGGAGTATTTGTGGGAGGTATTAAAGAAAGCAGGTATCCACGGCCAATACTTAGTGTGGGTATGCTCGCTGTACGATAACCCGCAGGCCAAAATCAGTTATGGTGGAAGAGAATCAGCGAATTTTTCAATAGGGAGAGGAACAAGGCAAGGTTGCCCTTTGTCCCCTCTGCTCTTCGCTCTATCTTTGGAGCCATTTTTAAACGCACTTTTTACCCAAGTAAATATTCTTCCAATTAAGCACGGCGGTGAGAGTTTAAAAATTACTGCTTTTGCCGATGACATCGCCGTATTTACTACAGATTTAGTTAAAGCTACACCACAAATAATAAAAGAGGCTGCAAATTACGGCAAAGTCTCAGGGTATAAACTTAACGTAGGAAAGACGCAGGTTATTGCAAATTATAAACCTTCGGAACCGATCCCTGGCTTATGTCAAAGTGCGATATACCTAGGTATTAGACTAGCGTCTAGTATTGACAAAATTATAATGTTGAACTATGATTCTTTTCTAAAGGAAACAGAAACGACTCTTAAAAAATGGCACAAGACCCCGCTCAGCTTAATGGGACGCATACATCTAGTTAAAATGAAGATTTTGCCGAAGGCATTATATCTATTTAGATGTATCCCTCTTCAACCCAGCAAATCTTTTTTTAAAAAGTTAGAGGGTATCTGTAGCAGCTTCCTATGGGGCTATAAAAGGGCGCGTAGGGCATTGAAACTCTTAGAACTTCCAATAGAAAAGGGGGGACTAGCGTTTCCTGACTTTAGGCTTTATTTTATAGCCACTTTCTTTCGTCGCATACGAAGCCTGATGAAAAACGAGAGTTCATTATTCTACCACCGATTCATGCTGGGACTTGATTGTAATCAATTTTTACATCGCTTACATGATCCTAATTACTTCAAACGAGTGAAATTCAAGTCAGCCAGGCACACTATTAAAATTTTGAACCAAATTCTGACCATTGGGAAAATATCTTTTTACAACGCTGAGCTTAGAATATGGGGCAATCCAGGACTACCTAATATTTTCTCTGACGGAGCAGGTATTCTCTGGGAGAAACATGGTATCAACACATTGGGGGATTTTTATGGTCCGAATGGCTTTTTGAATTTTGATACACTTAAAACTTTATTTAATTTAAGGGACAATATGTACTTTAAATACATTCAAATAAGGGATTACCTGCTCTCTAAGATGAAAATCATGGAAGTAGTAGATTCAGATATACTAACATGCTTGTATTCTAACAAAATAAAATCATTAATAAGTCTGGGGTATGGATACCTAATACAAGGTAAATCAGAAGACAGCACGAAAATTGCGGTCAAATGGTCTTCGAGACTGGGTATGACCATTAACCCAACACAGATCTCAAATTCTTTACGCCATATAAATCTGATTGTTCAGTCTTCTAGTTTGAGGCGACAGTCGTATAGAACCATTGCACAACTGTATTACACTCCACAAAGAATAGCTAGTTGGGCACAGGGTACTCAGCTAAACAACGAGAAAACAAAATGTCCGAAATGTGATCTAGATGCTGTAGGCATAGAACATATGCTCTTTTCGTGCCCGGCCCTTTCACCATTTTGGAAAGGGCTGACTGATGTTTTAAATACTAAACAAATAGTTACCCCGCCATTGACAGCACAATTGGTTCTATTAGATATCCAGGAAATCAACTGTCCTCACAAAGATTTAGTTACTATCATTTATGCATGTGCCAGGCTAGTTATAGCAAGATCTTGGATATCAAAAGATGTTCCAGATGTTTTTGAGTGGTGGATCTTGATTAACGAAATAAATACTATGGAACTTTCGTTAGCAAGATTTAGAGGTCCTAAGGCTTTGCAGAGGAAGGAAAAAATTTGGCTAAAGTTTTTTGAACTATGATATATTTGATTTAGCAAAAAATGAGGCCTGCCTCAAATTATGTATATTATTTGCTAAACTACATTCACTTTTAGTTTTTTCGTGTTAAGATATGTACTTGTTGGACCTCTGCTTTCAATGCTCTTTTTTTTTCACTACTAAATTGTTTTTCGTTTTTAAATTTTTTGTATTGTAACCTCATTCTGAGATATACATTATATGTGAATTCTGTTCTTTTGTTCTTCCTGCAATAATAAAAATTATTAAAAAAAAAAAAAAAAAGAAACATTTTACAGACATTTACCTGTTCTTAAACAAATGGCACATCGCTCATAAAAATATCGATGCAGCTGATGCCAGGCAGAATGGCATGTTTTTAAACTGAACCAAACCATGAGTTGTGAGAAAAACTGTTAAATTACTTGAATCTTGTGTCACAGCGTCTTGAGGTAGGCTTAACAAAGGTCTAATGTGGAGAATACCTTCTCCCCTTCCAGGCTGGTCACCAATTTTTAGGTCGAGGGACCGTTGCACTGCGAAACAGTGAGGGCGGAATCCCAAAGATTTTATGTTTTGGAGTTAGGGGGCTTGGAACCCGCCTCTCTCCTCCATTCTCCTCCATTGGCTGGCTTCCTAAACGGAGGCCAGCCATTGGAGGAGAAGGGAGTCACTCCAATAAAGCCCCGTCTCTTTCGGATTCGGGGGCGTGTTTTTTTGCGTTCTTTCGACTGTGACGTCATCCGTCACTCAGAACACCAAAAACACGCCCCCGAATCCAAAATCTTCGGAGTTGCGGCCGCCATTTTACTGCTGCTCGGTAAAAGCAGGAGAGCAGCGTGAGGTAACTATCCCTTGTTAACATTTTAATGGAGCTGCCCTGTGAACTACTCTAGGTACAGAAAATGTACATTAAGATGCATCTACATCTACAACAATTGCATAAACCCCTTAAGCCAGAACAGACAGAGCGATCTTAAGGACATCTGAGAGGCGAAGACGTGGCTGTGTGCACCACCTTAAAATTCAGCAGCACAAACAGCAGCCTCGCCGTTCATTTACTGCAAGGTTAGGCGCTTGGATATGATGGATGACGTGTCAGGGCCGGAGCAAACCTCCTCACTCAATCAAAGAAGCGGCGGAAATTTGACTCATAAACGTCGATAATCCTGTGATAAACGGCAAACTACTTTTTGGGGGTCGTGTCTTTTTCTACGTTGATAAAAAGGCATAAGAATATATATATTGACATCGACAGCGCTCAGGTCCCCCGAGTGATGCTAGGCCGCCCCCCAAATGTTCCAGGCCCCGGTGTTTGCCGGTGGGGTGCAGGGGACGCTCTGGCGGATAATTCTTCACGCTTTGGATTAAGCAAGGCAGCGGGAAAAGCCGACAGCGCACGTGCCGAGGGTTCAAATAAACCGCTATTGATCCGCGCGAAGTTATTGTCTTTCTGGAAAAGGAATCTGCTACCCATGTCACTTTTTTCAGGTTATAACATCCGATGTGACCAGGTGGTTCATAGTGGCCCTACACTTGTTTCCATGGCAGCTATCTACGCCGGGTGGCCCTAGTATTTTGATCTGTGGGGTTCGTCTGAGGCGGCCGACCCGGTCGGGCATTGTAAGGGTCCGGCAAGATGGGGGCCGCCATGTTCTTCGGCTGCACTTTCATTGCCTTCGGACCCGCCTTCTCCCTCTTCCTGCTGACAGTAGCGAGGGACCCTCTCAGGGTAATCATTCTGGTGGCAGAGTGAGTGCTGTGGAGGGGCGGTGTGTTTTCTTTCTGATGTTGGGCGCACAGAGATCGTGGGTTTCGAGGTTGTCGGCATATGAAGGGCAGATCATCAGGGTGTAGACGTCCCACTACAACTAGCGATTTGGTGTGCAGATACAGAATCAGTGTGTTAACAGCATGTGGTTTTATATAGCAGTGTGTGGTGATAATGTTCTACATTGTGGTATCGTGTTCTGTATTTATTGTCTCAAAGTGGAATGTGATAGATGAAAGAAAGGGGTGAAGCGAACATAGAATTTTGCTGTGTAGGTGGTGATCAGGATGTCACGATGTGGTACTGTTCAATGTGTAATCAATGGCTTGGCACGTTTCTGTATGACTGAAGTGATGCTATACAGTGTGCTGTGATTTGTTGTGTTGAGGAATCCAGATAGTGGGGTCTGTGTATATTGTTGTGATTTGACCTGGTGTATGGGGTGATATAAGTTGCCGGGGATGACTGGGGTCCCATTGTAGCTTGTACTGAGAGGAGCCCTGAAGACCTTTCAGGAAGCAGTGATGCACTCCGCAGTCTGTACCCTGAGGTACGATGGCCAGAGTGGGGCAGATGGAATTCGCAAGCAAGCTTTCTAACTTAGAGGAAATATCCTGTAGGGGAGAGATCTCTACTGCACTAATTTAAAGCATTGCATGCTGAGATATCCATCTTCAAACAGTGTTTTGTTGAAGCTAGAGAAGAGTACTCAGAATGTGGACAATCTGCGTAGGGCCTCTTGTCCTTAGGTTTTGAGAGTCTCTCCTGCAGTGCTGCCAGTGGAGCTGGTGACCTTGTTAGGAGGATCGTTAAGTGATTTGTTGGGCTTGCAGGAGGGTGCTAGAACATGACAAAGATAGGAAGGTGTACAGCCTCACTCCTTGGAAAAAAAGAGAAATGTAACTGGTTTTTAGGTTGAGGGACCGTCTCACTGCGTAGCAGTGGGTGGAGCCTGAGATTTAATGATTCATAGAGGGGGCTTGGAACCCGCCCCTCTTCTCCATTGGCTGGCCTAGTAAATGCTGGGGGGCGTCACTCGGTTCAAGCCCCGTCTTTTTCGGATTCGGGGGCATGTTTTTTGCGTTCTTTCTACCTGTGACGTCATCCGTCACTCACCAAAAAACACGCCCCCGATTCCGAAAATTTCGGAGCTTTGCGGCAGCCATTTCTGCCCGACCTGCATATGAATCGGTTGCGTTGTGTAAAGCGCTCTAATCCCCCTATCTGCCGTTTTTGTGCCCCCTAGCGCTTAGGAGTGCTTTCTTTTAAAATTGTGCTTAGCCCCATTTTATTACTTAAAATACGGGTGCTCACCCCTTTCTAATCCCTCATCTACCGGGTGCCTACCCCGGATTGCTGCCGGAATCCACTTTTCTCCCTCCGGGCCGCCGCGCTGCCTGCGACCACCCGGAAGTAGTGGGCAGAGAAACCGGAAGCGGACGGGAGCCTACCCCGCACTCCGGTGCAGAGAAGTGAGGCAGGGAGCGAGCAGGTGAAGTCCGCGGGGCTCCCGTGTTATGGTAGAGCCCCTCCTACGGCCATGAGGAGAAGGAGCAGGGACACAGAGAAACCGCCTGTTACGCGTCGGGACTCCTGGGTGAGGAGGAGAGCCCACGAGGCTCAGAGGGGGCATTTGGTTTCTTGAGGACGCTCACATTATCTTTATGCCTTAAAATATAAACGTAATTTATTTTTTTACTTAAAAAAAATAAGGGGCTCCGCTGAATCCAGGTAAGTCTGGACAGAATGCAAAGGGTACTAGTTTGAGAAGTGTTATGGGCAATATCTATAAAAAATAATATTTGGGGTGTTTTCGTAACAGGCGGGTGCCAGCTTTCTCCGCCGTGTCTGCTAGCTGGGCCTTCCCAGGGAGGGACAGGTGCTGAGGTAATTCACACTGCACGCGACTGGTTTCTTTCACAGTTACAGCACACTTGGCACCTGGGCGGCAGTCCCGACCTGCCTGTGTTGCAGTATGGGCGACACCTTTGAGTGATGCTGTTCGGGATAGCCGCTTTCCCACAGGAGAGCCCTCAAACCCCTTTCCCCTCTTCCCACGGTGAGAGGATTATAAGGAGGAAACAATCATGTGCTAATTAACCTGGCAAGTACCACCAACCCTAGCAGCACACACCATGAATGCGTAATAACAGGAGTGGGAAACGAATGCTTGTATGTTTTTAGGGGGAAAAAATGTTTGAAATGCTGTGACAATTCGAGGTGACTAACGTTTGCGTTCCACAACCCACTGGAGCTACATTATTTATTTGGAGGGATACATGGGCCCAACACTGTGTGTGTGGGGCTCTGTGTGTGTGGGGCTCTGTGTGTGTGGGGCTCTCTGTATGTGTGGGGCTCTCTGTGTGTATGGGGCTCTCTGTGTGTGTGGGGCTCTCTGTGTGTGTGGTGCTCTGTGTGTGTGTGGGGCTCTCTGTGTGTGTGTGGGGCTCTGTGTGTGTGTGTGTGGCTCTGTGTGTGTGTGTGTGTGTGTGTTGGGCTGTGTGTGTATGTGTGTGTGTGTGTGTGTTGGGCTCTGTGTGTGTGTGGCCCCTGCCAGCGTGACGGAAGTTTGCAGCTTCCTTGGCATGATAAACTGCTGCGGGAGGTTCATCCGGGATCTCACTAATCTAACGCTGCCGCTACGAGAGCTCACCAGAGACTCCGTTCCGTTGAAGTGGGGTCCGGATCAAGCCAAAGCATTCAAGGAGATCAAAAATGTCCTCTCAGAAGCGACCACACTGGATTTCTTTGATGCTGCGAAAGTGACACAAATAGCAGTGGACGCCGGTCCCATGGGCCTTGGGGCTGTGTTACTGCAGAGACGACATCAAGAAGAAGACTGGGCTCCTGTGGCCTTTGCAAGTAGGTCACTCACTGAAACGGAGCAGAGGTATTCACAAATTGAGAAAGAGGCCATTGCCATTCACTGGGGGTGTCGCCACTTTCACCTATACGTCTATGGAAAGCCTTTCACAGTTACAACGGACCACAAACCTCTTGTGGCTCTCTTCTCAGGGACATCCACAAAGCCTCTGCTGAGGATTGAGAAGTGGATGCTGCAGCTCCACAACTATAATTGTAAAGTGGTGTACCAACTGGGATCCCGCAATTCGGCGGACTATTTTTCCCGACATCCCCAAGCGGCTACCAGCAAGGAAATGGAAGACGCGGCTGACACTGAAGAATATGTAAAGTGTGTCACGGCCCGGTCATGCCCGACTCCCTTGTCCATGCAGGACTTGGCAGAAGCAACCTCCACGGATGAATACCTACAGAGATCTAAGTTGGCTCTGCAACGTAACAACTGACATAAGGTCAAGGATGATTGGAAAATCCTAACGGTCCCGGCTCAGCGGATCATGGAGCGTCTATACCATGTCAGAGAAGAACTCACTGAAGACCCGACGGGCTGCCTGCTGAGAGGACATCGGCTGGTCACCCCCACATCGCTAATGGACCGGTGCGTACAGTTAGCTCATGTGGGGCATCAGGGCATGGTAAAAACCAAGTCTCAACTTCGGACCGAGGTGTGGGTCCCGATGATGGACGAGCTGGTAGAGTCCACTGTTCGGTCGTGCTCATCATGTCAAGCCACTGGAGACATGCCCCATCCCGCTCCAGTCATTGCGGAGCCTCTGCCGAGGCAACCGTGGTCCTGTGTCAGCATGGATTTTGTCAGTCTGCCTGATGGCACCCACACTCTATTAGCCATTGATGAACCCGCTAAGTATCCAGAGGTCGAGATTGTGGCATCTCCCAATGCTGCGGAAGTGATACCCAAAATTGAGAAGATCATGGCTGCTCACGGGTTGATGCAGGAGCTGCGCACTGACAATGGGCCTCCCTTCCAGGGACAAGAACTGGCCACGTATCTTGCTACACTTGGCATTCGACATCGCTGAATAACGCCCTGATGGCCGCAAGACAATGGTGAAGCGGAGAGATTTATGTGGACTCTTAATAAGCTAATCAGGATTGCACATGACAAGAAACAGTCAATAGAATTGGCAATATTCACGTTCCTTCGTAGCTACCGACAAACCCCTCACTCCACCACTGGAGTAGCCCCGGCTCATTTGCTGATGGGCCGAGTGGTCACAGACTCAATACCACATCATCCTCGCTGGCGACCCCAAAACCCTGATGATTCAAGGATTGATGCTCGGCGCAAGCATGTGTATGCCCAAGTAAGTCAGAGGAGAAACGCTCAACCAACAAGGATCCAGGAAGGGGACTTGGTGCTGCTCAGGAATCGCCTGTCCACAGGAAAGTTTCAGCTACCCTATGAAAAAATGCCATGGACTGGTGTCAATATCAAAGGAACCAGGGTCATTGCCACTTGTGGACGTGAGACTGTGGCTCGAAATGTTTCCCATTTTAAGAAATATCACCCTGAGTCCTTGGTGGTACCTTCGGCTCAACCGGAGAGTGAGGACAGATGCAGTGGTTCTATGGGCGGTGTTCTCTTGAGTGATGATGGTGACTCCGGCGGCTCGGATGACTCCTGGCCTGTTGACTCCTGCCATGCGGAACCCGAAGTGTCCCCATCTCCGTTGGAAGGCAGTCCTGGTGAAGATACCGCTGAGGATGGAGTGGGCTTCCCCTCGGGGCAAAGCCAGTCCCAGTATCTGCTGCGGAGAAACCCTGAACCATCCTGCCGGCTGAAGGACTACTTCACGTAAGACTGTACAACATACATTTATGGCTCATTAAGAGTACCGGGGTGTTTCTAACGTAGACACTACTGATTCTCACCCCATCATGTTGTGATACCTTTGATGTTCTGTTGTTTTGATTATTGTTGGGGAGGAATGTAATGTCGTGACCGGGTTGACGTCACGACCACGCGATAGACGTGCTGGTCATGTGGCCAGGGTTAAATAAAAGTAAGGGGCACGTAACCGTACACCAGTTAGGCGACGGAGACGAAGCTCGCAAGTTACCTCGCATATCTGGCTCCTGTCCTTATTATTATTAAATTACGTACCTGCTACTTTCTGGTTGTACACCAATACAGTGTCAGCACTGCCACCGCGCCCGACACAACACATATCACAGTAATCTCCTTTGACTGCTAAATGTGGAATAACATGGAAGTCTGTGCGTCACAAAGTAGGAACGGTCACACAGAGTATATAACAGTCAGACAGTGCACCTGCGAACAAATGAAGAAATGTTTATGTATCAGTGTTGTCAGGATAAGCATATCTAATTTAAATATTATAAAGTGAGTGTGTGTGTGTGTGTGTTTTATAGATCACATAAAGAGGACATACAGTTGATCCAGAATAGGTATACTAGAGAACTGTTAATTGTGTGTCACTGGTAAATATATTCGTTGAGCACACTGAACTGTATGTATTACAGTACATGACATTTATAAGCTATTGTTCATCTTATAATTATTCATACAAGGCAGCAACGAGTAAGTTAAAAATCACTTAATCAGAATTCCTTTTGGTGAAAGGTCTGAGGTACCCCGGTGACCGAGATACAAGGGTGACACCAGCCACACTATTGATCAGTCCGCAGGCACTCTGGGTGCATATATGATCATAGACCTCAACAACAGTTTCTCTTTTAAGTAGTCTCGTTGCGGCTTCCCATGTTTCCATTCTCACTCCATGGAACCAACAAAAAAATGTGTTATGCAATTTCAATGTAGGCTGATAGTCAGCTGCTAGGGCATTCAGGGCGTGCTCAGATTTCGCAGTGGTACTAGGACAGGACTCAGAACGGCCATTTTGTTTTCCACTGTTTACTTGTGGGTCTTAAACGAGGTATGTGAAATTCATAACGATCTATTGCGAGGTCAAAATCTAAAGCATTACAGGCAGTTTATTGGCTACAACTGTGAAATGGTGGGAGGGGTCATGGGGCAGAACGAAAGGGTTAGATGGAGAGTGGAATACAAGTCATTCACAGGATGGGAAGAACTGCTAAAAAGGATGTTAGAAAATCAATTTCAATAAATGAGACTTTAAACTTAGTGTTTATAGCAAGGGCGTTTTTTAATGTGTTTTCCTATGAATTCCTTCAGCAAAATGAGAAATGATGCTTGACTGATTGTAAAAAACTCTCCATATTACTTCTCGATGGACCACCATTATGCATTTGCTGTTAACATTTCAAATTGTTTCTATCAGTGGCGGGAGGGGATCTTATTACCTTTTTATACTAACGTGCTAATTCTAAACCTTTTTACTGTTGTGCAGCCTTTCCCGTATGCAATTTATGCCACACAGTTAATCTACTTCTGTGCTTGAAAGGAGGTAGTGAAACTATAGTCATAGTGTACGATGGCTGGAGGCATTCACATACACTTAAATGCATTTATTGAAGTTGCAGACAAGTAGTAAGTACACAGCATATGTTTATCTACAAAGTTAATGCTCAGTGGCAATAAAACTCACTACGTTCCCAGTTAGCTCCTACATATCCTGAATGAAACCCTAACAAATATAGATATCGAACCTCGTTATATCACAGTGTTAATATTAAAAACATTGATGTCAATATGAATAATGATACATCCATGTATAAAAATGGAATTGCATCTTTATTGAAAAATGTGCGCGTTGTGAACTCCACGTCAACCCCTACTCAGAAATACCTAGTCAGGCACGCTATGAGAACAGGGATCGAGGTCACTGATTGACAGGTCATAGGTGGGATAGCACGTAGCTAGCAGACAAACGCATGAATAGGAAATCCCAGATCAATCCCACAGATAAGCTCAGTGATACCACCATGGTCCAGGGATATTGGTTCCAATAAACAACACATGGCCAGAGGGGTGCATGCATTCCCAAAACACCATAAAGTCAGATGCCACATGAAGTTAAGAACACAGAGACAATCAGAACAAAGCACACACAGTACACACAGAGATCATACGCTCCCCATGCAGGACATCTGGACATGTTACCCACTGACCACATTATGTCCGCGCAAGGTCAACGCCTACCTAGATTCCACATCTAATATATTAAATTATGACTGCAAAGACAGAGGTTTACATTCCTTACCAAAAAAGGATCGCTGGAACTTTTTTCTGTATTCAATTAACTGTATAAAAACCCATGTTAGACCGATTGTATATTGAGACAGTCCTCAGACCCTATGTCTGTGGTAGGTCTCCCGGCCACACTGTTTAATTAAAAAACTGTTCCTGTTTTGCCAAAAGCCTTTTGTCTCTTGTTTTTACATGGTGTTGCATGTTCAAGCAACAACAGGAATTACATCAACAGGAAACAGCAAAACAGCAGAGAAGGACTGCAATCACAATCTGGCAAACACAAGTCATAACAGGAGCATATAAGAAATGCTTGCTGCCTCCAAATTTGTACTAGAATTCCAAAATGCATTCAACATTGTAGAAGTCAAATCCTTAATCTTGGAATCTAATATTAGGGTTTATACTAAATAACGATTCTCTTGTTACTGACTATGCATTCATCTTCCCCAACAAAACACAAACGTTATTGCCAAGAAGTCCTGAAGGGGGTTTATATTGGATTCAAGGCAGTCAGAGGACTGGTTTTATAACCTTGTTTTACTGTACTTCACCTTTACATGAACTACAAAGCTGGTAAACACAGAACACATAGAGCACTGAGACCTCTTTGTATGACAGCTGGTATTTATGAGTGGCTGTGTGAATGGCTATATGGGTGAGTGACTGAGTGTGTAAGTGGCTACATGTGTGAGTGGATGGTTCTTCAAGTGGGTGTTTGGTTAACTGAGTGGATGTGGGTGTGACTGTATTCAAGAGTGACTGTATGAGTGGCTGTATGGGTCAGTAAGTAGATGTGTGAGTACTTGTTTGGATGTGTGAGTGGGTAACAAGTGGTTTTATAAATGTGTGAGTAGCTCTGTTGAGAGGCTGTATGGGTGACTGACTATGTGAGAGTAGCTATATTGGTGAGTGAGTGGGGATGCAAGTGGCTTGTTGGGGAGTGAGTGGCTGTGTGAGTGACTGTATGGGTGAGTGAGTAGCTGTGTGAGTGTATTGGTGAGTGAGTGACTGCGTGAGTAGGTATATGTGAATGGCTGTGTGAGTGGCTGTGTGTAAGTGGTTGTGTGAGTGGCTCTCTGGATGAGTAAGTGGGAGTGGGAGTGGTTGCATAGGTGTGTCAGTGTGTGTATGAGAGGTTGTGTGGGGTGTGAGTGATTCTATATATGATGTCATCAGGATGTCATCAGTGTTCCATTTATAATGTCATCAGTGATGTCATTGACCATGTCATGAGTGATGTAATATGTGAGGCCATAAGCAGTGCACTGCAGGGGCATAAGTTATAGGTAGCTTAGGTAACTATAACTACTGAATTTCACTGGTTTTGTATGAGTGAAATCTAAGCCTAACTAAAATGTCCCTGTGACCTTTGTTTTTTTTAGTGAATTTCTATGGTTTTTTCAATGTTATTTCCTAATGATAACATCCGCGTAACCTTTGCTTTGTTAGTGAATTGCTAAGGTTTTTGAAATTGTATTTCCTCACTGTAACCTGTAACCTTTGAGAGTGCATGTGTGAGTCAGTGCATGAGAGTCTCAATGGGTGTGTGTGTGTCTCAATGGGTGTGTGGGTGTCTGAGGGGGTCTGCGAGTGGGTGCAGAAGTGTCTCAATGGGTGTGAGTAGGTGCTTGAGTGTCACAGGGAGTCGGTGTCTGAGTGGGTGCTGAGTGTCTGAGTGAATGTCTGAGTGGGTCTGTGAGTGGGTGTGAGAGTGTCTGAGTGTGTTTACAAGTGCCTCTATGAGTGTCTGAGTCAATCTGTGAGTGAGTGCATGAGTGTCGGAATGACTCTGTGAGTGGGTGCATAAGTCTCTGAGTGGGTCTGTGAGGGGGTGCGTGAGTCTCTGAGTTGGTCTATAAGTGGGTGTGTGAGTCTCTGACTGGGTCTGTGAGTCGGTGCATGAGTCTCTGAGTAGGTCTGTGAGTGGGTGTGAGACAGTATGAGTGGTTCTTTAAGTGGGTGCATGCGTGTCTGAGTGGGTCTGTGAGTGGGTGTACTTGTCTGAGTGGGTGTGTGAATGAGTGCATGAGTGTCTGAATGGGTCTCTGAGTGGCTGTAAGAGTGTCTGAGTGGTTCTAAGAGTGGGTGCATGAGTGCCTAATTGAGTGGGTGGGTGTGAGAGTGTTGGAGTGCACCTGTGAATGGGTGCTTGAGTGTAAGAGTGGATATATGAATGGGTGTTTGAGTGGGTGTGTGAGTGACTGAGTGGATCTGTCAGTGGGTGTATCAGTGTCAAAGTGGGTCTGTCAGTGGGTGTGTGAGTGTCTGAGTGGGTCTTTGAGTGGGTGTGTCTGTGTCTGAGTGGGTCTCTCAGTGGGTGTATGACTGCCCGAGTGTGTGAGTGGATGTCTTAGTGTCTGTGTGGGTGTGTCATTAGCTGTGTGAATGACTTGGCCACAACAGAACAGTACCTGCCCTTTTATCCAACAAGGGTCCACAGTTTTGCTCAAAATATTTACCCCAGTGGAGTACTTTCTACTGGGTAATTACTATGTGCTACCTCCTTGGGTAAATGTCCAGTACGTATTCTATACTACAGCTGTGCAATGGAGCATGAGGAAATGCCACCAGTGACCATGTGTGCATTTTGGTAATGTGATTGTTCCTTATGCATCTTTGACCAGAAATTTGTTATAATGATAACATGAATACTTCTATAGAGAAGACAACCAGACTACAAAGAGGTAAATATCCATCAAACAAGGGCCCTTCTTCTTAACTATATGAGGTAAGTGCTTCTTTGTTAGGCAGAGATGTCCTTATAATCCTTGGCATCAATAAGCCCTCACCAAAATCAGCAGGAATCATGCTGGGGGCCTCTTGTTAAGCTGTCCATCATGCTGGCAAAATGCAGGAAGGCCTTTACATGCTGCTAAAGTTGGTAGTGCCAAAAAAGCGAAGTTAAGAAGTGAATTGTATGTTTGAATACTCATAGTTCTCATAACTCTCACTGGGTAAAGGCATGAAAGAACCCACTTGTCACAGTCACACATTGTGCTCCAATAGATAAATGATGCAGTACTTCCACAAATCATTTCAGGTTGTCTTTCAATGTAAAATTACTGAGAAAACACACTTGCTTTGCCTTTGCCAAGCTCATGAAGCCTAGGAAGTCCTTTATAAAAGGGGAGGGGGGCTGCACAGCACCCTCCCGGGGCAATTCCGGCCCCAGGGACCCCATCCCCGCTGCCTGGGCAAGAATTAATGGGGTAGGAGATCCATGCAGCCCCCTTACCCGGGCTGATTTTGCCCCCGGATACCATCACTTGGGGCCCAATTTGTTATTGGAAGGGGAGTGGGGTCATGCAGTCCCCCCACCCCTGAAGACCCCATCCCTGGGCCCCAGCCAACTAGTTGAAGGTAAAGGGGTCACACAATCCCCTTCCCTGAGCCAATTTTATCCCCGAGATCACCATCCCCTGGGGCCCCAACCAAACATTATTGGTGGAGGGAGGCTCCAAGGCCCACCTTCCAGCTCTGATTTTGTCCTCAGGGACCCAATCCCCCGGGGCCTGGCCCCTTCCTCCTGGGTGCTCGGGCGCTCACCCAGGTAACCCAGTGTTTGACATTTCGGACCACATGGGAGAGCCCCAATGCCCCCGTGGTCCCTGCCAGTTCCCTGTCTCCGGCAGGATCGGCATTGCTCCTGCACATAGGGAACTGCAAAATGCTGCTCCCTACGTGCAGGAGCAATTGCTTCATCTCTTTACCTGCCCGCTTGACAGTGGGCAGGAAAAACAGATATAACGTCCAATCCCAGCAGGTTAGAGCAGTTTCCTGCTCCTGTTTGCTGGCAGCAGACTTTCTGTTAGCTCTTTATTGTTCCAAGCGATAGCAAACTGCTATGTCTCGGGGAGGGCATCCCGGGACATAGAGAGCTGGCTCTGGGGGCTGGCAGTCCCTAGGACTATTAATGGCTCCGGGAGGGGGGCCGTGCCACACACCTCCTTTAATTGGGCCTGCCCTGGGGAGGTGGTGGTCCCCAGGGCTGAGAACGGCCCAGGTAAGAGGTCACGGAGCCCCCTCCTCCTAAAAAAATGTAAAAAGCCCCAGGAAGGTGGTGGTCCCCAAAACCCTTAAATACACAAGGTGTGTGGGGGGGGTCTGCATGGCCCTCTCTAATTCTTCTGGTGGAAGTGTTGGCAGCCAATCAGATCTCTGCAAGAGATCAGTAAGGTTCGCACCGCTATATATACAAATTTGTTATACCTAATGTTGGACTTGGCTTTTCTGCAGGGTCATCCCTGAACTTTTTGCCTTCCTCCTGTATTTTGTCTGACCTGTTTTTGTTGGTTTTATGACTCTGGGCACTTTACCACTGCTAATCAGTGCTAAAGTGCATATGCACTCCCTATTGTAAATTGATATATGGATTAGTGATTCTATGATTGACTGGTTAGGTTTACTTATCAGACCCTAGTACAGTGCACTGCGTGTGCCAAGGGCTTCTAAATCAAATGCTGCTGGTGGGCTTGCAGATCTGGCTGTGCCACCCACAGAAGCAGCCTGTAAAAATGTGTCTAAGGTCTGACATTGCAGAGCCTGTGTGCAGTCTGGTACTGCCTTGTTGACTGAGCATGTGCACCCACTTGCCAGTCCCTAAACTTTCTCCTTTCTTCATATCAGGCAACCCTATGGTAGGCCCAAGGGCAGGGAGCATTGTAAGTATAAGGTAAGTCAAGCCCTGGTGTGTGTGGCATGTCGTAATAGTGAATTTCAGCCATTTTCATTTTTTCACTATTGCAAGGCTACCTGTTCTCCATAGGCCAGAATGGACAGTTAGATTATTACATTTTATAATCGTAACTGACTCAGGGAACACGGTAGAAATTCGAGTTTAGAATGCCTGAACTTGATTTTATCATTCTGTGTTTGAAAATACCACTTTTAGAAAGTAGGTATTTTCTTGTCTAACTATCCAATCCTGCCTCTGCGAGGTCGTGCATTCCTTGTCTGGAGTTTGAGTGACAGGGCTGTGGGATTCCAAGAGACAGGATGAGTCAGCTCAGTGGTGAATAGAGAGATCTGCATCTAGATGGGAGGGAGGAGTTGCACCTGGGACCTGAATAGGGCTGTGCCTTCTCTCCACAATGCAGGCTCCACCTCCTGTGGTGCGTCTGATGTCTCTGCCCTGCACTGTGAAAGGAGAGAAGGAGTCATGTAAAAAGAGTACTCCAGAACTGGTTTGGACTAGGCAAAGGTCCCTCTGCCCTCAGAGCACAAAGGATTTTGGGGTATAAGTATTGGGACCCAGACCCCAAGAATATAGATCACTTTTGGACAACAAGAAGAAACCTTTGCTAAGGAGAGGAACAAGAAGAAACTGAGGAGAGACTATCCCTAAGCTTGGGGGATTGTCCTGCAGTGGTTGCCTGACTGCCATAAAAAGGAGAAAGAACTTTGTGTGCACTTTATTGTGAAGGATCTCCAAGGGCTTGAGAAAAGAGTGTGCCTCCTGCTGAAGTCTCTGGGACAACAGACTTCAACCACCAGCTCCCCAAAGTTCTTTGGAAGTGCCTGCTGCTGTTTTGGGCCTTCTGAGGGACTGCGTGTCGCAAGAAGCTGGAAGCGCGACTCAAGAGGGAGAAGCGTGTCACCGTTGCAGCCTCTGCCGTGGCATCGTGGATGTCGCTGCTGTAGCTGACGCATTGCACCGCATCTCAAGAAACGTCCTGCAACCCCGAAGAATCATGTCGCCGTCACAGCCGCTGCTGTCGCATCTCTGAACAAGGGTGTTGCCGCTGTAGTTGACGCATTGCACCACTTCGCAAGAAACGTCTCGCAACATCGAAGAGGCGTGTCGCCGTCGCAGCCGCTGATGTCGCATTTCTGAACAAGGATGTCGCCGCTGTAGTTGACGCATTGCACCGCATCACAAGAAGCGCTTTGCATCCACGGATAAGCGTGCCGCTGTCAGAGCCGCTGTCGTTGCATCTCCGAACAAGGGTGTCGCCACTGCAGCTGTCGCATCGAGCGGAAGCATCTTGCATCGAGGGGGAAGAGTGTCGCTGCCAAAGCCGCTGTCATTGCATTTCTGCACAAGGGTGCCGCTGCTGCAGCTGACGCATCGAGTCGAGACATCTCGCAACATCGGAGAAGTGCGCCGCATCAAGAAGACGAAGTCTTTATTTCTTTGCACCAAAATTTCTACGCATCACCATCTGTGCAACACTTTTCGTTGCCCTGCGTGTCGCATCTCAAGGTACATTGACTCAAAGTGTAGCATTTTAAGATCTAAAGAAAACTAACCTAAAACTACCATTTTAAGTACAATATTGTGGATTTTTGTCGTTTGTGGTCTTGTGTTAAACCTATATAAAGAATACCTATTTTTAATATACAACTGTGTGGTGTCCATCTGTAGTGTTGTCACTTGCTTACTGTATTTGTTCACAAATGCTTTACACACTGCCTCTGAGATAAGCCTGTCTGCTCATGCCAGGCTACCGAGGGGGTGAGCAGGGGTTACTTTAGGAGTGTACCCCCGTACCCTGACTAGAGGCAAGGGTCCCTATTTGTCACTCTCTCTGGACCAAGAGCTAGCTTTCTGCCAAATTTGGTGTAAATTCCATTTAATGGTTCGGGCTGTAGTCATGTTTGAAATCCCTATGGTAATGAACATCGGAAACACATTTTATTTACCTCTCTTTTTGTCGGCTCCCACTAGACCGGTCACCCTGCAACTTTACATGCATAATGATACCTAATGGCATGCTTTTTAGGGGAAAATGTTGTGTAGATTCCTCAACCGGTGCCAAAGATATAGGAACGTCCAAAAACTATATATATATAAATATATTTATATATATTCCAGACCCTGGTCCTCTTATTCGATAACCACTACGATCAAGTGCACACAGAAAGCCATCCAAAGGGTTTAAGGCAACATGAAATATTTAATCAGCGCTATTACAGCACATCGACAGACGTGTTTCAGCGTTTCCGCCTTCGTCAGTGTCAATTTGAAACGTTACTTCTTTCGTGCTTAAATAAAAAATTGCATCTTAGTGGTTATCGAATAAGAGGACTAGGGTCTGGAATATAATTGCGCGTTTTCACCGCGCGCCGAGGAGTATCCGTAACAGAGGAGCAACGGCTGGTGAAAAACGTGTTGGGAATATTTATATATATAATATTTATATATATATATATATATATATATATATATATATATATATATATATATATATATATATATATATATAAATATATATATATATATATATATATGTATGTATAAATATATATGACCTGGAAGCCTCCTCCGAAAAGAAAGTAGAAGCCACAGCAGGGGAATCGTGGAAGGCGCCTTTATTTTGAACACATGTCCTTGCGGTATTAAACACCCATTGTGGCGAATGCATTTCGGCGATAGTGCCTTCTTCAGCGCCGAGGGTGAGTCAAACCAGATGCAGGCGTATCTCGACTTGAATGTCCTGCTGCATCTTGATTTGTACAGAGCTGCTCCACCCCCAAGGTGACGCAAATCACCTATACCTCCTCTTAGCCGCCTCATGTGTGGTGCCTACAGGTCCCAGCATGCACTCTTAATTGCTGGCAGGTATTGCGGGAGGTGGAGTAGCGCATGCGATGTTGTTGACCCCCAAAGAATCCATGTGTCTCCAAAGCAAGAGGCCCCCTCGAGTCCCCAAAACCGCATCAACCTCCGTGCCATATATATATAGGTATGTATGTATGTATGTATATATAAATATATATATATATATATATTTTTTTTTTTATATATAAATACATACAAACATATATATATACTAGCAGCACGTCCCGACCTTGTCCGGGAGCAATCAGGCTTCCCCGACCCCCACCTGCCCCGACATTGTGCAGCAGCCCGGCCCCCCGCCCGCCCCGACATTGTCAAGCAGTCTGGGCCCCCGCCCGCCCCGTCCCCCGCCTGCCCCGACCCCCGCCTGCCCGGAGCCTTACCTCAGCCGCCGCTCCTTCCCCGCACTCCTCATTTCACCGCTTCGCCGCCGCTCCTCCCGCCTGTCCGCCGGTTCTCACCGCCATTCCGCCGTTCGTCACCGCTCCTCCCCCGCGCCATGTCAGCGCGCTCCTCCTCGCGTTCCTGGACGCCGCTCCTCCCCGCGCTTCTGACGTCAGCACGCAGGTCGCGGCCGGCGCTACTTCGAAGGGACTACTTTTTTTTTATGTTAATTTTTTAAATAACGTTTTTTAAAAAATGTATATAGCTTATAACCATCTACACACCCTGACGATTCCAACGGTGTATCGGGTGTGTGGATTGGCGCTGTGGTTCCCGAGTTTACCCGCCTCAAAGGTGCAAAGTTCTTCCTTTATAATAGTAGTATAGATTTAGGCAAGTTTTTAGATATAGCCAGTTTAGATGTCCCCAAAATTGGTCAGAAGCGTTGCCCGGTGCTTCTGTACGCCGACGATGCTGTTTTGTTATCCCGCACAGCAGTCGGCCTACAGAAGCTGTTGGTGGTATTTGGTCATTTTATGAAATCCCTGGATTTAAAGGTAAATATAGCCAAATCACATGTAATGAGTATAGGTCGCCAGAGTAAACGAAATTGCCGGGTCTTTTATTGTGAAGGCTCCGAAGTTACCAGGGTAACTTCTTTTATGTATTTGGGGGTTCTCTTTGATGAGAAGGGTACATGGGCTGCCCAATATAAACTTAAGGTCAATGGCATGGCTAGGGCAATTGCGGCCGTAAACGGATTTGCCAAACGGCTAGGAAGCAAACCTGTTGAGGCAACTGTGAACATTTATAAAGCCAAATGTATCGCAATTGCCACATATGGCTCCTCTATCTGGGGATATAGACCCATGGAGGGGATACAGCTAGAGGAGAATACATTTTTACGGGGTATATTATCGGTTCCTCAATCAACACCCACCTATGCTGTACATCAGGAATTGGGGGTGGGTTATATAACCGATACACTCAGGTTGGGGCCAGTAATTTTCTGGCTTAAATTATGGCTTAATCCTGAATTAGACCTTAATCATAGATTGATTAGGGATTGTCTCACTCTGGGTTGTGTACACAAGATTAGGTGGCTTGTTTATGTGAGGGAAACATTGGTAACTGTTGGTCGACAGGCCCTCTATGATGAACCTCGGTTGATCACGAAAATGGATCCCAGCGGGGTGAAGAAACAGCTTTTAAACTTGTGGGCAGTACAACGGGAGGAATTGGAGCTGAAAAAAGTAACCGTAAAAGCACATTACCTTTCACAAACTACGCTGTCGATGGAACCTTATCTGAAAACTGTGACCAGGCCTTTCCATCGTATACTCCTTACACGCTTCCGTTTTAATTTAATTCACCTTTCGCTAGGGAACTCCAAGGGGTGGTGCATGCTGGAAGACTTAGGGCCATGCCCCTGTGATAACTTTTTAGCCCAGGATACAATGCATTTAATGTTTTGTGATTTGTATAGTGACATCAGGAAGAGGTTTCTTTTTCCCTTACTAAAAAGAAAGGGTTTTATCCAAGTTAAGCCAGCCTTATTGTATTTACAGCTATTAAATAATCCCAATGAAATCTTTTATATAGCCAGTTTCCTTATGGCAGCTGTCCGGTTGAGAAATAGCCGTGGGGAGAGCCCATAATTAATGAGGTTTTATTTTTGATTTTATCTTTTAAAATTGGTTTTTATGACTGGTATTTTTAATGAATTTTATATCAAATATCTAGGATGTATTGTCACTTCTGCCCTGTAAATGCACTTTACCTGACCAGTACTGTATCACGTTCTTTGCACATAGACTGCCTATTGCCGGACTGTATTATACTGTGGACACTTTATATTGTATTTTTGCACATATATGTATGTATTTTGTGTTTGTACTTTTATGGTTTTAACTTAACCGAATAAAGTGGTTTGACTGATGTAATGTCTGAGGTCATTAGTAGTACATTGTAGGGGCGTAAGTTATAGTTAGCTCAGGTAATGATAACTGCTGAATTTCACTGTTTGTGTACGAGTGAAATCTGAGTCTAACTATACCGTCCCTGTAATCTTTGTTTTTTTCAGAAAATTTCTAGGTCTTTTTAACGTTGGGGGTTGGAAGCAGGACCTGGCATTGTGCTGCCCCCACCCAAGCTTGCTGCTCCTGCCTTCCCTCCTCCTAGCCATCCATTGTCCAAGTCCATGTCCCTGCTCCCTCATTACAGCCCTGTGTGGCCGTTGTTCTGCCACTGGCCTTCCCGCCTTCTTTGAATAGTTAGCTTGCTGCCCCATCCACCTCTTCCCTATCCTCTGTTGTCTGAATCCATGGACTAACCTCCTCCCTCCTGCCATGCATGGTCTGATGTGCTGCCACTGCCCTCCATTTAGCATGATGTACCAGTCCACTCCTCCTGCACTCCATTGCCCAATTCTGTGCCCTATCATTGACCTCCTGCTTAGCCTCTGTGCTTAGCTTGCTGCCCCTATTCTCCTTCCCCCTGCCCTCCGATGTCTGTGTGCATGCCCCTGCTCCATCCTTTTTGCCCACCATGTTCCATGGACCTGCCACTCCTATCTACTCTGAGTGTTCTGTTGAGCTGCCACTCCTCTCCCACCTGCCTAGTATTATCAGATGACTGTAACCTGTCCCTACCACCTCCATCCTGCCTGTCCACATTCCATGCCGCTATCCCCTTCCTCCTGTCTTCCATGGTCCATTTTACTGTCACACCCTTCTGCCCTCCCTGGTCTGTTGTGTTGCAACTGCTCCTCCTGCCTGCCCCACGTGGTCTGTTGTGAGGCCCCTCCCCTGGCCCTGACCCTCCCTTACATCCTCCATGGTCCTGTGTGCATGCCCCTGCACCCTCCTTCTTGCCCATCATAGCCATTGTGCTGCCACAACCCCTCCTGCTTGCCATACATGGTCTTCTGTGCTGCCACCGCCCCTCCCACCTTCCCTGTGTGGTCAGCTAGCTGCCCCTGACCCCCTCCTACCTTCCCTACATGGTTTGTGTGGATACCATTATAGTCTCACTGTTGCTCTCCATGGTGTGTCTTGCTTCTAGTGCCCATCCTGCCTAAACTCCATGGTCATCTTGCTGCTCCTGCCCTGCCCCCTTGCCCCCAACTCTCTGTTTCCATGTGCAGACCCCTATTTCCTCCCTCCTGGCTTGTCTGTTCCATTGAAATGTCCCTGATCCGTCCCTCCTGCCCTTTATGGTCTGTTATGCTGCAGCTTTCTCTCCTGTCTGTCCATTATGGTCAGCTAGCTACCATTGCCTTTTTTCCCTCTGTTCTCTGTTGTCCATGTGCATGGTCCTGTCCCCTCCCTATTGCTTTCTATGGATTGTTGTCCTGCACTCCTGTCCCGCATGCCCTGTGTAGTGCATTGGGCTGCTGTAAACCCTGATGGCTGCCCTCTAGGGTCAGTTTGGTGCGCCTCTCCATATCCCTTCTGTCCTCTGTTATCCGAGTCCATGTCCCTACCCCAATTCCTCCTGCCTTCCATGATCCAATGTACCATACTTGCTAACATTTTGAACTTGTTGAGAGGGAGATTTTGAAAAAGACTGGGGTATTGATTTCCCCCTTTGACTTACATTGAATAAGAGGAGATTGTAGACAGGAGACAAATCAAATAAATCCCATTTGGGCTTAAAAACATTGGATGTTTCCTGGCTGAATCGGGTCTGTTGGCATATATGGTTGTACTACCACTGCCTCATCCTTCTGCCCACAATGGTCTAGCATTGTTGGTTTGTTGCCCCTGCCCCCCTTCCACTGCTCCCCATAGTCTGTTGTGCCGCCACTGCCCTTCCTGCCTGCCCAGTGTGGTCAAATTGTTGCCTCTGCACCCTCATACCTGCTTTCAATTTTCAGAGTCCGTTCCCCTGGCCTCTGCCTCTCAACAGTATCCTAATGAACTACTAGATTGCTAACATCCTATATTTATTACAAAAGTATGGAACGCCTGATGTCATCTTGATGTAATCAAAACTGTAATACATAGAGAATTTCCTTTAGAAATTACATATATGAGAGAGTCTTATTTGCATCAAAATTATGGTTAGTGGTCTAAAAAACTAAAATGAGGACATGTTTTCTGAGTTTTCAAATAGCGACAAAGCACTTTTAAATTATTTGTTATCTTTATGTTTTTTTTTCCAGTTGACCATTTGATTAAATGTTGGACTTAGGGGCGAGGATGTGGTGTTACTTCCAGAGCTGCATACTTTGCAACTGGGGAACCAGGTTGGAGTTTCTGCTTCAGCTCGACATTCTGTGATAACTTAATCTCCCCATGTCTAAAACCAAAATGAATTTGTTCTTGTATGATGTAACCGATGCTCATGTAAAGCACTCCAATACCTGACAAGTCTGCACTATATAAAACACAAAAAATAAAAAGTGTTTTGCATACTTCTGTCATTGGGCTACATCTGGGTGATATTTGTGCTACATTTGGACTCTTTTGTCTCCGGTGGCCATCTTGGGAGACTTATTTGTTATAAAGTTTCCTAATTTCCTCATTTACTGCAGTCTCCTCAGTAGAAAATACTTTCAGTTTTTTTGTTTGGTTCCATCAAGAAGGCATTCAGATGTGTCACACATTTGCCCTAAATTCTGAATGTTAGCACTCTAGTTGCTCATTAGATCACTGTAGCAAAGCCACTGCTCACCAGAGAAGTCTGCTGCTGGTATTCGAAATGCATGTTTCAGTCTGTATGTCAGAATTTTTTAATGAAATAGAAGAGGATTTGAGAAGTCAAAATGTGCAGCAGTAATAGGAAATTTTGAGACGGGCTACAGCCCGAAATGCTCATCGGAATTACTCCAAATTTGGCAAAAAGGTAGAGCTTGGTTCAGAAAGCAACCTTTTTTTTTAAATGATGTTGTTGGACTTTGGCCCTTAGGGCAGGTTCACCCCTAGACTTTTTGCGTGAAATGGTGACCTGGTGATGGTGATTTTTGGGATTTTGCGCACTTTCACTGTGTCTTAGTGGAAAGTGCGTGCGCACTCTGAGTGCATGTGCTGAGCTAGGCCTGCCCGCCCATAGGAATGCATGGGGAATGTATGTGTCCCTGGTAGTTCCTGATGCGTGGGGTGTACAGGCTTGAGTCTGTTATGTGTGAACTCGTGAGAGTGAATGCTGCGAGATGGTGTATGCAGCATGTATGTGTCTAGTGGGGAAGTATCATTCCTAGACATGGCTGTACGTGTGCAGTGAGGGTGCTGGAGTGTGATTGGCTGTAGCTGGCTGGCATGCCAGGCTCCAGGAAGTCTGGATGGGTCTGCCTGGTGGTGAGTGGGAGATTAGCATGAGTGATGTGTGGGAGGAGTGTACCTGTGTCCTGGATGGGCTGGGTTTTCCCCACACAATGCTGGCTCCGCCCCCCTGTGGTGCGTCTAATGACCCAAGCCCTGCCAGTGAATAGAGAGGGTGGTTGAGGTAAACAGAGTACTCAAGAACCAGCTGCGACTGGTTCCGCCCCCACTCTGCACCCTTGAACAAAGGAATGCACTGTATAAAAATGGGGCTGTGTCCCCACAGAAGTTGTTCTTTCTTGATCCTACTTGAGGGGGCTGCTGCTGCTGCTGGGGCCAGGAGGAACCGCCACTTGGACTGCCTCCCTGCCTGGAGGGCCAGTGAGCTGGCCCCTGGCCCAGCCTTGCCCCCCCTGCCTGCTAAGGAGGACTTTTGCTGGACTTTGCTTCTGCTAAGCGCCTGGGAGCGCTTTACTTGGGGCCTTAGCGCTTGAAAGCGCTTTCCTTTTTGTCCTAGCGCTGAGGGAGCGCTGTACTGGCCTCTAGCGCTGTGAGAGCGCTTTATGTGGGATTGTAGCGCTTGGGAGCGCTGTGATTGCCCCCTGGCGCTTGGGAGCGCCTTATCGACCTTGTAAAGCGAGTGCCCACCTCGCTGGTTTGGAACATTCGAGCGGCTGCCCACACCGCCTTTACCCCGGGTGAAAAGCACCGCCGCAGCCCGGAGGAAGCAGCCCCGCCTTTCCCCGAGCCGAGGAGAAGCCAAGGAGCAGCTGCGGGCGTCACCCGGGAGCCGCGCTGCCATTGGTTGTGGCTGCGGGAGGCTCGCCGGGTGACCTGTGCTCTGATTGGCGGAGTGGAGGAAGGCGCTGCCTGCGGGGGCCGCCCGAGGCTCCCCGAGCTGGAGAGGAGCCCCGGACCTGCACCGGAAGCCGGTGAGTGCACCAGACACGGGAGGGGCGCCGGGACACATTGTCGGTGTCCGCCCCCCCCCCTCGGTAGCGCGACCTCGCGCTTGGTGTTTAGAGCCCAGAGAGGCTCGTAAAGGCGGCATTTGGTTGTTGGAGCCTGCGAGGCTCAGGGGCATTTTCTGTCTGCGAGCCCCGAGGCTCCGGGGGCATAATGTGGCAGTTGAGCCCGAGAGGCTCATTGGGGCAATTATTTCACGAGCCCTGAGAGGCTCTGAGCGCCCCACTTTCACTTCGAGTCCCCAGAGGGGGGACTCCCAAAGAGAAGCGCCACAGTTGTGTCTAGAGCCTAAGAGAGGCTCAGGGGGCCAATTTATTTCTTGAGAGCCCAGCGAGGCTCCCACATTGGCCCCATTGTTGTTTTAGAGCCCTGAGAGGCTCTCCCTTGTTGCCCACATTGTTTTGGCCAGAGCCTGCGAGTCTCCCGCAGTGGCCCAACAGTGATTCAGCTGCCCAGCACTTCGTGGGCAGCTGCCACGTTTAGGACCCTGACACTTTCGACACAGGGCGTCCTAGCCCCAACAAGGCCAGAGGGCCTAGGGACAGTCACAGGTGGTGACTTACGTGAGTTTGGCGCAATTGTACTTTCTATGCACCTCTGAATGTATTGTTTATGCGTCATGTGCCTTTACACCTCTGAATGAATGTCATGCATTGCATCATGTGTTATGTGCTTCCACCCCCACAGGTATTGTGATGTGTAGGTGGTTGTTTTCTCCCTAGTACAAGTGGTGCTAGTGAGGTCCTGGTTACCAGTTATTACTGGTTGTGTGCTATTTTGTGCTATATTCTATGTACTAAGTGCTATTTCTGAAAGTGCTACTTCTGATTCCTGACAGTGGTCCAGGTGGCCCTGTCTTGTACATATCCCTTGTAAATTCTGCCCGTGCCTCTGGCACATTGTAAAGTGTGTGTTTTATCTAATGTGTTTTGGTGTAATACAAAGGCTATTTTTATATAACCTTGTGTGGAGTTTCCTTTGTGGTGGGCCCTGGGAGTTGTTGCTGGGGTGCATGCGCAAATACTTAACTTACATCGCCTCCAAGTTTAGCCTTGCTGCTCGCGCCACGTTACCTAGAGGGTGAGTAGGGGTTATCTTGGCGTGTAACTCCCTTGCCCTGACTTGGGTGTGGTGGTCTCTGACTGACTTTGGCGAAAGTCCTGGTCAGCCGGGGATCCCATTTCCAACATTGGCGGCAAGCGGTGAGGATAAGGATTTGTGTTTGCCTTGTACCTTAGTGGCAACTGGCCATACCACAAAACTCTGCATTTTAGATGACCACATTTTAGGGGATTGTTTTTTTTTGAAGTTTCATATTTTCTTCTCCTGAAGGTATCCATTGTGTAATTGTGTCAGTACATTTGTCCCCCGCCCTGCGCCCAGAGTCGGTACCTGTGTCACTTGTGGTCAGGTTGAGAAGTCAGGGGTGGTAGAAACTGCCTTACTAGTCCGAGGGGGGGGTTGTGTGTGGATGAATGGTGTGTGGCACTAGGCAAATGAGTGTGAGTTCTCTGGGGTAGAGAGCTTGCTGATACCTTTGTGAATTGTGTACTCCTGTGTTAGCTCAGACCCCTAGGTTCCCTGTGTGATCTTGTCTCTAGAACGTCCTGCCAAGATGGAGCTTGTTTTTGATTTCAGTGATCTAGATACCTACAGTACGTGGGAGCTGATAAGGTTCTGTGACGAGAGAGACCTAGGGAGGGGTGAGTCAAACTGGTACGACCTTAGGGACCGCCTGGTCAGATGGCACGAGGGTCAATGGGATCGTGAGCGCAGTGAGTAAAGGGTTTGGGCCCCACACCAGGAGGGTGGTGGGTCTGTGGGGAGTCCTGAAGATTCAGAAGAGGAGGAAGAAGATGACAGCACCTGGATGCCAGTAGAGAGTGAGGACCCCATAGATAGGGAGTCCCTTGCTGGGTCCAGCGTAGGAGGCAGCGCCTCATCCCTTTCCCTGTCCCCAGAGGAGCTGGAAGATAGGAGGAGAGAAAGGGAGCACCAGCTGGCTTTAGAGAAGCTCAGGTTGGAGCATGCCCAGGCTATGGCACAGCTGGGCGTTAGAAAGCAACAGCTAGAGACCGAGAGGGTCTTAGCGCAGGAAAGGATAGAGGAGGGTGAGAGGGCCGCCACCAGAGGCAAAGTAGCTCTGGAGGGTAGACTATCCCCTGCGCGCAGTGTTGAGTGTCTGGATCCCCCAGGGAGGGTTGGGTCCAGTGGTGGCAGCTATTTAAATCTCAGTGTAGAAAGTCCCAGTTCCCCGAGTATGGTTCCTGTTTCCCCAGAGGAGGAGAATAGGTTGAGGTTTAGGAACCTTAGGAAACCGTCTCATCAGTCTTGGGAAGATTTTGTGGATGACTGTTGTGTAGCCCTGTGTGATTGGGTACGGGAGCCCACGAAATGTGATTGGGACATATTGTTCGACATGGTTCTCAGAGAGCAGTTCCTTGGTGTTTGTTGTCTAGAGTTGCGCCAGCACCTGTTGAGTTTGGAATGCGCTGATCCTGATGAGCTGGCGGAGGAAGCAGACCGCTGGGAAAGGGCCAGAGGTTCTGCAGAATCATTGGTGAGGGATTCCGAAAGTAGTGGTTCAGGGATCTTCCAGCCCAGCGTGGTGGAAGAGGCTCAGTGTAGCCCAGCTAGGTCCCAGGATAGCGAGGAGGGTGTAGGGGCTCACTGCCTGGCTCAGTGGAGCAGGAGTGAGGGGGAGACCGAGGTTCCCCAGACGCCCGAAGCCCTGCCTCAGGACTTGGATGGTTTCTTAAGGGAACACCAGGTTGGGGACCTAGGCTGTCCTGTTAGTCCATTTGAGGAGGATCTCCTAGTGAGTAGAGGACCTGGAGCGTCTGTAACCAGAGCTCCTGTGGTTCTAGAGTCTGGCAGTACCGCTCCGGTAGGGAGGGTACAGGAGTCCAGAGTGAGGAGTGATTGGGGGAGTTCCCCAGTGGAAGGACCAGTGGGTCAGGGACTACCCAGTTGGGCTAGGTTCCCGTGTAGTGACCCGGGTGGCGCCACTTCTGGTCTGGGGGATCGTCACGCACTGTCAGGTGGACAGAGGGCGGGAGATCTGCGCCAGACAGACAGTCACGCAACAGATGTGACATTTGTTAGCCTCAGGGGGATTGCGTGTGAATCCCCAGAAGTCCTGGAGTGCCAGGCAATTGTTCCACCGAAGGTTTTAGACCAGAGGTTGGTAGGCCAGGTTCAGGATCAGCCTGACCTGAAGGGTAGGATGACTGTAACCAGTGTCCTGACCGGTTCTTCTTCCAGAGGAACTTCTCCAGGTGGGAGAGGGCAGACCTCTGGAAGGGGGTGCAGAGGGTGGGAGAGCCCACCTCTGACCCCGGTGCAACCTGAGTGGATAAGCCCTGGGTTAGAATGGCGTTCTAGGTGTACCCCTCGTCGGAGGTGGAGGAACCCTAGGAGAAGAGGTAGGGGGAGGAGAGCCTTCCCCGAGACTCCTGGTCCGCCTGAGGTTGTAGGCCCTAGGCTGGAGTACCAGTGGCAGTCTAGTCCTGTCTTGCAGACAGGAAGAGTGGAGAATGGCTCCTATGTGCCAGGGGTTACTACCCCCCGCTCTGCGAATTGGCATGGACCAGTGGCACCTGGGTGGCCCAGGGCCTGGTCCTGGCCGCGGACAACTTGGGAGTACCAGTGGGGTAGCCCAGTTGGTCCAGACAGTGTGTTGAGAAGGAATCCCATGGGTTCACCGTGGCGTAGAACAGGAGGGTGTCCCTGCAGTTGCAGGCCTGCGTCCGTGTTCTATCGCCCCAAGCAGGGAAGTCCATCACGGTGGTGATTGGTCTATCCTGCGTTTTGGCTGGAAGGGGGTTGTGTTGGACTTTGGCCCTTAGGGCAGGTTCACCCCTAGACTTTTTGCGTGAAATGGTGACCTGGTGATGGTGATTTTTGGGATTTTGCGCACTTTCACTGTGTCCCAGTGGAAAGTGTGTGCGCACTCTGAGTGCATGTGCTGAGCTAGGCCTGCCCGCCCATAGGAATGCATGGGGAATGTATGTGTCCCTGGTAGTTCCTGATGCGTGGGGTGTACAGGCTTGAGTCTGTTATGTGTGAACTCGTGAGAGTGAATGCTGCGAGATGGTGTATGCAGCATGTATGTGTCTAGTGGGGAAGTATCATTCCTAGACATGGCTGTACGTGTGCAGTGAGGGTGCTAGAGTGTGATTGGCTGTAGCTGGCTGGCTGGCATGCCAGGCTCCAGGAAGTCTGGATGGGTCTGCCTGGTGGTGAGTGGGAGATTAGCATGAGTGATGTGTGGGAGGAGTGTACCTGTGTCCTGGATGGGCTGGGTTTTCCCCACACAATGCTGGCTCCGCCCCCCTGTGGTGCGTCTAATGACCCAAGCCCTGCCAGTGAATAGAGAGGGTGGTTGAGGTAAACAGAGTACTCAAGAACCAGCTGCGACTGGTTCCGCCCCCACTCTGCACCCTTGAACAAAGGAATGCACTGTATAAAAATGGGGCTGTGTCCCCACAGAAGTTGTTCTTTCTTGATCCTACTTGAGGGGGCTGCTGCTGCTGCTGGGGCCAGGAGGAACCGCCACTTGGACTGCCTCCCTGCCTGGAGGGCCAGTGAGCTGGCCCCTGGCCCAGCCTTGCCCCCCCTGCCTGCTAAGGAGGACTTTTGCTGGACTTTGCTTCTGCTAAGCGCCTGGGAGCGCTTTACTTGGGGCCCTAGCGCTTGAAAGCGCTTTCCTTTTTGTCCTAGCGCTGAGGGAGCGCTGTACTGGCCTCTAGCGCTGTGAGAGCGCTTTATGTGGGATTGTAGCGCTTGGGAGCACTGTGATTGCCCCCTGGCGCTTGGGAGCACCTTATCGACCTTGTAAAGCGAGTGCCCACCTCGCTGGTTTGGAACATTCGAGCGGCTGCCCACACCGCCTTTACCCCGGGTGAAAAGCACCGCCGCAGCCCGGAGGAAGCAGCCCCGCCTTTCCCCGAGCCGAGGAGAAGCCAAGGAGCAGCTGCGGGCGTCACCCGGGAGCCGCGCTGCCATTGGTTGTGGCTGCGGGAGGCTCGCCGGGTGACCTGTACTCTGATTGGCGGAGTGGAGGAAGGCGCTGCCTGCGGGGGCCGCCCGAGGCTCCCCGAGCTGGAGAGGAGCCCGGACCTGCACCGGAAGCCGGTGAGTGCACCAGACACGGGAGGGGCGCCGGGACACATTGTCGGTGTCCGCCCCCCCCCCTCGGTAGCGCGACCTCGCGCTTGGTGTTTAGAGCCCAGAGAGGCTCGTAAAGGCGGCATTTGGTTGTTGGAGCCTGCGAGGCTCAGGGGCATTTTCTGTCTGCGAGCCCCGAGGCTCCGGGGGCATAATGTGGCAGTTGAGCCCGAGAGGCTCATTGGGGCAATTATTTCACGAGCCCTGAGAGGCTCTGAGCGCCCCACTTTCACTTCGAGTCCCCAGAGGGGGGACTCCCAAAGAGAAGCGCCACAGTTGTGTCTAGAGCCTAAGAGAGGCTCAGGGGGCCAATTTATTTCTTGAGAGCCCAGCGAGGCTCCCACATTGGCCCCATTGTTGTTTTAGAGCCCTGAGAGGCTCTCCCTTGTTGCCCACATTGTTTTGGCCGGAGCCTGCAAGGCTCCCGCAGTGGCCCAACAGTGATTCAGCTGCCCAGCACTTCGTGGGCAGCTGCCACGTTTAGGACCCTGACACTTTTGACACAGGGCGTCCTAGCCCCAACAAGGCCAGAGGGCCTAGGGACAGTCACAGGTGGTGACTTACGTGAGTTTGGCGCAATTGTACTTTCTATGCACCTCTGAATGTATTGTTTATGCGTCATGTGCCTTTACACCTCTGAATGAATGTCATGCATTGCATCATGTGTATGTTCTTACACCCCTACAGGTATTGTGATACATAGGTGGTTGTTTTCTCCCTAGTACAGGTGGTGCTAGTGAGGTCCTGTTACCAGTGATTACTGGTTGTGTGCTATTTTTTGCTATATTCTATGTACTAAGTGCTATTTCTGAAAGTGCTACTTCTGATTCCTGACAGTGGTCCAGGTGGCCCTGTCTTGTAAATACCCCCTTGTAAATTCTGCCCGTGCCTCTGGCACATTGTAAAGTGTGTGTTTTATCTAATGTGTTTTGGTGTAATACAAAGGCTATTTTTATATAACCTTGTGTGGAGTTTCCTTTGTGGTGGGCCTTTGGTTGTTGTTGCTGGGGTGCGTGCGCAAATACTTAACTTACATCGCCTCCAAGTTTAGCCTTGCTGCTCGCGCCACGTTACCTAGAGGGTGAGTAGGGGTTATCTTGGCGTGTAACTCCCTTGCCCTGACTTGGGAGTGGTGGTCTCTGACTGACTTTGGCGAAAGCCCTGGCCAGCCGGGGATCCCATTTCCAACAGATGTAAATCTGTTCAGTAATTTTTTGAGAAATTCAAAAAATAAGAGTCAAAAAATATATTTCTCATAGGAAACTTTGGGCAAGGCTACAGCCGAAACTACTGAACGGAATTATCCCAAATTTGGCAAAAAGGTAGTGCTTGGATCAGAAAGCGACCTTTTTTTAAATAGTTTAAATCCGTTCAGTAGTTGCTGAGAAATTAAAAAAATAAAGTTTCAATATCTGGGTGAAGCCTAACCACCGAGCATGAGCTTCACTGTGATTGGCTGCAACACTCCAAACCAGGAAGTGTTGGAAGCCATCTTGTGACTCAGTAGAAGTGAGTCACCAGAAAACAGAGAAACAAAGATATAAAATAAGAGAAGGGGGCAGGGTAGAAACACCCTGACCCCCTTGGCCTGCTAAGGGGGTCCCAGAAGGACCCTGAGAGCCCCACAGATTTTTTTATTTTTAATTTTGGTGCAATATGCGCTGGGGTCGCGAATTCCACCGAAAAAGTTTAAAAACAATGAAGTGCGGGTTCCCCTTGTTTTATTTTAATGAGGCCCCCGGGTGGTCTAGGTCCCGGGAGCATTTCTTAAATAGTAATAGCGGGGGTCCGCCGGGGTCCCCGCAGCTCTGGGGACCACCATCTCCCCAGGGCTTCACTCATGTTGTGAGGGGGCCTCGCGGCTCCCCTCCCGGAGCCAGTGATGGCCCTGGGGACCGCATATCCCCAGGGCTGGCTCCTGCAGTGATATATATATATTCACTGAAAAAAACACAGGTTTCAGGGACATTATAGTTAGGGATTATCATTTACAATACCTTGGAAATGTATTGAAAAAAACCCACAGGTTTCAGGGACGTTATAGTATTTAATTTACCTATCAGTCCCTTGTAAAGTGGTATCTCATATACCTAGTGCCATTAAATTAAATTCTACTGGTGGGCTTGCAGTGTTGCTTGCGCCACCCACCAAAGTAACCTTTCAAACGAGTCCGAGGCCTCTGCCATTGCAGGCCCTGTGCGCACAGTTTACTGCCGCTGTGACGTGGCACATAAAGTGGTTGCCACATCTGTGACACCCCTCTTACCACATATCAGTAACCCCTAAGTTAGGCCCTAGCTAGCCCCATGAGCAGGGTGCAGTGTAGGTTAAAGGTAGGAAATGTGCTTTAACTGTGTGGCATGTCCTGGTAGTGACAAACAGGCTATACAGTTTCTCACTAATGTGAGGCTGCCCTCTCATAGGAATGCCTTGGGGATTCCCTGATATGTGTTTCAGTGGTAATTCCTGACATGAGAGGAGTAGCGTGATCAAGTTTGGTATGTTTGGAGTAGTTCACAGATTTATTATCTCTGTTTTGGAAATGCCACTTTTAGAAGTGGTCATTTCTGTGTGCTATGTGTCTTTGTGCAGCCTGTTGTGTATGGACTGTCTGGCCTTGGAGGGGCTGGGGAGGTGCAGTGGCTCCAGAGGGTCTGGGTGAGTCAGCGCTAGGATGAATAGGTCTGATCTGCATTTGGAGTAGTGGGAGGAGTAGCACCTGAAACTTAATAGGGCTGTGCCTGCATACCACAATGTTGGCTCCGCCCCCCTGTGGCGTGTCTGGGGACAGGGCCTACACTAACAATGGGGAGTGGTATGCACTTGACAAGTGCCCTCCAGAACTGTTTTGGACTGGGCACAGAGCCCTGTGCCAGGGGGAAGAATAAAGACACTTGGCAGTATAAATATTGGGGCTGTGACCCATGTCAGTGGAACTGTTGTGAATTCTAAAATGCCTGAAGCTGCTGGTCCCCAGGAGGAACTGCCATCTGGGGCTCCCTACTCGTGGACTAGAAGTTGCTGCCCCGCTGAAGAGCCCTGGTGTGCTGAACTGTCTGGTCCCTGCCTTCTAAAAGATCCACCAGGGCTTGGTGGCTTGCCTGGGCTGATTGGTAATAGTGCGTGGTGAGGGCTGTGCCCGTTACTTTTCCTATTACCTTACTGTGGAGCAAAACCTGTTGGGCACTTCACTTTGGCCGGTGGGAGGAGAGGTTGTTTGCTCTGCTCCCTGATATGGGCCTGTAAAAGCACTTCAGAGGTGCCGCGAGGTTTCCGTGTGGACCAAGCCTCATGCTGCTGGGGCGCTGGGTGTAGCCTAGCAACCGGCCAGAACAGCGGGTAGAGGGAGGCCTGGCCCGCCGCAGCCCCACCCAGCAGGACACCGCGCCTGGGTGCAGTGAGGGCGCACTCCAGACAGGAAGAAGCTGCCTTGCTTCCATTGCCAGGGTGCACCAACGGGAGTTCCCTCCAAGCTCCAGAAGCACAGGAGGAGCCTGCATGATTCGAGGCTTGTGGGTGAGTGACCCGCACCAACTGGCATCCTGGCTGGAAGAGGCAGGCTCGGAACCTGTTGTTGTCCACAGTATGGGTGGCTCCTGCACCACGAGAAGGCGGGTAACGGCCTGAGGGTGCGATTCTGGGGTCCTTGATCTTGGCCCCATGGGGCAGATTCTCAACGGAGTTCTCGGTGCTCGGAATCGCCGCAATTGCCCAGGTAGGCACACCTGGCATTCAACGGCCTACAAGGTGGGCCCCAAACGCAGACTGTAACCCAGCTAGCGGGTTCAAAGCCTCATGGGAAATGTTGTTTTTTACATTTGTAGTTTCATTTTCATTGGCTGCTGTTTGTGCAGTAAAGAAATGAGAAAGCATAATCAGAAGCCTCCGGTCCTGCCATAGAATTTCATACTACAACTCTCCAAACTTATGAATTTAAACCAATGGGAAGTCTCTAAAGTGTGTGCATCAGTTGCATTACCTCCATCTCTAAACATGTCATTTTGCATTAAATTATCACAGTACAGTCAGTTCCCTTCCTTGAGTCTCATTGCGCCGGATGACGAATGCTGTTTGGAATGGCTTGTTTAAAATGAGCGCCGTCAAAGCCTCCCTTTTTTGGCAATATAAACATACTTTTAAAACAGCTGTTTAAAAATGTCTTCTCAGACTCGTAGCGCCCTTTACAACCCACCCCCCGCTTTCGGCCCCATGTTGAATATCCGAACCCCTCGGTGACATTAAAGACCATCGCTCACCGTGCAGTGAGAGAGGAGTCACATCACCTCATCTCTTCCCAGCATGGCTTGCAAAAGCTGTTCCAGGAATAAACCCCACCCATTGCATGTGGGTGCTTTAGCAGCTGCCAATACATCAGATATAATTCCCCTTTGACAAGGTAAGACGAGAAACTGGAGCTCTAAAGCCGGAGATCTTTCCTCATTAGATAGCTGCAGCATAACAGTCATTTTTTGTTACTTTTCTTACAAAAAGAAGAAACTTTGCTACGCGTAACTCAATTTGCTCTTCAAATGTGATTTGCTGCAGCGTGATTCTCTATGGCTCACGCAGGCTTCATTTTTCACCTCTCTATTTGATTAAAGAGATAAAATAAAGGGCGTTTTCTTCCTCCCACGGCGGGTCTCTCAATTAGATCAGGTTGGTAGGACTGCAGCTGAGGTCATTTATTCTTTCTTACCCAACTTCCTGCTCTGCCTTATACGTTACGGACAATGGCGCTATACTTGTGCACTTTGGGCGTCATGCTAGTACTTTTTGGGCGCTAAGCTTGTACTATTTGGGCTCCATGCATGGCCAGAGGTGAGCCAATGGTGTGTTAAGGCAGCACTTCACTGCATTCCATGCCTCTGGCAGTGGAGTAAGTAAGTGCACAGACATATGGAAGGGGTGCTTGCACTTCAGTCATAGGTTTGTGTGACGAAGTGTACATTAGATGAATTTACTTTGATCCAAAGCCACACCAAGGTGAGCGGTTGTACTGCAAAGCCATGATTATGCCACAGTGCACCAATACTACTAGGATATTCTCACCGCAAAACATCTCCAGGTGCCAGAGTGTGCCACCCATTTTGATGCAACGAGACAAAGCCAGAACACAACTAAGCCAGTCTTCAAGTGTGTAAGCCAGTATTTTGGCTAAACAGTGACAAGATCAGAATAGTATCTCACAATGCACAACCATCTACACGTGAGTCAATTTCTTCATTGTAAGACAAATGTCTTTGACAGCTCAGTGATGAAAGAGTTCGGTACCTCACCAAACAATCTTTCAGGAAAGCTTTCACTTACATATTTGCAAGTCTAACATACGAAATTAGGGCAATCTGAAATATTTGTGGATACATTTGTGTCCCAAACTCCTGTCAGCAAGATGAGTTTTTGCTGGCCTAAATTTCGGGTTTGCCCAGAAGAGAAGACATACTTTCATACTGTTAATGCCCCATGAGGCGGGGCTCCATGCAGCAGTGTAATACTTTTTAGTTCGAGCCTAGCGTAGCGCGGACGCGCTGTTTTAGGAATCAGTATCTTGGAATCACTCTGGACTTCAAGCAAGCTCGTGCCCGAAGTAGTGACATTTCATTGGCCTTTGCGTGTGGCTTTCAAAACTAATAGCACGCAATTGGCCAAAGGCTGCTTTTTGTCCCACCTCTTCTTAGAATGTTGACGGCTACGGCCTAGACCATGCGGTTACGAGCAGAGGCGCGCAGTGTGCCAACTGTTCAGTGCCACATTTCAAATGTTGCTTTTGGTCTGCTTCGCGCAGCCACGCTTGTGAAAGCCTCCTCCCCTACCCCTTTCTTCACCACCCCCGGCTACTTTGTGCCTCTTCCAGGAGCCGGTTGAGACAGAAGTGATGAAAAAGGGTTCAGGCAGATCAGGTCGTTTTACCCCTTTTCTAGGTTTGCCCGGCGTTAGCCGCTTCTCACCCAACTCACGATTACCAAATAAAGAGGCAGGCGCTGGAGACTGGAAGGCAGGAAACAGGAGTTTATTTCCGACGGAACAGAACACGTCAAATCAGACAACAGGGTATCTTCTCGAGGTGCTCTCTCGACATCTCTGAGGCCTGGCCTCTTATACACTGGTTTCTTACTTTATTACATGCAACACATTTTTGGTAATGCTTTGAAGTACGGAAAAGGCGTCTTTGGAATCCCCGGTTCAGGCCCGTTCCCACACATATCTACAGTAGGAGTCCCCACCCCAATCTCAGCATGATGGCTATCGCGCAGCTGGATATTCCGCTGGGAACAGGAATGCGGGAGATCGATCGGATCTAGGGGTGTGAGGGCATTGATGAATCCCCGCTCCTTTGATGTGAGGCGAGGTCCTACTGTAGGGACAATAAAACCGCATCTGTTGGGCTAAGTGATGGCCTGGGGGGCCGGACAATCGGGCAAGCCGGAAGAGGTTATCAAAGGACCCGTTTTATGGATGAGATGAAAGAGTGTGGGGGTTTCGGCACGGGATGTGGCTCGGAGGCAGGGTCGCGCTGGAGGTGCGTTATGTCCCAGGCAGGAGAGATCGGGAGCTGTCCGAGCGCGGGGAATGTTTAAGAGGCGAGAGGGCGAGAGGGGGGGGGGCTGGCTATCGACCGTGGGCAGGGAGATCATGGCATTCAAAATGGCTGCTGCTTACGCGCACGCATGGATCTGACAAGATGGCGCCGATAATGTTTACGCCACGATCTAGATTTTAACAGTCCTCCCTTTTCAACATATCTAGCCAGCTTGTTAATTTACGTCAATCCCCATTATATTTCTTATTTCGAGGTCATACAATGCCTTCATGTGTTCAGTTTTGAAGTCCGAAGTCTTAGGGCACATGCAGTTAACAATGAGCGAACACAGAGGTGGCAAACATTGAATACCTAGGCAACACCCACATAGTATCACGACCGGTATCAATATAAATGTGAATAACCTCCATCCCCAGTCCTTCAAAGTGCCCCAAAACCAGCTTCCAAGCGACCATCCTTCCTGTTCCTGGTGAACCTCTGAGGAAAGTCTGTGGAGGTGTTCGATTGCTTTGTAGACTGAGGGCGAGTTATCTGGCACGTAGGTGCAACGGCTGGATCCAATGATGCGGCATGCTCCTCCTCGGTCAGCTAGAACTACATCTAGAACAAGGCGGTTCTGAAGAGCCACCAGGCGGACTGCCTGAAGCTCGGCCGTATTGTTAGTGAGGATGCCAGCCGTGATGTTCATGGTCGTTTCTACTGCCTGGGTCAGGTGTCGGATGGCGCGGCTGTTTGCCATTGGGCCCCACAGAGGAACAAGTCCCTTCACTGCATCCAGGAACTGTGCTCCAGAGGAGTCGGCTTGTTCAATGTCTCTTGCGCGCTTCTGCCGGTGATGGTTGGCTGGGGCCACGTACGTTGGAGGGAGAATGAAGGCGACGTAGCAGGTACCCCCCCAACTTTTTGGAAGGCAAGTGTAAGCTTTGGTGCCACAAACTAAGTACATATTCGGAGAAGCAACAAAGGAGGGGGGATCGATGGAGTCCAATGTTCTGGTGATGTGGCAGGAACTGTGACCCACCGGCTGTGTTCCCAAGCCTTCGAGGCACACGAGGCCCGTGACATTGATAACAGACAGAGCCACCGTCAGAGTGGCAGCAGTTCGTTTCCGTAAGTAGGAGAAGGTGGGTCTGGCTGGATTATGGAACACCTGCATTTCGACTCGCTCCTTGGCAGGGATGTCCATCTGGAAGGAGGAGCCAGAGGTCAAAGGACAAAAGGGAGCAGACGTCCTTCCGGTTTTGTTCAGCCAGAACCCGTGGTAGAAGTGTGACACTGTTTGACCAGAAGTGGCGTTGTCCTTGTAGCTCTCTTGCAAGAGGGTCAACCAGGCAAGGCACGAACCGTGAACTGAGAAAGGGGAAGGGATGAAAGGGATGGAGTGTCCAGTGGCATGCGGGAGCAACCCGCAGATCCAGCAGTTTGTGGCGTTGGCGGCAAGGTTGTGTTGGTGCAACAGTTGCACGAAGGAATTGTTCCAGAACTCCTTACGCCTTTCTCGGAGCTGAGGCGAAAGGGAGATCAGGTGATGTTCTTTCATAGTGGTTGGCTGTGCAGTGGTCAGCAATATCTGATGAGCGGGTGCGCTCTCTTCCATGATCCAGAAGTAAGTCATGAGGAGGAGGCAAAAGAGGAGGACAATGAAAAGAGCAATTGTCTTCGATTTGTGTATACTGTCAGTCTTTGGGTTTCGATAACGGGTATTTCATGTTGCTTCCGTCGTCTTCCTATCTGGCTCTTCCATCATCTTCTTATCTGGAGCTTCCATCATCTTCAAGGTGCTCGGTAGTGGGCAGAACCGCTGACTTCGTTTAGCCTCTCTTCGGGTAACCCTTGGTTGTGTTTAGGCTACCGTTCTGAGATTCAACTTAGTCTGTGGTTCTACTTAGCCGAAGCTCCCTCCTTTCGACGCAGGAAATACCCTTCCCTGGATGGCACAGTGGGGTCAGAGAAGAGTGCCTCGGTATCAGGATAACAGTTCAATGATGGCCGGTCTTTGTCCAGCAGTTCTTCTTGGGTGCTGACGTTTTCTGTCGTGGTCAGGGTCGAGGAGACCTTCTTACAGTGGTGTGCATGCAGCCAGTGTCGCTTCCCCTCCACTCGAAGAGCCGTTCGGGTGGTGATCAGTACTTGCCAGGGGCCCGTCCACCGGGGTTCCAGACTCTTCGTCCGTTGGAAATTCCGGATCAGCACATAATCTCCCGGTTGGATATCGTGACCCGGACCCCTGGAAGCATCGGGGATGGCCTGCTGCACCTGCTGATGAATGACAGACAATGTTTTAGTCAATTTGCACAAGTAATCGGACAGTAGGACGTCTGGGACGTCGTGAATGGAAGTCGGTTTAGGGGCAGTCCAGAGATTCATGGGTCGCCCAAATACAACTTCGTAGGGGGTCAAATGGTGCTTAGTGGGAGTGGAGCGCATCGATAGCAATGCCAGTGGGAGGGCATCTGGCCATTTAAGTCCTGTGGTGGCCACTATCTTTGACAGTTTTAGTTTCAGTGTGGCGTTGTGTCGCTCAACTAAGCCAGCAGATTGGGGGTGAAAGACGGCGTGGAACCTCTGTTTTACCCCCAGCCCTTTCAAGATCAGTTGGATAACTTCAGCTATGAAGTGGGGGCCGTTGTCGCTCCATAGAATTCGACAAAGGCCGTAGCGAGGGAAAAATTCTTTCAGTAGTACTTTGGCAGTCGTCATGGCAGTGTTATCACTGGTTGGATAGGCTTCTACCCATTTGCTGAAGGCACACACAATGACTAATGCATACTTCAGGTTTTGGCATCTTTCTAGTTGGATGTAGTCCATCTGGAGGATCTCAAAGGGATGGTCGGGGACCCCAAACCCTCCCCGGGGTACCACAGTTCCTTTCCCAGGGTTGTGTTGCAAACAGATAAGGCATTGCTGGACCAGGCGTCTGGCTGAGTCGGGGATTTTGTCGTTGTGCCAGACCTTGGAGATGAATTCGATCATGGGGGCAGATCCTATGTGCGCAGGGGAGTGAGCCATAGTCAGTATGGGGATCAGGTATGAGTTGGGTAGCAACCATTTGTTAGTGTCCTTTGTCCGCCAGCAGCCTTCATCATCTTTCAATCCCACCCGTGCCCATTCAGTCAATTTGTGTGGTGAGCTGGCCATCTGGATGTCCCTGATCGTTTCCCTTGCGTCAGTCCATCTTTCTGCTTGCGACCTGGTCACATACATGTGTGTCGTTGTCCTATTCTCAGCTGTGGTTCGGGCAGTGATGTCGGCCAGCGCGTTTCCCTGTCCGACTAAGTCTGTCACCTTCTTGTGTGCCTGACATTTGATTACCGCTAATCGTTTGGGAAGGAGAACTGCTTCAATCAAGGCGGAGACTCAGTCTCCGTGGAGGATGGGCGTGCCGTGGGACGTCAAGAATCCCCTTTCCCTCCATAAGAGTCCAAAATGGTGAACCACTCCGAAGGCGTACTGGCTGTCCGTGTAAATGTTTGCAGTAGTCCCTGTCGCTATAATACATGCTCGTGTGAGGGCAATCAGTTCTGCCGCCTGTGCGGATCGCTGCGCGATGCGGGCAGTTTCAACTACGGTTTGGGCTGTGGTAACTGCATAGGCAGCTGAGGTGGTGCCGTCGGGGAGTTTTATGCAAGAACCGTCTACCCATAGCTCTCCGTCAGGGTCTGTGAAGGCGGTGTCCCGGAGGTCAACTCTACTCCTAGTCTGTTCGTCTGTGAGGGTCACACAGTCATGTACAGGAGGGACGTTCGGGTCGTTTTCGGGCAGGGGCAACAAGGTGGCTGGGTTCAGTGTGGTGCATCTTTTCAGCGTAATGTGGGGTGCAAGCAGGGTTAGTTCGTACCCGGTCAGTCGTGCGTTGGTCAGGTGTTGCGTCTTAGTCTGGTTTAGGAGGGTGTCAACAGCATGGGGCACTAATACCGTGAGGGAATTCGAGAGTACGATCCCCTCGCTTTGTCGGATAGAGACAGCAGCGGCAGCTACGGCTCGGAGGCAGGCAGGCAAGGCTCTCGCTACGGGGTCAAGGGTGGCAGAGAAATAGGCACATGGTCGTTGCTTGGGGCCAATGGTTTGAGTCAGGACAGACAAAGCGCACCCCTCCCTTTGGTGAGTGTAGAGAGAGAAGGGCTTTGTGTAATCGGGGGTTCCTAGGACCGGTGCAGAACAAAGGGCATCTCAAAGTTCTTTGAAGGACGATTGGCATTCGGGGGACCAAGGGAGTGGGGAGGGGACATCTTTGGCTAGTAGGAAAAGTAGTGGGTTTACAATAAGGCTGAAATTTGGCAACCACTGCCGGCAGAAGGAGGTGAGGCCTACCAGGGAGCGGACTTGTTTCTGGGTCTTTGGGACAGGGGTGTCTAGAATAGCCTGTATTCGATCGGGTGTAAGTTTTCTCCCGTCTTTGGACAAGAGGTGGCCTAGGTAGGTGACCTGGGGTTGGCAGAATTGCAACTTCTTCTTGGAGACCTTGTGGCCATTTTCCGCAAGGAAGTGCAAGAGTTGGATGGTGGCTGCGACCGCAAGTGGAGTGGTGTCGGCCGCCAAAAGGATGTCATCGACGTACTGTACCAACACCACTCCCTCCGGTAGCTGAACGGCGTCCAGCTGCCTCTTGAGGGCCTGGCTATAGATGCTGGGGCTTTCTGTGTAACCTTGGGGAGCTCTACAAAATCTATATGAGCGGGATGTTAACGTGAAGCCGAAAAGGTAGCGGCTGTCCGGGTGGATGGGGATGGAGAAGAAAGCGTTTTTGAGGTCTATTACAGTGAAGGTGGTGGCTGTGGAAGGAATCAGGGTCAGAATGGTGGCGATATCTGAGACTACAGGGTACTGAGGTACAACTACCTTGTTGACCTCTCGAAGGTCGATGATGAAGCGGTACGCTCTCTCATCTCCTTCGCCCTGCTTCTTCACAATGGGTAGGATAGGGCTGTTGCAAATATTGCTGACTACTTCCTCTACCACTCCTGCCTCTACCAGGGACTGGATTATCATCACCAATGCCTTCTCACCTTCGGGCGATATCCGATATTGTGGGAGTTTTGGGAGTATCGCATCTTGGCGGACAGTTATGCGCACGGGGTCGATCATCATTCGTCCTACATCAGCGTCAGTTTTAGCCCATAGATACAGAGGTAGAGAGTCAAGTAAGGATGCGTCAGTGTCAGAGATGGAGAGCATGTGTCGTGCATGATGATGTCTGAGCAGAGTCGGGTTATCGTACAGAATGACTCGAACCCCGTCCTGTGAACACCTGATAGTAGCTCGGAAATGCTTCAGTAAGTCAAGTCCCATAATGGCATCGGGGGTGTTGGAGGAAAGCAGAAACGTCGTGTCAGTGGGGTTACTGTCCAAGTCGAAGGAAACCGGTGCGGATAAAGGGTTAGTGGAGGGCGTTCCATCAAAGCCTATTGATGTTATGTGTGAGCCAGACAAGGGTGGCCTTGGAATCAGTCGTTTAGATAACGCACTACGTGTCGCGCCAGTGTCTACCAGAAATGGAGACTTCGTACCTAGGACCTTAGCGGTGACGTAAGGACCTTGCTGGTCAACATAGAGCTCGACTGGATCCCTTCCTTGCCCTTGGCAGTCCTATGCAAAGTTGTGGGCGTTGTCGCAGTCAGACTGTTGGCACTGATTCTGTCGGGGGCGGTCAAATGTGTTCGGTCTGCCAGGTCTGTCATTGTTGGTGTCGTGGGTGTGCCCTCGTCCCTGCCCTCTAGTCCTGGGGCCATTTGCCATGTCCCTTGTCTCTTTATTTTTAATCATTTCCAGGAGGACCGGGCATTGAGACTTCCAATGGCCAAATCCTTTGCAAAACGCACACTGGTTCTCATCGAGGTCTGTTCGTGGAGCGCCGGGTGTGGGTGTGCGGTCTCTAGGGGGTGAATTTCTAGGGGCGTTTGGTTGGTAGTTTCCTCTATACCGTTCCCTTCCTGTCGTCACTCCCTGCAATTGAGCAATCATCACTCGTTCTTTCAAGTCCTTTTTCTTTTTCTCAGTCGCCCTCTCGTTCTCGTTCTTTTGGTGTTCGTAATACTGAGCCATCTGAAGGATAGCTGCAGGTTTGGAGGCCCCCCAACTACTCTCGCTCGTCTGTAACTTTTGGGAGACCTCTTGCGATAGCCCTTTTACGTACTTTTGCACGAATAGGTGTTGTCCGGTTGCGGTGGTCATGTCTTGGCCACTGTAGTCGGAGAACACCGTCTCAAATCGGGAGAAGTATTCTGATACGTCTTCCTGGGGTTTCTGACAGCAAGCTGTGACTACCGACCAGTCTACCTTCTTCTCTGGGATCAATGTCTTTAGCTTCTGAACTATTTTGTCCGGGAGTTCCAGTATGTCTTTTACAGGTTTCTTTCCGGGCTCTCGCTGCCTATCTAGTTCACTGAGTTGATTCCAGGTATGTCCGAACAGATCTGTGTGGTCGGCTTTTCGGATTTGCTTCCACACATCAGCCGGCAGACATAACCCGAAAAACAAATCAATGTCCGCTAGAGTCATTATGGTTGAGCCCAAGGCTGTACCTAGTTCGGTATAAAATGCTGTCGGGTTCTTTCTTAAATCGGGCAGGGTTTGCCTAAAAGTTAAAATATCTTGCCGATCCCATGGTTGATAAACCCAGTTGTACACAACCCTCCCTTTTGCATCTGCATGGTTGATATCGTCGTTCGTTCCCTGACCTCGTGGGGGAACCCAGTAGGGGGCGGCTTCTCTGATAGGCATCATAGTGTTGCCTACTTGTGATGAGGACCCAGTCGTCTCGGGAACTGTAATCTTAACTTCTGGTTTCTGTTCCGTGAGGTGGCGGAAAACCTCAAGCGTTTGCATGAAGAGGTCCGCCGCGTCACGCTCGGCCTCGTCTCCAATATCGACTTTTCTATATAACGCTGTCAGTTTAGCAGGACCCCGATTCTGATACCTATCCTCATATGCGTTCAGGGTGTGGTAACTAAACCGTAAAATGAAATGCCGTCTGTGGCTACCGGCATGCGAATTGTGCATATCCATCGTGTATTCTTCGTTCTCCTTCCGTTCTACCAGTGCCTTTGCTATCTTGTCAATTCCCTCCCGCTCATCTTTGCTAAATCTATTCAGTCTACTCGGTGGTTGCTTGCTAGTCTCGGGTTCATCTGATGTCGTCACTAATGCGGCCGGAGCGGAGGCCGTGAGGGCTGGGGCACTAGCTTCAAGGTTATTCTCATTTGCACTCGGAGCTGGCAAGTGCTGTACTAGGGGTTGGGAGGGGGCATATGGAGGGGGCATATAGATGATCGGAGGACCTAGCAGCAGCTCATCGTTCGCCCGTTGTTTGGAGGTCAGTTCAGGGTAGAGCGTAGAGGGGGTCCTAACAGGACACTGGCCTGTCAACTCAGATTCCTGTTTTTGTCTGGCTTCCTCCCTTTCTTTTATCTCTTCTTTTAGTTTCTTAGCGGCCAGGTGGGCTGCCTTTCGTAACTCTTTTCCTATTCTCGCTTCTTCTCTTTTCTTTTGTTGCTCTGCTTCTTTGCGCCACATGCCGAAACTATCAAGCATAGTGGGCGTGGTTTTATTGTTACAAAGGGCTGTTTCCAGCACGCTTATTTTTGTGTCATCGAAGGATCCTATCAGTGGCCACTGACTTTCCTGATCCTTTTTAGTATATTTATTCTATAACTTACTATAAGCTACGGCGACTAGTCCATATTTTAAAAACATATCCTTATTAGGGGTGCCCTCCAGAGGAGCCGGATGATCCACCTCTAATAAGCGGTCCGGGCTGAACCAACTACTGACCAACGGGGAGAAGATAGGCATGACGGGTTACAACGGGGACAAAAGTCTGCACTACCTATCCTTCACTACTTTGTGAAGACTGGACAGAATATTTCTATTCTGCAGTATTCGCAATTTAGGGAATACCCAAAGAGAGAACCAATATCGAACAATTAATGTCCGTTCAATCAAACAATCAGTGGCGAGAAAGAAATAGGCACGACGGGTTACAACGGGGGCAAAAGCCTGCGTTACCTATTCTTCACTATCTGCAAAGGAGGACAGAATACTTTATCCTTCCCCGTTTGTAGACAGAGAATTCTCGAGAAAACAATCCTCGAACAAACAATGTTCGGGCAAAACAATCAATCAGTGGGGGAGAAAGATAGGCACGACGGATTACAACGGGGGCAAAGGCCTGCGTTACCTACCCTTCACTACCTGCAAAGGAAGAGAGAATACTTTTACCCCTCTCAGTTTGCAGACAGAGAATCTCCAAGAGAACCAACAATTCGGAGAGTAATACTAGTATTTTCCAATCAAACAATCAAATATTTCCCAGTTTGTCGTGTTACACGACCTTACCCGGACCGTATGGACGGTTTCTCGTCTTCCGCTTCCAGTGCCCGATCGTCCTCTATTCTCCGTAATTGCTGTGGCACTCCTGATGGTTCCCAGTCAGGACCGTAGATCACTCGAGAGAGGTCTGCTCGGAACCAGTGAAGTTCGGATGATCGGCTGCCAGACGAGGGTCTATCGGGCAGGTGCACTTCCCGATCGTTGCAGTCGTTCACTCCGTCGTCGGGACCTCTCCCACTGGATCCACGTGTCGCTGATGGGCCCCACGTTGGGCGCCAATTGATGAAAAAGGGTTCAGGCAGATCAGGTCGTTTTACCCCTTTTCTAGGTTTGCCCGGCGTTAGCCGCTTCTCACCCAACTCACGATTACCAAATAAAGAGGCAGGCGCTGGAGACTGGAAGGCAGGAAACAGGAGTTTATTTCCGACGGAACAGAACACGTCAAATCAGACAACAGGGTATCTTCTCGAGGTGCTCTCTCGACATCTCTGAGGCCTGGCCTCTTATACACTGGTTTCTTACTTTATTACATGCAACACATTCTTGGTAATGCTTTGAAGTACGGAAAAGGCATCTTTGGAATCCCCGGTTCAGGCCCGTTCCCACACATATCTACAGTAGGAGTCCCCACCCCAATCTCAGCATGATGGCTATCGCGCAGCTGGATATTCCGCTGGGAACAGGAATGCGGGAGATCGATCGGATCTAGGGGTGTGAGGGCATTGATGAATCCCCGCTCCTTTGATGTGAGGCGAGGTCCTACTGTAGGGACAATAAAACCGCATCTGTTGGGCTAAGTGATGGCCTGGGGTCGGGCCGGACAATCGGGCAAGGAGGAAGAGGTTATCAAAGGACCCGTTTTATGGATGAGATGAAAGAGTGTGGGGGTTTCGGCACGGGATGTGGCTCAGAGGCAGGGTCGCGCTGGAGGTGCGTTATGGCCCAGGCAGGAGAGATCGGGAGCTGTCCGAGCGCGGGGAATGTTTAAGAGGCGAGAGGGCGAGAGGGGGGGGCTGGCTATCGACCGTGGGCAGGGAGATCATGGCATTCAAAATGGCTGCTGCTTACGCGCACGCATGGATCTGACAAGATGGCGCCGATAATGTTTATGCCATGATCTAGATTTTAACAGAAGGAGACACGCCTGATTCCATTAGTGTTTTACACTTCACTCATCAGCATGTGCTAAATGTATGCGAGGCAAGCAAACAGTGCTAGCCCCCATCTTGTTTCAATTTCAAATCAGTCCATCACTGCTTGCCCTCCGCTCCATAAATCCCCTCAGTGTCTGTTTGGCTGGGGGCTTTGATCTTGTGTGTGCCCCTCAACCGGGGCTACGGAGCAGATCAATCTACTGTGTGTCACTAGTTCGTGTGCTTTTTTTTATCAGTACACTCGTGCGTTTCCCGCCCACTGCGCTTTATGTTATATGAAACCATTTCATGTTAATGTTAATGTTAATGTTAATGAAATTTGTACAGCATACAAATACCCTCAGGTGTCTTGGTGCTTCCAGAATAACATACTGTGCTTGGTACTACTACTGCTGAAAAAGCCAGGTCTTCAACTGTTTCCTAAATTACAGATGGTGGGGAATTTTTCTAAGATGTAACAGAAGGGAGTTCCATTCCTGGATGGTGTTAAAGGTAAGACTCCTCCCCCCAATTAATATTTTTGATCCTAACTGGGTGCATCAAATATGCATTAATTGAACGCCATGAATGCCGTGAAGCATGCGCTGTGCTCATAAAAGAAAGGTGAGAGTCCACTTCCTCCTACGTTAAAATGGTCAGCTTTCATGCCCATTTTTTCCCCGCTTCTCTGTTAGAAACTCCAGACGGAATTTGTGGCTCTCCGCCTCCTCCTCGTGGGAGGCATCACCAGAGCACGCGGACCCTGGGCCCCCCAGCAGCGAGCGGGCGGGGGTGCACCCCCAACCTTCAGGCAACAGAGGCGGCTGATAGCCGGCAGCAGCAGTGCAGCCCCCTCCTCTGCAGCCAACAGCACCATGGCCCCCTGACATCCACGGTGACTGAGCGCCTCTATCACCGGCCCCATGGTCCCTGCAGACCCAGGTGAGTAATCGTCAACAAAACTGTCTGTGCAGGGGCACCATGCTGGTCACTGCAGCCTCCTCCTTCTCCCTCCCCTGCCAGCCCCTTCCTATTCTTTCACCATGCATCCTCCCCCCAGACTCAAAACACTCAGTCCTCTGTCTTTGAAGCTGAGGCTTCCTGTGCCTCATTACATCTGGCGATAACCTGGTCACCTTCCCGAGAACCCCTTCCCCCTAGTACCCCCTTAGTAATCTCCTGCCACCCCTATCGTGGCTCCTGTTTCTGCCTATCGCCCACTGCTCCTCTTTAATGTGCTCACATTAGTCCTCTGTTCTAAGGACAACAATTTGTGGAGGGTGGTCTGTAATACCCCTGATACATACAACCCCTTCCTTTCAGTGCATTCACACTTGCAGCCATAAACAACACCCTTTCACCAGCTTCCTCTGCTAGAATGGGGTTCCTATGCTTTGCCTAGTGCAGGAGACAAGCAGGTAGATTCATCAAGCATTTTTGCGAGCGCAAACGGTGCGAATCGCAAAATTCGGCCGTTTGCGACCGCAAAAATGGCATTTGAGATTCATCAATGGTTCCTGAACTCGCAATTTGAAAAATCGCAAATAATTGCGATTTTTCAAATTGCGATCGCATTTAAGGAATCTCAATTAGAGATTCCTTAAATGCTATTCATGAACCTTGAAAATTGCGAAACCGCAATAAGGAGCCGCTATTTACCGCGAAGTGTAACTTTGTGGTAAATAGCGAAAACTTAGAAAAATGCACTTTAGTGCATTTTTCTAAGTTGGATGTTACACACACACATGTCCTTTGGACATGTGTGTGCGCAACATCAGTCTACATTTACATTTCAGGGGTGCTACAGGGTGTCCTTTGGACACCCCTGGCACCCTTGAAATCGCACCCTTATTTGCGATTAGCAAATTGCTAATCGCAAATAAGGAATGACTCCCCATTCATTCCTATGGGCTAATCGCAAATAAGGAAGCTGTAGAAATCGCAAATAAAATTGCGATTTCTACATGAATCCCGATTCCTTAATAATCGCTATTAAGGACTCGCAAAACGGGACAAAGATGAATCTGGGGGAAGATTCCCATGTGTGCTCTCCGTGTGTGTGTGTTCTTATTTCCCCCAGCCTCTTGCCTTTCCTCCTCCCCCCTCTGGTTCGCTTGTGCATTTCCTTGTGTTCTCTTACTGGTAAGTTGTTTTATGGGGCTATGTTGCAGATGTTTTCTTTTCTGGGTAAGGGTTGGCTGGGGACCCGCTCTAATCGAACTCCTGAGGTAGACTTACTAGCTCTGCACATCATATTCTTTTAAATGCTGTCTTTACTGTAGAGTATCAGCGAGACTTCTGAAGATGGTCTGCGTGTGGAGTGGGGGTTGCTTTCTCAACTTCCGAAATCGTCTTACAGCAGTTAGTAAGGTTGAGAAATGGAGAGGTTTTCTTCTGCTTTTCCCAAGTCTAGCTCATGGGTGAGTTTGGCCGAGTTGTTGTCTTCACGCCTCACGTCATGCTTTGACTCTTTCAATGTGGCTCTTTACATTTTCTTTGGCTGCGTTTTGATTTTTTTTTACAGCCCACGCTGGGGCGTGAGCCGGTCAGTGTGGATGAATTTGGGAGATCTGCTCTCTCTCCGCTATAATCGCCAGAAGGTGTACTGTGGAGTTCCCTGTGGGTCTTTGCAGGCTTTAAACAAAAGCTTTAATGAACTAAATGCAACGATTCCCTGTGGTTTTGAGGGGACCAAGCCTTAATTCCAGAGTATTGCTTTTTGGTAGTTTCTTAGGGGCATATGTATCAAATACTGTATTCACGATTCTCAAATAGCGATTTTTTGAGAATCGCAAAACGAGATGTAACTAAAAATTTGCTAATATTTTGCGATTCCTTGGTATTCCTTAATTGTGACTCGCAAATTGCGAGTCTCAATTAAGGAATGGCTTCCCATTCATTCCTATGGGCTAGAGGTGAATGGGAAGACATTCGCAATTTGCGAGTACCCATTAGGTACTCGCAAATTGCGAATGCTATTTCAAGGGTGCAAGGGTGTCATAAGTACACCCTGATTCACCCCTGAAATGAGCATGTATGCACATATGGTGCACATACATGCCCTAAGAGCATGTATGTGTGCCACACAACACTTTGAAAAAAGCAAAAAATGCTTTTTTCAAAGAATTTGCAAATTTTCACCAAAAGTCAGTTGGTGGTAATTTAAGATTTCTTATGCCAACTTTGCACAAATTAGGTGCTTTCTACATCGCATTTAAGGAATCGCAATTTGCGATTCCGTAAATGCAATTGCAAAATAGAGAATTGCAAATTATGCGATTCTCTAATTTGCGATACCCTTTTGGGATGATACATCCCAAAAGGCCTTTTCCCATTTTCAAACGGGCCGATTCTGAGAATCGGCCTTTTGCGAATGGGAAATGGGCTTGATACATTTGCCCCTTCGTCTCTGTGCAGGTGTAAAGCCGTAGGACTAGTTAGAAGCAACACTGCAACTTGTGTTGCATAGAACCGCAATTTCACTTCAATCAGGTGAACTGTTTGCTTCCCTCCACCCCCCAATGCTAGTGTGACAAACACAGTGATAATTGTTGTTTTGGGTCTCAACAATAATGTTAACCTTTCCTTTCAGGGCATTAAAGCAAAAAACAACTTCTAGTGGTAATTTCCATGCTAAAGCCTAGGGCTATAACCCCTGCCTCTCACCCTCTTTTACCCCTCTATGTAGCCCAAGTCCCTAATTCCCTCCACACAAACTCTTTCTCCTTTCCAGATGCAAAATATGTGCAGATAAGTCTGACAATGCTTCAATCCATGGCGGCACAGCACCTAGGATAATTTGCTGCATCACTAACCACTTATAAGATCCCAAAGACGAGACCTATTGGCTATACCAATGCTTGTTATTCGTTTCAAGCCAAGTCCGCAAACCTTTTAATTTTTAACATACCTTCATCTGCCAGTGGCTTCAGGCACCCTCACAATAGTCAGCATAAAAAGACTTCTTTCTGCTAAGTGCAAATGTAGAGTGGCGGCAGAAGTCTTTGTTTTTATTTGACAAGATAGTTGAAAGTGTAGCATAGACTATCTATATATTTCTGCTATGTTTGTAAGACAAGTTTTCAGTGCACTCAGTCCCCTAGTGACTCCATGGTTTATGGTGTGAGAGCAACATTATTTGTACGTAATCAAGATTAAGTAATTCAAACTATCTTTAGAATTATAGTAGAAGGTCAACTGCCTGCTACATATATGGATGGCTTACAAATGTTTAGCTTTCTTGTCAATCTATTATTCTTAATCAAAGACTTAACTTCCTGTCTGTTTGTCCATCTCATGGAGCATAGTTTCTTTATGATCCTTTTGAGTTGATGGCTTGTATCATTCCACTGGTTACATTCAGAGAACTAAATGTTTTCTTTTGCTTTAAACACTCATTGACAGAGCAGGTGTTTTCATGCTCACTACTTGTAAGACAATGCCACTGTTTGCATGATCATCCCCATTTTATAAACTGATGTTGTTGGTTTTGGGACTCTGTGTACTGGGACCCTGCTTGCTAGATCCCAGTGCATGTGCTCTGCACCCTAAAAACGTGTCAAATTAATTTTTATTTTTTTTTAGTTCAAAGAAAAGTTTATTAAGATAACCAAATAATGGCAGCATAGTATACAAAGAGAAAACAACAGGAGTAGCATGGATATTAACTGAGAACATTATAAAAAGTGTGATGAAAGAAAATGGGGGAAGGGACAAAGAAGAAAGGGAGGATAGGGAAGAGAGAAAGGAAAGGGAGATAACAATGAGGCTAAAACTTTAAAAATTACAATCATTGAAGCTATATAACATTAGAGGCAATGCACAAATATGCAGATACATAAACATTAATGAATAAGAAGGAACAAAAGGTTATTCAAGGGGGTTTCGAAACTTCTTGTTGAACTGGGGATAGTTGAAAGGAACGCTTGGCACATGCATCTAGGTAAAGGGTAATGGGGAGCCATAATGCAAGCCTTTTCGGAGCCAGGGAAGTGGGATAAACAAATGCAGTATCTAGTCTGTGATTGTAACATACATTGAACCACCAAGCTTTAAAAGTAATGCCCTTGGAGTCTTTCCAGTTAACAGTAATTTGCTGAAATGCAACAGCCAATAATAAGTCAACAATATGAACATTTGCGTCAACATCAATCCAAGAAGAGGAAAGCGAACCAAGGAAAATATCAGTGATAGAAAAGGGGAGGGAGGTATTGAAAATAGAATTGATTTGATTCCAGACTTTAGTCCAGAAGGCATGCGTGGGAGGACATGTGAAAAGTAAATGAAAAAGTGTGGCATTGGGGTGAGAGCAAGACCAGCAAAGATCTAGGGTCAGGGGAAAACGCTTGTGGAGGAGAGATGGCGTGTACAGAAGGCGATTATAGATGAAAAAAAGGGTTTGCGTGAGAGAGGCAGCCCTAGAAGATTTGCGAATTTTAGTCCATATTTTGTCCCACAGGGATGTGGGCCACGAGACAGCGAGGTCAGATTCCCATTGCTCCTCAACATTGGATTTAGGCCTAGGTGATGGAGGATCGTAAAAGGAGTGGTATATGGAGGACGCTGATGGGTTAGAGCGTAGTTGAGTGTGTAGAGAAGAGATGGGGTAGTAGGGGTCACAGTCGAATTAGAGTTAGAGAGAGAGTCATAGGCAGACATAACTGCATTTTTGAGTAGGGTGTATTTATGAACAAAGGAGGCAGGGAGAGAGAAGAGTTGACGAAGAATCGGAAAAGGGGTGAAGACAGATCCAGTGAAAAGTTGGGAGACCCAAATTAAACCATGCTGTCACCAAGTTTTCCAGTAGAAAGGTTTCAATTTGATAAGAATGCTATTATTATACCAGATCGTAGTGGCGAGAAGTTCTGTGATAGAAGAGGGAGGAGCCGGAGTAATGGCTAAAAGTAGTTTCGCGGTATATTTATGAATTGGACTGGACAGGAATTGGGGCTTGCGAGAAAAGGATAAGTATTCAGCAAAGGTAAAAGGAGAAAGAGAAAGACGTTCAAGTTTAGCCCACAGAGGAAGGGGGTCAGCAGGATCTGTAAGCCAAACGGCTGCTTGTTTCAGGAGAAACGCCTTATGATAGGCAGGAAAATTTGGGAAGTTAACCCCGCCTTCTGATTTGGGGAGGCGGAGACGCGATAAGGACATACGCGGTTTCTTACCAGACCATAAGAATACAGCGAGTATGGAATTTATTTTAGCGAAAAATTTGGCAGGAATGGAAATCGGTAAATTAGAAATGGTGTAGAGGACAATTGGGGACAGCATCATTTTAATAGTGTCGAGACGGCCCCACCAAGAAAGATATAGGGGGTGCCATCTAGAAGTAAGGTCAGACAATTTTTGAGAGCATTTAGTAAGGCATAACGAGATAGTATCCGGGACAGAGGGAGTAATGTGCAAACCAAGATACTTGATATGAGCTGGACTCCAAGTGAAAGTGGATGCAGCAAAATCGGGTTTAAAGGTGAATTTGGTGAGAGGAAGGATTTCGCACTTATCACTATTGAGCTTATAACCAGAGAGATGGGAATATGTGCGGACTTCAGCGAGGAAAGCGGGGATGGAGACAGATGGATTTGAAAGGAAAAGTAAAATGTCATCTGCATAGGCAGCCAATTTAACTTGCGATTGAGCAAAAGGGAAGCCATGAATGTTCGGGTTTTGACGTATCCTAGATAAGAAAGGTTCCAGGGCAAGATTAAAAAGAAATGGGGAGAGAGGACAGCCTTGACGGACGCCTCTACCGAGACGGAAAAATGAAGAAATGAGACCATTGGCACAAACCGCAGCTCTAGGGTTGGCATAAAGGAGGGATATAAGGGAAATGAAATTGGGGCCAAATCCAAACCATTTTAACACGGAAAAAAGAAATGACCATTCTACCCTATCAAATGCCTTCTCGGCGTCTAAGGCAATAGCAGCCAAGGAGCCGTTGAATCGTGGGGACTTAGATAAGACATTAAAAAGGAGTCTGGTATTGTCGGAGATAAAACGACCCTTAACAAAACCTGATTGCTCAGGGCCAAGGAGATCTGGAAGGAAAGGATCAAGTCTAATAGCCAAAGATTTAGCGTATATTTTATAGTCAATGTTGACAAGGGAGATTGGTCTGTAGTTCTTGCAGTGTTGATGATCCTTGCCCTCCTTCGGTATGATGCAGATGTAAGCATCCGAAAAAGTGCCTAAGGAGGCATCGCTTGTCTTGAAGGAATCAAGAAGGTGAAATAATTTGGGCAGTAGAAGGGTTGCAAAGTGTTGGTAAAATTCGACGGTGAAGCCATCTGGGCCGGGAGCCTTATCCTTTTTAAGTGAGTGGAGTGCAGTGCGGAGTTCGGGAATGGTGAGGGGAGTCTCAAGGGAGGTCAAATCAACAGGAAAGGTGGGAGGAGGATGTATGCTGGATAAGAAAGTGGAAATAGAGTGATCAGAGGGTTGAGTGCCAGAGGAATAAAGTGTAGAGTAGAAGTGAGAAAATACCTCCAGGATGTTAGCATCTTTATGCTGCAATACTGAATGGACATCAAAAACAGATTCAATATTCAACTTGTTTTGTTTGACTTTTAAATAGTTGGCAAGAATTTTCCCCGCCTTATTTTTCCCACCATAAAATTTCGAAGTAGATTTCAGGAGGTACAGGGAGGCATCATCAGTGGATTGTTTATTATAGCTCATTTTTGCAGTGATGAGAGCTGTCAAAGACTCCTGAGTATGAGAAGTATAGTAGGAGTGCTCTAGGAGTTTAATCTGGGACAGAAGATCATTAGTGCGTTGACGAGCAATTTTACGTTTTGCCGCAACATGTCTAAGGATAAAATCTCTGGCAGCTGCTTTGAAAGCGTCCCAGACAGTGTGAGTAGGCAAGGATGGAGTTTCATTAATAACAAAAAATTCATTAGTGAATTCAATAAAGGAGGCGGTAAATTTGGGATCAGTTAGGAGGGTATTGTTGAAGCGCCATTGTTTAGGACCACTGGATTTGGGTAAAAAATCAATGTTGACCAGGACAGGGGCGTGATCAGAGAAAACAATGGGACCAATCTCCGCTTGGGTCAGGGATTGGGAGATGTGGTGGGAAAGAAATATATAATCAATACTTGATTGGGAGTGGTGAACCGGGGAGTAGAACGTAAATTCTTCGTCGGTTGGATGACAAAGTCGCCATGCATCAATTAATTTGTGCTGGGAGATGGCGTGGGTAAAAAGGTTATGGGATTTATTAGGGACAAATGGAGATTTGGAGCGCCTATCCAAAAAGGGGTCTAATGGTAGGTTACAGTCACCTGCTAAAATGAAATTATCATCTATGCAATCAGTGATACGAGAGGCAAATGCTTTCCAAAAAATAGGATTGCCACCCGTGGGGGCATATACATTAAGCAAAGAGAAAGGTACACCTTTAGAAGAAAGTTGGACAAATAACCACCTGCCCTCAGGGTCAAAGTCAGAATGTAGTACTGAATGAGTAAAAGATTTACGGATTAACAAAACAACACCATTTCTTTTGCCATCACCAGGGGCGGAAAAAACCGTACCCACCCAACCTCTTCGGAGTTTAGCAGCCTCACTATCAGTTAAGTGGGTTTCCTGTAAAAAGGCAATGTCAACATTGAATTTAGCTAAATGAGAAAGTATCTTTTGCCTCTTAATGGGCGAATGCAAACCTTTAACGTTCCAAGAGACAATACGGACTGACATTAAGAAGATAGGAAAGGGGATAGTGCAGAGCAAAAGTGAAAGGAAGCCTCAAAGAATTTGAGAGGGAAAAAATGAAAAAAGGAATGGAAGTAGGAAAGCGTAAGGAAGAAAACATGCAGAGAAGTGCTAAAAGGAGAGGGCGTGAGATAGAAAGATTCGATGAGAAGAGAAAAGAATCGTGTTGGGAAAATAATAGGAAAGTGTTGAAGAGAGAAAAAAGTAAGGAGAGGAGTTGATAGAATAGGAGTTAAAGATGATATGTAGAATTGACCGAAAAAGAGGCAGAAAAGTAATAAAAATGATGTCTGAAGGAAAATGAGAAAAGAGGATAAAAAAAGAAAAGAAAAGCAAAGCAAGAGCGGTCGAAAGAAAATAGAGCTCAGAAGAACGTGTGAGAACAAGGAAACAATGAAGACAAAAACTAGCGGTAATGCATGGGACATGTGAACAATGGAGAGATAAAACATGGGGCAGTACTTACAAAAAATGATGAGAGGTGGGTTGTCAAAGGACAGGAAACAGAAGGGAAGTAACGGAAACGTGAGGGGGGAGGAAAGGCCAACCAACGGAGGACAGGCAAACGGGGTCACGGGACGTTCCACCGGAGGACCATGGCGGAACACAATGAGACGATCTGTGAGGAAAAGAAAAACAGTGAGATTAGAACAAACAAACGGCTAAATAACGGGAAAAAGCGCAGGAATGAACAGTTGGAGAATAAAAATAAACGAGAATGAACTGGGACCAATGAGGTCCTACATTAACTGAGGAACCTGTGGGAAAAAAAAAAACATAACGTTATAAGAGCAACAGAATATCATAAATTCTAGGAAAGGCAGGCTATACTAGCAACAAAGTCACGGTGGAAATGAAGAAGAAGGGCCAGAGAATTCCATATCAGCCGGACCACAGGAATTGAGGAAACTGCGAAGTCGGAGAGGATCTTCAAAAGTCATAGTCTTGTTGTTATAAGTGACTTTGAATAAACAAGGGTGAAAAAGTCCATATTTGGCTCCAATGGATCGCAGTTCCGCTCTCATGTCAAGAAATGCTTTGCGGCGAGAGGCAGTAGCTTTGGCGTAATCCTGGGCAATAAACAAAGTGGAATCTGACCATTTCAAATGAGGTATTGCTTTAGCTGCGAAAAGAACCTTCAGCAGATCTGTATACTCAAGAAAGTACATTATGACGCCTCTTGGTTTTGTCTCAGGAGAAATACTGGAGGGAACTCTACCAAGCCTATGTGCGCGCTGTATGTTAAGAGAGGTACCTTCAGGAAGATGCAGGAGCTTGGGCAAGAAGGACTTGAAGAAGGCAATGGCGTCACTCCCCTCGCAACCTTAATTCAGGCCGTAAAGACGGAGATTATTGCGTCTATTCCTGTTTTCAAGGTCCTCCACTTGCTTCTGGAGGGTTGTGAGTCTCATATCCATATGCACCGACTTGGTAGCGGCTTCCTGGAGAGTTGACACAGTCTTTTCCACTGCAGAGACTCTGGTGTCCATTAACGACCAGTTGTCAGTCAGAATTTGAAGCTTTGAATTTGTCTCCTCCATAAATGGGCGCAATGCCCGAATTTCCTCAAGGAGAAGCTCCATGGAGACAGCAGATGGCGATTTCGGGGGAGATGGAGGATTGTGTTTCAATCTCTTAGGAGTAGTTTTCGCTCCTGGCAGGAGGGGGGCGTCCATATTGAGAGAAGATTCGCAACTGGAGGAGCCCGCAGAGGCTTCTAATTGAGCCAACGCAGTAAATAGCCTTGAATTTTTAACAAAGTTGCGTTTAGGGGTTTTGCCAGGACCCTCCGCCATGTAGACTGCAATGAGGAGGAAACCCCAGGAGCGAATAGAGCGGATATATACCACAGGAGTGAGGAAAAACCAACAAAGTGAGTTATAGGAGGAGGTGGAGTTAAATCCAGGACAAGCCAAGAAAAAATGAAAACGAAATGTGCGCAGTCTAAGCAATACCAAGTGAATAGCAGAGATGGTAGATCAATAGAGTTAGTAGTAAGCGCAAAATGGCCGCCAAAGCTGAGGAGACAGCTGTAAATTGAATAAAAACGAAAAAAGTAGTTCCATAGGGAAGATAAAGTCACCTTTCACTGTGGTAGCGAAGCGCCGTCATTTCCTGCAATTTTGGGACGTTTTGGTGAAGTAAGTCCGCTGCTACAGGCAAAATGCGCGATGAGCGCGCTGTTCAGGCAGGCGCCGGCAGAGGCATCAAGATGGCGGTCGCAGCGTTGGTGGAGCCGCGACCGAAGCAGAGTTAAAGTTGCCGGGCGTGGAGGAAGAGCCGGAGAGCAGCGAGGGACTGCTCAAATGCCTGAGGTATTCCGCTGCCGTTTGCGGTGCAGCATGGCTTCAGGGGAAGGCTAGGGCCGCCGAAAGTCCTCGGTGAAAACGGAGCCTCACCCCGAGGCGTCCATCCGTCTTGGGCGCTTAGCCACGCCCCAGTGTCAAATTAATTTAAAAAATCATAATTGCACATTTAACTTAGCCAAAAGTCCCTAGTATATGGTTCCCAGTGTACCCAGGACCTGTAAGTGAAATGTCACTAATGTACGGCAACACCTATTGTGCCACCACTAAATTTACAATACAAAGCATGCCTACAAGCCTACCTCTGCAGAGTGTGCAAGCAGTTTTTAAACTACAAATTTGACCTGGCAAAATATCCCAATTTCCAGGTCTACAGCTTATTTTTCCATACATATAAGTCACCTGTAAGGAAGGCCCTAAATTCCCGGGGGGCTGGCGCAAGATATTTAAAAAGCAGGACATGTGTAAGTTTTACATGTCCTGACAGTGAAAAATCAGGTGTGCTCTAAAAAATGGAAGAAAGGTTCTCCCATATTGCTTTGAGGTAGAGACGGGCCCTGTGGGATAGTTTACAGTAAAACACGCAAAAAGTGCTGAAAAAGTGGGCAGGGCAACCCTGGGAATTTTTACCCCATTGGTTAGAGAGTGGCTAGGAGTCTCTCCCACTTACAGGCTGGCAAAGAGCATAAAATGGCAGCCTCAGTATACCTTCTTCATTACACCTCCAGATCTGACGAAGGACTGCACCTGCTGTTGATCTTGGGGACAGAAACCCCAAGAGCTGGACCTGCTCCCAACTTATAGCCAGGACAGAAGAGTGGACTCCAAAGGCTAGTTTGTTACCCTCTTGTCAAGCTCCAGTAACACAAAAGCTGTAAGAACTCCACAACTTCAGAAGCGCAGCTGACCAGTTCCCACTGTATGTACCCTTGACCCTGCTAGTGGCTTCTGTGTCTGTGAGATTGAGCCCTATCCCCCAAATGGTGCCCAAAAGGTCTTGGATCCTTGGTTTGTGTTAGAGTGTGCTCCTTTCCCCTCTAATATTGCAACACTGGGTCCTTAGAAACGTTTTCTGAACGTTCTGCACCAGAGACTACCACCGGACAATCACTGAACCGCAGCCGCTGATGTCAAACTGCCGGTTGGACTCAACTTTCTGGGTTGCCCTGGGAAGCGTTTCTCCAGTTTACTAATGTGGATGGACCATTGACTTACGTTGGCCGCCTGTTGTTTGAACGAGTGTAGTAGCCTCGACCCTGGTTTTGGATTTGCCATTTACCTTTACTGAAGCCGGATAACTGCTTGTGGGACATCGGCTTGTCCCTTTAAAGTGCTCTATGGGCGCTGGTGCCCAGTGGATCTATATCACCCTCGTCCCCCTGGGTGACCACCACTTGTATGAGCGCGTGTTTTTGTCTTCAGTACCATTGTCCTGATGAAGCCATAAAGACCCCAGTGGCTGAAACGCGACCGCGACAGCGTCGACACCCTTGTGATTAGGAGTCCCTGTTTAGTTTATCTTTGTTTCTATATTCAGGCGCCTCATGCAAAAGAGAGCTTTGAGAGAAGTTACATCTCAGGCGTATTAGGGATCTCCATTATAGAGCTATATCACTCGAAATTAGGAGTGTATATATTGTGTGATAGGTCATCCATTGAGATCTATCTATGGGTACACTTTTTGTATATATATGTAATGTATAGATTGTATTTGTGATTTGTATATAATGCATTGTTATGTGTGTATATAGTGAATTTGTTTTCTTTATATATATTTGTTTTGCGCCATCTCCTTTTTGTACTTGTTTATACGTCCTCAGAATTTTGTAAGTGAATTGTTATATATTTAGTTATATAGAACAGGATAATTTATCTTTTCATGTTCTAAAATTATAAATTGAATTTATCCCTCAATACCAGTTTGTTCTACTTTTTCATCTTTTGATGCTCCTTGTCCAGGTATGGGAGGGTAATGTGGGCATAACCCCTGTTATTGTTCCAGTGCTTCTGAAAGATTGGACTTACTTTCAAACAGTTTCTAAGTCCAAACATAGAGCACTTCAAAGTTTCAAAGTCCAAACGTAAAGGACTTCACCAGGGACCAAATCCAAGCAGCTCCCAGACAACTATGACACATGGCATCTTCCTCGGCCACGAGTTCAGACTTCGCCCGCTCAGACTTTTCCTGTCTTTGATTATGAGAGCCTCGAACTTCCCACCAGAGCTGAGGCTCCCTCTGATGTTATGTGCTTCAGAAGGTGCAGGCAGCAAGTGCCTCTTTGAATCCTGAAAAAACACTAAGTAAGAAAGTAAACTTTCCACTGGAAAGTATGTAGTCCTTGTATCTGACCAGCAGTCCATTGCAATCAGCCTTAACTTTTGATTTTAGCCCAGTCTAGTTTGACCAGATAAACATGGTTGGTACTCTGTGCTTTTTTGGCACTAGAAACATCTACAACTTTGAAAAATCATATCTCCAGTTCCCTACATTCGATTTTTGACATTTTAGATTCTGTTTGCTTATTCAAAAATGCTCTGTTTTTATACATTGAAGAGGAATTTTGATTGTGTTGTGTTCTCTACTTTTTAAATGTTTTAGTAATGTAAGAAATGGGATTATTTGTTGCCAGGGTGGAAGCCCCATTCAGACAATAATCTCAATCCTTGTCAGGTTGAACCACAACAATAAAAGAAAAATCCCAAACCAATTTAGAAAATGTTGGTAAATGTTAATTATATAAAATGATACCAGAACAACAAAAATTCAATCAGTAGAAACGGAGATGTGTAATCTCAAAGTTGTTGGTGACTATAGCACCTAAAACACACTCATGCTCATCTAGTTGCATTAGACTGAGGTAAAGTCACAAGTTCAGGCCGACCATGATGAACCTTGGGTCGGATGCAGGGTAGGATAGTCCCTCTGAAAAAGTACCTTCAAGGCCTGGTGTGAAGTGTTCTGTTTGCTGTATAGGAGGGCGCAAAAAGAAGGATGGTCGTTGCTGTAACACGGAGAGCAGGCCGGGTGTTGCAGGCTGCCATTGCTGTATAGCAAATAGCCTGTCGGTCGTCTCTGACAGGCAGACAGTCATTGCTGTAGTTTGTCTTTGGCAGTCACAGTGATCTGTTGTTGCTGTAGAGTGAAGTATGGCTTTTCCATTGCTGATTGCCTCTGGTGGTTGCTTTAGCACGAAGAGCAGGTATCACCAGAACTTTGCATTAGCAGTTGTCATGGGTGGCAGAATCTTGGAAAAAATGGGCCTGTTCACAAGGAGCACAAACTTCAGGAGTTTTACCTTTTCTTGGGAAGGAGTACAATATGATGCCAGCCGAGGGTCCATGACCTGGGGAGGCACCTCTTGGGGGTCAGGAACTCACTCTATCTGTGGCCAGCAGGGATCAAGCAGGTCCAGCTGCAAGTCCAGGCAAGTTAATTCAGCAGATCAGCTGGGCTGTTGTCGAAAGGCCTCTGAAGCTTCTTGTGTCATTGTCGCTTACACTGGAGGTCAGCCAACTGACCCTCAGAGTCACTCTGGATAAGTAGCTGTGACAATATCTAAAAGATGTTGCACATACTCGACTAGGCAGTATAGAAAGTCTACAGAAAGAGTACTTGTTCAAAGATTGGTGCTACCACAATATACACTATGGTATGATTACAAAATTATCCCCCACATTCCAATGTCTAATTCTTAGTACAATCCACACTTCTCTCACTCATCATTCCTCACTCATTCTATAGACTCGTAATACTGAACCCAAATATATGCGAAAATGTATATATTTAATATATTATAGTAGTATATATAAAAATCACTTACAAAAATGATTAAAAAACACTTTTTTCAGAATGACATAGTTCTTTGTCTTTTCTTTTTAACCACCTCCTTTGCCTTTCTATGCCAGTATAAGGAGATGATTATAAAGAAAAGACAAACACCTGTCATTCTGGAAAAAGTGTTTTTTGATCATTTTTGTAAGAGATTTTTATATGCACTGCTATTATACAATAAATAACATACATTTTCACATATATTTGGGTTCGGTAATATGAGTCTATAAAATGACTGAGGAATGATGAGTGAGAGAAGTGAGGATTGTAATAAGAATTAGACTTTGGTATGTGGAGGATATTTTTGTAATTATACCATAGTGAACCCTGTCCCCCTACTGTTGTAAGGGTACCTCACGAATTTGGAGACCACAGCATACACCCCTGCTACCTGTAAGGGAAATAATGGTATTACTCCAAAGAATTACAAAGCACTAATTTATCAAACAATATGCTCGGGCACCCCAACAATTTGATTAAATATCACTGTTTGAGGACAAACAACCAGAAAAGTAACAAAACTCAAAAGTCAGTCCATACGTTCAAGGTCATTTGACATATTTTTGTCATCTTTATTGTGTTTACACGCTTCCAACCATGTACATGATCATGAGCCAACACGTGTTTCATCACTAATTGGACCTTTTCAAGGTGCGTGACTCCTGTCCTTTGTAAAATGAAATGTGGGTCAAAATGAAGGTAAGCAGATCAGTCTTCCTTCTCAGACATCAGGGCAGTCCTCAGCAGCAGGGCAGACCTCTGTTAGCAAGGCAGTCCTTCTTCAGTAACTTCCACCGGTTCGAGGGTGTTCTGATGAGAGGCCCTGGAGGTCCAATATTAATACCTGGTACCACCCTTTGTGTGGGGAGACTCCCTGTTCTAACCCTCCATCTGATTCTGAAAAGTTATTTCCCATCCCCTGTCATAGCCTCCAAAATGCCTGGGATAACAAAAGAAAGGGGAGGTCTGGTGTTGGGTTCTTTTCGTGTGCAGGAGTTAAAACCCTTTGAAGTGTAAATCAGACTGGGTAAAGCCCCTCCCAGTCATCCTGTCAGGATGGCCCATCCTGTCTACTCTCAAGCTCCCTTTGTGCAACTCCCTGGAAGCAATACAGAAACTCCAACAAAAGAGCCATTCACTGTCATGTGAACCAGGACACTTGTAAAAGGCACGAATGGTTAGGAATGGTTAGGACAAGAAAAGGCCAACTTCCTTAAAGTGGCGTTTTCAGAATTGGGACTTAAAATCTGACTTTACCATTAAAAAGGATTTCAAATTACAATCCATTTGGGTGTAAACAGCAGATCTCTATCTGCTCCCAATCCAAAGTTAGCACTTATTAAATGTAATATGGTAACCCAGTGTTAGTTAATGGAAGGGATAGTCCTTAGAACAGTGAAAAAAGACTTAAGGAGTTTTTCAGTGTCAGGACATGTACACAAAGTACACGTCCTAATTTTTAAATGCAAAGCACCCCACCCTCACTTAGAAGTGTCTTATAAGTATTAAAAAGGAAGGTTTTGTACCAAAATGGCAGTCTAAAACTGCACTACAGGCTGCTGTGGCTGGTCTGAGACATGTTTTAAAAGCTCTACTTTAGTGGGTGGCACAACAAATCATGCAGAAAGAATAGTAGTCTTTAATTGACAGGCCCGAGATATATGTAGTACTGTTTACTAGGGACTTAAAAGTGAATTACATATATACCAACCAGGTAGATGCCAATTGCACCATGTTTTAGGGGGAGAGCACAAACACTTTACCACTGGCTAGCAGGGAAAAAAGTTCACAAAGTCCTAATTCCAACAGATTCAGCAACAGAAGGCAAAAAGCTGGAGGTAACCCTGCAGAAAGGACCAGGTACTGATAAATGTTTTGCACATTTCTCCTAAGTTAACGAGTCTGTTCTGTGCTACAGCTGTCAAGGGTTGAGCTCAGGTTTAAATATTGACACCTAACTGGACCTAGTAAGAAATAGTGCCATTATTACTTGAAGAGGGTAACCGTCCACTTCAACTAATAATCCACTTTCTCACACTCCTCACCTACCCTGTGTCTGCTTCGAAAATTCACATTGCAGTCACCCATGCTCTCTGTGTTGCTCTACCTAACCCCCATACCCCTCCACCCCCGCCCGCCCACCAGCTCGTCCGTTGCTTTCCCAACCTTCCTAGTCATGGTCTTTTAATTTTTAATTCCACCTCCTCGGGGTTCATGGAATGCTTTCTGCCCCTCCTTGCTCACTCCCACCCACCACCAGCAGCCTTGACCTGCTTCCCCCACCCTGCTGCTGCTCCATTGTTCTCCATCTGCTCCTTTAGCTTCATTTTCGTTTACTTTTTAGGAGGGCCTTGCAACTGCAATTGTGCCCCAAGTCACTACTTCAGTTAAACATGTTTTTGTGCCATTTTTTGGTTTTTGTAGTTTACTGCCCAAAGATGATCATCTGCCATCGTTAAAAAAAAAATTTAAAGGCAATATGGCCATCACATCACTCGTATGAGTACGAATATGTGATCAAAAGTCAAAACAGCTACTGCATTATGACATATGATAGTCCATGTATGATGAAGGATGCGCGCGCATACGTCCTCACGCTTGCTGTTCAGCCTCGGCAACAAGCACTGCCAAGGCCAAAAGATTGGCTATTTTTTTCTCGACTGTGAGGCTAATTAGCTTTGCCAGTACTTGTTTTTCATCTGTATTTACATGAAATAAAGACTACGGCCAGCTCTCGGCATCGTATCTTACTGTTGTGTTCTTTGCACATGCTTGTAAATGCAGTTGCACTCTGTGTATTTGTTTTCTTTCGAAGGGGAGTTGCGAATTGTTGGCAGGTGGGGAGCCAGCCGCTCTGCTGTTGCCGAATCTGCTGGATGCACTGATCTTCTCTGGAATAAAACCTCTCTAACCTGGATCGCAGCAGCCTCTTCTTTTCGCACACACAACAGTCTGTTTACCGCTCTGCCAAAATAGAGAACCTGGCTGCAGGAGTGAGGAAGTATGTAACCAAATGTGTGCACTGTCCTGCTGTTGCCCATCCGTCCCTGCAGGATTTGAAATAAAAACGAAAATATGTGACAGCACAGGTGAGGCTTTTCCTCTATTCCAGGGCCTAACATGTAATAGAAATGTTCCCTGCTCCACCCCACCTCTGCGACCCCCCTAGATTGTAGGGTCTAATTTATCTATGTACGAGTATACCTCAGCTACCTGCTGGTGTCCCCCTGGAACCTGGGAATCCGAATTTCGATCTGTGTGCCAACATTCTTCCTTTGGTAATGGCTTCAACTTCGCAACTGGCGCTGCTGGTAGCAGGCAGCTGCCGTGATTGACAGGCTTTTCAAAAAAGGCTCTTTCATTGCTGGTTATGGGAACAGCCAACAGACACGTGGCTGCAAGTTCCATGCGTTGGATGATGTTTCTAACGTGAAGCACGGCCTGTGATCTTCTTGCCCCCCTCTGCCCTGAAAGATCCAATGCCCTCATTAAAACATGTCGGCATCCGAAAAGTAAGCTTGCTCATCTCGAAGTCCCTACCGATGCAGGCATCAAATGGGCTCGTTAAAAGGCAAGCTTGCCCTGGGAAAGGGCTGTGACAGTCCCAGATGCGCCCGTCCCGCTTACCCAGGACTATAATCATGCAGCTCGTACAGGCCAAAAGCAACGTCAACTCGTCAGGGATGATAAAACCGATCTTGCGTGTCCTAATGGTTAGCTGTTGGGGTCTGACAGGCGGCCCTTGCTGCTTCGAGATGTCATCTTCTTGGTGTTCAAGGTTTTCACTACATATCCCATATACTATCTCACCATTGCACTAACAGTGTTCTATAATAAACATGAACCCTGCAGGCTTTCATCAACCGATATAGCCTGAGAAAGACAGGCTATAAGACTATTAGAACATTCCACCCACTGAGGGTGGAATGTTCTAAATTAAAAAGGGAGAAACAGACAGAAAAACATTGGAATGTTGGAGCAGAAGGCTTCTGCTAGCCATTATAAGCCTGGAGCTACTCCATTGTGTGGATACAGTGGCTTATCCACTGTTAAAGAGTGCCACCTGCTTGCCAATCTTTTCATATTTGTTCAACCGGGTGCCTACTGTATCCAAGGCATGTATCCATTTACATTCTCTTAGATTCAAAACTGCGTTGATGTTGACACCCCAATAGTTCTTTGCAAGTTTCTCCAAAATAGGCCACCTGATGTTCCCAAATCTGTGCTTTTGCACTAATAAAGTGCTTAACCAATGGTTCTCTTTAGGTCTTAAAAGGAATATGACTGAAAGTCATAAAACCCTGACCTTTGCTTTCTGTTGGGTTATACCCACATATGCCATATCACATGGACATTTAAGCACATAAATTACCTTCATATAGTTACAATTTGTGTGGTTTCTAAAGATACATTTTTTATTGGGCCCTTTATTGGGCCCATTGTTTCTATTGCTGGCTCACAAGCCTTGGAACCCCCACACTTAAACTAGACCAAGATAGGGAGCAGACTCCATTGCGCATACAGGTTACGTTTGTTCCGGTGTTGGGAGTAATGAAGTCACCACATAATCCAACATGTTTTTGCATTTCTTGAAAGCAAATAATGGTTTACCATGTGTTTCTTCTTTGTCCTGTACCAGACTCCAGTGCTTGTTTAATATTTTCTTGATATCATTATTGCAGGTACATAAGGTGGGCACATATACAAGTCTGTACATCTGCCAGTATGAATTAGGTTGGTAGTGGAAGTGGAAGCAGCTGGATTTAGTGGTGCACAGTGTGGTTCTGCTTTTACGCCTGACAGGATGGCATGAGCAGAAAGTGGTGTACATACTGCTGCGCTGTAGCGCACCTAAGGACCTACCCATAACCAGCCGGCTTGGTGTCCCTGCCACTGCTGCTTGCTTCCTACCTGTAATGTGTGTGCCAATCAAAAGTAAATATTCATGGGACTCAGACTCAGCCAAGTCGCCCAAAAAGTTTTTAAGAAAGAGAATGGGGCAGGTTAGGAATACCTTGACACCCTAGGCCTGGTTGGTGGGGTTCCCCAGGTACCCTGCCAGGGCCAAAAAGCATGTTTTAAAAAAAAAAGTTCTCACGATTATCATGGCGGATCCCTGAATCTCTGGAATTCTTTTTTATAAAAAGCGCTGTCTCCTGTGCTTATTTCAACCTCGGACAACATGTTGGAAAGGTCCCAGGGGCATAATATAATATATATAATGAAGAGGGGGCACGTGTCAACCCCTGCTATGCACAGCTGAAGGCCGCACACAGCCAAAGACCTTGCATGGTGGGGGTGGATTAACGTAAGGTAATAAATATTACTTAACGTGCCAAAAACAACCTAGAAATGTACTGAAAAAAACAAAACTTACAAGGATGTTATTGCTAGGATAATATTTTACATGCACAAAACCATAGAAATTCCAGCGGTTATAGTTACCTGAGCTAACTAATAATACAACTACAACATTTGCAATAAAATTAGTGATGAGAAAAAAGTGCATGGGGGCGCAAGTTAAAATTACTTTCGCGCACCAGTTATAGTTTCTTCAAATAATTATAACTAAATGTATATATATATATATATATATATATATTGACAAAGGCTTCTGTGAAGCTGAAACGCGTCTCTCGCTGTTCAGGATGGAGGGTGACCTGAAACATTAAAAGATGCCTCATTCCAACAGCATTGTGTCCGTGCCTTCTTCGTTGGAAGTTTCTGTGAAGCAGGATTTTTCTTGTTTATATATATAAGGAGGACAGAGTAGGGATTTTTACCCAAAAAATAATAGTTTCTAGCTCAAAAGATTCAAAAGGTACTAAAAACAAAGCAATGTTTGTTACTTGCAGTGGAAGTCATAGGTTGACTGCTCATATTTCTGTTGCTTACTGCTGTGTTTGAGTGTTAAACTGGTACTAGTAAGGTGCAACCTATGTTCGGACTCAGTCAACAAGTGTAACAATTACAAACTAATGAAGTAACATTATCAGAAAATGTGCCACATTATGACGCTTAATTTGCCATTTCTTGGTTGATAATTTAGTCAACCATGCCACATAATTTATCCCTCTTCTGCCACATAATTCCAGTCGCCCTGGTTATATATCCACCCACCTCATTTAAATGGGAAACATTCTTTACAACGCAACTTTTACCACGCAGTGCCTTTACGACGCAACTTTTACAACGCAAACCATTACAACGCATTGCGCTGGGGGGCGCTCTAGGATAGGGAATAGATTTAATTTACTATCCAACACCTTCCCTAGTGTCCACGGGGACTGGAGTTGGAATAGTAAATTAAACTATTCACTATCCAGCACCCCAAAGCGCTATGCGTTGTAAAGGTATGCGTTGTAAAAACCGCGTTGTAAAGGCATGCGTGGTAAAAGCATGCGTTGTAATGTCATACATCCGATTTAGATGGGGAGACATATAGCTGTTTTTCAAAGCCTATTACCTCTAGGAAAAGCCTGGTGATAAGAGGCCCTCAAAAAGTTCTCAATGTCCCCTTGCCATGGGATGAAACTCCCATGGAAATGGGGCATTGTTTTTTTTATTTTAAGAAGAAAATCCTGCTTTGGAATTTCAAAAAGTGTTTAAATTATAGATCTGCATGTAATACCCCCTATAACACTGTTGAAGGCTTCCGCCATGTAGCACTGACTTCTAAATGTCTACACAATCCCAAAGTTACATCATAGTGGATTTTTGTTTTAAGTTCGATGAAGACTGGTCATCAGAGATCATAGTTGTAAACCGTTCAAAAGGCCTCTTGTCCCATACCATTGATGGCACAACGCGTACTTATAAGTGGCAGCAGTAGACTCTCTAATGTATCCACAACATAGTGCGGTTCAGGTAATACAGAGGTGCTTTGGCATCTCCAATTGTATTGTGCCTATCTCAACGGTAACAGGTGTGTGAGCCAATGGAGCCCTTTACAGGCTTTTTGGTTAATCTTTCTGGTTTATCTACAAAGTTTCCACAGTCGAAACCCTCAAATCTCAAAACCCATTTCAACCTTGGGGCAGCAATAACAACACACGTGCATGCCTGCCACAGCCCTCACGCCCTCTGTTGTATGTTGCCAGTACGGGCTAGTTCCTTTTAGTATTAAGGAGCACACAAGACCCTTGAAGCCTTTATATTTGTAAAGAACAGAACCAGCCTCCTTTCAAGGAACTGACCGAGGGCTATGCATACAGGTACCCTGTCTGACATGCCATCACTTCCTGCTTTCCTTGGACAACAGAGGCGCATATGTTAACCTAAAGCATGACACTGCCTCTATGAAGTTTCTTTTTTCCACTTTCTTTGTCATTCCGAATTCCCAGTGAGGTTACAGCTTTCCATGTGGATTAACAAGCCACGCGCTTCTGTATTATGAATATAGTCATTTTCCTTTCTCACTGCTGAATGAGACCTTTGAGGAAACCATGTCTATTTCAACCAGAGACTAAGACAGTGACGTTCGGCGCCGCATGCGGGCATTTTGTTCTTCTGAGGTGTGCGAATTCTTTGTTCTGCGTAAGTGATACCTGACTTGGTTTCTCCGAGCTTTGTATTTAGAATCTTTTTCATTCTTTTCTGCTTTATCCTTTTTGCGTTTGATGCGGCCAGCCCACGACCCGCAGTCCTTTCCTCGTCTAGGTATTCCCCTCCCAGTGTATCTCACGCTTTGTTCTACTTTGTGTACATGGTCTACAAAGAGCACCACAACCCACAATGGATCCTAACTTCAAAGAAGCTCTGCTTAGAAATGAGCTGCAACTCTCCCCGCTCCAGGAATAGCCCTCTCGGTGCAGCCTGGGGAAGCTCATGACTGGAGGACTTCAAACACAGTTAACATCTAGAGTGAGTAGAGTAGTGCAGATTGGTATGCGTAGCGCGGCGGGGGTTTGGACATCATCTCAGAGGTCCATTCCAGTGCTATGTACTCCATCACTCCAACACAATGTATGTCCTACTCAGACCTGTGAAGAGTGTACAACAATATGGTTACCACATAACTCCATGCCAATGGAGACACAAGGCTCAAGTCCCAGCATTTCATTTCAGAACCATTTGCATAGTTTAGTATCAGGTAAACTTTACTGAACAACGAGAAACTAAAATGGTATGTAATAAGTTTCTCAACTTCACCGTTGTCTGCATCCCCAGGGGTAAGGAGATACTGGTTAGCGCTGAATATATGGGGGGAGGTTCTCACCCCGCCACAATTTATAAGAATATTGCAAGAAGTTCTGTGATTACAGAGAAATGACACCAAAGGCCAAACATCCTTATAACCTCATGGAACTCCAGGTAACTTGCAACATTCTTCAACATACAGCAAAGGATATTTTATTTCTTATAATATTTGGTCACACCATCACCCTTCCCAAAAACTAAATCCTTGGTGTCTTGCTCTTTCATGTTCAATGCTGATCAAAAAATTCTAAGTAGAATCTGTAAATTAAAGCACAAAATAAAATACACCAAAAAAAGTTCAAAAGTTTTGCAAATAGGTATTCAATTCACTTAAATGTATGCTACGTTAGAAAATTGCTGGGTCCTCAGAACCGCCTTTCCTGAAACTACCTATAGAATAGAAAAAAATATGTTGCCATACATATCTACTTTCTGCTTATCGCTTTTTAGTAGTGCATAGCAGAAGAAGAGAAAGATATTTTAAATTTTCCTTTCTTAAACTGCTGCAGATGGATTTGTGTAACTCCGCATATATGTGGAATGCTGTTGTATGTTTACGGAGGAACTATGGGAATGTTAAGCAGCGGAAGTGAAGAGAATGAACCACCAAGTAACAGGTTTCCCCCCAGGCAGTGTTTAATTTAGGCGGGTGGTTTCCGGTGCTCGGCATGGCACTTAATTGTTAACACGGACTTATGACAGTCTGCCACATGGTGGCACTGCTCTTCTTATTTAGAGATGAGCACAACAACAGTTGTGTATGAATCCAATATACTTTAAAAATAACTAATACCTGCTTCCCTAGCCATTCCTTTAGCTTTGGGCACCTGGAATAATTTGAACTGTCGCACTTACAGTCAAAGGAGATGGTTAGTAGCTGTTTTGGTACTGGCATTGGTATCAATGGGAGGGGCAAGCTGCAGTGGCCTCCTGGTCAGGGCTCTGGCACTTTTTATTTTACAAATTAAGCACTGCCTCCAGGTCATAGACGCTAGTGAGATCACCTAGTAGTAGCAAGTGTGAGGATTCAGGTGTCCCCCCTCCTGATCAGGATGCTGTGTTCTTAGCATGAGACAGGTACTGTTGATGCCTGCCAAAGCGCCTTGACCCAAGGGGGGTGCGGGGGGGCAGACTGATCCTTCAACACTGATGCCTGCCAAAGCTGCTTCACCGAGGGGAGCCTGCCATGGCTGTCAAATCTGATGCCTACCAAAGCTTCTTGAGTTTAGGAATTCTTGACTGAGCTGGCAAAGCCTGCATAAGTAAGGTTTTTTCAAGGCTATACCAGGTCTAGTATAATAACTCTTAGTGCCCATTCTCAGGGCTCTCTTAAAGCCTGATTCAAGCTAGGGGCGGGCAGTCATTTTGGCCCTTATGATGTCAATGACATGTTACAATTTTACCGGACTACATGAGCCAAAGTAAGTAACTACTGGCCTGCCTCACCAAGGCCATTGCATAGGCAGGGGCATCCTTAGGAGATGCCAGGGAGGGTGAGGGTGTGGCTTAGGCATCGATGGGGACGGCGGCGTGAGCCGATAGCTCCGCGCCTGACCCCGGATTTCATCCTGCTGAAAAATCCTGAGAGCGGCTACCGGCGATGATCCGGTCATAGGAATGCCGGGGGCACATCCCGCGACTGTTTTCGCAGCAGCGGAAGGCTCCGTGAAGACGTTTGGGCTGGACGACGGAGCAGCGGTCCGCGATACAGGCTCGTAAAATGGCGGCGGCCGCCTTCAGTTCTCCGTGAAAATCGCCAGGGCGCCTGGGGCACGGACTTTGCCTGAGCGATTATTGCACCGAGCTACATGGTATTACTGGTGAATCCGTACCAGGGACCGGAGAGCTGATGCTACTGATTGGGACACTTTGGACTCGGCAGCCCTGAGGGAGACCCATGATGCATCCTAAGATGGCGGCCACTGGTGCGGTCCCTTGAGGGCCCTGCTATGCAGGGCGTGAAGCCAAGGGGACGCATAGGTTAACACACGGCGGAGGGTTCAGTGGATCAGAAGAGTGAGAGACCTGACCGGCCGCTGCTCTGTGGAGTCCTGATCCGCTGATCCGTGCATTCGAGGTACGGGGCATGGGCTGCTGATTGCCGTCTACCGACGCCTGGTGGACCCGGACACCCTGCAGGGAGACTGATTGCCCGATCTGCGGCCAGAGTAGAGCTGCGGGTGACACATGACTGGTGACTGTGTCCTCAATGGGGCCATGGAGGTGTGAGCTTCAGACCTCCGCCCGGACCTACGAGAGTGAAGACCGGGGTAGGGTTACAGCATTGCACCTGCAACGAGGGTGGACTTCCTGGGGTGAACGCTGAGTGATGTAGCCGAGCCCCCACAACACGGATCACCCTGCTTTGCCTCGAGCCCAGCTCACTGCGGGAGCGCTGGGGATGAACGGAGGAATAAGAGGCCGGGGAACGCTGACGGAACCTGCTTTGAGCTGATTGTTGACTCACTGGCCTCGCATGTCTCACGCATCCTGAGGGCTGGTGCGGTGGACTTATTGGAGGCGAGAGGAGAGTGGGGGCTGCCTCCTAGGGCCCAGGCTGTGCGTGCTGGATCGCAGGAGCTGAGAAAAGGAATTTCAGGCATACAAATGTTAGCGAAGCCTGGTTCTATAGGTCAAATAGCGCGCTGAGCCTGCAGAGCTCCCATAAACTTGAACGCTGGTAGAGGGAGACTGCGTAGCGCTGAAAAGGGGTGAGGGCGGCCATTGGTGAATAAGAGGAGCGCAGGCTGTCCGTTTAGATTTGGGCACATTGCCAACAGAGCGGGAGCGGACACCGGGTGCCTGAAGGTCTTTTGCCCCTAGAGTTGAACCGGGGTGTGGTTACTGAGGGCGCTCAGGGCTGAATGCGCGGCCGACCTGGAGCTGTGAACCGCTGTTGAACACTGAACTGTGCGACCTAACGTAGATTATAGGACACTGTTGACTATTCCGGCCCGTACACTCCTTGGCTGCTCCCTGTAGTGCGGACAGCTCTTTTCTGTGGGTTGAACGGACTCTTTAGGCCATAATGAAGCCGAAGACTAAAGCGGAGGATGCTGGGGCACAAACTGATGCCCAGGACGGCGGGGGAAGCGATAAAGGGTTAGGGGTGGAACATAGGCTGAACGAACGGTTGGACAAAATTCTAGAGGCGATCAAGGCATCAAAGGAGTCCTTGCACAATGACATCTCGCAGGTTGCGACAGGACTGGGACTCTTGAAAGCCGACCACTCGAAGTTGGTGGACAGGGTGAAGGAGACGGAGCTGGTGATTCAGGACCTGAAGCCGGCAGTGGTGACGGTGGAGCACAAATTGGAGGATGCCCTGCAGAGCCTGGCAATGCTGGAGAAGAGGACCGAGGATGCGGAAAGTCGAAACCGACGGAACAACGTGAGAATGGTCGGTTTGCCCGAAAAAGTGGAGGGGACGGACATGGTGGCTTACTTGGAGAACTGGTTCCGAACGCAGGTTGCCCCGGAGGGCCTTTCCCCCTTTTTCACGCTCGAACGGGTGCACAGGGTCCCGGCCAAGCCACCCCTACAGGGCCGACCACCTCGTCCTGTGGTCGCTAGAGTCCTTCACTTTAAAGATAGGGATTTATTGATCCAGAACGCATGCACGAAGGGGCCCTTCAAGGTGGAGAACGGTACGGTCACGATCTTCTCGGATTATACGCAACACGTGCAGCGTCATAGGGCCTCCTTTCTAGCTGTCAACAAGGAATTCAGAGATGAGGGGATTCAATACTCGCTGTTGTTCCCAGCTAAACTGCGAGTCATTCTGGATGGATCGACCCACTTCTTCCTGTCCTCTGACGACGCCTGGACGTGGCTGGAATCATATAGGGCAGGTACTGATCGCAGGGGCAGAGGGGATCGAGGACAACCGAAACCGCCAAGGCCATGCAAATCGCAATGTATCCGGAAGTTGAACAAAAATCAACAGGCCCTTCTGCAGGAGCAACTGGCAGCTGACAAGCAGGGCGCTCTGGCGGCGATGGCAGCGATAACGGGGTCGCAGGGAGGGGAATCGAACAGGGGTTCCGACTCGGATGAGGACAAGAGACAATCGGGGGCTGAATTGTCGGATGTAGACAGTATCATGGGACCGGAGGTGACACCGAGGTCGGCGGATGATCTGTAGTCGTTCTATGCCACATTATGCCTATGGACTGCATTCTGAGGGGATGGAGCCCCTGGTAATGTATTAGATTGTTATAGCTGAACATGCTGCTGCTTGGGGTTGTAGGGCCGGAGGCTTGGGCCGGAGCTGCTGACCGTCTGGACTGAACCACATCCCTATTGCCCTTAAGGCAGCCTGTAGCGACTACTGCAGGGTAGTACAATATGTTTGTTGTGACTGTTTGGATGGGGTCTGATAACTTGGGTCCTGTCCTGGGGGGGATGGGCTGAGGGGGTTGTTTGGGGTGTTGAGTTTTTGGGGGCTAACAGTGGTGTGGGCGCTGCTATTGTGATGAGGGCGGGGGAGCGAAGCTACAGTAATGGGGACGTTACGTGAGTTGAAATGCATCACTTGGAATGTGAGAGGCCTACATACCATGACTAGACGACATAAAGTTCATGCTTATTTATTGCGGAGGGGGTACACATAGCTCTGTTGCAGGAGACACATCATACCAAAGTGGAGGGCCAGGCATTACAACGGAGATGGAGGGGCCAAGTCTACAGTACAGCTTACTCTGCGTTTGCCAGGGGGGTGCTCATTTGGATACGGGCAGGAGTCCCATTCCAGGTCACTAGACAGGTGTTGGATAGAGAGGGCCGATATGTAGCGGTAGAGGGTAGGTTGTATGGTAGGGACGTTGTGTTGTGCAGTATATATGCCCCGAATACTGAGCAAGCTCGCTTCATAGCTACATTGTCAGGTGCGCTGGCGCCCCTGTTAGCTGGTCCGGCCATTGTGGGAGGGGATTTTAATGCTATCACGAATGTGGACATGGATAGGTCGCACCCACCTCTGGCGGCAACACTGGTTCGGAACTTAGCTAAAACTAGATCCGATTGGCAGGACCACTGGCAATTCATTGATGTGTGGCGGACTCAACACCCTCATGATAGGGACTATTCGTTCTTCTCATCTGTGCATGACCTACACGTACGCATTGACGCTGTGCTGTGCTCTCCCCTGATAGCACATATGGCGGCACGCACCGAGTACCTTGCTCGAACTATCTCAGACCACAATCCGCTATTGATGTCACTGGATTGGCAGAGGGTGAGGACAGCGATCCCGACGTGGCGTCTACGCCCTGAGACCATGTGTTTCGGACGGAGGTGGGTGAGGGTATTGGTGACTATTTTCGGGAGAATTGGGGAACAGCAAGTTCAAGGGCATTGGAATGGGATGCCTTTAAGGTGGTTGTCAGGGGGCTATGCATCAGTAAGTATGCGGGAACTAGGAAATCGGTAGTGGATGACGTGGCAAGGGTGGACGAGGCCTTGAGAGAACTGGAGCGGAGGAGGCCCGAGTTACCGTCCCTACAGGAGCAATTGCTGGAAGCCAAAGAGAAAGTGGCAGCTGAAACGGAACGGCTGCGATGTTTTGATCAAAGTGGGTACCTGGCGAGAATACATGCGGAGGGATATAAAGCTGGCACGCTGTTGGCTAAGCTGGCTGACCCGGTACAACGGAGTGGGCCAGTTATGAAGATAGCGCTGGATGACGGCACCCTGACCCACTCACAGGAGATGGTTTTGTCTCGTTTTGCCACTTATTATGAAGCTCTATATAGCAGCAGGAGGGGGGAAGCAGTTGAGGACATAGACAAGTATTTAGAGGGACTCATCCTGCCGCGATTAGAGGAAGACGACGCTGATGGGCTGGGTCAGGATATCACGTTAGCTGAAATACGTGGGGCAATTAAACACATGGGCCGGAACAAGACGCCGGGACCTGATGGGCTGCCTATTGAATTCTACGCTCAATATATTGACGCTCTGGCCCCCGTTTTGTTGGAGGTTTATAAGGAAGCGATGACGGAGAGTCGCCTGCCGGGATCGATGCGTGAGGCCCTGATAATCCCACTTCTGAAGCCGGGACGGCCGGAGGCAGACGTGGCCTCCTATCGGCCCTTATCCATGCTGTCGGTGGATTACAAAATCCTGAGCCGCATACTGGCGTCCCGGTTATTACCACACATGACGTCGCTGGTTCACGTAGACCAGGCGGGCTTTATCCCCACGAGGTGCACAGCTTCGAACATTCGCCGACTTATTAGAGTCATGGCGGATAATCAGACAGATGAGAGCACCTGGGCGGTGCTCTCTGTGGACATAGAGAAGGCGTTTGACAGCCTGGAACAGCCCTTCCTTTGTAAAGTCTTGGATAGATTCAGACTGGGTAACGGTTTTGTCAAATGGACGAAGGTGTTGTACTCTTCGGCCGCAGCGAGGGTAAAACTGGGCGAGGTGATCTCGGGTCAATATTCGATTCAGAGAGGCACGAGACAGGGATGCTCGTTGTCGCCCATGTTATTTGCATTGGCGATCGAGCCCTTGGCGGCACAGGCGAGGCTAGGGCGATTATATAATGGACTGGTGCATCGGGGAGGCCCACACTATATCTCATTATACGCTGATGATCTGCTCTTGTTTCTCCGGAAGATCGGTGAGGACCTAGGGGGGGCGACCTCTATGTTGTCCAGTTTTGGGAGGGTCTCCGGTCGTCGGGAGAACTGGTCCAAGACTTGCCTCTTTCCAGTGCGGCGGAGTCTTCCCCCGCCTGCTGAGCCGTGTACCATTAAGTGGGAACCAGCGTGAATCACCTATCTAGGGGTCCGGATCTATCATGTGGACCAAGATTTGCTGGAGGGTAACATAGGCTGGTGTGTTAGAGCTCTGAAAAAATGTATGGAGTTCTGGGCGACGCTTCCTCTGTCGGTCATGGGCAGAGTTGCACTGCTTAAAATGGTGGCACTCCCCAGGCTCCTGTACTATTTCCGTACATTGCCGATATGGATCCCAACAAGAATCTTTAGGGAACTGAGGTCGCTGGTGGGGGGTTTCATTTGGGGCAGCGGTAGACGGCGAATAGCGCTGGCAACACTGATGAGGCCCAGATCGGAAGGTGGCCTGGCGGTGCCGGACTTTGAACTCTAATATTTTGCGGCCCAACTGCAGGTCTTGACGCAAAATATAGCGAGGGAATACCGGGGCCTGGAGGGCAGTTGGGGACAGGGAATCCCTCGTCATGTGCAAGTCTACATAGTTCTGCAGCAAAAACAGGGCCTCACCAAGGCCATTGCATAGGCAGGGGAATCCTGGAGCAAGAAATAAATCCTTGCAAGAAAGCTACACCCTCCTGCAATCATCCTTAGGATGCCAGGGAGGGTGAGGGCGTGGCTTAGGCACCGATGGGGACGGCAGCGTGAGCCGATAGCTCCGCGCCTGACCCCGGATTTCATCCTGCTGTAAATCCTGAGAGCGGCTACCGGCGATGATCCGGTCATAGGAATGCCGGGGGCACATCCCGCGACTGTTTTCGCGGCAGCGGAAGGCTCCGTGAAGACGTTTGGGCTGGACGACGGAGCAGCGGTCGGCGATGCAGGCTCGTAAAATGGCGGCGTCCGCCTTCAGTTCTCCGTGAAAATCACCAGGGCGCCTGGGGCACGGACTTTGCCTGAGCGATTATTGCACCGAGCTACATGGCATTACTGGTGAATCCGTACCAGGGACCCGAGAGCTGATGCTACTGATCGGGACACTTTGGACTCGGCAGCCCTGAGGGAGACCCATGATGCATACTAAGATGGCGGCCACCGGTGCGGTCCCTTGAGGGCTGCTGCTGTGCAGGGCGTGCAGCCGAGGGGACCCATAGGTTAACACACGGTGGAGGGTTCAGTGGATCAGAAGAGTGAGAGACCTGACAGGCCGCTGCTCTGTGGAGTCCTGATCTGCTGATCCGTGCATTCGAGGTACGGGGCATGGGCTGCTGATTGCCGTCTACCGACGCCTGGTGGACCCGGACACCCTGCAGGGAGACTGATTGCCCGATCTGCGGCCAGAGTAGAGCTGCGGGTGACACATGACTGGCGACTGTGTCCTCAATGGGGCCATGGGAGGTGTGAGCTTCGGACCTCAGCCCGGACCTACGAGAGTGAAGACCGGGGTAGGGTTACACCATTGCACCGGCAACGAGGGTGGACTTCCTGGGGTGAACGCTGAGTGATGTAGCCGAGCCCCCACAACGCTGATCACCCTGCTTTGCCTCGAGCCCAGCTCACTGCGGGAGCGCTGGGGATCAACGGAGGAATAAGAGGCTGGGGAACGCTGACGGAACCTGCTTTGAGCTGATTGTTGACTCACTGCCCTCGCATGTCTCACGCATCCCGAGGGCTGGTGCGGTGAACTTATTGGAGGCTAGAGGAGAGTGGGGGCTGCCTCCTAGGGCCCAGGCTGTGCGTGCTGGATCGCAGGAGCTGAGAAAAGGAATTTCAGGTACAAATGTTAGCGAAGCCTGGTTCTATAGGTCGAATAGCGCGCTGAGCCTGCAGAGCTCCCATAAACTTGAACGCTGGTAGAGGGAGACTGCGTAGCGCTGAAGAGGGGTGAGGGCGGCCATTTGTGAATAAGAGGAGCGCAGGCTGTCCGTTTAGATTTGGGCACATTGCCAACAGAGCGGGAGCGGACACAGGGTGCCTGAAGGTCTTTTGCCCCTAGAGTTGAACCGGGGTGTGGTTACTGAGGGCGCTCAGGGCTGAATGCGCAGCCGACCTGGAGCTGTGAACCGCTGTTGAACACTGAACTGTGCGACCTAACGTAGATTAAAGGACACTGTTGACTATTCCGGCCCGGACACTCCTTGGCTGCTCCCTGTAGTGCGGACAGCTCTTTTCTGTGGGTTGAACGGACTCTCTAGGCCATAATGAAGCCGAAGACTAAAGCGGAGGAATGGGGCACAAACTGATGCCCAGGACGGCGGGGGAAGCGATGAAGGCTCAGGGGTGGAACGTAGGCTGAACGAACGGTTGGACAAAATTCTAGAGGCGATCACGGCATCAAAGGATTCCTTGCATAATGACATCTCGCAGGTTGCGACAGGACTGGGACTCTTGAAAGCCGACCACTCGAAGTTGGTGGACAGGGTGAAGGAGACGGAGCTGGTGATTCAAGACCTGAAGCCGGCAGTGGTGACGGTGGAGCGCAAATTGGAGGATGCCCTGCAGAGCCTGGCGACGCTGGAGAAGAGGACCGAGGAGGCGGAAAGTCGAAACCGACGGAACAACGTGAGAGTGGTCGGTTTGCCCGAAAAAGTGGAGGGGACGGACATGGTGGCTTACTTGGAGAACTGGTTCCGAACGCAGGTTGCCCCGAAGGGCCTTTCCCCCTTTTTCACGCTCGAACGGGCGCACAGGGCCCAGGCCAAGCCACCCCTACAGGGCCGACCACCTCGTCCTGTGGTCGCTAGAGTCCTTCACTTTAAAGATAGGGATTTATTGGTCCAGAACGCACGCACGAAGGGGCCCTTCAAGGTGGAGAACGGTACGGTCACGATCTTCTCGGATTATACGCAACACGTGCAGCGTCATAGGGCCTCCTTTCTAGCTGTCAAGAAGGAACTCAGAGATGAGGGGATTCAATACTCGCTGTTGTTCCCAGCTAAACTGCGAGTCATTCTGGATGGATCGACCCACTTCTTCCTGTCCTCTGACGACGCTGGACGTGGCTATAATCATATAGGGCAGGTACTGATCGCAGGGGCAGAGGGGATTGAGGACAACCGAAACCGCCAAGGCCACGCAAATCGCAACGTATCCGGAAGTTGAACAAAAATCAACAGGCCCTTCTGCAGGAGCAACTGGCAGCTGACAAGCAGGGCGCTCTGGCGGCGACGGCAGCGATAACGGGGTCGCAGGGAGGGGAATCGAACAGGGGTTCCGACTCGGATGAGGACAAGAGACAATCGGGGGCTGAATTGTCGGATGTAGACAGTATCATGGGACCGGAGGTGACACCGAGGTCGGCGGATGATCGGTAGTCGTTCTATGCCACATTATGCCTATGGACTGCATTCTGAGGGGATGGAGCCCCTGGTAATGTATTAGATTGTTATAGCTGAACATGCTGCTGCTTGGGGTTGTAGGGCCGGAGGCTTGGGCCGGAGCTGCTGACCGTCGGGGCTGAACCACATCCCTATTGCCCTTAAGGCAGCCTGTAGTGACTACTGCAGGGTAGTACAATATGTTTGTTGTGACTGTTTGGATGGGGTCTGATAACTCGGGTCCTGTCCTGGGGGGGATGGGCTGAGGGGGTTGTCTGGGGTGTTGAGTTTTTGGGGGCTAACAGTGGTGTGGGCGCTGCTATTGTGATGAGGGCGGGGGAGCGAAGCTACAGTAATGGGGACGTTACGTGAGTTGAAATGCATCACTTGGAATGTGAGAGGCCTACATACCATGACTAGACGACATAAAGTTCATGCTTATTTATTGCGGAGGGGGTACACATAGCTCTGTTGCAGGAGACACATCATACCAAAGTGGAGGGCCAGGCATTACAACAGAGATGGAGGGGCCAAGTCTACAGTACAGCTTACTCTGCGTTTTCCAGGGGGGTGCTCATTTGGATACGGGCAAAGGTCCCATTCCAGGTCACTAGACAGGTGTTGGATCGAGAGGGCCGATATGTAGCGGTAGAGGCTAGGTTGTATGGTAGGGACGTTGTGTTGTGCAGTATATATGCCCCGAATACTGAGCAAGCTCGCTTTCTAGCTACATTGTCAGGTGCGCTGGCGCCCCTGTTAGCTGGTCCGGCCATTGTGGGAGGGGATTTTAATGCTATCACGAATGTGGACATGGATAGGCCGCACCCTCCTCTGGCGGCAACACCAGTTCGGAACTTAGCTAACTATTCGTTCTTCTCATCTGTGCATGACCTACACGTACGCATTGATGCTGTGCTGTGCTCCCCCCTGATAGCACATATGGCGGCACGCACCGAGTACCTTGCTCGAACTATCTCAGACCACAATCCGCTATTGATGTCACTGGATTGGCAGAGGGTGAGGACAGCGATCCCGACGTAGCGTCTACGCCCTGAGACACTGGAAGACCATGTGTTTAGGACGGAGGTGGGTGAGGGTATTGGTGACTATTTTCGGGAGAATTGGGGAACAGCAAGTTCAAGGGCGTTGGAATGGGATGCCTTTAAGGTGGTTGTCAGGGGGCTATGCATCAGTAAGTATGTGGGAACTAGGAAATCGGTAGTGGATGACGTAGCAAGGGCGGACGAGGCCTTGAGAGAACTGGAGCGGAGGAGGCCCGAGTTACCGTCCCTACAGGAGCAATTGCTGGAAGCCAAAGAGAAAGTGGCAGCTGAAACGGAACGGCTGCGATGTTTTGATCAAAGTGGATACCTGGCGAGAATACATGCGGAGGGAGATAAAGTTGGCACGCTGTTGGCTAAGCTGGCTGACCCGGTACAACGGAGTGGGCCAGTTATGAAGATAGCACTGGATGACGGCACCCTGACCCACTCACAGGAGATGGTATTGTCTCGTTTTGCCACTTATTATGAAGCTCTATATAGCAGCAGGAGGGGGGAAGCAGTTGAGGACATAGACGAGTATTTAGAGGGACTCCTCCTGCCGCGATTAGAGGAAAACGACGCTGATGGGCTGGGTCCGGATATCACGTTAGCTGAAATACGTGGGGCAATTAAACACATGGCCCGGAACAAGACGCCGGGACCTGATGGGCTGCCTATTGAATTCTACGCTCAATATATTGACGCTCTGGCCCCCGTTTTGTTGGAGGTTTATAAGGAAGCGATGGCGGAGGGTCGCCTGCCGGGATCGATGCGTGAGGCCCTGATAATCCCACTCCTGAAGCCGGGACGGCCGGAGGCAGACGTGGCCTCCTAGCGGTCCTTATCCATGCTGTCGGTGGATTACAAAATCCTGAGCCGCATTCTCGTGTCCCGGTTATTAGCACACATGACGTCGCTGGTTCACGTAGACCAGGCGGGCTTTATCCCCACGTGGTGCACAGCTTCGAACATTCGCCGACTTATTAGAGTCATGGCGGATAATCAGACAGATGAGAGCACCGCGGCGGTGCTCTCTGTGGACATAGAGAAGGCGTTTGACAGCCTGGAATGGCCCTTCCTTTGTAAAGTCTTGGATAGATTCGGACTGGGTAACGGTTTTGTCAAATGGAGGAAGGTGTTGTACTCTTCGGCCGCAGCGAGGGTAAAACTGGGCGAGGTGATCTCGGGTCAATATTCGATTCAGAGAGGCACGAGACAGGGATGCTCGTTGTCGCCCCTGTTATTTGCATTGGCGATCGAGCCCTTGGCGGCACAGGCGAGGCTAGGGCGATTATATAATGGACTGGTGCATCGGGGCGGCCCACACTATATCTCATTATACGCTGATGATCTGCTCTTGTTTCTCCGGAAGATCGGTGAGGACCTAGGGGGGCGACCTCTATGTTGTCCAGTTTTGGGAGGGTCTCCGGTCGTCGGGTGAACTGGTCCAAGACTTGCCTCTTTCCAGTGCGGCGGAGTCTTCCCCCGCCTGCTGAGCTGGGTACCATTAAGTGGGAACCAGCGTGCATCACCTATCTAAGGGTCCGGATCTATCATGTGGACCAAGATTTGCTGGAGGGTAACATAGGCCGGTGTGTTAGAGCTCTGAAAAAATGTATGGAGTTCTCGGCGACGCTTCCTCTGTCGGTCATGGGCAGAGTTGCACTGCTTAAAATGGTGGCACTCCCCAGGCTCCTTTGACTTTGAACTCTATTATTTGGCGGCCCAACTGCAGGTCTTGACGCAAAATATAGCGAGGGAATACCGGGGCCTGGAGGGTAGTTGGGGACAGGGAATCCCTCGTCATGTGCAAGCCTACATAGTTCTGCAGCAAAAACTGGACCTCAGACTTTGCTGGAACAGGATGCAGCGAAGGGCGGGGACCCCTCACCCGTACGCACCGGAGATACCGCTGGGTATGCTGACAGCACTGCCACATGGTGGGGATTGGACACCGCTGGGGGATTGGGAACAGCTGGGGTCCAGGTGGTGAGAGACCTGTATGTGAACCAGGAGTTAGTACCTTTCTCAGTGCTAGAGGAAACGTTTGGGCTCCCAGAGGGGGACTTCTTGCTTCATGCTGCGATCACATCAGCAATTCAAAAGCACTGGAAAACCGGGAAAATGGAACCGGCGGAAAACCTTGCTTGCCAATACATAGTGATGGCGGTGGGTACGGTTAAGGCGGTGACCTGCCTCCAATCCGGACTGCTCCAAGAAGGTATGCGTCCCCTGGCTGCTCTTAAAGCGAAATGGGAAGAAAGTATAGGTCGGCAGATACCGGATACCACTTGGGACCAAATCCTTAAACGGGCATGGAAGGGCACGCGAAACGCTCGTTTCCAACTAATCCAGTACTTTGTGTTGCATAGGGCCTATCTGACACCGGGGAAGGTCCGGAAGTACTTCCAGGTCCAGGATGCGGCGTCCCCGAGATGTCAGGAGGAGGGTGCGGAACTAGAGCACATGCTATGGCGTTGCCCGCGCATGGAGGGCTACTGGGAGGAAGTAGTGGAGCTTTTGAACGTGATCACGGACAGACAAATAGAGTATGACATGGCTGTCTGCTTGCTGCACTGGTTCCCACACACGGCCAAGACCAAGGTAACCAGCAAATTTATTGACTTAGGGCTTTTGCTGGCGAAACGCGAAATTACCTGGCATTGGAAGGCGAGGGAGGGCCCGATGTTTGAGCGGTGGAAGAGAGAGTTCTGTAAATGGGCTAGTTGCGAAAGTGTGGTGAGGCTCAGGCAAGCCACCCGCTCAGGTCACGACAAAGCGCTGGAGGTAGCTCGGTCCTGGGAGGCCTTGGTCCAATCCTTGAAGGACCAACAGTTGACAGAAGAGGAGGAGTAGGTTCCACATCCACTTGATTGTTACTAATATGCTGTAGTTTTGCTAACCCAGAGATGACTCAGTAGCGATACGTCAAGCGAATTGATAAGCGCCCACGCCACCATTTCTGTACAGGGGGAGGGTACTGGGAGGGAGGGGGGAGCTGGAGGGAACAGCAGTGTAGTATTTCAGTGATAGCTCCGAGGGTAGTTCAGGTTTGCTTGTTGGGATTCTGGGGGGATAAAAGAAAAGCAGTTGCAGGAATCCTTTTATTAACCAGACAGGGTTTTATTGCTGAAACATACGTACGTGCACTACGACTTTGAAAATTGCCGCCCGACCTCCGGGTTGTGGGCTAAATGGCTGTGTAATTTGAATATAGAAGTTTTGCGGATCACAAACGTTGATTATATAGTTGTTAACAGGCATAAATGTGTAACAGTATATCTGCAATAAAAATATATTTTCAACAAAAAAAAAAAGAGATGCCAGGGAGAGTGATTGCAAGGTATGGAACAGGGGATGGTTCGATGTAGGGTACAGGCAGATGGCCATTGAGGGTGTGTCGGTCGGTCTGTTAGTACAGAATTATTAGCCATGGTGTGGAAGAGTTTAGGTCTGGGCCATAATAGCTAGAAAACGTTTCAGGCAGGGAAGGAGTGGGCTGCTGAGTGCCACTGCCTCAGTGTTTTTAAAAACAAAAAAACTTTGGAGAGCTTTGCACTTTGCAAAGGTTTAAAAAAGATGTGTGAGGTTGCTTGCCAAGGGTTAGCACCTGGGGAAAATGTAGGAAGCAGCCGCTGCACTCCGAAAGCATCAGCTGGTTCTATGTTGTTATGCTATATTATGTTATCTGGTATTTATAGAGCATGCGTCTACTCCCAAGAGTGTCCCGACGCTAAGAGAAAAAGACCACATAACAGCATACAGAACAGCGCCCCACAGCAGAATCGGGCAGTCCTAAAGCTGGAAAAGCCCTGTTTTCAGATTCCTCCTAAAAGTGAGGAGGTCCGGTATCTGTCTCAGAGGGGGCGGTAGGCCATTCCATAGCTGAGATGCTACCGCTTGAAAAGATCTTCCCCCGACCCAGGAGAGCAAGACCTTCGGAGTCGAGATCAAGCGCTGATTAGAGGACCTCAAGGTGCGCTGTGGTGTATAAGGCTGATCTCTTTCCCTTAGGTAGGGGGCTCCAATCTTATGAAAAGCTTTGAAAACCAAGACTAAAGTTTTGAAATGAATTCTTTTTCGCACCAGGAGCCAATGAAGGGAAGACAGAAGATGAGACATACGAGTCCTAGTTCCTGTGAAAAATATGGCCCTGGCCGTCATGTTCTGAATCATCTGTAGTCAGCCGAGTAAGTACTCCAGTAGTCCCAAATACAGGGAGTTAATGTAGTTCAGTCTCAACACCACGAGGGCCTGGACTACTTTTTTCCTGTGGGAGACTGGAAGCAGGGGGAGAACATTTCTCAGCATTTTCAGCACCCCAAAACAGGCCCCAGCCACCGATTGGACTTGCGCCGACAAAGGTCTGTCAATGTGTAACCATCAAATTTTTTTCGTGGTAACTTGGCTGAACAGTAAATGTTCATTCTTGCCGCTGGGTCCCGCATCTCTACTCCTTGCTCCTGCTCTCCTCCAGGGGCGTAACACAGGCCCCCGCAGTCCATGCGGTGCGGGGGGCCCGTAGCTCCAAGGGGTTCCCTCGGCTCTGCACTCTGGCCGGAGAGCTCCTGATTGAGCCTGTAGGGGGCACCCCTAAGTACCATGCAGGGAGGCCCCCTCACTTTTTGTTACGCCAGTGCTCTCCTCATGGGGCAGGAAGCCAGGAAGAACAACCAGGCTCCCCTGACCAATCACAATGCTGCAATGAAGTGTTGTGATTGGTTAGCACCCAGGCTCCCCTAACCAATCACAAGGCTGCAATGCAGCATTGTGATTGGTTTTGAGTGTCCTGGTTTGAGGCTCAACCAGAGAATGGGGGTCTGGGCTTGTTCTCCATGCAGGGTGTAATGCAGCCTGCATGGAGAAAGGGGAAAGTTCACATGACTGGTTTTCAGGCCCGAGAGGGCCGACCTAACAGTTATTGCGCACTTACGAGTGGACAAACCACTCCTCCCCTGCCCTTCTCAGTGAGCAGCGCAGTCCCGCTCACCCGACTGCCCGCAAACGAAAAATAAAATGATAATAACTCTAAAATATTATAATTTTGTATTTCCTTTCCTTTGCGCTGCTCAATAACAGCATGTCGATGATCCTCCACCATAGCAGAGGAGCCGCCACTGCCTGCACACTTTGCATCTTCCCGACAGGCTACTTTACACAGCCAGGTGATGAACATGCAAAGCCTCCCATTCCCCATCTGAGCGTCAAACCATTGCACTCAGAACTATCACAACACTGCATGGCAGCATTGTGATTCGCTCAGGGGAGCTTGGGAGCAGGGTGCTTCCTGCTGCCTGCCCGGACTGCAGTAGGAAGAAAGATGATGGAGGACAGAGGAGAGGTGAAGGCCGGCCGGCACAGGCAAGTGTTTTTTTATCCTTCTGTATTTGTTGTTGATCCCCCCTACCCCCGCTTCTTTGTTCCCCCCACCCACCTCACCACCTGGGTCCGGTAGCAGCCGCTACTGGACTTATTGCTGTCACCCCCTCAGTCCCTGTATCTCCTACCACACATCATACCAAGAAACATTTTAGTTTAAGCTTGTCTACTAATGAGAATCAGTAACTAGAGGAGCTACTTTCCCCACCCTCATGCTATCTCTTTGAGGATGGAGCTCCTGTCCCTGAAAATTCCACTGTCCTTTGGGTCATTCTGGTGCTACTATATAAACCAATGAAAGTGCTCACTAAAGGCACCAAGTTAACCAGTGTAAGTTCTCAGCCTCATTTTTAATAGACCCTCTATATGTTCTTGAAAAGCAAATCTGGGGGGCAGTTTGGCTTTCTGTTTTCCCTGCCTCATAAGTGGAGTAGGTGTGATGCAGGGACTACACCCTGTCCAGACTCTTTCCCTTCCACAATTTTGCAATGAACTAAAGGCCTGATTTACGAGGTCCCTATTAGCACTTTTGCACCGCCAGAGCGTCACTGTTTTGACGCTCTGGTGGCACAATGTGCTGCAGCATATTTGCAAGGCCATGCAAAGCCACTTTGCGTGGCTTTTCATGGTCTTGTAAATATCTGCCCCTTTCATATAGAACACTGAGTGAAAGGGGCATTCTATGGGTTTGTGTGGGTATTCCGACATACGTCCCATGGAATCTGAAGCATTCCCATGTTTACGAGGAATCGTAGACCTGGGAATGCGTTGGATTCTAGCACCACTCCTGGGGTGGTGTTAGAAAGACACAATATGGAGAAATATCCTTATTTCTCCTCTTTCTATTTGTGCTGCCATAGAAAGAGGAAAACTCCTCTCGTGGTTATTGTTTGTGCAGGAAGGTATCCCTTCCTGCACAAAAACAATCACCCCTATAACGCAGACACCCTTGCCTGCATTGGCCAGTGCAGGGAAACGGACAGGAATGTACCGTATCTCATAGATATGGCATATTCCTGCCCTCTTCTTTTGACGCAGAGCCATGCAGCAAGATTCCTTACGACACTGCCCTATCACTAAAACCTCTGAATTGAGGCCCTCAACGGGTTACTTATGAGAGCCTTGCATCACTTTTGCACCAAGAAAAGTGGTACATGCATGACGCAGGGCTCTGAATCAGATTTATGAAGCCACGGAAAACCACCCTGCATGGCTTTGAGGGGCCTCATAAATCTTGAGTAAGGAGACGTAGCGCAAGTCGCTGCATTGCCTTACTCTCTGTTTGGGAGGCATTCCATGGGTGTTGCAGTGGGTGTTTCAATGTAGCACCCATGAATTTGATGCTGTCTCAGATTTACAAAATCAACCTGAGGAAGAGCCAAATCCATATGCGTCCTGCGGTGCGGCATAACAAGGGGAAATCTCTTTATTTCTCCTACTTTTTCCTCTTTCTATTTGTGATGCATTCTGAACAGAGGGTTTCTTCTGCGTTTAGAGTAGTTTTCGGACTTAGGGGTGCCACAAAGAATCCCATAAGTACTATGAGATTTCTGGAAATTTTATAGATTTGCAGGAGTACTTCACTTTACAAAACCGGATAATGCAGATTTTATCTGGATGAGCAATCTACATGAATAAATGATGCCCAAATATGCATTTCGACTCTTAAATAACTTTTTTGTCCATAGGGAAAATAAAAGTCCTTCCAACACACCCTGAACAACATGTGGGTGGTCCCTTCTCTTTCCTACACTAGAAAAGTACTTACTAGAGTAAAAAGATTAGATATACACTCATAAAATTCCACAAATTCTAATTTTATGAGTTGAATTGTAATGTTGCAAATATTTTATAAGTCAGGCCATAACTCCTCACTTCGCTTCCCATATCTTGTGTCTAAGGTCACTGACAAAAAAATCTAGGCCTTCTGCCTTAGCACTAGTGCCTCAGACATGCCTTGACTTGAGGCCTGGCCCACCCTTAATGGTTAGGTAAGACTGTGATATTTACTAATTTGTCTGACTGTGTCACTTAACGCCACTTAAGTATCTAACAAAGATATATTCAGGCATTGACATCATAGACCTGCCTAAGTTGCAGAACTTGTACAAAACTGCAGCCGCGGTCGGTAGTGGGAGTACCTGCCGGGCGGTGAAGTGGGGAGGGGGAGGGACTGGGTGGGGGGGTAGTAAACTATTGATTACGGAGGTTTGCAGGTAAGTAAACATATAAATAAATAAAACGAATTTTGTTGCATGCACTGCCTCCCCAAATGTGATGCAGTGCGTGCAACGAAATTCGTTTTATTTATTTATATGTTTAGTTACCTGTAAACCTCCCTAATCCATAGTTTACTACCCCCCACCCTGCCCCTTCACCTCCCCACGTCGCCGCCCGGCAGGTACTCCCACGACCGACCACGGCTGCAAAACTGTATCTGTAGCGTGCCAGTGTTGACCCTCCCCCCAAAAAAACAGAAGTGCAGTTACATCGTATGAGTTTTTGAAAAATATAACGGATGTTGATATGGGACTCAATGGAAATATTCTAAATGAGTGGAGTTTCTGACTTCTTGGAGATCCAATGGAGCCCTAGTGGAGCAAACTTCGCCAATTCCCATAGATAAACCATATCACCAGCATTCTGCAGATGTGTGCGTGCCGCAGGCATAGAAAATTGAACAAAAAATTGCCATTCATTTTATACCATCTCCTTAGCCACCACCTACACGATGTAGGTCCGGAAAACATACTTCTGCCACTTCAAAACCCTCTGGTACATAAATGTACGCAAATTGGTCCCGAGGGGACAGGCGATCTGTTGCTGAAGCTTCACGTCCTCTTCTTTCAAATACTGTCAGTGTGAATGAAAGCAAAGCCCAGCGGAGGGGCGGAAACGGCAGTTTGTTTTTAATTGTCATGACAGCTCCACAACCCACTCCTTTTAAATCACAGCATATCTCGTCCCTGTGGAGTTGGGAGGTTTTGTTTCTTCAAAACTCATTTGTATACTTGCACAATTCCACTCGTAAGACTGGTTGAAGATGGAACAGACAACACGTGCGCTTACGAAGGTGCTTGTATGTTTCCTAATGTTACCTAAAGCTAAATGACACTCCTATTCAATCCAATCAGACGACCCTTCTGCTAATTAAAGGCTTCAATCCTTTGGCCTTGCTTAGACATTGGGAACTGTATCTATAGGTTTCTGTTCGCCCTACATCTTATAATGTTTTTGAAATATCTGGATCAATAAATTAAAACTCTACAGGAAGGCGCACTGCTTATTTCAAGACATTATTAACCATTTGTTAGAAATGGGGGTCCCCACTTGCCAATGGTTTGCACTTTTGTCTAAATAGGAACCCTTGCTTCTAGTCAGGGAAAGGGAGTTACGCCCTTAGACAACCCTTTCTCACCCCCTTAGTAGCTTGGAACGAACAGGCAGCTTATCTCAGAGGCAATGTGTAAAGCATTTGTGCACACATACAGTAAAATAGTGAAAATAGCACAAAGGGATACCACATCTGTTTAGAAAAATAGAAAATATTTATCTAAACCAAATAAGTTCAAAACAACAAAAATCCACCATACAGTTATCTAAATATATCTTTTATAAGAAAAAACAGATCTGGCCATAGCAAACTTTGGATGCGTCACTTTCAACACTAAGTACCTGGGATGCATCAAAAGTCACAAGCAAAAACAGCCACAGGGAAGGTGATGCATCAGTTCCTTACACAGAGGGAAGGTGATGCATCGGTTTTTTGCTCCAGGGGAGGTGTTGCTTCAGTTCCTTACTGCCACACAGGGGAGGTGATGTGTCGGTTCCATACTGTGTGGGAAGGTGATGCATCTGTTTCTTACTGTGGGCCCGGCATTTTGATAGATTTAGTGCCGAGGTGCAATGTGTTGCACACCGGAAGTGAGTTATTACGTTGCGAGGCTTCGCATCATCCGGCGTGGGTGCTGGGGCCTGCGAGGCAACATTTTGCGGGGCTTTAGAGTCGTGCGGCACCGGTTTCAAGAAGTGCGTAGCTGTGTGGCAGCACTCGGCAAGGCTTCTTGTCGTCCTGTGTGTGTTCTGAGTAGTGCACAGCTGTGTGGTGGGACTCAGCAAGGCTTTGGGTCGACCGGCGTTTGTACTGAGGAGTGCGCAACTGTGTTGCGGACTCGGTGGGCCTTTGCGATGCTTCACGTTGCTTTTCTCCGGTTCTTACAGAGATCAGCTGCTAAACCCACTTCTGAGGGCCTTTGACTGGAGGGAGGCACCTTAGGCAAGGGTAGGACTCATAGGTGGCAAGGTCCAGCAGCACCAGCAGAGTTGCAGAAAGTTGTTTGTGTCCCAGAGACTTCTTAACAGGATGCAAGCACACCCAAGCCCTTGGAGAAACTTTACATGCAGAATACACAGTAAAGTCAAGTCTTTTGTCATGTCCCTGAAAGAGGCAGCCACTGCAGGCCAAACCAGCAAAACATCCACACAGCAATGGGGCAGTACTACTCCTTGAGCTTCTCCAACTCTTCTCCTTGGCAAAGGTTCCTTTTGAGTCCAAAAGTATTCTAAAATTCTGGGGTCTGGGCCCCAATATTTACATCACATTTTCCTTTGTTCTCTTGTGGCAAAAAACCTCTCAGCTTTGCCCAAACCAGTTCTGTCCTCTCTGGTCCAGCTTCTTGGCTGGAGGTTTAGACAGCATTGTGCACAGGAGACAGGGCCTGTTTAGGTGGAAGGAAAACTCCTCCCAATACTCTAATTGCAGCCCATGTCTAATCAGCTAAGCTCAGAGTCATCCAGGAAAGGCAGGACACGCCTTAACACCCCCCATGGTTGTCTACAGTGAATGCATATCCCCAGCTTCTGTCACTCCAAAATCAGACAGTCAATACACAACCCAGCAGAGGCACATAGGATGGCTAAGCAAGAAAATGTCCACTTTCTAGAAGTATTTAACAACAAGGGGTGGTGATGGACAGAGTTTCTGAATTAAACAGAATACTCTCACCCAGTCAAGAGATCAGGGCTAGATCCAACACCGTTTTTTAGCTCACTGCACCATCCCAGTTCAGAACCTGGCTATATGCAAATTAGTCTGTTCCTGTCCCAGTGCATGATGGGAGCAGGGCAAACCAAACTACCAAGCCAATTCTTACACTGGGAAGGAAACAAGCTTCCGGGGACCGGTTTCTGGCATTTCAGCCGTCGTCGGCCCGGCTTGCTTGAATCCTGATGGTGCAATGAGCAAGGGACTCACATCTGAGTATACCCTTCCACGCTTAGGGTGGACAAAATATTTAACAACAAGGGGTGGTGATGGACAGAGTTTCTGAATTAAGCAGAATACTCTCACCCAGTCAAGAGATCAGGGCTAGATCCAACACCGTTTTTTAGCTCACTTCACCATCCCAGTTCAGAACCTGGCTATATGCAAATTAGTCTGTTCCTGTCCCAGTGCATGATGGGAACAGGGCAAACCAAACTACCAAGCCAATTCTTACACTGGGAAGGAAACAAGCTTCCGGGGACCGGTTTCTGGCATTTCAGCCGTCGTCGGCCCGGCTTGCTTGAATCCTGATGGTGCAATGAGCAAGGGACTCACATCTGAGTATACCCTTCCACGCTTAGGGTGGACAAAATATTTAACAACAAGGGGTGGTGATGGACAGAGTTTCTGAATTAAGCAGAATACTCTCACCCAGTCAAGAGATCAGGGCTAGATCCAACACCGTTTTTTAGCTCACTGCACCATCCCAGTTCAGAACCTGGCTATATGCAAATTAGTCTGTTCCTGTCCCAGTGCATGATGGGAACAGGGCAAACCAAACTACCAAGCCAATTCTTACACTGGGAAGGAAACAAGCTTCCGGGGACCGGTTTCTGGCATTTCAGCCGTCGTCGGCCCGGCTTGCTTGAATCCTGATGGTGCAATGAGCAAGCCCCTTTTGAAATTATTTTGGCCACCATAAGTGTGGAAGGGTATGCTCAGACATGAGTCCCTTGCTCACTGCACCATCAGGATTCAAGCAAGCCGGGCCGAAGACGGCTGTAATGCCAGAAACCGGTCCCCGGAAGCTTGTTTCCTTTTCAGTGAAGAATTGGCTTGGTAGTTTGGTCTGCCCTGTTCCCATGATGCACTGGGCCAGGGACAGACTAATTTGCATATAGCCAGGTTCTGAACAGGCATGGTGCAGTGAGCTAAAAAACGGTGATGGATCAAGCCCTGATCTATTGACTGGGTAGGAGTGTTCTGATTAACTCAGATACTCTGTCCATCACCACCCCCTTTTGAAATCACTTCCTAGAAGTGGCATTTTCAAACGCACAATTTAAAAAGCATCTTTACCAAAAGATGTGTTATTAAATTCTGAGTTTAGAGAGCCTAAACTCCATTCTTCATCTTGTCCCAATGGAAAGTTACACTTGTAAGATGTTACAAAAAAAACTCCCACGTTACCCTATGGGAGAGATAGCAATTCAAAAGTCAAAAATGACATTCTCAATATTTCACTATCAGGACATGTCCCAAACACCAGAACATGTCCTACCTTTTCCCCACACTGCACCCTATCCACAGGGGTGCTTTGGTCCTACCTTAGGGGTGTCTTATATGCGCGAAAAGGGAATATTAGGACTTGGCAAGTGGGTGCACTTGCCAGGTCAACATTGCAGTAAAAACTGCACACAAACACTGCAGTGGAAGGTCTGAGACACCTTTGAAAGGCTGTCTAAGTGGGTGGCACAATCAGTCTTGCAGACCCACTATCAGCATTTGATTTACAGGCCCTGGGCGCACACAGTGTACTGTACTAGGGACTTAGTAGAGAATCAAATAAGCCATTCATGGAAACACCAATACATAGACAATTTTCATGGAGAGCATATGTATTTTAGCACTGAATGGCAGTGGTAAAGTGTCCTGAGTCCTAAACCCCCCCACAAAAAAGGTCAAAAACAGGAGGCCAAAACGTCTGGGGGCGAACCCGCTGCAGAAGCCAAGTCTAACAGCATTCCTAAACTTAAACCCTAAAAATGACTTACAGAAGCTCTCTTGAGTTTATTGTGAGTGGTTTTAGACAACAATCCATCTGCCACATAGGACATCAGATGAGAAAATAGGTTTCCTCTGTCTAATTGCTAGAGGTTCATAGATTGTGACAAGACTCACCTAACAGACAATTTATCGTAAAATCAGCGAAATTTAGATAACAACAATACTTTTTCCTTGCCTGTTGGGTGGGTCTACTATGAAGCTTCAACAATCAGATAGGACAGAATTAAAACTACTTTGAATTGTGCATCTGGAAACAAAAACAGATTGCACATGTACTAGAATATACAAAGACTCATGACTATCTGTCTCAACATAGGGGAGATAATTACAACCAAACGTCAGAGCTCAGTGTTACGCCAAAATTGGTACCACCGCGCTCCAACATTTTTAAAACACAGGGGTGTGCAGAATTTACAAAAATATGGTGCAACCCTGTGTATCCCCTAGTGCTGGCACTAATAAAGCTATCTAGCGCCAGAATAGGCACTCTTGTGCCATACCCAGCTACCTGATTTTCCGTAAAAAAACGAAAAACCCACCTATTCCCTAAATATTAAAAATAATTGACATCCCCTTTCAGCAGCCTGGTCTTGTATTTCTGCTTCCAGCGCCTTGAAATCCCTTGGGATGAGTGTTGCGCTTTACAAATAAATAAATAAAATACAGCAAGGGTGCCTGCGCTGCAGGCGAGATTGTTTATGTGCAGGAAGGAACACCTTCCTGCTTACGTGTAGGAAGAGACACCTTCCTGCACATAAACAATCTTGAAATGCAATTTGCTCTTTCTATGGGTGCTGCACAATGCAGCACCCATTCAAAGAGCATAAAACAAGGAGAAATTATTAATTTCTCCTCTTATCGCCAGTCTAAGACCAGGTATTCCCTGGTCTTTGTTTATGGCGCTACCCCAGCCCTGTAAATATGGTGCAGCATCAAAAAGCAATAGATATAGCGATGGAACGCCCACTGCAACACACATTGTACACTCCTTTCACACTAAGTAAAGCGTGAAAAGGGGCCTTATTTACAATGCAACGTTAAGCCATGTTAAGTGGCTTAATGCCACTTTGTAAATAAGGCAAAGGGGATATCGCCACCAGAACATCGCTATAAGTGATGTTCTGGAGGCGATATCCCCTTGGAAATATTTCCCTTAGTGTCTCCATCAAACTTTGAGGTGATACTGTAGAGCACGGAAGAAACTGACCATCCTGGAATTGGAGTTCCAGTTGGGTAGCAAGAGTTACCCTACTCGAATACAGGAAGTAAGTCATGTTTGGATTTCACTTTTTGCAGAAATCTCCAAATTTATTTCCTGCATGTAAATAGTATGTTCAGCAGTCCCTATCGATGAGGCGTATCTCTCCGTGTGCAAGAGCTGAATCATATTTGAAAACATCTGAATGGAATTTCAGTCAGTGTTCATGGAGCCAAAAGGAGGCTATGCACATGGGTTTTGCAAACTGGTAAGTAAATAATGAGCAGATGGGGAACCCCACACTTAACACTGAGCCCTCCACTCCCCACACTATTTTGACACAAGTAGCGGTAGGTTCCTAGAAAGCAGAGGAAGTGGATCACCACCACCATGGAGTTTCAAAACAAACAAAACACCATATTATATAAAGGTTAAATGATCTGGCCAAACATATTTACCTGCTAGCCATAACTAGACTCACATACTCATGTCCTCATTTACAAGAGGCCGCACCACAGGAGTGCCACTTTTTTATGATGATCCGGTGGCGCGGATACCTTTGAGGTGATGGAAAGCCATCCGGCGTGGCGTTTCATGGCCTCATAGATACGAAGTAAGGCAAGGAGGCAAACCAGGGGCATTGCTGTGCTCTCAACACCCACGGACTTTCGCACTGCCCCGGATTTACAACATCATGTAAACAAAGGGGCATCGCCAAAAACGTACGCCTTATCAGAGCAGGCGTAACGAAAAAAAATTTCATTTCACCTCATATTTTCCTCTTTCTACATGTGTTGCATTCTGCAGCACACAGAGAGCGATGAAAATGCCTCTTTGGTTGTTTTTGTGCAGGTAGATGCCTCTTCCTGTGAAAAAACAATCATGCCAACAGCACAGACAACCCTGCACCATGGTGCAAGGGTGCCCACGTTGGTGCTCGGCTGCAAATTGTGTGCCAATCCTGGCTGAGAGGACAGGAATGCACTGTATTTTGTAAATACGGTGCATTCCTGCTCTTTTGATTTGGCTTAGGACAGCGCAGAGACATTACTTGCGGTGCCGCCCTATGCAAATTCTGTGTAAATGATGCCCTCATACTGAGCTTCTGTTGTGAGCTGCTTTCAAGGGGTGACTGCTTGTCAAATAATTAATGGATCCACTGGATAATGAGTCTATAAATGATCCATTCCCGTTTCGTCTGACTTATATATGGATACATCATCAATGTTGTGTGCATATAATTAGTCTGAAAGTGAGAGACATGCTTTAGACATATATCCACATGGTAAAAGTTTGAGCCGTCATGGTTGTGGTTTGATTCAATAGGCCTCTGATAGGACCTCCTCTGCCCAGTCTTTACAATATGAGGTGGTCATGCCTCCTGACAGGAACCCTAACACTGTAGTATTATTTTTATTTTTACCAAATTAAGTCCCCTCCCGTCTGTCTCCATGCCTGCTTGTTTTCATGTCTGATGACAGGTAGAGAATGAACTAGCTAGTTCTACAGTTTGTTTTTGCTTCGTTTATACATTTTACAATGTTCTGTTTTGCCTCATATACATACCAGGGTGTATGTTTTTGCACTGCTCGTGGCTGTGCTCCCCATGCATGTGCTTGGCTATGGGGGGGAGCGTCACAAAAGGTCTATGCAAGTGCTGGGTGTTGCTGGAGTAATGTAATTGTAATGCGCAGCTGCTTGCAGCCCATTTTTAAGCATTCAAAGTGTTGTTTTTTGTGATACTGGATTGCTTGGAAATGAGTATAAAGAGGATGTGGTGGTCATAGCACCTCTTATGTCTGTCTTTGGTTTGACAGTATGAAGCCTGTGGATGAGTCTGTTATTGCTCCTGAGAAATCTGTTTCCAGGAGAAAGAATGTCCAAAACTATTAGGAAGAAGATTTAGTGCAGATTTTGAGATCTGATTTACAGGATCTTATTAATAATGTGATCCAGATCACTTTAAATGAACCACAAGCAATAAAGCAGAAGGGGGAGCTTGATGAAGATTTGGAAAATTCACCTAGTGGCAAATTTGTGCAGGGGAATGTTTTTTAGGACATGCTGGCACACACTTGTGAAGCCTTTGGGTTTGAACCACAAAAACCTGGAGGATGATGTGTTTCATTCCCTGTACAGTTTCTTTGAGGATAAGCAAGGTATTCCCCTCTTTTTGAGCAAATTATATTTCTTGCTCAATTTGAGGATCAATATTCACAGATTCAAAGAACAACTCTCTTCTATGTTGTCTTCCTCTTCTTTGTCTTCTGAGGAGGTTACACTTTAAGATCCTGTTAAAAAGAAGGTGGAGTTAGCTCTGGAGAGGGTCTATGCAGCATCAAATTTTGGAATAAGGACCAGTACTTATTCAGCATGTGCCTAGCAGGTTCTCAAAAAGGACTTTGGGAGATTATTTGATTGCCTGTAGGAGCAGGGGGAACCTGTTCTGACGCACATGGATGTTTTGGCCTAGTTCCTCTCTGATGTCACATTTCATACTTTGTGGGCTTTTCCATCCTATTCGGGGTCTGCTGGTGAGGCGCTGGTCCCTATGGACTAAAACATTATGTTTTGAATCTGCATAAAAATCTTTGATCCATAAATTAGCGTTTGAAGGTCCTACTTTGTTTGGGGATGCACTGACCCTTTGGGGCAGAGATCAGCTGAAGATATTAAAACCTTTTCAATCAGTCTTAAAAAAGAAGTCTTTTTTTCACAAAAAGAAGTTTCAGGTGATCTTGTCCTCTTCACATCCTTTTTGAAGCCTGGTTCATGGTCGGGGAGCCACGTTTGCAAATAAATCCCAACCATAGGATCAACTGTCCCAGGAGCAAGTCAGAAATGACTATCTTGGAGTCAGGCCAGACTTCGGGTTTACCTGAATCAGTGGTTTCATCTGATGTTGGACATTGGATATTTCTCCCAATCATCAGCCAAGGTTATTGTATTCTCTTTGTCGGACTTCCTCCTCCAGTGGGCCAGTTCCGGCTACTCCATTGTCAAAGGACCCTCAAAAACAAGATGCTATGTTGTCAGGGGTAGAGAAACTGCTCATCAAAAGAGCAATCATCAGCGTGCTGCCTGCAGAGGAGGGACTGAGGTTCTACTCCATTCTTTTCTTAGTCAGCAAGCCAGATGGTTCTTTCCAGCAATCTTGGATTTAAAGAACCTAAGCAAGTTGGTGAAAGTGGAGCCATTTTGAATAGACACTTTGCCGTTCATCATTCCTCTTATCCAGAAGGGTAATTTTTTGGCAACCCTAGATTGGGAAGAAGCTTATTTTCACATTCCTATTCATGTAGAAAGCCAGACGTTTCTGAGATTTGCTGTGAACACCATTCATTGCCAGTTCCAAGTGTTACGATTCGAGCTCCTAGAGCCTTCACCAAGGTATTAGCTATGACTGTGGGGTTTTGCAGCTTAGGGGTTCTCAGTGTTTCCATACTGTGCTAATTGTTTAATCTGTGCTTCCTCTCTTCCTAATGCCAGTGAAGACAATGATTTCTATACTTCAGCAGTTGGGTTTCCAACTGAATTTAGCAAAATCACAACTGCGATTGCAGTTCATTGGAGCGATATTCAACACTCAGATTAGGGCAGTTTTCTGCCTTCTGCTCAGAGAGAGACTATGCAAAGACTCCTGACACCTCTCTTGTCGCAGAAGTCGGCTCCAGCCAGGAATTGGTTAAGAGTGCTGGGATCATTGGCGTAAACTACTGTTGTTGTTCCTTGGGCTAGTCTATATCTAAAACCTATCATCAATCATCTGCTGTCCCACTTGGATCCCTCCTTTACAGGTTATGACTGTCCTGTTCCTCTTTCTCCAGCTCTGATTCGAGACTTGGGTTGGTGGTTGAATACTCCCAACTTGGAGGCTGGTGTCAGGTTTCAGCTCTCTCCTCTATTGTTCCTGACAACGGATGCCAGTCTGTGGGGTTGGAGGCCACTCTGGGGACTTGGAAACGCAAAGGGTCTGTGGTCAGAGATGGACAGGGTTCGTTCCTCCAGTTGGCAGGAGAGGAGTAGGAGGCAATTTGTGAGGCATATCAGGTGTTTCAGACCCAGTAGCTTTGGATGAATCTGCTGATTCATACAGACAAACTGGAGGCACGTTGCTATTTGAATCACCAGGGAGGTAAGCGGAGTGCTCCTCTCAATCATCTAGCCTCCCTGGTCTGTTCATGAGGGGGGCTTACCTCAAAGCCATGAGGGCAATTTACATCGAGGGTCTGCTCAATTATCATTCTGACAGTTTGAGCTGCAATCTTCCCTGCTCTGTCCCTTACAATCTGTTGAGCTCCTTCTTCAGGGGCATTTGTCTCCTGTTCAGGATCAATGGATCAACCTTTTTGCCTCTCCCAACAATGCCCCCCTTCAGAGGTTCTGCTCGTAGATGGTTTGTCCACATGCTTGGTCGATTCCTTAGCCCTCAGGTCTTCTGTATTTGTTCCCTCCAATTCTACTCCTCCTGAGGGTGCTGCAGAAGACTTAGGTAGGGAGGGTGTTGGTAATCTTGATAGCCCCATTTTGGCCTCATCGGTTTTGGTTCCCTCTATTGCTACAGTTGTCCTGGGGTAACTTTGTACGGTTGCCAGTGATTCCACCCCCACTTCAGCTTCCAGTTCTGCCATTACCCCGTCTCCGCCGACTATAATTGACAGCTTGGCTCTTAACCACGTAGCATTGGACACAAGGGGGTGCTCTTTTCTGTTGGTAGCAGATCTTCAGAGGTCCCATAAAGATTCCACTCTGATAGGTGGATCAGGTAACTGTAAAACGGGTGTAGATTCTAGAGTTTCTGAGGAATGGTTCCTTTAAGAATTTGGGCCCCTCTACTTTGACTGCTCAGTGGGCCGCTATTAGAGCTTGTTGAGGGTCTGGAGCTGATCTGGTTTGCATTTATCCTTTGATAGTATGTCTTTTAGGGAGGTTTTGGCTTCGTCGTCCATTGTCTGTGTCAATTGTTCCTATCTGGACTAGCCTACTCTTCTTCATGGTATACTGCTGCCCCATTTGAACCTTTTCTTGAGGCTGACTTGATGTGGTTGTCCTACAAATTCTGCCTGATAGAGTTAATCTGAGGTTGGATCTGGCCTTTGTTCCTAAAGATTTTTCAAGATTCAATTTGCAACAGGAGGTTCTTCTTCCTGATTTTTGTGGTGGAGGTGATAATCAGCTCCTCTCCGCTGTTGAAGTTCAAAGTGCTCTACAGATATATTTGTGGCAGACGAAGGGGCAGATTTAAAAAAAATACAGGCAATGCAGCACCCAAAGAGGCTGTGCTGCGTTGCGTGACAGGCAGTGCCGAACTGGGAACCAAAACCGGCCCTGGCAAAGTGCTCGGCCGGCCCCCCCGCCCCCCTGGGGGAGGGGGCGAGCGCTTTGCCAGGGGCGCTTTTCAGACGATTTTGTTACAGGGCCGATTTTGCAGCTATGCTGCAAAAACGGCTCTGCAACAAAAACGGCCCCCAGGGCCCAAAACCGGCCCCCACCCTTGCGGCCGACCGGGGGATTGCCCGGTCCCCACAAAGGCCAGTCCGGGCCTGGTGACAGGTCGGCAGCAGGATAGTGCCATTTCTACAGAGATGGCTCTCTCCTTCCCCTTTCCCTAGCGCCGGCACTGATAACAGCTGCGAGTGCCATACACATACCTTAGCGCCATAGCTCTATGTGTGTACGTGAGTCCGGCAAATACCATGCCTCGATAAGTTTAAAAGTGTTTCCTGTTTTGTATGTGTGCTGCACAGTGCAGCACACATGCAAATTCAGAAAAGAAGGCAGAAATGAAAACATTTCTCCTGTCAGTGCCTCCATTGAAGTGGCTTTAAATTTTGGAGCTAAACCCTGTCTACAATTCTTTGTAGATAGGATTTTGAGTCAAAAGGCATGGGTTGTTGCGTGGGAACTCCCATGTACCACCCATGTAATGCCCCCCTTGGCGCTAAGTAACTAAAGAAATGCTTCCTGCTGCTTTGTGCTACTTTTTGGTTACTAAAGTAAATTAACCCAGCACAAATTGTTTGAAAATCTACCGCTTAGGATTTTTGCCTCTCTCCTGCTCTGTTTGTCTCTTTTAGCTGGGGTTAATAATGGGGAAAAGGTTGCGACCGCCACACTCAGTAGATGGGTGAGGCAGGCAATTTGTCAGTCCTATGAATCCCCGGGTCTGCATCCTCCTGCTCAGTTTCAGGGACGTTCCACTAGATCTGTTTCCATTTTATGGACTGAGGCTACAGGGGTTTCTGTTCAGAAATTCTGTAGGAGTGCCACCTGGCAGTCACATAACACTTTTATTACGCACTATTGCCTGGATGTGTTCCATGCTTCGAAGGAAAACTTTGCTGTTGGTGTTGTGAAGGCAGCAGTGCCATACGATTTATAAAAAAATTGTTTTTTATACTTTTTCTGTGTCAAGCTTATTTCTTGGTTTGGGCTTGTAAAGTTCTCATATATTGTAATGAGTGGAACGAGGAGGTCCTATGAGGGGGGAATGAGCCGTTACTTACTGGTAATCTTTTTTTTTTAACTTTATTTTGCATCTCCATCAATACAAAGGAACAAATAAGCACGAATATACAGCAGTCCATAATCAAAGGATGTCACAACATTCCAGAGTCAGCAATTACAGCATCAAATAGCTTGCTCTACAAAGCGCAAAATAGGCAGACCAACGGCATCAATAATGACATGTCTCATGAGAGTCCGCAATCCAACCTCACTTATAGCTGTGGACAATAGCAGTATCCACCCCCGGTAGCCACAACATCCATCCCCTCCAATCAGACCAGTTCCCAATGTGGCACCCTTCCCGCAGTGAATTTCGATACTATGTAAACCAGACTATGGACAGAGTCACCCCACTCCCGCTGGGACAATTCCCTGCTCCAACTGCAATTCATTTTCCCGTCTAAGAGTCTCTACGTACGTCTTATATGGCCCTCAGATACGAATGGGGCGGGACGTGCTGGGCATCGTGTTTGCATAGAGCTCACTGTTCACATTACAATATGCGATACTACACAGCCATCCCTGAACATTTGGGGCAGAAGTCCGTCCCCAGTGCAATGCCACCTCATTTTTAGCTAATAGTAGATACAGGGAGGCCAACTTACGTATTTTCCGAGGAAACATGGCCGTGTATCCGAGCAGTGCTATCTCAGGAATAGGGGTCAGTGGAATATGCAATATCATTCCAAGTGTATGATGTACCCGCACCCAATATTCCTGTAGATTCGGGCATGTCCAAGTGAGGTGCACGAAGTCCGCATGTGGTGCAAAACATTTGCAACATGCATGAGGCTTAGTGGGATCTATTTTGTGTGCGAGCACCGGGATGAAGTAGATGCAACGTGGGAATTTGAAATGAGGAGCTTGTGTCTGCTGTTTAGAGAAACGTCTTGTGTGACTGAACAGCAATAGGCCCACTGCTCGTCAGTTATAGTTATTCCTAGGTCCTGTTCCCAGTCTCTGCGAATGTTGCTGTCTGGCACCGGTTTTAACTAGGCACATGTCTTTTAAAGCTTAGATATCAGGTGTGTGTTGTCTTCTTAGTCTATAAGAAGTGTGAGAGGAAGGAACAAGGACGGCTCTATCGGAAATGTCGGAAAGGTGGAGCATAGTGCGGAGAAGATGCATCATAATACAAATTTGTCCATGAAGTCAGCTTCGGTAAAGCGTGTGTCTTCCGACGGAGAGAAGACATGAGCACCAGGGTATAAATCACGCATCTTAGTCAGGGCAAACGTTGTCAGGGTACGTTAAACTAGTCGCTCAGCTGTGATGGGAATGAGACGAGGGTTAACAATGGGTAGGGCGGAGGAAAAGAGCTGCTCCATACCAGTGACCCGGCACAATTTATGCCATGCCCAGCTTCTGGTGGATACATTCTGAATATCAACAGGGTCTCTGGGAAAACCTACGGGTATAACTTCCGACAGGCGTCTGGGCAATACCAGGTCTGCCTCCGGTCTTAAATAGGGGATACGGGCATCAGGATGATACCAGAGAAATTCATAGTTGCACTGTGCCACCAAATAATAAAGCTGAAAATCCGGCACGTTATAACCCTCTTGCTCATCGGGCAGCATGAGGAGGGGCCAGGGGACTGGTGTCTTCTTAACCCCAAACAAGTTTGGTCAGAAGAGAACCCAGTGTGTTAAAAAAGCTATTGGTGAGGGGAATCGGAATGTTGTTAAAAAATATAACAATTTGGGTAAGACTACCATTTTGATAATGGCCACATGGCCTACTATCGATAAGGGAAGCTTCAACCATTTCTCTATCTGTGCATCAAGTGCATTTATAGCCCTACCGTAATTGAGACGGATTATTGGGCTGTGTCCAGATGAATGTGGATGCCCAAGTACTTTACCGACTCCGAACACCACTCAAGAGAAAACTCCAGCTCCCATGGTTTAGTGGTGGGAGTCAGTGGAAAATGACCGATTTATGCCAATTTACACAGAGTCCGGAAAAATTGCCAATTCGGATAATCTCTCTAATCAATTCAGTTAAATTATCCCAGGGGTGTCTGACATATAAAATAGTGTCATCGGCATACAGCGATACCAATAACGGACCAGTGTTGAATTGTAATCCCCTGTGTAAATGTTTTTCCAGAAAATTACGTATGAGGGGGTCCATGACCAGAATGAACAATAACGGGGACAGTGGACAACCCTTTTAACTGAAAAGGATTGGAACGAATGCCATTCAGCCGCAGCCGAGCAGTCGGTGCATTATATAAAAGGGCTGTTCTGGCAATAAAACCCATAGGCATGCTTATGCGACGCATTATGGAAATAAAAAAGGCCCATTCTAGAGATTCAAATGCCTTCTCTGTGTCCAGTAGGACGGCGGCTGCAGAAGTCTCCGGGTCAATCCTGTGGAGGACCGAAAACAGCTTGCGAATATTCAGGGAGGTGGATAAGTGAGATACAAACCTAGATTGAGCTGGGGAGAATATGAATTGCATTAACTGAGACAGTCGGTTGGAAATGACCTTTGCCAGTATTTTATAATCTAAATTTAGCGGGGACAGTGGACGGTATGAGCCACATTGTTCGGGGTCTCTGCCAGGTTTGGGGAGAAGGATTATTACCGCCTCACGTAGAGTAGGGGGAAGAATCTGTCTTTCTAAGGCCTCTGCATTTACTTCAATTTGTTTAGGAGCATGAACGTCTTGTAAAATTCTCCTGTGAACCCATCTAATCCGGGGGCCGAGGAACCGCGAATGGTATCGATGGCTAGAAGCACAACCGCTATGGAAATAGGTTCAGCTAAGAAGTCCTGCAAATATTTTTCCAGGTAAACTAACAGAACTTCATCTAGGTAGCTCTCTTGTGCTGCCTTATCTTCTCCAAGAGTAGACTTATATAAGTTAGAAAAGAAGCTCAGAAAGCTATCCAGGATATCTTTGGTGGTGGTGAAAGTTTGCACGTCGGAGGCCCTCAGCTCAGTGATATATGTTTAGTGATAAGGTGGCACAATAAGTGTGCAAGGGCCCTGCTGGGTCTCTCCCCTCCCTGTATCGTCTAACAGTCTGGTATTTACCCAAAAATAGAATTTCCCTGTCCGCTGTATCCCTGTAGTCCTCTAATAATACCAACCGTCTTTGCTCATATGTGAGTGCCTTGCTGCTGTCTTGTCCAGCGTTTTGAGCTCCCGCTCAAGTCTCGATAGTGTGTTATGTATTTCTCAAAGGATGCCTGAGTGTTTTGCTATATATGTGCCCCTAAGTACCGCCATGAAACCCTCCCATAGTACCGCCCATGAATCCACCGAGCCAGTGTTTAATTCAAAATAGTCAACAATGGCCTCTTGAATTTCTGCCCTGAAAACTTCTAGTGTGTGGTTAGAAAACCGCCATTGGTGTTCAAATCCCTCTGGGCGAGCTAATCGCAACTGTAATTTAACCAGTGAATGATCCGAATAGGTCCTTGGCCTAGTCTCAAGTTGAGTGCACCAGCCTTATATTTCGGGTGAGAGGAGCCAAAAGTCTATCCTAGTCCATGTGTCGTGTTGCCCTGAATAGTGTGTGTATTCTGTCGTGCTTGGTTGCGTTTCCAGCAGACATCTAATAAAGAGAACCTATCACATAAGCCCCTGAGAGCACGGTGAGCTCGGGGTTTAGTGTCCTGTGCCCCGGATGTACTGTCCCTGACAGTGTCAGGTAGTAAATCAAAGTCTCCGCCCACCATCAATGTCTGCGGGTCAAGCTCGTCTATATGCAAAGACAGGGCATGAAATAATTCAGGGGAGTCCAAATTGGGGACATAGATGCACAGAAATTACACCTTCCTGCCATACAGGGTGCCAGAAACCATTAAATAGCACCCCTCACTATCATGTTGAATTGCGGTCATGCAAAAGGGCACACTATTGTGAATTAAAATGGCTGTCCCCCTAGCGTAATTACTATAATTGTCAAAATATCTGTTTGCTCCCCAGCTAGCCCCAAAGTGTGCCTTGTCAGTCTTGGGCAGATGGGTTTCTAGTAAGAGTGCAACATCTACCCTGTGCCTTGCTAGATAATGTATGATCTGTCGCCGCTTCCTATTGTTATTTAAGCCCTGCACATTCCAGGAGAGTAGGGTGAGTCCCAGTGGACCCTCAACATTACCGAACCTGGTTATCTGGATGCTGCAATAATCTCAGTATCTGAAACCGTCGACTCTGTCTAGCTGCATGCAATGCATAACTCTGTGAACACGCATGTATGGACTGAAACCTGATTGAAATAACCCACCTCCCACCCGCCATCCAGCCAGTTCCCAACCGGGGAAGGGCCAAACCCCAAGTGAAAGTGAACAAGAAGTGCCAAAATACTTTACATATAACTGAAAGTCCCCAAAAACTGTCCCCCAATATGAACGGAGCCATAAAAAAGGATATACTACAGGGGCAGCAACGCCTCGGCTGGTCTCCGGTAACTGTTACAACATTGCAATTTCGTTTGACATGTTCCTGCAAAGTGAAATATCAAAGAATGTCAAATAAATGGACTGATCATCCAGTGCCAGCACTCGACAAAAGGTCTGCGCTGGCATCAGAGCTGCTGCTTGGGTGCGACGGCCTGGATCTAGCCTCATCTGCAAGATAATTCCACTGTTTGTACCTCTTGCAGAACTCCTGTGCCTCCGACGGGTTGTCGAATACATGGGCACTTCCCTCCACATCCACCTTCAATCAAGCAGGATACAGTATACCATAGCGCAGGTTCAGGTTTCTCAGGGCGGCCTTAACACTGTTGAAGTTCTGCCTAGCATCCTGCACCATGGCGGTGAAGTCCAGATAAAAGGATAATTTGGAGCCTTGCCAGTCCACGTCGCCCTTTTCTCTTGCTAGGCGCAGAATCGTGTCCCTGTCTCTGAAGTTCATGAATTGAGCCACAATAGGCCTGGGTGGGAGGCCAGTATTTGACGAGGGCCTAATGATCCATGCGCTTTCTCTATTGCAAAGCCAGGGGTTAAGGCCTCCTTGCCGAACAGACCCAGGAGCAGCGTTTCGATGAACAGATCCATGCGACCGGTGGCGGTTGACTCAGGGACGCCAAGAATGCGTAGGTTATTCCGGCGACTGCGCGCTTCCAAGTCCTCATTTTTGATAGTCACTTCTTTTAGAATGAATTCCACACGTTCCAGACGCTTAGCTGACTGCGCAGTCCCATCCTCAATGTCCAATATCCGGGCCTCTGCAAGATCCAATCTTCTATCATGCTGTTGTACTTTGGTGCCAAGGCTTGCGATGGTATTGTCGAGAAAGTCAAAGCAGCTGTCCAGCGCCTTGAAGCCCGCTCGCATCTCCAGGAGTAACGAGTTTGCTGCATCAGATGATCCATCTCCGGGAGCCGGGCCTTGTGCCGATTCTGCCATGGTGGAGGTTTGCGCGGCGGAAGTGTCCGCAAGTTTCTCAAAGGGAAGCGTTCTCTGCTTCGGATCTTTGCGGCCCATGCCTCGCTAGGCGCAACTTCCACGACCAGCCAGGTCCGAAGAGTAATTCCAGGGAGTACCTATACCTTGATCACGGCGTGAGTGTGGTCAGGCGATATTCAGAAGCCCTCAGCAACACAACAAGAGAGCCCAAGGACTGGTCGTAGCAGTGATGTGCCAACTCAGCGCGAGAAACCCCTCCGTCTCGTGCACAAGCGCAACGGTAACTGCGAGTTACAACGCAGCCGAGACGTCCATGTGTAAAAGTATTCCGGCGTTGTGGCTGCTGAGGGGAAGGCAGCTCCTAATTCCAGTGGGGTTCAAGTGTCCATAGTGCATGGATGTCACTACAAGTTGTGGGGGAGGCCTTAGTGGGAGGCGCCCTGTTGCTGTTTAGTTATGAGGGCCGACCATCTGTGGTGATTTGGTGGCTGGCTGCTGATTCAAGGCTCCAAACTTGGTGTTCTAATGCAGGTGTTGTGGGGTCCCCCACTCCAGGCTCAGGGATTCAGTGCGCCATTTTCCATGCCGTTTTTGGAGGCCCGGTAGTGTCCCCTCCAGAGGCAGGAGGAGCACGGAGTGCTCGCAGCACGCCCCTCCCCCGCCTGTCCCGTGCGTGAATTACTAAAGCGCTGCTATGCCGGTACTGAGATATCTCTCGGCAGGTGGCAAAGTTCAATTGTGACAGCGAGGATACTTCTCAGCGGGGGAGCGGCCGTACTCACCAGGAATCCGTGTCACTGAGGGGGCAGCGAGCAGAATCCGGACATCCAGCAGTAGACGTGCGCCGATCCCCCAGAGGAGGGGGAGCCCCGTCACAAGGTTACAGCTGCCGTCTCCAGGCACCAGGCGGCACAGGACATCAATCGGAAGGCTCTGCTGCGCTTCCAGCACCTTATCACCCCACGCTGGCATCTCGGTGGAGGCGCTGGTGACCAGAACACATCAGGATGGTGGAGAACCTTACGGAGCTTCAAAGCCGAGAGGCCATCTTGGTCGCCGGCTTGGCCATGCCCCCCACTTACTAGTAATCTTCATTAACCAGATTGTGGTCCTCCTGGTCCCAGTCGTGTCCCATCCCCCCATCTGTTGTTTTGTCTGGTCTTGTTACTAGCAGGCATGGAGGAGGGTGGAAGTGGCATTTACTTAGTTAAAAAAAATACTAGCGTGTTAGGGTGCCTGTCGGGAGGTAGGACTGCCTTGTATTGTAAGGACTGGGACTAGAAAAACCTTCATCGGGGTAATGAAGTTTACCGGTAAGTAATGGCTCATTTCATAATTCTGCTCTTTTATGAGACGCACACCGGGTAGGTGATGATAGCCTTCTCAACATTTAATTGGAGAGTTCCTGTCTCGTAGGTGGGTCCAATTCAGAAGTAAACACCTGTATAAGGCGGCCAGATGTGCAGGTATTACACAGAACCACACAAATAATTTTGACCTAGTTAAAAGTGGGGGCCATTCCGTGGCACATGGTGAATATGCTGCTGCAAAACCATCTTATTCAGCTCCATATTTGTAAAGTTGCCAGTATCTAATCTGAAATAACTAATAACCTTATCTGTAAAGTTGAATAAATCATGTAATTCCCTGCTCTTGCTTCTCATTCTTTCTGGCCTTCCCTCCATCTTTTTTTCGCCCTCAGCCTTTGCTTTATCCCTCCAAAGATATTTGTTTTGTGTTTCGTTAGCAGCACAGATTCCTTGTCAGCCCTAACAGCTCCGTTTTATCGCAGGAACAGGTATTCATTAACAAAACAAACACACTTGGCTGCTCCCCGTTAAATTAAACTCGTGTCTAATGGCAGGGGCTGCGGTTGGCGCGCCCGGCTTCACAAGCTCAACTCCAATCCACTTTGCCTTCACTATCTCGAAGCTAGTATTTGGTGAAGCGGGGGGCAGGCCTTCCGTTCTCCCTAATGGTTTCTAATTAGGCTTATTGCTAATCCGGATCACCCTTTCCCACCCACTGAAAAGGCTTTGCAGCACCCTGGATTCTGAAGCATGACGTCAGTTTACTCTCTCGATACTTCTGGAAGCCTGTTAATGTCAATACTACTACGAGTGGGTATGAATATGTTTCAGTGTTCTGCGTGGGGTTCTGAAAAACACCAAATTAATGCCTTGCTTTAAGTACAAATGCTTTTCCCTCTAATCCATTGCTTTCATAATCAATAATAGCTCTCAACTTGCAACACAAACATCCTTAATGCTATCCCTCAGTGCAGTATTCCACCTGCTCACCCGCAGATATAATCGTTTCAAGATAATGGGCCCAGGGCCACATGTATCAATACTGGAAATAGCGATTACCTAATTTAGAGTTTCTGCGGATCGCAATTAGATAATCGCTATTCCTAATGTATGACACTCGATGAGTTTCATTTAGCGATTCCTAGTAGGTCACAAATCGACGTACCTCATGAATACTGAGGTAGGCCCCACTTTGTGACCTATTGGGAATCGCTAATATCACGGGATGATGGCCTGCTCACCAGACCACCATGTGATTGCCTTTAAATAAAGCAATCATTTTTTTTAAAATGCAGCCGGTTTCCAGGGTTGTGTATAAAATTGAAAAATGAAAAGTTCTTTTTAAATTTTTCAAAAGAAGGCAGTGGTCCCTAGGTCCTCTGCCTGCTCTGAAAAAATGTTTTTACTACCATTTCCAAAGGGGGAGGTGTCCCTTGGGGACCAATTTCCATTTGCAAATGGGTTCCCACCAACTTGAAGTTGGCCGTAAAATGCAAATGTTTTGTGACGCATTTTGGTCACAAAACATTTCTACATACCACTGCGATTCGGTATTAGGAAGAGACGCCCTGAACATGTCCCTTCCTACCACCGAATTGGTATGTATTCGCAATTTCAAACTGAGATTTGATAACATGTTACTGAATCGCAAATTGAAATTCATACATGTCAAAATGCATTTTACTCTTCGCAAATGGCCTGATTCTATGAATTGGGCATTTGCAACCAGTAAAATGCATGATACACGTAGCCACATATGTTTAAAAATTTGAAATGGCGATTTCCTAATTGCGATTCTCAATAACGCAATTAGGAAATTGTTATTCCCAATGTATGACACTCTTTTGAGTTTCATTATCAATTGATGGTGTGTCGCAAATTGATGTACCTCATGCATATTAGTGAGGTATGTGACATTTGCGACCTGCTAGGAATCGCAAACATCACAGGGATGGCGGCCTGCTGAGGTCAGTAGATCACCACGTCTGTGATTGCTTTTAAATAAAGCAATATTTTTTAAAATAAAAATACAACCCATTTTCCCAACGGCATGCATTTAAAAAGAAAAAAATAAACTTTGCAGTTTCATTTTTTTAGAGTAAGCACTAGGTCCATGGGCTCAATACCTGCTCTTATTAAATATTGTTTTAACTTTCTCAAAGGCAAACAAAACAGTTGAAAAACAACCTTAGGTTGGCCTTATATTTGGATGCTCCCGATTGGTAAGACCTGGTGGTGCTCATAAACAGTACTGTAAGGCCTCCCTACCATTTCAAGGAACCACCCTCTATAATTTCTAATGCAGGCTCTCTTTTGCTTGAAGGAGCCATAGACTCTTGCATTAACATACCTGCAAGGAAGAGGAAATGAGAACATGGAAAATCTCTAAAAATCTTTTAAGAATCCTTATGCTCTCCCATATGAGCACTCACACCTCTCTCAGTGAGAATAAAGAAGATATGGAAAGAGAATGGCAGTCCTAATGTCTAATATCGTACATGCATGCAAGTCTATAAGCATGACACAGGCCACTTACATATAGGTAACCTTGTACACAGGAATACAGACACAGGCACCGACCCAAACATATGCATAGGTCTCAAAACACCTCTCAGTCTGTGCCCCACTACACACCCATTCACCTGTGACACTGCATGGTGAAGCAGTGGAGATCCGTACGTGGAAGAGAACAGGTCAAATAAGATCATTCTTTTGGGCTGTAAGTTGTACTGCATGCCTTGAATTTTCTGTAGTGACGGATTGAAAGTCAACCACAAACAATTCTCTGGCTCTGAGGCTCTGACATTAACAGGCCGCATATCAGGTTGAAACTAGGTGGACTGTCTCTGATTGTGGTGGCACCAGATCTTGGCGCCATGGCTGCACAATGCAGTTTTAATAGTAAAATGCCCCAGTCGCCCAGGCACATGTTGAAATAATAATTCAGCCTCAGTCTGACTGCACGAAGCAAGTTCCAGTACCAGGACAGTGATCCCCATGAAAAGCAACAACAAACTAAACTTGCAAGAAGTATTGATGTGTATTCTTACACCACCAACAGCATGTTTGAAATGGTTCAAGAAGTACCTTACTATAGAAGGGGGAAAAGACATGAGACTGGTGGCATCAGGATGGGTATGCCGAAATATGGTATGAATAATTTCAAATACCAGGTCCAAAAGGTTTTCCATTGAATTTGCTCTCATTGATGACTTGTCTACTACTAAAGCGAGATAAGGATAAAGCAGAGTAATTCTGCCTTGGTGAATACTTTAATTCATAGTACCCATCATCTGAACTTCAATTCAAGTTTCACATGAGACTCCTAAATTAGTGCTCATAACCAGCCCTATGGCTTACTACCATCAGGATATACAATGCTGAGTGCTGGAATTGACAAATTCCTTTGGGCCTTAGAATTTTGCCATTGGCATCTCTGGTAGGTTTAGGGCCTTAACAGAGCTCAGATTTTGCCAATGAACCCTCATTGAGACCCGAGAAAGAAAAAGCCACCAAAAGCTGACGTAGCATTGACATCTACACCATGCCTTCTATTTCTTTATCCTTAGACACACTCTTTCATAAGACCAGAGTAATGAATCAGGTTGTGGATGATCCTAGATGGCAAACTTGACCCAGGGTGAATACCTCCTGTTGGACATGCTGAAAGACCTATGTGCTCTCACAGCTAGTCCTTGATGCAATAGACACCCAAGTGGAAGTGAGGCTGGCTACAGCACCAGAAACCAGTCCCAAGAACTTGTTCAGAGCGGGGCTAGTCTGGAGGCCTACACAAAAAGTCAACAGGAAGGGAGGACCTTCCTGCACAAAAACAATCCTTAGAGGCAGGGTCGGACTGGGAATCAAAACCAGCCCTGGCAAAGTGCTCGGCCTGCCCCCGGGGGTTTGGGGGTACAGCCATGCAGTTTTCTAGGGCCAGTTTCAGGCAGATTTTGTTACAGGGGCTGATATTGCAGCTCTGCTGCAAAACCGACTTGGTAACAAAAATGGCCTCCACCCCGGCAGCCCACAGAGGAAACGCCTGGGTGCCATTCCGGCCCTGCTTAGAGCCATTTTCCTCTTTCTATGTGAGCTGCATAATGCTGCAGACATAGAAAGAGGAAGTAACGAGAAGAATTAAACATCTTTTTCTTGTTACACCTCTCCTGGGAAGGCGTATCTTTTTGGCACATTTCAAGTTTTACCAGGTTTAGTAAATTAGGTAATGCATCAAAATCCATGGGAGTTGCAAGAGAAATACCCACCACAATGCCCATGGAACGCCTCCCTTGAACAGAATAATGCAACGCAGTGTGTTGTGCTGCGTTGCATCATTCCATATTTTAAGCCATTCAAAGCCACGCAAAGTGGCTTTGCCTGGATTACAAAATGTAACTTAGAAGTTTGCGTCACACATGCACCACGTTGCATGGTGCAGGCATGACACAAAGCTCTCATAAATATTCCCCTAAGAGTTTTACCTTTGCGATGAGTGGAGAACTGTCACAAATTGAGGAGGCAGTTCGTCTTAAGTAACAACAGAAATGAGTTTTATATAGGACAGTTTTAAGATGCTTTCTGAAGGAAAGGATGCCTGGCACCACCTTAATTGGCTAAAAAAAGGGATTCCAGATCGTTTGTGTAGAACTTGAAAATGATTGCGTCAGCCTTCAGGCGTTCTAACAGGAAGGAATGTTTGCTGCATGAATTTCTGCTGCCATTTTATTTTCAGTTTAGCTAGATAGCTTGATTTTCCTACATGGGCCATTTTGAAGGTGATGTATCCAATTTTGAATCGGACTTCTAAGGGAAGCCAATGTAGGTCTTTCAATATGGTAATAATATGACCATTTTGTCTGAGATCAGGCGAGCTGTTGCTGATGTATCGCTTTACGTGAAAGAAGAGTACTAGCCCTAAAGTATGGTTTTCCAACTGTTCTGGTGATAACTATAGCTTGGGCTGCAGTTTTAAGTTATTCAAAGGAGAAAAGGTGTTTTATTCTTTTCAGTTGAAGTAGGTGAAACTTTGCAGTTTGGGCTGTCATGCAGATGTGGGAAGCATGGAAGGGCTTGTATGGTGTGATATGGTATGGTATGTTATGCTATGCTCTGGTATGGTAGGGCACTAAAATCTTAGCTTGCGTTAAAAACCCTAGATACTCACTGACAAACACAAAGGTTAATGTAACATTCCACTTAGATGTTGAAATGAGGTAAAAGCTAACATTTAAAAAACATAAAACCATGCATTGCCCAGTTATAATTTAATGCGATAATTATAACTTGAGCCCCCACCATGCACTGCCTCTGATCTCACTTATTACATCACTCATGATATTTTAAATGACATAATTGATTACAATACTGATGACATATTACAACAAGGCATCATGATGACATTACTGATTACATCATGCATGTGCACTGGGAGCGTTGGCTGAGTATAATTGAGAAACATAACAGAAACTCAGTGAAAAAGCTAAAGGTTAAGGAGATGTTATAATGAGGCAGGGTAATTAGTCAGGACTGGCTGCTCTTTCTGAGCATCGGGGCTCTGCCCTTCCATTTTAGTACATTACGTTGATGGTAATTGCTAATAGTAATTACCATCCACATTGCTACTAAAATAATGACAATACAAGTACAAAGTATTCCCAGTGCCTGGCTGTTACAGACAGCCTCTGGCAGTACTTCGTACTTGCATTACCTGGCTGTCAGTGTTCGGACACTCTCTCTCTGCCTCTTGCTTATGCGAGGGAAGGCAGCCAGACACATTTCTCAGACACATGTGCCAGTGCCTGTCACTGTCTATTATTTGCTCTACCCCTAAGGACTTACTTTGCACCTGCCTTGGCCTTCTATTCTTGGGCGTTTTGCAGACCCACCCATATGATGCAAAGTAGCATCAGTATTCATGGCAGTTCCAGGCACCTAAGGCAGCAGCCCTGTACTTCCCATAGCTGCACGTCACTCATCTGGTCCCTCCCTCATCACCCTCACTCTTTCCAAAGTCGTCACAGAGGGGAGTGGCTTCAGCAAATATCACTGACTCCATCTCACCCACTGATGACTTGTGAAAGGGTGCAAGCAGACACCTAGGTCCTTATTTATGAAGGCCTGAGACACTTTTACGCCGCCGTTGCATCACTTTTAGAGATGCTGCAGCGGCATAAATAATGGGCCACGTGGCCCCATATTTACAAAGTGATGCATCTAAGCAGATGCATCACTTTGCAAAGGCCTGAGCTACATCATACTTGCATCAGGTATAATGTATGCAGCAAGGGTTTTACCCCACAATAAAGGGTAATAAAATTGGTGCAGTGAAATCTATGAGATTTCACTGCGACATTTCTAGGACACCACTACGTCCTAGCAGACGTAAAACAGCAGGCGTAAGACTGATGCAGGCACTTTCACATGGGGCTTGCCCGATGTGAAAGGACACATTACTGGAGTTGCATCTGTTTTCAAACACACCCCAGCAATGTGTCACTTTTGCGCCTACAGTAATGTGAGTAATACTGACGTATCTGTAACTCCTTGTGACATGGAGCGCCGTACATTAAGTACAGTGCATCCATGGTGTCGCAAGGACAAAATCCTTCAGTTAGATTGAGTAGACCTAAACGTGTTTTCAAAATCTAGCTTATAACACTTATGTTAAAATGGACATGTTTCTTTCTCTGCATGTGCACTGAGCTTCAGATTTGACCTTTAGTATTTTATAATATGTGCATATCTCAGCTGCCTTTACAATCATGCTTGCACTTTATCACTTAAATGTTTCTAATAATATGTCAATTATGATCTTGAAGATGGAAAATGTTTATTGCTTGTAATTGAGGGCCATTTCCTTTGGGCTGACCAGGATGTTGTTTTTACCGTCAATGTACTTTTGTTTTCTGTTTTATGACCATAAACAGGATTATTCAACAGATGTAGAGTAATAGGGAATATATGATGTTATGTGTTTTCTATTTTATTATTGGACAACTCAATGTAACTTTTGCATAACGCCACAGTGACTGTATGAAGTCATTGACTAAAAATTCTGAGGAAGAGGAGCATTTTGAACCTTACGTGATGGCCCCGACAGCGGAACGCTTTCCCCCTTACCTCTCTCCATTTCCCCTTCTGTATTCGCGGACGCTTTCTGAGGAGCACTGCGCCTTTAAGCCAATAGCACTTCCTGGTCACGTGAGAGGATCAGCTGACCTACTGGGGCTTAAAGCGGAAGACGCCGAAGAAGCGGCGTCCTCGTGGGGACCCTCGGAGCTATTGGAGTCGGAGCAGGAGAACCAGCTAGTGGAGACTTTTGCGATTCCATTTTGGAGCAGCCCGGATCCTTCGAGGCAAGAAGAGGAGGCGGCAATGGCAAGAAGAGTGTCCCCGTGACGGGAGACTACTGTCGGTGCAACAGATGGGCAGCCAGACCCTAGCTGGCAACACGCGGAATCCCGCCACAGCCCCGGAGGGTCGTGTTTGTACAAGGTACGGGGACGGTTTGGCCAGGTCTGGGGGCGTATTGCAGACAGTCCCAAGGGAGGGGGTGCCAGAGAATAGAGAAAACGAACCCAACCGGCATTGTTAGGAGCCTTCCAACGTTGCGCATGTAAAACACTGGTGACGAGTTTGGTGAAAATTCCTTGCACTCCCCTGCTTCCCTCGTCAATAACAGAAGGTAAACCACGTTTCTGACAACCCCTTTATTTCTTTTCTCTTTTTCCTTTGGTGTACCCGGCCTCGTGGGAGAGAAAGAAGCCCATCATACATGAGTCCACCTACCTCTGTAGGAGAGAAGAACAGAAAACCAGAAATCCAGGACTACATTTCCCAAAACCCCCCTGTTTGAACAAACTGAAATACATTTGCATAGTTAAAACATATCTGCTGTTCTGGTCTGCTTCTCCACCGCACCACACATGGTGTCAGAAGTGGGATACTAGTTCGCCTCACTATGGAAAATGTAATTCAGCCATTAATCTGCGGCCAGGAAAAATTAGAATGGAAAAACAGATGAATTCCGCCCAAGCAGACCGGGAACTATTAAAGGACAGTCTGGCAAATCAGGTAGAACAAATGTTGAAGGTAGCAGATGATCTCCTCGAGTTGACCACGCAGTTACAGATAAGAGCTGGGAATGGTCCCATTGTCTCCCTACAAACGTATAGTGCAGGAGAGGACCTGGACGCATTTTTACTGAATTTTGAAAGAGCAGCAAGGGCGTCAGGGTGGCGCGAAGCTAAGTGGCCATTTTTTCCTAGCTCCCCTTCTCACAGGCGAAGCACAAGCCGCATATCAGGTTGCCAACCCTAATGGGCATACGCCATATTAAGAAATCAAGGAGATAATTCTAGACCACATGGGGATGGACGCAGAAGCCTACAGGGTCAGTTTTCGGAAGGAACAAGGTTCCACCTCTGATAACCCGAAGACCTTATATTTCAAGCTGAAAGCCGCAGCAGATAAATGGTTAAAACCTCAGACCCACTCTAAGGACGAAATCATGCCAGTGATATACTTAGAGCAGTTTATTAAAGCCCTCCCCTTCCCTATCCAACTGTGGCTTAAACAACACAAGCATCTGAGCCCCAAACAAGTGGTAGAAATGGCCACTACATTTTACAGGGCTCAACCTCGGGCTTTACCATGGGATATAGAGAAATCCAGTCGTCAAGCCTCTGACCAGGGAAAACCAGACAAGAAGTCAGTGAAATCCACACCAGACCTTGGGAAATCCAAAACATTCTGATTAGAACCACCCCCTCTTAGGAATCCTCAATGTTTTGAGTGCGGTGACTGGGGACATATTGCAAAGAACTGTCCACTGAAGAAACCCCAGAAGGAGCCAATGGATATTGGTTGCATACCACGTTCCATCCTGTATACTGCAGAAATGGGACCCAGTTTTCATGTAAATGTGTAGGAAAAGGGAGTACGGGTAAAGGCATTACTCGACTCAGGGTGTTGACATTCTGTGGTACTCCATTCCATGGTAGCCCCTTTCCTAAGGGTAACAAAAGAAACTGTCTCTATCAGATGCGTACATGGGGATGTTAGGGTATGCCCAGTAACACAGGTCCTGATCACGCTTCCGAATGGGCAGACCTTAGAGGCCAAACTTGGGGTGGTACTGTCCCTTCCTGAACAAATGATTATAGGGCAAGACAATCCATCCTTTTTGCTTATGTTAAAGGATAAAATGCATACTCTCAAGAGCATAGCATCAGTAACCCCGGCTCTATTAACACAGGCCCCCTGGTTGTCAGACAAGAGTTTCAGATACACCCAGAAAAACAACCCGACTCTCCAGCCTGCCTGGGATCATGCCTGACAAACAGACCCTCAGGCCAATCCTACTTTTCCCCTGTTCACGATAAATAAGGAACTGCTGTATAGGGTTGGGAAACAGGGGGACACTCCTCAGCTGGTGATACCTCAAGCCTTTAGGGATCAAGGTCTTTGTTTGCTCACTCACATCTGCTGGCAGGACCTAGGGGGCCAAAAGACCATCCAAATGCTGTTACAACACTTTTACTGGCCCGGGATTCTCTCCCATGTCACATGGTTCTGTCAAGAATGCGAGGTGTGTCAAAAAAAGAACCCTTATAAACCCCCGGCGTCCCTCTGCAGGATCTCCCTATTGTGGGGATGCCCTTTGAAAGGATAGGTATGGAGTTAATCGGGTCCCTCCCAAGGACTAAAAAAGGGCACTTGTATGCCTTGGTTGCGGTAGATTATGCCACACGATATCCGGAAAAATGCATTAGTGGTGGTGAGATGTACTCCAAATTAATCCTTTTTTATCTTGCTTTTTAAACCATGCTTAACTGCTTCAGACGTATACTGGCGTGCTCGCTGGAAACACGCTCCACCCTTTTGCACCAGCAGTATCAAGTAAACGCACGGGGGACCTATTGAAGATCCCACTCCAGCTGCACAGCCATATCTGCTGCCAAATGAATCCAATAACCCAATTTTATATTTCTCTTTCCATTTTATCCATTTTTAAACGCAATTCTCTTTCTCTTTATCAATGTTTTATCGATATCCGGAGGCTTTTCCCTTGAGAACCCCCACAACTCGGAAGATCACAGAAAACTTGCTTGAGCTATTTTCCCGGGTGGGGTTCCCCAGGGAAATACTTACTGATCAAGGGACCCCTTTTGTTTCTAAGTTAATGTCCCAAATCTGCACCTCTCTGGACATCTCCTATATTAAAACCTATGTGTATCACCCACAGCAGCCCCCTTTGAGACCCCCGAAGCTGCTTGGCTTATAACCTTTAATTCACTTTCGATTCTATTTAAATAACGAGGCAGGCGCTGGAAACTGGAAGGCAAGAACGAGGTTTATTTACTCTAGAGGAGAGCACTCTACCGCAGACACCAGGATGTCTCTCAGGGAGGTGTTCTAACTTCAACTCTCCAACAGGCTACTTTTATAGAGTGTTCCGACAATACAATGTTTATGAGCGGTGTCATGTAGGCTTGGTACCCCGCCCCGGACAAGATTCCATACATTTCGGACAAGTTGGTTTGTATTCTCCCAATCCTAAACAGTCGGACACATGATGTTTATCAGGCAGCTGGCCTTTGCCTCAGGGTCGAGAACATGTGAGACTGGTCAGGGTTTAACGTCCTTTACTATTGATAGGAAAACAAGTTCCATTGTCCATCGGGAGGCGCATTCTTTGTGGTGCAATAAACCAGGTTAGTGCAGGATCTTTTGGTATATCCAATCTTTGGTTACATGCACAGGGAGGGGGAGGAAGAAGGAATGCAGAGGTTTGCGGCGGCAATAAAATGTTGTTATTAAGCTAACATCAAACGTGGGCATGTCTGCTAGATTATGACCCTTAGCACACATACCAAGTCGGTCAGAAGGTTATACAGATACTTGTGGAAGTGCAGGTGAAACAGGGTTGAACAACAGTACACAAAATGGTCGTGGTCGATCAAAATGGCTGTGGCCTATGTGTGCGCAAAAAGGGACCATCGAGCAAGATGGCGCAGGTAATGTTCATGATTATCGGCCCAGGTTTCACAGACGGACCACCTCTTTGAGCATTATAACGCCACACTGAAATTGACCCTAAATAAACTTGTAATGGTGGAAGGGAAGGAATGGGAAGTGTTACTCCCTTTGGCACTGTACGTAGTGAGGAGTCAACCCCAAACCAGTTTAGGCTGTTCACCCTTCCAGCTTCTCTACGGGAGGGAACCTCGTAGTCTCTTAGAGATTACCAAAGAAGTGTGGGAACAAGAAAAGGAAGAAGAGATCAAATCCTTTTTGGACTATACACACAGTCTCGGCAGTAAGATACGTAAGTTAAGGGACTTTGCTGACTCTAACTTAGAAAAAGCCCAGGTTAAACAACAACTGGTATATAATAAGAGAAAGAAATGGAGACACCTAAATGTAGGAGATTGGGTGTTAGTTCTTCTGCCCTCTGCCATAGCAAAAGCCAAAGCAAGTTGGCAAGGGCCGTACAAAGTTGTAGACAAGGTAGGCTTAACCTCTTATCGAATTCAGGTCACCCACAAAAAACAACAACTATATCACATAAACCTCCTTAAAAAGTGGTTAAGTCCCCCTCCAAGAGATGTACAAACAACAGAGGTCATCCCAGACCCAGAAACCACCTTGGGGCAGTTAGTCGTTAATCCAGAAATAACGGAGGAGTAAAGAAAAACCCATCACCACCCCCTTTTCTGAATCGTTTTTGGCCACTATAGGTGTGGCAGGGTATACTCAGACATGAGTCCCTTTCTCACTGCTCCATCAGGATTCAAGCAAGCCGGGCCGAAGAGGCTGAAATGCCAGAAACCGGTCCCCGGTAGCTTGTCTCCTTTCTGGTGAAGAATTGGCTTGGTAGTTTGGTCTGCCCTGTTCCCATGATGCACTGGGCCAGGGACAGACTAATTTGCATATAGCCAGGTTCTGAGCTGGGATGGGGCAGTGAGATAAATAACGGTGATGGATCAAGCCCTGATCTTTGGACTGGGTAAGAGTGGTCTGCTTAATTCAGACACTCTGTTCATCACCACCCCCTTTTCTGAATCGTTTTTGGCCACTATAGGTGTGGCAGGGTATACTCAGACATGAGTCCCTTTCTCACTGCTCCATCAGGATTCAAGCAAGCCGGGCCGAAGAGGCTGAAATGCCAGAAACCGGTCCCCGGTAGCTTGTCTCCTTTCTGGTGAAGAATTGGCTTGGTAGTTTGGTCTGCCCTGTTCCCATGATGCACTGGGCCAGGGACAGACTAATTTGCATATAGCCAGGTTCTGAGCTGGGATGGGGCAGTGAGATAAATAACGGTGATGGATCAAGCCCTGATCTTTGGACTGGGTAAGAGTGGTCTGCTTAATTCAGACACTCTGTTCATCACCACCCCCTTTTCTGAATCGTTTTTGGCCACTATAGGTGTGGCAGGGTATACTCAGACATGAGTCCCTTTCTCACTGCTCCATCAGGATTCAAGCAAGCCGGGCCGAAGAGGCTGAAATGCCAGAAACCGGTCCCCGGTAGCTTGTCTCCTTTCTGGTGAAGAATTGGCTTGGTAGTTTGGTCTGCCCTGTTCCCATGATGCACTGGGCCAGGGACAGACTAATTTGCATATAGCCAGGTTCTGAGCTGGGATGGGGCAGTGAGATAAATAACGGTGATGGATCAAGCCCTGATCTTTGGACTGGGTAAGAGTGGTCTGCTTAATTCAGACACTCTGTTCATCACCACCCCCTTTTCTGAATCGTTTTTGGCCACTATAGGTGTGGCAGGGTATACTCAGACATGAGTCCCTTTCTCACTGCTCCATCAGGATTCAAGCAAGCCGGGCCGAAGAGGCTGAAATGCCAGAAACCGGTCCCCGGTAGCTTGTCTCCTTTCTGGTGAAGAATTGGCTTGGTAGTTTGGTCTGCCCTGTTCCCATGATGCACTGGGCCAGGGACAGACTAATTTGCATATAGCCAGGTTCTGAGCTGGGATGGGGCAGTGAGATAAATAACGGTGATGGATCAAGCCCTGATCTTTGGACTGGGTAAGAGTGGTCTGCTTAATTCAGACACTCTGTTCATCACCACCCCCTTTTCTGAATCGTTTTTGGCCACTATAGGTGTGGCAGGGTATACTCAGACATGAGTCCCTTTCTCACTGCTCCATCAGGATTCAAGCAAGCCGGGCCGAAGAGGCTGAAATGCCAGAAACCGGTCCCCGGTAGCTTGTCTCCTTTCTGGTGAAGAATTGGCTTGGTAGTTTGGTCTGCCCTGTTCCCATGATGCACTGGGCCAGGGACAGACTAATTTGCATATAGCCAGGTTCTGAGCTGGGATGGGGCAGTGAGATAAATAACGGTGATGGATCAAGCCCTGATCTTTGGACTGGGTAAGAGTGGTCTGCTTAATTCAGACACTCTGTTCATCACCACCCCCTTTTCTGAATCGTTTTTGGCCACTATAGGTGTGGCAGGGTATACTCAGACATGAGTCCCTTTCTCACTGCTCCATCAGGATTCAAGCAAGCCGGGCCGAAGAGGCTGAAATGCCAGAAACCGGTCCCCGGTAGCTTGTCTCCTTTCTGGTGAAGAATTGGCTTGGTAGTTTGGTCTGCCCTGTTCCCATGATGCACTGGGCCAGGGACAGACTAATTTGCATATAGCCAGGTTCTGAGCTGGGATGGGGCAGTGAGATAAATAACGGTGATGGATCAAGCCCTGATCTTTGGACTGGGTAAGAGTGGTCTGCTTAATTCAGACACTCTGTTCATCACCACCCCCTTTTCTGAATCGTTTTTGGCCACTATAGGTGTGGCAGGGTATACTCAGACATGAGTCCCTTTCTCACTGCTCCATCAGGATTCAAGCAAGCCGGGCCGAAGAGGCTGAAATGCCAGAAACCGGTCCCCGGTAGCTTGTCTCCTTTCTGGTGAAGAATTGGCTTGGTAGTTTGGTCTGCCCTGTTCCCATGATGCACTGGGCCAGGGACAGACTAATTTGCATATAGCCAGGTTCTGAGCTGGGATGGGGCAGTGAGATAAATAACGGTGATGGATCAAGCCCTGATCTTTGGACTGGGTAAGAGTGGTCTGCTTAATTCAGACACTCTGTTCATCACCACCCCCTTTTCTGAATCGTAAAGAAAAACCCTCCAGGAGACCGTGAAACCCCTTAAACACCTCTTTTCTGATCTGCCGGGGCGTACTACGCTAGCGGAGCATTCTATCCAGCCACAAACAGGGAAGATAGTCAAGCAAAAACCTTATCATATACCGGCTGCCAGAAGAGAAGCGATAGGACTGGAGGTAAAAAGCATGCTGACCCTGGGTGTCATAAAACCATCCCAGAGTGAATGGTTGTCACCCATCGTACTAGCGCCAAAACCGGATGGGTCTGTCCGGTTTTGCATTGACTTCAGGGAGGTCAATTCCATTTCCAAGTGTGACTCAGAGCCCATCCGCAGAGTCGATTAATTGATCGAGAAACTAGTGGAGACACAGAACATCACAACCCTAGACCTGACAAAAGGATATTGGCAGGTGCCCCTCAAATCAGAAGACCAAGAGAAATCAGCCTTTTCAACACCTACCGGCATGTATGAATTCACAGTGTTACCCTACGGTTTGCATGGTGCACCTGACATATTCCAAAGGCTCATGAACAAGGTATTGCTACAACATCAGGACTATTCGTCCGCATACCTTGATGACATCGTTATATATAGCCCCAACTGGGAGACACATCTTCAACACTGTGTGCAGGTTTTAAAGGCCCTGCAAACTGCTAGCTTACACATTAATGCAAAAAAATCAAAGGCATTTTTCAAGAAAGTAAAATACTTAGGGTATCTCCTAGGTGACGGGTTCATTGAACCACAAGTCGAAAAAATTAAATCCATACAGGAAACCCCTTTCCCATCCACAAAACGAGAAGTCAGAACCTTTTTAGGACTTCTGGGATATTACAGGAGGTTTATTCCTTAATATTCTGAAGTAGCGGCACGCCTCACTGACTTACTACAAAAACACGTCAAAACCAAAGATTTGCAAAACCCCAGTGCCCAAGCCAGGAAAGTCTTCCTGGACTTAAAACCTGCCATACCCACTGCTCCAATCTTACGCTCTCCTGATTTTTCCAGCCCTTTTTTGTTGCACACAGATGCTTCCAACCATGGGTTAGGGGCGGTCTTGTCCCAGAAATCCCCTGAGGGTATTGAAAATCCCATCCTTTTCATTAGTAGAAAACGTTTTCCCCGCGAACAGAGGTACCCAACTATTGAAAAGGAGAGCCTGGCAATTAAGTGGGATGTGGACAAACATAGGTACTATTTGGAAGGTACCCATTTCCGCCTTTATTCAGACCATAGCCCGTTGCAGTGGATGAGTCGCAACAAGGGGAACAATCTGCAGATACTACGCTGGTTCCTTTCCCTCCAGCCCTTCTCCTTTGAGGTCATCCATCGAAAGGGCACGGACAATTGGAACGTGGATCTCCTTTCACGCCTCCCACTATTGTCCGAAAGTGAACAGACTGGGGTAGGGGTGTGTTAGGAAGAGGAGCATGTTGAACCTTACGTGATGGCCCGACAGCGGAACGCTTTCCCCCTTACCTCTCTCTATCTCCCCTTCTGTATTCGCAGATTCTTTCTGAGGAGCACTGCGTCTTTAAGCCAATAACACGCAACCTGGGCTTCATCCTGGACTCCTCCCTCTCCTTGACCAGGCAAGTCAACGCCGTCTCCTCGTCGTGCTTCAATATCCTGCGCATGCTACGGAAGATCTTCCCCACCGAGACCAGGAAGACTGTCACCCAGGCACTCGTCACCAGCCGACTGGACTACGGCAACGCCCTCTACGCCCTCTACGCCGGAACCACCGCCAAACTCCAGAAGAGACTCCAACGGATCCAGAACACCTCAGCCAGACTCATCCTCGACGTCCCACGACACAGCCACATCTCCGGACACCTAAGAGACCTGCACTGGCTCCCGGTCAACAAGAGAATCACCTTCCGTCTCCTCACCCACGCACACAAAGCCCTCCACGATCAAGGCCCGAGCTACCTCAACACCCGCATCAACTTCTACGATCCCAAACGACACCTCCGATCAGCCAGTCACGCCCTCGCCGCCGTCCCCCGCATCCGAAGAACGACAACAGGAGGAAGGTCCTTCTCCTACCTGGCCACCAAGACCTGGAACTCCCTCCCGACCGACCTGCGCCTGACCCAAGACCACCTCGCCTTCAGGAAGAAGCTCAAGACCTGGCTGTTCGGGCAGTAGCAGCACCCCCCTCCCCCTAGCGTCTTGAGACCCTCCGGGTAAGTAGAGCGCTCTATAAATGTCTATGATTGATTGATTGATTGATAGCACTTCCTGGTCACGTGAGAGTATCAGCTGACCTACTGGGGCTTACAGCGGAAGACGGCGAAGAAGCAGCGTTCTCGTGGGGACCCTCGGAGGCATTGGAGTCGGAGCAGGAGAAACAGCTGGTGGAGACCTTTGCGATTCCACCTTGAAGCAGCCTGGATCCTTCGACGCAAGAAAAGGAGTTGGCATGGGAAGAATAGTGTCCCCAGGACCGGAGACTACTGGTGGTGCAACAGACGGGCAGACAGACCCCAGCTGGCAACACGCGGAATCCCACCACGGCCCCGGAGGGTCGTGGCTGTACAAGGTACGGGGACGGTTTGCCCAGGTCTGGAGGCGTATTGCAGACAGTCCCAAGGGAGTGGGTGCCAGAAAATAGAGAAAACTAACCCAACCGGCGTTGTTAGGAGCCTTCCAACGTTGCGCACGTAAAACACTGGTGACGGGTTTGGTGAAAATTCCTTGCACTCCCCTGCTTCCAGCATCAATAACAGAAGGTAAACCACCTTCCTGACAACCCCTTTATTTCTTTTCCCTTTTTCCTTTGGTGTACCCGGCCTCGTGGGAGAGAAAGAAGCCCATCATACCTGAGTCCACCTACCTGTGTAGGAGAGAAGAACAGAAAACCGGAAATCCAGGACTACATTTTCCAGAACCCCCCTGTTTGAACAAACTGAAATAAATTTGCATAGTTAAAACATATCTGCTGTCCTGGTCTGCTTCTCCACCGCGCCACAGAAAGCAATCTTCACGTTAGTCTGTTTATCAATCTGCACTTAGAATATTTTTCATGTTCTTCTCGCCTGCTTTAATTGAGCAGTCCTTAAGGCAAATGATCTTTGACTCATTATTTGCCTCATACCAGACCACTGCCAATGATAATTAGCATTTATTTACATTTTGAATATTGTGAATAGAATTGACTAACCATATGCATTTTTGCCTTTCGTAATGTTTCTTAAATTTTAAATAAAGCTTCATGGATTGTACTTTGAACTTACTTTTTCTTGTGCTGATTTTCTTTTGTGGAAATTCCTATGTGAATTCCTGTGTGTACCCTCTAAGATTTTTTTAGAATTGTGTTAGGGCTCTCATCTTTTAATGACTCACACATAGCCAATGCCATCCATCAGCCTTTATACAGACCATGCCCCGTTGCAGTGGATGAGTCGCAACAAGGGGAACAATCCGCGGATACTACGCTGGTTCCTCTCCTTCCAGCCCTTCTCCTTTGAGGTCATCCATCAAAAAGGCACGGACAATGGGAACGTGGATTTCCTTTCATGCCTCCCACTGTTCCCCGACCGTGAACAGACTGGGGTAGGGGTGTGTGAGGAAGAGGAGCATGTTAAACCTTACGTGATGGCCCCGACAGTGGAATGCTTTCCCCCTTACCTCTCTCTATCTCCCCTTCTGTATTCGCAGACACTTTCTGAGGAGCACTGCGTCTTTAAGCCAATAGCACTTCCTGGTCACGTGAGAGGATAAGCGTACCTACTGGGGCATAAAGCGGAAGACGCCGAAGAACCGGCGTTCTCGTGGGGACCCTCGGAGGTATTGGAGTCGGAGCAGGAGAAACAGCTGGTGGAGACCTTTGCGATTCCACCTTGGAGCACCCTGGATCCTTCGACGCAAGAAGAGGAGTCGGCATTGGCAAGAATAGTGTCCCCGGGACCAGAGACTACTGGCGGTGCAACAGACGGGCAGCCAGACCCCAGCTGGCAACACGCGGAATCCCGCCACGGCCCCGGAGGGTCGTGGCAGTACAATGTACAGGGACGGTTTGGCCAGGTCTGGAGGCGTATTGCAGACAGTACCAAGGCAGGGAGTGCCAGAGAATAGAGAAAACTAACCCAACCGGCATTGTTAGGAGCCTTCCAACGTTGCGCACTTAAAACACTGGTGACGGGTTTGGTGAAAATTCCTTGCACTCCCCTGCTTCCCGCGTCAATAACAGAAGGTAAACCACCTTCCTGACAAACCCTTTATTTCTTTTCCGTTTTTCATTTGGTGTACCCGGCCTCGTGGGAGAGAAAGAAGCCCATCATACCTGAGTCCACCTACCTGTGTAGGAGAGAAGAACAGAAAAACGGAAATCCAGGACTACATTTCCCAGACCCCCCTGTTTGAACAAACTGAAATAAATTCGCATAGTTAAAACATATCTGCTGTCCTGGTCTGCTTCTCCACCGCGCCACAGAAAGCAATCTTCACGTTAGTCTGTTTATCAATCTGCACTTAGAATATTTTTCATGTTCTTCTCGCCTGCTTTAATTGAGCAGTCCTTAAGGCAAATGATCTTTGACTCATATTTTGCCTTATACCAGGCCACTACCAATGATAATTAGCATTTATTTATATTTTGAATATTGTGAATAGAATTGACTAACCATATAAATTTTTGCCTTTTGTAATGTTTCTTAAATTTTAAATGAAGCTTCATGGATTGTACTTTGAACTTACTTTTTCTTGTGCTGATTTTCTTTTGTGGAAATTCCTATGTGTATTCCTGTGTGTATTCTCTAAGATTTTTTTATAATTGTGTTAGGGCTCTCATCTTTTAAAGACTCACACATAGCCCAAGGCCATCCATCAGCCTTTTATTTTGCTAAAAACGGCTAAAAAGTGTGAGAACTGCTTTGAGGAAGAAGGTAGTTGGTGTGGATGTGTAGATTCTGGCTACAGATATGTGCTCACTCTATTCTACTGCTCTCTTTCCGGCGCCCATCCTCACATTTCACACACACACCAGCTATGCCTATATGAATCCGTCTGCCGCACTTGTTCACAAAGACCTTTCTTCAAGCACACATTTCTTACTTTGTAGTTTATATAGCCTTGCTTCTAGTGGTGGGCAAACAAGAGAAAGTGAGATCGTGCTCTCTGGCTCTGCTTGAGGTCCTCTTTGACCCTCGAGCCAAAAACTATCTAAGTTATCATATGGTTTCTTCATGCCCCCCAGCCCTCCAACCTCATGCGCCAAGAATTAAATACTGAGGGGCTTATTTATGAGCCCTTGTGTCACTTTTTCGTCGCCAGTGCGTCACTTTTTGTGACGCACCAGCGCATAAAAAATGCACCAGGCATAAAAAATGCACCATGTTGCATCATATTTACAAAGTGTCGCATCTAGGTAGATGCGTCACTTTGTAAACCTCTGCGCCACATTATACCCGCGCCAGGTATAATGTATGCAGGGTTCGCATTCCGATGCAAGTAAGCCTCGTAGAAGGGACGCAGTGAAATCTATGAGATTACACTGTGCCACTTCTAGGACGCAAATGCGTCAATTTCTTATGCCTGCCTCACAGCAGGCGTAAGACTGACGCAGGCACATTGAAATGGGACTTGCCCATGGTAAATGACCAATTCCTGTAGTTGCGTCACTTTTGTGACACACTCCAGCAATGCGTCATTTTTGCGCCTACAGATACATCAGAAATGCTGACGTATCTGTAACTTTTTGCGACATGATGCGTCATATTGTAAATATGACGTATCCAGCTTGTCGCACGGACGGCGCAATGAAAAGTGACGCATCCCTGTTTTCACGCAGCGATGCGTTACTTTTCATAAATGAGGCCCTCATTATTTTGACCTGTAAGAAATCAGAAAAAAAATAGGCATATTAGATTGCATGAAAGGCAAAGAGCAAAAGGGAAAATCAGGGACACAAAAGTGATCAGTTATACAGACAATCAAAGAATGAGGGATCAAAGATTGCAGACTGTAGTGGACAGATGTAGACATGTGGAATTAGAGGCTCAATCATGAAAGAAAAGAAGGACACAAGATGAAATTGGATTCAATATCTTAAGTCTGAGAAGGTGGGACATGTTGTCTGTGAATACCCTACCAGACCTTGTCAATCTGAAGCTATGATTAAGTCAGTATGGCTGACTCAGTGACAGCATGACCTATAAGAAATAAATGAGTTCACAATCTCCGGTTTATCAGGCATTCTGATCTCATACCTTCATAATGTAACTACTTTATGTCATCTCGCCATTGAAGTAACTCTTAGCCTGGAGCAGTAGTCTACATAGAAGTACTCACTTTGTGAGACTCAGGTGCTACTAGAAAATGTTTGGACATTCAATTTTCCCAACATTTTACTTCCCGCCTCCAGGAAAGAAATACTATACATGGTAGCAACTCACTTTGGGAATAATTTACACCCAGATACAACTCTTATATAGGGTATGCAGTAGCAGTCATAGGAAATATATTGTGTTTGAGTTCATTGACAAACCCTAGATGAAAATGATCATATAAGTTAGTAGCGAGATGATTACCTAGCAAATGGTTTTGTTGTACATTCACTGTACCTTGTGTCACCTCTTCTGTGTTTTGTCCTTATAAAGGGAGGTGAACCCAACACTTGTATTGATTATCAAGCTCTCATCCTAGCAAAGATTAAAAACAATACCTGTTCCCGTTAATTTGCATTCAAGTCTCTACAAAGCTGAAATTTCGGTTTGGATAACAGCTAGTCAGTATGAAATGACGATGAATGGAAAACTACATTCCATACCAAACACAGGTTATCTAAGTGACAATGATGCCCTGCAGACTGCAATGCCAGTGCAGCCTTTCCGATGCAACCGTTGTTGTATTGTCTACATCAATATCACTCTCATCCTTTTAAAAAATAATCAAGAAAATGCAAAACAAGAGCCATCTCCCAGTGTGTACAAGACAGTTTAAATGTAAAATTTGAAAACAAGTGTTTTCCAAACTACATATTTGGAATTTTTGGGTGATGTAATTACCCCGTCAACAGTGAGCAGATGGAAGCTGTATTATCGTGGCATGTCCCAACGTACATACAAAAGATTCAGAGAGATTTCTTTGGTTCACCAATATTTGCTTTCATTTTATTCTGGATTTTCCAACCATAGTCATACATATCACTTCACTGTTACCCAAGGCGGTGCAATGTGTATTTAATTCACCTCACCGAGACAGCATTTACAACTGTTCTAATTGACCATCACTCAAAGTCTGCAAACCCTTTGTTGGTCAACGTTGTTGCCTGTCAAAATGCTTTTGACTACATACTAAGTCAAAGAGATACGGTGACGGGACAACTTCATCTGGTGGCTTATTATCCTCAAAAATTGCTAGACTCTGAAAGGCGCTATCCGACCAAGAACGTTTGGCCAGAAAAATAACCTGTGAGAAAGGGTGTTACTGTTTCTTAGGTGTCAAACATACTGCCACAGTCTACACCATCAAGTAAGCTTGTAGTTTCTGAACACAGACAAAGCCCTCTCTGCCACACAGCTTCACTAGTCAATCTTCTGTACCGAATAAGACTTTATCATCACCTATAGATCTGGCAATGAAAGTGTCTAGGCACACAAGTATGTCCAAACCTGTTCCACATGTGCTTAGGGAACGTCAGTCTGCCCCAAAAGGTCATCTATGCTCTGTACCTGTACCTCCAATGCCCTTGTGCACCATAAAATGGACTATATAGTGGAATTCTCCAAATCCAGAGATAATTATACCTCTATCCTGACCAGCATCAATCATCTGACTAAGGCTGCACATTTTGTTTTACTGAAGGCTAATGTGGTGTAACTTTGGGGCATATTATGAATGGCCAGCAATAATTATCGCTGGCCGTGCTCACCGATAATTTTATTATCGCAGGATATCTCTGGTATTTATCGCCCTGGTAGCACGTTATTAAAAACGCGTTACTCCAGGGCGATAAAAATGCCAGAGATAGCGAGGTTATCGCCATTTTGCAGGGAACATCGCTGGTTTTCCAGCGATGTTCCCTGCAAAAGGGCGATAACGTTGCTGATACGACCCGCATGGTCGTATCAGAGTAATCCACCCCCTATGTCAGGGATGGCTAAATCAGGATTTTAGCAGACGTTAGACCTTGGAGAAAACTGCTGTTTTTGCCAAAATCTAATGTGTGCTAAAATCATGTAGGCTGCCTTGTAAATATCGCGATGTAAACATCAGCGATATTTGCAAGGTAGTCCATCTGGAGTATGCCCAGTAACGCCCACTTTGCATCTCATTGGAGATGCAAAGGGAGGCGTTGGGTAAAAGGGTGCTAACATGCGATTATGCATGTTAGTTGGCTTTGTAAGCCAAAAAAGCAGAGTTAAAGCCCTTTTAAATATGCCCCCACATTTTTTGCTCTGTGCACTCATAACTGGCAGGGATCATAGTGTATTTTTGCTTCTGGTTGGCCATATGTACTCCCCTGTTCGTGTAAGTTTGCATGTCCTTGCATTATCACCCAGGAATTGATGGGCAGGTTTAAAGAGTCAATCAAATTCTAAAGCAGCATATATATAGTTTCTTAGTGTCAATAAATGATGATTTGGAATCTGTTCTTTTCCCATCAGAATTTGCATAAAACAATGTAAACTATTTCACCATAAATATGTCCCCCTTTCACAGTGCTCATGGATGCCACTCCTTGTGCATGACCATTTGAATATCCAACTACAAATATCATTCTGTCTGTAAAAGAATATCACAAATACTTATGGACGCTTTTATCAAAGCATGCCCAGCTAGCACGTCTAGCAAGCATGTCACTTTAGCACAAGCTAAAGAAGGTTACGAGACCTAAGCCAACCAGCGTCATTGCCCAGTTCCAACATATCCAGTTGGTGAAACGAAGTGGCTCTTTACTAAAAAAGTAACGTTTACATGGAAACTGAAAATTCCTTCCATATTTCATTGACTCCTACAAATTTGGTCAAATCATTAATCTAATAGCTGCTGAACTCAAACCACCCATGACCACCCCATGCTCCATAGCTTCCTCTGAAACCACCGGAATTAAAGGTCCTACCAACATCGATCTCAATATCTAATCATCAAAATGTTCTTTTGTTCTGTAAGTATATCTAGATGCCATTTTCACGTGGCTTAGTAGGTTTCAAGTGAAGTGACACAGTAAACACACATGTGCATCACAATTGAAGGCCAAGTCCTAACTCAGAATGCTCCACCGTTGTGCCTGATAGCTCACCTGGAACTGTGACTCTGCCACAGTCATCGAGCTACCTTATTCAAACCTGCTGCCCGGATGATTGTTTTCCTTTCCTGCATTTTGCATTTGTGCTTTTGTAATCTGTATATCTATATTGCCCACATTGTCATTGTCTTTTATTATTGCGTCTGATGTTCTCACATTACAATTGTTGCATTATCATTCTGTTGCCGCTCGATCCTGATATTTTTCTCCTCTCTGCCCTCCCACCTCCCTGCCACACCCTCCCACGACTAATTATGGAGTCCACTGTGTGGCCGTGCACAGTGGGCGGACATCTGGCACGCCGAAGGCACTCCAGAGATAAGCCCATCTGCACCTGGACTTCGCCCAGCGCCAGGACCACTGGTTCTTCCACCCCACAAATCTACACCGCGTCACACCTCCAAGCCCTGAATTCCGGATGCACCAACAACCACAGCTAAAGCACATCCTCATGCACCATTCTCCTGCCAATACTGCCACTTGACCTTCAGCCCTGAAGCAACCAATGACACTAGAGGCACTGAAAATGTACCCGCAACCACCAGGCCAACTGAGACCACCACAGCAAAACTCAAGTGCATTCTAATCAACACACAATGACTCAGCAAACACGCCACAGAGATCTGGGACATGATCTCACCCCTCACCCTGAACGTCATATTCCTCACAGCAGGGCCGGCCTAAGGCATGTGCAAGCTGTGCACCTGCACCAGGCCGCCAAACCCCAGGGGCCGCCACGCCAATATATATCCTTAGATACATATTTGCGTGGCGGCCCCTGGCAGGGATTTGGCGGCCTCGGGCCCCCTACCTACACTGCCTGCTCAGGGCCTCCGTGAGCCTAGAGCCGGCCCTGCTCACAGAGACCTGGCTGAACCCCGCTCCTACACCAGGCATCGCCATTGTCATCCCTGACGGCTACAAGATCATTTATCAAGAACGAATCATCAAACACGGAGGTAGAATCACCATCATCTACAAGGACACCATCTGCTGCAAAACCTCCTCAGACGACCCAACCTTGATAATGGAACACCTCAACTTCCAACTCCACACTCACTGCAAAAGCCCCATTAGAGTCACCCTTGCCTACAAACCACCAGGACCACACCCCAGCTTCTGTAATGCCATCCTGGACCTCATCGCCCCAATCGCAATCAATCAATCAATCAATCAATCATATCATTTGTAAAGCACACTACTCACCCGTGAGGGTCTCAAGGCGCTGGGGTGGGGAATGCTGCTACTGCTTGAATAGCCAGCTCCGGGTACTATGTCTTCCTTGGTAACCTAAACTTCCATCTCAAAGAACCTAGCAACGTCAACACCACTGACCTGCTGAAGCGCACAAACTACATCGGCCTCAAGCAGCTTGTCACTGACTACACCCACATCGCAGGACACACGCTCAACCCCATCTTCACCTCCAAGGACAGAGTAAAGTAGAGCCACGCCACACAACTCACCTGGTCCGATCACTTTAGTGTCCCCTTCCCTAGGCTCCATACCCGACCCAGAACAAGCAGCTAAAAACTTCTCTCAGTGGATCACAGAATGCGCTGACACAATTGATCCTGGGAAGTTCAAAGAACCAACCAAAAGAGCCAGCTGGTGCATCGAGGAACTGCAATCTGCCAAGTGCAACTTCCAGCATTTGGAAAGGAAGTAGCACACCATCAAAAAGTCGGAAGACTGCACCCCCTTGAGAGCAGCATTCAACTAGTACCTTTACCACCTGAAAAAAAGAAAAATGCCCCAGCAGACTGGATTGAAGCCAGCACCAACCACAGCAAGGAACTCTTCACCTTCGTGAAGGAGTTCTCAAACCCTGCTGCCACAGAGAATTACATTTCACCCTCCCAGGAACTGTGCAACAACCTTACTGACTTCTTACATGCACAAAATCTCAGCCATCTAACAAAACTTTGAATGCCAACCCTCTGCCGTTGACAGCATCAACCAGATCACACCCACGAACACAAACTCTGAATACTTGCTCACCCACTGGGACTGCCTCACCACACAAGACACTATCTCCATCATGAACTCGGTGCACTCGGGAGCACCCACAGACCCCTGCCCCTACCACGTCTTCAACCTCGGAAGCAAGGCAATCAGTGATGAGATCAGGAACATCCTGAACACTTCCATCACCTTGGCCTCCTTCCCTAAGGACTGGAAACACACTAAGTGAGGCCCCTCCTGAAAATCCATCTGCCAACGTAGCCAAATGAAAGAACTACCAGACCATCTCTCTGCTCGCCTATCCAGCAACAGTCATTGAGAAAGTGATAAACGAGCAACTTACCAACACCTAGACCTCTCCCAATCTGGATTTCAAGTTGACCACTGCACCGAGACGGCCCTGATCACAGCCACCGATGACGGATGTATGACGTTATAACGCATACTTTTACTCCGCAGACCATTACAACGCGACTTTTACTCCGCATACCGTTACAACGCATAGCGCCTTGGGGCGCTGGATAGTGGTAAGTATAATTTACTATTCTAACTCCAGTCCCCGTGGACCCTAGGGAAGGTGTTGGATAGTAAATTATACTTATCCCCTATCCTGGAGCGCCCCCCAGCGCAATGCGTTGTAATGGTATGCGGAGTAATGGTCGCGTTGTAATGGGTCTGCGGAGTAAAAGATCCGTTGTAACGGGTGTATACCCCGATGACATCAGGGCCGTCCTGGATTTCAGAGAAATGGCAGCCCTCATCCTCCTAGAGCTACCAGCCATGTTTGACACCCTCTCCTATCAAATCCTGATCAACCTACTACACCAAATTATCTTCTTGTGGATTACCTCCAACCTCACAGGTAGAACCCTGAGGATCTGTCTCCCACCATTCACCTCGGAGTCCAAGAAGAATATCAGTGGTGTCCCCACAAGGATGGTCCCTCAGCCCCACCCTCTTGAACATCTACATGACCACCCTGGCTGACACAGTCCGATCACATGGACTCAACATTATCTCCTATGCCGACGACACCCAGCTCATCCTATCACTGTCTTAAGACCCCTACAGCACCAAAGAAAATTCCACAGATGCATGATGAATGTCGCTAACTGAATAAAGGACAACTGTCTCAAACTCAGCACGGACAAGATCGAAGTCCTCATCTTTGGGAACAACACCTCGCCATGGTGCTCCACAGAAATCTGCCCACCCACTGCCCCAACAGACCACACCTGCAAACTCTGCATCATCCTGGACAGCAAGCTATCTATGAAGTAACATGTCAACGCAGTCTCATCGGCCTGTTTCCATACCCTTTGACTGCTCTGCAAAATCTTCAGGTGGCTCCCAGTCAATGCTAGAAGGACCTCATCAGGCCCAGCAGATTGGACTACGGAAACATACTCTACTCAGGAATCCATGCATGCCTCCTGAAGGGACTCCAGGCAATAAAACCTCAGCGGCAAGACTCATCCTCGACCTTCCTAGATGGTCCAACATCACACGCCACCTCAAGAAACGACACTGGCTCCTGACCGATTAGAGATGCCAGTTCAAGATGCTGACTAACGTACAAGGCCCTGTACAAAGAAGGCCCAGCATACATCAACAAAAGCATGACCTTCCACCAACTGGCCATACACCTTTGATCTGTTTCCCTCTGCCTTGCAGACACCCCACGGATCCACCAAACCTCCAGTGGAGGACGCTCCTTCTCGTATCTAGCAGCGAAGGCAAGAAACTCAGGCCTGCTTCTCAGGACTCCACTGCCGCTCTAGCAATTCAGGAAAGAACTCAAAACCTGAATGTTCCAATGAAGAACCACCATGCAGTAGCCATCAACTCCAGCGCATCAAGACTCTCACAGGAGATTTACTGTGCATTATAAATGTTTAACTGATTAAGTGATTGAATACATCTAGAGTTGTACACCAACTGCATTTCATGAAACTGAATTAAATGCATTTATCCAGTTTTGTTGTTTACCTTGTTATCACCATGTGCTACATTGTACTTCTGACAGTTCTTGATTTACTACTAAATATGCGAAACTCTGTTCTCCAATTTGTATTTTTGACTTCCCAGTGATAAGTGCTCCCAGCTGTATTTTCCCTAACAGTATTTCCATATTGTTAGCGATAATACATAATATGAATATCATCTGCTGGTATTCAATGTGCTGCATTTATCTCGGTGGAGCTGTACTTTGCCACAAACTTTTATTTGATGTAATAATGCCTATGTCTGGTATGTGGTGCGTATGAGGGCGTTTAGCAGTGCGATTGCGAAGATTAACATGCAGAGGTCTGGTCAGTGGAAGGCTGCAATCATTAAAATCTGTTGAAAGCTTATAGTAAAGTAGTAGGTGGCTCCGGTGGTCTGTGGACTAACACATCCCTGCAGGGGTTTGTGTTTGACCTCCTGTTCAGAGGTTTGAGTCCAAGTCAGGGGCGGCTGGCACGGATCAAAGGTAGAGGGGGAAGGAGCGGCTATTAAAAAAACCTAAAAAAACCCCACCTTTTTGCCGCTTCCTCGCCGCGTCTCTCCTCCGTAGTCCTTCTCTCGCTCAGCAATAGGAAGTACACCCTTAGCCTTAGCAGCGTTGTGATTGGTCTGAACACCGTGTTTTGGCGCTCAGACGCTGACTGGAGGCCTGGGCATGTTCTCCACGTAGGTTGCTGACAACATGCGAAGTGTGCAAGCAGGGGCGGTCTTAGGTATGTGCAAGCTGTGCACCTGCACAGGGCCACCAAACCCCAGGGGCCACCACGCCAATATATATCCTTAATATAATCCTCTGAGGATGGATACATATTTGCGTGGCGGCCCCTGGCAGGGATTTGGCGGCCTCCAGCTCTGTTCCACTTCCAAACACACTGACCCCCCTCCCCCCACCCCCACCCACGCCCCTCCTCTTTACTGGCCTCCGCGCTCCGCCCCACCGACCCCCTCTTCCGGGGCCCCCTACCTACGCTCCCTGCCCAGGGCAACCATGAGCCTTGAGCCGGCCCTGGTGCAAGACTGTTTTGGGCGGCCCAAGAGGGCCGTTCAAGCAGTCTTTGCGCACTTCAGGAGGGTGCTACCACTCCTCCCCTGCCCCCGCCCCATCACGCAAAGCTGTGGGCAGAAGTAAGAGAGAATAAAATGATTATAACTCAAGTTATTATCATTTTATTTTCTCTGTGGTTTCACTGCCAAAAATGCAGTGGGGCGACTCTCTTTCACCTTAGCCCCAGTGGGTCCAATCGGTCGATTAAATGAGTACCAATGAGTTATGCAAAAACAAACATCTGTTATTTCAGGCCCAAGATACCCTCTGAGGAGGAGGTGCGCTTTTAATACAGCTTGTAGACAGCGTGTCCAGTCTAAAATGTGAACTCGCCTTGCTAAGGAAAAATTGTCCACTGTTTACCTTTTCTTAGCAACAGCAGAAGACTGCACAAAATGTCGGCATACAGCACCCAGAGTCTCTGCAGAGAGAAACGAACCTTTTCGTTGTAGCATGAGAAAGGAGGGAGGGGAACATTAGAAGGTGAGCTAAAGTGTCTTCCAAGCGTCACTGTTCGGCTGATTAAAATGCACTGTTTGTTTTACTTAAGCACAACAGTCATAGAGTTACAGGGCAGTGAGCTAGAAAATAGCATTTGCAGTAACAACAGTCCCTTCGCCAATTTCTGTGACCTTTCCAAACCTAATTATTTCACACTTTGCGGCTTGCTTAGAATTGGCAGAGAAGAGACAGCCGAAGGGAAAGGGATGAGAGGGGAACGGCAGAGAGAGCGCAGCGGTGAATAAGGGACAGAGGGTGAGTGAGGGACCGTGACGGCCGCACTGGAGGGGCAGTATGACAGGCAGACAGAGAATACTTTAAGAAAGCATTCTCACTGCACCTTCGTACAGCAAATTATGAACAGATTATTTTTCACTTTAGGGCATATTTCTAATGCCCTGGTAATCCTAATGTGGCCGGCAACGCAAATTTGGCGCAAAGTGTCAGCAAACATGGACCTCTTTTTTTTGGACTAGTTCACCTTACTCACTGACAAATTTTTTTGCTCTCAGATTTTTTTTTACTCACGACATGACGTTAACCCCACCTTCTCAGTTTTTACCGGTTACAGGTGGATTACAAAGTGGCCTACTAATTGGACCACAAATCTGCACCCAGGATGTGGGGACAAATGAGTCCTGGTTTAAAGATATTGAGCACCAGTATAAAAGAATAGGTTTTTCACACAGATTCCTATATTTTTTCCACAGTTTCAGTGCGGTTTCTCAAAAGAATACTTCGCCTGCTTTGAATATTTTGCTATCCAACAAACCTTGTTGTTCTGGTGGAGTTAGTAACTTACGTTGCTTTTAAAGGCCTTGCCTGGCGAATGCAGCGCGAAGCGCTGCACCAGCGAGGAGTATTGTCACTGAGTTGCCTCTCATGCGAGACAAGAGATGGGCATGCGCAAGAGACGGACTGGAAATGTGGACGTGCGCGTGAACAGGAGATGTTCACGTGCGAAGGGCTCAGCTCGCTACCTCCCTCCCTGTCTACGCGCACGCAGGACAGAAGATATGCACGCGCGCATCGCGCGCTTTCACTCCCTCCCCCCTAACCCCCCCTCCCCGTCGGCTCCACGGAAAAAGCTTGTTCGCTAAGTACTCGAGAAGTGTACCCTGTGACTGGACAAAAGAAAGAGAATTCCAAATCTTTTAAATTAACATCTGCGTCGGACAAACTTGTGCAAGCCCCATGGAAGGAAGGGGGGAATACACTACTTTTCTGGCAGCAGGTAGGAGAGCGCGTTCCTGCTCTATCAGACCTGCCCCTAAAACACGCGACAGCAGGAAGTCAGAGCGGGGTAATGTTCGCCACGCCAAGCCCCTCCTCTGTGCGTTGACACCGCCGCTCCCTGGGCCGTCCTCGCCAGTTGGATGTACCCTTTCCACTGGCAGGTGGTGGCGCCGGTTCTTTGTGCGGGGACAGCTCGCCTCGGACGTCAGTGGGCCCCCGGCTTCATGTACTCTGCTGCCTGCAAGAGCTGCGAGGAGGGGCGCGCGCAGGCGACCAACCTAAGGCGAGGAGTCCCGGCGACACCGCGGGCAGGATGGCTGAGTCTGACAGGAGGATCGTGGAGGCTCACGACAAGGCATGCCGGATAACCACACTTCCCAGCAGTGAGACGCCATGGTGAATGTGTCCTGCAAGCCCCTCCCCTGTCCCAACTCCTCTGCCTCCTCAGAGAGGGGCAGGCACCGTAGCACCACCCTGATCCCGCACAGCTGACTTCAGGCATGTCACCTGTTTTAAGGTTCACGTGACGGGACCGGATTTAGGAATTTTAGTTTATGTGGCCAGGTTTGGGAATGAATGTAATGTTTTGGAATCTAGAGACACTGGCAGTAATTTTGTTATGCCATGTTTTTGTGAGCGCCGAACAACTGGTGGATAGGTTTGTATACGGTTCTTCATCCCGATGAGGCATGCGGATTGGTTTGTGCATAGTTCATATGATATGAGTTTTTGAGTTTTATCACTCTTTAATTAGGTTTTAGGAGAACAAAATAAATAACACATTATTGACAAAAATATGGAAATGTATGATAAAAATCTTGAATATAATAAATTAGGGAAAATCAAAGGATATCGAAAATAGTAAATTAAAGATAAGGAAAAAAGTAAAGGAAGAAAAAGAGAAGAGAAAACAGATCAACAGAGAGAAAAAGAGTTTGACGATGAGTGTGAATAAAAGAGTGTTGTTAGAGGTAACCAGAGTATATCAGATTTCATTTTTTATTGTTGCATTTTGAAGGTAAGTCGCTATGTCACGGTAGGCCGAACGCCTGTTTTAATTTTTTTTTAATATATATGTGACGTGTCTAAAGTTTCAAACATATAACTCGGAATTTCTCTGACTGAATGCATAGAACTCTTGAAAGGCCATTTCGGAAACAGTGAGAGTCTTGTTCTGTCTAAAGTTCATACATTAAATCTGAGAAATTATGAGTTATTTGTTTGAACTTTAGACATACTACCACCCCCTCCCCCAAAACAAAAACAGGCTCTTGGCCCATGATGACACGGCCTCGAGGTGCAAGTGGATAGGTTTGGGAAAACTGTACGTGTTTTTGAACCTCAAGCGTCAAACTTTAATTTGGAATATTACGGTGTTCAAATTGAAGTGACGCAGGAATAGATTGTCAGTAATTTCGCGATAGAGGCGTCTCCTCCACTAAGGGGGAGTGCACTGCTCCACTGCTCCTTGAGCAGTGCAAAAAGGAAAAATAAAATGATAACAACACAATGTTATTATCATTTTATTTTCCCATAGCTAGGCAGGTTTGTTTACCTTACTGGGCGAACTGTTGTCACAGCCAGCAGGGGAGCAGTGGTTGGTGCCCTAAAGTGCGCATGACGGTTTGGCTGGCCATCTTGGGTCGGCCAAATAGATATGCACACTTAGCATTTCTCCACACTGCTGTATTGCACAGCCTTGTGGAGAACATGCACAGGCACCCACACCCTGTCTGAATGCCCAACCAGGCTGCTCAGTCCAATCACAACACTGATCAACACTGCTGTCATGCTGGTGACAGCCGCTTGTTAATTGGATTAGGGGAGTCTGGGAGCCTGTGTGTGTATGTGCATCAACAGAAGAGTATGGAGGAGAGGTGGCGGCTGGCAGCCAGGTAGGTCAATTTTTTTCCACCTACCCACCCCGCCTCACCCCTAGTATTCCGTGACAACCGCCACTAGTTTAACGCAGTCCCTGCGCAGTGTCGTGGTGGCATTGACTTTCCAATGCAAAACAGGATTTGCAATGTGAAGTTGGGCAAAGTAACACAAAGTAGAGCTACTGTGCGCTAAGGGGTTGTTCCATGGGTTGTAAGTGGGTGGTTCCTTGCTACCAGCCCATGAGTCTGATGCAAATCCATATCTACTAACAATTGTAGACAGGCATTTGTGCTAAAACCTTACACCTCCTCGATGGAGGCATAATGGAGAAGACATTTTTTTATTTCTCCATCCTTTCCAAACTTTGCATGTGAACATCACATACAGCACACATACAAACTGTGAAAAGTCTTAAAGCATAATTTTTGTAGTGTAATGTTCTCCTTCCAGTACAAACAAATGATTGGCAGAACGTACACACCCGTACACTGTGGTGCAAAGGTGTGTGAGTTAGCGCAGGGCAGCCTAAGGTGAACCAGTGGTGGGGGAGAGAAAATCTGTGCCATATGTACTAACATCTTACCCTCGCCCAGGGTTGGATTGGTATTCAAAATCGGCCCGGGCACCCTAAAAGAAAGTAGCCCACATTTGCATATTGCCTTTTCTCAAAACACTGCTTCGGTGAAATTGTATTTAAAAAAGGGAGGGGGAATACACAAAAATGCACGGATTTGTTTACATTGGTGACTGAAAACAAGTGAGGCCACTATTGCTCAGTCCCTCTGCCCCCACTAGGTATGCATACATTAATGCACCGGCCCTGTGAGAGAAAGAAAGTGACACCTCTGCTTGTTGCTAAACGTGAGGTAATGAGCGCCCATCTGTCTCCAGAAAGGCCACTCAGAAACTCACTGGGCTGCTGGCTGTATCCGAACATCAGCGACACTGCCCAAAACTTCCCCACAGAGTACTCCAAAAAGCAGCCCACAGTTGGAACTCAGCATCGGCCCCTCGGGCATTGCCCGAGTGCCGGCGTTACCAATCCGACGCTGCACTCTCCCTTTGACGTGAGAGAGTGCACCAAATTTGGTTGTTGTACTACTGCTTTGCAACAAATTTAAGTAAATTTCCTCCAGAGAATGCAAGATAGGGAATAATGGGACTTCAATGAGAATGTAGAAATTGCTACAGGCTGCGGTAGTAATAAACAGAGGAAGTTCAAAATAGGGGACAGTGGGAAGGTAGGAGTGTGTTTTCATGAATGCGATTAGACGCAGAGTAGTGAGAAGAAGAGGGTTTTCAAATAGTGAAATTTTGAGAGTGCGGTGAGAGACAGCCGCGAAAATATAGGAGAAAGAAGGTCATAGTGCGATATGATAAAAAGTGCTGCATTAGAGAGATCTATCAGAAAATGACTGATTATAAAACATTAAATAAGGAGACAGTATAAGAGACCCATCACATTAGGATAAAGGTCAGAGAGAACTCTGAAAACAACACATCAGCCTGTCAAACATGCACAACTAATGGACCAGCTTCTTACTCTGCCACCAGAAGTGCTATAGGGGTCTTTCCGGGGTTAGTAAAGAGCTATGCAAATCCTTCAATAAATCACTGGTAGAGAGAGGGCAAAAGAGAGAATGTACACAGAAGCAGAGGATATCCTTTCAAGAAACATTATGGACTTTGAGATAGAGCTTAAAATAGTGGTCACTTTGGGGAGAAAGTGAAGAACTGTGAAAGAGGGTTACAGGAACTATCTGAAGGTGTACTGATGAAAGGCGAGAGGTAATTGAGAGAAACAAGAAAGCAAACTATGGGACAAAGGGAAACAGTAAGAGTATATATGGAGTGGGATACAGAGCAGATTGAGAAGAGAGAATTTAAGATTTTGAAAATAGGAAGATACAGAGATGTCGCAATAGAAGCTAGAGAGACAGTGGACAGAGGAGGTGAATGCCGAGTAAATTGTAGAAAGATAATTAAGAGCGAGAAGGCATAGGCAAACTTTTGGAGAGGAACAAGCATGAATAACTATAGGCACAGCCAACAGGTGTTGCTGTGACTTCTGGTACAATGGTATTTTTATTTTTTTAATGCAAATTCCCAAAAATAAATCAAAAACGCACCTCCAGCTAAACATAGTGGCCATATGCTTTCAATAAAATGATTCAATTAATAAAAATAATCATTTTATATCATTTTAATTGACCAATACAGACATCTCGTAGCCAGTAGGTGAACGTAGAACAGGCAATTTTACACTGGGGACATAAGGCCTCATTTTGTTGTCGGTGGCACCGGCACGGACCTGCCATGGGTGGCGGTCCCACCGAATTCGAGGCCATAGGTCTGACTACTGCATTATGATGCAGACGGCCGGATCGTAGCAATCTGGGGGACAGACCGTCACCTCTGACAGGCTCAAGGAGCACATCGTGATGGCGGTCTGTAACTAATGCCCTACAATGGAGGAGGTGCCTGTGCATCTAGGGATTAAGATGTCTATTTTCCACAGCCTTTTCATTGCAGTCCTACCACCATGAACCGCTGTCAGAAAGGCACTTTGGGGGCCCCAAGCAGGGCCTCCATACCTCATGGGCCACTGGTAAGTAGCCAGGGGGCATATGTGGTGCCCCCCAAACATCCATGCCTCGTATGCCAGGCACCATATGGCGCCTGGCACACGGTACATAGATGTTTGAAAGTGCCTGTTTGTATTGCGGCTTGTGCTGCAACCCTGTTCCTGGGCTGCAGCGCAAGCTGCAGTACAAAAGGCACATTCCATGCTACCATGCTGGCGGTCCTGTCTAATTGGGAAGGTGGAACCGCCAACTCATTGTCTGACGGACACCTGCCCGAAGCAATGGGGATTGGATGCTTGTCCGACTGCCTTCGTAATGAGGACCATAGACTAGTTTATTGTGAAGAGAATTAGTTAGACAGCGGGGAAGGGAGAAATTGGCAGCCAGTTGAAAGCCCAGTCGGGAGCTCCGAGCTCTCCAGGCATGAATACCTACAAGAAAGCTTAATTTATATGCCTGAATAAGAACACCAACAGAAACAAACAGCGGAACGGGTAAATATTGTACCGCTTTACCCGATACAGAATTCTTCTGAAGCCGTGGGTAAGGGAGTCCCAGATACCGAAGGACAGTGGTGACTCGCACAGGTAACGCTGTGAGGCGGTGAGGCAGGTGGGACGGGGCTGGGTGGTGGGGTAGTGTAATGTGACATCCAGCCCTGCCCCGCCTCACCGCCCCACAACATTACCTGTGCAAGGCGCCACTGCCGAAGGAGTAAGAATAATGACTGAGAATTGGTTTGAGTCACTAATAATAGAAATGAGGGCGAATTTTGTCACATCTGAAAGGAACCAAACAGAGCTACAGGAGACCTGTGGATCTCTAGAGTGCAAAAAGAATATCTTAATGGAACGGGTGGCTACAGTTGAAACATCCCTAATGGCTCTAGAAAAGGAATTTGAGGCTAATCAATCAGAAATCCAATCTTTGAAGATAAATGATAAGGACCTCAGGGAGAAAATTGAATCCTTAGAAAACCAGGCAAAAGGAAATAACCTGAGAATCCTGGATATCCCAGAGGAAAGACTGGATATGAAGGAATTCATAATAGAGTTACTCCAGGAACACCTCCCAGGGATAAAAATGACAGACCTAGCCAAGGATATACAAAGGGTCCACCGAGACCCCTTTGGAAAACGAAAACAGAGAAAAAATCCCTGGAGAATCCTGATCAAATTTAAGACATAATTATTGAAAGAAAAAATATTAAGCTGGCAATTTCACTATGAACGACTGGGTTTTCAGAATCCGATCCAATATTTCTAAGGCTACTCACGATAGGCAATGGGAGCTAGGACAGCATATATGGAAGTTAAGATCTTTGGGGGCAATGGTCCAAATGCGCTTTCCGAGCAACTTAAGAATCATGTGGAGAAACAAAAAGCACAATATAAGAGACCCTAAGGAAGTGGCGTCACTTATCGAAGAGATGAAAAAACATCAGGAGTAAGATTACGGATAAAGATCAGCCTGGAGAGCAGTGAGCTCTAAAGGGCGAAATGTGTCGCTCAGAAGAGTAGAAGGGGAGGTTTTTCCCAGAGAGGGGAAGGGGAAAAAAGTGGGGCTTAGACAGAGAACCAGTTTCAAAAGAGCACAAAAGGGGTGAGGGAGCATAAGGGGAGAAAAGGAAGGAAAGAAATTCTGATTTGTGCATATTTGTGGAGAATTAGATCAGTAGAATGGCAGAGGGACCTCTGTTTCGATCCAAAAAAGGTTGATGTCAATTAAGCATCAAATGGATTTAACCAGATCCATCTACTCAGTGTGAGTGACTAACTCTTATCCAAAAGATAAATAAACTAGATCGGGGTGGGAGGCAAAGTGAAAGAACAAACTTTTGGGATATCTGGTAACATAGACAGTCTACACAGGTCTGAAATATTGTTAGAACTCCCGGTTGCCCTATAATTTAGCAATATAGCAATAAGGCAGCAAACAAAGGTCTTGCATTGTTGGCCACAGATGACGATCTCCCCGAGTCAAAAGGAACGGGAATAAAATAGGATCCTGCAGGAGGAGTTGGTTTACTACATACCCCCACAAAACAATGTATGGATCCGAGATGGAACAGATAGATACTGTGACCCCCCGACACCTCCTACTTCTAATCTTATTGCATTGTGAGAAAAAAAAAAGTAGAGAATTAGTTGAATCACTGCGATTGAATGTATGTATCAGGAAGAGAAATGACAGTGTATTTCATAGGATTGTTTTATTTACCTTAGAACAGTTTAACGTGAATTTGAGCAGTGGCGTCTGCTGCCAATCAGGATCGGTAGGGTGGCGGGGGTGTCGAGAGGGGAAAGGGGACAAAGCAGAGTGTCTCCCATTGCCGGCCGCCTTGCTGCTCCTGCTCCTCCTCCGGAAGTGGATCGGTCTGGAGATACAGGCTCTGCACCCAATCCAGACGCTGCTCCTTATAACATGAGAGCAGCGACTGGATTGGTCTGAGCAGCCTTGTTTGCCACTCGGATGGTATGTGGGAGCCTGTGGGGTTTCTCCAACTCAGCGGTGAAACATATCTGCGTTGGAGAAACATAAGTGCTCATGTCTGTTTGCCGGCCTTAGACGACCAGCCAAAAATGACATGCGCACTTATAAGTGCATAGCACTAATCCCTGCAAGGGCCCATGCCGCCCCTTCTGTCAGACGTAAGCAGCCCAGAAAGAGATAAATAAAATGATATTAACAATGTGTTATTATTGTTTTATTTATTATCTGCTGATAGTGAAGCAACGCTCCTCCACCATTGCGGAGGAGCCATCTCTGAACTTGAGGCAATGTCAATGTCGTGTTTAAAATGTAATATTATATTATGCATACCTGATGCCAGTGTACATTTAGATATTATTGACTGCTCAAATAAGGATATATTTAGTGTCATTGTTTCCTTCATGCATTTAGTACTACGGATGAACATTTTTTATGCAGTTATATTATGGACAAACTCAACCAGAAGATATTGGAGCACTTTACATGGGCCCCAGTCACATTACTCAAGGTCACATTCATATTTTAGGCACTGGGTGAATAAGTGAGTTTCCTAGAATCACAGGATTTTGAGCCAATGCTGGAATTTGAACTTGGTTTCCTAGTTCCCAAATTGGCAGCTCTGGTCGTAATGCACAGAATGTTACTGGTGCCTGGAATACAAAAATGTATTCCAAATAGAATATGTGCTTCATGTAATCTAGGGGTTTAGGATTTTGACCATGTTATGTTTAACTGTCCCGCATTGCACTTTATGCACCAGTCATTTTTAAGGCCCCTTTTTATTAGATAGAATATCTCATCTGTAGATAATATCTCTTATAAATGAAATGTCTTCTTTTAAAATGTTAAACAATTTTAAAGGTTTTTTAGATTTCTATTAATATAGAAGACTTTGTTTTGTGTATTGATGCTATGTTTGTGGATCTCATTGCAGATCCAAATTTCATAGAAATAAATAAATCATTGTTATGACTAGTATAGGACACCTTTTAGTTTTAGTGGACATCATATGAAAATGTGTTTTTTATTGGCATAAAGAAAAGGTACTATCTGCATTGAATTATTTAATCCTGAAGACTAAGGGCCAGATTTCTCATACTAAATTGCGATCGCAATTTAGCTGTGTGCAAAGTAGGTAAGCAAAAACCTACTCTCAAAATATGGAGGCCCTAAATATGCGATTCCCTATTTTGCGTATGCATTTAGAGAATCGCAATTTGCAATACTCTAAATGCTATTCTAATAGACATCGCAAATTGCGACATTGCTGTAAGGAATCGCTAATTACCACCAACTTCAAGTTGGTGGTAAATTGTGATTTCCTCGAAATAAACACTTTTTTGCTTTTTTCATGTGGCACACATTCATGCCCTTAGGGCATGGATGTGTGCCACATGTGCACACATGCACATTTCAGGGGTGCAACAGGGTGTCCTTTTGGAACTCTTGCGCCCTTGAAAATGCGTGCGCAATTCCCATGGGCCTCTTTGAATGGGAAGCCGTGACACATGTATGAACGTACAGGCTTGCGAGTACCTAATAGCGATTTGGTGAAAATCACTATTAAGGACTCGCAAACGGCTATTTAGGTAGGTTTCACATTTAAAATAGCGATTCCTACGCATTCCTTATTTGCGAATCGCAAATTGCGAGTCGCTAATAAGGAATGGCTTCCCATTCATTTCTATGGGCAAAGAGGCCCATAGGAATGAATGGGAATTGCGATCGCAATTTGTGAGTACCCAATATGTATTTGCAAATTGCGCACGCAATTTCAAGGGTGCAAGGGTTCCAAAAGGACACCCTGTTGCACCCCTGAAATGAGCATGTGTGCACATGTGGCGCACATACATGCCCTAAGGGCATGTAAGAATTCCACGAGGAACTTTGAAAAAAGCAAAATAGTGTTTTTTTAGGAAATCCCAAATTACCACCATCTTGAAGTTGGTGGTAATTTGCGATTCCTTACAGCAATATCGCAATTTGCGATGTCTATTAGAATAGTATTTAGGGAATCGCAAATCGCAATTCTCTAAATGCATGCGCAAAATAGGCAATTGCAAATTTTTCGATTCCTTATTTCGCGAGTAGGTTTTTGCTTACCTACATTGCACACAACTAAATTGTGTACTATGTCGTTCCCAGGGCAGTGCCTATGAAATAGGCACTGCAATGGGACTGTCAAAGGCAGTATCTGCATGGCATGGACTGCTGCAGTCTATGCCGTGCAGGTACTGGTGTGCATGCACACAGGGGGGCACATGTTGTGCCCCCCTGTGTGCATCCACATGGCATGAGGCACAAGGTCGGACCACCCTGAAAAGTGTGGTGGTGAGAACCTCGTAATATGCTTGGCGGGGCCGCAGCAGCCCCACCAAGTATATTACGGCCTCACGACTGCCATGCAACCACCAGGGAACTGCGGTTGCAGTGGGTGAGGCGGTCAGAGGATGGCTGACCGCCCTAGTCATAAAAGGGCAGTCTGGAGACCACCACCATGAGTCTGGCAGTCCAAGGACTGCTAGACTCATAATAAGCACTATAGTTAGCCACAAAAGAATGACTCAAAGATATGAAAAGGAGTAGAAAAGAAAAAGGAATTCATGGAGTATAATATTGACCCACCAGCCCTGGCAGTGAAGTGTACTCCTTAGACAGATGTGCACATGCAATCCTGTATTATGCTGTCACTCACAGTGCTAGATGGCTTATGGCTAAAGACGGCTGACCCATTTCCCATGCTAAAAATGGATACAAGCAAAATGTGAAAGAAAACATGAGCAGACTAATGATGAAAAGGGATGACCCAAATCCCCTCTGATTATGTATATATGCATATATATTGTTATTTATGTTTTTTTATTAAATGCAGCTGATGGTCAGCTTTAGCTGCCTCTAGACCAGATGCAAAAAAGAAGGGACATTGAGTGTAGACGACGAGATGTAGGGAAAGTAGTAAGAGTCAGCTGGAATGAAAAGAAGGTGTAGATGGACATGAGATACAGGCAATACAACTGCAATAGAAGGAGTAGAGGTTTAGGAATGAGTGAATCAGAAAGTAAATTGTTGAACTCTACGTAATGGACAGCATTTAGGACGGATGGACCAAAGGAGTATAGGTAGAGCACCAATACGAAAAGTAAGAGCAAGTGCAGCATAGAAGTAGAGAAAACCCTGAGGCAAACTATGGGGGCAACTTGATAGCACATAGAGACAGAGGGTGTACAGCACAAGGGGTAGTGTTGGAAGATAAATGCAGAATTCAGATTAGGGAAATGAGAGTGGGAGACAGAGTGCAACATAGAGTATGGGCCTGTGGCAAAGAAAGCAAGAATGCGTATTGGGATAAAGGCATTGCTGTGGGAGTATGGATAGGAGAGCAGGGACAAGCGGGACCACCCAGGTGCAAAGAATAATGATCAGAGAGAGACGTGATTGAGAGGCAGAGGGATGTAGAATTAATGAGGAATGGGGGGGGAAAGAGGGTGTACACTAAATATCAAGCCAGAATAACAAGGGCAAAATGCTGAAAAGTAAGTGTAGATTTTCTATACCTAACTACACAAATATGCCCCTGGATTCTATACATATCTTCAAGGTATGTAGATGTGGAATTAGTCAATCTTTATTACCTCTGTTTGCACCTAGCTTTAAGTCTTATGTACTTTTTCATCATTATTCTTGGATCACAATATTCATGGTCTAGATATTCACTGGTACGATTCAGAAGAGTGGGCTGGATGCATAGATGTGTGAGACACTGGAGAGCTGATTCACAAAAATATCTCTGAACAATGAGCAGGGTAATTTACACATAGGTATGTGCATCATTTACAACTAATTGTGTATTCAAAGATATTTAATCTTACCAGTGCATAAATGAAAGCAGTGATGAAAACACCTAAAAGAGTGAGATAAATCGACAGGGAGTGTCTGATGGCATGGGATGGAATCAACTGGTATTCAATAACACCAACTACAGCCTTCCAGTAAAACTTTGGGCTCGGCTCTTATACTTTTACAAATAAAAGACTACTTTTAAAGTTAGGAATCACCTTTGGGGAGGGAATGTTCAGACATAACTGGATGTGATCTGCTTAGACGTGAGAAGAGATGTCAGAGCAGCTGAGGGTGGAGGCTAGTGGCAGCATGTAAATGCTGAAGAGTGGGAGCAAGAATATAACCTAAGGCACTCTTTGTTTGATTATAACAAGATTAGGGAAAAAGTCTGCCACTTTTATATGGTATCACTAGTTTCTTTGGTATGATATGATTTACCAAAATATTGTGGTACAGTTCACCATATGAAGGGTGATTGCAAATCAAGGAAGATGAGGGGGCATGAATCCCTTTTATCTAGAATGCGGATTGTGTCATGAACTACTTTAAGGTCTAGCTTGACAGCACAGCTGTCTGCTTACCTACTGTTACTAACTCTTTAAACTATACTTAGAAGGGGCATACATGCCTGGTTCATCATTCCTCAGTCAAGGAACTGTTTCCATTGGAATGCACGACTGACTGGTTTACATCTGAAAACGGCACTCAGTCATAGCACTGTTTGACACATTCAGTTCTCCTAATATGAATTCTATATATAAAAAAAAACTTTTTTCCTCTGGCATTATCAAAGCTAACAGACCTGTCTTTAATGTACTAAAAAGCATTGTGCATGTAACGCATGAAAGTAGCATCTGTGCATGTTTGTAAATTTAAGCCAGACTTTTGACAAAACTGTGTCTACAGTTATACACCCTGACGTGAATCATATCCCATTCAATATCCAAATGATTCCCTCCAATCTGATTAGGAAACTAAGGGGGAGAAAGTGAGGCAAAATGGCGCAAAATCTTTTTTTCCTAATTAACTTTCCAGCGCTAAATTTGTTTAAACATAAAAGTAATGTAAATTGCGCTGCTTCGCATTACTTTGCGCCATGGGGGGCTACCTAAGGTGGTGCAACCACCCAAGGTTTCTTTTGCTAATCCCAATTTACCCTAAAACAGTAGATTGGATTTAGCGTCAGAAAAATGTGCCCTTTTCAACTAGGCACAAGGAAGGAGAAATGCTTTCATTTCTCCTTCCTTTTCCGACTTTGCATGCGTGCTGCACTGTGCAGCACATATGCAAAGTGGGAAAAGCTTTGCATTGTGCCTAGCATAGTATTTTGTACAGGAAGAGTACCTTTCCTGTACAAAACCTATGCTACACTCATGCCCACACCCTAGGGCTACGGTGCTAAAGTGTGTGCATGGCACACAGCAGCTCAAATCAGCGCCGGCCAAGGGAAAGGGGAGGAAAGAGCCATATCTTTGAAAATATGGCACTCTCCTGCTCCCTCCCTGTCGCGGGGGCTGCGCTGCGTTGCATGGAGATTTTGTAAATCTCGCACCTAGTGTTAGCCTCAGATCTATGAGCAAGGAAAACGTACTAACTGTCTAACCATCACACCTTGAATTCGTAGTGACCAAATTTCACATCAAAGCAATGCTTCTTAATAGCAGATTACCAGTAAGAGATGAACTCTGACATAAACTAGACTTCCTGATCGTAACCAAAATTTGACTCAAGGACACCTCAGCACAATTCCTGGCTACGACATCATTGGAATGGATAGAGTAGTTAAAATCAGGGGTTGCATTGCATGCATCCATCGATCCAGTCTCTCTTTGAGACAGATACACTCGATGCAGGGATTCAAGACAAGGCCCTTGACTGGATCCACTCCTTCCTCTCCGGCAGAACGCAGTGGGTCAGACTCCCCCCTATCCTCTCGGACCCTACACCAACTTCCTGCAGAGTCCCCCAGGGTTCAACACTAGCCCTATGCTCTTCAACGTCTACATGGTCCCACTCGCCCCTATCGCCAGAACCTACGGATTCAACACTGTGCAGACGACTCCCAACTCATCCTTTCCCTATCCAACGAACCCAACACCGCCAGACACAATTTTCGAGAAGGCATGGAAGCTGTTGCCAAATGGATGAAAAACAGCTGCCTTCAACTAAACACCAACAAAACAGAAGTATTCATCATGGGTCCACACCCTGTTGCCTGGAACGACACCTGGTGGCCCCCTGCCCTCGGAAGTCCGCCCACCCCACGGACCACGCACGCAACCTGGGAATCATCCTGGACTCAGAACGCAAAATGGACTGCCAGATCAATGCCGTCTCATCCTACTGCTTCCACACCCTCCGCCTCCTACGCAAGATTTTCAAATTGATCCCCCTCGAACATAGAAAGTCCGTCACTCATGCCCTGGTCACCAGCAGACTTGACTACGGCAACGCAGTCTATGCCGGAATAAACAAAACCCTCACACGCAAGCTACAGAACATCCAGAACGCCGGCGCAAGACTAGTCCTTAACCTGCCAAGACACTTCCACATCTCCCAGCATCTAGGTACACTCCACTGGCTCCCCATCGAAGCTAGAGTCACCTTTAAGATACTCATCCAAGCTCACAAGGCCCTCCACGACACCATATCAGCATACCTGAACAGCCCACTCCAATTCCATGTACCCCAAAGGACCCTACAATCAGCCTAGCTCTCCTACACCGTGGTCCCCCGCACCAGAAAGACCAGATCAGGTAGCCGCTCCTCCTTCCATGCAGCCAAAGTTTGGAACGCCCTCCCTCTCCACCTCAGACAGACAACATCTCTCCCCATCTTCCAAAGAAACCTCAAAACTTGGCTCTTAGACAGACCCTCTCCTGGTGGACTGGAACCTGCGAATCCCCCCTTCCCAGCGCCATGAGACCCTCATGGGTGAGTAGTAGCTCTTAAAAAACACGTGATCGATCGATCGATTGATTGATTGATACACTCTGCACCGATGTCCTCCTACCAACACCTGGAACTGGAAATCATAAACAATGACAAGATAATATGTACAATCAACACAATCTACCACTCCCCCGGAGACAATCCTCTGTTCATCGAACAAATAATGGAGACCATATCAGTTAACGCTGACCAATTCCACAACGATATCTTTCTTGGGGGTTTCAACTTACATTGGAAAAACAAAAATGATCCATTAGTATGCACCTTCAAGACTTTCCTATCAAACCTGAACCTCACCCACTCTTGAAAAAAGCCTACACATAACAAAGGTTCCACCCTAGATCTTATTATAGCCAAAGACAACATTATACAACTTGAAAACATAGCACTTTGCGACTCGTCAGATCACCTCCTAATCTCCTTTAACATTATAGAAAAGGTGTTGATTAGACAAGCACAACCTCGTAAAAACAAACAATGATCTAGAGATCTGAGAAACATCAACATAAATGATCTTACCATCATGAGCAATAAACTTCTTCTTCCGACGCAAACATGACAAATCTGGATGAACTCACTGATCACTACTTTCACTCGATGACAAATATTTTCAACTCACTTGCTCCTTTGCGTCTCAAAAGAATCCCTAGCCAATATTCAAAACCTTGGTTCAACGGCTTCCTTAACGAGGAACGATCTAAACTTGGGTTTGATGAGAGACCTTGGTGAAATTCTCCTTCCCTCACTAACCTCAAAAAGCTATGGAAGACAGGAAATGCTTATAGCAAACAGATACACAGCGCCACATCTGATCACTTTAGGTTCCAGCATGCCAAGGCCAAAAAAAGACCAATAAATGTTTTCAAAATCATCTGTGACACTTAAGGACTCAATCTCAGGCAGTGAGTTTTCAGCTCAGTTCAATGAAAAAATAAGAAAGTTCGAATTAGATCTGCAACTCTCCTTACCAGACTTAGAGAATTAGGCTCACTCCACACCCGCTTCAGGGCCACCATGGACGAGCACTCCTCTGGTTGAATCGGTTGCCTATACTCCAAAAAATGATGCTTCTTGGAATACCTTCAGACTACTGGACGATGCTGATCTGCTTAACATCATAACTACATTAAAACCGTCAAATCACTTCAAAGATCCTATACCCACTAAATTATTTAAAGAGCTTACCTCTTCCATCTTCCCTCTCTGGTCGAAGATTGTACATGAATCTCTCACACAAGGCTTGATTCCAGATTGTCTCAAGATTGGACAAGTCACCAAAGAAACCTAAGGAACACTTATCTGATTCTAAAAGCTTCTGACCAATTTCTATTATCATGACTTTATCCAAACTACTTGAGAAATATGTACATATACAACTCTTTAATCACATTAAACATTTTCAACTCCTTGACCAATACCAATATGGTTTCATATCTGGACACAATACCAAAACAGCTTTAACACAAATTGTGGACGAGTCCCTAAGACTACTTGACCAAATCGAACCTTGCCTACTTACACTGTTTGATCTTTCCTCAGCATTTGACACAGTCAAAAATGACAAAATAATTGACCTCCTTGAAACAAGGATGGGGTTATTGGGTCCAGTCTTAAATTGGTTTGCTTGTTCCTTCAAAGTAGAGCTCAAAGAATCAAAGTCAACCATGACCTTTCCAACAGTAAGCCGGTCTCAATTGGAGTTCCACTAGGATCTGCACTCTCACCCACTCTTTTCAACCGGTATTTGGAACCCCTCCCAAAATTCTGAAATGAACTAACATACAATATCATATGTACGTGGATGATACTCAACTCTATATGAACATTTCTTCACCAGACTGCATCACTACTCTCAAATATGCTCTTTTGAAAACCCAACAGTGTTTATATAACAACCACCCTTTGATAAATACAGTCAAAACTGAATTCCTCTTGCTTGACACCCGCAATCATACAGCACCCATCCAGGACTATCTCAAACAACTATCAGCCCTCAACTGCACCCCACATGTTGTTAGCTCCACTAGATCACTTGGCCTAATCCTGGACAAATGCCTGAATATGCATGATCACATCAGAGCAACAACAAGAGGAGCCAATCACCAACGCTGCACTTTAAGGAAAATCAAACCGTTCCTACCAACCTACTGACTTGCAAAAGTCTGTCCTATCCTAAGTTATCTCGAATTTAGACTACGGAATTGCGATCCTGGCTGGGCCACACAAAGCTAAATTTGCCCCTTTTAAGACCTCTATAAACACTGCTGCCAGACTCATCACAGGCTCAAGAAAGCGTGACCACATCACACCAGATCTACTTCAGCCCAACTGACTTTCCCTCAATGCAAGGATTAGGTATAAGATAGCCTGCTTGACATACAAAGCGCTGCATCAGAACAAGCCCACTTACCTGGCAAATAAACTTGAACTATCGGGTGGGAATCGCACCCGATAGTTCAAACACTCCAATGCTGAATCCACCAAAGTTAAAAAAGAAGAGAACTTACAACCGCGTCTTCTCCTGTCCTGCTCCAAGAATATGGAACACTCTCCTGCCAGAAATAAAAATGAACCCCTAAACCTCTGCATTTAAAAAAGTCCAAGGCTTGCTTCTGAATAACTACATGTGACATTAGTACTGTAGCCTCACAAACTATTTGAATTGACCTTACAACCCTGCCCTACCTTATCTACTATGCAAATTGCATCTTGTCAGCTGTTTATATGCCTATTTCTCTCTCCAATGTACTATTATGTTTTCCTGTCCCCGCTTAACCAGTTTGCTTAGTTGTACAGGGCTCTGATACCCTGCCGGGTCATGTTCACACTTTATAAAAACTTTACCAATAAATAAATAAATATTAAAAATGATCCCAATAATAAGAATGACAATATCAATAAAGCAACTATTAATAATTACACAAATAATTTTGTTAATTACCATAATATTCATAATAATAGTGACAGTAAAAGTGATAGGGGCATTTGGAAGATGCCACAATCTGTATTTCCTGCTGCTGTATATTACTCGGTTGTGAGTACTATGACCTCTTAACACTCTCTGTGTCCAGACACTAAAGAGCTGAAGACTCTTTGTGGTTCTATTGCTATGTAAATGAGATCCTGTTGAGCACAACTATGAAAGCTTTGCCTGAACAAACATTAATGTGAGAGTTTTATGAAGAGTAGGTGGCAAAAAAGCTGTGTTGGCGCTTTGTGCCTTTTACAATACATTTTGATATTTATAAGGAGATATTATACTTGATGTCAGAAAAGTTTTAATCAGTCATGAATGCTGCACTGTTGGTAAACATCCAGGCAGGTTTCACAAAATAATGTGGAAGCCCTGAAGGCTTATGTAGATGATTTGCATATATATACATATTTATTGTGATTACTCGTTTTAAGTATATAGAAAGCTGTTTTAGTGTCAGGTCCTGTGTTAACCAGAGGGCTTCCATGATAGGTCAACAACGGATACATGCTATGAAGCGTTTAGTTTAACCATCATAAGCTCAGACATACTTATAGTTACCATATGCCCAGTACAGACTCATAACCACATATAATGGAACTGTTCTCTTTAGAGCATTTTGTGTCTGTAAAGGGTGGCTAAACCTTTGCCTCTTATGCCCTTGATATTTCAGAGACGAATAATTTATAACAAGTTTTCTGTGGCCCCTGTCCTCTGCTCACATAGGAGCACCCTCAAAAGAATTGTCAGCTATGCTGCTTTCCAGAAAATTACTTTCGGTGTTCGCTCTTATTTTTTCAAGTAAAGATCAGCGTAAATGTCATTTGAAAACACTCTTTTGTGAAAGAGAAAAATCATGAGCAAAGCCACAGAAAATTCGACACACACAATGCTTCATTAAAATATTACACAACAGGGTTAGTTAATGAAAAGAATAAATGTAATTGTTTCTGGTAACAGCATATGTCACGTCTTTAACATTTTCAGTGCTCACGCAATACACCCCGGTGTCTTGGAAACTTTAAAAATTGCAATCTGAACCTTACAAGATCAACTTTCTTCTTGACATTTTGCATGCGTAGCTTGAAGCTTAATTCAAAATATTACAATGCCTTGAAGATTAACCCCATCATTACCGTTGTACTCAATGTGGAGGTAGTCTGCGACAAAAAAACATGGGGGCATATTAGCAAGGGCACTATCGCCACTTTAGCGGGACTTTTCCCTACTAAAGCGGCGATAATTGTATCGCCCTATTAGCAAGCTGTCGCTAACAGCAGTTAGCGACAGCTTTTAGGCGATAGCGACCGGTTTGGGGCCCACTTTGCATGTCAGCGATATTTATCGCTAATGACATGCAAAGTGGACGTACCCAATCTGTTAGCGTCTGAAAGCAGTCGCTAACACAGCTATTGCCTATTAGCAAGGCCCGATTAAAAAAGTTGCGCTAAGCGCGATTATCGCCAGAACCTAACGCCTGCTCAGACCATGACTTAACCTGTATATCCAATGGGAGTTGGATATTCAGGTTAAGTTCCCATTAGCGTTAATGCCTGAATATCGCTGGTTTTTCAGCGATATTCACGCATTGAGCCGCTATCGCTGGATATTTTATCGCATTAGAGATAAACGTTGCTATTAGCATGTTATCTCCGTGATAATATCCGGCGATAAAAAAAATGCGCTAAGCGCATTCAGCGATCAATATCGCTAATAATCCCTGGGTGCAGTCAGCACAAATAACAACGACATCAGGAATTCCCAATTCCATACTTACTGTAGATACTGATGGGAGAATGAGGCACAGCAGAAACTTGTGCAAGATATAATGAGTTCCCTATTCAAAATGTCCAAGGACTCCAATTTGATGACCACTCTGCCTGGTAAATCTGTAGCAATATATTTTTCAGTTTAAATGTGTGAATGTTTTAATCTGGAAGAGCAATCTTTCATGATTCTCGAATATAGGGATTTGTATATTTTGCATAGGTTTTGTATTTGTAATTTTTTGATTACCAGGAACAGACGTATTTAAGAAGGAAATGTCACCAGGGAACTGTGAAATTGATATTTTGTGGCCCAAATTCATTGGGGACTATATACAGGCGGATGCAGGGGAGGGGGGGCGGGTTCAGGGGTGTTTGGGGTGCGAGAAACACTGTAGCTGCTTTTGTTACAAGGGGCAGATATTGCAGACTGCAAAACTGGCCACCGGTAACAAAAATGGCCCCCCAGTGGTCCAAAACCGGCCCGATCCTGGTGGCCTACAGGGGAAACGCCCAGTGCCTGCCATAGCCAGTCCTGCCCTGATTATTTAGAGTAATGCGGGAACCCTGCACTCTTCTAGGTGAATGGATATCATAACCGCTGCCACCATGGCAGGTCACCACCCATGATTTCTAGTGATCTCTGCCTGCCTGGCCGAAACCTCTATGCCTTCAGAGGAGCACAGACACAGCTGCTCCTCTGAATACGTTTTAAGTTTTATGGCATTTTCATTAAAATTAAAAAAAATTATCAGGGACAATTTTCACTGGTACATTGATACTATATGTACTACACAATGCAAACACAATTGTTAGCCTTAACTGTTAGACATAAACTATTCACTTTTATGGAGTTCTTTCTAAGTTACAATGTTACACAAAAAAGACACTGTTTTGCAGTTGGATGCAACAATACTACTCACCTAATTGAAAAAAATGCTCTTTGCATACATTCAGGGCCTTATTTATTTGCGGCAGTGCAACACTTTTACGCCGCCGGGGCGTCACTTTTTGTGACGCACCAGCAGCGTAAAAAATGCCTGTTGCACAATATTTACAAAGTGATGCATCTAGGTAGATGCGTCACTTTGTAATCCCCTGTGCCACATTATACCTGCGCCAGGTATAATCTATGCAGGGGGTCGTATTGACGCAAGAAAGGGTCATAGAAGTGGCGCAGTGAAATCTATAAGATCTCACTGCGCCACTTCTAGGACGCAAATGCATCAATATCTTACGCCTGCCTCACAGCAGGCATAAGACTGACGCAGGCCCTTTCACATGGGGCCTGCCCCATGTGAAGGACACATTGCTGGAGTTGAGTCACTTTTGTGACACACTCCAGCAATGCGTCACTTTTGCGCCATACAGATACGTCAGAAATAATGACGTATCTGTAACTCCTTGCAAAATGATGCGTCATACAGTAAATATGACGCATCAATCATGACGCAAGGAGGGCGCACTGAGAAGTGATGCATCGCTGCTTTCACGCAGCGATGCGTCACTTCTCTTAAATGAAGTCCTCAGTATTTATTTAAAGTGAACAGATTGTGGCACACCATTATGTTCTGCTTTGGGGTACTAATGCTCCTGGGTATTTTTGTCGGAGCCTGATATAATCGAATATTTCAGGACTGTCTCAAAATCCTGTGGCTTTTAGTCAATGTAATGGAATATAGTGCCGTAAAGGGTACCACGTGAGCCGATTTGTACATTTTGTTGAAGGAGGGAGCCCGTTTCAATAATCATCACTCTCACCTGAGTCTTCAGGTCTGTCCTTATTCACTATTCTTAACTCAATCCCGAAAATCTGGGAAAGTGCGACATCATACAAATGTTTTCAAGGTAGGTGGCCTACATTTAATGCCTGACCTCATGACCCTGTCCCAGGTTGCACGTATCAGCTAGATTTGGGCTGTACCAGTGGCGTAGCCCTTGTGTCATGGGCCCTAGTGCATGGAAGAAATGGTCACCCTGTTAGAATTGTGAATAGAGAAAGAATCAGGTTTCAGTGGGCCCCTCAGTCCTCTTGTTCCCAGTGCCACTGCACCTTCTGCACCACTTGAAGCTACGCCTAAGGGCTGTGCATATAATACTTGAATACATAAACATTTCACCTAAGTTCACTATAAAAAGGCACATGACCATTAGAACAAGAACCAGGGAGCCGTAATCTGACTCCAAAACTAGCAAGTGCATTTTATAATTTAAATGCAATAAATTAGAAGGCAAAGTTGTAGTCACCTTCCACTCCTAAGTGTGTCACACTATGGTGGTGCGGATGTTGAATGACTGCAATTTTCCAAATTAATTGACTAAATCTCAACTTTAGCATGCATGTAGTTTACAACCACCTCAGTTAATGATTCAGGGGCATAACAGCAAGGGCTGGTGATAATTATCGCTAAGCGCACTTAGCGCTGGGATAATTATCGCCGGCCAACTCTGAATTTTATCGCGAATATAGCGTGCTATCAGCAACGCTTATCTCCAAAGCGATAAAATTCAGAGCGCAAGCAGCCAACTGTGCAATTATCGCTGGAAATATTTATTTATTTGTGTATTTTATAAAGCGCGCAGCGACCCCGACGGGGCATCCCGGCGCTGAAACTCTGACGACAGGAGGCATTGGGACGAGGAACCAAACTAGGAGGAAAAGAGATGAGTTTTCAGGGATTTGCAGAATGCTGGTTCTGCTTGGCAGGTGCGGAGGGCAAGCGGGAGCTTGTTCCAGTGCTGAGTGGCACAGACCTCAAGGGTTTTTCCACCTGCACGGGAACGTTTAAATCGGGGGGTTTCCAGGAAAAGTAGGGAGTTGGAGCGTAGTGCCCTGGGTTTGACGTATGGACGTAGGGTGTTTTTCAGATGGGCCGACCCGTTGCCTTTAGATGCACGGAAGGCCAGCGTCATAGCTTTGAAGACGCATCTTTTCGTGATGGGTAGCCAATGATGTTTACGGAGATGTGGAGAGATATGTTGTCTGGCAGGGATTCTCTCCACCAGCCGAGAAGCGGCATTTTGGACCGTCTGTAGTTTGTGACACAGGCCGGCTGTGATACCAAGGTAGAGGGCATTGGCATAGTCAAGATGGGAAATGATGAGTGCCTGGATCACAGTCTTACGGCAGTCCTCCGGCAAATAGTTAATGAGCCGTTTAATTGTTCTGATTTTGACGTAGCAAGAGGCTGCGACTGTTTGTACCTGGGAGTTGAAGCTGAGATGGTTATCCCAGCGTACTCCTAGGTTTCTCACCGAGTCTTCGGGCGTAGGGGCTTGGCACAGGTCTTCAGGCCACCACAAGCTAGAGTCCAGGGGAGATGGGGAATTAAAAAACAGGATCTCCGTTTTTCCTGCGTTGAGACGGAGGGAATTGGCATCCATCCAATTAGAGATATCTCTAAGGCAGGATTTAAGTGGATCAAAAGCAGAAGCGGAGGGGGTGTCAAACGTAAAAAGAAGCTGAATGTCCTCAGCATAGGATATGGACTTAATCCCAGTCTGAGCAATCAGTTTGGCCAGAGGGGTAAAATAAACATTAAACAAAAGCGGGCTGAGGGAAGAGCCTTGTGGGACTCCCCATTTGAGCGGTCTAGCAGAGGAAGTGAAGGGGGGGGTAAAAACTTGTTGTGAACGGTCGGTCAGGTAGGAAGACAGCCATTTCAGCACAGAGCCGCCCAACCCTAAGTCCTCCAGCCTTCTCAGCAAGATCTTGTGAGAGACGGTGTCAAATGCTGCTATATATAGCAATAATCGCACAACTTTTGACGATAGCTTGTTGATAGGGCTACACATACTTAGCCATTATATCCACCTTACATAGGATATCATGGCTAAGTCAGTTTCAAAGCAGGCGTAAGGAAAGTAGCGAAAACAGAGGTTATCACAACTTTTGTTGTCGCAATGCTTCTGTGTGTGAGGCTTGATAATAGGAGAAATGTCACTTAGCGCCATTTCTCCCGTCATCCTGGAGAGGAACGCCCACTTTGCATCTCATTAGAGATGCAAAGCTGGGCATTAAGGGAAAGGGCGAATAAGCGTTAGAGTGTCCTTGCTAAAGCAGCGATAATTTTAACTCCGGCCCATGCTGATATGCCCCTCAGTGTCTGCATGCAGGCCAAGGATCTTTGCTCTATGCTCGTAGGGCACAAGCCTAGTCCATTGGAAACATCATTGGAGCAGGGGATGACCTTGCCACCCCGGTGCACAACTGTGACACTTGATCTCACTCAGCTCCTCTCAAACACTTCCTATTGCAGGTGAGAAACACTATCCACACAGGTCGGTGTGTGGTGAGAGGCTACAATGTCCTTTGTCCATGCAGTACTAGCTCACTGGATAATTGCTGCTGTTCCACTCCTGCTGCAAGGTGGGCATATCCTGCGGACCCCCTCAAACATTACTTCCAGCACTGGATGCTAGGTTTGGTGATTCCAAGGCCCCACACAAACAAAATGTAGCCACTGACTTAATCACCACTAGGAAAGGCTTCTAGAGCCAGTAAGTTCAGCTGCAGGGCACTAGTGATCTAGCCCACTTATGGCATGCCAGGTTACCATGTACTGTGGTGCCACTTATACTATGGGCAGGCATCACATCTCACCTACGAGTCAGGCAAGTGTGTGCACAAATATTCAATCCTATTCACAAATGTTAATTACTAATTAAACATGTAGCTGTGTGAATCCTCCCATTCTTCATAAAGAGTGCTATCACACATCTCTTAGGATGTAAATCTTCAGAACACCACCAACTCCTGACCCCAGTATAGTTCTATAGAGACCATCTATTGTTGTTTCCATGAGAGTTCAACTTTTAGATGGATTCACTGGGAGTACAATTGAGCTAAGATGCTGCTGTCAGATAATATGTCGAGAACATTCAAGTATACCATAAATCAGAGGTTTTCAAACCTAAAACCTTTTTAGGTTGAGAACCCTCCATCTAATCTTTTTTAGATGCTGCCCCCACCCCTACCCAGCACCTGACAAAACATTTTGGAAGCTGGTACTCTGCATCATCGATATCCAATCCCATAGACAGAGTACAGGTCGTATATGGCATATCATTTTAAAAAAGTGAGCGTGTTTAGCAAACTTAAGCTTTTGTAGTGCCTTTGGCCAGGTGACACATAGTTATTACAAAGTTCAAGTGAAAATTCTCCAAGAAAAAATGTGCAAAAAAACAATTACAAGGGTGCTTACTTTTTTTTGCATAAAACACAAAATTTAGCATAGATTATTTAAACATTTTCAAAACTAATATGACAGGTGTGCTTGTTTTTCTACACATGGATGGATTCTTGCTACTGTCACCCTGAGGTTGCATTCCACTTTCATTTTCGAGAGGTACTTAGTCTTCAATACTACTTGTGCTGAGAACCTAATCTCGCATAAATATGATGTGCTGAAAGTTTTGACAGCAGTTTCTCTCAAAGTTGAATGTTCTGCAGACATTTCCAGCTAAAATTCATCCAATGAGAGTTTGCTGCATCTGCAGTGTACAGTCATTCTGGAGATCAATTAGTTCTTCCTGCAAGCGAATCGGGAGATGGTTACCTGCTCCTGACAGAAATGGCTGAAAGATCAAGTCATTCATGTTATTGGTGTCCTCAGGAAAATACTTTGGAAAACTGTCCCTGAGAGATGTCAGGTTCATTTTTATTTACTCAGAAACATTTGGAAGCTCATACTCCATTTCCTCAAGAGCATCAGCTAAACCTGGGAATAGTTCAAACAGGCTAGCTTCAATTATTCTTCTCCATAACTCTAGCTTCTTCTTAACAGTAGATATTTTTTATAGATGGTAAAAGAAGTGACTTCAGCTCCTAGAAAAGATAGATTCAGGGAATTTAATTTTTCAGAGATGTCAGCGTAGTATGCTAAAAGCACAAGCCAGTAGGTTTACATAGTTGTTCTGCTTTACAAAAGTTCAAATCCAGAAGATATTGTTGTACTTCATTCCTTAATTTAAAAATGTTAATCAGCACTTTCCCCTGGGATAACCGCAAGACTTCTGTTTGAAGCAGCAAGGTATCATGTTCAGCTAATTTTTCTGCACAAACAAATGCAAATAGCCTCGTTCTAGTGGAGTGTGTCTTTATGAAATTAACTATTTTTACAGCTGAATTCAGTACATCCTCAAATTCTCCATCCATGTTTTGGACAGCAAGGGCTTGCGGGTGTATCATACAGTGGGTCTACCGAACATGTGGAGCCACTTAAACACTCTAGCTTTTAAGCCAGCCCCAGCACCATACACGGAAGAATCACCATCAGTGCAGATTCCAACACAGTTTACTCATTTTAAGCCATGGTGACTTAGCAAGTTGTTGATAATGTAAAACAATTCAGATGATATTGCACACTCCTTGATTAGCTTGCAGAATAAATATCTTCCAAAATTACTGTTTCATAACAGTATCGCATGAAAGCAATAAAATGGGCTTCCGTTGAAAAGTCAGTTGCTTCATCCAACTGCAAAGCAAACTAACTCGATTTCAAATGTGCTATGAGCTGTCTGTGAAAATAATCTGACATGTCAGAGATGCCGTTGCACAACTGTTGTGTCTGAGATGGGTATAGTTTTTAACATCTTGTTTGCTTTTTCACTAAGCATTGTCCTAGCCACGTCGACAATTGCTGAGAGAATAGTTTTTTCTCTTTCTGTTTTTCTTTTTGGCAATGCGGTATGTCACTTGGTATTATGCTTTTTAATTCACTTGCTGGGGTGAATGACATATTTTTCACTGTTTCCTTCTGTTGAGTCATCTTTTGCAACTGTCTGGCAAAATAATCACCACTCTTTCTTGCAAGAGACCAGTTTTTTTATTTCCAAATTATGCCTTTGTTTGTTTAGTTTTAAGCTGTCGTTCGCAACGGTCGTCCACACACTGTGGCCTAATTTCTCCAATACGAAGCAGGTGAAACCAAACTCCAAATAGCAGGCATAATACTTCCTTATTTCTGCAGTTTTTCTCTCTCCATCTTTTTCTATTTCAGTCTTTCACATGAGAACCCTACCATCTTTTGGCAGCAAGAAACGATCCATGTCAAATGTGTGCTTGACCTAAGATACAACATACTGAAGCTGCACTTTAATGAATAAAACATGGCTGCAATTTCACAGCTGCATGAGGTAGAGTAGGTTGTTAAAATTTGCAGTTTGAAAAAAAAGTCTTTAGAAAAATATCTTCAAACTTTAGTGAGGGAAGACTTCGGCACTGCTCCTTGACCCATTATTCAAACACAAATTCATACCTTTTTATTGCAATTCCTTTGGCAAATCGTATTTCACTCCCTCTGATGACAGTGTTCGAATAGTAGTTCTCTATCTATGGATCAAATGCCTTGTTCCCTTACGTTGAAGAGAAAAAGTTTAAGAAACATTACTTTCCTGTTCTAAATATGTTGTGCCTTAGGCATCATGAAAGCTCCCCTCAAGATCAGAATCATAGTGATGGGTAAGAGAGTGAGGAATATGCCTAGATTTTAACTGCTGCCTGGTCCTAAGGGGCAATAGTCTTTTTGGTGCTCCCCATGACCTGCTGTTCCACTGATTCCTTCATTACTACGCTCCAACAATGTCCTTCAACTCTCCATAGCTAATCATACCAGTGTAGGGTGTCAGAGCACTTTACATCTCACACACACATTGTATAAAAACAATGAATCCTATGTGTGCAAATCCGTCTATAGGAAACAATAAATACCATAATAAGGATTAAAAGATGTGAGAATCACGTCATCCATATCAGTAGCCAGATTATTTTAGGATAGTTTGGTGTGGAGAAGCACAAACTCAGGATTTAAAAATACCACAGTTTTTGGGGTTGGCTTTATTAATAAGAACATATATATGTATATATTTTTTATTAAATCATTGCAGTTACAGAGACAGCATCAAAGTATACAGTACAATGAATAAACAAACATCAACACCCCGTGGCTGTAATGCAGTTATACAGTGGAAGATACTAATCTGATTGGTACAATTACATAGATTTTCTTGCACATATGGTCACAAAACTCATGCTTACTATGAGGTGTTGTCTGGGGCATCATTTTGAGCAATGAAACGTAAATATATCATCAGGGGTTCCCAGATGTCTTTCGGCCTGGAGGAAGTAGGGAGTTCCTCCGCATAGAGTATTAGATTTTCTCTACAATATACCAGATCTCTGAGCCACTGGCTAAATGAAGGGCTCATCGTGCTCTCCCATGTCATTGCCTCTTGCCTTTTGGCAAAGAGCAAAGCCACCCTCGACAGTTTGCCTGTGGCGCCCTTGAAAAAAGGTACCAGGCCCAATAGACACACCTGCGGGGAGCACTGCACATCAACATTGAGTATCTTAGACAATTTATCAATCACATCAGTCCAGAATGCCAACTCTCGCCTGCATGCCCAGGCTAGGTACCAAAAGTCCGCTCTCAAAGTCCCACAGCATTTACAGGCATCAGAGTCTCGGAGCCCATATTTGAACAATTTGTGCGGTGTGTAATAGATCTGATGAAGATATTTAAAATGAATGATGCGCAGATTTCCATTTGAGGTCGGGCACCGGTCAATTGGCAGCAGTGTTCCCATTCCTTCTGTGTGAGCTGTGGATCTAAGTGCGCATTCCATCACTCCAAGTTCCTATTATGTGGGAGAATCCTATCATCCATAGCAGCTTGATAGAGCTTGGTGACAAGCCTGCGTCGGGTAGGGCTTACAAGCAATGTGTGAAGGGCCTGCGTCATCTGTGGTTCCGCAGGAAATGTGGGAAAGTGGGCCTGCAGCGCTTTTTTCAGCCTGTGGAACAAAAAAATAAACAGTGAAGTCTTGTTCTGTATATAGCTAATGTCATCATCCATCAGAAACCTGCCCTTAGGATATAGGTCCATCAATCCCTACCAGGCCCAGTGTGCGCATGGCGCCTGCCTCATGTGTAACCGATATGTCTGAGTGATAGTTGAGCGGCAACAACGGGGAATACAGTGGTAACTTTCCAGCCTCACGGTCCACTCCTGCCGGGCTGCAATCGTCGTGTTGATTTCGTAACGGGGTGTGGTCCTGCGCACATGCATTAATATGGAGCATAACGGAAAAGGATGCGCATCCCAGTTTTCCACCGCTACATGCGGGATAAAATCATGAGGGCTGAACCAATAGTGCGCGCACTGTGCATGTGCGCAGAGGTAGTATAGGTATATGTCAGGCACACTAAAGCCCCCGTTCTTGTAATGTAAAGTGAGGGTCTCCCAATTTACATGAGCCTGTTTACCATCCCAGGTTAGCCGAAGCAGCAGAGAGTGCATTGTTTTGAAAAAGTGTTGGGTAAGCGATATCGGTATGTTACTAAAAAGATATAAAACCTTAGGAAGCACCACCATCTTTATCAGAGCAATACAATCCGCTAGAGACAACGGGAGCTTCACCCACCTATCCACATGCCGTTTGAGTTCTGCGGTGGCAGCCCCGTAATTCTCACGGTTAACTACTTCTGGGTCCCGGTGAACCAATATCCTCAGGTATTTAACCGGTTCTGTTGACCATATAAGAGGGAATTCAAGCTCATGTGAGAGTGTGCACTAAGTCAATGGTACCACTACAGATTTGGTCCATTTAATATTTAGTCCAGAGAACCGACTGAATCTTATATATTCCCGCAGAACCGGCACCAAATAGCTTCGTGGTTCCCGTATAAAAAGCAGCATATCATCTGCATAGAGAGAAATTATAATGGGACGATGTTCAAAGGTGAGGGCTGCAGCTTTATGACATTGCCTAATAAGTAACCCTGGGCGTAGTGTGCGGAGTGGGGCTCCGCGGAGCTACGCGAAGTGGGCACAGAACTACGCCCACCCGCGCACTCCGTGTAGCCCCACTACGCGCCGCCCGCCTCCCTCCCGCCCTCCCTAAATACTTAAATAAAAGGATAGAAAGCTTTTAAAAACACTTACCTTGTCTGCCGCGTCCCCGGGGCTCCCTCTCGCCGTCCCGCGATTCGCGCCGCCATCGAATCAGATACTAATGCGCATGCGCGGGCGCCCGCGCATGCGCATTAGTATCTGAAATGGCGGCGCGAATCGCGGGACGGCGAGAGGGAGCCCCGGGGACGCGGCAGACAAGGTAAGTGTTTTTAAAAGCTTACTATCCTTTTATTTAAATATTTAGGGAGGGCGGGAGGGAGGCGGGTGGCGGCCGGCTACGCACCGTCTGCGGAGCGCGCGTAGTGCCGCCTGGCTACGCCCGCTACGCAAAATGCGTAGGAGACGGCACTACGTGCACTCCGTGCACGGAGCGTAGCTGGCCGCCCACCCTTACTAATAAGGCAAGCCAGAGGTTCCAGTGTCAGTGCAAAAAGATGCGGCGAAAGGGGGCACCCCTGCCTGGTCGCCCTAGTGATCTGTATAGGGTCTGAAGTGCAGACGCACCCAGTTGATAAAAATAGGAGAGAGTCCCATTCGCTGTAACACAAAAATAAATAGCCCCACTTTATGGAGTCAAAAGCCTTGGTGGCGTCGAGCATGACAACCGCCGCCTGGAGTCCAGGATCTAAGGTGTGAAACATGGTCAAAAGCATGCAGAAATTATGAGAGGTAGATCGCGCGGGAATAAATCCGGACTGATCCGGCAGTACAAAGTTCTGCATGAGCGGTTGGAGACGGGTGGCCAGAATTTTTGCCAGGATTTTTGCGTCAGTGTCAATAAGCGACAACGGCCGGTACGAGTTGCAGCAAGAAGGTGGTTTGTCTTTTTTAAGTAGCATAATGATCAGCGCTTCATGAAGAGTCGGTGCCAGCACTCCCGATTCATATGCCTCTGCATACATATCTAATATGTAAGGGGTGAGCTCCTCCGCATAGGCCTTCCAAAGGAAACTCGGCGGGACCAGGTGCTTTTTTATTAGGAAGGGTACTTACTTATCGCCGCTTGGATATCCTTCGCTGTAATCAGTTGGCTAAGAAACTTCCTCTGGCCATACGATAGCCACGCGATTGCCACCCTTGATAAGTAGGTGTCAAGTTCTGTGGTATCCATTGTACCCTGTGAGGTATACAGTTTCGCATATGAAAGCCTGAACTGGGCAGTGATGTCCAGTGTACTATAGAAGTCTCGGCCTGTGTCATCAGTAATTTTAGTAATGGTGTGCTGATCTATTCGATTTTTAATCTTGGTGGCCAGACAATGTCCCGGTCTCCCGCCCTCCCCGTAGGCGCGGACTACATAGTGTTTAGAAATGTACCTCATCTCCCCCTCTGCCAGTTCATTGTGTTTGAGTATGAAGTCCTTTATGGATGCTAGTATCAATTTGCAAGGCAAGGTTTTGTATTCCCGCTCAAGCTGCTGCAGGGTAGATTCCACTTTGGCTAATTAGCCTCGCAAATCTTTTAATATGCAGCCCAATGTGCTTATGCATTGGCCCCTAATGGTAGCTTTAAACCCTTCCCAGAGTATCCCAGCACTGTCTACGGAGCCTTTATTGTGTGCAAATTATTATGTAATGGCCTCGCGTATTGTTTCTAAATAAAGAGAGTCTAACAGCGCCTCCGATCGGAAATGCCATGTGGAGAGTCTAGGGGCAGGCTGCGGTATGTGTAAAGTGAGTTGGATGGGGTTGTGATCTGAGAGTGTGCGGGGTAACCCCTCTACGGCAGACACCCAGCCTGCCACCTTCTCACTCCTATTCCAGTAGTCCAGACGGGACCAGCTACCATGTGCCGTGGAAATATCTGTGCCCTCTAACTTCTCCCTGTGGCGATGTCGCAATATTTCAAGCATTCCGAGTTCGGCCATCCCTGCATTGATAACACGAGCCGCACCAGGGGAGTGTCCCTCCCTGCCACTCGACTTATCCCTGCTGGGGTCCAGGTGGGTGTTGAGGTCTCTCCCCATAATAATGGCTTCAGGCCAATCTCACAGGATAGTAAGGATATGCTTATCGAGAGCAGGATCGTCTATGTTGGGGCTATAGGTATTTATAGTGGTGATTAGTACACCCGGTTTTAATTATGGTGAAGGGAAGACCTCTTTTAATAAGTGTGAGTACCCCACACCTGTATGATGACTAGGAGGAGGCCAGTCGGAAGCCCGCCCAATGTGCCCCAACCAGCATTTCAGAGGGCTTTGTCAAATGTGTTTCTTGTAGAAGGGCAATTTTGGCCCCGTGGCGGTCCAAATATGCCAGCACCTGATGAATCTTTTTCAGTGAATTTAGCCCTTGTACATTCCATGCACAAATCTATGAAATTGTGCATGCACCGTAATTGAAGATGAGTACCAAACGCTCTCATTCCAGCCTTCTCATATATAAAATATTATCAGCCACAGAAACCAATACCTACGCCCGACCCTCCCCCTTCCGCCCCCACCCACTTTAGCCCCCCTCCCACTTTAGCACCCCAAAATTGCTAAGGCCATCCCAAACTTCCCAGATCAGATCCCAAGTTGTTTCTGATAGAGACCTGGGCTAACAATAGCAGCGACCCGGACTGGAACACAGCGGTACCATCAGGCTATACAGTTGCAAATATCAATCGAGCCGAAGGTAGCGGAGGTGGCCTAGCCGTAATCTATAGATCTTGTTTCATGCTACAGGCCATCCCACAGAGCCTTGATGGCGCAGAGGCAATGAGCTTCACTTTGAAGGCTGACAATACCTCCTCTTTTTCCGGCCTATTAATTTATAGGCCCCCAGGCCCCTGTTTGCAGTGGCATTACAAACTCACCTTGAAAATGCACTTGAGCACGATCACTACACTATCCTCGGAGATTTTAATTTCCACCTAGAGGATACAAACAACCCGGAGACGGTTAACCTCTTAGACAACATCGTCTGTCACGATCTTAAACAGATACTTAATGTACCAACTCACTTGGCAGGCCACACTCTGGACGGCATCTGCACCAATATGCCTAGTGTTGTAATAAACAAGGTAACACCTCTGCCTTGGTCTGACCACTTTGCCGTGTATTTCTCCTTACCTCTCATTACTGCCCCTCATAGAAGGCTACTCAGGTCCCCTCCCAAGAAATTTCGGGCTTGGAAATCAGTCACTAGGACGGACCTATTGGGTGCCCTTGAGGAAAGAATAGAGGACTGCTCAGATGTGAACCAGTCGGCTATGGCCCTTCACGCCAGCCTTCTCAAAACGGCCAATTTGGTGGCACGGAGAAGGCACTCAGAGCGCGGCAAAAATGGGTGTCAGCTCCATGGTACACATCTGACCTAAAAACTGCCAAAATTAAATGCAGACAGCAGGAGCGGATCTGGAGAATAAACTATGACCCAGATCAGAAGAAAATATACTGCGCTGCACTCGAGGTCTATAAGAGGCTAATAATTCAGGCAAAAACCTCCTACTATTCGAGCAAGATTCTACAAGCCGCTCATTCTAGCAGAGAGCTATTCTCTACAGTCAATTCCCTACTGAGTTGCCCATGGGGCTTCAGCTTCAAACCAGACAAAGCATTCACGGATAAGATGTCTCTCTACTTCCATCATAAGGTCCAATCCGTTTATAATGATCTATCTAGAGCAGCGGACAGCATACAGGTTGAGCTGAATGGGCGCTATGATATCTGCACAGCATTAGGTGACCTCTCAAGGTTGTCCCTACTTGACGAGACCTCGCTGTCAGACTTACTGTTAACCACCAAGTCAGGCTCCCCTATGGACCCATGCCCCCCTTTTGTACTCCACCTGGCACCGGCCGAGATAAGCGGCTTACTACTGCCGGTTCTGAACCAGGTTTTGACTTCTGGAATCTTCCCATCGGCCTGGAAAAGGGCCTGTACACGGCCTCTGCTCAAGAAGCCCAAGCTAGACCCCTCCGATGAGAAGAGCTACCGCCCTATTTCCTGTTTGCCGCTGCCAGCTAAGTTAGTGGAAAAAGCCATGAACATGCAGTTATCCTCGTATCTAGAGATGTGGCAGAATCTTGATTCCACCCAGCACGGTTTCCGTGCTAATCACTCCACAGAGACCGCTTTACTAATGGCAGCTGAGGAAATTCGGAAGGGGATGGACGAAGGAGGCAGGGTCACACTGGTTCTGCTGGATCTCACAGCGGCCTTTGACACCGTAAACCATGAGGTACTTATCCATCGGCTGAAGGATATTTGTGTCAAAGACCTAGCGTTAGATCTTCTTTCCTCCTTCCTGTCCGATAGGGAACAAACCATCTACTGGAATGGACATCAGTCGGACAAGTTTTCCCTTCCAGGAGGAGTCCCCCAGGGTTCGTCGCTATCACCCACCCTGTTTAATATCTATGTCTCCCCTCTGGCCAAATTAATAAAGAAGCGGGGTTTTAAGCTGGTGTCATATGCTGATGACACTCAGCTGATTGTTTCCGTGTCCCACTCTATGGATTCCATAGCCGTTGACTTCGCTGCATGCATGTCCGAAGTCATGCAATGGATGAATCTTAACTTCTTAAAATTAAACACTGAAAAGACGGAGGTCTTAGAGTTTGGACAGAAAGAGTCTATCTGGAATCCTGAATGGTGGCCCACATCGGCTGGAGTCTGTCCGGTCCCAGTGGAGAAAGCAAGGAACCTGGGGTTTATCTTCGATAAAGATCTGTCCTGGAAGCCCCAGGTGAATCAGGTGGTTTCGGCCTGTTTCTTCATGCTTAAGGCGCTGAGAAAGATCCTGCCGTTTATTCCTTACCATCTCAGGAAAACTGTGATAATTGCCACTATTTTTTCCAGATTAGACTATGGAAACGCCCTTTATCTAGGTATAGGATGCAGTCAACTGGCCAAGATGCAATCAATTCCGAACGCAGCAGCCAGGATGCTCCTCCATCTGCCCAAATACCACCCCACCTCAGAGGTCATCAGGCAGTTACACTGGCTCCCTGTTCGGAGGTGGATAGATTTTAAAGCACTCTGCCTGGTCCACAAGTCCTTAGCTGGGGTGGGAGCATTAGATCTGCAACACCTATTCACATACATGCCAATCCGACCCCTGAGGTCTGCCTCTCAGGGGCTGGCGATGGTCTCGAAGTTCCATAGACAACGCTGGGGTGGGAAGGGCTTCTCCCTCCTGGCCGCGAGGCTCTGGAATTCACTGCCCTTGCACAAGAGACAAATCTCCAATCACATGAGTTTCAGGAAAGGGGTTAAGACCTGGCTTTTTACGCGATAGGACACTGGCCGGCACACACTCAGTTACCCTGCACAGCGCCAAGACGCCTCGGCATTAGTGCGCTTTAAAAATACCTTCACTCACTCACTCACTCACTCAAGTAAAACACTGAGTAAACAAACATCTTCGGGGAATAACCATGTGGGGAGCACCAGAGCGCAAATACCCTCCCGGTATCAAAGGAGGTGGCCCGAGCATATCTTTCCTGCTCAGATCCCTGAGACATCTGAAATAAACAATACAAGAGGTTGCAGATAATGAAGCGCAATACAAAGTCAAGGAATAGAGAAGATCTTATCTGTGTAGTTCAAGTGTAGGTGTCCCAGTCACTCCACCTGAGTCAGCAATTTCAGCATACAGGTACTCATATCGCAAATCCCCTGAGTTCACACTCAAATCTGGTGCTGAGCATCACCAGGCACACCCACTGGAGCACGTATAGGATCAGTCGGCTGTCGCCTCACTGGATCTCCTGTCTTTAGCATCCACGACAGAGATGGGGTTGTGACTGTGCCGCTTGAGAGACTTAGCGAAGTCTATTGCCGACTTACGGGTGGTAAAGATTGTGGGTTTCCCGTTGATTTTGATACGCAGACGTATTGGGTAGAGCATGGCGTAAGGTATCTGCACAGCAAGGAGAATATTCATAACAGGCTGATATTCCCTCCGTGCCTCCTACACAGCCACAGTGAAATCAGGATAAAATGCAAGAGAATTGCCTTCATGTGTGATGGTACCTTTCTCTGGGACAAGCACAGAGCAACGTCCCGATCTAGGTAATTTAACAAACTCGCTGTTATAGGATGCAGAGGGGCTCCTGGGGAAGGACGGGCTGCCTGGAAGCGATGGGCTAGCTCCACAATCAATACCTGTGATAAGAGTTCCATCCCAAAGATTGTGCAAAGAAGATTTTCCACATAGGACACCTGTGTTTCTGGCGGACACGTGACACGGATATTGTTGCGCTGGGACCTGGCTTCCAAATCTTCGTTCTGTGTCTGTATGAACGGTAGTACTTTTTTCATCTAAAGCATCTTGGAAGTCACCTGCTGCAGGCCGTCTTCAGCGTCAGAGATGCACGTTTCTGCTTCCCCCAGTCACATTGCATGTTTGTCCAGTTTGGTGGATATGTGATCCATGCGCAGGTTCAAGTGTTCAATCTTTCCGTCGATGGACTGTAGACTAGCTTGGACCGCCAGGAGAGTCTTTTCAATGTTTGTGAGATTATCGACAGGGCCTCAACCTCTGAGTGTGAAGCCGCTTGTTGTTGGGCTTTTCCTGACTTACGAGGCTCAAACATAAGGCGCGTTTGACCCAGCTCCGTCTTCCCCATATTGAGCTGTAGGGCTGATGTACTCGGAGGTCAGTCAGTATGCTGATATAGATATGTCCACAGGTAGTTCAAGCGTGTGCCACGGAAAAGTGATAAACCCACTCTGGAATGGGAAACAACGGGGAAACTACTGTAGCAGGTATGGAGTTTCACGAGAAGATTGCTAAGGTGTCCAGTGATCACAGTAATAGGCCCAATTCCACGTGCAGGCATGCAAAATCAACCACTGGTTGTGGGAAGTGTCAACGTGCAGTCACCGGCACAGGTAAGCAATGCGGTCCACGCACTCAACAGCCTCAGTCCACCCATTGCACAGGCCAATGGCAATGATCAGATGCTCAGAGAAATGGCCCAGCTGCCTAGAATAAGCATGTGGCATAATGGTGCTGCCTCACTTAGTGGGGTAAACAAAGGGAGCCAGTGCAGTCTAGTGACTGAGCAGCAGTGTAAATATCAATGATTATCAAGCCCATCTATGTCCACCACCTGAGTCTCAGCGCACCTTCAAGGCACTGTGCACACGTAGCAAACCGCTCCAATAATTCCTCGTTGTCTCCCAGCAGAAATCTTGGCAGTCACCCCAGCGGCAGCAAGGGCAAGGCACCTTCGGGGACAGGCGTAGGAATTTCTTTCAGCCTCTCGTCAAACCTCAGCACTCACCGCAGTAGTCCAGCCGGTCGCAGAGCCAGATTACTGCAGCAGCGCCACAGGCAGGCACGCACTCCAGGCCGATGGAGAGGCCGTGCCACGCCTAGCTGCCCTAGTCTCGCCTTACGCCCCCAGGTCAGAGACAAAGGTAGGCCCACGTCTCGTGCGGCTGCACCAGTGTCACCAGATCGACTGTCCTCTTCTCCGCAGCTCCCCAGCGACACATAGGACAGGGCGCTGTCACGCGAACTCCCGGCTGCACTCGCGAAATGCCTCAGGCATCACCTACTGCTCGCCGCCGCCCTGACCTCCGGCTCGGCTCAGGCCGCCGTGCGGAAAGCGCCAGATCAAATCTGCAGTGGCCTCGTGTAGCTATTGAAGCAGGTAGCCATGTAAAAAAATATCCGTAGGGGCCAGAGGCAGGCAGCCGTGTAAATAAATATCCGTAGGGGCCGGAGGAACTCAGTCACCCGTACAAGTTATCAGAGGGTCCACTCCGGTGAGGAAAGCAAGGATTATTTACGGATTGATGGGTCCACCGGCGGAGCAGCTCTACAGAGTGGCCATTTCGCTATTCGCCCTCCAGCGCCCCCCCTAATAAGAACATATTTCTACCCAAACTAACCTTTTTAGTAACATTATGATAATGAAAGACGGGTGGGGAGGACCACTTTTTAACCTCTATGATTCAGCTCTTTGATAACAGTTCATGGCCACTGTGCTATATTAGGACTGTAATTTATAAACCGCAAGTAACAAAATGATCTCTGTGACAAAAGCAGTAACCCACTGAGCTATCCACCTTAAATACAGTTCAGTAATCTGTATTGTACAGTTCTTTGCAGCAGGCATAATCTCCTGTTTTGAGGCTAGCAAAAAGACATTATAGGAAGCAAACATTTACTGACGTTTTGGGAGGTCAGATTTATTGAAATGTTTTTGAAAGTATGGGAGGCAAAACCTAAAATGCACTATTCATCAAGCCAGAAAAATGAACGTTTTTAGTTTTATTATGCAATTTCAATCTTCCTTTTCTATGTAGATTTAATTCACAGGTTTTACCTTTTAAAGCATGCAACAAATCTGAAACAATGCATAAAGTATAATGCTACTTTCTATTTAGCTTTTAAACACTGCACCAAGTTAAATGTTACTTTAAATGTAACTTTTTTTAACTGACTTTCAATGGCGAATTTTGAAAATGAAACATGTGGATGTCATGTTAAACACACTGATGGGACAATTAATGTGACCAAACTGACCTTCAATGCACTACCGAAAATGGAGCTCACTGCTAATCCAAGAAAGGAACACAACTTTTCTTTGTCTCCAGAACGGCTCCAATTAAGCAGATGTTCTGAGAATACAAGGCAGTTCGACACAGACTGGCAGTAAAACTATATAATCCGCGATTGTGTGAACACAGGTTTCCTTCTTTCATTTCCATGAGGACTCACGTCTTGGAAATGAAAGAGAAACAATGGCACCCACTACCAGGGGCGTAGCTAGAGCTTGTGGTGCCCGGGGCTACCCCTCAGATTGCTGCCCCTTTGGGGGGGAGAGGTGGGGGTGCTGGGGAAAAAGGACGGTGAGCACTTGAAAGATGTCTGAGTCTCCGAGAGACACGTAGTATTGCTGCTAACAGTTACCTCGATCATGCAAGTCACATGTACATACATGACACGGTCAAAGGCTAGACAGTTGAATACACCGGAGACTGGCAGTACAAAAGAGAACACACAGACTGCATGATCTATCTGGGGACTCAGAAAAACCACATGTGACATCCATCAGAGAGCTGTGTGAACAATTACCCCTCAGCACAATGCAAACATGCACATACATGACACTGTTCAGGGATCCAAGGCAACATGGCTTGCACACGCATGCAATAGTGTCACTATCATTTTAATGTCGTTTTTCCTTGCAGGTTGTCCAAAGGGAATTTTGCAGTAACATGGGTTTTAGAAGTGCATAGAAACAAAATCTAACGGCAGAGTGCAAAACGAGTCTGGGACCTCTACAGGTCAGACATGCAATTGAATGGTAAAACACAAGCTGGAGAACAGCCCCCAGTTAATTTCCCTTAAAACGTTATGGAAAATACAACTCAACTGGTCTATAAGACACTCACAAATAACATGTCACACATCTAAAACCACTGAGAGGGAAACAGAAAGACTTGCGAACTGTAGAAAATGCAAACTAGGAGGAAGCACTCGCACATCCCCATGAGGGGTCCATATAGGTTAAAGTCCGCCCAATAATACGGACATTCGTTCACAGAAACATGACCCCATACCATAGTGTTCAAACCATACCACATTTGCAACAAATGTAACCAAGAAGGAACATTTATCGATGCTTTCTGAATGTGCATAGAGAGTCAGGTCTTTTGGACCAAGGTTAATTGCAAAATGTTGATGCTCAGTAATTTCCTGACGAGCAGAGCTGGGAATTGTACCCAATATAAATCTGCCTAGGCCTAGGGTTGCTTGGCACTGTATACAGTGGGCTGGTTTAGCTAGGCACAAGACTGTACAACGCTATGTTTTTGGGTATATTGCACGGGAAAGGAGCGATGTATGTCCTCCAAGAGGATAGTAAACCAGGGTCGCAGCTGCCCCTACATGTTTACCAAGATATGGTAACCATGGCAGCATTACTTTGGAGTGGACTGAATCAGGTGAGTATAAGGACTTTTATATCCTTTACGGGGACTTTTCTCCTGTTGCAACTGCTTCTCTTGTGAGGGCCTGGTCCTAGTCTTAAAGGGGGTGTTAGGTAGCCCAGCTGGAGCAACAGAAAATAAAGGTGTTGCCTCTATATTTTATTTGCTAAAAAAAGAATCATATTAATTACGTTTTTGTGGCGTTTACTTTTGTGTGTTTATAAACCAAGAAAGAGTGTCCAAAAAATAAAGTAAGGATGCTTGATGATAAAAAGTGTGCTTGCTAAATCTGTCGACATGCTCGTCATTTGGCAGGTGTACAGCAAATAGCTCTCTTGATGTAGCATTCGCGTTCAGGGGTCAGAACTGACCTGGAAAAACCTCAAAGCAGTGAAATGCACTGTCCAGTCAGGAGCTACTACTATCTGAAATGACCAAGACGATGCTTGACTAACACCAAACAGTGAAATCCATACCAGCAAAAGACTGCACTTGGGGCTCTATAGAGACACAGTCTAGAAGTCAAAGCTTGAAGGTGTTTGTTGGAACAGGTAAGAGTGTAACTTGGTGCCATCATGCACGGAGCAATGATTGTAATTGGACGGACGGTTCTTTATTCTTTCTCTCTCTCAGACATCAGCTCACCTTGAATTATTTTATAGTTGCATGCGGTGCCGCAGCCACAGACAGTAAAGCAGCAGACTGCAGGCAAGAAGAATGGTCTCCACGCACTCCGACTCCTCGACATAACGAGGGGCGAGCGTAGGGGGTGGTGAGCGCGTAACGCGTCACACTGCTACGGTGCGGCGAGGGCTGGCCAAAAATGTCCTTACAGGGCCGTCATTGGTTGCGCTCGCGCGCGCCGTGCGCGCTACCACTGGATTGACGGCCCTGGAGGACTAGTGTGAGCGAGGCTGGGAGAGGGGGGGGGGCAACAACGGTCGTCACAGATTGGTGATGAGTTGATTTTCGAACCGATTTCAAGTTACAGTATTTATTTATAACTTTATGCCATGCAATGCAATCCCTAGAAATAAGAAATTGTCTGCTAACTCCAGATGGCTGGATAACAGAAAGTGATGATGTGTAAAGTGCCCTAATCTGAGTCACAGAGGCCGCCGCGGCCGCAACGGGCCTCAGCCTGCAGTCCAGACAGTCAGTGCCGGCCCACGCAGCCACGGCCGCCTCAAAAAAGGTGCCGTCTGAGGTGGACTGCCCCGCCCCCACCCGCACCCCCCTAGCTACGCCACTGCCCACTACAAGTTTTTAGATAATGCAATGTACCGATTTAGGGGCACAAATGGCACCTCCCTGAGCTTGGCACCCGGTGCAGTGGCACCGGCTGCACCACCCTAAAGCTGGCCCTGCCAAGGGTCAATAAAATATACCATGATCTGTAAGTTAAGAGTGTGAAGTCCTGCATGCCAATAAGATATGTCATGATCTGTAAGTTAAGACTTCTGGCAAGGCCAGGATAGCCCTTCATTATTCCAAGTTTGATACATTAATCCTGCTTCTTCACTTCACTATCCCCCCACACACTCCTGTAAGCACTCAGTTTGCTTCACTTTTACCTTGTCAATATTTTGACAGCAGTGTATTTCCTTCATACACTTTCGCCCTAAATCATAATTACAACTGGCATACATGATCACAGTCATCTGTGCTCTGCTGAGAGGCCAAGGATTGTATCAGCAGGTATTCAGAACAACTTTACAACCCACTGACAGGCACTGTGAGAAACTTTCATTACCTTTGAGTCTCAACTCTAGAGGTCTCAGTTGTGGTCCATTATAGACACCCACCCACAACCTCAACTCACACAGACACCTAGAGGTCCTAGAGTTCACAGTATGCACTGTACATGAGTAATAAACTAATGAAAGATTACAAAAACACAATATCCTGTAAAATGAAACAATCTCATGTAATGCAAGGTTAATTTATTGAAACCTGACCCACACCTTTTTTTTTAAGGTGAGAGGTGTAGGAGTTTTGGTTGGTGCTCACTTTCCTAGACATTCACCTGTCAAAATGATGCCACTTCGTGTATAATTTTTGCACTGTCAATCATGTCTTCCGTTTGTGATAATGTAGCATGGGAGTTCGGTATCCTGGCTAGTGATCGTCTCTTTCATTGGTTTCGCACTGCAGACAGCACAGTTTTCTTTTGTTAACCTGGCATACAATATTCAATTGCAAACCAACCCAGTGAGAGTGCACACCAGCACGTTGTGCCCAATTGATAATTTCGTCTATATATCTCTGATTTGGAAATGAGGCTACTGAGCCACTCGAACACATAATTAGGACCCTGATAGAAAGCGATTCTGTTTACCCTATGAAGTGAGAGGTTAAAATAAGACAGTGTAGCTTTCACAGCTGACCTGGGGTAGTCTGTTCCCTTTCTGTTCCATTGTTTCCAAGAGGTGTGTGCAGACTCTGGGTCCGATTCACAGAACTAACTTAAGACAAAATCCTAAACTTACTACCACTTTGGTATTCACAGAAGGCACTTATTCATTTTGGTATTCACAGAAGGCACTTACTCATCAATTAGCAAGTGCCTTCTGTGAATACCGAAATGAGTAAGTTACTCAAAATGAGTAAGTTACTCAAAATGAGTAAGTGCCTTTTGTGAATACCAAAATGAGGTGCCTTCTGTGAATACCAAAACGAGTAAGCGCCTTTTGTGAATACCAAAATGAGTAAGTGCCTTCTGTGAATACCAAAATGGTAGTAAGTTTAGGATTTTGTCTTAAGTTAGTTCTGTGAATATGGCCCACAGTGTATTATCAAAGTGAGGAAAGCCTAGCATATTTTGTGCCTTTGCGCTTGTAAGCCCCGGTCAGGGAACACTCTTGGTCACCCTCCTTTGTGCAAAATCTGCAGAACAAAGATAATTGGCTTAGTAGCTAGTGTAAAGTAAAACACTCTCCCCTGAAGCCAGGCATATCACATAATAAGCAAGAAAATTGGGGTTCATATTTTAGCCTGCCAACCCAGTACAAATATAGAAATACATCCCCCCAAAAAAGTGTTCTAAAAATTTCTAACTGACCTTAACAAGCCGTCCACAGCGATGGACAAGGGAAGGATTCTAAGTTTCAGGGCCGATTTCTTTGGCAGTTATCCCCGTTCTCAGGCCATTACCATAACTGCAGGTCCTGCAACGACACTGTGAGAGGAGCTTGAAAGAAGGCGTGAGGCTTTGATTGGTAGATTGGCTGTATGTCTATAGCGAAAAACTGCTTCGACAAGTGAACCACAGGCCAGCTGTCTGAAGAAGAAACTGAGCTGGGCAGGGAGAATTGAACAATACCACACAGGCATGGGGAGCAACATCATCGCCGTAATGGCATGTCCACGGTTGTATGGAGATGAATTCCTGTGCATGTAACCCAGAGTACATCATCAAAGATAAACACGTGGCAGTGACTGTTACCAGACCAGAAAGGGATGCCAATTCATAAGCCACTCAAACATTCTTCAAGAATGAAAAGACATTGAGAAATCTACTGAACAGGCTTATGCCGAAGTAATGGTATCCCACTGCACATGTTTCTAGAAGATGTCTGTAACAGCCGAGCAGATAGACACCCCCTTGGACGCTGAAATACAACCTGTAGGAATCCAGCAGATGGGAGAGTGGAAACAGCACTTTCTAAGGGATATGCAGGAACTGAACTCTCGCTCAGGCAGTATGTGAGACTAAACTGAGCTATCATACCTCAACGAATCCTGAGTCTGAGGTTGAGGAAAGCTTAATATGTACAGCACTGGTGGAAAGAGTACAAAAACAAATTGAATATCTTACGGATGTGCCATTTAATGGGTGTCAGTATCATATCTGGTGGCAAGGACCTTTTTGGTGACCTGATAATATCTGAATAAATATATCAGCAGACAGACTCGTCACAGATAGTTACAGACTCGTAAATTCTATTTAGGCAACTGGATCAGTAAGATTATTAAACAAAAGAAACATTACAGGATAGTGAGCAGAAGGGCAGGACCCGCAGCAAGCTTTTAATAAATCAGCTTCTAATGTGTCTGTTTCACCAAGACAACAGCAAAGACACCTTAGTGCTCACAAAATATTTTTATATATTTTTTTGTAGTTTTATATACTGCAAACATGGCCCAAAAGTATTAGAGCATTCTACAGGAGTACCTTTTACATTACACAAGGACACATAATTTTTTTGTAAGCACACAGAGATTAAGCGATTTGCCCAGAATCACAGGATATTGAGCCGACACCAAGAATTTAACCTGGTTCCCAAGCACCAAAGTCAGCAGCTCTGGCCATTACGCCACGTTCTTGCCCCTAGACAAGATATCAGGAAAAGGGGGCCAGAAAAACATGCTTTATCACACAAGTGAAAAATCAGTTATTATGTGGGGTATGGCCAGCTGTCGCCAGTAGGAGGGCATCCACAGTTTCCCAAGAAGACCTAGAGAAAATCTACACCTGACACAATTGATTCAAAGGTATATCTAACTTTTTCTCTAACAGCATCAAGAGTCATTCCATTGATAACATATTTGGCTTAGTAAGATTATCGCATTCCATAGATTAAGAAACAGCTGCACAAGAAAGCATTTATATCTGCCCTATGGAAGAAGTGGAGACAGAAGGCATATTCCTTATTTGTTGTATCAGGCTTGTGGACTCAGCTCTAGAGTATTAAGGTACTTAAACAAGTTCCATTGACTTCAATCAAGGTCAAATTAATTTACCTTAAGCCACTGGTAAATCAAGTCTTTTTGCCCAGGATCAAAGGATGTTGAGCCAATGCCGGGACTCGAACCTGGTTCCCTAGAACCAAAGTGAGCAGCTTTGGGAATAATGTAATATCCTCTCCTCCTGGAAACATCCAGCGTTCCGGGTAGTAGTTGGATGAAAGGGAAAAGAGGAAGACTTTTAAATAAAATAAAAGATCTTCATGCTTTTCTGCCAGTGAATGGAATCGTCAGGAAGGATGCATCTGATGTAAATTCCTTGCAGCGAAAGGCAGAAGCAGCGATGTTACAAACCAGAACCAGGATAACCTTGATGGGAAATGCTTCAACAGCAAGGTGAAGGGTAGCAACCAGATGTGAAATTCGAAAACAACAAGGCAAAAGGCAACAGTGAAGAAGCGCTGCTTTATCAGCAAAGTAGAAGTGTTTAGCAATTTTATGTATGCAAATGTTGTGTCCCTTGCTGACATCTGTGCCTTGCCTTTCATGGAGGAATGTCAATACTGAAGGTACTACATCGTGATTGGATGTTCTGAATGACTACTCCAATCAGAGAGTGCCAACTGGAGATAGGGATATAAAACATATGCAGTAAATGCACTTCTGATGTGGGAAGCAACAATGGAAGGTGAAATGGTGGGGTGGAGTGCATGCCTCCCCTAAGGTGATGCCGCACTCCCTTGGCGGGCACACCCCACACTTTGAAGACCTATGGCTTATGGTGTTATCAGCTAAAAATATCCTTAGACTCAAATTCTTCCGGGGCATTATTCAAACCAGGATACAGCATCTCTAAAACTTCACCAATTAAGAGTGGGCAAGTCAATGGGTAGGATTTTCCTTGATCCCAGAGTTACTAACACCAACAGTACTTGTCACTTCAGGGGTGGGAAAATCCAGCCCATCACAGATTTAGAGAGATCCGCCTGCCTAATGGAGAAGTCTGTGCCTTTAGAGGTGAAGAACCGGGTTTTAGAACCCAGCGGCGCCAGGGACACGCCCAAAGTCTTCGGGTTCTCCTGTCTTGGCAAACAGAGACACGGAATACTTCTAGGTGGCGTCAGAGATCAAATTTATTAGCTGCAGCTAGTAACGGTAATCTCAGCAATACAACACGGTGTACAACTCAAGAAACTGTTCAAATTTGTAAGGCAAAACATCCCTTTTTATACCCAATATTCACATTACAAATGGACACCCACTGCGCAAAATTCTGACCAATAGGACACATTTTCTAACTGAGTATCATATTAACAAAAACCCAATTAAGAGTAACCCAACCCAAAAGTTAATTATTAGGACTGTCCCAAATTCAATTTCCACAAGCCGGACAAACCCATAATTGAAAGCACTACCCATGTAATGAAAAGTCGTAAGGAAAGAAACAATTCAGATGTTGAGTAGGATAAGATATGTGCAAGAAACTAAAAGTTAACGATATCCTGAACATTGATTGGTAATTTTAGACAAGAATCAAACCAAGGGAAATTGGCCTCGCGAAGGGTCAGTTTCAGGTGAAGAGGTCAGCGTCCTGCAGTTCACTCACAAGTCAGAAAAGGGCCTGTTAATGCATACATGAACAATGAGGCCCATACAACTTTGTTCGTTTGGTTACCTCCACGGCCTACGTGAGGGCAACACAAAAATGGCGTCACGAACAACTCAAACAAAATGGAGTCTGGTTCGAAATCAAGGAACTTCAGCCCCTCCTTTTGCCATTACGTAGGCAATGACCTAAACTCACGTCAATCTGAATCTAGGTCTATATCTATTCTCATCAGGTCATCAAGGTGTTGCTGCACCATCATCTTATTATCCTTCGCTTCTCTCGGGACTGGTCTTCTCACACAGATCGTAGCACCAAGACTACAAATGGCGAGACCACATTGGATGCATAAGCAACACGAGAAAAGGATTGCTAAAGCCATACCAAGAAACATCAGAATCTTCCATCCCCATTTGGACAGCAGTTCCCAAAACCATTCTATCAATGACCAGTTCCCTTCGTCTACATGTATAGACTCAGCGGACTTATGTAACCTCAAGTTGGCTTGGTACACTGTCGGGGCGTTATCTGGTATGAAAACACAGCAACTAGACCCGATCAATTTACATACTCCACCTCTATCTGCGAGTATAATATCTAAAACAAAGCGGTTCTGTAATGTCATAAGGCGATCCGCTTGAAGCTCAGCTGTAATATTGCTAAGGGCACCTGCAGTCTCATTTATAGTGGCCTCGACCACTCTCGTAAGCTGACGAATATTCCTACTATTAGCCATAGGACCCCAAAAGGGCAGAAAACCCTTAAAGAAGTCCCCAACTTCTTGTGTGACAGTATCCTTCACATCGATAACACCTCTACCATATCTTGTCTTATGGTAATTGAAAGCAGCAGTATACGTAGGCGGAAGCAAAAATGCCACATAACATGTACCTTGAAAAATCAGAAGGCAACCATGTATATGCTCTGTCGTAACAAACAAAATACGTGCCTTTAGCTGGCACGAACGGTGGAGGTTTCTGGGATGTATAGACATAGGTGTGAACACACACACTCTTACCAAGCTGAGCTCTCGGATTCTGACCATTACCTTGCAGACAAAAATGACCTCGGTGGGGTACAATCCAAATAGGAGGAGACCTTTTCTGTCTCTCTTTCTCTGTCAGACTAATGCTATATCCAGTCTTGTTCCAACCAACATATGCTCGTACCTCATCTTTAGGGATAGCATTATGCGCATCAATATCTCTGATCATATCTACTATTCCCTGTATCAAGGCATTATTACTCGCATTATCTTTGACGGAATGTACAGGAGATGCTTCATTCGCATAGATAAACATTGCTTGGAGTGCCCACACTGACCCATTAGGCAAAAAAGGCAAAACCAAATATGGCATTCCCTTATCTGTCGTATGTGGCATAAGACCGCAAACCCAACAATTCGTGGTATTTATGACTAGCTGATGCTGATGCAACATCTGTATGAACGAATTGTTTACAAATCCTGATCTTCGTGTCTGTTCATGTTCAGGCAACGTATGAAACTCATGTGGGGAAACAGTAGAAAAAGAAAGAGTAGGTTGGGATGTAGATGCAAGCGTCTGTTGTATAACATAGACAATCCAACCCACACATCCCAATGTAATATTCAAAAGCATTAGAAAACACAGTATTAAAAAACATTTGCTACGGACCAATATACATATCTTCACTTTGAAATCAGTTCTCTCAACACCCTTATCAGACTCAAGAGACTTCATCCTCTAACGGGCTGCTCACGGCTATTACCTTCTTCACTTAAGTGTGCGTCAAGATTGTACTAACGACCATGAACCACAGACCTTTCGTCAATTTGCGGCTCACCCCTTAAGACTGTACCGCGACCCTGCAGCGGAGTCCGGATGGTGACTCGAAAAAGGAAAAAAAAGTAAAAAAGTCTCTTGATCTGACAAGGTGTAATTCACTACATGAAAAAATTCAATTTTTATTTGTCCATAGGTTCAGTCTTTCTCAGTCTTAAATTGTAGCGCTCTTTACCAGGCACAGCTTGATCTTCAAAAAGGACTTCCGGATTCGTTGTGTCGAGTCTCAAAGGCAAAGGCACAGCAGCTTGCAGAATGTCATCATCCTCGTGTTCTGACTGTGTCCAGGTCAAATGTGCATCACTAAAAGGTACAAATCTGGGAATTCTTTCACATTCGGAGTCGGCTATTCCATCCCTCACCCACTTATCATACGGTAAGGGCAAAGGAACTTTTTTAGTATGGGTGGCATGCACCTAGTTTTTTTTACCAGCTACTCTAACAGCAGTTCTAGTGGCCAAGAGGACCAAATGTGGTCCATTCCATCTCGGCTCCAAATTCTTGGTTTGTTGAAAATTCTTCGTCAAGACAAAATCACCAGGTTGAATCGTATGGACTGTATCTGCAGTAGCTGTCGGCAAACTGTCATAGACCTGTTGGTGGAGAACACGTAATTTAGCAGTCAAGTCATGTAAGTAATCCACCAACATAGAGTACTCAATGTCGCTGTATTTCTTAGGACGAGGCACGCCCCAAACATTCGCTGGACGACCTAAGACGATTTCGTATGAGCTAAGTCCCACACGAGAATGCACTGTCGTCCTTGTTGACAAAAGAGCCAACGGCAAGGCATCTGGCCATGTAAGACCAGTGCTCGCTTGTATCTTAGCTTGCTTCAGCTTCAACGTGCCATTATAGCACTCGACAAGTCCAGCAGACTGGGGGTCATTCGCAGAATGAAATTTCTGATTAATCCCCAAACCCGCACACACTTTATTCATGATCTGGCCCACAAATTCACTCCCATTGTCGCTCCACACATTTCTCGGCAAACCATACCTAGTGAAATACTCTTTGAACAAAACCTTGGCTGTAGACAAGGCAGTATTATCCTTTAGGGGGTAGGCCTCTATCCATCTGGAAAAGGCACAAACAACCACAAGGACATACTTCAAATGGTTGCATCTCTCCATGTGAATGTAATCTAGCTGTATCACTTCAAACAGATAAGTTGGAGGAGCAAAATGACCAGCTGGAGTTGGGGTTCCCTTGCCAGGATTATGCATCAAGCAAATCATACAATGCTTCTCCAAATTCTCAGCACATTTAGGAATTCCAGCATTCTGCCATACTGGGGCCAACAACTTGCATATTCCTTTCGAGCTAATTTGAGCCATTCCATGAGCCATAGTAACCACTGGGAGCACATACGCGTCTGGCAACAACCATCGCTGGTGTTCTGACAATTCAACCCAACAACCTGTCGAATCCAACATACCCGTAGTTTCTCTCCACACACTCACTTCCTTTTCCGTAGCTTCAGCCTGCATCATCTTCACACTTTCTTTTGTGTCTTCACACATTCCACCAGCCATAACCCATCTTGCAGGGCCCTCAACATACATACGGCTCATCATGTCTTTCGCCGTTTCCTTCGCAACTTCATCCGCAAACGCATTTCCTTGACCTACATCATCCACAACCTTCTTATGCGCACTACACTTCACAATTGCAATCTGCTTTGGGAGAGTAAGTGATTCCAAAAGTTCATTCACTAACTGCCCATACTGAATTTTCGCACCATGAGAAGTAAGGAATCCTCTTTCTCTCCACGCACGCTCCCCCCCACTCGCCACCCCGCTCCCGCCTCCCAGCTGCTCCTCCCTTGCCCCTCCCCCTCCCCCACTATCCATTTATGGCAGAGTGCACGCGTACGTGCAGCGGGCGCGCCGATTGTGCGCCAAAGGCGCGCCAAAGGCAAGCCCATCTGCGCCCGTCCGCGCCTGGACCGCGCCCAGTGCCAGGACCCCTGCCCCCCGCCGATGCAAGACAACCCGACAGACCTACAACGCCGCCGCCCTCAACGCACTCAATGCCGGCCGGAACCCCGCCTGCTGCCGGGCTACCCCGAAACGCATCCACGGACCCTTCACCTGCAAAACCTGCAAGTTTCCTGCCTCCAAACCTCGACCGCCCCCACCAAGCCAAGCACCAGCAGCAACCACCTCAAGTGCATCCTGCTCAACACCCGCTCCGTCCACAGACACGCCGTGGAACTCTGGAACCTCCTCGACACAACATCACCAGACATTGCCTTCCTCACGGAAACCTGGATGAACGTCTCCTCAGCCCCCGACATCGCCATCGCCATCCCGGACGGGTACAAGATCATCAGGAGGGACCGCGCCAACCAGACCGGAGGTGGTATCGCCATCGTCCACAAGAACACCATCTGTATCACGACCGACTCCGACGACACCTTCGCCGCCGCCGAGCACCTCCACTTCCAGATACGCACCGACCCAAAGACGACCCTCAGAGGCACCCTCGTCTACAGACCCCCGGGACCACGTACACAATTCAGCAAAGACATCACAGACTTCATCAGCCCACACACCCTCCCCTCTGCCGACTACATCCTCCTAGGGGACCTCAACTTCCACCTGGAAAACAACAAGGACCGCAACACCGCCGCCCTGCTGGACACCCTCGCCAACCTCGGACTCAAGCAACTGGTCAACACCCCCACCCACTACGCCGGCCACACGCTTGATCCCGTCTTCTCATCCAGCAAGCACATCACCTTCAGCCACTCCACCGGACTCCACTGGACCGACCACAGCTGCATCCACTTCAGCTTCAGAAGAACCACGACCCACCACCGCCCGCAACAGGTTCCTCACAGGAGCTGGAGCAAGATCACCGCCGACCAGCTCACCACCTCCATCAGCCAGAACCCACCCACCAGCACAACGGACCCCAACAAAGCAGCCCGCAACTTCACGCAGTGGCAGACCGCCTGCGTCGACGACCTCGCACCACTGAAGAACCCTCCCAGCAGACCCAGAAGCAAGAAGGCCTCCTGGTTCACCGACAAACTCAAAGACTCCAAGAAGACCTGCCGCACCCTCGAGAAAGCCTGGCTCCTCGACCAGACCACCGACAACATGACCGCCCTCAAACACGCCACCCGAAAGCACCACCAGCTTATCCGCACCACCAAGAAGAAATCACTGAAGGAACGACTGGACAACAACCCCCCTAACAGCAAGGAACTCTTCAGCATCGTCAAGGAGTTCTCCAACCCCAGCACTGGCAACAACGACATCACTCCTTCACAAGATCTCTGCGACTCTCTCGCCTCGTTCTTCCACCGCAAGATCGCCGACATCCACAACAGCTTCGGCGCACCATCCACGCACCCAACCGTCGAACCAACGCCCCCCACCGCCACCCTCCGCACCTGGACCACGGTGACCACCGAAGACACAGCCCGCACGATGAACACCATCCACTCCGGATCTCCAACCGACCCCTGCCCCCACCACGTCTTCAACAAGGCAGACTCCACCATCGCACCCCAACTCCGGAACATCATCAACACCTCCTTCAACACCGCCACCTTCCCGGAGAGCGTGTAGCATCCCGAGCTCAGCGCCCTACTGAAGAAACCAACAGCAGACCCCACCGACCTCAAGAACTTCCGCCCCATCTCGCTCCTCCCTGTTCCTGCCAAAGTCATCGAGAAGATCGTCAACAGACAGCTTGCCGCCTTCCTCGAGACAAACTGATCCCTCGACCCCTCACAGTCTGGTTTCAGAGCCAACCACAGCACCGAGACCGCCCTCATCGCAGCCACCGACGACATCCGAACCCTGCTCGACAACGGGGAAACAGCGGCACTCATCCTCCTGGACCTCTCTGCAGCGTTCGACACTGTCTGCCACCGCACCCTAGTTCAATGCCTCAGCAATATCGGCATCCAAGAGAAGGCACTGGAGTGGATCATCTCGTTCCTCGCCGGGAGAACACAGAGAGTCCGCCTCCCCCGTTTCGATCCGAGGCCACCGAAGTCATCTGTGGCGTACCGCAGGGATCGTCACTCAGCCCCACCCTCTTCAATGTCTATATGAGACCTCTTGCAGCCATCGCACGCCAACACAACCTCAACATCATCACCTACGCCGACGACACCCAGCTGATCCTCTCCCTCACCAGAGACCCCGACACCGCCAGAACCAGCCTACACGAAGGGATGAAAGACGTCGCCGAGTGGATGAAGAACAGCCGCCTGAAACTGAACTCAGACAAGACGGAAGTCCTCATCCTGGGACCATCGCCCTCCGCCTGGGATGACTCCTGGTGGCCCCCCGCCCTGGGCACCACTCCCAAGCCAACAGACCACGCACGCAACCTGGGATTCATCCTGGACTCCTCCCTCTCGATGACCAGACAAGTCAACGCCGTCTCATCATCATGCTTTCACACCCTTCGCATGCTCCGCAAGATCTTCCAATGGATCCCGACCGAAACCAGGAAGACGGTCGTCCCGGCACTCGTCACCAGCCTACTGGACTACGGAAACACCCTCTACGCCAGAACCACAGCCAAACTACAGAAAAGACTCCAACGCATCCAGAACGCCTCCGCTCGACTCATCCTGGACATCCCCCGACGCAGCCACATCTCCGGCCACCTGAGGGACCTGCACTGGCTCCCCGTCAACAAGAAGATCACGTTCAGGCTCCTCATCCACGCACACAAGTCTCTCCGCGACCTGGGCCCCAAGTACCTCAACGACCGCCTGACCTTCTACACGCCCACCCGCCAGCTACGATCTACTAGCCTCGCCCTCGCCACCGTACCACGCATCCGAAGAGCCACCGCCGGAGGCAGATCCTTCTCCTACCTGGCGGCCAAGACATGGAACTCCCTCCCCATCCACCTTCGGCTGACCCAGGACCATCTCGCCTTCAGGAGACAACTCAAGACTTGGCTGTTGGAGCAGTAACGGACCCCTTCCCCAAAGCGCCTTGAGACCCTTCCGGGTGAGTAGTGCGCTATACAAGTGTTATGATTGATTGATTGATTGATGGGCAACACCAAACGCATACTGGCTATCAGTACAGACATTCACTCGCTTTCCCTCTGACAACACACACGCTCTAGTCAATGCAATCACCTCTGCTGCTTGTGCTGAATTCTGTGCTATACGTGCTGTTTCAACAACTGTATGTAAAGTTGTGACGGCATATGCCGCAGTCGTTTCACCATTCGGAAGCTTGAAACACGAACCATCTACCCATAAGGTACCATCAACATTCGTAAGAGGAGTATCTTTCAAATCAACTCGAGCCTTCGTTTCTTCCTCTGTCCGAAGAAAGCAATCATGCTGTTCTTGAGCATCTGTCTCTGTAGAGATCGGCAACAACGTAGCTGGATTCAACACATTACGGGCCCGATGTAGGTGGCCATTACCGGTCGGTAACAGCCGAATTCGGCCGTTACCGACCGGTAAATGGGTCATTGAGATGTAGGGGACATTTTTTACAGAATCGGTAAATTTACCGAATCGGTAAATTTACCAATTCGGTAAAATACCGAATCAGTAATTTTACCGATTCGGTAAATCTCACATGTAGGTGGCACTGCAAACAGTGCCACAGGCCTTTAGGAGTTGGTATTTTACCACCCAATCCAATTGGGTGGTGAAATACCGAATCCAGGTGTGCATGCACATCTGTGCATGCACACCTGTGCCATGTAACACACAGACATGCCCTTAGGGCATGTCTGTGTGCCACATGGCACACATGCCTGTAATTGGGGTGCCAGAGGGTGTCAAAGTGACACCCCCTGCACCCTTGCAAAATTCGGTATTTACCGATGTGGTAAATACCGAATCGGTAATGCCCATTGATTCCTATGGGCTTTAATGCCCATAGGAATCAATGGGCATTACCGATTCGGTATTTACAGAATCGGTAAATACCGATTCCTTCCGATTCGGTAATTAATTACCTACATCTGCCCTCCTCTTTTTTACCACTTCTTAAATACCGATTCGGTATGAATCGGTATTTAAGAAGTGGTAAAAAAGATTTACCTACATCGGGCCCTACATCTTTTAATGTGAACATGGCTAGCCAAAAGCGTCAACTCATAACCTGACAGACGTGCACTAGGAAGGTGCTGAGTCTTTGTCCTATTCAATAAGGTATCCACTGCATGTGGGACCATCACAATCAACGTATTATCCAATACCAAACCAGCAGACTGTCGGATAGAAACAGCCGCTGCCGCTGTAGCTCTCAAACAGCTCGGCAACGCTTTAGCTACCGGATCTAACGTAGCCGAAAAATACGCACATGGGCGCTACTTGTCTCCAAATTGTTGAGTCAATGCTGACAATGCACAACCTTCTCTCTCGTGAACATACAATGTAAAAGGTTTACTGTAGTCAGGAGTACCCAATACCGGAGCCGAACACAATGCATCACGTAATTCAGAAAAACTTCTCTGACAATCATCAGACCAAGGGAGAGGGTATGGAGTATCTTTAAGAGTCAGCGCCAACAGAGGTTTCGCTAGCAAGGAAAAGTTAGGGATCCATTGCCTACAATACGAGGTAATACCTAAGAAAGCACGTACTTCTCTCTGTGTGGATGGCACACTCATTTGCGCAATCGCTTGAATTCGTTCTGGGGTCAACCTTCTTCCCTCCTTCGACAAGAGATGACATAAGTAGGTTACTTCTTGTCGGCAATACTGTAACTTGGAAGGTGACACTTTATGATGAAGGTCAGACAAATGTCGTAACAAAGAAAGAGTAGCCTCTTTACAAATCTTTTCGTCATCAGCAGCAACCAACAGATCATCAACATACTGGATAAGAGTAGCACCAGAAGGCAATACAAAATCATCAAGCTGAGTTTTCAACGCCTGACTATAGATGGAGGGACTTTCACAATAACCTTGGGGAGCTCTCTTAAACCGGAAGCTTCGACCTCCTAATGAGAAGCCGAAAATATCTCTACTGTCCTCAGCAATTGGAATGCTAAAGAAAGCATTCTTCAGGTCGATAACAGAAAACCAGGCTGCCGAAGCAGGAATCAGAGTCAACAAAGCAGTGACATCAGGGACAACAGGAAACTGTGGCACAACAATCTTATTCACTTCTCGAAGATCGATCACAAACCGATACACAGGTGGCTCAGAAGCATCAGTACTCTTAAGGACCGGCAGAACAGGACTGTTACACACGTTACCTCTCGTTTCTTCAATTACACCCTTCTCAACCAAATCATAGATGATCGCCAAAAAAGCTCTCTCGCCATCACTAGAGATTTTATATTGCGGAATACGAGGTAGCCTAGCATTCGACTTGAGGGTGACAACATATGGTGGAATCTGTAAGAGACCAACATCATTCGAACCTGTAGCCCAAAGCGTATCAGGAAGCGAACGCAATTCCAGTGGAAGACAATCTTTAGACAAATACATCGGGGAAATCACTTTCTTACCCAAGGTAAGATGTACTCCCGAAGGAGAACAATGTAATGTCGCATACAATCTTTTCAGCAAGTCCAAACCCAACAGATTCTCATTACTACCAGTCATCAGAATAAGAGGAGCTTCCAATTCACAAGGCCCAATAGAAAGGGACAAAGGACTAGAAACCGGATTACGAACTGGGGTGCCTGAAAATCCAACGGAAACATTGGTCAAGCCAGACAAAGGTGCGCCAGGAAGTTTAGAGTGCATAATAGAACTCTTCGTCGCACCAGTATCCAAAAGAAAAGGTTCTGCCACACCTGATGTAATTACTTCAACATAAGGTCCACTCTGGTCTACTGGAACTGACACTACTCCCTCTCTTTGCCCATGGCTGTCCTAACTATCATTATAACCAGCACTCTCACTCTCGACATAGTATTCATCAACATAGTACTGTGCAGACTGACCACTCGGAACATTCTGTCTGTCAAAATAATTCGCAGAATTCTGAAGGGAAGAGGAACGCTCATTCTGGGGTAACACACCACGTCCCCTACCCCTAGGAGCTTGCTGGAAACCACCACGACCTCTCTGATCAGAGGTGCCATTTGCACGCTGTAACAAAGTCGGGCAATTATTCTTGAAATTACCTTCCTCTCTGCAATAAGCACACTGATTAGGACCAGGAAAGAATCGCGGAGCATAAGGCTCAGGCTTCTGTAACAATCTCTGAAACTGTGGAGGTTGCTGAAACAGGCTGATTCTGACGAGGCGGATAAGCTTGCTGCAAAAGAACTTTCGTCTTTAGATCTTTAGTTTTCTTCTCTGCTTTATCCTTCTCATCTTTATCCCTATTCTCATAATATTGTGCAGTAGCCAATATCTGGGCCGATGAAAAAACAGCCCATGAACTCTCAGAGTCCTTTAACTTATTAGAAAGTTCGGGAAGCAAATTAAAGACAAATTTGTCCACAAACAACCTTTGACCACCTTCCGTACTCATGTCCTGACCACTATGATCGATAAACGTCTCTTCAAACCTAGTGAAGAAATCAGACACACTCTCGTCTTTCTTCTGTTTGCATGCTGCTAACTTATCCCAATTCACTCGTAAAGGAGGCATCATAGTTGTCATTAAATTAATAAACCTACCAGGTAATTCTGCAACTAAGGGCTCAGGTTTGGCACCACCTACTTGCCGACCATCTGCAGCAACAATATTAGCCCACGTATCTCCTAATTCTGCTGCATGATTCTCATGACGAATCTTCGCCCACAAAGGTTGAGGAACTACATTACCCATTAACATGTCTATGTCAGCTAAATTCATAATACACGCTTCAACTGTCTGAGACAACTCCTTATAATAACCGGCAGGATTCTTACGGGGGTCAGGTAAGGTCTGCTTAAGAGCTAAGACCTCTGCTCTTTTCCAAGGGACATGTACCCATACTCCCTGAAAATGTGCCGGTACACACTGAATACCCTGATTAACATTAGCAACAACTTCCTCTCTCCATACAAGGGGAACCTCTCTCATAGGATACTGCTTCACTTTCCTCCTAACAGAGGAATCAGGTTCGTACAATGTCTGAGGCGGTAATCTAGACCTAAAAACAAGTATCGTCTCTACGGCATCTGTAACATCAGATTCCACTATCGTCCCTTTGGCAAATTCTGACTGAACATCAAGCACTTCCTGCGGAATCGGACCCAACTCATTATCTTCCCATTCCTGACAAAGAAAAGTACACATTACATCAAAAACGTACCTTTGCTTAGGCGGATCCCACTGAAAGAAAACATCCAGAACCGCTGGCAAATTATACATAGAAGCATTTAAAATCCATCTACGAGCCAACAAATCCAACACTGTCCGTTCCTCGGAACTAGGAAGCTGACTACGACTCTGCTTTCGTTCCGAAACAGGGGTCATATTCAGTGACCCAAACAATGGAGACAACAGATTAACAACAGTCTCAGTCATTCGTTTTCGAGCAGAAGGAGAAGAAGCAGACATAAGAACAGGAGAATGAGTATATTGAGGCAAAAGAGGTGTAGAAGCAAGAACAGTAGGAGTCAAAGATACAGAAGTAGAAGGCAAAGGAGTTTGAGGCAAAGCTGATAGCAAAGCTGGCGACCCTAGAGTGGGTTGCGCAGTAGGAGGCAAAACCATCTGTGGAGCACTGGGTGGCTGAACAACAGCAGGAGGTTGAACAACAAAGGGTGGAACAACCGGGGGTAATGGAGGCGCAGTAGCACCCTGCACATAAGGGGGTGGCAATCTCAGTAAATGAGAGATCAAAGGATCTTTTTCAAGATCTCCAATTACTTTTGGAGGAGAAGGCGGCAAGGCCGGATAACATTTATCAATGGTCATACAACGTTGTCTATCTGAGACTTCACTCGCACGCTCTTCTCCATCTTCCTTAAACTGCCTAGCAGCTTGTAGTACTGACATATTCTTATCTTTCCTATCTCTTTTTGCTTGCTTAATTTCTCGCTGTTTGGCTTCCTTCGCCAAAGGCAGAAAGAGTCAAACATTGCCGGCCGGGCTTTCTTCTTAAATAGCGCAACTTCTAGATTATCTAAAATATTTAATTCGAAACTACCATATTGGGGCCATCGTAAAACACCATCTTTTCTTGTATAGCGGACCCACACTTCATTATAAGTGATAGGACCCACTCCGTGTTTTGAATAGAGCTCATAAGTCGGAGTTCCAACCGGAGGTATCGGACACGAATCCTCCAATCGGGAATCCCTATTGCAACCACAACTAAACCATTTCAATTTTGCTAAGACCAGGCATCTTATAGCTCACTAATCTAGCTTCAAACTTCAAGGGGTTATCAGCTATCGATACACTCGCAAATATACGAGCCCCTCGGCTTCGATTGTTGCAGCAACCGAATCAAACAAAACCAAGAACCAAAACAAAATCGTGGGAGCGACCCACTTATACGTAACCAAAATATCTGTCACGCCACCAGAAGACCGTGTATCGTCTCGCTTTACAAAGGATCAATCAAGGGTCCAAGACAGGGCGACAGTCAGGGCAGCAGTCCTTCGTAGCCGTTGGAAAGCGGGAAGCCTCGCAGAAAAGACCTTCGGTCCACGTCGACATGCAGGGGTCAATGAAGTGGCGGCCTTCCTCCCGAATTTCCTCACGTGGCTCCTCACGATCCTCAGGCTTGGACCGGTACCGCTGAAGTCGCCCAACGTTGGGCGCCAACTGAAGAACCGGGTTTTAGAACCCAGCGGCGCCAGGGACACGCCCAAAGTCTTCAGGTTCTCCTGTCTTGTCAAACAGAGACACGGAATACTTCTAGGTGGCGTCAGAGATCAAATTTATTAGCTGCAGCTAGTAACAGTAATCTCAGCAATACAACACGGTGTACAACTCAAGAAACTGTTCAAATTTGTAAGGCGAAACATCCCTTTTTATACCCAATATTCACATTACAAATGGACACCCACTGCGCAAAATTCTGACCAATAGGACACATTTTCTAACTGAGTATCACATTAACAAAAACCCAATTTACAGTAACCCAACCCAAAAGTTAATTATTAGGACTGTCCCAAATTCAATTTCCACAAGCCGGACAAACCCATAATTGAAAGCACTACCCATGTAATGAAAAGTCATAAGGAAAGAAACAATTCAGATGTTGAGTAGGATAAGATATGTGCAAGAAACTAAAAGTTAATGATATCCTGAACATTGATTGGTAATTTTAGACAAGAATCAAACCAAGGGAAACTGGCCTCGCGAAGGGTCAGTTTCAGGTGAAGAGGTCAGCGTCCTGCAGTTCACTCACAAGTCAGAAAAGGGCCTGTTAATGCATACATGAACAATGAGGCCCATGCAACTTTGTTCGTTCGGTTACCTCCACGGCCTACGTGAGGGCAACACAAAAATGGCGTCACAAACAACTCAAACAAAATGGAGTCTGGTTCGAAATCACGGAATCTCAGAGGAGCCACCACCATGGTGGCTCATCTTAAGGCACTTAATGTTTGCTATTGCTGACGTGGGAATACTTTAAAAGAAATCTGTTCAACCCTTGCCTTGTTCTTCTTCAGGCTGACTGAATCTTTGGCACTATTTTAAAATGGAGCATAAGTCAACAACGTCTCAATAAATACTATTAATTATGTTCAGTCCATAATGAGAGTTTTAATTAGTTCAAAAACTTGTATTCATCATTAAGAGTTTTGTAATGTGTTTCTGGTCTCTTTATTCAAATTAGAAATTAGATAAATCCATTTAAAGAAATATCAGGAAAATCATAGATAGAGTCAATCAAGAGAATTACAGCGGGTTTCATAATGGATATATTATCTGAGTCCCTATTTAATCTAGCAGATCCTAGCCTACCAGAAGAAATTATTTTCAGAAAAGAGATAGATTTAAAGGAGCATTGAAATATAATCAGTTTGCAGTTGAACTTCTCATGAAGAGTAGTTCTGGTTATTTGATCGAGTCTCTTCTCTCAAATATCACCAGCAAACAATTGCAGAAACAACTGTGCAAAATTACGCTAGGAAAATGGTCACAGCAGTAGCCATAATGGTTAAAGAAAAATTCAGACACCCACAAATTAGTAGGTGACAGGAAATCACCATCAGCAGTATGGGCCAAAAGGGCTAAGGAAAAGGATGGTCACAAAATAAATAACCTGGACCAGTCTGGACAGCATAAAGCTCTCGGAGTGTGCTCTAAAAGAGTGAAGAATAGCGTAGCATAGCATGTGTCCAACTAGGAACACATATATTATAGACACAAAAGCACATGTATCAATGTACACTGCTGTTAGGTCATCTCACGCCAATGAAAAAGGATTGTTCAATGGTCAGCTGCTTCTTTCTCCATTCCCACAGTAAACGTATGAAGTCAGCAAGCTGCTATCTACACGTAATCTACTTAGTTGATAATATTCATGTGCATTAGATTTACTCAGGGTTCCCACAAGAACCCTGCAGTCTAAACTATTAGCTATTCAGAACACTACTGCATGATAAGGAACTATTTTAAAGCAGAAACATTCTAGTTGTAACTTTACTGAATTAAGTCATGAGACTTATGCATTCATTATTGTGAATATGCGGCAGTTAAAATCTACTAAATACAATGAGAACATGTAGCTTAGGCTGGAAATTAATATATTTTTTAAGTCAGCACATTCTACAAGGATGACATGTCTAATGAAGTCAAACATTAATTATTTATTTAATAGAGCACAGTCCAGCATCTGCTAAAATCATTAATTTTTTTAAGAGGAAAAGGAAAGGAAAATAAAGTGTAGAGTACAAAATTTGGCCTAGTCTACCCTGACAGTGTAAATACAATAGAAACGAGTGCTTACTACAAAAAGAAGTTCTTGCAACATGTTAATTTGCAAGTTTAAGAAAGGGACATTTTCCTACGTTTTAGTCTTTAAGCATTCTTATGTTATTATAATGCGCAATTTAGGACACTTATTTTAAGCTACATGTTCCTGCTCTGTTACTATGGGGCCTCCGTGTTTAAATGTGGGTGCTTGGCAATCTTTGCTCTTTTTTTCAAAAGCAAACTCCCAAAGAAGGACGTTGATTTTGAAAAACAAAACCGCTAATGGCCCTGGCACTGTACAAGGGGTTTCGGGGGGTTGGAGGGGAGGGAGGGAAGGGGTATTTTGATTCTTTTTGGTACTGCTAGACTTTCCCTGTCAGTCATGGTGGGAGTGATCTGCACCTACTTATTAATTGTATCAGGTGGTGGTTAGGAATGCAGACCATTTGCAGCACTGGTGAAGTCACTCTTTGTGTGTCCTCACTGACTCAGGGTGAATGAGAATGTATAAGAATGTGAGTATGGTTTGTGTGTCATAAAAGGATTTATGATCACCCCTCGCTACTGTTGTTCTTCCACTGAGCACCACCTGTAAAAAACTGAAGACAGTTGAAGAGCAAACTAACTTGTGTAGCACAAGCTCTAGAAAACCATGAAAGCCTTTCTCTACTTAGAACCCCCAGTTGACAAGTTCCAAATTGTTAATACGGCACTAATTGGACTACATGAATACAGCAATAACAAATAAAAAGACAAGGAAAGATCTTTTTTCAAAGTCCATATTTACTGAAATCAGCAAAAGGTACTGTACATCGATGACCAGTTCCATGATGCAACGGAAATCAACTGAAATAGATTTTCAGATTTATTGTAAGTCCAGGAACCAAAATGTTAAAAAGAACCATAGCAACCATTTGCAACTGGTCAACTAGAATTGTTGGCAAACCCCAATTGTACCGCATATGCTTTGCTCGTGAAGCACTAGGACTTTAGATTGCCATCAATGGTGAAGAGCATGCTCCGCGAAATTGAGCCCTCTCCACTCCTTCACAACTCTGCCTAGAACGTGTAGGTAGGCCACTCCCCCCTAGTCCTCACCCTGCCTTTTTCAAATGTATGACAGGCTCTTATATAGTGTCCATCATATCTGTTCATTTTGACTAAAACCTAATCAGAGAAGCCTACCATCAATCCCATGTTCAATTCCCAGCCTCTCCCGTGTCCTCTGAAAAACACAGACCATCTCTCTCCCTGTCTGTTTCAGGTTGGGCCTGCATGCAGGCTTTGGATGTATGAGTATTAGAAACCTGAAAAACTGATTCCACTTATTGAGGAGGTGTGTGTGTTTGTGAGACGAAGAGAGAAAGTATGTGTGTGAGAGAGAGAAAGAGAAAGGGAGAGAGAGGGTAAGAGAGAGAGAGAGAGAGAGCGAGAGAGAGAGAGAGAGAGAGAGAGAGAGATAGAGAGAGAGAGAGAATGAGCTTTAGCAGCATTTCTCTGCTTAAATATCTGTTTTCTTTTGAAGGAGCCGAGCTCCGTGTTCTAGATCCACTCTAGAACTTCGAGTCAATGGTACTTTTTCTCAGCATGAAAGTGTGAAAGGGAGAGAAATCATTAACAGGTCACTCATTTCAATTCCAATTCACTAAGACTCTAAAGGATCACATATTACAAAATAAAGTTAGTTGATTTATTGCAAAGCCAAGAATAACTGGAGGTTCAGGCACCTCAAGATGAGGGTGTAGAAATACATTGGAACCAATACAAAGTCAAATCTATGGATGAAATTTAGGCAGTGCAACATGCACAGAATAATTAGTGGAAGAACCCGGATACAAAAGATTATGGATCAGACATTCAAGATCCCCTTCATCAAACGTTTGGGGGTATAAAACATTAATCTATCCCTACACTAGCACTAGTGTGACATCCCTACATAGCATTTTCCCAGGGCAAGGTCAGTTAAGATGTCAGCTTGTAAAGCTTTCCTAAGAAGTCTCCCCAATTTAGTTGGGTCAAGCAGCATAAAGCCACTAAGAGCTTGTTTTTAGAAGCTCTTTTTTTTTAGGTAAGGCAGAAGTCCCTGGACACTCTCCCTAGGTACGATACATTAATAACAGGTTTTATCCCATGATCCTATGCGGATCACCCCATCCAGTCTGGCCACCTCCTCATAGGTAATTTTCCAGTAGGCAGCGATGCTCCCAAGCTTGGTGAGATGATCTTGATTCCCAGGATCCCCCCGATGAGAAAGTACAACAGTTCTCCACTATCAGTATCAACACTCAATGTATCCCCTTCTCTCCATGCCTAACTCCTAAAACAAAGATATTATTTTAACTAACGAGGGTGATTCTTCCACCTGCAACAGAAACGTGAGAAAGAACAAATCCAACATGCACATGAAATTCAACTATTAAATATAATGCAAGATCTTCCAGGGAAAATGTATTTCAGGCCTACACTATTTGGCCAACATAAGAAAAATGGAACACAGGCATTCTGAAATTACATATAAAGTGAACACTCTTTACTGAGCACTAAAGTAGCATGTTACATAAGCTCATCAAATACATTAATAATTGTCAGCAGTATACATGAATTTTGCACGTTAATAATTTCAGCTGATTGCATCTAGTTGCAATGTTGATTTCTTCAAGTTAACATTGAAATATATGTCCCTTATACACCATGATCCACATTATTAGAGTTCATGTTCTAATATTTCATGTTAATATAACAAAAGAATATATGCATTTGCGGGCTACTCATAGCTACTCGTGATTATGAAGCGCACTCACAAATAAAAATGAATTTTGCGCTACTTCACTTTCAAAGGTTTATTGCATCACAGCTTCTCACATTTTGGAGACCCACCCTCGAGGGATAAGTCTTAGGACTTGTAACACTGTCAAATTGTGGGTGCTCAGTTATTATGGACATATAGGAGCAGAGTTCTGTGGCCTTCATCCTTCATGTGGTGCATATACCAAATAAAGTCCAGGTCCGTCCAAGGCTGTTGGCTCCTCCACAGAGTAAACTTTAAGGTCTGGTACACTGGAACACTGGACCTGGGCCTAGGAGAGCTCCAAAATAAGAGACAGAACATGAGTTAAAGAGAGAGAAACCTACAATGAGGCTGAGTAAGAGCGAAAGAGAGCGATTGTGTTTGTGAGAGAGATTTACATAGCGCACGAATGCCCGTAGGCGTCTAGGCTCTCATAGCGGAGGAAAGAGCCAGAGTTCCAGTTGTGAGTAATTTAAGTTAAATTAATTTGAGAAAAGCCATGTCTTTATAAGCTTTCTGAATCCGAGTAGCATTGGACAACTTTTGATGTTTATTGGGAGCGAGTTCCATAGTTTTGCTGTGCCCAGAATAAAGCTTCTTCCACCCCACTTGACTTTTCTCAATTTTGGAGTCTGGAGAAGTTTACTCTGTGCTGAGCGAAGGTGTCTTGGAGGATTGTACCAGGTGAGATGTTGTTTCAGGAATGCTGGTCCATTTCCAGGTAATTCCTTGTATGCTAGACCTTAAAATCTATTCTCTTTTTCATGGGGAGACAGTGGAGTTTTTTAAGGCCTTCTGATATGGACTGAAATTTGGGGATGTTCAATATCTCTGGCGGCTGCATTTGTGTCCACTGGAGCTTCGCCATGTGCTGTGTTTGGATGCCTAAGTATAGGGCATTTCCGTAGTCCAGTCTGGCCAAGGCTAGGACTGTGACTAGAGTTTGTACTGCTTCAGGGGGAATGAAAGTGCATATTTTACGGATGGATTTTAAAGTCAGCAATGTCATCGATATGACTTTGTTGACTTGATGTTGAAAGGACAATTTGTCATCAAAGATGATGCCCGAATTCCTCACTTTTTGAACTGGGGTGGGGTACACGCCCATACTAGGGGGCCACCAGTTCTGAGACCAAAAATATATATTTGATTCGAATGGGAGGACCTCTGTTTTGGTGCCATTATGCTTCAAAAAGTTTCACCCCATGCATTGGTTTATGTGGTACATTGTTTAAAGCTATCGGCAATGTCTTCAGGGGTGCTTGAAATTGACACCACAATTTGGGTGTCATCGCATAAGATATTATTGCGAATCCATATTTCATGATGATGTTGGCCAGAGGAGTCACGTAAAGGTTGAATAGGGTGGGGCTCAGCGAGGAGCCCAGCGGCACTCCACATGGGAGCATAAACTGCTCTGAGAGGGAGTTGTCGACCTGAACGTATTGATATCTACTGTTCAGATAGGATTTGACCAGTTTTAGGGCAGTGTTCTTGACTCCTGCTTCTTCGATTCGTTTGATTTGTATGTCGCGGTTCAAGTGTCAAAAGCCACCGACAGATCCAACAGGATTAAGGCGGCCCTGGCTTCCGTGTCCAGTATTGCTATGATCTCCTCTGCTACCAAATTCAGGGCAGTTTCTGTGCCATGCCCTTGTCAGAAACCGTACTAGGAGGGATCCAGAAGGTCTGCCGAGGAGATGAAGGTCGCTAGTTGGGAGTTGAGGATTTTTTCCTGTACTTTGGCCGGGAAAGGAATCCTGGCTATAGGTATGTAATTACTGTGATCAGTGGAATCTGAATTAGTTTTTTTATTAGAGGCAGAATTGACAACGTTTTCCAAGCGTCTGGAAAGACGCCTGATGTTACGACTTCTTTGTAGAGTGTGCTAAGTTGTTTGCTGATTGTGTCTGGTGCCATGTGGAATATAATGGGTGGGCAAGGGTCCCAGGGTGCTCCAGATTTTATGGATTTGATAGTTTATGTTATTAGTTAAATGCTAGGTGGATCAAAGGAGTCTATAACACTAATGGGACATGGGATGTTGGAAGCGGGGTGGTTGTCATGTCGTCATCCCAGTCTGTGAGGGATTCGAAAATGATGAGCACTTTGTCCTTAAAATAGCCTGCGAGTTGGTTGCAGAATGCTGCACAAGTGTCTTTTTTTGTGGTTCTGGAAGTTTGACAAGTTTCTTCAGGGTTGGAAATAGTTATTTACTGGAGTTGCCTGCTTGTTGTATTTTATTTAAGAAGTATTTACTTTTCTTGTCCATTATCATATTTTTATTAGTGTTCAGTGATTGGGAATATATTTCTTTTTCGGCTATAGTGTAGTTGCTTCTTCAGTGCCACTCGGCTTTTCTACAGATCTGCTTCTGTTTGTGCAAGGCATCACATAACCAGGGTTCAGATTTCTTTGTGCGCTTGCTGGTAACGCTTTTTTCCGGTGCCAGCAAGTCTACTGCAGACTTGACCCAGTTGGAGAAACTGTCTGCCGGTAGACTTGAATCAGGTTTCAGGTCAGGATTAGAGGATACTAGGGTGCATTGCAACTGTTGGGGTGTAATGTTCCTCCAGTTGTGTCTTTTGAATGTCTAATGGGAGATGTGTGTTGGGAATGTGGTGTGTGGTGGTTACAGTGAATGGGATGGCTCTGGGATCTGTCCATGGAAATGGCATAACCTCTATTATTTTAAGGTGGGGGTTAGATGTAAACAACCCATCCAAGGCGTGACCAGCGTCATGTGTGAGATGCATGACTTTCTGCTCCAGCATTGGCCATTACCTCTATTAGTGATAATGTGTTATGGGCTTCTAAGTTTTCGAGGTGATAATTAAAATCACCTAGTATGCAGTAGCGGAGAGAAAGAAAGAGCAAGACAGAAAGACTCAGAGCCAGTGAAACAGATAAAGAAGGACCGAGATATTACTAGATAAAGTAATAGTGTGGTAGAAGAGAAAGAGAGATGTTATTTAAAGAGAATGTACCAAAAGAGGAGACGGAGAAGCACAGAGAGGGTGAGAGGCAGAGAGAGTTAGACTGCAATAGAGAGGACAGGTTGGCTAGGAAAAGGGATGAGATTGGGAGAAGAAGGGAATAGCTATGAGATCAATGTAAAGGGAAGTGGACTAAGAAAGATGGAGAAATAGAAAGAGGAAAAATTTGAGAGAGAGAGGAATATATAGATTAGGACAGTGATACTCAAGTACAGCCCAGGGGCCACTTGCGGCCCTCTTGACCTTTGCATGCTGCCCCCCTGGTGAATAGCAGCACATGCTGCTGTTTAGTTTCTGGACACTAATATTCAGAAAACATGTTAAATAAACAGGCAAGCATTTATTAAGCAGCATGTCTGTTTATTTCACATTTTTGTAGACTGCCTTATACAATCCTTGACCCACCCAGTCCCCCCACCGGCACGCTGCTGGCATCAATACCGCCCTCGGTCACATAATAGACCGTACTTTGAGGCCCCAGGGTAAATGTTTGTGAGTACTCATGGACTAGGAGAACGCAAAGGAATAGCTCAACAAAAGACAGAAAAAGAAAGTGAGTTAATGAGAGCACAAAAGAAATAAAGAGAGGAGGGATGGATAGCTGGGGGAAACTTATATAAGAGAGTACAAGCAATATTTTTAAAAGATGGATAGTGAGACGATAAGGATGGACACACTGGCATCCGAGGAAGAAAGAACAGAACACAACAGAGGGCAATAGGCGAGAAGGAATATAACGGAAAAAATGCACTGAAAACTGGATATATAGAAGGAAAGGCGGAGATGCACGTACAGAAACAAAATGAGACTAGCTTCTCTGCTGCACAGAGAGTTCTGCTGAGAGCTAATTCCCTTCAACAATTTATTACAGGTTTTAAATCTGAATTGGTTTGGGCTGCAGTTGTTACAGGGGAAGGCGAAAAAACCCATAAGATTTGTTTTCTCAAGGTGGGGTTATTAATTATTGATCTTTTTTTTAATTTATTTTTTACAGACTCTGGAAATGGGAACCCGGGCATCATCATCAGCAGCTGCATCCTGTTCTCTTGCCTGCTGGCACAATCGGCAATTTATTTACTACCCCACACAACTGCGCGCCACCTCCCTCTCCTGAACTCTCCCGGCAAATCAAGGAGAGGGGAACAGCGCGGCATAAATAAATGAAGCCGGCAGGGCCTGTTCCTTTGGCCGGCAAGAGCGATCCCGTCCAGGCGAGGCTGCTCGGGGATGGATAGCATAGCGGCTCTGGCATTACACAAACACTATTAGGAATGATTTCTGCAAAATAATTGGGGGCCTGTCCTCCATTATCATTTACATGGGGCCCTGGGTCTGTCTGGCGCTGTTCAGTCAGAGGCAGGAGGACTGTACCTTGGAAGCAGTCCTGCCCGGGGTCTCAGTGCAGGCATCTAAGTAGGCATCAAAGGAGGGGTACCCTCCCGTTTAGAGGTATTGCACTCGTACTGAGAACCGCAGGTACTCTACCTTTCAATGTAAAGAAGTGCAGGCACTCAGTACCTGACAGTACCTGCTCACTTAAATCATTGAATCCCTCCTCACTTATTTAAACCACTCCCAGCCACATTTGGCAGTCTGCTGAGATCCAGATTCTACATCTCTGAGTAAATAGTGTGGCCATCTTTAATTATGAATGGTGGTACTCACAAACCAATCACAGCTTGTGCCGTATCAATATATCGTTCTTCCGTTCCTTAACTGTAGATTATTTACTTATAAATCTATTGAATGTGTCAGTGAAAATGCACCCTCCTGAGCTCTTTTGAATAATGTCAGTGGCGTAGCTAGAGCATTTGCTGCACGGGGTGATCCTGTTTGCCTGTCCAGTGACACAGGTAAGGGGTGTGGGGTGTGGTGCTGGCGACAGGCCATGACGAGCGGGGAGGGGGTGCTGGTGACAGACGACGAATGGGGGTTGGAGGCAACAGATGAAGAGGGAGAATAAAAAAAACCTAAAGAAAGATTACCTTGCGCTCGCCACCGCCCGTAAGCTACGCCACTGAATAATGTTAATATTATGTGATGGAGCAATCCATGCTTTAAATCATCTTTCCAAGATGGACGCCGGAGCTCTAACCTTGCAGACTCCCCCTGATCATGGTGTGTGATCATCTTTGTAACGGTCAGAATTGGTCCTGACTGGCATGTGGAGCCTGAGAAGCCATAACCTGTAAAAACCTTTGCACACCCTCAGTTCTACATATGCAGTCTAGCAGACAGTCAACTGGCCCTGTGATCCTAAGAAGTTATTAAACTACGGGAATATTTACAAACTCCTATCACCACCACGTCACTTATAGTGACGTTGTGGTGGCAATAGGGGCTTCGCCTTATTTACAAGGCGATGTTAAGCCACTTAACGTGGCTTAACGCTGCCTTTTAAATAAGGCACCCATTTAAGCTTCACTTAGCATGAAAGGGGTGGGCAATGGGTGTTGTGGTGGGCGTTCAACTGTAACACACATTGATTTTGAAGCAGCCCCCTATTTACAAGGGTGGCGTAAATAGGAGCCAGCATCAAAATTAAGACCATGGAAAACCTGGTCTTAAACAGGGAAGCGAGGAGAAATGCTTTATTTCTCCTTGCTTTTGCTGTTTCTATGTGTGCTGCGTTATGCAGCACACATAGAAATGGCAAACTGCCATTGATTGTTTATGTGCAGGAAGGTGTCCCTTGATGAAAACAAACAATTAACAACAAGAAATATGTTTTTCAACTTCTATGTGTGCTGCATTAAGCAGCACACATAAAAGTTACAAAACACAATTTAAAGATTGTTTATGTGCAGGAAGGAAAACCTGCCTGCACATAAACAATCTTTCCCTCAATGCAGACACCCTTGCAATGTGGTGGAAGAGTGACTGCGTTGGCGCTAGATGGCTAAATTTAGCACCAGAGAAGGGGCAAACGCAGGACTGCAGCATATTGTTGTAAATATGGAGCAGCCCTGCATTTCTGAAGTGGCGGTTAAACCTGCTGTTAGACCTGGCACCATTGGCAAGGGTCTCCCTTCCATTTTCGCTGTTGCCTCATGTGTTTTTGCTGGTGTTAGATGGTTTGGGCACTGTGCCACTGCTATCCAGTGCCACAGTGCAAGTGCTCCCTGTTGTAAATTGATATACTAATCAGTGGTTCCATGTTTGGCTATTTGGTATACTTGTCAGACCCTAGTCTAGTGCACTAAGTATACCAAAGGCTTCTAAATCCAAATGCTTCTGGTGGGCTTGCAGTACTGGTTGTGCCACCCAAAGAAGCAGCCTTGTAAAATGTGTCTAAGGTCTGCCATTGCAGAGCCTGCGTGCAGTCTGGTACTGCCATGCAGACTGGGCAAGTGTACCCACTTGCCAGTCCCTAAACCTTCCCTTTTCTTCATATCAGTCACCCTTATGGTAGGCCCAAGGGCAGGGTGCTTTGTAAGTAATAGATAGGACAAGCCCTGATGTGTGTGGCATGTCCTAATAGTGAATTACAGCCATTTTCGTTTTTCACTATTGCAAGGCTACCTGTTCTCCATAGGCCAGAATGGGCTGTTAGATTATTACATATTTAGAATCCTAACTGTCTCAGAGAACATGGTAGAAATTTCGAGTTTAGAATGCCTGAACTCACAATGATAAAATACATCTTTAAGTGAAGTTGGGTTTAACATTCTGTGTTTGCAAATACCACTTTTAGAAAGTAGGTATTTGCCTGCCTAACCTTTCAAACCTGCCTCTGCTAGATTGTGTATTCCTTTGTCTGGTTTTGGCAGTGACAGGGCTGGGGTATTCCAAGAGACAGGATGAGTCAGCCCAGTGGTGAATAGAGAGATCTGTATCTAGATGGGAGGGAGGAGTTGCACCTGAACCTTGAATAGGGCGGTGCCTGCCTTCCACAATGCTGGCTCCACCTCCTGGGAAGCGGCTGATGTCTCTGCCCTGCACACTGAAAGAAGAGAAGAAGTCCTGTAAACAAAGTTCTCCAGGACTGTATTTGCCTTCCACAATGCTGGCTCCACCTCCTGTGGGGCGTCTGTTGTGCCTGCCCTGCACTGTGAAAGGAAAGGAGAAGTCTGGTAAATAGAGTGCTTCAGAACTGGTTTGGACTGGGCAAAGGCCCCTCTCCCCTCAGAGACTAAAGTATTTTGTGGTATAAATATTGGGACCCTGATCCCATGAAATTAGATCACTTTGGACTACAAGAAGAAACCTTTACTGAGGAGAGGAACCTGAAGAAACTGAGTAGAGACTATTCCTAAGCTGAATTACTGCTCGGGGGATTGGCCTGCAGTGGTTGCCATTTCTGCCAAAGGAAGGAGAAAGGAACTTTGTGTACTTTGCTTTCAACTTGTGAAGGATCTTCAAGGGCTTGGAAAAGAGCTTGCCCCCTGCTGAAGTCTCAGGGACAACATACTTCAACCCCCAGCTCCCCAGAGATCTTTTGCAAGTGCCTACTGCTGTTTTGGGCCTCCTGAGAAACTGCATGTTGCAAGGAGCTGGAAGCATGCCTCAACGAGAAGAAGCGTGTCGCTGTCGCTGTGCCTGCCGTCGCAAATCCGAAGGAGGGTGTCGCCGCTGGAACTGTCACACTGCACCGCATCAGAGAGAAGCGTGCCGCAACAAAGAGGAAGCGGGTCACCGTCAACTCTGCTGCCGTCGCAACTCCGAAGGAGGGTGTCACCGCTGTAGCTGTCGCATTGCACCGCATCAAGAGAAGAGTCTCACAAAGAGGTCGGAGCGTTTCCCCGTCGCTGTGCCTGCCGTCGCAACTCCAAATGAGGGTGTCGCCACTGGAACTGTCACACTGCACCGCATCGAAGAAGAGCACCTTGCATCCCTGAGAAGCGCGCCGCCATCAGAGCTGCTGCCGTCGCATCGTGGATGTCGCCAATTGTAGTTGTCGCATCGAGCGGAAGCTACATGCATTGTGGGAGAAGAGTGATGCCGATGGAGCTGCGCATTGTCAGTGTGTCGCCGCTGCAGTCCACGCATCGAACCAAGAAATTCTCACATCCCCGAGAAGCGTGCCTCATCTGGAAGATCTTCACGTCTTTATTTATTTGCACCTGAGCTTTGCCGCATTTCCCTCGCTGCGACATTGCTTGTTGTGGAAGCTCAACGCAACCTAAGGTACATTGACGCAAAGTGTTGCATCTAAGAACTGAACTGAACTAAGCTAAATCTACCATCTTAAAGTAACAGTATTGTGTATTTTTGTCATTTATGGCCTTGTGGTAACTATATATAAAGTATACTTATTTTTTTTAAATAAAAACCTTGTGTGGTGTCCAACTGTAGTGTTGTCACTGGGTTACTGTATGTGGTCACACATGCTTGACACACCGCCTCTGAGATAAGCCTGTCTGCTTGTGCCAAGCTACCAAGGGGGTGAGCAGGGGTTATTTTAGGAGTGTAATCCCCTTATCCTGACTAGAGGCATGGGTCCCTATGTGTCACAAGTACCTACCTGTGCCAACTAGAGACCCCCAAATCTAACACCTGCACTCTTCCCCTAAAACTCTTACAGTTCAATACAACCTTCAGTAGGGAACGCCTCAATAACACCTTTACTCCCTCACTATCTTCTCAACTACACTAGTGTAAACACAAGGAATGGAATGGAGAATTGCCAGAGCACTAAGCTGCTGTGGGCTTGTGGTACATATGACAACACAGAGCTATGGTCGACCAGGTCACACTATTGCCTCCCTATGATGCAAGTGACACTCGCATACCATAATTAATAGACAAGATCCTGAAAAAATCGATGTAATGTAAACAAATCATGCTTTCGTGGAAACATCTACTGGAATAACCACCAACCTGCAGATAACATTTACAAAGAAAGGGAGCACATGAAACTGGAGTGAGGATTGAGACATTCCATGAAGAGAAGGGGCTGATCAGATGGGTGAAAGCGGAGGTGGACTGAAGTGGTGGTCATGCCAAGAGGTGACCATTCTCAGCCCTCATCAGGCAAGATGTCTCCGTGAATTAAATTCTCGCTGCTGACATCTGGTTTAAATCATCAATCAATACATTTGAATCATGGCCTAATCAAATCAAGCACTCTCTTTTTTAAGGACAATAAAATGAGTAGCACTAAACTGGGTATTTGAAGTCATTTACAATGCGTATAAACTGAACATGGCAAACATGGTGGCATAAAGTGATTTAAATAAAAAAAAAACAATTAATATTACTTAATGTCTCCCCTATAAAGCTCCTGAGTGCCCCAGTTTTCTACAGGTGTGTAGAAATGTTAAAAGGATGAGTCAAGAGACAATTTCCAATCTTTCCAATCTTTCATGACCTCAATGTGAACATTGACGTGATTCAGCCAGTGTTTCTGACATGCTTTTCTCACCATAACGGTTGCCCGCTCTACACTATTACAGAGTCCATGCTTGAGCACTCCCAGGGCATGTGTCGGAAGGAACTTCACCCACAGTATTCTAAAAAGTTCCAAGAGATTTCAACTCTTGTTGGATTTTGCAGTTTTCAGTGGCCACCTTGGGAGCAGCTTTGTTTAAAGGTCTTTATCGAAGAGGACAACAGTTAGACCCCTCTGCTTTCACCTTGAGCTACAGCCTATTGCCTGCACTGTGTGACTTCTGCAATGTGCACCTTCATTTTGTTCACCAAACAACACTTGCACAGCTTAACCAGCTTAACCAGCATCAGTTACCCAGGAACACTCAACAAAGGTTAGTGATTTGGAGTCCTCCTCTTGGCTATAGACTTAATTCTTCATAGAGATCATTGATAACCATCTCCATTTGAGAGTATTTGTGAGTACTTGTGGCAACATGTGTATATTGGCAAATACATGGAGACACATTCTTTTTCCAACAGTCTTCTCAACTTCTCAGCTGAGGACTGCAGGACCACTAATGCACTAAAGAATGATGCAAAGAAGATCTTACTTGTTCATAGTGATTGTTCATAGTGATTACCAGTGGTAGCAGTAAAGATATCTAATATAATTGTGAAGCCTACTAGAGAGACAGTTAAAAGACAATTAAACAGAGAGGCAAGTAAAACCTCACTTCGAAGTCCATTATGACTCTATACATTGTCACGCTACAGAATTTTTGTCCATTGTTTCTTTGTTTATTGTATTCATGTGCAAAGAACACAGACACGTGTGGAAACTCATGGAAATCTAACATGTTTTATGCAAAAATAGCTTCAAGTATCAAAGTATTCTGAGTGCAACTTGCAATTTCAGTGGACCAGTGCTTCTGCTTTATCAGTTGTATCACATAATGCTAAATTCAATACATTTTAACGTTACCTTTATACCTTTTGTCTCAATCCAATAAGCTGGAGGAAATAAAATGGGATCAAACAGAAACTTCAGATAAATAGCAAAATGTAGATGCAAGACTCTTGGGAAGAATGTGGGAAGATACAACAAGCTACGTCGAAAGGCAGACTTCCCTAAATCTGCAGTTCTTGCTTATTTGTGCCAACTTCAGGACAATGCTATGCTTGTTTGAACAGTTAGGCTAAACGTGCATTGCGCAACAGGGGACAAGATGGCAGTAAATTTCAAATATTTGTAAATATGCATTGCTAAGGCTCTGACAGTGCTTTAGGTGGGTATAAAAGCAATAAACTCCAAATGTTATTATAAACAGCTGTGCCTGCATAAAACGCTGCCCTCAGACCTCCCCCCCACACACATTTTCTCACCCGAGGTTAAAAACTACAACTGAATAGCATGTAATTTAATTACTTCAGTTTAAATTTGTCATTGTTTCATTTGATATCAACATCATAATCAGCAATATCGGGTGAATAAGCATGGATCATTCCTTTATTTTTGAACGCTTGCTGATACATTGCTCAGTTTATTCAGAATACAAAATGTCAATATGACAACAATTACTACTCATACTGTTTCAAAATATCTTAATTCCCCATTTCTCAATAATCCAGTAATCTAAGAACAGACGTTGCTCCTGTTCAAGTCTAACAGGATTTTAATCATTTGTCATTCTTTTATTCTGCTCTTGATGTGATCTATATGCTAACGGACACGTGTTAATGATTTTAGTGCAACATTCTGACCATACTAGGGGGCAGACTCTCCTTTCGCCACCATGCATAGTCCAAGTCCATTCCATTCTGCGACAGAATGGGTTTCTGGGGATATAGCTGATCAGTTTCAAGCCTAAAAATGGCAGAGGCATTGGATACTTCTTCCAATATTTTGAAAGTGTGTCTAGTATCTACAAAGGCTTGCTCTATCCACTAGTTGGGAAACAAAATAGAGAACACTCTGTTAATTTGAGACACCTCTTGGAGGTCCAGTTGTCATTGGAGGAGATGTTCTACAGATCATTTGAAGTCAGGGACCACATTATGGGAATAAAAGGCTCTAGCCCAATCAGGCTGCCGGGCATAAACTTTCATGCCTTTCAACTTTCACTTTTCATACTTTCATGTGCATATTATTTCAAAAGCAACATTTACGAAACCACACACCAGAAACGGTGTTCATACGGGGCTACATTGTGATGTAGAGTCTTTCAATAGTGTACCATTCAATTTAGTGAAATATGCTCCAGTTAGAAATCTCTGTGTTCACAAAAGTACCCCTGTTCCACGTAAGCAAGATGTATAATGTCTTACAAATAGCAGCTGGTGGAATTTTTCTAATTCTCTTGACCATCAAGTTTCAAGAGAGGTGTCTGCGCATTCAGGCAGTTGGTGCCCATGATAAAAGATATCAAGGCAAGTTTAATTTTAACTTGGTTCAATGGCACTCCCTTCTTCACAGAACTGGTAGGCAAGTAAGGGAACATCTAGTATGAAGAAATATTTAGGGGTCCCATCGTATATAGTGACCGTCCGCCATAAGGGCGGGGGTCCCGTGCCTGCAATTAGGATGTGCCCACCACAGTGGCGGGCGCATCCAGCATTCCTGACATTGTGGCGGGCGGTGCACTCAGCATCGCCCGCCACAATGCCAGGAAGGCATGCTGTGCATGGAACTGCTGGGAGGTACCATAGGTACCCCCAATGTGCACCCCCAACCCCCTGGAGTACCTGGGGGCCTGCAACGGGCCCCCAAAGCAGACTCTGCATGCCTTTCCGTGGCGGCAATGCCACCACGGAAAGACATTGAAAAATGGCCATTCTAATATGGCTGGTGGTGTCTGATAGACACCGCCACCATATAGAACCCTTTTCCGCAAGGCGACCGGGGCGGAAAAGCGGCGGACGGTCTTTCCGTCCGCCCCGGACCCCCAGCCATAATAATATGGCTGGGGTCATTCCAGTACGGATGGCAGTGGATCGCCCCCGCCAGGCTGGCAGTGGCTACCGCCGGCCTGGTGGGGGCGGTCCACCCACCATCCTAATGGGGTCCTTAATGTTTGGCAGGTTTTCTCAGGCAGCAGAACGTAGGAGTTATTCTCAGACAGAGAATAATGGCTTCCGTCAAGGACAGGTGCAGTACAGTTTGATTTTCCACCAAATCCCCATTCCAAAGCCATGAAATATCCCACCAGGAACTAGATGCTGAGGCCATCAGCGAAGAGAGCAGGCCAGATCAACATAGAGATTCTGTACATAGGAGATGGTTGTTCCACTTGAAAAGAGGGGGCAATGATGAGAGGCGACGGGGACATCATTGTGCAACAGAACATGACCAAGGCAGTTGAGCTGGCTCCTTTCAGGAATGAGCTGGGTGGCATACATCAGCTGCAGGTCATGAAGCAGGAGTAGGAGATGCTTTGGCAAGCAGGACTAGTCTAGGGCTTGGACAGGTCTGTAGATGGGCACTTGTGGGCAGGCATCTCAAGGAGATGTGGCACAATTGCACTGGGGGGAATATACCTATGTCTGCAGTCCACAAAACCTCATAACTGTGCTGTTATGAGCAGCACAAGGTATGGGCCTTTCCAGTAGGGTCGGGCTGAATGATGGACTTTATCTGGTACACCTTAACAAAGACTCAGTCTCCTGGCTGAAGTGTGGGGCAGTCAAGTAAGGATGCTTAAATCGTACAATGGAAACTATAGAGACAGCAAATTTGTTTTCTGCAGTACTGGAGAACTGCATAATAATTTAATTTCAGATCTAACTTAGCCACTGAGGCAAGTGGGTTCGCAGGCAACACCATAGGACATCCCATTACTATTTTACAGGGTCTCAGTCTGGTTCTTTGGGTTTGTATGGCCCTGATAGACCACAGTGGTAAAGGCAAGACATTTGGCCACGTCAGCTGAACCGATCTTTTTCTATCTTGTTCTTCAGCCTGCTGTTAATGCTTTCAACTTTTCCTGCTGATTTGGAATGAAAGTGTTGGTTAATTTCTAAAGCTTAGCAAATCTTATATACTACTGCTGAAATGAAGTGTGTTCTTCAGTCACTTGAGAGGTGACTCAGGATTTCGAAATAAGGGTTGAAGCCCCTTACTAAGATTAGCTGCAAGTAAGGCATTTGTGCTTGCACATGGATACGCTTCCAGGCACTCTAAAACATTAAGCCTGGGCGAAGCACTACGCTACGCTCACGTATTTTGAGAAGTTTTCTCTACTTCACACTATGCAAATTGCACGTAGCACAGTGCAAAAACGCGTAGCGTAGTGCAGCTGTCTTTTTTTGCTTGCTCAAGGTCCTCAACGGCAAGTTGGCGACCGCGAGCAAGCAAAATGACATCCTGGCAAGACTTTTTCCTCGTTCGCGATCAGAAACATCAAGTTGCCGATCGTGAGCGTGGAAAATAAACCTTCCGGCAAGATTCTCAACACGGGGAGGTCAGGTTTCTCATTGTGGATGCTCACGACCGCTCGCGATGAGAAACTACCTGTCTGCGTTGAGAAAGCTGCCGCTCGAGTAGAAATCTACTCGAGCGGCAGAAAATGACCGCTTGCACTGTGCAAGATGTGGTTTGAATTTATTGCACAGTGCGGACAAGCATCCAGCACTGTGCAATCAGTGCGAACAGCATTTTGCACAGTGCACTACGCAGTTCGCGTAGCTCGCATAGTGCGAAGTGCACTTTGCGTAGCTACGCGTAGTGCTACTACGCGAACTATGCCCAGGGTTATAAAACATGCAATCACAAGACAAAAGGAATATGAACTACATTTTGGTATCTATATAAAGTCAGGAGCGGCTGGTAACATTTAGCAATAGTGGGGTGCAATGCCGAAAAGCTCACCAAAATTCTGAAGCACTACGTCCATGTTTCTTCCTTCCCGAGATATGAGAGGGAAAGGGAAGGAAGGTGCTTGACTTCCTGCATGTGAATCTAACCAATCCTGGAGCTGCTCTCATGCTGTTTGCAACATTAGAGCAGCGCCAGGATTGGTTGGAGCAGACTACCCCTATGCTCATTTTAAGGCTAGCGGCCTGTGCCTGTAATCCTCCAGCTGATTTTCAGTGCTGAGATTGCTGTGTCTTAAGTGCACATGTCAGACAGGATGGCTGGAAATCTGACATGTGCACTGTTGTAGTTATTCTGCAATCCCCAGAAATCTGCCTCGCCACCACCCTCACACTTGCGCCTCAACAGGCGGGCCAGTGGCGCACAGAATAATAAAATGGTAATAACCATTTTATTATTCCGTGTTTATTGCTGCGCTTGCAATAGGAGGGATGACACTTCTCCATCCTTTAGGAAGAACCACCCCTGGATAAAGTACATTTGGAGGTGGATGAATAGGCCATAAGTTAGCAGTTGGTTGTCTTGGCTCCATTTTCAATATTATGTGGCTGGTAAATGATATGAGTGGCAATAGGTCTGGGCAATTGAAGAAAAGAAAGGAGCATGCCAGTGAGTTCAGGTTGTGTGAGTCCTCCCATCCCTGCTGACATTGGCAACTCCATTATACAACCAAGAAAGGTAATGGAGCAGAAATGTTGGTGTAACCACAGTAGGCTGACTTTCCACACTCCTTCTGCGTCTATTATATAATTATGTTTTGTCAAGCCTTGCTTTTCAATTTTGGAGGCTTGCCCCTGTAGCAAAGGCAGATCTCTTTGGGAAGGCACAGGGAGTAAATGAGTTTATACAAGATGCATCACAGCTTCATTGGTTCAAGCCAGAGCAGCCTTCTTAGTTGTAGAATCAGTGAGGTATTCCCTCTGGAAATTTTATTGTGAGAATTCTATTGAGCTCAACAAATTCTATACATATTAGCTGTTTTTAGTTGAGGTACAGGCAGAAATAAAGAAATCCCGCTCCATCCAACGAAGCCTAAAGTCATGTGTGACAATAAATGCAGGCTTTGAGTCTGTGAACATAGTTACAATCTTTTTCTCAGCAAGCGTTGAAGATCTAATAGGAACAAGTTCAGCAACTTGGGCAGATCGTACATTGGGCAGGTGGAGACTTTCCACAATTTGATATAGAGTACCTACAGCACATCCTGCAATCAGCTCACTTTGCTCATTACTAAGACATAATCCATCAGCAAAAAACAATATTTCACAGTTAGGTATCGGTTCAGCTATAAGATCAATGCAGTACTTTGTTATGCATTCAGTTGCTATAAGACAATCCTCGGTTTCTTCACCTTTGCTGGTTGGCATTAGGGATGTGAAGTTCACAGTAAAGCAATGGATTAGGGTGACATGAGAGGCAGACAATAACAGAATCCCATGTTGGGATAACATGATTTCGGAAAGGTGTCGGATCATGGTCGTGACGAGGACGCCATAACAGAGTCCTAGTCACAATCAAAGTAGAACTCAATACAATGTTTTCAAAAGCTTTGGACAATGGAGTCTGTAGATGAGAGTGGGGAGGGTGTGGTGGAAGATGGTGTCAAACGCAGCGGAGAGGTTGAGGAGAATCAGGTGCACAGTATCTCCACAGTGGAGGAGAGCTCTGAGGTTGTCTGTGTTGAAAGCACAATCTTCGTGCTGTGGTTGGCACAGAATCCTGATTGAGAAGTGTCGAGAAGGTGATTTTGTTCCAGGTAGTCAGTGATCTGTAGGTTGATGGCTTTCTCCAGTACCTGGCCAGGTAGGGTAGCAGGGAGATTGGACTATAATTTTTTATATCGTTTGGGTCAGCGGAGGGTTTCTTTTGAAGGGTCTGACCTCTGCATGTTTCCATTTGACTGGTAAGGCTGCTGTGGAAATGGAGCTGCTGATGATGCTAGTGATTTGTGTGCTGATAGAGTTGATTCCAAGGTTGAATAGACAGTGGGGGCAGGGGGCGATGTGCACCCCGAAGTGTATTGAGGACATGATGGCCATGGTGGTTTGAGTGGTGAGGTGAGACTAGGTGATGATTGTTCGGCGGGTGTGCACTGGGAGGTTGAGGTTGGTTGGAGGTCAAAGTTGTTGTAGATGGTGGCAATCTTGCTGTGAAAAAAGTCTGTGAGGGAGTCACAGAATTATTGGGAGGGGTGGATGGTGTTTTCTGTGGCTTTTGGGTTGGGGAATACCTTGACTATTTTGAAGAGTTCCTTCATGTGGTTGACTGCAGTGTTGATGCAGGCTGTAATGGTTGCTTTCCTGGCTTCTTTGATGCAACACTGGTAGTTGATGTTGGCTTTGTGAGCAGCTCTTTTGGAGGGATTCCTTGTGGCTCTCCAACATTTCGCAAGTTGGTGGCAGCTGTGCGGTGTATCAGCTGGCTTGTTTCGAGGATTTGTTGGTTTTGGCTGATTTCAGTGGAGGTGACTCTGTTGGCGCATTTGGTTATCCAAGCGGAGAAGGTCTGGACGGCCTTGTCCAGGTTTGATAAGGCTTCCGGTTTGGTGGTGATGAGGGCTTATGTCCAATGTGTCTCAGTTGCCTTGCCCTAGCTGTGGTGGGTGGAGCTTTGGTGCTTGGTGATGGTAAGTTGAGTGTCAGAGATTGTGAAGTGCACAATGCATGGTCAGTTCAGGTAAGTTCTGTGACATGGCTGAATTTGATTTTGTTGCTGAAGCTCAAGATGGGGTCAAGTGTGTGTCTGGCTTTGTGCATCAGTCAGTGACAAGTTGAGTGAGGCCAATGTTGTTCATGTTTTCCAGGAGGGAGGTGAAGTTGGTGCAGTTGGTGCAGTTGGGGTTGTCGGCTGGGAAATTCAGATTGCCTAGTAAGACGTAGTGGTGAGAGACGATAGCTAGAGGAGCTATAAGGCTGGAGATGGCATTTCACAAGGCCCTTCGGGGTCCTGGGAATCTGTAGATGAGGGTGCCTCTGAGCGTGGTTTTGGCTAGGAGTGGGTGGATTTCCGCGTAGTGACCAAAAAACTCTGCCGTGCTATGCGAAGTACAGCAAGCGGCAGAGTGCGTTAGGTCCCACCATTGCATGCTGCTTTTTAGTGACTGGTGTTTGTCCCATGCTGGAAAACCATACATACAGCAGCAGCTGCCTCAATGTGAATGGAAGGTTTCTCAACATAAGCGGTAGCGGCTATCCACGATCGCCCGCATTGCGAAATCTCGCTGGGAGGTGGTCTGGAGTAAGATTTTCCTTGCTCACCAAATTAACGTTGGCAAGCGAGGAAAGAACTCCGTTACACCATGCAGAGTTTTTCAGAACTCTGCAAGCTATGCAGAGTGTGGAGTGGGAACAACTCTGCAACAGCACGAACTGAGTGGAATTTCATGCCCAGACCTAGTCTTGGCACCACTCTGCAGTTGGAAGTTGAGAAGTTCCATAAGGAACGTGGGGTCATCATTGGTGATGGTGCAATAGATGGTTTCTGTGAAGATGATGAAGGTGAATGTTTGCATTGTCCAGCATTCCGTCCATTCATTTTTCATTTGTCGTCCTAAGTGGGAAAGGTATGCCCAGACGTGGGTCCCTTGCTCACTACACCACTGGCTTCAAGCTAGTCTGACTGATGAAGGGTGATGGCTTGAAACCGGTCCCAGGATGCTTGTTTCCGGCCGAGGGAGGACCTGGCTTGACAGTTCAGGCTGAACTGTTCCCATAAGGAACAGTGTCAAGACTGATTTGCATATGGCTGAGTTCAAACTGGGGTGGTGTGGTGAGCAAAAGCATGATGGATTAAACCCATATCCTTCTCACTGAGGGTGAATATTTGCATTGTCCAGCATTCTGTCCATCAATTGTTTCTTTTACATATGTCGCCATATGTGGGAAGGGTGTGCCAAAACGTGGGCCCCGGGCTCACTACACCACTGGATTCAAGCTAGGCTGGCTGATGAAGGGTGATGCCCTGAAACCGGTCCAAGAATGTGTGTTTTTTCCGGTCTAGGGAGGACCTGGCTTGGCAGTTCGGGCTGGACTGCTCCCATAAGGAACAGGGTCAAGACTGAATTGCACATGGCTGGGTCCAAAGTGAAGTGGAGTGGTGTGCTGTGCAATAGAATGATGTATTAAACCCAGATCCTTGTGACTGGGGGTGAATGCTTGCATTGTCCAGCATTCTGTCCATTAATTGTTTCTTTTGTTGATGATGCTCCCACTATGCTTGTTGGTATGTTCTAGATGCAACAGTTTCTAGCCATGGGGTGTTGCAGTGGCAATGTCGTGGTTGGATACGCTCAGTTCCATAAGTAGTCCTGGGAGGTCGGAGGGGACGGCAGGGAGACAGGTGGGTGGGAGCAAGAAGCGGTGCAAAAAGGTAGAGAAGTTACCGCGTCCCGAGAAAAGTCAATCAGTAAGGCTCAAAAAGTACCAATAAAGTTCAAAACAGCAAAATACACTTTGCAATTCTTCATGGAACAGGGTAGCATTTTTTCTAATGTTGGGGAATTGTGTCTTAATGCACATTAAATCATACGAGTTTCCAGGACACATGAACAGTGACTCTACCCTTAGGGGCATGGTAATCTCTGTATGGAAGAATGATGTCAGGAATACGAAAATTGTGATATTTGTAATCTGCACCACTCGGGTGAGGAGAGGCAGTGACTCTATGTTGCAAAGTCATCCTGTGCACCCTGTGCACCTCCACAGACCCTGCATTCTGTCTGACTGAGCTTGCTGCATTGTCTGGTACAACAGCCCTGTGCCATCCACACCACGATAGAAAGGAACAAAGTATTTTGTCATTTCTACACCAAAGTCTTTAAGCATAGGATTAGCACAGTGCTAACTACGCCGAGCTGTAAAATGACAAACATCTTTTTACAACCCCAGACACAATATTACAGACTTGGACTGGTAAAATACGATCCAAGTCAACCTGGAATTAATAAATGCAACCGCTGACATGTGATTCGCTAACATTATAGCTCTTCAGAGAGATTTAGCTTTGTCAAAACAATATCCTTTCAGGTGTAGAGAGCTGCATTAATTATGCAAAAAGAAGCTTAGAACTCTGGGTAGTTCCGAAGTTTAGATAGAGAGCAGTTCCTGAATGGAGCACCCTACAACACCAGCGCCACTCTAACTTTGCTCACCTCAAATGTCTACTTTTCTATCAAAGTTTTTAAGCATAGGATTACCCCAGTGCCATCCACGTCAAGATATAAAGGGACAAAGTATTTTGTCATTTCTACAGCAACACTGTTGACATGTGAGACCAACTTATCATACAAACAACTTTCTGGACCAGCCTTAGGATGGATTTTGTGAACCTACCCACAGGCTGTTACTCCTGTCCTATTAAACAATATAAAAAGTTGCAATAGAGGAAGAGATGAAGCAGACAATGAAAACTATGACAAAGTGTACATGCTCAGTCTCATGCTGCACAATTGTCAAGGACTGGGTCTAGACAATGAAGTTAGTTGGTCTTCTTAGTGCACCTCAAGGATCTTCCAGCCTTACAATGCCAGATTCTAGCAGAGAAGATGCCTCAGTGCAATAGAGGTCTGCCAGTGAATGGATGTTAAAAACGAGGCTAGCAGATCCTAATATAGCGTTGTATGACATCTTCAGATTTTAATCTCCTGACACACATTTATGACACCATTTATGACACCAATGGCACTGAAAATCCTTGACTGCAACTGGTAAATTCTAAGATACAGGCCTGTTTAGCCTGCCCAATATACCTAAACCCTGACCGTACGTTCTTCTAACCCGGTGGTAGCAAAATAAATTACCTCTGCTTGACTGGTTTAGCAATGTTGGCCACTTTTGTACACCCTATGGCCCATTCTGGAAGCCATGAGGCACAGGAGCCTTTGATTATTGGTGTAATTTTAAAGACTTACAAAAATATTACAAAATATATATTGAATCAAATAGATGATTTTTATTACAATTAATTTGAATGGGAATTGACTTTTGGTGTAAACTCTCACAACAGCAAAACCCAGTCAGTTATATCTTGTAATTTCCAACAGAAATCAAGAAACAATCTGTGCTAGATATGTCTGACACCCTTACCTTAGTTAGACTGTATGTCTCTGTTCATTATGCAAAATGTAGTGATTCCCAAAGAGCAAAGGGGCATATTATCAAGAAGGGCGTTAAAATTATCACCGCTTTAGCGACAGGAAACTGCTGCTAAATATGCCATTGAGAATCCCCATAGAAGCCCATGTTCCCACCAGAACATGGGCTTCCATGGGAATTCACAAGGGCATATTATCAAGCCCCTTATCGCCGCTTTAGCAACAGTTTCCTGCCGCTAAAGCGGCAATAATTTTAACGCTGTTTCTTGACAATATGCCCCAAAGTACTTCCAAGTAATTGTGGAGCATGTGCGAGAAATTAATTTTGAATATTACCAATCACACAATTCTTAAAGAAATGTATTGTTTTATGAAACAAGTCAATAAACAAAGATAGAGACAGAAAACATCCAATGTAAATATTTGTACTTTCTCATATGATCATTGGCAGGAATAGGATTAACCGAAAGGTACGTGCTCGGTGTGCAAGATGAAATGGCACAGTGCTCCAAACACTTGTGTAGATTGTGCAAACGGAGGATGAAAGGAAAAACAAAGATGCATACAGAATGTAGTAATTTGACAATGTGTGCAGATAATTTTAGGAGACACCAGTTCAAATTATTCCGTTCCACAATGTGAAGTTATTGATAAAAATATTTTTCTGCCAGAGTATTGTCTACTGCAAAAACAACAGGTGATGGACAGAATGCAGAACAATGTCATACATTCACCCCAGAACAAAGATCTGGCCCTAAATCCATCGTTTTTTTTCTCGCCATGCCATTCCAGTTTGAACCCAGCCATATGCAAATCAGTCTTGACCCTGTGCCCCATGGGAACAGTCTAGTCCGGTGGTTCCCAATCTGTGCGCCGCGGCACCCCGGTGCGCCGTCAAAACCAGCCAGGGGCGCCGCGCAGGAAGCACACAGTTTGTGAATTTGGGAACCACTGGACCGTGAAAGACGTTTATCTCCTCCGAGGACCGTGTTCGTGCGGTCCTGTTTTTATTTCTATGACCGAAGCGTGTTGAACAAGCTCACGGTCATTCTAAACGGAAATTTTTCAGGTGATAGAGGCCTCCGGTCTCGATGCAGAACAGGACGAGTATTCTGAGGCACAGACAAAAGTACAGAAAATAAGGGGCATAAGGAGAAGCTGGAGCTGCAAGCAAATGTCTCTTTCTTTCACCAACAGAGAGCACTTGCTTTCAAAGACTTTGATTGTTTTTTAGAAAGTGTGTAGTTTTAAGACATGTGCAGAAATGCTGGCATCATGTCTGCTGATTATGTAGGGTGATATATTTTTATTGTTTTCAGTTATGGCTGCTGCCATAACATCATGGTCTCTCGCTGTATTAGCTGAAATGTTGTTATTGCTTATGATTATAGGAGCATATAATCAATATGTGAATCCAGACGATGCATTTTTCACCATGTTTTTTAGACTTTTTGATACTTTAATGTTTGCAAGTGCTGTAAGATCGCCGATCAGATACTATAAAAACCTTAGGTATCTGATCTAGGGTTCACACTAGGACTAAACCAGAGGTCACAAGGCTTTGCAACGGCAACCAGGCTTAGTCGGAGAAGACGCTGGGAACAGTGCACCCTTCAGTAAAGCACTGATTTTCATTCCCGTACAAAGCTGTGATAAAGAATTACTGAGTTGCTATTTCCTAATGAAAACAGATGTGCTGTGCGATCTATCCTAATAAACTCTGACAATAGACATGGCGTTTACCGTCGCAGCTAAAACTTAGCATAGTGCCTAGAAATAGCTTTAGACTTTTAGGCACTCACTAAAAATGTTAGAAATTAGTATTTTTGCTGACTATTACATGCACTTGTGAATGCATTCTGTATTGTTACAGTTCATATTTTATGCACTCAACTAGGATTTTAAAATAAACATTTTAAAGTACCTCTCGTGTTTTTATAGGTATTTTGAGTGACTGAAGTGGGTTTGGGGTTCCACTGCTTCCTGCCAACAAAAGTAATGAAGTCATAGGCACAATTTAAATAAACTCCAAACCACTTTAATGTCTAAATTACACTGGTTTGTAGTTCACACTCTGCCAGTTAAGTGCTCCCTGGTACTTTACGCCTTCTGGGTGCAGAGGTATTGGTCTGGTCTACCGGTGGCCCCCACTCTGTCTCATTTTGAGAATATTCTCTCTGACAGTATTCCAAGTTTCTTCAGCTTGTCTCCAGTCTTGGTCAATCTACTCCAATCCCCTTTAATTTGTTCATAGAAAGAGAGAGGTGCTGTTCTTTGTAACCCTTTAAGGACAGTTCAGTGGACCTAAATCAAAACATTGCAGTCACGATTGTGCACTTTCTGGGACTACACACTCCTGAGACTGGGCTTACATCCCGCACCCTTAAAAAAAATTGTAACATAGTGGGGAGCCGCGGCCGAGGCCTAATACGTCAAGGGAGCCGTGGGTTGAAAAAGTTTGGGAACCACTGGTCTAGTCTGAACTGCCAAGCCAGGTCCTCCCTGGACTGGAAACAAGCATCCTAGGACTGGTTTTGGGCTTTCAGCCCTCATCAGCCAGGATAGCTTGATTTCAGTGGCATTGAGAGCACAGGACTCACGTCTGAGCATACCCGTCCAACTCGGGGTGACAAATGCAAAAACAGCAGGTGATGGACAGAATGCAGAACAATGTCATACATTCACCCCATTACAGAGATCTGGGCCTAAATACATCGTTTTTTTGCTCACCATCCCATTCCAAGTTTGAACACAACAATATGCAAATCAGTCTTGACCCTCTGCCCCATGGGAACAGTCAAGCCCGAACTGCCAAGCCAGGTCCTCCCTGGACTGGAAACAAGCATCCTAGGACCAGTTTCGGGCTTTCAGCCCTCATCAGCCAGAATAGCTTGATTCCAGTAGCATGGAGAGCACCGGTCTTACGTTTGAGCATACCCGTCCCACTCGGGGTGACAAATTCAAAAACAACAGGTGGTGGACAGAATGCAGAACAATGTCATACATTCACCCCAGTACAGCGGTCTGGGCCTAAATCCACTGTTTTTTTGCTCACCATGCCATTCCAAGTTTGAACACAACCATATGCAAATCAGTCTTGACCCTGTGCCCCTTGGGAACAATTCAACCCGAACTGCCAAGCGAGGTCCTCCCTGGAATGGAAAATAGCATCCTAGGACCAGAATCGGGCATTCAGCCCTCATCATCCAGGATAGCTTAATTTCAGTGGCATGGAGAGCACGGGACTCACATCTGAACATACCCGTACCAGAACATACCCGTCCCACTCGGGGTGACAAACGCAAAAACAACAGGTAATGGACAGAATGCAGAACAATGTCGTACATTCACCCCAGTACAGAGATCTGGGCCTAAATCCATCTTTTTTTGCTCACCATGCCATTCTAGTTTAAACCCAGCCATATGCAAATCAGTCTTGACCCTGTGCTCCATGGGAACAGTCTAGCCCGAACTGCCAAGCCAGCCTGGCTGATGAGGGTTATTAACCCAAAACCAGTCCCAGGATGCTTGTTTCCGGTCCAGGGAAGACATAGCTTGGCAGTTCAGGCTAGACTTTCCCATGAGGCACAGGGTCAGACTGATTTGCATATGGCCATGTTTGAACTGGGGTGGTGGAGTGAGCTAAAGAATGATGATGGATTAAACCCAGATCAGTTGACTGGGGGTGAGTGTTTGATTTGGTCAAGCGCTCCGTCCATCATCCCCTTTGGTATTGCTTTGTTCGCCCTAAGTTGGCAGGGTATGCCCAGACGTGGGTCCCTTGCTCACTTTGCCACTGGATTCAAGATAGCCTGGCTGATGAGGAATATGAACCTGAAACCGGTCCCAGGATGCCTTTTTCAGGTCAAGGGATAACATGGGTTGTCAGTTTGGGCTGGACTGTTCCCATTAGGCAAAGTGTCAGACTGATTTGCATATGGCCATGTCTGAACTGGGGTGTTGGAGTGAGCTAAAGAATGATGAAGGATTAAACCCAGATCAGTTGACTGGGTGTGAGTGTTTGATTTGCTCAAGCGCTCTGTCTGGCATCCCCTTTGGTATCTTATAGTATTGTCTACGGCATTTCAACCTTCAATTATTCAACCCACAAGACTGTGCGCTTTAATTGGCAGCTGTAACATGAACAAACATTTTGAGGACGTCATTTTATGATGCAAGCACTTCACTGCCAAGTACTGATAAATAAAAAAATCATAAGGAGTCAGGTTAGGGATACATCAAACCTCTAGTCCTTGTGGGGTGGGGTTACTAGAGGGACTTTGGCAGACGGGCTTAAAAAAAAAATTCGGGTTTGTCATGGTCCCAATGGGACTCCCGCAGGTGCCAGTATGGCCCCTGTGTGGCCCCATTGAACTCCTTCAGGAGTCATTATGATCGAGAAAAAATTTACAGAAAAAGATAATGTGGGGTGGGGGTCTGCAGTTGGTTGGACACTCATGGGGGTGTTCACCACCAGCAGGTGGCTAGGTCAGGTCAGGCCATGCATGAAATGCTCCGCCATGCTGTAGGGCTGAAGGCTTAGTGTGGGGAGACCATGGCCACAAATCAGTCATAATATGATAATAGGATATTACTTTACATTAATAAAAGCCAAAGAAATTCATTGAAAAGAGAATTATTAAAGTGTAGTTTTACTTGAGGGAGATAGCAAGATTTGAACTTGCATTACAAAATAACATGGAAATTCATTGAAAAAGAGAAAGATTAAAGTGGAGTTATACTTGGGGGAGGTAGCATTATTTTAACTTGAATTACAAAAAAACATAGAAATTCACTGAAAAAGCACCACAGCTTAAAAACAAAAAAACACCGAAATGTACAAGTTAAATGTAACTAACGTAAGTATAAGTTGCACCTCTGCGATGTATATTACATCACTGATGACATCTGAAATCTATTGTGGTGCAAGTTATAATATTGTCAGTTAAGTAAGACTTGCGAATTTCAGTTAATTTTGTTTTTTAAATGGTAGTGCTTTTTCAGTGAAGTTTTTTTAACATGATTTAAAATCCTAACTCCTTCCTCATGTATCATTCCACTTTTACCTTTGCTTTTTCAATAAGGTATATATTTACATCAGAGTGGGGAGTGTGTGGTTATCCGCCCTGTGCCTAAACACACATTTTGCAATAAGCTCAATTTACCAAATGTATTAACCTTTATTTGTATTCCAGAACATTATCTCCATGTTCTAGGTGGATGACTGCATTTGGCACCCTTGATCTAGCTTTACATTGCATCCTCTACCATTCGATGTTTATAGCTTCTACTGACATGTATTTCACAAACACATGCCACAATTGACTTTGTGAATGATTGGCCTGTTTTGGAAGAAAAGACAAGTGAATTGGAGATATGAATTGCATTGAATATCAACTGATAGAAATCCTATCATCCTAACCTCCCAAATAGAAACAACTTTAAACCATGGTCTCAGCATGAGCCTCTCCATTTCCTTGCCAGAACCAAATAGCTCAAAGGGACGTAGTGTGCCTCCTGTAGGAGAGAAAGAAGACCTAGGAATGGGCAGGTTTTGCTTCGCTTCAAATTATACTGATGGTAGATGGGGGGCACATTCCATCCTTTTGCATAGGGTAATCTCCTCCATACCTGTCCTCAAATGCAAAGCTTTTAACTTGAATTTTCACAAATCCTGTGGAACAAAAAAGGCGCAAAGACGTTTTAGGAAGACTACTCAGTGAATTGAGCTGCTGAGGTGAGGATGAAAATTTTGAAAATGTACTTTTCACAATCAATTTAGGAAGTCAATAAGGGATTGGGAAAGTAAATTAGGTGTTAAACCAACCATGAAAAAGCTTGTGGCAAAGCCGAATACATTTTGCAGAATAAATGAACTATCTCTGTTATATTCCCACTTTAGGTCGAGAAAATTAACAAATGCTTACTGTTGATTTTCAGAAATAGCATCATTGCCAACCCAGAAACAGCCTTAAGCAAAAATCATTTCAGAAAAGTTAATATGTGAAACGAAAGTAGAAAGGTAGTGCAATGCATACTAACACGCCATTTCGCTGAAGAACTGTCCAAGAATCCTGCTGGTTGTCAAAAGGGGGGCTTGTTTCCTGCCAAGGCATCCTGCAGAAACTCGTTACTCTGCCCGTGCTCCTGCTAGACCCCGCTGCAGGTTGGTGGGGACAATTGCTTCTCAATTCTATTGCTATTTAAATAGAGCACAATGTTTATCACGCAGCCCCTTCTCCAGTCCTCCCTGATAGCGTCTGTATATGTGATTCCTCGTGCGCCATAGATTTGCAGGACTGGAGGTTCCCCCATTAAATTCAAACATTTGTATCTATATTTCCATGGAAAACGAGCAATGGCTGATTGTTAAATGCCCAGCATGCCCCATCACCTGCATTGGGAAACAACTGTTTCAACGCAACTTTTACCACAAACTACCTTTACAACGCATTTTTTACAACGCAGGATCCTTTACAACGAATGTCTTTACAACGCATGATATTACATCGCATATGCCTTTACAACACATGCCATTACTATTATTTTATTGCAGTGGGTCTCCCGATGGTAAAGCATAGGAAAATGTTTTAAAGTTAAAATCAATAAAAAATATTTTACATTAAATATGAATGTAAATTAATTTCAAATATTTATTTTTAAATGCGGAACACTATTTTTTAAAAGCCTCAGGGATAATATCCTAATTTTCAAATAAATGTTTAATTTTTTTAGAATATATTAAATTACATTAAAATCTTTTCTGAATAATTTCATTTAATATAATTTCCACCCAAAGTATAAATGTATTTATTATGTAGTGAACTATTAAAAGATATGTATATAATTAATGAAACTTAATTTATCTACTTTCAAAAAATGTGAGTTGCATTAATTTTTATATTTAAAAATGGTTATCATATTTTATAATAAACTAATAAATGTGTTTTACTTATATACAGACATATATTTAACATTACATTGAATGTACTTAAATATTTAAAAGTTTAAACAAGTTAATTTAACATTAGGTATTATGGTCTTTTATTACTACTTACTCATCCATTTAGTTATAAGTGTTGCCATGTCCCAGTCACTTCTCCTATCCTTCCCACATTTATTACTAAAGCAATATACCTATGTGTTCCGGAATCTTCACATTCGGGCTGGAGATCTCTGCACATAAGAGACGGTAGAGGAGAAGGCTTATAGATCCGCATGTAGGTTACTGAATGGCATTTTGCAGTTCTTTAGTAGTACTTCTAAACGTACTACAAAATGTAGTTAGTGACTAGACCCCTAAGGGCCATATTTTCAATGAAGTGGCGGAGAGAGGCGTTAGTCTTCTTGGCTTAACGCCTTTCTCCGCTACTTCACAAACGCGAGCCTGCACCCTATTCTCAAGGACATGGTGCAGCCTGACATTTCCCCCTGCGATGGCGCTCAATTTCACAACTTAGCACCAATGCAGGCACCCTTGTACCAGAGTGCAAGGGTGTCTGCAAGCAGAGAGGTTTGTTTATGTACAGGAAGGTGTCCCTTCCTGCACATAAACATACCTAAAATGCCAGTTTGCAACTTACATGTGTGCTGCTTCGTGCAGAACACATGTAAGTTACAAAACTGCATTTTTAAAAAAGGTTTGTTTATGTACAGAATGGGAGACCAAGGCAGCACACATGGAAAAAGCAAAAACGTTGAGAAATAAAGCATTTCTCCTTGTTTCGCCACCTTGAGACCAGATTTTCCTGGTCTTTGGCGCTACCTCCTATTTATGCTGCCCTTGAGAATAGGATGTAGCACCAAACTCAATGGGTGTTGAGGTGGAACGCCCACGTAACACCCACTGCACACCCTCTCATGCTAAAAACAGTGTGAAGGGGGCCCTATTCATAAGGCAGCGTTAAGCCACGTTAAGCCACTTAACGTGGCTTAATGCTGCCTTGAGAATAGGGCTAAACCCCTATCGCCACCTCAACATCACTGTCAGTGACGTTGTGGTGGTGATAGGGGCTTGAGAATATGCCCCTAAGTATCTTGTAAATTCAGGATGTGGGTGGGTGTTTCTGACAGTGCACTAGAGCCCTTGAACTGAGACTGAAGGCAGTGTGAGTTTCTTATAGACCCTGTCACTGGGTTATGATGGTGGTCAGGTTACCTGCTCATGCTATCGTTGGCTCCTCTGCAGAGCACTCAGAGTGATGGTCACATACTTGCCAATGGCATTAACGATTCTAAGGACAGGAATCAGGAGAAAGTAGACAGCTGTAAAAATATCGACAGTGCCAAAGAAAACATTTATGCAATGTTTACAAGCGGAAAGAGGTGTCTGAGTGTGGATGGTGAAAAAGATATAAGGCAGTACAAGAAGAAGATAAAAGTGAAAAGACTGTGAAGAAGAGGGAGGAGGTAAAGTGTGAGACTTGCAGAAGTGGGCACTAAGAAAGACTTGTGGAGAGCACTGGCATAAGTAACTAATAGAGAGGTTGAAATTGCATACGAGAGAAATGTGGAGGGGAAAACGGGAGTGGTTTTAACACCCAGGACACCCCTCTTCCGCAGAATGCTCTAATGTTTAATTTACAATTTCATATTTTCAGACCTAAAACATTATGAATTCAAACTGTTTACAACATGGCTGTTGAAATTCATTTGTCTGATACTGAATAAACATCAGTGCTAACAAGCTTTAGAAAAGTCAGTAGGTATGACTTGATTTGGGTGCATATTGTATTTCTTTGAATTTTGTTGTTGTTTACTGCTTCAACAAGGACAAAAAAACATATTGGGGCCAAAAGTTAAAGTAGCCTTTGCATTAGGACTCGTGCATGCATACGTCCTCTCACTGGGGCCACCTCTTGGCTGTTCAACTTGGCAATGAGCAGTTTTTTCTTTTCGTGGCTGCTGTGCAATACGCACTGCAAAGGGAAACAAGCATTTACAATGCAATGGTCTCGGCATTATTAAAGGTAGAGCTATTGGCATTGCTCATGACATTTTTTTTTTTAAACATAAATAAATGGTATTGTCATTTACAATGGCAATAGGTGAGCATTAGAGAGTAGTTGAGAGTATTCGCGGACACAGACACACACACACAGAAAGCCACACACACACACAGAGCCCCACACACACACACAGCGAGCCACACACACACACAGCGAGCCACACACACACACACAGCGAGCCCCACACACACACAGAGCCCCACACACACACAGAGCCACACACACACACAGAGCCCCACACACACACACAGAGCCCCCCCCACACACACACAGAGCCCCCCCCACACACACAGAGACCCCCACACACACACAGAGACACATACATACACACACCAAGACACACACACACACACACACACACACACCGAACCACACACACACACACAGCGAGCCACCCACACACACACACAGAGCCCCACACACACACAGAGCCCCACACACACACACACAGAGCCCCATACACACACACAGAGCGCCACATACACAGAGCCACACACACACACACAGAGCCACACTCACACAGAGAGCCACACACACAGAGAAACACACACAGAGAGCCCCACAAAGAGAGCACCACACTCACACACACACACACAGAGAGAGCCCCACACACGTTTCTTAAGCCATAACTGCTTTCTAGGAGCTGCTTGTCGAGAAAAAAAAGTATATTTTGGTGAGATCACAAGCCCGTATTGCCACCATTACGTATTGGACTAGATTAAAAACAAAAGAGGGGCTCTGAGCCTGGGCCCTCGGCTGCTACAAGGGTGTCTTTACAAGCTCAAAACTGCCCATTTTGTAAACATGGGTCACATTTGTAGCTAATTCACTAATGTTTGGGACATGGCCGTTTTTCTGTTCCAGTCCGACCCTGTAAAGGTGGCGCCCTAATGCCACCCTGAATGACTGACATTGGCTTCCACATCATTTATTCCATCCAAATGAGTGACACGGAGTGCCACATAAACTTCAAAAGCTTCTGTGTCACAAACAAATCAGTAATGACCACCCGCCCCATTCCCGCCTGGCAGAAAAATGCTTCACCTCCGAAATGAAAAATTACCTCTAAAGCATCAATAGATGCAGAGTTGTCAAAAATGAAAAACCTCAAAAAAGATACCTATATTTTTCAGCCTAGAAAACAGAGCAACAAACCGTCAGCCATAAACCTTGACCCTGCTTAACGTTCAGTTACTGTGTATAGCAGTACACAGACAGTGTTTGGGACGCGCTGCTCTTCTGGTGTTCACGGCGCAGAAGTTCATGACTTTGTCAGGTTCTGGGTGGGGCGCGGGGACTGGTCTAAAAAGTCAGCCAGACTTGGAAAGTGCATGAAGTGGTGGAGCTCGGTGGTGAGGCTAATGGAGCAGCATCTTTCCCTGCACCCCGAGTAACAACACCCCTCGAAGCCCGGCATGGGGTGCAAGGGCAGCAAAATGAGAGGCTGTCTGCGACCCAGGAGGAAGGTAACGGGCGGGAAATCCGCATCTTTTTTGTTTGTTTTTAGTTTCCTTTTTAAAAGTTTTGCACAAGTTGAGGAAGTGGCTGTGAATGGGGGCGGCTACGGAGGGGACGATGGAAGCTCCACGGAGGGAGTGGGGGCGGGGGGCAAAGGACTCGGAGAGGAGAGTAGGGCGTGGAGCCGTGCTGGTGGAGAAGGGGTATCTAGTGGAGAGGTTTCCGTTATGCAGAGTAGGGGGTCGACGAATAGGGGCTCAGCAAAGATCCGATGTTAGACAGCAGAATGGACTTTTCGTGTAGTTTAATTGTCTCGCATAAAAAGACATTTTACTCGATTAATTTAACGGGAGAAGTTTGAATCAGTGCCTCTTCCAAAACACACGATCCTCCCCCATGCTCTGCTGCGGTGCTAGGGCATGCACTGGCGTGGCTTCTGATAACCCCTGCCTCCTCCACGCCCCCAAATCCTACCTCCTGTCAATTATGTCAGGATCTGTCAAGACTCCCTTTCTGTCTCACATCCTTAAAATTGCCGAAGGGGTCCTTTCTTCCGTCGAGCGCGCGGCTTTCATCAGAACATCACAGCGACCGAGGGGTGGAGAACGACTTTCCCCTTAAAAGCACAACAATAGGCACTAACCCCGTGTCTTGTTTCTGGCCCCGAGAGGCAACATTTTTAATATTTACTGCATCAAAACAATAGCTGGAGGCCCCCAGACTTCTACTGGGAGTGTTGCAATAATATGCAAGGGTTGGGCAGAAATGGCTGCCGCAAAGCTCTGACATTTTCGGAATTGGGGGCGTGTTTTTTGCTGAGTGACGGATGACATCACGGTGAGAAAGAACGCAAAAAACACGCCCCCGAATCCGAAAATGACGGGGCTTGAACAGAGTGACGCCCCTCTCCTCCAATAGCTGGCCTCCGTTTAGGAAGCCAGCCAATGGAGAAGAGGGGCGGGTTCAAGCCCCCTAACTAAGAAACATAAAATCTCGGAGCTCCACCCACACTGCTACGCAGTGCAACGGAGTCCTCGACCTAAAAAGTAGAATAACGCAATTCAAATAAGAGACCTATTGGCATTGCCAATGCTTGCCTCTGACTTTTGTGTGGCTCACCATCCTAAAAATGCAGAAGTGATTATGCTCTCCATGAGTGTTACAACTATGGTGTTGCAACAGTCCGCAGGCACTAATGCAAGTAAGGAAAATGTGACCCACTAACCTCAGGTTGATATTTCACTACAGTCAGACCTGGTGGGCAGTAAGCCATTACATTACCCGGACCCGGTACCACTTTACCTGCTGCAGCAATGTAAATTCAGTCCATGGTTATGAGATATTTATTTCCGTCCCTCAAAGCTGTTCAAAGAAGTATGGCTGCCAGCAGCCATAGACTTATGATGAGTCTGGGCACTCAGGTCTGGTTTGCCTGGCCAGCTGGCCTCAGTCGTGTTCCAGTGGCCAGTCAATATGAAGGCATTGACATGGAACCTGAACACTTTGTAATCAATAGGGCTGTGGTCTTCAAACTGCAAGGCAAACTCCTTGGGGGTCTAAATTGATCTCAAGATGTGTGGGTGTGTGTGGATGTGTGCGGGTGCCAGGCTCTGACCATGTGGTGCATTTATTATGCCCATGTGGAACAGAGACAACTGATTATGCTGAAACAATGCTGTGGTTTCAGTAAAAGAAAAGAAGAGGGGCAGTGAGCCACTCTGTAATAGGCCATCAGTATTGTTTTTTGTCACTCATGTCCCGGGTGGGAATAGGTGTCAAATTTAGGGAGAGGCAGACCCTCCAAATAATCCACAAACCCTCCACCCTCTCTGATGACAGATTGCACTGTGGATACTTCTACACTCTCAGGGAGACTAGGCTGCCAGTAGTCAGGGCCACTGGAATTATGCGACAGGGGAGGGCCAAACTATGCGGCAGGCCAAACTATGCGGCAGGGTTGACTAAATTATGTAGCAGGAAAAGAAAATTCAGCGTAAAGCGTCACATTTTGTGATATTATTACCTCATTGTTTTGTCATTTTTAAAGTTGAAAAAACCGTCTGGGCATAAATTGCACCTCATAAATAGCAGTTTAACCGTCAAGTTTAGGTATAAGTAACAGAAAGGTGACCAGTCAACCTTTGCAAAGGGCCGGTCACTGCGCTGCAGCGTGTCGCTGCGTTTTAGTACTTTTTTTAACCGTTTGAGCTCGGAGCAGCATTTTCTTTCTTGTTAAGGTCTGCAGATTATGCAGCAGATGACGGATGAAGTGGCAAATGTGGCAACTCCATAATTATGCGAAAAACGCAGAACGAAAGTATAATTACAGTGGCCCTGAGTGCAGCAAAGATGTCCCTCATTATTGTTCCTTTCTCTGGTGGTCAAGCGACCTTTTGAAAGTGGATCAGTTGGGAATTATGATGGTTTTCTGAGGACTAGTTTGCAGGTAGTTTGAGACAGTCGGCAGCTAGCTCGTGCCACTCTCTCTCTCTCTCTCTCTCTCTTCGTGTACAGCGCGCGCCTCCCTGCCTTTCATCGCGCGCTGCTGTGCGCTTCCACAATCTCTCGCACTCTGATATCCTCCAACACGTTATCTCGGGCCTCGGAGGACCGCGCATCCAGAAGGCCGTATCACAACTGAGCAGCCAGCAACAAACAGCCTCTCGCATTCTCGGGGAAAACGCGCACAGCTGGGGAAGCATTTAGACACAATTAAACCTTATTATGAACAAACAGGCAACGTAAACAAACCTACGGCGCGCAGGTATATCAAAACGCAGAGGAAAGAAAATGAAGGGCAGGCCTTGCTTAAGCTGCTCGCTCTGGGAGCGAGAAAAACATTTTCCTGCAAAAAGGCGGGCAGAGAGAGACAGAAAAACAGCGCAAGTATGCAGGCTTAAAAGAGAAACATGCTGCGGAGGCAGGAAAATCCCTCGATAAATCACGGTGGGCGTCGTGATGAGCAGCCTGTGGGCCAGTCGTAGTTTATGTTTTTTCAGATTTATAGAGCGTGAGCTTGGCCCATGGGCATTAGAGCGCTTTACATGAGCATCACCCAAGGTCAGATTTTTTTTTAGACAGAAGGAAATTGATTTGCCCAGAAATCTCAAGATATGAAGCCGGCGCTAGAACCTGGGTTCAGTGCCAAAGCCAGCATCTCTGGAAGTAAGGTCGCATCCCCCGCCTTCCTTGGGTTGCGTGCAGTAAGAGGGTTAACGTCACCAAGACAGCCATTGCAATTCGCACCCTTTATAGGTGTTATTGGCAGCCTCACAGAGGCCAATTTTCGAGTTGTTCTAATGCCCTTCGTCACTACTAGTATAGGCAGTTTCGCATAATCCATTTGGGAACGGAAAATGTCAGATCTAGTCTACCATTTTGCCCTAGTTTTTTTTGTTTCAAAATTCATAGATAAGAAGGAATTGACAAACCGCATTTTTCTTATTCGCCATCATTCATTGTATATTCCGGAAATGCAATCCATAAAGCCAAAGAGAATACATGCGATAAAATCAAGCGTTTCAAATCTTACAGTACAAAGAATAACATCAATTTCATCAAATTTCATCATATTTCATCATACATGTAAATCAATTCGTTGTGCGCAGGATTTTTTGCGAAACATCTTTGATGATGTGAGGAATTTTGCCACTCTATAGACTAGGGGCCCGACTCACTAACCCCAAATTCATCATTGTCCCGTTTTGCGAGTCCTTAATAGCGATTATTAAGGAATCGCTATTAAGGACTTGCAAAACGGGATTCATGTAGAATTCGCAATTTTATTTGCGATTTCTACAGCTTTCTTATTTGCGATTAGCAAATTGCTAATCGCAAATAAGGAATGACTCCCCATTCATTCCTATGGGCCCAAAGGCCCGTAGGAATGAATGGGGAGTCATTCCTTATTTGCGATTAGCAATTTGCTAATCGCAAATAAGGATGCGATTTCAAGGATGCCAGGGGTGTTCAAAGGACACCCTGTGGCACCCCTGAAATGTAAATGTAGACTGATGTTGCGCACACACATGTCCAAAGTACATGTGCGTGTAACATCCAACTTAGAAAAATGCACTAAAGTGCATATTTCTAAGTTTTCGCTATTTACCACGAAGTCAGACTTCGCGGTAAATAGCGGCCAAAAATAGCGAATTCGCAATTCAGAAATGGATCATGAATTGAATTTAAGGAATCTCAAATAGAGATTCCTTAAATACAATTCCTTGCAATTTAGCGATTTCGCAATTTGCGATTTTTGCATTTGGAATGATGAATCCCAAATGCAAAAATTGCGCTCGCAAAGGGCCAGATTCTGAGAATCTGGCCCTTTGCGAGCCGATTTTTCGTTGATTAATCTGCCTGAAAGGTAAAGTTACGACTTTCGGTATTCACAAAGGGCATTTAGTACTCGTAAATGACCTTTGTGAATACCGAAAGTCGTAAAGTTAAAACTATGACTATATCGTTGTCAGTATATGAGCTAAGAATTCTTAGGGCCTCTAGGTGTTGCTTGACACCTACTTGTCGGCAGATTGGTAAAATCCCCGTTTTCTGTGGAGTATTGTAAGCATCATGGAGTATTGTAAGCATCACAAAAGAAAATGACGCGTGGAACCTTTTCAGGTGGATTCCACACACTGGACAATAACCACTTTCAGCTTTTAGCATACACCATTTAACCTAAAACACCATTAGTGGTAATATTTTGCATCTGAATTTAACATAAAGTGTTTTCGATAGCACCAACATTATATTATCTAAAGAAGGAGCAAATGATGGAGTACATTTATGATCTAAAAATGTATCTGATAGTGATGCAGGTTTATCTTTTGTCATATGTTCTTCCCATTGTAAATCATAAAATCTTTCTTTCAAGGTCAAATTTCAGATCAGGGTTACTTTGTGTGTGAATCCCAGAGGTCTCTCAACCCCAGATGGAATAAAGATTCCCTTATATGCACAAGCCAGGGAATATCCTGATTGTTGTTACGATATTGAAGTTCATTCAAAGCAAGTCTATCTGAAACTAGCTCTCGCTTATAATACAATCTATGACAGTAAAGTTAGGGTCTCAAATTTAGCACATGGGTAAGCGAGTGGTGGCCCAGGTCAATGAACAGTGGGATGAGAGGTGCACTTTGTGGGAGATTAACAATGGATTTAAAAAATGTGTTCTCTGTTATTGTCAGCCTAGTTGCATTCTTCTTCTCACATAGCTTCACACCATAAAGTGTGGAACCTAAAACCTTAATCCTGTTAATTTTCATAGCTGGGCTAACAGTACGATTTCTTGGTTTCTTAATTTCTATTAGAATGCCTACTGATTCATCTTGGAGTTTCAATGCACTCTCGGTGATTTGTGATTTTCAGGCTAAATTGCTCATTGTCCTTATTCACAATTAATCAAAGTATCTAACTCATTTGCTTTTATCAGAGCGGGATCTCAGAAAACCATGTGAAACCTGTAGGGATTACATGTCATGTATTTTGTCTTTGAGGCATTAAACTCTATTCCAGGCATTTTACAAAATTCTGTGAAATGTGTTGTATTCTGGTCTTCTCCTTCCCTGCTGCTCAGCCTGTGTGTGTGATGTAATCAGAATGTTAGTGAATGCATGGTTTGAATGAGTGGTCAGTTTGAGTGAGTGGGGCTGAGCAGCTGGACGCTGCTCCCGGTGGGGCCTCCTTTACCATTCTACTTACAATGAATAAATCTACTTAACTACACCTTCGGCTACTGGATTACTTACATTTGAGAGTGCATTCTTCAATTTAAAAAAAATGGTCAACTAGATCCTGCAGTCTGGCTGGCGTCTTAGATATCAAGAGTGTAGCATCAGTAAACAACAACACTGGGAATTTCAAGGAGACACTTTTTGGAGAATCACTACCAGGGATATCAAGGTATTAAACCACATCATTGATAACAAGCTGAAAGAGGGTCAGGGTAAGGACACATCCTTGCCTGACCACTTTATCAGCTTTGATCTTGTCAGAAAGCTCACCCATTGGTTCCCATCTAAATTAGGGATAGTTATCATTATGTTGTCGAATTAGAGTAGACAGAATGTTTTCAGGAAGTCCCAGGTGCTTCAGCACCGTCCACAACTTATGACGCAGTATAATGCCAAAAGCAGACCGTTTGTCTTCAAAGGCAACATATAAGTGCCCTTTGCCCAGTATGACAGCTTTTCAGTAGATTATACAAAATATAAAGATCTGGTCAATGGTGCTGATCGAGCCCAAAATCCCGCTTGCAGTCGGATAAACTCTTGTTTTTATCTAACTATGTAAATCAATAGTTTGTTTAGTATCTGCCAGCAAACATCAAAAAATAATTTGTAAACTGTCTATAACACTTATTAGTCTATAATTCTGAGGCTCATCCCGTACCCTTAATTTAACGATGGATTGATCTCTGCCTCACACCAAGGCTTAGGGACCCCTGCCTCCTCTAAAATGCTATTAGTTAATATATTAATATAGGGCCCCCATGTCTGCATACTAGTCTCTCGGGAATCTGTCTGGGCCAATAGACTTCCCACGATATTAAGGATAGCTTCATAGTTTCCATTCAATGTAGCTGATAATGCACTAAGCCCACTATTCAACTTCTGTCCATCAGCAGTCCAAGAGTTAGGTAAATTGCATATGTTATTCGAGTACAAGTTTTGAAAGTGGCCACCCAAACCTGAGGCTGAATAAAAAATTCAACTTTGGATGATATATGTATGACCAGGGGAAACAATGGGCCGGAATGCTTTGAGTTTACCTGCAAGAGCAGCTGTGGTTAGATCTTGCCCCATTTCCCAGTCCCATTCGATCTTTGCCTTCTCTTGGGCCATCCTGTAGCACTTACTGGGTATTTTTTATATCAGACTGGGCCTTGCTTCTTATCAAGCTAAGAAGTGAGAATTTAGCCTCCCTACATTCCGTATTATACCATTTTTCAGTAGCGGAGTTCCGTGGGGTGGCGAAGGAGGGGCAGGGTGGGGGGTAGTAAACACCAGAATATGGATGAACGGAGGTAAGTAAACAATTAAATAAATAAACGTTCTATGAGTACCAAGTCTTTCATTAAGAGCCAGAGCCGAAGGTAGTGAGACTTACCCACAGATCCAAAAAACAGGAGGTCAAAAAGAAATGGGAGGACCCAGGTACAACAGTTAATAATTGTCAAATGAATTAAATTATTAAAAATATGTATTGTTCTATTCATTGCAGTCACATCCACCAATGAAAACCGGCCTGCTCCTCAGTGTCATAGCAAGGATGCCATGGGCTCTAATGCAGCCAACACAACGGGACTCCATTCTCACTTTTAAGTTTTGAAAAACAGCCACATTAGGGATACAGAAGGTCCCTTTCACCCCTGAGACCTGATGCCACTGAACCTGCTGCACTATTGGTAAAAAACTAAGAGCAGCCCGTGCAGATAAGAGTGCTGGGGCGGGGTGGGGGGAGAGTGTACAGACGACAGTGAGAGAAAAAAGAAAGAAAATCACTTACCTTGTGCTTGCCACATCACTGCGTTGGCAAATCAGCGAGTGCAAGGTAAGTGTTTTGGTTGTTTTCCCCCTCGTCATCGTCTGCCGATTCCGCTGCACTCCGCGCCACCGCCCGCTGCTCTTACTTGCACGGGCCGCTCCTGTAAAAAAAATGCTTCTGCAGTTGTGGCGTAATGGACCACCTTATTACAGTGTGCACCAGTTCTGGTAGTTCTGTATTTCAAAATAAGCAAATATGTCTATTTTGCACCAGTGTTGGCACAATGGGCCTGGTTTAGGGATGATCAGTACTGTATAGTTTGCCAAATTCTGACATATCTAATAAGTCACGTAAGGGATGAGTTTGCCATTGCTAGAATTACTATGGTGGAACCATCACATTTCCTAGTGGCAGCGTGTGTGAGTAATACCAACAGTAGTGATTCCATCTGTGGTAATCTTGCCAGTGGCACTAGTATTGCATCCACTGTGAAACAGCTAATTTTACATTATATACATTTCTAATGCAAGTTCTTTTTAAATCTTGCAACAGGCAATAGGATGTTGTTCAATAAATTCTGCAATTAACATATTAGAAAGAAGACTCAACATTAAAGAGTTTAACTTTCTCCAAAGTGTGCGACTTTAGTAGTGTACTGGAGAAGATTTTATAGCAAAAAATAATACAATAACCTCTGAATGCATTAGCCCGTAATGTTTCTTCTATAGACAGACAGAAACATACCGCTCTGTGTCCATATGTTGTCGTCAGAGCTACCACCCTTTTCACCTTGACTAATATGTCCAGTGAGTGAACCCTTGTACACCAAAGACAGTCCTCTCAGTACGATTTCAGCTTGGATTCAAAGTCAGTGATAAAGCATATCATTATTCCACAGGAACAAAAAGCTATTTTATGGATGGTAACTTAACTTCTATTCCTCCAGCTTTAAATCAGTGGTGGAATCTTCTTTTTATTCACATGCTTCTTCAAAAGATTGTCAAGCAACATATAAACAATACACAATCACCTGGGATCAGCATGACCATCCTCCTTCACAACAGATCCAAAAAATCCACTGTTGACACCCTCTCTGCCAACTCCCTAAGAGTCGCCTCTTATGAATGTAACATCACCTCGAATGACACTGCCAGAGAAGCTCACACACCCTTGCTTAGCTCTGCCAAAGGCCTCTTCACACAAAACACTTTACTAACTCCTTACCTATTGGGCAGATCCTGTGTTATTTGAACTGGAACAAACTGGAATATGATTACCTCCCTACAATCTGAGAATTAATCTCATGGTCTTTGGTAAGAACATTGTGAAGGCTGCAGCCAACCAGTATAAAATCAGAAAAGTATTAAAAGTCTTCAACAGGAACTCTAACCTCAAGCCACAATTTAACAGGGAGACAACAACCATTCAAGCCCTTCAAATTCATTACTGTCCATTGACAATGGTGACATTTTTCTCTGCAGCTTTGGACACCATCAATTACCAAGTCATACTTGAGGCTTTTTCCTGCCAGAGTGGGGTTTAGAGGAACTCTCCTGCAGTTGTTAATATCCCCTACTGTACAGGATTCAGCTCATTGAGATGAAAACCTAAAAGTCCGAGACAATCCCTGTAAACTATGGCACCCCCTGGACTCCACTCTCTCACCGATGATCTTAGACCTGTTCATGGATGCCCCGGAGGGCTGCTGGTTGATAAAGCCATCATACTGTATGCAGATGATTCACAGCTCTGTTTCAAGGTATGCTTTTAGGGTGATATTGGTTTTCTGAAGGATATCTTGATGCAAACATGAATGTCACAGGCATGCCCGAAGCTCTACAGTACTACCGCAATGTGTGACCTCATTGTCTGTGACAGCAAGCAGCATAAGGGCATGGCTGCCACTCACCAACAAATCTTGATGTCTTCACTCAGAGCTACTGGGATTATGTAGCAGAGAAGAAACACATTATGCAGTAGGTTTGACTGAATTATATTGCAAGAAAAGGTAAATTATGTAGTGTAATACTGCTTTTTGTGTTAGTATTACCTCACTATTTTGGCATTTTTACACGTTAATGCTTTCTGGGTAATGGTTTCACCACATTAGTACCACATTGACCCCCAAATGAAAACATAACCAAGAGAAAGGTGACATGTCTAATTTTACAAAGCGTATCCCGCTGCGCTGCAACTGGTGTTGCTGCTTTTTTAATACCTTTTGATCCACTTGAGATGGAATCACTATATTGTTGCTGAAATCGGCAGATGAGGGATTATCGGGCAAATTCACAACTATGCAGAATACGCCACAGCTTCAAAATCACATAATTCCAGTGGTCCTGACTTCACCCCATAACACACTGAAAGCACCAAGGGGCATAGTTACAAGCCGCTATCGCCATCACAACATCACTTTCAGTGGCATTGTGATGGTGATAGGTGCCTCACCTTATTTACAAGGCAGTATTAAGCCACTTACCGTGGCATAACGCTGCCTTGTAAAAAAGGCCCCCTTCATACTATGCTTAGCGTGAAAGGGGAGGGCAATGGGCGTTGCTGTGGGGTTCCACTGCAACACTCATTGATTCTGATGCTGCCTCCTATTTACAAGTGAGGTGTAAATAATAAGCAGGGCCAGAATTAAGACCAGGGGAAAACTAGTTTTATCCTGGTGCAATGAGGAGTAATGTTTCATTTCTCCTATGTTTTTATGTGTGCTGCATTGTGCAGCACAAAAGAAAAGAGCAAAAGGCCAATGATTGTTTATGTACAGAAAGGCAGCCGCGGTCGGTAGTGGGAGTACCTGCAGGGCGGTGACGTGGGGAAGGGCAGGGTGGGGGGTAGTAATCTATTGATTATTGAGCTTTACAGGTAAGTAAACATATAAATCAATAAAACAAATTTTGTTGCGTGCACTGCATCCCCAAATGCGATGCAGTGCGCGCAACAAAATTCGTTTTATTTATTTACATGTTTACTTACCTGTAAAGCTCCGTAATCCATAGATTACTACCCCCCACCCTGCCCGTCCCCCTCCCTACATCACCACCCGGCAGTTACACCCACTCTCGACTACGGCTGCAGGAAGGCCCCCCTTCCTGCACATAAACAAGAATTTTAAAAAAATGCTGTTTTGCAACTTTTGTGTGTGCTGCATTAAACATCTTCCTGTACAATCTTCCCCCGAAAGCAGACACCTTTGCACTATGGTGCAAGGGTGCCTGCGTTGGCTCTAGATTGCTAAACTTAGCACCAGCACAAGGGAAAATGCAAGGCTGCAGCATATTCTTGGAAATATGGTGCAGCCCTACGTTTCAGAAGTGGCGGAGCATGTCGTAAGCCAAGGAGGATAACGACACGCTCTGCCACTTCTTTGTAAATATGCCTCCAAATCTCCTAATTTCTGAAGAGATACTGACATCAGTTTCGTGGCTCACATCGCACAGAATAAAAGATGACTTCAACTAATTTCTTTCCTTTGCAAAGTGAAGACCTTTCAGGATTGAACTTCGTACAGACCAACTAAGTATTTGTTCTATTTACTTCTGTGGAAGTAAAACCGTTCTGCTCTGCATCCCAAAAAACAACTAGCCCTACTGAAGAAGCTTATTCTTTTGCCTCCCTAATTCTCCTCTTAAAATATCTCAAGAAATATGTCAGAATAAAGCCATCGATAGACACCTCCACTGATACCCTGCACAAGTCTCCATCTCTTTCCCGGCAGCCTGCACCATCTTCCAGGCAGTGGCCTCCAGCACCCAACCAGTCCACAACACCTCACATTCAAGATCTTGGTGACTCAGGCAACACCTGCAGCAGCGTCGCCAGTTCGGGACCAAAATGAGCAGGGGAGAAGACAATACAGATCTTTTATGGCTGTGCTGAATGGTCTTCTGCTTCGTTCCATTCTTTCTCTGCTTTTAGAACGAGCGGAAGGTCCATCTCTTCAATCAACACCTTGCCACATTTTAGTGCTTCGCTAGCTGACTCCTTAATGCGACCGTACTTTCTTTCATCACCATCCTTTCGGCTACTGTAGCCATGCAATCCCACCCCTCCTACATACGGCGCACAGCGCGCTACTGGAAACATCACCTCTCTTTCTGACTTGAATTTCCCTATCCCCTTCTGCTTAGCCACCCTTCTTGTGTCTCTACTTCTAAATTGTAAAACTTTACTCCTCTGTACGGTGCTAAATTCACATTCCATACATCCCCTTACTACGTAGAGACATATGGTGTAATCTGACCCCAGTGGTATATGTCTTCTGCACTGTGAATCAGGATGTGCTGTCATCGAGCTACATCGCCCCCACAACTCGCCATCTCTTTCTCGAAAACACTTCTGAGCGTGCATATTCAGATGCATAGCTCAAATGCTTTTGTGAATTCACAACTTTTATCTTTTGCGCACATTTTGAGTTGTGTAAATAGAAATTTGGACGAGTGCAAGTGGAATTCCTTTCTTCAAATTGTTTTCAGAATACCATTGTCAACATCTCTTCTAACATAAATATTGTATTCTAAATATCGTTTGACAAAACATTGTCCTATTAGGTATAGTAGATAAGATTTTCCATTATTAACTCTCAAGAAATGAAATTTTAGTAAACGATATTTACGAACACAATATTTATTTCTGAAGATATTTTGACAACATTATTCTGATACCATACAATTTCTTCGGGAATGTCCCACTTCCTTTATATGTACGGCTATCGTTTCTCAAAAACAGAGCAGTTTTCTATATGACCACTAGATGTCACATTTTACTCAATCTGATATCTAACTGGAATCCCAGTAATGGTTTTCAGAAATAACTACACGCATGTTAGTTAACATTGCAAATAAAGAGCACTGGCCGGGTTCTAAATAAGTCCCACAATTCTAGAATTCAGATTTCTACTAGCCATGTAGTATTTGGGGTGTTGAGTAGGAACTGTACATATGAGCGGTGCAGATTCTTATGTAGAAAATTCAGATTTCCTAGAATAAATACTGCTGGGATCGGTTGCATCTCCCTTGAACAGAGGGCGGCAAGGCACTCACGTTTCCCAGGTCTGTGCGTGAATAGGTCAACCAGACAAGCTTTTCACTTGAAGTCTCTTAATGATTCCGTTAAAAAGTCAATTACCCGAATGCGATTAAAAATGCGTATTTACGTATGGCTCGGGAAATCTGAGGGTCTGAGGTTCTTGCCGGGGTACCGACCTCCCAGCTATATTCTTGAGCCTACCCCTGGAGGTTTACTCTGTCCTCCTCCATTGATGAATGAGGTAAACACGTGTGTGCTCACAGGTGCACGGACGTCCACTGCAAAGGATGGTTAAGGGGGAGTGTGGGGCGAAGCAGAGAACCTGGGTGCGTGACGGGGAGAAACTGATGCTGGATTGAAATGAAAGCATTTAGAGGAAAACGCATAAACATGCTCAGGCGATATGTGTGTGAGGCAGGGCAGAAGTCGTAAAAAAAGAAGGTAGTAATGTAACGAAGGCGCACTTCATAAACATTTGTATTCAGATAGGAACATATATTTGGGGATTAATAGTAGTACCTAAAGGTTTACAATTTGTGTTGGTGCTTCTCGGGATATATACGCACCCTACTACCTAGGTGCACAATTACACAAGATATGTCAGAGACACTTCTAGTGTGATAAAACGTTTCATAAACAGAATATCCCAGCACTCCACTGTGATTAAACTAGATTAGTTAAATGTTTGATTCAAAGCAAGTAACCAAAATTAATAAATATGCCAAAATTCATGTACTACCAACAAGTTTCGTTCTCATTAGAAAAGAGAATTTATTTTTAGATCCAATTTGAAATATATAATTAACACATGAGTCATTTCATTTTTGACAAACAAGCAAAAAAGAGAATTTTACAAAAAATGGAGTTATTTTTTTGACACTCAGTTTGAAATATCCTTGATGGATAGAGGGTCGTTGTTATATATTAACAATGGTTTTGTGTTCTCCTCTCGCAGGTTCATAAACGACAACAGCCGACACGTGTTTCGTCACGTCATGTGACTTTCTCAAGGCTCTTAGGTTTCCCCAAATGTCACCGAACTTAGATGTCTTTATTTCTATTGTTCTCCATGCAGTAGTAACAGCGTATCTCGATCGTCAAAATTGTCACTTTGGACATTAAGATTAGTGATTTAAAGAAAATCCGTCTCTCTAGGTCACAGACAGGTAGTGTATACCGTCTTCTTCGTTCACAGTCGATTTCAAGGAAACTCTAAATTCATCAATTTTAAAAAAAACATCACAGTCACTGTATGAGGGGAAACAGACTCTGATATGCCTGATTTCATGCAAAGAAGCACCGGTCGCGTGTCCTCAGTCCTCAGCTTTTAGTCCTCAAAAAAGCTGAGGTCTGAGGACACGCGACCGGTGCTGGGTTTTACAATATATAGAAATAAACGAGTTGCACCCACCCCAAATAGAAATGTTCACAGTGTGATTTTAAAAATGGCATTACGAATACATTGAACAGGTATGCCCTATGGCTTCTATAACTGACAGAGCACTTCTGGTGAAAATTTCATATAGACGACTGCCATGCGTCATTTCTGTACAACCACTTCTAGAATAGGCCTGGGTGTAAAATGCTGCTCCTCTTACAGACTTTGTGGAGTTTTGCCCCCTCCGTACTCTCCATAGAGCGCAGATTTCCCAAAAACTGCACAAAAGCGGCACAGAGGAGAGTATTTCCTCTTGTGCCGCTCACTAATGTTAAGTTGGCAAGGCCAACAGCCACGGCCCGTGGAGGGAGTTTCGGTGGGGTGGAGAGGCGGGGCGGGAGAGGGACCGGGTGGGGGTTGCTAAAAACCGGAGTATGGATAATTGAAGGTAAGTAAACAATTTAATAAATAAAACGAATTTCACATTTTGCGATGCAGGACGCGCTACGAAATTCGTTTTATTAATTAAATTGTTTACTTACCTTCAATTATCCATACTCCGGTTTTTAGCAGCCCCCACCCCGCCTCTCTGCCCCACCGGAACACCATCCACGGGCCACGGCTGAAGGCCAAATGAGGAAAGCCATACACTAGACCACAGCCTGGCGAGATTTCTTAACTTGGGCGATCGTGGCAAGTCACTACCGCTAGCATTGAGAAATCTGCTGCTCGTTGAGGAGGCTGCCACTCTTATAGAAAATCTACTCGAGTGTCCAAAAGAAACAGCAACCTCTTGCGCTGCGTGTGATGCCATTTGTGCTGATTTTACAGCACAGGACAAGCTCCCAGCACTAAAATTCAGCATGAGCCGCAGGACTTACTGCACTTCGTAACTTGAGAAGCGCAGCATAGTTTTTTGGCAACTCCACCCATGCCTATTCTAGAATAGAGGCCCCCCTCTGGAGGAAACAGATAAGCATGGAATGAATGTCTTATATTAACTTGAACTTCTGGACTGGGACAAAAAGACATATGATTGATGGGTGGAGCACCTGTTGTAAAAGACTATGAATAAATAATAACTCAAAGGTTCAACTCATTTTAGGACTATCACAGCCGATAACGATCTGAGGCAGTTCAAGTCAGTGGCATTGGCTTGAGAAATGATGCCGCTTATTATTTAAGTGCACACTTTAGTATGTGATATGACCTAAATGAATGGTGGTTATGATTTCTCATTAAAGTTATATTATACCTCCATGGCAGATCAATCAATTGTTTGGGATGCTTTTAAAGTAGGGATTTGTCGTGTCTGCCTCAGAACTGCTCATGGGGTTACAAAACTGCTAACACAACAAATTTTGAATAAGGAGGGTGAGTTGAGAAGGCTGGAGTCTGATGCAGCATTTAATAAAGAGGCAGGATAATTGCTGCAAATTGAAGATCTTTAAGGAGCATGTGGAACTAGTAGACAGTGCAGGATAAATGTTGACCTAGTTGTTATGGGAAAAAAAAAGAATAGAATGCCCATTTATGCTATTAGAATAGATAAAGACAATGTTGTCCACAGCCAACAAGAAACTAACATTACATTCACTACGTATTATTCCTTCCTCTATTCCTACTTCCAGGGGATCCACATCAGAGATGTATCTTCATTCAGACAAGGCATCTCCTTGCCTACATTGAACGAGATGACCAACAAGATTACAATTGCAATTGATCACCTTGCAAAAGGAAGACCTTGGTAATTTATTGTCTGCCAACAAAATATTACACCTTGTTAGACCTAGCATTTCTTGGTGTGATTACTCCTGACTTTTTGCCTCTGCCTCCTTTGCTTTTATATGCTTTGGGTACTTTACCACTGCTGATCAGTGTTAAAGTACAAGTGTTCCCTATGTAAAATGTAATGGTGATGGATTGGCCAAGAGTGGTATGTTTGCCTTACTAGTAAAAGTCCCTAGTGATGTGAACTGTGTGCGCAAGGGCTAGTAATGCAAGGGTCACCGTGAAGAGAACTCAGGCCTTCAATTTAAGGCCTGTGTGCAGAATGCTAAGTTAGCATGTAGTCCTGACAAGTGCAACCACTTGTCAGGCCTGACTTTCCCTTTTACATCCATGTGGGGCACCCCTGTGGTAGATCCTAGGTAACCCCTGGGCAGGGTGCAGTATAGGTAAAAGGCAGAACATATACAGAGGTGCTATGGGGCACATGCATCAATATTGCATTTTGCGATTCCTTAATTGCGAAAAATAAGGAATCGCAATTAAGAATTGCAAACTGCAATGCATCAAGAAATCGCTATAAAAATAGCGATTTCTTAAAATTCCTTAATTGCGATTCTCTAATTGAGAATTGTAATTAAGGAATACCTCCCCATCCATTCCTATGGGCCTAGACGCCCATAGGAATGAATGGAAAGACATTCTTAATTTGCAATTCACCATTAGAAATTCGCAAATTAAGAATGCAATTTCAAGGGTGCAGGGGTGTCCAAAGGACTCCCTGTTGCACCCCTGAAATCTACTTAGAAGTACATTGTGCACACTCACATGCCCCAAGGTCATTTGTGTGTGTAAAATGGAACTTTAAAAAATGCACTTTAGTGCATTTTTCAAAGTTTTCGCAAATTACCATGAAGGTCAACTTCATGGTAATTTGCTCCCCTTATTTGCGAATTCGCAAATTTTTAGAGTTTGATGCATTGCATTTAAGGAATTTCAATTTGAGATTCCTTAAATGCAATCGCAATTTAAGAAATCGCAATTTTGCGATTTCTTAAATTGCGAAAATTACAAAAATGTTAATGCATCCCAAAAAACTGGGAATTGCATTCGCAAACGGCTGAATTTTGCGATTCGCACCATTTGCGAATGCAATTTCCTTTGATGCATGTGCCCCTATGTTCTGACAGTGAAAAGCACTCAATTTCATTTTTCACTGCTGAAAGGCCATCCTGCCCATAGGACAGAATGGTGGAGGCTGGGTGTTTTGTTTGTTAGCCTAGTTTCCTGTCAGTTTATAATGGAGAGGTGAAGTATGTATAAACTCACAGTGTTATAACACATCTTTCTGTGAAGGTGGTTTTTGTCACTGTGTGTTCATAAACCACTTCTTTAGAAAGTGGCTGAGTTTTGTGCTCTGTGCATTTCTGTGTGTCTCTGAAATGTGGATTGTCTGTCTGGAACTGAAAGGTGAGAGGAGCTGGGAGAGGGCTTGACCCATAGAGGGGTTGAGATGGCACCAGGCTCCCCTGCATCTGGAGGAGGGGGAGGAGAAGCCCGGGAGGTGAAAAGGCCTAGGCTGGTGCTATAAACCAATTGACCCATCGCCTGCTGAGTGATTAAGGATCCAGGCCCCCAGTATCAAAGGGAGAGAGGTGACACTGGGAGGCAGACACCCAGAACTGATTTAGGGAGGGGTCAGAGACCCCTGAGCACCAACGAACTTCAAAGACATTAAGGGGTATAACTAGGAGAGTTGAAATCCCTGAAAGGGGGAATGAAAAAGATATGAATTGAGACTGAAAAGGGTTGGACACATTCTGTGGTCAAGGGAAACCTCTGCTAAAGAAGGAGCAACTGAAGAGACTGCTGTGGACAGACCAATTCTTGCTTCGTGATCTGGGGCTGGTCTGCAGTTTGCCGTTCTAACAAAGGGAGAGGCTGTTGGGATTGTGCTTGGAGGCCCTGGGTCCCCCTGCTTGAAGAAGTCTGTGCTTTGTGCTGTGTCTTGTAACCCACAAGGGCCCTAGGTGAGCTGGCTCCCTGCTTGGAATTACAGGATCATAAAAGTTTCAGGAGAAGTCCCAAGCAACGCGGTGCGCGCCTGCTTTTGCTGCTTGAGACCCTCAGAAGTTGTGCTGTGTGATCGTGGGCACGAAGGAGTAAGCTAAGTTTCGGACGCACTGGGTGCATGTTGAAGTGCAGGCCAAGGCATTAGTGAGGAGCGCCTGGTCGTGGTGTGCACGGGGAGACGAGGTGAGGCTTGTATGAACAGTGTGCATGCCGTGGTGCAGCCCGGATGTTGGTGAGGGGCACTTGGGCCTCATGTACACCAAAGGAAGAAGTGAAACTCGGACGCGCCTATGCGTGTTGGGGTGCAGCAAGGGTGCTGGTGAAGAGCGTTGGGGCATCGTGTGCACCAACAGAGGAATTGAGTCTCGGACATGCTGGGTGCATGTTGTGGTGAAGCCCGGGTGTTGGTGAAGTGCGCCTGGGCCTCTTAGGCACCAACAGAAGAAGTGAGTCTCAGACGCGCTGGGTGAGTGTCGTGGTGCAGCCAGGGCATTGGTGAGGAGCGTCTGGACATCTTGTGCACCGTGAGAAGAGGTGAGACTCAGACACGCAGAGTGCATGTTGTTGTTCAGCCAGGGCGTTAGTGGAGAGCGACTGGACATCGTGTGCACTGGGAGGAAAGGAGAGACTCGATTGTGCAGGGTGTGTGTGGAGGTGCAAGCAGAGCATTGGTGAAGAGCGCCGAATCGTCGTGAGCACCAGAGAAGAGACAAGTCTCGGAAGCGCGGTGTGCGTGTTGAAGTGTGACTTGAGGCGCTAGTGAGGAGTGCCTGAGTAGGAGATGCACCGAATTGAAGTAAAGTCTCCACAGTGCTGAGGGTGGATCTTGGTGTTGACTGAGACCGCCGGAAGGTGGGCCAGGTCATTGGGCCCTCAGTGTCACTCGCAGCGGCCTGGACCGGCAGCCACAGAAGAGCTGAGCCGCTGGCCCGAGTCCGCCGCACCCCGTGACGGAGTTCTGGATCAAGGCTCAAGTCGCTGACATCGGGGAGGAGAGTGGGGTTGCGCCCCCCAGGTAGCGTGAATCAACACCTGGGGTGGGCTGCGAGCTTAGAGGGACACTCTCTCGGCCTCCTGTTTTAGTCAGCTGCGCAAGCCTGTTGCTTTGGCTTGGATCCCAGCCTGTGCTGACCCAAGGAGGGGCAGTGCTGGGGCCGGAGTGGGAAGTAGTACTTTTGTGTGATCATTTGATCCATAACGGGGCACTGATAATAGAGCACGTAAAACTGTTGTATTACACTTTGTATTATTGCTGCAAACGAACTATCGAACTGTCGTATGACGCCTGACCTCATTTGGGCCTGACGAACTACATGCTTGGTGCGCTACGCACTGCGTTATTTTTCCCTTGCATATTATCTGGTTGTAATGTGACGCATTGCATTATTTCTTCAGTGCACAGTATCTGATTATAACGCGGCGCAGTGTATTATTTCTTCCTTGCACTGTACAGGATTGTAGCGTGACCCATTGCTTCATTTCTTCCTGTTACAGGGCATGCTGGTGGTGATACGCATTGCATTATTTCTTCAAATGCAAAGAACATGACTGTGGCGCTACGTATCGCATTGTTTCTCTGTTGAACTGTATAAGAGAATATCATTACCCATTGCAGTATTTGTTTCCTTTTGCAATGTGTGTGATTCTAGCCATACGACTGGCCTAACCTTTTGGAAACAGTTAGAAGTGAGCTTAACTGTTGGTTAGGAGCGGTGTCTTGAGATGAGAACCTACTAACCCACCGGAAAGAATACTACCCATTCTTTTATTTTGATTTTGTATTGTTTGTTTGTACCGTATAATTGCTTATGGATCACTGAAATAATATCGACTGCCAAAATATCGACTACCCAAAATATCGAGGAAAAAATATCTACAACCAAAATATCGAGTTTGTATGTACAAACAGGTAAGTACAAAAATATCGAGTACAAAATATCGTTTACAAAAATATAGTTGTAAAAAATATCGACTTTAATAAAAACAATGTTTAATTACATTAATATAAAAAAATAATTACTAAAATATAATTAACAATACTTAAAATAACTTTTAATAATGAAATAATTAATGAAAGTAAAAAAATAATATTTTTTTAATCATATTTCTTAAAACATATATATATATAGTAACAAAATTTAATTAAATAATAGCCAATATTATTAACGGACAAATACAAAAGAGTAAAAATTACTATTCCCACTGCAAAGAGTGCAACAGTGGATATATGACGTTACAACGCAACTTTTACAACGCACTACCATTACAACGTAAGTATTGGTAAGTATATATTAATTTTTTTAATTTAAATTATTTAAAATTATTTAAATATAATTTAATTTAATTTCATTTCATTAAATTAAATTAATGTAAATGTAATTTTACTTTATTTTTACACTGTACCCCTGTACCCCAAAAACCCAAAACTGACCCTGAACCCTAAAAAAAACCTTTACCCAAAAACCCAAAACTGACCCTGAACCCTAAAAATACCCCTTTACCCAAAAACTAAAAACTGACCCTGAACCCTAAAAATACCCCTTTACCCAAAAACTAAAAACTGACCCTGAACCCTAAAAATACCCCTTTACCCAAAAACCCAAAACTGACGCTGAACCCTAAAAATACCCCTTTACCCAAAAACTAAAAACTGACCCTGAACCCTAAAAATACCCCTTTACCCAAAAACCCAAAACTGACCCTGAACCCTAAAAATACCCCTTTACCCAAAAACTAAAAACTGACCCTGAACCCTAAAAATACCCCTTTACCCAAAAACTAAAAACTGACCCTGAACCCTAAAAATACCCCTTTACCCAAAAACTAAAAACTGAACCTGAACTCTAAAAATACCTCTTTACCCAAAAACTAAAAACTGACCCTGAACCCTAAAAATACCCCTTTACCCAAAAACTAAAAACTGACCCTGAACCCTAAAAATACCCCTTTACCCAAAAACTAAAAACTGACCCTGAACCCTAAAAATACCCCTTTAATTTAACATAATTAGCAATTAATCAATTAAATTAAATTAATTACCAATTACATTTTAATTAATTAACAAATATTATTTAATTACCAATTAATTAAATATTACTACTAATTAATACATTTACATATTTAATAAATAATAATTAAATTACTTCCCACCCTATTCCCCTATAAACCCACAACCGGCTACAGGAAATACATTATTTTAATTTATATAATTAGCAATTAATAAATTAAATTAAATTAATTACCAATTAAATTTTAAATAATTAACATATATTATTTAATTACCAATTAATTAATTATTACTACCAATTAATACATTTACATATTTAATTAATTATAATTAAATTACTTCCCACCCTATTCCCCTATAAACCCACAACCCGCTACAGGAAATACATTATTTTAATTTACATAATTAGCAATTAATAAATTAAATTAAATTAATTACCAATTAAATTTTAAATAATTAACATATATTATTTAATTACCAATTAATTAATTATTACTATCAATTAATAAATTTACATATTTAATTAATTATAATTAAATTACTTCCCACCCTATTCCCCTATAAACCCACAACCCGCTACAGAATAAAATTACACAATAATTAAAAAAATCATTAATTAAAAATAATTATAACATAAAATGACACTTTTCACACATATTATAACATAAAAACACTATAAATAATTACATATTATTTAAAAAACGATATTTTTTACTATCTAGATTATATACTTGGATATTTTCACTTTCTATATTATTTACAGTCGATATTACTTCACTTACCTTAAAAACGATATTTTGGCTGTCGATATTCTGTCCTGTCGATATTTTCTCCAAACGATATTTAAAACTCGATATTCTGTCCAAACGATATTTTGGAGTCGATATTATGTCTGTGCACCATTGCTTATATAAAGATTATACTCTTTTTATCAAAACTCGTGTGGAGTCTATTTATGGTGATATCATGGGGTTACTGTGAGCCTGGTTGCACATATAGAACACTCGTGCCTTGGAGATAAGCCTGACTGCTCGTGCAAGCTACTAAGGGGGTGAGCAGGGCTATCTCAGACGGTGTCCTTACAGCACCACCCGCCTCCAGCATTGGGTGGCGGTTGTAAGCGATAAGGACCCCCACTTCCAACACACCTCATATAGAATATCAGCTAGTATTGAAGTTTCTAACACTATAGAATGGGTCGGCTGCAGCTGGTAGAATTCCTGATTCCACAAGGACAGCAACCATTGTAGTTCTGCCTAAACAGGGATGTGACCCTTTAGATGTCCATTTTAATAGACCTCCGTCTCTCCTTAACTCTTAGAATAAGATATTGGGGAAGGTTTTAGACACTTAACTTCTGCCACTCACTGGTGCTCTTCTACACAAAGACCTGAACGGATTCATCCTGGGGACACACACACACACACCAACCTTAGAAGGCTATATCATATATTGATTGATTCAAACAACCAATGGAAGAAAGACCCTCATAGTAGCATCTCTAGATATTGAAAAAGGCTTTTAAATCTTTGATATGTCCCTTCATATTTGAAGTATTGCATAAAATAGGACAGGGGGAGTTTTCTGAAATGGATACAAACTCTTGGTGATGATCCTTGTGGCAGAATCTGGATGAGAAATGTCTCCTTGAGTCAGAGGTCCATATGTAGGGACACAAAGCAAGGGGTGTCCGCTCTCCCCATTATTGTGTGACCTGGCCATTTAGCCTCTGGCTTGTTTGCTCCAGGAGAGGGCGCAGGATTGGGGTATTTCTCTGCAGCATACTTCAAATCATATTTCGCTGTACGCTGACAAAGCATTACTTTATCTGGCACACCCACAAACTAGTGAGATGGACGATGTGCAGCAAGTCCTGCCTATTTCGATGGCATACTGTAAATGTGACTGCTCCTCCAGTGGACGTGGCTACCCCACAGGTGTGGACACCTTATACATTTAAATATTCAGAGGTATGGATATACCGTACTATGATCACCTCAGATGAGGAAACTTAGGCAGGGTGGTGAGGAGTATCAAATCTACAATTCAATTCTGGAAGGATCTTCTGCTATTGCCGAAGGGACAAGTGGTGATTTGGGTGATGTTGTTTCTAATAAGTCTGATATTCTACTTTTTACCCCTGCCAGTGTGCCCATGTCGAGTATTCTTTAAACAACATAATGGTCTGCTTTCGGACTTAGTATGGGCAAGCAGATGGAAGAAGATCTCCATGGCCTAGGCTATTTTTTATGTTGTTGTGGAGTGGGATAGGCCTAGCAAATTATGAAATGTACTATTTGGGCGCTCAATTGGTCAAGCCTATAAAATGAACAGAGGAGCCCAAAGACCACGAATAGTTGGAGCTCAGGGCTCGCCTGCAGAGTGATTCACTGGTTGGATTCCTACTGGATTCCTACTGAGTGGCTGTGTCGTTGGGGTCCCTGCCTTTGCACGCTCACAGAGGTAAGGCTTGCTGGTTGTGAGACCAATGGGCACTATGTGTAGGGCTCCTTTATTCTCCTGAGCTCTTTCTCTGGAGGTTGCCATGAATTAATGCTTTGTGAGGATGCATTGACAGAAAATTGTGGACAAAAGAGGGGAGCTGCATGGATTGGGGATTTGATGCAGGAAGGCATACACATTTTATTTAAAACTCTAAGAGAACATACAGCTCTGGCGTAAGACACATTTCTGTCTCACCCTGTTGTGATAAAGCATTTTCGACTAATTTGACCATCTACTCCTGAAAAAACCCTCAACATCTGTTTTACTCATGCACCTAATTACTCTTTGGAACTGCAACATTTGGGGCCATATTATCAAGAACGGCGGTAACATTATCGCCGCTTTAGCGGCAGGAAACTGCCGTTAAATCGGCGATAAGGGGCTTGATAATATGCCCTTGAGAATTCCATCGAAGCCCATGTTCTGGTGTGAACCTGGCCTTCTATGGGAATTCACAAGGCATATTATCAAGCTCCTTATCGCCGCTTTAACAGCAGTTTCGTGCTGCTAAAGTGGCGATAATGATGTCGCCGTTCTTGTTAATATGGCCCATGGTTTCCCTTTTAATTACGGCATTCAACCACATTTCATGTTGATTTTAAAAAGTCCAAAGTAACATGAGAGGCATCGTTGGGGGATGACGCCTCGGAGAGGTTTTGGAGTATGCCCAGTCACTAGAAATGCCTCGTTCAAGTTTACACAGTTAAAGTGTATATATTAAACTTACTTGCCACACAAAGGGTAGCTAGAATGTATAATGAAGCTAGCAATTCAAGACCTGGCTCCTTGCCTGAACTGAAGAACCCCCGTGCCTTGAGACTCTAACAGGTGACTAGTTGCACTCTATAAGAACCCTGATTTATTGTTTGTGCAACTTTATCACATGGTGTGGGGATGTTGCCATGTTCAGGCATACTAGCAGGGTATGGGAAGAGCAGGTGACAGGGAGACATATCTCATTACAGTGGCTTCAGTGACTTCTGGGTCAGTTTTGCTTCCCCAAGCCACTTCGTCAGATTTGTCAGTTCATAGATCAGGCACTGCTTATTGTCTAAAGGAATGTGGCAATATGTTGGACCAAGCACCTTGGTCAAATGGACGAAGTCTGAGCTGGCCATCCTGAAGGCCCTGCATAGACCCAAAAATAGAGGGCAATTAACTAATGACTATGATACCATCCTGATTGCCCTTAAGGGAAAGATCAACGAGCGGCCACCATGAGCAGTGCCGACCTAGAACTGCATACTAGATGTATACTTTGCCTTCATAATGTTGAGGACCCCGGAGGGACACAGATTGTAAGCTAGTCATACTCTTTAGAGATGTATACTACTCGATGTGGGGTAGAGGGCTTAGGAAATAGTAACACAATAACTGAAATGTAAATGAAGATCTATTTACCAAATAAAGTTATATTTTACATGCTTCACAATTACATTCCATATCCTGCAACCTCAGTTGCACAATGTCGACTGTCTCACAGCGCCCCTCCAGGTCATGGGTACTCACAACCATTGTCCCAGGGGCCAAAAAGTTTAGGCTGTGGATTGATAGAGGGCCGCACTGATGCAGGGGGTTGGAGGAGGGTTGATAAGGTGTGTGTTGGGGAAGCAAAGTGAAGCAGGTACATCTAGTGGCTGAATTGAACAATCTAAGCCCCGTCCTTTTCGGATTGGGGCGTGTTTTTTAGTTTCTTTCTACCCTCTTCTCCATTGGCTGGAATGTAAAGAACAACAGTCAAAAACACGCCCGTTGTTTACATTCCAGCCAATGGAGAAGAGGGGAGAAAGAAAAACACGCCCCCGTCTGAAAAGGACGGGGCTTACAGACTCCTGCTGCCCGTCTCGCTGTTTAGGTGTGTCATGGGCAATATCGTCTCTGTATAGAGAAACCGCTTCAGCTCTGCTCCCCCACCGGCCTCCACTGTCGGCAGCCGTTCACCGCCTCCCGGCAAGCCCGTAGCGCAGTTGCGGCCCTTACCACATCCCAGACGTGGGCCCGGGCGCACGCCGATCCGAGCCCGCTCTCAGCCCATACTTCAGCAGAATCTCCACACAGCACTCCACTTCGTTGCAGGGCGGGACGGGAAGAGAACCTCCCCACCGCTCAGCGCGAAATAATTCCTCAGTCCCCCCAGATGGTGGCAACTGCCATCCCGGCACCGCGGGGTCCACAGGTCCCAGTCCCGGCGATATCTACCCCTCTGTCGGCCTACAGGTTCGGCACTTCACTGGTGGGCAGAGTCTGCAGTGGGCATGTCACAGGGCGGGTGACCACCTTCTGTCGCCGTGAGGAGCCCCGGGGCAATGTTGCACCTTTATCGGGTCCGGTCGGCCATCTTGGCAGTCGGATCTGGATGTCGGGTAAATAGCTTTTCCGCCCCAAATCACACTGCAGCGACCACAAAGGCGGCTTCCTCCGCAGGGGTCCACCGGGCCCAGTCCCGGCAATATCTACCCCTCTGTATGCCTACAGGTTTGGCACTTCACCAGTGGGCAGAGTCCACAGTGGGCATTTCACAGCGTGGGGGTCCTCCTCCTGTTGCCTTGAGGAGCCCAGGGGGAATGTTGCGCCTTTATCGGGTCCGGCTGGAAGGCGAGAGCGTTATTCGTGGCTACAAGACAGGATACCAGGCAGAATTTGTGCCGGGCGAACGGAGCCTCTGCAAATGCGGCTACTTAGCCATGCTGCTGGCCACTCCCCCGGCATGCAGTATTTTTATGCAAATTATTTACTAGTGCTAATATTTGGATTTGATGTGGCTATAAGCTCACAAGAATCCCCTCCTAGCCTTCATGCCCTACAATCCATGTCTTTTCTATGAGCCTGAATGTATACATAAACCAGCTTAGCAACTTCTGTATATAGCACTGTCATCAGTGCTCCATGGTACAGAAAGTTTTGCTTATGTAAAGTAGCCTTACATATATTTTTACTACTCTTTCCGTTAATGTAGTATAGTTTTTTTAAACTACATTCTCTTGACTAAACTCTGTGGTAGCTGCCCCGTTATAAGGGAATTTTTAAAGCTGAGCAAATGGTCATGGGTGGCTGTGCATACAGTTCTCTGCACCCTACAACTGTCTTGAGTATTGTTAGAGAAAAGTTACTAATGTACATGTATGAAGCCAATTCTATTAAAGAATACACTATGTATCCTGGGCAATGAAATGTTTTGCTAAATAATGTGAACTTTACTTACCTGGGGGTCCCCTTCGATAATACGAGCTCCTGGAAGCATTTGATGAGTGTGAGGACAATGCAATTCAAACCTACCATAGCATCACTTTTCAAATTTGTTGTCTAACTAGGGTCCATGCCACTTGATGTTGTTAAAATGTATAAAGCCAGATTTGCATTGATAGCCTCCTATGGTGCAGGAGTATGGGAGTACACTGACCACTCCAGGTTAGCGAAAACAGTTTTCTGCAAAGACTGCTATTGCCCCCCAACAGTGTCCTAGCCATAAGTCATATGGAACTAGAGTGGAGGGAGCAGTGTCATCTGTGGAATGCTCTGACAGTGTTGAAAGTGCCCCGACAGTGGAGAGGGCAAGAGGGGGAATGCTTGATTAGCGAGGGAATGCCATGCCAGTGTGGCTCTGTGTGTGGCTCTGTGTGTGTGGCTCTGTGTGTGTGGCTCTGTGTGTGTGGCTCTGTGTGTGTGGCTCTGTAGGTGTGTGTGGCTCTGTGTGTGTGTGTGTGTGTGTGTGTGTCTCTGGGTGTGGCTCTGTGTGTGTGTGTGGCTGTGTGTGTGCGTGTGGCGCTGTGTGTATGTGTGGCTCTGTGTGTGTGTGTGTGGCTTTGTGTGTGGGTGCAAATGCAATAGCTCTCGCATTTGCAAGAGATTAAGCTATTGGCATTGTATATGACAATGCCATTTATTTATCTGTTTTCAAAACCAACACATAAATAAAAATGTTGTCATATACAATGCCAATAGCTATAACTTTTCCAGAGGCAAGACCGTTGCATTGTAAATGCTTGTTTTTAATTAACACAAGAGAACCTTGAAATACATGACTTCAGGACGTGCACTGTTCAAAAAGTTATGTTATGTTTTAAGCTGTTTTGTAACGCGCTCAATTACTACCGGAGTATCCTGGCGCGGTATACCGCTGGGGTACCCGTCCTGGCTTTTCCTGTGGGATGGTCCCTACTGGGAGTCCCCAAGGTGAAGCCAGGCATCCCCGGTGTTGATGGGGCCGTTGTGAAGAATAGGCAAGCTAATGCCCAGAGTTGCCGAGTGAGACCCCTGGTTAGAGTAGTCACCGAGGTGAGAATTATCGAGTCCGCTGACCCTGGTCCACGACCCTGCTGTGTCGGGAATTGAACCCTGGTCCCGGGCCGACTCCTGCATCCGGGTCTGCCGCCTCTAACCAGTGAGCCACACCACTCCTAAAAAAAAGTCCCCTGTGTTTGATTGAATAAGCTATAATGCCCATGTATAATAGCAAGCCTGGCCACCCATTGGGTGCACATAACTGATTTACCTTTCAGTTCCCTTTGGCATTCTTGTCAAGGTGAGGGAGGAGTTGGCCAGGGGAGCATTAATGCTTCTAAATGTATGTTTGAAAACGATTACTTACAAAAAGTATATACTTCTCGTTGCACTGATATAATCTGACATGTTATTGAAATGCATTTTTTTAATTTTGAAGAGACATCATCATATTTTTACACATATGCTGCAAAATGTCTTTATAAATGAAGGTGTTTTTAAAGTTAAGTGGTGCAGGACGCTCTAGTTACTTCCTTGCTTTAACTGAAATTTACTTTTAAATAAATTCTTACCCGTGTATTTAACATCTTTGCAATGTTAATGCTGAGCCGAGTTAACAACCCAGGGCTGGTGTACCCCCAGGCCCGCGCATAAAAATCAGCAGGGCTGCATGTGGTCCCCAGGCCGTACTTTGAGTATCACTGATCTAGGTAATGGTCCCTTGTAGCAGGGAATATTTTTTATATTGCCCACCACATGCAATAAGTTGAGTAGGAAAGAAAGTACATGTTTTACAGCAAGTTAATGCCTACAGCAAGGCAGAGATGTTTTAGGGAATGGGCCCCAGCCCTTCAGGGGGCCCTCTCATATATCCAGCTCCTTTCTGCAGAGTCTTGTCCTGATGACCTTAAATAATTCTTAAACTTGATTTAAATATCGTTTTCCTTTACTTTATTGTTAAAGTGGGTGATGTGTGAGAATATATTACAGACAATGTGCAGAAAAATGTGTTTATGTTTCATGCAGCATCCATAAAAAAGTTTCATTTAGATCAAAACAAGACTTCACATAAAAGAAATGGGAGGGTATTGCAGATATTTTTTGCAGTAATATTAGTGAGCTGGCGCTATGTTACAATATAGAAGACACACATCACTATCCCCTCAAAATAAAGAAGTGCCAGTACTCAGTCAGCCGCGGCCCATGGAGGGTGTTTCGGTGGGGCAGAGAGGTGGGGTGGGGGAGGGGCAGGGTGGGGGGTGCTAAAAACCGGAGTATGGATAATTGAAGGTAAGTAAACAATTTAATTAATAAAACAAATTTCGTAGCGCACCCTGCATCACCATTTTGCGATGCAGGGAGCGCTACGAAATTCATTTTATTAATTAAATTGTTTACTTACCTTCAATTATCCATACTCCGGTTTTTAGCAACCCCCACCCTGCCCCTCCCCCGCCCCATCTCTCCGCCCCACCGAAACTCCCTCCACGGGCTGTGGCTGTACTCAGTACTGGACAGTACCGGCCCATTTAAAGCACTGTCACTATCCCTGAATATTAGATGTAAACACACTAAGAACTTGGACAAGTGTGCCAGTGAGCTGTCAGTGACCTGGACCAAGAGGGCATGAAAGAGCTGAAATTAGATCATAAATTCAAAGCTGCTGGGAACAGGGGGGCCGATTCACAGAACTAACTTAAGACAAAATCCTAAACTTACTACTTTTGGTATTCACAGAAGCTAGGATTTTGTCTTAAGTTTGACTTAAGACAAACTTAAGACAGACTTAAGATATACTTAAGACAAAATCCGAACTTAAGTTTGTCTTAAGTCCGTCTTAAGTTTGTCTTAAGACAGACTTAAGACAAAATCCTAACTTCTGTGAATACCAAAAGTAGTAAGTTTAGGATTTTGTCTTAAGTTAGTTCTGTGAATCGGGCCCAGGGCCCCCAAAATATGTTTGGCCCAGGGGCTCCAAAATCCTCAAGATTTCCCTGCACCAAGGACGTTTACGCCCATTTTGTTCTGACAGTACACCAATGCCTTTGATGTATTTGCACATTCACCAGTGCATTGCAGACTAGCCTGGTCTACCTTCGAACAACTCCTACCGATTGCTGCAGCTGGTGTCAAGCACAAGACACCAGAAATTGACCAAATTTCCGTGAAGAGCAAAAAGATATATTAGCTACATTAGTTGCCAGTGAAAAGAAGAGCAGTATTTAGCTCATCGTGTATTCACACTAGGTCTTCCATACGTTTCGTATTTTAAGTTTGGCTGCACAATTTTCAAAATACAACCCAGAACCAAGAATATCTTCTTCCACTCTGATTTTACTTGCAACAAAATGGAGATGAAGATCAAACAGGTTGTACAGGTATGGGGTATCACACTTTAGAAAAGTTTTGCATAAAATCTCAAAGAGATCAAAATATTCTTAAGTTTACATAACAACAGATAAAGAATCATAGGGCCCATATCATTCCCTCAAGAGCATGTCAACAGCATCAAGAGTCCTCTAGATTGATAGATTCCCTCTGGGAGCCTTTACTTAACCCCATCATTGTCAACAAAAACACAGACACCCTTTAGGACCCTAACAAGCGTATTAATGTTCTAGACCGTTGGGCTGTGGAGTCCCGCAGGGCTCTTCGCTCAGCCCGACATGGTTCAATGTCTATATTAGGCCGCTGGCGGGTATCGTCCGCCCATATGGTATTAAGATCGTTACCTATGCGGACGATACCCAGCTGGTGGTCTCTCTGACGCGGGCTGAGGACCCCGCGGCCACAGTGGACTTGGCTGGTTGCCTGAGCGAGGTGCACAGCTGGATGACCCTGTCTTGCCTCAAACTTAATGGAGGCAAGACAGAGGTTATGATGCTGGGACGCTCGGTCCCGCCCTCGCTGAATTCCATCTGGCCGGTTTGCCTGGGTCCCCCCCCAGTTCCAAAGGATACCATTAAGAGCTTGGGCATTTGGTTGGACAGGGATCTAACGTTAAACCACCAGGCTGTTAAGTTGTCGGCTACCTGTTTCAGTATTATTAGAATGCTGAGGAAGATCCTCCCCCTGTTACCTTTCCAAGCTAAGCAAACTGTTGTACAGGGACTGATCCACTCTAGGCTGGATTTTGGAAATGCTCTCTACTTGGGAGCCCCTGACTTCACATTGCGGAAGCTACAAGTGATCCAAAATTGTGCAGCCCGGACTCTACTTCAAATCCCTCATAGGTCCTCTGCTAAACCCGGACTGACAAGACTGCACTGGCTTCCTGTGAGAGACAGGATTGCTTTTAAATCCCTTTGTATTGCCCACCAGTCATTTTGGTCAATCGGCCCCCTGATTAATCGTCCCTTAATCACCCCATACCTCCCTAGCAGACAGCTGCGCTCAGCTAGTGCCTTCCTTGCCACGGTGCCCAAGGTCAACCGGGCCAGATCAGGAGGCTGCTCTTTTTCTTTGAACGCCGCTAAGTTGTGGAACAGCTTACCCCTTCAAATAAGGTCTAACCCAGATCTGACTTCCTTCAGAAAACACTTGAAAACTTTTTTGTTCAATAAATACATTTTTTCCTTTTCTGTGTTATGTGGTTTCTTAGAACTGTTAGCAATCCTAGCGCTAGGACGCCCCCGGGCAACTACTTTGCGCTTTATAAAACGCATTTTCATTTCATTTCATTTCAGTTGACGTGAACAGTCAACAAAGGGGAACAGTGCACTATTGGTTCATTCCTAGCAGGTGAGTGGAAAGAAAGAATGCAAATATGGAGGACCTAAAAACGACTTCTTCCTCATGATCAATCAGCAAAAGAAATGCTCCTTCCAGACAATGAGGATGCCACAGCTCCTCCCTTAGCCTCTCAACTCCCCTAGCCAGCTCATCCAGTCTTGTGATAAGTTTGAGAATTGACCCGAGAATTGAATCTTACTGTATCATAGGGCTGAAACTTCACTTCACTTATGATGCCCAAAAAGGCTGAAACTAGTCTGAGGCTGATTCTGGTCAGTTCCCGAGAGGACATGGACTGGTAGCTTGGACTGGCTCTGTCATATGCAATTTGGACTGGGTCTGTTGGTGGTATTGGTACAAATCAAGATCTGATTTGCAGATGGTTGTTCCTTGTGTTAAGCAGCACAGACAGCAAAACCAAATAATGAACAGGAATGCAGCATAGAGGGCCCGATTCACAGAACTAACTTAAGACAAAATCCTAAACTTACTACTTTTGGTATTCACAGAATGCACTTACTACTTTTGGTATTCACAGAATGCACTTACTACTTTTGGTATTCACAGAATGGATTCACGACTACTAACTTTACGTCCGCACTCGGGCCAGATATTCCGGCCCGGAGGCGGAGCTTCCATCTTGGAGGTGGAGCTTGCGGCCCAGAGGCGGAGCTTCCGGACCAGAGGTGAAGATTTCAGCCATGGCTAAATCTCCACCTCTGAGCTGGAAGCTCCACCTCCGGGCCGCAAGCTCTGCCTCCAAGACAGAAGCTCCGCCTCGGGCCGGAATTTCCGGCCCGGTGTGTGAGCAACTCTGATAGTCTGGCAGTAAGACTCTTCCATCTCTGACAGTTGTTGTTTGGAGGAGGTCCTGGTGGTGGTGGTGTGTGCATCCTGCAGAGATGCAACGTCAGGGTGGACCGCAGTTGAGGCAAGAGGCAGGGGACAGCACAGGGACACAGACACATGGCAGTGATGACCCCTAGTCCATCGACCCAGAGGCCATCCAATATTCAATCCAACAGGATCTATGACTTCAGCAGCACAGAGTAAGTGGCACCAGATACATTGCGGCCAGCACAGGCACACCGCCACGGGACGGTGGCTTGCAGTGCACTGAGGATGGGCCACGCGATCTGAGTGGGTCCTCGTCGATGTCGAAAGATGAATGTAGGGGAGGGTTGCTGGGGACAATGGAATGGTACAACCTCGTTTTTACCACCAAGTCAGTATCACCTGCATGATGATGAAGACAACCCCTAGTCCATAGACTAAGTTGCCACCAACGTTCAACCAGAAAGTGTCCATGAATGTCGGGGCACAGACTTAGTGGCACCAGAGCTGAAAGGGGATGCAGTCTGCAGTGAGGCCAGTACAATGATATAAACTCTGCCATGAATAAATCAAGACTCAGTTCCAAATGTGTGACCTACTCAACCGCTCTGTAGGCCAGAGGCAGCAGTCAGCAGGGGCCCATAGCCACGTGTCGGTAGCTCGCGATGCACAGAGTTAGTGACACCAGAGCAGTTGCTGGTAGTGTTCGATCACCTCCGTAACGATGATCTTTTTTCGCTCCGGACTAAAGCGCGTCTTCCTCTTACACCTCTCCTTGCGTGCAATGATGTGAACTCTGCCATTGAGAAATCAAGACTCAGTTCCAAATGTGTGACCTACTGACCACAGTGTGGGCCGAAGGCAGTAGTCAGCGAGGGACCACAGACACGTGTGATTGGAATGCTATACGCAGAGTTGGTAGCACCACATCAAGGGAGTAGAGTGATATCAAACGTCCCATGAACATATAAACTCGGCCATCAGGCTATCAATATTCAGTTACAAATGTTTGACCTACTTGACCATAGTGTAGGCCGGAGGCACCGGTAGAGTATGTAAATGAGAAAGGAGTACTGCGAGCCAGTGCCGCGGAGGCCGTTACACACGCCGGTGTTGGCAGGTGAGCAGTGAGGCCGGGGTGCTCAGGGGCAGCCAAGACGGGTTCGGGGACCCGCGGCCCGGGGTGCAGCAGGTGCACAGGCTCGCAGGCAACACTACTCATGCTGATGGCATCGGCCTCATGGCGGGGTGAGAGGCCCCACCCTGGCAGACACTTTGGGCATTCTGGAAGAGAAGCATGCCCAGAGCTACATGCTTTTTATTCACAACCCCACCCTGGCCTGGCGTACACCAGGCCAGACCACTCCGCTCACGCTTACATGGGGGAACGTAACAAGCTACATTTCCGCAATCTTCCACACTGGCTGGGGTGACATGGTTGCGTCCACTGTCCACTACATTCCAAACACCAGCAGTATATGTTGACATGGATATGTCTGTGGTCTGTCCAGCACATCCACGCCACACTTGGCATTGTGTACATTCTCATTCATGGGTCACTTGCCTCCTTTGCACATGCCTGGTTCCCACCTCTCCCCACAATCTGCTATTGTGTGGCTGGGGTGCCATGCCGTTGTTGGCTCATGTACGTGGCTAGCCCAGGTTACCACAGTAAGTAAGTTGTGCTGTCGTGTCTGGTGGTTGATCATGTTGTTTGGCATGTTGTATGTGAGTTTATAACGTGTGCATTTCCAGAGTTGTGAGTTGCATGAATGTGGAGTTGGGGTGTGTGGTGTGTTCATTTGGTACTTAGCAATGGGCAGAGCATTTCCGTAGAAGCGCTGGTTGATGATGGACTGTCGGAAGATGTAGGTATCATGCACACTGCCTGGGTAGTTGGCGACGACATTGGGGCAGAGTCCCCGGTGGTACACTGTTGCCTGCACACTGATGGAATGTGTGTACTTTCTGTAGCAGTAATTGCGTGCAGTGTCGGCAGGGTGCACAAGTTGGACATGTGTGCAGTCAATTGCCTCCAACACGTGTGAGAAGCCAGCTAAGGCGTAGAAGCCTTGCTTGGTCTCCAGCTGTGGGGGAAGTGAAGGTGCTGGGGTACCAAGCTGATGATGACATCCAGAACAGTTGTGATGAACTTTGATAGGGCTGGCTGTGAGACCCCTCAGACTCTGGCAGTTGTTGGTTGGAAGGTACCAGAGGCCAACAGATGCAGCACAGCCAGCGGCTTTGTCTGCGGAGGGATGTTAGTTGTCCGCTGTGTGGGCAATTATGTTCAGGATGGGGAGGATGGTTGTACTTTTGAGCCTGTAGTGGGCAATGACATCCTCTGGTGTTGGGTCTCTGAGGCTGGTGCGTTTTCTGAAGGACCGCTGTCTTGGTCTTGGCTGCCTCTGTGGTAGTCCCGGGGGGGTAGAGGGGTCTGGTGGGGGAGGGCCTGGGGTGGTGGCAGTGGGTGTTATTTGGGCTGCATGATCAGTAGCTACATGGCACCTGTTGTTCTTCAGGTGTGGCTCTGGGCTGGGCTCCCTTTTCTGGTGCAGGTTGTCATCCGACTTTACACCAGGACAGAGCAGGTGTTAAATTCCTGCTGCTAACGCACCTTATTGCCTGTTTTGTGCTCTTATCGCCGATCTGGCTGGTCGTTGAGAATGATGCGGAGTGGTGTTGTCACAGCTTTTTGCATGGGAACGCCTACTCTGCATCTCAGTAGCGATATTTGCCGGGGTCATCTCTGGCATTGATTTTTGCGGCTGCTATCACAGGTAAACTGATGATATCGACTGTTAGTACCAGCTTGTGAATAGGGCCATATATTTAGTACCACTTTGGCTGCGATAAAGTGACGATAACTCGGCGATAAATCCTTGAGAATATGCCCCATTATGTGGACCAGACTGCTTCTAATTGAGAAGTGAGAAGGTCCAAGACTACCTTGCATATTGTTGCCCCTTGTCTGGAGGATCACAGTGTGCAAAACGATGGACTGTAATGGAGCCCTGAGCAATTACCAACTGCTGAGATTCATTCAAAAGTTTTACTCATCACTTTATTTATTCTCTTGCTAACTCCCATAAACATGCCTAGCGTCCCTGTAGCTCAGCCATTTCAGAGAGATAGGGCTAACATTCAGTCAGAAAAACATTTTTTTCGGCCAAAGCCAAATAAAGTTAAATTAAAAAATAAAACATATTCAAAAATAAAAGGTTGATTCATAGAGTGGCAAATATATAATCCAACAAAGCCGTCAACAAATCATAATTTATACAGGCCAGGTTTGCTATACTTATTGCACAATGGGGCATATTCTCAAGAATGTGTGATAACCTTCAAAAAAGTAACTTAATGCAACTCCCATCATCGCAGCCTATTGCAGGAAAATTACGCAGTGTTAATGAAGTATTCTCAACATGGTGGTACCATGTGATATTCTAGAGATAACGAGTCAAATGTCCGCGTTAAAATCAACACCACACTGCAAAAATGTGAAATGCGAACGCAGAAAATCTTGCGATGAGGCCAATTGCGGTACAAAAAGCAGCAAAAGCCAGCAACAGACCTGCAAATGCCACGCGTCTGGTGGGAAAATGCACTATAAATACTACAGTAACAACACACCATAAACAATCCAAAGCGCATAGCAACATGGATGCACCCTGACCGAGCAAAGAGGGCAACACGAACCCCACAACCCCCACAGGCTACCAGCAAGGAACAACGGGGATGGCCAAGGAGAAGAGGGAGAGGAAGATTGGGTGCAGTCCACAGCAAAACCAGATCTGCGTCACAGAGATGACAGAACACTACCATCAACTGACCCACAAGTAGACCACCGGGAATGCAGTCGATTTCACCAACCCACACATGGCACCCCAATGCCAGGTGTCAAATGCCAAACAGAGGTGGCAGAACAGGTGCGGGTGGGTTCCGAACCCATGGAAGGTGAACTAGATCACATACATGGGTGTCTATTATCCTTCAGGGACCACCAACATACCACAAAGGAGACCCACACTGCCATAGAGACACATGCAGATGCACATTTACAGTATGGAACCACACCCAGGGGCACGCAAATAGCAGTCACACATCCACGTTGGCTCTGCGTACGATGGCCCAGACCACTTCCCTTACGAGCTGAGTGGATAACAACAAAGCTACATATCCAAGCTCCAACCCGCTGCCTGCGGTGACATGTCTGCGCCCGCTGTAGACAGCACAATGTAATGTTGTAGGGCCCAGGGCCCTCATGCATACAACAAGACCACAGGGACACACACAGATATTATGTTGAACTGGCTACGGGCACGTGCGCCCAGCCCCTTTATTGGCAGGGCCACATGTACAGTGAAGCCTGTGCTGGATGTGTGTGGGGTGAGTGTAAATATCGATTCCTAAATATCGACCTACAGAAATATCAAGTTGGAAATATCGAAGGTACAGAATATCGGGGTCAAGAATATCATTGGACAGAATATCGACCCACAAGGTAAGTAATATCAATTTTTTTATATCGATGTAAGTAATATCGAACTTAGTAATATCGATATCAAATATATCGATGTTACTAATCTCGATGTTACTAATATTGATATTTGTATTATTGTTATGTATTTTATTATGTATTTAATATGTATGTGTTATATGTTTTTGTTAAGTATTTTACTTTGTTTTAAATTATATGTGTACTACTTGTATATATTAATAATGTTATTTTTAAGTCAATTTTATGTTTTAGTACCGGAGCGGGTTGTGGGTTTATAGGAGAATAGTGTGGGAAGTAATTTAATTATACTAAATTAATTATTAATTTTTAGGAATTATAAATTAATTTTAATTATATTTTGCATTTAAGTTCTGTAGCGGGTTGTGGGTTTATAGGGGAATTGGGTGGGAAGTATTTTAATTGTAATTAAGTAAAGATTTCTTTTTATTTATTGGCATTGATAGTGATTTTATTTTTAATTAATTATTAATTGGCAATTAATTATTTTAATTGGTAATTAATTTTATTGGTAACAAATGTTTGTAATTGGTAATTTATTTTTTTAATTGGTAATCATTTTTTTAATTGGTAATTATCTTTTTTTAATGGCAAATAATATTTTTAATTGGTAATTAATTTTTATTAATTGGACATTATTATTTATTAATTGGTAATTAATGTTTCATAAAAAGTAATTTTTGGTATACATTTTTTTAATTGTTTAATATTTTTTAGTTGTTAATCAATTTTTAATAATTAATATGTTTTTTGTTATGAAAAATATTTTATTGTTCAATCTTTATTATTTGGTAACTAATATTTATTAATTAGTATTTATTGGTATTTATTGTTAATTTATTGTTATAATTATTCAATTGTAATTATGTTTTTAATACTTATTAATGGGTATTTGTAAATTATGTAGTTATTTAAAAATCAAATTATTAATAATTTTAAATACAAAAATTATTTATAAGTATGTTATATTTAACTATTGAATAGTAATTTTTACCCCTACGCTATCCAACGCTTTCCCTACTGTTGCACTCTCTGGAGTGGGAATAGTAATTTTTAGCCCTACGCTATCCAACGCTTTCCCTACTGTTGCATTTTCTGGAGTGGGAATAGTAATTTTAAGTGCTATGCTATCCAATGTTTTCATTACTGTAGTTTTTTTTGGACTTTGAATAGTAGTTTTATTTATTTAGCTATTAAATATTTGTGTATGATTTTAGATAATGTACTATATAATTAATTTAAAAAAAATTACATTATATTTAATTTTTTTAATTTATTAAACATAATTATTTACTTTTTATTTATGTTATTGTTTTATGTCTGTAGATGTATTTGTAATTGATAATCTTTTAAAATAATTTATAAGTTATTAAAATAATTATTAAAACGTATTATTAAGTAAGTATATATTATATATTTTGGGGCCGATTCCGATTCGGTAAAATCCCCCACAAATAGCCGTACGGAACATATTTCCCGTACGAATCGTACACCTTAAACGTCCCCCTACGTACTATGAAGTACGATCCGTACCCAAAGCAGATCTCCGAACGATCGTACAAAAGACCATACGACTTAATAATCCGTACAAATCGGAGTCGGAACACGCAGTACGCGACGTCCGTACAGATCGAAGCAGCTTTTTCCGACCCTGTAAGTACGATTCGTCACGTCAACACTCCGTACGACTCTTTTCCTACGGGAGCTCAAAACGTCTGTAAAAGCAGATTTCGAATCGAACAGCATACGAAACGCCCCCCAGTGCGAGTATATACCCCATGATTGCAGGGTTACGGTGCGTAGGGGTACGGTGCTTAGGAGTACGGTGCATAGGTGCACGGTGCGTAGGGGTACGGTGCTTAGGTGTACGTTGCATAGGTGTACGGTGCATAGGTGTACGGTGCTTAGGGGTACGGTGCATAGGTGTACGGTGCATAGGTGTACGGTGCTTAGGGGTATGGTGCATAGGTGTATGGTGCGCAGGGGTACGGTGCGTAGGGGTACGGTGCGTATCCCCATGATTGCAGGGGTACGGTGCGTATGTGATTGTGTGGCTCTCTGTACGAATTGCGCATACGACGTTTTCCATACGAATCGCGTTCTTGTTCCCCAGTCCGGATCGTACTTGTTGGGTCGTACAGCAAGTTTACGATTCGTACAGTTCACCGCGAGGGTCCGTATCACACGGATTTTCCCTAGCTTTTCATACAGTTCGCAAAGCTTCAGACGTATTTTTTTCCTACGGATCGTACTACACAATTCAGACGGATTTGTACAATTCGTATGGAAAGGGCTATGAATTTGAATCGTCGTACGGATTAGTTTCCCGAATCGGAATCGACCCCTTTATGTATATGTTTAGTTCATGTTTTATTATTATATATGTACTATTTATTAATTTTAAACATTATTAAATATTTTTAACTATGTTTATTTTATTTATAAGTATTATTTACTTTATTTTACACATTTTTTAACAGAAAAAAACAATATTTTTAATTACGATATTTTTAACATCGATATTTTGCTTTCGATATTTTTGTACTTACCATGTTGTAAATAGGATGTCGATAAGCTTGCATTCGATATTCCTGCATCGATATTTCTGTAGGTCGATAATTTGTAGGTCGATATTCTGTCAGTGATTCAGTGTAAGCCAGCCCACACGGAGTGCTTGGTGCTGGCAACAACTTGAACAGTAGTCACCAGTGCAAAGGAAACTGAAAATACGTGCTTAATAGAGTCAACTGCTGATCAACATGGAGGGAGCCAGAGCAATTACAGAGGTCACCCAACATGCAAACAGAAGTGTTCCTGAGTTGCAGTGCACTGAGGTTGCGACACTAGAGGTGAGCACGCTCATGTGATGAAAATGACTAGGCTTGTGTTCATTTGGGATATTCATGATGCAGATGCAGTGGAGTGTGTTAGACCAGCATCATCTTCTTCATCACCGTCCCAGGTCTCCCACACTGCCTGAGGTGACATTGCTGCACAACCTCTCCAAAGCACTAAACTCAATCAGCAACAGTCCATGGGTTGCAGTGCACTGAGTCAGTGACACCTGGCATGCTGAGCAGTGTAACAGGCAGATGATGGCATCCACGACAGGTATGAGCAACTCTGTCAGTCTGCCAGTACCACTGTTTCAACTCTGGCAGATGGAAGTTCGAGGTGGTCCTGGCGATGGTGGCTTGTGCCTTCTGTGGTGATACCACGTCCGGGACGATCAGGACTCAATTGGATATGTGAGCCCTGGTGGACTGCAGTTGAGGGTGGAGGCAGCGGACAGTGCAGGGCCACATACACATGGCGTTGAAGTCCCCAAGACCACCGTCTCAGAGGTCATCCAATATAACAGAAGAAAGGGTCCCTGACTTGACCAGCACAGAGTTAGTGGCCCCAGGTGCACAGCAGCCGGCACAGGCACCCCGCCACGGGATGGTGACTTGCGGTCCACAGAGGTAGGGCCACGCAGATTGAGCGTGTCCTCATCGATGTCGAAGGTGAATGTGGTGGAGGGTTGCGGGGGACAGTGGAAGGTGTCTTCCAGGGCATGATGCAGAGGTCTGATGTTATCCAGAAGCAGCAAATGGTTGGAGTGGAAAGCGATAGCCTTGTTGAAACCAACAATTTGGTATCTGGTACATGAGGATGAAAACTACCCCCTAGTCCATAGACTCAGACGCCACCAATGTACGACCACAGAGTGTCCATGAATGTCGGGGTACAGACTTAGTGGCACCGGGGCTGAGAGGGGATGCAGTCTGCGATAATGCTGGTACACTGATATGTACTCTGCCATTGCTAAATCAAGACTAAGTCCCAAATGTGTGACCTACTGGACCGCAGTGTAGGCCGGAGGCAGTGGTCAGCAGTAGCCCACAGCCACGTGTCGTAGGCTCGTGATGCACAGAGTTAGTGACACCAGGGCAGTTGTCGGTAGTATTTGATCACCTCCATAAAGATGATCCTTTCTTCCTCCCAAATGCAACGTGTCATCCTCTTACGCCTCTCCTTGCGTGCAATTATAGGTACTCTGCCTTAGAAAAATCGATGCTCAGTTCCAATTCTGTGACCTACTAGAGCGCAGCGTAGGCCGAGAGCAGTAGTCCGCGGGTCGGCCCACAGAATCTTGTGGTTGTGATGAACGACTAAGACCTGGTGGCACCACGTCGAAGGGTGTATAGTGACATACACTCAGCCATAATTAATGTGCTCGGCCAAGGTGTAATCAAGACTCAATTACAAATGTGTGACCTACTAGTCTGCTGTGTCAGCCAGTAGAGTATGTAAACGAGAAAGGAGTACTGCATGTCTTGCTCGTGGAGGCTGTGGTGGTCGTAGCAGGTTGCCAGGGTCGCGGGCCTCGGCCTTGGAGCTTGCACCGGCATGTGGTGTCAGCAGGTGGGCAGTGAGGCCTGGGCAGGTGCGCAGGGGCAGGTAAGACAGGTTTGGGTACCAGCGGCCCGGGACGCAGCTGCAACCCAGCTCACGGTGATGGCGTTGACCTCGTGGAGTGGTAAGGGGCGCCACCCTGGCAGAGACATTGGGCATTCTGGAAGAGAACTACGCCCAGAGTTGTATGCCTTTTATTCACACCACTACGCTGGCCTGGCGTACGCCTTGCCAGCCCACCCCGCTCATGCTTACGGGGGGAAAGTAACAAGCTTCAGTCCCGCGATCTTCCCCACTGGCTGTGATGACATGGTTGCGTCCACTGTCCACTACACTCCAAACACTAGTGGTGTGTGACAACATGGATATGTGTGTGGTCTGCATGCCACAGTCAGGCCATCACATCCACGCCACACTTGTCATTGAGTACATTCTCAATTATTGGTCATATGCCTCCTTCGCACATGCCTGGTTCCCACCTCTTCTGACATTCTGCTAAATGTGTGGCTGAGCTGCCATGCTGTTGATAGCTAATGTCCATGGCTGGGCCACGTTCCCACAGTGAGTTGTGCTGTCGTATCAGGTGTGTGTGCATGTTGTATGTGAGCTTGTGACGTGTGCATTTCCTGTGTTGTAAGTTGCATGATTGTGGAGTTGAGGTGCGTGGTGTGTGCATTTGGTATTAGCCAAGTGTAAGAAACTGGCTCTATATATACTGCACCAAAGTGAGGTACAGGGTTTATAGAGTCCAGGGGTCTCCAGAGGTTTGGCAGAGGTTAACGTTAGATAGAACCTTACTCTCTAAAGTGGTACCCTGGTCGAGCAGTAAAGCAGTATCAGAGGACAGTGTTAAGCATTTGATGTACACATTCAGTCAGCAAATGAATTCACACACGCAAGAAATTGAACTCTAGACCAATTGTTTTTGTATAAAAAAATCTACTGTTGTTTTATTTCTAGAACCAAGCAAGCCTGGCACAGGTAAGCATAAAAATACTTTGCAGTAGTAAATTACTTGTATGAACGCAGTTCAAAATTGCAGTATAACTTATATTGGTTTTGGTTACAGTTTTAAGTAAGCAGTTTGCAACACTTAGCAGGTATAGTACATTCGAATGAATAGGCTTTTTAAGTAAAATGCAGTTAATTACTTTTCAGATTACTTTTGCTAACACAGTGCTGGATCCTAGATTCAGCACTGGGACATTTCCTGAAAACAGGTGAGTAAATGTGTTTTAGTTAGAGGTACGATTTTTAAAGAATATTATTGCATTTCAAAAGTTGACACTTTTTCACATAGAATCCCCAATGTTATCCTATAGGAGGAAATTTACTTAGCAGGTAAGTTATGTTAACAATACTTTTTCTTACTCAGTGCTGAATATCTAGATTCCAAAAAAACAAAGTGGAAATGCCAGTACTGATGCAAAAGAAGAATTAACAAATGTTTAAACACAGAACCTGAAGGAGTAATTCAAGACTGGGAGCTGATTAGTAGCTTTTATTATTTTGTTCAAAAGAACAGCTATATTTTAGAAAAACTTGTTCAAAAAGGTAGACAATATTACATGCTAAGTACAAAAATAAGAGATAAGGGAATCTTTCATCATATCAAACATGTCACAAGCATACGACATTCAACCATTCAGGAACAACAGGAAATTATAACGTGTGCAATATATTACAGTGACCAATATTTACAGTGGACGAACAGACACAAGAATGCTGGAGAAGGCCACGGTCTGCAAAGTATTTTGGAGGGTATTACTAGAAAATTATATATACGAAAAGTACATTCCTTAAACAAATTCAGATATTCTCAGTTTTTTTGTTAAAGAAAAAATGAACAAAGTAATGTACAAAGAGTAGTGATAAGCAACAGGGCGATTCAGATGAGCTTCTCACCCATGCAGACTCGAGAGTGGCAATGGGCCTACGCGTTTCGAATCCTACTGGTCTATGAGGATTCTCTTCAGGGCCTTTGGTTATATCTAAAAGAAGAAAAGAAAGATTGAGGGGGAAAGTTATACAAGATGTGCATTCAGTGAATCAGCATCAGATTCCTCACTCAGGTATCACCCCCTCCTCCACAGCTTACCCAAATGGTGAAATTACATCCAGATAATCAAATTCACAGCATCATGGCTGGGGGGAAAAAAACCTGTACCTGAAAATGATCAAGGCAGACTAGAGTTACCTACGTGACCTAATCAGGGTGGCTGAAGAATGAAAGAATTGGAAAACTTATAGTCTTACCTGCCTTGATAGTAGGCGGGAATGCTATGCTAGAGGCAGAGTCACTTGGAGGAACGATTGTGGTACCTATAAATCAGTGGACACGTATATAATCAGGGCAGGTTTCTCGCTGGTAAAGAGCTAGAAGTTCTAAAATAGCTGCAACAGTCCTTACCTATTATTATTGAGCCTTTATTTTAGAGTGCAACCGCCGTCGAAATGAGAGTAAAACAAAGCACGATGTCTATAAAAAAGTAATGGAGCAAAAGCTTCAGTTAACTGCAACCGCCTCAGGATACTAACGTATCAATGTGTAACTGCTGACATTTCTTACCAGAAAGACTGAACATTCAATGTTGAAATTAATGTAGCCGACACTTTATTTAGAGTAGTTTGGGGAACCTGGGGGAGAACCAACATTGCGCCCGTCAGTACATTTGGAATGCTGCCCACCAGTGATTCAATAAAGCTCGAAGGAAGCAACGCGGCTTACCGTAGTTAATTGCAAAGGGCGTGGTCCGCCAAACGCGGCTCGCTGATTACAAACGAATCACAGGCCCTGCAAAATATAACATGGCAAATGTCAGGGGACCGTTGGAACGGGTATGACTAAATTTAAAAAGGTTGTAGGCGTGTTACCGTAAACGCGGCGCTGCACGCTGAGGGCATTTTGAAGATGATTACTGCGGTAGAAACAACGGGGTAAGAGTTAGTTACGAGGCGGTAAAGTGTAAATGGCTAACACTGCGAGACATGCGTCTCGCAGGTCCGCAAAGGTTTCCAGTGGTCTTTGCGGACATGCTAATCCGGCCCTGGTTTTCTGTTTCCAAACTGGCTACCGGGAAACATAGTGGGCGTATACCAATTATTGACCTGTATATATGGGCGGTCGCACGGCAGCCCAGTTAGCTAAGGCGCTTGTGCCAGAGTGCTGCCTCCCCGCTACGCCGTCGCCTGAGGTTTTGGACTAGTGATTCATTTGTGAGTATTACTAGACGCATGTCTCGCAGTGTTAGCCATTTACACTTTACCGCCTCGTAACTAACTCTTACCCCGTTGTTTCTACCGCAGTAATCATCTTCAAAATGCCCTCAGCGTGCAGCGCCGCGTTTACGGTAACACGCCTACAACCTTTTTAAATTTAGTCATACCCGTTCCAACGGTCCCCTGACATTTGCCATGTTATATTTTGCAGGGCCTGTGATTCGTTTGTAATCAGCGAGCCGCGTTTGGCGGACCACGCCCTTTGCAATTAACTACGGTAAGCCGCGTTGCTTCCTTCGAGCTTTATTGAATCACTGGTGGGCAGCATTCCAAATGTACTGACGGGCGCAATGTTGGTTCTCCCCCAGGTTCCCCAAACTACTCTAAATAAAGTGTCGGCTACAGTAATTTCAACATTGAATGTTCAGTCTTTCTGGTAAGAAATGTCAGCAGTTACACATTGATACGTTAGTATCCTGAGGCGGTTGCAGTTAACTGAAGCTTTTGCTCCATTACTTTTTTATAGACATCGTGCTTTGTTTTACTCTCATTTCGACGGCGGTTGCACTCTAAAATAAAGGCTCAATAATAATAGGTAAGGACTGTTGCAGCTATTTTAGAACTTCTAGCTCTTTACCAGCGAGAAACCTGCCCTGATTATATACGTGTCCACTGATTTATAGGTACCACAATCGTTCCTCCAAGTGACTCTGCCTCTAGCATAGCATTCCCGCCTACTATCAAGGCAGGTAAGACTATAAGTTTTCCAATTCTTTCATTCTTCAGCCACCCTGATTAGGTCACGTAGGTAACTCTAGTCTGCCTTGATCATTTTCAGGTACAGGTTTTTTCCCCCCAGCCATGATGCTGTGAATTTGATTATCTGGATGTAATTTCACCATTTGGGTAAGCTGTGGAGGAGGGGGTGATACCTGAGTGAGGAATCTGATGCTGATTCACTGAATGCACATCTTGTATAACTTTCCCCCTCAATCTTTCTTTTCTTCTTTTAGATATAACCAAAGGCCCTGAAGAGAATCCTCATAGACCAGTAGGATTCGAAACGCGTAGGCCCATTGCCACTCTCGAGTCTGCATGGGTGATAAGCTCATCTGAATCGCCCTGTTGCTTATCACTACTCTTTGTAATTACTTTGTTCATTTTTTCTTTAACAAAAAAACTGAGAATATCTGAATTTGTTTAAGGAATGTACTTTTCGTATATATAATTTTCTAGTAATACCCTCCAAAATACTTTGCAGACCGTGGCCTTCTCCAGCATTCTTGTGTCTGTTCGTCCACTGTAAATAATGGTCACTGTAATATATTGCACACGTTATAATTTCCTGTTGTTCCTGAATGGTTGAATGTCGTATGCTTGTGACATGTTTGATATGATGAAAGATTCCCTTATCTCTTATTTTTGTACTTAGCATGTAATATTGTCTACCTTTTTGAACAAGTTTTTCTAAAATATAGCTGTTCTTTTGAACAAAATAATAAAAGCTACTAATCAGCTCCCAGTCTTGAATTACTCCTTCAGGTTCTGTGTTTAAACATTTGTTAATTATTCTTTTGCATCAGTACTGGCATTTCCACTTTGCTTTTTTGGATATTGGCTCAGCCTTACTGATTAGAGCCCCCCCTTTGTAGTTTTTTGGTTGAATATCTAGATTCAGCACTGGGACATTTCCTGAAAACAGTTGAGAAAATGCGTTTTGGTTATTCGGCTGATTTTTAAGGAATATCTTTAGTTTTCAAAAGTCGACAAAGTTTTTAGGAGAAAAAGTGTCCATGTTATTCTATGAGGAAAAAGAGGTTATCGATTTTCAGGTAGGTAATTGGTCTTTGGAGTTAAGGTCCTGGGGTCAGACTCAGGGGTCTCCCAGGGTCAGTGATGCACCCTCAGCAGGACTCGGGCGGCCGGGTGCAGAGTGTTGAGGTCCAATGTAATCCTATGGAGGATAGGGGGACTCTGGTTGGTGGCTGCTGGCAAGCAGGCCATGGGGCTGTGGGAGTAAAGCTCCTAGGGTTAAGCTCAGGGCAAGTTGGGGACCATGGTAGCACAAAAGGGGCACCCTCAGCGGCAATAGAGCGGCCGGGTGCAGGTTGCTGTTTTGAGGTCTGGTGCCCTGTTGATTTCAATGAAGATTCTATGGGACAAAGAAACACTGCAGGCTCAGGGACGAGGATCTACCAGGAGTGACCACCACTTCGAGGGGTTAGTTGGGATGTAGATGGATGGTTAGGCATCGCTGGGTTGGGCACACAAGGCCGTGGGGCATCGGGTGCAGGGGTGCCTTTTGATGTCGGATTTAATAACCCACTCTGGTTGCGGTAGGGGGGTCCCTGGATTGAGGCTGCAGGCGTCGTCTGGAGGCTTGAGGCAGGTCAGGGGTCATCGGATCTCGAGTCAGGATCACTGGGGGGACCTCCTTGTGGTGTTTTTCCACTCTAGCTCGGGCCGGGTTCGGCAGGTGCAGAGTGGGCTGGATTCGCGGTTCCTGGCTGGCACCAGAAGCTGCAGTTCGAACACGTCTGGGGTTCACTAGAGAAACAGCTTGGAAAGTGAATGCAGGCAGGTCCTCTGGGGTTTTTGAGGTTGCTGGCCGCTAGACATGCCGGGGTTTTACAGGAGCAGATTTGAGAGGAGACAGGCCTGTAGGGCTGGGGCCAAGTCAGTGGGTGACGTCCTCTTTTTAGCTCAGCACGGTTCCTCGTCCTTCTTCTCTTCTGTTCTTATAGTTGCTGGATCTGAGGAATGAAGGTTCAAGGTGCCCCAAATACTAAATTTAAGGGTGTTACAGGTAGGTAACAGGCAGGGACCATTGGGTCTCTTCCCTGGGGTCGGTACACCCCCTATTCTGCCACTTTACAGTGCGAGGGGGGCAGGAGCCTTTCCCTGGTTGGCTGGGTCCCCTCATCCTCAAGATGGCTGGGACTTGAGGTTGGCTTCACCTCACCTCCCCCACCTTAGGGGTGGAGTTGGCAGAGGTGGGAACACCTCTCTTCCTAACTTGTTTTTCCTGCCGGTTCTCCCGCCCAAAGTGGGGGATAGAACCAATGGGGACCAGTTGCCTTTGAAGCGTCTCCTTCGTGAACCCTGTCCATCCTGGGGGAGGAGGCTTGGCACCTCATCTCAGGATGTGCATTGTTTCAGGCCCCCGAGAGCAGCAAGCTCTCGACCCAGGGGTCCAGAAACAAGTCTGGTGGTGGCAGCCTAGGCAGCCACTCAGTCAGGTCCCTGGGAGTTGGTCGAATTTCAGGGGGTATCTCTAAGATGCCCTCTGTCGTTCATTTTACATTAAATCCCACACTGGCATTAGTGTGGGTTTAATGTGCTGAGAAGTTTGATACCAAACTTCCCAGTCTTCAGTGCAGCCATTATGGTGCTGTGGAATTCGTCATGACAAACTCCCAGCACCATATACTCTTAATGGCAGCACTGCACTTACAGTGCCCAGGAATGGGCCTGGGTGATGTAGGGGTATAGAGCTCATGCACCTGTACCCTCACCACTGGAATAGGGCACCCAGCTAGAGGGGTGACTGATATACGCTAGGGCAGTGTCTTGTGGGCATGGTACACAGGGGTGTGTGCCATGTCGACTCTTCACTTTGTTCTGCACCAAGACACGCAGCCTGCAAAGGCAGTGTGTGAGTGTCAGGGTACAGTGCCTCTAATGGTGGCACAATAAGTGCTGCAGCCCTTAGATGCCTTCTCTGGTCACAGTGCCATGGGTACCTGTGGTACCATTTCCCAGGGGCTGACATGTGGCCAGAGATGCCAATTTGGTCAGTTTTGGGGAATCACACAAGCCCTGGGAACCTGATTGGCAGGGACCCAGGGCACATCAAGTCAAAGTGCATCAGTAGTCTGGCAAAAAGTGGTGGGGGGGGTTACTGCAACAGAAACCCACTTCCCTACACCAACCGGCAGTGCACTTCCGTGGGTGCCATCCTGGAAGTGCTGGTTGATGATAGACTGTCGGAGGTGTATGAATCATGCACACTGCCTTGGTTCGCGATGTTGGAGGAGAGTCCCCGGTGGTCCACTAGTGCCTGCACATTGGTGGGATACATGCGCTTTCTGTTGCGCTTCTTGTGTGCAGTGTCGGCAGGGGGCACAAGTAGGACATGTGTGCAGTCAATTGCCCCCTACACGAACGGGACGCCAGCTATGGCATAGACTGCTTGCTTGGTTTCCAGATGTCCCTGCGCAGTGTGGGTCGAAGTATAGATAGAGGGGTACCAAGCTGATGGTGTCATCCATGACTGTTGTGAGGGACTTGGACTGGCCTGGTTGTGTGACTCCTCTGACTCGTGCGGATGCTGGTTGGAGGGTACCAGTGGCCAACAGGTGCATCACGGCCAGCAGCTTGGTCTGAGGTGGGATGCTGGTTGTCTGCTGTGTTGGCACCGGCAGCCTGTGGACAATGGTGGTCAGGATGCAGAGGAGGGTTGTCCCTTTGAGCATGTAGTATGCAATGATATTCTCTGATGTTGGGTCTGTGAGGTTGGTGCATTTTCTGAGGGTCCCTGTCTTTGTCTGATCTGCCTCAGTGTTGGTCCGGGGGGGGGGGGCGGTGAGGGTCTGGGGGGGTTCCTGGGGGTGGCGGCAGTGGGGGTTAAGGCCCTCTTGGGTGTCCGGCCCACCTGTTCAGTGGCTCCAAGGCATCTATTGTTCTTCAGGTGTGGCTCTGGACTGGCCTCCCTTTTGTGGTGCGGGCTGTCGTCCGACTTTGCACCAGGTCAGAGCAGGTGTTAGTTTCCTGATGCTAACGCGCCTTATTGCATGTTCCATGGTCTTTTCACCGATCTGGCTGGTCGTTGAGAATGTTGCAGAGTGGTGTTGTCGCTGGTTTTTGAATGGGAACGTCTACTCTGCATCTCATTAGCGATAGTTGATGAGGGTGTCTGTGGCAATGCTTTTTGCTGATGCTATCGCAGGTAAACCGGTGCTATGGGCTGTTAGCACCGGCTTGGGAATGGGGTGATAACTTTATCGCGACTTTGGCTGCGATAAAATGCTGTTAACTCGGCGACAGGTCGTTGAGAATATGCCCCTCAGTATGTAAACCACTAAAATAAAAAATATGCAAGATAAAATCGAGTTTAAAGCAAAGAAAAATATCAAGTATAAAAATGCATCTAGCAGTCAGTCAAACACATTTCTCTAAAGACCGAATTTCCTATGCTTAATTACACATTGTTTATAATTCACTATTATCGAACATACACTCAGACATGGAAGAGATCGTAGGAACGGCATAGCTAACTCATAATGACTGACATTAAAATCCATTAAACGTGACACGAAAGTAGATTTTCTAAAACTTGAATAAAATATACAAATAACATTAAGGGCAAGGGGATTGTCCAGAATAATCTTCACACGGGAACTCATCGAGAGCCACTGGATATCAGACTGAGGCTAGGAAAGCCATCATAAAGTGTGAAGTGCATTATCTCAACCTAGTCAACCGAACCCACTGGTTATTATTGTTTACCCATATGAGGTGCAGTTCCAGAACAAGTCCAGAATTTAAAGGCCTGTTAGAAAAACTGAACTCTTAGCATCCTCAGCACAGTCTCTACTTTTCATAGTCCAGCTCCAGAAATGATCTTTTAGGGTTTGTTTAAAAGTCGAAGAAAGGGCACCTGGACTAGTATAAAATCCAAGAAAGCCCAGACTATTGCTCACATTCTTTATGTACACTAGCGAGGGAAACTGGCGGCCCTATCCAGCTCCATACAGGCCCTGATCACTCTATGACTTTGTCCAGATAGATAGCCACAGAAGAAGCGGTGAGATTCTTTTAAGATTGTTAGCGTAATCAAGACCACATTCGGCATGGGTTATAGGTAGCTGTGCTTTGAGGGACCCCTTATATTTTTGTGTAGGTTGAACAGCTGAAAAACAAAAGCCATATAACAATCTTCTGGTTAGAAAGTTCTAAGCATTACTTTCTGGCCCCAAATGTAATGCTTGGAACCTGTCCTAATGCTAGTAGTGTAGCTTCAAACCTCCTAATTTCACCTTAAGTGAGAAACTCTTGCAAATTTGCATGAAAAATGCAGACAGATTTTGTGATGATCAAATTGGAAAGAAATAGTACCTGCTTGTGCTATATATTAGTGGGTTAAGTGCCAGGATGTGTGACTGGTAAGTCTTGTGTTTGATTCCTTTTGCATATTCCTTTGCTCCTGCAATTGAATATGTGCGTGTCAATCAGATAGCAGTTTTACCACCTGTTAATTACTCTGCCAGGAATATGTGCTATTCTAAACCTTCAAAATAAAAAAGTTGTTTTTAGCACCCCATATTGCGTGAGATGACAGAGCTACATCCACCAGACTGAAAGAACAGGCAAAACAGATAGTTGTCTTAAAATAAATTTACAATGCATGCAAATGATGCACGTATTACTTCAAGCTCTGTAACACTCAGAATGTGTGGCTGAAAGGCAATGCCCTGCAACAAGATCACTCCAACAGAGACAGGGATAGTGCATCCTAATAGTATATTTTAAGAATAGCAACAAAGCTTTCAATTCTGTTCAGATGCCTAGAGCACATAAAGTATCAAATCCAATAAAGTATTGATGTTGTTTTTAATCCTGCAGTGACAATGCACACTATCAAATTAATTTTTTGTCTCGAGTTTCTCCAATTTCTTTGATAAAAATGTCTGTTTTCTCCTAAATGGATATGTTGATTTTAACAATTAGCCCTGCTTGGGTATAGAAAGGGACAACCTTGATTGGAGCACAAGAGATACACAAAACAGACAACATGGTTACCAGTTTGTCATTGTTACAGTACAACAAATAGTACATAAAGTTTTGTTTTCATTGTGTAATGCTTTTCCATTGGTAACCTATATTACTCAATATTCGAGTTGTTAAAAATTGGGTTACTGGTTGACTGAGGTATAAGCCCTGGTCAGGCAGCAACAACAATCCTTGTCATTGTAATGCACAGGCAAACTCCAAATTAACCTGTGCTCAGCTCCCTAGTAGCTTGGCACAGAGCAGTCTGGCTTAACTTAGGGGCAATATGTAAAATATTTGCTCAACACTTCAAACAATAAAACAGTGAAAACACCACACAAAAAGATCATACACGAGGTTAGAAAATAGAGCAGAATTTAATACATAAAACAAGATCAAAATGACACAAGTCCAATCAGTAGAACCAAGTTTTTAATTTTTTAGTAATAATGTGTAAAATAGCACATGAAAGCAGAAAGCGCAACTGGGGGCTATCTGGTCCTGCTAGACCGGCCCAGAGTCAAAAATTCAGACTGATTGCGATGAAATCCAAATCGAACACAGTCCCAGATTAGTTCAGCTAAGATTTACCTTCTCAAGTTTTGTACCAAGAGTCCTGTTCATGTTGGAGAGGGTCACAATAAGCAAGAAGAGTGTCGTAGGTGGTTTTCCCCATGGTGCGAAGAGCAGATTGGGTGTCTCTGTGGGCAGGCTGGTGCTTTGCATTGGTTGTCCCCTGTGGGTTGTTGATGCTACTGTGCAAAGAGACATACTGGCATTGGCTCATGCTGATTTTTAGTGCGAGCGGTGCAGTGCAAACGGGCCTGTTGAAAGTCACTAAGAGCCCAACTGCTTGATTTAAGGAGGCCGTCAACAACACCAAGGGTCCAGGACTTGAGAAGTGCCACTTTGGGGTCAAAAACTCACCGCAAATGGGTCCAGGAGCTGGTTGGGGTGTATTTTTTGTCCCTGAGGCTCAGATCAGGAGGCTAGCAGACTGACCTTTGGAGTCACTTTGAGGCCCTGGGTTCAACATAAATTGCAGGTCAGGTTGTTTCCCAGGCAAGAGGCCAACATGCAGCAGGTCAGCTCAGCAGATCATCAGTTACTTTAAAGCAGCAGTCCAGCAGAGTGAAAATCCTTGTAGCAGCAGAGCAGCAGTTCTTCCATGTGGAGTATCCACAGGTCCAGAAATGTACTGAAGAGTTTATGTCTGAGGTCCTTTGAAGTCGGGGAATTAGCTTCTAGAGTATTCCCTTTGAAGTAGCCAGGCATACTGCTTTCCCTGCCCTGCGCAAGACAAACTTAGGGGGGATGCAGCCCTTTGTGTGGAGGTAGAATTTATCCTATTCCAGTATAAGTGGGGCTGCACCAAGCTCATCCCTCACTTCCTGCCAGTGGTGGCCCATCCAAGTTCAGCTAGGATCCCTATTGTGTGTGGCTGTGTAGGAGGAACACACAAACCTCAACTGTCAGCTACACCCAGTCATGTGACGGGGGACAGCCTACAAACACTTAGGGGTTGATTCCGATTCGGGAAAAAAAACGTCCGTACGATTTGTATCCGGAGCTCTCTCCATACGAATCGTACCCGTCCATCCGAGTCGCGTAGTACGATCCGTATTCCGAGAATCCGTCTGAATCGTTGCGATCCGTACGTATTGCAAGGCTGAAACTGTGAACCGCACGACTCGTACACATGCCGTACGACCCGACGAGTACTATGAGGACGCGATTCGTACGGTCCACGTCAGGTAAGGGCGAGTCGTACGGAAAAGCACACAAACACATACACACCGTACGGTCCGTACCCCCCATGATCGCAGGGGTATGCACCGTACCCCTGCGATCATGGGGTGTATGAGCCGTACCGCATGTACGATGGGTGTACGAGCCGTACCCCATGTACGATGGGTGTACGAGCCGTACCCCATGTACGATGGGTGTACGAGCCGTACCCCATGTACAATGGGTGTACTGTACAAGCCGTACCCCATGTACGATGGGTGTACCCATCGTACATGCCGTATGGCCCGTACACCCATCGTACATGGGGTACGGCTTGTACACCCATCGTACATGGGGTACGGCTTGTACACCCCATGATCGCAGTGGTATGATGCGTACCCCTGCGATCATGGGGGTACGCACCATACACGGGGGGACGTTCCGTACCTGTTTTGGCACAAACTCTGCTTTTACGGCTGTTTTCAGCTCCCGTAGAAAAAGGGTCGTACGGTGCGTACCCGACACGTATCGTACTTGCTGGGTCGTAAAAATCAGCCACGAACCGTACAGATGTCACGTACAGCGGGTTCCGAGGGAGAATTGTATGGAGATTAGAGTCGTACGGTCTCTGTACGACTCGTACGGAGTACGGCTCCTGGTACGAATCGTACTTCGTCGTACGTACGGGGGACGTTGCATGGGTACGATTCGTATGGGAAAAACGCTCCGAACGGCTATTCGGAGTGGTTTTTCCCGAATCTGAATCGGCCCCTAAATGGCTAAGGAAAGAAAATACAAACTTTCTAATAATGGCAGTTTCAGAATGGCAAATTAAAATCCGATTTCAGCATAAGTTAGGACTTTAAATTGCGATTCCAGAGACACCAAACATGAACTTGTTATCTACTTACATTTGAAAATCACACTTGTAAAATGTACAAAGGAAACTCAATTGTCATCCTATGAGAGAGATAGGCCTTGCAGTAGTGAAAAACTACTTTGGGAGTTTTTCATTACCAGGGCAGGTAAAACTTAAAAGTGCATGTCCTAATTTTTAAATACATTGCACCCTGCCCTCTAGGCTGTCAAGGGCCTCCAGTAGGGGTGACATATCTGTAATAAATAGGAAGATTTGGGTCTGGCAAAAGGTTTATTTTAACACAGATGTGGCACTAGAGAACCTCTAGTGTCATCCCTTCACGGGCACACAAATGTTTGTCTTCCCACACAAAAGAAGACTTTCAATCCAATGTTTCAATTGTTCATAGAATTTATTTTATGCTTGAAGAAGAATTTATCATCAATATTTCATATTGTTCATTCGATATCATTCATGCATCTGTGTTATGTAGCTTGACGTCGCAGGACCCTCGACGCCACCTTACGGTGCACCATAAAAACGACTAACTGTTGAACTTTGAAACAAAATAAATTGCTGTGCATTTATCCAATTCTGTAAAAGGTTTATTTTGCCTGATACGATTGCAATATAAAATTGCACACACAGTCTCTGCAATGGGAGGCATGAGACATGTTTAAGGGGCTACTTAAGTGTTGCAGGCCCTGTAATCAATTTTAATTTACAGGCCCTGGGCATAAGTAGTGTCACTTCACTAGGGACTTAAAAGTAAATTAAATGTGCTGATGAGTATAAGCAATGTTAACATGTTTAGAGGAGAGAGAACAAGTGCTTTACCACTGGTTAGCAGGCCCCAAGGCCAGTATAAATTAGACCAGTAAAAATGGCAGCGGAAGGCAAACGTTTGGGGGAAGACAACTCTAAGGGTGACAGGTCTAAAAAGCGTAAAGGTGCTTTTGACAGACATACAGGCTTAGTCTCACAGCAGAACAAGCTTTCACAAGCATTTTGATCAAAACTATAGCTCTTTAAAGAGGCAGGATGCAGCAATGTTAGGCCTACACAATGGGAGTGCTGCCTTTTTATAAATGCCATCCGAGAAAAAATCCACACAATTAATACATTAAAGCAAATTCTTCTTTTGTCCTATAATGCACACTGAGAAACTGTTTATAGAGGTCTTTCCTTTAAGCAGCTGAGGTAGGCCTCTGGTTAGACATAAATTATATGTTCAAGCTTCACATAGATGAGCTGTCCCTTAGTCTGAGCCATAGGTCAGACTACAGACACCTGAGCTATCCCTTAGGTGGCAATGCTCCATAACCATTATTTCTGTATGGTACCTTCTTGACATATCATAAATGAAGGTTTTTTTATAGGTATAGTTGAAAATGAATCAATGTTTATGTCACTATTATTAAGGACAGTAAAATAAAGCTCACTAGGCACCCACTTCAAAGTAGGTTTTTAAATTGCTTGCTTGTCATAGGATCTGAGCTATACCTCACCAAAGAGGCCTAATATGGCCAACACTGGTCTGAGGTTGCTTGTGTTCTTGATAGGGCCTCACCTGATAGTTCTGGGTGGTGGAAGGAGGCTCCATGCTGTGGGGCGGTGGTCTGTGTGGTGGTCGTTTGGAGGAAGAGTTCTGTATTGCGGCCCCATAGCTGCTGGGTTTTCAGACTGCTCATGTGTTGACATTTCCATAATTTCAGCGTGCTTATTTGTGACATTTCAGTGCATTTTATGTTACATTTTGAGTGACATTTTATCATGAGCAGATCAAAGCAGTTATTCATTTCAGGAACTGGCCTTTTTTCTGAAATTTAATTCACTGTTCCGAAAGGTGCCCTATCATTGCAGTTTAACGGTATCATATTGCTAGTGCTCAGATACAGCACATCTTCCTTCATGGAAGCTCCCTCGCGATAGTCTCAGCCTGGGACAGTTGGACTTGTCTCGGGTGATCACTGTATTGGTGAGTCAGAGAGGGACGCCTTGATTACTCGTGACCTGCTGCTGCTCTTACCGGATTTGTCTTTCGCTGCCCTGCTCACACTCGGAACCAGGCGGGGACTGCTGTTGTCTCGCGCGGCTATTGGCGCTGCGCCGCCATTGCCGCACTGAATAGGGGGACTACTACACCCAGAATCCTCTTGTGGCGCAGGATTAGCGCGTCACAGGTCAGCGCCAAGAGGCGCTTAAAATGGACCCAGGACTCTCACGGCGCGGGATGCGCGCGAGCGTGCTCGGGCGCTGCCGGGTCCAAGAGCGGGCCCATCCTCACCCGTCAGGGACCGGGTAGGGCCACGTTATTGTCTCCTTCTGCGCTGGACTGAAAGCTTGTGATTTCTGCTGGGGTCTTGTCCTTTGAAGGCTAGCTGGGCACTGTTTTTGTGTGGCTCCGAAGTTCTAAGAATATAATGAGTAAATGGAAGGTTGGGGATAGGGTGGTGGGCACCTTAGATGCCTTTTTAAATAGAGCAGAATCTGTCCTGATACATGAGATGCAGGCAACAGAGCGGAGGCTCTCGCTTGAACCCATACCATCTAGGGAAGGCTCCTTGCCTAGCGCTCAGATACCCCACCCGCAGACTTATTATTTAACAAACTTATAAAGCGCAGCTGTCACCATTGCAGGCATCCTGGCGCTGATAAGATCTGATGAGGCGGAAAGAGGAACACAAGGAATGAGGGCTTCAGACAGTTACCTTGGGGAATAGCCAGGTTTTAATCATTTTTCTAAAAGGCAGGAGTTCAGTGATGTGTCTAATCTCAACCGGGAGAGTATTCCAAAGTATGGCGGCTGCCACTTCAAAGGATCTCCCCCCCGCTCGGACCTTCCTGAATCTGGGGACCACTACCAGCCCAGAGTCTGAGGATCGAAGTCGTCTGGTTGGAGAATACCAGGCAAACTTTGATTGCAAAGGGGCAGGGCCAAATCCATGAAGAGCCCTGAAGACTATGCAGAGGGCCTTGAATTGTATCCTCTGTCTGATCGGCAGCCAGTGAAGTTTGCCCAGGGCAGACGGTCCATGAGATCTTCTCGGAAGCCCTAAGGCCAACTTGGCCGCCGCAGATTGGACCCTCTGGAGCCTGTCCAGCAAAAAAACAGGAGAGCCAAGCAGGAGGGCATTACAATAGTCCAACCTGCTGAGGATGGTACACCTAACCATTTGGCCACGAGTATGGATAGGTAGGAGAGGCAAAACTTTCCTCAAGGATCGAAGAATGGCAAAGCAGCAGGCGGACTTCTAACTGAATTAGAACCCGTATGCGACATAACATCCCCTAGCTTATCATGTGTGATGCCTATGTCCCCCTCCCAGGGTTCCCCGCAAATTCATCGCAGCATAGAGAGCCCTGCTATGGTAAAGACCAGAGGGAAGAAAGCTATGGGGGGGACAGGGACGGAACCGCCCACTAAAAAAAGGAAAGGTCGTGGCACAACCAAACAAAACCCATTGTCTGCCATAAATGAATCAAGTGGGGTCTTTGTCTTTGGAAATCCTGGTGCTAATACCCCAGATCCTAACCCTGTTGTTTGCCCAAATTTCCAGCTTAATCAAGGAGATTTGTGTTCCTTACTAAGAGAACTATTATCTGCCCTTATTGATCCTATCATTAAAAGATTAGATTCTGTTAATGCTAGGCTTAATAAGATTGAACAAACCCTAGCTTGTAGCATTCAAAGAAATTCTGTGCAACCTACTATTCAGCCCAATGGGGGGGGGGGGGGGCATTGCAGCACTTGGGGGGTCACTGACAAGAAACATCAGGGAAATATGGCGAAAGCCCAAATAAATGCAGATCGGGTACATTCGGTGATGAGTGTAGTTTGTCCTCCCCCTACCAGTGTTAGTAATGGTAATTCTGCTCCCCTGCCACAGCAATATAGGGAAGAAGGGAATAGGAGGCAGGATGAACATGGTACAGAAGGGGGCCCAGTTATGATACCTTGTCTCCTTCTTCCCCCTGAAGCCACACCATACACGGTCATCCTTGCGAATTTACCCCCACTCCCTCTGGGAACTCAAGAGCACTTGTCAACACTAAAAAATAAGGCCCTCCATTTCTTGAGTAAGAAAACAGGAATTAGACTAACTATTTGATGAATTTAAAATGGTGCGACGCATCAACTGGGTAGGCCACTCATTTAAATCCATGCCTGGCGATTGTGTAGTATTGAGTTTTAGGTCACCCCCTCTGGTTCGTTACATTCTTGAGATGGCTGGGCATTTTCCCCCTTTTGCAGAAGGAATTAGATTACTCCACCTTGGATTTTTCTACAACCGACATACGCCGCCTAGTAATAGGGGAGTACTGGTACCCCATGAGATTAACAACTGGTTAGATCACCCCATTCAGACCAGCAATCGCTTCGAGTGACTTTCGTCACTCGAAGACATTGACTGACTGAGAGTGAGCGACACTGCACAGTGGGTCATAGACAGTAGGGATAAAATGTTGGTTGCTAAGAATCCATCAATTGGCATAGGTAGCAATCTGGGTTAGGAGTGTGCTTCACCTAGGGATACATTAACAATTGACTTAGGGAATGGACGTATGGGAAGAGAAGTGCGGGACACTTCAGCTGTCTCTGAGGCACAGCCTCCTTTTAGAACGCCTAGCTTAGGCCAATCACTAACAATGGAAACAAATATAGACGAGGTCAGGATTAGCACTGGGAACGGAGGCCCTAGTCCCTCGCGACCATTCATGACCTTATCCTCTTGGAACATAGCGGGTCTAGAAGCTAAATTAATGTCTACAGATTGGTCTGCATACATAGAGTGTTCGGATGTATGGGCTTTTCAAGAGACATGATCCGTAGAAGGTGTTTTCTATGAAGTTTATTTAAACTTCTTTAAAGCAGTATCAAGGGGACAAAGGGGTAGACCAGTGGGTGGGCTGACTTGTTGGGTACGGCAATTTGAGGGGATAAGGGTGGATGAGGTTTTCATTGATAGCCCAGATATTCTGGCCATAAGGGTCAGCTCATCAAAGGGCCTCGATATAATCATTTATAATGTGTACTCGAGGGGCCAACCTGGTGGCAGGAGCTCTATCATCATTGCAACCCTAGAAAGCCATCTGTCTCAAGAGGTCAATACTAGTAATCTGATCATAGCCGGCGATTTCAATACCTGGATTCCGAAGATGGAAGGCTAAGTGATGATGTGGATGCACTATGGAGTGTCCCTCACTTGGATCTTCAACCTATAAAGAAATGGTCTGAGGCCGCCCTTCAATTGAAGGGCCTGTGTCTGGAAAGGGGCTTGAGGGCGGTTAACGGAAGGACGAAGTCGGATAGTCAGGGGGCTGTTACCTTTGATAATGGCAGGTCTAACAGCCGTATAGATGATATCCTTGTGACCGCGGAGCTGTGGCCTATAGTCCTAGACATGGAAGTACAGAGTAGACGTGAAAGTGATCATAAGCCCTTGGCTCTTCAAATTAATGATAGAAGCTTTTTTAGTTCCATGCATAGGGAAGGCGATAGCTGCCCCAATATGTTAACCATCAACAATGACGGGTTCAGTTGGTACGGGTAGCTACTAATGAAAGGAATGTTGCACAGATCAGGGCAATGGTATCAGGGACCCTAGAGAAACTTTCTGAATGTGAGTCTCAGGAAGTGCTTAACGCGAACCTACTGGGTGTCAACAACAAACTTTTTAGTGGGCTGAAAAGCTTTTTTATAAATGCAAACCCACCTAAAAAGATTAGTCCGCTGAAGCCAAGCTCGTGGTATAATAACACGTGTAGATTTGCCCATAAAGCCTTGGTGGAAGCTATAAAATCGAGGTCCCAGGGCAATATTAAGCAGTGCAGAGCAAAATATAAAACAGCCCTAAGACAAGCCAAAAGAGGCTGGGCTGAAGAGCAATGGAAGGATCTGTTACAAGCCTGTAATGGGAGAAACATGAACCAATTCTGGGATCTACTCAAATGGGGGAATAGGCCGCAGTCAAAAACCCCGAGTAACCATGTCGAACCTCAGCAATAGGTGTAATTTTTTGAAGGACAGTTTAAGGCAAGCCTCTGTAGTAACGATGTTACCCCGCCCATCATAATTGATGACCCACTGGAGTTCAAAACAGAGAGGTGGAGTCAGTGTTGAAGGTAATTCCAAGTGGCAAGGCTCTGGGGCCAGATTGTATTCCTGCCGACTTATTTAAGTAGGATCAAGATTTATGGGACCCTTATATCAAGTTACTAGTTAATGCTATAGCTTGTGGAGCTCCGCTCCCAGCATCTTGGTCCGGAGCAGAGATTATACCGATCTACAAGAAGGGAGATCGCTCTGCCCCAGCCTACTATAGACCCATCAGTCTAATTGACGCTGTGCAAAAGATTGCTGCAAGATTGGTACTGGGCAGGATGCAGGGATGGATGACTGATGCCGACATTTTGACACCCTTGCAGGCAGGGTTTCAGTCTCATATAGGAACCCTTGACCAAGCCTTTAGATTTGTACTCATTTATTGGAAGGAGGTTATCTTAGGCGGGGGTATGCTTTTTACTGCATTTGTGGACCTAAAATCCGCTTTTGATCTTGTCCCAGGGCAAAATTGTGGGAAGTTTTACTGAAAATAGGGATGCCCAAAGAGTTAGTTTTTATTTTGGTCAAACTTCATGAACACACCCATGTACAGGTTCGTTGGGGCAAACCTGCTGAGGTTACTGAAAAGTTTGAGGTGAGCAAAGGCGTCCGACAGGGTTGTGTGCTGGTCCCCACCCTGTTTTCCTTATTTATTAATGGGGTGGTCCAGTACTTAGTGAACCACTCAACGGATGCGCTAAAGTTAGCTGGCATGAAAGTGCCCTTGCTCATGTTCCCGGACGACACCCTGTTAATATCCAAGACGAGACAGGGATTGCAGTTGGCACTGTCTCGTTTTGAGGTCTTTTGCCACGAGCATGAGCTTGTGGTCAATGTAGGGAAAACAAAGTTTATGGTGCTCCATGGGTCAAAGCCAGTTAAGGCACGTGTTTTTATGGATGGCGAACTACTGGAGCAGACTGATGTTTTTACCTACTTGGGTGTTACATTTAACGATAAGTTGAGTTGGAAGCCCCAAGTTGAGATTCTAGCGCTGAAACATGCTCAGCTAGCCGGTGTTCTGATTAAGGAGCACAGGCTGTCCTTAACCAAGCCCATTGCAACCATTGTCAAAATCTATACGACCAAAATTTGCCCAGCCATTTTATATGGTGCCGAAATTTGGGGTTTCTGTAATTTAACCTCACTTTTCACAGCTCAGAATAAATTCATGAGATCAATAGTGGGTTTGCCCCAATCATCCCCTCGTATACCATTGCTTCTTGATCTTGGTTGTCAGGCACTTGAAGATGTTGCACGTTATAGACCGCTGGCATTCTGGAGGCGCCTCTGGACTACTCCGGAGCTCCACCTTTATGCAAGGGCACTGTTGGAAGTAAGGGGGTTAAGCCGTTTACATAGGATCCCATGGTTGATTAGTATTAAATCTCTGCTGACTGATATGGGTATGAGGAATCTTTGGGACCACCCAGAGACTGCTGAATTTCCATCAAAAAGGTCCTACAGAGCAGTGTACTGGGAGCTGATCAAAGTCAGGAGAATCTCCTCCCATATCAGCCCGTCCTTGTCGAGGGATTACCTTGAGATCAAGGATGAACCCCTTTTGGAAAGCTATTGAGATCTAATAACGAAGCGACAAGATCGTAAACTCTACCATCAGATTAGGGTAGGAACATTACCCCTTCGTTGGGTAACAAGCAAATGGAACCCCGTTATTAGTAACAAGTGCCTATTCTGTCAAGACCACATAGAAATATTGATCATCTCCTTTTTGTTTGCCCGGTTTACCAGAAACCGAGGAGCATCTGGCTGAAACCAGTATCCCTGTCCTTGGGAACAAGATCAGCGATGGTTGCAAAGAGAATACTGAAATCTGACTCTTCCAACCGCGCTGTAATAGGAGTAGTGAAATTTTTGAGCTGGGCATGGGTACTACGTGAGAATACTGGGGGGGCGAAATAGCCATGTAAAGTTCTAAGCTGGGCCATTGAAATCAGGGCTTAGAGTCGGTATTTTTTAATAGATTTTTAACCGTGATATTTGTTCTAAGTCTTTATGGTGGTTATACATTTAATTCTTTTAACCCCTTCTGCGCTCATGACAAGGTCAGCTCGTCATGGGCGTAACCTGCGCTGCGCGGATGACGAGCTGACCTTGTCACGTAACGCGGGATTTTTGAAATCGCAGCGCGCAGCGGGAAAACCGCTAGCGCGCATGCGGTTAAGAACTGGTTTTAAAATGTAAATATATATTTACTTATTTATTAACTGTGTTGGTGTAATAGCTGTAAGTTTTAGTTTTTTGAAATTTTTGGTGTATTTTTATGGGTGAAATATGTAAATATTTGAAATCACTGTCTTTTATGATGAAAAATCGCAATAAAGACTTAATGAATGGAATGGATAGTTCTGGATGGATTGTTCACATGAAGAGCAGGGGTGGGTAGTGACCTGTGGAAGAAAGGCCTCTGCCTAGAGTGGCCCAGCAGGGGAAAAACGATGGGTTGGAATGTTACCTCAGGCGATTGCTAGTAATGACATTATTTATCAGCCTTCCTCCCATAACCTTTTGTGTGTTTGGTGTTTAATGACTGACAGGTGTGAGATCCTGCAGGACCAGCCACATTTAAGGCCCTGGTGTCACCTTGAACAACTGTTTTACTATTGCTAATCCATAGCCAAGGCTTCTATAAAAGAGTACATTAGATTTTGTTCCACTGCCAGTGGTAGATACTCATGTAAGTGGCACAGAGCACTACTTGCTCATTAGCTGGGAACCTCTTGTCTTGAGGTCTCAAAGGGAACTGTTGAGTTGGGGAGGTTGTCTTCATGGGGTGTTTGGCGAGGCAGAGCCGAGCAAATTGTTACCTAATGCAGCTGTAGAATCTTTCTGTTTTCGTGCTATCATTCTGGAAATCAGCAGTCGTTATTCTCCTTTGTGGAGTGTCGCTCAATATGCTGCATTTTGTTAAAATTAGACTTGAACAAAGCCATGCTTTCTTTTGACCCCAACACTACAAATGCCATAATGAGACAGGCGTTTAGTCAGGCTGCAGTCTCTTAGCAAGGATGCCACGCCCCCTAAAGCAAGTAAGTAAAGTGGGCTGGTTAGAGAGCGAAACACAGCCATGATTGTGGTGCAGTGGGCTCCTCACACCCTAGGACATGGGGTCACTGCACCTGCTGCATTGTTAGATACTGCCAAACTCCCACCAGTGCTTTATTTGAAATGGGTACTGGTAGTCCATACGATCGCAGCAGCCTAGTTGTTGTTCTATTCTATGATGTCAAACACAGTCATCACTCTCATAATGACACACAGACAATTAATGCTGTGTCATGAGATGTTTTGGAGTTCTTTGGGACTTTGAATACCTATTCATGTTTGGATTGTCCAATAAGGAATCAGGCCGTATTTAAGCCAGCTCACTGTGTTGGATAAGCTCTTACAGATACTCCTGCGAAACCCAGAAGTTACTGATTTAATTTAGTGTGGAATGATGCAGAATTTCATCATTCCGAGGTTGATAAGCTTCATAACATTCATTTGGGTATTTATCACACCTTTTATTAAACTCCAATTTGTTAGGTGTGCTGAATAGACCCTCAATATTTTTAGGTATTAATTGTATTCTTTAGTCCTTGTCCAGTACCAGTATGTTGGGTTATTCCTTTAATGTGGCTCCGCAGTGCCAAGCTCTATTTTAACATGCTGACAGGCACATTTATGCAATAAACCTTAATCTCAGAGCCCAGATGTAACACTCCATGCTCATGTACTGGCTGTTGTTGTCCATGTAGAAGTTCTATGATGAGGCATAAATGTGCAGCAAGATTTTTTTTCTTAAATGAATGACCTTAAGTTTTGGTGTGTCTGAGAGCTTGACCATGCTTCTGTCATCCTTCTTCCTCTAGACATCCGAAAATTGTCAACAACTCTCTCATTCTTGTAATTGGTGAAGCAGCACAGAAAAGTAAAACATATTCAAAATGGGGCACTAAGAAGTTAACTGATTTGTTTAGAAAACTGGCCTGGATCATGAGATTAACATAAACTGTCTCCGGTTAAATTTGAGATTTTGCTGCAGCTCCAGGCAGGTCGAAGGGAGGTGCGAGGGATTTTCATGAGTCAAATGTTGAGGAGGTAAGTCTGCATGATCAGTAAGAGAAAAGGAAGTGTGATCATGTTCGCAAGGACCTACTTGACACCCCTGGCGCACATGCATGTTACGGCACCATATGCACATTCCACTTCATGCACACCTGTAGTTGTGCCCACATGTATACGCAATGTAACGCAGAGGTGACTTTCAGCCATCCTGCTTTTCGTCCAGCCACACACTGCATCCTAGGACTAAGTTAAAATGAGGGCCACTGACATAACATTTTTGTTATTCATCGTTTAAATTCATTTAGTTTAGACACTTGCCCTGTCTGGGCATGAATTGCATTTCCAGCGTTCATTAAATCGCACGGAAGCCCATCCTTGGGTGTGTGTGGCCGTTCACCAGTGGCAGGCGATGTAACAGTAGATTTTCTAGCGCCAAGGATAATGTGCTGCATGGCTAAACACTTATAAGGTCCCAAAGGGGAGATTTATTGACTATGCCAATGCTTGTACTTCTATGCAAGCCAGTGCCCTGCTTCAAAAACATTTCCCTTTTTTAAGGGCAAGGCTTCAGCTTTACCTGAAATGTCAGCCCATAGCTCCTTTCATGGTATAAAGGATTAACCTTATTATCCCCCCTTTTGAATTGTGTTTGACGCGGGGACCATCCTAGTCTTCCTTTGTCTGTCGACACCTCATCCATCACCTTTAGTTTTTGAGACATCAGAACATCTCATCTCCTTCTGGGTCAATTGTTCACGGCGTCGAAGGCGGCGCACAGCGGAGCAGGGCTTTTACAGGGACAAAAAGAGAAAGCAGCCTCCCCGTAATGCACTCGGCTAAAAGCTTCCATCTCCTTTGCGGGAAATTCGACACCGCTTCTCAGGCTCTTGTAATTTTAATGTAATGAACTTTATTCTAGTGAAGAGAGGAACTTAGTTTTTTAAAACCACAACAAGGTTAACTGAAAAATAAATCTGTAGAAGAGATCTTTGTGTACCCTGAGTGAAAATGTGCGCTTTGCTTGCTGCGAGAAAACGCCTTTAAAAACGAATACATAATTTTGTAGGCTAGAAAACCCCCTGAAAAGAACTGCTCAAACATGCCACTTGGCTGGGGACCGGTGCAGCCCTTGTTCAAGTGTTACAGAACAGATGCAGGCGTTGCATGGATGCCCCGAGGAGACCAGTTGTTGGATGGGGCCCCCCCCTTCACAGCGGATGTGTCTGGGAAGTTGGGCACATGGATGAATGTTTGGACTTCCATCCGCTTTGATGTAGTTTAGCAAATTGCAGGAGTAGCGCCTGACTGAGTATGAAGGTAGGGGTTGATAAACGAGTTCACCAAAACTAACAAGGGTTCAATGACGATTGAGCCGCATTCTGCAGGTGCATGTTGCACACCTGGAAGTAGTCCCAGCACAGGAATCACAAATGTACAGGTGCCCAAAAGTAAATGGGAATAACATGTATGTACATAACAATTAGCGCATGGCAGTCTCCATTCCTGCATGCAGTGGTTTAAATGGGCAGGTACTGTCCGGTACTGAGTACCTGCACTACTCTACTTTGAAAGGGAGAGTACCAGGACCTCGCAGCACTGCTACAATACATTTAATGGGAGAATACCGGCACTTCTCAGGAGTCAGCAAGTACCCTGAACAGTGAGAACCATCACTTCTATATTTCCGCTTAAAGTACTGCGTGTCTGCATGTGCAAACAGATCATTAGTGCAGCCTGCACTCGAGGTTTGATATCTTGTGTTCTCTGCTGCAAATCACATGTAGAAACCTCACGCAAACTGATAGTAATCACGCGTGGGCGCAAAGACGGATTTGAACCTGCCCATCATGATTGGACTCCATATGTTGCCTTAAGGCTGCAAATTAGTCTTTCAACATATCAGAGGTTATTTCACCATGATCTTCTGCCACCAAGAAGCGCTGCTACAGTCTCAATTATTGTAGCGCGAACACTACAGTAACTACAGGACTTTGAGGCATATTTGCATCCCATGGAAGAAGCCACACCTGACTTCAAGTTACATCAGGTTTAGTTCGGTGTAACTTATAACGTGTAATGTTTGCCAAAACCTTGGCCTATCAGTGCTGATAGTTGTTTGAGTTATGTCAAGGTGCTGGGCGGTGCGGCTTCTTGCTAATGTCTGCGTAGCTAGCCACATTTCCTTGCCTCTGTCATCTGCCTGTGTGATCTTGCCCAGTGTAGAAGAAATTAGATTATTGCTTGAAGGGGGTGAGAGCCCGCTTCAAATAATAACCACAATCTCTGAAGGGTGAACCACGAAAGTCACTAAATAACCGTGAGCTAGATGTACGAAGATAAGTAATAGCGACTTCCTAATTGTGATATTTTGCAAATCGCAATAGGAAATCACTATTCCTAATGTATGAAACTCACTGAGTTTCATTTAGCGATTCATAGTAGGTCACAAATAGACCTAGCTCATGAATATTAATGAGGTAAGTTGCAAGTTGTGACCCACTACGATTCACTGCTGTCACAGGGATGGTGACCTACTGGGGTCAGCAGACCACTATGTCTGTGATTGTTCTTAGATAAAATGTTTTTTTAATGCATCCAATTTTCCCCAAAGCAAAATGGGATGCGTTTATAAACAAAATGAAGAATTTAATTTTAATTTTAGTAGGCATTCTCAAAGGAGAGGGGCCATTTGCACATAGGTTACCACCACCTTTCAGTTGGCAGTAAACTGCGAATGTTTTGCAACCCCATTTCGGTTGTAAAACAATTGTACATATCTATGCAAACACCTAAACACAACCCTTCAAAATATGATGCGCAGACCCAAATCAAGATTCGGTAACAGGTTCCCAAATCACAATTTAAGGTTTGTACATTTAGAAATGCCTTTTTCAATTCACAAATGGCCCGATTCTGCGAATCAGGCCGTTTGTTACCTCAAAAAGTCTTCGTACATCTAGCCCCCTGTGCTGAATCCTATGGTAGCTTGGCACAAAAGCAGTAAGACTTAGCATAGAAGCAATGTGTAAAGTATTTATACAGCACTCAAACATTAATAAAGTGAAAACACTACACCAGAAGAATCCCAAACCAATTTAGAAAAATAGAGGATACTTTAATAAAGACACTGACAACAAAATAATAAAAATCCAGCCAGTAGAAGAAGATTTATGAGGTTTTAAGTTTTAGCTAAAAAGAAACACCCAGGCATGAAGTATCACTGCCCTTGGGGCCTCACAGGACTGGGACAATGTCAAAAGCTCACACCGATAATGATGGAGCGCCAGTCGGGCAGGGGACAGTGGTGGCCTGCAGGGAGTTTTACTGTTTGTCCTCATTTATTTATTTATTCGAGGATTTTATAGCATGAATTTGACTCTTGGGTATCGGAGTGCTTTATATAATTAACGGTTTAATCACCCCTAGTTTGATGGTTACTTGGCCTGTGAAATTATCAAAGTTATCAAAGAGTTAATTACAAGATGCATAGTTACAAGTATACACATGCTATAATAAATACATTTTAGTATACTTCGTTGGAGGTTTGTCTGATATATATATTCTATCCTCCCCTAGTGTTTTACCGATGTGGTCTGTGAAGGTACCCCCATCGGTTGCTTTGTTCTGAGGTTTACATGGAGTTTAATAGTAGTCAATGTAAGATAAGCAGTATTTCTATTTTGGGCCTAAGTGTCCTTCAAGCAGCAGTGATTTAACAGCTCTTTTGCACTGTGCTATTGACGGGTTTGATAGTATTTGTGGTGGAAATGAGTTCCAGACTTTGGCCACATTTCTCCGTAAATTATCACGAGTATGTCCCTTCTGTCTTGAATCTGGGTGGCTCCTGTAGCAGTTTGGCAGAGCTTCTGAATGTGCAATTTCTACTTGATGTTTTCATTTTGCTCGATAGGTAATTCTGGGCCCCTTGATGAAGACTTTGTGGGTAATACAGGCAGTTTTGAAAATGCATTGGATCAGTAGCCATCTAAGCCTAGTGAGTATGACCTGATATGTGTCCTTTGTGCGTAGACTGCATGGTGCTGTTATGCCCAGATATGCGTCACGCTCCATCAGGTATGTTGAGCTGCAGATCAGGAGCTGTGTGGTGCTGCAATGCGAGATCTGCTTCAGATCCTGTGATGCTACTGATCAGGTGCTGCGATACAAGCCCTTGCGGTGTCCTGGGTTGAATCCGATGCATTCGCTGTGGATACAATCCTCTGCGTCGCTCTACGTCAGGTCCAGTGAAGTTGCAAATCAGAAGCTATGCGGTGCTGCAATGCAAGGCATCCTGCGCCGGATTAGGTGAAACCTTAAGATGAGCAGGGGAGTACACTTTGACTCTAGCAAAGTGCCCAGAACATGGAGGATAGCACTTGGGGAGCGGGGGTAGGACTCACTCCCTCAAAGGCTGGAAGTGTGTACTAGGTAAGGTCCAGTTGGGTCTGGTCAGCTGAAAAGCAGGAGAGGCCTCTGAAAGCCTGTTCTGTGCCTGTAGGTATTCTGAGTCTTCTCAGATTCAGGATTATTCTGATTTTAGGCTCTGAGTGTGCCACCTACATACCCAGTTTCAGCCTGTGGGTGGGATTCACCCCTTTGTCTAACCTTAGAACTGGTTTTGGTCAGTTCCTCTCTTTCCCCCGGCTCTAATCTGTCAGGTGAAACAAAGGCCAGGCATGCTCAGGTGTGAGCTACTTTTGATAGTGACAGGGTGGGCATTTTCTGAAGTAAGGAAGGGGCTAGGTACAGCCCTCTGGATACCCCTTGATGTCGAGGAAGGTGCTGGGAATAAGCCCCAGGTCATTCTGCTCAGGAGAGGAACACATTTCTCCAATCCCAAAGCCCTTTGCTCCAATGCCTGAAAGGTATACACATCACACCACATGAGAGCGATTAACAGTCATGTGATCCTGGACACTGGCAGAAAGACATATTGGGTTTAGGCAGGAAAACATCTACTGTGTAAAAGTGGCATTTTGAAAATAGTAAGTTAAAATCAAACTTTACTATTAAAGAAGATTTTAATTCACAATTCAAAGGAGTGGAAGAGGTATTTCTCTAGGTATTCTTAAACTGAAGTTATCACTTACTTAATGTAATAGGGTAACCCTGTGTTAGTTTATGGGAGACTAGACTTACCACAGTGAGAAACATAATTTAATGTTTTTTTATCTACTGCTGGGACTTGAAAAATGTAAGTACACTGGTCCTCCATTTTTAAATACTATGCACCCTGCCCTATAGGCCTTTTGGCCCTGCCTTAAGGGTTGAGTTAAATGTGTTAAAGGCTAGGTTTAGTTCTGATAAAAGGTTTATTTTGCCAGCTCGAAATTGTAGACTAAAACTGCACTATAGGCTTCAGTGGTAGGCCTTAGACATGTTTTACAGAGCTATTTTAGTTGCCAGCAAATGAGTGCTGCAAACCACTTGTAGTATTTGATTGCAGGCCTTGTATACATGCAGTACCATTTACTATTACTAGAGATGTAGAAGTAAATTCAAAGTGCCAAATTGCCATGTTTGGAAGGGAGAGCACACACACTCTATGGCTGACTAGCAGGAGTAAAGTGTGCAGAGCCCTAAAGCCAATAGAAGTGGGTTAATTAAAAATACTGAAGGCAAAAATCTAGGGGAATACCATGCAAAAAGATGTCGATTTTCAACACAGTGTTACAGTCCATGTCTGCCAGTCCTTTGTGTACGTGTGGAGTTTATGTTTCACACTTCCAATGTGGGTAGCTGCACCTATAACTATAACTTTGTCTCTATTGCCCCATTGTTTAAGTTTAACTGTCTTAGTGTCTGTGTATGCTACTCCCAGGGTTCATGATCCCTATCCTGGTGTTAATATCATGCTGTTGTCTTTCCTGTATCACCATCACACATTCTGGATGTATGACGTTATAACGCATACTTTTTCAATTCAATTCAATTCAATTCAATTCAATTCAAAAGTGCTTTATTCGAGTGTTACTCATAAAAGCAGACATACAAACACGTAATAAAAAACAATTAAATTACAAAAGTCATATTTGACATAAGCACATATCACTGTAAAAAACGAATGTATTTCAGCAGAATTTACATAATCGTAGGTGTAAAGTTCATTATTGTTAAGAATCCAGTTAAAAACAATACAATATCGATGCTAAAAATCAATAGAATTCCAGTCCGAGATGACACGTGAAGAATACCATACAGAGAATAGATAATCTAGCAGTCTCTGATCAACTAGGCAGAGAGTAGTTACCCTACTAGCAATCTCTGCCTAATTACCCATGCAATACGCAAAGCGACCATACTGCTTTTAGTACCCAAGTTCCTACACATAGGAGCCAACCAAACTCGCCTTGGAACAGAATATACATGGCAGGAGAACAGAAAGTGACCAAGTGTTTCATTTCCATCCCCACAAACTGGGCAAGTAGCTGGTCCTCCATCTCTCCACTTAGATGTTAGATTACGAAGAGGGAGAGAGCCAGCCCTTAGTTGAAAAAACAGTTTCCTGTCCATGGGTTTCGATATGTAATCCCAATACATTTCATATATAGGGAACAGTTTAGCCTCAAGAAAGGTGGTAGTCATGGACCCGTAGTTGATACTAAGCAAACTCCTATTTGCAACCCGTTCCCAGAATATGTTTTTTAGGATTGCTTTAGTGGGGAATGATGACCCAGCCGGATCAGACCATAGTGCATATAGTCCAAGTTCAAATAAAGCGAGTTTTAACGATTTGAACCATTTAATTTTGTTAAAACGATCCGCTTTGATGACATCCATGAACCCATCCGCATAGTGGGAGAGCTCAGGCGTGGTCCAGAGCCTACGCCAATATAAAATCGGACGTAGTTTACCCATTTCCGAGATTTCTCTCCTGCCAAGCTCGTATCTCAGAGGCAAAAGCGGGCTGCTCTGTGGGGTGCCTGTGAGTTTCCTTAAGAATTTATTCTCAGATGTTTGAAGCTCCTGCAGGTTTTCTTGCCCCCACAACTCAGCCCCGTACAATGCAGACCCAATTGCTTTTGCCTCGTATATGATCAAGGGTGGTTTAATTGGTTTGGTCAGCGATTTCCTGTGCTCCTTTATAATGGTACCAGCTAATTGCTTGTGTCTTAATAATGCAATGTTTATATGTTGGTTCCATCTGTTATCATTGGCGATAAGGATCCCCAAATATGTAAAGGATTTTACAACTTCAAGGGTGCGTCCGCTCATGGTGATTTTGGATTTAAAATTTTTATGAGGATTAAAAACCATGAGTTTGGTCTTAGATGCGTTTACCTCCAAACCATGATCGCCACAAAACTTGTCAAAAATTGCCAATGATTTCTGCAGACCACTTGGGGTTTTGGATAAAATTAACGTGTCATCGGCAAACATTAAAATAGGAACTTTTACACCTGCAAGAGAGGGAGCATCCACTACCTGAGATTGCATACGGGGGACAATGCCATTAATAAAAAGAGTAAATAGTGTTGGTGCCATTGAGCATCCTTGCCGAACCCCGCGCTCAACAGGAAATACGGTCATTACCGTACCCGCCCCATTGGATTTTGGCATAAGTACCTTCATGTAGTCTCATAATCAAGGTCAGCAAGACCCCTGGGACCCCCATAGCCGCAAGCACTTCCCACAGTTTTGCCCGTGGTACCAGGTCGAATGCAGCCCGCAGATCAACGAATGCTGCGTATAGACTGCCTCCACCCAGTACCACGGTCCTCCACTGGATCAGTTGGAAGCGGAAGACCTTATCCACGGTGCTGGTTGCCCTGCGGAACCCTGCCTGAAAAGGAGATAAAATATTGTGGTCCTCCGCCCAATCGAGCAAGCTATTTATAATCACTCGCCCCACAATTTTTTGAACAGTATCAATTAAGCTGATTGGGCGGTAGTTGCAAGGTTGGGCACGGCCTCCCTTTTTATATACAGGGATGATTACAGCACCCCTCCATGATACCGGGATTTCTGCACCCTTGGCAATGTGGTTTATTAGCAGGTGAATATATTTACTCCACCTTCCAGTGTCATTTAGGAAAACGTCCGCTGGGACCCCGTCAATACCAGGAGCTCGGCCACTATGTGCAGATTTTAGAGCAGACAATACTTCACTGTGAGTGAAGACATTGTCTTCTGCAAACAAGTAAATTGGGCAGATGCTGTTCACAGACTGATCCCTAGTAGAGTACTGTTCGCTGAAGAATTTAACCCATGCGTCCTGTGGGACGTTGTTGTTACAAGCTTCTTCAGACCTTTCGTTACCCCATTTGACGATGTGCCAAAATAATCTAGAATGTTTACGATCACTTGCACATTTCAACTTGTTCCAATGGGCTTCGTCCCAATCTCTTTTCGCTTTAGCAATACAGTTTTTATAATGCTTCCTAGCAGATCGAATCACCCCCAAATTTTTGCTCTTGATTGCTACTCCCAAGTTGGTTCGTGCCACCTTGCAATTGTGATTATACCACTTAGCAGCTCTTTTGGCACGTAGACTCTTGCTATTTACGGGTTTTAGAAAATAACATTTAATTTCATTAAAGAGAGTCACGTGTGCTTTGGTAGTATCATCATGGCCCAGAGAGATCCCTGCCACACACTCCAAGGCCGCAATAGCCTTGTCAGTCGCAGCTCCTATTTTTTCTAGGACCTGGAGGTCCAACCTAACACCAGACCACCTCAACCTGCGCATGTCATTTGTTGGTACAATGAGCGGTGGTAGAAGTTGGTCACAGGGGATAGATACAGTATCTTCAGACAGCCACAATTTATGAGAAACACATAAAGGATTGTGGTCGCTCTCGAGCCTTTCCGTCACCACCATATCACCAACAAATGACCATATAGACATGCTACAGATGACATAATCAATCCGGCTTTTGTTTCTCCCATTATTGAAAGTCATCGCAGGTACTCTGTCAGACTTAGTTCGACCGTTCAGAGCTCTTAGCCCATGTTCGAGGCACATTGCGTTTATACCTAATATATCCACAGACCATCGAGTTACTGGAGTAGTTTCTAAGGTGGGGATATCCCATTGCTTATCTTCCTCTTCACCCAGTGAAGCCTCTCCAGTGACAAGAGGTTCGAATGTGCGATTTAAATCGCCTGCAATTATTATATTCTTCCCTGTCGAATGTATCTCTAGAAGATTATACAGACTTAAAAGAACCTCAGATTTTCCTGCATTTCCTCCTCTGACATATATATTATAGATGTCGATGGAGATGGATAAATCACTCATAAGTCTAATAAGCTGGATATCTTTTTGATCAAGCTCCACACTTTGTACTACAACCTTTAGGGACTGTCTGACCCATATAGTGAGCCCCCCCATTGGGCGCCCTTTTGGGCCCTTGGTGGCTGGAACATAAAAATTTAGGTACCGCAAAGACAGGATCACAGGCCCATGTCTCTTGGAAAATGCAAATATCGTACTTGCTTACAAATCCAAACCAGTCTGCACCGTCCAACTTGGAACATAGCCCAGCCACATTCCAAGACAATAGATTCCCCGTACCAATTTCCATGCCAAGTTTGGGACTAGGAACAAACCCATTCAACACCGCATCAACATTACCGCAGCAGTCTACATTTTCATTAGTTGGTCCTACAGTAACCTCAGGAATGACCCTCTTAGAGCGAGCTTCTACTAGATGACCGGTCTTCCCATAAGTACATACATCACAGGTGTTTTGCAACATATGATTATGGTTAAATGGTTGTCAATCACAGGCATCCAGGCCTGAGAGGGCAGAGAATCTATTCTCCAAGCCTAGTCCCCACTCAATAGAGCCCACGTCCATCCTGACTCTTTTAGTCACAACGTTCCATTTTGTTTTTAGAATACTAGCATTCGGACCTCTTCCCTTCCGAGGGTAGAAAAAGTCCAAAGTCAGTGGAACAATTGAAGTTGATCTTCGCTGTGGAGGTAAGATGTTGGGCAAGATGTTTGGCAAGACCCCAGGGTCTGAAAAGTGGAGAACAACGCACCCCCCCCCAAACTTTTTAACCCTATTACCAATCCACTCGACCCTTTTGGCGTTTACAAGTTCTTCAGATAATTGCTGCTTTCCCCAGGGAGAAATAATCATGTTGTTAGTGAGCCACGATAAGGATTTATTTATTAAGGATGATGTTGATTCATTTTCTCCTGGAGCTAATGGGGGGACATTAGCGAGGACAAGAACCAATGGAGAGGCTTCTACTACAAGCTCAAAAGACCCTTTCCCAGTGTTAGAATCCTCAGTAATGGGAATAGGGGGTACAACATCAGAGGCACCGACAGAGGAACTAGGAAGTGATGCCATTGGTGGATTTGGCGCAGGAATAGGGATGGATCCAATGTTTTCTACAGTGGCAATTTTACTCACTAATGGCTCTATCCTGGACAGAATGACTTCCGGGAGATTTCCTACCTCCCCCAGAGATTTTTCTAATAATCCCTCTAATCGACTGACCTCGGCAGTTAGCTTGTCGATTTTACTGACCAGAGGTTTAACTAAACCTTTAAGTTTTGTATCCATCATATGCAGTAATTTATTAAGTTGAGCATTGGAGAGGGTAACATAGGCTTCACTAGTCAAATCATCCTCTTCATCCTCTAGTGGTTTCATTAGCGGGGTTGCAACTTTATTTTTAGCTGACCTTAGACCCTCCCGTTTTGACGTAACCTTTGTTTTATCCCCTGTGATCCTTGGGGCTGGGACAGGAGCTGCAACGGGGGTTGGTGGCTCATTATTGGTGGATATCACAGTCACAGCTTCACTATCACTATTATCATCAGTGCTGGCAACTATGCCACTAGGCTGGATAATAATAGTGTCGTGGAGAGAATCCTGTGCATCACCTGAAGGACTGCTAGTTTGTTGTGCAAAAGGATCCTCTATCTCTATGTCGTCAAAAGGAGATTGGTTAGATAATGCTAATCCCAATGAGGATCTCCTGTCGCTGTTTATTCTTGCCACAACTTGAACAAGATAATTGTCTATGGTATTATTTGCAAGGGCTTGCTTTTTCGCAGGCATCGTTCAATAGGACAATATACTCGGAGCGTTATAGTTTCTCACAAAGCTCAACAGTTATGATAAATACCCAGGGCAATGTCGTCCGAGATGGGCGGTATACTACGCTTGGTCGAAATGAATTTAGGACAGAGTCTCGGGCCCAACCCAACCTGGTCCAACCTCGGACGACCTCAGACGGCCCGCCCTTTGTCCGGGCTTCGTCCGGGCGTCCCGCTCGCGTCCCGCGTTGCGGGCGTGACCCAGTTTTGTAGCGCCGCCTGGCGCTTGATGATGACGCGCTCCAATGCGCGCTGACACGGCCCCCAGGGAAGGCGAGTTTCTCTCTACTGCGGCCGCTGTTGGAATTGCAGTGCGGCGGCAGGAGGGCTCAGCCTGGATGCAGCAGCAGGGCGGAAGCTTTCGCGGGACTGCTCAGATCACTGGGGGCAGAGTTGAGGACCGGCAAGTCTCCTGGAACGCTCCGGGGTTTAGATCGCTGTCCCTCTAAACACAAGGTGCCTGGATGGCCGGGCGTGACCCAGTTTTGTAGCGCCGCCTGGCGCTTGATGATGACACGCTCCAATGCGCGCTGACACGGCCCCCTGGGAAGGCGAGCTTCTCTCTACTGCGGCCGCTGTTGGAATTGTGGTGCGGCGGCAGGAGGGCTCAGCCTGGATGCAGCAGCAGGGCGGAAGCTTTCGCGGGACTGCTCAGATCACTGGGGGCAGAGTTGAGGACCGGCAAGTCTCCTGGAACGCTCCGGGGTTTAGATCGCTGTCCCTCTAAACACAAGGTGTTTATCATAAAACCCTTGAGCAAGTATCGAACTCCACTACCGGGACCAGAATGCCATGGTTTGGACTACTTTTACAACGCCTACCTTTACAACAAAACTTTTACAACGCAAAAACTATTACAACGCATACATTTACAACGCAATTTTTTACAACGTATATACTTTTGCAACGCATACCATTACAACGTAAGTATTGGTAAGTATATAATAATTTTTTTATGTAATATAAGTAAAATTAATATAATTTAATTTAATTTAATTTCATTTAATTAATTTATTTACATTTTTTTTTTACCCTGTACCCCTGTACCCCAAAAACCCAAAACTGACCCTGAACCCTAAAAATACCCCTTTACCCAAAAACCCAAAACTGACCCTGAACCCTAAAAATACCCCTTTACCCTAAAACCCAAAACTGACCCTGAACCCTAAAAATACCCCTTTACCCAAAAACCCAAAACTCACCCTGAACCCTAAAAATACCCCTTTACCCAAAAACCCCAAACTGACCCTGAACCCTAAAAATACCCTTTTACCAAAAAAACCAAACATATAACATTTTAAATATAATTATATACTTACCAATACTTACGTTGTAATGGTATGCGTTGTAAAAGTATCTGCGTTGTAAAAACATGCGTTGTAAATGTATGCGTTGTAATAGTTTTTGCGTTGTAAAAGTTTCGTTGTAATGATAGTGCGTTGTAAAAGTTGCGTTGTAAACGTTGTTTCCCCACATTCTCTGTGTAAAATACAGTATCTCAAGTATAGTTTGTCTCTCCGTGACTAAGGACCTGATGTATGAAATTGCATGTTTGCAATTTCCTAATAGCGAATTTTAGCGATTTTCTATTAGGAAATCACAAACTGCGATGTACAACTTTGTGTTTGACACTGTTAGTGATTTGCAGTGGGTCCCAAATGGACCTCTCTCAACAATATTCATGAGGCAGGTTGCAATTTGTGACCCAATGTGAATGGCACAGATATGGTGGCCTGCTGGGTTCAGGAGACCACCATGTCTGTGATTGCTTTTTTAATAAAGCAATATTTTTTTTGTAGCACAAAGTAGACAGTGGTCTGTGGGACCAAGGCCAGCTCTTAAAAAATGTTGGTTCCACATTCACAAAGGAGAAGGGGTCACCTGGGGATCCCTTCCCATTTGCGAATGGGTGACCACCAACTTGAAGTCAGTGGTAACTGTGAATGATTTGTGACCATATTCCCAGTCGCAAAACATTCTTACATAGCTCTAAACACGCCCCTTCCTCACACCAAATAGCAAACCCTATTTGCGATTCGGTAATAAGTTACCAAATCGTAAAAAGGGTTTGGGACATCAGAAAATGGTTTTCTCTGGTTGCAAATGGCCTAATTCTGCAAATGTGGCCATTTGCGAGCAGAAAAAACACCGTACATCTGGCCCCAAGAGTTGCTCAGTACTGTACATGACTCCTCATCTTAATGTCTGTCTCCCTCTCAATGTACCTGCACCCCAGACCCAATATCAGTGCCTGCCGGTTTCTCCCAGTCAACATTTTCTGTTTCCCATATTTTAGAGAGATTTATCCCTGTGCACATTTGTCCCTTCCTCAATATATATGTCTCCTACCCATTTTTCATGTCCCTTGTACCAAAGTACATGTCTCCCTGTTTTGGTGTCCATGTCTATGTTGATAAACATTGTCGAGGCTAGCATGTCCAACTTTTTCAAGACTGGGTTATGCCAACCCTTGCTACCTGGGCCTGTCGAAGACAATCATAAAAAACTCCAGTTTATTCAATGTAACTGTAAATTGATACTTGTATAGCGCACTACTCACCCGCAAGGGTCTGAAGGCACTTGTACGAATACCGCTGTGGAACCCATCCTGGCTTTCCCTGAGAGGTGTCCACTCCTGGGCACCCCCACGGTGGAGGCCAGGCATCCTTAGCATTGTGGGGGCCGTTGTGGAGATTAAGCAAGCTATTGCCCAGAGTTGCAGAGTGGGACTCCATGATCGGAATAGGCACCAAGGCGAGAATTATCAGGTCCGTGGAATTTTTGAGCCCAAGACCCGCCGAGACGGGGAATTGAACCCTGGTCCCGGGCTAAACCTCTGCATCAGGGTCTGCCGCTCTAACCATTGAGCCACACTTCTCCACTCAATCACTGCATTCCAGATAGTTTGCATGCTGGGTAAATACAATCATGTGTTAATTGAATGTATATGGCTGGACAGGTTGCACGTGGCCAAGCACATTGAGTTCAAAGTCCTTTGCCTTGTCCATTGGAGGTTTCACAACCATGGGTCCAAGGGACTCCACACAAGATGCCTTTCTTATCCTCCAGCTTGACATCTGCCCTTCACTGGTGCCTTCTTGATAAACCTTTCTCAGTATATAATGGCTTGCCTTACAGAAACACCATTTTTTGTTTTAGCCCCATTACTCTGGAACATTAACTCCTTGACCTCCACTCTAGGAGCTCACAATGACTTTTTGCCACTTCTGCAGTAAGTGGTTGTCTGTTCTAGGGGCAAGATGCCCTCTAATGAACGTGTGCTCACTCTGTTCACATTTGTTTATTAATTAATTTCTCTCTTTCTGAGCGTTTGTGTCTTTATATCTTTGCATCTCTCAGCAGCATGCTATGTGTCAGCATTTCAGTGCTCTGGGTACCAATGCCCATGTCTTCCTATCGCAGAGCCAACCCTAAATGTACCTGTGCCACCGACTCACTGAGACAAGTAGTGGAATGCAAATGATTGAGCTATCCCTTCTTTATCACTTCTTTACCAGTTATGTATAACTTCTGTATGACGTCTTTATCCTTTTTTATCACTTATAATCTCTTCTTTACCACTTTTGTATCAACTCTGTATCACTTCTTTATCCTTCTTTATCACTTCTGAATTACTTTTTTATCCTTCGTGATAATTGAGGTATCACTTCTGGATCACTAATTCATCAATTCTGTATCACTGTAAAACCTTCCAGCCAGCTACCATTCCCTTCCAGCATTTTGCTTGCCTGTGTCTATTACATGCAAATCGGTAATTATCCTGTCCCCAAAGGAGCGGTCCAGCCCAAACTTCTAGATAAGATGCAGAATAGTTGGACCTTCTAGGACCGACCATTTTGCGCGGGAAAACTAACAGCAAATTATTTTTTGGAGGAGCAAGATGGCAGCTGCTTGAACGCTGTAAGTGCCCCCAGCTCCAGCCCGTGCTATAATATGATGAGATATCCCTGGTGACAGTTATATTAGGAAAATAATGCCGACGGCGTTATACTTGGCCATAAAAAGACTTCAGTCTTACCTCAGAGGATAAGCCCAACCAAAGTCTGGTGGAGGTAGGGAGCTCACTTCGTTTTAGTCCCATGTTGCTGTGGAGGTATTTGGAGGGCCTAATGGCCGAGTCAGGAGCCAACTCAGCTTCTTGATGCCTGCAAAGCTGAGTAAGCCCATCAAGGATCTCGCTGAGGCTTCGGCACCTATTGGCACATGGGTGGAGTCTCTGGCCTGGAAAACACTGGCCGGGCAAAGGATGGATGGTGTCACTTCTCCTGTGGAGGGACGCGACGTGGAAGATCCAGCAGGCAGGGAACAGAAAGTGAAGGAGCAGCGGTCTAGTATCGACGTGTTGGAAGAAAAGCAACCTTTGATCCCGGTGATCTTTGCCAGGCAGTTAGCGGGAGCAGGGAAGAAGAAAACAGGTTGCACAGATGCGCCAGTCGCCGATCACTTAGAACTGGGAACGATGGCCAATGCCTCCATGGGGACACATTCTTTGAGTATGGATTTAATATTACTGTCTCACCCCCGGGCAATGTTATAGCTGACAAGGATGATCTAACTTGGGGGCGTGGCTTAGTGCCAGCCAAGATGGCAGCATAGACTGAGAGCTCCTTGGTGGGCCCTCCAGCTATCCCTAAAATTCGGCATCAATCCGTGGCAACTGGTGTGGTTCAGTGCACAAAAGCACCCATCCTAGTGTGCTGCTTCCCTCAGGACTGAGACTGAGTCCGCGGTGTTGCCGGGGAGTGAACTTTGAGACCTGGCTGGTGCTAAGTGCTGTGAGTAGTAGAGGATGGCAAGCATGTCGGCCCCCTGAGAAGAGGGCCCGAAAGGCGGATGTGAAGGGGGGACATCTTTCCCGCTTCCCTTTTACCCAGTGGAGAAGCTGAAGAGGCCGGAGCCTGATCTGCGGCTTCGGCAAGAAGTGATTGCAGGGGCCAGACCGATACGGCAGTTACGTGATGCACTGAAAAGAAAAGAGACAAAGGGGGTGAGGGAGTCAGCAGCCCCATAGAGAAGGCCTGAAACGCAGAACCGTGTGCATTGCCCCACCCCTCTGGCCCAGCGGAGAAGCCGAACAGAGGTGGAGGCGGGCGGTAATACCCCATACAGGCACCACCGCCTGCTGAGGCAGAAAGAACAGGCAAGAGTGGCGGGGATGGGAAGGTGAGGGGCAGGCAGAAGTGTCCAGTCGGAATTTACTCCTGAGATGTGGTGGCAGCAATTGGAGATACAGCTGGGGACAGGGACCTCACCCCCATCCATATTAATACAGAGCGATGAGCTGCACCCTACAGCCCATAGACCAAGCCCATAAGTGAAAGGGGAACATGGATATTGAACAGGCTGAGAGGGGGGCGGGGAGGCCGGTGTGGCCTCAGTGCTAGAGTAGAACCACACGGCCACTGGGCAATCAGCAAGGAGACATAACCAGTGGATGAGAAGCGGAGGAAGGTGGGAACATTTCAAGACACCATCGCCAGCCATAGAGCCAAGGGATGCAGTACGGCATGGATGGACCTAAGTGCACCGGCATTATCAGATTGATATATTGCGGCACTGAAACATGAACCCTGGTGCACGAACAGATGGTGACGGCATGTTGGCCAGGCTGGGGATGGTGACATCTGATGGATCTTTGGGGCTGTAGTCACTAAAACATTTGAACTGATGCGAAGCCGCCCAGAGACACTCCATCCTGCAAGGTCGACCCCTAACAATAGGAAGCACGGTTGTAGCTGGGGCCTACCCCAGGAGTTGGAAGGCCTGCATCTGTGATCAAACGTGTTGCACAAAGCGCAGACAAGGAGGCCACAGAGAACACTACCAAACCCTCCAAATTGCGGCCTAACGGAGCCTCCCATACAATCCAACAAGTTGGACAAGTATGCTGTGCCACGGCAGACGACCTCGTAGGAAGGTGCAATGGGGGTCAGGAAGGAGGATCAGAGTTCTCGTTTGGAGCCATAATGGCAAACATCCAGGAGCTGGGAACGACCCTCGAAGCAAAAATAGACAAAATAACCATAGGAAAATATCTCATCTAGACAGACAAGAGTATGACCTCCGAGAGGGTCTCCATAGCAGAAACTAACATTTCTAAGCTCCACACAGCTACCCATGAGTTGAAAGATCGGGTACAGCAGCTGGCCCAACAGCATAAACTTATGGCTGTGAAACTAGAAGATCAGGAGGGAATGGCCCGCAGGAATAATATAAGAGTAGTGGGGGTTCCGGAGGTCGCTGAGGGGCCATGTGTGTTTCTCTTCCTAGAAGACCTCATGCTGAATCATCTGAAGCCAAAATGTTTATCAAGCTTTTTCACAATTGAAAGAGCGCACAGAGCTCTGGTACCCTTCTGCAGCCAGGAGTCCCACCTAGGACAATCATAGCCAAGCTATTGAATTATAGAGATTGGGACGCCATCCTGCAAGCCTCGCAGACCAAGGGGGACCTCCCCTAGGAGAACACTGTCATCCATTTTTTTCCAGACTTTACCCTCCTGGTGCTGCGTCAGCATCGCACACTCATTGAGGTAAAGAGGGGAGGGCCTCAAATATATGATTCTCTTTCCGGAAAAGCTCAGAGTGCTGGATAACAGCAAGTCACAATACTCCACACAGCCCAAGAAGGTGTGGGACTGGCTGGAGAGCGAATCGGTGAACAGGCAGGATCACCGGCCAGGGTGAGTGATGAAGAAAACCGAAACCAGAGCGGGGGCCTCCAGTGGTCCACGGGGTGAAGAAGCAGATGAGAGACAGTCCCAGAACCAAAACTCGGTGAACATGATCAGATGAGTAGGCTGAGAGCGCTGTAACACTTGGCTTCATTCCTGACAGAGGACAAACTTGATACAGACTAGGTACAGTATTGATACTGGAGCGGAATGAGAATGCTGCGCAAAGCAGACAGAAACAAAGATTCTACACTCTAGGCGACACTGTTCTGAGGCCACATAGCCCTAAAGAGAAAGATATGCACTGAACATTAAAACATTGAAGGAAGCAGGTGGCGGGAGGGCTGACACCAGCCTATAGAAAGCGGCACTAGCCAACCCCATCACACATTGTCTGTTTATTTGGGCGACAGTTGCTTTGCAAATTGAAGATGTGGGTAGTTTTAAACCTACAGTGCAGGGTAGCAGGGAGGGGGGAGGGTTATATGGCCATGAGTCAATATTGCTGGGGGTTTGATAAGTTACAGACCTATTCTAATTCAGATTCAGAGACACTAATACTTGTATTAGGTGAGTTTTGGCCTGGCGGTGGAGAGGCGAGGAGGGATTCGGTACTTGGGAGGAAACTGGAAGGGAAACATTCTAACCCATTATTACAATGACTCCACCGCACACAACAGTAATGAAGGTCATGACGAGGAATGCCAATGGCTTGAGAGATAAAATCAAGAGCACCATGGTGTTACAGTACTTACACAGTCAATACCCCGACTAAGTACTCCTCCAGGAGACATGTTTGAAGGGTAACAACTACTTAGCATTTAACCAATTTGGATATACTCTGTTGGCGCACGCAGGTTTCAAGTCATGCTCTAGAGGAACAAAAATATTAGTTAAAAATACAGTCCTCCTATTGCCGCAGCGCACATGGTATGAGCCGCTGGGTGTGTTGGAAAGCGAGTTATTGGTAGGGGTAAATGTAGGTCTGCAACTGGCAATAAGGCCACTAACACATGATAGGACTCAGCATAGGTCTTAGAAAATTATTTCTTTGCACAACCCTTGGTAACGTGGCTGCGAGCAGACAGGCTTAACTTCAAAGACAGGTATGTAAAGCATTTAAAAATGCCATTTCAGTAAATAATTAAGACACAACACAAAATAAAAATCCAACACCAATTTATAATAATAGGTAATATTTTTATCTTTTAAATGACACCAAAATGAAAATAATCCACTGTAGGGAACCAGAAATATGAATTTGTAAACATTAGTCACTTTCTAGTGCTTAGAAACAAACAGTGCCCCTTTAAGTCATTGTGTTTTCTCTGTCAGGGACACACCTTATAAATTGTTCTGAAGAATTCTCACCACTGTAGTGGGCCGCCTTCTTCAGCAAGCGGGGTCCAGTTTGAACACCTTCCAGGCGTTCTGCTTGTGGGTCCCAAAGTATCCAACACACAATCCAAGGTTCTGGAATCTCCAAGAGGGTCCTTGAAAGTGTGAAAGAGAGGTTACGGGAGGATGTGGCACACTGGTGGCACATGCCAGTGTCCCTCATGGACAGGGCAGTCTTGTTCGAAATGTTGCCTCTCCCCCGCCTGTTATATGTACTGCAAAATACCCTGTACACGATACTGGAGGCTCTCTTCCGGGCAATTGAGGCTGAGCAATGTGCTCTGTTGTGGTGAGTCTGTAGCACACGCATTGCGCTAAGCAAACTGCAGTGAGTGGTATATGAGGGTGGTCTGGCGGTCCCGGACATTAGGAACTACTATTTGGCATCCCACCTCATTAATATCAATGACTGAGTTTTTGCTCCAACCTCTGAGCTCGCGTACCGAGTGGACCACCTAGCGATGGGAAAAGGCAGTTACTCGATCGTGCCTTACAGAACAAATTGTGGAAAGTCGCTCAATATGCATACGTAGACAGTAGCTCGGAAATGGAAGAAAGCCAAGAAATTCTCAGGGTGGGATGCGAGGCTGAGTGAGGTTCAGCACCTGCGAGGACTTAACAAGTAGGAGCTTATTGGGATAGAACGTTTGGGAGATGTCTGGCGCAGTGGGGCTCTGGTCGAGTTTGGAAAATTGCTGGCGGAATACCAGTTGGGGAGGAGGAATATTTTCGATATCTCCAACTGAGCCATGCTCTTAGATGCCATGTGACAGAGCGGAAATTGTTGCCTGAAAATTCCCCCGATAGAAGATAGACTATTACTTGACCCAATGACAAAGCTATCATTCTAACATATAGGAAAATTATGAACAACTCCCCAGATTGTTTAGGCCCCATAAGGATGGCATGGGAATCAGATGTAGGGCTCTTTGATAATGACAATTGGGAGGAAGCCATACAGAACCCTAGAGAAACTGCTATTTGAGCGTGGTTTCCATTGATTCAACTTTGGACCCTGTATCGATCATATGCCCCTAGGACATTGCAACATCGCATGGGTCATTGCAAATCGGACAAATGTGTCAAAGGATATGAGACAGGCACATTCTTCCACATTCTGTGTTCCTGTCCCAAAATCCAACAATACTGGAGAGGGATTGCCCAAGTGATGACTACAGTAGTGGGCCTACAGGTCATGGGTGATGCTCAATGGCATATACTGGGAGAAACCGAAGAGATAGTCTGACCAAAATATGCATAAATATGGCTTAGGCTGGCAGATGGAGTGGCAAAGAGAAACATTGCGCGAGCATGGGGAGCTGTTGGGGCTCTAATGATTGGAGATTGGAAAAGAGACATAGACTGGTGCCAACAGGCCGAAGAAAACATTTATCAAGGTAGGGGTTGTCCCCACAAATGGGAAAAGATCTGGGACACCTGGAGGAATTATATGAGCTAACTCTGAGTTACAGAAGGAAGATCCGGAAAATCATCAACACTGGTTGGATATAACATTGTAAATAGATTAAGTGTGTACTCTTTGATTCACGACCTACTATGCTTCATCTTATCTATGTACTGTACTGAATTGTGTCTGAAAAAACTATTTAATAAAAAGAAAGTAAAAAGAAAAGATGATCTAACTTTGCCTCAAAACTTAATAGGGTCACGATCACGGAACATTTTGTTAATTCAATCACTGGGATTAGGAAGCCTGTTGTTCTCTGAGGGTCTATCCTTGGAGCCAGAGGCAAATACTGAACCGCGCCCAGGCTGGCAGAAGCTGAGGGGTGGGGGCAACCCAGAAGGGACAGAGAAACTCTACTCTCTCACAGATTAATCAAATCTATCTGTGGCTGGTGAAGCCCAATCAGACAGAATATGTGACGTTACAACGCATGCCAATACATCGCATGCCATTGCAATGCAAAACGTTACCCCGACTTTCTGTCGGGGGAGCGCTGGAAGTTGGAATAGATTAATTTTCTATTCCAACTCCAGTGTGTGCAACAGTAGGGAAGGTGTTGGAGTTAAATCCAACACCTTCTACCCATTGCTGCACACCTATTGCGTTGCAACGGCATGCTATGTAATGGCATGCGTTGTAACGGTTGCGTTGTAAAGGCAGAAATGGATTTGGTGCCAGGTACATTTGAGGATAGCCTTGAAAGCTCTTCTGTTAAGCCAATCACACAAAAGAGGGCAGCCTCACGAAAAAGGAAAAAACTAATTGGAAAAGCCAGGTCCGGTGAACTTGGGTTTGAATATGATTGGAGTATTGCCAGTCAGTTGAGATGGGACTATTCTGCCACAAACCTGATTCACGAGGGGGGCGGGGGGAGGGGGGTCAGTGGTAAGAGGTGTTCTGCGGGAGGGGTCAGCAATGGATCCTGACTCTGAATCTTCTTCCTCAATGGAATTAACATATTCCACACTAACACAGATGCAAGTTGAAGCCCGGTTGGAGAACAAGATAGCCCACCTTGCCATAAAAAAGCCTCACAGGGCCATGCACAAGGTTAACAAGATCTGCACCAAAATTTCAGAGTGCACGACAGAGGAGTGGAAGGGCGGACCTTATTACTGGAGGCAGGGGTCGAGTCAATGGGAAAGCAGATCTCTTTTCAAGAAGCTCGTATGACAGATATGATGTGGGAGCTGGAAGATTTAAGAAACCGCCAACGCAGGAGCAATCTTAGATTTCTTGGTATTGCAAAAATTTAATGGTTAGATATTCGGTCTTTCATATTATAGTTGCTGAAGGGGGCCATCCCTGAGCTGGCCCACTGGGACTGGGAATCGGAGGTACAGAGAGTGCATCGGTTTCCTTTCATGCTAAAGAAAAAATGTCAATAGGAACATAACTAGAAGCCTAGAGCCATTCTGGTCTTCTTTGGAAACTTCCTCCTGCACCAGGCAATTTTTGAGAAGGCTAAACCAGAGGCCAAATGCACATTTGATGTGCATACTTTTTTTGTTCGGCTGGATTTATGTCACGTGACTGGGGAGAGAAGATGGCGATTGCAGCAATTGATAGGATCTTTCCAGCAGTCTAGTCTCGACGTGTTGAAAGTAAAGCAACCTTTGATCTTGGCGACCTTTGCCGGGTGGTCAGCTGGAGCAGGGAAAAAGAAAGCAGGGTGCACAAAGGATCCTGTCGTAGATCGCTTGGAACTGGGAATGACGGCCAATGCCTCCATGGGGACACATACTGTGAGTACGGATTTAACATTACTGTGCCCCCTGCGCAAACTTATAGCTGACAAGGATGCTCTAACTTTGCCTCAAAGCATAATAGGGGGGGATCGCGATTACGGAACATGATTCGTTGTTATGTCAACCACTGGAAATAGAAAGCCCGTAGGTCTCTGAGGGTCTATCTTTGGGGCCAGAGGTATATACTGAACCAAGCCCAGGGTGGCAGATGCTGAGGGGTGGGGGCACAAAAGAAGTGGAAGAGAAATTCTACTCTCTCACAGATGAATCGGCCCTATCTGGGGCTAGTGAAGCCCAATCATACGCATATTTACCACTGGGCACATTCAGGGATAGCCTTGAAAGCTCTTCTGTTCAGCCAGTCACACAAAAGCGGGCAGCCTGACAAAAAAGGGGAAAAACTCATTGGAAAAGTGAGGTCATATGATCTTGGGTTTGCATCTGATGGTAGTATTGCCAGTCACTTGAGATGGGACAGTGACGTGTCTCTATTGAGCCCTGCCTGCCTCAAGGTTATTTTTAAGGGTAATCCCTGGGTATTTTCTACTGAAATTCAAGCTCTGGAATTTTTTAAGGTGATTTTGAATGGGGGGTGAGGGGGGTAGTGTCTAGGAATGTACTATTGATCTGTACAGGATAAAAATTGTTCTCACATGGGACGTACAAGTGGTGGTAATTGAAAGCTGTGTTGGGATTTAAGTAGTCTAATGGGTTGGGTTCATTGGCCAGTTGGATTTGGCCCAAGATACATTTTCTCTTTCCTTCTTTTTACTAGAGGTTGGGTCACTAGAGTGGTGGTGGTAGGTGGGATGGGGCAGGGGAGAGTCCGGGAGGCAGTGTGATTACAGGAGGAATCACAAGGGTTATAATGACCTATTTTCTCAAGGTACGGGTGGTGGGTGGAGGGGGCAAGCAGGGTAAGGGAGTAGTTGGGGGGTAGGGAGAGAGTGGTTCGTGGTGGGGGCATTCCAAGCATGCTAAGCACGGGAGATGGGTATGGGTAGAATGCGGGACAAGTGTTGGAGGGTAATAGTTAGGGCATAGATGAGTCAGTTAAGAATAGCTTCACTAAATATTTGTGGGCTAAATAAACGCCTGAAGAGACGAAGGGTCAACGTGGACATACAGTTTTGGAAAGCAGACATTGTTTGTCTACAGGGGATGCACATTGAGGCAAGCAGACGGGAGGTGTTAGAGCTAGCGGGCTATCAACTTGTGATTAACACCACACAAGGGACGCATACACACAGGGTAGGCATTCTGGCTGGTAAGGGAAGGCTTAGATTTCCACGTAGCAGGGCCGATAAATTTGGCAGATAGTCTATTGTGCTATGTTGCATAGATAACAAATCATTTACGTTATCCTCTATATATGGGCCAGTGGCTGACGATCCAACTGTTTTCGATTGGTTCAATAATGAACTGTGCGGGTGGGCGCTCACTCTTATTATTTGTGGGTACTTTAATATTAACATTAGAGGGGGTGGTTGTAAGACAGGTGGTGAACAGTACAGTGTTTTAAGATCTCTGACGCATTTGTGGGTGGCTCCTGGGCTATCTGATGTATGGGCCGAAAAGGAACTACATGATTTGGGATTTATGTTTTTTTCTGCTTGCACCTGGTTAATGTTAGGTTGGATTATTTTGGAAAATAAAGGGCAATACTTTAATTTTACTGATACGCAGTCAGGGAGGGGAGACGAACATTTTAGCATATGCTGATGATTTAGCAATTGTTATCCCGGAGCCTGAGGGTTCTTTAAAATACATTGAAATAAAGGCTTTAGAGTTTGAACATCTGTCTGGGTATTTATTAAATCAAAATAAAACACAGATTGTTGTTAAGAGGAAAGTTCCCTCGAATGATAGGCGGGTGATGTCACATGCAGTTTACCTCGGTATGGACGTTACCGCAGATGTAGAGAAAATCGTGGAGAATAATCCGAGCCGATGGATTAAAAAAACTAAGCTTGACCTCGTGAGAATGAATAATCTTAGGCTTAATCTGATTGGGAGGAGAAACATTGTGCAAAATACTTTTGTTACCTAAAAGTTTGTATTTTTTTAAGGGTTATACCACTGGAGGTTGAGGGTTGTTGGTTTAAGGTGTTGGATCAGATGATTGCAAGGTTCTTGTGGGCCTATTCGCTCCCCAGAAGAGCGCTGAAGTTTTTGTCACTTCCCAAGGAACGTGAGGGGTAGGCTGTGGCAAATTTCCAGTTGTATTACTGGGCCACTGCCCTTCATCAAATGGTAGTCTTGTTGAGGGGGCAAGGGGGGAATGGACCAGGTGAGGGTGATCCTTTCTCAAATCATGAGCTATTATTAGGAGGCGAAGCTAGGGGCTGTCTTTTATGTCAATTGCAGTTTGGGTATTTCAAAAGAGTCAAATTTAAAACGTTGATCTGTGCATATAGAATTTGGACGTGGGTACGGAAGAAAGTTGGGATAGGTCATTTGAATTTTTATACCCTGTCTGAATAACAAACCACTGCTGCCTGATATTTTTAGGAACGCACATGTCAAGAGCTTGAAAGAACTCAGGTTGTTGAATCTTGGTGATTTTGTGAGCGATGCAGGTGTTTACTCATTTGAGGAGATGAAAAGTAAATTTGAGTTGGAGCACAGGGAATTCTTCAAGTACTTGCAGAAAAGAGATTTACTGGGGAAAAAAAGAAGGGGGGGGGCAACGGGTTTTCTAGGTTTAATGTGTTTGATTTTCTTCCCAAACCTAAGCCAGTGATAGGTACACTTTATAGGATGTTGAACGGTAGGAAGGCGGATGACCTAGAAAAAAATATTAGAAGGTGGGAAGAATCGCCGCAAGTAGATACAGGGGAATGTGAAGACTCTTTACATCGTGCTAATTTCTATCTTCATTTCGGCCAACCTGCAGGTGCAGCATTTTAAAACATGGTTTTATTTTTATAATCCCCCTTTTGAAAGTCGCAAAATGGGGAGGGGTTGCAGGAACACATTGCCCCCGATGCAGTTTTTAAGGGTGGATCTCATTCATATGTTTGCCACCTGTCCTAGTCTAGACAGCCTTAAAGGGGACATTAGTAGAATTTTGGAGACAAGGTTGGGGCTAGTGATATCAATTACTCCCCAATTAATGATGTTAGGGGTGTTTTAGGGCGCTACTTCAATTCATGTGCAGGCTTTTATGTTTATAGCCATGACAGTATTAAGGCTTTGTTTGGCTACAGGGTAGTTCGACCCAGTTCCGCCTTCAATGCATCAGTGGATGGTTCGACTTTTAGCCATGTGGAATCAGTAGCTTATGATCGAAAAGGTAGAGCCGTTAAGAAAGAGGCCTGAAAATATTGGCGCCCCTGAGGGCTTAGACTAGAGCTATGGTACGGGAAGCTACGAATGAGAGAAGGGGTAGCAGAGAGTAGAAGGGGGTCTGATGGGGTGGGCTCACTGGGGTAGAGGGAATGTAGGTTGATATGTAAATGTAAATGTAAATGTAAATGTAGGTGTACTTATATAGCGCAAACCTGTCACCCAAAGGGCATCCTGGCGCTTGCTTAGGGAACCCGTCCTGGTATTCCCCTGTGAGAAACCCCGGCAGGGTGTCCACAAGGTGAAAGCCAGGCATCCCGCCGCGAGGGGCCGTAGTGGAGATTAAGCAAGCTATTGCCCAGAGTTGCAGAGTGTGACCCCGTGATTCGAGTAGGCACCGGAGCGAGAATTATCTAGGCAGGGAGACTTCCCACAATGGATTTGGGCCATTTCCATTTTGTTTTCATCTTCTCTTGCCTATACGCTCTGTATGTATAAAGTTCTATTGATGTGTAGCATTTGGCACCAGTAGCCTTCCTAAGAATGAAGATGGATGATCTTTGCTTGGAATGTGTTCTGGGGGAGGGGGCTGCTGGGGCAGTATTTCTAAATTCTGCAATAAAGATTGTTAAAAAAAAAAGAAGCAAATTATTTTTCACCGATGTGAGCTCACAATGGTGCACTAAGAATTTTAATTAACCTTATTAAAATAGCATCGTAGTAACTAATTTGCAAAATGTGTGTGAAGACAGGCGCCTCATAACATGTGTAGATCTCTTTAAATGTCACTCCTTGTGTAGTAATATAGAGCTAGGACTACAGTGCAAAAATAACTTACATTTTCAAAAGTGCATAGCATATCAGAACCTTTCTTCTTTTGTTGTGCTCTTTCAAGAGATATGGGATACTTTCTTATTTTAGGAGTAATTTCCACTTAATGTTGTGCATTTAATTTTATAATTAGCTGTTTGTGATTTGAGGCTCAAAGGTGAGTCTGCGAAGTGGCATCTTTCTTTTGTAGGAAGATTAACGTGCTTATTTAATCAGTTTCAGGTTCAAAGAGACATTGATAACTGATTATACTTCATACTTTTCATTTCTATTGTTATTGTGAGAGATTGTATTGTTCGATTTTACTCTTGCTTTTACTTAATTTTTAATTCTGGCTGGCAGTCGAGCAAGACCAGTGGCTTTCTTGTCCAGAGAGTAGGATTTGGGTCAGCTTTCAACCATTTGCTTATTTGAAGCAGGCCAGCCTCTTTCAACCTTTGACTGAACCTTTATAACACATCCTATATCAGCCCAGAATATTATGTCTATCTCATTGTGTGCTACTGGATGTTATGCATCATTCAACCTCCTATGGAGTGTTTGGATTTCAATGCACAAGGGACTTTTTTTATATCTAAAAATTCCACTGAACAATTACATTTTGTCACATTCTTATTTATTTCATACATGCATTGTATACAGAAATACAACTTTTTTTGATTTCATTAGGTATCTCTGAACTCCAGTTGCGGCTGGAGTTGGGTCAAAGTGGCGGAGCAAGGGGAGTTGGGGGGGGACAACAATAGCAACACCAATTCCCCGCCCTAACAAAGAACATCCCTGAATGCCCACCTCATCGCCGCTCTTCTGGCTCCACCACAGCACAGGCTCTCAGACGCCATTGTGGCCAATCATAACATTGCCCTCATGCTGCTGGCAGCATGACAGCAGCGTCAGGATTGACCGGAGCGCCCTCAATGTGCACTCTCCGAGAGATTGGGAACCTGTACCTGCTGTCTCCAATCCCAGCAATGCTGCTCTGGTTGGAGACAGCTCAGTGCAGATGTCGGTTTAGCCATCCTGAGACGGCCGACTAAGCCAACATGCACAATGATAGCAGTGCACCTACCAGTTCTCGCCCATGACAATCATGGATTAGGCCTCGCCCCCAAGACTCGGTCAGGAAAGAAAAATATAACAATAATAAACCTGCTTTATACTCAATTTATTTTTTAAGTTTTGCAGCTGCTGGCAGGGGGAGGGGACTCTCCTCCACCATAGCAGAGGAGCCACCGCTGCTGAACTCTAATATTACCACTCATATCACCATCACCAATAACACAACCACAAATGCAATCACCATCAAGATCACAACAGATGTTATGTTTTTCTTATAAATATTACATTATAATATGTTGCTGGAATTACCTGATATGACGAATATGTAATGTGCAATGTAAGGCTGACTATTCATGTGTACGCATATACAAACTGAAGATCTTGGGATGTACCACGTTACTATAACTGGGTAAATGCGAAATGATTGTTACAATTGTACTATAGAATGTGTAACTGGAAAATTCAATAAAATATGTTTAAAAAAAAAAAAAAGGATCACAACAGATGTCACCACAAAGACCATCACCTACACTCCTGACCATCAACACTACCTTTACCAATTCCTAGGGTTTCTGGTTTTCAGTTAAACCTGATTACAACCAATAACATTTCACTAAAGGGAATATTTGCTTTTCAGTATAAACCAGAGAACATTGGATTTTGCTGCATTCTTACTGCTTTGGTGCCCTATGGTCTCACAGAAGAGGAAGTGCAGTGACTGCCTCTAAGAACTCATCTCCTCAGGATGCTTCTGTTGTGAACCTCTCAAGTTCTGGTAACCCACATGGTTTTGTGACTATCCAGAAGGTCAATGGATCCCCAGGGTCCACACCCTCCCCCTTGTTGGGGCATGACTCACCTCATATGGCTTGGGCTCATTGTTCGCTGCATGTTGCTGTGTAGAGCCACACAGGTTCTAAACTGAATTCTGAGTAAGGTCTCAGTCCAGAATTAGTGTCATCACCATGATGTGATCCTTCACTGAGAGTGGGACAGGGCTTTGCTTTCTGAAAGCTCAGGAACCAGGACTGTAGCAACAAAGATCATTGTGTATTTGGATATTGTCAGAATCAGTGTCCTCTCATAAAAGGCTGCGCTATTCTTAGTTTTACATCTGCTAGCCTGAAAACGACTCCGATAGGAGCCAATTTCCCTTTTACAAAAAGATATGGGGTCATATCATAAACTAATTCAGTGAACATGTGCAGTGCCAGAATCGGATCATATGCTGTGTTTTTTAATTGTTTGCCTACAGTGTATAAATTAATTCAGAAAATCTACAAGTTAGATTATGAGCTGTATACAGTAAAGCTGAGAAACATAATATGAAACCACTCTCCACTGCTACAGACTGGGTAGGTGCACCCTGTACATAACGCAAAGATAGAGGCAGCCGCGGCCGGTGGCGGAAGTACCTGCGGGTGGTTATGTGGGGAGAGGGAGGGACAGGGTGGGGGATAGTAATGTATGGATTACGGAGTTTAGCAGGTAAGAAACATATAAATAATTAAAACGAAATTAGTTGCGCGCACTGCATCGCAGTTGGAGATACAGTGCACGCAACAAAATTTGTTCTATTCATATATATGTTAACTTACCTGTTAAACTCCGTAATCCATACATTACTAACCCCCACCCTGCCCCTCCCAATCCCCACGTAACCACCCGCAGGTACTCCCACCACCAGCCGTGGCTGGATAGAGGGCCTCATTTATGTGCCACTGGCATGTAAGACCACGTACATCCACGTTAGATGTTTTTTTATGGATTTATAAATATGTGCCCCTTGCACCATGGTGCAAAGGTGCCTACGTTGGCACAGAGCAGCCCATTGTGTGCCGGTGTAGGGGAATAGGACAGGAAAGCACCATATCTAACAGCTTCAGAGCATTCCTGCCCTCTTCTTTTGATGTAGGGCAGTGCAGCAGCAAGGCCTGCTGCGCTGTCCAAAGGCAAAAAAAACTAAAATGAGGCCCAGAGTCTTTGGCAACTCTCACACATGTGTTGGCAGCAGTTCTCAGTCCTTACACAGCTTCAAATAAACAAAGGTCACAATCTTAGCAAAAATAATGCTTAGCTTTCCTTGCTCTGGGTTTCGAATGAACACAAAATTACATAGGTACAGTGCAACAATATAAAACAAAATTCATTCATGTGATCTTCTCAAGGAAATGATCCTAAGTATTCTGTAGGTCATTAGGTTATTTTACTACATCAGCTGTTCTTTCATAAAGCAGCACAGTGCTGTCCACATAATAATTCCTTAGGGAACGTGTCCCCTATGACCAGGTAACAGAGGTGTGGAAGATCTTTTAGATTGGGGGTGCTGCAATCCATGTTAAATTGCAGTAGTCATGGTGATTGTAAAAAACCAAAGCATCACACAAAGAACAAATTTAGTAAATGAACCATTCAGCAGCAGAGTAGAAAGGGTGCAGTAGGGTGTTGAATTTCGGAGTACAGCGTTGCAAATATATTAATGATGAGTTGTGTGGTAGTGCATTGTCATCTACAGAGAGTACATTTTCAATTGATATTGCCACTAAATTTGCACAGACATACGGTTTTATTGATAAAACCATTTAGTGCACAAGTGATCATGTGTGGAAAATGGGATCCAGTGAATATTTTTCATTTGTACATCACCAAGTAAAGTGTCTTGATTCGCTTTGATCCTATCAAGAATGATAAATGTGCATAATTTGTGCTTTCTTCACTGCTTATATATTTGTAAATATGTGTTCAGTTCCAGCGGTGGCTACTTGGCTGTGGCGGAGGAGCGTCACCCCCCCTCCCCCAAACACGGCAAATATAAAACAACGCTTCTTTTTTCCCCCCTTTCCTGCCGAGTCTTGGGGGTCGGGCTTGGTGGTGACAGGCACTGAGGGGAGTGGTAGTGTACTCCTGTCATCCGCAGTGAAAGCTCTCTCCAACCCAGCAACGCAGCAGGGTTGGACAGAGCAGGCACAGACTCTCAGTATGTCGTGGAGCGCAAATCGAGTGTGCTCAGGCCAATCCTGAAGCTACAGCACACAATGGTCAAGCACTCGATTTCCAATCATATCCTAACATTTCATCAGTAATGACAATTATGTACAATGCTTATTCCAAATCAACGATAACAATTCAGTGGAGTTTTTTGCTGTAAATTCTTTATTTCTTTATTTTTTCTTCAAATAAAAGACTGTAGCCGTAGCCAATGCGTTTCGTCCTTCACGGATTTCTTCAGGGCGGAAAATATAGTTGTTTTTAATCTTTCTCAAATACTAAGGTCTCTCCCCAATGGCATCAAATTTGATTTTAGATTCGCGTTACAAGCGTTCTCTGTCTTTTATATCCAAGACAGTTGCAATACAATGTTCTTGCACCGAGTACTCAGTCCTGAGTGAGTGTTTTCAATTCATAATGCATTTAAAAGCAGGTTTTGGCCGGCTCCATGGCGTGGCATCCTTCGTAATCCTGAAGCTGCTCTCATATGTGAGCAGCTTCAGGATTGGCTGCAGGGCATTCTGGAAGCCTGTGTCTTCCGGAAGGTGTATAGAAGCACAGGAGCAGGAGGGGATAGCTGTGATAGAGCGCGCAGGTCACCCGACTCACAATTTTACCATATACGCATTGGGCCCATAAATTCAATCTTCCATATTATTCAATCAGGTAACCTTACACTCTACTACCAGTATTCCTGTTCCTTCCTATTGTATTTCCAATGTACCCGACTTACCACTCCACTGTTACGGGTGCCTATGATCACAATGGATCAGGGAGCTAGCTGTGAAAATAAGTAAGCAAAACAAAAATACCATATACAGTTGAATAATGTTTATGTACTCTTAAATAACCACAAACTCGGGAAGTTTTCAAGACCTTTATCTAATCATTATTATCTTCTAGTGTCATGAGCCAAAGGTTCACCCCAATCAAACTATCTATCACGAGAATCATAACAATTGTATAACTATGTATGAGAGTAAGAAACCTTTAGAATCATGAAAAATAAAGGAATGGAAAATAAGGAACACGCTATTTTAGATAAACAGAACTTCACAACTTCACTAAAGGTGGTTAAAGAAAGGGAACATACTAATCAAAGTAGACTTTCGAAACTCACTAACGATTCAGAGGAAATGAGACTCAGACTATTTGATTTATCCAGATATGCTTATTCTCTATAGGAAGGGTAAGAATGGAACAAACATAGCTGCAAACAGTTTTAGCATTTACTAAAGGTAGGTAAATGTGGAACACGCTAATAAACAATAAAACATTAAAAATCTCATTTAAGGAGAGAAGGTTAAATTACATATTTCGTTCAAGACAATAGGAAAGAGTTTAGAATGACGGACACCCACATGGATTATATTTACCTAGGACAGATTGTAGAACCAACCCTGGCCACGGGTCGGTTGGGAAAAGCGGGGACAGGACCCTCAAGGACTTAGGTTGCCGGTAGGCGAAGAGGTATGGCTCATGGACAGTCAGGACAGGATAACCCCAGGATTTGGATCAGGACCGGATTCGTCTAAGGGTACGACCAACACCTGCAGCTTCGGATGCAACGCCTGCGCTACTCCCTCTCTGCAAGGAATCTGCCAATAACCCCGATTGGGTTCTCGAATCTCCCAGCAAAGTGCTTTGCCAGCACTTAAGGTTTCCAAACCCCGATTGAGTTTGTGGAAATTACGGACAGAGTGCTCGGCAGATCTCTGTATCAATCACCTATAGAGTTCGCTGGGTCAGTGACAGGTCAGCTATTCGGACAAGTCGGAAAAATTCTCTAGCTAAACCTAGGCTAGTTATACTGTTTTTGGGTCAGTGTACCACCCACTAATGTTGCAAGTGAAAGGGTCCCCAAATTCTGATTGGACAAAGGAGGGGATTAGGTCACCATTTACCTAAGATTTCGACTTTCCCAGACTTAATATTCAGTTTTCGTACCCACCCCTTTAGTTCTATCTTCTCATGACACTAGATTTACAGAATACAATAGAGTATACAGTAGTGAAATACAATTGTAACAGTTTTAGGTACAAGTCGGCTTCTGCAGCTGGGTCGTAGTTCAGGTTCCCAGGAGCATCTTGGCTTTGGCTGCCAGCTGGCTGGGCTCCACTGCATCATGAGGTTCTTTCCCTCATCACGTGACGAGTACCAGAAAGACCTTTCAGGATGGAGTCACGAGTGTTCCTCAGGCCCCAAAGAATGCAGTACATGAAAAGTAAGCGAAAACAATTTAGAAATACAGAAAAAATGAATACACTGTATACCATGAATAGCTACTCTATACCCCTTATTTTATAATAACCATAGCGTTAGGATAAGTGCGTAACAAACAACTTTGCGAAAGCAGCTTTGCAAGCACACAGCATATGAGAAAACAAATCGGCCATTTTTTAGCAGTATTGCGCATGAGCAAACATTTCCCACCAGAACTGCAAGTGCGTCACGTCACGTGATTATGACCGACGCATGCGCAGACTAAATTCCCGCGAAGCAGCGGCCATTTTAGTGGCAAGCGTTATTACTGTTTAGTAAACACATAATGCAAGCGTCACTGGGACACCCCGTGTAGTGTAAATGTGCAATATTAGTAAGACAAACATATTGATTAGACTATTAACACTATTCGAGGTTCATGAGTACAAGCAAGTCGCGTAACGTGCGAATCCTTGCTCCATCAATCCCCTCTTTGATAATATTTACTATCATCACTATTAATGGAACCAGATGCCAACTTCTCACAGCTTTCCCAATTCTATTTCTTCAAACATTCGATTCAATTTTTCTTTTACTTCTTTGTTAGGGTGAGAATTCTTCACCCTTTTGTAAATTTGATTATTCAGTTCCTCCAATTCTAGTTCATCCACATTCCGGTTCATTCCTCTTTTATTCATAGCATATTTCTTTTTGTGTTTTCGACATTTGCAGGTAGATTACGACAATTAGCACAATTAAACCTATACCTGCTATTGGCATCAGTATTTTACTCACTAGATTTTTACTTATGTTAGAAAACCAATGACCTACAGAGGAGAGACCATCAGTTAGTCTCTTCCAGGCACTGTCAACCTCCAGTGGTTTGAGCTCTTTTTCCAAATTTGTAATGTTCCTCACATACCTTTTGATTTCAATACTTTTGTCAGGTATTTAAGTGCAACAATGTTGTGCTTTCAACATTCTACAGACTCCGCCCTCTTTTGCTAATAAGGTGTCAAGAGCAAGTCTGTTCTGCAAAACCATAGATCTGATCGCAACCATTTCGGTATTGACCATCAGGAAACCTGCAGCAGTGTCAGTAGATAACCGATCCACTACTGTTGACAATTTGCAAATTCTGTGTGTGTTCAGAGTCCCTCCCACTGCTGGTATCAATGCACTAAAGATATCACCTATTATTTCTCCTACGCTTTCTCTTTTACTACGCACTAATTCATTAGTGTTTTCATTGCTTCCAGCAATTTCATTCACATGGTATATTTTTGGGAAGACAATTCCAAAATAGCAGCTTCCATACCAGTGATCCGGCAATTTGAAAAAAGCCTTGTTTCCACATATGTAATAAATTCCGGGAAACACAGGTTCTGACCCATTTTTGAAACCCCATCCTCCAATTACCTTGTAATTGTGTTCACATTGACTGGAACCAATGAAAATGTTATTATAATAACTAGTCTTTTCTCTGTGAAGACAGAGTTTCCCCTTTCTTTCAAAATCCAGCAACAAAGCAGGATTAGCTCCACCATTTAAGGTGCTTCCCATGTTTTCAGCCCACTTAGGAGTTTTCTGTCTTTTATCATTCGCCTTTCTTTGGAAACTTTCTCTTCTTTTCTCTGCCATGTTTAGAAACATTTTCTCTTGTTCATGTAAGGAACAGGTCAAGTTATCTCTATGTGCTTCACCTAAATCTATGGTACCTATAGTCAGAAAATATTCTCCCATATAACGTGTTACATCACTTTTGGTATGTACAGGGTTCAGATTTCCACGTATAGGAAGTTCAGAAAATATCACGTCTGAGTTAGAGTAATAGTACTGTAATGGTCCTCTTTTATAGAATAAGCTAGCTAAAATACTACAGGAAATTCCATATGTTAGTGGCAAGTGATGGTAGGTCACTCCCTCAGCTACAGAAGTAGGTAGCTTCATGCAAACATAACAGTCTTCTATTTCCATGGCTTCTACATAATGCACTAAAAGGTTTGCGAACACGTTTTAATGAGTCCTGTTCTTGATTCCGTGATAATGTAGTCCTTCCTCATCTGGTGCTTCTAAGTCCATTTTAGTTTGTTTAATGCTAAGTGCTTTCTCATGTCCTTCTACACTTTGTGGTGTATTTTTCGTTTGCAGCTCTTCTGTGTCTTTTGTCACAGTCTGTGTAAAGTCAACATTAGTATCTTTACTCATCATATAAGGAATAGTAATTGTTAGTCCTATCTATAATATTAATACTAAAGCTATACTACATACACATACTTTGCAGCATGTTTTACAACAATTGCGTCTAGGTCTTCCATTCACATTGGAATCAGACATTTTCGCTCAAAAGAAGCTTTCCAACCCCTCTTTGTAACTTTTCACAGGTTGCTTACACAGGGCAACTTCAGGTTGGTTCTTCTTCGGTAGACTGGTCAGCAGTCAATTCTTCATAACTTTCGTCACTTATATCAAGATCCTCGAATTTCCTCTAACACCAGGTAAGTCCATTCAGGATCCTGATACTTATTGTTCAGTCTTTTTATTCTGGCACTTCTTCGCTTAGAGTTTTCTTCAGTTTGCTCTGTTTTACTGGAACCTTGTTTCCTTTGCTCAAGCTTCTCCTCTACTGTTTTCAGTCTTAGTCTCAGTCTTTTGATGTACCTTGGTTCTCTATTCTTTTTCTTGAATCTTTTAACTGGCACTGTTGTTTGGCTTTCTTCTAATGCTCTTTTATTTTCGTTCAGTTGTGGCACTTCTGCTTCAATGTCTTCTTCTTCCCTTTCTGTCTGACTAGTCCCAGGTCTTGTTTCAGTTTCTTCTGCCTGGTTGCTAAGCTGGCCTTGTTCAGGTGTATGCTGGATTTGACTTTTGGACGTTTCAATTTCTGTGTCCTGAACACATTCTTCTTTTTCTATCTGATCCTGTTCAAGCACTTCGAACCTTTGATTTTCTTGCGCTTGAACTTTCGCCCTAATTTCTATCTGTCCTTTTTCAGTCTCAGGAGTTCCTGGAGGTGTGTCGATAACCTGTTCTGTCCCTATATGACCTTCCTCCTCATCAGATTTGACATGGATTTAGATGATCTGATTATCTCCTTCTATTCTTGTCTCCTCCTCACTATCCCACTCTCTATCTAAGTAGGTTTGGCTTCTGGTTCTTATTGGATTGAATGTCAGGTCGATTACTGGGATCCATTCATCTTGACTGGTGCTCGGTTGTTCGTCATCAGCTACTTCAGGACCAACATCTGGAGACCCCTCAGCTGGACAACCTTCAGCGTCAGTTTTTTCGTCTTCGGTTACCTTTTTCGTATGGCTGGCATGGATCCACTTTGGCACACCTGCACACTTCAACGCTGTTGTGGTTACCAGAATTACTTGTCTTAGTTTTCCCCACTTCGGTGCAAGGCAACTTGATCGGGTGTGTTTCTTTAGTACCACCCAATCACCCGGATTCAGATTATGGACTGGAGTTGCTGGCCTGGCGACGGCGCCTTCCCCAATCTGGTGAGAGATAGAACGAACTTGGTCACGCAGTTGCTTGCAGAACTCTAGTACCAAATCATCAGAAATGCTTATCAGTTTGTGTCCTGGTACCCATGCTTGTCGCATTACTCTTCCCATCAGGATCTCATGGGGACTCAGGCCTGTCTTTCGGTCTGGAATACTTCTGATTCCCATTAGGACAAGTGGTAAAGCGTCTATCCAGTTCATGCCAGTAGATTCACACATCTTTCCTAGTCTCGACTTGATAGTGCCATTCAGTTGTTCCACCACTCCAGAAGCCTCTGGGCGATATGCACAGTGCAGTTTTTGAGTAATTTTGAATGCTTCACAGATCTGACTTATTATTTCATTCTGAAAATGCCCACCTCTGTCTGATTTAATTGTGACTGGAAAACCGTACCTAGGTATTAGTTCTCGCAATAACAATTTGGCTGCAGTGATGGCATAATTTTTCTTTGCAGGATAAGCCTCTACCCATTTTGAAAATAGGCAAACAATGACAAGGACGTACCTCATTCCTTTACAAGGGGGTAACTGGATAAAGTCAATTTGTAACCTTATAAAAGGACCTTCTGATTTCCCAATTTTACCCGGTAAAACTACTGTTTTCTTCCCGGGATTGTATTGCTGACATGTCAAGCACCTCTGGCAGAGTGCCTCTGCTACTTTCCTGAACTTTGAATTGAACCATGTCTGTCTGAAGACACGGACCATGGCATCCCTACCAATGTGCGCATCTCCATGTATTAGCCGGGCCATAGGAGCAAGCAAGCTATCAGGCAAAACAGGCATACCATCAGAGCAAACAATGACACCATCCTCGTTCCTCTGTTGACAACCAAACTTTCTCCATCTTCTCTTTTCCTTTGGTCCTGCTGCATTCTGTAAATCTCTCAATTCCTCCCATGTTTGTACATTCTCAATCACCATAAGTTGGCAGCTGTTTCCGCTTCCCCCCAATTTGATATTGACTGACATTCTATGTCTTGCACAATGTTGGGCCAGTTGGTCAGCATATCGATTACCTGCTGTCACATTGTCATCGCCAGATTTGTGAGCAGCACACTTGACCACTGCCAATTCTTTTGGTAACTGGATTGCTTCCAGTAATTCCTGTACCACTTTTCCATTTCTGATAGGAGTACCTGAAGAAGTCAGGAACTCTCTTTGCAGCCATAATTGGCTGAAGTCATGCACAACCCCATAACCATACTGGCTATCAGTATATATGGTTACTCTTTTATTTTTCCCAAATTTACAGGCTTTTGCCAATGCAATATATTCGGCTACTTGTGCAGACTTTACTCCAAATAGATAGGATGCTTCTACGGCACGCGATATTGTAACTACAGCATAGGCAGCACTTAGGCCTCCATCCTCATGTCTCAGACATGAGCCATCTACAAACAGCTCGAAATCTTCTACAGGCAGGGGCATTTCTTTGATATCTGGGCATAGTTTGGTACTAAACTCAGTCAGGTCAATGCAGTCATGCTCGTCCTCTCCCTTTGCTTCTGCAATCAGAGAATTTGGTAATAGGGTAGCTGGATTCAGTATGTTACACCGAGTAATGGTTACATTTGCTGCACCCACAAGGTTTCTCTCATATCTAGTCAGCCGACTAGGTGTGAGATACTGGGTTTTAGTTCTGGTCAGTAGGATTACAACTGCATGTGGAACATACACAGTTACAGGATGTCCCATAATGATGGATTCACTCTGTTCAAGACTCATGCAAGTTGCAGCCACTGCTTTCAGACATCCAGGTAATCCAGCAGCCACTGGATCCAAAGTAGCAGAAAAATATGCTACTGGACGTCTAGTCAAACCATGCTCTTGAGTTAGGACTGACAGTGCACAATTGTCTCGTGTATCACAAAACAGTGCAAATTCTTTCGAGTAATCAGGCATTCCTAATGCGGGAGCTGTACACAGACATTCTCGTAATTTTGTAAAAGCTGTCATGCTTTCCTCATACCATTCCACTGGGTCTTTTGCTCCTTTCTTTGTCATTTTTATCAAAGGTTTTGCTAGGACTGCAAATCCCACAATCCACTGTCTGCAGTATCCTACAACTCCAAGGAACATTCTGATCTCTTTCTGAGTATTGGGTAAATGCATGTTTCGAATTATTCTAATTCTCTCTGAAGTAACTCTCCTGATACCTTTCTCTATCTGGTGCCCCAGATATTTTACTGAAGAGGTACAGAACTGTAGTTTGTCAGGTGATACTTTGTGTCCTCCTTCACCTAAATGATTCAGTAAGGCTATGGTGTCAACAACACAGTATTTCTGACTTTTTTGGACGCCACCAAGAGGTCGTCTATATATTGCACCAAAACTGATTCTCTAGGTAAAACCAAGGATTCAAGGCACTTTTTCAGAATCTGATTGAAAATCGAGGGGCTTTCTGTATACCCCTGAGGGACGCGATTCCAGACGTACACGTGACTGTCGAATTCAATTGAGAAAAGAAATTTGCTGTCTGGATGCAATGGAATTGAAAAGAATGCGAGACATAAGTCAATAACGGTGGACCATTCAGCATTCCGTGGAATTTGATACAAAATCACTGCAGGGTTCGGAACAATAGGACAGCAAGGAATAACGATTTTGTTTACCTTTCGCAGGTCCTGCACTACCCTGTACTTACCACTAGGTTTCTTGATGCCAATTATCGGGGGGTTACAAGGACTACTCAACACTTCTTGTATGATGTTTGATTCTAGCAATTTTTTTATTTCAATGGCAACTCCTGCTTTCACTTCTGCACTCATTTTGTATGGTTTAGTATTTGGGTAAACTGCATCTTCTTTTATGGCTATTTGAATTGGGTCAACATTTGCCATTAATCCTACATCTTTTCCAGTAAAATCCCATACTTCTGGTTTCACTGTCTGTTGGAGTTCTTCAGGTAAGTCTTGTATTGTCAGTCTTTTAATTTCTGAGTCAAGTCTTATTAGCATTAATTTGTATATTCCATCTTTGTCTGGGGTTTGAATTTCGACGCCTTTTGGTGTGCAAAAGATGGTACAGTTCATTTTACACAGCAAATCACGTACCAATAGGTTTACCGGACTGGAATCACAGACAACAAATCTATGCATTTCTTTGAAATTCCCTATTGTAATCTCCATGGGCTCGGTAACTCGGGTACTAATCAATTGATTAGATACACCCACTACTTGGATCGCTTCTCCCGAGAGGGGTAGGTTTGGAATGTCTGCTGTTCTCACAGTAGAACGGGTGGCCCCAGTGTCCAACAGAAAGGTGACATCATTTCCTTCAACCTTTCCTTCAATGTATGGCCCTGACTGGTCCACCGGCAAGGAGGCGCCAAGCACGCACTCCTTGTCCTCCCCCCTCAGGCACCGTCAGTAAGGTTCATCACAGAGGAAGGTATCATTCAACAAAAATTGCGAAGTTGCTGCATTTCTATCCTCCTTTCCTTCCCAAATCTCGATGTCTTCACCCTGCTGTGCTTTGCCCTTAAAATTCGGTCAAGGTGCACGGGGCAACTGACTCTGTTTTACCTGTTGCTGGGTCTTTCTTGGTTTCTCATTCTGCGTCTGTGGATTTAAATCATTAATTTGGATGTTACCATTCTGTGCATGTGGACACTCGTCTCTCCAGTGCCCTATCTGTCCGCACCCGTGACAGGGGAATTTCTTTTTGGCCTCCTCTCGGCTCATTTTTACTCTGGGCTTCCCTCCACCCCCAGAACTTTGATTTTGGGCATTACTATTCATTTTACTCAACTGCTTTTCTTGTTGTTCTGCTAATTTTACTTGTGCCCACATGACCTTTTCCTTCAATGCTTTTCGTTTGTCAGCCATCTCATCCTCACAATATTTGGCGTACCTTAAAACCTCATCAATTTTCTTAGACTGCCAACAGATTTTATTGTCTTTGATCCATTGGCAAATTTCATGTCCTAAACCTGTTACAAACCTGTAAATAAAATGGGTCATGTCCTTCATCTCAATGTTATCTAGGCCGCTGTACGTTTTGAACACCTGTAACAGTCGTTCATAATAGGAATGCACAGTTTCATCTCCATCCTGGGTAGTTCTATCTATTCGGGTCCAATCAGTTTCTTTTGCAGGCACTTTTCCCTTCAGATGCAACATTACCTGATTGTACTTTTTCATTACATCAGCAGAAGGAGCCCCTGTGTTAGGGTCCCTCGGGAATTCCTCACTAGGCCAATCAATAGCAACTTTGCATTCTGTCCACAAATCTACGGGAACTACAATGTTAAAGAAACCATCCAAATCTTTCCAAATACATTTTTGTACCTTCACAAACCTTTCTACCTGTCTGTACCAATCTACAGGTTTTTCTCGTAATTTCGGGAAGTCATTGGTAAAGGACACAATATCCTGTCGGGACCATGGAACATGCACATACTTTCCACCTGGCACCTCTCGCATAGGATATAATTTTTCAGCCTTGTCTGCTTCTTTTAAGACATACTCGGAAGCCATCTGTTTTGATCTAGTTTCCTCCTTTTTCTTTGCCCATCTGGCTTTCCATTTGTCTAATTCTCCCCATTTTTGCAACAGGTTCAATAATTCTCTGATCTGTACCTTTTTCCCTGACACATTCATATTTTCTAAATCTTTGTCTGAGAACTCTGCTCTGTAGGGTTTTTGCAATGCTTTAGATTTCCCAATATCTATTTCCATACTAGCCGCGGTGTCCATTAATTTTTCATGGAACACTCTAGTATTACGGGTGATACTCTTACAGATAAACAGCAATTCTTCCTTGGAAAAAGTATTTAGTCTGTCTAACCCCACATTTCCAGCCATCAATTCTTCCAATTCTATTCTTAATTTGTAAATATCTAATGGTTTCGACTGAGGATTTGGTTTCTCTAATTCTCGACTCCATCTCTCGATTTCTTCAGGAGTCACTACGGTGGCACTTCTAGTACCAGAAGCTGACTCAATCTGTACTTCTCCTGAATTGAAAGGAGTATTCTTCCTCCGTAAAACCCTTTCTGGTTCCCTTATTGGTAAATCCATCAAGGAAATCACAGACTCACATTCACTTTCTTGGTCATCTACAATTAAGGGCTCTTTTCTCGGCTGCACCACAGCTGGGATAATAATTGGAGTCTTTGGACACCCCTGTTTATCCCCATACAAAGGAACAACTGGTCCAATAGTTACTGGAATTGTCAAGGCTTCAGGACTTGTATTTAATTGGGAAATGTTCTGAATTAATTCTGTTCTCTATTTAGCTATAGCCTCTCGCTCTCTTTCCTGCAGTACTCTTTCCAGGTTTGTTTCATGTACTATTTGCGGAGTCAGGGTTGGGGCATAAGTCGGGGCAGTTGGATGCGTCATACTGGGTCCCTCACCATAGTTAGGTTTCAGGAATGGATTCCCTGTGCTTAAAGGTCTCGGCACCTCCTGATAAGGAGGTATTTGACAGCCATCTCTTACACTTACTTGATCCCTCCTGGTAAGGGGGTCTTAGGCAAGCATCCCCTACACTTGAGGATCTGGGTCCTTCATTATAAGGAGGTGGATTCTTCATTAACAATTCCTCCAAATAATCGTCATCTGAATCCCCACTGGTCATCAAATGTTTTATTTTCTCTGTCCTTTTCTCTCCCATTGGTTCTCCTAGTGCCATCATAGGGTACAGTCCTTCTACTATCATATTCTGTCTCCATTGTTTCATTCTGTTCTCTCGGGTTTCTTGTTTCACTTTATGATACCATTTGGTTAACCCTTTATCCATTCTAGGTTTGTCTCGCTCGAAAGCCTCTATCTCCCATTCTTCTAAGGCTTCGTACTGTGTCAATCTGGGTCTGGGATGCAAATCATTCATTCGGGTTCTCAAATTAAATAGAATCCTGCCATTAAATGTACCATCTAACGGAAATGCCAAAACTCCGTCATTCTTCGTGTATTCCACCCAATTTTCCAACCATACACAAGAGTGGTACCCTTTATCAAACATCATGAAAGATGCGGGAGTATTAGGTGGAGGAATGACAACTCCTTCTCTAGTTTTGATAGGCTTGTCTCTTTTGAAATAATTTTTCACTTTGCTTACTAAGGTCATTTTCCTCTTGTTTCCGTACATAATGTCGTATCTATGACCTTTCCACTGATCTTTACCAAACCCTAGATATCTTGGATCCGGTCTAGTCTCCGTAGTATACGAATGCCACATATACTTTTCCCACTAGCGACCTTGTTTACAAAATCACTCCCAATCCAAATGCGTCTTTTATTCCTCAACAACCAATGAACACGGTGGTTGCAAAATTTTCTGACCAATGGGTGCGCGGCCTGTTCGTGAGACAAGTTCTTACGCTTCGGCGCTCACCCCTCCTTTACAATACCAGCTCCGCTACACACCCGCTGTCTCTACCAATACCAGCGCGGCACAGAGTGATGTCAGAGCAGCTCCGCAACTGACTCCCTCCTTCACAAGGTAACGGAAACTTGATTTCTTTCTTAAAGTGCAAGTGCTTAATTTAATTTACAACGTAAAACATTTGCCACTGTACTCGAGTGTCTCGAAATGAAAGATTTGTTTTACTGCAAGTAAACCTCTTCTGTCTACTTTTCATACACTACGGATAGATCCCTTCTGCCTATCCTTCACTCAAGCATTAGAGAACCTGCTACTTCTTCGACTCATCCACTCTTTCCGGGATATATACTAAGTCTAAAGTTTCACTAGTGAACTCTTTTGCTATCACTCAAGCTCCGATGAACCTACTACTCCTTTCTCGTGTGACCCTTACTAGGTTATATCACAACTGAAGTTTCATTAGCAAACTCGTTGCTATCATTTATTCAACTATTCATACAGAAACCCTAATTAGCGCTTCCAGTTCTGCCTAACCATGCACTAATTTTCCTCGATCCACTGACCTCAGTGCGAAGTGGATTCTCCTCACTACTCGCTATTCTGCCCCGGGGATTCCAGACAACATGTAACAATTACTAACGAGTTGTTAATTACATATAAAATATAGCAGCATTTCAGAGAAAATTTTCAAACATTTCAAAACATTTCAAAGCAATTTCAAAGCAGTACAATTGATCAATCTTTTAGCAGCAAAATAAATTTTACCAGCATATAACCTATCTACCTATCTTAACTAGTCCTTACCTATCTTTAACTAGTCCCTAACCATAGCTCTGCTACCAGAAAAATACCGATAGAGCGCGCAGGTCACCCGACTCACAATTTTACCATATACACATTGGGCACATAAATTCAATCTTCCATATTAATCAATCGGGTAACCTTACACTCTACTACCAGTATTCCTGTTCCTTCCTATTGTATTTCCAATGTACCCGACTTACCACTCCACTGTTACGGGTACCTATGATCACAATGGATCAGGGAGCTAGCTGTGAAAATAAGTAAGCAAAACAAAAATACCATATACAGTTGAATAATGTTTTTGTACTCTTAAATAACCACAAACTCGGGAAGTTTTCAAGACCTTTATCTAATCATTATTATCTTCTAGTGTCATGAGCCAAAGGTTCACCCCAATCAAACTATCTATCACGAGAATCATAACTATTGTATAACTATGTATGAGAGTAAGAAACATTTAGAATCATGAAAAATAAAGGAAGGGAAAATAAGGAACACGCTATTTTAGATAAACAGAACTTCACAACTTCACTAAAGGCGGGTAAAGAAAGGGAACATACTAATCAAAGTAGACTTTCGAAACTCACTAACGATTCAGAGGAAATGAGACTCAGACTATTTGATTTATCCAGATATGCTTATTCTCTATAGGAAGGGTAAGAATGGAACAAACATAAATGCAAACAGTTTTAGCATTTACTAAAGGTAGGTAAAAGTGGAACACGCTAATAAACAATAAAACATGAAAAATCTCATTTAAGGAGAGAAGGTTAAATTACATATTTCGTTCAAGACAATATGAAAGAGTTTAGAATGACAGACACCCACATGGATTATATTTACCTAGGACAGATTGTAGAACTAACCCTGGCCACGGGCCAGTTGGGAAAAGCGGGGACAGGACCCTCAAGGACTTAGGTTGCCGGTAGGCGAAGAGGTACGGCTCATGGACAGTCAGGAAAGGATAACCCCAGGATTTGGATCAGGACCGGATTCATCTAAGGGTATGACCAACACCTGCAGCTTCGGATGCAACGCCTGCGCTACTCCCTCTCTGCAAGGAATCTGCCAATAATCCCGATTGGGTTCTCGAATCTCCCAGCAAAAATCCTCCGCCAGCACTTAAGGTTTCCAAACCCCGATTGAGTTTGTGGAAATTACGGACAGAGTGCTCCTCAGCTCTCTGTATCAATCACCTATAGAGTTCGTTGGGTCAGTGACAGGTCAGCTATTCGGACAAGTCGGACAAATTCTCTAGCTAAACCTAGGCTAGTTATACTGTTTTTGGGTCAGTGTACCACCCACTAATGTTGTAAGTTAAAGGGTCCCCAAGTTCTGATTGGACAAAGGAGGGGATTAGGTCACCATTTACCTAAGATTTCGACTTTCCCAGACTTAATATTCAGTTTTCGTACCCACCCCTTAAGTTCTATCTTCTCATGACACTAGATTTACAGAATACAATAGAGTATACAGTAGTGAAATACAATTGTAACAGTTTTAGGTACAAGTCGGCTTCTGCAGCTGGGTCGTAGTTCAGGTTCCCAGGAGCATCTTGGCTTTGGCTGCCAGCTGGCTGGGCTCCACTGCATCATGAGGTTCTTTCCCTCATCACGTGACGAGTACCAGAAAGACCTTTCAAGATGGAGTCACAAGTGTTCCTCAGGTCCCAAAGAATGCAGTACATGAAAAGTAAGCGAAAACAATTTAGAAATACAGAAAAAATGAATGCACTGTATACCATGAATAGCTACTCTATACCCCTTATTTTTAATAACTATAGCGTTAGAATAAGTGCGTAACAAACAACTTTGCGAAAGCAGCTTTGCAAGCACGGAGCATATGAGAATACAAAGCGGCCATTTTTTAGCAGTATTGCGCATGAGCAAACATTTCCCACCAGAACTGCAAGTGCGTCACGTCACGTGATTATGGTCGACGCATGCGCAGACTAAATTCCCGCGAAGCAGCGGCCATTTTAGTGGCAAGCGTTATTACTGTTTAGTAAACACATAGGCAAGCGTCACTGGGACACCCCGTGTAGTGTAAAATGTGCAATATTAGTAAGACAAACATATTGATTAGACTATTAACACTATTCGAGGTTCATGAGTACAAGCAAGTCGCGTAACGTGCGAATCCTTGCTCCATCAGCTGCACATAAGTTTTAAAATGTCTTTATTTTTGTATCCCTCCTGCTCGACCCCTAGACCCCTTCCCACTCCCACCCTTGCTCCTCCCGCACACCACCCACTCCTGTACAGTTCATTTACAGCTATTTACATTTAGTTTTTGTTAGAATAAACATGAGATTCTACTTCCTTTCTGTTCACACACCCTGTATCCTATCAAGATTGTCACATAGTTCACTTTATAAAATCGTCTCACTTTGCAGTCAGAGAATGAAAAGTAAACACCAATACCCCTTTTAAAAGAATATGCCGATGTTTGTCAGACATAGCCTGACATTTAAATACTCTCTTGGAAGCATTGCAAAAATGATTGGATAAAAGGCATATCTTAAGGCATCAGTATTGCTCATTCACTTTCTGAACTGCAGAATAGTTATTTTGGTGTTGCTGCAGCAACGCCTGCATCCGTTCTTTCAGTGCCTGTCCCAGATCACATGGTACAATCACATTTATAGACCAGTTCCTTCTTGGCATTTTGAGACAAAAGGCAGCGCTGAAAGGCACTAGCTTACAATAAAATAAAGGCACTGGCCTACAATAAGAGAACATCATGCACCCCACAATATTTATCTTATATCTAAACTAAAAAATCTTCATTCAGCCAATTTATGCCATTTGCCTGAAGAATGCAGCAGCAGGAACATATGTTAAATGTCCACCATTAACCTGTTATCTGCTGCAAACTAATCTTAATGTTGTATAAACATACATCCATGCACACACATTTTGGATGTAGGATGGCAACAGAGAACTGGAAAGAGGTGGCATAATCCCAAGTAGTAAATAAAAACAAAACGTACTTTTCCTGCAGCATGACGTCCTCCTCTATCATTCTCTCCTTGAGACAGGCAACAGGCAGGCGAGCCAAGCCAATCCTGATGCTGCTCTCATGCAGCACAAGAGCAGCTCTAGGATTGGTGGAAGCGGCCTCTATCAGCGCTCACAAGAGCACTGGAGGTCTTTGCTTTCTATAACCCAACTGTCTTAAGACAGCTAGGTTAGAGAGGTTTTAAATGTGCATGCCTGGCGGGCCATTGGAAGATGGTCGGCCAAAGAGACATGCACATTTTAAACTCGCAAGCACAAAGCTCCCTGCTGCCACACAGCAGAAATGGCCCGACTCAGTTTGGGATGGGTCGATTGCTGAAAAATAAAATGGTAATAAACAAACTTGATTACCATTTTATTTTGGAGCTCTGGCCTTGGACTTTAATTGTGGGGTGATGCTCCCCCGCTCAAATGGATGAGCCGTCCCTGAATTAACTAGATATGCTCCACAGGACTCTGGATAAAACAACACATTTCAATGCCCCAGGTTCTTTTCACATTAAGGCAAATTGGGTCACGGGATGAGTGTATGACAAAAGGACCAATTCTGACCTCTCCTCGGACAAATTGCTCTGCATGGAGTAAGATTTAATAAACTGCAGTTTATATGGGAAATACGCTGGGGAGAACATATATGAGGACCGATCAATTCGGTACAGAAAGCATCTGAAATAGGAACACTGTGTGGGAATCTATGGGGCCTCGGCTAAATAAGAGGAAGATAAGTAGACACCTGCTATCTAACACTCTATGACACTTGAACCCTTATCCTACATTTCACAATGTAAGCTCATTAGTCTTGAAGAACCCGAATACTTGGTACTGTACCCCGTTTTTCTCAAAGGTTCAAGTAATGTGTCCTCAATGACTCAATCATTGCATTACCTCTTGCTTAACATATCAACGCTCTCACAATGGTAGTAGACCCTCTGAAAACTGGAAGTTTCAATTTCCCAGCAGCACCCAGGAAGGTAACCTCCCTCGCATGCAATTTTTGTACAGAGAGCTTTAATGTACAGACATACATCTCTAGTAAAATACCCCTAGGCATCCTACATCATGGGAGACTGCTCCAGTCTCTCAGGTAAACTCTCCTACAAAATCCCTCTATGCTCAGTGACCAATCACATCACGCTCATCTAGACTTTTACAATAATCAAACCTTTTAGTTCACCATCAAATACTGAAATGGCTAGTAAGCGCTATATAAATACAGTTACAATACAAAACAATACAATACAGCCCTTTGACATTGTACTGGGAAAATGCATAACAAATCTGTCCAGTTTATTTAACCTTCCTTGCTCCCTATCTACACCCTCCTTTGCCTACTATACTTTTGTCTCCTACTTGTTTTCTAATATTCACAGCAGCTCATGATGCTGGTGTCATCTTTAAGATGCGTCTTTCCCTCTCTAAATATATTTACTTCCCCGACCCTGAAAGTGCCCTCAATAACAATCTCTGGAATGCGTGCCTATTTCTGCCCTTTGACACTACTTGAACCGTCATCTCTACTTCTTTCGGTCCCTCTTGACTATTGCACCTCCCCCTACATGGAACTTCTTGACTACTCTCTCGGCCCTCTCCTGTCCTGCCTGTCCCTACCATTACTATTCATCTTCTCTTTCCTCTAACTGTGCTGCAATATCTTTCAACTAATTCCTCTATTATTTCATTTATTGTGTGTCACTTTTAAGAGTTTAAATGGTCTGGCCTCTGCTTAACTATGATCTTTGATTTCTATCTGTGCTGCAACCTTCACCCTTTCCACTGCCTCGAAATGATAAACAGTATTGAAACATTTATGTATTGTCCATAGAACTGTTGATCTGGGTACCTTATGGATTATCACATTCTACGGTACTTAATGAAAACTTATTTTAAAATATGTAACATCTTAAATCAGCGAGAACATTGAGGCAACTATTTTAAAACACAATAAAAATAGCATGAAGTACACAATTTTGACAGACTTGGAACACTTTAAATATAAAATATGAACGAATGAAATATAATGTTTATGGAAGCCCATTTATTGCAGGAAAAAACAGATTGTCTCTCAGTGCAGGCACATTCAGTGAGCAGGGGAATGCTCTAGTTCTTTATTGGAACTCTGTCATCTTTACAGGCAGTTATTCGGGAAGAAGTCGAAGGGATATGTGAGTTGGTGCTGTATTTTAGACTTGAGGTACTAGCCATGAATCTCCTCGGTAGATATTGACTGGTTAAGAGATAATCAAAATGCAGCATTTTTATACCGTAAAACTGTCTGATTTTCAATTATTTTTATTTCAAGTTTTTGTTATCTTGTCAGTTTGCAAAAGTTCATGCACAAAATAAAGCCCATAATTTTGTTTAAGAGGGCAAGATGCTAGCTCAGCTCAATGTTGTTAGTTTCTAATCGAATGTAAATTGATTTCCAGTGCAACCCAAGCCAAATAAATGCATTCCAAAAGACAGAACTGGCCTAGTAGACGCCAAGTGTTTTACAAAGGATTCTATCATCCGAAGGAGTCATAAGTGGGATTTAATAAGGGCTTTATCAATTTGATTCTGGCCCCCAGCAATGTGGGCAAAAATGAAGAAAGTGTCAACGAGTTTCTACAAGATACCCGAGCAACAGGAGGCAACATTAATTATAAAGTTTGCGGCTCCAGTAACGGGGAGTCAGGATTTCTAAAAGAGAATTGCCCTAAATCTAAAGCCACACCATTAAAGCATTCTTTACCTCTTTTACTTTCTTCATGATTATGGATTTGATTTGGTATATGTAACCTTTCGTTAGGAAAATAAGATTTCAAACAATTGATTCTGGGCCTGGCCATGCCTTTCAAGAGCTGTCATCGCCCAACAGTGCAACAGGAAGAGCCCCATCTGAGGACTCATTAGACAGACTCCAGAGAATGTGGGGCCATCTCAAGGAACTGGGGCCTTCGGCATAGAGGTCAAGATCTGGAAAAACAGATCAGAGGATGGCGTGGAGTGCACATGTGTTGGTAGTGACCTGTCCTTGCAGGTATACATACCTGGACCATTAGGCCTTGCAGCCCCTGCTCCTGGGCCATTTGTTCTACATCACATGTAATTCACAAGTGAAGATCCAGTAGCAGCGGCTACAGTCACCATTTGACGCCCCTTGCACACATAGGTCACCTGGAGTTCTCGAACCCTAATTAGAGTGCCCCATACTAGCCTATACTGATTGGCAGACCTTCGTCGGTCCGCTACCCCAGAGGAGGAGGGACCGTCCGCAGGGGCAGCGGCGGTCCCTCCGTGCTAATTAGGATGTGACCGCCACCCTGGCGGTCACATCCTGTATTTTTAACATTGCGGCGGGTGCTGCTTGAAGTAGCACACGCCGCAATGTAAAAAAACCATGTTTTCCTTTGCGTGCACGAAGCTGCAGGCACCGCGTGGTGCCTACCGCTTCGTGCACGTAAAGGCAGGGGGGTACCATAGGTACCCCCATGTGCACCCCCACCCCCCCTTCACCACTGGGGGCCCGCAACGGGCCCCCAAAGAAAAGTCCATATGCCTTTGCACGGCGGAAATGCCGCCGTGTAAAGGCATAGCACCCCTGACATCCTAATATGGCTGGCGGTGTCTGATAGACACTGCCAGCCATGTTAGAGCTTTTCCGCCGCGGTTGTAAGCCAACCGCGGCGGAAAAGCGGCGGACTGAAACCAGGACCCACCAGCCATCCTAATGTGGCAGTGGGTCTTTGGTGTGTCCGCAGAGGATATTCCGCATCCGCCGGGCTGGCGGTGGCTTCCGCCGGCCCGGAGGATGCGGAAAATCCTCCATCGTAATGTGCCCCATAATCTTTATTATGAGCTGCTTAAGACACAAAGCACCACTGGGGCACCATGACATTCCACACCACGACTGATAGATTCACTAAAATAACAGTCTTTTCACCAGTCCAGTGGTCCCACATCCTGACTGTGGGATGCCATAAGTTCTAAGCACCCTAGGGCCAGCATATTAACCTGACTGTGAAACACTTTTTTAAGATAACACGTTTCATCTCCCTTTCATCTCAAGCACTGGCTGTAAGTTAAAGGCAGTTCCAAGCATCTGCCAACTTTACTTCACTCTCCCCCAGAAACAATGCCAATCTCCAATGGAACAATATGTTAGCCAGTGTCATATTTGTGATAAACTGTAGTACATGTTGTGTCCCTTTGTCTCCATTGGTAAGCCCGACCTGGGGACAAACCAGTCAGGCCTTGATTTAGTGGTAAAACCAGCTAAACTCGCACATTCGATAAATACGAATTCAGGAGGGTTTGATCAAAACAAATGTGTGCTCTAAATAACACTAGTTATGACTTTTTAAGGTGTCGACTAGAATTGATATTACTGCATGTATTACACGCAGAATGTGTGCTATATGCAGGGTTTTGTAAATACAGTGCCTGGTAAAGAATGCATGCGCAAAACATCTGAACTGCCCATTCATTTTCATGCACTGGCAGTTCTTGGAGTGAGACAATAAAGTATCAGAGAGCTGAAATTGTAAAAGCAGCACACAGAGGGACCTGAGGAGACCCCCAAAGAACACAAGCACCTCTTTTCTTGTGGGAGTGTGCACGCTGTCAGTTTAAGTGCCCAAAGCACGTTAAAAGATGACGAACAGAATCCATTGCCATCTTCTGACATCACTTAGTCATCACAACAAAAATCCTGCCAGACGTTTTCATCAAGGATCTCAGCAGGTAAAGGAGGTGTAAGTTTATAGATATTGAGCTGGAGGTCCTGGCTAAGGAGGTGATAAGACACCATGGCCATTTAATGTGCCATCAGACAAAACATGACTGTGGAAGGAGAAAATGGACAAAGCCAGTACTGTATTAACAAATTGACATGTGTTAAGAACATTAAAAACTGGATCCAAATTGTGAAATATTGGGTATGTTGGATCAGTGGACTAATGCAACTGCTGCAAGGACCTGTTTTAGACCTCATGGTCACAGGTTCAAATCTAGGTGGGTCCACTCAGTCTTTCATCCATCTGAGGTCGAAAAAATGAGTATCTTTGAGTTGCGTAACAATAAACATCTGTTATTCAGCCCCAAGATGCCTACGGGTCAATGTGCTCTTTACAAATACATGTTATGTCATATTATGAAATGCAAGGGAGTTATCAAGTGCAAGCACCAAAGCATGGCAACTGGTAGTAGTTCTCCACCTCAGCTGTGTCTCATCCCATGGGGAGAAAATTTGATGACCATCCTCAACATATCTGGAATGGAGATATGAAAGAAGATCTTGAGGTCAGAGGAATTCAAGGCAACAGACATGGGAGTTGTAATGAAAGTACATGTGGTTGTTAAAATGTTGGCTTGGCTGAGAATCATCATAATTGTGAAAAGTGACCAATGCAATTTGTTACAGATATTCACATTAATCCATGTACGTGCTGCCATAGAGGCTCACAACTTTGTAATGGTACTGCTGACATATATTGTGATTGCACTACAACAATCATAAAGCATTTGAATCTTTATGAAAAAGTGTTCATTTGTCTGTCTAGTACATACACTGTAGGTGATTTGTCACTACTGCATGACTAATGTTGGTTCTCCACAGGATCTAGCATTGTGGTTTGGCCTAGGACACCTATCACTATAGTTCAGTATTCATAGGTCCGCATCAAACTGTATTTGCACATGAATAGTGTGTTTCATTTTACATTTGTGTGTGTATATCAATATGGGTTTGCCCTAATCTTCCCACTAGGACCTGGGCATGAGATAAATAACAAAAAAGGGGGAGGGGGTTGACCTGAGAGAATGAATTGTTAAACAACTAAACCTGAAAGTGTATTAATTCTCCACTGGTTTGGTATTTGATTCCAAAATGCTATTTATTAGCCATGTCTTAAAGCAAAAACCCCAAGCTCCTAGGTTGGGGTGAAGGAAGCAGTGTATCTACATGCAACAATAACAGAACAATTGTCTATTGACATAACAACATAAGACATTTCTTTTATACAAAAGACTTCTACTGCAAAAATTCACATAAACAAGATTAGTTAAGGTTTACAGTCCAAACAGACATATATACAAAATTCCTCACACAAGGGGAACCTTCTCTCTTCCGCAATTATTTATATGCATATATATGGCTGTGAAGTCTAAATATCATACGCAGTCCATATTAGAGGTAGTCAATTGTGGAGACACACATGAGCGAATATCCTACCCTCAAAATAATTTTTGTGTTCCACGTATTTATAACTAAGATTACGTTTCTATCAGACTCCTTCAATAGAAGGGGTTGACGCATTTCTGTTCTTATAGTTGGGCCTCTTCAAGACATAGGAAGATGAGAAACCTGCAAAGTAATTTATAAACACTCTCAAGTCAATGTAGTTGACCCGTTTGTACAATCACCTCCACTTATCAACACAAAGTCTGCCACCGTAGACAACCCAGTATTTGAAGAGGCATCATAGCGCTGGGCTTGGGAGAATCTCCATGCTGTGCTCCAAACATAATCACAACCAAGATATATATGGCGAACCTCTAGGCAGGTGCTGCATGCATGTTAAAATACGAGGATGTGTCAACTTCAATGGGTTTATTTCCACGCTGTAGTGCAGTGTACATGCTATAAAGGGTGTGGACACTCACATAAGTCCTCAAGCAGGGAGAGGGAGAGATCTGTAAAGAAGTTCCAGAGCAGCTAGCACTTTCAGTGTCCCAATACTTCTAAATGCATGTCATGGGGTATTATAAAGGGAATAAAGGGCTTCCGCTGGGTTCAGCCGTATGATTTGGCGGTGTCCTGCCTGGTTATGGGTCATCATTGTACCCTCCTAATCATGGCCAACAGGTCCAATCTGAAAGAGGGGAGCAGAAAGGCTAAAAAACATGGATTATATATCAATTATCTCGAGCATCGGCTCAGTGTTAAGAGCATACCATGCACCATAGATCAAATGATGTCGTAACATGGAGAAATGTCTGCTCTGTTCAGCCATCCGATTCAGCTGAGCTCGGACTTTGGAACGGGTCAAAGAGCCGTACCAATACCGTTCCCTTATGGATGTACCCAAAATGGTCCAATCTAAAAGAAGGGGGTAGGAGAACTCAATATCACAGGCTCCATTGGTGCAGATACGAAATCTCCGCAGACTGGGTTATAAAATGTGTATTAGGGGCTTACCCACACAGGTGTAGAAAGCTTTCTCCTTGTGGTTGGCCGTCTATGCAGGTCTGGTAACATCATATAACGGTTTCTGTATTGGTAACACATGCGCACTACCGGTGTATTAGTTAAAAACCATGTCAAGCATTTTAAGATGCCTCAGAGACAATGAAAGAATATAAGAAGTGAGCCCAGAAAGTTTATAAAAAGGCACCCAGTTGTAATAAGTACACAAGCATGGATAAGTAAGGATAGATACAACATCTAATTACATGGAGAATAACTCCTAAGCATGGCACAAAGACCTGCTGTCGGAAACCCACTGTACATTTATTGCAGAAGGCCGATCTCAGAGTACATGATAACAGGTTCAGGAGTATTCCATATAGCATATAAGTTGGTAATAAACAAGTCTTTCAACATTAAAAACAACAGATACATTGTGCATAATACAACTTGTACAAAACAAGTAAGATGACTAAGATAACAAACAAGAACTGATGACTGCAAATTCCCATTAAAGTAGAGAATACAAGGTAGTCCAATCAACGGTCTGTACAGAATTATAGTAAAGCCCATTGTCCATCAAATTAATTCAAGTCGTGGGTGGCTGTCCCAAAACTCTAGATCATTTTTGCTTCAGATCTGTTCAGTATAGACTCAACATTACACCCTTGTTGAGTATTTTGCACCACAAACAGGACTGTCCAACTGATATTGTCCTCTGAATGTCTGCCTTCCAAATAATTTTGAACTAGTGGTGCACCCTGCACAGTACATCTTATTCTCAATCTGTGTTGGAGGATTCTCAATTTGAGTGATTGAGTTGTCTGGCCAATATAAAGCATTTTGCACTGGCATTGCATACAGTAGATTACATTTTTGGTATTGCAATTGGAAAGCATAGTTTGAAGATGCCTTTATCCTCGAATGTCAATAAATGTAGTGTCTTTCGTAAATGGACATGTAGCGCAATTATTGCACTTACAATGTTCCGTCACTGGCGGGAGTCCTAGATTTCCTCTCAAATCCTTTCTGGTTCCCTCTGGACAGGCTGCTTTTAATAGGTGTTGTCGCAAGTTACTTGCTCTTCAGAGTGAGAGAACATAGGTTTGGGAATATTCAGATGCTCCAAGATTTTCAAATTACTTAGTGTAAAGTTTTTAATCTGATTAGCTTTAGGGTTGTATTTTAAAACCCATATCAGTGGGTTGGTTTCTGGGTGTTTTGGGGAATTAGTAATGACTCTCTAGGTGTAAACCATGCCCTTTTCAGTGCTGTTGTAACCAATTTTCTGAGATAACCTTTGTTCATCAGTTTTCTCATCTGGGTCTCTACATTTTCAAAGTAGTCACCCTCATTTGTACAGTTTCTCCGGATCAGGAGGAACTGTCCATAGGGCAAATTCTTTCAGAGAGAACATGGATGGCCACTAGTCAAATGCAGCAGGGTGTTCCTATCGGTGGGTTTAGTGAATGAGCATACTTTCAAATGCTCTTCTTGTTTAAGTATAACTAAATCTAAAAAATAGATTTTTGGTGAGTCAGAGGTTAAGGTGAAGTTTAGGTCTAGAGTCCTGGAGCTAAGCCAACCGTGAAGCTCGTTTAATCTTTCGTGGCTACCTTCCCATATCATCAGGATGTTGTCAATATAACTGAACCATTTTTGTAAGTGTGTAATGTAGGGCTTGGTGTTACTGTAAATCCACTTGTTTTCAAAATGGTACATCACTATATTAGCTATTTCTGGGGTGAAACAGCACCATGGCAACACTTTTTATTTGTAGATAAAAATTACCTTTGAATGCAAAGAAGTTGTTCTTTAAGCATATGGTTGACAGCAACACTATGAACTCTGTTGGAACTGCATGTGGAATGGGTTTAGACTCTAGTACTTCTCTCAGTACCAATAGAGCTTAATTTTGCAGAATATTTGTGTAGAGGGACTCAATATCAAAAGTCTCAAGATATTGTTTAGTATCTTCAAATTGGAGTCCCTCAACTTTACTTATGACGTCCATGGAATTTCTAATGTATACCTTGGTGTTAGAAACAAATGGTTTAAGAAACACATCCACATATTTTGTCAACAGTTCTAAAAGTGAATCGTAGGCAGAGATAATCAGACATCCAAGGGGAAGGGAGGGGCTCTTATGGATTTTCGGCAAAACATAAATATTCTTAATCTTGCATTTGTTGTTATTAAGAAATGCTAATTTCTGCTTGCAAATCCAGGCTTGCTCCATGGCTCTTGACATTAACTCTTTGATTTCAGCTGTGATCTCACAAGTGGGATATTCCTGTATCTGGCGGTATTGAGTCGTATTATTCAATTGTCACAATACTTCATCGTAAAGGGAGCTGTCAATTATGACAATTCCTCCCCCTTTGTATGCTGATTTAATGACTATGAATAATTCTTGACCAAATTGCGAATAGCAACAGATACAGCATTGGAACAGTTTAAAAATAATGTTTCTATCATTGTTTGTCTATCTCTTTGATGATAGTTTCTTCAAAAATAATGATCTCTGGGGGCATATACGAACTGTCTGGGCAAAATGTGGATTTAAGTTTTAGACCACTGACATTGATTTCAGTATCAGCCAAATAGGCGTTCAGTCTAAATTTGCGTAGAAATTTCCAAATTTCTGTTTTTGTTTCCACAGGCTCCTGTAGTTTTGAGGGCACAAAGCATAAACTTTATTTAAGGATTTGTGTTTTTGCATCAGAGAGCTTGTGCTTAGACAGGTTGTATATTGGAATAGGCTAAAAAGCTATTGTGGGTTTGTACACTGCTATCGTCCGTGTATTCTTCTCCTAGTCCTAAATACACCCTGTACCTGTATCTGGCCTTGTGTTGGCCTCTCCACTCTTGTTCTCTCCTTCTTCAGCCTTCTCTGTTGAGAAAAGGTTGCACTCCTGGGTAATGGTAATTAAAGGGTGGAGCAGACGGGTCCTGTTCGGAATCAGAGGAGGTATCGGAGAATGTAACAAACTTTCTATGTGATCTTCATTGATATTGTAGATTCAATGCGCTTGGATTATTATTTTTATAGAAGTCCCCTTAGAGGAAGGGATAGACTATATCTAGCTTAAAGTTCCTAATGTCTCTTTAGACCTTAGTGGGTTTTTGGATAACCGTGTGGACCTTAAAATCAGCTATAGTTTTTTCCATTGATTCCAATAATTGTTCAGCGTATTTATTAGATCCATCACTCCCTATTTATTTTTTGAGGGCTTTAATTTCTTTTAGTTCATCTTCACTAAACCGCAAGGCAGTTTCTATAGATAGTGTCAGCCTATATACTGTCTGGGCACACTTTCAAATAATTTTTTATTGTCTCCGAGGCATCTTAATATAGCCGACATGGTTTTTAACAATTAAGTTGGTAATGCACATGCGTTACCATACAGGATTCAGTTTATGGCATTAACAGACCTTTTTGCATAGACGGCCAAACGCGAGGAGGAGGCATACACCCCAATGTCAGTAAACCTCTAATATGCATTTTATAACTGAGTCTACAGGGATTTCGTATCCGCACCAATGAAGTCTCTGATATTGAGCTCTCATGCCCCCTTCTTTTAGATCAGACCATTTGGGTACGTCCATAAAGTAGCAGTATCGGTACAGCTCTTTGACCCATTCCAAGACAGAGCTCAGCTGAATCGGACAGCAGAACACAGCAGACGCTCTCCATGTGAAGACACAGCTGAATCTATGGTGGGTAGTGGTACATGGCAAGCTCTTAACGCTGAGCGCATGACAGAAATTATTGAGATTTTTCACCTGTAGGCATATAGCCCATGTTTTTTAGCCTTCCCGCCTCCCTCTTTCAGATCGGACCTGTTGGCCGTGATTAGGAGGGTACAGTGATGACCCATGCCCAGGGAGTACGCAGCCAAAATGGACGGTTGAATACAGCAGGTGCCTTTTATTCCCTTTATGATACCTCTTAACATTCGTTTGGAAGTGGCGAGATACTGAAATTTCTAGCTGCTCTGGAATTTCTTTACAGATCCCACCCGGCTTGAGGATTTATGTGAGTACCCACACCCTTTAACCACATCAATGCTACACCTCTGTGCTGCAGATCCTTGATTCCCATTGTTTGAGCACACAAGCAGTGTACTGCATGACGAGCTGAGCTCATCATGAGCATGGAAGGTGTTATAGCATGTTCACCGCACTACGGCATTGAAATAAACCCATCGAGTTTGACACACCCTTGTATGTGAATGTGCATGCAGTACCTGCCTAGAGGTTCGCCATGCATATGTTGTTTCTACGATGGTTGTTGTGATGATGTTTGGAGCACCCCATGGAGACTCTCCCAAGCACCACGCTATAATGCCTCTTCACATACTCGGTTGTCTATGTTGGCAGACTTTGTGTTGATAACTGGAGCTGATTGGTGCAAACTGGGTCAACCACATTGACTCAGGATAAGAGGCGCCAGGTTAACTTGAGCAGCATTTCATAGTTTAGTAAAATGTGATTATATATTAATTTGCAGGTTTCCCATCATTCTGTGTCCTGAAGAGGCCCAACTATAAGGCCTAAAACTCATCAACCCCTTTTATTGAAGGAGTCTGATACAAATCTAAATCTTATTTATAAATACGTGGGGCACAAAAATTATTTTGAGGGCAGGATGTTCCCTCATAGATGTCTCCACAATAAACTACCTCTAGTAGGGACTGCATATGATATTTAGAATTTGCAGCCATATGTATGTATGTAAACATTTGTGGAAGAGAGAAGGTTCCCATTGTTGGAGGGACTTTGTATTTATGTGTGTTTGTACTGTAACACTTAGCTAATCTCGTTTATGTGGATGTTTATAGTACATGTCTTTTGTATAAAAGGAATGTCTTATGTTGTTATGTCAATAGACATTTGTTCTGCTATTGTTGCATGTAGATACACTGCTTCATTCACCCCAACCTAGGAGCTTGGAGTTTTCGCTTTAAGACAAGGCTAAGAAATACCATTTTGGAATTATATACCAAACCAGTGACAAATTAATAAACTTATTAGTTTAGTAATTTTACCTTTGCAGCACACTTTTTCATATTTACGTAAGGACCACAGGTGTACATATGTGCAGTCAATTGGCCCTCAGGTGTCAGGAACTCCTGCTGTAGCATAGATGTTCGATTTGCTGGCGGTGTCTAGTGGGAATGGTGTATACTGTGCTACCTACCCACTCTGCAAGAGCATCCATCAATTAGCAGAGTATTTTGCTTTAGGTTGACTGAGAAATGTCATGCATCACTCCTACTGCCCACTGTGTGGTGCCTGTTGTAAAGAATTATGTTGCTGCTAGCTGTTTCAGGAAAGGGAAATTGCTGGGTGCGAGTTATAGTTAGCTCAACTAACTATAACAGCAGAATTTCCATGGTTTTGTATGAGTGAAATGTTCAACTAACAATAACGTCCCTGAAACCTATGTTTTTTTAGTGAATTTCAAAGGATTTTTAAATGCTAACTTGTAATTATAATCTTCTCTGAACTTATAGTTTTTTCAGTGATTTTAAATTATCAATTCATTATGAACCTAGTGAAAACAGCCGATATCCCCAGTTTTCTAGCACTAGCTTCCACAAATCCTTCCATTGTAAAGTGGTTTGAAATTTTAATTTTGTTCTGTTTTCACTTTATTACTGTTTGAAATACTGCATAAGTACTTTACACATTATCTCTAAGTTAAGTCTGCCTGCTCTGTGCCAAGCTACCTGAGGGTTGAGTAACGGTTAATTTGTGGTTTTCTTGTGCCTCACCCTAACAATGATTGTGGTTGCTGCTTGAGTAGGGTTTTATCCCCACCTCAGCAGTAACCCAACTTCCTAAAATATCTATGTCAAAACCTTAGTTAAAGGTTTGTTAATGTGATGGTCCAATAGGAGCATGGCTGGCAAGATGGCCAAGAGGTATCACTAGACAAGAGCTCTGAACCCGTAAAGGTGATCCTTCCACATCCTGCCACCTCCTAGACTCCGCTGTGCTAAAAAACGAAACCACATGGGGAGCAGGTGGGGAAGCAGCTTTCATGGGCCGCGTGCTCACTGCAAAAGAAGAGGCTTGTCCATCCATCCTTGCCTAAACAAGGCCAGTGAGTGCAGCAGAGGTGAAATAGCATGCTGGACCAGGATACGGCTATATGATGCCTGGACCACATGAGAGGACATCAGTGCCCAAACACACTGAGAAAACTGGCAGACGGCATCTAAGAGCCTGGTGCGGACCTCTGGGGACTGCCCACCATGGACGGGTGTCCGGATATGGGGGTCTGTGGCAGACACAATGCCTGAGGACTTCCTCCCCCTGCGGTGTGTACGAGGAGGAGTGGTGTGGCTGGGCCTCGCACACAGGGAGGTACGCTGAGGAGGTGTAGAGCATGAGAGGTGGCCTCTTATGCTCAAAACTTCCTCCTCTTCAAACTTTCACCACACACCAGGACCTGCCTGCTGCTGATGAAGGGGGCTGCACCGCCGTCAGCGCTGGAGTGCAGCCTGGCACAAGCTGGAGACTCTGGGGTGGTCCAGGACACAAAAACAGGATATGAGGACCCACCAGCACTTGCTCCCTGCTTGCCAATCCTTAATTATAAATGTAGAGTCTGATACGCCTGCATGCATAAATGGCCTGTACTATCCGAACAAGGAAGCTGTCGCGGACTTCCCCCGGGAACCGCTTGTCCCAGGCGTACATGAAACTGTAGGTGGCCTGCTGAAGAGACTCTGTTTGGGAACTCCCTGCACCTTGGAGGCAGTCAGTGGTGAACTGCGCTGAGGCCCCAAGCTGGGTGATGGGGGATGTGATGGTCCCTCTCATCGAACCTCATAGACATTTGCCCCATGCATGGCCAGCTTATTCACCTGTGCTTGCCGTTCTCCTGCTGCATTTGGTCCCCTCCACTCCTCTTTGTTACAAACACTATGTGGAGTTGCAGGTATGCAAGGAATTGAGGCCGCGGCTAGCCACCCAGGGGTCACCAGATGGCATGAGGAACCACATCGGAGGAAGGCTCCCACTCACCTCCTTGCTGGTAGCATGTGAGTAATGTTGAGATTGTGTTCCACCCACCATGCCCATTCACATATTGCCTAGCACACGGACATTGCCCACAGAAAAGGGCAGCCTTGGGAAGACAAGGGTGGAGACATGGCTGAGCCACCCCTCCCTAGTACGGAAAGTGCAATATATGAGTTGATTCTTTCTTTTGCCACTGAGGCCTGGTGCCATCCTGGACTACAATCCCACATCACATGGTCTACAAGGTTACTAGCTGGTGACTCTCAGTCACTTCTTCTTCATATACCTTGAACATTAGCCACTAGTTTGGGGACACCTGCTGAGGGCGGCTGCTGCTTGGTTGGGGATTACAGAACTGGAGGAACCATCCATTGACCGCCTTTGAGGTATTTGGCTGGTTGTGCAGAGGAAGACTTGACAGCACACTGCACATTGTGGTGGCACCGAGCGGCACCACGGACACCAGGTACAATGACAGTACTTGACCCGTGATCAGAAGCAATCACAACATTTCATACCCCCTACTCGGTCCCCTACCACACCATGGGAAAAGACAAGCTCACCAGAGGCAACAACAAATGAACATGAACCAATTCACTGCCCCGGGTGCGGGGGGCCCATCAACAGAAGATGGTAAAAAACTGCAGGGTACACATGAGCATTCAGGTGCCCCAATCCTGGTGGCTATTGTGGCCTTTGGCTTAGTGGGGCAAGCAAAACTTTAGGCCTTGGCACTTGATGTAAACCTGCTCAGAATTGATTTAAGGAAGGTGGCAGAAAGATCTGTGAAAACAGAGAGCCATTTCACTGAGAAGAGGGAGGTGGCCTCCACGCTAAAGGCCATGGCGGCAGCACTCGAAGCTCACTCAAGTAAAATGGAGGCCCTGAATGGGGGGTTCAGAGGGATGGTCCCACCAATCTAACCAAAGGTTTGTGGGATTTCGTGAGGGCACCGAAGACACAAATCTGTAAATTTTCCTTGAGGGATAGATCAGGGCAGGGCTTCTTTATGCAAATCTGTCTGAGGCGGAGTTGGTACATAGGTCAGTGGCCCCGCCGGCAAGCCCATAGGCCTTCCCCAGGACTGTTTTAGCTACATTTCCCAATTACAGAGACAGCGACCAAGTCCTAGGGGAAGTCCGCAGACATCGAGACCCGATGTTCGATAATCACTTAGTAGACATCTTACCGGCTGATGTGTTTGGGATTTATGCTGCTCTACCCCACCAAGCTGAAGATAATACATAATGGCCATTCCTATTTCTTTAGGACAACCGAAGAGACATGGGATTGGTTTGAGATTCAAGGAAGCAACCATAACCCAGCAACACTCTGGGGATGAAACTGGGCTGGTGCCCGGCCTGGGGGAGGTCTGGCACCTGTATCCAGGAAGAGAAGCAGATGTAGACGACGTTCAAGATGCACTGCGAGAGTGGTGGTGTCCCCAGATGGCTACCTGACCATGGAGACACAGAGACAGGAGCAATAGGAGGCCAGGGTACTGGTATAGCTGGTCATCTCTGCTGCATCCTCCTGCACAGACTTGGATATGGAGGACGATCTTGGACGTCTATTCGTTGACACTCTTACGACCTAATGAGGGTTGCCACATAGCAGACTCCTGGTGAGGGTGCAGGGTCTTCCTGTGATGGGTGACTGACAGATAAGGTACTGTACGCAACCATGTGCATGCATCACCCTGATATAGAACTGGAATTCAAACTGAGATTGCTGAAGTCCCTGAGGTAATTGGACCAACATTGTGTTCTATTTTAGGGGGTACTGCGGGCACGGGGCTTCCTCATTCACAGGATCAGGATGCATGAATTCTGGGTTGACCCCTTCTGTCTCTTGTTTCCCTCTGCTTTTTCCATGCTCCTATCTTTCTCCCATTCACTGTTCCCCTTTAACATGGTGTCTGTGTGTCTGAACGAAGTGAAGTGAGGATCACAGGGTACACAGGAGTGGAAGGGCGAACTGGCCACTCACCGAGCTTTCTCTGGACCGTTCCTACCACTTAGTTTTAAATCCAGTCAAACGCCCAACATTGAATTTAAGCACACACTGAATTTGCATGGTGGTGGTTGGGGGTGGGGAGACAGGAGGTGATGTAGTAGGAGTGACTCTTTATAATGACTGAACCCAGTGCGTACACTTACATGGAATGTGCAAAGGTTCCATTCAAGGATGGGAGAGCACTTGAGCTCCTTCAGGAAATGCACCTGCTGTAGGCCGAAGCCCAGAAACGCCTCATAAAATGGCGAGGACAACTGTATTTGTCCACATATTCCTCCTATGCCAGAGGGGTGTCTATATGGTTGGCCCTGGGAGTCCCGTTCCAGTTACACTGGCAGGTAGCTGACATGGCATGGCAATATGTACTTTTATTAAGTATATTGGACAAATGGAAACTTTGCATGCTGAACATATAAGCACCCAATACTGATGATGAGGAGTTCTTCGGAGCTCTGGAAACTGTGTTACTACCCTACGTTGTACTACCGATCATTTGGTCGATTGATTTTAATGGTATCTTAGATAGTTGATTACACTGACATCTGCCCCGGATGTACACAAAGCCCCGTATGGTGGCGAAGTTGGGTGGCACCATGACTAGACTGCAACTCGTTGACATATGGAGGGAGCTCCACCCCATGATTAAGAAATTCTCTTGTTACTCCCCAACTCATGGTGCCCATGATCGTCTGGACTGTTTACTCCTAACAAACGAGGGAGTCCTCAATGTAAAAAAAGGTAAACTTTCAGGTGAGGTTTCTCTCCGATCACACCCCTTTGCTATTGGAGTGTGGAGTGCGGGGCCACAGTCCTTGCATCCCCTTATGAAGGTTTCAGCCTGAGGTGTTGGGAAGTCCAGAATATAAAATAAATATGATGGAAGCACTGCAACGTTTCTTTGCTATGAACTGGAACACCGCCCAGACACGGAGTGCGGAAGGGGGGGCTCTTAAGGTTTTATCCGAGGTGTAAACCTCCGGAGTCGGCATTCTTCCACTGCTGCCTATTCCAGGAAGTCAGCTAGCCATTTAGACATCATTGGAGGGGTCAGGCTAGCCCAGTGTATGGCTATGCATTGCCTTGCCAACATTTAGAGGCTTTTGCAGTGCATAAATATATAAACAAGGCTGTTTTCCACTTATTGCAAGCATATGTGAAAACTAGTGAGTTTTTTGGGTGTTATATTCGCTTATACTCCCACATAACCATGATTCACCACAAGTCTTTGCTCATTAACTCACCCTTATAATCTCAGATTAAATAACATATGACGGGAACCTCAGAGAAATTTGCGAAGTCAGTGACCCCTTAAGTTCATATTTTTTTAACTGCACAAGTTTTGCGAATTTTGAAGTTGTGGCACAGTTTAACAAACAATACAAACCAATAAGTCTCGCCTTTGAGACAAACGGTCTTTGGCAATGTTGTTTAGTCATGCTGTACAGCATCCCTGATGCAATGCAGCATGAAAAGAGCTTGTAATAGCCCGAGCGAACACATTCTTCAGACACATCCCAAATCTAAAATCAACAACATTGTCTGTGTAACCACTTTTTGCGCAGAGACCAATAAAATAGTGAAAATCATTAAGAAGCAGAGGTCAATACTTGCCCAAATGGAGACCTTCAAAGAACTTCCCCTTTTTTCTTTTAGAAAGGGTAGGAATATCGGAACACTGAAATATTATCGACGGCCAAAATATCGAGTTGCCAAAATATCGTTGACTAATTATCGACTACAAAAATATCGGGTTTATATACTTATTTAAGTAACTACAAAAATATCGAGTAAATAATATCGAGTCTATAAAATATCGACTTCAATAATATAGACAAAAAATATATCGAATACAAATATATCGTTTGTAACCTAAATAACCCTAACCAGACCCCCCAGGATATAGCGGCATGGAATAGCAAATTTAGCGGCACAAAAATGGAAATTTAGCGGCACAAATATGGAAATTTAGCAGCAATTTTGCGGCATTTTATGTGGCCATTTTTCCTACAACAAACACAGATATCTTAGTTTTATTAGTTATTTAACAACATGAAGCTATGTATATTTGGTTTCTTTACAATGTAGACACTTTGGGGCAGATTTACAAGCCCCTTGCGCTGCTTTTACGCCGCCGTTGCGTCACTTTTGTGACGCAGCGGCGGCGCAAAAGATGCACCATGGTGCGGGGTATTTACTACGTGATGCATCTCCCAGATGCGTCATGTTGCAAAGCCCTGCGCCAGAAGAGGCGTACCATTGCAGGTCAGTTTGTGTCTTGCAATAGCCTTAGAGCTGGGTGCCACTGTACCTGCTGCACTAATGATGGCTATACCTATCGCCCCTTTTATTAGTAAGCACGGTAAATAGTACAGTGTATTTTGAACACAACCTAATATCCCACCGGATGCCCGTTCGACAGACCTAACCACTAGAGAAAGAGCAGTCAAAACCGCCAAGTGGTCACTTGTTACACAGTAGCGAACTGCATGTACCATCCTCTCCCATTATCCATTTATTCAATCTTTCATTCATCCATTCACCCCATATCCTGGAGTACTGAAAGGTGCCATTGCTTGTTTGCCTTCTAGGGCCTGTAGTCCTTTTTTTAAATCGGAAAATTGATACTCTGCTAATTCTTTAATCTATAGAATAAAACCATGATTTCATAGTATGCTCATACAGAGCCCAGCGTTTTTGCACTAAAGTTCAGCTTTAAGGAGAAGCTTGCTACGATCCAATGCTAAAAATCGTACATGGAAGGAGCACTTAGTGCAACATCTTTAAAGCAAGGTCAGACATTTTGCTAATACAATTCACATTAGAGTAGAAGTGCAAGCACATAGACAGTTCCGGGTGTGCATGCTGCAGATAATCTCTCAGCAATGCAAGATTCGAGTTAAAAAAAAAAATATTAACAGATTTAAGGTAGAGTGTCTTTTGTTTTCAATTTAAATTGTTCTCCGTTTCTTTCCCAAATTGACTTGCTGACTGTGTTTAAAAACAATTTGCCAGGTCAGTAAATGAGCCTTCTCACAGGCCTAAGACTCGAAGTTCCTATTCCTGTCACTGCAAACCCTTTCACATTACACTCGAAGGAGAACTGCTCTGTCCGATCCCTGCTCCATCCTCTGTGACAACAACCCATCCCCCCCTCCCCTCCTGTTGATGTGCAAGGTGAGGGCTCCCTTTGTCATTCTTGTGGGCCAGGAAGAGGTACGAACAAGCGCAGTCCCGGGCAGCTCTGAATGACAAAGAGCCTAGACCTTCACACTGCCAGCTGCAGCCGAGCTGCTTTAACCCTCTGACCCCAGTGTCTGTAGATCATCTACAGGTGTGGGGCAACCGGTGCATGTCTTTGGATAAAGCAGACCCCCCAGGATATAGCGAAAAATGCCGCGATTTCTACAAAAATGCCAATTTCGCGGGCATTTTTGTAAAAATCGCGGCATTTTTTAAAAAGTGCCGATTTCGCCGCAAATCGCGAAATCGCGATATCCTGGAGGGTCTGCCTAACACTACAAAAATATCGACTACCAATATATAGACTACAAAAATATCGTTTTTTGTGATTTATCGACTTAAGATTATACACATTATATATGTAAAATGATACATAAATCTTCTTGCAAAATACATTACACAATCCTAATTATATATTATATATTAAAATACATTTTTATAACACATTTAAATGTGAAAACATTTTTCCTACATATCATGAATACTTAGAAAATAATACATACATTTTTCGAATTTTTTAAACATATATTATCACAATATTAGTACATATATTTAAAAAGATTTAATTAACTAACCTGCTTTAATGCAAAACTCTTCACAAACGACCATTTCCACTTCAACAAACAAACCAATTAATTGTGAAAAAATTCAAAGTACCCAATAAAATGCTCTCTTTCTTAAAACATCCAATGACATTAGAGAACACAAAAAATACACACTATAAAAGTAGTACATGCCTACTACCATTTGTTGCTGCACAAGCTATAGAAAACAGAAGGCAACTCTTTGATCAACTAGTTCCTGATAAATCGAGATTACTATTCAAGATTGCTACAAAATTAATCAAGTAAGTGAAAATTAATTATTATAATACACAAGTACTAGGCTAAAATTGTATGTATTTCTCCTAACAGTTTAAATTACATTTATTTTTCTCTTTTAACATTTGATTTATAGACATCTCCTAAACACATCAAAATATGTGCTCCTAGTGATTTACCACTAAATACTATTTGTAAGTATATGTAAATGTTGTCTAATACACCAACTGCTGTTCTTATTAACTATTTTCTAATATCCTTTCTTTATTTATTCTATCTTCTAAACAGAATTTCTGATAACATCCGCATTCTACTCAACGAAATATAAAGACTACACAATTTAAACAAGTAAGTATATGTGTACAGTTCTAAAAGGCACAAAAATACTATAACTATTTTCTAAAAACCATTTCTTGTTTATTCTATCTTCCTTACAGATATTCTAAACACATCCTACATCTACTAGACTAAAGGCAAAGACTACACAATTTAAAAAAGTAAGTATATGTGTAAAATTCCTCAAAGGCCCTAAAAAGTTAAAGCTATATTCTAAACACCATTTGTTTTTTCTTCTATCTTCTCTACAGATATTCAGAAAACATCCGACATCTCCTCTACCTTAAGCTAACACTACAGAATTAAAACAAGTAAGTATATTTATTAACTTCCTCAAAGTCCCAAAACTTATAAATCTATGTACTAATAATCATTTCTTGTCTATTATATCTTCTCTACAGATAATCACATTACATCCTTCATCTACTCCACCAAAGACAAACAGTGATCAATTTTAAAAAGTAAGTATCTCTAATAATGTCCTAAAATTGCCTAAAATGCTAAATATAATACTGCTTTCTCCCAAAAAAAATAGAAACATTTTTAAAAAATGGCTTATAATTTTTTACTTTGCCTACCAACAGGGAAACAAGAAGAACATACTAGAAATAAATTGAACATAACAGTTTCAGAATTTTTCAACACCAGCTTTACTAACTGTAATTATAAACAGTGAAATATAAATGTGTAAAACACTACCAATAATATTTTACATTTAAACATGTTTCTTTCTCATCTTTCCTAGAACAATTAATACAAAATGACTGAAGGTGCAGAAGTTGTTATGTCACAGAAAAATAAAGTGTTGTTATGTTATATGGGGTATGTTTATAATCAAGAAAGACAAACAGGAAGAAAAGTATTCTGGAAATGTACCAAATACTTTTCTAACAAATGCTATGGTAGGGCTACTACTGAAGACACAAATGTATTATCTACCAGAGAACATAATCACCCCCCCAATGTCACAGAGATAGAGATAAGGGATGCTTTAGAAACTATAAAAACAGCTAGCACAGGGAGTGACAAACCTACCACACAAATCCTAAAAGAAGAACTGTTAAAAATTCCTGCCCATGCTTCAGGGCAGCTACCCTCAATTGACTCCCTTAAACGCACAATAGCACGCACTAAAAGATTAACTACTACTACTCAACCTAACCCTACATCTTTTGAAGAAATAATAATTTCCCCAGAAATGAGCGTAACACACAGTAATGATAATTTTTTACTTTTTGACAACGAAAGCCCCACCAACAGAATTATCATGTTTGCAACAGCAACACATTTAAGAAAAATCCAACAATGCGACCAATGGATGATGGATGGGACTTTTAAACCATGTCCCAAACCATTTTATCAACTATATACCATTCATGGATTATATCATCACTACAATATCCCTTTCATTTACTGTTTGTTACCTAACAAACAACAAAATACATATATAGAATTATTAAATGTTATCAAAAATGAAATCAATAATTATTTTCCCCCAAAAATAATTATTGATTTCGAAATTGCTATGATCAATAGCATTTTGAAAACATTTCCCCACACAGCTATCCAAGGTTGCTACTATCACTTTAACCAAAGTATATGGAGACATCTCCAAAAATCAACGTTAAGCATTCAATACTCAACTGATAGCAACTTTGCATATCAAGTTAAAAAATTAATAGCACTAGCCTATGTTCCAGTTACTGATGTAGCGGAACACTATGACTTACTTATTAACAGCACATACTACAAAAAGTATGAAGACAAACTAGCCCCACTACTGGACTATTTTGAGGATACTTGGGTGGGAAGGTTACATAGATCTGGGCACCGACGCCAACCTAAATTCCACATACCTTGGTGGAATGTATATCTAAGTACATTAAACCAAGAGGCAAAAACAAATAACAGTGTGGGAGGATGGCACAATGCATTCCAAGCTACCACTAACAGAGCCAATCCCACCTTCCTAAATCTAATACAATCTTTAAAAAAAGAACAAAGCTACCAAGAACTAAGGATAGAACAATCTGTTACACAAATTGGCCCTAAACTAACAAAACAAACAAAACAAATGTTCAGACTCCTGCAAAGCCAAGTGACTATATATCCTTCAACCAGAGGTTTAGAATACCTATCACTGATAGCTAAAAGCCTACTATAATGTATCATACCAAAACTAACAAAAACTTCTGATAATTTCATAAATTGTGCAATCAATAACAATTTTCATTTAATCATAAATAATACACATTTGTTAAATAAATTTGTTAAATTATAAAAAAGATTTATTTAACAAATATGCAATATTTATAATATTAAACATTGCAATGACATTTAAATCGACATTTCCCACCCAAATAAAATAAATGTGAAAAAGTTACAATTTATGTAGCAGAAGAAGAGGTCATCCAGCCACGTATAATCCATACAATACCTTACAATCCAGTACAAATCCAATTCCGGAAACCCTCAAAAACCCGAAAATAATAAAACATTTGTGAAAAACGCTCCAGGAAATCCCGATAATACAAGTGTGGACACTTTATTATTTAAAGTGATATACACACACCTTGTAAAAATTAACTTACGCATATTCTTCTCCCAATGCAATGCGACACCCTACAAATATCCCGAAAATTAGTAAAAGATTAAAAAAATCGCTCCAGTAAACGTGGAGTAAACAAAGGGGTCGATTCCGATCCGGTAAAATGCGCTCCGAATCGTCGTACGGAGCGTTTTTTGCCCATACGAATCGTACCCGTAAACGTCCCGTACGTACGACGAAGTACGATCCGTACCAGGAGGCGAACTCCGTACGAGTCGTACAGGACTCCGTACGAATCAAATCTCCGTACGAGTCTCACTCGGAACCCGCTGTACGCGACATCACTACGGTTCGCGGCTGGTTTTTACGACCCAGCAAGTACGATTCGTGTCGGGTACGCACCGTACGACCCTTTTCCTACGGGAGCTGAAAACAGTCGTACACGCAGAGTTCGTGCCGAAAAAGGTACGGAACGCCCCCCCCGGGTACGGCACGTACCCCCCATGATCGCAGGGGTACGCGCCGTACCCCTGTGAGCATGCGGGGTACGTGCCGTACACCCAGCGTACATGGGGTACGCACCGTACCCCATGTACGGTGGGTGTACGGCACGTACCCCATGTACGCTGGGTGTACGGCACGTACCCCGCATGCTCACAGGGGTACGGCGCGTACCCCTGCGATCATGGGGGGTACGCGCCGTACGGTGTGTAGGTGATCGTGCGCTTTTCCGTACGAATCGACGTGTACCGTACGAATCGGGTCCTGGTCGGCCAATCGGGATCGGAATCTTCCGGTCGTACGGCGTCCGTACGAGTCGTACGGAAACGGCTCCGGATACGATTCGTACGGACGGGGATTTTACCGGATCGGAATCGACACCAAAGTGTGTAAAAATCATTTAAAAATGAACATACACACACTTAGTTGAAAAAAAAAGCACTATGTTATCGTAATCCATTCCAAATCAACAACCATAAAAACCCGAAAAATCGTGTAAAAGATTAAAAATCGCTCCAGGAAATCACGAAAAAAGGAGATAGATGGTAAAATATTACATTAATTCGTAATACAATCTTATCTCAAAAAAAAAAAACGCATCCTTCCATGGAATAATACTGCGAAGTTCAGGTACCTGTAAAAAAACATACATTAAGTAACCCACCCACACAAACACCCAAAGATTCCAAAATACACATTAAAATGTATGTAAAACATGTTCAAACACATATCCTAAGCATAAAAAAACACTAGGCCTCTAACATACACGACGCCTCGGTAAATACGAAGTTTCACCTAAAACATACAAAAACGACGACTACATACATACAATAACTCTAAAAACATCGAATATAGTCTCAAACACTACTACTCTCTACGAAATATTAGTTAAAATTCCCCTTACCTTTCTCAACGCGAAGCAGCTTCCAACCGCGCTCTTCTCCAGTCCTGAATGAAGCAAAATAACCTTACGCGGTCAAAAAGTAGTCCCCTTAAAGTATATTAGAAAGGTAAAATTAATAAATACAATGTTCTAATAAGAAATAAAATACATACACAAACTTATAATTTCTAATAAAAATGTGTAACACTAATGACCATTTATAAATAATATTTATAGAATATTATTTAATATTAATATTACTTAAAATATATAAACTTTATAATACATATCTTTTAAATGTTTAATGTTAAATGATATTTATTATTTAAAAAAATTCCTTTATTAAAGTAAATGTAGCAATTTATTTCATTTGTAAATTAATAGTATAAATAAATAATTATTGTTATGTAATTATATTTATAATATAATTTAAATACATCATTGGAAATAAATACTATGACAACTCTAAAATTGAATTACTATTTTCAGAATGTATATATTTATTTTGTAACAAATGTTATAATTATTGTAAAATTGTAAATTAATTGTAATAATTAATATAATATATTAATTATTATTATTAATTATCCCAACAATGTATGTAAATTAAAAACATTTATTTTTAAACATTATATCCAACTAAGTCATTGTTTTAATATTTCATATAGTATTGGGAATAATGTTTTTCTCCTAAATATTTGTATATATATATATATATAACAAGAATAAAAAATGTTTATTGTTTATTAAAAAGATTGTATGTAATATGTATCAAAGTATTTTACAATGTTTTTTGTATAATATCTTTAAAACATATATTGACTATTGTATTTTTTTTATAATAATCTATATATCAAACATGTATATTTAATAATATTAATATATAATATATTAACATTATTAAATTAATAATAAACAGTCTGTGAATACAAATGATTATAATTTGTTCTCAATATTACAATTTGTCACCCAAATATAAATATGTTACAAATTATTATGTTTTGTATAAATACAGTACAAAAGATATGTATAAAAAATGTACATTTATAAATTACAATAAATGTAAATGAACACATCCTTTTTTCCTAACTACTTATATAGAATATTAATTGTTTTGACTATTGTACTGTACATGTTATAAAAACAAATTGACAATAAAATTATTAAAAACATCCATGTGTACTTATTTTCCTAAGATTAGAACACAGTCATGTACATTTTTCTGTGAGGGTGCTGAACACTGACCAATTATATTTTACTATTCATAGTCCAGTCAGACAAATATCAGGGAAGGTGCTGAACACTGACCAATTATAATTTACTATTCCAACTCCAGTCAGACAACTATCAGGGAAGGTGCTGGACACTGACCAATTATAATAGATGTATTACGTTACAACGCATACTTTTACAACGCATACCTTTACAACAAAATATTTCGAAGACAAAAACCATTACAACGCATGTAATTGAAATTAATATAATTTAATTTAATGTAATGTAATTAAATTTAATCAAAATTATTTAATATAATTTAGATGTAATTTAATGTCATTTTTACCCTGTTCCCATAACCCAAAAACCCAAAACTAACCTGGCCTGAACCCTAAAAATACCCCTTTAGCCAAAAACCCAAAACTGACCCTGAACCCTTAAAATACCCCTTTAGCCAAAAACAAAAAACTGACCCTGAACCCTAACAATAGCCCTTTACCCAAAAACTAAAAACTGACCCTGAACCCTACAAATACGCCTTTACCCAAAAACTGAAAACTGACCCAGAACCCTAAAAATATCACTTTACCCAAAAACTGAAAACTGACCTTGACCCCTAAAAATACCCCTTTACCCAAAAACTAAAAACTGACCCTGACCCCTAAAAATACCCCTTTACCCAAAAACTGAAAACTGACCCTGAACCCTAAAAATATCCCTTTACCCAAAAACTGAAAACTGACCCTGACCCCTAAAAATACCCCTTTACCCAAAAACTAAAAACTGACCCCTAAAAATACCCCTTTACCCAAAAACTGAAAACTGACCCTGAACCCTAAAAATATCCCTTTACCCAAAAACTGAAAACTGACCCTGACCCCTAAAAATACCCCTTTACCCAAAAACTAAAAACTGACCCTGAACCCTCTAAATACCCCTTTACCCAAAAACTGAAAACTGACCCTGAACCCTAAAAATATCCCTTTACCCAAAAACTGAAAACTGACCCTGAACTCTAAAAATACCCCTTTACCCAAAAACTAAAAACTGACCCAGAACCCTAAAAATACTCCTTTACCCAAAAACAGAAAACTGACACTGAACCCTAAAAATACCACTTTACCCAAAAACTAAAAACTGACCCTGAACCCTAAAAATACCCCTTTAGCCAAAAACAGAAAACTGACCCTGAACACTAAAAATACCCCTTTACCCAAAAACTACAAACTGACACTGAAACCTAAAAATAACCCCTTTACCCAAAAACTAAAAACTGACCCTGAACTCTAAAAATACCCCTTTACCCAAAAACTAAAAACTAACCCTGAACCCTAAAAATAACCCTTTACCCAAAAACCCCAAACTGACACAGAACCCTAAAAATACCCCTTAAAAAACCCAAACATATTACATTTAAAATAGAATTATATACTTACCAATACTTAAGTTGTAATGTTATGCGTTGTAAAGGTACCTACGTAGTAAAAACATGCGTTGTAAATACATGCGTTGTAATTGTTTTTGTGTAGTAAAATTTTTGTTGTAATGGTAGTACGTTGTAAAAGTTGCGTTGTAAAGCTTGTTTCCCATTATAATTAACTATTCAAACTCCAGTCAGACAAATATCAGGGAAGGTGCTGGACACTGACCAATTATAATTTACTATTCCAACTCCAGTCAGACATATATCAGAGTAGGTGTTGGACACTGATTCTAAATAAATTTGTCCACATATTATTTGTGATTTACACTATATATAATATATTTGATCATTTAGTATTGGTTGGTTGGTTGATAGCTTTATTTCGATATGCAGGTATCATAAAAGCATTACAAAATATATAAAAACAGCACACCGTCAAAGGACTGTACATTTAAAAACAAAAGAAATACAAGGTAGCAATAAGATCAGCAATAAATTATTTAAAAGTATATTAAATAGATAAGGACAGTCTTTTTAAACGAATCAACCAAGCCCATTTAAAAAATTTAGATACAGCACAAACGACCCGAGAGGATGTATCAGATAGTAAAATCCGTAAAGCCACCAGATGCTGGCGAGTACCCAATTGTCTACAAAGTGGTTTCAGCCAGTGGGATCTTGGACGGGTGTAATCTGGACATTCAAAAAGGAAGTGAATCACAGTTTCGGGCCTATTAGTACATAGGGCGCAGTAGCATGAAGCCTGCGCAGGCATGTTCCATCTAGAGAGGCGGTCATTTAGAGGTAATGTACCTAGTCTAAATGTGATGAAAAGACCCCGGTCCATAGGTGCCGTAATTATGTCCAGATAAGGCTCAAGGGCAACAACGTCTTTTATTTGCAAATAAGCTGCGGTGGAATTGCAGTGACGCTGATTGCTGATGAGCTTAGCAGAGACCCATTCCCAATACAGTTTTTTTAGGGTCGCTTTCGGGGGGGCACAGTGGGTGGACCAGCACGACCCCAAGCCTAGGTCCCCTAAAAGATTTTTAATATCCCTAAGCCATTTGATCTTGTTGCAGCCGTCCAAGCCCATCACCTCTGACAGCCCGTCTGCGTATGATTTTAATTCCGGAACCCTCCACAGACGAGCCCAAAGGAGGAGAGGCCGTAAACGGGCCTGGTCCTTGATCGCTTTACAACCTGTATCCAAAAGCACAGGAACTGTCGGGGTGCTCATCGGGATGGCCAAGAGGTCCTTTAAAAATGTATTCTCTGCCTTGGTCAAAGCCTCCACGTTACCTAAGCCCCAAAGCTCAGCCCCATAAAGTGATGCGGTTACAGCTCGGGCTTTGTAAATATCTATTATTTGAGCTACACATTGATTAGATGAATTATTGTACTCCTTCAACAGCGCTCCCCCCACCCTTTTATGACTGATGGTCATTTTGTTTATATGGGGAGTCCAGCTCATGACATCACTCATTCGAATTCCCAAGTAGTCAAATTCTGACACTCTTTCCAGAGGGATAGAGTTCAGAATAGGAGGGCGGCCAAGCTTACGGGGTGGGTGCATAATTAGATATTTGGTCTTATCCACATTGATGACAAGTCCTCTTTTTGTACAGAAGTCCTGGAAGCGGTTCAAAAGCTTCTGGAGCCCCTGGGGGTTTTTGGAAATGAGGAGGGTGTCGTCGGCAAACAACAGGGTTGGAATCCTAGTTCCCCCAAGGAGGGTGCGTCTGCTGGTTCGCCAAGCAGGTGCTCTACCACCCCATTCACATACAGGGAAAATAGGGTGGGAGCTAGTACACAGCCCTGCCGGACGCCCCTAACGACCGGGATCCTATCGGTCTTTTCCCCATTTAATCACCATCGCACCTGAGCATAGTTGTCATTATGCAGTTTGATGAGGAGCATTAAGATGTAAGGGGGCATCCCAAGACCATACAACACCCTCCAGAGTTCCTCCCTAGGAACCAGGTCAAAGGCAGTCTTTAGGTCTATGAAGGCCAAGTAAAGACTGCCTTTGCCCAGCTCCACCACCTTCCAATAAAGTAACAGGAGTCTAAAGACTTGCTCGATAGTTCCTGTACCTGAACGAAAGCCAGCTTGCATATCGGACAATATGTGGTTGTCATCCACCCACTGGAGAATCCTCCTTAGAATGGCTTTACCCGCTAACTTCTGGGTTGAGTCAATGAGGCTTATTGGCCTATAATTTCCCGGTGAGTCCCGACAACCCTTTTTAAAAATTGGGACCACCTCTGCCAAATTTAGTATTTTTAATATACAAATTTTTTTTTTGATAATGAATTATTGTAAAAATATTACTTGTAATTAATAATTTTATTCTAAATGTTTAAAAATTCTGTGCAAAAGATTATATTTTATAACATATTTTGATAATTTTTTTCCACATATTAAATTATATATATTGTGTTATAAAAGAATATTTATGTTTTCAGATATATTTTATGTGTATTTTTATCCGTATAAAATTTTTATAATCTTTTTTTTAAAGTATCAGTATATTGTTCTAAAATTACATAAATGTAAGTATTTCTTACATATTTTAAGATATTAATTATGTTTTTTTTCCTTATTTTATGAGCAAAAATTAGTAGAAATTAATATTTGATAAATTTATAAATAATACAAATTAATTAATACATTTATTTTATAATATTTGAAGAAAAAAAATAATAAATATTTATAAATATTAAAATATGTTATAGTAATTGTTAAAAATATTAATACATATTTATAAATATTAAAATATGTTATAGTATTTGATAAAATTATTAATAATATTTTGAAAATATTAAAAAATTATTGAAAATATTTAACGAAAATGTAAAAAAAAAATTGTAATTTTTAATTAGTTATTTAACATATATTATCCCAAAATTTATTTTTTTCGTATAATTTTAAATATTTTTATATAAAAAAAATTATTTAAAAAAATATTTTATGTAAAAAAAAAATATTTATAAACTTATTTTAATTTTATTTTATAATAAATTTATAGATTTTTACACTTTTTATTACATATTTGTAAATTACTCCCCACCCTTATCCCCTATTAACCCAACATCCCGCTCCTAAACATTAACATTATTTTCTATATTTATATAAATATATATAGGATTTTTTAAAATAATTATTTATATATTTTTTACATTTTTTCCAATTTTTGAGTAGATTTTTGTTATTTTTTTAAATAAAAAAATATTTTTTTGTATAAAAAAATTTATTAAATAAATTATTAAAAAATATACAAATATTTTATCGATTTTTACACTTTAAATTACTCCCCACCCTTATCCCCTATTAACCCAACATCCCGCTCCTAAACATTAACATACATTTATATATTTATATAAATATATATATTATTTTTTAAGTATATTAATAATATTTTATTAACATTTTATCTATACTTTTTCGATATTTTTTACTATTACTACATATCGATATTAATATTACTCGATATTTTTGACTCGATATTTTTGTACTCGATATTATTTTCACATTAAATGATACGATATTTTCTACTTCGATATTCTTTTTTACGATATTTTCCTATACTCGATATTTTTGACTCGATATTTTGTCCATTCGATATTTTGGAGTCGATATTATGACTAGTTACCAGGAATATCAACCAGTCATTCGTTCATGCATAACAAGTCTTGTATGAGGTACTTAATGTCTCCTCGCCTGGATGGCAAAGTCACTAGCTCCAGCACTTGCCATTTGATTTTCACTGTTGTGTGCTTTTTCTGCAGGAATTGGGCAAACATCGGTGCCATGGTGAAAGAGAATTGGATTCTTCTTCTGTGCTGGGAAATCCTTGCTCTGATTTGTTGAGTGGTCTGCTCAATGTAGGTCAATTCACAAGGACACCATGTACAGTTTACAACAATAGTGGACGCGCAGTTCATATGCTGTTGTAAAGGGGTTTTGATCGTCCATGTGTGAATATTATGGTGTTCCAAGTGAATTCGCATAGAGTACAGACCACACATTTGTAGCGGCCTTTGATCGAATCTAGTCCCCACGCAGACGGGATGAGGTTGTTATGGTTTAAATACTATTGAAGAGTGGCAAAACTTTGTGACCCTAATGAACTGACCCCTCCTCTTTTGCCATCTACAATATACTTATATGTTTTAAGTTGTGAGACTTCTGAAAACGATGAGCAAGGTTGATAAACATGCCCCTTGTTATTCTGTTTTGGTCAGTCCCTAGCACCTAGACAAAACATGCTAAACACAGCTGCACTGCTGGAAACTCGTGCTTTGATATTATGGGGAGGCATGTTGTTCACACACACTTGGAGAGAGACCTTTCTTTGGAGAAGAGCTAATCTGTTCCTATGATGTAAACTTCCATATAGGCTCTAAGGTATGGGGTCTGCTGATAAAGACTACAGATCTTGATTTATATAATAAACTTCAACTTACCAACGGGAGGATGGTTAGGCCTTACAGTCCTTTTTTCCACTGTCTGAATATGATGACATCCCCCTTCATATTCTAAGGTGTTGTAACAATGTTAACTGTTTTAGGTGTATGCATTTTGCTGCTTGTAGTGGCTCGTATACTGCATTATAGAGCACGATAGCTACAATAAACATTTTGAACTATACAGTGACTGCCAATCCTTATTGTGGACAAGTATGAGTTGAAGAAATACAAACCTTTCAAGGGGTTCACTGATACACCTAGTCCTTTAAACCAACAAAGAAGAAATTGACACGCAAGCTGTAATATAAAAACAATGCATTTATTACCCTCAGATGAGGGAGACTGTGTCATATGGTACCCTCAGGCCACTGTAGGAGCCAGTCTAAGGAGTACAGAGAACAGGGGCCTTATATATGCATAGGTTACATAGTCAGCATAAAACCAAAGGGAGGTCCTGGCACATACAAGAATACTTACTGTCTAATATGGCTATACAAAATGTGCTTGCTCAACAAAGTGGGAGGCGAGATATTTGTAGTTACATCAGCAAGAACAGCCTGACAGTTACATACTAGGAGCAGGTGCCTTCTTCCAGCTAGGCCTTTCTGAGCATGTGCAAGGCTCTGGAAGAGGAAGAAAGCACATGGCAAGCACATGGCTAACTAAGATGGCTGCCAAGTACAAAATGGCTTTCAGCTCATGCTAACAGCGATTCCTGCAATCTTTAACCGAGTGAGTGAGCGAAAGGGTATGTCTCGCTACCGCGATTCATGAGAGTTGGGAGTGTTGTGTTCTGGGTTGTCTAATCATTTGTAGCTTCCTGATTATGTAGAAGAACGAACGAGACTCTATAGCTAGTCGGTTTTGAGATTGTGGGCACTAAGGTGGTAGGAAGGTACAACCCCTATGCACCGAGGTCCTGTTTTCCTGTGCATAGTTCTGTGTATGTACAGAATCCCCACAACAATCCTTCCAAGGGTTGAAACATCATCAACACATGTACAAAGACAGACAACATTTCATAATGATTCATTATTTTTATCCTAAAATGTACTGAATATGAATTGCTGTATTTTGATATGACTCAACAATGCACCGTATATGTTTACTCCCTACCTCACCTTTCTCTTTTGAATTCGGTTTTGGTTTAGTTTCACACCTGGGATTCTACTCATGTATTCTTTCTCGTTTATTGGTCTGAATAACACTCCCAAAAGTGTTCAATTAAAAGTGTTTCTTGTCTAATAAAACTCAGTGTGGCTGAACCGTAGCTACCCCTCATCCAAATACTGGCTGTGCTGTTATTTTTCTCACAAATTCTTATTGAATAACATTGTTGTTTTAGTAAAAAATTTAGCTTTGTTAATTGATTCTACACAGAAAGGACTGTGAAACTTAAAAAAACTCCCTAAGAATGAGTTCCATGTGAACTTCTGTTCCAAAAAAGATAAGAAGCAGGCAAGTGAAAGTGATAGGAAAGTGAACTACTGGTAAGCAATGGGGGAGATGCAAGCCCCCCTAAGTTCTAGGAAAGCCCACAATATGCTGTTCCAATTAGACTGCTATGATGTCTGGTAGGCCGGACCTAAAAAGAGGCTTTGGCTATGCAACTGCTGTGGGCGGTGGAGAGTGTCAATGGTTATCTTTTTAAATGATGATCCTGTGCTACTGCTTCCTGCTCTCAGAAGTCGCGGTGTAATCGTAGGGCAGGAAATAACGCTACAATACGCCAGCCATTATGTTTGTCTCACTGCTGTTCCAGTCACAAAAGGAAAACACACATTTCTTATGCTTGATGTTATGGCCATGCCTGGCGGAATCGCTGGCTTCAGGGATTGACAACAATAGTTTAAGGCAGCATTGGCAAATTCAGGGGGAATCCTACTTATTTACACATTTAAAAATTCCTGAAATATAGCCGACCTTGCTGGTATAATTAAACCTTGCCCATCTTTCACCATCGTCCCATCTGACAGTCCCTCTGTTATCTGTCTGTCGGTCTGTCTGTATCGAAGTGGCTCTCTGGCTACCTACCTGTCCTCCTAGCTAACCGTTCTTTTCTCGAGCATCCTTTGTGACACATTGGACTTTCCATCATTTACGCCACTGCGACCTCTCATTCAAAAGAACGAAACAAATTATAATATCAAGCTGACCACTGAAGCACAAATTCCGCATACAATATACAGCTTATTCCACCTGCTGCCAGATTTTGTTAAATCCAGAAATTGTTGCTATTAAGTAGTTTTGCAGCCACAGTGATTATGTGAAAGAAGCTGCAATTCTGTATGTTCCAAAGCTGACTGACAGGATGTGTTATTTTAAAATCATGTTTTGCATTTTCTTATCAATGCCAGGCAAAGCTGATGGGAAAACGCTTTCTTTGAATGATTTTCTTTAGTGCTTAAACTCCAGCCTTGAGATTTCTGGAACGTGTTCTGTGTGCCTGGCTCGCAGTCTTTGCCTGCATTTTAATGTGAAATGTTCAGGCGCAAGTGAGTTTTACAGCAAAGAATGCCTCGGTTCAAATAAAAGACACGACAGCCCAATAAAAAAGCTAACATTTCTCCATCTCTCTACGGCACCCTCCCCACTTTTCCACTTCTTAGCTCACTTGCTAGTCTTCTGTCTCTTTACTTCCTTTTTATTTCTTTAGCATTATATTTTTCCAGCTGTTCCTCTACTCCAATATAAGTCTTCCTTTTTCCAGGTCTTCAGGGCTTGTTTCCCTTCCCTTCTGCCTGAGTATTATCCTGTAGGCAATAGTATGTAACCTATAAGTCATAGGTTGAAGCCCAGCAGTGACGGATTATCCTCTCATCCTTCCAAGTTCAATACCTGACTGAGTACTTTTGTACAACAAGGGCAAACGTGGTTCATGGTGTGGTTATTTCCTATTATTTACCATGTTTCCATTTTATTATATTGAGCTTTCTTTCCTTTCTCTTATTTGTTTGCTGTTCTTTTGTGTTGATACTTCTTTGCCTTTCTGTTTTGTTTCCCTATTTGTCGCTATCGAATACACTGTGCCCTTGCCCAACTTTCGACAACTGTGTATAGAAATACCCCTTTAATTAAAGGTCTATTACACAAACGAGACAGTTCTTAGCCACGATAAGATGTCACTCAAGTGGTATGTCTATTTTGCATATAGAATATAAGTTACGTGATATACCTTTTATCTTTGACTGTAGATGGTGAGAAGGTGAAAGTGTCTTTCTTGAATGCACATGGAGTGTGGTGTGTAGACACCAGGAGTGGACAAGGACAACACTAGAGAGAAGGGAACATGTGACATCAGCCATGTGGTATGCAGCAGTGACGTGAAACTGAACGTGGGTGTCAAGCATAACGACTGAAATCTATAGGAGCAAGATCAAATTGAACATGTCTCTGTGAATAATGGGCACTCAAAATGTGAGACAAGTTATGGGCTAAACAACCGTTCTAGGGGTGTGTGGGCAGACAATGCCCTTTAGAGGGGGGCTGGTGGAAAGTGAGAGTCAGTGCTCAATTGGCGTTTGGTTGCAGGTGGAGACCATTGGAAATCATTTTTGGGGACCAGCACTTATTTTTCCTCATCAGACTTTGACTCAGAGCAAGATACACAAAAACACAAAAGGGGAAGAGAAGGAGGAAGAGAAAGGGGGAACGTCTTATAAAGGGAGAAAGCAGGAACCTAGATATGTGATATAAAGAGGCAAGAGGTGTCTGGTGGTGAATTAAAGAGGTGAGAGTAGGAATCAAGACTATAGAGCCTTGGTATTCAGCATGCAAACATGCGCTACAGCCATGGATGGCAGGGCAAAAATCTGGGCCCTGGAGCTTATTCATTCACAAATCAAACACTGGTGACAGGACATCAGAGGTAGATATGGGTCAGAAGTCGGTTTCATGTTGCCCGTGAGCCTCCTCCATTACTGAGTTGTTATGTTATGTTACGGTATGTTAGGAGATTTGTAGAGCGCATGGCTGTCCCCGCAAAGGGTTGTCTCAGTGCTAATTACCTGAAGAGAGGGTGGGAGAAGAAACCACTGATCATTGAAAAAGCCAAGTCTTTACCGCCCTTCTAAATGATAGAAGGTTAGGAATGTTTCTGATAGAAAGTGGTAGAAAATTCCAGAAAGTCGGTGCAAGCACCTTAAATGAGCGCCCTCCTGCTCTGGTTCTATGGAACTGAGGAATACATGAAAGCTGGAGGTCAGCCGAGCATAGTGCACGTGTCGGGGTGTAAAGATGGCAGAGATCGCTCAGAATCGCTGGACCTGAGCCTGCAAGAATTTTATGCATAAAGATTAGCGCCTTAAAATTGATTCTTTGCTCAATGGCCAGCAAGTGAAGGTGACGCAGAAGGCCGGAGACCGAACAGTGTCTAGGGAGGGCAAACAGCATGCAAGATGCCTAGTTTATAGTGAGCTGCAACCTTTTAATCACAGATTTATTGGAGCAAAGCAGCAGACCATTACAACAGTCCAGTCTGGCCAGAACAGTAGCTTGGAGGACCACCTGGTGGTTGTGGAGGTCAAAGAAGCCCAGTATGGGTTTAAGGCCACGCAGCAAATCAAAACAGATTCCTGCTAGGGACTTGGCACGGTCCTTAAAAAAAGGAAGCTATCAACCCAAATGCCTTTATGACGGCTTTTAGCAGGGGGGTGCACCCAGCTTTGGAGCCACAAGAGGCTGCCCTAAAGGTGTGAGTCTCTACCTAGTAGGAGGATCTCAGACTTAGTAGAAATCAACTGGAGGCAGTTAGATTCCATCCAGGCTGTAATGGCAGTCAAGCCCTCCTGAAATTTGGTGGCATCCAGGCTAGGATCCTTGGTAAAAGACAGTATTAGCTGCGTGTCATCCTCATATGACACCAGAGAGATATTGCGGGCTTTGGTCAGCAAAGCCAATGACCGAACATATACATTGAACAGGGTCAGGTTCAGTGCCGACAACTGGGGGATGCCACAGCATAGGGAAGGCATCTGAGAGTGGAAGGGAGGGGTGATGACTTGAAAGGACCTGTTGGTCAAGAAGGATGTGAAACCAGCAAGGGCTTTGCCAGTGATGCCAATCTCCTGCAACCGGAAAAGCAGATTGTCGTGGGAGACTATATTGAAGGCGGCACTGAGATGGAGCAGGATAAGTGCTGATGTTATGTCATCATCCATGGATGCTCTAAGTTGATCAGTAACTACCAATAGGGTGAACTCCGTGCTATGTCGCGGCTTGAAGCCATTTTGTGAGGGAACTTATATGGAACAAGATTCCAGATACTGAGTAAGAGTGGTGTTCACATGGGATTCGGTTATTTTAGCAAGAAAAGGAAGCAGAGAGATCAGATGGTAGTTCTCCAGTCTAGAGACATCTAACGACAGCTTCTTTAGTAATGGAATGTCTTTTGCATGTTTCCAGGATTGTGGGGACTCTGCTGACGATAGGCAGAGATTGATGAGCTCCAGCCAGCTAGGTAGAAGGTAGTCTTGGAACTTAACGAAGAGTTCTGGTAAAGCGGATCATCTGAAGAGCCACATTTTATCTTAGTAAACAAGGCCTGGAGGCCTTCAGCAGTGATTAAGGAGAGAGCAGGGAGGGAGTGGATCTCAGAGCCGTGGGATCACCCCCAGGGCGTTCAGAGCATCGCTCTTAGGATGGAAGTTGTCAAAGATGCCCTTCACCTTGTTGATGAAATAGGTGGCAAAAACCTCACATTGGGCCTTGAATGTTATGGTGTTTTCAGGTGATAACGGGGATTTCAACATATCGTTTAGCACAGAGAATTTTTTTAGAGGGGTAATTGCTGGTATTGATTTTTTGGGCAAAGTAGGTGGCACAGGATATCCTAATCAGTTTATTATAGGATGTAATGGCAGTTTTATATTCAAGTTTAGCAGAGGGACTAAATGAGCATCTCCAAGTGCGTTCTAACACTTTACAGTTCTTTTTCTCTAACTGTTGTGAGTGAGTCATCAAACCAGACAATGGCCTGGGTTTCCTTGGGATGGGTCCATTTGGCCGTGATACATTTGTTTAAATCATGATTGACCCACTTCCTGACATGGTCACTCGATGTCTCGATGTTGGTGTACCGTGCCGGCTGAGTGATGCCAAGAGTGTCTCAGAAGGTGGGGGGATCTAAGATATGGCCGGGGTATTTATATATTGGATTGCAAAGGGCCTGGCGTTTTGACCCTACTGAGTGTAACAAGAAAAGGACATGGTTGTGGTCGGTCCATGTCATAGGTAGGAGTGTCGGGACCTCAAGGAGCGGAATATTGGGAAAAACAGGGTCGAGGAGATGGCAAGCCTCATGTGTAGGCCCTGGAACTAGTTGAACTAGTTGGCAGGCTGCCATATCACCTAGGAAGTTGCGTATGTCCTGGCCATTATGGGACTCCATTGCATTTGACTTTCAAGACTCCCCTATTCCTAAATGGATAATCTTCGAACGATCATTGTTACAAGGTTTTTCATTTCAACATACTGTTTTTATGTCTAATTGCTCGTTTTTATCTAAACATACAGTTTTAAAATACTCTCACACCCTACTGCATGATTTATTTGCTAAAGACTTGTCTCCACTCCAATGTTTCTTGTTATCTTGTGTCTGGTATAACAAATTTCTCAAATATAAGGGCAGATCTTTCTATTACAAATATTGGAAAGAAAAGGACATTATCTTTGTACACCAGTTCTTCGCCAATAATGCCATTATTTCTTTTTCTGAACTGCAAGTTTTGTATAATCTACCCTTGTCTTTTCTCAAGGAATATAGGATTATTACTAATGCTATTACTTCATACTTATCAACCTTTCCTTCCTCTGATACTCTACCCTCATTCTCTCCTTCTTCCCCCCTTTATCCTTTATTTTCCCTACGTCAACCCAAAACTGCTCTTGTCTATCAATTGCTGTCTTCAAATGTTTTGGAACGACCTAAATCAGCAACTGAGCTTGCTTGGGAATCTGATTTGTCAGTATCTCTATCTGTTAATGAATGGAATTGTATATGGAACAAGTTGTTTAAGACTTCTTTTGCAGCCCGCATTACTCAATCATTATATTTTATTTATCATAGATCCATTCTCACCCCTCTTAGTATTGCCAAGTTCTCTCCTTCTTCTAATACTCTATGTTGGTCATGTTCTTCACTCACTGGTACACTTAAACATCAATTATATGAATGTCCATCTGTTTTAGCTTTTTGGAACTCTGTTTGGGTTATTTGCATGCGTATATTTCATTGTTCTATTCCCTTATCATTCTTGAATGTGTTTTTAGGTTCTGTTTCAGTAGATATTGATATTGCTCCTTCGAGTGTTAGATTACTGGATCTTTTTATTGCTCTTGCGTTTAAAGTAATTCTATCTTGTTGGAAGGATAATTCCAAATTGTCTGTTCTTACTTGGTGGAATTTTGTTTGTGATGAGCATAGGATTTCTATTGCTCCCTCCTCTTCTGTCTCCTCTAAAGTTAAATCTGATCTTCTTTGGCTCCCCTTCTCTAATTATCTCTCATCACCCCCTTCTTCCTGATTTCTGGACCTATCTATCTTCTGTTTTTCCTCTTCTCTTCTTCTCTCTTACCCCTTCTTCTTTCCTTTTCTCTCTTTCCCCTCTCTTCCCTTCCTCTCTTTCTATCTCTTCTACCTCTCTATCTTCTCACTCCTTCTTTTATGATTGAACCGTTATTTTATTGCTTTTTCGCATGCATCACATGTGTATCACTTGGTTCTACTGTACTATTATATTATCTTTGTATTGTACTTTCTTTAAACAAATAAAAATTTCCTAAACAAAAAAAAAAAAAATCTCCAATAATGGTGAAGTCGGCGAGTTTAAGCACTAGAGCATTGGCAGCATTGACCACTGCTTCTCTGAAAGGTTTGGGTAGCCCCGGGGGATGGTAAAGAAGTAATCCAGAGAAAGTAAAATTATCGGTTCGAGCAATTCTAAAAATAGCACTCTCGCAGTCCTAGATGGTTTCCTGGGTGAAACTGCTTGTATCGATATCTTCTTAGATCACTGCAATGCCCCCTCCTCCCCCGTCCCTCTATTCACATTTCTCTTGGCATAACCTGGGGACATAGCCAGGGCGGGGATGGAGACGGAGTCTAGAGAGAGCCAGGACTCAGTCAGGAATAAAATATCAAGTGTCTGTTCGGATAACAGGTCAAATACTTCTGCATGGTGCTTGACTAACAAATGGCAATTAAGGCTGCCAATTTAAAATATTCGAATGTCTTTCTGCATGGCAGGGTATTAGAACAGAGGCAAGGCTGGAGGTTACAGTGGTTGCAGTGTAAAGGGCCAGTGGTGGGAGACCATCTATAGTTTCCACATAGGAGTGTGTTCCATTACGCTTCAAGCAAGGCCTCGGGCAAGTGGACTAACCTGTGGGGGGGGGCAAATGGGCATATAGTGCCTGGCTCCTGGCGGCATACAGGTGTGGACAGGAGCAGACGATCTTGCCTTTGGCATGTCTTCAGCACGCCAGCAACGCGTCTGTGCTGCGGGTTGCATGACATACCTGGGGAGATAACTGACTTCTCCCCTGTACTCCTCAGTACGGAAGGAATGGCAAATCAAAGTGCAGCACCACAGTACATAAAAAACAATCCCCAAAGGTTTAAAAAGTGGTTAAATAGCTTTTAAGAAAAGTGAAGGCAGCATACAGTGCAAACAGATGGACAATAGAGGGTAAACTGCTTCAGCGAACCTAGGCCGAGCAGTTCCTCTCCGTAATGCACAGTCACCCTCAACAGCGCATCCGCACTGTGGTGTGCATGAAATACCTGGGGGCACAACTGGCTCCTCCCCGACACATCTCTGATTGGAAAGAATGAGCCAATCAGAGCGTGGCACCGCCGTACATAAAAAACAATCCCCAAAGGTTTCAAAGGTGGTATAATAGCTTTTTAGAACAAGTGAAGTCAGCACACAGCACAAACAGATGGACAGTAAAGGGGAAACTTCCTCAGTGCACATAGGCCGAGCAGTTCCTCTCCGTAATGCACTCTCACCTCCAACAATGGGCCATCGAGGAGACAGAGTAGTCTCTACCTGCGCTGCGGTGTGCATGAAATACCTTGGGGCACAACTGGCTCCTCCCATGCACGCCTCTGATTGGAAGGAATAAGGCAATCAGAGCGCTGCACTGCCGTACATAAAAACAAACCCCAAAGGTTTAAAAAGTGGTTTTAAATAGGTTTTTAGAACAAGTGAAGTCAGCACACAGAGCAAACAGATGGGCAAAAAAGGGCAAACTGCCTCAGCGAACCTAGGCCGAGCAGTTTCTCTCCGTAATGCACTCACACCCCCAACATCGCGTCCGTGCTGCGGCGTGCATGAAATACCTGGGGGCACAGCTGGCTCCTCCCAGACATGCCTCTGATAGGAAGGAATGAGCCAATCAGAGTGCGACACCACCGTAACAGATGAATGCATAAATGGGCATTGGGTCGATGGATACGAGGTTGGATTTTGCAAAATCAATTAAATTAATAAAAACGTGCAGAATGAACCCGAAAGCAACTTAAATGAAAGATTGAAGCTAACTGCAAGAGAGTTAAATATGAATGGCAGGTCCAGGATAGGGCACTTTGCATGGGAATTAGGCTAGTAATACAGAGGAGGACCAGGTGAAACTTTAGCAACGAAGTGGGATATGTGGGCTCAAGATGAGCACTCCGAGGGAACTAGTTTTGTGCAAAGTCACCGATAAATCTTAAAAATGAGAAGAGAAATGATGCTTGAACTTGAACACCTAATCAGTCATGTCATTAGGAATCAAAAAATCTCCAGACCTGGCACCTAGAAACTAAAGCCAACTGCATAAGGAAGAGGTACTATTTGGTGTCATATACTGGATTTGTGGTAGGAATGCCAAGGTCTTGTCATTTGGCAACCATTAGTGTTTTAAGAAGAAGATAAAGAGAGTGAACAGATAAACCGTACTGCTCCCTGTTTAAGGAGTGAGTTACGCAATGGGAAGAGAAAGTGAGGAATGAAGAGGTGAAAGGAGAGGACTCAAGGCAAAGGATTAGTTCAGGCTAGAGAGCAATTCCCAACTTCTTTATTAATTCACTCCTTTGTCATCAAAAGTTAGCAGTGGCAGGCAGATTTCAGACTTCACATTACCTTGCCATATAGATCTAGCCATGTGTTTGAAGCAGTTCAAGTGAGAAACAATCAGCAATGGATGTTAAAGTGGAAGGGGTCGCTGTTTCGCAGAAAGGGATCAATCAGACTGGTGAGATGGATCATGTAAGCCGTGGAATGTGAAACCTGGTTTCTAGGATTCCTATTTCATCAAATTAAGTGAGACTTCACAAATCACTTGACCTCCTTGTGTCGCAATGCACTCGACAGTAAAAATCAGGAAGGTTTAGCAACAGGTGAAATATGAGTATTAAACATCATTTGAAACAAAAGCCAACGATCAGAGATCGACGCATGAACTAAAGACCCCAAGGCAAGCTACACCGTATTATCAGTCGCAGTCTTTCCTGTTCAAAAGCTGTGCATGATGATAATTACAGTCTTTGTTCACATGAATTGAGCAAACTGGACTGAGTTAACAGATCGTAATTGTTGGTGAAAGGAAAGGCCAAGCCTGCAAACATTGGGCCTCTTTTATATGCTGGTGGTCGGCCGCTCTTCTGCCAGTGCAATGGAGTAAATTACTCTGTCACCCTGATGGAGGTGCTGACCGTCAAATTTTGAAATGTCCCAGTGTATATTTCAAACATTAACCTTTAAGTTCTTCAATTCTTGTCAATGTATTGGAGCTATGCATGACGGCTCCATGAAACACGATGGAGCTATACGGAAAAGGTATAATTATTTTTTATTAGAAAAAAAATAATCACAAAGCCAGATTTTCTTTTTGAAACTAAAATAACAATACCTCTTCATCATGAGAGTGTCCTCCCATGGTGAGGGCGGCGTTGTGCACTTTCCATTGCTCCTTACCGCCAGGTTTTTCCACGGCAGTGACAGGTATTAAAAAAAACAGCTATATGTCCGCCCCTCTAAATTAGGTAGGAGGACATATAGCCAAATCTGGAACTCCACTTACTCTGTTGGGCCATCGAGGAGACGGAGTAGTCTCTACCATTGCCAATAAATGGTCGAATCAAAATCAGGCAGGAAAAAAACTCCGTCACCATTGCGACACGGCCGGTTTTTCCATTAGGGCGGAGGAGCATTGCCCTACTGCTTTGCAGTGCGAGAAGCAGAAACATAAAATGGTAAAACTACAATTTTTTATTTCTGCTTCTTGCACTGCTAGAAAACTTATTTGGTTGGGGGCGGACATCCTACATAGAGAAAATGACCTCCCCATAAGCGCCCGCCTTGGCACCGTACCGATGGCTTAGGGTAGGGGAGGTAGGCTGCTTGCTTCCTGTTCTTTACCGCGGGAGCGGCCAGAAGCTGTGAAGGCGCGGGACCTGGAAAGGTAAGTTGATTTGATTTCAAAAACATTTAATTAAGCTCCGAGCCCCCGCACGACCCCCCAACTGCGAGTAATGCCGGCCACAACTGCATTGCGACTGTGTTCTCTCTCCACCAACATTTAAATTGGGCACATAATATTGTGGTGACAGAACCCTATGGTACCCGTATCACTGTCACACGTGTAATGTAATGTCTATTTGTTTCTCAAAGCTTGCGTCCTGCTTCTTAAAGACGGCTATCCGCTGGGCCTAGCAAACTGTCTGGGCCAACACCGCGCAGCGCTGCTTTCGAGCCCTCTGGGCAACAATGGCGAGGGATTGCACAATCGGAATAACATGCTCAAATGGATGTAAAAACAGAATGAAAACTATGAGCATCCCGAAGCCACAGTGTCTGCCTCTCGGCTCCGAGCATGCTGGGCACTACGCCATCGCTTTCTATGCAGCAGCGCGATTTGAAGGGAACGAAGCTTTCAGGTTTTTTGCCTATTGTTAGCAGGCTCATTTGAGAACAAAACGCCGAGGGAGGGAGGGGCTGCTCTATCCGACGAGGTGCCCGCGCTCTTTAATGACTAATGTGTTCTTGCGTTCTGCTGGAGCTTTTCAGAAGCCGCCCCCATCCACTCGAAAAACAGGTCTAAATTGGTTCAATGTCAAACAAAATGCAGCAAATGGAGGCCGCGCTTCTTTGTTCACAGAGAGAATAAAAAAATATTGCCGGAATTATGAATTCTGGACACAGTATATGAGCCTGATGTTGAAAATCAAGGCAAATAGCTACACACTGGCCTTCTTTCCACTTTTAATTAATGTCAGATGTTTATTTTGCTGACAGGAATGTTCTTTGGCAACGTTTGTTGGCAGCGTTTTTTTTCTCCAGAAGTTTCCACTCTCTCTCTGACAAAATCTATTACATATTACTGCTACACAGTGCTTTAAATGGAATTCTAGAAGAACGAACGGGTAGTCACTATTTACAGTACATGCTTGCTTCTGAGAAGTGCCAGTACCACCTGATTAAATGTATTGCCGCGACTGCGCCTCAACTAGCACCTGTGAACTAATGGACTTCATTGTCCAACGGTCTGTAGCTCATCCTCACTTTATTGTAGTTGGGCATTTTAATGTTCATGCAGATAGGCCTAGCTGCCCCCAGGCTGTTCAACTTATGACGACCCTGAAAGCAGCTAATTTAACACAAATTATTACTGGGCCCACGCACCGGGCTGGTCATATGCTAGATCTGATCTTTTCCAACATCCCTGACACGATAGCAAAGACCCCGCAGCCACTGCTCTGGTCTGATCATTTTTTGATTTCTTTTTTAATTACAGTGCCTTCTTGCAATCAGGCAAATGGGAGACGCTCCTATGTGCGCAGACAATGGAAGAACATATCAGTAGATACCCTAGTCCCTGCCCTGGCAATTGATCCACCAGCTCTGACCACGGACGTGAATACAGATGCAGTGGTGTTGAATCTATGGATAGGCAAAACGGTGGAGACCATCGCCCCAGCAAAACTATCCACGCCACGCAGAGAGTCACCCTCCGCCCCCTGGTTCTCTTCAGAACTAATGGCTGAAAAAAACAACTGTAAGAGGCTGGAGTGCGCATGGCGAGTAAATTACTGTGAATCAGCTCAAATTTGCTATAAAAAAGCCCTCCGTGATCTTCATAAATCTATAAAAAAAGCCAAAAAACTTTTCATTGCGACCTCCATCCAGCAAGCTGAGCAATCGAGCAAAGAAGTCTTTAAGATTGTCCAATCTTTTTTTAAGTCGAGAGTCATTGAGACAGAAGTCATTCCATCAGAGAGACTCTGCGAAGACATCTCAGACTTCTTTGACAATAAAATTATGAAAGTTTACGATACTTTTACCGATTCTGGCCCCACAGTAATGGCGGACACGGTTGTAGATAGCGTACCCACCCCAACCCTAGCTCAATTTCACTCTATCTCTTTCTTGGAGGCACTGGAGGAAATTAAAAAAAATGTAAATCTAGGGCCCCGGACGATCCTTGTCCACCTAAGCTGTGGAATATGATGTCAGGCTCAATTGCAATGACACTCCTACACATTTGGAACATGTCTATTGCATCGGGGGTGTTCCCTGAGTGCTGGAAACATGCCACACTTCTCCCCCTGAAAAAAAAACCTAATGGTGCGCCTGAGGACCTTAGCAATCTCCGCCCGATCTCCCTATTAGCAGCCCCAGGCAAAATGCTTGAAAAACTGATACAACGTCAATTGAACAGCTTCGTTGAGGAAAACAGGATCCTACATGAAACTCAATCAGGTTTTCGATCGGGTTTCAGTACCGAGACCGCCTTCATCGAGGTGGCTGAGTCGATTAGGTGGTCTTTAGATTCAGGAGCATCAGCAATGCTGGTGCTCCTGGATCTATCTGCCGCGTTCGACACTGTAGACCATGGCAGACTGCTACAACGGTTAGAGGATGCCGGTCTAAAAGACAAAGATTTGGGTTGGCTCCACTCCTATCTAATCGACCGCTCCCAGAAAGTGGCTTTGGGTCCCTTCTCCTCTAAACCAAAACGCCTCTGGTGTGGAGTCCCCCAGCGGTCGGCACTTAGCCCTCTACTTTTTAATGTGTATTTAGCTCCACTTTTCACCCTGATTGCTAAATGGGGGATAAAGGCGATTTCGTACGCTGACGATACACAGCTAGTCTTTCCCTATTCAGAAATGTCGGAGTCAGCATTTAGCAAATTTAAGGGCTGCCTTCGTGATGTAGCTAGTTGGATGAACACCAGCAAACTAAAACTGAACGCAGGTAAAACCGAGGTGGTCTTCTTTGGCAAAGATAGTCGACCCCCATCGGACCTGTGGTGGCCATCTGAAATGGGTCCCCCGCCGATCCCCAGCACTAATGCTAAGAACTTGGGGGTGAGATGGGATGATAGCCTCTCCTTCTCTTCCCACATTCAGCAGGTCACAGCAGGATGTCTACATAAACTCAGGAATCTCCGCAAGTTTCTCTCTTTATTGCCAGTAGATTGCCGCAAGACGGTAGTCCATGCGACCGTTACAACTAGGCTGGACTACGCGAATGGCCTCTACCTTGGCTTACCAAAATATTTGATTCAACAATTGCAGACCGTGCAGAATGCGGGCTGCGAGGCTGATAAAGCATATCCCTCTCAGACAGCATGTCTCTCCGCATCTGCGCGAGCTGAACTGGCTCCCAGTGGCAAGCAGAATCAAATGTAAAGTTTTGACCCTGGCTTTTAGGGCACTTCGGGGTACCTGCCCAAAATATCTAAAACTGAGACTCCCCCGCTACCATCAAGCGAGGCTACTGCGCTCGAATTCCCTGCTCCAGTTACACGCCCCACGAGTCAGAAAGGCCCGACTTGGAGGCAGGTCCTTTTCTGCTGGCACGGTGAAAATGTGGAACACCTTACCATCCTCTATCCAGTCTGCAACGTCAGAATCTGGATTTAAGAAGCAATTAAAAACTTGTCTCTTTACGCAGAAAATTTAAGCCTCTTTTTGCTACTTGCTCTGCTAAGCTGCTCACATAACGCCGGGACACCTCCAGGTGAGGTAGCTGTTCGCGCTTTATAAGTATCAGTATTATTATTATTATTATTATTGCTGAAAGTGCAGGTACTCTACATTGAAAATAAAAGGAGTTCAGTTCAGCCCATTTAAAGCACTACAGCTACAGGGCACCTGTATTCGTCCCTTCTATGCCCTCTCTCAGGCATAATGCACTTTCAGAGACTTACTGGATTTCCTCTCTTCGACTTAGCAGCCTTAGCTTTGCAGTTTATCTAAAATCCCTACTGTATTTCCCAACAGGGTTCTAAAATATTTCTGCTCTGAACCTCAGTGTTCTTATTTACATATTTGTGGCCAAACATTATTCCTTTCTAATTCCCGCTGCTTAGCTTTTTGTAAACTTAAATTTCTTCCGATCTGAGGGATGTTGTTTTCCTCTCCGATGCTGCCTCTCTAAGTTATATTCCTGTTTGTCTTTGAGGCCATATTTCTATAGCGGGTACATTCTAGCGATCTATTGTTCTCCTCTGAGGTCTAATGTACTTACGGATGAAGATTGCTGACTAACCTGAGACTTACTGAACTTCCTCTCGGACCTCTAATGACCTTCATTTCTGGGGCTCAAAGTACGCTTTTTGCCTCTTACTGATTGTTCTCGCCAAGGTCTACTGTTTATCCAGTATGAGGTATCTTCTTGTTCTTTCTTGTGTTTTGGGGAAGATTTACAAGAACTGAGGCATCTCTGCATTTTAGCAGAGATGCATCAGTTCAATTGCATCATGCAAAAAAACCTGTGCGCCACCATGGACGCGTCACCGTTGGAATCGTGCCGCAAGCAAGACGCAACTCCAGCAATGCTCAGGAATGCCTCTTCCTAATGCAGCCGCGGCCAGTAGTGGCAGTACCGGCCGGGCGGTGACGTGGGGAGGGGGAGGGGCAGGGTGGGGGCTAATAATGTATGGAATTCGGACCTTAACAGGTAAGTTAACATAAAAATAAATAAAACGAATTTCGTTGCACGCACTGCATCGCATTTGGTGATGCAGTGCACGTAACAAAATTTGTTTTATTTATTTTTATGTTTACTTACCTGTTAAGGTCCGGATTCCATACATTACTAGCCCCAACCCTACCCCTCCCCCTCCCCACATCACCGCCCGGCCGGTACTCCCACTACCGGCCGCGGCTGCCCTAATGTGCTGCGTCACTCCTTACTCCTGCTTCAAGCAGGCATAGGTTTTGACGCAGTGGTGTCGTAGAAGTTACTCAGTGAAATCTTGTAGATTTCACTGCGTCACTTCTACGAGGCTTTCTTGCTTCAGAACGCCCACCCTTCATACATTATACCTGATGCAGGTAAAATGTGACACAGGGCTTTACAATGTGACGTATCTCCCTAGATCCGTCATGTTGTAAATGTGTCGCAACATGGTGCATTGTTTACGCCGCAGCTGCATCACAAGTGACGCAACAGCGGCGTAAAAGTGTTGCAAGGGGCTTGTTAATCTGCCCCTTAGTTTCCCTCCACTCTGAGGCAAATGCATTTCACTGTCTGAGGCTTAGTCATATTCACTTCAGCTGATTCCATCAAAGATATGATTTAAGGTGTCTTCATCGATGCCATAGAACATGCTATGAGTGGTGTAACATGTGAGATCATAAGCAGTGCATTAAAACGGTGCATGATATAGTTAGCCCTGCTAACCATAACTGGTAAATGTCTGTGTATTTTTTTAGTTCAAAACATTACTTTTGTTTTTTTCAATGAATTTCTAAAGGTTTTTAAAAAAAAAAAAAAACAGTTCTTTTCATCACACCTAACTATAACCTTACTGTAATCTTTGTTTTTTTTCAATTAATTTTTAGTGTATTGTTAACAGTCATGCACAGCCAAAGGCGGAGAGGTTGGCCACAGTGGGGTCCATGTGTCCCCCTCCCCGAGACCCCATCCCCCAGATCCATTTTTTTAAAGGGGATCTGGGCGAAATGGCCCCCACACCTGAGCTGTATTTTGCCCTGGGGTCCCCATCAACCAGGGACTTTTGTTTTGTTTATGAAAGAGGAGAGGGAATGCATGGCTACCCCTCCTCGAGCCTTATTAGGCCCTGTGAACCCCATCCCTAGGGCCGGTTCTTCAAATTAAAGGGGCGTGAGAGAGAGGTTGTGTGCCCGAGCCTTACCAGGCCCTGAGGATCCCATCCCCCAGGGTCCTTCTTTTTAATGAAAGAGGAGGGCCCCCGGGGACTCTCATCTCCGTGGGCTGTTATTTTAAAATAAAGGCACAAGAGGCGCATCGCCCCCTGCACGCCTTACCAGTCCCTGAGTACCCCATCCATCAAGGCCCTTTTTTATGAAAGTTGAGGGGGCATGTGCCCCCCCCCAGCCTTAAAGGCAAGAGAGCCATGCAGACCCTTCCCTAAAACATTTTAGGCCCTGGGGACCCCATGACCCACTGCCATTTAAATAATGTCAAAGTAGAAGGTACTACATGGCCCCCCAAGCAATTTTGGGCCCTGGGGACCCCATCCCATAGGGCAACTATGAAAATTAATGGGTAGATGGGCCACTTGACTAGGGGTTGCCCACAGGAGCATATGTTTTTGAAAGGGGAGGGGTCCACTTCCCACCTCCACGAGCCTCATTAGGCCCATGGGACTCTATCCCCTAGGTCCTTTTTTTTTTAAAGAGTAGAGGGGCCACATGGCCCCCTCCTCGAGCCATATTAGACAATGAGGACCCATGCCCCAGCAGCTTTTTTTCATGAAAGAGGAGGGGGCTGTGTGCCCCCCAAGCTTTATTAGGTGCTGGAGTCCCCATTCCCTATGGCCTTTCTTTTAAATTAAATAAGAGGAGGGCCCCATGGCCCCCATCCCAAGCTTTATTAGGCCGTGGGAACCCTATCCCCAGGGACTTTTTTTCAATTAACAGGAAGTGGGGCACATAGTCATTATCCCTGAGCTATATTAGGCCCTGGGGACCCCATCCCTCAGAGTTGGTGTTTTTTCAATTAAAGGGGAAGGGACCCGTGACCCCCTTCCCAAGCCTTATTAGGCCTTGGGGGCCACAGTCCCCATTAGCCTTACTATAAAAAAAGGGGAGGAGGGCCGCACAGCCTTCCTCATCAAGCCTTGTGAGGCTCTGTGGACCCTATCTCCCTGGGCCAGAACTACAATAAAAGGGGAGGACCATGGACCCGCTCTCAGAGCCTTGTTAGTCCGTGGTGATCCAAAACCCCAGGATCATTATTTTTAATTAAAGGGGAGGGGGCCACGTGGCCTCTCTCCAAGACATTTTAGGCCCCCTGGGACACCATCCCCATGACCACTATTAAAATGAATGTTGAGGGGTTGTGTCCCCCCCTCTTGAGCCACTTCTGGTCCTGGGGACCCCATCCCACAGTGCCCACACTAATAAAGGTGGGTGCCCTGGTACACTTGCTGTGGGTCATTGGGGTAGCCCCAAAGCCCCTACAGCCCAAGCAGACTCCCCACATGCAGCAGGAGCTGGCTTGTTCCCACCCGCAGGAAGCAGTATTAGTAGCTGCTAACTTGCAGTATTTCAATCTGTTAACCTGTCCTCATCAGTATGGGCATGAGAACAGATCAAAATTCTACAGCCAGCTGACATGAGCATTTCTGAATTTTCCATCGGCTGGGAGCAGAATTTGTGTTTGCTCCTTCTTGGGGGGAGATTAAAAACTGATTCCATCAAGCAGGAGCAAGCACAGATTTCCCTGTCCCTGCACAGGTGCAGGCAGAGAACTAGCTATGTCCCAGTGGTGGGCTCCCTGGGACAAAGCATGTGAACCAACCCAGGGGATGAGGTCCCCAGGGACATTAATGGCTCGCAGCCTCTCTGCCTTAATTAAAATAATCAGCTATGGGGCTCCTCGGGGCCTTTATAGGCTCCACTCCCCTTTATTGTTGATATCGTCCCCAGGGGATTGGGTCCCTGGGGCCTCTGGGGGCTAGGGTAGGGCAGCCACATGGCCCCCTCCCCATATATGCAAATATTGGCCCAGGAGTGGTCACTCAAGAGCCTTTAATGACTTCAGAAGGGGGGGGCTTTATTGAATACAGCCCCAGGGGTAGACGTTTTTACTTCAGGACAGGGGACTAATTTGCAGAGTCCTTTAAAGGTTGACAGCAACATTTTTCTGATGTTGCTAGTAGCCAATCAGAGTGCTCAGTCCCATGGGAATGAGTTGGCCAAATCGAAATAAATCTTCCTGGGCTAATCAGAAAGCTTTATTTTTAAACTGAAGCTCCCATGAGAGTCTCTCAAGCCTCTCTCATACCCAAACGTCCAGAAATACTATTATTTTTTTAAATTTAATTTCTCAAAAACTACTGAACAGATTTACACCAAATCACAAAAAGTCCAATTTGTGGACCATGATCTAGCTACCTGCAAAATTGCATGTAATTCCATTCAGCTTTTATTGCTGTAGGCTTGTTAAAGAAGACTATGAAAAATGCGTAAGTATTTTGTAATCTGGTTCCCCCCTTTTTTATCGGCCCCTGCTAAATGGACCACCCCAAAACTCCACATGCACAAATTAATTTTAAAGTAGCACTCTTTTGAAAGTTTTATGGAGATTCTTCAAACAGGTCAAAAGTTATTAGCAACACAAAAAACTCATCCTGTGGAATAGCTGACCTAATTATAGCTACACTGTGGCGACTATCTATCTATCTATCTATCTATCTATCTATCTATCTATCTATCTATCTATCTATCTATCTATCTATCTATCTATCTATCTATCTATCTATCTATCTATCTATCTATCTATCTATCTATCTATCTATCTATCTATCTATCTATCTATCTATCTATCTATCTATCTATCTATTTATCTATCTATTCACTATAAAACCAACGGGTACAGGAGCATTATAATTAGGTTTAGATTTTTCACATACAAAACCATAGAAATTCAGCAGTTATTGTCAGGGTTATCTAAACTAAGTAAAGCTTTTGCCCTATGGTAACTATAACTCGTGCCCTCACCATGCACAGTTTTCTCATCAATAATTAGTTGCAGTGATATTATCAATGATGTCATAGAAGATTTCATGAGATGTGCAATATGTGGGTAATTAGCAGTGCATGACAAGAGCGTGAGTTATAGTTACCTTAGGGCGCAAGTTATCATTACTTGAGATAATTCTAACTCTATCTGCTGAATTTCTATGGTTTTGTGTGTGTAAAATCTGAACCTAACTATAACATCCCTTTTAACGTTTTTTGTGAATTTCTACGTTTTTTTAAATACCATTTCCTAACTCTAACATTCCTGTAATAATTGTTTTTTGTGTGAATTTCTATGTTTTTGATGGTATTTCCTAACTATAATGTCCCTGTAACCTTTGTTTTTTCCAGTGAAATCCTTGGCTTTTTTTAACTTAAAGTAATATTTAATTACCATACCTTAATTCAACCGCTGCCGCAGATGGCTTTCAACTGTGTGTTGTGGGGGGTTGGCTGCAGGATCTTGCCTGTGGCCAGGCCCTGTAGCCAACCACCAGTGCAGCCAACCCCATGCGGCACACAGCCTTGTGGACAACCCCATGTGCGAGCTTGAGAAAAGGCTCACTTGAATTGTTAAAATATATTTCCCCTAGCCATTCCGCTGAAGGACTCTAGTAGAGGCCTTCGGAATCATGAAGGTTTTGACTATTCTGAAGATTTTTCTAGACTTGTTGCCTGGCTCTTTTATCCTTGTCCCATAATAAGCTTTTTAAGCTAATCTTACCTCTTCATGATATTTTTTAACGCTACATTATAGATGTCTTTATCATTACTATTGAAATGTTTTCGCCATTGCCTTTCTAGAATTTTACAACGTTTCTTCTCATTGAAAAGGCTATTCTTAAACCAAAGGACAGGTGGCTTAATTCTGCAAGCTGTACGTAAGGACACTGGTGCCAGTCATATTGTATTGTGGATCTAGTCATCCAGCCTGTTGGGATCTACATTTACTCCCCCAGCAAATAAATGGATGTTTTCTTCTAGTGAGTGAATAAAATCCAATGGTTAGATTTTGTGAAATGCTCTTGTAACAGATGGGACTTTATTGAATTTTAGTGGTGCTTTTGCTAATTGTGGCCAGATATACTTATCCAGGTAATTATCCATTCAGGCCAAAGGCAGAGAATCTCCTAAAAGCATCTTGAGATTGGAAAAAAAATTGGTCCAGTATATGTTATGTTATGTCATTTATATTTCTAAAGCTCAGCGGTTACCCGAGGGTGTCGTGGCGCCAGCTACTTCCCTCTGAACAGAGGATGAGATGGGAAACCCATATACTGAAAAGCCATGTTTTCAATCCTTTCCTAAACGCTATTAGATCTGTGGCCTTTCTAATATGGAGAGGGAGATTGTTCCAGGCCCTTGCAGCACAGGTATCAATGCTTCACCGTCCACAGTTTACTTTATAAAAGAGGATACTAACAGCCTCTCTGCTCCTAAAGAGTGAAGGGCTCTTTTAGGAACGTACCAATTAAATCAATGTTTCAGATATTCTGTCCATGTCCCTTGAAGGGCTTTAAAAACAGCGCAAAAGGATTTAAACAGCACCCGCAGTCTAACCTGAAGCCAGTGCAGCCCTGTGATTTCCTTGGTGACAGAAACAAATTTTGGTGTGCTGGTAAGCAGTCTATCTGCTGCATTTTGTAGAAGTTGGAGTTTGTTCAGATGTCGCTTTTCAATAATCAAGTAAAGGGTGTTGAAGTAGTCCACCCTTGATAGAATGAGGGATGTTATAACTACGCGCTAACAGTTCTCCGGCAGAAAAGGCATTATTTTCTTGATCATTCTAAGGAATTGGAAGCTGGCAGAAGCAACCGAATTCATCTGGTCGCCTGAAAGTGAGTTTATCGTCAACTATAACTCCCAGATTTTTTTACTTTCCTAGTAGGTTTTGGCAGTGTGCCTAGTTCTTCTGGCCACTAGTCTGGGGTCCAAAAATTGGCATTATTTCCAAAAATATTGACCTCAGTCTTACCCAAATTTAACTTCAGGCAGTTCTGGGTCATCCACATATTGACTGAGTTTATACACTAATGGAACTTCTTACCCTTCTCTGACTCCTGCCCAGCATTAGCGGCACCACAATTTGCATGTCATCCGCATAGGAAGTGAGCTGAAACCCGAAGGATCTAATCCGGTCCGCCAGGGGAGACACATAAACATTAAAAAGTGTGGGACTGAGCGAAGACCCTTGCATCTCTCCACAAGGTAAAGAAACAAGGTTTCAATCAGAAATTATCCAAGGTCACAATATGAGTTCTTTCAGTCAGAAAGGGTTTCAGTAGCTTCTAGGCCAGACCTTGAACTCAACAGGCCGACAAATGGTCCATCAAAAGATCATGGTGGACCATATCGAAGGTCGCAGAAAGGCCCAGCATAATTAGTGCTGCATTTCCTCCCTGATCCAGAGCTTCCCTTATTTCTTCAGTAGATTTTATAAGGGCAGACTCTGTGCTGTGTCCTTCCCTAAACCCATACTGGGTGGGATCTAAAATATTATTTGTCTGGAGGAAGGCGCTAAGCTGTATATTCATGGTATTCTCTACCAATTTTGCCAGGAGTGGAAGGTGAGAGATTGGCCGGAAGTTATTGGGATCCTTAGGATCCCGTTTTTTTTTTAATAATGGAAGAATTGATGCTATCTTCAATGTTTTCGGATAATGCCCTGACACAAACATGGTATTAAATAAGTAAGAAAGTGAAATGTCAATAAGTTCAAGGGCTAGTTTAATCACAGAGTCTGGACAGGGTCGTAGGGAGAGCCTGATCTAATAGAGGCATGGAGGTTTGAAGTATCTTTTGTGACCAGTGGCGAGAACTTGTCCAGAATAGGCGGTGGGTCAGTTGCTATTGCTATTTTGGCATCCATGGTTAGAGCCTCCATGCCTTCCACCAGGGAGAATCTAAAAGACTAGAAAATAACCTCCACCTTCTGTATGTATGTATGTATGTATGTATGGCATATTTGTATAGCGCAGAGACTGTCACCCAAAGGGTATCCTGGCGCTTTGACTTTTGACCAACCATACGCGATGTTATACTGCCACAATCTTTACAATGTCCTAGGAAAGAGGTATGTTTTTAATCCTTTTTTAAAGGAGGAAAGGACCCCCATATTTCTCAGAGGCAGGGGTAAAGAAATCCACAGTTTAGCTGCGGTAAATCTAAAGGAGCGTCCGCCCATCCGAGTCCTCAAAATTTTTGGGATTACCACCCGGTAGGCTGACGAGGAACGAAGAGATCTGGTAGGTGTATACCAGGAAAACATCGCCTGCAGCGGAGACGGCCCATGACCATGAAGCGCCCTAAAAACTAGACATAATGCTTTAAAATCAATGCGCTGAGCGATTGGCAACCAGTGAAGGTCCATGAGCGCCAAGGAAGAGGAATCAGAACGCCGTCGAGAAAGAGCCAGCTTAGCAGCCATGTTCTGTACTCGCTGCAGTTTACCCACCAGGGTAACTGGCGCACCCAGAAGTAGCGAGTTGCAGTAATCAAGCCTGCTTAAGATGATACTACGCACTACCTCTGGTCGGGCGTGAGCCGGGAGCAAAGGAAGAATCTTCCGCAATGTGCGGAGCAGCATCATACAAGTAGCCACAGTTTTGTTCACAAACGTGTCTAACTGTAAGTTAGATTCGAACATCACACCCAGATTTCGAACAGAATCTGCCGCCAACACAGTGCCCTGGGAGGAAGAAGGCCAAAAATCCTGTGGCAGAGGCCGAGGGGTGCGATCCATCGAACAGTACAGTACCTCAGTTTTTGAGCTGTTAAATTGCAGGGAGTTTTGATTCAGCCAATCTGCGGTAGCTGTCATACAGCGGTGGAAAGTCTCCTGGGACACCGCATCCTTACCCTCAAAAGAGAAGATAAGTTGCGTGTCATCGGCATAATTGATGACCCCGATCCGAAGGACTTAATCAGCCTGACCAGGGGACGGAGGTATAGATTAAATAAAATAGGGCTAATGGCCGACCCTTGGGGTACGCCCTGCCCCACTTTTTTGATGTCAGATTGATAGGGCGGCAAGGCTACCACCTGGTGTCTATTACCGAGATAAGAGACCAACCAGTCCAGAGCCAGGCCGGACATCCCAATTTCCTCTAGTCTCCTGACCAGAATGGCATGGCTGACCGTATCGAACGCGGCCGACATGTCGAGCAGCACTTGAAAGGCTGCTCGACCAAGGTCGACTCGCGAACAAAGGTCATCCAAAGCGGTCACCAATGCGGACTCAGTACCGTGGACTGGCCTAAAGCCAAACTGAGCCACGTCCAGGCAGGTGTTGGTCTCTATAAAGCTGGACAGATGTTTAGTAGCCAGCTTCTCCAAGATCTTAATTGGGAAAGGAATCAATGAAATAGGCCTGTAATTCGCTGAACAAATGGGATTCAGCGTATCCTTCTTCAAAAGCAGAGATACCACGGCCAACTTCCAACAGTCCGGAACCCGAGCAGTACTGAGGGACTGACAACAGATGGCATGAAGGGGGGGGGGAAAGAGCTCCTCATGGAACAGTTTCCAAAATTTATGTGGTAACGGGTCAAAAGGAGAACCCGAAGAGACCCCGTCTGCCAATGAGCAAAAATCCTCAAAGGACGGGAGGGGGAAGCTGTTCAGCCGAGCTTGCCTTCCATCCACCTCCGGGGTCCTGAGGGAGGTCATCAGTACAGAATTAGGCGTAGACTGGGGATCAGGGATGGACGAAGAGCCTAGATTGCTCAAGATGGAAGCAATCTTGTCCTCAAAGGCCTTTGCCAAAGAGTCGCATAGCGATTGAGAGGCCGGAATGTCATTAGTATCACAGGCAGGGCGAGAAAGATCCTTAACGATCCTAAACAAGGTCTGAGATTTATTCGCTGCTAGTAATAGCATCTCCGCGAGAAATCTGGCCTTGGCACACTTAATATGCGCTTTATAAACCGACAATGCCTGTTTAAAGAGAGCCTTATCCGACTCAAGATACTGTTTCCTCCAGGCACGCTCCGCCCGTTTACACTGGAGTTTCAGCTGAAGAAGCTCCTTAGAAAACCAAGGCATGGCATGTTTGGCCCTGTCCCTGGTTTTCCGCAAAGGGGCCAATTCAGCCAATGAGTCAGAACTTTGCTGGCTAAGGATCTCGTAACTCTCCTCCACACTGCCTCCCAAGGTAAAACCCTCTGAAAGCAGAGTTGGCAGGCTCAACTGTTTCAGGAGCCTTGACCATTGCCTACCAAACTTAGTAGTAGCTCCTGTACTGCCACTCTTCAGTATATCGACAGGGAGTAGAAGAGAGAAGTGGACAAGAGCATGGTCCGTCCAGCATTGAGGAATGATGTTCCGTACAGTCACCCGACTAGCATCTGCAAAGATCAAGTCCAGGGCGTGACCCTTGAATGAGTCTGGGAGAACACCAGCTGCTGCAGATGGATATTGCAACGGGCCTGGACCAGATCTTTGTAAGCTAGGTCTGTAGACCCGTCCGGCCACAAATTAAAGTCTCCCAGAACCATAGTCCTGGCATGGGAGTTGGAAAGATCGTAAATCAGATCTACCAGCTCAGGCACGGCTGACAGGGCATTGGCCGGGGGTCTATAGCACAGCAGCCCGGAATACAGGACACCTCCTTGTCCTTTTAAGGAGAAGCCCATTAGTTCACAACCCGGGATTTCCTTAGTCTCCAGCTGGGAGATATCCAATGCTTCCCTAAAAATGAAACCTACACCACCTCCTCTAGTCCCTACACAAGGGTTGTGTCTGATTTTATAGCCCGGGGAACAAGCAAGGCCCAATTCCACCGCACTATCCGCTCTGGTCCATGTCTCTGTCATGAAGAGCACATCTAACTCATAAGACTCAATGAGTGCAATTTCCACGTGATGCTTGCTGAGAGATCTAACGTTGAGCAAGCCACAGGACAGGGGCTTCCGACGGCTAGCAATGGTATGAGCTGGCGGCTCGGTATAAAACGGGGGTCCAAATTTATGAGCTCATCTCTCGAATAAGTAAACGGAGTAAGTGACCGAGAGGCAGCATTCCGGCGCCCGGCGCAACCTGTGCACAAACGGGCTTACCTCTGGCGCGCCTCCGTCGCGCCCGCTGCGCGCCTACGCTGCGCGCTAGGGAGGTGTCCATCTTAAGTACCGTAGATCGCGGAAGTCCTGTGAGGGCAAGCCGCTGGCCCCTCAGCCAAGATGGCGCCTAGGAATTGTCACCTCCTGGAAACCCACACCCAATATGGCGGCCAAAACGGCACGAAGCGGACCCAGCACGCCCTAGATATCCCTCTGTCCCGCAAAATGCGGGTGCCCAACAATTATTGTGCGGGTAAGCTCTACCTAAAATTCCCAATGTATCTACAGGTCAAAAGGCGCCTGCGTCCTGTACTCGCGCAGCGCGATTGAAGCGAATGCAAATATATATTTTAAAAGGTTTAAAATCAGAAAAGCAATCAGAAGGGCAATAGCGAGTCAACGCGAGCGCGCAGCAGGCCACTAAGTCAAGAAAGTGGTGATTTCCTCACACAGCTCTGGACTGTTCTGAATTTTAGGTGGGCCGGGAGTGGCCAATCTGGGTCCAGTCCTGAACATTTCTTTGGTTGATGATTTAGCCAGTTTGATTTGGTTCATGAAGAATGCTCTTTTAGTATTTAATAAGAGCCATTTATAGAGTGTAAGACTTTGTATATAACGTTCTTTTCTGCTTCATTATATTCTCTTCTCTAGTTGCATTCTAGGGGGCATATGCATGAAGCCATTTTCCTGTTCGCAAGCGGGCTGATTCTCAGAATCGGCCAGTTTGCGATCGGGGCAAAAGCCTTTTGGGATGTATCATCCCAAAAGGCCCTCACACAATAGGGAATCGCAAAATTTGAAATTCCTTATTCTGCAAATGCATTTAAGGAATCGCAAATTGCGATTCCTTAAATGCAATTCTGGAAGCACCCAAGTTGTGCGATTTTGCCTTTAGAAATCGCAAATTACCACCAACTTCAAGTTGGTGGTAATTTGCGATTTCTTTGAAAAAGTCACTTTTTTGCATTTTTCAAAGTGCCATGTGGCGTACATACATGCCCTTAGGGCATATATGTGCACCACATGTGCACACGTGCTTATTTCAGAGGTGCAACTGGGGGTCCTTTTGACACCATTGCACCCTTAAAATTACATGCGCAATTTGCGAGTACCTAATGGGTACTCGCAAATTGCGAATGTCTTCCCATTCATTCCTATGGGCCTCTAGGCAAATAGGAAATAATGGGAAGGTATTCCTTAATTGGAATTCGCAATTTGGGATTCTCAATTAGGGAATACGTAGGAATCACAATTAATATTGCTTATTCTACATACATTGCCTTTGGCGAGTCCTTAATAGCGAATCGCAAAATTTCGCTATTAAGGACTCGCAAAAATGCTTGCTTGATACATATGCCCCTAGACGTTTTTGATTCCTTAGTTCATCAGAGCACCAGGGAGCTGTTGGTTGAGAAAGTTTAGGAAACCGAGTTTTCACAGGGGCTACTTTTTTACAAGCTGTCTCTATGCACTCTGTATAGCGGATGGTAGCCTCCTCCACCTCTGTAGGCAGCGAACAAGCAGTTGCCGTAAGAACGGCTTCTAATTCTGTGCCCTTAATTTTATTCCATGCTCTTAGGTCTATCTGACTCTTAGAGACCCCTGTACTATGGTGCTGGTCAGGAATGGCCAACTCAAACTGAATTACAGCATGATGTGTTCATGCAAGTGGCAACAACCCGGTACAGATTAAGGGCTCGATTAGGATTGCGGTTTTCCTGCATCCTCCGGGCCGGCGGAAGCCACCGCCGGCCCGGAGGAAGCTGGAAAACCGCTGCAGAGGCACAAAAGACCCACCGCCAAATTAGGATGGCGGTGGGTCTCAAAATCCGTCCGCAGCTTTTCCGCCGCGGTCGCCTTCCGACCGCGGCGGAAAAGCTCTGTCATGGCTGGCGGTGTCTATCAGACACCGCCAGCCATATTAGGATGGCGGAAAACATATGCTTTTCCACGGCGGCTTTTCCGCCGTGGAAAAGCATACGGACATTGACTTCGGGGGCCCGTTGCGGGCCCCCTTGGTGAAGGGGGGGTGGGGGGTGCACATGGGGGGTACCTATGGTACCCCCCTGCATTTGCGTGGACAAAGCGGCAGGCACCGCGCTTTGTGCACGCAAATGCCGTGCATGCATTTTTAACATTGCGGCGGGTGCAGCTTGAAGCTGCACCCGCCGCAATGTTAAAGATTGAGGATGTGACCGCCACCCTGGCGGTCACATCCTAATCTGCACGGAGGGACCGCCGCAGCCCCTGCGGACGGTCCCTCCTACTCTATGGTGACGGACGGACTCAGGTCCATCCGCCATCATAATCGGCCCCTAACTGTGGATGGTTGGAGAAAATCCAGGGTATGCCCCGAAACATGAGTGGGACCGTCTACATGTTGCCTAAATCAACGCCACTCATCACTTCGACAAGGGCAGTAGTATCAGGGTCAGTAGATGTTTCCAGGTGAAAAGTAAAGACCCTCAGTATAGTGAAAGAATCAGATCAAAGCTCACCCTCTAACAGGGTTCCAACTGAAGTTAGAAATGTGTTCCTCAGCCCTGGTGGTCTGTATAGTAGGATGCCCTTAAAGGAGTTATGGTAGGAGAGGTAAAAACTAAAGGAAAGTGCTTCACAAGCCGAATTGGAAGCTGTCTGAAAGGCATCATGTAATGAATTATGGCAGATTACTGCCAGCCACGCATCTCTACGAGGAGACCTATCCTGTGTGTGACAGTGAAAACCAGATGGGGTGGCTTTAACAAGATCAGGTCCTGAGGCATCATCAGTCCACGACTCGGTAACAAATGCAAGCTTTATATTGTGATCCTCCATGGGTATTGCACACTCTGTGCTGTGTTTTACCAATGATCTGGCATTTAAAAATCAACATCGTTGTGAGTATATTATTTAAGGCCTCTCTGTGCCTATTTTTTTGGTTTATTGGGCTTAACTGCTTGATATAGGATTTCGGGAAGAGATGTTTTACAATTAGAGCAGGTGGGGAAAGTTCCACTAGGAATTGCGTAAAAGGTGAGAGAGAAACACGCGGAGTTCCTATTTTTGGAATTCATAGCAAGTATTTCAGCGCTGGAGTACTTTAGGAGGCTCAAGATGTCTGGCTTAGAACAGGCAGGGACCTGGTGCTGAGCGTGATTCAAGCATGGCCGGGCTTGCCTTTGGTGCTTATTTGGCACGCCAGCGGTGTGCCTGCTGAACGCGCCCACTGCACGGTTGCATCAGCATGCCCTTTTATGTAACTGGGTTAAACAACTAGCCCACTAACCAAAATGGCAGCCCCGCTGTAACTTGCGGGAACCGACCAATGTACTACCAATATGAGGAAAAGTGCAACGTGCAAACAAGAAAAGGGACAGTTATTTTCACAAATTCGCAAGTAACATTGAATCCAATTAATCACAGCAATTCCCAAGTTTTAAAAATGAATAAAACGATTTTTTTAAAAAAAGATTCCGTGTAGAGCTATAACATAGCTCTGAGTCAGGGAAAGGCAGTGCTGGGCGGTCGCGTCAGCGTGCCTATTTATGCAACTGGGCTAAACAACTAACCCGCTAACCGAAATGGCGGCCCGCTCTAACTTGCAGGGACCGACCAATGTACCCACTCTGAGGCAAATCACAATATGACCTGACTGGTGTGTCGGGCGGAACACATGTTGGTTGAGGTCTAAGGAAGACATTGTATCTGATAGTGTGGCCACCTCATTGTCAAGTGTTTTATCCATTTGCAGGTTAAAGTCTTCCATCACCTTAAAATGAGAGAATCTTAGGGCCCAAGGAGAAGGGGCATTGCCTAAAGATCTAGGGAAGGGTCTTGCATGGCCCGGCGGTCTATAAATAAGTGCCCCAGTGTTCAATTGATGGGGGGAAAGGGAAATACGGAAGCCCAATTCTTCCTCACCTTTCAATTCCTACAGAGCAATAGGCGAATATTCAAATTCCTCTTTATACACTATTACAGGATACATTTACCTTCCTGAGTTTTAACTGATCCTGTATGCATCTTCTCCCTGCGGAAAGAGTTTAATATTTAAGTGCACCTTCTTGTAGGATGGAATGGTCAGCAATAGTATCAGTCTAGAGTGAAGGGTCCTGTTCCACAAGTATCTTGGGGTTTGGCTAGGATCAAGACATCTATGGCTCCCTATCACTGTGTCTCGGCCTCCTTTTTATTGTGTCTAACTACCTGTTAAGGTTTCTGTGTTTGCTCCTACCTGTGTCCTTTTTACTCTATCTGGTGAGCTATTGGTGAGGCATTGAGATGTAGGAAAGAAGAAGAAAGGTTTGGGGAAGGAGTGGCTGTTGATGCAGGGTGATACAATTAGGAGGTGGAGATGGTGTGTATGGGAAAGGAATATGGTTAGGGAAGAGGTATGTTGCAGAACTGCAGAATAGAGAGAATTTGTGTGGATATGACTGTTCGAGATTAGGACAGAGCAAAGGAATGGGGAGGGAGGTTGGTGGAGAGAAGTGTGGATGGGAAATAAGGAGGAGGACAAAGGGGTTTGAATGAAATCGAGGGTTGGATGAAAGGAAAGGGGCACAAGGTGCAGTAGAGGAGGGCGCTTGAAGAGAGGTAGCGTGCTGCTGAGGAGAATGGGCTGATACTAAATGAGGGTGAAGTGTGGTGTTATGTAGTCACTGTACAGGTGGTTACTAGAATGCGGCTCCAATAGACAAACCAAATAACAGTTTTCCCCATCTATGGTTGACATATGCCCTGCTGCAATTGTGCTTCTCCAGTGACCAAAGCTGTGTAAGCTTTTGAGGTGGTTTGCACCATAGGGGTGGATTTGAGATCTAATTGGCACTCAAAACATTTTAAAAGCTTGGATGTGAATGAAACTTACTTCTCTCTATTCCCTCTCTGGTTCTGGTTAGAAACACAGTCCCCCTCAGGCTTCTGTCCCAGCCAGGATACAAGGGAATCACTTTTTACTTTGGAGACATTGTATTGGGAATGCCCCTCCTCATTTTGCATGGAACTATGCGGCTCCAACCCCTTTGGTCATGTAGTTTGCTAACCACATGTCAGTGAATGCAACATCCCTTTCTTATGAATTAAACAGGTATTATATGAGCACTGTAGAGCACTCCTATATGTGCCACTCAACCACCATCACCTGTTTAAAAATCTGGCAATCCTTCTCTCGATCCCTTTCACCTATTTATGTATGTTATACATCATAGAGATAATTTTCAAATGGGATCTTAACCATGCTCTCCAAAGATGCTGGTCTAGCTTCTGCCCACAGTATGTAATCATAGCTTTATTTCTTGCGCTTACAGATTACATTATTGTCCTCAGGAATCCTTCAAATGATCTTGCTTCCTTCAGGGGAAGAAAATTCTGCAGATTCAACTGTCTTGACTTCTCATTTGATCATTGAGCCTTGCATGAGACCCCAAATATATGTGCCTGGTAGACACATGGGACATTCACCTTTAGAGCCAAGCTGGGTCGATTTTGGATTTGAAAGGTAGATCACCCCCCCTTTCCAATTTCCTATCCCTTTATTTTTCCTATTCATTTTTCTCTCTTCATGTGTTAACTTTTCCTGCTTGACCACATGCCTCTTCGTCTCTTCCTGGTGGGTTAACCTAATCTTCCCCCTCTCAATCACCTAGCCTTTATTTCCTCCTCAAGAATTTATTTTTTGGAGGTAGTTGTAGTAACAGGGTGTCAACGAAACCTAACCTTCTAAGGGGTGATCCCTGGAACAGGGGACAAGGTAACCTTGGAAAATTTTTGGGGAGGCTCTTTGTGGGAAGGTCTAGGGAACAATTCTAGAAATGCTTTGGGGGATTTTCTAAGGAAAACCTGTTCTACAGGATTCAGAAAGCCTGTATCCACAACAGTTTTGCCTTTGGAGTTGCTATTAACCACCCCTAAGCTTTTCAGATGCTTTTCCTTTTAAGGGAGAACTTTTCTACCATTGAACCACCGTTACATTAATAATTATTTCTTATCATTCGACCCCTATACTAATAAATCCTCTTTAGTTTATCGAGAGGCATGGTTTCAATTCTTCTTCATCCCATCTGTTATCTGCTGTTTTTCTGTGCCTGTTGAGTTTCAAAAGCCAACCTTTATTAATTGCTACTTGTGTTTACTGGAATGGGAATCAAGTGAGCCACAATACTTGCAAGCAATTATCAGAATAAGTTTGGGAGCTAACGGGTAAACGGGTTATAGGACTCCCATATGTATCAACTAAGTTTGTTTACCTTTTCTGTCCTGGAGCCTTCCTACCTTTGCACCATGTGCACCCTTTGGCACCTGACCCTCAGGATGGCAGGCAGAGTAGTCCAAATCTTACTCATAGGGTTAATAAGGACTAATCAGTAATTCTAAGAATTATCTTCAGTGAATAAATATTCATGCAGTGTTTTAGCTTTATTTAAGAAAATGTACATGATTATACCCAGGCAATAAAATACTACACAGAGAAAGATGGCAATGCTACTGCTTATCTTTCAATGTACAGGCAAAAAGCAGTCAAAGTTTCACAGTGGACTCAGACTAACACAGAAGTCTGCCTATTGGCTTGACCTATTGGTATGTCCACATACCCTATGTGCCCTCTATCAGGCTAATGAGAGATTGAATCAGAGCTATCTAGTTCAGTTTGTGCTACAGTCTCATGGAGGCTTTTTTATTTAACCACTGCAAGTGTGACAATCATGTATCTATAAAGTCATTGTCTTCTAATTATGGGGCCTATTACGATGGAGGATTTTCCGCATCCTCCGGGCCGGCGGAAGCCACCGCCGGCCCGGAGGATGCGGAAAATCCTCTGCGGACCCACCAAAGACCCACCGCCACATTAGGATGGCCGGTGGGTCCTGGTTTCTGTCCGCAGCTTTTCCGCCGCGGTTGGCTTACAACCGCGGCGGAAAAGCACTAATATGGTGACGGTGTCTCTCAGACACCGTCAGCCAGATTAGGATGGGCTCTGAAACATGCTTTTCCGCGGCGGCTTTTCCGCCGTGGAAAAGCATGTGTAACTTCACTGCGGGGGCCCGTTGCGGGCCCCCTAGGTGAAGGGGGGGATGGGAGTGCACACGGGGGGTACCTATGGTACCTCCCTGCATTTGTATGCAGAAAGCGGCAGGCACCGCGCGGTGCCTGCCACTTTCTACATACAAATGCAATGCGTGCATTTTTAACATTGCTGCGGGTGCAGCTTGAAGCCGCACCCGCCGCAATGTTAAAAATAGAGGATGTGACCGCCAGGGTGGCGGTCACATCCTAATTGCACAGGAGGGAACTCCGCAGCCCATGCGGAGGTTCCCTCCTACTCTATGGTGGCGGACGGACTCAGGTCCGTCCGCCATCATAATGTGCCCCTAAGTCTGGCCCTCACCTCGGCAGATTTGCACAGGGACCGTGCTGGAGCAAGGAGCTGTCACACTCAGGTTCAGCAGAAGCCATTGACCCAAATAGCCCCTGCTCAAAGAAAGAGAAATGCCCATCAGAAATATAATTTCAATCATCATTTATTTAGTCACCATGTGAACATAAAAGAATCATAAAACTGATAGCACAAAATATATTAAATACATTACAAGTTTAAAATACATATGAAAAGTGAATTCTTGAATCAAAATTTTGCTGATACCCTCTGCCGTATAGCTTCGGGTTTAGTCACTAAAGGGTGAGGTGGGAGTCCATAGGGGGAGAAGCTGTGTTCTCTGGAGCCCCCATAAAGCATAAATGTACACCTTGTAGTGCCACACACGTAATTTGTGAAACTGCTGATTTGAGTGGCTGCTCTAAGAATTAATGGTTTTGAGACAGATGTCGAGATAATGCACAGTCTCTCAAAGAACTTAATGACAGCGGTGGATCCCGCTCACAGGTGTCGTGAACAGCACTAAGCAACAATCAGCTCAGTCTTGTGGGGTCAGAAGCTTTAAACTGCAATAGCAACCCAGCAGATCACTCCCAGGCTGGAAGGCTATAGCACTATCAAGGTTCAGATGAGTTCAGCCTGGGAAACTCTGAAGAAACAAGGGTGCAACAATCACAAAATTCTTTAGCAGTTCAGTTGCTACCCTTGGGGGCACACAGTGCAGCTATTTACAGGTGATTCATGTTTAGTTATACCGTCAGGCAGATCCTTTCTTTACCTAAAATATATTAAAGGATATTGCCCCTCCAGGCACTCTCTTCATCCTTTGTATGGGCTTAATTTGTTTCCAGATTGGTGACTCTACATACTCCATCTCATAGCCTTTTTTAGGAACGCATCTTCCTAACTATGTGATACTAAGGGCCCAATTAAGAAGTTGTTAGGAAAGGCTCCGGATGGGATTCGATATTGCAGAATCCCATTCGGAACCCTTGTTTCTGAGAGACTCGTACAGATTTCCCAACGACTGATTACGATGCCCGGAAACCAATCGAGCAGTCCAAATTGGTTCCGAAAGGCATATGGGTAGCCCCAGTCTTTCAGAGCCGATTCGTACAGCTCTATGGACACTGTTTCCGGACGAGTGATTACGATGAACGATTCGGACAGCCATTCCGATTCCGTTTGCCCAAGATAAAACGGCTGCCAGAATCAGTCTTTTGGGGACCATTGCAGGCCCCCTTCATCCGGAGATGTACGAATGTAGCCAGTGGGGGTACCCAAGGTACCCCTCTTCCCAACCATGCACGATGTGGCAGGTACCCCGCCACAGGGTGCAAGGTTTTCCCCAACCACCCCTATTTCAATGGAGCCTGTGTTCTCGTTCGGAACACAGGCTCCCATTGAAGTCAATATGAGTCCAACTGAACAATGTTGGGAAGCATCACAATCAGTTGGTTCGACTTGCAAAAGCTGATTCGGTCAAAAATGATTCCGGAACCGATTCGGTCGGAAGAGTTTCTGAACAACATCCTAATCGGGTCCTAAGTATGTTCTTAAAGCCTCAGAACATATAAGGGTAACAATACTCTCTACTAACCACCTGTAAAGTGGTAAGCCCCTATATTTCCATTTGAATAAGGAAAGTCAGTAGGTTATCAAACAGGATTTAGCAACCAGATATGTGTCCGCTTCTATGCCAAGAACAGCATAGTTATTGTTTGTACTTTTAGCATTAAAAGTATTAATTGATGGAGCAGGGCTATATGTGACTTCTTAAAAACAAGAGCCCTGAGCAAACATTTCTAGAAACCTTAAATACTTAAATAATTCACTTTGAAAAAAATCCACACTGAAAAGTCCACACAAGACGCGGTTCTAAGTACAAACTATTTGTGGTTCATTTAAAATTTGAGAAGTCATTACATAAGGCAAAAAGGTAATGGTTTGTAAATCAATCACAAATACTCAAAATGCAAATAAATGTAAAACGGCATTGGCAGTGGAAGCTAAACCCTAATCTAATCAATAGCCAGAACCAGTTACAGTCTAGCACAAAGCAAATGAGCGTAAAGGAGCATTTGTCATTAGAGCTGCTCAATTAAGGTAGAAGAAAAGGGACATGAAAAATATTCAAAGTAAAGATCAGTAAACAGACTAAAGTGGAGTCATCTCTCTAAGGCAGCTGGTAAGGAACCTTAAGAAATTAAATCTAACTGCTAAATAATAAAAGCTCAATGTGAAATCTACTCTAAAATCTCTAATCGGCAAGGGAAAATCTTGGCTCATTTTGCTAAATGGAGAGTTTTTATACAATATTAGACGAGAAACCATACACTCACTGTGACATGATGTAAAAGTTACTTTGAACTATTCAATAGTAAAACAGAAACACATCACCTGGTATAATGAGTTTTACTATACCTCTATTCAATAATCCTTTATTATGCTCCACAAAAGAAAACAAAAGCACATTCTAAACATAAACAGCATTTTCGTTCTGTCAAAGTAAATGGCCTTCAATTGTGGACAGTTGAAATCTGCCCTCTTCTGAGCAACAACATGAAAAGAAATTAATACATTTAGCATGTTACAGTGCAAGTAAAGATTGTAGTACTTAACGGTTTTCAGGCAATTAATATAGCACTGAAGGTCATATTTGAGGCTTTTAGTGCACAGGCAGAGAAAGACAGGGCGAGTCTGTGCCTCTGTACATTACATGCATTTAAAATGGTTGCATGACATTACAATGCTGACAAATATCACACAAGCCTTTACCACACATTTTTTACCCCACACTTTTTTTTTTACCACAGAGATGTCTTTACCACACATGGAAAGTCTACTTAAGGTAAGTGTTACACACACACACACACACACAAACGTATATATATATATATAAACACACACACACATATATATATATGTGCGTGTGTGTGTGTGTATGTGTGTGTAACACCCTAAATGGACTGTATATATATATATATATATATATATACACACACACACACACACACATATATATATATATATATATATATATATATATATATATATATATATATATATATATATATATACACTGTCTCTGTTAATTTGCACTAAATGGTGAAATAATAATAAAAAATTGGCAATATCGAGCCCTACAGTGCCGCTTGGTTTTTAACTGCTCCGAATGGAAAGCAGTAGAAAATTGTGAACAAATATTATATATATATAAATTCAAATTCAATTCAAATTATATATAAATATATCCAAAGAATTTGCCGTACACCATCCAATTCTTGTGGCTATGACGAAAACGGACCCACAACGCAGTGCACAGGATTTTATTTACATGCCCTGCACCTTCGCCACGACACGTTTCGACCTTCCAAAGGTCTTGTTCAGATAACGCACATGCAAAGTACCTTCCCCAATATAAAGGGCTCATGCATAAACCCGTGACTTGTCACATGATAAATAGACATAGAGGAATTGTTCCAAGATCGTAAGGATAACCATAGCACCCATATATCAATCATTTCAATCAATACTATGGTATTGGCATAAATAGTTAAATAATCCTTAAAAACATTTCAATATGTTAAAAAGGTACACCAAAACTGTATCTAAAAAAACGCATTATAAAGTGCATTTATAAGATAGGCAAACAATCCGTCTAATAGCAAAAAATAAATAGCTAATAACATGTAAATACAATATATCCACTATATACATTCCTAGACTTAATCTAAAATCAAGGATTAATATAAATGCTGTAGGATTATGCCTTTTCAAAATTGTGTTACTTTGTATATATTGAGTGCTAATGTGAGTTAATACAGCTCAAAGTGGGCATAGACTCAATTCTTCTTTTTTTTTTTTAAAGTGCAAGTGCTAACAGTGTTGCCCAACAGGACCACCCACGCTTCCTAAAGTGCTAAGTGCTAATGTATAGAAGACTAAAAAGTAAGGAAGCATAGGAGCAAATATAAAATTATTAACAGTTAATCTTACATGTGTGCAAATATAAAAAAAAGATCTAAAATATATTACAGGCAGGTGTGAAAATCCTCGCTGGAATTCAGACCAGATGGTGTCTTTGTGTCCAATTCCAGGATATACCTAGTTTCCAATTGACGTAGAAGGGCCTCACGGTTGCCCCCCCTTCTTAATGGGAGAATAGTGTCTACCACATAGTATTTTAGATACTCTGGATTTTTATTATGTTTGTCCTTGAAATGCCTCGCAAATAGGTAGGAAGGGTCACAATCAATTATTGCCCTGATGTGCTGAAGTATCCTCTTGTGGACCTGCAACTTTGTACTACCATCATATCGCAGGCCACAGGGAAACACCAGCACATATGTTGGGTGCTCCGTTTTTCATGTTAACAGTTTCGTTATAGGCACTGTTTCTGTTTTGAAAGGGCTAACATATGATGTCCTACTGCTAGCAAATCTACATGCCTTGCACGAGGAGCATATCACAAATCCTTTACGGGAGGACAACCAAGTTTTACCCGTCATGATCTCTAGACTGCTTTTAACCAACATGTTGCTCATAGATCACGCTTTTCTAAACGTTAAACCAGGGGTTTTGGGTATTTGGTCCCCCAATATCGGATCATATTGCACCAGCATCCAGTTCTTATTCATTATTAAGCGGATACGTTGGTGCTGTTTGTTGTATGTTAGAATAATTTGCGTCACTTGATTAGTGGGACTTGCACTGATATCCTGTACTGTGGACCTAATAGACAGAGTGTCCCCCTATAAATATTATTGGTCTTGGCAATAGCATTATCTATAGTCTGGGTAGAGTAGCTCCCAGCTAGGAACCTTTCCCTACTTTCTTGTTGGGCCAAGTCACAATCATGCGGGGGTTGCAGGTGCGTTTGATGCGCAGCATCTCTCCATAGGGTATACTTTGGATAAGTTGTCTGGGCTGATGACTGGTAGCGTTTAATATTGTTTTACCAGCAGTTGGCTTTCTGTACATTCTAGATTCAACTTTACCTTCACAAATAAAAACCTCAACATCAAGGAAGCAGACTCTTTCTCTACTCATGCGAGCCGTGAAATGTAGGTAAACGTTATTGCAATTAATCTGTTCTATGAAAGGTAGTGCCAGATCTTCAGGACCCTCCAAATCAAGAACAGATCATCAATTTACCTATACCAGTGGCAAATATGTTGGCTCATGATGTCTGCATAGTTGTTGTTGAGGAGAAGGAAGCCCCCATCGCCACACCTCTAAGTCTGCTGATAAACCTGATTTTGGAAGAGGAAAAAGTTGTTTTCCAAACATGTCACTATCATATTAACCAACATCTTATTATGCATATACAAGTCCATTGGTCTCACATTCAAATAATGTTCAATGGCTTTGATTCCATCTTGATGTCGTTTGCTTGTATACAGTGACGTGATGTCCAAAGTGATCAGAATGCAATTTGAGTCCCAGGTCACATTGTTTATCTTTCTCTAAAAGTCACTTGTGTCTTGCAGATATGATAGTAAATTCCACACATGATTTTGTAAAAAGTAATCAACATATCTTGAAGTATTTTCCATGAGACTGTTGCATGTAGAAATGATCGGTTTGCCAGGAATCTTCGGGATGCAGTATATAGCTAAAATTACAGGGTAATCATTTTTCAAAAATGTTAACTCATCTGTGCTCCGTGCTCAAAAGAGCTCCGCTTTTTCCATGCTATAAGTTTAGCATGATAGTTGTTTTGTGCTTGCCTGACACACTGCATGTTGCTTCTCTTGTAACAGTGTTTGTCGTTCAATTAGGCCAGGGCTTCCTCCATGTACAATTCCCTTTGCCATAAAACCACATTGCCCCCTTTATCAGATTGCCGTATGATGACATTGTCTTTGCCCTGCAATTTCTTCATTAGTTGTATATAGGAGGTATTTTTCTGGCTTATGTTATGCTGGGCACACATAGTGATTTTATATAGTTTTTTGAACTCAGCTGTTACTTGGTCATGGAAAATTTCCAAATTGTCATGTAACATTACAGGATGAAAAGTTGATTTAGGTTTCAACAGTGTTCGTATGGAGTCACTGATTCTTTCTGGTTCATTTACATTCTCACCATTGTTCTGTTCATTCTGCAGCTGGTGTAGATCTAGTAATAAATCAACGTCCCCTGCAACCAGCAATGTTGGACTTAGAGTGCTTGCTGTCGATTGTACTGGAGGTTCTTTGTTGTGCTTAGACTACAATAGATGATATTTCCGCAATTTCAGTATGCGTATGAATCTAAACACATCCATACGTGTTTTTGCATAATTGAAATTGCTTTAGGGTCTGTAGGAAAGTCCCAGTGCCAGGATTTGTTTTTCAGCCACATTTAAATTAATGTCAGTCTGATTGATCACTGCATTGGACTCTGTGGGTTCACCACGTTCATTCAGTTGCGTTTCCATCTGACATTCACTGGTTTTTAGTTTGGCTGCCTTCCGTCTGTTGCTGCACTGCCATCTTTCTTGGTGCTTTTGGTTGTCTCTCAGGTGTTTTGCTTCCTTTGAACTTGTGGGTACAGTGTTTGTCGCCAATCTTGGCGGAGACAATCTACTTTTTGAGCCAGGTAAAGTTTGATAAACCCAAAATCAGAACTGGTTCTTACTTGTTCATTATTGGATTCATTTTCCGGTGCCGAACTTAATTTGGATGCTGAGGTAAAAGCCAGTGACATGTTGTTCAACTAGTTAGTTTCATGAGCGGAGTGCCTTCTTTATTTTTCCCTTTAACTGAGTCATATTTTCGTGCAAAGGTAAAAACTTGGCCATTTTAATAATCTAATTTGTCCCTTTGAAATTTATAAGCCTTTCGCTTTTTAATAACCTCCTCATCCTTGTGCAAGCGCGCCAACATATCATCACAGTATTTATTTTATTTGTCTGAACTTTCCAATCTACTGATCTCATTATTTACTTTATCAATTTGCAATTGTAATGTGGTGCGATCACTTGCTGCATATCTAACCAGTATTTCTGCAAGCTTGCACGAGGATTCTAAATTACAGTTGCCCCATTCCGCCAGCATGTTTGGATCTGGGTGCTCATAACTTGGTGCTAACATTATCCGCAGTCCCCTTGGAATTCGTCCGGCTTCTAACTAACGCGATAGGGATTTATACTCCCACCATTTGGACTGTTCTGCACTCATCAGTTTTTCTAGTTTCTTAAAGAGCTCCTTTGCATTAGGATGTCCTGTTTGAACTGTACTTGTTTGCTCTATCATTACCAATTCCACAGCCGGGGAACCATCAAACATTCCGTTTGCTGCCTCCTCACGACTCCGCAGACTGGGACCCAGGGGGACCTCGGCGCGAGCCGGTGTCCCCCTGGGAGGGTTTGTGCGATGGAACAATCCACTTAGCGCTTTTCGTGGAGGGATAGGAAGGGGCGGGATTTGGAGGGTTTGGTGTAGCTCTGGGGCAGGAGTGACGTCATTCAGGAGGCCGTCGTTTGAGCTTGCTGCGTCGTTTGTGGCGTCGCAGGATTTCGTGTCAGGAGAGGCGTTTCCTTTGGTCTCCATGGAAGGTGACCGCGTCGTGAGGTTATGCTGTGAGGGCGCTGTTGGAGGTGGGGCAAGCTGACCTCCTTCATCCTGGTGCCCCGGTGGACTTCGAGGCGTGCGGCGCCAAGCGCCCAAGGCGGTCGGCGGCACAAGGGGTGAGTCGGGCAGTGGCGGCTTGTATGCCTTCTTCGAGCCGCGCACCGCTGACGTTGCTTACTGTTCCTAATGCCTCAGTTCTTACACGCAGAGCGCCCCCCTCAGGGACGAGCGCTCACGTGAAACAAAGAAAGCCTCGCTCCTTATCTTTACCGGCCCTGTCAAAGAGGCGGCTTGGGGTCTCAACGTGTAGGATGGCCCGGTAGGAGGGGCAGCAAGAGAGGCAGTGGGGGTTTTCAGAGTGTGCCGGCTCTCCTCACGCGTTTTAGTGGTGAGGTGGGGGGGAGTTTAGAGTGTGCAAGGCAGCCTGTTGTGCACACAGAGGGTGTTTTTCTACAGTAAAATGCACATTTGACAGAAGACTTGCCTCAGAACTGTTTTACTATTACAAGAGGTTTGCCTGTGATTAATATAGCCCCTCCTGTCACGGATGTTGGACGCTGTGCTGCTCTAGTGGATCACCCTACGGATAACAAGGGGGAGGAAGAGGATGCAATTGAGGTGGCACGGGGTTTGTCTTCGCTCTATGCTGAGTCTGATTTGCATGTGGGCCACTAAGGGTGCGACAAGTTTTGAGGCTGCACTCACGCCCAGGCCTCGGGGCCCACCCAAAGCAAAATCTACTTTGGAGCATACTCCAGTGGCTTTAACTGCGCACATGGTTTTTCCGGACTCTGTTGAGGGGGGTAATGTAATTTTGGATCAGGAGGTGGAGGTTTGGCCTTGTGCAGACATTTTTTCTATTTTCCCAGAATCTCGCTCCCCCACCCTGTCACCCTCAGGTTGATTTTGATTCTTCGTTTGGGCCTCAGCGTGGACAATGGGTATGGGTGGAACATTCGGATATTTCGGCGACGGAGGCTGTAAGTTCTATCCGTAATTCTGGTCAGGGTAAGTTGACAGCGACTTCTGGCAGGAGCGGTAAGAGGTTTGTAGCGGACCCAGCCCATAGGTCAGGGTCTAGTGAAGATGGTTCAGCTTATGCGAAGCAAAGTGCGGCTTTTGGTAGGTCTTCTTTGTCTCGAGGCGGATCCAGTGCGGATTTGGAGTCATCGGCCGGGCTCTCTCAGCGGAGACCTGTGACCTCTTGGACAGATTATGATGGTGGCGTTGGGGATGGTGCAATGCTGAGCACGGGTGCTAATGATTGGAATTTACCTATGGTTCAAGGTGTTACAGAATATGGGGATGATAATACTTATGAGGGGGTTTTTGTGGAAGGTTCAGAGAATAATGCAGCTCCTGCAGTCTCTAATCAGGAGTTAGTGGGTGGGGGTCAGGGAGCAATCACTTCTTCTAGTTTTTTACAGAGATCAAGAGCGGATTTCTCGGTGGATCAAGATCAGCACGGCGGACATCATGGTCGTGATTATCCTCAGAAGTTTCAGAAGCGTGCTGCACAGCTTACGTCAGGTAGGCCTAATTGGTGGACTTCTTGTCACGACCTTTGGCGAGCGACAATACTGTCGTCTCGGGGGGAGATGTTGTTGGAATTTCAAATCAACCCTCGGGCGGGGTAAAACCAACGGGTGTAGTTTTTGTTCCCAATTTGACCCCTATTTCGGGTAACGTTACAGGGAAAAATACTTTGTGTGAAGCCAGTCAAACGCCTGCTAAGAGCGTTCCTAATACTAGTCAGGTTTTGGGTACTAGCAATGTTCGGACAAAACTTCCTTATATGGGTCTAGCTATGCCTCTGGGTATGCATCTTTCTGAGAAAACTAAACAAAAAATTTGGAAACATGAATTTGTTGATGTATTTAAATTGCTACATAGAGACATTCAAGCCGGAGAGGGATCCAAGGAGGAAGAATGGGAATTATCTAGACGCCCCAGAGTGCCCAAGAATATTGAAAATTGGACGGCTGCCTTTTTAATTTATGCCAGCGTGTATTGTGAGCGGCATCCAGAAAGGGTGGTAGCCATGTTTAAATATATAGATATTATTCGTAGAGCACATTTGCAGGTTGGTGGTTATGCTTGGCTCAATTATGATGAAGAATTTAGGGCCAGAGTCAGCATTTTCAATGATAAACCCTGAGGAGAGGTGGACCAGGAACTTTGGTTACAATGGATGTCTAATCGGACGCCCGCAATGATACATACTGCTAGCGGTTTGCCTATAACTTATCGGCCCTTTCTGCAGCGTCCCGCCCAAATGGGGGCGGGGGTACTGGGTAGGGCCCAATTGCCTGCAGCAGGTGCATGTTGGAATTTCAACCGGGGAGTCTGCACCAGACAGTTTTGCAGATTTAAACATGAATGTTCGTAATGTGGAGGTAGGCCTGCCATTACCCAATGTTTTCCGAACAACAACTTTGGGGATCAAGGGAGGGCCCAGAGAGGTAGAGGAAACTTTCAACAAGTTGTTCCAAAAGGCTTCTACCCCGGTTAACTTGCAGGCTATGTTGGTATGGTTGGAGAAGTATCCTGATGCGGAGGCTGCCTCTAAACTATTTTGGGGTTTTACGGTGTGATTCAGGATAGGTTATCAAGGGCCACGTTGTCATCGTTGGGCTGATAACTTAAAGTCTGCCAAAGAGTTGCCTCATGTGGTGCGCATGAAACTGGACAAGGAATTACAAGCTGGAAGGATATTGGGCCCATTTAGTCAGTGTCCTTTACCTAACTTGATTGTGTCTCCTCTGGGGGTAGTTCCCAAGAAGGTGGCAGGTGAGTTCAGGCTCATACATCTTTTGTCATGGCCGGAGGGCCAATCAGTTAATGATTTTATTTCACCTACTGATGCCAATGTTTCTTATACTTCTGTGGATGGCGCTTTACGATTGGTACGTTTGGCTGGGACTGGTGCGGAGTTGGCTAAATGTGATGTGCAATCTGCCTTTCGTTTGTTACCTATTCACCCATCGGACTTTGAGCTTCTCGGCATGTTCTTTGATGGTGCATTTTATGTTGATAGAGTGCTACCTATGGGCTGTTCGATTTCTTGTGCCCTGTTTAGAAACCTTTAGTACCTTTCTGCAGTGGTGTTTGGTGCAAAAAAGTGGGCACACTTCTCTGTGTCTTTATTTGGACGATTTCATGTTCATCGGTCAGGCAAAATTGAATCAATGTCTCAGAGTTTTAAACTGTTTCTAGAATATGGCAAAAGATTTTGGTGTGCCATTGGCTCCTGAAAAGACAGAGGTCCATCTACCACGCTTACCTTTTTGGGCATTGAGATTGACACCGAAGCAATGATGGCCGTTTACCAGCTGCTAAGGTGGAAGAAATTAAATCTTTTTTACTGGAAGTCCTGGGCAGACACAAAATTGAACTCAGACAGGTGCAACGTTTGCTAGGTTATTTGAATTTCGTTTGTAGGGTAGTTCGGGCTGGTAGAACGTTTTGCGGGAGACTAGGCATGGCTATGTCAGGAGATTTTCTTCCTCATCATAGGATACGACTTACTAAAGCCATCAAAGATGATCTGTTGATTTGGCTACAGTTTCTGGAAGGCTTTAACGGTGTTTCCATATTCTTTGTCGATGACAATACGATCTGGCAGATCCAAATATTTTCAGACGCGTCAGGGGCTCATGGTTTAGGCCTTTTTTGGGAAGGACGTTGGTGTGCAGAGAGATGGCCTCAACAGTGGGTTCAGCAAGGACGCAGTATTGCTTTCCTTGAGTTCTTTCCTCTCCTGGTAGCCTTACAGGTTTGGGGTGAGGATTTCAGATATCGGTGTGTTTTGTTTCACATTGATAATATGTCAGTGGTGGATCTGGTCAATAAACAAAGAGCGAGAGATGTGCGTGTTTTGCATCTGTTGAGATATTTCATGTTGCAGAGTCTCAGATTAAATATTGTTTTTAAAGCACGTCATATTCCTAATAATACAATCGCAGATGCTTTATCTCGCTTTAATTGGCAGACATTTTGCTCTTTGGCGCCAGGGGCGGACAGCTGCAAAACTGCGATTCCTCAAGACATCTGGGTACTGGGGGATTGAGGATCATCGAGCTGGTTGAACAATCTATTGCTCCTTCCACCAGACGAGGTATCTCCAGGCTTGGTCTGAGTTTTTAGGTTTCGCCATGGCGTTGCAACTGCGTAGCAGTTGCTCCGCCCAAGGGCGAAATCTAATGTTAGCTCTATAGTGGCGACTTGAAACCGCCCCTTCTTCCATTGGCTAGCTCCATAAATGGAGGCTAGCCATTGGAAGAGATTGGCCGTCAATCACGTTTTCCAGAGAAAACGCGATTCGGGGGCGTTTCTGGGTCTTTTTTTAAGCCCCGCCCCTTGTTGCCGTGTGTCCCGGGCCGCGCTGTGATTGGCTGCAGGCCCGGGACACCCCAGTGACGTCATTTCCCGGGCCGCGCTGTGATTGGCTGCCGGCCCGGGACACCCCCGTGACGTCAGCCAATCACAGCACGGCCCGGGACCTGACTTGTTTTTTATTACATGGAATATTTATACTGTCTGCCAACCTAATTAGTTTCAACTTGGTAGATATGTTTTGCAATTAATGTTTATTATCTGTACCCAGTGGAATTTTACATATTTATAGATACGTATAAACGTTCCTAAAACAAATCGACCCTTAGCGCATCTGCTAGTTGTACGTGCCGCCAATGCCATCGGGTACTTCTAATTAATAACGTGTGTGCTGTTCGCGTCCCTCGAGGGCTTTAAATGGAGGCCCTTCTAGAGAGACCAGTATTTGGTGAAGGTGGGTTCTACGGCTGCAGGCTTCCGAATCCACACGTGCATATATTTCTCTACAACACACCTAAGTGTTACCCGTTTAGTAAGTATTCACGCTCATGGCGCAGCGTTTTTTCTTTCCCACTGCTGCTTGCAGCGAATGTCTTTAAACTCCCACAGCGCCGCGCATTGCTAGAAATGTTTGCCAGAGAAGCGCTCTGTTTTCTTAGAAACCGTTTCTATTTTAGTTTTTAAGCAGATGTAATCACGCACATGCTGCGTTTCCCCGGAGGTGTTTCTCTGCACTGAAAAAAACACACATTCTTCAAATTCAATTGTTTTAAGAATGTATTACCTTTTTGAAAATAATGTGCCCTCTACAGCGCGGCCGAAAGAAACCCGGCGTGATTCTATGCAGGGGTTGTGGGTGGGCGGCCTACAAATACTGAGGTCTTATGTATTGTGTAAGCAGATCTACAGGATATGTGACTATTAATTACTTCCTTTCGGTGCATGTGTTTACATAAATTCCAGTCCATCCCAAGACGACATGGTCAGGCGTATTTATTGGAATGCAGCTCTATTTTTTCTCAGTTCTTTCGTTCGTGTATTTCACTGGCTCTGCATTGGGTGTTGGACTGAACGATGATCAGCAAAACACGATAGCTTGTTGTTTTGTTATTCACCCGTGCCCCCAAGCTAGTTATGTTTTTTTCCCTTCTTTTAAAAAAAAAAAAGCATAACATTTGATTTTTCAAATATGCTAGCTCATTTTTGGTTGCTGGCTTTTGGTGGTGCTGTGGTGCATATATTGGGTAGAAAAAAAAGAGTTATGGGGCCTTGAATGTCCGTACACTAAAACCTGAGTTACCTATGAACATTCTATTTCCAGCAGGGCTTTTAGTGGGCCGGGTCCACCCTGGTCTCAGACCCGTTCGTAATTAAAAACAAAAACACAGATTAACACTGGTATCTATGGGGCCCTATATTAATGTCCTTAACTGTACTGGGATATCTGATAAAGGTTTTTAGACTTTGTTCAGAAAATTAAGTTTTTGTTCATATTTTACTTACTCTTGCACCAAATTACCGTTTGGCTGGCACATTATAGGGATCAGAAAAACTAGTGTGTGTAAGCGACGCCCCTAATTACATAGGCTGCGCCTCTTTTAGAGCCCCCCCTCACACACTTTTTTTGCATCCCTCTTGAAACCCTGACCCCCAAACATTTTATTTTTGTCCAGAGTAATCCAGCATCCGTTTCCGCTCAAGGCTCATTTTAAAGGACAAAATGTGACGTTAGAAGTCCTTGAATTAATCTCACAGGCTGTTAGTTACACTGGGCTGTACTGTAGCCTATTGTGTGCCTTTGTTCCCTCTGCTACTACCTACATGGAAAGCTTCAGGGTCAGTCCTGCTCAGTGTGAGGTAAACTTTTTGCGCGAGGAACACTCACTTAGCACCTATCTCTCTTGTTTCTTTACCGCTGACAGGAAGGTAGCCAAGTAAAGCTGCAACGTTCTCCTTTTTATTTAGTTCCTGTATATCATTCGGAAGTCTGAATATTGACGATCATGCTCACACTATTGATGTTTCCGATGAAAACCCCTGTTGTGGCCTATTAGAGATGTATTGGCTTTGCCAATTTTTACTGTACCGTAGTGAGGCTGCTGTGCAGAATGGCTAAAAGTTAGAAGAAAAAAAGCACTGACATGGCCAGCACCGACCGTGAGGGTCAGTGATCCGCTTTCTTAGTATGGAATTATTCTCTGCCTTCAAAACAAAACAAAAAAGAATTATCTACTGTCTGAGCTAAAGTTTATTGTTTTGGCGCAGCATGAAGAAGAGCAGGGAGCGCAGTGCTGTTTGCATCTTTGTAGCATCTTGACACCCAATGGCATTATTTTTGGGCACTTGTTTTCTGGTGAGACAGGAGGGGGCACGCAATGAAGAGAGAGGGTGAGAGGAGGACAGGGGTAAATCATTTGTTATGTTATGTTATGTTATGTTAACTATTTTTTATATAGCGCGCGGATGCCGCAGCCAAGTGGCGTCCCGGCGCTTGGAGATCTGAATAACACAACACGATTAAGAAAGCTGGACAAAAAACAGGCTAAACTGTGGAGAAAAGAAAAGTCTTCAAGGTCTTCCTAAAAGGAAGCAGATCTGAAATTGAGCGGAGTGAAGCTGGAAGAGAATTCCAAAGAGCAGCCGCCAGCACTGAAAACGAGCGACCACCCACTCTAGCCCTTTTAAAACGAGGCACTATGACAAGGTTAAGACTAGCAGAGCGAAGAGCTCTGGTAGGAACATAGTGCAGAATAGTCTGTGCAAGGATCGGGGGAGAGGCTAGGTTGAGGATTTTAAAAGTTAAGCAGAGGGCTTTAAACTTAACTCTTTGCTCAATCGGAAGCCAATGAAGATTGCGGATGGTTTGGCGAGCTGAGACAAATTTCGGGAGGCCGACAAGCATCCTAGCCGCCGCGTTCTGAACCCTCTGGAGACGGGACAGTTCGGCCTGGTTTAAGCCCAAAAACAGAGAGTTGGCATAGTCCAGTCTGGTAAGAACCAGAGCCTGGACCATGATCTGTCTTGTCTCAGCATCGAAAAATTTAAAAATGGGTCTCAGACCATGCAAAGTACCAAAACATACGCCAGCCACGCGTTTGGTATGGGAAATAAATGAAAGCTTGTCATCGAACCACACCCCAAGGTTTCTGACTTCACTCACAGGGGTAGGCACAGGGCCAAGATCAGTAGGCCACCATTGATCTCCCCATAGACCACTTTCCTTACCGAAGATAATGACCTCGGTCTTAGAGGCATTTAGTTGTAATCGGTTGTCCGTCATCCAGCCAGCAACAGCTTTTAACGCTGACTGGAAGGTGGGGGCGTCCATGCTGGAGTCTCCATTCAGTGCCACCGCCAGCTGCGTGTCATCGGCGTATGACACTAAGGAAAGACCAAAACTATGGGCAACCTCCGCCAAAGGCTGAACATACAAATTAAATAAAGTGGGACTAAGAGCCGAACCTTGGGGAACACCCTGAAGAATAGGACGTGACGCAGAAACAAAAGGGGGAGTGGACACTTTAAAACCTCGATCCTTAAGAAAAGAGCGAAACCACTCAAGTGCCGTCTCTCCGACTCCAGCCTCCATCAGACGATGTAATAAAATCTGATGGGACACCGTGTCGAAAGCGGCACTGAGATCCAAAAGGATCAGTGCCGCCGTCTGACCCTGATCCAACTTCTTCCTTATGTATTCCACCACAGCCAAGAGAGCTGTTTCGGTGCTATGACCTGCACGGAATCCATTCTGGGAAATATCCAGTAGATTCGTTTCTTGCAGGTGAGCAGATAAAATGCGGTTAGCATGAGCTTCCGCTAGCTTGGCTGGCCAAGGAAGAAGGGAAATGGGCCGGTAGTGTTCTGGTTTGGTCGGATCGAGGGTAGGTTTCTTAAGGATCGGAATGACCACAGCCTGTTTCCAGGCCTTGGGAACACTGCCGGAGCTGAAAGATATGTTGATAAGATCATGAAGGGCAGGATAACAACATTCAGCAAGTTCCCGGAACTGAGCAGGTCGCAAAGGATCATCCGGAGAGCCGGATTTAACTTTTGTTGTCAGAGCTAAAAACTCATCCCTGGTCGGACTAGGGATGGTTAGCAATGATTTTGGGGCCATAGAAGTGGGCATTTCCTCCCTGATGGGAAGCTGAGAAAATGACCTGTAGATGGCCTCCACCTTTTCAACAAAAAACGAGGCTAGATCCTCGCAATGTGCCAAGGAGGGCTCAATAGTAACAGTGTCCGTCCTCTTGCTGGTAAGGTCCTTACAAACCCTGAAGATGACCTTGGAGGGGTTTGTACTATTTTTTATCTCCAGAGCGTAAAAAGCAGCCCTAGCAGTGCAAATGGCCCGATGATACACTCTAGTGCAAGCCCTATAGGCCGCCTTGAGGTCAGTATCATACGCTTTACGCCAAGCGCGTTCTGCTTTTTTGCAAGAGACTTTCAGAGCTTTCAAAGATTCATCGTACCAAGGGCTTGAAGGGCTCGATTTGGTCTTACACCACTTGGCCGGAATGAGTTTATCTAAAGATTGATTGAGCCATTCACAGAAAGTATCATAGCCCCGGGAGACTTCAGTAGGAGGTGAAGGATGGTATTTCATCAGTAGCTGATGGAAATGCTCCAGATTCAAATTTCTCCAGGGACGTCTGAAACTGGCTGGAATCTTCTTTTCCGGGAAAGAAGAAGTAGTGGCAATAAGGATCTCAATCAAATGGTGATCAGTCCATGCCATTGGTCTAGGAGGCTGGACTGAAATGTTGGTTACCAGGTTCGTTATAACGGGATCTAGTATGTGGCCACCCGTATGGGTCGGTAGTTGGACCAGTTGAATCATTTGGAGTGCTTCCAAATCCTCCAATAGGGTGTGTACCGAGTTGGAGAGTGGAACGTCCATATGAAGGTTAAGGTCACCTAGGATTGTAAAATTCGCCGATTTCAGAGCTAGGGAGGAGATCACCTCCGGGAGGCTTTGGCGAAAGGCACCATCGGGACCAGGGGGCCGATATATCAGAAGTCCCGTAAACGTAAAGTGGGGGTTAACTGAGATGTTACAAAGGGCACTCTCACATCCTGGCAATGGGATGGGTTTCCAAATGCAGGGGTAGCATGACTTCACCGCAACTGCTATACCTCCACCTCTGGCGTTACGGGGAAGGGAGTGCATAGTATATCCCACAGGCAAGGCTAGGTTCATAACCGCCATAGACTGGTCAAGCAGCCAAGTTTCCGTAAAGAAAAAGATATCCGGAGCCTCGTCCGTTATCAAGGTAAAAACTTCAAGGGCGTGGCAAGATAATGATCTGACGTTTAGATGAAAGATTTTAAGAGATGATGGAGTAGACGAAACTACAACAGTGTCCAATTTACAGACCGTAGCCGGCCTAGCTTGCAAACTCTTGATGGGCAACGGTAGAGGTAGTTTAAAAAGACAAAAGGGGCACTGATAAGGCCCACTAAGAGGATCCAGTGTACCATGTCGACAGGGAATTACCTGACTCCGCAGTAGGCGGATATTCTCAGCGGAAATCATCGTGAACAGGCCAGAGTCCCCTGCCCTAGCCCTGCCTTAGCGCTGACGGGCGCAGACGGGCAGGACTCTGGCGAGACTCAGGCGTAGCGAAGGCGTGACCGCTACGCTAGACCGCTACGCTACGGGCGAGCATTATGTAGGCGACTGGCGGTAACAAGCGCTAGCGCGCTAACCCCCGATGTGAAGGAACCAGCCTTCCCAAGATGGCGACGGCGTCACGTCAGAGACCACGTGATGCGGAACCCCAGGAGCCCGGACCCGCTAAGCAGCGGTGCTTGAATTTGTTATTATATGCGGTGAGGGGCCAGGGGGGGGTAGCAGCGATGGCAAGTTAAAAGGCAAAATGCAATTGAGGAAAAATAAAAAGCAAACAGGTTTTAAAAAGAGCAGCGCGATTTACACCACAGCGCAAGTCTAAGTAACGCTCAGCGCTTCAATAACGCGGTGGTCACCTTCTCCAGGCAGACCCCGTGTCAAGACTCACCTTATGTAGGCGACTGGCGGTAACAAGCGCTAGCGCGCTAACCCCCGATGTGAAGGAACCAGCCTTCCCAAGATGGCGACGGCGTCACGTCAGAGACCACGTGATGCGGAACCCCAGGAGCCCGGACCCGCTAAGCAGCGGTGCTTGAATTTGTTATTATATGCGGTGAGGGGCCAGGGGGGGGTAGCGGCGATGGCAAGTTAAAAGGCAAAATGCAATTGAGGAAAAATAAAAAGCAAACAGGTTTTAAAAAGAGCAGCGCGATTTACACCACAGCGCAAGTCTAAGTAACGCTCAGCGCTTCAATAACGCGGTGGTCACCTTCTCCAGGCAGACCCCGTGTCAAGACTCACCTTATGTAGGCGACTGGCGGTAACAAGCGCTAGCGCGCTAACCCCCGATGTGAAGGAACCAGCCTTCCCAAGATGGCGACGGCGTCACGTCAGAGACCACGTGATGCGGAACCCCAGGAGCCCGGACCCGCTAAGCAGCGGTGCTTGAATTTGTTATTATATGCGGTGAGGGGCCAGGGGGGGGTAGCGGCGATGGCAAGTTAAAAGGCAAAATGCAATTGAGGAAAAATAAAAAGCAAACAGGTTTTAAAAAGAGCAGCGCGATTTACACCACAGCGCAAGTCTAAGTAACGCTCAGCGCTTCAATAACGCGGTGGTCACCTTCTCCAGGCAGACCCCGTGTCAAGACTCACCTTATGTAGGCGACTGGCGGTAACAAGCGCTAGCGCGCTAACCCCCGATGTGAAGGAACCAGCCTTCCCAAGATGGCGACGGCGTCACGTCAGAGACCACGTGATGCGGAACCCCAGGAGCCCGGACCCGCTAAGCAGCGGTGCTTGAATTTGTTATTATATGCGGTGAGGGGCCAGGGGGGGGTAGCGGCGATGGCAAGTTAAAAGGCAAAATGCAATTGAGGAAAAATAAAAAGCAAACAGGTTTTAAAAAGAGCAGCGCGATTTACACCACAGCGCAAGTCTAAGTAACGCTCAGCGCTTCAATAACGCGGTGGTCACCTTCTCCAGGCAGACCCCGTGTCAAGACTCACCTTATGTAGGCGACTGGCGGTAACAAGCGCTAGCGCGCTAACCCCCGATGTGAAGGAACCAGCCTTCCCAAGATGGCGACGGCGTCACGTCAGAGACCACGTGATGCGGAACCCCAGGAGCCCGGACCCGCTAAGCAGCGGTGCTTGAATTTGTTATTATATGCGGTGAGGGGCCAGGGGGGGGTAGCGGCGATGGCAAGTTAAAAGGCAAAATGCAATTGAGGAAAAATAAAAAGCAAACAGGTTTTAAAAAGAGCAGCGCGATTTACACCACAGCGCAAGTCTAAGTAACGCTCAGCGCTTCAATAACGCGGTGGTCACCTTCTCTTGTGTCTGCCTAAGGGGAGATCTGTGTGTGTGTGGGTCTGTGTGTGTGTGTGTGGGGGGGTCACTGTGTGTGTGTGTGTGTGTGGGGGGGGTCTGTGGGTCTGTGTGTGTGGCTCTGTGTGTGTGTGTGGCTCTGTGTGTGTGTGTGTGTGTGTGGCTGGGTGTGTGTGTGTGTGTGTGTGTGGGGCTCTGTTGGTGTGTGTGGGTCTGTGTGTGGGTCTGTGTGTGTGTGTGGGTCTGTGTGTTTTTGTGTTGCATTTGCCAGAGATTAAACTATTGGCATTGTAAATGACAATGCCATTTATTTATCTGTTTTCAAAACAAACACATAAATACAAATTTTGTCATTTACAATGCCAATAGCTCAAACTTTTCAAAAGGCGAAACCATTGCATTGTAAATGCTTGTTAAGTTATGCTACATCCCAAAATATGTCCGGTTTCTCTGTATGTGACGAAGCGTTCTTATTACAGTTTGTTTTGTCTTTGATGGACAGGCGTTTATCACGCAATACCATTGAGGGCAAAATTTCTGGGATTTCTTTTTATGGTCAATTGTTTTTTGGTTTAGATTTAGGAGGTGGGGTTATGTTACGTCATATGTTAAAAGGTTTCAGTAGAGAGAGGGCGCATTCCTTGCCTTCGCGTGAGCCTATTACTTTTACACTTTTGCAGAAGTTGTTGGTTCATTTGCCAAGATGTTGTTATAATGGGTGGGAGGTTTTGCGTTTCCGACTTTGTATGATATGGTTGTTCTTTGGGACATTTAGAGTGTCCGAATTACTGGGTTTGCGGGGGCAATTAGGCATACAGACTAGTGACATTTATTTTCAATGGGGGTCCTTGAGGATTTGGTTGCTTAAGTCGAAAACTGATCAATTGGGAAAGGGGGCATGGATTCATTTGAAAGGGAGTGGTGTTCTGGGTTGTTGTCCTCTGGGCAAATGGGAATCTTTCTTGAATTCACCTGATTTCCGTCCTGGGGTGTTATTCTGTCATAACAATGGGGATAGTATTACCTGTTATCAGTTGTTAGCTGTGTTAAGGAAGGCTTTGTCTTTGGCGGGAGAAAGCCCTTTGTTATTTGGGACACACTCGTTCAGAATTGGAGCTGCTACTGAGGCGTGCAGGTTGGGTTGGGGGTGGGAGGATATCCAAAGGATCGGTTGATGGAAATCAGATTGTTGCTCTCGTTATGTCCGAAACTGACTGCATATGTTATTCTGGTAAGTATGCACGCCTAATTGTTTTTCTCGCCTTAGGTCGAGTTAATTATCTGCCACGGAAAATGCGGACCTGGATTATAGGACATTCATTTGTCAAATGGTCAGCTACATTTGCAGAGCAGCAGATTTGTGGCAGAGCTCTAGGCCTTCAGAGCAAGGGTCATGAAGTCTTTTGGAAGGGAGTTGGTGGGATGAAATGGGGGGATTTATTTCCTTTGCTTTCAAAATTGTCACGGGAGAGGGGTTTTCCAGATTTATTAATTATTCATTTAGGTGAAAACAATCTTGTTCAGTTATCTGGTTTAACAATTATCAAACAGATGAAATTGAATCTAGCAGTCATAAAGGACAACTGGTCGAATACCTCAGTGGTTTGGACAGAATTCCTTTATCGTCATCACTGGAGGGGGGCTCACAGCCATACGGCTATGGAAAAAGCTCGCAGAAAACTCAATGGAGCGATGAAAACTTTCTGTTTTGCTATGGGTATCAAAGTATTGTCTCACGAGCACATTACTGGTATTGAACAACATCTCTTTCGAGCAGATGGGGTGCATCTTTCTCAGATGGGGCAAGCTTACTATTTGATGGAATTAAGAGATTTGCTGGCGGGTTTTTGGGGCGAAAACTTATGGTGCGATAGCAATAGTAAATAGTTTTAAGTACCTTTTTTCTTTCACATTTTGGGGTGGGGCCAGGAAAACTCTTTGGTTTTTCTGGGTGGCGCTTTTTTGGGGGTCTGGATAGTCTAGAGCGGGCTTATCCTTTCCCTATGGGGTGGGGGAGGGTAGACGGAAAAATGGTCATGGAAATATAATGAGGAGAGAAAGAAAAATGTTGGGATTGTACAGTATTGGGGAATTTTATTGATAAGTATTGTTGGGAATGTTTTGAGTATATATTCTTGATGAAATTGTTGGGGAAAATGTTGTTGATATGTTTCTTTTTCTCGTAACAAGTTTTGATTAAAGGATTAGCTGTTTTTACTGTCTTAATAAAGTGACCTTTTCTGCTAAGTATATTAAGGTGTGGGTTGTTCTTATTGCGCGATGTGTCCAGGGGGACCTCGGCGCGAGCCGGTGTCCCCCTGGGATGGTTCACGCGGTGGAACAATCCACTTAGCACTATTGGTGGAGGGATAGGAAGGTGCGGGATTAGGAGGGTTTGGTGTATCGCTGGGGCGGGAGTGACGTCATTCAGGAGGCCTTCGTTTGAGCTTGCTGCGTCGTTTGTCCCACCCACCCTCCCTCTTTTTCCCTTTTAATTTTTATTTATTTTGTTTTTTATTAAAAAAAAAATATATATATCGTCACGTTAAGACAGTTGACAGATTTATCCTTTCATTGTTTATATTTTTAGGCGCTTTTTGGGGGGTCTGGATAGTCTAGAGCGGGCTTATCCTTTCCCTCTGGGGTGGGGGGAGAGTAGACGGAAAAATGGTCATGGAAATATAATGAGGAGAGGAAGAAAAATGTTGGGATTGTACAGGATTGGGGAATTTCATTGATAAGTATTGTTGGGAATGTTTTGAGTTGGGGAACATTTTGTTGATATGTTTCTTTCTCTCGTAACAAGTTTTGATTAAAGGATTAGCTGTTTTTACTGTACTAATAAAGTGGCCTTTTTTGCTAAGTATATTAAGGTGTGGGTTGTTCTTATTGCGCGAATGGTGTGTGGTTTATGGCCTTTAATAGTTCTTACAACAATAACCATTCAAATAAATGTCAGTGGCAATGTTGCACACACTCCCCCTGAACCGGACTCTCAGAGACGTCCCTACCTTCATGAATAGGCAGTGGTTGCTCTGGTCCTTCGACTTGAGCGCCGCTGTCCTCGTTTCCTCAGCTGGGGAAATTCAACACTGTCGGGGGCTTCCACAGCATGCTCCTTGCTGGAGTAACTGTTTCCTTTTCCGGTGGAAAGCTGGGAAAGCCCTGCTTCCTGCTGCTAGGCCCAAAGATAAAGGAGGGGTCACGTTAATACCGAAGAAGCAACTCGGTGCAATTGCTATCCAAAGAATAGGCCGTACACCATCCAATTCTTGCGGAAATGACGAAAACTGACCCACAACTCAGTGCACAGGATTTTGTTTGCAAGCCCTGCATCTCCGCCATTACGCGTTTCGACCTTCCAGAGGTCTTGTTCAAATTAAGCGCATGCGAAGTGCCTTCCCCAATATAAAATGCTCATGCATAAACCCATAACTTTTCACATGATAAATAGACATACAAGAATTGTTCCAAGATCGTAAGGATAACCATAGCACTCATATATCAATCATTTCAATCAATACTATGGTATTTGCAAATATAGTTAAATAATCCTTAAAAACATTTCAATATGTTAAAAAGGTACACCAAAACTGTATATAAAAAACGCATTTTAAAGCGCATTTATAAGATAGACAAACAATCCGTCTAATAGCAAAAAATAAATAGCTAATAACATGTAAATGCATTATATCACTATAAACATTCCTAGACTTAATCTAAAATCAAGGATTATTACAAATGCTGTAAGATTATGCCTGTTTGAAATTGTGTTACCCTGTATATATTGAGTGCTAATGCGAGTTAATACAGCCCAAAGTGGGCAAAGACTCAATTCTTCTTTTGTTTTGTAAAAGTGCAAGTGCTAAAAGTGTTGCCCCAACAGGACCACCCACGATTCCTAAAGTGCTAAGTGCTAATGTATAGAAGACTAAAAAGTAAGGAAGCATAGGAGCAAATATAATATATATATATGAGAGGAGGCGATTACTTCATATTACCTACTGGCGGTCGCCAGTAGGTATATATAGTTAGGATTTTTTCTCTATGGGATTTTTGAAAATTCTATGTCTAATAACTTTGGCGTTTGTGGACGGAATTGGCAGAAATTTTCAGGAAAATTGAACATTTTGTTTCCGAGCAGCCCCTGGAAATTTGGGGAGGGTTTGTCAAGGGGGGGCCGAGAAAAAAGGGGGTCCCAAAACGCGTTTTTCCAATGTTAATTTCCATAGGGCGGTTGGCCTCACTTTTAGCCCGAACGGCTGAATGGATTTGCACGAAACTTGGCAAAATTGTAGGGACTGGTAGCCCGATGTGCCTTTGCTAGGTCTCAATATATGTGCTCCAGTGGATTTTGAGAAATTAACGTTCAAAAAAAGATATATATCTGTAACAGCGGACCGGGCAGCGCTCCGGTTCGCGTACTTTTCGCGTTACGGAGCTTTGTGAAGCGAAGCTGATTGGTTCTCCGGCGTCTGTAAACATTCCAAACAGTCCGTAGCGGCCGCCATCTTGTCTCTCGGTAGGATCGAGAGACAAGAGGAGGCCAAAGCGAAGGGGCAAATGACCATAAGGGGGCATAGTAGATCCTCCCTGACCCCCTAGGTTTGATGTGGAGGTTTTAAAAGGGCCCCGCGGGGCAAAAAAATAAATAAATAAATAATAATCGAACGGCTGAATGGATTTGCACGAAACTTGGCAAAATTGTAGGTACTGGTAGCCCGATGTGCCTTTGCTATGTCTCAATATATGTGCTCCAGTGGATTTTGAGAAATTAACGTTCAAAAAAAGATATATATCTGTGACAGCGGACCGGGCAGCGCTCCGCTTCGCGTACTTTTCGCGTTACGGAGCTTTGTGAAGCGAAGCTGATTGGTTCTCCGGCGTCTGTAAACATTCCAAACAGTCCGTAGCGGCCGCCATCTTGTCTCTCAGTAGGATCGAGAGACAAGAGGAGGCCAAAGCGAAGGGGCAAATGACCATAAGGGGGCATAGTAGATCCTCCCTGACCCCCTAGGTTTGATGTACCATTTTGCCAAGTTTGGTGTAATTCCGTTCAGCCATTCAGGCTGTAGACGTATCTAAATGTCCTATGGAAAATTGCATGGGGAAAACACATTTGAAAGTGTTGAAATTTAGAACCAATTAAAATGTTACTTTGGTTTTGTATTTGTGTGTGATGAAAGTTAATTGGTTATGTATATATCTAAAATGAGAGGAAACCACAGCCATTTTGTGATACTACTGTCTGAGGTACATTTGTGAGGAATTTTTGGTGCTCAATTTCTGGTGTTTGATTTACACAGTACTAACGCTTCTCCTACTTTCAAAAAGGTGAGTTGTTAATTTGTAAGGGGAACTATGTTGTACACTTTAAGATAATTTGAAAAATGTTTTCTGTTATTTATTTACAGTCCTTCTGTTATACTAAATACTTGATAAAGTTAGTTTTATATTATGTATTACTAAAAACGATAAATGAAAGTGATTATTTTTTTCTGCAATTTACAGCAAGAAATTTCAAAATAAAATGGATCACAATGAAGAGACCGTGGCAATTTCTTTTGAATTATCCACTACATTTATTGAAATTGACAGCACCAATAATTAAATATTCTCACAAGGAGGAGATGACTTGAATGATTTTTTTGATCAATCTCTTGACGGCGAATTTATCGAATGTTTGGAGACCATAGAGTTACAAGAATCATCATTGCAGACTTTTCATGAGGAGATTCCTGATGAGATGATTGAAGAGGAAATTCCTGATGAGGACATGTTACTAGTTCTTTCAAATTATGAAAATTCAGAAGAATAAATTTATATTTAGAAATCAAAAATTGTTTGAGACATTATTCATTTTTATTTTTAATTTATGAGGTTGTAGCGAAGTGATTGTAGTATAAAATGAGACTTATAGTATAGAGTGCAACATTTTTATGTTACATAGTAAGTTTACTCATATTTATTTCCCTTCTCCCACTATATTATCTCCAATGTGTATTTGACATCTCTTCTTCATCTCCGGCCTCCTTTCTCTCACTGTCTGTCTCTGATGCATCCTATCACTGCCATTTTGTGTAATTACAGAAGAGAGTAAAATAAAATAGTTCAGAACGTGAAAAGGGGGCAAAGTAGAGTACCCCTCACCCCCTAGGCCTTCTCAGGCGGTCCCAAAAGGATCAGTTCCTGCTTTCCTGAGAGATTATGGTATGAGTTCCATATACCACAATAACTGCATTACAACATGCAAGATATCTACAGAGGACACGGTGTACATTTCTCAGATGAGGGGAACAGAGTCTTTCTCTTGAATTTTAGACTCTGCATCGGTACCTACTTGTAGGTACTTAAATCACCCACATAACACAACAGCTCTTTTTAGAGCTACCCTACCTCTAAGCACTCCAAATTCTTATTTTACACTATTTTCTTTCACTGTTTTTCCCTGTGCTACGCTCAGGGTACGCGTACCTGGAAGCGTACATGGGAACGCACCCAGCGCTTACCCCGCGAAAATTTTAAAAAAAATAAATAGTTTTTTTGCCCTTCAGGGTCCTTCTAGGCCCCCCTCAGAAAATCTAGGGGGTCAGGGGGGTCTACCCTGCCCCCTTTTAATCATTTCCCCCCATTTATTTTCACCTCTTGTGTCTCGATTCTACCGAGACACAAGATAGCGGACTCTCCGGACTGTTTAGAATGTTGACAGACACCCAAGAGCCAATCAGCTTTCCCCTCGCGCACTTCCGTGGCGAGCAGGGTGCGCTCCCCGGTACGCGTACCGGTAAGCGCTAGAAGCGCGCATATAGATATATATGTGTTTTTAAAGTTAATTTAAAAAAAAAAAACACTGGAGCAATTTTCACCAAATATAGAAAAGGCACTTCTGCGTACCAGTCCCTACAATTTTGCAAAGTTTGGTCTAATTCCGTTCAGCGGTTCGGGCTGTAGCCTTGTCTATTCGTCCTAAGGAAATTAACATGGGGGAAACATGTTTTGGGACCCCCCTTTTTTCTCGGCCCCCACTTCACGAATCCCCCCGAACCTTTCAGGGAAGGAGCAGAGCGGAGCTGGCCTTAATTTTGGAAAGTTACAGGCAGATCCCTCAATCTGCACCAAAGTTATTCCCAATAGAATGTTGCGGATTTCCTATGGAAAACAATCCTAACTATAACTACCTACTGGCGACCGCCAGTAGGTAATTACCTACTGGCGGTCGCCAGTAGTTACCTACTGGCGGTCGCCAGTAGGTATATATAGTTAGGATTTTTTCTCTATGGGATTTTAGAAAATTCTATGTCTAATAACTTTGGCGTTTGTGGATGGAATTGGCAGAAATTTTCAGGAAAATGGAACATTTTGTTTCTGAGCAGCCCCTGGAAATTTGGGGGGGGGGTTCGTCAAGGGGGGGCCGAGAAAAAAGGGGGGTCCCAAAACGCGTTTTTCCAATGTTAATTTCCATAGGGCGGTTGGCCTCACTTTTAGCCCGAACGGCTGAATGGATTTGCACGAAACTTGGCAAAATTGTAGGGACTGGTAGCCCAATGTGCCTTTGCTAGGTCTCAATATATGTGCTCCAGTGGATTTTGAGAAATTAACGTTCAAAAAAAGATATATATCTGTAACAGCGGACCGGATGGTTCTCCGGCGTCTGTAAACATTCCAAACAGTCCGTAGCGGCCGCCATTTTGTCTCTCGGTAGGATCGAGAGACAAGAGGAGGCCAAAGTGAAGGGGCAAATGACCATAAGGGGGCATAGTAGATCCTCCCTGACCCCCTAGGTTTGATGTGGAGGTTTTAAAAGGGCCCCGCGGGGCAAAAAAAATAAAATAATAATAATCGAACGGCTGAATGGATTTGCACGAAACATGGCAAAATTGTAGGTACTGGTAGCCCGATGTGCCTTTGCTATGTCTCAATATATGTGCTCCAGTGGATTTTGAGAAATTAACGTTCAAAAAAAGATATATATCTGTGACAGCGGACCGGGCAGCGCTCCGCTTCGCGTACTTTTCGCGTTACGGAGCTTTGTGAAGCGAAGCTGATTGGTTCTCCGGCGTCTGTAAACATTCCAAACAGTCCGTAGCGGCCGCCATCTTGTCTCTCGGTAGGATCGAGAGACAAGAGGAGGCCAAAGCGAAGGGGCAAATGACCATAAGGGGGCATAGTAGATCCTCCCTGACCCCCTAGGTTTGATGTGGAGGTTTTAAAAGGGCCCCGTGGGCCTGGGGAGCGTACTACAAGGAAACAAGAATGATTGACTTTTAACTTATTGTATGTTTATAGATTTTTTTTTTGATTTTTTTTCTGCTGAGTGACGTCTCGGCCTATCTCCACGGGATGCAGTCCCTACCATCTCGGCGTTTAAGCCCAGGGGGACCGGTAGTGTGGTAGAGATAACGTCTGTTAACGTTCGATTCGAAGGAAATCAGGAAGTGTTGATAAACATTGTCTGTGCCATCTTGCCTTTTTTCAAATGCCACACTTTTGTCGTGCACGGCAGCCATTTTAGATGCCTTGACCAGACCCACTCTCTGCACGCTGTCGATCCTTAGCATGGCTCCCCACCCTCGCAAGCATCTCCCCCAGGCACTGGTCACCCCCGCTCTCTGTCTTACGCATGGGCAATAAACCTCCCCCCATCTGCGCTGCTCTTCCCTGAGAATCACACCCTGTGCCTGTCCGACACCTCCCTTTCGCCCTATTCACTACCGCACCCTCTGACACTCCTCTTCCTCTGTGTCCGATTGTCCAGGCCGGTCCCAGGCTATCAGCTAGCCCTGCAGATGTAGTTTATGGCCCCAGCTGTAAAGAATCACCCCTCTTCAAAGGAGTTATAGTAGATCACGGCCCACACCCGATGAGATCCGTCACACCACACGCGTTCCTACTATCTGAAAACCATTCTGTATTGTGATTGGGGAGGGGACCGAGCCTGAAGCGGAAGATTCCAGGGATGCCTCTTTGTACATCAAAGTTTTTACAATTATGTGTCACATTAAAAATATATAGCACTCCAACAAAGTAGTAGGATTATAAAACTTTAATAACTTATAAATATATACAACAAAACAAAAACAGTAAAAACATTTAAACATTTTTAGGGAAAAAGAAGGAAGTAGCGGTCGGTTGTGCGAATAGTCCCAACGCAGCACAACGTCCAGATTTCTGGACGGCACCCAGGTGATGATGCCTGGGTGCCGCACTGATTTCGGTATCCAGCGTGGGGCGTCGCGGGGGGTGGGTCATCAGTAGCGGTCTGTTGTGCGAATAGTTCCAAGGCAGCAGAACGATGGCACCAAGGTGATGTCCAGTAAGTTGCCGCCCTCCAAATAACGGCGTGGGGCCCCCTGGGGGGGGGGGGGGGGGTGAAGCGGCATGAACGGGCCTCCCCAGGTGGAGGCTCGTCTGCTGTAGTGGGGCGCCCCTTTACCGTTTCAGTTGCCATTCCGTCTGCTTTTGGTCCACTGTGTCAAAATCCGCCATTCAGCTGAGTTGCGCCCACTCTTGCGGTGCAGCGATAGGCGGCTGCCACAGGACTCTCAAAATGGCGGCAGGCTCTTTCCTTTTTGGGCCTGGTCCACTGAAATGGCCCTGGGACACCTTGGAAATCGGACGCTAGTCTGCTAGGTCTTGGACCCCATTCTCGAAAGCGTTCCCTCAGCCTTGAGGATTGTACAAAAGTCTTGGGGGCCCCCGACTCCTGCAGGCTTCCGGTGGGGAGCGGCTGCCATGATTGCTCGCGGAATGCCACGACGGAGCCACGAGATGGTGGTGCTTTCATGCTGACGCCAGCTTCAGTCTGAAACATCCAGAAACAAGGTGGGGCTTTCATCGTTTGGGAAAAAAAAAAGTTTTCATCCAACGAAAAGTGTTATTTTTAGGTCATATGATCAAGCCTTCCATCATTAGGAAACCAAAAGTAAAATGAACCAATGAAAAGTTTTATAAACAAGTCACATGACCTGTTATGCGGCATAGGGTATAAAAAGCGTAGAAAATCCGTTGGCACGTGAGGCAGCGTCAGTAGCGGACCGATGTGCGAATAGGCCGAAGGCAGCACAACGCGCCAAGATCCGGATGGCACCGAGGTGGTGTCTAGCAAGTTGCCGCACTGGTGTGGCCATCGTACAATGCTGAAAGTGGGCGTGGGGCGCCCCGTTGGCCTGTGAGGTGGCGTCAGTAGCGGACCGATGTGCGAATGGGGCCAAAGGCAGCGCAACGCGCCAAGATCCGGATGGCACCGAGGTGGTGTCATAGTTGAGAGTTCTGAGCAGCGGTTGTAACACTGTCTGAAGCTTATTTGCAGCTGCTGCAGCTTCACTACGCGCCAAGATCCGGATGGCACCGAGGTGGTGTCTAGCAAGTTGCCGCACTGGTGTGGCCATCCTATAATGCTGAAAGTCGGCGTGGGGCGCCTCGTTGGCCTGTGAGTTCGCGTCAGTAGCGGACTGATGTGCGAATAGGCCAAAGGCAGCACAACGCGCCAAGATCCGGATGGCACCGAGGTGGTGTCTAGCAAGTTGCCGCACTGGTGTGGCCATCCTACAATGCTGAAAGTGGGCGTGGGGCGCCCCGTTGGCCTGTGAGGTGGCGTCAGTAGCGGACCGATGTGCAAATGGGGCCAAAGGCAGCGCAACGCGCCAAGATCCGGATGGCACCGAGGTGGTGTCTAGCAAGCTATGCAGCTGAGTTGCATGCGCACTTGCGGCGAATAGGTCGAAGGCAGCACAACAATATTTTCTGAATAGAAGACACCACAAGGCGCTGAGATTCGGTTGGCACCGAGGTGGTGTCTAGCAAGTTGCCGCATTGGTGTGGCCAGCCTACAATCCTGCTCCGAATAACGGCGTGGGGTGCCCGAAGGGGGGGGGGGAGGCGGCGTGAACGGGCCTTCCCAGGTGGAGGCTCGTCTGCTGTAGTGGGGCGCCCCTTTACCGTTTCAGTTGCCATTCAGCTGAGTTTCGGCCGCTCTTGATGCTACAGCAACAGGCGGCTGCAACAGGACTCTCAAAATGGCGGCCTGTCCTTTGGATTTGGGCCTGGTCCACTAAAATGGCCCTGGGACACCATAGAACTCGGACGCTTGAATTTTTTTTCCTTTCCTCTACATGCAAAAAAGGTAAATTCCCGGTACGTTACACGCTTCATCTGCCACGATGTACTCTCCAGAGGAACCGAAAAAAAATATAGTTATGGTAACTATACCATGCATCGTCATATGGAGAGGTGGCACCGATCAATTATAGTGCTGCATAAAAGAGAGATTTGGAGGAGAACCCCCGACCTGCCAGTACATTCATCAAAGAACTGGCACTGACAGCATCAGAGGCAAGGGAAACGGTCCCAAATATTTAGAAGAACTTTGGAAAGATTAAAATGACATGTTTAGATTGTGGCAAATTAATTTCATGTGGACAGATGAGTGTTACTCTAATAAATACAGCATATGAACATCATCATAGTCGATGGTTGGTAGAGACATTTTGACTATATCCTGGACCTGCCCGTCCTCGCCCAAAATGGCGACAGAATAAATGGGAGTCGTAACTCCTTGTTGTGTACTGGTTGCAGAACATTGAAATCACGAGATACGTATGCAGTTTTGAAGCACATGGCGGGCGGGGACGAGAATTGATTGAATATTTCGACATCCCTATTGATATTAAGTTCTGATGTGTTATTGATTACTGTACTATTGAAAGTTTGAATTAACGTCACCCATGGTACTTGCCCGCAAATGTATATCTAGATAATTTTATTGTAACTGGCCCTGTCGTATTTTAATTATAAAATGTACGTCCACCGATTCCGCAACTGTTAGACACCTTAGTTCTTGCAACCTAATGGCCCGCCCGTTACGTTCCTCTACAGTGTAAATGTCTACTCATCATATACGATTACAGTTTGCTCCGTGGCCGGCCCACGTGGTTATAGGCCCGTATTTGTATACTGACATTTTCACAATAAAGGTTTTTAAAAGAAAACATGGTAGTAGTATTTACATTGGTAAAGTTTTTAATAATAGTCACTGTTTTAGAATCAGTAAAAGGCAAGTGAAATAAAGCATTCGAATTACATGAAGGGTAAAAGGTATAATACGCAGGAACGCAGTAAAGATAAATGGTCAAGGGTTGTTGTGTTTTCTACTCCTGCAACATAAAGTGATCGATAAGAATCTGATATTCTGGCGTATCGGCGACTAAGACAGCAGGCCGACCCTCTTTTGCTCAACGGCTCCGTCATGGGACGAAGAAACGCCCTTTTTCTCGAAAAAGGAATATATTTTACTTGCAGGACAGTTGTAAATTTTCCGGGAAAGTACATTAGCCTGGAACATTATAACATATGTTTAAGAAAAAATAATGTTCGAAAGTAATAAAAAGCGTAATTTTTAGGTCATATGACCAAGCCTTTCATCATTAGAATAAGAAAAGTAAAATGAACCAATGAAAAGTTTTATTAACAAGTTACATGATCTGTTATGCTTACGTTACGCGCTACGCGCCGCGCCCCGGATCACTTCCGGATGCGCTAACGCGGCGCGTCATATGACGCATTACGCGACAACGCAGGTCCAGAATATAGTCAAAATGTCTCCACCAACCAGCGGTCGGAACACAACCCCTTTCAGCAGGCTAAATAGTTCTGTTAAATGACAACAGAAGGGACTGGCAACAAGAACCATCAGTCAAAGAGGAGAGGGCAAGTTCTTCTCTACCGGGTCACGTTGGGGCGCTACCGGAACTGATCGAATTGGTAGTCTACAGAGTTTCTGGATGTTTCAGACTGAAGCTGGCGTTAGCATGAGAGCACCACCATTTCGTAGCTCCGTCGTGGCCATTCCACAAGCAATCATGCTAGCCGCTCCCCACCAGAAGCCTGCGGGAGTCGGGGGCCCCCAAGACTTTTGTAGAATCTTCAAGGCTGAGGGGACGCTTTCGAGAATGGAGCCCAAGCTCTAGCAGACAAGCGTCCGAGTTCCAAGGTGTCGCAGGGCCATTTTAGTGGACCACGCCCAAATCTGAAGAGCCGGCCGCCATTTTGAGAGTCCTGTGGCAGCCGCCTATCGCTGCACCGCAAGAGCGGGAGCAACTCAACTACATGGTGAGCGAGACGTTGTAGTCGAAAGAGCGGGCGGTAAACAGCTGAATAGCGGAAGAGGCACAGTGTAGCAAAAGCGGTCGGAATGGCAACTGAAATGGTAAAGGGGCGCCCCACTACAGCGTGTCTTTAGGTGAAACGGATTGTGGGACAAGGTCAAGAATGGAAGAGTTAACAAAAGGCAAAAAGTTCTGCTTGATCCCGCCGGCCACCTATGTCGGGGGCGATCTCAGGCCACACCAGGAGAACACGACTTGGGGAGGGGGCCGGAGCCAAGCGCCCCCTCCGAGTCCGCGCCATCACACCGTCCCTCGGGGGCCTCCGTTAAGCGGTTCAGGGTGGCACCGCATCACATTGTTTACAAATGCAGTAACGTACTCAAACAGCCCCCACTTACTTTTAGAATAGTGAAGATGAAGCAAGTGCAAATAGGCTTCAGACAGTGTTACAAGCACTCTTCAAAACTTTGAATCATCAGAGTGCATGAGTTTCATGCTCGATCGATTGAGCTAGCCGGATCGGGCAACAAAAAGTTTAAAATAGTTATGTAAATAGTTGTGTAATAAAATGTTTTACCCTGTTACTTTGCTGGTGTGTTGTATATATTTGCATAGAGTTTATCGTTATTTTGGGCGGGGTGGGTGGCGGAGCCGAGCTGTCTTGCAGCCATCATGGTGTGGAGTTCAGTTCATCTCACTAGTTTCGTATTTGTCATGAGGGGTTGTTCCTAATGTTTCTATTTTAGCGAGGTCAAAAAGAGATCCCATTAGTGGCCTACTGATTTTGCTCGATTCCTTTTGTTTTTTTACACGATTTTTCGCTATCTGCAAAGACTAAACAGAGTATTGCGACTCTGTGCTTGTTTGTAAATAGAGAATGAACCAAAGAGAACCAATTCTAAAACAGTAAATGCTTGGATAACAATCAATCAAATGGAGAGAGAAGCAGGCACAACGGATTATAACGGGGGCAAAGGCCTGCGTTAACTACCCTTCACTATCTGCAAAGAGAGAGTACTCCTAATAGAAATGAGGGGGAGGGGCAGCATTCAAAGCAGATCAGTGTGCATAAACACGAAAATGTTTTTTCTTACCACGTACTTGACATTCGACAGCTTATGATATTTGCTATTAAAAAACCATTGAAATTCACTGAAAAAACCATAGGTTATAGACCATATATAGTTAGGAATTAGCATTTACAAAACCTTGAAAATTCACTGAAAAAACCATAGGTTATAGACCATATATAGTTAGGAATTAGCATTTAAAAAACCTTTTTTTACTCACACAAAACCATTGAAATTCCATATATAGTTAGTAGTACTAACTATATATCACGCACCCGCAATCCACTGCTGATCATGTCACATATTACATCATTCATGACATGGTCAGTGACATCACTGATGACATCACTGATGACATCTCAAATGACATCACTGATGACATCACTGATGACATCTCAAATGACATCACTGATGACATCACTGATGACATCTCAAATGACATCACTGATGACATCACTGATGACATCTCATTTGACAATACTGATCACATCACTGATGACATCATTCATGTGATAATACGATGAACCTCTTCAGACTCTAATATAACCTTAGATACACTCAGTGTAAACAGACACTCACAGACTGTCACTCATCCATGGAGTTACTTACACACCTAGTCAGTCATGCAAAGAATCAATCACACCTCCATTTCCTCAACTATACAGTTATACACACCTTACTTATTCAAACATATACTAACACATATTTACTCTCTTTTAAAAATGTGTATGTATAGGCATTTATATAGCGCACTACTTACCCGTAGGGTCCCAAGGCGCTTCGACTGCTGCGAAACCCTTCCTGGCTTCCCTGAGAGATGGTCCCTTAATGGGTATCTCCAGGGTGAGACCAGGCATCCCCGGCGGTCTGGTGGGGCCGTTAGTGAAGATGAGGCAAGCTAATGCCCAGAGTTGCCGAGTGTGAACGCTGATCAGAGTGGGCACCGAGGCGAGAGAATTATCGAGTCCGCTGACCCTGGTCCAGAAACCTGCCGCGCCGGGAATTGAACCCTGGTCCCGGGCCGTTCTCTGCTCTCGGGTCTGCCGCCTCTAACCAGTGAGCCACACTACTTCACAGTGAGCCACACTACTTCACTACTTTTACAATCCCTGATACAAGTTCACAATCATCCATACAGCCACTCACACATTCACTGGCTCTTATGCACAGTTATTTATATATGCCAACTCTCACATGTACTGTGTTTTACATATGTACTTACTTTGACATGTAGCACTGAGATATCCATTCACTCACCAATGCACAGAGTCATACACCTCCCAGCCACCCACACACACACTCAGTCTCCCATACAAATACTTGAGCAACCAATCAATAACCCATATACTTACTCATATAGCTACTGATCAACACATGCAGCAGTTTACAGAACAACAAACATAATGATGCACAAATTAACACAGTTCAGTCACTAACCCATGCACTCAGTGAGACACATTTAACCACTCACTCATACAGTCAGTCATGCACCTACTAAATCCTTCATCCAGACACTTCTACATCCACTCATTCTTCAATATGTAAGACATATTTTAACTTTACAGAAATACACAGTCACTGGATGTCGTCATCAGTGATGTCATTTGAGATGTCATCAGTGATGTCATCAGTGATGTCATTTGAGATGTCATCAGTGATGTCATCAGTGATGTCACTGACCATGTCATGAATGATGTAATATGTGACATGATCAGCAGTGGATTGCGGGTGCGCGATATATAGTTAGTACTACTAACTATATATGGAATTTCAATGGTTTTGTGTGAGTAAAAAAAGGTTTTTTAAATGCTAATTCCTAACTATATATGGTCTATAACCTATGGTTTTTTCAGTGAATTTTCAAGGTTTTGTAAATGCTAATTCCTAACTATATATGGTCTATAACCTATGGTTTTTTCAGTGAATATATATATATATGTATATATCCACCATCACTTTTTCCGCTTGGGGAAGCCTCAACCTCAGCAGGGTGGCTACGGCGTTCGGGGATGGAGCTCCCGTAAACATTCCAACAAAAATGACCTCATTTAAATCCAAAGAAGAATGCTGCACACCAGGACCTTCAAGGAATGAGGTGCTTCATTCAATAAAATGGAATGGCAGCTCATTTTGGATCTTTCAGTCCTGACGCGTTTCGGCTTGGTTTAAAGCCTTGTTCAGAGGTAAACCATCTAATCCGTTGCAGCATTGCATTGTGATTTTTATACATTCGCTGACTACTAGGTTTCAACGTAGGTTCTTACATACTGCAAATCTCAGAATGCACTTTGAAAGAAATAACACTGTATTAATGGTGGAACTGCAATTCGATTTCCCTTATACTTCATTATTACAAGGACACTGCAGGTTTGCCTTTTTATTATAGTTTACTAATACTTTCAAAGTGTTATTATTGCTGCTCATCAATGATGCAGGCTAGATAGCATACTATGAATAATTCTTGATTTTTCGCACTGTTTTTTTGTGTAGTCCAATATTACTGAACTTCAAGAAGTATAAAATATAGAAGTTGATTATTCTATTTAACGTGTACCTGGGGACAACATTCATCACAGGATTAATGAGGAGGGCATTTTCCGTTCTCAGTCCAGCGCGCTAAATCTAGGAGCAATCAGTCTTTAAAAGCTCCCATTGACGTGAAGTAAGAGTCAGGCTGTTGCCAGTTTCTGTGGCTGCCAAGTGCCGAACCAGATTCAGTGACTTCTGCAGCCCTTTTAGCTCACTTCACTTTGGAAGCGAATTGCGAGAAAGAAGAGCTGCCGAAAGCAGCAATAAACTGGACGGAAGAATACAATATCTGCCCTCTGTTATTGCTAGAAACGAATACCTGGCTAACAGTATTGAATGCGTTCCCTAGGGGACCTGGGGATTATTACATTTGTCATCATTAAACCAATACCTTTGTTTAATAAAGAAGTCCAGTCAGCAGCAACTCTCATTAAAGCAACATTGTAGGAAGCCCGGTTTGGCAATTTACAGGTCAAGATGAAAATCTGGCTAAGGGGCCCTTATGCAGGTGGCTTTTGCTCAATTTTGTAACCTTTTAGACCGATGGAGCCATACTGTTCCAGGCGGATATTACAGATGTGTTCAGAAGAACAATGCAGTCGTTTTTCCTGCACTGGGGTACTTCTGTATTTTTGAAGGGACTGCAGAGGATTATGTGCCCTTTCTGTAATACAGAGTCTGTGGGTGCACCTTTTGAAACAGAGGACTCAATCTACTAAGGGATTTACAACTCGTAGAGTTATGAGTGCGGAGTCTACTCACTTGTGGGGGAATATCTTCACTTGGGGTAGAATCTTCATACTGCAGTGCTCAGTACGGAGATTCCGCCCAAGTGCAGACTCAGCACTCGTAACTTTAGGAGTGGTGAGTTTCTTTGCAAATCGGGCCCTTAATCTCTGGGGCCTGGTCGCTCATTTTCATGCAGCTCCATGCAAATATGGAAACTTCTTTGCACTTGCATCCATCTTGTAGTTCTGATAAAGGGCCAGGGGCAAACTGACTCTCGTGAAAAGCATTAACTGTGTGCGACACATGAAGTATCTGCTGTCTGCAGTCACCGGCGCACCAGAAGTTTGAAAATGCTGCACCATCTACCTCTGTTTTAAAGAAAGGGCTACACAAGCATCTTCTGCCCTTTCTGTAATACCAAAGTGCCTTGGGACCGCAAAGTGGGCACACATGCCCGTTGAGCCCATGGGGCACTTTCCATAATATGGCCAATGTTGTGACTTAATGATGATATTTTCAAATACAGATGGGTATTGTCTATGTATAGTTGGATGTTGATGACCTTACCTGCTAGGAGGACTCTGAGGTGCTCAGTATACATAAAGAAGATTACTAGAGCGAGGATAGAGCTTTGAGGAATGCCACTGGTAATGGCAATTGTTTCACATCTTGAGGAGCCCACCTGTACTAGCTAGGCTCTGTTTTTCAGGTAAGAGGAGATTCACTGCAGGACACTTAATTCTAAGTCAATTTAGAATGAGAGGATGATGACTATGTCCTGGTGTGCAACAACACTGAAGGCAGAAGAGTCATTGAGCAAGATAATGTCATGGATCAGAAAAGCATAACCAACCAGTTATATTTTGGCTGTTTTGCAGTTGCCTTTTGGGCTTGTCATATGTAGCACTCTTTCTGTATATGCTTTGATAATGTTACATGTGTCACTGACTGTAATTGTTTGGGCACTGAATGAATGTGAGTGCCGAACAGAAGTGGTAGGTCAAGATAATGAAATTACACGCCTCTGCTACTGTGCAGGCTAACCTAGTGTGTATATGCCAGTGTGGGTCTGGGAAACAAAAAGCAGCCCTGGCGGAAATGCTTAAAACAGCCCTGCTCCTTTCATCCCCTGGGGCTATCTCTAGCTTTCCATCATTTTTCTCCTCTCTTTCTTCTCCCAATTTGATCAATTGTGCTCTGCTTAATTCTTCCCTCTCTTTCACTCTCTCTTGTACCTTCCATGTGCCTGCTGCAAATAATCTTGGAGAAAAGTGGCAAGCGCCAGAAGCGGCCCTCAGCTTTCAAAACTGGCCTCCAAGGACTTCAACCCATTGCAGAAATGCCTGGTGGAATAAAAGGCCTGTCCATCCCTGGTATGTGCTAAATTGTTACATCTCCTCTACTGCTCACATTGCAATAGCCTGAAAAGGCTTTCGCAATTTGATGTTCTATTCTCTTTTGCAGGGCAGTTAATTCTAGTGCGGAGTGCTCATGTGCAGAATTAAAAAGATATGATGCAGTAGCTTCTGTATGCTTCCTAATAAACTACTATGATCCATGTGAAAATGCATTATCTCTGACAAAAAGGGCTCCAAAGACCTTAATGCAAAAAAAGTATAAAAGATCCGTGCAATTGGGGTGAGGCAAGCAGATTGACTAGTTGCTGGGGAAGTAGGCTGAAGATCAGGCCTTCGATTTGAGACACACTGGTATACAGGTATGTGGAAAGCTTTATTTGACCCAGAAAACTTTATAATAGACTTAAAATTAACACATCATGCTAGCTAATTGTAATTTATGGCCTGATTTAGACCTTTGTGGGCAGGTTACGCCGTCACAGCGGTGACGGGTATCCCGTCTGCTGAAATATAAATCCCATTATATCCTATGGCATAGGTCTTCAAACTGTGGGGCGTGCCCCCCTGGGGGGTGTGGATGGGTTACCAGGGGGGACGCAAAGGCCTCTGCAAGAACATGTAAATGAAGAGGCCTGGAAGTGCAGCGATGTTTATTTGCTGCATTTCCAGGATGTCTTAATTTACTCCGAAGCCCTCAGAGTGCCGTGGGGCTAGAGGTCAGTGGGTGTGCTGCTGGACAGTGTGGAGTCTTAATAAGACTCCAGCACGCCGGAGTTTTTCACAGGTCTTTAAAGACCATTTGCATACCATTGGAAACTGTTTACCGAGGGTTAGTTTTTTTTCTTTTTCCAGTTTCCCCTGGCCCCACTCTTCCTCTTCCTCACATCTCATATAAGTACTGGCAATAAAGCTGCGCATTCACACTATGCGAGATGCAGGTCTGCAGACATTCTAACTAAATATGATGCAGCGCTGCATTATTCATTCATGTTGTTGGCCAGGGTCCCCTTCCTCCAAACTCACAACCCTGTCTGGCAAAGGCACACAAAACAGCATCACAGCAGAGGTGCCCCTCTCCCCCAGAACCGAGATTCTCCCTGCAGTGCCTCCTTTCAAATGCTGCATCCCCTCGGTTCTGTTCAGGGTCAAATCGCCATGTTAATAGCCATCAACCCCTGCTGGAAAGCAGGCAGAGAAAGAAAAGACGCAGAAAACTTTGCATATCTCCTCCCCACTGCCAGAACAATCACTAACGGAAAAAAGCCCACAGCTTTTAAGTAAGAATGTCGAAGTACACTCACTGCCCCTGATTGGCAACACTGTGAAACCCGCACACTAAGGCAGTATAGTGGGCTGGTTTGAGCAGAGGTACTGGGATACAATTAAGAAGTAAACAATCAGTCACTGACTCCAAGGAGGCATGGCAGACACACTGCTCGTAGCAGTACGAGAGCAAGGGAATGGAATACACGGGCAGCAGAAAGGGTTAAGCCAAAACAATACATTTAACATGCACCGCATAGAAATCAGGATGCACCAGCCAAGTCAAAGCTGGAGACCAAGCAGTGTAGTACTGGGGCTGGCTAGATAGTCATAGTAATAAGAATGAATCCATCTATTTTAATGGACATTTGTGTCCTGTACCAAGGCAGTAGAGCCTATGGCATGCTCATTTTGTCATGATGTCCAGTATCATATTGTTGCTCATTTTGTCAGTCCATTAACACAGGATTAAATCACTACAGACACTAAAATATTGATTGAACTAAAATGTAAACAAACCTCTTTGGCGAAGTTAGATGTGCAGAAATATTTCTGAACACAATTTCTAAGGCCCTCTTATCCCCCTTCATTCAAAGTGAGTGTGGGGCACTGTTGGACTTGGGCCTTAGGGCAGGTTCACCCCTAATCTTTTTGCTTTTATTTGTGACCCAGTGTTAGTGATTTTTGGGTCTTGGCGCACTTTTTCCCTGTGTCCCAGAGTAAAGTGCGTGCGTGTAGTATGGCTGGCCTGCCCTCCCATAGGAATGCATGGGGAATGTGTGTGTCCATGTTAGTTCCTGATGTGTGGGGAGTGCAGGCTCGAGTTTAGTATGTATGAACTCGTGAGAATGAATGCTGCACGATGGTATGTGCGGCTTGTATGTGTCTAGTTGGGAAGTGCTACTTCTGGACATTGATGTATGTGTGCAGTGAGGATACTGGAGCGTGATTGGCTGGAGCTGGCTGGCATGCCAGGCTCCAGGAAGTCTGGATGGGTTTGCCCGGTGGTGAGTGTGAGATCAGCATGAGTGATGTGTGGGAGGAGTGCACCTGGGTCCTGGATGGGCTGGGTTTTTCCCCACACAATGCTGGCTCCGCCCCCCTATGGTTTGTCCAACGACCCAAGCCTCCCCAGTGAATGAAAGGGGTGGTTGGGCCATCAAGGCTACTCCCAAGCCAGCTGCAACTGGTTTCCCCCCACCCTGCACCCTGAAACAAAGGATTTCACAGTATAAGAAGGGGCTGTGTCCCCTTACAATTTGTTCTACTTTTGGACCCTGCCAGAGGGGGCTGTTGCTGTTGCTGGGGCCAGGAGGACCGCCACTTGGCTTGTCTCCCTGCCTGGAGACCCAGTGTGCTGGCTCTGTCCCTGCCTTGCCCCCCTGCCTGCCTCCAGCCCTTGCTGGAGCCTTCTTTTACTTACAGCGCCTGGGAGCGCTGCCTTTCATTGTAAGCGCTGGGTGCGCTTTATTTCTATTATAGCGCTTTGGAGCGCTTTGCCAGGCATAGCGAGTGCCTACCTTGCTTTATATTTTAATTAGGAGGCCGGTGCCCACCCGGCATTGCCCCGTTTCATTTAATTTGAGCGGCTGCCCACGCCGCATTTGCCCGTGGAATCACCGCCGCTGCCCGGAGGAAGCAGCACCCGCCTCCAGCCCGGGCCGCGCTGGGATTGGCCCAGCCGGCCGAGCCTCCCGCCGCGTCATCGGGGTTGGAGGAGATCGCCGGAGAAGCAGGAAGCAGCCTGCCGCGTTTTCCTGAGGCTCCCAAGTGGAGAGGAGCCCCGCCCGCGGCCCCAGCAGAGCCGCCGAGGAGAGAGAGCTCCCCGTCCAGCGTGCCAAACACCCGGTGAGTGCAGAGTCAAGTCAAGTCAAGTCATAAAATTTGTATAGCGCACTACATACCCAGAGGGTTTCAAGGCGCTTAGGAAGGGGAGGAGGATTATTTGTCAAATATCCACGTTTTAAGCTGCTTTCTGAACGCTAGGTGATTCTGGGTGAGGCGAAGGTAAGCGGGGAGTGAGTTCCATGTTTTGGCAGCCAGGTATGAAAAGGATCTGCCTCCCATGGTGGTCTTGTTGATGCGAGGTACAGTGGCGAAGGCTTGGCTGGAAGAGCGAAGTTGGCGGGAGGGGGAGTAGAAGGACAGTCGAGAGTTGAGGCAATCTGGTCCGATGTCGTAGAGTGATTTGTGTGCGTGGGTAAGCAGTCGGAAAGTGATCCTCTTATTGACGGGTAGCCAGTGGAGGTCTTTAAGGTGACCAGAGATGTGTTCGTTGCGTGGGATATCTAATATGAGCCTGGCTGAGGCGTTTTGGATTCGTTGTAGTTTCTTCTGGAGTTTAGCGGTGGTACCTGCGTAGAGGGTGTTTCCGTAGTCCAGTCGGCTCGTGACTAGAGCGTGGGTGACTGTTTTCCTTGTTTCGGAGGGGATCCAGCGAAATGTTTTTCTGAGCATGCGAAGAATGTTAAAGCAGGAAGAGGATACGGCGCTGACTTGTCTGTTCATGGAGAGTGAAGAATCCAGGATGACGCCAAGGTTCCGTGCGTGGTCTGTCGGGATGGGTGCTTTTCCGAGGGCTTCCGGCCACCAGGAGTCGTCCCATGCAGAGGGGGATGTACCTAAGATGAGGACTTCTGTTTTGTCTGAATTCAGTTTCAGACGGCTTTGTTTCATCCATTCGGCGACTTCTTTCATTCCTTCGTGTAGGTTAGTTTTGGCGGTGCTGGGGTCCTTGGTGAGAGAAAGGATCAGTTGAGTGTCGTCCGCGTAAGAGATGATGTTGAGGTTGTGTTGGCGGGCGATGGCCGCGAGGGGGCTCATGTATACGTTGAAGAGGGTGGGACTGAGTGAGGATCCTTGAGGTACGCCGCAGATGATTTCAGAGGCCTCGGACTTGAATGGTGGGAGGCGGACTCTCTGGGTTCTTCCGGTGAGGAACGAGGTGATCCATTCCAGTGCTTTTCCTTGGATTCCGATGTTTCTGAGGCGTTGTAAAAGGGTGCTGTGGCAGACTGTGTCGAAGGCTGCAGAGAGGTCGAGGAGGATGAGGGCGACTGTGTCTCCATTGTCCAGTAGAGTTCGAATGTCGTCTGTTGCTGCGATGAGGGCGGTCTCAGTGCTGTGTTTGGCTCGGAAGCCAGATTGTGAGGGGTCGAGTGATTTGTTGGCTTCGAGGAAGGCGGCGAGCTGGTTGTTGACGGCTTTCTCGATGACTTTGGCCGGGAATGGAAGAAGCGAGATGGGGCGGTAGTTTTTGAGTTCGGTGGGGTCTGCTGTTGGTTTTTTCAGAAGGGCGGTGAGTTCAGCGTGTTTCCAGTCTTCTGGGAAGGTAGCGGAGTTGAAGGAGCAGTTGATGACGTCTCGGAGGTGCGGAGCTATGACGGAGTCTGCTTTGTTGAAGATGTGGTGAGGGCATGGGTCTGTGGGGGATCCAGAGTGGATGGAATTCATCAGGCGGATGGTGTCCTCGGTGGAGATTGGGTTCCAGTTGTTAAGGGTGTTTACGGGGGGAAGATGGTCAGCAGATGGTAGGGTGGGTTGGCTTCCGGGTTGGTTGTCAAAGCTGTTGTGGATGTCCGCAATCTTGTTGTGGAAAAAAGAGGCTAGGGAGTCGCAGAGGGTTTGAGAGGGGGTGATGTCGTTGGAGTTGGCCGAGGGGTTGGAAAATTCCTTGACGATGTTGAAAAGTTCCTTGCTGTTGTGGGCGTTGTTGTCAAGTCGATCCTTGAATGCTGTTTTCTTGGCTTTTCGGATCAGTTGGTGGTGAGTACGGGTGGCGCTTTTGAAGGCGTCCTTGTTGATGGTGGATGGGTCTTTTTTCCAGGCCTTTTCAAGGGAGCGGCACAGTTTCTTGGACTTCTTGAGATCATCGTTGAACCATGAGGCCTTCTTGTTGCCAAGTTTGTGTTGACGTTTTTTCAGTGGTGCTAAGGTGTCGGCGGTGTTGGATAACCAAAGGGAGAGGTTGGAGGCGGCTTCGTTGGCGTTAGAAGAGAGGGCTGGGGAGGTTCGAAGGAGCGATGTGGAGATCTGATCCGTGGTGATTTTGTTCCAGTTTCTTTGTAGAGTTGGTTGGAGGTGGGTGATGGGTTTCGGCTTGTTGTAGGTGAAGTGAACGCAGCTGTGGTCAGTCCAGAGAAGATCCGTAGTGTGGCTGAAGGAGACATGGTTGCTGGAGGTGAAGATGGGGTCGAGTGTGTGACCTGCGATGTGGGTGGGGGAAGTGACCAGTTGTTTAAGTCCGAGGTTGGCGAGGTTGTCTAAGAGGGTGGCGGTGTTGCGGTCGTTGACCTTTTCAAGGTGGAAGTTGAGGTCTCCCAGAAGGATGTAGTCTTTGGAGGGGAGCGCGTGTGGGGTGATGAAGTCCGTGATGTCTTCACTGAATTTTGCGCGGGGTCCTGGTGGTCTGTAGAGGAGGGTGCCTCTGAGAGTTGTCTTGGGGTCGATGTGGATCTGGAAGTGAAGGTGTTCGGAGTTAGCGAGGTTGGCGTCGGAGCTGGTAGAGATGCGGATGGATTTCTTATGGACGATAGCGATTCCTCCTCCTGTATGGTCGGTGCGGTCCTTGCGTGTGATCTTATAGTCATCAGGGATAGCGATGGCGATGTCAGGGGCGGATGAAGCGTTCATCCATGTTTCCGTTAGGAAGGCGACGTCAGGAGAGATGGTGTCTAGTAGGTTCCAAAGGTCGATGGCGTGCCTGTGGACCGAGCGGGTGTTGAGAAGGATGCATTGTAGGTGGTTGGGGTCGGGAATCTGTGGTGTGGTCGTAGCGGAGATGTTGTCGGTGCCGCTAAATTTGCAGGAGAAGCAGGAGAACGGTCCATGGGTGCGTCCAGGAGCGGCTTGAACGCAGTTGGGGGCGCGACCGGGGTTAAGGGCTAGGAGGGTGGCGGCATCGTAGGTAGTGCGGGGGGGCTGGGCAGCGCGAGGGGCAGGGGGTCTGGCGCTGGGCGCGGTCCAGGCGCGGACGGGCGTAGACGGGCTTACCTTTGGCGCACCTTCGGCGCGGGTTGGGCGCGGTCGCTGCGCGTGAACGCTGCGCGCGGGAACTCCTGTCATATATGGAGAGTGGAGGGGGAGGGGCGAGGGCGTCTCAGCTGGGAGGCGGGGCGGGCACACGAGGACAACAACAAACAAAATGGAGGCGGAGGGGGGAGCAGAGCGGAGCGCTGGAGTCAAATGCGCTAACAGGCTACAACAGCAGAGGGCAATTACACAATCAAGCGCTAGCGAGGCAGAGCGCAAAATAAGCTACACAGCTGGCGAAATGTGACAAAAACAAATTCAAATTGCACAGTTTGACCAGTCAAGCGGAGCGGCGCTAGGATCTAAAGCACACAAGGAAATGGTATGAATTGCACAGTAAGCAGCTAAACACAGCAGCGCTACGATATAATTAACACAGCAGGCAATGAGAAAGCGTTTTTAAAGGCAAGTTAAGCAGTGCAGCGCGACTAATACCAGATGCCTGCAAGAGACACTGGGAGCGACCTCTCTGCCTGAAGCGAGGAGCGAGTCACCCGGGAGGGGCCCGGGAGAGCGAGGGAAGGGAGGAGGGCGTCGGGGCACTTTGTCGGTGCCCGCCCCTCCCCTGTGCGGGCCGGCCCTGAGAGCGGCCCAAGTGAGAAGAGCCGATTGAGGCTCTGGGGGCATCATTGATTCCGAGTCCCCCGAGAGGGACTCCAACGTTTTGGGCGCAGTGTATCTTGAGCCTTAGAGGCTCCCACATCGTTCTGGGCATTTCTTTGTCGAGCCTGCGAGGCTCCCGCCCTAAGTATATTTACGAGCCCCGAGGCTTGAGGGGGCATTCGTTTTAAGAGCCCACGAGGCTCCAGGGACCTGCATTTGTTCTTTGAGCCCCGAGAGGCTCGAGTGCCGGCACCCTGGCCCATTGAGCCCTGAGAGAGGCTCTTGAGCGCCCATCATTGGTTTAGAGCGCAGAAGCTCTTTGGTGCCAGCACATTTGTTTTGCGAGCCAGAGAGGCTCTGGGGACACGAGTGTGGTCAGTAGCCCCGAGGCTCCCACACAGTGTCTCCTCCCCACCAGTGTTCTTGAGCCCACGTGGCTCCAACGTTTGCCTACCTGCTATTTACAACTGTCCAGCACTTAGTGGACAGTTGCTACGTTTAGGCTTGTTGTTCTGTGCTGCCTGCGCAGCCTCCCCTGACATTGAGACTCAGGGCATTCCAGCCCTTTCGAGGCCATGTGGCCTGGGGGACAATTCTAGTGTTGTGCCGTGTGCACCCTGCGCAATTTATGACTTACTGCTAATTTGATTCCTGCGCAAATGTTCTACCTGCACCTCTGAATATGTTTTAATGGTTCATGTGCAATTGTCTATGTTATTGCCTTTGCTAAAAGTGACCTGCTTAGGGGATTCTTTATGTTTTTATCCCCTCTGCTAAAAGTGACCTGCTTAGAGGATTGTTTATGTCATTACCTTTACTAAAAGTGACCTGCTTAGGTAATGCCTTGTGCTTTTATTCCCCTTTGCTAAAAGTGACCTGCTTAGAGGAATGTTGATGTTTTATTGCCTTTGCTAAATGTGACTTGCCTAGGTGATTATTTTAGGTTTCCTTCCCTTTGCTAAATGTGACTTGCTTAGGTGATAGGTTTTCCTTCCATAGGTCCTGATGTTAAGGTCCTAGTTCCCTGCGTGATTTCCCTACAGTGTTTAGGGTGGCGTAGGAGGTATTTACCCTTTACCAGTAGTTACTGGTTGTGTGCTACATGTAACTATTTTGTGTGCTACATTCATTAGATGTTTATGGGCTAAGTGTTATACCTACAAGTGCTATTTCTGAAAAGTGCATACCCCTGACAGTGGTCCAGGTGGCCCTGTCCTGTACATAATCCCTTGTAAATCTTGCCCGTGCCTGTTGGCACATTGTAAAGTGTGTGTCTTATCTAATGTGTTTTTATTATAATACAAAGGCTATTTTTGATATAACCTTGTGTGGAGTTTCCTTTGTGGTGGGCCTAGGGTGTTGCTGCTGGGGTGCGCGCGCAAACGCTTTACACATCGCCTCCGAGATTAGCCTTGCTGCTCGCGTCACGTTACCTAGAGGGTGAGCAGGGTTATCTTGGTGTGTGACTCCCTGGCCCTGACTTGGAAGTGGTGGTCTCTGACTGACCTTGGCGCAAGCCTTGGCCAGCCAGAGATCCCGTTTCTAACAGGCACAAATAGTGATTAAAGGGAGCTAATTTTAAACGAGCATGGGTCAAGTGACCAGAGCGCACTGTTTGTAGATAGAGCCAGCCCACACCTTCGCCCAAATACAGTACAATACCGCAGCTCATACCTCCAACTTCCCAGATGGAGTCACCCCACAAATCCTTAGCCGCAGTTGGAGAGGTGACAAGAGCCCAGTGCATGACCCCACCTTACCTAGGGAGTAGCCTAAGCCCATATCTTGTCACCTGGGAGCAGAAGGGGGCAATACTCCAGCTTATGTTTCCAATGACCCAAAGGCACAGTAGGTAGTAGGCCATATCGACCAGCATGGGGTGGAAGGGGCAACATCCCGGAACATGACTTCTGCTTCCAAAGGAAGTATTCCTAGTCCTTTTGTGTTACTCTAGGGTGGAAGATTGCCCCACCCTTTGATTCAGTGTCCAAAAGAGATATATCCAAGTCCATATCTGTCACCCGATAGGGGGCGTAGTTTTGGTCACCAATGCACATTGAACCGTGTTCCATCCCTGCACCAGAGGGAGCCAATCTCAAGTCCCCAGAAGTGCCTTGTGTATTAATCCTGCCCACATCTCACTGGTGGCATTAGCAGACCTCATCTTCTGCCAGCCAACACTCTCTCTCAGAGAGCCATGCTTCACAAATATCCGCCCGCCCGCCACCCTCAGCAGAAACACAACCCAAAGCCTGGCCATCCGAAGGGGACGAGGCTGCCGAAGCAGGGGCTGATCCGGGGCTTGTGCAGCATGCAGGCGCCCGGGTTGGTGACATCATAGAGCGGGTGTGGCACCAGCATGAAGGCCTCCATGCAGTCGTACATGGTGGGGCTGTCGAGGGCTCTCTGGGGGCGTCGGTTAGCCGGCCCAGTTATCAGCCACCCGCCACCTCCTCCTGCTGCGCCTCTGTTTAGAACCGAAGATTATCTTTTGTAAGAGTCACAACTCGCGGGCCCGGAGTTTTGTCTATGCCTGGAAAGGGGAGGGTAGGGGCTGATTCTAAACAGGCTGCGGGTATGCAAGGGGCTGACCTGAAACTGTAGGCTGTCCCTCCAGACGCACCTGGGCGGAGCTTAGGGTTGGCCGTCGGCCTGCCTCCTGTGCCCAGGATGCTGACGGAGGTGGCCCAGACCCTCCTCTCACATAGGCTGTATGTTAACAGAGGCGGGCTGATCAGCCCCCACCTTCACTAGAGCCCAGAGAATCTGATCTAACTCTGCCTCCACATAACCCAGCCTACCGCCCGGTTGTATGATTAAACAACTACCTCTGTAATCACGAATGCCTATACCACGAAGGCTAAACAATGACCAAATCCTAACCGCTAGCTATTGAACCACGACCTACTGACCTACGAAAAAAAAACGGACTTTGTGCAATGCACACATACATACATTCTCACAGTTTTTTGCAGATAGGAGGAGCTGGTCACCGGCCTGTCTCATGAACACACATCTTCTATGTATAGAATGTACAGGCTTCCGCATCGAGCTCTATTTATACATTTCAGATATTTTCGCAGCTCCTGCGCCTCCAGGGAGCCATTGTACGTAATTTATGGAAGGCCAGGGGTCCAAAGCTCTGTTCCATGGACCAGCATCAAAGGAGAATTGAGCGGCATCTTCCCAGTAATACAGTTAAATACTTAACGTCGTCCGTCGTCAGTTACGTCGTGCCCAGGCACGAGGAAGTGACTTGCCCACGCTACTCACGAGCGTCAACTCTGCTACTAGATGCTCTCGCCGCATCTAGGAAATATACTGTGTGACACAAACACCAGGCCACTATAATAGCCTGCATCTTCGGCCTGCCAAATTCATGCTAAGCAGTGTTCTGTCTGTCCGTCCTCCCATCCATCAGTCCGTGTCCTACAGTAGCATTGTACATACGAGCTGACGGTAAAACACAGGACTTCTTTATCAATCCAATGGAGAACCTGTGCTCTCAGGCGGAGCGCTTGAACTCTGCTTTTCCACATTTATATGTCGAGGGTTGAGCTCACTGGCTATGCTGGCTTGGTTGTTGCGGCTTTGGATGGACTTACACACAGCACACGTGGCCCTGCATTACCTGCCCTGATCATTGAAACGATGCTGGTGCCCCTCCAGACATGGCCCTTCTCACACTGGTGAACTTGCGTTTGTGATGTTTCTATCCTTCCTGGTAAGCTTGCCCTCGGCTCCCGACCATTGGTGGATCCTGTAAGTCGGCAGGGCTGGGTCAGCAGGCGGGTCTCACTGGCTCTTAAACAGAAAACACATCAGCCTAAAAGCATCAGTTGAAAACAATCCTACAGTGCCATCTACTGGCCTAATCGTTTTCATTCGAAGTGATCTTTAATTTAATTTATTCGAAGTGATCTTTAATTTAATTACATTTTTGTTTGTTTTTAAAGTTCGGAGTCGTTGTTAAGGCCACTTGTTGTTTAATAAAGTAGTTGTTGAGGAGGTTGTGGTTCAGTTCCAGGTCGTTGTTTATGAGTCGTTGTTAAGGACACTCGTTGTTAAGAAATCGTTGTTCAGGCCGTTTCCCCTACCGCCCATTGGACCAAGTGGGCGGAGTGGGGCCAAGAGCACACACAGCGTTTCCCTCGCGGGAGCGAGCAGGGGCACCATCTATTTGCAAGTTAATTACAAACAGATGTCGCCAAAGCTCGCTCCCGCAAGGGAATCTCCAAACGTGCACGCGTTGCCATTGAAAGCAATGCAATGCGTGCACGTTTTCTGCCTAAAAAGCTAACCGATTCCAAGAGGTCTCCTCCTACGCAGCGCATGCGCGCTGCGTAGACGAGACCTCAAAAGGGGCATCAGAGCTTATTGTCCTTTCAAGCATTAGGACAGAGGTGATGATCCATCAGGGTGGGGAAGAGGTAAAAGAGGCAGAGGAGATAGCCTGCTACTCAGGTCTGCAGTTATCATTAGTGCAGCTGGTATAGTTGCATTGAGGTCAAAGAGTGTGAGGGGCTCACAACACCCCAATTTGGGATATCTGTTTTTGTTTGTTGCATTTGCTGTTTTCTAAGTCTCATATCTGGTGCGGTTCATAAGCTATAGAAAACGTATTCCTGAAATCATCTCATAAACCCCACTCCCTGAACACAGCCATGTCCCTCAGCTTCCCCAATCCTTGCCATAAAGTTTTGGAGAGGGGGCCGACCTCTAAACATTTTGCTTAGGGGGGCTCAAAGTAAAAAAGATTGAAGACCTCTGTTCTATGGGATGTATATTTCGGCAGATGGGAGATCTGTCTCCATTTTAACAGATTAACCAGTCTGCCAAGGTCTAAATCAGGCCCATAGTTAGGGATTCGAAAAATAAATTAGGGATGTGTATTGAACAATGTTTGGGAGTGTCCAGCTTTCTGCCTTAGTTAATTGTTGGTTGCTGAGACACTTATTAATATGATGTCAATTCTCATGTATTTGATTTATATGTGAAAAGAATATAATAAACTCAAATGCATTATAGAACACCAGTATTTAGGTATGTTCTGATTTTCTGATTCAGGAAGTGGCTCTGCTATATTCGATGCAGATGTGGAGTTTCTCTGTCAGGTCAGTCTGATTCCTAACACACATACAACTTAAGAGGATAACTCACTGGAAGAAGTGATGGAAACACCTTCCAGTTTTCCTTTTCTCCAAAAAGGTTATTGAATCCTATTGGGGGTCCAACAACATTGTGGTAACACGATAAAGTGAAATGCAAAGGGCATTGGTTTTGATATCTTCAAACAGCCTTTGCAATTATATTCCACAGGAATGGTAGGTGGCTTATCAGGCAGAAGCTTGCAATATCATCTGGGTTCCAATTTGACTTCTTCAGGAGAGACAGGATCTGACAGATCTTAGGAAGTCTGGGAGGGAGTCCAGTAAGATTCCTGGGCTCAGTGAACATTGACTATGATCTGTAGAAGTGAAATGGCTTCCTCACTGATTCCCCTCACAAATGAATATGGGCGTTGTCTAAAAATGGTGCGGTTTTCACAGATTCAAAAAATTGAACCAGGTCCTCATCAGTGAGAGTGGTGAAAGTAAACTCTTTGACGGACGTACAAACAGAGATTGATGTATTGATGTCATTGATCTTGTTCTGGAAGTGCGGATTAATTACAGTGCATTTCTCATTGGAATGTAAGCGGGCAATGACTGAGTTTTACACAGTGCTCGACTGTCATTCAAAGTGATTTCCTTCAGCTGAATCGTTAGAAGTTTCTGTAGGTTTGTTGCAGCACTGGTGAGCAAATGAATTTGGCCAGATGTATGAACACATTTTCCCATAGACACAGAATGGGTAAAACTGTTTGATACATCTGGCCCAAAGTGTTTGGAAGGTATTCCCAAAATGGAAGTTCTTGTTTTAAGGACTATTTGATCCATTTTGGTTGTAAGCAGGCAGGACAGATATGTTGGTTTGTCTATGTAGACAATGTTATATGAGAGGCAGCAAATTTGAAATGTAGTCTTTGTTTCAAAACATAGCCAATAAAGGTCTCGCAAGATTAGAGAAATAATTTCGTGCGGAAGTGATGTGTATGGTATGGAATGAAGTTCAATCTTAAGAGCTGCAAGAGACAACTGAGCACCACCTGTCAGTGTGGCAATGACAACATCCAAGTGGAGATAATTAATTTGTCTGCAGTTGATTCTAGCAGGGTCCCACTGTCAGAAATTTCTTTGCCTTTCATGCGGCTGGCGCTTGAAAACTAAGAGCGGGCTCCCGCAGCGTGGGTAATGCTGTCAGCAGTTTCTGTGCCTTTCCTGCGGCCGGACCCTCCAGCCATTTCAAGCAGCCAATCATAGCGCCTGGAAACGCTTGAAAACTAAGAGCGGGTCCTGAAGCGCAGGTCTGCTGTCAGCAGTTTCTTTGCCTTTCCTGCGGCCAGAGCCGGCAGCCACTTCCAGCAGCCAATCATAGAGCCAGGAGGTGCTTGAAAACTAAGAGCGGTCTCCCTCAGCATGGGACGCGAGCGGGCTTAGCCCAGACCAAGGGCGGGCCCATCTGCGCCCGTCCGCAGCCGGAAGAGGCTGGGCTGGGCCCCCACTCTTGATTCAATCAGCTGCGGAACAAGAAGCATCAAGTAAGGAGGGGGGTTGATACACCAAAGAAACAGTCTCTCCCCTGTCCTAAAAGTTTACTTTGCGAATCTGAGTATTTTATGTTCCTTTCGAAATGGGAAGGGAGAAGGCAGTGGGGGGCATTAATAAAGAAATTGAACTTGCGGAATGCAAACTTTCACTAGCCCCATTATCTGCATCGGATATTTCTAACACTCAGCCTGTCCAGTCAGTCACCCCCTTGCTCACAGAGACTTCTAATGTAATGCCACCGGTTACATCCCCTGTTTTCATGGCAGAGCCTTGTCCCCCCCTCCCCCGCTTACTCCTACCATTATCATCTCGAGTCAAGGAGTCCCAGGTGGAGAGTCAAAAGGCCTGGAGGCAGTAACATGTTCATCTATGGGGGATCAGTGCATGGTAGGGGGAAAAAGGAAATGCATCGATTTGACTGGAATTGATCAGCGTGCCATGGGACAATCGCCAAAGGTTGAGAGATTAAAGCAAAACACCACAGGGAACGGTGAAGGTCTTGAGGAGAAGGAGGGTTGACTAGGTCTCAGAATGAAATGGACACGGGGACAGCTCAAATTAGAAACATTTTGTTGGATTCCTTGGAGCCCATCTTGCAGCAACAAGACCATATTGAAGAGCAGCTTGGTCAATTGTTGCTGTTCCCATGGAATTTAGATGGTCAAAGTAAACATGTTGGGAGGCATGTTGTAACAATCAGCCCAGGAGGAAACAGAGATAACGCCGCCTCAGGTGGCACTAATGGAGGGAATACCGTAGCAAATGGGCCGATTGCTCCATGCAGTGAGAATAATTCAATTGAGTCTTCCCAGACTGAGAACGTCCCCCCTAGCCACCTTACGGCACCGGTTGCCCTGGCAGCTGGACAGGAGGGACTTCTAAAGGCAACGGTGGGCCCACTAACTCACTAAGACTAGATAGGCGCAGTGGGGTGGGACAAATAACTGGAAAAAAGCCCCTAGAGGGTTTCACGCTCGGTAACCTAAGCAGACAAGGAGCTGATGTCGTATTAAATCTTCCCCAGGAATGTGCTCCCTGTACCATGGTCTTGACTGGGGTCCCATACTCTCTACCAGGTCACCTTGAAAGTTGTCAGAGCCTCATTAATAAATGTGTTCATTGGTGTACTAGTAAAATCCAGTCCCAGCTAAACTGGCATAATCCTATCACCAAGGCAAGGTGGGTGAGTTGGTTGGGAAAAACACCTCAGAATAGAGATGGGGACTGTGTGATACTGAACTTTCAATGATAGGAGGTGTGTTGACTTGGCTTTGGGTCACCTTCGAAACTCTTCTCTCGATCAGATACAGGCATGCCCCTTGGGCTTTTTATATTCTAATTACCAAGGGTCCTTCCCCGACTTAAACACTCTCCAACGACCCTAGATTAGACACCCCCTTCCCCAGCCCTCTACATGGCTTCACCCTAATCGCAATGAGGCCCTTTCTGGTCTAGAAGACAATGATTGACAACCTTACCCTTCTGGCAGAGGAGATAAGATATTAACAATAGGCAGGCCATCAAGGAGAGATCCTTGTGCAGTGGGTAGAATAATAAGGAATGGGTTGGTCGAAAATGGTATCGACCTCTCCCCACAAAAAATATCTATTAATCATATTAATACACAGGAGCATGAGTTCTGCCCTGACCCAGTCATCTTATCTTCTGTACTTAATTCAATAGTAGAGGGGCATGATCCAAACCTTTGTGCCTGGTAAGCCACCTATTAATGGTAACCTGGAGGCTCCAGTTATAAGGACCTATAAACCATGCTCGCTTAGAATTCTATCCTGGAATATTGCAGGTATCCGCCCGAAATTAGAAGATGAGATGTGGTTAAAGTATGTCAAGACTTTTGATATTGCCTGTGTGCAGGAAACATGGTATTGGGAAAATATTGAGTTAGATGGTTATTATATTTTTAATGTCCCTGCAACAGCCTCTTCAGCAGGGAGGGCAAAGGAGGTGCTAGCGACATAGATCTCTGTGAGATATGGGTCCATAAGGCGGAGACCATCATTGACACGCTCTAGTATCAACTTATTCTTATCTCAAATTTGTTCTAGGCCAAGATGTTATTGATTAATTGGTACGACAACATCTTTGACCAGAACATTTGTGATGTTATTGTCATCCTTAGGGAGGGAATTGACAAGATCGCTGGGAAGTGGCAGCCCTTAGGTATTTATTGGAGGGGGATTTTAATTGTACTTTATGCAGGCACAGCTCAGATCGGGTGTGTGGGCTATTGGACACTGAGGGCCAACCGATGACACACTATAGGCATAACCCGCCGGCTCATGCCCTAAACGCTCTCATTACTGTAAACTATTTAGTTTTTGTGGCCACTATGATTTGTAGCCCCTTAATACAGTATCCCACGTATTTGGGTAGAGGTAGTGAAAGCGTTATTGGTTTATGTTAGTATCCAGAACCTTTGCTCCTCTGATTGTTAGTTATAAAGTAGAGCATTGACTACGCCAGCACTCTATATGCGGGAATTCCTGCATACCACCTCCACAGGTTGCAGCTGGTGCAAAATCAGGCAGCACGCCTGGTTTGCCATCAGCCTAAGCACCAGCATGTTTCGCCGCTGCTGCGGAGCCTGCATTGGCTCCCAGTGGCTAAGCGTTGCACTTTTAAACTAGGCTGCACGATATTTAAAGCTCTGTCTGACTTGGCCCCTGCTTTCACTTTTTCTAGTCTGAAGCAATATGTTCCCTCCAGAGATCTCTGTTCCTCCTCTCATAACCTTTTAGTCATCCCTAAAATCAAACGCAAAAAACATGGCGGTTTATGTTTCTCTTTTTTGGCCCCCAAAATCTGGAACTCCCTCCCGTTTGCTTTCCGACATTGCCCTACCTACGACTGCTTTCGTAGGATGCCTAAAACGTTTCTCTTCCAGGCGGGCCTTCGAGTAATACCCGTTCCTGCCCTCCGCATTTGTTATGAGCGCCATGAAACCGTACGATGACCGAGCGCGGTATAAAGCTTTTTAACATAACATAACATACAGAGCCTAAAAATGCTAGTTATCCTAACCCGCTTACTGCCTCCATGCAGATGACTGATCAGAAAGTGTCCGGTGATGGACGGCCCCTCCAATATAACTCAAATCAAGGTGTTAGACTGAAATGGAGCAAAATAAGTCCCTCCCAATTTGAGGAGAAAATTGTTATGGATAATATGTGTTCCATTTTAAAATGTCTAGAGCAAGATTTTCCCCTAGATGTGATCATACAGGGTTTCCAATTAATTTGTAGGGATGTGTCTAACAAAATGACCACTTCAATAGAAAGAAGGGAATCCTGGGAGACAAAATGGTTTAATGCCGAATGTATTGGAGCCCAGAGAGATCTCAGGAAGGCGCTGCACATACTTCCGCAAGATAAACCCTAATTAAAAACGCGAGGCAGGCTTATAAAAGTATAATCAACCAGAGGAAGGAAGATTCGAGAAGGGCAGCCTGGGAAGATCTAGAGAGAGTTAGTGAGCTTAAAGACTCTAAGAGCTTCTGCATGGTAATAAATTGCCCCTTATTCTCGAAGTACGTAAAGGGTATGGATTCAGTGATACCTGGAAGTGCATGCGCATCTCACTTTTCAAATATATTTAATCCAAAGGGATTTACCCACCAAGAGACAGGCCTAGATATCCCATTGGATTTTAGCACCGCACATCATTTGAGCTCATCCCTGACAGTATCTGAGGTGGAGGAAGCTCTAGAGAAGGGGATACGTTTGAAAGCCCCAGGTCCAGATGGAGTTCCCCTTGATTTGTTTAAGGCTAACCCCCACCTCTGGGCACCCTTCCTGACAAACGTTTTTAAGGCAGCAATAATTGGCCCTATTCCACTATTTTTGAAAGAGGCCGTAGTGGTGCCGGTGTTTAAAAAGGTAAATAAGGATGACCCTGCCTGCTATAGGCCTAGTTCCTAATCGACGCGACTGTTAAGGTTTCGGGAAGGTTTTTTTTGGCAAGCTTTGAGGCTTGGGCAGACTCCTCTGGGCTTCTGTCCCAAACACAATACTGGTTCTAGAGGGAAGGGGGACGAATGAACAATGTTTAAATTTGTCATTGGTCATGGTCAAGTAAATGGGGGCAAGGAAGGGGTCAATCCTCCTTGACTTCATGCACTTGTCCAGCGCTTTTGATATGGTCAATAGGGAAAGACTGTGGGCCCAAATGAGGAAATGGACTTTGAGGAGTCCCTTATTACCCTTTTGCGTAGGCTACATGCGTCCACTACGGTCACTATACTATTCGGCCACGGGGGAGAGAGGACCGAGGCTATTTTTTCTATTGAAGGAGTGCGTCAGGGTTGTATATTGGCGCCTTTTCTTTTCCTTTTGTACACAAATGGATTAGAGTCATCCCTGATAGAGCAGGCCCTAGATTCCCCCAGAATCAGAGGCAAGTCGGTTCCCTTGTTGTCGTATGCCGATGACACGGTTTCAATGGCGTTAACAGCTAACAGCCTGCAGAAGTCTTTGAATGTTTTTAACAATTTTATGACAGAACTTGACCTAAAAGTAAATTTTACCAAATCTTACGTAATGATGTGTGGCCCGAGTCAAATTAAAACAAGAACATTTATTTTTTAAGGGCAGGATTATCGAAAAAGTGTCCAATTTTACATATTGGGAAACATTTTTAATAATCACTTGAACTGGGACCATCTCATCACGGCCAGGGTAGAGCACACTAGCCGGGTAGTCAAACACTTATTCCACTTTGCCTGCAAGTTGGGTCATAAGCCGGTTGCGGAATTAGTTACCCTATATAAGGCAAATGCTTGCCTGTTGCCACATATGGGGCAGGCGTGTGAGGACATCAAAAAAGCACCGAGCTTCAAATCTTAGAAAATAAGTTCATAAAATGATTGCTGATGACCCCAACAAGTGCTTCCACTGCCTTTTGTCACTCTGAGGTAGGGTTATATTTTATAGAGGACCAAATTAACATTTCACCATTGGTCCTTTGGGATAAGATCTGGCTGTCAGAAGATCTACAGTTCTCAAGGGACATTATCAGGAACTGTATGACTTTGGCTAACGCTCTGGCCATCCCAAGGCTCCGATTGGTTAAATCTAAATTTCGATAACCCTGCCAGCATCCATGCAAAAACGAAATTGATCATAAAAGATGCATATTTTGCTGTGTCAATTAAATACCGCCAACATTCAGGTTTGCTTGGTCAGTTCCCTCTACATCAACAATTTTATCTGTCTTTCACTATGAACATACAGTACCGATTTCTTCTGACTAGGTTTCACCGTTACACTTTCTTGTGGACTTCCCCAAACAGGCTCGTTGGTGCAAGAATCTCATCTGCTGTCCTTGTAATAATCTGGCCCAGCAAAGCACCCTACACTTTATGCTATTTTGCACACTCCACAAAGAGCCACGGGCAAAGTTTTTGTCTCAATCTTAAGAGATATGTGCCCCGTTAACTACCAGAAGGGTTTTAATATCCTACGCTTTTTGTCTACTCTGGCTATTTGCACTGCTGTATTACGTTTTATGAGAAGTCTACTTGCAATAAGAAAACGGTATGGATTGTAAATGTAAATAGTGTTTTATTGGTTTTAAAACAAATTCATTTAAATGTGTTTCTTTTTATCTTTTAAATCTGGAGTTTCAGAGGCATGAGCTATATTGTTGTATAAATTGGACACAGTAATTGTAAGTTATTTGATAGTAAATACTTTTATGGTCCATGTTGAACCGAATTAAGTTACTTGATGATGATGATGATTCTAGCAGTTGTGAGTTCAATTGGTGCTTGATTTTCTTAAGTAAATGACGGGAACGTTAATAGATGAGCTGTTCTGTTGATGCGTAGGAGTAATAGTAGAGTGGTGTAAAATGTAAAACAATGTGCATGTACTTGTCAAGTGCTGGAGAGAAGTCTTCCACCCTCAATTTCACCAGAACCACAAGGTCAATCACTTCACATCTATCTTGGACCTGAAAGGGAAACACAAGAGTCTGAATCTTGAAAGGATATGGGTTAGTGGGCTCAACTGTACAAAGGGCACATACAAGGCCTATTCAAGGCGTTCTACAAAATTTAGATCTCACTATTATATATGTCAGCTGAATTCTGAATGATCGTTGCTGGACTTTGCCGTACAAACTCATGGTCAGATGACCCACAATGGTGCTTCCTCTGGCACCTAGGCAACTGAGGTACATGGTGGGACTGTGTTCAGTGACCTGCTTGTGTGCAGAATATTGTTGCCCAAATATTGTCTAACAAAAATGTTGTGTCCCAAACATTATTTACAAAAATACTGTCCCATCAGAGTTAATAATAGAAAATCTACACCCAAAAGGACGATGTTTTTATAAATGATAATTAGTAACAATACTTTTGTCAGACAATATTTAGGTAACTATATTATGACATACAACTACTGGGCCCGATTCACAGAAGTAACTTAAGACAAAATCCTAAATTTACTACCATTTTGGTATTCACAGAAGGCACTTACTCATTTCGGTATTCACAGAAGTCAGGAGTCCTAACTTTAGGACTCTTAAATGCCTTCTGTGAATACCCAAAGTCTTAAAGTTAGGATTTTTCTCAGTTTAGGAGTAGCAAAGTTAGGACTCCTAACTTTAGGACTCCTAAACTGAGGAAAATCCTAACGTTAGGACTTTCGGTATTCACAGAAGGCATTTAGGAGTCCTAAAGTTAGGAGTCATAATTTTGCTACTCCTAAACAGAGAAAAATCCTAACTTTAAGACTTTCGGTAGCTCTTCAAATTGCTGGAGTGTAGCTCATCAGTATTTTGCTGTTGAGTGGCTGCCCCTCATTTGGGTAGGAGTCTATAGCCTTGAAGCACTGTCTTAGTTACCAGATTTGAGTTTCACCTCATAGGGCTTATGTTCACCTAGTAAGTGTGTGTTTACAAACATGGAGAACCCACTCGCTCATTTTGTGTGAATTCCACACCTTGAAACGCAGTCTCACTCAGTGGATGTGAATCTTGCTTATCAGAGCACAGTCTCTCTCTTTGATGTTCTCAATAGTCCTATTAAACTTTATCATAGATATGCAGCAGTGCCCATGCTGCTTCTGTTGCATTCATGTCTGCGGCTCATGCGACAATGGTTTTTCATGTGAAATGGAAAAGATACAAGCAGTTTAAGGGCTGGGTGCAGATTTGCAAATGTAATTTCTACTTGTTTCAAAGGAAGGAGTTGACATTTCTGCTGAGGAAATATTCATTTGATTGGAACTCAGTGTTGGACAGAATTAAGAGACAGTGAGTGGGTGGGGGGTTCCAATAAGTCATATGAGGCACCCCAAATCCTTAATAAAACTGAATATGACTGACGACTCAATATGCTAGTGGTAGTATGCAGGAATGGGTACAGAACAAACTATGTGCAGGCTCTGGAGTGAAGAGTGAGCGATGAGGAGAGGCAGTAGGGTGGGACACAAAAAAATACAACCTGTGACTGCTGTTGCAACATAGTGTGACAGAAAGGAGAGGCACTGCCTGTGTGGATGATGTAAATGGTGGGGTTCCAGGGGGCAGTTGGGTACATATGAGGGAATGGGTAAATAGAAAAAACTACCTGCAGCCTCTGATGCACTATGTCATCTGCAGTATGCAGAAAGGTGCAGAGATAGCCAACGGCTAGGGCCTGGGGTGGCAGGGACAGAAGATATGAGGAAGGCACTGAGAGCACATAGACTTTGCAGTCTGTAGACACTGACATAACATAGCTTCCATGGCAATAGAAAAGAGAGGAGAAAATAAGGGATCAGAGAGAAATTGTCTTTATTTAGGAGAAAAAGAGGCATTCTATGGATGGTGTCAGGAAAATGGAAGTCTGGATTGGTACAGTGGCCATACCACCTGGATTCTAGGCTGACAGTATCCCTAGAAAGCCGCAGGGGCATCTTAAGGATTTTGGGAGTCATGGACCAAACACATTTCAGCGTCTCCTGTTCAGATTAGCTTTGAATTTATGATCCATTTTCATCTCTTTCATGTCTTCTTTGGCCATGTCACTGACGGTGCACATATACACTTGTTAATATTCAGGGGTAATGAGGTATGTTTTCGATATAGAAACACAACAGCAGCAGGAGCTCACTAATATTACTGCAAATAATGTGACACCTTCCCATTTCTCTTATGTAAGGCCCTTCTTTGATCTAAAAGAAACTTTTTATGGATGTTACATGAAACATAAATGCAACATGTCTTTGCGTAATGTCTATGACAGACCCTCACACATCTTCAACATTAAAAAATAAAACAAAGGAAAACGGTAATTTAAAACAATTTGTTTAGGAATTATGCATAATATTTAGGGAGGGGATTCATTCTCCCCGTTTGCTGCGTTTTTTGACTGCACAGAGTCCATCCTGTACAGCACAGCATGCAAGAAAAAACATCAATGTCCAAGGAGCTTAGAGAAAAACCCAAGGGCATCAAGTACATTGATAAGGATACTCTCCAAAAACAAATCCGAATTTGGAGGTTTGACTTTAAAATTGTCTTAATAATGGAAAGCAGTCTATCATCCTGCCATGGCTTGTCAGGCCAACTAGCATTGTTCAATCCCAAAACTCTTGGTAGGTTTAGCAAAACTCCCCACAAAAGGGTGTGGTACTCTGAATATGGTGGCAATGCGCTTGGGGGGGGGGAGTTGGGGGAGAGCATTCTTGGCACCTTTGCTAACCGGCTACTTGCCAACTTACCTCTGGTAAAAATGTGCTGTTACCTGTTAACTAACAATTATTTCACAGATTTCGGTAACACAAAAGACTTAGGGCCAGTTATAGAAAGGCAATTACCTGTCGGTAACGGCTGAAATTAACGCATTTCGGCCGTTACTGACCGGTAATAGGCTTTTCTGATGTAGAGGCCGAAATTAAGGATTCGGTAATTTACCGAATCGGTAATTTAAGGAATAGGTAAATTATCGATTTCTTAAATACCGATTCGGTAAGTTACCGAATTCCTAATGTAGGGAGCTCTTAAATGAGTGCTTATCCCATGTTAGGATTCGTTATTTACCACCAACTACAAGTTGGTGGTAAATAACGGAAAAGAAAAAAAAAGCGATGTTATGCAAATTGTTTCAGTGCCATGTTGCCATGTTGCAGACATTCATGCCCTTAGTGCATGTATGTCTGCAACATGTGCACCCATACACAATTTAGGATGGCAACAGGGTGTCAAAGTGACACCCTGCCACCCTTCAATGTTTTCCCCATTTTACCGAATCGGTATTTACCGATTCGGTAATTGTCATTCATTCCTATGGGCCTCCAGGTAAATACCGAATCTTAACGATTCGGTAATTTTTACCGATTAATTTGCTACATAGCATTTACCGATTCGAAAATACCGAATCGGTAAAATCGATATTTTCGAATCGGTAAATACTATTTACCTACATCTGGCCCTTAGTCAGCCCTACCAGGTTCTTACTTGCTTGACACAGGCCAGTGGGGTCAGACAGGCCTCCAGGGCAATCAGGCAGTGCCCAATGGGCTGGCCTCATAGCTCCGTGTGTGAGCCGGGTTTTAGCTTTTTGTGGGCATATTTTATGGTCCGTTGTGCCAGTTTTCTTGTTCAATTTCAGCAAGCTCAGATCCATGCAGTCTTCCATACCTTGCACAACGCATACAGCTTGTCTTTACCAGTACAGAACTCCCCAAGTTTGCAAATATTCCCTTTTTTCTCGCTATCTAATTCACTACTGTGTGCCACATATTGTGGTGCCTCTGTCTATTGTCTGCCCCAGCCCGACCCTGCAGCATCCCGCCGGAGCAGGCGCATGAACACCCTTTTAAGTACTGGCTGGTTAAAACCGTATACTCTCTCTACCAAGTCCCCGTGAACAATTGCATTTAGTGAAGCGCCACCAATTATGTGCTGGATGTCAAAAAAGTAGGTGCGCATTTGCCAGTGTGCTTCGGCCTTCGTGTCCTGCAGTGATGCTAAAGCTCAGAGGCACACGCAAACGATATAAAGTGAGCTTCTGCCACGTTCATAATAAATGAGGACGGATTTTTAGCAGACCACTGATGTCTTACCGGTCTACTGGGTACTTTATTTTGCGGTCAGAGTTAATTTGGCTTTAAGAGGTGATGAAAGAGCACACTGCTGGGCCCGTTTAGATTTTTAATATACTGCAGAGCAGCTCCCGCTCATTTTCTTCATCCCGGCTTGAGAGGCCCGCATAGTGTTTTCTGAAGCCCTGACTGCGGTGGCGCTGCTGCCGGTGAGAGCGAGAGTGGGCTGGACAGAGCGGTGTGTGTGAGTCCCTAACACTTACTAGCAGCTGATACAGACCTGCTGGCAATTGAGGCCCAGATTTCCTAACCCTTGCGTCGCCCTTGCCTCGTGCAAGGCCACACAGTGCAAGCAGAGGCTTATTTGGCATTTCCACATGATGCCGGATTTACATGGCCTTGCATGGCTCCTTAAAGAAATGCAATGCATCTCATCATCTTGTTCTGTGTTGCGTTACATTTCTTAGGGGTGGCGTTCCAAGGGTGGAGCATGGGTGTTCCCATGCATTCACCCATAGGGGCAGATTTACAAGCCCCTTGGGCTGCCAGTACGGCACCCTGCATGGCTTTTCCTGTCCTTGTAAATACAGCCCCTTACACGCAGCACTTTGCGTGGAAGGAGCATTCCATGGGTGTTGCTGTGGGTGTTCCCATGCAACACTCATGGAACCAGACACATTTCCAGCTTTACAAGGAATAATAAACCTGGAAATGCGTGTCATTGCTACACCACCCAAGGGGTGGCGTAGTGAGGCGCAACAAGGATTTTTTTTTAACTTTCTCCTCATGTTTTTTCTCTTTCAATGCGTGCTGCATTCTACAGCATGCATTGAAAGAGGAAAATGCCTGTAGTGATTGTTTTCGTGCAGGAAGGTGCCCTTTCCTGCACAAAAACCATTTCTTCATGATGCAGGCATCCTTACACAATGGTGCAAAGGTACCTGCGCTGGTGCATGGCAGCTGTTTGGGCGCCAGTGCAGGGTAGAGCACAGGAAAGCGACATATCATTGTAAATATGTTGCATTCCTGTGCTCTGAAAGTGCCGCAGCATGGGGCAGCCAAAGGGCTTGCGGTGCCGTGCTGCAGCAGTTTCTTGTAAATCTGCCCCATAGATTTTACACAATTTACTAAGGTTTGTCAAGATGGAACTGTGTGAAATGAGTATGCCTCACCACTGGAATGCGTAACATGGGGAGATAGGTTTATGTTAGGGTATTTAAGGAGTTATTTAAAAAAAAACCAAGGTTTTTCTGTAGAAGAACTGAATTATACAGCCAAAATAAAAAGCTTACATTTGGGAAGAAATTCTTGCCTTTCTCACTCATACCAGGTGAAACTGATGTTTAAGGCCAAAACATTGCATTTGAGTACATTACTTGATTTGGCTAATTTAACCTAATAGCAGAATCAATAATAATAAACAATTATAATAAAAGATGGAAGAGATCCATAATGAAATATGAATACATCTCAGTTAAAAGTCGGAAAAATTCATATCAAATTGGAAGGAAATTCATGGAGACTATAAAATGCAATGTTTAAAATAGCACAGGTGTTTCAAAGAAAGCGTTTACAAATAAGTCCAGGCTGGTTTAAATTTTGAAAGAAATGTATATTTTTAGTATTAGGCCAAGGTAACAGTGATGCACTGGTTTGTTAAAAAACATATGAAGTGTAACAAAGACTAGAGGGAAATTTGTCGTTAGGACAACAGAAAACAGCCTCAGGAAAAAAACAGCCTTCAGTGAAAGAAAGTTTCAAATAAATAATTTCCATTTTGAAGCAAAAGACTAAAAATTGAATGAGTGCATTAATGAATACTCTATTGAGAGATTAATTAATATCATTGCAGTTTCCACCAATAAAATCATAGCATAACTTACCACAACCTGTAACCATATCTGTGTGATTCATTACTACTTGTAAAAGATATTTAAGAAACAGCCATTCTCACTCTTTTTGGCCAAAAGCCTTTAATAGCTTAACTTAACACAACATAAGCCCAGGAATCCACCATCATTTCTCTTTTTTTAATTAAAAAAAGTACTTATTGTAAAAAGCAATCATTACCACCCTGTTTAACAAAATGTCTTCTTGTATGAAGCTGCATAAAGTGCCTGATTGTCCACAACAAGTTATCCCTTTCCTGATGATTAAAACAAGTGCAAAAGAGCAAAATACATTCCTTAATCTTCCATGTAGTTGGTTCATAGTTGGAGCCCAAAATGCAGGAAAATAACAACAAAACTGCTTGCCGCACTGCTGCTGGGTAAGAAAGCCAGGAAAGTGGCAGACATTCCATGACATTTCATCCATAGGCTCGGAGCTGAAAGTTGTACAAAGAAACCAAGCATGGAGTAAGGATTTCTAAAGAGGTTGAACTCGGTTGACGTGATCCTCAAATGCTTGTTCTTGGCGGGGGTTGGGTTCACCGACACGAAGTCGCCAGATTTCTGGTCTTAATCTTTATCAAGTCTTTGTGAAGTGCCTTCTTTCAAGCAGGGTCAGGCCAGCTGCATGAACTTACCAATTTTGGCCAAGTCCAACGGCGTGGTATTGGTTAATATATAAGTTACCTCTTCTACGTAGGTTCATGCCCCCTGTTAGAACTGGGACATCTCTAGTTGGCTGAGGTAGGTACCTTAGTCAAAATAGGGATCCTTGCTTCTAGTCAGGAAAAGGAGGGACACACTCTTAGATAACCCCTGCTCACCCTCCGGGAGGCTTGGCACGAGAAGCCAGGCTTATCTCCAAGGCAATGTGTAAAGTATTTGCAACCACACTCCCAGTAACACAGCGATAACACCACAAATGGACACCACACTGATTTAGGAAAATAGCGGTATCTTTATCAAGAAGAAATACGATGAGACCAAACGATAAAAATATCCAGCATATGCGTATTCGCAATATTTCACTGGGCAGGTTATTATGGCACCAATCACTTGTAGGTTCTTGCAGTATTGATGAGTAGTTCACAATGATCTGATGTAGTCCTAATGTGATGCTATGCAGGTCCTAATGCAGTTCGTAATGTAGAAATAAGATAGTCCTTAATGCAAGTACTAATGCAGTTCATAAAGCAAGTAATAATGCAGTCCGTAATGAAAGTACTAACCCGGATCATAAAAGCAAGTAATAATGCAGTCTGTAATGCAAGTACTATTGCGATCGTAAAAGCAGGAAATATTGAAGTTCAGAATGCAAGTACTAATGTGGATTATAAAAGCAAGTAATAATACAGTCTGTAATGCAAGTACTAATGCGGATCGTAAAAGCACTTCGGCACTGATGGCGGTTCTAGTGAAGGTCTCTATGCCACTCTTGGCAGACACGCGGTAAGTGACTGGCAAAATATGCCCCCAATACTGTTATGAAGGAAACAAAGTGCAGCTCCACAATCTGACCCCGGTACTGCCACTTCTCAGTGAGTACGGGCCACGATACTGACTTGAGCGGAGGCTCACGCTGCAACGATGGGAAAGGTCCAGAGCGGTCTCGTAGCACGCAATCCGCCCCAGGCGGCAACACACACATGCTCACTGAGCGTTACCCGGGAGGGTGCAGTCTGTCTCTCCTCTCCTTGTGGCTTGGGCGTCAAGCTGAGTGGCTTTGGGTTGGCAGCAGCTGCTCTTCGGAGTGAGAGTCGGGCTACCAGGTGACAGCCTCGCAGCTGATCGGGTAGAGGCGCGACTCCATTGATCTTGGGCAAAGGCCTCAGACCCACAATGGTGAAGGTTCACAGGTCTCTCCTTGGCAAAGGCAGGCTAGGGCCGGCGGCGGCGATGCACAAGACTACTCTGAGGCACGAGGTCATGGGGCAATTCTCACAAAGGTCTCAGGCTGCAAAATCACATGCACACAGCTTTGCTGAGACACACTTTGAAACTTTGATGTTCCTGAGATTCCATAACAGGGAGCCAGCTCCTCTCAGGCCCTTGGAGACAAGTTACTTCAGGACACAGCACACAGCAAAGTCATTTCGAGCAGGGGGACACAGCACACAGCAAAGTCAAATCAGCAAACTGCAGGGGGCGTGGCTTGGACGCCGACAGGGTTGGCTGCACTCCTGTGAGCTTCGTGATGGAGCGTGAGGTTTTTCCCCTATTTTCGCCAAAATACATCAAGACGAACGGCTCCGACGCAGCCGCTGTGCTGGTGAGGATGTTGTCCGCGGTTTGAGCCCTTCTGTGAGGTAAGCAGCATCTTTTTATGAATATTAATGGGCGGTGACGAGTGAATTAAGACTCACGGCTGCCATTTTTTTGGTTTTTATCGCAAACAGGGAGTTCTCCTCATAAAATGAGGCAGTTGGTGGCTTTCACTTCAGAACTTCCGAATTTCAATGTCCTGGTTTTATTTTTATAATAGCGAGTGGTTGCTATTTTATTAACTGTATTCTTCCTGGATGATATTTGAGGCATGTTGTTATTTTTGCCTCATTTGAATATTCTTTCTATGGAGACTAGGTTTATGGTAATTTGTCTCCTCTACTTTATGTCCTGGGTCTTCTTGGTTATTTATTTAATTGGATATATCTCATACTGTAACTTTCCTCCTCAAATTTCTTTTGCACTGTTGCTTCTGTGAGAATTTCATGTATGGGGAGAACAAAATCGGCTTACTGCTCTAAGGCAATGTCTTCTACTTTAGCGGTGGACTTGAATTCTTTTAGAGTTCTTCAGGATAATATGGCAGACTCAGACCAGGTATCCTCAAACCCAGTTGTATCTAATATTTCGCTACCTGCTTCTAAAGTTCTAGCAAAAATGCCTGTCACATCTAAGCAGTCGCCTGTGAAGAGAGTCAAACAAGATCCACCTTCACCAACGCTTTCTCCTCCTCCTATCTCAATGGAGTTAATTCTTGACAAAATTCAAGCTCTTAACCCTTATATGGAGGAGACTAATACACAGCTTCAGCAACTAGATGATAAATGGTCTCATTTAGAAAGTAGAGTGGTTCATTTGGAAACTAAAATGGAAACATTTCAATCTATAGTGATCCAAGTTCCCTCAATGCAGATGCTGATCTCGAGTCTTCAGAAGCAAGTTGAAAACCTTGAAAATCACAATAGACGCAATAACCTTCACATTTATGGCTTGATGGAAGGTCTTGAAGGTACAAATTTGATCTCTTTTTTTCAATCTTTTCTTCCAAAACTGTTATACATTCCCAACTCTCCACCTCTGAATATTCAACAGGCTCATCGCTTGGGATATATCTCACCTTCAGCAAGGTCATCAACCAAACCTCAAGGAGTGATTTTGTACTTTGTACCAATCTATTGAAATTTTTACAAGCCGCTAAAGCCAAAGGTAGAATTTCATAGCAGGGTTCCAATCTTTTCTTCTCACAAGATTATGCCAAAACCACAGCAGATAGAATAAATCTATTTTGGGGCATGAGACCGGCATTACGTGATATGAACGCCAGATTTGGCCTTATTCATCCCTTTCTCTTTAAGGTTATGTACAAAAATAAGACTTCGATTTACAAAGATCCTCGCCTTCTTCAAAGATTCTTGGAGAACTGCAAACAGGAAGACATGGATGTTTCCAGAACCGCTGTTTAATGTTGTTATCTGTTTTCCTCTTTTTAAAATGTTATAATTGTGGTTTTGTATAATGTATTTGGTACTATATATATAATTTTTATTTTTATCTCTTTTCATTAGGTCCCAACTTCTTCTTTTACATTCATGTGACTATATGTCCGTCTGATGTTTTTTTTTTGTCTTCCTCCCATTCCTGTTGATGGAGTTCCGGTCGATGTAACATCCCTACTTGTGCCTCCACTACCCTCAACCTTATCTGTGTGTTTTTTGGTATGTCATTTTTTGCAATCCGTATATGGATTCAGTATCTTATTGTTTCTATGGTCCTCTTTTTTGTATGTTTTCCTCCTCCTTTTCCTTTTCTCTTCCTTTTCTTTCATTGGTCTTTATTAGCTATCCTCATATTTTCTTATTTCTTACTATTGATTTATTGCTTTTTGAATCCAAATGTTCATACCATTCTTTTTCCTTTCCATTTTCTATTCTATTCCTATTTCTTTCTTTTCTTCTCCCTCTTTTTACAATTTGCAAGTTGCAAGTTGCTTCATCTCATCTTTACTGTTTCTAGATATTTAATTTTCAATTTTTCCTATTTTTTTATTAATGCACCAATTATTGTCATTTTCTTATTTGGTAAAGTTTCTAAGTTACTGTTATGGGATACATGACTTTAAGATTAATTTCATGGAGCGTTAAAGGTTTAGGTTCCCCTATAAAAAATCAAAAGGTTTTGTCTCATCTTTCCTCTTTAAAGGGAGACATTGTTTTGTTACAAGAAATTCATATTGTTGATAAAGAAATTGATAAGCTAAAACGTCAATGAGTTGGTCAGGTCTTAGCCTCTCCGGGATCAGGTAAACTTAATGGGGTGGCTATCTTATGCCACAAAAGTCTTAATATCCAAATCCTTACTCAAGATGTGGATTGTGATGGCAGATGGGTCTCTGTTTCTTTACTTGTTGATAACATTCCAGTAACTATTATTAATGTGTACGCACCTACCGCACCTGATAAATCTTTTTGGCCAGGAGTATTAGCTAAATTGATTACATTTTCTGATGATTATTTGATTGTGGGTGGGGATTGCAATATAGTTTTTGATCCTATCCTAGACAGAGGCTCAAAAACCAAATGTATACCTTCTTAAATGCACTCTCATTTTACATCAACCTTCTCTCAAAGATCTCTTGTACATGCTTGGAGGTTATGTAATCCCAATCTCCAAGAGTATACCTTCTTCTCTCCTGCCTACTTTTCTCAATCCAGACTAGATTATATTTTATATCCAATAAACTTACTCAGAGGGTTATTAGCTCAGAGATAGGTTCTATATTGATCTCTGATCATGCTCCAGTCACTTTAGATTTAGAGTTCCTAACCCCTCTTCAGGGAACCCGCAGATGGAGGTTTAATAACGCCCCACTATCAGACCCACAGTTTACACGCGCCTTTGAACATTTTGCCCTTACTTTTTTTTAAGAAAATGAAACACCTGGAATTACACCGCAAATTGTCTGGAACACATTTAAAGCCACCTCTAGAGACTTTATTATTAATTTTGTTTCCCAAAAACGGAAATTAGCTTCTAATAAATTAAAATCCCTCACTTTAAAGATAACAACATTAGAACATTCTTACTATATATCCCAATCTATGACTACATTGAAGGAATTTGTGCAAGCCAAATTTGAATTTAATCGAATCTCTACTGACAATGCTAATTCTTTCCTACTCAAAGTTAATGCGAAATATTATGGTGGTCAAAATAAATCAGGGAAACTTCTTGCAAATTATCTAAAAATCAAGAAAGAACGTACAGTTATTAAATCTATCTCATCGTTTCCTAATCAGACTCTTCATAAAGTGAAGATATTCTTTTAGAGTTTACAAAATGTTATCAAAATCTTTATACTCTAGAGGTTTTTTCCGAAACACAAGTTGGTTTTCTTTATTTATCATCCATATCAACTCCTTTACACCAAAACGTAGATTTTTCTTTATTAGAAAAGGACATTCTGATTCAAGACATTTCAACTGCTATTTGTTCCATTAAACAAGGTAAAGCTCCAGGTCCTGATAGTTTTACCATTGAATTTTATTCACATTTTTCCTCTTTCCTTATTCCTAAATTACATCAACTTTATCTTTATTTTCTTACATCTAAATCATCCAGCGGTTCTTTTCAGGAAGCACTGATTTGCATTTTTCCAAAAGATGGGAAAGTGTCAAAAGGATACACTGGTTCGCCCCCCCTCAGGAACAGAAGCTCTTACCCCAAACCCCCTCAAGCCAAGAACTACCATTTAGTAATGCAGTCCATAGTCTTAACCTGGGGGGGAAGGGAAAGTGGACAGACAAAACAAGAGAGACTTCTTCCTCACGATATCTGCCTCGGGAGTCTTTCTGGTAAACTCTCTGAAAGGGAAAAGACAGGTTAAATCTCTCTACTTAACTTTCACTTGACCCAATCTTATTTCTATTCCCTGAACTCTGAGTCTTACCGATACAGACTGGGAAGCTAGCCACTCTCCTAACTGTCTTGTCTGGAATGTGTCATATCTGATTAACCGGAAGAACTCCTAGTGTTCTTTGGAAAACCTATTATTGAAGAAAATTGCTCCTAACACTCTGAACTGTGAAGTTTTCAAGAGTCTTTTTTTTTTTTAATAAAACCTTTATTGTGTAACAAAAGCATACAGGTACAGACCTACAACCATCCTGGCCGGCCTCAAAATCAGTTTGTAACACAAACGCCACAATAGAACCGCTCAGCAGTCTCCAGAGAAGAAGCAGCCAGTATTCGAAATGACACATATGGAGAAAGTGACCGTCAAGTCCAGGATAAATCAGGTTAATTTTAAAGTTTATAAATGAAAAAGGATCAGTCGCCATGCAATCCGCAGCAAGCATAGAGGGGGCAATGAACACAGCTGATTATCAACGATGCTAAGAGTCACAATAGGAGGATCAGCTGAAAAATACGCATATCAGGATAAAAAACATGTAGTCACAATACGTACTGGTCATCACCCACCCCATTAACGTGGAACATCCTAACCAATGTTACCAGGAACACTAACAACAGAAACAATAAGCGAACGCTACACTTGAGCACCATACTGACCCGAAAGAAGAAAGAAGAAAAGAAAGAACCAAGAAAAAGAAGAGAAAAAACGAGGCCCATAGAAACGAAGACAAAACAAAAAACCCCACCCCCAACCCCCCACCCAGCACACATGCAGAGACTACGGCCTGCCCCCCCCCCTAGCAGTGTGCCTGTCGCCCGAGAACAGAACCCGAAATTTAGATACAGAGGAGAGAAAGGAAAAGAAAAAAGGTTATATAATACCGGAGGAGGGCTATCCCAATAGGCTCCCGGTCTCTCCTTCCATGAATGTAGTCTCCGCCCCAGAGGCGACAATAAAAACAGCAATCACATAGTACAATATAAACGGGGGTGAAACATTACATATCGCGCTATTAAGTACAGTTTAAGAACTCGCCAACCCGCTGCACCCACCCGCCACACAGACATCAACTATTAAAGTGAACAACTTAGCCCTGGCCCATTCTCATAAATCCCTCGTGGCATGCCCGCAAAGGAGATCTCATCTCGACAGACAAGTGAAGACAAAATGTCCACGCACGGTAGAGGTGCAACTTGTAAGCACAAAATGGACGCCGCCGACCACCGACAAAGTCCCCTCCACCGAAGACTAGCACTCCCAGATCCAAGTCAGGGGACGCATTCCCCAACAGAAGTACCAAGGCGAGGAAAGAGGAAGCAGTCACAGGAGGCAACAATAGCTGGACCAGTGTACGAGTCCTCAGCGGCGCTACTATGGACGGGGCCAACATCAAATATTGGGAAAGGCATCCTTCCGGACAATAGAGACGCACGGGCATTCTGTCACAGGCACCCACACTGCCCGGGATCATCCAGTCCCCTCCGCATCCAAGTACACACACAGTACCCTCCACAGACGTAGATGAAGGCGATTCCTCGCATAGCCGGGGGCAATCCGGGTGCGTCCGTCCCAGCGTGAGCACAACATCGTCTAGCTTCTCCCCAAGCGCTCGGGAGCCATCCCACCAAGTGGTGTGAAAGTCGTTTAAAGCGGCGAGGATATCACTGCAGGACAGCGCAGGCTGTATTTTCCCCATCACTGGGCTACTCGGTGACTCGCACTCACCCTCGCACAGTACTTCAGTAGGCAGGGTGTTGCACTCCCTCTTATTCAGGCACCCATTAAGCGCGTCCAACTGGTCGAGAGAACAAAGGCAGGGCAGGGACAAGTCCGGCTTAGGCAGACCACCGATGGGATTACGGGGCTTCCCAAAGTAAGAGCCTAAAAAACAGTCCACGGCCGCTGTCATCCCCACTCCGACTCAGCAACAGCCTCAAATTCGGGAGCGGCCCGCAAAAACCGGGCAGGAACAAAGACAAAGCCGACAGGCTCACCTTCCGCTCTCTGCATTCAACAGGAGTTTCATCGAGCCTCAATAGCAAGGATGCACTCCAGCCGCATCGTGCGACGACCAGGGCATCAACAGATAATTTCACTGTGGAGTCGCCGCGTCTCGGCGGGCCGACTCCGCCCAGGTCCCGCTGGCCGCCTCCGATGTATCAGCGCCCGGCCATGTTTACCAACCGAGGTCTCGGCTCCGGGTCGTTTAAGGCCAGCAGTCAATTTCGCGAATATCTCCGTCTGTGAGGCAGGTAGAGGTGCCGGGATCGCGCAAGCGATATCTGCGCGCCTTCACCGTTGCCTCGCTGCCATGCAATGCCAGGATCGTGGACAGGATTATCTTGCGAGGCTCGGAAGCTTACGGAGCCAGGAGCCTACACTGCCACACCGATCGCCATCTTGGCTCCTCCCCGTTTTCAAGAGTCTTGAACTCGAAACTGTGAACTCTCTCTCTCATGAGATTTCTTGGAATCCTTTGAAGATAATACTCAGATGCTAAAATCTTTGAATGTCTTTGAATACCTTGAAGTCACCAAAAAGTCTTTACAGTACTTCCCTTTTGTAATAGTCTCTGACAGGCTCAGGACGCAATATGCTCTCCTGCCTTCTTGCTAGGAAGAGTCTTTAGTGCCCTTAGTTCATCGCCTGAGACTCGACTTTTAACTCCACAAATACTCTTACTTGAATGTCTTTGAGGGAACTTCTCTTGACTGAAGTTTTCCCAAAACTCTGACTCCGCTTCACCTCAACATCTCGAGTGTTCTGGCGTTGACACACTTCTGGTCACAGGTATGCTTAGGGAAAAAACGTTCGTTAAGAAATGCCTTTTTTAAATTCTAATACAACGTCTTACAGTTACTTTCCTTTTAGTATCAGTTCAGCAGCCTTGTACTGGTAAACTTGTCGAAATACGCTTTTTCTGAGGAAGAGCGTTAACTACATCTCTACTCTGGTGAATTTGTCGGTTGAAGTGCGCAGCACGCTTCGCGCGCATGCGCGAAGTACAGAAGCTCTTAGAACAGCTACAACGCTGACCACCGGCGGGAAACGGAATTACCTCTGCATTCCCAAGTTGGCGGATCGCCGCAAAGCTGCCACTAGAACTCGCAATGAAGTCCTCCAGCAAGGGTGTCTCAGCTTGCCAACTCCTTTCAAACACCCCATTTGACGAGACGATGGGCGCATCCTGACAGTAAGGCCTTAAATTATGTAAGAATTATCGCCCACTCTCATTGATTAACTTAGACTGTAAGCTTTTGGCTAAAATTTTAGCTCTACGCTTGGAAAACTTTTTACCACATTTAATTGGGAGAGAACAATGTGGGTTTATTGAAGGTAGACTTCTTTCTGATAATATTAGTTTATTTTTTAATGTAGTTAGTAAGTCCAAATGTTATAAATCCTCTTTAGCAGTGATTGCTCTAGACGCAGAAAACGCATTTGATAAGGTTAATTGGTCCTTTATTTTTGCTACTCTCTCCTGGTTCGGTTTCGGGCCCAAGTTCATTCAGTATGTGTCATTATTTTATTCTTCTCCCAAATCTTCTATTTTAGCAAATGGCCTTCTGTCTTCCTATTTTCCTCTCAATAGAGGTGTACGTCAAGGATGCCCCCTTTCACCTTTATTATTTGTCCTAGCCTTAGAACCCTTTCTAATAAAGATTCGCTCTGATACTCAAATTACTGGTTTTCGTTTGGTAATTCACAACTTAAAATTTCAGCGTATGCTGACAATATTCTCTTATTTATGTCTCACCCTCAAACTTCCTTATCTGCTTTTTTATTAGAAGTAGATAGCTTTGCAAAAGTTGCGAGGTACAAATTGTACACACATAAGTGTGAAATTCTCCCCCTAAATAAATTGTTTCCACGATGATTTTAGTGCATCTTCCTTTCATTGGAATCCAATTCACATTAAATATCTTGGCCTATTGTTCTCAGCTTCTGTTAAGGATTCTATAACTTTGAATTTTACCTCTTTATCTACAATCCTACTTGATCTTACATCATGCTGGAAACCCCGATTCTTATCCTGGTGGGTATGTCTTGATTCCATCAAGATGATGCTAGTTCCTGTCATATTATTTTATATCGCGAACATGTCAGTTAATATTCCCAAACATTATTTTTTTTAAATCAATTCAATTCTATCCAAATTTTTATGTAATGGAAAAAAATCTAGGATGTCTCTGTCCAGCCTTAAAAAACCAAAGCTTCTGGGGGGTGTTAATTTTCCAGATTTCGTTAAGTATCATCAAGCTTTTTGTCTTAAACAATCGGCCTTTTTATTTCAAGATAATGATGTTGTACATATACCTTTATGGGCTGAGCTGCAGAAATCTTATTTTTACCCTTTTTCCTTTTTAGAGTGTTTACTTTTTCTTCGAAACCTGCTTTCTTGTCTCATCAAATTTGTAGGAATATTTTCAGACTCCTTTCTCCCATTTTCATGTCTTTCAAGTCACCTAGACAGAAATTTTTAGCTTCCTCTATCTGGTATAATGCTTTGATTAAGATCAAAAATAGAGTTTTAATCTGGAAAGATTGCCATTCTAATGGACTGAAACAGGTTTCTCAAATATATCAAGATGGTTCTAGTCTTTCATTCTATGATGCTCAAACTCTCTTTTCATTTCCGGCCTTGTATGCAAATAAATATAACTTTATGCTAGTGCGGCTGACCTAGGTTCTGCACTTAAGTTTTTCAATTAAGTCAAATAAATTGTCCGTGCAATCTCGTCCGGAGTGTGCCGCACATATACTCGACCATCGGAATATGGGACGATTGGTGGATACGTCTACATTGACGAGGACTTTTGGGGATTTTATACTGATACCTCGAATTTTCAATACTATGCTGTGTTTATTCTTAATGTCATTGAAGGCTTTTGGGCTTTAATACTGATACCTGGGATTATCTATACTTTGATGTGATTACTCTTGATGTTTTTGAAGGATCTGGTCTCTTATTGCCTACTTGGATTTTGATCATTGTGAAGATGTGGGATGTGGATACAGATGCGAGATTAATGAAACCGTGAAGGAAACACAATTTACTATTGAATACCAGTTGCTGAGGAGACTACTGACTGTTGAATTCAGCGCGAGGGAGACCAGACATAGACATTGTTGCTCTGATGAAGTTCCTCTAGGAACGAAACGCGTTGGCTGATGTCCACACAAAAACACTTTTAACATGAAGACTTAATAAAGAATATATTTTGGATTACATCTGAGAATCTCCGACTTCATTCTGGTGCACCGTCCTATCTCTTGAAATACATATAACTTACTTACCTCAGCAATACAAAAAGGTTTATCATCAGCTTTCTTCGGAACGCATAACGTCATTTTCCTATTGTACTCTTTGTACATTATTAGACTTGTTACTTTCTGCCTCTCAAATATATAAACATATACATCTCATTCCAGAATATAGAGATAAATCTGAAGTTGAACTATGTTGGGAGATTGATTTTCAATCTACTTTTACCATTTCCCATTGGAATAAGATCTGGTCTAAAATAAGAAAGTCTTCTAGAGCGGCTAATACAAGTCAAACATTATTTTTTATATATCATAGATTATTTATTACTCCTGTTAGACTTCATAAATTAGACCCTACATTATCCTCTAAATGTTGGTCCTGGACACACCCTTTCGCTGATCTTAAGCATATGCTATTTGAATACCCCCTTAATATGACTTCTGGGTAAAAGTCTGGAAACAGATTAATTTAATTCTTAACTCTCACTCCCCTTTTAATTTTATCAATCTTTTTCTAGGTAGCATTTCTGATTATTGGTCATCTCAAACTGGTGATTTTTCTATAATTGATTTACTTCTAGTTGTAGCCTGTCAACAAATCACTAAATCTTGGAAAGATACTTCTCAAGTATCATTTCAAGCATGGTGGTATGGTGTATGTTATCACCATAGACTTGATAGGGCTTACGTACACCCTGTTCAGTTAGCTATTAAAAGAGGTCTCATTTGGCTCCCAGTTACCTGTCTTTTAGATAATTTTACTCATCTTGCATGTTCTCATAAACCCGAATTGAGGAAGTACCTAAACCTCCATGATGTAGGTCTGTTAATAATGTTCTATCTTATTATGATGTTATATTTATTTTCCTCGAAATTTTATTCATTGCATTTTTCTCTCTTATGTTATATTTTTATTACCTTTTATGTATTCTGCTGGTGCTCTTGTATTTTTCACCTTTTTAGGATTTATAATTTATGTTCAATAATTTATGTTGTTCTTTCACAAGTTATTATTGCAAATTATTCTAATAAAATGTCACTTTAAAACTTAAAATCAGCAAACTGTAGGCCAGCCCCAGAACACACAGCAAGGGCAGTCCTTCTCTTCAGTCTCTTCAGCTGTTCTTCTTTGGCAGAGGATCCTCTTGATCACAAAGTAGTTTCAATCTTTTTTCAGGCTTGAGTTCAGTCTTGAGTTCAGGGGTTTCAGCTCTCACATTTATACCCCTAAATACCTTTGAAGTCTTTGTGTTCAGGTGGCTCTGCGCCCGGTCCACCCAGACATTGGTGTCTTCCTGCCAGTGCACATCTTCTTTCTTTGATAGTGAGGGTCTGGCCTCAGACACTCTGCAGGAGGTAGAGCCATTCTTTTGTGGCAGCAGCACAGCTCTCTTCGCAGTAAAGGGGTTACTGCTCCCACCACACCAAATGGAGGCCAGCCTGTTGCTGTCTCACCTACTCCTCCCTGTGTCAGGACACTTCCCAGACCCTGTCACATCCAAACCTAGAAAGTCAATACACAACTAGGCAGAGACACACAGGATGGTTAGGACAAGAGACCAGCCACTTCTAAAAGCGTGGTTTCTAAACACACAATTTAAAAACCATCTTCACAAAACGATGTGTTATTAAATTCTAAGTTCATGCACACTAAACTCTATCTCTCCATCTTGTTAGGACAGTTAACAAACTGCGTGCAGGCACTGCAGTGGGGGGCCTGAGATCTCTTTTTAGGACTACTTGTGTGGGTGGCACAATTAGTGCTGCAGGCCCACTAGTAGAATTTGCATTACTAGCCCTGGCACACATAGTGCACTTTACTAGGGACTTTACTAGTAAGACAAACATACCAAATATGGACAACCAATTACCATTACACTTTATATAGGGAGCACTTGCACTTTGACACTGATCAACAGTGGCAAAGTGCCCAAAGCATCTAAGCCAGCAAAACGAAATCCATCACAGTGTCAGAAATAGAGGAGGTAGAGGAAAAAAGTCAGGGGTAAAAACGCCAAGAAATGCCAGGTCTAACACCCCCTAAGACAAAAAGATTGGTTTTAGCTGTTTCCTTTGAAACTCCTGCAGATCGGGTAGCAACATATGAGATCTAGTAATGTCTTGTTTCTATAATTGCATAATCTGTATTTTCTGCTATAGAAAAGAGATTTCCAAGTTGTGTTTAGTTCTTTCATCAGAAGCGGCATCAGCCTAGCCCAGAGGATCTCTATCAGACATTCCTTTCCCAGGGCTTTGTTCATGTATAGCTGCATTTTATGGTTTTGATATGATATTATAAGTGCTGGATACTTGAGTTTTTCCCTGAGCCCAGAGATGTCATTTTCCCATGAGAACTGGTGTACTTGTTTGTTTATTGAGGCTTTTAGAGCCATGTAGTTTGCGCTCTCAGTGCTCCAGTTCTTGATGGCTCGATTTAGGCTCTCCACTGCTGTATTTAAATAAGTGCTTCAGGGATTGTTCTCTGTGGTATATATATTGGCTTTAATAACTCCTTCATGGGGGGGCGTGGCTTGAGCGCCGCACAAGATGGCGGCTTAGCGTCGGAGCTCCGCTAAGCGAGCTCCGGAACCGGCAGATTTCTGCGCATTCACCGGACTTCCACGGTTGACAAGCTCTGATTGCATATGGGAGCATGAGGTGAGCAAATGGCTCTGCTCCTTATCTGCTAAATCCAGCGACATGCGCTACTTTTTAGCGGTGACGCGGTCCGCTTTTACCGTGGCCGCCATTTTCTTTCTGCCGTGATTTTCAACGAGCGGTAACTGCCTCATAACTGCCTCGTTTCACCTATCTCACCTATCTACAATACTTTCGTTGTCTGCCTCCTCTCTCACCAGCCTCTTAATCACTGCGGAATGCATCTTCAGTCGAAGTTTTCTTCTTTTACCATTTTGACCTCCAGACGTCATTTTCAATAACTCTGCCTCTTCTCTTCAATTTTCAAATTCCTGGTGGGCGCCTTTTTCGACCGCTTTTATTATGTGCCTTGCTTATTGGTTTACCACAAGTGTTTTTCTCTGCGCAATGATGCTACAACGGTTTTCTTAAAGAACATGATTCTAATGTACTATTACCATATTGAATGAACTGCATGTCCCACCGCCTGTATGCTCATACACTGCTTGTTGATTTACCACAGTGTTTTCTTTGCGCAAAACGTCTATGGAGGTTTTCCTGAAAATGTGGATTGTGATACACAGCTGACATATTGAATAATCCTGCGTCTCCTCAGCTTTGCTGTTCCTGTTTGGCGTCTTTTGTTGGACCGCATTTCCTGTACGCATTCAATATTGCTGTGCCACAGTGTTTTTCCTGAGATCTGTGATAGTACTAGTCTCTAATCCCCTCTTTTTCCATGGGGAAATTGCGTACCCTCAAGCTTACTTCTTCTACGCTCAAACCACGTCATTCCTCGGATTCTGACTCTACGACTCCAACTATGGATGATCCTGCTTCTCATAAGCCGGACTCAGCTCCTGGGGCAATCCCAAAAACAATTTCCTCAAGTAAATCTTTGCAACCTGCTTCGACAAAACGCCTGAAAAAGGATCCACCCTCCCCAGGCTCCTCATCGTATTCGGCGTCTATGGATCTTATTCTTGAGGAAATTTGTGCGCTCAAACCCTTCATGGCTGAGACCACTAAAACATTACAATTTCTCCACGACAAATGGTCCACTCTTGAATCACGTGTTCTGTTGGTGGAACAATCCACGGAGTCCCTCCAGGCCTCATGTTCTAGGATTTCATTTTTGGAAAAAGATATATCTCTCCTGAGGAGCCAGACAGAGGAGTTGGAAAATCGAAATCGCAGAAATAACTTACGAATTTATGGACTTCCTGAACATATAGAGGGATCCAATCCAACTGCATTTTTCCAAACATTTTTGCCGAAAATTTTGGACCTTCCTCCTTCCTCTTCACTTAACATACAACGTGCGCATAGACTTGGTCCTAAAGTTTCCACCAAACCCCGCGGAGTCATCATGCTGTTCTTACAATATACGGATCTCCTGCAGGTTCTTTCAGCAGCAAAAGCTAAAAAACAAGTCATGTGGGAAGGCCATCGGTTATATCTATCCCAGGATGTGGCTAAAGTGACAGCAGATTGTCGAAAACAGTTCCTTGATTTGAGACCACAACTACGAGCTGTTAACGCCAGGTTCGGTCTGCTTCACCCATGTCTCTTCAAGGTGACCTATAAGGATAAGACAACAACTTTTGATGATCCACAAGTCCTTCAGGAATTTCTTCGTCAGCAAGGAGCCGACGCCATGGACACTGCAAGAGCTGTTTAATCACGCATGACTGAACTGTTTGCCTTTTCGTTATCCTATCGTGTCATATCTTTGTTCCTTCTTCTCTGATGATTTAGTCATGCCTTAGTATTTTGTATTTTGTATTTTGTATTTCATATGTATCTCTAATATTCTTCTTATTTTTCGTCTTATTACAGATGCTCCTCCCCTTTTCTTCATCCCGGTGTTATTCATTCATCCGTCCAATTCAGTCCTCTGCTGGTTCCTCAGGTGTTCGGTGGCGTATGTTCCGTTGTCGATGTCGTCATCTTCTGGCGTCGTCACCCCCATTCTTCGTTCTGTATTTGTTGGTATGGTTCTATGTTCTTCTTATATTGCTCTGTTCTTTCTACTGTTCTCTTCACTATCTTTTTTTTTTGCTCTTTTCTCTCTTTCTTTCTCATTGTATTCTCATTATTTTCTCTTTGTTTATTTCTCTTACCTACTTTTTATCTACACTTCCTTTACCATTCTCTTATTTCATCATCGCATTTTTTTTCTACTCTATCTCCTTTTCCATATTATTCTATATTTGATTTACATTCCGAGTAGTCACTTGGAACATTAAGGGGTTAAATAACCCCATTAAACGTCAACGAGTTCTGACGCATTTGACTAGGCTTAAAGCTGATGTAGCCCTCCTCCAAGAATCCCACCTTTCAGAACAGGAGGCTTTAAAACTCAAACGTTGCTGGGTGGGACATGTTTTTCATTCTCCTGCCTTGGGTAAGAAAAATGGTTCTGTTATATTGTGTCATAAAAAGTTAACTGTTTCTGTTATATCCCAAGAATGTGATGTTAATGGTCGTTGGGTCCTTGTAAATCTACTCATAGACAAGATACCAATAGTTATTTTTAATGTTTATGCTCCCACAGGTGTTGATAAATAGTTTTGGCCTGCTATTTCTGAAAAACTTGTTACGCTTAATGAACAATATGTTATTTTCGGTGGTGACTGCAATCAAGTATTAGACCCCATTTTAGACAGGAATTCTAAGGTTAAATTTGTTCCCTCCAAAATGCACTCCCAATTTACTGCATCTATTCAGAATAACGCATTAGTAGACATTTGGAGATTATGTAACCCTGACCTTCGAGAGTACACTTTTTATTCCCCTACCCACCACTGCCAATCCCGTATTGATTACCTTTTTCTTAGCAAATCTTTAGCTCAACTTGTCCTTCACTCAGACATTGGTTCTATTTTGATTTCAGACCACGCTCCCGTTTTTGTTGATATTGACCTTATTCCCTTCTCTCCTCACTCAGGACGTTGGAGATTTAATAATTCTTTACTCCTTGACTCTGATTTTTGCACTCAATTCACTGTTTTCGCCAATGAATTTTTTACACTTAATCATCTCCCTGAATCTCCCTTTGTAATGGTGTGGGACTCTTTTAAAGCAGCTGTTAGGGGTTTTGTCATTAATTATGTTTCTCACAAGAAAAAGAAGTCGATTTCTAAGTCAACTCAACTTTTGGATAAAATTAAGAAGTTAGAATATGCTTATTATACTTCTGGCTCTGAAAAGTCCCTTCGCGAGCTCATTTCAGCCAAATTCGATTTTAATAAATTTACTACAAATGCTGCCTCTAATTCTCTACTTAAATGCAACTCTCGTTATTATGGAGGTCAAAACAAAATGGGTAAGTTACTAGCTAACTATCTTAAAATACGAAAAGACAGGACAAAGATTGAATCTCTACAAGACCCGGCTGGCATTTCTCTGTTTAAAGATAAGAACATATTAAATGAATTTGTTTCTTTCTATCAAACTTTATATACTCCTGAATCTAGCCCTGATCCCACTGATCTTCTTACTTATTTTCAAGACATTCCTTCCCCTCTCTCTTCTCATGTTGATTATCACTCACTTGATTCGGATATCACCCTCTCTGAAATTTCACATGCTGTTTCTGTCCTACATGGTGGTAAGGCGCCTGGGCCTGATGGTTTCACTATTGAATTCTACAGTCATTTTTCCTCCCTTCTCCTTCCTAAGCTACTCCTGTTATTTCAATCTTTTGTTGATTCTGGATCTTCCCGGGGAACCTTTCAGGAGGCACTAATTTGTTTAATTCCCAAACCAGACAAGGACCACACTTTATGTAAAAATTTTCGCCCCATTTCCCTTGTAAATACCGATTATAAAATTTTCGCCAAAATTTTAGCTCTCCGATTAGATCCCCTATTACCAAATATTATTGGCCCAGAACAATCAGGTTTCGTCAAAGGTCGCTTATCCTCAGATAACTCCCGTGTTCTCTTTGATATTTTGAGTAAAGCCCCCTCATTTGCTTATCCATTGGCAGCCATCTCTCTTGATGCCGAAAAGGCTTTCGATAGAAGAGGATGGGACTTCATGTTTCAAGCTCTTCGTTGGATCGGTTTTTCATCTAAATTCATTTCTCTTATTTCTTTACTTTATTCTAGCCCTCATGCTTCAATTTTTGCAAATGGTATGACTTCCGAGTATTTTCCTCTTAAAAGGGGTGTACGTCAAGGTTGCCCCTTATCCCCTCTTTTGTTTGTTTTAGCTTTAGAACCCTTTTTGACTAAGATCAGACATGATGAAAATATTTCTGGTTTTCATTTTGGCTCCCAACAACAAGTTAAATTATTAGTCTATGCTGATGATATTTTATTCTACTGTTCGGACCCACAATCCACTTTACCTTTCTTTTTAAATCAAGTTTCCTCTTTTTCTAATGTTTCTGGTTACCGTCTTAATATTGATAAATGTGAAATCTTACCCTTAAACCCTCTCTGTCAAAAACATCTTTTTGATACTTCTGGTTTTTCTTGACAACCTTCTAAGATTAAATATTTAGGTGTTTGGTTTGCTCCCCGTCTCTCAGACACTCTTAAGTTTAATTTCGATTCACTTTCTGCAAAACTAACTACGGCAATTACTCGCTGGAACCCGCTTTTCCTCTCCTGGTGGGGCCGTCTTGACTCCATCAAAATGATGCTGGCCCCTTTAGTACTCTATTCCATCTCAATGATTCCCATTCACATTCCAGACTATTACTTCAAGTCGATAGATTCTATTCTACTCAAATTTTTGTGGAAAGGTAAAAAATCTCGAATAGCTCTTTCTGCTTTAAAAAAAGATAAATCATTAGGAGGGGTTAAATTTCCTAATTTTAAATCCTATCATAACGCTTTTTCATTAAAGCAAGCTTTGCGTTGGCTCTCTTCTGACCTCCCTTTTTATCCTCCTCTTTGGCTAAAGTTAGAATCTTCCTTCCTTCCTTCATCCTTTTGATTTTAGAGAGGTTCTTTCCTTTACCTCTAACGTCACGTCTCTTCGCTCCCCCATCATCTCCCGTTCTTGTTCTCTTCTTCAACCTTACTTACCTTCCTCTTACCCATCTGCTTCCTCTACCCATATCCTACCTATTTGGTATAATAAACACCTTAAAATCCGTAATCGCTCATTATATTGGAAAACCTGGCATTCTCTTGGTTTAAAATGGATCTCTCAACTACTTTCGGGTAATCAACCTCTTCCTTTTCAGGACCTTCAAAATCAATTCTCGTTGCCCTCCTCTTCTCGTTCGCAATATATATCACTTCTTCCCTCTCTTACCCAATATCTTTCTTCACTTCCTGCTACAAATTCTATCCCTATTGCATATCTTCCTGTTTCCAATGCGCTTGATCATTCCCCTTCTGCTTCTTTTCTCTATAAATCAATTCAATCTTCTACTGAGCGTATCAAATCTAAGGTTGAGTTGGCTTGGGAAAAAGATTTATCTCAAGTTTGGCCCTTCACTTTATGGGATAAAATTTGGCCAAAAATTCATAGTTCCTCCAGAGCTGCTAACACTACCCAAACCTTATTTTTTGTTTATAATCGTACATTATTTACTCCATTACTTTTGTCATCGTTTTCCTCAGACACTCCCTCCACTTGTTGGTCCTGTCCCTGCTCTTCAGCTGATTTGAAGCATATGTTGTTCGATTGTCCTCCCATTTTTCGTTTTTGGCAATTGGTCTGGTCCCAGTTTAAAAAGATTTTCAATTTTCATTTTTCCTTCTCCATTGTTAACATTTTTCTAGGTTCACTTTCTCCTATTTTTGCCAACGCGTCCCACAAACATAAATTACTTGACCTTTTGATAGCCATTGCCTTACATCACATTACATCTCATTGGAAACAAGCCAATGATGTTTCTTTCAGTGCTTGGTGGAATGCAGTCTGTTTTAATCATCGTCTGGATACTAATTTTGTTTCCCCCATTTCCCTTGCAATCAAACGTGATCTTTTATGGCTTCACCTTACTGAGTTTTTATCCAGAGTTGACACAATCCCACCTACTTCTCAAGTTCGCATTGTTGAGGTCCAAAAACCACCTTGATTGCATTTTCTTAATTGCATTTACTGTTTTTTCATATCACTTATGTGTTTTATTCTACAGGTTATACCTCATTCCTGCTGTTTTCATAAGCATTATCGTTTGCCATATTTTTCTGTATCGATTTATCACTTAGAGAGATTTCTTGTTTTTTATAACTTATGATTGTTTCTTCATTTACTGTCTTTACTGTCTTTGCTTCTTTATATTTCAATAAACTTCAAACTAAAAAAAAAAATAACTCCTTCATGGAGCCTGCTGGAGTGTTCATGATTTGATAGTAATACTTTGCATGAGTGCCCATGCATTCATATTTTTGCTGGACAAGCCTGAGCTCGAAATGCACCAGACTGTTACGTGTCCATGGCAGTAACCGGAAGATGCACTTATATCCCTGACATTGGCTTTTCTTGAGCTGAGCCTCGCATTGCCTTGGGAATGCCTGCTGCACATAACCCTCTGTAGGCAGCAATTTGCTTTTATCACTCTCCTAATTGCCATGGTCGTTTGACTGTGTAATTTTGCATTGAGTTTGCACAGGGCGTGTATGGTTACCTGGACTTTCAGCTTCGTCTTGTGCTGTTGCGCTGTCGCCTTTCTAGTTTCACTAAATCATGCCCCGAGATAATTATAATTGCTTGCTCTTTCTATTATCTGGGGGCTCATTCTCCATCACTGTGTTTTCTTCCATGCGTAATCCCCAAACATATGCCCTTTAGTTTTGTTTGGATTGTCAGTCAGGTTGTTACTTTCATTATAAGTGTGTAGTGCGTCAGGTCCTTTTTGGAGGGTGTTTTTCTGTGGTCTAGTAACAGCAGGTCATCCTACACTTTAGTCTGACCTATTTTCGGGGTGGCTAGATTGGCTTTTTGCAGCTCCTGGCCCAGATCCACTGTGTACAAATTAACAAGTGTTGGAACAAGAACACATCCTTATTTTAACTAATCCCTGAACTGTATAAAGTCCATCCCCCAGTGAGTTTAACTCGAACCAAAGTCCCACTGTAAAGAGAGACAATGGCGTTCAGGAGACTATCGCATTTATGTTTCAGCTTTGGACCTACCTCCACAGGTTGTTTCAGACTATCCCATCAGACGCAGCAGAGTAGTCTACAAAACAAGGAAACACTGGCATGTTATTTTTGCCGGAGGACTGCTGTGCCATGTAAGATAAAGCAGCAATGTTGTCAATGGTTGAGCCTCCAGTACAAAAGCCAGTTTGATAAAAGGGCAGTGTTTCTTCTTCAATCCACTTTGTTAGTTTTTTCCAGTTACATGCTCACATATGCCTTCCCCTCAATGTCCAAGGGGGTGATTAGTCTGTAATTTTCCATGTCAGAGTTGTCACCTTTCTTGAATATTAGGTGGAGCAGTGAGTCGTGCCATTATTGGGGGACAGCTGTGTTCATTCTGCATGCTGAGAACAGTGGGGAGAGGACCCCTGCCCAGAGTTTTGGGTCCTCTCTAAACATTCCTCCTGGGAGGCATTAGGGCCTGGTGCCCCACATATTCATATCTTTTTTGCTATTTTCATTACTGTCTGTTTGTCCATCAATGTGGGGTCATTCTTTGTTGTCTGCTGGCCATCCTCAGTTTCCCTTATTATAGATCTTTCTGATCCTTTTTGTTTAATTTTCAGTGCAATTACTGGCTTCTCAGTGTACATGTTTGCCTCGTGGGTTAGCCATACTTCAGCAGCCATTGAGTTGCGCCTGTATGTTTTCTCATTGTCTGACTTATTTATGTATTCCCAAAATCACTGCTGTTTATTTCTTCTCAGTAGCTCAGACCCTTTGATCCATTTCCCTTGATTGTGTTTCTGTGTTAGGGTCCAAATGAGGGTTTTGCATTTCTTTTTTACCTCTATTACCTTTATCATTGTTGCAGTAGTTCCTAATATGTTGTGGGCTCATATAGCCTTCCTTAAGTGGCAGGTGCACTCTTTTAGCTCATGGGTGTAATCAAACTGTAGGTTCAATGTTGAGTCCTATTTGGTTTGCTCCTGTACCCTTCATCCCCCAGCAGGGTCAATCGTAGGTCCTTAATCCAACCAGACCGATCATTCATTGTCGCTATAGAGGTTATATCCACCGATCTGCCTTCCCATCTGTTGTTCCAATCCTCTATATTTAGTGCATTGCATGCATTCCATTTGATTGTTTTTGCCAATTTATTTTCATCAGCTCCTTTTGTTCGATCAATGGCTGATATATATATTCTCGGGATCTTCCTTGAAGATTAAGATCGACACTAAGCATTGCATGGTGTATAACTTCATGTCAAGTAATCCTTAAATCTGTCAGTATAAATAATTCCTAGATGTTAGTGATTAGTGAAAAATAGTACTCTATTTTATTAGAATTTCTTAACATAAATTGCTGTCTCACAATGGGTTTTGAAAGTGCTGAGGCGTCCCTTGGTGAACTTCTAAGCTTATAAACTGATTTCTTCATCCATATTTTGTCCCTGAGACTAATTGTAGTGGGATCCAAAAACACACTTATTCTGCCAAGATAGTCACCTGATATACATGAACCAAGGAATATTTTGGCACAAATTAATTTTCAAACAGCCATTGATAAAGGCTAGATTAAGAATGATATGTGGATTAGTCCAGACTGAGAGTCACAATAAAAATAGGGGCCATCCTAAAATCTTAATTGTTTTATTCAAATTTAATAAACGACTACTTTTTTATTAATAACAATCTATATGCTGAGTGTAGGGATGTGGATTCTAATGGCAGAATCCTTTCTGATCACTTTTCAGTATTACTGACATATATCTAGGGACATAGAAGCCCCCATATCACCACATGACATATGGGACAAGAGGCAATTCAAGACACAGAAGTAACACAATTTGAATATCATTAAATGACTGCTTTGACGATGAGAACGTTTTAGGGCCTGTCCTTTCAATTCAATTCCGGTCAAATGACCTGTTAAGTAGCCTGAGATTAAATGGGGTTAACAAAAATTTGGATCTTAAAGTACAGAGTGATCATGAGGATCATACAATAAAAGTCTAAATCAGTAACTTGAAGTTAAAAGGTTTATAACAAATTCGAAGCCAGACTGATATATGACAATCTCAAAAACATAGTATAAAAGTATAAAACAACCAAAGGGAGACCAAATTCAATATACCAATACATTTTTATTAACCAAAAACGACAACTGGTCACAATTTATAAAAAAGGCATTAAACACACACATGATTCATTCTCACTAATCCCTCCCTCAAAAATTTGTATCAGCAAACCAGATGTTTCTGAAAAGAGAAAATGTTAATATGCACACACATATGCCATAACACACAGTAGATGCACTTTCTATATATTTGGTGCACCATATCTCATTAGCATTATCGCATCATACAAGTACATAAGGCCAAATGTAAATATATATGTGGCCTAGCCAAATGTAAAAGGATGGAGGCAAAATTATGCTGCTCCAACTATAACAGGGAGACTACACAAACGATAGCTAATGAGTAGGAGGCAATGTAGCTGGCAATCAAGGAAGCCCCCATTGGTAAAACAGTTGAGGGCAGGGGCAATTTTATAAAGAAATACTGGATGGGTAATAAAATGTAAACACCTTGAAGGGAAGACTGCCTATGTCCTCTGTGGAAACAAGGAAATATCTAGACATGGAGAGTGGCCATTGGTGGTATTTATAGCAGACTGAACAAATACGTCTATGTTGTTTATTGATGGAGAGTTCACAGAGAAGGAGACATATCTGGAAAGATGATATCTTAGCTCTTTCAAAATGTATTAAATAAGTCTAGCATATTGATGGTGACAGACAATGAGGGTGTAACACATACAACCCAAGAATCCATAATTAGCGTTTTCTGAGGACACCTCCCAACATTATAAACACACAAAGGGATGCACTAGACCTGGGAAAGGTAGAGCAATACCTATGCTATGATGGCTTACAGAGACTACCCCCGATATTAAGGATATTTTCATAAAATCCTGACGCTTTAAAGTAGATTGAGAATGATTTGATCAGACATTAACCACAAAATGGTGCTTCCAGGCCAGCAGCGGACATAAACTATCACTTCAGAATGCACACAAGAGAAAATAAGGAGCATAGAATAAAGGTGGGTTACATGCCTAAATGAGGATGTAACAAATCTCATTCCCTTTGCAGGGTAAGAAATTAACAGAATAAAGATGAATAAACATAACTCCAGGAAATTAAAAAAAACAATTATAGTTAAGGAAGTAAGTCTCCACCCACCTACTTTCCAAAGTACAAATTAAACTGATGCTTGCTTGCAAAGTCCCCCAGCCAATTGGTATGACATTTAGTCCTACAACCATCCATTAAACCCATTCTGTTTTCGAAGAAGTGGGTCACCCGTTTTCTGGAAGTTAAGACACTTCCACCAGCATCTGCAGCAGCCCTTCTTGTTGTACTCTTCATGGCAGTGATCATCTCATGATCAGTCATGAGCATTAAAACACTGCAACCTTCACTGCATAGTGGTTCCCTCTCTGATATAAGGCCGGCCTATCTCGAATTCATCTCAGACACCTGAAACATTCTGTACCTTGAAAGGTTCTTTTATCTTGGCAAAAGCACTCACGGACCTTCCAGGTTTAAGTTTTACACAATAAACCTACCACTGAAGCTCTTTGCTCACCTGACTGCCACTACTTTTTTTCACAAAGAAATCCTCACCCAACTAGAAACTATGGGGCCTATTAGGATGACGGGCGGACTTTGTCCGTCCGTCATCCTACCGGGATTTGGGAGCGCCCGCCATAAGGGCGGAGGTCCCATGGGGGGTATCAGGAAGTGCCCGCCACAGTGGCGGGCACATCCTGCATTTTTAGCATTGCGGTGGGCGGTGCTCTCTGCACCGCTCGCCACAATGCTATAAATGCATTAATGCATTTGCATAGACAAAGCGGCAGGCACCGCGCGGTGCCTGCCGCTTTGTTTATGCAAATGCAGGGGGGTACCACAGGTACCCCCGTGTGCATCCCCCACCTCTCCTTCACTCTGGGGGCCCGCAGGGGGCCCCCAGAGTGAAGACCGCATGCCTTTCCGCGGCGGCAAAAAGCATCTCAACAATCCCATCATAATATGGCTGGCGGTTTCTGATAGACACCGACACCATATTAAACGCTTTCCGCCCCGGTCGCAAGACGACGGGGCGGAAAAGCGGCAAATTGTCTTTCCGTCCGCCGCGGTCCCCACCGCCATCCTAATATGGCGGGGGAGGGAATTTAGGTGCGGATGGCAGGCGGTGGCTATCGCCAGCCTGGAGGGTGCAGTCCGCCCGCCATCCTAATGGGCCCCCAAGTTAGAGTTCTTAATTCTGCCCCTTGTCAACAAATATGGGCTCTTGTCTAAACCCTCATAATTGTGCTAAGATGTGACCAAACCGTTTCCTTCACCAAAGCCTCAACTTACATAACTGACTTTACAGCCATATACATTCTTCCTTTAGTTAATCTGTTAACTCATTTCACCATCCCATTTTATTAGGTAATATAGAAGATGGTCTTGATATGTTTTAGACCATGGTTACTTGCAAGCATTTTCCCAGGTGCCAAAATGTTTGGTCTGTGGTGTGACCGAGGGTCGCACTGATGCCAGTAGTGAGGAGTATAGGTGTCAGGGGTGTGGGGGTGTAAGGTATGTGGGTGTAGAGGAAGTGAAGCATGTACATCTAGTAGCTGAATTGAATTGCACAATGTTGGCCAAGAAAACCTAGGGTCAATCCCGGCTTCCCCACTTGACCAAAATGTGTGATCTGGCAATAGTCTTGTTTTACTTTCCACTCCATTTTCCTCATTATCACATATAAGAAGACCTCAAAATGCTTGACTTCAGGATGTGCGCTGAAAAAAACCCTTTGGGTGGCCGGGATTTCTATTACACATGAACAGCACTATAGTTTATTAACTCAACACGTGTTGAGTTAATAAACTATAGTGCTGTTCATGTGTAATAGAAATCCCGGCCACCCAAAGGGTGCACATAATATGTTATGTACTCATACTTGCTTCTTAACTCACTCTTAGCATTGTTTTCACATTGCGGGAGAAGCATTAATGTTTCACTCAAAACAAAATACTTCTCAATGCATTGACATCTGATTTACTAAAGTGAAAGGCTTCTGCACATTAATGAAATACACTTTTTGAATTTTGAGAGACTTTATCACATTTTAACACGTTTGCTGCAGGATGAATGAAATGAAATGAAATGAAAGCAAATTTATAACGCGCAGACTCAGCCCGTAGGGCATCAAGGCGCCTAACCAAAAATATTTCCATGTCCGAAGAGTTGAATTACTGGTAGGCTTTCTTGAAACACCATGTTTTTAGAGCCTTTTTCAAAAGAGGCAGAGAGGATAGGGACTTAAGTTCCAATGGAAGTACATTCCAAAGACGCGGGGCAACTATGGAAAAGGCTCTTCCTCCCCATCTGGACTTCTTAGTCCGAGGGATCACCAACAGATTATGTTGTGATGAACGTAGACATCTGCTAGGGATATAGCCAGAGAGAAGAGATCCCAGCCCATCAGATGTTCCAGCTTTCAGAGCCCTATGCACCAGACAAATGATTTTAAAGGAGATACGATGCTCTATAGGAAGCCAGTGGAGGCTCTTTCTGGCTAGTATCGCAGAGGAGGAGCGGGGAATGTCTAATACAAATCTTGCGGCCGCGTTCTGTACTGTTTGGAGGTGCTGGATCAGTCCCTTATTGATCTCTGCATATAGTGAGTTGCAGTAATCCAATCTTGACCCGACCAGCGCAACTACTGTGTGTTTCCTAGCTTGGGGAGAAAGGTAGTGCACTATTCGTCGGAGAATTTTGATAATTCCCCAGCAAGTAGCCACCGTTCTGTTGACCTGAAGGGTCATTGCCAGCGAGGTGTCAAAGATAACCCATACATTTCTGGCTGAATGAGAGGGGACCAGGCATGTTCCCAGGGAGGGCGGCCACCATTCATTCGACCATACATCCTGGTCCCTTCCAAAGATCAGCACCTCGGTCTTATCGCCATTCAGCCTCAAGGAGTTGAGTATCATCCAGTCAGAGACTGATTGCATGCAACTCCTGAAGCTGGACGCAGAGGTGCTGACCGGTTGGGCCAGTGACACCATGATCTGAGTGTCGTCTGCATATGACGCTACTTCCATACCATGTGCTTTTACTAGTCTCGCTAGTGGGGCCACATAAATGTTAAATAGGGTGGGGCTTAGAGCCGACCCCTGTGGTACCCCACATTGCAATGATGTAGCAGGGGAGAGGTATTCTCCAAGCTTGACCCTCTGTTCCCTAAGATCTAAGAAGGAGGACAGAAGGCTCAAAGCGGGCCCCTCCACTCCTATCTCCCTCAAACGAGATGCTAGAATTGAGGGAGATAGGGTGTCAAATGCTGCGGTCAGATCGAGTAAAACCAGCAGCGTTGTTTGTCCCTGATCCACCTTCATTCTGATGTTATTTGTCACCATGGTAAGTGCAGACTCCGTACTATGCAGCTTCCTAAACCCATGCTGGGTCTGATCTAAGAACCCAGTAGAGTCAAGGAAAGTAGACACGTGTGAATTCAGGTGGATCTCAAGCATTTTGGCGGGGGCAGGAAGTAAAGATATGGGTCGGAAATTTTTTAAGATGGTGGGGTCTAGAGAGGGTTTCTTCAGTAGTGGCTTAACAATCGCTTTCTTCCAGGCTGACGGAAAAACCCCATGCAACAGGGCACTATTCATTACCTCCAACAATGGGGGAAGTAGTGTGTCCCTACACTCCTTCATTACTCTAAGAGGACAGGGGTCCAGAGGGGAGGAAGATTTGATCCTATTTAGCAGAGAGTTGAGGTTGTCAAGTGTGATCAACGGAAAGTTAGATAAAGTCTTGGTAGGATCTTTATGCCAGGCTTCTGAATTGGTAAGAGCCTGAATAGTGTGATACCCTAGGGATTGTTTCTGCGTTTCCAAATGAGAAGCAATTTCATCGATTTTAGTGTAGAAAAAGGTTGAAATCTTGTCGCAGAGCTCCTGTGATCCAGTAACTGGGTCTGGAACTTGTAATGAACAGAAGGAGTCCACTACTTTGAACAGCTCCTTTGATGAGGTGAGGGAGGTAGTAAGGTCGGAGAAGTATTGTTGCTTTGTCTTAATGACCGTGGACTTATATTCCCCTAACAGTCGTTTGTGAATCTCTCTGTCCATAGTGTCCCAGGATTTCCTCCATTTTCTCTCCTGTCTCCTGCACCCCTGTCTCATCAACCTAAGAGGCTCAGTGAACCAGGGGGCAGAGGGCCTACGCCTCGCTGAATATCGGCGTGTGACTGGAGCTAGGGTATCTATAGCCTCAGCGATGGAGTTGGCAAGATTTTGTGCTGCCTTCTCTGGGTCTGACGGCATGGGGACCGAACTAATGAGAGGGGCCAGAGAGTCATTGGTAATGTTTTTATAGTTCCTTTTGCCCTCTCCTTGAGTCAGACCTTTCATGGATGGATCTAAACGAGGAAGGGTCAGTACTAAAGGAACTGCCAGATGGTCTGACCAGACCAGCGGTTCTAGAGTGCCTGTCTTAACCCTAGGGTCGTTGGAGAAAACTCCATCAAGTGTATGGCCTGCCCGGTGAGTTGGGCCTTTTGCCAGTTGGGAAAAGCCACAGGCTTCAAGGGGGTCGACCAAGGAGGAGGTATCTTTAGAGGTGGGGTCATCTAAGTGGAAATGTAGGTCACCTAGAATAGTGAAGTGGGGATTGCCAACATATGGCTCCATGATTCTAAACAGGTCACTGCTGAATTTGGATCTGGGGCCTGGAGGCCTATACACAAGAAGGCCAACAAAGGAAGCTGAAGGAGATGAAGAGATAGAGAAATGTAGGACCTGGAAGGGGTCGGATGGTGCCGACAGGGCATTAAGGCGGCAGATAAGATGCGACTGATAGAGAATTGCTAATCCTCCTCCCCTTCGCTTAACTCTGTCAAATCTGTGTAGTGCATAACCCTCTGGGATAGCCATTAGGAGGTCGTGTCCTGAGGTCTCTGAGGCCCAAGTTTCCGTGACAAAGACCCAGGCAGGCCTTCTAGCCAACACAAAATCATGAAAGGCTACATTGTTTTTGATTATAGAGCGAGCATTGATAAGGTATCCTTTCTCTCTGTCTTTAAAACTGAAGGTGTTCCCTAGTTAAGTGGTGCAGGACACCCTGATTACTTCTTTTGTCCTGTAATAACCATGCTTACCTGTTTATTTATCATCTTGTAGTATTAGAACAGAGTTGATTAGACAGCAGCCCTGCTGTTGATCAGGGGCCGCATGTGGCGGTAAACATCCATTACAACGCAACTTTTACCACGCAGTGCCTTTACGACGCAACTTTTACAACGCAAACGCTCGGGGCGCTCTTGGATAGGAAATAGGTTTAATGTACTATCCAACAGCTTCCCTACTATCCACTGGGACTGGAGTTGGAATAGTAAATTAAACTATTCACTATCCAGTGCCTAAAAGCACTATGCGTTGTAAAGGTATGCGTTGTAAAACTTGCGATGTAAAGGTAGGCGTTGTAAAAGTATGCGTTTTAACGTCATACATCCCATGTGGCCCCAGCGCTGTACTGGACCATAACCCTGCAAAAATATTTTAATCTCTACCAAAGTCAACTGAGTACTATTCACAATGACCAGAATGGCAGAAAAAACATTCCTATAGAGACCATTCTTCAAGATCCTAATAATAGACTGCTTTGCAATGGATCTCATTGCACTGCAGTTCAATCTATTTGGAATATGTGTCGACCCAAAGAAATCAAGGCACATCTTTTCCCTTTGTACCTCAGGATTATCTATATACATGGAAGTATTTCTTAAAATGTTTCTCACTTTACTTGCTGATTTAGTCAGGCATTACCCTTGTGTTGGAGCTCTTAAATCAGTAGCTGTTCAGAACACGCACGCAAGATAATAAAGGAGCATAGAATGTGTGTGGATTGCATTATCATAGTCCATGCTTACATCAGGATAAACACAAACATTACACCTCTATCTAATAATGGATGAATTGAAAAAGAAGCTGTTGGAGAAATGCAGAACTGAAAAACACCCAGCACAGAATAGCTTTTTCCCGAGTTTTATTAAATAGCCCTTGGTCAACCCATGTACAAATTGTTAGATTCACAGAAGAGGCCTACCACACTGACAGCTTATCTGAAACAATGTGTGAGGCTTAAATGGTGGTGATCACCAAAACTGGAAAGGATCCCAAAACGATAGGTTCCTATCATCCCCTAGCCATGAATAATATAGACACCAACATTATTAGTAAATTACGGTCCTCAAGGATCATGAGAGTAGTGCCTGAACTGGTACATGATTGACAGTCAGGATTTATTCCACATAGAAATACCATTTCCTCTTTGTATAGGCAGGCTCATCTGACACAGGATGGCCTGGACCATGCAATGGCTTTCAAATATTGAGAAAGTATTTATTCAAGGTGTTCGAAGGAAATCAACTATGCCCCATACATAATGCTTTGGATTACGCTTTTGTACCGTCACCCTTTAGGGTTGAGCTAGAGGATGCTATCTCCAAGAGATGGTAACTAGGGTAGGCCATGAAACAGGGGTGACCAATGGCACCTTGCCATTTGCTCTTGCCATGGAGCCACTGACTAATAAAGCCAAACATGGCATGGCTGTTAAAGGGATTAGAAAAAGTGATAAACATTATTTGATGTTGCTCTATGCCAATTACACACTACTTTATATGAAAGAATCAGAAAATGCAGTTCAATATTTCAACCAAATTTTAGATGAATTCATACAGATCACTGGATTAGTAAAGTAAGTAAAGTCCACATTTGTAAAGCGCACAATCACCCGTAAGGGTCTCTAGGCGCTGGGGGCCGTCGGGAAGATTAAGCGAGCTATTGCCCAGAGTCACATGGTGCTGGGCTAACCTGCCGCCGGAACAGGGGATCGAACCGTGGTCCCCAGATTCCAGCGTCAGTCGCCCTGGCCGCGGCGCCACAATTGGTCAAAGTCACACCTGTTTCATTTGAGAGTAATGGTTCAGAAAGTGGAAGAACATCTCCCACACCTAAGACAGTAATGGTAACATAGATCCCTAGAATAATTTGTTATACCTGTGTCCTATTCATGTCAAGTCTTTATTCGCCCACTCATGGCCATAAAAGTACATATAAACTGTTAAAATTCATTGCATAGATACAAAATCCATAGAAAGTGCATTGTGCAGTGCAATCCTACAATACAAAAGTAGGCAGCACGGCTGATACAGGGGCATCAAGGATAAGCCTACATACCTTTCGGCTTATTTATAGGATTTTGCTGTAGGGCAGTGCAGCAAGGCACCTTGCTGTGCTGCTCTACGCCAAAGTGAAAAAGCAGGAATAGACCGTATTTAAGCAATATGATGCATTCCTGTCTTTACTCCCTGTGCTGGTGCCGTTTCTGTAGCCTAGCGCCAAATTAGACACCCCTTGCACCACGGTGCAAGGGTGCCTCCGCTGCATGCAGAATTGTTTTTGTGCTGAAAGGGGCACCTTCCTGCACAGAAACAATCCTGAGAGGCTTTTTCCTCTTTCTATGTGCGCTGCAAAATACAGCTCACAAAGAAAGGTTAAAAAAACGAGGGGAAATAAACATATTTCTCCTTGTTACGCCTCACCTCGGGAAGCTTGCGGATTTGGAGCTTCCCCAGGTTTACATCACTTTGTAAATCTGGGGCAGCATCAATGTATGTTGCATGGAAACACCCACTGAAAAGCCCATATAACTCCTGCCAGGAGCAGAGTAAGGTGACACAGCTATTTCCACTGCGTCGCCTTACTCATGATTAATGAGGCCACTCCAAGTCACGCAGGGTGCCTTTGTGTGGCTTCAGGAATCCAAATGAGAGCCCTGAGACATGCATATAAGGTATGCTATGTTCAAAGGGGTATATAGGTCCTCAGCATGCACCAGCATATTGTTCATCAAATTTTGAACAACAAATTCCTTTTCTGGTTATTGGAAATAAACAATTTTAACTTTGTCCCATAAATATTTCAAAAGGAAACACCAACAAAAAAATTAAGAACATCAACAAATCCAATAAAACCATTTGGTAGGGATAAAGCAATAAAAAACACAGAACAATCATTGAAACATCAATGAGTTTCTCTGAGAAAGTGTGTTTTTCAAGAAAGAGCCTACTGCTGTGCAAACATCACGAGAGCCTCGTTGCATCAAATATAGCAATGCTACTCTGCACTTATTCAAATGATGCTTCCTAAAACTGGTAAGAGATACCGTTTGGTCAAGGGGAGATAAAATCCACAAAAAAAGACACAGTGTAGCAGAGTCTGTGGTGACATCTCATTGCATGGGCATATGCAAATATCAGTGCCAGAAAAAAAGGCCATGTGGGAAGCTAGGTAACCGCCCAATTAAACCGAGTCTAAACCTGGACAACAGTGCTCGATCCCAAGTCCCGGCACCAAACTCAAGTAGGGTGCTAGCCACAAGGTAGTTTGAATCAGGCGATAATAATCCCTTATTGAGGGCTTTGATAGTTCTCTGCCCTCTCTCTGTGCGCCCTGCTAGAAGAAAGAAAACACTCCCTGATCCACCCTCTATCCATTTTACAAATGTCAGAGGGTTTCTCATGGAGGAACAGCCAATGTTGTCTCCCGGACATATTTAAGCCTGGGTAAGCTGTTCCCATAGTCACATGATAAACGGCCCAAAACAATTTCTCTATGAAGGGTAGATTCCTCTTTGTACAGGGCTGCAAGATGTACCTGGTCCTTGATGTACTTTAGACCCAGTTCCTAATGAATGGTAAAGTGGATACGGGGACTCCCAGGAGGTGCCGACACACCCTAGTTTCTTTCAGTTGGGCATTACTAACATCTATATACACCCAAGCCTCAGCACCATAATTAAGTATGTCAGACATTTCCTCCTGTATATTTCAAGCAAGGGGAGAATAGGCTAGTTGCAGAATGATGAGGCGAGGGAAAGAATTCTGTCTGTAGCACGCAGAAAGCGATTCTTTCTGTTATTGACACCCAGAGTCCAAGTGCAGGCATTGTCGTACATTATACCAAGATAGGGGAACTGGGTGCCTCTCTCAATAACCCTGCCCCCAATGCTGATGTTTCAGAAAAGGGGGTGGTGATGAACAGAGTGCCTGAATTAAGCAGACCACTCTTACCCAGTCCAAAGATCAGGGCTTAATCCATCACCGTTTTTTAGCTCACTGCACCATCCCAGCTCAGAACTTGGCTATATGCAAATTAGTCTGTTCCTGTCCCAGTGCATGATGGGAACAGGGCAAACCAAACTACCCAGCCAATTCTTATACTGGGAAGGAAACAAGCTACCGGGGACCGGTTTCTGGCATTTCAGCCTCGTCGGCCCGGCTTGCTTGAATCCTGATGGTGCAATGAGCAAGGGACTCACATCTGAGTATACCCTTCCACGCTTATGGTGGACAAAATGATTCAGAAAAGGGGGTGGTGATGAACAGAGTGCCTGAATTAAGCAGACCACTCTTACCCAGTCCAAAGATCAGGGCTTGATCCATCACCGTTTTTTAGCTCACTGCACCATCCCAGCTCAGAACTTGGCTATATGCAAATTAGTCTGTTCCTGTCCCAGTGCATGATGGGAACAGGGCAAACCAAACTACCAAGCCAATTCTTATACTGGGAAGGAAACAAGCTACCGGGGACCGGTTTCTGGCATTTCAGCCTCGTCGGCCCGGCTTGCTTGAATCCTGATGGTGCAATGAGCAAGGGACTCACATCTGAGTATACCCTTCCACGCTTATGGTGGACAAAATGATTCAGAAAAGGGGGTGGTGATGAACAGAGTGCCTGAATTAAGCAGACCACTCTTACCCAGTCCAAAGATCAGGGCTTGATCCATCACCGTTTTTTAGCTCACTGCACCATCCCAGCTCAGAACTTGGCTATATGCAAATTAGTCTGTTCCTGTCCCAGTGCATGATGGGAACAGGGCAAACCAAACTACCAAGCCAATTCTTATACTGGGAAGGAAACAAGCTACCGGGGACCGCTTTCTGGCATTTCAGCCTCGTCGGCCCGGCTTGCTTGAATCCTGATGGTGCAATGAGCAAGGGACTCACATCTGAGTATACCCTTCCACGCTTATGGTGGACAAAATGATTCAGAAAAGGGGGTGGTGATGAACAGAGTGCCTGAATTAAGCAGACCACTCTTACCCAGTCCAAAGATCAGGGCTTGATCCATCACCGTTTTTTAGCTCACTGCACCATCCCAGCTCAGAACTTGGCTATATGCAACTTAGTCTGTTCCTGTCCCAGTGCATGATGGGAACAGGGCAAACCAAACTACCAAGCCAATTCTTATACTGGGAAGGAAACAAGCTACCGGGGACCGGTTTCTGGCATTTCAGCCTCGTCGGCCCGGCTTGCTTGAATCCTGATGGTGCAATGAGCAAGGGACTCACATCTTAGTATACCCTTCCACGCTTATGGTGGACAAAATGATTCAGAAAAGGGGGTGGTGATGAACAGAGTGCCTGAATTAAGCAGACCACTCTTACCCAGTCCAAAGATCAGGGCTTGATCCATCACCGTTTTTTAGCTCACTGCACCATCCTAGCTCAGAACTTGGCTATATGCAAATTAGTCTGTTCCTGTCCCAGTGCATGATGGGAACAGGGCAAACCAAACTACCAAGCCAATTCTTATACTGGGAAGGAAACAAGCTACCAGGGACCGGTTTCTGGCATTTCAGCCTCGTCGGCCCGGCTTGCTTGAATCCTGATGGTGCAATGAGCAAGGGACTCACATCTGAGTATACCCTTCCACGCTTATGGTGGACAAAATGATTCAGAAAAGGGGGTGGTGATGAACAGAGTGCCTGAATTAAGCAGACCACTCTTACCCAGTCCAAAGATCAGGGCTTGATCCATCACCGTTTTTTGGCTCACTGCACCATCCCAGCTCAGAACTTGGCTATATGCAAATTAGTCTGTTCCTGTCCCAGTGCATGATGGGAACAGGGCAAACCAAACTACCAAGCCAATTCTTATACTGGGAAGGAAACAAGCTACCGGGGACCGGTTTCTGGCATTTCAGCCTCGTCGGCCCGGCTTGCTTGAATCCTGATGGTGCAATGAGCAAGGGACTCACATCTGAGTATACCCTTCCACGCTTATGGTGGACAAAATGATTCAGAAAAGGGGGTGGTGATGAACAGAGTGCCTGAATTAAGCAGACCACTCTTACCCAGTCCAAAGATCAGGGCTTGATCCATCACCGTTTTTTAGCTCACTGCACCATCCCAGCTCAGAACTTGGCTATATGCAAATTAGTCTGTTCCTGTCCCAGTGCATGATGGGAACAGGGCAAACCAAACTACCAAGCCAATTCTTATACTGGGAAGGAAACAAGCTACCGGGGACCGGTTTCTGGCATTTCAGCCTCGTCGGCCCGGCTTGCTTGAATCCTGATGGTGCAATGAGCAAGGGACTCACATCTGAGTATACCCTTCCACGCTTATGGTGGACAAAATGATTCAGAAAAGGGGGTGGTGATGAACAGAGTGCCTGAATTAAGCAGACCACTCTTACCCAGTCCAAAGATCAGGGCTTGATCCATCACCGTTTTTTAGCTCACTGCACCATCCCAGCTCAGAACTTGGCTATATGCAAATTAGTCTGTTCCTGTCCCAGTGCATGATGGGAACAGGGCAAACCAAACTACCAAGCCAATTCTTATACTGGGAAGGAAACAAGCTACCGGGGACCGGTTTCTGGCATTTCAGCCTCGTCGGCCCGGCTTGCTTGAATCCTGATGGTGCAATGAGCAAGGGACTCACATCTGAGTATACCCTTCCACGCTTATGGTGGACAAAATGATTCAGAAAAGGGGGTGGTGATGAACAGAGTGCCTGAATTAAGCAGACCACTCTTACCCAGTCCAAAGATTAGGGCTTGATCCATCACCGTTTTTTAGCTCACTGCACCATCCCAGCTCAGAACTTGGCTATATGCAACTTAGTCTGTTCCTGCCCCAGTGCATGATGGGAACAGGGCAAACCAAACTACCAAGCCAATTCTTATACTGGGAAGGAAACAAGCTACCGGGGACCGGTTTCTGGCATTTTAGCCTCGTCGGCCCGGCTTGCTTGAATCCTGATGGTGCAATGAGCAAGGGACTCACATCTGAGTATACCCTTCCACGCTTATGGTGGACAAAATGATTCAGAAAAGGGGGTGGTGATGAACAGAGTGCCTGAATTAAGCAGACCACTCTTACCCAGTCCAAAGATCAGGGCTTGATCCATCACCGTTTTTTAGCTCACTGCACTATCCCAGCTCAGAACTTGGCTATATGCAAATTAGTCTGTTCCTGTCCCAGTGCATGATGGGAACAGGGCAAACCAAACTACCAAGCCAATTCTTATACTGGGAAGGAAACAAGCTACCGGGGACCGGTTTCTGGCATTTTGAGCCTCGTCGGCCCGGCTTGCTTGAATCCTGATGGTGCAATGAGCAAGGGACTCACATCTGAGTATACCCTTCCACGCTTATGGTGGACAAAATGATTCAGAAAAGGGGGTGGTGATGAACAGAGTGCCTGAATTAAGCAGACCACTCTTACCCAGTCCAAAGATCAGGGCTTGATCTATCACCGTTTTTTGGCTCACTGCACCATCCCAGCTCAGAACTTGGCTATATGCAAATTAGTCTGTTCCTGTCCCAGTGCATGATGGGAACAGGGCAAACCAAACTACCAAGCCAATTCTTATACTGGGAAGGAAACAAGCTACCGGGGACCGGTTTCTGGCATTTCAGCCTCGTCGGCCCGGCTTGCTTGAATCCTGATGGTGCAATGAGCAAGGGACTCACATCTGAGTATACCCTTCCACGCTTATGGTGGACAAAATGATTCAGAAAAGGGGGTGGTGATGAACAGAGTGCCTGAATTAAGCAGACCACTCTTACCCAGTCCAAAGATCAGGGCTTGATCCATCACCGTTTTTTAGCTCACTGCACCATCCCAGCTCAGAACTTGGCTATATGCAAATTAGACTGTTCCTGTCCCAGTGCATGATGGGAACAGGGCAAACCAAACTACCAAGCCAATTCTTATACTGGGAAGGAAACAAGCTACCGGGGACCGGTTTCTGGCATTTCAGCCTCGTCGGCCCGGCTTGCTTGAATCCTGATGGTGCAATGAGCAAGGGACTCACATCTGAGTATACCCTTCCACGCTTATGGTGGACAAAATGATTCAGAAAAGGGGGTGGTGATGAACAGAGTGCCTGAATTAAGCCGACCACTCTTACCCAGTCCAAAGATCAGGGCTTGATCCATCACCGTTTTTTAGCTCACTGCACCATCCCAGCTCAGAACTTGGCTATATGCAAATTAGTCTGTTCCTGTCCCAGTGCATGATGCGAACAGGGCAAACCAAACTACCAAGCCAATTCTTATACTGGGAAGGAAACAAGCTACCGGGGACCGGTTTCTGGCATTTCAGCCTCGTCGGCCCGGCTTGCTTGAATCCTGATGGTGCAATGAGCAAGGGAATCACATCTGAGTATACCCTTCCACGCTTATGGTGGACAAAATGATTCAGAAAAGGGGGTGGTGATGAACAGAGTGCCTGAATTAAGCAGACTACTCTTACCCAGTCCAAAGATCAGGGCTTGATCCATCACCGTTTTTTAGCTCACTGCACCATCCCAGGTCAGAACTTGGCTATATGCAAATTAGTCTGTTCCTGTCCCAGTGCATGATGGGAACAGGGCAAACCAAACTACCAAGCCAATTCTTATACTGGGAAGGAAACAAGCTACCGGGGACCGGTTTCTGGCATTTCAGCCTCGTCGGCCCGGCTTGCTTGAATCCTGATGGTGCAATGAGCAAGGGACTCACATCTGAGTATACCCTTCCACGCTTATGGTGGACAAAATGATTCAGAAAAGGGGGTGGTGATGAACAGAGTGCCTGATGTGGCAAGTTTTAGCATTGTTTTGGCCACAAACCATGGTAAAAGTTTTGGGTACATTAGTTTCCAGCTCCAAATCCTTCATGAAAAGCACAAAGGAAGAAATCCAGATCTTTACACTGTTGGCGGTCATGGCAAACAGCATGGCATCATCAGCATAAAAGAACACTGGGACATGATTTTTACTAACCATCAGGACATGTAAATGTAAATGTAAATGTAGTTGAGCTTATATAGCGCACAGCTACCCGCAGTGGGTTTCCCGGCGCTTGCTTAGGGAACCCTTCCTGGTATTCCCCTGTGAGATAGCAGGGTATCCACAAGGTGAAAGTCAGGCATCCCGCCGCGAGGGGCCGTTGTGGAGATTAAGCAAGCTATTGCCCAGAGTCGCAGAGTGTGAACCCGTGAGTCGAGGAGGCACCGGGGCGAGAATTATCAAGTCCGTGGAATTTTTAGCCCAAGACCCCGCCGAGGCGGGGAATTGAACCCTGGTCCAGGACCGATCTCAGCTTCCGGGTCTGCTGCCTCTAACCCCTGAGCCACACTTCTCCACATCTGCCCTTGATTTAGTTAAATCTGCTTCCACACCATTTATTTAAAGTAAAAACAAGATGGGATCCACCACGCACCCCTTCTGTACCCCGTGTTTAACTGGGAAAGGGGCGGAGCATTCCCCATCATCCCAATACCTCACAGATGCGAACAGCTCCATATGTAATCACGGCAAGAAAGTTATCAAATCCTACTCCAGGCCCAAAGTGCTTAAAGTAGCCCACATCTTCGATGTATCGATGCAATCAAATCCGCATGAAAGATCCGTGTATGCTAAATACATGGGGTGGGATTTAACAAACCTTTACATGGAAATTAGAAGATGTAGATTTGTTCTATGGTTCCCAGACCTTTTTTTAAGCCATATTATACTTGAGAGAGGATATTCTTTTCCCTGGTCCAAGGAAGCAGCCTGTCTGGCACTAGTCTACCAATGATTATGAAGGTAGAATTAGATTGGACGATAGCACTTTGGGTTCCGTGCATTGTCCCTTTTTGAAAACTGGTCCAATGATAGAAGAGAGCAAGGAGCATGGAAACCCTGCCTTACATGACAAATTAATAATGTTTAGTATTGAGAAGATTAGAAGGCCTCTCCCCTAAAGTGTCTCAAAGAGCTCTTTCCGGGAGCGTCATAGGGATGGGTGCAGTGGACATAGTAGTCATAGTAAACTGATCTGTAGCCACTACACAGTTTTCAACCCCTGCCTTGGGCTTTTGGGTTCTCTTTCTCCGTTTAGGGCATAGGATCACCCCGGTGGGGCTTGGGCTGATCTCAGTGGGATTAAGCACCTTCTCTCCCACTTCTTCATTGTAGGCAGCCGCTGCTCTGGGTGTCTCCTCAGATAACACATAGTCTCTGTTTACAATGACAACCTGTGAACAAAAAGCTGAGTGTGAGAGTTGTGATGAGTCTATTTCATCGACAGAGAGGGAAAGCCGCCACTCTGCCAATTCAATCTCCTTAGAGATAACCCCCAAGTCCCTGGCCTAAAAGCTATCAATTGTTGTGTGCCCTTTGGCCTTTGGCACAGTGGATCCTGCTTTTCTTATTCTCATAGTAGACAGTAAATGTAGGGAAAGGGAGAAAGAGGGTAAAGACAGATGAAAGGAAACATGTGTCAAAGTCCACAATAACTTCAGTCCACGAAACTCATCACAACCTCTGTCTTAAAGCAGGGAGCCAAGGGGGAGGCCCTGTCCAGTGTCTTCCTTGTGCTGACAATCACAGGATGGCCCCGCCCTTGGCCTGGCTCTGCCTGAGCACGTCCCATGCATGTCCCATGCTGCAGGACTGCTGTGAGTGCATTATGCACTTGATGAGGAATAGCTGGGCCTCCTCTGACTGGCCCCGATATGTGCTTGGACTTTGAGTCGCCCGCTGCAGCTGCTTTCACCCTGTACTGCGGGACTGCTGTGAGTGCTTTATGCGCTTGATGAGGAATAGCTGGGCCTCCTCTTACAGGCTCCGGCATATCCAGGGACATTCAGTCCTCCGCTTATGCATCCTCTTGCACCCCTCACTGCGAGACAGCTATGAACGCTTTACGTGCTTCATGAGGAACAGCTTGGCCTCCTCTGACTGGTCCTGGTATGTCCTTGGACTTCGAGTCCCCCTCTGATGCAGTCGCTGTCACCCCCATTCAAAAAATTCAGATGTTGAGCTAACTATTAGAAGGATCCAACATGAAATGGAGCATTCGGTTACTTTCTTCAGGTGGCTCCTACAGCCATTAATGGGCATGGTACATCGACTAAGATAATCATGCAACCCAGCTGCCGGTGTGCATTTCAAGAAAAGATTTGACTACTCCCTAGAATTATATTAAAAAAAAGATTGACAAAATGCTGTCCTCTCTGTTTCAGGAGGGAGGCCACCCTAGATTTAAAGTTCCAACACTTAAGCTACCATATAAAATAGGAAGCTGACTGCTTCATGATTTGGCTCAATTTGTTCCCCAGAACCCACTGTACACAGTGAACATCTGGCCTCAAGGCAAGAGAACCCAATGATCCCATATATAATATCATTGATGACGCTAATATGGGAATGGATATGTCGAGAGATAGTAAAGGGAAACCCTTCATGAGGAAGGCATTGATGGGGATACCTAAGCTTTTACAAGTTAAAGTAGGAAGCGGAGGATGCCAGCAGGGGATACTCAAGCTCTCAAAAATTCAAGCAGGAAGCAGTACTTACCTACTGGATTGAAGGAGGGTGCTATACACTAGGAGGCATGTATGAGGGGGAAATGTTTCTAAAATTTGAAGAGGCCAAGCGAAAGTTTGCATTTGGTGCAGGACCTACCTTCACTTTGCCAAGTTAACAATAGCTGCAAGGCTGACCTGGGGAGGATTTCCTGGACCTGACATCCTCCTGCATCTAATATCATGACTGCCACAACTAGTTTTGTGTGGGAATAGAGACCTATATCATACATTTATTATGCAATGCTGTGGGACCATGTATTGCACCCTGTAGTCATTAAAGTGCAATGGTATATAGTTAGTGAGCTGCCAATTTAAATATTCTGATTGAATGTGCTGTCACATGCTATTGATTTGAATTACCCATTGGTCAACAATGTATTTAATTTTTTGCTTGCCTCTGGGTCGGTTCCTAGAGATTTGAAACAGGCAGCGGGTATTCCTTTGCTGAAAACAAAACTGGGGATCTGGCTAAGTTAGACAGTTTTGGGCTCATCTCTTTACTGCTGGCAGCGGCTAAGGTGCTGAAAAAATGATGAACCACCAATTAAAAAAAATATTTGGTGGCAAATAACTTACTCCATTCATCACAGTTGGGTCTTCAACTCTAACTATAGTATGGAAACAGCCTAATTAGAGGTATCTGAGGAGATCAAATTTTGCCTGGATCAGGACCAGGCGGTTGCCCTTAGCCTGTTAGATGTGTTGGTGGGCTATGACATTATCTCTTAAAAGATATTACTAACCAACTGCAAAGTGGTGGGGTGAGCAAACAGGCAGTAAAGAAACACCTAGGCTGCTTTTGAAGCAAAATCCCTTTCAGCACGCACAATGCTTTCGCGCTTCCCAATGTTTTAAACCCTCAAGTCTCCAGTGCAAACACGTCCCCTCCCAATTCGGAAAATGACTTAAGCCTTACCTGCGCAGATGACAGAGTCATTTACCGGCTCAAGGAGGTCATGACTGTCTTTGCTTGGGTGGGGTGCAGTGATGCACCGGTCTACGAGGTCCTCCTGAGTTAACCTTCTTTCGTAATGTTGGTGCCATCATTCATGGCCATGGTGATGTGCCCAGAGTCAGCTCCCCTAGCCTGTCCCAAAGCTGTTCTCATGCTGATTACCAGCATGAGAGCAGTGCCGAGATTGTATGAAGCTTGCTGGCATACCGCTCATACTCGCTCTAGGGCCTGTGTTGTCTTACCTATGTGGCTGTATCATAGCTTGCGCTGGGGCAGTTTAAACTGTGCATGTCAGACTGGCTACTACAAGATGGCTGGCCAAAGTGATATGTGCAGTTTAAACTGGTGTAACTAGGCACCTCTCCTTTGGTCCCAGTCTGCAATGCAGCAATGGCCCCACCCGTAATGCCCTTACTCTCATCTCCAGCTGCTGGCAGAGAAAAACTTTTAATGGTAATCAAGTGACTTTACTACTATTTTATTTTTCATTTTTGCTGTGCCCACAGTAGGGTGGAGGGGGCGACAGTCCTCTGCCCAAATGGAGGAGCTGCCACGGTACACTAGCAGATCTGGGAATCGGTGGTACAGTGCTTAGTTGGGTTCAATCGTTCCTATCAGATAGAGAGCAATCGGTGTGCTTAGAGCCTTTTCTTTCAGTGAATAAATATTGAAATATGTCGTTCTTCAGGGCTCCTACCTGGGCCCAACACTGTTTAATGTATATATAAAGCCTGTAGCACATGTTGTGGAAACATTTGCCATTAAAATAATTTAATATGCCCATGACACCCAACTTTTCTTCTCATTTATGAAGCAGCTGTTGGGGGAGCCAGCTTGGTTTAAGCAATACCTCCTAGAGGTAGTTGACTGGATGAGGAGGAATTTCCTAAAGTGCAACACTTCCAGGATGGAAATGTTACCACCCATTCGCTTACAGGATACTGAAATATTTCAACACAGAATCCCTGAATGGATGAGCAATGGCTGATTACAAGCGCCCAATTGGCCGGGTATTGACCTACACATTGACAACAGTTACCTGGGAGACTGGGATTAATGTGTGTTGAAAAAGCCGGAGTTCTGTATAGAAGCCATTTAGAAAAAAAACATTTGACGCCAATTAGCCCCCTCAACACACTAAAGTCCAGTATATTAACTTCCTTCCACATCTTATTTGTCGTATCCAAGCCTTCATATTTGTCCCATGTATTTATTGCTATTTAGGCTAGGTCAGGGCCTTTAATAGCGGCGAGCATTCTTTTCCATTCCCCATGCTTTTCAAGTACCCCATCATCCATTGGAGCAAAACCGCCTGTCTGCTGCTGAGGATCTGGCAAGATCTAGATCAAACAATATTTTGTTGAGTATGCTGAATGAGCCCAAAAGGAGAAAGACATTCTGTATACGCTGTCGTACTCCCGCTCAATTTTGCCATCTATCCCCCAACAGGAAGTCCGATGCTTTCCAATATCCCGCTTTTCCCCACTTTTGAACAATTTCGGGTGCAAGCTTCACTCCCGGCTCAATATCCACGACAGCCATGGGTGTTGCCACGTTGATCTGGGGAATGGAATATCTCCTATAGAGATCCTCACGCTGTGGAAAGAACCACGTCAAGCTCTTATAGAGAACTCTTTTGGGTAGCTTAACTGACTTGGGCATGTCCAGAATAGGAAACTCTTTAAAAATCAACTGCATGAAAACCCTGTGAACTTTGAATTAAACCTAGACATATATTTTGCTAAGTAGGTAAAGTAGTACTCTTTAAGTTTAGGGATTGGCAACCCTCCATCCCCCCACAATTCATATAAAGTGCTGAATGCAATTCTGACCAACTTTTTTTGCCAAATAAATGATGAAAACATGAACTCTACGTATTAAAAAAAAGAGGCAGATAAAATACATGGCATAGCAGAGAAGAGGAAATTGAATAATGGGAAGACAGACATTTTAATCAGGGAGACTCTCCCTAAAATAGTCAATGGGAGAGAATTCCACTTTGAAAATAGAAGTGAACTTTTAAAAGAAGGGGAGCGAAATTAAGTTCATACAAATCCTCAACCTTAGATGAGAACGTTATGCCTAGATATTGCTTCGGGTTGGGAGTTGACACATACAACCATGTCCAAGTGTGAAACATATGGATTACAAGCACATGGTTTTATTTCTGCTTTTGTCTTGTTAATTTTATACCCTGCATTGAGCAAAAATCTCAAGAGCCTTTTCTTGTGTCTCCTTCATAACCCTGGGTGGAGTTTATGGAGTTGCACTACGTGGAACTCCACGAAGTGCAAAGAAAACTCTGCCGCACTACGCGGAGCTCCGCAAGCAGCGGAGTACAATAGAAAAATGTTGTTTGCCTTGATTGCACAGTGCCGTATGCTTGTCTGCACTGTCCAATCATTGTGAACAACACCATGCACAGCACAAGCGTTCCCCGCTTTCCCTTTCTGCCGCTCGAGTAGATTTTTACTCGAGCGGCAGCTTTCTCAACGCGAACAGGCAGTTTCTCAATGCGAGCTGTCGTGAGTAATTGCAACCACTCGCAATGAGAAACCTGACCCCCCCCCAGCATTGAGAAATCTCACCGGGATGTTGAATTTCCTTGCTCGCCAACTTGATGTCGACTATCGCGAACGAGGAAAAATCTTGCCTGGAGGCTTATTTTCCTCGCTCACAGTCACCAACTTGATGTTGGCGAACGCGAGCGAGGAAAAAACTCCGCATAGAGGAACGGAGTTTTTCGGCACTCCGCGAGCTCCGCGTAACATGGAGTGCAGAAAACTGCACAAACCCCGCAAGCCGAGCGGAGTTCACCGCCCATGGTTATTCCTTCCTACTATCCGAGATTAGCATGATATCATCTGCATATAGTTTTATCTTATCCATCTGTGGAAGAGGTAGCCGGATGCTGTTATTTCATCAGATCACTCTAGCTAGAGGCACAACGAAGAGGGCAAATTAAAAAGGGGATAGCGGGCTCCCTTGCCTTTTGCCAGTCAACACCTTTATTTGCCCCACTTCTACTGAGTTGATGATGATACCAGCTTTGGCTTTACAGTGCATGTTATATATAAGCCCCTTGATCTGGGATGGAATGCCAAATCTGGTCAAGATATTAAATAAAATTTCCCAGGCCACGAAGTCAAAAGCTTTTTCCGCATCTAATAGAAACACCAAAGCGTGTATGTCATTCACGCCAAAGTAATCCAGAGCTTCTGCCAGATAGTGAGTATTTGTCCCAAACTGCCGGCCTGCTTTGAAACCGCTCTTATCTGTATGGATCAAACCGGCGGCTATTAAGTTAAATCTCTTGGTGAGCAACTTTGTGATAATTTTATAATCTGTATTTAGTAATCTGATCGGACGATACAAGTTTGGATCCTTAACATCCTTACCTTTCTTCCAGGAAATTACAACATTCTCTATAAAAAAAGAAGGTGGTATATCGCCCACTTGTAGCATTTTATTAGTGAGAGATAAAAGATAATTGGCCAAGACATCTTTTTTTAATATTTCCCTCGGAATCCATCCGGGCCTCAAGCTTTACTATTCAGAAGATTCTTAATAACCTCTATCAATTCCTCTTTAGAGAAAGGTCGAGACATGTCGGCCGCCTCTCCACCAGTTAAAGTTGGGATTTAGTAGTCTGCTAACAATCTACGCAGGGAGAGTTGTCAATCGTCTGAGTTTATGTATATATCTGTCTATAATGATCTATCATGATACCTCCCACCTTCTCTGATTCCCTACTCTTAGTTACAGAAGTTGGGCATTTTAAAGCATTTATCCTATTCTTGGCTGCTTGTTCATGTACCTGCAAGGCTAAGAATTTTCCATTGAAGTTGCTTTCCTCATATACTGTTTGAGAGTCTGCCCATTTTCACTTTCTCTCCTTCTGCTCCTTCACTCGTTTTCACTCGTTTTTCTACCCTTTCTATCTTTCACCTTTCTGCTCTTTTCTGAATATCTGCTCTTTTGTGCCTTATTTCTGCTTATTTTCCCTTTTTAGGTCGAGCGACCTATCTCAATGCGCATGCGCATTGAGCGGGAGCGAGATATATCGGGGCTTAAATAAGCTTTACCTAGACTGGCGATTGACTGGCGATTTGATGCTGTGCCCGTGCGCTTTTAGGTCAATGCGCAAGCGCATTGACCTAAAATGCGCGTGGACATCATCAAATCGCCAGTCAATCACCAGCAGCACTCCTCCCACACCTTTGAAGTGAAGCTTAGCTTCACTTCAAAGGCCCCGGCTGCTTCACACCCTCATGCCGCTCTCCCCGCTCCGCCCCCTCCCGCCATGTCGCATTTCTCCTCCTCCCTCCCCACAGCAATGCCCTCCGCCGGCCGTACTTTCACTTTGACGGCCGCAGGCCGCCTCTCGTGTTTCTCCTTGTTTTAATCTCATATATATTCTTGTTTTATCCCGACTATTTTTATCTTGCGTGCCTTCTTCCAAGTCTCTCCTCCCATCATTCTTTCATTATCACCTACTGTTTTCTCTTTCCATATTTATTCTCGTTTACTCTCTCCTTTCTGTTTTTATCGTGTTCCTTCTTCCATTTCTCCCTTCCTTATTTTCCGCTCGCCCCTTCACATTTCCCTCTCTTTTGTTTCCATTCTCCTTTAGCTCTCATTTCTTATTTTTCTCCATTCCTTCCTTTCATCTTTGCCGATCTTGCTTTTATCTTCGCTGCCAACATTTTTTTTTTCTAAACTCATTTTTTCACGAGAGTTTATGCAGTGTTTTGTAGCTATGGAAACAACTGCAGATGTCTGCTTCTACAGTCCTCGCCGTGAACACTGCTTCTTCCTGCCAAGATAGGACAGTAAATGGTTCCTTTTGAAGATGGGAGCACCTACGGGTGCCCCTTTTCATTCACGATTAAAAGTGTATAATTATAATGATACAATTTACAACCATAGGGGAGTTCCAATAGCCAAACCAGACTGCTTGTATAAAAACTGAATTTACAAAGAAACTAGGCTGCTATGAAGAGATTTGTTTTATGCTCATGGACAAGCCACCTTTTTAGATGTCCGCTACGGATGGCCATGGTTCATCCGTGTTTACCCTTGTAACTTTCAATCCCCCCCCTTTCAATCGGCCGCCACGGGCGGCAAGCCTAACAGAGATCTCGCCAGCAACTCCATAGCACTGCCTTTATTAATGGTGTAAACACAGCTGCCATAATTTCAGATCAATCAAACCCAGTCAGACGGGATGCCTCTGAATCTCACTGAGTGAACCACCGTCCACGTTGTTTGCCTCTGTGCCTTCACTGTTTTACATAAAAAAGCACATAGCCTGGCGTGTCTCTGCAGTATGTGGATCTGGGCTGGGCCTTGCGTGTTGTCTTCAGGCACCAGTACCACTACCACCCCAGGTAACAGATTGACCCAGGCAGAGCGGACAGCGCCTTTGTTTTAACATTGCCTGCCCTCGCCAACAGCAGACAAGTATAGTGCCTCCGTCCACGACCCCTCGCAGTGCTCTCTGTACTGTGGGAGGGTCATCAAGCAGCACGTTGTGTTCCGGTAGCACCCTGCTGCTTCTGGAGTCCTGTGGACGGGCAACCCATCACCCTCTCAACAGGCTACAATCAAAAGTCCCCGGCTCCATTGAGCTCCGGTAAAGAGGTGAGCTGTGCTATTGCAGGGGCTTGAGAAATCGTTCTACAGACTAAGACAGTTCATTTTGTTTACAAATGTAAATGGCTGTCACTAGTTTCCTGTAGAAAACACAAATATGCACACCCTCTTAATGTGCTAGTGTAGTAACGAGCAATTGAAGATGTATTGCATAGAATATTAAACTGATTTAAGTCTAGTTCAGTAAAATCTCAGCCCGCAAGTTTTCCCATTAAAATAGCCTCTGCCTGACAATGTTCACTCAATTAACAAGCATTGGCATAGCCAATAGGTCTCGCCTTTGGGACCCTCCCCCCCAGCGCGACCGGCCCAATCCAGCTCCCCTCCCCGCTCCCGCCTCCCAGCTGTCCAGCCCTCCAAGACCCCTACTTAATGGCGGCCACTGCGGGGACAGGCGAGCAAGACCACTGACTCATTGTCAGTGAAATTGCTCTCCCACCCTCGCAGCTCCACCATTAAGTGAGGTGCCCCTGCCCCTGCACTCTTGAGTGTTGGTGATCGAGGCCCTCCTCCACCCGCAGGTTTCCCTGCGCCTCATCCCTGGTGGTCCAGTGGACCTCTGTCTCCTTTCTCTCACTCTGCTCCTTCACTCGTTTTTCTACCCTTTCTATCTTTCACCTTTCTGCACCTTTCTGCATCTCTGTTCTTTTGTGCCTTATTTCTGCCCATTTTCCCTTTCTCTCCCTCTGCTCCTTCACTCGTTTTCACTCGTTTTTATACCCTTTCTCTCTATCACCTTTCTGCACCTCTGCTCTTTTATGCCTTATTTCTGCCCATTTTCCCTTTCTCTCCCTCTGCTCCTTCACTCGTTTTCACTCGTTTTTCTACCCTTTCTATCTTTCACCTTTCTGTTCTTTTATGCATCTCTGCTCTATTTTGCCTTATTTCTGCTTATTTTCCCTTTTTTCTTTATCCCTTCTTTCCTCCCTTTACCTTTCCCCGCCGCTGCTGCCCCCGCGGTCCCTCCCCCCCCAGCGCGACCGGCCCAATCCAGCTCCCCTCCCCGCTCCCGCCTCCCAGCTGTCCAGCCCTCCCCGACCCCTACTTAATGTCGGCCACTGCGGGGACAGGCGAGCAAGACCACTGACTCATTGTCAGTGAAATTGCTCTCCCACCCTCGCAGCTCCACCATTAAGTGAGGTGCCCCTGCCCCTGCACTCTTGAGTGTTGGTGATCGAGGCCCTCCTCCACCCGCAGGTTTCCCTGCGCCTCATCCCTGGTGGTCCAGTGGACCTCTGTCTCCTTTCTCTCACTCTGCTCTTTCACTCGTTTTTCTACCCTTTCTATCTTTCACCTTTCTGCACCTTTCTGCATCTCTGTTCTTTTGTGCCTTATTATTGCCCATTTTCCCTTTCTCTCCCTCTGCTCCTTCACTCGTTTTCACTCGTTTTTCTACCCTTTCTCTCTATCACCTTTCTGCACCTCTGCTCTTTTGTGCCTTATTTCTGCCCATTTTCCCTTTCTCTCCCTCTGCTCCTTCACTGATTTTCACTCGTTTTTCTACCCTTTCTATCTTTCACCTTTCTGCTCTTTTATGCATCTCTGCTCATTTTTGCCTTATTTCTGCTTATTTTCCCTTTTTTCTTTATCCCTTCTTTCCTCCCTTTACCTTTCCCCGCCGCTGCTGCCCCCGCGGCCCCTCCCCCCCCCAGCGCGACCGGCCCAATCCAGCTCCCCTCCCCGCTCCCGCCTGCCAGCTGTCCAGCCCTCCCCGACCCCTACTTAATGGCGGCCGCGGGCTGCGGGCGCGCCGCTGGTGCACCGAAGGCACGTCAAAGGCAAGCACGTCTGCGCCCGTCCAAGACCCGTCCGCGACCAGCACCAGGAACCCTGGACCTCCGCCCAGCCAACGCTACGACCCAGCAGCACTCCACGCACTCAACCCAGGCTGCAACAACAACTGCAAGCTAGCATCACCAGCCGACACCCATGGACCCTTCAGCTGTCACCGCTGCCGGCACACCTGCAGCACCGCCAAGAACACGGATCCAGCACAACCCGCCCACAAGAACACAACCGAACCGAAGACCCTGCTCATCCTCCTCAACGTGCGATCCCTCCACAAACACGCCACAGAAATCTGGGACCTCCTCGACAGCACCACCCCGGACATAGCATTCTTCACCGAAACCTGGACCAACACCACCTCGGGACCGGACATCGCCATCGCCATCGCCATCCCCCAAGGATACAAGATCTCCAGGAAGGACCGCCCCGCCCACCCAGGAGGAGGAATCGCCATCGTCCACAAATCCAGCCTCAGCCTGAGCACACTCCCTGACGAGTCCACAGAACTGATGGAACACCTTCACTTCAAGATACTGGCCAGCCCCACCGCCGCCCTCCGAGGACCCCTCATCTACCGACCCCCTGAACCCCGCGGACATTATCTCCCCGCAGGCCATCGCATCCACCAACTACACCCTGCTGGGAGACCTCAACTTCCACCTCGACAATCAGCTGGACCCCAACACCACATGCCTCCTGGACAACCTCCACAACATTGGACTCTGCCAGATCATGACCGAGCCCACGCACTCAGCAGGACACACCCTCGACCCCCTCTTCACTACAGGAAACTCCATCACCTTCAGCCACACCACCGAACTCCCATGGAGCGACCATCGTTGCGTCCACTTCACCTTCAGAACACCCACCATCCACAGACACCAGCACCTGCTTCCACAAAGAAACTGGACCAAAATCACCGACGACCAGTTCACCTCCTCACTCAACAACTCCATCCCAACCATCGCGGAAAACGACGACCCCAACACCGCAGCCCGAACCCTGCATAGATGGATCTCGGACAGCACCAACACCATAGCCCCCCTCAAGAAAAACAACAATACCCGTGCCAAGAAAGCCAGATGGTTTACCACCGAACTTCGAGAGTCCAGGCGCACATGTCGCCGCCTCGAAAAGGCCTGGAGAAACACCAAATCCACAGGAGCCCACAACAACTTCAGAGCCGCCACCAACGCCCACCATCAACTCATCAGAGAAACGAGGAAAAAAGCGATTGAAGACAGAATCTCCACCCACGCACGCAACAGCAAGGAACTCTTCAGCATCATCAAGGAGTTCGCCCAACCCACCAGCGAGTCTACCGACATCCCTCCCTCACAAGACCTCTGCGACAAACTCAGCACCTTTTTCCACCACAAAATCAAGAGCATCTACGACAACTTCGACGAAGACAACCAACACACTGAACCCTCACCAACCACCCCCGACACCCGGAAACCAGCGATTGATGACTGGACAGCCCTCACCACCGAAGACACACTGAAGACAATGAAGTCAATCCACTCAGGGGCCCCCACGGACCCCTGCCCCCACCACATCTTCAACAGAGCCGCCGACACCATCGCACCCATGCTCCGCCACACCATCAACCGCTCCCTGGCGACCGCCTCGTTCCCCGACGACTGGAAACACGCCGAGGTTAACCCCCTCCTAAAGAAACCCTTAGCGGACCCCACCGACCTCAAAACCTACAGACCCATCTCCCTGCTCCCTTTCCTAGCGAAAGTCATCGAGAAAGCCATCAACAGCCACTCGCCACATTCATTGAAGAACACAACATCCTCGACTCCTCCCAATCCGGCTTCAGAAAAAAACACAATACGGAAACCGCCCTCCTCGCTGCAACAGACGACATCTGCACCCTACTGGACAAAGGAGAAACAGTAGCCCTCATCCTCCTATACCTATCAGCGGCGTTCGACAGTCTCCCACTGCACCCTAATACGCAGACTCTACGACACAGGAATCCAGGACAAGGTCCTCGACTGGATCTGCTCCTTCCTCCCCGGCAGGACGCAACGGGTCAGACTCCCCCCTTTCCTCTCAGTCCCCACACCTACCACCTGCGGAGTCCCCCAGGGCTCCTCTCTCAGCCCGACGCTCTTCAACGTCTACATGGCTCCACTTGCCCCCATCGTCAGAACCTACGGACTCAACATCGTGTCATACGCAGATGACACCCAGCTCATCCTCTCCCTATCCAACGAGCCCAACACCACCAGACGCAACTTTCGAGAAGGCATGGAAGCCGTCGCCAAATGGATGAAAAACAGCTGCCTACAACTAAACACCAACAAAACAGAAGTACTCATCATGGGCCCAAACCCCGACGCCTGGAGCGACACCTGGTGGCCCACCGCCCTCGGAAACCCGCCAACCCCCACAGACCACGCACGCAACCTGGGAATCATCCTGGACTCCGAGCTCAAAATGGACCGCCAGATCAACTCTGTCTCATCTTCCTGTTTCTACACACTCCGCCTCCTTCGTAAGACCTTCAAATGGATCTCCCTCAAACACCGAAAGACAGTCACTCACACCCTGGTCACCAGCAGACTCGACTATGGCAACGCACTCTACGCCGGAATAAACAAAAACCTCATCCGCAAGCTACAGAACATCCAGAACGCCGCCGCAAGACTGGTCCTCAACCTGCCAAAACACTGCCACATCTCCCAGCACCTGCGCACACTTCACTGGCTCCCCGTCGAGGCGAGAATCACCTTTAAGATGCTCACCCACGCACACAAGGCCCTCCACGGCACCGGACCAGCATACCTGAACAGCCGGCTCAAATTCCACGCACCCCAAAGGACCCTACGATCAGCCCAGCTCTCCTATGCCGTGGTCCCCCGCACCAGAAAGACCAGATCGGGAGGCCGCTTCTTCTCTTTCCGCGCGGCCAAAGCATGGAACGCCCTTCCGCTCCACCTCAGACAGACAACATCGCTCCCCATCTTCACAAGAAACCTCAAAACCTGGCTCTTCGACAGACCCCCCCCCTTGATGGAATGGAACCTGCACCCCCCCCCACCCCTAGCGCCTTGAGACCCTTACGGGTGAGTAGTCGCGCTTTAACAAACTCCTGATTGATTGATTGATTGTTTGACTCAGCGCAGCACATTTAGTGTAATATGCTTAACTCATTGCCTGTCTAGTGATGTTAAATGCTGTTTTATTAGTCCTAGATGAATTCTTCAAGAAGCTGTCATAGCTCTGCTGTACCTTTTGCTCTCAAATTTGTTTTCGTCTTTTAACTTTTAAACTATTTTCTGCATCCTTGCTTATTACTCACCCTCTAATGAATGCCTTCTGGCATCCCATACAATGCCCGATGGTGCAGTCTTATCATTAATCATCAAAAATTCCCTTATCTCATCTTTGAGAATTTGCACGCATCCTGCCTCCTTTAGGTATTGTTTATTGAGCACCTAGCGTCTGGGGCAAATTCGGGGCTTACCCACTCCTAACTCGAGAATAATCATTGTGTGCTCTGAGAACCCATTAGGTATAGTAGTTTGAGTTATATAATTAAAGGCTCAGGCGATTTTTTAAAAGTCTATATGTGAAGAACTGAAGAATCTCCGCGAAAAGCAGATGTATGTATTTTTGTAGGGCAAGCTGCCCTCCACGGGTCGACTAAAGCAAGTGTTTCCTTGAAGTTCCTAATGTCTTTTAAGGATTTTGATTTTGTCTGTTTTTTGACTTAACTGAGGAATCTGATTTTGGATCCTGCAGCAGATTAAACCCCCCAAAACATCAATTCACCAGGATTTTGTAATAGCAATTGAAACAGGTCCTCGTACGATGTGATATCATCTTCAACAGGAGCATAAAAGTTACCAAATGTTATAAGCTTTGACCATACCAAGCAGCTCACCCAGCACCTGCACCCTCTTTTTCGCTGGCACTGTTGACCACTTCAATGCCTAACCCTTTTGACAAAAAAATAGCAGTGCCGCTGTGGGCGGCTTGGGAAGACGAAGCCCCTCTATATGCTGCCCAGTTCGTAAACATCGAAAATCCTGATAACTTCCCAACCGGGATGTGGGTCTCCTGAACCAAAATCACTGCTGGGTTTTTGGCTAGAATACAACTTTCTATTGCCCGTAGTTTCTTAGCATTATTAAGGCCATTTGCATTAAAGGAAACTACCTTCAGGGAGTTACTCAAACTGATAGTGTATTCTAAAATAGGCTTTGAGAAAAAATATTGTCTAACTAACCCCCTCCCACATCTGCGGACCAAAGTTACTCCGCCCAAATAACAGCCTTTCACACAGGTAAAAACCCTTTCCCACCCTTTAGCCCCATCTATATCTTGCAATAAGCTGATGAGGAAGAACATTCGGTGATTGTTCCTCCTTTCAAACAAGGTTAACATTCTATTCTACCACCCTTACTGCTTAAACTAAACAACTGCACACCTGGATTCCATTTTATCAAGCTTTCCACCCCAGCCCAACCCCTAGCTCATGCCCCCGATACTATCTCCCTCACCACACCTTCCCCTAACCCACAGTGAGTGGTACGCCTTCCCACTCACAGCTGACATGCTTCCCCACCCCCAAGAGTCTGGCACCCTGACCTTGTGCCAAGATCAATCGGCCTACTCCCACACCGACTGCCGCACCATGGCAACAATGCAAACACAAGCAAAGACCCAACCATAAAAAAAGAAAAAAAAGAAAAACAGTGTGTGAATAAAAAAAAAGAAATAACATCTAAAGTGCGCAAGCGCTCGCACCTAAAGCTGCTTGACATCGCATCTCTGGTTGAAAGCTGATTAACTAAGGCTAATTTCACATTTAGCTAGTGATTAGAAACATAGTAAAGGAGGCCCCCAGGCACAGCCCAGAAATCCATAGGCTTGGATAGCCAGAATAGCCAGAATTCTGGTTTGTAATCATGCAATGTTTAGTTACGGCTTATTCAATATTTGCTATAATAGTTCCTGAGCCTCAGAGACATTGCAGAATTCGTGGAACCGCCCTTTTACTAACACCTTCAGTTTTTACTGCTGAGCGATCATTGCCTGGGTCCCCTGTGCTTTGAAAAGCATCTTTACGAATTCTTTCCTCTGCTTAGCTACTGAGGCGGACATGTCGGACAATATGCGACAGAGAAGAATTTCAGGTGTACTGAATTGTTTCTGCTTGATAGCACTGGATAGTACTAGCTCTTTCAGCCGATAGTCTCAGCAATTCACAAGTATTGTGCGAGGATACTTTGAATTCGGGGGCTGATGTGCTGGCACTCGATGGGCTCTTGGAAGTGTGGGATCTCCGGAATATTCAGGGACAACATATATTTTGATTGAAGTGTTTACCCACTGCAGAATTTTCTGTCCCTCTAGTCCTTCTGGAACCCCAACAATGCTTGTCTCAAATGATTTTCCAGTTCCTCCAACGTGTACTCAATTGAGGATTTCTGTTTCTGGAAGGTAGCTGCCTTCTCCTGCAGACTAGATACCTGATCCTCTAGCTGAGAGATCCTTACTTCTGCTTCTTTTAACCTCTCCGAGATCGGGATGACTGTCTACTCGATCTTAGAGAGTCGTCCATGTAAACCTGCAATTTCGGTGGTTCGTGAGGCTTTCGGGTCTTTTATTTCCTGACAAACAAGCAGAGGATGTCCACTTGCCCCCCCCCCGGCAAGAAACCTGGAGGCCATAGCAAAAAGGAAGTTAGTCTTCTCAGCAACCTGGACACTGCATATCATCAAAAGTCCAGAAAGGGAGAACAGGTTATGCCCTTCCACACAGCCTGACCAACAGGAGTATCAGATCAAGGGGGTAGACAGCTCCCACACAGCCACCTAATTCACCAAAGAGCAGTAAATTGTCTACAATAAAAGTCCAAGGGATCTCCTTATGGCTCCATGCATATGCTTGCTGACTGCAGCCTGCCATGACCCTGCTTGTTTGCCAACTTTCTGGCCATTTAATTGCAGCCAAAATCCTGCAGCTGGGAGCAAACAGCCGCAATCAGGCGCATCATGTCCTGGTGTCCTGACGTGGCGGGACGGTGGAGAGTTAGAGCCTCATCCCCCAGTGACCCTTTCTTCTAGTCAGGGTAAGGGGATTACACATTTTAGATACCCCCTGCTTACCCTCTAGGTAGCTTGGCACGAGCAGACAGGCTTATCCCAAAGGCAATGTGTACATTATTTGTACTTTAAACACTCAATAACACAGTGAAAACACCACAAATGGACAATACACCAGTTTAGAAAAATAAAGTATCTTTATCTAAACCAAACAAGACCAAAATGACAAAAATCCAACATACATAATTCAAAATATGACTTTAAAAGATTTTAAGCAACTATGAAACTATGGATGCATGATTTTACACCTATGTTTACAAAAAACAGTGGTTCAGGGTTGGCCTTACTAGGTCCGGAGTTACTACCCCGAAGGGGCACTGTACAATCAATTTAGAATGAGCATTTGATCATGGAGGGAGCGAGGGTGTAGGGAGACATGTAGGATTTATTTACAGATGATAACAATCAGGGTCTCACGATATTAACAGGTGCTCACATAAGTGACAAGGTGTGTATTGTGTCAAAGTGAATGTGCTCAAGATAGCATAACATCACCAGTACAACAGAAAAATGAACCGTTTATAAATATGTACATGGAAAAGGAGTTCCTCTTGTGGGGGGATGTTGTCGACGACATTTCGATCTTTTAGTTAGTTAAGATCATCTTCAGGACAGGGGGCTGAGCAATCTGAAATTCTCATTCGAAGTGGGCTATTGGTAATAAGTAGGATGATGACTAATCTCAACCACAGGACTGTGGGTTGGTAGGGAGAGGGACAGGAATCTTGGATCAGCGAGTTGTCGTCAGGTGGTGTGGCGATTAATGTGTGCGTAAACAAACAAATGGAGGAGTACCCCCAGGAGGCGCCTTAATGCATCCGTCAGAAAAATAAAGGTGCACAAGATGCCTGAAACGACAAATTCATCCTTTGTTAGAAGACCCCTCACTCACCAACCTAGTTGGTGACATGCTCCATCATCGGGGTCTCACCCGGATAGCCGAGTGCCATCCGGGTGTGCTGCGACACCTGACTACAGTGGAGCGGGTTTGTTTTTTTAATTTTTGTGTCAAAGTGAAAAAAAGGTTTTGGTGGTTTAAAAATTGTCCAGTAAACTACTCACTATCAAAACTTTATTCAGGAGTGACTGGGCAACAATAAAAATTCTATGAATTGGATACCGTGCCAGATTAGGTAGGACTATGGTGTCAAAGATTTTGTAGTGAAATAAAAATGGTCTACATGTTACAACCGCTTGTATGATTGTAGGGTTTTCGTCAGGACCAGTGGTGGTAGCCCGGGTGGTATACACTCGCTAAGGTGTAACCTGCCCTTGACTACGTGAAAAAAACACCAATTAATGTGTGTGAGCAAAATGCTTGTGTTGGGATAGCGAATCTGAACGAGACTTGGTCATGACAGCAACAGGATCTGTGTGCCTGGTGAAGTTTCTGGCGACGTTCTCATAGAGCAGAGACGTGACTAGGGCGGGTGTGTGCTAGACCTTCTGTATTATTATCTGGGCATCAGCGAGATTTCTACGGTAACTGCTGGTTCCGAAATTAATTCAGGGGTCCAGAGCAGATTAGTGGCTTCCCGTCCGGCGTGCTGTCTTCACTTTGCAGTTGCCAGACATGGCCATATGCAAATCAGTCTGACCCTGTGCCTCATGGGAACAGTCCCGCCCGAACTGCTAAGCCATGTCTTCCCTGGACCGGAAACAAGCATCCTTGGACCGGTTTTGGATTCATAATCTTCATCAGCCAGGCTATCTTGAATCCAGTGGTAGAGTGAGCAAGGGACCCACATCTGGGCATACCCTGCCAACTCAGGGTAAACAAAGCGATACCAAAGGGGATGATGGATGGAGTGCTTGAGCAAATCAAACACTCACCCCAGTTAACTGATCTGGTCCATCATCCCCTTTGGTATCGCTTGGATAGATTGAGGGACAGGGGTATGGATGGGTGCTTGGATAGATGAATCTGTGGAAAAGGATGGATCTTGCTGGTTGGATAGCTGGATGAACAGATGAGTGGATGGATGGATCTTGTTGGATGGATGGATGATCCTGTTGGGTGCATGGATGGAAATACGGAAGGATGGATGGATGGGTGCTGGAATGGATTGGATAGATCGGGTGGATGGATATACATGGATGGGTGGATCTATGGATCTTGCTGGGTACCTGGATGGATAGATCAATGAATAGATGGACAATGGGTGCTTGGATGGATGGACCAATAGTGGGATGGGTGCAACTTGTGAGCGCATTGACAGATGATGGATAGATCAGGGTGGGTGGATGGATCTTGCTGGGTGCATGGATGGATTGATAGATGAGCAATGTGTGCTTGGATGGATGAATCTGTATAAATGGATGGATCTTGGTGAGTGGATAGCTGGATAGACAGAGAAGAGTTGATACATGGATCTTAGTTGGTGCATGGATGGGAGGGTGCTTGGATTAATGGGTAGATCTGTGTGGATGGATATACGTGGATGGTTGTATCTTGGTGGGTGCATGGATGGATAGATGGGTGAGTGACTGGATGTATGTTAAAAAACTCTGGCTGCATATTGTCCATATTCTGAATAACGTATTAGTAACCTTTCTGTGAACTTTGGTATTACATAACCTGTAGCTTGCTGTATCTGCTGGAGGTTCAGTACTTCTGGCTTGGACTTTGATATAAAGAAGCTGCTGATACCCATAGGGAGGTCTGTGCTCAAACACCAGAGTTAGTTTCAAAGCCTTGGAGGCCTCATTGAGACACACAAACATGCGTTTTAAGTTTCTTTTGAGGCAATCCAAGTGCCCATCTGGCAGTGGAAAGGTAAAACTACAATGCTACCACTTGGTTAAAGTGTGAGTTGTTCGCCTAGGTGTGCAGTCTAAATATCGAGTTGTTATTTTCGACTGGACATAATATCGACTCCAGAATATCGAGATGGCATTAATGTTGAGGTAAGTAATATCGATGTATTTTTTATCGATTTTCATGTATGTTAAAAAATATCGATTGAAAAAATATCGAGTAAGTAATATCGATAGTAAAAAATATCGTTATTTCTAGTAGTTTAAAAATATCAAAAGTCAAAATATCGGTTTTAAGAATATCGAAAGTTGTGTTATCGACAGTCATGATTAAATATATGTTATTTTTTATTTATTTATATTGAAAATAAATTTATAAAAAATTAATAAATGTAAAAATTAATTCAAATAGTATAATAATTTCTAGGAGCGGGTAGTGGGTTTTTAGGGGAATAGGGTGGGAAGTAATTTAATTATAATTAATTAAATATGTAAATGTATTAATTGGTAGTAATATTTAATTAATTGTTAAATAATATTTTTTATTTATATAAAATTTAATTGCTAATTAATTTAATTTAATTGATTAATTGCTAATTATGCTAATTTAAATAATTTATGTCATGTAGCGGGTTGTGGGTTTTTAGGGGAATAGGGTGGGAAGTAATTTAATTATAATTAATTAAATATGTAAATTTATTAATTGGTAGTAATATTTAAATAATTGTTAATTAAATAATAGTTTTCAAATATATAAAATTGAATTGGTAATTAATTTAATTTAATTGATTAATTGCTAATCAAGCTAATTTAAATAATTTATGTCATGTAGCGGGTTGTGGGTTTATAGGGGAATAGGGTGGGAAGTAATTTAATTATAATTAATTAAATATGTAAATTTATTAATTGGTGGTAATATTTAAATAATTGTTAATTAAATAATAGTTTTCAAATATATAAAATTTAATTGGTAATTAATTTAATTTAATTGATTAATTGCTAATTGTGCTAATTTAAATAATTTATGTCATGTAGCGGGTTGTGGGTTTATAGGGGAATAGGGTGGGAAGTAATTTAATTATAAATAATAAAATATGTAAATTTATGATTTGGTAGTAAGATTTAATTAATTGTTAATTAAATAATATTTTTTAATTATATAAAATTTATTTTGTAAATAATTTAATTAAATTGATTAATTTGTAATTATGTTAATTTAAATAATTTATGTCATGTAGCGGGTTGTGGGTTTATAGGGGAATAGGGTGGGAAGTAATTTAATTATAATTCATTAAATATGTAAATTTATTAATTGTTAGTAATATTTAATTAATTGTTAATTAAAAAATATTTGTTGATTATTTAAAATTTCATTGGTAATTAATTTAATTTAATTGATTACTTGCTAATTATGTTAAATTAAATTTTTTATTTCCTGTAGCGGGTTGTGTGTTTATAGGGGAATAGAGTGGGAAGTAATTTAATAATAAAGAAGGAAATAATAATATTTATTAAAGGTATACAACGTTTACCACGCAACTTTTACAACGCACTACCATTACAACGAAACTTTTACAACGCAAATACCATTATAACGCATGTATTTACAACGAATGTTTTTACAACGCAGGTACTTTTACAACGCATACCATTACAACGTAAGTATTTGTAAGTATATAATTATATTTAAAATGTTATAGGTTTGGGTTTTTGGGTAAAGGGGTATTTTTAGGGTTCAGGGTCAGTTTTGGGTTTTTGGGTAAAGGGGTATTTTTAGGGTTCAGGGTCAGTTTTGGGTTTTTGGGTAAAGGGGTATTTTTAGGGTTCAGGGTCAGTTTTCAGTTTTGGGGTAAAGGGGTATTTTTAGGGTTCAGGGTCAGTTTTCAGTTTTTGGGTAAAGGGGTATTTTTAGGGTTCAGGGTCAGTTTTCAGTTTTTGGGTAATGGGGTATTTTTAGGGTTCAGGGTCAGTTTTCAGTTTTTGGGTAAAGGGGTATTTTTAGGGTTCAGGGTCAGTTTTCAGTTTTTGGGTAAAGGGGTATTTTTAGGGTTCAGGGTCAGTTTTCAGTTTTTGGGTCAAGGGGTATTTTTAGGGTTCAGGTTCAGTTTTCAGTTTTTGGGTAAAGAGGTATTTTTAGGGTTCAGGGTAAGTTTTCAGTTTTTGGGTAAAGGGGTATTTTTAGGGTTCAGGGTCAGTTTTGGGTTTTTGGGTACAGGGGTACAGGGTAAAAATTACGTTTATACTTGGTGGAGTTGGAATAGTAATTTGTATGGGTTCAGTGTCCAGCACCTTCCCTGATGTTATACTTGGTGGAGTGGGAATAGTAATTAGTATGGGTTCAGTGTCCAGCACCTTCCATGAGTTTACAATTTATCTATTTTTAGCTAGTTTCTATTTAGTTACCTATCTATTAAATGTCGAAGTTACATTTAAATTATATACTTACTTATTTATATTTAACTTTTGATGTCCAGGTGTTGTCTAGGTCTTCTGTATTTTCTTTTTGTCTGTAGGATAAATAGTAAAAAAAAAACATATATTTTAGGTATTTGGCTTTTAAACATAGGTGTGAGGTTTGAGAGTTACATTTTCAATGGAAAATAATGTAGTAGTACTTACTTTATATAGGTGTAGCTGTCTTTATGTTAAAGTCAATACGTTTTCTTTCAGAAATCCTGCAGAGTTTCGTCTTCCTTTAGTTAGGAGATTTAGGCTGCATTTTTAGTTTGCTGTAATCTTGTTTATATAGTATTAGTCCAATAGTTTCTGAAGTAGGATTGGTTGTTTAAATTGATAGTCTGTTTTAATTCGTGGATTTGAATTTTTTAACCTGTTATGCTAATTGCTTTCCTTATATGGGTGACGCCAATTAACGTTTATTTAATGTGTAAGGCCTTATTTTGTATAGGTAATGTTATCTTTATATTTTTAAAGTGGAGGAATATATATAATTTGCAGTAAGAAATGTTTAGTTGTTCGAAATATTGTTTATTATAAAATGTATGTTTGTATTTATTTTGTGTTATAAATGTTAGGAAAATATATAGTATGTTTTATAGCTTTTTAGAAACAATTAGTGAATATATATGAATAGTATGACTAAATTTTAAGATAATACAATGATTTATTCAAGGATGTAGTAATTTCGATATTTTAAAAAAACGATAAATTTGCTATCTATATTTTTGTATTCGATATTTTGTCAGTTTTTCATTTAAAGATGTGATAATCGATGTTTTAGAAATCGATAATGTTGTTAGTCGATATTGTTGTAGTCGTTGTTTTTTTTAGTCGATAATGTGGTTTGGATATTTTTGTGTTTTGTTGTTTAAGTATAGGCAATCGATAATTTTGTAGTCGATAATTTTTCATCGATATTTTGTACAGTCGATATTCGGTCTGTCGAGGTTATGTCAGTGATCCGTTCGCCTAATGTGACGGAACAAGAATAGGCCACTTTTTTCCATGTAAAATGCTCTTGTACCCGGCTCTGCAATACTTCACCTGCATTGAATAGGAAGATAAAATAAGCTAAGACCCAGTTGGCATTCAGCGCTAGAAAATACTGTAAGGAAAAACTCAAATTAGCAAAGGTGAAGAGAACGACTTCCATTTATTGCATTATGCTAAAAATATCAGGTCCAGCTTTAGAGTTACATTCTTGCTGCCACTGTAGCTCTCTTGAATGCTTTCCTCGGATAGAGTGCCCACATGTCCAATAATTGCCCAAACTGTTTGTAAATGGAGCCTAATGTACATTCTGCATTATTGATCTGACAATAATAGACAAAATGTGTCCATAATGTCAGCACTGTTCAACTTTCCCCAGAGAATTAGTCCAATTCACATGGTGTTAAACAGCAGGCTTGTCCATTGTATTAATTGTATAGATACTGAAGACATACATATATAATTGTAAATCTGTTTTTTTATAGACAGTCATGTTACTCACTACATCCTATAATCTCCACCATCGACAGAGGCCACAGTATGTAGGCTGCCATGGATAGGCTGATATGTCAGCCAGCAAAACCTAATGCACTCTACACAGCATGCTCTCTGCCCAATGGCCCTTTATGTGCACAATAGTTGTTACTTCCTGGCTTCCTAGCCTGCCTTTGGCCAATTGATGACCTTTTTTCCTGGAATGAACTACACTCTTTTTTGATCTTTGTCCTTCCAAAGAGCCAATTGACCTATGCGGTCATGACTGAATCTAGTCCCCAACCTAGGGCAACCCTGGCCAGACTACTGGGCAAGATTACGACCAACCCAGCTACCGCCCTCTGTCTAAGAGCACTCCCACCAATGCACTGACAGTTTGCCAAGGTGTGGCACTCATTCAGAATTCCAAGGGGAGGGAAGTAGTTGGCATTGTAAGGAGAGAGCATATGTCACTTACTTTGCATGACAGAAAGTGGCTGCCAATTGAGAAGATGATTAATTTTAAGGCACTAGAGCAAAATGTGGTTCAGCACCTGCATGCTTATGAAGACTGGAGATGTACAATCCATTCCGAGAAGGCAAAACTCCCCCTCCATGTCTGGAAGTCAAACAGATACGAAAATATTATAAATGATGCTGATGATGACTGTGACTATGGCTGTGACCTCTCCAGTGTGGTTGGTGGTGAAGTCTCCATTGATATGGTAACGTCGTGTATTACAGTTAGTGTTGGCTGCCCGAAGGTAACCTTGGGTAAGTTTTTCAACAAAAATATACACATACGATTCATTTATGATATGCCTTATGGGTTTTCAAAAGTGAAATCTGTGCATGAAATGGGGATAACCTGGAGGACGTAGCATCAAGAAAAGAGTAACTTGCTTTTGAATGTCACTTCTTCAAGTACTATCATTCGTGGCAAGCGTGTACTATCATGTGCTAACTGTCCCTGATATCAGCTGTCAAATGTTGCTTACCGTGCATATGTTTGCCATTGTTCGATCTTTAAATTAGACAAGTTACATCTGAATGTTTGCTAGGTTCTGCTAGATCTAATACAAGCCAAAGACTATAAAGCTATTTTGACTTTTGCTTGTGTCATTTGTCTTTCACATTATTGAACCTACTCTGCCCTGACCGACTTTAATGTGTCTGTAAAAAGGTTTTACACTCACTTTCCAGAATGTGCTCCCAGGCCAGGGTCGCACATGTGAATAGATCCCTATGATGACCCTGTGCAGCCCACTTCACAGTATTTTGTCACTCCCATTGTAGTGCCTCGAACCTGACTGTGCAGTAGCATAACAACAAACAACACATTGAACCGACGCAAACATAAAACAGCAATTCTCACGGTTTCAGCTAACCTCCCTTCCCTTTCAGAGCTCACACAACTCGCAGTGAATATAACTGCGTCCCCCCCCCCCCCCCCCCCCCCCCCCCCCGCAGCGCTGTTTGCATATCACCGCCTGCCGCTGACACATTCACGCAACAGCCTCACACCGTACAGCTGTTCCCCACTCACAATGGAAGGAAACTAGCTTCACTTATCAGTAATTGTGCTTTGCTGGTGTTTTCTGCTACGTCACGAGCCTTTTGTTTTAAACAATTCGCCAGGGGCCCGGCTCTCGCTTCTGTGGGCCGTAAACAATGCTCGGCTAGGAGCAGATTGAATACCTATAATCGGAAGAAGTTTAGCTTCGCAGTCATTATTGTGCAAGCGCAGAACCGAACATTTAAATATATCTTTTGCGTTCTTTGCTTGGTGTAACACATAAACCACAGCCCTGTTGTTTAAATAATGTGCCACTGTTCAAACCCTGATTGAAACTGCAAATCACGTTTCCATTTTCCGGTGAACAATGGCTGAGTTAAACAGAAGAGAGCTCAGCCCTGTGTGTACCTAGTCAACTCCACGTAGTTCTGCAATCTAACTTGAATTGTTTCGAAAAATGCGCAATTAAATATGCTTCTCGTGCGGCTAGCTGTCACAGGGCAAGGAATTGAGATGCCCGGCCGTTATTTAATCCACCATTTAAGACTGTCTAAAGCAGTTCCGTTAGGGCCTGGTTCAAGCAGACTCGCAGTAGAGCTACACAAGATGCATTTGCATACAATAAGCGTAAAAGACGTTCATTAAAGATTTCTTAATATGTGTCTTAGATTCATACCCTATAAGTAATTGTGAGGGATGCTACAATCCCTGGCAACCAATTAATTGTGTGTAAGGCATTCAGGGACTAGGCATTGTGGCATCAGAGATGTCCTGTCGCAACAACATACTGGGCCAGTTAGCACCTTATTTAGGGTTTGGTGACACCATATCCTGTCACAAGGAGGTTTTGGGGGGCAGCCGAGCCTCGAGGTCTGCTCCCCGGGCAGATTGGGAGGGGGAGGGGGCGAGATGTCGGCAGCCATTTTGTGGGTTTGGGCTGTTTTGGGATAGCCCAAAAACAGCCCAATTTTCAGAAGTAGCCCAAGGTTATTTCAGGGGTCCCCGCGCTTGCCCAGCCACCATTTTAGGTTTTGGTAAGTTAGGTTTTTGTCAGTTAGGCTTGGGTTCTTTAGGCCTGGTGGTTTGCGCTTTGTGGTATGGCAGTTTTTGCAGTGGTTGTGCAGCAGTAGATATGGCGGCTGAAGATTATCGCGTTTTGGAGGCCATCCGCCTCCTTAGTGAGGCAGGGCGAATGGACATGCTCGTGGGCCCCCAGGGGGGGGCGCGCCCTGTGCAGAGCGCATCCGCGGGGGTAGCGGCGGCCGTGCTGGCATGCTCGCCGCCCCGAAAGTCTGCCAGGATACAGGTGAGAGTGCAGGGCCGCGCGGAGAGTGTTAGCGCGGCCCTGCCTGGCGTGGAGGAAGGTGCGGGGGCGGTTGGGGGCCGTGGGAGGAAGCTGGGGAGGGGGGCACCGGGGGTGTCTCCCAGCGGGTGCCCGTAATGAGTGCTGACCGCCCGCTGCTTCTGGGACGGTCGCCAGAGTGCTGGCGGTGGGGCCCGGTGCGGGGGAGGGCCCTTTGCTGAGTGACCGGGAGGTGGAGGGAGGCTCAGGGCGGAAGGGCAAGGGCCGGCGGCGGAGAGGCGTGAAGAACGCTTCCCCCGCTGGGCCACGAGTGAAGTCAGGAGCGGCAGGGGCAACGTCTGGGGACTCGCGGCGAGGAGGCGCGGTGTGCGCTTCCCCCGCAGGGCTCCAGGAGGCGGCTGCGTCTGGGGGAGGGGCGGTAACGAAAGCGGGTAGCTCCCGGCGGGGAGGCGCGAGGAGCGCTTCCCCGACGGGCAGGCGAAGTGCGGCGGGGGCCGAGTCCCTACTGCAATTCCCCGGGAGGCCCTGGATTGGGCAGGGGGTTTGGGGAGCACGGCAGAGCGAGGGGGGCGGGGCAGGGGTCGGTCACTGCGGGAGGGCCTTTGAGAGGCAAGGCAGGACATAAAGTGGGCGGAAAAGGGGGCAAGGGTGGCACCATCGTGTCAGGGTGGAGGGAAGGGGAGGGACAGGGTGTGGGCCTTGGGCAACAAGGAAAGGAAGCCATGTAGCAGGGGCGGGGTGGGGTGGGGGTGGGTTGGGCGAGGGGCCACACGTGGATGGGGGGCTTTTGAGGGCGGGTCTTTGGCCAGAGAGGGGGTGCAGGGGAGAGGGAGCGGGGAGAGGGGTCCGGGGGCCAGAAGGGGCGGGAGAAGTTGTGGGAGTGGTCCCCGTTGTTGATTTCAGAAGGGAGTGTGGGGGACTGGGAGGGGCTGGATGTGTTCGAGTCTTGGGGGAGGGGGTTAGGGAGGCACAGGGGGGTGAGAGTTCGGGGTCTCTGGGGTTAGGGGGAGGGGTGGTCGCAGGGGGGGTTGTAGAGTGGGGTGTACGATGCGATGGGCTGGGGGGAGGGGTCCGATGACGGGGGTGGGGGCTTTGGGGGTTTGGTGTGGAGCGATGGCGAGGAGGACAGGGGGTGTGGGGGTCGGTGCCTCGGGTGGCTGGGGGTCTTGGGGGTCAGGGCACGAGGGTTGGGGGGAAGCAAAGGGTGTTGGAGGTCAGGTTCAGTCAGGGACCCAGCACACCAGTCCGGCCTTTTCTTTTGCAGGAGGACAAGCATCGAGGGGCTCCTGATTTGGCAGGTCTGGGGATGGTCCACCGGCGCAAAGGTGAAGGGAGGGCGTAGCCTCCCGCGGCGAGCCCAGTACAGGCGGGGGATCCATCGCGGCCGGCACAAGAAGGCCCGAGGCGGGCTCACCGGCCCCAACACCCACGGGGCACCAGCGGCCTGGGGAGCCTTGCCGATGGAGGAGTCACGCACGCGTTGTTTTTAATCTTGCTGGCAGGGGGCAGTCGGCGCCGCCGACAGGAAGGGTGTGTGGAGCGGTTTCTGCGCAGGTGGTTGAGGATGAGGACAGTTTGGAGGAAGGGGAGCTGAGGGATGGCGGGGGCGGAGGGGGCCGAATAATGGTGTCTCTAGTATGTTGCAGATGTCACGGGGCCAGCGGGAGAGGGCGACCCGGACGTCGCATTGGGAGTCAAGGTCGGCGTGTCTGGATCGGGATCGGCACGGTGGAGAGTGGAATGTGGATTCCTTGGTGTCAGGTACGTGAGCAGCAGCGGCACGTCTGGTGTCGATTGGGGTGGGGGGAGTGGCTGCAGAAGGGGAAGTACGTGGCCGACAAAGGGGTGGGGCCCGACGTGATGTTGGTAGAGCCGGTGGGGAAGGAACTGGGGGCAGCAGGGAAGGAAGGGTCCTCAAGGCACAAGGGGGTCGGTGCCAAGGGGGGCGCGGCAGCCGGGGCTGCAGGTGGGAGGGGGTCAGCAGGTTCGGGCACGTCGGGGGATGATGTCACAAAGGCGGAGAGTAAGGAGCTGAAAATCAAGAGGCTGCTGTACATGGCGGTCACGAAACCGATGGGCGCGCATTTGATGTTGGCGACGAAAGAAAAGATTTGGAAAGGGGACTATGTGGAAATCCTTAAGTTCCTTCACCAGGAAGTGAGGGCGAAGGAGCGTTCAAAGGAGGAGGAGTACGAACTCCAGAAGCGGCCGAAAGTGCCCCTCACGATCGAGAACTGGACGGCGGCTTTCTTAATTTTCGCTAGTGTATATTGCGAAAAATTCCCAGAGCAGTCAGTGTCCTTGTTTAAATACATGGACGTCATATGGAAGGCCCAGATCACGGGGGTGGCTTCGCCTGGGCTCAGTATGATGAGGAATTTAGGGCGAGAATGGCCTGGGATCCGGAAGCGAAATGGGGCGAGTTGGACACCGATCTCTGGCAGCACACGATGGGGCTGGCGGGGTCGGGAAAGACCGTGTTTACAGGAAGCGGGTTGCCTATAATTTATCAGCCCTCTCAGGGACACCCCACCCGGGGAGGGGTGGGGACAGGGGCCAGGATCCAGTCCGGCGTTTCCGGTGCCTGTTGGGACTACAACAAAGGCGTGTGCACGCTAGAGCTTTGCCGTTTCCGCCATGAGTGTTCCGGCTGTGGGAAATATGGACACCCCCTGGTCAAGTGCTGGGGAGCGGCGGGTCAATCAAAAGGGGGCCAGCAGGGTTCGGCGGGTGGTCAGCGGGCGGGACCTCAACACGCAGCGGGGGCAGGTAGAAGTGATAAGGGTCCTGGGTCCAAGGGCTCATACGCCGGGTAAGGTGAATAGGTTGGTGGCAGCTCTACGCGTTTACCCCGATGCGGGGGCTGCCGAACGTTTGAGATTAGGGTTTCTGGCATTTCGGGTGTCTGAGTTGCTGGGTGTGATGAGGGAGGTGGGAGTCCTGTGGTCTGATGTCTCTTTTCTGGAGTCCGAGGTGCGTTTGTGGTTGCGGAAAGCGAAGATGGATCAGAGGGGGATAGGTCGCTGGGTTACGCTGCAGGCAATTGCGTCGGGTGGGAGGTGCCCCGTGTGGTGGGGGTTGCGTTTGAAGGCTGCAGCGTGATTGGAGAGGGCGGTTTTTCGGCATGCGGATGGCCGTCGGGTGTCGGGGTCACAGCTGCTGGCGGTTATGCGTAAGGCTTTGCAGAGGTTGGGCCTCGACGGGAAGCGTTTTGGCATTCACTCTTTCAGGATTGGCGCGGCATCGGAGGTGCGCCGGCAATGGTGGGGGCGAAGGGACATCATGCGGCTGGGCAGATGGTTGTCGGAATGTTACAGGCGCGTCAAACGTTTGAAGCACGCGGTGGGTATGCTGTTCTTGTATTTACTGTTGTTTTTCTTTTCAGGTTCGGTAGCGGGACCCTCACTAGAGATTTGGCGGTTTGGATCATGGGGCATTCGTTTGTTAGGAGGGCCCAGGTGCAAGCACGATCCAGTTACTTTGGCAAAAATTTGGGTTTCAATCCTAATGTGTTTACCATACGTTGGAAGGGAAAGGGGGGCATGTTGTGGCGAGAATTGGTATCGACTCTCAATGGTATGATCGTGGCGGGTAGGTGTCCTGATGTTTTGGTATTACACGTGGGGGAAAATGACATGGTGCGGGAGACTGGTTTGGTGCTCATGAGGGCCATGAAGAGGGATTTGGGGGAGATCAAGAGACAGTGGGCAGGGTGCGTAGTGGTTTGGACAGAGTTTGTGCCGCACCGGGTGTGGAGGGGCGCGGTGCATCCTCAGGCAATTGATAAGGCGCGGAGGAAGGTTAATGTGGAGATGGTGAGATTCTGCAGGCACCTGGGTTTCTCTAGGATCTGGCACAAGGACATACGCTATGACCCACCGGAACTGTTTAGGTGCAATGGGGTTCATTTGTCTCTCCTGGGCATGGATCTTTACCTGCTGGAATTGCGCGAGGTGTTGTCTCGGTTATTGGAGTGCGCTAGAGAGTCAGTGGGCCTGGGACATTCAGAGGGTGCAGGGGCGGCAGGAAAAGAGGGAGGCGGTGTATTCACTTACCCTCCCGACTTTTCCTGGGTGGCGGTGTTGTTTTGGAAGTTGGCCAAGTTTGGCTGGAGTTTGGTAGTTAGCGTTAAGTTGGGGAGTTGGTGTTCAGCAACAGGGAAAGGTTAAACAGGTTGGAGGTTTTACATTGGAGCTCATTAGTTACAGTTGCAGGAAGACAGATAGGAGGTTAGGTTTTGGAGGGTTAAGAAGGTCAAAGGTTAGGGGATAAGATTGTGTATTATGGTGTATTATGTAATGTATTTGCATTTTATGTAGTGTATTTTGCAGGGTGGGGGGACGTATTTATCATGTGGGGATCGTAGGGGTGGGGAGAGGAAAGGCAAGGGGTCAGGTAACTCGATGTTTAGAGAGGTTTTAGTTTTGTACGGCGAGGAGCCAGTTTTAATAAAGTTTGTGATGTGCACCTGTTTCAATAAAGTGGCCTTTTACACACACAAATCGGTTGTCAGTCTGGCTTGCCCCCCTTCTCCCTCCCAAATGCATTAAGTGCCCCCGTTCGATGTGTTACAGGTTCAATATAACCTCTGTAATCCAGTGGGCAGGATTTCCGTCATGTTTTGACGGAATATGCCGCCCGCCAAAGTCTAAATAATGTTTGTAGTCTTTTTGGCACAGCGGTGAGGCAGCTGGTTTCTTTATCTTGAACTGGCCTTCTGTTTCGTGGCAAGATGTGGAGTGCATGGGCATGCAAGTGTATGCAGTGGCTGCCGCAACAGGTAAGAGCGAAGGGGTGGGGGTGTGAAAGTCAACATACGACGGGATAAGTTAAATATTTTTTTTTTTAAAACACTCACCTTGCGCTCGCTGAATCACCAAGTCTGCAATGCGGCGAGCACAAGGTAAGTGGTTTTATTTTTTTTAAATTGAATTTAACATCCTGTTGTATGGAGTGCCGTGGTCTCACCAGTGGCAAGATGGCTGCACTTTGGGTGAGCTCTGCCGACTGAGCAAATAATCCACCAAAATCTGAGAAGTATCACCTTTACGGACAAGCATAATCAGCGGGCGTGCACTGCCGACTCCCTCTAGCAGCGGTGCAGCCAGTTTGCAGGGGCCGGCGCACCCAGGAAGACGGGACGGCATAACTCTTCGGCCAGATCGGGAATACATCGAAACCACGCCATTCCGCAAAGCTGAAACCCGTCTGGGGTGCTTGCGGCAGTGTCGCTCCCATGCGACGATCCTGTGCCCTGTGTGGAGGCCCGCTACAATGAGGTGACGGTCTGAACGCTGCAGGAATCTAACACACGCACCCAGACCGGCCAAGATGGATTAATGAGACTCGCTGCCTGCAAGCATCAACATAAGTAAAGTGCCAGAGTGAGGTGGCGGTGGACTACCGTGCAGTGATGGCTAAGTGAATGTGCTCTATAACGGCTAGCTCAGCGCCACTGATAAACGTATTGCACACGCCAGGCGGGCCTAAAGGACAATATGAACGCTCATCTTAAAGGCTCAATGCTAAGGATGCACGCTGTGGTGACAGCACTGCGGGCACACGGGCGCATCAGAGCACGCAGATGAGCGAAACTTACCTAAGAGCCCCTTACATCTGCCTGGCTGGGGCAGGCGACCATGCCTGGCCTGACTTAGCTGCGCCCGCACATCGGCCCATCGCTCCATGCTGGCGCCCACAGCTCTGGCAGTAGAGACCATCTGAGGGGACAGCCGGCCCCCTCGGTAACAGCTCAAGCCTTAAGCTGCCCATATAACAGGCACCACTCCTCGGCGGCATGTACCACGGCTACACTGGTCACACAGACATCACAATCTTTTGAAATAACCCTGCTGGGGACTGTGGAGAAGAACTGCATGGTTATCTGGCCACAAGGTGAATTCAGGCACGGGACATATCCTACAGCTAACCTGATATAAAGGGCCTTACCCACTATAGTTTCAACAACTGTCTCCCCGCTGAGTAATCCATGAGACCAAGCCCAGAAGAGTGCACCCCCCGAGGCCAATAGTTGCACGTTTGTGGGCAGTGCAAGGGTCTTTTGTTGGTGGCCCAAGCTGCCACCCTGTACATGTTTGGCCGCTCACAACGGAAAAGCAGGCAGGTGACGGATGTATGACGTTACAACGCATACTTTTACAAGACTACCATTACAACGAATTTTTTACAACGCAAAAACTTTTACAACGCATACCATTACAACTCAAGATTTTACAACGCAAGTACCTTTACAACGCATACCATTACAACGTAAATATTGGTAAGTATATAATATTTGTTTTAATATAAATTATTTTAAATTATTAAAATATAATTAAATTTTATTTAATTTTATTTAATTAATTTAATTTAAATATAATTTAAATTTATTTTTACAAATTAACCCTGTACCCCAAAAACTCAAAACTGACCCTGAACCCTAAAAATATATTTTTTAATTTAAATTAATTTAAATTATTAAAATATAATTAATTTTTAATTAATTACATTTAATTAATTTAATTTAAATATAATTTTATTTTATTTTTACAAATTAACCCTGTACCCCCAAAACCCAAAACTGTCCCTGAACCCTAAAAATACCCCTTTACCCAAAAACCCAAAACTGTCCCTAAACCCTAAAAATACCCCTTTACCCAAAAACTGAAAACTGACCCTAAACCCTAAAAATACCCCTTTACCCAAAAACTGAAAACTGACCCTGAACCCTAAAAATACCCCTTTACCCAAAAACTGAAAACTGACCCTGAACCCTAAAAATACCCCTTTACCCAAAAACTGAAAACCTACCCTGAACCCTAAAAATACCCCTTTACCCAAAAACTGAAAACTGACCCTGAACCCTAAAAATACCCCTTTACCCAAAAACTGAAAACTGACCCTGAACCCTAAAAATACCCCTTTACCCAAAAACCCAAACATATAATATTTTTAAAATAATTATATACTTACCAATACTTACGTTGTAATGGTATGCGTTGTAAAGGTACTTGCGTTGTAAAATCCTGCGTTGTAATGGTATGCGTTGTAAAAGTTTTTGCGTTGTAAAAGTTTCGTTGTAATGGTAGTTCGTTGTAAAAGTTGCGTTGTAAATGTTGTTTCCCCAGGTGACAGACGATGGGCCAACCAAGGGACCACAACATCGCATCTGCACCACACCGAGGACAACCTGCAACAGTTCCCTCAATCCTGGTGCCTCAGTCATAGTCGCAATGGGGAAAACCAGTGGCAAGCTACCCAAGTTGACCTTTGAGGGCTGCTGGACCGGCAGGTGCAGAGACCCACCTCCAGAAGCAGGAGAGCAAGCCATGCAATCCGATTCACCCGCGGTGCAGGATGAGGACATACGCTTCTTGCTCCTTGAAGTCAAATCCAGTTTGAAAACAATTGACTCCGACAGCCCCTACTATAGATTGACAAGGTCCCGGAGCTCATATGTGAAAAAAATAAGGATCTTGAATCCCGCCCCCGCAGGAATTATCTCCGCATTACTGGGATACCAGAATCCACAGCAATAGGCAAAATGGAAGACTACCTGGAGTCATTGCTGCGCAAACATTTTGGGACCGCCTTGTCTGGGCTCTTCATTGTTGAGAGAGCACACCGATCCCTCGGCCAACGCCCCCTCCTTGGGCCCCTCACGGCCAATTACAGCATGCATTCTAAATTATTGTGACTGCAAAACTGTTCTGCGGAAAGCTGGAGGAATGTGGGAAGTCAGGCACCAAGGAAACACCCTCTCATTTTATCCCGACTTCACCCTGGCAGTCCAAGCTGCAAGACAGGACTTTCTACCTGCCAAACAGCTGCTTCAGCAGTTGAACATTTGGTATGCCCTCATGTACCCAGCCAAACTGCGGATAGACACTGATGGAAAACCTCGCTACTTCACAGACTCCAAAGCAGCTATGGCATATGCTAAACAACTGCACAAATCTCACTCACGAGGCCCACCCGTCGAATCCGAGGATGGCTGCACCAGTGGCAATGATTAACTATCCTGCAGTGGGCCAGCCATCATGCTGCAGAGCCTTGATTGCTATGGACTGCATCACTCAACACGTGCACACCTGTGCCTTTGAAACGCTCCTCCTAATACTGACTGGCCATAAATAACCAAGTCTACATACATTACTTCTAATTGAGTACAGTTCTGCTCAGCCACCCTGTCCTCGAGGTAGTTGTAAAGTCCAGCTGAGCAAATGCACCTCAACAGGATAATTCCCATGTACTCTCTTTACACTTCAAGTTGGGGTCGTTTGGGTGGGGGAAGGTTTGAGTCTCAACCTGATTGGGGGGTTGGAATGGGAGGGGGAAGGACGTGGGCAGTTCAAAAAGGGTGCTGGGGACCAGAACCGTATCCTTGGGTTTTCTTAAGTTTTGATATATGTATGATCTTGTGCAGGTTAAGAAAAAAAAACGTATCCCGTTGTATGTCGACTTCCCCGACCCCCATCCCTCCTGCCCCCACCCCGCCCCACAGCTCTTACCTGTGCCTGCCGCTACTGTGTGTACGCCTAGCATGGAAGGATATATGCACTTCTTAGATACTGTCAAGAATATCGTTGCTTGTAACTGTTTAAAAATCGCCCAGAATGAAGGAAATGTGAGTGAAACTTACACTGTAGGGACCGTGTGAGATTTTTTAACAGGCTAGTTAGTGTCTTTGAAAGGCTAATCATGTAGGGTCACCTGGATTCACAAGTGAACACATGTTTTGGATGTGAGTGGATATCAGTTGGGAAACCTAATTAGCAAAAAAACTCAGTCCACCTCCATGCACAAGTGCCATGTAGTTCCCCACTTTCCAACAGGGGCTGAGTGTTGGTTGGGCAACATACACGTAGGGATGGTGCCAGACTCATCTATGCACCGCTGCAGGATATGTTGTCCTAGAGACCAACTAACTCACAGTATCACCAGATTCACCCCTAAACCTAGATAGCTGGCAAATGGTTTCCTCTCCCCACAGGTCTCTGATTAATTCCAGACTGCCCTGAATTTCCAGTTTCGTCACCATAATGGAATCCATCAAGTAAGCTCACTTCGAGCCTTTCCATTTCCACAATGACCCATTCAGGAAGCCAAAACACGATGTGAGGTCAGTGGACCACTGGTCTCATCCTTATGTGCACACAATATATTTTCCTATAAATACAGGATTTCCAAACTTTTTCATCGGTAATTCATATTGTTTTTATTCACTTTCTGTTTCGTAGATCAGTGATTATTTGCTACTATATTTGCACATTATTGCTCTTATTTTCAGAGCATAATGGTATTCCTTAATTCAAATACATCAACATCCAATGCATTTCGGGGCCATTCCGTGCCCCTTCATCAGGGATACTGCGTTAAAAAGGAGAGAAAGGTACCGTGTAAGTGTGGTAAATATCAGTGGGATATGCGAGTCATGGGACAAATTTGGAGTGTCTGGTTGTCGGGTCACCCTTATTAAAACCATGTTACCAGTGTAGGTGTCAAAGGAAAGCGGGAAAAGAGAAAGCGTCTTACTTGTATTTGAGGGTTGCAGTTGTTTAGATCTAGAAAGGAAAAAATGTGCGTGGCGGGTTATTTTCTAATGTCGGCAGATAACGCATACATGGTTACATGCAGTCATCCGTTCTTGAGAATGCTGGAGGGAAACTAACCTGAAGTAAAGGTTCGAAGGTTCTGCCTGGCGGCATTCCGTTCTTCGGCGCCGGTGCAGTCTAACTGCCGGTGCCGGTGTTTGTTTAAAGGGTCATGTGGTCTTGGTCTCATGATCATAGGGAGTGAAGAAAGACTCTATGATGGGGTAACGGTGTCGGTTCTAATGATCGAGGTGTCGCGTGTATTGCTTATGTGGTGCGTTAAGCATAAGGAGTTGGCAAATAATACACAATAAGAGTATGGCAACTATTAAATTAAAAACGGACAATGTGTGGTGATGTCAAAATTAAACCAAACAAAATTAAAACAGTATTAGACAGGTATGTCAACATGCTGATATCTAGCTGTTGTATCACAGTACATTAGCACAGGAGAGTTGTACTTGCTCGGCCAAGCAATTTCTTTAGAGGTAACAGGAAAGTTCTATTCTGTCATTGAGCCCGCATGGCTTCTGGGTACAGAGTCTATAGATCCAAGTATTCTCACATTGGAGCAAGTATTTGGTGTTGTCGCGTCCTTCAATTCTCGATACTGTTTCAAGAATAATGAATTTCAATTGTGAAATGTTGTGATTTGCTTCCAGGAAGTGCATAGCTATAGATGATTTTATTGATTTCAATCGAATGTTTGATTTATGCTCTGTGAGTCTCGTTTTGATTTTTCGTTCGGTTTTACCGATATATAGTTTCCCACAGGGGCACTTTAAAGCGTAGATCACATTACTCGAGTCGCATGTTGCATTGACCTTAAGCTTGATGTTATGGCCTTTCATTGGATGGTTGATACTGTTACCTTTGATGATCGAATTACAGTTTCCGCAATTCATGCATGGTTTAGTGCCTGTGAATTTCTGTTTTTTTTGTAGGCTTAAATCGGATGAGTTCACCCAAATTCTGAGCCCTAGAAAAAGCAAATAGGGGTGGTTCTTTGAAAATTTGTCCAAAGTCCGGTTCTAGGTTCAACAGTGGCCAGTGTTGGTTGATGATTTGTTTGAATCTCCTTGTGGCTGTGGAATATTTTGAAACCACCACTGTTCTGGTTTGTTGCTTCTTCTCAGTTGTAACTAGAAGTTTGGATCGTTCAATTTTAGCAATTTTGTCTTTGGACTGTTCAATGACGTTTTGAGGGTATCCTCGTTGTATGAATTTGGTGGCCACTTCCTCAATACGTTCTTTAGATCTACTGGGGTCTGATGTAATCCTTTTGGCTCGCGCCATTTGGGAATATGGTAAGTGCTGCTTAAGGTTGGGTTCATGAAAACTCGTGAAGTGCAACATATTGTTCCGGTCTGTTGGTTTAGTGAAGAGATCAGTTTCAAATTTGTTGTGACTTCTGGTGATTTTGACACCAAGGAAATTCACTGTAGTTTTCGAGGTTTGCCATGTGAGTTGGATCCGTTCGTCGATCTGGTTGAATTTTTCCAGTTGATGTAGTAATTCGGTTTCAGATGCTTTCCAGACGATGAAAATGTCGTCAATATATCTGGTTAGGAGAAGTAGGTTTTTTGTCCATTCTTCCTTCGCGAAGATGTGGGTTTCCTCATATTGTTGCATGAAGATATTGGCGTATACTGGCGCCGCAGAATTGCCCATTGCCATACCTATCAGTTGTTGGTACCAACAGTCGTTATATTTGTAGTAACTCTGATATAATACAAACATCATCAGTTCCATCAGGAATATTTGGAAGTCAGTTTCTAGATCTGTTTTAAGGAGCGCTTGCTCAATGGCTTCTATCCCCATTCAGGAAGCCCCCACTAATAGATCCACTCACAGAATCCCTTTTTCTCCCTTTCAGATTTCTAACCAACACACCAAAACCAATCATGTAAGTGCTTGAATGTTGACCAGATGAATTACTCTGACAGGCATGTTGTGAATTTTTCTGGAGTGCATACAGGTCGAGTGACTAGATGTCCCTGTCAATTTGTCTTTTAGTGTGTCTTCGCCCGGTTTGTTTTCCAGTAGTGCACACTCATACCCAAGGTAAGAGGTGCATTTTTAGGACGGTAGCTAGTTTCCTTCTCCCCCCCAGTTGGTTCCACAATCAGTGACACCCTTCTCCCTTCTTTCCCCACAGTAATGAGGTCCTGATGAGAACCCTTCCACTCATTAAGGGTTCGAAACGCGTAGACCGCTTTTCTACACCATAAGAATGCTATTCTTGAAATAGCCTATCTCGACTTGACAAAGGGGTTACAATTGTACCAAACAAATGTCTTTGGTGTTCTTTGTATAAACTTAATTTGTTACAATTAATTTGTAAATATTGATCCGTGTATGTTTGGTATGTGTGAGAGAGTGAGATTTAAATGTGAATGTTGACCAATCACGTATGTATGTTGTTTTCCCACTAATGTGCACTTTTTATGCAAATGTCATTTTTATGAAAATTGTATTTTGTATTGTCCGTGTTGTTAACTGTTTTGAACTTTCATGGTGAACTTTAAAACCAACGAATATTTTGAAATCTTTCATAAATAATAAATGTGATTCATTCAGACAAACTGTCTAAACTCGCACTCAGTTTGATTCTCCGTGGGTAGCAATTCATTTTTCCTTTCAAATAGCAGTCACAGTATTGGCTTTTGTGTAGTTGTTTAGTTTGGCAACCACAGAGCATGACAATTCTGAACCCCTCTTTGGGCTGTGGTAACAGATCTAGAACCCATTCACTCAGTCACTCATGCTATTTTGCTCTCAGAGAAATATACAAGGAATACCCACTGGGGCATTTTCAAAAGTTATTAAACTAACATGATTCTTGTATAGAATATATGTGCTGTGATGATCAATAGACAGAAGCTGATAAAAGTGATTAGCAATATGAAGACAGTGAACAGAACGAAAAGCTCTTCCATCTCGCTTAAACAATGTATATATGCAGGCATATAAAAATGATGTATATTTATGTAAGTCGTACTCCTACTATGCGTTCCCCAACCTAGATACTCAGGGTGTTGGTGTGTGTGTGTGTGTCCCTCCAAGATCCCGCAATCTGGTTGGTCCAACCCCATTACCTGAAGTGAAAGAATGTAAGTCCCCGTCTTGGTAATTGGCTGGACATCCCTTGCCGAAAGATCAGCGAACAGCTGGGCTGAAGTTTCAGCACATAGTGACCTCACAAATGACAGTATATCGCTCAACTGCTTAAACGTGGAAATGCTAACTTATTTATAATGGAAAATATCCTTGCGAGACCTTAAGCAGGCAGATATTATTATGGTCTATAGAAAGCTGTATCACCTAGTGGATGAAAAAATAGAACAGCGTTTGCACAATGTGTGTCGTGGCCTTGTACATGGTGTTCAGGGAGTCTAATGTTCTCGATAAGAATCTGTAAGTGAAGCAGTTTCAAAGAAACAAATCCAGCATTGTCATGCGTGCAAATGTGTGTTAAAAGTCACTGGGGCAGATTTATGATGACTGGCGCATCCCCAGGGATGCGCCAGTCATCCTGCGCCGCTGCTCCACCATCCATGGTGCGCCGCATTTATAATGCGGCGCACCATGGGGCAAAAACGGCACAGATGCGTGACGCATCTTTGCCGTAAAGGTGGCGCATTGCTGGAGCTGCGTCGCAAGCGCGACGCAGCTCCAGCAAGGCTCGAGGGTGCCCCATCTCCACAATGCTGCGTCAAGACCTACGCCTGCTTCAAGCAGGCGCAGGGTTTTGACGCAGCATTGTCCTGAAAGTGACTGAGTGAAATCTCATAGATTTCACTCAGCCACTTTTAGGAGGCGTTCCTGCGCAGGAACGCCCCCCCCCCCTGTGCAGGAACGCCTCCTTATGGCGCAGGGCTTTACAACGTGACGCATCTCCTAGATGCGTCACGTTGTAAATAGGGCGCATTGTTTGCGCCGCAGTTGCGTCAAATAAAGTGACGCACCGTCGGCGCAAGGCCTTCATCAATCTGCCCCACTGTGTATAAGAGAAGGTAACTTAGGAAATGTGTGCATGGCAAAAAATGGCAGCGTTTCTTCACAGGCCTAAATAGGACACATGGCACGATTATCCCTTAAAGCCACATTGCTCAATAATGTATAGTTTCCTAACACCTCAACACACGGATTCCCCCTTCCGCCTACATCTTTCTCTCTGTGAGACCAGCACAGAATAGTACATATTTATTTCCACAACTATTGTTGCTGGCAGCATCTGGGACCAAAGCATCTCAGTCGAGGAATGACAGCAACATATCCTCCTTAATGCCTCTGTCCGGACATATACAAGGAAAACATTGTCACCTGGACAAGCAAGGTTAACAAATGGCAAGTCAAACACATCACTCAGCCAAGCTTCCATTAGCGAGATGGGGTCAGAGGCCTCATCATAACATCTCAGTGCTCAGTGCTGGAGACATTATTAACGCTGCCGAGTGTCAATGTCCGGGCACAGCTCACCTGATAAACAGTGACAGTGACAAAGCATTCTCCGGAGATGGGAGCACATGCGCGAGCCCTCGCCATGCCTGCTTGAGACGGCCCCTGAAGCAACAGATCTCAGAGGTACCATGGATAAGAAAGCTCTGCTTAATGCTCGGTATACAAATATATAGAACGCCGCCTGTGGACAAAAGTAAGATGCTGGTCCATCGGGTAGTAAAAAAAACCCAGAATGACAGAAATAAAAACTTTCAGTTTATGGATCAGGAAAAATCCACCACTGTCAAATCATAGCAGGGCTCCACGAGTTAGCGGGTTATGGCTGTTTCCTCTCCAGTTTGTTCTATCTATCTGGCAGGTAAAAAATCACTTCCTTAAAGCTGACTCCATGGTACTATGCTTCTATTTTATTAGCAAATGCAACTGACACTTAACTTCACAGGTTGTTATTACCCAAGTGAGGCTCTCTGCTTTTTAATAGACATTGGCATATACTTGGGAGATGTTGTCTATGTCCTTTTCCCAATGTGGTTCTACTCTGTGCAAAGCAATCTTTATAGTTCTGGCCATATGTAACAATGTCTTGCACTACATGTACAGCCATTTTCCTCGGTTTAATTTATAAGTAGTCTGCAATGCGAGACTGTGGTTGTGCCACAGGGTCTAATACCTAATATGCTGACTAATTAATCAATCAATCATATTATTTGTAAAGCGCACTACTCGCCCGTGAGGGTCTCAAGGCGCTGGGGTGGGGAAAGCTGCTACTGCTCGAAAAGCCAGGTCTTGAGGAGTTTTCTGAAGGTCAGCAGGTCTTGGGTCTGCCGTAGGTGGATGGGGAGGGTGTTCCAGGTCTTGGCAGCAAGGTGGGAGATTGATCTGCCGCCGGAAGTCGCTCTTCCGAAGCGGGGGACTGTGACGAGGGCGCAAGCTTGCGGGTGGGGTTGTAGAAGTTGAGTCGTCTGTTAAGGTATGTTGGTCCGGTGTTGTGGAGTGCCTTGTATGCGTGCGTGAGGAGCTTGAAGGTTATCCTCTTGTTGACCGGGAGCCCATGCAGGTCTCTCAGGTGGGGTGTGATGTGGCTGTGGCGAGGGATGTTGACGATCAGGTGTGCAGAGGCGTTGCGGATGAGTTGCAGCCGTCTCAGGAGTTTGGCCAAGGCTCCTGCATAGAGGGTATTTCCGTAGCCCAACCTGCTGCTGACGAGGGCCTGGGTGACCGTTCTTCTTGTTTCAGTGGGGATCCACTTGTAGATCCTGCGGAGCATGCGAAGGGTGTTGAAGCAGGAGGAGGAGACGGCGTTGACCTTGTAGCCTTCCGGGATGGCTATGGCTATGTCGCGTGCCGAGGCAGGGTTCAGCCAGGTCTCCGTCAGGAAGGCGTTGTCTGGGGAGGTTGAGTCGAGTAGGTCCCAGAGTTCAATGGCGTGTTTGCGGGCGGAGCAGGTGTTGAGAGGGATGCATCTGAGGTGGTTGGGTTCTTTTGTGGTTGGCAGCATGGTGGGGCGGATGCTTTTGAAGCTGCAGTTCCGGCAGGTGAAAGCTCAGCGGGTGCCCTTCGGGGTGGCCAGGAAGCAGGTGTGTGATCGTCGGGCGTTGAGTGCGTGGAGGGTCCTCGCATCGTAGCGGTGTCGGGCGTCGTGGCATTCGCAGGGTCCAGGGTTTCTGGCACTGGGCGCGGTCCAGGCGCGGACGGGCGCAGATGGACATGCCTTAGGCGCGCCGCTGCATGGCCTCCATATGAGGGGTTGTGGGAGGGAGGAACAGCTGGGAGGCAGGAGCAGGGCGGCAAATGGGATTGCAGGGGGGCAGGCCGCAGGGCCGCAGCGGTGGGAAAAACGGGCAGAAGCCGCGTGAGAACTGGGCACAGAAAGGAAAAACAAGTTTCGGCACGAAAACAAGTATAGGCACAGAGGAATAAAAACAAGTCTGGGCTGGAAAGCAGGTACAGGCACAGAGGAATAGAAACAAGTCTGGGCAAGAAAGCAAGTACGGGCACAGAGGAATATAAACAAGTCTGGGCAAGAAAACAAGTACAGGCACAGAGGAATAAAAACAAGTCTGGGCAAGAAAGTAAGTACAGGCACAGAGGTATAAAAACAAGTCTGGGCAAGAAAGCAAGTTAGGCACAGGGGAAAAATACAAGATTAGTCAAAAACAATGCAGGCAGAGCTGTGCAGCAGCGTGGGGAGCGACCTGCCTGCGAGCAGAGTCAGAGGACATGAGTTCTACTTTTTTGATTCTGAATCTGCCTTGTCTGTATGGCTAGACTCTATGATGCCGGCAAAAGCATCTTACCTTTGTGATTCTTAATTTTACATGTCTACAGTTTGAGTTATCCGTGATTGTACTTGTTAAGCATTAGTTGGCTACCCTAGCCCAATTTCGAGCTTACAAATTTGTCATGGGACAATGCTTTGCACTACAGTTCCCTCACAGTGATATATTCAATCTATTCCAGTAAATCCATGCAACAATTTACCAGTCTGAAGTGAAAACAATCTGAACTAAAGAGCTAGAGAAATGATAACAAGTTACATAAAGCACCTCCAAGCTAGAAGCCTTTGATGGTACAATTCCGTTACAATCCACATTTTCTGGCCCCCTAACTTTAAAAGCAAAAATGTATTGTGTCTAATGCACAAGACTTGGTTTTGAAAAGCAAATAAAGTTAACTATGCACATACAAAGTTCTAATATACAAAGCACCAAAGTGCATTGTGGCTTGTTCTGGACATTATAAATCACGGTTCATGCCTCAAGATATCTGCTTTCATAGGCAGTCTTGCTACTGTTAAATTGCGAAAAGCAAAAAAGATATTAAAGCTTTCAAAAAGGGGTTCAAAGAAAAACATGATCTACTGGAATGCATCCATATAGCCTAGAACTCCAATGGTACAAGTTAGAGGAGGAAGAAACGTATACAAATTTACAGAAAATGCTACAGTAGGGCAATCAGAAGACTCAAAATCACATGCCACACAAAAAGCATCAACAAGGCACCAAACAAATCAAAGGAGATCTTTAACATCTGCCGTGCTTTGAAAACCAACCCATGTGCATCTCAACTGCACTGTGGAGGCCTATAAATGTCTTTAAATTCAAAATTTCCAAACTAAGGAATACTGTCTCCAGCAAACTACAACCATGCCCATATCCACCAGTCTATCTACCTAGACTATTACATAGGCTCGCCTCCTTGAAGCCATTGTGGAGGCTTGGCTGACAAAACAAAAGTGTCCACTTTTTCTATGGACCTGTGGTGAGCCACAAACCGTAAACAATTGCTCCCTAATTTTGTAATGGCTACTTTAAACATGATAAAAGCCTTCTTCCTTTCAAGACCCATGTGTGACCTTCTAAAGCACGCTATCATCACCTCACATCCCTAAAACCAAATACATACCATTAGATCTAATGACAAGCCCCTAACTAACCTTCCTTTCCTAATCAAGATCCTAGAAAAATACAAGAAAGCTCAAATTTATGTGAAACTGAAGCATTTCCTCCAGGACCACTAATCTGGGATACGACCACTGGGGGGCACTGTAAGAAATTCAATTATATAGTTGAGGGAGGGTGATAAACCATTTACAAATAATAATCACAATCCTTGTAGGAATGAACCACAAAAGTCACTAAATAAACCTGTGCTTAACCCTCTGGTAGCTAGACACAAAAGCAGTCCAGCTTAACTTAGAGGCAATGTGCAAAGTATTTACGCAGCCTGTTGGAAATGGCCCTTTTTGCAGGGTTATCCCCAAACTTTTTGCTTCTTCCTCCCTTATTTTTCCTGACCCCTGGTTGTTGGCAATAAGACTCTGGGCACTTTACCACTGCTGATCATTGCTAAAGTGCATATGCTCTCTGTGTGAATTGTTTTTGTAATTGGTTATCCATGATTGGCAGATTTGTATCACCCAGAAATCCCTAGTAAAGTGTGCTGAGTGTGCCAGGGCTGGTGATTCAAATACTAATCGTGGGCTTGCAGCACTGATTGTGCCACCCACGTGAGTAACTGTTGGAAATGGGATTTCCGTTTGGCTAAGGCTTGCGCCAAAGCCAGGTAGAAACCACCACTCTAGTCAGGGCAAGGGAGTTACACGCCAAAAGTTAACCCCTGCTCACCCTCTAGGTAACGTGACACGAGCAGTAAGGCTAATCCCGGAGGCAATGTAGGTTAAGTATTTGCGCACGCACCCAGCAACAACACCCAAGGCCCACCACAAAGGAAACTCCACACAAGGTTATATATATAAATAGCCTTTTTATTATACCAAACACATTAGATAATAAACACACCATTTACAATGTGCCAGAGACACTGGCAGAATTTACAGGGCATTATATACATGGGAGAGGGCCACATGAATCACTGTCAGGAATATGCACTTTTAGAAGTAGCACTTGGTAGAATTAGCACTTTGTAGGAATAACGCTTAGCACATATAATAACTGTAGCACCAAATAGCAAATGTAGCACACAACCAGTAACCACTGGTAAAAGGTAAGTACCACCTACGCAATCCTAACCACCGTAGGAAAATATCAGGCAGGGAACCATGAGCTCACTAGCATAACCTATAATAGGAAAAACAACCTCCTAAGCATAACAATACATTCAGAGGTATAGGTAAGACACATGATGCATGAAGACACATTCAGCGGTGTAGGTAAGACACATGATGCATGAAGACACATTCAGAGGTGTAGGTAGTCACAAATTGCGCAAAGATCATATAGGGCCAAAAACATGTACCCCACGCAAGGGCACAACACATGAATTGTCCCCCAGGCCAACTGGCCTCTCAGGGGCTGAAACGCCCTATGTCCACAATGTCAGGGCAGGCTGCGCAGGCAGCCAACATGAAGATGCGCAAAGCCTAAACAAAGCAGCTGCCCACTAAGTGCTGGGCAGCTGGAGAACTGAGCCTGGCACCAGCGTGCCTCCTGGCGCTCTGTAGGGCTCCAAAATAAACAATGTGGAAGCCTCCTGGGCCCTGGCACAGCTGTGCTCCAAACAAGTGGGGGCCTTGCGGGCTCGAGAAAAAAATGCCCCCCTGGAGCCTCGTGGGCTCTGTGTCAGTAACTGGGGCCTCAGGAGCCTCTCGTGGGCTCTAACAACTGCCCCCAACATTGGAGTCTCCCCTCTGGGGACTCGAAATGGAAATGATGCTGCCAACTGAATGGGGGGAGCGGCCCGCTGCCAACCGGGGCCGCTCTACCTCAGGGAAACTGCCCCCGCGATAGTGGAGTCTCTTAGGCTTTAAATACCAAAATGCCCCCTTTTGAGCCTCTTGGGCTCTGACTGAAATGGGACCCGAAAGCAAAGATAGCACAGGCAGTAGGGGAGGGGCGGGCACCGGCAATGTGCCCCGATGCCCTCCTCGTCTAAAATGCACCCAAGGGCCCCACTCACCGGCTCAGCAGGACTCCTCTGGCCGGTCCCATGCTCTGGGCCTTTCCTTCAGGGCACCAAGGGACTCTCTTTCTCACCCGGTCCTGCTTCTGGGGCCGGGTGTCCTCACTGGCGACGGGCGGGACTCTCCGGCTGCCGGGACGTCCTGGGAGGTGGGGTAGGCTCCCGTCCTCCCTCTCCTCATCGACGACTTCTGCTTTGGGGCTCTCGGGAGCTTCCCTGGTGCCACTGGCGGGGTCGGGCGAGCCTCTTCTCGAGTCCAGGAGCGCGGGTCTTCTCGAGTCCAGGAGTGCGGGGTGGGCTCCCGTCCGCTTCCTGGTTTGCTTCTACCTCCCCACTAATGACAGCGCGGCATTGGGGCCAATCCCAGCGCGGTGCTGGTAGGGACGTCACGGAGCTGTCCCGGAGGTGATGCTTCTTGCGGCTCGGGCCGGGGCGGTTGAACAAGGGGTAGGCTCCCGTTATAATTAAATACTAAAAACGGGGTTGGCACCCGTACAAGGGTCAAAAAGAAAGGGCAAATGCGCGGGGTAGGCTCCCACTAGGCCGTGGGGACAAATAACCGGTCAGGAGGACAGGGCTCTAAATAAATGAAAAGAAAGCGCTCCCAAGCGCCAGGGAGACAAATCCAGCGCTCCCAGGCGCTGCAGGAACAAAGAAGCAGAGCCAAGTGCTACCCAGCGCTAGTGTCCCCAAAGACCAGAAAAAGTCCTTCAGGAGGTGGGGGTTGGCAAAGGCTGGGCCAAGGGGCCAGCTCACAGGGCCCTCCAGGCATGGAAGCAGTCCCAGTGGCAGTCCTCCTGGTGTCAGCAGCAGCAGGCCCCCTCCAAGATAGGATCAGGCAAGAGAACAACATACATGGGGACACAGCCCCTTTTTATCCACCTAATTCCTTTGTCTGTGTCTGCAGGGTGGGGGGAAAACCAGTCGCAGCTGGTTTCGGAGCAGTCTGATGTGCTCAGCCCCTCTCACTATTCACTGGCCAGGCTAGGGTCATCAGTCGCATGACATAAATTACACAGACATGCCAACTTCCAGAAGTGGCACTACTACACTAGACACATTAATGCCGCACACATCATCGCGCAGCATTTAATCACACAAGTCCGCACAAACCAAACTCGCACCTGCACTCCCCACGCATCAGGAACTAACATGGACACATACCTTCCCCATGCATTCCTATGGGAGGGCAGGTCAATCTCGCCACATGCACTCAGAGTGCGCCCACACTTCACACTGGGACACAGTGAAAGTGCGCAAAAGCCAAAAACAACCAACACTAAGTCACCTATCAAAAGCAAAAAGTTTAGGGGTGAACCTGTCAGAAGGGCCAAGTCCAACACAACCCCCTTCCAGACAAAACGCAGGGTAGACCAATCACCACCGTGATGGGCTTCCCTGCGTTGGACGATAGAACACGGATGCGGGCCGGCAACTGCAGGGACACCCTCCTGTTCTATGCCACGGTGAACCCATGGGGTTCCTTCTAAAAACACCCTCTGGAACAACTGGGTTACCCCACTGGTACTCCCAAGCTGTCCGCGGCCAGCACCAGGCCCTAGGCCAGCCAGGTGCCACTGGTCCTTGCCTATTCACAGAGTGGGGGGTAGTAACCCCTGGTACATAGTAGCCATTCTCCGCTCTTCCTCTCCTCAGGACAGGGCTAGACTGCCACTGCTTCTCCAGCCTAGGGTCTACACCCTCAGGCGGACCAGGAGTCACCGGGGAGGCTCTTCTTCCCCTACCTCTCCTTCTAGGGTTCCTCCTCCTTTGAGAGGCACCCTTAGAACACCACTTTCCCAACCTAGGGTTTAACCCCTCAGGTTGTACCGGGGTCAGAGGCGTGGACTCCCACCCTCTGCACCCCCTTCCAGAGTTCTGTACCCTCCCAACTGGAGTGGTACCCCTGGAAGATGAACCGTTCAGGACGCTGGTTACAGACGTCCTACCCTTCAGGTCAGGCTGATCCTGAACCTGGCCTCCCAACCTTTGGTCTAAAACCTTTGGCGGAATAACTGCCTGGCCCTCCAGGACTTCTGGGGACTTATACACCATCCCCCTGAGGCTAACACATGACTCATATGTTGTGTGACTGTCTGTGTGGCGCAGATCTCCCGTCCCCTGTCCATCTGACAGGGCGCAAAGACCCCCAGAACAGAAGTGGTGTCACCCGGGTCCGCCGAAGGGAATTTAGCCCAACTGGCTAGTCCCTGGTCCACTGGTTCCTCCACTGGGGAACTCATCCCCCAATCACTCCTCACTTCGGACTCCTGTGCCCTCCCAACTGGAGTAGCACTGCCGGACACTAGAACCACTGGAACTGTATTTACAGACACTCCAGGTTCTCTAGCCACTAGGTGATCCTCCTCAAATGGACTAACAGGACAGCCTAGTTCCCCAACCTGGTGTTCCCTTAAGAAACCATCCAGGCTCTGAGACAGGGCTTGGGGCGTCTGGGGACTCTTGGTAACCCACTCACTCCCGTTCCACTGAGACAGGCCGTAAGTGCCTACACCACCCCTCACTACTCTGGGACCCTGCTGGGCTACACTGAGCCTCTTCCACCACGCTGGGCTGGAAGGTACCTGAACCCCTACTTTTGAAATCACTATCCCAATGACTCTGCAGAACCTCTGGCCCTTTCCCAGTGCTCAGCTTAATCTGCAAGCTCCCAAGGACAAAAGCATTCAAACTTCAACAGGTGCTGGCGCAACCCTGGACAACAAATACTGAGCAACTGCTCTTTGAGAAACATATTTGTTACTCCATACCTCTTCTGGTCCGGGTTAGTCGCCAGCCAAACAACCAGTGCATCTGAACAGTCATTCATAAAATCTCCCCAATCCTGGTGAGACAGTTTCTTACTGCCCCTGAATTTCAACCTTAACTCCTCTTCTTGGGAACAGGTGGGAAAGAGGTACCATACTCCGGGAACTGGGACTTCCTGCACTGAAGTCTATATAGCTGCCACCACTGGACTCAACCCTCTCTGGGGAGTCCATAAAATTATAACTGAGTTCATGGGACAATCTACCCTCATGAACTAATTTCTCTCTGGCAAAGGCCCTCTCAGCCTCCGCAATTCTCTCCTGCACACGCAGCTGCGCTATCTCCTTGGCATGCTCTAACCTGAGCTTTTCCAAAGCCAGCCGGTGCTCCCTTTCTTCCTTCCTATCTTCCCACTCCTCGGGGGACAGGGACCGGGTTAGGGATGAGGCGCTGCCCCCTACACTGGACCCAGCAAGGGACTCCCTATCTATGGGGTCTTCACTATCTGCTGGCACCCATGCACTGTCATCTTCTTCCTCTTCTTCAGACTCTTCAGGGCTCCCCTCAGACCCACCACCCTCACGGTGTGCGGCCCGGGCCCTTTCCTCCTCACTGCACTCAAGATCCCATTGATCCTTTTGCCATAGGATCAGGCTGTACCTCAGTTTGGACTGGGTGCCTGACTCACCCACCTCTATGCCTCTCTCTTCACAGAACCTTACCAACTCTAACACACTGTATCTAAACAGACCACAGAGATCAAAAGCAGGCTCCATATTGGTGGACGTTCTCGAGAAAAGTTTAACACAGGGAACCTAGGGGTCTGAGCTAACACAGGAGTACACAATTCACAAAGTATTCAGCAAGCTCCCTATCCCTGAGAACTCACACTCATTTGTCCAGTGCAACACACCATTCATCCACACACACCCCTCCCAGACCGGTGAGACAGTATCTACTGCCTCTGAATCTCAACCTGCACCCCTCTTACTGAGCACCAGGTACCAGACTCTGGGAACGGGACGGGGAACACATGCACTGGACACAATTATGCTGCTTCCACTGGATCACACCCTACTGGTAAATCCTGAAAACTCACACTGCACTAGAAACACATTTCCAAAGAAATGACATTTTGAACAAACTTAAAAACAATTATCTCCTTTCATGTGACTATCTAAAATGCAGAGTTTTGTAGTGGAGCCAGTTGTCGCTGTGGTACTGCGCAAACACAAATCTGGATCCTTTCCGCTGCCTTCCAGTGTTAGAAATGGGATTTCCGGTTGGCTAAGGCTTGCGCCAAAGCCAGGCAGAAACCACCACTCTAGTCAGGGCAAGGGAGTTAAACGCCAAAGATAACCCCTGCTCACCCTCTAGGTAACGTGACACGAGCAGTAAGGCTAATCCCGGAGGCAATGTAGGTTAAATATTTGCACACGCACCCAGCCACAACACCCAAGGCCCACCACAAAGGAAACTCCACACAAGGTTATATATAAAAATAGCCTTTTTATTATACCAAACACATTAGATAATAAACACACCATTTACAATGTGCCAGAGGCACGGGCATAATTTACAGGGGATTATATACATGGGACTGGGCCAAATGAACCACTGTCAGGAATATGCACTTTTAAAACTAGCACTTGGTAGAATTAGCACTTTGTAGGAATAACGCTTAGCACATATAATAACTGTAGCACCAAATAGCAAATGTAGCACACAACCAGTAACCACTGGTAAAAAGTACCACCTACGCAATCCTAACCACCTTAGGAAAATATCACGCAGGGAACCATGAGCTCATTAGCATAACCTATACTAGGAAAAACAACCTCCTAAGCATAACAATACATTCAGAGGTATAGGTAAGACACATGATGCATGAAGACACATTCAGCGGTGTAGGTAAGACACATGATGCATGAAGACACATTCAGAGGTGTAGGTAATCACAAATTGCGCAAAGATCACATTGGGCCAAAAACATGTACCCCACGCAAGGGCACAACACATGAACTGTCCCCCAGGCCAACTGGCCTCTCAGGGGCTGAAACGCCCTGTGTCCTCTATGTCAGGGCAGGCTGTGCAGGCAGCCAACCGAAGATGCGCAAAGCCTAAACGAAGCAGCTGCCGACTAAGTGCTGGGCAGCTGGGGAACTGAGCCTGGCACCAGCGTGCCTCCTGGCTCTCTGTAGGGCTCCAAAATAAACAATGTGGAAGCCTCCTGGGCTCTGGCACAGCTGTGCTCCAAACACGTGGGGGCCTCGCAGGCTCAAGAAAGAAAATGCCCCCCTGGAGCCTCGTGGGCTCTGTGTCAGTAACTGGGGCCTCAGGAGCCCCTCGTGGGCTCTAACAAATGCCCCCAACGTTGGAGTCTCTCCTCTGGGGACTCGAAATGGAAATAATGCTGCCAACTGAGTGGGGGGTGCGGCCCGCTGCCAACCGGGGCCGCTCTACCTCAGGGAAACTGCCCCCGCGTTAGTGGAGCCTCTTAGGCTTTAAATAATGAATAGCCCCCTTTTGGGCTCTGACTGAAATGGGGCCCGAAAGCAAAGATAGCACAGGCAGTAGGGGAGGGGCGGGCACCGGCAATGTACCACGACACCCTCCTCGTCTAAAATGCACCCAAGGGCCCCACTCACCGGCTCAGCAGGACTCCTCTGGCCGGTCCCGTGCTCTGGGCCTTTCCTTCAGGGCACCACGGGACTCTCTTTCTCACCCGGTCCTGCTCCTGGGGCCGGGTGTCCTCACTGGTGGCAGGCGGGGCTCTCCGGCTGCCGGGAAGTCCTGGGAGGTGGGTTAGGCTCCCGTCCTCCCACTCCTCATCGACGACTTCTGCTTCGGGGCTCTTGGGAGCTTCCCTGGTGCTGCGGGCGGGGGCGGGCGAGCCTCTTCTCGAGTCTAGGAGCACGGGGTCTTCTCGAGTCCAGGAGGGCGGGGTGGGCTCCCGTCTGCTTCCTGGTTTGCTTCTGCCTCATCACCAATCACAGCGCGGCGCTGGGGCCAATCTCAGCGTGGCGCTGGTAGGGACGTCACGGAGCTGTCCCGGAGATGATGCTTCTTGCGGCTCGGGCTGCGGCGGTTTAACACGGGGTAGGCTCCCATTATAACAAAATATGAAGGAGGCTCCCCCAGGGATTCTAATGGTCGGCAGGAAAATGGTGTAAGAAACAAACTAAAGAAAAAGCTACCCTGCCGAGATTCTCAGGTAAGGTCCTAGGCCAGGATCCTAACAAATAATCAGAGCAACCGACCTACTAATCAGAGCCAAACCACCACTCTTTTCATGATATTTGTACTTTTTTATTGTTTATTAGTTATTTATTTTATTCTTCATTTATCATATAGAATTATAAATATGTCAACAGTAGGGGCTGCGAGGCCTCCGGGTGGATGGCGCTATATAAATATAATTTTTCATTTCATTTTATTTCAACACATGATATAAGATTTTCAAAAAATTCATATACTTAAATTTCAAGGATAAAATTACAAAGATATACATAATATTAGAGATTCCTTTGGTGGTGTCTATGTCCCAGCAGTTGATGTATGAAAGATTGGCGGAATGATATTCCCCCTGAGTACATGGTGATGTGAGTGAGAGTGACATGCTGTGTGTGGGACACGGTCTGCTTTGTGTATGTATTGTGTAGTATCTCTAATATTATGTATATCTTTGTAATTTTATCCTTGAAATTTAAGTATATGAATTTTTTGAAAATCTTATATCAGGTGTTGACATATTTATATTTCTATATGATAAATGAAGAATAAAATAAATAACTAATAAACAATAAAAAGTACAAATATCATGAAAAGAGTGGTGATTTGTCTCTGATTAGTAGGTCGGTTGCTCTGATTATTTGTTAGGATCCTGGCCTAGGACCTTACCTGAAAATCTCGGCAGGGTAGCTTTTTCTTTAGTTAGGCTCCCGTTATAATTAAATACTAAAAACGGGGTTGGCACCCGTACAAGGGTCAAAAAGGAAGGGCAAATGCGTGGGGTAGGATCCCGCTAGGCCGTGGGGACAAATAACCGGCCAGGAGGACAGGGCTCTAAATAAATGAAAAGAAAGCGCTCCCAAGCGCTAGGGGGACAAATCCAGCGCTCCCAGGCACTGCAGGAACAAAGAAGTAGAGCCAAGCACTCCCCAGCGCTAGTGTTCCCCAAAGTCCAGAAAAAGTCCTTCAAGAAGTGGGGGGGCAAAGGCTGGGCCCAGGGGCCAGCTCACAGGGCCCTCCAGGCAGGGAGGCAGTCCCAGTGGCGGTCCTCCTGGCACCCAGCAGCAGCAGGCCCCCTCCAAGATAGGATCAGGCAAGAGAACAACATTCATGGGGACATAGCCTCTTTTTATCCACCTAATTCCTTTGTCTGTGTCTGCAGGGTGGGGGGAAAACCAGTCACAGCTGGTTTTGGAGCACTCTGATGAGCTCAGCCCCTCTCACTATTCACTGGCCAGGCTAGGGTCATCAGTTGCACCACAGGGGGCGGAGCCAGCATTGAGTGTGGAAAGCCCAGCCCTATTCAGGCCCCAGGTGCACTCCTCCCTCACATCACTCATGCAGATCTCTCCACTCACCACCAGGGCAGACCCATCCTGACTCCTGGAGACAGGCTCCCCAGCCAACTCCAGCCAATCACAAGCCAGACAGCCAATTCACATAAATTACACAGACATGCCAACTTCCAGAAGTGGCACTTCCACACTAGACACATTTATGCCGCACACATCATCGCGTAGCATTTAATCACACAAGTCCGCACATACCAAACTCGCACCTGCACTCCCCACGCATCAGTAACTAACATGGACACATACCTTCCCCATGCATTCCTATGGGAGGGCAGGTCAATCTCACCACATGCACTCAGATTGTGCCCGCACTTTACACTGGGACACAGTGAAAGTGCGCAGAAGCCAAAAACAACCAACACTAAGTCACCTATCAAAAGCAAAAAGTTTAGGGGTGAACCTGCCAGAAGGGCCAAGTCCAACAGTAACCCTAAAATGGTGTCTCAGGCCTGTGTGCACTCTGTGAACTGCCATGTCCTCCTGGCCAGTGTCCCCACTGACCAGGCCTAACCCTTCCCTTTCTGTGCACATTGGTCACCCCTATGGAAGGCCAAAGGTACCCCCTTGGGCAGGGTGCAGTGTATGTGAAAAGTCGAGCATGTACTAGTGCAGGTGACATGCTGTGGTAGTGAATGACAGCCATTTTCATTTTTCACTATTGTAAGGCAACCTTGCCCATAGGCTATCATGGGGAATGCTGATTACAGTGGTTACCTGCATATCTTCCCATAGTAGCAAGATAGGACATAAAAGTCTGGTATCCCTGAACTCAGAATTTAATAATACATCTTTTAGGAAAGGTGTTTTTTAAATCCTGTGTTTGAGAACAGCACTTTTAGAAAGTGGCTGTTCTCTTGTCAGACCGTTCTGTGTGCCTTGGCCTGTTTGTGAATTGACTGTCTGGTTTGTGAGTGACAGGGCTGGGGGATTCCAGGAGACAGAATGAGCCCACCCAGTGGTGAATCGAGAGATCTGCATCTAGATGGGAGGGAGGAGTTGCACCTGGGACCTGAATAGGTCTGTGCCTGCCCGCCACAGTGCTGGCTCCACCTCCTGTGGGGTGTCTGATGCCTCTGCTCTGTACTCTGAAAGGAAAGGAGAAGCAAAGAAAACAAAGTGCTCAAGGAAAACCCAGAACTGGTTCAGACCGGGCTCAAAGCCCTCCTGCACAAAGGGAACAAATACTTTTTGGGGTATAAGTACAGGACCCCAGACTACAGAAAATTAGGTCATCCTGGAATCAAGAAGGAACCTCTGCCAAGGAGAAAGCTGGAAGACTGAAGAAGGAAGACTGTCCTGCTGTTGCTTTGCTGGACTGACCTGCAATTGCTTTGCTGCCACGGAGAGGGGAAGGACTTTGCTTTGTGCTGTGTCCCCTTGCTTGAAGGAATCTCCAAGGGCTTGAAGAAGAGCTGGCTCCCTGTTAAGAAGTCCCATTAACAAAAGGACTTCACCCCCAGCTTCCCTGAACTCTGCTGAAGATTACCATTGCTGCGAGTATCATCGCAGAGCCTGTCGTCAATGGATGAGATCGTCGCACCGCTTGTTTGCGGACCGCATCACGTCAAGCGTTCAGACCAACCATGATAGAATGTGTGCTGGGTGCAGGACTGAGCTCAGCTCACTGAAAGTTGTACCTTAATGCAAGGTCTGCATGGTGGTGCTTTGCATAGCTCTGCATCACTCCACATCGGATCTGGTGAAGCTTTTAGCTGCGCAGCAAACCTTGTCATTGCTTCAATTTGCTCAGTGTCAGATCTGATGAAGACTTCGGGTAAGAACTGCTGAGCTCAGTGGGGCTTTGTGTTACTCTGAATTCGATCCACTGAAGCTTTCAGACATGTGTGTTGTGGCTCTGTGAGACTTTCCGTCGCTCGACTTTAGATCCAGTGAAGACTTCTATTAGAAGTTGTGAGGGTCTGCGAGGCTCTGCAGTGCTTCACGTCAAATTTGATGGATCCCTGAGTCTGGCACGGAGAAGTTCACTCAAACTCCATCCAATGGTCCTGGACACTGAGCACATCACTTATGGGTCAAGACTCAATTCCACAGAGGCCAGCCAATGGGTTAAGATCAGGACCAGTTGGTACTGGTCAGATGGAAAGCAGGACAGGCCTCTGGAAGTTTGTTGTGTCCCTGTGGCTTGAGCTAAAAGTCAGCCAACTGACCCCTGGTGTCACCGCTGGGGTCCTGGGTTCAAGGTAAGCAAGTCTAGACCTCCTTCTTTAGACAGCGGGGAAGTCCTTCAGAATCTTTCCAGGTCTAGAAGTGTTCTGATTTCAGGGTCTGAGGGTGCCACTTTTAAACCCTGTGCCAGCATGTAGGTGGGGGGCACCCCTCTGTCTAACCCTAAAAATGGTTCTGGTCAGTTCATCCCTTTCCCCTAGGTTTGGCTCCAGTCCATCGAGTGAAACAAAGAAGAGACAGGCCTAGATGTTAGATGCATTTGCCCGTGAGAGGGTGCATGTTTTTGAAATGCATTCAGGGCAGAGGCAATGCACCTCCACAACCATCCCGTCAGGAAGACCCTCACCTCCCCTTTGTCAACTGTCTGGGAGGAACACACATCACACTACATGAGAGCCAATAACAGTCATGTGACCCTGAACACTGGCAAAAAAGGCACATTTGGTTCAGACAAGAAAATGTAAACTTTCTAAAAGTAAACAGTTAAACCTTGATGAATATCCAAGGGCTCCAATTGCACTACTATAAGGTCACTTGATCCTAAGCGTACATTCAATTACATGTATCCAGATTAATGTATAATCATAAATGAATCAATCGTAAATCAATTATAAGTATATATAAAAGGAGCTCACAAACGTTTTCCAGGAGTGACTGGCTCATATTTTAAGTGGCAATCTAGAAATATATAGTAAACTCCAAACATCGGTTAATCTGCATTATTGCAAGGAATTACATTTGTGGTGGCCGATTTGCAATACGTTTTGAGAATGAGGCTGAAGACATTTGCAATACCTTTTCATACTATTTTGACTAATGTATCCTTTTAATTTAGCTCACTGTATTGTTGATTGCTCTCTCGGTTTTAATCCAGTCTCCCCTTTTTTTATTTATTTTCATATTTAGTTGACTTCTCACATATTTGTGACCACTTCAATATATATTCAGGGCATAATCCATTAGTTTTGTTCAATTCATTTGTTGGTATAATCCCATAGTGCTATAGTAAGCACTGTATTCCTGGGCAATTATTTCCACATCTAAAACATGCTGTTGAGAATTAGGGTTGTGGAAAGATGTAAAAGTTTGTTTCTACAGTGTTCCAGATATTCCTTAGAAAACTTTGCAACTTTCATAATTTTGTGCATTGTTTGGTTTTACTTGTCATCCATAAATTATTTTGCACATAATATAAAAATGTATTATAGATTAGGCAGGATAAAAGGTGCTCATATTTTAAGTGGCAATCTAGAAATATATAGTAAACTCCAAACATCGGTTAATCTGCATTATTGCAAGGAATTACATTTGTGGTGGCCGATTTGCAATACGTTTTGAGAATGAGGCTGAAGACATTTGCAATACCTTTTCATACTATTTTGACTAATGTATCCTTTTAATTTAGCTCACTGTATTGTTGATTGCTCTCTCGGTTTTAATCCAGTCTCCACTTTTTTTTATTTATTTTCATATTTAGTTGACTTCTCACATATTTGTGACCACTTCAATATATATTCAGGGCATAATCCATTAGTTTTGTTCAATTCATTTGTTGGTATAATCCCATAGTGCTATAGTAAGCACTGTATTCCTGGGCAATTATTTCAACATCTAAAACATGCTGTTGAGAATTAGGGTTGTGGAAAGATGTAAAAGTTTGTTTCTACAGTGTTCCAGATATTCCTTAGAAAACTTTGCAACTTTCATAATTTTGTGCATTGTTTGGTTTTACTTGTCATCCATAAATTATTTTGCACATAATATAAAAATGTATTATAGATTAGGCAGGATAAAAGGTGCATTGATGGTTATCCTTTGCAGTAACAGTTTACCTTTCATGTTCTCTACAAATTACATCTCTAGATTGTTAGACCTGGCATCCTTGGTTTTGCTTTCCCTCTAATTTTTTGACAGCAGGCAACCTCTTTTTGCTGAGTTTGTTTTTGCTGGTTTTAGGACTCTTCACACTTTACCCCTGCTAACTAGTGCTAAAGTGCTTGTGCTCTCTCCTTAAAACATGATGGATTGTCTTATACTCAATTGGCATATTTAGTTCCTTGTAAGTCCTTAGTAAAGTAGCACTACCTGTGCCCACAGCCTGGAAATTAAATGCTACTAGTGGGCCTGTATCACTGATTGTGCCTCCCACTTAAGTTGTTCTTTAAATAACACCTGCATTTGAAGTCTGTGTGTGCATTTTAAACTGCCATTTCAACATGGCAAAGTAAACCTTTTGACAGGCCTAACCCTTCTTTTTTAATGCATAGAGTAAGCCCTGGACAACCCAGAGGGCAGGGTGCAATGTATTTAAGAAGGAGGACTTGTATTTTTAAATTTCACATGTCCTTGTAGTGAAACACTCTTAACTTCATTTCTCACTAATGCTAGGGCCTACCTTTCCCATTGGATACTATTGGAGTTACCTTATTAAATTTATTAAGAGTAATTTCCTAATTAGAACAGGTAACCAGTTCATATTTGGTGCCTTTGGAACTGTAATGAAAAACACCAACTAATGGTGAAGTTGGATTTGGATTTTAAATTACAAATTTGAAAATGCCACTTTTAGAAAATGTACACAACAATGGGATAACCCAAAGACCGTAGGACCTGGATACATTTGGCACAAAAAACAACATGGTCCAGATGGGACTAAAATGTATCACATACTGACAATACATACAAATAAAAGGTTGGACTGTAACATTTCAGTGCATGCAAGCAACTGAAAGAAGGCTGTTTGAGCTGGTATTGCATATGCTAATTAATATCCTTCTGATAAGTGTAGTGTTCCACTCAATCAAGTTCTCTATAAAGATAATGATTTTGCACAAGTGCCTCTATTGCACTTTTTTCATCCAATGGAAGAACCATTATCCTGTTTTGAATTATTTGTATAAACTACAAAACGTGCATATATACAATATTCTGCATAATTTGTCTCTGGTATTGTAAGTCCTGATTTCTCTTCTAGTTTTTCCTCAGAGATCAGTATATGATGAATAACATTTTGTTTCTTTTGAGAAACATGTTTCTCTTTTCCAGACTTTTAGAAAGTTGGCGTTTTTCTGCCTTAACCATTTGGTGCCTGCAGCCTGACTTTGGCTCACATGACTGGGTGTATTTGACAGTTAGGCATTGTGTATTCCTCCCAGACAGCTAGACACAATAGTGCCATTACTGGTAGGATGAGCTGCAGGAGTTGTTCCAATCCCCCTATACTTGAATAGGCTGTGTCCTGTCTCCACACAAAGGGCTGCATACCTGTATAGTTAGTACGAAGCAGCGAGGGCCAGGAAGGCAGGGTCCCTGTGTACTTCAAAGTCCTGCCTTTAGAAACGTCTCTCCACTTCAAAGGCCCAACTGGGTATAAATACTGGACCTCAGACTCCAACCGTTCAGTACACTTCTGGACTTGTGGATACTCTGCCAGGAAGACGGAATGATGTGATGCTGGAGGGGCTGGCACTTTGCTGGACTGCTGCTCTGAAAGACTGCTGCCCTGCTGTGCTGACTTGCTCCCTGCTGTATCTTGCCTGGGTGAGAAGGACTGTACCCTCATCTCTTGAATGCAGAGTGATTGCAAGGGCCAGTTGGCTGGCTTCCTGTTCTGAAGTCTCAGGGACACTACAGGCTTTCATAAACCTTGCACCTACCTCTGGACTCTGCCATCTGTGAGACTATCCTACCAAGTGGTACCACCCCAGTCCTGTACCCTTGAAAGTGAGCTTAAGGTGCCCTGCCTATCTCTACGTATCCAGCAGAACCAAAGCATCTCCTCTGCTGTACGGAGCAAATGCAAGCAGAACCAACTCATTGGTTCTGCTGCAGTTGGACCCGTTGCAAATACCTGCATTGCAGCCCATCAAAAACGCTGCTGTGCGATGCAGCCTTGTCACAGGCCCTCACATCCCTCATAGATGGCAGTCTGGAGAATGATACCAGACTCTACATCGCAGCCTCACAGCTCCTCAGAACTAATGCATTGCCCCAACAGCATGCCATGCCCCAACCCTAGACTTTGCATTATACGCCCTATGGACAGATCCTCAATGATGATGCAGGCCCTCGCGTCGGAGCCTTGCCACATTCCTGACGTGTCACTTCTGCTGTATGACACTCCTTTGACGCAGATCCTTGCAACATTCTGCAAACCAGTATCTAAGGTCTCTGTTCAGCGGGTCTAGCTGGGTTCCTGTAGCTGGTCTATGCTCCATCACAGTCAGTCTGAACTTGTGACGTTGTCCCAGTATGGCAAGACCAGGTAGCCACAGCTGGCATTTTGTTCTTTGCATGCTATTTCCACTCAAATCTTTAAAATTGCATCTCTCTGCTTCTATTGATTGGATTTTTGTTGTTTGGGTCTTGCCTTATTTATTAAGGAAAGCTCGATTTTTCTAATTTTGTGTTTGATCCTTTTTGTGTGGTGTTTTAATTGTATTACTGTTTGAAGTGTTGAACAATTAATCTACACATTGCCTCTAAGTTAATCCTGACTGCTCTCTGCCAAGCTGCCAGAGGGTTGAGCACAGGTTCATTTAGGATTCGCTTGTGCCTCACCCCTACAAGGATTGTGGTTGCTCCTTGATCAAGTCTCACACCAAGTAAACCGGTAACCAAATTTCTCACATTTTTTATTGCACTTCATATAATTTATGACCACAGAATGATTATGCAAATAATCGTCCTTTCAAAACACTGACTTCAACATGTATTTCCCACAAACATTTTCACTTTAGCTACACTGCATAAGAACGTTAAAGATGAGCACTGTACATTGCATACCAATTGAACGTCCTGGTCTGTCTTGGACCAGTTAGCAAATCAAACAAACTATAAACCATCCTTTCTTCTCTGTGCTATTCTCAGGTTTCCAGACATGCTACTGGCAATCAAACACCCAAAAGGTGATGGGACAAATGCTCGCAAATAGTCTAACAACTGTCAATCACTGTGGTAGCAAAGAAATCAATTGTTTTTCACCCACTGCGCCACTCTAGACTGAGGGCCTAATTTAGGGATTGGCTGATGGAGTAAAGGCAGACAGGGTGGTAGAGGACTTTATGTGTGCCACCCTGTCTTTAATCTTCCTGCTGAATTTGGAGATGTCCACTGGCCCTGCCAACACCTCTATATATTGGCAGGAACCACTGTCTTGTTGAACATTTTGAAGGGCAGCTCCATCAAACATGGCTGTAAAAGTTTTCAAAGTGTTTAAGCAGGAGTTTGCTTTTGAAATCTTCATGTTCCTCACACCATGGGAGTTATGTCATATGGTTTGGTGGTCCTTTTTTAGGTTTCGTAACCTGGCGAGGGGCGAAGCCACTCCCAGATCGAAATCTGTTGTTTCTAATAGTGAGGTTAGGACAGCCTCTGTTTCCAATTGGCTAGCTCCATAAATGGAGGCTAGCCATTGGGAGGCAGAGGCTGTCAATCGCGCTTTCTCACGAAAACGCGATTCGGGGGCGTTTCTGGTGCTTTTTTTAAGCCCCGCCCCTTTGTCCCGGGCCGCGCTGCGATTGGCTGCCGGCCCGGGACACCCCCGTGACGTCATTCCCGGGCCGCGCTGTGATTGGCTGCCGGCCGGGAAACCCCCGTGACGTCAGCCAATCACAGCGCGGCCCGGGACCTGACTTGTTATAATTTTCGAGGCCTGGAAGAGGGGTGATGTTATGTAGCCGTAAAGTCAGTGTTTTGCACCGCACCGATGGAATTTGCATATGTCATGTAGAATAATAAACAGGTCTGCTGGATTGCTCCTTCGAACAGCCACACGAGGGCCTCGGCTCCCTAATAACGGCTTGGTTTACCGTCTTTGTCCCGGTTGTACAAGAAGGTCCCTGGGAATATTCGGCATATATAATACATGACAGAACAACCCGTGCGGAGTCTGTTTAGAAAAGAGATACAGGGTGACGCGAGAGGAAAATGACGTCATCGACATGCCCCGTCCAGGATCCTCATTGGCTTTTCGTGCGCCAGTAAAAGCGTCCCATTGAAAAATGGACGCCATGTTCTTAGATTTCTGTCCTTGTATGTCGATACCTGATGTTAATGAAGTCCTTCCTTTACTCTTCCTTGGTCGTGCCTCTAGCCCTTCGAACTCGTATCGATGGCTCTTCCTGATGACGTCACATCCGTTGCAGCGGCTTGCTTCTGTTTGGACGGCGCTTTCGTTGGAGGCGGTGGAGGCTCGGGAAGGAAGAATGATACTCGGGGCCTGGAGGGGTGGACCACGGGAGGCCGGGGACCGGGCCTAGCCTGAGCAGGAGGCCGACGTCAACCAAGTGTACGTGACAAAGGGAGTCAGAGACGGCCTCAGCGGAGTAAAGAGTAGCGTAGGTACCGGGCATTCAAAGGGAGGAAGAAGAGTCCGTGGGACGAGCAATGTCATAATAACGTTCATTTAAACTTATTTTATTATGTCGCTTAAGTCATTTTTATATGATGACCTAGCCACAAGGGCAGTGGAGCGCTTCTAAAAAAAACTGGCACAGTATGAGACTGAATAGAAATGAGTGCAAGTCAGATTGGATAGTCCGGTACGTTTTGAGCCGGTGTTTCATTAATGTTCTGGAACAATTGCGGTTGCTGTTAAAGCTTAGGTATACTTCTAATGTGTTTATGACCTCAAGTAAGATGTACTTTATTCTTAAGCAGTTGGGGTGCCGAAGGCTGAGGGATTTGTCTATGATGCATTTAATTTTGAAGTGAGTAAACATTTCTAAGGGTAGCCAGTAAATGTCTGCTTGAATCGGTGTGGTATTCTAATTGCTTGCCGTCTGAAACAGCAGTAAGCATAGCCATGGTTCATTCGTAAAGTCCAGGCTGTGTAGCAATTCTGCTGTCTAGATGGTAAAGTGCTTTGGGCAGTGGCACCATAGCGGGAGATATAACACATTTTGGAGAGGCCGCTCCAAGCTATTCTTCAACGTGGGAATTTTTGAAGTGCAGGCGGAGGAATTTAGTTTTTGTAGTGTTTAATATAAAATAGAAGATCCAGTCATGGGGTTGTCTATGAAAATTTTCAGGCTTACAGTTTGAGCAATTTTAACTTTTGTGATACAGCCGTGTATCGTCTGCAGATTGCTCCCGGTAATCGTTGTACTTTGCAACACTGAGCCTTGTGTTTGCATGTAGTGATTTAAAGACGGTGTATGAAATAAAAGTGCCATAGGGTTCTGAGCATTTAATTGGAAAGGAGAACGATGTGATTGAGCCAATTTTTATTTACAAATTTGATTCTAGTTGATAAGAACCAGGTGAACTATTTCAGCACTTGAACGTTAATTCCCTAAGTGGATACTAAGATTTTGAGTAGGGTCTTCAAGTTGTTTCTGAAAGATGCTGAAAGGTCTAGTAGCACTATTGTTTGGGAATCCCCTTCATCAACTGTTAGACTATAATCCACATTTGTAAATGGTGCTCACGAGGTGCAACCTACACCCAGGGCAACTGGGATTGTGCGGCTGTGACGATTTTCGCATAGTTAAAGATTTGCCGCATAAACCATAATTTGCTGGTGTAAAACAAATATTTGTAGCTCAAACAGTTCAAAAGTTACTAAAAGCACTGCGCCACATGTTGTGGAAGGCACTGTGCAAACTTTAAGTGGTCACCCTTCTGTGGCTTATTGGTATATTTGGAGTTAAACTCATACTAAAGAGGTGCAACTAATGCCCAGACAGTGGTACATTTTAAAAAATTACAAAATGATGAACTAATACTGTCACAAAATGTGTTGCGCTATTCACCTTTTTCTTGCTGCATAATCTAATTAACCCTGCCTATACCTCGACAGTATTATCAAGTGTAAAAATATGGAGTAAAACTATCACAAAAATTGCCGCCCAATTAGGCTCTTCTTGCCCAATAATTTAGTCAACCCAGCCGCCGCATAATTTTAGTTTTCCTCCTTGGTTGTGGATGATGCCTCATTTGGCATCACAATCGTTGTCCGGTATGAACGTTGGATTTAGAATCCATTAGCAAAATAGTGTGGTTAAACATCCAGCAGAGCAGGTGCAAATAGGCCCACCTGTTAACTTCTTACCGAAATTAGACTCCCTTACAGGTATGGTAATACAATATTGTGTTTCGTCTAAGAGTACTTTAATAAAAGCTTTACAATTAAGAGCGAGAGACTGCAATCGGACAAAAAGGTGTGATTTCACGTGCCCCATCAAGTGCACGAGCAAAGAGAAATTAAGTGGAGATTGTGTTGCTATGGCACTGGTGCATTTTACTACCACATGGGAGGAATAGGCATCTCAATTTTGAGACTCGAGAAGCACTTCGAACATTATTTTTTAGCTCATTGAAATACAGTCAAGACATTTGTAATCTTCGCTGTTTTAACGTCTTTGAAATCGGACCCACGGTCTTGTGTGTTAATTCATGTCCCCCTGTGGCAAAAACAGCATATATAAATAAGTCTGTTCGTGTCTTTTTGCAGACACAGCAGCTGAAGTGTATCATTTGAGCCTGTGGATGTTCACAAACAGTTAATTGGTTGTTTCGTTAGTCAAATCAAGTAGCCTTTTCCAGGAGTTCTTTTAAACATAACTGAGATTTCCTACAACCCAGTCGGTTATTATTATCCTTTCATTGACACACTCCAAATGTATCCTCTAGCAAACCATGTTTGAGAAAAAAAAGGGGGGGGGGAGAGGGAGTCATCAAAGTAACAGCTGCCACCCACTAGCTTACCAACTGTTTTATTTATGGCTGTCCTTGGCGACATCTAAAGAATGTTTCCACCCCCAAAGCTTTTGGGCGTGCCAAATTGTGAAGATTTTTATTCGGGACTGGTGGGTTTGTTCCCGGGAATTAATTGCATCTAACTTAGAGAAAAAGACGAGCTCAAATTCCGATTCTGCGGTGATCTTAACGGTACTTGAAAAAAAAAAGTTAATGTCTTGTTGCAAAATTAGATGAAATATTTGTCGGGAAAATGACATGACGCTTCCTGGAGAAAAATAAAACAATTATGTGGGCTATGAGGTTATCCAGTGTAATGTATTGTAGAAAAATAAGCTTTCCATGTGATTTAACTACATCCCTCAGACCTAGCTTTCAGTGACCTTCGTTTATAGAATTTAGTGTGCATTTAGACTGTGGCAGCAAGGACCTTTTTGAGCATCCTTAATTGTAATGGAAAAGTAGTTTCTGCACAGTGGCAAATGTGCTTATGACGTGTGTAGAGCCCTCATCTGTTTGGTTTGTCATTGCCCTGTCTTTAAAGGAACATTCAGTCGCTTTAATAAATATGGTGCCTATATGAATCCCACTTACTAAACACTGACTGTCAAGCCAATTAAAGATCAGGGACCGCTCGAGAAAAGTTTATTCAAATTCGAGGTAATGGCCATTCTGCTTACATGAGGGCCAGAGAATAACCGAGCTGTATTTCCAAATTATGCAAATGTTTATACAGTGAAGTAGGAAAACAAGTTTTCGGTTGTGCTGTCTGTGAGCAAAAATTGGGAAAATATTATCACTGGATTGAACCTACTGCTTCACGCCTTTTTGCATTACCAGCTGTCAGAAATGTGCAGCTGTTGAGGGTCATCAAGTCTTTCATCCTTCGCAGGTGGAACAGTTGGCACCATTTAGTTATATATTTTGTGAATGATATCCGTAATCCAGTTTGTGGCTGTGCACGGTAAAAGGCATATCATGTCATCATTCACTGCAATTTGGCAAGGTTCGAGTGAAAGTTCTGTGGTTGCATCTTTAAGTTACCCGTTTAGAATGCTCTGGTTTGAAGCATATAACCAACTGTGCAACAACCCAGTAGGGCAGTGCCGTAGATGAGCATTGGCATCTTGGAGAAGTACTACTGGTAGTTTAAACAAGCATTTACAATGCAATAGTCTCGGCATTATTAAAGGTAGAGCTATTGGCATTGCTCATGACATTTTTTTTCATATAGTTTTAAAAAAAACATAAATATATGGTATTGTCATTTACAATGGCAATAGGTGAGCATTAGAGAGTATTCGCGGACACAGAGACACACACACACACACACACAGAGCCCCACACACACACAGAGCCCCACACAAACCCTGGTATTTTGGATTAGAGTCCGGGTTCACACTCCCGAACCTCCCAGCCACCTCCTGTCTCATAACCTGACAATACTGCTGTGTCCCTTCTATACACCGAGACCCCAACACTTTACTCCTGCTCCCCTGCCTGTGTCATGTACAGAACACAGGCATCTCCCTCCAGCACGTGCATGGACAAGTTACTCACGACCCCTTCCACAGCGCTCATTAGCTGATCTTACTGATGTGTGCCCCTATACACCGAGACCCCATCACCTTGCTCCTGCACCACTGCCTGTGACGTACAACACAGAGACATCTCTCCGCAGCACGTGCATGGACCCAGGGAGTCGACTGGGAGCTTGTTATTAAAAAACATTTGCAACCATTAATGACAAATGCAGTGTGTTTTTCAGTCACTTTATTTGCGTTCCTTTCAGTGCTACATTTTGGGTCATTTCTGCCTCCCAAGAGGAAGGACTTTAAACAAGCATTTACAATGCAACGGTTTCGCCTTTGGAAAAGTTAGAGCTATTAGCAATGTAAATGACAATGCCATTTATTTATCTGTTTTCAAAACCAACACATAAATACAAATTTTGTCATTTACAATGCCAATAGCTCAAACGTTTCCAAAGGCGAAACCGTTGCATTGTAAATGCTTGTTTTTCACTGTCACAAACTGGGAGGATACATCTTGCAGGGACGAACTGTAAAAAAAAATAAAGCCATCTTACCGTCCACTCTGAAGGAACCTACGCCATTGGGTCTTCAGAGCAAGATCTGCACCAATGGAGTACATTTTTTTCTATCTACATAAAACTTATGGTCTGTCTGATTCAAAATCGTATAGGTGAACAGACTTGAATTGGTGGATAGGGCACGCTGTTACTGTCACAATTGAGTGTCTGTCAGCCAAACCCTATCTCAGACCCAAAGGCCCACCTAAGGCAAATCATTACTGTCCCTGCTGCTCATGGGAACAGTCCATCCTGAAACTTGGTCATCTCACCCATTTACCCTGTGGCCCACTACTTTCTTTAGTTGGTGAATTTGAGAGTTACACTCCTGAATCTTACAGACTAAGCTATTCCCCTGTTGGTCAACATGATGTTCGCTGACATAAGGCAGCCATAGAGGGAGCCCAGGCATATAATGCTGCTTGTGCTATGCTGGAAGCACCATGTCTAATAGTCTATGTGGCATTCTTAATCAACCACTATAGTGACAAAAGTCTTCAGTTATGTGTACTATCTGTTCAATTCTGATTTGATTTTCCCTGTTGCATTTGAGTGGCCCTTAATCTATAGAACCACCCGTTCACCAGTCCCTTTACTTGCCTGCAAAACCGAAGCACTTGCAGAGGCGAGAATATACCCAAAAGGTATACTGCAATCGTCCAACACAACTGCTGAAGGTTGCTAGCTGGTAGTGCATGATTCCCAATTTTGGTGAACAGCATGAATTTTTCACTGGCTGAGTGCTCATGACTCTTCCCATTAACCCCTTTGGTGCTCATGACGGAGCGGTTCCGTCATGAGTGTCGGTTGAGCTGTGCTCATGACGGAACCGTTCCGTCATGATCACACCCGTTTCTTAGAACGTTCAGCACAGCGCGAAAATTCGCGCCGCGCTGAACGGGTTAAAGCACATCAGCTTCAGTAATTGGGAAAACCCTTTCTCATCAACCACAAATGTATGAGAATCATAAATGTGTTTGGGCATACCTTGTAAATTAGGGTGGTAAGTGTAATAGGATGGTGTATCAGTTTGTTAGAAAGGACAGTTTCAGCTTGTGCAGGAGCAATCCCCCACTCATGATTTCCACTGTTGTCCTGTATGCCATAATTACTTCTGGGCTTGGGATGGAGCTCATCTGCATCATTCTGCCTGAGCCCCATCCCCTCCTCCTCCTTGTTTTAGTGTCACTGTCTGAGGACCATCTGCAAAGCTTTCAATTTTTAATCTGTGCAGCAAACGGATACCCTTTTTTATTGCTCAAGTTTGTTTTGGATCTGGAATACGCAAAGAGAGGTTCTGCGCTACTTACATTAAAACAGATGTGCACACACATTTGTGGGAGGAACAGAAGAAAAAAGGAAGTATGTTGTTTAACTCAGCCTAGTATCTGTGCACAGTTAGGGCCTCATTTACAAGCCCATTGAGCCACCGCTGCGTCACTTTCTTTTGAAGCACCAACAGCGCAATGGACCTGCCCATATCTGAAAGGCTACCTAAAGTCACCCTGCGTGACATTTAATGGCCTTGTAAATATTGGCCCCTTTCACACATTAGTCTGTGTGAAAGAATGGTTCCATGGGTGTTGCTGTAGGTGTTCCCGTGTAACATCCATGGAACCTGACATACTCTCTGATTTACAACATCTTGTAAAGCTGGGACTGTGTCAGAACCCTACGCGTCCCCATGAGGGGTGTAGGAGTGGCACAACAAGGAAAAATACTTATCCCCTTTCTATGCTTACTGCATTCTGCAACACACATAGAAAAAGGAAGATGCCATTAATGATTGTTTTTGTGCAGGAAGGTTTCCCTTCCTGTACAAAAGCATTAATCTCCGTAACACAGGCACCCTTGCAACATGACGCAAGGGTGTTTGCATAGGCACACAGCTGCTGTTTGTGTGCCGGCGCAGGGGAGAAGAACAGGAATGTGCTGTGTCTTGTAGATACGGTGCATTCCTGTTCTTTTATTTTGATGCACTGCAGAACAGCAGGAAGACTTGCTGCACTACAGTGCGTCAAAAATATTGAAATGAGTCCCTTAGTCTGGTGCAGAAGGGAACTTGAATAAGTTGGTTATGGCACAAGCAGGCCTGATAAATAAATTTGGCACAAAAAAAAATAATTTTGTTTTTTTTGATAAAGTGTAAGTCTGTTATGCTTCACTGTATTTACACTTTGCAAAACTGTACAAAGTACTAATTATAGATTATAGATTGATTTAGTATGAAGAAATGATTGACATGACTTTCCCTATCTTTAAAAAGCTTCTGAGCTCAAATCTAATATTAATCTAGCTATATTTTCTTTGTTTCATGCTGTTTGTGTTTTGCACTGTTTACTACAGCTAGTCCTAATGGGATTCTGGTTTTTGAACTACCTTGATGGGCTAGGTTAATTACTCTGCAAGCTAGCTGGTAAATCAGTCACTCTTGAGCAACGGTCCTGATAAGGTTGACTATTCTTCCCTGGTAGAGGAAGAAAGTTGGGGAGAAATCTGCATCAGATGATTTTAGGCACACCCTTTGTGCAGTGATATAGGGAAACAGGCAAAACTATGGCACTAGTCACATCAGAGGTTCCATTTCAAGTCTTGGGGAGCAAGAACCAGTTCCAGTTAGGGGTGAAGCTAAGACATAGTCAAAGCTTTTGCAAACAACAGCTTGATGCTTATTTGCTGAAAGTACCCAAGATACAGCCATATTCATCAAGCTAAATTGCACTCGCAAAGGGCAAGATTCTCAGAATCTTGCCCTTTGCGAGTGCAATATTTGCATTTGGGATTCATCATCCCAAATGCAAAATTCGCTATTAAAGAATTCGCACATTTGTGAGGAATTGCATTTAAGGAATCTCTATTTGAGATTCCTTAAATGCAATTCATGAACCATTTTAAAATTGCGAAATCGCAATTTTGGGCCGCTATTTACCGCGAGGTCAGACCTCGTGGTAAATAGCGAAAACTTAGAAAAATGCATTTAAATGCATTTTTCTAAGTTGCATGTTACACACACACACACACACATGTCCTTTGGACATGTGTGTGCATAACACCAATTTAGATTACATTTCAGGGGTGCTACAGGGTGTCCTTTGGACACCCCTGCACCCTTGAAATCGCATCCTTATTTGCGATTAGCAAATTGCTAATCACAAATAAGGAATAACTCCCCATTCATTCCTATGGGCAAATAAGGAATAGCTCCCCATTCATTCCTATGGGCCTTTAGGCCCATAGAAATGAATGGGGAGTTATTCCTTATTTGCGATTAGCAATTTGCTAATCGCAAATAAGGAATGTGTAGGAATCGCAATTTATTTAGCAATTCCTACATGAATCCCGTTTTGCAAGTCCTTAATAGCGATTCCTTATGAATCGCTATTAAAGACTCGCAAAACGGCCCTTTCAGGAATCTGGCAGTTAATGTGTAGGTAGGTAGTCTATGGGGCTGTGTGAATCATAACCATATCTAGCTGTTTCATTTTTTACTCTCAGGTAAGGACCAGTGCCCCGGAAAACTGAACCACAAAAGAATATGCTGAACCCAACTTTCCCCTCCTTAAATTTCCCCACAGGAGGACCCAGAGGAGGCAGCAGATATGTAGTGCCATTACACAATTATAATTCATCCTGCTTGAAGTGGGAGAGGCAACTGTGGTAAGTTGTAACCTACCTGAGAACTTCTCGGGCCTGTGAAAGGCATCACTGGGGGAGGGGTGGAGGCTCCCCCATTGCAAGAGTAGCATAAAGAGAGGGAACTTCATGTCTCCCACCCATGCTCGCACAGTGAGCATGCAGGCAGGTGGGGGAGTGGATATGATGTCCAAACCCAGCACTAGTGCCCAGAAGGTGAAAAAGTGCCAGAAGGTCAGATTCCAGCTTAACTGCATGGACATTGGCTCTCGAGCGGCCCCTGCACAAATGCGCTAATGCCAATCAATAAATCAGTCAATCAAGGTTTGTAAAGCGCAGCTGCTCACCCAAAAGGGGTCTCAAGGTGCTGAGGGTGTGGGAAGGGGTCACGCAGCTCCCGGAAGATCACTGAGCATCATCAAGGAGCCAAATCTTGAGGTCCTTCATGAATTTGGGGAGTGACGGTGTCTGTCGGAGGTGGAGAGGGAGGGAGTGCCAAGCCCTCGCTGCGAGGAGGGAGAAGGAGCATCCTCCCGATCCGGTCTTCATGATATGTGATACCGTCGCAAGGGAGAGCTGGGCCGAGCAGAAGGACATTTGGGGTGCGTCGAAAGTGAGTCTGTGGTTCATGTAGGCGGGTCCAGTGCTGTGGAGGGCTTTGTGGGTGTGTATGAATAGTTTGAAGGGGATTCTCTTCTAGACGGGGAGCCAGTTTAGTGACTGAAGGTGTTGGCTGATGTGGCAGTGGGGCGGTAGGTTGAAGGCTAGTCTGGCATCAGCGTTCTGGATATTCTGAAGTTTGCGGGTGAAGTTCTTGTTGATTCTGGCATACAGTGCGTTGCCGTAGTCGAGCCTGCTCTGGATGCGGGCGTTGGCGACGGTTTTCCTGTGTTCAATGGGAATCCATGTGAAGGTCTTTTGGAGAAGGTGGAGAGGGTGTGGTTGCAGGAAGAGGTGACGGCGTTGATCTGGCAGTCCATTTTGAGTTCGGAGTCCATGGTGATTCCGAGGTTGCGTGCGTGGTCCATGGAGGAGGTATTGTTCTTGAGGGCTTGGGGCCACCAGGTGTTGCTGCAGGCGTCAGGGCGTGGACCCATAATGAGCACCTCGGTTTTACCCGTGTTGAGTTGTAGCGAGCTGTTCTTCATCCACCTGATGACTGCTTCCATTCAGTCTTGAAACTCATGTTTGGAGAGGTCGGGTTCGTTGGACAGGAAGAGGATGAGGGTGTCATCTTCGTACGATACGATGTTGAGTCCATGTGATCTGACAATGGATGCAAGTGGGGCCATGTAGACATTGAACAGGGTCGGGCCGATGGAGGAACCTTGGGGGACTCTGCAGGTGGTCGGTGTGGATTCCGAGAGGAATGGAGGGAGTCTGACCCATTGTGTTCTGCCAGAGAGGAAGAAGCGGATCAATTCCAGGGCCTTGTTCCACATTCCCGAGTCACGGAGTCTGTGGGGTAGGGTACGATGAGAGACTGTATCAAAGGATGCAGAGAGGTCCAGAAGAATGAGGGCCACTGTCTCTCCTCTGTCGAGTAGGGAATGGATATCGCCTGTTGCAGCGAGAAGGGCAGTTTTGGTGCTATGGTTCATCCTGAAGCCTCACTAGGAGGAGTTGAGTATGTTGTATTCTTCCATTAAGGTAGCGAGTTGACTGGTGACGGCCTTTTCCATGACTTTTGGCGGGTATGGGAGCAAGGAGATCGGTCTGAAGTTTTTGGGGTTGTGGGGTCCGCTGAGGGCTTTTTCAGGAGAGGGTGGATCTCAGAGTGCTTTCAGTTGTCAGGAAAGGAGGCGATCTCGAAGGAGCAGTTGATTATTCACTGAAGCTCTGGGGCGATGATGTCTGTGGCCCTGTGGTGGGGGCAGGGGTCCATTGGGGTCCGAAGTATGTGGTCTTCCTAATCTTTAAGGTGTCTTCGATGCTGAGGGAAGTCCAGCTGTCCAGTGTCAGCTGCGTGGGGCTGGGAATAGTGGGATAGGGTTCCTCGTGGAGGTTTTTGTCATCAAAGTTGTCATAAAGGGTCTTGATTGTGGGGAGGAAGAAGGCGCTGAGTTTGTCGCAGAGGTCCTGGAGGGGTGGGATGTTGGTAGTCTCACTGTTTGGGTGGGTGAACTGTTTGATGATGCAGAAGAGTTCCTTGCTGTTTTGTGTGTTGGTGGAGATTATGTCCTGGAGTGCTTTCTTCCTAGAGTATCTGATGAGTTTGTGGTGGGTGGTGATGGCTGTTTTTGAAGTTGTCCAGGTCTGCAGGGGTTTTGGAGTTCCTCCATAGCTTTTCAAGGCATCTGCAGGTGCATCTAGATTCCCAGAGTTTGGTGGAGAACCAGCGGGCTTTCTTGGTGTGAGGGTTGGAGGCTTCCTTGAGGGGGGTGATGGCGTTGGTTCAGTTGGTGATCCATCTGTGTAGGGTATGGGCAGTAGTGGTAGGCTCATCGTCATAGGCGGTGGAAGTGGAATTGCTGAGGGCGCGGCGAGCTGGTCGTCATAGATCCTGGTCCGATTTCTGTATTGGAGCTGGTGTGGACGTCTATCAATCAATCATAGCATTTGTAAAGCGCACTACTCACCCGTGAGGGTCTCAAGGCACTGGGGGGGAGGGAGGTGCTGCTACTGCTCGAACAGCCAGGTCTTGAGGTGTCTCCTGAAGGTGAGGTGGTCCTGGGTCAGTCGAAGTTGGACGGGGAGGGAGTTCCTGGACTTGGCGGCCAGGTAGGAGAACGATCTTCCTCCGGTGGTGGTAACACGAATCCGTGGGATGGTGGCGAGGGCGAGGCTGGCGGAGCGGAGCAGGCGGGACAGAGTGTAGAACGTGAGGCGTCTGTTGAGGTAGTCGGGGCCTATGTCGTGGAGAGCCTTGTGTGCGTGGGTGAGGAGCCTGAACCTGATTCTCTTGCTGACTGGAAGCCAGGGCAGGTCTCTCAGATGGGCGGATATGTGGCTGTGGCAAGGGATGTCGAGGATGAGGCGAGCGGAGGCTTTCTGTATGCGCTGGAGTCTTCTCTGACGTTTTGTGTGGTTCCTGCGTAGAGGGCGTTCCCGTAGTCCAACTGGCTGGTGACAAGGGCTTGGGTGACGGTTCTTCTTGTTTCGGTGGGGATCCATCTGAATATCTTTCGGAACATGCACAGGGTGTTGAATCATGAGGATGCGATGGCGTTGACATGTTTGGACAGTGTGAGCGTGGAGTCCAAGATGAATCCCAGGTTGTGTGCATGGTCGTGGGTGTCGGTGCGGTGCCCAGACGGTGGGCCACCAGGAGTCGTTCCAGGCGGATGGGGGAGATGTTAGTTTTGAAGGTGAAGTGTACCCAAAGGTGGTCTGTCCATGGGAGTTAGGAGGTGTGGTTGAAGGAGATAGAGTTCCCTGCTGTGAGGATTGGGTCGAGGGTGTGTCCTGCTGAGTGCATTGGTTCTAGTACGATCTGTTAGAGGCTGATGTTGTGGAGGTTGTCTAGGAGGAAGATGGAGTTGAAGTCTTGGCATTCGTCAAGGTGGAAGTTGAGGTCACCCAGCAGAGTGTGTTCCGTGGGGGTGATGGTGTGGGGGGTGATGATGCCGGTGATGGAGTCAGAGAAATGTGTGTGGGGGTCCCGAGGGGGTCTGTAGATGAGGGTGTCTTAGAGGGGGGTGGTCAGGTTGGTCTGTATCTTGAAGTGGAGGTGTTCCAACAGATCTGTGGACCCGTTGGTGTAGGTGCTCAGATGCAGGTTGGCCTTGTGGGCGATGGTGATGCCTCCCCCAGGGCGGTTGGGCCAGTCCTTCAGGGTGATTTTGTATCCTTTGGGGATGGTGATCACAATGTCTGGTCCCCAGGCGGCATTCGTCCAGGTTTCAGTGAGGAAGGCGACGTCAGGAGAGGTGCTGTCGAGGAGGTCCCAAATTTTTGAGGTGTGTCTGTGGAGGGAGTGGACGTTGAGGAGGATGCATTGCAGGGCTTGGGGTATGGGGGAAATGTTGCTGGAGGGTAGTGGTGTGTCCTGTGTCTTGACAAAAGTGAAGGAGTGGTGGAAGTGTCAGCAGGTGAAGGGTCCGTGGTTGTCAAAGGGTGAGGTGAGCTTGCAGTTGTTGTTCTTGCCGTCGTTGAGTGCGTAGAGAGCCGAGGAGCTGTAGCGTTGGTGGGTTGGAGGGCCAGGGTTCCTGGTACTGGTCACGGGAGGGCGGGTGATGGGAATGCGGGAGAGGCCATGGGGGCAGCAGTGGCAGAAAAAGGAGGCAGGAGGCAAGGGAGGGAAGAAAAAAGGGAAATAGAAATAAAATGAATTAAAAGTGGCAAAAGGGAGTGAAAGGGGCAAGAGATAAGGGAGGCCACCAGAGAGAGAAAAAGACAAAAAAAACAGAAAGGAGGGAACAGACAAAACAGAGGAAGGCAAGGTAAAAACCAGCAAAAACACGGGGCAGCACTGAGGCACAAGGGTCTCGAACACCAGACAGCAGCACAAATGGCAGGAGACTTGCAGCGAAGCTGCGCAAGGGGAGAACCTGACACTGACCAAGAAGTCAGAGGTCTTCGGCTGCTAATACCCCATGTGGGGTAGCAGAACCCACTTGAAAATAGCCATGCATCCAGACACTGAAGCACAACAGTGTGCCTCAGAATGTTCGAGGCCTGCCATCATTTTCATGCTGGGTGTAATGCCTCAAGAGGTAAAGGGCACTGCACAAAAAGTTGAGACTATGCTCAATGCACACAAGGAAACAGCAGTTGGTTCCAAATAAGGAAAAGGAGCCTCCACTTCAAACTTTTAGGAATTGTCCTAGATCTTCAAGGGCAAGACATCTATGAGCCTGGCACAATTGGCAACTGGAATCAAGCACTCCTGTAGCTGGAGCTTTTGTCTAGCTGCTGTTAGGTGCATGGGGATTTCATTGCCTCCTCCTCCTTTGAGGATGAGAGGCAGAAGTATTTAATGAAGAAATAAAAACCAAGAACTAAAATGTAGACATTTTTGTGCAGGAGGGATATCTACAAAATCAAAGTGGAAATCAGAGCACTTTTTTTTATATCAGTGAAAGTTACAAACATGCATATTCTGATGCCATTTGAAATGTTTTATAATGCTGAACAGCATTGTAAGAGAGACTTTATATTCTGCATTGATCCAATTTGATGATACCCTGGGAATCCAATAGGCATGTGCTTTTGTGGGTGGTATTGTGATTCTAGCATTTAGAGCTTGCTGGTACTCATACCAATAGAGATGCCTCCAGTGCAGGGGGACAAGGGTACATTTAGGAGGTTAACTGCCTTGTTTGTCCTTTCTTTGGTGTACACCCCCAAAAGGTTGTGAAGCTCTTTAAAGGATGTTGGCAGTTGTTTCAGCCCGTCAGTCTGTGTATGCATCGTTTTTTGAGTTTGTTTGTAGTAAAGCATTTTTCATTTCATTTCATTTTAATTGAATTTTTAATTTCATATAAGAAAAAGTACTGACTGGACAGCTATTTATTAAAAGTTGTTTGTTGCATTGCTGAGTTCTGAGTGTCCAGTCCACAGCACCTCCCTTGAGTGAGTCATGAGCTGCTTTGCCTAGCAACTGTGAGTCAGTTCTAAAAAGGAATACTTGGGAGCTTATTTACAAGGGAATGGCGGAGCATGGCGTTAAGCACAAAATGTTAACGCCATGCCCTACCTTTCCGAAAATGCAAGTATACACCATATTTACAAAGATACAGCACATCCCTGTGCTTTTCCTAGCGCTGGCGCTAAATTAAGATGCCCAGTGCCAACTCATGCACCCTTGCACCATAGTACAAGGGTGCCAGCTTTGAGGTAATGATTGTTTATGTGCAGGAAGGTGTCCCTTGGCCATTTGTAACTTCTATGTGCTTTGCATTGTGCCGAACACATAGAACCTGCAAATCGTCATTTTTGTTTAATTATTGTTTATGTGCAGGAAGGGACACCTTTGCACACATAAACAATCAATAATGGCATTTTGCTATTTCTATGTGTGCTGCCCAATGCACACACATAGAAGTTATAAATCACAATTTGTGATACTTTATGTGCCGGAAGGGACACCTTCCGCCACGTAAACAATCATTACCACAAAACAGCAAAAACATGAAGAAATCAAGCATTTCATGTTAAGACCAGGTTTTCCCTGGTCTTAATTTTGGTGCTTTTTCCTTTTTACGTCACCCTTGTAAACAGGGGGCAGCATCAAAGTCAATGTGTGTTGTGGAGGAACACCCAATGCAACACCAATTGCCCACCCATATCACACTAAGTATAGCATGAAAGGGTGCCTGATTTACAATGCAGGGTAAAGCCACGTTAAGTGGCTTAACGCTGCCTTGTAAATAAAGAGAGCCTGTATTGCCACAGGAATGTTGTTAAAAGTGACATTCATGTGGTGATAGGGGCTTGTAAATATGCCCCTTGGTTCCTAGTTTCTGGGTCTTCAGTATGAGGGCCCAAGGATATCATGGGCAAAAGACCTCAGGCCCGATTCACAAAGGTAAACTGAGATGAAAGTCAAACTTTTTTTTTCTTTTCTAAGTGTTATATAGCGCAAACTTGATCCGCAGGTATCAGAGCGTTCTACATCAGCACCAGTTGTGTTACACAAGGGCATATTAATTTTTGATAGGCACTGAGAGATTAAGTGATTTGCCCGGAATTCACTAAGGGCATTTACGAGTACTAAAATTACCCTTTTGTCTCAGTTTTGGTCTCAGTTAAACTTAAGACCGAAACTTACGTTCAACTGAGACAAAAGTCTAACTTTACTACTAGTAAATGCCCTTTGTGAAAACCGAAAGTCGTAAAGTTAAACTTTTGTCTCAGTTTACCTTTGTAAATCGAGACCCTCCATTATTACAATTCGAGCGCAGTATTTTCTGACTGCTCTGGGACTCTACAACCCAGTTTTCTCACATGTTCCAACTGCCACAAACTAAGTATATGTAGGGATTCACACACTTCTCCACTTTACTGCGATCAAGCCTGAACTTAGCTCTTCTGCTGTCTACCCCCTGCTTTCTAGAAGTATTGCCTGATAGGTGATCCTTAATGAGCACAAGGAGATAGGAGGGGCTCAGGAGCATAGTACACCTTCAAACCTCTTCGACACCCCTGGCAGAGACAGTGGAAGCTACATCAAGAACACAGTGCAAAAAGGTGGTCTCCGAGTTCAGACACTCTGGCATGCTAACTTGCTCATGGGTACTACCAAATTACTGCTTGGTTAATATTTTGGGTGTTTGGGGTGGTGGCAGCTCCCTGTTACTCCCGCTCTGCTTGTGGCCATATTTCCTTAGAACAGCGGTGATTTTAAAACTGTGTGTTCACTTTCTATTTTAAAAAGATCGTATTTCTTTTAAATTGCATATTACTCTGCCTAACTCTTTAATTGTGCAGGTACATCGCGGGCGAGCTCTGACTCACCCGTCTATCTCGTGAAAGCCTCTCCTGGCCCCTTTTACCGCAGCTGCTATCACGGTTGTGGCGAGGGTGGGCGGCCATCTTGAGGGTAGTCCTTCTCCCCAGCAGAACTGGTGGCAGCGTTCTAGCTGGTGGAGAGAGGACGCGGCATAAATTCAGCCGAGGCCGATAGTCTTTGCGGTGTGTTTGGGGTGGTGGCAGCTCCCTGTTACTCCCGCTCTGCTTGTGGCCATATTTCCTTAGAACAGCGGTGATTTTAAAACTGTGTGTTCACTTTCTATTTTAAAAAGATCGTATTTCTTTTAAATTGCATATTACTCTGCCTAACTCTTTAATTGTGCAGGTACATCGCGGGCGAGCTCTGACTCACCCGTCTATCTCGTGAAAGCCTCTCCTGGCCCCTTTTACCGCAGCTGCTATCACGGTTGTGGCGAGGGTGGGCGGCCATCTTGAGGGTAGTCCTTCTCCCCAGCAGAACTGGTGGCAGCGTTCTAGCTGGTGGAGAGAGGACGCGGCATAAATTCAGCCGAGGCCGATAGTCTTTGCGGTGTGTTTGGGGTGGTGGCAGCTCCCTGTTACTCCCGCTCTGCTTGTGGCCATATTTCCTTAGAACAGCGGTGATTTTAAAACTGTGTGTTCACTTTCTATTTTAAAAAGATCGTATTTCTTTTAAATTGCATATTACTCTGCCTAACTCTAAAATTGTGCAGGTACATCGCGGGCGAGCTCTGACTCACCCGTCTATCTCGTGAAAGCCTCTCCTGGCCCCTTTTACCGCAGCTGCTATCACGGTTGTGGCGAGGGTGGGCGGCCATCTTGAGGGTAGTCCTTCTCCCCAGCAGAACTGGTGGCAGCGTTCTAGCTGGAGGAGAGAGGACGCGGCATAAAATTAGCATGCCTGCACCAGCGCGCAGCGGTCGCGCATGGCGGGCGCGCCTTAGGCGCGCCGAAGGTAAGCCAAAGGTCAGCCCGTCTGCGCCCGTCCGCGCCTCGGACGTGGCGGACGCAGGGCGGGCTGGCTGGCAGTCACTGACCTCGCCCAAAACTAACATTAGATATACCCGTGCGACTTTGATGGCGCTCTGCCCCACATTGGACAAAAGATTAAACTGCACTACTATTGACCCAGTAAGTCTTAAACCGTGCTCTGCCTGCGGCTTTGCATGCTGCACCAATGATACGATCTGTTTTGAATCTGTCTTGGAGCTTGGCTCTATCTCAGCAGCTCTAATAAACGCCCGCTCTATGAGCAAACATGCTTCTGAAATTTACTCTCTGCTAGAAGATGGTACACTAGACTTGTTATTCATCACAGAAACATGGTTGAATGACTCTTGTGCTCCTGATATTGAACTGGCAATCCCTAGAGGGTTCAAAATTCGAAGGAAGGACAGGATTGGTGGTAGGGGCGGTGGGCTAGCGATCATTTTTAGAGATTGCTGGGTTCTTAAAGTGGAGGACTCAGATGATTTAGCAGAAGGCGAGATTATGAATTTTTCCTTATGTCTGTCCCCTCATTTCACATTGGGTGGCTCCCTTATTTACCGACCCCCTGGCCCCTCCGGTCCCTTTCTGAAAGCTCTTTTAGAGACTCTTGTTCCCCGCGCATTGAGGTTCTCACGCTTTTTAATGCTCGGTGATTTTAATATTCATGTTGATGCTCAGGAACGACGGGAAAGTAAGTTGCTATATGACTCTTCGATCTGGCCTCCCTAACCCAATGGGTTTCCTCCCCTACTCATACAGGAGGCCACATCTTAGACGTTGTATGCTCTAACTTTCCGCTGATAGTCGAGGCCCCCCAAATTGTAACTTGGACTGACCATCAGCTTATCAGATTCTCATGGGCGGCCTTGAAAGATCTACCCAAGTCCGCTAAAACTATGGGCCTCCCAAAGATCAACGTGGGTAATTTTACGGCCTGTCTTGATCTGAATAGACCCATTTTAGGTGCAGAATTAGATTCTGCGTTGCAGACTTACGATAGTTGGATAAAAGCAGCGGTGTCCTCCTCTTCGAAGAGGGCAGATTCAGGCAGAAATAGGATGACCCCCTCGCAACCCTGGTATTCGCCTCATCTACGTACTCTCAAACTAGCCTGCAAGAAACTGGAGCGAGTATGGAGGATAGCATACTGCCCACAGGCTAAAGCAGTTTATCGTTCGGCTCAGCGAGAATACTATGTTAGCATTAAACATGCAAAAACTGAGTATTTTTCAAGAAGAATTGAGAGAGCTAACAACAATAGTCGCGAAATTTTTTCGATAGTTAAGAGCTTTCTCTCTCCCTGTGCCGAGCAGATATCTATGAGTCCCTCTACCGAATGGTGTGAAAATCTCTCCTCCTTCTTCCTAACAAAAATTGCCAATATTCAACAAAGCCTGAGAGCAATTGGAGGAGGAAATGAGATGGTGGTTAACGATGAAATTAAGATTCCACCCATCGTTACCATGGAGAGATTTATCCCCCCTTCGGTCGAAGATACCCTGGTAGCAATTAAATCGCTAAAATCTGGTGCTCCTGGGGATATCTGCCCGGCCCGGGTGTTGGCAGAAGCAGCTGAAGTAGTGGTATCTGAGGTCTCTCAAATAATAGGACTATCATTTATTACTGCAAAAGTCCCCAAAGAATGGAAACAGGCTAAGCTTCTGCCGTTGCTGAAGAAGACAGGAGCGGACCCAGCTGTGCCGAGTAATTACAGACCTATTTCTCTTCTACCAGCTATGGCAAAAATTGGCGAGAAACTTGCATTTTCCCAGCTTAATGCCTTTGTTGAATCCTCAGGGGCGTTACATCCAGCCCAATCTGGCTTCCGTGCAGCCTATAGCACGGAGACAGCTCTGGTGGAGGTCACTGAAGCGATCAGGGAGTGCTTAGACAGTGGCGGCAGAGCGGCTCTGATTTTATTGGACCTCTCTGCCGCGTTTGACACTGTCCCGCACTCATTACTCCTGACGCGTCTGGCTGACATCGGTATATTGGGTTCAGCATTGGAGTGGGTGAAATCTTTTTTATCAGACAGGTTTCAGCAGGTCTGGATCCCACCCTATTCATCCTCGATCAAACCCCTCACTACAGGAGTGCCCCAGGGTTCTACATTGAGCCCCCTCCTTTTTAATATATATCTTACCCCTCTTATTGTGTTAGCTGAACAAATGGGAGCAAAAATAATAGCTTATGCGGATGACACGCAACTTTTATTTACGTGGCCTGATGCGGATACTAATACTGAGGTCATTCGTTCGTGCCTTTCTGCTGTGTTTAACTGGTTGGCAGCAGCACAGCTGAAATGCAACGAAGATAAAACCGAAATCTTGTTGTATGGTCAGTTTCCGCCTAACTTCAGAGAAATTCTGTGGCCTTCTGATTTTCCCCAGCCAGGCTCCGTTAATATTCCTGCTAAGAACTTGGGAGTCTGGTTTGGAGAGGATCTGCGATTTGAAGCACACATAAAAAGACTTGCTGGGGTGTGCTTCGGATCCCTAAAAGCCATGAGAAAGATCTTTCCTTACTTACCATCTTCAGCAAGAGAGTCGGTTGCGAGGGCCCTTATTCTATCTCGGCTCGACTATGCCAACTCTCTGCTGTGTGGAGCCCCTGCCTTCTTAATCGCAAGACTGCAGATTATCCAGAATGCGACTGCACGCCTGCTGTGCAATGTGCCGTGTAGAGAAAGTGTTCGGATTCATATGAAGGAACTACACTGGCTGCCAGTTGCACAGAGGATAACTTTTAAAATTCTTACCCTGGCTTTCAAAGCAGTTCATGATCTCGGGCCTTCCTATTTGAGGAAAAGATTTAGCCGTTATGTTCCCACTCGGGCACTACGCTCAGCCGACTGCAACTTTTTAAGTGTGCCCCGATTTCAGCGAGTGCGTCTGGGAGGCCAGTCACTTGCTGTCACCGCGGCTAGGACTTGGAACACTCTCCCTCACTCCCTGAGACTAATTGAAAACTTTGTATCGTTTAAAAAGGCACTTAAAACGTATCTCTTTAGAACTGCTTATTAGTTTATAAAAAATAAAAAAAAAGAAACAAAAACAAAAACTTTTTTTCTTTGGCCACCTGCTTGTTTTTCTCTTCACGCGCCAGGACACTCTGGTAGTAACTGAGCGCGCTATAAAACAGCTAAAATAAATAAATAAAATAAATATAGTGTGGGGAGTGTGGAACTACCTTTACCATCCACGGAATTCCCCAGGTTCTATCTGCATGACCTTAGCGTGTACCCCACTATCCTACTCCAGGTTATCTGCAGAGTGTTCTAAACTACATTCGGGGGCCCCCTGATCACACTGCATTGTGCAGAGATTCCACAGCCCGCAGCACATGCGACTGGCCCTCAGCATTATTTTGTATCCCTTTTGCCCATCTTGGACATTGCTGCATTTACGCTGATTGGGACTAGACAGATTGACACCTCGCTTCGCCAGAGAGAGAGATAACCTAGGGATCTTGAAATATGTTCCTGTGTGGCTGTTGATCCAGCGGCCTATAGAAAATATATCATAAACTACGCTACCCAACTTCATAACCTATAAACAAAATTCTATACTAAATATGGACCCATTTATAAACCTGACATATTTTGGGCCTACTGAATCAGGTGGTCAAATTAAATCTATATACACATTATCTACAAACTATATACATATTTATACATCTGCGGAAAGAATGTTGTCATTATAATAAAACTATACCATTTAAATGACCACCATTGGCGACGTGATCTAGCTAATAGTAACCTACACTCCTGAATAACCAAGACCAGCTTGTTTGTCAAAAGTAAGATTTTATTTACTAAATTATGGTATATAAGTTGATAGTTTTATAAATGAATTTTATTTGCAATAAAGCAAGCATGATTGTAAAGAAATATGAGAAAAATACAATTTAAGCAAGTGAATCAAAATCAAAGTGAATATTTAAAGTTTAGCATTTCTAAATTCTAATTCCCTAACTGAGCTAAATAGATAGAAATTAAAGTAAAGTTCTTTGAGGATTCTTACGTGCTCCACGCAAAGTCCAACAGCACATCACCCTCATCGGAAAGTCAGAAAGCAGCAGCCAGCCCATCCCTAAGGGCATGACTTTTTATACCTTTCTACGCTAACTGAACTAAGCAAAGGAAAGTTTTCAGAAATCTTCGACGTCCCATTGGCTGAGAGTGACAAGTGACATGTCACCCAGTTTTCAAAAAGTTCCACTAAATCATATTTCATAGAGACCATTGTTCCTTCCACGTGAAGCCAGAAGCTTCCTCATATTGCAACAAATGTATTAAGTCATTCTCGCAGCGTCCATTGACTTTCATTATACTTCCGCGGATGCCAAGTTAAGGATTGACAAAATGTTCACTTTCGACCTTGGCCATGTCCGACAGAATGATGACAGCATTAGTTTTTGCTTTGTGAACGCAGCTTTTGACAAACGCTTTAATTCAAAATGGGCGTCTCGTGACTTTCTGCAGAAATACATGTCAGCTCTTTTCTGCGGCTCAATTGACTAGGCCCAAAAGCAGGCAACTTATGATTTCTAATATAAAACAAACACAAGAAAAGTATTAATGTAAGAAATAATGTAGATTCAGTATCCACCCCTTGGTTCACTAATTAATTAACCCACCCGATTAATCAAAATGTTACCTAGCCATTGCAAACAAATAAAGCAGCGTTTATATCTACCAGTCTCCGTTATTCCATGAGACCCATATGCACCTAGAATAGTAGAAATGACATCACACAGATAAGGAAAAGCAAAACAAGCACATGCTTCTTTTAAGTTTGCAGCAGTTAGTAATGACAAAAACGAAAACAATAAATTATTTTATTATTTTGTACGAACAAAAAGATGCAACATTTATGCACGTTTATGAGCACACATGTTAGTCCCCCCACGTGTAAAATTTAATCTAAGTTGTATTAGCACGACATATCACAAATCATTAATATTTTTATTCATGTTATGGAAATGTGACTTCGCGAGTTTAAACAAAATTTTGTTTTCTATCTCGCTCCATCAACTCCCTCATCTGGTGATTAACAAATCACCACACCAGCACTCAAAATTTTGGTAAATTAAATTTTTAAGAAATCGATTCAAATTCATTTGTATCAGTAAACCTAAAAGTCTGTTTCTGCATAATCTTTGCAATTAACATGACGCTCTCTATGTAACTCCTGTAATTCGATCTCCCTTTCTTCTTCTTTTCTGAGTTTATAGATTCTTTTCTTTTCTTTCAACTGTTTCTTTCTTTTATGTAACAAACAACCTAATTTGGTCAAAATAAAAATGAATACTATTATAATCAAAGGTGCCAGAATCTTGCCAAGAATTGAACTTCCGATATTATGAAACCAGTTTTTAATTGCTTGAAACCTTTTTGAAAGTTTCCCTGTAAAATCTTCTTCTTCTAAAGGAATTATCTCTGAATGCATTTGTGTAATATTCTTAATATACATTTCAATATTCTTACTTTCATCAGGTATATATGTACAGCAATGTTGAACATGTAAAATGCCACAGACTCCTCCCTCTTTTGCTAGGAGTATGTCTAAAGCAAGGCGGTCTTGAATTACCATAGATCTAATTGCAATAACTTCAACATTCACTAATTGAAACCCATCAGCAGTATCAGTTGATAATCTATCAACTATAGTGGACAATTTTCTGATTCTCCCTGCATTTAGAGTTATACCAACAAAAGGTATTACAGCTTGAAAAATATCTCCCAGAACTTCAGTAAAAGTTTCTCTTTTAGCTCTATTTACATAATTATGAATTTTAAACAATCCTTCTGAATCTCTGTCAACATGAAACACTTTAGGAAAAACAATTCCCACATAACAAGTTCCATACCAATGGTCTGGAAGGTTGTAGTAGGCTTTGTCACCACAAACAAAATAAATCCCAGGAAAGATAGGATCTTTTCCACCTTTAAATCCCCAACCTCCCAATATCTGATAAGTATCTTCACAGTTACTTGCACCTACAAAATAATTATCAAAAAGTGTATTATCTCTTCTAATGCAAAGTTTTCCACTAACTGGTTTGTCTATGTGAATTGCAATATTTTCAAGCATTTTGCCATTTAACTTCTCATCCTCTTTCTGCCAGAAGTCTGACTTAGTCTGCTTGACTAATTCATTTCTCTTATAAATTGCTCTTCTCTCCTCAACCATATTCAAAAATTTCTTTCCTTCAGCACTTAATTTACATGTTAGATTATTCTTGTAAGCATACTCATATGTGAGTTCATTAGTAACAAGGAAAAATTCTCTCATTTGTTTTGCTTTCTTATGCTTATTTAAAGCGTTATCAATCTTAATATTAGCAAAAATCTCATCATAATTTGAATAGTAATATTCTAAACGTCCAGTTTGATAAAATAAACTAGTTAATACACTACATGTTACAGCATAAGTGAGAGGAAGCATGTTATATGTTACTCCCTCAGAAACAGAAGCAGGTAATTTAACACAGACATAGCAGTCTTTTGCATCCATTACCTTAACATATTCACTCAATAGCTTTGTGAATGTATTACTTGAAAAATCACCTATTGATTTATCTTGATGAATGTTAGGCTGATGATCAATAACTTTTGCAGATGCACTATGTTTAGTTAGGCTAACCAGAGCTTTGCTTGTTATGTTAACTTTGTGTAATTCTCTATTCATTTCTAAAGGGATAATCACAGCTAATACCAACCAGAGCAGAACTAAAATGAGCAGACATACCAGAGTCATCTTACAGCATCTTTTAAAAACAGAACATTTTGAAGTACTCTCCTTAACATAAGGCATTTTTGGTTAGTTTTAGCCTCAAAAATAAAAATAAATTTTAAAATTTATATACACCCCCCTTTTAAAATATATTTTTCTTTTATAACCCTAAACAAGATTTCTTCGACCTTATGTCATACATAAGTTTTCTTCAACTAAACAGTTTTTCTTCGACCTTATGTCAACTAACAATTTTTCTTCAGCCTTTTGCCAATTTAATAATTCTGTACTTTAATCATTGTCACTAATTTCTTGGATTTCGTTTTCTTCTTCACTACTATCATATATGTCAATAACAGGTGGAATTACTAAGTAAGTCCACTCAGGAGACTTGTATTTTTGGTTTGGTCTTATTATTCTCTTCCCTTTTCTCGATATCACTTCAATTTTCCTTCCAACTCCAACTTCTTTTCCAGGACTCTTTTGACTACTGATTTCTTCAACTTGTTCTGTTGGCCTTTTGATCAATCTGACTCTCAATCTTCCACCTGGCCAGTAGTCTGCTTTTCTCACGTACTTCTTCTTTGGTTCAGAATTATTTGATTCTGACTTCCAAGTCCTTTTCTTTCCGTTTTCACTTTCACCTTCCACGTCACTTTCTTCAGTTTCGTAGTCTGAAATTTCAATTGACTCAGGAACTTCTCTATTCGGCAATTTCACTCCTTCAGGAACTTCACTTTGTCTTCCATCACTGGTACTCGGTAATTCGTTCTCCTCCTCTTCCTCAATTACCTCCAACTTCCCAGATTTCGGATTTTTGTTCCTTACTTCAGAGTTTGTTCTCTGCCTTTCGATACTCTCCTGGTCTGAAACTTCTTTTGGTTCAGCTTCTTTGTCTTCAATAGAGACAACCGAATCCTCAGTTATCTTTCCTTTTAACAGATTCTCTTCACCTTCAGAATCTATTTCAATTATTTCCAAGTCTTTTCTTGTCAGATTTCCATTCACTGGCACAGTTTCCAGATGTCGACTTTCTTGTCGATCTTCAGAATCTGGAATTACTTCACCTTCTGTTTTGTCTTCTGCTTCAGAATATTATGACTAGGATGTATCCAACGTTTCAATCCTCTGCACTTTACAGCATTAGTAGTGATCAAGATTATCTGCCTAGGTTTCTGCCATCTAGGAGCTAGACAATTCCTTCTCCGATGTACTTTCGTTCTGACCCAATCGCCAGGTCTCAGATCATGAGTCAAAACTTTTTCATTTGATTGAGCTTCAGTTCCCACCTGATTAGACACAGAAGTTACCATATCAGATAACCTTTTACAGTAATCCAAAATTGCACTGTCATTTATGCTCAACAGTTTACCTACAGGTACAAAAGCTTGCCTCATAACTCTTCCCATTAAAATTTCATGAGGACTCAAACCTGTCTTTTTATCTGGTGTACTTCTTAATGACATCAAAACAAGTGGAAGAGCATCGGTCCACTTAATACCTGTCTCAAGACACATTTTTCCAATTCTGTTTTTGATTGTTCCATTTATTTGTTCAACTACACCTGATGCCTCTGGTCTGTATGCACAGTGTATTTTCTGCTCAATGCTCAAAGCTTCACAAATTAATTTCATCAGTTTGTTATCAAAATGGCTTCCTCCATCACTCTCAATAGTGACTGGAAAACCGTACCTTGGGATGATTTCTCTGAGCAATAGTTTTGCTACTGTAATTGAATCACAGTGTCGTGTAGGAAAAGCCTCTACCCATCGTGAAAATAAGCATACAATTACAAGTACATATTTCAAACAATTGTGTAAGGGCATTTCAATGAAATCCATTTGTAACCTGGTAAAGGGACCACCTTCTCGACCAATTATTCCTGTCCCCACCACTGATTTTCTGTTTGGATTCATTTGTTGGCATGACAAACACCTTTGACAAAAAGATTCAGCAATAGTTCTAAACTTGGTATTGAACCAAGTTTCTCTGAAAAGTCTGACCATAGAATCTCTTCCTAGATGTGCTGGACCATGATATAATCTGGCCATGTCAGCAATCAAACAATTTGGTAAGACTACTCTGCCATCTTTGTAAACCCACACTCCATCTTCTTCTCGTGGTCTACAATCTGATCTTAACCACAAGTCTTTTTCATCATCTTCTGCTTCGTTTTGTAAATCTCTAATCTCATGCCATGTTTCTACAACAGTTGTTAGTATTAATGAATTTGAATCAGTTTCTTTACTCCTCTCCCGATTGTATGAATAATTTTTCCTCGCGCAGTACTTTGCTGTTTCATCTGCGAAGGCGTTTCCTTTGGAAATATAATCAGTTCCTCTAGTGTGCGCTGCACATTTGACAATGGCAATTTCTTTTGGCAATTGTATTGCTTCAATTAATCTCCTTATGAAAACTGCATTTTTAATTGGTGATCCTGTTGATGTCATGTATCCTCTCTGTGACCAGAGTTGTCCATAATCATGCACAACTCCGTACCCATACTGACTATCAGTAATGATGGTAACTCTTATATCCTTTGATATTTCGCATGCACGAATTAAAGCAATCAATTCAGCCACTTGTGCTGAACGAACTCCTTCAAGACATGATGCTTCTTCAACATCTACGACTGTACAAACTGAGTATGAAGCTTTCAAGACACCTCCTTCGGATCTTAAGCATGAGCCATCTACAAAGTAGACAAAATCCGATTCAGACAAAGGTCTGTCTTTGATGTCTTTTCTTGGTTTTGTGCAGAATTCCATGACATCTAAACATTCATGTTCTGTTTCAATGTCATCAACAATTTCAGAATCAGGCAGTAATGTAGAAGGATTCAGATTCAAACATCTTGAAATCGAAACATTATCTGCTCCCAGAATGATTTTCTCATACTTTGTCAATCTGCTACTTGTTAAATGTTGAGTCTTACCTCTTGTCAATAATATTTCAACTGAATGAGGCACAAAAACTTTCACAGGAAATCCCATAATGATTCCTTCACTTTGTTCAAGGCTGATACTTGTAGCTGCAACTGCTTTTAAACAACCTGGTAATGCTTTTGCAATTGGATCAAGAACTGCAGAGAAGTATGCAATAGGTTTCTTTAAATTTCCATGTCTCTGAATTAACACAGATAATGCACATCCTTCTCTCTCGCTGCAATACAGTTCAAAATCTTTCTCATAATTTGGCATACCTAAAGCAGGAGCTTGGCATAAGCTCTTTTTCAGGTTCTCAAAAGATTCCATCTCAGCATCATTGAGATTAATTGGATCTTTTATATCTGACTTTGTCAGTCTTTGTAGTGGTTTTGCAATTACTGAAAATCCACTTATCCATTGTCGACAGTAACCTACCATTCCCAAGAACATTCTGACCTGTCTTTGTGTTCTTGGTGGTAACATTGCTTGAATCATTTTTATTCTCTCTATTGTTACTTGTCTTTTTCCCTTTGCAATTCTGTGACCAAGATATTTTACTTCTTGTTTGCAAAACTGTAGTTTTGCTGGGGACACTTTATGTCCTTCTTCTGCAAGGCGGTTTAACAGGATTATTGTGTCTGTTACACAATTTTCTCTTGTCTTTGCAGCTATTAATAAATCATCAATATACTGCACTAATGTAGACCTGCCAGGTAAGTCTAGGTCTTCTAATGATCTTTTTAACAGTTCGTTAAAGATTGAAGGACTTTCTGTATAGCCCTGTGGGATTCTTGACCATCCGAGGGTCTTACCTTGGAATCTGAAAGCAAATATTTCATAACTGTCTGGATGTAAGGGAACAGTAAAGAATGCATTGCAAAGGTCGATGACTGTATACCATTCAGCATCATGTGGAATCTGAAATAGAATTACTGCTGGATTTGGACCCACAGGACAACATGGAACGACAATTTGATTAACCTTTCTCAAATCTTGTACTATTCTAAATGTTCCGTTAGACTTTTTAACTCCCATAATTGGTGAATTACAAGAGCTACTCTTCATTTCCTTTAATACACCTTGCTTAATTAATTTTTCAATTATAGGTGTAATACCTTCAATTGTTTCTGTTTTCATTTTATATTGTGGAGTGTTTGGAAATTCTATTCCCTGTTTCAATGTAATTTTTACTGGATCTACGTTTTTCATCAGACCCATCTCATTTCCACTAAAATCCCATATTTCAGATTTCACTGTTTCTTTGAGTTCTTCAGGTAGATCTTTTTCTTCAAATGCAGGAAACAATTTTGTTTCTTCTGCTTCTATCATCATCATTGTCATTCTGTATAAACCATCTTCCTCCATTGTTTGTAACTCAACTCCATCAGGAGAACAATATATTCTACAATTCATTTTACATAGGATGTCTCTACCTAATAGATTCACTGGACTACTATTACAAACCACAAATCTGTGTTTGTCTCTGTAATTTCCAATTTCAACTGGTACTGGATCAGTTAAGTCAGTTTTAATTTGCTGATTACTTACTCCGACAACTTGGATGGTATCCCCAGAGAGAGGTAGGTTTTTAATTTCCACTGATCTAACAGTAGAACGGGTAGCACCAGTGTCCACTAGAAAAGTGATGTCTACATCATTAACTTTCCCGTTTACAAAAGGACCAGACTGGTCAACCTCAAGAGTGGCTCCAACAACACACTCTTCCTCCTCTCTCGGGCACCGTCAACAATAATCATCAGAATCACTGTCTTGACTTTCTGCTAATAAAAATTGTTGTGAAGCATTTTGCATTTGAACCCTTTGCTGCTTTTGCTGTTTTTGTGGTTTTATTACCTGTTCACTTCCCTGAAATCCCACGTTTGGATTATATTTTTGAACTCCCCCACAATTCGGAAAAGGTGGTTGTGGTAATTGGTCTTGACGATTATTCACCTGTTGTTGTTGCTGTTGCTGTAACTGTCGTTGAATATTAAATTCGTTTAACCCCTGTTGCATCTGTAGCTGTCGCTGCAGGTCAACACCATTCTGCATCTGTGGATTCAATAAGGGATTCTTTAAGTTTTTAGGAGGATGAGGACACTCGTCCCTCCAATGTCCAATTTCGCCACAATTAAAACAAGGTAATCTTTGCTTCAACTCCTCAATCTTTGGGCTAAATTTCTTTGGGAAATTATTACCTTTAAACTTTCCTTGTATCTGGTTTGTATTTCCAGTTTGAACAAAATTAGTGTTCTTATTTCCCATGCTGGCAATCTGTTGCTCAGCCACCTTTACCTGAGCCCACATGGCTTTCTCCTTCAGCTTCTTCTGTTTTACTTCTATTTCATCGCTACAATACTTTGCTTTTCTTAGAATATCATCTACAGATAGTGATTGCCATCCGACAATACTAGTTCTGATCATTTCTCCAATTTCAGGTTTTAGTCCATAAACAAATCTATAGACAAAATGACTCATGTCTTTTTCATCTAATTTTTCATAACCACTGTATTGTTTAAAGATTAACAGTAGTCTTTCATAAAAAGAATGAACTGATTCTTTTGTTTCCTGTTCTGTTCTTTCTATTTTAACCCAATCGACTTCTTTGGGTGGAATTTTGTTTTTCATCCAAACAATTACTTTTTCATAAAAATCCATTACAAGTGGATTAGGAGCACCTGTTTCTTTAATTCGTTCAGGTTCTGCCTTTGGCCAACTAATCGATATTTTGCATTCTGTCCAAAGATCAGATGGAACGACAATGTCAAAAAATCCATCTAAATCAATCCACAGAACTTTTGACACTTTGATAAATCTATCAACTTGCCTGTACCACTCAACTGGTTTTTCCCTCAATTTTGGAAAGTCATTTGTGAATAACAGAATGTCCTGTCTCGACCAAGGGATATGAACATATCCTCCACCTGCAACTTCTCTCATTGGAAATTGTTTTGACAATTTATCCAATCTTTCATCTTCCTTCTTTTTCGTCCATTTTACTCTCCATTTATTCAGTTCTCCTAGCTTTTTGATATAGACAATCAAATCTTTAATGTGAACTATTCTTCCCATTGAGTTCAAACTCTCAATGTCACTTTCTGAAAAGTCTAATCTGTAATGCTTTGCAAAATTCTTTTGTTTACTCACATCAATTTCAAGTTCTGCTGCTAGATCCTCTAGTTGATCATATTTATTTTTCGTTTTCCACTGAATGCTTTTGCAAATGAACAGTAGTTCATCATCCCGATAGTAATTTAAACTATCTGGACCAATTGTTCCAATTATTAATTCTTCGATATTCGCTTTTAATTTGGCCACATCTAGTTTTGGTGTGGTTACCCTGACTTCAGGACTCCCTATATCTGATATAGCACCCATTGGTGTTTTTGGAGATAAATCCTCATTAAAGGTTAAATCAGGCATTCTTGATTTAGAAGTGTTTATTTCAGATAAATCTGAATAAAATTTTTCAGCAGCCTTTTGAATTTCTGTATTTAAAGGAATAGTTAATCCAGTTTTGCTTGTTTCCCTTTGGTCAAATACAGGCTGAACAGGACCAATTGTTACTGGAACTGTGACAGCTTCCATGCCTTTTGTCATTCTTTTTATTAGTTCTTCCTTTGTTCTTATATATTCATTATAATCAACATCTTCAACATTTCTTGCCTCTCTTGTATAATCTTTTGGAGGTTCTCTTGCTCTTGGAGTCATTGTAAAATGTCTACCTTCATTTCGAGCATTCTCGAATTCTGGTCTTCTAGGAGTTTCATTGATTTCACAATTATTTGGATAAAGTTTAGGAGCTTCACTAATTGGAGGTGCACTCGGTGAAGTTTCAGTAGAAACCACCGGAGTAGACCATGATCTAGGAGGTCTCAAAGGCTGATTAGGCTGATTCTTTCTAGCAGTTGTATATATTTCTTCCATAACTGCATCCTCAGATTCACTTTCCATAGATTTCCCTGTAGGAGTACCCATTACCATTTCATGAATTAAATACAATCCTTCACTCATGTTTCCCTGTCTCCACATTCTCAATCTATCTTCATGAGTTTCTCTTTTCCAAGATGGATTTTTAGAAGGTCTTTTAATTCCACTAGCTTCTCTTTGTAACTGATACATCTCGTCTTCCCACTCAACTAAAGCTTCGAATTGAGTTGGTCTCGGTTTTGGAACAAGAGCATTCATTTTCTCTCGTAAGTTTCTTAAGACTCTTACATTAAATGAACCTTCATCAGGCCAAGTTAAAACACCGTCATTTTTAGTATAACGTTTCCAACTGTCAAACCATAAGACAGTATGATATCCATATTCACCTTCCATGTACGCTGCAGGTGTTTTATACTTATGAAGTAGTTTACCACCTCGCGTTTCGATTTTCTTGTCAGGTGAAAATAAATTCTTGAATTTCTGAAATAATGTTGACTTTTTCTCAACATGTTTAAAATGATAACTCATTTTTAAGAGTTAAATCTAATTCACAAAATCGTTCGTAAAATGTTTCCGGGATGTTCCGCAAAACAACCAATCCGTGCGCGAAACACACCAACAAGCCAATGACAGTTGAGCTACGTCACTTTTCTGCTCAACCAATAAATTTGGAGTTTTTCCGAACGACCAATCAGCTCACAGGCCGTCAGAGACTCAAGAGCCAATCAGAATATAGCTTGTGACGTAGGTCACCCAATCTCAGCGCGGCTCTGTGACGTACACAGTAGCTGCGGTTTCTCGTTTCTCACTCCTGGCGCTTACCCCTCCTTCACAAAATCTTTTCACAACGCCATTTTAAGAACACTTTTCAGTGTAAATTAATTCTTAACAATGACTATAAAGACAACATCTGTTCGTTTCACTATTTAGGATAGTTTACATACATTCAAGTATCCACACTTCGGAATAGACGGCGCTATTCACACTAAGGATAATATTCAATTGTCAGTAGAGTAAACTTACCCCACCCTTCTAACACGTATAATTATGAACTCGCTTTGCTCTGAACCCACCGCGAAGTGAAAGTTCTAAGAGTTTCCACTTGAACATAAAATACAATTCAAATTCGCACTTTCACACTGAAATTTCCCTAATTTCAAACATACATGAAATCCGTACAGGACTCTCACCTGTTTATAGAAATCATGCACCGTTAGCAAAATAACGACGTTATCCGTACAGGGCTCTCACCTGTTTATAGATATGAAACATGTACCCGTACAGGACTCTAACCTGTTTATAGATAATCATGTACCGACGCTAATTTACCCTTCACTCAAGCTCGGATATAACTAATACTTTTATCACAGTGAGTTTTATGGAAGGCGCTTTGTCCCTATTCTCATGCTGCTCTAATTTCTTAGAAAACCCTCACTATACAAGATTCAGACCTAGCCCTAAAACTGTGCTGCTCGGCGACAACACTATGGTACACGGCGATACCTCTTGTGATACTCGGCGATATCACTACAAACAGAACAGATGGCTTGCGTGACTAATTTCTCGCCACACAATCTATACCGGTATAGCTTACAGATAGCACGAAAAACGAACTTAACATGTGTTAAAACATCGATCCTATTTCCATACCATAACGCTTTAGTAACCCTTAGCAACCAACATATTACCTTGGTTACCCTTAGCAACCATCAATTTCTGCTACCAGAGAATTGATCCAGCGGCCTATAGAAAATATATCATAAACTACGCTACCCAACTTCATAACCTATAAACAAAATTCTATACTAAATATGGACCCATTTATAAACCTGACATATTTTGGGCCTACTGAATCAGGTGGTCAAATTAAATCTATATACACATTATCTACAAACTATATACATATTTATACATCTGCGGAAAGAATGTTGTCATTATAATAAAACTATACCATTTAAATGACCACCATTGGCGACGTGATCTAGCTAATAGTAACCTACACTCCTGAATAACCAAGACCAGCTTGTTTGTCAAAAGTAAGATTTTATTTACTAAATTATGGTATATAAGTTGATAGTTTTATAAATGAATTTTATTTGCAATAAAGCAAGCATGATTGTAAAGAAATATGAGAAAAATACAATTTAAGCAAGTGAATCAAAATCAAAGTGAATATTTAAAGTTTAGCATTTCTAAATTCTAATTCCCTAACTGAGCTAAATAGATAGAAATTAAAGTAAAGTTCTTTGAGGATTCTTACGTGCTCCACGCAAAGTCCAACAGCACATCACCCTCATCGGAAAGTCAGAAAGCAGCAGCCAGCCCATCCCTAAGGGCATGACTTTTTATACCTTTCTACGCTAACTGAACTAAGCAAAGGAAAGTTTTCAGAAATCTTCGACGTCCCATTGGCTGAGAGTGACAAGTGACATGTCACCCAGTTTTCAAAAAGTTCCACTAAATCATATTTCATAGAGACCATTGTTCCTTCCACGTGAAGCCAGAAGCTTCCTCATATTGCAACAAATGTATTAAGTCATTCTCGCAGCGTCCATTGACTTTCATTATACTTCCGCGGATGCCAAGTTAAGGATTGACAAAATGTTCACTTTCGACCTTGGCCATGTCCGACAGAATGATGACAGCATTAGTTTTTGCTTTGTGAACGCAGCTTTTGACAAACGCTTTAATTCAAAATGGGCGTCTCGTGACTTTCTGCAGAAATACATGTCAGCTCTTTTCTGCGGCTCAATTGACTAGGCCCAAAAGCAGGCAACTTATGATTTCTAATATAAAACAAACACAAGAAAAGTATTAATGTAAGAAATAATGTAGATTCAGTATCCACCCCTTGGTTCACTAATTAATTAACCCACCCGATTAATCAAAATGTTACCTAGCCATTGCAAACAAATAAAGCAGCGTTTATATCTACCAGTCTCCGTTATTCCATGAGACCCATATGCACCTAGAATAGTAGAAATGACATCACACAGATAAGGAAAAGCAAAACAAGCACATGCTTCTTTTAAGTTTGCAGCAGTTAGTAATGACAAAAACGAAAACAATAAATTATTTTATTATTTTGTACGAACAAAAAGATGCAACATTTATGCACGTTTATGAGCACACATGTTAGTCCCCCCACGTGTAAAATTTAATCTAAGTTGTATTAGCACGACATATCACAAATCATTAATATTTTTATTCATGTTATGGAAATGTGACTTCGCGAGTTTAAACAAAATTTTGTTTTCTATCTCGCTCCATCAACTGTCACCTACAATTACAAAACCAACAATGATACCCTAAGTTTTCTGTGCCATCTGACCACAATAATAAAACAGCCCAGAACCAGTCCTTTCTTCAAGCACTTTTGAACAATTAGAGCTACAGACATAATATTAATGAAATATGCTACAAATATGTTTTTTTCAAGCAGTATTTATTTTCAAGATTCAACCCTTGCTGGACATTCATTTTTATTATTTTTGTAATTGTTTTATAATGCATTTCGCTCAATCTTCAAATCATCTCCCACGAGTTAGCTCTTGAATGGTTGCCCTGACAACACAAGACAATCAAGTATTCTTTGGAGGACTGACATTGCATCTCAGATCAAGTGCCCAGCATCCTGGTCATTGTTAACACAGGCAGTGTTCTATTTCCCACTGCTAGGCAGTACCTACAACATCACGAACCTGAAAAATTGCCTAATGACCATCATTTTATTATGCGAAGAGTTTTATAATTTTATCAGCATATTAGATGCTGGAAAATGCTAGACAGATAAGTAGAGAACACAGTCTGTTTTCAATGTGTGGTGATCATTTTCTGATGTGGGATGGCACAAGCCAGCAGCAAATGAGGTGGACGCTATGCTGTAAGCAATTTTGTGGTAAATGAATGATGCAGAGTCCAACTGTGTAAGTTAAGAACCTTTATTGTAAGTTCCTTCCAAGTCAGGTTGATAGGTCAAGATAAGAAGTACAGATAAAGAAACCCCACCAGGAGCCAGCTGTTAGCCTGAGTTGACCAACTGCCACAGTAGGATAGCGAGAGGCACTGTGAGCCAGAGAGACACCCAGGCATTCTATTATGTTATAGACATCATGGTATAGTCTATCCAGTGAAGAACAGTAGGGAGGACATTTACTACACATTTCTCTTTGAACATTGTAATGATATGCACTGGAACTTCTTTGACCGTCACAATTCATTGTTTACTTTAATTTTGAGAAGATGATGGAGACCTCAGGGAGGGATGAAATGGCTGGCAACGGATGTGAGCACATTCTCATTATTTTATCGGGTGCTCCTCTGCTACTGGGTGTCAAAAACCCCGGTTTAAAAGGGAAATGTTTGTTTATTATCATTTATTTAATTTAAATTTTTGGTTGCCAAGGGGTTCTTGCTCACATTATTTTACCACCTTTGTCAATCACATTTCCCAAATCAGTAACACTAATTCTTGCGAACTTGCACTTCGAATGTTCCACCGTGAGGCCCTTTTCCTCCAAAATCCTTTGAACCTTAAGAAGCCTAGACCCATGTTCCATTTTATCAGCGCCAAAACCAAGGATGTCATCCTGAAAAAATGTGACTCCTTCTAACTTATTGAATAATTGAAACATGAGGTGCTGAAAAATGGCTGCTGCCGAGCCTAAGCCAAAAGGCATTCACTTAAATTGATAGCAGCCAAAAAAAGTTATAAAGGATGTATATATCCTAGAATCAGGTACCAATGAAATCTGGTGGTACGCTGATGAAAGATCAACAGTGGAGAACCATTTAGCCCCCTTCAAGCAAGTGATCATTTAATTAATTTTAGGTAGAGTGACCTGTCAACCACAATATTGCTGTTTAAATGGTGCAGGTCCATACAGAGTCTGATTTTCCTTTGCTCTGCCTGGCGATGACCACCCGAGAAATCCAATCAGATGCCTCAATAGGTTTGATTACATCAGGAAACAATTCACTTTTTAAGTTCTTTTGCAATTAATCTTTCACCAGAAGGGAACATTGCGACACTATACACTTCGGGAAAAGCAGTATCCTTGAGGCGGATCAAATGGTCAAACCCCAAACGATTCCCCAACTTATCATTAAAACACTGGGAAACTGTTCACGCATGCTGTCCCCCAATGTACTGCCTTCATCAACTATCAATACTCGTTCTTTACTATTAGGATTAAGTATAATGTGTAACATTTTCTTGTCGAACCAATCTAAAGCAGGTGGACCAGTTTTAGCAACCTACAGTTTCCCAGAATTCTATAGCAAATCAAATCAATTGTTTATCTGCTGTAACCCTCAGGATGTATCTAAGGCTCCAACAAATGCCCGCCTACTTTTGATACAAACAAAGTTTTCCATAAGTCTTCATTTTTAATTTTGTAGGGAAATCCAGAGTCTGCATACATTTTCAGTCTAATGCCACTAATACTCATCCAACATTCGGGTTTATTTCTGCACATTTTACACAGGGCATCATTAATGTTCAGAACCAGATTATTCCTAACATTCCTAACAAGACTATTTACTGGTGTATCATCCTCTAACCTATTCTGCGTACTAGGTTCCCCTTCCAGTTCTCCTCCAAATCTAACTTTGGTGTTTCTTCTCCTGCAAACCTAATCATAATGGCCAAGAATGCCACAATTGCTGCACTTATGTCTAGCAGCAAGACAATTTTTGCTAAATGCCAAATGGTCTAAACTATCACATCTGTAACAACCTGTTAGTTCCTAATATCTGGATTTGCCATGACCGAATCTTAAAGTGCCCTGTTTGCCCTGCCTGTCCCCACCAAAGCTTACTTTGCTCACCAACATGGAACACTGCACATTCTCCTTCAAAACAATTGCACTTCTGCTCAACATTTCTGCCTTGCGAACTGTAACTAGAATCTCATCCAAAGAGGCATCACCATTAACCCAAAGTCTTTCTTGAATAGCAGATCTGTGATCAGGTCATCATGTAATGTTCCAAACTTACAATCTAATGCTAAATTCTTTAGTTCAGACACATAACTATCAACTGTTTCTGATTTACCTTGTTTCCTATGGAAAATTTTGAACCTAGTAATACCAATACAAACCATAGGTGTAAAATAATTATCTAGGTGTAACAAGGCTAGATCATATCCATTTATATCATTAGAAACATTACGCTTAGTAATTTGATTGTAAACTTTCAGTCCTGCAGGGCCAAACAAATGTAAGAGTAATCTTTTCTTCTGTGCTTCCGCCATTTTGCCAGCTTCATCCACTGCCCCGATGTAGTTTGTGAAGTATACCCTCCATTCAAGCCATATTATAGAAGTTTCTTATATGACTGCCCAAAACGCCTGAGGTGCACTAATATTATAATTTTGGGTGTTCATGGTGTACAGACTAGTCAAGTGTTCACACTTCGCATAGAGACTCGTTCACTGTCCTGTTCTTCACCACTCCCAAGAGCACCCAACAGACTCACAAGGTAAAAAAAAAATGGGCACAAAATGAAAAATGCACCAGACCAAGAATACAATGAGCAAACAATCAATACTTAAAAAATAAATTGTCAGTCAACTAATATGTTGTAAATACCATATAAATCCTCAATGCTTCGATGTACTCAATTTTAATTCCTGTCAGCAGAACGCATATCTGTGAAGTGAATAGGTGAAATGCCGGTAAAAATACTTCAGAAGCCTACTAATCCAACTTGCAGTAAATCCTAAAGGCCGCCACGAATTCACATTACTTTACCCCGAGTGATGATGTCACTTCCTGGTGTGCCGCACAAGGAACATTGATCCGCTTGTCAGGCTTCCATCACAACTTGCGCAGCAAAGAAGGAACACCAGGACAGGTCTCCTGCACTCCCTGCTCATGCAGTGATGCACACCCGGCACTCTCTCCAGACATCACACTCCCTCACCTCCAAGCCAGCTTCGCGACAAAGGTACATATGAGTAACGGTAATTCCACAACGAATAAGGTGGTCCACATCCGTTTGAAAAATGCACAGCCACATGAACTGTTAAGGTAATCTTGAATATTACCATTTAAGCAGGACAAGCCTCACCTACTGATAGTGTACGCAGCTCCGAGTCCAGTAGGAATCCTCCAACATGGATATGCCAAATCCAAACGAATCTCGTAGAGCCAATGTGCCACCAGTAATCCCTAAGTAACTTCCTGTAAATGTCTTATGCACGCATAGGTTTTGTAGCTCCTCAGCAGTCGTCGCCAGTGTTGAAATGATGCACTGGATGCAGAATTAAGTATACACTTTAATAGCTGAGGAGTGCAGAACAACACCACCAGCTTCACCAGTGTCCTTCCTTCAACTACCCCTACGACCACCCTTCCAATGAAACATAAACATTCCAGGAAAGTTTGCTAGTCAAGCATTTCTGGTAGCTAATTAACATAACAGGGATTAGTTAATGCCTGGGATCTCTGATGATATAACTATGAGCCAAGAAAAATCAAATCAAACCTAGGTTCAACAAGTAGATGGGCAAGGGAAGTATGAACACCCAACAAGAGTCAAACAGACCTAGAGCTAAAATGAAAACCAATAAACCTCAACAAACATTCCTATGACCCCAAATTCAATCAATAGTCAATACCCCTAAGGCCTGGAGTGTTTGTTTATGGAATTTGGTGACAGTATCACCCAAGCTCTGTGGGCAGTTACTGGCTATGGTGCTTTCAGAAATCCAGCACCCTTTGCTTGGGTTTTTCTTGCTCTTGATGAACACATTGCATTCTGGGTGTTCTGCAGATGCGCACAGTAGGCAACAATGGAGGCGGGCGGGGGAAGGGGGGTCGAAAATAAAAAAAGAAATACAAAAAGAAAACGTACCTTCTTATTGCGTCGCCAGTCGCTACCTCCCTGCCACATCTCCTCTGTCACAGCAGGAAGCACCCAGGCTTCCCACCAATTACAGTGCTGCAATGCAGCGATGTGATTAGTCTGAACGCCATGGTTTGGTGCTCAGACTGGGACAGGGAGCCTGGGCATGTTCTCCACCAGCCTGTGTAATGGAGCCTAGTGGGGAAGATGTGAAGCTCTCAGGACTGTTTGGCCGAGTCAAGACGACTGGCCAAACAGTCATGCCCACTAAAAGTGTGCTCACCACTTTGCCCCCTGGCCCCTGCTCTTGCCAGCCCCGCCCTCCCTGCACCTAGCAACAGGAAAAATAAAATGATAATAACATCCAGTTATTATCATTTTACTTTTAATCTGCACTGCTCTGAAAGCAGTTGAGCGACGCTCCTCCGCCTTAGCAGGGAAGCCGGTGCTGGTGTTCTGCAAAAGAAGTGTTCACTGTGAGATACTGGACATGCTTAATCATGCTAGGGACCAAATAAATCATCACTTGGGCAATACTTATAATATGGAAATAAACGCACACAGATATACTCAGTCAGCTTCTGGATCGGCAGCATTCACAGTACTTCTGGTTTGAAAAGAAGATGACCCCAAAGCACAAAGTTCACAATATTTGCTGCAGAAACAGACTTTCAGAAAGCGGACTCAGTTACCATGCAAGCCCTAGTTGTCTTCCACCTTCAGCTGTGTGAAATTTTTTTGTTGGTGCCTGAATTCCAATAAAATAACAACAACAATCTGCAAAGTTCGATTCTTCCTACCACGGAAATGAAGAAAAAAAGGCCACCACACTGAGAACCGACTGGTAAAATGAGGTCCAGTGAGAACTTCATAAACCAGACAAATTGCCTGGTTTATGACCAGGGCCGACAGATCATGTGGTTCTTCTTGGATCGTGTTCTGACATGAAGAACTGCACAAAGTGCATGTTAAGATGTTTAAGTAGTCCAATTTCACTCAGCAGGTGAAATTAAAAAACTGGAAGTTTTAGCCTATTTCATGTTTCACAAAAGAGCTTTGCTCACCCTTCCTAGATGGTGGCAACACCTCTTCACTGGCATCCTGTCTCCACACTGAGCCCTGTCGTCAAGACACATTCTTCCTATCATGAAGGCCCTCATTACTGTTAAAAACTTCTTCCTCACCTACATCTAGAGGAGCAAGGAGGGAGCGCCCTACTTCGCTCTTTTTCTGACACAATATTGACTCCCTTGAATAGCAACAGACACATAAGAGGCATTAGAAATTCAAGCGCATCACTTTAAAACTGATGGAAATACAGTTGTTCCTCCTGATTCATCTTCAATATTAGCTAACTGGTTTACAGAGTTGTCAGAACCACCAGAATCAACATCCTCCCAAACCTGAAAGGTAAACTATTTTAGGTGAACAATGCTACACCAGAAGCAAAAACTTCAACTGAATTGGAACAAAAAAAATGCAAGACCAGAGAAAAAGAGAAGACAAGCCTCCTCCATCTATGCTCCCAAGATCTGGAACAACTATTCAGGAACGAGCTTACGACCCACGATTCAATCAATCAATCAATCAGGGAATTGTAAGCACGCTACTCACCCCTGAGGGTCTCAAATCTCTGAGGGGGGAGGTCCGCAGATCTGTTTAGCCGAAGAGCCAGGTCTTGAGGGTCTTCCTGAAGGTGTCCATTACATTACCTTTCCACACACATTCTGCCTTACTTTGATTACTCTTAACATTTTGTTGAACATTTTGTTCTAGCTAGACTCATGCTCTACAACTACCTTTAATATATTCATATTAAAATAATTGCAGCAATTATTTGCAGCTGAGCAAGAGGAAAGTTAAAAGTCTAAGCACATTTGCGATCTTCTTACAGTTATGGTCGCCTAAATGTAGATGCAAAGGAAGTGTTATTAACAGTTTCCTGTATGTGTCTACAAACTTGACACTAGCTCTGTAAATTTGCACAATTACAGCATAGTTTTTTTAAAGAATTTTTATGTTTTTAGAAGTATGGACTTTTACATGTATAGATTGTTTTGAAATTTAATATTTTTGTATTGCAATGGTTTTAACGAACTATGCAGATAAATAAACTTGAACAGTTTCTTGTAGGTTGAGAGGGTCGGTTGAGCTGTTAGGGTGTGAGGCCGGAGTGTTTTGAATGCTGGTTGCTGTGTTGGATGTGTTGATTAATGTAGCTTCAGTGGAGCTTTGTTCCTCAGACCGTGTTGTTTAACTGAGGCAGTAATGGGGTTGGATGATATGGCAGATTTTCTGATGGATAGGTTTGTATTGAACAAAGCAGATTTTAAATTAAAACCTTATTTCTAAGGTTAGCTTGTGTGTGTCGCTCTAAGTAGAAGGTGATTATAGTGTGTGCTACTATTTTCAGTTGATTGTAGAAACACCATATAAAGAGACACACAGTGAGACATCCTTCCCAAAACCAACCTTTGTATCCATTCATAGAAGGTTGGCCAAAATGTTCCCTCTGACCTTTCTACATATTTTTGGTGAAAGAAGCAGACATTCATACATTTGTGAAGAGTGTTTGTGCAAAAAGCTTGGTGCCAAGCTGCATAACGTTCTTTACGGTTGCACCATCTAGCTATAACTAAGCTACCCTATTGATAGTGCTAATTGCAGTGGTGGGGTTAGCAGAGCATGCCATTTCCCTGACAATATGCAAAAAGATCTGCAAGCAGGCTACATATCATGTATGCCTCTTTGAATAGTTGGCTAAATGTAAGGACCTTGACACCAGGGCAAACACACATGTACTACCAGGCAGAATAATTATCAAGCCGCAATCATGGCATGGAAGAGACAGCTGGGTGTTCTGGGGCTGACCTGTAGTTTGCTGCTTTAACCAAGGAGAAGCTAAAGGGACTTTGCTGTGTGCTGTGTCCCCCTGCTTGAAAGGATTTTTCTGTGTGCCGTGTCCTGAAGTAACTTATCCACAAGGGCCAGAGGAGAGCTGGCTCTCTGTTGCGGAAACTCAGGAACACAAAAGTTTCCAGGTGTGTCTGAGTGACGCTGTGTGCGTGTGCTTTTTGCAGCCTGAGGCCCTCGTAAGAATTGCCCTGTGATCGTAGGTACCAGGAGTCCAAGTGAGTCTCAGCGACGCTGTGTGCGTGTGCTTTATGCAGCCTGAGACCTTCATGAGGATTGCCCTGTGACCATGTGCACCCGGAATTCAAGTGAGTCTCAGTGATGCTGTGTGAGTGTGCTTTGTGCAGCCTGAGACCCTCATGAGGATTGCCCTGTGATCATGTGCACCCAGGACACACAAGTGTCTCAGTGATGCTGTGTGTGTGTTCTTTTTGCAGCCTGAGACCCTCGTTAGAACTGCCCTGTGATTGTGGGCGCCAGGAGTCCAAGTGAGTTTCAGTGATGCTGTGTGCGTGTGCTTTGTGCAGCCTGAGACCTTCGTGAGGATTGCCCTGTGATCGTGTGCACCCGTAACTCAAGGGAGTCTCAGTGACGCTGGGTGCGGGTGCTTCGTACAGCCTGAGACCTTCGTGAGGAGTGCCCTGCGACCTTTCATACCCAGAACTCAAGTGAGTCCCAGCGATGCTGTGTACATGTGCCCTGTTGCAGCCTGAGATCTTCATCATTGCCATCGGCCTGGACCGGCATCACCAGAGGAGCTGTGCTACTGGTGCGAGCCTTTTTTGCCATGGAGGGACCTCAAACCACCAATGAAAAGGAAGGCCCCCTTGAGGAAACTAATGAAGGGCGGACGGGCAGGGGAAAGAAACAAATACTTCAAATCAAAAAGATGTCCGCCCCCTCTAATTAATTAGATGGCTCAAAGTGAGCCCAATGATTATAACATGCAGAGATGAGCTCACTGAATCCCACAACCAGACAACATATTCAACCTGACAACATCTTAGAAAAATATAAAAGTTTTTTGATTCATTTCATCCAAATTAGATGTATAATTTCATAGCAAAATAGATTAATGTAAACACAGGGAATCCTAGCATAAATACCCCACTCAACCCTACATTCCTTCATCCAAACTACACGAATCACGTACAAATTCTAACAAACTCACAAATAACATACTAGCAGTCATACCCATACAACCATCAAATGTTAACCGCTCATCATTCTACAAGATTCAGATGATGCACAATCCTTCTGTCCTGGAAAATCTCCCCAATTCAAGAAGGGAGACCAGATGGCATAATAGCAGGGCAGGTAAAACAACGCCAACGCGCGTTTCGGTGCAGTGCCAGATTTACGGCCACACCTTCATCAGGGCAGTCAAAGTAGGGAAGGGGGGCAGGAAAAAAGCAACAGCATATAATCTGTAATCGGTAAAGAAAACAATTTCAATCCTACATATAAGTTCTACATATCAACATTAAATCGCACACTGTGTGGGGGGCCGAGTTCCACTGCCCGGAATAAGTGAAGCCGAATCGAAGGCCCAAGTCGTGAGGAGAGGAGAAGAGAGTGAGGTCCCGCCCCAGGTAACGCTCAGCGAGCGTGCGTTTGTCACGCCATGGGGGGGGGGGGTGGGGGCTTGAGGAGAAATGCTCTCGGCCTTTCTCATTCTCACAGCGCGAGCCTCCGCTGAAAGTCCGTATTGCGGCCCGTACTTGCCGCAGAGTGGCAGTACCGGGGCCGGGGTTTGGAGCTACACGTTGGTTTACACGATACCCGTGTTGGGGGCATATTGTGGCAGTAGCTGACCACAAGTCAGCCCGAGTGGCATAGAGACTGTCCCGAGCACCGAGATCGGTGCTGGAGTACATTATTTCTGCATAACGAACTACCCGATTGTTGCATTGAGCATTACATCATTTTGATATTACGAATTGCCTGATTGTTGTATTACGCATTACATCATTTTGGTATTACGAACTGCCTGATTGTTGCATTACGCATCACATTATTTCTGCATAACAAACTACCTGATTGTTGCATAACGAAATGCATTATTGTTGCATTACGAAGTGCCTGATTCTTGCATTACGAACTGCATAGCATTGCATTAGGACTGCAATGGCCTAGTACCCGGCCAGGTGAAATATTACAAATACGTAAATGTTGGACTTTTAATTTTGTGGTCTCATCGTATATCTTTTTATATAAACATATTCTTGTTTTTTATGAAACTCGTGTGGAGTCCATTTGTGATGTCATCATTGGGTTACTGAGAGCGGGGTTGAAAATACTTTACACATTTGCTTTGGAGATAAGCCGGGCTACCCGTGCCAAGGCTATCTGAGAAGGTGTCCTTCCTTTCCCTGACTTAGAGGCAAGGGTTTCTATTTGGCCTAAGGTACCTATCTCAGCCAACTAAAGACCCCCAAGTCTAACATTGGTGGCAGCGGTGGGATTTGAACGTGTACTTGTAAATTCACTCACAGTGATTGGTGTACAATACTAGTAGCGCAGACCACGACATAACCACATATTGTGTTTAGATTTTTGGTTCTATTTTTGAGCAACCTTTAAGCCACACATCATGTCTCAGAGGAGTCAAGTAGCCAGTGAGGTTGCAGAACTGGAGTTCGACATTAAGGCATTGCTTGCCTACAAATTTGATCAATTGAGGTAATTCTGCAGAGCTTTGGGATGTCCCATTAAAAGTAGCGCCAAGAGAGAGGAGCTGCAAACGGCCTTGAGGGCCTGGTGGGAAACCAAAGGGGCTCAGGAGACAGATGATGTTGAGGTGGATGAGGATGACCCAGGGAATGTATTTGGTCCACAGGATTTTTCAGTGGAAGGACCAGCCTCAAGGGTTGGTAGTAAGCATTCAGGGAGGAGTTTTTCCCCAGAGGAGCTGGATGAAAACCAAAGGGTCAGAGAGCATGAGTTGGAGGTTTTAAAACATAAAGCTCAAGCAGAAGAGAAGAAGTTGCTCATGGAATGTGAAAAGGGAGCAGAGGAGAGCAGGAACGCTCTCGCCTTGGAAGAGAAGAAGATTCTCACAGCTCGTGAGTTAAGCATGAGGGAACTGGACATGCAGGCTAAACAGGCGGAGTCCAGTTCAAATGGTGGCTGCACACAACCAGTGCCAGTAGGTAAGGTGCACATTCCCAAAGACTTAGTGCGAGATTACCAAAGGGGTGATGATATTTATGTGTGGTTCACGGCATATGAGATCGCACTGAGGATGAATGAGGTGCCTGAGAAGCATTGTGGGGGCGGGCCTATGGAAACACTTTGAGGCTTCTGGGAGGGACGTTTTACCCCCTTTAGAGAGGGCGGGACGCCTGACCTACACCAATATGAAGGAGGCTTTATGCCTCAGGAATGGGCTCATTCCTGAAAAGTACAGGCAGAAATTCAGGAACTTCAAGAAACTGGAATCCAGTACTTGGTTTGAGTGTGTGAATGCATACATGCGTGCACTAGATGGTTGGATGAAGGGCAGCAAGGTAACTGATTTTAAGGGCTTATGCAATTTAATTAGTTGGGAGCACTTGAGTAGTCTGTGTGTTCCAGAGCTGCGCCAGCATCTTTTAGACAGTAAGCTGACTGATCCCTGTAAGCTTTTTGAGGAGGCGGACCGCTGGACCAGCACCAGGGTCCACAAGGGGATTGGAGGTACCATCACCACAAGTGTATAGGGTCCCCCGCAGAAGGTGGGGGAGGACAAGGGTAACCACAAGGGGTTCTCTAAAGGGTCTCAATGCAGTTCCCAGGTAAAAGGGTCCGAGTCCCCCAAGGCTAATAGGTCCTGGCCAGAAAAGGGCAAGTGAGACAACAGAGGTCCTTCTACTTGTCATTTCTGCCCCCACTGGTGCTCCAACACCAGGTTTAGTGAGTGTAAGGTCGGGGGAGGAATTGAGGCCTTGGAATAGGGAGGAGCACTCAATTATGACCCTGGTCCAATTTGGAGATTGAGAGATAGTCCGGGAGATCTCTCTGCCTGAGAATACTAAGAAGTATAGACTGTGGGTGACAATCAATGGAAGGAGGCTGGAGGCTCTGAGAGACACAGGAGCCAGTTTGATATCCGTCAGGTGTCAGTGGGTGTCTGTGCAGCAGGTGATTCCCAATGTACTTCACCCTATAGTTGCAGCAGACAACTCAGTGGGCCTCTGCAAGGTGGCGCTAATTCCCTTTGAGTGGGGGGTCTCAGGTTCCTTGAAGGTCGTTGTAAGTCCATCCATGCCTATAGACTGTCAGTTGGGGAATGATCTGGAGAGTTACCCCTGGAAAGAGGTGGAGCGCCAGGTGCATTTAGTGATGTTGGGTCTGCCTGAGTGGGCTTATGTGACCACTCAGTCTATGGCAGCCAGTAAAGGTATTCAGGAGGACCTGGAGCCTGAAACAGTGCCCCGGTGCCTGCCTTAAAGAGAAGAGGCAGGGGGCATGGGAAACCAGCCCCCAAAGCTCCCATGGTCCAGGAGGAGGCAAACCTTGAGGGGGATGCCCTGGAGCCTACGGGGGAGCAAGTAGCTGAACTGGGAGACCTACCTGAGCTGACCGAATGGCAGCAGGAGGGAAGGCCCTCCAGGGAGGAATTCTGTGAGGAGCAGAAAAAGTGCAGTTCTCTTGTAGGTTTGCAGCAACAGGCAGAAGGTGGCACACTTGATTTACTGGGAGAACGATCTCCCATATAGTGAGCCTAAGGTTGCTGAGCCTGGGTCAGCTTGTGCGCTAGTGGTACCCCAGCACTTCAGAGCCTTCCTACTGGGGTTGGCTCATGATGTACCTTTAGCAGGACATTTGGGGCAGGACAAGACCTTTGAGAGGCTTGTCACCCACTTCTACTGGTCTCAGATGCGCAAGAGTCCTGAAGCTCATTGCAGGACCTGTCAGATTTGCCAGACAAGTGGTAAGAGTGGAAGGAAGCACAAGGCTCCCCTCCAACCTTTCCCTGTAGTCAGCACCCCCTTTGAGAGGGTGGGCATTGACATTGTGGTGCATCTGGATCCTAAGACCACCATGGGCAACAGGTTCTTCCTGGTCTTGGTGGACCATGCCACCCGGTACCCGGAAGCCATCCCTCTCCGGATATTGACAGCCCCCATTTTGGGCCGTGCACTGATGGGGATTTTCACCCCCGTGGGTTTCCCCAGAGAGGTGGTGTCCAACAGGGGTACTTATTTCATATCTAGGTATATGAAATCTCTGTGGAAGGAGTGCGGTGTAACCTGTAAGTTCACCACGCCTTACCACTCCCAGGGTAACGGTCTGGTTGACACATGTCCACATCTTACTTGCCAATAAGACCTAATAAAATGACTCAATTGTATTCTGGCAATATTTCAATATGCTACACAGGTAGATAGGAGGAAGAAACAGAGCAGGGACAGGCCTCTGGCTTATTTAATTATCGAGCGGATAGAGATGATATGAAAAGAGTTCAGATGCAGCACGGATGTTGTCAAGTACTTGGATTTCCCGGGATCAATAAGTAAACAATTGACTTCCAGGTCCACATCTGTGACATTATTTCCTATCCCCGATCCTGATGTATCCATTGTACGGATCTCAGCCTACCTTTGGATGATGTCAGATAATATAAGAAGTGGATCCTTAACATCTACACTGGTATTTTAGATCAACTCTGCAGATCTATGCTCTCTACCCAGTTCAAAGATTGATGCCAGAAAATATCACAGGTGAATCCGGGATGGAACGAAAGGGTATCCGATGGAGAGAGCTGACACGCGAGTTCAATAAAGTGGACAATGGCCCCCTTCTTCTGCCTTGTTCTGCAGCAATTTGAGTTGAAATAACACTGATATGAGTGTCTCCACATTCCTATCATAGCAGAATTCAGCTTGCATTTTATCAGTCAAATGTGAGCACAGCACACATTTAAATAATTCCCTGTGAGCCAGGTTGTGTGCACAGGCTCATCAAACGAGCAAGACAATCCTATTTATATATGTTTTTCAAAACATAGTAAACTAGAAAAAAATAGCAATACCATGCAGGTCAGTAGATGAATTGGACTATCAGTGTGTCGATGTAAATGTATAGTTGTCTATGGTAAATCAGTACCTGGGAAAAAACATCCAGCTGGCCCGGAATCAAGTGAAATTGGTGTTGTAAATTGGTGCAGAGGCCGGCACTATGCAGATAGACATAAAAATATCCATCATGTCCTTGCTTCCACTATATTGTCTGATTTTTGTTTAAAGCAGATGAAAATTTGTATTCAGATACCAAGCTCGCTGCAAAAAAATAATTGTAATTTTAGCTATTCAGTCTCAGCCCTTTACAAATAGTGGCAATCTTTGCCATTCAAAAATACACATCAAGTTTTGCTGTTACAGCATGAAACATCAGTGTCCTCATTTCGTATGAATTGTAAGAAATTTGACTGAAGGTGACCCAGCATCCCGGAGACACATATTTGAATCAAGGAGTAAAAAAAAAATCATTTGTAACTGTCAATAGAAAATAAAACAGTCACAAGACCATAAACGGGGGCCCATCTAAAAACAAACAGATACAAAATAACATATCACATAAAATAAGACATCTAGATTTATACCTTGTTCATTTATGCTCCTGCTTTGCTTAGAAACAAGAGCCTTGACAGGAATGAAAGGTCATAGTTGGTATCTGCTTTGCATACCACTTAGCAAAAGACACACAAATGATGGATGGAATGCAGAAGAAATCAAAACATTCACCCCCAGTCAAGAGATCTGGGTTAAATCCATCGTTCTTTTGCTCACCATGCCACCCCAGTTCAGACCCAGCCATATGCAAATCAGTCTTGACCCTGTGCCTTGTGGGAACAGCCCAGGCATAACTTCCAGGCCATGTCTTCCCTGTGCCAGAAACAGGCACCCTAGGACCAGTTTCAGGTTTTCACCCCTCTTCAGCCAGGCTAGCTTGAATCCAGTGGCACAGTGAGCCCGGGACCCACGTCTGGGCATACCCGGCGCACTTAGGGCGAGAAAGCAAAAGACACTCAAATGATGGATGAAATGCATGCATTGAGGGCCTCATTTCGATGTCAGGTAGAAGGCCTTTCCACAACTTGTCGGTGGCGTTCCGCTCGGCACGTGAGGCTGTATTATGATGCAGGTGGTCTGACCCATGCCTGCAGGGGGAATCTGATCGAGGAGCCCATCAGGGCTGAGCGTGGATTGTAATCCCCAAAATAAAGGCGGTGCCTCCTCAGGCACCACAATGGGGATTTCAATGCATGTTTCTGACAGTAGCGGTCGGTCGTGGAAGTGCTGCGGGGCGGTGACGTAGGATGGGGAAGGGCAGGGTGGGGTGTAGTAAACTATGGATTACGGCCGATTACAGGTAAGTAAACATAAAAATAAATAAACAAATTTTGTTGCGCGTACTGCATTGCCAAATGCAATGCAGTACTCGCAACAAAATTTTATATGTTTACTTACCTGTAATCAGCCGTAATCCATAGTTTACTACCCTCCCACTCTGCACCTCCCACTCCCCATGTCACCACCCGGCAGCACTCCCTTGACTGACCGCTACTGGTTTCTGACAGCCTTTTTAGTATCAGCTCTTAAATTTCATTTAATAGAGTAATTCTCATCCAAAAAGAGGAGTGTCACTGCATATCCCAGAAGACTGCGTATGTGTTGTCTGCTAGTAATGATAATTCTTCAAAATCCCCTACTCGGCCTACAAATACTTACAAATCTTTAATTGCACCATCTAATACAATTATCTGTAAAAAGAAATAGTGTAAAATTCCATAAAATAAATATGACTCTTCCATTACTGTGTCCAGATGTATATTTATTCTTGGTAATCAAGTAATCAGGTACAGCATATAGATAGAGTAGCAATCCAGGAAAAGTTCTAGTAAAGGATCCAGTAAAAGCTCCACCAGGAGCAGCTGCCCTGCTGCTCAGCCTCCAAGATAACTGACAAATCCACATCAACTTACACCGATAGAACAGTACATTACATCACACAGACTGTCTGAGCAGCAGAGAACAAGACACTAAGAAAGGACAAAAAAAAGTAAAGTCCACATTTGTAAAGCGCACAATCACCCGTAAGGGTCTCTAGGCGCTGGGGGGCCGTCGGGAAGATTAAGCGAGCTATTGCCCAGAGTCGCATGGTGCTGGGCTAACCTGCCGCCGGAGCCGGGGATCGAACCGTGATCCCCAGATTCCAGCGTCAGTCGCCCTGGCCGCGGCGCCACACCTCTCCCACAAAGAGGAGGGCAAGAAGGATGCAACACACCTTTCCCTTTAACAGAAACAATGAGGAAGACAGACAAGCGAGTAGAGGAGCAAAAGGGTAACAGAACAGAACACCAAACACACACACACATATAACCTTCTTCGCAATAGTAAGGAGAAAAGGTTAAACACACAAAGAGGGTGTGAGTACCGAAGGTTGTACTAACACCAAAAGACAACAAAAGAATACATGAGCGTAGTTAAACTGAGCGTGGTTAATGTGCTCCACATGAGAAGCCCACTCATTCATCACTAACACAAAGAAACTGAACACCTCAATAAATTTTGAGCAATGAAGTTTCAGTACTGCTAAATATAAATGAAATTTGAAAATGAAATTTGAGCACCTCTAACAAAATAGAGCACCTAAGTGGTTCATAACAAAGAATCACCAATAAAACTGAGAACCTCTACGGCTGCTCACCAATAAAACTGAGCACCTCTACGGCTCCTCAGTAGCAAGCATAAATAACACTGAGCATGAAAATGAAATTTGAACACCTCTAACAAAATAGAGCACCTAAGTGGTTCAAAATAAATAATCACCAATAAAACTGAGCACCTCTTCAGCTCCTCAACAATAAAACTGGCCACCTCTATGGCTCCTCACCAGCAAGCATAAATAACACTGAGCACCCCTTTGTTTCATAATCATTAAGTATAGCCAGAACTGAGCACCTCTTTGGCTCATCACCAGTAAGCATAACGCGAATTGAGCACCTTAACCTAAGTCGAGCAAATAAATTGCTCAGTAGCATAGAGTAGTAGGATGCAACAAATAGCCAGCTAATTTTTCATCTTCATCAAATATCATTTCATTCATTAAACAAGTCTCAAAATAAATGGTTAATCGATTCGTTTTTCCACTTTTTGAGCAAACCACAGACAGTTAAAGGTAGTGCTGTAATGTGCCTGGATTCCACAGTAGGTGGCTTTGAACAAAGAAAATCAAGCCTGAAGTTTTAATTACATAATCAATATTGAAAGTCTTTTTGATGAACAAATGTGATAGTTCCAGAAATCCAGATGGACATGTTCCAAGGTGAACAAGTGTTCCACTATATTCTAATGGAAAATTAGGTTCAGCTCAAGATCTATATACTATGGAAAGTAATAACAGGCTAATGTTTAGACCATAATATGTCTCCCAGGCTTTAAATTAAATATTGAATATAGATATCATTTGTCAAATTTTTGTCCACATACCTTGGCATAACTTTTTAAAATCTAAGGTGACCACAAAGATTCAAGTTGTCCATGTGAAGATCACGTATTAAAATTTAAGGTTACCACAGAGATTCAGGTTGGCCCTGTAAGTGATGACTTCCTAGAAGAACAGACGATGATCATGTTCTCTAGTATAGAAATTGCAAGTTTAATATTCAATAGAAGAGGTGTTATTGCTCAGTGGGTAATTACAGCAGAAAAACCTGAGTCTGAGAAGTATCCAGCAGTGTTGCAGTTACCCTTGAAAACTCATAGTCTTGCAGCCACACATTTCAATTTGGAAGCAGCCAAGGGAGGGCTGATATGACTTCATACAACAGGCAATGGGCTTCAGATACCTCATAATCACACCTTGAGGTGGAGCTGCCATAATGTTGCTCCACCTCACGAAAAAGGAAAGATACCTCAATTAGGGTGGCTAGATAGTGCTCTCTTTTCTGAAATGAATGCGCACTCCGCGCTGCCAGGACCAGAGTGATGGACTTCACAGATTATCTACCAGCTGCTTGATTGTCTAAAGGTCTCAGCCCTGTTTGTCTTAGAGAAGTTGAGAATGCAGAAAAATTGGAAACTGAGGAAATAGCCCAACAGGCATTCCATTGACATAATTAATTTCACATAAACATCCAAATTACTTGTTGAACGCTGTCTTTTAATTGAATGTGTAAGTAACCAAAATGTGTTTCACTCGAGCTATAAAGGCCATCAGCCTTCATCAGGAGTTTTTGAATTACTTTGTTAAATATATTGTTTATTTATTGCTGTGCTTCTTACAAAGTTGCATCAGAAGCCATCAAGGAAGTCTTCTCATATCAGTCAGCCCAGCCTTCCTATGTCAGTGCATCTTAAAGGACCTGCAGTTCCACGGTAACTGAGAAAGGGTACAATGGTTCTGGGTCTGATGACTCCTTCTGCTCAATACAGTATGACGAAAACAAAACACCTTTCAAAGTATTCATTTTGGCATAGTGCCTAACCTTCTTGGCTTTTCTAAACCCAAATAGCTGAGCTGTTCCTACTTGGTCTCTTTGAGGAAAATGAAATTTTGCCTGACCAAGCTGTCCCCTACGTATACCCTATGTTACATATATGTGCATGTCACCCATGCATAATTCCTTGTAGTGGCCTGAATCACTAGGCCTCTGCATTCATGTCCTGCATTAGAATGCCAGTCATCAAGTTTCCCAAACGTTCAGTTAGCATGAAGGCCCATGTATTTGCATTGCATTGTGCACTTTTAAATAAATATCGTAATGAACCCATTTTGTGGTTCACCCTGAGCCACATTCTGGAATAAGGGTTTTTCATGACTCCTGACACACTGAAGGCTGCAGTTACGTATCTCTGACCTCGCATGCTTCTAGCTCAGCCGAAAGAGGCCCGGCAAGAGGCCTGCCAAGACAGTATTATGAATAACAGTTATCTGTCTGCTCTGCAGAATAACATTTCAGTCCGGTGAGGAAAGTAAACAGATCCCGTCCGCGAAAGATAGGGCCTAGCCTCTCTGTCTCCATTAAAGTAAATCACAGTGCTTGCATCCATAGCCCCCACATAATGAACAGAGAAATATATGCTTTTTCTTGATTCATAGTGATGAGCAACTTTTGCTTCAGATAATACATCCCCTGACTCTAGATATCAGTTGTACTAGATGTGCTGGTCGCCTTGACACAAGAGATCTCTCTACTAGGTTGAAAGTCAGCTTCCTCCCAGTTACACGTCAATTGCACGTCATGCTCAAGTTGCACAATTAGGGCATAGTTCCAGCAAGCTATCCAAACTCCTCCTCTAAGTACCCACCCACTTATGACACCTACCTATCACCTACCTATGACTCATCAAAGTACACACCCTCATGTACGCCTACATGCTCTTATCTCTTTCTTTCTCTGCTCTGCCTCGAGCGTTCCTTCTTACGCCCTATGTACAAGATTAAATGTATAAATATGATGTTCAGTAAATAAATGTTAGAAGACCCTTCCTGAACCTCAGTGGTGATGGAACATATTCTCCCATGACTCGAGTTATTGGAATAAAGCCCATTTTAACTCAGATACCACGGACTCTGCCTCTCACTTGATGCATGATAATTGTTAATGCCTAGAAATTATGCCAGGGTAATATTTTATTTACCACATTAATTTGGCGCCCGAATCCAGGGACAATCCCTTTCCCCACGCGCCGGAGGTGTAGGTCCAGCTTTGCCCCCTTCTACAGCCGTGACGGACTCTAAGTGCACACGGGATCGGGATTTCCCGCTACTCCCTCAGGCCCAGGAAGAGGATGGACTGCGACCAGGCATCCATGCGAGGCGGTGAGGAACGCGGATCGTCTCGACCAGAGCCCAACCCGTGAGAGAGCAAGGTCCGAGGTCTCCAGAGGTCCACCTGTTCCGAGGCGCATGCGTAGAAGTCCGAGGCCTTCAAGTTTCAAGTCCTGCTTCCCGGTGAGTACCACTATGGGGAATGCATCAAGTTTCAAGACGGGTCCACTGTAAAAGGTGGAAACGGTCAAGACGGGTCCACTGTAAAAGGTGGGAACGGTCAAGACGGGTTCACGTTATTCGTGAAAACGGTAAAGACGTGCCTCATTTACATGAGCGCGGTCAAGACGGGTCCACGGTAAAACGTGGGCACGGTAAAGACGTGTCTCATTTCTGAGACCGGTATGGTTGTACTGTATTCCAGTGCACAAAGTTTTTCAAGTACATGTTTAGTTTCTCTGTATTGGTTTAGATCGTGTTTGTTTTAATGTTACAATGTTTCTTGTATGAATGATTGTTGATTGTTTCAGTTTATTCTCGTGTATTGTGTTTTCATTGAGGTGAAACCAACGCAATAAGTTTTAACATGCCACTGTTTTCAAAATTGCGTCAGATAGGGACCAGGAAAGGTATACTAGAAGAGTCAGTTAACATCCCGCCTAGAGACACACCTGGTCATTATATGTATAATAAGCATGGATTAGACGCTATCTTGTTTTTAGATTTATGGGTAAACTGCACGAAGGATCTAGAGGAGAAATATGGATGGCCTGTCTCAGGAACATGGGATTCAGAATGCATTATGGGAGTAGAGGAAGCGCTATGGAAGAGGAAGTCAAGACCCTCTCAGAAAGATGCCATTGAGTTATGGCGCAAAGAGTCACATAGGAAAACAGAACAGACTGGTAGAGAATGCAATGCCGTTGTTACTGGTATTTATCCCGTCCTGTCAGAAGGACTAGCTAGAGTGACCACCTCAGAAAGACCCAGTAGGTCGCGAACGCCACCACCTGTACCCTTTAGAGTATGTAGAAACGGCCGACAGCATCTGAAGCGTTCATTTCCTTGTATCTAGACAAGTCCCTTCTGGACTGCGCAAGTGCCTTGTGAGTAACTGGTTGAATTAGTTGTGAATTGCGCTTTGTGCTTAAGACTTGTGAATAGTTTGTTGAGTCTTCTTAAGAATAGCTCCTTGTAAATATGGTTTATGAAGAGCATGTCATTATTATGACTTGTTGAGTTTCTTGTGAATATGGCTTGTGAATAGCGCCATGTGGTTATGTTTTGTGCAGAGTATGTTATCATTACATTAGGCAGGAGAGAGCTGGATCTCTTTCAAGTGCTTGGAGAAAACGTTTTGAAGATGTGCGTACTTGTTATGTGATAACATGGAGAAATGAGTTCATGACTTTCCCATGTACTGCAGTCATTGGGGAATGATTGTGCTTCAGCTGCCAAAGAGTTAATATCTTGTATTGAGAAGGCAGTATTTGTTTTAACATGCTGTTTAACAAGGTGTTGAGGGATTTTGGCGTTTTTTGGTGTTTGCGGAGGGCGTGTTTTTGAGCGGAAATCCGTACCCGTTCCAGTGGAGGGATTTGGTTGCTTTTTGGTGAGGATTTTTAGGGAATCGCTTGGACTACTGTGATGCCAAATTTGAAAGGGATCTGAGCTGTGGAAGTGGTGAAAAAAGCATGTTTTGTGCGGAGGTGCGATTTGCCATGTTATCCAATGGGCGTATTTCTGAAAATTGAGAAATTATTTTGGAGGTGTTCCAGGTGCGCTAGAGGCCCGGGGGTTGGATCAGCGGTAGAGAAGGTGGATGGCCAGATGTGCTGAATTTTGGGGATTTTTGGCTTGGGCGGAAGGGTGTGTTTGGCTAATGTGTATTTTTGGAAAATGGAGCTGTTTTGATTTGTGCGTGCTTTTAGGCCGAGATTTCGTGGTGTGCTAAATAGTTCTTAACTGAGTCTGCGGGATCGGCTGAAAGTTGGGAGTGTCTAGTTTTGCGGCAAAGTAGTTTGAAGAAAATTGGTGGAGGGGAAGGTGTCTTTTTGGCGTAGTTTGGAAGTGCGTTTTAGCACGATTTCATGGCTGTGTAGCTCACATGCATGGTTATGTGAGCTGACACTAAAAGTCAGTGAGTGGTGAGATGAATGATGGTTTGATTTAACTTTTTCATTGGTTGCTGGGTCTGCCTATGTGCTTTGACAGCTTGCAGATTGAATGGTAACATCTTGCATGGAGAGTAAAGTAGTGTATTTGTAAGGGTTTGCCTTGGAACACTTGATTTAATGTGTTTGACTCAGAGGTCGGTAGTTGTAAATAAACTAGTCGGATTGAGATAAGGATTTGCACGGAGAGTGCTTTAATGTTTTCACGGCTGAGAAGAAAATATAAAACAGACCCATCATAGAATGTGCTTTTAATTAGTGTAATGCAACCGTGTGTTTTTTTTTAAATAGGAATGTTTCTACAAAATATTATTATTATTTTTCCCAATGCAAGCTGCCCTTTGGAATAGCGTAGTGACAGTTAATCCACTCAATTAGAAAAAATAGCTTTTTGAAAAATGATGAATCTGGCCCTTTTAATAGGTAGAATAGAAGAGCTTGCACACTTAATTATGAATATGTTGGTTATGCAATGTAAAATTATGGTGTTTCACATGTTATTTTCAAAAAGTAAAATGTGGTGTGTTTCCATGCCATATTGTTCTGTTTCTTTTTCCTTTGCAGCTAGTATCAATATTTTATGATATGATTATTTTAAAATGCTAGCATGTGTCTGAACTACGAAATAGAAAATAAAAAAAGTCCTTATTAATTACTGATTTTAGGATGCTTTTTATCGCGTTTTAAATTTGCTTCAGTTAAGTTAGAGAATGTTGGTTAGCTATCTGGCCTGGGTATAGATATGTTTTGAATTACACAGAATGTATTTTTCGACCTTGAGGTGGCCTGGCCTGGAGAGATGTTTTGTAAAGGGAGGGCTTTTCCCTCTTGGAGCACAAGCCGTGCCTGTCTTGTTATTATTGGCCATAACCCAATTCTTTCCGCGATCCCTTTGTTTATGTAAAGGGAGGGCTACTCCTCCGACTGACACTAGCTTCCTTCGCATGTAGAGGGTGGAGGCTTGCATTCCAACCAAGCTCACTCTTTAAGAAACTTGGCAGACGCTTGACTCTTTCAATGAGCTCAGCGTTGGCAGCGACCCAATTTCAGAGAAGCAGAGAAGAGTGAGAGGCTTGTCTCCTATTTGTTATGTTTGACACTGAGCCAGCTCTTGGCTCTGAGGGGAGGGGTAGGTGAGCAAGGAGTGGGGGTTGCGAGGCTCCAGCCCATCTGTCTATGCTAGAATAATTTGGATTTTGTTCAAACACATTTAGAGAACATATTGTAGGTAGTATGGTCATACTATTCCCAAGATTTAGAGTAGGATTTTTTCTAAACTACAGAGCTTTTGGAAAGAGGTTTCCCCAAAATAAAAATTGTGCTTTTGAACTGAAAATTATTATATATTTATTTATTTATTTTTATATAATTTCATTTTTGCTAGATTGGTGGCAGTGAGCCCTAGCATTTACAGTGACGCATTAAAGAGACAGCTAGACAGTATTCACATGCCTGCCAACACAGCACTGATTCAGTACGTAGACGACATCCTGATTACAGCACGTTCAGAAAAAGAATGCGAAAATGCATCACTGACAGTTGCAATTCTGTGAAAAGCAAGTGGTGCGCAAGGACACTTGCTTTCAAAGGAGGGTAGACAGCTAACACAAGATCACATACAGGTCATTACTAACCTTTCACAGCCCAGGACACAAAAGGAAGTTCGTGCATTTATTGGCCTCACTACCCCAGTATGCATATCTAGCCAAACCCCTCATACAGTTAACTACACAGGAGGCAGCCACTCCGACTGTCCTCCCTTGGACACAAGAACACACCTTGGCATTTGAGGAATTAAAGAGAATTATGTCACGCGCCAGTTTTAGCGACTCCATGTTACAGCAGACTAAATTTCATGCTTTTTGTAACTGAACAAGATGGAACAGCGTTCTCTGTCCTCACACACGTTCAAGCAGGGAAACACAAGCCGTGTGCTTATTTTTCCAGTACACTGGATCCAGTGGCCCAGGCTCTGCCTGCGTGCCTGAAATCAGTTGCAGCAACAGCCCTAGCCATAAGACAAAATGACTCAATAGTGCTAGGTCACCCTCTGACAGTACAAGTACCACATGCATACCACAACACTTGACTGTAGCAAGACTGACAGGATATGAACTGACATTATTTCAGCCACACATAGAGATCAGACGTTGTAATATTCTGAATCCTGCAACACTTTTGCCCTCAAGTACAGTAAATGCACCACCACATGACTGTGTGGAAGTTATGAATATAGTGACGAAACCAAGACAAGACCTGACAGATATTGCACTTCCAGACCCTGACCTGATACTCTATGTAGACGGATCATGCATGAGAACGAGTGCAGGAGAGTTAGTAGCAGCGTATGCTGTGACCACTGCTACTGAAGTCATAGAGACACAGAAAATAGACACACTGTCAGCACAAGCAGCAGAGCTCATCGCTCTGACACAAGCCTGCATAAGAGCTAAGCACTTGAAAGTAAACATTTATACTGACTCACAATACGCTTTTGGCGTTGTTCATGATTTCGGGGTACTATGGAGGGAGAGAGGTTTCTTGACCTCCCATGGGACCAAGATCCAGCACGGCCAGCTTATTCAAGCCCTGTTAGAAGCAATACATTTACCTACAGCCATTTCTATCCTGAAGTGCAAAGCTCACACCAAAGTTACAGACATCATTTCCCGGGGTAATGACCTGGCAGACCGAACAGCTAAACTTACAGCCCAGACAGCCCAGACACCAACAGACACGACAAGGACAGAGGTACCATTACTGACAACATGTATGACAGTCAGGGATCCCACTCAAGATGTACTCGACATACAGACACATGCCACTGCAGATGAGATAAAGAAATGGACTGAACAAGGAGGGGTCCAGACTGACCAAGGTTGGATGACTAAGGGAAAAGGTACATGGTTTTCTTCAGATTCTATGGTACAAGTAATCATAAACACAGCTCATAGTCCAGCACACTTAGGAGAAAAAGCAATGCTAGACAGCTTACAGAATATTTGGTTTAACAAGCATCTGCGTGCAGCAGGCTTTGTAGAAAGACATAATCAGACAATTAAGACAAAACTCGCAAAGATACGTGCAGAAAAAGGCGTGGATTGGATGGTAGCCTTGCCGGTTGCCCTCTTTTACATGCGTATGGTAGCTCATTCCAGAACAGGCCTATCTCTGCACATAACTGATGTTGACAGTAACATGCTGACAGATTACCTGGCTTCCTTGATGTCTGCACTACTCTCTTGTTGTTCACAGGTTGCTGCCGCCTTCCCTGACAACACCCAGGTCAAGGAGCACGCCATATCACCAGGAGACTTTATCGTCATCCGGAATTTTGATCGTTCAAGCCCCCTTGAGCCGCGCTGGAAGACGCCGAAATTGGTACTTCTGACCACGAGGTCCGCCGTAAAAGTGGAAGGATGCAAGGGGACGCGCAGCATTGCAAAAAGTACTTTGGAGAATCCGGAACTTTGATAGACACTAAGGACAATACAGACTTTGCGCCGCCTTTGCTAGAAAAGACTCCACAGCAGGAGTATAAATCTAAGTTAAGATCTAGTAAGTCAGACGTAGTTTAATTGTTTAAGTCCACTAGGTGGTGAATCGGTTAGACTAGATTTCTGACATGTATAAGATCACAGACAAGAATAGCAAGAAAACCCAAATGAAAGCTAAATACTGCAAGTTATTACGCAGTAGATGTATAGTTACCTTGATCATTCTTTCTATTCTGTGCGTTGTTATAATCTGTGTCAGTTTATTGCTACATGTTTTCTTCCCTATTTCCTCACATATACACTCTTCCAGTAACAGCACCGCAGAGCATACATTTAGTGACCTGCCACCTCATGAACTGTCATATCGACTAGCACTACATAACAATACATTTATTCGTATGTTACACCATTCTCACCAGACCAGCAATGCAACTGATTGCTGGGTATGTGGCCAACTGCCCCCTTATCAGAAAACGAAGGGAGTTCTGCCATTCTATCCTTTACCGTTCTCACACAATGGTTCATGTGGAGCATGGTTTGCTTTAATGACCTCAATAGATAGAAAGTACATAGCTTATCCAGGTGGCCGGATATATGGAAACTTGAATAAAGTAATGAATAAGGCATGTTTCCCAGACGAAAAAGGGTTTCCCCAAAGGAAAAGAACTGATCTAGAAAATGAAGAGTATGAGCAGGGAAATGCATCCGTCAACTTTATAATGTTAAATGTTCAGCCCAAGCAAAATACAGGTCCACCGTTTATTTCAGTCCTGCCAGCAAAAGGTGATTTATGTGTCAGAAAGAAGGGCTCAGTACTCATGGGACACAGCGAGTGTAACACTGTAGTAGAGTTTAATGATAAAGGACATTCTTCTTTCAAAACATCACGCCATACCTATTTCATTTGTGGTCAGACAGCCTATGTACATCTGCCCTTAGACTGGGGTGGGACTTGTTATATAGCGTTCTTATTGCCACCCGTTTTTCTAGCCCCATCCAATTATCATAGAGATTCACGACTAGAACATGTTAGACAAAAGAGGGAGACAGATGCCGCAGGGATTGATCAGACTGAAACAGCTTGGGAGCGATATACAGCTTTCAACAAAGGATTCTTTTTCTTTGTAGGTCCCGTCCAAAACAGTAAACTGATACGCAAGTTAACAAGGACTCTTGAAGCAGTAGTGCATGTGACTGCATCTGCCCTGGCGAACTTGACCCAGGAACAGTCTGCTATTAGACTTGTCGTTCTTCAAAATCGCCTCGTTCTAGACGTCATCTTGGCGGATAGGGGCGGAGCTTGTAGAGTGATCCGATCTAGTTGTTGCATTTTCATCCCAAATAACGCACCATCTGTGTACGCAGCGATAACAAGGCTCCACAAGATTGCTCATGACATACATCAAGACCCAGGCACATGGACTTGGTCCAGTTGGCTCTGGGGTAAAATATCTGCTTGGGGATGGAAAGTGCTGACCTTCCTAGGAATGATCCTACTTATGATATTTGGTTGCTGTCTCTGTCTGCAGTGTGGCCCGGCCATTTGCGGCCTGTGTGCAACTGCCTGTGTTCCCCATCCAAGTATACAAAGGGTTAAGGACGAACAAATGATGCTGTATGATGAACTATACGGTCTCATGAATATAGATGTATCCTGAAGGGTTAAGTAGGGGACAAGGAGGGAATGAGGAAAATGAAATTTTGCCTGACCAAGCTGTCCCCTACGTATACCCTATGTTACATATATGTGCATGTCACCCATGCATATTTCCTTGTAGTGGCCTGAATCACTAGGCCTCTGCATTCATGTCCTGCATTAGAATGCCAGTCATCAAGTTTCCCAAACGTTCAGTTAGCATGAAGGCCCATGTATTTGCATTGCATTGTGCACTTTTAAATAAATATCGTAATGAACCCATTTTGTGGTTCACCCTGAGCCACATTCTGGAATAAGGGTTTTTCATGACTCCTGACACACTGAAGGCTGCAGTTACGTATCTCTGACCTCGCATGCTTCTAGCTCAGCCGAAAGAGGCCCGGCAAGAGGCCTGCCAAGACAGTATTATGAATAACAGTTATCTGTCTGCTCTGCAGAATAACATTTCAGTCCGGTGAGGAAAGTAAACAGATCCCGTCCGCGAAAGATAAGGCCTAGCCTCTCTGTCTCCATTAAAGTAAATCACAGTGCTTGCATCCATAGCCCCCACGTAATGAACAGAGAAATATATGCTTTTTCTTGATTCATAGTGATGAGCAACTTTTGCTTCAGATAATACATCCCCTGACTCTAGATATCAGTTGTACTAGATGTGCTGGTCGCCTTGACACAAGAGATCTCTCTACTAGGTTGAAAGTCAGCTTCCTCCCAGTTACACGTCAATTGCACGTCATGCTCAAGTTGCACAATTAGGGCATAGTTCCAGCTAGCTATCCAAACTCCTCCTCTAAGTACCCACCCACTTATGACACCTACCTATCACCTACCTATGACTCATCAAAGTACACACCCTCATGTACGCCTACATGCTCTTATCTCTTTCTTTCTCTGCTCTGCCTCGAGCGTTCCTTCTTACGCCCTATGTACAAGATTAAATGTATAAATATGATGTTCAGTAAATAAATGTTAGAAGACCCTTCCTGAACCTCAGTGGTGATGGAACATATTCTCCCATGACTCGAGTTATTGGAATAAAGCCCATTTTAACTCAGATACCACGGACTCTGCCTCTCACTTGATGCATGATAATTGTTAATGCCTAGAAATTATGCCAGGGTAATATTTTATTTACCACATCTTCTTTACTTTGGCATGAGGAGATCTGGTCATGGGGAGATACAAACAATGGAAAACTTGCATTTGTGAAGAAAAAGGAGACACGGTGAACTACAAGAAGATTTGCAAGTGATCCAGCGATAATGGACTAAATAATTTTCATCACCTGGACCCAAATGAATACCCTACCATTCCCTTTCACGCTGGGTGAGTGTAAACCAAACTTACCAAATCTTCATTACCATATCATCTTCATAATAACCTTTTTGTGGTGATGCAATCTTTATAATGTAATCAGGGCTTTGCAAAATAATATTTGGATCTAGAAATAAACCATTGTACACTCTTTATATAACCAGTCAATAACACTAAATAAAGAGAAACTCATTTATGAATTAATAATGTTTATCTATAATAATGTTACTGCTCATCAAGTACAATACAGCTCGAATCATAAATCACCACACAAGAGAAAATATCAATGGAAATGCCATAAGAACATCTCAAATTCAGTGCTCAGAGTGAGCGGAAAGGCGTAGAGAATAAAGAGTAAATACATCAGTCATTTGCAAATAGTTATGTAAAATTTAGAGATTCATACTACCCATGTTCAAGAAATTTGGAAAGCTACCCTTTGGCCATGAGGCTCCTCAAGAAGAGTTAAGGAGCAAAGATTTTTATAGTCAAGTTTCAGCAGAACATCAGCCAGCTCATAGAATTTAGGAAACAGCAACACAGCTCTCTCCTCTCACAAAGTAGGAAATCAAGTCTTCTAAACCCCACCCACCGGGTACCTAATTTATACTCTAAATTCTCTAAAGTCCAACCCACATTGTGTCCTAACTCGCAATTTACAATACATTCTATTGGTTACAACAGTGGGTGTTCAATCACACCACTCTTGATCTGAAAACTCTGCAAAATAATCCATTGTCTGTTTTGTTAATTTTATAAACTTCCAGCCACGGCAACACAATTTCAAACTTCCACAGTTTGTACGCTTCCTCCATCTCGTCATGTATCAATTCTTGTGCCTCGATTGTTCAAATGCACCACTCACTGAGGAAGTGTTCCTGTCTCTTGTATTAATTTTTTTCCCTCCAGCAAATTTTGGCTGGCACACAGGACTCATGAAGGATGGACAGTTTCAGACAGCCTTCTCTTGCACATTTTAAAAACGCATTTATTATTATAAAATGACTCTCCGGCATTTTCTGCAGAGCAGAACATTCATACTTCTAGGGAAGACAAATGCAAGTGTTATTTATCATTTATAAAATCACGCTATTAAAACACTCTATGTAATGCATATTTTCTCGCTTTATCTATGCACAATTTAAAAGATTATTCTTTTGATTCAGTTTAGTGTAAAATAAAACTAGCAGCTTTAGTCTGTCATTTTTCACATGCATTTGCAGCCTACCACAGCACTTTAACACGCACTTGTGCAATTTTCGTTATCATCATTAGCCTTTTGCATTTAGTTTGCACATCACTCGATTAGTATTTTCATACAAAGGGAGTTCAATCCGAGCAGGTTTTATTTCACAAAAACCCTGCTCCATCACTAGGGAGAAACTTGACATATAGTGAGAGTTTTGTTGAGAGTTTGGTTTGAAGAGCTGTTCTTTGTCAATTCTCAATGGGCTTCCTGCACATTGGCAAACAACCAGTGCATCCTTACTTGCCACTGCAGTAGCTGCGCTTCTCCCAATGGTGAAGTTAAGGGACCTGCAGATTGGCTACTCCGACTGAATATCATATCAGGAAATAATAAGAAAAAACTTCTGATAGTTTGTGACACTAAACAGGTTGATATATGGTTTTGTATACATGAGTCTTTAGATACAGCAATCTATGAAGAAAAAGGAAAATAGGAAAACTTGAGAACATGCAAATGAAAAGATGTGGATAAGCACGAGAATGGAAGACAGGTCCATGGGCGGATATATACATAGTGAGAAACACAGCTGGACACACTGACACAGAAGCTATAATGCAAGGAAGTCTGAATGAAACCCCATTTAAGTGGAAAACATCCTTCAAAAATATCTATAATAACACATGAGTTGGAAACTGTGCAATAAATGGCAACACAGCATAACGCATCACTGGACAACTAGGAGCATAATTATGAGCCCCTTAAGCCATCATAGCGTCATATTTTGTAACTGTTAGAAATAGGGGTCTTTTGTTGGCATAGCTTGGTACCTTTGACCAAATAGGGACCCTTGCCTCTAGTAAGGGTAAGGGGGAAACACACTCTAGATAACCCCTACTCACCCCCTTGGTAGCTTGGCACGAGCAGACAGGCTTATCCCAAAGGCAATGTGTAAAGTATTTGTAACAACACTCACAGTAATACAGTGAAAACACCACAAATGGACACCACAACAGTTTAGAAAAATAAAATATCTTTATCTAAACTAAAAAAGACCAAAACGACAAAAATCCAACATACACAGGGGAAGATAGTCAGAAAAATGTATTTGTGAAGGTTGTTACAAAAATATCATGGTAGGGACTGTATCTCTTCAGGCAAGAAAGTACTAGGGTAAAACAGTCCTTAAGTTGCAGTAAATTATATGCTTAATCGTGATATTATGGGCACACGTCACTTTGGCACCAACGGACGGTGCCCCTGCTGTTCTGAACCCATCACTGCTCTAAGGCTGACTCTGCGGCCAGCGACAGGAAAATATGCCCCCAAATGCATGGTAACTAAGACGGGATGTGTACCACAGGCCCCCGGTACAGTCGATCTCTTCTGATCAAGTGCGGGCTGGCGGGATCCCCATGAGAGGAGGCCCCGTTATTTAAAAGGCAATATGAGCAGTCCCTTGCAGACCCCAACCCGCCCCAGGCAGCCACACATGCAGTGGCTCAGGACTTCTGTCCGAGCGTTACCTGGGAGTTGCTTTGTTTCCTTCTCTCGCTGCTGACGTCCTGCTGGGCAGTCCCGTTGGCAGCAGCTGATCGGTGCAGGGGAATCCGGGTTGCCAGGCAGCACATCGTATCCGGTCAGGTTACGGCACTGCTCCTTCCCTTGCAGTCGCAGTCTCTGGCAGTCGACTCGGGTCAGCGGCGGTGAGGGTCACTCTGCACTTTTGTAGTTCACGGCTCGGCCAGTCGACTCGGGTCGGCGGCGGGGATGGGCACTCAGCACTTTTGTAGTTCCCGGCTTGGGCCGGCGGCAGTGAAAAGCATGCTGTACTTTTAAGAAAGATCACCAACAATTCGCAGACACACCACGTCATAGGAACGATCTTGGCAACGAAGCACTTTTAGGCAATGTAGGTTTCAGGAAGGTCATCAGCTGTGCGCAGACACACGCACACAGCGTCGTAGAGAAGATCCAGGAAACCTTTATGTTTCTGTGTTTACGGAACAGGAGGCCAGCTCCCACAGGCCCTTGGAGACTCCTCTTCAAGCAGGAGGGTGGACACAGCACACAGCAAGGTCCCTTGTCCTTCCCCCAGCAGCAACAGCAAACTGCAGGCCAGCCCCAGACACACAGCAAGGGTAGCGCTTCTCCTCAGTCTCTTCAGCTGTCCTCTTCGGCAAAGGTTCCTCTTGATCACAAAGTAGTCTAAAATTCAGGGGTTTCACCCCAAAATGTTTTTATTCTCTTTGAGTAAGGGGCCCTGAGGCCAGTCCAAATCAGTTCTGGGTGCACTCTGCTAGTGCACAACTTCTTCCTTTGTTAGTGTGGGCCAGGGTCTTCAGACACACCACAGGGGGGTGGAGCCAGCATTGTGGAAGGCAGGCACAGCTCTATTCATGCACAGGTGCTACTCCTCCGACCACTCTCAATGCAGATCGGCCTATTCAGCCGAGCGCTGATTCACCCAGACTCCTGGAGCCACGACACCTCACCAGCCCCTGTCACTCCCAAAGCCAGACAGTCAATCCACAACCAGGCAGAGGCACACAGAAAGGTTGAACAAGAAAAATAGCCACTTTCTAAAAGTGCTATTTTCAAACACAGAATTTAAAAACCATCCTTCCTAAAAGATGTGTTATTAAATTCCGAGTTCAGGGATACCAGAGTGTAATTTCTGTCTTACTCCTATGGGAAGATATGCTTGTTGAAATGCTACAGACTATACCCCATTCTGTCCTATGGGGAAGATCCCTTTCAAATAGTGAAAAACAAAATTGGCAGTGTTTCGCTATCAGGAGATGTTACATACACCAGTACATGTTCTACCTTTCCCATACATTGCACCCTGCCCAGGGCGGGTACCTTGGGTCTACTATAGGGGTTTCCTATGTGCAAGGAAAGGGAAGGGTAGGGTCTGACAAGTGGGTACACTGGCCAGGTCGAAATGGCAGTTAACAAACTGCGCGCAGGCACTGCGGTGGCAGGCCTCAAACAACTTTTTAGGGCTACTTATGTGGGTGGCACCATCAGAGCTGCAAGCCCACTAGTGGCATTTGATTCGCCTGTCCTGGCACACTTAGTGCACTTTACTAGGGACACACGGGTGAAACAAATATGTCAATCCGCCAGCAAAAACAAAATCCAGCACAGCATCAAAAACACAGGAGGTAGAGGCAAAAAAACTGGGAAAACCACGCCAAGGATGCCAGGTCTAACAGTGACGCTCTGTTGGAGCATATCAAGTGTATGAAGTCACGCAAAGCCATTTTGAGTGGCTTTGAATGGCCTCATAGATGTGGAGTAAGGCAAGGCCTCCTGAATCACTATGTTGCCTAACTATGCGTTAGGGATGCGTTCCATGTGCATTGAGGAGGGTGTTCCCACTCAACACCCATGGATTTTGAAGCTTCCTCAGATTTACAAAACCATGTAAACTTGGAGATGTGCCAAAACCTATCCGTTCTATGTGTGCTGCATTCTGTAGCACACATAGAAAGAGGAAAAAGCCTCTTGTGCAGAAAGGTGCCCCTTCCTGCACAAAAACAATGTTGCCGACAACACAGGCGTCCTTGCACCATGGTACAAAGATGCCTGCATTTTTGCTTGGCTGCCAAAGTGGTGACAGTGCAGGGGGAAAGGACAGGAATGCACTGTATTAGAAAAATGCGGCGGTGCATTCCTCGTTATTCACTGTGATGTAGGGCAGCGCAGCACGATGACTTCCTGTGCTACCCTGCGCCAAATCCCTATAAATGAGGACCCTGGTGTTCCTAAAATTCCTAGAGCTTATATCCACTCACTGCTATGAAGATTTTCACAGCTGTGTACTTGCCCTCCCACTTGTGTCTCTCAGAAAAAGCCTCCATCCGCAACATATCATACTCGACCCCACGCTGGCATCCTACCACCAGATTTTCAGTGCTGCTATGAAAATTATCTATTTTTCATTTCTCTTACAAACTCTCATGGTTTGGGTGAGAAACAGATCAAGCAATGAGCAAGGACTCCCAAACAGCACCGTGCTCTTCCTAGATGCAGTTTTTCTTGCTTTTGGACCTTTTATTTTGGAATGTCATGTGATCATCTGTGGCTTAGATGTACTTGTGAAGTTTTCAGCAATGAAAGATGCATAAGTGAATGTGATATTGGTGTATATTTCTAGTTTTCCACTTATATGGACCATAATGTGCCATGAGAGAGTGCCAGAGGCATTTGTAAATAAATGCCATGCAAATATCTGAAAACCCACACATTAATTCTTTTTTGCGAATTCATAGATGTTTTAATATTTATTTTCCATCTTAATGTGAATATCTTACTAATGCCACAAAGCACCTAGGAGCATATTATCAACGCAGTGCAAAAAATATCGCACAGGGTTGATAACGTGGAAAATCTATAGCCGATTTCACATCGCCTGTTAGCAGCGTATTCTCAACGCTAAAGCCAACAGGCGATGTGAAATCGTCGATAGGTCGCATTAGCGCGTGAAAACAAGCGCTGTTTTCATGCGCTAATGTGTGCCTTGATAATATGGGGCGGTGTATTCAGCTTTATGATCCACCCCCTCATGTTAGCAATGCCTAACACGTACTAAAAGCAGGCGTTGGGAGACCTGCGATGGACGCGTTTATCGCAGGTCTCCTTCACCCAAGGCCTGCCTTCTGAATAAGGCAATCCCACCTCCAACCACATTTTACATGTGGTTGGACGTGGGAACGCCCACCCTGCATCTCATTGGCGTTATTCATCGCCTCCAGCGTGGGGGCGATGAATAACGCATGAAATGCGTCGCTAACCGGAGTTAGCGATGCATTGATAATAGGGCGATAATTAATTCATGCGTTAGCCCCGGAAAAGCTCGCTAACACATGAATTAAGGCCCTTGATAAGCCCCCTAGTGTATATATTAAATTTAGTTTGAGGAGGCGCTCGGTTATTTATTCATAGCTTTTTATTTTTGTTTATAATTTTTTTTTATTACGAAGGAGTACGATATATCAGAAGAAAGTAATCCACCATAGAAATAAAACATATTCCTCAGGAAATCTTTTAAGTCTACCATATCCGCTGCATGAATGGTACACGCAAGCATTGCTTATGTACAGTAGGTTTATGAACAAAGGTGTCATACCAAGTCTAAAAAGCACACGTTATCTCAGATTCATAGGTTTATTCATGCAACATTTATGCTTGTCATGTTTGTGAATCAGTAATTCTTATTTATGAAGAAATAAACAACGTCTTTTTTATTCTACTTTATGTCCTCTTTTAAAACCTCGATATTTCCCTACCTGCTGTCTTCTTGGCGTGGGTTTCATTTGCAATGAATGTAATGTATGCAGAAACTGTGGCTCCTATCAAAGGATGCTACCACACTAACCTCGCTCTTCCTCTCAATCTCAGGCAACACTAAGGACCTTTTGTTCTTCTCCTGGATAAACTGAGACTCCCCGCTTCAAAGTCTTCTCTGGTAGAGTGTTGTATATACCTCACAAGACTTGCCTCCTGCAGGAATGTATTACTCTGGAGGATATCTTCAATCCTTCCCAGCATTCAAAAAAAATATAATTATAGCAACAAAAAAGTTCAAGGGCAACCAAAGCTAGATGAGCACAGTAATGAACTAAAGAGTAACCGAAAGTCCAAACAATATCAAAGGTAACGAAAATTACTTAGGGAAGAAATAGAACAGCCACCAGTAGCACAGTCAATAAGTTAAGGATACTTTAAAGCTACTAAGAGTAATGCAACTTCTGAAACTACTTTTTGTAAATCTTTCTAAATCTATTTTAAGACGTTTCAGGGCTACAAAAGAGCGAATACATTTGACTAAATGTTAATAAAAGGTCTATGAAAATGTTAAATAGATTCTATGAACATGTTCTTTGGGAATGCATATTGTTTACATCAAAGTTGACGATTTTCCAGAAATTGTGTTTTCCCGCAATCTTCATCCACGAGCAGGAACTGCTCTGAAATGGAGTGATCTGAAAGTGGGAGATGTTGTGATGGTGAACTACAATGCCGGGAATCCAGAAGAGTGAGGATTCTGGTTTCATGCCCAAATACTCGCTTAGAAAGTATTCTCTAGGACTAAGAAAGAGGTGCATGGCAGAATTGTCCTGAGGTAAGGTTGTTTTCTCTGTTTAGTATCGAGATTTTTTGTTTTACTTAATTTCTAATGTAACACATTTCCAAAGTATTTTTAATCACCCATATCACTTTAACTGGAGTTTTTTTCGGGAAATGTAGCAAGGTCTAAAAAAGCTAATTGTATACCAGCCAAAACACTGTGAAATTAAAATATTGGTCAAATTATATATTTGAAGTACAAATTGTGACTTTTTTTAAACTTCATGAAAGCAGGCATGGCCAATGCTAATCACTTATGACTAATTCGAAAGCAGAGAAGGATTTACCCAATATATTTTTCTTTAGGCGAAAAGACTATTCCTCCCTTTACCAGCAATACTGAGGATCAGTTAATCAAACTGAAAATTCCCCATCACAATGAAGGAGGTCCTTTAGAATCTTGGAGCTGGAGCAAGGTTGTTAATCGGCCTTGTCTACACCCTGCTATTTTTGTGTTTTGCCCACTTTATTTAGGGTTGTAGGAAGTACTAGGTTTACACTGGTGGAGCCTCCGCTTACTCAGAAGGCAGAAACTTGTGACCTGGCAGGGCCGTCTGGTCCAAATTGAAGTTTCCCAGATCGGTCTGAAGATGTGACGACCATCTCTAGTTTACCCTGTCCGGGACCAGTGTGCAATGCATGAAGGTCCTGGGTAGGCAAAATTTGCAATCACCCCAACATACAAGCAAAAGAACTCCCTGTACATTAGGCCTTTGTTATTTGTTTTCACGAAAAAAGCTCCTGCTTTGTGAGTTTTTCTTGAAACAAAAATACATAACTGGTGTGGCGCCTTGATGCCTATGGGCTTAGTTGTGCGGTATAAATTTAATTTCATTCATTTCATTCATTAGCAAACAGGGGCCCCACTCAGAAAAGTTGAATGCCTTGAGTGAAACCCCCACACCAGCTGTACTTGAAAGCTCAACACTTGAACGCCAGAGTTTATTTAATGCATCTTTAATCTACATATACTACCTTCCTTTATGCATCTTATATACCTTCTATGTACTTATGGATCTATATACTTATTACTTTTCTTCTACTTCAGTGTATCCAATGCACTACCTTATTTTGCACCCTATACCTCTCTCAATATCTCCTCTTCCTCAACTCTATGACTCATCCAAAACTCTTTCTACTTCTCTTTCCAATGCACTACCTTATTATCACCCAATACCTCTACCAATATATCCTCTACCTCCACTCTCTCATTCATCCCAAACCCCATACCACTACTATGATCCGGAAAATAACAATGTCCAGACTCTTCCGTACTCTAACCCTCCTTGCATCATCTCATCTGTCTTTTACTATTCCGATCCCCAAATCAAGCCTTCCTAAACCCTTCCCTCTGACTCTTTCCCCTCCACCTACCTTTTACTCATCCCATGCCTCCTCATACTGTTATGAGCTCTAAAACAAACACAAAAAAGATTTCTAACTCTTTCCCTCTTCTGACCCTCCACTATCATTTTCAATCCAAATAACAGATTAACATGTCCACCACTCATATTACTATCATTTTTCACTATACTAATTCACCACTATTCCTTTATGGGTTCCAGAGTAGCGTGCTACCCACTGAAAGAGTGCTTCAACATCTCATCAGGGGTAGCAAGCGCTATATAAATGCAAACTTTTTCCCTCTTCTATACCTCCGCTATCCTTCTCGATCCAAATAACTGAATAACATATCCACCACTCAAATTACTTTCATATTTCACTATACTAATTCACCACTAATCCTTTATGAGTGCCTGAGAAACGTGCTACTCACAGGAAAAGTGCTTTGATGCCTCATCAGGGGTAGTAAGCACTATATAAATGCAATTACAATTACATATTTGTACGATTTAAATTGCTAAAACAGGGATGCAGGCAAACCATGTTGTAGTTGGTGTAACTCAAAAAAGGGCACAATTTGCAGCTTAAAATCCGTGGTGTACTACACTTTGCATATGCTGTGCATAGTGCATTTAGTTTTTAGATACAGTAGGTTCAATTGCCATTAATTAGTGATTAACTGCTAGCTTTAATTCACATTGTTCCTAGACTAGACTAGTTTTCATGATAACTGAAGTATTCACTGTCTACACAAAGTAGAGTGCCGGTAGTGTGAGAGGCACGTCTCGAGGTGCATGGCAGCCTGAAAGAGTCTTGAGAGAACATAGGGCCTGATTACGATTTTGGCGGATGGGGTACTTTGTCACAAACATGACAGACGCTGTATTACATGTTTCATAGGATATAATGAATTATAATTTGGCGGACAGGATATCCATCACGTTTGTCACGGATTAACCCTATGCCAAGATCGTAATGAGCCACATAGTCTACTCTTGTTTCATACTGCAGGAGCCATGCATGGGCTTGGCAGTGATACTGCCAAGAGCCCCTGCCCGCCCCACTGCAGTGGTTACAAATGGTGCACATCTGTAGTTAAAGTGTTTCTGGGTCAAGTTTTTCCATGTCTGGAGTTTGTGGACTCGGGATTACCTGCGCAGAATTTGAAGACCCAGTAACTCCAGAAAAGAAGACACTAGCCTGCTCAGAATTATCCATGGCAGTATTCCATCGAAAGTTATTGCTGCAGATGGGATAGCACCACTCGTAATGAGAGCTTCAGTATTTGATCAATGGCGCGTGTAGCTATCCCACTGATCAAAAAATTATCAGATTCTTGGCTGTGAAAACGTGGTAATACTTTGAAGAGCTACAGCTAACAACAATGGGGTTTTAAAAACTTCCATGCTCCTCAGGAATTAAAATTTGAGGCATGATTTTGATTAGCCATGATAAATGGCTTTCAGATGAGTGATGATCTCGTGTTACAAGAGATATGATGTTCCAATTTACATTGAACAGGACACTATACTCATCGGCACATAGTTTTACTGGTCTAATGACTTCTTTTTAACAGCTGTTGTCTACATTTCGAATCACATTTATATTTTAAACTTGTCCTTAAGATTTGGTTGTTTATGTGATGACTCTGGGTCTATGTCTATACTCATATAAAGTGCCTTTCAGTATTTTGGCCCTTATTATGATAGAGGAGGAGACCACCTGACAAGCAGTAGGCAGTCTGCCTGCCCAATTACAATCAGTCATAAAGTGCTTTTTTCACTGTGGCTTTTGCTGTGGCCCAGGGAAAGGGCCGCAGCACAATCCACTATGAAAAAAAGCACTTTGTGCACATCCATGCACAATGTGTCAGGCGCCTTGTGGTGTCCGGTACACGGTGCATAGATGTGCTTGGAGGCACTACATGTGCCCCCAGGGCTGCTTTAGAGAGGTTCAGAGGGGACAGGAACTCTGCTTGGGGCCCCCAAAGTCTGGTTCCATCTGCCCTTTCATGGCGGTCGCACCGCCATGAAAAGTCAGTCTGAAAATCCCATTGTGAGCCCTACAACGGTGCTAGTGCAGGCATCGCCACAATAGAAGGGATGCAATTTCAACTGTTGCCCTGACTAAATGGTAAATCCTGTCCAAGGCTGTGGTCTGACCCCCAACCTCTGTGGTTCGACTGCCTGCATCCAAATGCAGCAGTCAGACTGAATGCCTGTATGTCAGGCAGATCGCCACCGTCGGCTTGTCGGTGGCAGTCCACCCAACATCATAATCGGGCCCTTTGTTCTTGATACATGTCAACTTTATAATGACTAATACATGTTTTTGATCATTATTTCCATATTTTCAAGGCTGAGAAATAGTATTAATAGTTATGTTATTTTACTCTAAAAATCAACATATACGTTTTATGTTAAAACGTATATATTTTGGAGAATTGCTTAAATGGCTTTATCAAACCCAAAAACATTGGTCCTTATGTTGACATCAATGTTTTCCTTTCTTAAAACTGAATAATTGAAACACTGGAATATTTCAGTTTATTGTAAGACAAAGAGAGTAATATAATAATGGCGCTGAACCTCGGCACATGTATGCAAGTGTCGGAATCCTATTTAGTTGATCTTGAAAAACGTCTTCGGATTTTCAAAGTTTTTCCTGTACAGAAGGAAACATTTTTTCTGTCTGCGACTGTCATGGTTGGGAAAGCTGACCCCGACAAAATGGACGCTAGTAAAAATGACTTTGCAGGAGTTGCCCTAAATGTGATGGGTTCTCTCCCCCTATTTTGAGGTTGCGTCTGCGAAAAGGCATTTCCCAACAGCTAAGCTGACTGCTGCTCTGCTGTAAGTAAAACAGCTAAGCCCACAAAGCACTCAAGTTGCAGAGAGACGGCACACAAATAGTCTAGGGATTTCCAATCATGGTCTTGGACTGCCGGCCACCTCCCCCCTTAAAACACTGACTGAATTACCCAATTCAACCAGTCGACACATGGGGGTCTTTGGAAGTCAAGGGGGGGTACGGGGCCCCCCCCCTGGCCGTATTTATTAAAATATAAAAACAAATCAAAAATTTTAATCAAATAAACATTTCTGACAATTATTAAAATGCACACTTTTCAGAATATTAGATTGACATCCGTTTCGACATGGTATGATGGGCTAACCTTAACAAATAGCTAATACAGCGTGTCTCCTAACGTAATCTAATCATCCTGAAAATTAAACTGCATTCTAATATTTTAATACTTTTAATAACTTTAATAAAGTCCTACGGCAAGGTCGCCAACCGGTGTCAGATCCTTTTACAGCTGCGCTCTCACGTTGAAGATGCGCATGCGCAACCCAGGGCACGTTACACCCACGTGCGCTCCCCGAACTCCATTTAACCATAACAGGAGGGCCCAGACACTCGCGCACCTTAGTGACGTCATAGTGTTGTGAGGGGTGGCTACCAGCCTGAGGAAAGCGTAGACTCCCTCCCCCGCACCCTTTAAAACGGGATATCATATCCTGCCCCTGAAGTTCTGAGAGAGACCAATGGCCCCTCCCGCGGGCGGCCCCTTTCGTGAATGGGTCCGCCCCCCCGTAAGGACCTTAAAATGCTGCTCACCGATTAATGACCTTACCGCCAGACACACATAATAAATACGACATTGCTATTCTAAAAGGAAAAAAGGCCTAAGGAGAAAATTGTTAATACACAGCAAAGCACAACACATATACATATACAGATACTCCTGTAAGCGGGAAAAAGGCCTAAGGAGAGAATTAGTTAAATATCACGGCACTGCACAAAATATTTACATCTGTTCTACCTTCCAGTAAACGGGAAATTCAAGGCCTACTGGATCAAACCCCTAAACCTATAGTCCGGCACAATGACAAACTTGATTCTTACCATTTGCCAGGCCCCAAGGTCTGCTAACAAGGGATGGAGGGTGGGGAAAATTACACGGCCCCACGGTGGGGCGAGGAGCGAGCCTGGGAGCGCGGGCACAAAGAGGCCGCTTCCCGCGCTCGCCAGGCTTTTAACACTTTCGCCGCCGCGACCCCGCCCCCTCGCCCCGGAAGCACACCAGTACTTCCGGGGCGAGGGCGCGGGGCAAGCGGCCCCGAAAGGGACGGGGTGTGGGAGGGGCCGGGCCCCGCCATGCTTGCGTGGGGGCCTATTGGCCCCCCCTTGTATCATGGTCTTGGACTGCCGGCCACCTCCCCCCTTAAAACACTGACTGAATTACCCAATTCAACCAGTCGACACATGGGGGTCTTTGGAAGTCAAGGGGGGGTACGGGGCCCCCCCCCTGGCCGTATTTATTAAAATATAAAAACAAATCAAAAATTTTAATCAAATAAACATTTCTGACAATTATTAAAATGCACACTTTTCAGAATATTAGATTGACATCCGTTTCGACATGGTATGATGGGCTAACCTTAACAAATAGCTAATACAGCGTGTCTCCTAACGTAATCTAATCATCCTGAAAATTAAACTGCATTCTAATATTTCAATACTTTTAATAACTTTAATAAAGTCCTACGGCAAGGTCGCCAACCGGTGTCAGATCCTTTTACAGCTGCGCTCTCACGTTGAAGATGCGCATGCGCAACCCAGGGCACGTTACACCCACGTGCGCTCCCCGAACTCCATTTAACCATAACAGGAGGGCCCAGACACTCGCGCACCTTAGTGACGTCATAGTGTTGTGAGGGGTGGCTACCAGCCTGAGGAAAGCGTAGACTCCCTCCCCCGCACCCTTTAAAACGGGATATCATATCCTGCCCTGAAGTTCTGAGAGAGACCAATGGCCCCTCCCGCGGGCGGCCCCTTTCGTGAATGGGTCCGCCCCCCCGTAAGGACCTTAAAATGCTGCTCACCGATTAATGACCTTACCGCCACAGGCCAGGTAGTTAACCGACTATCTGGCCCCCCCCCCAACCGCCTACACTGAAAGGTCATAACTTCCTAATCCAACACCCTCTACCCCTGCTATTTTGTTCCCTACCCCTATGGCATCCCTGACTCTGTCCACTGGACCCCCCACCCTGTGAACAGAGCCTCTAATAAACGTACACTCCTCATTATCAGCCGACTGTTAAACTACTTGGTCCTAAGATGACCCCTTGAGGGATATTCTGTCATTAATGTGTATGAAATAGTTTCTCCAACCAAATGTAGATCCTCTTTATCGAGTGATTCTTCACCGAGTGACTCCGTGCACTCGCCTAATTCCCCCCCCCCCCTTTTACGTGCAGCCGGGGGAAAATGCAGCCCCCCATGGTGCAATCTGAGTCCTATCATTGTTACCCCATGTGCTAAAATGACGAGGGTGTGGGGGCACGCCTCTCGAGGGTCCCTGCAGACGCTGTGACCTGGGGTATCCTGGTACTCCCATTCTACTTTTCCCACTGGCCTACTGTACAGTCTGCTAACCATCCCCACCTAGCCACTACCCTCTGGAAAGTGTTAAGTGTATGGTACTACTTTCACCATGGAAGTCCCCACTTCCTGAACCGGGGAAATGAGGCGTTGGATAGGCCTATCATTCCTGGTGTTGCCGAAGCTAGGAATGCACACCCTTGTGTACTGTCCCATCTCTACCGTTGTCACTTACCATTTGATGATCTATGCATATCATGCTGACACTGGTGGCCCTGCGTGCACAGGCGCCGTTACTGTAGGTATACATTTCCTCTCACGGCAAATACTGCCATTTTGTGAAACCACATCCTGCTACGTAACTGCCGCCAGCCCAATATAAGGGCTTACACACCGAAACAGTCAACTCTGTGCTGGCACCTCCTGCGTTTTTTGATCGCTCGACCATCACACTTGCGTTGTTGTTTGCCATCCTCTACCTGACGTCAGCATCCCTTGGGCTGTCCACCTGTAGCAGCTTTGTGATGCGGAGCACTCCAGATATCCACCATGGACCCGGCCATACATAAATGGAAAAGATAAACACAAACCATTAGTGTTTCTGGCGATAACTGCAGTACATGTGCTAGTCTTACATTGCCATCCCTTTCCACGTTTGAGATAAGATTAGCGTCAGATGCCTACTCCTAAACACTTCCGACTAAGTGTTGAGCATAGCCTCAGTTTGTGTCCCCTGTAGCGTGACTGTATTAGTGTTATGAAGAGTACCCTGTAAAAATGGCCTTCATTAACAAATACTACCCAGTGTGTAGTGTATTGACACAAAGCATGGAGTCCCCAGTGCATACCATAACGCCCTCATGACTCCTTAAGGATGATTAGGATATCAGTTAAAAATGAACAGTCCGTTTGCATTGGCACCCACCCAATCACAACTTGATGAGATATACGTGTTCCAAGTATCGAACCCCTTGCGCCTGACTGTTGACTTGGATCGTGGCTGACAGTGGTAAACGCGTAATATAACTAAGGGGCAACCATAACCTATATATATTATTCTCATGATCCCAGACTGAGCATCATTGCCTTAACAAGTTGCAAGTAGCAGGTGGCCCTCCCGCTGCCACACATGATTGTCCAGTCAATTCATAGTATACCGCCACCTATTGTAAATCATGATGCAACATTAGTTTCCACAGATCAGGGTTTAATGTGTTACCGTTTATCATTCTGCCTCCCCCAGTTCAGCCCTGTTCATATGCAAATCTGTCTGACCCTTCTGCCCATTTAAGAGCACCAGCAGTATCAGAGATGGGACTTAGGCATTGTTACGACCATCCCCTTTCGATCCACTCTACTATAGTGAGTCCTTTGCGTGCTCTATGTCCTCTGAGAAGATTACCTGAAACTAACGGGCATACTATGGAAGAGTTTAGTGCCAACTGCTGTTAACTAGGCACGCAAGTGCACCCAGGTGACCCAGAACTAGTATTGTCAATATTCCCGATAGATATATCCCTTACGTAGCCACTTTACCATGTTACTGTTGGTAAGTAGCATTACCTTGGTCCGGGGGCGTCAAAGGTTTTTTCCACTGTAACCAGGCTTAAATCGCACTGTGCCTGGTAACTTGCGCTACACATTTAATAGCTTTGCCCTGTCCTCGAATCGAGGCCTACCACCTGGGCAAGTACGCACGCAAGTGTAACTTGAATCAGCAAGCCCACCGGTCACCCCGAACTAGTATTGTCGATTACATAGACCACTCTGCCATGTTGCCATTGTAGGTAGAATTAGCTTGACTCCTGTTGAACCAGACAGGATCTATTATTTTATGAACAGCGAGGACGTTCTGAAACACCAAAATTCCCGGTGGCGGGGTCAGTGCAAGGAGGGTGTTCGAAAAGGATCAGATTACAGTGCCTGCCCAGCAATTATGGTTACATTGTCTAATTACCACATAAATAGCAACCACGACTGTCTTGTCGCTGAGTCAGAAAGGAAAAGCAAGGGCACAGTAATTGTCATCCTAATGTCACAGCATTTAACCCTATGTGGGCAGCTTTTCATGCTCCTTGCACTAAACCAATCTGACAAAATGATCGTTTAAAGGGTTCTTGCCCCAATGTAGATATATCATGGGCAGCATCTCTGGGAATCGAATTAACATATTAAATGCATTTAGATACAGTGCATCTAAGTATAATATTTTAAAGCGTGTTGATTATCCTGCAATCTGTCATGGGTACAGCCCTCCTGTGCCTACATTGGACATTCTTGATTCAAAGAAAGAGATAAAGGTCTTCCAATTTCAGCAGGCAATTATTTGTGGCCCTGAACCATCCATTTTGATTAACTTGTGAGCTAAAAAGCCCCTCTGCCATATTGCTATCCCCTGGCCAACTATTTACTGAACCACCTTGTTTGTAAACAGGTGTGATAGGATGTGAGATAGTACTTTTACCTACCCACACTATTCTACTTAAAAAGTCCCACTGCCTTATTGCTATCCCCCGTAGCAGGTGGCCACCCTGGTCAACAATTTACTGGACCAACTTGCTTGTAAACAGGTGTGATAGGATGTGGGATAGTACTTTTCCTACCCCACTATTCTACTTAAATGAAAACTCGTGAACATCAGATGCTGGCAGTTGCTGGTAAATTGAGCCCAAAACCCGCCAAGACGGGGGATTGACTCCTGGTCCCGGGCTAGACCTCTGCATCAGGGTCTGCCACTCTAACCGTTTTAGCCACAATTCTCCACCCAACTGGAGCCAAACAGTACTTGATATAAACGTGTACACATTAATACATCCACTTTGGGCATTCGAAATTGAACTGGACTGATCACGTCACTTCTAGCATCAAATATTATTCCACTGTGGCTCTGTATACAGAAAGGAGTTGAGCCTATCATTTTTCTTCAGCTTTCGTTGGCTATCCACCTTACTCACAAGATATGTGTTTTAATGTCAATTTCAAGCGTAATTGATGTAAAACATAGGGACAGGCTAGAATTTAGTGTACAAAATACTCTGTCACCCACGTGCAGTGCAGTAATACTCTATCCACCGACACTCAGTTTTATAGAGATAATGTCTGACAAAGGGAGACACACAATAGCCGCTAACTGATGACCCAGGTCACGGGGCATAATCAGTAATCAGATACTGACAATTATAACAGAAAGCGTGAGGGAAACAGTCCCGCTGGGGAAGAGAAACTGCCCTTACAGCTGTATACATATCTCGAAATATCTCGAATTATTATGCTCTGGAATAAAGTACCTTATGTTGTACCCTATAGGGTTATAAAGGTTGGTAAGCCAATCCACTTGCGGGGAGAGCCGAACCAAGGGTCTGGCCCAGATAGCTGAGCACGTAATTCCTTCAGCTTATTCTATGCTCGTTAAGCCCCGATCACCATTTGGTACATAGCACCCCTGGCCAACATTACTGCTACACACGCTATCTTTTCGGAGGTGTGATAAAAAAGGGGCCATATAAAGAGGAGTTTAATTGTTTCGGTGGAAATGCTCTACCACTGAGCTATACCCCCGTGTGTCTTGCGCACACCTCACTCAATAACATCTCGTTGCTATATTTCCATCTTTAACGAATAGCCTAAATATAAATGGTATTTATCAAACCAACCGCTTAGGGTAATGCAAACACCATCATTAGCGCAGATTCTGGCATCCCCATGTGAAGAAAGCCCCCCTTAATCATGCTAGCTACCCCTCTATCTATCTCCTCGGACCATCATGAAAATACAAATGATTCCGCACTTTTAAACTTGACCACTAGATGGTGGCGCAGGCAGCTAGATATAGCTTCATGTATGCCAAAACAGAAACCCCATTCCAGACTGTCGTCCATGCAATCTTCATTCCTCTCCCCATACATGCACGTGTGCACACACGGATATACTACACATATGCATCTAGACATAAACACACACCCTGTCCCTAGTCCCCACTGGACATGCACACATGAAAAGAAAGAAAGGAGCTAACGAACCCTGGTGCAATGTTGTGCTCTGAGGTCGCTTAATACACAATATACGGCTGTGAAACATTCCTTTATCTCATTAATACAATATGAATATAATTCAATTCTGGAGCAGAGGTGAGCACGTTAAATGAACACGTGGTAGGCTGAGGCTGCGGACATCAAGCTGTCTAGCCTACGTTGTGTATACCGACTTCTGAGAGCATAGCCTGCAGGCCCAACTGCTACACACATTGATGGTCTGGTAACAGCACGTGTACAGGATTAGATACTCCTAATCGTCTATGACCATAACAGCTCACCCCCTGTGTACCCTCGTCATCCGGCTGTGACACCATACTGGAATTATCTGTCTTAAGAAACCATGCTTACCCCACACTAAGCAAGCAGCAACCTTCCTTACACAATTAACTTTGACCTACCAATACATTCCACGGTAAAAGGCCCCCTGGCAAAAGTTACCATATCCGAGTTACACATATATTAGCTGTATATTGTTTCCGCTGCGACCACATTGCATGTTACAGTCCTGATTTTCGCTAAGCATGAATAAACAAGGCTGAGAAATATCTTTAAAAGATCACAAATGAAAAGTGCTTTTCTTGTGATGTTGGCTACATTTATATGTACAGGGACCGACATCTCATTTATGTTCATACTGTGTTAAAATCATTTCAAATCATATCACTTTACATAGCACCAGTTGCCTTCCATGACGACACGTTCACCTCATTAATTACTCTCCACAGCTTGTTGCTTCTGAAACCATTTTACACGGAGGAACCTTCTTCGGTCTCCCATCCGCTCTCTGCCCTAGCTGTCCCTGCTTAACTTTTGTAAAACTCGCCGGGTAAAAGGAAAGCAAGAGCCGATCCCGTCCCAAAGTTTGTTGAAAACAGGAGGGAAACTAAAATGCCCTCTCTGAAGATCGAACTCAGGACCCTCAGACTATGAGACTGACGCGCTGCCTACCGCGCTAAGAAAGGCTGCACCAGGACAATTATCACCGCTGAGTCCAAGACTTAGTCGTGAAATCAAAGCCTCCCAACTCAGCCCAAACGAGGAGCCACAATTACCCCCCCGAAACGGACAGCGCACAAAACTCACTTTCATCCTGATCACAGCCGCTTGGCCCGTTTTTCTGTGTCCTTGTCGGCGGTGCGCTCTCCCCAGCCTCCCCGGGTTCGCAGGGTCCCTCCGTCAATGTGCCCGATCTCCGGTCGCTTGCCGCTACTACTGCCCCACAACGAACTCGCTTCGGCTCCACCACGAACTCGCGATTCTCTTCCCGTAGCTGATCCCACACTGGAAAAGGAGACCTGGAAGAAAAACAAAAGGGAAAATTACACGGCCCCACGGTGGGGCGAGGAGCGAGCCTGGGAGCGCGGGCACAAAGAGGCCGCTTCCCGCGCTCCCCAGGCTTTTAACCCTTTCGCCGCCGCGACCCCGCCCCCTCGCCCCGGAAGCACACCAGTACTTCCGGGGCGAGGGCGCGGGGCAAGCGGCCCCGAAAGGGACGGGGTGTGGGAGGGGCCGGGCCCCGCCATGCTTGCGTGGGGGCCTATTGGCCCCCCCTTGTATTAAGTGTCATTTGTCATTGTGTCTTCATTTAACAAGACTGATATTGCTCCAAATATAAAAGAGACTACACTACAGCGTGTTACAGTTAAAGCATCATAAAATAATATGACAGGAAGAGCAATCACTTGTTGCAACAGTCAGCAAATGAAATCCAATAGGAACAAAAAATAACATTCAAAGCAATACCACAGACATTTCAAGCAGTGTTGGATTAGTGAGTAATTTGCTTTTATTTCGAAATGCCCAAAGAGGAATCATAATGTGGAGAGGGGTACAACCCCAAACTAAAAGCAATAAAAGAAATAAAACAGAAATGTATCGATTGAAAACAATAATCACACATGGAAAGTAATAAAAAATCTGAATATAAAATAGCAGAAAAGAAAGAGGTAGAAATCCAGAGAGGTAAAACATGATATTAAATCAGGATAGAAGTAGTGTTAAAGCCTACAGTGGAACGGGTGGACAATCAGTAGTTACATCTCTAGCTGCATCAACAAAAAGAGAAAAAAGTTCAAGCAACCCAAATGAGGGTCAATGTTTTCCTTTCTTAAAACTGAATAATTGAAACACTGGAATATTTCAGTTTATTGTAAGACAAAGAGAGTAATATAATAATGGCGCTGAACCTCGGCACATGTATGCAAGTGTCGGAATCCTATTTAGTTGATCTTGAAAAACGTCTTCGGATTTTCAAAGTTTTTCCTGTACAGAAGGAAACATTTTTTCTGTCTGCGACTGTCATGGTTGGGAAAGCTGACCCCGACAAAATGGACGCTAGTAAAAATGACTTTGCAGGAGTTGCCCTAAATGTGATGGGTTCTCTCCCCCTATTTTGAGGTTGCGTCTGCGAAAAGGCATTTCCCAACAGCTAAGCTGACTGCTGCTCTGCTGTAAGTAAAACAGCTAAGCCCACAAAGCACTCAAAGCCCTACATTCTTACTGATGGAGGTGAATCAAGAACAGAACAAAAGTCAAATATTGGTGGATGTTCCTTTACTGCAATCATCCTCGAAATGAGTGAGGCCTTCCCACTTCATCCATCCATATACTCGGTCAAGAGACACAGTCACACAACCTTATCATGTAATTAACCAACATTAGAACATTGGAATGTTGGGAGCTCCATTGCAGAGCAACATTCTAATGTGCTTCAAAGGCTTCTCGAAGCTCGAGGGGATTTATATCCCCTCGAGCTTCGAGAACCCTTTGTTTAATTTGTTAGAACATTCTGCCCTCTAGTGGCAGAATGTTCTAATAGCCTTATAGCCCTTCGTAGCAGGGCTATACCGGCTATTAAAGTCCCGCTGTCTCGTTAAAGACCCTCGCCTTCGGCTCGGGCCTTTAACGATTCAGCGGGCCTTTAATAGCCGGTATAGCCCACTACGGCGGGCTATAAGGCTATATTGATGAATTTGTATTGCCACAACTCTGACCACTTTTTAAAGATCATCTATAATGAATGAGCAATTTGTAGAGCGCAAACTAAGCCCAAGGGCGTCAAGACCAGGAAGATAAAGCAATGTATTAATCTTAGGTGATAAAAGTTAAGTTTTTGTCCTTCTCTACTTTCAGAAGATGTACAAAGTCTATGTGCTTTGTCCATATCCTGATAAATATATTTAGGAATTGCACACAAGGCAACAATTGACGGCGGCAAGAAATGTCAGGTATGACAGCTGCCACTTTCCTTTAACCCTTTGTGTGCTGGTGACGGAACCACTCCTTCACCAGCCACGGACGCGCTGTGCTAATGACGGAGTGGTACCGTCTCGGCCCGGCCGCCACGCCTGCGCAGCAGCGATTTCGCACCTGCGCTGAGCGTTCTATTGAGCGGGTGGGGCCGTGACGGAACCACTCCGTCACAACCACAGCGCGCCCGTGGCTCGTGACGGAGTGGTTCCATCACGAGCATGGCGGTGCCGCGCGGCCCACCCTCCCCCCTAGCACTGCGGTGCAATTACCGCCGTAGCCAAGGGGTTAAGACACCACACCCAAAATCAAGTGAGCATGCCGATCATTGATGTTTCAATATGTGCCCGGAATAGAGCCAGAAAGACCTTCATCTCTTTGAGTGTGGTCCCTTAATAATAAGAAGTTGTTTTCATATCGAGCTAAATATCACACTTCTCTTGTTTCCAAATAAGCTGTAAATAACAGATCCTACTATTAACCAATTCATGGGACTAGGAGGCATAGTTACAAAAAAATGGCGCAGGATGGTGCTGGAAGCAATTTAGGTGTGTGGTGCTGCATCATTTCCAAAACACATGAATGTACCGTATGTACAAGAATACAGTGCACCCCTGTGTTTTCCTTTGCACCCATGCTAACAAGCTGCTCAGCACCAGCCCAGGCACCCTTTGCACCATCTGACAAAGGTGCCTTTGCTGCAAAGATAATTGAGTTTGTACAAGAATGGAAACAATCATTAATCTTGATTTGCTCCTTCTATGTGTGCTGCAGAATGCGCCACTCTAACACCTCCTTTTGAAAGGCATTAGTTTTTGGCACTGCATCAGATTTACAGATCCTTGTAAATCTGAGGCAGTGTCAAAAAGGAATGAGTGTTGCATGGGAATACCAGCAGTAATAAACAATTCACGCCCCTTTGCTGCAGAAAACTGCAGTGAGGAGGGCCATATTTACAAGGCTGCATCAACCCAAGCAAAGTGGCTTAGAGCCACCTTGGAAATATGGAGCAGGGCATTGCGCCACAGGAGCATTGGAAAAAGTGACAATCCGGTGTTGCAATGCCCTTGTGCGTTTGCCCCTAGTTTTTCCCCTGTGAGAGCCTGAGACTGACCTGTACCGTCACAGCTTGCATTAAAACAGACAATCAATATTCATGACTAGCTCTTTCTCAATAAAGAGGAAATATTTACAGTGTAATTCCTTTTTGGAGAGTCATTAGATTAATCAAACTGAGTCTAATGGTGCAAAAGGATAAGGAGTGTAGTCAAGACAAGTCCATGCCTCTGTGAAGCCATTGTAGATAGTCACATGTCAGGTTCTCTTGATATGTGGGTGACTCTTACACATACCTACCAATATTTCTCTGTTGGGCTCATCACCTCTGGACAAAGAACTCTTTCAACTGCTTGAATCCCAATATCATTTTCTTCATCTGCATTCCACATTTTTATTTTTTGCTAACCACCATTCGTCATGTCTGTCAAAACTCTGGAAGGCTTTCATTCTCAAACTGCCTCCCTCCTCATAAACAACATATGATTTGGAGCAAAACCTTCTTCTTAGATTGGACAATTTCTGGAACATAAATATTGGAGAATCTTGGCTAGGGGACTTCAAGGCCCGCAAAACATTTTGCGCGGTCAGACACTCAAGTTGAGGGTACAAAGTCCATGGAATGGGGGAGAGAGCTGAAACCAGGGCAGGGGGCATCAAGGCCCACAAAACATTGCTGAGCCCCAGAGATTGGGTTGTGCACTTTGCACAATCGAGCGCTCAAATTGAGGATACCAAGCCTGAGGTGAGGGAGGGAAAGCTGGCACCAGGGCTAGGGAACCTCAAGGTCCACAACACCTTGCTAAGCCCCAGAGGCGAGGCTATGTACTTCGTGCAACTCTGGCGCTCAAATTGAGGATTCCAAGCCTATGTGCCCTGGTAAAGACCAGGCCAAGAGCTGGCCTGTCGTCCCCCATAAGCAGCCGGGCTGTGCCCACTGCCCCCGCTTGGTGCCAGGTCTAGTGACTAATTTTGAAACAAAGTCACGCTTATTTACTGGTCTGGAGAGTGCATAATCTATCGACAGCAGCCTAATATATATTAGCTGGCTAGTCCCTGAGAAGGTAATGGGAAAAAAAGAGGTTTGGGGGCAGGGACATAGCTAAAACCAATATTGAGCCTCTCAGAACTACGCTGGATTCCTTAAAGGGTAGAACCGCTGGGGTCATCTCTAAAGAGATTGACCAAGCCGAAAGAAGTTTTTCACTGGACATCTGAGAGCGCTCGAGTGCTCCCCTTCCTGACTACCATTCACCTGTTGTCATGTGTGAACCTTTGACTACTTTCAGCTTAACTGAGGAAATGGTGGTCACCTAGAGGGGATCTAGTCAATTCAACTTCATCACACTTTAGTGAAGGTGGGCCCTCAGGAAATGGAAAAGGCAATCAAAGCATGTTTGTAGCTTAAAGAAACGAGCATCCACGGGTATAGGTAAGACCCTCCCACGATTGAGCAGCACAAACCTCCCAGGAAACTTGCACAAATGGGATCTAAACCTCTATTGAGATCAACTACTTGAAAAATGCTAGGTTATTGTTGACGCCTGTGTTACTCCCCTGGTGGAGAAGGTGAGGAGCCTGGAAAACGCTATTCTAGAATTAACGAGGGCATGTAATGAGGCAATGGTGATCACTAGAGCTGGGCCAGTAGGGTCAACAAACATTGTAACCATCTTGGAAGGGACTGAACCAACATTATCTGTAGGGACTACCACAGATAAGTCTTTTGTACATTTTGCTGATGGCATTTCTAAGCCTATGACCAGTGGGGGTGCACACAACAAAATGTTGGGATCAGAGTACCATCGTTCTGCCAGAATGGCTGACTAGCAACATCTAAATCTCCCCCTGAATGTTATCCATATGTTAAAATCATATCTAACTTGTACCCCTGCCCACATCTGCAGAGGAATCATCTCTTCGACTTAATAACAAGGTGTGCCACTGGTTAAGCCACAATACCAACTTTAACATTGCAGAATACACAGACATTATTCTAGTCTGGAGGGAAGGGTGGGTTGGTCTCTCAACCAAGCAACTGAAGGGAGATTGTATTCTTATCAACTGCAGGTACTCAAGTATCCATATCCTGATAAATCTCTTTAGGAATTGCACACAAGGCAACAATTGACAGCGGCAAGAAATGTCAGGTATGACAGCTGCCACTTTCCTTTAACCCTTTGTGTGCTGGTGACGGAACCACTCGTCACCAGCCACTGACGCTCTGTGCTAATGACGGAGTTGTTCTGTCACGGCCCGGCCGCCACGCCTGCGCAGCAGCGATTTCGCACCTGCGCTGAGCGTTCTATTGAGCGGGTGGGGCCGTGACGGAACCACTCCGTCACAACCACAGCGCGCCCGTGGCTCGTGACGAAGTGGTTCCGTCATGAGCATGGCGTTGCCGCGCAGCCCACCCTCCCCCCGAGCGCTGCGGCGGAATTACCACCGTAGCCAAGGGGTTAAGACACCACACCCAAAATCAAGTGAGCATGCCGATCATTGATGTTTCAATATGTGCCCGGAGTAGAGCCAGAAAGATCTTCATCTCTTTGAGTGTGGTCCCTTAATAATAAGAAGTTGTTTTCATATCGCGCTAAATATCACACTTCTCTTGTTTCCAAATAAGCTGTAAATAACAGATCCTACTATTAACAAATTTATGGGACTAGGAGGCATATTTACAAAAAAATGGCGCAGGATGGTGCTGGAAGCAATTTAGGTGTGTGGTGCCGCATCATTTCCAAAACACATGAATGTACCGTATGTACAAGAATACAGTGCACCCCTGTGTTTTCCTTTGCACCCATGCTAAAAATCTGCTCAGCACCAGCCCAGGCACCCTTTGCACCATCAGACAAAGGTGCCTTTGCTGCAAAGATAATTGAGTTTGTACAAGAATGGAAACAATCATTAATCTTGCTTTCCTCCTTCAATGTGTGCTGCAGAATCCGCCACTCTAACACCTCCTTTTGAAAGGCATTAGTTTTTGGCACTGCATCAGATTTACAGATCCTTGTAAATATGAGGCAGTGTCAAAAAGGAATGAGTGTTGCATGGGAATACCCGCAGTAATAAACAATTCACGCCCCTTTGCTGCAGAAAACTGCAGTGAGGAGGGCCATATTTACAAGGCTGCATCAACCCAAGCAAAGTGGCTTAGAGCCACCTTGGAAATATGGAGCAGGGCATTGCGCCACCGGAGCATTGGATAAAGTGACAATCCGGTGTTGCAATGCCCTTGTGCATTTGCCCCTAGTTTTTCCCCTGTGAGAGCCTGAGACTGAGCTGTACCATCACAGCTTGCCTTAAAACAGACAATCAATATTCATGACTAGCTCTTTCTCAATAAAGAGGAAAGATTTACAGTGTAATTCCTTTTTGGAGAGTCATTAGATTAATCAAACTGAGTCTAATGGTGCAAAAGGATAAGGAGTGTAGTCAAGACAAGTCCATGCCTCTGTGAAGCCATTGTAGATAGTCACATGTCAGGTTCTCTTGATATGTGGGTGACTCTTACACATACCTACCAACATTTCTCTGTTGGGCTCATCACCTCTGGACAAAGAACTCTTTCAACTGCTTGAATCCCAATATCATTTTCTTCATCTGCATTCCACATTTTTATTTTTTGCTAACCACCATTCGTCATGTCTGTCAAAACTCTGGAAGGCTTTCATTCTCAAACTGCCTCCCTCCTCATAAACAACATATGATTTGGAGCAAAACCTTCTTCTTAGATTGGACAATTTCTGGAACATAAATATTGGAGAATCTTGGCTAGGGGACTTCAACGCCCACAAAACATTTTGCGCGGTCAGACACTCAAGTTGAGGGTACAAAGTCCATGGAATGGGGGAGAGAGCTGAAACCAGGGCAGGGGGCATCAAGGCCCACAAAACATTGCTGAGCCCCAGAGATTGGGTTGTGCACTTTGCACAATCAAGCGCTCAAATTGAGGATACCAAGCCTGAGGTGAGGGAGGGAAAGCTGGCACCAGGGCTAGGGAACCTCAAGGTCCACAACACCTTGCTAAGCCCCAGAGGCGAGGCTATGTACTTCGTGCAACTCTGGCGCTCAAATTGAGGATTCCAAGCCTATGTGCCCTGGTGAAGACCAGGCCAAGAGCTGGCCTGTCGTCGCCCATAAGCAGCCGGGCTGTGCCCACTGCCCCCGCTTGGTGCCAGGTCTAGTGACTAATTTTGAAACAAAGTCACGCTTATTTACTGGTCTGGAGAGTCCATAATCTATCGACGGCGGCATAATATATATTAGCTGGCTAGTCCCTGAGAAGGTAATGGGAAAAAAATATGTTTGGGGGCAGGGACATAGTTAAAACCAATATTGAGCCTCTCAGAACTATGCTGGATTCCTTAAAGGGTAGAACCGCTGGGGTCATCTCTAAAGAGATTGACCAAGCCGAAAGAAGTTTTTCACTGGACATCTGAGAGCACTCGAGTGCTCCCCTTCCTGACTACCATTCACCTGTTGTCGTGTGTGAACCTTTGACCACTCTCAGCGTAACTGAGGAAATGGTGGTCACCTAGAGGGGATCTAGTCAATTCAACTTCATCACACTTTAGTGAAGGTGGGCCCTCAGGAAAAGGAAAAGGCAGTCAAAGCATGTTTGTAGCTTAAAGAAACGAGCATCCACGGGTATAGGTAAGACCCTCCCACTATTGAGCAGCACAAACCTCCCAGGAAACTTGCACAAATGGGATCTAAACCTCTATTGAGATCAACTACTTGAGAAATGCTAGGTTATTGTTGACGCCTGTGTTACTCCCCTGGTGGAGAAGGTGAGGAGCCTGGAAAACGCTATTCTAGAATTAACGAGGGCATGTAATGAGGCAATGGTGATCACTAGAGCTGGGCCAGTAGGGTCAACAAACATTGTAACCATCTTGGAAAGGACTGAACCAACATTATCTGTAGGGACTACCACAGATAAATATTTTGTACATTTTGCTGATGGCATTTCTAAGCCTATGACTAGTGGTGGTGCACACAACAAAATGTTGGGATCAGAGTACCCTCGTTCTGCCTGAATGGCTGACTAGCAACATCTAAATCTCCCCCTGAATGTTATCCATATGTTAAAATCATATCTAACTTGTACCCCTGCCCACACCTGCAGAGGAATCATCTCTTCGACTTAATAACAAGGTGTGTCACTGGTTAACCCACAATACCAACTTTAACATTGCAGAATACACAGACATTATTCTGGTCTGGAGGGTAGGGTGGGTTGGTCTCTCAACCAAGCAACTGAAGGGAGATTGTATTCTTATCAACTGCAGGTACTCAAGTCTAGCCCATTCTCTGAACTTATACAGCAACCAAATGAATCCCCTTTATAGCAGTATCAACATCTATACCGTTTGGGTATTTCTACAAACACTTACAACCCAGGCTGGAGACTGTGCTTTCAGGGGCCCCTGCCAATTGCTTGCCGATCTGCTCAACCACCTAATCCGTTTGCTTATTGAGTAAAACACCTACTAAAGGTCTATATTGTCCCCGCAGGATCATCATCCATGGACGTGGCCAGGAAAAACAATACCTTGACGTATTTAGTTTACTGGAACATTGCTGGCTATCGCACTAAGCAACAAGAATTGGACTGATCGAGTACATCTACAAATGTGATTTTCTAATGGTGCATGAAACCTGGTCCCTGGAGGGTGTTACTTGAGACAGGTGTGAAAGCTTTTCTGTCATAGCTATTGTGTCACCTGGGTTTAGAGTGACATGAAGACGCTGGAACTGATGTGGATGACTTGGGGAACATCGTTTACAACGAAACTTTTACCACGCACTACCATTACAACGCAGGAATTACAACGAAAGTCGTTACAACGACTTTCGCTGGAGGGCGCTGTTGGATAGGGAATAGTTTAATTTTGTATCCAACACCTTCCCTACTATCCACGGGGACTGGAGTTGGAATAGAAAATTAAACTATTCCACTATCCAGCGCCCCCCAACGCAAGTCGTTGTAACGACTTGCGTTGTAATACTTGCGTTGTAAAGGCATGCGTGGTAAAAGCATGCGTTGAAACGTCATACATACGGATGACTTTGGTTTTCACGCAATGCCGGCTTTAGAGTGGTGCAACTGGTATGGCCGCTCTGGGCACTGACCTGGGGAGGGGACGTTGACCTCAGGGAAGTGGCGCTGTCTTATCAATAACTTATGATTTAAAAACACCTGCAGCAGAGTTCCTTGAGCGTTCAGTTTTCAGTCAGCATTAAACATGTCAAGATAACTCTTGTGCTTAATGTTCCTACACGAGAGAGAGAGACATCAAAGTTTTGTCTAGTGCTAGTTTTGACTAGTCATAATTTGGTGCAGAGGGTTAATACGCCTGTAGCAAAGAAAGGGTACCGTGCAGATCATGTGAGGATAGCTGAATGGATTACTGCTTTTGTCACAGCGATCCTTTTGTTACCTCAGTTCATAAGATACCACCCTAATATAGAACAGTGACTGTTCCGAACTTTCATCAAAGAGCTGCATGCAAACTGCATAAAATAGGTTAGGGCGTTCTGTTTTTTACCCCCAGTCTTTCATTATCTATTCCTAAAGTTGCTAAAAAGAGTTTGTTTGCTTAAATATACCTTTTTATTAGTAAAGCCAGCCTTTACAAGTGCCTTAAAGCAAATTAAATGTTTGTGAGGGAGGGCCTATGTAGAGATGAGGGGCACTTTTGCCCGATGGTTGTGAGGGAATCCGAGGAGGTGGTCATGGGTGGGGAACACTTAAAGTGATTGTCACACTGGGTGCCAACAGCTCATTTTTATACCTCCTAATTCGGCACCGATGGTGGTCAGTAAACAAACACAAATCTCTGTTTGGTATCCACAGCTTAGTCCTCATAATTAAAGTGTAAGCTTCAAACCCTATATGACTCTTAAAACCCTAGCTCAGGGGCCTTCAAACTGGGGTGCCTAAGGTGATCCCAGGAGGGGCTCCAGACTCTGGCCACAAGAAACATTCTGCTCTGTAATGGACCTTCTCTAACATCTTTTGACATTTATATCCTAGCTGGGAGTATGTGTCAAAAGGGAAGGGACTTCAAATATCTTTTAAAAACCCTTAGCCACACACTGTGGATACTTTTAATATATATAATTTAACAGAATAAATGTGAAAAATTCTAACAGGGGCTTGATGATCTTGTTTTCCTCTGTGGAGGGGGTGCGGCATTAAAAGGTTTGCAGACCACTGCCCTAGCTTTATAGACAAATCAGAGTGTATGTACAGTCAATCAAGCTAGCCCTCAAATTAAAGGCAAAAGGGCAAACTTGCTTGACTTTACCATTTCTGGGTCATGACCTTAATAACCTACTGGAGATAAAACTCTAGTCCTACTCCAATGTAAAGTTTGGAATGAATGTCTCTTCAAAGTAATATGGTGTCCACCTTTCTAAAATGGCTGTTGAGGTTCCTTCCCCCCATAAATTAGACTTGTCGGCTAAATGTTGGCTAGATGTAGGCTTAGGCAACTGAAACCTCATAGTAATGCAGTGTCCTCCAATAACAGAGCACTGACATTATACCATAAACCACATATTGTGGCATTTAAATGCAGCTTAAGGCTATGTGATTGTCTCCTCTTAGTGCCATGCACCTTTTAATAGAAGTAAGGCTTGACTGGTGTCACCTCCCAGATATATTGCATCATTTTACAGATGAGTAATTGAGGGACTATCAATCCCGAGTGAAGTGGAGAGGAGTTGATACCTCCCTATTGCAGTGTTGAGTCTTTCTAGAGTTAATGTATGCTTGACTGTCTGGAAGCTCTGTAACTGGTCAGTTTGTCTTGTAGTAGGGTTGTACGCTCCTTCCTACTTGGCAAAGCAGATCACCTCTAGCGAGCCACTGATTATACAACAAAGTATCCTTTTCACTGCATCTACTCCAAAATATCCTCCTTTTCCCTAAGCGTTCCGCCATAAACTGATGAGTGATCTCTTTTGGACTGTGCAGGCTCTGATCACATATATGCAGCTAGTTTAAGCAATCCCCACGCAATACTCTTAATGAGGTAGCCCCATTAATTCCTATTTCTTGCAGCTCCCATAAGTCATTATGTTGGTCCTGGGATGATGCCTGAGAGCTGGCAGCAGATGGCACTTTTTAAGCCCGCCAGTAGCACACGTGTTCTCAAACAACCCTGTCACTTCTGTAAGAAATGTTTCCCCTCCAAAACAGGACATGTCATTTGCTAAAGCGGTAGCATCTCGGCATTTCTTGCAAGTGAGCCACTGGAACATAAATATTTATTTCCGTCTGATCATCTCTTGCCGAGGCCAACTCATCTCTTGCTAGGACAACTTAAAAGGTGAAGACTAGAGATGATAGTAATTCATTTCTGGGCTAATATACATTCACAGGCGACAGTAGTGGAAACTTTCCAGCTCTTATGGCTATATTTAAAGAAGAGAGAGAGGGAGAGAGAGAGGGAGAGGGAGAGGGAGAGGGAAAGGGAGAATGAGAGAGAGAGAAAGAGAGAGAGGGAGGGAGAGGGAGAGAGAGAGAGAGAAATTCCTCGTGAATCTAGCCTGAACAAGAGCAAGTTGCTCAGGACTTAACTCTGAGATTGTGCTAATACAGTGAGTAAAATTCACATGCCGTGTTCGAACATCTGGTTTAGCACCTGCGTTAAAACAGCACACACCAGTAACACGTACAAGCTCAATTATTATATGATTATAGGCCCAGATGATACGTGGAAATTCTGACGAAAAAACCTCCAGTAAAAAGCATATGCAAAATGGTTAAAACAAAAAATGCTTCAAACAACCAAAATAAAAAAACATTAACCACACATGAAATCATACCGTTGATGAAATGAAATATAAACAAATCATGAAAAATAACAGCAGTCAACATCATGAATCCATGAAAAGCTTTTAATGATTCCACCCAGGAAACCCTAATTCAACAAACACAAACTTGTGTCCACCCCACCACACATGAATATAAATACAGTCATTAGAAACACTCATGAACTAGCAGGAACCACATGCACCGAGCTCTAATCAGCCATTTCATTGCACTGTGTCAAATGCCAATGCCGATACAATTACTTCTGGTTGTGCAAGAGGAGGAGGGTACACAGGACAGGGCAAGATTAATCCAGAGATTGTAGAGAAGGGCCCACATTCAAGGGACTAGAACAAATCTTTTCAATATGTCTTAGTCCACTGTCCTGAAAGCATATCACATGGCCATGCTCCGAATTTAATACATCCTTCCTGTCACCATGGAAGAAAATCTAGAGCCACACACAAGGAAACTAAATGCCATACACCTATTAATCTTCTGGCATCACTGTATTTTTTTTCCAACTTGTTCCTACCATTCGGCAGTGCTGCGTGTGCAAGGTGCCGCGTGTTGAATATCGTCAACTAGCAGTTCATATTCTCCACAGACATGTAATCATTGAATGCAATGAAGGCAAATTATACACCATAGGGTATATTTACGAGGAGGTTTGTGTCACATGTGCACCATGTAATGTGGTACATGCGTGACGCAAACTTTAAGTAAGATTTATGAAGCCACGCAAAGCCACGTTTCATGGAACTGATTGGCTTTATAAATCTGGTGTAACGCAATGCAGCACAAATCGCTGCTTTCCTCTGTAACAGGGGGGCATATTATCAAGAATTGCGATAAAATTATCGCCGCTTTAGCGGCAGGAATCTGCCGCTAAAGCGGCGATAATGGACTCGGTAATATGTCCTTGTGAGTTCCCTTAGCAGCCCATGTACTCGTGTTAACCTGGGCTTCTATGGGAATTCAAAGGGCATATTGTCAAGCCAATTATCGCCGCTTTAGCGGCAGTTTCCTGCCGCTAAAGCGGCGATAATTTTATCGCCATTCTTGATAATATGCCCCAGGGTTTTTTATCATCAAGAAGATGAAGCAGAGTAGAAATGTGTAAATACTAAGGGCCAGATGTAGGTGGCCATTTACCGTCCGGTAACGGCCGATTTCGGCCGTTACCGACCGGTAAATGGGTTATTGGGATGTAGGGGGCCAATTTTACCGAATCGGTGAATTTACAGAATCGGTAAATTTACAGATTCGGTAAAATACCGAATCGGTATTTTTACCGATTCGGTAACTTCTAGATGTAGGTGGGACTCTTCTGAGTCCCAAAGGCCTTTCAGATTCGGTATTTTACCACCCAATCCAATTGGGTGGTAAAATACCGAATCCAGGTGTGCATGCACTGTGTGCATGCACACCTGTGCCATGTGACAGACAGACATGCCCTTAGGGCATGTCTGTGTGCCACATGGCACACATGCCTGTATTTGGGGTGCTAGAGGGTGTCAAAGTGACACCTGGCTTCAATGCCCATAGGAATCAATGGGCATTACCGAATCGGAATTTACAGAATCGGTAAATACCGAATCTTAACGATTCGGTATTTACCGATTCTGTAATACCTACACCCCCCCTCTATTTTACCACTTCTTAAATACCGAATCGGTAACATTCGGTATTTAAGAAGTGGTAAAATGAAATTACCTACATCTAGGCCCAAGTGATGCAGAAGTATGCTTCACTCATTGTTGCATCCATGACTCCATGATCCTGAAAAAAAAATCTGCATACCACATTCTGTGAAGACACAACACCTACTCAGGGAATGGCAACTTTATGAGTACTTTAAAACACCTCTCCTCACGTGAATGCACGTAATTATGCCGATATGTGACGATAGAGACAATCGATCTATTATGGGGCACCTCAAGACCGATGGAGCAACAGAATGGTAAATTACAATTGTATTCTCCATGGATTTTTTTTCACTGAGCTAATTCAGCAGATCGGCTCACTTATACCCCTCTTTGCTTCCTCTATAGGTGACTCCACATATACCTGTAAACATGACTTGTGATAGGTCTGTGTGAACCATCAACTTGCCATGAGCAGGCAACCAATAGTGCAACACAGTTGAGCTTGCTTTTGAGCTATTGGTGAGATGGTTCCAGTGCCTGCACAGCATCAGTGGCAAGTTTATATGTTAGCTAGATGAGGTCTGGCACACATGTTATGTTATGTTATATGTAATGATATGTTGTGTTATAAAGTGCTGGTTTACCAGTAGTTTCTCTCTGCAGTAGGACAAGCTCCCAAGGTAGATCTGATGCCATGTAAACCAGTACCTGAAAAGCTTTATTAAAAAGATAGCTCCTAAGGACATTCCAAAACACATTCACACTTTCAATGGATCTGAAGGCATTGGGTAACACAGTAAACACAGGGAAAATATGACCACACCTCCCACCCTTGTGCAGTCTGGGGATAACTACTAAATTAGTAGCAGAACACTGCTAGGCTTGTAGAGGTTTACACGGAGGATATGCAATGCTGAATACAATGTGGTGTATGGCCAAGTAAAGTGTTTTTTTTTTTTTTTAATGTTGACATCCAGACAATCCACTGTGTAAGAAACCATCCATTTTGACAATGGGAGGAACAAAACAGGCTAAAAAAAACTAATTAAGAAAGGATTGGTCCAGATCAAAAGCTCAATGTGTACAATGTCTACAAAAAATCTAATAACCACAGATGAATCTAGAGTCAGCAGTCTTTCAATTTAAATTAAATGAAGTGAGAAAATTAAAGACATTCTGATCATTGTAGCGTTTTCCCAGTAGTTAAAATCACCCATAATCAAGTCATAGATTCCATGCTTAACACTGTAGCAATTGTTTATGTAAGTAACCTTTGTCCGCGGATGAGGGGAACGTGTTGCTATTCTTGATGATGAAAGACGGTGCTGCTCTGTATAACAGTTTAAGCCAGGCTGAACAGTCGTTAGGGTGCGTGTGCGCTGTATTGGTCAGAGCTTATCAACGGTATCAGTAAATTGCACAGCACGGCTAGTCCCTGGTCACTTCAAGGCCAGGGTAGATGAAGAAGAGCTTTCCTTTGGCACTCCGTCAGCACCCGTTAACTAGGTAGACATGGAGAAACCACCTGTAAAAAGGTGCCGCCTACTTGCACATTCTACCTCAGGAAGCATAAACCCTAAACTGTGAAGTGTGGGGAAAATACAATAATAGAAATGGAAAAGATACTGCCTAAGTGTACAGTGCCAAATGAGCTCAGAATCTACTAAAAAACCGACTCAAGAGAATCAGTCAATCAGGAAAACAAATGAAGAGAGTTGGAAACTTTAAAATACAGAGTTTTTATAAAAAGCTGAAGACTTACATTAAACCTCAACAAGGATATATTGCCCACAGGAAAGAGTTACGAAGTGAGTAGGTGAGAGTAGCTTGGAAGCTAGACTGTCTCTAATTAACAGTCCTCATTACTTACAGCATGCTGCACAACATTCTGGTGTGTGATATGTGTCAATGCCAAATGGAGGAGGTGGAAGAAACACATGAGATCAGTAATGATGAATCGGATTCAGGCATGGAATACGTGTCACCTCCACAGGATGCTGATGAGGCTGGCGTTAGAGATAAAACTATTATAAATTATTTCTGAGCTGTCAAAAATGCAACTCAATTTGTAGAGAATAAAACGGCACTTCATATAACTGCACAAAAGTCAGTCAAGTGTAATGCATGTATTTAAACAATAGACCCATCCACAAGTCCTTTCATATTAAGCACGAGCATCCCAATCTGCTCACTACTATTGCCCATCCAAACCATAACTATGCCATCACCAATCTTTTCTTAACTAACGCCATCTCCTTGGCCATATTTCCCATCACATGTGTACTTCAATTTAATGTTCATCCTAACACCAAAGCTCCCTGTGACCACTACTCCCTTAGCTTAGTTTGTTTTAATATTTATAAAGAACAGCAATGCCAATAGTAGTACATTCTGATCTCATAAATACATAGCAATACTAAACTGTTCAATTATAACATCAAAACGCATTCAGCAAATAAACATTTTAAACTACAATTATCTAACAAAATTGTTAGATTTTTTCATCCCATGAAAAAAGACACTTAAAACCTTTGTCATGTCCTAAAACAGAATGCCTAAAAAAACCATAAACTCAGCACTCCACCAACTGACATAAGAATTTGATAAACTTGTAAAATGAGGAATAGAAGAGATATCTCAAAGGCTTTTGGGGAAGTGATTTCACCTCTTGTAACTTTTGGGCATATGCTGCCACAGTATATTTCCACCAACGTTTGGAATCAATATTGGAGTGCAGACATCTCATAGGTACCTGACAAGATAAACATTAATGAGTTCTATAAAATGCACACATTCCTAAAATGATTCTGAGGGACAAATGCACGCCAGACCAGTTGTAGAAGGGCCTATGAAAGGGAAGGTATTTTTAGGCCCGAACTAACCTGGAAAGCTTTCATGTGGACTGCTTGATGATTGCCTAGCAGTTTACCTGCAATATTAAGATGAACAGCCATTTGGTACTGAGTGTGGGATATCAAATGCACTTATTAAAAGTTTCTTTGGTAAAATTTCAACAAAGGACAAAATATAGAGAAAGAATGAAATGAAAATTAAACTGGTCTGATTATACCACTGTCTTGATTTGAGTCTCAGTGCAGAAGCTGAAATGAAATTTAAATCCAGATTTCTCACTGTCTCATTAGGAGGAGGTGAAACACCCATACAGCAAAACAACACTGTATGTAATACAGAAAACAATGAGCAGGCAGTTGCGAGATTTTGGTCTTGCTGTGATTTAGGCAAAGCCAGTTGTCACACATCCAGTGATAGACAGTCATCAGGCAATATAGGCACCTTAAATTAATCTTTGGAACCTCTATGGGGCATGGTTCCCCCTGATGTTGTGCCTTATATCCTCCTGTTTTGCTGACATCATTTTTGTTGACTTTAGGATTCTGGGCACTTTACCACTGCTAACCAGTGCTCAAGTGCATATGCTCTGTACTCAAAGCATGGTAATATCGGCTTATCCACAATTGGCACATTTAATGTAGTAATATAGGTCCCTAGTCACCCCTAAGGTGGGCCATAGGCAACCCTATGGGCAGTGTAAAGTGAATGTAAAAGGTAGGACATGTACTTTCGAGTTTTACATGTCCTGGAAGATAACAACTGCTAAATTGGTTTTTCACTACTGCAATACCTATCTCCCCTACGGGATAACATTGTGAGTGCCTTAAAATACCTTTTAAGTATAGGTTCCAATTGGTAAAAGATGGACATTTGGAGTTTAGTGTCTCTGGATTCACAATTTAAAATCACAATTTATGGGGAAGTCGGATTTTAATTTGTAAGTCTGAAAATTGCACTTTTATAAAGGCAGTATTTTCTTACTTTAACTGTTCTGCACCTCTGCCAGTCTCTGAATACACGTCTGCGTTGGGTGACAGCTAGGCTTTGAGCATTCTCCAGACAGTAACACAAAGAGAGCTGGGGTGTGACATTAGTCTCCTGATTCCCCGTCACCAGATTGATGGGCCTTCCTGAGGTAGATTGAGAGGGAGGAGCTGACGCTTGTACCTGAAAAATTATGTACCTGTCCCCACACAAAGAGCTGTATATCCCCCTGTAGTGAGTCTGGAGCCAGGGCAGGAAAGGCAGGGACCTTGTGATCCCCTTCTTCAAAGGCACAACTGGAACCAATGACATTCTGCTTTGAAGAAGAGCTGTTGGGCTGCAGGTGGGACTGCCACTTTGCTAACATATTTTCTGTGTTGGTCTGCTGCCTGCTGATTGCTCTGCTATAGGAGGGTCTGCCACTTTGCTACCTGATTTGTTGTGTTGGCCTGCTGACTGCTAATTCTTACCTGGGATTGAGAAGGACTGTACCTTCTCTCTACATCCTTGAACCCAAGTTTCTCCAAGGACTTGCTGGCTTACCCCTGTTCTTGAATATTCAGGGCCTTCAAAGACTTGCTACCACTTTGCTTCAGCTACCGGACTCTGCCAACTGTGAGTCCTGCCTTGCCAAGATGTGCCAAGCCAGTCCTGGGCCTTGAAGGTGAGTTTTGCAGCTGTTTTCCCTGCAAAAATGAATGCAATGACTCCAATCGGAACCGACCCAGTGTTCTTTGACGCCGATGCTTTACTGATCTGAGGACATCTCTGCATGACTCGACTACGACACGAGACCCGACTACAAGGTTCAATGACGGCACTGTGGCGATCCAAGGTGCCGACTGTGAGGTTGGATGATGACACAGAGCCAAACTGAAGACATTGCTGCGAGGCAACATATAGAACAAAGCAAAGTGTAAACATTCAATGAGACGACATATTCTAGTGCTGTTATTTGTCTTTTATTTTCAGCTGTGCAAAGTATGCATATGATGAAACCAGCCAACGTGTTTCACCCAAACATGGGCTTCTTCAGGGCTGTCATGGCATACAATATTGAGCAAACTTTAGTATATTGACAAAGGACTACATGTATATGTCACAAATACATGTCACAAATATAACAACGAATATTCACAGAAAGACACCAAGAGACCATGGATGAAGGGAGAAAAGGAAAAAGAATATTTAGGGAAGTATGGAAGCCAGTGCAGAGGAGTTAAAGGTGCTGTAGTGAAGAACAGAGGTGAGAAGAGAGAAAAGGACGAAGACCAAAAGACAATCATAAATATAGTAAGTGAGAAACATTGACAAACCGTGTACCGTGAGAAGAGATTAAAAACATAACAAGTGCTCACAGCATCCAACAGGATCAGTGAGTCACCTGTAAGTTGTATCTACAACAGGGCCCGTGCTGAGTGACATAAGAATAGGATTCACGGGTAGTTGGCTTACCGAAAGATTTACGTGATGAAAAATAAGTTCTTCGGAGGCAGTCTATTTGGCGGCGAAAATTGTTTGTTCTAGAAGAGAAGTATAAGGGTATGTCAGCAAGGCTGTAACCTTAGCTGCAATCAGCTATTTGGGATTCAGTCCATCAAACGTACCTGATTAAATATTGAGAAGCTCTCGAGCAGGAGGAGGATTCTCGCAGAGCGTAACCTACAAGCAAATATGGTATGTCAGAAGAATATTCCTGAAACGTGACCATAACAGGAGTAACATGTCATATTCATGATGTCCTTTGCTAATCTCTAGATGCAGATACTAGGCATGACCTAGCTGTGCGACCCAAGTTCAAAGCGGCCAACTCCACATAGAATCATGGAGTCCCAGCGGTGCCATTAAACCAGTGATAGATATCAATCTAAAAAAGATGCACAGGTAGTAGTTAAAAGTTGGCAGGATGAGAAGTGATGTTGGGGTAAGAAACTACGACATTCCAGGGGAGTTGAAACCCCATCAATAGGTTACGTTAAATACAGACCAGACAAGTTTTCATGAAGTCGTAACATATCAAGAATCAAAAAAAGGATATCTGACAGTGCCTAGTAACGCGGCAGTGAGGAGGTGTTGGGTGCTAACGTTTACTGGCTTTCATTAAAGCGCCAGGTGTCCTTGTTAGAAAGTTTCCCAATGGTGTGTGAGTCTTGGAGGCTCACCTCTCCTCTATACATTTGACTCTAAGGACAGGTTCACAAAAAACTCGTGTTTACTGATTGCAAGGCAATTTTTGGTTCTTGAAGTCACCTGCAGCAAAGAAAGGACTACCCCAGCTGACCAGCAACAACTGGATTTTCCTGGACTGGCAGGTGCATTGTGGGAATTTGAGTCCTAACCCCCAAAGAGGAAAGCCAAAGTCTCTGATCCCTTGGCTGGTGCTACTGGACACTTCTCTCCCCAATGGAAACCACAAGTAACAAGTTCTGAAAGTTTGTAAACTTTTTACAAGGTTTCATTAAGGCTCCAGGAGGAGACCGGCTTGTCATTGAGAGCCAAGCCACAGACATCGAACTTCGAATCGGCCTGACCGCATTGGTTTTTCCTGCTGAAAGCTCCAGGGCTCCTCGCCATTGACGATGAGGACAAAGACTTCCAGGGGCTCACAAAGGCATCAGACTGCAGCAAGCCACCATCGTCTAATCAAACTCCGGATCCAAGGAAGCTTGCACTGACAAGGGCACGTTGCACTGCCACAACCCAGGAGTTGGCAGAGCTGCACTGGCTCCCGGTGACTCAAAGGATTCTGTTCAAATCCCTCTGTATAGTGTTTAAGGCACTTCACGGATTGGGGCCTAAACTGCTTCAGGGCCGGTTTAAATGGTATGAACTAGCATGTAACCTCCGCTCTTTGACTGCTAATCTTGTCAGGATTCCTAGGACAAAGAGAGTATCTCTGGGGGGAAGAGCGTTTGGCGTGCCAGCTGCCCGCCTTTGGAATTGTCTACCCTTGGAAATAAGGAGAATACAGGACTTGATGGTGTTCCGTAGGAAAGTCAAGACGTGGCTCTTCCTTAAAGTAAGATTATCTTGCTCAGCTCTGTAGATTCACCCGCCAGCTTTTTCCGGTGTCTAAGCGTCAGGATGCCCACAGGGTTACAGTGCGCTCTATATATGTTAAAAATAAATAAATAAATAAGGTACCCGAGGACTCGACACTGAGAGAAAAGCTCCAAGAAAAAGTCTGTGATTGAAGGAAAAATGTTGACTTGGATCTAGCCCTCATCCTATCCAACCTGCGTTCCATCGCAGTTAATCTAAAGCTTTGACTTTTTTCTTGTCCAGTACGACTAGATAGCATTGAGAAGTGCTTTAAGAATTTTGGTGCTAGAATGCAAATTTTTGTATTTAATCTTTACAAATTCAAATCTCTCATTCCCTACACTGGATTTTTATCATTTTGATGCCATTTTAAAGATAACAATATTCTCTATTTGTATAAGTTGGTGTTGGACTTTTATTGTGTAGTGTCTTTTACTTATTTACTGGTTTGGTGATAATAAATGTTTTACACATACCTCTCTCCTAATTTAAGCCTGACTGTTCATTGCCAAGCTAAAAAGGGTTGTGCAAGGATTAATTTATTGCAACCTTATTAGTGAGTGTGGTATTATTACTAGTTGAAGGTCAATACCCCATCTTCTAATAATCCACTTTCCTATAACTACCAAATGGATATATTCTAGATAGGTCAGATTTCATCTCTCTCTGATTCAGAATTTTACCAACTGACCTATTAGTACATAAGTCAGTTCACAAAATATAAAACACTGGTCACAAAAATACTGATTGCAAAGTATGAGCAATTTGGTATTAGTGTAATGATACATCTAGTTCCTGGTGTGCTGCTATTATCATAAATGTTGATGGATTTTTTCTGAGTGGAGGGGACTCTTTCTCTGCATGTGTGAGTATGCTGTCTTGTAAGTGGCAGATTTCTGTAATATTTTAGCAAAACATATAGGCAATACTTAAGCATGTGAAGGCTGCATGCTTAGGCAGAATTGCATTTGTTTTTATTTTATTTTTAATTTCTGACACTAGTCACTATTAAATGTGTAGTGGACATTTAGACTTTTATGTTACCATCCATTTCCTTCCAGCTTTTAGAAAGATGAGAGTTTCATGTTTAATTTTTTGCCATCACTATTGAGTTGATTGCTGAATGTGTTTTATTTTAAATAATTTCCTGGCATAATTGCTAAGTTGCTTCTAACTAGGTTTTTTTTTTTATTTCATCAAAATTGACAGGACTAATCCCCCTCATTTGTGAAAGGCTTGCCAAATATCTAATACGAATTTGAATTGAAACCTTAAATGCCTCTAAAAAGAAGGGTAATTCCTAAATGCAATTAAAACAGTACATGTTCATCCCCTCCTAAAGCCTAATGATTTGAGAAACTATAGTATCATCACCTGCTACTCTTTCTGTCAAAGATTATGGAGCAATGTGTTATGACTAGGCTGGATATATCGCTTTTGACACCCAATTGCTAGGACATTTTCATCAGGTTATAGATCAGGTTACAGCACAGACACAGCCATGTTCAATATTGTTGATGTTACCCTAAGGTGTTTGAGGAGTGACAATATTACCTTCTTATCCCCTTTGTACTATCTGCTGTGCTTCATGTCATTGATCACAGCATCCTCCTTTGTGCCCTGGGTAACAGAGTGGACATCAAGGGCTCTAGTCTCAACTGGTATAAACTCTATCTGGCCAACAGATTCCAGTGTATCAAAATGAGAAAAGTCATACCTTAGCCTTTTGCTAATCCCTACAAAGTCCTTCAGGTTTCCATACCTGCCATTGTCCTATTTAACCTTTTTGTCTAGCCCGTGCCTGCAGTATTTGTAAAGTATCATGACGCCTTCCATTGGTATGCAGATGACACACAACTGTACTTGAAGACTGATACTCCAGAAAGCTTGTACACAATAGTGTCATGTCTCAGGTTTACCAATGTGTAGATGTTACTGATAAAACTCATGTGTCCAACCCAATATCAATAAAAATAATAATCAAATTTAGGTGAGATCTTATCTAATACCAATCGAGGAACACACAATCAATATACAAAGGGCCTGCACATGAAAGTAAAATGACTTTACCGAGAGAATTTTTTTTTAACAATTATTAGTAAAGTATACAAGTTAAATCGAAAAACAGTGCTCAATGGGGTAAGTGATCACGTGGTGTTGTGTAGATCCCCACTTCCCAATAGGAAATGCTCGCTTGTTGGGCAACATAAATGTGGGAATGGTGCCAGACTGATTCTGTGAACACCCGCAGGATATGTCTAGACTAGCTAGCTCATAGTGCCTCCATATGCCCCTAGAATGATAGCAAATGTATTTGACAACCACAGAATAGGACAACTCTGAGTAACTCCATCGATTCTGGTAACAGATCTAGAACCCTTTCGCTCAGTCACTCATGCTCTTTCTCTCAGTGAAGTGTACAAGGAATACAGAGAGAGGCGTCTTCAAAATGCATTGAACCATTGTGATTCTTGTATAGAATATATGTACTGCAATGCTCAATGGACAGAAGCCGATGAAAGTGATTAGCAATATAAGGACAGTGAACAGCATGAAAAGTTCCACCATCTTGCTAAAACAATGTATATGTGCAGTCATATAAAAACATACATATATACATACCGTAATCATACTATATGTTCCTTAACCTAACTGCCTAGGGTGTATTTATGTGTTCTGCCAAGAATCCCCTATTGGATGATCGAACCCTATTACCTGTTGGGAAAGACTGTAGGTTCCTGTCTTGGTCACAGGTTGGACATCCCTCCTCCCAAGAGGGGTCAGCAAATGGCTTGGCTGAGGATTCAGCATGTAACGACCTTGCAATAACAGCGAGTGCTCCTCTGCCTAAACTCTGAAAAACTTGATTATTTATAACAATAACAAAAAGCATCCTTGCTTTTGAGCCGATGCTTTAGTCAGGCCAAAATTGTTATGATTTTTAATAGCTGCATTGACTTCTGGAGGAAAATAAGTAAAGACATTTGCGCAATGTGTGTCGAGGCCTTAGACATGATGTTCAAGGTGTAGTGATAATGTTCTTACTAAATTGAATTTGTAAGTTATGTAATTTCAGAGAATCTAATCCTGCATTCTTACAAACTCAAATGTGTGGCAAAAGTCATTGTGCAAAAGAGAAGGCAACTTAGGAAATGTGCACATGGTAAAAATTGCAGAGTTTCTCCCCGGGCCTAACTAAGACAAATGACAGAAGTGCAAGTAAGAAAATCAAACAAAAGAAAGCCTGGTAGAGAGTAATAAGATTAAAATATACCGATAAACAAGCTGACAATTATGTTACAGAACATATTCCAATGAAGCCTATATGATTATTGTGAAACAGGTAAAGGTTCCGTTCTTCATGTTCCCCTAAGGCAGTTGTTGGTCATGATCAGGACAAGAGCAGTTTTATGAGCACAAAGCAGTTTCTAAAATTTCTGAGAACACAAATCTTTTTTATGTGAAATTTCGATTTTATGTAGCGTTGCAATACAAAATGCCTCTTATTAAGCAATTGTACAGATACCTGATATCTGATGGTGGTGAATCCTTGAAGATAAAGGGGCTAAAGGAAACGGAATAATTGGGAAAAAAAGACAAATGTGTGAATTGTGTGTGAAAACCTGGTGTATCGATTAGTGGTAATAATGCCAATTAGCTGACTTACTAGTATTCACTGAGGACACCCATATGGAAGCGATCTGAAGCAAAAGATGTACCATTACTGAATGCAAGGTCTAGACTCAATTGAAATACTGTGCAGATGAGGCAAACGTCTGGAGTTGTATGTGGGCTCGTTTAGTTAATCCATGTAACAGGCATGCAAGCAGACACGCTCCAGGTCCAATTCTGCATGAAAGAATGTGGAGGAAAAATCTGGGTGCGTTCTTCTGGAGGCTAAAGGGGATTGGCCCTTGAATTAAAGCTTGCCCATAGATAGAGTGGAATCAAAATTTGGCAGATTCATAAATACAATTGGCCATCAGGAGCGTGAAGCCAGGAACAAGAAATTGGTCATCAGAGAACATAGCAACCAACCAAATAGAGTGTGTGTCTGCAGCAATGAATGCAAGAACGAGGGAGACTGATAACGCAGGACAGGAAGAATGTCTCTGGAGAGTAGAAATAAAGAGGGGAGAGCCTGAAACACAACCACTATGGCCATCAGAACATGAGTAGTGTTATGAGCACAAAGTTGTTGCTAAAACTTAGGAGAATACAAATTTTAGTCTGGATAAATTTTCTATATATTAGGTAGCATGGCTATACGTAATGTTTTCTATTAAGCAATTATACAATTATTTCATATCCGACTCTGAGGAATTTAGGAAATAAAGGAACATATGTAAAAGGAATAAAAAGAAGTGAAAAAAACCCTACCACTATGGACTGTTGCTTTAACATTTGATATTCCTATCCTATATAGGTTTAGAGGTTGCTCCTGTGGTTACTTACATACCAGATAAAACTCGTGCATAGCCCTCACAATACCTGATTTCTTTTCCTTCAGCTAAAACAAACCAAGGACCTCAGATCTCAAGGAACTCAACATTCACCCTTAAGTTATGACCACTGCCAAGACTCTTGAGGGTCGATTAGGATCGCGGTTTTCCCGCATCCTCCGGTCAGGCGGAAGCCACCGCCGGCCCGGAGGATGCGGGAAAACCGCTGCGGAGCCTCAAAGGACCCACCGCCATATTAGGATGGCGGTAGGTCTTGAAATCTTTCCGCAGCTTTTCCGCCGCAGTCGCCTTCCGACCGCGGCGGAAAAGCTTTAACATTGCTGGCGGTGTCTATCAGACACCGCCAGCCATATTAGGATGGTGTGAGATGTATGCTTTTTCGCGGCGGCTTTTCCGCCATGGAAAAGCATACGGACCTTCACTTCGGGGGCCCATTGCGGGCCCCCTGGGTGAAGGGGAGGGGATGCACATGGGGGGTACCTATGGTACCCCCCTGCATTTGCGTGAACAAAGCAGCAGGCACCGCGCGGTGCCTGCTGCTTTGTGCACGCAAATGCGATGCATGCATCTTTAACATTGCGGCGGGTGCAGCTTGAAGCTGCAGCCGCCGCAATGTTAAAGATAGAGGATGTGACCGCCACCCTGGCGGTCACATCCTAATCTGCACGCAGGGAACGCCGCAGCCCATGCGGACGTTCCCTCCTACTCTGGGGTCGCGGACGGACTCAAGCGATCCTAATCTACCCCTTGGTTTGTGGTTGGACAAATCCCTCAACTTTGACACCCATCTCAAAGAGCTCTCAAAAATAGGAAAACACCAACTTTAGTTTATGCATAACCTTCACCTCTAGGAAATACCTCATGGCAGCTGTACACGTTCTTCAAATGTTGCAGATTGAATATGGAAATTCCCTATCCATAGGGTCCAGCTAAAACTGCTCTCTACTCTCCAGTCAGACTGATCACGGACACTAAAGCGGTTGACTTCATAATACGAGTACTGAAGTCAATGTAGTGTTTCCCTGGCATCACAGCCCCACAAACCTAAAGAGCAAGAGGGCACTATCTCTCACAGCAAAAATATTCAAACAGATTGGATTTTTTTAGTGACTTACGAAATGAGAGTTGATAGATATTGCACAGATATAGCAGGGAAATCGAAAGTTGAAAAACAAGTGCGAGGCAATATCATCCACCAGCCCCATTTCTGGCAATATATAGAGAAACTCAAAGCTGCCAACCTGCTGATTTCAAATATTTCTTAAGAAAATAAAGAGAGAAACTTTTGTATGCTATTTTGGAGCAGTACAACATGTCTCAGTGGCGCAACTGGAAGCCTATTTAGTTCTTGAAAACTGGAGACCATCCCTGCAGCAGCTGATAACCAATGCAGTTCTTGGAGACTGGATGAAACACGAGCATGTGTTGGTAGTTTCAAAACAGCCCTAGCATCAGAGTGAGTTGTGCAACACTTTTAACTTGTTCATATTGGACTTTCAAACACCACTTATAGTCCTCCATTTTGGCTCCATTCACAGTTCTGGCAACTATAGCTCTTTCTGCCTTACAGAGTAAGCGGTGAGACTTGTCTAATGACATATTAATTGAAAGTCAGAATTATGTAAATCCCTTGAATATCTACACAAGTCGCTCATAAAAAATGACTCCCATTAATTATACCTTATTTTTTACTTGAATGCCCAATGAATGGCGCTGGATGACCGTCTATACTTGAAACCAAAAATAAAAAAACAAATACAAAAATGTGAATAGTGAATCGTCAAATACTAGCAGAAGTTTTCAAATGATGTACAATCGTGAAGTAGTCTAGCCATCTGCAATTCTCTTTCACTTTGAAATAGTATCTCACCTTAAGAAGAAAGCTACTGACTGAGAAATACAAATGTATTTGTTCTTTCTGGATCACAAATCATTGAACACCTAAATCACACTTCACCTTAGATGTTCAATTCCACACATAAATTTGGAAAAACTGTGGTTTTGACTATTGGTGACATGAATTTCGAAAGATTGGTTGGCTAATTTCCACATTCTGTTCTCCACAAGAACCTGTCTCTCACACGGCTGAAGGTAGTGGTTTCTCTGAGCAGGCAAGAGAAATGTGCAATTGTAGGCATTCCACTGGGTTCCTACCACTCAGGACTAAGCGTTCGGAATTCAAGGACGTTTACTCTCAGGATAGAAGATCCAGGAAGATATGGAGGATTCACCGACTTGACCTGCAAGCCCCCTGTCTTTTTAATGGACAGCAGGAGGCTTGCACCACTTGCTGTTGGAGCAGAGATTTGATATAAGATTCAAGATAAAGCTGGAAACAACTCTCTTCATAGAAGTCTGTCAGGAAGGTGGTATATATTAAATGCAGCATCTATTCTTCTGTTTCAATTGACTTTCATTCACAGTACTGGGTTAAACAAAAAATGGAGAAGTATAGACCTATTGTGCGTTTGGCGATGATCCTTAAGCAAATCAGAATATAATTTCCAGGCTTTTCCATCTTAACTTTTGCACCAGTTTTACACGGTTCCTCATCTGGGTGCATGCTTTGGGGTACAGTCTGTATTAAAGAGATTTTGTCCTCAAAAGTCAAAATAGAGGGATCATTTCTCCCTGGTGCTCATCTCTCTCCTTTCCCCTATCCTGGCTCAGTGACTTCTAGGTTCAAATAAAATCCCTGCACTCTAGCTTCCATTTGCTCCAGCTCACGTGTTGCTTTTTGCCATGAAGGATTACGGAAGTTGCCACAGCTCAACAGGAGTGAGTATGGGATAGCTCATTCACGAGCAGGTGTGGTCTGAGAGGCTTCTATGTTCATCTTCTTTCAGTTCTTGACATAGTGTGTGGTTTCCCTTTGTCCTGCAGCTGCTGTCTGTCCCAGCCACACTGTATACTGGAAGTTAACAACAGGTCAGCTAGGAAAGTAACTGGTCTTGTACAACACTGCAAGGGAGATCAGGAAAACTATAGTTTGTTCATCAATTGAAATATGGATAACAAATTATTGGTTTCCAATGTTCTCTCTGTATTCAATCACCTACACCAATGAGCTTTCTAAAGCATGTCATATTTAAGATGCAAGTGGGAAAATATGTCCTCCACTCTTGCACCCCCTTTCAGACATGAGTAGAATTCAGGGAAACTAGTGCCACTCTGCAATTTTTTTGCCAACCAGTTACTTATGGCCGCATTATATTAAAAGCAGGTCTTTGTCATTTCAAAGGTAAAAAACAGCAGATGTTAAGAGAAAAAATAAATAAATAAATAAAGCAGACGGAAGGGGAAATATTGATTTCCTCACAATGTAAGCCCAAAATAACGGAGCCCACAGTTCTTCTATCAGAGTTGATGTAAATTGGCGTTTGCTGTTGACGTTTGTGACGAGCATGGCATTTTATTTTTCTGCCTCTGTGAAATTCCATCTGGCTTGGACGCATGGTATGTAAGCCAGGCCTCTATCCTCCGCGCTGGCAGGAAATGCATATGTGAGGTATGCACTCCTGCCAATTGCTGACTATTCAGTGTCTTTGTACCCAGGCGCTTGTACATGGTTTCTGTGCCAAGATTAAAATCTGTCAACGCTATGATTTACCTCGACATTAGAACAAGCAGTGAATATATTTTCTGAATGGCCCATAATGCGGCAACAAGACGAGCTGATCTATTTATCTTATAATGCTGATAGATATGGCAGGTAGCAGTATTATGTTGTTCTTTATGCAAAGAAAAATTAATCGAGAAAATGCAATCAATTTTAATGTTTACTTTGCATTCTTGTAGCCTTTCCATTTTGTTCAATTACTACTGATCTAAATGTCCGCCGTGCGTTTATCACACGCTTCCTGTCCAAAACATTATTTTCATCAGCTTATATTGCCTGACATCAGCACGAATTTTGAGGCTGGCAAACAGATGAACGTGTATATTTCACACATATAATCTCTGTCGGGTTCCAGTCTAGGAATTTTTCCAAGGCACTGATAACGTCTCATGGGTACCAAAGAAAAGCGAATAAAATCTGCAATAGGCCCGTCTTGGGTACTGAAAGCATCCATAATTGGACGCAGTGATCCCTCACACGTCATGGGCCTGGTGCCGCTACACCCTAGGGCAGAGGTCTTCAAACGTTTCTGCTCTGATCCCCCCTACCCAACATTTTTTGAAGGCGGGCACCCCTCCAAAAATGTATGGAAAGTCTTGGGTAATTGGGAGGGTTAGGGCTGAGCGCAGGAGCTGGGGCTTATGAGATAATACAAGGAGCACTTTTTCAGTAGCTCGTACTCCACACTCAATGTGAGACGTGTGAAAGAGCAAACACATACAAAAACTGAACTAGATAAACAACACTACTCCATTAATTGAGATTCTCATGCTTTTGGGTCCCAATGCAACTGCTCCTTCTGCACTAATGATAGCTATGGCTCTAAGTAGCAGGATACCCGCTCTGCCTCATTCACCCCTTCCCCACCACATCTGGCCATCACTCCATTCTGTAACAGATTGTCCATTTCTGTAAAAAAGAGCACCCACGGTAGCCATCTCTTCCCTAATGATCTACCCATATCTTATTGAAAAGTATGACTATCTTAATTGAGATGCAGTGGGCCCTTCACACTCCTGGGCCCCAGTGCCACTTCGCTTGCTTCACTAATGAGACCTACTGTCATGTGAAGCAGCAAGTCATCGCCTCCCCTTGATAAAGTCCTTCTTCCATCCTCCTTTCTGCCATCTCCCTGAACTCTAGTGCTAAAGTGTCCCCTCTCTCGGGCCATTGGACTAATGCCTAAAAAAACACCGGCACAGCAAGGATGCGCTGAGCCCTAATGCAAGAAAGGAATGAATAATGCAGCCATAATAGGGGTTTAGCTGAGCCCTCACACCCCTGGGTCCTGGTGCCACTGCACCTGCAGCACCTATGTTGCCTACTCCTCTGCCCATTCAGCTGGCCACTATGTCTAGGCCCAAGACTTAAAGCAGACTGTCAGACCCTTTGTTTTGAAAAAAGTGGGAAAATATCCACATCCCTCCACCTTCTACTCCCCCACCTCCCGGTTGCTTGTAATCTGGGTCCCAATGCTACCAAGGAAAATGCCCCCACCCCCTTTTGTGCTAGTACCACATCCTTTATTGGGGTGCAGTGGCCCCTCTCACCATTGTTCCAGTGCCAGTGCACCTGCTGCACTAATGGTGATTATGGCCTTTAAAAAAGGAAAATGAGCCCTCATTTCTCAACACCTTTTTCAATCATCTCTCTGAAGAAAGGGATAAGCTGTCTCATTTATAAATGAAAACAAATAATTCCACATAGCGCTGCCTCCTGTGGGCCATCTCTTTGATGCTATACATGGATTTCACTATTTCCTCGGCCATTACCGAGAAACCCCTGGGTGCGGACGATCAGGCCTCTGAATATTTCCCTTTTGGCCTCATCCCTTCTACCCTCTCAACTCACCTGAAAGAATGTCTGCATGTAAACAGAGGCAAACGTTGACAGTGAGTATGAGAACTAAGGTACCCATGTGATTTTAATTGTACAAAAACTGTTCCCATACATTAAAAAAACAACCATCCCAGATTTGTTGATGGGTACCTGGAGGTACCTCTGCATGAGAGTTATAGAAGTGAGTCTAAAGTGATTTAATTTACAGAGTCACTTCAAGTATCATGATGACAAAAATGTATTCTCCTTTAGAGATAATCTAAGGATGCTGAGATTTGGAAATTGTCCTTTTAATTGATTTATTTGAAAAAATACATGTACTAGGTACAGTCTGGTTAGCTATTAGAAATATGTTTTCTTTGAAAGCACTTGTTTTATCTTATACACGGCAACTGGAATTATGCAATTCTGCCGCTGCTGAATTTTTCACATGATTATGGATTTGCCACATTATCTACAATTTACATCACAATATGCAGATTTTAACAAAACTTTTTTTTCTAGCTCAAATAGATCAAAAGTTACTAAAAACATGCTGACATGGTTGCAAGCATTGATTATCTTTCTGTTGCTTATTTCTGTATTTGGCTTTTAGATTGATATTAATGGGGTGAAATCTTTGCCCAGACAGTACCACAAAGTGAAAAAATGTCAAAATAATTAAGTAAACTTAGCAAAAAATGTGACACATTATAATGCTTATTTTGCTTTTTATTGCTGCATAATTTATTAAATGCTACCACGTAATTTGGTGTTTCCTTGTCGTATAATTCCAGTGCCCTGATCACAAACACAAAATCATTGTGTGGCAGCCTGTCTTATACAGTGTTTAAAACAATTTTTGAATGGTGCCTTACATATTCACATTGCTTTTTGTTACATGCTGGAACCTTATAAACCAGGATTGAGATCGCGACTCTCTGGTCTCACATACAGATATCAGCAGTGATCACATTAACCAAGTTTCATAATGTGAAGGAGTGCATTTCCATCAATTAGTTTCATGTGCATTTATTTTACACCTCATTTTACACTTATAGGTGTGTGCATTATTTTAATGCTGTTGCTATGAATGTGTAAATACAACAAAATACTTAAAGAATGTTTTTGTTATTTTTAGTCAAGCCCTTGACCCAGTCACCCAGGCCCCAGGATCACAGCTGCCTTTCTTTTTTTTACTCACACTTCAACTGTCATGTTATTGAAGATGGCCTAGAAACGTGAAAAATAAACAGTCAAACCTCCATGCCATCTTCATTTACAATTACTTCACAATGCATTTGCACCCCCGCCACCCGCCCTCCCCCCCGGGAACACCGCCATGTCCCCCCAGTGGGGCTTGCCCTCCAGTTTGAAGGCCTCTGCCCTAGGGTGACCAGACATCCTGGATTTGCCCAGGCAGTCCCGGTTTTCAGGGGACTGTCCCAGTGTCCCTATACTTTTGATAATTTTAAACGCATGTCCTGGTTTTTGGGACAAAGGTCAGGTCCTCCCGGAAAGCCAAATTGGAAGGTATGCTCTCCTTACATAAGTCAATGAATGTGTGCGGGAGTTGCACTCAGTTTTCAAATTTAAACTACTTGTACGATACGTGTGCAATGCTAGATTAATGCCTGCTTGCATTGGGGAATCAATCATGTAAGTGGCCTAGCCCCTATAAGGCTGCTAGGACTCTAGCATGCACTACTAAAACAGCAGTATTCATCTTTAAACATTTTAATTCATGTCTTTCAATGCATAAATTCATTGCAAAATTTCAACATTTGCTAAACAGTATTGATCATTAAATCATAGTACTGAAAAGAAATTTTTCATTTCATATAACACACAACAATAACATTTAAATTGACCCAATGCATTTTGGGACCAATTTGTCCCTTCGTCAGGGGTTCTGTTGGAGAAAAACAAATAAAGAAAACTTATTACATGCGATGCTGTGATAATTCGTATAGATTTCATCTGCACTATATAGGTTTATCACTATTTAACTATTACATACTTCTTATAAGAATTTATAACTTTTCTTATTATGTTTTATGTTATGGTGAATTCGGTCTATGATTCATGGTCAGAGGTATTATCGTTATTATGTTGTCTTACCTCACGTTATGAGGCAAAAATTCAAAATACGGCACTGGTGGCCGGTTGAAAGGATTCTTGCTGAGTCTGTATTAAGAAATACAGTGTTTTTGAATTAATATCTACTCAACTAGTATTTTTGATAAAAAATTAGGCGGAATATGGAAGTGACCTACTTCGTGTCTTTTGCGAAACGTAGAGTCTGAAAATGAGATGAAAGAAACTCCTATTTAATCATTCAGTTATCTATCAATCAAATGTGTTGAACCAAACGTGATACTAGCACAACCCTCACCTGCAAAATGAGCAGAATATATGTTCTCGCTTATTAGTATTACTGCCGAACTGTGGAGAATAAAATGTCGTGAAATTGATTATTCTAGATACAGAATAGAAATCTAAGAATACTATTCGTATCGTTTCCATAGATTCTCACCTGCAGATAGAGTGGGAATGTATTTCTTTGTTTTTTTGAAAAAAACGTTGTAGTCGATGAGCTGTAGGAAATTAAACAGTATCGCTGAATCAATCATTTAATCAGCATCATGAGTGAAACCAGAATCGTGTCTAAAAAATTCAAGGCTTACCAGCTGTCAGCTGTAGATTTAAGCGGTAGCTTGTTCTGTGCAAAATTAAATATGGAGGAGTTTTTAGTTTAGACGTTATGATCTGATTTTAAGAGTGGCGAAAGTTATTAAGAAGATTTCGTTCGAGGTTGAGCTTACCGGCAGTAATTTGTTTCTCTCCGTGACGGCGGAGTCTGCTTTTCTGCGCGTTAGTAAAGCTTCGCTTGTACGACCAGCAAGAAGCGGCGTCCAATCTCGCGAGCTTAAGTGTGAAACACTATAAAAGGACTTATGCTTTACAAGCGTATCAAGTTCATCGTCACTGAAAACGGACTACAAATTTAAGAACATGTCAAATTATTGATGAATGCTCAAACTTTATTGTTCAAAATGCTTTAGATCTATAATGCGAACTAATAGCTAACTTATTGTGGAACCTTCAACTCACTGTTGTTTCCTTACTATTAAAAAAGTTATTTGAATGTGTGGGACTAAGTATTGTTTTTCATTATTCTGTGTGTCCTTGAAAACAATAAGTGACATCGAGCTACATGATATCAATTGTTTGTACATGGATTATAACGACTTATGTAGATTACATTTAAAAACATCTTTTGAAAATGGGCATATACAGTATGACAGTAATCAAATGATCTCAAATTTGATACAGCGTTACTATGCTCAAATGTAACAGTTCCATACAGTTTTGATTGTCATTATTACTGTACATATACTTACAAAAAGAGTGACATAAACAAATGAGTGGCACAAAAAACATAACATCAGTTATTTTTGAATGACTCTACGGGTTCTAGGGGCTTATAAAAACGTGTTCATGTACAGTGTGATAAACAACCTCTATTTAAATGAGTGTATCATCATACCAGTTTACATTCATATATATGTTGTGGGAAATAGCATGTTGTTAATAACCATGAGTAATACTGTCAAATCTGATCTGATGTGGAGTTTCTAGAGTCTAATGCGTTGAATTACTTTGTCCTTTGTGAAGAGGCTCCTGTGAGCCTATGGCTATGCTATATGCTTATCCTTACAGAAAACAAATCATTTCCATTTTGTCGTTATGCCCAAGGGGCATTAGCGTTTGCGGTTTTTTCAACCAAAAAGCTTCTCTTTGGAGGAGGATTTTTGAATTGTCCAAACCTGGTCTTTGTGGTATCTGTTCTATGATTTGAAATTTAAGTTGCGCTATTGTATGACGTGATTAAATCCAATGCAATGCCAATGGTGAGGTAGTATTTTTGTTTCAAATCCTACTTTTATGCTCGGAGAGCCTTGTCTTCATTTTCCTGACGGTCTTCCCCACGTATAGCAGTCCACATGGGCATTTGATCATGTATACTATGTGCTCTGAATTGCAATCCGTTGTGTGTCTTAATTGTATTCTCTCGCCTGTACGTGGGTGTAATAATATATTTCCTGTTATTACATTATTACAATTTTTGCAGTTCCAGCATTTTGTCGTACCTTTATGGGTATCTTGATTTGAACCCTCCACTTGTCTGATAGGTTTGGTTAACAGTTCTTTCAAATTTTGTGCCCGCTTATATGCAAATAAGGGTTTCTCTTTAAAGAGTGTTCCAAAGTCTTTTTCAGTTTCTAAAATTTCCCATCTTTTCATGATTATCTTCTTTATATTCCGCCTAATTTTTTATCAAAAATACTAGTTGAGTAGATATTAATTTAAAAACGCTGTATTTCTTCATACAGACTCAGCAAGAATCCTTTCAACCGGCCACCAGTGCCGTATTTTGAATTTTTGCCTCATAACGTGAGGTAAGACAACATAATAACGATAATACCTCTGACCATGAATCATAGACAGAATTCACCATAACATAAAACATAATAAGAAAAGTTATAAATTCTTATAAGAAGTATGTAATAGAGAAATAGTGATAAACCTATATAGTGCAGATGAAATCTATACGAATTATCACAGCATCGCATGTAGTAAGTTTCCTTTATTTGTTTTTCTCCAACAGAACCCCTGACGAAGGGACAAATTGGTCCCGAAATGCATTGGGTCAATTTAAATGTTATTGTTGTGTGTTATATGAAATGAAAATTTTCTTTTCAGTACTATGATTTAATGATCAATACTGTTTAGCAAATGTTGAAATTTTGCAATGAATTTATGCATTGAAAGACATGAATTAAAATGTTTAAAGATGAATACTGCTGTTTTAGTAGTGCATGCTAGAGTCCTAGCAGCCTTATAGGGGCTAGGCCACTTACATGATGCTCCTTTCATAAGTACCTTTGAAGTGTGGAAATATTTAAGTAATTTATCTGTTACTGCCAGGCAAACATGAGAAGTTTGTCTGTCTGCTCCTGGCCAGCAGGCATAGCTAATGTTATGCAATGTAGCCTTGTAAATGTGTGATTACGGGATCAAGGTCCAATGAGCGGAATGAAACGCATTGGGCATTGTAAAGGATTTTTGAAAATAAAGGAATATGTTGTAAACACTAGACGGAATTACACCAAATTTTGCACTTGGTCCAGAAAGAACCCCTTTTGTGATGTGGTGTAAATCCGTTCAGTAGTTTTTGAGATACTAATGGAAAAACACATTTATGTATCTAGAGATGCAAAGCCATCGCAAATACTTCGCAACACGTTGCGAATATGCATGCCAAGACGAATGCTGTGATTAGCTAGCTTCAACCTGTGTAGAAAGTTACTGCCGCCATTTTATGTGATGGGACATGGTCTCCGGGGGCTGAAAATAAACATTAAGGTGATAGAAGGGTCATGGTAGAGGTACCCTGACCCCAAGGGTTGAATATAGAGCTGTTTGCGGAACCCCTTATGTGTACAACATGTAAAAAAAATTGTTTTTCCCACATGTGATATATTAGCAAATTTGTTACGCCGCTTAATGTTGCACCGTGTAATGTCGCAACATGTTGCAAATATCGCAAAATAAAATACATTGAGATACTCAACCAGACCCTAATGTATTCATTCAAAGACCCACTCGTACTCTTATACCCACTCATTCACCTACTCAGAGACTCACACACTCACTTGCAGACTCACTCAAAGACTCAATCGCTCAGTCACAGACCCACTCAGACACTCACGTACCCACTCACAGACCCTCTCAGAAACTCATGCACACACACAGACCCATTCAGGCACTCATGAACCCTCTCAGAGACCCCCTCAGACACACACACACCCACTCACTCACCCACTCCGAGACTTGGAGATTCACGCACCCAGACACAGACCCACTTAGGCACTCATTAACCCATGCACAGACCCACACAGACACTTACGTATCCAGTGACAAAGCCACTCATAAAGTCATGCTCCCACCTACAGATATATGGACGTGTGAATGGGTATGTAAGTGGTTGTATGTATGTGTGAGTGAATGTGTGAGTGCTTGTACGAATAAGTGAGTGGCTGTGTTGTGAGACTGTATGGGTGAGTGAGAGAGTGTGTGAGTGGTAAGTTTGGGTGCAAAATCCGCTCCGCTCGCGAAACTTGCGAATTTTCGGCAATTAGCGATCCGCGAATCTCGCAAAATTGCCAAAAAATTCGCAAATACGCAAGCGGGCAAACTTTTATTGGGGCCCCAGGAAGCACAGTTAAGGCATGTGCTCGAGTTGAAGCTAACTTTGTAACCATTTTAGAATGGCGCCGGCAAGCTGCCAGAGTGCTTGCTGGCGCCATTCTAAAATGGTTATAAAGTTAGCTTCAACTCGGGCACCTGCCTTAACTCTGTAAGTGCTTCCTGTGGGCCAAAAATTAAACCTCAACAGGAAGCACTTACAGATATAAATAGAGCAGGTGCCCGAGTTGAAGCTCAAATTCAGTAATGTTTTAATCAGCCCAAAAGCATTAGTGAGCACGGTCGAGGCTGGGCAAGTGTACTTTAACCGCTTATCTGCCATTGAAAATTAGCTGTAATATCCGAGGGAGGTCTTTGCATCCCTGATTTTCTCGAGCGCAATCCCCGTTCCTGTGACCTGGAGGCTGCTTTCTCCTCACCTGCTGCCCTGCTCACTCTCTGACCCTTTATACACAAGAGGCATGTGAACACGCATAGAACCCCCACACCACACACTAGCGGTATCAAACGTCTTCCCACCCTTTCCCAACTATGATGGACAGCTCACTCAAGGGACCTTGGCACCTTTTGGCGCTGTTGCAAAGTTACAGGCACACATGGTCAGTGGTGACAAATGTTCTGGCCCTACGCAGCTGCAGTGTAGGAAAAGCACTATCAGTTACCCAATGAGGTAGCACTTACTGGATTAGCCAGTAGTACTCCAGTTGAGTAGAGGTATTGCACAAAACAGTGGCATCTTCGTGTATAACTATGCAGGGCAGGATTCATTCTGGCACGAGGCTCCTGTCACAAAAATTAAACCTCAACAGGAAGCACTTACAGATATAAATAAAGCAGGTGCCCGAGTTGAAGCTCAAATTCAGTAACGTTTTAATAAGCCCAAAAGCATTAGTGAGCACTATTGAGGCTGGGCAAGTGTGCTTTAACCCCATATCTGCCGTCGAAAATTAGCTGTAATACCCGAGGGAGGTCTTTGCATTCCTGAGTTTCTCAAGCACAATCCCCGTTCCTGTGACCAGGAGGCTGATTTCTCCTCACCTGCTGCCCTGCTTGCTCTCTGACCCTTTATACACAAGAGGCATGTGAACACGCATAGAAGCCCCACACCACACACTAGCGGTATCAAACGTCTTCCCGCACTTTCCCAATCCCAACTATGATGGACAGCTCACTCAAGGGACCTCGGCGCATTTTAGCACGGTGGCAAGTTACAGGCACACATGGTCAGTGGAGACAAATCTTCTGGCCCTTTACGCAGCTGCAGTGTAGGAAAAGCACTATCATTTACCCAACGAGGTAGCACTTACTGATTAGCCAGTAGAAAGTACTCCAGTTGAGTAGAGGTATTGCACAAAATGGTGGCATCTTTGTGGATAACTATGCAGGGCAGGATTCATTCTGGCACGAGGCTCCTGTCACAAAAATTAAACCTCAACAGGAAGCACTTACAGATATAAATAAAGCAGGTGCCCGAGTTGAAGCTCAAACTCAGTAACGTTTTAATCAGCCCAAAACACTTAGTGAGCACGGTGGAGGCTGGGCAAGTGTGCTTTAACCCCATATCTGCCGTCGAAAATTAGCTGTAATACACGAGGGAGGTCTTTGCATCCCTGAGTTTCTCAAGCGCAATCCCCGTTCCTGTTACCAGGAGGCTGCTTTCTCCTCACCTGCTGCCCTGCTCGCTCTCTGACCCTTTATACACAAGAGGCATGTGAACACGCATAGAAGCCCCACACCACACACTAGCGGTATCAAACGTCTTCCCGCCCATTCCCAACTATGATGGACAGCTCACTCAAGGGACCTCGGCGACTTTTGGCGCGGTGGCAAAGTTACAGGCACACATGGTCAGTGGAGACAAATCTTCTGGCCCTTTACGCAGCTTCAGTGTAGGAAAAGCACTATACATTTACCCAACGAGGTAGCACTTACTGATTAGCCAGTAGAAAGTACTCCAGTTGAGTAGATGGAAATCGCAAAAAAATCTGCGATTTAACGGGAAAATCCACGAATTCGCAGTCTTATTTGCGATTTCGCATGAATCCGTGGACCGCAGATCTGCAAAATTCACCCATATTTAGTGAGTGGCTGTATAGTTGAATATATGGGTGTGTGAGTAGCTGTATGGGTGAAGGTGTTGCTGTGTGAGTGGCTGTATGGGTGAGTGACTGGTTGTATGAGTAGATGTATGGGTGAGACAGTGTTTGTGGGAGTGGCTGTATGAGTTAGTGAGCAGGTGTGTGAGTGGCTTTATGGATGAGTGAGTGGTTATGTGAGTAGTTGTATGGGTCTGTGAATGGGTATGTGAGTGGTTGTCTAGGTGTGTGAGTAGGTGTATGAGAGGTTGTATAAGGGTGTGAGTGATGCCATCAGTGATGTTATTTGAGATGTCATCAGTGATGTCAACAATGATGTCACTGACCATGTCATGAGCGATGAAATATATGGGTCATAAGCAGTGCATTGTGGGGCTTAAGTTATAGTTAGCTTAGGTAGCTATAACTCTATAACTGCTGAATTTCTCTGGTTTTGTATGAATGAAATGTGAACCTAACTATAACGTCCATGTAAGCTTTGGTTTTTTTCAGGGAATTTCAAAGTTTTTTAAAAATTCCATTCACTAACTATAACATCCCTATAACCTTTCTTTTTTTCAGTGAATTTCTAAGGTTTTTCAAATTCTATTTCCTAACCAATTGATTATATATATTTCTTACTTTTTTTATAGGAGAGGGGCACATGTGGCCCCCCTCCCTGAGCCGTATTCAGCCCTGGGGACCCCATCCCCTGGGGTCCACATCATATTAAAGGTGGGTGACCTGGTGCCCACCCTGGGCACCCACCATGCTGATATTTGGGGCTGTGGGGGGAGCCCCAGGGCCCCTGTAGACCCATCAAGCTTTTCGCATGGACCTGACATTGCTCACACCTGGATGTAACAGCTATGTATGCTGCTCCCTCCAAGCAGGAGCAATATCTTGATCTGTTTCCCTGCTCCCATCAGGGTGAGTAGTGAACTAGATCAAAAGTCTGCACCCAGCCAGAGGGAACATTTTTAAAGCTCCCGCCCACTGGGAGCAGACTTTGTGTTTGCTCCTGTTTGGCAAGATGTTTGGTGGGAGTTTTAAAAAAACTCACGTCAAGCAGGAGCAAACTCAAGTAGCCCTGTCCGCACTGGTGTGAGCAGGAAAACAGCTGTTTCCCGGGGGTGGGCTCCCTGGGAAACTGCAAGTGGGCTTGCCACCATATATAGGGCCCATGAGGCCCCTTCCTAATTGTAGACTCAGAGAGGGGGCCTTGCGCATCTCTGCTCTTAAAAGTAGTTTTGGGCCCCAGGGGATAGAGCCAAAAAACAGCCTGATAGTGGGACACATGCCCCCTCCCCATACAAAATACTTTGTGACACACTTTTTATTTTTTTGTGAGGGGGTGCGTGTAGTCCCCTCCCCTGGTCGTTTCCAGGCCTGGAGACTCCATCCGCGGGGCCAAAATGATATTTTAGAGGAAGGGGGCATGGGGCACCCCTCATTAGGCCATTTTTAGCCTTGGGGAACTGATCCCCTGGGACCAGAATTATGTTTTAAAAGAGAGGGGTGCTCATCCCCCTTCCTCAGGGACCACATCCACCGCGTCCCACTATATTTGTGAGGGGGGCCCTCCCTAAGCTTCTAAGGGCTCCAGGTACCCCATCCCCTGGCCACTAAATTAATTAAAGGAGAGCCTCTGGGGATCTCTGAGCCATTAATAGCCCTGGGGATCCCATCTCCAGGGTCCGGCTCACTTGCTGGGTCCCACGGAACCCACTCCCAGGACACAGTAGTTTCCTTGCCCGCACCATCGAGGGAAGGTAAAGATGTGTTTGCTCCCACTAGGCCGGATCATTTTTAAAACTCCCACCAGACGGGACAAAACACAAAGTTTGCTCCCAACTGACAATAGCTTTGAAAATAATCCTGCAGCCTGAGATTAAACGTTTGATTTGATTCCCTGCCTGCACTGATGCAGGCAGAAAACCAGATCAACAGATTGCTCCTGCTTGGAGGGAGCAGCATAGGTAGCTGCTCCATGCGGGCGGGCCCAATGCCAGCTTCTGCAGCATGCAGGGAGCTGGCTGGGGCCGCGGGGGCTCCCCCCCATAGCACCCAATGGGAGTATGGGGAGTGCCTTGGGTGTTACCAGGGCACCCACCTTTAATTAATGCAGACCCCACGGTATGGGATCCCTGATGCCAAAATGACTCAGGTAGAGGGGCTACCCTCCCATTTATAAAAGAATGGCCTGCAGGATGGGGTCTCCAGGGCCTTATAAGGCTTGGGGGGGATGCTACTTGGCCAACTCTCTTTTAAAATGAAAGAAGGCCCTGGGGAAGGGGTCCCCCAGGCCTAATGAGGCTTGGGAAAGAGGACAACGCTGCCCGTTCCCCTTTACCATCTATATAGCCCTGGAGAATGGGGTTCCAAGGGTATATTGGAATCAGAGAGGGGGTGGAGTGGACCCTTTAATAATAATACAGCCATGTGGGATGGAGTCCCAGGACCTGATGAGGCTTGGGGAGGGGAGTCAGGTGCGCTACCTTCCCCTGAAAAAAACGGCCCACTGGATCCCCAGGGCCTCATAAGATTTAGGATGGGGGCCACCTGGTCGCCCTCCCCCTTAAAGTACATAGAGCCCTCAGGATTGGGGTCCCCAGGTGTCAAGACCCGTTCACCTGTGCATCCTGATAGCTTCTGTTGGGAAGACCCAGGAGAATGGAGCCCCCCTGGCCAGGCCCTGGGTCCAACCCCTGCAGGGGACAACCAAAGGCCATGTGCAGTGTGGGGTTGGCTGCCTGTAGGGGCTTGGCCACAGGGCCTGGCCACAAGCTAGGTCTGGATCCAAATCCCCACAGGGCCATAATGGGTTCAGGGGGGGGGGGGTTGTGTGCCCCCTTCCCTTTAAAAGCAATGCATCCCTTGGGGTGGGGTCCCCAGGACCTGATGAGGATCAGGGAGCTGCGTCAGGTGGCCCCCCTCCCCTTTACAAAATATGACCTTCTGGGATGGGAACCCAGGGCCTCATAAGACTCGGGGTGGGGCCATCTGGTCCCTCTCCCCTATAAGGTACATAGGACCATCGGGACTGGGGTCCCCAGGGCCTAATAAGAATTAAGGAGGGAGCCATGGGGCCTAGCTCCCCTTTAACACAAAAAGGCACTGGGGAATGGGTTCCCCTTGGGCCTGGCCTGTGGCCAACCCCTGCCACAGATGACCAACGGCCATGCGTAGCGTAGGGTTGGCTGCTTTTTGGGGCTTGGCCACAGAGCCTAGCCGCAGGCTAGATCTTGGAGCCAAACTCCCACCACTCATGGCCAAAGTCAATGTGCTGCGTGGGGTTTGCTGCATGGGGGAAGCAGGCCAGGCCCTGAAGCGGGGGGGGGTCAGATTTGCATATGATAATTAAATATTACTTTTTTAAACTTAGAAATTCATTGAAAAAAACAAAAATTAAATCACAGTCATGGTTAGGTCAAATGTTCAGTAAAAACATAACATTTTAAATGCTAAAAACCACTGAAATTCATCAGTAATAGTTATATTTTTCTCAAATAACTGTAACTCTTTCCCTAAGGTAACTATCACTCGCGCCCTCGCCATGCTCTTCTTATTACTCCACATAATACATCTCTTATGACATCTTCTATGACATCTTTGATAATATCGCTGCAACATTTGCAATTAAATTATTGATGAGAAAACTGTGCATAGTGGGGGTGTGAATCATATAATTACCTTAGGGCACAAGTTATAGTTACTAAAGATAACTATAACTGGTGATTTTCAGTTGTTTTTAGAGACTACGTAATTACTGAACAGTTAAAAAGTAGTTATGGTACATTCCCTGGAGCATAGCTGCCATTGAACAATAGGTACAGTGATATCGGGACCAGAGTCATGAGGGGCTTTAATAACCCTGATTTTTGTTATATTTCACTTCCCAAAAACCAGAGCTGGCCTTTGCTCAGATAGTGCCCAGGGAAAACCCAAATTTGACAATACACCCCCCGCCCCCCCTCTTGCTCGGTCTCTTAAAATGTTTGTTTCTGGAAACCTTGGGGGGTAGGAGAAAGGTGAGGGAGTAAAATTAGAAACAGTGTTTAATTACAATTTTCTTTGGACCCAGGTTTAAGGGAGACTGTTGCAGGCTGTTCCTTCCCCCCTTGAGAGGTCGCCGTGCTGGGTGTAGGACCAGCTCAGACATACAAAAGGTCAGCCCTGCCAACAGTCTGTTAAAGGGGTCATTTAACTTGTTCACACAGGGCCCTTGGCATTCTTGCTACTGTATATTCCAAGGTCTGAAAATAGGCAATGCCTTGAGAAACAGGGGTAACTTAAAAGCATGGACTCTGGTAAATATTGACATCCTGAGCAAGTCAGCACATGATGCTGATGGTGCTATTTTGGCTTTTTGCCACTTCTGCAAACATATACTTCTGTTCATGAAGGGCACTGTGAGTGCATTCACATCTGTAGTATGTACATACTAGAAACACACACCTGCACAGAAACACTTGCCATAGTCTGGCACAGTTGTGCAATTTGCAATTTTACAGCCGCTTAATAGAATCTCTGGTGCGAAAAACACCTTTTACTCATTATTTTTATATTTGTGTATTTTTCAGCGGCATGTCATGTCCGTAAAAATTACTGATGTATGCACAAATATTAGTAAATTAAGGCAGTTTTAAATTAATTGATTTCTCCTTTCCTAAGGGTATTTGATAATGCTACATGCTTTGGCTTATTATTTTGAAAGAGGCAATGCACTTCTGTTAAAGATTCATTTGAGTATGCTAACATAAATCCATCATCATTATCCTACCGGAGAATGTATAGTATAGCATTCATAGGGGATATGTGCAAGGAAGTGGCGGAGCATGTCGTTAGCCTCCTTGGCTTAACGACACGCTCTGCCACTTCTGAAACGCAAGGCTGCACCATATTTACAAGAATGTGGTGCAGCCTTGCGTTTCCCTCTGCGATGGCGCTAAGTTTAGTAACTTGGCGCTAACGCAGGCACCCTTGCACCAGAGTGCAAGGGTGTCTGCATCCAGGGGAGGATTACTTATGTGTAGGAAGGTGTCCCTTCCTGCACATAAACAATCCTAAAATGCCATTCTGTCACTGTCATTTTTTGTAAAGGTTTGTTTATGTACAGGAAGGGACACCTTCCTGTACATAAACAAACCATGGCATTTTGCTTTTTCCATGTGTGCTGCACAAGGCAGCACACATAGAAAAAGCAAAAGCAAGGAGAAATGATGCATCTCTCCTCGTTTCGCCAGCTTGAGACCAGAGTTTTACTGGTTTTAATATTGGTGCAGCCGCCTATGTACGCCAGCCGCCCTTGTACAAAGGGGGCAGCGTCTAATACAATGGGTGTTGCGATGGAATGCCCACCACAACACCCATTGCACGCCCCTTTCATGCCAACCATAGCGTGAAAGGTGGCCTTATGTACAAGGCAGCATTAAGCCATGTTAAGTGGCTTAACGCTGCCTTGTACATAAGGCGCGGCCCCTATCACCACCACAACGTCCATCAAAGTGACGTTGTGGTGGCGATAGGAGCTTGTATATATGCCCCATAGTTTTTGTGACGATGTTCCTACATTACCTGTTAATAAACAATGTAACTAAAACCCTTACTTCGTTTTTAATTCCACTTTAGTAAATGTTTTTTTGGGGGTGTGCCTGTGCATGCGCTCTGTGCCTGTGAATGCTGTGTGTGTTTGAGTTCACATGAATGCATGCTTGCATATACATGTAATAGACTTTCTGGATAGGTGTAAACTTGGGTTTCTTTTGGCTGTAAAAACTATTAAAACCTGTCTGTAATGGTCAACATAATTGACTTCTTTTTCCATCAAATATTTCTAGATGACCTCCTCCTTTTAATTAGTGCTTAACTGACTTGCAAGTCTCATGACCTTGCTGGATATTATGAGATCTTGGGTTATTACCCAGGAGTAGCAGTACATGAACCCCCAAACTTTTAATAAATCAGTGTTGTGTTGTGGAGACTCAATGAGAACACCTTCTCTTCCCCTTGAGATCTATGGCACATTGCAATAGACTTTTCGTCAGAGAATTGCATGAGAAAGAATGAGCACAATTCCCAGATCAATTTACTAATAAGATAGATGTGATGGGAAATTCACACCAAACACAAAACACCCACAGAAAACAACACAAATCTAATATGCTGAACCAAATGTATGATTTTTTGAAGTTTAAGTCACAAATCGTCAAAAAACACCTAAGTATCACTGTTACTCAATGGTTGTGAATGACCGTGTTCTAGGTGTCTTTTTATGGCCAAACATAGTGGAACAGAGGAGAGATAAAGCCCAGAGATACACCATTGCATGCAGTGTAACCTCGTGAATCAGAAGAATATATGGTAGTCAAAGAGTTCTAATGGAGCAATGCAGGATGCTGTGTTTGGAGAAGGGTCCATGAGCCTGGTATCACATAACATGTAAAATCTCAACAAACCAATATGTGTATAAAAAAATAAAAAGCCAAATCATAACTGAAAAATAACAATAGAATGAAGTATTATTTCATCATTTGTTTTAAAGTTCGTTCTCCTGTAGATGCTGAGATCCTGATATTTCTCCTAAAAATAACCTCAATGTATTTTACTCTTTAAAGACAGTAAAACTGTCATTTCCAAAACTTCACTTACAAAAAAGCATCTTCTTCCATGGGAGAGTATCTGAATCTTCACAGCGTTTGATAAAAAGGTGGTTTATTATATTGTGTGGTTTCGCGACATCACTGTGTAATAAACTCACAAATTTGTCTTGGGGCCTGTGAGACTTCATCGCAAAGCCTTAGCTCAACCCTGGGTAGCTTCCACTTCCAGCACTCAGGTCGTGTCAAAGGGACAAATTCAATGCATTTAGAAGCACCAACACAGTTGAACAAGAAAGAGGCACAAAGAAAGTTCAACACCAATTTACAAAAATGGTTATTATTTATTTGAATTTTTTAAACACCAAAATAAACAAAATCCAACAGAGGGGTCCAGAGACATAAATTATAAGCTCATAATAAATCACTGAGTAGGACATTTAGATACTGGTTGAGGGGTTAACCCCTTCTCAAGCAGCAACCAAAATTCCTGGCAGGGTGAACCACAAGCAAAACTCAAAATGAACCTGTGCATTACCCGCTGGAGCTTGGCACAAAGCAGTCAGACTTAACTTAGACATAATGTATAAAGTATTTATGCAGCACTTCAAGCAGTAATAAAGTGAAAACATAACACAAGAAAAATCCAACACCAGTTTAGGAAAATAGAGTAACATGTAATAAACAATATGATACCAAAATTACAAAAACCTAATCAGTAGAACTGGAGACATGCAATTTTAAAGATTTAAGTGAAAATAATGCCTAGAAGCACAAATCACCAACTGTGATTATCTGGTCAAGCAGGACCTAGAGAAAGTCACAACTTCAGAGTAACCGTGAAGGAGCGCATGCTGGGTGCAGGGACAAAGTTAGGTCCTGTGATCAAAGTAACTTAAATCCATGTTACAGAGCGTTGGGAGTGTCAGATCTACTCAAGTTTCTGCAGGAACGCCATGCAAGTGATGAGAAAGTCCACAAACTTCACCTGATCATCTATTGTACGCAACGTAGTCAAAGGGGAAGAAGGGAAGAAACGAGGGAAGAAACACAAAGCTCCCAGTCTGTGTGAAATCCGTTGTGCCAAAAGAGTGTTCTGTAGAAAAGAAAAGAACAGGAGGAAAGGTAAACATCACAGTGTTTTCCTCTTGTTCTAGCTACTACTCTTTTCTTATGATACAGTATCTACCTTTAGAGTTGCCTTCTTCCGTGTGTGCTGATAACTGGAGTGAATGGAAGTGCATAGACATCTAAACACAAGAAAGACAGACATACGTAAACTAATGTTCTGTTCTAGTGGGTGGTATATACTCAGCAATGTGATACGGTGACCTACCTATTGTTATGCAGGAACAGCTTAAAGAAGAAGTATCCTAATAAAGACTAAAAACTAAACAAAACCGTTACTATGTCCCTAATACAGGAAGCCTCTATCAAAAAAACTAACAGCCTGATTCATGTACATGCCGTTTTGCGTGGCCCTAATAGCGAATCATAGCGACTCGCTATTGAGGACACGCAAAACGGCATTCATGTAGGAATTGCTAATAAAATAGCGATTCCTACATGTTCTTTATTTGCGAGTAGCAAATTGCTACTCGCAAAAACTCCCCATTCATTCCTATGGGCCAAGAGGCCCATAGGAATGAATGGGGAGTATCCCTTATTTGCGAGTAGCAATTTGCTACTCGCAAATGAGATAGCGATTTTAAGGGTGCCAGGGGTGTCCAAAGGACGCCCTGTAGCACCCCTAAAATGCACATTTGAACAGGTGTTGCGCACACACATGTCCAAAGGACATGTGTGTGTGCAACATGCAACTTAGAAAAATGCTTTTAAAAGCATTTTTCTGAGTTTTTGCTATTTACCGACAGGTCTGACCTCTCGGTAAATAGCGGCCCCAAAAGTGCAAAATCGCTATTTCTTGATGTGTCATGAATAGCATTTGAGGAATCTCTATTAGAGATTCCTTAAATGCCATTCCTCGCAAATATGCGAATTCTTAAATAGCGATTTTTGCATTTGGGATTGTGAATACCAAATGCAAAAATCGCACTCGCAAAGGGCCAGATTCTCAGAATCTGGCCTTTTTGCGAGCGCTATTGCCTACATGAATCAGGCTGTAAGACCTCCGCAACTCAAGGGCTTATCCAGATGAGTATTTTATGGATTTAATGTTCATCCCAAACATCATAGCAAAAATGTGGCTGCGAATAGAGAATAGCTTTCTCTCTCTAATTCTACGTTTTCAGAAAAGCCCCTTTGAGAGGTTCAGAGGAGGAACACAACGAAGTTCTCAACCAGGGGTTAAGCCCATACAGTACTACTGCGAGGATCCTGGTAATGCAAGCGGGAGCCAGAAATGAGGAAAGGTGCCAGCGGGAACTGTGATGAGAGTGTGGAAGGAGACGAGGTGACACGCCCAGCCGAAAGCACTGGTGAGGAACCATCAATGTACTACGCCGTCCCGAAGCTTGAACGCAAAGCGTTCTCCTTCAGGGGCTGCATCCTTTTGTGCACTGTGGCCAATTCCCGTGCATGCTCCAAAGCGGGGATCGGCTGCGTTTGTAGTTCACTAGTAGCTAGTGTTCTACAGACGCGACAGGGAGATCCTGCGCAGAGGATGCGTATCGGAGCGCTGTTTCGATGGGCTGCGAGGCTGCTATGTGAGATCCTGCACTGGGATGCACCATGCAGCAGCAATTCCAAGAGGATGTGGGGCTGTGATGCAAGGCCTTGTGTAAAGATCCATATTGTAGTGGCCATTCTGACGAGCTGCAAGGGGATGCTTTGCACTACATCGGTTCTGCAGTGGACCACAACTGGACTGGCAGATCGTGTTCAGGCCCACTTCCAGAAATGCAGGACTGGGGTGATACCACTTGTGGATAAGACTCACACCAGGCAGAATTCCAGAGGACAGGTTCTGGTTGGTTTGAACCCTTTGCTTCCCTGAGGCTCTGATTAGGAGGACCGCCAACTTGCCGTTGAAGTCAATCTGTGGTCCTAGGTTCAAGATGCAGGTCTAGTTTTTCACACTCAGGCAGCAGGGCAGCAGAGTAGTGGTCCTTCATGCAAAGCAGCATAGCAGTCCTTCTGAGGCTTACACAGGTACAGAGGTGTATTGAAGAGTTGGGTCTGAAGGTCCATTATTTATACCTTGGGCCATATTGCAGAACATGCCCCAAGGGCATATGGGCAAGTGTGCCCTCTTTGAGCACCCCTGGGGCACGTTAGTATTACAGAAGGGACTGCTGACACTTATGTGGCCCCTTCACAATTACTGAAAGCACTTTCTCAAGAGGGCAATCCCTCTTTTGCACTGGGGCATGGCCCAATGCAAATGAGGGAATCTCTTTACCTCTGTGCCAATGCCATAACATAGATGTGGGTGCAGAGGCAAAGAAGCTGTCAGGATGCACACTGACAGTGCACCCTGATGGCAGCCCTCTGGAGGGGGCATAGTGGGTCACTCAGCTGCTCCATGTTTCTCTTGATTGCGCTGCCCTGGGGGCAGCACAAGCTCATGCCTACCCTGAATGCAGCACATTCTACATGACAGTGTGCAGTTTCCCTGCTTGCACCTGGTGCACCTGCTTAAAGGTGTGCTGTGACATAAACAGAAAAAAGCACCCTATTTGTAATAGGGCCCCTGATGTCCACTTTGAAGTAGGAGACGTTTCTAGAGGCTCCACCCCCAGAGATGCTTGGATTTCCCATGCAAAAGTATTTCTCCTTGACTTATTGTTAAAATCCAAAATTTTGCTATGTGGATGCTTAATTATCAATCAAAGAACAAGAAATATAACTTTGATGTTAAAAACTAACCAACTATGCTCCAGCCATAATATTTAGAATCTCATAAATATTTAATAAAATACAGAAAATACTAGTGACACGTGTTAATATATTTCATCATCAATTGGACAAGATACAACATCAACAACATTTGGTCCAAAAATAGCATAGAAAAAACTGTCTATATAAACCAAATACAAAACAAAGAATTGTGTCAAAACAGCATTTTGGTGGCTCCTTGACATTTATCCCACCTTCTTCAGGACCAATAACTGAATTAAACCCATAGATATTGTCCAGGATTTTATATCATGCATATTGAAGGTCCCTTGCTTTTATTGTCTTTCACCCATAAAAAAATACAAACAGTCTGTTTCTTTCCCAATTAGATAAGAAACACATATTTAAGACTTTGACATTAATTTTCACATGGTTTAAAGCAACTATGGCAAGTCTACTGTTCCTTTCCTACCCCAATCAAAAGCACCGCTATGATAATGCAAATCTCAGCAGTCAGTAAATTTTGCCTTAAAGCAGCATTTTCTATTGTCTGTCTCTCCGATGCGGTTCACACAGTTTGTTGCCGCTGGCTATTTGAGGATTACATGCTGGCGGGAAATCTGGTTTTTCAACTGTTTCCCTCTCTCTGGCACAGACACCAATCTGTCTACAAGAACAAAAGAGGAGCCCCTCTTATGTGTGTCCACTACTTACCCTTCAAAGGCGGCTCTACTTATGAAGCTACCCTTTTGGGCTCACATCCTATTTGGCCTTATGGCTAGGGAGATGAAGAACCTCTTACAATGGCAGTACCTTTGTGTTACTTCCTCAGAGTCGTTTGCACCTCCCCCCAGGGGGGCAGAAGGCCGTTTCTTGTTCAGCAACCTTAAGCAGTCACTGTAAAACTTGGGAAACTGAGTGGCTACTTTCTAAACTTGCCATTTACTTAATAGTTACTTTAAATTTATGTGGGCATCACGTTGTGTTCAATGTAACATTTCTTTTGATACCTTGATATACCAACTTTATTAGTCCCACTCAGAAGTTAGCACAGCTTTGTTGTCACCATGTAACCCTTTACTCGTCAATGGGGCAACAAGCCTCTCTACAGAAAAAAAACAATTTGTGTTTTTTTACCACTAGGACATAGAAAAAAACTTGGGCTCGATAGGCCTCCCCACTCCTGGTGGCACAATAAGTGCCGCAGCCCATGATGACACTTTAACTTACAGGCCATGGTACCATATACCAGGGACGCATAATTAAGTTAATGTAAGCCAATTATTAAGCCAATTAGACATACACATTTTAAGGGTCAGAGTACTGGCACTGTGGCACTGAGACATCTTTGGCAAGGCTGGGGGGCACTCTCAGAGTTAAAAAAACAGCAGAATCTGTCCAAAAACTTGGGGGTCAAACATGCAAAAATAGATATTTCCTTACAGTGTTCATTGTAATTGTATTCTTTAGGCCAAGGGGCTCAAACCTTTTGTTTAATACACGCTACTCATGTTCAACAAAAATCATCACAAGCTACTCATACTACTTGTGACTACATCAGACAAGATTACATTAGTGGCCATCATATGTAAGATTACCAGCAGTGATCATTTCAGTACATCAGGAGGGTTGACCGCAGTAATTAAAAAAAAGGCTTTGGCATTTTGGAATACCTAAACATAGGCAATATAAGCCACAGCTGTGGTGAAAAATCAGCTTTAAATATATATTACACCTGCTAATGAGTTCTGAAAATACCCACATTTCTGTCTTGGAATACATAATTGTGTCATACATATGTTAATTCAAAGAAGCAAAAGGTTCCCATTTAAAAGGCTCGGATGCACACAGGAGAGCTACTGACAGGTAGTTGAAGAGCTACCAGTAGGTCACGATGGAGAAGCCTGCTTTAGGCAGTATACATGTAAACACTCTAATTCTAATTGTTGGTTGGCAAGGATGGCAAATGGTGTCCTGTCTATTAGGACTAAGAGATGATTTGGAGTTTGAAGGGCAGGGTAGTCTGCCGCAAACAATGAAATACTCCATCTTGTACCAGAGTGTCATGAAGATGTGCTAAAAACAAGGAGAACAGTATAGTGTGATATTACACACCCTGGCACTAAGTCGATTTGAGAACTTGGCAGTTGGAACCTGGACACCATTTGATTGGTAAGAGTCATTCTGCAGCACTTGCTGTATGCCTTGGATTGGTAAGGTAGTTTACTAACACTTACTGTGGCTTAGATTTGCGTTGGCCAACTTTTGATTAGTATGTATGTATATATATAAATTGCAATTTATTTATAGGCAGGTAATGAGATTTTTCTCTGTCTGAATTTGTTTGAATGGCGCAATTTACGAAGAGTACCTTAAGCGCTACTTTGATTATAATACTGCATATTTTGCACTATTTTTGGCATGCCTGTTTTCAGCACACTTCGTAGGATGTGTTGCTTTTGTAGAGGTGCCAGTTTGAGACTCGATGAAGCACACTGGCCCCCCCGGAGGGGACGCCTAATAGGGACATGTACATTAGTATGGTATTTCTTCTATAATGTACAGCACGTTATGGAATAAATACACTCGTAAGGATCCTGAGTTGCGTTGGCCTATGCATGGGTCATTTGATTTATGAAAGAATCAGTATGTGGAGCAACGAATGTTTAAGCGAAAGGCTAGGCAAGACATGTTTGACTGTGTGCGAATGTGGGAGAAAGAAGTGCATGAGCGAATGAACCGTGAGCAAGCCTTGATTGAAAAAGAACAGCGAAAGAGCATTCATGCGAAAGCATTGGAAATTAAAACTAGGGAAATTAAAGAAATTAAAGAGAGGGAAGATAGGGAGCGCCATTTACTGGTAAATGGCCAATACGCTGTTCGTAGACCTCTTTATCCTATTCTTAATAAACTCCAAGATGATTCTCTTTTATTAGATCATTGTCCACCTCCGTATACTCTTCCTTCTGCTCATTATGAGTCGGACGAGAACTCTCCTACAGACCAGGACAAAGTTTGAGAAACTCATTCGATGTTATCTGCTGGGCGTGCGTCTGACATTAGATCTGCTGCGCGTGAAGCCGTTTGTAGTACTACTACTGCTTCTGAACATCTAGATAGTATAAAAAGTTGGCAGGAAAGGGAGCAGATATATTTTACTGAGGATTTGCTGCAGAGGTTGTTGAACGGTTTAGGAAATATTCGGTAGAAATGGAGCTCGATGATGTAGCAAATGATTGTAAGGAACTGTGTGAAGGTCTTTTTGTCTTCTCCCAGGTGGCTGACACGATCAGACGTTTGGTTAACCTGCGTGTTGAAGCAGCCCATTTGCGAGAGGAGAAAAAGGCAGCAGACACAGCTGCACAAACATCCCAGATCAGCATGGCACGAACTTCTACTCCTGACACAGATAAGAATGTTGTAATTAATGTGAAACCCATACGGGAAGCCGCGCCTTTATATGTTCCTCCTAAAGGAACGGGTACAAGTGATGATAAGACTTCTACAGATGCAAAGGGATATTTTATTTATAATTGGGTTTACACTCCTTGGAATAGAGCAGCTGTTATTGCCCTTCAAAATGCATTGCCTGATCCGCGCAAAAATCAAGCAGCTTTTTATGAGGAAGTTAAGGGTGCTATTAGCTCTTGTACCATGACTTTGCCTGATATTGATTTGTTTTTCAGATTGATATTGCCGCCTGACATGTGGAGAGCTGTGCGTAAAGTTGATGGTCGTGCAACTTTTGGGGCATTATGGAAAGAGTTGGAACAAATGGATGGTAGAGCGGGATTCTGCACAGAAACCGTGTAAATTGATTTTAGATCTCCCTACAGCTATATTAGTTAAGTTAAAGACGATAATTCGCCCTAAAAAGATAAAAAGACTGTATTAGCGTTGTGTGAGCTAAAGGCAGATGAATCGGTTTCAGATTTTTTTACACGCTTTGAGGAGGCATTCCACGATTTATTGGCCAGTCATTGACAGATGACACGGGTAGGCATCTCTTTGTCGATAAATATGTCACAAACCTTTCGCCAGGAATAGCTAGTCGCCTAAAGGCCAGTGAGAGTTCATGGACTACCTCTTTTCCGGTTTCTCTTTTGACTATGGCTCAGTATTATAAACGCCAGGAATTAGAAGCGAAGGGTAATGAGGATAAAAAGACTAAAGAGTTGAAAACAAAGGTTTTGTTGGCTCAGGCTTATGGTCCGCCTACTAGAGGTAATGATAGAGGTGGACGTGGATCTTATGGTTTGTCCTTTCCTTCCTATACTCGTTCGAATTTGTCTGTTGACCAGTGTGCGTACTGCAAGAAATTTGGACATTGGATTTCTGATTGTCCAGTGCTGCGTGCTCAGCAATGTTTACGTGGTCGGGGATAAAGGAGAAATTGTTCAGGATACTCAGGGCTTAGAGGAAGCACGAATGATCGTGCTAGGTTTGATGCTAATACACATGGGCAGGATGGGTTTAACACTTTTGATAGAAGGAACCAATATCAAATGTCCAACTATGCGCAGTCTGATTTTCAAGATTCTGCTTATGCATAGGATTACCTAGGATGGGGTAAGGAATCAGTGGAAGTTCCAGTAGATCAGAGGGGTCCCTATGTTACAGCACATGTTTTGGGTTCTACTGATCACTTTCTGGTTGATACAGGAGCTACTCGTAGCGCCTTATATAAACAATTGGTTTCAAGGGCTCACCGGTCTGGCTCAACCATACAACGATAGGGTTCGATGGAACACCTTCCCTTAGCCCATTGTCACAACCACTCACATTCCATGTTGATAAGTTTACTGCTCCATGTCCATTTTTGCTCTCTCCAAACACACCAGACAATATTGTGGGTCTTGATATGCTCAAGTATTTCAGGGCTACGATACGATGTTCTCCTGAAGGAGTGCGTGTTATTTTGAATGACAACTACCCCATGACTGAGAGATCTTGTTTGGTTAAAGAAGATACTGCATTAGCTTCACTCCCTAGTGCTTTGTGGGCTACTTCAGACACTGATGTAGAACAAATGGGTATTCCACCAGTGCATATTAGTGTCAAGGAGGGCGCTTTGTTGCCGCGCTTGCCTCAATATAAAAATTCTCAGGAAGGTGAAGAAGAACTCATTCGCATTGTCCATGATTTGATTAAAGTGGGGTTGTGGAAGAAGTCCCTTACAATGTTTGCAATAGTCCGATTCTTCCCATTTTGAAAAAAGATACTGACACTAGGATTTACAGATTCATCATTGACTTGAGAGAAGATAATAAGATTGTAGTACCACAGTACCCCGTGGTTTCTGACATAACGACATTACTTACCCTAGTCCCTCCAACAGAAACTACATTTTCTGTAATTGATTTGAAGAATGCTGTCTTCTCAATACCTATTCATCCTGATAGCCGATATTTGTTCGGTTTCACTTTAAATAATCGATCATACAGATTTTGTAGAATCCTCAAGGGTACACTGAGAGTCCTAGTATCTTTAGCCAAGCACTAAAAAGACAACTTGATTCTTTCGTCTTACCTAAAGGGGTGGCTCTCATTCAATATGTCGATGACATCTTGATGGAAGCCGATACACCTGAACTATGTGAAGAGTGTACTTTGTCTTTGCTTTCTTTTCTTGCTACACACCATCATAAAGTGTCACAAAAGAAATTGCAACATTGTAGACCGAAGGTAACCTACTTGGGTCACCTTCTGTCTAAGAAGGGCCGTGCACTGACACCAGGTCGCATTCAAGCAATTTTAGACACACCAGTACCTTCTACTCAGAAAGATGTCCGTGCATTTATTGGATTGACTTCGTTTTGTAGGCAATGGATATTGGGTTTCTCACACATTGTTTAACCCCTGCTAGCGCTTTCAGTCAGTCAAAAAGCTTTATTATCGGCTAAAAGCCATGGAAGCACATATAAGCAATTTTTAAAATAAAACAAGCCAATTTAAAACAGTACAGTATTCTTATGATACAAAAGCAAACAGATTTTAGGGTACAACATTAAAAGCATAAAAGTATCCTAATAAAATTTAGAGAGATCCACTTCCACCCTTTTTTTATAAAATTCATTAAGGGTTAAAATAGTCACGGTAACAGAGATCTCACAGTTTAGTATTTTTTATTTTTGCACTTCTGGAGCACCACATGGAAAAAAGATATCTGGATGTCACAAACACAATCATAGGGGAAGTATCGTATTTTTAGATTCTAAATAGTTCCCTGAAGTCCCTGAGACCCATATTCTTGCATAATTGTACAATCCATTTAGCTCTTGCCTTAGAGTACAAAGGACAGAAGAGCAGAACATGCAGATCCGTCTCCTCGCTACCTTCGCACCCTGAGCATGTGCTCCATGTCTAAATTGGACATAAAGTTTCTTCGCCAGTAATGGCTGGATGTCATCCAGGAATTGCTCAAAATAATAATTATCCTTAACCTCCAGTATTCTATTAGTCAATTTACCCACGGCAGGGTTAAGTGTTAGGCGATCCATGCGGTATTGTTTAAGTGCATTGGCCAAGGACCTTTTAGGGATTAAGGGGCATGTTTGCTCAGGGGATGTCCACATGTCTTCCCTACCCAATACTTGACAGAGCTGCTTCACAAATTTTAACCAGGGGATTTTTCCCACTCCCCTTATAGCCAATAGGTCCCTCAAGTCCTCTCTGTAACCTGACAACTCTGGAGTAGTCCAGAGTCGCCTCCAGTACAACAGGGGGCGATTGGCCACAACATCCTGAATAGGGACCAAACCCAGGTCTAAACATAGTGGGATCAAAGGAGTGATCTGAGGGAGTCTTAGTAGGCGCCTGATGAAGCTGTTCTCAGTAATGGACAGAGAGGTAGGGCTGACGTGAACCCACAGCTCTACTCCATAGAGCGCACCGCCTCTCACCTGGGCTTTGTAGATTTCGACTGGTGGTCCCAGGGTTTTAGAAGAGCACTCGTTATATACCTTTAAAATTCCACCGGAGGGTTGGGCCAGCTTCAAGTTTGCTTTGGCCAAGTGTGACCCCCACTCCATCCTATCATTCAGTGTTACCCCCAAATACTCAAAAGTGGATACTCTTTCCAGCGCTGAACCATCCAAATGGGGGTGCGGGCAATTGGTTGATTTCGCGTTAAAGACCATGTATTTGGTTTTGGAAAGATTAATCTCCAAGTTTCTAGATTTGCAAAAAGAGCAGAGTGCCTCCAGAGTTTGCTGGATACCCATAGAAGATTTTGATAACAAAAGCGTATCATCAGCGAACATCAGGGTTGGTATCTTGCGATTAGCTAGACTAGGAGAATCTAAGGGGTATATTACCAACAACTAGGGTAAATTTTTGTCTCTAACTTGTTTAGAGACAAAAATTATCGCCGCACATCGGCGATTTTTATCGCAGATAAACCTTGCTATTAGCAAGGTTTAACGCAAATGCGATAAAAAACGGCCGCAATGCATGAATATCGCTGAAAAGTCAGCGATATTCATGCATTATCGAGCAAATGCTCTTAGCCATGTTATCCACCTCCCATTGGATAACATGGTGAAGAACTGCTCAGGGCAGGTGTTAGCTTTTGGAGATATTCGCGCTTAGCGCGAATATCTCCAAAAGTTGGTAATAGGAGATAGCGATGTTAGCGACTGTTTCCAGTCGCTAACATCTTGGCACGCCCACTTTGCATGTCATTAGTGATAAATATCACTGACATGCAAAGCGGGGCCCAAGATGGTCGCTATCTCCTATTAGCTGTCACTAACTGGTGTTAGCGACAGCTTGGTACTAGGGAGATAATTTTATCTCCGCTTTCTTGGCTTTTAAAGCCATAAAAGCGGAGATAAACCCCTTGATAATATACCCCTAAATCCCTCGTACCCAAAAAATGATCGATCAAGCCATTGAGAAACAAAGAGAAAAGAGTGGCGGCCAACACGCACCCCTGCCTAACACCCTTTTCCACAGGGAAGGTGGCCGAGAGCTCCCCATTCCTGCCGAACCTCACCTTCGCAAAGGTGCCTTGGTGTAGACGTTTAAACAATTGGCACAGGTATACTGGAGCACCCATTTCTAACAATATGGCCCAAAGCCTCTCCCTCTGTACCAAATCGAAGGCAGATCGGAGATCTACAAAGATCATATACAGGCTGCCAGCTCCCATTGTCACCGTCTTCCAGTATACCAATTGAAGTATTAACAGTTGGTTGATGGTAGAGACCGCTTGGAGGGAGGTCAGGATGTGATGTTCATCAATCCAGCACTGCAACCTCATTAATAAAAGGCGGACAAACGGTTTCTGCAAAACATCAATCAGGCTAATGGGGCGATAGTTAGCAGGGTCAAGTGGGGAGGCCTTTTTGTGAATGGGAATGATCTCTGCACCCAACCATGTGTGGGGGATTTCCATACCATGAAGGATGGCATTAAAATATAACCAGATGTAAGGGACCCAAACCTTCTGCTCACTCAGGAATAGGTCCCCAGGGATTCTATCCAATCCCGGAGCCTTCCCGGAAGACAAGCTCCTAAAGGCCGCTTGGATTTCCAACATAGTACAAGGTGGGTAAACATAATCATTTGCATCCAGTGCTCCTGAGACGAGTATTCCCTTCGATAGGGGAGGTAAGTCTACAACAGTTTGGGTATCGCTATTGGAAAACAAAAACTTAAAATGCAATATCCAAACCTCCTCGCTCAGGTTAGGTACTAATGCTGAGGGACCCTCAACCGAGCCCGTTCTGACTAGATTCCAGAAATCCCTGTAATCACGACTGTCCAAAGCTTCCTTTATGTTTGCCCACCTTAAAGCCTCCCATTCTGACTTAGATTCATCGATTGCGCTCTTGTAGGACTGTCTCGCTGCTCTAATGCTCTCAACAGTTCCAGTTTTGACTTCCCTAACAAGTGCACATTTCACCAGCCTGCAGGGTTTGGTAAACCATTGGGCCTGGGTTTGTGACTGTGGAGTAAAAATAGGAGGCCAGAGTAGTGAATAAATTAGAATAGATGTTCCCAAGCACGGCAAAATATGAGGAATCAAAGTTATCGGCTGGGAGTTCAAAAGCCTCCACTAGGGAGCAGGCAACATGTTGGTATAGGTCAGCTATTTTTTCAGGGACTAGCACAAACTTGGCCCATCTTATGCGTCTGCCACCCGCAGCTATAATTAAATTCGTATCTGCATGGGACTCCAGCTCGCCCGGTCTATATCGGTATCCCAGTGTGTTTTTTAACTCTAGTGACAGAAGATTATGATCGCTGTCTACCCTTGGGATGACGCTGAAGGCCCTAATTTGAGACCAAAATTCTACATTGACCATAATATAGTCAATGGTTGTGCCTTTCCCTGTTCTGTTGTAGGTAATCTTACCAGGGACATCAGGAAGGAATCTACCATTACAAGCTCTAAGGGAGTGAGTTAATAGGAGCTTGTTAATCTGTAGCGTGATTGAACATTCCTGAATGAGCCAGGTAGAATCCTCATCTTGGGTTACAGAAGAAATCACCAGCAAGGGTTCGAAATGACAATTAAAATCACCACCCATAATTCTATGTGTCGGTGAGGGAAATAGTGTAAGGAGCTCATCTAGAGCATTTAACATAGCAGAGCCCACCGTATGGGGAGTGGATCGCAGATACACATTAAGAACTGCCACACTTGTGCCATCCAAATATTTAAGGTCAATGCAAAGGATATCCGGAGAGTGGGATTCTATCACTTTCACTGAGCAGCCCAGGTGCGTAGCTACCCAAATACAAAGTCCCCCCGAGGGTCTCCCTCTAGGTCCCTGTACTGCAGGTGTATAAAATGTTGCAAAGCCCACCCTTATGAGGGCAGTCAGCATCCATGTTTCTTGGAACAGACACAGATCGTACTGATCCACCAACTCTCCTCATTCTAAATGGGCTAGCTTAGAACCAATACCTGCAAGATTCCACGACCCAATCAGTGTGCTATGGGATTCTGCCCTTGAAGGAGTGACTGGAGGGGTTGTACACACATTAAAAGGGGATATTACTGCCAGATTTTCCGGCAGCGATCCATCTCCGGGGGAGCTTAACATTGTACTAGGAGGGATCATTAATATTCCATCTTCCTGAACCCCTGGAACTGTGTGGGTGGGCCCACCCTCTACCATCAGGCGCTCCTCCACAGGACACCCAACTACATTAAAATCTGATTCAGTGAGCCTTAATGGATGGTGTAGTCAATCTACATAATTCAGGGCACTGAATCTATTGGCTACAGGTAGGTTGTATTCTACCACCTGAACACCTGGGGGGAAGTAAGTTGGACCAAACCCGCCAGGGACTGATTCCCGTGAGTAAAAGTACCCCAAAGGGAGTGGGATGATTGTACCCACAGATCTAGGGCCCCCAGTCCAGAATGTGTTTAACCACTCCAGGGTCCCTAAAATTAACAATCACACAGTCCCCTCCAATATCCTTGGGTTTCGTCCCCAGCCAAGTAACTCTTCTAGCAAATATAATTTCGCCCTGCCCATACCCATTAAGGGTCTGTTTTTATTCAGCCAGAAGGTGATTTTGTTCTTCAACTCCGGGAATGTCTCCCCTCGGTCACCTGACAGCAATGGAACTCCAGTTAATATCACCACATACAGAGAAGCCGCGGGGGGTAACTGAGGGCAAGGTAACATTTGAAGGGCGTCCTTAGTAGGAGATTTCGGGACAGGCTTGTATGGGGGCAATACCTGGTCTGACTGGTTCCTGCTGTTAGCTTGTGAGATTAAATTTGGGAGTTGAGGTACCGGAGTGGCTATATCTGAGGGCGCCAAAGAGGGAATAACAGAACCGAAAGGAGTGATGTTAGAAGTACGTTTGAGCGTATTCATCGATTCCAATCCAGGTGCCAGATTATTATAACGGGCGCCATTATCTATGGTTAGACCTTGGTTTGCCTGAGACTTGATAAGCTGCTCCATTTGTGTTTGAAAATCTATTAATAAATGGGTAGCCCATACCGGGGGGGCAAAAGTGACATTAGCAGGACCTGAGTAAGCCTGGGAAGTATCTAAGGCAGGTGTAATCGCCTTAACTGATTTTTTAAGTGGTTTCAAATTCCTATATCTGGAACGACACTTAGGTGCCTTTTTTGTCACCTGGGGGGCTTTAGGAGGTGCAGAGTTAGTGGGAGAACAAACGTCTGGTGCAATCTGAGTGCATGGAAGCTCACCTACAGGGGACTCTAGCGTGGAGCCAGGCGAGTTGGAGATAGATGTGGATGTATTCCCTGGTAACAACAGGGAAGGCATAGCAGGTGTAAGGGAGAGTCGTATTTCTGTGTTAACTATGGCCGATTAAACCACCAGATAGCTTTTTGGAGCATTTTATCAATTGCCGTCACACTAGGCACGGGAGCTACTAAAGTTGCTTTTTGCCGTGTCAGTGGTCGGGAACTTGGGGGATTAGTTTTGCCCATATTACTACTAATCAGTATTTTAAACCTTCAGCTTAACAGGACAATAAAATGTAACATTCAAAGTTAAAAAAAACTTAAGCTGCTCGCTTGGAGATGGTAACGCCCTCAAACCACAGGGACAATTACCTAAATAAACTACTGACATATAAAACCTAGCTTTGACTTAATATAATATTGAATACCAGCGAAGTTTGGCCCAGTCCAGTCACTGCCCATCACGAACAGGCACAAACAGGCCCGCCCTTGGTCCCGGGCTTAGTCCCGGCTTCGCCCCGCGCCGCTGTAAGAAAGGAGTGACATTTGTGCGCGTTCAGAGCACCTCCCTCCGCGTCTCACCAGGTGAGTGCGAAGAGATGCACCGTGGGGGGGTAGTCCATCGGAGTCAGGACGATGTCCAGGAAAGTTCAGGGTGAGGCAAGGAACTCGCCACCTCACGCCGCCACAGCACGCAGCAGCCCACAGGGGTCCACACCATTATCTGCTTCACTGCCGCCCACACTGAAAGGAAGGTTTACAGCGCTTTTGTGTGCATTCAGAGTGCCTCCCACCGCGTCTCAGCAGGTGAGTGCGAAGAGATGCACCATGGGGGGTGTAGTCCTTCGGAGTCAGCGCGATGTCCAGGAAAGTTCAGGGTGAGGCAGGGAACTCGCCACCTCACACCGCCACTGCACGCAGCAGCCCACAGGGGTCCAGGTCATTATCTGCTTTACTGCCGCCCACCTTTTGACTAAAGACACTCCAGTGCCTCTTCCATGGACAGATGAATGTCAGAATGCTTTTTATCAGTTACGTCAAGCTCTTTGTTCTGCACCAGTGTTAGGCACTCAAGATTACACAAAGGCTTTTACACTCTATGTACATGAGAAAGATGGGTGTGCATTGTCAGTTTTAGTACAGACACATGGGTATAAGCATTGCCCCTGTGCATATTTTTCTGCAGTTCTTGATCCTGTTGCTCGTGCATTACCTGTGTGCTTTCGTTCAGTTGCAGCAACAGCTGTCTCCATACGTCAGAGTGAAGGGATAGATCTGTCACATAAACTGTTGGTGCTAGTACCCCATGCAGTAGATGCCCTTTTGAATCAGACCAAGACACAACGCTTAACTAGTGACCGCTTGACAGGATATGAATTGACACTGTTAGCACCTCATATTACCTTGAAGAGATGCGCGACACTGATCCCAGCCACTTTGTTGCCATGTCCTGTGACTCAGTCTCAGTCAAAGGAGCCTCACAATTGTATATTCCTTACTGAGGAACAGACAAAGGGTCACATCGATTTGCAAGATACGCCCCTTCCAGATGTAGATGGGGAATTGTGGGTTGATGGGTCCTGTTTGAAGTTGCCGGATGGTACGACCTCAGCAGCATATGCTATTATGACACCAGACAGTAGTGGAAACAGCTCGCATACCACAGAAGTCGGCTCAAGCAGCTGAACTAATAGCTTTGACACGAGCGTGTGAACTTAGCACTGACTTGTGTGTGAACATCTACACGGATAGCCGCTATGCTTTGGAAATGGTTCATGATTTTGGCCTACTCTGGTAGGAAAGAGGCTTTCTTACATCCCACGGGATGCAGATAATGCACGGAGAATTAATACATAATCTCTTGACTGCACTTACATACCCAAAAAGAATTGCTATTATGAAGTGTAGTGTACACAAGAAAATCATTGACAAAATAGGACATGGCAATGCCCTTGCTGACCGCGTAGCCCGTGAGACTGCGATGCAGCGAAGCACTACATCCATGTACGTAGTGAAATCACAAGCTGAGCGTTGGCATGTTGCTAGAGAGGAAGTATTGGAGATACAGAGATCTGCCTCTGTGAAAGAACTTGAGCAATGGTCTAAAGAGGGAATATTGGACGATGAGGGTTGGTGGCGCAACAAAGACATGAATAAATGGAAATTGCCTGCAGCCTATTTACAACCTATGGTTCAAATGGCACATGGGCTGGCACTTGTTGGAGCTCTAGCAATAACTACATTGCTTACGCAAGTTTGGGAGCATCCTGAAATTGCCAGCACAGCTAAAAGAGTAGTACAGCCCTGTTTGATCTGTTGGCAGTATAATCCTGGAAAAGGTACACAAACTCCTACAGGAGGGTTTGCTACACCAACCGCACATTTTGAAGTTTTGCAGATGGATTACATCCAACTTGAACGCTGCAATAATCTCAAATATGTCCTAGTGGTGGTATGTGCCTTCAGTAAATGGATAGAGGCATACCCACAAAGGATAATACTGCTCTCACCACAGGGAAGGTGCTTCTAAAGGAGTTTTCCCTAGATATGGTGTTTGTAAGCTTTTATGGAGTGACAACGGACCTCATTTTATTGGGCAAGTTGTTGAGCATGTCCAAACAGAAATTCCATGCTTTTTTCCACCCGCATTCAGCAGGATTAGTGGAGAGGTAGAACGCTACTTTGAAATTAAAATTAGCGAAAATACTTGCTTCCACGTCTTTGAAGTGGCCAGATGCACTAACCTTGGCATTGTTATCCATAAGATTGGTGCCACATTCACGATCTGGCCTTACACCATATGAAATTGTATTTGGGAGACCAATGAACATTTGGGGAGTTCCTAAGCCACGCCCCATACATGATGTTCCATGTGTTGTGATGAATGATTATTTGGCACAGTTAACTGACAGTTTAATCTCTATTCATCAACAGGTTCAAGAAGCGCTTCCTGACAGATCTACAGGTGAGGCCCATGAACTCCATCCTGGCGACCACGTGATGGTCAAGGTCTTCGACAGATCGAACAGTTTGGAACCGATGTGGTGAGGACCGGAGCAGGTGCTCCTTGCAACAAGGACAGCAGTTCGAGTGACGAACAAGAAGAACTGGGTCCATAGCATACACTGCAAACGTGTGTCGCCTGCCTTGGTGGAACTTGCTGTGTTGACCGTCCATCGAGAGGTTCTGGAGACGGAGAAAGGACAAGCTATCTCACCTGACGAATCTGCGGAAGTCTTCCCGGACCACACGATCGCTGGAGAATCCCGATATCAGCTGAGACCAAGGAAAGAATCTGCTTTGCCGAAAAAGACTGGTTGAGCTACCGCCCTGGGTTAGTGAAATGGAGAGCCGATGTGGCAAGGGGGGATCAGTCCTGCGTAGTGTAGTGACACCCGTCTTGGCCCGTGGTGAAGAAATCAGCGGCTTCCTAGGGATAAGGCTCCAACGATTGTTCCAACGAGTTTGTAGAAAGATCAATTATGGCTGTTGCTAAAATGCATAACAAAAGAATCATTTGTGCTGTGGGGTTTGTTGTTGGTCTGGTGGTTATGGCAATAATCACCTGGTTTGTTGAGAAAGTGGCTCCTGCTCGACAGCTTTTTGTTGCCACTACTACAGTACCAATGGAACACCACTACTTCACGCTTCCCTACCATGAGCAGAACCATAGACAATCCTATCTAAATAATACATTCACCCAGGTGCTGCATTATACTCATAATGCCACGAATACCACCAACTGTTGGGTGTGTGAGATGATACCTGCTCACCAGAAAAAGGGAGGAACACCTTTTATTCCTCTGCCGTTTTCATAATGGTTCATGTCAAGCTTGTATGCACTTTTGTTTGCTTCTGGAAAGCCTTCAGTAGGTGGGATTAACTTTCGTCTGAATAAAGTATGCTATCAAGATAAAGAAGGTTATCCACAAGCTAAAGGAAATAAATGGGAATGGGAAGAGTATAAACCTGACAATATTCCGACCCCATATGTCTTCACGAATATGACAAATACCAAGAACAATGGACCTTTTGTAATTTCTGTGACAAGAGCCAAAGCAGATTTATGTATTAGTAATGATGGGAGAATTCCAGTGGAGAGGAGTGAATGTACTGTAATTCTAACCATTGAAGGTGCCAACAACAGCACTTTTACAGCCTCGCATGATACTTACTTTGTATGCGGTAATAAGGGATATTATCAACTCCCCATTGGATGGTCTGGGGTATGTTATGTATCATTCTTGTTACCCACTGTGTTCTTGGCCCCTCCATCGTATCACCAGGACTTGAAACTATATAATGATATCTCCAAGAACTGACACAAAAGAACAACAAGTACAGATGAGGTTGATCATACTGATACCACTCTGCAACAATATGTCGATTTTAATTTGGGTTTGTTTTTCGTTGTGGATGCTGCATTGAACAGTAGGAAAATAAGGAGATTGACTTGTGTTGTGGAAGCCGTTACCAATCAGACAGCAATGGCGCTTGGGAACATTACAAAGGAACTGCAAATTGCAAGGATTGTAGCACTCCAAAACAGAATGGTGCTTGATGTGATTTTGGCTGATCGAGGTGGTGCATGTTGCATCATTGGTAGCAGCTGTTGCTTGTTCATACCAGATCACTCACGTTCAGTATATGACGCAATATCAAAACTGCATAAGATTGCTGCAGAAATTCACCCAGAGACTGGTACATAGACTTTTTCGACCTGGTTCTGGACACTATTTGCTACTTGGGGCTGGAAATTACTGACTATTTTATGTATACTGTTGGTGATATTATTTACATGCTGTGCTTGTATACAATGTGGTCCTATGCTTTGCTCCATGTGCATCACTGCTTGTATACCTGCCAAGAGAAATATTGCAGAAATGAAAGCACAAAAATACTGAAGAAAGAGATCACTGAGACTATGAGCATCAATGTACAGGATGCATATCTAGATTACCCCAGACGACCGAATGTCTTCAGCTAATGCTGAAAGGGTCATCTGTTGTAATTTGGCAGCAATTAGGTTAAGCATTAGCAGACGACATCCTGTATTTAGAGACTATCTTGTCCGTTTTGTGGAATCCATTTTGTATTTCTGTCAGCCATTTTGTTTGCCATGTGCTACCATGTGCTCGCCATGTGCTCTGTCCTACCTTCCTGTTAACTGCTCTTGAAATCTGCCTAGAGACTAGACAAATTTAGAATCTTCCACCTTCGCACATGCTCAGTTGAGCTTGCAGCTGTCTTTGCAGCTGCCACTAGAATGTAACTGTCAGGATGTGCTTGCCAAAAACAGCCACTGTTAGCTCCTCCCACTTGTTGACTGTGCATTTTCTGTATGACCACATATGTACCTAACACCAGCATTTCGTACTTGTACAGCCTTCATTTGAACCCCTGTGTGGGTATAAAAGGACCAAGCTCCTTCCATTCAGTATGCTACTACATACATTACCGAAGGGTGCTGTGTGAATGTAGTTCCACCTCATGAGGTTTAATAAACTCTGTATTTTCTATTCCAGTTTCTGTGCCAACTTCTTCCTATTGGTCTGAGGACTCACTCTGTGCAGAGAATGGCGAATCCCTTGCACTGGTAGGCCTTGCTGAGGCTCACCACCACTACTCCTCCAAATAATGGAGCAATATTGTACTGAGTATGTTAACTGCTCAGTCAAGCAAAGGTATGTCTATAGGCTGAAGGGCACTCTCTTTGACTTTCTTTTTATTAATCGAAACGGCCGATGTGGAGCGAATTGCACATGTCCTCACAACATGAAGGAATAGTGAGATCTACACCTCCACAGAAAAATGGCTTCCATGAAGGTTCCAGGATAAAACAGCACAGTCTTTCTTAGATATCGGCTGAGCCCATGTAAAAAAAAAAAATTTATGAAAGTCCCCTTTTGCTATAACCTCCTCCATCACGAGCCAGGCACTGCTTATTTGTTTTTAATTTTAGGAGCATTTATTGTTTCCATACCGATTTTTACAGTGTATTAGATTATTTTCAGTACTAACTGTAACCAGCCACATAAATGATTTTCACTTCAGTTGCTCAGCCAATGAGAGACCCTGGCCAATCCAAATGCTTCCATTTTCCTGCTTTACTTCCTCATTTTACCTTAAATTAACTAAGGGCCTCATTATGATGGCGGCTGGACTTTTTGTACGACCGCCATCCTGTCGAGACCGGTACCGTTTGACTAGATGCCTGCGTTCCAGCCATTAGCATTAGAATGTGATTGCCTTCAAGGAGGTTGCAATGTGTATCTTTTGTATTTTTTCTATTGTGGCGTGTGGTGCGGGCTGCAGCACACTCCGCAATACAGAAAACACATTTGAAACATCCCTGCATTATATGGCAGGCACCATGCAGTGCCGGCCACATGGTGCAGGGATGTTTAGGGGGCACCATAGGTTCCCCCCCAAGGGCCCATGGCAGAGGTCCAGGGGGTAAGAGGGTCCCAATGTAGGCCCCCAAGTCACTTTCCGCCTTCCTTTTCATGGCGAGTTAACCACCACAAATCGGCCGGCAGAAACTGACATCATAATCCCAACAGCAGTGCCTGAGCAAGCGCCACCACCATTGTAGGGATTACAGTCCCTTAGAGTCAGACAGTCTCTCTGCCCGCCATCCAGCAGCAGCCGGCACAGGTAAATGCGATGGTGGGGTAGGGTGGGGAATGGTGGGAGGGATGGAAGTCGACAGACGACGGAATAGGTATGATTAAATAAATAAATAATACCTGTTCTATAGTTTGTCAGCTTTCCCCGTGCCCTGCTCCGCTCCCACCACCCCACCATGCTTACCTGAGCCAGCCGCCGCTGCCACCATCCTAATGCAGCGAGTGGTGTTGCATGGTACGATGGCGGTAATGGGGCCCTAAGTAACAGTGAACACATACTGAACCTTCCTTCTTGGCACCTCCTATTTCACCACCACCACCTCACAAATACCCAATAATTCAGGATCACAACAAATGCAATTGTTTTGTATTGTACTGACTCATTAGTAACATTAGAACCCCCTTCTTTAGTAACAAGTATCAAAGCAGCAACTGGGAGATGGTCACGCCCATCTGCATTAAAACACAACAAAAAGCCACAATTGAAAAGCCCAAAAATCTCAGGGGCATATTATCAAGACAGGCGATAAAATTATCGCCGCTTTAGCGGCAGAAAACTGCAGCTAAAACTGCGATAATGGGCTTGATAGTATGCTCTACGGTATTCCAATTGAAGCTCAGGTTAGATGTCCTTCACATCTAACATAGGCTTCAATTGAAATTCCATAGAGCATATTATCAAGCCCATTATCGCAGTTTTAGCGGCAGTTTTCTGCCGCTAAAGCGGCAATAATGTTATCGCCTGTCTTGATAATATACCCCTCAGTGTCTACAGGCCAAAGTCTCCCAGCCACTTACCAAATATTCTTCCCCGTTACACCTGGTGTGAGCCGAGCCATAAATTGGCTCTGGAAGTCTATATAACTGTCGCCTTCACTCGATATCCACCTCCCTAACAGCTCTGTGATGTGTGCATTAAATTCACCCTGCTGCACGACTGATAACAGAGGGACCCGCACGATAGATATCAGAGGGATCTGAGGTTGCAGCCCCTCATGGATTTCCTCTAGTCTCTCAAGGGTGTACTTAAGTTCGACTACGTCGCCTCCAGGCCTTGAATAAATATTTATCACAAACAGTCCTTTGGAGTTATTAGACTGGTACACTTTAAGGTATACGGCTATAGTACTGTCAGATTTCTGTTTAAAGATTTTCATGCATAGAGACCTTAAAAACCATTCTAATACGGGGGCTCAATGAGGCACCTTAAAAAATAAACAAATACCCTGTGGGACCAGTCTAACAACTTAAGATCCTGACTATCAGCCACAAACGAGAGGATGGATCTCAACCCAATGTAATCAGAACTCCAACGGCTGAATGGAGTTATTAGGAAATCATCAGCAAAACGAACCTATGTTCTTTCAGCAAATGTACTGGAGACCATGGGTTTATGGCTACAACACTCGATTTTGATACTGACTCTCTAGTTTAAACACCCTCTTTCCAGCTGAGAACCCTGTGATGAATTTGTTTCTACTCTGCCTTCTCATGAAAGTTAATGGAAATAATGTGCCCAATAGATGGTGTAGCCCGAAAGAAGATACAGATAAAGTATTTGAATGGCCTCAACCTAGGCCTTAGTGCACCCCATAATGTGACAGCAGTACATTTCAAATGAGACAACTACTTCACCATAGACCAATAGAACCTACTTCTTTGGCCCTCTGCATCCTTCACTAGCACTCAGTGAGCACATTCATTTCATTGAAAGACATATTTATTGCATATAAAGCAAATCCTAGATTAGGTACAGAGGGCCGGATGAATGTAAGACTAGTCACAAAAAGTTAATGTAAATCACAGACTGACGTTTTGCAGCCTATTTACTATTAGGTCGCATTGCAAAATGTCCAGTCACAGGGAGGCGTCAAAAAACGATATAAGTAATGTGGATTAATTAGAAAGATCGCTATTTGTGACCCAGTAATTAGCTCCAAACAAAGAAATTGTGGCCTGCAAGGACCAACAGAACTCCATCTCAATATTCAAATTGTGAAACATGATTTTTTAAAGCAGTCCTTAAAAGAACTGGTGCTGTTTTTAAAAAATAGGGGGCATATTATCAAGACAGGCGATAAAATTATCGCCGTTTTAACGGCAGAAAGCTGCCGCTAAAATGGCGATAATGGGCTTGATAATATGCTCTATGGAATTCCAATTGATGCCCATGTTAGATGTCCTTCGCATCTAACATGGGGATCAGTTGGAATTCCCTAATACTGGAATGGGGATTTGTGACGATTGGTACTCTAGGGTGGGATATTTACTTTATGCAGCTTTTAACACACCCCAAGTTTTTCCACTGACAGATTTCACCAGGAGAACCTTGGTGAAATCTACTGTTGGAAAATAACCAGAAAAAGAGGCATAATAAACAGAAATCAGTATGGTAAACATGGATTCCACATGGTATGCCTAATTGTGCACGACAACTTCCATTTATTACACCAAGTAAATGCCTCACCATGGAGTAATGGAGTGTGTTAGATCTGTCAGCCTTAGGGTCGTCTTCCCCCAAACTCTTTGCTATCACTCATCTGATCTTGCTGAATTTGGTTTGCTGGCCTTAGGACTCTGGCACTTTACCACTGTTAACCGGTGCTAAAGTGCTTGTGCTCTCCCCTTTAAACATAGTGAAATTGTCTTAGACCCAATTGTCACATTTACTTTGCTTGTATGTCTCTAGTAAAGTGGTACAGCAAAACACACAAGATAAAGTGGTACTACATGTACCCACAGCTTGGAATTATTTGCTACTTGTGGGTCTGCACAGTGGCGGCCAGCACAGGTAAACGGGATGGGCAATTAGGCAGGGCGGGGGTCGGGGGAAGTTGACAGACAGCAGTATAGGTATAATTTAATAAATAAATAATACTTATTCCGTTGTCTGTCGGCTTCCCCCGCAGCGCCCTGTCCCGCCCACTGCGCTTACCTGTGCGGGCCACCACTGGACCTACAGAACTGACTGTGACACCCACTTAAGTAGCCTTTAAAAACATGTCCCAGGCCTTCCATTGCTGTCAGTGTGTGTAGGTTTACACTGCCGTTTGACCTGGCAAAATAAACCTTTTGCCAGGCCCAAACATTCTTTTTTAATACACATAAGTCATCCCTAGGGTAAGCCTTAAACAGCCCAAATGAAAGGGTGCATTATATTGAAAAAGTTGGACATGTATGTTAACGTTTTACGTTTCCTGATAGTGAAAAACTCCTAAATTTGTTTTTCATATACTGCATGGACTACCTCTCCCGTAGGATAACATTGGGTTATGTTATTACATTTAATAAAGGATAATGTCTGTGTGGGAGCAGATATGGATATCATGTTTGATGTTTGAGAAATTGTGATTTAAACCCCTCTTTAATGGTAAAGTCAGATTTTAAGTCACAATTTTGAACTTGCAACTTTTCAAAAGTTTCAACTATCAATCACAAAATACCCCAACAAACATAAATCAATCCTAGTTGGTTCATTTACCTCTAACTAGGATTGATTCATGGTTGTCGGAATATTTTGTGATTGATATTTGCATGACGATCCCAGACCCCTATTATTGAATTGGATCAAACCCCGCTTTGCATTTTTACTTTTAGAAATTTGGCATCTTCTTGTCCTAACCTTTTGGTGCCTGGGGCCTGTTCCTGGGTTACACAACTAGGTGTAGTTGGCAGTTGGCCTTTGAATATTCCTCCCAGAAAGTATCACAATGAAGGGTATGGGTGCTGGCAGGATGGGCTATCATGGCTTGATGAGAGGGCAGGGCTGTCATCTACTACACTTCCACTTCAAAGGTACTAGCCCAGATTAGATACAAAGGACTTCACACTAGTCTATTGTGCCCCACTGGAACCAGGGCAGAGATGTATTAAATTTCAGGTACCATTGTAGGGGGAAACTTCAGAAGCTTCTCTCTCGTCAAAGAGGGCACCGGGTATACAAATGGACCATCAGACTCACCGTTCCACGCTCCTGGACCTGTGGATACCACAGAAGAGCAGACCCTGCTGTCCAGCTGCTTTAGGCCTGCCCTGCTTGCTGAGAAGGAAGCCTGGACCTGCTTAATTCAGCCAAGCTGAGCGACTCCAAGGGTCAGTTGACTGATGTCCTGGTGTGAACTACAGGCTACAACCTGCATTTTCTAAGCTGACCTGCAACTGCGCCTGAAACTGGGCCTGCAACTGGAAATGCCTGAGCCCTACTGACCTCTGGAAGAGTAGGTTCCTAATCCTCAAGTGGCGCATCCTCAGGTCCGGGAACCTTGACTGGCTTCAGATTACATTCCCCTGACTCAAAAAGCTGAAATTCCTGAGGTTTTTGGCTCTTTGTGACCACGAACAAGACTGTCCCCATATTGCATCTGCCATCTGAGACTTGTAGTCTTGTTTTACAAAGCAATTAATTACCCAGACCAAAAGTCCCAGATTTCAAAGAAATCTCGACTGCATCGACTGGAGCAGCACATCACGCATTAACCAGACAGAGCCTTGCTCCTTAACCAGCAAACAACGGCTGCCAAATAAAGGTCAAAAAGCCTAATCTATTACTCAGCACTTACGTTGTTCTGTCCCGACTACCACTAGAACCAGTTGTCTGCTCGTAATGTCCCACATACCCGATCCTTCCGCTATGACTGCACTGCAGTACTTTGCGCGCCAGTGCTTGCCTTTCCCTCCAACACAAACACCTGCTGCATGCTCAGTCTCACGGAAATGAAATCGGAGCTGCCGCCTGCGCTGTGTACACAAATCTTCCACAGCTCACTCCCCCAGCTTCCATTGCCCAATCAGGAGGCTTAAACAGAAACAGTGAAGCAACATGAAGGGAGTGCCTCGGTTGTTGTTGCCACCCCCTTCACGTTGTCGATGTAGGGCAGCCCTGCCCCTTTGCATGTAGTTTAACGGCTCTGTGCTGAAAAACCCCTGGGCTACAGCATAAGCGCCCAATTTAAAAGCTATTCATTAGTGCCTCCTCCGGCCACTCCCATCATGGTAACATCACTCTCCTCCTTGTGTGGGCATCGAGGGTGAGCAATAGCCCTCGCCCCCGACCAACACATGTGCAGGAGGACTCGTCTCACTCTGACCTCTTCCTCAGCCCCTCCTTTACAAAAAAAAACCTTGAAATTGCACGAAGCAGTGAGCGCTGAGCGGAGCGTGTTAAAGCTGCTGCTGTACATGGTGTTCATTTGTTTCTTTCTTCTCCCGGCCACTGGTAGGGCAACGCCCCTTTCGCCCATTAAGACCAGCCGCCACTGCAGTTCAGTCTTATTCATTTGTGAATAACTTTTGTTAAATGTTGCATATTTTGTTCAAAACATCTCTGGGTGACGGTTAGATAGAAAAACAGGATGTTTTTTAGAAAATAAGATAGTGCTAATGTATAATGCTGTTGACATGAGTTACTCTGTTAATCTCAAAAACACAGCAAGGCCTCCAGAAGGCCATTGAACGGTTTGAGGTATTCTGCAGGGACTAAGGGCCCGATTCACAGAATGAACTTAAGACTAAATCCTAAACTTACTACTATTTGGTATTCACAGAATGCACTTACTACTTTCGGGATTCACAGAGTGAACTTACTACTTTCGGGATTCACAGAATGAACGTACTACTTTCGGTATTCACATAATAGATTTAAGACTACTAACTTTACGACCGCACTCGGGCTGGAAATTCCGGCCCGGATGTGGAGTTTCCGACCTGGAGGCGGAGCTTCCGGCTTGGGGGCGGAGATTGCAGCCCGGAGGTGGAGCTTCCGGCCCAGAGGCGGAGCTTGTGGCCCAGAGATGGAGATTTCAGCCAAGGCTAAATCCCCACCTCCGAGCCGGAAGCTCCGCCTCCAAGCCACAAGCTCCACCTCTGGGCCAGAAGCTCCGCCTCCAGGCCGCAAAGCTCCGCCTCCAAGCCGGAAGCTCCACCTCCGGGCCGGAAACTCCGACTCCGGGCCAGAATTTCCAGCCCGAGTGCGGACGTAAAGTTAGTAGTCTTAAATCTATTCTGTGAATACCAAAAGTAGTAAGTTCATTCTGTGAATCCCGAAAGTAGTAAGTTCACTCTGTGAATCCCAAAAGTAGTAAGTGTATTCTGTGAATACCAAATAGTAGTAAGTTTAGGATTTAGTCTTAAGTTCATTCTGTGTATCGGGTCCTATGGCCTTTCGATTAACGTAAGCAAGACCAAGTTCATGGTCCTCCACAAACACAAGCATGTAAGAGGGAGGGTGGTTATGAATGGTGCTTTGTTAGAACAGACTCAAGTCTTCTCTTATCTTGGCACAACTTTGGGCTCGAAAATTGACTGGGAACCCCACATTAACCAGCTGGTTACTAAACATGCCCAACTAGCTGGTGCCCTTAACAAGGAGCGCCACCTTTCCCAAACACATCCAATTGCCCCAGCGCTACAAATTTATGATGCCAAAATCAGCGCGGCAGTCCTTTATGGGGCAGAATTATGGGGGTTCTGTAATCTCGCCCTATTAATAAGTGCTCAAAATTAGTTCATAAGGGGTATAACCGGCCTCCCTGCTTCCACTCCACTAGTGCCTCTTTTTTACAATTTGGGATGCCATCGACTAGAGGATCTAGCTCGATATAGACCAGTGGCATACTGGAGGAGACTGTGGGTTACCCCAGAGCTCTCCCAGTATGCTCGGGCATTCCTCGAAGTCAGAGACGCTGATAGTGCCCGCAAAATTCCATGGATGAGGGAGGCAAGGGCGGTGTATCTTGCCATGGGCTTGGGTTCTTTGTGGGAAAACCCCACCGCAAATTCTTTCCCACCAAGGAAGGCTTTCAGAGAGCTATACTGGAGCATGGTTTCATTAAGAAGGTTTAGGAATTGAACTGGTCCATCACTCACAACCGACTTTCTGGAGCTTAAACACGAAGCTGCTTATGAGGGATATTGGGATTTTATTACGCTTCCCGGGGACAGGAAGCGGTATCATCAATTTAGGGTCGGAACGCTTCCTGTAAATTCCTTTACTGCTAAATGGAATGTCAATAATAATCCCAGCTGCCCATTTTGTCCTTTCCAATGGGAAAGTATAGCCCGTATCTTGTTTATTTGCCCAGAATATAAATTCCCTAGGCATTCGTGGTTGAAGCCAATCTGTTTGCAGATGAGCATCACCACTGGCTGTGGGGCTTTAAGAATTTTGAAAACCAATAGCTCAGAGCCTGTGGCTATTGCTGTCGCCAAATATTTCCACTGGATGTGGACAATACGCGCACACAAATTAAGTCTATAATAGGACTCTGCGTTTTAGTAACATTTTAGTTATTTAAGCTATAAATCTATTCTGTGATGCTAATTGTATTTTGACCTTGGTTTTTTATCTTTTTATCTTTTTGCATTAGTACAACTTATAAATGGTTTTTAAACTGTTGTAGTAGATTGTTGTGTTTATAGGGGAATTGGATGGGAAGTTAATGAAGTTACAATTAATTATTAATTAATTGATAATTAAAATGTGATTGATATTAATTATGTAATACTGATTTCTTTTAGTTATATATTAGGTGTGGCTAAGTTTGTACGGTATAGGGTGGAAAGTTAAGCAACAATTAATTAACAAATCATTATTAATTGATATAAGTGCATATGGATATGTGGTGGGTGTTAATTAAGCAATAAATCATTAACAACCAACTAATAATTGCAAAATAAATATTTAAATGATTATTAATTGTGTTAATTGTTTAATTGTTTTTGATTTGTTCACACACACACACACACATATATATGTATTCATGTTCATTATTAATGTTTATATTAAGAGTTAATTTTTTAAAAATTAATAGGGTTATTCATGTAGGTAATGGGTGTCTATGAAGTCCTTTCCCTACTGTTGCTTAGACTGGAGTGGGAATATCACATTTAACCCCTCAGAAGTCCAATGTTTTCCCTACTGTTGCACAGACTGGAGTGGGAGTAGTAAATTTTACTCCTTCAACATCCGACACTTTCCCTAGTATTGCTGTTTTGAGTGGGAATAGTAAATCTAACCCCACCAATGTCCAGCACTTTAATTACGTGTTGTTCAAACTGGAGTAGGAATAGTAAATGTAACCTCGCCAAAATCTAATGCTTTCCCTTCTGTTGCTTAGACTGGAGGGGAATAGTCAATTTGACCTCTCCAAAGTCCAATGCTTTCCCTGCTGTTGCATCGACTAGAATGAGAATAGTAAATCTAACCACTTTAAAGTCCAAAATCTTTCCCTACTGTTGCACTGTTTGGAGAGGGAATATTAAATCTGACCCCTCTGAAGAAAAACACTTTCCCCACTGTTGCGCTCTTTGGAGTGGGAATAGTTTAATTTGACCACTCTGGAGTCCTACACTCCCCCTACTGTTGTATAAACTAGAGTGGGAATAGTATAACTAATTTCCCAAGACTCCAATCATTTTCCTAACTAATATTGCTTGAATATTTTTTTAATAATAATTGTTTATTTCTTTAATTGTATATGTTTTGTTTTTATTTTTATTTCTTTTATAATTTGTATATTTTTTGTAAATATCTTTTATTGTTTTTAAGAAAATGTATATTTTATTTATTTGGTAATGTATGTAATATTTTATAATTGATTTGTTGATACATTTTATGTTTTATTTATTTTTTAGATAGACAGATAGATAGATGATAGATAGATAGATAGATAGACTTCTGTATATATCTATATAAATATTTATATATATTTACATATATAAGCTTTTTATAGTAGCAAATAAAAAAACATAAACATTAATATACTACAAATAGATATTTTATATATGAGTATATTTTTGTATAACCTATTAGGAATTTGTGGTATGTATTTAATTTTCATTTTATTTATATTATATATTAAAATATTTAAGATGTACTACTTTAAAGCAAATATATATTAAAAAAACAATATTTTTGTATTTTTGGGACAATATTAGTGTTAATCGATATTTTATTCTGATATTTTTGTACTTACCCGTATATGTATAGCAACAGTATATTTGAGTAAACAATATTGATTACCAAGATATTGATCGGTGATCCCATCTTGAATCTGTGTTTTAAAGACTGGGCTATCTTAAAATCTTGCATTCTGCAGTATGAGCTGTATTTAAAGCAAATTAAAAATCAATGATAGCTAAGCAGAATGGCAGAAAAGCTCATGCTATTTATATTTTGGAATTATCCAGATCTATGTTTACACTTATTTGTTGTAAAATAAGAGCATTTTAGAATATAAACTTTAATGATATTCTTGCTGGAAAAATAAAAGAAGGATATGTGTGACATGTACCTTGACACAAACAGAATTAAACAAAAACATTTTCTAGCATTCTTCACAAATGTACATGTCTGAAAAAAAAAGCGCATTGTAATTCTTCATGTTGAAAGGTGAAGAGATTCTGAGAAGGACAAACAAGCTAACCAAGAAGAAATGCTTTCAATGATGCGTTCAAGGCTACAGCCAAGCCACTTTATTATTGCTCTTTGATGATCTCCCTTTTTCAGTTACATTTGATGAAACTGCACACTGCCTCCTTTATAGGATGTCTTTGCAGTCTCATTGCTAATCCTGTACTACCTGTATAAAGCCCTTGACAAGTACCAGTACAGCAGAATTTAGTTCAGGTCAAAATGAGAATAATATGGTGAATAGGACACGTTAGCCTGCAATAACTTTTACAATGCAGGGCTTTACAACGCAATTTGTTACAACGCATTCCCCATTCCAACGCAATTACTATTCTAACTCCAGGGGGGGCGTTACTTTGGAGAATGCGTTGTAACAGTTTTGCGGTGTAAAGCCTTGCGTCGTAAAAGTTATTGCGGAGTACAAAATGCGGGATAAATGACGTTCCCTAATGTGGTACTTCCACAGGTTTTCCTGTTTACACTAGTATTTGAACAATACTGAGTTGTTCGTAGGGTAAAACTGCACACTGTCAAATGGTAGGAAATTTGTGCACTTCACGCATGATTTAGTTCTTTTTTAGTACTCTTTTCCATACACGCACATGTCGCACACTAATTATGAGGCTGTTCTTTGTCCTTCTGACCTTGAAGTGGATTTTTGCTTAAGTATGGGGAGATGTTTGACCATTTCCACAGTTGGAAAGTGCTGAAGGGAAGTCGTGAATGGACACAAAAGTACATGTCTGAGGATATTCCTAAACTTCCAAGGCTGAGAACATCTTGAAGTCTCCATTACACAGTTCTTGCACAGATTTACTCCTGTATAATATTAGGCATGGGTGGGGTAATCTTCTGTGGGAGTAGAAGGATTTACGAGTGCAAAGGTATAATTTGTGAGTACCTTTCTCTCGTAAATACAGAATTGTTTCCTTTTCAGTCTGATCTACAAAGTTTGGGAGGTTTATTAAACTAAACGCAACTATATTAGATAGAAGAAAACAAAATAGCAAGCTATTTGTAATGACTTAACCTTCAAGAAGAAGCTTGGTCAAACAACATGATTTCATGTTACTTATTTTAGTATAAATAAATAATCAATGGCTTGTCCTCATGTCATGCACCTCATACAAAATGATATAATCGAACAAATACATCATTTAAGTTTGTATGTGTCCGTGAGTGGGGGTATTAGAGGACTTCTTCCTTTAGAAGTTGATAATTTGCCTTCAGCTCCTTTCCCAGGTCAGTTGCCATTGTATGGGTCTCTAGCCTGACTCTGACATTGGAAGGTGCACACTGAGGGTGGGCCACAGGCTGCCCTGGGCTCTAAATGAGTCTGGGTATTATGGTAAATTACCATGAGCAGAGCTTCGAATAGGTCGGTCAGTATTAAAAGCAGACTACACAGTAAGTCTATCTATGTTTTACCAGATTCAGACATCTGCTGAGTAAGCCTGGCATTTATATCAAGAGTACAGTTCTGAGAGAATATGGATATTATTGAAAGCAGAGGTCTGTGAACTATCAGTTGTAGAGCTATGAATAATTGCTTATTATCAAGCAAAGCTTTCATTGAGTGATTTTAATTAGCCCTGAGAGTATATGCATTATGAGGAGTAGATTATTGAGTGAGAGAGTGTGTGTATTATCACATTATCAGGAGCAACCCTGTGGGTGAGTCTGTGCATTAGCAAATGCACATCTATGATGGAGACAAAGTTTATGTTGAGCACAACTCTGAATTAGTGTGTTTGTTACAGAGAGCACATCTCTCTTTGACTATTAATCTTCAGGACTGGAGTTCAAATGAGTTTCATAGATGATCAGAACTCTGATTCACTCTGGGTATCAACAGGAAATCGCTGCGGTACTCCAAATATTTAGGGTCTCAGTTATGGAGATTTGACGTATAGCATTATAGCAAGTCACCTTGCTGTACTGCACTACTTAAAAAGTGAAAGGGCAGGGATGCACTCTATTTTTCCAATACGGTGTATTCCTGTCCTTTCCCTCTGCGCTGGCACAGTTTCTGCAGCCTAACGCCAACACAGGCTTCCTTGCACAATGGGGCAAGGGTGCCAGTGTTGTAGACAGGACTGTTTTTGTGCAGGAAGAGCCAACTTCTTGCACAAAAACAATCCTAAAAAACATTTTCTGCAGCACGCATAGAAAGAGTAAAAAACGAGGAGAAATAATGATATTTCTCCTCATTAAGCCTCATTGCGGGAGGCGTAAGGTGTTGGCGCTTCGCCAGGTTTAAATGGTCTTGTAAATCTGGGGAAGTGCAAAAATTGATGCGTAGAGTAAGGCAACACAACGATTTGCTCTGAATTGCCTTTGGTGTTTAATTTGTAAAATATTAAGTCAGAATGCTCAAATGTTTGTAGAAGGCCACACCTACTTTCCCTGGCTCCAACCACATCTGCTGGCTCAACCTACTTACTCTGTTGGCTCCACCCACATCCTCAACTGGCACTGCTCAAAGCCAGATGTACCACCCAATCTGAATTTCAGTAAGGGAGCCTTCTTCAAGTAAAGTTTTGATAGGAGGTTCCCCCTCCCCAGAAAAAGATTAAATCAAAAGTGCAGTTAAAGCACAATTTGGAACAAATTGGCTAAAATGACAACAACATCACTGAAGTCATAGGATTGTGAAAAATCCAAGCATCACACAAAGAAGAAGCATAGCTGGGGTGGTACACGCCCTCAGTTATCTGGAGGAGTTCTCAAAATTTGCGAGGCTCTGGATTTCTAAGGCAAAAACAAGGATTTTCCCAGTGGCGGCTGGACAGCAGCGACCAGCTGACCTGCCTGAAGAATTAGCTTAGTCTTCCCAATTTTTTAAATATCAAAATATCAGGGAGTACAGGTGTTCCATGCCTTAGAAGACCTGCCGGATGAGAACCTGCGATTGCTCTTAGAGCAAATGTGCAATTTTGGCGCTCCCTACGGCTGCCCATTATGGCTCGAATTTCATAATCCAAAAATATAGGGTCCCCAAACTTCTCTGTTTTTTGGTGAACCTCCCAGTCGTGATGCTTTCCGTTTGGGTCAGGAGATTGGACAATTTACTCAGAGAATTGTTCTGGGATGGGGGACAGAAGAGGGTCCTGCTGGCAATACTACATAGAACCTCAGAGGCTGGAGGTCTAGGGGCCCCCATTTTTGAGTCATACTACCTGGCTTCACAACTTCAGTGGCTGGCCCAATGGCTAGATTGTAGAGGCCTTGAGACATTGGGTCCAATAGAATTAATAGGTAACCAAGGACTGCTGCTGGCTAGACGCCTCCATCCGAGGATCCCTGTCCCATGGCCGGGAGTACTGCTGCAGGTGGCATTGAAATTTTGACAGAGGTGCTTCGGACGCATGCCCGGTAACTGTCTCTACGCATCTGACCTACCACTAGTGGGGCTCCCACACGGTGTGACTGTTACTCTGTTCACAAGGTGTCAGTTGTCAGAATGGATATCAGCGGGCATCGTTACAGTAAGTGACTGCTTGCAACATACCACTAGATTACCTTATATCCCAGTGTGACTTGCCCCAGGTCAATTTCTCAATTGTCACTCCCTGGTGCGAACATTTGGAGATCTGTGGTGGGGGGGGATACAGTAACCAATGACGCATGCGGTACTACAGGCAATAATGACGTTAGGAGCGGCCTGCCACTTGGTGAAATGGCTCTATAGGGCACAGTTAGGGATGGTCACAAAAACCCTTGGACAAATCCAGACTGAGATGGAATACCCTTTTAAGCAGGGAACTGACAGATAAGGAGTGGACCAGAGTTCTGGGGAGTCCACAAAAGATCTCTAGAAATACTGCACTCAAACTCATCCAATCTAACTATATACATATGACAAACCTCACACCACACCAACTACGAGTCATGTATGGGGAAGAAGACCAAGACTGCCCGAAATGTGGGGAGCGAGATGCAGTTTTGAGCACATGACATGGACTTGCCCAAGGTTACAGAGCTTTTGGGACACAATAATAAACACAGTCAACAGGACATTGGCTTGTTCCTTACCGGGCATGGCAGAGGTTGAGCCACTGGGCCTATTTCCAATACCCAATGCTAAAAAAGTGGGCACCAGATTTATAGATCTTTCACTGGTCCTGGCACAGAAACAAATAGCGCTGAAGTGGATGGAGAGGGTGGGCCCTTCAGAGGTGGCATGGGAGAAGAATGTAGAGGTGTGGCCCAGGGCAAAAGAAAGGGCCCTATTACGGGAGGATGCCCATGGTCTAAGTAAGCACCAGCTTGCGGGACTGCCATGCCAGAGTAAACAACACTTGGGGATTAACAATGCATATAGAGCTCACCCGCTACCTCCCCGCCCCACGCCCCCAGGACCGATGACATACATTATTGAGAGGTAGATACCAGCCCATCATTGAGACGACTTAGATCCTAAAGATGTATACTGAATGTAGGCACCCTGGATGACTCTGTTATAACGTTGGTTTTCGTGTTACGTTGGTTTAAACCTTAGACAATATAAGGGATATTGTTTTCAGATGGCAACCTCAGCGACTCCTCGTGGGTCGATGTGAATATAGAGCAATAAGAGACTTATAAATCTCACTGGAGGTAGACAGTGAATCAGACGACGATATTGTTGGCTACTCTTTACTGTTGGACATACGAACTGGGTTGGTTTGAAGTAGTCAACCATAATGTACAGTATATGAAGTGGATTGAGACTAGACGATGAGCTGTGACATGATATATTGCTCATGTAAACTTCATTGAATTTGTAAAAAAAAAAGGACAAACATAGCAAATGAGCCTTGCCCATTCCGGCAGAGGTGGTTAGGGTGTGGAATGTATGCAGAGGAGCATTTTGAAGACCGCTGTTGCAAACATATTACTAAAGAACGCTGAGTTTTACTGACACCACATTTTCCAGTGAAATTGTCCAAACAATCCCACTGACATGCAGTTTTACTGATAAAACTATGTACCGTTCAAACGATAATGAGTGGAAATTGGGCTTCAGAACATATTTAAAATTTACACATTACCAAGTAAGGTGTCTTTATTTATTTAAATCCTATTGAAATCATTGTTTTCATCACACTTCAAAATTACAAAAAAAATGTGCTTCACGTCCCTAAATACTGATATACTTTAAGATAAGTGAGCAGTTTCTTTACAGATGGTTTGTTTTACAAAAGCCACTAACTTTATAGTCACAGAAATAAGCTTAAACACCACTCTCCATTTAAATAGGAATAAACAGCAATTTATCAGAGGACATAGCCTGCCATTTGACTTGTCTTTGAATGCACAGCAAACGTGACAAGCTGGAAAGAAAAAAAAGTAAAGGCATTTATTTCCCATTCCCCTTTTGAACTCTACCCTGCTTATTTTAGGGGTGCTGCAACAGCACCCACACCCCTAATACCAGCACCTATGTCCCAGGCCAGAAAGCATGGAAATGGTACACATTAAGGTCAAACAATGCAAACTTAGCAGGTCATACTCACCACCACCAGTATGCTTTGCCTGTACTGCCCTCTATCCTCGTGCCTCGACGGCACTGGAGAAAGCCCCAAACAGTCTTGATCCAAAACTCGAGGTCACTCTGCCTCAGAACAGAAGTACCCAGGGAGACCTCTGCACGTGTGCAAGGCAAGGGGCACTCCGCGAGGGATTACATAGGGCATAAACATTCAATAATATGCAAATCTGTCCCACGCTGATGGCAAGGGCAGGGGCCACGGGGGCAATGCAGACAAACCAGGACAGTCCAAATTGTTGCGCTTTTGTGCTACTAACTTGAATGACGGCCCTCAGGTTGGGGTGATGTTTATTTTAAAAAGAAAAAGAAAAGCACTGCAGGCTTCAGCACAGGTGAAGCATGTGCACGCTGACCCTGTGCTCTATAATGTGCTTGCTGCTGGCACCGGCTAGGAGGGAGAAGAGGAGGCTGGCAGGATAATGGGCTTGGTGCATTCAGTCACAGTGGTCTTTTGATTTTGTGACTGTGGGCCGATTTTCCTAAAAAATAGGCCCTCAGTAACAAAACCAGCCCCCTGTTTCAAAACCAGCCCCTGCCCTTTCAGTTTCAAGGGGGGATGCCCGGTGCCTGGCATGTAAGTCTGATTGCTCGTCAGTCCCGTTCATTACAATAAAGGCAGCCTCACTAGTGGAAAACCTCCCAGGCTCATTTCCTCTGCTCTACTGGCTCTTTCCTACTGAATTCTACACCCAGACTTGACACACGTTAAATGAATCACCCTCTTTATAAACAGTGTGAACCAACCCAGCTTCCAAGGTCCCGCTGCTGGCTGAATAGTCCCAGGGTTATGGCATGACCCCTCACTCTTGCACGCAACACGCTTTTTAAAACAGCAAAATAACCGTCTAGGCTATTGGCAACATTTGTAAACCACTGATATTAAAGCGTGGGACACAATTTTATAAAATGAGAATTTCTCGAGTCTGCTGGTTAAACATCATATAGAAATATAGGGCCTCATTTATGAGGCCGTGCGTCACTTTTACGCCACCGGTGCGTCACTTTTTGTGACGCACCAGTGGCGTAAAGAATGCGCCTTGTTGCGCCATATTTACAAAGTGACGCATCTAGGTAGATGCGTCACTTTGTAAACCCCTGCGCCACATTATACCTGCACCAGGTATAATGTATGCAAGGGGGGGTATTGACGCAAGAAAGGGTCATGGAAGTCTCATAGATTTCACTGCGCCACTTCTAGGACTCAAATGCGTCAAAATCTTACGCCTGCCTCATAGCAGGCGCAAGACTGACGTAAGCCCTTTCACATGGGGCTTGCCCCATGTGAAAGGACACATTGCTGGAGTTGCGTCACTTTTGTGTCACACTCCAGCAATGCGTCACTTTTGCGCCTACAGATACGTCAGAAATACTGACGTATCTGTAACTCCTTGCGACATGATGCGTCATACTGTAAATACGATGCATCATTGGTGTCGCAAGGAGGGCGCAATGAAAAGTGATGCATCGCTGTTTTCACGCAGCGATGCATCACTTTTCATAAATGAGGTCCATGGATTGGTAGGGATACTAACATATTAATTGCTAGTCAAGTCAAGTCAAGTCAAATAATTTATATAGCGCGCTACATACCCAGAGGGTCTCAAGGCGCTTGAAGAAGGGTGGGGAGTTACTTGTCAAATATCCAGGTTTTAAGTTGCTTTCTGAATGTTAGGTGGTTCTGAGTGAGGCGAAGGTGAATAGGAAGTGAGTTCCAGGTTTTAGCTGCCAGGTAGGAGAAGGATCTTTCTCCCATGGTGGTTTTGTTGATGCGAGGTACGGCAGCAAGGGCTTGGTTGGAGGAGCGTAGCTGGCGGGAGGGGGTGTAGAAGGAAAGTCGTGTGTTGAGGCATTCGGGTCCAAGTTCGTAAAGTGCTTTGTGTGCGTGGGTTAGGAGGCGGAATGTTATCCTCTTATTGACGGGGAGCCAGTGGAGGTTTTTCAGGTGATCAGAAATGTGGTCTTTACGCGGGATGTCTAGTATGAGTCTGGCAGATGCGTTCTGGATGCGTTGGAGTTTTTTCTGAAGTTTTGCGGTGGTACCGGCGTATAGGGTGTTTCCGTAGTCCAGGCGGCTTGTAACCAGTGCGTGGGTGACCGTTTTTCTAGTTTCGGTGGGGATCCAGCTAAATGTCTTTTTGAGCATGCGAAGAATGTTGAAGCAAGATGATGAAACGGCGTTGACATGTCTGGTCATCGAGAGTGAGGAGTCCAGGATGACGCCCAGGTTCCGTGCGTGGTCCGTCGGGATGGGTGCTTTTCCAAGGGCCTCTGGCCACCAAGAGTCATCCCAGGTGGAGGGGGAGGTACCTAAGATTAGGACTTCTGTTTTGTCTGAATTCAGTTTCAGACGGCTGTGCTTCATCCACTCGGCTACTTCTTTCATTCCTTCATGTAAGTTGGTTTTGGCGGTGTTAGGGTCTTTGGTGAGTGAGAGGATCAGTTGAGTATCATCAGCGTAGGAGATGATGTTGAGGTTGTGTTGGCGTGCGATGGCCGCGAGGGGGCTCATGTATACGTTGAAGAGGGTGGGGCTGAGTGAAGATCCTTGTGGCACGCCGCAAATGACTTTAGTGGCCTCTGACTTGAATGGCGGGAGGCGGACTCTCTGAGTTCTTCCGGCAAGGAACGAGGTGATCCATTCTAGAGCTTTTCCTTGCATTCCGATGTTTCTGAGGCGTTGTAACAGGGTGCTGTGACAAACTGTGTCGAAGGCTGCGGAGAGGTCAAGGAGGATGGGGGCGACTGTGTCTCCATTGTCCAGAAGAGTTCGAATGTCGTCTGTTGCTGCGATGAGTGCGGTCTCAGTGCTGTGTTTTGCTCGGAAGCCGGACTGTGAGGAGTCGAGGGATTTGTTGGTTTCGAGGAAGGCGGCGAGCTGGTTGTTGACAGCTTTCTCGATGACTTTGGCCGGGAATGGAAGGAGCGAGATGGGGCGGTAGTTTTTGAGTTCGGTGGGGTCAGCTGTGGGTTTTTTCAGAAGGGCGCTGAGTTCGGCGTGTTTCCAGCTTTCCGGGAAGGTGGCGGAGTTGAGGGAGCAGTTGATGACGTCTCGTAGGTGTGGTGCTATGATGGAGTCTGCTTTGTTGAAGATGTGGTGAGGGCATGGGTCTGTGGGGATCCTGAGTGGATGGAGTTCATCAGGCGGATGGTGTCCTCAGTGGAGATTGGGTTCCAGTCAGTAAGGATGTTCAGGGGGGGTGAAGGTACGGCAGAAGGTTGGGTGGGTTGGTCTCCAGGTTGGTTGTCGAAGCTGTTGTGGATGTCAGCTATTTTGTTGTGGAAGAACGAAGCTAGGGAGTCGCAAAGTGTTTGAGAGGGAGTGATGTCATTGGAGTTGGCAGTAGGGTTGGTAAACTCTTTGACGATGTTGAATAGTTCCTTGCTGTTGTGGGCGTTGTTGTCTAGTCGGTCTTTAAATGCGGCTTTCTTGGCGGTCCGGATCAGTTGGTGGTGTATGCGGGAAGCGTTTTTGAAGGCGTCCCTGGTGCTGGTGTTTGGGTCTTTTTTCCAGGCTTTCTCAAGGGAACAACAGAGTTTCTTGGATTTCTTAAGGTCCTCGTTGAACCAGGAGGCGTTTTTGCTGCCTAGTTTGATTTGACGTTTTTTCAAAGGTGCTAGGTTGTCGGCGCTGTTGGTTAGCCATTGAGTGAGGTTAATGGCTGCTTGGTTGGGGTTTGAAGAGTGGGCAGGGGGGTTTTGAAGAAGCGATGAGGAGATCTGGTCGAAGGTGATTTTGTTCCAGTTTCTTCGCAGAGTAGGTTGAGGATGGTTGTGGGTTGTGGTCTTTTTGTAGACAAAGTGAACGCAGCTGTGGTCCGTCCAATGGAGAACTGTGGTGTGACTGAAGGAGATATGTTTGCTGGAGGTGAAGATTGGGTCGAGTGTGTGACCTGCATAGTGAGTGGGGGTATTAACAAGTTGTTTGAGTCCGAGGTTGGCGAGATTGTCCAGGAGGGTGGTGGCGTTGCTGTCGTTGCTCTTTTCCAGGTGAAAATTGAGGTCTCCCAATAGAATGTAGTCCTCGGAGGGGAGGGCGTGTGGGGTGATAAAGTCAGTGATGTCTTCACTGAATTGTGTGCGGGGTCCTGGTGGCCTGTAGAGGAGGGTGCCTCTGAGTGTGGTATTGGGGTCGGTGTGGATCTGGAAGTGAAGGTGTTCGGCGCTAGCGAGGTTGGCGTCTGAGTCGTTGAGATGCGGATGGAATTCTTATGGACGATAGCGATGCCTCCTCCTGTTTGGTAGGTGCGGTCTTTTCAGATGATCTTGTAGCCTTCCGGGATGGCAATGGTGATGTCTGGGGCTGAGGAGGCGTTCATCCATGTTTCAGTTAGGAAGGCGACGTCCGGAGAGATGGTGTCTAGTAGATTCCAAAGGTCGATGGCGTGTCTGTGGACCGAGCGGGTGTTGAGCAGGATGCATTTTAGGTGGTTGGTGTCAGATCTCTGCTTGGTGTTCGTGGATGGGGAGATGGTTTTGGTGCCGTCAAACTTGCAGGAGTTGCATGTGAAGGGTCCATGGGTGTGTCCAGGTGCGGCTTGGGCGCAGTTGGGGAGTCGGCCGGGGTTAAGGGCTAAGAGGGTGGAAGCGGCGTATGTAATGCGGGTGGGGTGGATGGTACGGGAACCAGGGGGTCTGGCGCTGGGCACGGTCCAGGCGCGGACGGGCGTAGACGGGCTTACCTTTGGCGCACCTTCGGCGTGGACGCTGCGCGTAGAGACATCAGTCATATGTGGTTGGTGGAGGGGGCGGAGCGTGGGCGGGTCAGCTGGGAGGCGGGAGTGTGGTGGAGGGGCAGTCTGGGAGGCAACAAAACAACAACAAAAATGGCTGCAAACCGAAGTTGGAGCAGGACGAGATTGGGGGCACAGATAAGGAAGTATTACAGATGCGGCACAATCAGGCACAAAAATAAATAAATAATTACACAAGCAGTGCGGGCAGATAATAAAGCGCTACGGGGTTACACAAGCGCGATGTGGGCTAAGCACTGGAAGCGCTATGCGTGTCACGCAGGCAAATAGCAGGCACAGAAAATGGCAGAGATCACCAAAGCGCTACGATACCACCAAATGAAGGGGGAGCGTAGGGGAGCGACAGCATCCGATCGAGTCAGCACGGCCACAGCGTGGGTGCTGAGAGGTCAGCCCCTAACTACTCGTGGGTGGGCGGGTCAGCTGGGAGGCGGGAGTGTGGTGGAGGGGCGGTCTGGGAGGCAACAAAACAACAACAAAAATGGCTGCAAACCGAAGTTGGAGCAGGACGTGATTGGGGGCACAGATAAGGAAGTATTACAGATGCGGCACAATCAGGCACAAAAATAAATAAATAATTACACAAGCAGTGCGGGCAGATAATAAAGCGCTACGGGGTTACACAAGCGCGATGTGGGCTAAGCACTGGAAGCGCTATGCGTGTCACGCAGGCAAATAGCAGGCACAGAAAATAGCAGAGATCACCAAAGCGCTACAATACCACCAAATGAAGAGGGAGCGTAGGGGAGCGACCGCATCCGATCGAGTCAGCACGGTCACAGCGTGGGTGCTGAGAGGTCAGCCCCTAACTACTCGTGGGTGGGCGGGTCAGCTGGGAGGCGGGAGTGTGGTGGAGGGGCGGTCTGGGAGGCAACAAAACAACAACAAAAATGAAATTGCTACAGACTTAACTCCCAGTAGCAATGTACCTGCCTCCCACCCGATCACGGATTGGACTCTGTTTCAATTTAAAGAGCCGCCCATACAATATTGAATGAGCTCGTTTGGAGGAGCACAAAGTAGCAAAAAGTTAAGTCACTGTCGCAAGATGAAAACGGCATACAAATGTGAGGTGATTAAAAGGGTGCATATTAATTAACTGAGCTATCCACACTATATTGTTGTAATGTAATGTCGCTCTGCAAAACTTGGGTTAGAACATCACAAGCGAAAACAAGCATAGATTTTAAAAAAAATACTAAGTAGAGCCCGGAAGTGAGGATCAGTTAGGGGTTCGTTTCTAGGGTGGGACAAACGTAGGGGCATATTTACAAGGGCCCTTATCTCTGCTTTTTTGGCTCAAAAAGCCCAAAAAGCAGAGATAAAAATATCACCCTATTTACAAGAGGGTGCTAACAAGCATAATCGCATGTTAGCACCCTTTTGCACTATGCCTACCTTTGCATCTCCAATGAGATGAACAGTGGGTGTTCCTGACATACACTACATGTCAGGACATCAACAGCACGGCTTCGCGCTATCAGCAAAGATGCCCTAGCATTTTAGCAGACGTTAGTTTTTGGAGAAAACTGCTGTTTTCTCCAAAAACTAACATCTGCTAAATTCTTGACTTAGCAACCCCTAACATAGGGGGTGGATTGTGCTGATACGACCCTGTGGGTCGTATCAGCACGGTGAAATTAGAGTAGGTCCCTGAGTGTCTTGGTATTCTCGAGAATCATAACATTTGTCAAAATTCTAGCAATAAAATATATGGTGCATCATGTCCATTTTTTCTAAGCTTACATACAAGAAGCAAACAGGTCAAATCTTGAAACAAATGTGTTTTGCTTCATCTTTATTGAATAACTCAATCGTGACTTTACAATAAATACTTTCATGTCAGAAGTATGACCTGCTGAGATGTATTTTGCAACTATTGTTACAACATTCACTGTTCTGTATTTCCGCAGAAACCAAACCATGGTGAGGACTTAATTCTGCTGCACAGGATTGTGAGGACATATTTGGTGTCCCAGTAATCTGAGTTCTTGATTTTGGCGCAATATTCTGAGAGTCATAGTACACCGCCAACATTTCCTGAGGGGCATTGTGCCATGGCACAGTGCCATTGTGGGCAATATTTCTACTAGCCATACATATTTTTCTGACAGTCATTATTGTTTATGATATGCTTCAACAATGTTCTAAATATAACCTAGTTTTACCGAAAAGATGTTTATCCTAGCATCATGTTTGTAGTCTTATGCCTAAACAGGACTCTGATGCATTTGTTCTGTGGTTTCCTCTAGTGATATAATTAGGGTGACCAACTGGCATTGGTGCAAATTCAGGACGGTGAGTGTAAAAATTCAGGACAAAGGGTCAAAATTCAGGACACAAATTCAGGACAGGAGGTCAAAATTCAGGGCAAAACTTCAGGACAATAGGTACGTTTTACAGACACATCAGAGGTCGCGCAATAGTATATAAGTAAGCCCAGCCATTTCCAAACATATTCAACCATTTGCAAACCTATCCATCATGTATCCTTCCATCTATCATTTCACTCATCCATCCCTTCATCCATCCTTTCACTCTCCATTATCCATCCATCCATCCATCCACCCTTTCACCCTATCCATCTGTACACTTATCCATCCACTCTTCATCCCATCCATCCATTCACTCATCCATTCAGCCATTTACCCGTTCACCAATCCAGCCATCCTTTCACTTACTAATCCTTCCACCCATCCACTCTTTTAGTCATCCATCCATCCTCCCTTTCTCTCTCCATCGACCCTTTCACTTAGCCATCCTTCCTTCCATCCATCCATCCACCCACCCATCCATCCATCTACTCATCCACTCATGAATCCATACATTGACCCTATCACTCATCCATCTATCATTTCACTCCTTCACATATCTATTCATCCTTTTGTCCATCTACCCTCCCTTTCACTCACTCATCCATCCTTACATCCACCCTTTCACTCATACGTCCATTCATTCACCCTTGCACTTATCAACCCATCAATCCATCCATCATTTCACTCATCCACCCACCCACCCATCATGCACCCAACCATCCACCCACCCACCATCCACCCACCCACTCATCCATCCTTTCACCCACCCACCATCCAATCCACTGATCCATCCTTTCACCACCCCACCATCCACCCACCCACTCATCCATCCATCCATCCTTTCACCCACCCACTCATCATACATCCATCCTTTCACCCACCCATCATCCATCCGTCCTTTCCCTCATCATCCATCCATCCTTTTCCCTCATTATCCATCCATCCATCCTTCTACCCACCCACTCATCATCCATCCACCCATCCTTCCCCTCACCATCCATCCTTCCTTCCCCTCATTATCCATCCATCCTTTCACCCACCCCCTCATCATCCATCCATTCCCTCATCATCCATCCATCCATCCATCCTTTCACCCACCCCCTCATCATCCATCCATCCACCCTTCCCCTCATCATCCATCCATCCACCCTTCCCCTCATCATCCATCCTTTCACCCATCACCCTCATTATCCATCCATCCATCCATCCTTCCCCTCATCATCCATCCTTCCCCTCATCATCCATCCTTCCCCTCATCATCCATCCATCCTTTCACCCATCCATCCATCCATCCATCCATCCATCCATCCATCCATCCTTCCCCTCCATCCATCCCCTCAAGCATCAATCCATCCCCTCATCCATCCATCCTTTCCCTCATCCATCCATCATTCCTTCCCCTCATCCATCCATCCTTCCCCTCATCCATCCATCCTTCCCCTAATCCATCCTTCCTTTCATCCATCATCCATCCTTCCCCTCACCCATCCATCCCATTCATGTATCCTTCCCCTCATCCATCCATCCTTCCCCTCCATCCATCCATCCATCCATCCATCCTTTCCCTCATCCATCCATCCTTCCTTCCCATCATCCATCCATCCCCTCATCCATCCATCCTTCCCCTCATCCATCCATCCTTCCCCTCATCCATCCCTCCTTCCCCTCATCCATCCATCCTTCCCCTCATCCATCCTTCCTTTCATCCATCATCCATTCTTCCCCTCACCCATCCATCCATCCCATTCATTTATCCTTCCCCTCATCCATCCATCCTTCCCCTCCATCCATCCATCTATCCATCCATCCTTCTCCTCATCCATCATCCTTCCCCTCATCCATCATCCAGCTACCCTTCCACCCATACATCCAGCTATTTACATTTTCTCTCCATCCTTCCCCTCACTCATCAATCCATCCATCCTCTCTCATTATCCATTTATTCAATCGTTCATTCATCCATTCACCCTTTCACTAATTCATCCAGCCATTCACCCATCCCTTCACTTACTTACTCGCCCACCTTTCCATATTAATTTTGAGTGAGCCCTTTTGAGAAGAGGCCCATCAAGAACTTCACCCTCGCTACAGGGGCCGTTCCAGGACTGGGACAGAAGCCACCCAGGGCAGAGACAGGATCCACCACAGGGTGGGGACAAGAGCCATCACAGGCGGGGGTGGACTGGAGCCACAACATGGGTGGACAGGAGCCATCACAGGCGGGGGCTGGACTGGAGCCACCATATGGGGGGGACAGGAGCCATCACTGAGGGGAGGGCAGGAGCCATCACAGGAGAGGGAACAGGATCCACCAGGGTGGGCACAGGGGTAGGCATGCAGTATTCTAGTATCATCTTGGGCTCCTCGCCCCCTCCTGCACAAGACAACGAGAAGACAGGCTCTCTGTCCAAAATGCCATCCCCCACTGTGATGTACAGTAGTTACAGGAGATACTCTAAGAGAACTGATTGAACTGATTGTCCTCCATACTTTGTTAATCAGTGTGGGTGCGATTGTGCCATTTCTTTATTGTATTACATTATAGACTGCATGTTTGAAGAACCGAGGTTTGCTTACAATTTAGTGACAGTAATTAAGCTTGGTGAAGAGAAGCACATGCTGCCTCAGTGTAATCAGGGATGTAATCTGGCCGAGTCTAGGATGTTTGGGGCCCTGGGTAGAAATGGAATGTGTGAGCCCCCCTCTAAATAGCAGAGACATGATGAATTCAGGGCTGTTTGCATGTGAATAGATGTCGCTGCTCCTGAACCTGCAGCCCCTCCCTCTCAGTCACCTTCGAAGCACCTCTTAACAGGTCATCAAGGGCTGGAGGTGTGAGGGTTACTATCCCGCTGTGCCTCTCCAATGCTGCTGAGTATCTGAGGAGCTTTGGTGCAGCATCGGAGTGAAGAAGGGAGGTGGGTGCAAGCTGTGCCGGCTTTAGGGTGAGGCTGCGGCAACCGGTGCCCTGTTAAAATGACGGACAAATGGCGTCCGTTAAAGAATCCTTCACGGACAGCGGACAGACGGCCGAAATTACGGACTGTCCGTGAAATTTACAGACGGTTGGTCACCCTAGATATATTATCAGCAATACTTTTTCATCTAGAAGGTTTCCTGGCAGACCATACATGCTCTGTTACATTTTTAGCAGCATGAGCTTCAAAATGCAGCATGTACCACGCTTTTACATGCAAAGTATTGGGAGAGGTGTCTCACTTCTCCTTCAACAACACACAAAACCCACACTGCTGCTTGAAGGTTTTTGCTAGACTCACTTATTTAGTAACGCAAGTATGGCTACAACTCTCTGACACACTTGTGTAACAACTGCCCCCGTGGTGCAGTTGGCACCGAGCTTCAGGGGGCCCCCTCAGGCAATGGACACAAGTGGCAGCTGAGATCTTCTGACTGTGTTCGGAGTGTGGGGGGCCCCCTCCATGCACTTTGCAGGGGGGGGGGCTCTAGTTTCATTACGCCACTGCTCTGTCATTATAGAGATACTCAAGCACCCCCACTCTGATAACTGTTCCAGCACCACTGCATTCAATGGTATTCTGGGTCATTAAGCAGTTATATGGCTGCTCTGCTCTTTTGGCAGGCTCATGCAAAAGTGTTAACAGTCCTTGCTGTAAAGAGTAGCCGGAGTCACCTGGAGCAGTGAGATTTGCAAGAAAGAACACAAATATGCTTTTGCTGTTCTAATAATGCATAAGACTGAGAAGAGACATCTCAACATCTTTGGTTTTTATTTTGGAGGGGAGGCAAGATGTGAGGCCCCATTCGGGAGGACACTAGGGAAGCAGGAGCTGCTGGGTCTCAGCCGCATGGGCTGATGTTGCTTGCCTCTGATGTCCTGAGGTCAGCACTACTGTGGCTCCATAAATTGACCAAGTACAGCCCCTTCAGTTCTTGCCTCTCTCTGTCTTCCCTAGTGTGAGGGTGCTTCAAGATCAGAACTCAACAACTTCCCTCAACTCTCCCTCCTCCCCTTCCTTTTATATTTCTAGGTTTGAGCTTGCCTGTAGGCAGGTGTGGGTATCAGCCACAGGTGCAGTGCTACTCCTCTCTTTAGAGTTTATATGTTCAATTACTCTTATTATTCTCAACAGTTCATTTTTCTCAGCACTGTAGAGCTTTGCCAATGTACCATCCATGGCAGAGACCAGCGGCATGTGTTTGACTCTGCCTCCTGCCTCTGGGTGAAAATGCGCCAGCTGGGAGTGCCCTGGTACTCCCTCAAACTCACTGAGGGCCGCATTAGAGTCTGACACCCAGAGATTTTGCAGGTGTGCAGGCTCTGGCCTTTTCACAGGTTTCCAGCTGATCGCAAACAAGCTCCTGGGTTTCAAATGATGTGAGTGGTGAGCGATCAGACTCAGGTCTCAGTGCAAGATTACAAGTGTATACCGCTCAGGTTCGGTCAGTCATTGCAGAGGCCTAGTCTGTTAAGGCACGCTCCAGGCTGTCACAGCTGCATAATTCACTCAAGCACAACTTTGGAACTTTGAGGCACCACAGTCTTCTCAGACACAACTTCAGGATTAAAGTGGGGCACAGCTTGAGGGCAGGATCTCGGCACAGCCTGCTCAGGCTCACAACAGTACAGTCCACTTGGTCATAACTTCTGGGTAGGACTGCGTTGTAGGCTGCTTGGGAGAATATTAGGTTTGCAGCACCATAGTTCACATGGGTACATCTACAGGACATTGCAGCGGTGAACGTTACACAGTGGGAGAGACTTCACTCTAATCCAGGAACATGCAGATGAGTCTCTGTAAATCGAAGGAGCATCGGCTCCGGGGTCAGTTATTTCAGGCTCACCCTAGATGTTCAAACCTCTCGAAGAGTTGCAGCACTCCATCCATTTCAGCAGGCAGGTTAGCTTGCAGGTACTTCAGGAGAAGGAGACAGACTATAGGTGATGTTCCCTCATTTCTGGGAATCTGGTTGTCAGGCAGGGTCGGATTGGGATTGAAAATCGGCCTGGGCACACAAAAAAAAATCGGCCCCCATTTGCATAATGCCTTTCCTCAAATCACTGCTTCAGCGTTAAAATTGCATTAAAAAGAAGGAGGGGGGGGGGGCTTAAAATATGCACGTATTAGTTTACACTAGTGAAACACACCTGAAAACAATTGAGGCCACTTCTACTGAGGTCCCCTGCCCCGCTCAGTATGTGCATACATTAATGGGCCGGCCAGCGAGACAAAGGGAGTGACACCTCTGCCTGTTGCTAAACCAGGGGTAGGGGACCGGCGGTGTTTGGGGGGGGATTGGTGGTAATGAGCGTCCATCTGCCTGCAGAAAGGCCACTCAGCCACCCACTGGGCCGCTGGCTGTATTCCGAAAATAGAGACAGCGCCCAAATCGGCCCCAGGCTGCTCAAAAAAGCAGCCCACAGCAGGAACTCGGACACCGGCCCCTCGGGCATTGCCCGACTGCCCGCGTTACCAATCCGAGGCTGTTGTCAGGCAGACACTAGTTCTGGGCACTCTGCAGAGCATCACCTTTATTGATCAGGGACAACTTGTAAATGGAACAACAAGTGGGTCACCAGCTCCCATATTGTTGCTAACAAAGCAGACAGGGAAAGTGTATTTGTTAGAAATGGGGATCTCTAGTTGGCTAAGACTTGCGCCAAAGCCAGACGGAGATCACCACTCTAGTCAGGGAAAGGGAGTTACACGCCAAAGATAAACCCTGCTCACCCCCTTGGTAGCTTGGTAAGAGCAGTCAGGCTTATCCCAGTGGCGATGTGTAAAGTATTTGTGCGACACACACAGCAACAACATACTAGGCACACCACAAAAGGAGCTCCACACAAGGTTATATGTAAAAATAGCCTTTGTATTATCATAAAACACATTAGATGGTAATTACACAATATACACTGTGCCAAGCAGGGCCGGCGCTAGGCATGGGCAGCGTGGGCAGCTGCCCAGGGCCTCAAACTCAGCCTACCAGCATGGGGCCCTGCACTGGTGGTGTGTCCTGTTGTTTCCCTGGCGATCCATTTTAAAGAAAGGTGTCGCCTTGCAATTAAGGTCCATTGGAGGGTCCCCCTCCCCGGACCTCCCAGGGATGGTGTCTGGAGGCCTAGGGGAGGGAAACACTCCCTCAATTGCAAGGAGACAATTCACAGACATTGTGGGAAGCCCATTGTCCAGCATTTTGGTGCCCCCACAGTTTTAACTTTTAGCCCACAAGCAATTCTCACACCTATCAGACTGAAGGTGTGAGAAATGCTTGTGGGCTAACAGTTAAAACTGTGGGGGTGCGAAAATGCTGGACAATGGGCCTCCCGCAGTGTCTGTGAATGGTCTCCTTGCAAGGGGCCACTTATCTAAATTAGAGGGGCCTCGCACATTCCCTTTTAGCCCAGGGCCTCGCAAATCCTAGAACCGGCCCTGGTGCCAACTGGCACTGGGCAATATTTACAGGGGATTATTTACACATGACAGGGCCACGTGGGCCACTGTCAGAATCATCACTGGTAAAAATAGTAAAAGTACGAACATATCAAAAACATAGACCACAACCAGTAATCACTGGCAGACACAATACTCAGCATCATCCTGTAACATAAATCATATTACGCTCAGTATCACATCAGGCGAGGAATCTATTCTGCGCCAAACTCATAAGCCTAAACATAGTAGACCATGATCTCCTAAACATAACTCCCATTAGGAAATAAACTTACTAACATAAACTGCAGTAGGGAATTACTCACACCTAAACCACAGTAGAGAATAAAATAAAACATAACACAGTGGGTAGATACCTCATAATCATAAAATCACATTTAGAAGCATAAATCAGGGTGCATAAAACAGTACATGAATGTCATTCCCTGCGCACCTCCATAAATCACACTAGGGTCTGGCACCCTACGGACCTAATAGTCCCCCTGGCCAACTGGCCATCTCTAAGGGGCTCAAATGCCCTATGTCCAAGAGTCAGGGTGCGCTGCCAATGCAGCAGGAGTCAGGGATGCGCAATTGCGCAAACCTAAATGTTGCAACTGGCACTAAGTGCTGCGCAGCTGTAAATGGATGGGGCGACGGAGTGCGTCTCACTCCTGACTTCAAAATGTCCCCCTAAAGAAAAGAAAGACCTAAACGGTGCAGCTGCCCACTACTTGCTGGGCAGCTGGAAATAGAGAAATGAGGCATGGGCTCTCAGTGGATTTTAAAGTAAATACGCCCCCTTCAATGGAGCCACACGGGGCTCTGAAACAATATGCAAAATGTTGGAGCCATACACGGGCTCTAAAAATAAACATGCCCCCAACAACGTGGCAGCTGCCCTCTAGCAAGCGGGACAGCTGTGGATGAAGCCACCTAGGCTCTATAAACAACTTGCCATGTCGTTGGAGCGGCCCTCTGCCATGTGGGGCTGCTCGGACACTGTGCATTACACGAGGAGAGAATAAATATCCCCCATCGTAGGAGGGACCCCCAATCATCCGGGGCCGTTCAGGAAATAATGCAGCCATGCCCCCTGCCCAACCCTCACTCACCGTGCTCCTGCGCAGGGAGACTTCTCTTCTTGAATGCGGTGGGGGCAGGCACCGGCAATGTGCCTCACACCCCCTCCACGGTAAACAGGCTGCGGCGCTTGTGGGGCTCTCTCCATTCATGGGAGCCCAGCGTCACGAGGCGTCATGTTTCACCCGGTCCCCAGTCTCGGCACCGTGCCCTACACGGGGAGAGAATAAATATCCCCCATCGTGGAGCGACCCCCTATCAGGTGGGGGCCGCTCAGGAAATAATGCAGCCATGCCCCCTGCCCAGCCCTCACTCACCGTGCTCCTGCGCAGGGGGACTTCTCTTCTTGGATGTGCCTCACGCCCCCCTCCGCGGTAAACAGGCTGCGGCGCATGCGGGGCTCTCTCCATTCATGGGAGCCCAGCATCACGAGGGGTCACGTTTCACCCGGTCCCCCGTCTCGGCACCGGGGCTTTAGTTATGGAACCCACAAGGCTCTGGGACGATTCCTCCTCCCGCGCTGGGGCTCCCCACAGCTCATGGGAGCCCCATAACTCTTGTGCCTCTTCCGGCCCAGCCGCAGGCCCCGCCCATGTCACAGTCAGACTTGCCTGACTCCTGGGCTTCTGCGCAGCTGAAAATTCTCGTCAGGCAGCAATGAGGGGTAGGCTCCCCCGGGAGTTAAAAATGAAGGTAGAAGCGGGGTGGGCACCCGCTAGGGCAGATAACCCGGGGTGGGCGCCCGCATCTATAATTATAAAAATAAGCGGAAAAAGAGCAGGGTGGGTACCCGTGAGTTAATAAAAATGAACAGCGAAGACACAGAATGGGCACCTGCTTAATTAAATAAAAATAAGTGGGGTGGGCAACCACACTCACAAAGAGGAGAAATCTCTACGCTGGGGATTCCCTCCAAAAGGGCTGCAGCACATCGCTGCGCAGCCAACACGCTTTTCTGGAGGAAAATAAAAGATATACAGCACAGCGCCCCCAGGGAGCAAAGGGTTGCAAAAGTCTCTGTAGTGTCCTGGAATAGAAACAAGGCAGAAGGGTCCCAAAAAGAAGTCCTCCAGGCATCAAGAGGCAAGGCAGGGCCCAGGGAGGCAAGCTCTCATAGCAGCCCCCTCTAGGCCCCAGCAGCAGCACTCCCCGCGGGAATCAGGATCCAAAGCAGAACATTTACATGGGGTCACAGCTCCTTCTTTTAAACTGCATTTTTCTTTGTTTAAAGGTGCAGGGTTTGGGGGAACCAGATACAACTGGTTTGGGGGAGCTTTGGAGCACTTTGCTTTGCTCAGCTCCTCTCTTCTTTTCACAGGACAGGACAGGGACATCAGCCGCACCACAGGAGGTGGAGCCCTCATTGTGGAGGGAAGGTACAGTCCTATTCAGGTCCCAGGTGCAACTCCTCCCTCCCATCTACATGCAGATCTCCCTATTCACCACTGGGCAGACTCATCCTGGCTCTTGGAGCCAACCACACCATCGAGCACCTGTCACTCACAAGCCAGACATGCAATTCACATCATGCAGGCAGACACACAGCACACAGAAATGCCAACTTCTAAAAGTAGCATTTCTAAAATAACCACAATAAATCTGCGCACACTATTGTGCACCCCTTATTCTCATGAGTTTGCACATACTAATCTTGACCCTGCTCTCCCCTCCTATCAGGAATTACCATGGACACACATATCCCACAAGCATTCCTACGGGAGGGCAGGCCAATCTCACCACACGCCCTCAGAGTGTAAACGCACTTTACACTGGGCCACAGTGCTAAAGTGCGCAGAGGTCTAAAATCACTACCACCATGTCAGAGCTTAAGGCAAAAAGTTCAGGGGTGAAGCTGCCAAAAAGGCCCACGTCTAACAGTATTCTTTGTCAGCAATTTCAGAACTGGTTTGGGTTGGTTCTTCTGTTATGTGTTCTTCAAGACTCAGATTTGTGTACAGTGATGCTCTTCGCAGCAGGGGCATCTTCAAGATGGAGCAACCACAACCAACAGAGAAACAAACAGTTGTGGACATTCTTTTCTTGGCTATGAACAACTACACTTAACTGTAATCAGAAAGAGAGTCAAAAAGTTGGCCTCACCTAAAGGTTTCTTCAAACTCTCAACAGAAACCGCAGTCCCTCCATTCAGCCCCACCTTTCAGCCCCACCATCTACCAAATGGCTGTGTCCAGGAAGACTCAACAGCACATCTTGCAACAGAAGGATCTAATTGGATTTGTCATGGAACTTGTCTCCTCTTTCCCTACTTCAGTGTCTTGGTCTTCTCACACTAGCTCCAAGTATATCAGCAAGAATCTTCCACTGTCTTGGAAAACAACATCACCTCCATCTTCCACACACTAACAAGCCAGGGGCTTCTCAAATGGTATCCACAATCACTATTATTACGGTTCACTAAAGCACAATATATGCACTATGTAGGTCACACACCAACTCTCACAGACATGCATAGGGATATTAACACTAGGGTATTGTTTAGTATTTAGCAGTGGAACTTTACAAGAATGGGTCAGTGGGTATCCAGTCCCGGGACATAGATAAATAAAAGTCTGGTTGCCACTACAAATTCACAAAACCTGGTACTCTGCCACCACCTTTCTATACAGTAAAACCATGGCATGGACAGTAGTGTACTGTCAAACCAGAAAGAGCATTCTGTGGGCACGCCGCCACATCCAGTAAGGGTCTAGGATGCGTAATCTTCTGCCCACAAGTCCTCTCTGTCTACTAGTGCTTCAGTGTCCCACATATGGGTAGTCAGTACTATAAAAAAAAAAGCTGCAATACACTAAAATACCCAATGTGGTGGCCTGTTTTTTCCTGTCTTGTCTCTTCAGGTACCTCCTAGTTGGGTGCTTGACACACATATGTTTTCCCCTCTTAGCTCCTGTGTTCAGATGATATGTATTTGATCAAGACAAATCGATAGAGGGTTACCACTGACTGAAGCAGGAGTTGTTAAACATAACATAGGAGGTGAAGAGAAAGTGACAGATATGGTGCCTCTTTGGGCTTAACTCAAGTGGAGTTCATAGCAAGGCACTTCAGCATGTTCCTGAAAGACAGCAGATCTACCTTTGTGATTTTTAATTTATGGAGGGTGATGATTACCCCAGTAAACGTGTTATAGAAATCTATGTGGGGGGAGAACTGCATAAAACTTCTATGCTAAAAAGTTCGATCAAACAACCAGGATTAGGTTGATCTGTCAATATTGATAAGAGGCTCAGATGCTGGTTGCAACACAAATTACTATTTAAGAACCAGAAATGTTGTGAATGTTAAGATTTCCCTAATTCAGTATTTCTTTACTGCAGAAACCTCGGACATTAGTTTGATTTGTTGAGTTACTTACCTATGTGTAGGGTTTTATGTGCTAGGAAGCATATATTAAATGTAATCCTGGCCTCAATTCGTAAACAGCTAATAGCTTTTAAAACTGGAGTGATGTGGTCAAGTTGCTTAGCAAAGAGACGGTGAGCTGCGGCATGGTGAACTACCTTGACCACGGAGAACAAGGTTCTGAGGGATGCAGCAAACCTTGCTTTGCCACTGTCCAGCTGTTGCATCTTGCGGTTTTCACTTTTCCCCAGTAACCCCTCTGCCATCTACAGTTTAATCCACCTCTGAATGGAAGCGACAAACTTCACCATTGGAACAGAGCCTTAAGACACAAATCCCTGATTGATTGCTTGATTGCTTGATTGATTGATTGAACAGAGAAGGGATGGCGCTTGTTTTTTCCGGCGTTGTCTTTGCTGTGCATTTCAATGGTTATATGTTCTTACAACGAATTCCGTTGCAACGCATGCCTTTACCACGCATGCGTTACAACGGAATGGTTTATCTACGCATAACTTTTTCCTCTAATTCTTGCGTGGTGACGTCGTACGTCGTTAAGAAGAAACTGAAGTTTCTTTCCGTTTCCTCTTAAACGACGACGATTTCAGGTGAGGTTTTTACTTGGGGGGGGGAAACCCCCCCAAGCCCCCCTTGTTTATTTTGAACCTTTACCACATATGCCTTTACTACATACCCCGTAGTAAAGGTATGCGTGGTAAAGGCTTTCGTGTTAACCACGCATGCGTTGTAATGCATGCGTGGTTAATGTATTCGTGGAAACGGCCGCGTTGTAATGGCCGTTTCCCCATTTCAATTTAGAAAAGCATTGAAAGTAAAATGTTCTTGATGTGATTTCCAAATTTGGTTGACTGCGGCGAAGTGATTGGGATTTGAATATATTTATTGAACTGGAAGCTCGCGAAGCTTACAGGAAGAGGGTCAAGTGGACCCAACCAGTTGAGATCCAGCTTTCTGAGTCAGATGCAATTTCTCTCTGGTCCTTTGTGACCACAGCCATTTAAAGAGTTCAGCCCACTGTGCTGCTCAATAATAAAGAACAGCCACTTCACAGCCTCTCCAGGAGCTCTGCCGCATGACCCTGCAGACTCGCTGGCGGATACAGACGTCTGCCATTCCCATTTCCCAGTTAGCCAAGTTTTTCAAGAGCTGCCTTTGAGGGACACAAAAGCACGGCTGCAGATAAAAACAGCTTCGAAGGACGCCTTTCATGAAAACGTGGGCATTTCTGAGTAAACGAGCGTGCGCGCGACGCGCGCCCTGTGCGTGGATTACAAGATGAGGACGCCAGGGAGGGTGGCGTGATGTGTGCGAAAGAGCACGCAAAATGCACATGCTTCCAACCTTCTGAGAAACCTAGAAGTGATTGGCATAGAACAAGAGCTATCTATAAATACCTGTGGGCCCCAGGGCCTTTTGCAAAGGGGTTGAAAACAATTATTTTTTCATTACTGACGGTTCATCAAGTGTGCCATCTGCTCGGAAAAAGTACGAGCCCCTTGTAATGATCAGTTTTTATTAGAAAGAAAAATTGAAGATTTTTTTTTTTTTAAAGTCGAGATTGCCACTGAGTAAAATCCTCTCAATGACATAGACGTAGCTCAGTGTGATGCGGGTTAGGCGGGGGGCGTGATGGTTGGTTGAATCTCAAATTTTTCAGCTAAAAAAATGGTCCGCCTCAGGGTGGAAGGTTGAGATTAATACGTGTCTCCTTCTGTGTAGAGTGACACAGCGGGCAAAAACAATGGGCTGAGATGCTACCCCGAGTAAATTGCCACTGGTTAGACTTTGCTAGGTTCGTCCTGTCAATGTTAAGGTGATTGATTTCCAGTTGTATTTATGCAAACATGGGCTGGCACAGTTTTACAGGCCTACTACTGCCAATGTTTGTGAATTCCAAAAAGTAGTACATTTGCACCTATTCGGGGAGTACTGTTATGAGTGCAGATTTACTACTTTTTGGTAATCTAGTCGCTGAGTACATTTGAGTTCCTGATCCAAGAAAAAAGCAACAAATTAAAACTTCCTGGTCAGATGAGAACAAGGAAAAAGCGATGGAGACATAGCAAACTTGGCCCAGAGTTCTCAGACCTAACTACCTAGCCAGGAATGCATATATTTAATTTGGATGTCACAATCCAAACACGCCCCCCCACCCGCGATTCCCCGAAGCTACACCCCTGTTCAATGAGAGTAAATGTTTTTGGCAAAACACAAACGTGAAAAAACTGCAAGAAAATACTTGTTCCCATTATTTGTGTATCCCTGGAAAAAAATGCCAGTTGTTTGGATCAAATTTGTGAGAAAAAGGAAATTATTTCCACAAATGAATTTTCTTTGGAGGCATATTTTACATGATTTGTGTTTCTCTGGATGTTTTGATCATCCCAAACGAAGAGCGTGTGTTGATGTGATATTCATTAACAGGCATACAATAATCTCTCGTAGCAGCTCTTTCATATTTCACCACTGGAGCATCTCCCCTGCTGCAACAAAAGCAAGTAGATTAGATGCCATCATTTTCTCTGTCCAGAAAGTGAAGCTTCAACAGCCATCTTTGAGCAGGCCTCCTCTAAATTGTGTGCCTGCTATAACTGTCAGCCTTAGGGTGGTCTTCCCCCAAACCTTTTGCCTTGCTCCTCCTATTTGTGCTGAACTCGTTTTTTTTTGGCCAAAGGACTCTGCACACTTCACCACTGCTAAGCAGTGCTAAAGTGCTTGTGTTCTCTCCTTTAAACATGATGAAATTGGTGCACACCCAATTGACACATTTAATTTACTTGCAAGTCCCTAGTAAAATGATATTACCTTTACCCAGGGCCAGTGAAATTAAAGGCTACTAATGGGTCCGCAAACACTATTGTGCCACTCACCTAAGTAAACCTTTAAACATGTCTCAAGCCTGTCACTGCAGCCTGTGTGTGGAGTTTTAAATTGTCATTTTCACTTTCACAAAATAAACCTTTTGCCATGCAGAAATCTCTCTTTTTAATATATATAAGTCACCCCTAGGGTAGACCCTGAACAGATCTTAGGGCAGGGTGCAGTGTATTTAAAAAGTTGAACGTGCATGTTTTAGTTTTATATATCCTGGTAGCAAAAATCTCCTACATTTGTTCATCACTAGTGCAAGGCATATTTCTTCCATAGGATAACATTGGGTTACCTTATTACATTTAGTAAATGATAACTTTCCATTGGGAGCAGGTGGAGAGATGGGGATTGGTGTTTATAGAATTGTAATTGAAAACCTTCTTTAATGGTAACGTTGGATTTTAAGTCACAATTCTGAAAATGGCACTTTCAGAAAGTTGGCATTTTCTTGTCTTAACCAGTTGGTGCCTGCAGCCTGTATCCTGAGTTCCAGTTATAGGTGTAGCTGGCAATTGGTCTTTGTGTATTGCTCCCAGACAGTGAGACAAAGGGGAATAGGCGTTGGCAGGATGGGCCTTCTCTGACTTCATAGGGGGGCGGAGTTGTCATCTGCCACACTTGCACATCACAAAGACTCACCTCAGCACACTCAGAAAGGGTTTCACACTGATATTTTGTGGCCCCAGACAAGGTGGTGGCAGGGCAGGGAGGAAGGAAATTCCTATAAACATTGGACCCTAAGACCCAAATCTTCAGTGCACTCCTGTACCTGTGGATATTACATAACAAGGACTCCTTGCTGCACTGCTGCTTGAGGCCTGCCCTGCTTGCTGGGAAGGCAGACAAGACATGCACCTTTCATCCCAGACTGAAGTGGATCCAAGGGTAAGCTGACTGACCTCCTGTTCTGAACCAAAGAGACTTAACAAGATCCAGCAGCTTCCCTGCATACATCCAACTGGCCTGCCTCTTTCAGCTGGACTTGCATGTGGAATTGCCTGAGTACTGCCCCCCTCTGATGGAGTGAGTTTCCAATCCCCAAGTGGTGACCCTCAGGTTCTGGACCACTGGTGTGGCATCAGTTGAGGGCCTCTTAAAAAGAGGAGAAATCCTGAGGTTTTGGGCTCTTAACGATTGCAAACAGGCCTGTTTGCACCAATATCTTGATTCCCAACCTGTCCAACAATGCAAAGCTCCAGGGAATCCGACTCTTCGCGCTATAGTGACCGCTAATGACGACGGCAACCTGAGATCTGCACTTTGCACTACAGGATCAATAGCCCACGGTGACTGCCAACATGAATCTCCAGCAAAGACCGTCTGTGACGCGTGACAGGATCTTCATGCTGCAGCGTCTTCCATCCACAACGCCTGACCTGCATTTTGAGCTACCACAACGACCATCCACGATGCTCTCCTTGCTCTTCATGGCCCTTTTTGCTTTTTCCAAATTCACTCTCATACTACCTGACTTTCTGTAAACTCAGACTCATCAACCTGGAGAGCTACGCTGTGGCCGAGCTCAAGAAGTTCTATTCGGAAAGAGGATTTTCAAACAAAAAGGGCACCAAAATGTTGGAACTTCAGAAAGCTCAGAGGACCTGGACAGAGGTTCACCAATCAGGCATATTACCAGAAAGAGGAAGATGATCAGGAGCAAGTAAACAAAATATATGCAATTCAACCATCGGCAGTGTTTCAAAATCCTAAGGATACCCTTCATCCCCAGCTAGAACAGGCTAAGTGGCATTTGACTTCCTTTTTAAAATTAAAACAGAAGACATTGAACGTTTACTTACATCAATTAAGTCAGGGTCCCTTTGGATTCTGCACCCCGATATTCTTCTGAGAAGTGGAAAAGTCACGTGCATAGTTTTGGTGAACATAATCAATCTCTCAATAGCAGTGAAGTACTGCGGGCATGAAAATATGCCATGCTAAAACCACTTTTTAAAAAATCCTCACTAGACCCACCAATTCCGGAAAGCTATAGACCAATTTCCCTGCTTCCAATGATGAGTAAAATTGTAGAGTAATTTGTTAATAACAACCTATTTTTATTTCTGGAGAATCAAGATATTATCCATTACACCCAAACAGGTGTTCAAGCAGTTACCAGTAATGAGATGGCTCTGTTAGCCGTTACTGATGAACTCAAAGCAATCCTTCACACAAACGAGTCAGCTTTAGTTATATTCCTTGAACGAAGTGCCGCATTCAATACAATATCTCATCCAACCCTAATCGGGAGACTAGATGAGGCTGGTATAGTGGGTAATGCTCTCAAAGGGTTAGCCTCATTGTTACAAAACCGAAGTTTCCAGGTCTTGAAGAAAACCTTGTGCTCGAAAACACTTGCCTTGGATTATGTGGTGGTACAAAAGGGGGTGGTGAGGGACGGAGCATCTGAATCAATCAAACACTCACACCAGTCAAAAGATCTGGGTTTAATCCATCACCGTTCTTTAGCCCACTCTGCCACCCCAGTTCTGACATGGCTATATGCAAATCAGTCTGACCCTGTGCCTATGGGAACAGTCCAGCCCGAACTGCCAAGCCATGTCTTCCCTGAACCGGAAACAAGCTTCCGAGGACCGGTTTCTGGCATTCCAGCCGTCTTCAGCCCGGCTTGCTTGAATCCAGTGGCAAAGTGAGCAAGGGACTCACGTCTGAGCATACCCTGCCACACTTATGGCGGCCAAAAGCGGTACAAAAGGGGGTGGTGATGGACGGAGCATCTGAATCAATCAAACACTCACACCCAGTCAAAAGATCTGGGTTTAATCCATCACCGTTCTTTAGCCCACTCTGCCACCCCAGTTCTGACATGGCTATATGCAAATCAGTCTGACCCTGTGCCTCATGGGAACAGTCCAGCCCGAACTGCCAAGCCATGTCTTCCCTGGACCGGAAACAAGCTTCCGAGGACCGGTTTCTGGCATTCCAGCCGTCTTCAGCCCGGCTTGCTTGAATCCAGTGGCAAAGCGAGCAAGGGACTCACGTTTGAGCATACCCTGCCACACTTATGGCGGCCAAAAGCGGTACAAAAGGGGGCTTTGTTTGATTTGCATATAGCCATGTCTGAACTGGGGTGGCTGAGTGGGCTAAAGAATGGTGATGGATTAAACCCAGATAAGTTGACTGGGGGTGAGTGTTTGATTTGCTCAAACGCTCCGTCCATCATCCCCTTTTGTATCGCTTTGTTTGCCCTAAGTGTGGCAGGGTATGCTCAGACGTGAGTCCCTTGCTCACTTGGCCACTGGATTCAAGATAGCCTGGCTGATAAGGATTATGAATACAAAACCGGTCCCAGGATGCTTGTTTCCGGTCCAGGGAAGACATGGCTTGGCAGTTCAGGCTGTACTGTTCCCATGAGGCACAGGGTCAGACTGATTTGCATATAGCCATGTCTGAACTGGGGTGGCTGAGTTGGCTAAAGAATGGTGATGGATTAAACCCAGATCAGTTGACTGGGGGTGAGTGTTTGATTTGCTCAAACGCTCCGTCCATCATCCCCTTTTGTATCGCTTTGTTCGCCCTAAGTGTGGCAGGGTATGCTCATACATGAGTCCCTTGCTCACTTGGCCACTGGATTTAAGATAGCCTGGCTGATGAGGATTATGAATCCGAAACCGGTCCCAGGATATTTGTTTCCGGTCCAGGGAAGACATGACTTGGCAGTTCGGGCTGGACTATTCCCATGAGGCACAGGGTCAGACTGATTTGCATATAGCCATGTCTGAACTGGGGTGGCTGAGTGGGCTAAAGAATGGTGATGGATTAAACCCAGATCAGTTGACTGGGGGTGAGTGTTTGATTTGCTCAAACGCTCCGTCCATCATCCCCTTTTCTATCGCTTTGTTCACCCTAAGTGTGGCGGGGTATGCTCAGACGTGAGTCCCTTGCTCACTTGGCCACTGGATTCAAGATAGCCTGGCTGATGAGGATTATGAATCAGAAACCGGTCCCAGGAGGCTTGTTTCCGGTCCAGGGAAGACATGGCTTGGCAGTTCGGGCTGGACTGTTCCCATGAGGCACAAGGTCAGACTGATTTGCATATAGCCATGTCTGAACTGGGGTGGCTGAATGGGCTAAAGAATGGTGATGGATTAAACCCAGATCAGTTGACTGGGGGTGAGTGTTTGATTTGCTCAAATGCTCCGTCCATCATCCCCTTTTGTATCGCTTTGTTCGCCCTAAGTGTGGCAGGGTATGCTCAGACGTGAGTCCCTTGCTCACTTGGCCACTGGATTCAAGATAGCCTGGCTGATGAGGATTATGAATCCCAAACCGGTCCCAGGATGCTTGTTTCCGGCCAGGGAAGACATGGCTTGGCAGTTAGGGCTGGACTGTTCCCATGAAACACAGGGTCATACTGATTTGCATATAGCCATGTCTGAACTGGGATGGCTGAGTGGGCTAAAGAATGGTGATGGATTAAACCCAGATCAGTTGACTGGGGGTGAGTGTTTGATTTGCTCAAACGCTCCGTCCATCATCCCCTTTTGTATCGCTTTGTTCGCCCTAAGTGTGGCAGGGTATTCTCAGGCGTGAGTCCCTTGCTCACTTGGCCACTGGATTCAAGATAGCCTGGCTGATGAGGATTACGAATCCGAAACCAGTCACAGGATGCTTGTTTCCTGTCCAGGGAAGACATGGCTTGGCAGTTCGGGCTGGACTGTTTCCATGAGGCACAGGGTCAGACTGATTTGCATATAGCCATGTCTGAACTGGGGTGGCTGAGTGGGCTAAAGAATGGTGATGGATTAAACCCAGATCAGTGTGACTGGGGGTGAGTGTTTGATTTGCTCAAACGTTCCGTCCATCATCCCCTTTTGTATCGCTTTGTCCGCCCTAAGTGTGGCAGGGTATGCTCAGACGTGAGTCCCTTGCTCACTTGGCCACTGGATTCAAGATAGCCTGGCTGATGAGGATTATGAATCCGAAACCGGTCCCAGGATGCTTGTTTCCGGTCCAGGGAAGACATGGCTTGGCAGTTTGGGCTGGACTGTTCCCATGAGACACAGGGTCAGACTGATTTGCATATAGCCATGTCTGAACTGGGGTGGCTGAGTGGGCTAAAGAATGGTGATGGATTAAACCCAGATCAGTTGACTGGGGGTGAGTGTTTGATTTGCTCAAACGCTCCGTCCATCATCCCCTTTTGTATCGCTTGGTTCGCCCTAAGTGTGGCAGGGTATGCTCAGACGTGAGTCCCTTGCTCACTTGGCCACTGGATTCAAGATAGCCTGGCTGATGAGGTTTATGAATCCGAAACCGGTCCCAGGATGCTTGTTTCCGGTCCAGGGAACACATGGCTTGGCAGTTCGGGCTGGACTGTTCCCATGAGGCACAGGGTCAGACTGAATTGCATATAGCCATGTCTGAACTGGGGTGGCTGAGTGGGCTAAAGAATGGTGATGGATTAAACCCAGATCAGTTGACTGGGGGTGAGTGTTTGATTTGCTCAAACGCTCCGTCCATCATCCCCTTTTGTATCGCTTAGATTATGGGGTGCCACACGGCTCATCCTTGGCCCCACCCTGTTTAATCTTTATGTTCAACCACTGGCAGACATTATAATGGGACATGCTTTGTCAATGGTATCATATACTGATGATACCGAGCTAACCATCTCCCCTACACTTGATACAATAGCTTGCTCCATGCAATTTAACGATTGTCTCAGAGATGTTACGGACTGGGTGTCCAGTAAGAATTTTAAAATTATTGGAGACAAGACAGAGGTGTTGGTGGGTTGCAACAACACCTCCCTCTGGAATGAATAACACTGGCAAAATTTTCAGGAGATCTACCCTCCTTAAAAGTATAATAAAAAGTCTGGGCTTCTGGATTGATCATCATCTTGCCATGGAGGTCCAAGCCATGAAACTAGCCACCAGCAGCTTCGTTTAACTCAGGACCTTAAGAAAGGTTTTGAGTTGACTTCCCCAGGCCACTTGAAGAACAATTGTTCAGGACTCAGTGCGCCCCCACCTTCATTATTGCAACTCAGTTTATCTGGGAAGACCTTTGTATGTGAACAAGCACCATCAAATTGTTCAGGATGCTTCAGTCTGCATTCTTCTAAATATTTCTAAGCATCACTCTATGTAGTCCTCTTTGGCAGGGTTACATTAGCTGCCAGTTCATATGAGAATCAAATGTAAGTGATACATAACAACAGTTTTCCTTTAATCAAACAGCTGCTAACTCCCTATAACCCAAAGATCACTATGCTCTACAGATCAGAGACTCTTTACTGTCCCAAAAATAAACAAATCCCAGAGTGGAGGGCATTTCTACGCCTACCTAGCACCAAGGCTCTGGAATTCACTGCCTCTCTCCTTGAGGATGTCTCAGGAAGAAACAATATTTAGGAAATTACTAAAAAGTCATCTTTTTTAATAATTGTCTTGCTTGGCCATCTATGTGATAGACTTGATCTTCAGTGCTGGGAAGCCCGATGGGTAGCCACGCTCATTACAAATCCCTAGCGTAGCAAAGCAATGAGGAAGATGATATGGAGGGAAAAGCAGAGGATGTGTGAGCAGGTCCTGAGATGCAGCACACAGGGGAGGTGGGATGTCTTGCCTCCAGAATTGGGGATCCTTCCCAAAGCAGAAAGCACTATGTCCTCCTGAGGTTTGTCCTGAGAGAAACTGGAGAACAGGAAAGCTGACAGAGAGTTTAGGCTGCATATGACCAAACATAAGAAGGAGGTCAAGCAAAAGAAGTCTGAGAGAGCCTTGGAGGAAAAGAAATGTATTCTGGCTCATGAAATGAGCATGACAGAGCAGGAAATTAATGCATGGCAAACTCCACAGCAATGATGGCAGCATACCAACAGGGCCTTTGTAGGACAGGAAGATCTACATCCTAAAAGATCTGGTGCCCTGCTATGTGATAGGGAATGATATTAACAAGTGGTTTTCTACCTATGAGTTGGCCCTCAAGATGGACCGTGCCCCAGAAGAATAATGGGGGCATAACTCTGGAAATACATGCCTACAGTGGAGAGGGATACCTTACTTACACTGGAGGTGGGGGACCAGAATAGGTACACTGCCATGAAAACCATTCTTGTTACCAAGTTTGGGCTCATCTCAGAGAAATACCACATTAGGTTCAGGGATAGCCTAAAGTTGCCGAACCAGTCTAGGGTTGATTTCCTGGATTATGTCAACAAGGCACAGAATGGTTGGGTCTCAGGTAGAAAAGGTGATGATTTTACTGGGTTGTTGAATCTGATACCACCAGAGCACCATGTTTAATATCTGTTTTATAGAGCTGTGTCAGCAACTGATTGATAGGAATCTGACTGAACCCAGGAAGTTTGCATAGGAGGCGGACCGCTGGGTCAGCTTCAGAATGTCCAAAAAGGTATCTGGGGATCACCAGAAAGGTTGTCAGGGGTCCCACCAAAAGAAAGAGGAGGGAGAAAAACATAAAAATAAGAAGTTCTCTAAAGGCTCCAAAAAGAATTTTCAAGGGAGCAGTAACTAGTCCCAATCTGAGTCTAAAAGGAAGGGGTACCGTGACATACAGACAGGGAGTTTGCTCCCAGGTACGCGGAGTGTTTCCAATATGGGCACTCCAAGGGAGACAACAAATGGGATGGTGCCACCCACTTAAGTAGCCTTATAAACATGTATCAGGCCTGCCATTGCAGCATGCGGTGCAGTTTTAAACTGCCATTTCAACCTGGAAAGATAAACCTCTTGCCAGGTCCAAAGCTCCCTTTATAATACATATAAGTCACCCTAGTGCCCTAAAGGCCAAAGGGCAGGGCGCATTGTATTTAAAAAGTTGGACATGTACTTTTAAAAATGTTTTTCATGCCCTGGTATTGAATAACTCATTCATTTTTCACTACTGTGAGGCCTACCTCTCCCATAGGATAATACTGGATTCTCCTATTACATTTAGTAAGTAGTAAATTTCAATTGGGAGCAGATTTAAATGTTGAGTTTGATGTCTAAAGAATTGTAATTTAAAGCCCTTTGTAATGGTAAAGTCGGATTTTAAGTCACAATTCTGAAAATGGCAGTTTTAGAAAGTTGGCATTTTCTTGTCCAAACCATTTGATGCCTGCAGCCTGTATCATGGGTCACATGACTAGCTGCAGCTGGCAGTTGTTTTTTTTAATATAACTTCCAGACAGTGAGGCAAACAGGGAATAGGCGTTGGCAGGATGTGCCATCGCGGACTTGATGGGGGGTAGAGCTGTCACCCACTGCAAAACACATCACAAAGCCTCTGCCTGAGCACACTCACAAAAGGTTTGATAATAGTCTTTTGTGTCCCCAGAAAGGCTGGGCCCAGGGGAGGGAGGTAGGAAATTCCAAGCACCCCTTGGGCTAGAAGCTTCTAGAAACGTCTCCTACTTTAAACTGAGCACTAAGTCTAAATAATGAACCCTCAGATGTAAGTCTTGAGTACATTCCTGGACCTGTGGATACTGCAGAAGAAGGAGTGTTGTGCTGCTCTGCCAGCAGATGGACTGCTGCCCTGCAGCCCTGCTACTCTGCTGCCTGCAGCCCTACTTGCTCAGAAGGAACATTGGATCTGCACCCTTTATCCCAGGCTAAAGTGACTCTAAGGGTCAGCTGAGGAACCACTTGTTCTGAGGTACAAAGGCATAACAAGCTCTAGAGACTCCCTGCAACTGCCCAGCTGACCTGTTACCTGGACCTGCTACTGGACCTGCCTGAGATCAGCTGACCTCTGCTGGAGTGAGTTTCTGATCCTCAAGATGTACCCTTCAGGTCCTGTACTCTTGGTGTGGCATCAGTTGATCTTATGCCAAAGAAAAGAAGAAATCCTGAAGTTCTGACCTCTTTGTGACCATGAACATGCCTATTAGCTGTGACCCCGAATGTGAAACTCTGGCATACCCAACTCTCCGCTCTTCAGCAACTGCCAGCCACGACCAGCAACGCGAGATTGGCACTTCGCACTGTAATATCAACAGCCCATGGTGATCGCCAATGCAAAACTCCTGCAATGACAGCCTGCAATAGGGTCTTTGTGTTACAGCGACGTCCATCCCCGACACCTGGTCAACTCTTCGCAGTACAGTGACGACCATCCGTGATGATCTCCTTGCCTCTCATGGCCCATCCACTGCGAACTGGACTCTTCATGCTAGACTCTGAATGTCCCTGTATCCGACCTGTGCTTCATCATGGTGGGCTTGAACTTACAACTTTAACCCAGTCTCGCACGATTAGATAGCCGCAAGTGGAGCTTTATGTTTTTAGGACCTTTACCTATTTGAAATCTTTAAAATTTCATTTCTCCGGTTCTACTGATTTGATTTTTGTCATTTTGGTCTTAAATAATGTATAACATTTTACTCAATGTGTCTAATTTGGTGTTCCATTTTTATTGTGTTATGTTTTCACTTTATTACTGTTTGAAGTACTACATACATACTTTACACATTTCTTCTAAGCCTGACTTCTTTCGTGCCAAACTACCAGAGGGTGGCTTGTGTTCCACCTTGACAAGAATTGTGGTTTCTGCTCGAGTAGGATTTTACCTAACTCAATCATTAACCCAATTGCATACACGTAAGTATCTTACTCCGTGCGCACACTTTCTAATTCTCAACCTTGCAAAAACAGAATTTATTTGGTGATGTTTTTGGGTATGAAATATTATTCTTCTAAATACATGATTGTTACCTTTTCACCCAAATACAAGCATTCAGGAGGACTTTAAACCCTCATTTGGGTTGCTTGAACTTTTTTCTCTTTTTTGTTGATGCAGCTAGAGATGTAACTACTGATTGTCCACCCGTTCCACTGTAGGCTTTAACACTACTTCTATCCTGATTTAATATCATGTTTTACCTCTCTGGATTTCTACCTCTTTCTTTTCTGCTATTTTATATTCAGATTTTTTATTACTTTTCATGTGTGATTATTGTTTTTAATCGATACATTTCTGTTTTATTTCTTTTATTGCTTTTAGTTTGGGGTTGTACCCCTCTCACACATTATGATTCCTCTTTGGGCATTTCGAATTAAAAGCAAATTACTCACTAATCCAACACTGCTTGAAATGTCTGTGGTATTACTTTGAATGTTATTTTTTGTTCCTATTGGATTTCATTTGCTGACAGTTGCAACAAGTGATTGCTCTTCCTGTCATATTATTTTATGATGCTTTAACTGTAACACGCTGTAGTGTAGTCTCTTTTATATTTGGAGCAATATCAGTCTTGTTAAATGAAGACACAATGACAAATGACACTTAATTGGAAATCCCTAGACTATTTGTGTGCCGTCTCTCTGCAACTGTAAATGAGGCAGGGACACAAACTTCTGCTAACCACACGACTAGAGCTTTTTATAAATGCCATTTTGAGTTGCTTCATTGTATCAATCCCTCTTCTGCTTTTGATACCAGTCATTATTTCTTTGTCACTCGTTTGTGTTGTCAAATCGATATATTTTAGGAATATAAAGTGTGCATCTGCAATTTCGTACTTAACTTCTTTTTTGAAGATCATTTCCCCCCTGAGATGATGTTTCTAAGTGTTTAAGATGTGTCCTTACGAAATGTATGATGTTACAAAGCATACATTTACAATGCATGCACTTACAACACAGTTTTTACATCGCAACATCCACTACAACGCATTCCATTACATCGCATGACACTACATCGCATATTAAAAAACTACCTTTACAATGCATTCTATTACATCGCATTCTACCTTTACAACGCATACTATTACAACGCATGCCATTACATTGCATTTAAGGTAAGTATTGGATAGCATAGGAGTAAAAATTATTATTCAAACTCCAGGGGGTGCAACAGTAGGGTAAGTGTTGGATAGTGTAAAGGTACTATGTGTTGTAATGGTATGCGTTGTAATGCCAGCTTGGTAGTGACATGCGATTAGGGTCATGTGTTGTAATGGCATGCGTTGTAATGCCTGCGTTGTAGTTACATGTGTTGTAAGGGATGTTGTGGGGTAATGACTGCATTGTAAGTGTAGTGCGATGCAATGACTGCGTTGTAAAGGTTGTTAGTGGGGATATCAGTGCCATTCGTCCACCACACTCCCCCCACCACAAAGACACCTTACCCGATCTTGGTGTTCACTGCGTAGCTTTATTACTTGTCAATAACACCATCTTTATTAGTTGTTAAAAACTTCCAACTTTTGACCAATTTTATTAACCATCAAAATCCCATTACCAAACATAGGGAGGCGCAGTATACATCTGTGCCACAGGTTATCATGTATTTACAATTCTTCAGCTCTAGATCCCCTCGAGGCGTGTTGTACCAGCAGGACACAACCCAACCCCTTACTGCTTCATCCATATGAGATAACATGTTGCTTCATCCAAGCACCAGCTACTGGGGTAGAGCCGGAGAGTCCAGGACCACCAGCAGGACGGCCCCCTCTCCCGCCTGCCCAGAGCCCCAATGACTGCCTCCCTGTTGCAGGGTCGGGCAGTTTCCGCATACAGAGGTCCCCCGGCCTTTTCCTGTTGTCCGGGACCCCGCCAAACCTCCTTTAAAACTTAGGGATGGGTGGGTGGGCAACTGTTCCCGCTGCGCCTTTCCGGCCACTCCGAGCGGTGAGAGGACAAAGAGGGCTACTCCCTAGAGTCCGGCTATTTTATCTGCTACAGAGGAGGGGCCGCCAATGCACCTCCTTCTTACACGCATTTCAGGCGTCCCTCCCCCTGCCCACTTTCAGGGAAACGAAACTGTTCCCTCAGCACTAAATCCCACTAAAGGCACCCCTCCCCTAGACGCGGGGGTTGCCTCTCATAGTGGGGATATCAGTGCCATTCGTCCACCACACTCCCCCCACCACAAAGACACCTTACCCGATCTTGGTGTTCACTGCGTAGCTTTATTACTTGTCAATAACACCATCTTTATTAGTTGTTAAAAACTTCCAACTTTTGACCAATTTTATTAACCATCAAAATCCCATTACCAAACATAGGGAGGCGCAGTATACATCTGTGCCACAGGTTATCATGTATTTACAATTCTTCAGCTCTAGATCCCCTCGAGGCGTGTTGTACCAGCAGGACACAACCCAACCCCTTACTGCTTCATCCATATGAGATAACATGTTGCTTCATCCAAGCACCGGCTACTGGGGTAGAGCCGGAGAGTCCAGGACCACCAGCAGGACGGCCCCCTCTCCCGCCTGCCCAGAGCCCCAATGACTGCCTCCCTGTTGCAGGGTCGGGCAGTTTCCGCATACAGAGGTCCCCCGGCCTTTTCCTGTTGTCCGGGACCCCGCCACAGGGCAAGTAGCCCACTGGCGCTCTTGCCCTCCCCCCAAGCTACTTCACCTTCCATTTGTGATGCTCTGGGCTATACTTTTTTAATGCAATTCCATAGCCCCCCAGTATAGTTTGGACAAAACAGCTCCAATCCTTGCCTGGACAGCTGCAATCCCTCCGCCCAATACAGAATCAAGTTTAATGCTTGCAGCATACGATGCCTAATGAGATGAATTTGCGAACCCCGCAATAATTTCACTACCTCTCGATTCAGTTTTCTCACCGATGTGTTTGCCACAGCCATAGGCACACCATCACCCCAGACTCTATGAGTGAGCACCTCTGACCCCACGATAGTGGTGTCTAGCCATACTCTCCTGACCCAAGAGAAGATAGAGAAAAGGGGGCTTCTTCCTTCCCCTCCTGCCCCCCCGGAATCCTATTTACACCTCCTGAGTGCATCACCAACACATCTGAAATGGGCATACCATTATCCAGTGCACTCTGCGAATGGGCTGCGACGTCCTCCACACGTTGCCCATCCCAACCTAACCAATTATGGTTGACTCCCATGGCCCTTTGCATTCCCAAATCTCCGGATTTGTTGAACCCTTGCCCAGCTCTGTGTATAACCGAGTCTCCAGCCAGCATACCTGCCTCCCCCTACTTGCCACCACTGCCTATAAGCCCAAAGCGAAAGACAGAAGAGGGGCAACCGCCGAAACCCCTGGCTCCGAACTACACCAGCTGTGGTCTGACATAGCGCTCAAAATCAGATGAATTCCCTCTGTCCACTTACTTGATTGCCCCAGAAGACAGACCCTGATATTAAATGAGTGGTCTCTTCCCCCAACATTCTCAAGGCAGGTCGTATAACCTGAATGCTTCGCAAAGGTTAAGGAATACGCTAAACCCAACCAATGTACGTCATTTGCTGACCAACACACCTGAGGTAATACGTTCCCGATATTAACCAACCTACTGACATCCATGGGTCCCCTATTGTTAATGGTACGGAACTCAGCCCTGTAAGTTATACTAAATCGAACAGCCCGACTTCGCTGGGTCTGCTCCCCCAGCATTGCCTGACTACGTAATGTGTAGCTGCAATGGTACTCAACCACCCCTCTACATAATGACCCAACCGGACCATCCACCCAACTGACACCTGATAGATTTTGTAAACAGTTAAGAGGGAGGCTTTGCATCGCATCTAGGCTCTGCTACTCCACGGCAACACTGGCTATATGTACCTTGAGCCCATTTTCATATCCCATACAAACCAGTGACCACACGTGACACGGACTGCTAGTCGCTGTCTCGAAAACATGTTGCTGCCATGTCCACGTTATGTGCCTCCCATGATCATATAAGGGAAGAGAAAAACAAGCCATCAATAAGTGGAACGTTTACATATGCAGTACACAAACAGAAGCATTTATTTTGCTGCGACTTATGAGGTTTGCCTTTAATCTTGACTGAATACAATATATACATTAAGCCTCAGACATGATGTGCGGATCCAGCGCCGAGACTTGAAACTTGTACTCCCCTATAAGTGGCTATAATGTCACGTATTCTAAATTCCGCGTAACCCTGAAAGTTACTTATTGCAATAGTTCCTGACTGAATTCCAGGCTCTTATGCCCACCGAGAAGTTATGCATCTCTCTGCATGCATTAGGCCTGTACTAGGTCAGCAAGTCTAGCTGTACCTCCACCTATTCTTGATTTTGAAAGGAATTAATTAATGAGCCAAGGGATAATATAGTAATTAATAAGACTGAGGTATTCTCATACAGATAATGGATTGCTATTTATGGTGCCATTTAAGCTATGGCCTAGGAGCAAACCTGTAACCTGTCCCCCACCCTTCCCTTCCTTAGAGTATGCAGCAAGAATCCCCTGTGGGAATGCCGTGGTACCTTCTATGGGAGTGCCGTGGTACCTTCACCCCTTAGGGCCTATTGCCCCTGTGCCTGCTGCACTATTGACACTGCTTCCTGGGCACCGCTTGCTGATAACCTTGAATGCCTCTCAACTGAAAGCCGCACCAATTTGCAAAAGAATTTCGCCAGTGTACCCGCACTGAAGCCCCGCCAAGGGGAACTATCAGCGGTCGCTTTATTTAATGTGTTTTGAAAGCGAGGCTCATTTGTGCAAAGATAAATAAATAACTTGTTCTTTTAAACTATGCCGCGTTATACCCTCAGTTCAGACACATGAAACCAAAGCGGTACGAATAAATAAGTAAAGTAAGATTAAAGAAAATCGTAATGTTTATTCATTGTGCCAAAATGTGCATTTATTTTATTTATGGGTACACCCTCCCTCATCATTTGAATATGTCAAGAATTGAACCACTCAGCACAGCTTCCAGAGCCACCCGTCTTAACCACTGCACAATCGGCCTCATATCCTGTCAAATGTAAAAAACGCACTTGGGAATACCCCAGAAAAACCATAAATCACCAACTCATCTCCCCAACTTCTACAGTTGCTGGCCCCTAGCGCGAAAGGACCAGGACAAGATACCTTGTGGGCCCAGACATGTCTGGTGCATACCGTCTATCAGAAAGTCCAGTGTGTAATTTATTGCAGGCCCCTATGGTGTATCCCCCCCTGCAGGCCCCCGAAGCTTAGAGCACGTTATAATCCGAGCGGTATAGAAGACACCAGCATTTGGAGCCCCACCCTCAAGACCGAAACAAAAATTGTCCTATTGTCCCTGCTATTTGAATGAAATTGTTTTATTTGCCTGCAGGCTATCAATCTGGAACCGTGAGGAAGAGACGGTGATCCAGTTCCTCTCTGTTGCCATCGAGAATCATTGAGTAATGAACCGAAAATGAAAATGAAACAATTTCGCCCAACCACCGCCCTCTTTTATTTATTTAATAAATATAACTGACCCCAGTGTTTAACATACCCCCTCCTAGGCAATGGCAGGAATTGAACTGAGGACTGTAGACTCCTGCAATCCTGGCTTGAACCACTACGCTATGGGCATTGCTTCCAATGTATCATTGACCAGACTGCCAGGAGTATCAAATATTACCTACAGTAACGTGTACTCCTGTAATACGTTGACCACCCCTGCCAAAAGCACATATATCGCTTCCTTTATTGTATGTTTGCCTATTTATATAGCACGAACTCGACCTACGAGTATTGGTGCGCTTTACATGATGAGCACCCTATTTACATTACACATATTGCCCACAGTAACGTGTACATCTGTAATCCATTGACCACTCCTGCTAAAGCACATATATCGCTTTCTGTTCCCCACAAGTGTCTTTATTTTATGTTTGCCTTATAGCACAAACTCGACCCACGAGTATTGGTGCGCTTTACATGAGCACCGTATTTATTGACCACTCCTGTTAAAAGCAGTAACGTGTACATCTGTAATCCATTGACCACTCCTGCTAAAGCAGATATATCGCTTTCTGTTCCCCACAAGTGTCTTTATTTTATGTTTGCCTTATAGCACGAACTCGACCCACGAGCATTGGTGCGCTTTACATGAGCACCGTATTTACATTACCCATATTGCCCACAGTAACGTGTACATCTGTAATACATTGACCACTCCTGTTAAAAGCACATATATCGCTTTCCGTTTCCCACATCTTCCTTTAATTTATGTTTGCCTATTTTCATAGCACAAACTCGACCGTATTTACATTACACATTCCGTTACAGGAGTTTAAGTGATTTGCCCAGAATCAATCACCGGATGTGGACGTGAGGCTCCGACCCCGCGGCCCCCCACCGCCGCCTTATTTACCGTGCAGCCATAAATGGGAGCATGTCCTGAGCACCAAGCTTAAACTTTCTGTTTCCCACAACTGCTTTTATTTTTGCATATTTATATAGCCCAAACTCGACTTACAAGTAAAGGTGCGCCTTACATGAGCACCGCATTTACATTACGCATTCAGTTACGGGAGTTTAATAGATTTGGCCAGAATCGCAGGGTGTGGACGTCGAACCCTGCTCTTTCCAACCACAAACTCGACAGCTTAGCCAACGGCCCACATCTTCTCTGCTTGAGCAGATGCTGTCTCCTGAGCACCGTGATCACCCCCGCGCCACCCAAACATATCTTTCCACCCGAGGCACGAACCCCAGAGAAGACGATGCCCCAGACACCATGTTTAAGACCCTGTTCAGATTTGCATTACCCAGTTCATATTGTGCAATTTGACTACACCAAACCCAAGAAACTCGCTTAAAGGTTGGAAAGGGTTTTAGTTCCATAAGGGCGTTTGTGGCCGCAGTCTACTTAATGCCGTACACGTTTCTATTGTGAAGCGCTCTGACATCTTCGGTTAATGTCCGCGCTATAGACCATCGCGTGCATAAATAATTGACCCCTTGCCGAGGGCCCGCATTGTTACCGTTTCTATTGTGGAGCTCTCTGACACCTTCGGGTAAAGTCCCGCTATCCCAACCGCGTGAATCGATAGTTGGCCACCTCCCGAAGGCCCACATCCTATAGTGGACTTTTGTAGGAAACACTGCCATCTTCTGGTGAAGGTTATGTTAATACCTTCAAATAGAGCCAGTTCTAAAACTACGCTACTTTCTATTAGAATCCTACAATTTGTTATTGGTTTACTTAGGTTCTTTTAAGGGAACCTAATTGCGAATGATGCATTTTAAAATGTTCATTTAAATATAGACATTTATACATTTACCTGGTTGAATACATTTCCTATCAGTGTACTTTTTTGGGAAGGCCCGCTCCCTAGGCTTGCACTAATTTTTGCTCGCTAACAGTGCCTCCCCGGCTCGTGAGCATTATCACTCCCATCCGAATTAATACTTGAAGTCTATGTCGTTTCCTATTTACATTCCCTCTTCCTCACAACGTTCTTCAGTTTTGTAAAAATAACTGATCGTGATGAAATAGGAGAATGCACACAGACAGCCTGTCACTGCTTGTTGCGCTGCCCTTAGGCGCGAACCCAGGTCTCCCATACCACAGTCAACTGCTCTACAAACTACGCCACTCTGCTTTCCAGTAAGAACGGTGGTACTGTTACCACGTGACTCAATGGCGCCAGTGTTTGATTTCTCCGGTCCCCATTCAATTGCCTCTGATTCATATAATGCAAACTCGACCTGGTGTCTCGGAGCGCTTTACCGAGTACCAGTTACTTTACATCCATACACAATAATTTCGGTAGGGAGATTAAGGTATTCGCCCAGAATCCGAGATGTTGCCGAGGACCGATCCTGTTGCCCAAGTCTGGCCGTATCATACCCCAGGCTTCTCGCGACCGCGCTTCCTCTCTCTTTTTTTTTTTTTTTTTAAGCTAAATACTCGAACTCCGCTCTCTCATAGCCCGTAGGCCAACTCGCACCCCATCCCGTCACGCGGGTCGGAAAGAAGCGCTCCCTTATAGCCCGCCCCGCATATTTATGATTCTTGCTCAAAATATGGGAAAATATATCTCTACAATTAAATCGCTTCCCCCGAGGCCCGAACTCGAGGTTCCCACTCTGCTCTCTTATAGCCCGTAGGCCAACTCGCACCCCATCCCTCCGCTACGCGTGAGGCCCCCTCACCTTTGAGAGTCGCCGGGAAAAACCGCAACTGTTCCCGCTGGATGTATGACGTTACAACGCATACTTTTACTCCGCATACCATTACAACGCGGTATTTACAACGAATACCGTTACAACGCATAGCGCTTAGAGGTGCTGGATAGTGGTAAGTATAATTTTCTATTCCAACTCCAGTCCCCGTGGACACTAGGGAAGGTGTTGGATAGAAAATTAAACTTATTCCCTATCCTAGAGCGCCCCCCAGCGCAATGCGTTGTAATAGTATGCGGAGTAATGGTCGCGTTGTAGTGGTAGTGCGGAGTAAAAAATGCGTTGTAACAGGTGTATACCGTTCCCGCTGCGCCTTTCCGGCCACTCCGAGCGGTGAGAGGACAAAGAGGGCTACTCCCTAGAGTCCGGCTATTTTATCTGCTACAGAGGAGGGGCCGCCAATGCACCTCCTTCTTACACGCATTTCAGGCGTCCCTCCCCCTGCCCACTTTCAGGGAAACGAAACTGTTCCCTCAGCACTAAATCCCACTAAAGGCACCCCTCCCCTAGACGCGGGGGTTGCCTCTCATTCCCATCCATACGTTCATTGCGTGAGTCTAGTGAGTGCAAAGCTTACCAATCAGTATCTCAGAGCGTGATTTCATTGTGCATTCAGTTATGAGCTTAAATCTACCTGGACCTGGGGTCACACCACAACATGCAGGACAGCCTTCTTAATATTGCTAGTGCTGCAAAGTGCGTACGATCGATTGCTCTCTCTTGCAAATCACTGCGGAAATGCAGAGGTTGCAAGGGTGTGCCTTGGTAGAGCCAAGAGTAGTTCACATGGGTCACTGAGTCCGTCATATCCGGCCTATTAGCTGTTCCAACCTCAAGCGCAAAGCTGATGCAGTATCCATCCTGCAACCCATTATGCATCCATTTTAACATGCTTGTCCCTTGATGCGCTACATGTGTGACCGGTTGTTTCCTCACTGGACACAGCTTCACATTGCAATATGCTTATCATCCTTTTTTTCAGCAAAAAAGCAAAGTTTTAAAGATCACTACTCGGCACTGAACATTTTCAAGATAAGCAGATTGATTAACATGCATAGGATACACATATCAAATTCATTAAATGAACTACAAAAGATTTACCTTGTAGCATCAACAATAGTAAAATAAAAAATACGTTGATTGAAAATACATAATACATAAAGTGCTATTATGCTTTCTCTGGGACGGAACAGGACAGACAGGCAGTGGGGTCAGACAGTTACAGGTATGGACGTCAATTAGGGGTCACCGGGGGTCACAGCTGCAGCCCCTACCTTGTCCCTTGCTACTTTTGGCACTGCCTTTGTGAACCCTGGTCTCAGAGGTGCCAAAATCAGGGCCAAGAACACAGGAGGGCCTTGACGCCCATGGGGCTAAGTCGCGCATGTGTAAATCCCGCTTCATTCATTCATTCATTATCAGAGTCAGGTTCTAATCTCGTTTTCTACTCATTTGTGTTACATTCGTAGAGAATAATAGTTTAATATTCACTATGAATGTAATAAAAAGTGGAGTAGCAAGATCTGGACTTTCACTGGCATCTTATATAAGAAAAATAAAATGGTTTTAATGGATGTTGTGTGCCTTCATGTGAGTGAGAGTGAGTTTGGGTGAGAGAGCTTGTGTATGTGTGAGCATGTATATTTGCATATGGGATCGTGTGTCATAGTGAGCGAGTAAGCATATGTAAGTCAGAGTAAGAGAGAGTGCAAATGAATGATTCAGGGTGAGAGTGAGTGCACAAGAGTAGGTGAAAATGAATGAGTACAACTCAGTGCTGATGAGAGAATGAGTGTGAGTAAATGAATGTAAGTGAACCTGTGGTTTTATGCTTGCAGATCAGCTGTTGGACCTGTCATGCTTCTTGGCTTATAGAAGAACCTTTGATAAAATGTTGGCACTGGAATACTGGTGGCAATACTTGCATATGGAACACCCTCTGCAAAATGCTACTGCTGGCGCTCTGTAGGTAAATATTTGCCATGGAGTAATATTAAATACCAATGCAAGTATACACAAATTATAAACACAGTTTCAGAAATCTTCTCTTTCTTTTATTCTTTTTTTTCTCATCAGCCAATATGTGTTTCGTCGCACAAACTGAGAAATCGTCCCACGACTTTCTCAAGGCTTCAATGTCATTGGTAGCAACTTTCCATGTGGTGAAAATTCCATCCCACACTCTTTAGACTGCGAGTGTGTCTAGTATCCTTGCTTCAAAGTGAGCAAATCCGTAATTTTCAGTAAAAGCACCCGCTCCGTGCCATGGTACAGCCGCAACTAGATTTGCCTGTCCGGTCCTCGAGTACGTGGATCCATTGTATCTTTGCATGCCGTGTCACCTCAGTTTGGTGGTTGTCACGATTTGTATGATCTGGACTCTACCCAAAAACTGAGGTTCAACTTAGACCAGCGAGTAAGGTCAACAATAATAAAGCCCTGCAGAGGTTGCAAATTATCAAAGACCATGATTAGAAGGCTTTAATTAAGAAAGATACCCAGCTTCAGGAGGCATTTAGGGGTAGTATGATGGAATCACACATGAGTTTTGCATGCATGCCTTTTCAACGCTGACATTAGAAAGAATGCGGTGTTACGATATGTTCTTTTTTCACGCAAGTCATACAATGACTTGCCTTAGGGGGGTGCTGCTATATTTTGGATCAGTATCATTTACTATTTCAACTCCAGTCTGCGCAACAGTCGGGAAGATGTTGGACTTTAAATGCAACACCACTCCACCAATGCACCCCCCAAAGCAAGTTGTTGTAACGACTTGTGTGCTAAATGAATACGTGATAACAACACGTTCATATTATTTATTGCCAGCGATATAAAGGCACAGCATGATTCTGGCTTTGTATTAAAGGATGTTTACCATTTAAGGACCCACCTAAATGGTAGAGCTGTTACCAACATTTCTGTAGCACCTCTGGCCATAAAAAGAACTTCACACTTGCCCCAGTTGATTATGCACCAAAATAAGTCTGAGAAATCATAGATCATGTTTAAAGAGTGTATATTAAGTCATCAGGTTTGGATGCATTGAGCAGGGTGTCACCTCAATGAATATGTGACGTTACAACATGATGATTTACATTGCGGTACGTTACATCACAGGTATTACAACACAATTTGTTATGACTTGCGCTGGAGGGTGCTGGACTTAGGAATAGTATGATTTACTATTCCAACTCCAGCCACAGTAGGGAAGGTGTTGTGATAAGTAATCATGGTATTACTTAGTGTATAGCACCATCCAGCGTAAGTCGTTGTAATGACTTGTGTTGTAATGCCCGTGATATAAATGTATTGCGGTGTAACGAGCATGTTGTAAAAGTTTTTCACCCACCTCAATATAGTATTACATTCTAGTGTCCGGCGAAGGTGTCAGTGTCGCTGCTGTAATGAGCCATTAACATTTCTAGAGCAAGGAGTAAAAGTATGGAGGACAGCAGTCAGCCTTGTCTAGCTCCCTTCGTTACTAGGAATAGTTCAAATAGGAAACCTCAACAGCTGACCTTTGCTGTTGAGGCTTAATAGAGCGATGTGACTGTGGTGTTAAAATTGGAGTCCAGACTAGCTCTTTCTAGTGTTCTGATGAGATAGTCCAATGGTCCTACGTGGTTGAACACTTTCTTCTTGACTGGAGGAAAAATCAACTTGTAGTCCCCGTCATTGCGAAGTTGCCAGAGCAGGTGATGAATGGTGCACATATTGTTCCTGGAGAAATGTCCTGGCACACCGCCTACTCAGTCCATGTAAGTGAGCTGCAGTATTACTGTGCATAGCCTGTTTGCTGGAAACTTGGCCAATATTTTATTGTCAATGCTGTTCATAGATATCAGCCTATAGCTAGAACGGTAACTAGTATCTTTGCTTGTTTTGGGAAAGAGAGAGAATTGGCCTTGTTGGATTCTGGCAAAATTTGACATCGCATTCACATTCTTCAACAGCCCAGAAAGTACAAAAGAAAGTCTGTCCCATTCAAGTTATAATTCATCCCGAAGCCTGTCATTAGCTGGAGCATGATGTATAACTTTTGATATCACCTCCTTTGAGGTGTCGTCTTCCAGTCTCGCACCTTGTTCCTGTGATGAGCTGACGAGATCTAATTAAAGTAGGAAGTTTGTTTCCTTTACTGAAATATTTGCTTAGTCCACATTATAGTGGTGTTTGTAGAATGATGTAAACTCCTTGTGATGCCAGAGGGTGCATGATCATTGTCCTAGAATTTAGTGCATAGCATTTATAGCACACAGGCCTATTCTGTTGCAAGGGAAACTCTTCCTGCTACTCTAAATGAACACAAGGTCTATTCAGCATAGCACTGAGTCACCCAGGATAGGAAGGACACACCTCAACCCCCCCTGTGACTGTATAGAGTGAATGCATACAACAATACAAATATTTCCTCATAGACCATCATACTTTTACATACGATATAGTTCCTATGTATTATAATACACTTCTAAAGTACACCAGTGACAGAAAAGATCATCGCATAGTTTCTTTATTTTATCAAAACATCTCATTTCTTTTCATCAAAAATATTTTTTCTCTTTTTATCATATTATGTATTCAAGTATTTAGTAAAAACATCATCATAAATGATCGTTGACACATACAATCATTGGTGCATTTCTTTTTTAAACCATGATCATTGTGAATCAAACATACAATTGAATTACATTACATAACAAACATATATAGAAAAACACCCCTGGATTAAATAAAGCAAAAACAATCACACTTCAATCATACCACTTCATCCAATCTCACATCAACTACATTCATACAATATCTGTACATGGTAGAGTTTATCTATGACAGGAGAAAGTCTCTGCCAACAACAGAATCTCAATGCAAAGCAAGAGACTCGGCACTAGGTCGACGCGCGTTTCGGTGAGTTTAAAGGTGTTAGGACCACCTTCCTTAGGACCTTTCCAGATATAAGACTTTAATTTCCCAGAGCACCTATAAATATATAGAGATGTCAGCACTGTGAACTTAAACAAATAACATTTAAAACAATTGATCACTTCATTGTCAGACCTAACATGGGCACCCACATGTCACTCATGAACATAGTACACTCAATCTGACCCCATTCATTCTTGAAGGAAACTCAACAAATTCCAGATCAAGTATGAGTTCCTGTGCAGTGTTAAAGTCACAGTTGATCATGTATGATGTATTAATCAGAAAAAGAAAAGAAGAAATAGAATAAACACACAGATAACTGTCACTCAAATTTCTGAGTCAAGACGACCCCAATAGTTCTAGTACCATCACCAACACCCTGTGAACAGACAGCTTTGAGACCTATGATACACTCCACCTAGCATCCTAGTACCTCTAACCCCATGCTGACTCACATAATGCCATAGGATTAGAATTCGTTCCGCTAGGTTCTGTATTGCTGAGCAACAGGAGAATTCACCAATTTTCAGAGATATGCTGTCAGCGCTCCTATAATCATAAATTTGAAACTGACAGTCAGTCTATTGCTCTATCCTAAAATAATACCTAAAGATGTGGTTAGTGCAGATGTCTTACCAAAATTGATGTTTTAATGTAACACTGTATTAATTAACGGGTATTCCTCTCAAAACGAAGAAAGGGGCCGGCAAATACAATATCAGCTGAAAGAGAAAGATAATAAAAGCCCTATGAGTGAGACCATCCATGTGTTATTCTGTTGAACAAGTGGTAACAGTTGCTAAAAAGAAGATTTTTTAAATTTTTATACTAACATTATTAAATCATCTTTCTTGAGGCAACGACTCTTTCCAATTAAGGTATATTATATGCAGATCCTTTGATTCAAAGTGGATAGTAACACAGGCCTGTAGGGAATATTGGTGGGAATTACTATCAAAAAGTACTTCCTGGTTTATATTAAGACATGCTCCCGGATATTACTAAGGCTTATTCAAGGTAAAACATCTACGAAATATACTAGATCCTGACCCATCCGTTATAGCTGGTTGCTGCAGGATTTATATATCTACTGCAGATCTGCCTCACTAGAATATACTAGATGTATACTGAATCCTAACATACCTGTATTACCTAGGATGAATAATACAAACAAATACACAGTGGTAGTTCTCAGTTGACATAAATAGAGTAAAATACACAGTGGTTTTCGCTCTAATGGTACTACAATCCATAGAAGGAGTCCCTGACAAACGGTAGCGCAGTTGTCCTTTATCATTTCACAGTAGCTAACCGCTTGACGTATAGGACTCCTAATTTTTGCTATTATGGTTCTAAACAGCCCCTCAAGTACTGATGCGAGTCTTTAACGAACGATTGTGCAGTTGTACTCTATTATTTAGCAGCAGCTAGCCGCTTGGCGTTTAGGACGCCAAATTCTTGCTCTGTAAGTTAAGAGCCCCTCGAGTACTGAAAGGAGTCCCTAACACCCGGTAGCGCAGTAGTCCTCTATCATATAACATCAGTTAGCCGTATGATCATGTCAAACATCGGTATACATTATACAACTGAATCTGTAACTATCTCCTCATACTCCACTCCTAAGTAGCCGCCCTCTTCTATTTTCATTCTGCATCTATCAAACCAAACCTGACATCGCGTCACCACTTCCATCCTTCTGACATACCACAATGCGATTCCCACCCACTACTCTTTTCTTCAGTACCCCTCCCGCACTTCCGGGCTCATTGGTTCCAGCACCGTCACGCCACAACACCTTCTTCTCCCCAGGTGGACAGGACAGAGATATCTCAGTTTGTCTTCATTTACAACTCACCTCTACCCCAATCACACCAACCCATAGGATTGTAAATCAATCTAATTTTGCCCCCACAGCGCTTCATCGCGCGATTCATTCTCAGATCTACCTGGACCTAGCATCCCTCTCCGACTCTGGTCTGAGTTCTAGGTAACTCCCCATCACTGCCATTTTATTATCATCACTCTCCCGCATTAATGCATAGACCCCAATTGTACTCCGAGCACATCTCACCCCTTGAACAGCCACATGCCCGGATGGGTGACACTTGAATAGAAACAGTCCTTACTGCCAATTTCTCATTGTGAAGCTCAAATTCTCCAATTTTTAATCCCCTATTCCCCCATTTTTCCCTTTCTCCCCCTGTTTCATTTTTCTTTTCCTCCCTCCTCCCATAACCCCGTCTGGAAGGGTAATCGCCTCAGGCACCCATTTGTTCTGTCCGGAAGACGATCCCACCATTAAGTTGAAGGGATCGAATCATCGTCGACTTCTTGCACTCTGATATAAATATATAATTTGTATTAATATGTGCTAGGGTGCTTTTACATATTATTTGTTGGCCTAATAGTTATATTCCCTTTTTCTAGGCCAAAATTTTTTTCCGTTCTAATGACATATATGTCCCCGCTTGTATGTTTTCCTTACTTTCTCATTAAATTATGATGTCTAGTTGGACAGCCAAAATATAGATATTATTGCATCTATATATATATTTGAATTTCTGTAAATGTTTTTCTGTTAGGGACCGTTGTGCCTTTAAACAGTATGGTACATGTGGCAATGATCTTGCAGCACATCTCCAGTCCTTATAATAGTGCCCTTCCTGTCTTGTTGAGGCAGCGAAACTAAGACTTCAGGTTCCCAAAGGTCCTCTCTATTATTAAAAGCATTGTCCTGTGTTCCCTGTTCTACTGCCTGTCACTACTTCTCCATGGAGTCAGGTATGGGGTGAGTATCCAGGGACGCAAGGCAAATTCATTGTCACCTTAACAGCATGAGAAGTAAAAACCATTAGGTCTCAATACACACACTATCCTGCACACTGTATTAAATGATTTAGCTTTTATGTTACCTAGTAGGAAACCATCGCCAAATTCACCCTGTAACAGTCTGTGTTGTATTCCACTGTGGCGGAAGATGAATGAGTTGTGGGTGCTGCCTGGGAATCTGGCCACTAGGTTATGCTACATTAGGCATCACACACTACCTGCATATTGAGTGAGTGTGAGCTGTTCCTGTATATGTATTCAATTGTTGAGGGGGACATATGACAATATGTGTGCCATAAACAGAGTCACTGACATTGGGGAACTGTGCTACCCTGCAGAACATCAATTTAGTTTGTTGTAATAATTGGTGGGCATTGGGTAAAGATATATATTGGTTGGCTTTACTAACCATTATGTCCATGAACCTGTGAAAGAACCTGGAAAAGTCACTTTGTGACACCCCCTTGCCACAGCTATATCCCCTGGTAACTGCCAGAAGCTAAAAGGTGTAGGCAACACAAAACCTGCTCATGTGGTGGGATTACGTTGCTTCTGAGTGGTGCTGTCTGTAACGGAGGTTGTAAATCAGCATTAAAATCAAGTATTACCTGAACACTGTCCGTACCTCTCTTAAATCTCCTCATCAGTTTTTTCAAACTGGGTGACCATAGACTAGATATCCTCTCCTGTCCCCTACTCCTTCTCTGCATCCCAGCCAAAATCCTCATCCTCCCTGCTAGAACATACAAAGCTGACATTGCAAAAGGTCCAAATGCATTCTGGGGGCGTTTTTAGGTCTCGCAGACCTAACCCAGGAGTGCACATGTGCTCCTTGCTCTGCGAGGCTTATTGTCATCGATACACTTTCATAAGGGGACTTGAAGTCATGCCCCTTCTTCTAATTGGCTTGCGTCATAGTTCAGGCTAAACATTGGTTTTCTATTTTAAAGGAGGCTTCTTAGTCCTTCCTTGTTACCGCCCTGTCCATTTTTGGCCCCACCCACCCAAATTGGATAATTTACTGGCGGCGCTACATGATCTCCTTTGCAAGTCTGTTGGCACACTTTTATTTTCATTTTCTGCGCAGTCCGCTTCGGCTGCGCTTCTTGTGTTTTGTTGCTCAATACACATGTTTTCATGGACGCCACATCGCACTTCATGTTTTACAGACGCTCTCCTCCCCCTGCAAGAATTTCCCTGGCAGAGCGCAGCTCCCGCTTTATGGAAGCCATGCTTTAACTTTTATATCAAACATGTTTGAGTGCGTCAGAAAAGGTGTTCACATTTAGATTTTTACACTGCGAAATCGAGTATACCAACCGCAGATCGATGCACGACTACAAAAGTAGCCTGATTTGCAGTGCTTGGCTGTGTCTCCTGCACCCTTCCTCCCGTTTGACATGTTCTGCTCTCACATTTACGGGCTCAGTGGTTTCCTTCCACCATCGTCTGCCTTGTACCCAGCTCGCTGCTTTTCTTCACCCAGAGCACCGGCCCTTCACCGAGGGTCACGGCGGGGTGCAGGCTCCCCTGGCCGCTGTGCTGCTTGTGCTGGGCTGCTCGGCGACCTGTCTGGGCCGCTCCCTAGAGTGGTTCACGGCGCTGGTGAACATGGCTTACACGGACCCAGTCAGTAACCTGACGGTGCTGGGGAGCACGGAAAGTGGTTGCTACGGGGACAGCTCGCCCAAGGAGAGCGTGCAGGGCCTGTGTAAAGTATTCATTTCTTCTCAATTATGACAGGACACTGCTTGAGGAGATACGCTGTTTAATAATTAAATACTCCTAGAGAGCGCCGAGCCGGTAAACCTCCGTGCTCCGACACTCGCGCCTTCTCCTTGGGGATGCGCGCACATCCCTAAAATGGCCCCTGGCACGTCGCGTCATCACGCGACGTGCGTACACTAGAACGTTAACACTACATACCTCCTTTTTTTCCAAACAATGGGAAACTTAACTTACAGTCCGCTGATCATATCAAAGTCTTGGAATCTAGCTGGTCTCACCACTGTTCTTCCCCTTTGGTTCAGTCTTACTGGGGTAGCCGTGGCTTCCCTCTCATGAGTCTCTGCACCGCCTCCCCTGTTGCTCAGCACAGCCGGGCTCTCCATTGACCTCCTCGTGTTCATCCCCTTCTCCGTCCTGGGGCTACCTCCATTGCTTTGCTCCTCACTGACTTCTCCTCTCCCCATGTCCATCTCCTCGTCGAATTGTTCATTTCCTGCATCAGGCTCCCCCGCACCTTCCAGCTCCTGTCCACCTTGACTCCACTGTAGTACTTTATTGCATCTCGCCATGCGGTCCTGAGACCATACATTGCCGTCACTCAACAAGGCAGCTCTGTTATACACCTCCTTGACCTGCAGGGGCTTACTGTATTTGCTGTCCCCTTTCCTTTGCAATGTCGCCAACTTGACTCGCACCCATTCCCCTTCTTCTAGTCCGGTGTCTTTCACATTTCTTCGCCTGTTGTAGTATTTTGCGTAGACAGCCTGTGCTTTCTCTAAGTTCGCCTGAACCACTGCGGGGGACCATTTGCTCATTATGGTTTTCTCTTTCCACACTCTATTGTCCTTCGTTAAGGGGTCACGGCCCCTCAATATTTGGAAGGGGCTATATCCGGTTCCTGTGGGGGTAATTCTGTACGCCCATATCATGTGCCATATTTCTTTCTCCCAGTCCTTGTTATTTGATATCGCCGCTTGCACAGATACCATCACCACTCTGTTGAAACGTTCTACCAGTCCATTTCCTGCTGGGTGATAGATCGAGGTGTGTCTGGAGAGGATGCCGTTTCTTTCCATAAAGTTGCTCCATTTGTACGAGGTGAACTGAGGGCCATTGTCGCTCAGGATGGATTTGGGAATGCCCTCTCTCACAAACGTGTCGTCCAAAAACCTTAGGATAGTCTCTGTGTCCATTACTTCTTCCACCTTCACTTCCGGCCATTTCGAGTATCCGTCGATGAGGACGCACACATACTTTTGGATGCCTTGTTCGTCCAATATCGGGCCCAGGATGTCGATGGATAGCTCCTCCCAAGGGTTTTGTGGGGGGTCAAATCTTCCCAGCGCCGGCCGCAGTGGCTTGAGTGTCTTGTCCACTCCCTGGCACTGTGGGCAATCCCTGACATACCGTTCCGTTTGTAGGTCCATGCCTGGCCACCAGTATCCTTGCTTGACCCTCAACTTCGTCTTACCTATCCCCAAATAACCTTCATGGAGTATCACCAAAAGTTTTGGAACTATGCCTGCTGGGGGAATGACCTTGTCTCCCCTATAAACAAACACTCCTTGATCGTCCATTGACAACTCTTCCCTGACCTCGTAGTACGTCCTTAGGCTTTCGCAGGTGTGTTTCTTCTCTGGCCAGTGCTTTACTATGCATTTTTTCACCTCCTGCATGGTCTGGTCTTCACTGTAGGCTTCATTCCACTCCTGGTTGCTGATGACCTTCTCCTGGTCATCCATCAGGGCCACCATCTCTTCCCCACCTGTCTGGTCCTCTTCTCCGGGTTCCATGGCCGCCGCCCTGCTTAGATAGTCTGCTACTTTGTTCCGACTGCCTGGAATGTACTCAACATCATATCTAAATTCCAGCAGCTTCAATGTCATTTTCGAAATCCTGGGGGTGGCACTCGCATGTCCACTGGAGGTTAGTACCTTCACCAAGGGTTTATGATCCGTTTTTAACTTAAACCGTGTGCCCCACAGGAATTGTCTGAACCTTGTCATTGCCCACACAACAGCCAACATCTCTTTTTCGATGACACTGTACTTTCTCTCTGTGTCACCCGGTGTGCGAGAGGCAAAGCTCAGTGTTTCCATCACTCCTTGTCCTCGGTCCTGCATCAACACCGCGCCCAATCCTTTATCGCTGGTGTCTGTCGTGAGTACAGTACTTCCATGAGGATCGTATCCTTGCAGGGGTATGGCTCCCACAACGTCTTTCTTTATGCTCTCAAATTCCCCTTGTGCCTCTTCCGTCCAGCAGAACACTGAGCTCTCTCTTGTTAGTTTCCTCATGTGGTGCGTCTTTGTTCTGCCATTCCTAAGAAGGACCTGACATCTTCTTTGCTGGCGGGTGGTGGTGCCTCACAAATCGCTTTTACATTTTCAATCTTGGGTGTAATCCCTTGCACTCCGATTTCATGCCCTAAGTAGGTCACTGATTCCATGCCCAGCGGCACTTTTCCCAATCCGCCGTGAGGCCTTTGTCTTCTAACACTCTAAGCACTTTGGTCAGTTTTGCATCATGGTCTAACCTGTCTCGCCCCATCACTAGGATATCATCCTGGAAGTACTGGATGCCGTCCATATTCTTAAACAGTTGGTGCATCAATTTCTGAAACACCGCTGCTGCCGATGCTAGTCCAAACGGCATCCGACGGAACTGGTTGCACCCGAAGGGGGTAATGAGCGATGTCAACCTCCTACTCTCCGGGTGCAATGCGATTTGATGGTATGCTGAGGTTAGATCGATGGTTGAGTACCACTTGATTCCTCTCGTCTAGGCCAGCATTTCTTCGATCCTTGGTTATGGAAACTTCTCCACCACAATGTTCTTATTCAATTCGCGTAGGTCCACGCAAAGCCTGACCTTCCCGCTGGGTTTCATGACCACTACCAATGGCGCCAGCCACTCAGCGCACGTGACCGGTTCAATGATTCCTCTTCTTTCTAACTCTTGCAGTTCTTCTTGCACCGCCTCTCTCACTGCGAGGGGCACATTTCTCACTTTGTGAGACACCGGCGTGGCCCCTGCCTTGAGGACAATTTTGTGCGTGAACTTTTTCAGCCTCCCCACCGTGCCTCCAAAAACCTTGGGGTACTCTCTCTTCCACTTGTCCAGGTCTGGCCAAACTTCAGGTTCCGTGAGTAGGATCTGCACTTTACCTCCTGGGTCCAGTTTGATGCCCAGGTCGCCCTGGTCTAACCATCCCAGCACCGATGGTCCCTTTTCCGAAATGTACAGTTTGCAGTTGGCACTGCGTCCTCTGAATTCGAACTTTAACGGCCTGAATCCTCCCATGGGTATGCGATCTCCATTGTACATGACTGGCCTTATGTCCAACCGCTCCAGGTCTGGGCCCAAATGTGGTCTGAAGGTTTCGTTCCACACCGCCCTCTGGACTATAGTGTAGGGCGATCCAGTGTCTGCCACTATACTGATTGGCACTCCTCCGATCGTCATGTCCAACACTGGCTTGGTCGATCTTTTGTTGTCTACACTTAACACTTGGTCGTAGATGCAGAGTATGGTGTCATCATCTTCATGGACATTCTCCTCTCGGTCCTCTTGTCCTTGGTCGATGTATTTAACCATGCTCCTGGAGGACTTCCTGCGGCATACCTTCTCGTAGTGCCCTACGATCCCACAGTACATACATTTGGCGCGAAATGCCGGACACTTCCTGTCATAGGCTTCGTGTGCCCAGCTTCCGCATCTATAGCAGGCCTTCTTGTTGTTCCCCGTCTGTTTTCCTGGTGGTCCTGGATTCCCTTGCCACCTGTTCGTTCCCTTCGGTGTGGGCCCTTTGCTTCTGCCGTCCTTCCGGGGTTCATCGTCTTCAATTCTGTTTACCATCGGACTTGCTACTGTCTCTCTTTTCACCGCCTCCGCACATCTTCGCGCCAATTCCGCTCTCTTGACTATTATCATTACCTCCTTCAGCGTGGCGTCGCCGCTGGACCACAGCTTGTCTTGCACGGCTGTACTCGTGGTGTGCATCACGATTTGATCTTTGATGAATTCATCTTGGAATGTATCGTATTTACACGTGGACGCCAACTTCCTTAATGCCGCCACATACTCTTCCACTGATTCCCCTGGTTGTTGCTTCCTTTGCCTGAAGTTGTATCTGTCGATCGAGACGCAAACCGCAGGTTTGTAGTGTTCGTTTAAGTCATCGATTGCGTGGGCATACACATCGTCGTCTGTACTTCCCCGTTGTTTGGGTACCAGGTTTTTGAAAATCCTGAGCCCCTCTGGGCCTAGATTATGTAACAGTATCCGCTTCTTCCTTTTGCTGGTAAACTTTTCATCGTTTCATTCTCCAGTACTTCAATGAAGTTGTCGATATAATCTCTCCAATCTTCCCACTTCATGAGGGGTTCCCCTGGCTTGGGCAAGAATTGAACGGGGCCGTCGCAGACGCTGCTTGTGCGCACATCCTTTCGCGCCTTTCTGTAGGTGGGGTCCCACTATGGCTTCTAGGGCTGCCCGGTGCACTGTTTTCCTCTTGTTTCTCGGTTTGCAGCTGGGGGCTCTCTGTTTCTGCCCCTTCACTCTTCCCTGAGGTCGCCAGCGCTCCTGCCCTTAGTTGTGTTGTTCAGTGGGGTGCCCTGGGTGGTCTATCCCTCTGCGCGCTCTTTTGCTTCCTCCCCAGTGCTCAGTTCGGCTCTTCCTTGGGGTTATGGGCTCTGCCGCGCTCTCTAATATCCACTTGTCTTTATGTGGTTGCTTACTTACAGGCTGACGCATCGGTTGGTGTGTCTGGTGCCTGGTTCAAAACTGTATTCTCCTATGTCCTGTTCGTTTTTTCTTTTTTCATTTTTGTATAGTTTTTCCTTTGGTCTTCATCCCGACCTCGTCGCCATAGTAAAGTATTAATTTCGTCTCAATTACGACAGGACACTGCTTGAGGAGATACGCTGTTTAATAATTAAATACTCTTAGAGAGCGCCGAGCCGGTAAACCTCCGTGCTCCGACACTCGCGCCTTCTCCTTGGGGATGCGTGCGCATCCCTAAAATGGCCGCCGGCACGTCGCGTCATCACACGACGTGCGTACACTAGAACGTTAACACTACAGCCTGGTGGGCTGCGCTGGCCCCCGAGGCACCCCCGATGCCCTGGAGGACTGTGCTGCAGACACCGAGTACTATGTGCCGGGGGCCGCCGCCTGGCCTCATCCCCCTGGCCTAGGAGAGGAAGGCATCGGCGGGTCGTGGATCGTGCTGGTGGCCCGAGGGGGCTGCACTTTTGAGGAAAAGGTCTTCAACGCCGCCTGCAGGAACGCCACTGCTGTAGTCATTTACCATGAGCCCGAGGTGGGCAACACCACTCTGTCCATGCCTCACATAGGTAAGAGTCTTCTATCGCCCCCTAATACACACACAACCCCTTGCCGTACCCATGACCCACATTGCTAAGCGCCCCTCACCACCCCGTTCTACATGTGCAAGAGCCTAACTACAGACACAGGCAAGACATCTCGCCAACAAGGAGTGCCACCTCTCCCCCTCCCCCAATCTACAGACCACCTCCACAGCCCCAGGTACCACCCTATTCTTCATCTAGAAGAGGCAGCCAACCAACGTAAGAATGGGGACCTTGCAAACTAGGCTGGCACCATAGTCTGCCTCTATACCATGCCCACACATGGCCCCCCTGATACCACTGTGTTGTATCACTCTGTAAGCGGCTTCCTCTTAAACATAGATACGTGGACAACAGGAAGTGACGATCCCTGAATTCCTGTTTTCAGACCCCCTCCACACACAGCTCCTTGTATCACTGTGGTGTACCTCTGTGAGAGACTCCCTCCCAACAGGAACATAGACATGGCTCTAACGGGGAGTGCCCCAAGCTTTACACATTCTATCAAGATCACCTCAACATGCAGTCCTTCCCCAGAGTTCCTTCCCCACAGCTGCCAACGGACCCCCTCCTTCAACAAGCCACCCCACATTACTGATGCCTGGCTGAGCACTGGAGTATGCACGCACACAACCTTTCACACCAAGCTACCCACAATGACCCACACAATATGCAAACCACCCCGCCCCCCCCCCTTCCCAACTATCACCCCTGTGAAAACTGCCTATTGCTTTTGACTAAACGTCCCTAACACCAGTTCGGGCCCCTTTGTGTTTTAATTTCCGGCTTCAGACACACTCATGTTGTAACCACTCGAACACCAGAGGGCATTTTGGACTCAAAGATCCATGTGGCGGTAGAAAAAAACAAGGTCTTAATAATACTGTATGTTTTTTTATATACTTCATCTCGGGGGAAAGAGGGTTTATAAAGCGCTAGTAACATCTGCTAGAAACATTTGAGACATCTTGAAAGCACAAACATGTAATACCAAGACTGTTTGATAGGGTTTGCATGGTACAGGAGAGAATTCTGATGTGGTTGAATGACTGTCATTTTTTTAGTTAGTTATAACGCGCTCTATGCTTCATACTGCTACACAGCTAATAATTACAATCCAAACCACATTACGCCACAACACATCACATACATACTCTCAATAACACATGGCTAAAATACAATAACAATCGCAAAGCCAAACACTCTAAATTAAAAAATGCGAGACCTATTGCATTTGGAACACTTCTTATATTTTGCACCTGATTCCCACCTGATCCGAATCTATGGAAATTGTATTGCCTAAATGGCCATTTTGCCACTAGTCACAATTAGGAAATTCGTTGTACATGCGGTTAACGATTCACAATCTTGAAATCCTTATTTGCAATTTCCTATTTTGCAACTTCTACTAGGTAGAATCACATTTTTCACCTCCGTAAATGCCTTTAGTTAATTCCAAAATGGCATTTGCATTTCCTAATGACCCGAAATTGCAATTTGCACTGTTAGGAAATGCAAAATGCCTTCGAACATGTGACCCTATGCATTTAAAAAGCTCTTGTGTTTTGCCTTGTGAACAAGTGGAGCACATAATGTTAAATTCTATAATTTTTTGCGCTTTCTTTACACAATTTATGTCAATGAAGTAAGAGGAGGACAGTATGTGATCAAACGGAAACTTCAGATTGTAACTAACGAGCAGGTGCCAGGTTCTTCTTTTGGAAAGAATGTGTGAAGGCCATGAAAGAAAGATGCAACAAGCTCTGGGAAAAGGCTGATTTCACAAAATGTGCAGTTCTCGCTTCCTTGTGCCAATTTCAAAACAAGGCTACCCTTACTTGAACGGTCAGGCTAATTGTGTAATGTGCAACACAGGAATAACAGATGGCAGTGATTTAAAATATGTGCAAATTTGCAATAATGATAAGGCTCTAATAGTGTTTGAAGCAGGAATAAAAACAAATTTACAAATGTTATTAAAAGAGCCAGGACTACATACAATTGAATTCTCATGTGTGAGAGGCCATTTTTAGTCATTACGATGTAATTTATTTTCATATTCAATATTATTATACTAGAACCAAATTTATTTGCATGGGTTGTTAAAATAAAAGCAATGATGGTGGTTTGAGTTCTTTTTGGGATGACATAAGTTGTGATAAACTACACTGTCATTCTGTAGGTCAGAAAAGAAAATGAATTCCTACATTTTTTACAACTTCGAAAATATAAAATACATTTCAAACTGAAATACTTGCAAAATCAAAATCAGAAAGGACAGTGTTAGGCACACTGAAATAGGACATTGTCGGATCAAAAGAAAATATACCATCAAATGGCCCGAATTCTAAATAGACCGAACTCCGACTGGTGGTAGTGCAGTGTCACTACATGAAGGGGTGCTGCTGCACCAACAAATGAGCTTGAATTATATCAGCAGCGCTCAGTGCTTCAAGTTATTTTCTATTTCAGCCTGGGGTCTGTGCTGAAAGACAATGATTTTCACGAACTGCAGCACATTATTGTTTCTTACACACACACATGCACGCACTATATTATATACTAGCAGCCCGTCCCGACGTTGTCCGGGTAAGAAATAGAATGTGTGTAATGTGTGTATTCAGATACGGTCATTCGCGTGTTCCCCCACTTGAGGCCCAGCTGCAGCCCTGGTTGATGTTAGCAGGCGCGTGTCCCCCCGCTTGAGGCCCAGCTGCAGCCCTTGTTCATGTTAGCAGGCGCATGTAATTAGTGTAGTGATCCGCTGCCTTAGCCCGGCTACAGCCCTGGCTGATGTTAGCAGGCGCGTGTAATTTGGTTTAAAGTGATAGTTCAGTAACAGCGCGCTTGAGAGGCTGCAGTAATTGTCCCCGCTGACACGCTCAGTCGCGTGTGCCCCCGCTTGAGGGCCAGCGGCGATGTCTAACAATTAGAACTGTGTGAGTCTTGAATGATTGTTTCCCGCTGTTCTTATTTTTTTATGACCCACACCGACGCTCTTCGGCCCGAGTGCTTTTTAGACGCACCCAGGCCAAGCCACACACTACGTTCGGCCCTTTCAGACGCACCCAGGCCAAGGCACACACTGCATTCGGTACCCCCAGTATGTGTGAGACAACAGGCAGTCCCCCAAGGGAGTCTTGCGAATGGTTACTTACCACACTTCGAGGTGAACGCCTTTGTAACGCCCCCAGCACACGGCCACAGCAGACGTGCAGAATGTAGCACACGCCCCCAGCGTTTGTCATGCCCCCAGCGTGCCCCTTGATGCGGCGCAATTGCGTAATTGGTGCTTCACATGGCATGAAGGGCGGACACACGCCCACAGAGCGGACACACGCCCACAGCGTTTGTCACGGCCCCAGCGTGCCACTTGATGCGGCGCAATTACGACTCACTTGGCATGAAGGGCGGAACGTACCACACGCCCCCAGCGTTTGTCACCCCCCCAGCACACACCCACAGCAGAACGCAGACACGCCCAAAAGGGACTACTTTGCTGGCACGCTTCTTTTAACTTTTAAATGTATATGTCAGCCGTCTGCATAGCCTATGTCCTTCTGCTGCAACTGCCCTTTCCAACGCTGTATTGGGTGTTATGATTGGTGCTGTGGTTACTGAGATTACCCGCCTCAAAGGTTTGGGCTCTCTCTTTATAATATTAGTAGGGATATATAAATAATATAGAGAGATTTGTCTGGCTGTAAAATGTAAGCACTTTAAGCCCTTTCCTAAACCACAGATAGTTAAAAAGCACATTTCAAAAGTTGCCAAATAGTTCAAAACAAAGTACAAATAAGTCACATTAAAGTAAATTTGCATTACAGTGAAGGAAAAATATCTTTGAGCGGAGTAAAAAATTAAATGGTTCATGGAAGCTTTTTCTTTGTGTGATGTATACAAGACTGAAACTACTCTGTTTTATCCTTGTTGTATTGTTTAAATCACTACATTTTCGGTTGAAAGTGACATAATTACAGACCAACAAATGAGTGCAATTTGCAACATCATAGGTGGTCTAATGCTAAGAAAACGCTATGGGCCTGATTTAGATCCCAGCGGAGGGGTTACTCCATCCCGTTCGCCTAACTATAAATCCAATATGGGCAGGTACTGCTGAGTCCCCCTCCCTTGGACAGACAACCCCCTTTTACCTCAACCTGTGGGGCCCCTATAGGCCAGACAGATCCTCCTCCATTTCCCTCCAAGGCAACAATGGGGTAAACAACCTTTACAACGCAACTTTTACAACGTAGTGCCTTTACAACGTGGTATTTACAACGCAAACCATTACAACGCTTTGCGCTGGGGGGGCGCTCTAGGATAGGGAATAGATTTAATTTACTATCCAACACCTTCCCTACTATCCACGGGGACTGGAGTTGGAATAGTAAATTAAACTATTCACTATCCAGCACCTCAAAGCATTATGCGTTGTAAAGGCATGCGTTGTAAAAACAGCGTTGTAAAGGCATGCGATGTAAAAGCATGCGTTGTAATGTCATACATCCCAACAATGGAGACAACACACCAAAGCTTGGGTTAAGGGTCGTAGAACCCCAGACGTATTTTATTCATAACAATAACAAAACATTAATTGTAATATTGACACCATTTTACAAAATACGCAGATGGTCCGATTCATTACATTGATAAGTACAGTAAGTCATGTGGCTATCCTTAACATGTTTCTAGTACATAGCCATTCCTATCACAAGCTAATTGATCAGCAACATTGTCTTTCTGAGTATCCCTGTTTGAGTCTACGGCAAGGTCAATGACTGGTCAAGATCAAGATCATGCTAGGTCCCACCCTCCTACCGGAGTGACCTTGCACAGGAGGCCCAGTTCACCGGAAGGTTATCTATTCCCGGGCAACCCCCACGCCCTCAACAATATCTCAATAAGGGGCAGTGCTGGTATGCCCAGTTTTCTTGCGCCTTTGCGCGTGTGCAGGGGTTGGCCATAAAGCCTACCAAGAGGGGAACTTCCCCTCCCCATGCACCTTTCGAGCCTGCCGGCTGTAACTGCCCCTTGAGTTCCATGAAAGACCATCTGTCCCCCCCTTAGGCTTCCCCATTTGACAATCGTGATGCCAGCTAAGGACGGTAAACAATGCCCACCAATCATGACCTAACCGCCACAGGCCAGCATAGTTGCCCGACTATATGGCCCCCCTTGCCTCTAGAAGATCATGCCCTGCCCTGCTCCACGTCCCTACTAGCCAGGCAAATAAATTCTCTAGCAATATCTCATTACCTCGCTTAGGGCCAGATGTAGGTAATTCATATTTACCGACTCTTAAATACAGAATTTTACCGATTCGGTATTTAAGAGTCTGTAAATATGAAGGGGGGAGATGTAGGTATTTCAGATTCTGTAAATACCGAATCGTTAAGATTGGGTATTTACCGAATCTGTAAATACCGAATCGGTATTGACCATTGATTCCTATGGGCCTTGAAGCCCATAGGAATCAATGGGCAATACCAATTCTGTAATTAGAGAATCGGTAAATACCGAATTTTGCAAGGGTGCAGGGGGTGTCACTTTGACACCCTCTGGCACCCCAAAAATAGGCATGTGCGCCATGTGGCACACAGACATGCCCTAAGGGCATGTCTGTCTGTCACATGGCTAGGTGTGCATGCACACATGTGTATGCACACCTGAATTCGGTATTTTAACACCCAATTGGATTGGGTGTTAAAATACCGAATCTGAAAGGCCTGCGGCACTCAAAGATGTGCTACCTACATATGCTTTTACAGACTCGGTATTTTTACCGAGTCTGTATTTACCGATTCGGTAATTTTACCGAATCTGTAAATACAGATTCGGTAAAATACCGATTCTGTAAAGCATGCTCCTACATCTCAAAATCCAATTACCGGTCGGTAACGGCCGAATTCGGCCGTTACCGACCGGTAATTGGCCACCTACATCTGGCCCTTAGAGAGATGCACGCCATCCTTTAGCAAAAACGACTTTCCCGGATGCACCGATGCGCAATTGTCTGAAGCTTCGGGGATCGAAATAACTTTTCAACACAGTTGTTGATCCTTTTAACTAAATGGTTCAGAGCCCACACAGACTCACCCCCTCTCCACTGAAATCTGGGGACCATGTGTGACCAGGCCAGCACTGCTTGCGGGCATCTCCTTGCCAGCCAACATACCTCTGTAATCAGGGCTTCCACTACGCCTTTCCTACCCGGTGCACCAGGTCATTACCTCCTAAATGCAAGCGAAAGGCTGCAGGGGGTACACGAGTCTTGTCCAGCAAGATTTTCCAACATATCCCTAAGCTGGTCAAGGTGTAGTATTCCCCGACGATCGAAAGAAACATTGAAACCGGCCTGATGTGCTCTGTGTGCGTAGTTGCCTGAAAAGAAAAATTGTCTCAACCTGCTCACATATGAGTGACCAATGATCCACAAGTCCACTTCCCTCTGCCCTCAGGCAGGTACCTGGGATGCAACAGGTGCCGACAAACGCTGAACTGCTGCAAGCTTCCACCTGTGGGAGAGGATGTTGAAACTGCAAGTCAAATCAGAAAGAGAAAACACAGTGAGTAACACAAAACCAACTTTTTAGTTTATAGGCAGCCTCACATAGAGCTTGTAACAGTCTGAGGACCACCTACCAATCCTCTGCACCAAGCTCCCGGAAAAGCCCCTGGCTGTTGCCTCTGTGGTGGCCCCTATCCTCAAGGAGTGGGTCCCAAAACTGACTGGGTCCAAACCGGCCACCTTCATGGCTGCACGCATGACCCTCCTGAATTGAAATGTAGTGAGCGGGATTCCATCATCATGCATTAGTAATGGACCCCCTGCGCCCCATGGCCTGTGCACTATGAAAATACCTCGAGATTGGCAATGGGGCAGCAAACACTCTTGTGCCCTTTGCAACACCACTCCGTCCCCTCTACCATCCTGATCGGTTTTAGACTTGGGAATAGATATGAATAGGTATTTCCCTTGAACCCTCACGTGGCTGAATTGCAGTCCCCGTGCCAGTCCTTTTTATTTTTCGCCACCAACTCCCCAATCCTGAAAACGCCATAGAGCACCAGAGCAAAAGCTGCTGTGAAGAGGAGCGCTTCCCCTGGTGACTTTCAAACCTGACTCAGTGCACCCGGCAATGCTGACAAAGTGTCGATACCTATCGAGTGCCTCTCATCTAGCTGGGGACCTTGCAGGCGCTTCCACTCTTTTAGTACCTTTCTCACTATAAATGTGCTGGTGGGGTCACGCCTGCCATGCGTTCTTGCAAAAAAGGAAATTGACGCTATATGGCACCTTGCTGATGCCACTGAGCACCTCGTCCCTCATTTCTCTCACAAAAGAACCCACTGCCGCTGTATAATGCCTAGTGTCCTCCCATCCCTCCCCCAAAAGGTTACAGTAGGCCCCAAACGGCTCTTCATATGCCCGCCTGGTCCTGGGTGCTAGGCTAGCTGACACGAGGTCCGATAACTGAGGGCACCAAGCTGCAAATCTGGTCTGGGAAAGGCGTTGGGTTCTCTGCTGCTTCCGGGTGGTGGGACCTGAACACCTGCATCCTAAAGTGAGAGAGCACATCAGCAGCATGATTTAATACACCAGGGACATATTTTGCCCTAAACAGAACATTTAACCTCATGCACATAAGTATTATTTCTTTCAACAGTTGCAGAATAATTTTACACTTCGCCGATTGGTAGTTGATGCATTCTACCACAGACATGTTGTCAGACCAAACGACCACAGATTGGTTCCTCAGCTGTACTGGCCAGATGGACAATGCCACTAGGATGGTAAATAATTCCAAGAAACCAATGTTACCTGTGAACCTGGATTACACCCAGCATGCTGGCTAGCACTGCGCTGCCCATGCTGGGCGTAGAATGGTGCCAAATCCCTCGCTACCTGTAGGGTCGGTCTCTGGGTGGGCTGGGCCACACTACCTTGCCATTAAAGTCACACAGGAATGCCATCCAAATCCATATGTCTTGACTGACCTCACTGGATAACCTGGTGTGATGATGCTTTTCTTTTAGACTTGACATAGCCTGGGCAATGGTGCGTGAGAATGGCCACGCCATGGGCATGGCTTTTAGTGCACAATTTAACTGCCCCACTGTTTGTTGGAGCTGGTGCAGCGTAACCTTCTCCTTCCTCAAACATTCCTGCAATGCTGACCTGAACGCTTTGATTTCTTCTTTTTGCAGTTGTGACAACCTTTTTACTGAATCCAATTCTATCCCTAGGAATTCAATCTCTGTGGTTGGCCCAAACATCTTACCTTGCGCCAAAGGAACTCCAAAGTTATGCATGAGCACACAAAACCTCTGCAATGCCCAGCCACACTCTTGAGACCCTGGGGCTCCTCAGGAAAGGAAATCGTCTACGTAGTGCAGGACTGACCGGTGGCCCGTCACCTGCCTGAAAACACATTTTAGAAAAGAACTCAACTTCTCAAAGTACGAGCAGGAAACGGAACACCTGATAGGCATGCATTTATCCATATAATATTTCCCTTGGAACTGGCATCCCTGCAGGTGAAAATCTAGTGGGTGCACTGCAATAGGCAGAAACCTGACGCAATGTCTGAATTTTCCAGCAGTGCGCCTGGCCCTAGACCCCTAAGCATTTCAATTGCCTGATCAAATGACGCATATCTGACTGTGCACAGCTCCCCATCTATGGCGTCATTCAGTGATTGGCCCCTGGGAGCTGATAGATTGTGAATTAATCAGAACTCCCCCTGGTCCTTCTTGGACACCACCCCTAATGGGGAGCACACAAACCCCTCTACTTGTATTACGTCAAATGGGCCCGCCACTCTGCCTAACCTCAATTCTTTTTCTATTTTTGCTGCCGCCAACCCGTTATTGGATCTTACAGAAAGCTGATTCTGACAATGTGAAACTCCCACATACTCAGGTGCTGGAATTCTGAAACCGCCCCTGAAACCTTCCAATAAAATCCTCGCTGAATTGGGACAGCTGTACTTATTCAACCTTGGTATTAGGGCACTGGTTATGATGGGGGATCAGGCCTTGGTGAGGGCTACCCCCTCAGTCCTGTTTTTTGACTCACCTGTCCTTTGATTTTTTGAAACACTTGGACTCAGGGTGTGATGTGTGTCCACAGAAGGAACATGCATGTTTGAACTTGCATGTGCCTGCTGCCCTGGTGCACGAACACCTGTTAAAGTCTCAACATCCCCCCTTCTTTCCTCCTCCCCCAAGCTAACTGGTGGGCCTGATCAAAAGGACTGTCCCAGTGAGCTGTCGTGGGGTACAGACTTCATGTGCCTCAACCACATAATAACTTCAATTTGGTCCCAAGTGAGGGCAGGGTCAGTTGCCTTTGCCCTTCTAAAATCCTTATCATATTCTTTCCATCCCACCCCACCATATTCATCATGCACACACGCTATCCTATTCTGGTAACATGCCATCTGTGCACCTAAACCCGGGAAACGTTCAGATATTATTGCCATATAATTAGAGAAACCCTTGAACCAATTGAGCAGAGTCTCATCCACTTTCTTCTTCTGTAGCCAACTAGACCACTCACTTGGGTGCACCCACTTCTTATTAGTTTTTGCTTCCTCTATCTCAGCATTGTCAACCAAACAGGTAAAATATATTGACATACACCCCCTTCTAAATTTTTTCTTTCACGTCTTGTGAGATATACCCCCTCAACCAATCCCTAGAAGAACTAAGTTCGCCCAAACCTAAACTTGGCAATGTCTGTGGCATACCTGCTGCTGGTGCTTCCAGTTTCTTGGCTTTCTCCACTTCCAATGGTGTGCTTACTTTGAGAGGGTTCTCTCTGGTCGCCTTGGGTGCTGCTCTGCTAGCCACAGTGCTCCCTGCCGGCACCATCTGCCCTTCTCCTGTCTTTGCCCTCTCAAACTGCACCACCAATTTCTTAGCCCTCTCCAGTGCGCTGTCCTTTCTAATCAATGTCCCTGCACCGGGTTCCAACTACCTGCCTTAGCCAGCCACGGTAAAACTGCTGCCAAACTAGCCACTAAATCAGGCTTCCAAGGCACACCCCCAGATGGACCCGCTCCCCCTGGGATTTTTGGGACCTGGGGCAGGGGATTGGTACCAGGAGTACCTCGTTGACTACCCCCTCTGTTCCAGGTGGAATCACCGCTGGTGCTACTGGCACACTACTTGCTGCTACTGGCACTGCCACTACCGGTGCCACTGGTGCTGCCCCCTCTGATCCCCCCACTCTCAGTTTCTAGTGAATGCCAATCAACAAGAACCTTTTTAACCAATAAACAGAAACACCTATACCCCAAAGCCGCTGTAGCGCAGCAAAACACAAGCCCCCTAACCCCTTCACCTTAAATTTGTGGGCTTCCCCAGCAGGGACCGTCCAAGATTACCAGTGTGCCTTAAACAGACCAGCTGGAGCCACCACCGCAACACCAATCATGCAGGGCAGGCGAGTGAATCAGCTCCTTATACCTGCAGGGAACAAAGAAGGTAGGGGAGAAAAAAAATGAAAAAAGCCCTTTCCAAGAGGTCTCTGTCCTGGAGACCTTCGTGTCCTGTTCAGGCAGTGGAGTGGCGACGGAAGAGGCCGATCCGCCGCTCCACAGCTCCGCACTTTGCCTGAATTGACCCGGAAGAGCTTCTTGCGCTTCCGGGCTATGGCCCCAGCGTCCAATCACTGTAGGCTGAGGGCGGGAACCGCCGTGTCACTTCCTGTGCATGGCAACTCCGCCTCCCGCCTGCCCTCCGGGAGACCTGCACGACCGCCATATTCTGCGGCGTACTCAAGTCCTGTTCCTGCCTTCGGATAGGATATAATAGGATTTATATTTCGCGAGCAGGATATCCGTCATGGTTGTGATGGAGTAACCCTTCCGCCAAGATATAAATCAGGCCTGGGGAAGTCCTGGGTTCGAAGAGATGCACATGAGATCACGAAATTACATTACAATTAATTGCTGCTCACCTGCCAGTAGGATTGGAGTCTCCCAAAGGGGGTTGCATGGGGGCTAACAGTATATAACTAACAGTATACACTCATATTGTGTACGTTAACACAAAAGACCCCTTTATGTTGTCTAAAGTGTCTGAAATAACATGAGGTAGGAATTAGGAATTTTGGTGCTTGGACTGAAGAAATATTTCACACAATATAAAAAAATTCAAAGTAGCATTAAGTGATATAGTTAGTGTGGGACTGCGGGGACATGCATAAACAATCCGCAAAAGACTATCCAAAGAAAATAGGGGTCTACGAAATGGATAAAAGTAACAAAAGATATTTAAACATTTTCATTTAGTTTCTGGTCAGGAAAATAAAAAATTTAAAATAAATTTAACTTTTCATGGACAATTATTTTCATGAAAAGCTCTTTCCAGCATGAAGACCCGATTTAAAATGGAGATTTTGATTGTGCTGTCCTATAAGTATTAGAAAAGTGAGGGGGGAGTGTGGGAAAGTGTACAAAACATAGTGGGGCATATTTATCATACTTTCATGAAGCACAGCGCAGCAAGCCATCTTGCTGCACTGCATGTAAGGGGAAGGGCAGGAATGAGCCATTTTTTAACATCATATGGCACAGTCCTGTGCTTTCCTTGAGCTGGTGCACTTTTGGTTGCCTCCCGCCAATGCAAGGGTGCCTGTGTTGTAAGCAGGATTGTTTGGTGCAGGATGGGACACCTTCCTTCACATAAACAATCCTGAGAGGCATTTTCCTCTTTCTGTGTGTGCTGCATAATGCAGCACACAGAGAAAGAGGAAAAAAGGAGGAGAAAACAACATATTTCTCCACGTTACGCCTTAACCTGGCAGGGAAAGCATTTCTATGCACTCCCAGGTCTACCACTAATGGAAATCTAGGAATGCACCAAAATCAATGGGTAGATGTGTGGGAACACCCGAGCTCCACCCATAGAACATCTCCCTGGGGTAAACTAAAACAAGGCAGCAATTTGTGCTGCATTGCGATACTTTGCATTAATCAAGCATTGCAGGGCCAGGCAAGGCGGCCTTGCGTGCCTTGATAAATCTGACTTAAGTGTTCAGTCGCTCTTGCACCCTCTTGTGTGATGAAAGAGCAGCGCGACACTATGATCAATATGGGCCTGTCATTTAATGAAGGTGCAGGGGAAAGCTGAACTAGCCAGCTGGGCTATGGGGCAATATTTTAGGGGGATGGAGAGCCGTGGAGGCTAGTTCCAATTCCACGGGGTCACAGCAGCAGGGCCGGCCTTTAGCATGTGCAGGGTGACAACCTCCAGAGGGACTCTGGACCTCCCTGCAACAATCTCACTACCACTTTGGTACAAAGTAAAATGTGTGTAAACACTTTCTTCTGAAACCTGCTGGCACCCGTATCTGCTTTTTGTTCGTTATGTTTTTTATGCCACTCCTTAATTTTGCCCCCTCACCTTCTCTTCCCCCTATCCTCCCAAACTTTCAATACATAGAAAATTAAAGATGACAAGGTAAAGGGGATGTCAACTTTGATTTCGCCCAGGGCGCTCTGTAGCAAAGGTCAGCTTTGCACAGCAGTGCTATGCAAATAGTGAACAGGTGGACCTGGACCTGAAGCTTTGTAGCACCATTTTGAAAGTTGGGTGCTGTTAGTGTTTTTATTTCATTTCAGCATTTTTCACAGCATCAGTACATGTTTGCACATACACTCTGAAATTGGTTATATTCTATCCACCACCCACATTCACAGATAAGCATGAGGGAAGTCAGTAATGAGGACAAAGAGAAGCACAACAGGAGCCTGACACCTTGCTAATAAAATTGATAGTGATGATTGTGTGTGTGTTAATAAAAGCAGGGATTGCTATCTATTCATGACATGCCGTACACCTCATCCACACACTTTCTGACTCCCACAGGAGAGACATCCATGAAATGTATTTATTTCATTTATTTAAAAGGTTTTATATAGCACTGGCTAGACCCGGAGGTATCAGAGCGCTTTACATGAGCATCAGATCATAGTTACAGGTTACATTGTTACAAAGGTTTCACAATTATAAGAGCATGGCAACATAGTTAATTGTAAGGTCGAGTTAAACAATAAGCACACGTACGTAAGATGAAAAGCAGACAGGGGGGAACATTCAGGGGAGGGGGAAGGAGCTGGGGAAGTAGACAGGTAAAGAAGGCGGGAAATAGGAGGGGAGGGTGAAGGACACCGCATGGAAAGGGGAGGGGAAGGGCGACGGGGACGCAATCCGGTAGACGAGTCAAAGCAACGTCCAAAGTTCAGTAAACTGTGATCCCAGGGGTAGTGGTATCACTTCACTATCTCAATTGCAGGAGGCTCCCTTTACGCAGTGGACTCTCTCAGAGGAATCTCTGAGACTCCAAGGCCTACAAACTGGATCCTTCCCCAAAAAGGGGAGAGGGAGTGCTTTGGCAAGGGGGTGCCATACCATACCTCTGCTGAGAGTGGCTCCCTTGGCGCAGTGGACTCTCTCAGCGGGTTCGCAGAGACTCCAGATTCTAAATATTGGCTCTTTCCCCAACAAGGGGAGAAGGAGTGCTTAGTTAAAGGGCACAAAGGACAGGGGGCTAGGCAGACTAGCAAGCAAGATGAGAGATTCAGGGGAGAGGGGATAAGAGCTAGGAGCTAGGGAGGTAGACAAAGAGAGAAAGAGTACTAAATAAGAACAAATGTAATTAATGAGTTATTATATAGCGCTGGCTAGACCAGAAGGAATCAGAGCGCTTTACATTAGGAACAATAATGTTGCAATTTACATCAGTTAAAAGTTACATAAGTATCAAGAACAGCATTTGAAGAACATAGGGGACAAGGTGAATGGAGCAAGGAAGGGTAAGGGGATAGGGTAAAGGGGTAGGAGGAAGATAGGACGTAGAGACGAGTGGAAAATCTGCCCAAGGTCCGGCTGGGTAGGTGACGGCAGGGGGGGAAATCCACAACCCATCTCCTCTATAACTATATGGTAGCTCCACCGGGCATCAGCCAAATCGCTCTGTCTCCACAGTCTGGGGTAAGTTCCGCAGGTTCCAAGACCTGATGTGTAGGCAGGTTAGGGGATAGGTTCAAGATCTGGTCAATGTCCAATTGTTGTCCCAGGGAAGTAAAACAACGTGTAGGGGGCCATTATGGAAGCCATTGTGGGGTCAGGCAGGGGACTGAACTGTACACTGGTACACTGGTGGCCATCCTAAGGTCAGCGATCTGGCAGTTAAAGTCAATATCCAGGATAGCGGCCGCTAGAGAATAACATCCAGCGTGCACACACCATCACACGCACAGACATGCACAAGCACACCCAATTGTGAGCAAGCACTCTCATATGTGCATCGACGCACACACATATGCACATAGACAAAAAACATCCAAGAACACAAGTACACAAAAAATCCCATGCTCCATTACAAAAACACCCAAAAACATGCACACGCAAACATCACATGCACAGACATGCACAAGCACACACATATGCGCTCACACTCCCATTCACGCAGACACGCACAAACACACAAGGACACATCCAAAAACTATCAAAAACACAGGCACACATACAATCACATGATCCAGAACAAAAAATACCCAAGGACGTACACACAAATACATGCACACACACAACCATCACATGCACAGACATGCACAAGCATACAGAAATGTGCACACACACTCTCATACACAAACCGAGGGCGCATACAAGCACACATACAGAAACATCCACGCGCACAAGCACACATATAATCCCATGCTCTAATACAAAGACACTCAAATACATGCACACACCATCACACACACAGACATAAGCATACATACAGAAACATCTGCTCGCACAAACACAAGCACACATAGAATCACATGCTCTAATACAAAAACACCCAAATACATGTCACATCATCACATGCACAGACATTTGCTACGGGCCCCCCAAAATAAAGTAGGTGAGTGATTATATTTTGTCGCCAGCAGCAGCATACATTGCCACTTATCTGTAGATGACCTAAAATGTTTAAACAGTGTTTCATCATCCCTAGCCTGGGAGCATGTGAATGAAACACGTTGCATACAGCGCTCTGTAACAATTGTCTTTATTCTTCAGCATATGATTGCACAACTCCCCAATGGTATGCATTACGGCATGATTTAAATAGCCATACCCTAACACCTCCCAGCAGCTTATGTAGTTCCTGTTTAAAGACCTCTTAGAATCGTAAAGGTACTAATGTTCATAGCATGAAGACTCTACATCTCCTTTCTTAAATAAAAAGTTCAAACAAAATCAACATCATATTTCCTCAATGAGTTGTAGAAGCGCTTGCATTGGTCTGCCAGATCAAGTAATATGAGGTGGTTGAGTGGTACATGGTCTATTCACCAATGACATAGGTTCAGATGTTTGATCTAGATGTTCAAGTGGGTTTACCGCAATCACTTTCCCCAGGGTTCAGATGAACACCAAATCAAATATCTAAAGTGTGATGAGCCCCTTGCGATGAACTTTCCATGAAAACTTGCAGTCACCATGTGGCCTTTGGTCTTTACAACTTTACAACTTTCAGTGGGTCGAAAGCAAAGGGAGTGTCTTGTTTCCACTTCCGTTTCTGTGTGACAAGTTCCCAGTCTCCTTTGTTGTTTCCTGGGTGTGTCGGCGCAGATAAGCATATGTTTTCATTTTGCAATTTTGAGGCTTGTCTGTGACAAGAACCTTGTCAAAGTTTGTTGATTGGTCTGATGTCCATTGTGGTAGTTTATCCCCTTTTGCACTCCCAAACAGCAAGGTGGCAGGACTCTCACCGGTGGTGGAGTGGGGAGTTGTCCCATAGGCATGAAGAGCTTGACACATGGCTTGCTTCAGATCAATTCTCTCCAATGATGTTCGCTGAATTATTCTTTTGTTGGTGCCCATAAATCATTCAACAAAAACAACAGGGTGATGGATGGAATGCTTTAACTAATCTCAGCCACAGACAATCGCTGTGGGCCGCATCCCAATCCATAGTTTATTGCACACCATGCCACCTCAGATTAGACCCAGCTATATGCAAATCAGTCCTGACCCTGCTCCTCATGGGAACAGTCCAACCCAAACTGCCAGGCCAGGTCCTCCCTGAACTGGAACACAAGCAAACTAGGTCCAGATGTTGTCCTATTTAGGGCTCTTCAGGCAGGTATAGCTTGGTTCTAGTGGCACATTGAGCCAAGAACCCACGTCTGTGCATACCCAGGTCACTTAGGGTGGCAAATGCAAAAATAACACGGTGATGGGTGAAATGCTTAAATTAATCTCAGCCACCTGCAATCACTCTGGCTGCATCTCAATCCATAGTTTTTTACCCACCATGCCACCTCAGTTTAGACCCAGCCATATGCAAATCAGTCTTGACCCTGCTCCTTGTGCGAACAGTCCAGCCCAAACTGCAAGACCAGGTCCACCCCGAATCAGAACACAAGAAGCCTAGGACCTGTTTCACCCTAGTTATGGCTCTTTAGCCCGTCATAGCTGGTTCAAGTGGCACAGTGAGCCTGAAACTAATGTCAGGCATACCCAGTGTACTTAGGGCAGCCAATGCAAAAACACAGCTGGGCTGAGGCCAAAGCATTGTGCTCTTTTGATGCTCGACATTGAGTTGACTCAGAAACTCGTTGAACTTCTTGCTGTTAAAAGGTGGACCATTGTTTGTGTTGAGAATAGCGGGTGTACCCCACACTGCACAGATGTTATCAAGGCACTGGATGACTTTGTCATGGGTTGATGATGATAAGTCTTTCACCAACGGATAATTGTCCATTCTCCAGGTGCCCACCGAAATAAACTGCCACTCTCTCCCAGGCATGTGCAGGAAGGTCAGACATTGTCAATAGAAGCTGTGTCACTTTAGGTTATAAGCAGTTACACAGATGACATGCTTTCAGTTCCTTCTCAACTAGTTCATAGAGTCAAGGGAACAACACTTGATCCGTCAGGGCTCTTTTGATGGCTGCAATAACTTGTCTCAGGTATGATGATTCACTAGCCTCTCAGTACAATTCTTTCTCGAGTGAGGGATAATTCATATTGTAAATTTTAAAATTTCTGAAATTCAGCAAATGCTCAAACATTTTTATTCCACAAGTGAGTAAGTTTGGGCGAATTTTGCAGATCTGCGGTCCTCAAAATTCACGCGAAATCACAAAAAAATCCGCGAACTCAATGATTTTTTTGCGATTTGCACTCTACTCAACTGGAGTACTCTACTGGCTAATCAGTAAGTGCAGCTGCGTAAAGGGCCAGAAGATTTGTCTCCACTGACCATCTGTGCCTGTAACTTTGCCACCGCGCCAAAAGGCACCGAGGTCCCTTGAGTGAGCTGTCCATCATAGTTGGGAAAGGGCGGGAAGACGTTTGATACCGCTAGTGTATGGTGCAGGGCTTCTATGCGTGTCAACATGCCTCTTGTGTATAAACGGTCAGAGAGCGAGCAGGGCAGCAGGTGAGGAGAAAGCAGCCTCCTGGTCACAAGAACTACACGGGGATTGCGCTTGAGAAACTCATGGATGCAAAGACCTCCCTCGAGTATTACAGCTAATTTTCAATGGCAGATATGGGGTTAAAGCACACTTGCCTAGCCTCGACCGTGCTCACTAATGTTTTTTGCTGATTAAAACGTTACTGAATTTGAGCTTCAACTCGGGCACCTGCTTTATGTCTGTAAGTGCTTCCTGTTGAGGTTTAATTTTAGTGACAGGAGCCTTGTGCCAGAATGAATCCTGCCCTGCATAGTTATCCACGAAGATGCCACCGTTTTGTGCAATACCTCTACTCAACTGGAGTACTTTCTACTGGCTAATCAGTAAGTGGTACCTCGTTGGGTAAATGTATAGTGCTTTTCCTACACTGCAGCTGCGTAAAGGGCCAGAAGATTTGCCTCCAGTGACCATGTGTGCCTGTAACTTTGCCACCGCGCCAAAAGGCGCCGAGGTCCTTTGAGTGATCTGTCCATCATAGTTGGGAAAGGGCGGGAAGACGTTTGCTACCGCTAGTGTGTGGTGTGGGGCTTCTATGCATGTCAACATGCCTCTGGTGAATAAAGGGTCAGAGAGTGAGCAGGGCAGCAGGTGAGGAGAAAGCAGCCTCCTGGTCACAGGAACTACACGGGGATTGCCCTCGAGAAACTCATGGATGCAAAGACCTCCCTCGAGCATTACAGCTAATTACAGCAAATATTCGACGGCGGATATGGGGTTAAAGCACACTTGCCCAGCCTCGACCGTGCTCACTAATGTTTTGGACTGATTAAACGTTACTGAATTTGAGCTTCACCTTGGGCACCTGCTTTATTTATATCTGTAAGTGCTTCTTGTTGAGGTTTAATTTTTGGCCCACAGGAAGCACTTACAGAGTTAAGGCAGGTGCCTGAGTTGAAGCTAACTTTGTAAACATTTTAGAATGGCGCCGGCAAGTTGCCAGAGTTGAAGTTGCAACTTCAACTCGAGCACCTGCCTTAACTGTAAGTGCTTCCTGTGGGCCCAAAAAAAAATCCGCCCGCGAATGGATTTGCAGATTTCTCGACAATTTCGCGAGATTCGCGGAGTGCGAAATTGCTGAAAATCCGCAAATTCCGCGAGTGGAGCGGATTTTTGGCCCACACTTACAAGTGAGTTGAAATGATGTCTTTCAGTATGGGCATGTTATTGTCTGTGTTGGTAGTATCAATAATCTGTTCAAGGGATAAAGCTGCTGGTGTAATAGCCCTCACAATAAAGTCAACATACTTCCCAGCCACTTTGGGTATCAAACTGTCGTGCGGTGGTGGCACTCATGAAATGTAATCAGCAGGGTTATGATCTTTTCGCAGGTTGTGTACAATTTCATAATCATATTCTTGCAGTCGCAATCCCCACCTGTCAAAGTGAGGAGGCATCTTTGACCCCGGGTTTCCAAAGATGGTGAGCAATGCCTGATGATCTGTGATGATGGTGAAATGTTTTTCTTACAGAAACACATTAAAAATGTTTGTAGGCCCACAGCACAGTCCGACTCTCCTTCTCCGGCTGAGAATAGGCACGTTCAATATAAGGCAGACTACGACTGGCGTGGGTCCCAATGTGTCTCTGAGCATTCGGATGACTATTGTGTTGAGCAAGAATAGCTCCCAGCCTCACTTGGTTTGCACTTCTCTGTCATCAGTCCACCAGCGCCGAGACACCTTCGGGTATTTGTGCGCTCTATAAAATGCATAAATAAATAAAATCTACTTTGATCTCAGTATGCAATTTGGAGTCAAAGTAGACCATATCATTTGCATTTTCAGTCACATCATTTATTATTTTGACACTTTAATCATAGTCGGGGGTCAAATTGGAAAGGACATTTCGCTTTGTCAAATCTCTCATTTGTACACTCACTGTAGAAAAGTCACAAATATACTTTGAGCAATTACTGGCCATGCCTAGGAAGGATCGCAGCCTAGTTACATTTTTTGGGTGGGCAAGTAGATGACAAAGCTTGCACCTTATCCGGGTCAGGAGTCATTCCTCCCTCTGAGAATATGTACCCAAACAATTTGAGTTTGCTCTTGTAAAACTCACACTTTGCTGAATTCTGAGTGAGACTTGCATCAACAAGTAACTGGCACACTTGTGTAAGAACTATTTTGTGTCCCAAATACCAATATGTCATCACTGTAATTGGAAGCATGTGTAACAGGTTGAATTATTTGGTGTGTAACAAAATATTTCTGTAGCCGAAGATATTCCAAAAGTTAATCTTCTGTGTCTAAACAAACCAACATGAGTTGAAATATAGTAAGGTTCTTGCAATTGTCTTGTATCTTGAGTTGATGGTATACCTTGTTCAAATCGAGACAGGAGAACACTTTATCTCCATTCAATTGCATGATCTTGTCTGCTATGTGAGGACCGGGATGTCTTTCTCTCTTGATTGCTGTATTGGCCTGGAGCATATGAATACAAATGCACAGGGCACCTCCACTGTCCTTTTCTGGCCCTACCACTATGGGCAAAACCCAAGCCATAGGACCGGTTGAGAGTTCAATGACGTCATGTTTAAACAGTGTCTCTAGTTCTTTTTTGACAGCTTCTTGCAAATGAAAGGCGATTCTGCGTCGTTTGAGCAACATGGAGAATGTTCTCAATGACCTGAAGTTACACTTTCATTGTCTTAAGTATTCCCAGACCATGAAACAACCATGGGAACTTACTCACAATCTCAGACTGAGTGTGAAGGTTGTAATTGAGTGATATCAGTTCCATGTCAGCAGTGGTGGGCAAAGGTGAGTAAACAGGCACTGGATGAAGTTCTTTTAAGTACATAGATTGGAGCTTCTACTAACATAGATTTTGTGTTGTATGGTTACTATGAATGATCCCTGTCTTTGCAGTAGTTCAGAAACAGCCCATGTGTACACCTTTGTGCCCTTTGGAGTGACGTGAGGAACAGTGGACAGACCATTAAACCTTTCCAGGGGCATAATATGATGAAGCACCATTGTCTATGATGAATGATTATGGTTGATTATTGACTCTCAGTGGGATTTTGGGATAATGCCAAAATGAAGTTTGTTGTTTCATTCGGTGATCTCCTTTTGAATTGTGATCTTCTTCTCAAGAGCTTATTCCTACAAGCGCATGTTGTTCCTGGGTATCTACCATTAACGCACACCCATCTTTTTCATCTGCACTTGATTGTGATGTAGAATAGCCTCCGCAATTGGTCTTAACTTATTTCCAATTGTCCTATCTGATGTTGCTTTTTAGTTTTGTGGGTGTGGCAAGAATGTTTCTGGAATGTTCAGGCGTCCATTTTGTCCTTCCTTCATGAGGTATTTAAATTTTCTTTTGCTCTGCAGACCATTATGATTTTTTTTTCTTTCCCACAACCTCCACATGTCTGTCCTACGGCTGGACACTTATCTTTGTGGGGAACTTAAAATTCACATTGAAAGTATAATTTTGATTTCTTTAAAGATGTCGATTTACTTGCATCTTGTTTTCGCTGGAGCTTGCTGTTCTTGGTTAGGGCTGATTCATGTTGGGCCATTCCCACATCCATTTCATCAGCTTGTTGATATGTGCGCTTTGTGGCTCCTGCAGCCATTCGCTTTTTTTTCTAACTGTGTGTTTCTCTCAACATGCATCTCATAAACAAGTTGGGAAGACAGCTATTGATAATTCGGAGTCACATGGCTTCTTAATTGGTGAACTCACAGAACTTGCAATGTTTAATGACTGGCTCAAGTCTTTCAACAAGCTAATCCATCATTTCACCAACCTGTTGATGTGCTTGGCTGAAGATGTATATTTCATAGTCGACGTTCAGCAATGGTTTTAAATTGGCTGCAAACGCTTCTTTTACCTTTTGGTACGATCTGTTTCAGTTTGTGAAATTTTCATTAACGCTTCTTTCACTCCTTCACCTGCAAGGTTTTTTAACTATTAGATGGTTTTCTTTTCATCTTCTTCTTCTAGCATCTATGAAGTCATCAATTCTCAATCTACACAGCCCATGTGGGACCAATGTTCTGTATCGTAGCCGTGTCACATGGCGGAGGTGATTTCAGGAATGCAACAGCTGTATATTTCGTGCAGGCGACTTGCAGGTTTTGTAAGTACAACCTGTGTGTTTGAGCTTGAGTCTCCATGCCTGATCGGAGGCCGTATGGCACTTCACTCGCTTTTCCCAGTAAGTAGATTTCTGCTTTCGTGTCTGGTTGTCACTGTCTTTAGAGTTTGCGTTGCTTGGATGATGGCTCTGTGTTCCGACGCAGTGTAGTATCTCTTCCTTTGGCCTTACAAATGGATTCTGGTGAGCTTTTCTAATGTGCACCTCTGTCAGGCCTTCAACCTCTCCCTGGGCCATTGATAGGATAGAGTAGCAAGTTTACTCCACGCACACCGACCTTAGACTGCTTTGCATTGATTTTGGGCACTCGTGGCATGCACAAGCAGTTTGCTATATTGTCACAAACTCTCAGGGAAATCAGTCTTGTTCCTTTGGGGCACGTAACTGCTCCTAGTCCTTCCCAGCCTGGGAGCGTGCAAATGAAACATGCCATACATGGAGCTCTGTAACAGACCTCTTTATTCTTCAACATACGTTCACACAACTCCTGAGGTTCTTTAATTTTGACTCCATCTTACATTTGTCTTCAATTTGTGTTGCCTTTACACAGACTGCTCTATTCATGAAGTGTTTCTGCCCTTTTGACTGCAACGTGTAGAAAACCCCCCTCTGTCCTTGCTTTGAAAGCAATCTCAGACACTAGCTGGCCTAACTGCATACAGACATGTTCTGCCATTACTGATTGACCTATAAGTGCTGTAGTTGATTGCCTTTTGGGTTCGGCAGAAACACGACGTAAGGGGGACATTCTGGTTACATGATGTTTTTCTATTGGCTAATATTTTGTAGATCTTGTATGTCCATATTAGGTATTGTGTATGCTTGCAGAAGCTAGGACTGCCCCTTTCTTTTATGCTGAGTTTGTAAATCCTAAGCATATAAAAGACCTCTGTGTTCTGTATTCTTTAGACTGCCTCATTCAGGTGCTAAAGGCTCCTGTGCGACGTAGTCTCACTTAATAAGTTTAATAAAGATGTCTTTTAATATTTCAGCTTCTGTGCCAAGTTCTTTTGTATTAGTGAGACCCCTGAGAATGAAGATTTCAGTTCTTCACTCTCTAATGGTATGCATTATGTCATGATTTTAATAACCACACCCTAACACCTCCCAGCAGCAAATGTAATTCCTGTTTGAAGTCCTCTCAGAACCGCAAAGGCCCTAATACCATATCATCAAGATTCGACATGCACCCACCCCAACCACATTCGGAAAGGAAGCTGCTGCTATTAGCCCAACAAAGTTTCTGCGCAAGGCAAGGTAAAGGCCCCTCAACTTTCCTAAAAAACGTAACATGTACATTTTCTGTAGGCAGGAAACTGGTGGTGTGATTACTAATTTTTGTTTTGGTAAATCTGATGTCTTTATTCTTTGAGATCTGCATGAGTTTTCACAACGTAAGCTAAGGTGAATTTCTGTTATTATGGTTCATGTGGCAATATTTTACATTTGGTAAATATTCTTCAATATTTGATGTAAATCATCACCCTATACATCAGTTGTGTTGTTAGCAGCGAAGACTGTTTTGGAGGAGGATTTAAGTATGTATCATGCCATAAATGTGCTCTTTGGACTTTCAACCAATACATAATGGGAAGCATAACAAACAAGGTTTAGATGTGCTCTGATCGTCCTGTCCTAGTTCTGTGTGTTTCTTAAGCATCTGTATTTAAGATAGAGAGAGTAAAATTATAATTTTCAGTTTTCAAGTATGAAATCAGGGCTAGCTATACTCCTAACAGGATCGGACTTGCCTGAAGCGCAATCAGACACTTCCCGAAGGGCCAGATTGATAGGTCAGTGCATGGGTAGTGTTTTGGAGGTTTATGGGCCTGTTTCATGGTCTGTTGGGAGAGTTTCTACTGTTGGCCTCCCTAGTTATAGTACTAAGATTGCCTGTAGCAAGGTGCATGCAGTTTCCAGTCCCTTGCAAAACAACTTGAACTTTTAAAGTTCAAAACTGCCCTATTTTCAAATGTGGCCAACCTTTTTGGCTCTCTGGTTTGCTAATGGGGCCCTGGGTAGTTAATCCAGTTCAAGATGTTTTTGCATTCTGGCACAGGTATTGTATTTTACATCTTTCCATGAATGTACCTCCACCAGAGTGTCTCGAAGCAGCTCTGATAATTTTAATTGTGATAAAAAGATACCAGAATCGAGTGACAAATTCTGAGCTGCATGCACTACAGACATACTGAGTCTGGGAATCCTGTGAGCTGTATGAGGGGCACACTGAGGAAAGAAAGACCCTGCAATTAATTGGTGTTAGACCTGTGAGACTTAGGGTGGTCTTCCCCCAAACATTTTCCCTTCCTCCTCCATTTTTACTGATCCTGTTTTTGCTGGCCCTAGGATCCTGTGCACTTTTTCACTGCTGACCAGTGCTAAAGTACATGTGTTCACTCCTTAAAAAATTGTAACATTGTCTCATCCTCAAATACATATTTAGTTTACTTATTAATCCCTAGTAACCTGGTACTATATTTACCCAGGGCCTGTAAATTAAATACAAGTGGGCCTGCAGCACTTATTGTATCACCCACTTAAGTAGTCCTGTAAACATGTCTGAGGTTTGCCATTAGAGCCTGTGTGTGCAGTCCAACCTGACTAAATAAACCTTTTGCCTGGCCCAAACCTTCCTTTTTAATGCATGTAAGTCACACCTAGGGTAGGACCTAAACAGCCCTCAGGGCAATATATTTAAAAAGTAGGACATGCAATTTTAGTTTTTACATATCCTAGTAGGGAAAACATTTTCAATTCATGTTTTCACTACCTCTCCCATAGGATAAAATTTGAGGTACCTTACTACATTTAATAAGTTATAATTTCCAAATGATAGCAGGTACCAAGTTCATGTTTGCTGTCTTTGGAATTCTAATGAAAAATCTTCTCTCATAGTAAAGTCGGATTTGAAATATAATTTTGAAAATGTCACTCTTAGAAAGTAGAAAAAAACTGGAACCTCTTCAGGTCCCAATACAGGATGCACAGCTATAATGCACTAACGAAAAAGTTCAAACAATGTTCTTGAATCTATATTAAATTCAAGCATCTTCATACGTAAAATCCAACAAAGAAATTTGACAAAAAAGTTCAACAAATGCCTATCCAGGCTTTTTCCAAAGTACATGGGGATTCACCATTCCAAATGGTGCGACTTCGATATTCCAAACCAATGCATTTCGGGCACTCAGTGCCCTTCCTTAGGGGTAACAATGATGAAACAAATGACACATAAATAAATACCCACAGCAGGATCATCTCTATTGTTAGTGCTAGGAATAAGACCCCTCTAACTGCCACCATCATACATTCAATAAATTAAAAAGCAATGCATTATACACATACATATAATCTAAAAGTGCTAGGCGTTACTTGCATGGTGAAAAAATATTATACGCATTGTGAAAAAAATGTACAGTACTGTCACGTGTTTTGGTTTAATCAAGTGGTATGATTTAAACACGCTTGAGAGTTGAACGTTTGTTTTATCAGCACACTCACTTCGGTGTACGTAAGGTAAAATGAGTTTTTAAACAAAGAGTGTATTTACGTTTTTGGTTTTTAACATGCTCCGTTAAGATAGGTTTTTCGTTGGGCAGAAGAGTGTAGTAGTACATTATGTTTTTAACTTTGGGTATTGGTATCTGTTAAAGCGTTTTTTTTTAAATATTAGGTACATTTTTTTGTGTAACGCCACGCGGGTCCTAAAGTGCAATTGTGCCAGATTAATTACCTATAGCAATGTGAAGCTTGTAATATAAATGCACATAGCAGATTGTGAGTTGGCCATAGGAAGTTGGTTCTAGTTGGCCTTCTTTATACCAAGAGCAAGCATGTCTAGAGATGCTATGCCTTCCTCGAAGAGGCACACCCCTACTTCCCCTAGAAGTTGCTTTAGACAGTAGGGGGGGTTAGGTGGAAGTGCAACCATTAAAAGCACAGGGCATTATGGGGATTAAAGTGCAAATGTTCACTATATAATCTAAGACAGTAACAGGTCAATTTTTTATGCAGATTTTACAAGGGTCAAAAGCAAATGGTATTTGGAATTTTAGCCTCATTGACTACACTACAGAGAGACCCCTTATGCCGAGCGAAGTTAGGCCAAAAGAATCCTCTGGCTTTAGAGAAACTATAAGCACAGTAATACTGCAGGTCACTCAACAATGCAAACTAGTTCCTTATTACTGATTTCTCCTCTCCTACTACCCACTTGATCATTAGCCACAGCCTTTTCCTCAAACCTCTGGAAGATTTTCACCATTATATAGTACAACAAGGTATCGGTTGGTTTAAAACAGGCCATCACTGCCTCCCTACATAAACTTTTTCCTCGATTATTCCATTTCCTTTGCTAGGGCACACCCCAAACCTCCAAAACACAACTACACAAGCAGCATACATTGAGAATGTCCACCAGCCCTTGTTCACATAGCCAGCAGATCTCTTTTACTTTCCTTCTTTAGTTCTTTTCCAAGGGGGTAAAGTCTTAAGATACGTAAAATCTCTGCCTGTATTTCAGGGCCTGTTTCTTAACCTAATTGCTGTAGGATTCACTTAGGTAGCACTGCAGTTTCAGCCTGGTGTAACTATGGAGTTTCATCCATCCATGTCTTCTTTTGAATTCATTATTCAGTTCATATGTCCATCTCTTTATTGACGTTTCTAGTTGAATCTCCTTTATATCCTGAACCCCCAGGGCCCTTTAATAAGTGAGGTTGATTTAGCATTGCTATCTAGACATGCCTTCTCCAAGGCTCTGTGAATACGATAGATAGGAGTGTGAATGTTATTTCAATCACAAAACAAAAACAGGCACTATGGGGTCCATTAGGATGGCGGGTGGATTTAGTCCGCCCGCCATCCCATCAGTAATCGGGACCGCCCGCCATAAGGGCGGGGGTCCCACGGGGGGTATTAGGATGCGTCCACCACTGTGGCGGGCGCATCCTGTATTTTTAGCACTGTGGTGGGCGGTGCTCTCAGCACCGCCCGCCACAATGCTAAAAATGCACTTTTACATTTGCATAAACAACGCGGCAGGCACCGCGCCGCCACTATGTTTATGCAAATGCAGGGGGGGTACCACAGGTACCCCCGTGTGCACCCCCCACCTCTCCTTCACTCTGGGGGCCTGCAGGGGGCCCCCAGAGTGAAGACCGCATGCCAGATGCCGCCACGGAAAGGGCTCCCTAAGCCCATTGTAATATGGCTGGCGGTGTCTAATAGACACCTCCACCATATTAATCCTTTTCCGCCCCGGCCGCAAGGCGACCGGGGCTGAAAAGCGGCGGACGGTCTTTACGTCCGCCGAGGTCCCCCCCGCCATACTAATATGGCGGGGGAATTCGAATGCGGATGTCGGGCGGATTGCCACCGCGACCTGGTGAGGGCAATCCGCCCGACATCCTAATGGCCCCTATGTATCTATCCTAATGTGTTGCATAAGGCTCTATTTAGGCGCACCACTTAAAGATGTGGTAAGGACACTGGGGGATAATCACAAGGAGCTATCACCGAATTAACAGCACTTTATCGCAGCCAAAGTCGTGATAAATTTACCCCACCATTCACGAGCAGGTACTAAAGCCCACAGCACCAGTTTTGTTGCAATAGCAGCCGCAAAAAACATCGCCACAGAGGACTCCCGCAACTATTACTAATGAGTGGAAAGTAGGCGTTCCTGTGCACAAAACCGCAACAACACCACACCTCAACCTTCACAACGACCAGACGGATCGAGGATAAGAATACAAAACACGCAATAAGGCACCTTAGCAGCAGGAAATTTACACCTGCTCTGACCTGTTGTAAAGTTGGACGGCAGCCTGCAACATCACTGTCCACTACAGGCTTAAAGGGACAACCAACCTATGCATCCTGGCTGTCATCACCCAACAGGCCAACGGCACCAACACAGTGGACAACCAACATCCCACCCCCACATGCACCTGTTGGCCCCTGGCACACCCCAACCAACACACGCCAGAGTCGGCAGAGTCTCACAGCCAGCAACATCCAAGTCCCCCACACCTGTCCTGGACATTACCCTGGCACCCCAGGCCCAGTACGGCCAACACAATGTGCAGGACCCGCTGGAGACCAAGCAAGGACCATACGCCACAGCCGGATGCACGCACGTGTTGGGGGCAATACACTGCACACATGTCCCACCTGTGCCCCTGGTGACACAGCACACAATTAGAGCAACAGGAAGCACACTTCACACATCAATGTGCAGGCAACATCAGAACACCGTGGGACCTTCACCAATGTCGCCTCCAAATACACAGCCAGTGTGCATGATCCCTTCACCCTCCGAAAGTCCATCAGCAACCAACCTTCCCAGGATGGCACCAAGGGAAATGCACAGCCCCTTGGCAAGTTTCCATTTAAGACCCCACTCACCTCAACTCGTTAATCATGCAATCCACAACTCTGGCAATGCATACACCACAAATTCCCAACCAACATGCACAACAACAAGCCCACCCACCAGACACGATAGTACAACTTACAATGGTAACCTTGGCAAGCTGTGAACATGACCAATCAACGGCATGGCACCTCAGCCACCCAATAGATGAATGTGGGGAGAGGTGGCAACCAGGCATGTGTGAAGGATGCAGTAGAACCATGATTGGGAAAGTACACAATGCCAAGAGTGGCGGCGAAGTGCTGAACAGACTGCAGTATACAGAACACACGCATATCCACGGCGACATACACCTCTGGTGTATGGAAGATAGTGGACAGTGGACCCAACCATGTCACCCCAGCCAGTGGGGGTCCTCGCGGAAATGTTGCCTGTTACGCCTCCCCGTAAGCGGGAGCTGAGTGGGATGGGCCTGCATACGCCAGGCCAACGTAGGGGTGTGAATAAAAAGCACGTAGCCCTGGGCGTGGCCCTCTTCTGGAAAGCTCAACATCTCTGCCAGGGCGGTGCCTCCCACCCCGCCACAAAGCAGATGCTGTCCTTGTTAGCAGAGTTGCTTGAGATCCTGTGCACCTGCCGTACCCCGGCACGCTGGACCACAAACCCATCAAGGTCGACCCTGCACAGCCAGGCCAAACTGATCAGCAGCCGACACCAGCGTGTGTGAAGGAGAGCCCACCACGTGCCAGTGTAAGCTCCAAGCCCGAGGCCTGCAACCCAGCCAGCCTTTCAGACCACCACTGTCCCCCCGACGTTGGCCCACATTACTCCTTCCTCGTTGACATATTCTACCGATGTCCTCTGCTGCACAGTGGGTCCCATATGTGAAACTTTGTCCTGGCTCATAAATGGCAGTGACCCCAAATCCAGGCCAGCGGCCACAGCGCCAGACCCCCCGGATCAGTGAGGCATAGTTCCATATGGGCATCTTGAGACCTGTGCTGCCACAAACCCTGTTCAACACCATCCGGCAACCCATGCTGCCACAAACCCTGTACAACGCCATCTGGCGAGCAGTGCTGCCACAAACCCTGTCCAACACCATCCGGCGAGCCTTGCTGCAACAAACCCTATCCAAAGCCATCCGGCGAGCCGTGCTGCCACAAACCCTGTCCAACACCATCTGGCGACAAGTGGATGAGAGACCAGGACTACCTTACGGACCAGTAGATCTTCCATCCAGTGCCTAGTCACGAATCACGAATGGCTGAGTCCACACAAGTGGTCGCATGGTTGGAGAGGAGTAAGAGGAAGATGCAGCTCAGTCTGGACGAAAGCCGGGTCACAGTCACGGAGGTGACCGTACACGTGGTGCCACTGAACCTGAACTACGCAGGCCGGTGGGGCCACCAACCTATGCAGGTGACACTTGGTGAATGGCTCGTGTTGACTGCTGCCTCCAGCCTACAATGTTCTCGGCCTAGGCTGTGCTCAAGTAGGTCACAGATTTGGAACTGAACATCGAGTATGCAAAGGCAGATTACACATCATTGCACGCAAGGAGAGGCCTAAGAGGATGTTGCCTTGCATCTTGGCGGAGAGAAAAGGATCATCGCTACGGAGGTGTACGTACACTACCGACAACTGCCCTGGTATCACTAGCGCTGTGCATCGTGAGCCAATGACACATGGCTGTGGGCCACTGCTGTCCGCTGCCTCCGGCCTACATTGTGGTCCAGTAGGTCACAGAGTCATAATTCAGCAATGGTGGAGTTCATATCAGTGTACCCGCATCATCGCAGACTGCATCCCCGCTCAGCCCCGGGGCCACTCGTTCTGTTCCCCGAAATTCGTGGACACTCTCTGGTCGAACTGTGGTGACGTCTGAGCCTATGGACTAGGGGGCAGTTTTCATCCCCATGTAGCTAATACGGAATTGGTGGTGGCAACGAGGCTGTCGCATTCCACTACTCCATTTGCTGCTTCCTGATAAAATCAAACCTTTCGGCGTCTTGCCCTGGAGGAAACATTCCACTGTCCCCCAAAACACTCCGAAACATTAACCTCGGCCATTGATAGTGACCCGCTCAGGTTGCATGGCTCATCTGACTGCACCGCAAGTCACCGTCTCGTGGCTGGGTGCCTGTGCCGGCTGCAGTGTATCTGTACTAACTCTCTGCTGGTCCTGTCTGGGCCCCCTTCTCCGGAAACATTGGCAGTCCCCTGAAACATAGTCCTTGGGGTCATCAACGCCATTACTCTGTGGTCTTACGCTGTGCGCAGCCTCCGGACCCAAATATGGCCCACCAGGGCTCACACACCAAAGTGAGTCCAGACCAGCCCAGACGGCACATCAGCGCAGGAGGAACACACCACCACTGCAAGGACCACCTCCAAACGCCATCTCCCAGAGTTGAAGCGGTGGTCCTGGCAGACTTCGGAGTTGCTCAGGTCTGTTGTGGATTCCATCATCGGCCTGATTTCCTGCTCAGCACTCCAGGTGTCAGTGACTCAGTGGACCGCAGGCCATTGCCCGTTGCTGATTATATTTTGTGCTGTGGAGTGGTTGCACAGGTATGTCACCTCAAACAGTGTGGGGGCCCTGAGACATTGACGGGGAGGATGATGCAGGTCTAACACATCCCACTGCATCTGCCACAGTTATATACCTAAGGGACACATTCCAAGACTTTTTCTTCACTTGAGCGCGCTCATCTCCAGTGTCCCAAGCCCAGTGCACTGCAACTCATGGACACTTCTCTTCGCATATTGGCTGTCCTCCGGACTTTCTCCGGCTCAATCCATGTGCTCAGCAGTTGACTCTGTTATGCAGCTGTTTACTGTTTCCATTGCACTGGTGTCCAATGTTCAAGTGGTTGCCAGCACCAGACATTCAGTGCGGAATGGCTTACACTCACCCCACACACATCCAGCACAGGCGTCACTGCACATGTGTGGCCCTGCCAATAAAGGGGCGGGCGCATGTGCCCGTAGCCAGTTCAAATGATATCTGCGCGTGTCCCTATGGTCTTGTTGTATGCATGAGGGTCCTGGCCCCTACGACATTACATTGTGCTGTGAACATCGGAGGCAGACATGTCACCACAGGCAGCGGGTTGAGCTTGGACATGTAGCTTCGTCGTCACCCACTCAATACGTAAGGGGAGTGGGCAGGGCCATCGTACACAGAGCTAACATGGCTGTGTGACTGCATTTTGAGCACCCCTGGGTGTGGTTCTGTACTAGGAATGTGCATCTGCATGTGTCTCTATGGCAGTGTGGGTCTCCTTAGTGGGGTGCTGGTGGACCCTGGAGGGTGATAGACACCTACGTATGTGTCCTGGTTCGCATTCCATGGGTTTGGCCCCCACCCACACCTGTTGGGCCACCTCCTTTTGGCGTGCTGACACTAGGCATTGGGGTGCCATGTGTGGGTGGGTGAAGTATCGTAAGACAGCGGGGCTTGCGGGTGCTTCCTGCTGTGTGGTCTGTTGCAGGCAGGGTGTTCTCCTCTGAGTAGCTTGGGTGGCTGGGTCCTGGTGGGGGGTTGCCTGGGATATCCATGTGCTGTTGTAGGGCGTCGGTGTCGACGGTGTGGTGGTCCACTCCGGCATCACTGATGTGTTGTATTCTGTGCTCTGTTGAAGGTGTTGTGTGCCCCTCTACGATGTGAAGGGGAGGTGCGTGTTGACTTAGTGTTGACATATATGTTGGCGCATTGTGCTAGTTTAAATGCAGACTGTATGGCAGTGTACATTGTGACTGTTTGGGGGTGCTGGATTCTTCTGAGGGTAAGTGTACATTTGCACTACATGATGGATGTGAGGTCGTAAGCGTACATTTCCATCTCACAGTTTCCGGCTGTTAGATGTATTAAGCATGTTTCTGTGCATGTGCGGAGCCAGTTGTGTCCTTTGTTCTGCAGTGTCAGCTATGCACGTTGTTCCACGTTGTCATCAATGTGGGTGTACTGTTTGTGCTATGTGTGTGTGATGCAGTGTGCCAAGGGGATCTGGGACATGATCCTGGGTGTTTGCGGGCGTGCAGTGTGCTACGCCACTTTGTGCATGTATGCCATTGTGCCCATCTCCCCCGTCCCTCCAGGCCCTGTGTGTTGCACTTCCTGTTGTTGTTGTGTCAGGTCCTCTTGAGCTGTGTCCGTACTCCCTACTCCTTGGGTTTCCTCCAGCTCCTCGGGTGGCGCTCGACTGCCACCTCCTGTTGCCGTTGCTACCTTCCTGTTGGCAGCGGGTTTTTGCATGGTTTAGGTAGTCACGTCATGCTGTCACCTATTGGCATCCTCTGCACTTTGACTGCGTTCCAGGTGGTCTGCTTGTGGGTCAGTTGCTGGTAGTGTTCTGTCACCTCTGTGACGCCAGTCTTGTTTTCCTGTGGTCTGCACCCCGTCTTCGTCTTCCTCTTCTCCTTGGCCTTTCCTGACCCCGTTGTTCCATGCTGGTCGTCTGTGGGGGTTGTGGGGTTTGAGTTGGCCTCTGCGCTGGGTGGGGTGCATCCATGTTGCTACGTGTTTTGGATTGTTTCTGGTGTATTTTTTCTGTGGTTTTTATGGTGCATTGTCCCGCCAGACACGTGGGATTTGCAGGCCTGTGGCTGGTTCTCACTACTTTTTGTACCGCGTTTGGCCTCATCGCATGTTTTTTTTGCATCCACGTATTGCATTTTAGCTGCGTGGCGTGGATTTTCACGCAGACATTTGCTGCGTTATCTCGTGTCTACTGCATGCTACTGCCTTATTGTGATTTCCCCATTGTCACTGTTTTTTTTTCCCGCGATAGGCTGTGATGTTGAAAGTTGCGTTACGCTACTCTTGCGGTAGTTATCACACATTCTTGTGAATATACCCCTCTGCATTATTTATTTATTTAGTTATTTATAAAGTTTTATATAGCACAAACTTGATCCCAAAAGGATATCAGAGCACTTTACAGTAGAGGGAGAGGAAGGTAAGATCACAGTCAGACAAAAATGGTGAAACAATATGCATAGAATCATATGGTGCAAACATAACAGATCCTATCTAATTCAGGGTTAACGCAGAGTGGGCTAGTCAGTGATAAGATGACATCAGATCGTGATGATACATAAAGATGTAAGGGGAGGGGAATACAGTTATAACAAACAGAATTATTAACCAATGTTGTAGTAATTACAGAGCGATTAGGGTCCATTGTGTTAAGGTAAGAACTTATTCAAGAGGAATCTTTCTGCTTCCACTTTGAAAGAATCCTTGGAGGAGATTCTTCGAATTTCCGGTGGAAGAGAGTTCCAAATTTTAGGTGCAACGCCAGAGAAGGCTCGTTGGCATGTTCTCTTTTTTAGAAAGATCTGAAGATCCACCTGTCATGTTCCCAATTATACAAAATGACTAATTCACAGCCCTAATGCCATGGCCACAGCTTTGCATGAGGTGTTCCTGAATGTATTTATTCAACTGTCATTGCAGCTCCAATGGAGCAATGGCCTGATCATCAATCCACCTTCCTCACTATTTTTTTACTAATGCTAATGCCTTGGCTGCACCCTCTCTGAACCACTATTGATGCCTGGTAGGTGTTTTAATGTCATTGCGACCTCTGTTTTCACTTATGATTCCTCCCCTCTAGCCACACTTTCTGAAGTGGTCTGAATGGGTCTATCACCCCTGTCACTGTGCCACTTGTCACAAATTCCAAACTATCTATCCTACTTTTATTCCAAGGTGGCTGTAAGGTTACCTAAACCTCAGGCCATTGCTTTCATTCCAGCTACTGAGTGCCTTCAGCAGAAGGGTATGTGTTGCCATTTGAGGAGAGAACTCACGTATTGCATGTGGGCATCCACAGACAGCCGCATCTGCAGGGAGACAGGAAGAGTCTGACCCTACCCAGCCCTAAAATGATGGTGGTGATGTAAACACCAAAACCAAATCTACACATACACCTGAATGGGTCTATCACCCCTGTCACTGTGCCACTTGTCATATATTCCAAACTATCTATCCTACTTTTATTCCAAGGTGGCTGTAAGGTTACCTAAACCTCAGGCCATTGCTTTCATTCCATCTTCTGACTGCCTTCAGAAGAAGGGTATGTGTTGCCATTTGAGGAGAGAACTCACGTCTTGCATGTGGGCATCCACAGACAGCCGCATCTGCAGGGAGACTGGAAGAGTCTGACCCTACCCAGCGCTAAAATGATGGGGATGATGTAAACACCAAAACCAAATCCACACATACAACTTCCAAGACGAACACCCACTTCTTGCTTCTCATTGCTTGGACCACTCCTAGATCTGAACTCTTCTGGTCATTGGACCAACATCGCAGGTACAAATTCCTGGACCCTAGCAAATATCAGTGGTGCCATTCACCCCACTGAGATGACACAGATGCTTCAGAGCTCTTACCCTGTCCCCGTGTGTAGCTGATCTAACATTCTGACTTTATTTGACTCCTCTGCACAGCTGTTGGTACTGTGGAAAAGTAAATTTTGCCATGTTGTATGTGCCTACGTGTTCCCCATATTATGCTATATGTGCATGATCGATATGCATGTATACCCCTCTGATCGATTAAAGATGCAATTACAGTTGTGTCCATCTCTAGTATGCCAGTTTCCAGTCCTCGTGAAAACAACGAATATTAGGCTTATGTAAACCTACGTTGCCACATTTTACGGTGTGCACATTAACTCATTGAATTGTCCCCGTTTCTAGGCCTCAAAAGGGCCCGGACACCAGATTCAGCTCCTGTCTCCTGAACCCTCTCCGAGGAGCGATACAGCCCCCACCTGCATCCCTGACCCTTCGCTTACTTCATGCCTCGCAGTGCCCGGCCCGGCCTGGCTCTGCCTCCCAGTCTGCCAAGAGTATGTTATGTTTCTAGTTATCAGTCCAGCCCTCCTTCTCTGCATTCCTAAGCTACTGCATCGCATCAATAGTTTCCGTCATGGTCTAGCCTTTATGTCTCCATGTAAGAGAAATACTGTATTAATATTCATAGAATATTCCTCGTACACGCAATACATGTAGAATTATGCATGCATCAGTCCTAATGTCTAGTAGCCTTTGCCCTGATAACTTTTGGATTCTATCAATATGTACTCCAAACACCAGATACCAGATATGCCTTAGGTACATGTTGCTCTGACACTCCAGACTTTAGTCTCCTCTTCTAGCGCAGAAGTCATAGCCCCCAGTTCTCCCTGGTAACACGTCATTGCCCGTTTGCACGCACCACTAGGTTAGAGGTCCCAGCTGCTCAGGTAGCCCCCTCCATGTTTCCGCCCCGTTTATGACACTTCTGTTACGTTACATCACATGTCTATGTATACGCCCTGTACACGCCTTCTTGTTACATCATTTTGCCCTTATCTTTCGCGACTGCTACGAGTCACGCCTATTGCTACGCCTACTGTATTGAATGTAATGCAATTGTTTTGATATATATACTATGAACTGTTACAAAAAGTTACCCAGTTTCCCTTGTCCCTTCCCTGGCAGCTGCCATCCCGTACTATTGCAGGCTGTCCTGTTCCTGTCCTTTATGCCTGATTAAAGCCTGTAGACTCAAGATACCTCGAATCCTGACTCTTATTTATTGAGCTACCTGTTTCATTCACTGTAATTAAAAAATAGTACCGGTAATTAATTATTTATTTACCACATAATGGCGCCCGAATAGGGACTTGCCCTTTCCCCACGCGCCGGAGAAGCCACGCAGGCCCCCTGATCCTCTGCAGCCGTGACGGAACTCTACTGCACACCGGCAGATATTTCTGCTTCAAGTATCCCTCAGGTCCACGGAGGAGACGGAGGTTGCGGTCCAGCATCCAGACGAGGCGGTGAGGAACGCGGCGAGTCCCGACCAGAGCCCAAGCCGAGAGTCCAAGGTCCGAGGTATCCGGAGGCCCACCTGTAACTGAAGTCCGAAGTTCGTAGTCCGTCGTCGTAGCAGTCCAGTCCAGTCCGAGGCCTTCCGTTCTTGCTGCCCGGTGAGTACCGTTGCTGGGGTAGTATCTAGACAGGGTCAATTCATTTGTCTCTGGTCCGTGGGTTTGGGTACACAGATCCAACACGAAGTGTTCACCTAGGTGGACGCGGGTCCTGACGTGTCTCTTTATGGGACCGGTAAGTTTCGCGCTGTTTTAGCAGTGCATCTAGTCATTCTAGTAAGTTCTGTTCTCGAGAAATTCATGTGTTCTGTCCAAACTGTTATTCTAAATGTTATTCCATGTGTTTTCAATGTCGTGGTATGAGTGATTTGTTTTTCCAGTTATTATTGTGTTTATCGTGTATTGTATTGTGTCCAGATTCCAGCCTAGACAATGCCTCTATTCTCGAAATTACGTCAATTAAAAACCAGAAAAGGGTTATTAGAGGAAGCAGTTCCTGTCCCGCCTAGGGACAGTCCAGGTCATTTTATGTATCATAAGCATGGCTTAAGTGCCATATTATATCTAGACTTATGGGTGGATTACACCAAGGAATTAGAAGAGAAATATAGATGGCCCGTATCAGGTACGTGGGATGCCGAGTGCATCATGCGAGTAGAAGAAGCATTATGGAAAAAGAAATCCAGACAGTCCCAGAAAGATGCCATCGAGTTATGGCGCAAAGAATCTCATAAAAGAACCGAAAAAGAGATCAGAAAAACAGAATTAAGTAGTGAATCCTCAGAAAGAGCCCAAGAAAGGGAATTAATCGAAGTAGGTGAACAAGTTAAAGCAGAACAGTCAGACCGACAGAGAAATGCCCTTATTAAGGGTATGTATCCTCTTCTTGCCGAGGGCTTGCCAAAAGCAACCCCGGAAGCACCATGTAATTTTCCGCCGCCATTAGTTCCGACTAAGCTACGTCACAAACCGACCGCAGCTGATATATTTCTCTCGTCCTATTTGGATGACACAGTCCCAGCCTATGCTAACCCTGTTCCGCCTGCTCCTGTAAATAATGTAATTCCTGTTCCTCCAGCCACCGGGGCACCCGTTGCAGCACCTGTCACGGCACCCCCGGTCCAGCCTACAGTACATGTACCCGCCACATCAGTCACTCTGCCCGCACGTACAATGCCTGTCGACAATTCTAGTCTAGGAGCAACGGGGGGAAGTCCTCCTGGAACCCCGCCTCAACACAGACGTCTGACGCTACTTGAACTACATGAATGAGCGTTACAGCGTTCGCCCAAACTTCAGTCCGTTGCAGATATCAAGCGAGCCCTTACCGAATGCCGTTATGATCCAGTCCCAGGCGATGATGATATGGTCCTGTATTCATTGCGTGTAAGACGGGTGACCGAATATTTGGACACCCTGCCGAATATGAAAGGATATCTAGACAGAATATATCGTTTTATCCGTACCGGAGTAGATCCAGAAAGTATTGGCGACGCCATGGTTCAAAGAAAAGTCGAGACTCAGCTCATGCTTTTAAAGTTTCTAATTAATTGTTTAATAAGAGAACAAGATTATCCGGATAAAGATCCGGAAGAAATGAAAGTCCTGACCAGGTGGAGTGACCATATAGCCGAGGGAAGACACAAGACACAGAACTGTATAGAGAGTATGTACAAGAAAGTCCGTAGGGAAATAATAAAGTTACACGAGAAACGAGAAGCAGCACAAGTAACCGAGAAAGAAGACGACTCTGATAATGAAGAACTAGACGACGAGAATCCCTCCAGAATAGCGTATGTAGGTAGAACTAGACTTCCAGACCGACATTCACGCCTAGATCACAAGAAAGTTTTCCCTCCTCCAGCACCAGAACAAGGTTCTCTTGAGCAAGTATTCCAAGCTACCGATCACATTCTGAAATCACGAATCGGTTATAGTGAACTTAGTACCATGCATGAACAAGAACTAGCCCGATCAGCAGTCCGGTGGACTACTGATTCTACCACTTTTCCAGACGAAATAGTGGCACAAATGTTTCTGAAACTGCCCCCAGCCGAGCAGCGACTGGTGGGTATGTATATGATCCAGCACCTCATTACACTGTATGAGGGACAGCATTCTGATCCAGGTCCGCTACATGATGTATTGAACGAGTTACTCCAGTATAGATGGAGAGGTCTAGGTACTGATTTAATTAGTATCATTCTAGAACAGCGCCACAAATATCGAACGTTTCTGAATCCGCATTTTGTTCATGTCTCACCTCCAGAAAGTAAATCATTTTACATAGATAGACAGCATCCGTTATGAGAAGTACACCCAGTTAGAGGAACGGGTGGTGAACTAGAACGAGTATTTGTTTACACCCCTATCACAAAGATGGAACTCTTAGAGATGAAAAAGTTAATTCCTTGTCACGACAAAGATCCAGCAGGGTTCCATCAAGAATTAAAAGACATGCTCCGTATGGGAGAATACACGTATCCTGATATCATTAAAATGTTAAAGGTCCTGTTGCCCGTAGGGGTATATGAAAAACTCAAGGAAAAAGAATGGGAGGTGGGAGAGAAAAAGATTGATTGGACAGCTTTAGAAGCTGAAGATAATTCACGAGTACCAGGTACCGGTCTTGGGGGTAAAGTTAAAGAATTGCCCGAGTTATTGATACAGGTTTTGCCAAGATTACTAGCCACGAAAAAGGAAGATTGGGATGCAATCTCAGCTTGTAAACAGAAACAAGATGAAGACACTAGTGATTTTTATTCTAGATTTGAAAAATGTTTTATTATTAACAGTGGTCTGAAAACAAGTAGTGAATCGTACCCTCATCTTTTTGTTACCAAACTGGTCGAGAATTCAAGTCCACAAGTTAAAAATCGAGTATTGAAAGTCGAAAGTAGTTGGCAAGCTAATACTCCGTCACAGATGTTACAAATGCTCCAGTATCACCAGAACAGAATCAGGGAAGAGCAGGAACATGAAAGAAGACGTATGAAAGACACGAAGATGAAAGTATTAGTTGCACAATCTGTTCCACAAGACAGTCAGAAGAGGGGTCCGAATCAAGCCAGTCATCCTGCAGCTCCCGTTAAAGGGACTTGCAATTACTGTAAACAGCCAGGTCATTTTATAAACGAGTGTGCAGTTCTGAAACACAACATAGCTACTGGTAAGACTAAAGAGAGACCACGTCCGCCTAGACAAGAACAAGTTTCACAGACTTCTCAGCCACCACAGAATGCACAACAGACAGTCACGGTACCGCAGCCTATAGCTGCAACACAACACGTTACACAGCAGATGTACCAGTACGCACAGTCAGAGTATCCAGATTATCAGCCATATTCATGAAACAGCCTAGAGAGGGAGGTAGGCTTGCCTCTCATCGAGATACCTGTAGATCAAGAGGGTCCCTATGTGCACAGTCAAGTATTAGGGAAAGACAGAAAGTTTTTGATTGATACAGGGGCAAGTAGGACTACCATCAGTCATGACGAGGTTCCAGGGGCTCCACTCTCAGGCTCTAAAAATGTTTCCCTTGGATTTTCAGGAAAGCCAATTGTTAATGAAATTTCGAAACCAGTTACTCTAGAAGTTGGTCCATTGTCCCGAACTACTGATTTGTTACTCACGAAGTCTTGTCCAGAAAATTTGTTAGGCATTAAGACATTGAAAGAATTAGGAGCAGTTATTTGCTGCTCCCCAGAAGGGGTCCGATTGTTTCTGAGAGACTTTAAAGGTCATTATGTATTACGTGATTTTGATCCGAGATTATTGAATGTACCACAGCAGTTATGGGCGCAAGGTCCAACTGATGTAGGTTGTATGCATATCACACCCCATCGTGTGACTCTCAAACAAGGTGTAGTTTTGCCACGAATCAGACAGTACAAATTGCCACCTGAGGCTGTAGCAGCCTTATCCAAAATTATTGACGAGTTTATTGCTCAAGGAGTGGTTGTAGAAACTGACTCCAACGTATGTAATTCTCCTATCATTCCAGTTCTGAAACGTACTGATCCAAATGCACCTCCAGTATATCGATTAGTGATTGATCTTCGGGAGCTTAATAAATGTATCATACCCCAGTATCCAGTAGTCCCAGATATTTCATCACTTTTGACAGCCATTGATTCTGAAGCTACGTTCTTCACAGTTATCGATCTCAAGAATGCATTTTTCAGTGTCCCCATTCATCCAGACAGCCAGTACCTTTTCGGTTTTTGTTTAAATGGAAGGAGCTATAAATTCACGCGAGCTCCTCAAGGTTTCACAGAAAGTCCTAGTATTTACAGTCAAGCACTTAAGAGACAACTAGACAATATCCGCATGCCAACTGACACTGCCCTGCTCCAGTATGTCGATGATCTACTGATCACAGCCCGTTCTGAACGTGACTGCGAGCGTGCGTCACTTACAGTTCTGTATTTTCTGGCCGAGCAGAGGCACAAGGTGTCCCCTTCCAAATTACAATTCTGTGTCCAGCAAGTGGTATACTTGGGACACTTACTGTCCAAGTGGGGTAGGCAGTTGACACCAGACCGTATCCAGTTAATAGCGAGTCTTCCACAGCCCAAGACACAGAAGGAAGTACGAGCTTTTATCGGCCTCACTTCTTACTGCAGACAATGGATTCCTCAGTATGCATTTCTAGCCAAGCCACTGATACAGTTAACGACACAGGAGGCAGCCGTATCGACTGTCCTCCCTTGGACCCAGGAACATACACTTGTATTCAATGAATTAAAGAAAGCCTTATGTCAAGCACCTGTTCTAGCGACACCAAACTACAGTAAGCCTTTTACACTTTTTGTTACAGAACGTGATGGTACTGCATTATCTGTTCTCACACAAGATCAAGCAGGACAATACAAGCCCTGTGCTTATTTTTCTAGCACATTAGATCCAGTAGCCCAGGCTCTGCCTGCGTGCCTCAAGTCAGTTGCAGCCACAGCTCTAGCTATCAGACAAAGTGATTCCATAGTATTAGGACACTCCCTGACAGTACAAGTTCCACACTCCGTGGAAGTTCTTTTAAACCGAACACAGACTCAACACTTGACAATTGCACGTTTAACAGGTTATGAACTGACACTGTTCCAGCCACACATAGAAATCAGACGCTGCAACATTCTAAATCCTGCTACACTGTTACCGTCGGTTACTTCAAATCCTGCCACACATGACTGTGTGGAAGTTGTTAACACTATCACAAAGCCAAGACAAGACCTGACAGATATTGCATTACCTGACCCCGACCTGACACTTTATGTGGATGGTTCATGTATGAGAACGAGTACAGGAGAACTAGTAGCCGCGTATGCAGTGACTACTGACACTGAAGTTATAGAGACACATCGTATTGACACCCTGTCTGCTCAAGCAGCAGAGCTAGTAGCTCTGACCCAAGCCTGCATACGTGCTAAGAACCTGAAAGTAAACATATATACAGATTCACGTTACGCATTCGGAGTTGTACACGACTTTGGAGTGCTCTGGCAGGAGAGAGGTTTCATGACTTCTCATGGAACCAAGATTCAGCATGGTCTCCTGATTCAAGCTCTGTTAGATGCAATACATTTACAGACAGCTATCGCTATCATGAAGTGCAAAGCACAGACGAAAGTCACTGACATCATTTCCCAAGGTAACAATCTAGCAGATCGAACAGCCAAGCTTACAGCTCAGACTCCAGACGTTCCAGTTAACACGACACAGACACTCACTCCAGAACAGACTACTTGTATGACAGTTAAGGACCCTACACAAGATGTCATAGACATACAGTTACATGCTACTCCTGAAGAAATAAAGAAATGGTCCGAACAAGGAGGGGTCCAGACAGATCAAGGATGGTTGACGAAGGGAAAAGCCACATGGTTTCTCCCCGACTCTATGGTTCAAGTCATTATTAATACCGCACATAGTCCAGCACATCTAGGAGAAAAAGCTATGTTAGACAGTATTCAGAACCTTTGGTTCAACAAGCATTTACGAGCTGCAGCCAAGCAGAAAGTCCGTACCTGTATGATATGTTGTCAGTTCAATCCAGGTAAAAGTGTCCCGGTGGAACAAGGCGGATTCCAACCTCCTGACCACCCTTTTGAAGTCCTCCAGATGGATTATATTCAGATGGAGAGATGTCGAGGTTTCAAGTACGTCCTCGTAGTTGTATGCGCTTTGTCCAGGTGGACAGAAGCATATCCGGTTCCAGATTATACAGCCGCGACCACTGCCAGGCAGTTGGTTCGTGAGTTCTTTCCCCGCTATGGACTCCCTAGGGTCGTGTATTCAGATAACGGCCAGCCATTCTCATCTGAGCTCATGAAACATGTTTCCCTTCTGTTAGGGTACCAGTGGAAGTTCCATTGTGTGCGCCATCCTGAAGCAGCCGGTCTCGTAGAGAGACATAATCAGACTTTGAAAATCCGCATTGCAAAAGTATGTAGAGAAAAAGGTGTAGACTGGCTAGTAGCTCTGCCAGTTGCTCTGTTCTATATGAGGATGGTTGCACATTCCAGATCAGGTCTGTCCCCGTATGAGGTCGTATTCGGCCGCCCCCCGAATGTATGGGGTACACCTAGACCCCGAAGTATTACAGATGTTTCCAGTAATATGCTGACAGATTACCTAGCTTCCTTGATGTCTGCCCTACACTCTTGTCGTTCACAGGTTGCCGCCGCATTTCCAGACAACACCGAGGTGAAACCGCATGAAGTCGTTCCTGGTGAACATGTTTTGGTCCGCAATTTTGATCGTTCAAGTCCGCTGGAGCCCCGTTGGAAAGAACCTCGAATGGTGTTGTTAACAACAAGGACCGCTGTCAAACTTGAAGGCAGGAAGGGGTGGGTCCACCTCAGCCATATAAAGAAGTTCCATGGATTACGACAAAAGACATTTGTTAAGGACTGCCTTGTTCCTAAAGACTGCCTAAAAACAGACTCTGAACTCAAGCCTCCCCTGTTAGAGAAAACTCCGCAGCAGGAGTATAAAGAAAAATTAAGGTCTAGTAAAATAAGTCAGCCAGTTTAATTGTCTAAGTCCCTCTCGGGTGAAACGGTTAGACAGGTTCCTGACATGTATGAGATAGACCCACACAGTGAGAGAGTTAGTCAAAACTCTAAAAGATGTATCATCGTTCTATTCTTCTTGTTATTTTTGAGTCTTATGGTTACCTGCACAAGTTATGCTTTACATTTATGTTTTCCAATTTCACATGTACATATGTTTTCTAATGCTACAATAGAGCACACATTTAGTGATCTGCCTCCTCACGAGCTATCCTATCGTCTTGCTATGCGCAATAACACATTCATTCGAATGTTACACTATTCACACCAGACCAGCAATGCCACTAATTGTTGGGTGTGTGGTCGACTCCCCCCTTTCCAGACCCCGAAGGGATTTCTGCCACTCTTTCCTTATCCGTTTTCACATAATGGTTCGTGTGGAGCATGGTCCACGTTAACGTCATCCTCCAATGATATGTCCCTTCTGAATAGAACATGTTTTCCAGACAAGCAGGGTCTCTCCCATAGAACAGGGTTAGATCTAGAAAATGAAGTATATGATTTAGGTAATTATTCTTCGAATTTTATGGTCCTGAATGTTCAGTCTGATACTACTCCAGATTTGCCTGCTATTTCAGTACTACCAGTCAAAGGCGAATTATGTGTCAGAAAACATGGTTCCGCACATGTAGGACATAGTGATTGTACTACTATTGTCAAGTATAGTGACAGTGGGAAATCTATTTTCAAAGCCTCACGTCATTCTTATTTTGTTTGTGGTCAGACCGCATATGTTCGTCTGCCCCTCGATTGGGATGGAACATGTTACATTGCCTTCCTACTGCCACCAGTTTTTCTAGCCCCATCCGATTATCACAGAAACACACGTCTAGTACACGTCAGACCTAGAAGGGAGATCGAGTCCCCAATTGTCGATCAAACTGAAACTACTCTAGAACAGTATCAAGACTTCAACAAAGGTTTCTTTTTCTTTATAGGACCTATCCAGAATAGTAAGTTAATACGTAGGTTAACCAGAACCCTTGAAGCTGTAGTGAATGAGACTACTTCTGCTCTAGGTAACTTAACTGAAGAGCAATCTGCTATGAGATTTGTCGTGCTCCAAAATCATCTCGTTCTTGACGTCATCCTGGCCGATAGAGGAGGAGCATGTAGAGTCATCGGATCTAGTTGCTGCATTTTCATTCCTAATAACGCGCCGTCTGTTTATTCAGCTATAACCAGACTTCATAAAATTGCCCATCAGTTACACCAGAATCCAGGCACCTGGACATGGTCCGGTTGGCTCTGGAGTATTATATCTGCCTGGGGATGGAAAGTATTGTCATTCCTAGGTATTGCAGTAATGATCATATTCAGTTGCTGCCTCTGTATACAATGTGGCCCTGCGATTTGCGGCATGTGCGCTACCTCTTGTATTCCTAGTCCTAAATCCCGTTCCAAGACAAATCAAGACGAGCAAATGATGCTATATGAAATGATAGATGGTATCATGAATATTGATGTTTCCTGATGGAAACGTAGGGCACAAGGAGGGAATGTGGAAAAGTAAATTTTGCCATGTTGTATGTGCCTACGTGTTCCCCATATTATGCTATATGTGCATGATCGATATGCATGTATACCCCTCTGATCGATTAAAGATGCAATTACAGTTGTGTCCATCTCTAGTATGCCAGTTTCCAGTCCTCGTGAAAACAACGAATATTAGGCTTATGTAAACCTACGTTGCCACATTTTACGGTGTGCACGTTAACTCATTGAATTGTCCCCGTTTCTAGGCCTCAAAAGGGCCCGGACACCAGATTCAGCTCCTGTCTCCTGAACCCTCTCCGAGGAGCGATACAGCCCCCACCTGCATCCCTGACCCTTCGCTTACTTCATGCCTCGCAGTGCCCGGCCCGGCCTGGCTCTGCCTCCCAGTCTGCCAAGAGTATGTTATGTTTCTAGTTATCAGTCCAGCCCTCCTTCTCTGCATTCCTAAGCTACTGCATCGCATCAATAGTTTCCATCATGGTCTAGCCTTTATGTCTCCATGTAAGAGAAATACTGTATTAATATTCATAGAATATTCCTCGTACACGCAATACATGTAGAATTATGCATGCATCAGTCCTAATGTCTAGTAGCCTTTGCCCTGATTACTTTTGGATTCTATCAATATGTACTCCAAACACCAGATACCAGATATGCCTTAGGTACATGTCGCTCTGACACTCCAGACTTTAGTCTCCTCTTCTAGCGCAGAAGTCATAGCCCCCAGTTCTCCCTGGTAACACGTCATTGCCCGTTTGCGCGCACCACTAGGTTAGAGGTCCCAGCTGCTCAGGTAGCCCCCTCCATGTTTCCGCCCCGTTTATGACACTTCTGTTACGTTACATCACATGTCTATGTATACGCCCTGTACACGCCTTCTTGTTACATCATTTTGCCCTTATCTTTCGCGACTGCTACGAGTCACGCCTATTGCTACGCCTACTGTATTGAATGTAATGCAATTGTTTTGATATATATACTATGAACTGTTACAAAAAGTTACCCAGTTTCCCTTGTCCCTTCCCTGGCAGCTGCCATCCCGTACTATTGCAGGCTGTCCTGTTCCTGTCCTTTATGCCTGATTAAAGCCTGTAGACTCAAGATACCTCGAATCCTGACTCTTATTTATTGAGCTACCTGTTTCATTCACTGTAATTAAAAAATAGTACCGGTAATTAATTATTTATTTACCACAGTACCACCACAAGTCCAGAGCCATAGATCACTGGAATTGTGTACCCACTACCGTCATAGCCTGTAGTGTTGTGGCTTCCATGTAACTATGCCCACATGCCACCTTCGGGGCATTGTCCAAGCATGCATTATGAATGGGCCAGAGTCAAGGTTGTTCAATGGGAGGAAGCATGTTTTCCAAATGAAGGTATCAGTGAGGCTGAGTCAAGTTTCATTAGAGCAGTAACTCTTGGCCATCAATGAAGCTTGGCAATCATTTAGAGAAATAATCAGTTGAACCAGTGCATTTTGTAGCTAAAATACCAAATTGTTCAGGCCTGCGCTGTATGTCCAGGATACTTAGGGCTCTGGAGTCTGGCACGCTTCATGCCCTGAAAAGTGCCCCACCTCTACCTCTGCATCAAGACCACACCTGGGCCCCTCCTCCTTCTTCTTCGATACAGCTCTAATGGCCCATGCTGATTAACCTTAGCTTGGCCCTCTTTTCACATCTTTGGCCATCCAGCATGGGTCTTAACTGTCTGCCAGGACCTCCCTCTACTGTCACACTCCCTGTGCTGGACTGCCCTAGGTCCGCGTTGCCTCATCTTGGCTGCTCGGTCAATATGTTGAAGTCTACCGGACAGCTCCTTTTCATGGAGGTGGTGACGCGGTAGCTGGCTAAGTCAAGGAAGAACACAGACCTCCCTACTGGAATCCTAAGAGAACTTGATACAATTAAGACCACACCTTCAGTGGTGGCGGAAAACACCTCCAGGACATCGATGGATACGCAGAGCATTTGCCAAGATATTGCCTCATTCAATTCCAGATTGCCCATGGCTGAATCCCAGGTCAACCAGTTTGAGGAGAAGGTTGGGTCCTCTATTGACTGGAAGCAAGACCATTGGCACCTTCAGCAGAAGTTGGAGGGTCACTTCAGTCAGGACAACGTCCAGATCACTGGAGTGCCACAAAAACTGGAATGTACCAATATCATGGATTTCTGAACCATTTCGTGCCTGCCCTTACTGGCCAGTCCTTCAGTCCTACTTTGGAGTACTCAAGGGCCCATAGGATCCGATTACGCTGTCCGATGTCCAAGGAAGGCCAAGGCAGATCATCGCCTGCTTCTTGTGTAACCAACAGGCCCTCCAAGTGATCCATCTCACGAGAAACATGGTTCCTTTCTGCATGACAGGCACAAGATCTTTCTATCCCAGGAACTTTCCCCAAAAACTCAGGCCAGCCGTTGATGTTTTCTTCAACTACGCCCTTGCCTCTGGCAATTTAGCATATAATATGGACTTCTGGACCCTGCGGTCATGCTGATCACTCATGACAATAAAACATAGAGTTCCCTAATGTTGGTCAAATTTCTCATGGGTGGAATGCAAGGCAACGGTCGGGGGGACTTTATGCAGTTGACTCCCCAGTGGAAGTGCAAGGCCACAAGTAAACAGATCCAACTGGACTCCACTCTTGCCTCTCTCATTGCCCAGTACTCCCAGTCCCCCTCTCAAGCTACTATACACCCCCCCCAGTGCACCACCACCTCCCCCCTACACAAAGGGTCCCGCAACGGGCCTCCGAAACCAATCCTCATCAGGCTTTCAATGGCGGTTTACCCACCACGGAAAGGCTGGCTGCGGCAAGCATTATAATTTGGTGGACAGTACCTGCTAGGCACTGCCGCCATTTTGCAGATGCTGACCGCTGTGGTGGAAGCGTGGCAGGCGGTCTTTGTGACTACCGCGGCGGTCTGATAGTGATTCCCCACCGCCATCGTAATTTGGCGGGAGGAAAATTGCTGTCAGATGACGCAGGGCCCACCACCGCACGGCTGGCGGACCTTCTGCCATCATATTCACCCCATAGTTTTTTTAAATATGGAATCATTAAAATCGTTTATAAAAATACAGTTGGTTATAATTTCGTTTTTTAATGATTGTTATGTAATTTACTATATATTTTAAATGTATATGATGCACATTTCTTGTATAATTATTGTTTGTTTTTTAATATAGTTGTTAAGTTTTTAGTAGTTATTAATTTAAATGTAATTAATTCATGTGACTTTTAGTACCGTGGCGGGTTGTATATAGGGGTACAAGGAAGAAATGTAATTATAAAAAGCTAATGATTATTTTTTAATTAATAATCAATTTTTTAAATTAAACATGAAATATTTATGTGTGGATTGTGGGGATTATAGGGATACTTGATGGGAAGTAATTTCATTTTAATTAATAATAATTAATTGTTAATTAATATTAATTATTCAATTGATAATGAATTCTGGAAGCAAATTATTTATATTTCATTATTAATAAATTATTTATTCATGAATTTTTGTGTGTTGATAAAAGTGTATGTTGATAGTGTAAATAATTTGCTTTTTAAAGGTACGTTCTAGGTGCGGGTTGTGAGTTTTGTAGAGGTATATGGTGGGGAGTATATATTTAAAATTATTCATGAAATTTTAATAAATATTTTATACATCAAAACATTTATTTATTTACTATGTTTTTGAAATTATTTTATTGTGTTGAAGGGAATTTATTTGTTTCTTATGTTGCATTGGCTGCAGTGGGAATAGTACATTTTACCCCGCAACAATCTATAACGTTCCCTACTTTTGCACTTAATGAAGTGGGAATAATAAATGTTACCACTATGCAATCGAACACTTTCCCTACTGTTTCACTCATTGGAGTGGGAACAGTAAATTGTACCCCTCCGCAAACCAACACCTTCCCTATTGTTGCATTGACTGGAGTGGGAATAATACATTTTACACCTCCGCCATCCAACACTTTCCCTTCTGTTGCACTGACTGGAATGGGAATAGTAACATTTACCTCTCCAAAATCCAACACTTTGCCTACTGTTCAACTGACTGAAGTGGAAATAGAAAATGTTGCCCCTCCGCAATCCAATACTTTCTCTAAAATTGCAATGAGTTTAGTGGGACTTCCTGAGTACAAAACTTTGGCCCCTATTAGGATGTCAGTCGGAGTTGCCTCCAACTAACACCATCTTGGGAGCTGTTTACAGTGTTGGTTGCAAACTCTTGAAACTTAATCGGTCTCCGAATCATTTCCGACCAAATCTAGTTCTTTGTGTCTGACCGACCGATTACGATGCTTCCCAAGATCGTTCAGTCAGATTTTTATTGACTTCAATGGGAGTCTGTGTTCTGAACGAGAACAAAGGCTCCTATTGAAGATATGGGTGGTTGGGGAAAACCTAACACCCTGTGGCATGCACCCCATGGTTAATGTAAACAAAGTGGGTAGCTGAACCGTTCCTGGTAGAAAAAGTGATGTGTATTAGGCGTGACCGAGGGTGTACATGTGGTACCCTTGGGCATCCATTTTGTTGGACATATTTGCCTCACACACCCGAATGGGTGTCATGCTTCATCATCGGCGTTGCTCCTCGTCGGGGAGGCGGTGCAATCCCCGACGGGCTCACCTCAAAGAGGGGCTCTTTACCGGAGATCTTTTATTCCAACTGCCTTATGGTGAAGTGCGGGTATGTGGGAAATGGAGCAAATAGATTGGAAGGTGATTAAAATGTAGTAGGGGGTACCAAAAGTGCTACTTTATTCTGGGGGTCTCCCTCTACAGTTAAAAACGTGAAACCAACTTACTAAGTACCACCTGGTTAGATATGATGGCACTAGATGAGGTTGGATATAAACATGGTCAACATGTTTCTCGCACAAGGAATTATCCGCGATTCATCAGGACCTAAAAATATGGAGTATGCAGTCATTCAACAACATGCAGGTGTCATGTGTGTAATGCAAGCACTATTAGTTATGATTACCTCTGTAGTAATATCCTCTGCATAAAGGTCGGGGGTTATTTACCACATGAGTGTTCGGCGGTAAATGAACATCAGGGGAGAGCCATTAGATGTAGCTCTATCAGCCCGTGTTCCTGATCTGTGACCTACCCATCACCGCCGAGCTCGGATAGATCCACCCCATGGTGCCTGCCACACTGTGTATTGTTGTAAGGAGGGGTCCCATGTGTCCCCCACGTACCCCAACTGGAAGCCTCAGGGTGAAGGGGGGCCTGCTACTGGTCCCCAAAGTCAGATTCTGACAGCTGTTTCATGTTGGGCAAACCGGTTCGGAATGGCTGTCAGAATCGGCAATCATAATCGCTTGGTCGGAAACCGAGTCCATAGAGCTGTATGATTTGGCTGTCCAAATGCCATTTGAAACCAAATTGGACAGCCCGAGCGGTTTACCTGCATCGTAATTGGTCGCTCGCAAATGTATCCGATTCAGACGGAAACATAGGTTCCAAATCGGATTTGAAGAATCCGAATCCCATTCGGAGTCTTTCCGACCAACATCGTAATCGCCCCATTTGGTGTGGGAACCAACCAACAGTAGGTCGGCGGTTCTGAACAAAGTATTTTGATGCAACCGCACATGGTGCAGTCGCAAAACTCCCATTTCTCTATGGAAGCTTGTGCGGTGGGCCGAAACCACCCGGAGCAAAAGCTCCCTTAGAGAAATGGGAGTTTGTGTAAATCCCTGCACCATGTGGCAGGCACCTCACAGTGCCTGCCACATGGTGCAGGGATTTAAAGGGAGGCACCATAGGTGCCACTCGGCCCCCAACAAGAGGCTGCAGAGAGAAGGGATGCACTGTTAGGGGACCCCAAAGTCACTTTTTGACATGCTTTCCATGTCGAAAAACCCCGACATGGAAAGTCTGTTGGATACCGACATTATAATGGAGTTTTCCGACTGGATGATGGGCTCCATGAGCCTGTCAGTAACCAGCTGGAATGGCCAAGCGATTTGTATTCCGCCCACTGTAATTCTAATATGGCGGTCAGAATTTAAAACTGCGATCGGAGGCTTTCCGACCGGTATACTAATGAGGGCCTAAGTCTACTCTTGTTTAAATTGTAGTGGGAATATTATATGTATCAATTTTTATATTTTGTGGTTTACTGTGCATTGTTACCACAAAAAAGAGAGAGGGGTCCAATTAAGCCAAAGGGATAGGACACCAATAGTAAATGCTATAAACAATGATCCCTTTGGACTCTGTTTATTATATGCACACCACAAACATTATGCCTCTAATCATCACTTACTTAGCAGCACCAATTAGAAACCCGGAAAGTAATGTAAGAAAATCATAAATCTTTATTCTTTCTATATATAAAAGCTCTAATGTATTTAAAAAACGTATCTCTATAGAGATATTTTCTCAAGACACAATGTTAAAAAAACACTTTAAAAACATAAAATTTCACAAATACGGAAGAAATTACAAATGTATCTTCTAAACATCATTTTTAGTGAGTGATGATTGGAGGCAGTATGTTTGTGGTGTGTATATAATAAACAGAGTCCAAAGGGATCATTTTGTATAGCATTTACTTTGCATTGTTTACATTTATATTAATATGTTTTTGGTTTATTCAAAATGATAATATTTATAATTATTAATGTTTTTAATATTTAATAGATTTTTATTCAATTGAATGTTTTTATTTCGTTTCATGTTTTTATTTGTAATTAAAATGGTTTATTTTTTAAAGATTTTGTGGTGCATTATGATGTCGGTCAGAGTTGCCTCCGACTGACATCATCACGGGATCGGGCCTACCACAGAATTACGAGGCAACAGCATATGGTACGGTGTCATACTCCTATTTCCCTATGGGAGATTGTGTTCATAGCTGCACCGCAGTGCCTGCCACATGGTGCAAGGATGAACAGTGAACAGATGAACAGATGAACAGCCCCCAAACAGAGGCTGCAAAAAGAAGGGGGCTCTGCTAGTTGCCCCATACTCGCTTTCTGACAGGCTTTACATTTTGGAAAACCCGTCTTGGAAAACCTGTGGGAAAACAAGCATCATAATCACAACGGCAGAAATGCCATCCATTGTGATTAAGGGCCGGTCTCCGACTGGCCAACGGGCTTCTTGAGCCTTTCGGTATCCAGCCCGAATGACAGCTGGTTTCAATTCCGACCGCCTAGGTTGTAATTAGGTGGTCGGAATTGAAGCCGACGATCTTGGTAAAAAATCCTCCGACCTCAGGTCGGAGGCTTTCCGACTGAGATCGTAATAGGCCTCTTTTTTTATTGACTATATGTTTATATATTTATTTTGTATATTTTTACATTTAAGGAAGCTTTATATTATAACATAAATAAAAAATACTAATTAAATAATATGATTAAATTAGATATATGTAGATATTGTTTTAATTTGTGAAATTAATAATTGTCATCTTTTTCAATGTTTTTTTTTTCACTTTTTATTGCATTAGTATTATTATTTTGTTGTATTAATGTTTACTATTTAAATTTATATATATTTAAAGATCCATATTTTAGACAACTATATAAGAAACAACAATATTTTTTACTCAATATTTTTGGTCATTTTGATTTAAGTATAGGAAGTTGATATTCTTGAAATTGATATTTTTTACTTAATATTTTTGTATATAGATATTTTGGTAGTCGATATTTTCTCAGTGAACCGATAGACAGACCCTACAGAAACACCCTGGGGCTAAATGGCTACCCGTCTGAATACTATAAGGCCAATAAGAACATGCTGTGCCCCGTGCTCTGGAAAGCATACTCAGAGGCGACTCCGCCTCACTCCATCTGCTTCTAGGCTAACAGGGCGTCTCTCACTTTTATCCCTAAACCAGGCAAGTATACCTTGCATTGTTTTAGCTATCAACCGATGTCTCTGATCAATGGCCACATAAAAGTGCTCTTCAAGGTTTAGGTTAACAAACTCAAATGGGTGAAACCCTCCTTAGTGCATAGGGATCAGCTTGGGTTTGTCCCCACTGCACCTCAGCGTCCCATCTCTGACTTTCATTGCACATCCTTTAGAAGATTCGGCAGAACGAAAACAAGAAGCTAGAGATGTCCTTGCACGCCAAGAATGCTTTTGAATGGGTTGAGTGGGATTGCCCTTTCCACCTGTTGCAAAGCCGGGTATTGGGCCCAATGTTCTTGTCCCAGGCTCTACTGCCAACTCTTGGCTGTTGTCACCTGTAAAAACCATACCTCTTTCCCCTTTGCTGTCTGTCGATGCACTAGACAGGGCTACCCTCTGTCCCCCTTTCTTTTCATTCTGGTCCTGGAGCCTCTGGCTATTGCAATCCACAACTCCCCTGACATTCACAGCATGCTGCTCCCCAATGGAGAGCATAAACTGATATCCTGGTTACCATCACTCACTCCACTGGGTCCCTGTGGCCCTTATTTCTTTGTTTTCCTGCTTCTCCTTTATCCCCGCTTACAAGATTAACAGGCTTAACAGTGAGGTCATCCTCCTTACAGCTTCCACACTCTCGAAAGTCTTGCATGCCTTCTTTTTCAATGGTCTCCCTCCTCCATTTGTTATCTTAGTACAAAAGTCACCCAGATCTCTGCTTTAATCCGGAACGTAATCTGGATCCCCTCCACACAAACATTCAGACAGATAGGGCACGCTAGTCACAAATGGATCTTTATCTTCGGATGCTACACAAGTATAAAAAAATTAACATTATGCCACGTCGGAATTATGTGTTTCTTATGCTCCCCCTACGTATGCTCCTCCCCTGGTAGCTGCCTTGGAAAAGACCCTCAAATCCTTTCTGTGGGCCAGCCGGAAGCCATGGCTTAAACTGGACACATTTTTGCAGCTACTGAACAGGTGGGACTTTGTCTACCAAACATTCGGGAGTGATGGACGGAAAGCCTGCAGCTCCAGTACTCAGAGGTGGACTAGGGAGATCTGCTTTTGGATCATAACCTGTACTTGCCTCAAGATCATTTACTTTAAATTGTACAACACTGGCACTTTTCCCCACTCCGAGTTCATAGGTTTTCCTATGCTGCTGATGTGGCTTTCTGGATGGCAACATCATCCACCTCCTTTAGGACTGCCCCGCTGGGATGGCATATTGGTCCTCTAGCACCGCCCCTATCAGCCAAACGTTGCCTCTCGCAGGGGAGCTGAAGGCTGACACTCCGCTTTTACATTGCTTTGCCCAATGCCTGGCCATCCCGCATCAGCAATCACATTGGCTGGCGTCTGCCCAGGCTACCTCTAATCTCTGCATCCTGCTGTGTGGGAAGACATCCACCTGCCCGACCTCAGATGACTGGTTGAATGAGTTTTTTGTTGTTGGCCTCTTATGAGAGGATAATTGCCAGACTTTTAGGCCTCTAAGATAGATTCTTGACACACAGGACACTGTCTTCCAACACCTACTCCTTCTCATATCCCACTGAGGATCCACTGTGTCCCTTCATTCCTACCTCATCTTTCACAAATCTCTCCGGCCTGGATAATTTGAGGGTTGCGTCCAGGAACCTTGACCTCTTCTCTTCTTTTCTACCCTTTCCACCCCCTTCCTTTCCTCTCCTATCCCACCATCCACTCCTGCTGCACAGGATGCCAGGGAACCTAACAGTTCCTTGCCATTTTCCTCCTGACCCTTGACACTTCCCCCTGATGCGGGACCCGGCCCCATTGGTTACCATTTCATCCCCCATCCGGCCATCCGGCCTTCATGTGGTTCTCAGTTTGCTTCATTGTAACTTGTTTCATTGTGGTTGCGCGTTTGTCCTTTGGCACGAAGTTATCTGTCATTTTGTGGGACATCTTCCTGCAGAAAAGCAATCCTCATAGGCACTTTCCTCTAAGTGTGCTGCTGAATGCAGAAGATGTTAGAAGCGGAAATAATGAGGAGAAATTAACAAGCGCAAAACTGACGCAAGGCCTTATAAATGAGGCCCATGGGTGGGTGTGTGGGAATGTTCACACTCCACCCATGAAACACCTTTTCAATGCAGATTAACGCAATGCAGTGACTTGTGTTACTCTAGATTTACCAAGCCACTCAGAGCCACATAAACTGGCTTTGCATGACTTAGTAAATCTGACTTAGGGCTTGCAATGCCTTACGTCATCATGCGTGATGCAAAGGAAATGCAAGCCCTTAGTAAATCTGGGCCTGAGTATGCACTCATTTGTATTACATGCAAAAAGGCACCCTCGGTGGTACCTCTGATGAGGTACTTTGATGGCCGGATGAAAGAGAGTCAGAGATTAGAAGTCAGAGAAAAGGCAAAAGTGATGCATCAACCAAATATGATAAAAGTTATGTCACATTACTCAAGCATTCTAAAGCGAGTGAGCCCTGGATTTTAATCAAAGTCATGTGAGTTTGTTTGGATCTAAAGCTACAGAGCTCCATTATTACTTGCCAGACCTGCACCACAGTTTTTGGTCTCCAGAAGGTGAAGCTGTCCTGTGTAACACCAGGGAAAGGTGGCCAAAATATCCTTGATATTAATGACAGAAGCGCCTTGATGGATTGCAAATAGTGTTGATTGCAATGCAGATCTCAATTCTCCCAAGGTGGCTATATTGAGACATGGGTGCAGTTGTGTGCACCGAACATACGTGGAAAGTGAGGGAGAGTGTAAAATGACTGTGCTACATATTGTCTATAATTCAGCGGCACGGTGATAACCCACTGCAAAAAGTTATTATTTCTCCCCATGAGCTGGCGGTTTGACTTTGAGATGCTAGCCTTGACATCAGTGGTCACTTGAAATGCTCTAGTAGACAGGAAAGGCACTGTCACAAGAAGACCAACTGATGATGTGTGTTCTAAGTCTTATTTCTCTATTATGTTAGGATCAAATATGATGGAAAGCAAAATCTGATCAAAGTCTTCTCATCAGCCACGCTAAAGACTGTTATCCTTCATCTTTAAATGGACTCTTTTTCACTCTCCTGCTTTTGATGTTCAGAGCCATAGCTACAAAGCTTGTCCTGACATTTTGCTAAAAGGGCGTGGAGTGGCAGTACTCTTTTGATATCTCCCACTTGGCCTAAATCCATCGTGACCATCAAGGAGGTTTCAGACCTGGAAAGGGCATGAAAACAACACTGGCTAGTGTGAAAGAGGCAATTAATTCATATGCTGAAACATTTGTCCAGGATCACTGGCTTTGCACATCTCTGGCTTCAAACATTATTAGGTGACTGCAGCCAACAAACGATAAATGACAACTTCACTTGAATAATCAAGCCTGTTAAAGGTGGTGTTCCTGAGATTTCTTAGGTCTTGCTGCTTCTTTTCAATATTTAATCCAGACTCCTGCACAGGTGATTTGCTAACACCTACTACAATTTCAAATCGAAACTTCACTAAATAAAGAGGAACACTGCAGTAAGACTGCTATCGACATATTATCTTGCTGATGAAACTCAATTTCATCGACCTAAATGGTTCCTAAGTGGACTTCTCATGATCTTAGAAAACCATGACGTCTCTGCGCTTCTATTTTACTATGTCTCGACGCTAAGTATGACCCCAACGCACCGCAAGGGGCATGTAAATAAGATGTTTTGGTTGACTATGAACTTGACTTTAACCAACAGATGACTCAAGCTGCAAAGATCACTACTATAAAAGGCTGAGAAGAGCACTTCCTATATTACAAGTGAATCATGAGATGCAATTTACAAGATTCCTAGTAATGACCCACCTCCGTTATGGTAATATACAGCCACATGCATCAAGCCTTTTTGCATTCGCAAACGGTGCGAATCGCAAAATTCGGCCGTTTCCGAACGCAAAAACCATTTTTGGGATGCATCATTTTTTTTTCATTTTTCGCAATTTAAGAAATCGCAATTTTTTGTGATTTCTTAAATTGCGATAGCATTTAAGAAATCGCAAATTTTGCGATTTCTTAAATGCTATGCATGATTTTTTTTAAATTGCAAATTCGCAATTAGGAAGGGAAAAATTACCATGAAGTAAACCTTCATGGTAATTTGCGAAAAGTTTAAAAAATGCACTAAAGTGCATTTTTGAAACTTATATTTTACACACACACATGCCCTTGGGACATGTGTGTTAGTAAAATTTACTTACGTGACATTTCAGGGGTGCAGGGGGGGTCCTTTGGACCCCCCCCTGCACCCTTGAAATTGCATTCTCATTTTGCGATTCCTTAATTGCGAATTCGCAAAATGAGAATGCCTTCCCATTGATTCCTATGGGCCTCTAGGCCCATAGGAATCAATGTAAAGCGATTCCTTAATCGCGATTCACAATTAAGGAATCGCAAATAAGGAAAATTAAGAAATCGCAAAAACGTTTGCGATTTCTTGATGCATAGCAATTTGCGATTCCTAAATTGCGATTCCTTAATTTTCGCAATTTAGGAATCACAAATTCCTACAATGATGCATGTACCTGATAGTCCTAAGAAGGAGAATCAGAAACTACAAAGAATACAGAACCTAGTGGCAAAACTGTATAAGTGTCAGGAATTATGTTCGGATTACTCAGCACTGAAGAAATAATGCACATGCTTCCAGTGGGACAGATACATTAATTATTAAGGCCCAGATGCATCAAGGTAAAATCCGCTCGCAAAGGGGCAGATTCTCAGAGTCTTCCCCTTTGCGACCGGTATTTTTGCATTTGGGATGCATCATCCCAAATGCAAAAGTCGCAAATTAAGAATTCGCTAAATTGTGATTACTTGCATTTAAGGAATCTCAAATTGAGATTCCTTAAATGCAATGCATCAAAGTTAAAAATTTAGCGATTTCGCTAATAGGAGGTAATTTGCTAAAACTTTGAAAAATGCACTTTTGGGCATTTTTCAAAGTTTCATGTTGCGCACACACATGCCCTAAGGGCATGTGTGTGCGCAACATATGTGCACAAATCAATTTCAAGGGTGCAACAGGGTGTCCTTTGGACACCCCTGCACCCTTGAAATTGCATTCTCAATTTGCGATTCACTAATTGCGATTCGCAAATTGAGAATGTCTTCCCATTCATTCCTATGGGCCTCTAGGCCCATAGGAATGAATAGGGAGGTATTCCTTAATAGCGAGTCGCAATTTGCGAGCCGCAATTAAGGGATTTTAAGAAATCGCTATTTTTTGAGCGAGTTCTTCTTGCATAGCATTTTGCTATTCCTTATTAGCGATTCCTTATTTTTCGCTAATAAGGAATCGCAAAATGGATCCTTGATGCATCTAGGGGTAAGTTATGAGAGCAGTATCCTAACATGTTCGGGAGGTTATCCTATTCAGCTCTCTTCCCCCCCCCCCCCCCCCCCCACACACACACACACACCTAGATGTTAAGCTAGTCTGGTCATTTTTCAATAAAGCAGAAAAAAGCACAGAGAAAGAGGGTTCCGATTTATTGAATAATCTCTGCAGCTCTTGCCTCCTAAACATCCTTCAGAACATCGTGAAAACAAGGCTGTTCAAATAAACCCACAACCCAACTTCTGATCTATTATCTTTTGCCAGCTTACAGGCTGATGACTATTAATTCCATCCCCATTCCTACCTGCACTGCCAAGTGGCATAGGAAATATGTTGGCTTATGACAAATAAATAAATGTAATATTGACTTTTGTGTTGCATTTCTTGAGCTACAATTCATTGTCTCCCTTACCATTCCTATTTTGAGGAGTGATTCCACATATTTTGATCACACAAACTTGAAATGTCTACCTTCCGTTACTTGTAGCTGTTTTTTAAGCTACACAATATTATACATCCTGGACATAACATTATACATACACAGGCCATCATTATGTGTGGCCCTGTAATTCGTCTGATATTTATAGCACCTAATAACATCTGACTCTGCTAAATCAGAATTTATCGGGTGTGAGAAATACCACTTAATCACCCGTCTTAGAGAAATAACATGCAGATGTTGGTGCGGATTACACCAAACTCTACATATTCCTCTAAGTAGGTGTAATTTTCCACTGCAGATACAGCAGGAATTTTTGACCTGCTGATATTTATCTCAAACTTCATAACTGAGATATGTATGCTAACTTTAGTTTGCAGCAACTCTAGTTACGGTACAAAAGAAGAGATTCCTTTCTGTGTTCAACAATGTGATTCTATTCAAGACCTTGTAATACAAATTAAATAACCCGTAGACATATAATCTTCACACACAAGATTGCATATATTACCTTGGTTTTATTTGAAAATAGGCATTAACTGCCAACAGTTCATAATACTTTACGCAACAATACAATATACAAAATATATCCAATGCTGTGAATTATTGACAAATGCACAGTGTACTGTCATTAAAAACAAAATACAATTAAAAAATAACAATTCAAAAGAAGTCCTTATGTCGACGCGTTTCGGTGTCAATTTCTGACTTTGTAAACACCTTCCTCAGGACAGATCAAGATTAAAAACATCAAATTTTTAAATATATATATCAAATTTTATATTCGAAGATGACCAGTAATCAACTTTTGGTCCTTCTACCAGGGGTTCAGCTAGACGTCCTCAATTTTATCGTTGTTATCACCTCACACTGTTATCCTAATGCAGGGCGATGTTCAGTAATAATATTACTCCTAAACGATTTTTACTTGGCGGTTTTTTTGGATTCTTTTCCACTTATTTTTAAGGTACCACCATTCTCTCCTCGATGTATATATTCTGGAGAGCACCTGGCGTGTAGAGTGATCGTCCGCATCGGCCGCCTCCTGGGTTGATAAATGGCAACTCTAGTTACTGCACATATAGTAGTTAAACAGGTTGCTTGTGATGAGGACCTTTAAGTCTATATGTTAGCAAGTGTATGCCATGGAATGAAACTGATAGAACCCTATTCAGAGGGCCACTGGGCAAGCAGGGGCTACTGGGCCAAATCGTGGTGTTTAAGACCTTTTACTCCTGATGTCCTTAGCCTGACCTACTATGGATTCCACTCAGTTGGGCCAAGTATGCCATCTGCACTTCACTCTCAGTGGTAGCTGTGGTCAAGCTGTCAAGGCTCACTCGGGGGGAGTGTAGATACAGGTCAGTGAGCACGACGCAAAATGCAAACAGTACAAACAATAAATCAGTTTCAGAAGAAGGAGTAGTATTTTTATTTCTAACTCTACACATCCATAGGAATACAACATTTAGGAGCAACAACAGAATGCCCCTTCAGTTCAACGCTCTACCAATTGTCAGGCAAATCCCTGTCCACCCTCCTTCATGCAACGTGTTCAGGGGTATTCTCATTCATAGGTGGCCGTATCAGGGAATGCAAATGATTAGGCCATACTCAAGAGTTTTCCTTTCTGACCTTTTAGAAACTTAGTAACCCTGGGCGTAGTACTTCGCTACGCCCACGTAGTCGGCGTAGTGTTGCCTACTTCGCCATTTGCGAAGTAGGCGTAGCAGGCAACACTACGCCTACCCCGCGGGCATAGCGCAGTTGCCCGCCACCCGCCTCCCTCCCGCCCTCCCTAAATACTTAAATTCAATTTGCATGCACAGCCGTCCGCGCATGCGCATTTCTCGTGAGAAATGCGCATGCTTCGGGCGGCCGCGCATGGGCATTACTTTCCAAGACGGCGGCGCGAATCGCGCGATGACGAGAGGGAGCCCCGGGGACGCGGCGGACAAGGTAAGTGGTTTTTAATCATTTCTAATATTTAATTTAAGTATTTAGGGAGGGCGGGAGGGAGGGCGGGAGGGAGGCGGGTGGTGCGTAGTGGGGCTACGCGAAGTGCGTAGGTGGGCGTAGTTTCTCGCCCACTTCGCGTAGCTTCGCGAAGCCCCACTATGCCCACTACGCCCAGGGTTAAAACTTAGTCAAAAGTGTCTATGCTGCCACAGCACCCAATGACCTGCTTTCAGTCTTACCACTTCAGTGGTATTGTAGTGTTCAGCGGTTCAGGAGTGCCCTCTCCTTGGGTGCTTGCAAGGCTGGATCCTGTAAGGCGAAGTCAGACTCATGATTGACATGACAGTACTCAATGACTTAGGCTCTTCCCGTCGAGCAGCACTGTCGGCCAGTTTCTAGTTATCGGAACTGCTCCTGCTCTGCGGACATGAATAGTAAGTTACCCTTTCCCCTGGTTGGTGGGCTGCTGGTCTGATCCTCCGGTTCCCAACCAGAGCTCCAATGAGGGTGTGACATCCTTGGTGGCACCTCAAGGACTTTGTCATGTGCAGATCACTGCATACAGCCTCGACCCACTGGTCACATTGTTCTTCCAAGGTCCGGGCAATGGCTAGGCTAAAGTGGTACCAGTAGCCCCTCCTGGCATAGGGTTAGCCACAGTAATCATGATTCAGGCGCAGACTCTCCTTATGTGATCACACTCACTACAGCAGCCCCTCCTCGCATACCTGGTCATCGATCTTAGCAGTCACAGGTCCTGCACACCTGGGTCAAACTCACTTCACCAGTGACACCTTTGGTATATGAGGTCACTGCACTGTGGCGGTACGGTTTGGTGCTTCCCACCCACTGCTTCCCATACAGCTCAAAACAAAGCGGAACCTCTCCTGGCATATGAGGCGTGTCAAGTCAATATTGCACACTTGCAATGGCCTGATCAGTGCACAGCCTCACACCTCACTCAGGAAATCCTTGTGCAGGGCTCCCCATTGGACCTCACCGCCTCCAACACACTCTTCACCCTCACAGGGTACATTTGTCTTGGTAAAATGGCAGACAGTGGTGCTCCAGGCTTTTGCCCCAGGAATGGTCACAGGCAGAAGACTTGCAGAGCTTCCCCTTCTCATACATCCTGTCTGGCTGCTTGGCAGCTGATACATTTTTGAGACTCAACCTCCCCTTATTATAGTCATTTTCAAGACACCTAATGCAATTTAGGGTCTGGGTCTTTGAAGTTTTATGTTGGGGTTCTGCTTCTTTTGAAGGTGGCACTTCTCCTTTTCAGCTTCCTTCATGAAAGAGGTCTGCCATAGCATGCACAACTCTGAAGCTGATTGTCCACAACATATTTCATGGATGTGAACAGAGCTTACACCTGGATGTCAGTCTCAGTGATATGCGCATCAAAAGGTTAATCTCTGAACCCCAGTCCTACTCTTAATGATTCTCTTATCAGCCCCATCACCCTACCTGCGGTATATCTAGGCCCCTTTCTTGTGATCTATGAATGAATCAAAGAGCAGTCTTTTGAGATGTTAAAAGAGGGCCTTCTTTCCCTCCAGTGTGCCCCAACCCAGCTCAAACAAATGCAGTAACACAAATCTTTCGGTGGGATTCCTTTCCTCCTCATCTATTCACCAGGCACGCCTGGGCTTTCCAAAATGGAGCTCAGCACCATTGCTGACACACTCAATCAGTGTAAATACATAGAACACTTTCTGTTCAGGATTAATTCCTTAATGCATTGTGAACTCTCATGTAACAATGTGCCCAGCACATTCGGCATGCGCTGTTCAGCACTGAAGGTTTCCTATCTTTAACCATAGCTCAATTCAGCACTGTCAAACTGTTGCAACTAAATAGACCTTCCCAACAGCTTGGGACTATCTCCCTTTACAGCCATCAACCCTTTCAGTGGCGAATAATCTGTTTGCACCACAAACTTTTTGCCATACAAATATGGGGCGAACGTACACAAATTCCACACAGTGGCAAAGCACATCTTCTCAGTAGCTGCCCAGGACTGCTCCCTGGGTAGTAATCTCCTGCTAATCAAGGCTACCAGATGCTCTCTACATTCTTCATCCAGTTGAGTTAACATTGCTCCCACTCCTTTGTCAGAGGTATCCATATGTACAATGAACGGCTGACTGTAGTTAGACGTTTTCATAACTGGTGTAGTGCATAGGGCCTTCTTCAGTTCTTCAAATTTCATTTGAAACGCTGTAGTCCATACTACCTAGCTGGGCTATTTCCTAGAGGTTGAAGCAGTCAATTGGGCAACTATACTTCCAGAGTTGGCCACAACATTCTGGTGAGTCCTAAAAAGGCTCTCACTTGAGGCAGGGTCATTGGTACCTCCCACTGCATCATAGACTGAATCTTTGCATCCAAATGGCATATTGTCCCATTACCCTCCTCATGCACAAGATAGACTACAGAGGACTGCCCCACCTGACACTGTATTCTCTGTATGCAGCTGTCCAAGGTGCCTCAGGTAATCCTTAAATGAATTGTGACCCAATATCATCTAAGCAGGCCACACAGAACTCATCCAACCCTGTAAAAACATGATTCGCTAGGCGTTGAAAAGTGGCAGGAGCATTCCTCAACCCAAAGCACATCATTTAAGCTGAAACAGCCACTCTGGCATAGAACATGTGTTTTCTCCTTAGCATTTGGTCCCAAACAAATGTGCAAATAACCACTGGTCAGAACCAAGGTACTCAAGTATTTTGCAGCACCTAAGTGATTCACAAGCTCATCTACTCTGGAAATTGGATTGGCATCATCTTGGTTACTTCATTGTGGGCTCAGTAGTCCACACACTACTGCAAGTCAGTAGATCCTTGCTTGGGTACTAGACCCACCGGACTAGACGAAGGACTACAAAATCTCTCAATGACTCCTAGGTCAAATATTTTGGCAACTTCCACCTTAAAACATCCCTGAATCCGGTCAGACATTCTGTACATTCTGCCGTTCACTGGCAGACTCTCACTCTTGTCTATGTCTATGTCGGTCAGGTGTCAATCCTGGAGTCAAAGAAAAGAGGTTGGCACCTCTCTACCCTCTCTCTGCTGCTCAGGTGTTAACTCAGGGGCTAGCTAAACCCCCTCCACAGTGCTATCTTTAATGCTGTCATGCAACAATTCAGCAAGAAGCTCACTGTCTTCCTCCACATTCTCTGCCATAGCCATGACATTCACTGTGTAGTCTCTCTAGTCACTCCAGTCTCTCATCATCCTGTTCACATGGAACACCCTTCTCTGATTCCTTTGTGGCACCTGTTTACCCTAAGTCGCTAACTTCTGACTCTATATTTACTACCTTGTATGGCCCATATCATTTGTCTTCCAAAGCTCTGGGACAAATAGGCGTTCGCTCCAACACCTCCTGACTTTCCTGATACCCAGTCAACGTAGCTTTCTGGTCATATCATTCCTTCATTACAGCTGGGCTTGCTTGATGGTTTTCCTTTGCCTTACTCATGCATTGCACCAATAACTTCCTGAGGCCAGTGACATAGTCCACTGCATCCTTCAGTGGAGACTCTGAGGTTTCCTCTCCATCTTCAGTTACTAAGGGCATGGGACCCCGCACCAAGTATCCATGCAGATGGTCAAAGGAACAGAACCGTACTCCCTTTTTTTTTTATCTCTGAGTAGCCAAATAAGCAACATGGTAGGAGAAGATCTCAATTCCTCCTTAGATTCTCTGGTAGAGTTCCCATCATGCTCTTTAATTGCGTTTTAAACCATTCCACCAAACCTTTAGTTTGTGGGTGGTATGCTGTGGATAAATTGCATGCCACCCATCAGCTTACTCACAAATCTCTCTCATGTAGGAAGAGATGAAGTTGGCTCCCTAGTCAGACATTACCATTCTTGGATATCTGACCATGGAAAAAATCCCCAGGAGAGCTCTTACTACTACATTTGCAGCCATGCTCCACATAGGTCAAGTTTCAGGGTAACTGGTCGCATGAACCGTTTGGTCATTTTTAGTTCTGTGGGGTACTAGCTGGTCTATTTGGAGGATCTCTTGAGTTTGGTAGGCTTGATGGGGCGAATCTTTTGGTGCAGTCAGTGATCCAGGTGGAGAATCCACTGGAGTTGATCCACTGTCTCTCTGATACTTTGTTCCAGCAGCGGTGTGAGGTGCTGGCTGGCTGGCTTGCAGGCAGTGACAGGGGTCCTGTGATGATAAAGTGGATTCTAGCGTGGTCAGTCCAGGAGATCTGGGTGACATGGTTGTACTTGACTCTGTCACTGGCCGTGAACGGATGTATGACATTACAACGCATGCTTTTACATCGCATGCCTTTACAACGCAAGTATTACAACGCAGTCCATTACAACGCATAGTGCTTTGGGGTGCTGGATAGTGAATAGTTTAATTTACTATTCCAACTCCAGTCCCCGTGGACACTAGGGAAGGTTATTGGATAGTAAATTAACCTATTCCCTATCCTAGAGTGCCCCCCAGAGCAATGCGTTGTAATAGTTTGCGTTGTAATGGTTGCGTTGTAAAGGCTCTGCGATGTAAAAGTTGCGTTGTAAAGGTTGTTTACCGCCGTGAACATAGGGTTGAGTGTGTGTCGTGCGTTGTGCATCGGTTCGGTGACTAGTTCGGTGAGGCCAATGTTGTTTATGCTTTTGAGGAGGCCTGCGGTGTTGGCGTAGTTGAGGTCGTCGAGGTGGAAATTGAGGTCTCCAAGGAAGATGTAGTGTTTGAAGTTAATGGCGAGTGGGGCAATGAATTCGCAAATGGTATTGCAGAGGCTGGGGCATTATCCTGGGGCCTTTAGGTGACGATGCCTTTAGTGGTTGTTTTGCCATTAGTTTGGAGTTGGAAGTTGAGGTGTTACATGATCGGGCTGGTGTCAACTGTGGTGGTCGTTCAGTGGATTGTTTCTTTGTGGATAATGGCGATTCCACCTCTGTGCTTCTTGATGCAGTCTCGATGTGCAATCTTATAGCCATCGGAAGTTGCTGAGATGATGCCAGGTGCAGATGCGGAGTTGAGCCAGGTTTCAGTAAGGAGGATGACATCGGGCTGAGGGAGGTGATGGTGTCCCAGATCTCAGTGGCATGCTTGCAGAGTGGTCGTGTGTTGAGCAGCAGACAGTGGATTTCTTTGGGTGTAGGTGTGGTCGCTGTTGTGATTGTCGTGCATATGTGTGTTCGTGTTGCAGGAGAATAGACAGTACCGGCAGAAGAAAGGATCTTCTGTGGAATATGGAGAGGTGTAGCACCAGTTGTTGTTTCAACATCTGGGGTCCAGCTCCCTCGGTGCAGTGGCAGTGTGTCTGTGAGTCGCAAAGGAGCCAGGGTTCCTGCACTGGGCACAGTCCAGGCATGGTTAGGTGCAGACGGGCTTTCCTATGGCTCACCTTCGGCATACCAACAGTGTGCCTGCTGCGTGCGTCTGCTGCATGGCAGCACAGTGGCCTCCGTTGAGTAGGTCCTAGGGGGAGGGAGCGATGCTGGTTTGCGGCGAGTGTGGCCGGAAGGAGGCGGTAATGCAGGTGGCAAAATGGGTGGGAAAGCAATGGCGGGAGGAAAAAACACACAGAGAGCAAGCAACAAGGCTTTTATTACAGGAGTCCATCAAGGCAATACAGTAATCAGTAGTGTTAACATAAAATGATACTAAGTATCATGCAAAAACACAGTCTAGTGAAGCAGTACAGTACACAAAACTAGGCAATGGATAAATATAAGTGTGAGCAGACAAACAGTGTGGGCAAAGCAGAGGTATAACATGCACTCACAGAGCAGTTCAGTGTGGCAGTTGGGAAGCCAACACTGGTGGCAAATCAAGCAAAGAATATGCTAGACCCTGCACAGAGACATCAGACATCCCCCCTACCAAGACCTCTGCAACAACCTCAGTACCTACTCCCACTGCAAGATCAAGGAGATATACAACAGCTTCAACAACATTGTTACCAAAGACTCTCCCACCCCACTCTCAACCACCACACTCTACGACGCCGAACCCAAACAGATCTTGGTCAAATGGACTACCCTCACTGCGGACAACACCTTCAAGATATTGAAGAGCATCTACTCTGGAACACCCTCGGACCCCTGTCCGCATCACATCTTCAACAGAGCAGTTACAACCATTGCCCCAAACTCTGCCGCACCATCAACTGCTCCATCTACTCCGCCACCTTCCTAAAAGACTGGAAAGAAGCAGAGATCAACCCCCTTCTGTAGAAACCCTCTGCTGACCCGATGGACCTCAAGAACTGCAGACCCATCTCTCTTCTCCCATTCCTAGTTAAGGTCATTGAGATGGCCAACAACTCCCAACTTTCTGAGTTCAATAAAGCCAACCACGTCCTGGACATCTTCCAATTCAGCTTCTGAAGTAACCATAGCACTAAGACCGCCCTGCTTGCCGCCAGAGAAGACGTCCGCACCCTACTCGACCGAGTCAAGACCGCAGCCCACATGTTCCTGGACCTCTTGGTGCCTTCGATACCATCTCTCACCGCACCCTATGCACAAGGCTCCATGATGATAGCATCCGCCACTAAGGGCGGGGAGAGAATTCCGCTAGCGGAGTGTGCAGGGATTTGCCTACTCCGAGCTCCGCTGGGAACGCGGAGTATAGGGCAAAACACCGACTCCGCAGCGGAGCGGAGTTTGCGAGCCCCCCCCCTGCTAAATAGGCTTCCTGCCTCCACCCCCCTAATAAAAAATATCTACAAACTAATTTAAAATTAAATAAACACACTTACCTGTACTGCGGCGTCCCTCGTTTGCCCTCCTCCTGCTTGCCTTCTCTCTCCTATGTCGGACATACATCTTGCAAGAAATGCACCTGCGTGAACATATGTACATTTCTCACAAGACATCTTGTGAGAAATACACTTGCGCACCCACACGCAGATCTCTTAAGATGTATGTCTGATGTAGGAGAGAGACAGCAAGGAGGAGGAGGGCAGCCCAGGGATGCCACAGTACAGATAAGTGTGTTTTTATTTCTTTTTAAATTAATGTATAAATATTTTTATTAGGGGCTGGAGGCGGGTGGCGGAGCAGAGCAGAGTTCCACAGAGTCTTTTCCCAACTCTGTGGACCTTCGTGTAGTCTCACTCTGCCAGCTCTGCCCGGGGTAATCCACGACAAAGTCCTAGAATTGATCTGCTCCTTCCTCACCAGCCAAACACAGAGAGTCATACTACCTCCGTTTCTCTTGGAACCCACAGAGATCAGTTGCGGAATGCCTCAGGGCTCCTCCCTGAGACCCACTCTTTTCAACATCTACATGGCCCAGCTCTCCGCTATCATCAGGTACCATGGACTCATCATGCTCTCCTATGCCGAGGACAGCCAGCTGATTATCTTCCTCACCAATGAACCCTCAGTCACCAAGAACAACTTTCACAATGGGATTCAAGCTGTTGCCACGTCAATGACGAACAGCTGCCTCAACTCAATTCAGAGAAGACCTAAGTCCTCATCATGGGCTGCACCCCCTCCGCCTGGGATAACGCCAGGTGGCCCACAGTGCTTGGAACTCCCTCCACACCCACAGACCATGCACGGAATCTTGGCATCATACCGGACTCTTTGCTCACCATGAACCTCCATTTCGAGCCATCTTCTCATCCTGCTTCCACACACTACGCCTGCTCCGAAAAATTTTCAAGTGGATCACCACAGAGTCCAGAAAGACAGTCACCCACACACTCCTAATTAGTAGAGTCGACTACAGCAATGCACTCTACGCCGGCATCACCCAGAAACTCCTCAAGAAACTGAAGAACATTCAGAACACCTCTGCCAGAGTCATCCTCGACATCCCTCACCGCAGACACATCATAAGCCACCTAAGAGACCCCCGCTGGCTCCAGTCAACAAAAGAATCACCTTCAAGCTCCTCACACATGCCTACAAAACCCTATATGACATGGGACCTGAATACCTCAAGCATCGCCTCACATTCCATGCCCATCAGAGACCTCCACTCCATCCAACTGTCCCTGGCTACCATCCCACGTATCCGCAAGACCACAGCCGTTGAAAGATCCATCTCGTACCTCACAGCAAAGACCTTGAACAAAATACCTCTCCACTTCTGGAAATCACTGTCACTGCCTCACTTCAGGAAGGACCTCAAGACCTGGTGATCTAATTTAGAAGGGATTGCACATTGTTGAATACAAGTGAGGTGCATCCCTATTGAAAATAACAGAGAAGAGAGCAAGAAAACAGTAACTTTATCGGTTTTTGTGTTATATGTACAAAATGTAAATACATGTATATTTATGGTGTCATGTGTATATATATGGTGTTAAAATGTTTTTGTGTATATGTATTTTGAAAATATATAAAAGATGATTTTTTTGCATAGAAACGTATGAAATAAATACAATTCAAAGAACCTAGAATCTAGTACACAGATTGTTTGACCATTGACTATGGATATTTGAAATAAATGTAAGTTACTTGAAAATAGATGTATATCTATAGGAAGAGTTAAATTAGGGTTCTCTTCATCTTACTGTTTAGTATACCTATCTATCCCGAGGCATTGTTTATTTTGAGAGTTGTATGTCCCTACCCTGGTGTCTTAGGGTTAATTGGGTTAACCCCTGTTTTAAATAGGTCTTCGATTGAACCACAGCGCCTTGTCGGACCAGCAGCTATCCCCATTACCAGCACTTTGAGACCCTTATGGGTGAGTAGTTGTGCTTTACAAGACATCTGATTGATTGATTGAAAGGCAGCTGACCTGCTGAGTGAGGCAGCAAGGGAGAGCTGGCCCATGTACACTATATAGTAGACCATCCTCCCAGCCTACTAAGACCCTGATTATTAGTTGGGCGGTTAGTGCTGACCCGTGGGTAAACCCCTGTTTGCACCCGGGTTTAAATTATAAGTTGTTAGGTATTTAACGATTATGATAATTATCAAATGTATTAAATAACTCATACATCATTACATTTCGGCAGGTCAAATCTGCCAAAATGTAACGGGGGAAAACATACAGTATTTACTGTATCATTCGGATTCAGATGTGTTAAACACTTAACTCTGTATTTTTTTCCCAAACAACTCGTAAAAGGTAGTATTTATCCCATTCGATACTAACCTACCCATGGTATCATTATTTAACATGTGTGATAAATACCACCTTTTTAAGCCTCGCTAGCACACATTCTGCACAGCACTAATACCTCTATGCATTGTAACTTCACGTGCACCCATGCATCCAGCACGCACACTCAGTCTGCGCACACCATTCAGCACTGAAGATTTCCTATCTCTAACCAGGATTTGTTCGTTCTAAGCACTTGCACTGCCAGCACACCCACTCACAGTGTGCACACTGCAAAACTCTTTACCCTTCAGGTACTCTACTTCATGCCCACACATACACGCAGTACATGCGGTCCCTGTGCAAGCACTGCACAGCACCACAGCTCTGATGTACTGCATTTGTCTCATGCATACCTACACCCAGCACATGTACTAACCACATATGTACTGCACTAGACTGCTCTATCCCTGTACTGTACCCTTCCCAGGCAGAGTCACTACTCATGGTCTGCGCAAGACTCCACATCTACTTGATGTAGGCCAAGGTTGGGTTAAACACACAACAGCAGAACTTTTAAATGGTGAGTGAGCCTGTAGGCCTCGCCCCAGTGACACAAGGCAAAAAGGCCCTGTTCACTGGTAATGATCAGTACACGGTCTGCAGCCACCACTGCGCTCTAGCTGCTTATGTCCTGGTGAAGGAGGTAGCTTTCCACTACTATGGGGGTAGCTTTGGGCACCCCTGCAGGTGCAACAAGACCGCAATGTGTAAGACCGGCCTATGTCATGGTGCACAAGCAAGATCTGCGTTCGCCTATGACAAGAAAATCAGCATTCGGTCTATTCAGACAACAGTACAGTTGGGCACTCAGTGCAGGGGTACACGTCTTTACCATACAAAGGGCTTTCCCGTCCACACACTGGTCTTGCACATTTCGAACATTTTTGCATAGAGTATTTAGCGGGCGTACACAATGCATAATAATGTGAATGACTTTTTGGATCAGTGAGGATTGATTCCTAAGCTCATTGAGCTATAGCCGTGAGGCCTGCTTAGAATTTAAAGGTTCGAAATCCAACCTCTGCAGGTAGCTCCTACCTCTGGCGCATACCACAGACCTCTGAGGAAGAAAGGGAGCTTTGGGACTCCGAGGGATTCTATATTCTTCGTTCCCGGAAGGCTCTCCCTCCCCAATGGAGTTGTCAGGCGGTGAGCCCTAAGAAACCCCCTCCTTTTAATAACCAAAGCCCAAATTTGACAGCAAAGATGAATGGTTTTAATCACGTTGCTTACAGCGCACCATCTGAAGTCCCATGTAAGTTATGATAGCGACAGTTTGCACGAAAATTGTATTTCCAGGCTTCATTGACTGGCTTAATGAGAATCTTTACGTGTCAGATATTAAATTAAGAAATTAAAGAGATGTTTTAGTGTGTATATACTCTATCTTTATCCCTCACGTGCTCAGCGCCTGTACATCAATCAGGAACATGCCTTTAGAAAGAATGGAATAACTTTTTGATTTTCTGTCATGGGGAGAGCGGAATTTAATGCGCCCTGGCGCCTAATTCCGGTTTTATTAAAAGGCTCGAGATGGTTGTGATCGCTGCTGCTAGGGTGCATTCCCTCCTCGTCTACCTCATTCTGCCTCAGTGCTGCTTCCTCATCGTCCTTCATTCCCCTCAGTGACCTCGATACTGCGTCCCTCTCCTTTCACGTGCAGCCTCTCTCACTGACGTTCCCAGGCTCTCACTGCTTCGCTATCGTCACTGACGGGCGGCCTCTTTTTCAGCTCTTTATCACTGAACGCGGCATTTTCACGTCTCTTTATCACAGTTGCTTTCTCCCGCCTCTCTTTGTCACTGACTGCCGATTTCTCTCCACTCTCTTTATCATCGACTGCTGCTTTCTCTCCCCTCGCCTTATCGCTGACTGATGCCACCCCTCCCCCTCTTTATCAGTGACTGCTGCTTTTCCCTCTCTTCATCACTGACTGCTATCGATTCTTTCCCTGTGCACCACGAAATGAAAAATCGGCTTCAAATGCGGTCCTATCTGAAGTTGCACCATTTGTGCAATATCCAATTATTACAAGTCCGGAAATCAGCTGATATTCTCTTTTGCCACTTCCGCCACATGTATTAATAAAAATCTGGGGGCTTCATTTATCAAAAGGGTCACATCACTGGTATTAAAACAGTGATGCTACACTTTTCAGTGCACCCTCCTTGCGACACCATGGATGCGCTGTATTTATAGTCCAGCGCTCCAATGTCTCTCTCAAGGATAGACCAGTTACATCAGGAATCCTGACGTGTATGGTGGCGTAGTAATGACACATTGCACAGTGTGTCGCAAAACAGATGCAACTCCAGCAAAGTCTCATTAAACATGGGTGAGTCCCATGTAAAAGGACCTGCTTCAGTCCTTACGCCGTTGTGAAGCTGGTGTAAGGATTTGACGCAAGCAATTCGTAGAAGTGGCGCAGTGAAATCTCATTACGCCGCTTCTACGAGACTTTTTTATGGGGGACCGCCCACCATGCAAACATTATACCTGACGCAGGTATAATGTAGTGCAGGGGTGTACAAAATGACGCATCTGCCAAGATACATCACTTTGTAAATATGGAGCAGTGTGGCGCATTGTTTAGACTGCCGCAGCATCATAAACAAGTGATGCAATGGTGTCGTAAAGCCTCATAAATAAGGCCATTGTCTTTTTCCTTCGCCACTGTCCATTGTCTTTATAACACGAGAAGAAATGTTGTCATAAAATGAGGCCTATGAAAAGGGAAGTGTCAAGTGTGTCCTGGAAGCCAAGGGTGTTAAGAGCATGGGCTGCACTATCTGTGCAAAGAGTTAACGAATAAAAGAATAGCAGAATAAAGGTCTTGAGGGAAGGAAAGGATTTAATGGGTATCATTCTGCAACCTGTTGAAAGCATCAGGTCATGACATGATAGCAGAGTGATGGACACAAAACAAGCATTCTCAAAGCCAATAGGTCTGACTGGCTATAGTGAAAGAAACAGAACAAAAAACAGTTACTTCCTGTATATAATTAGAAACATAATTTAAAATGTAATGATATGAATCAGTCTATGTTTTGGACACAAAGTGTCTGATGTACGAAGAATTGGTCTGCAAAACCAGCTCGCAACTTTGTGATTAGAAAATAATTGTATGATTTGACCTATGCACTAATGTTCATATTTTGATTTGGAGTTGGTCGTAACCAGACCTACCTAATGAATATTAATAGGGTAGGTTGCAAATTGCGACTCACTCTGATTGGAGGTCATCACTCAGAAAGGGGACTATGAGGCTCATAAGACCACTATGCCTGTGCTTGTCTCTGGAAAAAAGACTTTACAAAAAAATAAAAGCTTCTCATTTTCCTTTAAGGAAACGGGGCTGCGTTAAAAAAAAACATTCTGTTTTAAAAGTTTGTTTATTGCCATTGGTCACCTTGAATAGTTCCTACACCCAAAACAATCTTTTAAAAAGTTTTACAAAGAGAAGGGACCCTTCAGGACCCCTTCTGCTTTGCAAATACATTCTCACACCGATTCCGGAGGTGGTCATTTTTTAATGTTTTGTGACCGGATTACAGTTGCAAAACACTGATCCATCTCATATTAATCTGCAATTTGGAAAAGACACCTCCAACACATCCCTCCAAAATTGCGATCTGATTAATAATGAGGTGCATTTCTTTAAAATATTAAGCACAAAAATAACAAAGATTATCTGAAGAACAGCATTTCTATAAGTGAGAAAATTAACACGTAAACTATGTCTAACTAGAGCTGGAATGTATGTGCATAGGTTCTTGATGGCATTCAAGTAGACACAGTTGAAACATTTTTTAGGACGTTCCTGTTATTCCCTCATTTGCTCCTTGTAGAATCTGATCACTTTCTCATTTCACCACAAAAATCTGAAATCATTGCAATGGACTGCTATACCTTGCTTGGCTGCTCACAAGTTGTCAATGTAGTATCTTTTTTTGCTGGGATTGGTTGTTTTTTTCTTTCCGGAATCACATGACTCTCCTCCTGTGTATCTGCTTGCAAATTTAGTAACAGTAAATGGATCTACTTGATGCATGTGTAGTGCTGTAATGTTGAGAGAAGAGTAGGCACTAGGTCACTACGTGGCAAAGATGTATGAAAATGCACTTTGTAAATCCCAAATTTGCGATTTTTACCAAATCGCTATTTGGTCATCGCAAAATGCAGTGTATCAAAAAATTTGCAAAAAAATACCGAATCGGTAAAATTCGCATTTGCAAATACAAATTCCCAATTTGCAATTCTCAATGAGCGAATTTGCAAATCAAAGACTTGCAAAATTGTGAATATACTATTCTATTGAAGATTTGAGCTAGTGTTGGTATGACTTACAGTCCAGGGCAAAGGAGTAGGTGGTAAGCAGGCTTGCAGACGCCAAGAAGATCCAAGAAGGACCATCTACCCAGTCTGCGTCTATTCCCCTTGAAGACTTGGTGGAGTCGGCCCTACAGCCTGAGTTGTCTATCAGTGGTGTTAAGGACATCGACAGCTCAGTCGCCCCCACCACCAGCCAAGGTAGGATGCATGCTAAACTACACTTGCTCCATAACTCACAAAATGCACTCTTAATAAGTCGAGAAACCTTTTAGTAAAATCCCGCTCGCTCCAGTCCACTTCTTGGCTATCACCCAACAATGCATCATGAGAAATGTAGTCAGGCACACAAGATTGTAAAAAAAATAAATTCTAGCAGCATAGGCACAGTTGAGAACACATGCAAGTGACCAATGAGCACAGCATATTTTGGTAGATCAAATCAATTATCATTGAAATTCTAAATGTCACAAAGCTGTACACACATCATACTGGAGTAGTTCTCTTACATTCACAGATATCCCTGTGCCACAGGGTGATGTCACAGCAACAGATGAGCCAGAGGAGACCCTGAGACACACAGGGGAAGAAAAGACAGTCACCACAATGCCAACAACACCTGCACCAAGAACACTCAGGTACACTGTAGCCCTACTATAGGAGTTTGAGGTAGAAGGCAAAGACACCCTAGAAAAGCTGCAGTCGAAGCCAGATGATCAGGCATAGACCCAAAGAGACCAGTCCCCCTTGCCGCGTCACATCACCTATCACATGACATGTAGAGCAAGAGCACATAGTGCTGCTGAGGAAAGATAGGGCTCCTCTGTCTTTGCCAGGCTGGAGGGCACCATGGTACAGGTGCAGCACCTGCAATTATAAAACATGCAGTCAATGCAAACCCAGCTGGTGTGTCTGAAGAACAGCATGGTGGATATTAAGGACAGCATCAGGGCATTGACCAACACTGTGCCAGAGGGCCTTAGTGCAAATGCAGAAAGCCTCGGGGACATGACAGAAACCATTAGCGACCTCTGTAACACCATGCAGAGGGAACATACTTCCAAACGCAGACAAAGTCACCACCTATTAGACCATTTGGATGGTTACACCAAGGCAATAAACCATATGAGTAATGCAACAGCTGTCCTGTCCAGATGCACTGTGGCCAGGCAGGCAGTTCTTATATAACCAGGGGATTGGTGCAGGTCACCACTGCTGTAGAACAGTTACAGGCAGGTACTGAAGTTGGGAGAAGTACACTGGGTGCAGGGGATAGTGAAGAGGCATCCAACCTCAGCAGCATCACTGCCCTGGTGTCCAGACGGCAGAGTGCAATGCAAGGTACAGCATCCGAGGCCTCATCGGTGGGGGGGCAGTGTACAGACTGACTGTTCAAGTGCTGTGCCTGCTCGTAAAATGTAGATTGTGATAGGACCAAGGCATGCCAGTGGGTGAGGTAACCTGTTGTATGTGATGCTCAGTACAGAATGTTGTGCATGTTTATGTGAAATCCTATGTTGTCCTACACATTTACAGACATAATATGATGACAGCTGTGTGCATACCGTTTACCTGAGATTAAGGCGAATATAACACAGTAGCAAATAAGTCATGAAGTGCATTGTCTCATCATTACTCAGTTAAAAAAAGTTCTGTTATTTTGGCACGTCTCAGTCTGCCATCTGCTGCACTTACACTGTCTGCTGCTCTGCACCGTTGACGTGGTTCATCCTCTTCATCAGACTCAGAATCTGTCAGGTCCAATGGTGTGTCATTGGTTGTTGCAAGGTTGTGCAACATGGCATAAGTAGCCACAATTTTGCAACATATCTCTGGCCTATACTGCAGTGCACCTCCACTGTTGGGTAGGCAGTAGAACCTACTCTTCAGTAGGCCGAAGGTCCTCTCTATCACTGCGTGTCGGCTTATATGCAGCGTTGTATTTCCTTTCACTTTGAGTTGCAGGATTCAGGTATAGGGTGAGTATGAAGGAGTGCACAGCATATACATTGTCACCTACAGGGTAAAAAGTAATAGTTTTGTCACTGTACTGTTTCTCCATATCCAAAGAGACTACCAGACAGTGTTACATCAATTTACCTAGCTGGTATCCCTCTCCAAATTCACCCCCAAAGAGACGTGTGTATAAACCATTGTGTCTAAATATGAAAGAAATGTGCATATTGCCAGTGAATTTTGCCACTTTGTCAGTTACTATGTGTGAGCCATTACATATGACCTGGATGTACATTGAATGAAAGAATTTCTGTTCCTTAACACGTACTCATTACCTGAGAGGGGGAGGGGGGCAAATGGGTACATGGGTACCATCAATGCACCCATATACATGGGGAATTGGGCTATATGGTAGAAATCTAATTTGGTCTGCTGGAATTCCTGTGGTGTAGTGGGGACTCTAATGTAATGGTGTATACTGTGGACCATTGCGTCCAAGATGGCATTGAAAAAGCATGAAAAAGCACTTTGGGAGACCCCTACTGCTGCTGTTATCACCCCTTGTAGCTGCCTGAAACTAGTAGGTGCTGTTGACATAGGACCTGCACATGCGTGGGAATAGCATTGATCCAGTGAGTATGATGCTGCAGTAGTGGATGAAGTTCAGCTATCAGGTCTAGGATTGTAGCAAAGTCTAATCTATATTTGTCATGGATTTCTTCCTCTGTCTGCTGAAACAGGGTTTGGCACACTCCTTCTTCTCTGTGCTGCTGCAAGAATCCTCATCTTCCTCACTAAGAAGTACAGCGCTACCATTGTGAAACATTCTGAGGCCCTCTGGGCCAGTTTAAATAGTTTTCACCTGGTTACCACCTGATTAGAATAGGTGGTATTTTGCATGTGGAAAATTGGGAATGTTGGATCATTCGCAAATTGCGAATGTTTCATACATAAGTCTGCGATTACCAATTTATGAATTCGTAATTTGAGATTTGCAAAATTGGTATTCGCTAAATTAGGATTCACGTTTTTTGTGATTACCAATTTTGGGAACACGAACCCTTTCATACATTGGGAAACACCATTTTGCATTTGCAAACGGACGAGTTTTGTGAATCGCACCATTTTCAAATGCAAAATAGTTTCATACTTCTGGCCCTTAGTGTATAGGCAGTAAGTGCTGTTGCTGTCCACGTCTTGTTGTCCGTAGGGCTTGCTGCCTCGGCTAGTGTAACAATGTTTAGAACTTAATTTTCTTATGTCAACATTTTTTCCCTTAAGCGGTGAGAAGACGCTGAGGAAGTTACGGGTTCGGTCCTACTGTTGCTTTATAGCTGTGGTATGTTGGTGTAGTGTAGACATATAGTGTGCCTGAAGATTTTCAAGACCCCTGCTGCAGCCAGCTTCTCCTGCTTGCACCGTTGGCTCCTGGATGCGCTTACTACACCCGCATAGTCTGACAAGTCAAACTGGAAATATTACGGTCACTAAGTCAGGTTTAAGTCATGTATATTGAAGGTACATCATTGCTCTGCAGTTATTTGATGGTCGTGTGGTAAAGGTGGAGCATTCAACATCCAAATGTATTCCAGTCATTGCTTCCTGTGGGGTAATGTCAATCAATCAATCACTCAATCAAGTGTCTTGTAGAGCGCAACTATTCAACCCTAAGGCTCTCAAGGCGCTAATATAGGATCAACGTATGTTTGCCGCACAATTTCCCTAGAATTATGGCTCTACTTAGTTGGTAATTTATTTGTGTATGTCTAATAATTTCCCAGCACACACAAGTCATAATCCAGTTCAGCTACCATTGTGTTGGATAGGCAGATATCCATGGGCCACTAGGATGTGCATGGTCGACAGTGGAACCAGGGCTGGACGTCGGTGACGTACGCAAGACGGAAGCTCAGACGGTAACTGATGCACAACACTGCCACTGCACAGCAAATGCAGCATACGTGCACGGGTCAGTTCCACGTAACAGGGGTTGTGCATGTGCCTGGGATGTCCTGCCATTGCATTGGTGGGTCTCGTAGAACCGGCACTCTTCTGACCTGCGGCAGTTATGTGGATGATATGTCACAGCTAGGAGCAATGATTCATATGTGTGTGCAACGTTTGGACATATGGGTTGTTGTGTACTTAAGTGTCAAGGGGATCCCATACAGGGGTACCTCAAGCAGGGACCTCTGTGTGTAGAGTGTGGATACGTTGGTGTTGGACTTGGCCCTTTTGGCAGGTTCACCCCGAAACTTTTTGCATTTACCAAGCCTGTTTCTGTAACCTAGTGTTGGTGATTTTAGGCCTCTGCGCACTTTTTCACTGTGGTCCAGTGTAAAGTGCGTGCGCTCTCTGTGTATGTGTGGTGAGCATGGCCTGCCCTCTCATAGGAATGCATAGGGATATGTGTGTCCATGGTAGTTCCTGATGTGTGGGGAGTGCTGGGTCGAGTTTGGTATGTGCGAACTCGCGAGATTAAATGATTTAATGTGTCTAGTGTGGAAGTGCCACTTGTAGAAGTTGGCATGTCTGTGCAGTAAGTGTGAATTGACTGTCTGGCTTGTGATTGGCTGGAGCTGGTTTGTGTGCCTGGCTCCAGGAGTCAGGATGGGTCTGCCCGGTAGTGAATGGGGAGATCTGCATGTTGATGGGAGGGAGGAGTGCCCCTGGGACCGGAATAGGACTGGGCCTTCCCTCCACAATGCTGGCTCCACCCCCTGTGGTGTGTCTGATGTCCCTGACCCATCCTGTGAATAGTCAGAGGGGCTGAGCTAAGCAAAGTGCTCAAGAAGCAGTTGCATCTTGTTCGCCCCTTGCCTGCACCTTTGGAAACAAAGGAAATGGTGTATAAAAGAGGGGCTGTGACCCCATGAAAATGTTCGTGTTCTCTTTTGGAATCCTGACAGAGTGGGGGGGGGGGGTTTGCTGCTGGTAGGGCCCAGGAGGACCGCCATGGTTGCTGCCTCCTTGCTGGGGTGCCCTGTGTGCTGGCCCCTGGGCCCTACGTACCTGGGGATCTGGGTTCGAGTCTCCTAGCGCCCTGGGAGTGCTTTGCTTCATTTCTCTTTCAGGAAGGACTTTGCTCTTTGTAGCTGAGGAGGAGCATGGGCCGTGCCGTGCGATGCTGCACTTTGCCCTGAAGAGAGGCTCCCACCTTGGGGATGCCCCTGGGATGCCGCGATCGGGCGGGTGCCCACCTCGCTGATTTGTTCGGAGTTTTGAGTGCAGGTGCCCACCCTGCATGATGGCTGTCACGTCGTTTATTTTAATTAGCAGGAGCCCACCCTGCTTTATAGCCCGATCTTTGGAGGGAGCCTACCCCTCATTTTGCCTTTTTATACTTATTTTAAAAAAAGGGTGCCACCCTGTTTATGCCACCGAAGAATCACCGCCGCAGCCCAAGCTGCTTTGTACAACATTGCCAGTCTGCTGCAAATGCAACCCGGAAGTCAGGCACCCTCTATGGGACATGGGCGTGGCCTCGTGAGGCCTGGGGGAATTCCAGAGGAAGCCGTGCAGTGTTGGTCTCTCGAGGAGGGAGGCATAGAGAATGGCGGCTGGTCGGTAGGGCTCCTGTGAGAGGAGGGAGCCCTGCGACATCTGGAGGAGTTCCCGGTGGAGTGCGGTGCAGCGGATCCCCGCGAGCCTCTCAGGAGTGAGAGAGCCCTGCCCGCTGCCACCGCCGAGTGAAGGGCTGCTCCGCAGAGACCGGGAGGAGTGAGGCCTGTCCCGCAGCAGAGAGGAGCAGCGCCGTGACCCACGAGAGAGCTGGTGAGTTTAGACGGCTGGGGGGCAGGGGGCGGAGACCCAATGGAAGCACACAGAGTGGCCCGGTGACTGGGGCTCCCCCGACCCCAAGAGTGCCACTGACTTGTCGGGGTAGGTTTTGTCTCTGGGCCTGCGGGCCCCATCGATGCCCATAATTATTTTCTAGGAAGGGCCAGTGAGGGCCCCGTGTAAGATAGAGCGGCCCGTCTAGCAGCGGGCCGCTCCAACAGAGGAGCATGGTTGTTTCCTGGCCCAGTGAGGGGTCCATGGTTGCCCCAGTCCAGGGCTAGTGTTCTCCAGAGCTTGGGGGCATATCTATTTTCAGAGCCCCCGGAGGCTCCAGCATGGGGCATGTTTATTGGTTCTGAGCCCCGTGGCTCCAACGTTTGGGGCCCCAGTTGAATATTTAAGGAGCCAGTGTGCTTGTGGGGCACAGTTGATCTCAGTGCCAGATGGCTCTAACGGTTGGCGCTATTCCCAGGGGCCAGCGAGACCCCATGTCGCATTCCGACTATTTACAGCTGCCCAGCAAGTAGTGGGCAGCTGCACCGTTTTGGCGCCATTATTGCGAGAGTCCCTGAAAGGGACCGAAGTGGCGCAGAGGTGCCAGGCCTTCCCCAGCTGCGCAGCACTTAGTGCCAGCTGCAGCGTTTAGGCCCTGGTATTGTTCTCGGCTGCCCAGCAAGAAGTGGGCAGCTGTAACGTTTAGGTTTGCGCAGAGGGCGCACCCCTGACTGGCGCTGCTTTGGCAGCGCACCCTGACATTCTGGACACAGGGCATTTGAGCCCCTTCTTGGATAGCCAGTTGGCCAGGGGGGCTGGTAGAGGTATAGGGCGCAAGGCCCTAATGTGATTTATGTGCTCTGAATGTGGTGCTAGGAAATGTATTATGTATAGTATGTTTTGCGCACCCTGTATCGGATACCTCTAAAACTGTGGTTTATGATTATGAGGTTGTTTTACCTATGTAGGTTTGTGTTAGTGAGATTGTTCTTCACTCTGTGCTTTATGCCCCTAAATGTGAGTTATACTTAGGAGGTAGGGTCTAATGTGCTTAGATTAGTGAGGAGATTGCATAATGTATTTATGCAGGTGAGGTGGACGCAGGCTATAATTCGCGCCTGATGTGACAGTACATAATGTAGTTTATGTTACAGGTTGAGGTGGAGTACAGTGATAACTAGTAGTTACTGGTTGTAGGTTTATGATCTATTTTTACTTGTACCAATGTCTGCTAAGTGTTGATCCTGACAGTGGCCGATGTGGCCCTGTCCTGTGTAAATAATCCCTTGTGAATATTGCCCGTGCCATTTGGCACAGTGTATGTTATGTGTTTACTATCTGATGTGTTATGAGAATACAAAGGCTATTTTTATATATTTTGTGTGGGGTTCCTTTTGTAGTGTGCCTGGGATGTTGTTGCTGTGTGCGTGCACAAATGCTTTACACATTGCCTCTGGGATAAGCCTGACTGCTCGTGCCAAGCTACCAAGGGGGTGAGCAGGGGTTATCTTTGGCGCGTAACTACCTTGCCCTGACTAGAGTGGTGGTTTCTGCCTGGCTTTGGCGCAAGCCTTAGCCAACCAGAAATCCCATTTCTAACAGTTGGTCTTTCATTAGCGCTGTGAGTGGTGTGGGAGTTTTCATCATCTGCTATGGTATCTCTCTCAGGGGGTGCCAGCCGCATTCAAGATCAAGGTCGGAGGTGCAGATGTCCTTCTGGCTTATGTATTGAGACAAAGAAGCTTTCATCCCTAATGTTAGTCTGACTACTGCTTGCATTCTGGAAATGTGATGTGGCTTTCGCGCTGCAATTGATGCCAGGCCTTAGGCTTATGGTGCACCAATAGCGATACACACATGGCAGTTGGCATGTAATGGCCAAGAGCCCAATTGGCCTTGCACTCCTTGTACTATCTCTCTCTTTATCTCTCTTTCTTTCTCTCTCTCTCTCTCTCTCTCTCTCTCCCCCTCTTTCTTTCTCCCTCTCTCTTTCTCTCTCTGTCTCTCTCCTTCACTCTTTCTCTTTCTCTTTCTCTTTCTATTTCTCTCTCTCTCTCTCTTTCTCTCTGTCTCTGTCATTTGATGAACGCATGACACACCTTCTTATCTTGAATTTTGTCTTGCAGGCTGTGACTTCCAGATTTTCCAGGGAAGACCTGCCATGACTCTTCAAAATAATTGTTTTGAGTTAAATTTGTATGGAATATTTTGTTTGGAATTTCAATGATAAATGAATGATTCTCCTTTTTCTGACCACACATGAATGTTAATTGTTGTAATTGTGCAACATCAGGCGAATTGTTTTGTTCATGATTTCGTAAAGTTGATGTAAAATGTCTTTGTCCGGGAGGTTCGTATGGGTGATGGCAGTGGGTGTTGTGGCGCTCTTGGGTGTCCGAGCTGCATGATCAGTTGCTTCATGGCATCTGTTGTTCTTCAGGTGTGGCTCTGGGCTGGGCTCCCTTTTATGGGGCAGGTTGTCGCTGACTTGTCACCAGGTAAGAGCAGGTGTTAAATCCCTGCTGCTAACGTGCCCTTTTGCATGTTTTAGGATCTAATCTGGCAGGTCGTTGTGAATGTTGTGAAGTGGTGTTGTCGCAGCTTTTTGCACGGAAACACCTACTCTGCATATCATTAGCGTTAGTTGCCGGTGTCATCTGTGGCGATGTTTTTTGCGGCTGCTATTGCAGGAAAACTGGTGATATCGGCTGTTAGCACCAGCTTGTGAATAGGGCGATATATTTATCACCACTTTGGCTTAGATAAAGTGCTGATAACTCGCCGATAAGTCCTTTTTGGGTTTCGCCTGCCGAAAGGCTGCGCTCTGCGCAGCCTTTCAGCGCAGGTGAAATCCTATGTCGACACTAAGCACTTGGGAACGTCCCCCGGCTCTCATTGGCTAGCTCCATAAATGGAGGCTAGCCATTGAGTGCCGGATCTGTCCGTCAAGGCCGGACCAGATTCGGGGGCGTTCCCGAGATTTTTTCCCAGGGCGGAGTTACGTTTTTTCCCGTTCCCTCCCCTTTCACTGAAAGTGAATTCAGATGCGCTGTCCATTCCCGCCCCCTCCGTGTCCTCTCCCGCCCCCTCCCGCCGTCCGTCCCGCCCCCTCCGTGTGCCTTTCCGCCCCCCCCCTCGCTGTCCTGTGCACGTTTCCCGCCCCCTCCCGCCCCCTCCCGCCGTCCGTGTCCCCTCCCGCCCCCTCCCGCCGTCCGTGTCCCCTCCCGCCCCCTCCCGCCGTCCGTGTCCTCTGAGGCAGAAGTGGTGGTCGGTTTAAGTGAAGGAGTCTGTGATGGGAACCTATGGACAAGGTTGCGTTTGGAGAAGCTGAAGCGCATACCATAACTCGCATCTAGCAATCCAAGACAACGCCACCCGTCACCGCTCAGAAGTCGAGGCATTATGTGGGCCAGCAGTCACGCGGGAGAAAGGGCCATTTCCTGCAACAGAGTCCAATCCACGGTCAATGCAAACTACATTATTGCGTTTCACTTAGCTTGTTAAGGTACGCTTATAATTTCATATCCGATTGCCCCCTCCCGCCCCCTCCCGCCGTCCGTGTCCCCTCCCGCCCCCACCCCCCCCCCTCCTCCTCCCCCGGCGCACCCTGGAGCGAAGGCAAGTCACCCTGTACTTTTTACCCACCTCCCATTAACACTGAACACACATAGCACACACATGCTGCGCTGAGTAAACAGACCGGGTCCGCCGTGCTAGCGGTACTTTTTACCCACCTCCCATTAACACTGAACACACATAGCACACACATGCTGCGCTGAGTAAACAGACCGGGTCCGCCGTGCTAGCGGCGGGCGCCCCCAGGGGCATCACCCTCCCGCCCTGTTCCACGCATGCCTTGTTATGTACACAAACAGCGATCAAAGTCCCAGGCCAGGGCCTGGCCATCACACCGCAAATCACTGGTCAGAGAAAAAAGGCAAACCCTCCACATCGAGGCTATGCCCAAAGCTGCCCGGAACTCAGCTCGTAAAAAAAATATACAACTTTTACAACTCCTGGTATCGCTTAGCTTTCCTCTAACTAGTCCGGATAACAGCTTTAACATCCTGCTAAAAAAGTGTCATTTTAAAAGTGCTACAGAGTGCTCGCTTCCTTCCATCAAAGAGGTAAACCAGACCCGATAAATAGGGTCATTACTGCCCCGTACGTGTACTAGTGACATGCTTAGAAGTGTGTATCCTCTAACCAGAGTGTATAAGAGACAAGCAGATTAAAAATTACATTATGTCAACACAAGTTATACAAGGATACTGCACAAAGTACTGACATCGTCCCATTTAAAAGCACTGCAGATTGAAAGTGCAAGGACTTTTCCATTTAAATGGAGATGCCCTGCCTACACTGTCCACATAAAGTATACAGTGGTCCTGCTGAGAGGTGATCGTACTGTTTGAAAAAGGTAACAAACGTGCTTGCACAACCCCAGTAAACATACTGCAGCCCTCTTCAGTCGTGAATACTAGAGCTGCACCCTGACAGGAATTTCTAACTGCAAGACCACCGAGTCTTTAAAACTCCACTGAAGTGCGGCACTTGGGGTCTGTCCTCTGTTTAAAGCACCCTCGCCTTGAAGTGCGGGGCGGGCCGTCGACCTCTGCCGGTGACTTTACTGGGATGAATAGAAGGGTCACGCCCCCCCTCGGCTCTGGGATTGCTCGAGCAGTAAGCCGGGCCAAGGTCACTCCTCGGACACCCCGCGCGTAGGATGCATCATTGTTGTAAGTGCCCGCGCGAGCCAAGGGACGGGAACCGCTTCACAGGTGGGGCGGCCCGTGCAGGAACTAATCAGGGGTTTTAATACATAGGACAGAGGGGCAGCAGTGTTACTGTGCTTTCAGGTGCATAGACCCAGGGCTTCTTGGCAGACAGCTGAGCTATTCGTTTACTGGGGCAATATACACTCAGTGTTGCTATAAGTGCATTCGGACAGTAGTCGCACTTTATGCGTTTAGTAGGACAGAGAAACACTCCTCGCCAGGGCTGCTCTTTATCTAGGGGTCACTGAATGTCCTCTCCAGCTGTCTTAGTCTGCTTTTCGTTCGATAGGAAGCACGTCTCACTAAGATTAAGAACGTCCAGCACAACAAAGCCTGACACCTCAGCAGGGAAGCTCTAATAGGATTTTTTTAATGTAACAGTAGGGGGTTCATCCCAGATGATCGCATCTAGCAATCCAAGACAACGCCACCCGTCACCGCTCAGAAGTCGAGGCATTATGTGGGCCAGCAGTCACGCGGGAGAAAGGGCCATTTCCTGCAACAGAGTCCAATCCACGGTCAATGCAAACTACATTATTGCGTTTCACTTAGCTTGTTAAGGTACGCTTATAATTTCATATCCGATTGCCCCCTCCCGCCCCCTCCCGCCGTCCGTGTCCCCTCCCGCCCCCTCCCGCCCCCTCCCGCCGTCCGTGTCCCCTCCCGCCCCCTCCCGCCCACTCCCGCCGTCCGTGTCCTCTCCCTTCAAGAATGCTTCGAAGGGCTCAGGTGCCGCGGCGTCAGGCAAGTCAGCAGAGTCCTGTGGGGCAAGGGAGGGGAAACGGGGGTTAGGGTGAAGCACCGTTGGCATGGTGCGTGGGAGAGAAGGCCGGAAGTCCCGCCCCCGCCCGGAGACGCATGGAGCCCCGGAGGAGAAGTGCTGGATGGTGCGGGGCTCCCGTGTGCTGAGGGAGCCCCGGGGGAAGAGACGGCAGGAGCGGAGTTGTGTTCCTCCAGCTGACGGAAGTCCCGCCCGGAGACGCATGGAGCCCCGGAGGAGAAGTGCTGGAGTTGGGCTCAGCTGCCACACGAAGCCATTGGTCATCAGAATGAAGTATGTACCAGAGAGAGAGAGTGCCGGTATGTTTTAAAATTAAGACTTCTGTGCCATATGTGTGTTTTTAGACAGCCTGCATGACACGCACTGGTGCAAGTACTCTTAGGTAGAGGCGGTGACATACCAGTAAACCATGGCCAGGGCTGACGGGCGTGCAACTATTTATGAATATAACTGCTCACTCTCTCAAAAAGTGTATTTTTTTTGAGAATACAGCTTACAGTCGGGCTCTGAACTAGGCTATGTGTACTTCAGTCAGCCTCTCTTCCTGAGGCTTGCCCTGCCCCACCCCCCTCCCTCCGATGCCTTACTGTGTCGTATGGTAATGGCTTAGAATAGCAATAACATGTATTTTCAGCCTCGGGTAAATAATAAATAATGAGCGGGGCTGCGAACCCTGCTATAATCCGCAAATTGATTTTTTATTAAACTGCTCATTGTGTCTTTTTGAAATAAAGTACAGTCTGTGTCCGGGTTGTGACCCCTATGGGTGTAATGTCTGATATTTATGTTTCCCTCGTTCTAATTCCATGGTTTTGATTTGCGGAAAAAGTGTCACACCTAGTTTTTGAAATGTCACTCATAATTACGCTGAAATTATGAAAATGTCACACAAAGCAATCTGAAACCTTGGCAGCTATGAACCACTACTTTAAAATCCCTTAGTTAGGCATCGTCCACTTTACCACAGAGGGGGGAGAGAAGTAATATACCCATAATCCCTCCTATGCAGGCAACTTTTCTATTCACGAGGAAGGGTGGAAATATTGACACAATCTGGATCTCAGTGGTGGGCTTTTATGAGCTAGATTTGTGCAAGTCGTTCCCTGTCACCCTCCCTTTATATCTTAAAGGGCACAGTAATATTGTAGCTCATTCCAAAATCGCTTCACCTTACACCCTAGTTAGTGAACTCCGTGTGCCTATAAAACAGGACTGACTCATGGAAAGGTTACCAGTGTCACAATAACACCAGTCATCCAATCAAGGCTGCAACACTGCTTCCTGGTCTGTTGTTCTTTAATAATAAGATGGCTGGCACACAATGGCGGGGCCTGTTATTTTGTCTCTTAATTGTGCTCACCGTCCTTTTTCCCCAGCACCCTCCCCTCTTCCAAGGGGCGGCAACCTGAGGGATAGCCCCGGGCGCCACGAGCTCTAGCTACGCCCCTGACAGGTCTTGATGCTAATAGATATGAAGCTTGTAATCTAATAATCTAGGAGAATAGTAGTATGAATATTTACCCCTTTGGTCATTTCAGAACCTGATTTTCGATCAAGTAATACAGATTCTCACATTACCTTGTACATAAATCGGAATCCTGGTTATGGTAAATACATTCTTTTTAGTCCTTAAAAGCCAAATATTAATATTCTGAGTGGGTGTGTGTGGCTCTGGGTGGGTGTGTGTGTGTGTGGCTCTGGGTGTGTGTGTGTGGTAGTAATTGCTGTCTGCTGAGCTCGTCCGTAGGGTACAATAGGTTGCAAGAGATTAAGCTAATGGCAATGTAAATGACAATGCCATTTATTTATCTGTTTTCAAAACCAACACATAAATACAAAATTTGTCATTTACAATGCCAATAGCTCTAACTTTTCCAAAGGCGAAACCATTGCATTGTAAATGCTTGTTGAATATGCCCCCCTGTTGGCCACACACACGTGCTGGATAGCATGGCCAAGTCAGCTGCTTTCATGTAAGCTGTCCCAGGCCTTTCTGCATTGCATGATACCATGCTACAGGACAGGGAAAACAAGGGATAAGCCCCACACACTGGGACAAAACACGGTGTGCATCAATGATATTGATTTGTTTCCTAAAAAGAAAATACACTTTGGGGGGTTTTCGTAGGAAAATAAAAAACAAATCAGGTCAACCATCACGCCACCATGTTATCACAGAGAGAGTGACATTGTTTGCTTTCCCAAAACCTGCTCAGGCCATGCCAGCGGGAGCAGTCTCAGCATAAAAACCCTGCTGTGTTGCCTGAAACTTTAAATCTGGCAGCCGCTTGTCACATACTTTAAAATAGGCCCTGCGTTTTTATATTATACATTTGCGATTTACATTATTCATATTTACAGTCTGAAGCACATTGAGAGAAAGCAAGCTGCCACAATCACACACTTCTTCAGACAAGTGCAGAAGCTGGGATTAGAATGCAGGTCTATAGGATGGATAGGTAACAATTTAGCAACCAGATGCTGTCTTCTCCTTTGAAGCCACGCTTGGGTCTTGTAGTTTTGCTGCATATTCAGAAGGCAGATGGGGCCTACAGCAAGGGGCCAACGATTTTCGGTGTCTGAAGTGCTGTTTGTGTTAACCGTATAACACTGCTTTCCATTCACCCTAAAATACGTGGCATACTTTCTATGAATAAATAGCTGGGCTCTATCTGCCTCTGTTGTTTGAGCTGCCAGTGCACAGGGCACCGGTGCACGGACGGTACATTGTAAATTAAAGCTCACAGTTCTGAATATCATAGAATCCTCGTTCAAATCACTAGAATAAAGTCCAATGCTTCTCGAATTTACAAAACACTTTAAAGAAGCTTCGTCGAGAGTCTGGTCTCAGCATCCTTTAAAATGGGCATATTTCTAATTGTTCTACCTTTTCGCAGTTGTTTTCTAAGTAATTGTGCATTCTTTGTGGACCAGAAAAGAAGAATGGAAAGTCTGGGCTCTTGGTTGATACTGTACTGCACTGTGTGATTCCATAACCTTGCTGTTGAATATTTAAAACATCATACCCTTGAAAACACAGCACAATCTGCAGCAATCGAATAAAGAAGAACTAATAATGCAGAAAAGCCAACACATGGAGTGGGCATATTATACATTATTAATTAAGCTGTCCATTCAAAAGCATTTCATTAACCTCTGTTGTGACTGAGGCGCTTGCCCTTTCGAGGAGTGTTTCTGAAATCCCCTTCTCTTTCCTATTGTATGCCCTTTCACAGTCACAATAGAGCTCTCAAGACTAAATCCAAATATATGTATTTTCCCTAGCTTTCTGTCAAAGCAAGAAAAATCACTCTTCAAGACCCCTCGGCAAACCATCCATCTTCCGATCACATGCTATGGATCCGGGCTCCTTTTTTTGTTGGGGAAAGTTTCAATAAACAGCTTAATTTGGCACCAGTGTGCCCAGACATTGTGCAGCGTGTCACCTATCGATTTACGTGATTACTGCGCCATCAGTCATACCCGCTTTTTCGTCCTCTTTTTTCGCCCCTTATTTTTAAATAATAAATCTAGAGTGCTAAAACTGTACTCAGCCGCGGATGAGTAATTGCAGCTCGGAGACGAAACTCTGCAAACACAAAGTCTTGCGAACGCCCAAAGGCCCGGTTATGAGAGTGAGGGATGGGGTTCTCGAGATAGAAAATAAACCAACTCTGAGGCGTTTGTGTCGTGCAGGACCAGCCACGCCCGGGGCCTGCATCCTGAACCCCAAAGATAGAGATAGAACATCAAACCAATCTATTGGGATACGGAGAGGGGCTCTGCCAGACAGGCACGGCTTTTGGCATGGGCGAGCTGGGCCTAGCTCAGGACACCAAACTTCAGCAGGGCTCACATAAGTATCTGCATTAAGGTCATGCAAACAACAACACCCACCTTACTTGTCTCCAGTGATTCAGTTTGTAGTGCTTTTTGTAATTTGTTAAGGTTTCTCATCTGTTATTTTATTACCCAACACCACCCCCAACAAATATCTTGCAAGCAGTGTGACTGACTGTGCTGTGAGTGATGTACTTGAGTTGGGGGAGATGCAAAGATGTTTGCCTTCAGAGGTCAGTTACTGAGGTGATGTCATTATTAAGGAGCTGGCCTGTGAATCCCTAAGGGTGCGTCCATTGGGGCGTAGGGGCGAAGCCCCACTAAGCCCCATGGACCCACCACGTCGTCACTAGAAGCCAAACACAATTATTTTAAAAAATCGCGCTATCTGCCGGCCGGGAAACCGGGAGACACCCGACCTTCCCGGAGTGCGCAAGGGGGGGGGGGGGGGAGGATCGAGCTGCTGCAGCTGCGCAAGTGTATTTTTGGGCACAAACATGCCCGCGCATGCGCAGATCGTTTTCTTGTGAAATCCCCCTTAGAGAGAGGACCAGGGGGCGGGCCGCAGCCCCCGGGGTTACACAGGGCGACTGGGCGAGGGGTCATGGTGCCCCCCCAGCCAATCCTGGCGCAGGATTGGCTGGTCACTACATAGCCCGGTTACATAACCCCTGACGGATAGCACGGCCGACTTTGGTGCTGGGAAACCAGGTTCGAGCCTCTTATCGAACCATAAAAATGTATACATGACTTACTTTGGTGTTAAATAAATAGATATTTTAAAAAACAAATAAAAATGATGTTCCGACTAAGGTGTGAAATTGGTGTCGAATAAATACATGTTTTTAAAAACAATTAATATTAATCATGTATCATTGGTGCTGGAGTACAATGTTCGAGACTGGTATTAAACACTGACAAGCTGTGTGCAAGTTATATGGTCATAAAAATACATGAATGATGGATGCAGGATGGATGATGGATGGGTGGATGCATGAATGGATGATGGATGCAGGATGGGTGGATGCATGAATGGATGCAGGATGAATGATGGGTGGTGAATGGATGGGTGGATGCATGAATGAATGATGGATGCAGGATGCGTGGATGAATGAATGATGGATGCAGGATGGATGCAGGGTGGATGGATGGGTGCATGAATGAATGATGGATGGATGGGTGGATGCAGGAATGGATGCAGGATGGATGATGGATGGGTGGATGGATGGGTGGATGGATGGGTGGATGGATGCATGAATGAATGAATGATGGATGCTGGATGGGTGGATGAATGAATGATGGATGCACGATGGATGGGTGGATGGATGGGTGCATGAATGAATGATGGATGCAGGATGGATGGGTGGATGGATGGGTGCATGAATGAATGATGGATGCAGGATGGATGGATGGATGGGTGGATGGGTGGACACATGAATGGATGCAGGATGAATGATGGGTGGATGAATGGATGGGTGGATGCATGAATGAATGATGGATGCAGGATGGGTGGATGAATGATGGATGCAGGATGGATGCAGGGTGGATGGATGGGTGCATGAATGAATGATGGATGCAGGATGGATGGATGGATGGATGGGTGGATGGATGCAGGAATGGATGCAGGAATGGATAATGGATGGGTGGGTGGATGGATGGATGCATGAATGAATGATGTATGGATGCTGGATGGGTAAATGGGTGGATGGATGGATGGGTGGATGAATGATGGATGCAGGATGGATGGGTGGATGGATGGATGGGTGCATGAATGAATGATGGATGCAGGATGGGTGGATGGATGGGTGGACACATGAATGGATGCAGGATGGATGGGTGGATGGGTGGATGGATGGGTGGATGGATGGATGCATGAATGAATGATGGATGGATGGATGCTGGATGGGTGGATGGATGGGTGGATGCATGAATGAATGATGGATGCAGGATGGATGGGTGGATGGATGGGTGGATGCATGAATGAATGATGGATGCAGGATGGATGGGTGAATGCATGAATGAATGATGGATGCTGGATGGATGGGTGGATGCGTGAATGAATGATGGATGCAGGATGGATGCAGAATTGGTGGATGGATGGGTGGGTGTGTGGGTGGATGGGTGGGTGGATGCATGAATGATGTATGGATGGATGCAAGGTGGTTCGGGCTCGCTCGCTGCGCTCGCTCGCTGCGCTCACTGCGGTGCAATATGCAAATTAGTTTACGCCCCACCACTTTCAAATGTCACCAGCCGCCCCTGTAAGGGCCCCCGTGCTGCCTTTTTTTTCCAACAACAGAAGCGACGGTGCCTGATTTCTTTCTCCCCAGAGCACTAGCCTAGCAAAGGCCCACTCTGCTGACGGGCTTGTACGGGAATAGAATACTCAGTCACTCATCAGGCAAGCCGCGGCACACCTCAGAAGCCGTGATGTGGTAGTGTATGTTTCTAGGTTTCAGAGACTCTGTGTCCCTGGCTGGGCCATGTATCAGGTGATAACAACATTGCTTTAAGAGTGACGGGTCTCGCGGGAGCACTGTTTCCTATTGTGGTTTTCACCTTTATCACCTTCCATGATCTTCAAACTGTTAAAGGTCTCACGACCGTGGCTAGTTGGCCTTAGTCATATTGCATAGTTTCTGCACCTGGAGGTCGTGCTTAGACTTCTACTTGGCTAAACATTGAACACTGCACATGGCTGGTTGCTGTAATGTTGCTTGCACGTCAAATTCCCTGGAATTTGGAAGCCAACAGTGGGACATGATGTTATTGCACAGTATCACAGGTGGCTGCCTGGATGCTGCACTCAGTGTCCTCCTCTCTTGTTCTTATGCAGCATCACAAGTCACTCACCTCTTGAGGGGGCGGGACACTCACAACTGCCTGGAAACAAGGGCACGGGTGTCTTCTGGCTGTCTTGAGCTTCAACACCAGACTCACAAATAATCCACAGTTACTGTGTAATTGCGGCATGGACAATTAAGATCCTTCCACCACCTCAACATTTCTTCAGGGTCATTTTCACAACTTTGCCACAACAATGACGCTCCTTAAGTTTACTCCCTTCCCTAAGGCAGGATTTTAAGTCACATAGAGACAAAGGCTTTGTTCTCGGGGTTTACTTTTTGCAGAGTTTTTATATAGCGCAAACTAGACCCGAACTGAATCAGGTATCAGAGCGCTTTACATAGCACCAGTTACGTTACATGAGGACACGCATTCATTTTAGGCACGGGGAGATTAAGTGATTTGCCCAGAATCACAGGAGGATTTTGGCGTCGTTACCGAGACTCGAACCCAGATCCCCAGGTCCGAGGTCGAGCGCCCTAGCCTTTAGGCCAGCCCCTCTCCCCTAATTACTTGATGGGGAGGTCGGTTTTCACTCATCGCCCTATCACCCTCACTCCCCCAGAAGCTTTTGGGATGACATTTATTCTTCAGAATTGCAGCTCAATTCCAGAGATGTTCATTAGCTCTCAGCCAAGCAATAATTGCTTATCCAGACTTCTATGACATAAAGACAGGAACTCAATATCTTCCAGTAGATTTATTTGATTGAAGAAAGATCCTAAACAGCTTCTTGCCAGACACAGCTGGACCAACTGCCAATGATGCTACATAGATGACATCACACCAGAATCTCTAGAGCATCATAGAGATGTGCCACTCCAGGCAGCATCTCAATGAAATATAACATCCCCTCCCAATGCCCCACTGTTCCACATGCTATGCCAACAGACTTCAACTGAATACAACTTGAAAAGTGGTCATGATATGTTGGCTTGAAGTATATTTTAAAATGTTCACACACTCCCTGCCCCACTGACCCCACTTTAGAAAACATGGCCACTGTTCACAGATGTGAGTTTGCCATGCATGCAAAGTCTCAGCACTCAGGGTCAGGTGACCTGCACTTTGTCATCATTTATGCAGTCCTCTACTGTCTCTAATAAAGGGTCCATTAGGCATTGCCACACACTCTCTGGGCTCCTCTGGAGTCTTTGTAGTTGCTGGCAGTTAACTCTCAGTCAACACTTCCAGAGCAACATGTAGAACACCGCAGCAGGACCATTAGAAGAACCTCATGCTTATTTACAGCCAGGTGGGGGCTGGCAACATGCTCCAGCTGTGGCCTGAGAGCTTGGATAGGTCATTATAGGACTTCTCAAGTGTATTTTTTCAACTGTTTGGAGAAAGCACTAGTTATGTCTCAATGTGTGACAGTAAGGCGGCACAACTCTATCAGCCACAACGTTTGCACGCCAATCTGATGAAAGCATTCAATTGTCATATACACTGGATCCAGAGCTGGACAGCCCCTTGTCAGGAGCTAGGCTAGGTCTGGATCCAATGTATATGCCACATTCAGGCCAGACTACTTATTGGAAAGCACTTTCAATGTAACTGAGCAGATTTTGCAAGTTACCGCTCAGCTGAGCTGTGCAGAAAATTTGTTAATTTTGCTGCATAGAGCACAGAAGGAAGTTAGAGTGGGGAGGAGACAACAGCATCCCAATAGAATCCCAGAAGAGACAAGTGTCACTCAAACGAAAGGAAACCTACTTTCTCCACTGTGCACTTCCACCATCTTGTCACACAGTGTACCATCTGCCACCTATTAAACGTGAATCCACATTCATTGTACCGTCACACATGGTGATAGGGGAAAAGATACTAATGAAAAGGTACTGTAGGATTTTCATTATGTTGTTCTTAGATCTCACATCATTGTTACAGTCCATTGTACATCCCAAATATGTCTACCACCAGCTAATAGACAAGCAGGAAGGTCCGGCTGTCAGGAGCTTCTTTTCAATCAGCAGCAGTTCTGGACTCTTAAAGGAAGCACAAGAGTTGGCATTTGGGTGACTACTAAGTTTAGTGGCTTATTGTAGAAGTCACATGCCACACATGTCACAACTTGTTGATTAAATGGGATGCAAGTCTTGGTCAAGCAGCAGTCACAATCCTTGTCAGTGTGAGGCTCAAGCAACCCCCAAATTAGCATGTCCTTACCACTTTTGTAGCTTTGTGCAGAGCAGTCAAGCTTAACTTAGAGTCGATGTGTGAAGTATTTCAGCAACACTTTAAACAGTACAACTATTTAAACACACCACGAAAGGAGCCTACAAAACATTTGGAAAACCAGAGCAAGTTTTAATAAATAAAACAAGACCAAAATTACAAAAATAAAATTAGTAGAACTGGAGGTATATAATTTTAAAGTTCATAGAAAACTTTGCGCCCAAAAGCACTGAGTGCTACTGGGGACATCTAACCACACTGGACCGGGACAAAGTCACAACTTCAGACTGACCTTGCTGGAGCATGGCACAGCTACAGGGACCTAGTTAGGCTCACTGAACAGAGTACCTTAAATCCTGGTTGCAGAGCATTGCATAGATCCGTGTCCAAGATTTACTTTGCAGCCGTAGTGGTGCATTGGCTCCGAGATGCGGTGAGGCTGTGATGTAAGGTCCTGTTGTGTTGTTGTCAAATATACTGCATTTAAGGCTTGCGATGAGAAGTCCAGCATCGGGGCTGCGGAGCACAGCTGCCACTGAGTCGGTTCCGAGGATCTGTGTGGCATCTTTTTCGAGGCTGCCATCAACAAGAGATATGAGGACCTGGCCTGTGGATGCACTTCACCATTGGGATGATGATTCGGTACCAAGGTCTTGCAGGGCTACAATGTGGGTCTTTTGCGAAAGGTCCAATCCAAGAAGCAGTGGCAATGCATCGATTCTGCTCGCAGGATGCGCTGCTCAGCACAGGTGTTGCATTGGTTGTGCTTGGGGCTGTGTCACTCAGCAGAAAATATACGTTGGTTCTGATGGCAAGGACCTTAGTTCCACTTCCAAGGGTTCAGGGCTGGGGTGCCACCACTTGACAGGGTAGATTCATAGATGGCAGAGCAGAGGTGCAGGAGGTTGGAAGCCTGTTATGTCCCTGTGGCTTCACATAAGGAGGCCAGCTAACCAGCCTTTGGAGTCACTCTGAGTTCTGGGTTAAAGGGAAGAAGGTCCAGTCCATCTCACCCAGGCAAGAGAGCAGCAGGCAGCGGATCAGTACAGCAAAGTAGAAGTCAAGCTGAGTGCAGTCCAGCAGCATGGTAATCCTTCAGAAGGACAGCAGACCTTCTTCCTGGCAGAGTATCCATGGGTCCAAAAGTGTACTGAAGTGGTGGTGTCTGCGGTCCTTCTTTTATATAAAGTTGTGCCTTTGAAGTGGGGAGATTATTCTAGAGGCGATCCTTTAAAGTGCACAGATGCCCTGCCTTCCAGACTAACTACAGGGGTTATGTAGCCCTTTGTGTGGGAACAGGACACCACCTATTCAGCTGTAAGTGAGGCTTGGACCAGCTCCTCCCTCCAATCCTGACAGTAATGGCCCACTGAGTAATACCTAAGCTCCGATTGTGTGTGGTTGTCTAGGAGAAACACACAAAGCCCAACTGCCAACTACACCCAGTCATGTGACCCTGACAGGTTGCAGGCACCAAATGGCCAAATGGCTAAGGCAAGAAAATGCAACTTTCTAAAAGTGGCATTTTCAGAATTATAACTTAGAATCTGACTTCTCCATGAATTGGGAGTTTACGTTAGGATTCCAGAAACACCAAACTTGAACCAGTTATATATTTCCATTGGGAAGTTACGCTTATAAAATGTAATAAGGTAATCCCAATGCTTTCCTGTGTGAAATATAGGCCTTGCAGTAGTGAAAAACAAATTAAAGAGTTTTTCACCAATAGGACATGTAAAACATTAAAAGCAATGTCCTTTGTTTTAAATACATTGCATTCTTCCCACAATGCTGGCCAGACAGAATTAGTCAATGACATCCACACACGATATCATTGTATCCTAGTGATGGGAGACTTCAACTTCCACTGGGATCAGATTCCTAGGGAAAGCCAGGCCAAACAACTGGATGATGCATTGACCTCTCTGGAACTCAAACAATTGGTGAATGTTCCTACACATGAGAAGGGCCACATACTCGATCTGGTCTGGACAACCCATGCATTTACCTGTCCAATAGATATCAGTCCTTGTGCCTGGCACTACCAAGGATCAAAAGCGAGATACTCTCGCTCCTTAATCAATCATTGGTACTCGTCCAAGTCACCGCCAACTTCAAATAAGCACGTGTTATCCCACTACTAAAGAAACCAGGGGCGGATGGGAAGAACTTAAAAAACTTCAGGCCGATCTCCCAACTTCCCTTCCTGGTAAAAGTGCTGGAACATCACGTGTTGAAATCCCTGTCCTACCATCCAGAAGCAAACAAACTTCTGCAAAACAACCAGGCAGGGTGCAGGGCTCACCACAGCACGGAAATGGTCAAGCTGGCAGTGCTGGGTGAGCTCAGGCTCCGGGCCGACAAGAAAAAGCTGTGAGCCTGGTTTTGCTGGACCTGTTCGCGGCATTTGACATGGTCAACCACTACCTACTATTGATGCGGATCGCTAAGCTAGGCATCCAGGGCTCAGCCCTCATGTGGCTCACATCCTTCCTCAGCGGTTGATCCCAGAGAGTACAGCTGATGGACCATGTGTCCGACCCAGGCAAACTCTCCTGCGGGGTCCCACAGGGCTCGGCGTTGTCACCCCTCCTCTTCAACGCCTACCTTTAGCCCCTGATAGCTGCACTAAATCTCATGGAGTATCAGATCTACAACTACGCTGATGATACCCAAATCATCATTCAGATAGATAGCTCCCCAGCTGTCCACTCTAGAATGCAAAACACCTTGAAGTTTACAGTCAACTGGATGACGGCCAATTCCCTTAAAATCAACCCTGACAAGACGGAGGTATTGGCCGTCACCACCGACTCCAATCCCTGGAGCAGCCTCTTCTGGCCTCTGGAGTTGGGCACCAACCCAGTACCAGCCGTGGCTGTAAAGAGCCTAGGCATTAAAATCAATGCCAAACTCTCTATTACTCAGCAAATGTCTGCTGTAGCGGGAACATGTGTCGGCCTGATGAGACAGCTACGGAAGCTTGCCCCTCTTCTCACATTGGCCACACTCTTACTGGCTGTGTCGGCCATGATATTGTCACGTCTCGACTATGGAAACGTCCTTTACATTGGTCTCCCGGGAAAACTGCTGGCTAGACTACAGGTCATCATGAATGACGCTGCCAGACTAATCTTTAGACAACCCAGGAGGGCCCATGCCACCCCTCTCCTACGTCAGCTGCACTGGCTCTCAGTCAGGCAGAGAACGAAGTTCAAGGGCCTCTGCATTGTGCACACAGCCATCTACGGCCAAGCCCCTACTAACATTAAAGATTGTTTAACCCCCTATACCCCTAACAGGGGTTACGATCCTTAGACGCTGGCTTGCTGGCCTGTCCCCGCTTCAGCCTCACCTCCAAAGGGGGAAGAGCCTTCTCTACCGCTATCCCTCCACTCTGGAACAAAATGCCAGAGAACCTGTCCAAGGAGCATGCCCACCTCTCTTTTAGGAAAAACAGTCCTTTTTGCAGAAGCGTGGGCCTTCCCTAAACCTATAGGCTCCCCCATCTTAGGCCAGGACGTGCCTCTCACTGACAGCGCTTAGAGACCTGAGAGTGATAATGCACTCTATAAATGCAAATTACAATTTACAATTTACAATAGGGATGACTTATATGTATTCGAAAATAAGGTTTGGGCCTGGCAAAGGTTCATATTGCCAGGTGACAATGGCAGTATAAACTGCACAACCAGGCTGTGCAATTGCAGGTCTTAAGTGAATGGCACAATCAATGGTGCAAGCCCACAAGTAGAGTTTAATTTACAGGACCTGGTCACAGCTAGAGCACTTTACTAGGGACTTATAATGTCAATTAAATATGCCAATTGGGTATGAGCCAATATTACCATGTTTAGAGGAGAGAGAATAGGCACTTTAGCACAGGTTAGCAGTGGTGAAGGCTCAGAGTCCTAAGGCCAGCAAAAAGAAGGTCAGAAAATGGAGGATGAAGACAAAACGTTGGGAGGAAGACCGCCCTAAGGCTGACAAGTCTAACACAACAGATATATGGTCAGACTCAGGGAAAATAAAAAAATAAAAAATGTCAGGCGTAGGCAGCTGATACCAACAGCTTTGGACTGTCATACCTATTTTCACTATTTACCGAGCATGTATTAACGGAGTGGGATAACTGTGTTTAACACATGTACAGTTTCATTTAAGATTTTCTCGTTCTTTGTATTACATTGATGAATGAATACTGGCCATTTTTGTTGTTTTACCTGCTAACGGTGTTTTACTATATCTTATGATGGTGTGTGTAATAAAAAAGGACACTGCATTACATAACACCACATAGGGGTTTGCAAAATTGCAAAGACAGACAGCTTGGCGCCTTGCTTTTAGGTCTGACGTTAGCCAAGACCTTTTGATTATATATATAGTGTATTTACTTGTAGGGGCTTTCAGCAAGAACTCTAAAACCAGTGACCTGTTATTGTGTCAATCAAATTTGTTTCTGCCTACTGCAGCATACAGCACACAGCATGGACAAATGGGCAACCTACTTCAGCCATTCGCTAACACAGAAAGTGGTTGCCTTCACGCAAGAGAATGCTATGGTCATGTGTGTTTGTTGAGACCAAAAATATATTTCTGATTTTAGGCATTTTTTTATTGACGAGGGCCCTGCAGCTTTTCCAACAATAGCGTTTTGCACAAACTGTGATAAAACAAAACAAGCATTAAAAAAGCCAAAAGGCTTGCCAGGTCATTTTGACTTCACTAATGCTTGTTTCAAAAAAGTTAAGGCTTCGTGAAAGGCAAAATAGAAAACAATAAAAGGGAAGCAATCGATACACTGTTTATTGGCATCCCCTCCCCCACACACACACTCCCGGGGCTAACTCCAGACTGCACCTCCAGCAACTTTTCCACACCCTGCCATATCAAGTTGCAACAAGGAATGCACGGGGACATCACATATCCGGAAACGAGCTCAACTAAACTTTGCATCAGCAAAGTAGACAAACTTCACTCACCTTTTCAGAGAGGGAGGTTACTGACTGCATGACTTTCCAGGTGAAGATGAGAACCATTGCAGATCCCATTGTCACAATTGTTTTCACTAGGCATAGATAAGTGTGGAACATTTTGGTGTGAAGTCAGAAAATAAGTCCATCTGCAGGTGGTACAATAGGGGAAACTAAGAGAGCTTTCTTCCACATTTACATTTTATGACATTGCATAAATCTTCATAACCTTGGACCAGATGTGCTAAATTATTTTGTGATCACAAACCCTCCCATTTGCAAAATCACTGCATCTGTGACTTCAAAATCCTTTTTTGTTATGTACAAAACCCGTTACATGTCAGAAATGTTAATGTCTCATATAAAGGGTTTTTTAGTTATGTATTTAAAAAGTTATATATAGCGCGCCCTTACAATGTAGCAATCACGAAAGGTACGGGAAGTAGTAACAATAAACTAACAGATCAACATAAAATCATAAGTCGTTTTGTGTCCCTTACCGAATTGCAATTCTAAAGGCGTGTGAAAAGAACAGTCCTTCCAAAAAGCAATTGGGTAAACTATGCATTAATAGGTTGCAATAATTCGTTTGCAAATGGAAAGGAACGTCATTAGCACCACTGTCCTTCAGGAATCCAATTGGCAGCCAGAGACGAAGTAGGCAGGGGATCACTGCCTGCTCCTTCTGAACTTTTCCCAAACAGCAAACTTTCTTTTTTTAAGGCAGAACTGGTTTCCTCAAAGAACACAAACTCCTTTAAGAAAACGTTTCCTATGTGGGAATGAAAACATAAGGATGTGGTCAGCTGCCCCTTGCAGGCCACCATCCCAGTGTTTGCAGCAAATCACACGGGGTTTCAAATTTCCAACTGCTTAATTAATATAAATTAGATAGGCCAATCTGCGCTCCCACTCCCCCCCCAGCGAATGGTGATTTTGTAAATTGACGTAAAGATACATGGATCTGTAGTGGGTGTGCCATTTGCGACCACCTTTTTCTAACAAAATATCAGTACATTAGGCCCTAATCTTCACCCTTATGCTGCCAATGAATGGTTCATGGTCTTCTGCCATGGACTGCCATTACAAGGTCAGACACTGTTGTCTGTGTGACTACAGTGGCTGAAACTGCTAGGAAACAGGCAGAAGGTGGCAGGTGAGTGTTAAACATGCACCTACACACTAACAATAGCAACAAATTAACAACTGCAACAGACCCAGCCACAACAAGAATAATAACACCATAATGACCAGTGCTTTAAATGGTCAGGTACTGACTCGCACTGAGTACCTGCACTTCTCTCCACTGCTGCATACATTTCAAGAAAGTTTATCAGTACTTCCCAGGAGCAAACAGGTACTCCAAAGACTGAGTAACTGCACTTCTATATTATTGCCTTATAGCCTGCCATAGCCGGTTATACCGGCCATTAAAAGCCTGCTCCAGCGTTAAAGGCCAGAGCAGAAGGCTAGGGCCTTTAACAAGGGAGCAAGCTTTAACGCTCTACATTCCAAGTACGGAGGGCTTTAAGACTATTAGAACACTCTGCCACTAGAGGACCGTCTGTTCTAACAAGTAAAACAAAGGACTCACGGAGCCCGATGGGATTGAAAATAAATCTCCTCGGGTTCCATGAGGCCTTTGCTCATAGCAACAGCTAATTCCATTTAAATCACTGAGAACGACTAATGCCATGGAAGTCGAGAGAAGTGTGGGACCCAAAAATCCCAAAGGTCACCAGCAGCGAAATAAAAATGTAGGATAAGTTGCTGCAGGAAAACGTTCGAGGAGCTGTACTGTCTCCAAATCTCCTTGCTTCTAAACTTTATCATGAATCCTCTTCCTGCACCTTCTACATACTGGCAGAAAACCAGGTAGAAGCCTGCAGAATAATGTGCAACCCTTCGGACACCAAAGGACCCTAGGTGCACAGCTGGACTGATGCCTAGCAGCACTAGGAATGAGTGATCCACTGACAAGCCGTCTCAAGATAGAGGGAAGCCCAAACAAGAGTTGCGATGGAAGCGCACCTGAAGCATTATGTTGTGCCTCCAGTCATAAAGTAACCCTTTTTGTATTTAATGGTATTCTTTGCGAATATAAGCTGTTATCTTCATTTCACTCACAGGATACTGAACACTGAAGTTTTGCACAAATACAATGTACTCACGAGTGTCGTTTGCTGAACTTTTGGAAAGGAAGCCATTCCAGCTAAACGATGTGCAGCTGACTAAATGCCAGGTATTGCAAGTGTCTTGGCTCTACTAGACCTTTTACTTTGGTTTTTCACTCATCCAAGTCATTTTAGTGACAATGAATATCTTCTGATATTATGAATCTATGGGGCATATGAACACGCCCCTATCGCCACCACAACGTCACTTTTATCGACGTCGTGGTGGCGATAGGGGCTAAGCCTTATTTACAAGGCAGTGTTAAGCCACTTAACATGGCTTAACGCTGCCTTGTACATAAGGCACCTTTTCACACTATGGTTAGCTTGAAAGGGGTAGGCAGTGGATGTTGCGGTGGGCATTCCACCGCAACACCCACTGATATTGACACTGCCCCCTATGTACAAGGGCAGCATACATAGGAGGCAGTGTCATAATTAAGACCAGGTAAACCCTGGACTTAAGTTGGAGAAACAAGGAGAAATTATTTATTTCTCCTCGTTTTTGCTTTTTCCATGTGTGCTGCCTTGTGCAGTACACATGGAAAAAGCAAACTGCCATGGGTTTTTTATGTACAGGAAGGTCCTCCTTCCTGTACATAAACCATCTTTAATAAAAATGCAATTTTGTGACTTTCATGTGTGCTGCATTAAGCAGCACACAAGAAAATGTCAAAATGGCATTTCAGGATTGTTTATGTGCAGGTAGGGACGACTCCCTACACATAAACAATACTCCCCTGCACACAGACACCCTTGCACCCTGCATTGGAAGTACACCGCTAAGTGTAGCACCATTGCAGGGGAAAACGTAAGGATGCACCATATTGTTGTAAATAGGGTGCAGCCTTGCTTTTCAGAAACGGTGGAGTGAGATGTTAAGCCATGACGGCTAATGCCTCACTCCGCCACTTCATTGTACATATCCCCCTAAATGTGCAGTAAAACATTCACCATGATGGCTGCGCTTACAGGTGTCTACAGACGTATTTTTCAGTATAGGCTGATAGTAGGTGAAAAAATCCCTGGTTCGAGTGGTTCCCCAGGCAGAGTTTACTGTAGAAAATTAATGACATTGGAGGAAGAAAGTTTTTCCTGTTGTGTTCCTCTTAACTTTGAATGATTTCTTCCATCTTAACGCTCACTAAAAGCTAGTGTTAAATTGATCCATAAAACCAAATGCATGGCTGCACAGCTTGCCATCACTTTGTTGAGCACAGAGGTAAACATAAACAAAAATCCAAACAACATTTTGCTACTGCTGTGTTGGAGTCTAAATGAGACATAGCTCTTGTCCACTCATAACACTGAACCGGTAGAGGATGAAGGGTTGGTCGGCATAACAAACCCACTAGGAAGTGGGCCTGTGTCCTTGAAGCTGCACGTCCAGCTCTGATGTGCACTACTTGCTCAGCTCTGATGTGCGAGCATGCACAGGCAGAATGTTTATTTTTAATAGACGGGAACTGCATCAAGACTGAAAGATCCACCATTGCACAGCTTTCCCTTTCATGATGATGGTTTGAATGTTCTCACTATGGTTTCACTCGCTCAGGATCAAAAAACCCTAGCAGTCATCATTAAAACTTGCACGAAAACCCTTGCCCTACAAACCGGGATCCAGCCCTGCTGGTATTATTCGTCCATTGTGAAGGTGCAGGCCTCAGAGTTGTGGGTGTCTCTCTGCCTAAGAGCCTATGGGACATCTGTCATGTCCTCTTCCAAGTCTGGAGCCAACGGCCTTGAAAGGGGAAATTAGAATGCAAGAGCGCCCCAGTGAGCCTGTTTTTGCTAAGCAGGACTTTTGAGAACAAAAAACGCAAATAGTCCCTATAGGTAGGAGCAGCAGCTGGCGCGGCTTGGACGGGCTGTCGAGCACGTGCGTGCTTGTCATGTGGTCAAAGCAGCAAAATCATTTTGTTCCACAGCAGATCACCCACATGCTCAGGGCAACTGCACCTAGGGGTATCTCTAAGAAATATATGTCTTCACAAGGACAATGAGAACCGAGGGCCCGATTCACAGAACTAACTTAAGACAAAATCCTAAACTTACTACCATTTTGGTATTCACAGAAGGCACTTACTTATTTTGCTATTCACAGAAGGCACTTGTCCTAACTTTAGGACTCCTAAATGCCTTCTGTGAATACCGAAAGTCTTAAAATTAGGATTTTTCTCAGTTTAGGAGTCCTAAAGTTAGGAGTCTTAACTTTAGGACTCCTAAATGCCTTCTGTGAATTCCAAAAGTCTTAAAGTTATGATGTTTCTCAGTTTAGGAGACCTAAAGTTAGGAGTCCTAACTTTACTACTCCTGAACTGAGAAAAATCCTAACTTTAAGACTTTTGGTGTTCACAGAAGGCACTTACTCATTCCGGTATTCACAGAAATTAGGAATCCTAACTTTGTGACTCCTAAACGCCTTCTGTAAATACAGAAAGTGTTAAAGGTAGGATTTTTCTCAGTTTAGGAGTAGTAAAGTTAGGACACCTAACTTTAGTACTCCTAAACTGAGAAAAATCCTAACTTTAAGACTTTCGGTATTCACAGAAGGCATTTAGGAGTCCTAAATTTAGGACTCCTAATTTCTGTGAATACCGAAATGAGTAAGTGCCTTTTGTGAATACCAAAATGGTAGTAAGTTTAGGATTTTGTCTTAAGTTAGTTCTGTGAATCGGGCCCGAGAGTTGTGGCCATTATTGGTCAGGTTACCATGGACGACCAATTGCGGTGAAGCAATTGCAATCAAATAAACCTAAGAACAGTTTGAGTTTCAGGAATTCCAGGCTGGCATCACACCATGTGAGTGCATAGATACAAGAGCACAGTCAGGCTGAGCTCTCCAGGGAACACCATCACTGGGGCCACTTAACTCTTCATAGAGGGGGGAATCTGAGGGCTCTTGGTAACCAGTGATCATTACACATCAAGTAAGGTCGGACACAAGTGAGCATGTGAAGTCTCTGCATCAGCAGGTGCAAAGAGCTACGGCTTATGTCAGGGGAGATGTCTTGGTCGCATCTAGGGACTGTAAAACCTAAGGACCCAGAAACAATTCGGCAGGAATAGGGAGAGACACTGGCGGAAGTCTTACAGTGAAGAAAATAAAATCCGCTATAAGGAGACGTTGGCCAAATATAAATCCATGATCACTGAGGCTAAGAAGAAGTACTTTAGTGAACGGATAGAGCTAGCCAAGAATTCCTCAAAAGAACTTTATGATACTACCAAGCAGCTAGCAGGGTACTCTCCTGACCTAAACCCACCTCCCTCTCAATCCCTCTGCGATGCCTTGGCCACTTTTTTCTTCACAAAGGTCAACTACATTTTTTCAGCCTTTTCGGATAACATCAATATCCACTTAAGTTCCACTAACCTCATACACCCTGTTTCCAAATTTACCCACTTCAAAGACATCACCGATGTTCAAACATCGGATATCATTACCACTATCAAAACTGGTTCTGCACTAGACCCATGCCCCTTTAAAATTCTCTCATCAATTATGGACTCCCTAATATTTGCCATTACGCAAATCTGTAATGCTATGTTTAGATCAGGAACCTATCCAGATTCACTCAAAAAAACTCTCCTTAAACCATTATTAAAAAAACCTCATCTTGATAAGGACGAACTGAAAAATGACTGGCCAATAGCAAGCCTCCCATTTCTGGCAAAAGTCACAGAAAAAGCTATGAACTCACAGCTATCTGAATTCATAGAGGAACACCACTTACTTGACAATACCCAATTTGGGTTCCGTAAGTTCCATGGCACTGAAACAGCCTTGATCAAAGCGGCAGACGACATCAGAACCATTCGAGACCAAGGCGGAACAGCAGTACTAGTGCTATTAGATCTATCTGCAGCTTTCGACACGGTCGATCACTCGATTTTGATCGACCGTGTCGAAAAAATGGGCATTCAACAAACAGCTAAAAAACTATTGGCATCCTTCCTGGCTAAAAGAACTCAGGCTGTCACATTGGGACCGTTCCAATCCACTAACCTGTCTCTGCCATGTGGGGTTCCACAAGGCTCATCCCTGAGTCCGACACTCTTTAACATCTACGTGTCGGACCTAGCCAACATCATTCGAGCACATGGGATGAGCCTAACCTCTTATGCGGATGACACGCAGTTAGTTCTGGCCATTAAAAATAACGGTGACAAGGTGGCCGAGAGCTTTAAAGAAGAAATGTTGGCAATTGGGGACTGGATGGCCTCCTTAACTCCGACAAGACGGAGGTCGTCATATTTGGACAACTTACTCCAACCTGGTCTCCCGCCTGGTGGCCCGCGGCTTTCGGAATCTCGCCTAAACCTGCCCTTAAGGTAAGGAATTTGGGAGTTGTCTTTGACGACCACCTCAACTTCGTGCCCCATGCCAACCAAACAGCCTCTTCAGCCTTCCATAAATTACGCTTAATAAAGAAAATCATCCCCTTCCTTCCTGAAACTGCCTGTAAAACCTTGGTGACCTCTCTAGTGTTGTCCACTTTGGACTACTGCAATGGTCTTTTTGCAAATGCTCAGGTTAGGGTAATCAATAAAATGCAGACCGTTCAAAACTCAGCAGCAAGATTACTCGCCAGAATTCCTAAATACAAGTCTGCGACTGAAACAATTAGAAACTTTCATTGGCTCCCTGTCAGAAGCAGGATTAAGTTCAAGACTCTCTGCATTGTATACAAGGCACTGCATGAACAGGGACCCTCGTTTCTCAAAGAACAACTGATCCCCTACTGTCCATCCAGATCGCTTCGTTCTACCACCCTTAACAATTTAGTGGTCCCCCGCACCAAAACTGTTTCCTGGGGAGACCGTAGGTTCCTGGTCTTGGCACCTAAATTGTGGAATACCTTACCCGAGTCAATCAGGACCAGTTCCACTCTATGGTCCTTCCGCAAACAGCTGAAGACCTGGCTGTTTAACCAGTAACACTGGAACACACTTTCCGCAGCGGGAGATTTATTGCAGATGTTGCAGCGCCGAGACGCCCACGGGCATTTGTTCGCGCTTAATCAAATGTCATAAAATAAATAAATAAATAAAACACAATTATCACTGGCAGAATGAAGCATACACGGCCATTCAAAGTTGTGTGCAAACATAACACATATAATATCTCAAAATCTAGAAAATATATTTACAGCATTAACCGCGACCAAAGTACTGCAATTACACAAAAAATAATGCACATCACTTTACCAGATGGTAATCTGCAACGAGAACATTAATCATGGGAAAAAAATGTATCTTTCTAATGAAAATGACAATCTGAAGCAAAATATGATATTCAGAAATTAAGCTGAGCGTTGTACCTGCCCCATTGAAAACAGCAATCATTGTCCCCATCCTAAAGAAACCGGGCGCAGATCCCTCGGTTCCTGCCAACTATCGCCCCGTCTCCCTCTTGCCATTCTTGGCAAAGGTACTCGAGCGCCATGTCACCTGCACTTTGAGTTCTTTTGTTGAGACGCATGGGGTCTTAGCCCCCCGTCAGGCCGGTTTCCGCCCCGCACACTCTACGGAGTCCGTAGTACTTTCGGTCCTCAACAACCTCAGGGAGGGAATGGATACCAACCAGACCCAGGCCCTGGTCCTCCTCGATCTCTCAGCCGCCTTTGACATTTATTTAATTTAATTATTTATTTAAAACACTTGTAAAGCGCAACTGTCACCTGACAGGTATCCTGGCGCTGAGAAGCATTACTCCTGAATTAGAAGCGGTGGGAGTTGATTAGAGGGATGGTGGTGGAAGGGGGGATCTAGGGGAAAAGCCAAGTCTTTATTCGTTTCCGAAAAGGCAGAAGCTGTGAAGTTTGACGAATGTCGGCAGGCAGACTGTTCCAGAGCTTTGCAGCCGGCACTCTGAACGATCTTCCCCCGATCCTGGCTCTCTTAAATCTGGGTACTGTTACAAGGCGGGCGGTCGCGGATCGCAAAGCTCTTGTTGGTGTGTACCAGGTAAACATTAGTTGTAGAGGTCTAGGTCCTAATCCGTGTAATGCCTTGAAGACCAGGCAGAGAGACTTGAAGGCAATTCGTTGCTTCAAGGGAAGCCAGTGTAGCTCGGCTAAGGCAGCAGTGGTCGAGGATCTCCTGGTCCATCCGAGGGCCAATTTGGCTGCTGCTGACTGGACACGTTGGAGTCTGTCCAGCAGTACCATGGGGGAGTCGAGCAGGAGGGCATTACAATAGTCAAGGCGACTAAGAATAGTACACCTGACTATCTGTGCTCTGGCAAGAGGTGGTAGTAGTGGCAGGATTTTACGCAATGAGCGCCTAAGGGCCGAGCAGGTGGCGACTGTTCTTGATACCTGTGTTTCCATGCTCAGTTTGTTATTCAGCATGACGCCCAGGTTGCGAACACTGGTCACAGGTAACGGATTATCTGGATTTTCCGGGGGCCAGAACTCAGCAGGCAGAAGGCGAGGTATGCGGCTCGCCGGACAGAACAGGACCTCGGTTTTAGAGGAGTTGAATTGGAGGGAGTTGTGGTGTAACCAGCCAGCAGTGTCTCTCAGGCAGTCGTGGAAGGCTTCTAAGGTAATAGAGTCCTCCCCCTCCCAGGAGAAAATGAGCTGGGTATCGTCCGCATAGTTTACTGTAGTCATATTGTGGGTTTTGATAAGAGTGACCAGTGGTATTAAGTAAACATTAAAAAGAATCGGACTGATAGAAGAACCCTGGGGTACACCGTGGGGGACTGGGGAGAAGGCAGATTGAAAAGGGGGGAGGGATACAGCCTGTTTCCTATCTCTGAGAAAGGAGTGGAACCAGAGCAGGGCTGTGCCATCAACCCCAGCCTCTCTCAACCTCTCAAGCAGGATCACGTGGTTGACAGTATCGAATGCGGCAGACAGGTCCAATAGGATCAAGGCCACCGCTTGGCCCCTGTCTGCCCGCATTCGAAGTTCTTCCATGGCCGTAAGTACTGCTGTTTCGGTGCCATGGACTGGACGAAATCCGAATTGGAAGTCGTCCAGAACATGATTCTGCTCGAGGTGGGTTGACAGGCAAGTGCTGACCCATCGCTCCACCACTTTCGCCGGAAAGGGCAGAAGTGATATGGGGCGGAAGTTGGAAAGGCATTCTGGATTCAGGGATGGTTTTTTCAGAAGCGGGGTGATAAGAGCTTGCTTCCAAGGGTTGCGAACTGATCCACTGCGGAGCGATTGATTGCAAATCCTCCGAAGGGTATGGAATAGCTCGTGCCCGCATACTTTCCAGATTTTTGGGGGCAATGGGTCAAGAGGGGACCCGGAGGTGATGCCCAGTGCCAGTCTTTCAAATTCTGCTTCGGGAATCTGGGGAAAAACCAGAAGACTTTCCCTGGGCGGACAGACTAAACTAGGATAAAGAATGGTGGGATAGGCTGCCGACATGGTTGACCATACCATCTTACTTTCCCGTGTCAGGGCGGCGGGGATCGGGGGTACCGCCCTGGTATGGTTATCCTCCTTCCTGAGGGACCGCACCCAGGCGGTTCGCCTGGGTGACTTTTCTGCGGACTTCCGGAAAGTTCAATGCGGGGTCCCCCAAGGTTCCTCCCTCTCACCCCTTCTGTTTAACCTTTACATCGCCCCTCTTATTTTTTCTTTGCAGCAGATGGAGGTCTCCGTGTATAACTATGCGGATGACCTCCAACTTGTCTTTAATCTGTCTTCTTCTCCTTCTTCTGTCCTTAACTTTCAATCTATTATGACTCACATCCGAGACTGGATGAACCACAATCATCTGAAACTCAACCCAGACAAGACTGAGCTGGTGTTGACGGGTGGTTCATCCAGCCCCTGGTCTTCTCTGTTTTGGCCCCACTCCCTAGGGTCCCCACCCGTCCCCTCTACCTCAGTAAAAACATTAGGCATCAAACTCAACTCTCAGCTCACCCTTCACTCCCAGGTTAGCTCTGTGGTGTCTTCTTCCTTTCTTTCACTGCGCACTATACGTAAGGTGTCCCGTTTTTTTTCTTTTGATGCTTTGAAATTGATTACCCTAGCAATGATCATCTCCCGCCTGGATTATGGCAACGCCCTATATGCTAGTATACCCGCATATAGTCTAAGGCGGCTGCAGCAGATTCAGAACCAGGCGGAGCGCTTGGTGTTTAAACTGCCAAAGTTTCACCATGTCACCCCCCTCCTCAAATCTCTGCATTGGCTTCCAGTCCGTGAGCGTGTCCAGTTCAAGCTCGCTTCTATCACCTTCCAAGCTCGACTGGGCACGGCACCGGTTTTTATCTCATCTGAGATTATTCCTTACGTTCCTACCAGGGAACTGCGTTCATCCACCAAATCCCTTCTTACAGTCCCGCGGTTCCGGAGGAAGAAATGGGGAGGATCGAAATTTGCGACCCTTGCTCCACTTTTTTGGAACTCCCTGACCCCAGAGCTTAGAGCCTTGACTCTTTATCCGCAATTTAGGAAACAGCTTAAAGCTCATTTGTTCACCAAAGTTTTTAATTAGTTTTCCTGTAGCACTAATTCCCTTAGCTTAGCTTTTACCATTCCTGCCCGGTCATCTGCTAGTTGCAGCGCCATGAAACCGCTGGTGAATGTGCGCTTAATAAATAATTTTAAATTCAAATTCAAATTCAAATTCAAGCTGGGCAACCACAATTTAGTAATCAAAACTTGATTCCATGGTAAACACTAATGTTCACAAACCTTAGTTATTCAAGAAGCATGGCCCACACGTAAAATGTAGGAACATGCAACAATGCAATCCAGTATGGGAATCATATTCGAGTGAAACTTTATTTGCAAATGGCTGATTTTGGTGTATCAACATGTAGCCTCTCAATCTTTGACTAAATACGGGTTACTCTGGATCTATGTGGTAATTATGAAGAGCTGTGACCCCAGAGGTTTCCTATAGCTCAATTTGTGTGCTCACCTGAGTGCAGGGTTTCAGGAAATCACTTCTACCAGGTTGAGTCTCTACTAAAAGCAATTGTCTGTCCCAATGCTGACTCTTTCTTCTGGTAAGGTATGAGGGAGGAGTCACAGGGCACCTGTCTATTTTTGCTACTTAGAATGGCAAGAAGATACACATTAGCAGATTAGGCCCAAAGTAACTGCAGCATGTGCCCACAATCCTTGGCACGTATTCGCCAATACTTCTAAGTGGAAACGAGAAATATTGTATTCATCCTCCATGTATTAATTCTCAAGCTCCGATTTATATCGTTATCAAGTGTTTGTGTACTTTGGCATTGTGTTTTAATTATCAAGGCAAGCTGTACACTTATACAGACTTTCTAAAACATTTTCAAAATATATATGTGAGATCTAGTTAGAAGAATACCAATGTAAGTGTGTCTGATTGAGTTAATTCACTTAATATTAATTAATAAAATGTGCTTAAGAATTTCAACTTTGACTTTTTAAGGTGGACACTGCCACTCCTTCCCAATCCTCTTACCTCTATGCTTGATATGTGGTAACTACCTTTTTGAGAGGAAGTGGGTATTTCTGAGATAATGTGCCTAGGCCTCTGCACAGTCTTCTGGAAACTGAACTAGAATTTTGCAACACCACATATAATGGCATTTATCCTTAATGAGAATGTTTTTTATATCAAGATAAAAAAACAATATGTACTATCGCAATAATTAGTGTACCGCCCTCTACACTTGTTCACAATGATGAGCACAGGATCATCCTACTTTAATCATCTGAGGAAGGTCACGCTGGTGACCTTGAATTGGCAAGGCAGTATTTCTATTTAAATTGATTAGAAAAGCAAAAGCAGACTATGCAGATTAAAAAAGCATCAAATTCCACCTGAGAACTCCTTTTATAATAAGGAATGTCTTCCATCCATCTTCACCCACTGGCGAGCAACACAAGAGTTTAGTAGTCATACCTCAGGTGTCTAGACAAAATATCGGAACTAAAAATATCATGAGACAAAATATTGTGCCAAGAATATCGAGGACAAAAATATTAAGAAGATAAGTTTCTATAGGTAAGTACATTTTTAATATATATAACTCACCATATTGAGGATATACATATAGTCAAGGTACATAGATGTAGAGTTAAGAATAGTAACTCTATATTTACATATAAACACTTTCCTTCTTGATAGTTTGGTCCGCGATATTTTTGACATATTTAATTTATTTATTTATTTTGAGAGTTTTATATAGCGCGGACATGACCACAGGGGGGAATCAGAGTGCTTCACAGAAAGGTAGTTGTATAGTTACACGGGTACAAGCAATAGAAACAACAATACACGGTACAAGCAATAAAAACGACATAAGAACAGGAAGGCCTGGAAAGGGACACCATCAGTCCCAAACGTGGCATATTTCAACAGGGGGGACAGAAAGACAGCAAGCTAAAGTTCTTTCAATTTACTCCTATGACTTTATTAATCGGGGAACAAGAGTTAATGACATAGCTGAACAGGAGAGGGCAGAACTAAATGACAATAGCAATCCTTATAGTACCCATGAGATCAGGGAAAAGCATCACCTTCTCCAGTGGGCTGTGGGACAAGGCTAGAAGTTTCTTCATCAGAATCAGTTTGAGTTCCCTTTTGAATGAAGCTGTAGAATTATTCAGTCTTAATTCTGGTGGTAAGGAGTCCCAAATTCTAGGTGCAAGACCTGGGAATGCTCGATTGTACGTTTGCATTTTATGGAATTTCTGTGGTTTAAGTAGTAAGGTGATGGAGCCTCTAGAAGATGTGGAACCTCCTGAGAGCTTAAGTTTTTGTGCAAGATATAGAGGGGTGTTGAAATGAAGAGCTTTGTGAGTTATGCAGGCAATGTTTAGATGAACCCTTGCCTCATGCGGGAGCCAATTAAGAGCTTTAAGAGCTTTAAGCTCAGGCGAGATGTGATGATCACTTTTGGAGCCTGTGATGAACCTTGCAGCAGAATTGAGAGAGGCCTTGAGTGGGCAGGCCTTGCTCTCGGAAGACAACATTGGGTTGCGGTGCCATAATCCAGCTTAGAGATCACTAATGCTTGCCCCGCAGTTTTGAGATCGTTGTGGGAGAGGAATGGTTTTAATTTCCTTAGGATGCTTAGATGGAAATTTGCTCCTTTAGTGAGAGAGCTGATGTGCTTCTGCATGTTCAGGTGTCTGTCAAGTATTAGTCCAAGTGAGCTCGTAGAGTCAATGATATGTGGCGAGCAGTTGAGGGCTGTCATTTTTCAATGACTGGGAACTGGCAATGAGGAGGAATTCGGTTTTGAGAGCATTCAGTTTCAGATGATTGAGTGTTAGCCAACTTTGTGTTTCTTGAAGCACTGAGTTGAGAGATCTGAAGTCCTCTCTGTAGGAAATTTTCAGGTATTGTTGTGTGTCGTAAGCATACATGTGATAATGGATGTTGGACACTTTCGGGATTTCTGTTAGAGGTTCCATGAACAGGTTAAAGAGAGTGGGTGAGAGCGTGGACCCCTGTGGTACTCCCAGAGTGAACGGAGAGGGTTCGGAGAGGGACTGATTAACCTTCAGACTTTGGGATCTCTTGTGTAGAAAAGAAGAAAACCAGTTAAGCACCGTCCCAGATAGCCCCATCATGTGATCCAGTAGACCGATGAGGGTATCATGTTTCACTGTGTCAAACACTGATGAAAGTTCAAGTAGGATCAGAAGGCATGATTCATTTTGGTCCAGCATACATAGTGCATCATCCACAATGTGAATAAGAGCGGATTCCGTGCTATGGCCTTGTCTGAAGCCGGATTGGAATTTGTCAAGCAGTTGGAATTGTTCAATATGACTACAAAGTTGGGTGTGAATGCATTTCTCCAGGAGTTTTGCCAGTGTGGGAATGGTGGAGATTATTCGAAAGTTGTGAAGATTGGTCTGGTCAGCCGTTGATTTTTTTAGTATGGGGGTGACCTGTCCGGACTTTAGGCAGTCCGGGATAGACCCTTGGAGCAGAGAGGTGTTAACTTTCTTCGTCCATAGAGGGAGTAAGGATGATCTGATCTCCTTGAAGAAGTTTGGAAGTACAGGACAGAATATTCGGCACACTCAATACTTTGGTTCCGATGTTTTCGCAGTGATCCAATACCTCATTAACTGAAAAAAAATTCAGAACTTTATCAATCTGCAAATCTTTCAGGTAACTCACTACATGCACCATTATTGGATATCTTTAAGGATTTCATATTAGTTTACTCTCTAAATTTCCATTTCTCACTGAGCTGGAAACGAAAGCCTTCCAGGACCGCACTCAGAGTACATCTGGATATCTGGGTCGCTCTTGTCACATGGGTATATTGGAGTACTTGGAAACAATTGTATTTCCAATTCTGACATTTATTCTCAGTTCTTCATTTTGTGGTGGCTTTTAGACATGAGCAAAAAATATTTCTATCATTAGGCCACTCCTGACAAGATATATTTTAGATCCTAGTGTCCCTTTAATCCTCAGGTTCTTTTTTGAACTTCCACTCAAGAAAATGAGACCACTAAAACATCTATCATATGGGTAAGGACCTACCAGGAACCATTTTGCTTTTTGACTTACTGCAGGTTGGGTTGACAACATCCAAGGAATGGAATCAATTCTAGCACACGTCCAGTTGAATTAGTTTCAAGCTAGATGAAGGTGGTACTTATACAGTGTTCCTTTTGTACTTTTTGGTATCCAACATTATGGAGAACGGCATCTTAAACAGTCATCTTGCCTCTCAGAGAAGAAAGATGACATATCATCTTGAACACATGTTGGAGTACTCTCTGACAGATAGTATTGATTCAAGTCAATTGTGCCCCCATCTTACACATTTCAATGGGGAAAAACAAGATTTTGACTAGCTCCAACCTACATTTACAATAAAAATATTACTCATGTATGACTAGCCTTGATGAAGTCCGCTGTTATTGTATAAGCCAAGGACGAAACACCTGTTGGATATGGCAGAATGGAATAGAGGAAGTGAAATAAAAAGAACACATGTTGAAATTGGGCCCTCAACTATTACTTTTCAGAGTGCTCGGATAATCCTTCTTTCCATTTGGAATCAGCCCAACAGAGGAAGATTGGGTGTCTTTTCCTCCTCCTGGAAGCACCAGATAGTTACAAATATTGATATATTTTAGAGCTGGCATCATTGGAGTGGGTTTCCCCTGTATTTTTGCCTTTGCCTCCTGTTATTTTGCTGTGTGTTGGACTTAGTTTTTGCTGGTCTAGAAGTTTTGGGCACATTGTCACTTCTGTTCACGGCCAAAGTGCAAATGCTCCCTGTACATTGTTGCTATGGATTGGTGATTCCATGATTGGCACATTTGATTTACTAGTCACTCACTAGTACAGTGCACTGTGTGTGTCCAGGGCCTGTAAATCAAATGCTGCTAGTGGGTCTGCAGCACGTATTGTGCCACCCACATAAGCAGCATGTAAATGTAACTCAGACCTGCCACTACAGTGTCTGGGCACAGTTTGGTACTGCCATGTCGATCTACGTTAATCCCAAGATACCCCTGTGGGCAGGGTGCAGTGTATGTGAAAGGTAGAACATGCCCTGATGTGTGTGGCACATCCTGATAGTGAAATGCTGCCAATTTAGTTTTTCAATATTGAAAGGCTATCTGTCTCATAGTATAGAATGGGAGTTCATTCATAAAATCTTATAATCTAATTTGACAAGATAGGAAGATAAAGTTTACTATGCCTGAACTCAGAATGTAAAGATGTATCTTTTAGTGAGGGTAATTTTTACATTCTGTGTTTGAAAATACCTCATTTAGAAAGTAGGTATTTACTTGCTTAGCCATCCTGTGTTCCTGTGCTAGGTTTGTGTATTGACTGTCTGGCTTGGAGTGACAGGAGCTGGGGATGTGCATTCTGTTCAGATAGCCATTTGGGATGGTGAGGTGTGTCCTGCCTTTCCAGGGTGAGTCAGGGCTGAGCTGAATAGACCTGTGCTGCATTCAGATTAGGGGGAGGAGATTTCTTTCACTCCTGAATGGGCCCGGTCTACCTTGGACAATGCTGTCTCCAACTCCTGCTAGGAAGCTGCACCAGAGAGGAGAGAACTGACTTTGGCTTGGCAAAGAGCTTCTCTGCCACTAGAATGACAGTTTGTGTGCTATAAAGAGTGGGGCCCAGACCCCTGAACTTTAGATTACTTCTGGAATTCAAGAGGAACCTTTGCCAAGGATAAGAGCTGAAGAAGCTGAGGAGAAGTAATACCCCTTTGCTCTGTGCTGTCTGAGGTTGGCCTGCAGTGGCTGTTTATGCCAATGAAAGGACAAGGACTTTGCTGTGTGCTGCGTCCCCTGCTTGAGTAAGATCTCCAAGGGCTTGAAGTAGAGCTTGCCTCCTGGTTTTGAAGTCTCAGGGATACAAAGACCTTATCCTCAGCTCCCCTGAATTCTCTTGCTGAGTGTTCTGACCTACCAAGAGGAGACTGATGTTGTTCTGGCCCTCTGGAGGTTGTTCTTGCTGCTGGGAGCTGGAAAAGTTCAACAACAAAGAGTAGCGCGACGCATCCGCACCAATTTCTGACAAATCACCGAAGAAAACGAAGCAGCGTCTGCCCGGGGCTGTAGACATTGCCGCATGACACATCAAGTGCACAATCTACAAAGGCCAAAATCACGCACTGATTCTGACGCAGGTCCTGTTGTGCAGCTGCAAGAACCAACACATCATGAGACTGCGGCTGAAGAAATCAACGCAGCGCCGTTGCCACCACCTGCTTCAAGCACCGACACATCCCTGATCCCCACACATTGCACCGTGGTGCCAAATCTACAAGGACATTGAGGCCTCAGTAAGAAACCGACGCACCACCTCCCCGCGCAGTAAGAAACCGATGCATCACCTCCTCTTCAGGACTGAACCGACGTATCACCTCCCCTGCGTGACAGTAAGGAACTGATGCATCTCCTTCCCTGCGCGTAACAAACCGATGCGTCACTTTCCCTGAGGCTGTTCTTGCTTTTGATTTTTGAAGCATCGAAGGTACTTTGTGTTGAAAGTGTTGCATCTATAGTTTGCTATGAACAGAACTGCTTCAACCTTTTAAAATTCATATATTTATTACTGTATTGTGGATTTTTGTCATTTTGGTCTTGTTTGGTTTAAATAAAGATTACTATTTTTTCTAAACTGGTGTGGTGTCCATTTGTAGTGTTTTCACTGTATTAATGTATGAGTGCACATATGCTTTGCAAACTGCCTCTGAGATAAGCCTGTCTGCTTGTGCCAAGCTACCGAGGGGGTGAGTGTATCCCCCTTACCCTGATAAGGAAGAAGGGTCCCTACTTGGACAACGGTACAAGCCACCTCCAACTAGAGACCCCCATTTCTAACATTGGGGGTAAGCGGTGAGGATCTGGACTTGCATTTGTGCCTTACATACAGTAATTGGTGTACACTACTAGTATAGTGCAGACCATTATGTGACCACATACAATTTGTGGAACTTTTTCTTCTTTGAATGTTTTGCAATTTGAGAACTGCCAATTTTCACCATGACAAAACCAGCATCACTTGCATCTGTGGATATTGAATTTGGATAGGGTTGACACCTACTCTGTGCCACAGTTGAAAGGTGTCTGCAAGAAATTTTAAATTTCAGTAAGAGGCCTCACCAGAATGGAGGAAACCCCAAAAGGCGCCGAGGGCATGGTTGGAATCAAGTAATGCCAGTGAGCATACCGAGGAGCCAATGGTGGGTGCTGAGAATTTAGATGGGCAGCAGGATGGGCTACCCGGAGTGCAGCAGTGTGTCTCCAAAGGGGCTGTCTCCAGAGGAGTTGGAGGACAGAGAGAAAAGCAGAGTGCATGAGTTGGTGCTTGCAAAGCTCAGGCTGGGGAAGGAGAGTGACATGGAGAGTAAGACATTGGTGTTAGAGAAGCAGAAAGTGGCAAAGGAGGAAAGGAGAATGCTTTTAGAGCATGAGAGAGGTTGTTGAAGGAACTAGACAAAAAAGCTCAAGTGTGTTGTGCCCAGTTCCAATGGTAGCAGCTTGTTACCAGTGCCTGGAGAAGGGAGGGTATACATCCCTAAGGAAGTGATTAAGGATTTTGTAAAGAGTGAGGACATTAATCAGTGGTTTAAGGAATATGAGGTAGCAATGAGGTCCCACAGAATCCCTGAGAGAGACTGGGGAGCGGGGTTGTGAAGCCACTTTGCAACAGAGGAGTGGGAAACTTTTCTAGCCTTACCAAATGAAGACCAGATGTCCTACGCCCCTTTGAAGGAAGCCTTGATCAGGCAGTATGGTTTAACCCCAGAACTGTACAAGCAAAAGATGCGGGCCTGTAAGAAGCTGGAGTCAAGCACTTGTGTGGAGTATTTATTTATTTATAAAGTTTTATATAGCACGAACAAGATCCCGAAGGATATCAGAGCGCTTCACAATATGATGGGAGAAAGAACATAAATGCAATATGAACAGATAGAGAGAAAGAGAGAGAGAGAGAGAGAGAGAGAGAGAGAGAGAGAGAGAGAGAGAGAGAGAGAGAGAGAGAAAAGACGAAAAACAGACTGGAATGGTCACAGAGTGTGGGACAATTGCACCCAGGAGGGTAATACAATGAGAATGTGTCCTATTTTTTCAGAGCACTGGATGGTTGGGTGAAGGGTAGCCAGGTAAATGATTTTCAGGGGCTCCATGATTTGGTTGCATGGGTGTACTTGTCTGGTAGTTGTTTTCCAGAGCTACGCCAGCATTTGATTGACAGTAAGCTGACTGACCCCAGGAAACATGCTGTGCAGGCGGTCTGCTGGGTCAGTACCAGGGTCCACAAAGCTCTTGTGAGAGACCCTGCCAAGGGTGGGCAGGGTCTCCAGCAGAAGAATATGGGGGGACAAGGGTAAACAGACGGAGTCCCAACAAGGGCCCCAAAGTAAACCCCAAGGGAACCAAGGGAAGGTTTCCAGCCCCCCAGTGAGTAGAAACCTTGGGTCCCTGTAATTAAGCCTGCCCAGAAGGGCCCTCGCACATGTTATGGTTCTGGTGAGGTGAGTCACTTCAATGGGCATCCTAGGTGTCTCAAGAAAGCCACCATTGCACCCACAAGTGCACCGCCCCATGAGTTGACTAGTGTAGCCTTGGGGGAGGAGTTGGGTTCCCGGGAGGGATGGGAGCCGGCATATTTGACCCTGGTCCCACTAGGAGACAGTGTGACAGCTGTCGCTTGTCGGCTAGTATCTGATGAGTAGGTGGTCCCCAATGTACTCTACCTAGTAGTTGCAGCTGACAACACAGAGTGCCTCTTGAAAGTGGCACAGGTTCCCTTTGAGGGGGAGGTTAGGTACCTTGAAAGTAGTTGTGAGGCACGCCATGCCTGTCTGTTATGCAATGATCTGGAGAGTTCATCTTGGGAGGAGGTGGAGGGGAAGTCTCATTTGGGGATGTTGGTTCTGCCTAAGTGGGCGTGTATGATCACTCGGCCCAACACAGCCGGTAAGGATCATCAAGATGACCTGGAGCCTGAAACAGGGGCCCAGGTGCCTGCCAGAAAGAGAAGAGGCAGGGGCACAGGAAACCAGCCCCAAAGCTCCCACGGTCCAGGAGGAGGTAAACTTTGAAGGGGATGCCTTGGAACCGACAGGGGATCAAGTGGCATAACTCGGGGACATTCCTGAGCTGACGCATTAGTAGCAGGAAGGGGACCCCTCCAGGGAGGAATTCTGCAAAGAGCAGCAGGAATGCCCTTCTCTTGTTGGTTTGTGGCGGCACGCTGCAAACCAGGCAGCAGGTGATCACTCTGGAACAAATTGGATTTACTGGAAGAATGGTCTTCTGTATAGCGAGCCTAAGATTGCTGAGCCTGCGTCAGTCCTTGTGTTGATGGTACCCTAGCTCTTCAGAAACTTCCTACTGGGTCTGGCTCATGATGTGCCTTTGGCAGGGCTTGTGGGGTAAGACAAGGTATTTGAAAGGCTTGTCACCCACTTTTACTGGCCCCAAATGTGCAAGAACTCTAACACACATTGTAGGTCTTTCCAGACTTGCCAGGCAAGTGGTAAGAGTGGGAGGAACTGCAAGAGTCCTCTCCAACCCTTTCCTGTAGTCAGCACCCCCTTTGACAGGGAGGGTATTGACATTGTGGGGCCTCTGGATCAAAAAACAGCCATGGGCAGCAGGTTCATCCTGGTCTTGGTGGACCATGCCACCCAGTACCCTGAGGCTATCCCTCTCCAGACTGTGATGGCCCCAGTGGTGGGTCAAGCATTGATGGGGATTTTTCCCGTGTGGGGTTCCCCAGAGAGGTGGTATCTGACCGGGATTCAAACTTCATATCCAAATATATGAAGTTCCAGTGGCAGGAGTGTGGTGTTACCTATAAGTTCATCACTCCTTACCACCCCCAAAGTAATGGCCAGTTAAGAGTTTCAACCTGACCCTGAAAGGCATGATTATGGGTCTTGGTGAGCCCATGAAGCATAGGTGGGATGTTCTCTTACCATGCATGTTGTTTGCTTACAGGGAGAAGACTTTAGGGTTCAGTCCCTTTGAACTCCTGAATGGGCATCCTGTAAGAGGGCCTCAGAGTCTGGTCAAAGAAGGCTGGGAGAAAACTCCCTGTAAACCTCACCAGGATGTACATAGTTATATGCTGGCCTTCAGGAACCAGACTAAGTGCTTCAGGCAACTCGCTCAGGTGAATCTGGAAGCCAGCCAGGAAGAAATGAAACGGTGGTATGATCAGAATGCCACTCTGATTGAGTTTCAGCCTGGCCGGAATGTGTGGGGCAGGGTCCCAGTAGAGCCTTGTGCCCTCCAGGACATGTGAACTGGGCCATTTTAGGTGGTAGAGTGCAAGAGTAAAGTCACCTATCTGCTCGACTTGCTGTCTCCAAGGAACCCTTTGTGGATCCTACATGAGAACCGCCTTCAGCCCCACTTGGAGAGGACCAAAGTAGGCATGCTCCTGGTGACAGATGCTGGAATGGAGGAAGAGACTGAGCCTCTTCCTGACCTCTTGTATGCTAAGGAATATGGTGAATCAGTGGACGGAGTAACCCTCTCCCCCGGCCTGACTCCTGAACAACAGAGTGACTGCCACCAACTGTTGGGACATTTTGCTGCTTTGTTCTCTCTGACCCCTGGTGTCACTCAGTGTTGTGTCCATGATGAGGGCACTGGAGACAGTCCTCCTGTGAAACATAACATTTACAGGGTGACTGACATGGTCAAAGCTTGCATTAAGGAGAAGGTCTCCAAGATGTTAGCGCTATGGGTGATTGTGATTGAGCCCTCCAACATCCCTTGGGCCAGCCCAGTGGTCTTGGTCTCAAAGGCTGCCGCACCCGGTGCCACGCCCAAACTTCCGTTCTGAGTGGACTACTGGGAGCTCAAATCCATCACCAGGACTGACGCACACCCCATCGCCAGAGCTGATGAGCTCATAGATTGGTTGGGAGCTGCCCAGTACCTTAGTATGTTTGACTTAACATCTGGGTACTGGCAGATTGCCTTAACTGATGGGTGCCAATGATAGGTCCGCATTTTTAACCCCAGAGGGGCACTGCCCATTCCGGGTGATGCCCTTCGGGTTGAAGAATGCCCTTGCCACCTTTCAGAGGTTGGTCAACCAGGTGATTTCAGTGCCACCTACTTGGATGACATCGAAGTGTTCAGTGCCACTTAGGAGGAACATCTGTACAAATTCTGGGAAGTGTTGAAGGCCCTGCAGAGGGCAGGCCACACGATTAAGGTTGGCAAGTGCCAGATGTGGCAGGGATCAGTGGTGTACATGGGACACCAGGTAGGAAGTGACCAGGTGGCGCCCCTACCGTCTCAGATTGACACCATTCTGGGTTGGGAAACCCCCAAGACCCAGACAGAGGTGCAAGTCTTTTTAGGCCTCACCAAATATAACAGGAGATTTGTCAAGGGGTATGGCCCCATTGTTGCACCCTTGACTGAGCTGACTTCCAGGAAACAGCCCAGTAAGGTGAACTGGACTGATGCCTGCAAGAAAGCTTTTGATGGCCTGAAATCTGCTCATGCTCAAGGCTCTCACAACTAAATGAGGAAGGCCTAGACCAACCTATAGCTTTCATTAGAAGGAGGTTATTCCCATGGGAAAATAGGTAGAGTGAGATTAAGCATGAGGCTTTTGCTGTGGTCTGGGCACTAAAGAAGCTGAGGCCCTACTTGTGTGAGACTTACTTCCAGGTTCAGATCGACCACCGGCCTCTCAGATGGTGAGAAACCAAATGTGTTGAGGTGGTCCATTTCCCTACAGGGGATGAACTTCATGGTGGAACACCGCCGTGGTACAGAACACGCCAGTGCTGATGGTCTATCCATATTTTTCTGCCTTGGTGAAGAGAACTCCCGACAGGGTGGGGAGTTCTCCCCACATTTCAGCAGGAGGGGACACGAGTTAGACCTGGCATCATTGGTGTGGGTTTCCCCTGTATTTTTGCCTTTGACTCCAGTAATTTTGCTGTGTGTTGGAGTTCGTTTTTGCTGGTCTAAAAGCTTTGGGCACTTTGCCACTTCTGTTCAGTGCCAAAGTGCAAGTGCTCCCTGTAAATTGTTGTTATGAATTGGTGATTCCATGATTGGCATATTTGATTAACTAGTCAGTCCCTAGAACAGTGCACTGTGTGTGCCCAGGGCCTGTACATCAAATGCTGCTAGTGGGCCTGCAGCACTTATTGTGCACGCACATAAGCAGCTTGTAAATGTAACTCAGACCTGCCACTGCAGTGTCTGTGCGCAGTTTGTTACTGCCATGTCGACCTGGCAAGTACACCCACTAGCCTAACATTCCCTTTTCTTACATGTGATTCTCCCCTAAGGTAGGCCCAAGGTACCCCTGTGGCCTGGGTGTAGTGCATGTGAAAGGTAGGACATGCCTCAATGTTTGTTACATGTCCTGATAGTGAAATGCTGCCAATTTAGTGTTTCCACTGTTGAAAGGCTATCTGTCCCATAGGATAGAATGGGAGTTCATTTATAACATCTTATAAGTCTAACCCCCATTGGGACAAGACAGGAAGATACAGTTTAGTATGCATGAACTCAGAATGTAAAAATGCTTCTTTTAGTGAGGATGATTCTTACATTCTGTGTTTGAAAATACCACTTTTAGAAAGTAGGTATTTTATTGCTTAGCCATCCTGTATGCCTCTGCTAGGTTTGTGTAATGACTATCTGGCTTGAAGTGACAGAAACTGGGGATGTGCATTCTGTTCAGACAGCCACTTTGTGGATGAGGTGTGTCTTGCCTTTCCAGAGTAAGTCAGGTCTGGGCTGAATATACCTGTGCTGCATTTAGAGTAGGAGGAGGAGATTTGTTTCACACCTGAATGGGCCTGGCCTGGCCTGCCTTGGAAAATGCTGTCTCTACCTCCTGCAAGGAAGCTGTACCTGAGAGGACAGAATAGTTTTTGGTGGGCAAAGAGCTTCTCTACCACTAGAGAATGAAGGATATTCTACTATAGAGTGGGACCCAGACCACTAAACTTTAGATTACTTCTGGAATACATAGGAACCTTTGCCAAAGAGAAGAGCTGGAGAAATTGAGGAGAATACTGCCCCTTTGCTGTGTGCTGTCTGGGGTTTGCCTGCAATGGCTGTTTCTGCCAAGCAAAGGACAGGGACTTTGCTGTGTCCCCTGCTTGAGGAAGCTCTCCAAGAGCTTGAAGTAGAACATGCCTCTTGTTTTTGAAGTCTCAGGGATATAAAGACTTCATACCCAGCTCCCCTCAACTCCCTTGCTGATAGTTCTGACTTGCCAAGAGGTGTCTGTTGCTGTTCTGGGCCTCTGGAGGTTGTTCCTGCTTTTGGGAGTTGGAAAAGTAGCACAACGAGGAGAATCGCAATGCATCTGCACCTGTTTCCGACACATCGCCGAAGAAACCGACTCAGCACCTGCCCGCGGCTGGAGAAATCACTGCACAACACATTTAGTACACCGATCTACAAAGGCTGAGATCACCACACTGATTTTGAGGCAGGCCCTGCTGTAGGGATGCAAGAACCAACACACCGTGGAACTGCGGCTGAAGAAATCAAAGCAACTCCATTGCTGCCAACGCATCAAGAACCGACGCATTCCCCATCCACATGCATAGCACTGGGGCGCCAAGTCTACAAGGACACCAGGCCGCAGTAAGAAACCGACGCATCACCTCCCCTTCAATAAGGAACTGATGCATATCCTCCCCTGTGTGGCAGTAAGGAACCGACGCATCACCTCCCCTGGAGTAAGGCACCAACGCACCACCTTCCCTGTGGGTAAGGAACCGACACATCACCTTCCCGACGGCTGTTCTTGCTTTTGATTTTTGACGAATGAAAGGTACTTAGTGTTGAAAGTGTTGCATCTATAGTTTGCTATGGCAAACCTGTTTCTACATTTTAAAAGTCATCTTTTTATTACTGTATTGGGGATTTTTGTTGTTTTGATCTTGTATGGTTTAGATAAAGCGTACTTATTTTTCTAAATGGGTGTGGTGTCCATTTGCAGTGTTTTCACTGTATTTCTGTATGTGTGCACAAGTGCTTTACATGCCATCTTTGAGATTAGCCTGCCTCCTTGTGTCAAGCTACCAAGGGGGTGAGCAGGTTTTTAAAAAAAAAGTGTATCCCCCTTACCCTGACTGGAACGAAGGGTCCCTACTTGGACAACGGTGCAATCCATTGAAAACTAGAGACCCCCATTTCTAACAATATACATAATGGATTACACATTTGTCTTTGTGATTAGTGTACAGTGTGTACCAACAATCCCAACCACCACAAGTCATTTTATATGTACATTCGAGGTGGGACTTTTTGCTCCCCTTGTTCACAGTGGCAGGTGTGTATTGGGAACCAAAATTAGACGCTGCCAATATCTTCAAAGATACCCCACATTGCTCCATGCCACCCAACATAAACAGTAAACTCATCTCTCACTGGGGACATGTGTGTTTGCATTTTCCTTCCAAATAAAATATTAGTGTTGATGCTTTCTACTAATTAAAGGGCCCATTGAAACGGATCAGGCTGCACGAATCCCAAAGGATCAGAGCCCTAGACAAATAAGTGAAAAACTGCACGCAGGAAAACCCACAAGGACAATTCGCATAGGAAACAAGACAAGATGTAAAGCAGAACCCATGAAGGTTTATTTAAAATTAAGAATCAATACAGAATACAAAACATGTAGTCTGTCAACCAATTCAAATCAGAGTTAATATAAATAAACAGGAAAATCTATCTACGTATAGAATGAATAAGAAGACTGACATGAAGTCTGCCTTTGATATGGAGCAAAGAAAAGTCTAAGTATGAAATTAAATAACTGTATAACTTAGAGACTGCTCAGTAAGAATGAGGGAAAGTGCTGGCAAACATCTCAAAAACATCACATTTTACATTTTAAAGGAAGAGTATTGTTAGAAATGGGGGTCTCTAGTTGGCAATGGTTTGCACTGTTGTCCACGTAAGGACCCTTCTTCCTAGTCAGGGTAAGAGGGATACACTTCTAAAATTACCCATGCTCACCCCCTTGGTAGATTGTCACAAGCAGACATGCTTATCTCAGAGGCAGTGTGTAAAACATTTGTGAACACATACAGTAATACACTGATAGAACTACAAATGGGCACCACACCAGTTTAGAAAAATAAGTAATCTTATCTAAACCAAAACAAGACCAAACTACCGAAATCCACAATACAGTATTAAAAATATGATTCTTAAAAGATAGAAACAGTTCTGTTCCAAGAAAATGTTGAATGCAACACTTTTACCCAAAGTACCTTGGATGCGTCAAAAAATGTAAGCATATAGGAGCGCAGGGAAGGTTATGGGTCAGTTCCTTACACTCAGGGAAGGTGATGCATGGGTTCCTTGCTTCGGGGAGGTGATGCATCGGTTCCTTACTGCTGGTAGGGTAAGTGATGCGTCGGTTCTTTACTGGAGAGAAGGTAATGCGTTGGTTTCTTACTGCGTGGGGAGGTGATGTGTTGGTTTCTTACTGCGTCCCCCAATGATGCGACGGACTTGAGGCTTCGATGTGATGCCTGACAATTCAGTTATGATGCGATGTGTGAAGACCATGGATGCGCTGCGATGATTTCAGCAGCATCCCCCCATGCGTCTGTTCTTCCACAATAGGGCTTGCATCAGAATCGGTGCAGTGATCTCTGACATTGGAGATCGTGCACAGTATACTTCAGCCGCGAGCAGGCACTGCATCAATTCTTCAATGGTGGCAATGCATCAAGAAATTCTTCTTAGACCACTGTGGTGCTTTGGAAACAGGAGATGCATTGGAAACAGGCGATGGATCGATTTCTGCAGTTCTTGAAGTTTCCAGCCCCAAAACACTGGCAAGCACCTTTCAGCATGTCAAAACTCCCAGAACAGGAGTTCAGCGGGCCTGGGGGTAAAGTCTTTGTGTCCCTAAGAATTCAGAACAGGAGGCAAACTCTATTTCAAGCCCTTGGAGACATTCCTCAAGCAGCGGACACAGCACACAGCAAAGTCCTTGTCCTTTCCTTGGCAGAAACAGTAACTGCTTGCCAACCCCAGGCCTTGTTCACTTTGCCACTGGATTCAAGCAAGCCGGGCTGAAGACGGCTGTAATGCCAGAAACCGGTCCTTGGAAGCTTGTTTCCAGTCCAGGGAAGGCATGGCTTGGCAGTTCGGGATGGACTGTTCCCATGAGGCACAGGGTCAGACTGATTTGCATATAGCCATGTCTGAACTGGGGTGGCAGAGTGGGCTAAAGAACGGTGATGGATCAAACCCAGATCTTTTGACTGGGTGTGAGTGTTTGATTGGTTCAGATGCTCCGTCCATCACCACCCCCTTTGTACCGCTTTGGCCGCCATAAGTGTGGCAGGGTATGCTCAGACATGAGTCCCTTGCTCACTTTGCCACTGGATTCAAACAAGCCGGGCTGAAGACCGCTGTAATGCCAGAAACCGGTCCTCGGAAGCTTGTTTCCGGTCCAGGGAAGACATGGCTTGGCAGTTCGGGCTGGACTGTTCCCATGAGGCACAGGGTCAGACTGATTTGCATATAGCCATGTCTGAACTGGGGTGACAGAGTGGGCTAAAGAACGGTAATGGATCAAACCCAGATCTTTTGACTGGGTGTGAGTGTTTGATTGGTTCAGATGCTCAGTCCATCACCACCCCCTTTTGTACCGCTTTGGCCGCCATAAGTGTGGCAGGGTATGCTCAGACGTGAGTCCCTCGCTCACTTTGCCACTGGATTCAAGCAAGCCGGGCTGAAGAGGGCTGTAATGCCAGAAACTGGTCCTCTGAAGCTTGTTTCCGGTCCAGGGAAGGCATGGCTTGGCAGTTCGGGCTGGACTGTTCCCATGAGGCACAGGGTCAGACTGATTTGCATATAGCCATGTCTGAACTGGGGTGGCAGAGTGGGCTAAAGAACGGTGATGGATCAAACCCAGATCTTTTGACTGGGTGTGAGTGTTTGATTGGTTCAGATGCTCCGTCCATCACTACCCCCTTTTGTACCGCTTTGGCTGCCATAAGTGTGGCAGGGTATGCTCAGACGTGAGTCCCTTGCTCACTTTGCCACTGGATTCAAGCAAGCCGGGCTGAAGACGGCTGTAATGCCAGAAACCGGTCCTCGGAAGCTTGTTTCCGGTCCAGGGAAGGCATGGCTTGGCAGTTCGGGCTGCACTGTTCCCATGAGGCACAGGGTCAGACTAATTTGCATATAGCCATGTCTGAACTGGGGTGACAGAATGGGCTAAAGAACGGTAATGGATCAAACCCAGATCTTTTGACTGGGTGTGAGTGTTTGATTGGTTCAGATGCTCCGTCCATCACCACCCTCTTTTGTACCGCTTTGGCCGCCATAAGTGTGGCAGGGTATGCTCAGACGTGAGTCCCTTGCTCACTTTGCCACTGGATTCAAGCAAGCCGGGCTGAAGACGGCTGTAATGCCAGAAACCGGTCCTCTGAAGCTTGTTTCCGGTCCAGGGAAGGCATTGCTTGGCAGTTCGGGCTGGACTGTTCCCATGAGGCACAGGGTCAGACTGATTTGCATATAGCCATGTCTGAACTGTGGTGGCAGAGTGGGCTAAAGAACGGTGATGGATCAAACCCAGATCTTTTGACTGGGTGTGAGTGGTTGATTGGTTCAGATGCTCCGTCCATCACCACCCCCTTTTGTACCGCTTTGGCCGCCATAAGTGTGGCAGAGTATGCTCAGACGTGAGTCCCTTGCTCACTTTGCCACCGGATTCAAGCAAGCCGGGCTGAAGACGGCTGTAATGCCAGAAACCAGTCCTCGGAAGCTTGTTTCCGGTCCAGGGAAGGCATGGCTTGGCAGTTCGGGCTGGACTGTTCCCTGAACACAGGGTCAAACTGATTTGCATATAGCCATGTCTGAACTGGGGTGGCAGAGTGGGCTAAAGAATGGTGATGGATCAAACCCAGATCTTTTGACTGGGTCTGAGTGTTTGATTGGTTCAGATGCTCCGTCCATCACCACCCCCTTTTGTACCGCTTTGGCCGTCATAAGTGTGGCAGGGTATGCTCAGACGTGAGTCCCTTGCTCACTTTGCCACTGCATTCAAGCAAGCTGGGCTGAAGACGGCTGTAATGCCAGAAACCGATCCTCGGAAGCTTGTTTCCGGTCCAGGGAAGGCATGGCTTAGCTGTTCGGGCTGGACTGTTCCCATGAGGCACAGGGTCAGTCTGATTTGCATATAGCCATGTCTGAACTGGGGTGGCAGAGTGGGCTAAAGAACGATGATGGATCAAACCCAGATCTTTTGACTGGGTGTGAGTGTTTGATTGGTTCAGATGCTCCGTCCATCACCACCCCCTTTTGTACCAACCCCAGACCGCAAACAGCAAATGGGCAGTATTCCTCCTCAGTTTCTCCAGCTCTGCTCCATGGCAAAGGCTATTCTTGATTCCCAGAAGTGATCTCTGATGTTTTTTCTATCCCTGAGACTTCAACAGGAGCCAAGCTCTACTTCAAGCCCTTGGAGAAAACTCTAACAAAAGGATGATAAAAGCACAGTCCGGTCCTATCCCTGCCCAAGACAGAAGCAACCACTGTACGCCAATCCCAACAGCACACAGCACAGTGGTAGTACTCCTCCTCCAGCTTTCCCGGTTCTTCTTCCTGGCAGGTTCCTTTGTACAGCAGTAAGCTAGAGTTCAGGAGTCAGGGCCCCACTTTTTATAGCACAAATGTCTTTGTTCTCTGGTGGTAGAGAAGCCCTTTGCCCAGCCAAAATCAGTTCTGTCCTCTCTGGTGCAGCTGCCTGCTAGGAGGTGGAGATAGCGTTGTCCAAGGTAGACAGGGCCTATTCAAGTGCAAGGGAAATCTCGTCCCACCACTCTAAAGGCAGACCGGGCCTATTTGGATCCTAGTGAGAACTCCTCCACCTACTCTGAATACAGCCCAGGTCTATTCAGCCCAGCCCTGACTCATTCAGGAAAGACAGGACACACATCAACCTCCCCTTCCCCGGTGGCTGTCTGAGAGAATGCACCTCCCCAGCCCCTGTCACTCCAAAGTCAGACAGTCAATACACAAACCAGCAGAGGCACACAGGATGGCTAAACTAGAAAATACCCACTTTCTAAAAGTGGTATTTTCAAACACACAATATAAAAATCATCTTTAATAAAAGATGCTTTTTTATATATTCTGAGTTCAGGCATACTAAACTTCATCTTTCTATCTTGTCCCAATGTGAAGTTGCATTTATAAGATGTTATAAATAAACTCCCATTCTATCCTATAGGACTGATAGCCTTTCAATAGTGATAAATGAAATTGGTAATATTTCACTATCAGGACATGCCACACACATCAGGGCATGCCCTGCCTTTCACATACACTGCACTCTGCCCACAGGGGTACCTAGGGCCTACCTTAGGGATGACTCACATGTAAGAAAAGGGAAGGTTAGTGCCTGTCAAGTGGGTGCACTTGCTCGACATGTCAGTACCAAACTGCGCACAGACACTACAGTGGCAGGTCTGGGTTACATTTCAGTCAGCTCATGTGGGTGGCGCAATAATTGCTGCAGGCCCATTAGCAGCATTTGATTTACAGGCCCTGGGCACACACAGTGTACTGTACTAGGGACTTATCAGTAAATCAAATATGCCAGTCATGGAATCACCAATCCATCATAACAATTTGCAGGGAGAGCATATGCACTTTAGCACTGATCAGCAGTGGTAAAGTGCCCAGGGACATAAAACCAACAAAAACAGGGTCCAAAAATGAGGCCAAAAAGAAAAAAGTCTTGGGATAAACCCACTGCAAAAGCCAGGTCTAACAAGAATCACACCCTTCACATACTTGAGGTGGTAAGATGAGCTTAACTAATAAAAGTTACATTACAAAAAAAAATCAACATTGCAGAAATTATATTGTGTAAAGCAGTGTTACTGTAGGACCCCAAAAATTAACAGTCTATGAGCCAAGTCAAGTCAAGTCAAGTCAAGAAACCACTTTATTCGATTAGTTAAAATCATAAAAGTATGCTATACAAATGCCAAAACATTAAAAGTACACTATTTACATTATTTACAAATTATAATATATAATACAGTAATACGTTAAAACATTCATCATCCTTCCCATTTTAAGGCAAATTAATAGAAATACATTAACTGAATTTTAAGAGGAATCAAGGTCTGGAGTAACTTTCAGTCTAGCTCTCTTGCTTCTAACCGAAGCTGCAAGAAAGCTGGCAACACAAAACATAGTTAGAGGGGATTCTAGTAATTGTAAAAACAATAAAGCAGGTTTACACTGTATAAAATTCATATTTTTCAATAATGAGAGAATAAACCTTTTCCTGGCCTCTTTGCACAGGGGGCAGAAAATCATAAAGTGCATAGTGTCTTGCTGGGAAAAATCATCGCATTTGCATTGGGCAACATCTTCAGGTCTACTCCAGCCCTCCACATCCCAGAGTATTGTGTGAATCTGGTTAAACCGAAGTTTCGTCAAAAGCCATCTGTGAAAAGAATTTGTCACGATGGACAAGTAAAGTGACATTGCTATTGACTGAGTGACCAGAACATGGCCCCTAACCAAAGGTTTACACAATTCTGCACCTTCCCGTTCTGCCTCCCTTATTTTTATGAAATTGATTTTCACCCACTCAAGGTCTGCCTTGCAAAGAGATTCCGGATGGAAAAAGATCTCTGGTCGCCCCAAAGACATTGTTACCATTTTTATGTACCATAACCACTGGATTTTGTACATGTTATCGAGCTTAATGCAGTCCTTTAGAATCTTATGGTTTAGGGAGAGGTTCGGATTTAGCCAGATTTTAATCCATAGCAGTAATGGGGCAAGTCTAATTATGTCTGCTAAATAACCAATCCCCAATTCTAGGTGTACAGAGTGGGTGGCAGTGGATTGAGGGAGGCCAAGGAGAGACCTTAAAAATTTGTTTTCTTCAATTTGTATGGCATCGGGTTTGGTATAACCCCAAATTGAGGCCCCATACCTAGCGATAGAAATGGTCTTGGCTTTATAGATTTTTAGAATTGCCTCACAGAGTTTTCCCCCAGCCTTTTTGCAAAGCTTAACACTGCCGCTGACGAATTTCTCACTGAATTTACCTTCAGTGAGAGTTGGGGGGACCAGGAACCCTTATCATCAAAGACTACTCCCAGGTAGGTAAATACCTTCACTCTAGAAATTTCCTCTCCACCACAAAAAAAGGTCTTAACTTTGTTCTTTGAAGGCCCCAGAGACATAACGTGCGATTTGCCGTTATTGACTACCAAGTCCAGGTTTTTCATAAAGGCCCCAAATGAGTCCAGTAGTCTTTGCAGACCTAGTGGGGTCCTGGCCAATAAGACGGCATCGTCGGCGTATAGGAGTACCGGAACCGGTATCCCTCCCATACGCGGAATATCAGGGGTCGCAGTAGTCAGGTTTACCTCCAGTGAGTTAATGTACAGTGTAAATAACATAGGGGCCAAAATGCAGCCCTGCCGCACCCCTCTGCCCGATTTAAAACTGGACGTACATTTCCCCTCAGTTGTCATCCTGATTGAAGCGTTAAGTTCCCTGTGCATCTCAGCCAAGAAATACACAAGGGAACGGTCAAGTCCTAGTTCCAGGAGCAAGGACCACAGCTTTGACCTATTAACTAGGTCAAATGCTGTGGACAAGTCCATAAAACTCAGGTAGATGGAGCCCCTAGCGGCCTTGGTGTACTTAGCTGTTATTAAATGTAAATTTAAACATTGGTCCTCCGTGCTCCTCCCAGCTCTAAAGCCATATTGGGCTTCAGACAGAATGTTGTTGTCTGAGGCCCACCGTGTTATCCTTGCCAGAATTACCTTCCCAAGAATTTTAATTGAGGAGTCTAGCAAGGAAATGGGCCTGTAACATCTAGGGTCAGACCTTTGGCCCTTCTTAAAGACCGGGATTATTGTTGATCGGGACCAAGATTTAGGGAATCCAACCTGGGCCGAGGTATTAAAAACGTTGGTCAGGATGTTAGCCCAGTACAGTGGGTTTGCTTTGTACATGTCTGAGGGAACACCGTCTGGCCCCGGAGCTTTTCGACTTGCAGATTCTTCGATTGCCTTTACGACTCCTCCGCGAGAAACCTCACTGGCAAAACAGAAGAATCTGAGTCTGGGGGCACAAACATTTCTAAATCCAAATGACTGCCATAGATTTGCTCAAAATGGCTCAACCAATCCTCCTCTGCAATGTTTACTTCTAAAACTTCATTTTTGCTATTTGAAAACAGGGGCTTGTTAACAATGGACCAAAATTTAGCACTATCTTTTAAAGTTGCTGAGTCCATAAGCTCCACCCACGCATCGTGTTTGATTTTGTTTTTCCTTTCCAGTACCACTCTAGAGTAGTCACTTCTGAGCTGGGCAACCAAAATTTTATTTCTAGGTCGCTCCTGGAGAGCTTTTTTCAGTCGGTTGTGGGATTTAGTGCATATATGGTCAAACCAACCTGCAACCTCCTTGGTTTTGGCTGGTCGGCTTTTGGCTGTAAGTTCTTTGGCCACTAAGGAGCAAATGACTTCATAAGAGGAGATTACTTGCTCCCCCGTAGAGCGGGGATCTCCACAAATGTTTAAATCCCGTGCGGCCTTCGCAATAATGATATTAAAGAACTCATCAGGCACCACCTTACTCCATTTTAACCTCCTTCCCTGGTCTTTTGCTTTTACTTCTACCACCACCGCAGTTAGAGTGGTTGTATTCAGAAGCGAGAAACCATTTACCAATTCAATTGCCACTGGGTTATGATCACTAAAACAAGAAGGTATGGCATTATAGAAAACAACATACTTTAAAAGTCCAGAAGAAAGAAAAATATAGTCAATTATGGTTTCACAATCCCTCCCTGTGTATGTGGGAACACGTGAATTTTTATTAAAAAACTCTGCTTCAAACAAATCATTGTTTGTTAAGAGTTTCTCTAGAGCTTCCCCCTTGTTAGAATGCTCAAAGTGTTGAGGGGATGTGAAATCCGGACCATCGATATCAAATATTAAACAATTTTGGTTACATAAATGGACGTTAAAATCACCCAACAAAATAAGTTGGCATAAAGTGGTTTGCTTCACACTATAAACATTTAAAAAAATCTGACAACCACGTCAAATGAACATTTGGGAGGTCCCCGCACTGGGAGTTATAACAATTTACTAGGATTAATTTAGTATTATTGGTGAGATTCAGTTCCAAAATTAAGAAATTATTGTTAGAGGCACAGTCTAACCTACTGACTACTCCTCTCACATTCACAGAGACCAATATCATAAGTCCCCCTTTATCTCTTCCCGCCAATGATTTTACTGCAGGCACAAAATAAGAGGTATAGCCATCCAACCACATATCACAGTCTCTGTCCCAGGTTTCTTGGAGAGCCACAATGTCGTACTGTTTCACTAGGTTTAACCAGTTGACATCGTCTCTCTTTGAACGCAAACCGGCAATGTTCCAACTTAGCATCTTTACCGTTGCCCCTTTCACATTACATTTTTTGAAGGAAACAATGGTCCAAAGCAGTGCATGAATATAAGAAAGCAAAGCTGTAATAAGCCGCCTATGTTTATCCAAGTCCAGCCGGACAAGGAATTTATTTACACAATGTGGGAATCATTTACAAAAGATACAAGAGCACAATCCTGTGCTTTACCACAAAACAGAAAAGTTTAGAGAGAGTTGGAGGTAAGAGATAGGAAAAGGTTTTCAGGCAAGGAAAAGAGCAAACTGGCCACTTTTTTAGTAATCAAAAATACAAGTGTTTTACCAGAGTAGTATGTATAGCGAAATGATACACAATATTTTATACCATACAACTACTGTAAAGGGTCGACGTTTCGATCCCCCGCTCTGGGATACATGGGGATCATCATCAGGACTTAATAATTGTGTTGCCTGTGGGAAAGATATATATACACGCCTGTGGGAAGACAGGGAAGGAAAAAGTTTTTCTTGTTTAAAAATGGAAAAAGAGAGTCAGCATTGCCCCACATTCTTATAAAGATTCACGGTGACAGATTGTGAGGTGAGTCAACAATACATTTGAGTGAATACGATGACTTTTTGAACAATAAAATCAATAGTTATTTACACTTTAAGGATCATTTACAAGTGAAGTTTCCAAAAGGATTTTGTCAGAATTTCGGCGCAGTGTGGGCTTGTTCATGCAGGGCAGTGTTCTGCAGAGGAATGGACAGACTCCAAGTGATTTTGAAATATATTGCGGGCATGGGCTGGTGATCGATTGATAAAAATTCGGCGCAGTGTGGGCTCGTTCATGCATGGCAGTGTTCGACAAGGGAATGAGCGGACTCCAAGTGATTTTGGAATATGTTGTGGGCTTGGGCTGGTGATCGATTGACCAAACTAGGACATGCAGTGTGATAAAATACCTCTTGTGAGAAAAAAGGTAGTGACTCTCTGAGGTGAAACATGCAAATATGACTTTACCTCTTAGATCAAGAGGTGCGGATGAGGGGGCTGCAGTGGCTCGAAATAGCCAGACAGCTGTTATGCCGTGTTACGTCGCGCACGAAGTCAACGGGCGGCACTGAGGGCCGTTGTCTTTGTCCACGTCGAGGAACTCGTGAAGAAATGTACTCCGTAGTTCCCTTCAAAAAAACACAGAGCCAAAGTGCTCGATTATACAAGGTTCCGGCAGGGAAGTGAAACGGGGGTGGGGCTGGGCAGAAAATACATACCGCGCAGTTGCCTAGAAGTACCGGATCAATGTTCGGATCCGCTGCTTTTGATTGACTGTGTTGCCATATAGCGGTACCGGGTTAGTGTTCGGATCCGCTGTTTAAGAGAGAGGGGAAAGGGTTAGCAGCGGCGGTGCTGCATTGGGCATTATTAGGAAGCCAGCGGGTGGGGAACGCGGCATACCTGATTACAGGAACGATGTCCTCATCAACCACGGCGCAGCCGATGCTGCAGTTAGTCCGTGGGTGGACTGGGGAGTGTCGGTCCTCAAGTGCTCGGCCGGTGGTGGGCGGAGTTGCGTGCCGGTGGGGGCGCGGCCACGTGTAGTCTGGATAAGTGAATTAGTGAGCCTAGAAAGCATGGCGGTCATTTCTAAGTGGCTGGACTATGCCTCTGTGCAGGGGAATTCCTAGTCATAGGTGAGGTGAAGTGAGAAGTGACATGAATTAGTACAGAAAATTACAGAAAATAGCTCACATTTTTACAGAGCACTTATTCAAAAGGATTTTTACAGAACACTTATTCAAAACATATTTGACCTATAATAAAGTTGTCCAATCTTCACTTCGATTCAGGCCAGTACGAATTGTGTCAAATTGTAGGATACTTTTCAGTTCCTCTCTGTCCATTAACTGTGCCAAATTTCCTCCACGTCGTGGCACTTTTACCACTTTCAGGATTGTCCATCTTAGGTTGTCCTCTGTGTGGTTCGTTTCAGAGAAGTGTTCGACCAGAGGAGCATTGGGGGTCTTGAATCTGATCCGACTCCTATGCTGGGAAATCCTGGTCTTCGCCTTTTGGGTGGTCTGGCCAATGTACATTTTGGGGCACGGGCAAATAATCGCATAAATAACATTGCTGCTATTACAATTACTAAGACATTTCATAGAGGTAGTGATGCCATTGTGTGTAAAGTCACGTGCTTCGATAGTGTATTCACAAACATTACATGCCCCACATTTGACATGTCCAATCACAGGTGGCAATCCCCATGCAGATTCAAGAGTTGATGTGAGGGGGGGATCTGGGAGAGCTGCTCTAACCAGGTGGTCACGGAGATTTTTACTTTTCTTAAAAGCAAACAGTGGTCTTTCTAATTTAATCATCCCGGCGTTGATTGTGGCCAATGTCTGAGGATGGATTTCCTAATTTTGTTGGATACTGGCGAGAAGGTGGTGACACACGCCATCCTTTCATTTGGTTCACGATTCTTCGGTGCTAGTAATGATTCCCTTGGGCAATACCATGCTATTTTGGTAGCTGTTTTGACTAACCTGCGGGGGTAGCCACGATGTTTTAGTTTATTAGCCAGAACGGTAGCCTCTTTGAAATAGTCTGTTTTTGAGGAACAATTCCGTCTAATCCTAAGGAATTGGGAGTATGGGAGCGAATCTTTCAATGCTTTTGGATGGTTGCTCTGATAGCTAAGCAATGTATTTCGTTCTGTCGGTTTCCGGTATAGCTTGGTGAGAAGTTCTCCCTCATAATGGTAGATGGTAAGGTCAAGGAAGGCAATTTGGTCTTTGTCATGGGTGAGGGTAAAGGTCAAGTCAGCACAGTTATTGTTAAGCCAATGCAAAAAATGGTTAAGTGTAGGTACATCGTTGGTCCAAATAATAAAAATGTCGTCGATATAACGACGCCAAAGTTTGATACCTGAACAGAAAGGGTTTTCATTCGTCAGGATTGAACCCATTTCAAGGGCATCCATGAAGAGGGTAGCCAGGTTTGGGGCAAAAATAGCCCCCATGGATGTACCTTTGATTTGCTGGAAGAAGATGTTGTCAAATACAAAAAAGTTTTTTGAAAGGCATAATTCAAGTAACTGTAGGATGAATAGTGTAGGTACCCTGTGTGGGCGGGGACGGGTATCAAGGGTTTTTTGAATTACTAGGAGTGCAGTTGTCTGCGGGATATTGGTGTAGAGTGATTCTACGTCCATGGTACAGAGGGTATCTTTAGATGGATCAAATGGAAAATGTTCTACAAGATTTATCATGGCCATGCTGTCCCTTATGTAGCAGGCAGTATGGGGCACAAAATCTTTAATAAAAAAATCAACATATGCTCCCAAGGGTTCAAGGATAGACCCACAGGCGGATACAATCGGCCTGCCAGGAGGGTTGGTGGAATTTTTGTGGACCTTGAGGAGAGTGTAAATTACGGGTAAATGGGGAGTTTTGACATTTAGAAATAAAAATTCTTTTTTACTCAAGTAGCCATCCTTGAGCGCATCTTTGGTAAGTCTCAATATGGTTTCCTGAATCTCTTGGGTTGGGTTCCTAGGTAGTCTCTGGTAATGATTAGTGTTGTTAAGCTGTCGTAAAATTTCAGCTTTGTAAGGTTCAATGTTTTGAAGGACAATACCACCCCCTTTGTCTGCACTCTTGATTATAAGAGAGGAGTTGTTTTTCAGGGAAGTTATGGCATCCTTTTCTTGTCGGGTAATGTTGTAAGGGATGAAACATTTTTTGTTTTCTAATTCATATAAATCCTTCTGTACCAGCTTTTCAAAAGTGATGATCTCAGAGGGGACCATACCTGCCGATGGTAGGAAGGTAGAAGGAGGCCGAAAAGGTGTGAAAGACGTTGGGACAGGGGCAGGATGCAACTGGAAGAATGCATTCAGTCGTATCAATCTGAAAAACCTTAGTAGTTCGGTATGCAGCTCCATATAGTTGGGGCGTATAGTTGGGACAAAGGAGAGGCCCTTCTTGAGGAGTTCAACCTCAGAGTGTGCTAGGGTATGCTGCGAGAGGTTGAAAATAGGGATAATGTCCTGCGGTTGTTCTGGGCGGAAACACATTGTATTCTCTACCACTGGTAATAATTGTTCCGCGTTTTGTGCTCTCCCGGCGGGTTGACCCAACGTTGGGGTTTCTTGACCCGTCCTCTCTGGGGAGTGTTCGGTTGGCCCCTTCCTAAAAAATTCGGTTGTGCTAGGCCGCCTCTCCTTGATGTACTAGGTTCCTCGCCTTGGTCTGAGTTCTCCGAGGAATCTACAGAGGTATCAGAAAAACCTACTAAGTTTTGGCGTCTGTTGTAACGTCCCCAGGGTCTTCTATTTTGGGGGTTGGCGTAGGAACGGTTGGTATAGAAATCTTTTTGCAAGTACGGATAGGTGTTCTCAACGTTGTAGGCTTTTATGTCTTTCTTTATTTTGTTGAATTTTTTATTTTGCTCAATACGCTGGAATTCGGCTATGGTTTTGTCAACCTGTTCTAGTAGTTTTTTAGTTTCAGTGGTAAGCTCAGAGTCATTAATTTGTTTGAATAAATCAGATATTTCTATTTCCAGGGTTTTGAGGGTTTCACTGGCGATATCAATGCCGAGCACAAGCCAATGCCTGGAACATGTGGTGCCTATGTAACTGAAGTTGGAGATGTATTTGGGGTTGTCTGTGAAGATCCCCGGTATATTGCGTACCTGCAAGCCTACTGGAATGATCTCTGCTTTTAGATAATCTGTGAGCATAAGAATCATTAATTCAAGCCGTACTTGTTTCTTTCTTAATTTTTCTAACTGGTCTGGTAGGGAAGTGTTGGTTGACGCAGGGGTATCTGCTGTGTCAGATAGTAGTGAGGGACGTGAGCATAGTTGCTTGATGTAATCATCTTTCGCATTACATGGCAACACAGGATTACAGTGAATAGCGGGAGGGGTCGGACCCGAATGGTCCTGTACCAGAGGGGCAGAAGCTAGATCTGGCTCCTCCACACTTTCCAATTCAACCTCCTGTCAATCGCATAGCTCCAAAGATGAAAGCACATCAAATCTGTTATGGATAGGAATGTTAGGCCCATAATTAAAATAATTCTCCCCGCCGGGGCCCTGGAGTAAAACTGGTGTCTGAGCCAAAGCGGGAGTGCAGGGGCTCCTTCTCATACCTGAGTTAAAAAAGTTCTCTCCACAAGGGCCCGGAACAGAGAGCAATGGTCGAGCCATACCCAGAGTGTAAGGGCGCCTTCTTGCACTAGGTGGCAGGTTACCAGCTAAATGGTTATAGAAGAACCCTAGCGGGTGCACCCCAATACTGTTGGCGACTTGCCATAAAGAGGCAGCCCTTAGTAGGACTGTGGCTGCATGTTGTGGGTGTCTAAAATTAATAATTATACACTCCCCTTGACAGGTCTTCTTGGAAGGCCCTATCCAATTAGCCCTTCTTGTAGATAGAATGTCTGGGGCAAATTTAATAGGGAAACCACAGTTCCTGCTTAACCAAGACACGGTCTTATTTTTTAGTGTCTCATGCGATTCCTCAGAGGAGGATGGTAATTGTATTTCAAGCGGTGGAACATTTGTTAGCACAACCACGTAAGGGGAACATGCTGGGGGTAGGTTCATAGTTCTACTTCTCTTAACCAAATTGCTACTGGGTGAGCTAGCAGGTCCTGTTGTTGTTTTACCAGCTCCGCTCGCTGCGATACTAGGAGCTGTAACTATAGGGTCAATATTAATAGGGTGCTCTATGTCTTGCTGCTGGATTGCCCTTCTATCTTTCTGCTCTAATCCTCCCGTTGCCTTCGCCACTTCTTTGGGGGTGTCAGCCTTTGACAAGTGCTTAGAAAGCAGCCCTCCCAACCTCTTATCTTCAGCCGTAACACTGTCATGCTTTCGCATTAGAGGTTGAACAAGCTGATCCAGTTTAACTTCAAGCAGCGCTTCCAGGGAGTGAAGCAGATGAGACAATTGGTCAGGACTTAAAGAGCCATTGGGGGCAGTACTATCTACCCGCTCGTTACTAAGGTCTTCTGTGTTGGACTGCGGGCGCGATTGCGTTTGGGGGGGATATCTACCTTCTTTTTAGAGTGCTTCCCTCCCCTTTTAGTTAGGTGTTTCCTGCAGTTTCGTACTGGTCTGGCAACAGGCAGTACTTCCTCACTTTCTTCACTTTCACTGTGTCTTTCTAGCTCAGGTGGAACCACATGAACCTGGGCAGTGACCGTAGTGAGTGTTATAGTATCCGGGTCTAAGGTGACCGCCTCTGGAAGGTTCTCTGCCGGAATTAGGGGAACTTGTAAACTGTTTGAAAGAGAGTCCCTACCCAATGAGGCCCTTCTGTCACTATTAATTTTGCTAACCATCTTTACCAGGTAATTGTCAATTGGCCCTGACCCAGTTGTAAATTTCTCTTTGTTACTTGGCATGGTCAGTCCTAAGCCTGGGTTTACAGCACCAAGAAAATAGCAAGAGCAGAAATCAACCCAGAACACTGCTACCAGAGCTATAAATCCAATATCCGGTGAACACTTTACCGACTTTACAGTCTTTTAAACAGTCCGAGAGGAGTAATGCAGAATGCAGGTTTGGCCAGGGAGTATGGCCCTGCCCTGCCTCTTCCTGTCTATGACTGTCATAGACTATCCCGCCCTTTTCCCGGGCTTCTCCCGCGCGCGACTCGCGGGTGCGAGGGGCGTTCCGTGCTTTATCGCGCCTCCGGGTGCTCCTGTGGCGTCACTCCTGCGCCTACAGCCGCCGGGGCACCTGGGAAATGGAGTCCCAGCCCGTGCGGCATCCTCGCTGTGGCAGTGATGGCCGTTTCCCTCACGGCGGTAGAGGAGTGGATGCTGGGGCGCTGGCGCTGGCCCAAGGTTCGCTGGCCGTTTCCCACATGGCTTCAGGTAAGTCTCCCCCAGTCTATGAGTCCCTTTGGCCTACAAACTAGTAGAAATGGCATTGCACTATTGAACAATAGCTGTTTGAGGATATGAATGAAAACACAGTTCAACTAGTAGTTTTTGCCAACCTTGAGTACAGAAACATTATGGTTGTTCCTTGGGCAGGTAGGCTTCATCTAAAGCAGATTAATTGTTACAGTACACAATAAACAGTACGATGGAAAGAGCACAATTGTATCTATTTTATGAAGGAAGGAAAAACATAGAATGAATGAAAACATTCATGCAGTGCAATCTTTTAGAAACACATTCCTTCATCTTTAAGTGCAACTAGGCCAAGACTCAATAAATTTGTTTTCAGCCTAGTTGTGCGAATTTAAGCACATGAAAATGAGCATTTATCTTTATTATTAAATTTTCACTCACATTAGCAAAATTGCACCAATTGAGGCATATTATAATACAATCTTCAAATATGTTGTCTAGAAAAATCATACCGTTTCCAAACGTTCTGAAAGGGAACTGATTAAATATTACTTTACTTTAGGTTCTTTCCTGGTGCCCAAGGCACTATGGGCCAGATGTAGGTCGGCAATTACCGGTCGGTAACGGCCGATTTCGGCCGTTACCGACCAGTATTTGCAAATGGAGATGTAGGGGCCTTCAAATTTACCGATTCAGTAAATTTACAGATTCGGTAAAATACCGAATCTGTAAATTTACCGAATTGGTAAAGCCAGATGTAGGTGGCACTTCAAACAGTGCCACAGGCCATTACCGATTCGTTATTTACCATGTAATACAATTGCATGGTAAATAACGAATTCCTGTGTACATGCACATCTGTGCATGTACACCTGTGCCATGTGGCACACATACATGCCCTAAGGGCATGTATGTGTGTCACATGGCACACAAGCCAGAATCAGGGGAGCAACAGGGTGTCAAAGTGACACCCTGTTCCCCTTGCAAAATCGGAAATTTTACCGAATCGGTATTTACCAATTCGGTAATTGACATTGATTCCTTTGGGCCTGTAGGCCCGTAGGAATCAATGGCAATTACCGAATCGGTAAATACTGATTCGGTAATTACCGAATCATACAGATTCCGTAAAAATTACCGAATTTGTACCTACATCTGATTTACCGAATCTAGAATATCGAATCGGTAAAATTCGGTATTCTAGAGTCGGTAAATCAGATTTACCTACATCTGGGCCTAGATCGCCAAACCATAAAGTCATGCATTGCATCAGCCTAGGAAGAAATTACATGCTGGCGCAAACATTCTAAACTTACAGCCAGATTCATCAAACAAAAGTCCGCTCGCAAAGGGTCAGATTCTGAGAATCTGGCCCTTTGCGAGCGGTATTTTTGCATTTGGGATGCATCATCCCAAATACAAAAATCGCTAATTAAGAATTTGCTAAATTGCGATTCTTTGCATTTGAGGAATCTCAAATTGAGGTTCCTTATATGCAATGCATGAAAGTGAAAAAAATAGCGAATTCGCTATTAGGGCACGCAAATTACCATGAAGTACAACTTCATGGTAATTTGCAAAAACTTTGAAAAATGCACTAAAGTGCATTTTTCAAAGTTTCATGTTGCGCACATACATACCCTAAGGGCATGTGTGTGCGCAACATATGTGCACACATCATTTCAGGGGGGAAACAGGGTGTCCTTTGGACACCCCTGCACCCTTGAAATCGCAATCTCAATTTGTGAATCGCTAATTGCGATTAGCAAATTGAGATTGTCTTCCCATTCATTCCTATGGGCCTCTAGGCCCATAGGAATGAATGGAGAGATATTCCTTAATTGCGACTCGCAATTACGGAATTGTTAGAAATCGCTATTTTTTTAGTGATTTCTTGATGCATAGCATTTTGCTATTCCTTAATAGCGATTCGGTATTTTTTGCTATTAAGGATTAGCAAAATGTGTTCTTGATGAAGCTGGGGGTAAGTCTTGTATCAGTAGGAGCATGTTCAGTGATCCCCGATCACGCAGCCTCATCCGGCCTGGTGGCACACAAGAGCAAGCAGAGGCATCTGGGTGCTGTCCACGATCTATAAACCACAGGGGAACAACGCTGTTTGGCTTAAAAAACACAGACATCGTGGGATGATGGATTTCACAGAGCTGCCCTTAACAAAGGCGTTCTTCGCCCTTTCTTTTGCTCCTTTGTTCATTCATTGAAGTCCCACCTTTCCCCAAACCATTTCCCCCCCCCTCCTGTCCTAGTCTTGTGCTGTAACTAGAGGCCTCCCTGCCCTGGTCTCATGCGGTAACTAGAGGCCTCCCTGCCCTGGTCTCATGCTGTAACTAGAGGCCTCCCTGCCCTGGTCTCATGCTGTAACTAGAGGCCTCCCTGCCCTGGTCTCATACTGTAACTAGAGGCTTCCCTGTCCTGGTCTTGTGTTCTAAATAGAGGCTTCCCTGCCCTGGTCTCATACTGTAACTAGAGGCTTCCCTGTCCTGGTCTTGTGTTCTAAATAGAGGCTTCCCTGCCCTGGTCTCATACTGTAACTAGAGGCCTTCCTGTCCTGGTCTCGTGCTGTAACTAGAGGCCTTCCTGCCCTGGTCTCATGCTGTAACTAGAGGCCTCCCTGCCCTGGTCTCATACTGTAACTAGAGGCTTCCCTGCCCTGGTCTCATGCTGTAAGTAGAGGCCTCCCTGCCCTGGTCTCATGCTGTAACTAGAGGCCTCCCTGCCCTGGTCTCATGCTGTAACTAGAGGCCTCCCTGCCCTGGTCTCATACTGTAACTAGAGGCTTCCCTGTCCTGGTCTTGTGTTCTAAATAGAGGCTTCCCTGCCCTGGTCTCATACTCTAACTAGAGGCTTCCCTGTCCTGGTCTTGTGTTCTAAATAGAGGCTTCCCTGCCCTGGTCTCATACTGTAACTAGAGGCCTTCCTGTCCTGGTCTCGTGCTGTAACTAGAGGCCTTCCTACCCTGGTCTCGTGCTGTAATTAGAGGTATTCCTGCCCTGGTCTCGTGCTGTAACTAGAGGTTTTCCTGCCCTGGTCTCATGCTGTAACTAGAGGCTTCCCTGCCCTGGTCTCGTGCTGTAACTAGAGGTTTTCCTGCCCTGGTCTCATGCTGTAACTAGAGGCTTCCCTGCCCTGGTCTCATGCTGTAAGTAGAGGCCTTCCTGCCCTGGTCTCGTGCTGTAACTAGAGGCCTTCCTGCCCTCGTCTCGTGCTGTAACTAGAGGCTTCCCTGCCCTGGTCTCATACTGTAACTAGAGGCCTCCCTGCCCTGGTCTCATGCTGTAACTAGAGGCCTCCCTGCCCTGGTCTCATGCTGTAACTAGAGGCCTCCCTGCCCTGGTCTCATACTGTAACTAGAGGCTTCCCTGTCCTGGTCTTGTTTTCTAAATAGAGGCTTCCCTGCCCTGGTCTCATACTGTAACTAGAGGCCTTCCTGTCCTGGTCTCGTGCTGTAACTAGAGGCCTTCCTGCCCTGGTCTCGTGCTGTAATTAGAGGTATTCCTGCCCTGGTCTCGTGCTGTAACTAGAGGTTTTCCTGCCCTGGTCTCATGCTGTAACTAGAGGCTTCCCTGCCCTGGTCTCGTGCTGTAACTAGAGGTTTTCCTGCCGTGGTCTCATGCTGTAACTAGAGGCTTCCCTGCCCTGGTCTCATGCTGTAAGTAGAGGCCTTCCTGCCCTGGTCTCGTGCTGTAACTAGAGGCCTTCCTGCCCTCGTCTCATGCTGTAACTAGAGGTTTTCCTGCCCTGGTCTCATGCTGTAACTAGAGGCTTCCCTGCCCTGGTCTCATACTGTAACTAAAGGCCTCCCTGTCCTGGTCTCATGCTGTAAGTAGATGCCTCCCTGCCCTGGTCTCATGCTGTAAGTAGAGGCCTCACTGACCTGATCTCATGCTGTAAGTAGAGTCCTCCCTGCCCTGGTCTCATGCTGTAACTGGAGGCTTCCCTGCCCTGGTCTCATGCTGTAACTAGAGGCTTCCTTGCCCTGGTCTCATACTGTAACTAAAGGCCTCCATGCCCTGGTCTCATGCTGTAAGTAGAGGCCTCCCTGCCCTGGTCTCATACTGTAACTAAAGGCTTCCTTGCCCTGGTCTCATGCTGTAAGTAGAGTCCTCCCTGCCCTGGTCTCATGCTGTAACTGGAGGCTTCCCTGCCCTGGTCTCATGCTGTAACTAGAGGCTTCCCTGCCCTGGTCTCATGCTGTAAGTAGAGGCCTCCCTGCCCTGGTCTCATGCTGTAAGTAGAGGCCTCACTGCCCTGGTCTCATGCTGTAACTAAAGGCCTCTCTGCCCTGGTCTCATGCTGTAAGTAGAGGCCTCCCTGCCCTGGTCTCATGCTGTAAGTAGAGGCCTCACTGCCCTGGTCTCATGCTGTAAGTAGAGTCCTCCCTGCCCTGGTCTCATACTGTAACCGGAGGCTTCCCTGCCCTGGTCTCGTGCTGTAAGTAGAGGCCTCCCTGCCCTGGTCTCATACTGTAACTAGAGGCCTCCCTGCCCTGGTCTCATGCTGTAAGTAGAGGCCTCCCTGCCCTGGTCTCATACTGTAACTAGAGGCCTCCCTGCCCTGGTCTCATGCTGTAAGTAGAGTCCTCCCTGCCCTGGTCTCATACTGTAACTGGAGGCTTCCCTGCCCTGGTCTCATGCTGTAAGTAGAGGCCTCCCTGCCCTGGTCTCATACTGTAACTAGAGGCCTCCCTGCCCTGGTCTCATGCTGTAAGTAGAGGCCTCCCTGCCCTGGTCTCATACTGTAACTAGAGGCCTCCCTGCCCTGGTCTCGTGCTGTAACTAAAGGCCTCTCTGCCCTGGTCTCATGCTGTAAGTAGAGGCCTCCCTGCCCTGGTCTCGTGCTGTAACTAAAGGCCTCTCTGCCCTGGTCTCATGCTGTAAGTAGAGACCTCCCTGCCCTGGTCTCATACTGTAACTAGAGGCCTCCCTGCCCTGGTCTCATGCTGTAAGTAGAGGCCTCCCTGCCCTGGTATCATGCTGTAAGTAGAGGCCTCACTGCCCTGGTCTCATGCTGACTCGAAACTACACCAAATAATGAGATTTGTAATGTGTTATCACAAGTACTTCATCGATCTCTTCAGTCCTGACCCTGTCCTGAGAGACTAAGACCCATGGGAAGACATGTTAATAAGGTGTTCTTGCTCTGCCCTTTGTGAACAAATGTACCAAATAAAGGTCCAACAATAATTAAACCACATAATAACGGGGTTTGTATAGCACCCATTATAAACGGAGGGGACCTCTCTGATCTATTAAAAGCTGTTGCCATTGCCCAGCACATCAGGTTGCAGAGCGTCACTGGGCTTTGAACAGCTGCCTCCTTGCTAGATACACAAAGACTGATACAGTCGGCGATTTACCCCATTCTAGAACGCCAGTTGCGCAGCGCGAGCGTTGAGATGAATGCTGACTGGCATTCCCTGAGCTCCATAGGAATTCTCTCCGTCCACACACCCTCCTTCCGGTGGGTCAGGCCGCTTGCGTGAGCCACGAGTTCATTCAAGAAGGCTGTGAGGGAGAGGGTTAATAAAGACTTCTGTACAAGACAGGGTATTAATTAACTCTCTGGCGATAACAGTCAAGATCCCGCAATGATTGACAGTTTTCATTTATTTGAAATTAGCCGCAACATATGGCTCGGGCTGTCAGTTAGCGAGAGGGTCGTTATGAGTTGTTTCCAGTGAAGAAGTTGGTTATCCACTGCCAGGAGATTTATCATTAAAAGTCGAGCTCGGCAAGCAAGCCGTAAAACCCTGCGATCGGAATTCATGTTAAACAGTCAGATGTGATTACCCTATTATTTGGATTTATTTGTATAGTACTTCGTCCCCGCGCTGTTCGCAGACGGAGGGGCGACAGTGATTGGCCAGGAGGCCCCGGCGACATACTCGAGACGGGCGGCTTATGAGTTTGAGAAAAGTTGTACTTTAAATAGGATGTGAAGGATCCGCGTCTTTTAATACTCTGGAGCCAGATTAACTTTCTCTTGTTCATAAAGAACTGCGTTTCTGTGTGGGAGGGTGGGGGCGCGCGCAGCCAGCAACTGGCTCCCAATACCAGAAAATTGCACGAAAGGACGATTTTTTATTTAGACTGACAGGAGAAGCGCGGAATTCGAAGGACATCTCATATGGAGTCTGAAGGACATGGTCCGCAAGCACCCCACACATCCTCAAAATAACAGACACACTTCTAGCAGCAGCACTTAAAACAAACAAAATATCGCCAAGGCCCCCAAGGGCCAAAGAAAAGATTAACACAAGCACACCTGCTAAATCCCAGTGCTCTACTTTTTAGATATTTATTTTAATTGAACATATGTTTCAAAAGCAGCAAAAGAACAGCCACAGTACCATCGTCTTCGTAATACATAGACTGGTGGCCTTAGAGACACACCCATGCTGTATGTATGAACGCCCTCCTTCAGAACACATCATAGCACCTCCCGCCATACATTTTACCCTTACCGCAATCTTACAGCACACCCATTTCAATAAGTACATTCGGGACCCCCTCCACGTGCTTTACCCTTCTCCCTCAAAGCATTCAGTCTCTGGTGCTCAAAAATTAATTTTGGGGGCGAGTCATGGCAAACAGCTGCTCAGAGTAGAAGTGCACGTTACTGAATCTGGGTAGCTTTCACCGTCTGACAAGCAATGCGTCTCACTTCCTTATCTCTTACTCTTAACCAGGGGCTTTGTTACCAATGCACCTGCAGCACTAATGATAGCTGAGTCCATGGATGTGATTGGTCCACTGCAGTTTTGGTTGCATTTTGTCGTGAGCCACCTGAACTTCCTCCTGTGGCTTCCCTGCCCCAGATGTTATTTGCACCGCATTCTCTGACCAGGCGTGGTCAGAGGCTTTAAATGAAAGGTGACAAGACCGCACAAGGTGTGTACGGAGTGATTCAACGTGTCAAGTTGGAAGAGCGCCCCAGAGATGTTAATCACCCCAGGAGCAGCTGCCTGTGCTCCGATAGCAGCGGGTGTCTGTGTGGAGCTCATCTGGTAACTCCACAGCTCTGCGGCAAGAACAGCGGGAACTGTACGCCATCGCGCAAATAACCACTCCACGCATCAGTTAGCGTAAAAGGCCATTTATTAGGACAGGCATGACGTTCAACAATAAACATAACCTCGTTAACTTGAACAATCCCCCCAACATCCTGCCATTCACTCCATCATCCACTCACGTGTTCCACCAGCCACTCCCAATTCACACCATGACCTCTTTGCATCTCATTGACTTTCCCCTTTCACTTTCCAACTCCTCCGTCATCTCCATCCATCACACTCCCGTCTACCACTCCCCCCATCCTGCACCTGTAACCCCCTCCCTGAAAGGGTGATTCTGCCCGTCATGGACTCCCCACCCCTCCCAGTTCCCGTCAGCACCCCTATCTCGCCATCCTGTCCTAAACTGGCACGTTGCCTAACATGACAACTTCCACAAAAATGCCCATGGTACCCCTTTTAAATGTAGGGTGGGTGGGTGGTACAATTAACTTCTCTCCCTGAGGCATCGGGGACAGAAAGAGGAAGTCCTTCCCCTTCCTGTCCCCTTAAATCCGCCTCCTAACCCCTCCCACCCCTGACCTAAACCCCCTAACTACTTCCTGCCTGTCCTGTCATCGCGCGAACTCCCCGGGGAAAAGACTGGTCTGCCGACCTGCTTTCCCCCGGGGGCCGCATCAGCCAAGCCTGCGATGGTGAGCGTGAGACCAGCACGATTCAGAGGGGCACTCACAGGAAAATCTTCAAGCTACCTTTGTCCTTGGCCGAGCTCCAGCATCGCTGGGTGCTGCGCGCTGTAGCGGAGGTGTTATCCTCGGCAGCAGGGCACAGTCCTGAACAAGCATTTACAAGGCAACGGTCTCGCCTTTGCCAAAATTAGAGCTATTGGCAATGTAAATGACAAATTTGTTATTGATGTGTTGGTTTTGAAAACAGATTATTAAATGGCATTGCCATTTACAATGTCAATAGCTTAATCTCTCGCAAATGCGAGACCTATTGCATTTGCACACACACACACACACACACACACACACGCACGAGCGCCACACACACACACACACACAAGAGCGCCACACACACACACACACACACACACACACACACACACACACACACACACAAAAGAGCGCCACACACACACACACACAAAAGAGAGCCAAAAGCAGGCAAAACGAGGGAACAAGGGGGGCAGAAAAGCAAGCACAACGAGGGAACGGGGGGCAGAAAAGCAAGCACAATGAGGGAACGGGGGGGCAGAGAAGCAAGAACAATGAGGGAACAGGGGTGGCAGAGAAGCAAGTACAACGAGGGAACAGCGGGAGGGCAGAGAAGCAAGCACAACGAGGGAACGGGGGCAGAAAAGCAAGCACAACGAGTTACATAGCAAGGGCAAACAAAGTGAGATACTGCATCTAAACATTGCATTTATCGAAAAGATGCATGCTTGGTGGGTGCTGAAAGCTACATAAGAGAACTTAACTTGTTCAAGTGTTAAATCGGGTCCGGACTCTGAAGACAACGAACACGTCCATATTTATAAAGGTCCTTTTAAGTAGCTAGTCCGGGATTCACCACTGTGCCTATCGGCAACCTTGTACTACGATGATGCAGTCAGTTTCCCAACATTGCCTGATCACGTTAAGAGTCCTGCAAACGGCAAATGTAAAGTGAATATCTTTCTCAAAAGTGATTCCCAACCCTCCCCCCTTAACAAATACCATGCAAGGTCCGGTAGTGTCAAATGGCGGAATGAGAGGGAATCAACACATGTGCCACAATACCCCGAGGGCAGCTTCCCTAAACAGGTCCATCTCCATCAGTCACATGCGCCAAAGCTGGGGGCTCAATCAGTGCAGTGCAGCAGGGACGAGGGACTGTGGGCCTTTGAGGCTCTTGAGCAGGTTCCAGTCTGCAGCTGCGGTGTCCTTGTTTGTTCGCTGGTCCACGGCGGGGGGTGGGCAGCACGGTCTGTGCTCGGATTTTAGTCCCCGATCTACACTCCGCTCCCTGGTCTACCAGTCACTTCCTCGCGAGCCAGGGCTGGACAACATAGCGGCGGTGCCCAGATCATGACCACCCGGACCCGCCAGTTACACGACCCACGTACCCGCCTTACCCCGGCCACACGACCCCGTACCCGACACAAAACCCAGGAGCCACCAGTCAAATGACCCCCGTCCCCGCTTCTTCTCCGGTCACATTACCCTCCTGTACCGGTGCACTTGAGGTAAGCATAGCGCTCGGCCAGTTTGCGAAGGCATGCACGCGGATTACAATGAGAAAGGGCCGGTCGCCTGACTCAGCTGGCGCGAGGGGGACAGATGATGAATAAGCAGCTCCCTCCCTTTAAAAACACACAGAGAGAAAGAGTGGGGAGAAAAAGGATCGCAGATCATCTGCCTGACCCTGATCTCCATGAGAAAGGGAGCTGTTTACCTGGCCGTACAAAAGGGGGTGGTGATGGACGGAGCATCTGAACCAATCAAACACTCACACCCAGTCCACAGTTTTGGGTTTGATCCATCACCGTTCTTTAGCCCACTCTGCCACACCAGTTCAGACATGGCCATATGCAAATCAGTCTGACCCTGTGCCTCATGGGAACAGTCCAGCCCGAACTGCCAAGCCATGCCTTCCCTGGACCGGCCTCAAGCTTCCTAGGACCGGTTTCTGGCATTACAGCCGTCTTCAGCCAGGCTTGCTTGAATCCAGTGGCAAAGTGGACAAGGGACTCACGTCTGAGCATACCCTGCCAAACTTATGGCAAACAAAGCGGTAAAAAAGGGGGTGGTGATGGACGGAGCATCTGAACCAATTAAACACTCACACCCAGTCCACAGATCTGGGTTTGATCCATCGCCGTTCTTTAGCCCACTCTGCCACCCAGTTCAGACATGGCCATATGCAAATCAGTCTGACCCTGTGCCTCATGGGAACAGTCCAGCCCGAACTGCCAAGCCATGCCTTCCCTGGACCGGACTCAAGCTTCCTAGGACCGGTTTCTGGCATTACAGCCATCTTCAGCCAGGCTTGCTTGAATCCAGTGGCAAAGTGAGCAAGGGACTCACGTCTGAGCATACCCTGCCAAACTTATGGCGAACAAAGTGGTACAAAAGGGGGTGGTGATGGACGGAGCATCAGAACCAATTAAACACTCACACCCAGTCCACAGATCTGGGTTTGATCCATCGCCGTTCTTTAGCCCACTCTGACACCCCAGTTCAGACATGGCCATATGCAAATCAGTCTGACCCTGTGCCTCCTGGGAACAGTCCAGCCCGAACTGCCAAGCCATGCCTTTCCGGGACCGAACTCAAGCTTCCTAGGACCGGTTGCTGGCATTACAGCCGTCTTCAGCCAGGCTTGCTTGAATCCAGTGGAAAAGTGAGCAAGGGACTCACGTCTGAGTATACCCTGCCAAACTTATGGTGAACAAAGCGGTACAAAAAGGGGTGGTGATGGACAGAGCATCTGAACCAATCAAACACTCACACCCAGTCCACAGATCTGGGTTTGATCCATCACCGTTTTTTAGCCCACTCTGCCACCCCAGTTCAGATATGGCCATATGCAAACCAGTCTGACCCTGTGCCTCATGGGAACAGTCCAGCCCGAACTGCCAAGCCATGCCTTCCCTGGACCGGACTCAAGCTTCCTAGGACCGGTTTCTGGTATTTCAGCCGTCTTTAGCCAGGCTTGCTTGAATCCAGTGGCAAAGTGAGCAAGGGACTCACGTCTGAGCATAGCCTGCCAAACTTATGGCGAACAAAGCAGTACAAAAGGGGGTGGTGATGGACGGAGCATCTGAACCAATCAAACACTCACACCCAGTCCATAGATCTGTGTTTGATCCATCACCGTTCTTTAGCCCACTCTGCCCCCCCAGTTCAGACATGGCCATATGCAAATCAGTCTGACCCTGTGCCTCATGGGAACAGTCCAGCCCGAACTGCCAAGCCATGCCTTCCCTGGACCGGACTCAAGCTTCCAGGACCGGTTTCTGGCATTACAGCTGTCTTCAGCCAGGCTTGCTTGAATCCAGTGGAAAAGTGAGCAAGGGACTCACGTCTGAGCATACCCTGCCAAACTTATGGCGAACAAGGCGGTACAAAAGGGGGTGGGGATGGACAGAGCATCTGAACCAATCAAACACTCACACCCAGTCCACAGATCTGGGTTTGATCCATCACCGTTCTTTAGCCCACTCTGCCACCCCAGTTCAGATATGGCCATATGCAAACCAGTCTGACCCTGTGCCTCATGGGAACAGTCCAGCCCGAACTGCCAAGCCATGCCTTCCATGGACCGGAAACAAGCTCCCGAGGACCGGTTTCTGGCATTACAGCCGTCTTCAGCCAGGCTTGCTTGAATCCAGTGGCAAAGTGAGCAAGGGACTCACGTCTGAACATAGCCTGCCAAACCTATGGCGAACAAAGCAGTACAAAAGGGGGTGGTGATTGACGGAGCATCTGAACCAATCAAACACTCACACCCAGTCCATAGATCTGTGTTTGATCCATCACCGTTCTTTAGCCCACTCTGCCACCCCAGTTCAGACACGGCCATATGCAAATCAGTCTGACCCTGTGCCTCATGGGAACAGTCCAGCCCGAACTGCCAAGCCATGCCTTCCCTGGACCAGACTCAAGCTTCCAGGACCGGTTTCTGGCATTACAGCCGTCTTCAGCCAGGCTTGCTTGAATCCAGTGGAAAAGTGAGCAAGGGACTCACGTCTGAGCATACCCTGCCAAACTTATGGCGAACAAAGCGGTACAAAAGGGGGTGGGGATGGACAGAGCATCTGAACCAATCAAACACTCACACCCAGTCCACAGCTCTGGGTTTGATCCATCACCGTTCTTTAGCCCACTCTGCCACCCCAGCTCAGATATGGCCATATGCAAACCAGTCTGACCCTGTGCCTCATGGCAACAGTCCAGCCCGAAGTGCCACGCCATGCCTTCCCTGGACCGGACTCAAGTTTCCAGGACCGGTTTCTGGCATTACAGCCGTCTTCAGCCAGGCTTGCTTGAATCCAGTGGCAAAGTGAGCAAGGGACTCAAGTCTGAGCACACCCTGCCAAACTTATGGTGAACAAAGCGGTACAAAAGGAGGTGGTGATGGACTGTCGTGCTTGCATACAAAGACGTGGTTGGCAAGCGTCAGCCCCTGATGGTTGGCAAACGCACGGCTCATGCGTGAAGAGCCAAGCATGCGCAGAGAGAACAGACCCGTCATTAAACCACCCCCCTTCCCTGCATTGAACGCTTCGCGTTCCGTTCCGGTACCGAGGTCATTGGTTTGTTACGTTTCCGGGTCACGGTGGTGGCGAGCAGCAGGACCCGTCGGGTCTTCGCCGGGCGTCGGTGCTTCTCCATTCAGGTACCGTCGACTATTAGGAGATTCTAGTTGTGCGCATTATTTAGTTATACCTGATGCGTGTTTGGGTGTTCATACACGCGTGAACTTTTGTTTTGTTTATTGAGCCCCGAAGCCTTCCCTGAGTTAAGGGATTTGTTTAGCTTCTTTTTATTATTGGTTCTTGCTTTCGGTTACCACGCGGTGTGTGGTGGATTGAAGGTGATTTACTTAGTGTGCCTTCATTCTTGGATACAATCCGGGACTAGTGGAGCATTGATACTAGTCCCGGCTCTGAATCATTGTTTTCCTGGAACTAGAGGAGTGTCGATTCTAGTTCCAGGCATTAAGGCTTCTCTATAAACTATACACAGGTAGGCAGTAGTGGTTATTTACTCATTTTCCCTGCATAGAATAGAGACAGGTTATTCACGTTGCATTATATTATACAGGAGACAGAGATTACCATTCCTGGATGCCATCTCTTCCATATTTTACACCTTCTCAGCTTTACTCATCCAACTCCCCTGTAGGTACCTGCTCTGTCTATCAGTTTCCTTGTCTGTTACACTTAGTATTACTGCACTAACCTTATGTTCTTTACATCTACCTAGGAATCCGGTATCCAGACATTCTGTGGTTCCATGAATAACAGTTACTCCTCCGGTGCAAAGACGACACCTGCATTTTCTTTGTTTTTCCCCACTTTCCTTGTTTTGTCTCTATGTGTTCCCTTAACGGGCATCACTATTCCTGCGCAGTGATATATTCTGGCAGGTGGTGAACCGGTTGGGGGAGACAGGGAAAGAGCATCACCTTCCTGGTACTTCTGAGGCAACATTCGTGTGTAGCATTACATGGACGGAGCATCTGAACCAATCAAACACTCACACCCAGTCCACAGATCTGGGTTTGATCCACCGTTCTTTAGCCCACTCTGCCACCCCAGTTCAGACAAGGCCATATGCAAATCAGTCTGACCCTGTGCCTCATGGGAACAGTCCAGCCCGAACTGCCAAGCCATGCCTTCCCTGGACCGGACTCAAGCTTCCTAGGACTGGTTTCTGGCATTACAGCCTTCTTCAGCCCGGCTTACTTGAATCCAGTGGCAAAGTGAGCAAGGGACTCACGTCTGAGCATACCCTGCCAACTTATGGCGAACAAAGTGGTACAAAAGGGGGTGGTGATGGACGGAGCATCTTAACCAATCAAACACTCACACCCAGTCCACAGATCTGTGTTTGATCCATCACCGCTCTTTAGCCCACTCTGCCACCCCAGTTCAGACTTGGCCGTATGCAAATCAGTCTGACCCTGTGCCTCATGAGAACAGTCCAGCCCGAACTGCCAAGCCATGCCTTCCCTGGACCGGAAACAAGCTTCCGAGGATCGGTTTCTGGCATCTAGCCGTCTTCAGCCCGGCTTACTTGAATCCAGTGGCAAAGTGAGCAAGGGACTCACGTCTGAGCATACCCTGCCAACTTATGGCGAACAAAGTGGTACAAAAGGGGGTGGTGATGGACGGAGCATCTTAACCAATCAAACACTCACACCCAGTCAACAGATCTGGGTTTAATCCATCACCGTTCTTTAGCCCAATCTGCCACCCCAGTTCAGACATGGCCATATGCAAATCAGTCTGACCCTGTGCCTCATGGGAACAGTCCAGCCCGAACTGCCAAGCCATGCCTTCCCTGGACCGAAAACAAGCATCCGAGGACCGGTTTCTGGCATTTCAGCCGTCTTCAGCCCGGCTTGCTTGAATCTGTGGCAAAGTGAGCAAGAGACTCACGTTTGAGCATACCCTGCCAACTTATAGCGAACAAAGTGGTACAAAAGGGGGTGGTGATGGACAGAGCATCTGAACCAATCAAACACTCAAACCCAGTCAACAGATCTGGGTTTAATCCATCACCGTTCTTTAGCCCACTCTGCCACCCCAGTTCAGACATGGCCATATGCAAGGGACTCACGTCTGAGCATACCCTGCCAACTTATGGCGAACAAACGGCGCTCCCCCGCTGCGGTACATACCTCCACTCCACACAGCCCTCCTTAGGGACACGCTGCGGGCCTTTTCAAACAGCTCAGAGCAACAGAAAATCGCTAACCAAGCAGCTTCACTATAAGTACGTAAGCAGGGCCAGAGCTGACGACTTTGGAACGAGACTTAACAAGCAGCAGAGTGGCGAAGCAAGAATGCCTCGGCGAAACGCACGTCATTTTTGGGATTGAGGGGCGTGTTTTTCGTTCTCTCCTCTTCCCATTGGCTCGAATGTAAAATTCCAGCCAATGGGAAGAGGAGAGAAAGAAAAGAGAAAGAACGTAAAAAAAAAAAACTAAATCTCAAAAAGACAGGGCTTGAACTGAGTGACGCTCCTCTCTTCCAATGGCTGGCCTCCGTTTAGGAAGCCAGCCGATGGAGAAGAGGGGCGGGTTCAAGCCCCACTCTCTGAAACATCAGTTTTCTACCAGCGACAGCTGCACAAGTGCAGCCTTCGCTAGGCGAAACCTAAAAAAGAAGTGGGGGGACACTGACGTCACAACAGGAAGTTACGTCATGAAAGGTGGCTAGCACCATCAGACTCATTGCCTCCCCTCGGTCACCCCTTAGATGCGATTGCCTCAGAGAAGCCAGTTCGTAAGCAGTGTTCTGAATGAGCTCCGATCTCGCCCCAGAGAGGCCAAAGAGTGAATGTGGGGCTCCATTTGCTCCAGTAATGGAGCTCCTGGTAAAAACAGTGGGGGGACGTCGTCCACCCGCGTGGTACCCCGACTCGAGCCCTGCTCGGCAGGGACAGTGTCGGTCCACCCCAGCTGATCCATGTGACCCGGCGAGGCCCAGCCCGACGTACGGAGGCCTACAGCGATGGCGATCGTGCTCTCATCCTCGCAGTAAGTCCCTCCGGCCTTGCAGGCACGAGGGTCTGAGTGCTTTTCAGTGCCTGCAACATGTTTCCAGGAGCAGCACGAGGGGGAGACAATAACTCGAATTAAGCCAGCATGTCCGTTGTGGAAGGACCAGTGGCTGTGTGAGGCACAGATTGTTAACCTCATTACTAAGAGTGACTGTGAGTACTGAGTAGTGCACATTAATGCGCCACTCAGAAAAGCAAAAGAATATGGCTGATGATGAAAATGCATTTCCCCGCAGGGCCTTAACAAATAAGGATTCCCCGCAACATCAGGGACCAAGGGGGGCATTGAATGGTGCAGTGCGGTGTGCCTCTGTACTCAGGTCGTAACCTTTGGAGGCTTACTTTTGGGCTGACTCCCTTAACCACAACAATGGGGATAGCCTTATTCAGGGTCCACATGAAAAGTTCGACTTCTCCGTTTTCTTGCGGCCACTGTGGTGTGATGCGTCGATGTGTGATGCCTAGCCGTTCCACGCAGCCTAAAAGCCCAACACCCTCGCCAGCTGGTTCTCGCTGTAAGTACTGCAGCCATGAAGAACATTTGGCAAATAACTGCCCTGCACAAGGACACACATTTTTGAACTGCAAAATAATGGTCTACTTTGCAACGGTGGGCCACAATGGAAGAGGCGGCTGCAGAAGGCGGACACCGACGAGGATGCTACGACAAGGACCACTGAAGGACCATGAACATCAGGATCACCCAGATACCCCCAACGGAGTAGAGGTTTGAAGAAGGAATCGTCATCAAGAGATGAGGAGGAAGTCTTTCTCATATTGTTCTCAGGATACCTGAAGGGGTATAGGCGACTGCAACCCACATGCATACTGGAAATTGCGGCATCAGGTTTCATGGCCCTCATTGAGACAGGGGACTCAGTAAATGTATTGGGGATACATCTGAATTGATGCTTCCATCTGAGGCCAACACATACCACGTCCCATACCAAGATCTACACATATGGGAGCCAGGCTTCTTTCCCCTTAAAATAACTTATGAAGGTGTCCGAGATTAAATGGCCTAGAACTCCAGACTGCATTTGATATTGTTAGCAAAAACGCCAGCACCTTAATAGTCAGCCACACTGCAGAGGACGTCGGTCTGATGTCATTTGCCTGAAATGTGCAGACACATCAGATAGAACAGCTATTAAGCCAATTCCCTGAACTATCCACAGGACTAGGATGTCTGTGAGTTCCACTAATAAAACTGCACACTAACAAGTCCATCATGCCGGGTGCTCTGCACTATCAGTGTGCACCGTTCCATTTGAGAACACAGATCAAGCAGGAACTCTCCAAGCTAGAGAGCCTTGCAGTGATTGCAGTGTCCCACGCCCGGGGTATCCCCGATGGTGATTGCTGAAACATCGAAACAGCCTGGTAAGATGTGTTTGTGCATTAATATGTGCCTTCCAAAGAGAGCCATAAGGCGAGAAAGACACATTACACCCACTTTGGATGACATAATAGCTGGCCTAAACGGAGCCAGGTGGTTCTCAAAGTTAGACCTGAATGCAGGCTACCACCAACTTCAGCTGTTGGAGTAAAGTTGATACATTAATTGGCCTGCACAGGTACAAGCAATTGAGCTTAGGCATTTCTTCAGCGGCGGAGCTCTTCTAGGATGCCATAATAGAACCATTTTCAGGTTTTCAGGTAATCATGAATATCAGTGATGATGTCTTAAACTACTCAGCAACTGCAGAGGAACATCATAAGCGCTGTCAGAGCCACACTGAAGCATTTGTGGGAGTACAGAGTCACTCTCTTAAAAGAAAAGTGTTCTTTGTTCCAGACGTCTACAGAATTCTTCGGCTACATTTTTACCCAGGACCAAGGCCGGACTGGCCACATGGGCATCCGGTGTTTGCCCTGGGGGCTGGAAGGGTAGGGGGACAGTTTTAGGGTGGTCGGGGGTGGTTTTGTTACTGGGGCTGGTTTTGCAGTAATGCCGCAATATCTGCTCCCAGTAGAAAAAGAAGCAGTGCTGTGGGCTGGTTTTGTTAAGCAGCCGGTAGAAATTTAGTCTGACCGCCCCCCACGGGGTGGGGGGCCAGTCAGATAAAATTGCCAGGGCTGCTTTGGGTTCCCAGTCCAGCCTTGCCCAGGATGGGATGCAAGTAGACCCCAGAAAGTCTCAAGTCATTAAACAAGCGCTGACCAGGGGCGCAACACGGCCCCAGCAGCCCCCGCGGTGCGGGGGCCCCCGAGCTGCAGGGGGCCCCTTTATCACAGAACTCAGGCCTCAGAGCTATAACGACAACTCTGAACGCACTGGCACTGTTTTGTACACACAACTCTTGCGGAAAACCTTCTGTTTCACTGGCTAGTTTGTGGAATTGTGAAGATGAACGACTTACAAGGTGGTGAAGCAATCTATGGACTCTTTATTTGTAATATGTTTTTGTTTACATGAGGCTGACGGGTCAGCTAAAGTTAAAAAGATCACAAATGTATTTACACACTCACAAAGATAATTTGTCGGATGGTCAAGATACATAACTACATTCAGGCACCTTTTCATCCATTCCTGAATTCACCCGAGGCGTTTGGCTTCACAGCAGACGCTATGCTAAACAAGCATTTACAATGCAATGGTTTTGCCTTTGTTAAGGTTCCACCAGGTCCACCATGGTGCGCTCTGAGCCCCAAGCAGAGCAGCAGCAGGGCCCAGCAGAGCAGGGCGGGGGGCAGCAGGGGCTCGCAGAGGTGTTTCCTGGGGCAGCCGCCCAGGTCCACCATGGTGTGGCTCCGAGCCCCAAGCCTCTGGTGGTGGTGCTGCTGCGCTCGGTAGCCCATGTAACTTACCGGGCACTCTGGCGGGGGCTCCTTGCGACGGCGGCAATCTCCTGGGTACTTCTCCGGTCTCCCTCTTCGGCATGGGAGACCGGCAACGTCCTCCGCTTCTCCCGGGGCTCCCTCCAGGCCACTGGAGCCCCGCGTGGACCGCCATACTTCTTCTCCTGGGCCGCCGTCTTGGCGGGGGCTCCTTGCGACAGCGGCAATCTCCTGGGCACTTCTCCGGTCTCCCTCTTCAGCATGGGAGACCGGCAACGTCCTCCGCTTCTCCCGGGGCTCCCTCCAGGCCACGGGAGCCCCGCGTGGGCCGCCATACTTCTTTTCCTGGGCTGCCGTCTTCCTTCTTCCCCCGGGCGGGGGCGGGCACTTCCGGCCGGCCGCGCTAGGATTGGCCGGCCGGCTAGTCACTTCCGGGTCGCCGCGGGCAGCGCGGCGGCCCGTCTCTAGCTCAGGCAGGCGGGCGGCGAAGTTTCCCGATGGATGCGCCGCTCTCAGGGCGAGCCTCCGATGGTGGCGAAGCTGCGGCCAATCGCAGCACGGCTCCAGCGATGACGCGGCGGCTCGAGAACCACTCCTAGCGCGGCGGCACTGAGGGGGCTCGACCGCCTCAGCCAATGGGAGGGCAGCTCCTTCGTTCTTGCTCTCCGCGGCCCCGGCGAGGTCCTCATGTTATTCTCGGCCCCAGGCAGCGGCGGCAATCAGGGAGGCAGCGTTTGAACCGTAGTAGGAGGCGGCAGAGCGCTCGGGGTGCCACTAGTGCCTTACCAGATTCGGGGGCATTCCCGGCTTTCGGCTGACGTCGCGTGACGTCGGCAAAAGCCAAAGAAACGCGGGAACGCCCCCGAATCTGGTCCGGCATTGACGGACAGGCCCCTCGTCCAATGGCTAGGCTCCATTTATGGAGCCAGCCAATCAATGACGAGGGCCGACCCAAAGCCACACTACAGATCTCATCAGGATTTCGCCTGCGCGAAAAAGATGCGCAGAGCGCATCTTTTCGCCAGGCAAAACCTAAAAATTCACTGATTTCTCCAAGTTAGGGTTCTGCTAAAGTTTCTGTTGAAGCAATCTGGGATAATCATTATTTTGCAAAGGTATTAAAATTGGTGTACCTTATAATATTCATATATTCGTAATACTGTGCGATTGTTGGGGAACCGCTGTACATTTGTTTGCATTAATTTGTAAAAATGTACAATGTAAACACATGTAAAAGACCATTGAACAGTGCGAGTGCTAGTGTTAATAGATATATATATATTTCTACTGCTACTAGATAAATATGTCTATCGTTTATCCATGAAGAGCAAACTAGATTAAACATCTCCACAAATGCTGACTACTACAGAGCAAACAAGGGCTATTAAGGCACCAGATTTACATTTTGAATGACAAGTCTTTATTTTTTTGACAAATCAATAATTATTGCATAATTTTTTCATAGATGCAGTACCTTATTTTTTAATGAAGACTACGTTAATTTTTTAGTTAATCGATCTGTTTCCACCATTTTTTTGATAGGGATAAGTTTAGGTTATGTGGGACTGATCAGTAGTTCGCAAAGCTATAAAAAGTGACCCAGTTTTGGGAAAATTAGTTTAAGTTTTTAGTAACCTACGTCATGAATTCTCAAGTTTGGTGCCTGCGGCCCAGCCCCATATGCACTCTATCCGGGACTATGAGCAACACCAGCTACAATAAAAATGTTCTCTGTAAAATATTCAGGTGCTCTTAGATGATGGGTTTCTAGTAGATCAGATATCGAAATTTCGGTGATGGCGGAAGTGGTGAGACGGAAAACACTGAAGAGAAAGGCAAATTGTAAAAAAAATCAAAGGAGAAGAGGATGCGTGGCCTGTTGTCTGCAACTAGGAAACAGGCATCAAAGATAAAGACGGCTGTGCATGGTAAGTCTGAGCGGCTGGAACTGAACACCTGGGGTCCGGGAGGTGTTCCAGCACAGCAGGGGGCTGGTCAGGAGGAGCAACAGGTGTAGGCGCTGTGGAAAATGACAATGTATATGTACATAAGCGGTGTTCATTTGTGTTCACCCTCGCCACTGTTGAAGGTAAAGCGAAAGTCACGAAACAGCGGCCCCGCCATCTTGTTCCCTTTTAGGCCCCATCACGAACATAGATAGTAGCCATCTTTGTGTCATGACCTCTCTGCCCATTGCCAATAGCCATCGTTTCTCTCTCTCTCTCTCTCTCTCTCTCTCTCTCTCTCCAGCCTCGCAAGCACCCCGCGCCCCGACAGCCCCCGGTTTCTCCTGTTCGGGGCATAAACGCACCGCTAAACACGACCTTGTCTCCGTGCTGAACCCCTGCCCCCTCGTTCTTTCATCCTACTCATAGAACGGGCCTTTTTGGTAACCTCTTCCTCCCTGCCCGATTGCCCGGCCTGATCCCAGGCCATCACCTAGCCCAACAGATGCAGTTTATTGCTTCCTACAGTAGGACCTCGCCTTACATCAGAGGAGCGGTGATTAATCAAGGCCTTCACACCCCTAGATCTGACCGACACCCCTGCATTCCTCCCAGGAACACCCTTCCTCTCTTCTGATGACCCCCCCCCCCGGCTACACCTGGCCTCTCGACCCAGTCCCATATCATAAAACTAGGTCTCGTGGATGTACCCCTCCGGCCCCACATAGCGAAACATGATCTTATCGCCTGCCCAAACCTTAGATCTGACCACCCCCTCCTGCCCTCGCGTCCTGTTGGAATGTCCGGCTGCAGATTACAATCACATGTTACATTTGGGAGGGGAAAAAAACATCAGAGCGGTCGGTATGGGAATGGGCCTGAAGCTGGGGTCCCAAACATGCCCTTTTTGTACTTCAAAGTGTCTTTATTGCAATAAGGAATGTTTGTACATCATAAACCTGTGTATAAAAGACGGAGCCGTAGAGAAACTCGAGAGAGCACCTCGAGAAGATACCCTGTTGTCTGATTTGACGTGTTCTGTTCCGTCGGATATAAACTCCTGTTTCCTGCCTTCCAGTCTCCAGCGCCTGCCTCTTTATTTGGGTAATCGTGAGTTGGGTGAGAAGCGGCTAACGCCGGGCAAACCTAGAAAAGGGGTAAATGACCTGATCTGCCTGAACCCTTTTTCATCAGCGCATTAACAGAGGTGACGCCACAGTGAGAGCTGAGCAGCTCCTGTAAATATGGCGTCTTACTTCATTAAACAAGCAATGGTGCTTACACCCCACCAGGGGTTGTGGCAAGATGGTGCTTCTTCAGCCCCAGCAGGGGCGGGTCACAATGCCTGGGGTCCTTATCCCTTCTGGATGCTACAACCATGGGGCTGGCCTACAGGGACCCAAGAGGTGCGGACAAGTTCACCGCTTCTGCACTTCCTGTGTTTGTTGTTCCAAGGACTTGTGACAGGTCAGCCCCCAGTCTGTGTCCAATGGTCTGCAGTCTAGAGCCTTCTGAAGGCTGTTTGGGAGTCTTTGACCCTGAAGTTGTGTCTACTCGCTATGCACCTTTCTCCAGAACCTGGCCCTTCGAGCAGCCCCACGCACACAACCTTCCTGGCTAATTCTGTTGACTCCGGATGAACACGAGACACCCAACGGATGGAACTTGTTTTCCCCAACCCCCGGGAAGCAGGTTTACAAAGATGCACCTATCGAGTGCGGAACCCTTAATGGACCCGTGTGTCATGAAGTAGGCATCTGAGAGCTTGGCCCCGGGGCACAGGCCTTAAAAGTCGTGTCACCCTTCCTTCGGCAATCAGTGGACGTTTTTGTGTATGCGACAAGATACACGAGGCTGCCGGCTATTCTGGAAAACTCATGAATGTGCCTAGCGCTTAATATTAGCTTTAAAGGCAGGAAAGGAACTGCGACACGAGTCGACTTAGTGACTGTGCACAAAATGAAATGGAAACATGGAATTAAGGCCCACATGCATCATTGTTACATTTTGCACTTCCTAATTTGCGAAAAATAAGGAATCGCAAATTAAGAAGTGCAAAATGCTATGCATCATTATTTTCGGTATTCATTTGGGATTCGGTAAAAATCGCAATTTTTACCGAATCCCAAATGAATACCGATTTCTTAAGTAAATTTTCGCAATTCCCATTGATTCCTATGGGCCAAAAGGCCCATAGGAGTCAATGCAAATTGCGAGTGGCACTTAGAAAATTTCATGGGTGCAGGGGGGGGTCCAAAGGACCCCCCCATGCACCCCTGAAATGTATTTTTCGCATCATGTTTCACACACACATGTCCTAAAGACATGTGTGTGTTAAACATGAATGTTGAAAAAAATACTTTTTCACCATTTTAAACACTTTTTCCAAATTTACCGAGTGGTTCAACCACTCGGTAAATTTGGCACCCTAATTGCGAATTTCCACTTGTCAAAGTAATGATGCATTGCTTTTAAGAAGTCGCACAACTGAGACTTCTTAAAAGCACCCGCAATTTTAGAACTCGCAAAAATATTACGAATTCTAAAATTGCTTCATGCATCCCAAAAAGCACTTTTGCATTTGCAAACGGCCAATTTTAAGGAATCGCACCGTTTGCGACTACAAAAATGCTTGATGCATGTGGGCCATTATCTTTATCCAGGTTTCACTGTCATTGACATTGCCACAGACACAGGCTTCTATCTAGGAATCGATCACAATAGCATGTGAATCTCAACCTCCAGGGAGCCCCCTCAGCACCGCACTTTGGCCAGAGAGCTCCATGTTGAGTTCGAAGGGGGCCCCTCCACGTACCCTGCAGGGCCCCCCCTCAATTTTCGGTATGCCACTGGCTCCCACATGAGTCAGTACCACACAGGTGCACAGTTTCTTGAGTATGACCATATATTGAGTGATGTATGCACAACCTGGAAATCATTGCAGAATCATTGAGAGCTCTGATGAAGGTAGACACTCAATGGGCATGGGACGCTAGAGAGGAACAGGCATTCCAGAAAGTGAAGACAGCCCGTTTAAGTAAGATGACCATGGCGTATTTTGACCAAAAGAAGAGAACTGAGCTGCTAGTCGAAACCAGCCTGTAGGACTAGGGGCTGTGCTCATGCAGGAAGTTGAGCCGGGGAAGTAGGCACCACTAGCGTCTGCAAGCATGGCACTTACGCCAACCCAAACAAGGTATGACCCCTGTGCTAACAAAAGTACTGGAGGCATATGGCAGAACATCTTGAAAGATGTCAACCACTGGGATGGGCCAAAGAAAGTCTTACTCAAATATGGAGAGCGCGAGATGAACTAAGTGCCACCCAAAATGGCATTATTTTATGAGGCTGCAGTCTAGTGATCCTTGAAAACCTACAACACCAAGCAGCTGTGGTAGCTCACAGAGAGCATTAAGGGATTGGCAAGATGAAATTGCGGATGTGTGAGAAGGTGTGGTTTCCAGACTTGGAAGCCATGGTAGATGACCGTGTGCGACAATGTACAGCTTGTCAAATCACCAACAGCTAGGAAACACCAGTGCCTATCATCACTGAGAACTGTGTACCAACGTGAGCATGGACTTCGGGAGTTGCCCGGATGGCAGAACCATCATGGTTATCGTGGATAACCGTACAAAGTACCAAGTGGTTGAACTGGTGGAATAATTGGCATTTGCAAATGTAACCCGGCGATGGGAAGGATATTCACGGTATTTGGGCTTCCTGAAGAAATAAAGACGGACAATGGGCTGCCATGTCAGGGGTCTGAGTTCAAAATCTAATGGAACAGCTACGCATCATACACCAATCCATTAAACCACAGTGGCCTCAAGTGAATGGAGGAGTCGAACGTTTCATGCAGACCCTAAATAAGGCTCTCTGGATCACTGTGTTTGATGGAATCAGCCCAGAATTAAGCCTGCAAAGGTTCTTAAATGAGTAGAGAGACACACCGCTCTACACCACTCAGTGCCTCCCTTGGTCCCTGATGTTGCAGAGGCCCAGGAGCAACACCATCCCTGGACACCCGGAATGGATGGCTCCATAATACGGTTGTGTGAGTGCTCCTGCATGGAGCACGCAGAACAACATGAGAGCTAGTATCAAGAGGCTAGCGACGTTGTGACAGATTGTGCAAGGGGATATGGTGATCCTGAAAGATCATAGACCTGGATGGAAATTCGGGACACTGTATGAACCTGGTGTGTGGACTGTGCTGACTGTCAATGGCACCATAGTAACTGCTTGAAAAGGAGATGAGGTAGCAGGTCGAAATATATAATGGGTCCGAAAAGTGAGAATGCCCAGCCAGCAAGAACCAGAGGAAAAAGAGACTGATGATATTGATAACCCTCCTGTGGTGGTGGAACAAGCCAATCAATCACAGAGCTGAGATGAATCAAGGAATCTGGTGATCGGAGAGAGGACTGGTGAGGGGATGTGACATGATCAGGCTGGAGAAAACAGGTATGGATGCTCCCAACATCAGTATTATGACCTGAGACCGAACCCAAAGCCCAACCAAAGTTCAGAGATTTTTAAGCAATGCTCAGGCATGGTTGTCAGTACAAAGTGGAGAAGGAATATAGTGAGCCACCTGGATTTCCTCACTATGATTACCCGGCTCCAGATGTTATGTGCACCGCATTATCTGGCTGGGCATGGTCAGAGGCTATAAATAAAAGAAGACTAGGCCGCATGCAATTGCAATTGCATAGCATCTTCTTTTATCTCTTTTCCTCTTACTTGCTGTTACTCTCTTACACTCACTGTCTCTTTCGCACCCTTTGTTCTAACTTTTTAACTTTCAACAACTGTCTGTCTCTTTTGGTCTCACATTTCCTGTCTCCTTTTTTCTATCCCAATCTTTTGCCCATTCACTCTTCTACATGCTGTTACCTATGATTCCTCTGCATCAGTTTCATTTATTTGTTATTTATCTTTTAGCTCTCTCTCGTTCGCTCTTCTACTTAACACCACTCTTTTTACCTCTCATTCAATTTTCTTTTCACTATTTCAAGCTTCAGGCTTTGCTGTTTTTCTCTCTTGCTCACTTTCATATACACTTTTTCCTATGCTGTCTCTTTTTCCTCTCTCTCTCTCTTTCTCCCCTCTCACACTCTTACTCACAATCCCCTGCTCACTTCTTCCACAAAAAGTAACTACATCTGTGGTACACAATCTAACATTTTACAGTTTTTGTATATAACCTACATTGTGTATTTTACTTGCATTTATATTGTGCTTCATATCCACGATAATGTGCCAAACCACTTGGTGAACACTGCTCTCTAAGTTGTAGTTGTTTGGATAGAAGTGGAAATCCATTGTGCTCTATGTGGGAAGGGACTGGATATGTGAGTAGATGAGTGATGCTTTTATCCCATTATGTGACACTTCGTTGGAACGTATAGTGAAATCCTACCTATTCCAGAGAAGCATAGTCACACCCTTGACAGCCATCATGTTTTGCAACTGGCTTCTTTTCAAAATTTACCATCTTGCTGCTGTTAAACAATGACACAAGGAGGTGCTGCATAGTTACAAATTCCATGCAGGATTAGCTCTGTACTCTCTTTATCAAACCTTTTGCGTAATTGGAATCATGAAAAATGGCTCGACAAATCATGTCGAGCCTTCTTTCAGTGGTTAATGGAAATAGCCTATTTTCCAGTGTCTGGGAGGGTGCAACTATAAAGGCAATCCATAAGAAAGGCAAGAACCGTCTACCCATCAACTACAGACTAATTAGCTTAATAGACATCATTGCTAGGGTGTATTCAAATGTTAACTTGCAGCACTTGGAGGATTGGATTCAGAGCAATGAACTAATACCATCTGAGCAGGATGGTTTCCACCAAGACCATTCAACTGCTGATCATCGCTTTGCTTTTTGGGCTATTACTCGAAAGACAATTATTTGCTTTATACCTTACAGATCTCCCTGTGAAATGAAAAAAAAGTCTAGTTAATGTTATCCAAAAATGAGTGGGTCACACATATCTGTTTTTCTATGTATAGTTGACCGTATAATGATATATTGCACTTCAATAGGTGTACAATGAAAGCTTTGGACCTATTGTGTGGCCAACGACCTAACTGTAAATGTGGACAAAACCAAAATGTTGGTGTTTGGAAGGAAATTAGTAGAATTTCTTTTGCTGCTTGACAGTAAAAAAATAGAGAAGGTAAATTCCTATGCCTTTCTTAGGTTAAGCTTCTCCATGAATCTAAGTTGGTCTGAACACTTGGATAATTTAGTGGTCAAATTTTCAACCATTACTTGGCCTTATCTCAGATTTAATCGAGAATCGGATGGTCACTCTGTGGTTTCTCTTCAAACAACCTTCAACGACAAAATTCCTTCAATTGCTGTTGGAAGTGTCCTACCAGAACGGGGCTTACGGGACCCAATTTATGGGGCTTCGTAGTTTAGACAACAGGAATGGGTGCACCCCCTTTTGAAGGCTAAATTTCAAATTCCATGTGACCTCACTTCTGCGGAATTTGAACTCTCTTGCGAATAATGGCCATCTTAGGTGCAGTTTAATAGTTAAACCAAACCAGCAATGACTAATTGCTTGTTATTGAAAGCTCATCACAGAATCAGCCGCTTGAGTTAATCCTCGTCTTAATTGAGGTATTCCTGAATTCCAGCTAAACTTGGTAACACCTCACTCCGATTTTTCGAGTATTCTGCATATTTTCTCATCCACAGCCATTTGCAACTTAAGAAAATAAAGAAAGAACATTAGCGAAGCAGCAAAATACTCACCATCAAATACGGTAATGCACAAGCGCACTACCAAGGAAAGTACTTACAGTGGGGTGGGTCTGCATGCTATGAAGTGTTTGCATTCTACCTAGGTGTGACTGCAAGACAGCAAAGGAAAACACTGACAAGACAACAACCCACTCAGCATTAAAGTACTGTAATGTACAAGCAGGGGCAAGAACCTACTTTGGGGTGGGTCCCCATGACAGGATACTCTTGCAAGAGCAAGAAGGGTAAAATATTTGAGACACCATTGAGTCCAGTGGAGTAGCAAGGGGGCATGGGGGAGGGCGGTCCCCCCTGGGCTGCACAAGTTTTGGGGTGGTGGACCCAACCCCGCTGCTCTTACCTGCGGCCGCGTGGAGGTGAACGCCTCTAACGCCACTGGCGGCAACAGGTCTAGCTATGCCACTGATTGAGTATAGTTTCTGAACATTGCTACTCTAGAACAATTGCTTTTAAATCAGCGCAGAGAACATTTGCTTTTTTACTTGAGAATTGTGTGCCATACAGCAATATTCAAGGGTGCATAGAAACACTTACAGGTTCTGTTGAAAACCACAAAACCAAGACTTACAGTGTATGGGCAAACATGCAAAGTTAAGATGTTGTGATTGTATGCTTATGTGAGATTGAATATTATATTAACACTATTCTCTAGAAAATTATGTGTAACATCCTGTGCACTATCACAGCGCTGTATTATCTAACCCTGAAATTCAAACCACACCCAGCTTATTCTGCAGTGGGGAAAAAGGGGGAATGTCGAGGTAATCAGTGATGAAGAGAGGGGACAGGTGGTAGGAGAAAGTAAAAGTAATACAAAAGCAAATAGGTTTACGGGCATAGCTTAACATTTCTCTTTGTTTCTTAGCAGTACCGAAGAGGTCATGAAAACAACACACCAACAACTGAACATCAGTGAATAGAGACAACAGCATGGACAAAGTGAGGCTTGCAAGTCTGAAGTTGACCCACAACTGAAGCTGTTCCTCTCTTCTCATTCCATTCCTTGTTGGATTGATACGATTCCAGTTACTTTCATTTTGTGAGTAACTGCAGTCATTTCGATGAATTTCTGCATGAAGCGTACCAAAGTGAGATTGTGCAAATGTGATTATGCCTAACAACTTTGTGGGACAAATATGGTTCTCGGCTGGATATGCTCTTGAAAGATCTGTTGTAAATATCTTTCTTCTTGGAGACTGGTACCTTCTCTTGGTTTGTGAAAGCTTATGTAGTTTTCCTACCTGAATTTCAATTAGTCTTGGAATCATTTTCTCTTTGCATGAGGGAATACCATCATTTTGTCATCTATAAATTGTTTCACTGAAACACATCTTCACCAGTAAAGAGTTCAGCTGTTTTCATTTGCCTACTTAGGTTTAATTCAATGAACAATGTACCTGTTCCATCAGTCCTTGAGGGCAGTGCAGTGAGTGGAAGGAGGAGTGTTTATCCCTAAATAGCCAGTGAAATGTTCAGTGGTCCTCAGTGATATGGCCATGTATGCACTGATCTAGGAGCTATTGTTTGATGGACTTGGCTCTTTCAGCAGGGTCACTCTCAAACGTTTACCTTCATCCTCCTTTTTTTCGGGATTTTTTTTGTTGGCCTTAGGACGTTCTGCACATTACCGCTTTACTACTGCTAACCAGTGCTAAAGTTCTTGTGTTCACTCTCTATAACATGGTAACATTGACTTACTCCTGATTGGTATAGTTAATTTACTTGTAAGCCCCTAGTATAGTGGTATACCATATACCCAGGGATAATACATGAAATTAACTTATTGTGCCACCCACTTAAGTAGCCCTTTAAAACATGTCCCCGGTCTTCCATTACAGCCTACATGCAGTTTTAAACTCCTAATTTGTTTTAGCAAAATAAACCTCTTGTCAAGCCCTAAAATATTTTCCCTTGTATTACACAAGTCAATCCTACGATATGTCCTACAAAGCCCACAGGGCAGGTTGCATTGAAATTAATAGGTTGGACATGTATATTCAAGTTTTACAAGTTCTGGTTGTGAACAAAACAAAAATAGTTTTTTACTACTTTGAGGCCCTCCTGCACCATAGGATAACTGTTGGTTGCCTTATTACATTTAATAAGTGATACGTTTTGATTGGGAACAGGTTGGGATTTCTTGCGTCTGAGAAATTGCAATTTAAAATTCTCTTTAAAGGTAAAGTCGCAGTTTTGAAAATACTAACTTTGGAAAGTTGCCATTTTCCTACCCTAGCTGTTTCGTGCCTGTAGCCTGTTCCTAGGTCACAAGACTGGGTGTAGTTGGCATATGGACTTTGTATATTCCTCAGTGACAGACACACATGGAGGAATTAGGTGTGCCTGGATGTTTCATCACTGGCTCAACGAGGGGCAGAGATGGGCACAGTCCGACTTGCAGCACACAATAACGTCTCACTAGTCCATTGTGCCTGTCTGGAGCCAGAGACAGGATGCGGGGAATCCCCAAAAAATTCCATCACTAGAAACTTTGCCCTACTTCAAAGAAGGGACCTGGTATAAAAATAGGACTCTCAAACCCACTCTTTAGTTCACTTTCTGGACCTGCAGAAGGACTTTGAGATGACTTACTGCTACTGTGGGCTGCTGTGCATTTCAGAAGACTGTTTTGCTGCACCTGAACGGACTACTCTGCTGCCTGAAGCCACCTTGAACCCTTAGAGGCCTGACCCCCTGCATGAACCCTGTTCCACTGCTTGAACCCAGGACTACCAGAGTGACTCCAAGGGCTAGTTGGTTTCCTAATCAGTGATTCAGGGACAGAAAAGGCTCCAAACATCTTGAACCCAAACCTAGAACCAGCTTGAGTGAGTTCTAACCCTCCAAGTGGTGCCTCCTCAGCCCTTAATAGTGGTGCTAAAGGTGTCCAGATAGTCAAAATCCAAACTTGGGAATTTTTGGCAAAAAAGTACTTGAGAACCGAGAGGAGACCGGGACCTGCCTGCTCGTCGATCTGCCAGAAATGCAGGTCTGATTTCGGGCAGGTCCTCCTATGTTCTTCTCTGTAGCAGCAAATGATGTTCAGTGGTCTTTCGCAGAAGAGATATCACCAGGGTGTGGAAAGATGCAGCGTCCCAGTCCTTGTAATGGTGGAAGAAGGACGTGGCTTGCTGTATGCTTCTGGAACGTCCAGTATACACGGTGAGGGGACATCACAAGAAGCATTACAAAATATGCCATGAAGTCTACAGGGTGTGAGTCCACAGATCTCGGTCCTAGGATTTCACTCTCCCCGGCAACTCCAGTGTGCCCTGCGTCGCCTCTGAAGCCACAGACCTCCGTGGCAGGGTTTGAGTCTACCCTGATGCCGGTGCTCGCTGTTGCGCATTGGGTGCTTATCTTTATTCTAATTGTACCTGCTGCTGTGTATTTTATTATATTCCTCTTGTTTTATTATAGTCCTAACTGTGTCTCTTTCTGTTTTTGCTGCTGCCGTTGACCCGTGACTCCTCCCCCTACTGCCCGTCCTGCCTCCCAGCTGCTCGTCCCTCCCGCCTCCCCTTCATAATGGTGGCCGCTGTGCGGTCGCACCGCTGGCGTGCTGAAGGCGCGCCTAAGGCAAGCCTATCTGCGCCTGTCCGCGACCAGCACCAGGACCTCTGGTCCTCCTAGACCCCATCGCTATGACTCATCCACCCTCCATGCACTCAACCCCTGAAGACACTCTGACAGTGCAAGATCCTCGCCAAACACCACCCGGGGGCAGTTCTCATGCATATCCTGCCATAGATACTTCACCATCGACAAAGCTCCCACAATCTCCGAAGGCATGCCCGATGCACATACCACCGATACCCTGACCTGCATCCTTCTCAACGTGTGCTCGCTACACCGACACACCGTAGAGATCTGGGACCTGATCGACACCCTCTCAACCGACGTCACATTCTTCACGGAAACCTGGACCAACGAACGCCTCCCCCGGCCCGACATCACCACTGCCATCCCCGATGGCTACAAGATCCAGAGAAAAGACCGTCCGGACCGCCCAGGAGGAGGACTTGCCATCGCACACAAGACTCCCCTCTGACTCTCCACATCCAGCACGAGTGACCCCCACTCCAACAAAGAACACCTCCACTTCCAGATCCAGATTAGCCCCAGGACTACGCTACGCAGCACCTTCATCTACCAACCACCTGGACTTCGCACTCACCGCACAATCACCATTGCCGAACTCGCCGCACCCCACGCCATCACCTCCATGGACTACATTCTACTCGGGGACCTGAACTTTCCCCGCGACAATGGCAATGAACCCAACTCAACCACTCTCCTCGACAACCATGTCAACCTTGGACTGAAGCAGCTCATCAACACGCCCACCCACAGAGCGGGTCACTCTCACGACACCATCTTCGCAGGAGGGATAAACATCCGCTTCAGCCAGACTACCCAACCCCCTTCGACCGACCACCACTGCGTCCACTTCACCTTCAACACCACCACCGCACCCAAACCAGCCAGCGCCCGACAAGACGGAACTGGAGCAAGATCACAGTAGAACACCCCCGCACCACCCTCCATCAAAACCCCCCATCACCATGAATTACACCAACTCTGCAGCCAGAGAATTTCACCGTTGGGTTTCCTGCTGCACCGACAAGCTTGCACCCCTCCACCCCGCAATCAACGCCCTCTAAAAACCGCCTGGTTCACCGCAGAACTTCAAGAAGGCAGACGCTCCTGCAGACGCCTTGAGAAAACCTGGCGAAATTTGAAAACCACGGAATCACGGATCAACCACAAGAACGCCCTGAAGGACTACCACCAACGCATAAGAGACACCAAACGGACCTTCATAAGAGACAAAGTCCAGACGAACGTATCCAATGCCAAGGAACTGTTCAACGTCATACAGCAGTTTGCCAAAACCACCTTTTAATCTACGGACGTCACACTCTCCCAGGAACTCTGCGACAAGCTCAGCTCCTACTTCCATCTGAAAATCAAGGCCATTTACGACAACTTCAGCGAACCAAGGACTAACACCACCCTCCCACCCACCGCCGCAGACAAACCGACCATCACATCGTGGGATCTCGCCACTGTCAAACTCATCAACGCGACCATGAAGAAAACCCACTCTGGGGCCCCATTTGGACCCATGCCCACCGCACATATTCCACAGGGCCGCCACCGCCGCCATCGCACCAGAACTTGGACGAACCAGATAACTGGAAACGAGCAGAGGTAAAATCCCTCCTCAAGAAACCAACGGCCGACCCTACGGACCTGAAAAACTACCGGCCCATCACTCTCCTCCCCTTTGTGGACAAAGTCACTGAGAGAATCGTAAACACCCAGATGACCTTCATAGAAGAGAACTCCATACTGGAAGCCTCTCAGTCTGGATTCCGCAGCAACCACAGCACCGAGACCGCCCTCCTAGCCACCACTGATGACATCCGCATGCTACTAGATCAGGGACACACTGCGGCCCTCATCCTTCTAGACCTCTTTGCAGCGTTTTACATCGTCTCACATTGCACGCTCGCTGCTGGACTGGAATACAAGGAGTCGCCCTCGACTAGATCCGATCATTCCTCTCCGACAGAACACAGAGGATCCGACTCCCCCCTTCCTCTCCAAACCCACGGAAATCAGCTGCGGAGTACCTCAGGGATCATGTCTCAGCCCTACGCTCTTCAACATCTACATGGCCCCCCTCACCGCTATTGTCAGACAGCATGGGCTTAGCATCGTACCCTATGCCGACGACACCCAACTCATCTTCTTGCTCATGAAGAATCCCAAAGACACCAGACTCTGCTTCCAAAAAGGAATGAAGAATGTAGCCGCCTGGATGAAGGACAGCTGCCTGAAGCTAAACTCAGAGAAAACTGAGATCCTCATCCTCGGACCCGGCACCACCGCCTGGGACAACACCTGGTGGCCCCCCGCCCTCGGGAGCCCACCCACCCCTACAGACCACGCTCAGAACCTCGTCATCATCCTCGACTCCTTCCTCTCCATGAACTGCCAGATTAAGCCTGTGACCTCCACCAGCTTCAACTGCCTTCGCATCCTCCGTAAGACCTTCAAATGGATCCCCCAAGACTGTAGAAGGACTGTCACCCACGCACTCATAACCAGCAGACTGGACTACGACAACGCCCTCTACGCCTGAATCAACAAAACTCTTCTACACAAACTACAAACCATCCAGAACCCCGCAGCCAGACTCGTCCTCGGGATGTCGGGCCATGAGCACATGACCCAACACCTACGAGGACTTCACTGGCTCACCGTCAAAAAGAGGGTCACCTTCAAACTCCTCATCAACGCCTACAAATCCCTCAACAACATCAGACCTGATTTCCTCAACGAGAGACTCTCCTTCCACATACCCAGGAGGATCCTCCGCTTCGCCCACCTCGCTCTGGCAGAGGTTACCTCCATCCACAGAAAGAGAACCGGCGGGAGAGCTTTCTCCTACATCGCAGCGAAACCCTGGAGTGAGCTCCCTGTGAACATTAGACGCTCCCTCACCCTGCACACATTCAGGAAGGACCTCCTGACCTGGCTCTTTGACTGACCCGGAGCCACCACCCCCCTTCCCCCCCCAGCACCTCGAGACCCTCACGGGTGAGTAGCACGCTATATAAACCCCTGATTGATTGATTGATTGATTGATGACTGGTGCCAGTATAGAGGTATTGTCATCGAAACCATCAGGGAACCCCAGCACTCGGTGGATGACGTAATCAAGGATTATGGCATGTAACTCACCACGGGCAGGCCTGGTGCAGGATGAGGGGTCATCATTTGGAATGGGTCACGAGAGCTTTGCAAATGTGACTGTTGTTCGTCTATGGGAGGAACACTGCTTGTCCGTACTGTTTGCCGATTTAATTGGAGCCTCATGTTCTATGCAGGTAAGCTAAGAAGGACTGATCTATGGTTCACCCTGGCAATATATAATTGTGTGCTTGCATATTTACCTGTCCTGGCCCACAGTAATACCATATCCATAATACACAGAGGTCAGCAACAAATTATAACGTATGCCTCTTAAAATTACATAAGACATATATACTATGAGGGTTGTCCCTTACCAGTACCATACAGCCAAAAAACAAACTTCACTAAAGGAAGATGAATGGAATAACAGAAGAGATCTTGCTGGACAAACTGGAGGATTTTAATATAGTCCACATCTGTAGGTCACAAATATCTATACAGTCTGATGGCTCCTTTACATCTCACATAGACATTCAGATGTGGGATGATAGTAAAAATGCACATTCCACCAGATCTTTTACTCCTCTCCCTCCAATAATGTAAATTCAAAACCCAGTGCAGTACCCAGCAAAGCAGACTTAGGGCCAGATGTAGGTGGCCCAATACCGGTTGGTAACGGCCGTAATTGCCGAATTTCGTCCGCTACCGACCGGTAACGGCCGATTGGGCATTTGGGATGTAGTTGGCTACATTTCAGATTCAGTAATTTACTGAATCGGTAATTTAAGGAATAGGTAAATTACCGATTCCTTAAAATACCGAATCGGTAAATTACCGAATCTGAAATGTAGGGAGCACTCAAATGAGTGCATTGCACAGTTAAGGATTCGGTATATACCACCAAATAAAGGTTGGTGGTAAATATCGAAAACCTTAATAAAAAGCAATTTTGTGCTTTTTTTACTGTGCCATGTGGCAGACATACATGCCCTTAGGGCATGTATGTGTGCCACATGTGCCCCCATGCACTATTCAGGGGTGAAACAGGGTGTCAATGTGACACCCTGCCACCCTTGAACATGGTCCCCCTATTACTTATTTGGTATTTACCGAATCGGTATTTACCGATTCGGTAAATACAGAATCGGTAATACCGAATCCTACCGATTCTGTAAAATTTTCCGAATAATTAGCTACATCCCATTTACCGAGTCTGAAATACCGAATCGGTAAAATTTGGTATTTTAGAATCGGTAAAATAGGATTACCTACATCTGGCCCATAATCATGTGAATTACCATAAAGGGACCTGCAGAGCTGTTTAAAGTAACCTGCATCTCGAAATCCATAAACTGAGAGTCTGTTTCTCACATTGCATCATCCAGCACACTATTATGTGGTGCACCCTATTACACAATAACTATACCTCAGTGGTCATCACACATAGGACATGGAAACACTTCCCACTTAGGATCAAAACAAAAACAATATCTTTCCAATAAGGCTGGAGCATGCTACCTATGTAGGCTAGCGGTTTAGTCAGCGGTATATAAATGATGCAATACAATGCAATACATCCGAAATTATACTGCTTCAGTGTCTAGTTCAGAAAAAACAGTCACACTAAAATTCTAATCTCTGTGCTGAAGTACAACTCGTTTTATGTTTTTACTACAGAAAAACTGCAAAAAAAGATTCATGCGTAGCCATGAAAATTATGATTTGCATGCCAAAATGCTATTTTTCCGTCTAGACACTAAAACTGTTTAATTTCAGCTTTAAAAAGCAACTTCAGTTCTTCTTTTGTTGCCCACAAGTACGATTGTACTTCATAGGACTGTCTGACTGTGCGAGGTGTTGTAAATAAATGTAAAAAGGGTCGCATATCCAAGTACATGCTGTGAGAAAACATCTGCGCACACGGAAAGTCATTAAGATGAGTCGGGAACAGAGGAAGAACACAACCAACTATTACACACAAAATATGTCTGACTGTTCAGTCAGGGCTACCATTTATATAATCTGTCATTATAAGTGTACAATGAAAGTACAGTACAAAGAAGGAAAAACAGTGGGATTTGTATGCCCCTATCCCTATCTACTAGAAATATTAAGAAAAACATATTTAGGCTGCTTTATAGCTTGCTAAATGGTCTATTCAGTGCAAAAGCTGCCTTGGGCAGCTGCGACCCATGCAGATAAGAGCGTTGGGGCCGGGTGGAGCGGGATTTTGACGGACGATGACGAGGAAAAATTCGGTATTTATTTAATTTCAAACAAAAAAGTGATTGGTATCAAGAGAATCCAACCACTAATTTTATTGAATTTGCAATGCAATTAGGGCCTGAAATGCAAAATGCTTAGGGAATATAATCCCTTAGAATCAAGAAATCTGAGGGTTACTGACTACTAGAACCCTTTTTTTAATGTGCTAACCCCAATTAGTGATTCAGAAAAGGTTTTATGAATGTTTCAACCATTCAATCAATTAATCAATCAAATAATTTGTAAAGCGCACTACATACCCGCGAGGGTTCCAAGGCGCTGAGGGTGGGGAAGGGGTGGGTGCTGTTGTTACTGGTCGAACAGCCAGATCTTGAGTCGTCTCCTGAAGGTTAGAAGGTCTTTGGTTTGTCATAGGTTGAGGGGGAGGGTGTTCCAGGTCTTGGCGGAGCGGTGGGAGAAGGATCTGCCTCCGGCTGTGGTTCTACGGATGCGTGGGATGGTAGACAGGGAGAGGTCTGCGGAGCAGATTTTCCTGTTGGGTACGTAGAAGGAGAGTCGACTGTTGAGATAGGCTGGGCTGGTCTTGTGGAGTGCCTTGTGAGCGGGGATCAGGAGCTTGAAGATTCTTTTGTCGACGGGGAGCCAGTGGAGGTTCCTCAGGTGGGGGGTGATGTGGTCGCGGCGCGGGACGTCTAGGATCAGGCGTGCAGAGGCATTCTGGATTCTTTGCAGTCTGTTGATGAGCTTGGTCGGGGCTCCGGCTTAGAGGGCGTTTCCGTAGCCGAGTCTGCTGCTGACTAGGGCCTGGGTGACTGTTTTCCTTGTGTCTGTTGGGAATGGGATCCATCTGTAGATCTTGCGGAGCATACGGAGGGTGTTGAAGCAATGTTTGAATAGGTTAAGTAAACATTAAGAGATATGAAACGGACATGTTAAGGTCATCCCTTCCAAATACCAATCCCTTAGGTATGTATGATTGTTGTGTGCCCTTAGGTATGTATTATTGCTGTGTGCCTGAAATATGGTCCCAAAACATTACTATTTTACCACCAATTCACAATTGATGGTAAGCCATTTGCAGGGACCCCTTGCCAATAAAGAATGTTGACAGAAAAGTTTATAGGGGTAGGCAGTGGCTTTTCTTCTTTTTTTTTCTTTTAAATACGCATCTCATTTTCCTTTTAGAAACATGGGTAGTATTTAGAAGTTTTTTTTTTTTACAGACTATGCGGTCTGGTGCACACAGCAGGCTACCATACCTATGACTCTAGTCAATAGTAGTGGGTTGCAATTTGCCACCTGCCTCTTGTATATTATTGAGGGCGGTTGAATTGTGACCCACGACGATTATTAATTTCCATTTTCAAAAAGTCAGTGCGTAATTTGAGACAACATGTTGCAGATGAAATATTTGTACACAGGCCAATGGTATCTTATTCATATCAAATATACTAATGTGCCCTCAATGTGAAATTCACATTGGAATACAAGAGTATTTTATTTTATAAAGTCTTTACAGTACTAAAAAGTTTTCTTTTCAATACTAGATCATATATTTAGCATCAGAGGGTCACTAGAACAGCACACACAATATCAAAGCCACATGGACAGATATATGTCAGAGTTCACATGGTTGTTGTCTTAGTGTGAAATCCAATCAACTGTGTTATAGGCGATGTAGGTCGCCAAATACCGGTCGGTAACGGCCGATTTCGGCCGTTACCGACCGGTATTTGGGATTTGACATGTAGGTGGCCTTAATTTTAAGGATTCAGTAAATTTACCGAATTGGTAAAATACCGAATCGGTAAAGTTACCAAATCGGTAAATCCAGATGTAGGTGGCACTTTAAACAGTGCCACAGGCCATTACCGATTCGTTATTTACCACCAAATACGATTTGGTGGTAAATAACGAATACCTGTGTACATGCACAATGTACACAGGTATTCGTTATTTACCAAATGCCAAATAAAAGTGGCAGTAAACTGCATACACAGGCCCTGCACTGGCAGGCCTGAGACAGGTTTGAAAGGCTACTTGTGTGGGTGGCACAATCAATGCTGCAAGCCCACTAGTAGCATTTATGTTACAGGCCCTGGATATATTGTATACCACCTGTTAGACCTGGCACCATTGGCGTGGTTCTCCCTTCCATTTTTACTGTTGCCTCTTGTGTTTTTGCTGGTGTTAGATGCTTTGGGCACTGTGCCACTGCTGCCCAGTGCCACAGTGCAAGTGCTCCCTATCAGAAATGAATGTATTAATTGGTGATTCCATGATTGACTGTTTGGTTTACTTGTCAGACCCTAGTACAGCGCACCAGGGGTGCCCGGGGCATGTAATCCAAATGCTGCTAGTGGGCCTGCAGCACTGGTTGTGCCACCCACAGAAGCAGCCTTGTAAAATGTGTCTAAGTTCTGCCATTGCAGAGCCTGTGAGCAGTCTAGTACTGTCATGCTGACTGGGCAAGTGCACCCACTTGCCAGTCCCAAAACCTTCCCTTTTCTTCATATCAGTCATCCCTATGGTAGGCCCAAGGGCAGGGTGCATTGTAAGTATAAGGTAGGACATGCCCCGGTGTCTGTGGCATGTCCTAATAGTGAATTACAGCCATTTTCGTTGTTCACTATTGCAAGGCTACCTGTTCTCCATAGGCCAAAATGGGCTGTTAGAATTGTTATATTTTATAACCCTAACTGACTCAGAGAAAATGGTAGAAATCTGAGTTTAGTATGCCTGAACTCAGAGTAATAAAATACATCTTTTAGTAAAGTTGTTTTTAATATTCTGTGTTTGAAAATACCACTTTTAGAAAGTCGGGTAACCTTTCAAGCCTGCCTCTGCTAGGTTGTGTATTCCTCTGTCTGGAGTTTGTGAGTGACAGGGCTGGGGGATTCCAGGAGACTGGCTGGGGCAGCCCAGTGGTGAAAAGAGAGATCTGCATCTAGATGGGAGGGAGGAGTTGCACCTGGGACCTGAATAGGGCTTGGCCTTCACTCTAGAATGCTGGCTCCACCTCCTCTCTGCCCTGCACACTGAAAGAAGAGAAGGAATCCTGCCAAGAAAGTGCTCCAGGGCTGCGCCTTCCCTCCCCTGTGCTGGCTCCACCTCCTGTGGGCTGATGTCTCTGCCCTGCACAGTGAATAGAAGGAAGGAGCCCTGTAAACAAAGTGCTAAGGTACTGGTTTGGACTAAGAATTTTGGTGTATAAACATTGGGACCCTGATCCCAAGAAATTAGATCACTTTGGACTACAATAAGAAACCTTTGCCGAGGAGAGGAACCTGAAGAAACTGAGGAGAGACTATCCCTAAGCTGAAGAGCTGCTTGGGGGATTGGCCTGCAGTGCTTGCCTGACTGCCAAAGAAAGGAGAAAGAACTTTGTGTGCTTTACTTTCAACTTGCGAAGGATCTCCAAGGGCTTGGAACAGAGCTTGCCTCCTGCTGAAGACTCAGGGACAACAGATTTCACTCACCAGCTCCCCAAAAGTCTTCCTGAAGTGCCTGTAGTTGTGCTGGACTTTGTGAGGGATTTGCGTGTCGCAATGAGCTGGAAGCGCGACTCAAGATCGAGAAGCGGAGCCGCCGCTTCACAACACGAAGCGCCGGCATCATCGGAGAAGAGAATCGCCGTCGCCGCAGATGCCAACACATCCCCGGGAAGTGTGTCGCAGGAGAGAAGGATCGACGTCGCATCAGACGCCACCGCATCTCTGAGAAACGTGTCGCAAGACCTGTCGCGGCTCATCACCGGAGAAGAGGATCGATGTAGCCGCAGACGCTGCCGCAAGACGCCGCCGCATCACTGGAAGAGTGTCGCAGGGCCTGCCGCAGTTCGCATCGTTGTGGAAGCAACTCACATCGCAAGTAGAGAGGATCGATGTCGCCGCCGCTTCGCTGGGAAGCTTGTCGCAGGGCCAGTCGCGGCTCGCATCTTGTAAAGTATCTCGCATCGCCGGAGAAGAGGATCGACGTCGCCGCAGACGCCGCCGCATCACCGGGAAGCGTGTCGCATCAAGGAGAGAGTGTTGTCTTTATTTCTTTGCACCAGAACTTTGCTACATTTCCCTCGCTGCCACATTGCTTGTCGTGGAAGCCCAACGCATCGTGAGGTACCCTGATCCAAAATATTGCATCTAAAGAACTGAACTAAACTAAGCTAAATCTACCCTCTTAAGTAACAGTAGTGTGTATTTTTGTCATTTATGGTCTTGTGGTAACTCTATATAAAGTATACTTTTTTTTATAGAAAACCTTGTGTGGTGTCCATCTGTAGTGTTGTCACTGGGTTACTGTATGTGGTCACAAATGCTTTACACACTGCCTCTGAGATAAGCCTGCCTGCTCATGCCAAGCTACCAAGGGGGTGAGCAGGGGTTATTTAGGAGTGTAATCCCCTTATCCTGACTAGAGGCAAGGGTCCCTATTTGTCACAAGTACCTACCTGTGCCAACGAGGGACCCCCAAATCTAAAACCACCATATAAGGGACTTACCAGTAGGTAAATATGCCAGTTGTGTATACACTAATGTAATCATGTTTAGGGGAGCAGCACACATACTTTAGCGCTGGTCAGCAGTAGTAAAGTGCACAGAGTCCTAAGGCCAACAAACAGAATAAGCATAAACAGGAAGAAAGCAGACAAAAGGTTTGGGGGAAGACCACCCTAAAGATGAACGTTCTAACAGCTTCCAAAACAAACATCAGACACAGGCTCTTGAAAGTGGAATGAAGCACCCAGTAAGTACTCTAAGCCACAAGAGAATCAAAAGTGTGATAAGAGAGAGAGCTGAGGGGCATATTAGCAAGAACCTCGTTAAAATTATCGCAGTTTTATCAGCAGGAAACTGCTGCTAAAACGGCGATAATGACCTAGCTAATATGCGTTATAGAATTCCAATAGAAGCCCAGTTTAGATGTGCAGGACATCTAACCTGGGCTTCTATTGGAATTCTATAACGCATATCAGCAAGCCCATTATCGCTGTTTTAGCGGCAGTTTCCTGCCGCTAAATCGGTGATAATTTTAACGAGGTTCTTGCTAATAGGCCCCATGTTTCTTAGTACAAAATTAGATTTATTCAGTGGTTAATGCACATCATAAAATAAAATACAAAAGTCATTAATAAAGAGTTCAAATTCTACGGTGTGCATTATATAGCTAATAAAGTGCCCTGTTAATACCTGAAAAAATGTAATCTGTAAGTAATTTGTCTGATAAAGAAATTCCAATGATGAGCTCAACTTTAAGGGCAATAAGTAGGTAGGTCCACAACTTCTGAAACCAAGCTGTTTCAAAACCAGAACAAAATGTTCTCGTCATTTCTCTTAAAAAGCACATAAACACATAAAGTACGTAAACAAAGAAGGCAGCCTTGAGCAGGTAACCAGCCTAATGGAAAATACAAGGAGTATGGCCCCCAGGAGTCTGTCCCCCAAGGAGCATGGTTCCAAATTAATGCATAACGAGGTTTCTATAATATTCGATCCATGCTCAATGGAAGTATGGTTCTGTGCAGTAGCAGTGTTTTTACAGGCATAAGAGCAACAGATGAACCATTCAGTTCGATGTTCTCACAATCAGCAGTCCTGTGCTCCAGGAAAGGTGATCCGACCCGTTGATTATTCTTAGATATGAATTCCTCCCGGTTAGTAAACTATGCCAGATGACAAAAAAATACACAGTTTGATCTTTAACATAATTAAACAAGGGACCAAAACATTATCCAACATGTCCCACTTTAACAATGAAATTGCCATGTGTAAGCCTGGGTTTATCTGCTTTCCACTCTTGGCAGGCCAAGAGTCTAATTCCAGCTTTAAATATCAACTTCAAAGATTATGGTTCAAAAAATGAGCGTGCTTCCTGCCATAGGCAAATTTGTATGCATTGATGTAGTGCGTTGTAAAGAGGAGGACGATGCAAATCCATTTGCGTGTCGCGAACAAACATTTGTGCACAGCGTGAAATTATGATTATAACTCCATATAAGACAATTGAATATCGCACAGCAAGTGGATATGAATGTCCAGGCAGTGTTATTACTTTAGAAAGAAATAACTTTAATTATCACCTTACAATGAATGTACAAAATGCATGACAGAGAACCGGGAAAATTATACGTCTTCACCCCTAATCTTTTAAGAGAGGTGCAAGAAAATAGCTTTAAGGATATGTTCCTACTCTGTAGTCCGCAGAATTATTAGTTCAGTACCTTTACATAGCAAAGTTGTCATGGTCCCTAATGCAAGGAACCCTGGGGCATATTACCAACAGTTAGCGATATTTATCGCTAACTGAGCTTAGCGTTAGTTTTTTTAACGCCACGCTTCGCCCAGTATTATCGCTGAGATAACGTCCTATTACCAACGTTTATCTCAAAAGCGATAATATTGCAGGCGTTAGCGTGAATATCGCTGGAAAACCATCGGTGTTCACGCATTAGCGTGCAAATGCTGTTAGCCATGTTATCCACCTCTCATTGGATAACATGGCTAAGAACTGGTATTTGCAGGCGTTAGCGGTTGGCGATATTCGCGCTTAGCGCAAATATTTCCATCGCTTCACCTTTCTTGGTAATAGGCGATAGCGAGGTTAGCGACTGATTTCAGTCGCTAACCGGTTGGGTACGCTGACTTTGCATGTCATTAGCGATAAATATCGCTGACATGCAAAGCGGGCCCCAAACCGCTCGCTATCGCCTACAAGCTGTCGCTAACTGGTGTGAGCGACAGCTTGGTAATAGGGCGATGGAATTATCGCCGCTTAGCTGCCGAAAACGGCCGCTAAAGCGGCGATAATTTAATATCACCACCCTTGGCAATATGCCCCCCTATTCCTCAGTCATCTCTGGTACTCGTTAACCTTTACTGCATGTTTCATACTTGACGAGCCCATGAACTCACCTTAATGTGTTTAAGGATGTGCATTTATATTTATTTAAACATGAGACTATGGTCAGGTGCATAAACCGCTGCTTAAAAACAAACAAACAAACAAACCTAAAGGGGTGATATTACAGCTTTCCCATAACCTTATTGTGTATTCACAGTTAATCATTTTTTTTACCCTATTCTGCAATTGTCCTGTCGATCAAAACTGTGAGATTATCTTTCAGCAGAATGTATCAAGCACATTCCTTATATGATGGTCTCCTATATGATATTCCGGTTTCCTAGGACCTTGTGCTTGCTTTCAGGGGCTACATTCACCTACCAGGACTAAAGCATGCCTTGTCATCTTTCAGCTATGATCAAAATAAATAACCCTCAGCTACATTGGCCCTAATAGTGTATAGTTTATATATTTAAATAGCTGGTGCAGATTAAAGGGTTCCCGTGTGATTGCCCTGACAGAAGATCCGGACATCCTTTATTTAGGAGGTCCCAGAATCTTAGGATGATGAAATCTCTCCCTTGATCACATTTGGGTTCAACAGCTTCAAATTCTGGTTTGACTCCCCTAGATGCTGGGGAGGATTAGGCCCCTCTTATCTTCAAGGTGCCGACTAAACCTGGTCCACATATGCAGAACGTCAGAACTGAAGCTCTTGCTCTGTTTTTTTATCCTGAGACACAAGAAACTGCCACAGAAGGGTCTGTGGAGGACCTTATGGAGTGTGGCTCAGGACAACTCTTGCATACTGCAAAAGGGTTGGTCCTCCTCCGCCAAGGCAACATTGGCTAGAGAATGTGGGCTGCAGCAGTGGGAGGGAGAATGCACTGTTTCACTGGAGACAAGGGGCTTATTTACAAGCTCCTTGCGCTGCGAATGCATCACTCTTTGTGACGCACCGGCGGCACATTTTTCTGCCCCATATTTACAAGGACAGGAAAAGCCACCCGGTGTGGCTTTTCCTGTCCTTGTAAATACGGTCACTTTACACACAGCACTTTGTGTGAAAGGGGCATTCCATGGGTGTTGCTGTGGGTGTTCCCATGCAACACCCATGGAACCGACACATTTCCAGATTTACGAGAAATCTTAAATCTGGAAATGCGTCTGAATGCTACACCTCCCATGGGGAGGCGTAGGGGGGCATAACGAGGAGAAATGTATTCATTTTTCCTCTTTTTTTCCCCTCTTTCTATGTGTGCTACATTCATCACCACACATAGAACAAAGAAATCACCTCTGGTGATTGTTTATGTACAGGAGGGTGTCCCTTTGTGCACAAACAATCATTTAAAAAAATGACATTTTGTAACTTATATTTGTGCTAATGCAGCACACCTAGAAGTTGAAAAAGCCATTTCAGATTGTCTATGTGCAGGAAGTGACACCTTCCTGCATATAAACATTCATCCCCATGATGCAGGCATCCTTGCACCATGGTGCAAGAGTGCTTGCGTTGGGGAATGGCAGCCATTTGTGCTCATGGGAAAGCACACAGATGTGACATATAATTTTAAATATGTTGCATCCCTGTGCTGTGCAAGTGCCGCAGTGTTGGGCTGCCAAAGGGCATACGCTGCCGCGATGTGGCACTTTCTTGTAAATGAGGCCCAAAGTTCCCACTGTTGCAGTCAAGCGGGCTTGTCAGGCAGAATAACCACTTCAGAGCTTTTTCACCTTCTCCGTTTGTCAGCCATCATGGTGCCTTGCAAGATTCCGTCATGATTCACTGTGTTTGGCCCAAGCAGAAGCAGGGTGACTGTACTGCACTGCCATAGCGATGTATGGTGCAGACTTGTGGGGGTTTAAAAATGTTAAGGCCTTGCAGGTGATTGAGGATACATTTTTGAAATCCTTGCTATGTGTTCCTCAGTCTACCCCGGGTTACATCGTTCACCAAGAGTGTGGGGTTGATTACCTGGAGGATCGCATTGCTTTAGCACCGCTATTGAAGTGGATCTCTATATGGCTGAACCCTGAATTGGAGATGAATCATGAAATTCTGAGGGACTGTCTATCTTTGGATCATGGTCAATTTATTCCCTGGCTGAATTATATTAAAAAATTGGCAGCTAAATTGGGTCGACCGGAACTATATCACTCCCCGGATAAACTGTTGAAAGGGGACATCAAATGGGTGAAATATACATTTAAACAGTTGGCATCTCTGGATAGAGAAGAAAAAGAACTATGTAAACCATCTGTTAGGGCTCATCAAATGTTAATCACTACCAGTGGCATAGAACCCTACTTGAGTGTCGTCAACAATATGCACCATCGATTTCTATTGACTAAATTTAGATTGAACAAATTCCACCTTCTCCTTACTGATCGTTCAGGATGGACTAAAGACTCGGAGCTGGAGATTTGTTCCTGTGACGGCTTCTCAATTAAAGACACTATGCACTTTATCTTTTTTTGTAAACACTTGTGTCCTATTCGTAAAAAATGTATTATTCCCCTTATCAAGGACAAGGGCTTTAGACAAGTTAAACCTGCCCTTTTTTATTTACAGTTGTTGTCTACCACATGGGAGATCTTCAATGTCGCAAATTTTTTATCTATTGCTTTGAGACTGAAGAGGCAAATTAATTGGATTGATTGCATATAGTGGTATTCATAGGCCTAGGTCTCAGAATTTGGTTTAATTCTCTTTTTAATTGGCTTTCGCCGGTTTTTATCTCTTTTATCATCATATTTATAATATACATTTTAAATGCACTTGATTCTATTGTGATAAGGTTTGTAAATTAATGTCTTATTGCTTAACCAATGTCTGACTTCGATGAATTTTGTAGTACACTTTTATGGTTTTTGCAACAAACCGAATAAAGTATTTTGACTGACTGACTGACTGACTGACTGTAAGGCAATTCCCTTGTTTTTACAATATCAACCTGGCAGGCAGGGATAGCAACAGCGACCTAGATTGGATTTTTTCAGTATTGGTTGTTCGCAGCCCAAGTGACACAGTTAACTTTCAGTTTCCAGAATATCCAGGAAAAACAATCGCAGGTCAGCACATGCCTTTGTTCGAACCAAAACACTTTGATGTGCTGGCCCATTGGAGACGGTACATTTTCAAAACAGCTCAAATTGACATTGGATTGGCATTAATTTAAGGGCTGCTGGCCATGGCTCGGCTAAAAGAAATGGCTGAGCCAGGATGTTTATTCTAGCCCAAGACAGTCATGAACAAAAACGGTTCAAAACATTTTATGCACACAAATTATCATATTTAGCTTGATCCCGAGAAAAAAATCCTGGGGTAAAAAATATTAGGGTTCTAGTCCTACCATTTTCTTTCCAAATGTTCACAATCCAATTCACAAAACTAATCTGAGAAAAAATCCTAACCTAGAATTTTGTGTCAGTCAAACTTAAGTTTTGGTCTTAAATTAAACTTAAGACACGCTTAAATTTAACTGAGACAAAATCCTAGTCATAAAGTTTGGATTTTGTCTCAGTTAAACTTAAGTTTGTTTTAAGTTTGATTTAAGACCAAAATGTAGGATTATCTAAGACAAAATCCTAACTTTAGTACTCCTAAATGCCTTCTGTGAATACCGAAAGACATAAAGTTAGGATTTTGTCTCACATTACTTTTGTGAATGGGGCCCCTAAGCTCCAAATCCAACCCCAAAGGTTTATTACATTAAGACTACACTTCAGCTACTGGAAAAGTATATCTGGCATAGTTCCCCACCAGAAGCTATTTTGTCCTTGTCGCAGCCAAACTTCGTCTGAGCTCAGTAGCAGTCACTGGTGCACTCTCAGCTCATACACATGTCACTGACATTAATCACACCACAGGACATTACTCTGACCCTGAAATTAATGCTAAATTTAATTCTCAAAATAACTCATTTCTTTAATTACCCATAACGAACCTAAACTCTAAAGTTAATGTTGTCTTCAACCTCAACTTTCAACATAACCCTAATCCTAGCCCAAACTTGACCCTCGCCTTGATCCCAAACCTAACCATAATCCAAACCCTAAATCTAGCACCCATTGTAAATATACTTCTATCCGTAACTCTATTCCTAACAGTAAAGCACAGACTCGCTCTCAGCATGACACTATCACTTACCTCTGAGGTTTATTCAAGCAATGTGTTTGGAGTCAAGTTTTTTAATCCAAGAATTTTTAACATCGAGATTTTTGACACTTTAAAAATCATTCCACCAAGCAAAACAACTTCACCTACGATGTGTCTTCCTCTTCAGATTTATCAGACTTTCTCCTGAGCTTCTTGGGACTTCTAGGTATGCAGGAAGGTATATGGATTTCCTGTCCCATGACGCACAAAAAGCAAGAGGCTACAGGAAGGTCATAACAGACTGCCATATCCACAATACACAGCAGGGTTTGCACACAGTCCTCCCAAAGGGCATATTTATTCACAGCAATCATCTTGCAGGGCTACAATGTACCCTGTAACTTGTATGGAACACAGCTACCAAACAAACAGCTCTACACAATGGCTCAAGAGGAAATCCGTCCTCAAGGTCACAGTTGGAGAAACATTTTAGTTTGTTTTTTCCCAGCCGCAGTCTAGTCTTTCAAGGGAGGGCCACTGTGGCTGTTTTCCAATTGTTACTGTGGACAAAGTATAATCAGAAATACCATAACAGGGGTGTTCTGGTGGAAACAAAAAAGAAAAACGTGTTTGTATGTGAGTAGGGTCTGCTTCCTATGGTTACTCCCACTTTTTGCTGTGTTTCTCTGTTTTTTTTTACTTTAGTGTGGCTGTGGACCTGCTAATCAGGCCCACAGCCCAGCTGTTCTCTCTCTAAATTGATATCATGTACTTTAGGTACATACCAGATTGGTTACTGGGTCACCCTTGTGAGCCCCTGTATAGTGTACCATAGGTACCCAGGGCATGGGTGCACCATAGGCCTACCAGGGGCTGCAACATGTATTGTGACACCCCTGGTTTGCCTTCCAAACTGACACCACAGGTCTGTTCACACAACCTGGGTAAGGTGGTGTAATCACCCCTTACTTAGATATAGTATACTATATCTATATATACATATAGACACATATCCACCTTTAAGTCACTCCTATGGCAGGCCTTAACAATCCTAGAGGCAGAGTGCTTGGTTTTATGTGATAGGGTGCCCTAGCATGAGCTGAGCCCCTCTGCAGCTTTCGGAACCATCTCCTTATAGCTGGTCTATGATATAGCCATACCATATACTCTTAAGTGCATTATAATCCTCGCGGTTAATGATAACTTTGGTTTGGCTTCATCAAAACATGTTGTGTAAGGTGTCAAACACTTTAGAATATTACCCCCCCACCCCCACCAGTCCTGGCGGCAGGGGTAGTATTCCACCCTTCTAGAGGGAGAAGACCCTTGGATCCACCTGGACACTTTTACTCTGGTCGCCTGCAGCACTTCTTTGCAGCTCTCCATTGAAAACGACGATTAAACCCGACATGAAAAGACACCTATGCACCCGGCTTCCCTGGGTGAGGTAACACGAATACTCCAGTGCTCCCATGTGTCTTGACTCTCGAAGTGTCCTAGTTTAAAAGGGTTCCATCGTAGTCCATCTGGAAGTGTCCTTAAATTGTATATTTGCAACTTCTTCGTTTCCCATAGAAAGTCAATGGTAACCCGCGGCTGTGTTTAGACACTGCACGCGTCTCCCGTGGGCCTCCTACTTCCTAACCTTTGGTTGTTTAGAGTAGCCCCAGCGATTCCACAGGCCCCAGGCCTGCTTTCTAATTCTCTTGTGGTTCTTATACCACTATTTTAGTATATGGTTTGTGAGGCCCCTAGGGCTTAACGTATACTGTGCAACTTATCGTATAGTAATTGAATAACTTGTATTGTACTTTTACCTCTGACCTCATAAAGAGTGCAGAGGGGTTGTGTTTAGAATAAATGCATATCTATTGGATATATACCTTGTGTGGTGTCCTATCATTTGGTACTCACAGGATTATAATTTATAAAACAACTTGCTTAATACACTCTATGAAGTCTTAACCTGATGACTGCTGGTCCATGCTAGCACTAAGATAGCTTTCTATAAGGTTGACTTTACAACCACCATCAATAAGGTTCGATTAGACTGGTGCAAGGTGCCCACTAGAACTAGTGAACATCATATGCCAGGCTAACTTCTCACATTGGTGTGCAGTGGATGGGATAAGAGCTTCCATTGTTTTACCAAATAATCTTGAGAATATCATTTGAAAGATCATATCAAGGTACCTGTAGGTGCATATGAATCAAGTCTTATATACATAAGTTCTACTGAACATAGCAGTTGTAGGTGGTAAGGGCTTAGCACACCCTGACTACAACTCCTAGAGAGGTTGTAGTAGGAAACAAGTAGTGTACGTAGGTGCACACACCACACCACACTAGCCATGTCTTTAAGAGCAGGAGGTAGTGCCTCTCTGCCAGATGGCAGCAACTGACAGGCAACTAAGTATGACACATTCTCTTTTCAGGAACTGAGAAGCCTGTGTGTAGTCAGACAATTAAGACAAGGACAGAGTCCAACCACCCAGCACCTGATAGAGCTGTTAGTGGCAGATGACTTAGAAAAAGCATCAGACCCAGAAGCACATGGTAGCAGGGAGGGGGGCCATCCTTCATCAGAAGAGAGTAATCATGGGGATGCCCCACTGGTCTCTGAAGATGTTGAGGATGTAGGTCAGGATGATATTGATGAACCTAACCTGAACACAGGACTATCTGAGGGTGGAGAGGGCCTAGGAAGGCCTCCCTCCATTCCTCCACGTAGGCCTAATGGTGTGCCTAGAAAGCCCAGATCCCTTTCCAGTGGATCTGAGCATTCTGACTCATCAGTAGGGTCCAATGCCTCTGCTCAAAGGTGAATGACTTCCCCTTAGAGAAGAGAGCATAAAGCTAGGATGATAGAAGTGAAGCTTAGGATCAAGAGGCAAGAAATTGCCCTTGCCAAAGAGACCCTGACTCTTGAAAAAGAGAAAGAATTGTGTGGGCTAAAGCCCACTGGTGGCAGCAACAACCCTAGTGGTAGGGAAAGGTCTCATGGCCATAGAAACCTGAACAAGAGTGCCCCTCCCTATCAGATTGGGGATTACATCCACAAGTGGATAACTGCTTTGGAGAGGGCTTGCAAAGTACAGCAGGTACCCCAAAGTCAGTGGGCAGCAATCTTGTGGCTCTCCTTTGCAGACAAAGGAAGAGACAAGCTCCTCACTGTTAGAGAAGAGGATGCTGACAACTACAATGTCCTGAAGAGTGCTCTGATAGATGGGTTTGGCCTAACCACTGAGCAGTACAGGTTGCTGTTCAGAGATACCCAGAAGACACAGACTCAGGACTGGACTGATTTTGTAGATTGTGCTGATAAGGCTCTGGAAGGTTGGTTAATGGGCAGTAAAGTAAGTGACTATACAGGATTGTATAACCTTATTATGAGAGAACAGATTCTTAATAACTGTCAAAACCAACTATTGCATCAACACCTGGTTGACTCTGATTTGACCTCTCCCCAAGAATTGGGTAAGAAGTCAGACAAATGGGTCAGAACCAGGGTGAAGCAGAAGGTACAGAACCAAGGTGGTGATCAGAAGAAGCAAGATCAAAAAGGTGGGGAGAAAGCAAAAGACCAGAAGTCTACTCAAGGTCCCTAAAAAGCTTCTAATGGTGGGGGTTCCCACCAATCTAAAAAGAAAGAAGGCCCAAAGAAACCTTGGTGCAAGATTTGTAAAGTGAATACTCACTGGACCAGTGATAGTGCCAAGAAGGAGACAGCTTCAGCCACCATTGCCCCTAAGACAACTGTTCCCCCTAGTTCAGCTCCAAGTGGTGGTTCTCAACAGAAGGGTGTAGTAGGGTTAACCCTGGGAACTGAGATGGATTCTGGCCTAGTCAATATACCTAAGCATGGGCGGATCTAGCGGATCTCGCGTACGCGAATTTGCGTATTTACGGATTCGCAATCCGCGAGAATACGCGAACTCTCGCGGATTTGCGGGTTTTCCCGTTTTTTGTGTTGGCGAGCGTTCGCGCGGATTTTGGGACAATTTCGCAATTGCGAACTTACTTTTCGGCTCGCAACGGCCGCGACTATGTTGTTTCTACGTCTGGTTTATCATCACAGGTTCACAGCACCCTCTGTTTCACCGCTGCCACCCTCTGGGACACCCATGCCACCCTCTGGTACATCCTCACTGCCACCCATTAGGTTTGTTTATCACTGTAGTTTATGGGGGTTGAAAAAAGCAAGCACACCTCCCCTACTTTAACTGCCATGAATTAATTTGGAGTTGATTAATGTGTCAGTTATTTTGAAAGTTCCAGTCTGGCTGGCACCTGCTTCCTTCCTTATCTGTAATTTGCTTTCTGTTGCAGTGCAATTTTTTTTCACAGGACCTTTATGGTCTACTTGTAGCTATTCTATGAGCCTGCTGTTTGGGTCATAGCAGGGTCATAGAATAGTTGCAAACTCTGGAGGGGCCCCTCAGGAAGCACTACAGTGAATGTTACTAATGTTAAGTTTGAACTTTTGCACCTGCTCATTGCTTTCAGTTTAGCAAAAATCATTTTTTCTGCAATTTCGCGCGTTTTTTGGGGCGCGAATCCGTGCGAGATCGATTTCGGAAGCCGCGAATGCTTGCGAATACACTAAGTTTTTCTTTGTGACGTGTATGTTCGCGTGATTTTGTGCGTGTTCGCGAGGCGCTTGTAGCTATACGTTTGGCAAGTTACCCTAGCGGTCGTACACGGGCGCGGCCATCTTGTTTGCGTGACGTAATTCCGTTTCCGGCCGCTATGTGTAATCTCGCAAACTGTGCTGCTCGCTAGTACAATTTCGCGCGTGCTCGCGAGGAAAATCTCGCGTGAACTTACCCACGCGGTCGTGAACGGGCGCGGCCATCTTGTTTCTCATTCATTGCTATGGTTCTGGGCATGCTTTCTGTATCCTCTCTGAATCTCTGCCATCCTTTGCTTGTTTGAAGTTTATTTGATCTATTTTACTTATTAATCTATCCCTCTATTTTTCTAGCTCTATATTTTTGTGTTTTCTGCTGCTTTTAGTTACTTTTAAACTACTTTTTTAAACTCTTTTCTTTTCTTCTTCACTATTCTATTTCTTCTTTATCATTTAACTTTATTTCTGCCCAGACCATGGTAAAGGGAGCCGGGAAGCACCCTGAGAAGGGGAAGGGTCCCGCACCCCGTGCCCGGCTCCCGTGCGGGCATTTGAGGGGGAGCAAGTGGTGCCACGGGAGATCTTTAGCGCGGAGGAGGTGGCCGCACTCATCTTCCACGTCCAGCGCCGCCTCCCCAAGACGATCCTGGGAGGCGGCAAGATCGCAACCGGCTATGGCATCCGGGAGCGCCGGAAACGGTGGGAGAAGGTGTGCCGGGCCATGTTTCAGCTCTCTGGGGTCCGGCGCACATATAACCAGGCCACCCACCGCTGGACAGATGTCATGGACCGGGAGCGGGACTTGCTGGACGCGCTCGGCGTAGAGGTCCCCGGGCTTGGTGAGTAGTAGTAGCTATTCATCACTACTCTGTTTTATCCGGCTCTGTCATTTGCAAATCGTTGTTCTTTACCAAGAGCAATAATGCTGCCGATTACATTGTAGGTAAATTATATTTCAAAATCTTCTATGCATTTCAGGTGCACTGCTCTCCTTCTCAGTAGCCTTGCTTGCTACTATGCCTATTTGTTTTGTATTTTGTGTTCATTTCATTGGCCTGAGAAATTATGTATGAGTGTAGTCTAAAGATAAGAACTGCGTAATGCTAGACACTAAGGGTCATATTTTCAATTACCGGCGCATCCCTGCAAAGTAGCAGGGGTGCGGCAGTAATTGTGTGCCATGCCACCACCACCCATTGGCCCAAAATGTCACAGAAGCCTTACGCATCTGTGCCGTAAAGGCGGCGCATTGCTGGAGTTGCGTGCCAACGATGGCGCAGCTCCAGCAATGCTCTGGGGTACCCTATTTCCCCAATGCTACATCAAGCCGTACGTCGGCTTCAAGCGCGCAGGGTTTGAGTCATGCATCATTGTCCTAAAAGTGACTGATTGACATCTTGCAGATTTCCCTCAGCCACTTTTAGGATTCGTTCCTGCGCAGGTACGCCCTCCCTTGCGCCGGAACGCCCCCTGATGGCGCAGGGCTTTACAATGTGATGCATATATACGCCGCACCAACACCATGGCGAGTCTTTTGTTCTGCCGCTGCGTCACAAAAGTCATGCAACAATGGAGGAAAATGAGCCGCAAGGGACTTCTAAATCAGCCCCAACAGACTGAAGTCCAGTCCTTCCTTTAGACACATGGCTATAAGAAGAAATAGTGGCGGTGGTCGGTGGATTGATAGTTTGAGTATTCACTGATCTGCAAGCAGGATGGACTTTGTCTGTCACTTCGCGTGCTGCGGACTGCTGCCTGCCAGGCCTAGGCAAACCTCTTTAGTAGTCTGTTTATTGAGTTACATAGGAACTTTCTAAGTCAACGGTCCGCAAATCAGGCAATACGAATAACGTAGTATACCACATGAGATAGATCCCGTGGAATAGTTGTCTATCTATTTGCTATTTCTCCAAAATATTTTGTTATTGTTCTTTTGAAATGTTTGATTTGGTTGACAAATCTCATCCATGTTTTCTGGTCTTTCTTTCTTTCATGTTGTACATCAGCTCCCCCCAAGGGCAAGAGGACACAGGAGGAGGGTGCTGTTCAGGAGGATGCAGGCCAGGATCGGGCAGGCGAGGGCTCCTTTGCTGCCCCCAGTAAGTTTAAATTTTAATAAAGAGTACCTATTTTTTCCTAGCGTTCCTCATTCGATTTTTTCTAAATCGTCTTTGATCTTCTTGTAGACTGGATATAAATTCTTATCCTGCCTCGAATATGACTCCATGTGGTATTACTAGATTATTCTTATTAGTCTGTCTGTGTAGCTAACTAAGATTGGACATTTGGCAATTCCATTGTACTCCCATTCTATTCAGCAATAGCTCTATGCACTGTCTCCTTACTGACTAGATAGTGTGGCAGAGTGATTTAGCTCCCGAAGTCACCGATGATTGATCCCCAATGATCTTTAGATTATCCTACGCAGGACAAGAGTACGGAGTCACAGTCAAGAAGTGTCAGAGGCACTCATGCTTGCAAAAATTCCAAAACCTTTAGCTCATCCACTCTAGTCTGGAGGACCAAAAACCACAGAGTCTATTTAAGTTTAATAGCTTTATTAAAGGTAAACACATTTATTAAAATCAACTTTGTCATAAAACTATTTAACTGAAAACGGAAAAGTGCTTAGTGCTGACGATTAATTGGACACATTTCTTGTGGTCGAGCCGAGCTCTCACCTGGTTTGAACTTGATCCTGGACTCGTGTTCTTAGAAGTCAAGCTTCTGTCTGTTAGGAGAAAAAGTGGTGCGTGTTAAAAATAAAAAGCAAGCATTTATCAGTTGTGCATAAAAGTGCAGCAAGACAACAGCCTTCCCTGGAAAAAGGGACATTTTTACTTTAGAGTAGACAGTCACAAATTATTACATTGTATTCTGTTTTTTTAACATTTCTTTATGACTCATAGACCAAATATTATATAGTAGTGAGTGGTGTATTCTAACATTCTTAAATGTACTTTGTAGGTGGAACATCTGGTGGTGGGGCCAGCGCGGAGGTGGCGGTGTTGGGCGAGGACTCGGAGGACTCTGGGGAGGAAGCGGTGCAAGAGCCGGCGGACGGTCCTGTGGGGGTTCCCACGGTGGTGGCGGGAACAGGTAAGCTATATATTCCTTACTTATTGAGATTGAAGACTGCATAGTGTGCTTTCTGCACAGGTGTATTACAAATCAACCAGGTAGTAGCCTCCTCGAAATGTACTCTGACTTAGCTGTGAAGTTTTTGGTGAGAAGAATCCCAATAAGATCTTAGATGAACGTGATGGATGGGATGAACGAAAAGCGAAAGAAGGGTGTAAGTGGGACGCGAAATTTTATGATGGCTGGCAAAGAAGGTGGCTGGGAAGGAAAGAATATGGTATGGTGCATGGCTGGGTCAATGATGAAGCAAGGATGGGTGGAAGGACAGCAGCCTGGGTGGGTGAAACAGAAACTGTATGTGTGCGTATACTTTGAATGAATGGATGCCTGGAGCATGGTATTCTCTGACTCTTAGATAGCACATGTGTATCTAGAGAGAGTAGATTGTCGCTGGATGAACTAAGTGTTACCTTGAAGAGCATGTACCACCGCACCCGCACGTCCGTTCCAGTGTAGGGAAGGCAAGGAAAAGAAATTGTAAATGTGTCCAATACTACCATGAATAGTAGCAGTACTTTGTATTGCAACTGCAAGCACAGCATATATCCGGTTATTACGGTGGACACTCCGTACCTCTCTTAATAACTTTAGTTTAGTTGTAGTACGTCATTCATGTGTGGGTATATCACTGTTCACTCAATATTAAGCAAAGCACCTAAAGTCATCCCATATGTCATCAAATACGTCCCATGTGAAGTGATAGATAATCAAATTATTTAGCTTCTTCATTTTCCTTTTCTAGTACTCATTTGCACTGTAGGGTGAGAGGTAAATTAATTAAGCAGTAGCCCTTGTAACAGAGTATTCTCAGTGCCACCCGTAATAGAAAAGTAATAGCTTCACCACCTGCATGCACTGGACCGGTACAGTAACGCCAGTGTGTCTCACTCATCATGGTGTGCAACTGTTTTTCTCGGGTGCAAGTTCACTGTGCTGCCATTCTGCCGGCTTGCATAAGATAACGTACCAATTTTCCTAAACAAGAGAGAAGAAGAAGAATAAGACTGGGGTACTGTCATAGTCGACTGTAATGGAAGTCCATAGTGGTCGTAGAATTTGTTCATTAAACTACCACTAATGTTAGAGCAAGGATGCAGAAGTGGGAGGTTACATAGATACTGTCCTCAATAGTTATGTACTGTGCTATCAATTTGCTACTTGTACTGTGACCCAACTTTCGGCTCATTCACTTTGTGTTATTAATGCTAAGGAGCATTGGTTACAGACTATGTCTTTCTTTCTTCATATAGTTGCTCCTTCCAAATCAACATCACGGAGGGAGCAGGCTCGAATGGCCCGGCAACGGAGGCTGGATGCCACTGTCGCCGAATATCGGCGGCTGGTGGCCCTGGAGGAGGAGGAGGACACGCAGTCGACCGGTGCAACCACCACAACATCCTCGACTGGGACAGCTGCATCCTCTTCCGTGACCCCACGGGCCGCCAGCATGCGCAGTGCTCCAGCGGTACGGAGCCGGGCTAAGAAAGCCAACCGCCACCGCCAAGCAGCAGAAAGACCAGCTGCCCCCCACAGGAGCTGCAAGGCACGCCAGCGCCGCCTAGGAGTCCGAATGTCCTACCTGGAGCAGGAGGTCCTTACGTACAAGAACTTGGTGGAGGGCCTCCGCTTTGACCTTGCCACCCTCCGCAAGGAGTATGATGCCCTGGCCGCAAAATTCACCAGCACCCTCCAGTAGTGGAGTGTCCCTTGCCCTTTTTTTAGAGACTGTTGGGGGGTGGGATTTGGGAGTTGGGTTCTTTTTGGGACTTTTCAAAGACAATCGTTGGGGTTAGGGAGGGTCTGAGGGAGATTATTTTGTTAGGGCTACATAAATATACTTTTTTGAACTTTATCTGACCATACCTGTTTTTTACTGGTTTTCAGTCTGGTGGGTGGGGGACGGGGGTGTAACAGTAAGTTTGTTTTCCTGAACAGTCGTAGGACTTTAGTAGTACTACCGTCAATCTCTCGTCTAGTCCTAATACTCCATTATACTACCTCCCACCAAACGCTTATCTTACCTGTAATTTGTGTTAGAAATTAGGGCTAGGCCCAGGGCTGGCTCCACGTGAAATGGGGATTAACGTTGGCAATCCTGGGCGGGTGAAATTTCCTCATTGCGGTGGTACTAGTGGTGTGACACAGTGGCAGTTGCATGCCTATGGAAAAAAAGAAAACGTTTCCTGGTTTGTCCTTACTGTAGCATTACAACAGTTACGGTACGATCGAGAATATAGCAGGTGACAGTACACTAGAACAGTGCCATAATGTAGCCTAACAATTGGTAAAGTATTTGCTTGCAAGTATAACTAGTACTTGCGTTGAATTTATTTGACATTGGCTCCTACTACTAGAAGAAATAGTACTGAAGCTGAGTAAGTCTAGAAGATATCCTCGTATTCCTTTGCCAGCCTGTTGCTATGACCTTATCCTCCCCAGCAAGTGTGTGGAATTATTGATGTCATTTTAGTCAGACATCAAGCTAAACAACACAGCCCGGGGGAAGAGGGTTAGGGTTTGGAAAATGGATGGGAATGTGGGTTTCTTTTTGGGTAGGTTTTGTGGAGAGAAGAAAAAAAAATGCACAGCCTGGACAAACAATAATTGAAGATAAAGAAATCTTTTGGTACAAACTAAAGCTAAGCACATTCAGTCACACTCATAGAAGAAAACAATTGATACTGTATCTGTATTCTGTATGTTATTGGAGTTGTCCTGTTGAATTTGGTAAGTAAGTTGCATGCAGCAAACAATTCCTCTTATTAGCGGCACTCCTCCATTCCAGCTGACGCTTCGTCCATCAATGTTGGTGACCACTGACAGAAGACACCCTGTCCACTGCCTGCCTTGCGGATGTTGACTAAAACCCGGCCTGTAATTATTGAACGGAAAACAGGAAGTGCTGTTACAATACCACTGATAAATAAATAAAAGGTATGTACGCTGTGTGGTGCAAAAAGTCACACTTTGATTTCCCTAATAGACAGTACAATATTTTTGAAATTGCGTGCTCTGTCTGAGTCACCTTTTTAAGGATAAATAAGTATGGCCAAAATATTATAGCGGATCTTTCCCATCAAGGTAGGTGTACTGTAAACTGTGTTTTAGAACACAATTTGACCTTCCCAGCAATGCTCCCACCAAGACCCTTACTAAAGCCAGTCGCAAAAATGTAGAAGACCCCCAATCAGAGCTCCAACAACGATGCATAGCAGAAAAATGGTGACAAAACGTACTTTGAAAGTAACAGTAGGCCCAAATACACCCTTACCGACCGTGGATTGTATTCAAACCACTTGCAAGCAAGCAAAAGTATCCATAGCCAGCATCGCTCCAACAGTGCTCTAAAACCCCAGAACTGCGTTGCAATAGAACACCCCGAAACACATGCAATCCTGCTGCTAGGGCTAACCCTAACGAACCCTAACTTACAAAAAGTGCCAAAAGGTGTTTCCTTATGGATTTTGTCCAAAACACTTCTATCCGGTATTAGACCTTCCCAGGAATGCCCCAGCCAAGACCCGCCAACCCACCCGCAAAAAAGTACGCGACAACACCCCCAAACAGCGAAAAAGATAAATCTCATACTAACTATATCTCTCGGCCTTCGGTCCAAACGCGCTGTGCAGCTAGGTCATCATCATAACTCCTGTTTTCCACCACGGATTTCCTGAAAAGCAAATGCAATCAAGATTAGACTGTCGCAGCAGTGCTTCGACAGAGACCCCGGCCGCAACCCACCCACGAACAGCAGGAAGCCCCCCAAAACGCTACATTGAGCAAGATGTCAGAAGAAATAGCAAAAAAAACGCTTTTCCTTAAGGTTTTTGTCCAAAACACTTCTATCCGGTATTAGACCTTCCCAGGAATGCCCCAGCCAAGACCCGCCAACCCACCCGCAAAAAAGCACGCGACAACACCCCCAAACAGCGAAAAAGATAAATCTCATACTTACTATATCTCTCGGCCTTCGGTCCAAACGCGCTGTGCAGCTAGGTCATCATCATAACTCCTGTTTTCCACCACGGATTTCCTGAAAAGCAAATGCAATCAAGATTAGACTGTCGCAGCAGTGCTTCGACAGAGACCCCAGCCGCAACCCACCCACGAACAGCAGGAAGCCCCCCAAAACGCTACATTGAGCAAGATGTCAGAAGAAATAGCAAAAAAAACGCTTTTCCTTAAGGTTTTTGTCCAAAACACTTCTATCCGGTATTAGACCTTCCCAGGAATGCCCCAGCCAAGACCCGCCAACCCACCCGCAAAAAAGCACGCGACAACACCCCCAAACAGCGAAAAAGATAAATCTCATACTTACTATATCTCTCGGCCTTCGGTCCAAACGCGCTGTGCAGCTAGGTCATCATCATAACTCCTGTTTTCCACCACGGATTTCCTGAAAAGCAAATGCAATCAAGATTAGACTGTCGCAGCAGTGCTTCGACAGAGACCCCGGCCGCAACCCACCCACGAACAGCAGGAAGCCCCCCAAAACGCTACATTGAGCAAGATGTCAGAAGAAATAGCAAGAAAAACGCTTTTCCTTAAGGATTTTGTCCAAAACACTTCTATCCGGTATTAGACCTTCCCAGGAATGCCCCAGCCAAGACTCGCCAACCCACCCGCAAAAAAGCACGCGACAACACCCCCAAACAGCAAAAAAGCTAAATCTCATACTTACAAAATCTCTCGGCCTTCCGTCCAAACCCGCTGTGCAGCTAGGTCACCAATCATCATAACTCCTGTTTTCAACCACGGATTTCCTGAAAAGCAAATGCAATCAAGATGAGACTGTCGCAGCAGTGCTCCCAGACCCCAAAACTCACCCACAAACACCCGGAACCCCGCCAAAGAGCACCTCAAAGGCAAGCAAGTCAGCAAAAACGGCAAGAAATTTCCACCTCATATTTGGTCCAAAACACTTTTATCCATTATTAGAGCTTGACAGCAATGGGCCCAAAGCCGTCAACTCACCCGCAAAGAAGTAGAACACCCCCACAAGTGCTGAGTCTTTCTTCATTGGGCGTAATCCAGCACTCTGCTTTGAGGGAAATCGCAGTCTGGAGGAGGAGGATAGAGGAGCATGTTCTTCTGAACTTGTGAACCTGAGGAATCTAGACTGCGGCACCTTCAAATCAATAAGCAAACAAGTGAAGACAGTTCTGCTGATGGGCTTGTTTTTGTGGTTAGGTGATTAAAGTTTGAATTAAATTAACTGTGCAAAACAAAGAAAGACAGACACACAGGAGTAAAAGTGAATAAGGACGAAAAAGAAAGTTATTGATTCATTGTCTCATTTTCAGGGCTCGGTGTCAGGGAATAAGAATAAGAGTTCGTCATCATACTCTGCGAATTCAGGCAGGATGAGGTCAGCGTCACCGAACAGAGAACAAATTCCCTCATCTACGTTGCTGTCCTCCTCGTCTTCATGCGGCGTGCTTTCTCGTACTTTGTAATCTGGTGGTATGAGGTGCTGATTCATCTTGATCATTGTTAGCCTCTCCACATTTTTGGGCGAGAGGCGGCTCCGTTTGGGAGTTACAATGCCACCAGCAGCACTGAAAACATGTTCAGAAGACACACTTGCGAGTGGGCAAGACAAGTAGTTTATAGCCAGGTTGGAGAGCTGTGGCCACAATTGTTTTTTGCCATGCCAATACTGCAATGGCTCATCATTAAGAAAGACCTCTGTTGAGTCATTCAGATAGTCCTGCACCATCGACTAAAGGTCATCAACGGTTCCTCCACTTTGCTTACTTTTTGCTGTGCCTGTGACTTTTTTTCGAGAACCATACCCAAGCAAACTTAGCCAATCCTCTACAGCAGCCACTGTTACTGTTGTGTGTGGTGCAGATGATCCAGTTGCCGGTGTCTTTAACGGCTGAGAGGTCACTTGTGCCCCAGCCACAGGTGCAGAAGTGGATTCTTGTGACTGGGGATGGCCTGCTGATGCTGATGCTGATGTACTGCCTTCTCCTTCAATAACCTGCCGTTCTTTTTCAAAGCTCTTGGCTGACCAGGCTAGCCAATGTTTGTACTTTTGAACATCTTCATCAGTAAAAGGAAAGAATGCTTCGCCTGCCAGCGCCTTTTTGTAGCGTGGATCCAGAATAGTAGCACAAATGTAATGCTGTTCTGACTTGATCTTTTGAAGACGTTCATCACCACGTAGGCGCTCTAATAATTTCTCAGACAAAATAAAAGGGTCTTTTTTTTTACATCTTTTTCAAACTCAGAAGACACCGCCATCAGTTGGTGCTCCAGCATGCACAACAATGGGATAGCTTTCCCCAAATTACAGTCCTCCTGGCTGACTGCACGCGTGAAGAACTCAAAAGGACGAAGCATGTCTGTCAGGCTTTTAACTATGTCCCATTGCGCCGCAGCCATCCGCAGGTCCTCCTTCTGAGATGTACCCTCTGTTAAGAAATAGTGATCGAGTACCGTATACTGCTCATACAGACGCTCAAGCATGTAGAAGGTTGAGTTCCAACGTGTTGCCACCTCCTGGATGAGTGCTTTCACTGGCATTCGACGTTCAAGTAGCAGCCTCCTCAGATGCTTCCGGGCCTTAAAAGAATGGCTGAAATGGTTGCACATTTTGCGGCAGGTGGCCATTACCGCGAACGCTGCACTGTCTCTATCACTCAAGAATTTTTGAACTACCAGGTTGATACAGTGCGCCAAACACGGCACTCTGATATAGCCACCCAGCGACATGGCCTTAACTACATTGGCGCCATTATCCGTGGAAACATAACCAATCTTGCGTTTTTTTGGGGATAGCATTTTCGAGACCTTTTTGTTAAACTCGTCCAAAATGTTTTCGGATGTGTGACTTTTCTCCAAGCCAAACATGGCTAGTGTTGCATGTTTCCGAGCAGCTTTGAAAACTTGGTCCGAGTCAACACCTGCGTTTAGCTTTGCTTTAACACCTGAAAAAGAGACCCAGTGTGCAGTGATGCACATGTAATCAGCGCCTGCGCCACTGGTCCACATGTCTGTTGTCAGATGTATTGTGTGAACAGCGCTCTTCTGCAAAGCTGCCCCAATCGCCTCCAGCACATCTTCATGTAGTGCTGGAACCGCAACTCTGGCAAAATAGAACCGGCTAGGAACCTTCCATTTAGGGCAGAGCGTTGCCACTAATTCTAGAAAACCTACCGCTTCTACAAAAGAAAAAGGGAGAAGGTCCACAGCTAGCATTTTAGCCAGCTTAGTGTTATACAGACGCGTCAGTGGGTGGTTGCGTTCATATGGCACGTCTGAAGAAAACATGGTTCTAATGTTGCCCTGGACCAAGCATTTACGGGCTGATAATGACTTCGTTGACCCAATTTTGCTCGCTGGTGAACTTTTGTGCGTTGGTGTCTCACTCGCTCCAACACTCTTAGTGTGCCTCACATTGGGTGTGCTGCTGACAGGGGTACTGGGTGTAAGGGAAGTGTTTGACACGTCTTCTTCTTCCTCCTCGTCATCATCAGATGCAACATCAACGTTTTCTTGAATTCGGGCTTCCTTGATCGCATCTAGGTGCGCAAACCATTGGACAGTGTGCTGTCTCCTAAGATGACCTCTCTGGCCTCCGGTACCATAGTTGGTACCTGACTTACCACGACTAACTGCAAGCTTACAAAGGGTACAAATGGCAAACTTTGGATTTTTTTGACAAACAGTAAAGAAGTCCCAAACTGGGGACTTGAAGTGTCTGTGGGGCCTGGAGGAGGCGGCGATACTGGTGGTGGTGGTCATGAAGCTAATGCCAGATGGAATGGAGGATCTGGATTGCCCAACTTTTGTACATTGTGCACTTTCACCGCCACTAATTAAGGTCGAGGTGGATGGAGGTCCCTTCTTGCCAGAAAGAAATATGGAAGCGGGACGAGTTGGTGTACTACTTAACTCCAATGATTGTGGTGTTTCCACTGCCTCCTCATCGACAACATCATCATCATCACGCTCAGCAGCTCTTCGGGCTAGGGTCAAAATGTCTGTTTGCTGCATGCCCGCTGGGGCTGCAGTGACCTTTATGATGACTGGGTCGTCGTTGTCAGAGTCTTCATCAGCAGCAGTATCCGCCACTTCTTGTTGAGCCTCATCACACTCCATAACTCTGAGACTTTGGACGAGCTTCCTTTTACGCTTAACTACCTTTGTCAGATCATGGTGTGCCTCACTCTCAGACGGCAGTGGTGCTGGTTCCCAAGTTTGATCCATATCATCAGAAGGAGGTGTGCTTGAAGAAGATGTAGACACCACCCTTGATCTCTTCCTTGCTAGGGGTGTGGAAGACAATGAATGATCATCAGGAGGAGTGGCTTCCTCAAATGATACCTCGCCTTGATTGTCGATTTCCTGATGTGCCCCTACTTCGGGAGGAACAACTATTGTGGGCACTTGTGACCCTCCATGCACCTCTGCTTGCGCATCTCCTTGCGCTGCCTCTCCTTCCACATGTACTTGGGCTTGTACTTGCACATGTGATTGTTGTTGCGGCTGTGGTTGTTCAACACTCGTCAGATGAGCTACAACAACCTGTGTTGATTGAGGGACATTGCTGCTGCTTTCTTGCGATGAGCCAACATCACTGGTCGATGGTGATTGAACAAGTAGATTGGCTGCCTCTGCAGCACTCAAGGGCTTGGACTTAAGTTGGCATGGTGGTGGTGGTGGCACTGAGCCCAATGGAGCGGGGGTGCTGCTGCCAGCTTGGTCCCCAGCAGATCCCGCTGCTGCTGCAGGCATACTTTTTTTTTACTCCCAAAAAAAGGGGCGGGCGGCACACCAATCTCCTTGGTAACTTGCTTCTTCTGCTCCTTACTGGCACCTTTCTTGCTAGAGGAGCTACGGGTAACTTTTTTTGGGGCCATCTTCTTCAGAGCAGGTCAGAACAGCAGGCAGCAGTTGCACGAGTTGCAGAGTTGTCTGTGTCCAGACGTGACGTCGTGTGACGTTATGCTGCACACACACACCGCTGCAGGACTTCTTCCTGGCACTGGTGGTTCTCTTGAGTCTTGTGCACCTAAAAGCAATGGAAGACAGAGGAACATCAGTTCAGTTATACACCCCAAAAAATCGACAAAACACAGAAAAATCAGCACAATCCCATGCCATCCATGATGTTTACATTGAAGACACCCCACAGAAAGACTAGGGCCATGCAAGTATGCAACACTCACTACCCCTGGGCATAATGGATGAAAAGTAGGCAAAATAAGCGCAGGCCTCAGACACTGCCTCTCTTCAAAATGGCCCCTTACACCCCAAGCACATGTTGCCTGTACCAGCCAGCACTCAAGATGGCCACCACCACCACCCACATGGCCAGTCCACATCAACAGTACACCCCCAAAAAACAGAAAACCAGCCAGAAATCACCACAATCCAATGCCATCCATGATGTTTACATTAAAGAGAGTGAGACCACACCACAGGCACACTCAGTCCATGCACCACTACCCCTTGGCAAAAGGCCACACCAGCAGCCCCAAAAAAACAACAAAAAACACAAAATTCAGCACAATCCCAGCCCATCCATGGCCTCAATGGTGTTTAAATTCAAGAAGACACCCCTCAGAAACACTAGGCCCATGCAACACTCACTACCCCTGGGCATAATGGATGAAAAGTAGGCAAAATAAGTGCAGGCCTCAGACACTGCCTCTCTTCAAAATGGCCCCTTACACCCCAAGCACATGTTGCCTGTACCAGCCAGCACTCAAGATGGCCACCACCACCACCCACATGGCCAGTCCACATCAACAGTACACCCCCAAAAAACAGAAAACCAGCCAGAAATCACCACAATCCAATGCCATCCATGATGTTTACATTAAAGAGAGTGAGACCACACCACAGGCACACTCAGTCCATGCACCACTACCCCTTGGCAAAAGGCCCCACCAGCAGCCCCAAAAAAACGACAAAAACACAAAATTCAGCACAATCCCAGCCCATCCATGGCCTCAATGGTGTTTAAATTCAAGAAGACACCCCTCAGAAAGACTAGGCCCAAGCAACACTCACTACCCCTGGGCATAATGGATGAAAAGTAGGCAAAATAAGTGCAGGCCTCAGACACTGCCTCTCTTCAAAATGGCCCCTTACACCCCAAGCCAGTCCACATCAACAGTACACCCCAAAAAAACAGAAAAACAGCCAAAAATCACCACAATCCAATGCCATCCAGGATGTTTACATTAAAGAGAGTGAGACCACACTACAGGCACACTCAGTCCATGCACCACTACCCCTGGGCAAAAGGCCACACCAGCAGCCCCCAAAAAACGACAAAAACAACAAAAAACAGCACAATCCCAGCCCATCCATGGCCTCAATGGTGTTTAAATTCAAGAGGACACCCCACAGAAAGACTAGGCCCATGCAAGTCACCACCCCTGGGCAAAGGGCCCCACCAGCAGCCCCAAAAAAACGACAAAAAACAATAAAATCAGCAGAATCCCAGCCCATCCATGGCCTCAATGGTGTTTAAATTCAAGAAGACACCCCTCAGAAACACTAGGCCCATGCAACACTCACTACCCCTGGGCATAATGGATGAAAAGTAGGCAAAATAAGTGCAGGCCTCAGACACTGCCTCTCTTTAAAATGGCCCCTTACACCCCAAGCACATGTTGCCTGTACCAGCCAGCACTCAAGATGGCCACCACCACCACCCACATGGCCAGTCCACATCAACAGTACACCCCCAAAAAACAGAAAACCAGCCAGAAATCACCACAATCCAATGCCATCCATGATGTTTACATTAAAGAGAGTGAGACCACACCACAGGCACACTCAGTCCATGCACCACTACCCCTTGGCAAAAGGCCACACCAGCAGCCCCAAAAAAACAACAAAAAACACAAAATTCAGCACAATCCCAGCCCATCCATGGCCTCAATGGTGTTTAAATTCAAGAAGACACCCCTCAGAAACACTAGGCCCATGCAACACTCACTACCCCTGGGCATAATGGATGAAAAGTAGGCAAAATAAGTGCAGGCCTCAGACACTGCCTCTCTTCAAAATGGCCCCTTACACCCCAAGCACATGTTGCCTGTACCAGCCAGCACTCAAGATGGCCACCACCACCATCCACATGGCCAGTCCACATCAACAGTACACCCCCAAAAAACAGAAAACCAGCCAGAAATCACCACAATCCAATGCCATCCATGATGTTTACATTAAAGAGAGTGAGACCACACCACAGGCACACTCAGTCCATGCACCACTACCCCTTGGCAAAAGGCCCCACCAGCAGCCCCAAAAAAACGACAAAAACACAAAATTCAGCACAATCCCAGCCCATCCATGGCCTCAATGGTGTTTAAATTCAACAAAACAGTTGTATCATGCACCCCTAACCAACCCTGGTCCTACTGGATACTGTGGCTACCCACAATATAATTTATTTAATGCTCTGAAAAAGTTCCAAAATTGTACTTGCAGCAACTCTAATGCCCCAAACAAACTTACTTGTGAAAGTTGATTTCTAATCCAAAAGTGATCCAAAGACAGTCAAAAAGGCCTCAAATCCAAATATCCAGCAGCACCCACAAAAAGTAATCCTTCCAGCTCCAGATCCAAATGAAAGTGACCAGGAGATGGACAAAGCACTGGGAGGAGCCTGCTGGACAGGAACAGGAAGTTGGAGACTGTGGGGCACTTCCTTCCTCCCCCCCCCCCAAAAAATGGACTCCTTGCAAAAAAAAAGGCCATGCAAATGTCAACCTGAGGAGTGATTCTGATAAAAATCATAATTTTCTGAAGGTTTATCCTGTTTGCTGGTGATTTTCTTGTGCAGAATTGCAAAATCTCTATTTTGCGAGTGCGAGATTGTTCCTTTCCGCCGCAACTACGTGTTCGCAATTGCGAACTCTCGCGAGGTGTGCTGTGCAAGGTGGCAAGCCGCGATTACGTATTCGCGGGCGCCAAACTCCCGCGGGATCACGCAGCAAGATCTAAAATGGCGTGGCACTAGAAAAATATGATCGAGAAAAACAACTCGGCAAACGCTTAATGACGGAAAGTGAACGCCGTGCACCACGCCGCGCGCCTCAACCAAGCAAAAAATCCGCCGCGAGCGGATTCACGGATTTTCGACAAATTCGCGAGAGTTCGCGGATTGCGAATTTGCGGAAAATCCGAAAAATCCGCGAGCGGAGCGGATTTTACGCCCATACTTAAATATACCAACTCAAGCTGTTTTGATCTGTGATGGGGACATAATGCTGTCCTCTACTGTGAGTCCCAATAACTTGGGCAAGTACAGACAAACTCCTTTAATTAATGATAAAGTGGCTCAGGCCTACAGGGACACATGTGCTAGTGTCACAATGGTGACACCCATCTTTGTGAACCATGGACAGATCATACTAGGTGAAAATTACCTAGTGACCAATGCTAGCAATGCTACTACCACTCACAGAATGGCAGTTGTTAATTTCTCCTGGGGAGGGGTAACTGGCCTCAAGAAGGTTGTGGTTAGCTCAGACCTCCCTGTTGAATGTTTGCTTGGCAATGACCTAGAGTCTTGTATCAACAAGGGGGAAGCAGGAAAATAGGACAATTTTTAACGGGGTCCAATGTATGTGTCCCAGAAAGTACCAACAACAAAGAATCTACAGAGTTCCCCGGGAAGAGTCAACTAAATGACTAACGTTAACCTCTCTCTCATTGAGTTTCACAGAAAAAGTGAATGTTGTGAACCCTTTACGGAATTTGGGGATGCCTCACACAGGTCACCGGTTGGACGACTATTGTCATCCCACCCGGCGATCGTCCAGCGTCATCATCGGTATCCTGCCCCTGCGACAGACTGGCGGTGCAATGCCTGTCGGGCAGCAACGGATGCTGCACTTTGGCGGGGTTCTTTTATTCCTTAGCCAAAGGGTGTGTGAGTGTGAGGGGCCTAAAAAAGTGCAATAGTGAGCGTGAGTGTGGTCTAAAAAAAGTCAGTAGAGTCCATGGGGCAAAACATTTTTAATGGTATGGCTCACTGCTTTATTAAAAGGAACGATAAGGGGTATTGAGGCGAGACAATTAAAGTAATCGGGCCTCATTCAACCCTTAGTGAACGTGTGGTCAACATGTTTCTTGCCACTAAGGCAATTCATCAGCACCAAAAAGAAGCTCATATAATTGCTATAGATCCCTCAGTGGTCAGAGGAATCAAGTATACGACCTGATGTGTGTCGTAGGGACAATCCTTCGTCCAGTCCCTCCCCAGAACCGTGATCCCAGGGTCGGAAAGCCCTCACGCTGACCTGGTGGGGCCAGAACTGGGTGTACGGAACCTGTTAGTTGCTGGCAGAGGGCGTCTAGTCACCTACCCCTCCCACATCGGTATTACCGCAGGACAGCCGGTTAATGACCTAGAGTCGTCAGCCTGGGGTGAAGTGGAGTATAGGACCCATGCAGAAATGTTAGGAATCTCAGCACATGTCCTTGCTATGACTAGGTCACAGGTCAGAAATTGCAACACTGAACATGCACTGGATTCTGGAGTAATGGACCACTTGCCTACCAGGAGGAGAAGCAGTAGGGTTAAGGCAGTGCTTTCCCCTCTGCCTCAGGAAGAGGATCAACCTTCTGAGGAAGCTGATTGTGAGACTCAGGAAGGAACTGTCCTAGAAGAGCTTGAGCCTGATCAGTTTGAGTTTCTTGGGACAGGGGTATCCTCCAGGGCAGATCTGAGGCAGGCGCAGTTGGACTGCCCTTCTCTTGAACCCCTCAGACAGCAAGCTGATGCTGAGGCTGCAGGGAAAGCTAGTGGGACCCATAAAACTTATTGGGATGAAGGGCTCCTGTATTCAGAGGCTGGAGACCCCAAGCCTGGAGCTTCCAGGAGGTTGGTCATACCTTTGGCATTCAGGGGCTTCCTTTTAACACTAGCCCATGATATTCCTCTTGTAGGACATCTTGGCCAGATAAAGACTTGGGACAGGCTTGTCCCTCACTTTCACTAGCCTCACATGTCAGAAGACACCAAGGAGTTTTGTCGTTCCTGTGTCACCTACCAAGCCAGTGGCAAATCAGGTGGCACCACAATGGCCCCCCTTATACCACTACCTGTGGTGGGGGTTCCCTTTGAACGTATAGGGATTGACATTGCTGGACCAATGGATCCCCAAACAGCCTCATGGCACAGATTTATTCTGGTGGTAGCGGATCATGCCACCAGATACCCAGAAGCTATTTGCCTTAGGACCACAACAGCACCTGTTGTGGCAAGAGCCCTCCTGGGAGTTTTCTCAAGAGTGGGTTCCCCTAAGGAGGTTGTCTCAGACAGAGGTGCAAACTTCATGTCTGGATACCTGACTGCAATGTGGAAGGAGTGTGGAGTGAACTACAAGTTCACCACACCCTATCACCCACAATGTAATGGTCTAGTTGAGAGATTCAACAAGACCTTAAAGGGCATGTTTAAGGGTCTCCCTGAAAAGCTCAGGCGGAGATGGGACATGCTGCTGCCCTGCCTTGTGTTTGCTTATAGAGAAGTCCCACAGAAGGGGGTTGACTACAGCCCTTTTGAACTTTTGTTTGGATATCCTATAAGAGGACCCCTTCGTCTGGTGAAAGAAGGATGGGAGTTACCTCTCAAACTTCCCAAACAAGACATTGTGGACTATGTACTTGGTCTCCGCTCCCGGATGGCAGAGTACATGAAAAAGGCATCTAAAAACCTTGAGGCTAGCCAGGAACTTCAAAAAGCCTGGCATGACCAAAAGGCTGTGCTGACTGTTTACCAGCCAGGACAGAAAGTGTGGGTGTTGGAGCCAGTGGCCCCAGCAACTCTCCAGGACAAGTGGAGTGGACCCTACACTATTGCTGAACAAAAGGGGGAAGTCACCTATTTGGTGGACCTTGGAACTCCCAGGAATCCCCCCAGGGTGCTTCATGTCAACAGACTGAAACCATATGTTGACAGAGCAGACATGGGCTTGCTCATGGCTACTGATGAAGGACAGGAGGAAGAGAGTGACCCTCTCCCAGACCTGCTCTCTCAGAACCCTGATGATGGTTCAGTTGATGGTGTAGCCTTGGCAGGTAGCCTCACTGACCAACAGCACAGGACTGCAGACAAGTTCTGCAGGTCTATAGACATATGTTTTCTCTGACTCCAAGTCAGACTACCTAGTGCACTCATGAAGTGGACACTGGTGACAGTCTGCCTGTTAAAGGTAAGATTTACAGGCAACCTGATCATGTCAGGGACTGTATCAGGACGGAGGTCTAAAAGATGTTGGAATTGGGAGTCATTGAACCCTCTGAGAGCCCTTGGGCCAGTCCAGTAGTCCTTGTGCCTAAACCTCACACCCAAGATGGTAAGAGCGAGATGAGGTTTTACGTGGATTACAGAGGTCTCAATGCTGTCACTTGGACAGATGCCCATCCAATACCCTGGGCAGATGAGATCATAGACAGATTGGTATCTGCCAAGTTTTGGAGCACATTTGACCTGCCTGCTGGCTACTGGCAGATCAGACTAGCTGATGATGCAAAGCCAAAGACAGCATTTTCAACCCCTGGTGGACATTATCAATGTGTGGTAATGCCCTTTGGTTTGAAAAATGGACCTACCACATTTCAAAGGTTGGTGAACAAAGTCCTCTCAGGCCTGGATGACTACTGTGCAGCGTATCTAGATGATATTGCTGTCTTTAGCTCCACTTGGGAAGATCACCTGATCCACCTGAAAAATGTTTTGGAGGCCCTGCAAAAGGCAGGCCTAACTATCAAGGCTACATAGTGCCAGATAGGGCAGAGTCAGGTTGTATACCTGGGCCACCTTGTAGGTATAAGCCAGGTTCAACCATTGCAGAGCAAGATCCACACCAGAATGTACTGGACTGCTCCAACCACCCAGACTCAGGTCAGAGCTTTCTTGGGCCTGACTGGGTATTACAGGAAATTTGTCAAGGGGTATGGTTCCATAGTGACACCCCTTAATGACTTAACTTCCAAGTAAATGCCTAAGAAAGTTCAGTGGACAGTCAGCTGTCTAAAGGCATTTGATGACGTGAAGCAGGCCATGTGCACTGCACCAATTCTGCAATATCCAGACTACTCCAAAGGAGTCATTGTTCAAACAGATGCTTCTGAGTTGGGGGTAGGGGCTGTGCTATCACAATTGAATAAAGATGGTCAAGACCAGTCAGTAGCTTTTATTAGCAGAAGGCTGACCCCTAGAGAGAAACGTTGGTCAGCTATTGAGAGGAAGGTCTTTGCTGTGGTTTGGGCACTGAAGAAGCTGAGGCCATACTTGTTTGGTACTCACTTCAAAGTTCAGTCTGACCATAAGCCCCTCTTGTGGCTAAAACAGATGAAGGGTGAAAATCCCAAAATGCTCAGGTGGTCCATTTCCCTACAGGGTATGGACTTTACAGTGGAACATAGACCTGGGAGTAACCATGCCAATGCAGATGGACTCTCCAGATATTTCCACTTAGAACATGAAGACTCAACTGGTCAACTGCATTGGGGGGGGGTTGTGTAGGAGATTAGGGTCTGCTTCCTATGGTTACCCCTACTTTTTGCTGTGATTCTGTGGTTTTTCGACTTTAGTGTGGCTGTGGACCTGCTAATCAGGCCCACAGCCCAGCTGTTCTCTCTCTAAATTGATATAATGTACTTTAGGTAGGCCTGGGCGATAAATTCCGTTCCGCTCGCGGAATTTGGGTAATTTCGCATTCCGCGGAGAACGGGAAATTGCCCAAAATGCTGCGTTCTGCGACTTTGCAAAATTTTTGCTTGTTTGTGCTCCCAAAATGCGCGAGCACGCAAACAGCAGTTGCGGACATGAAAAAAGCATCGTGAACAATTATGCAATTACGCAAATTACGCCCAGCCCTAACGTTAGGTACAAATCAGATTGGTTACTGGGTCCCCCTTGTGAGCCCCTGTATAGTGTACCATAGGTACCCAGGGCATAGGATCACCTTAGGCCTACCAGGGGCTGCAACATGTATTGTGACACCCCTGGTTTGCCTTCCAAACTGACACCACAGGTCTGTTCACTCAGCCTGGGTAAGGTGGTGTAATCACCCCTTACTTAGATATAGTATACCTATATCTATATATACATATAGACACATATACACCTATAAGTCACTCCTATTGCAAGCCTTGACAATCCTAGAGGCAGAGTGCTTGGTTTTATGTGAGAGGGTACCCTAGCATGAGCTAAGCCCCTCTGCAGCTTTCGGAACCATCTCCTTATAGCTGTTCTATGATATAGCCATACCATATACTCTTAAGTGCATCATAATCCTCGCGGTTATTGCTAACTTTGACTTTATCAAAACATGTTGTGTAAGGTGTCAAACCCTTTGGAATACTCCCCCCCCCACCACTACTGGCGGCGGGGATAGCATTCCACCCTTCTAGAGGAAGAAGACATGCAGTTACTGGTTTACCCGGTTAAAGTTAAACAGAGCCTCAGCATCCCAAAATGGATGCTGCTGCCACAGACAAGAATCTGACCTCCTGTTGCTGGACGAAACTCCGGCAAGGGAGGCCTGGGCAATTGGTTTCCTGTCCAGGGAGGTGCCACCACCTCCCCAGACAGGTTTTTGTGTCTTGGGGCAGGGAGGGCTGCATTCAGTGAATGTTTTCCAGACACTGCCTGGGGCACACTAGGTGCTCCATGCATCTCCCAGTTCAAACCGGTTGCTGTGGCGCTCTGTCCCAGCTCTGCACGAAATTGGACAAAGGGAAAGGGGTGTAACCACCTCCTTCCCAGGTCCACCCATAGGAGGGACCTTATGGGTAGTCCAGCCCCTAAACTTAGTATAAGTATAGGAGCCCAGTCACTAGGGCTTTAGATTACCCTGGACGAAACTCTGAAACATAAATCCTGGACCTTCGACATTCCAATTCGACTGGAAGTCGGAATACATCACCCTTGTGGTCAAGGAGTGACCACCCTGTTGAAACATGCACCAACAGCAACTTTGCCAGTCTGCATTTTTTACCCCGACCTTCGCTCACAGCAAAGCTGAGACCCGTGGCAGACACGAGAGACGTGGGACCGGAACTCCTGGACATCCTGCATTTTGCAAGCTGCACTTACTTCTTGAGGTAACTCGAAGTTATGCATTGGGGTGCTTGAAGCCCCAGACCCGAGCACCATTTGCACCGAAGCTCAGTGGCCCCCACTCCACGAGTGACCCGTGGGCCCGCTTTTGCATTTCAGCTTGACCCGTCTTTGCAGTTGCTTGTCCTTTGGCTAGTGAGCCCCTGAAGACTTTCCTTTACATCTAACTTGCTTTCCTGGTTGCTCCAGACTTGCTCCAACTTCCCTACAAAGGAGAAGTTCCTCAGATCTTGCTGGTCTGCTCTGAAGCCAATCTTGACATCCTGCATGGGTTGCGTTTGCCAAGGCTTGTTGGGTCCAGTCTGGATACCGACACTTCAGTCAACCAGATCCTTTGTGGGACAGCTCGAATCCAGCTCCTGGTTGTCATCGACACCTCCTGGTCCTCGTGGCTGAAGAGACAAACTTCACATCTTCACCTGAAATCACCCGACATCTGGTGGCATCTTCCTATCTCCACCCTGGTCACTGGCAAGTGACCCAGACTCTGTCCCTTCTGCTTTCTGGTACTACAGATCTTCGATCCACCCTTGGATCCACCCGAACACTTTTCCTCTGGTCGCCTGCAGCTCTTCTTTGCAGCTCTCCATTGAAAACGACGACGAAACCCGACACGAAAAGACACCTATGGTTCTTATACCACTATTTTAGTATATGGTTTGTGAGGCCCCTAGGGTATAACGTATACTGTGCAACTATTCGTATAGTAATTGAGTAACTTGTATTGTACTTTTACCTCTGACCTCATAAAGAGTGCAGAGGGGTTGTGTTTAGAATAAATACATATCTATTGGATATATACCTTGTGTGGGGTCCTTTCATTTGGTACTCAAGGGATTATAATTGGTAAAACAACTTGCTTAATACGCTCTCTGAAGTCTTAGCCTGATGACTGCTGATCCATGCTACCACTAGGATAGCTTTCTATAAGGTTGACTTTACAACCATCATCAATAAGGGTCGATTAGACTGGTGCAAGGTGCCCACTAGAACTAGTGGACATCCGTCTTTTCAGCAGTCTTCTGCAGTTTGAAAGGAAGTTAATCAGTCTAGAAAAAATACTCCAAAGCTTTCCCCCAACTTGGGCGAGCTGGCATTTATGGAGGACCATGGTGGGACCGGGCACATTGCACGATTACGGGTCACTTTGTAAGGAATGATCCGCCAGCTGCACAGCCTCATGCCATCTGGTCGAGAGGTGATCTTGCTGCAGTGTGGGGTGGTGATGGGCGTGGTCGCAGGTGCTTTTCCGCTCACCCACTCCTCTTTTAGATGCTGTATAGATTCTTTTACGATAATTTAGGGGCATATTATCAAGCACGCGTTCATTATTATCGCCGGTTTAACAGCAGAAAACTGCTGCTAAAGCGGCGATAATGGGCTTGATAATATGCCCTGGAGAATTCCAATAGAAGCCCATGATCACACCAGAACATGGGGACATATTAGCAAAAACCTTGTTAAAATTATCGCCGTTTTAGCGGCAGGAAACTGCCGCTAAAACTGCGATAATGTGCTTGCTAATATGCGTCATAGAATTCCAATAGAAGCCCAGGTTAGATGTGCAGGACATCTAACCTGGGTTTCTATTGGAATTCTATAACGCATATTAGCAAGCCCATTATCGCCGTTTTAGCGGCAGTTTCCACGCTGCTAAAAAAAGCCATAATTTTAACGAGGTTCTTGCTAATATGACCCATGGACTTCTATTGGAATTCTCAAGGGCATATTATCAAGCCCATTATCGCTGCTTTAGCGGCAGTTTTCTGCCACTAAACCGGCGATAATAATGAACGCCGTTCTTGATAATATGCCCCTTAGTTCCACTTTTTTATGGTGTGTGCAATGTTTTTAACTTTGTTTCCGATTTTGCCGGAGCTGTCAAGTAGATAAGAAGCACCTTTCCTCATGTTGGGGCGGGTGAATTCATGGTTGGCGGGGATACTTCAGGTCACCCTTGGCATCTCACGGTAGTACTACACATACAATAGCAGTGTGTCATTGTGGCTTGAAAGAGGGTGCCTGCAGCATTTTTTTTAATAGAAGCTGCAATTAGATGGAGTTGGGATGTTCGCTCTTCGTGGCACTGTTTCCCTCCTCTCTGCGAGCACAGTGGCATTTTGGGGAAATTGACTCTGGGGTTTGAGATGCGGTTGGCACCAGGAGACCAACGTATGGCAGTTGCCCAGACTGGCTTTATGGTGGTGTGGGGTACCCAGGTATGGTTGCTCTGGGATGGGCAGGCCTCTTGAGTGTTTTTTTGGATTTTGAGATCAAGGACTTCAAGTATGGACTTTTTTCTGCTGGTAGAGTAGGAGCGCAAGGATTTTTTTTATAAGAGCAATAATCCGGATTTTCACAGGAGTCTGCAAGCCCTTTAGATTGCTCAACGCCTCAAGATGCAGAGGTACCAGAGGCACTGGGTTGAAGACTAAATATGAGCCCACAGAATGTTCTTTACAGAAAGGAAGTGGCCTTTGGTGACTCGAGGTTTAGCTGACTATCTTCAACACTGAGGGGCAGATTTACAAGCCCCTTGCGCAACTTTTGCGTCACTTTTAACATGGTAAAAGTGACGCAAAAGTGGCGCAAGGGGCTTGTAAATCTGCCCCTGTGAGGATCTTTTTCAAAATCATGTAAATAATTTGAGGTGTGATATCTCTGTAGTGCAGAAGGTATTAAGCTCTTGCTCTGTGTGTTTTGTAAATGAAATATGATCTAAGAGTGTAATACTGCTCTCCAAAACCAAAGCTTTGTGGTCTCAGGCTGTCATTATGGAAATAGACTGGAGGGGGAGAAAATGTTGCTTCGGAGCGTATCATGTAACAAGGTTACTGAGGGGCATATTATCTAGGGTTGGCAATAAGTATTGCCGAGCGCCCTTAGCGTGCTTTACTTTATCGCCGACTATCGCTGGACTATCTCGCCAAGCTAGCGCTTTATTACCAACGATCAGCGCCATGGCGATAAATATTCCAGCGATAGCGGGCAAGTGGCCAAACATCGCCTAAAAAACAAAGATGTCCCTCCCAAAACGGCGATGATCTTTGTGATTAGACCCTGTCGCCTTATCCCCATAATCCACCTCCCATGTTAGGTATGCCTAACACAGGAATTTAGCAGATGTTACATTCCTGCGTTAGGCAAGAGGTAGCGCGATTATTATCATCGCTACCCCTCCTTGCTAATATCACGAAGCTGCCTTCGCGAAATATTTCCATGTTCTGTCAGCCACGTCTACTTTGCATCTCATTATCGATGTGTAGCGAGTGGTGACAGAAACGGGAGATAAATCAAGGATACACGCGCTAGCAAGTCCTTGTTTATCATGCAATAGAATTATCGCCGCTTTTTGGCTGGAAACAGCCGCTAAAGAGGTGATAATTCTCTTGATAACATGCCCCTAGGGTGTCTCAATGTGTCCCTTCCCATAAATAATCCCACCTCTAATAATTGCACTGTTCAGATTAATTGGATCTGAATCCGAGAAGCTTTAATCCTCTAGAGATTAGACTTTATTTTCCATCCGGTCAATGACTCTAGGCTGCTCTGATGATGATCACTTACGTCACGGTAGTCTGATATGATGTAAACACACCTACAGTATGATGAAGCTTTGAATCCTGTTGACCTAAGGGCCTCCAGCTCTCAGATAACCCTAGTCTACAGGACTCAGGGATGCTCTTTTTCCATGTGGTCAAAGAAAGGTTGAGACTCTCCTAGTGCTGGATTTAATAATCCTTCTAATCCAAATATCAATAGGAACTGAAATGATCAGCAGTGGGTAAGGAATGCTCATACTTTTTTATTTTAAGTCCACTGCAGAAACGCTAAATATGAATTTCTGTAGGGTAATGTGCCTTCTGGCATCCAGGACTGGAGGGTCCTTGTTTAACTATGCAAAACAAGTGTATCCAAGCTGGGCAAACATCCATTACAATGCAGTCATTATAACGATCTACCTTTACAACGCAACTGTTACAACACAACTGGCTTTACATCACATGCCATTACAATGCATGCCATTAAACGCATGTCACTACAGCGCATACCATAACAATGCATACCATTACAATGCATGCCATTACAACGCATTATAAAGTAAGTAAAAGAGGACTTTTTTTAGGATTAGGGTGGGTATGGGTTTTGGGGTACATGGGAATAGTATTTTTTATCCCTACACTATCCAACACTTTCCCTACTGTTGCACTCACTGGAGTGGGACTAGTAATTGTTACCCCTACACTATTCAATACTTAGTAATTTTTACCCCCACACTATCCAACACTTACACTACTGTTGCACTCACTGGAGTGGGAATAGTAATTTGTACCCCTACACTATCCAACACTTACCCTACTGTTGCCCTAAAAGTATTATGCGTTGTAATGAAATGCATTGTAATGGAATATGTTGTTAAGGTAGTTTTAAAAAATGCGTTGTAATGGCATGCGTTGTAAATCATACAATGTAATAGTAGTTGTGATGTAAAGACTGTGTTGTAAAAGCATGCGTTGTAATTGCGTGCATTGTAACATCAAATATTTCCTAGTCGTGGTGAGTGTTGTATGTGAGGCTGGGGGGTGGAGTGTGACTATGCAATGGTTGAGGTAATTGGGAACTACAATATGTGACTGTAATGGAATGAGGAACAGTTGCAAGATGGTCATGTAGATGACAAGTGGTGATTTGTGTTGTTCTAATGCCGAGGACAACTCTTGAAATAAACCCATTTCATTGTCCCTTGAAACCTCTGTCCAATTTCTTCATTTTTGTGGCTATGTCTCTGATACTGCTGGTGAAAAGTTCGAGCAGTTTCAGCCTATGGCCTATGAGTACCTGGGTGTTCATCGGTGCAGTAAGTCAGCCATGTACGTAAAGCAAATCCCAGTGGTGGTTGCATATAGACCACAGAGCTGAAGGAAGCAACAATATTAAATTATGTGACTGAGCACTGTGTTGGCTGTAATGTTTGTTTGGTCAAGGCTAGTGGACGGATGCCCTCAACAGCTACTGTGGCAGATCCCATGAGCAAGTCGAGTCACATGATGGAGGCCACTGTGTTGATGCATTGACTGTTGCTCTGGCAATGTAGTGTATTTGTTCCATCAGAGCTGCCCAAGAAAAAAATGGGGAGAACCACGTCAGAAGTATACTGTGCTTAGCTGTTACTTTTGTAAATATCTTGCTCATGGAGAAGGAGAACTGCTGTCTATTACTAAGACTTCAAACTGAATGCACAAATCCGAACTTTCTAGGAAATTTAGTGTCAATTTGTGAAGCACGCTACTTACCCGTGAGGGTCTCAAGGCCCTGGGAGGGTGGGTGTGGGGGGGGGGGGGGGGGGAAGCTCCGAATCAGCCAAAGAGCCAGGTCTTGAGACTCTTCCTGAAGGTGTGCAGAGTGGGGGAACGTCTAATGTTAAGCAGGAGTTTGTTCCAGGTTTTTGCCAAGATGTAGGAGTAGGCTCTTCCACCCATTCTGGCTCTGTTGATGTGTGGGGTTTCGGCAAAGTCAGTGGAGCAGATGTTTTTCTTGGGTGCGTGGAAGGAGACTTTTGTTGAGGTATTGCGGTCCAATGTTGTGGTGGGATTTGTAAGTGTGAGTGAGTAGCTTGAAGGTTCCTCTCTTCTTGACGGGGAGCCAGTAGAGGTCTTGTGGCGCTGGGTGATGTGTTCATGTCGTGGGATGGCAATTACGAGCCTGGCAGTGGTGTTGTGGATGGTCTGGAGTTTCCGGAGCAGGGATTTGTTGATTCTGGCATAGAGAGAATTTCTGTAGTCCAGTCTGCTTGATACGAGTGCGTGGATGACAATCTTTCTGGATTCGGGGGGGATCCACTTGCAGGTCTTGGGAAGGATGTGGAGGGTGTTGAAGCACATGGAAGAGAGGGCGTTGCTCTGTCGGGTCATGATGAGGGTGGAGTTGAGTATGCTGATGAGGTTACAGGCGTGGTCTGTGGGGGTGGGTGGGTTGCTGAGGTCGGTGGGCCACTAGGCACTGTTCCATGATGAGGGTGTGGGTTCCAGGACGAGGACTTCTGTCTTCTCCGAGTTGAGCTTAAGACAGCTGCTGCTCATCCAGGATGCAACTTTTTCCATTCCTTCCTGGAAACTGAGTCGGGTGGTGGCGGGTTGTCTCGTGATAGAGAGGATCAGCTGGGTGTCATTGGCTTGGGTTACTACACTGAGTCCATGCAGTCTAACTATGGCGGCGAGGAGGTCCATGTAGATGTTGAAGAGCATGGGTCTGAGTGACTATCCTTGGGGTACTCTGCAGTTGATCTCTGTGTTTTCGGAGGGAAAAGGCAGGAGTCTGACTCTTTGGGTTCGGTCGGTGAGGAAAGAGCGGATCCAGTCGAGAGCAGTTCCCTGTATGCCAGCGCTGCGGAGCCTGGTGGTGAGAGTACGATGGGAGACAGTGTTGAAGGCTGCAGCGAGATCTTGTAAGATGAAGGCCACCGTGTCGCCCTGGTCGTGGAGAGTGTGGATATCATTTGTGAGGGCGAGTAGGGGGCTCTTGGTGCTGTGGCTGCTGCGGAATCCACATTGGGAAGAGTCGAGGATGGAGTTTGCTTTGATGAAGTTAGTGAGCTGGATGTTGACGATCTTCTTGGTGACTTTAGCCACGAAGGTGAGGAGAGAGATTGGTCTCTAATTTTTGAGGTCCTTAGTGTCCGCGGATGGCTTCTTGAGGAGGGGCTTGACTTCTGTGCGTTTCCAGTCACCGGGGAATGTGCCGGATTCGATGGTGGCGTTGATGGTGCGTCGTTACTTAGGTGTATGGCGGTGATGGCTCTGTGGAAGACGTGCGACAGGCAGGGGTCCATGAGGGCTACTGAGTGAATGCTCTTCATGGTTGTGGCGGTGGTGACCAGAGTCTAGGCTGAGATAGTAGGCTGGCTGGTGTTGCTGGGGGTGGGTGTTGTATTCTGTCATGGCGTTCTTGTAGGTGGTCTGATCTTCTGGGGTTTTGGTGTTGCTTCATACTTTCTAGAAGCGTCTGCAGGTGCATCTGGATTCTCAGAGGTCAAAGGTGAACCAAGTGGCTTTCATGGGGATGCTCTCTGTTGGAGTTACGGATGGGGGCAAGCTTGTCTGTGCAGTTGGTGATCAATCTATGGAGTTTGTTGGCTGCAAGGTTGACTTTGTTTGTGGTGAGAGGGGGATGGGGGTTGAGGGTGGAGTTGAGGTGCTCCTCTGTGACCTTGCTCCAATTACTTTGTGGAGGGCTTTGTTTAGATTTGTGAGCTGTGTTTTTTTCAAAGTGTATGCAGTGACGGTCCGTCCAAAGGGGCTGAGTGGTGTGGCTGAAGTGGATGTTGTTCCCTCCTTCGAAGATGGGATTAAGGGTGTTCCTGCCTTGTGGGTAAGGGTGGCGATGAGCTGTTTCAGTCCGATGTTGGCAAGGTTGTCCAGGAGGGTAGAGGAGTTGGGGTAGCTGAGGTTGTCAAAGAAGAAGTTCAGATCTCTGAGCAGTATGTAGTCCATAGAGGCGATGGCGTGGGGTGCATTGAGGTCCGTGATGGTTGTGGTGAGCGTGGTTCGTGGTCTGGGAGGTCTGTATTCGAGGGTGCCATGTAGGGTCATTCTGGGGTTGGTCTGAATCAGGAAATGGAGTTGTTCCATGGGGATGAGGAGTCATTCATGCTGGAAGGGGTGAGTACAGGGGAGTTCTTGTGCATGATGGCGAGTCCTCCTCCTGGGTGGTTTGGGTGGCCCTTCCTCTGGATCTTATACCCGTCAGGGATGGCGGTGGTGATGTCAGGGGTGGAGGTGGAGTTTGTCCAGGTGACATCTGGTAACATCTGGCAAAAGGGTGTAAAGGAGGTCCTAGATCTCTACTGCATGTCTGTGCAGGGAGCGTACGTTGAGGAAGATGCACCTCAGGGTTTCGGGTGTGCTGGCATCCAGAGGGTGAGCGGTGGCTGTGGGGGTGTAGAGGTTGAAGAAGGTTCGGTGGCAGTGTCGGCAGGAAAACTGGTCGTTGTTGTTTCTTCTGGGGCTGGGTGCATGGAGGGAGGCTGAATCATAGTGGTGGGGAGTCGGAGAACCAGGGTCCCTGGCGCTGGTCGTGGGTAGGTGCAGATGGGCTTGCCTTTGGCGCACCAACGGGGCACCTGCTGCATGCACCGCTGAGCTCGGCTGCCATTAAGTAGGGGCGCGGGAGGGAGCGCAGCTGGGAGGTGGGAACCAGGAGGTGGGGAGGGTTCACGGGGCAGCAACAGCGGAAAAACGGCAAGAAAAGGACAGAACAAAGCACAATGCAAAAAAAGGACCAGACCTTACACGCTTAAAGAATGGGAAGGGTTGTTAAAGACAGCCTGGGGCAGATCCTCAGAAAACCTACGTTTAGACTTATTCAATTCTATATAATTCAAGGAGCTTATTTGACTCCAGATAAAATTAATAGATATTTCAAAAGAACAGATGCATGTAGCATGGTAGATGCTGATCTACTGCATATGTTGTGGTCATGTCCCAGGTTGTTGGGTTATTGGCATGGTGTGATCAATGTATTGACCATTAGCATGGGCAGAGTGCTACCAACCATGTGGGAGGCCTGCATACTGAGTATATTCTCTAGGCAGAAGGACCAAAGGCGACCTCTAAATTCTTAGACCTTGGCCCGGTGGTGGCCAAAAGGCTTATTACGCGCCGCTGGAACTCAGCCGAACATAGCATGGACCAATTCTATGTTAAACTGGGCCAAAGCTGAAGCGGTCTCAGTGCTAAGAAAGGACTTGCTGGGTTTGCGTAAATATATATTGTTTCAGCAGCCTTGGACGTGATCTTGACGGCATTACAAGTGGCATTGGGCTCAGATGACCCTCCAGATGTTCCTGGCATAGATTGATTTGGATTCATAATAGCTGTGGAATGACTTGTTATTATGTATAATACTATGCGTACTACTTACTTACAATAGATTATTGTATCACAATCCATTATGGTAATGATACGGATGAGCTGAAACAGAGAAGCTATAGGAGCAAAAGCGGCTCTTTTCCACTCCCTACTAACGTCCCCTCTTCCCTTTTTGGTTATTTTCCCCTGTTAATTTGAAGATACTTAATTCACAGTTACAGTCTTAACTATTTATTTCCTAGTAGAAGCCTCACGACAATGTCAGAAGGTGACATATGAACAATGCTTAGGAGGATCAATTGTAAATTCGTACTGTGCAGGCACACTCGGCGAATGTAATGATCCGGTGAATAGTTTTGACTGTAGATGTATAATGGTAGTTTCAATTGGAGACTGACCTGATATATGATTACCGTTGACATAGACAATGTTAGCATACCCACTGATATCGTACATTGTAAAATCTGTGTTTTGACCTCAACTGATTCTACTGTTAACATTATATATCTGTTTTGTAACACGTATAACTGAAAAATGACAATAAAGAGTTAAAAAAAAACAATAAAAGAAAACCAGACTGACAGAAAAAGACAAAGAGACTGAGACAGGAAAGGCTGGCTGAGCAGAATCAGCAGAAGAGCAAGGCGCTCCCACTGGACCACCAGGGATGAGGAAGAGGCAGAAACCTGCGAGTGGAGGAGTGCCTCGAACACCTACCTGAGAGAAAGAGGTACTGGGGGCAACAGTGCAACGACGGAGCTGCGCAAGGGGAGAGCAGAATTCCCCAATCAGGAGGTCAGAGGTCTTGCTCGACCTGTTTGTGCAGCTGGCGCCATTAAGTAGGGGACGGGGAGGGCGGGCAGCTGGGAGGCGGGAGTGGGAACCAGCAGAGGGGAGAGAACACGAGGGCAGCAGCGGTGGCACAACGGCAAGAGAAGGACAGAACAAGGCACAATACAATAAAAAGACACAACAAGGCCAATAGTTTGAGAAAAAAAGAATAAAAAGACAGCAGATATGCAACAATGACAGAAAACCAGACAGACAGAAAAAGACAAACAGAGACAGGAAAGGCTGGCCGAACGGAATCAGCAGAAGAGCAAGGCTCTCCCACTGGACCACCAGTGGACACCAGGAGCCTGTGAGTGGAGGAGGGCCTCGAGCACCCACCTGAGAGAGAGAGACATGTACTGGGGGCAGCGGCGCAAAGATGGGGCTGAGCGAGGGGAGAGTAAAGTTCCCTGGCAAGGGGGTTAGAGGTCTTGCAGTGAGTGTGTTGATCACTGAATTGTGCACTGATTAATTAATTTATTTCACATTACAAACCAATTTTCAGTCAGATATTCAAGATGGTATTTGAACTGTTCCAGGGAGAACAGTACTTGTGTCTGAAGAGCATAGTGGGGACTACTTTACTTATATGTGTTTATTATTTTTGATAGGAGCAAGTGTATGTCATGAAAGCTGCAACTACTGTGACTGCTTTGTTAAAACTAGTTAACTATGTTCAATTCTTTCTAAGTCAAATTATATGTAGGATGTCAAGAATTTAGCCACCTCCAGTGCTCCTTGAGGAAATTGGTGAACCGCACATTGAATTGGAAATTAGGAAATACACACCAAAGCAACAGTTTTGGCTTTTGAAACATAGGGACGGTTGCCCAAAATGAATTTAAAAATGTAACTTGCACCTCCTTGAAGAATCTGGGCAGCATAAATATTATACTTTAACAAAGGGGAGAGCAAGGGATAATGTTCACAAGAAGTGAACGGAGAGTACTCCTGTTCCCCTGTGGAAGGATTAGATAAACAAAGAGAGGAGTACCAGGCATGTAACATAGTTCACGTCTGATTGATGTCTGTTTTTTCTCTTTCCTCCCACAGGTCTTTTTACTTTTCCTAGACTCACCCAACGAGGTGCGAGTCATTTTACCATTTAGCGATTTTTGCTAATTTTGGACACAGGGAACGAGGATTGGGTGTGCCTTTTAGGGTGCATATACCGTCCAGCTCCCTGTCACAACGGTCCTGATGAAAACCTGGTATATCCCATCTTTGGTTGAAACATGTAGACCAGTACACATATAAGAGATACTTTTGGTCTTAATACACCCTCACAGTATCTCGTCCCACTTTTTTAATATTGTCCAGTTACTTGTAAATAAAATTTATCCTCCCCCAAGTTAAACCAGGCCAATTTTTAACACATCTTTTTTTCTGCACCTACACTCACAACCTGCTCCACTGTAATCCAGGTGTTGTAGCATACCCTGGCGACGCTAGGCCGCTAGGGTGGACCCCGATGATGAAGCATGTCACCACTAGGCTGGTGAGTGAGGGGTTATTAACAAAAGGATGAATTTTTTCCTTTTGGAATTTACCATTACATTAGGAATCTTCTCAGCATAAATATTAACCAGTGGTCAGACGCAATGAAGATAAGGTCAAAATAAACTGTACAATATAAAGACACTTTTTATAAAAGGGACCAAAAGGAAGGCGAGACCATTGATAAATATGTTGCAGGTTTGAGGGTGATGGATGGCAATTGTGATGTTCAGCATATTACGTGTGCTCAGGGTTTACGTGACATTTTAATAAAAACGAAATCCCCAAAAGTGCAAGAGAGGTTCTAATAATAAGGTACCTAATAAAAAAACTCTCTAGGCTACTGTTGGACTTGGCCCTCTTCGCAGGGTTATTCCCAAACTTCTTGCTTATTCCTCCAATTTTTTCCTGACCTCCTGTTGTTGGTTTTATGACTCTGTGCACTTTACTACTGCCAATCAGTGCTACAGTGCATATGCTCTCTGTGTAAATTGTGAACATCATTTGTTAAGTGCCATGTCAATCTGGCAAATGCACTCACTTGCCAGGCCCTAACCTTCCCTTTTCTTACATGTAAAGCTCCCCTATGGTAGGCACAAGGTACCTCCATGGGCAGGGCACAGTGTATGTGAAAGGTAGGACATGTACTGGTGTGTGTGACATGTCCTGATGGTGAAATACTGCCAATTTCGTTTTTCACCATTGAAAGGCTAACTTGCCCCATAGGATAACATGGGAGTTAATTTGTAACATCTAATACACATAACATCTCATTGGGACCCGATAGGAAGATAAGGTTTAGTATGCCCAACCTCAGACTATAAAGATGCTTCTTTTAGTAAAGATGATTTTTATATTGTGTCTTTGAAAATATCACCTGTTAGAAAGTGGGTATTGTCTTGCTTAGCCATCCTGTGTACCGCTGTTAGTTTGTGGATTGACTGTCTGGCTTTTGAATGACAGGTGCTGGGGATGTGCATTTTTTCAGATGGCCACCGGGGGGGGTTGCTGTGTGTCTTGCAGGGCTGGACTGAAGAGACCTGGGCTGCTTTTAGAGTAGGGGGAGAAGATTTATTTCACTCCTCAATGGGCCTGGTCTGCCTTGGACAATGCTGTCTCCAGCTCCTGCCGGGTAGCAGCACCGGAGAGGACAGAACTGGTTTTGGCTGGGCATAGAGCTTCTCTGCACCAGAGAACGAAGGAATTTGTGCTTTCAAAAGAGGGCCCAGACCCCTGAACATTTAGACTACTTCTGGAATCAAGAAGAGCCTTTGCCAAGGAAAAGAGCTGGAGAAACTGAGGGGAAGTACTGTCCCTTTGCTGTGTGTCTTGGTTGGCCTACTATAGGTGTTTCTGCCAAGGAAAAGAGAAGGACTTTGCAATGTGCTGTGACCCCTGCTTGAAGAAGATCTCCAAGGGCTTGAGTAGAGCATTCCTCCTTTTTTGAAGTCTCAAGGACACAAAGACTTCACTCCCAGCTCCCCTGAACTTCCTTTCTGGGAATTCTGACCTGCCAGGAGGTGCCTGTGTCTGTCTTGGGCCTCTGGAGGTTGTTTCTGCGCCGCTGTTGGAAGCTTGAAAAGCAATACATCTACAAGAAAAGCGATGCATTGCTCTTCTTTGGGCAGGTTTTACCGACGCAGTACCGTGGTGCAAGAAGAATCTCCACGCATCGCCACACCGCTGCTGAAACCGACGCAGAGCCTGTCACCACTGCAAGAACTGAAGCATCGAGGGATTGCGGCTGAAGAAACCGATGCAGTGCCGCTCGCCGCCGCTTTATCGATCCCCAACGCATCCTGGATTTCAACGCATCAGACCTGTGCGGCAAGTTTTCCCGATGCATCAACTGTGGATCGGGGTCGCCTTAAAAACAACGCATCACTTTCCCCCTACAGACCGGACCCGAGGCACCGCTCTCCAGTGTGCAGCAGAACTGTTGCATCACATCCTTAAGGTCTCAGGAAACAACGCATCTCTTTGTTTTTTGATGCCTCTCATCACTGCGGCAGTTTGACTTTGTAAGTTTTGTCACAACAACAGGTACTTTGAGAGAAATCACACATTCATAGTTTTCTATGGACTCAGTTGCTTAAAACCTTTTTTAAGTAATTTTAGTAATACTTGTAGTTGGAATTTTACAGTTTTGGTTTTGTTGAGCTTAGATAAAGTTACTTTATTTTTTTAACTAGTGTGGTGTCCATTTGTGGTGTTATCACTGTATTACTCTGTGTTTTGAGTACAAATACTTTACACATTGCCTCTGGGCTAAGCCTGGCTGCTCTGCCAAGCTACCATGGGGATGAGCAGGGGTTATCTAAAGTTTGTATTCCCCTTACCCTGACTAGAAGCAAGGGTCCCTATTTGGACAAAGGTACCTGCCTCTGCCAACTAGAGACCCCCATTTCTAACAGCCTCTAACAGCCACAGTCAGTGCTGCAAGAAGTATCTGAAAAATATGTGCAGGAAAAATGGAAAGAGTCTAGTCTGACTAGAATAGTGAATGCCATCTCCAAGAATGGGAGAGATGATCAGGACAAAGTAAATGAAAAGCATATTAAGGATATTGGTGGGGTACAGGAAAAAGGAAGTACAGATGTTTTAAATGTGTCAGCTTTGGTCGTCTGGTCAATCCAAGGAGTTGCAAAATATTGGATAAGGTTTTTAATAATTATAAATGCAAGCAACGTTTCGCAAGACCGCACAAGAATGTCACACTGTGGTTGAATTGTATATAGGATGATGCACAGGAGGCCAGTGTAGTTTTAGATTTAAGCTGAAACAGTGATATGAAAAAAGAAGGCAGAGCATTGTCTACTTATAGACCAAGTGCATGTGAACAGTATGATAGACTCATGTGTATGATCTGCTATTGTGGGGAGATGTTTGAGAGGTTGAGGCTCTGCAGGAGGTTGTCACACATTCACATATACCTGATTGGTTAAGATACCAGTAACAAAGTGATGGGAGGGCTTGTTTTTGGGAATGCAGGAGTTTAAGGGGAGAGCAAGGAGGTAATGTTGGTGGCTGTGAGAGGTGAAACGATTTTGAGATGGCCACATCAGGAGAAGCTAGAAATAAGATTAGACCCAACCTTCTTGTGAATTTGTTTAGAATGGCTGATGAAGGGGAAGTAGCAATCAGTAGGTATTTGAGTTTAGAGAACCAGTTCTTGAAAGTGTACACTAATGAGTCATAAAAGGGTTCAAGCACAATATTGTACTCTTGTAAGATGCTGTCCCAGTTAGACAGCATAACTGAAATATACGACTGATGCAAAAAGAACAATTGATAGACAGAATGCAGAACAATCTCACACATTCACCCCAGTACAGAGATCTGGGCCTAAATCCATTGTTTTTTTGCTCACCATGCCATTCCAGTTTGGACCCAGCCATATGCAAATCAGTCTTGACCTTGAACCCAATGGGAACAGTCCAGCCCTAACTGCCAGGCCAGGTCCTCCCTGGACTGGAAACAAGCATCCTAGGACCGGTTTCAGGCTTTCGGCCCTCATCAGCCAAGATATCTTGACTCCAGTGGCATGGAGAGCACGGGACCCACGCCTGGGCATACCCGTCCTACTCAGGGTGACAAATGCAAAAAGAACAATTGATGGACAGAATGCAGAACAATGTCATACATTCACGCCAGTACAGAGTTCTGGGCCTAAATCCATTGTCATTGTGCTCACCATGCCATTCCAGTTTGGACCCAGCCATATGCAATTCAGTCTTGACCTTACGCCCAATGGGAACTGCCAGGCAAGATCCTCCGTGGACTGGAAACAAGCATCCTAGGACCGGTTTCAGTCTTTCAGTCCTAATCAGCCAGGATAGCTTGACTCCAGTGGCATGGAGAGCAAGGGGCCCACGTCTCAACCACATAAGTAAATTGAAGAAGATTTTAAAGACCTTATTTGAAAAAGACATAATTTTACCTACTGATAGACTGTATTGGTTTTCACATTCAGTGATTTCATTGAAGAGCACAAGGGGGTCTAATATTAAACAAAAACTTGATGTGTAGATATGCCATAAATGTTGACGCTTTCCTGCTTCTAACCTACAGGCAATGCTTACCTCTGTGTCCGGTGCTGGAATATTTTCCACCACAAACCTTACTAGTGTGTGCCATCAAGTTGAGTTGGATGAGGGCTGAAAACATTGCACTGCTTTCAAAACACCAGAAGGAGCATGACAATAAAAGGGAATGCCATTTTGTCAGGCAAGTAATCCTGCTGTCTTCACAAGGTCCATGGCTAAATGTTTGGAGGGTCTGGAAGAAGAGGTGACACCTTAGTATTTTGGAAAACACAGCAGAACACATTGAGAAAAACCGAAAGGAAATTGTGCTATGTGAAGTAACATCAGGAATAAACTGATGACAAACAATGAGGTCATCATGAAGGAAGATAAAAATTGCACCCCAGGAAGGCCTTAACAGGGACATTACCATGTTATGCCATGAAGGCTAAAGTGGGACTTTAAGATAAAAAATAAAAGAGTATTTCTGGAAGCTGTGGTTGAGAGCTTGTAAGGTTTGTTATAGGAGTGATGCGTCTATAAAGGCTTGCAGTTTTCAGGCATGATCTGTGAGATTGTCGAAAGAGTCATGGAAGGTGGCAATTGACTTGAAGGGTCCATTTCTATTCTTTTGTCAAAAGCAGTTGTTCCTGTTCTTTTGACTCGTTACATTGTAAGTGGACAGAGGTTGCATATGGTAGTTAGGGTCACCACAGAGGCAGTGATCTGATTTTTGGAGGATGGTCTTTTCCAGGTTATGTGTCCCGGAGGAGATGTTTTAGGATAATTTGCACAGTTTACTTCAGAGAATGTGCAACATTCTTTTGAGAAGTGGCGAAGTCATACATTTGCATGTGGCATACCACCATGAGACAAAAGGGCAGAAAGAAAGGTTTAATAGGTTGCTGAATGAGTGCATCAAGCTGCCTTCAAATTGTCATTGCTTGCCACAGGCGCTTAGTCTCATTCTTATTCATCTCTGGTCATAGGCATTATTGGCTGTCCCTTCCACCCTATGGTCAGGGCATTACCACTCAGGATGTCATCTGCATGTGTGTGACAGGAGTCATACGACATAGGAATGCGGCTGAGACATGTTTGCTGTCCAGTTAAATAAAGAGCTTAGTTGGTAAAGACTTGCTGTGTTGGTTGTATCCACAGAAGGTGGTGACAGGTTATAAGACAAGTGGCCAAGTAAGAGGATGGAAGAGTTTGGAACCTTCACATGGGCTCATTGTGTCAGGATAAGTGGGCATGGATGTAGTTCAGGGTAACAGCACGAAAGAGGAGGGTAATGTTTTCTTTGATTGATGGATGGCGGTGCTAGTGGTAGTGAATCTTCTAGGACAGACCAGTCTAGTCCTTGCAAGTTTGAGTATGAGCCTTCTAATGTGGTATATTTTGGTTTTGAGGATTCCGAGTGTGCGATCAGACATCGATTGTGGGAATTAAAGTGTTCCAAGAGGTTTGATGATTTTGTTTTAGGATAGTGCATCTTGGTGTGAATGGGTGCAGTTAGAAACGATGTGCTGGGTATTGCAATTGTGTGGGGGAGAGAGTGTTTCATGTGAGTCTGGCGAAGCACGTAGAGAGTGGCTATAGTATATAGAACGAATGAAATGTGTGCTAGAATGTATTTTCATAATAGAACAGCAGCAGCTGGCAGTTGGTCAAGTTGAGTGCGAGCAATATTTTTTGTTGCTACACTGCAGACACTAAGGGACAGATTTACCTTTCCTGGCGCATCCCTGCAAATCAGCAGGGATGCGCCAGGAAAGATGTGTCAGGCAAGTTTACCTTTGTGCCACCACAGATGCGCCGCATTTACAATGCAGCGCATCATGGAGCAAGGATAAACAGATGTGTGTCACATCTGTCGGCGTATGGTTGGCACAGTGCTGGAGTTGAGTTGCGGGCGCAACGCAACTCCAGCACTGTTCCAACCCTGCCTATGTACAACATGATGCGTCAAGCTTTACGGCTGCTTCAAGCAGGGGCAAGGTTTTGAAGGAGAGGGGTCGGAAAAGTGACTGAGTGAGATCTTGTAGATTTCACTCAGCCACTTTTGCGAGGCGTTCCTGCGCCAGAACGCCCCCCCGCTCCGGAATGCGGTTTCATGTGGCGCAGGGCTTTACAATGTGAAACATCTCCCTAGATGCGTCACGTTATAAATACCCCGCAGCATGGCACTGGCTTTCCACCGCCGTTGCGTCACAGAAGTGATGCAACATCGGCGCAAAAGTGGCGTACGGGGCTTGTAAATCTGCCCCTAACTCCTAAAATAGACCTTTGTTCCATTTTTCATATGATTGTGTCCTTATCCTTGCAACACTAGCAGATATAAGCTATCGAGTTACAGCAGGGGTGGCACAGCTAATAGGAATGTGGGAGATTGCCAGGCATACAGGTGCCACAGAAAGTTGGGCATTACTGCCAATTAGCTAAAGCGGCCCTATGTATACCAACATTTCTGAGGCAAACGCCTGTCATAAAAATCTCCTTTTCTTCTTCACAAGCCGCTACTTGTGCGACAAAGCTCAGCGAGATCTTGTCTCCGCATGTCTTGGCCAAGTGAAAATTAGAAATTATAAGTGTTCATGTTTCTTCTCACGGACTTCTAGGAAAGCGAAGCTCTCCTCTTAGATCTCCGTCAGATTGATCAGTTAATTATCTGCAGGCGACAGCTGTATATTGGTTTCGGATGAAGTGACGGGTCAGAAAGCCGACTATCACCTCTTCAGACAGAGCAGGAATCTTCGACCTGCTTTCCAGTCTGTAACGCGGCAATTATGTGTATTCCTCGGGGAGGAGGTCTCTGCCGGTGACCCCCCCCCCCTGCTTTTCAGGCCGGGAGGCAGGTGCGTGGGCCCTGTGAGCCTGGCAGGTCATTGGAACAATTCTGGAATGCAGGAAACACTGAAAAGGACACTGAGGCGTCTAATCACAACGCATCGATTCAGCAAATGCCTGCGTGTCCGTCGTGCGAGCTGCTGTCTCGAGACTGAAAATGACACGCGCTCAATGCAAAATAAACCTCTTTTCTCACGCGATAATGGACTGTGACGAGCATTTAAACAGCCCACTGTGTTCATAACCCCGCGGTACTAGCTCGGCATTAGCATGGCCGGGATGAGACGCAGTAGATTGCTTGATAATTTATTCGAAGAGCGTATTGCGCTGCTCCGTGATGGAGGGGTTGACAGTTGACACTGAAACCACTCCTACCCCTCTACTGACATATGTATGTATATCGAAGGTCAAGATAGCAATGCAATGACCATCCTACTGAAACAGTGGTAGCAGCGCACCCGTTTACTAGAATGTGAACATTACTATTCTAAACATATGACCAACAATGGTGCAGCAAAATTGTCATAGTCAGAGACATCTAGGTGGCCCTCGTCCCACCAGCTACACGTGTTGACCCAGTGATAACTTTCCTCTGGTAGCTAATTTCTATAGGAAGTGTCAAACTACAGAGAAGACACTGTAAGCTGCATGCTGAATGTTTCTTGGCTTACCTAGCACACCAATGGGTACCTCAGAAAATATATAGATTGTGGTCTCAAAGGGCAATATCCCCTTGTTGGAAACTATGGGAGATCAGTAAGGCCGCATTTATTATTTGCACATTCCGCCTCTGCATTCTATGTCACCCCTAGATGATGGAAATGTGGTTCCAAATAGGGTGCCCAGGGTTAAATAGGATCCAGTGAAGCTGGTGTGACAGATTAGGTGTCTGAAGGGTGGACTCATTGTACCATGTATCAGCAGGTGATTATTTTCTAAATGTCCAAATTTTCCTATAGATGTGTCAAAACATTATGGAGCATATTAGCAAGAACCTCGTTAAAATTATCGCCGGCCGCTAAAACGGCGATAATGGGCTTGCTAATATGCGTTATAGAATTCCAATAGAAGCCCAGGTTAGATGTGCAGGACATCTAACCTGGGCTTCTATTGGAACTCTGTAGCACATATTAGCAAGCCCATTATCGCCGCTTTAGCGGCAGTTTCTTGCTGCTAAAACAGCGATAATTTCAACGAGGTTCTTGCTAATATGCCCCTATGTGGGGGAAGGCATTTCTTAAGGAAATTAGAACATTTTACATATTTGCACAATATTCTGTGCAATTATCAGGAATAAGCATATAGAAATTCAGTGAGTGAAGAACATTTTTACATGGACATACAGAAAATGCTTCCTTGAATGAGCTCACATACCATATTTGGGCTTTACCAGAGTTCATAACAGCATGATCAGTTTGCAAGGATGGACCTTTCTTTAGTGGAAGTGTTTGTTGACTTGCCTTCCTGAACGTATATTATTTGAGGCCCTTCAAACCCACACCCATGAATGTCCTGAAGAAATGCAGGTCCGACAAGCACAGTTTTCCAAGCTTTCGTGGAAACATACTCATAGCAAGGTGACCCTTAGCCTGGTTTCCTGGGATCTGCTGGACCCTACACTGATGTGCATGATGGCCAGACTTTTTCCATCCTCAAGTTGGAGATACCAAGTAATATTACAATCGGTGAAACTTCATGCATTCCACATTGACTGGGATCGGAGGAACATGGTCTGAGGCAGTAGCCTGGCCGTGAATGCCCTTTAAAGGTATTCCTGTGTGACCTGAAGAACAGTTAAGGGGCAGCTCGTGAGAGGTGTTGTGAAGGTTAAGTCAGGTATACTATATCACAGTTCAATTATGATGAAGTAATGGACGGCTATACTCTAGGCATTAAAGTTTTGGATTGTGGTTACATCAGAGCCAGAGATGACTATTTCAATGATCGAAAGCTCTTAGGAGTTTCACTAGCTCCTGGAAGGGGCCAGGAGCCTTCCTAACTTCCAGATATCAAAGAGTTAACAGTAAAGGTGGACTTAAAGGTCCTGCTGCCGAGCTTAGGGGATAGAGAAACAAAGCTGCAGGAGCCAAGCACTGGTTGATAGGATCAGTGGAGGGGCCTCAAAGGTAGCTTAACACTCCTTGCAGGCCATGATAAAAGGTCAGTTATACTGCTCTCAATTTCACACTAAGTTGAGGAGTGGGGTGAGTGTTGTATGTGGAAAGCAGTGAACCCCTCAAAGGAACAAAGTTTACACTGAGACAAGAACGAATGTTTGCAATGGAAAGTTATCATCTGGGATTGGTTCCCCTCCATCTGGGTCATCATTTGGGGTGTGTGAAATTCCTGAAAATTGCTTTAGAGTAATTACGTGAAATTTGAGCAAAATTACACAAAATGACGTGTAAATACACAGAATGTAAATCAATTCCTTTATCACTATATTTCAATGTGAAATGCGTGCTCAGGTCAATCTTTGACACAAGGACGCATTTCATGCTAAAAATATCGCAAAATACAAAAAGACCACAAACAACAGCCGCTGATGTTCTTCGCACATATGGTTCGCATGTGGTTTGCGTATGTTTGTGGTAAGCTTTTACCTTGAATGGATGACTCATAATTACGCAATGTGGTGTAATGGTGTAATTTCAGTGATTTTGTGTAATAAGGATAATGCAAAATTACCCAAATAATGCTGGCGTAATTAAAATTTCACCCAGGTCTGTTCATCACTTCTTAAAGTGGTCACAGATTCAGCAATATTAAAGAAACATCTGGTTGTTTACATTTGTAACTGATGGTTCCCAAGTCAGAAAAGGACCTCTGGAAAGCAGATGATGCAGATCCTTTACTGGATCAATTAAGAATGATCCTAATATGGGGAAGGGAAAGTACTCAGCTTAGGCGTTCGGGAACAAACACAATTCCACAAAAGTAGTATAGAGTACTGGTCTAAATGGGTACAACTATATTTGGTGTTCAGGCGAGCTGGGCAAGGGATTAGTTTAATTCAAGGAGAGAAAACAGATTTGTGGGATTTTTCCCAAAAATTTCTGAAAGGATATTACTGAAGCTGAACAAGGAAGTTGAAATTGATTCTAGCTCCCAGGCCTGGCACAACCTTGTCACTCGAAAAATCAAAAGATTTCTTTCTTATGCTTGGACATTTTGATGGGTCGTTTCCCATATTTTGTAGAGGCACTAGATTGGCAGGAATCTATGTCCTCTGGCAAAACACTAGGGGCCCCATTAGAATGGCGGGCGGATCTCCCCCGCCGGGCCGGCGGTAGTCACCGCCGGGCCGGCAGGGGCAATCTGCCCTCCATCCTCGCAGCAAAGACCCCCCCCCCCCCAATATGACAATGGCTGGGGGGTCCGCAGCAGACGAAAAGAACGTCCGCCGCTTTTCCGCCCGGTTGACAAGTCGACCGGGCGGAAAAGGGTTCAATATGGTGGCGGTGTCTGTTAGACACCGCCAGCCATATTAGAATGTGGGCTGGAACATGCCTTTCCGTAAGGCATGCGGAGTCTGCTTGTGGGGGCCCGATGCAGGCCCCCAGAGACTCCGGGAGGGGGTGGGGGGTGCACATGGGGGGTACCTATGGTACCCCCCTGAAGTTCCATGCACAACATGGCAGGCACCTTGCGGTGCCTGTCATGTTGTGCCTGGAAGTGCACAACATTCCTTCCTGGCATTGTAGCAGGCAGTGCTGAGTGCACCGCCCGCGGCAATGTCAAGAATGCAGGATATGCCAGCCGGTGTGGCGGGCGCACCCTAATGTCTGCAATTGGACCCCCACACCAATGGCGGGCAGTCCCATTCCACGGGAGGATAGCTGGTGGACAAAGTCCGCCCGCCATCCTAATGACCCCCTAGGTATGTGTTTATTTTGATGCAGGTGAAAGGTGGATGGCCAGAGCGTGGTTGAGGGAGGGCATCGATTAAATATAAAAGTAAATGTACATCACAGGATTAGACAAAGGACGGTAATGTCATGTTGTAGATAAATACACCAATGCTCTTTTACCACTTAACATGGTTTGGCTGCCATACACAGCTCAAAGGAATAGATGGGGAGCTGTCAACAATGTGGACTTTTCAAACATGAGGTTCCAAGTGACTTCACACCAACTCCTGCTTCACTCTTGTTGTTCATGCGATGTAGTTTGGAACCAGACAGTGAAAAGCAACCTTTTTATTCATAGTTATTCATCTATAAATGTATATATTGTTCTAAAGGAAGTCTGCAGTGTGAAACAGTAAATCAGATCCTAGTAACTCAATGCTGTAAAGTCACTGAAAGTCACTGCATTGAATGGCAACACGTGTTTTCCCAGTCCTGACATTAGAGGTATGAAATCAATGACATCTCCTGTCACACACGGCTCACCCAGGTCTCCAGAGACCCGATTTATTGGGTGTAAAAATCTACTTGGACTTGCATAGATGTGACAAAGGTGGCAGAATAGTGGATGGTCAGCTGCCATCTTTCCACCGTACTCATTGTGTGACAGAGAGAAGGAAGTGAATACATATTTTTTAACACTATTGTGCTATCACCTGGTAGTCACTTCTCTCTCACAGGTATGTGCAGATATGTGGAAGATAGCAGATCTCTCCCATGCAGAACCAGCTAGGAAGTGTGATAGGGTGCCAATTAATTAATATTAAAATATAGAGGAAATGAAAGGGAAGGATTTACTAAAGGGAATGGCTTAGCGTAGCAGGACACCAGGTATACATCAAGACACTATATAGCTTTGGACTAATGGAGGTTGTTGAGGATTTCAGGATGATAAGTGTTTTACTACTACTGCCCCTTGGTTCTTCGCCGAATTAGGGATTTTGAAAAAGGCCTGCAGAAGGCAAGGAAGATCTTCGCGTATAAATCACTGTAGTAGTGAAAATGGCAAATACAATACCTGTATGTCTAAGTACAAAACTATGATCTGAAAGGCAAAAACTATTTTTTTCACTAACAAATGAGATGGCAGCGAACTTCTCCAAAGGATTAGTGTCTACAGTAAAAAATCTTACTTCGGCTACTCCACCTCAAGCTACTGTTTGGAATCAAGCCTTTTGTAATTCTGTGGCTGAAACCTTTGGTCCGAAGGTGGAGGACATCTTTGGCTTTGCTGCAGGGCATGTGGACAGGGGTGCGTAGAACCTTGTGTGTAATGCACCACCCCTTATAGAAGGCTTTGCTTCTTTAGGTAGCCAATGCACAATTAGCCACATGGAAGTTCTATGATCAAAAATATTTTGTTCCCAAGGCAAATCGCGCAGTGGAGTGCAACACTGCCATTAGTGGGGCAAGCTGAATTTGGGAAGTCCAATCAGAAGAGAATTGACATAGTCCACTTGTACACATGAACACTCATTTATTTATCCTCAGAAGCATGAAAGGCAAAGCCAGACCTAGAGTGTTAGACCTGGGCCACCAATGTTGGAAAATGAGGCAGCATCTGTGAGGCCTGCACAAATAACATGTCACATTTGTCCTTCACTGGGAACCAAACACCCTAGTGTAGCGCCTGACTCTCAGAGGGTAGCGTTGTAGAGCAGTCTAAGGCTTACTCAAGGGAGGTGGTGTGGGCCAGCAATCACCATTACAGGTGTGCAGAAATAACACCCAATAATTGATTGTCCAGTCAGTACTTTGCTTCATAAAATTAAGAGTACATTTATTAAACACACACACTACTCAATAGTATGCACCAATTTACAAATATATATAAGCTGCTGGAATTACTTTGTGACCTTGCATAACATCTCCACCCCTCCCACGGAGGGATGGGGTCTAGTATATCCACTCCCATATATGCACATCATCTTGCCCCCAATGCAGTGGGCTGACACAACCTGGAGCAAGGGCCTTGCCAACTGGCACGATTTCAGTGGCGACCCACCCCATCATCTCAACAAACATTAAAAATAGGTACACCTGCCCTGGGGACACATAACCCTGTCTGAGCATCTCATACTGGCCATACAGTATGCACCTCTACATCTTGTGGTTAACAGTCTGGGTTGTTCCTCCCCTAACACAGTAGCAAGAATACATGTTTGGGCTTCACTTTAAATGAGGTACTTATCATAGATTATAACAATTATAATGCATTGCAATCACAGCCTCTAGAAGGCATCATAGGTAAACTCATAGGATAACACAATTACAGCCAGACAGCCTAGAAGGAATGTCCAGCACCATAACCCCACTTTGCTTATGACATCAACTTACATAGGTACTTCACATGACACCTGTGGCTTCCAGTACCTCTAAAAGAGATAACATTAGTAAATGCATTTCTGGGGCAATTACACCTCTAACCTCTAGGGGATGCCCTTCTCCAAACATCCCGTACTCCGCCCTTCATGTCGTGGTTCAGTCCTTTAGGCACCCACCAGCTGTAGAACAAAATTTCCAGCCTGAGGATGCTTTGACTGTTTGCTGAGCCCGTGAGGGGTTATCCCTTCAGGGAGCACCCAAAAACTTTGTGCTGGGGGAGATTGTGTTGCTCCAGCAGCTCCCCTTGCACCATTCCGACCTCTGGGGGCCAGCAGATGCCAACAACAGTAGATTTCCCCTGCCTTGCAAGGCATTATATGGCGCTCTTCTCCGGCGCATCTTATAATAGCAGCTCCCCCGCAGCTTCGGGGAGAGCCGCGATGTCCAAGCCAGTGGTTGTTTGCTGCGTCCAGACCTTGTGGGAGGGCCCGGTCCCACCCAGACCCCCAGGTGAGTGCTGGCAGCTCGGGGATCCCACCCCCAGCTGCTCCTACCGCTTGGAAATCTCGTGGGCCCGAACCTGCCCGGATGCCCCCAGTGGCTCCCATTGGCTCCCCGCCTGGCCCGCACCCCTCAATATGCCCCCAACAAAGGTATAGTGTAAACAAAGTGTAGCTCCACACTCCGGCCTCAGTACTGCCACTCCTCGGCAAGTACGGGCCGCGAAATGAGCTTGAGCCGAGGCTCGCGCTGCGATAATGGGAAAGGGGAGAGTGTTCCTCTCCAATCCTGCACCCCGCCCCAGGCGTGACACGCGTGCTCCCTAACCTGGGGGCGCAACCTCGCTCTCCACTCCTCGTGACTTGGACCTCCGAAACAGCTTGTTGGCATTGGAAGTGGAACTCGGGACCCTCCGACTCGGAGATGGTCCGAGATCCCTCCTTGACACAGACAGGCTCGGACTAGCGGCTCAGCTCCTCTGGGGATGCCGGTCCGAGCCGATGGCTAAGGCGAAGATCTCAGGCTGCAACAGGGCACACATGCACAGTGGCGCTGGGACTGATTTGAGCTCCAGGTGTGCACGGTCACAAGGCAATCTTCACGAAAGTCTCAGGCTGCATGAAGCACACGCACCCAGCATCGCTGGAACTCCCTTGAGTTCCGGGTGCACACGATCACAGGGCAATCCTCACAAAGGTCTCAGGCTGCACCAAGCACACGCACGCAGTGTCACTGAGACTCACTTGGATTCCAGGTGCACACGATCACAGGAAGATCCTCTCGAAGGTCTCAGGCTGCACGAAGCACACGCACACAGCATCGCTAAGACTCACTTGGACTCCTGGTGCCCACGATCACAGGGCAATTATTACGAGGGTTTCAGGTTGCAAAAAGCACCCGCACACAGCGTCGCTGAGACACACTTGGGTTCCAGGTGCACACGATAACAGGGCAATCCTCACAAAGATCTCAGGCCACACAAAGCACACGCACACAGAGTCGCTGAGACTCACTTGGATTCCGGGTACACACGATCACAGGACGATCCTCACAAAGGTCTCAGGCTGTACAAATCACATGCACGCGGCGTTTCTGAGACACACTTGGACTCCTAGGGCCTCATTTATTAGGCTGTGTGCCACGTTTACGCTGCCAGTGCATCACTTTTTGTGACAAACCAGTGGCATAAAAAATGCGCCTTGTTGCGCCATATTTACAAAGTGACGCATCTAGGTAGATGCGTCACTTTGTAAACCCCTGCACCACATTATACCTGCGCCAGGTATAATGTATGCAAGGGGAGCATTTTGATGCAAGAAAGGGTCATGGAAGTGATGCAGTGAAATCAATAAGATTTCACTGCGCCATTTCTTAGCCGCTAATGCGTCAAAATCTTACGCCTGCTTCATGGCAGGCGTAAGACTGACTCAGGCACTAACAACATGGGACTTGCCCATGTGAAAGTACACATTGCTGGAGTTGCGTCACTTTTGTGACACACTCCAGCAATGCGTCACTTTTGCGCCTACAGATACGTCAGAAATATTGACGTGTCTGTAACTCCTTGCGCCATGATGCGTCATATTATAAATATGACGCATCAATCATGACGCAAGGAGTGCGCACTGAGAAGTGACGCATCGCTGCTTTCACGCAGTGATGCGTCATTTCTCATAAATGAGGCCCCTAGTGCCCACGATCACAGGGCAATTCATAAGAGGGCTTCAGGCTGCAAAAAGCAGATGCGCACAGCGTCGCTGAGACTCTCCTGGAAACTTTTGTGTTCCTGATTTTCCACAACAGGGAGCCAGCTCTCCTCGTGCCCTTGGGGTTCATTTACTTCAGGACACAGCACACAGCAAAGTCCTTTCAAGCAGGGGGACACATCACACAGCAAAGTCCCTTTAGCCTCTCCTTGGTTAAATCACCAAACTGCAGGCCAGCCCCAGAACACACAGCAAGGGTCAGTCCTTTCCTTCAGTCTCGTCAGCTGGTTCTTCCTTGGCAGAGGTTCCTCTTGACCACAAAGTAGTTTAAATCCTTTTCAGTCTTGAGCAACCCAAAGTCCAGAGGTTTCAGCTCTCATAGCTATAACCCTAAATGTTTATGAAGTATTTGTGTTCAGGGGGCACTGACCTGTGTCCATACTAGTTCTTGGTGTCTCCCTGCGTGTGACACCTTCTTCCATTGACTGTGGGGGTCTGGATCCTCAATCACTCAGCAGGAGATGCAGCCATTGTTTTATGGTGGCAGTCCAGTTCTCTTCACCTCCAGGGGCTACTCCACACCCCTACACTCCAGATGCAGGTCAGCCTGTTGCTGTCTCACCTCCTACCCTGGGTCATGACATTCCCCAGAGCCTAACACATTGAAATCCAGACAGTCAATGCACAACCAGGCAGAGACACACAGAAATGTTAAAGCACAAAAACCCAGCCACTTCTAAAAGAAGGGTTTCTAAAGACACAATACAAAAAACACCTTCACAAAAAGATATGTTATTAAATTGTGAGTTCCAACATACTAAACTTCATCTCTTCATCTTAAGCCTATGGGAAGATTGGTTTGAAACAAATTACACAGCCTCCCCCATTCTGTCCTATGCGCAAGATGGCCTTTCAACAGTGAAAACGAAATGGAGAATATTTCACTGTGAGGACATGGTACATAGCTCAGTACATGTCCTACCTTTCACATGCACTGCACCCTGTCCAGGGGGGTACTTTGGACCTACCATAGGGGTGTCTGATGCGTATAAAAAGGGAAGAGGAAGGCCTGGCAAGTGGGTGCACATGTCAGGACAACATGGCAGTTTAATAAACTGTGCAAAGGCTCTGCAGTGGCAGGCCTGAGTTCTCTTCTTTAAGGCTACAGGTGTGGGTGCCACAATTAGTGCTGGAGGCCCACTAGTAGCATTTGCATCACCAGCCTTGGCACACATAGTGCACTTTACTAGGGACTTTACTAGTAAGGCAAAAATACCAATCATGGACAACCAATTACCATTACACTTTATACAGGGAGCACTTGCACTTTGACACTGATCAGCATTGGCAAATTGCCTAAAGCATTTAAGTTGGCAACAACATGTTAGAAAAAGGTATGGGGGAAGGCAAAACGTTTAGGGTACTTTAGCCAAAAAGGGCCAAGTCCAACATAGAGCAATTATTTGCTGGTTACTCGGAGACTTTCCGGTGGGTGTTTAACTTTGGGAGCTTACTTATTAATAATAAGGCGGTAATAATGATAACAGCAACCAACAGTTTTGTACAGAGTTCCCCAGGGGAGAATCAAGAAAAAACTTTTTTTCTTTTTTTCTCAGCCTCTCTTTTCTCTCACTCAAATAAAAAATGGGGGTTTAGTGCATGAGTGTAGACCCTCTTCAGAATGTAAGGATACCTCACACAGGCTCACGGCAGGACCACAACTGTTGTCCCAGCCGATGACCGTCCAGCGTCATCATTGGTATCCTGCTCCTACGGCAGGCTGGCGGTGCAATGCCCGTCGGGCAGCGAGTGAAGCTGCACTTTAGCGGAGATCTTCAATTCCGAGGCCAACGGGTGTGTGGGTGTGAGGGGCCTATAAGGGGTGCAATAGTGAGCGTAGTGGGGTGTTCTTAAAAAAAGTCAGTGGAGTCCTAAGTGGAGAAGGTTTTAATGGTCAGGCTCACTGCTTTATTAAAAAAAGGTTAAGGGGAATTAAGGAGTGGAGAACAATGAGACCAAACCTTTATTCAACCCTTATTGTGACAACGGTCAACATGTTTCACGCCCTAAGGGCGATTCATCAGGACCTAGTGCTCATATGATTGCTAGCGTCCCCCGGTTTGGGAGGACACTGGTATACGACCTGTGTTTTGTCGTTCTCAAATGATTCCTTCAGAGGGACCTCCCGTTAGGAGACCTCTTTCAAGCCTCACGAGCTGTCCAGGTGGGGCCAGCACCGATAAGGGATTACCTTAAGAGTCGGCGGTGGCAGGCTTCTCTACACCTACCCCTCCCACTGGAACTCTGGTACTGGACAGCCGGCGCTGGAGTTTATAATAATGATAAACCAGCCCCTGACTTTCTGACAAATGCCCCAGGGGAAATATATCATGGTGAGTCGGCAGCGGCCCCTCCATTAGGGCAGAGGAGCGCCGCCCCCTGCCACCACCCGTAAAAAAAACTATATTAAAACAGGTTTCTAACCCATTTTATTATCGTTTTATTTTAATCCCCCTGGACCCATCCTCAGGACTCTGACGAGTCAAGGGGGGGGGGGGGGGTCCAGGGTGATCACACTGTGGTGGGGGAGTGCTAGTGCATTCTTGTCCCCTCACTGCGCATAAAGTGTTTGGCCAGCCTTTTAAGGCCGACCAAACATCTCATGTGCAGTGAAGCTTTCTCCAGCCCCAGATGCGTTACTGAGGCTGGAAAAAGCACAGGCTCCCAGTATGCCTGGGAGCGCAAAGTTGTAGAGCTCAGGCCAATCCTGACACTGCTTGCTTGCAGCATCATGGTTGGCTGCAGTGCAGTCTGGGAGCCGGTCCCAGAAGTAGTAAGACCACAATTGAGTGGACATTGGCAGTGATCAGGTAAGTTTATTTTCATTATTGTTATTATTTATTTTGTCCCCAAGCCCCTATCCCCGCCCTCCTTCCCACAGCTCCCTCCTCCGGCTCACCCTGCCTGTCTGGCAAGGGACAGGTCGCAACTGTGGTGAGTTATGAGCAATGGAGGTTTAGCAGAAGAAGAAAACTAATGAAGCCTTTCATTTTATACAATAAAGCACATCATGGTGCAAAACATTTCTGTATTTGCTGGAGGCTATGCGATAAAGCTAATCAGGAGGTGTGGGTGTCAACCTAGAAGGAGAGAGTGGCTCTACAGCAGATCCCTATTTATGATTGGCCCTCACACAACTAATTTGAGGTTAAGAGAAATGGGTGACTGTTAGTATCCATATGATATCCCCCTCTCAAGCTGAGTCAGTTTTCTTATAGTCCCTTCTCAGTAGATTTATAGAAACTTCCGACTACCTAGTAGTAAAGGACAAAAAGAAGGAAGGACTGTGGAAGGGAGGAATGGAAGGTAAGCAGGCATGGGAGGAAAGAGAGGGAGTGGAGGGAAGGAAGGAAAGGAAAGGAAAGGAAAGGAAAGGAAAGGAAATGAAAGGAAAGGAAAGGAAAGGAAAGGAAAGGAAAGGAAAGGAAAGGAAAGGAAAGGAAGGGAAGGGAGGGATGTTGGGAGGGAGGGAGGAATGAATGAATGAATCGGGAATTGCTGAAGAAAGAAAAAACGTGGGAGCAAAAAGGAGTAGAAAGAAAGAAACAGTGATAGGGACAATATAACTGTATACGAGGGAGAGAGAGAGGGGGAACAGACAATGAACACGAGTGAAAGTCTTTGTATGAAAAAGTTAAGGTAATACCCCATTAGCTGAAAAGAAACACGGAAAGAAAACAATGAGGAAGATGATGGCCATTGAATGAAGCTAGCCTGCCGGTCCCAAAGAGGGAAAGGCAGGGCAGGTAGAAAATATTTCGAAGCTGAATAGCAAAGGTACTGATTATAGGGCAAGCATATCAGTGGTGGGGCGGAAAGCCTGATCTTTTCTCCATGTCAGAAGGCAAATGGGTTGTACTGGCAAATGGAAATATTACTGTTCCTTCACCACCACTCCCCGGTGCCTTACCGAATTGTAGGGCATAGTATCAACAACTAGCGATAATTATCGCTATGTTGGCTTAGCAGCAATAATTTTATCGCCGTGTTGCGGCGATTTTTATCACTTAGGAGCCTTGCTATTATCAAGGTTTATCTCCTAAGCGATAAAAATCGGCCGAAATGCATGAATATCGCTGTAAAGTCAGCGATATTCATGCATTACCGAGCTAATGCTCTTAGCCATGTTATCCACCTCTCATTGGATAACATGGCTAAGAACTGCTCAGGGCAGGTGTTAGCTTTTGGAGATATTCGCGCTTAGCGCGAATATCTCCAAAAGTTGGTAATAGGAGATAGCGATGTTAGCGACTGTTTCCAGTCGCTAACATCTTGGCACGCCCACTTTGCATGTCATTAGTGATAAATATCTCTGACATGCAAAGCGGGGCCCAAGATGGTCGCTATCTCCTACTAGCTGTCGCTAACTGGTGTTAGCGACAGCTAGGTAATAGGGAGATCATTTTATCTCAGCTTTCTTGGCTTTTAAAGCCAAAAAAGCGGAGATAAATCCCTTGATAATATGCCCCTGTGAAACTAAAAAAGAGAGGTAATTACTACTAAACCGAAGAAAAAGCAAGCCAAAAAGAAAACAGACAAATGGTACAGCATTCCCTGGGCGCAGTAGCTGCTTGTACATTGAGGCGTCTGAGCTTTGGGACTCAGAAGTGCGGGCATTTTTTTAAAACATTTTTGGCTCCTCTTTATTAAACATATTACTTTTGCAATACATCAGTACCTGGCTGTCTGACCCGAGGTTTAAGATGAGACCGTCAGGAACTGGCAAGCCAGTCATTTGCATGCGCATATGCACCACATTTCCATGGCTGGGTGACATCATTGTGCTGGACTTAACCTCTTTACAAGCCTTGCTTCCTAAGAAGAGAAATGAGGAGTGATTTTCACCAAAGGGAGTTCTACAGTTAAAGGAAAAGGGCAGCAGGTGGATTAAGTCCTAGAATTGCATGTTTTTAAAGAATAAAAGCACAAGTAGATTTTAATTCACAGATAATAATTGAAGGGGCCTTTAGTGGTGGGTAGCCCCACTTAACTTGCTTGCAAGTTTTTTTTCCATCATATCCATCGCTTGATGGCTCTAAAAACCTTGTCTGAGAACTGGAAGGGACTCTCCGTGGCATCCGTGACCCCCCTCTCTAAGCACACACACCCCCTCTCTCTCATCTTCAAGCAATAAACCAAATGACAGTTTTTAGCAGGCGGCACCGATTAAATATTTCACTTGCTGACAGTTTGCAGCTCACTGTATCGTGATCCTCATCTCGGCGCTCGATTACGTGTCCTATCTGCCTTATGTGAAGACAATGCGCACAGTGTTGTAATAAAATATTCTTAGAAAGAACTTAGGCCTTTTTAGAATCCTGTCACTCTTCCGCTCTGTGTGCATTCACAACCCTTCATAAAGTGTGCGCCTCGTGGGGAAGGCAAGTTGAAAGATGAGAGTATGGAGTGTGGGAGCACAAATCTGTAGGTAGGATCTTTCTTCTGAAGTTACAGTGACATTTCTTAACAGATGCATTCCAGACCTTAGATTTGCATCACTCCCTGCAGCCTTCTCGGTTTTTCTGAACCAGAAAGTGTCATATGGAAAGCTGCCTGATAAACAATGTGAGGGGTCATATCTTAACATGTACCAGTTAGGAGCGTGCAGCCACAGCAAAAGAAAGCAGAAAGCATTGAAATGAATCTGTGCACCGGTAGGTGAGCTTAGTAGAATAGTGTGTTTGCTACAGAGAACTCTGCACGCTGCACCGGTTGCAATGCCCCCAGACTGCACTCAACCTTGTGTGAGGCAGCCCCTGTTTGGTCTAGGACCCACGTTTTTTAGTTTATCAGCCACATGATTTGCATTCTGCTGCTCAAACGCAGGTGCCAATGCTTAGGGGAAATTGGGGTTTCTTTGTAACTGAGCGACAGCACTGCTTTGTGAGCAAGTAGGAATATTTAGCTGTTGTGTCTCTGGCATTCTGACACTTGTATGTCATTTGACATGTTCAAGCTACCCCTTCCTTGTCAGTCTCAGTCAGACATAACAGGTGACTGAGAACCTACTTAGAATGGGAATAGATGGAAACATGAGATGAAGACATATGCTTTTGAAAACCAGTAGTTCAGAGTGACTTTGCATATACTGGTTTACTTTACTATCTGCAATGCACATACTTCTAACCAATTTTTAGAGAAGTTACATTAAAAGTCCACTTTTTTCACCATTATGTGAAGATTTTCTTGGGACGTTTCAAGATCCCTAGTGAAAGTAAAGCTTGTTTGGAACAACATAAAAATGATATTTTCAGAACCTCTGGATTTTTTACCACCTTTATGTGTTATGTTATGTTATGTTATACCACTCTTTTATAGCGCACGGCTACCCCAAAGGGTGTCCCGGCGCTTTGGCAAAGAGGCCTGAATACCAGAAAAACACAATAACAGCAACTCACAGCGGTCCTAGAACTTATGCAGAGAAGAGCAAGGTCTTTAGCTCTTTTCTAAAAGAAAGAAGGCTATTGGCTTTACGCAGAGTGATAGGGATCTCATTCCAGCGGCATGCCGCCACATACTGGAAGGACCGTCCTCCCATCCGGGCACGTCTAATAGACGGTACATCCACTTTAGCCAAATCAGCTGACCGCAACAACCTCCGCGGCACGTAGAAAGCCATGCGCTTCCTGATGTAGTTCGGACCCACTGAATGAAGGGCTTTGAAAGCCAACGTGAGGATCTTAAAAACAATTATTTTAGATATCGGTAGCCAGTGCAATCTATGTAGCAGCTCTGAGGCTCTCGTTCTCCGTGGCAGGCCAAATATAGCTCTCGCCGCAGAATTCTGCACTATTTGCAGTCTGGCCAGCAAATATTTGGGCAGTCCTGAATATAGCGCGTTGGCGTAGTCGAGTCGAGACCCTACTAACGCCTGGACCGTGGTTTTTTTAAACTGCAAAGAGAGCAGTGGGAGAAATTTTCTAAGCATCTTCAAGATGCCGAAACATTTCCCCGATAGCCCCATAATATGGGGTCTAAAAGAGAGGTCATCGTTACACACTATGCCAAGGTTCTTTACTTGGGACGATGTCTTCTCCGGTGGGAACATGTCCTGGGGCCACCACGATTTCCAACAGGGATCAGGGGCACAACCAAAGAAAAGCAACTCAGATTTATCTGAGTTGCATTTCAGGCTGGGCCGCTGAAACCACGCAAAGACCGCACTCAGACAGCCTTTGATCCTGTCGCCGTCAAAAACCTCTCCCTTCCTGCAAGTAAACAGGAGCTGGGTGTCATCAGCGTAGGATATGATCTGGGCACCGAAAGCCTCCGCTACCTCCGCCAGAGGGGCCATATAGATATTAAAGAGGGTGGGGCTCAGAATGGATCCTTGAGGAACCCCCACCTCTAGCGGTGGCATTTCAGCGGAGAATGGAGGTGCCCAGATCACCTGTCGACGACCTGATAAAAAGGATTGAAACCAATCCAACACCGTCCCACGCAACCCGATCTCCCAGTCTAACAAGCATTTACAATGCAATGGTTTTGCCTTTGTTAAAGTTAGAGCTATTGGCATTGCTCTTGACATTATTTTTATTTATGTTTTTTTTTAACATAAATAAATGGCATTGTTATTTACAATGCCAATAGCTTAATCTCTCGCAAATGCCACACACAAACACTCACAGAGAGCCCCCCACACACACACACAGAGCCCCTCCCCACACACCCACACAGAGCCCCCCACACACACAGCCACACAGAGCCCCCTACCCACACCCACACAGAGCCCCCCACACAGAGCCCCCCCACACACTGCGAGCCCCCCACACTGCGAGCCCCCCACACACACTGCGAGCCCCACACACACTGCGAGCCCCACACTGCATGTTTTACCAGCTGTAAATTCTGCCAATCTCTGCGTATTAAGTGAATGGCCACCGGTACATGATCAATGCTCTTCTTCCCTGCCCCATGATGTTTGTTGGATGGCAACAGCTGAAACAGGGAAAATAGCATCGACTCTGGATCTGCACACACAAAAAGTGAGTCTGTGTGTGTGCATGGGCACATGGTTTGTGTATCTAGCATGGGGAGGGCATGATCTGCGGATACAGCCTGGGAAGAATATTAGCTGTGGCAGTACGGGTAGAGCAAGTCAATTGTGCTTGGGGGAGCACAACTGTGGATGTGTACACTAGACCAGGAAGGGGGGTGGCTGTGCACGTGTGTCCAATTCTCCCTGAGACTGTAGAGTTATTTGCTGAGCCAGCATAAACAGGGTAGGGCATAGAGAACAGGGTAGGGCATAAAGAACAGGGACTGTGCATATGCACGCAGCAATAGGAGATTGTGCGCTGTGTGTGTGCACACAGAGTCTGCAGATGCAGAGACTGTGGTTGTGAACACAAACCTGTCAGAGGACATGAACTGCAGATGTTCTCACTGAGCCCGCAGATGGCACTTACATGTGGGTGTATGTGCACACGTAGGCTGGGGAGGCACAGACTGGGTTATGCACTCATCTTTCACAGAACATCCACTTTGAGCGCGCATAAAATCTGCAGTAATTACAAAAATGTGGGGGGAGGGGGGTACATATAAACTCAAGAACATAGATTGTTACTCAGCAGTGTGCGCATCGGAGCTTCCCGGAGTTGGGCTGAGACTGCACACACACTGAGGATGGGGTCCGACTATAGAGCCACAGAGAGTATGGGGAGAGGACGGGCATTGGAAGGCAAAGACTGTTATTAAGTAAATAATTATGAGAGAGTACATGGGCTCTGTATGTAGTTACAGAGATTTGGGTCATTGGGTGGGCTGAGCTGCTCTCTTAAGCGACTAGAGGGTTATGTGAACAGAGCCTTGTCGGGCAGGCGGCACTATGGTTCTGACCTGCCCTGTAAAAAACACGGGATGGACACGTTCGTGGAGAATTGAAGGATCCGGTAATTAGCTTTTTTTGTGGGGGGTTAGGGGGACTGGAAAGATGTCAACCTCTGGGCAGCTGGAGTTCACGGCAGGTGCCTTGGTACGAGTGAAATCTCTTTGCCCCCTGAATATAGTTCTTACCGCAGGCCAACAGAATCTCAACATCGAATAATCCAAATATTGGTAAACCAGAGGAGATGATGCAGAGAAATAAAGTCATATCATTCTGGGAGCCCGAGTATTGTATTGTATGGATTAATGGAATTAATTTGGGGGAACGGAAAGTAACTCCACTAAATATCACTTTAAGGGGGTACTACATAGAAGTATCAAAGAAAGATTCATCTCCCATTATAATCCACACTTGCACACCGCCCCCACGATGCCTTTTATAAAAGACACGTGCTCCCTCTCTCAAAGATGCCCAATAAGCACAGACTATGTTGCCCTTTCGGAAGTTTATTAGTGTTACGACTTTCACAATTTTTTAAATTAATTAACTAAAGGCTGATATCAAACATCCTCAAAATAAGGCAACGAAGAAAGAGGTGGTGCATTATGCTGTAGAAAAGATCAGACATTTCACCTATATATAATTACACACAGCAAAGCCTCCAGTAACCCTTATCATGTTATTTCACACCGGATCCAAGGCAAAGGCAAGGACTGAATCTATATGCTGTTGGGGGGAAAAACCTACTCTATTTTTATTTTCCAATATCACCGTTTTTGGGCTGCTGTTTGCCAGCGGGGACTACAGGTCCCAGACACCTTAGCTGTCCCCAGAGGCGGGGCCAGGATACCGTGCAGCGCTACAGGGCGCCTTCAGTTTTCCCGCAGCGCGGGACGCGGCTGGATATAGCTGAGCTAACACCCTAATAAGTAAACTCCAGCTGGGGTGAGCGCACGTCCGTTAAAATCCATATTTTAATATCCGGTACCCAATCATTTGGTGTTTCCGGTTTGGCCAGTATGCACGTTTGACAAGACTGTATTACTAGATGAGTTGCACTGTGGGAATGCCTGGAAAGTTCTTTCTGTCGTAATTTAACCAGCAAGCCATTACGTTGTTGGACGTAAGGCCTTGGCCTTTTCTAGCAGTTTTTTTTACTAAGGTTATAGGGTCTTTTTTTATCATTTTCTGTGAAAAAGCCATGTGCAAAAGAAATGGGGCTGGGTATTCTTTAGTTGTTTCCCCTCCCTTTGCCCTTGTTGTTCAACACTCGTGACGTAAGCCCTTTAACCACCACAGTTAATTAACACAGGCTCTCCTGACTTGGGAAGGGGTACTTTAGGAGCACAAGGTCCATTAATTGCCATGCCTCCTCCTGTGGGGAGCCAGGAGGAGTATTGTAAGACCCCGGTTAACACCAAGAGCGGGAGGGGGGGTGCGGGGGGCGGGAACGGACACACGGAGCGCGGGAGGGGGGTGCGGGGGCGGGAACGGACACACACGGGTAGCGGAAGGGAGCCTCACCTAGCACGGAGGGTAAACAAACAAACCTGGACTTCGTCGTCACGGAATGAGGAAAACAAACGCACGGCTTCCTTCTTTTGTGGCCACGCCAATCCTTCTTCTGTGGCGGGAGGAGTATTGTAAGACCCCGGTTAACACCAAGAGCGGGAGGGGGGTGCGGGGGTGGGAACGGACACACGGAGCACGGGAGGGGGGGTGCGGGGGCGGGAACGGACACACGGAGCACGGGAGGGGGGGTGCGGGGGCGGGAACGGACACACGGGTAGCGGAAGGGAGCCTCACCTAGCACGGAGGGTAAACAAACAAACAAACCTGGACTTCGTCGTCACGGAATGACGAAAACAAACGCACGGCTTACTTCTTCTGTGGCCACGCCAATCCTTCTTCTGTGGCCACGCCCACGGAAGAAAACACAGGAACGCCTCCCAATCTGGTCCGCATTGACTGACAGACATAAGATAACCACGCCCATGGAAAAAATGTCGGGAACGCCCCCGAATCTGGTCCGGCATTGACGGACAGAGCCCTCTCCCAATGGCTAGCCTCCATTTATGGAGCTAGCCAATGGGAGGAGGGGGCGGATACCCGACCCCACATAGAGATATCGAGATATCATTAGATTTTGCTAGCGCATGCGTACTTCGTACGCATTGCGTAGGCAAAACCTAAAAAGGAGACCGGCATGTGGGACGGTGTCGAAGGCCGCCGACAGGTCAAGCATGACTAACATAGCCTTCCCCCCGAGATCGAGAGTTTCTCTGATAGCTTCGGTAACCCCCAAGAGGGCTGTCTCCGTGCTATAATTCGCACGGAAACCAGATTGAGAATCATGGAGAATGTTGTTACTCTCAATAAAGTTGGTAATCGTATGCTGGACATGTTTCTCAACCACCTTAGCCAGAGCAGGAAGCAGGGAGATAGGTCTATAGTTAGCCTGCAGCAGGGGATCTAATAGAGGTTTTTTGAGCAACGGCAAAATCAATGCGTGTTTCCATTCCTGTGGTACCACTCCCGAGCTCAGGGAGAGATTAAGCAAGGGGTTCAGCAAGATGTTAATTGCCGACACCACTCTACCCAAGCATTTTGCTGGACATACATCCAGGGGTGAGCCAGACTGAAGCCGTGACAACAGCTCGTGGGATGTGGCACAGGACATCGGTGGAAAGGCCGATAGTATGGGCCCTGTCTCTTCCCCCAATGACGGTACCGAGTTCAGCTTATCTGCTAACGCACCAGCATCGGCAGGGGGAAAAGATTCCTGAATAGCTTTGATTTTAAGTACAAAAAAGTCAGCAAGCTGCTTAATCCACTCTTCTGAATGAGAGTGAGTAGGAGCGCATGCGGCAGGAGCAGCAAACTCCTTTACTATTCTAAAAAGTTCCCAACTCATGTTATCCGCTTCATCTATTCTGCGCTCAAGATATTCTTTTTTGCCTTCCGAGATCTGTTTATGGTAGAGTTTAATGGCCTCACGATATTTTATTTTTTCCTCTAAGTCATATTTGCGCCGCCACAATCTTTCGGCTATTTTGCAGTCCTGGCGCATTTTCCGTAAAGCAGGAGTAAACCAAGGGGCGGACATACGGCTGAAGACTGATTTGGCTGACTTAGCAGGTGCTAGCTCCTCAAATCTTGTTCTCAGCCACTTCTGAACCAGATCCAGGTCAAAATCTAGATCACCTGTAAGTTTGCAAGGATGTCGACAAAGGGCATCCGACATCATTTCTGCCGTAACTAGGTGAAAAGATCTTGTGTAAATTGTGTTTTAAAATGCCCCATTTTTTCCTGGTTGTTTTCAAATATTCTCATTGCAGAGCTACCCCCATCCCTAAACATTCTACAAGAACTTCCGACTTGGTCCCTCCACTTGCTAACTTGTTCCAGTGGGTGGTAAGGGATTTATGCTCTACCGCTTTCAAACTTTCCCTCCAGCTACTGCCTGTTTAGCTTTCAAATTCACAGTACATCCATGATCTGCCAGTGATTTATCTCAGATTGTAGTTCTGGATGATCCTCTTGCATGACGTTTCTGATCCCTACTTGCTGGGTCTACTACCTTTGTCCCTATGATTTTACCGTGGAAGCATTTCCCAAATATGACAGCAATCCTCTCAGCGGGAATTTCGTTCTCAAAATTCACACTGAGAGGATTGCTGACCGTGACACTCTTGCTGTATTATGAAAATAGACTCAAGATTATACATTTTTTAATATTACAGAGACATCAGATTCAAAAGATGTCACATGAAGATTCTGACCTCAGTGTGTTAATAATTGAAGACATAAGACTTAGATCAGAAAACCATATTGTGCAATCTTTTCAACACTGTCTAGGTCTGAACGACTGACCAGTCTCTTTAAGGGTCACTGTTAAAATGCAGATTGTGTTGTCCTGAAGATGGTCTAAAGGATTCGCAGGATAGAAGACCGAAACGTCGACTATATTATCCAACTCCTCATGTATTGATATACATTAAGTGACTGTGTTTTTCAGTGAAAATATTGGTTACTTTTATGTTTTCATTGGGAGAGGATTTTTACTTGTGAAATTAAGTTGTACCTTTTTTCATTTGTAAGCATTTGATATCAACCTGAGTGTTGAATGTACCCTATGAATTTTGAAGAGTACGAAGATAATACATTTTTCAAAAGATATTCCTGTGTTTGTTGTTTTTGACTTAATTGCTTGTGCATTCAGTGCCTAATTTTGTGATAAATACATATAGGTTCATAGAATTTATTGATAATGAATCTGTGGAATCTGTAAAAAAGAATTGTTCTGTACAAACAAAATCCGTTGCAGGCACTAATACTTGACATTGTTGGTTCTGCCCAAGCCTCCAAGGATATATTGGGTTTCCCCACATCCTCACTAAATTGTTTAAGTTTCAGGCTCTGTCATTTGTCAAATCTTAAATTTGCAGCATTTAGTAAACTACACGTGCTCCCATGTAGAAAACAATTTATTTCAGAAAATGAGTACTCTCAACAAATATATATTGTTATTGTTATATTATATGTTATGAAAGATATACAACACTACAACCAAGTCTCGCTTTTAGTAAATCTTTCAGATTTATTTGATGATGGAAGATGTGCAAAGCTTACTCTGCTGTGGTAGATAATCATGCACAAACCACTAACTACGTAGAATCGTAGAAGGTGGTGATGGCTGCTTTGATCACATACCTAGTTATCTGGTAAGAGAATTGTAGCAGGTAGTGTGTTTCCACAATTGATATTGCTTTAGTTAGATGATAAATAGCATCGAAATCAAACAGGTTTTCAATTATTTTGAGTTTTACTAGCTTGTTGACTCTGTGATGGCAAGATTTTAAATGTGCTGGGCTGGGGCACATTTATATTTCCAAGTAGAGACAAAGACTTATTGAAAATTCATGGGTTTGTTTACACAGCCACTATTAAAGAAACCGAGAAGATGGATTTCTGGGAATGCTCCTGGGTGGAGTCCCTGTAGCAAATATGAGGATTCCACAGGAAGTATGCCATACAGCTGCTCTGATGGTGGCTAGAGACCCAGAGACAGCCACATCCATGTGAAAGGAAACGAAAGGGTGACTGTATCTCAAAGGGACAAAATCTCAAGGCATCCATTCCATACACTGTGGAGGCGAGGAGGGAATTTTATTAATGAAGGAGCAAGCCAAAATAAAAGAAATGCATGGATTTGGGCAATGAGGCAAGGGACTATGATGAAACCATTAAGTGAACGTTTCTTTAGTGGATACCTCTAGAAAAGAAACTAAAAAAAAAGAAACATTAAACCATAGCAACCAAATCTAAGGCGACTGAGAGGCTCCCGTTGCTGGCTGTCAACAAAGCTCGCAGACCAGATGGGCTCACAGCAGCTTTTTACAGGCGGTTCAGCAGGGAGCTACACGAGCCATTAGCTAAGCTGCTTAAATCATTTTTAGTAAGTGCAATAATCACCGAAAGCATGTTGGAAGCTGTTGCCTCAGTGTCACCCCAACCAGACACAGTGCGGGGTGATTGTTCTTCTCACCAGTCTATTGCTCTCCTAAGTTACGAGGATGCTGGGTGCCACACCAGTGCTGTCTCCAATAAACGGGAACCTGTTTTCTTCAGTTGACTGGGCATGCACGTTTATTAGGAATAATGGGAATTATGAAAATAACTGTGAACAGTGCTGTGATGCAGCTGAGGTGTAAAAGTAATTAATTCGGGCACTCATTACAAGTTAGGCTGAATAGGGTGGGTATTTACCATGCCTTATAAATATCATCACCCCAGGGTGTGGTATTTGCTAAGAATGTTAAATGCATTCTATTCTGAGGTTTACAATTTAAAATGAGGCACAACAGTCAAGATTGAATTTAACGCACGAAATTCCACGTTTGACTTTTTTTTATAGCCCTTTACCCCCCCCCCTACGTTTTGTCAGGTTTGGCCTGCCAGAATCTATCAGGCAAAACTGTGACGGTGTGATAATTGTCAATCAACTCGCAGTTGCAATCCGTGTGAAAATTCTTGTTTGCACACAGATCAGCATTTACCACAGAACTAGCAAAGAAAACTTAAGTACAATGAATTGGCGTTGAACATAAATGTGTAGTATTTGATGATTGAAATTTAAAGTATTGATTTAAATGATGTATTACCTCCATCACATACGTAGGAGTTGAAATCATAAAACATAAAAGGCTCCTACCAATTTGAAATACTTTGTCAAATTATGGTTAATTGACTTGAAAGTAAAATATCATGGCTAGGTCACTTGATAAGTGGTAGAATAGCTAATAACAATTCTCAGGTCCTGCAAATAGGATCCTGAACATTATTCAGTTATAATAATAATAATAATAATAATAATAATAATAATACAGAATTTTATTGAGCGCGAACAGCTACCTCACTAGAAGGTGTCCCGGCGCTAGATGTGCAGAAAGAGACCAGATCAGGGAAATAAGGGCCACTGGCTTAACTCTTCTGAGAGAAAAGCCACGTCTTCAGTTGTTTCCGAAAGCTGGTTTCCGACGGTGCCGACTGGAGTGCAGGTGGCAGGGTGTTCCAAAGAAGTGCCGTGTTTGCCGAAAAAGTCCTGCCCCCCCAGACGCGCCCTTCTGACTCGTGGAACAGGTAGTTGGGCCCGACAATTGGAGCGGAGCAAACAGGCCTGAGTATATCTTGGCAACCGATTTTTTAAGTAGTTGGGGCAGGTTCCATACAGGGCTCTGAAAGCCAGGGTGAGAGCCTTAAATTTTATCCGACTAGCAACTGGCAGCCAATGTAACGAGCAGAGATGCGGTTATCATTTGTATTTTTGTAAATAACACCCTTAAAGATCCTAACATTGATGAGAGCAAAACCAATGGGGAGATTGGCATTATTGGCAGGAAAAAAAGTATTTAATACTGCATTTATGTTGTAACAGTCTCAGTCAGTGCAGTCAGTGCTATTTTAATAAACAAAGACGAATATTAGAACAGAACGTTTTAGAAAGATGTCTTCAGGGGTGGACTATTCCTAATGGGGCAGGAGCAAGACTGATTTGCATATGCCTGCATGTGACCCTCTTGACAAAATGCATAACACTTGCGTAGGCCCGGTTGTCTGGTCTACCCCTAGAGGGCCATGGCTTGCTACCACTGGGGTCCTGGGAATCTTTAACCTGGGATCTATTTTGGGGCCCTTTAGAGAACTCCTCTTGGTTACCTTTGTCCCCCCCCTTTCACTTTTCTGCTGGGGACCCTGCCCACACTTGGCTGGGTTTCCCACATACCCCTCGTGGACCCTGGTATTCGTCCCGTGGTCCGCCTCATGAGCAAGCTTCTTGGGGTCAGTCAGCTTACTATCCATCAGATGCTGGGGCAACTCTGTAACACAAAGACTACTCAAGTGCTCCCCGCCAATCAGATTGTACAACCCCTGGTAATCAGTTACCTTGCTGCCTTTTATCCAACCATTCAGTGCTCTGAAAAAAAGATTTACACATTCAACCCACATATTAGATTCAAACGTCTTGAGAGATGTAAACCTTTCCCTGTACTGCTCAGGTGTGAGCCCTTACCTGTGGCAAAAAGCCTCTTACATATTGAGGTAGGTCAGAGCAACTGCATCCTCCATAGGTGTCAGGGTGTTTCTCCCATTGGCCTCAAAGTGTGTCCACAGTCCCGCCTCCCAATGATCTTCAGGAACCTTATTGATAATTATTGATGCCTAATACGATGCAGACAAAGCATAAATATCCTCCCCCTCCTGGATATTCTGCAATAGGGGCTCAATTCACAGAACTAACTTAAGACAAAATCCTAAACTTACCACCATTTTGGTATTCATAGAAGGCACTTACTCATTTTGGTATTTACAGAAGGCACTTGCTCATTTCGGTATTCACAGAAGTTAGGACTCCTAACTTAAGGACTCCTAAATGCCTTCTGTGAATACCGAAAGACTTAAAGTTAGGATTTTTGTCAGTTTAGGAGTAGTAAATATAGGACTCCTAACTTTAGGACTCCTAAATGCCTTCTGTGAACACCGAAAGTCTTCAAGATAGGATTTTTCTCTGTTTAGGAGTAGTAAAGTTTGTAAAGAGATTGTTTTTCTTTTTTCTCCTAGGTTTCTACCAGCAGGAACAACCTCCAGAGCCCCAAAACTGGAACTAGCACCTCCTGGCAGGTCAGAACTCTAAGTAGTAGAGTTCATGAGAGCTGGGGGTGAAGTCTTTGTGTCCCTGAGACTTCAGAACTGGAGGCCAGCACACACAAGCCCTTGGAGATTCTTCTTCAAGTAGGTTTCTCAGCAAAGTTCCAGTATTTGTCCTTTCCTTGGCTGAAGCAGCAACTGTAGGCCAACCCCACACAGCACAGAGCAAATGTGTAGCACTTTCCTCACAGCTCTCCAGCTCTTCTCCTTGGCAAAGGTTCCTCTTGAGTCCAGAAGTGATCTAAAGTCCTGGGGTCCTTATACATCATTTTGTCTTTGTTGTTCTTTGTGCCAGGGTCTCTGAGCCCAGTCCAAATCAGTTCTGTCCTCACAGGTGCAGTATGACAACAGAGAATGAAGACAGCATTGTGAATAGGAGAACGATCCTATTCACGTGCAAGGAAAAGTCCCCCCTCTACTCTAAATGCAGCCAAGGCCTATTCAGCTCATCTTTGAGTCATCCAGGAAGGCACGCCTCAACCCCCAATGTCTGTCTACAGTGAATGCACATCCCCAGCTCCTGTCACTTCAAAACCAGACAGTCTGTACACAAACAGGCAGAGAGCACAGAATAGTTAAAAAAGAAAATGCCTAAAATGGCATTTTCAAACACACAATTTAAAAAACATCTTTCCTAAAATATGTGTTATTAAATTCTGAGCTCAGAGAGGCTAAAATGTACTCCTCTATCTTGCCCCATTTGGAAGTTATACTAGTAAGATGTTGCAAAGTATCTCCTGTGCTATCCTATGGGACAGATAGCCTTTCAATTTCGAAAAACAAAATTGGCAGTATTCTTCAATCAGAATATGTCAAACACACCAGTACATGTCCTACCGTCTACACACACACTGCACCAGGGCCGGACTGGCCTTAGCAGGCAATGGGTGTTGCCACGGTGGGCCGCCAGGGTGGGGGCCGGTTTTAGGCTCCTTGGCGGCCATTTTTGTTACCTGGGGCCGGCAATAATGGCCCCCTGTAACAAAATTGGCTGAAACTGGCCCTAGCAAACAACTCAGCTGCACCCATCTCATCCCTCCCAGGGGGGTTGGCAGAGCAGTTTGCCAGGACAGGTTTTGGTTCCCAGTCTGTCCCTGCACTGCATACTGCCAATGGGGGTAACTTGGGCCTACCTGAATGATGTCTTACATGTAAGAAAAGGGAAGGTTAGGGCCAGGCAAGGGGTGCACTTGTTAAGTCGACGAGGCAGTACAAAACTGCTTGCAGACTCCGCAGTGGCAAGTCTGAGATACCTTTTCATGTCTACTCATGTGGGTGGCACAATCAGTGCTGCAGGCCCACTAGTAGCATTTGATTTACAGTCCCTGGCACACTCAGTGCATTTTACAAGGGGCTTAACAGTAAATCAAATATGCAAACATGGATAACCAACCACAATAGTAATTTATACAGGGAGCACTTGCACTTTGACAATGATCCATAGTGGCAAAGTTCCCAAAGCATCCAAGCCAGCAAAAACAAAATCCAGCACAGCATCAAAAATACAGGAGGTAGAGGCAAACAGTCAAGGGGAAACCACACCACAGATGCAAAGTCAAATTGTCTGGGTCTAATCTGATGTGACACAGTGGACAAAAGAATGAAGGCCTGACATTCTACCTAAGCGTTTGCCAGTGGCTATCCTTCTTGCAAGCTTTCCTCCCATCGCCTTTTGCGTGTTTGCTGGAACATCCTAAGTCGCCAAGAGTATGTCTAGACGTGGATCTCTTGGGAAACAGCATTTACAACGTAGTGCGAACCATGTGCTCCTGCAACAAAGGAGGAATTACAACAAATATGTCTTTACCACACAGTTCTTTAACACACATATCTTTACAACTATGTGCCTTAGGGAAAACAGTGTCGGACTTTAAAATCAAATGTTTTCCCTACTGTGGCGCATACTGGGAGTTAGAATATTGATATATACTGCTCCAAAGTCCAGCACTTTCCCTAACACATGTCATTGTAACGATATGCGTGATAAATGAATGCGTGTTAAAGACGCATTCATTGTAAAGATTACGGACTAACGACATGCGTGGTACAGGCATGTGTTTTTCTGACATACAACCAGGTCTCTTTGTCACTGTGCCACTGGAACCCAGCCAACTGTCTGAAGAGGCCAAAACAGGGCAAAAGCGGTCTTGGATTGCTTGTGTTCTGGTTCAAAGTGGGCCTGGTTTGGCAGGTAGGGCTGGATTGTTCCTGTTACAGCAGGACTAAAATGTATTTGCACGAGTCTAATCTGAGTTCGCACAGTGGGCAAAAGAACCCCGATTATAAGTGGTTAGATTTATTTCAAGCATTTCTCCCATCATCCTTTGTGTGTCTGAATCTTAAAACTGAGTCAAGTCAGCGATTAATCTAATTAAAACAAGCCCAAAGAAGGTACTAACTGTCTTTGGTCCCTGAGATAAAGTAGCAGCAGTAATGTTAATAATTTAATAACTAGCGGGAGGGGGTTGGAGGGGTAGTGGTCACAAATTAGGTCTACTCTGCTTTGTATCAAACACAACTTTATTTTTCTGTATACTCGTCGCTTTAGGGAGGCCAGTGTCAATAATTCCTGGTTTTCGCGGATAATGCTCCTTATCCAGCTTTATTGCTCCGAGTAGTCCCGGTCATCAGCGTCTTGTGGTCAGAGGCGGTCTGTCACTCGGGTCGACTTGTAACTCCAAACCATCAAATGAAAAAGGAAAAGAAGAAACCACCTGTCAGCCGGCTTGTATTTATGCTGCACCTCAGGGTAGGGGAGTGCTGGATCACCGGTGTGCATAAATGGGCATTTGAGGAAATAGAGTGCTCGTGAGGGAAGGGAAACGGTTTAAGTTAGGAGGTGACTCGCCCAAAGCTCCGCAATCACTCCTCCGCTACACAGGGATGTTGGCCTCCAGGCTTTTGTTCGGTCCTCGTTTCCTCAGAACCACAAGGCAGATTCTGGGATTCCTCTCCTCGGTTCTTCTGGGGTTTTGTCTCTCTCTTTTTGCCGCCTCTTGGTCTTACGGGTTCTTCTCTTCCTTCGCTGTCCCGGCCGCTTGCTTCCATTGGCCCGTTCCAGGTGACGTCACTCCTCCAGGTGGGGCTTCACTGGTCACCATGGGTTTTAAAGATATATCCCTCTGTATCTAGGGAGTGTTCAAACCAGACTGTGTCTGTTGCAGGCTTTCAGTGCTCCAGCTGCAAAGAAAGGAGATGTTGATTCTCAGAGTGATTGGACTACCACTCCTCTCGGGAGTCAGTCTCTTCAGGGGGGTCTTTGAGTGGGGGAACGCCCGTCCCGTGACAATAACATAATACATTCTATTGCTGAGGGGCTAGGCAATTTAGAAAATTCCCAAAATGTGGTCCTCGTTTGCTTATAGTGTTTTTAACTGAAATGCTATACCTTTCTAAAATGTGGACATTTTAGAACACTTAGGCAGTGGATCATGTGTTTCTCATCATGTGAATATTTGTGCTAATGAGCCCAAAACACTAAGATCCACATGACCTGATTGAATTTTGCTTGTTTTGATGAGTGGGGTAAGGATGCCAATAGTTATTAGCTGGGGACAGAAAATGAAAAGATATCTTTAACAAGACCTGGAAAAATAAAACACTCTGGAGCCTATTTATCAAATGTATTGAGTCACCCTTGCTCCATGCAGGGGGAGCTGGGCGACGCTAAACCTATAGTAAGATTTACTAAGCTACACAAGGCAACCTTGTGTGGCCCTGTGTGGCTTGGTAACAAATCTGGAGTAATGCAACGCAGCGCAAGTTGCTGCCTTGCTTTACTTTGCTGCGGGGAGGCATTAGATGGGTGGAGTACAGGTGTTCCCATGATTCCACCCATGGATTCTGAAGCATTTCCAAATTTACCAATACTGGTAGACCTGCAATACGTCCACATTTTTTTCCTTCCCAGGGGAGGCAGAACCAGGAGAAATATCAATATTTCTCCTCATGTATTCCGCTTTTTACATTTGCTGCATTCTGCAACACACATACAAAGAGCAACAATCCTCAGAGGATTGTTTTAGTGCAGGAATGTATCTGTTCCTGCACAAAAACAATTCTGAATGTAATGCTGGCATCCTTGCACCATGATGCATGGGTGCTTGCGTTGGTGTTCGGTAGCAGTTTGTCCATCAGTCCAGACAGGGAGTAGGAAGGAGCCATAGCCTAATGGATATGGTGCATTCCTGCCCTCTCCCTTTCAAGAAGTGCACCAAGGTGCCTTGTTGGGTTGTGTGAAATAATGATAAAGATGGCCCATTGTTTACATAGGGCTCTCTGCATAGGTTTGCATGCTGTATTTCATTTTCATGTTTTATATTCTAAAGTAGCCCTCAATTCATAAATATGATTGAAAAGAAACAGCTGGACAATGAAAAGCACAGTCTTTCCTGATATACCTATGCAAATGACTTTGCAGAATATCTCCGTATGAACCCCATAGACAAGCATATTATTCTATGAGTCACATGATCTCGTTTTTGTCACTCTTTCATTCAGCAATTCGATCAGAAGCCGACAGAAAATTACATCAGGCAGGAAGATAATAAATGCAATTGGAATATAGTTTGCTAAAAATAAGTAGATTAAAGTAGGGTTGTGGAGAGTTTTCTGTTCTAGTTATATGGAAGTCTATTTGCATCAAACTATGCTTTTTACACGGCAGTGTAGTTGCTTACTCATTGTCAGCACTCCTAATCTCTCACAGATGTCATGCATGTCATGCAGCTTCAAGATGGGCAATCCTCCCTAGTCCCTAGAGAGGTTATATACATTTAGAAGCCTATGTTTAAGTTATTTGTTAGGTATGTATAAAGTGCATACTCAGCCCTAGGAGCTAGCAGAGTAATGGACACAGCAAAGGGAGATACAGGTATAAACTCAATAACTCAGACTAGAAGGGGCAAAGATGCTTTGGTGATATAGAAAGTCTGAAATGTATAGGTTTTTCATTCATGAGTCTAGAAGACGAAAAAGTCACATTCGTGGCATTTCGTTATTTGTAGGTCTTATCGATATCCAATCTGGCAAAGAACATGCTCCTTGTGATAAGCAAACCAGCTGGTGCCTTGAGATTAATTGCCAAGTAGCTAAGTTTTTCAGATAAAGTTCTTTGAAGATAACAATATTTTAACTTGATTCTTGCAGGGAGAAAGTGTAAATGCTGATCCTTCAATGTAGTGGAGATGTTCTCTAACCTTTTGTGGTTAGTGAGTGTAAGAAATTAAATTACTGGTTGAGGGGGGTGAAAACCTACCCAAGCAGCAACTAAAATACTCTGTTAGGATAAAGTCACCAGCAAAACTCAGATGAACCTGTGCTCAAACCTCAGGTAGCCCGGCCCAGAGCAGTCAGGCTTAACTTTGAGACAATATATAAAGTATTTATGCAGCACTTCAAACAGTAATAATTGTGTAACACAACACAAGCAAAATACCACAACAATTTTGAAAAATTGAGCAAAAATATAATACATTATTTAAGTCTAGAATAACAAAAATCTAATCAGTAGAACCAGAGATATGCAATTGTAAAGTTTTAAGTGAAAATAGAGACAAAAGGCACAAAGGATCAATTGTGGTTATCTGGTCATGCCGAACTGGGACAAAGAAACAAGCTCACGCCAACAGAGCATGTGCTGGCTACAGGGACCAAGTAAGGTCTGCTGAATGAGAGTGCCTTAAATCATGGTTGCAGAGTTCCCGCATCGAGGATGTATCACACAGTCGAGGCAATGCAAGGCCCTTGACAGGAGATTCATCATGCAGTGGCAGTTCCTGGAAGCTGAGAGGCTGGGATACAACGTCCTGTATCATCCTTCAGGATTCTTTCTATGAGAGGCTTGCGATGCGAAGTACTTCGCCAAAGAGGCAGTGAGCACTGACTGGTTCTGAAGAAGCTGCTGAGCTTGCGATGTAGAGTCCTCGTTCGTCAATGAGGGGCTTGCGATCCATAGTTTTGCATCGAGGTGGCAGCAGAGTAGGAGCCCTTCTTAAAGCAAAGCAGCATAGTAGTCCTTCTTCTGAGTCTTCTACAGGTCCAGATGTGTGCTGAAGAGTTATGGTCTAAGTCCAAATATATATAGCTGGTGCCCACTGAAGAGTAGGAACGGCGGCTTAGGGTTTTCAGCCACCTGAGGTGTCAAGCCTCCCCTGCCTCGGTAACCGGCCACAGATTGTCAGGGTTCACAAAAGACTAGTCTCAAACTCTTTATGTGAGTGCTCAGGCAGAGCCTATGTGATGTGCAAGCTTGGCAGGTGACAGCTTCTCCCCCTCATAAATTCAGAGTGGCCCACTTTGCCAACACCTACATTCCCTTCGTCTCACTGTCTGGGAGCAGGACACAAAGACCAGCTTCCAGTTACGCCTAGTCATGTGACTGAGGATAAGGCTGCACCTACCAAATGCCTAGGACAAGAAAATGCCAACTTTCTAAAAGTAGCATTTTCAGAATTGTGATTAGAAATGTGTCTTTATCAGTAAAGAGGGCTTTTAATTACAATTCTTTAAACAGCAAACTCGACCTGTTTGCACCAAATTAAAAGTTATCACTTAGTAAATGTAATAAGGTAACCCAATGTTATCTTATATTAGAGGCAGGCCTTGCAAAAGCAAAAATCGAATTTATTAATGTTTCACTACCAGGACATGTAAAACTTAATACAAGTCCAACATTTTAAGTACACAGCCTGCACTCTGTGCTTTCATGGCCTATTCTAGTGGTGAGTACTTGTATGTATTGAAAAAGAAGGTTTAGGGCTGGCAAAAAATGGATTTTGCCTGGTCATAATAGCAACTTAAAACCTGCACACACAGGCTCCAATGGCAGGCCTGAGATATGTTTAAAAGGCTACTTACGTGGGTGGCACAATCAGTGATGTAGGCTCACCAGTAGCATTTAATTTACAGGCTCCAGGTGCATGTAGTATCATTTTACTAGGGAATTACAAGTACATTATATGTACCGATTCTACCACATTTAATGGATAAGATCACCAGAATGTTTGCACTAAGTGTGTATAGTCCTAAAGCCAGCAAAACGAAGTCAGTGAAACAGGAGGATGGAAGCCAAAACGTTGGGGTGGGGACCACACCAAGCATGCCAGGTCCAACATTGATTCATTGTGTTGCTACATGTAAAAAGTGCTTTTGTTGGTGTCCACTATGGCTTATGGAGGCTATCAAGTTGAGCATAATCTTTGTCAATGTGTCAAGATGAGAGCCGGAGGTGTGTACTGAAAATTCATAGGTAGGAGCAAAGGTTTAATATTGTGCGGCAATGAAAGCTGGACATCATGTCAAGGTATCTTTGGGTTTCCTTAGTACAGACCCTTTGAAATAGATCTTCCATTCAGACATTAGTGCCCAATATTCTGAGTTTAAATATTGCCCACCACCACCCATGGCCTGGGGTAGGTATATAGTAGTCGTTTGTGAAGGTGCTAAATTAGGCAACTCTCAGATTTACACATTTAAAAAAGCCACATTTTTTAAAGGACGATCAGTGGCTTTTTGTTGCAGTGGAAATCATTACGGCCACCAGGCAAACAAGTGGAGTTACGTGACTCAGTGGCAAACCATATACCCCTGTTACATATCACCTCATTTCAGAAAAGTCCTGCCTCTTCTGCAGCCTCAAACCTTGTGTCCAAGCGGTCTAATAGTGCATAATAGCACCCCCCTCAACCCCTACCCTTGACCTGTCCACTATGGGCACAGCACTCCCACACACTTACCATATTCTCTACTGCATGACACCAGTAGGGGTGGGTGTAACTTGCATAATTCAGTGAAGCAGCATAATCATGTGGAATTACTTAAATATTCTGTGAGATAACAGGTCAATTATGCATGAAGAGTAATTCTACATTTAGCACTATTTCTTTGTGCAAATATACTCCCTCATGTCCAAAATGGATGCAAGGATGCATTTTGCACTAAAAAATAGTGCCAAATGCAACAGAACATGAATAGCGAGAAATGTGCTCTTCAAGTAGGATTTTCCCCAAAGTTACTGCCAACATCTATCGCTATAATGCACTAAATGCACTAAAACACGAATAGTGAGCAACCATTTGTGCTCGCTATATGTGCTCTGCGTTAGGATTTTTTCCTCAAAATTACTCTTAATTACACGAGAAGGATTAATTATGTAATTGTCAAAGAGTAACACAGAATTACTAAAATTACTCCAATTACTCTGGCGTAATTGAAATTCCACCCAGGCCTAAAAAACAGCCGCACTTTCCCAGTTGCCACCTGCTGCCCCTTCATCCTTAAACCTCATACAAGTGCAGATAGGAGTTACAATTAGCGGCCTCAGGATTCCCTGGTACAAATTTACGCATAGAACCTTCTGTGACAAGAAATCCGGTTGCCAGATAGGTTTCAGTTTACCTTGGGCAAAGTCAAGAAATGTTACCAGCCTTCTCTAATGACACAATTCCAGCTTGTGCCCCACTTTGCAGTCAAAGTAAAAACTTGCATACACCAAGGGGTCGATTCCGATCCGGTAAAAAGCGCTCCGAATCGTCGTACGGAGCGTTTTTTCCCTGTACGAATCCTACCTGTAAACGTCCCGTAGGTACGACGAAGTACGATTCGTACCAGGAGCCGTACTCCGTACGAGTCGTACAAGACACCGTACGACTCTAATCTCCGTACGATTCTCCCTCGGAACCCGCTGTACGGGACATTTGTACAGTTCGTGGCTGGTTTTTACGACCCAGCAAGTACGATATATGTCGGGTACGCACCCTACGACCCTTTTTCTACGGGAGCAGAAAACAGCCGTAAAAGCAGAGTTCGCGCCTCGGTGTACGAGCCGTACCCCCATTGTACGACCATTGTACGATCGGTGTACGAGCCGTACCCCATGTACCATGTACGATCGGTGTACGAGCCGTACCCCATGTACGATCGGTGTACGAGCTGTACCCCCATTGTACGATCGGTGTACGAGCCGTACCCCCATTGTACGACCATTGTACGATCGGTGTACGAGCCGTACCCCATGTACGATCGGTGTACGAGCCGTACCCCATGTACGATCGGTGTACGAGCCGTACCCCCATTGTACGATCGGTGTACGAGCCGTACCCCCATTGTACGATCGGTGTACGAGCTGTACCCCCATTGTACGATCGGTGTACGAGCCGTACCCCCATTGTACGATCGGTGTACGATGGGGGTACGGATCGTACACCGATCGTACATGGGGTACGGCTCGTACACCGATCGTACAATGGGGGTATGGCTCGTACACCCCATGATCGCAGGGGTACGGTGCGTACCCCTGCGATTATGGGGGGTACGGACCGTACGGTGTGTATGTGTTTGTGTGCTTTTCCATATGAATCGCCCTTACCTGACGTGGACCGTACGAATCGCGTCCTCATACCCCGGTCCGGATCGTACTCGTCGGATCGTACGGCATGTGTACGAGTCGTACGGTATGTGTACGAGTCGTACGGTTCACGGTTTCAGCCTTGCAATACGTACGGATCGCGACGATTCGGACGGATTCACGGAATACGGATCGTACTTTGCAACTCGGACGGACTGGTACGATTCGTACGGAGAGGGCTCCGGATACAAATCGTACGGACGTTTTTTTTCCCGAATCGGAATCGACCTCCTAGTGTGAAGTGGATGCCACATTTCTGACCGTTCATTAACAACATTGCCTCAGTGTTAGTATACAGTGCACCCAGATGGCAAATTACTGATGCTGGTGAAACACTTTGAAGTTTAAAAAACTATGGTGCATATTTACAAGAAAATGTCAGAGATCGGAGCTGCACCAACTTGGCAGCGCTGCTCTCTGACATTTCCAAAAGCAGGCTGTGCCGGGTTTACAAAACGGTGCACCCTGTGTTTTGCCTAGTGCTGGCATGAAAATTATATGCATATCGCCTACGCAGGGTGCCTGCATTGCAGCGAATGACTTTATGTGCAGGAAGGTTCAGAAATCATCATTATTTAATGATTGTTGATGGGCAGAAATAGACACCCTCCTGCACATAAACAATCATTAATCGTGTTTTGCTCTTTCTATGTATGTTGCAGAAAGCAGCACACATAGAAAAAGCAAAAATAAGGAGAAAATAAAATATTTCTCCTAGTATCGTGATCCTAGTATTGTGATTCTAAATGACTGCTATTGCAGAGCGTTTGTTTTTGGTACTGCCTCATATTTACACAGCAACAGTCATGTCATGCCCTGCTCGTGTAAAGTGATGCCTGTAAAGGGGCCATATTTACAAGGCAATGTTAAGCCACAAAAATGTGGCTTAATGCCACTTTGGAAATATGGAGAAGGGCATAGCGCCACCAGAACAGTGCTATACCTTTGTTAACCCCTTCCACGCTCATGACGAGATGGGTTCGTCATGAGGTAGCCTCCTCGCACGCTCATGACGAGCCCAGCTCGTCATATAACATGCGCTTTACAAAATCTCAGCGTGCGAGCGGAATTCCGCCTGCACACATGCGGTTAATATGCCACTAAGATGCTGGACAGTGGGATATACTAATAATCTAATGTTCTACTACTTTGAGTGCAGAACATTATTCAAAAAACCCTGGATCGCAAAAAAGGTTTGTTCCTATTACTTTATGCACATCACTTGCAAAGAGAGGTGCATGTCTAAGTACACATTTACATTGAATGAGACTTACAGGCATCAATCATACATAAGGCGGATTGTTGGGTACTGTTTATGTTACACGAGCTGTCACGAGTGTGGTGATTGTCTGGTCACAGCTCGTGACAGTCTCGTGTTGTAGGTTCACTGAAAGAATGTTGTCTTTCAAAGATGGGGAGGTTTGCCGTTTGTAATGCGGTTATGTTCATGGGCCATTCCCTGACTGACCTTTGACTGGTGCGGATGTGACTAATAAATCTCGTCACTCATCAACTTGGTTCCAGCTACTTATTTGATCTTCCTACACTGGCGACGAGGATGGGATATTCAATTACCGCGTATAAAGGAAATTGAAGGAAGATTGCATCGCTGGAAGCACAGATTCAGAAAAAAAAAATTCTTCTTCACTTACCGTTTCGAAGGAGTTCCATTGTGGAGTAGAGATGAGCTCTTCGAGTATTTGATGCATGTGGAGACTTGGCTTTTCTGGTGTTGATATGGAATTTTTTGTTGATTCATGTGCTTGGTTTTACCATTATTTCATTGGAAGTTTTTCATAAAAAATTGCCGGACAAATTCTTGATTTCACCTGATGTATCACCTGGTGGCTACACAGGTCACAAAATTGATCTGATAGGTTATTTTGAAGCCAATTTGCATTTTTTGGGCCGTCATACTTTTGGGAAATTTTATGTAGCAAAATCGGGGTTGTCACTTTTGGGGTGGCCACACCAATTTCAATTGAAAATGAAAATTGATCCCAGAGCCAATCCTCCAGTTTTTGCTGTAGAACCACACAGTGTATCTAGTAGTCCTGTGTCTAATACCCAATTAGTTGATGGTTTAAGGAAATCATTCCCTAATGTTTTCAGCGGTACTTTGGGACGGTATCAAGGTTTTGAGCATGTTATTAAGCTACATGATAATGTTATTCCTGTTCGACATAGAGTGAGGAATGTGCCCCTATCTTTTAGAAGCAAATTGAAAGACATGCTTAAAGATTTGTGCCAAAAGAATATCATTGAACCAATTGAATCATCCCCTTGGGTTTCTCCCATTGTAATTTCCATCAAATCTTCTGGTGAACTTAGGTTGTGTGTGGACCTTCGTAGTGTCAATGAGGCGATTTGGGTGGATTCTCATCCTCTACCCAATCTTCATGAGATGGTTTCTACTCTAGCGGGGGCACAAGTTTTTTCATGCATTGATTTGGCCAGCGCGTACCACCAAGTAGTTTTAGCTGAGGAATCAAAAAACATTACCGCTTTTATTACGCCAGAGCAGGGGTACTCATAGTTCGGCCCGCGGGCCGGTGGCGGCCCGGCAAGCCTGCCCTGGCGGCCCGCGGACCTCGCAGACATCGTACCCGTGTTTTAAGAACACATTTTAAAAAAATGTCTGCAAACACTGCCGGGTGCAGCAGCGACACTCAGAGAGACTGCTGCTCTGTGGGGGCCGGGTGATTCAATCCAGTGATAGGCAGAGCAGCAGAGTCTCTCACACACACACACAGCCGCACCCGAGCACTTCACACGTCTTTAGAAAGACCATTTGCATGTTAGTGGAGCTTTGTGAATTTCACCTCTTCTTAGGCCCCTGCAGCTCCGCTCTGCCTATCACTGGAATTAATCACCCAGCGCCCACAGAGCGGAGCTGCAGGGGCCTAAGAAGAGGGGAAATCAACAAAGCTCCACTAACATGCAAATGGTCTTTCTAAAGACGTGTGAAGTGCTCGGGTGCGGCTGGAAGCGGGAAGCAGCTGTCTCAGCCCTGGCAGACACAGTCATGTTAGCAGTCTACTCAAGGTGACATTTTACCACAGAGTTGCACTGCTCTAAATGTAATGCAGCTAATTCCTTCAGTATCGAGTCAAGGGCAGTTTCCGATATGGTGGTGGGGGTCATGCGCTTCTTCATCCTGCTTGGGAGTGCCCAAGAAGAGCATTTGTCTATGCTGCTTTTGGAGAGACATGCAATGATTTTAGCATTAGAATATAATGCATCATAGTGTGGCAAGGGTCTCGGAACACCTCAGGGTTCACAAGGTTGGTGGCGCTCTGTCTGGAGTGAGGGCACGTAAGAGATGCTACTTCTAGAAATTGAAATGAATCAAGATTAGCCACTGCTGAGAATTAGTCCTATAGAATAGGAGTTCATGGGGCAAGAGCATTCTGAAGTTAGTGAAACTCTTTACGTCAAGGGAGGTAGAGGGAGGGAGGAAGACAGCGACAGAGGGAGAGGGAGGGAGACCGAGAAATGGAGACAGAGAAAGGGAGACAGACAGAGGGTGGAGGTCGACAGAGGGAGGGAGGAGGGGGAGGGAAGCAGAAGTGAGGGAGTGAGGGAGGCAGAGGAGGGAAGCAGAAGTGAGGGAGTGAGGGAGTGGGGGAAGGGGAATGAGGGAGGGAGAGAGGGAAGGGGAGAGAGGGAGAGTGGGAAGGGGAGAGAGGGAAGGGGAGAGAGGGAGAGAGGGAAGGGGAGTGAGGGAGAGTGGGAAGGGGAGTGACGGAGGGAGTGAGGGAAGGGGAGTGAGGGAGGGAGAGGAGCAAGGGTAGTGAGGGAGAGGGGAGAGGGGGAGAGTGGGAAGGGGAGTGACGGAGGGAGTGAGGGAAGGGGAGTGAGGTAGAGAGAGTAGGGGAGAGAGGGAAGGGGAGAGAGGGTAGGGGAGAGAGGGAGAGAGGGAAAGGGGTGACCGCGGGAGTGAGAAAAGGGGAGTGAGGGAGGGAGAGAGGGAGAGTGGGAAGGGGAGTGAGGGAGGGAGAGAGGGAAGGGGAGTGAGGGAGGGAGGGAAGGGGAGAGAGGGAGAGTGGGAAGGGGAGTGACGGAGGGAGTGAGGGAAGGGGAGTGAGGGAGGGAGAGAGGGAAGGGGAGAGAGGGAGAGTGGGAAGGGGAGTGAGGAAGGGAGAGGGGCAAGGGTAGTGAGGGAGAGGGGAGAGGGGAGGAGAGAGGGAAGGAGAGAGAGGGAGACAGAGAGAGAGGGAGTGAGACAGTCAGAGTGAGGGAGAGAGAGTCAGAGTGGGTGAGACAGAGGGAGACAGGGAGAAAGGGAGAGAGAGGGATGGAGGGAGGGAAACAGAGAGAGATATAGAGGGAGTGTGACAGAGATAGAGAGAGGGATGGAGGGAGGAAGACACAGAGAGAGAGAAAGAAAGAGATAGAGAGAGAAAGAGAGATGTGTGTATGCCGGGACTGGTGGCTCAGTGGACGAAGGCGTCCGCTGCAGGGACCTGTGTTCAACCTCATGGCCACAGTTTTTTTGTTGTTGCTCTAGCCCCGCCCCCTCCCCCACTGACCCCGCCCCCACCGGTGCGGCCCTCGGACCCAAACCACAATGTAAATTTGGCCCCCGAGAGAAAGTTTGTGAGTACCCATGCGCCAGAGGGTCTTTACAGATTTTGCCGTATGCCATTTGGTTTGGCGAGTGCCGCCTCAGTGTTTCAAAGACTTATGAGAGACACTTTGGAAGGTTTGAATGGCGCTGTGGCATTTCAAGATGACATACTAGTTTTTGGCAAGGACAATGAGGAGCATGATAAAAATTTTGAAGGTGTGATTGCTGCTTTGTCAAGGAAAGGACTTACTTTACGTCTTGATAAGTGCAAGTTTGGGCAAAAAGAGGTTGAGTACTTAGGGCATACCATTAGTGGCATCGGGATTAAGCCTAAACGTAATCATGTTGAAAGCATTGTTAAAGCTCCTGTGCCTTCTTCCAAAGAACAGCTTGTGGCGTTTTTGGGACTCATTGAATTTTATGCAAAATTCATACCACATTTTGCTTCAAAAGTTGATCCTTTCAGATGTTTGTTGAAGAGAAATGCTAAGTTTGTTTGGACTGAGGAGATGACTGAAGTTTTTAGGAATTTAAAAAAGTTTATTGTGAATGCACCATGTCTTAAACCTTTTGTGTGTGGAGCCAAATGCATAGTCATGGTGGATGCTAGCAGTTCTGGTTTGGGTGGTGTTCTTTTGCAGAGGGATAATGAGAAGGAGTGGATTGTTGCTTACGCATCAAGAGCCTTGAGGGATGCGGAAAGAAATTATTCTGTCATAGAGAGGGAATTATTGGCATGTGTGTGGGGAGCGGAACACTTTAGACCGTTTTTGTGGGGTACAGGGTTTATCATAAAAAACTGACCACAAGCCTTTGATTTTTCTCATGTCTCCAGGGGGTGGCAGAACAATGTCAGCCCCTCTTGCAAGACTAGCATCTAGACTACAATCTTTTCAATATCAAATTGAGTATGTTCAGGGTAAAGCAAATGTACATGCAGATTGTATGCCCAGGCTGGTTTCTCCTTGTGAAGTTTCTTGTGGTGTTTTAGAAGATGATTGTGAAGTGGCTTTTACTTTTAATGATGTTGATTTGGCAGATAGAGATCGGTCATGTTTGCAAGAAAAAAGTTGGTTAGCAGAGATGAGTAAAGATGTGGAGCTGTGCAGTGTCAAGAGATATCTAGTACAAGGTTGGCCTGAACCAAGGAAGTTGTCGGGTGATATGATGGGTTTTTATAAAATTCAGGAGGAGCTCGCAGAGGAGAATGGTTTGGTTTTAAGGGGAGACAAGATTGTTCCACCTTTTTCTTTCAGAAATATTATTCTCAAAATTGCTCATGAAGGGCATTTGGGGATATCTTTTACTAGAAGACGAGTGAAAGAGACATTTTGGTGGCCAGGTATTGATCTTGTGTAGACCATTTTGTACGTTCTTGTGTTTATTGTTCAAACAGTGACAAAACTGCTGTGGCTTTACATCCTGAACCACAACCGGTTGATTTTCCCAGTGGCCCTTGGCGTAAACTGGGCTTAGACATCATTGGCCCTTTTAGTTGTTTGTCTAAGCAAGAGACTTTTGGAATTGTCCTGATTGATTACTATTCTAAATGGCCGGAGGTTAAAATGGTTAAGGATGTTATTTCTCAGAAAGTGATTGAATTCCTAGATGAGGCTTTTTGCAGAGAAGGGATTCCCCAAGAGGTTGTGACTGACAATGGTCCTCAATTTGTAAGTAAGGAAATGGAAGGCTTCATGGTTAAGTGTGGTATCGCTCATAGGAGAATTGCAGTTTTCCATCCTGAAGCCAATGGCCAGTTGAACGTTTCAACCGTGTGATCAAAGAAGCCATCCAGCTCTCCATTAAAGGAGGGTTGAATTGGAAGAATGCATTACAATCCATGCTTTTGGCGTATAGGATTTCTCTTAATTCTGTAACCTTGGTTAGCCCTTTTGAGCTTTTAAGAGGACGTAAGCCTAGTACCAGGTTAGCACCTTGGTGGTTGAAGAAGAATGTGAGTGGATCCGATGAATTTTTGAAGGTTGATTTTGAGGCTGTTCACCGCAGAGTTGAGTTATATAAAAATAAAATGAAACTTTCCATGGAAAGAAAGATTGGCTCTGCATCCAGTCGTTCGATAAAGGTGGGTGACTACGTCCGAATAAAAAAAAAAGAAGGTGTTAGTAAAGGTTTTGCTGTGTGGTCAGACCCTAAAAAAGTGATTGATGTCTTCAAGAATGCCGTTAGGGTTGATGGTGGTTCAGTTTGGAATTTCAATAGAGTTTCGGTTTTTTCTGGGCCTACCTCGGTTCAAAATGATTGTGACAGTTATGTGTTTTTGGATGTTGGGGAACATGCTGAACAAACTAATAATACAAGAGCTGACAGCAATTCTGGTAACACTAGATGTGTTCGTTCACATCGTCTGCCTTCTAGGTTTAGAGATTTTGTTATGAATTGATTCTACAATTATAATCTTGTTTTTTTTTGTTTTTTTTGTTTTAAGGGTGGAAGGTGTGTTGGGTACTGTTTATGTTACACGAGCTGTCACAAGTGTGGTGATTGTCTGGTCACAGCTCGTGACAGTCTCGTGTTGTAGGTTCACTGAAAGAATGTTGTCTTTCAAAGATGGGGAGGTTTGCCGTTTGTAATGCGGTTATGTTCATGGGCCATTCCCTGACTGACCTTTGACTGGTGCGGATGTGACTAATAAATCTCGTCACTCATCAACTTGGTTCCAGCTACTTATTTGATCTTCCTACACGGATGAAATCCTTATTGATGCGATTAAAGTTAAAAGACTGCTGATCCTTTTGCATATATAGCGCAATCAGAGGTGTGAGGCTCAATGGACGACCTTCTAACGAGAGACAGTGAAAACGTAATCATGGTAATTAGCAGAAGCATGTGTCTTACTGTTAGACAAGAGAGTTTGGCTGCGATGACTGGAAGCAAAGCAGATGGGCCGATGATTGAAAAACGGGTAATGGGGTATGAGGCGCCAAATGGTCATCCAACTGTCTCGAAAAGGGTTGCAAGATTAGGGCTGGTAAAGGCAGAGAAAAGATAAAACAAACAAAGATGTTAGGGGGAAACTAGGTAAAACACAGAGAGCTGAAAGAGATCAAGAAGATAGTTAAGAGTGGAAGAATGAGGTAGCACATAGAATTAAAGAGATATGCAGAGAGAAAGAGGAGCTGTTTTAACGAGGAAGAAAATGCTTAAAGAAGCAGAAATTAGTCAAACGTGTACATTTAATACCAAGCAAGAGAATGTTAGCAACCTGAAGGGTAGAATATTTATGACACATGTGAGAGGGGAAGAATGAAGGGGGAATGTGCATTTCTGCTAGGGGTGGGCGGATTTTGCGGATTGGCAATCCGCGGATTTGCGTATTTGAGTATTTGCGTATTTCGAAAATACGCAAAATCCGCGGATCCTAGCGTATTTTTTTTTTTGTGTGTTCGCACGGGTTTCTGCAGGTTCGCGAGGGTTTTATTGTACAAAACGCTCGCGAACGTGCAGAAACCCGTGCGAACACAATGTGCCTACTCATAGCCAAACGGACGGGGCTTCCATGCGAGTGCACATGCCTCTTGTGTGTATAAAAGGTCAGAGGCCGATCAGAGCAGCAGATGAAGATACAGAGACTCCTGGTCACAGGAACAGCACAGGGATTGTGCTCGTGAAAGTCAAGGATGCAAAGGCCTCTATCCAGCATCACAGCTGACTTTCGACTGTAGATTTGGTAAAGAAGGCACAATGCCCAGCCTCGACGACGCTCTCGATTGTTTCTGGGCTGATGAATGAGTCACTGCATTTGAGCTTCGCCTTCAACTAGTTCCAGCGCCCATGTGTGTGTTACTATGCAATCGCGCCGAAGGGCGCAGGGGTCTCTTGAGTGTATTTTACAATGGCGCCAGCAAGCTGCCAGCGCCGTTGTAAAATAGTTACAAAGTTAGCTTGCACAGGAAGCACTTAGATAAAATAAAGCAGCACCTGCTTCGTTTTATCTAGTGGTTCCTGTGCAAGCTAACTTTGTAACTATTTTACAACGGCGCTGGCAGCTTGCTGGCGCCATTGTAAAATAGTTACATGAGTGGGGGTTCAACTTTTGAACCCGTTACATCCGCGGATTTTTTTTTCCGGATTTTGTGAAAAATACGTAAAATACGCGGATTGCGTATTCACTAAAAATCCGAAAAATCCACGGACGTAACGGATTTTCCGCTCGTGCTTAATTTCTGCATGAAATCCGAAATAGGAGGGAGGGAGGAAGGAAGGAATTAAGGCCCACATGCATCAATGTTAGTAATTGCGATTTCTTATTTGCGATTTTTAAGGAATCGCAAATAAGAAATCGCAATTGTCTATTCATGATTTTTTTCGCATTTTGTTTGCGATTCGCAAAAATTCGTATTTTCATGCGAATCGCACACAAATTCTTAATTAAAAATTCGCAAAATGCGAATTCGCATATTGCGAAAAAACCACACATGATGAATTCAACCACTCTGATTGCCAGAAAGCCAGTAAGGCAATCACGGACACCTGGGAACACCTTTGACTGAAGCTCTGGCAGTTGGTCTCTGAGGCTGTTGTGGAAGGTTGCTGCTGCTGCAGTCTGTGTTCTTCACTGTGAAGGAGTCAGAGATGGAAAACCAAGAAGCGGAGGGGCCCTCAAGGAAAAGGAAAGTAAAGTTTTCAGAGAAGGAACTTGAAATCCTTATTGAAGAGGTGACTGACAGACATGATCAACTCTTTGGCAAGTTGTCACATAAGGTGCCTGATGCTGTGAAAAGAAATGTGTGGCTAAACATACAATCCAAGGTTAATGCGGTTGGTGTGGCGCACCGTGAAATCAGCAACTTACAGAAAAGGTGGTATGACTTGCGTAGTCGCGCAAAGGAGAAGATTGCGTCAAGAGTGAAATCTGCAAATAAAACAGGAGGTGGTCCCCCCAAAGACATACCCACAACCCCTTTGGAAGACCTTGTTGAAGGGACACTTTTGACTGAGGCAGTTGTGGGTGTCATGAACATAGACACGTCTGATCTCATTACCCCTTCTGAAGGTAAGTCTAAATATAAGATGATTGACAAGTGAATTTAATGAAATACTTGTGTACTTTGTCAAAGTGAACTTAGGAAAAGCATGTTTTTTAAAACACCAACTAATAAGTGCATCACATCCAATGAAGTTGGCAGCTTCAGAGTAGTAAACTAATCATGCTTTAAGCAATGCATCTTGGGAAGTGTAGTTCCTATCTTTGAGTTGTAGGCTGAAAGTCATATTTGTGACTTTCAGTGAAACACAGAGTAAATGTATTGTAAATGAAGCAATGTTTTGGAAAAAAGTACTCATAAAGTAACTTTATTTTAATTGAAACATTTACAAAACTATCTGTAAAGTAAAGATATGTTTTCACTTTTTCAAACAGAATTGCTTCAAGAATTAATTGAACAAGATTTGCGTGATTTCAGTACCCTAGAAATTCATGTAAATGAAGAGGTCAGTAATCCAAGTACTTCCACTGCTAATCTGCCAGTGAATGAAAGGCAAAGAGTACGCCAGTTACTACAAAGTGATTCAGAGGAGGGTAACAGTCAAACTAATCCAGTGTCAAGACCTGATCCAACACCAACAGTCACCAATGCAAGGCCTACTAGGCGAAGGAGGCAAAGTCAATTTTATAGACGGCGTCCTAGAACATCAAACTTGGCCACATTTGAGGAGGGATCCAGCACTGGCAGTGTTGTTGAGGACAAAATATTGAAGATACAGCACCTGCAAGGCAAAGATGTTAGAATTATTAAAGGCAAAATAGCACATATGTCCAAACAACTAGGTGGCATTCACAGCACTATGAATAGGATGGTAGAGGCTTTGAAACATGGCCATGAGGCTAATGCTGAGAAACTTGACAGGATTGCTAAGTCATTGGAATCAATGTGCACTGTAATGAAAATGCAACATAAGGAAAGTGTGAATAGGCACCTGAGGCTAATGACCAGCTTACATGGTCAGAACAGACAGTTGTCACGTATTTCTAATAGTGCAGCAAAAATGTGCAAAGAAAATGTTATCATGCAGGAAAAAATGAATGATGTTTTTGTTGAAATTTCAAGGGGAATGGTGAAAGGGAATAAATTAGGACATGCTTCAAACAGTAGTGACCCACCAGGGATTACTTTTTCAAAGTTTAACTGTGCTGTGGGTGGTCAAAGTGTAGACCCACCTGATGGTGCCATTGCTGGGTCAAGACGTAGTATTAGAAATCTGAAAGAAGGTTGCCTAATGTTGTTAGAGAAAGATAAACATGGTGCAAAGGCTTTGGGTGTGCGCGGGCGTAAGAAGTGACATGACAGCAATGTATTTACAATGCATGACTTCTTGAAGAATTTGGCATGTACCCAGAATTTAAAATTTAAAAGATCATCTACCATGATACATGTCATTTATTAATTTTTATTCTTGAATTAAAACGTTTTTGAAAGCACATCATCTTATGTTGGTTAAAAGAAATAAAAATTATTAAGGCAAAAACACAAATAAAGCCTGGTACCTTTCTCAGAAATAATTCTGTGTAATCTCAGCTCTTCTAATCCTTCCTTCTGCTGCCTCTGGTCCATGTGGAAGAGGTGTGGTGCCGCGGACAGGGCGACTGACGCTGGAATCTGGGGACCACGGTTCGATCCCCGGCTCCGGCGGCAGGTTGGCCCAGCACCATGTGACTCTGGGCAATAGCTCGCTTAATCTTCCCGACGGCCCCCAGTGCCTAGAGACCCTTACGGGTGATTGTGCGCTTTACAAATGTGGACTTTATGTTCTGGCTGGGGGTTGCTGTGGTTCATTGTCATTTGGCGGTAAAATATCTTCTTCTTCCAAAGGTATGCCTCTCTCTGTTGCCATGTTGTGTACCATTGCGCAGGCAGCAACTATTTTACAGTATATTTTGGGATTATACTGCAAAGTTCCACCAGTCTTATGCAGTATGCGGAACCTTGATTTAAGAACACCAAAGGTTCTCTCAATGACATTACGAGTTGATTTGTGAGCTTGATTGTAATGTTGCTCCTTTCTACTTGCTGGGTTTAGGTAAGGAGTCAATATGTAAGACCTAACACCATAGGCACTGTCACCTTTTAAAAAACACAGATATACAAATTACATATCTAAAACTGTAAAAATGTATAAGGTGTATTAATTGATTTTTAAAAAATAAAACCATATTTACCTAGCAAATAACCATCTCCAAACTGTCCAGCAAGAAGTCTTGCATGTATTGCGCTGTGCTTAAAGATGTATGAATCATGGGCACTGCCAGGGTAACTAGCCACTATGTCAGTAATAATGGTCTTAGAGTTACATATCACTTGAATATTCAGTGAGTGAAAACATTTCCTGTTACGGAATATGTACTCATTTTCCGAGGGCGGACAAATAGGTACATGTGTCCCATCCACACAACCAATCACATGTGGGAATTGTGCCATACTATAGAAATCAACTTTAGTTTTCAGCAAATCCTGTTGAGAAGATGGAAACTTTATGTAATTCCTTATTCTATGCAACATAGCATCCAAAAAAGAATTTAAAAAATCTGGAAAGCGAGCTCTGGGAGACACCGCCAGCAATAGCTACTACTCCCTGAAAAGAACCAGAAGCTAGAAGGTGTAGACAACACAGGACTTGAACATGAGTAGGTATTGCATTTGTCCTGCGAGTCTCCCTTTGCAAAATGGGATCTAAATCATTAATTAAATCTATTATTAAGTTACCAGTAAGCCGGTATCTAAAAAATGGGAGTCAAGAGGGAAATACAGGGCTAGGTCGCCCTCCACTCAATTCAAGTACCACAACAAAAAGACCTAGTCCTATAGGCAATGTTTCTTCTAGACCAGTGAACACATCTGGATTGTCGGGGAAATCATTCCAGATACACTTCTAACTATAGAGATTGTTGCTGTGTCTCAGTCTATTGCCCTGATAAAAAAATAGCCATACTCTGATTAATATATTACACAACAACACAGGACAAACATTCACTAGAGGGACGACAAAAAATTGTGAAATAGCTGGAAGTCACCTCACGGGCGCACCACCAATGGGACCCCTGGTTGGTACTCACCAGGATGACCCTGTTCTCATCATTGGTGACAAACAGCTTAACGTAAACGTGTCCGACACCCAAAGAAACAGTGAATGGTGCAATGTACATACAACTTATATGTGAACAGGACTGACAACATTCAACATATACCACGAAAAATACTGTGCATACAAGATACAAAAAAACTTTTATTCGCACTTTTCTTGTTGCAAACAGTACACACATATACATAAAAAAGTGAGTAGCGAATACTACCTATCGACTCGCACTACACTTACAGCCGACATGTTTCATTGCCTTGGTCTTTATCAGGCAATTTCTTCAGGGCAACCGATGTTAAACTGCCACTGCCAATGCCACTGTGTTTTTTTTATGCTGTAAATCAAGAGAGGAAACTGCGTTTCAGAGGCCATAATATATTGCCTACTGCTCACCCCCTGAGTATTATATGGTGATGGATAATAGTTACCTAGTTGGCCGGTCTGTCTTTCATACCTTTGAAGAGAAACCTCTTTCAAATATCAAACTACAACTCCTAAAAGGTGAGTATGTTCGTATCTCCCTTCAATCTTTAAATCTAGGGCAAAGGAGAAACGTCCCAGGGACAGCAGTTAAAAAGCGGTTAGTCTAGACTCACCACATTCCTCTTGTAGACCCCACCGTGTCTGGACAATTTGCCGCTTTTACCAGTGGAGAATACTCGGTCGGCGTCTTCTCAGCACCGGAACGCCGAGCGAGTGATTCTCCGTTCTATTTACTTCCCGGACATCGACGCTAGTCTGCTCTGATTGGTCGATCCAGTCACGTGACCTGTATTAATTCGGGCAGAAGTTTTTACAATAGTTTATCCCTTCCTTTTTCATATTTGAAAAAACTATTTCTTACCTAAGTGCTTATCCACACTGCGACTACTCGACTATATATTGGAAAGTGAGACTCGCATGTTTTTGTCGGGGACGATAGTTTTGGGTGCCATCTTGGAACGGGCTAGCTATAGTGTAAGCTAGTGTTGGTCACCTCAGTACCTACAGAAGTTTCATCGTTCATTTTCTTAAAAGATGTTTCATCGTTCATTTTCTTAAATGTTCAACCATTAGCCCCTATGAATGGTAGGTAGACTCAGAACCCACTCACAGTATTTCTACTAATCTCACCACTGTATCATCGGAGCACGTCACTTTTAGCGGCCATATTCGAACAGTTAAACTCAGTATTATGTGACCATTGGACCTTCTGCTTATAATTTCGGTGACTTATTTAACGTTATTCTGGGTGCACACTCGGTGGCTACTGGGACCGGTCGGTCTACAAAGCCCCCCCCCCCCTTTTTTTTCTTTTTTTTAATTCTAATTTCTATTTCAATCATCACTTCACAAGATCTCATCACTCATTTTGATGAGTTGTCTCTGATTCATTTTTATGAATTTAGCCTTTTCACTCAAAATTCAGCCCCACCAGTTAGCTAGAATTTAGCCTTTTCACTCACAATTCAGCCCCTACAGTTAGCTTGAGAGATGTTCAGTCTATGTTCATATGATGTTATCTATTCAGGTAAGATGTATATTAATCCAAAGTACAAACCCAGGACTTTAGCATAAGAGGCTTCACTTGCTAGAGTCGAATTTATACACTCCATTCTTCATTAGGAGGCAGTAAGTTAGGCAAACTAATCCAAGGAACACAATGCATGTTTATTCAGCGTAGCTTATTCCATTCAAGGAGTTCATTTAACCCTCTCTGTTCGCTTCGTTCCTGGAAAATCCAGCGTGCTTCTTTGTTCATCAGCCGTCTTTCCATCGATTGTGCCTCCCCTACCACTCTTTCTAAAACCATCCAAGTGAACGAATGTCTATTGCAGTGGCAATGTTGTACCAGCTTTGTCGTCAATTTCCCTTGTCGTATAGTACTCAGATGTTCTTGAATGCGGAGTTTAATCTTCCGCGTTGTGAGACCGATGTACTCCAGGCCACATTCACATCTGAGTCTGTATACTACATTTGTAGTGTTACAATTACTGAAATGATTCAGTGTCCATACTTTTCCAGATTGTAACACAACTGTAGTGCTTTTGTTTGTAAGGTGACAGACCGAACAATTCCCACAGGGGAAGTGCCCGTTTGGTACAGTGGAGGTTTCTGCTTCTGTTTTCTCCAGCATTCTGGTGTGGACCAATTTATCTTTGAGATTGTTGGCCCTCCGGAAGGCAAAGCGGGGTGGGGGCATTTTATAGTCTGATGTGGATAGGATGGACCAATGCTTTCTAATCACTTGGCGAATTCTTGTTGCCAGGGGGTCATAAGTCATGACCACAGGTAAACACTCTGTTTTTTCTTTTCTCTGGGATTCCAACAAGGCTGCACGAGGAGTACTTAAGGCCCTTTTGTTCGCCTGTCGGATGACTTTGCGTGGATATTCACGGTCTTTTAACCTTCCACTCAAGACTTCTGCTTGTTCTCTGTAGACTTCAGTTGAGGAACAGTTCCGTCTATATCGCATAAATTGTCCTACTGGAAGGTTGTCCCTGAGGGCCCTAGGGTGGTATGATTGGTAAGATAGTAGTGAGTTTCTATCAGTTGGTTTCTGATGTACACTCGTGGCAAACCTTCCTTCACAAGCTTCAATATCTAGATCCAGATAGACAGCGTTTGTGTGATGATATTTCCACGTAAACCGTAGGCTCCTATCCTGTGTATTTAACCAATTAAGAAAACACAGGAGAGCGTCTTCCTCTCCAGACCAAATGAGGAGCACGTCGTCGATATAGCGCCTCCACAGGAGTATATGATCCTTAAAAGGGTTTTCCTCGGACTCGACGACGTGCTCCTCAAACTGTCCAACATAGATGCATGCCACGCTCGGTGCCATCGTAGCACCCATCGACGTCCCCGTCACTTGGAGAAAAAGCTCGTTTTTGTAACAAAAAAAGTTTCTTGTTAGCGCCAATTCGACGCATTGTAGGATGAAGCTTTGAGGGGCATCGTAGAACCATTCTTGTTTTCTAAGTGCTCTTGCAATTGCCATGAGTGCAGCTTCTTGGGGGATACAAGAGTAGAGGGATTCGATGTCGATGGTCACAATATATTCGGTGCCAGGGTCAAAGACCATAGAGTCCAGGGCATTGAGGATGTCTGTGGTGTCCTTCACAAAAGATTTTTGGGTTATCACCGACTCGCGGAGGTAATAATCCGCGAATTGAGACAAAGGTTCCAGTATAGACTGGATACCAGACACAATAGGCCTGCCGGGGGGGGCCTGGCAGGCTTATGTATCTTCGGTAGGATATAGAAGGCAGGAGTCCTAGGGGTGGTGTTGATCAGGAACTCTGTCTCCTTCGTGCTAATCCATTTCTTCTCTTTCGCAGTCCCGACAAGAGATACAATTATCTCCTTCAATTCTGGGGTAGGATCTCTAGCCAAAGGTTGGTAATTGGTTCTCACATCTAATAGTTTTCGTACCTCGACTCCGTAATCAGATGTATTTAAGATCACGATTGCACCGCCCTTATCGGCGTTCTTTATGACTAATTTGTCATTGTTCTGGAGAGACATGACTGCATCCCAATTCTCTTTCGTCATGTTTTTAAACCCCATTGCTTTGTTCTTATTTTCTATTTCCCCTATCTCGTCTAGGACCTTAGCCTCAAAAACTGCGACTTCGGGGCCCATTGTTGCATTCGGGGGACAGAAAGTAGACGGTTTTCTTAGATTGGAATAGAAACCCTTAGTTTCTTCAAACGGTTGTTTCATGAAGAATTTCTTTAATTTGATTCTACGCATTGTTTCGTGGAACTCTGTTCGGCATTTAAAAGCATCATGATTAGGGGTAGGCACGAAGCCTAATCCCTTATTTAACACCTTCTCTTCTTCAGGTGTCAGAAGATGATCTGATAAATTAACAACAATGCTCTTCATATTGGTTTCTTCCCTCTGCTCCGTGTCATCCGAGGGGAGGAAGTTTGCCATTGTGGTTGCGGTCGATTGCCCCGTCCTCTGCCTCTTCCTTGTTGCTGTGGTTGGAATCCCGGGCCTTTGTTCGATGCTTGACCCTGCTCTAAAAAATTCCTCAAGAGAGTGTTCAAATCGGTGGTAGATGATTCAGATTGATTAAATCTCACTCTGTTAGTGCTAGCGCCTGGTTCAGGTTCTTCTTCACTGGATGTATTTGCGAAGGACCAATTTGTAGGTGTTCTTTTTTGCTGTGGGAACTTGGCACCTCGCCCTCTTCTGTTGGCCCCAGTTTGTTGTTGTTGGTCTTGATCTGGCCGGTAATACGCGTCGTCAATATAGGGAAAAGCCCACTCGTGCGTATAGCGTTGGAGATTACGTTGTAGTCCTCTGATTTTCTGTGTCACCATGTATTGTTTATACTCCTCAAGGTCAGCTTTGATTTTCTCTAGATGTTCCTTGGCATCAGTAAAACTATTATCACGGTTAATGGTTTCTTCTAATTCGACAATTTCTTTTAATACCTCTTCGCTTAGTCTCTGGGCTGTACTGATTATAAGAATCAACCAATCTCTGGTGCATTTATTTGCGATATAACTCCAATCGCATCGGAATTGTTTATCGTCTAAAAAAATGCGTGGTTCGATTCTTACTATTAGACTAGCAGGAGACGCTCCGGCTTGATAATATTCTGACATCAACGCCCCATGTAAGGCAATTCTGATGTGTTTCTTTTTTAAATTACTTAGTTTCTCCCATTCTTCCCTCACTTTATTATTCCTAGTTAGGGGGTTATCATCAAATAGGGAGGGGCCTGCTAGAATCGCTGCAATTTGTGCGTCCGTAAAAGCTAGGCAATTCTTATCCATCACAAAATACTCTGTTGGTCTAGTCAACATCTCGCAGTTTCAATGATGTACCAGCACTGTTAAAAATCAGAGCAAACACAATTCGCTATTGTAAGACAAAGACTCTCACGGCTAGTCCGCCGTACACAATGCATCCAAAAAATGGGAGTCAAGAGGGAAATACAGGGCTAGGTCGCCCTCCACTCAATTCAAGTACCACAACAAAAAGACCTAGTCCTATAGGCAATGTTTCTTCTAGACCAGTGAACACATCTGGATTGTCGGGGAAATCATTCCAGATACACTTCTAACTATAGAGATTGTTGCTGTGTCTCAGTCTATTGCCCTGATAAAAAAATAGCCATACTCTGATTAATATATTACACAACAACACAGGACAAACATTCACTAGAGGGACGACAAAAAATTGTGAAATAGCTGGAAGTCACCTCACGGGCGCACCACCAATGGGATCCCTGGTTGGTACTCACCAGGATGGCCCTGTTCTCATCATTGGTGACAAACAGCTTAACGTAAACGTGTCCGACACCCAAAGAAACAGTGAATGGTGCAGTGTACATACAACTTATATGTGAACAGGACTGACAACATTCAACATATACCACGAAAAATACTGTGCATACAAGATACAAAAAAACTTTTATTCGCACTTTTCTTGTTGCAGACAGTACACACACATACATAAAACAGTGAGTAGCGAATACTACCTATCGACTCGCACTCTACTTACAGCCGACATGTTTCATTGCCTTGGTCTTTATCAGGCAATTTCTTCAGGGCAACCAATGTTAAACTGCCACTGCCAATGCCACTGTGTTTTTTTAATGCTGTAAATCAAGAGAGGAAACTGCGTTTCAGAGGCCATAATATATTGCCTACTGCTCACCCCCTGAGTATTATATGGTGATGGATAATAGTTACCTAGTTGGCCGGTCTGTCTTTCATACCTTGGAAGAGAAACCTCTTTCAAATATCAAACTACAACTCCCAAAAGGTGAGTATGTTCGTATCTCCCTTCAATCTTTAAATCTAGGGCAAAGGAGAAACGTCCCAGGGACAGCGGTTAAAAAGCAGTTAGTCTAATCTCACCACATTCCTCTTGTAGACCCCACCGTGTCTGGACAATTTGCCGCTTTTACCAGTGGAGAATACTCGGTCGGCGTCTTCTCAGCACCGGAACGCCGAGCGAGTGATTCTCGGTTCTATTTACTTCCCGGACATCGACGCTAGTCTGCTCTGATTGGTCGATCCAGTCACGTGACCTGTATTAATTCGGGCAGAAGTTTTTACAATAGTTTATCCCTTCCTTTTTCATATTTGAAAAAACTATTTCTTACCTAAGTGCTTATCCACACTGCGACTACTCGACTATATATTGGAAAGTGAGACTCGCATGTTTTTGTCGGGGACGATAGTTTCGGGTGCCATCTTGGAACGGGCTAGCTATAGTGTAAGCTAGTGTTGGTCACCTCAGTACCTACAGAAGTTTCATCGTTCATTTTCTTAAAAGATGTTTCATCGTTCATTTTCTTAAATGTTCAACCATTAGCCCCTATGAATGGTAGGTAGACTCAGAACCCACTCACAGTATTTCTACTAATCTCACCACTGTATCATCGGAGCACATCACTTTTAGCGGCCATATTCGAACAGTTAAACTCAGTATTATGTGACCATTGGACCTTCTGCTTATTATTTCGGTGACTTATTTAACGTTATTCTGGGTGCACACTCGGTGGCTACTGGGACCGGTCGGTCTACAAAGCCCCCCCCTTTTTTTTTTTTTTTTTTTATTCTAATTTCTATTTCAATCATCACTTCAAAATATCTCATCACTCATTTTGATGAGTTGTCTCTGATTCATTTTTATGAATTTAGCCTTTTCACTCAAAATTCAGCCCCACCAGTTAGCTAGAATTTAGCCTTTTCACTCACAATTCAGCCCCTACAGTTAGCTTGAGAAATGTTCAGTCTATGTTCATATAATGTAATCTATTCAGGTAAGATGTATATTAATCCAAAGTACAAACCCAGGACTTTAGCATAAGAGGCTTCACTTGCTAGAGTCGAATTTATACACTCCATTCTTCATTAGGAGGCCGTAAGTTAGGCAAACTAATCCAAGGAACACAATGCATGTTTATTCAGCGTAGCTTATTCCATTCAAGGAGTTCATTTAACCCTCTCTGTTCGCTTCGTTCCTGGAAAATCCAGCGTGCTTCTTTGTTCATCAGCCGTCTTTCCATCGATTGTGCCTCCCCTACCACTCTTTCTAAAACCATCCAAGTGAACGAATGTCTATTGCGGTGGCAATGTTGTACCAGCTTTGTCGTCAATTTCCCTTGTCGTATAGTACTCAGATGTTCTTGAATGCGGAGTTTAATCTTCCGCGTTGTGAGACCGATGTACTCCAGGCCACATTCACATCTGAGTCTATATACTACATTTGTAGTGTTACAATTACTGAAATGATTCAGTGTCCATACTTTTCCAGATTGTAACACAACTGTAGTGCTTTTGTTTGTAAGGTGACAGACCGAACAATTCCCACAGGGGAAGTGCCCGTTTGGTACAGTGGAGGTTTCTGAGTCTGTTTTCTCCAGCATTCTGGTGTGGACCAATTTATCTTTGAGATTGTTGGCCCTCCGGAAGGCAAAGCGGGGTGGGGGCATTTTATAGTCTGATGTGGATAGGATGGACCAATGCTTTCTAATCACTTGGTGAATTCTTGTTGCCAGGGGGTCATAAGTCATGACCACAGGTAAACACTCTGTTTTTTCTTTTCTCTGGGATTCCAGCAAGGCTGCACGAGGAGTACTTAAGGCCCTTTTGTTCGCCTGTCGGATGACTTTGCGTGGATATTCACGGTCTTTTAACCTTCCACTCAAGACTTCTGCTTGTTCTCTGTAGACTTCAGTTGAGGAACAGTTCCGTCTATATCGCATAAATTAGGTCAGGACAATTTATGCGACAATTTATGCGATATAGACGGAACTGTTCCTCAACTGAAGTCTACAGAGAACAAGCAGAAGTCTTGAGTGGAAGGTTAAAAGACCGTGAATATCCACGCAAAGTCATCCGACAGGCGAACAAAAGGGCCTTAAGTACTCCTCGTGCAGCCTTGTTGGAATCCCAGAGAAAAGAAAAAACAGAGTGTTTACCTGTGGTCATGACTTATGACCCCCTGGCAACAAGAATTCGCCAAGTGATTAGAAAGCATTGGTCCATCCTATCCACATCAGACTATAAAATGCCCCCACCCCGCTTTGCCTTCCGGAGGGCCAACAATCTCAAAGATAAATTGGTCCACACCAGAATGCTGGAGAAAACAGAAGCAGAAACCTCCACTGTACCAAACGGGCACTTCCCCTGTGGGAATTGTTCGGTGTGTCACCTTACAAACAAAAGCACTAGAGTCGTGTTACAATCTGGAAAAGTATGGACACTGAATCATTTCAGTAATTGTAACACTACAAATGTAGTATATAGACTCAGATGTGAATGTGGCCTGGAGTACATCGGTCTCACAACGCGGAAGATTAAACTCCGCATTCAAGAACATCTGAGTACTATACGACAAGGGAAATTGACGACAAAGCTGGTACAACATTGCCACCGCAATAGACATTCGTTCACTTGGATGGTTTTAGAAAGAGTGGTAGGGGAGGCACAATCGATGGAAAGACGACTGATGAACAAAGAAGCACGCTGGATTTTCCAGGAACGAACTGAACAGAGAGGGTTAAATGAACTCCTTGAATGGAATAAGCTACGCTGAATAAACATGCATTGTGTTCCTTGGATTAGTTTGCCTACCTTACGGCCTCCTAATGAAGAATGGAGTGTATAAATTCGACTCTAGCAAGTGAAGCCTCTTATGCTAAAGTCCTGGGTTTGTACTTTGGATTAATATACATCTTACCTGAATAGATAACATTATATGAACATAGACTGAACATCTCTCAAGCTAACTGTAGGGGCTGAATTGTGAGTGAAAAGTCTAAATTCTAGCTAACTGGTGGGGCTGAATTTTGAGTGAAAAGGCTAAATTCATAAAAATGAATCAGAGACAACTCATCAAAATGAGTGATGAGATATTGTGAAGTGATGATTGAAATAGAAATTGGAATAAAAAAATTAAAAAAAAGGGGGGGGCTTTGTAGACCGACCGGTCCCAGTAGCCACCGAGTGTGCACCCAGAATAACGTTAAATAAGTCACCGAAATAATAAGCAGAAGGTCCAATGGTCACATAATACTGAGTTTAACTGTTCGAATATGGCCGCTAAAAGTGACGTGCTCCGATGATACAGTGGTGAGATTAGTAGAAATACTGTGAGTGGGTTCTGAGTCTACCTACCATTCATAGGGGCTAATGGTTGAACATTTAAGAAAATGAACGATGAAACATCTTTTAAGAAAATGAACGATGAAACTTCTGTAGGTACTGAGGTGACCAACACTAGCCTACACTATAGCTAGCCCGTTCCAAGATGGCACCCGAAACTATCGTCCCCGACAAAAACATGCGAGTCTCACTTTCCAATATATAGTCGAGTAGTCGCAGTGTGGATAAGCACTTAGGTAAGAAATAGTTTTTTCAAATATGAAAAAGGAAGGGATAAACTATTGTAAAAACTTCTGCCCGAATTAATACAGGTCACGTGACTGGATCGACCAATCAGAGCAGACTAGCGTCGATGTCTGGGAAGTAAATAGAACGGAGAATCACTCGCTCGGCGTTCCGGTGCTGAGAAGACGCCGACCGAGTATTCTCCACTGGTAAAAGCGGCAAATTGTCCAGACACGGTGGGGTGTACAAGAGGAATGTGGTGAGATTAGACTAACCGCTTTTTAACCGCTGTCCCTGGGACGTTTCTCCTTTGCCCTAGATTTAAAGATTGAAGGGAGATACGAACATACTCACCTTTTGGGAGTTGTAGTTTGATATTTGAAAGAGGTTTCTCTTCCAAGGTATGAAAGACAGACCGGCCAACTAGGTAACTATTATCCATCACCATATAATATTCAGGGGGTGAGCAGTAGGCAATATATTATGGCCTCTGAAACGCAGTTTCCTCTCTTGATTTACAGCATAAAAAAAACACAGTGGCATTGGCAGTGGCAGTTTAACATTGGTTGCCCTGAAGAAATTGCCTGATAAAGACCAAGGCAATGAAACATGTCGGCTGTAAGTAGAGTGCGAGTCGATAGGTAGTATTCGCTACTCACTTTTTTATGTATATGTGTGTACTGTTTGCAACAAGAAAAGTGCGAATACAAGTTTTTTTGTATCTTGTATGCACAGTATTTTTCGTGGTATATGTTGAATGTTGTCAGTCCTGTTCACATATAAGTTGTATGTACACTGCACCATTCACTGTTTCTTTGGGTGTCAGACACGTTTACGTTAAGCTGTTTGTCACCAATGATGAGAACAGGGCCATCCTGGTGAGTACCAACCAGGGGTCCCATTGGTGGTGCGCCCGTGAGGTGACTTCCAGCTATTTCACAATTTTTTGTCGTCCCTCTAGTGAATGTTTGTCCTGTGTTGTTGTGTAATATATTAATCAGAGTATGGCTATTTTTTTATCAGGGCAATAGACTGAGACACAGCAACAATCTCTATAGTTAGAAGTGTATCTGGAATGATTTCCCCGACAATCCAGATGTGTTCACTGGTCTAGAAGAAACATTGCCTATAGGACTAGGTCTTTTTGTTGTGGTACTTGAATTGAGTGGAGGGCGACCTAGCCCTGTATTTCCCTCTTGACTCCCATTTTTTGGATGCATTGTGTACGGCGGACTAGCCGTGAGAGTCTTTGTCTTACAATAGCGAATTGTGTTTGCTCTGATTTTTAACAGTGCTGGTACATCATTGAAACTGCGAGATTTTGACTAGACCAACAGAGTATTTTGTGATGGATAAGAATTGCCTAGCTTTTACGGACGCGCAAATTGCAGCGATTCTAGCAGGCCCCTCCCTATTTGATGATAACCCCCTAACTAGGAATAATAAAGTGAGGGAAGAATGGGAGAAACTAAGTAATTTAAAAAAGAAACACATCAGAATTGCCTTACATGGGGCGTTGATGTCAGAATATTATCAAGCCGGAGCGTCTCCTGCTAGTCTAATAGTAAGAATCGAACCACGCATTTTTTTAGACGATAAACAATTCCGATGCGATTGGAGTTATATCGCAAATAAATGCACCAGAGATTGGTTGATTCTTATAATCAGTACAGCCCAGAGACTAAGCGAAGAGGTATTAAAAGAAATTGTCGAATTAGAAGAAACCATTAAACGTGATAATAGTTTTACTGATGCCAAGGAACATCTAGAGAAAATCAAAGCTGACCTTGAGGAGTATAAACAATACATGGTGACACAGAAAATCAGAGGACTACAACGTAATCTTCAACGCTATACGCACGAGTGGGCTTTTCCCTATATTGACGACGCGTATTACCAGCCAGCTCAAGACCAACAACAACAAACTGGGGCCAACAGAAGAGGGCGAGGTGCCAAGTTCCCACAGCAAAAAAGAACACCTACAAATTGGTCCTTCGCAAATACATCCAGTGAAGAAGAACCTGAACCAGGCGCTAGCACTAACAGAGTGAGATTTAATCAATCTGAATCATCTACCACCGATTTGAACACTCTCTTGAGGAATTTTTTAGAGCAGGGTCAAGCATCGAACAAAGGCCCGGGATTCCAACCACAGCAACAAGGAAGAGGCAGAGGACGGGGCAATCGACCGCAACCACAATGGCAAACTTCCTCCCCTCGGATGACACGGAGCAGAGGGAAGAAACCAATATGAAGAGCATTGTTGTTAATTTATCAGATCATCTTCTGACACCTGAAGAAGAGAAGGTGTTAAATAAGGGATTAGGCTTCGTGCCTACCCCTAATCATGATGCTTTTAAATGCCGAACAGAGTTCCACGAAACAATGCGTAGAATCAAATTAAAGAAATTCTTCATGAAACAACCGTTTGAAGAAACTAAGGGTTTCTATTCCAATCTAAGAAAACCGTCTACTTTCTGTCCCCCGAATGCAACAATGGGCCCCGAAGTCGCAGTTTTTGAGGCTAAGGTCCTAGACGAGATAGGGGAAATAGAAAATAAGAACAAAGCAATGGGGTTTAAAAACATGACGAAAGAGAATTGGGATGCAGTCATGTCTCTCCAGAACAACGACAAAATAGTCATAAAGAACGCCGATAAGGGCGGTGCAATCGTGATCTTAAATACATCTGATTACGAAGTCGAGGTACGAAAACTATTAGATGTGAGAACCAATTACCAACCTTTGGCTAGAGATCCTACCCCAGAATTGAAGGAGATAATTGTATCTCTTGTCGGGACTGCGAAAGAGAAGAAATGGATTAGCACGAAGGAGGCAGAGTTCCTGATCAACACCACCCCTAGGACTCCTGCCTTCTATATCCTACCGAAGATACATAAGCCTGCCAGCCCCCCCCCTGGCAGGCCTATTGTGTCTGGTATCCAGTCTATACTGGAACCTTTGTCTCAATTCGCGGATTATTACCTCCGCGAGTCGGTGATAACCCAAAAATCTTTTGTGAAGGACACCACAGACATCCTCAATGCCCTGGACTCTATGGTCTTTGACCCTGGCACCGAAAATATTGTGACCATCGACATCGAATCCCTCTACTCTTGTATCCCCCAAGAAGCTGCACTCATGGCAATTGCAAGAGCACTTAGAAAACAAGAATGGTTCTACGATGCCCCTCAAAGCTTCATCCTACAATGCGTCGAATTGGCGCTAACAAGAAACTTTTTTTGTTACAAAAACGAGCTTTTTCTCCAAGTGACGGGGACGTCGATGGGTGCTACGATGGCGCCGAGCGTGGCATGCATCTATGTTGGACAGTTTGAGGAGCACGTCGTCGAGTCCGAGGAAAACCCTTTTAAAGATCATATACGCCTGTGGAGGCGCTATATCGACGACGTGCTCCTCATTTGGTCTGGAGAGGAAGACGCTCTCCTGTGTTTTCTTAATTGGTTAAATACACAGAATAGGAGCCTATTTACGTGGAAATATCATCACACAAACGCTGTCTATCTGGATCTAGATATTGAAGCTTGTGAAGGAAGGTTTGCCACGAGTGTACATCAGAAACCAACTGATAGAAACTCACTACTATCTTACCAATCATACCACCCTAGGGCCCTCAGGGACAACCTTCCAGTAGGACAATTTGTGCGATATAGACGGAACTGTTCCTCAACTGAAGTCTACAGAGAACAAGCAGAAGTCTTGAGTGGAAGGTTAAAAGACCGTGAATATCCACGCAAAGTCATCCGACAGGCGAACAAAAGGGCCTTAAGTACTCCTCGTGCAGCCTTGTTGGAATCCCAGAGAAAAGAAAAAACAGAGTGTTTACCTGTGGTCATGACTTATGACCCCCTGGCAACAAGAATTCGCCAAGTGATTAGAAAGCATTGGTCCATCCTATCCACATCAGACTATAAAATGCCCCCACCCCGCTTTGCCTTCCGGAGGGCCAACAATCTCAAAGATAAATTGGTCCACACCAGAATGCTGGAGAAAACAGAAGCAGAAACCTCCACTGTACCAAACGGGCACTTCCCCTGTGGGAATTGTTCGGTCTGTCACCTTACAAACAAAAGCACTACAGTCGTGTTACAATCTGGAAAAGTATGGACACTGAATCATTTCAGTAATTGTAACACTACAAATGTAGTATATAGACTCAGATGTGAATGTGGCCTGGAGTACATCGGTCTCACAACGCGGAAGATTAAACTCCGCATTCAAGAACATCTGAGTACTATACGACAAGGGAAATTGACGACAAAGCTGGTACAACATTGCCACCGCAATAGACATTCGTTCACTTGGATGGTTTTAGAAAGAGTGGTAGGGGAGGCACAATCGATGGAAAGACGGCTGATGAACAAAGAAGTACGCTGGATTTTCCAGGAACGAAGCGAACAGAGAGGGTTAAATGAACTCCTTGAATGGAATAAGCTACGCTGAATAAACATGCATTGTGTTCCTTGGATTAGTTTGCCTAACTTACGGCCTCCTAATGAAGAATGGAGTGTATAAATTCGACTCTAGCAAGTGAAGCCTCTTATGCTAAAGTCCTGGGTTTGTACTTTGGATTAATATACATCTTACCTGAATAGATAACATTATATGAACATAGACTGAACATCTCTCAAGCTAACTGTAGGGGCTGAATTGTGAGTGAAAAGGCTAAATTCTAGCTAACTGGTGGGGCTGAATTTTGAGTGAAAAGGCTAAATTCATAAAAATGAATCAGAGACAACTCATCAAAATGAGTGATGAGATATTGTGAAGTGATGATTAAAATAGAAATTAGAATAAAAAAAAATTAAAAAAAGGGGGGGGCTTTGTAGACCGACCGGTCCCAGTAGCCACCGAGTGTGCACCCAGAATAACGTTAAATAAGTCACCGAAATAATAAGCAGAAGGTCCAATGGTCACATAATACTGAGTTTAACTGTTCGAATATGGCCGCTAAAAGTGACGTGCTCCGATGATACAGTGGTGAGATTAGTAGAAATACTGTGAGTGGGTTCTGAGTCTACCTACCATTCATAGGGGCTAATGGTTGAACATTTAAGAAAATGAACGATGAAACATCTTTTAAGAAAATGAACGATGAAACTTCTGTAGGTACTGAGGTGACCAACACTAACTTACACTATAGCTAGCCCGTTCCAAGATGGCACCCGAAACTATCGTCCCCGACAAAAACATGCGAGTCTCACTTTCCAATATATAGTCGAGTAGTCGCAGTGTGGATAAGCACTTAGGTAAGAAATAGTATTTTCAAATATGAAAAAGGAAGGGATAAACTATTGTAAAAACTTCTGCCCGAATTAATACAGGTCACGTGACTGGATCGACCAATCAGAGCAGACTAGCGTCGATGTCCGGGAAGTAAATAGAACGGAGAATCACTCGCTCGGCGTTCCGGTGCTGAGAAGACGCCGACCGAGTATTCTCCACTGGTAAAAGCGGCAAATTGTCCAGACACGGTGGGGTCTACAAGAGGAATGTGGTGAGATTAGACTAACCGCTTTTTAACCGCTGTCCCTGGGACGTTTCTCCTTTGCCCTAGATTTAAAGATTGAAGGGAGATACGAACATACTCACCTTTTGGGAGTTGTAGTTTGATATTTGAAAGAGGTTTCTCTTCCAAGGTATGAAAGACAGACCGGCCAACTAGGTAACTATTATCCATCACCATATAATACTCAGGGGGTGAGCAGTAGGCAATATATTATGGCCTCTGAAACGCAGTTTCCTCTCTTGATTTACAGCATAAAAAAAACACAGTGGCATTGGCAGTGGCAGTTTAACATTGGTTGCCCTGAAGAAATTGCCTGATAAAGACCAAGGCAATGAAACATGTCGGCTGTAAGTAGAGTGCGAGTCGATAGGTAGTATTCGCTACTCAGTTTTTTATGTATATGTGTGTACTGTTTGCAACAAGAAAAGTGCGAATAAAAGTTTTTTTGTATCTTGTATGCACAGTATTTTTCGTGGTATATGTTGAATGTTGTCAGTCCTGTTCACATATAAGTTGTATGTACACTGCACCATTCACTGTTTCTTTGGGTGTCGGACACGTTTACGTTAAGCTGTTTGTCACCAATGATGAGAACAGGGCCATCCTGGTGAGTACCAACCAGGGGTCCCATTGGTGGTGCGCCCGTGAGGTGACTTCCAGCTATTTCACAATTTTTTGTCGTCCCTCTAGTGAATGTTTGTCCTGTGTTGTTGTGTAATATATTAATCAGAGTATGGCTATTTTTTTATCAGGGCAATAGACTGAGACACAGCAACAATCTCTATAGTTAGAAGTGTATCTGGAATGATTTCCCCGACAATCCAGATGTGTTCACTGGTCTAGAAGAAACATTGCCTATAGGACTAGGTCTTTTTGTTGTGGTACCAGTAAGCCGGTACCTATCATAAATCTGATCATCTGTTTGTCCAAGCAAGGTGATCCTTACTCTAAAAATTCTCTCTTGTATCTGCCTTCTCCTCAAACCTGCGGCTACTCTCAATCTGTGGCGGCGAGCCAAGAAGAAAAGTGCTGCCATTGTGCAATGTTCCTGGAAGTTCTGTGAAGCCCATCAAAAGAGAGAACAAGAACGACCCCTGCCTTATATACTGTAGCTGCCAATCAGCAAGGCCCTTAAAACATCTGTTCTGCCCTAAATAGCAGTGCAGGTGGATGAAAGAGTGCAAACATATATCACTCTCTGATTTTCTCAACCAACTGCATTGAAACTGTTAACATCATAATTTTCAAAATAGAAATGTGTTTTGCAAAAGCACCAAAAACACTATAGTTAAATATGTACAACTTTAACCAACCTACATTACAAAATTCTCAATTGTAATGTGTATGCAAGGGAGAATTTGTTCAGGACATCCCTTCTATTTCATTTCACATTACAAAAAGGTCAGAGGTCAGAAATCTCCAGCCTATGACATGACATGTCAGATCAGTTTATTTGAATGAAAGTAAAATCTGACATTTAGACAGGCTTCAACAACTTCCCTAAGGGCCCACAGCACAAGTTTCCCAATGGCTGCGAAAACTTACCACCATCTCTGACTTCTTCTAATTTTAGGAAATGCAATTTGCAAATTTCATTGAAATCGCAATTTGCTAATTTTGATGCATAGGCAATTTTCGTTGACAAATGCGATTCGTATCCACTGCGAAACATTTTAGAAATCGCACATGTGAATACGATTTCTTAAAAAGCGAAATACCATAGAAAACATCATGCATCTCAAAAAGGTAGATTGCATTCGCAATCGGGCGATTTGTGCGAATAACACCGATTGCGAATGCAATCTACTTTGATGCATGTGGGCCTAAGGGAGGGAGGGAGGGAGGGAGGAAGGAAGGAAGGAAGGAAGGAAGGAAGGACGGAAGGGGGAGGCAGGGAGGGAGAGAGGAAGGAAGGAAAGAGAGAAGGAAGGAAGGAACCCTCTCCAGGATGGAGAAGTTTGTTTGTCTGCCTGCCAAGTCAGATGAATTGCACCATCCCTTTAACAGCCCTGTCACTTCCCGGCACACAGAAGGAGAAGTCTTGGGCTGCCGCCAGTCACAGCATTGCACAAGGGTTTGGAGCCGAGCATCCTCCCTGCAGGAGGAGCGGCTGACGCCTCCCCCGGCACAGTGTGAGCCAGGCAGCAGGGGTACAAAATAATGAATCCTCGCTGTAATTAATCTCTCCTCTTTTTGTGCGAGTGGGCCCCCCTTCCAGCGAAAGTTACACAAGCAGCAAAGCAAAACCCATGGCAGATCGAAGGGAGGGGTCCGGGGCAGAAAGAGGCAGACAAAAAACAGAACAGGGTTTGTTTTGTTCCATTTTCTAAAGATTGCTATTGCTGTGCAAGCAAGACACGGAAGGCGGTATGTGCAGGGATGGTATTATGTTTATGCCCACTTATTTCCCTGCAGAGATTTGCGCTACAAAGGCTGCCCATGTGTGCATCAGGATAGCAGCAGAGAGCCCGGCCAATTCCTGCCGGGACCACAAAGCCAGCCAGCAGAGACGTCTTTCTCCGCACTTCATCTTTTCTCTCTTCCCTCTCTCCACATAATTGTGGCTATAATCGGTTGCTTATTTCCTTGAAACCCTTACTGCAGGCGAGGGAAGGCTAAAAAAATCAGAGCTCACATTTGTTATAGCTATTGGGGGTCGGTGCATGTCAATAACGCTATTTTAACATCGACCATTACCATTGCGCACATCACACCTTGAACGTGTTCTAGCCACTTGCAGACGCACTTCAATGGGGTCAAAAGGCTACCTCGGGCACAGCAGGAGTCAAACTTACATTCATAAGGTTGGAGACAAATTTCTGGAGCGGTTGGGCAACTAGCCCATCTCTGTCAACAACGTAAACAGAAGAACCGTCATCTTCGTAGACAAAGGGCTGCCTGCCGCTGTTGCCATAGGCAGAACTAAAGGCGCATGTGTTGCTAACTCCACTGAATGGCAGCCGCACAACTGGTGCTAATGTTCCCATTTATTAATTTATTTATTTATTTAGCGAGAAATGTTGTTTACTGCAGCGCTGCGACCTAAATTGACACTAGGCTCTTTCACAGATTAGAAGACGCGGGCTAAGCAGAAACATTGAGTACATCTGGGACAAAGTGTTTTTCAACATTTTTCATAATTGCTCTTTTTATTGCAGAAAAATGTAGACCTGAACAACAGATTTCATTATGTTCACTTGCCTGCGGTTATCATTGAAAGCCTGCCTTTTTTTAAAAAAAAAAAACCTCTGATGCTATAAGTTAAAATCCCCGAGTTCTTGCCCCTTGTTTTTCAATGTACCCAAATTCTGTGGTCCCTGTACAATTGCTTTCTCTCCCCGTTCCTCTGCTGCTCTACCTATCAAATGTAAATGCTTAGAAATAAGAAGACAGTGGATAGACGGGTTTATATAAAACTCGCCCCTTTCATTAGTACATTCTCTCTCGCTGTGCTGGTATTTTCCTGAAACCACATATATTGTACTTAGCAAATACACAGGTGTGTCTTTTTTCCTTTTTACTGCGGTTCTAATCACTCTCTCTCTCGCACACACACACACTCGTTCTCTTTCTATTTCAGTCTCTCTTTCCTCTCTCTTTTCACCTCCCTCTCGCAATTCCCCATCAGCACCTGGACAGCTCCGCACAGAGCTGGAGCCTACAAGCGGGTCCACTCCTTTTGCTGTTGACAGGACTCTGCACGACCAAAGGCTGTAATTCCGCGTTAGCAGCTGGACAGCTCCCTTCAGGGTCAGGGCCTGGAATTTCCCACTGTACTTGAAGTCTCCAAGTTCAGAGGCTGTAAGTCCACAGCAGCGCCGCCTGGAGCGGTCTCTATGGTTCCCAGGGAGTCAGGGCCATATGATCAAGAAAGGACGATACATTATCGCCGCTTTTAACGGCAGGAAACTGCCGCTAAAGCGGCGATAATGGGCTTGTTAATATGCCCTTGTGAATTCCCATAGAAGCCCAGGTTCTGGTAACCTGGTCTTCTATGGGAATTCACAAGGATATATTATCAAAGCCCATTATCGCCGCTTTAGCGGCAGTTTCCTGACGATAAAAGCGGCGATAATGTATCGCCCTTTCTTGATAATATGTCCCTTAATTCGACAGCCTTTATCGGACGGTTCCCTTAATGGTCAGAGGCCCGAAGTCCCAACCTACTCCCTACTAGAAAAGAGCTTCAGTACACTACCCCGGCACTCATCTCCATCGAATTACAATATCTACAGGGATACCGTGGGTTCGGTGTTTCACCAAAACATCTGGCCTGCTTAAGGCAAAATGGATGCAACCCCGTCGGCAAAATGCAGGAAAAATATACAGCAATCAGTCAGAAACAGTTATGTCTGCATTTTTTCTCCACAAACACGTGCAACGAGGAGCAGTCGCTCCGCCTTCTGAATTATTTCTGATGTCTGCAGCATCAGTAGCTGTGGCGGGGTGAGGTGGGACCTGCAAAGGGCCACTAGTTCGATCCTTACAAATACATATATAATTGTGTTTAACGCTCCTAGAACAGCTCGCCAGCGACTTGCAGGCGAACGGTCGTGGTAGTCTGCGCTCGGGCCAGTCCATGAATCACGTTGGGACTAGTCCTTTAAATTGTTTTGCTAGCAAAAAAGTATTATAGATTCTCAAAAAGTCTATTTGTCAGGATAAATCTTCTACTACAAGTCACAAAATCAGGACCTGAAGAAATTGAAGCCCGCAGTCGGAATTTACGAGGGGAGTTTTTACAACATAAGTCCCCCAAACTGATGACAGGGATGGTCACCTCCGAATGTGGGTTTCTTAACAGACCTCCATGATAATCTCTAGGTTTCTGCTGCATTTACCCTGACAAAATCTCGGGCCGTTTACCTAATTGTGGCATATGCAGGAACATGGTATCCATTGACAGAAGCCTTCAAGCCATCATGTTTTCATATACCAACAGTTGTGTAGCTTTATCAAAAAAACTCTTTTACACTGTTTGTGGAGTATGAAAAGCATCCCGGGCATTTCCAATGACTAGGTCCATGCTAAATAAAACCACAAAAATAAAATAAAGAACAACCAGTGTGGCAGATTTTTCCACGTGCTATGTTTAGGCGTGGGAATGGGAACATTCCCTGATGAAGGGCAGGAGTGGTCATTATGACGGCAAGGAAAAAACACAAATTGTAACTTTTAGGGTTTCTGCATACCTCTCAATGGTTTTCACTCCATGTATATAAACGAAATCTAAAAATGGTTTGAGTAAGTGCTTAAATAGGGTGTGGGAAGATGTGCCTTCACAGTGAAAATGTTTAACCATTTGAAGAAAGAAAAGTTTGTCCAATGTGATACTGCACGTGTCCGCCGCAGTAACTCCTTTAGATTGTCCGCTTTGCCATGAAATGCTCAGTAGTAGGCGCGGGCACATAGTAGGTGAAAAATTCAGTAAATTAGATAGTTTCCCATGAAAAGTCCTGGATATGTTTGTGAATCCCAGGGCCAGAAAGCTGAAAACATATGTAATCAGTGAAATTAGACTATGATGATTCATACATTTCAGACTTTCTTTAAAATCTATTAGAATCAACGCTGAAGAAACAAAAGTCATAGCTTCGCCAATTCAAGATAGAGGAATATATTAACTGCTAACAGGCACACGTTTGGGTTCCTGACACATGGTGCACCAGTGCAGCATTCACAAAAAGAGCATGCTTTTTTGTTGCTTCAACTGGTCTTGTTGGCCATTTGCAGAGCTCCTCTCCACATACATGTTCAGAAAATGGCAGCAATCTGTCCTCCGGGGGAGGCAAGAACAGGCGGCGACAGAAGGAGAAGCTTTCACAGCTCTTCCCTTTGAGGTGGAGACTCCTGATGGGGATGTCAAGAACAGAATCCATTCATTCCCAGAGCCACAGTAGACTTTCTGTCTATGCTCCCAGCAAGAGGGAAAACAGCGCCACCGCCTTCGTTCTACTAACCACAATTCAGCCCAAACCACCCACCACACTCCCAATTTCCTATTCAGCTCTAAATACAGATATAACTTGGCCAATTCAATCTCATATGTCTTAATTCTACCAATATCAACTCTAAGACAACTAACCACTGCTGCCTAGATACCTGTCATATGATCATCCTTTCCAGCTATTCCTATTTATCACTCCGCTCCTTCTGCATTACTCCCAAAAAACCACATCCCCCAACCTAACCATAGTCAAGCACAAACGCTACATCTATGCATAACCATTACTCTCTCCCTTTCATCCTGCCTAATAAAACAGCACTGTGTCAGGCTCCCCGGCTAACCACTCACACCTGTAACCCCTCATTGCTCTCATACTCTTGCTACCTTCTTTTTCTTCATCTAGCAACACATTTTCTGCCCCTCTTTCTCTTGATACACAAACATGCATCATGTCCTTTTGGACAGTTATGATTATATCCACTTCTTACTGGACCCCCTCAAAGACACTCTCTTTGATCGACATATTGAAAAAAAGGCATACACCTCTCTCTCATTCATTCTCTAGCATCCCTCCAACTAAGAATCTATCCCATCTCTCAAACGTGTTATCCATCTCCTGCCATTCTCGGTACAGAAAACTGTGATCCAGGCTTTAGTGGTCTTTCAGGAGGACTATTGCAATATCTTATACTTGTGAGCCTCTCAAGCTAGGATCAGGAGACATCAGTGAGTACAGGCTCACCTGCTGCTTAAACTCCCCTAGTGTTCATCTACAAGTAGAGCACTACACTGGTCCCGGTGGAAAAGGGCCTTCCTTTTAAGGTACTTTGCTACTGTAATAGGATCCATAGGAAGACTGGGCTGACATGTCTACACTCTCTTCTCACGCCATGCTCTCCTAGAAAGTGTCTCAGGTCCTCGGAGGCACCACTTTAGCAAGTGCCCAGAATCAAGAAAGCGTGTGCTAGTGGTATCTCTTTTTGCTTTCTTGCTTCTAAACTCTGGAATTCCCTTCCGCTGCGGTTGAGGTAATCCCCGCCAGAGCTTCAGTTTCGTAAAAACCTCCAGACTTGGGTTTTTACCCCCAGATTCATCATTGTCCCGTTTTGGGAGTCCTTAATAGCTATTATTAAGAAATCGCTATTAAAGACTCGCAAAACGGGATTCATGTAGAAATCGCAAAAGAAATTGCGATTTCTGCATGTTCCTTATTTGCGATTAGCAAATTGCTAATCGCAAATAATGGGCCTAAAGGCCCATAGGAATGAATGGGGAGTTATTCCTTCTTTGCGATTAGCAATTTGCTAATCGCAAATAAGGATGCGATTTCAAGGGTGCCAGGGGTGTCCAAAGGACACCCTGTAGCACCCCTGAAATGTAAATGTAGACTGATGTTGCGCACACACATGTCCAAAGGACATGTGTGTGTGTAACATACAACTTAGAAAAATGCACTAAAGTGCATTTTTCTAAGTTTTCGCTATTTACCACGAAGTCAGACTTCGCGGTAAATAGCGGCCAAAAATAGCGATTTCGCAATTTTTAAAAGGTTCATGAATAGCATTTAAGGAATATCAAATTGAGATTCCTTAAATTCGATCGCAATTTGATAAATCACAATTATTTGCGATTTTTCAAATTGCGAGTTCATGAACCATTGATGAATCTCAAATGCCATTTTTGCGGGCGCAAATGGCCGAATTTTGCGATTCGCACCGTTTGCGCTCGCAAAAATGCTTGACAAATCTACCTGCTAATCCCCTCTCCCGTTTGTCTCCTCAGCTTGTTTCTGACTTCTCAGTGCTGAGACACTCCTCACAGGAGTAGCTATGCCTCTATAAAACATGTATTATTATTATTATCAGTATCATTATTATTACTCTAAATGTATCTACTCTTCTTTCATCTCCTGATTATGAAAGCCATGTCTTAATAAAACGTTCTTGTAAACCTGATTGCCTCACTTTATTTACATTGATCTCACCCCATCTATACACTCCCCTTCCTCCTCAAACTCAAAGAAGGCACTCACTCCTCAACCGCTTTTGCGGGTGAAGATGAAACCTCCACTAATACCACTGTAACCTTTTTCACCCCCTGCCCACCCACTATCTCCAACCTTCCCTTGTCAAAAACCTAAGCATTGGGCATACTTCGTAGCTGATTTGTCTACTTATGATTGTACCGTTTATTAAAAAGAGCCCTATTAACATTTGAGTCGAACTCATACTCATAACATGACCTTCGCTTTATCAGATGTAAATATTTTAGTGACACAACCCACCAATCTGCCATGAGGCTGTTCCATTAAGATGTAGTATCATATTTCAAAACCGCCACAAGAAGGCAGAAGGAGGCATTTCAATTGACTTCAGAAACGCATTAAAGTCTTTTAACACTTTGAAGACTTTACCGAGGCGAAATTCAAATCCTATTTTGTATTACTTAAGTTTGCCACCTCATTTCTGCTAATAGGCACACAACTTCCAGACAAGAGGGCCTTCACTAAGGCCTTAGTTTATGCAGTATTGGAAAGCAAACTGAACAACAATATCAATATCAAATGAAACATAAACATTTGTTTCAACCAAGCTGAATTCCCACAAACAATATCTTAAAACAAATCTGGAGGCACTTAACTTTTTCCTATTTGTAGCGAGCTCAAATCATACACAGCAGGCCACATCATGGCCATTGTAAGAAATTGTGTTGTTGGTTGACCAGGAGTGTGAGCCCTGGTCAGGCATCAACCACAATCCTTGTCAGGGTAAGACACAAGCCAGTCCTCAATTTACCTGTGCTGAATTCTCTAGTAACTTGGCACAAAGCAGTCAGGCTTAACTCAGGGGCCATGTTTAAAGTATTTCTGCAACACTTCTAACAGTAATAAAGTGAGTAACACCACACAAAATGATCCCACAAAAGGCTAGACAAACAGAGGACATTTTAATAAATAAAACAAGCCCAACAAGACAAAATTCCAATCAGTAAAACCTGAGATACGCAAATTTAAAGATATTAGTAAACATAGTGCCGAAAGGCATAACACACCAACTGTGGATATCTGGCTGGACTGGATCAGGACAATATCACAATTTCAGGATGACCACATTGGAGCACAGGTCAGCTTCAGGAACCCAGCCAAGCACACCGAATAAAGTTCCTTAAATCCTGGTTTGCGGAGCGTTGCAAGGATCCATGTCGAAGATGTATCTCGCAGCCAGACTGATGTGTTGGTTCCAAGATGCAGTAAGGCTCTGATGTGAGGTCCTGCATCATCATCATGGATCCCATCCATGAGGGCCTGGGATATGAAGTCAGCCATCAAGGATGTGTTGCGCAGTCAGGGCGATGCGTCGGATTTGTGGAGATGTGAGGCTGCGAAGCGGAGTCCGGCATCATAGTTCAAACTGCCATTGAGTCAATGATGGATGAGGAGGCTTGTGTCGAGGATGCTTTGTGGTGGTGGGCTGCGATGCACTGGGGGTCTTTGTGGTGGGGAGACCCAAGCAGTGGTGGCCATGCGTAGGGTTTGCTAGGGGTTGTGCCATGCAGCAGTTTTGCTGAATCCACAGAGGCTAGCAGAACACCTTAGACCCACTTCCAAGAGTCCATAACTGGGTTGGCACTGTTCAGCATGGTAGACTCACATATGGCAGAGTCCAGGTGCTGGAGTCATGGTTGTAGTAGCCTTCTGTGTCTGAAACTCGTCAGGAGGTCAGCCAACTAGCCCTTGGAGTTACTCTGGGGCCCTGGGTTCAACAGAGGCAAGTCTAGTCCTTTTCACGCAGGCAGGAAGGCAGCAGGTCAGCACAGCAGGGCAGGAGTACAGTAGAGGAGCAGTCCAGCAGAGTGGCAGTCCTTTCAACAGCACAGCAGGCCTTCTTCTTGGCAGAGTATCCACTGGTCCAGAAGTGTAATGACGTGTTGGTGTCTGAGGTCCAATATTATACACAGTTCTGCTTTGGAAGTGGCAAAATATTCTAGAGGTATCACTTTAAAGTGCACTGGTGCCCTGCCTTCCTTGCCCTGGCTCCGGACAAATTACAGGGGGTAGACAGACCTTTGTATGATACAGCCTATTCAAAGTAAGTGGGGCTGTACCCATATCCTCCCTCCCATCCTTTCAGTGATGGTCCATCCAGGCGCACCTAAGCTCCCTAATGTGTGTGGCTGTCTAAGAGGAATACATAAAGCCCAGCTGCCAACTACACTCTGTCATGTAGCACTGAGACAGGCTGCAGACACCAAATGGCTAAGGCAGGAAAGTGCCAACTTTCTAATAATTAGAATTTGATACCCTCAGTAGGTCACCATAAGTGCAGCAATTGTACAGTGTGCAGTCAAACAATTGAAGGTGCCATAATCCCAAAAGGCCTTACCCAATGGAAGCACAACAAATTTTCAAACTGCAGAACTAAAAATGTAGAGCATGCTACAACTTGTCCCTGTGATAAAATCTAGATAGGAAAAAGCACACAGAAATCAAGCTAAGAGTTGTACAGCACGGTGTGTATCACTTACAACGCAACTTTTATGTCGTAATGCTGTTACAACGCAGCTATTACAACGCAGGATCCATTACAACGCATGGCATTACAACGCATGGCATTACATCGCAGATGCTATTACAACGCATACCATTACATCGTAAGTATTGGTAAGTATATAATTTATTTTAATTTTATTTAATATTATATAAATGATTTAATTAATATTAATTATAAATAAAAATAAATAAAAATATTTATTTATGTTTTTAAATATTATAAATTAAAATTATTAATTTAAGTAATTTTTTAAATAAATATGAGTATAGGGGTATAGGGGTGTTTTTAGGTTTCAGGGTAGGGTTTGGGTTTTGGGGTACAGGGGTGTTTTTAGGTTTCAGGGTAGGGTTTGGGTTTTGGGGTACAGGGGTGTTTTTAGGTTTCAGGGTAGGGTTTGGGTTTTGGGGTACAGGGGTGTTTTTAGGTTTCAGGGTAGGGTTTGGTTTTTGGGGTACAGGGGTGTTTTTAGGTTTCAGGGTAGGGTTTGGGTTTTGGGGTACAGGGGTGTTTTTAGGTTTCAGGGTAGGGTTTGGGTTTTGGGGTACAGGGGTGTTTTTAGGTTTCAGGGTAGGGTTTGGTTTTTGGGGTACAGGGGTGTTTTTAGGTTTCAGGGTAGGGTTTGGGTTTTGGGGTACAGGGGTGTTTTTAGGTTTCAGGGTAGGGTTTGGGTTTTGGGGTACAGGGGTGTTTTTAGGTTTCAGGGCAGGGTTTGGGATTTGGGGTACAGGAGTGTTTTTAGGTTTCAGGGCAGGGTTTGGGTTTTGGGGTACAGGGGTGTTTTTAGGTTTCAGGGCAGGGTTTGGGTTTTGGGGTACAGGGGTGTTTTTAGGTTTCAGGGCAGGGTTTGGATTTTGGGGTACAGGGGTGTTTTTAAGTTAAATAAAATTAATTATATTATATTAATTACATTTCTTAATTAAAATAATTAAATTAAATACATTATTTTAAATAATTTATTGTAATTACAATCAAAAAAATATTTAAATTAAATTAATTTAATTATATTAATTAAATAAAATTAATTACAATTTTTATTAAAATTAATTTAAATAAATAGATTTAAAATTATTAAATAAAAATAATTACTATTTTAAAAAGTATTTTAATTAAAATAATTTAATTAAATTTAAATAATTATATATTTTTTAAAAAGGTATACTTACCTATACTTACGATGTAATGCCATGCGTTGTAATAGCATCTGCGATGTAATGCCATGCGTTGTAATGCCATGCGTTGTAATGGATCCTGCGTTGTAAAAATTGCGATGTAACGGTCTGCGTTGTAAAATAACGCGTTGTAACATCATAGATCCGTACAGCACAAGTCCTGCATAAAAACAAGACTGTCTCAGCCTCACTAGTAAATCACTTTATTAGTAAAGGGCACATAGAGAAAGACATCAAGTGAACAGTCCTAGCTGTGATCCAGCCAAACCCAACAGGAGGTGACTCAGAAGTTAAACTCATGGAAAAAGAAACTTAATTTATTTTAAAACTCAATACTGTAATATGAGGTCTCAATGAAATGTCTGGAATAAACAGACTCTAGAACAAACAGGATTGGCACTAAACATTGCCACGTGACAAACCATAATATTCAACCGAGTTTCCAGTTTTTTACTCCTCTTTGCTATCAAATGAAAGGACTCCCCGGCATATTACCAAGGGCAAGAATCGCCGCTTTTTCGGCGAATTGTGCCGAGAAAGCGGCGATACTGCTAGAGCCCTATTAACAAGGGCATTTTAAATCCTGGCGCATGCCCACTTTGCATGTCGGCGATAAACATCGCTAATGACATGCAAAGTGGGCGTTCCCACTTTGATAAACTCGTTTATCACAGGTCTCCCAACACTTGCTCTGACCAGGTGTTAGGGCATTGATAACATGGGGGAGTGGATCATAAAGCTGAATCCACCCCCCCATATTATCAAGGAACACATTAGCGCGTGAAAACAACGTTTGTTTTCATGCACTAATGTGCCATATCGCCGGCTATCACCGGATTTCAATTCGCCTACTTGATGCGCATTGATAATTGCGCGCTAAAAAGGCAATGAAATCCGGCGATAGCCGGCGATATGGGGATGTGCGTTGTGCGTTTACTAACGCACTTCTTGGTAATATGCCCCTCCATTCACTACTACTACGAGGGTGCAACAGGATTGACTGATGCACTCTATTCATTAGGTCTGAAACTTTCATCAAACAGCAACGTTTAGAATGGTTCCCTGCTAGAAGAGAGTCTGGAAATACAAGTACGTTTGTGTGATTAACAGCACTATCCGCTATTGCGACAAGCGACCGTAAATGGTTAGGATATTGATTCAGAACTACGGTATCGGAATCGGATTTAGATTCCAGAACACACACGGTACACGCCGGTGTTACGGAATTGTATAAGGTGGTTTAAGACAATAATTGCTGTATTTTGAACACGCCAGTTTCACAGCGAGAGTCGGCTATAAGATGTTCTTACTGCTGCAATGTCTGAAATGGCTCCAGCGCTCCATTCAAAAGGCAAGTTCAAGTGAAAGTCTTTTTCTCAACATAGGCATCCTACTAAAAAGCAAATTTTAGCATTTAAAAGGTCAAACCAGCCTATACAAAGATGAAACTTAACATAGTATTCAGAAATTAATCCAATACAGATACGAGTGAACAATTCCCAGCACGCAGTTCTGGTCTCAGCTCTATGATTACCAGCAGTGTCATTTATACTAATTACACGTCAATCTCTTCCACAAAAGCAGAATTGGAACAATATTGAATAGATGGCTGACAGAGGAACAATTGAATAAATCCAAAAGAGCACTAAGCACAGGAGATAAAAGATACACTACTCAATGCAATCCAAGCAATATGAGTTAGAGAAAGTAAAGTAACAGTTAAATACAATCCATCACATTTTATGTTCCATCGTTCCACAGAACACAGCCAGTCAAAGTCCTGAGGAGAACCATTGAACTACAAGAGGTTCAAAACGGGTTGACGATAATCCTTGGAGAGCATCTTGCAAGGATATTATAGTGTAGTGGGCTATTGTACACAATGAGTATACCAAGCTAATGAATTCATTTTGAAATCCCCAAGAAACATTAGTAAGTTATATGTTATTTGTGTTGAGCACTGATTTATTTAGCATAGTTCTGTGATGCATAGTTATGTATACAAAAAGGTTAAAAAGTGTTCCTTTTGGGGGCATGGCCTGCAGCCGGACAAGATGGCCGCAGACTAGAGGAACTCCGGGGCCGAGACTAACTCCCCCGTAATCCACTTATTAATCCGACATCTACAATATACCCAGAGCCCAGATCTCGTGATCGGAGGTGAAGCGACGCGGAACAAGCCAACGCTGAGGATTCTAGGTGCTCCACAGAGCGAAATAAATGTGTTTATAAATTGCGGCCTGCACAGGAGGTGGAAGCCGGGGACCCGATTTGAGACGGGGCGAAGACGGGCATCGGAACACCCGTGCAGTGCGCCTCTATTGTGCCTGAAGCCCTAAAATCTCGATCGGAGGTGAGTTTGAGTGGGGCATGCTGCCGGTCCGAATCTATATGCCCCCTGGCTCGTAGGATTAGCAGCTGCGGAGTGCGGCCTACTGAGGTGGTGTGGGCCGGGGCCTGGAGTTGCAGAGCGGCGGGAGAACAGAGCGGAATGAAAGGCGGATGCGAGGGAGACGTCTCCAGTCGAGACCACATATGAACCTGGTCCCTTCTCGCCAACGGGATCGGCTGATGGGTCTGGACTGCTGAGAGGACCTACAGGGCACTGAAGACCAGATCGGCAAAAACACTTGGCACAGTGGAACGGTCGGAGGCCGGGGCACCCCTGGGGTGTGCCCTGAGATCGTAACGCTCACGCTGTGGAGAAGGACCACGCTACCTATCAACCCGCTGATCGGACTGGGGGAGAGAGACCACAAACCCGCCTGACCCAGGTAGGCCCGGAGCCCCATTATTAAAAGCCGGGGGATACATTTTGAAAACTGGCTGCTGTGTCAAGGTACTGTAAGGTGCTGGTTGAGCCCCTGCTGGGGTAGCATGTATGAATTACTGTGGAGGTGGCAAACCTGACCTGTGGTGTGATCGGAGCGAGACACACGAACACAACGATGAGATAAGGGTGCCCTGAGGTTTTACATTCCGCAATACTGATGGACACCTTGTGAAGCCGTGGGTGGTGCCACCTTGCTGAGAACCTAAAGAGACACTAACAGCACTGATCCGGACTGGTTGGGAGCCCTCCCGTGAGTGACCTGACTGCCATATCTTAGCGGCCACAGTTTCTGGCGAGACGCCCGGACATGGGATATATTGTTCCCCGACTACAGTATTCCCTCAGCCGTACAGCACAAAACCAGTGGGCTACAGCTAGGATATATGGCAAATAACAGATGAAGCACTAAACGGAGTTAACGGGCAGTCTCACGGGTGAAATACCGAGGGAGTCGAATCGCTGGAGGCGCATAGGTGTTCTCCCCCTCTATAGTGCTGATCAATAACAGTCTTCTGATGCAGCTCATATCAGCGTCGGAGCCTCGGGGGTTGGGACCCCTTACAGATGGCATCAAGTGGCCCGTCGGACGATTATCGCAGCAGACACTACCCGGGCGAGCAGTGGAGCAACGAGGAGAACAAAATGAGTGGCAGAGGGACCCGAGCGACCCAACAGGGGAAACTAGACAAGTTTGCCTTTAGTAAGGATTTCCCGCCATTGCCGGACCCGAAGGGACAGGTAACCACGGGAGGAGAGGACGCGGCTGCGCCCAAAGTAACGCTTGAAGACATGGGGCTCTCCACAGTGTGCAAACGACAGTGGGCTCCATTTCAACAGATGTAACATTCCTTACGGCGTACTTCCAAAAAATGTCAGCCAGAGTCACAGAGGTGGAGCAGTTGACAACGTCCCTCACAAAAGACACTACCATCCTAACTAAGAAGGTGGCACAGTTAGAAACCGACAAAAAACGAATTGCAGCAAATTTGGACGACCAGGAAGGGCGCTCGCGCCGGAACAACGTCCGACTTACGGGGATTCCCGAGACGGAGGGGGGCCCCGCTATGGATCTGTTCGTCGAGGATTTGATCAAAACTAGACTGCAGCCTAAAGGTCTCTCTCACTTCTTCTCAGTAGAACACGCTCATAGGGTGCCGGGTGGCAGGCCGAGGCCCGGTGCACCCCCAAGACCTGTGCTGGCCCGCATATTTAATTTCCGTGACAAAGACGCCATTCTACAAACAGCCCGAGTGGCGGCACCTATCCGTCTCCTAAACTCTGTGCTCTCCTTCTTCCCGTACTATACGGCAATGGTGTCAGCACGTCAAAGGAGCTTTCTAGAGGTCAAAAAGATGTTGAGGGGCCGTGAATTGCCCTATGCAATGCTCTTTCCAGCAAACCTGCGGGTGGTGGCGGACGGAAAGACTTGGTTCTTTGAAACGCCAGAGGAGGCGCATGACTGGCTGGAAGGTTGGCGACAAGTGGTGAAGCCTGGAAAAGAACGGAAAGGGGGCCACCGTCCTGAGAGGGAAGACAGTATTGCGGCCGATGAACAGGGTGAAGACGAAGATGCCCAGTTACAAAAGGAATCCGGAGAGTGACGACACACCTGATGCACCTGACTCGCCTGTGGGCACTTTGGATAAGCAGCACACCTGAATCCTCGTCGACTACAGACTTGAAATGAACACTGTATAAACATGGACTCTGGGGCGGAGGAGGAAAACGGTCTTTCTTGGACTTCCCGCTCCCGTGTACACAAGTAATGTTGGAGGGTTGGGATCTAAAGCACTCTGCTGAGTTGGGGTGGCGGGTAGTTCTAAATCCACTAGGCAGGGAAGCAGGGAGGGGGTGGGAGAGTTGGGAAGGTTGCAATGGATTTGTTTTAGGTTTTGTTCGCAGGGTGGCTATGGTACAGGTGCAGACACTACTAACACACACGACGGTGCATGCGAGTCACACTTACAGTTCACAACCCGTTCGATGACCCCCACTGGATATGACAATGGGTGATACCATAGATAAAATGATGAACAGGGACCCCCAGGGAATGGTACCACAGCTCACCCTACTTACGTGGAACGTCAGAGATTTAGGGGACAAAATAAAACGGGGCCTAGTGCTCAATTGTATTAAAAGGAGCGCACCAATGGTAGTACTATTGCAGGAGACACACCTAACAGGGACTGCTACTAAGGCGATGGATGGATGGGGTTATAGGATGGTGGCCCACTCTGAGTTCTCTTCTGGGTCCAGAGGTGTGGGCATAATGGTTAAAAAACAGTTCCCCCTACTGGTGCATAAAGTCAAGACTGACGGAGCGGGCGATTCGAGGCTATTGTCGCACAATGGGAGGGTCGACCCCTTAATATTATATCTGCCTATGTTCCCCCAGCATTACATGCAGTGGCACTTCCAGATCTCAGTACCTTCTTGCTGGACTTGCCGGAAGCGGACCTACTCATTGGGGGGGACTTCAATGCCATCTTGGAAGACGCCATGGACAGATTTCCGGTACGAACAACTAAAGGGGGATCAACACGCTTCCGGGGTTTTCTGGACGCCCTAGGCCTGACTGACATCTGGAGACGATACCACCCAGCGACACGCCAATACACATATTACTCTGGGGTACACAATAGTCTGTCATGAATACATTATTTGCTGGGTTCGACTGGCAGTCTGAAGAAGAGAGAAAGTGTAGAAATTGCACCAAGAGGGATATCTGACCACTCACCGCTGCTTTTGACATATACTCACCACACTCTGAAGCGGCGCCGTATATGCCCGGCAAAAATACGGCCCTCAATTTGCGGCCCTTACATAGAGTACTCGCAGGCAACATATTTACAGGAACCAGCTGTGGTGTTATCATTAGATGCGTGAATGGCGTTTGATATGGTCGAATGGCCCTTTCTATTTGCAGTGCTCCGGCATCTAGGTTTTGGTCCCACCTTTTGCGGATGGGCCCGACTTCTCTATACCAACCCGGTGGCACATGTTGCTGCCAACGGCCATATCTCTGAGCATTTCCCCCTGACGTGTGGCACGCGTCAGGGCTGCCCGCTGTTGCCACTCCTCTTTGCCTTGGTGCTGGAACCGTTGGCGGCCTGGATCCGGTGGGACCCAATGATAAAGGGGCTCAGGTGGACGGACAGCTGGGAGGACCGAATATCCCTTTACGCGGATGACGTATTGCTCTATCTGACCTCCCTCAGGTGGTCTATAATGTCCCTGCTTAATATATGTACGATTTTTGGGAGAGCGTCGGGATTCACCATAATTTGGTCAAAGTCGGTCATGTTTGTCCTCCACGGTCCACCCCCACGACTTCCTCCAGATTGCCCACTTAGCTCTTCAGAGGGAGCGTTTAGGTACCTGGGCATATATATTACTATGGAGGCGGTGGAATTCTTCGAAAAAAACTTGCAACCGCCTCTGGACCGTCTCAGGATGGATGTGCGACATTGGGATGCCCTTCCGCTGACCTTGTTAGGAAAGGCGGCATTATTCAAAATGATGGCATTGCCCCGATTTTTATATGCACTGGAAAACACGCCATTTTTGGTTACCCCAAAATATTTCAAGGCTATTGAGGCACATGTCTCCGGCCTCTTATGGGGCAACAAACCAGCACGCATAGCGCAGTCCAAGCTAATGCGAAGCTGGTACGACGGAGGGATTGCACTTCCAAACATATAATTGTACTATTGGGCGGCGCAATTGAAGATAATTATTCAATGGCTGCACGCTCCGCAGAATGACCCTGCATTTCAGGCAGATAGGGCCCTCCTAGGCACAAGATGTATGTTATCACCCCTCTATAATAAAAAACTGACACTGACACTGTTCGGTCCTCTTAGAGTGGAAAAGTGTGGCTCACTGGTTAGAGCAGGCAGACCCTGAAGCAGAGGTCAGACCCGGGACCAGGGTTCAATTCCCGACGCGGCAGGGTCTTGAGCTCAAATGTCCATGGACTCGATAATTCTCGCTTCGGTGCCTGACCTAATCATGGGTTCACACTCTGCAACTCTGGGCATTAAGCTTGCTTAATCTCCACAACGGCCCCCCTGCGGCGGGATGCCTGGCTTTCACCTTGGGGATGCCCTGTAGGGGCTATCTCACAGGGAAAAGCCAGGACGGGTTCCCAAGGCAAGCGCGGAGATACCCCTTCGGGGGTTGATTCAGGCGCTATATAAGAAACATAATAATAATAATAATAAATAATAATAAGATACACACTGGTCCTTTGGCATACTGCTCAAGTTCGGCTGGCGTGGGGTGCTGACTCAACTTACCCCCTTGTGGGATACTAAATGTCTAGGCAAGCTCCGTAATACCAAAGGTTTCGACAAATGGGATCACATGGGCATCTCAACGGTGGGAGACCTCTGGCACAGTGGTGAAATGGTATCGTTTGAAAGTCTCCAACAAGACTATGCAATGGCGAGTGGGGAACGATACCGCTACGTGCAAATCCGACATGCTCTGATGTCAGCGTTGCCCCCTGGTACAGAGGTCCCTGAGGCCTCCCCCCTGGAAGACAGACTGCTCACAGAATATATGCAGAAGAAAGCCACTTCCCTCACCTACCAGAAATTGATAAATAATATGCCGGACCCGACGGGTTCACTGTGTGAAAAATAGTCACGTGATGTGGGGGAACTTGATGAGTCTGAGGGGCAGGAGGCACTGGCCTCACCGCGGGAGGTGGGCATACCTTCTAGACTTAGGCTTGTGCAGCTGAAAATATTACACCGCACATACACTAGACACACCCTGCATAAGATTGGCACAGCACTGCACCCATTTTGTTTAAGAGGTTGCGGAGAGGAAGGTACATTTTTTCATACCATGTGGGATTGCCCTAGGATAATGGAGTATTGGAGACGGGTGATGCGGACGATCTCACAGGTAGAAGGGGTTTCCCTAGTGCCGGAACCGAGACGATGCTTATTAAACGTATAGGAACCTAATGATCTGAATCGTCTGGCTCAGGCCTGGGCTGCGCTGTGTATGATAATTGCTAAGTGGAACATTGCCCAGAAATGGGGTGTGCCGGAGGCACCTACCCTTAGTGCGTGGGGGAGAGATATGGATGCTACCATGTTTGCCAAGAAGTCTGTATTCACTAATCGGGGGTGCCCCAAAAAGTGGAGTAAAATCTGGGGTAATTGGAATACATTTCGTGGTGACATTTGTGATCCCCCATCAGATCAAGAAGATGAAGACTCTGACGTGGAGTAAAAGGGTGGGGAAGCAGGGCTCACGAGGAGATAATGAACATGGGGATGTAATAATGCAATGTACTGTGATTGTGATGTTGACCACGCCTGTGTGGAGTGAAGAACTGAATGTTTTTAAAACGGATATGTACCTTGCCAGTTTACCTGAGGTTCGTATTATGCAAAATAAACATTTTCAACCAAAAAAAAAGTGTTCCTTTTCTGACATTTTGTATGTCGTTCCATATGTTAAAATGATCATGAAAAGAAGTGAATAAACATAGGGGTCAAGCCAATTAATTTACTTGACTTCGTTCTAAACAAAATTTGTGGTTGAATTCATACAGCTAGATCCAGTTTTTTGTACTATTATTTAACTTTAAATCAGCGGCATTTCTTACTGTTGCAAAGTCATCCTGTGCCCTGGGCACCCCCCAACTTTTTGCTGACTGGAACTGGTGGTAACTGACTCTGACTGACCCTGGGCTCTGTTTAACCAGGCCCAGAGCCAGTGCCAAGCTAAAAGGAACACATTAGAACACAGTTAAGACACCCAACATACACTAGGGTACACTATAGTATGGTGGGGTACCCCTGTAGTTGGCATGACCTACCACCTAAGCCCCTAGTATGTAATAGGGCAGGGGATTGAAACTACCTAGAAGTCTCCAGTATCCTGGGGCATGGCAGTTTAGAGGCCAGCAGATTCTCTGCATCAGCATGTGTGCAGTGCTGAAGCCTGAGGTCAGTTTAAAAGCTGCACTGGTGGCCAGGACAGCTTTTAAACCTTACATTGTGCCTAAACTCGACTTTGGGGGTAGGGGCCCTTAAAAATTTAAAACCTACCATGTTTTTGCATATTAGGGACCCCCAGGGTCACCCCTAGGTATCCCAGGGGTGGGGGGTCAGTTATCCATAAGGAGCGCCCTTATAAAATGAGTTTTTAGAAGCCTGGGTAAAGCGAAAGTTTACATTTCACTCCCCACATTGTCTTAAAGAGGTGCTCAAATTCGACTTTGATGCTGGAAGAATTAGGTAAGGGTGATCTGCAATATTTCTGCATATTCAGAACCCCTGAAATCTCCCCTAGTTGCACAAGGGGTGGGAGTCCGGTAGAAATTAGGGAAATGCTTATAAAATATAGTTTTATAAGCCCTGGTGCTACAAAAGTGGCGCAAGTCATTTTCCCCATTGCAAACCCCATGGCCCATAGGTTAACATGGTAGGAAGTGATTGATTAATAAATATTGATAGGAGAGGACTAGCCGGACCATTCAAAGACTTCCCAGAATGGTCATAGTAAATCCAACGATATTATATTGTTGAATTTCTCCTAAAGTGTACATACAATAAGTTATGAGACTTTCTTGTTTGTAAGTCCAAATTCAGCCTTTCAGTGGTCTGCCCTGATTGGTCAGAGTTAAGTGGATTAGCCAGGCTGCTGGGAGGGCCGTGGTCTGTTCTATAGGAATGCCAGGCCAGGAGGTGGCGTCGTAAACTACGCTGTTCAAAGGCAAGAGGGGAGGCCTGGATTTTAGTCCACAATGACCGCCATGACCCAGAGTCAGGACTAGGCTTAAGAAAGGAATGTGCAGATGGCACAGGAGATGGTCCATGGAAATGAGATATCCCAGGGGGTGTGTTTAGCCAGCTCTTACCTCCTTGCTGGAAAATCAGCCATTATGGATTTGGAAGGATGTTGCACTCTGGGACAAATTAATGCCACACTCAACAGGATGTGGTCATAACTATGAGGAGTTGCCCTGTTCTCATTGGTCAGCAGTGACCTGGTGCTTGACCCAGAGAATTTTGAATAAGTATCTGAGAGGGGCAGAGCCCTCCAGATCTGCTGCTTGAAACTGAATGAAGCAAGAAGTGCCCTGCTGAAGATTTTGCTGTGTGCAAGGAACTCTAAGGCCTGACCTATGAAGATTGCACCATCTGAAACTACAACCCTGTGGATTACCTTGCTGCCAAAAGACTCAAGAGTGGAAACTCCCTGCAAGCTACAGGTTAACAGAGCTCACCTGGACAGCCCCTCAAAGAATTCAAAGCCTGGAGTACCAGTGGATTTGTAAGGGTTTTGTTCAAGTGGATTGCGGAATTGAAGTTTCACACTTTCAAGGACCCTCTTGGAGATTCCAGAACCTTGGATTGTGTGTTGGATACTTTGGGACCCGCAAGCAGAACGCCAGGAAGGTGTTCTAACTGGACCCCGCTTGCTGAAGAAGGCAGCCCACTACAGTGGTGAGAATTCTTCAGAACAATTTATAAAGGTGTGTCCCTGACAGAGAAAACTAAATGACTTAAAGGGGCGCTGTTGGTTTTTCAACACTAGAAAGTGACTAATCTTTAAAAATTCATATCTCTGGTTCCCTACAGTGGATTATTTTCGTTTTGGTGTCATTTAAAAGATAAAAATATTACCTATTTGTATAAATTGGTGTTGGATTTTTATTTTGTGTTGTGTCTTAATTATTTACTGTAATGGTGTTTTTAAATGCTTTACATACCTGTCTTTGAAGTTAAGCCTGTCTGCTCGCAGCCACGTTACCAAGGGTTGAGCAAAGGAATAATTTTCCAAGACCTATGCTGAGTCCAACATTTGGTGTCCAGCGGTGCGGATGAGGACTTGTGTTTAAAAAGTACACCTTTCAGTGAATAATTCAAAATCCTCTAAATTGCCTTAGAACAAAACTTTTGAGTTTGATTTTTCGAATTTGGACTAAACTGTTTTTAATCCATTGTTTTGATTTTTCCAAATTGTTCTAAGTCTATTGTGCCTAGTTTTTGTGACCCAAAACTAGGGAACCATGGAGCTGGACCTGTAAACTGTTCCAGTTTAAGATGGCGGATCTTAGAGAACAGTGTAGGCTTAGGGGGCTGCGTCCTGCAAAGAAGATGAGGAAGGCAGGGTTGCTTGAGTCCCTAAAGGCCTGGGCCAGGGCAGCGGAGGAGATCCCAAGGAGGTGGGAAGATGTTCCCCCCAACCTCACCCGAGAGGGAGGTGAGGATGAGACCTTTCCCATTGTGACTAGTGTTAGCCAGGTGAATCAAGGTGGTGGTGGAAGTGGGGAAGGGTCCCTTACTCAGGTACCACTACTGTCCCTTGCAGAGAGACAGCTTCAGGCTCAATTAGAGTTGATTGCCTTGGAGAAGGAGAAATTCGAATTGGCTAAGAGAAAGTGGGAGAGGGAGGAGAAAAGGAATGGTGGCAGCGGAAGTGAAGAAGATGCTGAAATGTCTAGGGGTGGTAGATGTGAACCTAAACTTCCCAAAGGCATAGTACCCAAGTACACTGAGGGGGATGACATTGACAAATGGCTAGCAGCTTTTGAGAGGGCCCTTAAAATGAGTAGGGTTCTCTCTAGGTATTGGGGTGCACTCCTGTGGGAGTTGATTTCAGTAGCTGGGAGGGATAGGCTCCTGACCCTGAAAGGAGAGGATGCAGAATCATACCAGCAGATGAAGGCATGCTTAGTCAAGAGATTTGGTCTGACTCCAGAACAGTACAGGGTGAAGTTTAGAGGCACCCAGAAATTGAGTTCTAAGTCTTGGGTAGACTTTGTAGACGTTTCAGTAATGGCACTGGAAGGCTGGATTGTTGGTAACAAAGTTGACACATATGAGGGATTGTATAATTTGTTTTTGAAAGAACACATTTTGACTCATTGTGCAGAAGAGAAGTTACGCCAGTATCTAGTGGACTCTAAGCTGACAGACCCCGGAGAGCTGGGGGAATCAGCTGATGAGTGGGTGAGAACCCGGGTTTCCATTCAGCATCAGGGGGGTGACCAGAAGAAAGGAAGACAGGTCCCTCCCCAGGGGAAAGCCCATGGAAATGAAGGTTAAAATCCTAAGGAGTCCTCCAAAGACCCACAAAAACCTGCACAAGGAGGGGGGCCCCAAACCATCCCAAATTCAAATGGAGGGGGTTTCAGGGAAAGCCTGGTAGGTTCTTTGATCCCTCAAAGGTGGGTAAGTGCTTTGACTGTAACCAGCCAGGGCATAAGCAGGGAGATGCTGTCTGCGCCAAGAAGCTCCCCCCTAAGGGGCCATCCACAGGGATTGCCAGTGTCAGTGTAGGGGTGGAGGGTGGTGTACAGAACAGGCAGGTAGTGGAAGCAACCTTAGTGTCCCTGGGTGGGGTGAGGATTGCCACCCTTGCTGCCTTACCTCCAAACATGGACAAGTACAGGCAGAGACCTAAAGTAAATGGGACTGAGATTGAGGCTTTCAGAGACACTGGGGCTAGTGTAAATATGGTCCTGGATGAACTGGTGCCCCAAGAGAGGTTGTTACCGGGTGAGTTTCACCAGGTGACATATGCAGACAGCACTACCAAACTCCAACCTATGGCTGTGGTGGATTTGGAATGGGGAGGTGTGACAGGCCCTATGAAGGTAGCTGTGTCAAAGGTGCTCCCTGTCTAGTGTTTAATGGGCAATTATCTTGAAGCCTCTGCGTGGTCAGAGGTGGCAAGAGGACTCCATATGAAAATAATGGAGCTCCCTGAGTGGGTATGTGCTGTGACTAGGTCACAGACTAGCCAGAAGGGAGGGGCTGTATGCTTGGACCCTGGAACAAAGGGCCACGCATCCAAGGACAATGGCACTGGGCCTGGTGAGCCAGCCCAGGGAACTCCAGAGGTGCAGGAAAAATTAAACCCTGATGGGGAGGATCTGGCCTCTGAGGGAGGGACTCCCTCTCTGCCAGAGCTGTCAGATTTGGCAGAACTGACAGGAGCAGGTGGACCCTCCAGAGAGGAGTTCAGTCAGGGACAGCGTGACTGTCCCACCCTTGAGAGCTTGAGGCGGATTGCTTCCAAGCAAGAGGAGGAGGATGACAGTGGGTTTCACAAACTCTACTGGGAAGATGGACTGCTTTATACTGAGGCCAGAAACCTCAAGGAGGGGCCACCAGGAGATTGGTGGTGCCCCAGAACTACAGAGAGTTCATCCTGACTTTGAGTCATGATATCCCCTTGGCAGGACATTTGGGATGGACAAAGACATGGAACCGGTTGGTGAACCATTTCTACTGGCCCAATATGTCTGAAAAGGTAAAGGAGTTTTGCAGCTCCTGTGTCACCTGTCAGGCCAGTGGCAAGGCAGGGGGCAAGACAAAGGCTCCCCTAATACCACTGCCAGTGGTTGGGGTTCCTTTTGAAAGGGTGGGGATGGACATTGTTGGTCCCCTGGACCCACCTACTGCATCAGGGAATAGGTATATCTTAGTGGTAGTTGACCATGCTACTAGATATCCTGAAGCCATACCTCTTAGAACCATTGATGCACCTGCAGTGGCTAGAGCACTGCTTGGTGTGTTCACCAGAGTGGGTTTTCCAAAAGAGGTGGTGTCAGACAGGGGCACGAACTTCCTGTCCAGCTATCTGACTGCTATGTGGGATGAGTGTGGTGTCAACTACAAGTTCACCACCCCCTATCACCCACAAGGAAATGGTCTTGTTGAGAGATTCAACAAAACCCTGAAGGGCATGATAAATGGGTTGTCAGAGAAACTCAGGAGGAGATGGGAGGTTCTCCTCCCTTGCTTACTGTTTGCATACAGGGAAGTGCCACAGAAAGGGATTGGTTTCAGTCCTTTTGAGTTGGTGTTTGGACACCCTGTGAGGGGGCCATTGAGCCTGCTAAGAGAGTCTTTAGAGAAGCCTCTTAAAGAAGCTAAGGACAATGTGCTTGATTACGTGCTATGCCTGAGATCTAGAATGGCAGAGTACATGTACAAGGCAAACAGGAAACTGGAGGCCAGCCAGGAGCTAATGAAGCACTGGTATGGTCAAAAAGCTACTATGCCTGAGTATACTCCAGGACAGTTGGTGTGGGTGTTGGAGCCTGTGGCTCACAGGGCCCTCCAAGACAAGTCGAGTGGGCCCTATCCAATCTTAGAAAAGAAGGGTGAGGTTACCTATTTGGTTGACCTTGGCACCCCCAGGAACCCTCACAGGGTCCTGCATGTGAATAGATTGAAACCCCACCATGACAGGGCAGACATGACCATATTACTGGCCACTGATGAGGGTGTGGAGGAGGAAACTGAGCCTGTGCCCGACCTCCTCTCCACTAATGTGCAAGATGGGTCAGTGGAGGGAGTTTTGCTCTCTCCCAAGTTGACAGACCAGCAGCACAGAGACTGTAAGCAGGTGCTGGAGCAGTTTGCTGGCCTGTTCTCTCTGACCCCAGGCATCACTGAGTGGTGTGTGCACCACATTGACACTGGTGACAGCCGACCTGTCAAAAATAAACTGTACAGGTCGTCTGACCATGTCAGAGCCAGCATTAAAGCTGAGGTTGCTAAGATGCTGGAGCTGGGGGTAATTGAACCATCTGAGAGTCCATGGGCCAGTCCAGTGGTACTGGTACCTAAACCTAACCCTCAGGGGGGATCCAAGGAGTTAAGGTTCTGTGTGGACTATAGAGGTTTGAATGCAGTCACAAAGACGGACGCTCACCCTATACCTAGAGCTGATGAGCTCATTGATAGGTTAGGGGCTGCTAAGTAACTGAGTACTTTTGATTTGACCTCAGGTTACTGGCAGATTGCCCTCACTGATAGAGCAAAGGAGAGGTCAGCATTCTCTACACCAGAGGGACATTATCAGTTCAAGATAATGCCCTTTGGATTAAAGAATGCACCTGTCACCTTCCAAAGGTTGGTGAACAGGGTCTTGTCTGGGTTGGAACAGTTCAGTGCAGCTTACCTGGATGATATAGCTGTATACAGTTCTACCTGGGGGGATCACTTAAACCACCTAAGGGAAGTGCTTCAGGCCATGCAGCAGGCAGGCCTGACTATTAAGGCAAGCAAGTGCCAAATAGGGCAGAGTACTGAGGTGTACCTGGGCCACCTGGTAGGTTGGGGCCATGTACAGCCTCTCCAAGCTATAATCCAAACTATTCTGGATTGGACAGCTCCTGTTACCCAGACTCAGGTCAGGGCATTCATTGGACTGACAGGGTACTATAGAAGGTTTGTTCAAAATTATGGGACCATTGTGGGGCCCCTAACAGAACTGACTTCTAAAAAGAGGCCCAAAAAGGTGATTTGGACCCCAGAGTGTCAGAAGGCTTTTGACACTCTGAAAGCTGCTATGTGTTCAGCACCAGTGTTACTGGCCCCTGACTACACAAAGGAATTTGTAGTTCAGACTGATGCTTCAGAGCAAGGGATTGGTGCAGTTTTGTCACAGCTGAATTAAGGGGGCCTTGACCAGCCCGTTGCCTTTATTGGCAGGAGGCTTCTTCCCAGAGAGCAGAGGTGGAGTGCCATTGAGAGAGAGGCTTTTGCTGTGGTGTGGTCACTGAAAAAGTTGAGACCATATTTGTTTAGGACTCACTTTGGTATTCAAACTGACCACAGGCCTCTCAGGTGGCTCATGCAGATGAGAGGGGAGAATCCCAAGCTGTTAAGGTGGTCCATTTTCCTACAGGGAATGGACTTTACAGTGGAACACAGACCTGGGGTTGCCCATGCCAATGCAGATGGACTTTCTAGGTTTTTCCACTTAGCCGATGAGGACTACCAGGGTGTAGGTTAGTAACCCATCACCTTTCGTTTGGGGGGGGCTATGTTGCAAAGTCATCCTGTGCCCTGGGCACCCTCCAACTTTTTGCTGACTGGATATGGTGGTAACTGACTCTGACTGACCCTAGGCTCTGTTTAACCAGGCCCAGGGCCAGTGCCAAGCTAAAAGGAACACATTAGAACACAGTTAAGACACCCAACATACACTAGGGTACACTATAGTATGGTGGGGTAGCCCTGTAGTTGGCATGACCTACCACCTAAGCCCCTAGTATGTAATAGGGCAGGGGATTGAAACTACCTAGAAGTCTCCAGTATCCTGGGGCATGGCAGTTTAGAGGCCAGCAGATTCTCTGCATCAGCATGTGTGCAGTGCTGAAGCCTGAGGTCAGTTTAAAAGCTGCACTGGTGGCCAGGACAGCTTTTAAACCTTAAATTGTGCCTAAACTCGACTTTGGGGGTAGGGGCCCTTACAAATTAAAAACCTACCATGTTTTTGCATATTAGGGACCCCCAGGGTCACCCCTAGGTATCCCAGGGGTGGGGGGGGGGCAGTTATCTACAAGGAACGCCCTATTAAAATGAGTTTTTAGAAGCCTGGGTAAAGTGAAATTTTACATTTCACTCCCCACATTGTCTTAAAGAGGTGCTCAAATAAGACTTTGATGCTGGAAGAATTGGGTAAGGGTGATCTGCAATATTTCTGCAGATTCAGAACCCCTGAAATCTCCCCTAGTTGTACAGGGGGTGGGGGTCCGGTAGAAATTAGGGAAATGATTATAAAATATGGTTTTAAAAGCCCTGGTGCTACAAAAGTGGTGCAAGTCATTTTCCCCATTGCAAACCCCATGGCCCATAGGTTAACATGGTAGGAAGTGATTGATTAATAAATATTGATAGGAGAGGACTAGCCGGACCATTCAAAGACTTCCCAGAATGGTCATAGTAAATCCAACGATATTATATTGTTGAATTTCTCCTAAAGTGTACATACAATAAGTTATGAGACTTTCTTGTTTGTAAGTCCAAATTCAGCCTTTCAGTGGACTGCCCTGATTGGTCAGAGATAAGTGGATTAGCCAGGCTGCTGGGAGGGCCGTGATCTGTTCTATAGGAATGCCAGGCCAGGAGGTGGCGTCGTAAACTACGCTCTTCAAAGGCAAGAGGGGAGGCCTGGATTTTAGTCCACTATGACCGTCGTGAAACAGAGTCAGGACTAGGCTTAAGAAAGGAATGTGCAGATGGTACAGGAGATGGTCCATGGAAATGAGATATCCCAGGGGGTGTGTTTAGCCAGCTCTTACCTCCTTCCTGGAAAATCAGCCATTATGGATTTGGAAGGATGTTGCACTCTGGGACAAACTAATGCCACACTCCACAGGATGTGGTTATAACTATGAGGAGTTGCCCTGCTCTCATTGGTCAGCAGTGACCTGGTGCTTGACCCAGAGAATTTTGAATAAGTATCTGAGAGGGGCAGAGCCCTCCAGATCTGCTGCTTGAAACTGAATGAAGCAAGAAGTGCCCTGCTGAAGATTTTGCTGTGTGCAAGGAACTCTAAGGCCTGACCTATGAATATTGCATCATCTGAAACTACAGCCCTGTGGATTACCTTGCTGCCAAAAGACTCAAGAGTGGAAACTCCCTGCAAGCTACAGGTTAACAGAGCTCACCTGGACAGCCCCACAGAGAATTCAAAGTACCAGTGGATTTGTAAGGGTTTTGTTCAAGTGGATTGCGGAATTGAAGTTTCACACTTTCAAGGACCCTCTTGGAGATTCCAGAACCTTGGATTGTGTGTTGGATACTTTTGGACCCGCAAGCAGAATGCCAGGAAGGTGTTCTAACTGGACCCCGCTTGCTGAAGAAGGCAGCCCACTACAGTGGTGAGAATTCTTCAGAACAATTTATAAAGGTGTGTCCCTGACAGAGAAAACTAAATGACTTAAAGGGGCGCTGTTGGTTTCTAAGCACTAGAAAGTGACTAATCTTTAAAAATTCATATATCTGGTTCCCTACAGTGGATTATTTTCGTTTTGGTGTCATTTAAAAGATAAAAATATTACCTATTTTTTTAAATTGGTGTTGGATTTTTATTTTGTGTTGTATCTTAATTATTTACTGAAATGGTGTTTTTAAATGCTTTACATACCTGTCTTTGAAGTTAAGCCTGTCTGCTCGCAGCCATGTTACCAAGGGTTGAGCAAAGGAATAATTTTCTAAGACCTATGCTGAGTCCTATCATGTGTTAGTGGCCTTATTGCCAGTGGCAGACCTACATTTGCCCCTACCAATAACCCACTTTCCAACACTTACATTATAATTTAAAATCCAACTACACTATAAGTTAGGATTTTTCATTACAATTAGAAAGACGTCAAACATGAAAAGCTACCTGCTCCAATTTAGAAGGTACAGCTTATTACATGTAATAAGGTAACCCTATGATTTTCCTATGGGGTTGGTGGGCCTTGCAGTAGTGAAAAATGAATTTAAGAGTTTTTCACCACCAGGACATGTAAACTGAAAAGTGCATGTCCTACACTTCAAGTACATTCCACTCTGCCCAGGGCTGTCCAGGGCCTACCCTAGGGGTAACATATGAATTATAAAGGAAGATTTGGGGCCTGGCGGAAGGTTTAGTTTGCTAGGTTGAAATGCCAGTTTAAAACTGCACACACACAGGAGCTGCAATGGCAGGCCTGAGCCACGTTTAAAGTGCTTCTTAAGTGGATGGCTGAATCAGTGCTGCAGACCTACCATTAGAATTTAATATACAGGCCCTGGGTACAAGTAGTATCACTTTACTGGGGACTTACATGTACATTATGGATGTAGCAGGACAGTAAAATTCCTTCTCTTGCTGAACTCACACATTCTTTATTATAAATGACTTAATAAAATCCTCTCCGTCAGACCCATGACCGCACCACGTCTTCAACAAAGCAAGCAGCTCCATCACACCCTACTTAGGCAACGTCATCAATCTCTCCCTTGAGACCGCGACCTTCCCAGAAAGCTAGAAACACGCCGAGATCAACGCCCTACTCAAAAAACCCAAGGCAGACCCAAGAGACCTCTAGAACTTCCGACCCATCTCTCTGCTCCTCTTCCCAGCCAAGGTCATCGATAAATTTGTTAACAGACAGCTAACCCGATACCTCGAAGAGAACAGAATCCTGGACTCTTCCCAGTCAGGGTTCCGCAGCAACCACAGCACCGAGACCGCCCTAATCGCCGCCACCGACGACATCAGGACCCTGTTGACAACGGGGAGATTGCAGCACTCCTCCTCCTAGACCTCTCCGCCGTCTTCGACACCGTCTGCCACCGCACACTACGCTCACGCCTCCATGCCGCAGGGATCCGAGACACGGCTCTGGAATGGACCACCTCCTTCCTCTCTGGTAGAACCCAGAGCGTCCACCTCCCCCTGTTCCGTTCTGAAGCCTCCGAGATCATGTGCAGCTTACCCCAAGGATCCTCCCTCAGCCCGACACTGTTCAAGATTTAAATGGTTCCGCTTGCACACGTCGCCCAACAGCACGACCTCAACATAATCTCCTACACCCACGACACTGAACTGATGCTCTCCCTCACCAAGGGTAATTAAAGAAAACAAGGGTATTTGCAAAAGTTACAATGGTTTTTGATGGCCTCCACGAGGTCCTAAGGAGAATACTTATGGTTATGAAATTAATTCATAAAATTAATTCAGGGAGAAAGTCTTGGCAGAATACCATATAGGTCAATTTTATTACAATATTATACAAAAAATAATAATAACGATAATTACTTCCTTATCAGGTGCTCACATATGTGACAAAAAAGTGCTCAAAGTGACTTTAGTGAATATATTAAAAAACATTTATATACATTTATATACAAAGATGTCACCACAAGGTTATTCCCACAAAAATAATATACAATGAAAAATAGGGGAGTTTTCCTTGTGTTTGTCGACGGCGTTTCGATCTAGAGTATTTTAGATCATCATCAGGACGTGAGCTTCCTTAAGGAAGTTTCTCAACTGTGATTCGTAGGCGGTGGAGAAAATAATTCTGCCGGTATGATGAATCACACTTTACGGAGTCTATACAATAGACGTCGGAAAATGGAGAGACTAATGCTGTTTATATATGGAGTCTTTGTTTCCAGAAGGTCATCTATTCAGTCTTTTTTTGTTGTTATGGCCGTGTTATTTCCATGGGCCAGGCAATGTTTCCATGGAGGGGAAACGTTACGCGATGCGAAGTTCAGTTGCTCGTATGGCGGCGTCAGTGCGGGAGTTAATCACCGCTGAGTCCTATGCCGACCGGTATCGCAGCTATCTCAAGATTCCGGCGTTCTCCCTCACCAAGGACCCCATCACCGCCAAAGCCAATCTCCATGAAGGAATTAAGGCTGTCGCCGACTGGATGAAGATCAGCAATCTGAAGCTGAACTCTAACAAGACAGAGGTCCTCATCCTCGGCTCCAACCCATCAGCCTGGACGACTCCTGGTGGCCAACGGCACTGGGGGCAGCCCAAACCCCCACCGACCACGCACGCAACATTGGAATCATCCTCGACTCAACGCTCTCAATGACCAAGCAAGTCAACTCCATCTCCTCCTCCTGCTACAACACCATCCGCATGCTCTGCAAGATCTACAGATGGATCCCGACAGATACAAGAAAGACAGTCACCCAGGCCCTCGTCAGCAGCAGACTCCACTACGGAAACGCCCTCTACGCGGGAGCCCCGACCACGCTCATCAATTGACACCCCGTCAAAGAGAGGATATCCTTCAAGCTCCTCATCCACGCACACAAGGCACTGCACAAGGCCGGCCCAGCCTACCTCAACAGACGGCACTCCTTCTACACCCCCAACCGCCAGCTACACTCCGCCGACCTCTCACTCACCACCGTCCCGCGCATCCAAAGAACAACCACTGGCAGGAGATCCTTCTTCCACCTCGCTGCCAAGACATCGAACACCCTCCCACTGAGCCTACGACAGACCCAAGACCTGCTGACCATCAGGAGGACACTAAAGACCTGGCTGTTCAAACAGTAGTGCCCCCCCCCCCAGTGCCTTGTGACCCTCTCGGGTATGTAGTGCGCTTAACAAATGACTGATTGATTGATTGATTGATCAGGGGTCTTCCTCCTGTTCATGAACTGTGTCACCCAGGATTGTAGATTTGTTTTACTATTATATCCAGCTCAAGACATGGTTGGGGATTCAGACAGTCTTTGGAGAGATTACTTTAGGACCTGCACAATAATTTACAACAGTCAAATAATGTAAACCATGTCCAATCTTTCTCTCACTCTTGTTCCCTTCACTATGCTATTAAATGCTGTGGTCCAAGACAGAACAAAAGCACCATTATGGTCACTCTAGCTTATCACCAAAATATCTCCCACATAGACCATGATGCAATTCGACAGTCTCCCAACCAAACATTCCCACAAGGTTTAGCACGAGGTCCATCTAATTAAAGCATTTTGGTGCCACATCAAGGAAATGAAGTGCTAGACAAAATACAATAGCAATTCTTTAGTAAGCTCATTATACTTACTTCAACAGGGGCAGTTCCACAGTGGGACCTCACATAATCTCTCCTCTCTATATAGTGGAGCTAAACACTTACATTTTCCCAGAGAGAGGCCCGAACCCCTTCCTTAACAAAAGTACTCCAAAGGTAGGTGGAACTTTTGCTATGCTTCCTCAGTACCAATAGCTTATATTGGGATAGTGCGGGTAGTGTTTCCAAAGGTCAGAACATGATTTGCTTCAAATTTGGACTGATAGTCAATGCACACTTATGAAACCTTCTTTCATCCTATAGGAATTTTAACTGCCTTAATCCTTGTTGGACACATGCGATCCTGAATTAATCACCCACCAGACCATGGTATCTACCCAGATCCAAGAGCACCTCAATTTGCACCCATTCAATTCAATGGGGTTCTGTGATTAAAATGCTGCTGACCCCAGATGATGCCTTCAGCAGTACCCACCCTAACCCATCCACATCAACAAACATATTAACACACCCACAGCAAATGCACTCTACTCAATTACTAACAATAAACCCTGACCACATTTTCTTGTGTCATTATGCACTATAAAATAACAAAAACAACACCTCTACACTCTTCTACCCCACCTACCGCATAATAGCAACATCCCTCTCACAAAAACACCACTCTGTCAAATACCAGTAACAAATTCACACATCGCCAACACAACACAAAGCCACACTATATATAACTAGGCTATCCTGTTTTAGGTTTAAACCTATAATAACTAATACAACGCCACCGAAAGGAAAGTAACCCTCACATGCGTAAACAAATAAACACGGATAAACACCTGCACATCCACAAACTAAATGCCATTCAAAGAAAGGAAAAGTAGAGTGAAAAAATAACTTTTATTGCTTCCTGAAGGGGACAATACAATGTAAATCTGTTATACAAGGTAGCAGCAAGAAATCCTGGGCTAACATTATTCTGATTGAGTTTTATGGTATAGGGATGTCACTAAAATATTGTTTCCTCTTCCTTGGGATGGTTTCAGTTTTGTGGTCTTTGGTATGAAGATGCAGGGTTTAGAAGCATGTTTCAGGTCTTATTTAAATATTTTATAAACTGTAGACAATCCAGAATCCTTTCAGTGGTATGTAAAATGGCTGGTTTCATAAGAATCTTTCCCAATATGCCCAATCACATTTACCCACAGAAAGAGAATTGGTGAAGCCCTTTGATACATCAGCCCCCTTTTCTAGAGAGTCAGTATTGATTGTAGGTAAATTGCCAAACACCACAGGCTTTAAACAATCACTGCAAGGTCTAGTGACAGGTATAGGTGAAAAAAGTGCTGTCACCAAGCATCTGGATTAGTGGCGAAAACATGACACCAGACTTTTGCAAAACATGGATGGAATGAAGTGTCACTTGGAATGCTGCTGCAAAAAGTTCTTACCAAGTTCAACAAAGAAATGAGTGATATTGTTTGTATTTGCATTGATTTAGCTACTGATATACAAAAGTTGTTTGATTATCTGTCAAAATGGATACCTAAGCTGAATTGCTTCTCTGAAAGAAATTATTGCCACGCTAGATGGTATGCTGTAAACATCTTCACAACCTTCAGAGTTAATGTAGAATGCTATTGACTTTGTAGTCCATTCTGGTGCACTGTTTCATTATGCACGGGAACTAAAATGCAAGTATCTCTCATTTTGTGCTTTGTGTGGCATCAAAGAAAGAAAAGCATCAGGTCTACCCTCTACTTACTCCTAACAGACCCCTTTCTGTCCCCACCAAAACTATACTTAGCCCTCGTTCATTTCATCAACCCACACCCTTCTCCTCTTTCTACCAAAAAAAACACAATCACACAACCCTTAAACCCCACTTCACCACATGTATTACCTATTCCAGCTATCAAATCTAACAAAAACACTCATAACTCTTGTCCATGCCCTAAAACACAAAATACATTCTTTCCCAAACACATCACCACCCCTTTACAATTCAACTTCCACTAACCAACAATACTTTTCATACAAATCTTTCACAGAAACCCATTACATCAACATCTCCTCTCACTACTACCTAAAAACAAAACATAGCACACACATCAACTCAACAAAATTTCACACACACAGCATTTCATAATACATTCCATCACAAACTAGAAACATACACCCACTCTTGTGATTACACAAATAACACACATCCTAAACCATCTTTACTGCTAATCCTACTCTCTTCCCCCACAATTAACACAAATACACCAACACAACAAATCTCATTTAACTGCCTATCATCCATTGAACAATTTAGAACCTTAACAATTATCCACACACAGCACCACCACCCATAACTTATATATCTTACACCCTAAACAGACGCAAACAAAATAAACTGCATGCCAGTATTCCCAACTTTGCATCTCTATAGCACAACAAGACTACTCTGCAAAAACAACACAGCTCACCAACTCACTCTAAACCACCATCTCCACTACCTACACAGGCAGACCCATCAAAATGGCTTCTACCCTGCTGGATAAGGAACACAATATAGAAAAGCAACACTATTGCTAACCTGATACAGCTAATACCACCACTAATGACACACCTGCTACACGTTCAAGCAATACTGCTCACTCTTCTACAAACCAAAGTCACACCATCACCAGACACAATTTGTCAACTATCTACTAATAAATGCTTGATCACTCTCTAAAAACAAGCATCACATTTACGACCTACTCACTGGCACATAACCTGAGTTACTCTTCATAACTGAATCATGGTTAGGAGATGACATGGCTACACTGTTAAATGAAGCTGTTCCTCTAGGCTGCAAAAGTATCTCACAAAATCGTATAGGCAAAAGAGGATGTGGACCAGCTGTTATATTCAAGCAAGTAATACATCTCTTTAAAGCTGACAATGTTTCCATACCAGATTGTAAGGACCTCTTCATCATATACACCCCCTACACCGACTTCCTCCTGTAACTTCCTTCTCCTTTACAGAGCTCCACCTAAGCAATGCAAAATCCCCAGACACATTTCTAGATGCAGTTTCAACACTATTCACACTACACTCCAATCTATGAATTCTGTGTGACATCAACATTTGGTTACACAAACCCAATATGCTTCTTCCACAACCTTCATCACCAGCCTAAACATACTGAACCTACATTTGATCGTCCACAAACTCAAACATTTCCCTGAACACATCCTAGATGCAATTTTTGCAAATCCAAAACTAGTTATCTTTCAAATGATTACTCCAGTCACATGGCCAAACCACCATTTGCTAGCATCACAAAATAAAACACCACAAAGTAACACACCTACATTCACCTTACATGCATCCACCTATAAACTATGGAGCAAACAAAAAATGTTTTAACACTTAGAAACATAAGTAGCATTCAACACAGATCTAAACACAATATATTCCATTAAAAAACTATGTGAGTGGCAACATGTAGCATTTGATGTTCTACTACCACTCAGAACAACAAAACAGGACAAAATAATACAGGCACCTTTGTGAAATACAGAACTAAAAGAGATAAAACAGCAAATTAGAAAGCTGCAACGCACCTGGCTCAAAACAAACACCAATCAAGACAAACGTCAACTACAGAAACATAACAGGTTATACAAGTCAACAATCAAAAAATCTAAAACAAGGTACTATTCAGAGAGAATTCAATATGCTAAATGTGCAAATAATTTTTAAAAATAAAGTTCTCACCAAATTTTGTAAACCAAAATGCATAGCAGGAACTCCTTCCATTACTCAAGAATTAAAAGACAAACTGGCAGTTCATAACGCAGCCAAAGCAGACACTTTGGACTCTTTAAAACAAAGGAAAACTACCAGTGCCATCCCCTTTCCAAAAAAAGCCTTCAAGAGTAATCTAACCCAGCCTCTACATTCCTTCAAACAAATATCATCAAGTAAATTTATGGAGCTGGTTAAAGCAAACAGGCCTGCTGGCAGCCCTCCTGACTGGTGTTCATCACAAACCTTCAAGAACATTCTTCTAACTACCTCTGCTGCCACACCGGTAAGAGGAATTAGCAATAATTTCTTAGCTACAGGAATCTTTCCAGAAGACCTAAAAAAAGGCATACATAAACCCATTATTAAAAAAAACCTGGACCCACTTGACCACTACAGACCAATTACAAATGGACATTTCCTGGGCAAACTGATAGAAAGAGCGGCATTCGTCCAAATAGCACAATACTTTAAAGACAACTCCAAAGTGTTCCATTCAGAAGGAGGCACAGAATCTGCCCTCATCACCATCTGGGATGACCTTAGGAACACAGTAGATAGGAACCGGGTTGCTACACTACTTCTCTTAGACCTCTCAGCTGCCTTTGACACAGTTGACTATGGCATTCTCATTCACAGACTCTACAAAGCTGGCATAGAAAGGACTGCACTTGACTGGATCACATCTTACTTTCAAAACAGAACAGATTACATCCATTCTCCCTCTTTCTCATCCAAACTGTACTTCCTAAAACCAGGGTCCCTCAAGACTCTATCATCTCTCTCATGCTTTTCAGCATCTACATGAAATCATTACTGGTAATGATTAATGAATTCCACCTCACATGCCATAACTATGCCGATGGCACACAAAGACTCTTTTAACAGGAAAGCCCCAAATACAATAGAATCTCTCAAATGTTCAGTTGCCTCAGAGCTGCTGATCAGTGAATGACATGGAACCATCACAAATTGAAAATTTCCAAAACTGAAATACATATGGCGATTTTAAAAATTATGCCCGCTCGCTGCCTGGCCAGCTGATCAGGGAACACCTCCTAATGTATCTAAGGATGTAAGAAACTTTATATTACCACAGACTCTAAGCTATCAATAAATGCACAAGTGGACAAATTAGCGAGATCAAGTTTCATTATTATGAAAACTCTACGATGCTTCTTCCCCCACCTAGTATTCCCACACATAGTCCAGGCTACTTTCTCTCTTCTTGTACTGTCTAACCTTGATTACGCCAATGGCCTCTACCATGAATCTTCTTTGTCTGAGCCACAATGATGTTCAGCTATCTGCAAGCGGCGCCTCTCTGTGTTAAGGCAACCATTGTAGCCAGGTTTGGAGTTTTTTGTGGATACTCTTTTTAGCTGAGGTGGAGCGAACCAGTCAAGGACAGTCTCCATTGAGTGAGTATAGTAATTTGTAAGATCATTTACATTTATCATTTTGCTAGGAGGAGGCAGTATGCTGTCGCAGATAGAGGTTAGATTGTTGTGAGTGTTGTTGTTTATGTTCATTTTCCAGAGTCTAGGTTTCATTGGTTGACCTGTGTTGGCTTTCACCACTTGCGTGATGAGGAATGTGATGCGGTCATGGTCGTTTCAATCACAGGTGAGGATAGATTTGCAATTGAATTGAGTTGAGCTTTGCAATGATAAGATCTAGGGTTGATCTTTTGTTATGTGTGGGCCTGTCGGAGAAATGAGTCATATTAAGGTCAGCAAGGAAGGTTTTGAAGCTGTTCACTGTAGGATCATTTAGGTCATTCCAGTGGAGGCTGAAGTGCCCCAGATAGATTTGAGTGCAATGATAGCCATTATTAGTTACAATGGTGTCCCTGATCTGTTCTATGAAGGTCTGATTGTCTCCTGGAGGGTGATAGACTGTGTGAAGTTTGCAAAGTGGCTTGTTGTTACAAGAGATATCGAAGCAAAGATATTCACAAGTGGACAAGAAAGGGGTATGTGTATGTTTTAGTGACAGGTTGAGGCTGTGAATCCAAGTGACGCCACCACCTGGTCCATAGGGTCTGCCCAATCTGGCAATGTCGTAGCTCAGAGGGATTAGTATGTTCAGGATATGAGCAGAACAGTCATTTAACCAAGTTTCAGTTAGAATAAGAAGGTCAAGGTCATGTGTGAGGATCAGACTCGCAATACCACCCGCATGTATAGAAGCTGATCTACAGTTGATTAACATGCATTTTAAATGAGATTTGAAGTGTGTTGGGTCAGTCTGTGTGAAGGTAACTCGCCTGAGGTTGTGTTTGTTGACCACTCTACAGTAGAGCCTGGGAGGTCTATGAGGGTTTGCTGGGATGGTGTGGATTCTTACCTGGTTAGGAATATTATCAGGGTGAGGAGAGTTATACGATAAGAGGAGGGATTGGATGTTGTTGTCAGATAGATGGGTGTTTCTTCTAATCAGTTGTGTAGTCACTTTGGAATTGGGTCTAATTCTCTACTTCCAGTGCCTAGATGGAGTAGAGGTAAGGGTCGTATAGGAGGGGAGATGAGTTGCAGATAAGGTAGGGTGATAGTAGGGTTGGACATTAGTGATAGCATTCAACCTGAGGTTCCTGTTGGACAGGAGAAAGTTGCTCATCTTTGTTGTGAAGTAACTGAGTCTGTGTAGGTCAATTTTGAGCTCATGCAGGTTTTTGGTAATCTTGTCCAATCTAGATGCTAGTGTGGGATGGGGGCTGGATGTAGGATCTTGAAGTGGTGGGCAGGGGGGCAACGGGGATATGTTAATGGTGCTAGGGTGCTGATATAGTGGGAGAGACAGCATTTGGGAGGATGGAATGAGTGAAGGAGAGAGATCAACATTAGGACGGCAGGGAGGGGTGAGATGAGGTGAAGATAGTAAGTTATTAGGTGTTAATGGAGGATCAGACAAGGGGGGAGACCGTGTTGAAGGCGGATGGGGTGTTAAAGCTTAAATCGAGGTAGTTTGGTTGTGTATATCTGTAGTACGGTTTCTGGGCATGGGATGATATTGCAAACTGGTGTGGAGGGAAGTGGAATTCGACCTGCCAGGTGAAGGAGGTGAGGTAGATAAGTCTCTATCATTGAGAATTACTGGAGCGGTGGAAGAATCGAAATTGGAAGTAGTTTTCAAGATGATAGGGAAGAATTACTCAAAATGTTTAAGGTGGTGATCTGTGGACTGAGGTCAGTATGTCCCTATCGAGTATATTAAACTTAATTGTGTGTGTGCCAGTTAACTCAGAGATCACTAGAAACTTTCTCGAATAAACAAGAAGGGATTAATTTCTGACAACCGCATAAACATGACAACTTTGTTTCCCCTAAAACTGAAACATATCTTCTGAGTCGTGGAAACAATAGATAACTAATTCACTCAGTCAATCGTGCATGCTTCGTTTCTACAGAGTTGCATAGAAATAGAGAGACGGGCATTTCAATAAAAGGGTTTATTGAACAGTCTGGTTTTTCTCATGCAAGAGATATGAACTGCTACAATCGTTAGACAGAATGCAAAGTATAATGCGTACAGCGTAAACAGTAATATACAATAATACTGTAATAGCATTGTCTGTTGCTATGATATATATAAAAATACATACATAAATAACACAGGCTAAAATACTCAACTGGTGCTTCTAATGTACCCAATGTACCTAACCTAGGTATAGTACCAGGGAAGAAGTAGGTGTTATCTTTTAGTTAGAGTTTAGTTCTGCCAAGAATTTGCCAGAGGTTTCTCTAGGTTCTAATGAGCCCCATACCTTTAGAATGAGAGAGGTTGGTATCTCTTTCACGGCATTCGATTTTCCAACACCCCGCAAAGTGAGTCAGAAAGACTGGAGCTGGATTCTCGGCAGGAGGCTGACAGCTTCTGGTCAGTGTGTCAGCTGGAGAGTTGGCTTCCTTCGGCACTTGCTGTAGCGAGCTGCGTTGTGCAAGTAGGTAGTCGAACTGCACCGAACCACACCGTGCTTTGCTATAGCAAGTGAAGGTATATTGATACCTTGAGGGTGTTTAGGAATGCCAGTATGGATGTAAAAGTCGGGCATATGAACGTCATGGATGAACCCCTAAAAAAGAGTCTGTTTTTCCAAGAAATTGTTGTGACGTAGATGAACGGATGGAAGTAGCCATGCCTGTATTTGGGTAGCATGGGCTATGCCTAAATAAGGACTGGTTTTTCTATGCCTATATAAGGTACCTCTATGAGGGCATGAATCAAAAAATTAATTTGGAATCTAAATCGACATACAACAGAATGAGGATGATACCATTGCTATAGATGGTGATGGTGACTTCTGCTCTGCAAGCTGATGAGAAGGCTACTGATAGTTTGAGGCCATGTGGGATGTTCCTGGTTGCAGAGATTAGGAGCAGTGATAGCAATGCTTTCCTCCATTATGCTCTCCAGTTTCTATAAAAAATGAGATCACTTATTATAGCTCCCTTGTTAATCCAGAAGTAGGGGTCAGCCACCTGAGTGTCTGGGTGTGATTTGAGGAGTCTGTAGTTTAGGGCCTTGGAAGCTTTTTTAGATTGATTCCAGTGATAGTTAATTATATAAGCATAGCATCCCACAGGCTCCAATTTGGCATTGGTTGTGTTATGTGGTTCTATTGTGGACATGAGCAGTAGAAAATGAGGCAAAGGGTGTTTGGGAAGACCTCCTTTAATTGCCTAGGTGGTGGTGGTAGTTATCCAGTGTGAGAGGCTAGAAAAGGGAACTCCAGACCGCTACTGTGACCGGGGTGCAAGATGCACATTTTGGGCTGACTAGAACCATTGAATCATAACAAAGTGGTCATCCTATTGGAGAGAACAAAAATGTGTGGGTGATTGTGGCAGTCTTTCCTTACTGTTTGGCTGGAGTCCCATTTTGATTTCTGTGTTATTACTATGGTTATGGTCGCCATTTTGTTGCTGGGGATGTGGAGAAGAGGAGAGAGAGAGTTCCAAAATGGAGGAGAGTCAGGCCGAAAGCGTTCATAAACTAAACTTGATTCCAGAACAGTAGTAGAGGTGTCTCAGGCTCACCAGCACGGGCAAAGCACACAAAAGAATAAAACATAGGTGGCACATTCTTTTCTGTTCAAGCAGTCAAACTATGTAACTCATATACCCTAAACATAAGATCCACAGATAACTATCTTATCTTCAGAAGACTACTCAAGAGTTGGCTCTTCCCTACATGACCACTATATTCAAACATAAATATACAACATATCCATGTGTATATATGCATGTAATTTAATTATATCTATGTATCTTTATATGTGTATTCCTTTGTATAAAAATGTACAATAGTTAAGTTTATAAATATATAGATGCTCTTTAGGTCTGCTCATCAAATGTACATATTACTTATGGTTATATTACTCTATGCTAAGGATATATTAATTCAATTACAATTTAAGCACAGAATAGCATTATTCACCTCTAATTGTAGGCAGAAACCTGCATTTGTATCAATTCCCATTGTATATGCTCTCTTCCCTAAAAGAGTTGATTTTCCACACTTTATGCCCTCTTTGCCTTTCCCAATAATCGCTTCAGTGAAGACCTTAGACCACAATGCATATTTTTGCTTTTAAGTGGAGACAACATTCATCCAAAGGGCAATCCTTTCCTCCACAGTCTAGGACCCCAGTTATGGTATCAAGCTACAAAACAGATCCAACACCATTAATACAGTAATCATTCTAAAAACAACTCAACTATATCACTGCTGCCAGTTTGCAAAATTCTCAATGCGGAAATCATCTTTCTTAGCATTTATCACACCACTTTCATTGCTACTATGTCGCTTACATTTCATGGCAACCATCCCTCCTACTCCCATTCAGGATTTCCTAAACATCTCTGGCCTCATTTATGAGAAATGACGCATCGCTGCGTGAAAGCAGAGATGCGTCACTTCTCAGTGCGCACTCCTTTCGTCATGATTGATGCGTCATATTTATAATATGACGCATCATGTCGCAAGGTGTTACATCAGTATTTCTGACGTATTTGTAGGCGCAAAAGTGACGCATTGCTGGAGTGTGTCACAAAAGTGACACAACTCCAGCAATGTGTACTTTCACATGGGCAAGTCCCATGTTGTTAGTGCCTGCACCAGTCTTACGCCTGCCATGAAGCAGGTGTAAGATTTTGATGCATTAGCGGCCAAGAAATGGCGCTGTGAAATCTTATAGATTTCACTGCATCACTTCCATGACCCTTTCTTGCGTCAAAACGCCCACCTTGCATACATTTTACCTGGCGCAGGTATAATGTGGCGCAGGGGTTTACAAAGTGACGCATCTACCTAGATGCGCCACTTTGTAAATATGGCGCAACAAGGCGCATTTTTACGCCACTGGTGCATCATAAAAAACGACGCACCGGCAGCGTAAAAGTGACGCACAGCCTCATAAATGAGGCCCTTAGGACCTTAACTCTGACTTTCTACTAATACAACTTGTGGATTGACAGTTTTACTCCAACCTGCTTCCAAATTCGGAGATGTCATCAACATAATACAGAATCTTGCTCTTTACAGACTTGAACCATAATGATGGCATTTGTCTGTAAAAGGAACTCGAAAGCTAGAGCAGCCATTTCAAGATCAGCCCTTTTACTTGGTAAAATTAGGCGTTAGCTTCCTTTTCTCAAGCACTACACTACATTCTCCAACACACAATCCAAAGAACAAAAGATACAATTCATCCCTATAAACAATTTCTTCTCTCAAAAGACCATTCACACCCCTGCTGCCACCACCTCATGTCATATGATGTGCCCAACCTCAAAAGTCTTCTTTCCAAACATCTGGCTTAGAACAGTTAGTGCAAAGCTATGTTCCTGCTATTGGGCTCCTTTATACAAGTCATCATTACATGGACTGGCGGGGTGTGTGCACAAGTCTTCATGCGTGTTTGTGTTTGTGCATGTTTGTGTGTGTTTTTGCATGTGTGAGTATGCATGTTTGTGTGTGTGTCTAGGCGTGTGTGGTTCGCTTTCAGACATTGGTTTGTACCAAAACATAAAACTCAGAGAGGATGCACATTTGTTGCCCTAACAGTTTACTTTTCCACAGCTCGGTTTCTGTCTAGATCAACTGTACAGAGGAAATTATTGAGAGGTGTGGCGCCGCGGCCAGGGCGACTGACGCTGGAATCTGGGGATCAGGGTTCGATCCCCGGCTCAGGCGGCAGATTAGCTCAGCACCATGCGACTCTGGGCAATAGCTTGCTTAATCTTCCCGACGGCCCCCAGCGCCTAGAGACCCTAACGGGTGATTGTGCGCTATACAAATGTGGATTATATTATTATTATTATTATTATTATTATTATTATTATTATTATTATATTATTATTAGGATTATTATTGTGACTTAGCTCTCAACACGTCGCCAACATTGCTAGAAAAAATATTGGGAATTGTTATATTTCAAATCTGCCCACCTTTTTCACAACGATAGTGCACAGTTTAGATCCTGTTCTTTTTAGGTCTGAAATATCACTCATAATTGCCATTATCCTTCAATAGAGATTTTGCAAAAGAAAGAGCAAAATGGATATTCATCGATTCGAATATTGATAACGCAAATTAGCTTTTATACACGTCACTAGAATAAACAAACACTGGCTACGGCAACAATTCGTGAATGCATGTAAACAGAAGCATACGCAAATGCTGTTAACATGCATTGAATACACAAATGCTGTTGATCACATTAAAACCTCTCCTTTAGCCTTTTTTCAATTATGTGTAAAAAAGCATTAAAAAATGTTTTTTTCTGTATCGAATGCTTGTAGAAGATAAAGAACTGAACGTGACAAAAGGTGTGATGATGAATTACACTTTACAGATGCAAAAGAGTTACTCATGTATTCCAATCGAAGCTCGGAAGACAGAATGTTACACTAAATAGCCAATACTTCTAGGTGAGAGGTAATCCACCTCTGGATGTAGCCAAAGCCCACTCTCTGTATACGTTAAAGAAATTGTAAAACTACTCCTGTATACAGTTGCATAGACAAGCCAGACCTAAGAAAAAATAAGCATTTGCAATGCAATAGGTCTCGCAGTTACACAAGTTTAAGCTATTAGCATTGTAAATGACAATGCCTTCTATTTATGTTTTTTAAACTAAAACAAAAATAAAAGGCATTTTTATTTACAAAGTCAATAGCTCAAACTCACGTAAATGCGAACCTATTGCATTGCAAATGCTTGTTTTAACTATGCCGTACTGTGCCATTCAAGCTTCCACGCATTTTGAAATCTTACTACTTCAGAAACGAAGTTACACTGCAGAGGTTACACAGATGGAAAAAATGACCATTGCCTGCTGTAGCAATCGATACCTGGACACTTTTAAGCAAGGGAGGGTTGTGAAGTACTGGGGAAAAGCTGGCCACACATTCATATGCAGGAGGGGACTGCTCAAACTGTCCTGATCAGGATTTTCAAAACAAAGGCTACACTCACGAGAGCCTAAGACTTTTGGGGGAGAGGGAGTGTCAAATGACTCCCGTCTCCTGCTGCTAGGAGGGAAGCTGAATAATAGGGATCCCAGCACTTCACCCTGGGTTTGCGCAGAAAACACTCAAAGGCTGGGTCAAACGGACATGTAAGCCAGTGATCACCGTAAGAAAAACAAGCACTCTCATAGAGCACGACAACAATAAAAATTTTAATTAGTTAATAAGAGTCTGCAGTGATGCAAGATGTCCATTTTTTCCATTGCAACATGTTTTTTGTATAAGCACCAAACTCAAATAAGACAGCGGGCGCTACACAATTGTGCTGTTGGTTAAAGCAGGGTCGGGGGAGGAGGGTAAATATGGCAGCTAGGCTGAGGGTGGAGCGAAAGGACCGGAATTTTTTACAGAAAGCTGCGGGCGTCACAGAGCCCTCTTCACGCAAACTATGTAGAGGTCTTTCCTATTTCCTGAACCACTGCTGTGCAGGTTCAGAAGACCCTGCTGTTCACTGGCTTCTAATGGGCGGCTTAAAGCATCCAGTCGGTTCGTGTTGCTACAGTACAAAAAAAAATATTGTGTGAGCGGCTCTCACCCTGTGAGCAGCCTTAAGCTTCATGGGAGCAGCTCTTGCCCTGCAGGGATGGCTTGGAGAAGAGCTGGCAACCAGAGCCACCCACTGCAGCCTTGTTGTGCCTCTGCAACCTTGAAGTCCTCGCGTCCTTGGTTACACACGCAGAACTCTGTGTCACGAGTGCAGCGGGGGCATTGTCTCAGCGTGCGAAAGTGAACGCGCGAGACGCCATGAGCGTGCACATCTGCTGTCCGTGCGCAAGCTGAGATCGCCAGAGAAGACACGCCATGAGCATGCACATCGGCTGTCCGGGAAAGTGCACATCTCCTGTCCCCCTTCGAACGCAAACCCACAACAATAGATTTCACCAAGGCGGGCAGCGCATGCGCTGCTTCGTTAGGCGAGACCTAATAAAGGTTCCACGTTTTTAAAATGGGACATAAAAATGTAATTTCTTTCAGTTATTCTGCGATGCAAAACAGAGTTAAGTAGTGTTAGATTTTCTAGCCAGGATGCATTATTTATGAATCTGTCAAAAATAATTTTGAAAAGACAGAACAAAAAAACTGAATAGTGCAATTCAAAGTACTTACCGACTGGTTCATTGGTGAAATACATTAAACTGTTTAAGCTATTTTTTTCAAGTATTTGAGGCTATTCCGTAAAGAATTGAACAAAAACAACCGATTTTAAGGACTTCTCGGTTGATTTATTTGTCAAAATAGATTTGAAGTTGGATGCATTTAAAACCAGGGTGAAATGGTACAATATAAAGCACAATTGGGCAAGAACATTTCTAAAAACGATCATGAAGTGCAAGAAAACAGTTCTTAAGATGCCCGTCCAGCAGCATGAAATTGCTCCACAACAAAATCTTATGTTCGCAATCATTACACAGATCGCAATCACAGTGTTATCCATAAACACATATTGATAATTACAAGGATTGCAATTCTTTCACATGGGAAACACAGATTAATGATGTCCTGTCTGAGGCCATTTGACTACCTATCTTCTAGACAAAAATTATGACTCCAGCGATTATTCAGAGAAACTTGATCTAGGCTTCCTAACTGAGACCTGCCTTAAACCGAGCTCCACCCCTGCCATTACCATAGCAATTCCAGAGGGTTACAGGATTGAGAGATTAGATAGGCAGACAAAAGCAGGCAGTGGGATAGCTATACTCTATATTGATAAGGTGAAGGTTACGGTACTGGAGCAACGCTGTAACGAGAAAATTGAAATTTTGATATTTCGGATGAACCATCATTTACAGTACAGTTGGGAAGGCGCATTAGTTTATCGGCCTCCAGGTCCTATTGCCGAATTCTCACTCCAATTAATGGAACTGATTGCACCCCACGTGATCTCATTCAATAGTTTTATGCTGTTGGGAGATTTTAACATACATGAGTGCCAAGATAATGCAGAGTCAAAAACAACAGTTGATGGACAGAATGCAGAACAATGTCATACATTCACCCCAGTACAGAGATCTGGGCCTAAATCTATTGTTTTTTTTCTCATCATGCCATTCCAGTTTGAACCCAGCCATATGCAAATCAGTCTTGACCCTGTGCCCCATGGGAACAGTCCAGGCCGAACTGCCAAGCCAGGTCCTCCCTGGACTGGAAACAAGCATCCTAGGACCGGTTTCGTGCTTTCAGCCCTCATCAGCCAGGATAGCCTGATTCCAGTGGCATGGAGAGCATTGAGAGTAATCAGATGAATTTTGGTAAGACTTTTTCAACTTCCAAAATGTGTCCAAAATAGGTGTAACGTCACCAGATGCTGTGTCCTCAAGGCAGTCCTCGGCTTAGTGACTACATTCCTGGCTTTCTTCCTCTGCAGAGAGCAGGGCCCCCTGAAGTTCCTCCACAGATGCAAATACTTGAAGGGCAAGACTGGGCACTGCCTGAAGATCCTTACACACAAAGGTCAATTTATGGCTAGCATTGAAGACATAGTGGAGGATACACACATATCAGTAAGGGCGAGTTGGGATACATATCATGTGGCCATGGCTGCCAGCCAGGAGCTTTGGAGACTGGAAAGCTCTCTTCACTGGCTCTTTAACTGTGCTTTCACATCCATTTCCACCTCTTGAAGGGCCAGAGAGATCTTCTGATAAGGAATTGACTGCTTGGGGACATGGCTAGTTCGGCCATGATGGCGCCAAGCACTGAAGGCATTCCTGGACCATTTTAGCGCCTGGCATGCTGTGCACTGCTCTACCCGTGGATTATCTTCAAGGATACACCAGGAGAGTGGCTTGACCGACTCGGAAGATGGAGACTGTGAATTTCCCTCCTGAACGTGGGTGGCCCTGCAACACCGCAGCATCAGAGCTCTAGTTAGAGTGGCACAGCCGACCGGAGAAACCTGTGCCCCTTTCCCCCCAAAGGGCCACATCCCAAGAAAGGGCGTTAATCCTGGTCAACTGTGGGAACCACCTTCCAGCCCCCATGGTGCAGTATCAATGTGAGGTCAGCAGGGAGAGGATTGTGAACATACTGACTGCATCAGCCAAGACGCTCTCAAACGTCCTTAAAGGAATGACCATCCTTGAGAGAGACTTTAATGCCACCCTAATCCCTGAAATAGACACCACAGGAGCCCCTACAACATACCGACTGTCGTCGGTGAAACAGCTCAAGGGATGGATGAACTCCCTGGGACTATGTGATATATGGAAGACCTGGAGCCCTCGAGACAAACATTCCCTCACAAATAGGCTGCACACAAAATACTTTCACATTTAACTCTCCTCCTGGTTCCCACAACTGATATTCTGCACATCTGCCTTGTTGAGATTCTTCCTAAGGGTATTTCGGACCACTCACCAAGTGAAGTTTACTTTGGGAGCCAGGAGCTACAGCACGACCCCTGTGGTGGCTTAATGCCTGGTTCCTCCAGGGTGACCATTGCGCGGATCACTCGTCCACTGAACTGCAGGTCTATTTTGATACTAATACAGGGACAGACGACTCCGTGGGCATGCTCTGGACGTATACAAAACTACTATCCATGGAGTGGCAAAGGACTATATATAATATATAATTGGGGAGAGGAGATGGCCTAACGGCTAAGGCGCTCGACCTCGGACCTGGGGATCTGGGTTCGAGTCTCGGTAACGACACCAAAACCTCCTGTGATTCTGGGCAAATCACTTAATCTCACTGTGCCTAAAAATGAAAGTGTATGTTCTCATGTAAAAAACGTAACTTGTGCTATGTAAAGTGCTCTGATACCTGATTCGGATTCGGGTCTAGTTCGCGCTATATAAAACTCTACCAAAAAAAAAAATAAACATTAAAAAAGAATCAGGTGTGAGCGGTGATGGACATCGAGGCCCATATTATCATGTTAGATTGGCAATTTATCTGAAAAGTTTTATATAGTGCTACTAGACCCAGAGGTATCAGAGCGCTTTACATGAGTTACAGCGAGTTACAGATGTCCGGCTGGGTAGGTGACGGCCGAGGGGGTGAAACCAGGGCCAGACTCCTCTTTAGCTGCATATGATAGCTGCACCGGGCATCGGCCAAGGTTGCTTGTGTATCCATGTGAGTACATACAGTTTTGACGCCCATGGGGCGTCCTCAGAGGTCCATCAGAAGTTCAGAGGAACGTTATTTATGAGTTATATTTAGTGCTGGCCAGACCCGTAGGTATCAGACCGCTTAACATTAGGATACACAACGTTACCGAGAATGAAAACAAATACACATTACGTCAAAAATTAAGCAACAAAATAGGAGAGGAAAGAAAGGTGAGACAAATAGAGAGGAGGGGGAAAGGGGGAAGTGTGAAGGGGGAAGATAAAGGAAAAGACGGCAGGAGAGACGAAAGGAAGTCTTCCCAAAGACCGACTGGGTAGGTGTCGTCCGAGGAGGGAATCCACAGCCCATCACCAAATCGCTAAACAGGTAGCTCCATCGGGCATCAGTCAGATTGTTAGGTCTCAACTGACGAGAGAAAGTTCACAGAAGAAAGTCCAGTGGATAGACAGGGTGGGAACTATGAGCACGGACGGGTGAGGGCAAAGGTCAATAGCTGAAAAGAGGAAAAGAGTAGAGAGGAGGGGGTAGGGGGTATGGTGAAGAGGAGAAGGGAGAAAAGTCCATTAGAGAGACACAGGAAAGTTTGCCCAAAGACCGACTGGGTAGGTGATGGTCAAGGAGGGAAATCCATAGCCCATCTCCCCTTTAGCTCGCAAGGTAGCTCCACCGGGCATCAGTCAAAATGTCTTGGTCTCAGCTGCCAATGGAAAGATCTCCGAGTCAAGTGTCATGGAGGGTGAGCAGGAGTGGGATCGGGTGAGGGCTGATCTAGAACAGGACGATGACCAATGATTTTAGATCAGGAGAGATATTTGACCCCATGGAACATCCCACCAACTCAGTTTGGGAGTGCCCCGTTACCTAAGGAGTCCCCCGCGGCGGTAGTCAGGACTGACCCTAGTCGCCATCTTGTGGACAGGCACTGCAGCAAACTCCACCTCCGCCTGAGATGCAAGTATTCTGAAAGGCAGAGTGGAGGGGGGCCAAGAAATCATGGTAGTCTTTCCAGCAGGAGACGTGGACCAAGGTCCAACAGGTCATTGGGTCTGGAATCCGAAGGGGTAACAGGTACCAAGATTTACTTCAACCAGGTGTTGGGGATGTCCTTTTGCAAGATTGACTAAGATCCATGATAAAGAAAGCTTTACAGGAAAGTCAAGCAGCCCAAGAGAGAATAATTCACATTACTCCTCTTTACCTTTCTTTTCGGATCAAGATCATGTAAAGGGCATTACCTTTCACATGACTAACTCTAGTAAAGTCGAACCTGTAGAACCTGAGATTCCAGAAGAGAGCACAGCCATCAGTTCCCGTTGTAGTCCTTTCCACCAGTTTTTTTACTGGGGCTCACGTCCAACACTTCCTATTCATCATCTAAGATGTGATTCAGACGATATGGAATTGTCTTCTGGAAGTTTCAGTTTCACTGAAGTTATAATTTTATGACCTCAAAGATGCATAGTCACACATGAACCATTCAATTCAGATGCATTTCACTGCATCTAACTTTGCTGAAAAAAATATCAGTGGCAGTGGAAGATGTGATCTAAATCTCGCAGAATCTGGAGAGACTCTTGAAAGCGGTATATGGAGAGTTGAATATTATGAGCATTGAAGTAGGGAACCATGCAATCCGCAAATCTTAGTCAAAGGTGAAACTTATCCAAAATCATTCCACAACAAACATGGAACTTTGCCTAATAATCAGTCAGCATTAAGATCCACACATTATCCTGTCGAGTGATTCTTATGATCATCTCAGGGCATCTGCTTTAGCGTCAAGGGCTTCCATTGTGACCTAGCCACATGTTTGAAAATATACTGGACGTGAGAAAGGGTGTTTATTTTAGTAGTGTCATGAACACTCATTTTCTGAGGTAGGTATCATTGAACCACAGTTGTGAAATGTATGGAATATTCATAGAAAGAGGGGAAAAGAACTTTGCCTATCCTACTGAAAACTCAACAAAACCCCAAAGTTTTTATTCTTCTAATGACACTAGTCAGACTAGCTCAAACTTCATAATAAAGACATTTCAAGGCATTTATTGGAAATGCATTAAAATGGCCTGCCACTCCTTCTATTTTAAAGAATATTGGTTCCTGACTATACCAGGGAGAGGACTGTTTCTCTAGCAGTGGTACAAGGGCAGACTGTAAGATTCTCTGACTATGGAGTCGTTTTACTGGATCAAGTCTCTCCTCAATGAACATGAGAAATCATCACACAATTCCTAAAATGCCTGCATACGAATAAAGCCATGAGAGAGTTGAGTTTAGAGTCTGACCAGGGATAAAGCAATGTATGCGGGTTCTATCAAGTTTTTGTTGTAAACCTTCTCCCATGCTCGTGGCCAATTGTCTTGTGGACAATTTGGAATCATTATTGATCTGGACACTCTCAAACACTTTATTTGGACAGCCAACTTCATCCTAACATACTCCCATGTTCGAGTTTGCAGAAAGGTCAAGACTTTCTGTAGCTTGAAAGTGACAATTATCTGCTCTACACTTTTGCTTCAAACCTTTCCCACAGATTTTCATAAAGATTCTGGCTATTCTTACAGGCAGCTTGTTCGGTGAAGGCAGGATGATAGGAAGCAAAAGATATAAAAAAAGGTCACTGAAACTACTTTAGGAACACAAAATACTCCAGAATTGTGGACAATCTCACCAAAGACCAATTCAGATTCACGTTATTGAACCGTGGTTTGGTACTGATCTGAACATGCCATTAATGATACATTTGCTGAAGTTGCACATATATCATACCTAATGGGCACAGTCTTTGCTTTTGAATGATTAGTTACACAACACCTGCCTGCTAAGCAATGTTGACTTGGGGGGTCAACATTTCAGAAGACTTTCTAGTGTAAAATTGTTTGATCAACATTATTCAGTTTTTCAGGTTTGATATATCCTCGAGGGTTTGAGATCTTGAGGTTGTGAGGATGAACTGGTGATGCAATTTTCGTTTGAAATTGGTTAGGCAACATCTAGTCTGAGAATATCTTGAGCGGATGTTGAGGTTTTTTAGGAACATTTAAACCATCTCTCTAATTCATAGTCCTAGACTTCTCAACACCTTAAAGAGAGGTCACTAATTCGACAAGTTACTAAGCAACAGTTTCTTCTTCATACTCTGTCTGTTGATGTATACTCTACCGGGCCCCAGACTCAACAGATAATTGAAAATCCTGTTGATAATGGTGTTGTCCCTGCAAGCATTGTTCTCCGCTAGACAATTTAGGGGAATGGAGGTTCTCATTGGACGAAAAATACATGTATTGCTTAGTTAATAAAAACCATTGCAATTTCCAAATACACAAAATAAAACATCAGACATAAAAAGAGATAATAAAAATGGTGTAAAGCATATTTTAAAAAACGTCACAGCTGTCTTAATGTTTAAAATACATTGACATAGTAGGGATGCATACCAAGCAGCACATTTAATGTACACTCCACTCTTTCAGTGATATACATAAAAGAAGCCTGGTGTGATGAAGTAATGCTCAGAAACCCCAAAATGAAAACTGTCTCCATGTAAGTGGCGTAATAACAAGCTGTCGCTACATGGCGATAGTATCAGGGAACAGCAGTGAAAACTGTCGCTAACATCAGCATGATGGCGATAGGAAATCATGCGTTAGCGGGAGATACCTAGCGATAGGCCCATTAGTGGCATTTGCTTGCCTCTAATGCAAAAATAGCCTATCAGTCACCCTCCAATATATAATAGGCATAACAAATAATTACATGCAGAATGGAGCAGCCAGGGCCAAGTGCAGCACACATCAACAACCCCTGTAAGCCAGCCAACATCAAGGATGACCAGGTTGAGAGCCTTGATGCCTTGCATGACCAGCGTCGGGAGCCTGAATGCCTTGCTGGACCTGTGCCTGGAGCCGGGATGCCATGCTGGACCTGTACCTGGAGCCTGGATGCCTCACTGGATCTGTGTCTGGAGCCTGGATGCCTTGCTGGACCAGCGTCTGGAGCCTGGAGTGGGATGTGGAGGAGCTGTGGAGTCGATGAGCCGTGGCAGTAGATATTAAGGAGTTTTCGAAGTAAGGACTTGTTCATGCCGGAGTAGAGTGCATTTCCATAGTCCAGCCTGCTGGTGCGGAGTGCAAGGGAGACTGTCTTCCTTGACTCAGGGGGGTCTATTTGAAGGTCTTGCAGAGGATGCAGAGGGTGTTGAAGCAGCTGGAGGTGATGGCGTTGACCTGTCGGTTCATGGTGAGGGATGAGTTGAGTACGATGCTGAGGTTTTTGGCGTGGTCCGTGGGGGTAGGTGGGCTTCCGAGGGCAGTAAGCAACCAACTGTTGTCCCATGCTGAAGGGGTGGTTCCAAGGACAAAGACTTTTGTCTTCTCGGCGTTGAGCTTCAGGCAGCTGTCGGTCATCCAGACTGCAACATCTTGCATACCCTTCTGGAAGTTGAGTATGGCGGTGGTGGCGTTTGAGCTGGGTGTCATCAGCGTAGGATACCATGTTGAAGAGGGTCGAGCTCAGAGATGGCCCCTGTGGGACTCCGCAGGTGATTTAAGTGGGATCAGAAAGGAAGGGTGGCAGTCTGATCCTTTGACTTCCTCCTGTGGGGAATGATCGGATCCAGTCTAGGGGTGTTTCTTGTATGCTGGCGTCGTGTAGTCTGGCAACTAGTGTGCGGTGGGTGACAGTGTTGAAGGCTGCTCAAAGGTCAAGTACGATGAAGCCTGCGGAGTGGCCTTGGTCCAGGAGGGTGTGGATGTCGTCTTTGGTGGCGAGTAATGGACGCTGTTTCATGCTGCACAGATTGGGACGAGGGTGTGTCCTGCTCTGTGGGCCGGTCTGGTGACGAGTTGTTTAAGTCCAATGTTGGTGAGGTGTCATGAAGGATGGGGGAGTTGGGGCCGCTGGGGTTATCGAAATGGAAGTTCAGGTCTCCAATGAGTATGTAGATCATTGAGGCGATGGTGTGGAGTGTGATGAAGTCAGTGATGGCGGTGGTGAAGTGTGTCTGGGGGCTAGGGATCTGTAGACGAGGGATCCTCGGAGTGTGGAGTTGGGGCTTGTCGGGATCAGGAAGTGCAGGTGTTTGGCAGAGGGGAAGGTTCTGCTGGAGGTGGTGAGGCAGAGGGTGCTCTTGTGGTCGATGGCGACGCCCCCTCCCAGGTGGTTGGGGGGTCCTTCTTCTGGATGTTGTGAGGGAGGGGCAGAGAAGGATTTGGTCCAGGACCAGGTCTCGGTGAAGAAGGCGATGTCGGGCGAGAGAGTCAAGTAGGTTCCAAATTTCCACGGCGTGTTTGTGCACGGAGCTCATGTTGAGGAGGATGCGCTGGTGCTGGCATCGACTGTGTTGGAGGCCAGTGTGGTGGTTAAGGTCTGGTTGCAGTGAAGACAGGAGAACTGGCCGTGATTCGAATTTGGCGAGGCCTGTTGGTAGTCTCTGCATTTTCTGGGGATGAGTGTGTGGAGGATGGCTGTGCTGTGGCAGTGGGTGGCTCGAGATCCAGGGTTCCTGGCAGTAGTTGGGTCATGGACAAGGGCAAACGGGCTTGCCTCAGGCGCGCCAGCCGTGCGCATGCTGCTCGCGACAGCACAGCGGCCGCCATTTAGTAGGGGAGGGGGTAGAACAATCAGCTGGGAGGCTGGAATGGGTGAGGACAGGGGGCGGGACAGCAGGGGCTGCAGCAGTGCAAGCGGGAAGCGCAGACTCAGAGAAGCCAAAAAAAACAGATTCAAAAGGGAAAAAAAAGGGTTAACAGACTGATGTAATCATGCTATGTATCCTCAGGGGTTGGGAGGGTGGGTTGGACTGCTCCAAACACGGAGCAGGGCATGCCCACTCAAGTGTGCAATGACTGTTTGGTCGGCCCACTCATGCCGCCCAAAGCAGCCATGCGCACTTCCATGTTTGCAATACAGGCTGCATTACAGCCTGCATGGAGAACATGCCCACCCCTCTGGACCCTGGCTGCATGACTTGTCCCATTGCCAATTAACAATCCCACCACCGCATCACTGCATTGTGATTGACTCAGGGGAGGGAGCCTTGCTGCCTACTTTCTTTTCCTGCAATCAGACGCAGGAGAGCAGGAGCTATGAAGACACGGGACCCGACTTCGAGGTAACACTTCCCTCATTTACATTTTTGCAATACCCGCTCACACACACCTCCCCGCGTCCACACCTCATCCAGTGTTCTTTCTGGCGTTTACCACCTCACAGCTGTCCAGCCCCTCCCAGCACTTCTCAATGGCGGCCACTGTGCGCACATGCACAGTGGGCGTTCCACTCATGTGCCAAAGGCACATACGTAGTTGCGACACATGCCGTAACTTCGCATTCCATTCCAATGCATACTAATACAAGGCACATTGCTATAGTAGAGTAGGTGTTACATAGCAAAAACATAAATATCACTATTTCCACCTCAGTGAGTGCAACCCAAATCTACCCTTTGCACCCCAAACCCAACAGTGAACCCTGGAATTCTTTTTTGAGCCCCCGAAACACACCCCACTTTTCATATTTTACCCCAGAACACCCCCCAAATTTCATATTTTACCCTAAAACACACCTCAATTTTCATATCTTATCCCAAAGCACACCCCAATTTTCATATTTTACCCCAAAACACCCCCAAATTCTGATCAGACATCCAAAACCCCTACCCACCCGAAAAACCTTTAGTTACCCCATTACTGAGCTCACAATGCATTGTAATCAAGTGTGATGTAAAGGCACCTGCATTGTCGGAGTTGCGTTGTTAACGATGTACTGCCTGCGTTGTAATGGCCGTCTCCCATACCAAAGGCAACCCATAGGCTATGCCGTTTGCGTCCAACTGCACCTTGACCGTGCTCAGCACCAAAGAGCCTTCCTCTTTCACACTCCACCACCACGACGCCAGCACCTTCCTCACCATCCACCCTGGACGCCACCTCGCCTGCCAGGTCCAATCTCTGCTCCAGACCGGACATCACCATCACCATCACTGATGGCTACAGTATCACCCACAAGGAGCTCCCCGACCATCAAGGAGGAGGCATTGCCATCACCTACAGAAGCACACTCCAATTGACCAGCAAGTTTAATGAACCAAGGGTGACCAAGAACCACCTCAACTCCCAGATCCATAACAAACCCAAGTAAACCCTCTGCGGCTCCCTCATGTGCAGGCCCCCCCGGGCCATGGCCCCCCATTCTCCAATACCATTGTAGAACTCATTGTACCCCAAGGTCTTCCATCCACCGACAACATCCTACTCAGTGAACTCAAGTTCCACCTGGACAACCCCAATGACCAGAACACCACCCCCACCTGGGGAAGGTCCCCTACATCAGAGGCAAGCAGCAAGTCACCTCAACAAGCCACATAGCAGGACACACGGTCGAGCACGTCACCTCCGCCAGCGGGAACTTCAACTAAAGCCACAACAACAAACTATCCTGGACCGACCATCATTGGTAACATCACGTCTTCAGCTTGGCCACCGGCATCATCGCACCTCCTCGCAGCTGGATCACGGACGCCGAAGAACGTCTCGTCAACTCCTTCCGCACCAACACTCCACCAATGCTTCCAAACGATGACAACGCAGCACGCAACCACCATCGATGGATCTCCAACAGTGCCGGCATTCGGACTACCCTCATGAACAGCACTGCGTCAGTGCCTTCCACCTGCCTGGCAGGTGTGAGGGTGATGCTGTGCCACAGGGATAGGCTGACCCCATGCATTGATCAAATTGCGTCATGTTTGTGACACGACTGCAGCAGTGCGTGACCTTAGTGCAGACAGATACGCCAGGATTCCTGATATATCTGTCATTACTTAATTTGTGGAGCACTGTCCAGTGAATACAGCGCATCCATGCTGTCGCAAGAAGGGTGTTGTGAATAGAGATGCAACTCTGTCTTGTCGCAGCGCTGCAACACTTTTCATGAGTGGGATCCAGGAACAGCTGGTCTAAATAATGGGGATAACAAGGGGGCCTCATCTGAGCAGGTTTTGGTACTGGACAACGCTGCAAGCAATGTTGCAGTGCTGCCCTGAGACAAGACTACAGTCATAACATAGTGCACATATGTTATGACTGTAGTCTTGTCTCAGGCCAGCACTGCAACATTGCTTGCAGCGTTGTCCAGTATCAAAACCTGCTCAGATGAGGCCCCCTTGTTATCCCCATTTTTTAGACCAGCTATTTTATGGTCTTAAGTAACTTGCTCTAACTGCAGTTAGAGACAGTTTTTTTGGTCTTCAGAACTTCAAGGATCCCCTTGTGAATATGGAGAAGTGGGTTTTGCAGCCGTTTTTGCACAGGAACGTCTCTCCTGCATATAATTATCGCTAACAGAAGCGTTGATCTTTACACCGGACGTTTTCGCCTAGAAACTGTTGCTAGCGGCTGTTAGCAACAGCTTGGTAATAGGGCAATAAATTTAAAGCACGGCTAACACAGCGATAACTCCTTGTGAATATCCCCCTATAGGTCTTCAGGACAGTGGGTCTAAAAATAACTCCTTACGCATTAGTTCAGTGTGCCGCTCCATTACCTCATCATCTCCTTCCTCGTCACATTCATTACAATACGAGGTTTGCTTCAGTGCAATAAGAGTTGTACTTAGGGGGAACAGGACCAAACATTATCGACAGACACAATCCGCAGTACAAAAAATAAAACGGGCTATTCAAGCGCGCTGAAATCAAGATTAAAAAAGTTGAACATTTTTAACGATCATGGTTAAATATTTTCAACCTTAACCTTCAGAGACCATGTGCCAAGGAACATATCAGCCAAGTTCTTCTTAACATATGCACAATGCTGCCTAGTTAGGCACACACATGTATGATAATTGCTAGACAGATAAAATGAGGTTTCTCTTTCAAAAATCTTTCCAGAACAGTTTGTCCTAGGCATTCTGGGATTCAGCTCCGACGGTGCCTTTATCTTTCAGCTACTATTTGAAGATTTCATGTTTACCTCGGATGACTGGGATCTCCCCCAAAACCAATACATTGAGTTGAAGCTTTGATATCTCCGGGGTTCATGTGGATAGTCATTCATTTATTAATTTTTAATTTGTGCCTCCAGAAGTACGATTATGCTTGCTAAGAAAAATGTCACGAATCTGCAAAAACATCGTAAGTTAACCAAGGACATTTTTATAGCCTGGAGTAAAAGAGTCTGCAGTTTTATTTATAAAAAAAATGACGTGGTGTGCTAGAAGCTTTGCATTTCTGAATCAAGCTGACAGCAGGTCGAGCTAACTGCACGTGGCATGTATTTTATTTCAATGAGGGTATATCATAACCATATTAAATAACACAGATATAGCACGGTACTGTATTTTTAGGATCATGTTGGAAAATGAGCAGGATGACTCCACTTTAAAAGGAATCCTCATAATCTGTCACTAGTGTGGAATCCGTTTTTCTGAACTGCAGTTTTGAATGAATTAGATATCAAATTTAGCTAACTTAAGCCAGTTACATGCTTTCTTCCATTTCGAAATTGACATCGTAGTACACCACATTATCACCGATGCTGTTGTTTTCTTTGCTGTAATAAAGAATTGCGGGCCATATTATCAAGCAAGGGCGATACATTAGCACCGCTTTTATCGGCAGAAAACTGCTGCTAAAGCTGCGATAATGGGCTTGATAATATGCCCTTGTGAATACCCATACAAGCCCAGGTTAACACCAGAACCTGGGCTGCTATGGGAATTCACAAGGGCATATTATCAAGCCTATTATCACCGCTTTAGCGGCAGTTTCCTGCCAATAAAAGTGGCGATAATGTATCGCCTTTACTTGATAATATGGCCCTGCGAGCTTTGCACTGAAAAGACTGACGCTTTCCCAGTCGCACTGAGCGTGATTTACCTAACCAAGGATTACCTGGCTTTCCCAGGCTGTATTTCATTCTTCGTATGGACTCATGTTACCTGGATAGACTATGAGAACAATTGAATCTAAAGTAATAGTATTATAAGAGAATCTTCAAAAGTATTATGTGGTAAAATGTTTCTTATTGCTTGTAATCCATTGGTATATATCCTGGTAACCATGTTTTTGTACGGTGAATGTATGAAATCCTTTGTGTAAAGTCTTATACGAAGAGCTGCTTTTTCACTGTTAAAGAGAAGACCACTTATCCGCTCTTCAGAAGACAAATCTATGCTAATTCTATTGAACTTTACTGAGTACTGTGAACTTATGATTTATATGCCATTATACTGACTGATTGATGGTCCAGCTTATGTATTTCTGCTTTATATTCTTTAAGCACACTTTTAAACTTTAGTCCTTGTCTGTCATTCTTATTGAGAATGTTACAGTTTTATACTGATGTGTAAAATCTTTAACAGAGAGACGGGTCAAAATAGGGAGCACCATAGTTGGTTCAGTGACTACACTGTTCCTGGTCCAAGCCCTTGGCATGCATTGGGGTGACAGATTTGCATGCTGACAGATCTGGTAGCTGAGCTGTTGGTTCCTGTTGGATTCTGTTGGGTATGTACATATACTTTATGTGGGCTGTCACGAGCGTTCTGGTGTTTGATAGCTCGTGACAAACTCGTGCCTATGGGGGAATGTTGAGATACTGTGTTATGACTTGAATATCTAGAATGTGGGGAGTAAAGTGGTTAGAACTGTTATTGTCATTACGAGCCTGTATCTTAAGATGAGAGCATGCTAATAAACCTCGTCCATCTTTAACTCATCTCCTGCGTGTTTATTCTACTACCCGACATCCCTACACTGGCGACGGGCGGGATTTGTTACCTGCATCAAAGGAACAAGAAGTATTTCCTCGTTTTTTTTGACTCAGCAGTAAGACTCGCGTGGGCATTGTCAGGATTACCCCGGAGCGGCAGAGAACTAATCAAATCTAATGGGAAGCGGAAGCAGATTTTGTGCAAAGCAGGAAAATTGAAAGTGAATTTGCTTACTTCAAGTGGCAGATTTTGTTGAAAGCAGGAAGATTGAAAGTCATTTTGCTTACTTCAGGCGGCATTATTTGAAATTCTTGACTTCGAGGCTGGTGGACTCGTGAGCATTCTTTTGTCCGCGTAGGAGCCTGCGCGTAGGAGCCTGCGCTGGAGCATAGAGACGTTGGAGCCAGCGTTGCTTTTCTCACGTCATCACGCGACCATCACGCAGCGTAGGAGCATTAGAGACGTTAGGAGCCAGTCTCGTAATTGTACAGACAATTTTCTTTCGTCATCACGCTTACATCGCGCAACGTGAATGCAATAACAACGCGACCTAAACTACCAGTTATTTACAACACGAGTGAGGAAATCATACCTGGTGGAAAGGTTTTCAGTGATACGCACACTGCGTGTTCTGACTACAGTTGGAGACATTTTTGTTTTGAATTTATTCCTTTTATTGATTTTTTTCTTTCTTGCATTTAGGCTTATTTTGCATACAGTACAGTATAAGTTTAAACCTCATTGTTTACTATGGCTGGCATTGTCCCTCCCCCATCATTCTTGTCATCACCTGGTGAACCACCCATGGCTTGGGAGATATGGGAACCTGTATTTTTAGCTCACGTAGATGTGTTGGAGGAGGGTGAGTGTGAGCCAGAAAGAAAATTATCACTTTTAAAACACTGTTTGGGGGGAATAGCATTGAAAGAATTCAAAACATTACCAGTTTTAGTAAACCCAGGGAATATAAATGTGTATGAATATGCTTCGTTACAGCTAAGCTTAAGGTATGGTAAGAAAAAGAATATTGTCATGGAGAGGTTTATTTTTTATTCACGGAAGCAACATGCAGATGAACCTGTAGAAGATTTTGTTTCAGCTTTAAGATCCTTGGCTGTTACGTGCGATTTTGAGCACATATCTTATGAGCAAGTTTTGAGGGATCAGATTTTGATGAGGACTAATAACAAAAAAGTGCAGGAACGACTTTGGACAACATCTGATATGTCCCTTAACAATGCCATAGATATTGCAAAGTCGATAGAAAATTCAGAGAAGTTTGTCAAGGAGATTAGAGGAAACGATAAAAGTGATGTGTTTAGTGTATCTAAAGACTATGACAAGTCAAAGAAAAGTTTTTCACCGAGGAGTGAATTTTCATCTAGAAATGATAGTAAGTTCAGGAATCAAAAGCATGAAAAAAAAAATTCTAAGTTATTGTGTTTCAGGTGTGGAAGCGATGGACACTTAGCCGATTGTAGGAATTGTCCAGCTTTAGGGAAAACATGTTCAAAATGCAACAAGAAAGGCCACTTTACAAGATTTTGTAGGTCATTATCGGGGAAGATGAATTGTATACATGAATGTTGCGAAAGTTATCCCTTGGATGATGAAGGGGCATTTCAAGTTAACACTGTTATCAACGTGTGCGAGGATGGGGATTGTACAAAATTTCCATCTTGTATAATAACTATTGATAACGTCAGATTAGAAATTTTCGTAGACTCATGTGCATGGTATACCATCATTTCTTTAAATGTTTTTCGGGAGAAATTCCCCAATAGGAAGTTGCTTGAATCTGATGTATGCCCTGGTGGCGACACAGGCCACAAGATTGATCTAATAGGATATTTTATTGCGAATATACAATTTGCTGACCGACACACATCTGGAAAAATTTATGTGTCGAGATCTGGATTATCACTTTTAAGTTGGCCACACCAACACCAATTGGGGATGAAAATTGATCCCAGAGCTGATCCTCCGGTTTATGTTGTGCAACCGTTGAGTGTATCAAGTGCTCCTAGTGGTAGTTCACTGCTAGTAGACAGCTTACGTAAATCATTTCCTAATGTTTTTAGTGACACTTTGGGTCAATATAAAGGTTTTGAACATGTCATCAAATTAAATGAGAATGCTACGCCTGTTAGACATAGAGTAAGAAATGCCCCTCTGTCTTATAGGATCAAACTTAAAGAAATGTTGAAAGACTTATGTAAAAAAAATATCATTGAACCGATAGAATCTTCACCTTGGGTTTTCCCCCATTGTAATTTCGGTTAAGTCCTCTGGCGAACTTAGGTTATGTATTGACCTCCGCAGTGTTAATGGTGCCATTTGGGTGGATTCGCACCCTTTACCAAATCTTCATGAAATGGTTTCGACCTTAGCTGGTGCACAAGTTTTTTCGTGTGTTGATCTAGCCAGTGCTTACCATCAGGTGGTACTTGCTGAGGAATCTAAAAACATCACTGCATTTATTACGCCAGAGGGTTTATACAGGTTTTGTCGCATGCCTTTTGGGTTGGCGAGCGCTGCCTCAGTGTTCCAAAGACTTATGAGAGATACTTTGGAGGGGTTGAATGGTGCTATAGCATTCCAGGATGACATTTTAGTGTATGGAAAAGACGACATAGAACATGACAATAATTTGAGGTGTGTGATTGCTGCTTTATCGGAAAAAGGGCTTACTCTTCGTCTTGACAAATGCAAATTTAGGCAAAAAGAAGTGGAATACCTAGGTCATACTATTAGTGGAATGGGAATCAAACGAAGAAAAATCATGTTGAAAGTATCATAAATGCTCCTGTGCCTACATCGAAAGAACAACTGGTGGCATTTTTAGGTCTTATCGAGTTTTATGCTAAGTTTATTCCAAATTTTTCAGCAAAGGTTGATTCTTTTAGATGTTTGTTGAAGAAAAATGCAAAGTTTCTTTGGACTGATAAAATGACGGAGGCTTTTGGGTCTTTGAAAATGTTTGTGGTGAATGCTCCATGTCTTAAACCCTTTGTGGTTGGTGTGAAATGTATTGTTATGGTAGATGCAAGTTCTTCTGGTCTGGGTGGAGTACTTCTGCAGAAGGATAATGAGAAAGAGTGGGTTGTTGCTTATGCATCAAGAGCCTTGAGAGATGCCGAAAAGAATTATTCTGTCATAGAAAGAGAGTTGTTGGCTTGTGTTTGGGGAGCTGAGCATTTTAGACCTTTTCTATGGGGTACAAGATTTTTGATAAAAACTGACCATAAGCCCCTTGTGTATCTCATGGCTCCAGGTGGAGGCAGAACTATGTCGGCGCGTCTTGCAAGATTAGCTTCAAGATTGCAGTCTTATCAGTGCAGAATTGAGTATGTTCAGGGTAAGGCGAATGTACATGCTGATTGCATGTCAAGACTGATTTCTGATATGAGCTGTCCTGAAGTAGTTAATGAGGAGGAGTGTGAGGTTGCTTTTACCTTCCATGATGTCAATTTAGTGTGCGGTGAACGGTTTTCCTTGCAGGAGGATGTTTGGTTGGAAGAAATGAGTAAAGATTTGGATTTATGCAATGTCAAGAAGTATCTTGTACATGGTTGGCCGGAACAGAGGAAGTTACCTGGAAATATGATGAGTTTTTTTAAGGTTCAGGAAGAACTTGCTGTGGAGAGTGATTTAATTCTTCGTGGAGACAAGATTGTCCCGCCTTTTTCTATTAGGAATACTCTTCTTGAGATTGCTCATGAGGGACATTTAGGGATATCCTTCACCAGAAGACGTTTAAAGGAGTCTTTCTGGTGGCCAGGGATTGACGCTTGTGTAGACCATTTTGTGCGTTCATGTTCTTATTGTTCTAACAGTGATAAAACAGCTGTTGCCTTGCGTCCAGAACCCTGTCCAATTGACTTACCTTCTGGTCCTTGGCAGAAACTGGGGTTAGACATTATTGGCCCGTTTGGCTGTTTACCCAAACAGGAAGCTTTTGGTATTGTTCTTATTGATTATTATTCCAAATGGCCGGAGGTCAAGATGGTTAAAGAGGTTACTTCTCATCAAGTAATAGAGTTTTTAGATGAGATCTTTTGCAGAGAGGGAATTCCTCAGGAAGTCGTGACTGACAATGGCCCACAGTTTGTGAGCAAGGAAATGGAACAGTTTTTGGTTAAATGTGGTATCATTCATAGGAGAATTGCAGTTTCCCATCCTGAGGCGAATGGCCAGGTTGAACGGTTCAACCGTGTGATCAAAGAAGCTATTCAACTTTCTATCAAGGGTAAATTGAATTGGAAAATTGCATTACAATCTATGTTATTAGCTTACAGGACTTCACCTAATTCAGTAACATTGGTCACTCCTTTTGAGCTCTTAAGAGGAAGGAAGCCTAGTACAAAGTTAGTACCCTGGTGGTTAAAAAAAAATTTGGCTGGTTTTGAGAATTGTTTGAAAGTGGATTTTGATGCTGTTCAACACAGGGTTCAGTCATACAAGGATAAGATGAAGCATGATATGGTTAGGAGAATTGGCTCTACGTCCAGTCGTTCTGTTAATGTGGGTGATTTTGTTCGCATCAAGAAGAAAGAGGGTGTGAGTAAAGGTTTCCCTGTGTGGTCAAGTCCTAAAAAGGTGATTGAAGTTTTCAGGAATGCTGTCAGGATTGATGGTGGTTCTGTGTGGAATTTGAGCAGAATTTCTGTGTTTAATGGGCTTAGTCAGTCGGAGGACGACTATGACAGCAATGGTTTTTTGGATGTTGGGGAACAGAGTGATAAAGGGAAGTGTGCACATGCTGAATATAATTCAGGCAACACTAGAGTTGCACGTTCTCACCGGATGCCTGTTAGGTTTAATGATTTTGTGATGAACTAATATTTTTTTAGTAATTCTTTGTTATTTTTTTTGTTTTTTTTTGTTTTGTTTTCACATGAAAGGGGGAAGGTGTGTTGGGTATGTACATATACTTTATGTGGGCTGTCACGAGCGTTCTGGTGTTTGATAGCTCATGACAAACTCGTGCCTATGGGGGAATGTTGAGATACTGTGTTATGACTTGAATATCTAGAATGTGGGGAGTAAAGTGGTTAGAACTGTTATTGTCATTACGAGCCTGTATCTTAAGACGAGAGCATGCTAATAAACCTTGTCCATCTTTAACTCATCTCCTGCGTGTTTATTCTACTACCCGACATCCCTACAGATTCTTCCGGCATAGAGTGGACCTATTTAAATGAGGTAAATTGACTATAGAATCGATTACTGTATCTTTATGGATCAGGCAGTTTTGCCCTAAGATCCATATTGACCCAGCCCCAACCTAAACCTGAATCCCGAAGGTGAGGTGGTGGTCACTGTAACCATGAGAGATCGATGTGAATATCAATAAAGATTTATGAGCATTCAAAGAATGAATGAGAAGTGAGTTGAGAAAAGATGTATGTTGGGAGGTTGTCACGATTTAGGAGCATTAGCCACTTGACTACATCTCCCAGAATGCCTGTCGTGCAAGTCTGTCCTTTCTTTCTTTGTCTCTGCTCCTGCTTCCTATATCTGCCCCTCCCAGGAAGCCCTCAGTGCTTGTCACCTGTGGTGTGTGCCCTTTTCTGGTGTTTTACGGACCTGGATTACCTGAAGTTTTTAACTTGGTTTTGGATTGCTGTATTTACTCGACTGAACATTGAACTCGTGCATTGTTACCTCGATGCCTTACGGAGGTAATTGACTTCAGTAGTGAAGCAATCTATTTACGAGCGTTCACAAGGCCCTTCTTTCTTTTTCTGTTTATTTTGGCTTTTCTTGGGACTCTGCAGTTTGTTCATGAATATTAGTTTAACTCAGAGCTGGTGAGAGGCTCGGATTATCCCTTGGAGATCGCAAAGGAGGCAAGTGGCATTGTTTCCGGACTTTTCTCCAGGGTTATTGGTGTTATGCAGCTGAGCAGGAAGAGACATCAATTCATGAGCTAAGTAGCTATCTACGTATATGACTCTTTAACATTGGAGACGAATCCTTTGGGCTCTCCAGAACCATGGTTCATGGGTAGCTTGTGTTTTCTTTGACATTTACTTTATTTTTTCCTTTTTGTGACATTTTCTATTTGGATGATTGTGGCAACATCATTAAGTAAGTGAATTCGCACACAAATATATTTATCAGATGCATGTAATCATAGGGGGGTGTATTTATGTGTGTCCCTTGTATCTCTATGCAGGAACCAGAATGCAGACCTAACGTATGGTACCCATCCTGTCGTCACGCATTGTAGATGGTTTCTGGCTGCCAGCCCTTTATGTTTTATTTCTCCACTTTTCCCCTTCCCTGGGTGAGGTCCTCATAGGGGAGTGTTTATGTGTAAGACTCACTTGAGGTGGTGCTCCTAGGGAGGAGTGAAACCAGCAACTACATCGCTCCTGCTGTACCTGATTCTTAAGGTTCGTCAATCTGCCTTGCTTTGTAACAGAGTGACAAGCCCACGTACTCATACGGCCTGAGCGATGGACACCAACACAGTCCTGACATCTGTGTTGGACGCCCTTACTGCACTAAGGGTGGAAGTAGACGCAGTCAGAGGGGAGAATCCCGAAATGAGGACCGAAATGAGTACCCTTAGACGTGAGGTAGCTGGAATAGCACGGTCCAGTCCCACTAGTTCTAGAGGAGCCCATTACATCAGCGACGCTACTTTACCGCCTCCTGTACAGACTCATTCCCCCATAACTCAGGGAGTACAAGGTCCTTCCAGCATTCAGGTTATACTACCTGTGCAGTTACCATTGGCACCCCCAGAAAGGTTCCTAGGGGATCCTAAGAAATTTGGCACATTTCTGGGACAGTGTAAGCTGCACTTTATGTGCAAACCCACTGTCTTTCCTGACGATCATTCCAAGACGGCGTTTATGTTGTCGTATTTAGGAGGCAACGCGGCAAGTTGGTCGTTTCCTCTGATCGATAGAAATGATCCAGTATTGAGCAATTTTGATGAGTTTTGTGAGGAAATGCGTAAACTTTTTGACCGTAAGGCTCACATGCTTTCCCTAGATAGGGAGCTTATCACGCTCAAACAGGGATCACAAGATCTTTTGTCCTTATAACTAATTTTAACCGTCTTGTTGTTGAAACTGATTGGCCATCCGAAAAGAGAGTCTCCTTGTTTTACCAAGGATTGAGAGGAGAGTTAAAGGATGTTCTGGCTCAGGTGGTGAATATGCCTACTACGTGTGCAGAGCTCATAGATCTTACGGTTCAGTTGGATCACAGATTACAGGAACGAAAAGGCGATAAATATCGTTATGAGGTGCGTTTTCCAACGTCTAAACCTAGAGCTGTATTGGAGGGTGCATCATCGACTGATACTACCGAATCAATGCAAATAGGAGGAGTAAGGGGTCCCTTGAGTCCAGAAGAACGAACTCAAAGACGCAATCAGAAACTCTGCATGTATTGTGGGAAGTCTGGGCACTTTATCAAAGACTGTAAATCAAAAACCAAAGGTGCTAGAACCATACCTGCAGTTGATTATCCCTCCAATGCTTCGGGAAACGAGAATGCTCAAACAAGCTAGAGACCCTGTGTTTGAGCCAAGATGCGGAGAAAGAGGTCTATCACACTGTAGCTAATACGATGCAACCGTCCGTGCCTCACATGAAATTGTGTGTCACCATCAAATGGCCAGTGATGGTACACGCAATGCTGGATTCCGGAGCTACGGGCAACTTCATAGATCTACAATATGCCAAGAGATTGGGAGTCCCGTGCATTCAGAAGGAGACACCTGAAGCTGTGAAAGCTGTAGATGGTTCAGACCTGACGTCGGGCCGGTATGTTATCATACACGCCGATTGGTCATGCAAGTAGGACAAAACCATTATGAACATATTTCCTTTGATCTAATCGACGCTCCTCAGTTCAGACTGATCTTGGGAATGCCGTGGTTAACCCAACATGATCCCATGGTTAAATGGGCAGCTCGTACTATCACCCTCAGCTCGGACTACTGTGCTGATCACTGTACCCCCAATGCATGCATGAGGAAATCCGGATGGAAACCCCTGCGAGCACTTTAGCAAGTGGAGGGATAATATTGAGGGTCAACGCTGTCACTACTCTTCCGGAGGTTTACAGGAAGTACCAGATGTCTTCAGTGAGAAAGAAGCCAGCAAGTTGCCCCCACACAGGGAGTACGACTGTGTAATAGAGTTGGAACCAGGGGCTAGTATTCCCTGTAGCAGGATATACACCCTTACAGAGGCAGAAAATTCCTATCTTCAACAATATCTGAAGAAGCTATTGGAGTCAGGGTTCATACGTCCCTCCACGTCCCCTGCATCGTCGCCTCTATTTTTTATCCCTAGGAAGGAAGGGGGATTGAGAACATGCATTGATTATAGAGCGATCAACAGGGTAACCAGAAAGAACAGGTACCCTCTCCCTCTGACACCCGTCCTGTTGGACCAGTTGAAGGACGCAAAAATGTTCACCAAGCTTGACCTGCGGGGTGCGTATCACCTGGTGAGAGTCCGCCATGGAGACGAGTGGTAGACTGCTTTCTGCACCAAATATGGGCTCTATGAGTACCAGGTCATGCCCTTCGGCCTGTGCAACGCCCCTGCGGCATTTCAATTCTTTATGGATGAGGTGTTGAGGGGCTCGCTGGACGTCTCATGTATCGTCTATATCGACGACATTTTGATTTATTCTCCTACAAGCAAAGACCATGTGAAGCATGTGATGGAAGTGCTGGAACAATTGCAGCGACATGAGCTGTTTGCGAAATTGGAGAAGTGCTTGTTTCATACTACAGAAGTGGAGTTCCTAGGTTACGTCATCGGCCCAAATGGATTACGGATGGACCACAAGAAGATACAGGCCATCATTCAGTGGGAATCTCCCTCTTGTGTGAAGGCTGTGCAAAGATTCCTGGGCTTTTCAAACTTTTACAGGAGATTCATTCACGACGTCTCGAGGATCATACAGCCATTAACCCATCTCTTGAAGAAAGGAGCAGTCTTCAAGTGGACTGACCCTGCCGAACATGCCTTCCAAGCTCTGAAGAACCGCTTCATCACAGCGCCCATCTTACGGCATCCAGATGCCAGTCAGCCCTTCGTGATGGAGACAGATGCCTCTCATTATGCTATAGGTGGCATACTTTCGCAAAGAAACCCCGATACAGGCCAACTTCATCCTGTGGCATACTTTTCCAGGAAATTGTCCTCCAGTGAATTAAACTATAGTATTACGGATAAAGAACTGCTGACCATTAAGAGGGTGTGCGAGGAATGGCGACACCATCTTCTGGGGGCCAGACATACTGTTGAAATCTTCACTGATCACCGCAATCTCCTCTTTCTTAAAAGCGCGAAAGCATTAACGCCACGCCAATTACGGTGGTCTTTGTTTTTCTCGGACTTTGACTTCGTGATTAAATATCGACCTGCCCCACAAAACGTCATGGCATATGTCCTTTCAAGACCGGAATCAGTAATGAAGGATCTAGCATCAGAAGTCGAAGACCCTCCCAACATTCTACAAAAGGCCTCCTTCAAACCATCTGCTTCAGCAATCACATGTTCCTCTGATTTTCTGAAACAAGTCAAAGAGAATAACGAAGCTGTGGATGTGCAATCCTGGATAGCTAAAGAACCTTTACAGAGAACATTGAGAGACAAGTTACTCTTTAGAGACAAACAACTGTACCTGCCCGAGAAAAAGCTACCGACTCAAGTCTTACAATGGACTCATGATTCCTCCTTAAATGGACATATGGGAGTACAAAAAACATTGCAGACCACTTCCAGATACATTTGGTGGGAGACGATGCGGAAGGACATCGAAGAGTATGTTGCCAGATGTCCCATATGTACTCAAGCTAAGGCACAGCATCAACGAAGCAGTGGGTTACTACGGCCCATACCGATACCCTCTGCACCATGGCACACTGTATCCATGGATTTCATCGTGGAAATGCCTCTCAGTTTCAGCAACAACACCATCCTAGTGGTTATAGACCATCTAATCAAAATGGGTCATTTTATTGCATTGACTAAGTTGCCCACATCAGGAGAATTAGCCACAGTCTTCTTGCAAAACGTGGTACGGTTACACGGTGTTCACTCTGTTCTCATTACGGATAGAGGAACACAGTCCACTTCTAAATTTTGGAAGGCTCTGTGTGACATTATGAAAATCGATGCTCGTTTGTCAACAAGCTATCATCCGCAGACTGATGGTAAAACCGAGAGACTAAATCAAACGTTAGAGCAGTATCTAAGGTGTTTTACTCTACAGCAAAATGAGGAGTGGAGAACGTTGTTGTGGATGGCGGAGTTCGCCTACAATAACGCGGCTCATTCTTCTTTGGGATGTTCGCCCTTCTTTTGCCTTAATGGGTATCACCCCAATTGTCTACCTTTTGAACAACCTAGTCTATCCTCCCATCCTACCATTCAAGAACACCATGCTCACCTTCTTTCTATTTTGCAGGATGCCAAAGAGCATCTGGCGGCAGCCAGAAACCGCGACAAAATACAAGCAGACACAAAAAGAACTCCTGAGCCAGCAAACTCACTGGGAGATAAGGTGTGGTTAAGTACCAAACACTTGAAATTTAAGGGGAATACTCGTTTACAACCTAAATGTGTTGGTCCGTACCCTATTGTTGCCGTGATTAATCCAGTTGCCATGAAGTTAAAACTCCCCTCTTCTTGGCACATACACCCTGTGTTCCACGTGTCTCTACTAAAGCCATATGTGCAGGGTACCAGAGCTGCAGTGAGGCCTTTGCCTTTGGAAATCGAAGGGGATGTGGAGTACGAGGTGCGGGCTGTGCTTGATTCCAGAAGAGTGAGGGGTGCCCTGCAGTATTTGATTGACTGGAAGGGGTATGGGCCTGAGGAACGCTCCTGGGAACCGCGCACTAATCTACACTGTCCTGGGCTTCTGAGGCATTTCCACGCCTCGTACCCTTCTAAGCCTGGTGGACCGCTGAGACGTCGGTCGTTGAGAGGGGGTTCTGTCACGATTTAGGAGCATTAGCCACTTGACTACATCTCGCTGAATGCCTGTCGTGCAAGTCTGTCCTTTCTTTCTTTGTCTCTGTTCCTGCTTCCGATATCTGCCCCTCTCAGGAAGCCCTCGGTGCTTGTCACCTGTGGTGTGTGCCCTTTTCTGGTGTTTTACGGACCTGGATTACCTGAAGTTTTGAACTTGGTTTTGGATTGCTGTATTTACTCGACTGAGATTTAGCGGACATTTCACTTTGGATCCGCGCTGAAAGAGCCATGTGAGAGATCGCTCTCTGGTTCCGCGTTCGGATGCGAACTCTGACCCCCATCTTTGAGCCGCGCTGGGAGAGCTGAGTGTGAGACGCTCTCAACCACCACGGTCTCAGGAACATTGAACTCGTGCATTGTTACCTCGATGCCTTACGGAGGTAATTGACTTCAGTAGTGAAGCAATCTATTTACGAGCGTGCACAAGGCCCTTCTTTCTTTTTCTGTTTATTTTAGCTTCTCTTGGGACTCTGCAGTTTGTTCATGAATTTTAGTTTACCTCAGAGCTGGTGAGAGGCTCGGATTATTCCTTAGAGATCGCAAAGGAGGCAAGTGGCATTGTTTCCGGACTTTTCTCCAGGGTTATTGGTGTTATGCAGCTGAGCAGGAAGAGACATCAATTTGTGAGCTAAGTAGCTATCTACCTATATGACTCTTTAACGTTGGACACTAATCCTTTGGGCTCTCCAGAACCGTGGTTCATGGGTAGCTTGTGTTTTCTTTGACATTTACTTTATTTTTTCCTTTTTTGTGACCTTTTCTATTTGGATGATTGTGGCAGCATCATTAAGTAAGTTAATTCGCACACACATATATTTATCAGATGCATGTAATCATAGGGGCGTGTATTTATGTGTGTCCTTTGTATCTCTATGCAGGAACCAGAATGCAGACCTAACATATGGTACCCATCCTGTCGTCACGCATTGTAGATGGTTTCTGGCTGCCAGCCCTTTATGTTTTATTTCTCCACTTTTCCCCTTCCCTGGGTGAGGTCCTCATAGGGGAGTGTTTATGTGTAAGACTCACTTGAGGTGCCGCTCCTAGGGAGGAGTGAAACCAGCAACTACATCGCTCCTGCTGTACCTGATTCTTAAGGTTAGTCAATCTGCCTTGCTTTGTGACAGAGGTATAGTTGGGATGGTGTCGTGAAATGCATTGGATGTATTATGAATTCGACTATCATATGGCATTAGATTTTGGACCTTGTGGGACGGCAGTTATTGTCTCCGTGACTATATTTTTTTACTTTTTAGAACAACAGTATATGAATTGTCTATGTATACAACATAAAGTTGAAGAGCTGTACCTCACTAAGATTTGGCGCGTCGTGGAATTTGTCTACTCAGGTAAGGTGTATTGTGAGGCGCTATCAGTCACACAAAGATCAGGACTTAACATTTCTATTGTACAAGTGTATTAAACTAGCCCGGTGGTCGTTCATCCCTTAGCGCATGGGAGTAAGCACACTGAGTGTGGCAAGGTCCCACAGGTTGAGAGTCGGCTGTTGTATGAAAGTAGGTAGTATTCTTGGTTTTTAGACATTTCTGGTTAGGAGAAGCACACAAACTTTAATTGTAAGGGAAATTATTCAGGAGAACCTGGCATTATACAGGTACTTATATCATAAGGTGCCGTGCAAGGATTGGATGGCGAATGCTGAACCTGCACTGCGATAGGGTGACTTTTGACAGAGATGCACTGGTATTGGCAGGTAGATTGTGAATTCAGTACTATGGAGAGTGCGAGAGATTGGGACAAAGAGTGACTGAGAACGCTGACAAGGTGGGAATTCCCTTTTCAAAAAAGCAGAAAGAAACAAATAAGGAACAAAAATTCCTACCCAAAGGCACACCAGCTTGGGAAATGGGTAGAAGGGAGTTTACACACGTGCATGTGGCTCAGACAATGGCACAGATATATGGTCAAAATGGGAAATTACAGTTCCCGTTGAGCGGTACTTTCTACATACAGAAATTTGAGAATTTGATCATGAGAATGTACAATTTGAGACCTCAACCTAGACCCACAAAATTTGAGTCCCAGAATCATTGGGAGCAGGCCGAAAATGAAAAGAAAAGAAAGAAATTTGCATTAAAAGTCTGTGATAACGTTTATCCATGGATAACTACACAGGATGATGAGATGCCAAAGAGGTTCAGAGAGAATGTAATTGAGACAATAGGAGTTTACCCATTGATAGACAGTGAAGGCACAGAGAAGGAAAAGCCTATTGATTAAAAGAAACCGAAGGATGAGGCAGAAATAGAGAGGTAAGAGGAGGATGCCTTCATATACAAGCTCCTTAGAATAAGACCGTCTCCGTATAATGAAGCACTGGCACCAGACACTACAGCTCATGCGGCTGCTGACAACAGAGTGGCCAACACGAGCCTTCAAAAAGCTATTGCTCTTCTGAGTTACAACAAGACTACTGTTCCACCCCTTGTCCAGACTACTAAGTTGACCAAATCATAGTCATCAAAAACCCAAGCACATTCGATGTAAGTCCTCTGCAGGGAGAGGCCTCAGGAACACCTGCTGCAGGAGGAAACCTGACTGTTTTGACTCCAAAGAACACCTCACAAGGTACTAAACCGGCTCCTCAGAGACTTATTGTTGCCCAATTAAAAGCTAAGTTTGAACACGTGTTAAAGGGAAATGTAGGGATGCACTTCTCAGGACACTAGAGTGAAAACAATATGCTTTACATGAGCAAGGAAGCCACAAAAGTGGCGCACAATGCAGATGTAAAAGTAAAGAAAGTAGATGATGAATGCAGAGTTGATCTGATGAAGAGAAAGAAATTGCAATGTAATGTCAGGTTAATGATGGGTGACAAAGAGGTGAAGTTGTTCAAACTGAGAGGATTAAAGAAATGTGAGAGAATTGACCAAGAACATCAGAGATTGGAGTGAGTTGAAAAAATGTGGGGAGTTGTGTTCTAAGTAAGAAAGAGTGAAAGTGAAACAGAAAAGAGTCTTTGAGGAGTGATGAGGGTGACGTCACCGAGAGTACAATAAAGGAATTCCCCTTGTAAGAGGTATAGGGAGAAACATATGCATATGTTGTTTGGTCCCGGACAGATCTGCTCTACTTCCATGAATTCTCCTCCCAGATTGTGGGAATATCCTGATAAATTGTAGAGGCACGTAGAGAAAACAGTGATCATTTCAAAGTTTTTGTAGGAGGACCTAGATGTTTCGTTTGAAGTGGTGGTTCCAAAGACTCCTTGGGCAGAATGGAAGAGAGGTGTTGATTGATTGATTTACGGACCGCCTAGAGTAGAGAACACAAATACACCATCACCACTGGCCCAAACTAAATATGACAGTCATTCTCCACCTTAAGATCAAGATTCCCAAAAAGAGATTAATTGGTCCAAGATTTTACAAATATCCCTAGAGCCCAAATAATCTGTACATGCATACTTTGAAAGGCTAATTTAGGTGTACAGTGAGCATAGCTGTCTGAATGATCTGCTTGGAGACAATATGGGAGAGTTATTTGCCTCCTTTGTGCAAGAGCTATGACCTTAGATTAGCAAGCAAGTCACATAAGTTGCTCTCTGCTAGCAGAGCAAGCCCATAGATGAAATTCTGCAATATGCAAAATACTGCAGATCCAGCATAGATGCGAAACCAAAGGGGATGAAGGTGAGATTAAGATCGCACAAACCCTGCTGCGCAGAATGGAGGCGTGAGAGGGTAAAAGTTGCTCAGTTTAGGACTGGAATTCGACCCCAGGGCAGGAAAATCAGCCAGGAAGTCTCCATATTATATGGAGAAAATGCTCAAGGAATGGGACTAGGTCAGGGAAGAATGCCAGGAAACAGAATAAGCCCTTTAAAGTGTTGTTACCCCCATCACATTTGCAATATTGTCACTCATTTTAAGTCTAAATGCTGCTACAATCATAATCAAACAGTAATTGACGCCCAAGTAATGAATTTTGTGATGCAGGGAGATCTGCCCCCAATACCCAGACCCCCTATGTCAACTCGAAAGATCACACAACCAAGTTTGTTACAGAATCCCCTTGTGCCCAAGCTGATGCTAGGAGGAAATCACCAGCAACACTGTTCCACACAACTAATTTACAACCCAGACTGACCCGATTCTCATCATGTTTGGAAACGCCATAGAGTTCAAACAGCCCAATGACTGTTCCTCAGTGGGTAGGTGGATTACATGCTTGGCTAAAGCCAGAAACAAATGTACACCCCCCCACCAGCTTCTATCCTGAGCTTGGAATAACACTGCTATTCTTTAGAAGCATGGGGGCAGTCTGAACACCACTGTCATTTATGTAAATTTGTTTCTGACTTTTGTTACAGCCAATCTCCAAATAGGTTTTGAATAACTACATTTGACCTATACTGTATCGTACTATCTTACCTTGCACTACCTCCCATCACTTGCACCCTCACCTTTCCCCTCCCCGCCCCCGTTGTTCTGGGCACCACAATGTGTTATTATGTGTATTTATGCTATGCACGCAAAATTTAATGCGCTGTACTTTGTGATTAAACAACAACGTACTTTCCAGTTGATTCTAATTGTTCTTTAATTTTTTTCTACTCAACTACTTTTACTATACTTTCTATGTGCTTCCTTGGACCACTTCCTATTGTACCATTAGCTACCCAGGTCTCAGTGACTCTTTTGGGTGTACCCATTTAGTATAACGAGTTCAAATTGCAGGCAACAGAATCTGGAGTCAGATTTACCGAAGAAGACCTATACATATACACCTCAAGGAAACAGAGAAGATCCATGGGATTTCACAAGAAAGGAGTTTGGGTTGATTAAGGCTGCCAAACCCCTAAAAAAAAAACTTTGGGCAGATGACCCAAGAAGCCATTGCTGGAATAAAATCTGTCTTTGAGAGTAAGGTAAAAAAGGGCATCTTGAAAGAGATAATCTGTAGTCTGTGCAAGTCTATGATTATGGTGTAGCAAAAAACAAATAAAGAATGGAGGATAGTGCAGGATTTCTGAAAAATAAACCAAATAGGGGGCGTGGCCAAGATGGCGGCTTGAGAGGACGCGGATTGCGAGGCTCCCCGGCCCTGTGTCCCTACCGCACGATTTCCTGGCTGACACCCCCTTGCGTCCCTGCCCAAATTCGGCTCATGCCGACCTCGCTCCCTTGGGGGACCACTGGCCGAGTTTCTTTGGCCGATGACCGCTAGAACCCCGCTTCTCCCGCTGCTGCCACGACCGGTGCGCCGGCGACGAAGGTTAGAGCCCTTCCGCCGCACACCCACGCATCGGCGGCTGCGGACGCTGACCGAAGCACCACACCTGCGAGCGGCGGAACACAGAGAGGCGACTTGAGCGTCCAACAGCGGGGGGCCCGATCGGCTGGTGCTCCCGGCCGGCCCTGGACAGCCTGTGCCCAGTCAACAGCCGACCGCCGACTCCAGGCCCCGGCGTGGGCCTCCAGGCGATCACCCGCGCCTTTTCTTGTCGGGCCTGCGGGGGCTTGAGCTGCGCAGAACATGGGCCGCCGGCCCCGCGCACCTCCACCACTCCCCCCCCACCTCATCGGCTGCCTCCGGAGAGGACGCTCCAGGTCCGGCGGCTGCGCCCTCTCGGGGCCTTGAGCTCTCCGGCGGAGGCCCTCTACAAATTTAGGCCCCGGCGTGGGCCTACAGGGCGGTGGCGCAGACTCAACCCCGCCGCCCCCCCGGAGCCATAAACCGGGCGGACCATCGGTCGCCCGCCCCCCACGGATCTCCGGAACCCCCCTCGCACCTCTGACCTCCGGCGGGGGGGACCCACCTGTGCTGCGGCCTACTCCCCTCGGACTCTCCGAAGACTACGAGCCCCGCCGGAGGACTCTACTCACCCTCGCCCCGGCGCGGGCCTGCTGGGCAGCCGGAAGAGTCGCAGCCCATTGCGCCACACACGGCGGCCACCCTACGAGGCAGCACCAGCCTTCCGAACAATTTAGGTCCCGGCGTGGGCCTACCGGGCGGTGGCACAGGACCAGACCCGCCGCCCCCACGACCCACCGGAACCCACCTCACGCCTCAGACCTCCAGCGGAGGGGTCCCACCTGTGCTGGGGCCTACTTGCTCAGGCCCTTCCGATAGCTGCCAGGCGTGGGCCTGCTGGACGGCCAGAGGGCCCACCGTCCACCGCGCCACCTGCTGCGGTCATCACACGAGGCGGCATCGGCCCGCCGCCTGCGCCCTGCAGCCTCCCCGCCCCCTTGCCTGCCGGTGTGGGACGCCACCCAGCTGCATCTTCCCATGTTGGTAACGGCCTTCTGGACGGGAGGCATAAGGTGAGCTGCGCCCTGCGACCTGGACTACCAGCCTTTCCCCTCCCCCGGGCCCTACATTTCCTGTGAGGTGGCCCTCAGCTGCTGTGGACAAAGGCGCGGACTTGTTAGGCGGGGCCGTTAACTCCAGCTGCCTGCCGGCTACCTGCTGCCCACCATCTATCGGGACCCCCCGCGCAGTCCGTGGTTCCCTCTGCGACATCCAGCTCACGAGACTCTCTTCTTGCTAGTACCGGGGCTCAGTTCTCCTGCCTAGCGCCTAGACGCTCCCTCTGGACCCGTATTGCTCTTCATCCACCCAAATATACCTTCGCTCGGCGTAGTACATTGCCCTAGCCCGGACAATCTGGTTACCCCTACCATCAATCTCTCACTAGCTACTACGCACTCTGAGTGCCGCCCTTGCGACTCCCCACGAAGGACTCTTCCTCCGGACAGCTGCCCCCGGACCAGCCTGCGGACCCCCCTGCTGAGTCGCCACACCTGACCTTTCGCATTACCCAGAGCCGGCTCCGCATCACCCGCTGACCCTCACGGTTGGCCTCGCTTCTGTGGCTGGGCGATCACTCGGCAGCCCCGACGACGCCCGTTGGCCGAACCCCTCATCCTGCTTGGGACATCATGACGCACTCTACTCGCAAAGGAGGCCGGAATGTTGTGGAACTCATGCATAAGGCAGCGGCGAAGGGAGATAAGACCCAACCACAGTCGTCCCCGAAGCCCCCCGCGAGCCCTCAGACGCCGGACGAGGATTCCGCTCCAATCACGAAGGCCTTCCTAGCCTCCCTTTTCAACACATTGCGAGAGGACTTCCAGACTTTGAAACAGGACATGGCCGGGGAGCAGCGCGAACTCCGTCGTGACATTGATGGCCTGGGAGAGCGGGTTGCCTCTCTGGAGGACGCTGATCAATCCCGCAGCGGGGAGGTGGAGAGACTCCAGCAGGAAATCCTATGACTTCAGGATCAACAGGTGGATTTACAGTCGCACTCTGAAGACTTGGAGAACCGCTCCAGGCGGAATAACATACGGGTCAGGGGCGTTCCGTTGAAGGCTGGAAAAGACAATGTGACCAGCTATCTCCAAGACCTATTCAGAGACATCCTGGGTGAGCCAAGCGACTTTGAAGTCCGAATCGACAGGGCTCACAGGGTAGGCATAGCACGCAGAACACCTGCGCCACCTCCGGACATTCTGGCGTTCCTCCCGGACTTCCCTCTGAAGGAACGCATCCTTAGAGAGGCCAGGAAAGCACAGCCCATTAGGTTTCGAGATGACCCTGTAGCCCTTTTTCAAGACCTCTCTAACATCACCTTACAAAAGCGTAAATCCTTCCGACCCGTGACGAACTTCCTGCGAGATGCCGGGATACCCTACACCTGGGGTCACCCGTTCCGCCTGATCTTCAAATGGAACGGCTCCCTTCATCAGCTCAGATCGCTCCGTGACGCCTGTTCCCTCCTAGGGATAGACATGCCGGAAGGTTCCAACTCCAGAGACGCCTCTCCGTCCCGGTCACAGGAAGACCCGTCTCGCCCTACAAGAGACGGCTGGCAGACAGTTCACAGGAGGAGAACGCCGAGACCCATCCCAAAACCGGACCCGATCACGGTCGCCCAGGAACGTGAAGCTGCAGTACAGGAAGTGGCAGATAACACAGCACCCGATCTGTAGAACTTTGACCTTGTCGGGGGTGTGCTTTCACTCGCACATAGCTTAACTGGGGGTTGGGCCGGGGAGCCGCCAATTGAGCTGCAGCCATGGTACCCCTTTCTTTGACTTTCTGCGGACCTGTGCCCTGCACGACTAGGCCCGAGACTTTTACCAGTTGTTGTTGGGGGGGTTGTTCTGGGAGGGGGAGGGGGGTTTGGGGGACAAGGGTTCAGAACTTGGACGGAGTTGGGAGGGTCCACTCTGTTGGGGTTAGGGTGGCCGAGGGGGGGAGGGAGTTGTGGGAGGGGACCAGTACGCCATGGGGCCTTTACACACACCACGGGCTCCCTATGTTTTACGCCACTGCGCAGCGCCTTGCACTCATAATCCAGCTTGTTCCCTTGTGCCGTGGTGATGACTGATACAATTAAAATCCTGTCTCTTAACGTCAAGGGCCTCAACAATCCGATAAAGCGTAGGGCTATCATCTCTTACTTTGAGAACTCTGAAGCCGACATCTGCTTGCTACAGGAAACCCACCTCTTAGCTAAAGATTGGCACCGGCTGCGCTCCCGCGCCTTCCCGCAGCAATTCTTCTCCTCTCTCCCATCTAAGAAAGCCGGGGTGGCTATCCTTATATCGCGGCGCTTCAAGGGCAAGGTGGGGGCCAAAATAGGGGAAATCAAAGGACGCCTTCTAGCCCACACTTTCCTAATAGGCGACACTGCATACACAATAGGCTCCATCTACTCCCCCAACACAGGTCAAGAACCCTTCTTAATCTCCGCGATCTCTGAAGCGCTTCAAGCTCCTCACACCCACATGCTACTCGGGGGGGACATCAACCTCGTCATGGATACCGACAGGGATAGATCGGGGCACCGCTATGGAGACACCGGGGCACTTTCGCAAAAAGGCGTTACTTGGCTGCATGATAGAGACATCTCGGACCTTTGGAGGCATACACACCCTCTCACAACGCAGTACACATTTTACTCACACGTACACCATACCTACGCGCGCATAGACCACTTCCTGGGATCATCAGGCCTCATTCCTCACATCGCCACAGCGTCAATTGTCCCGGCAGCCCTCTCCGACCATGCGGCATTGGAACTGTCACTAAGCGTGCCCAGGTCGCCACGCACCCCGGGGTCGTGGAGGCTTAATGAAACCCTCCTACAGAAGCCGGCGGTAGCCCACCAGCTTCATAAATGCATATCAGATTATTTGGCCACCAACGATACCCCTGATGTATCGGTGTCGTCCTTGTGGGGAGCCTTGAAAGCTGTCGTCCGGGGGGAGCTGATAGCAATATCGGCCACGGACGCTAAACTTCGCAAGGAGAAGAGAGATGACCTCTCCGACAAGGTCGCGGAGCTGGAGAGAGCACACAGCCGCACAGGCGCCCCGAGAATTTGGCGCCAACTTAAGGCCGCCCGGGCTCAATTAGCCAGCCTCGACACCGACAGAGCGGAATTTGCCGCTCTCCGCCTGCGCTACACATACTACGTGGGGGGCAACCGCACCGGCCGGCTTCTGGCCAGCGCCTTGAAAGCCAAACTCCAATGCTCCAAAATCACGACACTACTGGACGACGCCGGCGACGCTGTTACGGAGGACGCACAGATTGCTTTAGCCTTTCGATCCTTCTACGCCTCTCTGTACAGCGCGGATAGGGCGTCACCGGCTGACATAGATACATATCTGCAATCTGCTGATATCACGCCGCTATGCCCGGCGAGCACGGAAGCCCTAGATGCCCCTATCCGTGCCGACGAGATCCTCGCTGCTATTGCGCGCCTTCGTCCGCTTAAATCCACGGGCCCTGACGGCTTCTCGGCGGGCTTTTATAAGTCCTTCGGCCAGGTCCTGGCGCCTATCCTCGCCAGGCTGTTTAACTCCTTTGAAGGCCCGAGTTCCATCCCGCCCGATATGCTGGCAGCTGATATCGTGGTCCTGCCTAAGCCGGGCAAACCCCCGACGCATTGCTCCGCGTTCCGCCCCATCTCCCTGCTCAATCTGGATCTGAAGCTGTTTACGGGGGTGCTTGCGGCTCGTTTAGGTCCATGCCTCCCGGGCATCCTCGAACCGGACCAATCGGGCTTTGTCCCGAATCGCCAGTGCAGCGACAACACAAAAAGGCTCCTGCATCTCGTGGACAAGGCTCACTTTCAGGTCTCGGATTCTGCCCTACTAGCCATCGATGCAGAGAAGGCTTTCGACCGTGTCGACTGGACCTACCTGCGGGCTGTGCTACGACGCTACCGCCTGGGCGACCGGTTTCAGGCCTGGATCGCGAGCTGCTATCACCGTCCCTTGGCCCGTGTCCGGCTGGGTGGCCTCAAATCAGAACCCTTCGAGATACAGAGAGGTACCCGCCAAGGATGCCCTCTCTCGCCCCTCTTATTCGCCTTGTACGTGGAACCCTTAGCGCAAAAAATACGGGACAACCCTCACATTACGGGGATGTCTTTCGGCAACGAACCCCACGTGGTGGGATTGTACGCGGACGACATAATCGCCGCGTTGGACCGTCCGTCCAGCTCCATACCGGCGTTCCTGGCGGAGTTGGAGCAATTCGGTGCGGTGTCCGGTTTCAAAGTTAACCAGGGGAAATCCTTGATCCTGCCCCTGGGAAGCCATGCTCTTCCCAACAGCCCGTCACCTACCTTCGGCTGCAAATTACGGTCCACTGCTCGGCTTCCGTACCTGGGGATCACCCTAACCTCTTCCACGATCTCGACGGTCAATCATAATTATTCTACCTTAACATCCCAGATCCGGGCCGACTTCGCGCGCTGGTCGAAGCAACCCCTCTCCCTACTCGGCAGGATCGCGGCGGTGAAGATGTCGGTCCTACCCAAGATATTATACATTTTTCAGACCCTCCCGGTATCCCCGCCTCCGGGAATGCTAGCTGACCTCCAACACGACATTCACCAATTTGTGTGGGAGAAGAAACGCGCCAGACTACATAGACGAGTAGCGCACAGGACCGTGGACGAGGGCGGCCTTGGGATCCCGAATCTATTGCAATATTTCCAGGCCTCGCAAATTCGATACCTGGTGGAATGGTACCGACCCGAATCAGAGAAGAGATGGCTTTTTCAGGATAGGGCAATGGCTCAGACCTCTTTGTGGAAGGTACCGTTTCTTGCTCGCCAGCACAGACCGCGCTATCTCCTCCGCTCCCCTATCACTCGGACCACTATGGCAACCTGGGACATGGTGGCGGTCAAACGGGGCCTCACGACCTTCCCGTCTCCACTTACCCCTCTCTTTGATAATCCCGCATTCCCACCTGGCACGGACGCTCGAGCTTTCCTGCAATGGCGTGATACACCTTGCCGATCGGCCGGCCACCTCTTTGATCTGGAGGGATTTCTCTCTCTCGCTGACATTTCGCAAGCCTACGGGGTGGATAAACCACACATGTTTCAATATTTCCAAATTCGCCACTGGCTCTTGCAACCAGATGTTGCCCCCCTGGTCGGCCGGCAAATGACGCCGTTCGAACGCTGGCTTGTGTCCAAAGACTCAGATAAACATCTTGTCTCAGACCTTTATCGGATGCTCACCCCTGCTGCCGACCCTGCTAAAACTGCTGGCCAGCGACGATGGGAAACCGAGCTCGGGAGAACTCTCTCCTCATTAGAATGGGACCACATACACTATAGAGCCGCCCACACCACCCGCAATACCAAAGCTAGGGAATCGGCGATAAAACTGGCGATCTATTGGCACCTAACCCCAGCGAGACTCAACCAGGGTAACCCGACCCGAAGTGCGCTGTGTTGGAGGGGCTGTGGCAGCCGGGGCACGCTGACTCACCTCCTATGGGAATGTCCCGCCCTGCAGGAATATTGGAAGGCCGTCCTGGACGACATTGATTCCACATTCGACACTGAAATCCCGCGCTTCCCAGCTTACACAATCCTAGGGCTCCCTAATGCGCTTATGTTCCCCTTGAGATCAGCTCGCGGCAAACAGATGGGCATCGCTATGCAGGCGGTGTCCCAACACATCCTGTCGCTCTGGGGCTCCACCACCTCTCCCACCCACACAGGCTGGTTGCATAAGTTGTGGTTCACGTTAGGCATGGAACGGATTCAGGCTACGCTCACACACACGCCTGACTCATTCCGAACCACTTGGCAACCGCTCCTGACGTTACTCTCCAGGGAATTCCATGAAATCACTTGCCCAAAGTACCTTCGCATCCTACGCCTTACGGAGTGCATGGTGGACCACGAGCGACCGAAGGCACCCTGATACACTTGGACTGGCTATAACGCACACGATCACTACGGAAGTATGGCGTACTGGTAGGGGCGGGGGGAGGGTGTTTGAATTGGGTGTTGGGGGGGGGGGCGGGGTTTTTTGTGTTTTTTTTAAGGCTGGCCTTTTTAATTGCTGCTCCAATTAGGGGCTCTTCTCGATTTCCGGGAAGCCCCTCGCCATCTGGGCATGTTCACCCTGCTCACTTAATGCTTCTAAGAGAAGATGTGTTTGTCTGTCTCGCTTGCCTTTCCTGCCTGCTGATTGTCTATTGCCATGCCATGCCTGTTTCTCCTGTTTCAAAACTCAATAAACATACTTTGACACTAAAAATAAACCAAATAGTCATTCCTTGTTATCCCCTGGTACTGAACACTGCCATAATCCTATTCCCCCAGAAGCAGAGAGGTTCATGGTTGACCTTTGTCAGGCATTCTCTTCAGTTCCTCTTCACAAAGAGAGCCAGTTTCTCTTAGCTTTCTAAAATTCTCATGTGGTGTCGCCTCCTCAGGGGTACACACAAAGTCTATCATAATTTAATTAGATACTCAAAAACAATATAGAGACCTTCCAGTTACTATGCAGTTCCACTCTAACTCAGTATATCAATGATCTACTTATTGCCTTAATGACAAACAAACCTTGGAGGCAAGACACCATTGCCTTGCTCAACCATTAAGCTGAGAATGGGAATAAGGTTTCCCCTCAAACCACAAAAAGAGGTTAAGTACCTGGGTTGTCAAATTGAGAAGGGAGTTCGAAGACTGGCAATTGAGAACATTGAAACAGTCCTTGAGATGAAGTTTCCGACCACACAATGAGAAGTATAAATGTTTTTGGGCATGGTTGACTACAGCAGGCAATGAATCCAACATTTTTCTTCATGCTGAAGCCCTTGTGAGCCTGATGCATATCAATGTCAATGACCCTGTACCAAGGGATGATGAGAGAATAGAAGCCTTCCAGGATCTCAAAAGCTTACTTTGCAGTGCACCCGCTCTTGGAATGCCAGACTACACCAAAGAGTTCATACTCTTTTGCCATGAGCGAAATGGGTGTACTTTACCTGTGTTGACACAGATGCATAGAGACATTAAACTTCCAATTGGCTTCTTTTCAGCACCCTTTGATCCCGTAGCCGCAGCATTGCCTAGTTGTCTCAAAGCGATTGCAGTGGTTAGCCTAAGCATTCAACAAACAGAGGGGATATTGAAGGGTAATTCACTTATTGGGATGGTGCCACCTTCTATTGAGATTGTCATGACTCATATCCAAACACACCATTTGACCAACAGCCACTTCGCCTGGTATGAGAGAACCATTTTGGCTGCAGAAATTGTGTGCATAAGAAGGGGCACCACCCTAAATCCTGCTTCTTTATTGCCTACACCAGACAGAGGTGAAGAGTGTGATTTTGATCATGATTCTGTAAGTATCACCGAGTTATGCACAAAGCCAAGACCAGACATTCTGGATGTTCCCCTTCTTGAATATGACCATACCATTTTTGTCAACGTATTCTGTTTGAGAGACTGATGCGACATTTTGAGAGGTGCATATGCTGTATGTACCCTAACTTGGAATTGTGGAAGCATCCAATCTGTGCCATGTAACTTCTGCACTAGTACATGAACGTATTGCCCTTAACTGAGCCTGTTGTACTTCAGAAGGCTCACAAGTTCCCATTTACTATTTCAGCCAGTAGGGATTTGGTGCATGACTTTGGTTAGCTGTGGTCCCAGAAAGGGAAGAAGCATATTGGTAAGAAGTGCTTGGTAGAGCATTGCAGAGGCCCATGCCAGGTGATGCTGGTCACTATCACTGGTGTGACGTGTGCTGGACCGGCAAACTGGATACGTGACTCACACACTAAGAGGGTGAGATGAGAAGAGGAAGAATCAGAGCAAATATCCACTAAGTCTTTGAGTCTGCTTAGTCTTGAGATTTCAGAGGCATCGGACGAGGGAGAGGAAGACAAGACTGAAAATTTGCAGTCCCATGTAGCAGAATTTCAACAGAGGTGAGAGTGGAACAATGGTACAACTGAGACACCAGACTCTGCATCTTCGCTGAAACAACAAGAACTTGAGGCAAACTGTACCGACTAGAAGGAGATCCGACTCTGCAAGTGAATTAGCCTCATCTGAACCAGAAATCACCAGAACATCCTAGAACAAGGTCAGGGTGGGCGTAGTACTACTAGGCGGAATTCCACAAAGTTGAACAAAAACTCTGTGATTTCGCAACTTCGCTCCATCTGACTCCCAATTATTAAAACAGAGACCTCATATACTTTTGGTAAAATAACAAGTATCTCTGTATTTACATGCTAAAATGCATATAGTCATTTACAAAAGTGAAAATGAAAATTTAGCAAGCAGTGAGATAGGTGATGATTTTGTGATCCTCCCAAACCTTGGGAGAGTACTAAACAGATGCCTTGTACACAAAGAGCACATCTTGCTGAACGATTCGGTGGTGGTCCCGTCCTCTTAGGACCACCCCACGCACAGTTATGGGCAAAAATGCAATCCCAACCAAACGCCCTGCAAAGCATTATGGGACGAGATTAGCAGTGGGCAGTGAACATTATAGTATCCAATATCAAAATAATTCTACAAAGAGCTGCAGTTCAACTAGTCGTTACTAGGTGTCCCTCAAGAGTCAAATGCAAAAGCATTGACATTATTACATCAAGTTGCAGTTGTTGATGCAGAATTAAAATCATTTCAGATTTCGAGGAAGCATTGTGATGTTAGGGTAGCTGCAGAAGTAATAACCTCTTCAATAAGCATACATCAATCCTGTTCTTTGATCTGATTTGAGCTAACATGGTGGAGCAGCACTGCAAAATTCTGCTTGCAGTTTTGGTAGTAGACATTTCTGTTTCTACAGTTAGGCGAATGTTAGATGTTCATCTACTGGAGGGAAATGTTTCCCACAAAATCCAACTAATCTAACTGCCAAATCTTTTGTTAGTAAGCAAATGCATGAAGGCAGGATCTTAAATACTGCTCATTCTGACAATATCTTTACTTATCACTACTATTTTCAGATGTTAGCTGAATATTTCAAAATAAAGCAAGTAGAGAATTGTTTTGTGTCTTCACATCTTCCTGTTCCCATAGTTGAGAGATCAGCATATTTTCACCTACCCATATCATATTCCTTTCCCTGTAATATCGTTCTGAATCTCATCTATCAGTAGCATTACTTTAAATTGTTTCTTACTGATTATGAAAAGGTTTTGGAAGTTGTATCTATTGTAAAAGATGGAAATATGTACTCATGGTCTACTAATCATACTTATCATTTATCTAAGGGGTTTAAACAAAGGGATCAGTGTGAGTATATGATGACATTCTATATTCCTGCAACAAACACAAGCGTGCATTATTTAACCTGCAAAATCAGCAAGGATGAGAGCATTTTTGTAGAATAATTAAATAAAAGACTAAAGCAGTAAGAGAGGTAAGGCAGAACCTATCAACGGAAAGGATGAAGAAAACTTAGAAGGTTAACCCAAGGTTAAGTGTTGACATTGCTAAGAAAGCATCCTCATGCATGATAAGATGACATGAAGGAAATGAGACTCTTAAAACAGTGGGGTGGAGTAAATGTGAGCATAGTTACTTAGCTAAAGTGAGAACCCTTGCTAAACTACAGGTAAGTATTAGAGGCATATACTATGTGTGTGGCAAATCAGTTTACATTCAGGTAGCATGCAACTGGGTAGGTAGTTGCTATGCAGAATTAATCTTACGCAGGATTGCCACACTAATAAGCTAGAGCTTCAGCTTGACCACTATATAAAACGAAGTCCGCGCAGCTTTAAGCAGATACTCAGCAACATTTTTGGAGCACTAATACCCTCAGTGGGAGTGGCCCTAAATGATGTGGTGAAAATGAGAAAAATATCAAATTTAGTTGACAGGTGTGCTACTAATACTGCAGGTGCCATACGAGTGATTATCAACGAGTTGGTTGCTATGAGAGTTATGATAATCTTAAAAAGGCTTGCTTTAGGCTTGCTTCTTGTAAAGAAAGGTGGAGTCTGTAAAGTAATTCACGCTAGGGAATGTTGTGCTTCATTTCCTAGAGTATATAACCAGCTTTACAGTTATGCTGAAAGTATCACTAACATTACGCATGAATTAACTGAGCTGGTAGAGACAGGTGCCTAGGAAGAAATTGTCTCTATATTTGGGTCTAGTGGAATGGGATTCACTAAAACAGGATAATCGTTATGGACCGTAGGTGGAGGAACACCAAAATAATTTTTGACTCCTCTTTTGGTGATGCTTCTCGTATTGCATGTGTGCTTTTTTTCCTAAAATTCTGCAAAGGAATTTCATCAAATGGTGGGCTACAATGTGGGTTCAAGAAGCTGTCAGCAACGAGAGAAAAAAAAAGAGAATTGATGTAAAGGTTTGAGAAATGCGGAGTGAACTCCATGATGCCATTAAAGACTTGGAAGGATCGAAAGGAAAAATCCAAAGATGATGAAAGCCCCATTGTAATAAAGAAGCAGATGTGATGATTTAGAAATCATCTGAGTGGGGGTTGTGGAATTCGTTTTTCTGTATTGTAGTGTTTAATGTATTTGAAATCGAACCTATGCTAAATTAAACCAGTTTCATGCTATCTTCCATTTCAAATCTAACATTGTAGTGCACGACATGATCACCTCTGCTATAGTTTTCCTTGCCATAATAAAGAATAGTGAGCTTATAGTGCAAAGACTAAAGGTTTCCTTGTCACACTGGACGTGATGGCTGTCCCAGGTTGTATTTCATACTTTGTATCAATTCATGTTACCTGAATTGACTCTGAGAACAACTGAATCCAATGTAATAGTATTATGAGATAATCTTCAAACACATAATATAGCAAAATGCTTCTTGTTAGAAATGGGGGTCTCTAGTTGGCAAGGGTTTGCACCTTGGTCCAAGTAGGGGCCCTTCTTCCTAGTCAGGGCTAGGGGGATACATTTCTAAAATAACTCCAGCTGACCCCCTTGGTAGCTTGGCACAAGCAGACAGGCTTATCTCAGAGGCAGTGTGTAAAGCATTTGTGAACATACACAGTAATACAGTGAAAACACTACAAATGGACACCACACAAGTTTAGAAAAATAAGTAATCTTTATCTAAACCAAACAAGACCAAAATGACAAAAATCCACAATACATTATTGTATTGTATTGTAATTGCATTTATGTAGTGCTTACTACCCCTGACGAGGCGTCAAATCGCTTTTTCAGCGAGTAGCACGCTACTCCGGGACCCATAAAGGATTAGTGTTGAATTAGTATAGTGAAATATGAAAGTGATTAAAGAGGTGGATAGGTTAGTCAGTTATTTGGATTCCGAAGGATAGCGGAAGGATAGAAGAGGAAAAAAGGTTCGTATTTATATAGCACTTGTTACCCCTGATGGGGTGTTGAAGCACTTTTCTGGCGATAAAAGGATTAGTGTTAAAAATTAGTATAGTGAAATATGTAGTAATTTGAGTGGTGGATATGTTATTCAGTTATTTGAATAGAGAAGGGTAGCAGCAGGATAGAAGAGGGAAAGAGGTTTGTATTTATATAGCTCTTGCAACCCCTGATGGGGTTTGAAGCGCTTTTTTTGGTGCGTAGCACGCTACTCTGACACCCATTATATACTGATAGATGTATAGGGTGAGAAATAGGGTAGTGCATGTGAAAGAGTAGCAGAAAGAAGTTTGAGATGAGTCAGAAAGTTGGGTTAGAAGATATATTGAGAGAAGTATAGGGTGAGAAATAGGGTAGTGCATTGGATATGATGAATTAGAAGAAAGTGATAAATATATAGATCCATAAGTACATTGAAAGTATATAGATGCTTAATGGAGGTAGGTATGTGTAAATTAAAGATATTGATAGAGGTACAGGATGAGAAATAGGGTAGTGCATTGAATAGGCTTTTTAGGAGGAAATTAACAAACACACAGATCCAAGTACATGGAAGGTACATAGATGCACAATGGAAGAAGTGCATGTAGACCAAAAATGCACCAGATAAACTCTGATGTTCAAGTGTATTGTACCTTAATTTTTTAAAATATTTTTTTAACATAATTCTACATGTTTATACAAAGCAATACACAAAGATAGGTACATATCTGTAGTAAAAAATAAATGGTTATATACAGAGGGATATCCTGTAAATTTCTGTTTTCGTATGGTGCTTATGTGGGGAAGATAAGGTGGCTGTCCGTGGATCTTATGTTGGGGGTAAAGAGTTCCATAGTGTGGCTGCTTGAACAGAAAAGGATGTGCCAGTCATGTTTTTTTTCTTGTATCTTGGGATTTTGATGTGTGATGGCATTTTAGAGCAGAGGTCCTTTGTTGAATGTGTTTGGCGACTTTATTCCTGATGAAGAGTGGTCCCAATCCATGTATTGCTTTGTGAGTGATACAAATCAGCTTGAATGTGGATCTTCTGGCAACCAGTAACAAATGCAGGGCTTTCAAGGCAGGTGAGATATGGTCTTGCGGTTAGATATGCAAGAGTAGTCTGGCAGCCGAGTTCTGAATCTGTTGTAGTCTTTTCATGGTTGTTAAAGGTGATCTGTGGTAAAGGCTATTGGCATATTCAAGTTTGGACAGATCAAGGGAGATTGTAGCTTAGACCTTCTGTTGAAATCCTAAATGAGGGGAAATTTGTTACAGCGTTTTTATAGTGACAAAGCTTGATCTTGCTAGTTTGTCCACTTGGGCACTCATTGACAGCTTGACTTTCAAATGGTAGAAATAGTTATTTTTCAAAGCAAATTGCAGATGCAACACTTTTCACACAAAGTACCTTGAAACAAAAAGGGCCACAGGGAAGGCGATGTGTCAGTTCCTTACAGGCAGGGAAGGTGATGCATTGGTTCTTTGCTTCGGGAGAGGTGGTGTGTCAGTTTCTTACTGCTGCGCAGGGGGGGTGATGCATCAGTTCCTTACTAGAGAGGAGGTAATGCGTCGGTTTCTTACTGCGTGGGGAGGTGATGCGTCGGTTTCTTACTGTGTCCCACAATGATGCAACAGACCTGGTACCTCAATGCGATGTATGACAATCCGGGACGATGTGTGGGTTCTTCCAGCCTCGGACAGGCTCTGTGTCCGTTTCTCCAGCAAAGCGTCAGAAACAGGTACGGATACGTCATGCTTCTTGTCGTTGCGTTGCTGTTCCAGCTCCCAACAGCCAGAACAACCTCCAGGGGCCCAGAACAGCTGCAGGCACCTCTTGGCAGGTCAGAACTCCCAGCTAGGCAGTTCAGGGGAGCTGGTGGTGAAGTATTTGTGTCCCCGAGACTCCAGAACAGGTGGCAAGCTCTTCTTCAAGCCCTTGGAGATCTTCCTCAAGCAGGGGATACAGCACACAGCAAAGTCCTTTCCCTTTCCTTGTCAGAAAGTAGTGACTGCAGGCCAACCCCAGACAGCAAACAGCACAGGGCAGAATTACTCCTCAGCTTCTCCAGCTCTTCTTCTTGGCAAATGTTCCTCTTGATTCCCAGAAGTGATCTAAATGTCTGGTGTCTGGGCCCCTCTTTTTATAATACACAATCCTTTGTTCTCTGGAGCAGAGAAGCTCTTTGCCCAGCTAAAACCAGTTCTGTCATCTCGGGTTCAGCTTCCTGGCAGGAGGTGAAGACACCATTATCCTTGGCAGACCAGGCCCATTCAGGTGTGAAAGAAATCTCCTCCCTCTACTCTGAATGCAGCCCAGGTCTATTCACCCCACCCCCACTCACCCTGGAAAGGCAGGACACACCTAACCCCCCCAAGTGGCTGTCTGAACAAAATGCTCATTCCCAGCCCCTGTCACTCCAAAGCCAGTCAATACACAACCCTAGCAGAGGAACACTGGATGGTTAGGCAAGAAAATACCTACTTTCTAAAAGTGGTATTTTCAAACCTAGAATGTAAAAATCACCCTTACTAAAAGATGTATCTTGACATCCTGAGTTCAGGCATATCAAACTTTATTTTCCTTTCTCGTTCCCATGGACAGTTATGCTTATAAGATGTTATAAGCAAACTCCCAATTCTATCTTATGGGGACAGATAAACTTAAAATAGTGAAAAACGAAATTGGCAGTATGCCACACACATTAGGGCATGTCCCACCTTTCACATACACTGCACACTGCCCACAGGGACTCCTTGGGCCTACCTTAGCGGTGACTCACATGTAAGAAAAGGGAAGGTTAGGGCTAGGCAAGTGGGTGCACTTGCCAGGTCGACATAGTAGTACTACACTGCACACAGGTACCGCAATGGCAGGCCCGAGACTATGTTGCAAGGCTGCTTGTGTAGGTGGCACAATCAGTGCTGCAAGTCTACTAGCAGCATTTGGTTTACAGGCCCTGTGCACACACAGTGATCTGTACAAGGGACTTAACAGTAAACCAAATAAACCAATTATGGAAACATAAATCCATAACAACAATTGACAAAGGGAGCACTTGCACTTTGGCACTGAACACCAGTGGCAAAGTGCCCAAAGCATCTAGACCAGCAAAACAAAGTCCAGCACACAGCAAAAACACAGGAGGCAAAGGCAAAAATTCAGGGGAAACCCATGCCAATGATGCCAGGTCTAACACTTCTTATTACTCGTTTACCATTGGTGCATATTAAAAAAAGACCTGCTTTTTCACTGTTAGAGAAGACCACTTATCACCTATTTAGAAGGCAATGTATGCTTGATTTTCTATTGCGCTTTACTAAGTTCTTTGTATTTACAGTTTATATACTATTATACTAACTGCTTGATGGTCCAGGTTATATATTTCTTCTTTATATTCTTTAAGTAAACATGTAAAGTTTAGCCCTTGCCTGTCATTCTTATTGTGAATGTTACTTTTATGTGATGATCTGTAAGATATTGTTATATCTAAGGTTTCTACCTTACATCTTCCCTTTTTCTCTGCCTCTGCTGTTCAGCCAGTAAGAGTAGAATGTTACTGTGAATGTGATGTCATTGGAATGTTTGGTATGCTGTGACTGGGACTGTCAGTTGGATCCTGGGCTGAGCAGCAGAGAGGCTGCTCCTGGTGGGGTTTGATTACATCTTTACGGGAAAACTTATCTAACCATCTAAGAACAATAAACATTGACAAGGCATAAGTTTCCTCCAACCTGCTTCTTCCTGCCTGATTTCCTTTATCTGCTTCTGACTGGGCATACTTCCTGATACATCTTCTTCCTACCTGATTCCTGCTGCCATTGTCTGACATCTGCTGCTATTGACTGGGTGTACATTACTTCTGGTGTCTGCTTCCTGTCGCCTGTTCTTGCTGCCTGTTTTCTGCTGCCAGTTACGTTTGCTACCACGGATATGGCATATGCTTCTTGCCTCTGCTCACCTCATCTTCATCTCTACAAATTAACCCTCCAATAGTATATGCAGCCATGAATTTTTGACCTACTCTGGACGTTAACTATTTGGCAAAGTTAAACTGTCACCTGTGAAAATTCTTGTACTCTGGATTTAACTTACTCGCAAATGTATTTTTTCATGCTCACAAAAGAATTCAGGACAGTTTTATGTTCGGTGTCTTAATTCAACCGAGTACTGGTTTTTATCATTTTGTGGCACAAACATGCAGCGCTCTTTCTCACCGTTTACTTTACTGACTTTCGAATTCTTCAGGAGGACTTCATTCACACTGCGCACGCTGGAGCCTTATTTCCTTCATTGTAGAGGATATGCAGCTCTTGGACTGCCGTGGGAATCCTGCCAGGTTTTGCGCAGCATGAGCCTTCCAGCGCGGCGTCTTCGGCGTGCCGCCATTTTGCGGTTGGCAGCAGCAGTGTTCCAGTTTATCCCGGCTGCAAACCACGTTTTTGTCATCATGGGTCAGCCACGTAATATCACTACTACCCTGTTCAGTTTTCCACCGGAGCATTGCTGTTTGAATAGTTCTGCCGTAGCGGGTGAGAACTATGATCACAATTGAGCGTTTAATTCCAGCATTCTGAATACCGTAACTTCAACCAAGGTTTTGTTTTCTCATCTCTAGATGTTCTTCAAGCCCTGCATGTTTTTACGGACCACGGTGACTACTTTATTTGTTTTAGTTAATTGTTTTGAGACGTATACCAACTTTATCTTATTAATTCTGTAACTAATACTATGATACAGTCCTTATTGTATTGCCAAATTGCCTATTTCATGCTCATTTTCTCATATTTGGCTCCCATTACTACGGTGTTTTATTATTATTATGCATTGTTATGTTTCTAAGTATACCTACATTGATTTTTTTGGCTCTGTTACCATGCTATGTGTTTAATTATTTTCCTGTATTGATTTATTCTTGGATGTACTTCTTTTCATATAATTTTATACATTTTACTGTATTAGTTATGTATTTCTTGTTTGGCATGCAGGTTTTCTTACGTTTTGCTGTCTGTACTTTGTTGTGGAGCATTTTTCTTGTTTCTCTGATTCGTTACATGATTTTTTCTTACAGTGCATTTTCTATATTGTGTGCAGGTTTGCATACGTGGTCTAATTTGAGGTGTGACTGAGTTTTCTTTGCTATGTAGTTCAGCTCACCCAGATCACACTTTCCCTACATTTTCATACGTGGTCTAACTTGAGGTGTGATCGAATTGTATTTGCTGTGTAGTTCGGTTACCCAGATCGCACTTTCCCTACTCTTTCATATGTGGCCTAACTTGACGTGTGATTGAATTTTATTTGCTGTGTAGTTCAGTTTACCCAGATCGCACTTTCCTTGAGCATTTTTGCTTGTTCCTCTGATTCTTTGTATGATGATACTTACAGTGCATTTGTCACATTGTGAGCAGGTTTTCATATGTGGTCTAACTTGAGGTGTTACTGAATTTTATTTGCTGTGTAGTTCAGGTCACCCAGATCGCACGTTCCCTGCACTTTAACGCGTGGTCTACCTTGAGGTGTGATTGTACTCTTAGCTTCGGTGTTGTACAGTTTACCCACATCGCATTTTCCTTGCATTTACTGTTGGCGATTCACAAATGTGTTTTCACCATTTTACATTTTTCACTTCATGTCTTTCTTTAGGTTGATGTGTTAGGTGTATGCCACCTGTGTTACTTTCTTTAATTTTCATTGCTTTTTGTTTTGGGTGCTGGTCATCCATTGCTTTCTTTTGTTTGTGTCGTTTCCTTCTTCCTGTTGCTGTGTTTCAATCCTTCTCGCTAGTCTGGCTAGTTGGCGAATTTGTGGTGGTTACATTGGTGCACTAATTCTTTGTTAGTTTTTTGTGGTATGCCTCTTTCTTGTTCATGTATGTATTTTTTGGTTGCTTTTCTGTTCTTCTACTATTTTCCTTCCTTTTGAAACTTCGTGCTTCAAATGTTTGCTTTGCTAAGGAAGGAGATGTGTGTCTTTTCTAGTTTTTCGATTTCCTTTACTCTATTTTCATGTTTACTCATTGCATACTGTTTATATTTTGCATTTTGTACTCCTTATTGCTTCCTTTTACATCACCTTTCTACTTTCTTATTTTAGTGTGTTTTGCATAACTTATGTGCAATTTGCTATACTTCTTCTGGCAAGTTTCTTCAGTATTACTGTGATGTTACTGCAATGTTACTAGTTATATCTGCTTTCTCTTTGTTCATTTTATAAAGAGGGAAAGTGTGTTATATCTAAGGTTTCTACCTTACATCTTCCCTGTTTCTCTGCCTCTGCTGTTCAGCCAGTGAGAGTGGAATGTTAGTGTGAATGTGATGTCATTGAATGTTTGGTATGCTGTGACTGGGACTGTCAGTTGGATCCTGGACTGAGCATCAGAGAGGCTGCTCCTGGTGGGGTATGATTACATCTTTACAGGAAAACTTATCTAACCATCTAAGAACAATAAACTCATCATCTGTAACATAACCAAATCTACTGGAACTCCTTACCTACGACATAACAGATATACATTAGCGAAACAAGTACTATCGGGGAGCACCAAACTTAGGATGTCGGACGGAAAGCGTCCAGACCACCAGTCTCACGGAAAATGACCGTACGACCGCACCGTGGTTAAACCAGCGGTGCTATTAGGATTCCCCTCCAGCAAAACCCGACCGCGGCGGATGGATGTCTCCAAAGACCGCTTACCGCGGATCGAACCATAGAAAAACCGACCGCTGCGGACGGAGTGGCCGCAGTAACAGGCCCAACTGCCGACAGTGCAGCGGAGTCTGTCCGTGGGCTGGCAGCGGTGTTGCGTGGGTGGCGTGTGCCTGATGCGGGGGTGATTGTGCTGAGGTGAGACTGGTGTGGGTGCACTTGTGTGTGTTCCTGTCCCCACCAGGGTGTCTGGTGTGGACAGGTACCAGTGTTCATGCATGCTGTGGTATGTGTGTATTGCATGCTTGCGTACCTGCGGCGGCGTCCACGACGGTGCATGACTTGCTAGTAGTGAAGTAGGAACAGGGGCGGGAAGGCGTGTAGGGCTGGGTCCATGGCGGTCTGGTCCGTGCGGTGGGTCTCATGGCAATGCTTTCCCTCTCCGTTGTGGTGCTTCTGCCGTTTATGAGATGGAGGTGTATCCGCTGCGGTGTTCTGGTTTGTTTGGGACATCGTAATATTGCGGACGGTCGGGACATCATTCCGCACGGCGGTGAGCCTGGATTGGCTCCGTCCGCCGTGGTGTCTGGTGTGTTCCCGTGGCGGTTCACGTTTTTACGCAGCGGACAGTAAATGTGCCCAGTTCCCCTTCCTAATATGGTGGATGGAAGGCCTGCTGCAGGCGGACGATGAGGTGCATTTTCCGCAGCCTCCAACCCAGCGGTCATGCATCCGTCCACCATCCTAATCGGCCCCAATGTACAGGGACTGGACCACTCCCAGTCCGAGTCAGTGGCGTGCATTAAGCTAGTAAAAGGGTGACAGGTTTGCTGCCGGCACTAGTTAATGCAAATACAGCTTGAAATTGACTTACCAAGAAAGTGGGAAGGGCCACTTTTTACAACTGTTGCACAGTATCTGTTGCAGTCAAAAGTACAAGTACATTTTGAGTATATGAGGCTGAAAGGCATGAAGAAGGTTTGTGAGATGGGTGGATGGTAAGATCATGTGTACCGCATACGATTGCGTTCAGGATAGGTGGTGGTGGGGTGACTCTTCTGTGGGTGGGATAGGCTAAAGGAGGGCAGAAGATTGCAGGGAAGGAATGGAGTATGGGAAGGAGGATGGCGTTTTGGGGGGAGGGACTAGGAGACTGTGCTTGTTTAAAAACCTAATGCAAACGTTTCTTACTCAGTCCATATGGTGAATGATACAAGCAATACCAACATTATGCTAGTCATCCTGAATGGGAAGGGAATTAATGCCCTTATTAAGTGTAGTAGGATTCTGCATAAATAGCAGGCTTTTCAAACCGATGTTGCATGTGTGCAGTAAACTACAAATGCAGCCAAAGATAGACTACTGTATAAACAACTAGGCATCAAATATATATTCAATGGCTCAACTAGTGCCTCACTTAAGAAGACAGACATCTTACTGTTTATTACCTGGTCTCAGATATCGGAAGCCAAGTGATTTCTGGGGGTATATGAGCTCTAGTGGGTATAAAATCCAATTACACTGTTTTCAATCTGTGATCTGTTTATGGGCCTAATTCATTTTATGATATACAAAATCAGCTTTAACTAAGCTAGCAGCCAATATACTTGTTGAGGAGATCAACTGTATCCAATCATTGACAATCTATACAACTAGGCCTGGCGTAATTTTAATTACGCCTATGTAATTGGAGTCAATGTGCATTTTCTCGTTACTACTGTGATGTGTAATTATCGATTTTTCAGCTATGATGGCATACAGCGTATCCGATTCTCTCTTTGGGGAAAACAGGAACACGAGAAGCAGTTACACAAGGCAATAGCACGCATGCTCATGTTTTGAATGCGAGTGGCATTTCTTTAAGGCAGGCGGCCTCCCATTAACATTTCAAATAGATTTTTTTCTTGAAAGGCCAGACAATCGACTAGAAATGCATTTTCAGGTAGATTTTTACCCAAACGGACCGTTTATGTATTGTTATCGGGCAAAATGCTCTTTTTATTTTATTGTTTTGTTTAAACAGGACAGAAAGGCCATAGGCACTGAGACTCCTCTTCTTGTCTTGAAGATTTCTCCCACAGCTTTGTCCAGCACTTGATCACTTTGGATTTGAATTTTAGAGGGAAATCATCCCACTCTTTGTCTGCAATCTCGGCTGTGTCCACACCCTGAGAATCTTAACTTTTTGGGAAAAATCAAGTAAGTTCATAGCATCACCTTGGAAAAGTTTGTTGTTTGAGGGAAGCTATGCACCAGTATTTTTGTTCCTTGTTTTGCTTTGAATCCTTGTCAGTGGGTGGACTGGAGTTTGGACTGGAGTGGGGGGAATTGTTGGATTAACTTTATTTTAAGGGGAAATGTTTGCACTTTTTTGATGGCAGAGACCTGAAGTTACATATCATTTGTCTCTATTTTCACGCGTGGGTTTTGTGAATTTTGTACTAAATTGTTTTTTACTGTAATGTTACTTTACTGTTTGCTGCCTAGTCCACCCTGCACTAAGCCTTGGGTGTATTTTTGATGTATTTTTCACAATCTCACTGCTGCTGTGCTGTATGTTTTTTAAAAACCTGCAGGGAAGTTGTGGTGGATGGCCTTGGATTAAATACAAAATGTATATTATTTATAGTCTACATGTGCCGGTTGGTGGCTAGGGTTGGGGTGAACCCTGGAGTCCAGGCCAATGTCACAAGACATCTTCCTTTCCTCTCAGGTACCTTCTTGTTACCTGGGGCCTCATTTATGAGAAGTGACGCATCGCTGCGTGAAAACAGCGATGCGTCACTTTTCATTACGCCCTCCTTGCGACATGCTGGATGCGTCATATTTACAGTATGACGCATCATGTCGCAAGGAGTTACAGATACGTCAGTATTTCTGACGTATCTGTAGGCGCAAAAATGACGCATTGCTGGAGTGAGTCACAAAAGTGACGCAACTCTAGCAGTGGGTCATTACACATAGGCAAGTCCTATGTGAAATATGCCTGGTCAGTCTTAGGCCTGCTATGAGGCAGGCGTAAGATATTGATGTATTTGCGTCCAAGAAGTGACTCAGCGAAATCTCATAGATTTCACCGCGTCACTTCTGTGAGGCTTACCTGCGTCAGAATGCCGACCCTGCATACATTATACCTGGCGCAGGTATAATGTGGTGCAGGGGTTTACAAAGTGACGCATCTACCTAGATGAGTCACTTTGTAAATATGACGCAACATGGCACATTTTTACCCTGCTGGTGCGTCACAAAAAGTGACGCACCGGCAGCACAAAAGTGATGCAAGGGCTCATAAATAAACCCCCCAATATTTTTTGTGATTTTGTTTATGTATGACATGGTTTATACTGTGGTTGGGGAATTGTCAATTTAATGTTTGGCATTGCTGATTTAATGTCGATGGGTAATGGGCAGTTGCGTGTGTGGGCTCAAAAACATTGGTAAATTATATATTTGCAATCCTGTCGATGAATAATGGGCAGGTGCGTGTGTGTGCCCAAAACATTGGTAAATTATATATTTGCAATCCTTTCCGTGCAATGCTGCAAGATATTTTTTGGGGAGGATGGGGCAAGGTGCTTCAGGCAGAAATGGCAACTCTCTTCTTTGTTCTCCATGCCTCCTTCTTTGCAGGCCATGCAGTGGTGGCCATTTTAAATAGCTAGTGTGGGTTTTGCCATAGGCTGCCAAGTCTTCTTTGTTCTCCATGCCTCATTATTTGCTGGCCATCTGACCGTGGCCATTTTGTGTAGCCAGTGTATGTGTTTGCCATAGTCTGCTATGTGTTCTTTGCTCTTCATGCCTCCTTCTTTGCTGGCCATGTGGCAGTGGCAATTTTGTGTAGCCAATGTGTGTGCTTGCCATAGGCTGCTATGTGTGCTTTGTTCTCCATGCCTCCTTCTTTGCTGGCCATGTGGTAGCGGCCATTTTGTTTAGCCAGTGTGTGTGTTTGCCTTAGTCTTCCAATTGTTGTTTGTTCTCCATGCCTTCTTCTTTCATGGCCACGCAGCATGACCATCTTAGGTAGTGTGCGAGTGTGTGTGTGTGTGTGTTGTGGCCATTTCGTTTTTGTTCTTTTGGCCTACTTCTTTGCAGGCCATACGGCAATCACCATTTTGTGTATCCAGTAAGTTTTTTTGTGTTAGGTGGCCATTTTGTCTTTGTTTTCCATGCCTCCTCCTTCAGCAGCCATGTTGTGGGTGAGCTAGTGTCCACCATTTTGTGCAGCCAGTGTGTGCTTCAATACTTTTTTCCACTTTTACAAGCCATTTTCTATGAACATCGATAGATGAGTCCTATGACATTTTTGTACTTGTGGCTGATTGTAGTACAGGGTTATAGTTTTTAATTTATTTTATTGATGTTTGCCTGCACTGGCAGTTATTTAATCTATTGTTTATGTTTGCCTGCCTTTCCCTGTCTCCCACAGAATCCCTAAGGGCCCTTGAGGTCACAAGCAATTATTTAATGTATTTTTTCAATTTTTGCCTGCCGTCCATATATACTCCCCAAAGGCCCTCATGAACACTACCTATTATTTAATGTATTTATACTATTTATACCTGCCTCCCTCTACCTCCAATAGGGGCCCCATCCAATGGCCCTGTATGGACATCAACAAATAATTAAATTATTTATTACATTTTTTGCCTGAATTCCCATGTCTATAAAGGGACACAAACTAAACTTTTCTTTGTAATGTTGCAATGACAAAAAATACTTTCGCATATTTTCGGGTACACTATTTTTAAGCATTTGAGACAATGATGATTTAACTTGTGTTACACTGACTATGTTTTGATTACCCAGGTTCCACTTGCTTTTCCTTGTTGCTTTGCTTGCAGGTGCACAGGATATCACACACTCTACTGATATGGAGAAAAGTTTGTGAATTAGCTGCAATGATATCCGAGTCCTCCTCTGGTTAGTGCTTCTGCTCCTAGACTATGGTGGTGATGTATCAACAGCATCACCATCAAAACCTAAAGCAATATCTCTCAGCACTGCATTGTCTGCAATCATGGAGAACAGTTTTATTTATTTATTTATATTATTCAAAGAGTTTTATATAGCGCTGGCTAGACCCGGAGGTATCAGGACGCTTTACATGACAATCAACAATGTATCAGAAGAAGATCAACAATTACACAATACCTTAAAAAAAATAGGCAATACATTAGGAAGGGAGGGAAAGCAGAGAGAAAAGTAGTGGAGGGGGCAGGGGAGGTGAGTAAGGGAGGGTGAGGGAAGAGACAACAAGGGGAGACAAAAGGAAGTCTGGCTAAAGACCGACTGGGTAGGTGACGTCCAAGGAGGGAATCCCCGACCTGTCTCCCCTATAGCTAAACCAGGTAGCTCCATCGGGCATCAGACGAAATTGCTAGATCTCAATTGATGAGGGAATATTCACAGATAGACAGGTGGGGACTAAGGGCCAGGACGGGTGAGGGCAGAGGTCAGTGGAGAAGAGTAGAACGGGGAGGGGTCGGGGGTAGGTAGTTCGGTAAAAGTTCCCATGGCTCCGCTTCGAATCATTCTAAAAGCTGGTCCGTTCCTTCTCTGGCGCCATCTTGAGGTTAAAACCGGGTAAGATTTTCGCCAGTAACCTGGTGTAATTGGGACCGGTTGGTACGGTGGCCACAGTGTCTGATGCTCCCGTCCAACCGATGTCTGGAGATGGTTGAAACTGTTGTTTAGGTGGGGATTAAGCACCACACTTAGTTGCTGAAGACGGGGCTCCAGCGGGGCAGAGGCTCCGAGCAGCCATGTTGGTTCCTGGCTCCTCCTCCTCTCCCCTGAGGTGACACCTCAGATTGCAGCACAGAAGCGTGGCCCTGATATTTATGGTAAGGCGTCCCTCAGTTAAATATACTGGCAGAGGGGGGAAACAAGCAAAACCTTACTGTGTCTTAGAAGTGTGCTCTGCCATTTATATGCACCATAGAACACGTTTCTGGCGCCATTTCAGGAGCAAGTGAATCTAATCTGCAAAAACAATCCTGCTGCGACCCCCTTCACTTAAGGAGCACACGGAGTACCTCCAATAAAGATCACGCAGCTAACAGGCAATGAACAGCACCCCCAATAGAGTTATTCGATTTTCAATAATCCTCGCGTGTCCGCCATTTTAAAGTCAAGCATGAGCTGCTATGAGGAAGCAGATACTTTGAGCGGTCCCACTCTGAAAAATCTGAACAGAATGCCCAGGCTGCGATATCCAGAAATTGTACACGGTCTCCTCCCACCTCAAACAGCGCGCTTAGAGTAGGGTGATGATTTTCGTCATATAAAACATCGCCGCCATTTTGGGGTCAGGCTGAAGTGTTAAAAAGCTCGCAACTCGATCACCCAAAAACGATTATAAGTCAAATACCTCATCCGACATTATGGTTATCCATAAACGCCTTGGCCTGATAACGGCATGGCCAAACCTGACTTTACTGGACGATACGAGCTTCAGAGTGGAGATTATCCTTCTCAGGCGCCATCTTGAAATGGAATTGTCTCAGTCGCATACTTAAGCATTGCAGGTAAGTCAACACGAGGAGCCACAATCAGCAACAGATATTCAGTAAATAGTAGAAGAATAGGAGGTTGAGGTTCCTGCTGACCAAGATATTGGTGAGAATACTGCTCTCCCCTATCAGCTTCATGATCTCGAGAAAGTAAAAGAAGAGTCCTCCACATCTTCTTCAAGCTCCCCTTCTAATTATCTGGAGAGAGACTGGAGTCCGATAAACAAGGGAAAAGGAAACTCCCTGAGAGCCTTGAAAGTAGGTAATATGGTGATGATGATGTCGAGCCAGTAATCATCAGTGTGGAGAGTAGCACAGAGGAAGTATGTCTCAGCTCTAGTCAACCTGCGCAGAGGCATGTGGTTCTACCAACTTCGCAGGCTTCCACATTTGCAAGACCCCAGAAACCTGTAGCCTTCATGACCCCTAACAAAATCACAGCATGCTCTACAGAAAGGTAAATAACTTAACCATCAAGCTTTAACCTCATTTCTTCAAGCTTTGGCACAATCAGTAGGCTCTCCTCCAGAGTTTGACACATCTTTATGCTTAGCGAGCCTGAGGATAACATTGCAATATGTTCAGTTTGACACAAAAAACAGGTGTGCGCTACCGTATTGGAGTCCAACTGTGCCATTTGAAAAAACAACACTAAATCATGGTAGGAGCACCTTAAAAACATAGCTGCTGGTGATGAGAGAAAACCAGCAGCACAAGCGATAGAAGAAGGAAACGAGGATGAAGAAGAAGAGAATCACAGCAGCAGCATTACACAAAGCCTGGTTTAGCTTACTAGCCCATCCTAGCCACCACAACTTGAATCACTTATTTGGTATTACTCATTGGAGCAAAAAAGATACCTCATGGAAGCGATACACAATATAAAGGAGTCCCTTAAATCTTTACTGGCAGCCCAGCAAGGAGAAGAAACAAAGGATAAGGAAGGGATATATATTCTTGTTCTTTAAATTTTATTTAGTATATTGAGGCTTTCTACTGCATCATTTGCTCATTTCAAAATCTACGATTGAATGGAAGGTTGAATTGGTCTTTCTCCGCTCTCGCTGCTTATCTACCTCTTACCAAAAAAATGCTCTGCCCTCTTTGACGAGCTATCTGTGCCATGTACACTGGTCCACTCCATTTCAGTTTATTAATCACAATAGTCGGGGTAAGCTGCACATGAAATATAATTGTATATTTATTTTTTTAACCAGTCCATCTATGTAACTTCTGTAACATTAGTCTGAAAAGTACAGTTTGTCCTCAAGCTCAGTGGGGTCATCTGGAGTATAATCACTAGCCAAACGTGGGATCTTAGACAAATTGCCCTTGTCATGTCCAGTTGTTTGAGGAGCACTATAATCAATTGGAATGTATTGTTTAATCAACACCAATTTCCCCAAATTTTGAGATGAAAAACAATTCCTTCTGACCCTGACAACTGCAGCAGCTGCCAGTTGCACAAAAAGCCTGCACTGAAGACACACTGGCAGAATTCTTTATTGATAGCCTGCTGAACTCTGGCCACTTTTTATTCTTCTCATACCAACAGGTCAAGGGGTCTTGATCTAGGTGTTGGGTCATCCAGATAGTCTTGGACCATCTTCTGAATTGGCATTGGTTCTGCCACCTGCTGTGCCAGCATTTCCTGTGCCTCTGTATTTAAGTTAAGCCCTGCCGAATTACAATAACCCTTAGCAGAAGTTGGCATTGAAATTGAATTGGTTGCTGCTGTGGGTCTTGGAGTAGCAGGGGATTGTGTTGACTGCTGCTGCAGAGACTGCAAGCCAACAGCACCACACGCGGTGGAGGTTGAAAGCTGCACTTCACAACTTCTGTCTTTGGCCTTCACTTTGCAGTTGTTCTTCTTGTTGATCCCACACTTTACTGACTATCCAAGTCTTGTAAGCTAAAACATCTGTTTCTGTAAAAGGAATAAAATTGGACAGCAATCTTCTCTGTATCATGGATCCAGTATGGTTGCAAGTGGGTCAAGTGAAGGATAAAGCTATTAACCAAAGAAGCTGCTTCTTCATTGACCTTGGTAAACGTTTGTTCCATTTTTTTAAAAATGATCCTCTAGCAGATGCAACAACAGGATTGCTTGACTCATAGTACTGCCCCGCTTTGCTGAATTACCATGTCTTAATCTCAAAAGGAAGTAGCATTTGTATCACTCACTCCACTAGCTGCCATTTATCTACCTCCATTGTCTTGACTCTGGCAGTTGCATACCCTCTCCTTTGAATTACATAAACATTGAAAGACTTGTAATTCTCAAACGGTCATTGAAGCATGTAGTAGATTAAGTTCCAACGTTTTGGCACCTCCCGAGTGAGGGATTTTACAGGTAGTTTGTAAGCACACTGAAGGATCCTCATCTGCTGCCGGGCTTTGAATGAATGCAGAAATTAGTATATATTCTTCGGTAGATGACCAGTATGTTACTGACTGCCTCGTCTTTTTTGTAGAAAGTCCAGCACAATTAGGTTGGTGCAATTTGCTAATCACAGGACTGAAATTTCCACTGTCAGTTAAGGCTTTGACTATATTACTGCCATTGCCAGTGGTAACCAATCCCATTAGGAGACTCTGGGTGTAAGCCATTTGCCAAGATGTTGGCACACATATGTGGTTTCTCCATGAGGAACATCACAACTGTTGCACACCACCTAATGCGCTGAAAACCATCTTTAGAAGTGAGACCAGCACCTAGTCTGTGCTTAAGTTTCTGGAAAGAGATCCAGTTTGCAGTAATGCACATGCAATCAGTTGCCTGGCAACTAGTCCTCAAGTCTATCTTGCAGTAAATGGACTGAGCAGTGCTCAGCATCATAGCGTTGCCAACTAGCGATGCCAACTAAGTGCACACACAAGGAGATGATAGGCGGAGCACTGAAACTTTTCAGACACTCACCCCCAGTCACAAATCTAGATTAAAACCATCATCAGTTTTTTAGCTCACTTCACCACCTCAATTCAGACCCAGCTATATGCCAATCAGTCTTTTTTTTTATAACAATTTTTTTTGTCATAAGTTTCGAACAGTGCTGATTACATACATCAATTGCCAATATCATGATATACTTAGTTCAGATTAGTCTGTCAGGTAATACATTGTACACAGTCGCCTTAGGCCACAATATAGCACACATAAGTTGCAGGGTCCCCGATCCCAGGTACTTAAGCGGGTTATGTTAGTACGTGTGGGTTAGTCGCTTAAGTCTGGGTCCAACCCTTCAGTTGGAGGGCACAAATATTGCAGCGGAACGAATTCCACTTGCCCCACACCCGCACCCACTTATTTGGACACCCTCTGTGTATGAATACTGCCTTTTCTGCCATCATTGCTCTATCTAGGTCTTGACACCAGTGCTGATGTTGGGGGGCAGTGGGCGCGCCCCAATGTTGTGCAATGTTGCGTTTAGCTAGTATTATCCCAAGGGTTGTTCAAGCCTGTGCTGCATGGTTGAGGTCCGTTGGCTCCCAAATATTGAGCAGGCACCTCCGTGGTTCCAGGGGAACCTCAAAGCCACAGTCCCAGGTGATTGTTGCCATGACTGTCTCCCATTAGTGTGTTATGTTCGGACAATCCCATAGCGTGTGGTTAAATGTGCCCTTTTGCCCACATCCCGCAAACACAAAGGTGTCTCAGTCAGTCCAATTTTGTGGAGCATCGTACGAGTGTAGCATGTCCTGTTCAGTATCTTCAGTTGCACAAGTTGTAATCGGGACGGAATTGCCACCTCTCGCGGGGATGCCAATGCCTCCTGCCAGTCCTGGTCATCCATGTCACCCAGATCTGCCTGCCATTTTTCTCGCAAGGTGTGATTATTGATTAGTTCGCGATACGTGAGAGAAATTGCTTTTTTGGTGAGGTGGTCTGTAAGGAGGCGGTCCTCGAGTGGTGATGATTCGGGGAGGGGCGCTCCTAGGGGTATGGCTTTTGTAAGTGCATGTTTAATTTGTGAATAGCGAAACATCCATTTGATACGTCGTGCACAGCTGGGCAAATGTCATTATCTTTCCTTTCTTCCAAAGTCTCCAACCCTAGAGATACAAATAAGGTCCCATGTAGGGAAACCATTGCTGTTGCGGAGCATACCTAGTTTTGGTGTGTCCCACAGTGGTGTGAGTTGGGTGATGACACCCTTCCAACAGAGCGCTCGATGCACCGTGAACGATGTATATACTGTATGTGCAGTGGAGCCGGTCAACGCATTTGTCTTGGCCTTGTTGTATAGCGCCACCAGGGGTCCGTCAGTATCTAGGGTGTGTCTGTCAAGCAGGAGGGCTGGTTCCTCCTAGGAGGTGTTTAACCATTGGTTTACCACTATAAGCTGTGAGGCCGAGTAGTATAGTTGCACATTGGACAGGGCAATTTCACCATCGTGCCAGCTCCTAGTGAGTTTGGATATGGCTATGCGGGGGGCTTTCCTTCCCATAGGAGTACTCCCACCTCAGCCTCGATGGCTTTGAAATAGGAGTTGGGGACAGGGGTTAGTGTGTTTTGTAGGGCAGATAGGAACCATGGGAGAGCTATCATTTTGAATAAGGCCGCTCGGCACAGGAGGGTCACAGGTAGTGCGTGCCAGTGTTTCACATTGTTTTTAAGTCTTAGGAGAGGGGACATGAGGTTGCGCTTGTAGAATTGTGTGTGGCCTGATGAGATATGGATGCCCTGGTACCTAAAACTATCTCTCCCGCGTTGTATCTTCACGCCTCTGGGCAAACGCCGGGGGGACCGTGGAGGCCAAATAGAACCGATTTCGCCCAGTTAATCGTGTAGCCTGAAAATTTGCCATAGGATGCACAGATATCTAATAGACAATTAATTGAACGACTGGGTTAGGTCATGTACAATAATATGTCATCTGCGTACAATGATATATGATCCTCCCATCCCTCTGTCTATCGCAATCCTCGTATCACTGGGTCTCTTTTTATCCAAGTCGCGAGTGGCTCAAGCACTAGGGCAAGTAGAAGCGGGGACAAAGGACAACCTTGTCTGGTCCCTCACCCCAGAGGGAAGTCCTCTGATATTCTTCTATTAATTACCATGTATGCCATGGGTTGTGAATACAGTAGCCGGACTCAGGCACAAAATTTGGGCCCAAAGCCGAAATGTTGCAGTACAGCAAACATGAAGGACCACTCCACCCGATCAAATGCCATACTGGTGTCTAATGATAGAATGACCGCCTCTTCTTGGATAGTGGACATACGGGCCATTACTCCGTGAAGCCGTCTTAGGTTCATGGCTGTGTTACAGCCCGGCATAAAACCGGATTGATCGGGGTGTATAAGAGACGTGAGGTGCAGTTGGCGTCTGGATGCCAGTACTTTTGCTAATATTTTTGCTTCTGCATTGAGAAGTGAAATTGGGTGGTAGAAGGTGCAGTTCTGAGGGAGCTTACCCAGTTTGGAGATCATCACAAGAGTCGTTATTCTCTGATCTCTGGGGAGTATTCCCTTATTTAAACTGTCTTCATACATTTTTAAGAAATGAGGCCCTAGCGTATCTGCTTTTTTTTTTTGTAGAGTTCCACGGGAATACCGATGGGACCTATCGCTTTGCCTGGTTGCAGCCCCCTAATTGCTGCCTTGATTTTGTCAACTGTAAGTGGCTCATCCAGAGTGTCCGCCTCCTGGGTTGCCAGAGTTGGCAGACGTATGTCTTTGAGAAAGGGCAAATTTTCTTCTACGGTGGCGTCCATAGTGGGTGTGTATACTGTCTCATAGTGTCGCGCAAAGGCTGCCACTATGTCCTGTGGGTCTGTTATGTCCTCCCAGAAGCCAAATGTAATTGGGCCACCCAGCGACTAGCACGTTTTTTCTTATCTAGCCAGGCCAGCAACTTACCGGCTTTGTCTCCCACTTTATAAATAGTATGCTGCATTTTTGTAGCTCTCGCCCTGGCGCATAGTCCCTGTAAGCTTGTCGAGCTAAGGCTAGGTTATGTGTTGTCTCGTCAGTCGGGTCACTTGTGTGTTCGTTTTCTGCTAGGCTAACTGCGCTTTCGAGATCTTGTACCTGCCGAGTCTTGTCCCGTTTGTGTGAAGTAATTGCAGAAATGGTTAGGTCTAACAACAACTCCCTTTGGGGTATTATATTAGCATACCATTCATACATACACACCTCGCATACCATTCAAAATCAACTTGGGTCCGTATCTTAGTTACCGGTAAGTCAGTTCCCACTCAGGATTTAGAAAAAATATATAACCATTTATGATTTTATTTGGTTTGGTCTAATGACTACATCTGTGTTACATTAGAAATAGTACATCATGATGCAAGTTTAAACCAAAGGGAGTTGTTGTTAGACCTAACTGTCTTTTTGGTGTCCTGTCCCTTTGGAGTGTTGGACCCCTCTCTTTTCTTTAGAGGTAATTGCGGATATGGCCTGACCGCTTAACACTGTCTTGTATGCCTCCCATAGAGTACCAGAAGAAGCCACAAAGTGTGTGTTCTCTTGAAAGTAATGCTTTGTGGTTTTGTGTAATGTTTTCCCAATAGCAGGGACCTTCAAGTATCCTGGATATATTGGATAAATGCGTCTCTGCCCTGAGTGTTGCGATGTGTATGTTACCGATATAGGGAAGTGATCAGATATTCTTCTGGGAAGGTGCGTAATTTCCGTGACCGTCTCTAGGCTTGTCAGGGAGGAAAAGATATAGTCAATCCTGGACATACTATTGTGAGCTCCTGAGAGATATGTGTATTGATGCAGCAGGGGATGACGTGCGCGCCAAGTGTCCTCCAGCCTAAGCGCTTCTGTGAAATCTCGTAGTTGTGTGAGGGGGTGCCCTTGGTCTCTCGATGGCCATATATCCCAGGAAGCATCCAGAATGGCGTTAAAGTCACCTCCTATGATCAGTTCCCCTATGGGCAAAGTAAGCAAGAACTTACCGAGGGCTGGGAAGGCTAGACTGTGGAGTATGGGGGAACATATACAGAAACCAGGTTATAAGCTTGTCCTTCCCACTGACAAGAAAGCGCTGCAAAGCGCCCTTGGTCGTCTGTCTGAGTGCTCTGTATTAGCAGCGGGCAACTCTTTTGTACCAGTATCCCCACCCCTCTAGATCCCGTAGTGAATTCGGAGTGCGCTATCATTTTAAACCCCCATCTATCTAGTGCTTTGGTGGCTGTTCCCACCAAATGTGTTTCCTGTAGGAAGACCACTGATGGAGTTTGTCTCTTGAGATATTGTAGTACTAGCCCTATTTTTATTTTATCACCTAAGCCATTAACATTCCAGGATAGAAGGGTGAGAGGAGGGCTGTGTTTGTGAGTGCATTCCAGACGCGAATGCAAGGGGTCAGGAACTATGGGCTAGATGTAGGTAAATGTTATTTACCGATTCATAAATACCGAATTTTACCGATTTGGTATTTATGAATCAGTAAATATGAAGGGGGGAGATGTAGGTATTTCCAGATGTTGAAATACCGATTTGTTAATATTCGGTATTTACCGATTCGGTAAATACCGAATCGGTATTTCCTATTGATTCCTATGGGCTGTGAAGCCCATAGGAATCAATGGGAAATACCGATTCGGTAATTACCGAATCGGTAAATACCGAATTCTGCAAGGGTGCAGGGGGTGTCACTTAGACACCCTCTTGCACCCCAAATACAGGCATGTGTGCCATGTGGCACACAGACATGCCCTAAGGGCATGTCTGTCAGTCACATGGCATAGGTGTGCATGCACACATGTGCATGCACACCTGGATTCGGTATTTAACCACCCAATTGAATTGGGTGGTAAAATACCGAATTTGAAAGGCCTTTGGGACTCAGAAGAGTCCCACCTACATTTGGATTTACCGAATCGGTAAAAATACCGATTCGGTATTTTACAGAATCGGTAAATTTACCGAATAGGTAAATTTACCGATTCTGTAAAATGAAGGCCCCTACATGCCAATTCTTAAATACCGGTCGGTAACGGCCGAAATCGGCCGTTACCGACCGGTATTTAGGCTCCTACATCTGGCCCCTAGTCTCCCGGGGCTGTAAGGCGACTTTGGGACATTGGAGTCATTTATGTGAGTCGGTGGGTTGCCTGTGTACCAGCCCTGAAGTGTATGGCATCAGCATTAAACAATTAAACATACCTAAAATAAAAATTACAAACTTAAACAGTACCTTAACCAAAATCCCCCTTCCACCCCCCTCTCTGCCTCCCTGCTAGACGGATTTCCAACTACCCGCCATGCCAACTGTGCAGAGTGCTTTAGTCCCATGAACAGTACTTACAAAGGGGGTGAGAACATCTGGAGCACTTTAAACATCCCCCTGCTCACAGACTCTGGAGAGGTCAAAGTGTTGCAGAAAGTACGTCATCGGTATTGGGAAACACAGTTCAATAGTATGTTTCTAATGGGCCAGTCCCAGACCATCTTGGGTGATCCGAGTTATAGTAGTGCATCATTGCATGGGGTGATTGGACACCTCTGGTACGAGGCCTCGTCGTTGCTAAGTCGGTGTTAACCACCGTTGGTGGTTCAATGCTCTGTGTCTGTTTGAGGCTGGTCGTCTTCTCCTCCTACATGTCTCCGGCCTTGTGACACTACCTCCGCAGGGCAACGTTGGTGTTGTCCACTGTCTTTTCTAGATCCATTGACCCGACGCCAACCCTCCAGCCTGTCGTGCGCGTCTTCTGGTGTTTCGAAGAACAAGGTTTTGCTGTCTGCCACCACTCGGAGCTTTGCGGGAATGAGCATGGAATAGGCGAGTTCTCTGCGTCTTATTTCCTTCTTGACCTTGAGGAAGCTCCTTCTCTGCTTGGTGACTGCCGCCACGTAGTCTGGAAAGAACTTACTGAGAAATTACTGAGTTTTCTATGCGGAGTAGCGGAGCCACTCTCGCCATTTGGAAGATGGCGTTGCGGTCCCTGAAATAAAAAATCCTAGCCTGGATCGGTCAGGGGTGCTCCAGGTTTCGGTACCGCCCGGTACTCTGTGGGCTCTTTCCACTGAGAAAAAACTGGAGAGTCTCCTCGGTTGAAGCTGGGTCTTGATGAGGTCTTATATGTAGAGGTCCATGGCTGACACCCCCTTGGACTCCGGAACTCCCGTAATCCGTACATTGTTGCATCTCGATCTTCCTTCTTGGTCATCAAGTTTAGCTGCCATATGTTGGTTTTGAGCTTCTAATTGTTGGATCTTTCGCTGTAGGCTGGTGGTGTCCTTCATGAGGGACGCCATTGTGTTTTCGACCTCGGTCACTGTGGAAGCCATTTTCTGGAAGTCTGCTCAAAGGAACAACTCATCCGCAGAAAAAGACCCCACTGTTGTTTGGACGTTTGTCAAAGCGAACATTTTATCTTACAGTGTGACCTCTTGTTGGCCCTCGGGTGTGGCATTGACGTCCATGGGCATTTGTTGGCCAGCTGTGTCCGTGGCGCCTTTAGAAAATGTGTGTTTGTCCAATTCGGCTTGTTGGGTTACTCGTGGACCCCGACTCCCCATTGGATCCGCTCCGCGGGAAGTCTGGTGTTGCGCAGTACTCACCACTGCCTGACTCGTGACCGTGGGTAACCTTGCAACCTGTCGGGTCTCCTGCTTTACTATGTGAGGGCCTACGATGGCCACTTGTCTCGAATCCGGCAGAGCGCTGTCTTGGTACGATGGGGTGATAGTCTGTGGTCAGTGGCGGGCCGACCAGTGCCCTATTCAAGCCACACAAGATGTGGTTATCTATATGGTATTGCAAGTGCTGCACGTTTCCACTAATGTCTGTGATGGGCCCGAGGTGATGAGATCCTCAAAGTACTCAGGCCGTGCGGTTCCCCCACTTGCAGCGCACCCCCGCCTGCTTGTCTTGGCGCTTTATTACTGTGCGGTAGATGGAAGCTTGGAATTGCAGAGGGGGGGTTTAATCCGTCCCTCGTGTGTCTCTGTGCTCCTTATCCTGTATGGTAACTGAGGTGATGGCATTGGGGTGCCAGGAGAACTTGTTTCATAGGTAAAAGCTGCCAGTTTCACCAGGGTGAAATGGGGTCCCTTCAGTGCTATGGAGAATGCGTGGGCCTAAGCCGTCAGGTTGCGTTCTCACCGTTTGTAAGTCGTTGCGCATTCTTCTCCATCACGCTCCTGCCTTTTGTCAGGGGTACTGGCCGGGTGGCAAAATAGCTCCCACAGGGCTTTCGTTGTGTCTTGTCCCACTGGCCCCTTCTCAAACACCATGCCGGGGGGCCACAGGGGATCAGATCTCAGGCCCTGGCTGGACCGAAGGGCGTCACAGGTTTGCTAGCGCCGCCGGCATCTTACCGCGCGGGGCTATGAGGACCTGCAGGATGGTGACCGGGGGGCGCAGCCGGGCCTCTCTCCCTTGCCTGGAGCTATCATGCTTAAAGTGGGTCTTGCGGGGGCCTTCCCAACTCCGAGCTGCGTCGTGCGTTGCGGCCCTCGGAGCATAGTCTCTTCAGCGCGTTCAGCATCTCCTACCTTTCATTGCTTTTCGAGTGTCTTGTTGGGCCATGGGTTGTCTAAGTACGAGAGCCCGCTGCAGTGCGCGAGGCCACAGGCCGCTCTCCGTCACCTGCCCGCAGATCAATTCATCAGTGCCATCTCTGCTCCAAATTGGCCGGAACCAGCCCTCAGCATTCCGATGCTGAGAATCGCCTTGTGAGCCAGTTTTATCACAGATTAATGGCCGGATTAGTAGGGGATGTTTCAGTGCTAGCCGTAGCTCAGTTAGGTTGCACCCATTACGCTTGGCTGCAAGCCACGCCCATGCAAATCGGCTTTGACCCTGTGCCTCATGGGAACAGTCCAGCCATAAACTGCCAAACCAGGTCTTCCCTGAACCGGGAAAAGCATCCTGGGACTGGTTTCTGGGTAATACCCTTCATCAGCCAGGCTAGCTTGAATCCAGTGGCAAAGTGAGCAAGGGACCCACGTCTGGGCATACCCTGCCAACTTAGGGCAAACAAAGCAAACAAAAAACAATGGATTTAGTCCCAGATCTCTGTATTGGGGTAAATGTATGACATTGTACTGCATTCTGTCCATCAATTGTTCTTTTTGCATTTATCACTCCGAGTGGAACAGGTATGCCCAGATGTGGTTCCCGTGCTCTCCATGCCACTGGAGTCAAGCTAACCGGGCTGATGAGGGCTGAAAGCCCAAAAACGGTGCTAGGATGCTTGTTTCCAGTCCAGGGAGGATCTGGCCTGGCAGTTCGGGCTGGACTGTTCCCATTGGGCGCAGGGTCAAGACTGATTTGCATATGGCTGGGTCCAAACTGGAATGGCATGGTGAGCAAAAAAACAATGGATTTAGGCCCAGATCCCTGTACTGGGGTGAATATATGACATTGTTCTACATTCTGTCCATCAATTGTTCTTTTTGCCAACTAAGTGCAGCACTTTATGCTTTTTAAAAAATATTTTTATTGCAATTATTATTATTGAACATTCCAATGTGTGTAGTAATCATGAATGTATTGCATTATGGTTATTGATTTCATGTGTTTCATTAATAAATTATGACATATGGAGATTTCTTGTAGTGATCTTTTTATAAAGAGGCAATTGAACATTTTTGTAAGGAGACCAGCTGTCTTGGTGTCACGCTTCATCCTCGAGCCTCCTCATTCACCAAGAATTATTATAATGGCGAATGGGCTTTCTAGGTGGCTAGAAAGCACATGGTGGAGGAAATATGGGAGAGGGGATCCGTCCCAGTAAAATAAATATCACCTGGATGTCTCAAGTATCCATTTACTGTGGTGAGTAACTAGAAGATGGTTAAAAGTAGTTTGGTCGAAGCATCATAGGGTAATTGCATTATTCTAGTGAACATGTTTCTGCCTAATGATGGGGTCTGTGGCATTCATCAGGACCAAATTTGTGCTCATATAAATCTTGCATACTCAATCATGATTAGCAATTCTTCTTCTTGTAAAGCACTAGTGTTCAATTATGTAGGGCCTGATGGAGGGGCACAGCTGGTAGCCCCCATGTTGTCACCCTATCTTCAAAGGGAAAGCCCTGTAAATCACCTATTCTCCTAGAGCTTGTCCTTCGTGTGTCCTCCATGTCTTGATACCATGCTGCAAGGGTGACTGCGCTGCAGGGATGATTGTGTTTGTGCAGTAAGGGACACCTTCCTGCACAAACACAATCATTGATGGCGTTTTGCTCCTTCTATGTGTGCTGCAGAATGTATTTCTCCTCATTGCGCCACTTGAACGTCTCCCCTTGAAAAACATTTGATTTTGGTGCTGTCTCAGATCTACCACTCCTTGTAAATCTGGGAAAGTGTCAAAAAGCCATGGGTAGGGGTTTGGAACACCCATAGCAATAGCCATGACGAGTCCTTAATGCAGAATACAGCGTGAAAGAGGGCCATATTTACAAGGCTGTGTAAAGCCACGCAAAGTAGCTTTGCGTGGCATTATAAATATGGGCCAACAGACAGCGACAACCAGGGGGTTAAACAAAATGACGTTATGGGGCATTAGAGGTTTGTAAATATGCCCCACAGTGCAGTTTTCATCAGCAAGTTACTGATATAACAAATAATTAGGGAATCTCTGTACAGAATTACAACACTGTGCACCATGAACACAACAATCACGTTTTGGAGACAATTAAAATGTTGTTCCAAGGATCCCAAAAGACATAAAAGATATGTATTGGAATAAATAATTTGTAACTTACTGCCTGTATATGGTGCAGTATTCCTCCATATATAAAACTTTCTCCACCACTCCTGCATTTCAGAAAGAAATGAGATCACTTCATCCAACATAGGAAAGGAGCCCTACACTTACTATAGAAACAGAATAGAAAGATTCCTTTCAATTACACACACGACCTCGAAATGCTTCTCCTCTATGTGTTTAACCTTGAATCTTTCACAAATTTAGTTATTCTACTGCACACCAAGGTTCCAATGCAACCTTCGCTCATGGCCAATTAGTAATAACTAAAAAACATTTATTATAAGCTGAATGCATCATATACTCATTCAACAGTCTACATCAGATCGCACACATCTTATTAGGGCCTACACTAAGGGTGACTTATATGTATTAAAAAAGGAAAGTTTGGGCCTGGTAACAGATTTATTTTGCCAGGACGAAATGGAAGTTTGAAATCTGCACACACAGGCTGCAATGGCAGGCCTGAGACATGTGTGTTAGGCTACTTAATTCGGTAGCACAACCAGTGCTGCAGGCTCACTAGTAGCATTTAATTTACAAACCCTGGGCACATTAAGTACCACTTTACTAGGGACTTATAAGTAAATGAAATATGCTAATTGGGAATAAACCAATATTACCATGTTTAAAAGAGAGAGCACAAGCACTTTAGCACTGATTAGCAGTGGTAAAGTGCACAGGGTCCTAAAGCCAACAAAAACAAATTCAGCAAAAAGTGGAGGGTAAAGGCAAAAATGTTTGGTGCGATGACCATCTAGAGAAGGCCTAGTCCAACAGCCCACCTGACCAGTTCCAACTCAGCCTTCCTTGGCCCTTCATGGTGGCTTTTGCTGAAGTGAGTCTTGACCTCCAAGTGATGTTCCTAAGGTCTTTTTACCCTTGGCTGTTGCAAAGTGTGCTACTGCTAAACTCCTGAAAAACCTGAGACTTCTAAACTGTTTGGCTCCAAAGACCTCTGAAGGACCTGAACAATCCTGCAATTTCAACCCAAAGTAGGAGTGTTGCCGCCAGGCGAAAGATTTACATTGCTGTCACTCACAGCTTCTCTGTCATGCTAATTATTTTCAGTGGGATGTTCCTAAGAGGGTATTTGGCACTGTGGAGTTCTGTTTAGCTACAGCTTGCAGCCTAGACCCATTTGAGCTCCAAAAATGTGACTACGTCTAAACTTTGAAAGCTGAAAATTCAAGGTGAAGGCGCCAAAAGTATCCATCCAGCTAAGGACCTTCCTTGGCCATGAATTTTGAATTTGTCCCAATTGAAGCTTTCCCTCTAAAAGTCAATAGCATCACCTGGACCTCATTCAATTCTATACGGCATTGTGGAGGCCTTCTCAGCCACAGCCTGCTACCTTGCCCTGCTGAGGATTTTTGACTTCCATTTCAGAGACTAAGGGCCTAATTTATGTGTTGGTGAAGAGGCAACTCCATCACAAAGTTGACGGTCTTCACTCTTTGCCAACATAGTGGTCAGCACGCCCAATTAAAATAGTGGGTTGACTATAGATTTATTCACGGCAGAGAATTATCCATCTCCGCCATAGTTAAACCCCTCAGATGGCCTGGCGGAGTAAGGGTCATTGGAGGCAGTAATTTTGCCATTAAATTTGGATGGGAGATTTTAGAGGTCAGTTTTTACTGCCTTCCCCCACCAGGAAAACTATTACGGTAAAAGGGATTAAAAACTGCTAAATGCCCATTTCGCCGCTGGAGAGGACTTCCACGGTGAGGGAAGCATTGCGCGTATTACTTTCAGAATGAAAATTCCACTATGGGATTTTCTTGATTAAAATAAAAAGTAAAATAGTTTGGAGCAAACCTCTGTCATGATGATGCAGCTCTGCACCAAACTGGGAAAAGCATTGACAGGAACTGCCATAATGGGCATTCCTGACTATTTCAAAATTACTGTCAGGGCACAGGAGTAACTTACTCCTTCACCCTGGCGGAAAAACAGGCTGCCTCCCTAAATTTAAATTAGACCCTTAAGTCTGAAGGTGAAAATTCCAACCTAGCTAAACCTGCTTTCTGTTGCCAACCCATGTCTCATCTTGATTGGCCTTAAATAGCTTCTCTGTACCTGTCAAGTGCAAACAGATAGCAGTGTTTGGTACTTGATCGTTTTTGGAGCCTTTTTCATTTGAAATTTTAAAAAATATCTCTAATTCCTCGTATTGTTTTTTGACATTTTTAGCATTATTTTGTTAATTAAATAAGTATCTATTTTTATAAAATAGAGTGGGTTTATTATTGTGTAGTGTTTTTGACTTTCTAACTGTTTTGTTACTTCTAAATACATTACATATTTTTCTAGGTCAAGCCAGCCTGCTTCATGCCATAGCTACCAGTGGTTAACTGCACCCTGGAAGAGCCAGCATTGGGCCGAGATTTTCAAGAGTGAAAAAATAAAGTACAATGTTTCAAAATGGCAATGAGAGTCACAAAGGTCTGTGTGACACAAAATCAGTACTGTGAATCATTGTGACTCACACGAAAAATGGCCATCCAAAAAGGTGTCCACTTCCTCTTTTTGATTTACACAGAAATGCAATAATGGTTTGTCATCAGACAGGAAAATCCCTAACATGGTAATAAACATGTATGCACCGGCCCTGAGTGCTGTAGCTGCGGTGGTATCTGGATCCTTAGTAACAGTTTTTCGGTCATGTTTGGACGTGGATCATGCAGGTGCACCATGACCTAGGCTACCCTTAGGTGGTGGAAGGGTACTGCCTTCACCCAGTGGAGTAATAATCACAGCTCCCACAGTGCTCCGGGTGGCCCTCATCACAGTAATCTGGTCTGAGAGCTCCTGAGTGTGGTCGGAGGGGGCCTCATCCATGTACTTTGCAGGGGAGGCCTCAAGTTTCGTTACTCCGCTGCCAACACCTGGAGTTAAGTAGTGAGAGAGCGCAAACAGACCTAAATGTATGAGTGCATCACACTTACCTGTAGTAAGCACAAATCATGAGGAGAAATGCCATGAGTGCTAGTAGTATCTGCAATTATATTCTGAATGTATAGCTAATGTAGAGATTTAAGTAGAAGTGGAACTAATACAGAAATGTGTGACACTATATGATTTTATTAGATGTGATTATTCCTGAATCCATGTCGTGTAGCTGTTAAAATGTAAGATGGCATGTGGTTAAACGCAGAATGTGGTAGGCCTCAGGGCCAGAGCTAGAAGGTGTTTCTTTTCACGACATAGATTGCACTAATGTTTTGGTCATTGCATTAATGGGCCATGATGTATAGATGTGTTTACTGAATAATAGAATAAGAGTATTAACATGCTTTAATTAATGAAGAAGTTGAATGCTATAATTATTATGAGAAATGCTGTAGGCCTGAAATATTTTAACATTGATTTACACGTACTGGTCTGGGCCGAGAAATGTTGCGAAACTTTTTGGAAGTCTATGAGAGTTGGGATCTTGGCTGCAGATGTCTGTCTGCAAGAGAAAAGGGGGGATCCAATTATAAATAATATGAATAGAGGTCTGTTCAGAAGACGGCCCAGACATGGAGGAGGGTTCCGGAATGTTTTAAGGGGTATCAGCGGGCCGGAGAAGAGTCTGAGAAACAAGGTCAACTCCAACGTATGAGGCCCAATACAAAGCAGCATGGAAAAAGCCAGAAGCTACACCACGTGAGGGGCGTCTCACGAGGGGCGTCTCAAATGTTGTTGACTGTTTTGTATTAGGGACAGCACCCCTGGGTGGAGTTAGAGCAGATGCCTGAGGACCCTTTAGAGAGCGGATGGGTAGGCAGAGAGGGGTCATGACTGGAGAACTATAGGTTTTCACCAAGAGACTAAGAGTGAGTGACTTCCCTTGGGGGTCATTCACTGCTGACACCTTTTGTTAGGTTGAGACTTGGTTAAGTAGGGATACCATCTAGAGCAGGGTAGGGACAGCCTAACCTGTGTGTTTTTCCTCCAACTTAAATGAAGGAGAGATCTCAATATGCGTCAATGCTGATAGCTTTATTATTCTTAGAACTTGTGCTGGTAATTTCCGTTGCTCGTCTGAGGGCTTTCAGAGAGCACATGTATGTAGTTGGACCTGTGTATCTCGTGAATCTCATTCTGAGATGCCTGTATTTGCAGCTTATCCTAACCTTACAATAAACTTTTGAAAGCTAGAAGTTGTTTGTGATCTTTTGGAGCGGGGTCCTTATTGGGTGAACTAACTTGGTAAGAGATGCACTTTCTTCCCTCAATGACAGGCAACAAAGGTTCAGTCGACCAGATCGAGGTTTAGATCAATAGTGATAAGGTATCGATCAAAATCTCGCCCTTCCAGTTGGTAGCAGAGGATGGTTGCCTTCTTGAGGACGGTGACCTAGGCCAGGTTAGCTTACCCCAAGGCCCCTAGAGATCGATGATCGGAAGAATCGCCCGCCGAAGAAGATCCGGATGACGTGAGACAGAAAAAGCAGCAGTATCGGTCGAGAGTGAGTATAAAGGGTCATGCGTGTTAGATTGCGGTGTTTTTGTATTGTATCTATGTTGTAATGTCTGGCGGAGTTGAATGTCTGTAGAGTGACTGTGGAACAGGTTGTGAGCGCGCGCAACCGGTGGAAATCTTAAGTTCAAGGAGAGCTTAAGTGGTTCGGGTGTATCGGACACCCAGAGTAATTGTCAACTAGTGTGAAGGGGGTCATGAGGTACCATTGATCACCCGAAAGACCGAGATAGGGGGAACGTAAGAGTGAGTGCGTGAGTAACGGACGCTGGTCGGAGGTTACTGTGTGTGTAAGCAACCTATCAGAGAGACGATAGACATTTCGTCAGTTGTGTTGACAATTACATATAGACTGTGGACGTACAGTCGAGGGAAGTGACCGCTTGGTCGGAAGTAGTCATTTTTCGGTGTATGAATGGGATGCATGCATGACCGGGAGACGAGTTGAGAAAGGAGGGGTGCTGCTGCGAAGCGGAGAAAAGTGACGTCAGGAAGTGTCGCGCTGTGATTGGCCGACCGGAGAAAGACCGCGCTGTGATAGGCCAGCTAGCAAAGACGTCAGAAAGTGGCGAGCTGGGATTGGCCGACCGGAGAAAGACCGCGCTGCGATAGGCCAAGTTAGCAAAGCCGCGCCAGGATTGGTGGATTGTCATCAGGAAGTAAACAGAGTAGCGAGGCTGGATATTGTGCGTATAATTATGAAGTGTTTTAAATGGCTGAGAGCGGCGTTTAAAAAAGAGAAGCGGGGATCGGATGAAGGGGAAGAAGCCCCGCCGGAGGGTACGCCGGCTCGTTACATGGCAGTGAATGTTGGGCTGCATACGATCCTTTGGATAACAGAGTGGAGTAAGATTACGGAAGGAAATGAGGAATTGACGTTCCCGAAGTACGGGACGTTCAGATTAGAGGTGTTACATCGATTAAAATCAGTCATGACCTCAATGAGACCCTTGCCTAGACCGACCCAGTTTGAAGCCCTTGATGCATGGATTAGGGCAGCGCATGTAAAGAATATGAACAGACGACAAGAAAGGGTGAAACGATCGGTAAGGGCAGTACAGGATGCCAGATGGGATGCGGATGCTAAAAGATGGAGAGTGCATAACATGGAAGTCAATAAACTGTACCCAGTGTTAGAGGTGCCCGGAAATAAAAGCCCCCTAGAAGAAGATGATGAGAGCGAAACAGAGGACAGCCTGATAAACAGATTATTGACAGACAGGCCACCCCCGTATAATAGAGCAGGGGGAGAGGTCGAGCATAGTGAAAGAGAAAAGGGGGGCAATGCAGGAGAGCATGGACCGCTTCCCAGTTCAGAGTGGGATCCTGAGGCAAAGAAAGAGCTGTCCCAGCCTAGTCAGGTGCAACAGGTAGTCGGGAGGTTTGTGGTACAAAGAGCGCCGGAAACGGAGTGCGCCACATCCTACGCATTACCAGATGCACTACAGGTACCTGTTACCATAGGTCCTATAATATCGATATATGACCCAGAGAGAGCAAGAGGGGAAGAACGGGTACGGAAGGACAGAGAAAGAGCAGAGACGGCAAGGAGGAACGATACGATCAATTTCCCAAGTCAGATGCCGATACCAAGAGAGTGGAGCACCCCGGTGCACACAGCAGGGGATCCAGGAGGGGATCCTGGGGGCCCTAGATGGCCAGTGGATATGAGGGGATCTGGACGAAAATCCTTTCAAGAGCTAAATGAGTACATGAAGAAGTGGGATGAGGCAGTGGAGGCTCACAAGAGCATCATAGCTGCGGAAGCTGAAAGGGAAAGTCAGGACAGCAGAGCTCGGACTCACTGTGGGGCTGGGGAGAGCAGCCCGGAGTGGGACTGGAGAGAGAGAGATAGTAGGGGAGTCACCCATTGGGCCCGGAGTGGAGATAGAACGGACCTGGAAAACGGGGGCCCCGGGAGTGGAGGGGTGGCGCGCCCAATACTCAGTGAAGGGGAGAGGAGAACGCAAGAGTACAGAAACAGCTTTAAGTGTACCCACTGTGTGCCCGGCACCAGAGAACTGAATGGGAGTTGTGAGAGGTCGCACCATAGTCCCTGTGATGACGGACACGAGCGCAGCCCAGGGAATATGGGGAACCAGGAAGGATCGTATCGGATACTGAGCGATACTAGGCAAAGGGAGAGTAGCGACCAGAGGGAAAATAACAGAGAGGCGTACGGTGAAAGGAGAGAAGAAGGAGAGAGTGGGCAGAGCAAGAGTGGGGGTAACAGGCCCGTGTTCCATCACCTTCCAAGATCGGATGGCCGAGCATGGGACCTGGAGAGATGGGAGCAAGGGAGAGCACTCATTAACTCTCCCGAGCCCAAACGTAGAGCTCGGAGTTGGGATGGTAGGGAGACCAGTGAGCCCCCTTCGAAAGACATATTGCGAGCTGAGATAAAAGCCAAGAGACTCGATGTCGCCAGCTTAAGGTCAGACCTGGATGACATGGTAGATGGTACCCTGCCTTTAGAGAGAATGGAAATGTATGAGCAGGATGAAATACTGTATATGGCAAAGGACATCACTCGAAAGGCGAGAGCAATCCATGAGAAGTTAGTCGAATTAGCAGGCAAATATATGGTGGACCTGTCAAGAACCAAAGCATTACAGGGTAACCACAGGCTACATTACACAGATCGAGACCTAGATGAGAGGAGAACGATCGGGCTGAAAACGCACATAAGGGAACTGATCACTGGAATAAGGACATGGAGGGCACTAGATAAGTGGGAAGAGAGGTGGTCCAAGAAAGGGACCGTCAGGAGAAGCACGCTTGGTACGACACCAGGAAGGCTGCAGGGAATAGAAGCATACCCTTTGCGTGAAGTCGCAAATGGGAATTATGTGCATGTCCCTTGGAGTAGGGGAGATTTAGCTGCTTTTACCACCTCCTTCCCCAAATTGCGGGAAAACCCAGTGGAGTGGTACAAGCAAGTTGAGAGATTTGTAAAAATCTCAAAGGTCCTATGGATAGATCTGAACACGCTGTTTGACATTGTAGTACCAGGAGATCTGTGGACAGCATGCAAGGTTAGCGCTGAGTGGCCCACAACGGAGCCGGAGAGAGATGCTAAGACTAATGGGCCGTCCGAGATTGTGATGGCAAAATTCGAGAGAGTGATGACTTGGCTGAAAGAGAAAGTGCCAATGCAAGACATAGATTGGGTCAGAATAGACCGAACTAGACAGGAACCCAAAGAGACAGTCCACGAATATTATGAGAGATTGCTGAAAGCGTTTAAACAGTATAGCGGTCTGGATGTAATGGATCCAAAAGACATAGGGCAATTTGTGTCCAAGTTCGTCCTGGGACTGAGACCGGATATTAGTTTAATGATTCAGCAACACTTGATTTGTTGGCAAAATAAACCCCTAGACGAAATACTGAGATATGCCAGGTACTGCTGTGATGAGATAGACTCCAAGGCTAAGAAACTAAAAGAAAAATTGATGGTGGTACAGATGCAGGCAGCAGGGAAGGGGGGACAGCAGCAACAGCAGCAAGGAACAGGTACAGGAGGAAAGAAGCAGTACAGTCAGAACAAGGGCAATGAGGAGAGTTCCACCTTTAGACCCAGAATAGACATAGCTGCCTTGAAGAAAACGACTAGGTGCCACCAGTGTAACGAGGTGGGACATTGGAAACGCGAGTGTCCCTACAATGTAGAGATAGGAGAACAAGAGATAGAGGAGGAAGAGGTCCAGAGCGCGCCTACAAGAGGGGTGACGCCATACCAGGGAAAGGTGCTCAAAGGGGGGGGGGCTCCTCCCCGAGCCCAGTTCCCGCAACCTCCCCGAGTAGGGACTATGGGTAAGACCTATAGACAGATGCCCCTGTTTGTAGAAGGAGAAGAGTGCTATTATGTGGACCCATTAACCGGACAGAGAGTGGAAAGAGAAGACTGCACCCTCGGGGCAGCCTTGGAGGTGGACCAGAGGGGACCCTATGTCGAAGCAGAAGTAGCAGGGTGCCCCACGACATTTCTGGTGGACACAGGAGCCACTAGATCCACGATCAGATCAGCTGCAGTTCCAGACCTGCCCATGTCTGGAGAGACCATACAAGTGGTGGGGGTCGCAAACAGGAGAATAACCAGCCAATTGACAGAACCGGTACAGGTGAAAATAGGGAAGTACAGCGATGAGCACCAGTTTGTGGTTTGCGATTCAAGTCCTGTGTGTCTGCTAGGCAGAGACCTGTTGTGTAAATTGAATTGTACAATATACTGTACACCTCAGGGAGTGGAGGTATTGACCAATGATGATGACGCAGACTTCAAAGTTGCAAACTCAAGAATATGCGTGGAGCTGTACCCTACTTTGACAGTAGATGAGCTCCCCTGGGACTTGAGAGAGACAGTGGCACCAGAAGTATGGGACTTCACTGGGGAAGAGATTGGATTGGTCAAAGGGGTGGACCCAGTGAAAATTGTAGTGAAACCGCATGCTGAGTTCCCAAGAACACCCCAATATAAATTGACTCCAGAAACGATTGCAGGCATAAAACCCGTGATCGAGTCCATGATTAAACAGGGAATACTGAAAGAAATCGTGGGTAGTCCATGCAACTCCCCGATTATGGGTCTGCAGAAACCAAATGGGAAATTCCGGATAGTGCAGGACCTCCGAAAGATTAATAACATAGTCGTTTCGTGTTGTCCAGTGGTACCGAATCCATCAGTGATACTGTTTCAGATTCCATTCCAAGCTGAGTGGTTCACTGTGATTGATCTTTGTCAGGCTTTCTTTTCGATCCCTCTGGACGAAGAAAGCCATTTTCTTTTCGCATTTAAGCTGGAAGGTCGCGTCCTAACATGGTGTCGTATTCCTCAGGGGTATACAGAGAGCCCATCGATCTTCAACCAGCTTTTGAAGAAAAATCTTGAAAGTCTAGTGCTGCCCCAGAAGTCAGTTCTGGTCCAGTACATAGACGACCTCCTCGTGGCGTCAGAAACAGAAGAAGCTTGCAGGGAGGACTCCATTGCTTTGTTAAATCACCTAGCTGCCAATGGGCACAAGGTGTCCCCGGGAAAGTTGCAGTACTGCCTGACAGAAGTGCAGTACTTGGGACACAGAATAGAGAAAGGCAAACGAAAGGTGTCACCAGATAGGATAGAGGCGATCATGAAAATGAATGCGCCTAGGACACAGAGAGAGGTCAGGATGTTCCTAGGGATGGTGGGTTATTGCCGACAGTGGATCGCGAACTTTTCACTGAAAGCAAAGCCCTTGCAAAAACTGACGCATAAGGAGGTGAGCGATCCGGTACCATGGGACAAAGACTGTTTGATGGCATTCCTACAGCTGCGAGAGGACCTGTGTCGTGCTCCGGCATTGGGAATGCCTGATTACAATAAACCATTTTTGCTTTACTGTTGTGAGAGAGAAGGTTGCGCGTTGTCTGTGTTAGTCCAAATCCATGGGAATGCCCGTAGACCAGTTGCTTATTTCTCGGCTACTTTAGACCCAGTAGCCGCAGCGTTGCCCGGATGTCTCAAATCCGTTGCTGCAACGGGTGTCAGCATTGAGAGATGTGAAAATATCGTCATGGGGCACCCGTTAGAGGTGTACGTGCCCCATTCTGTTGAACTGTTGATGACCAGGACCAAAACACAGCATCTGACCAACAGCAGGCTCACGCGCTATGAGCAAGTTATTCTTGCTGCAGAGAATGTGACCCTCAGGAGATGCTCTGTTTTGAATCCTGCCACCTTGATGCCACTCCCAAATGATATCGAGGATGATGATGAATGTACAGACCATGACTGCCTCGATGTGACTGAACTATGCACCAAACCCAGACCCGACATCGTAGATGAGCCACTGACCGACCCAGATGAAATTTTCTTTGTCGATGGCTCATGTGTAAGAGACGAAGTTGGGCAGTTGAGAGCAGCTTACGCTGTTTGTACAATTACTGGAGTTGTAGAAGCTGGGTGCCTGGAAGGAGTACACTCCGCTCAGGTAGCCGAGATTATTGCCTTGACACGTGCTTGCTTGGCAAGCAATCAAATTCGAGTCACCATATACACCGACAGCCAATATGGTTATGGGGTGGTTCATGATTACGGGCAGTTATGGTCTCAAAGAGGGTTCATGACCTCTTCAGGCTCTCCCATTCGCAATGGAGAGTTTGTGCGCCTGTTGTTAGAGGCGTTGCAATGTCCAGCAGGTATCGCAGTTGTAAAGTGCACCGCACATACCAGAAATGTGGACTTCGTCTCGAAAGGCAATAGATATGCCGACGAAGTCGCGCGGTATTGCGCGGAACAAGGGTACTCTTTCACAGAGGTGGAAGTGGGTGGAATAAATGTAAGGACTGAATTAGCCATGATATTGGAAACTGTTGATACTTGGGACGAACTGGCAAACATGCAAGAAAATGCTCCTGATTTTGAAAAAGAAACATGGGAAAAGGCAGGATGTGTAGTGGGTGAGTCCCATTTTTGGGTCTCAGCAGATGGCAGAGCAGTGTTGCCCAATGAGATGGTGAGCCCAATGGCCAGACACATACATGGTCCCGTACACCTAGGGAGAGACGCTATGCTGAGAGTGTTTAGACAGACTTGGTACAATCCTACGTTTAGAATAGCAGCAGAAGCAGTGTGCCAGCGTTGTGTGACCTGTCAGCAGCTGAACGTAGGGAAAAGAACACCAGTTGCACTAAGCCACATAGGAAGGTCTGGAGGTCCATTCAATCGAATGCAGATAGATTTCATTGAAATGCCGAGGTGCAACCGCCTCCGCTATGTCCTGGTGGTTGTTTGTGTATTCTCCAGATGGGTTGAGGCATACCCTACACGTAGGTGCGACACCCTCACAGTGGCCAAGTTACTGCTTAGGGAACTCATTCCGCGCTTCGGGGTGCCGGCCTCTTTGGAATCAGATAGGGGAACGCATTTCAACAGCGAGCTTGTGAAGATGATTTGTGCGGCTCTGAACATAGATCAGAAATTGCATTGCAGTTACCGACCAGAAGCCTCAGGAATTGTGGAGCAGATCAATGGCACGATCAAAGCCAGAATTGCAAAAGTGTGTTCCTCAACGACCCTGAGTTGGCCTGACGCCCTGCCATTGGTCCTCATGAGCCTTCGTAGTACCCCAGACAGAAGAACGGGGTTGTCACCACATGAGGTGTTAATGGGGAGAGCAATGAGGCTGCCATCTGTCCCAACTACTGCACTGTTAAATATCACAGATGATATGATCCTGGACTATTGTAAGGGGCTGTCTGACGCCATTCATTCTGTGTCCCTTCAGGTGCAGGCTGCCGAGGTTCCATCGTGCCAGGGCCCGTGCCATGACCTGTATCCTGGGGACTGGGTCCTGGTGAAAAAACATGTGAGAAGAAGCTGCCTGGATGTTCGTTGGCGTGGGCCCTTCCAGATCATTCTGATCACGAACACGGCTGTGAAGGTGGGAGGCCTGCCCAATTGGATCCACGCGTCACATACGCAAAGGGTTCCAGCACCTCTGGAAGAAACAGCTCCTCTCTCGGATAGACGTCCAGCAGAGGACCGAGAAGCCATAGAGGGGGCTAGCCAAGCTGTAGAGGTGCCAGCGGAAGCAGGGAACGAGTCTGACCAAGCTGAGGACGGTCAGTACAACAGCGAAACAGACGACGCTACAGAAGGAGAAAGTAGCTGGGAGTACGAGTCAGACACTGACAGGTCTGACAGAGAGCGAGAACAGACAAGAAGGAGAAGGAGTAGAAGGGCACGTGGAGAAGCTAATTGGCCGCAAAGAAGGAGCTCTAGCCTGAGGTCAACTCCAGAGATAACCCTTCCTCCGATATCAGAAGACTCAGACCCGGAAGAAGGTGCTCAGGGCGCTGAAGCACCGGACCGAAGAAGGTCAAGAAGAGTGCGTGTGCCTAGCAGAAGATACTCCACCCCTGAGTGGACATATCTGGCGACAAATGTCTTTGAAACAGGAGACAGGGAGGATTCGAGCGGTGGTGGTGTCCAGTTCTGAGCCCATCGTCACCGTGGAAATACGACTGTTGGTACCCGGAGTCGAACAAGAAGGGTCACTAACATTCATGCTCCCCAGACCTCCCCGCCTCAGCAAGTTAAAACACATGTTTCTCTCAGAATTGCAATTCCCCGACTTTGGTACAACGATAACAGCCCATGAAGAGCACAATCTTCGTTTGGAAATACTGAACTTTGCTATCGAAGCTGCAGGCACAAACCTGATAGTAGATGCTTAAAGGACTTTGTAAATAAAGCGAGCAGAAAAAGAAGATTACCTAGCGCCCAGGAAGCAGAGAATATTAGGGACCTTCCCTTGAGTTGATGGAGAAGGGCTAGGGTTGTCTTTATTGAACTGTTAAAGGACCTTTGCGAAGAAGGTTGTCAGCTTCCAGTTGTGTGGATTTTAAAGACAAAAAGAGTAAAAAGAGACTGTAAAGGAACGAGAAGAAAAGAACTTTGTGCCAAGATAAGAGAGAGCCATATTGTCTGACGAAATGGAAGCCGGCACCCAGAACCGCAGAGCTAAATGTATAATAGGTACACTAATAGTAGGAGTGATAATATTAATAGCTTTAGTGGTAACAATTTCTTATGTAAAGGGACATGAGGAAGAGGCGAAGGTAACTGATGTGAAATCTGTAGAAACGCTTACACCCACTGTTGCTGGTGAGAAAAGGGAAAACACTCAAGAGAAAGCGTTATTAGCTGCAGAAGCCCGCAGGTTACACGTAGATGAGTCCCAAGGAGACTTTAGGTCAAATGCTTATGCTAAACTCTTATATGAATACGTGGATGCCATGGAGGTTAAGGACTGTTACGTCTGCATGCAGTTGCCGGCGTCTGTAGATGAAGGCATTAGATATCATCACCTCCCGCTGACATATGGCATTACATGTAGCTTATTGCTTAGTATATTTTATGGGAGAGATAGTTTTGAATACTATTTCTCCAACTATGATTCAGTGTTGCCAGAAGTCCCAAATTATAAGCAGATGAACAAATGGGACTACTGGAAGAGTGAAGACAGATTGGCCAAGTTCTTCATTCCTTGGATTACCTTAGATACTTCACATGCCCGTAGAAATAACCTGACATGCAAAGTGTCAGAAGTCGAGAAGAAGTTCATAGGGCAGGTGGATGATCGTTACAGGAGACAAAAGATTTTGAAAAAATCAGGACAATGGAAAACAGATTGGACCGAGGAAGAGAAGGCACACAAGAGAAAGGGTAGTAGTGGTCCAATAGCTTTAGATAAGACGCAGAGAGGAAAGCTATGTCTTCACCGAGCCAAAACGTATTACGAAAATGTATACGTGGGAGAAGTCAGCTGTGAACATGCTTTCAATATAGAGTACTATACTAAGGATTTCCTGAAGGGAATGCAAGTGATTCCAAATGTGTATTTTGTATGTGGAAGAAATGCCTACGTGAGACTACCTGACAACTGGTATGGATCATGTTACCTAGCAATTGTCTTCCCCAAAATATATCATGCACAAGACTTAGAGATCATCGAGGGCAAGACATCATCGAGGGGAAGGAGAGATATAGGAGATGCAGAAATGGTTGGAGATGTCTTTGGAGCTGTGTTCCCTCTTTTGGGACTAATCCTTAATGATGTTAAAATTAGACGACTGGCAACAGTCGTCGACAGGTTGTCTGCCAGCACTGCTCAGTCCTTAATGCTGGTAGAAGGAGAGATGCAATCGATAAGGGCTATGGTTCTTCAGAACCGTCTTGCGTTAGACGTCCTACTAGCAAAAGAGGGCGGAGTCTGTAAGGCTTTGAAGGTCCAGGAATGTTGTACTTACATTCCAGACAATTCGAAGCCCCTTGAGAAAGTTATTAGGAACATAACTGATATTCACAAGGAGATCGAAGACTTGAGTAGAGAAAATGTCTGGGAAAAGGTGGGCCACGGAATGAGTGAAGTTGGAGGGTGGATCTCCACCCTAGGCAAAAGCTTTGTGTGGTATATACTAAAACCTATCATCATAATATTGATCTGTGGGATCATATTGTGGGGATTGGTGAGGGTATTCAAATGGTACAGAGCAAAAAGGTCAGAAAGGGCCCAAAGAGAGCAGCTGCAGAGATTGGCTGCCATACAAGATAATCAGTACAGGAGTCTGAGGGCTCTGGAAGCGCAGAGACAAGTTATGCTAGCAATAACTGCAGTTTAAATGTTAGTGATGACCCCGAGAGGTCATCAAAGGGGGGAACTGAGAGAGCGCAAACAGACCTAAATGTATGAGTGCATCACACTTACCTGTAGTAAGCACAAATCATGAGGAGAAATGCCATGAGTGCTAGTAGTATCTGCAATTATATTCTGAATGTATAGCTAATGTAGAGATTTAAGTAGAAGTGGAACTAATACAGAAATGTGTGACACTATATGATTTTATTAGATGTGATTATTCCTGAATCCATGTCGTGTAGCTGTTAAAATGTAAGATGGCATGTGGTTAAACGCAGAATGTGGTAGGCCTCAGGGCCAGAGCTAGAAGGTGTTTCTTTTCACGACATAGATTGCACTAATGTTTTGGTCATTGCATTAATGGGCCATGATGTATAGATGTGTTTACTGAATAATAGAATAAGAGTATTAACATGCTTTAATTAATGAAGAAGTTGAATGCTATAATTATTATGAGAAATGCTGTAGGCCTGAAATATTTTAACATTGATTTACACGTACTGGTCTGGGCCGAGAAATGTTGCGAAACTTTTTGGAAGTCTATGAGAGTTGGGATCTTGGCTGCAGATGTCTGTCTGCAAGAGAAAAGGGGGGATCCAATTATAAATAATATGAATAGAGGTCTGTTCAGAAGACGGCCCAGACATGGAGGAGGGTTCCGGAATGTTTTAAGGGGTATCAGCGGGCCGGAGAAGAGTCTGAGAAGCAAGGTCAACTCCAACGTATGAGGCCCAATACAAAGCAGCATGGAAAAAGCCAGAAGCTACACCACGTGAGGGGCGTCTCACGAGGGGCGTCTCAAATGTTGTTGACTGTTTTGTATTAGGGACAGCACCCCTGGGTGGAGTTAGAGCAGATGCCTGAGGACCCTTTAGAGAGCGGATGGGTAGGCAGAGAGGGGTCATGACTGGAGAACTATAGGTTTTCACCAAGAGACTAAGAGTGAGTGACTTCCCTTGGGGGTCATTCACTGCTGACACCTTTTGTTAGGTTGAGACTTGGTTAAGTAGGGATACCATCTAGAGCAGGGTAGGGACAGCCTAACCTGTGTGTTTTTCCTCCAACTTAAATGAAGGAGAGATCTCAATATGCGTCAATGCTGATAGCTTTATTATTCTTAGAACTTGTGCTGGTAATTTCCGTTGCTCGTCTGAGGGCTTTCAGAGAGCACATGTATGTAGTTGGACCTGTGTATCTCGTGAATCTCATTCTGAGATGCCTGTATTTGCAGCTTATCCTAACCTTACAATAAACTTTTGAAAGCTAGAAGTTGTTTGTGATCTTTTGGAGCGGGGTCCTTATTGGGTGAACTAACTTGGTAAGAGATGCACTTTCTTCCCTCAATGACAGGCAACAAAGGTTCAGTCGACCAGATCGAGGTTTAGATCAATAGTGATAAGGTATCGATCAAAATCTCGCCCTTCCAGTAGCCTTCTGGCACACTCATGTTAAGTTCTGCTGCCATGTGCCGAAATCACCCTTGGCCTGCATTGGTTTGTATGCAGCGCCACACAGCACAAGTGGTTACAAGTGCACGCTAGAGTGTATATGTGCCTGTGAAGTGGTAATGTACATGATAGTCAGCACGCACAGTTGTGTGTGTGCTGGGAAGTATTTGGACCTGTGGAGTGGTGCATTACATGAGAATTATCACACACCCTTTTTTGTGATCTCAGATGTATGTTTGCCTATAAAAGGGTAAGAGATTCAGTGCATGTGGGTGTATGTGCGCACAAGAGTGTATGTGTGCCTGTGACAGGCACGATACATGGAAGTCTCAGGATTCCATTTTGGGAGACCCAGAACTTGTAGGAGGAGCTTGTGAGGTAGAGGAGACCTCTCTGTGTGGTTTGCTGCATGCCTGAAAGCTGGGTGGGACAGACATGCTGGAGGAAGGAAGAGCCAGGCTCTTCGGTACACTTCAAGAAGGGCTCTTTGATTCTAAAGAGAGGTCAGTGCTCAAAGAGGCCTGTCCATATCTCAAGAAGGAGATGGGGCTGACAAGGAAATCATGAAGAGAAGGACTGGGGGCCTTTGTAGCTCTTTGATACACATATCACTGAAGCTGACATCCATCGGTGATTCTCTAGTCACTCCAACAGTCTGTTCTAGGGGCTAACAATTTTGGAGACACTCCTGCTGTAATAAACTCATCTCTAAAGAAAGAGCAAGACAGAAGAATGGGCACTTTAATGTGAGCTCAAACTTCAAAGACAGAGACAGTAAATCACATTTGTTTCTGGAAAAGGATTATACAAAGGGGAACTTGGGACTCCCAAATTGTCAAACTGGGAGCTGTAGATCAGCACAGAGAAGCTCAGCACAACTTCTGCCTGTTTTGGCAAGGACGGGGCACTAATGGTCCGACAGGATCTCTTGCTGGGCTAGTAGACATCATCCCGGAGAATCAAGAAAACTTGCCCTCGAACCTGCTGCACCATCTTCTGCCTAACCCAATATCAGTGGGCCATGTGAGGAAAAGGAGATTGCCTGGAGGGATCGGGTTTCAATGGGGATTCTGCCAAGCGCTGCCCAGGAAGAAGCGTGTGAGATTCTGGTGCGTCTAAATCAGGTCACTGATGAGGTCAAATACCAGTGTGTGCTGTGCTAACCTACGTATGCCGATTAGGGGCCATGAAGAAGATTGAATCACCACAGTGATCGAGCTATGCACCTTTGGCGCTTTGAATACAACCCCTGTATGCCAGGTGTGGGTCACGGTGAAGCTTTAGGGCCGTTACCCTGATGCAGTGCTGTGGAGAACAGAGGGCCATCATACTGTGCAGTGTTGTGAACCAAAAAGGGACTTCACCTTAAGTGCACAAAATGTGACCACATTATTTTGGGGGTGCGTGGTTGAGCTTAAGAGTCATCACCCCGGTGCAGCACTGGGATGAAGAAAGGAGCATCACCCCATGCAGTGTTGAGACCTGCAGAGCAATGCTGCCTTGAGTCATCAGGGTGCGACCCCGGTATGGCAGGCAGAGGCGACAGAGGAACTAGAGGGCCGTTGCCTGTGACTGGTGTGCAACAGTGAGCACAGCTAGAGCTGTAACTTCACCATCAGAACTCAAGTAGCAACCCAGGTCTGCCATTGGAGACAAGAGATAGTTACAGCAACAAAGGAAGTGCGCCATGGAGGTCCAGACCCCATGCTGGAGACAACAAAATCACCACTCATCTATGCCACCAGTTGACTTCGACCCAGAACTTCTGGAAGCTCCCGGCCCTTCCATCTCATCTCCAACAGAAGTGGGTAAGGCTTTACAATAACTCATCAAACCTTGTAGGGGAATCCATTGACTTAAGGGTGAAAGGAGCTGGGTCACTTGGAATTTGAATAGCTATAGTGGGACGTCTTAGCATAAGGCGGAACAGACAGTGGCCCCAAGGCAGCAGCACTCTTCCTTCGATGTTCATTTCACAATATACCAATATTGCGATACCCTGTTGTGATTGCAATACATCCATTATTAAGGTGAATGCCGAGATGCAGAGGCGTGACGTACCCCGAAGGCCTCCTCTGTCCCTGTATTCGTATTTAGGTGCAAATATTTCTGTAAAACATTGTAAATAACCACTTAACTATTTTGCAATATTGATATACACAGCACAATGCAAAGAACTGGCCGGTGATATGACAGAATGCTATGCAAGCACAGTGCTGTAATGCGACTTACCAAACGAAAGTTTTGTACCTGGGACCGTGACAGCTCAAGGTGACTACTATGAATGATCTTATATATGTCTGCATCTGCTAAATCGTATGTCTACTTTAACGTGTCTCTGATGAATACAAGCCTTGCAGGGTTACCATTTACACAGCCATGTGTTCTGGAAAATAAAACGTGTATTATTACGTCATTGTTATTATGTCGATATATTGATATACGTATATTTTTTCAATCAGCTCTCACCAGTTGGCATAGGCCAATGATATGCTGTATATATTGAGGCCCACTCCATGTGGCTGCAAGCAGGTGGTGCACTGCCCCTGAGGGTCATGACACTTCATTGAACCAAAACTATTCTAACCTCCGAAGCCCATGGGAGTAAACTCAACATCATACAGCTAGTGTGCTCAAAGAGCTTAATGCACTGCCTCTCTGCGCCTCTGGTGACACCCCCTTCAGAAAGTGACAGAGACAGCAGCCACAATGAGCCACCTAGCCCCCTGCTCTAATTACGATGTAATGCAGTCCTGGGTCTGACTCGATCCTCACTTTTAATTAGATCCGTTCCTTCAGTCAGTCTTTTCTGCTTCCTGTTTTTCGCTAGCCGACAAAATGGTTGACGGCTCTGCTGACACCCTTTTTGAAAAGAGGAGAAAGGGGAAAATTAGACATTCGGAGGGAGCTTGTGACTGACAGGCGGCGAGTTTGAATGATAAGACCTGAAAAAAAGCGACGAGGGTATCAATTTAGAATTGATTTTAATCTGGCTGAAAATCGCCGCGTAAGCGGAATTCACCAGAAGCTTGTTTCCAGTCTTGTTTCTACCGTCGTGCTTGATTTTTTACATTTTGTAGAGTGGGAGGGAAGGGCGAGATGTCAAGGGAAGCGCTAGGTGTCTTCCCTCTGCTCCCAGGAGGAAACAATAAATGACACTCTGACTATTCGCCTGCCCTAAAAATAATGAATGTTCCAGTGATGTTGCTCAACTTTCTGTTCTCCCGCACTCTTGGATTGTGAACTTGCTCGCTGACGTAACCCATGTACACCAATTTGCTTATGTAAAATACCTATATTGTTAGTCTGGAGAAGGTTCTGTAAGACGTTGCTGCAAGCGAGTGCCTTAGTAAGCGTCCCCTGAGGGGTTTTCATGTGACGACCTGTCAGCATATCTCTATTTCTCCCCTCTCAACCCCACCCTTCTGCTCTTCTCGCACTTTGGTTCCTTCTCCTGTATCCATTGGCACCAACACAATCCCCATCGGCCTCCACGACCTAACCCTCCCCAGGTGGGTGACCCGTCAATGCAGGCTCCTTGGCCACTGCAGAACCACCTCCCTGCCAATCAACAAAAAACTCAACCTTGGGTGGTGCAAAAGGCTGCAGTTTATTAGCTGTATAACAAAGTCACATGGTGGCCACAAATCAACACAACAATAACTCTTCGCTCATTTATTTCTTGATGACCCCATCCACAAATCATTGTCTCATGCCATGGGTGACTTGAACCTCATCAAGACAACACATTCCAGCCCCATTCCAGTCCATATAGTGGCAGAAGTGAAGTCCCCCTGGGGCTATGCATTGTGGCTTCTAGGCCTCCCTTGCTACCAAAGTTTGATATTGGCAGCCCTGTTTGGCTATGCTGGGTTGCAAGTGCCATGCCCACTAGGCAGCCTACCCCTTTTTGTTGCTTCTTTGGTGTCCCTGCTGTGAGGCATCACAAGGACACCGTTCTGACATCTCTTCCCACCACTGGCCTATTGTCCATCCTACTGTGTTATTGTTGAGGGTCAAGCGATGCTGTCTCCGCTATGCTGTCAGCGGTTCCACGACCACCTCCAGATGCCCCGATCTAACACCTGCCTATGTGAATACAAAATCCTAGGACATCCACAGAATAAGTGACCATACACGCTGGAACCAATAGAGACAAAGAATTGTCGGGAGATAATATGTGTATTTTAAAAATATATATATATTTAATTAAACATAAAGTAAAAATCATATAGAGACTAGATAAATAAGTCAAACTATATGATGCAATAAGACATTAACATATTAAAATCTTAAACACAATATATCAAATACATTCATTGAAAAGCAAATACATCATAATAAAAGCGTGAATCCTGGCTAATTGAACAATTATATACAAGAGGAAGTGTTTACTGAAACAGCAAATGCATCTATTACAAATTAATTCAATAGACTCGACGCGCGTTTCGGCAGTAGAGGAACTGCCTTCTTCAGGAGTCGTTGATTAAACTCTGTAAAAAATATTATAGGGAACAATGTTATACATAAACGTACGTATATCTTTTTACAATTTTATTACATTTATCTACTCACATACCTAGTTTTTACAATTTTATTACATTTATCTACTCACATATTGTTCCCTATAATATTTTTTACAGAGTTTAATCAACGACTCCTGAAGAAGGCAGTTCCTCTACTGCCGAAACGCGCGTCGAGTCTATTGAATTAATTTGTAATAGATGCATTTGCTGTTTCAGTAAACACTTCCTCTTGTATATAATTGTTCAATTAGCCAGGATTCACGCTTTTATTATGATGTATTTGCTTTTCAATGAATGTATTTGATATATTGTGTTTAAGATTTTAATATGTTAATGTCTTATTGCATCATATAGTTTGACTTATTTATCTAGTCTCTATATGATTTTTACTTTATGTTTAATTAAATATATATATATTTTTAAAATACACATATTATCTCCCGACAATTCTTTGTCTCTATTGGTTCCAGCGTGTATGGTCACTTATTCTGTGGATGTCCTAGGATTTTGTATTCACATTGGTTTTTACCCTGCCCTAGGAATCTGTGTATTTGTGATACCCAGGGGGTCCTTGTTTATCTCTCAAACTAACACCTGCCTATGCCTGTGAGAACCCCAGGAGTTCGAGAGCCCCAGCTATGTTCAGAAGGAACATGTCCATCCCTACCCAGGAAAGGTGAACTTGTCTTCTGCGTAATAGCCCAGCACACTTAAATTGATGAGCCTGTCACTGAAAAAATACCAGCCCACGCCTTTGCAGAATTTGCTCATGGATATATTAAGCTTCCTTCAAGATCTTTCAGCTGTGCTGTGGTTCTCTATGTCCTTCCATTCGAAACGGACTATCATCTCAGAACACAGGATGTCAGTGGGGCGAACCAACCGGGTGACTTCCGGAAAATTAGCTTTCATGGCCTTGAGCAGTTATCGCCTGCCCAGATCGTCATTCCCACCCTGGTGAATCAAGAGGTAGTCTGGTCTTCCGCTTGACTCCAACGATTTCTGGATCACTGGCACCAGTTGCCCTTACCTCACCCCTGGTCTCCCACCATCACTAGGTTAGTGTTGTGAAGCCATGTACTATCATACTGCCTCAGCACACCAGCCCACCTCAAGATGTATGAATGCCTTAGTAGCCAGGAATTCTGACTTTAGTCTACGGCCCCTGTGGATGAGAATAGAGAAAATGGTGAAGGGAGAGCTCTTAGCTGGATTCCAGTCTGATGTAGGTCCCGAATGTCTGGAATATTCACCGGACCACCCTTCTAATCGTTTCATCCCCTAGGCCAGGAGCTGCCACTCTCATGGCTGCTCCTATGTATAGTGAGTGGGTCCTGAAACACTGTGGTGGCAAACCTGCATGCTCCAGGTCTTTCCTCAGTACAGATGAAAACTGGAACCTGCTTAAGAGTGTACAATTGTGGTGCAAGAACAAAGGGGACCCACTCTGGGGTCTTACCCGTAAGTAATCAAGCACACCGGACAGAATTCAGGAAAATTATGGCAATCTATGCATGATAGATTGCCTTTGGCTTCTTGGTCAGTTTTTGAGTGCCGTAGCCTAAGAGACATGTAAGTGGTGGTCAATCGCACATCCTGCAGCCACAGGCAGGAGTGGGCCGCTTCCGTCCTCGAGGGCACCACCCCTTCATTGACCATGCATTTTCCCAATCATAATTGCAAAACTGCACAAAAATGAGTCCTGTGATGCAAGTAAGCCATTAACACATGCTCACACATCCACAGATATCTTGCTCAGTTACCATGGCAATGTCATCATGCACATACGTCAGCCGCTATGCTTCAACTGTAGATACTATCACAATGCATGCACAGACAATAAGCAGATAATCATGCCAGACTTCTGAATAGCATGATATCTATGCCACTCAAGGTTGTAGAAGCTCAGTCTTACACCTTGGATTTCATTAAGCATAAACTGCAATTAGTAATTATTTGGGAGCCTGGGTCAATTTATAAATGGTTTTGTAAGGTACACTGGGATACATAGGGACATTGTGTCCCTTTGGCCTTGAGAGCCCTTGCATGCATTGAGTGTGCGTGTAACCACACATGACATCAACTTTGTCTTCTACACACATAACAATATAGAGGAGTCAAAGCACAGACCCTGGAACCAAACCACATCTCTTCGCTAAGAGGAAACACTGGACAAGTGTGTATTCTAACTTTGCAAGTAGTTGTACAAATCCACATGCAGTAAATGCCGCACTCAGCAAGTACTCATTATCAAGAATGATAGACCAGTGGCATAGCTGGGGGTGGGGTGGTAGGGGCGGACCGCCTCAGGTGGCACAAGTTTTGGGTGCGGCTGCCGGCCACCCTCCCCCTCTCTTACTTGCAGTCAGTCAACGTGGCTGCAAGAATGGGCAGCACCCCCTCCAACCCCCTCCAACCCCCACCCGCCCCCCAATCTTATCTGCGGCCGTCGCAGCCACATGAATCGCCAGCCCCTCCCCCCCCCCACTTGCTCTTCGATCAGGCTGCTGCAGGAGGCAAACGCAAGGCCTGCCACGGGCGGCCTAAGGCCTAGCTACGCAACTTTGATAAATGTTTCCTGGGTGGTGGGGGCCATTTTCATGGATACACACCAGCACACAGCAATAACATACTAGTACAATGACAATGCTGCAAGGGTGAGTGTGTAAGAGCCAGGCACCACTGTGTGTCCCAACACAGCCATGAATGGGTACTATGGAATAACAGATCCATCCATCCATACTATACATGTTGCTTAACATACACAAACAGTGCTACAGTAGGTGACTGTCTCTGTAGGGCAGTGCACCCATTCATATGAAGAGGACCACTGACAGTGTCCAACGATTGTAGAAGATTTCATAAGTGACTCCATTCCAACACTGACTGACTCTTGTCCATAAGCTTTTCACACAGTTACACATATCTACAAACATTGCAGATAATCCCAACGTCATGTGCTCAAATCAACCTAAGCAAATATGGCAACTCCTACACAGTTGTGAAAGTAGAAAAATATATTTTATATAAGAAATTGTAATTGTTAGCAACTAAAACTATCTACCCTACACTAACTATCACTATCTAAACTAAGCCTAAACTAACTTACCCTACCTATCCTATTTTAACTTATCTTAACACTACCTTAACTTACGTGAACATAACTTAATTTATGGTACACAAGTACCACAACAAACACGTTAAACATCAACCCTCCCACACCCCTTAATACACATATCTCACCACAACACAAAAGACAAACACATCCACAATATACACTACCTAAACAGAAAAATCCAAACAAATATATATATAATTATGTTTCTAAAACACACACTATACATCATCCTCTCACCCACTAAAAAAACAAACCCAACCATATACACATTTAAAAGTACTAATTAGCAAAATATTAAACTAACTTATACTACGCTATTCTAACCTATGCAAAAAATTCTGTATTAGATAAACAACTGGTAACCAACTGGGGAAAAGGGAAAGCCCGAGGGAGAGTCAAATTTGGGCACTGATCCTCTCCATTGACTCCTGCAAAGTCAGCATAATGGCCAACAAACTTGAGAGTTCCCCCTCAATAGCAGCCGTCCTCAGTTGAAAATCTTGGCGGTCCTTAAGGGCCTGTGCTTAAACAATTTAGCCCACAGCAGAGGTAGTGAGCTGGACCTGTATAGCTTGTATTTTGGGGAAGATGTTCACTGTACATAGTAGTCCATGACACTGTAATATTGGCAATTGTTAGTGCTGTCTATGATATGTGTCACACCGCATCCCCACCGGTCTCATGCTCAAAGATGGATACAGGCAAGCATACCATGTGTAGACATGCTCAGCCTATCTCATGCCACTTTGCTGTAACATTTTTTGACTAATATTTTTTCACGTTTGTGCCATTGTATGGGTGTGAAACCTTAGAACTTAAGGCCATCTGTAGGTAATGTGGCTGGTGATGGTACATGTGCCATAAGCATCCAAGTCGTAGCTGGCCAATTATCACTACAACAGATGATGAGTCATAAATCAAGTGGTCCTGCATACATTGACCCTACGTGCACATTAACAGTCATCCTTTTCATTGCACATCACTGCGTGCCACTTCATTGGTGAATTACCATGTACTGTACATTGGTTACAGGTGAATCATGGTCTCCCATACATATCACAATGTTAAGAATGGCATAGATCACACACAATCCTTACAGAGCTACAAATACATTCTATTAGCAATCACTGGTAGCATTTGGGTCACTTAAGGACTCCACCTTGCCCCAGTTCTATGGTGCAGGATCTCCTACTAGACAAAACATGGTTCACTGCATTATGACTATTGAGCAGATGCATTGTGTACATATGAAGACCAGTACAATGACATCACAAATATCTGGTAAGTTCAGCATGTTGGACACACAGCATGTGGCAAAGTTAATATGGACTGATAATAGACAGATATACGCCATACACAAGTGTTTAAGGACAATATCTGACTAATCATGTCACTGATGCACAGAGTGCAGAGTAGGCACAACACATACTTCCTTGCTTCTTTGATGGCTAAATGAATATCCAGTCAGTGAAGAGCCACCATCTGGAAGTTATTACATTGGCAGTGGTGTGCCCAACTCTCTATGTGTTCTGAACAATGCAGCACAAATCAGACGGTCAACATGATAGGTGAGTTTCAATAACGTTGCTCCGCTCATGTCCCCTGTGCACAATATTTCAACATTAAACATTCCTGCTCAGTACAGACTTGTATGTGAATGTAGGTAATGTATACAAATGCATGTATGTGAATTACTTGGTGTGACCCAAAACCATATCCAGACAGTGGTGCGAAAAAATGTGAGAGGGCTCCTTTGCAACTTTTATGGAGGATGACCGCCACACTGAGGACCCAGTCATGATCTCTCAGACCAGGGGCCCACACTCCCTGCACAGTACTGGAGGTGGCCCCCTGGATCTCTGGGCCACTCCGCACTGCAGGGGCTAATGTTAAGCCACTTTGAAGAGCCCCTGAGGCGTGGGCTTACCTTGGTACTGTTCTATCCTGTGTTATGGCATACTACATCTCAAAATATCTGCCCCTTCCTATTGAGAAATAGGTTACATATTTTTTAGATATGCACACAACTACAAGCAGATGATTAATATGTACTTAAAAACAGCGCCACCAAAATCCATGCAGAGGTGGTCGAGTAGATCGGTCTCATTGCTCACCAGATCCGCCCATCTGTGTTTTAGCTGGTGTATGTTAGGGTCTTCACCAAAGATCCTGCTCATGTGCCACTGCACTCTCTCCCACCACTGCTTGCGCTCCTAGGTGGAGTAGCTTTGGCTGGCCCTTCCACCCATAGCTATCATTTTTGGCACATAATGTGCCAGCAGAATAGGCCACGTTACATCCCATGCGTTTACAATGCATGCCATTGCAACACGGTCATTACAACAACTCATTGTTAGATCGCATACATTACAATGTGAATTGGAACAACGACTTGCTGTGGGGGGGCTCTGGATTTTGGAATAGTATAATTTACTATTCCAACTCCAGTCTGTCCAACAGTAGGGAAGGTGTTGGATTCTAAATCCAACACCTTATGCCCCCTATAGCAAGTCGTTATTCTGACTTGCGGTGTAATGGTATGCGATGTAACAACGCTGTTGTAGTAATGACCACATTGTAATGGCATGCCTTGTATCACATGCATGGTAAACAATGTTTACCATGTCAGCTGCCAAAGAAGGGCCTCTGACAAGCTCCTTGCTCTCCTCTTCCCCGACATGGCCCTACCCTTACCACAATGTAAAATATCCCTTAACCATACTCATATCCCTAAAACTACAAAACCCCTAATGACTAACACCCAACAATACAGTGACAATAACAATACAAGTGACAAATACAGCACATATTTAACATTACTGGCACATGACAGGGACAGCACAGACACCGACAAGACCAGGCCGGGGACCAGGCCCTCTCCTGGGTGGGCTCTTTCCTGAAGGGACGAACCCAGGCGGTTCATCTGTCCGAATTCTCAGCTTCACCCAGCAAGGTGAATTGTGGTGTCCCCCAGGGCTCCTCCCTTTCCCCTCTTTTGTTTAATCTTTATATTTTCCCCCTCATTTTTGCACTTCAACAAATGGAGGTCACAGTCTATAATTACGCTGATGACCTCCAGCTTATATTTAATTTCTCCTCTGCTTCATTTGCTGCCACTAACTTCCAGTCGGTCCTTCTGTTTATCCGAGGTTGGATGAACGCTAACCATCTAAAGCTCAACCCGGATAAGACAGAACTGATCTTGACTGGGGGGAGTGGCAATCCTTGGTCACCATCCTTTTGGCCTGCCTCTTTTGGTCCCTCTCCCACCCCCTCTCATTCTGTTAAAACTCTGGGCATTATGCTCAATAATCAGCTGACACTTCACACCCACATTAGTTCTGTTGTTTCCTCTTCCTTCTTTGCCTTACGTACTATTAGGAAAGTATCCCGTTTTTTTTCTCCCTCTGCACTAAAAATGATTGTTATGGCCATGATTCTATCAAAACTCGATTATGGCAACATCATTTATAATGGAGCCCCGGCCTATGCACTCCAACGCCTCCAATTGGTGCAGAACCAGGCAGCTCGCCTGGTATATGGCCTTTCAAAATTTCACCACGCCTCCCCTCTTCTTTTCGCCCTCCACTGGCTCCCAATTAAGCAAAGAGCCCTCTTTAAGCTTGGATGTCTTACCTTTCAGGCTCGAGCCGGCACGGCCCCTACTTTCATCAATGCGGCTATAACCAACTACATTCCCGTAAGAGAGTTGCGTTCTTCCTCCGAATCTCTGCTAGTCACCCCTCGGTTTAAGAAGAGCCGCTCAGGCGGCCAGAAATTCTCGGTGCAGGCCCCCACTTTTTGGAACTCTCTTCCCTTTTCCCTAAGATCCCTGTCATCCTATACTGAATTCCGGAAAAACCTTAAGACTCTGCTGTTCCAGCAAGCGTTCAGCCCATAATTCTCCCCCCTCCCTCCCTCAGGTTGAAATCCTATAGCGCCATGAAACTGCTAGTGAACGTGCGCTTTAAAAATAACTCAAAATTCAAATTCAAATTCAAACAAGCATTGAAAATGCAATAGGTCTCGCAATAGAAGAGTTTGACATTTTTCGTTTTTCAAATGGATGAGTGGCGTTGCGTGGATGAGTGGCGTTGCGTGGATGAGTGGCGTTGCGTGGATGAGTGGCATTGCGTGGATGAGTGGCGTTGCGTGGATGAGTGGCGTTGCGTGGATGAGTGGCGTGTGTGAGTGGCGTTGCGTGTGTGAGTGGCGTTGCGTGTGTGAGTGGCGTTGCGTGTGTGAGTGGCGTTGCGTGTGTGAGTGGCGTTGCGTGTGTGAGTGGCGTTGCGTGTGTGAGATGTGTGTGCGACAGATGTGTGTGTTTGTGTGTGCGGTTGTGTGTGTAGTTGTTTGAGTGGTTGTATGTGTGAGTGGTTGTTGTGTGGGTGGTTGTGTGGGTGGTTGTATGTGTGGGTGGTTGTATGTGTGGGTGGTTGTATGTGTGAGTGGTTGTATGTGTGAGTGGTTGTATGTGTGAGTGGTTGTATGTGTGAGTGGTTGTATGTTTGAGTGGTTGTATGTGTGAGTGGTTGTATGTGTGAGTGGTTGTATGTGTGAGTGGTTGTATGCGTGTATGGTGGTGGGGTAGGAAATTAAACAGCAATCGAGTCTTGCATGCGGTGACTGTTGCCATGTTTTCGCCTTGCCCTTGTTTATCCCCTTACCACATTTGCCCTGGAGTTTCGTTGGCTGTGCAATTTAAGGATATCCCTGCCTGTCTTGGCCCCCGGTAGCAGGGAGGAGAGCGCGCCGGACCGGTCGCGTGGCACTGCTATGGACCCCCGTGTTATTCTTCGAGAGCAGCGCTGCTGATTGCCTCAGCAGACGTCCGGGTAATTATCTGCAGGTGGCGTTGCCTAAAGCGCTGCCATTATTATAAAAATATAGACCCATGACAACATATGAAAAAGCCAACACACAGCATGGTACTAATAAAACATAGTTGAAACGCACTCACATGTGTGCGAGAGGCAGGCGATCATGTGGAGAAGCGTCCTCGGTTACAAACACCTCGTGTAACTAACAGCGGCAGCATTTTAAAACATTGTTTGCACTTTAAAACAAAGAGATTACGACAAACATATGTTTCGTTTAGAAGAAAGTGCCTGTATTTTAGCCCACCTTAACAGTACTACAACAGTGCGTTATAGAAGCCAAAGGAGGGTAGGGCTGGGGGAGAGTCAATGGCTGCAGCGCTACCCAGCATGAACCCAAACATCCCATGTACATTATAAACGCACCAAAGAAGACGCAGCCTTGGTTACAAACACCTCGTTTGACTAAGGCGAGAGGGGGAGGTGGGGGTGCAACTCTGTGTGGCTTGTGCTCTCCTGGCGCCTCTGGTCTGTTTACTGTTAACACATGGAATTCCAAAGCAATCATTAAGCCGGATGGCTCCGTCTATGTTGTGCACCACTGGCGCCTTTTGTCTGTTTCCAGCAGAGAGGAAGGAGCTGGAGAAGCAGGAAACTGAAAGTACGGCCGGCCACCGGCCAGCCATGAATGAACCCCTCGGTTGCCTGCACAAAAATACGGGCATCAGAAGCAAAAAAAAGACGCTGCGAGGCAAAGAGAGAAAGGGACGCGGGCTCATGTTTGTTTGAGGAAATCAGAGTTTAAAAACGAAAGGCACTAATCTCTTGCTCTTTAAGTTCTAGGCATGGTCGTTTTTTATGTTTAAATCAAAAGAACTTTTGGCATGCTTGAGATACTGTAAAGAAACATACGGGCATCAGAAGCAAAAAAAAAGACGCTGCGAGGCAAAGAGAGAAAGGGACGCGGGACAGATAGAGAAAAGAAGAAACGGGTAAAACAAGACGGAGGGCATTGCTGTGGGGAGGGGGGAGGAGAAATGCGACACGGCGGGCAGGGGAGGGGGCGGAGCGGGGAGAGCGGCATGAGGGTGTGAAAGCAGCAGGGGCCTGGAGTGCGGCTAAGGGAACTGAAGAAACGCGACACGGCAGGCAGGGGAGGGGGCGGAGCGGGGGTGTGGGAGGAGTGCGGCTGAGGGAAAATACATGCAAGCAGGCGGCTGGGGGCATGTGCACGCGCTTTTAAGCTCAATGCACATGCGCATTAAGCTTGAATTTCACGGGCACTGCAAGGAATCGCCACGATTCCTTGCAAGTTGGTTAAAGACTGTTTAAGCCCCAATAGTCTCGCAAGCTCGATGCGCATGCGCATCGACAGGCGAGACCTAAAAACTCCACATTCTACTAGACAAACCAAAAACACCTCCTACAGCCAGCACAGACAAAAAGACTGTAAGTGAAAGAGTAAGTAATTTAACACTTCCTAGTTTGCAGCCTGCCAGACCCATAGAGTCATGTTCTGAGTGTATCCCGCCCATTTTTGACAAATGCACCTTTGTTATGATGCATCGATACAGAAATAGCCAATGCGTGATTAATGTACAATGCAAGCTAATGCACAAAGCATTGTTTTGACACATTGCGTTCATGCCTAGCTTCCGACCGATGCTCCAGGTGCAATGTGACACGCTAGGGAGTCAAATTGTGGGTTCAGACCCATGCAACTGGCCTATTAGCTGTGATACAGTGTAGTGATTTGTGGAATACAGGTAAACAGACAGTGTAGGGTTAATTTGATCAACTCCTGGAGGTTGTGGAATAGCATTATGCTCATTGGGATACGTTGGGAATTCACAGTCTGATTATGATTGATGTGCCCAATCTGAGGCTCAATTTGAGACTCATTGTGAGGATGGATTAGCACACATTGCGAGAATTTAGAGACATTACCTTTCTGTTGCTTACAATATTGTGACAAATATGTACATGGATACTCATGGGCTCTGGTGCTAGAGAGATACCGACAGTCCCAGACTTGAATAATAAAATAATGGAGTAGATTATGAATGGTTATGGACAGAGTGGGACTTAAGATACTGTGTACCTGGTGGATTTCAAAGGACACAAGATTATCTGGGTAAAAATATTTAAGTGATTATGATTGACTACGTGCAGAGATCTCTTGATGCTTTTACTGATTTTATGACTTCTCTCGACTTAAAAGTTAATTTGATAAAATCATACATAATGGTATGTGGTCCTAAAAGCACTAAATCTAAACCTTTTAGTGTCCAGGGGAAGAAGATAGACAAGGTTGACAATTTCTCACACCTGGGCAATCTGTTTGATAATCAGCTGAAATGGAAACCACTTTTAATCACCAGAGCACCGCAGACAAGTAGGGCTGTGGATGCATTATTTTCTTTTGCAAAAAAAACGAGGGCACAGGCCTGTGAAGGAATTAATGACGCTTTACAGAGCTAAATGTCTCCCTATTTCAACATATGGGGGAGGGACTTGTAGCCATTGTAAAAATCATCAGCTCGTAGTAATTGAAAATAAATTTATAAAAAGATTACTGATGCTACCAAAAAGTGCTCCTACCCTATTTTGCCATACGGAATTGGGCTTAGAGTTCATTGAAGACCGTTTAGGCAGTGCCCCTTTGCTTTTATGGGGTAAGATTTGGCTCTCAGATGATTTAATCTTTTCAAGAGATGTCATCAAAGACTGCTTAAAATAAGTTAATGTTTTAAAGATTCCCTTGTTCCATTATCTGAGGGGAAAATGTCAGGAGATAGGTCTTGAACACTTTTTTGAAAACCCTAAAAGGATTCTTCCAAATGCCAAGATCATTATTAAGGAAGTATATCATACTAGGGGTAACATGCATAATTGTCAGCATCATGGCAATATGGGAGAGCCATGCCTGTTTCCTGCCCCTCTACAGTTTCATTTAACTTTTTCTATCTACCCTCAGTCCCTATTTTATTTAACAAGGTTTAGTTTATACACTGTGCACTTTCTGCTGCCATTTCCACGCCAAGAAGGGTGGTCAGACAGGCTTACGTCCTGTCCGTGTGATAATTTCTCAAGTCAAATCGCAATGCGCTTTGTAATATTTTGCACATTGTATAAATCGGTGAAAATTAGAGTCTTATTGCCATTATTAAGCAGTTGGAAGCACTATAAGTAAAATTGTATGAAGATTATAATAATAACAGTTTGCTCCTAAACTGGCTTTTTACGAATAGAATGACATGATATAGCTGGAATTATATGATTAGTTTGAGATTTTATTGTTTTTTTTGTATTTTATCTTGTGATGCTGTTAATCTTTTTATGGTTCTCGCAACCGAAAAAAAGTTATTTTGACTTGACTACTAATAACTAGGTCTCAAGTGTTAAAGAGGGGGCACCATAGTTCATAATTTATTTCTAAATTTACCTAACCAAGTGCAACTGGTTTCATTTTGAACTGGTAGTGTTACAGTTGTGTTATATGTTTACTGATAAGTACGATACAGGCATAATATAGGATTCCATGTTTGGTTGACTAAGCTAAGAAGTCACTGAAAGAGGTTGCAAAGATACGGGAGTTCTCCTATTTTATGTTTAGGGACATACACGGTATATAAAGACATTTCTAGCTGGTGCGGATGTGGCACTTCGGTTATTTTTCTGTGGAGTACTCTCTTCAGAGTGACGCGATATCGCGGGTAAGAGAGCTAATAATGAGCCCTGATTTTTATTGAGAGGTCGTTATATGTAGCGCTTACTTAAATTGAGACTACATGCAACTATGAATGGTATGTCTGAACAATATTTATGCTTTCGAACAAATGTTTGCTCATTCCCATTATAATATATCACTTATGGAGATATTATGTCATATTAACTTAGACACGCTTAGCTTGACTAACGATGTTGAAGGATACGCATTGCTGATAACACATGCTGTGAGGGGATTATGAGTGCACCGAATGCCTCCCCGACATGCTTAGCACTCAATTTGTTGGCATTGTCACACGTCTCTGGGAACATAAATGATAGTATACGGGCGTACCATTACAGTGGGAATTACGAGAGATTGATCTGTACCTCACACGTTACTACAAGTAATGGCAGTGAGCAGACTTTGGTCACACAGAAAATATGATTGGGACTTGGGCAACTCTGTGACCATACTCTTGATGTAGAAAGCTCTACTCAATGCATGATGGAATGGGATATATATTTGGTAAATGACAGGTTAACATAGTGAGGGTATTGCTGTGCTTAGTGTTTCAAGCATGTGGCATTATGACAGAATGACCAAGAGATGTATACTTTTCACTTACAGACAGTATATATCGATGACTGACCGAAGGTCAATAATTATGATATGGGTAGGTAGCCACAGTAACTAATACGGTAAGGAATTAAACGGATTGGAGTTGATATAAATTTTGGAATGTGGTCAATTATGGGACCATTAATGGCAATATTTTATCTAGTCAGGCTTATGAGATGTCCCATGTCCTATCTACTCACCTAATGGTTCATTTATAAACATAATTTTGTTATGTGTATATGTAATCGTAAAATGCATCTCATCTGCACTGACTGCTTGCACAAAATATGCCATGAGAATTAATCTAAGCTCGCCCTGTCTTCCCTTGACAAACACCTCTGATAAGGCATTTTAACCTTACGGCACCTATACGTTTTAACCAAACATTTAGGGACAAATCCATTTCAATTTGTGTAATCATATTCACAGATAAAGAAAAGGAACAAGATGTAACCCTTCAGTGCCCGGTACAATTGGACAACAGGATCTGTCCTAAGAGATTTTCTGCACATTAGGTATGGAATATGAGCAAAATTTAGGTCATGTTTAATAATAACAGAAACATTTAGATTTTGGAAAATATAAATTTCATCCACCACTTCTCTTTATGATTTATAGATCACTGAGTCCTACACACAAAACCCCAGCCCTGAGTAAGACCTCCCTAGAATCCTCCCGGTCCCACGCACGAAGGTCGAAACGCGTCGGCACCGGCACAATTCACTGTTCTATCCCACGTGACTCAGAGTACTACCAAACAAAACTGTGATTGTATAAGTGATTTATGAGTTTAGCGAACACAAGATAGTCTAAACATTAGGAAATTATTTGAAAGTTACTCTGAGCACAGTATTGTTTTTAGGACCATCCACTGAAAGACCATCGAGGATAAATTGGGTTTAATCTATCCCGATACATATGTACAATTGAGTAGGACTTTTTAGATTTATGATTTCTGAATAAGAATGAATATGTGTAAATAAGTGTCTTGCACTGGTTTTCTATGCTTGTCTAACTCTCATGAAAAGAATGGTCTTATAGGAGAGTTTGTACAAAATCACGTGAAAAGAAGCACTGTGAAATAGATTTTTATACTGTAACTTCGAATTTAGTATAACTTGTTTTAACAATTGCAAGAATATTAAGTAAATTCTATCTTTTAAAAGAATATGCAGATGTGATTGCTGTGTTGGTTATTGTTGCAATAGCAGAGAGATGTGTTGATGTCTATCTACCCAAGTTGCTAAGTTGTTAAAAGAAATGCATTTTCATATATTGAAAATTGACGTAGGTAAAATAATTAAACCTAGGTCTTGAGAAAAACATTGAATTTATGTTCCCAGAGGTACCTTCACTTGTTTTACGATGCACAGATTCCAGCCTCTAGAGTCCTTAACTTAATCAATCCTCAATTTCTGAATAGACAGCTTCTAGATGAAGTAGCCAGTATGTGCACACATAATCACAAGACTAAATTGCTGATGAAGTCAGGAGGGCGGGGGAACATGGCGGCGGCAGGCTGACGCCTGTCGGAGGAGCTCCGAGGCGGCAAAGCGCACAGTGGTAGCGAGAGGATTATGCCGGCATGAGGGGAAATGCGGCAGCGCTCCCATCCCTTACCCGGTGAGAGGACGGTGTTTTTTTCTTCTCCCCTCCAAGGCGAGGTCCGTAATCTGTCTTTCTTCTCCTGCAGTGAGACGCTTGATGGGGACCGGAGGTAGCTCTCCACGGCGCTAGGACCCTGGGGAGGCGGATGGGCTCCGGTTCCAAGCAGGAGGTGGGGCAAGTGCTCCAGGAAGGAGGCTTGTCGATAATACGGTGTGGAGGACGCGGAGGAGTCTCTGGAGCAGAACCCGGGCTGCTCTTCTATTTTCCCGGTTTCGAGGACCAGTGTGCGGTGGGTTGCGACATCGCTACTCCCACTCTGTTTCGCTATCTCCGGTAAGGAGTTTCCAGGGGGAAAAAGCCCAACTGTCGAACTGTATGGAGCTAAACTCTTCTGTGGCTCACACCTTTAACCCTTCGAGTGGGGAGGGGGAAGTTCTACAGATATCGGGAAAATCTGGCTTTCAGCAGAATTTTTTTGCAAAAGACAGTCAAAAAGAAAAACCTAGTAGTACAGAGAAAGAGTTGATACCAGTACTTGTACAAAATAAAAATAGGTATCAGCTAAGGTCCCAACAAGAGTTGAGGCTAAAGGGCGCATTGGACTCTGTGGAGAGGGAGGGTCCGACACCACTTACCCCTTGTAAAAAAAAGAAGAAAAAATCGGGAGGTGCTAAAAAAGCAAAAGGTCCCAAGGTTACTCAATTAGCCCAAAAGAAAACCCCTTCGCTCAGAACCTTTTTTTAAATTATGGAGCAGGTGGGGGGCCCCGGGGTGGGTCTGACACCAGCATCAGAGAGGGTCATAGCAGTTGAGTCCGGCTTACACCCCCTAGTCTCAGAAAATGGCTATGCTCCTCTGGAGACAATGCCAGACTCAGGGAATTTGGAGAATCAGGGCGAGGATTCTGTTGGTAATAAGGCTACGGGCTCTTCAGAAGTCATATATAATACTCTTCCCTGTTCCCTTCCAGCTCCAGTAGCCCCACCGTTCTCGCTACATCCTCAGACTTCCCTGGGGACATTAGGCCCTCTGCCCCCACAGGCTGTTGATCAAGTGCCTTCGAATCATCCCCAGGCTCAGGGTCCGATCCAGCTTAGTTCTCAGGCTCAGGCTCAGGCCCAGGTCCACAGTGGTTTGCTGCAGGGAGCTTGTTCAAATGAGGCTAGTGATAGCGATAGGTTGGGCTCTTTATTTCAATCTTTAAGAGGAGATCTTCTGAATAAGTTTGAAATCTCTGAGAATAACCAAAAAAGTATTCATAACAGGCTTGATGTCTTAGAGTCAAGGCTTGATGACATTTGCACTCGGACGGGATCATTAGAACTTAAAGTCACTACATTGTCAGAGTCCGAGCTAGGAAACTCTAAAGATATCATTGCCTTAAAGACGCAAAACCGGTCTCTTATGATGGACTTGGAAAGATTAGAGATGCAATCTCGTAGGAACAACCTTAAAATTTTGAAGATTCCTGAAGGGGAGGAGATGGAGGATATTAAGGGGTTTGTGTGTAAACTCCTACGTGATGGTGTTCTGAAAGACCGGCCTGATATTGATCTGGAGGCGGAGATACAGAGGTTGCATAGGGACCCCTTTAGGCTTCATCTGGACAGGAAGGCTCCCAGGAAGATTCTTGTTAATTTTCAGACGTATATTGTGTCAAGGAACTGATACTAAGTAGGTGCTTATCAAGTTCTACTCTCCATCACCAGGCCAACCCATACCAAATACGATCCGATATCGGTGGGAGAACTGCACAGGGACAGTGGGAGCTGGGCTCAAGAATGCAGGAATTAAGATCACTTGGGGCCCAGGTCCAAATGAAGTTTCCAGCCTTACTGAAAATAATGTGGAGGAACAAAATGTACAATTGTAGTCAACCAGATGATGTCGATGACCTCCTTTCCCAGATGAAGCAGGAATAGAGAAAAGGAAATAAATAAATAAATAAAAATAAATGCAGGTGAAGGTATACGAATACCTGGTGGTGGTTAGAGAGGAATATATATATAAATAACCAAATTATACCGATAGTAGACAGGAGGAGCCTTAGAGTTTTGTCGCCTTCCTTTCTTCCCTTTTCCTTTTGTAATGTTGACCGGTAATTATGATTTTTTTTGTTGTTGTTTCTTAATTTGCTGTGTCGCCTGAGTGGAGGCTTCTAAAGGGCGGTACTAGAGCCTGGTATGAAGGGAGGGTTCCTCAGGGGAGGGTTAGGGTGGGGACATGGGGGGGTGAAATGGAAAAATTGTCCTCATATGCGGCAAGATTGTCCTTTTCTTTCATAACTCTAGATGTAGGGAAGCCTTGGGTTAGCTCAGGATCATGAATACGCCAGTTAGTTTAAAACTCCTCTCCTGGAATGTGAATGGCCTGGGCGGGGGGAGGAAACAATTGAGGGTCTGCGAATTCCTAAAAAATTCAGAGGCCAATGTGTATTTGCTGCAGGAAACTCATCTAGAGGCCAAAATGTGCGAACAAGTATTTTGTAAATTGGCTTGGGTACAGGATGTATTATGTTGTAGGCAGATGGGATGTACAAGGGGCGTTGCAATTATTATTAGGGCAAATAAGGGGATTAAAGTCCAGAAATGGGATACTGATCAGTCTGGTAGATGGTTGGTGGCAGCCCTCTCTATAGGTGGCGCTCCTTTTACCTGCGCAGTGTATTGCGACCCGAATGAGGATAACTCTGGCCCTTTGTTAAAGTTGGGGGCAAGTCTATTTCAACATTCTGCTCCTGTGATATTAGGGGGAGATTTCAATCTTGTCTTCGACCAGCAATTGGATCGGACCTCAAAGGTTAAATACAGTGCTCCCACAAGCACAGCATTGATACTTAAGAATATCATGAAAGATTTTAACTTGTTGGACTTGTGGCGAGCCAAATATTTTTATAGCAAAAAATATAAACAGTTTTCTAGAATAGATTTCTTTTTGGCTGACCAAACATTGTTTTCGGACATCGTTTCGGTTTCCCACATCCCTGTGGGTGTCTCAGATCACTCGGTGGTGGAATTAGTATTCAGTTTTAAGTCTAAATTGATAGAACGTTGGTGGACACTGGATAGAACACTCTTGCTAGATGAAGGCGTAAAGTCGGAGCTAAAAGAGAGAATATCTGATTTTTTTCATTGTCAATATAGGCTCCGCCACCGAGCAAGTAGTCTGGGAGTCTTTTAAGGCTTATCTAAGGGGGTTACTGACCTCTCTAACAATACAAAAAATCAGGTATCTGGGAATATATCTCACCCAAAAACTGAGAGATATTGCTAAAACCATCTGGCAGATAGTAGCGAAGGAGGTGCATAATCTATTGCTAAGATGGGGAAGTTTGCCTCTGAATATATATGGGAGAGTTAATCTGGTAAAAATGACCATTCTCCCCAAGATAACTTTTCCTTTTAATTCTATCCCGCTTTCATTTGATTCTATGGATATCGCTTGCTCCAAGGGAAGATCGGTTCGTTCATATGGGCTGCAAAATCGTCCAGGATTGCATGGAAAAAATTGAGGAGAGGGTTGAGGGTGGGAGGTTTGGCTTTACCTGATTTGTTTTTATATTGTCACGCCTTTCACTTTAAGAACTTCAGGATTTTAGCTAACAAATTAGACTCCTCCTCACAGGGCCGTCTTTTCCAGGCATTGTTACACGACCAACAACAGGGCTTAGAACACTTCCTTTTCAAATTTGGTGATCAAAAGTTTTATAAAAAAGTTCGCCTTAAGATCTTACAGGCTGCTCTTAAGAACTGGGCATATGTCCGGAGAGTGTTGGGGATACCTTATTACAATCTACACGCTCAATTTGGGATTCCCCTGGCAATCCGGAATGCCCTCTAGACCAACTGTCGCAGCCACTTAAAGCAGCTGGGTTAAAAATATGGGGAGACTTATGTGTAAATACCAGACTGATGGATTGGGAGTACTTTGTGAATTTAACCAATGGTTCGTTTACTAGATTTAAGTTCTACCAGCTGTCTGCGTGGTGGGCAAGACAGGTTTGGGAGACCGGAGAGGGCGCTCTGATTCTAGACTCCATCTCTAGGGGGGGAGTCTGGAAGCGTGAGGTCTCTTTCTGGTACAGGACATTTGTTGGGGTAAAGGATAGCCTGAACTCTGAACTCAAGAGTCTTTGGGGCAGTGTTTTAACTGAGAATGCTGACGAGGTACAGAAAATTTGGTCTGATGCTTTTACTATGTCTCAGAGAATAATTAAGCCGGCAAATCTCAGAAGAAATCATTTGTTTACAGCATACAGGGTATATTGACACCAGCTAAATTGTCTAGGATAGCAGCTGATAATTATCACTATCCTAAATGTAAACACCCAGCTGCTGACGATTTACAAATGTTTTTAGACTGTCCGGAGATTACCAGATACTGGGTGGCAGTTTGTGGTTTTCTGGAGGAGTTTCTGTCATCACCGATTACCTGTTGCCCTAGACTGGTCTTCTTTGGTCACCCACCGGTCTATCTTATGAATGATGCGGTTTCTCAATTTTTGTTCTATGTGATTGTTATCACTAGAAGGGAAATCTGTAGAGAATGGAAGTTGGTAGCCCCTCCCAGATTTGCCGATTGCTTAAGAAACATTATGTTGGTCAGCCAGTCAGATATGGCCTGTGGCGGAGTCAGTGCTAATAAGATCTGGTCGGTACTCGATGCCTGGTTGAAGAAATAACTACGGTCCAATGATTATGCCAGAGGTTTGTTGTCCGGTCCTCCCTGGTATATCGATGAGTCCATCAAGGTAAATGGGAGTTGGACGAGGAGACAGCCTACCTCTGGGTGAACTCTGTAGGCCGCACACATATCCGGGGGCGGAAAACCACTTTGTTTGTGCGGAAGGCACAGAAAGATCCCATCTAGAGCAATCATCTTCTGGTGGCATGTATGAGGACAAAAAAAAAAAAACAAGACTAAATTGCTCTCAGATCTGTACCTGGATTGACAGTTCCTCTCATCACTACAGATTACAATGTCTCATCCCCACGCTCCTTGATACCTTATTATACTACCAGTTGCAGACCATGTGACGCACACTACATGACACATTTCTTGACCTACCACTGGCCCTTCCGGCGCTGGAACGTATCCTCACTACTCCCTCCCCACTCAAACTAATAACACATCTTGACAATACTCTGCAGAGTTCCTCACCGGTTATTATTCCTAAAGCTTATCAGCTGTGGAGAGCTGATACCGACCCAGCTATCACGGATTCACAGAGGGCCTTTTGTTAGGGACAGTTCAAACTTCTTTCCCTGAACTACAGATTAAGACTAATTTGTTTGAAATTCTTGCACCGCATCTATCACGCCCCTCTACAATGTTTCAAATGGGGTTAGTTCCTGATTCATGCTATTTGCGTCGCCAGGCCCTGTAGGCCTTCTTTCTCCACCTTTCTTGGCAGTGCTCGAAAGTTGAATCTTTCTGATGGGCGCTTTATGCACATATAGACAGACGGATTGTTTGGTTCCTGAGGCGTGAGCCGGGGACTTTTGAATCTTTTAAATTGAAATTTTTTAAAAATCGTAATTTGTGTAATAATATGTATATAATTACCCCCTGAGCACTTTTCATCTTTTGTTCATGCTCGTGCTCACCGTGCTGAAGTCGGGGACACAGCAGCTGATTTAACGCTGCAAACAAATAATCAGCGCCGCCATCTTGGGTGAGTCAGAGGGCGAGCAGATTGCTTGCTCGGCCCTCCCACCCTGATTGCTATAAAACTACCCAGTTTGTCGGCGCTTCCATCACTGACAGACGGATTGTTTGGTTCCTGAGGCGTGAGCCGGGGACTTTTGAATCTTTTAAATTGAAATTTTTTAAAAATCATAATTTGTGTAATAATATGCATATAATTACCCCCTGAGCACTTTTCATCTTTTGTTCATGCTCGCGCTCACCGCGCTGAAGCCGGGGACACAGCAGCCGATTTAACGCTGCAAACAAATAATCAGCGCCGCCATCTTGGGGGAGTCAGAGGGCGAGCAGATTGCTTGCTCGGCCCTCCCACCCTGATTGCTATAAAACTACCCAGTTTGTCGGCGCTTCCATCACTGACGGGCGGATTGTTTGGTTCCTGAGGCGTGAGCCAGGGACTTTTGAATCTTTTAAATGAAAATTTTTTTAAAATCGTAATTTGTGTAATAATATGTATGTAATTACCCCCGAGCACTTTTCATCTTGTGTTCATGCTCGCGCTCACCGCGCTGAAGTCGGGGACACAGCAGCCGATTTAACGCTGCAAACAAATAATCAGCGCCGCCATCTTGGGTGAGTCAGAGGGCGAGCAGATTGCTTGCTCTGCCCTCCCACCCTGATTTCTATAAAATGATGCCTCCTCCCCGGAAGCGCAGCGGACGGGCGCAGCGGGCGCGCCGAAGGCTCGCCAAAGGCAAGCCTGTCTGCGCCCGTCCGAGCCTGTCCCGAGCCTAGAGCCACCCCCCCCTGGATCACAGACATCTCATCTATCATCTGTAGGTATCTGTTACGATGCTGACTATTTAAAATCTTTGAATACTAATACTATTCATTGTGCCCCAATTAACTTACATACTCTTAATTATGCTCCGCACACTTGCCCCCATTGCTCATTCCATATTATGGCTCACCCTCATTCAATAGATTCAGTTGCTAAATTTTCTAATAAAGCTTCCAAGTCCATCAAATTAGCCCTCTTAAATGTGCGGTCACTTCCAAAACATAGATATGAGATTGCAGACTTTATTGAAAGTTGGAATCTGGATATCTTGTTACTCACTGAAACTTGGGGAGACCAGGCGTCTGACCCTGATTTTACCTCAGCCACCCCGGAGGGTTTTTCTAACATCAGATTTGACAGATCGCCTAAAAGAGGAGGGGGGGTAGCAATCATATATCGCGATACTTTTCGCTTACGCACAGAACCTTTAAGAATTAACACATGCGAGGCTCTGAATTTTACTTTTATTACTCCTTATTCCACCTCTTTTAGAGGCATCCTGCTCTATCGCCCCCCAGGCCCACGCTCCACTTTTCTGTCCTCTTTGAGTAATCTTTTGGAGCCAATACCTGGAGAAAACAGCTTGCCCATCTTGGGTGATTTTAATGTTCACCTAGAAAGGAATGAGGATCCGGACACTTACTCCCTCCTCACTGAAATGAATGCAGCAGGTTTTATCCAACTTGTCCATTCCTCTACGCACCTAGCTGGACACACCTTATATGGAATTTTCTCCAATCTTAATTCCTTAACTATAGAGCAAACTATACCACTTACATGGACAGATCACTCAGCTGTCTGTTTTAATATTCTCCCTTCTACCCTAACCCTCACGAAACCTTGTAAACCCAACACCTTTAAATCCTGGAAAAATATTAATGTTCCTGAATTTATTAATGATTTAGGTCCCTTAAAGGATATTGATACTTCTGATCCAGAAGCTGCGGCCATTGATTGCACAACATGTATCAAAACTGCAATTGATATCTCTGTTCCCACAAAAAAACGCTTTACCAACAGACTTTTAAATTCTGCTCCATGGTTTACTGAAGCCCTTAGGTTGGAAAAACAAAGTTGCAGACGACAGGAACGCAGGTGGCGTAGTAACTATGACCCTTATGAAAAAAGCTGCTATAAAGAGAAGATAAAGAATTATAAATCATCAATTATTACTCAGAAAAGTATCTTCTTTAACAATCAAATTGAATCAGCCCAAGATTCAATTAAACAGCTTTTTCAGGTGGTTTCCCATCTGTCCGGACACAACAAATCTCCAACTACAGAAGCCTCTCAACCTATGTGCAATGCACTCTCTACTTATTTTCAAAAAAAGGTCTGTGATATCTATTCCAACTTTAATAAACTCACTAAAGATACATATCAGGCCCATATTTCGACCATACCTAAATTTATACCCCCCAATCCTTCCAATTTTTCTTTTAATCACATTTCGTCTGAGCTAGTCCATAAACTTATGTTGACTACCAACTCTGGCTCACCCAACGACCCCTGTCCACCTTCTGTTTTTAAAATGGCTCCAGAAATGATCTCAACTGTTCTTGCAGATATTTTCAATGCTATGATCACATCAAACATCTATCCTACCATATGGAAAAAGACAGTAATTAAGCCTTTACTCAAAAAAAGCACATTAGATCCTTCCAAGGTCACAAGTTACAGACCCATATCATGTATTTCTTATCCGTCGAAGATCATTGAAAAAATTATGAATACTCAATTATCTGAATACATAGATACTAACAACTGAGACGCTTCCCAATTCGGATTCAGGAGGGGACACGGGACGGAGACAGCATTAATAAAAGCTTCAGATGAGATAAGAATGATCCTCGATAAAGGAGGTGCTGCGGTGCTCATATTACTTGATCTTTCCGCGGCATTCGACACGGTCGATCATTCTATTCTGATCGACCGTGTCGGAAAAGCCGGATTCTCATCAAATGCCGTCTCACTCCTTGCCTCCTTCTTGACAGATCGAGAGCAATCGGTTTCCATGGGCACATTCTCCTCTGACTCCTTCTCACTACCTTGTGGAGTCCCCCAGGGATCCTCGCTGAGTCCAACACTTTTTAACATTTATGTGGCGGACTTAGCGAGGGTCATTAAAGCTCATCGTCTAGCAGTAACATCGTATGCGGACGATACACAGCTTGTCCTGGCCATTAACAACAATGGAATGGAAGTTGCTGATAATTTCCAAAAAGGAATGCTTGCCATATGTATTTGGATGAATTCAAACTGTCTGAAACTTAATTCGGAGAAAACCGAAGTGATGGTGTTTGGAAAACTCATCCCTGCATGGTCTCCCACCTGGTGGCCTCAAGATCTTGGCCCCCACCTAACCAGGTCACCAAGGTTAGAAACCTGGGTGTAATCTTTGACAATAGACTTTCATACATTCATCAAGCCAACTCTATAGTTTCTGCCTCCTTTTTCACACTTAAAATGATTAAAAAACTTCAACCTTACCTTCCTTTAAACACCATAAATACTTAGATTTCAACTCTATTGATGTCTCGAGTCGACTACTGCAATGCTCTTATGCTTAATGCTCAAGAACAAGTAGTCAATAAACTTCAGCTGATCCAAAATGCAGCTGCAAGACTCGTTTCTGGTACACCCAAATTTAAACTCATTTCAAACATTATTCGCAAACTGCATTGGTTACCGATCAGGCAGTGAATTAAATTCAAAGCCCTGTGTATTGCTTTTAAAAGCATACATGAAAAATCTCCTTCTTTTCTTAAAGATGCCCTTTGTCCCTATCAACCATCACGCACTCTCAGATCTGCTAATGCTAACCTTTTGAAGGTAGCCAAAACCAATAAGGCCACTTGGGGAGACAGATCTTTTGCAGTGGCTACGGCTAAATTATGGAACACCTTGCCAGGCGATCTTAAGAACATCCCTACATTATTAGCATTTAGAAAGCAGTTGAAGACTTGGTTATTTAATTATTAGAGTCCATCATTTCTTGGGTATAACCTTCAATTTTTTCTGCCAAGCGCCAAGACACCCTTGGGTAATCGTGCGCTCAACAAATTGCATAAAATAAAAGAAATAAATATACAAATGATTCCTGGTTATGCGATACTCCACTCTCCTTTGGTGGGTCTACTGGGCTATGTTAAGGATACCTCTGCTAGATGCCATCGTCTTACTACTATGTTGCTCCTGCTGGCCAAGCACAGAGTGGCCAAATACTGGGGCAGGAGACCCGCTCCCACCATTAAAGCATGGCTGCCTGATGTTACATATTGTCAAGAGCAACTGACTACTTTCTGGGAACTCATGCCAATCCACTCCTGTCCCACATATATTTGGGAGCCATTTAAATCTTGGCTTCGACAAAGGTATTCTGACTCCTCTACATCTCCCTAAAGGGGATGTATGACATTACAACGCATGCTTTCACATCGCGTGCCTTTACAACGCTGTTTTTACAACGCATGCCTTAACAACGCATAGTGCTTTGGGGCGCTGGATAGTGAATAGTTTAATTTACTATTCCAACTCCAGTCCCCGTGGATAGTAGGGAAGGTGTTGGATAGTAAATTAAACCTATTCCCTATCCTAGAGCGCCCCCCAGCGCAATGCATTGTAATGGTTTGCGTTGTAAAAGTTGCGTCATAAAGGCACTGCGTGGTAAAAGTTGCGTTGTAAAGGATGTTTCCCCCCCTAAAGGCCATGAATGCCATACTTTGTCAGGGCTTCTTCTTTTCCCCTCATGGATCAAAGAGAGTTTGCTTGGTCATCAAAGTTGTTAACATACACTGATGTTCAGGAGCCTTTCAATGTAATCTATAGTCTTACTTCTGATACTTCTCACTGTGTCTGGAAAACTTGAATATATTGTAATGTATGTAATTGATAGCGTATGTTGCTTAGGATCACGTACACATGGCAATGTCCCTTTGTACCTGTCCTTGACATCTACTCTCTTCCCTCCTTCCTTTTGCCTCCTCCCTTGTTACCTGACATTTGTGTGTTTTATTGTGTGTAATGACTGTCACCCACCTCAGGCATGTATTGGAGTCAGGCTGCAGGCACACAGAGCGGAAAAAGCAGAGAAATGCCCACTTTCTAAAAGTGACATTTCTAAAATAGTAATGTTAAGTTCAACTTTACCAGTAAAGAGGATTTATCATTACCTTTCTAAAGATATAAAACATAACAAAGCTACTACTTTCTAATAAAGAAATTACAGCTGAAAAGTGTATTCAGGAATTTCCTATGTTAAACTATGGGAGGAGTAGACCTCAGAGTAGTGAAACATTAATTTGGGTGTTTGTCACTACCAGGACAGGAAAAGTGAAAAGTACTACATTTTGCTTACACTGCACCCTGTCCTCTGGGCTACCTATTATTATGATTATTATTATTATAATAATTATTATTATCATTATTAATTCTTACTTACTTTTTGAGCGCAACAATCACCCTGAAAAGGGCCTCTAGGCACTGCTACATATCCACAGGTTGGAGCTACAGATTAGGGTCCTCTAAGTTGTGAACTGAATAGCAAGTATAAAAAGACATGATGTTTTGCAAGCTGGTTCCAGTTTTGAAGGGATAGGTACCAGAAGGATCTGCCCCCATTTCTGGCGGTACCGATGCAGCGAGAATGTAACAAAGGTTTCCCACAGGACCTAAGATTCCTAGTGGGGGGCATACCATTTTAGTTTTTCTGTAAATATTGTGGTCCATTCCTATAGAGTTTGGGTACTCACAAGCTTTCTCTTGGGGTCCAAATTTACAGTGTGATTTGTGGCAGAGGGCCGTGCCGGTGCGGGCGGGGTCGGTGGGGGAGGGTGTGCGGCTAGAACACAAAAAAAACCTGTGACTATGAGGTTGAACACAGACCCCTGCAGCTGATGCCTTCGTCCAGTGAGCCACCAGACCCGGCATACACACATCTTTCTCTCCCTCTGTCTCCCTCTGTCTCCCTCCCTCCGTCTGTCTACGTCTGTCTCCCTCTGTCTGTCTACCTCCCTCTATCTGTCTCCCTCCCTCTGTCGCCCTCCGCACTCTGTCTGTCTCCCTCTGTCTGTCTCCCTCTGTCTCCCTCTATCTGTCTTGCTTCCTCTGTCTCCCTCCCTCTGTCGCCCTCCTCCCTCTGTCTGACTACCTCTGTCTGTTTCCCTCCCGCTGTCTGTTTCCCTCCCTCTGTCTATCTCCTTCTGTCTATCTCCCTCTGTCTCCCTCCCTCTGTCTCCCCCTTCTGTCTCCCTCCCTCTGTCTCCCTACCTCTGTCTCCCTCCCTCTGTCTCCCTCCTTCTGTCTCACTCCTTCTCTGTCTCCCTCCCTCTCTGTCTCCCTCTCTCTCTGTCTCCCTCTCTCTGTCTCCCTCTGTCTGTCTCCCTCTTTCTGTCTCCCTCTGTCTGTCTCCTCTGACTCCCTCCCTGTCTCCCTCCCTCTGTCTCCCTCCCTCTGTCTCCCTCCGTCTGTCTCCCTCTGTCTGTCTCAGTCTCCCTCTCTCTGTCTCCCTCTCCCTCTCTGTCTCCCTCTCTCTCTGTCTCCCTCTCCCTCTCTGTCTCCCTCTCCCTCTCTGTCTCCCTCTCTCTGTGTCTCCCTCTCTCCCTGTCTCCCTCTCTCTATATATCCCTCTCTCTGTCTGTCCCCCTCTGTCTTTTTCCCTCCCTCTGTTGCCCTATGTCTCTCTCCCGCTCTCTGCCTTTCTCCCCTCTCTCTCCCTCTGTCTCCCTCTGTGTCTCCCCTCCCTTTGTTTCCCTTCCTCTGTTTCCCTCCCTCTGTCTGCCTCCCTCTGTCTCCCACTGCCTCCCTCTGTCTCCCTCCCTCTGTATCCCTCCCTCTGCCTCCCTCCCTCTGCCTCCATCCCTCTGCCTCCATCCCTCTGCCTCCCTCTCTCTGTTTCCCTCTCTCTCTGTCTCCCTCCCTCTCCCTCTGCCTCCCGCCCTCTGTCTGTCTCCGTCCCTCTGTCTCCCTACCCCTCTCTCTCCCTCTGTCTGTCTCCCTCCCTCTGTCTCCCTCCTGCTCTCTCTCCCTCCCTCTGTCTCCCCCTCTCTCCCTCCCTCCCTCTCTGTATTCCTCCTCTGTCTTCCTTCCTCTGTCTTCCTCCCTCTGTCTGTCACCCTCTGTCACCTCACCCCAGCTTCCCAGGCAAACACACAGCCGCACCTGAGTACTTCACAGGTCTTTAAAAGACCATTTACTTATTAATGAGGTTTTGTTGTGAATCGCCCGGCCCCCATAGAGCAGAGAGTCTCAGAGTCCGCTCTGCTGCGGGGGTGTTTGCTGACACTCTTTAATTAAAAAAAAACAAAAAAAACACAGGTAAATGTCTGCAAGATCCGTGGGCCGCCATGGAAGGCTTGCCGGGCCGCTGGCGAACCACGGGCCTTACTTTGATTACCCGTGCTATAGAGGGATTTGTGGACCAAGTAAAGAAGGTTACACCGTGATCGCTTTTTTATCGGCAGCAGTGGAGGCTTCTAAGAATGGGTTCTGAAGGCGACTGAGGTGGAAGGTGGCAAACTAAACATGAGGCTGTATTTTGGACCACCTGAAGTTTTACGAATAGTTCATCATTTACTGAAGCCATTAGATGATTTCCATAGCCCAGGGGACTAATTATAATTGCCTGAACTAGGGATCTTTTTGATTGAAGTGGCAGCCACTAAATACTTTTTTTAGAAGGCGCATAATTCCAAAACATGAGACTATGATGTAGACCAAAACTTAAGAAGGAGTGAGTAGTCTTTACAGAAGATATATCCTCATCTTCCCAAACAAAATGCTTCAACAAACTAAAGGAGGAAATATCTTGAATATCATAAAGTACATGTATATGGTCTATCCGAGACCGGTAAGTAACGGCACCCAGGTAAATCGAGGCTCACCCTACATTTGTCTCGGACTTGTGTGAGATTAAAGAAGAGTTTTTATGGATATATACCTGGGCGTATATAAATATATATATTTATTAGGGTCCTCACCCGCAGGTACCACCTGTGGGTTGCTTCATCTTAGACCCTCAATCACACACATAAGGTGTGTGAGTGGACTCAACGCATTTGTAAGCCGAGTTCTGTGATTACTGTGAGTGAAGCCAGGGGATCTTGGTGAGTTTAAAATAACCTCCGAAACCTAAAAATTTATTTAATGGTGTAGGTTTAGGGGCTAGATTAAAAGTATGAAAAGTGACACTATATTAGGATATAATGGTCCCAAGTGTCTAATCGGTTGACATGTTTGAGCCACAAACTGCCCTGAAAGATCAATTGTCTTTTTTCAGGACCTGTGTTTTCCTTGCGAGTTATAATTAAACAGCCTATTGGCATGTACAAATCACATTGTTTTTTTAAAAAGCAAGCACATTTACATACAGACCATACACTGAGGAGCTTTTCCTTGTATGGTCAACTGCTAAAACGAGAGAAATTGAAAATCAAATGGGGGCGTCCTTACATTTTTAATGTGCACCCTTAATTTTGCAACTAATAAGTGCGAAGTGGTTATTGTGTTGTATCCAGTGACATTTCTTAGTATTAATACACATGACCGACACACACCATTTGAAAACATCAGAAAGACAGTGGTGTTTTATACCCAATAACAAAAAAATTACAAAATAGAGTAAGGAATACCTACATGTCAATTTACCAACATCGCAGGGAAATTTCAGGGATGGACCGTCCCTATAGTCACTCACTAGGGGGAATAGACATATCATTATTTAGATCGATGTTCTTACTCACAGTTTGGATGCTTCTGTTGGAATCAGAGATTCAGTAAGTATAAGGTTTTGTCTTACTTCGTCAAGGGTACCGGTCCGCTCAACCCTCGAGGAGTGCCCCTGACTCCCTGCATGTTGGAGATCAAGTGTTTTACTTCCTGGTTTTCAGAACGCTCCTGATTGGTATTCGGGATCATATGATTTCGCCTCAGGTGATAGAGATCAAGTTTTTTACTTCCTGGCTTTTAAGGACGCCCTTAATTGGTGCTTGGGATCATGTGATACCGCATCACATTGCATGACATCCAGATGCATTGTGGGGCATTGAGTTTACAAAGCTGGTGAGTTTTAGGGAATCAAGTTTTTTGTGTACAAACGATATTTGATGTTAATGTCTCTTTCGGTAATATGTCTGAATACATTAGTATGTCACAGTATGTTATTCCAGGGTATCTCATCGTTTAATCCAGTTGTGTGTGTATGCACCCACCTATGTACTTTTTAGAAAAAACTTTTTTCAATGTGTTCCAGGACTGTTCATCTCATGTAATTCGGGGTGTGATGGTTGTTTATGAAGTGGTCTGCCATTTTAGTTGTATTATGCTTGCATCTTATGGTACTTCTGTGTTCTACAATTCATTTGCTTATTTTCCTGGTCGTCATGCCTATGTACTTAAGGTTACATGGACATGTAAGGAGAGAGATGACATGCCTGCTGTTGCATTTTGCAAGCATTCTCAGTTCCCAGGGGGTAGATAATCCAACATCTACTGACTTTGTTTGTGATGTCAAATGACAGACACTACATTGGCCACAAGGGTAGAGACCCGTGATTGGTGGTAAACCAAACATTGACAGTGTCGTCTGTGTCTGTTTCGAATATTGTATTGGCCTTGTATGTACCAAACTGTCACATAGGCTTTTAGCTCCTTTATGTGAGAACAATGGTAAGTCCCACTTTCTGCTCCCTAAGTTTAATACTTTGCAGTTGTGTTTGATTATTTTTTTGACTTTATTAGACATTGTGTTGCACATAGTCACGCATACCAATGGTGCTTCTGTCTTTTCTTTTGGTTATGTTTCCAGGAGCGATTCTCTGTTTTTTTGCTTGCTTTTTAGTTTTTTGAATGATATTTTCTGGATACTTTCTGGCTCTCAGTTTCTCTGTGAGTATATCTGCTTGTTGTTTGACATCAATTATCTGGGATACGATTCCGTCGTAAGCGATGGATTTGTCCATAAGGTAGATTTTCATGCAGTGGTCTAGGGTGGAAGCTATCCAATTGCAAGAGGTTGTTTTTAGCTGTTGGTTTATGGTGTCTGTGTATAGCTTAACCGTTGTTACTGATAATAGTGACATCCAGGAATACCAATTTTTCTTTATCTGTGGTGTATTTGAACTTGAGGTTGGCGTCCTGATAATTAATCCAGTCCACACATTGTAATGCTGAATTGCTGTCTCCTTTCCATTTTACCAAGATATCATTTATGTATCTTCTCCATAACAATATTTGTTGAAGGGATTGCTTTCATGTAATATGCGTTCAGTTTCTAGGTTGTACACATACAACGCCGCCACACTAGGCGAGAAAGCACTACCCAATGAAGTTCCGTGGGTTTGTAAATACAGTGTTTTTTCTAAATAAAAGAAGGTTTTTGTTATGGCAAGACTGGCACATTCCATGATGTATTCTATTGGTATTGTATATTTCCAGACTTCTTTTTGTAATGTTATTCTTATTACATCTAGCGTGTCATTCTGTGGTAGACTAGTGTACAAACTCTCTACGTCTGGACTCATCAGGAGGTGGGTTTGAGGGTTATAGTTGATGTCTTTAATTTGTGACAGAAGATCTTTGGTATCTCTGATATATGTCTCAGTTTTCTGTAGTATGAGTTTCAGAAAAAAATTAAAAATTGTGATAAAGGTTCCAATAAGGATCTTATTCGGAGCCTATAGTTGGTCCTGGTGGTGGATCGCGATTTTTGTGAATTTTTGGTAATGCATAAAAGTATGGTGTCCTTGGTGTGGTATTTCTCAGAAAGTCCTCTTCCGACTTTGTATTCCAGCCTCTGTTTCTGCTTCTTCCATCATGGTTGCATCCTCAAGGTTCAATAAAGGGATGGGATCAACTTTGATGACTTTGTAAAGGCGTTCATTGCTTAGTAATCTTAAGCATTGAGTCCTTCATGCCTTGGTGTTCTGGACAACTACCCCTCCGCCTTTATCTGGGGGTTTTATCACTATTTCATTGTCATTGTGTAGTTCTCTCAGCGCCAATTTTTCCTAGTTAATCAAGTTTTGAAATGCATTTTTCTTGTTTGGATTCAGATTTTCAATGTCTTTATATACCGCCTTTTCAAAGGTAAGTATTTCTAGTGGTGTTGTATGTGTGGGAGGGATATATGTTGATTTTTCCATAGGCCCGTGTCTGAGAGGTTCTTAGCATGGTCTAGGGATTTTTTTGATTAGAGTGACAGCCACTTAAATACTTTTTTTAGAAGGTGCACAATTCCAAAACATGAGCCCGTGATGTAGTTCACATGTTCCTTAATGGACAGGTTCTCATTCACCATGCCTCCCAGGCTTCTTACCAGTACCTTGGGAGTTGGTACTATGCTTAAGCTAGGGGGCCACCAGTCTTATGACCATATAGAGTGGGCCTTCCCAAACAGTACAATCTCTGTTTTGCTTGCATTAAGTTAAACAAGCTTCTGCTTCATCCACGTGGCGTTTTTATACATGCAGTCTCGAAATCTTCCTTAGGTAGACTCTGGATTTGGTCCCATTGTAAAGACAAGCTGAGTGTCATCCGCATAAGAGATGACCTTGAAACCATATGATTTGATCACGTGTGCCAGTGGTGCGATGTAGATGTTAAAAAGTGGGATTTAACACAGATCCCTGTGGCACTTCCCTGTCCAACAATATGGTTCAGGAGACAAAGGACTCTAACTGCACCGTGTGAGTGCGATCCCTCCAAATATGATTTTGCTAACCCAGGGTTTTCCCACTGACACCAATTACTTCCAGACTTTTAATTAGGACTGTGTGATATACTGGGTCAAATGCTAGGCAGTGGTTAGTTTTAAAAAAAAAGAATGCCAGGGCTCTTTACAGAAGGCAGTTTCAAACAGCTTATTACTCCTGTTAGCGCTGCTTAAAATAGAGCCAACAAACCCTACAAGTGGGGAAAGGAAGTGGCTTAATGGGCAGAGCTTCCGAACTCGGGGCTGTGGAACCAGGTTCGAGCCTTGAAGTCAGCTCAACATCCTGTGATTCTGGGTGAATCACTTAATCAGCCTGTGCCCACCAAAAATAAATGCGTTCTTAACTGGTGCTCAAGCGCCGCTGTTGATGATTAAGTGCGGTGCTCAGCACCGGAAACCACCGGCTCAAATTAAGCACCAATGCTAGGCCTACCTTAGGGGAGACTTAGGTGTAATAAAAAGGTGAGTTAAGGCTTGGCAAAGAATTTTAAATGCCAAGTCGAAGTGGCAGCTAACTGACCACACACAAGCCCTGCAGTGGCAGGCCTGAGACAGGTTTGAAAGTCTACTGGTGTGGGTGGCACAATCAGTGCTGCAGGCCCACTAGTAGTATTTAATTTACAGGCCCCGGGTGTATGGAATACCACTTACAAGGGACTTACAGATAAACTAAATATGCCACTTGTGTATACATCAATGTTACAATGTTTAGGGGAGAAGCAAATGCACTTTAGCACTACTCAGCAGTGGTAAAGTGCTCGTAGTCCTAAAGCAAAAAATAATAATTCAGCGAAAGGAGGAGGAGAAAGGCAAAATGGTTGGGGTGAACCTTCAGAAAGGGCCATTTTCCAACACCTAGCTATTTGCCAATGCTTGTTTATCACATTGTTTACTCACCATAACACGAGGAAGGCCCATCAGTGCTCTTCACAATAAAATTGTCTAATACACTAGTTTTTTCTTTATCTTTTTTCCAACGTCCTCTGCCAATCAACCCATTGCTTAGCACATCTCGACTCGTCACAGCCTCTCCATCCTCCATAGGTCCATCAGGATCAGCATTCTCCAGATTGATGGTACTTAAAGGGCAATGGTCCTCACACCTCATCCAACTAAACCTCCAAGGGGTTACAATTTTTAAAATGATTGAGAACAATGGGCCGACGCTATCAAGTTAGCTGTGCCAGTGCTCGCTTAACCAGCACATCCCTGCAAGGACTGATGCCGACGCACTGGAAGCGCTTCTAAGAAGGGAGCAGGTACTGTCAGCCAGCCAGTAAGTGCACTTCATTCTTTTCACATTTCAATTACTGACTGAAATGTGTCCTTGAATTCTGATCTGTACCTACAGAGATGTCAATGAATTTCAATTCAAGTGAACACTTTGTCTAGATCCTCCTTGAGGTGGACTCGCTCTAGTAGAAAAAAACAGATCTGTTTTGTTCCTTGAGCATTTTTTAACCTAAAAAATCTATTTTTACAAAGCTGGTATTTCTTCCTTCTGGTTCTTTGTTGAGTGAAACGCCTCCTTTTCATAGCCATCAGCCATGCCTCTGTTCAACAATCCTATTCATCTCAAAGAGCAGAATATTTTCTGCAACCCCACCCTCCCCAAATGCAGAACGAACACCGTGCAACATGCGGTCTCTTGCTGCTAAGGTCAGTTGTGAATATGATAGTGGAGCTAAATCTACTGACAAGAGAATACTGATATGGTAGGTTAATTCAAGGGTTTTCAAATTCTTACGGTTAATCGCACTTCTCTGCAGCGGGAACAGTAACCCACTGAGCTGTCTTACTGGTCGATTAAACAAGCAAGAGGTTGATGAGGTGCTGAGAGTTTTTGAGAATGCGGCTGTCTGCGGCCCCCGCAGGGGGCCATTCCAAAAGGGCGACCCCTCTCTAGTGGTTAGGCTCCTGTAGGAGTCCGCTCGCCGGGGCACCATATGGGTGTCACATCGGTGCGGCGAGGTGGGGGGAGGGTATATATGCCTCCCCCGCCCACACATGACTTGGCCAAGGTCATTGGGCACGTATTAGGCTTGGGCATCGTTATTACGAATTTCGTATTTCGGCCTGGTGCGCTAAATTGAAGTGTCTCAAACAACTGTTTCAGACTCCTACGTCTTTTACATGTTGTTACTCCCTGATAAGTCAGTCATGCTCTTGAACTCTGATCGTGCCGCAGGACCCCTCCTACTCTGCTCCCCGCCTAGATTACTTAATCGCCACTCGTCCCCCGCTGCATGTCGCAGTTCTAGCTTTCCTGTTGCTTCGTAGATGCTGGCATGCCCGCGTAATCTAGTGATAATCAATTCATGTCATCCTATTTAGTCTCCTCTTAACTGTAGACTCGCTATCGATCATAAGTTTACTTGTTTTGACTCTGACTATATGACCTTAAACTGAATTTGACATCTGCCTTAGACCATCTTGCTCCTTCACTAGTTGATGCTTAATCCGTGAACTCAGTTGCTCTGTCTGCGTTTGAAAACAGATCTGACTTGTTCTGCTTTCTCTGCGAACTTATTACACTATTTTATTTATTTTGCCCTCACGCCCAGGTCACTGGGCCAGTTGTTTGGCAATGCCATTGGGCCCCCAGTATGGCAGTGAGTTATATCGCCGTCAGCGTTGTCCATAGCCGAGTATGCAACAGGGACGGAAATCATGGTTAGATGCTAAATACGCCGGCAACTGCAAGGCGGAGCCTGGGTTCAAGGGCGGAGGTTGTACAGACCCCCCAGGATATAGCGGCATGGATTAGCAAATTTAGCGGCACAAATATGGAAATTTAGCGGCACAAATATGGAAATTTAGCGGCATTTTTGCGGCACTTAATTTTACTCATAATCATTAATTTTCAGTCTGAAATCAATGGAAAATGATATAGCAGAATATTCCACTTTGCAATAGGCATGTTTAAAGTGTCTGCAGCTCTCCGAAAGCACAGCTCCACTGCTTTCTCGCAGTGCGAGAAGCAGAAAATAAAATGGTATTTTAAATACCATTTTATTTTCTGCTTCTTGCGCTGCGAGAAAGCAGTTAGGGGTATGCCTGGTTGGGGCCGGGCGGGAGCATATGTCTGGTTGGGGGTGGGCGAGTGGGTGGGTCGGAGAGGAGTGGCTTGCACCACTCTGAGTGCCCTGACTGCTTGGTCGGCCCTGGGGCCAACCAAAGCAGTCATGCGAACTCTATATTTTCTCTATGTAGGCTGCCTACATAGAAAAAATGGTATCCTTACAGGAGCCCGGCGGGGCGCTGCCTGAGATTCTGCACCTATCATAACGCTGTCATTGCAGCATTGTGATTCGCTACAGGAGGGGAGGGAGCATCCCTGTTCTGGACGGCCCAGGAGCAGTGGCGGCACAGGACCGGGATCAGGTAATTTTTAGTTATATTCTACCTCATACCCCGCCCCGTGTCACACCCGCGGGACACCCTTGCCCCCCCGCGAGAATTGCGAGCGGCGACTGACCGGAAATATTTTCCTGTTCTGGGATACTGCAAATATTTCCACTAATTAGCAGGAGCTGAAACGGCGCTAGAGGGATGTGTTGCTTTTATACCTCTCACCTCAGGGTAATTGTCAGAAATGTCACAAAGCAAATTTCCTAAAATATCTAAATATTTTCCAGATATTGCAGACGGCTGCCGATTAAGTTATTATGACCCCACTCATTTCCGGAATGTTCTAAGAACATTTATCTACCTTGTGACTAAATTATGACATTTTTGATTCTGGTGCTGTAGTCATTACGATTTTAGGCACATTTTTCTTTATCAGTTATGCAAATCCAAGTTAAGGCCAGATGGGTAAAAGAAAGAACTTTGCCTCCTTTTAGCACTATTTGAAGTTTTGTGGGACACGTAATTACAAATTTTGCGTTTTTGCAAGCATACACTGGGTGCTTTGCTTAAAGGGGCTGAGTTAACACAAGGCAGAGATAAACAACACAGCAAGCTTAGAGATCAGACTGGAACGCTGACGCAAGGCTTTGCTTCCTAGATATATCTTTGTTGTTCTGCAAGGGGACTACAAAGGGCTGCCAGGCCACTGCCTTGGGGAAATATGACACTGAAGCAGTTGCAAACAACTGGCGTGTGATCAGTAAATTAAGATTTTAAAGGAATGTCCATAAAGCCACATGATGGCACGCACATATGATATGCAATGACACAGCACCACCTTCATCAAAATTGATATGCATGGCACATAGAATATACAATGTGACATGGCTTCATCGATGTATGCAAATGCATGGCACACATTACAACTGCGTGCAACACGTGATATAAAATGGCATGGCACATCCTTCACGATGGCATATCACATATAGTGTATGTGACATAACATTTTATGGAACAACCTCCAATCAGGATAAGGAGAAGCATGGTAAATATTGACGTGGAACGGCCCAGGGGGGGCGTAAAATTGCATGGCACAACCTTCAGCTACATAAAGAAATTAATAACAGACATGATAAACAATGACGTGCCTCAGATGATATAACAGAGTGCATACTTTCGGCAAGATATATATATACACGTATATCGCACACAATAAACAGTGACGTGGCTGGCGTGCACAGCCTTCGTCAAAGTATATAACACATATCACACACTATAACAGTGACGTGGCACAGCATGCACAACCTTCGTCAAGTTACATACACGCACATCATGCTGGATAAACAGTGACGTGGCAGGGTGCTGTAAAATGGTGTGGAACAACCTTCTCTAAGGCATGGAACAGAATGGCTCAGTTCCGCTCACTGCTGTTGCCTCCAAGCCACGGGAGGCCTCGCCCGGGTAGTGCCAAAGCGTAGCCACAGTGACTTAGAACCTCAACTTCTCAACCGGAATGCAGCACTTTTAAAAGAACATACTGGCACTTCTCAGATGCAGCAAGTACTCGGAGACAGTGAAAACCAGCACTTCGATATGTTCAGTTTCCGCAGTGGGTGAAAATCTACCCCGTTCCTAGAGCTCTAAAATTACGACAACAGCTTCACACAGAGTTATGCAGAGGTAGCAGCTATTTTACGGCTGCACAACGCCACCTAGTGACGTGTGTACCGCGTGCAACCAGTAAGAAGCTTTGATTATTTCCTTTTTTGAGGGAGACCCTTTTTAGCGGCCCAATCAGCAAATATCGCGGCCATTGCGCTAATCTGCCGATTTCGCGATTTTTTCGTGAATCGCGAAATCGCGAAATGCTGGAGGGTCTGGTTGTAGGGAGAAAGGTGGCCTAAGGGTGTGATCAGCCAGCTATGGCACTGGGGCCTTTTACTCGTGCCTGCTTAGTGCGATAGGCAGAGCATCTGTTATATCCATAGGTCCTGAGTTTGATCCCTGGGTATTCAGGAAGCGAGCATTTGTTTGATTGTATAAACAACAAAAGAGTGTGACTATTGCAACAGCAAGCAAGGGGGAATGGGAAAAAAATTATATAATTCTTCTTAGATTTATATAGAAGGCCCTCACTCACCAACCTGGTTGGTGACATGCTTCATCATTGGGCCCCACCGGGAGAGGCCGAGTGCCTCCCCGGTGTGCTTCGACGCCAGAATTACTGCGGAGCTGGTTTTTTGTTTTGTGAATAGTGAAGGGGTGACAGTGTGATTTCCTTAAAAATGTCTGAATTGTGTCACAAAAAGTTTTATTGAGTGGCCAATCAGGCACATTAAAAACAAGGTGTGAGAAGGGGACCAAATAAATTGTTCGGCTACTTCCTCATAAGTGGGGTCAACATGTTTCTATCAAAGAACACTGATATATGAAGTAATATCAGTACCAGAATGCGCCACACCATATTAGATGATAAACTTCATCGTAGACCAAATTTAATCCACAGTCCACTATTTACACTTCATGTTTTTCGATTTTTATTGTTCGTTTGTTGAATTGTTCAAAACAAGGTGATTCTAATTTTTCAAGTGCATGTATAATGCCCAATCGCCTTTAATACAGCATGTTAAAATCCCTTTTTTCAAAAGTCGATACAGATGCTTCACCCAATGCATTTCAAGCCGTTAAAGCCCTTCGTCAGGGGTACTTTTCTGTAAAGTTAAAACCAAATATATTGCCATTAACATAATTGTTGCAATACTTTGGTTTTATACTTGGTTTTGTGCTTGATTGACATTCCTGCTTGATTAACATTCTCCAGTAATCCGTATTATTTTCGGGTGCTGAGTCGGGTAGGATGACTGTTCAAAAATGAAAAAGATTTGTTGACTCGCACACTTCTTTTTAACACTTCTTTTTAAAAGAAGTGAGCGAGTCAACAAATCTATTTCATTGTCAACATGTTTCTGCCATCGTGGTGTTAATTACATGGCATTCGTCAGGACCTAAGAGCTAAACCTCGGCGGTATGGGTGCACTAAGGCCCACCCTAACCTGAGGACGTGAAAGTGAAAAAGTGTAAAAAGTGTGCAATCAGAAAAATAGATGGTTGCTCGACTGAGAAACCGGATTTGCACCTGTGAAAAGAAATGACAATAACAAACATAGAGAGAAATGACAAAACAAACAGTTAGTTAATAGTTTGCGCAATTTGTTTCTCACAGGTGTACCATGCTCTTCATGATGTGCTCTTGTGCTTAGCGTGAAACAATCACCTGATGTTTAGACTGTTCTCGTTATGTTATGAGAAGTGATGTAACTGGTCCGTACTGTTAATGAGCATGATAAGGGCGATCAATATCAATATAGTACTATAACACCAGCACGCCAGCTAGGGTGTTTAGCGGTATTGCCTGTGTTTGGTAGGTGATCAAACTGCCCAAACGGCCGGTGTGCCTCGGCGGCGTGGCAGGGGATCCCCAGAAAAACACATACGAGTAGATAAAAGCGCAATTAAAAAGTCTCACGTTTAATGTGAGTGATTCTGAGCACCATGGGTCTCGGGAGGGTGGTGGTGGCGAAATTGGCACACCCTGCAAAGGAGGAAGGAAGAATAATAGTGGTGAGTATAGGGCTAGCTGGTGGCCCTAGTTACTTAGCTGTGTAACCATTGAAGTACTCACGCCCTCGTCGCCAGGTACCCACTTAATACCTGCGTGTCGCCCTCTGTTACCGGACCGCGAGGATAAAAAGGTCCGGTTTGGCCGCCGTATATAAAGAGAGGCACCGGGAGGAAGACGCATCCTCGAGGAGGCAGGGGGTGCGGCCGCATACGTCATAGCGTATGGGCGCGCCCCTCAGCCAATCAGGGGGCGCATTTAGAGTGAGGGAAAACATTATCGGCAAATAAGACTAGAACGCTGACATCGGATTCTCGGATCCTCATTCAAGAAACTTTATTGGGCAGCAAGGTGCAACAAAGTAACGTATCTCGGTCACCGACGGGGAATGTCTGGGGTACCAATGCAATAAACGTTATTGAGGAGCGGGGTAAATATCTAGACACCCAAAGATGATGGTGGTGCAAGAAAACGGGGGGGGGGGATGTGTTAGACTGGTACTAAAAATGCCAGTACGAAGACCAAATGCCGCTTGTAGTGGAATGGTCCTAGGGCTAACAGCAGGCCTGGAATGGCCCTGAATGGAGTCTACCTCTACGAATATGGGAGCATGACTTATTCATAGGTGCTAATTGGTAGAAAGAGGTCGTTATTTGGAGTATGATGAAGTATTAGTGATAGGACTAACTGATGACAAGGTTACGGTGGTACTCTTGTCTATTTCGAGGTGATACAGGGGACTACCCCAGTGGGAAGGCTGAGCCAGATATTAAATTAAATTAAGAGCATGTTTCAAACCAGATTTGACACCATTAAGGTGTTCACCAGGGTTTAGAAATCAAAGGGGTTGTGCAACCGTCTGGTCAACTGGGCGAAGTAAGTGCACCCCAGAACCAAGGGTAGGTGACATGTTCCTGCAGTTAAGCTCAAATGCCTGCCTGGTTAGCTATAGTAGCCTCTCTGGGCGGTGACGCTGTCAGCCAACATAGTGTGCTGCCGTCCCAAGAAATGGGGAAACAAGGTGTCAAGCACAAAAGGCTATGATGTAAAAGAACATTTGGCACATCCAGTGATCAACAGAAATTAAAATTTAATGGAACAGGTAAATTTCCACCGCAGGGGTTGCCCAAGGATGGGCAATATGAACGCCCCTGCCCCCTATTCGGGAATATTCTAGGATGGGGTAAAGTAGGACTTAGTCAATCCTTAATGTTAGGCATCATATCGCAAACAGTGTGCACTGTAATAAATCAGACAGATTCTCTTAGCTGGTAAGCCTAGGGGGTTTCAGAGGGAGCTGAGCTGGAGAAATTCCCATAAGGAATAATGGATGCATGGCAATGGCAGGAGGGCACCTTTGCTGTTGTCACATATTCATAGTTATAAACATTCCTATGTGTCATGATTTAGAAAGCAAAGGGACTGTGCAATTGTTAAGCATACTCCTCCTAGGCAGGCGGGGGTGGGAGTGGTTACCTAACAAGTGGGTTGCTGTCCCATAGATGGGGATACGGGTGTTCAGGCACACACGGTGCTAAAAGGACGGCAGCTAGGTGAGATTAACAAATAGATGGGGCAATGTGAGCCATGGTGTCTGAAATCATCCCTCACAGAGTTGGCCCAGGCTGTGGAACTTTCCCGCAGGATGGTGAATAGTTCTTGGCCGAGGTTCACGGGCCAGAAGGACCATTGGTTTCATCAGATACAAGTTGATCCAGGCTACCGTCAGGGGCTATTGTGATATAGATGGGGTTCATCTATCACCAGTAGGGAGGGATCTCTTCCCCTAGATTTGCCGGAGGCCTGGAAATAAGAGGTTGCAGGTAACAAATGAGCTGTTTTAGTGAGATCTGCAACTACATGGGTCAATGCGAGCTCTGGTTGTCTGAGATGATGCCCGTAGAGGTGGAACGGAGCTAAGTCAGAGGAAGCAGTTGAAAATCGCTGTAAGATTGAACAGTTCATGGTGTAAGTTCGCAGACCAGAGGGGTCTATGTTTCATCAGACACAAGCTGATTCAGGCTAATGTTAAAGGCTACTTCGATACAGATGGGGTCCATTGTCACCTTTGCCATCCAGGCATACGCCTACGGTTAGGTTGACAAACATGGGGTGCATTTGTCACAGGTGGGCATGGACACATACCACTGGACATGCAGGGGGCCCTAGAAAGAAGGTTGCAGGTAAGAAATTAGCTGTTTTGGTGAGAGGGCTCTGGCCGCGACGGGGCCGCCTCCAGAGCTGTGGCAGAGTTACAGGGTGATATGGAAGCAGATGGGTACAGTAAGGGTACCTCTGCGGCAGACGGGTACAGTAAGTGTACCTCTGTGTGGCACAGTAGGGTACCACAGCCAAATACCAGGAGCCTCAGGGCAGGTTCCTGGAAAACCGCGACGGCGCCCCGTTAGTCCTTCGGGCTGTTGGGGGCCTGACCAACCGGGGGTTTGCCCTGCTACGCTCCACCCTGAAAAGGGCGTGATTAATAAGAGATCAATGTGTCACGTGATCCTGTGGAGGATCACCTAAAGGTTGAGCACTGACTGGGTCTCCCACAGTGCTCGCCCATCAGGCAGCATAGGTTGGTACAGCGGCCTGCCTTTGGATCGCCCGTACAATAACCCACCATATTGCATACTTTTGTATTTAATAAACCTAAAGCAATATTTTCTCATAACAAAAGTTGTCTTGTGTATTTATTTATTCATGCATGCTCAGACTGTGGGTGGGGAAAGTTGCCGATAATGGCACTATGCGGCTTTTAGTGGCCCCTGCAGGGGGCCAGTCCAAAAGGGCGGCCCTTTACTGCGATTTGGGCACCAGCTCACCCCTCTCTCGTGGTTGGGCTCCTGTAGGAGTCCGCTCACCGGGGTGCCATATGGGCGTCACATCCGGTGCGCCGAGGTTGGAGGAGGGTATATATGCCTCCCATGCCCCTCCTGGCGTCCTCTGTGGCACCAGCCACGCTATCTCCCACCCCACCTCTTACACGGCAGACAGCCTGGTGGCAAGGTACTCAGAATGTTTTCATGTTTTTTTTTGTGTTGTAGGCGGAGTTATAGGGCGATCTGGAAGCAAACTGGTACAGCAAGGGTACCTCTGCGGCAGACGGGTACAGTAAGAGTACCTCTGCATGGCACAGTAAGGGTGCCAGAGCCACAGACCAGGAGCCCTGGAAAACCACGACGGTGCCCCGTTAGTCCTTTGGGTGGTTGGGGTCTGACCAACTGGGGATTTGCCCTGCTACGCTCCGCCCTGAAAAAGGCGTGAGTAATAAGAGACCAACGTGTCACATGATCCAGAGTAACTGTAGCACTGACTGTGTGTCCCACAGTGTTGGCTCATCAGGCGGGCAGGGGCAGCATAGGTTGGTACAGCTGCCTGCCCTTGGATCGCCCGTAAGATAACCCACCATATTGCATACTTTTTAATGGAATAAACCTGCAGCAATATTTTCCCACAACAAAAGTTGTCTTGTGTATTTATTTATTCATGCATGCTCAGACTGTGGGTGGGGGAAATTGCTGATAATGGCACTATGCCTCCGCCTCTTTATTCTTTCTCTGACCCCCCACCCACCCTCAACACTCGATGCCCACAACAGACGCCATTGGAAGAATGCATTCTGCATGAGAGGCATTTGTTTCACTCTTTTACAGTGCTAAACCCCACCTTACCATTTACAGACCGGTCCAATTACATTCAGGGCTTCCTAGAGACGGGCACACCACTCCAGGAGGAAGCACACCTCTCACCTTCCAGGGAGGTCATTCAGTTGTAACCCCTGCCTCTGCTTCTTACTTTCAGGACGGAAGGGCACTTTGATGTCGGGCCTGCTGGAAGTCGCACCCAATCCCAATTATGGACGCTAAGCATGTCCTCCTGTGAGATAAACTTGTAAATTCAGGAAGTGTGTTTTTAGGCTGCCAGCAGTGCTTGATTTGTAAAAGATATAAATATATTTACACAAAATTTAAAGGGAGGTAGCTGGTGCTCTCACCATTGGCTTCCCACGGTAGTAGAACAAAATAATTGACAAACACTAATAAACTATTAAAAACAAATTAAAGCAGCAGTAGCCTTCCGACATACAACTTGCAATAAGAACTGTATTTCAAAATATCGATAACAAGATCTTTGTTTGATATGAACATCATAGCGTAAATATTATTTAAAAAACATTACCCCACAGGGTGTAGATTTTGTATCACTAACTTCAATGGGGTGATATTATTGTAAACAATAATTAGGGCACAATATTTTTGCAAGACAATATTCATGCGAGAGGGGGCTCCAACTTCGGCAAATGGAGGGGTGGGCAAATGGGTGGTGGTTTCATAAAATAAAAGCAGTTAAAACGTACTTACCATGGTTGCTGCTGTGTCCTCATTACTGCCCTCGTGTCTCTAGAGCCCGAGCTAACACTCTTAACGAATCCTGGCGCTGGTCTTGTGCTGTTAATCAGCATCAGAGCAGCACCAGTATTGGTAGGAGCAGCCACTATCAGCGCGCACAAGAGCACTGGAGGCTTTTGCTCTCTCTAATCCAGCTGCCTTAAGAGTGTTGAGTTAGAGAGGTGTAAAGTGTGCATGTGTGGCTGGCCATCGCAAGTCGGCCGGCAAAAAAGACATGCGCACTTCAAACGGATGTATGACGTTACAACGCAGGCTATTACAGCGCCTGCCTTTACAACGCGGTTTTTACATCGCAAACCTTTACAACGCATAGTGCTTTTAGGCGCTGGATAGTGATTTATTTAATTTACTATTCCAACTCCAGTCCCCTTGGATAGTAGGGAAGGTGTTGGATAGTAAATTAAATATATTCCCTATCCTAGAGCGCCCCCTAGCGCAATGCGTTGTAATGGTTTGCATTGTAATGACCGCGTTGTAATGGTAGTGCCTTCTAAAAGTTTCGTTGTAAGTGATGTTTACCCTTCAAACAAGTGCAAAGACATCCCACCCTTCTCCCTGCCGCTGCTGACATTCAGCAGGCCCCGTCCCTGTCCCAACAATCTATTCGGGACGTGGACAAAATATTAAATGGTAATTAATTAACTTCCTTACCGTTTTCTTTTTCATCTCTGAAGGTATTTCAGTGGGGGGCACTCCTCCGCTATAACGGAGAAGCCGCCCCTGTTTCATGCCGCAATTTTATGGTACCATACTGCAATAAGATCCTCGAAAATATGACAAACTCCGAATTAGGTCAGTCCAACATGGCATTCTTCATCCAGCTCATGATGCGATCCCTAAATCAAAAGCAATTTGCCACTCATCTGAACACTACTAACTTCGGCATCGTTCCTGGTCTATCTGCCTCTTCAAAACAGAGGTCTTCATACTGTGGGGATCGCCCGTCTTGGGATCAATGACTTTGTTCCCAAGGTGCAAATGCCTCAGTAAGTACTTGTAAATAAGGATAGCCTGGAAGCTCGACTTTATTTGTCTAATTTTCTAGGCTCTCTTCATTTACATGCACTGCAGTGGTGGGGTCAAAGAGGTGCCTAAAAAGAACAAACAAATTCCACAAGTACGTTGTTTTTTCATCTTTAGACAACTATATCTCAAATAATGCATACACTAAGTAAAAAAGGAATGTTATTTAAACTAATTGGTTACACATTTTTAAGTTATGAAACCTCTATTGGTTATTGCAATCACTGCAGATGCCTGTTTGTGAGACTAGAGAGACACATAATTGAATCCTGGCCAGTGCATGTCGGAATAGTGTCTTGCGTACTTATAGTGATGTAAGATCTGAGCCTGGCATAGACAGTATTGTGAATATATTTCATTATTTTAAAATTGTTTCACACATCCTAAGTAGGACCACTGGAAACGTGGGGCCTCATTTATGAAAAGTGACGCATCGCTGCGTGAAAACAGCGATGCGTCACTTTTCACTGCGCTCTCCTTGCGACACCAATGATGCATCATATTTACAGTATGACGCATCATGGCGCAAGGAGTTACAGATACGTCTGTATTTCTGACGTATCTATATGGCGCAAAAGTGACGCATTGCTGCAGTGTGTCACAAAAGTGACGCAACTCCAGCAATGTGTCCTTTCACATGGGGCAAGTCCCATGTCAAAGAGCCTGCGTCAGTCTTACGCCTGCTGTGAGGCAGGCGTAAGAAATTGACGCATTTGTGTCCTAGAAGTGGCGCAGTGAAATCTCATAGATTTCACTGCGTCACTTCTATGACCCTTTCCTGCGTCAGAACGCCCCCTATGCATACATTATACCTGGCGTCAGTATAATGTAGCGCAGGAGTTTACAAAGAGACGCATCTACCTAGATGCGTCACTTTGTAAATAGGGTGCAACAAGGCACATTTTTTACGCTGCTGGTGCGTCACAAAAAGTGACGTATCGGCGGCGTAAAAGTGACGCAGGGCCTCATAAATGAGGCCCGTGGAGAGGAGGACCAAATTATGGGACACTAAAAGCAAATTGTGCGGTAATAAACTGCAAATTAAGCAGCATAACGTGCCACGTTTTGTGAAAGTATTACACAGCCGCGGCGCGTGGAGGGAGTTCCGTGGGGGAGGCAGGCGGGGCGGGGGAGGGGCAGGGTGGGGGGTGGTAAACACCGGAATATGGATGATTGCAGGTAAGTAAGCAATTAAAAAAATAAACAAATTTCTTTGCGCAGCAGGGCGCGCAAAGAAATTCGTTTATTTTTTTAATTGTTTACTTACCTGCAATCATCGATATTCCGGTGTTTGCCACCCCCCACCCTGCCCCTCCCCTGCCAGCCTATCCCACGGAACTCCCTCCATGGGCCGCGGCTGGTATTACATCATTTATTACACATGGTAACACCTAATTATTTCCAGTTTAACACCTAAAACAGCAATAAGTGATTGAAAAATGACCATTCAAACTTGGGATTGGATTGCCACTGCACGGGGAACCACGTTGCTACATTTTTAGTGGTACAAAAGGGGGTGGTGATGGACGGACGGAGCATCTGAATCAATCAAACACTCACACCCAGTCAAAAGATCTGGGTTTAATCCATCACCGTTCTTTAGCCCACTCTGCCACCCCAGTTCAGACATGGCTATATGCAAATCAGTCTGACCCTGTGCCTCATGGGAACAGTCCAGCCCGAACTGCCAAGCCGTGTCTTCCCTGGACTGGAAACAATCTTCCGAGGACTGGTTTCTGGCATTCCAGCCGTCTTCAGCCCGGCTTGCTTGAATCCAGTGGCAAAGTGAGCAAGGGACTCACGTCTAAGCATACCCTGCCACACTTATGGCGGCCAGTAGCTTTTGTTCTGTCTGAGCTACAAACAATTTTTTGCTAAAATCTGCACATTATGCAGCAAATAGCAGAGTATGCGGTAAAAGTCACAAAAAACCTTAATTAGGGAGAAAACACAGCAGCTGCAGAATCACATAATTCCAGGAGCCCTCAGTATGAGATATGCTGCAATGAAATGATTTAGTGTTTAAGATAAAACAAGTGCTTTGAAATAATATATTTTAGAAATAGGTACCAGACTGTACCAAGGATTGCTTTCTCATTATTGAAGCAGGTGCTGTGTCACTGAGGCCCAGAAGTGTGAGGGGTCCACTACATCACAATGATGACAGTCTTCCTTTATAGAAGAGGCATGGGGGCTCACTACCCTTGCTAGCAAAATGATTGAGGTCACCCTTGCTGAAAAGAGACGGGCAACACGTGGGTGCTTCTTTTTCTGAAAGAGAAAGAGAAACTGTTTAAAGACTGCCAAGATGTCTCGACATGGTGAGGAAGGGGTGAAGGAGGGAGAGAAGACAGATTGCTATTTAGGGCCACAACTATCATTAGTGCAGCAGGTGCAGTTGGATTGGAGCCCAGGACCGTGAGGAGCCCTCAACACCCCAATTATGGGGAGTAGTGTTTTTTTGTTAAATTTGTGTGTTTGTGTGACTTATTTGTTCTTTTATAAGTCTGGCATTTACTATGGATTATGAGCTAAAGAAAAGGTACCCTGGCAATGATCTCATAAGCCTGCCCCGTGCGATCAGCCACACTCATCCTGCTCCCCCAAGTCTTGCCATAAAGTTATTGGTAGGGAGGATGATTTTAAAGCATTTTGTTTAGTGGGGCTCAAAACAAAAACGTTTGAAGACCTCTGCGTAAAAGGCTGTTATGGGCTTATGAGGCCAGTTAGCTGTCATCCGAAAAATGACACGTACATGCTAACGTTGTCTCAGCTTTGGCCCTTGCAGTCACTTAGGACAAACTTGCCGCATGGAACTGCAACGTCCATAATATAGCCTTCTAGCCCTCTGTAGCAGGCTAAACCGGCTATCAAAGGCCCGCTCCTGCGTTAAAGGTCAGAGACGAAGGCGAGGGAATTTAACAAGGGAACTGGACTTTAATAGCCTGTATAGCCCTGCTAAGAAGGGCCATAAGGCTATTAGAACATTCTGCCACTAGAGGGCAGAATGTTCTCACAAATAAAACAAAGGCCTCTCGAAGCTCGAGGGAGTTTGTAAAACATTGGAATGTTGCTCTGTGGGCCTTTACCGGCCCGTAGAAGCAGGGAGCACTCCATTGTCTTCAATGGAGCTCCCAACATTCCAATGTTCTAATAGTCTAAATGTCAATTGTTGGAAAACAAACTCCTTATACATTCCAGTGATGCTTTCTTTGCACTGGTTTGTGTAGTAAAAGGTATTCCACTGATGCTCCCTGCTTATAGGTTGGCAGAGAGCAAACTGCCAATGCATTCTAGTTCAATTTGCTCATAGCTACTTTGTTCAAAGTTCAAAAATAGTTTATCCGGATAGGACCATATCCATAAAAGCACATCACATACAGCAAATTAAAAATTCATATTCACAATGAAACAATTTCAATAACATTACATAGATACTTTGATTGTGACTAAGAACATTATGCACTCCTCTGAAGTGAAGGTATGATTGCAATATTTACACGTCTTCTACTTCTGTTTCCCCTGGTACTGTGCTGGCCCAATTTCCTTGCAGTCTTCTGAATAGTGCCAGGATGCCCTCGTTGGAGACAGTGCGCTTTACAAATACACATATAATATACATGACATTACCTAGTTTCTTTCTTCTCATAATTTCCTTCTAAATACATTTTTCCTTAACCTTTTGACTCTTCCGGGTTCTTTCCTTTTTCTCACTTTTTCCCCTTTCATTTTCATTGGTCTGAAAATTGACATGAAAATGATTTGCCTATTTCTTTTCTTTATAGTTTTTAGGTCTCGTCCTACGCAACGCACATGCGTTGCATGGGAGGGGACCTAATGCCATTGGCAGAGCTTTTTCAGCAAAGAAGTGCACGCGTTGCATTGCAATGCAACGCTTGCACATCTTGGGGATTTCCTTTCGGGAGTGCGCGGTGCCATATGGTGGTGCCATATGGTCCCACGCTCCCGAAAGGAAATGGCCCATGCCCCCTCCTCCTGCTGCCACTTTCACTGCCGTGCAGCTTTAATGCCGCGCGGCCAATGCTTGTTTTTTTAAAATTTTGGACTTTCGACTTTCCAGCGACATGATGCAGGAAATTCACGAGAAACAAGTGAGTATGAGAGACAAACACCGTCAGATATCATTGCAAGCATGCATCCCTCCCCAGTGATACACCACACCCAGATCTGATGTGCGAGGGGTGGGGCGCCTGGAGGTGGAAGTTACGGTGAGAGCGCTGCACCGGAGTGCAGTGTCCTCAGTCGATCGCACTGAGCAGGTGTGCGGGAGGGAGTGGCTGCCAGCCTCCGGGCTGCCAGGAGCGCACACTCCCCGGGAGCCGGGCATGCCTGCACCTTCTCCGGATACGGCGCGCCTAGAGGCCCGGCTGCACACCCGAAGATGGTCTTGGCGCGGAGACACCTCCTCTTTCTTGTCGGCCTCTTTATTCGGTTCAGCTTCGCTCTGAGTTTCCAGTGGATCTCTTTAAATGCTGACTATTTGCACAGAATCAGCAACGTTGGCATTTTCCGGCAGCATGTCGGTGAGTTGGGGGCCGGTACGAGGAGGAAATGCAAACCTTTATGGGGCAAAGAGTGGGAATCATTTACTGACATGAAGGTTGTAGGCTGTTGTGAAATGAAAAAAAATGGGCATCCCCAGGTAGAGGAGACACATATCGTAAGATTGAAATAGTTGTTTTGGTGTCTCTGCTTCGTTCATGTGAATGGAGTCTTTCGCGAGGTTAATCAAAATGGGGCTATCATTTTACAGTGGTCTTCAAACTTTTCAGTGCTGCACCCCCGCCTCGAATAAAACAAAAACAAAAAACAAGGTTATCAGGTGCCCGCCGTAGAATTATAAACATTTCTTTAAAAAACTGGCGTCTCTGAACATGGTCGGCAAGTCAAACATTGGAGTTATGTTCAGTCTAAAACGCCGTTATATATAGGATTACCAGTAAACTAGCGGCAGCCTGGAGTCTCTTCAGTTTGACACCTATTTCCAGCCAGGACATGAAAGAAAAATACATTATTGATGGAGCACTACAGGGTGGCTGACTGACACATGAAGGTAATAAAATACTCTTCTTGGCCAGAGCTAGGCACCCACCCTGAGACCATGTCAAGCCCACTGCCGAGGGGCAAAGCCCCCAGTTTGCCAACCCTCTGCCAATCAAGCGCAATATGTTGGTACTTTTCGGGTGAGCCAACGTTCCCATGGACAAGTGACACCCGAAAAGTGCAAGATATTCAGGAAATCCTCTATCTTACATGTACGCATAACTTATATAAATGGTAAACCTTTGCATTATTTTGAGAATATGGCATGGATCACTTCAAGGGATGTCTCAAGGTGTTTGGAACCCATCGGCAGGGCATTTTTTTGACTTCCACCTTTTCTTTTTTGGCACTCGTGTAGCTACGCCCTTCACCAGAGGTGCACGACTGGCGACCTTTGCTGGTAGCACATGAGGGTACGTCCCGCTTTGCCCTTGCCTTGAAACGGCTCAGTCAACTTAACTCATTCTTTTGTTGGTACACCCCAAACAGGCTACTTAGATCTTCCCTCCATAAAAAGGCAATCATTTCCAGATTTTGGAAGGCCTGATGGGGCGGACGATCAATCTCAGTGGCTTCTGCCAAATTATGGAACATTCTTCCCCCCACATCTCGGTGCTTGCCTCCTTTTCTGTTTTTAAAAAAATTCTGAAAGTGTTGCTCTTTTCCTCCGAGACCCTTTATTTACCCTCTGCATTGCTACAGACTGCTATGTACTGCTTCCCAAAGCGCTTTGACAATTTTCGTGATATAGTCCACTCTACAAAATCTGTTAACATAACATATCACAGTGGCTTTATTGACCAAAGCTGTACATCCCTAGGTGTCATGAATGTTTAGTTGGCTGGAGTGAGCAAAGACTTGTAGAAGTCCAGTGAGTTTATAAACATCCCTTTATACTTTCGATACTATTTACCATCGGAACAACAGATGCCGTATTACTTTTACAGTAGACTAAGGGCGTCAACATAAGACCAAGAGGGCCGGATCAATTACATATTCCACAGGCTAGCCTCTCTGCTTGGTTCACCCTACAGACTTACCACATACGTACAGACATATATTGTGGGTGAATAAAATTTACTCTGTGGTCCTGAAAATCCACAATGGATTCAGTGCAACAGGAACTGCATTGCACACCCTATCCTCTTGTCACCTTTAGATAGGGCAGCCATTTTGGGATATTCATGGGATATTGTAATCGGGTCTTAACTTGCCAATATCTATCAAAGACCGTTTTAAATAAACCAGTGGCTGAAAGTAAAAAAAAAAAATGTTTATAACATTTTTATTGAAACCACAAATCAGAGCACATTTAGCAATATAAAAGCACAAAAGCAAGAGGTGACCATAATACAAACACCGGGACAATTCAGAATCATTTCTGGTAATCAAGGACGCGATCAAAAGACAGACCACATATAATCATACAAAATTTCCGATGACAAAAAGGACAATACACACAATAATACAATAATACAATAATCATACTTATCAGTTTGGGTCGCAATACACGTTTCTCAACCTGTCCATAGCCATGTCCGTAGTGGGAGAGCTACAGATCTCACCCCTATATACATTCCATTTACCCCACTTCTTGTCCCATTTCTTGGGGCACCCTCTGAGTTTGTAAACTGTTTTTTCAGCGACCATAGCTCTATCCATTTCTGCGATCCAACTCACCACCAGAGGATGGTCAGGAGAACCCCACTTCATCGCTATTGAACGTTTTATAAGGAGACAGCCGAGGACCAGCCATTGATGTTCTATCTCTGTCAGATCCGTTCCCCCCAGACATTGAGGAGCCCTCCCCTAGGTGTCATTGGGATCTGCTTCCCCAGCGCCTCCGCCATTATCTGGGTTGCCCTGGTCCACAGGAGTTGAATTATGGGGCATTCCCACAAGGTGTAATAGAAAGTACCAGTTAAGCCGCAGCCCTGCAGACATAAGTCGTTTGGGTGTCTGCCAAGTTTAGCCAGTAGGGGACCGGACATGTATGTCCTGTGAAGGATTTTGAGTTGTATCAGGCGGAAACGGTGACTAATTGCCGATTCCCTTGGGGACATAAGCGCCGTTTGCCAATCTTCCTCTTCTAAATGTTCCACATCCCCCTCCCATTTGTCACGCAGGGCCTGGAAAGAGTCAGGTAGATTGTTACAAAGCTTGCGGTAAGTGCAGGAGATAGCCTTCGTCAGAAGGGGTTCGGAGAGTAACCTGTCTTCGAGGGGTGAGGCTTTGGGGAGGGAAGGTAGGTCGGGTACAGTCGTGAGGATGGCATGTTTGATCTGGAGATATCGAAAGACCTCCCCTTGGGCAAGTGCATGTTTCTTCTGCAGGTCAGAGAAGGATAGGAGCGTCCCCTTGTGTAGCAAGTCTCTCAAGGTGGATATGCCTATGGTGTCCCATTTGTCGAAACCCAGTTGGAAACACAGGGAGCCAAGGGCCTGAGAGGACCAGAGGGGAGTGGCTTTGGTAAATCTATCGGACCATCCCAGACTTTTTGTAGCTTGGTACCATATGGCCGTCATCTGGTGCATCGGACCTACATAGCGGTTACGAACTGGTTTACTGTATAGTGCCCCCAAGTAACCTTCACGTCCCGTCTGAGATCGCTCCAAATGGAATGTTGGGTTTGTGGGTGATCCATGGATCCAAGAATTGGTGGCCACCAACTGGGATGCCCAGTAGTACAGGCGCATGTCGGGCAGGGCAATGCCACCGTCATACCATCCCTTGGTGAGTTTACGGAGAGCGATGCGAGGAGCCCTTCCGTCCCACAATAGCAGGCGCATGTCTCCTGCCAGCGCGGTAAAAAAGGAATACGCAATAGGAAAGGGGCAGTTTTGGAAAGCGTATAAAAATCGTGGGAGGGCTAGCATTTTTAATAGGGCGGCTCTACCCGGGAGGGACAGCAGCAGTGACCTCCAGTGAGAGATATCATCATGTAGTCGTTGCAGTGGACCTTTTAGGTTATGGTCATAGAATAGTTTTGGGTCTGGAGTAATGAAGATCCCAAGGTATTTGAAACCATCGGGTGCCAGGGGAATAGAGTAACCTCGGGGCAGAATGGGTGGGGGGCCATGTAGTAGGTATAGGACCGACTTTGACCAGTTAATGGAGTAGCCGGAATATTTCCCGAAGTTTGTAACGACATGAAATAGGTTGTTAATGGAGGATGTCGGAGACACCATGTAAACCAAAATGTCATCAGCATAGAGGGAGATTTTGTCGGTGACATCGTCGTTCCATTTAAGGCCCCATATGGAGGTGTCGGAACGGATCCATGAGCCAGCGGTTCCAGAGTGAGGGCAAACAGCAGCGGCGACAAGGGGCAGCCCTGTCTGGTCCCTCTATGTAGCGGAAATTGCCTGGAGGTATGGTTGTTAACTCGTACCTGTCCCATTAGGTCGGTGTACAGCAACCAGACCCATTGTATGAATTTAGGGCCAAAACCAAACTGTGCCAGGACTGAGATGAGGTATGTCCATTCGATCGAGTCGAATGCCATTGTGTCGTCAAGTGAGAAGATAGCGGCCTCCTCCTGTATATATGGCATTCTACTCAACACCTTATTGACTCTGCGGAGATTTAAGGCCGTGTTACGGTCTGAAAGGAATCCCGACTGGTCGGCGTGAATTAATGATGGAAGGACCGTGAGGAGCCTGGTCGCCAAGAGTTTGGCTATGACTTTGGCTTCTGTGCTGATTAACGAAATCGGTCTGTAAGAGCCACAGTCTGTAGGTGGTTTATTCGGTTTGAGAAGGAAAACTATGGAGGCCACTCGCTGATCAAGCGGTAGAGAGCCTTTCTCACGACTCTCCTCAAACATATTTTTCAGGTGGGGAGTTATACCTAAGGCTGTGGCCTTCAGGAATTCAATCGGGATTCCATTGGGACCCATGGCCTTACCAGATTTAATCGCAAATATGGCATTATTGACCTCCTCCAACGTGAACTCCGCGTCTAGCACCTCTCTCAGCCTCGGATATAGTGGGCAGGTGCATCTCCTCTAAGAGTTGCTGAGAATCTTCGGCGGTATACTGTGCTCTGGCCGTATAGACCTGTTCGAGGTGATCAGCGAAGGTTTCTGCCACCTCCTGGGGGTCTGTGACACAAAAGTTGTCTGAACGGAGAAGCAAGAGGACCCATCCCGATCCCTGTTCACGACGTTCCAGCCACGCCAGCATTTTGCCAGCGCGATCCCCTAGTTCATAGATTCTGTGGCAGGTGTTGAGGAGCCGGGCCTGCGACAACTCCGAGGCCAGTGTCTTGAATTCCAGCTGTTTCGTCAGGAGCCGATGGGCCGTGTCCCCTGAGGGATCGGCGTTGTGGGCATATTCAAGACAAAGCAAATCAGCTTCGGCTTGAGTCACTTGTTCATTGTGTTTACGCACATATCCTATTTTGAGGGCCAGGGCCCTGCCTTTGAGGACGGCTTTGTAGACCTCCCATATCGTAATTGCTGACGATACAGAGCCAACGTTCTCAGAGAAGTAGAAGTCAGTTTCTTCGATAAGGTCATCCTTGATATCTGGGATCTTCAGAATCCATGGGCTAATAACAATCGGTCCGCGGGTGAATTGTTGGTGGTAGGTGAGGTCAACACTGAGGGTGGAATGGTCGGATATACCACGAGGAAGTCCTCGCATGTTTCGGAGATACCCCACATCTGCCGAGTGGCAGAGAAAATAATCAATACAGGACATACTTTTATGAGCTTTAGAATAGTGTGTGTAGTGGGGAGTGGCAGGGTGCTGTAGCCGCTAAAGGTCTTCGAGTCCCATTGCTTGTGTAAAGTCCGCCAAGTCAGACCCTGGCTTGTGGGAGCGTCTTTGAGGGTGTCTGTCCAGTTGGTCATTCATTGTCAGGTTGAAGTCACCCCCTATTATCAATGTACCTTGGGGGAGGTCCAGCATGATCTTGCCTAGGACTCACAGAGCCTCCCCACCCAGTGCTGGCAGAAGGTAAGCGGAGATTATATTCAAGTTCCGACCCTCCCAAATCGCCTCGAGGACTGCGAACCTTCCCTGTGTGTCAGCCCATGTGTTCGTGAGTGTTAGCGCCAGGGTCTTCTTAACAAGGATACCTCTCCCACGAGAACCGGAGGTGAAACCGGCATGGATCAGTAATTTACACCCCCCGTTGAAGTGCACGACAGCAGTAACCCACTAAGAGTGTTTCCTGTAGGAGGACTAGATCTGGAGCATGGTGTCTAATAAACTTGGGGACCACCCCTCTCTTAATTTTGTTACCCAATCCGTTGACATTCCACGTCATGAATGTCAACTTTCTATCAAGGAGGTCTGACATGGTAGTGATAGTGGGGGTGAAAGCGAAACGGAGGAGCGAGTTTGGCGTCCCCCCTACCCTTGGACAGTGCCCTGATCAGCATGTAAGAAGGTCCCAAGTAGACCCTAGATTCCGAACATCGCGGCCAACATGCTTCAAAGCTACAATATGCTCTACATACAAACATAAAAACCACAATCAAACAAAACCAATAGTCCCCCTCCACCCATCTATCCCCCCACCCTGCTTCCCTGCCCGCAGATTCAGAACTATCCACACCCCAACTAGGCAGAGTGCCAGTCGCCCTCCCAACCATACAAGGGGTACGTAATAGGCCGCCGTGCCAATCGCCAACACATAGCAAAACAGCGTGCATCAATAATTGCAAATGACATACCAAACCACGATATCCACAGGATTTAAGGAACGGATGGAGACCTCACACCACCCATAAGTTCAAAGAAAACAAATATGGCGGTCCGGTAGCAGGGCGAGGGTCCCTGCCACCAAATACTAGTGAAGGGTTCAACAAGTACATCAACTGAAGGGCAACGGCCAGATAAGTTCAGCCCACGAGGAAGTGCATTGCTGTGGGGGCCACCGTTAGTCTCCGTGACCCGACTCGGCGTTCTGGTCCTCTTGTCTCGGCGACTGGTCTCCGCGTGTCTCCACCCCAGGCGATCCACGATTGTTCCTAGGCTTTCTCACCTGTCGCCATCCCTCCATCCACTCCCATGCCTCCTCCGGGGAGAGAAAGAACCATGTCTTGCCTTCGGATTCCACCCGCAGCTTGGCAGGGAACAGCATGGAGTATTTAAGGCCTTTATCGCGCATCGCCTTCTTTACTTCGACAAAGCTGCGTCGACGAGCCTGCACCTTCACGGTGAAGTCTGGGAAGAACGTTATGTTGGCATCTTCGAGCCTCAAGGGCCCAGTCATCCTGACTGTCTGTAGTATGACGTCCCTGTCATGAAAGTTGAACACTCGGGCTAGAATCGGACGTGTGGGGGCCCCTGGCTTTGGCCTACCCCCGGGGACTCTGTGCGCAGGGGTGTAGCTGGAAAGACATTTGGGCTTGAGGTGTTGCAAGACAAGATTTTCCACGAAGAGGTCGGCTGCTGGTCCCTCCAAACGCTCCGGAACTCCTAGGATACGGACGTTATTGCGTTGCGCCCTCCCTTTGTTGTCATCGAGTAGGTCACTCATCTGCTGTTGTTGTTTCTGAAGGTGAGCTACCTGTTGTTGGAGGGTTGAGGTGTCATCTATGAGAGCCGCAGTCTTAACCTCCACGTCCTTGACCTTAGAGTCCATCTTACGAAGGTCAGCCCGCAGCAAGGTGACCTCGATATTAACAGAGTCGATACGTGTCTCCAGGGAAGTGCGCAAACCCGCTATGGCCTCCATGACGTCTTCCAGTGTCAGAGTTTTCGTCTTCGGATCCCCATCAAGCGCCACCTCCTTGGAGTCCCCCTTGGCATTTTCAGGAGAATTTGGTGATGGATTTTTGTTGCGTCGACCTGTTGCCTCTGTTGGACGCCATTGGGGCCGCTAGCCGGTCGTTGCGACGGCAAATAGATCTATCCAGTGGCTCTTCGGTTCGAGGGCGAGCAGGCCGGGAGGGGCAGCTAGTCGCCGAGGTAGTCACAGCTAGTCAGAAGAGAGAGGACCCCACGCATCACCATCAACAAGGGGCCGGCGGAAAAATAGGCCCTAGGAGGGCAGCAGAAGCTGGGCAGGCCGCCTCTCCGTCCGCACCCCCACCGCAAAGTCACGGCGCCACAAGAGCAATATTATGAGCGGAGGGATTTGTCGGTGGTCCTCAGAGGCGGCATGGGGCAAACATCCTTAGACAAAAGTTCAGGGCCACTAAGATCAGGGAGGCCAACAAGTGTTCCATGTTGTAGTGAGGTGGGGGCTCCCGAGGCAACAGAGGGCGCTGGCAGGCACTGACCACAGGATTGAAAGGGCAGCGATCGCGCAGGCCGCAGATTGAGTCCCCACCTTGCAGGCCCTGAGTCCTCCCCAGTATGTGTGGGCCTCTCCTCCGTCGGTTGATGGCAGACAGCGTCTCCCCCTGCCCCCGCACTCAGGAGCATGTGAGGAAGTCTGGGGGGGGGCGCGATCGTCGATGCCGGGCCTGATGTGGTGCGTTGGCACTAGAAAGAGCAGAAAGGCCCAGAGGCCGCACCTGTTCTCCGAAGTAGGCCCCGGAGCCGGGGGACTTGCGTAGATGCATCCCCAGCCCAGGAATCTCACCTGCTGCTCTCCGCCGGTGTCCGCACTTTCGAGAAGGGTGGGGCATTCCCACCGGACACCCGACCCGCTTCTGCCCGGCCCACCGGGCACTCCGCGACGCCTCACAGGCTCCTTCCGGCTTTAGATGCAGGCCCAGCTGTTCCGGCAGGCACAGGCATTGAAGCGACCTCCGGTGCCGGTCGCCATCTTGGTCCTGGGGCGGCCTCCGCCGCGGAAGAAAGCAGCATCCTGTACCGGCCCGGGGCTCGCAAAGGCAGTGCGGCACACCTGGAACTGGATGCAGCGATCCCCTGTTACAGCGGGGGATCAAACAGAGCACATATCGGATGATTTAAACGGATTTGTCGCCGATGGCCGGGGAGCCGCTCTAACCAGCGACCATCCCGTTCGGCTGCTGGCCACGCCCCCCCTGAAAGTTATTTTTTAATGTCTAATCATTTTTTCTTGACAATAAAAAAGCACAAATCATGTTAGTTATGGCATCATTCAATTTAATAAATATAACCAGTCAAAAACTAAAATAACTGCTTAGGTAAAAAAGACGGCTAATAAAAATGTACAATCTCAAGTTAGAAAATTTAAAAATACCAATAAAATATAAGTGCAAACTGGAGAAGGACAGAAGAGAAGGAGGAAAATAAAGAGAAAACTATCCTATAAACAATTTGGTTACAATTAATGTCTCAGCCGCTCACTAGACTCACTTTTTCAAATAAATGAATTACATGTGGGCAATTTGGTGTTGTTTGGTTTGACCCCTGCACACTACCTAGGTTGGCCCACACCAAGAGACACTAGAAACAGATAAAACATGAAGAGCTAGAGGGGAGATAACCCACCCCTCAATCCTATTAATGGGGCAGGCCAGTGAATGATGTCATAATTGGTCTCAAAATTCTTCATCAAACAAGGGACATTCTGGAATGCCTATTGTTGGGAATTGTCAAAGAAGAAGGACTGAGTAAGGAGAGTATAGGATATCGGATTGAGAACCTAAAGGAATAAGCATTGGCAAAGCTAATGTTCTTGGCAAGTTTGCAATAAAAAAACTTTTTTTGCATACAAATGTAATAGAAATGATTAGCTTAAAATAAATACATATTTTAAAAAATAAAGCAAAGATGGGCCCCAGAGCTCTGGCACTGAAGAGCACTACTTTTTTAGATTGTGTGAACATGTGATCAGGCAACATGCCATCGCTCACATTGCAAGAGACCCTATGGCAACTGTGGGCTGACTCTATGCCTCATGCGGTATACAGTAGTGGGTGAAAGCAAAATGTAAATGTTAATTTAAAAGGCCAGTGGACAAAGAGGGCTGACTTGGGGCCCCATTAAGAATGTCTATATGTGTGTGTTTTTTAGTTTTGGATTTGAAAAAAAAAATATATATATATATATATATATATATATGTTGGAACCGGAGGTCTCTGGTTGGCACAGGTAGGCACTTGTGACAAGCAGGGACCCTCAGCTCCACGTCAGGGCAAGGGAACTACTCCTTTGAATAACCCCTGCTCACCCTCTAGGTAGTGTGGCGCGAGCAGACAAGGCTAATCCTCAGGGCGATAGTAAGTTAAGCATTTATGATCACACACAGTAAACCCACTGACCCACCACAAATGGACACCAGTCGTGTAGTTGTATCAAAAATACGTATACTTTATATAAAAAGGTAGATTCAAGCAGGATTATCACAAGACCATATACATGTAACAATTCGAGGCCAACAGATGATACTTAGGCAATCTTTTAACTGTTCGTTGTTCAGCAAGGTAAGATGACAGGGAAATAAGAACGTCGCGGACCCTGGATCCGAGGTGAACTCGGGCTGGAGTTCAAGTGTACCTTGCTTGTGGAAGTCCGAGGCGTTTCGGGCGCGGCTGGTGAGGGCGGACTCTGAACGAGGCCGACGGTTCTCCAGAGGATCTCTCCGGCTCAAGTCCCCCTCGAGGTGCGAGGTGGAGGAGCAGGATTGTGGAGGGTTGCGGCGATCCGGGGTCGATGCAGCTCACGGGGCGAGGCGCCGTTCAGGCCTGCGGGGCGTACTACTTCTTAGCACGCTGGGTCGTACTCGTGGATCTGTGAGGGGCGTCACGTTATACGGCAGACGGGTGGAACACCAGGCTTCCGGTACCACTGTACGGGGAGGCCTTTCTTGAGGTGCGACACGGGTCTTGGTATGCAGGAGGGCAAAGCGAGACAGTCGGGTACGTTACGACGTACGGACCGTCCGAGGCTATGGAATGTGCTCCGTGCAGATTCCGGCGGGAGAAGATGAGAAGTGCACAACGCGCTCCGTTAGCGGCGAGGTGACAGGAGAGTAGACGGCCCGGCACTGAAGCGGAGAGCGACTCAGGGATGAGCGGGCTCTCTACGGCAGGGCGACCAGGCTCCGAGCTGTCACGACCTGGGAGGGGGCGACGGCACCCGAGTCACAACTCCGGCGAGGGAATAAGAACTAAGGCCCAACAGCAGACGGGCACAAGCAGATAGAACCCAATGGTCCTGGGGTTCTGTTCAGGGGGCAAGCTGTCGATCAAGCCCTTGGAGATCGTTTCAGGCACAAGTCTACAAAGTCCTTTCTGGTCCTTTCCTCTCCGTTCTCAGCAAGGCACCACTGCAGGCCAGTCTTTCAGGATTCAGACCGGTTTCCGTCCTTCAGCTTCTCTTGGTCCTTCTAGTCAGGCAGAGGTTCGTCGTGGTCAAAACTGAATCTGATTTGTAAGGAGCGGAGCTCCTATATTTATACTGCGATTCTTTTGTCTTTGCAGGCCAGGGGGCCTGAGCCTAGTTCAACCCGGTTCTGGAGTACTCTGTTTACAGGAAGCTGCCGTCTTCTTTCAGAGTGCGGGCAGGGACATCAGACGCTCCGCAGGGGGGTGGAGCCAGCATTGTGGTGGTGGAGCACAACCCTACTCAGAGTCAAGGACTACTCCGCCCACCCATCCTGGTGCAAGCACCCTATTTACCACTCCCTCCCACTTCAAAAGTGACGGTCCGGAAACATATATGCAGGCTGTTCAGGGGTATTCCACTCTCCCACTAATACATTAGCATAAGACATGACATTTCTAATATCGCATAGCCTGTACAGTTGTAATGATCAAGAAATCGCAGGCTTTGACTCCAACACGTGATCCAGCCCCTCAGTCACTCAAACTACACCTGCCAACCATACATGGTGCACCCGCTGGCAACACTTTGATCAGATTGTCAGGACCACCAGCGGAAGCAAACAATACGTGTTCTTGTCCATCTGGATTAATTCCTCAGGCACACAACGGCACCTGCATAAGTGCAGATCACTATCCCTCCCATAGGCAATAGACTGTGATACCGGAAGCTAGCGCGTTTCCAAATTGGAGAATTGTTTCCCCTCCTGCGGAGGTACAAGCTGCAGTTGCACCAAGCCGCCAGGTACAAGAGACCCCTCGGGTCCAGTCACGGTATTCTCAACAACAGAGTACCTTGTGGCGTGGGTCTGGGGAGAGGAACCCGCAACCTCGGACTGAGGCCATCATGTCGGGCCCTGTCATACTCCCGATCTGGAAGTCTGAGACAGTCTAGGCTGCCAGCTCAGGTCCCGTTGACTCAGCAAACTTCCCCTAACACCCCTCAGACACCACATGCTATGGAGTGCAAGCTACCAAGGTTTCCGGCTGTAAGCTCAGATCCCTTTGATTCAGCAAACTTCTCCTGCAGTCTTCGAACTCCTAACGCTACAGCACCTCAAGGTGGGCCACTGATCATTACGTGCACAATCCTCTGCACAATGTGATTGATGCACACATCAGGACGGTCCTTATCCCAACCTACTATCACTTCCACCCCTTTCCGCTGCACCCGTCAGCGTCCTTATGATCTTGTGGAAATAGGGAGATCTTTTCTGTCCCTGGAATCTCTTGGACAGGAGGCCAGCCGACTGGCCCTTGGAGCGTGCATAGGGTTCCGGGCCACGACAGTTGGCAATTAGCTGCAGGCCAGCAACATCCAGGCAAAATCCACCAAATGATAACCCCTTCCTAGAGTATGACAAGCCCCAGGCCACCACATATGTGTGATAATCTAGTTGCTGTGCCTCCTGCCCCAATAGTTCCTCTTGTTGATGTCCCAACATCGAACCAGCATAGTATGTTTCCAATCCCACAAGCATCTCTAACTCCTGAGGGCAGAATCCCAGTAAATATACCCTCAATGGTCTTTGAAATGGAATCAGTTCAAAAGGTCTTCTCTCTACATTCTGTCCTGTTTGCTATCCTACCCGAGGAGGCTTGATAAATATCTTTAGTGAGGCCAAGACCCTGCCACTTGGAATGTAGGTGCCAATTCCACCCCCACCTATCTGTCCCTGTAAGAACCCTCAGAGTCAGAGGTCTGCAGTTTCCCTTGAGCCCCTAGTTTATGGCTGTGTTATCAGGAATGTACAATTGTAGCTGTCCCCCCAGAAACCAGATGTGGTTTGGAGGCAGGCTGACAGGCACACAGAGCCACAAGCACAGAAATGCCAACTTTCCCAAAGTGGGATTTTCACGTTAGTAATGTTGAATCCACTCACACCACCGAGAAGATTTGCCATTACCAACTCATCAATATCAACACTATATTGCTACTCTTCCACTTGTATGAAATACAGCTCAATAGCCTTTCCACAGATCCCTCATGTTAATTCAATGCGAAAAGCAGGCCCCCACCGTACCAAACATACCATCCACACCCTTTCACTACCAGGGCATGCAGCATACATGTGCACATGCCCTACCTCTACCTGACACCGCACCCTGCCCCCAGGGATTACTCTGATGTAGTAAGAGACATGCTGAACGTTGTACAAGCCTAGTAATAGTAACCTGCATACACAGGCCCCTCCACGGTATACCTGTGACAGTTTGAAGAGCTACTTCTGTGGGCAGTACAACCAGCCCTGCAGGATCACAGAAGAGCATTTTAGTTACATGCCCTAGGTATATGTCTTACCCTTAGACAAGGGACTTACAACTAACTCAAATCAGCCAATCATGAATATACAAATCACCAGTATGTATATGACAAACACAGTGCTTGGGCACTGAATGAGAGTGTCAAAAGCGCTCAAAGTCCTAAGGCTAGCACATAGCTCAGAAGAAAACTGGGGGGACAAAAGCAAAACGTTGAGGGAAAGTACCATAGAAAGGGCGATTTCCAACACCATATATTTATAGCCACAGATTTATGTTTAATATGCTACAACTGTAATGTTTTTGGATTGGTACCTCAATTGTGTGAGATTCACTGCATCTCTATCAAACCTACATTTCTGACACTAAGGGGCTCATTATGATGGCGGGCGAACATCAGTCCGCCCGCCACCATAACGGTGATGGGACCAACTGCCAGACGTGCAGCGGTCCCACCGTCCACATTAGGATGCGCCCCGCCATATTGGCGGGCGCATCCTGGCCTTTTACCATTGCGGACGGTGCTGCTGGCTGCGGACTTTGTGTCCGTCGATATAACCACCTCCATCGTAATATGGCGGGGGATATTTCACATTACGATGGCGTAACGGTTGCCACGGCTGGCTCGTCGGTGGTGATCGTTACGCCATCGTAATGGGCCCCTAAATTATGCACAAAGAATTAATTACTTTTCATTACTGATTTGACTATGAGCCTGAATGAAAACATATACCAGTTAATACAACCACTCATGCAAAAATTCGCAAATCATTTTCATAGATTGTGTGGAAATCAAAAAAAGGCTACTCCTTTCAAAATTTCATCAGCTTCATCAACTTCACAAACTTGCTTTTATATTGTAAAAATCGAGTGAAAAAACTCACTGCAAAACCAGAAGATTGTGAAGAAGACCATAACATATACATACTTCTAAGAAAGAAATGTAAGAAATCGTTGCCCAAAAATATTTTGGAGGAAAATTTTGTTGTAAAGAGGTTTTTTCCTGGAGGCCAGTATGCTAACAGGCAGTGGGGAAGCTAGAGCTTTTGATGCCCAAGGCGATCACCTAGTTTGCTTAGTGTGTTGCCTAGTGCCGGGGTGGGCAAAAGAACATGGTGAGTGGGGCGGGACAGACGACAATAAGTGGGGGTGTGCGTTTTGAATCAAATAACTGGTGTGAAGTAAATGTAGTTTGCAACTTTAAGAAGTCTTAATGATGGCAACTTCAAACTACTTTGCTGATGGAATATTCATTTTATAGATTAAGAAGCATGAGGGTTTTTTAAAGGCTTTGTTTGCACCAGATGTCATTAGCTTAAATTCCCCTGTCTTGATGTGAAATAGTTCTTGCGGACAGAAAATGTCAAGGTAACAATAGCTACAGGAGGAATTATTAAGTCAAACCACACTGATTGTGTTTACTACAGATGGCAAAAACCAAGTTCCCATACAATTAGTATAGGCTGCATCTGAGGTTGCCTCATCGTTTTGAGAATTTTAGTCAGCATGGATATCATATATTAAGCGACTGAGACTGAGACACAGCCTTCACACCATGTAGGTCAATGTGAATGTGATCAATTAAATCAGGTGAAGGCCACGATATTAAAATTAGAAATGTGTAATGCCCACTCTAGAAAGTAATGTATTCCCCAGGCTTTCATGATTTTGAATACACTCCTGTATCTCCAGAATTCAATGTGATTTGGAAGTCTTGTAATTCTGTGCATAAAACTTCTTGATTTAACTGCGAAAAAAGCCAATTTGATCAATAAAATGAATTCTGTGAAGTTTTCAATTGAAATATAGCAACAATAATACAATCTTTGGGCATTTCTTCATCCAGCTGATAATAAAATATACTCCCTATAAATTGTAGATCCACAACTTGTGCTGAACGTCAGGTCTAAAACCCAAATCCTGAGACATCATGTGTGCCTAGGTGAGGGGAAACTACCTCATCTTGGCCAAACGGTTTACTAGATCAGCCCCAAATCGTGAGAGCAAATATTTATTAGCTTATTTAGTTGGTTCCACTGTGCCAAGAGTTTAATGGAAGATATAGAGATAAGGCCTTGAGATCTGTCTATAATAAGTTGTATTGACAGATACTGCATTCTGGGCTTTCTAGGGGGTAAATCTGTTAAATATTGCAGGAATTGCTGTTAGCATGAGCTTAAAGCCCTTTGGTACTTGGCAGCCATTTTAGTTAGCCATGTGTTTTCCATGTACTTTATCCCTCTTCCAGAGCCTTGCACATGCTCAGAAACTCCTAGCTGTCAGAATGCAACCTCTCCTAGTATAGAACTGTCAGGTTATTCTTGCTGATGTAAGGAGAAATGTCTCTCCTCCCAATTTGTTGAGCATGCACATTTTGTACAACCATATTAGTTAGCAAGCATACTTACATGTGCCAGGACTTCCCCTTGGTTTTATGCTGACTAATGTAACCTATGCATATATAAGGACCCTGTTATCTGTACTCCATAGACTGGCTCCTACAGTGGCCTGAGGGTACCGTATGACGCAGTCTACCTCATCTGAGGTTAATACAAAAAAAATTATATTACAGCTTCTGTGCCAATCTCTTCCTTGTTGGTTTAAAAGGACCAGGTGTATCAGTGAACCCCTTAGGAGGTTTATATTTCTTCAAATGGCGCCCAACGTGGACCTCATCAGAGAAGCGCCTATCCAAGGGAGTGGTCTTGACAGGAGACAGGAATCTACTGAGGAGGACAGGACAGGACTCTACTAAGGAGGTACCCTGCGCACTGAGATTCTCTGTCCCTGCAGCCCAGTATATTACTGGTCTTCCTGATTTGATCCTCCAAATATTTACCGCTCCTGACTGAGAACGTGGTGTGAGTATTCTAAAACGACCGTTAGGTCACTCAGAACTTGGCAGTTTGAGGCTGGAGATTTGTGCTTGGAAAGGTCGTCAACATGTGATTTGCTTTCGTTCGGCCAAAGATTTGGGAATTTGGAAATATATGAATTGCAATTTGTGTAGGTAGATAATTAGCAGATTTTTCTCTAACTTTTGAATAATTCGAAACGGCACATATTGTGTTAAGTGCCACTGCTGTAATATATTGTATATGCTGCAATATTTTTGGCATGCCTGTTTCATGCGCACATCAAAGAATGTGTTGCTTCTTTGGAGGTACCATCATGGAATTTGAACGGAATCAGCCGGCTCCCCTAGAGGGGATACCTAAATAGGTTTAGGTATAAAAAACATATTTCTTCCTTGGTGACTAAGTACCCCATGGAATTACAATATGTACATAAAAGGATCCTAATCTGCGCACTTTCATAAGTGGTGATATGCATAGTGTTTTTTGTACTGTTCTGCCAGCCAAAACTAGTGAATTAGGTGTATTTAGGCTTCATGAAAATGGAACAGTCTTTGGGCTGTTTTGGTGCAGTTTTTTCTTGGACTATTTTTGAGAAGCTCTTCTTGTAAATATGACTTACAATTAATATTTACAAATGGTTTGGTTTAGGTACAGTCTGTGGGCTGTCTTTTGTTCTGTCCTACGTTTTGTGGGTTAAATGTGTGTTTAAATGTCTATGAGGTTTGTGATTTGACATCGGTGGTACTTGTGTGAGTAAGTAACGATTGCACTTTTTGTGTAAGAATGTCTAGCCTTAAGCACGCTGTATTGTGTGTTCTGAGTGTATGACCCCCTTCTGAAAATATCAGGAATGAGCTCAATGTGTTTTTTTGTCATCATTCTGTTATGCAAAATGTCATTTAATTAATTACATATTAAATAAAAAATCCAGAAATGAATTATATAACATATGCTAAATAGCTGCACACTACCGTTAAAATTGACAAAGTAAGAAACTATACATGTGTGCAAATTGCCACAATGCTACAGATAAAATTAGAATTCACTTTCAATAGGATTAAAATACGCCTCATACAGAGGAAGAAAAATGAAATTGTGTGTTTTGCAATAACTATGACTAAAATGCAAAACGTTACAGCATTATCCTTAGATACATTGTATTAGATATTAAAAGGCATTCGCATCATCTGAGTGAATTGGTTGTTGCTGAACTAAACACGACATTACAGAACAATAGATTTGTGTTGGCTTGACAGACGTGAGGATTTGAAGCCTGCTGGTCACAGCAACAGCTGCGTCAATAGCACATGGCTATTCCTGACCGCAGGCCACAGAGGGAAAATGCTGAAGTCAACTAGATTTTAAGTTAGTGTAAACCTGGTATAAAAGCCTGGTTTACAGAACTGTTGATTTATTCCTATCCATGCTGATGACGGAACCGCTCCGTCATCAGCCGCGGTGGCGCTGTGCTGATGATGGAGCGGTTCCGTCATGGCCCGGCCGCCGCGCCTGCAAGGCGCTGATTGCGCGCCTGAGCGGCGCGTTCTATTAAGCGGGCGGGGCCATGACGGACCCGCTCCGTCATGAGCACAGCTCAACTGCGGCTGGTGACGGAGCAGTTCCGTCACCAGCATGCGCCCGCCGCGTGCCTCCCCGCCCCTTAGCGCTGCGGCGGAATAGCCGCCACAGCGATATGGTTAAAAAAGTTACAAAAGACAGTTTCATTATTTTGGATAACAGAGAAAACATTAAAAGTAGGGATTTCCTTTCTTAATGCCTTTTTACATAAGCACATCCGTGGCTTTGATGTTAAATTATAATTGTCCTTTAAAAAGTGGCGCAAACTTTTATTTTTCAAGTAAGGCTTCTGTGCTTAGGGTTATAAATGAATACATTTTAAAGGCAAGAAGTAATGAGGGTTGCTTTTCATATGTGCAACCATCAAAAGGATTGGTGTTATTAAAAAAAAATTAAAAAGGGGAATTTTGACGATATGAAAAAAAATTTCAATAAAATAAGTGCACTAAAAACGTTTTTTGATCTCTATACTGCCTAATTATCATACTGTGAACTCCTAGCATCAAAGTTGAATTTAGGCAGCGCTTTACCGCAATGGGGGAAACTAAGATGGAAAATGTCTCTTTACCCAGGAGTATAAAACTCATTTTTAAGGGTGTACCTTATACTTTTCTGATCACCCATCTCTGGGATATGTAGAGGACACCCTGGGGATCCCTAATAAGCCAAAATATTGTAGGTCATTTATTTTTAAGTGCCCCTAACATCAAAGTAGAAATTGGGCAAAATTGACTATTTAAAAGCAGTTCTGCCACTCAGAGCAGTTTTCAAACTGATCTTAGGCTTCAGTAAATGCACGCATGTAAGTATAGAATGAACAGCTGACCTTTATACAGCTAGAAAAGCACACAGCACACTGCTTCTGAATGTAAATAAATGTAAAAAACCAGCAGAAGTTATTAAACGTACCTCTAATTTCCTGGAAAACAGGAATGGAACAGGACTGCCTTTCAGTTGTGATTCTTCATAGTTGCTTTGAATTGGAAAAGCTGCATGGAAACCCTTGCACAAAATAGGACAGCTGGTAAGGGTTAAAGGTCGAGTTCTGCATTTAGCGGCCTAGCAGGGCTCAGAGCAAGGTTTGCTTTGACACTTTGTCCTCTGAAACTTTTTGAAAGACAAGATGACAGCACAGGGAGAGAAAGAGAAGTTTTGCTTACTATTTTTGGCAAAAACTAGTTTTTGTGCACTCATATAAACAGAAGAAAATATAATGGAATATGTGGGCTCTGATTAAGAGAATAGCTCTGCCATGTATATAGCACTAATGCTTTTAGTTTGAAGATTACTGTGCAAGGGCTGAGATAAGGAGGCAATGGGATTTAGTTTGAATTCATTCGCCCTCATGTTACAACTAGTATAATTGCTAGAGGAATTGGTGGTTGGTTATTAATGGTTTCTAGCTAGCTTCATGTGCTATGTACCTCCTACAAGTGTATTTGTGCCCAGCTGCCACAAATAGAAGTAGATAATTTCAACAGAAGTGAAGTCTGTTTCAGGGTTTCCTACTGTCGAAATGGGGGAAGGAGGTTAGCTCCTCTACAAATGAAGGGTAGGCAAATGTATGTTCTCTCTCTTTTTCCCACTTTTTTTAGCCTGTCTAAGCTGTCTGTGAAATAGCCATGAGAAATTTAATTAGCTATTCATTCATACTGTTTTAAAACTGTTAGCATTAATAAAATAAATATATAAATATGCTATGTTACTGCCTATCCTTTCTGATGAAATTATGAAACGATGAGTAGTCTAGATTGTTGTTCCCTTATTTGACCTTTAAGGGGAACTAGATGTGGCCCCAACAAAAGAGCAGTGCACCAGCAGAGCAATACAGGAGTTAGGGAAGGACTTGAGTTTAGGGTACAGGTGCTGTGTCTTTGGTGCCTGTTAGATTGAAGTGAAGAAAACTGGTGCACTACCTGAGACACTGGACAGGATCATTGAAAGACTTTTTCTTCTTAAACTGGGCTGTGATTCCTGAATTGCGAGTTGTGCAGCTCCACCGTGGGAACAACAAGAGCCTGCCTGAGAGGCTCAAAAGGACACAGGGAGAAGACTCCCCTCTGGCTGGTTGTACAGCTTCTTTTATTTCTCAAGGACTTCTTTTTTGTTAATAATGTACCCTTTCGGACGTACCATTTTTGAGGAGGACCAGCCCTTTGCGGCTCCTCATCCTAATTCCTATGACCCTGTGTGGTCCTCCTGGCCCCTTCGAGCCAGGATTATTTTTGTAATAATATGTTTGACTGCTTTAATATTTGTATTAGGTATACTGTTTTTTTGCGAGAGAAACATCCTTCTGAGCAGTTAACAAATATTACTTTTCCCTTTCCTTGACTATATTAATTAATACCTTAGCCCTCATAAAAGGAACACTGGAAAAGTCCATTGAAAATGTTTTTTACATAGAATTGGACTAGATGGTTCTAGGATTTGCTTTTTTGCTTAGGGCTGAAAAACATTAATAATTCTGTTTGTGATAATAGTCATTACTCTCTCCTGCTATCTGGATGTTAATTATGACCCAATGCTTTGTTCCCTTTGTACGCCTGCTTATACCTTATATATACATGCTTAATGAAATATTTAGAATGAAACATGCCACCTAGCAATGGATTAAGATATTGATGAATTTATGAAAATAAATGTGCAAAATATTTTCTATGTTCCTACTAGATCATAGGAATGCGAAAAGGATCATCTGTTAAAGATTGCAGGAATCGCTGTTAGCATGAGCTAAAAGCCATTTTGTACTTGGCAGCCATTTTAGTTAGTCATGTGCTTGCCGTCTGCTTTCTCCCTCTTCCAGACCCTTGCACATGCTCAGAAAGGTCTAGCTGACAGAATGCACCTGCTTCTAGAATAGAACTGTCAGGTCAATTCTTGCTGATGTGTGGAGAAATGTCTCTCCTCCCACTTTGTTGAGCAAGTACATTTTGTATAGCCTTATTAGTCAGTAAGCATGCTCAAAAGTGCCAGGACCTCCCCTTGGTTTTATGCTGACAAATGTAACCTATGCATAGATAAGGCCCCTGTTCTCTGTACTCCTTAGACTGCCTCCTACAGTGGCCTGAGGGTACCGTATGATGCAGTCTCCCTCATCTGAGGTTAATAAAAATGTTATTTTTATATTACAGCTTCTGTGACAATCTATTCTTTGTTGGTTTAAAGGACCAGGTGTATCAGTGAACCCCTTAGGGGGGTTCTTCACCTCATTCACCTTAATTGTTGTATTAGACATCTTCAACATAATTAAGCTTCTCAGACCGTTCATATATATATATCTCTTGGCCAGGGCCGGACTGGCTACCGGGCAGCTGTGTTTGCTGCCGAGCTGGGGACTAATTTCTCTGTGGTGTGGGATTATTTCGTTGATGGGGACCTACGTGCGCTTTGAAATAAAAAGAGCAAAACGAATTTCGTTTTGCACACACAGGTCCCCATCAACGAAATCATGTCCCTGCGCGGCAGCACACACAACTGCCCGGTAGCCAGTCCGGCCCTGCTCTTGGCATATTAAAAGGGCTTAGTGATTTTTCAGATTTGTATTTGTTGATGCAATAGCCCATCTGCTTAGGTAGAAATGCAAGTTATTTGCTTGCACTTGGATCTAACAGAAGTAATATATTCTCTGAGTGGCTCTCAAAATCATGCAGTGCAATATGCATTAGATGGATAATTGGCAAAGAACATAGAACACATTCATTATTATGGATCACCTGAACAGAAGTGATGGTAAAAGAACACCAAATGTATCAACAGAGGCTTTTCTGTGGTTAATAGTATTCGCACTGTTCACAATTCACGCTATCAATACGCGTAGAGAATTAAATTGAGAGATTAATTTACATGGTTAAATTATGTTCTAATCCTTTGGGCATTCTTAAGAATTGTACATTAAATCATCTAGCGCTGCTCTCCAGCTCCTCCTGCTTTAATTGCTTTCATGTATGAACAAAAACAATTTGCCTAATTTGGCATGTCTACTTAAAAAGCTTTGCTTTTTAGTATTAATAACATGCACCATTTTTGATAATTTATTTAGGGGATGCTTGTGTTTATGTATAATTTCTTTGATTTTGTGAAATATGTTACTGAAAACGATTAGAGAAAAGGGAGACTTGCAAAATGGAATATTCCACATTGGTCTTGATGGTGAATCTCATATTAAGATAATATTGAATCTTTATAACAATCTAAGAATTGTTATTTTCCAAAACATTGTTGTTACCAATATTACATGTACGTGCTGCCCTTGAAGCGTTAAAAAGATCTGATATTGGTTGTATTGTTTTTCTTCAAATGTTTTGCCATATCCCTAAAGTTGATGTAATGCGGGATTTGCATTACCTCAGCATGGTTCTCAGTGTTAGTTTTTCCAGATTTTTAAATGTAAACAAAAGCTTTCATTTTCAGTCATATCAGCTATGTCTGTCAATACAGTATTTTGCCGGAAGATTTCTACTCATCTGACCCCTACTTACCCTGTTCTTCATTAGGGCATATCATACAATTGTAATTTTTATTTTCTTTTACAAGTTTTCAGTGCAGCATAGCCGAAGATCAAAGAATGAGGGAATAAACTAAACATCAGAGACTATTAACCCAGAGAAACTGGTCGTTTGCGAGGCTCGACATGCAATTGGTAATATCTGGATATTGCTTGAAATTTAGATATTTTATAACTTGTCGTCACCCAATTTGTAATATATTCAAATGAATTTTATCCGAGCAAATGTTGCATCAAGGGGAGTGTGATCGCCCTTGATTTGTAAATGATTTTGTAATGGTTTTAAGTAATTATGCTGTCTATGATTGGTATAGGTCCAACCTCCTGTGCTTCCGACATTTAGATGCCCAAGTGTTCCCTGTCAGATCTATATTAATATTCTTGTTTAAATCTTCCAACAGCATCTCCCAGGTCAGAGTTGTGAGCGAAGTCTATAATGTTGTGGCAGATGCAGCTTCAGTCAAAATCAAGCACTTGTGAGCAATTCATTATTTCATGCTCTGTGTCTGTTTTTATCTGGATTTCAGATGATTCTTTGGAAGCCTCGACCTTATTTTGAATGAATGAAAATGTATTTTGTTATTATTTCATCAACATGTCCAGCACACAAAATACGTGTTAAAGATAAATACAAAGGTGTATCCAGTTCAGCCCTATGCACTGCAAACATCCAGTATCCAGGAGAATGTAGTCAGCCAAGAAACAATGTACACAATCTTGAAAATGAGAAGGTCTGTAGCTTTTTCTTGCAACATCTTAGGAGTTATTTGCAAGCTCAATGTTTAGAAGCTTACCCCCAGATTCAGCAAAGTCATGTTTTGTGAGTCCTTAATAGCGAATTTTAAGGATTCGCTATTAAAGACTCGCAAAACGGGATGCATGTAGAAATCGCAATATTTTTTGCGTGTTCAACTGTATCAGTATTTGCGATTCGCTAATTGCTAATCGCAAATAAGGAAAGGCTTTCTCATTCATTCCTATGGGCCTAAAGGCCCATAGGAAGGAATGGGGAGTCATTCCTCATTTGCGATTCGCAATTAGCGAATCGCAAATAAGGAAGCAATTTCAAGGGTGCCAGGGTGTTCAAAGGATACCCTGTTGCACCCCTGAAATGGTAATGTACACTGGTGTTGCGCACACACATGTCCAAAGGACATGTGTATGTGTAACATACAACTTAGAAAAATGCACTGTAGTGCATTTTTCTAAGTTTTTGCTATTTACCACGTAGTCAGACTTCGCGGTAAATAGCGGCCCCAGATTGCGAATTCGCAATTTTGAAATGGTTCATGCATTGCATTTAAGGAATCTCTAACTGAAATTCCTTAAATGCAAATAATCGCAATGTAGCGATTTCTAAAATTGCGATTTTTGCAATTGGGATGATGAATCCCAAATGCAAAAATACCCCTCGCAAAGGGCTAGATTCTCCAAATCTGGCCCTTTGCGAGCGGATTTAGGTTTGATGAATCTGGCTGTTAATCTCCATAGGAAATTACTCACCGTTCAGCAACAATTCTGCATTATGATTTTCAAGAGGTAAACAGTTTAAGGACGCCAGAGCAATGAGAGGAACAAGGCTGTCTCATCCCCAAATAGGAAAAGTAAATACATCTTCCTTTAAGCTAGCTCTCGTTAAAATTGTTATAAAACGTGAGAGCATATTAGAACAAGTAGGGAATAGGCCGTGGGGTTGCCTACCTCTATAGCAGCACACCCATGAGCCTTTTCATCTGTTTCCACCTAACAGCTGCCTTGATCCAGATCACAGGTGAGACAGTTCTGGCCCCTGTGTGCTGTACATCGCCGTTGTTAATGGTTGTTAATGGTACCTGCTGTCACTGCAAGTCATCCTCCAAGCTAGAGAAGAACAATGAGTATGCACTCAGTGGATACGCCCCCTGATGCTCCTTCACAATGCATCGTGGCTCTCTGATTTGCTCAATTGACAACTTGAACCGGATTTTTTCCAAGAAAGTTAGGAGCAGATGTATGACTTTCTGGTTTTCACCCAAAAATGTCCAGCAGTGTAATTTTTCCAGGTATGCCCCATAAACAGGTGTATGAATTCCTGTATGAATTACTGGCTGTACCTGCACATTCAAATTTCCGTGACATAATTTCCCATAGTGTAAAATCCACCTCCTGAAACATCAACAATTTTGTGCAGTAACACATATTTTTCTCAGATTTTCATATTTTTCACTGTGGTGAAAGTCTGGGCCATATTATCAAGAACGACGTTAAAATTATCGCCCGTTTAGCAGCAGAAAACTACAGCTAAAGCGGCGATAATGGGCTTGATAATATGCCCTGGAGAATTCCAATAAAAGCCCATGTTCACACCAGAACATGGACTTCTATTGGAATTCTTAAGGGCATATTATCAAGCCCATTATCGACGCTTAGTGGCAGTTTTCTGCCGCTAAACTGGCGATAATTTTTAAGGCTGTTCTTGCTAATATGCCCCCAGGTCTCTAAACCCCGCGATGTGTGTCAATGTTCCTTTCCACTTCCCACCCTGCAAAGGCAATTACTCCTGCTCTTGATCGGAATAAATATCTGCCCATTAGGGCGTGAGTGTTTGAGGCTAACCATGACTTGGAAAGTCCACTCCACACTCTTTGCGTGGAATTTACTCAAACAATATTGGGTTAGTGTTACAAAGTAGCTAAAGGACTACACAAACACCATTTCTAAACACCTCGAAATTGTAAAGCCAGCCATTTGGCTCATAAGCAGACTTACGAGCACAAGTGACTTTGTGATGTGTGTGTAGATCTGTGATGTGTAAGAGTTCAGTCGTAGAACAGAGTCTGCCTTGACGCTGACACTTTTTTAAGACTCGAACATAATCTCTAGACTTTACATCTCATATGAACCATGGCAACCTTTCAGAGTCCGTGGCCTGCTGGGATTTGTCGCAAGAGCTGGACAGACCAGGCCAGTTTGACATATTCCTTTCATTGCATAGTTCAGGCTGCTCGAGGAGAAACAGACCATGCGCATCCTGCCTAACACGGCCCTGCAGGGGAGAAAAGGTACTTTTCAACTTCCTAATGCAGTTCATACCAGAGTAGTCAAGTTTCTAAGCATATAACTATAAAAACGGAACTGCACAATTAACATTTGATAAAGCACATTAAATATCCATTACTGGACTTTAGTGTCAGCTACCTGGAACTAAGCAGCTTAGAGCCTTTATCTTTTCTAAAAACCCTTTTTTAAGGAGAACTGCAGAAAAACGAGACATGGACTGAGCCCAATTTCACAATTGCAGGGTTCGTAACTACAATGAAGCCAATAAGTAGTAGAAGAAAAATCACAAACATTGGTAATGCTTTCTGTTGAGACGTTTGTGTTGGTTTAAGAAATTAGGGTATTGGTTGAAGGGGTGGAAGCTCCACTCAGGCAACAACCACAATCTCTGTTAGGGTGAACCACAAAAGTCACTAAATTAACCTTTGCTTAACCCTCTGCTTGATTGGCACAAACGCAGGCAGGTTTAACTTAGAGACCCTGTGTAAAGTATTTATGCAGCACACAAACATTAATAAAGTGAACACACAACACAAGAAAAATCTCAAAACAATTTAGAAAAACAGGATACATTTTTATCAATAAAATGCCACCAAAGCAAATTAAATCCAACCAGTAGAACCAGAGTTGGGAATTTTTAAAGTTTTTAGTGAAAAATAATGCCTAAAAGATCAAAGTGTCAACCACGGGTTTCTGTTCATGCGAGACCAAGGCAAAGTCAAAAGTTAAGGCCAACTGTAATGGAGAGCTGGTCAGATACAGGAGATAGATTGGACCTGGTCTCATCTTACCTTCAGACTTAGAATACATTCTGAAGAAATGTCCAGTGGAAGGTAAAGTTCAGCTGCGCAAGGCAGCAGGCAGTGGCCAAGGAGGAGTCGTCGTCACTGGGGAGTATTGGATGAAGTCTCTGTGAAGCAGTCGATGATGGAAAGAAAAAAGCTCAGAGCAAGTAAAGCTGGATTTCCAGGCCGAGTAGGTGGTCGTTGTTGGTGTGGAGCCTGTCTACCGTGAGACCAGTGAAGATTTTACCTTCGGACTAATAAAACTTTTTGGAAGTCGAAAACCTCCAGTGGGACGAAGCTGCAAGCTGTAGCCATAGAGGGCTCCTTGATTACAGATACTCTCACCCTGAGGTCCTGCTGAAAATATTTTCTGCTACAGAGAAGAAAAACGGTGTTGGATCTAGCCCTGATCTTTTGACTGGGTGAGAGTATTCTGCTTAATTCAGAGACTCTGTCCCTCACCACCCCTTTTTGTTAATACAGAGAAGAAAATAGCAGGAGATAAGTCAGGCCGACTGGTGATGCCACTTGAAGGGATCGACTGGTAGGTAGGTCTTGACCTTCTGTCGGTTCTTCTGGCACTTTTTGGTGAAAATATTTCTAAATCCCAAATTTTAGGGATAGACAGGAGCAGCAGTTCTAATACCACTTATGAGGATCAAGAACTTGGGGGGCACCACTTGCAGGGTCAGGACTCACTACAGCAGCATCCAAGTGCAGGGTTCAAGGTCTTTGGAGCTTGTTATGTTCCTGTAGCTCACACAGGTGGCCAGCTAACTAGCCCTTAAAGTCACTCTGGTAGTCCTGGGTTCAAGCGGCAAGGCAGGCCTAAAGCAGTGGGGCAATCCTCTGGAGAACAAGGCAGGTCTCAAGCTACTGGGAACCCTCTGGGGGTCCAGACAGTCCTTCCAAAGACTTCTAAAGGCCCATGAGTGAACTGAAGAAGTGTTCTGAGGGTGCAATATTTATACCTGGTGCCAGCCTTTGAAGTAGGCAAATCTTCTAGACGACCCCCACATCTGGTTCCGGAAAGTTCCTCCTTTCCCCTGCTAAGGCTGCAAGACGTTTGAGTGTGTGTTGGAGGCAGCCCTTTGAAGTGTAAGTGGTGCAAGCGGCAGATCCAGCCTGAGCCATCCTGGTAGGATTGCTTATCCTGCCAACACTTGGTCCATTTTTTGTCGTGCTTCCTGGAGGGAATGCACAAAGCCCAATAGATTAGCTATTCACAGTCAACTGCCCCAGGACACTAGCAGCAGGCCCTGAATGGCCAGGAGGAAAAATGCCAACTTTCTAATAGTTTCATGTACAAACATAAGTTGCTGGCCCCACACTTCACTTTTTATCTCCAAGTTTAAGAGAAAACAAACAAAGCCTAAGTCTTATGTTTGCTGGGTATATTTATTTTTCCCCATCTGAATTTATATTTTCACAATACTGTTTTCATTGTTATGAATGAGAAAGACCACTATACATTAAATATACATTTACACATATATACCACACAATTCTACAAAACATATATACACAATTAATATAATCTTCTTCTGTAGCTCACTACCTTTCATCCACAAATAATTAATCTTTGCATGATAATTGTCAAGTAGTAAGATTTTCACAAAGAACCACAAAATGTGAGCAAAGTCTTGCTGAAAGAAAGGTCAAATGAAACTTTAGGATATTCAAACAAAGTAACAATCAATGCAATCTTTTTCTCCTTTCTTTATGCCGACGCGTTTCGAATCCGGTATTAACAATTGCCGGATTCTCATCAGGGCTCTGTCGTTTTGGGTTATCTGTTTAAGGACTATAGAAGAAGGGAATATATTTACTAGAATTCTCTAACTCTATAGTACCCCTTTATCTAAAGCTGTCACATCTTCACAAAAAAATACCTGATTGAAGGGACGGGCGGTCCCGCGGGTCCACTTCTTTTTGATAATAACGGGGCAAATTCCGCTTTGTTTATTTGAAGGAGGAATCTCCTAATGTGCAAATAAGAAAAATGTACTAATCTGTCCCAATCTAAGATCAGCAAGTCAGCGTCTGAAAAACCCTCCAGTGTTATCGTTAGTGACATGCCGCAAATGAATTCGAGCACTAAGGGCTTTTTCATATCATTTTTTAGACTGGGCTGAATGCTATACTTCAAGAATAGAAGTCTTCACACACGCCTACCCAGAGAAGAGGTAGAAATGTGGGGACCTTGTTTTTCCAGACGCTGACTTCCTGATCTTAGATTGGGACAGATTAGTTAATTTTTCTTATTTGCACATATATATATATATATGAAGAAAGAAGGATTGCCCTTGCGTGAAACAGCACTCGCAGGTAGGTTTATCCACTTTTATTGAGGACATCAATGAAGGCAGCAGGCGGCATTTTTACTCAATTTAAAAAAACTGGCTGCTCACAAGCCAATGCTAAAACTGCCAGCAACAGAGTTTTCTTGGGTGAAGAACTTGCTTATTTTTAACTCATCAGCAACACCCACATGGGAATTATGTATTATTACAGCACCACGAGCACCAGAATGCATCTTGCTTATATACGCCCACTGGGGCGGGAATGCTACACTTAAACAGGTGTGCTATAAACTCTGTTGCTGGCAGTTTTAGCATTGGCTTGTGAGCAAGGACGTGTGAGTCCGAAACCGGTCAGGCCAGTTTTTTTTAAATTGAGTGAAATGCCCCCTGCTGCCTTCACTGATGTCCTTAATAAAACTGGATTATTGCAGATGACTCAGGCAACTCATTGCCCTCCTGCCCATGCTGCATGTCTTCTGTTCTGAAACAAAGGGGTGGAGTGGCTGCAAGGAAAGTCAAATGAGCTGGGTGTTGAGGCCCAAGGGCCTGTGCGTTGAGTGGGGAGGCATGGTCCACACAGAGATGAAGCTGGTGGCCCTGATGGCTGAGCCAGTGCTCGTGCGGGCCTGACGTCATGATCTTGTAGACCAGTGGGAGTTCAATCCTGGTGTGCTAGCGGAAGCCTCATATGCTGCTCCATGTTACTCGCTGGGTCATGTGCTGGAACTAGAGTGGGATATGAATGAGGGGGCAGTGAAAGGAGCCAGAACGGAGACACCCTGAAGTCTCTGGTGATGCTGACATACCTCAAAGTCAGCCACGGTCCATGTAGGTAACAGCGGTGGGATGGTGGGGCCACGTGGAGGGGGGATTTCGAGGGACAATGCCAAGGGAAAATTTTAAAAATAATAACTTTTCACTTGGTATCCCTCGAAATCACCCCCACTCCGACCTACCGCCCCATCACTGTTACCTGCACGGACCGTGGCTGCCCATGTGACCAACTGCTGGGCCTCTGGGGAACTGGAGAGACCACAAGAGTCATGGTAGAACTGACCTGGGGCGCGACTGGAATACCAAGTAATAAACAGGGAATCAACATGGGGAAGTCAACACTTTGTTACAGATCTCCGGGTACAAGAAATAACTTTATTCCCCCAGAGATATGCTGCTTTTCAATAGATCAATCCTTGGATGGCGTTTAAATGATGGTGAAGGATAAAGGAACATGACAGATGCAACAGACCAGGATAGACCAATAGGCTTCTGTCCCTGGGGTAGCTTCCACTCAGAAGCCTATGGAAGACCCACTTGAGGCAATGATTTTGGCATCTTTTATGCTGAAAGCACACATTTATGCTGTCTCCCTCGATGTAAATCTCCACCACACCAAACTTCAGAAGGTGAGCAACAGAGCCAAGCAAACAGAAGACAGTTTGAGGGATGAAATCCGAGGTGGCTGAGCTGCAGAAAACAATACGTACCTTATCCACTGTGGCACACTAGCTGAACAATTGTGTGGAGGACGTGGAAGGCCGAGCAAGGCGCTGTAATCCTAGAAACCTGGACAAAGGACACATTTGCTCCAATTCAGATGTCCTTGAGTATCATTGTGGAAAGAGCACACAGAGCACTGTCTCCCTGCCCCTGTCTCCGAGGGCTGCCCCTCGGGCAGTTATTGCCAAAATCCTAAACTGTATAGAATGGGATTGCATCCTATGCAGAGCAAGAGAACTTTCAGAACACATTTGTGAGCACCGAAAGTATAGATATTCCCAGATTACCTAAAGGGAGCAACATCTCCAATAAGCTTTTGAGCCAGTGAAACAGAAATTGAGGGCCATGGGCCACCTATATATGCTCCTCTACCCTGCAAAATTGTGAGTCTTGCATGAAGGAAAATGACAATTGTCCAATTTATATGCAGAGAGAATCTTGATTTCATTAAAGACAACCAAGGCTAACATTATTCAATAAGCTTTTATTGCTGCCCCAACATGCAGCCCTTTGAGGATTATTCATATTTCATAAAACAATAGAATGTTCATGAAGGACTATAAATGTCCACTGCACGAAGACATCCTCCTATTTTTGCACCGACGACGCAAAAAAGGAACCACCTTGGTGTTTTCTGTTGGACTCTATGAATTATTCTGTAAAACAATGAGATAGGAAAAAAATCTCACAGTCAATGTAATTCAGCCTTGACTTAAGAATTGCAACAGTTGATTGCCCTAAATAAATAAATTTTTCTTTAAGCAGTTTTACCAAATGGTTGAATTATACGCTTTAGCCATACTCACCTTTCTTCTCCCTCTCCCCAAGGGTGAGGAGGGTGGGATATGGTTAGCATCCATTGTCTTTAATGAAATCAAGATTCTCTCTGCATATAAATTGGAGAAGAGTCATTTTATTACAAGACCGTAGCCTACCATCATGCATGTTTTAAGCCATCTAAAGCTACATTACTAACATGCTCCGCTGGTCTCAAATAAAACTTTGCAAATATATTTGCGTTAGACCAGTCAGCAGGTTTAGAATTTTAGGCAGGGAACTGCCTGCCAAAAAGACTTTACAAGCCATGGCCCCATTGAAGAATTGGCCCCAAATCTTGAAAGATCTATACCAGCTTTGTTCATAATCATGCGTATTCATCTCGCTTATGTGGCTGTGGAAACAAGTCGATAAGGTTTCACATAAGTTAAAAGAAGTTGATCAACACCATGCTCTCTGTATTCCCATACTGTGTCCTCATATTCCCTCATGCATCTTAGGACACATAACTTCTCACAATCATTAAAAAAAAGATCGATACTGAATCTGACATAGATATTGTTCTTTTCCAAACATCAAAGTGTACACCCTCTGATGCATATATTCTGTTACATAATTCTAACGCTTTAATTTCTGATACTCTCCTAAAGGACATTAAACATAACAGAGTTGCTAATCTGATAAATGTTTGTTTAAGTGATAGGTAAATATTGTTTGGCCAAGATTTGAAAAGTTTTAAAATCAAATTGATGTCCCACAGTAATTCATAGTGTGCCTTAGGGGGTCTTCTCAGTCTCACACCTTTTATCACTCTTCTAATTAAAGTGTCACTTCCAGTCACCAGATTATTAACCAGAGCATGGCCAGAAGAAATGTTGGATGTATAGCAATGTATTGTTCTATAGGAAAGACCAGTACAACAAGGATTTGCTAGATATTTGGCTACTTGCTGTATAGGGACCCCCACTGGATCCAGTTCCCTTTCTATACACCAACTACACCATTTTTTCCAAACACCCCTGTATCTTTTTCTTGTCTCTGGGGCCCACGACTCATCCAGTAAATCCTTAGCTTCTCTTGAAAGGTCTGAATATCTGTTTAAACTCATGACATTCTCCAAACAAGAAGGTTCATCTTCCCCTCTAAGACTAAAGGATGTTCCTCTACCTCTGAACCTTGTAGCAAACCCAAGGATACTGGGACCAGCCATGGAACATCTACTGCAAGCTCCATCACTGACCATCCCTGAGATCTCCAAAAGGGAGTCACTAGGAATGCTGCAACGTTCTATTCTTATTTTCCACAACACACAATGAATGATTCATGGAGAGAGGGGGGAAGGCTTTGCCCTAGTTCTTTCCCAGTTTTGGTGAAAAGAGTCCACAGCCACTGCTTTTGGATCAAGTCTCCAAATTAAATACAGCGGTATTTGGAAGGTTAGTCTGCATGCAAATAGGTCTACTTGAATTGGCCCCCATAAGTCCTATTTTAGGGTGAGAATCTTTGGCTGTAGCCTCCAGTCACTGGAATTCCGGAGAAATCTGCAATTCAAGTCCGTCCTTATATTTTGAAGCCCTGGAATGTATTCTGCTCTTAACACAATTTTGTGTTCCCACAAAAATACCGAATTCCTTTCACCAGCTCTGCCAAGGCTTTCAACCATGCACCCTCATTCGGTTTATGTATGATACTGCTGTGAAATTGTCTACTTGAATCAGTGTGTTTGAATTCCTTAGCAAGTCGACGAAACTCATCAAGGTGTTCAGACCAGCCAACATTTCTCAACAGTTCATTTGGAGTGACTGTTCTTCCTGTGACCATCTCCCATCTGTTTCTAAGTTGTTAAATCGGGCCCCCACCCCAGCCTCGGTTGCCTGCATCCAATTCCAGGATGAAGTCCGGAACTTTCCCAAAGATGGCCTTGCCATTTCATGCTTCAAGATTCTTTAGCCGCCATTCTAGATCCTCTCGAGCATCCTCTGATAGAGAGAGTAAATCCCCATACCATAACCTTCTACTCAAGCCTAAGGCTTTCAGTCTCTGTAGGCCCCTGTAGTGCAGATAGGAAGGGTAAATGGCATGAATGGCAAATGATAAGAGATCCAAGATTCTCATCAGATCCCTCAGAAGAATTGGGGTTTTAGACAGAACTGATCACACCTTCTTTATCTTTGTCACTTTCCTCTGTGGAAGAACTAATTGGGATGCACCTGAATCACTAACTTTTCCATAATCACTATGTTAGAAATGGGATTTCAGGTTGGCTAAGGCTTGCTCCAAAGCCAGACAGAAACCACCACTCTAGTCAGGGCAAGGGAGTTACACGCTTAAGATAACCCTTGCTCACCCCCTTGGTAGCTTGTACGAGCTGTCAGGCTCATCCCAGAGGCACTGTGTAAAGCGTTTGTGCAACACACATACAGCAGCAACACACTAGGCACACCACAAAAGGAACTCCACACAAGGTTATATATAAAAATAACCTTTGTATTATCCAAAACACATTAGAATAGTAATCACACAATATACCCTTTGCCATCTGGCACTAGACAATATTTACAGGGGATTATATACACATGACAGGGCCAATTGTGCCACTGTTAGAACCATCACAAAGCACAATTAGTAAATGTAGAACACAACCAGTAATTACTGGCAAGACACTGTACTCAGCATTATATCCCGCAACATAAATTATATTATGCAATCAGCATCACATCAGGGGTAAAACACATTCTGTGCCAACCTCATAAGCCTAAACACATTAGGCAATAATACCCTCACGAGCATAAACACATTATGCAATAACCTTATAAGCAGAAGTCAGATTAGGCAATAACCCCACAAGCATGTACCTCAGATTAGGGAATAACCTCGTAAACATAAACATCAGAGGCATAAATCACGGTGCATAAATCACATTTATCCTAGGCACCACATAAATCACATGAGGGCCTGGTGCCTACCAATCCAACTGACTCCCTGACCAACTGGCCTTCTCAGAGGGCTCAAAATCCCTATGTCCCAAAATGTCAGGGATGTCTACCACTGCAGCTGAATCCAAAGTGCTCAATTGCTCCAGCACCACTGTGCATCCTGGGTCCCCACTGGGACTCCTAAAATGATCTGGCCTAAACGTTGCAGCTGCCGCTAATTGCGGTGCAGCTGTGAAGCAAAAGAGGCACAGGCACTTCTGTGCCTCAGGGAGAGCTCCCCTCTGGGACTCTAACTAAATGCGGCCAAACGTTGCAGCTGCCCATTGTCAGGCGGGCAGCTGTGGCAAAAATGAGCACTGACAATGTGCTCCGATCGGCACAACAATGGCAATTGACATCATAGAGAAATGCTCCCGTTGCAGCTGCCCGCTAAGGCGGAGTAGCTGTGGGCCCAAATCGAGGCACTGGCGCTCTGGGGCCCCACTCTGGGGCTCTCTAAAACAAAATTGCCCCCAACGTTGAAGCAGCCCGCTCTCCTGCTGGCCCACTAAGAAAATAGGCACTATTACTACCGAGCCTCCTGAGCACTGCCCAAACACGGATTCGAGCCCCACTCACCGGGCTCTCTGGGGACTCTGCTCTCCTCTCACGGCTGTTCCCAGGCACCGACACCGTGTCTGGGCCGGCCGCTCCTTCTGGGCCTCTCTGGACTCCTGGAGACTACAATGAAATTGCGGGACTCAACCCTCTCCTCACGGGAGCCCCGCACGGGTACGCCCTCACCTCTGGCTCCACTTCCTCCCTGCCCTCAGCATTAGAGGCCCCGCCCACAGTCAGGCAAGGCCACCTGGCTTTCCGGGTCGGGCCGAATCGGGTCGCAGTGTTGATTTCTTCTGCAGCGGTACAGTGCGGGGTGGGCACCTGGATCGAATACAACATTTGCGGGGTAGGCACCTGCCTAGAAACAAGCAATTGTGGGGTGGGCACTCGCCAGTCAATAAAAGCATAAAGCAGGGTGGGCACCCACTCATCGACACCATAAGTGGAGTGGGCACCCACCAACAATTAATAGCACAAAGCGGGGTGGGCACCTGCTCGAAAGTCACCACAACGTGGGGTGGGCACCCGCTTCTGAAAACAGCAAATGTGGGGGAATCCGCATGCTGGTATTCCCTCTAAAAGGTCTGCAGCTCCGCTCTGCGAAGCCCACGCTCTCCTCTTGGGCAAATCAAAATATAGCGCTAGGAGCCTGGACTTTAACAGAAAAGGTCCAAAGCAAAGTTTCTAGGGGCACAGCAGGGCCCAGGGAGGCCAGTATACAGGGCCCTCCAGCAGGGAGGCAAGCCTTCATGGCGGTTCCTCCTGGGCCCCAACAGCAGCAAGCCCCCAGCAAGTCCAGGAACAGCACAACTCATGGGGTCACAGCTCCTATATTTATATGACACATTCCTTTGTCTGCAGTACAGGGCTTGGAGGAACCAGCAAAACCTGGTTCAGGGGGTAATTGGAGCACTCTGTTTACCAGGCTCCTCTTCCCCTGTGTCAGGTGGGGGCTCGGTGATCAGACACACTACATAGGGTGGAGCCAGCATTATACAGGGCAGGCACAATCCTATTCAGGATCAGGGGACTACTCCTCCCACTACTCTAAATGCAGGTGTCCCATTCAGCCTAGTGCTGACTCACACTGCCCCTCCTGGAGCCACACACTACTCACCAGCCCCTGTCGCTCAAAAGCCAGATATGCAATTCACATCAGACAGGCAGACACATAGCACACAGAAATGCCAACTTTTAAAACCCCATTGCGCAGCATTTATTAGTACAATTCCAAATATAATAAACTTAACCACGCTGCTCCTCTCATATCAGGAATTACCACTCAAACACTTATCAGGGAATCCCCAATGCATTCCTATGGGAGGGCCGCCCCACAGTAGTGAGAAACCAAAATGGCTGTTTGTCACTATCAGGACATGTCCCACACTTAAGGTACATGTCCTATCTTTTACCTACAATGCACCCTGCCCATATGGCTAGGGCCTACCTTCGGGGTGACTGACATGCAATAAAAGGGGGATCACAGACATGGCACACACTTTAGGTGCCACTTCACAGTGGGAGTAACAATGTGCGCACATGTCCTGCAATGGCAGAGATCTGAGGTAGGCTTGCAATGCTACTTTGGTGGGTGGCACAATCAGCGCTGCAACCCCACCAGCAGCATTTAATTTACCAGTCCTGGGTATCTGAGATACCACTTTACAACGGGCTGAGAGGTAAATTAAATAGCCCAAGTAGAAATCTTACCATTTTTTTGGGGGGGGAATTTATTTTATTGAGGTACTTTGGAATCAAAATAAGCAATAGCATGTTTAAGGTCAGTCAGCAAAAAAGAAACAGAGTAATATCAGAAATACTATCAGGAATACAATATGACAAAAGCAGGTAGAAAATCATAATATACTTTTTAGATACCAAACATAAAAGTACAACTAGTCAATAACTGAATTCCAGGTTTTGTCGAACTTTCTAATTCCTCCGATTCGTTGTGCATATAGCAGTTCAGTTTTTCTTACTCTTTTCATTTTATCTAACCATTCCTGGAACAGGGGAACATGTATTGACTGTCAGTTCTGAAGTATCAGAGATCTTGCCACAGCTGAGAGTATATATAACAATTTAACCAAATGATCTGCCAAACCAAGACCTGGGTCGTAGCCATACCGTGTTATTTGAAGAGTGTGAGTAATCCTGATACTGTAATTCGAGCCAAGGAAATCAAAAATGTTGTTCCAAGATGTCAGAATTTTCGGACACTGCAATAATGTGAGACCAATTGGCAGGAGCAAAATGCTTACATCTAAAGCAGGTAGCCGACGTATTAGCATACATTTTAGAGATCAGAGCAGGAGTACGATATAGTAACCATTTATTAAAGAAAAGCCTTCTGCGCCAATTGGACCCTCTCAATACACTAAAGTTTAATTTATTTAGGACTTTCCAAGTATTAGGAGACATATTATGATTCTCGTGTTCCTGCCATTTTTTGATTGCTTTTATACTAAGATCTTTCTCAATACATTGAGCAAGACAGCGTTTCCATTCCCCCGGCTTTCTAACCGATGACGTTACAAAGAGGTCATTCCATATCTGATTAGGGGTGCTAATATGTTCAAAGTCTAGTAGATTCAGTGTTTTGTAAAATCTAATGTAGAAGCCACTTAGCAGGAAGTTTCCTTGAATCAGTTGTGACATCTGTACCGGAGTTAGCCACCTGCCATCTCTACAGAAATCTGCTAATTTATGGAACCCTGCACGGTGCCAATTACGTACGATTTCCGAATTGATTTTTATCTCGGTATGTACAAAAACGTGTCTTAAAGGAGTCATAAGGTTAAACTGTGGAAGGGAGTATCTTTTAAGCATACCATCTCTTCTTTTGAGAAACCAATTTATAGTCTTATATCTGACGAGTTTCGGCGATCTAGGCACTAATAACGGAGAGGGAATTTGAGCTTCCAGACAAATTAAATCCATCAAAAAATTAATAAATAAATCTGGACCTTGTATTTCGGACTTAAATCTATTTAAGTATTGAGCCAAATAGGCGTTATGATAATCTTTAATGTTTGGTAACGCAAGACCTCCTTGCTCCGTATCTGCATATAGTGTCTTTATTGCTATGCAAGGAGTTTTCTTACCCCATATAAACCCAGAAAACAAAGACTCTATTTTTAAGAAAAAAGAACCTGGGAGAAAGCAAGGGATTGTTGAAAATAAAAAATTAAAAAGTGGAAGGATAGACATTTTAATCAGGGCTACTCGGCCCAGAATGGATAATGGAAGAGGGTTCCATCTAATAAACATGGAGCGAACTCTCTGAAGGAGCGGGTCAAAGTTAAGCCCATACAGATCCGAGACAGACACAGAAAACTGAACTCCTAGATACCTTTTAGGCCTAGGATTAATACAGTTAACTAAATCTGGGTGTAACTCTGGAGCTGCACCTCCACAGACCAGAATTTCGTTTTTTTTCCTATTAATCCGATAACCTCCTAGGGCTTCAAATTCTTCGAAAATCTGTAAAGCTTGGGTCTGAGATTGCAGGTCGGGTTGAATTAATAACATGATGTCGTCAGCATACAATTTAATTTTAGACATAGAGGTAACCGGAGACATAATAGTCAGGGAATTCCTAATTGCAGTGGCCAGTGGTTCGATAAAAAATGCAAAAAGAATAGGTGATAAGGGACACCCTTGTCTAGTCCCACGTTGCACCACAACTGATCCCACCCTAACAGAATTATTAATAACGTTGGCTTTGGCACCAGTGTATAGATTTTTGATTAAAGTGATAATCTGTAAAGGAATTCTAAAGTGTGTTAAAATAAAAAAAAAGAGTGTCCCAAACTACCAAATCAAAAGCCTTTTCTGCATCTAAAAACAAACTCAGTGCAGGAATACTCCTTACGTGAAAAAAATCTAATGCCTCAATTAAAAAGTGTGTGTTAGTAATTAATTGACGACCTGTTATAAAAACCGTTTTGATAAGAGTGTATTAAATCAGCAGCAATGGTGTTAAAACGAATAGATATTAGTTTGGTGGTAATTTTGTAACCGGAGTTTAATAGAGTGATCGGTCTATATGAACTGGGATCTTTAGAATCTTTCCCCTTCTTCAAGAAGCTCACTACCGTGCCTTCATGAAAAGAATCTGGAACTTGACCTCCATTTAGCATAGAATTTAATAATTTTAGCAACAGATCGGAAAAGGAGTTGAAGAAGACTTTAAAGAATTCTAAAGTCAGCCCATCCGGGCCACAAGCTTTACAGAGTGGTAAGTCCTTAATTACTGATTCTAATTCAATTTTAGTGAATGTACTAAACATTTTCTCCTGTTCAATATTTGAAAGAAAGGGAATTGGGTGTCTACCAAGAAAGTTGGAATGCTTTTGAGAGTCAATGGCTTGATGTTTACTATAAATCTGTTGGTAGTGTGAAAGCATTATGGAACCGATTGCCACCGGCTGTGATGTTTCAGTATTTTGGACGGGACATGTTAAACAGCGTATTTGATTTGCGGCAGCTTGTTCTTTCGCCTGCCAGGCGAGAAGCTTGCCTGTGAAATTGCTTTCCTCATAGATTTTTTGATTCTGTCTAAGAAAAATTGCTTCACTCTGAGAAAATAGATTAGAGCAGAGTTCACGTTTAGCTTCACTCAATTGGTTGTGAACCTGACTAGAAAAATCAACTTGTCGTTTTAGAGTTAAATATGAATTTTTTTCCTGTAGTAAGTTTCTATTTTGTTTAATGTTTGACCATTCAGCTGCGTCCTTACTTATAACGATACCACGGATAAACGCTTTCAGGGAGTCCCAGATTATATGTAGGGGGGGCGGTATCAGAATTACGTTCTATAAAATCTTAGATTTCTATTTTAAGACAATTAACCCAGTTGTTGTCTTGTAGGTATAGTTTATTAAATATCCATCGTTTCGGAGTTCTAGAATCTTCTCCCAAAACAAACTCGGCTATCAGCATTGCATGGTCTGAAAAACCATTCTGAAGAATTCTTTGGTGAGAGAATTTTAATTGCCGGGAAGTCAGGAAGAAATCAATCCGTGAGGAAGATTTGAACCTGCCTGACCAGCAAGTAAATTCTTTTTTCTGTGGGTTCTGTGTTCGCCAAGGATCACATAAATCAAGAATAGACATATTGTTATTGATTGATCGACGTGACTTAGGTTTGAGCTGTTTCTTAGAGGATGTAGTAGAATCCAGCTTTGTGTCCATCAAAATATTAAAATCTCCTCCAATAACAATATCCCCCCCTACCATAAGTAGTAATTGAAACAAATCTTCATAGTCTTGTGAGTTATCGTCCACCGGTGCATAAAAGGTAACAAAGGTAATCGGCCTCCGTCTATGCATAACTGAACATGTAACCCAACACCATCTGCCTCCGCTACCCTCCTCAGAGTGCATAACTTCTGCATTCAGATTCCTATTCAAGAAAAGGGCAACACCTCGTTGAGATACTGTAGTGGATGAAACTCCACGAAATGTGGCCCATGTCTTAAACATAGTAAAAACATCATTTTTTGAAGCGGAGATATGGGTTTCTTGTAGCATAATGACAGCAGGATTTTATGTTTTAATCCATAATTCGATGGCTCTCATTTTTTTCTTATTATTCAGGCCATTGATATTAAAAGAGATTATTTTAAGCCCCCTATTGATAGACATTTGAATCTAAATTGTACAAGCTTCCAGTAACCATTTCAACCAAAAATATTTTTTTCCATTCAATTAATTCACTCCCTTTACATGATATATAAAAGAAAAAGTCGTCGACCAACAATGCAAAAAACATCCAAAATACATCATCATTTTTTCTTTTGTTCCCACCCCCAGCACCTGTGGTCCCCCCCATATCACCCTCACCCCTATGGCCCTGTCTCCACACTGGCCATGCAGAAAAACCCCTTTTCATTGAGGCGCCTTGCTGTTGCGCCCCTTATCCTCTCTAGGAGTCCTGTCCTGGTCCCCCACCCCCTGCGCTGAGAACCAAAAGAGAATACAAATACATTGCGACATTATATTGGAAAACCCTTAAATCAAAAACGAAATCCCTCAACAAGGCATAAGGCTGAATGAGAAAAAATTAATCGGAACAGACCAAATCAGAAACCATCTCGAGTTTCCCTAGTACCGCTAATCTTGTGAGATCTTTCCCATACTGCGGCTAAATTGTGGAACTCCCTCCCCCTCTCCCTTCGAGAAAACAATGATCGTATGTCTTTCAGAAAGGCCTTAAAGACTCACTTGTTCGCAAAAGCGTGTTAATCTACCCTTAGCCCGCCACTAGCAATTAGTTAAAGCGCTGCGAGGCCTCCGGGTAGTTACGCGCTATATAAGTGCAATTTTTCATTTCATTTCATTTCATCTTACGAAGCAATGCTTGTGCTTCATCGATATCGGTCAGCATATAAAATTTGCCTTTAACAAGAACTTTTAACTTTGATTGCTGGGCAATCATGGCTTGAGCACCCTTATCTTTAAATAGTTGAAGAATTTTTACAAATTCCTTTCTCCTCCTGGCCGCTGCAGCGGACATGTCTGAGAAAATCCTACATTTCGTGGTAGCATTTGCTGCAAATTGCCTTTCTTTAAAGGCCTCGGAGAGGATTATCTCTTTGACACGAACATCCGCGAAATTCACCAGAATAGTACGAGGAAATCTAGAGTTTGTAAGGCGCTGCGCAGGAACTCGAAGGGCACGAGTAATTGTAAGATCTCCTTTATATTCCGGTATAACCTCATGAAGGAAAAAGGAAGTGATCCATTGTTTCATATTTGATCCCTCAATTTTCTCAGGAACTCCAACAATTCTGAGATTTGATCTCCTATTATAATTTTCCAAGTCGTCAAGCTTAGATTCAAGTGATTTTGAGTTTGTGGAGAAACTTTTGACCTCCTTTCTCACTTCAGTCATGTGGTCTTCCAGGCCTGATATCCTGGTTTCGGCTTCTTGTAATCGAACGGGGAGGGAAGACATAGATTCTTCAATTTTATCTAAGCGTTGATTGATAACAGCGAGTTCGGTCCTTTGAAATTGCTTCATTTCTCTCACCTCACCACGTATCATATTTAGCATGTCTTTGACTGAAATCTGAAACTCTCCTGTGGTCTCAGTCCCCATATCTAAAATTGGGCTGTGAGAGTCAGTGAAAGGAGGGGATACATGATCAGTATGTAGGATTGCAGTCACTTGGTTTCCTTTACTCTTTTCCAATTCGACCAAATCAACAGAACTGGGTATCGGACCCAAAGTTTTAGAGGCAGGTGTAGGGGCTCCCGTGGCAACCATGGCTCCAGTAGCACCTACAGCAGAAGTTTCAGATAAGGAGCGAGATATCACTCCTGAGGCAGATGGTATAGGAGGAAAAGATGTTGAAACAATGGTTTTCCTCTCAAATAAGGGAAATTGTTTAGGAGTTTTGGTAGTTTTGGGGACTACCAGAGTCATCCTGTCTTTAGATACCTGTGCGCCATTTTAAGGAGAAGGTGGCAGTTCAATCAACTCTATTGATGTAGTTCCAAGGTTGTTGATAGCCACCACAGATGGCTCTGGCGCTGAATTGTTCCCTAAATCAGGCTGAGTCAAAGCAGTAGGAAAAGTCTCTGGAGATTCCTCTTCTTCTTCTCCCCCAGAGTTTTCCGAGATATCAGCTCCTACATCTGTATCTACATTTTTAGCAATATCAGCGTCGTCTTTCATTTGCTGGCAACGAATTCGTGCCTTCGCACGTGCGGTTAGTTGTTTCCCCATCTTCCGACTATTTCAATGAAAAAAAAAAACAAAAAAAAAACTTTATGCTCTCCACCTGCTACCCTCTTTGCGCCTGTCCGCTGAAAATGCTACAAGGTATGCTGGAACTTGAAGTTAACCCAAAACTGCGTCCGCTGCCTAATAATAAGCAGCTTCAGCGGCAGAGGGAACTCTCAGCATGACACTTGAGTGGGCCCCAAGGGTAATATGCAGACAGTGTGGAGAATAAAGGCGTATAAAAGGCGTAGAGGCGTAGAAGAACAGGGAGGAGAAGCAAGTAGAAAGCACCCTACCAGCTTTATCCATATTTACCAGCAATAAGAATAGCAGCAATAACTTCTTCAGTTCTGCGCTGATATGATGAAACCAGGATCCGTTCTAATGCAGTACACGCCAAAGATAACCCCAGCTCGCCCCCTTGGTAGCTTGGCACAAGCTTTCAGGCTTATCCCGGAGGCCATGTGTAAAGCATTTGCGCACGCACACAGCAAAAACATCCCAGGCACACTACAAAAGGAACTCCACACAAGCCTATATAAAAAATAGCCTTTGTATTCTCTTAACAAATTAGAATAGTAAAGACATAACATAGACTGTGCCAACTGGCACGGGCAATATTCACAAAGGATTATATACACTTGACAGGCCCACTTGGACCACTGTCAGAACCATCACAAAGCGAACTTGGTAAAAATAAAACAGATCATAAACGTACAACCAGTAAACCCTGGTAATCACTGTTATTAGCATCAGCCTGTAACATAATCTACATTATGCACATTATCACATCAGGCGCGAATTACATTCTGCGCCAACCTCACCAGCATAAACACATTATGAGATCATCTCTCATAAGTTTAAAACGCATTAGACCCTAACCTCCTAAGCATAACTCACATTAGGGACGTAAATCACACAGTGAAACATAATTTCATTAGCATAAACCATGATATGCAGCACAACCTTATAATCATAAACCACAGTTTAGAGGTATAACACAGGGTGCGTAAAACATACTAAATGTATTATATTTCCTAGCACCACATCACATTAGGGCCTGGCGCCCTACAATCCAACCATCCCCCTGGCCAACTGGCCATCTCAAAAATGGGCTCAAATGCCCTATTTTCTAAAAGTCAGGGCGCACTGCCAAAGCAGCGAAAGTCAAGGGTATGGCACTGCGCAAACCTAAACGTTGCAGCTGCCCACTACTTGCTGGGCAGCTGTGGAAGTGTGGGGCAAAGGAGTGCATCTCACTCCTGACTTCGCAAGACCCCAAAAGAACGGTGCGCCTAAACAGTGCAGCTGGCACTAATTGCTGCACAGCTGTAAGTAATCGAATGAGGCATGGCACCACTGTGCCGCTTCTGTCCCTCTCAGAGACTCTCACCAATACTTGCGCAAAAACGTTGCAGCTGCCTACGCTCTCGCAGGGCAGCTGGGATCAGCCAAAAACGCGGGCACGACTGTGCCCCTGGACTCCATGAGCTTCCACACGCGGAAAAGCAAGGGCCCCTCTGGGCCCTCTAAATAATTATGGCCAACTGTGGCAGCTGCCCTCTAGCCATGGGGGCAACTGGGAACAAAAAATGGGGGCATGGCACCACAGTGCCCAATGGCCCCTGCGGGACCTCCTGCGGGTTGGAGCAATCTAGGCTCTGGAAATATATATGGCCCATGTCGTAGGAGCCACTTAGGCTCTAGGGATAAAACAACATGCCATCCCTGTTGGAGTGGCCCGCTGCAAGACGGGGCTGCTCAGAGTGTGAACAGGACACTGTGCCTCGATCAGGCACCAACAATACACACCCAGAGCCCCCCGCCCTTCTTCACTCACCGGACTGCTCTCTTCTGGCAGGGGCTCCTCCTGGCAGTAGCAGTACTTCTCTTGCGGGGCTTCCCTGGACTCCTGGGAGCCCCACACTGCCGTTGGCGGCCTCGGCCGCCTGCTTCGATTCACCCGGGCCCCCTCCTGGGACCCGGGGCTCTCCTCCATCCGCGGGGCTCTCCCCTCCTCATGGGAGCCCAAAGTCAGCACATTGCGTCGGCTACTTTCTGCTTCCGTCCAGCAGCCCCGCCCACAACCAGGCGGGCCGCGGATGGCAATCTCGGCTCTCGGGGGAAATGAGGGGTAGGCTACCTCCGTACTTAAGAATAAAATAGCAAGTGGGGTGGGCACCCACTCAAACCAGGAGGGCAAAGTCGCGGGGTGGGCACCGTGCATCAATAAAAATTAACACGCCACGACCCATGGTGGGCACCTGCTTAACTAAAGAGAAATAAGTGGGGTGGGCACCCGCAAAAGCCCACAAGGAGGGGGGAATCTATATGAGGGGGATTCCCTCTGCAAGGGCTGCAGCGCGGTGATGCTCAGACCCCAGGCTCTCCCTCTCCTGGGGAAACCAAATCAAAGTGCGACCAGTCTTAAACCAAGCGCAGGAAGAGCCAGGTGCATCAAAAACAAAGCCAGCACTCACAAGGCACTAGGGCAGCCCAAAGTCCCCGGGCAACCAGGAGTTCAGCAAAAGGTTCCAGGGCATAGCTGTGCCCAGGGAGGCAGCCTCCTGGCAAGTCCTCCTGGGCCCCAGCAGCAGCACGCCCCGTAGCAATCAGGATCCAAAGCAGAAAATTTTACATGGGGTCACAGCCCCTTCTTTTATACACCATTTTCCTTTGTCTAAAGGTGCAGGCAAGGGGAGAACCGGATACAACTGGTTCAAGAGCACTTTGTTTTGCTCAGCTCCTCTCTCCCTTTCACAAGACAGGCCAGGGACATCCGACGCACCACAGGGGGTGGAGCCAGCATTGAGGAGGGAAGGCACAGCCCTATTCAGGTCCCAAGTGCAACTCCTCTCTCCCATCTACATGCAGATCTCCCTATTCACCACCGGGCAGACCCATCTTGGCTCCAGGAGCCAACCACACCAGCCAGCCCCTGACACTCACAAGCCAGACACAAGCCAGCCATGCAATTCACATCAGGCAGGCAGACACACTGCACACAGAAATGCCAACTTCTAAAAGTGGCACTTCTCCACTAGTCACAATAAATCTGTGCACACCATTGCGCAGCATTTATTCCCACAAGTTCACACATACTAAACTCGCCCCTGCACCCCTGTCATACCAGGAACTACCATGGACACACTTATCCCCCATGCATTCCTATGGGAGAGCAGGCCAGTCCACCACACATACACAGAGAGTGCGCGCACTTTTCACTGGACCACAGTGCTAAAGTGCGCAGATGCCTAAAATCACCAACACTAGGTTACAGAAAAGGGCTATGCGAACGCAAAACATTTCGGACTGAACCTTCCAAAAGGGCCAAGTCCAACAATTGTCTTCAACCAAAAAGGACCTAGATTGACAGTCTGGGTACGCGAGGACAGGAAGCTCACTATCCACTGAAGGGCAGGTCCTCTAAGTCCAATCTCCTCCAATCTCCTGGGCAGGATCCGAGAACACATTAAAGTCAGAGCCATTTTGAATAAATACTGGCACCTGGTGAAACAGGACACAGTCTTGGGCACTGTAGTGACCAAAAAACTCCAGGAAACCTACAGGACATCTAGGTCCATGAGGGACTATCTGGTTAAGAGTGATCTCACTACTGGGACTGTGAGTAGAACACGGGTCAACACACATGAAGGGTTTAGAAAGTGTTCTAAGTGCAAAGCCTGTAGAAATGGTGAACCTTTAACATCATTGGTTATCCCCTTTCAAAAGAGAATAAAGATCAGAGGCAACTTAACATGTAAGTCTAATTTTGTGCTGTACACTCTGAAATGCCCATGTGATAAATTGTATGTTGGAAGTATCACTCTACCAGCACACAAAGGAATTTTGCAGCACATTGTATGGAATATCAAACAAAGACTGAAGCTATCCTATAGCCAGGCATTTCACGAAGTGTCATGAATGTAACCCTATGTATTTGAAATACAGTTGTATTGTACAAATCTCAAAGAAAAAAAGATGGGGCAGTAGAGAGAAGGAACTAAGTAGATCACAAACCTATTACATACTGGAATTGGACAGCAAAGAGCCCAATGGTTTTATCATTGACGAAGAACTATTTACATATTTAGGTTAGGATGCTCCTGTTATACAATTAATCCCTAGTGAACACTCTAATTGTTGATGAGATTGACTTTTTAGAGAAGCACTGAGACACTTTAGGACAAAATTCACTAAGCACACAATGTGGTTAGATTGAGCCTAGGTCCTGCCCGAGTTTGGTTGCGGAAACTAGAGGACAACAAAACAAAAGTATAATTATTGCACTTTATTGTTTAGGCACTGGCCGGTGGACGTGACATTACAGCACTCAATGGAAAAGGGAAGCCAAGATGGTGTCTGGACAGCATATTTATTAAGGCTTTTGCTGATTGTTATGGATTTTTGATGGAGTTTTTAATGGATTTTTTTAATGGATTTTAAATGGTTTGACCCATTTTATAATTAAGTGATAGCTGTATAAGTGTATGTCAAAGCACCTTAAATATGTGTGAAACCAAGTAATGATAATGAATCATTATTATGTTCGTCCTTTGTTTTTATCCATTTGTATCCATTTTTATCCATTCATATCCGTTCTGCAGATTTCTGCTTATATGAAAACAAGAAGGCAGCTTTTGAAGATTGCGTAATTTGCTAATTTAAAGATGGTGCTGATGAAAAGTGTTAAAACTGTCTGTATTGGCCTTTTTCACTGCCAATAGATGCGTAGTCAGTTGTCACTTTTGTTGATACTTGAAAACCCCTTTATAAGATGCATATAGGGGACATGTTTTCATCGTGAACAAGGCTGTTATTTTTACCAGCCGAAACGCGTAGATGGATGATGGAGTGAGAAACAACTAAATAAATTTGAAAAATCACAATTCTATGGAGTGTCGCTTTAATGTCCTGACTGGGACATTTTCCTTTCGTTTGATATACATATATATGTATATATATATACACATGGTCAAAAGGTGTGAGCAATGGGATGGTGTTCCCCGAAACGCATTACTGGAATAAAATCTAAGCCTGGTTTAATCTCCTGAGAGCGCGTGATTACTTGGTGTTCTCTACAAACCCTGTGAGCTTTGCCGGGACTCGCTCCATCTACCACGGGCTGAGGGGGGGGGGGCGGAAGAAGCAATGTATTGGTATATATATCTATACATATAAAACCTCAAAACCATATTGTATCATATTAGAAGCATTTTCCGCAAATAATAACGATAATATTCAATAGTAGACATCAGTAATAATAACCTAGTCAAGCATCTTTGATAGATAATAAAGTAACAGGAAATTATAAACTTATCTTATTAAGAAGCCGCTAATAAAAGAAGAGTATAACTTTGTGCAGTGGACATATATTGTCCTTCATAAACACTATATAGTCATAAGATGTATTAATTTCGTTAAAGGGCTGAATGTTGGGGTAGCAATAAAAGCGCATTGCATAATGGTAGCCTCCGGTATTGTAATGAATTAGTAATTTTTCACAGCGGTGAAGCAGCTATGAGAATGGCTGGAAATCGGGGGCAGGTGGGGGGGGGGCTGCGGGCCCTCTAAAGGAGATGCCCCAGCCAGCCAGGCACCTCAATCTGCACGCACCAGCTCTCGCCGCCGCCAACTACCAAAAGGTAGAGTGAACATTGATCGTCCAGAGGTCAATACAGATTGCATATTAAGTATATGAGTGGAATCACCAGCACCCTCCCCTGTGAGGGCCTGCAGACAGGTCGCAAAATACGACAGACAAGCCATGGCTGGTTTTCGTTTCCCCTGCTTTCTGACACTTAATGGGGAACCTCTCTGGGTGAGAAGGGTCTTTACTGGCTTATTTTCTAGGGCTAGATAGTGCAGCTGGAGTGAGCATTCTTCTCTCTCAACCTCGGCTCGAGCGGCTGCATGGTTGGAGGAGGGATATCGATGCACCTGCTATTGTATATCAAATAACTAACGGTTGGGGAAGTGGCCCTTGCTACTATTGGCAAGCGAGGCTGATGAGCACAGTGTCACATACAATGCAGTTGTAATATTGTTGTTAAATAGTGTCATAGCTGGGTGTGTGTGTTGGTCTATTACCACTGAAGAACAAGCAACATAATATGTAGTATATTTCACACTTGCTTAATAGGTACAGAGGAGCCACCTTGTAAAAGTTGTACAACCATCAACCACTGTTCTCCCATCTGACTTAGAATGTTCACAATACATTCTAAGACTTACGTATGGGGATTCTAATGCATGACCTCATACTACTCCCATACGCTTTGTGTGTCATGAACACAACAGAGTTCTTAGCAGTTCAGGCACCCACCAGATTACTCGATCCGTTATGCATGTTACTCGAAGTGAAGGTGGGCCAGCCATGGCCCCATAACGGAGGCAGGAGAGGAGGGCATGCAACTAACACTTCTAGAACAACACTGGAAACATGACAAAACACAAAATACTAATTAGAGGCCTAGGCTTCTATCAAAAAGATATAGTGTGGTCTCCTTTCTAAAAAGATATGGAGTGGAAATAGCCTTCCTCCAAGAGACCCACCTTATTGACACAAAAGTCCCCAAGCTAGCAATAAAATAGAGGGACCAGCTCTTTGCCTCCACGTTCTCTGCCTATGCTAGGGGTGGGCAGTGTGGGTCGCACACGGGGTTCCATTCACACTACAGTACTCTGAAGCGGACATCAATGGGCGGTAGCTATTCATATCAGGCACACTATGTGGTAGGGATATCACCAACCTCGATGTGGACACCCCTGTCACCAGTGGCATGACATTCTTTCTCAAAATACAAAGTCTCCTGACTGACGACATGGATACACAATTTAATGGGTGGGAGACTTTAATTGTGTCCTTCATGGCATACTAGATTGATCCTCTCCCCTCGACCGTAAACAAAACCAAGAATGACACAATCACCTAGGAAGGTCAATGATCATTTGCATTGCATTCACGTATGGAGGACACTCCATCCATTGACTCAAGAATACTCCTGTACGTCTCTGACTCACAACACACACAGTAGACTGGACCATATACTAGTGGCAATGCATAGTGTGCTGCCTAATACCTCAGTAGATAATTGTCAGACTACGCTTCCCTAGTAGTGGAATGCACCATGGCTACAGACCCTAGAGCACCCAGCATGCTTTCAGACCCACAGTGCTGCAAGTCATAGGGCCAACCCCAATGGACTACTTTGAACATAATGGGGCTGCCAGCTCCATGAGGGGTAACGAATGGAAGGCCATGTGATCAGTCCTCAGAAGGAAAGACATAAGCCTTAGCTGAATGGGGTAAGAGGGATGGTGACCAGAAAGCTAACGGCATTGGAGGCCTCACTGACGAGAGCACAGAATAGACCCAGAAATATTCCGATCAACAATGCTGCTTTCCTCACAGTAAAAAGAGAACTTGGAGATGCCTTGTATGAATCGAATAGCTAATCCCTGAGGGATTATAGACAGTGCCCCTACAGAGAAGGCAATAAACTGAGAACATTATAGCCCTGATTGCTGAAGAACGCACATTAGCAAAAATCCGATCCTCCCCCTAAGAACACCCATGGGGGACAGGGGAGTTATGCCATAACTCAGACCGCAATCAACTGCACACTTTCTGAGTAAAACAGTTATTTGTTGAAAGCTGCCCTTTTGCATTGTTTTTAGATTTGAGCACTGAGATATATCATTAAATATTTTTTCTCTCATTGCCCAATTTTAATTCACTTATTGAAAAGTTTTTGTGCACTGCATTTTTCCCATCATGTTGATTAGCTGCTCACGTCTACCTCGCCCCCGCTCTTGATAGGGGTTAAGCCCTCAGGGTCTCTACAGTGACATCAGGAGGAGACCCAGATGATGACAAGGTATGGCACCACCGGTGACTGATGGGTATCTGTCCTTATAATTAGATCTCCCTAAGGACATGAATACGTTTCCACTTGACAATGAGGTAGATTCTGTTCTCTCAAACTTTCTCTTCATTGTATAGTGGTTTAGACCCGTGGGTTGGTTTGTGTATTATTTACACTTTCTGAGTATTCAGAATGCACAACTGCAGGGGCCGCCTGACTGCTTGCTGAATGACTTAGGCACAATGATTATACCGGGGCTCTCAGACCCTCTTAGGGAAAACTAGGGGGTGTCCTCACTCTGGAAAAACTCTAGGAAGCGCAGAATGTGTTGCCATCTGCTAAAACACTGGGGAACAAACTGGCGGTGTCTAGGTTTTTCCCGCACCTTGTTCTAACAAAACTATGGTAAACGTAATGCAAAGCCCGGTTTTCACCCCATCATTGAGTAAGGGAGTTAATTCACATGTTATTGAAACGCGGGGGGACCCATTGGATCTCGCGGCATATCAATCTATCACCACGATAAACTCTGACATAAAAATCCTATGTAAACTTTAGCAATCATGTTGGGTCCGGTAATCTGCAACCTTGTTCGGGTGTGGCAATTCGCATACCTTAGTACAGGATAGTTGGGATAAAATGGCTTCAGTGGCTATACATTTGGAAAAGACGTTTGATACTCTTAATTGGGAGTATCTATGGGAGGTGCTGTATGGAATGAGGTTTGGCAGGGAATTTTGCAAGTGGGTGAAATTATTATATGGGGAGACCACTATCAGAGTACGGACGGGCAACATATGCCCTGGCCGTGGATCCCTGAGCAATACAACTTCGCACAGAAATGTTGAAATGGGGAATCAACAACTGGGAAGTCTCACACCTTGTTTCACTATAAATGGACGATGCTTTGTGCTATTTAAAGCTCCCTTAAGAGTCTGTCCTTCTACTTCTAGAGCAACTGAGTAGCCTTAGGATAGTCTTGGGGTTGCAAGAAAACTTGCAAAAAAGCCTGTTCTTCCCCCTAGGAACCTTAGCAACTAAAATCCTAAAGGAGTTGCCGGTCATCGGACTGCAGTGGAAGACTGAAAAGCTTTGATATGTAGGCATTATGGTGGCACATACAGCGGATAACAAATATGAGCATAATATGGGAAGAGTGATGCGAGGTTTACAGATCTCCCTTGAGTTCTGAATCTCGTTCCCTTTGTCAGTGACGGGCCGGGTGGCTATCCTAAACACAATGCTCTTACTCGCTGTCTCAACATCAGAGCTTGCTCTGCCCACTGTCAATGCCTCTTTCAAACAGTTAGACAGTCTTAAGGCTAGGTTGGTTTGGGCCGGGAAACGTAGCTTGGCCTTCTGAAAAAAAACATGGAAGAGGGAAGTATTTGGAATTCCCAGACCAAGAAACATACTATTGTGCAGGCATATACAACATGCGACCTGTTGGGGGACAGAAGAGGACACATGGGAAAAGAGACTCATTAAAGGCAGGTACAGTGATGCCTCGCTCCTGCGTGTGCCTATAAAGGGTAGCCGCATTCCCAGGGAGTTTCCTTACATAATCAGACAGATGAGGATAGTGTGGAAACAAAATGTGTGATGCATAATTCTCAGGCCACCATTTGACAGAGAGCTTGATATATGGGCTCTGTAACTCTTCAAACTAATATCCGAGGTGACAGCACTGGGTCACTGGTGTGAGGGATGCTGAAATACCTTGGGGGATTTGTACACGGGAGATCCGTTTATTACATTCCAAGGACCCACGGGGAACATTCGGGTGGTGCAGGGGAAGTTTCTTTAATACCTCAATCTAGCTAAGACATTATGGGTAATCTGGATGAAATTCCCATCCGCTCCTGCCCGGCACTCTCTGGCATCCATCATTTAAGTAGGCACACCCCAGCATATTATTATGCATATGTACAGGGTGTTATGATAGGATGTTCCCACTAGACCACTTAGGAGTAAGAAAGTGTGGGAGCAAGATATTGGAGAACAGTTCACTGACTGGCTATGGGATCCAGTGTGTGCGCAGGTCAGGGAGGTCTCTAGCAATGCACAATTTAAATTGATACCGTCTAAATTCCTCCACAGAACATACCAGACCCAGGAAATACTGAGCAAAATATACCCTAGTAGAGCTGCCAGCTGTCCTAGATGTCAAACTCCCTGGGCCACCTTCCAATGTGGGTCTGGGTCCGACCCACATTGTACCACTACTGGTCAACAGTGTTTGCTAACTTAACAGCAGCCGCGGGTGTTAGGTTGGAGCCTGGTCTTGCACAGTGCACATTAGGAACCTCACTAGAGCAAAAGGCAAAAAGATGCATCATAAGCTCCTTAGACTGCTGCTGGTCCTGCCTGGAAGACAGGTGGTGATGAAATCGAGGAGTGCCCATGCTCCCCAAATTCACAGGTGGCGTAGAGACTTAATGAAATGGTCATTGGAGGAGGAAAAGCAAATGATACTGACTAGAAGGGGCCAAAAAGTACAAGAGGACTTTGGATTGCGGGGGGAACAGGTGGATGGCTTCATTGAGGGGGAGACCTTGGAAGCAGATTCAGTGACTTCCTCGGGAGGTGGGGGCAGCAGATGAGGTCCAATAGGCCGACACTATAGCTGACATCACAGGAGGAGGAGATGAGAGCAGAGTGAGGTCATTCTAGTGGACTTGACCAGTACAGAAAATGTTGCAGCATGATGACCAGTTAATTATGTTGGATATTCTTACTTGCTTGCTAGTATCGATGACAGTAAATCATGGCAGTCGTAGAGTTATGGTTGTCAATTCTTTACCTAAAATTTAAATGAAGAAATTCTATTATTATTATTATTATTTAGCGATTTATAGAGCGCCTGGTGACCCGGAGGCATCCCCGCGCTGTAGCATTTGTGGAGATCAGAGGGGAGAGGGGACTTTATTTTGGGAACAGCAGCGTTTTCAATTTGTTCCGGAAAAGGAGATGGCTGGGTTCCTGCCTCAGGGGGCGAGGAAGTGAGTTCCATCCTGAGGATGCTTTTACAGAAAAGCGTCGACCGCCGGTGCGTGCCTTCCTGTATCTGGGGACGTTGGCCAGACGCTCATTGTTCGAGCGTAGGGATCTGGGGGCCTTGTAGGGGGTAACCAGGTCTCTCAGGATAGCAGGGCCGAGACCGTTGAGAAGTTTGTGTGCGGTGCACAGGGCCTTGAATTCTACCCTTTGTCGTATTGGAAGCCAGTGGAGGGCCTTGATCGCTGGTCTGGCTGAGACTCTGGAAGGGAGATTCATAAGGAGCCGGGCAGCTGCGTTTTGCGTGCGCTGAAGTTTAGCCATAGTGGCTTCAGGAGCTCCTAGATAGACCGTGTTACTGTAGTCTAGCCGCGCAAGGATCAGGCCTTGGACCAAGAGTTTCCTAGATAGGGGCGGAAGTAGTGGGAGGATCCTGCGGATGGAGCGCATGAGACCAAAACAGGTGCCTGCTGTTTTGGCTGCTTGGGTTTTCAGAGACAGCTCGGGTTCCAGCCAGACTCCTAAGGTCTTAATTACTTGTTTCGGGGTGGGTACTTCCCCGAAGACGTCTGGCCAGACCGAAGAGGGGATGGTGGTCCATTGCTTGCCCAAAAGCATGACTTCTGTCTTTGATCCGTTTAGCTTGAGCGATGACTCGCACATCCAGTGGTGAATTTGCTGGAGGCAGTTCGGCAGATTGTCTGGGTGATTGTCCAGATGTGAGAGTGAGACGACCAATTGCGTGTCGTCCGCATAGCTCACTATCTTAATCCCGAAGGGGGCGACGACATCCTCGAGGGGGGCCATGTAGGCGTTAAATAAAGTGGGGCTTAGGGATGACCCCTGGGGGACTCCGCTCGCAAGGGGGAGGGAGGCAGAGTGGGAGTTGCCATCCCATACCTGGAACGAGCGCCCTGAAAGGAAGGATTCTATCCATGTGAGCGCCGAACCTGCGAGCCCTGCCACGGCCAGCCGATGGAGTAGGACACGGTGGTTAACCGTGTCGAAGGCTGCGCTGAGGTCCAGGAGGATCACTGCCACTGACCCTCCTGAATCCAGGATGCACCTTGCCTCCTCGATGACAGCGAGAAGGGCGGTATCTGTGCCGTGGCCCGGGCGGAATCCAGTTTGTGACTGCCGTAGAAGGTTGTTTGATTCAAGGAACTGAGACAGTTGCCCATTGACCAGTTTCTCGGCCATTTTGCTGACGCATGGGAGGAGTGAGATTGGCCGGTAGTTAGCCATGTCGGCGGGGTCCAAATGAGGTTTTTTTAGGAGTGCCTTGACTACTGCACTCTTCCAGCTTGGGGGGACAGAGCCTTGAGATAGCGAGATGTTTATCAGCTCCGTGATCGTAGGCACGATGACAGGGGCTACTGTTTTCAGGAATCTAATGGGGGCAGGATCTAGAGGGGAGCCGCTTTTCATTTTGGCCATGGTTGTGCCTACTTCGTCCAGTGTTACTGCTCTGAAAGCGGTCAGCTGAGGATGCATGATGTTTCCTGAGAGGTTGGTAGATGCATCATTGTCCATGTGGTTCAGCAGGCAGGGATGGGGGAGGGAGACTAGAATACGTGCGATTTTGGAGTTGAAGTAGTTAGCCAATTCGTCACTTCTGTCCGCCGGGGGAGTGATGGATGAGGGGGGAGCTGGTATTTTCAATAGCTCTTTGGCGATGAGAAAGGATTCTCTTGCCGAGTTGGTGGAGTTTTTTATTCTAGTGTCGTAGTGTGAGGCTTTAGTGAGCTTCAGGGTTGATTTGTAGATTCTCACCGACCTCTGATAGGCTTCCTTGCTGGCGTGCAGCCAGTCTTTCCTCCATAGTCGCTCTGCTTTTTTGCAGTCTTTGCGGAGAGTCCGGAGTTCCGGGCTGTACCATGGGGCAGATCCTAATTTCCCGTTTTTATCCTCACGGGTTTTTAAGGGGAGGATAGAGTCGAGTGACATGGAGATCCACTCCCTGAATTTGCTATCTGCGGTGACCGGATCTTCCGAAGGGGTAGGGGTGGTAGAGTTCAGGGTTCTGGCCCATTCCTGTGCGGAGAGTCTGGCCCATGCCCTGTTCCTGGTATAGGTGGTGGGTTTGTGGAGTTTCTTGAAGGCTCCTGGTAGGCGGAGAGAGACCATGAAGTGGTCCGTCCACGGGAGGGGTAGGGACTCTTTGGCTAGAAGGGTGGGGATGTTGGTAAACACTGGATCGAGTAAATGACCTTTAGTGTGTGTGGCTCCAGAGTTGATGAGGTGGAGACCGTAGGCAGCCAGTTCTGCAATCAAGTCGACTGCACCTGTATCTAGGGGGTCATCGAAGTGGATGTTGAGGTCTCCTAGTATCGCGAAGTTAGATGTGGAGTGGGCCTGAGACGCTATGGATTCTAAGAGAGCGCTGGCAAAAGGGCCAGAGTGGCCAGGGGGACAATAAACTAGGAGGCCGGACAGTGAGCTAGTCGGCGCTAACTGGATGGTAAAATAGAGGCTTTCGGAGTCCAGGATATGGGCGTCGTTGGCTCTGCAAGAGAGGTAGTCCCGGTAGATGATGGCCAGTCCTCCTCCTCTGCCTGAAGGACGAGGTTGGGATTGGATAAGGAAGCCCGGAGGGAGGGCTCGAACAACGTCTGAGTCCGAGTGGTCGGTAAGCCATGTAAAGATTAAAGAAAATGAACTGCGTACAGATGACGTGGCGTTGTGTGTGTGAGAGGATGTGAAGTGGAGGAGATGAAAGTAAGTACACGCAGGAGAAGAGAGTGAAAAAACAATGCTGGATAGGAATGGGATAAACATGAGATATGCTGATAGGTGATTTCAGAAAGTTGTGAATAGAAAAGGACGTGTCTAACAGGTTGGCAGCAGATAAAAGTGGTGTGAAGACAAGATGAGTGATTGATACACTCAGAACATTACTCATGCTGTGTGAAGCACAGGACTTCAGTTCACACGTTTTAAGACATTCCCTTAATTGCATGGGCCACACCTCTTGGAAAGGGGTTCTAGTTATGCTTCTTTGACCACTTCCCTTTTGAAAGACCCCTTCTTTTTTCATTTCACTTGAAGTACTGCTCTCTGTATGGTCCTTCCAAGAATCTCAACATCTGAAAAGTGCATTGCCTGCACTTAGAGGTTGACGAGCCACTGAAAGCTCAAGCCTTATCTGGCTCTGGCTTAGCTATGGTACTCTTAACCCCTTGAGCCCAAAATGAGCTGAGCTTAGATGTGGCTGCTGCCTGCCACTCATGCTGTCACCTCATGTGTCAAGAAATAAAGACACACATCAAAGCTATGATGACAAACCTTTCATGTAAAAATAAGAAGAGAGAAACAGGCACCCACCTAGTGGCTGAATTACAAGGCCTCTCTGCTTGACACAATTGTGTGATCCCAGGCTAATACTTTATTTCACAAACACTCCTTTTTTGTCACTGTCACATTTGAGAGAGCCTCCAAATATGTGTGCTCAGGATATGCACTATATAAAAAGCTCTTGTTTTGTGTTAACTAAACTATAATGTTGCTCCGTCTGCCATATAAATCTGCACCACATATGTATAGGTGGACAAGCCACTATAAGCTTGATCCAGCCACAAGCCTGAAGAGTGCCACTGGTGAGGCTTGAGGTCCTGTTGAACCTTCAGGCCCATAATGAAGCAGGCTTTCATGTGGAATTTGCCTTCCATTCTCACTCTACCCTGGATGAGGTGTTACAGCCAGGGCTACTGCTTTAGAACTAGGGAACCAGGTTCAAGTCTCAGGTTCTGCTCAAAAATCCTATGATTCTGGGAAAATCACTTATTCTCCATGTGGCTAAAAAACATGAATGTGCCCTTGTGTGATGTAACTGGTGCTGATGTAAAGCGCTCTGTTAGAAATAGGGTTTCTGGTTGTCTAGGGTATGCACCTAAGCCAGGCAACCCACCGGTGTAGTCTGGGCAAGTAAGTTACACACCACAGATAATCCATGCTCACCCCCTTGGTAGCTTGGCAGAGCTGTCAGGATTATTCCATTGTGTAACACATTTGTGCAACACACACATACACACACACACACACACACACACACACACACCAGTGACACACTAGGCACACCAGAAAAAGAGACTCCACACAGTGTATAAATATCACTTGTATTATGTATAAAACACATAGACCACAATCACATAATTCACTTTGCCAACTAGACAATTGTCATGACATCACAGAGATCATAAATCACTTTACCAACTAGGCAATTGTCATAACAGCATTGGTATTGCAATTCAGTAAATACTTATAGGTTGCACACATCATAAAAACACCATCCCTGTACATAATAAGCAGATCCTGAAATGATACTCGTTATCATGTCATTACCAGGCCGAAAACGGCATACATCATAAAATCAGGGCATTAAAGTCAGGTTGGGTTAGAGCAAGTCCACATAAATCTCCAGTTAACCTAACACCTGTGGAGCCTGTCGTAATAAACACCTCAGGTTGGACTTGGCCCTTTTGGCAGGTTCGCCCCGAAACTTTTTGCTTTTACCTTGCCTGTTTCTGTAACCTAGTGTTGGTGATTTTAGGCCTCTGCGTACTTTTTCACTGTGGTCCAGTGTAAAGTGCGTGCGCTCTCTGTGTATGTGTGGTGAGAGTGGCCTGACCTCCCATAGGAATGCATGGGGAATATGTGTGTCCATGGCAGTTCCTGATGTGTGGGGAGTGCAGGGTCGAGTTTTGTATGTGCAAACTCGTGTGATTAAATGCTGCGCGATGATGTGCGTGTCTAGTGTGGAAGTGTCACTTCTAGAAGTTGGCATGTCTGTGCAGTTAATGTGAATTGACTGTCTGGCTTGTGATTGGCTGGAGCTGGCTGGTGTGCCTGGCTCCAGGAGTTAGGATGAGTCTGCCCTGGTGGTGAATGGAGAGATCTGCATGTTGATGGGAGGGAGGAGTGCACCTGGGACCTGAATAGGGCTGGGCCTTCCCTCCACAATGCTGTCTCCACCCCCTGTGGTGCGTCTGATGTCCCTAGCCTGGCCAGTGAAAGGGAGAGAGGGGCTGAACAAAACAAAGTGCTCAGGAGCTCCCCTGAACCAGCTGTAGCTGGTTCTCCCATTGCCTGCACCTGGTTAACAAAGGGATTTTATGTATAAAAAGGGGCTGTGACTCATGAAAAAGGTACTTGTGCTTAACTTGAAACAACCAGGGGCGTGCTGCTGCTGGGGCCCAGGGGAGGGCTTGGATCCCTGGGCCCTGCCCTGCCCCTGGATGCCTGGAGGACTTTGTGGGTCCCTTTTACTTTGCTTAAATTATCTCCAGGACCCCAGAGAGACTTTTGGGGGCATCCCCAGCACCTTGTGAGTGCTGACCTCGTTTTTGGGGCACCTAGCTCCTCCTGCATTTCCCCTAGAAACTTCCTGGACTTTGTGACTGTTGTGTGTCCCCAGCGCCTCGTGAGCGTTTTTTTTGCTTTATGCCTAGAAGGGGGGGGGGGGCGCTCCTACCTTTCATCCGCCGGGCTGCGGTCCTCTTCGTGGGGATTCCCTGTGTTTATTTGGTGCCTATTGCGGGTGCCACCCCGCTGATTTGATTGTCTCCTATTGCGGGTGCCACCCCGCTGATTTGATTGTCTTTGTGCATGGATGCCCACCCCGCGACTTTGCCCCATATGTAAAAACCCAAGGGAGCCTACCCCTCATCTAACGCTGCAGAGATTTGCACAGCAGTCTCGCCCGCCACGCAAGTCAGGCAAGTCCGCCTGTGACGGGGCGGGGCCGCGGCGGGACCGGAAGAGGAAGAGGAGCGAACTGGACATTTGACAACACGTCCAGCGAGGACGAACAAGACAGGCACCAAGCTAACAGAGTGAGGTTCAACCCCCAGGAACACAACAACGCAGACTTGGGGGTGTTACTACGTTCTTTTTTAGGTCAGGGACAGGGGAACACCAGAGGGACAGGACAAGCAGGAAAGGGAAGAGGGCGTGGCAATCGACAGCAACCACAATGGCAAGCATTCTCCCCATGACACACACGGAGCAGGGGCAGACAACCCCAATAAATAACATAGTGGTAAACTTGTCCAACCATACCCTGTCTGAGAACGAATTAAGAGTGCTCAATAAAGGACTAGGCTTTGTCCCTACCCCTACCCATGTTGCATGGAGAAGTGTGGCTCACTGGTTAGAGGAGGCAGACCTGGAAGCAGAGGTCAGCCCGGGACCAGGGTTCAATTCCCGGCTCGGCGGGGTCTTAAGACCTAAAATGTCCATGGACTCGACAATTCTCGCTCCGGTGCCTACTTGATTCACGGGTTCACACTCTGCGACTCTGGGCAATAGCTTGCTTAATCTCCACAACGGCCCCTCGCGGCGGGATGCCTGGCTTTCACCTTGTGGATACCCTGCCGGGGTTATCTCACAGGGGAATACCAGGACGGGTTCCCTAAGCAAGCGCTTAGAAACCGCTTGGTGATTTGCGCTATATAAATTCCTGTACATTTACATGACTCTTTTAATTGCAGAGTAGAATTTTTTGAGACTATGCGGAAGATAAAATTAAAAAGATTTTTTGCTAGTCAACCGCAGGAACTTCAGAAAGGGTTCAATACCAACTTAAGGAAACCTTCCACATTTGTACCAACTGGTGGGTCTTTGGGTCCTGAGATAGCGGTCTTTGAGTCTAAAGTGCTAAATGACATCGAAGCATTAGAGACCAGAGAATTGCACAATATTCACAAAAATATGTCTAAGTCGGATTGGGAAGCCGTTAAAAGCTTGCAGAACAACTGTGACCTGACCATAAAAAGTGCAAACAAAGGGGGAGCGGTAGTTGTCCTTAACACCTGTGACTATGAAACTGAGGTCTACCGTTTACTCAATGTCCGTGCTAATTACCAGCCTTTAAACAGAGATCCTACCCCTGAATTGCTTACCATCATAAAAGGGCTTGTGGGAGAGGCCGGGGAAAAGAATTGGATTTCTGGGAAGGAAGCAGAGTTCTTGGTGAACACCAGCCCTAGAACTCCTGCGTTCTATATCCTCCCAAAAATTCATAAGTCAGCTAGGCCCCCCCCGGGCACGCCTATCGTGTCCGGGATACAATCGGTTCTTGAACCACTATCGCAATTCGCTGATTACTTCCTACGCGAATCGGTAGTCACACAGAAATCTTTTGTTAAGGATACTATGGACATTTTAAACATCATCAATGATATGTCATTTGATCCTTCTGCAGAGATTCTGGTAACAATTGACATTGAGTCTTTGTATTCCTGTATACCCCAGGACGCTACGCTGGTGGCAGCAGCACGCGCCCTGGGTTCACAGGAATGGTTCTACGATGCACCACAAACTTTTGTTTTACAGTGTATTGAATTAGCCTTAACCAGGAATTTTTTCAGCTACAAGGACAAGTTGTTCTTACAAACCACGGGAACATCTATGGGGGCTACTATGGCTCCCAGCCTAGCATGTATATATGTCGGCCAGTTTGAGGAGCACGTCGTCTACCCCACCACCAATCCCTTCAGAGACCATCTGCGCCTCTGGAGGAGATATATAGACGGCGTGCTCTGCATCTGGACTGGGGATGAACCATCTCTACTGGAATTTTTCAACTGGTTAAATGTGCAGGATCAATGCCTGCGTTTCACGTGGTCTTATAGCCGTGAATCAGCAGTATATCTTGATTTGGACATTACAGCTAAAAATTGAGGCCTCCTGACGAGTGTTCATCACAAACCCACCGACAGGAACTCTCTATTGGCATATGATTCATACCATCCAAGGGCCTTGAGAGATAACCTGCCGGTGGGCCAGTTCCTTAGATTTCGCAGGAACTGCTCAACTAGGGAAATGTATAATGAGCAGGCCCAAGTTCTATGTGAGAAATTCGAGAGGAGGAATTACCCTGCGAAAATCATAAAGCAAGCCAGAAAAAGAGCACTAAATACACCTAGGAGTGCTCTTCTTGAGGTCAACCAGAAAGAAAAATGTGACTGTCTTCCAGTGGTCATGACCTTTGATCCTTTGGCCACGAAAATAAGACAATCCATATGTAGACATTGGTCATTACTGTCTAGCGGAGATTTCAAAATGCCACCACCTAGGTTCGCTTTTAAGCGTGCTAGTAATTTGAAAGATAAACTAGTCCATACTAGGACACAAGTCAACAATGTGGCCAAAAATAGTACAGTCCCCAATGGACATTTTACGTGTGGGGGTTGTTCTGTGTGCCCCCTTACTTGCAAGACGACAAGTGTGACCCTGCAATCAGGCAAAGAATGGTTTCTGACTAAGTTCAGTAACTGTAACACCACAAATGTGGTGTACAGACTGGAGTGCGAATGTGGGTTACAGTATATAGGACTCACGACCCGCAAGGTAAAAACACGGATACAAGAGCATCTTAGTACCATCAGAGCAGGGAAATTGACTACTAAATTAGTACAACATTGCCACACTAATAAACACTCATTCCGGTGGGTAGTGTTGGAGAAAGTAACAGGAGAGTCAGGCATGGTGGAGCGGCTGCTCACTACCAAGGAGGCCAGATGGATTTACCAAGAGAAATGTGAAAGGATAGGTCTCAATGAACTTCTTGAATGGAATAAAGTAAAATGGTGTTTCTCATCCATTCTGGTGTATTGACGAGCCCGTGGCTATTGCTTGTAGATTCTGCAATTGATATTTATCAATATGCTACCCTGCATATTTAATGTAGCAATAGTTAGTACCTGGATATAATGGTTTATTCCTGTACATACCTACATTCTAAGCGGTATTAATTTTGTGGCACGTTAATACTTATTGTTGCCCTTAAATTTTTGGTTGGAATAATCCAGCTGTAGAAGTTTTTCTACATTCCCGGCATTACTAACAAAATGTATTACACTAAGTTCTTCCTGTTACATTAAGAAGACCGAGACGATATGAATTTTTTATGGGTTATGGTTCTGGTCTCAGTTCGGCAAGCTTTAACATAGTTCCGCGTTGCTTTTCTGTATAAATATACAGGTTTCTCCCCAATCCAAAATGGAATCCTCGTGCTCTCGCGAGTACACGGAATCCTACAGCATCACCCAGGGACTATTTTATCCACACCTTTCCGTCTGTTGGCGTTCGCGAGTGCTGAGTTATTGCCGGCCCGACCCTCTTCCTGGTAAGACGTAAGATCTCCAGTTTTAGGCATGTTAGTTGTTCGTAGGAATGCGAAATTCGAGCACAGTGGTATTAAATGCTCTGTGAGACAGGCGCAGACCATGTTCGACATTATGCTTATACGAACAATTGTTTAACCGCGTGGTATGTCTGCAAAGATAAATGTAAGCCGCTAATGACTGCGTGGGATAACAGTGTTGCGGGGTCATTAACTTCTCGCAAACCCTCTTCCATGTAAAACGTAAAATCTCCAGTTGTAGGCTTGCGAGTTCTCAGTGGGAAGGTGACATTCGAGCACAGCGGTATGAATTGCTATGTGTTCCAGGCATATACCGTGTTCGATATTTGGCTTAAACGAACAATTGTTTTACTGCGCGGCATGTCTGCAAAAATATAAATGTGAGCCGCTAATGACTGCGTGGGATAACAGAGTTGAAGGGGCATTAACGTCTTCCTTCCCCCTTCTCCTCGGGTGCATACAGATGTACTATGGGGTGATGGCCTTGTGTGGTAAATCAGAGATAACCACACAGAGAACATAGTTGAAATATAAATACTTTGTTTTGCTGTGAATTGTACAGAAGGAAAGGTGACTCACGTTTGGGGTTACACCGAAATCTACCAGGGGTTGAACCTCTCGACTGGTATGCGCCATGGTGGTCGATTGAGGGTAAATAATGGAAGTTGTTTGTGGTGTGAGTGCTCTTACTCTCTAGAAGCCCTCTGATGGGGCTCTATGTACAAGGAAGGATGACAAGTACACATACAAATTGGTGTGTGTTTTTATTTATTTTTTACAGTTGTGAAGACAAAGTATGTCCTAATGCAGTGGCCTAACCTGTGATGCCCTGAAGAAATTGCCTGAATTGAGACTGGCAATGAAACATGTCGGCAAGTAGAGCAGGGCTAGATAGGTATTAGCCTGCCTCTCCTTTTTAACTTCCCTCTAACAACACTTAACCAAGAGAATAAAGTTAAACTGTGTGTTGTTCGTGTGGCTTTTATATGTTCTATGTTTGACACATTTTTTTGTGTTTTTTGTCTGTTTTCACACACTGCATTCTTTCACAAGCACTGTTTTTGTTTGTTTTGTGGACACAAGTTTTCCTTTGAGCTTGATGGTGCCAATGATGAGAACAGGGCAATCCTGGTGAGTACCTGCCAGGTAAGCATGGGCGTAAAATCCGCTCCGCTCGCGGATTTTTTGGATTTTCGGCAAATCCGCAATCCGCGAACGCTCGCGAATTTGTCGAAAATCCGTGAATCCGCTCGCGGCGGATTTTTTGCTTGGTTGCGGCGCGCGGCGTGGTGCACGGCGTTCACTTTCCGTCATTTTAGCGTTTGCCGAGTTGTTTTTCTTTGCGAGTGACGCGCCATTTTAGATCTTGCTGCGTGTTCCCGCGGGAGTTTGTCGCCCGCGAATACGTACTCGCGGCTTGCCACCTTGCACAGCACACCTCGCGAGAGTTCGCAATTGCGAACACGTAGTTGCGGCGGAAAGGAACAATCTCGCACTTGCGAAATAGAGATTTTGCAATTTCGCACAAGAAAATCACCAGCAAACAGGATAAACCTTCAGAAAATTATGATTTTTATCAGAATCACTCCTCAGGTTGACATTTGCATGGCCTTTTTTTTTGCAAGGAGTCCATTTTGGGGGGGGGGGAGGAAGGAAGTGCCCCACAGTCTCCAACTTCCTGTTCCTGTCCAGCAGGCTCCTCCCAGTGCTTTGTCCATCTCCTGGTCACTTTCATTTGGATCTGGAGCTGGAAGGATTACTTTTTGTGGGTGCTGCTGGATATTTGCATTTGAGGCCTTTTTGACTGTCTTTGGATCACTTTTGGATTAGAAATCAACTTTCACAAGTAAGTTTGTTTGGGGCATTACAGTTGCTGCAAGTACAATTTTGGAACTTTTTCAGAAAATTAAATAAATTATATTGTGGGTAGCCACAGTATCCAGTAGGACCAGGGTTGGTTATGGGTGCATGATACAACTGTTTTGTTGAATTTAAACACCATTGAGGCCATGGATGGGCTGGGATTGTGCAGATTTTATTGTTTTTTGTCGTTTTTTTGGGCCTGCTGGTGTGGCCCTTTGCCCAGGGGTGGTGAGTGTTGCATGGGCCTAGTCTTTCTGTGGGGTGTCTTCTTGAATTTAAACATAATTGAGGCCATGGATGGGCTGGGATTGTGCTTATTTTATTGTTTTTTGTCGTTTTTGGGGGGCTGCTGGTGTGGCCTTTTGCTTGCCCAGGGGTGGTGGTGGTGCATGGACTGAGTGTGCCTGTGGTGTTGTCTCACTCTCTTTGATGTAAACATCATGGATGGCATTGGATTGTGGTGATTTCTGGCTGTTTTTCTGTTTTTTGGGGGTGTACTGTTGATGTGGTCTGGCCATGTGGGTGGTGGTGGTGGCCATCTTGAGTGCTGGCTGGTACAGGCAACATGTGCTTGGGGTGTAAGGGGGCCATTTTGAGGAGAGGCAGTGTCTGAGGCCTGCACTTATTTTGCCTACTTTTCATCCCTTATGCCCAGGGGTAGTGAGTGTTGCATGGGCCTAGTGTTTCTGAGGGGTGTCTTCTTGAATTTAAACACCATTGAGGCCATGGATGGGCTGGGATTGTGCAGATTTTATTGTTTTTTGTCGTTTTTTTGGGCCTGCTGGTGTGGCCCTTTGCCCAGGGGTGGTGAGTGTTGCATGGGCCTAGTCTTTCTGTGGGGTGTCTTCTTGAATTTAAACACCATTGAGGCCATGGATGGGCTGGGATTGTGCAGATTTTATTGGTTTTTGTCGTTTTTTTGGGCCTGCTGGTGTGGCCCTTTGCCCAGGGGTGGTGAGTGTTGCATGGGCCTAGTCTTTCTGTGGGGTGTCTTCTTGAATTTAAACATAATTGAGGCCATGGATGGGCTGGGATTGTGCTTATTTTATTGTTTTTTGTCGTTTTTGGGGGGCTGCTGGTGTGGCCTTTTGCTTGCCCAGGGGTGGTGGTGGTGCATGGACTGAGTGTGCCTGTGGTGTTGTCTCACTCTCTTTGATGTAAACATCATGGATGGCATTGGATTGTGGTGATTTCTGGCTGTTTTTCTGTTTTTTGGGGGTGTACTGTTGATGTGGACTGGCCATGTGGGTGGTGGTGGTGGCCATCTTGAGTGCTGGCTGGTACAGGCAACATGTGCTTGGGGTGTAAGGGGGCCATTTTGAGGAGAGGCAGTGTCTGAGGCCTGCACTTATTTTGCCTACTTTTCATCCCTTATGCCCAGGGGTAGTGAGTGTTGCATGGGCCTAGTGTTTCTGAGGGGTGTCTTCTTGAATTTAAACACCATTGAGGCCATGGATGGACTGGGATTGTGCAGATTTTATTGTTTTTTGTCGTTTTTTTGGGCCTGCTGGTGTGGCCCTTTGCCCAGGGGTGGTGAGTGTTGCATGGGCCTAGTCTTTCTGTGGGGTGTCTTCTTGAATTTAAACACCATTGAGGCCATGGATGGGCTGGGATTGTGCAGATTTTATTGGTTTTTGTCGTTTTTTTGGGCCTGCTGGTGTGGCCCTTTGCCCAGGGGTGGTGAGTGTTGCATGGGCCTAGTCTTTCTGTGGGGTGTCTTCTTGAATTTAAACATAATTGAGGCCATGGATGGGCTGGGATTGTGCTTATTTTATTGTTTTTTGTCGTTTTTGGGGGGCTGCTGGTGTGGCCTTTTGCTTGCCCAGGGGTGGTGGTGGTGCATGGACTGAGTGTGCCTGTGGTGTTGTCTCACTCTCTTTGATGTAAACATCATGGATGGCATTGGATTGTGGTGATTTCTGGCAGTTTTTCTGTTTTTTGGGGGTGTACTGTTGATGTGGACTGGCCATGTGGGTGGTGGTGGTGGCCATCTTGAGTGCTGGCTGGTACAGGCAACATGTGCTTGGGGTGTAAGGGGGCCATTTTGAGGAGAGGCAGTGTCTGAGGCCTGCACTTATTTTGCCTACTTTTCATCCCTTATGCCCAGGGGTAGTGAGTGTTGCATGGGCCTAGTGTTTCTGAGGGGTGTCTTCTTGAATTTAAACACCATTGAGGCCATGGATGGACTGGGATTGTGCAGATTTTATTGTTTTTTGTCGTTTTTTTGGGCCTGCTGGTGTGGCCCTTTGCCCAGGGGTGGTGAGTGTTGCATGGGCCTAGTCTTTCTGTGGGGTGTCTTCTTGAATTTAAACACCATTGAGGCCATGGATGGGCTGGGATTGTGCAGATTTTATTGTTTTTTGTCGTTTTTTTGGGCCTGCTGGTGTGGCCCTTTGCCCAGGGGTGGTGAGTGTTGCATGGGCCTAGTCTTTCTGTGGGGTGTCTTCTTGAATTTAAACATAATTGAGGCCATGGATGGGCTGGGATTGTGCTTATTTTATTGTTTTTTGTCGTTTTTGGGGGGCTGCTGGTGTGGCCTTTTGCTTGCCCAGGGGTGGTGGTGGTGCATGGACTGAGTGTGCCTGTGGTGTTGTCTCACTCTCTTTGATGTAAACATCATGGATGGCATTGGATTGTGGTGATTTCTGGCAGTTTTTCTGTTTTTTGGGGGTGTACTGTTGATGTGGACTGGCCATGTGGGTGGTGGTGGTGGCCATCTTGAGTGCTGGCTGGTACAGGCAACATGTGCTTGGGGTGTAAGGGGGCCATTTTGAGGAGAGGCAGTGTCTGAGGCCTGCACTTATTTTGCCTACTTTTCATCCCTTATGCCCAGGGGTAGTGAGTGTTGCATACTTGCATGTCCCTAGTCTTTCTGTGGGGTGTCTTCAATGTAAACATCATGGATGGCATGGGATTGTGCTCATTTTTCTGTGTTTTGTCGATTTTTTGGGGTGTATAACTGAACTGATGTTCCTCTGTCTTCCATTGCTTTTAGGTGCACAAGAAGACTCAATAGAACCACCAGTGCCAGGAAGAAGTCCTGCAGCGGTGTGTGCAGCATAACGTCACGCGACGTCACGTCTGGACACAGAACCCTCTGCAACTCGTGCAACTGCTGCCTGCTGACCTGCTCGTAAGAAGATGGCCCCAAAAAAAGTAACCCGTAGCTCCTCTAGCAAGAAAGGTGCCAGTAAGGAGCAGAAGAAGCAAGTTACCAAGGACACTGGTGTGCGGCCCGCCCCTTTTTTTGTGAGTAAAAAAAAAAGTATGCCTGCAGCAGCTGCAGCGGGATCTGCTGGGGACCAAGCTGGCAGCAGCACCCCCGCTCCATTGGGCTCAGTGCCACCACCACCACCACGCCAACTTAAGTCCAAGCCCTTGAGTGCTGCAGAGGCAGCCAGTATACTTCTTCAATCACCATCGACCAGTGATGTTGGCTCATCGCAAGAAAGCAGCAGCAATGTCCCTCAATCAACACAGGTTGTTGTAGCTCATCTGACGAGTGTTGAACAACCACAGCCGCAACAACAATCACATGTGCAAGTACAAGCCCAAGTACATGTGGAAGGAGAGGCAGCGCAAGGAGATGCGCATGCAGAGGTGCATGGAGGGTCACAACAAGTGCCCACAATAGTTGTTCCTCCCGAAGTAGGGGCACATCAGGAAATCGACAATCAAGGCGAGGTATCATTTGAGGAAGCCACTCCTCCTGATGATCCTTCATTGTCTTCCACAACCCTAGCAAGGAAGAGATCAAGGGTGGTGTCTACATCCTCTTCAAGCACACCTCCTTCTGATGATACGGATCAAACTTGGGAACCAGCACCACAGCCGTCTGAGAGTGAGGCACACCATGATCCAACAAAGGTACTTAAGCGTAAAAGGAAGCTCGTCCAAAGTCTCAGACTTATGGAGTGTGATGAGGCTCAACAAGAAGTGGCGGATACTGCTGCTGATGAAGACTCTGCCAACGACGACCCAGTCATCATAAAGGTCACTGCAGCCCCAGCGGGCATGCAGCAAACAGACATTTTGACCCTAGCCCGAAGAGCTGCTGCGCGTGATGATGATGATGATGATGTTGTCGATGAGGAGGCAGTGGAAACACCACAATCATTGGAGTTAAGTAGTACACCAACTCGTCCCGCTTCCATATTTCTTTCTGGCAAGAAGAGACCTGCGTCAACCTCGACCTTAATTAGTGGCGGTGAAAGTGGAAAACGTACAAAAGTTGGCCAATCCAGATCCTCCACTTCATCTGGCATTAGCTTCATGACCACCACCACCACCAGTATCGCCGCCTCCTCCAGGTCCCACAGACACTTCAAGTCCCCAGTTTGGGACTTCTTTACTGTTTGTCCCAAAAATCCAAGGTTTGCCATTTGTACCCTTTGTAAGCTTGCAGTTAGTCGTGGTAAGCCAGGTAGCAACTATGGTACCGGCGGCCAGAGTGGTCATCTTGACAGAAAGCACGCTGTCCAATGGTTTGCGCACCTAGCTGCGATCAAGAAAGGCCAAAATCAAGGAAACGTTGATGTTTCATCTGATGTTGACGAGCAGGAAGAAGACGTGTCAAACACTTCCCTTACACCCAGTACCCCTCTCAGCAGCACACCCAATGTGAGGCACACTAAGAGTGTTGGAGCGAGTGAGACACCAACGCACAAAAGTTCACCAGCGAGCAAAATTGGGTCAACGAAGTCATTATCAGCCCGTAAATGCTTGGTCCAGGGCAACATTAGAACAATGCTTACTTCAGAGGTGCCATATGAACGCAACCACCCACTGACGCGTCTGTATAACACTAAGCTGGCTAAAATGCTAGCTGTGGACCTTCTACCTTTTTCTTTTGTAGAAGCGGTAGGTTTTCTTGAATTAGTTGCAACGCTCTGCCCTAAATGGAAGGTTCCGAGCCGGTTCTATTTTGCCAGAGTTGCGGTTCCAGCACTACATGAAGATGTGCTGCAGGCGATTGGGGCAGCTTTGCAGAAGAGTGCTGTTCACACAATACATCTGACAACAGACATGTGGACCAGTGGCCCAGGCGATGATTACATGTGCATCACTGCACACTGGGTCTCTTTTTCAGGTGTTATAGCAAAGCTAAACGCAGGTGTTGACCCGGACCAAGTTTTCAAAGCTGCTCGGAAACATGCAACACTAGCCATGTTTGCCTTGGAGAAAAGTCACACAGCAGAAAACCTTTTGGAAGAGTTTGACAAAAAGGTGTTGTCAATGCTATCCCCCCTAAAACGCAAGATTGGTTATGTTTCCACGGATAATGGCGCCAATGTAGTTAAGGCCATGTTACAGGGTCACCATGTTAGAGTGCCGTGTTTGGCGCACTGTATCAACCTGGTAGTTCAAAAATTCTTGAGTGATAAAGAGAGTCCAGCGTTCGAGGTAATGGCCACCTGCCGCAAAATGTGCAACCATTTCAGCCATTCTTTTAAGGCCCGGAAGCATCTGCGGAGACTGCTACTTCAACGTGGAATGCCAGTGAAAGCACTCATCCAGGAGGTGGCAACACGTTGGAACTCAACCTTCTACATGCTTGAGCGTCTGCATGAGCAGTATACGGTACTCGATCACTATTTCTTGACAGAGGCTACATCTCAGAAGGAGGACCTGCGGATGAGTAAGGCGCAATGGGCCATAGTTAAAAGCCTGACAGACATGCTTCGTCCTTTTGAGTTCTTCACGCGTGCAGTCAGCCAGGAGGACTGTAATTTGGGAAAAGCTATCCCATTGTTGTGCATACTGGAGCACCAACTGATGGCGGTTTCTTCTGAGTTTGAAAAAGATGAAAAAAAAAAAAAACATTTCATTTTGTCTGAGAAATTATTACATCGCCTACGTGGTGATGAACGTCTTAAAAACATCAACTCAGATCAGCATTACATTTGTGCTACTATTCTGGATCCACGCTACAAAAAGGCGCTGGCAGACAACGCATTCTTTCCTTTCGCTGATGCAGATGTTCAAAAGTACAAACATTGGTTAGCCTGGTCAGCCAAGAGGTTTGAAAAAGAACGGCAGGTTATTGAAGGAGAAGCCAGTACATCAGCATCAGCATCAGCAGGCCATCCGCAGTCACAAGAATCCACTTCTGCACCTGTGGCTGGGGCACAAGTGACCTCTCAGCCGTTAAAGACACCGGCAACTGGATCATCTGCACCACACACAATGACAACACTAACAGTGGCTGGGGAGGAGGATTGGCTAAGTTTGATGGGGTATGGTTCTCGAAAAAATGTCACAGGCACAGCAAAAAGTAAGCAAAGTGGAGGAACAGTTGATGACCTTGAGTCGATGGTGCAGGACTATCTGAATGACTCAACAGTGGTCTTTCTTAATGAGGAGCCATTGCAGTATTGGCATGGCAAAAAACAATTGTGGCCACAGCTCTACAACCTGGCTATAAACTATTTGTCTTGCCCACTCGCAAGTGTGTCTTCTGAACGTGTTTTCAGTGCTGCTGGTGGCATTGTAACTGCCAAACGGAGCCGCCTATCGGCCAAAAATGTGGAGCGGCTGACAATGATCAAGATGAATCAGCACCTCATACCACCAGATTACAAAGTGCGAGAAAGCACGCCACATGAAGACGATGAGGACAGCAACGTAGATGAGGGGATTTTTTCTCTGTTCGGTGCCACTGACCTCATCCAGCCTGAATTCGCAGAGTATGATGACGAAATCTTGTTCTTATTCCCTGACACCGAGCCCTGAAAATGAGACAATCAATCAAGAACTTTCTTTTTCGTCCTTATTCACTTTTATTCCTGTGTGCTTTGTGTCTCTCTTTCTTTGTTTTGCACAGTTAATTTAATTCAAACTTTAATCACCTAATCCCAAAAACAAGACCATCATCAGAACTGTCTTCACTTGTTTGCTTATTGATTTGAAGGTGCCGCAGTCTACATTCCTCAGGTTCACAAGTTCTGAAGAACATGCTCCTCTATCCTCCTCCTCCAGACTGCGATTTCCCTCCAAGCAGAGTGCTGGATTACGCACAATGAAGAAAGACTCAGCACTTGTGGGGGTGTTGTACTTCTTTGCGGGTGAGTTGACGGTTTTGGGCCCATTGCTGTGAAGCTCTAATAATGGACAAAAGTGTTTTGGACCAAATATGAGGTGGAAATTTCTTGCCGTTTTTGCTGACTTGCTTGCCTTTGAGGTGCTCTTTGGCGGGGTTCCGGGGGTTTGTGTGTAATTTTTGGTGTCTGTCGAAGCACTGCTGCGACAGTCTAATCTTGATTGCATTTGCTTTTCAGGAAATCCGTGGTGGAAAACAGGAGTTATGATGATTGATGATGATGACCTAGCTGAACAGCGCGGCATTTGGAACGAAGGCCGAGAGATATTGTAAGTATGAGATTTAGCTTTTTCGCTGTTTGGGGGTGTTGTCGGGTGTTTTTTTGCGGGTGGGTTGGCGCCGGCGGGTCTTGCCTGGGGCATTCCTGGGAAGGTCTAATACCGGATACAAGTGTTTTGGACAAAATCCATAAGGAACAGCCTTTTTTTTGCCATTTCTTCAGACATCTTGCTCAATGTAGCGTTTTGGGGGGCTTCCTGCTGTTCGTGGGTGGGTTGCGGCCGGGGTCTCTGTCGAAGCACTGCTGCGACAGTCTAATCTTGATTGCATTTGCTTTTCAGGAAATCCGTGGTGGAAAACAGGAGTTATGATGATTGATGATGACCTAGCTGCACAGCGCGTTACTTTGGACCGAAGGCCGAGAGATATTGTAAGTATGAGATTTAGCTTTTTCGCTGTTTGGGGGTGTTGTCGCGTGTTTTTTTGCGGGTGGGTTGGCGGGTCTTGGCTGGGGCATTCCTGGGAAGGTCTAATGCCGGATAGAAGTGTTTTGGACAAAATCCTTAAGGAAAAGCCTTTTTTTTGCCATTTCTTCAGACATCTTGCTCAATGTAGCGTTTTGGGGGGCTTCCTGCTGTTCGTGGGTGGGTTGCGGCCGGGGTCTCTGTCGAAGCACTGCTGCGACAGTCTAATCTTGATTGCATTTGCTTTTCAGGAAATCCGTGGTGGAAAACAGGAGTTATGATGATTGATGATGATGACGACCTAGCTGCACAGCGCCGCGTTTGGACCGAAGGCCGAGAGACATTGTAAGTATGAGATTTAGCTTTTTCGCTGTTTGGTGGTGTTGTGTCGCGTGTTTTTTTGCGGGTGGGTTGGCGGGTCTTGCCTGGGGCATTCCTGGGAAGGTCTAATACCGGCTAGAAGTTTGTTGGACAAAATCCATAAGGAAACACCAGTTTTTGCACTTTTTGTAAGTTAGGGTTCGTTAGGGTTAGCCCTAGCAGCAGGATTGCATGTGTTTAGGGGGGTTCTATTGCAACGCGGTTCTGTTGTTGTAGAGCACTGTTGGAGCGATGCTGGCTATGGATACTTTTGCTTGCAGGCAAGTGGTTTGAATACAATCCACGGTCTGTATTTGGGTCTACTGTTACTTTCAAAGTACGTTTTGTAACCATTTTTCTGCTAGGCATCGTTTTTGGAGATATGATTGGGTTCTTCTACATTTTTGCGACTGGCTTTAGTAAGGGTCTTGGTGGGAGCATTGCTGGGAAGGTCAAATTTTGTTCTAAAACACAGTAGTACACCCACCTTGAGGGGAAAGATCCGCTATAATATTTTGGCCATACTTATTGATCCTTAAAAAGGTGACTCAGACAGAGCACGCAATTTCAAAAATATTGTACTGTCTATTAGGGAAATCAAAGTGTCACTTTTTGAACCACACAGCGTACATACCTTTTATTTATTTATCAGTGGTATTGTAATAGCACTTCCTGTTTTCCGTTCAATAATTACAGGCCGGGTTTCAGTCAACATCCGCCAGGCAGGCAGTGGACAGGGTGTCTCTTCTGTCAGTGGTCACCACCACATTGATGGACGAAGCGTCAGCTGGAATGGAGGAGTGCCGCCAATAAGAGGAATTGTTTGCTGCATGCAACTTACTTACCAATTTCAACAGGACAACTCCAACAACATACGCAATACAGATACAGTATCCATTGTTGTCTTTTATTCTATGAGTGTGACTGCATGTGCTTACCTTTACTTTGTAACCAAAGATTGTCTGTAAACTCTGTATCTTCAATTATTGTTTGTCCATGCTCTGCTTTTTTTTTCTTCTCTCAACAAAACCTACCCAAAAAGAAACCCCCATTCCCATCCATTTTACAAACCCTAACCCTCTTCCCCCGGGCTGTGTTGTTTTGCTTGATGTCTGACTAAAATGACATCAATAATTCCACACACTTGCTGGGGAGGATAAGGTGATAGCAGCAACAGGCTGGTGAAGGAATACGAGGATATCTTCTAGACTTACTCAGCTTCAGTACTATATCTTCTAGTAGTAGTAGCCAATGTCAAATAAATTCAACGCAAGTACTAGTTATACTTGCAATACTTTACCATTTGTTAGGCTACATTATGGCACTGTTCTAGTGTACTGTCACCTGCTATTTTCTCGATCGTACCGTAACCGTTGTAATGCTACAGTAAGGAGTACAAACAAGGTTTCGTTTTCTTTTTTTCCATAGGCATGCAACTGCCACTGTGTCACACCACTAGTAACACCGCAATGAGGAAATGTCACCCGCCCAGGAATGACAACGTTAATCCCCATTTCACCTGGAGCCAGCCCTGGGCCTAGCCCTAATTTCTAACACAAATTACAGGTAAGATAAGCGTTTGGTGGGAGGTAGTATAATGGAGTATTATTTCGGAGTAGACAAGAGATTGACGGTTGTACTACTAAAGTCCTACGACTGTTCAGGAAAACAAAGTTACTGTTACACCCCCGCCCCCCACCCACCAGACTGAAAAGCAGTAAAAAACAGGTATGGTCAGATAAAGTTGAAAAATATATTTATTTATCCCTAACAAAATAATCTCCCTCACCCACCCTAACCCCAACGATTGTCTCTGAAACGTCCCAAAACGATCCCAACTCCCAAATCCCACCCCCCAAAAGTCTATAAAAAAAGGGCAAGGGACACTCCACTACTGGAGGGTGCTGGTGCTGGTGCATGATGCGGCATGGGCATCATACTCCTTGCGGAGGGTGGCAAGCTCGGAGCGGAGGCCCTTAACCAAGGTCTTATACCTCAGGACCTCCTGCTCCAGGTTGGACATGCGGACTCGTAGGCGGCGTTGGCGTTCCTTGCAGCTCCTGTGGGGGGCAGCTGGTATTTCGGGTGCTTGGCGGTGGCGGTCGGCTTTCTTAGCCCGGCTCGGTCCCGCTGGTTTAGTCACGGAGGAGGATGCAGTGGTCACAGTCGAAGATGTTGCCCCGCTAGACTGCGTGTCCTCCTCCTCCTCCAGGGCCACCAGCCGCCGATACTCGGCGACTGTGGCCTCCAGCCTCCGTTGCCGGGCCAATCTAGCCTGCTCCCTCCTTGTTGTTGATTTGGAAGGAGCAACTATATGAAGAAAGAAAGACATAGTCTGTAACCAATGCTCCTTATTAATAACACAAAGTGATTGAGCCGAAAGTTGGGTCACAGAGTACAAGTAGCAAATTGAAAGCACAGTACATAACTATTGAGGACAGTATCTATGTAACCTCCCACTTCTGCATCCTTGCTCTAACAGTAGTGGTAGTTTAATGAACTAATTCTACGACCACTATGGACTTCCATTACAGTCGACTATGACAGTACACCAGTCTTATTCTTCTTCTTCTCTCTTGTTTAGGGAAATGGGTACGTTATCTTATGCAAGCCGGCAGAATGACATGGACACAGCACAGTGAAGTTGCACCCGAGAAAAAAAGTTGCACACCATGATGATGGAGACAGACTTGCGTTACTGTACCGGTCCAGTACATGCAGGTGGTGAAGGTATTACTTTTCTATTACGGGTGGCACTGAGAATACTCTGTTACAAGGGCTACTGCTTAATTAATTTACCTTTCACCCTACAGTGCAAATGAGTACTAGAAAAGGAAACTGAAGAAGCTAACTAATTTGATTATCTATCACTTCACATGGGACGTATTTAATGACAGATGAGATGACTTTAGGTGCTTTGCTTAATATTGAGTGAACACAGTGATACACCCACACATGAATGACGTACTACAAGTAAACTAAAGTTATTAAGAGAGGTACGGAGTGTCCACCGTAATAACCAGATATATGCTGTGAATGCAAACGCAATACAAAGTACTGCTACTATTCATGGTAGTATTGGACACATTTACAATTTCTTTTCCTTGCCTTCCCTGCACTGGGACGGACGTGCGGGTGCGGTGGTACATGCTCTTCAAGGTAACACTTACTTCACCTGGCGACCATCTACTCTCTCTAGATACACATTTGCTATGTAAGAGTCAGAGAATACCATGCTCCAGGCATCCATTCATTCAAAGTATACGCACACATACAGTTTCTGTTTCACCCACCCAGGCTGCTGTCCTTCCACCCATCCTTGCTTCATCATTGACCCAGCCATGCACCATACCATATTCTTTCCTTCCCAGCCACCTCTGGGTCCAAGCAAACACATATCGTTCTTCTTTGCCAGCCATCATACAAGTTCGCGTCCCACTTACTTACACCCTTCTTTCGCTTTTCGTTCATCCCATCCATCACGTTCGTCTAAGAACTTATTGGGATTCTTCTCACCAAAAACTTCACAGCTAAGTCGAAGTACATTTCGAGGAGGCTACTACCTGGTTGATTTGTAATTGTAATACACCCGTGCAGAAAGCACACTATGCAGTCTTCAATCTCAATAAGTAAGGAATATATAGCTTACCTGTTTCCGCCACCACCGTTTGATCCCCCACAGGAACGGCCACCAGCTCTTCTAACGCCGCATCCTCCCCAGAGGCCTCCGAGTCCAAGTCCAACACAGCCACCTCCGCGCTGGCCCCGTCACCAGATGTTACACCTACAAAGTACATTTAAGAAAGTTAGAATACACCACTCACTACTATATAATATTTGGTCTAGGAGAAATGTTAAAAAAACAGAATACAATGTAATAATTTGTGACTGTCTACTCCATAGTAAAAATGTCCCATTTTCCAGGGAAGGCTGTTGTCTTGCTGCACTTTTATGCACAACTGATGAATGCTTGCTTTTGATTTTTAACACGCACCACTTTTTCTCCTAACAGACAGAAGCTTGACTCCTGAGTCCTAAGAACACGACCAGGATCAAGTTCAAAGTAGGTGAGAGTTCGGCTCGACCACAAGAAATGTGTCCAATTAATCGTCAGCACTAACCACTTTTCCGTTTACAGTTAAATAGTTTTATGACAAAGTAGATTTTAATAAATGTGTTTACTTTTAATAAAGCTTTTACACTTAAATAGACTCTGTGGTTTTTGTTCCTCTAGACTAGAGTGGATGAGCTAAAGGTTTTGGAATTTTTGCAAGCATGAGTGCCTCTGACACTTCTTGACTGTGCTGTGACTCCGTACTACTCTCTTGTCCTGCGTACGATAATCTAGAGATCATTGGGGATCTATAATCGGTGACTTCGGGAGCTGAATGACTCTGCCACACTATCTAGTCAGTAAGGAGACAGTGCATAGAGGTATTGCTGAATATAATGGGAGTCCAATGGAATTGCCAAATGTCCAATCTTAGTTAGCTACACAGACAGACTAATAAGAATAGTCTAGTAATACCACAGGGAGTCATATTCGAGGCAGGATAAGAATTTATATCCAGTCTACAAGAAGATCAAAGACGATTTAGAAAAAATCGAATGAGGAACGCTAGGAAAAAATAGGTACTGTTTAGTAAAATGTAAACTTACTGGGGCCAGCAAAGGAGCCCTCGCCTGCCCGATCCTGGCCTGCATCCTCAGCACCCTCCTCCTGTGTCCTCTTGCCCTTGGGGGGAGCTGATGTACAACATGAAAGAAAGAAAAACCATAAAACATGGATGAGATTTTTCAACCAAATCAAACATTTCAAAAGAACAATAACAACATATTTTGGAAAAATAGCAAATAGATAGACAACTATTCCACGGGATCTATCTCATGTGGTATACTACGTTATTCGTATTGCCTGATTTGCGGAACGTTGACTTAGAAAGTTCCTATGTAACTCAATAAACAGACTACTAAAGAGGTTTGCCTAGGCCTGGCACTGCAGGCAGTAGTGCGCAACACGTGACAGACAAAGTCCATCCTGCTTGCAGATCAGTGAATACTCAAACTATCAATCCACCCGCCACCACCGCCACTATTTCTTCTGATAGCCATGTGACTGTCTAAAGGAAGGACACTGGACTTCAGTCTGTTGGGGCTGATTTATAAGTCCCTTGCGGAAGTTGCGGCTGATTTTCCTCCATTGTTGCGTGCCTTTTCTGACGCAGCGGCAGAACAAAAGACTCGCCATGGTGTTGGTGCGGCGTATATATTAAAAAAAAAAACACATATGGGCATATGGGCGATGCATCACGTTGTAAAGCCCTGCGCCATCAGGGGGCGTTCCGGCGCAAGGGAGGGCGTACCTGCGCAGGAACGAATCCTAAAAGTGGCTGAGGGAAATCTACAAGATGTCAATCAGTCATTTTTAGGACAATGATGCATGACTCAAACCCTGCGCGCTTGAAGCCGACGTACGGCTTGATGCAGCATTGGGGAGATAGGGTACCCCAGAGCATTGCTGGAGCTGCGCCATCGTTGGCACGCAACTCCAGCAATGCGCTGCCTTTACGGCACAGATGCGTAAGGCTTCTGTGACGTTTTGGGCCAATGGGTGGTGGTGGCATGGCACACAATTACTGCCGCATCCCTGCTACTTTGCAGGGATGCGCCGGTAATTGAAAATATGACCCTTACTGTCTAGCATTACGCAGTTCTTTTCTTTACAGTACACTGATACATAATTTCTCAGGCCAATGAAATGCTTCTGAACACAACATACAAAACAAAGAAGCATAGTAGCAAGCAAGGCTACTGAGAAGGAGAGCAGTGCACCTGAAAATGAAATGCATAGAAGATTTTGAAATATAATTTACCTCAATGTAATCGGCAGCATTATTGCTCTTGGTAAAGAACAAAGATTTGCAAATAACAGAGCAGGATAAAACAGAGTAGTAAATGTACTACTACTACTACTCACCAAGCCCGGGGACCTCTACGCCGAGCGCGTCCAGCAAGTCCCGCTCCCGGTCCATGACATCGGTCCAGCGGTGGGTGGCCTGGTTATATGTGCGCCGGACCCCAGAGATCTTGTACATGGCCCGGCACACCTTCTCCCACCGCTGGCGGCGCTCCCGGATGCCATAGCCGGTCGCGATCTTGCCGCCTCCCAGGATCGTCTTGGGGAGGCGGCGCTGGACATGGAAGATCAGTGCCGCCACTTCCTCCGCGCTGAAGATCTCCCTCGGGACCACTTGCTCCCCCCTTAAACGCCCGCACGGGAGCCGGGCACGGGGTGCGGGACCCTTCCCCTTCTCAGGGTGCTTCCCGGCTCCCTTTACCATGGTCTGGGCAGAAATAAACTTAAATGATAAAGAAGAAATAGAATAGTGAAGAAGAAAAGAAAAGAGTTTAAAAAAGTAGTTTAAAAGTAAATAAAAGCTGCAGAAAACACAAAAATATAGAGCTAGAAAAATAGAGGGTTAGATAATAAGTAAAATTAGATCAAAAAAACTTCAAACAAGCAAAGGATGGCAGAGATTGAGAGAGGATACAGAAAGCATGCCCAGAACCATAGCAATGAATGAGAAACAAGATGGCCGCGCCCGTTCACGACCGCGTGGGTAAGTTCGCGCAAGATTTTCCTTGCGAGTACGCGCGAAATTGTACTCGCGAGCAGCACACTTTGCGAGATTACACATAGCGGGCGGAAACGGAATTACGTCACGCCAACAAGATGGCCGCGCCCGTGTACGACCGATAGGGTAACTTGGCAAACGAATAGCTAGAAGCGCCTCGCGAACACGCGCAAGATCACGCGAACATACACGTCGCAACAAAAACAATTTTGTATTCGCACGTATTCGCGGCTTCCGAAATCGATCTCGCACGGATTCGCGCCCCAAATAACGCGCGAAATTGCAAAAAAAACGATTTTAGCTAAAATGAAAGCAATGAGCAGGTGCAAAAGTTCAAACTTAACATTAGTAACATTCAAGGTAGTGCTTCCTGATGGGCCCCTCCAGAGTTTGCAACAATTCTATGACCCTGCTATGACCCAAACAGCAGGCTCATAGAATAGCACCATAAAGGTCCTGTAAAAAAAAAATTTCACTGCAACAAAAAGCAAATTACAGATAAGGAAGGAAGCAGGTGCCAGCCAGACTGGAACTTTCAAAATTACTGACACATTAATGAAACACAAATTAATTGATGGCAGTTGAAGAAGGGCAGGTGTGCTAGCTTTTTTCAACCACCATAATCTACAGTAATAAATAAACCTAATAGGTGCCTGTGAGGATGTACTAGAGGGTGGCATGGGTGTCCCAGAGGGTGGCAGTGGTGAAACAGAGGGTGCTGTGAACCTGTGATGATAAACCAGACGTAGAAACAACATAGTCGCGGCCGTTGCAAGCCGAAAAGTAAGTTCGCAATTGCGAACTTGTCCCAAAATCGGCGCGAACACGCGCCAACACAAAAAACGGAAAAATCCGCAAATCCGCTAGAGTTCGCGGATCTTCGCGGATTGCGAATCCGTAAATACGCAAGTTCGCGGATTGCCAATCCGCAAAATCCGCCCATGCTTACTGCCAGGTTCCCGTTGGTGGTTCGCCCGTGAGGCGCCATCTTGCTCACACACACTTTTTTCCATTTGTCTTAGTTTGACACCTAAGTGTGTGTTTTGTTTGTCTCACAACTGTTGTCTACTTTTCCATGGGACTGGGCAGATGTTTTAAATAAGGCATAACCTGGATGTACCTCCTACCTCAATCATTTAAAGAGAGGAGTATCTTGCAAATGATTTGCATTTGATGGTACACCATAAAGTGGGTCAAGATTTAATGCCTAAGTGGTCTAGGTCTTGTGTGTGATTATAGAGGAAGAGGAGCACCAAACATGGCGGCGCCAGTTCCAGCAGGGCTCCCGTGTGCAGGAGAGAACCCTGCCGGTGGACAGTAAAGCCCCGGGTCCCAGGCGGGGCCGGGTGAAGGAAGCTGCATGGATTTTAAGGAGGAGGGAGGAGGCTGGCGTGAGCTATGGCGTGGGCCTCCCATGCTCTAGGGAGAGCCCCGTGGTTGCGGCCAGTGAGAGAAAGCCGGGTCCCAGGAGGGGGCCTGGGTGAATACAGAGTGGCGGCTGAGGCCACCAATGGCAGTGCGCGGCTCCCAGGAGTCCAGGGGAGCCCCGCAGGAGAAGTACTGCCGCATCACAGAGAGTTCCCCGACGAGCCGGTGAGTAGAAGCCGGCTGGGGGGAGGGACGTCGAGGCACCCTGCCGGTGCCTCTACCCAGAGCAGTCCCGCTTCCACAGAGGGCTGCTCTAACGTTTGGCCCAATTGTTTACTCGGGCCCAGAGGTGCCCATACTTCCTGGTGTAGGGGGGTGGTGTCGGGGCACGTTGTCGGTGCCCGCCCCCCGTGCCCACCCCACTAATGTTGGTGCCTGATAAAGGCACAGGGCCAGTGATGCATTTAGAGCGGCCCCGGATGGCAATGGGCCGCTCCGACGCTTGATAGCATTTGGGGGCACATGATTATTTTCAGAGCCTGTGCGTGGCTATACCAAGGGGAAGTTTATTTAAAAGCCCTGTGGGATGCCAGTGAGAGCACCATGGTTGTTTTCAGAGCCAGATGGCTCAGTTTGGCGCAGTTTTGTTCTAAAGGGCTACTGAGAGCCCATGCCATACTTGTGACTTACACAGCTGCCCAGCAAGTAGTGGGCAACTGCGCCATTTAGGCGCCATTTGAGAAAGAGTCCCTGAGAGGGACAGAAGGGGAACGATGGTGCCAGGCCTTCCACAGCTGCACAGCACTTAGTGCCAGCTGCAGCGTTTAGGCCCTGTTCTGGTTCTCAGTTGCCCAGCAAGTAGTGGACAGCTGCAACGTTTAGGTTTGCGCCCGTGGCGCACCCTTGACTGGCGCTGCGCTGGCAGCGCGCCCTGACATTCTGGACACAGGGCATTTGAACCCCTTCTTGAGATGGCCAGTTGGCCAGGGGGCTGGGAGATGTATAGGGTGCAAGACCCTAATGTGATTTATGTGCTTTAAATGTGGTGCTAGGAAAAGTAATGCATCTACTATGTTTTATGCACCCTGTGTTGATACCTCTAGAGATGGTTTTACCTATGGAGGTTGGTGTTAGTGAGAGTTATGCTTAGGGGCTAGGGTCTAATGTGTTTAGACTAGTGAGGAGATTGCCTATTGTATTTATACTAGTTAGGCCTAATGTGATTTATGCGTAATGCGCAATGCCTTTATGCCTGTGATACCTCTACATGTGTTTTCATGCTTAGGAAGTTGTTTTGCCTAGTATAGTTTATACTAGTGAGGTATGTGTCCCTGTGTGATCTATGCCTATGGTGATTAGTATTGCGTAGTGTGTACCTACCTTTTTCCAGTGGTTACTGGTTGTGTTCTACAATTGTTATTTTGTGCTATTTCTACTAAGTGCTGATCCTGACAGTGGCCCACGTGGCCCTGTCCTGTGTAAATAATCCCTTGTGCATATTGCCCGTGCCAGTTGGCACAAGGTATATTGTGTGATTACTATCTGATGTGTTTTGGAGAATACAAAAGTTATTTTTATATAACCTTGTGTGGAGTTCCTTTTGTAGTGTGCCTGAGATGTTGTTGCCGTGTGCGTGCGCAAATGCTTTACACATTGCCTCCGGGATAAACCTGTCTGCTCGTGCCAAGCTACCAAGGGGGTGAGCAGGGGTTATCTTTGGCGTGTAACTCTCTTGCCCTGACTAGAGTGGTGGTTTCTGCCTGGCTTTGGCGCAAGCCTTAGCCAACCAGAAATCCCATTTCTTACACCTCACCACCCAGTATCATCATAAATAATAAACACAAAAGTGTGTCACGATAATACGGTAATGAACACAAATGTACTGGGCACAGAAGCACCAGCGTGCCTATTATAGGTAATGTGGTAATGAAGGTAAGTACATGTGAATCATCAAGCATTTCTTCATGAAAACAGAGACCACAGCGCCCTTGCGCATCTATTAGAGCTGTTACGTTCGATACACTATGTAGGGCGCAGAAGCCTTGGGGTGCCTCTTGTGGTATTACTGTACTTGATGGGCTATGCAGGACAGGGACCTCCGTCAAGGATTCCTTTCAGTCCTACCAGCTGAGTTATGAATGCTCCCCTGAAGGTAGGCCACAAGAGGAGGGCACACACACTTCCACTGTTGATGGGTAACCCCAGTATATGGAACAATCAAAAGACAACTGCCCACGAATGCGCGGTGCTGCTGCTGACTTCCGGCCATCGCAGCATGTTTTACCTTTTCAACACACTGAATGAGCACTGTGATGTGCCCGATACTCTCCTAGTTTGTTGAAAACACCCGACCCCGAGCATGTAACCACCAACAGTAACTGTTTACGGTCCCTGAGGATCGAGAACACCTAGGAAGTGCTTTGGACCAATGGTTAGACAGCCCAGTGCTGCTGCGCTGGGTCTTGCCGTCCTGAAGAGCTGCACTATCGAAAGGGCAGCCTGAAGTGCCCGAGCTGGCTGAATCACTTGATGAGGGAGAATCCCTCTGTCCGTGAGAGCTGCACTAGCGAAAGGGTGGACTAAAGCACCTGGGCTGGCTGAGTCACTTAATGAGGGTGACTTCCTTCATCCCTGAAGTACCTAGGATCTCCTAGGCAATAGAGGGAAAGTTTGGATGACGAGTAGAGCGGCAGCCCGGGACAGAACCATGTGTAGAGGGCTACTGCGGCGTCAGTGTCCCCAGGGCTCCTTGGCCATGCGGTGATTCCCCCTGGGTTGTTAACTGCTAGCCAGCATAAGGGCACGAATGCTAACAAGAACGGTAGTGGTGTATGCAATCAAAACACTACTCCTTCCAATCTACAGCAAAGAAAAGACTCTTCCCACGCTTGGTAACAGCCCAGTGGGGAGAGTATCATGCACTCTCCAGGCACTAGTTGCTGGTAACAGGAACAAACCTGAGCGCTTGCTTGCACTAAGTTGAAACAAGGCGGGGAAGTCCTCAGGCTTCCACATGAACAAGGGGGGGGGGAAGCAGACTCCCAGCCTCTGGAGAACACTGGGAAGCACTCAAGGCAGTAGACTGGCAGGCCAGCACACATAGTCACTTGGTAGAGTGGCAGTCCCTTTAGCAACCTAGCAGGTAGCAGGCTAGCCCAACAGAGTAAGTATTCCAAAATGGCTGTTCCTCCTGGCAGTACAGCAGTCCTCTGGTGCAGTATGCAGAGCCAGCAGCATCTGGTTACAAGTCATATGCAGTGTCTACCATCATGGGGTCACAGCCCCTGTACTTATACCCCTAAAGCCTATGTTCCCGGGGCACTTCAAATCAGCTTCAGAAGTGCACCACACCCACATTCAATCCCCAGCTCTGGCTACAGACAAACTACAGGGGGTGGAGACAGTATTGTGAAAGGCAGGCAAAGCCCAATTCAGGTACAGGTGACTACTCCTCCCAACACTCTAAGTGCAGACCAGGCCTATTCAGCCCACTATTAGTCACCCAAGAAAGGCAGGACACACCTCAACCCCTCTTGTGGCTGTCTACAGTGAATGCACATCCCCAGCCCCTGTCACTACAAAACCAGACAGTGAAAACACAACCAGGCAGGGCACAAAGGGGCATATTTACAATAAAGTGGTGAAACATATCATTAAACCAAGAAGGCTAACAACACGCTTTGTCACTTTAGAAACACAGGGCTGCACCATATGTGCGCTGCTTAATGCAGCACACATTGAAATGGCAAAACAGCATTTTCTTCAAATAAAGTGTGCATGAAGGTCCCCCTTCCTGTACTTAAACAATCATTAGTGTTTTGCTGTTTCTATATGTGCTGCACAACGCAGCACACATGGAAACAGCAGAAATGAGGAGTAATAAAGCATTTCTCCTCATGTTCGCCTGTTTAATACCAGGTTTTCCCTAGTCTAAATTTTGGCAATGCCACCTATTTACGCTGCTCTTGTAAAGAGAGGGCAGTATCAAAATCAATGTGTGTTGCAGTGGAACGCCCACCACAACACCCATTGCCCGCCCCTTTCACGCTAAGTGTATCATGAAAGGGTGTCTGATTTACAAGGCAGCGTTAAGCCATAATAAGTCGCTTAATGCAGCCTTGTAAACAAGGCCGAGCTCCTATCACCACCACAACATCACTTAAAGAGTCATAAGCACACAGAAATGCCTACTTCTAAAAGTGGCATTTCTAAAATAGTAATAACAAATCCGCTTTCACCAATAAGCAGGATTTATTACTATGATTCCAAACATACCAAACAGGTGTACGCTACCCCTTTCATATCAGAAATTACCACTGAAGCACATAGCAGAGAATTCCCAATGCAAACCTATGATAGGTCCGCTTAACAGCAGTGAGAAACCAAATAGGCAGTGTGTGACTACCAGGACAAGCCACACAGCTATGACACATGCCCTACCTTTTACCTAACGATACATATAAAAGGGGGTCCCAGTGTATGCAAAAAGGGCGATCAAACAAGCATATATATAAACAAAATAAAAAGCTAATAGTCTAAGATCTTAACCACACTTGTTTTAATCACAGTGTGACATAAAGGTAACAAATTCCAAACAATTACTCAAAACGCAGAAGCATTTGATCACCATAGAAATGAAGTGTGCCCCAGAGGATGAAAAGGAAAAAAAAAGGAAGTTAGTGTAAAGTGAGGGTAATTAAAAGTGACTTTTGACACAGTCTAGGTGCGTAGAAAGCTCAATATTTTGTCACAAAAACCTTATATATAAATCACACTGGCTTCACACCTCGAGCCAGATATATCACAAGGTACATGTTCATAACATTTCAGTAACAACGTGCTCAGTGTGCTATTGCATCTATTCAAGTCATTAATAGCATAGGCCGTTGGTTAAATGAGAACACACTGATGTTTTGACCCCAGCAATAGATGGTGGGCAACAGTTTCAGCCTTATAACGGGGTCTTCATCAGGACGGGGGGTGAATGGTGAGGGGCACTGAAATCTAAAATTAAATAAAGAGAAATGAGTGGACTGCTCACTGAAGTGCTGTAATCACTGATAAAAATGGCCAAAAACAATAATTACCATGGAAGAGGCGTTAGGGATCATAGGCCGGGAGGCTCCACATCCGTGGTACTACTGGGAAAATGTAGAACACAAGACGACACGAATAGTCTCTCGAAATCTAACTACTGAGTATATGTTCAACAAATGACACATCATAAATCTAGTGTCATTACTCACTGTTAAATGCAGCGTACAGCCGTCAAGAAAGTGAATAGGTTATCAATTGTCATCATTGAAATATATACGATTCACTAAGGAGATGGGAAGACAAGATTGACCCCATAGGCATAGTCAATAACGAGGCAAAAACGGCTGTAGGAAAATAATTAGTTGCTACACAGCCGTAGGTTACTTACTTAAATTGCAGAAATGTCTGTCATAGATGAAGAACACGAGCCGCTAACCAAAGTCGGCACCTATTCGAAAACAAATAAATCAATCTAGTCAGAACTGCCGCCACCACACGGCAAAGCAAATCTACACTGAAATGTACACACACCGATCACAATCTGAATACAGAGGATCAAAGTAAAACTGATTCTTTACCTTTTAAAGCGGCCGCGCAGCGGCCAGTTCGTATGCGTGTTCTCCTCCTGAAAGCGCTTCCTCGCGAATGGCAGAGGAACCCGGTATAAGCCGGCTGCCGTCAAGAAAGCGTGTACGCTATCACGCGTGATGCGTGAAAGTTGCTAGTGAAAAAAGACTAAGCCTCACTATTCTTTGCGACTACCAAATGTATGAATTAAAACTGACCACATACTCCCATTATTTAAGATGAATAAGGGGAAAGGGACTCAGTGTATTAATGGGTCTGTTATCCCTTGGATCATGGGGAGCCTTTAAAGGCCACGTGACTGTTCAGTAGTGTGCAAGTATTTCACTGGAAGAAACAATCAGAGGGTCTGAGCGCGTACCTTGCCAACACGGGGGTAAAGGCGCATCAGAGTAAGCCATGATTATGTTACACGATATCGCATTTGTAATGCCCATGTTGTACATCACTTTAAGAATAGCTGTACATGAGGATGCCTGTTCAATCCTACAAACCATTATAAAGTAACGTGACTATACATTAAATGCCCGACATCGATTGACAGTGCATATAGGTCATGGGCGTGTACCTCGCCAACACGGGGGTAAAAATGCCACTATCAATTGTCCGTCAGAATGAAGATATATACAGTGCTAGTGTTATATATCAATTTAGGAGCAGCACATACCCAAGAAGTAGCAATGGTCTATCCCAAAATATGCGGGTCAGGGCATATAATAAGTAGCTATGCTGTGGCAAAATCTGCAAGTATATAGCCAACAACAGGGCACATTTAATGGTTCTTCTCTGTGGGCGGTCATGTCAAGGTTATATTCTATTGCATCAAAGTGGCCAGTTGTGCATGGCTCCCATCAACCTCATTGAGCCCTTTTTCAATTGAATCAAAGAAGGCCATCCATTTGGACTCTCGGACGTTAAGAATCATGGCAATGTCACCGCCCCTCGAGCCGAGTGATACCCTTTCTAATACAGTCCATTTCATGCTATCGAGTGCATGCCCACACCTCTTAAAGTGTTCTACTAGAGGTGCTCCTGCTACCTCGCAATGAATCCGGCTGACATGCTGGAGTATTCGTGACTTTACTTTCTGTAATGTAATAGACTATAATGTTGGGCTATAATAATCTGGACTACATACAAGGTTCACATGATAACTGTCTTGCCTCTTAGTCCATTATTGTCACTGTGACCAGTTTCTAAGATGTCTAATTTCATGTTCTAAAGCTATCATTTTTAATAAGTACTTCTCAGTGCAGTTCTACATTGTGAGGTATTAATGTCAAAGCTTCCACATTTTAAGCAGATATATTTTTAGAATTTTTAAAAGACTTTATCATATTTTACCTGATGTGTGCTTAATGATTACTTACCAAACATTTTCAGGGCTCGGCTCGTACATGAGCTCTAAGAGCCAAGTTAGACTCTTGGCTTGGCTCTTGCTCAGCTCTCCTTGTTAATATGTTGGCTTGTGCACCTCTAAACATACACATATGTAGGGAGCATATGGCAGCTGACTTTTCTCTTTGCTTGAACCAGCAGTTTCTGGGTGGTTGGGGTGCATCAAAGCCAAAGAGCATCCAGTGTACCAGATTGGAATGAGTAAAGATACACTTGTACGATAACCTGTGCTCACTGTTTAGTAGCTTGGCACAGAGCAGTCAGGCGTATCCTAAGGGTCAAAGTGTAAAAGTATTGGCACAGTACCACCATTGCAACCCACTGGTTACACTACAAAAGATTGCACACTGTATGTATGAAACACTGGTCTTTGTATTACACACAAATTGAAATCAAAACGACATACACATCTTATGTATGCTTTACAGTTCTATGCAATTATCAAACTCTCCCATTAGCAGCAGGACGGCATAAACATATTTGTTCCAGTCATAGGTATTCACTTGCCCCATTATCCCCTCAACCTCAAAAGTGACATAAACCAATGTGCATACTTTCCTGAGATAGTCGCGATCTAAGCTATCCTTCCCACATCGAAACACCAGAACATATATGCAGGCTTAATCAAAGGTATTCTACTATCCCGACAACATATCCCAATATCGCATACCCCACACAGCATGTAATGGTCAAGAAGTCACAGTTCTACCTATACATTGTGGCCCAGCCCAGCAGTCACTCAAACTACACCAGCCAACGATACACTTGTACCCGTTGGAGACATTTTGATTAGATTGTCAGACCCACCTAAGCAAGAGAAAACAGTAACTTGGTTTTGCCTCTCCGGATTAGGCCATCAAAGCATCCTGCGGTACCTTTACGAGTGAGGGATCACTATCCCCCCTGTAGGCAAAAGTCTGTGACACCAGAAGCTGTTGCGCTTCCAATTTGGAGAAATGTATTCCCTCCAGGCGGAGGTGCGAGCCGCAGTTGCTCCATGCAGCCAGCTGTGGGTACGCACAAGGCACAACAAGACCAATCTAGTCCAGTCATGATGTTATCAACAACAGAGTACTTTGTGAGTTGGGTCCAGGGGGATGGAGTCGGTGCCCTCGGACTGAGACTGCGATGTCAGGTACTGTTGTCCTCCTGATCTGGAGGTCAGAGATAGTTTAGGCTTTTGGCTCTGGTCCCGCAGATTTGGCAAACATTCTCCAATACCCCTTGGACACCACAGGCTACAAAGTGCGAGCTAGCACAGGTTTCTGGCTGCAAGCTCAGGTCCCTTAGACTCAGCAAACTTTCCCAGTACTCCACAAACTCCTCATGTTACGGCATCCCAGGTGGGCCGCTGATCTTTACAAGCACACTCCTCTGCACAGTGTGATTACTGCAAACGTCCAGACAGTCCTTTTCCCAACCGACAATAACTTCCACACATTTCCGCGGCACCCTGCGAGGTCCTTATGATCTCGTGGAAACAGTGAGAACCTTCTGTCCCTGGGATATTGTGGATGGCAGGCCAGCCAACCAGCCCTTGGAGAGGTCTTAGGGCTCCAGGCCACGATAGGAGGAGACTGAGTGCAGGCCAAGAGCATCCAGGCAAAAATCCACCAAGTGATAGTTCCCTTACTTAAGCACAACAAGCTCCAGGCCACCACAAGTCTGTGGATAATCCAGTTGCAGTCCTCCTGCCACAATGGTTTCTCTTCTCGATGGCACAGCATTGGACCAGCATAGAATGGTTACAACCCCAAAAACATTTCTAAACTCCTGAGAACAAACTCTCAGTAGTTAAACCCACAATGGCCTTTGAAAAGGAGATCAGTTCAAAAGGTCACCTTTGAAATGCGCAGACCCCCTCTATATTTACTCCTGTCTGCCATCCTGCCTTGGGCAGCTTGTTTAATATCATTAATGGGGCCAGGACCCAGCCCCTTGGACTACCGGTGCCAATTCCACCTCCTCTTATCCATCACAGGAAGGCCTCTCAGAGTCAGAGGCTGCAGTTTCCCTTGAGTGCCCTTAGTTTAAGGCCATCTATCAGGGGGTACCGCTGTAGCTGTCCCCCCAGCACCCAGATGTGGATTGGAGACAGGCTGACAGGCACACAGAGAGCCATGAGCCCAAAGTGTAATTTCCACATTAGTAATGTCAAATCCACTCTCACTACCGGAGAGTATTTGCCACCTTGGCCCTCTCATTTTCCCATTTAAGTTTGGCCAGCTCCAACCTGAGCTTCCTTCCCTCCCATCTGTCCTCCAGCTCTTCTGGAGACACACCTCTAGAGAAACCACTACTGCCTAACCTTGAGGGTGCTACGCTCCCCTCAGGCAGCTCCTGCTCATAGTTGTAGGCATTCACTTGCCCCATTATCCCCTCAGCCTCAACAGCAGCCTCACCCATATGCATGATTTCCCATGGTTATCCTTCCCACATCAAAATGACAGAACACATATGCAGGCTTGTTGAGAGGGAATCCACTTTCCCGCTATCAAATTAGCATAAAACACAACATTTACCAATATCACATACCCTCACAGTTTGCAATGGTCAAGAAGTCACAGTTCTCCCTGATGCCTTGTGACCCCGCCATCATTCAAGCCACACCAGCCAACGATACACTTGTACCCAACGGGAGAACTTTGATTAGATTTCAAGACCACCTACGCGGAAGAAAAAAGTTGCTTTGTTTCGTCCATCCGGATTAGGTCGTGAAGGCAACCAGTGGTACCTTCATGAGTGTGGGATCACTATACCCCTTAGGCAAAAGACCATGACGACGGAAGCTGGCATGCTTCCAATTTAGAGAAATGTTTCCTCCCCAGGCCGAGGAGTGAGCTGCGGTTGTTCCAGGTAGCCAGTCGTGGGTGCACACTAGGTACAATGAGACCACTCGCATCCAGTCATGATGTTACCAACAAAAGAGTACCTTGTGGTGTGGGTCTGGGGGGAGAGAGTTGATGACCTCGGACTGAAGCTGCAATGTCAGGCGCTGTTGTCCTCCCTCTCTGGAGGTCGGAGAAAGTCCAGGCTTTTGGCTTGGATCCCAGGACTCAGCAAACGTCTCCCAACACCTCTCGGGCACCACACGCAATGAAGTACGAGCTAGCACAGGTTTCCGGTTGCAGGCTTGGCTACCTCAAACTCAGCAAACTTCCCCTCTACTCATCACATTATGGCACCCCAGATGGATCGCAGATCTTTACAAGCACACTCTTCTACACAGTGCGATTACTGCAAACTGTAGGATGGTCCTTGTCCCAAATGACGATAACTTCCACCTGCACCCTGCGTGGTCCTTATGATCTCGTGGAAACAGGGAGATCCTTTCTGCCCCTGGGATCTCATCAACAGGAGGCCAGCCAACCGGCCCTTGGAGAGTGCAGTACTGAACACACCATCTGATGTTTTTCACTACTAGGTCATGTAGCGCACACACGTACATACACTACCTCTTCGCTGCACTGCACCCTGCCTCAAGGAAGTACTCAGATGTAGCAAGAGACATGCAGAGCTTGGAAGTAGGTTTTTAAATGTCAAGCTGAGTAACAGTAACCTGCACACACAGGCCCAGCTATGGCAAACCTGTGGTACGTTTGAAGAGCTACCGCTACGGGTGGCACAACCAGTGCTGCACGCCAACTTAATAGTATTTGAGTTACATGCCCTAGATAAATGTCTTACCACTGGAGAAGGGACTTACAGCTAACTCAAATCAGCCAATCATGTATACACCAATCACCGGTATGTAAATGACAAGCACAGTGCTTTAGCACTGCATGGCAGTGGTATAGCGCTCAAAGTCCTATGCCAGCAAAACAAGCATCTGCGGCCCGTGCAGATACGAGTGGTTGTGCGGTAGGGCTGGGTGGGGGTATTTTGACAGACGACAAGGTAAATTTATTTATTTATTTATTTTTCCCTTGTGATCATCTGTAGAATTCCCCCCAACCCGGCCCCACTGCCCCACCGCTCTTACCTGCACAGGCCGAGGCTGAAAACAAGCTCCAAACAAGAGGTCGGATGCCAAAAAGTCAGGGAAGAACATGCCAAAAGGTGCCAGGTCTAACACTCTTGCCTGTTAGTTCACTAATGATGTTAGCAGGAGTGCTTTTAAAATTAATGTTTCAAATCTATCACTTTCAATAACTACTTTTCAATGCAGTGATATAATCTGAAGTACTAAAATACTCCTGCAAGTTAAAGAATACAGTTATTCAAAACTTTTTAAGCAAATTCATCATATTTAACATGATTTTTGTTGTATAACTTACATGCTAAATATTTTCAGGGCTTGCCTTGTGCATGGGCTCTTAGAACCAAGCCAGACCCTCAGCTCAGCTATTCTTGTTAATTTGTTTGCTCACCCACCTTACCTACACTATTATCATACAAGCTGAACATGAGGTCAAACAGCAACCAATTGAACACAATCATTCTTTTCCAAGTGATTCTTGAAGCAAGAGACACCATCGGTGCACTAATTTATGACCTCAAATCAGTGAAACCCTGAGTCGTGGTTGCAGTAACTCAACCATGTAGAGCCAGATTTACTATGATTTTACGTCTGGCTTTCATCACTTTTGTTGTGCAGTCTCGACATAAAATCCTTTTTGACATTTACAAAGCCATACATTTGCATTGCTTAGCAAATACAAAGTAACGACACACAGCAGGTAGCACTGCGTTGCGTTACTTTGTGTCAGGTAAGCATTGTATTGGTGGAACATGGACGTGCCCAGGCATCCACCCATGTATTTTGACGCAAACCCATATTTAGAGGCTGGTAACCCTGGGGTTACTCAAACATTGTGCGCCTACCCTATAGGTGTAACAAGGAGAAATGAAGATATTGGTTCCACTTTCCATCTGCAGCACACATAGAAAGATGAATATGCATGTAAGGATTATGTTTGCCTTCATGTGCCGTTCAACTCTCTCCTGTTCTTGCAATGCAGGGCAGAGCTTTGTTTGCTTCGCTGCATTGCATTGAACTTTTAATAAATATGCCTGCTATCTTTAAACTGCATGCAGATCTTTGGAGCAGGCGCATTATTAACTCTTTGAACTGTCACGCTGATTTCTTAGTGAGAAGGTGCAGAATAGCAGGAGGCTGAAACCCTTCAGAAACTAGACTGTAAATATTTTAGGGTTTCGTGGGCGGTCTTAACACTTGAAGGTCACAAAGCCGACACAGTTGATGAGAGAGGACGCCTATTCGTCACAATCATGTGTGAGTGAACTCTCTGCACCAAGGTGCGAAGTCAAACCTTCTTCCTCCCCCAGTTATACTGTCCTATGAAGAAATCAGAAGACTCCCTGGCTGGCGATGCCTCTGTAAGGCCGGTAGTGCTGGGGCTGAGTCAGCCGCCCCCCAGGCTCCCGCTGACACAGACCGGTTAATCCCGGCCCTGCTCCGGGCAGCAGTTTGCGGGGACAGAATGCTGAGGTGCTCTGCGGCTGTTTCCCTTTTCCCTGACATTTCACATCGAAGGCCGCCCGAGACAGCTCATCTTTTAGTGCCAATCAGTGTCACCAGCCAATCCAGAGCTGTCAGAATGAGGAGATGACAGTGCTGCAGGAACAGAATGTCTCCAAATTTAGAACAGGAATAATTGTTTTTTGCTTTGCTTTGCCTCCTCCTCCTCCTCCTCCTGCTGTCACATCCTCCTCGCAGGCATGCCAGACATATGGCGCTGCCTCCCACGGGCATTGCTATTCCATAGTTAGTGTCCACTCGGTGATGTATGTACACATGTGCCTACACGGAGGTGCGCGCGACAAATCTCTCGGTAAGTACTCTTGGGCGTCTCTTAATCCGGATCCAGGCACCCGTGAACAAGCGCACACAGTCACGCTCGTGCACAGGCACACACTCACACGCACGCACGCACACTCGTGCACGTAGAACCGCAGCCCGCTAGTCCCCACACACACGCACACACATAAGTCCAGAGGAGTGCGAGACAATGAATTAACAAAGCGAGCCGAGCCAGAGCGAAGGCAGGAGTCTGGCTTGGTTCTTCGACGGCAAGCACGAGCCGAGCCCTAAAAAGGTTTGCCATTTAAATCATTTCACATCACATAAAATATGAGGAAGTCTATTCAAAATTCAAGAAAGCGTGTTTAACGTGTTGAAGCTTTGACAACAATGCGCTACCTTATTGCACCGCACAGGGAAGTAATTATTAAGAGCATAGTTTTTAAACATGAACTTAGAGCCATTCTGTCACCCCCCTCTCTCCCCGGCTCTCCACTGTGGTGACTGCTATTAGTGAAATACGTATTTGGAGGTGTTTTCATATGCAATAAAAAGGGGGATCGGTAAAAGAAAATATTTGCCTTACAGCACACAATTTTGTTAAGCATGGAAGGTGTGATTAAATCAGGTTTTCTAGCTTCACTTTGTACAAATCAGCCACTATGTTGATATATATTTGTTTCTCTTTTTTACCTCATATGTCAATGCTTTGTTTTTATTTCTGTGCATGGCAGTAGAGTGAGGGGCATATGTACAAGGAGTTAACGCCACGTCAGCAGCACTTTTCCGCCGCTAATGTGGCAATATTTTTATCGCCGTATTAACAAGCTGTCGCTAACGTCTGTTAGCGACAGTTTTCTGGGAAAAACGTCCATTATAATGATCGCCACTTCTGTTAGCGATAATGACATGCAAGGGAGGCATTCCCATGCAAAAGCGGCCGCTAACTCCACATAGCGATATTTACATGGGGATTCCTTAAGTTTGGAAGACCAGAAAAATTGCCTCTAACTGCAGTTAGAGGCAGTTTTTTTAAAACCAGAATCTAGCTGGTCTTAAAAATGGAGAAAATCCTTGGGGGCCTCATTTCAGCAGGTTTTGTTGCTGGACAGCGCTGCAAGCAATGTTGCTCCGCTGCCCTGCAAAAAAACTACAGGGCAGGACTGCGCACCATCAATAAGATAGTGCGCATTCCTAGGCCTCACTCATGAAAAGTGTTGCAGCTCTGCGACAAGACAGCGTTGCAACACTTTTCACTACCCCCTTCTTGCGACACCACGGATGCGCTGTATTTACTGTACAACGCTCCATGACGCAAGTAATGACAGAAACGTCTGAATACCTGATGTATCTGTCTACGCTAAAGTCATCCATTGCTGCAGCCGCATCACAACCATGACGCAACTCCAGCAATGCATGGGGCCGGCCAATCACCGTAGCACTGTCACCCTTACGGCTGCCATCATGCAGGCGTAAGGTACTGACACAGTGCCATTCTTGAGGGGTGCCCGGGTGTCGGCGCAGTTGGAGATCCATTGGTGGCGGTTGCGTGCTGCTGTGTCATCTTCTGTAAGCATTGATGGATTGGTGGTGCTGAGTGAGTTGACGAGACATACTTTGGTGGCCTTGATCCAGCTGCGAGGGTGCCGATGATGGCGGTTGCGTATGGTGGGCATGGTGAAGCTGTGATGTATACAATGATGGTCGGTCCAGGAGAGTTCGGTGGTGTGGCTGTAATTGAAGGTCCCGATGGCAGAGGAGACATGCTCGAACATGTGTCCTGCTATGTGGCTTGCTGCGGTGACTAGCTGCTTGAGTCTGATGTTGGGGAGGGGGTAGTGTTCTGGTGACAGGGGGTGTTCAGGTGGAACTTAAGTTCGCTGAGTAGGATGTCGTCGGTGGATGGGAGAGCCTGGTGTGCAATGAGGTCTGCAATGGCATCATAGAATGGGTGTCCATGGCCCAGGGGCCTGCAGATGAGGGTGCCGCAGAGGATGGGGTTGGGGTTGGTACGGATCTGGAAGTTGAGGTCACTGCTGGGTCATTAGAGTGCATGGTCAGTCGGAGTGTGCTTCTGTAGGTGATGGCCATGCCTCCTCCTGGACGGTCGGGGTGGTCTTGCGGGTGATTTAGTAGCTGTTAGTGATGGCGATGGCGATGTCCAGTCTGGAGCAGATGTTGGTCTCGGCAGGCGATGTTGCGTCCAGGGTTGATGGCGAGGAGGGTGCTGTCGCCATAGGGGTGGAGTGTCCAAGAGGAAGGGTCCTTGGTGCTGAGTGTGGTCTAGGGCAGACGGACGCAGTAGCTTGCCTATGGCTTGCCTTTGGCATGGGAGACCTCCATGACAACGCAGGCATTGCATCGTAATGTCTTTAGAACGCAAATCCAACAATGCAGGTTTCTTTTACATGGCATTCCATTACAATGCATTGTGAGGTCAGTATGGGGTGTTTTTTATTATTAGGGTGGGTATGGGTTTCGGGTGTCGGAGATGAAATGTGGGGTGTATTATGGTGTAAAATTTTAAATTTGGCATGTGTTTTTGGGGTCAATCATGATAATTGGGGTGGGCATTCGGGTCAAATATGAAAATTGGGGTGTGCATTTAGGACAAATATGATTTGTAGGGTGTGTTTTAGGGGCTCAAGGATGAATTTTAGGGTTCAGGGTTTGCTTTGGGGTGCAAGGGTCAGTTTTAGGGTTGCACTCACTGAAGTGGAAATAGTAATTTTTACATCTCAGCAATCCATCACCTTCCCTACTGTGGCAATATGCCTAGTATTAGTAAGCATTGGAATGGAATGCGATATAATGGTATGCGTCGTAACTCCATATATACCTTTGACACACCAGTGTTATGCCCGCTGCGCATGGCTGCACTGCGGCTGCCATTGAGAAGTGCTACGGAGTAGCCTGGACAGCTGGGAGATGGGAAACGCCGGAAAAAACACTGGATGGAGCGTGGATGTGGGGGTGTGTGTATGAGTGGGTGTTGTAAATATTTAAATGAGAGAAATCTTACCTCGAAGCCGGGTCCCGTGTCTTTGTAGCTCCTGCCCCCCTGAGTCTGCTTCCAGGAACAGGAAGTAGGCAGCCAACCTCCCCCCCTTAAGCCAATCACAATGCTGCAATGCGGCGTTGGGATTGGTCATTGGTGCCGGGACGAGGCATTCAGCCAGAGGCTGGAGATGTGGGCATGTTCTCCATGCAGGCTGTAATGCAGCCTGCATTGCGAACAGGACAGTGTGCATGATTGCTTGGTGCGGCCTGAGTGGGCTGATCAAACAGTCACAGCGCACTTGAGTGGGCATGCCACTCCGCCCCTCCTTGCTCCATGAGGGGGAACAGCCTTTCCCACCCTCCCGCGCGCAACGGAAACATGGAACCATAACATCTGGAAGTTATCATCATGTGATGATTGTTCCTCTGCTTGCACTACTTGGGAGCAGTGGGGTGACACTCTTCCACCATAGCAGATGAGCCGACACTGGGGGTGCGTTATCTACTGGTGCTAGGCCTCGGCGACTTGACCCCCGGGCCTCCTCCGCTACTTGTTCCACCTTCTCTTTACCTGGACATTGACACCATGGTGCAATCCGTTAAACTCTCTCCAAATCTGTGACTCACCCAGTAGGAGCCTCAGCCAGGTGGGATTTCACAAGCATGGGTACAGCATTCGCCACCAAGTCTGCTGGTGTACCTCCGAAGCAGTTGATGCAGCAGGGCCCCCGTAGGCGTGAACTTGCAGCGCTTCCGCAAAACAAGTTTGGCGCAGCTCATGGCCTCACCCTCCACAGCGTCCGGCCAGCACAATTCATCCGACCTGTGATGCAGAGAGGTGCCGCCCACCATCGGTAATCCCCTCTGTGCACCCCAGTGTAGTGGTGGATCGTAGTATGCAATGCAGACCTCCCTACGTTGGTGCGCAGGAGCACATCTACCATTCACAGCTCCAAGGGGTGCAAGGCGGTCTACTCACACAGGTCAGCAACGTGTCTTTATGCGACTGACCAGATTTCACCACCAGGTACGGGCGATCATCGTGCCTCAATGTCTACCGCCACGGCTCATTGACTCCACAGTTCCTCGGCATCCTACTCCAGGCTCCAGACCTAGGTCCAGCGACGCATCCAGGCTCCAGGCGCAGGCCCATCGAGGCATCTAGGCTCCAGATGCAGGTCCAGTGAAGCATTCAGGCTCCAGACGCAGGTCCAGCAATGCATCCAGGCGCAGGTCCAGCGAGGAATCCAGGCTCCAGATGAAGGTCCAGCAACAAATTCAGGCTCCAGGTGCCGGTCCAGCAAGGCAGCCAGGCTCCAGGCACAGGTCCAGCGACGTATCCAGGCTCCAGGCGCAGGTCCATCGAGGCATCCAGGCTCCAGATGCAGGTCCAGTGAAGCATTCAGGCTCCAGACACATGTCCAGCAAGACATCCAGGTTCCAGGCGCAGGTCCTGCGAGGCATCCAGGCTCTCATCCTGGTCATCCCGGATGTTGGGTGGCTTGAGGGGGTTGTTGATGTATGCTGCACTTGGCCCTGGCTGCTCCATTCTGCATTTCATGTATCTGTTGCCTATTTTCTATTGGAGGTCGACTGATAGGCTATTTTTTCCATTTTAGACAATGAAATGTGCCTGCTATTGCCAGAATTCCTATTACCATCAAGCTAATGTTAGCAGCAGTTTTCACCGCTGATCCCTGAAGCTATTGCAACGTCTTGTACATACGTTGCTAAGAAGGCAATTTTTTTCCGCGGTACACAGCGATAAAAAAATTGCAGCTAAATAGCATTAGTAATAGCTATCGCAAATTCTTGTACATATGCCCCTGAGTGTGGTAGGCAGAAGCCCCATGGAAGCTTGACTCATTATGAGTTTGAGGTTCCAACAGGACTTTGAGCTGAGTCAGAGCCCGGCTTCAGGCTCCAGCCTGTCTCAAGCTTTCAGCAGCTCACCACTTTTGGTGAACATCATAATTTGTCCTTGCCTACATCACCTAAGCATTAGCCTCACTGACACCAAGCTGAAAGTGAGAGGCCTGGGAGGGGGTAGGGTGAGAGAGGAATGTTAGAAGGCAAAACAAAGGGAAACTAAGTGAAAGAGGAGAAAATGAAGAGAATGTGTAGGCAGCTGGAGAAATAGAATACACATATGATTAAAAGCAGTTATGACAGCACTGTAAAAATTTGGATTACTGGTTTGGGGGGATAAAACTCTACTCAAGCAGTAACCACAGTACTTGCCAGGGAGAAGTCACAAGCAAACCCCTAATTAACCTGTGCTCAACCATCTGGTATTTGGCACAGAGCACTCAGGCCTAATTTAGAGGCAATGTGTATAGTATTTATGCAGCATTTAAAACAGTAAGAAAGTGAAAACACAACACAAGAAAATCCCACAACACTGTAAAAAATAGAGCTTTAGTCAATAAATAATTTGACACTAAAACAACAAAAATCCAATTAGTAAAATAGGAGATTTATCATTTTAAAGATTCCATTGAAAATAGTGCCAAAAGCAGAAAGGCCACATACAGCTATATGGTCGCGCGAGACCGGGTGAAAGTCACAAATTCAGGCTGATCGCGATAGAGTGCGTGTCGGATAGAGGGACCAGGTTAGTCCAGCTGAAAGAGTTACATTCAAAGTCCAGCACAACCAGTTCCATTCGCAGTGGAAAAAGCTGCAAGGAGCAGGAAGAGCATTGTGGATGTTCATTGATGTAGCATGAAGAGCTGGCATGGCATCACAGAATGTTGAAGCTGTAGCGCGAAGCTTCCTGTCAGCGTCACAGCCATAGCTTTGCATTGGTGGTCACTATGAGCTGTCAATGATGTGGTGCAAAGTTAAGACTTCGTGCTGCCAGGTGCCATTAGCGTCCCTGTAGCATGAAGAGTTAGGTTCATCAGCACTTCGCATTGGCGAACGGCAAGATCTTGGTGTGAACAGGCCCGTTCACATTTGCGAAGAGCCCAAAAACTTCAGGGGAGTTAAACTGAGGCCACACCAAGGGTCCAGGATGTGAAGGGCAAAATGTGGGATGAGAACTCACTCCAGCAGAGGCCAGCAGAGCTCAGTCCGGTCCAGTTGTAGATCCAGGCAGCAGGTTAGCTGGGCATATGTGGGGAACTTGGAATTAAGAGTGCTGGTCCAGTCTTCCATCTCAGGAAGCAGGGCATCAGACAGTAGAGCAGAGAGTTACAGTCCTTCTGGCAGCAAAGCAGCACAGCAGTCCTTCTACTGTAGAATCCACAGGTCCAGAGGTGTACTGAAGAGTTGGTGCCTGAGGTCCAATGATTATACCTAATGCCTTCTTTGAAGTGGGTGAAACTTATAGAGGACTCCCTTTGAAGTGCTCAGGTTTCAGGCCTCTCCTCCCCTTTTCCAGATTCACTACAGGAAGGAGACCGGTAATAAAGAGTTGAACTTACCTGCTTGAAGATTCCGTCTTTTTATCAGTATACAATCCTTTGTGTGAAGGCAGGATACAACCTAATCAGGTGTAAGTGGTGCTGTGTCTTCCTCAAGTCTCCCATATTGCCAGTGATTGCCTATTCAGGCAAACCTAATCTCTCTATTGTGTGCAGCTGTCTAGGAGGAATACACAAAGACCACTGTCAACTGCACCCAGTCATGTTACCTAGAGAGGGGCTGCATTCACCAAATGACTAGAGCAGAAAAAGGCCAACTTTCTGAAAGTGGCATTTTGAAAATTGTAGTTCAAAATTTGACTTTTGCCATAAAAGAGGATTTTTCATTACAGTTTCAAAGACACAATATAGGAACTAATTGCCTGTTCCCATTTGGAAAATATCCTTATTACATGTAATGAGGTAACTCCAATGTTATCTTACGGGAGAGTCAGGCCTTGCAATAGTGATAAACGAATGTAAGAGTTTTTCACTATAAGGACATGTAAAACTTAAAAGTGCATGCACTACTTTTTAAATACACTGCACCCTGCGCTATGGGCTATTCAGAGTCTACCCTACGGATTAGTTATATACACTAAAAAGGAGGGTTTGGGCGAGGCAAAAAATCTATTGTCAAAATGGCAGTTTAAAACTGCACAAGTGGGTTTCAATGGAAGGCCTGGAACATGTTTTAAAAGCCTACTTAAGTGGTTGGCACAGCAATTGCTGCAGGCCCACTTGTAACATTTTTAATTTACTGGCCCTGGAGACATGTAGTACCACTTTACTAGGAACTTATAAAAAAATTAAATATGGCTGAGGCCAAGCAAATGTTAACATTTTGTAAGGAGTGAGAACATGCACTTTAGCACTGGTAAGCAGTGGTAAAGTGCACAGAGTCCTAAAGCCAACACAAATATTATCAGAAAAATATGGAACAGTTAGGCAAAAGGTTTAGGGGAAGACCATTCTAAGGCCACAAGTCTAGCAAACACCCTGTGCTTCCTGTTTACTCTAAGCATCCTGGGCCTGGCACCAGTTCGCCCATGCCTAAAGACTGCCATGACCCTGAATCTTTTTTGTTTAGACTAAGAAGACTCATAGATACATGGATGGTGCTGTTGACTCATCGGCCTCCTCTGGGTGGGAACCATCTATATAAAATGAATGTTTTTGTATACCACAAACTAATTAAAATGTGTTGAAGCTACAGGTAAGCCCTGGTAGAGGCCTCTGTTAGTTGTGATCCTTATTGTGCTACCAGTCTCTCCATCACTTATTTAAACCCAGGTATTATTTTGTACAGTCTGCTCATTCCAATAGGGTACTATCTTTTCCCGAAGGATTCGAAATTATCGCGCAGCAACCTTCTATTTCTTGTTTCAAACACAGATTTGAAGTGTATAAATACACCAAAACGATGTCCCTTTTTTTCCTTTAACCTCATCGCTGCGGCAGCTATTCCGCCGCAGCGCTAAGGGGGCGGGGGCGCGCGCGGCGCGCCCATGCTGGTGACGGACCGCTCCGTCACCAGCCGCGGTTGAGCTGTGCTCATGACGGAGCGGTTCCGTCATGGCCCCGCCCGCTTAATTGAACGCGCCGCGTCAGGCGGGCCATGACGGAACCGCTCAGTCATCAGCACAGCGCCACCGCGGCTGATGATGGAGCGGTTCCGTCATCAGCACGGAAAGGGTTAACATATTTTACTAGCAATAAATTGAAAATGAATCAGTGGTCCATAGCTGACATTAGGAGTCTGAATCCCATTAGATTTGGTTGTCTCAACTATCTCACAGCTTTTAGTAGTGGCCTGTGTTACGCCCCTGCCTGTTAGAAAAATCAGAACCTTACAGTGGGCTAAGAGCCTTCCCGCTGCTTACAATTAATTGGCTTTATTGTTATTCTTATTTACTTGCTTCTGATTTGGTGGTTTGCTTTCCTCTTGTATTTGCCTTTCTCCCGGAGCTTTGCCCCTTCACCACCCCAACTGGGTGACTTGTATCCTTCCATTGTTCACATTTAGGCAACTACATTTTCTCTTTCACATTAAGCACCACATTCATTACGAGTGCATACATTTTGTTGCTCTTTCTTGTGCTCCTTCCCCCTTAAGTACCCTGACCCATTCATTACCCCACCTTCACACGCCCCTCTCCCTACCACTCCTCTGTTGTTCAGTATTTTTTGAGAGGGCCCAGGAGTTGTTATTTGCTGCTTGTTTCTTCACTATCTTTAGAATCCTTTTGCGTGCCTCCACACATTCCCTGGTTACCTCTAAATCCCCATGTGCTTTTGTAGTGCTTTCATACCCCTTGTAGTCCAACAAATATGTATTTAACATTTTTTCGAGGGCCCAGCAGGTGGCATCTGCTGCTGGGCCACATTGCAAAAATATCGATTCGGTAATTACCGAATCGGTAAATACCGAATTTTGCAAGGGTGCAGGGGGTGTCACTTTGACACCCTCTGGCACCCCAAAAATAGGCATGTGCGCCATGTGGCACACAGACATGCCCTAAGGGCATGTCTGTCTGTCACATGGCTAGGTGTGCATGCACACATGTGCATGCACACCTGAATTCAGTATTTTAACACCCAATTGGATTGTGTGTTAAAATACCGAATTTGTAGGGCCTTTGGGACTCAGAAGAGTCCCACCTACATCTGGGATTTACCGAATCAGTAAAAATATGCCCCTACATACCAATTCTTCAATACCGGTCGGTAACAGCCGAAAATACCGATTTTCGGACGTTACCGACCGACCTACATCTGGCCCATAGACACATGCTTGTAGGCAACGGGAGGAGACATAGATTGCAACAATTTAAGATGATCCAATATTGTCATCAAGGGGCTCTGGTGACATCATTGACCATGAGGTTGAAGGCCAGGTGGGTTGTAAATATTCCTAGGACCCTGAAACAGCAATATGGAACCATATTACACATTACCCATGAAGTCTTTTATTGTACAATTGTTCTTGGGATAGTTACCTTGAAATTGCTATTTTCTTCAAAGTACAGCTAACAATGGGCAGTGACTGTAATTAGAATGATTATAGTTTGGTTACCTTTCATAAAAAAATGGTTCAAAAAATGAACAATAAATTGTTCATGTTGTAAATAGTTGAGAAAAGAATCATGAGGGCCAGTGTGTTTATGTAGTTCTGTGACTGCATCTTTTACCACATATTGTAACACATAATTATCAATTAATTACATTTGGAACATAATTTGAAGATTTCATAAAAATTGTTGCTTGTAGCTGAATAAATGAATCTACGATACAATGTGCTGTAAAATTTAGTCCTCAATGCCGCATTATCCAGGTATCCCTAACAATGCTGAAACTCTACAAAGTGGTTTGAGTTCTGTCATTTTGAAGAGCACCTTAAACTTATTTTCTGTATTTCCAGATTTCTCAGTTGATATTAATGAAAACGTGAGAGGTCCAGAAGGATAAATAGAGATTTGTGGGGAGGGGGGTATATTGTGTATTAATACATTTAAAATTAAATATTCTGTAAGACAAGAGGGGCAGTCGCTATAATTTATGAGTGAACATTTCTCACATTGAAATAGTTATTTTCCTACTTCATTGCTTCTCTTGACAATTGAGACACTTTTTAACCTGAGTGGGAAGTGGTCTTTGCAGTCACCGTGTGGGTCACAGGTTGGCAATGTTGTATTTTCTTTCGAAAAGAGTAAGCGAAATTACAGTGAGAGCAGTTTGTTTTGTTCTACCTTTGTGCATGTTCCAAAGCCAAAGGTTTATACTTTACAAATCAACAAAGGAAGTGAAACTTGTAGATAATAAATCTAGGGGGATAAAGATGTGAACTGACCCACTTCCATATCTTAAATGACTTACATTTTGCATTTTGCATTCTATTCAGGTTTTGAAAGAAAGAGCTTAAATGGTCACTGACAGTGATTAGGATTCAATAGAACAAACATTAAAGGTGATTAAAGGTGATTTCAATTATGTGGCTCTGTGTGGGAGGTTGCTAATTTAAACACAACTAAATGTGAAACTCGGATAAAGGCCAAAAGAAATGTGAAGAAAAACGCTCCTGATTTTGAACAGTAGATCAGATATGCAGCATGATATGTACAGAGTCAGTGGAGGGGTGGCTTCTACTCAGGGGCATCAGGGAATAGCCCTGCCACCTATGAACCCTCCCGAGCTCTGCCTGCACATGTAATAATTTAATTTAGCAAAGTACATGAAAACAGTTGCACTGGTTAGCAGGGGTGGTTGGTTGAGTGGACGCCCATAAGACCAGAGGCGGTGGGAGCATTGAAAGGCACAGTGATACACGGCCCTGTTGCTGTTGCTGCCATTGTTCACACTCCATTGCGGGCCCGAGCTTGGAGGAGGTCTGGAGACTGCGACCGGGAGAAGGCAGGACTACACTCCCCGGTGTTCCCTGCGGCATCCAGCGTAGCCGCCCAAGTCCCCCTTGCGCCAGTAGGCACATACAAGATTTCCCTAGGGCTCCAGCAGCACGGGAATCCCTGTTGCTACCATTGTTCACCCTCCGTTGAGGGCCCGAGCTTGAAGGAGGTCTGGAGACCGGGACCGGGAGAGTGCAGGGCTACACTCCCCGGCGTTCCTGCGGCATCCAGCATAGCCGCCAACGTCCCGCTCGCACCAGGAGGTGGCTACATGATCGCCCTAAGACTCCGCAGCATGGGAAGCCCTGTTGCTGTTTTTTAAAAATTTTTTTTTTTTTTTTAGAGTTTTATAGAGCACGGACAAGACCCTTGCGGGTATCAGAGCGCTTTACAGAACATGGGGATAATAATAACATACATACAGGATAGGTCAATGACGTGTAAATATTACCAAAGGGCAAACATAGAGCAAGGCAGTAAGGAGCGACCTGATGAGTGAAGGTAATACAGTAAAGGTAAGTAAGTCAAATAAAAATAACATCATAGAGAACAACAAAAAGCAGAGCAATAAGGTGCCAGACAAAAGCGAGCTGAGGAGACATGGTAACGACAAATAGATTGATTAAGTTGACTAGTTTGATTCCATGTACGTATGTTCTTGCGGAGTCAAACGTCTGTGTTTAAGAGAATTTTGCCAAAAGAATGCCTTTCACTTCCCGTTTGAAAGATGAATGTGGAGGGGTTCAGTCTTGTTTCCTGGGGAAGGGCATTCCATATCCTGAGCGCCATTCCAGAGAAGGGTCGTGTGTATGTTTTTTTCTTGTTGTACCTTTGTAGCTTCAGTAGGAGGTTTTCCGCACTTCTTGTGGATCTATCCCACCGGATATTGTGAGTTTCTGTGTGAGATAGCTGGGTGCATTGTGATGTATGGCCTTATGCGTCATGCACGCTATTTTCAGGTGAATTCTGGCTTCAAATGGCAGCCAGTTTAGAGTTTAAGGTCAGGGGAGATGTGGGGCTTTCTTTTTGAGCCAGTGATGAGTCTCGCTGCTGCATGGGTAGAGGCTCTTAGGGGAGCCGTAGAAGCTGTGGGGAGACCGCACAGCGAGACACTTCCGTCGTCCAGCCGAGGTAGAACTAGAGCTTGAACCGCCATCTTGAAGTCATTGGCCGGTAGGAAGGGTTTCAGCTTCCTCAGTGTATTAATCTGAAAGTTTGCTCCCTTCGTTGAGTTACTAATGTTTTTCTGCATATTGAGGTTGCAGTCAAGTGTTATACTCAATGATTTAGCTGAGTCCACAATAGTTGGTTGAACGTTGAATGCTGTAAGGTGTTTGATCCAATCATGCATTATGGGGACTTTGGCCGGTGGGGCAATTAGGAGGAATTCAGTTTTTGAGGCATTCAATTTGAGGTGATTCCCTGCCAGGCATGTTTGGGTGGCCTTAACGGTAGTGTTAAGCAAATTGATGTCTTCAAGAGTGTTGATCTTAAGGTAGAGTTGGGTATCATCAGCGTACATGTGGGATTGCACGTTGGACCCTTGTAGCAGATCGGTGAGTGGTTCCATGAATAAGTTAAAAAGTGTTGGTGAAAGCGAGGATCCTTGTGATACTCCTAGCATAACTGGAACGGGTTTAGATAGGGTGTTGTTGACCTTCAATTTTTGGTTCCTGTTTTGCAGAAAAGAGATAAACCAGTTAAGCACTGATCCAGATAGGCCCATTCTGTGGTTCAACATATCTATCAAGTTCTTGTGTTTGACTGTATTGAAGGCTGATGAGAGGTCTAGTTGGATAAGAAAGCATGTTCCGTTTTGATCAAGTATTTGTAGAGCATCATCAACGATGTGTGTCATGGCTGATTCCGTGCTGTGATCTGCTCGGAAGCCAGATTGGTGTTTGTTGAGAAGGTTGAAACTATCAATATGTTTTGTCAATTGGTGGTGAACACTTTTTTCCAGAAGTTTGGCCAGCGTCGGAATATTGGAGATAGGTCGGTAGTTGTTTAGGTCCGTAGGGTCAGCTGGGGGTTTCTTAAGAATGGGAGAGACCTGCCCCACCTTGATGGAGTCAGGGATGCACCCTTGTAGGAGTGAGCCGTTGATGATTTTGGTCCAGAGAGGGAGAAGCAATGGGGTAAGTTCTTAAACCGCATTTGCGGGGAGAGGATCGGTGAGGTGATTGACAGGCTTCAGGGCATTGAGAAACTTGCCTATAGCGTTTTCAGAATAGGTGTTATAGAATTACAATACTGCGTCGTTTTTTAAAACATACTTTGAAGGTATTTGTAGTGCTGCATTTTTGTGGGAAGAGGGGAGGTTTTAGTGTGTGGACAAGAGTGTGAAATTAGATCATTGAAGGATCTTTCTTGATGTTCTCAGTCTTAAGATTAAAGAAGGTAGAGAATTCTTCACATGTGGGTTGTGGATGAGTTAGGTCTTGTGGACGTTGAGGTGCGTCCTTAGATTCGGTTTTGATTAATTCGCAGAGTTCTTTTGGTCGATTTCTTGCTTGGTCAAGTTGATGACTGAAGAAGTCTGCTTTAGTGTGCCTGATCTTTTGGTAGTAAGCATTTCTCTTTCTTTTTAGAGTCATGAGGAGCTTGGCGGATGGGACCGATCTCCAGTTGCGTTCAGGAGTTTTGAGAGAATGTCTATCATCATTAAGTGGACCATTGAACCAAGGTTTAGAGTCTTTCGTGGAAACTCTCTTTAGTTGAAGGGGAGCAAATTTGTTAATTATCGAAGTAATAGAGTTGAGATAATGGTTGGTGAGATCATGTACGTTGGAGGCACCAGCAGGGGGCAAGAGTAGATTGTGGCTGAAAATGGGTGTTAGATTTGGGGGTCTCTGGTTGGCACAGGTAATTACTTGTGACAAGCAGGGACCCACTCCTCTAGTCAGGGCAAGGGAATTACTCCTAAAGATAACCTCTGCTCACCCTCTAGGTAGTGTGGCGCAAGCAGACAAGGCTAAACCTCAGAGCGTTATTGGTTAAGCATTTATGACCATAGACAGTAATTCAAGAATGCACCACAAATGGACACCAGTCTAGGATTTGTAAAAATAAGTATTCTTTATATAAAAGCTTAGCACAAGACCCAAATCACGTAAAAATGACCACAATACTGTTCAGGAATAAAGAGTTCTTGTAAATATGCTTAGTTTTAAGTTCTGTTTGGTTCGTACTTCTTGGTGCGACTTTCTGGTGGTAAAAATGAGCTAAAAGAGTCTTAACAACAACACGGACCCTCTGGTCCGAGGCGTACACCTTTTGGTGCGATGCGTACACAGTACCTTGTAGGATTCGCTGTGGACAATGCGGGGGCAAGTGGAGACGTACACGGGACGTTCGTTGGCAGCTCTCTGATATAGGTCCGGCTCGTGGCAGGCGTTGCGATGCGAGGCGAAGGAGCGGGACGTCAGGAGGTGCTGCGGATGGTCCAGGTCGTTTGCCGAGTCTGTGGCGTAGGGCGGCGTTCGAGCCGTACCTTCGTTGCGAGGCTGTTTTCCGGAGGCAGGCAGAGCGGCACCCAGTGGCCCGTACGAGATGTACCGGGCGGCTCTCTCAGTGCGGCGCGGCCTCAGGGAATAGAAGCACGGTGCGGTTAGGTACTCCTAGAACGTACGAACCGCACCTCGCTGTGCAAATGGCTCTATCAGTCCATGGCGGCCGTAGGCAGTGGCGGTGTGGCTCAGACAAGGGGGAAGCGAAGCAGGGTGCAGTGCGGCCCAGGGGCGATACGGTGCGTACTACGGCTTGGGGACAAGCGGAGACACACGGTGCAGGGCGGCAGCAGCACGGGGCTTCAAGGCGCTTCCATGTGATAGGGTTTGCAAGGCGCACTCAGCGACGGCTTCAGTGGGGCACGGACATAGGCAGTCCAGCAGCTTGTTTTGAAGGCAAGGAGAGAGTCCAATCGTCCTGGGACTCAGTTCCGGGAGCAATCTCGCTTCCAAGCCCTTGGAGATTGTTTTTGAAGCACAAGTCTTTTCAGCAAATAAGCAAGTCTTTGTAGGTTCTTTCTCTCCTTTGACAGCAAGGCAACCACTGCAGGCCAATCCCACCAGGACGGGGACAGTACTCTTCCTTCAGCTTTCCCGGTTCCTTCTCCTCAGGCAGAGGTTTCGTCTTGGTTCAAGCAGGATCTGATTTCTTAGAAGCAGGGCTCCTATACTTATACTCCAAATCTTTTGTTCTTTCAGGCCAGAGGGGCCTTTGCCTAATCCAGTCCAGTTCCTGAGCACTTTGTTTTGGAGACTCTGGCTTTTCTTTCAGTGTGCAGGGCAGGGCCATCAGACGCTCCGCAGGAGGTGGAGCCAGCATTGTGGTGACAAGTACAGTCCAGGAGTACTCTGTTAACAGTCTTCCCTCTCTCTCTACAAGGTGCAGGACAGAGACATCAGACGCTCCCCAGCGGGTGGAGCTAGCATTGAGGTGGCAGAGCACAGCCCTATTCAGAGCCCAGGGGCACTCCTCCCACCTATCCTAGTGTAATCTTTCTATTCACCACCTGGCAGCCCCAGCCTGTCTCCTGGAATCCCCCAGCCCTGTCACACACAGAAACCAGACAGCAGATACACATCAGAGCAGAGGCAGGCTGAAATGGTTAGGCAAGCAAATACCAGCTTTCTAAAATTGGTATTTGCAAACACAGAACATTAAAATAAACTTTGCTAAAAGATGTATTTTATTATTCTGAGTTCAGGCATACCACACTCGAATTTCTACCATGTTCCCTGAGTCTGCTAGGATTATAGAGTGTAATAATTCTAGCAGCCCATTCTGGCCTATGAGAACAGGTAGCCTTACAATAGTGAAAAACGAAAATGGCTGTAATTCACTATTAGAACATACCACACACATCAGGGCTTGTCCTACCTTATGCTTACAATGCACCCTGCCCTTGGGCCTGCCTTAGGGGTGACTAATATGAAGTTACGGGAAGGTTTAGGGACTGGCAAGTGTGTACACTTGCGCAGTCAACATGACAGTACCAGACTGCACGCAGGTTCTGCAATGGCAGACCGTAGACATATTTTACCAGGCTGTTTCTGTGGGTGGCACAACCAGTGATGCAAGCCCATCAGCAGCATTTGTATTTACAAGCCCTGGTACTCCTGGTACACTGTACTAGGGACTGACTGTAAACCAAATAGGCCAATCATGGAAACCAATAAATGTATACATTTGTATGTAGGGAGCACTTGCACTGTGGCATGGATTGGCAGTGGCACAGTGCTCTGAGCAGCTAACACCAGCAAAAACACATGAGGCAACAGCGAAAGTGGAAGGGAGACCCATGCCAATGGTGCCAGGTCTAACACGTGTCCCCTGCAGCTGAAATGTGGGGAGAACTACCCTACCCCAGGGAGTTCTCATCACTAAGGCGGAAAAATCTGGACAGATCATCAGCATTGGCGTGATCTGTACCGGGGCGATGTTCCACCGTGAAATCCATCCCCTGTAGGGAAATGGACCACCTCAACAACTTAGGATTCTCACCCCTCATTTGCATCAACCATCTGAAGAGCCTGTGGTCTGTCTGAACCCGGACATGAGACCCAAACAAGTAGGGTCTTAGCTTCTTCAATGCCCAGACCACAGCAAATGCCTCACGCTCAATTGCACTCCACCTCTGTTCCCGTGGAAGTAACCTCCTATTGATTAAGGCTACAGGTTGGTCCCAGCCCGCCTCAGTAATCTGTGAGAGAACAGCCCCTACACCATGCTCTGAAGCATCTGTCTGCACAAGGAACTCTTTGGAGAAGTCGGGGGCCAGGAGCACGGGCGCCGTGTACATGGCAGTTTTCAGGGTCTCAAAAGTTTTCTGACAGGTGTCAGTCCAGATCACTTTCTTGGGCTGCTTCTTGGAAGTCAGCTCTGTTAAGGGGGCAAAAAATGGTGTCATACCCCCTGACAAACTTCCTGTAATACCCTGTGAGACCTAGGAAGGCTCTCACCTCTGTCTGGGTTTTGGGGCGTTCCCACGCCAGGATGGTTCAATCTTGGGCTGAAGGGGCGCCACCTGGCCGCTCCCAACTTGGTGTCCCAAGTACACCTCGGAACCCTGCCCGATCTGGCACTTACTTGCCTTGATCGTGAGTCCTGCCTTGCGCAGTGCCATCAACACTTCCCAAAAGTGGCGCAGATGTCCTTCCCATGTGATACTGAACACTGCGATGTCATCCAGGTAGGCGGCACTGAACTCATCCAGCCAACCAACACCTGGTTGACCAACCTCTGAAAGGTGGCAGGGGCATTCATCATCCCAAATGGCATAACCTGGAACTGGAAAGGCCCATCTGGTGTGCATAATGCTGACCTCTCTTTGGCCTCATCAGTCAAGGCGATCTGCCAGTACCCAGACGTCAAATCAAACGTGCTGAGGTACCTGGCAGCCCCTAACCAATCGATGAGCTCATCAGCTCTGGGGATAGGGTGCGCGTCAGTCTTGGTGACTGAATTGAGTCCTCTGTAGTCCACACAGAACCGGAGTTCAGGTGTGGCACCCGGCGCTGCAGCCTTCGGGACCAAGACCACTGGGCTGGCCCAAGGACTGCTGGAGGACTCAATCATCCCAAGGGCAAGCATCTTTGAGACTTCCACTTTGACGCAAGCCCTAACGCTGTCAGTTACCCTGTAACCCTTGTGCTTTATAGGTAAGCTGTCTCCTGTATCCACATCATGGATGAACCAATCAGTGATCCTAGGAACCAGGGAGAACAGGTCAGAGAACTGCCCCAGCAACTGGCAGCAGTCATTCTGTTCCTAGGAGATTGCAAGTCCACCAAATAGGTAACTGGACTCTTGCGATCCACAACCTCAAAAGGGCCGGTCCACTTATCCAGGAGCGCACAAGGCTCCACGGGGGCCAAGACCCACACCTTCTGACCAGGCTGAAGCACAACCAGAGTGGCATTCTGGTCATACCACCGCTTCATTTCCTCCTGGCTGGCTTCCAGATTTGCCTCAGCAAGTTTCCTGAAACGCCTAGTCTGGTTCCTAAAGGCCAGAATGTAGCAATATACATTCTGGGGAGGTTTCCTGGGAGATTGCTCCCAGCCTTCTTATACCAGACAGAGGTCCTCTCACTGGGTGGCCATACAGGAGCTCAAAGGGACTGATCCCTAGAGACTTCTCTGGCACCTTACGGTAAGCAAAGAGAAGGCATGGTAAGAGGACGTCCCACTTACGCCTCATGGGTTCCTCAAGACCCATAATCATTCCTTTTAGAGTTTGGTTGACTCTCTCAACCAACCCACTTCCTTTGGGGTGGTAAGGTGTAGTGAACTTGTAGGTTACACCACACTCTTGCTAAAGGGATTTCATATATTTTGATATGAAATTGGTACCCCGGTCAGATACCACTTCTAGAGGAAATACCACTCTGGAGAAAATTCCCATCAGCGCACGTCTCACCACGGAGGTCGTCACTGTCCTTAGAGGGAAGGCTTCCGGGTACCGGGTGCCATGATCCACCAGGACCAGGATGAATCTGTTGCCCATGGCTGTCCTGGGGTCCAGTGGCCCCACAATGTCAATTCCCACTCGCTGGAATGGGGTACTGACCACAGGGAATGGCTGGAGAGGAGCCTTCTGCTTCCGCCCACTCTTTCCCCTTACCTGGCAAGTCTGGCAGGTCCTACAGTGAGCATCTGAGTTTCTGTACATTTGAGGCCACTAAAAGTGTGTGACAAGCCTTTCATAGGTCTTGTCCTGCCCCAAATGCCCTGCCAATGGCACATCGTGAGCCAGCCCCAGTAGGAAGGCTCTGAACTTCTGGGGTACCACCAGCGCACGGGCTGACCCAGGTTCAGCAACCTTAGGCTCTGAATACAGGAGGTCATTCTCCCAATAAATGAAATGTGTTCCAGACTGATCACCATTAGCCTGGTCTGCAGCCTGCTGCCACAGACCCACGAGAGAAGGGCATTCTTTCTGCTCCCTGCAGAATTCTTCCCTGGAGGGGCCTCCTTCTTGCTGCCAATGGGTCAGCTCAGGCAGGTCCCCCAGTTCAGCTATCTGTTCCCCGGTAGGCTCCAGGGCATCCCCCTCAAGGTCTGCTTCCTCCTGGGCCGTGGGAACTTCAGGGGCCGGTTTCCCGTGCCTCCTGCGCCTTCTCTCTAAGGCCGGTTCCTGGGCCTCTCCCTCAGGGGTAAGGACCTCTTGAGCACCCCTGCTGGCTGCCATTGACCGGGTGGTCACCCACGCCCAGTCAGGCAAACCCACCATCCTCAGGTGAGTTGTCTTCTCCACCTTTTCCCAAGGGGAGCTCTCCAAGTTGTTCCCTAGCAAACAGTCTACAGGCATGGCAGTTCTCACAGCTACCTGAAGAGTACCAGAGACCCCCCACTCAAAGGGAACCTGAGCCATAGGACAACGACTCTCTGTGTTGTCAGCATTGACAACACGGCGGAATGCATGGGGACAACCTGCTCTTGAGACACCAGCTGCTGGTTGACAGCAGTCACGCTGGCACCTGTATCTCTAAGAGCCTCCACCCTTTGGCCATTGACGGTCACCCACTGCCCATACTTCTGAGTGTTAGGGGGCAGTTGGTTCTCAGTGACCATCTCACTGTCTCCTAAAGAGACTAGGGTCATCTGAACGGGGTCCCACCCACCTTGGACTTCTACCTCCTCCCCAAAGGCTACACTAGCCATCTGCCGGGGCGGAGCACCAGTGGGTGCCGGTTTACCAAACAGGCGATACTTTAGATCATTGGCAAAATGACCCAGTTCACCACACTTGTAACACTTTAGGGCCCCTCTTTGAACAGGGGTACCTGCCGGGGCCCCGGTCTGTTTCTGGGGTGGGGGAGGCTGTGAACCTCTCCCTTGTTTCCCTTGGGGACTACTTTGGGGCCTCTTTTGAAACTCCCTCTGTTTACCCTTGTCCCCCCCACTCTTCTGCTGGAGACCCTACATTTGACCCTTGTGGACCTGGTGCTGATCCAGCGGTCCGCCTCCTCAGCAAGCTTCCTAGGGTTAGTCAGATTGCTATCAATCAGGTGCTGGCGTAGCTCAGGAAAACAATTACTAGACAAGTGCTCCCATGCAATTAAACCAAAGAGGCCTTGATAATCATTCACTTTGCTACCCTTCACCCAACCATCCAGTGCTCTGCAAAAAAGTCACATATTCAACATAGGTGCTCCCAGGAATCTTAGTACAACACCTGAACCTCTGTCTGTACAATTCAGGAGTCAACCCATACCTTGACATCAAAGCTTCCTTCATGTGGGGGTAGGAATTATGAACTTCAGAAGGTAAATCTAACAGTGTGTCCCGCCCCTCACTGAGGAACCGCCCCCACAATCCCGCTCCCCAATCTCTCTCAGGGACCCGGTGGGAAGATATGGCTACCTCATAGGCCTTGAACCACTGCCCTATGTCATCATTCTTAAAAAATTCCTTAACCACCTCCTTTGGGATGTACACCCTTGACTCTACCTGCACTGGCGATGTGCTGCCACCAGAGGGAGTATGTGCTCTCAGATCCATCTCCCTCATTTTCATCTCATGCTCCATCTGAATTCTTCTTTGTTCCAGAGCCATCTTTTTACTTTCTAGCTCCAATTGCCCATTGATTTTCAGTTTTGCCAACTCCATTTCATGTGCCCTGGCTTCCTTCCTGTCTGCCAACTCCTCAGGCGACAAGACTCTGCTAAACTCATGGATGATTTCTGCTGTTTCAAGTTCCACAACATTTGCAGGTGCTCTTGACTCACTCCAGGCCCTCAGCGCCTCGATGAAGTGTGACTTATTTTTACATCCTGCCTGTGAAACTCTAAATTTGAGACAGAAGCCCTTCAGTTGGGCGACGGTGTAGCTCTCCAGCCTCTCTACTTCCCAGTCTATTCCTTCAATGTCAGGGATCACTGAGTTTGCATTGAGTGAACTAGGCATGACTTCTTAAAAAATGGAGATCTCTCAGCAAAACAAAAATCACAAGTATGTTGCTACGTTATTGGTCTGAACTCACTACGTGGTGATCAACAATCACTGTACATAAATCATGAATGCAAATTCGAAATCCCCACCGCTGCCACAAACGTTAGATTTGGGGGTCTCTGGTTGGCACAGGTAATTACTTGTGACAAGCAGGGACCCTCCCCTCTAGTCCGGGCAAGGGACTTACTCTTAAAGATAACCCCTTGTTACATCCTGGTAAGGAATTTCAGAAGACTTGGACAGGTTACAGATGATAAGTTTATTCTTCTTAGATGGTTAGATAGGTTTTCCAGTATATAAGTAATCAAAGCCCCACCAGGAGCATCCTCTCTGCTGCTCAGCCCAGGATCCAATTGACAGTCCACTCACAGCATACCAAACATTCCAATGACATCACACTCACACTAACATTCCACTCACACTGGCTGAACAGCAGAGGCAGAGAAAGAGGGAAGATGTAAGGTTAAAATCTTAGATATAACACCCCTGCTCACCCTTTAGGTAGTGTGGCGCAAGCAGACAAGGCTAAACCTCAGAGCGTTATTGGTTAAGCATTTATGACCATATACAGTGATTCAAGAATGCACCACAAATGGACACCAATCTAGGATTTGTAAAAATAAGTACTCTTTATATAAAGGCTTAGCACAAGACCCAAATCACGTAAAAATAACCACAATACTGTTCAGGATTAAAGAGTTCTTGTAAATATGCTTAGTTTTAAGTTCTGTGCAGTTCGTACTTCTTGGTGCGACTCTCTGGTGGTAAAAATGAGCCAAAAGAGTCTTAACAACAAAACGGACCCTCTGTTCCTAGGCGTACACCCATTGGCGCGATGCGTACACAGTACCTTGAAGGATTCGCTGCGGACAATGCCGGGGCAAGTGAAGACGTACTCGGGACGTGCGTTGGCAGCTCTCTGATGTAGGTCCGGCTCGTGGCAGGCTTTGCGATGCGAGGCAAAAGAGCGGGACCTCAGGAGATGCTGCGGATGGTCCGGGTCGTTTGCAGAGTCCGTGGCGTAGGGTGGCGTTCGAGCCGTACCTTCGTTGCGAGGCTGTTTTCCGGAGGCGGGCAGTGCGGCCCTCAGCGGCCCGTACGAGACGTACTGGGCGGCCCTCTCAGTGCGGCGCGGCCTCAGGGAATAGAAGCACAGTGCGGTTAGGTACGCTTAGAACGTACAAACCGTACCTCGCTGGGCAAATGGCTATATCAGTCTGTGGCGGCCGTAGGCAGTGGCGGTGCGGCTCAGACAAGGGGGAAGCGAAGCAGGGTGCGGTGCAGCTCAGGGGCGATACGGTGCGAACTACGGCTTGGGGAGAAGCGGAGACACACTGTGCAGGGCTTCAAGGCGCTTCCAGGCGATAGGGTTTGCGAGGCGCACTCAGCGACGGCTTCAGCGGGGCATGGACAAAGGCAGTCCAGCAGCTCCTTTTGAAGGCAGGGGGAGAGTCCAATGGTCCTGGGACTCAGTTCAGAGGCAAGCTCGCTTCCAAGCCCTTGGAGATTTTTGAAGCCCAAGACTTTTCAGCAAATAAGCAAGTCTTTGTAGGTTCTTTCTCTCCTTTGGCAGCAAGGCAACCACTGCAGGCTAATCCCCCAGGACGGGGACAGTACTCCTCCTTCAGCTTTCCCGGTTCCTTCTCCTCAGGGAGAGGTTTCTTCTTGGTTCAAGCAGGATCTGATTTCTTAGGAGCAGGGCTCCTATAATTATACTGCAAATCTTTTGTTCTTTCAGGCCAGAGGGGCCTTTGCCTAATCCAGTCCAGTTCCTGAGCACTTTGTTTTGGAGACTCTGGCTTTTCTTTCAGTGTGCGGGGCAGGGCCATCAGACAATCCGCAGGAGGTGGAGCCAGCATTGTGGTGACAAGTACAGTCCAGTAGTACTCTGTTGACAGTCTTCCCTCTCTCTCTACAAGGTGCAGGGCAGAGACATCAGACACTCCCCGGGGGGTGGAGCTAGCATTGAGGTGGCAGAGCACAGCCCTATTCAGAGCCCAGGGGCACTCCTCCCACCTATCCTGGTGTAATCTCTTTATTCACCACCTGGCAGCCCCAGCCTGTCTCCTGGAATCCCCCAGCCCTGTCACACACAGAAACCAGACAGCAGATACACATCAGAGAATTCATACGCGGACGACACCCAACTCCTTTTTACCTGCAAGAAGGGCTCTGACTTTGATGGTGAGAGTATCAGACGCTGTCTTGGGGCTGTGTTTGATTGGTTCCAGCTCAATAGTCTCAAGTGCAACTCAGATAAATCGGAGGTGTTATTTTTCGGCTGTTCTGCTGTCCCCAGGTGGCAGTCGTGGTGGCCGGCAGCCATGTTTCCTCCGTCAGCGGCCTCTTCCAAGGCTAAGAATCTTGGGGTGCAGATTGATAATGGCCTCACTATGAAGCCTCAGATCCTTGGCCTAGTGGGGAAGTGTTTCGGCCTGCTTAAAATGTTTGGAAAGTTTCTCCCTTTGCTCTCCCTTGATCATAGGAAAACCACCGTACAGGCTTTAATTGGCTCCCGTTTAGACTATACTAATGTGCTCTATCTCGGGCTGCCGGAATATCTTCTTGAGCGGCTGCAAATTGTTCAAAATTCAGCTGCACGAGCCATTCTTGGTCTCTATTGGAGAGTCAGTGCCACTGATTCGCTGAAAACCCTTCACTGGCTCCCTATCCGTAAACGGATTGTTTTTAAGGCGCTTACACTGGCATTTAAAGCGCTCCATGGGTTCGGTGCCAAATACATTAGGAAACGGCTGGCTTTTTACCAACCATCCAGATCCCTGCGGTCAGCCTCCCTGGCTTTGGCGTCGGTCCCGGTCTGTAAACGGTCACGCATTGGAGGTCGCTCTTTCCGATGTTTGGCCCCCCAACTGTGGAACGCCTTGCCAGTTCTCTTGAGAAGGAATGGTACTCTGTTAGCTTTTAGGAAGGATCTGAAGTCCTGGTTATTTGTCCAATAGGTTTGCCACTTGTTTATCTGTTTCCTGCTTCCGTTTTTGGGTTTTGAAGCGCCGGGACACTCCTCGGAGTAGCTGAGCACCACATAAAACCCATTTTAACATAACATAACATAACATAACATAGCAGAGGCGGGCTGAAATGGTTAGGCGAGCAAAAACCAGCTTTCTAACAGTGGTATTTGCAAACACAGAATATTAAAATAAACTTTGCTAAAAGATGTATTTTATTATTCTGAGTTCAGGCATACCAAACTCGAATTTCTACCATGTTTCCTGAGTCTGCTAGGGTTATAGAGTGTAATAATTCTACAGCCCATTCTGGCCTATGAGAACAGGTAGCCTTACAATAGTGAAAAACGAAAACTGCTGTAGTTCACTATTAGGACATGTCACACACATCAGGGCTTGTCCTACCTTACAATGCACCCTGCCCTTGGGCCTACCTTAGGGGTAACTAATATGAAGTTAAGGGAAGGTTTAGGGACTGGCAAGTGTGTACACTTGCGCAGTCAGCATGACAGTACCAGACTGCACGCAGGTTCTGCAGTGGCCGACCTTAGACATATTTTACCAGGCCACTTCTGTGGGTGGCACAACCAGTGCTGCAAGCCCACCCGTGGTACAAAAGGGGGTGGTGATGGGCGGAGCATCTGAACCAATCAAACACTCACACCCAGTCAAAAGATCTGGGTTTGATCCATCGCCTCATGGGAACAGTCCAGCCCGAACTGCCAAGCCATGCCTTCCCTGGACCGGAAACAAGCTCCCGAGGACCGGTTTCTGGCATTACAGCCGTCTTCAGCCCGGCTTGCTTGAATCCAGTGGCAAAGTGAGCAAGGGACTCACGTCTGAGCATACCCTGCCACACTAATGGTGGCCAAAAGCGGTACAAAAGGGGGTGGTGATGGACGGAGCATCTGAACCAATCAAACACTCACACCCAGTCAAAAGATCTGGGTTTGATCCATCACCGTTCTTTAGCCCACTCTGCCACCCCAGTTCAGACATGGCCATATGCAAATCAGTCTGACCCTGTGCCTTAATGGGAACAGTCCAGCCCGAACTGCCAAGCCATGCCTTCCCTGGACCGGAAGCAAGCTTCTGAGGACCGGTTTCTGGCATTACAGCCGTCTTCAGCCCGGCTTGCTTGAATCCAGTGGCAAAGTGAGCAAGGGACTCACGTCTGAGCATACCCTGCCACACTTATGGCGGCCAAAAGCGGTACAAAAGGGGGTGGTGATGGACGGAGCATCTGAACCAATCAAACACTCACACCCAGTCAAAAGATCTGGGTTTGATCCTTCACCGTTCTTTAGCCCACTCTGCCACCCCAGTTCAGACATGGCTATATGCAAATCAGTCTGACCCTGTGCCTCATGGGAACAGTCCTGCCCGAACTGCCAATCCATGCCTTCCCTGGACCGGAAACAAGCTTCCGAGGACCGGTTTCTGGCATTACAGCCGTCTTCAGCCCGGCTTGCTTGAATCCAGTGGCAAAGTGAGCAAGGGACTCACGTCTGAGCATACCCTGCCACACTTATGGCGGCCAAAAGTGGTACAAAAGGGGGTGGTGATGGACGGAGCATCTAAACCAATCAAACACTCAATCAATCAATCAATCAATCAGGTCATTTATAGAGCGCACTACTCACCCGTAGGGTCTCAAGGCGCTGAGTGGGGGGGGTGCCGTTTACTGCTCGAACAGCCAGGTCTTGAGCTTCTTCCTGAAGGAGAGGTGGTCTTGGGTCAGGCGCAGGTCGGTCGGGAGTGAGTTCCAGGTCTTGGCAGCCAGGTAGGAGAAGGATCTTCCTCCTGTTGTCGCTCTTCGGATGCGGGGGACGGCGGCGAGGGCGTGGTTGGTTGATCTGAGGAGGCGCTTGGGAGTGTAGAAGTTGATCCGGTTGTTGAGGTAGCTCGGGCCTTGGTCGTGTAGGGCTTTGTGCGCGTGGGTGAGGAGACGGAAGGTGATTCTCTTGTTGACCGGGAGCCAGTGCAGATCCCTCAGGTGTCCGGAGATGTGGCTGCGTCGGGGGATGTCGAGGATGAGTCTGGCCGAGGCGTTCTGGATCCGCTGGAGTCTCTTCTGGAGTTTGGCCGTGGTTCCGGCGTAGAGGGCGTTGCCGTAGTCCAGTCGGCTGGTGACGAGGGCCTGGGTGACCGTCTGCCGCGTCTCGGTGGGGATCCATCGGAAGATCTTACGTAGCATGCGCAGGATGTTGAAGCAAGACGAGGAGACGGCGTTTACTTGTCTGGTCATGGAGAGGGAGGAGTCCAGGATGAAGCCCAGGTTGCGTGCGTGGTCCGTCGGTTTGGGTGAGGTGCCCAGGGCGGGGGGCCACCAGGAGTCGTCCCAGGCGGAGGGCGAGGAGCCCAGGATGAGGACCTCCGTCTTGTCCGAGTTCAGTTTCAGGCGGCTGGTCGTCATCCATTCGGCTACATCTTTCATCCCTTCGTGCAGGTTGGCTCTGGCGGTGGCGGGGTCGTTGGTCAGGGAGAGGATCAGCTGGGTGTCGTCGGCGTAGGAGATTATGTTGAGGTTGTGTTGGCGTGCGATGGCCGCGAGGGGGCTCATGTAGATGTTGAAGAGGGTGGGGCTCAGTGAGGATCCTTGAGGGACGCCGCAGATGACTTTGGTGGCCTCTGACTTGTACGGTGGTAGGCGGACTCTCTGTGTTCTTCCGTCGAGGAAGGAGGTGATCCATTCCAGTGCCTTCTCCTGGATTCCGATGTTGCCGAGGCGCTGTACTAGGGTGCGGTGGCAGACAGTGTCGAAAGCCGCGGAGAGGTCCAGGAGGATGAGGGCCGCTGTTTCTCCGTTGTCCATCAGAGTTCGAAGGTCATCGGTGGCAGCGATGAGGGCGGTCTCGGTGCTGTGGTTCGCTCGGAAGCCCGACTGTGAGGGGTCGAGCGATCCATTCGTCTCGAGGAAGGCGGCCAGCTGTTTGTTGACGGTCTTCTCGATGACTTTGGCCGGGAACGGGAGGAGCAAGATGGGACGGTAGTTCTTGAGGTCGGTGGGGTCTGCAGTGGGTTTCTTGAGAAGAGCGCTGAGTTCGGCGTGCTTCCAGCTCTCAGGGAAGGTGGCGGTGTCGAAGGAGGTGTTGATGATGTCCCGCAGGTGGGGTGCGATGACAGCGTCGGCCTTGTTGAAGACGTGGTGAGGGCAGGGGTCAGTCGGAGATCCGGAATGGATGGAGTTCATGGTGCGGATGGTGTCTTCGGTGCTGATCGGGGTCCAGGTGCGGAGGGTGGTGGTGGGTGGCGTCGTTGTGGTTGTGGCTTGCGTTGGTTGGTTGTTGAAGCTGTTGTGTATGTCCGTGATTTTGTTGTGGAAGTAGGACGCGAGGGAGTTGCAGAGGTCTTGCGACGGGGTGATGTCATTGTTTCCGGCGTTGGGGTTGGAGAGCTCTTTCACGATGTTGAAGAGTTCCTTGCAGTTGTGTGCGTTGTTGTCCAGTCGATCCTTGTAAGTATTTTTCTTGGTGGCGCGAATCAGTTGGTGGTGTTTCCGGGTGGCGAGCTTGAGGGTGGTCATGTTGTCCGTCGTTGGTTCTCGTCTCCAGGCTTTCTCGAGGACTCGACAGTTCTTCTTGGAGCTCTTGAGTTCGTCGGTGAACCATGGTGTTTTTCTGCTGCCGGGTCTGCTGGGTGGGGTTCTCAGAGGGGCGAGTTCGTCCGCGCAGTCGTTGATCCACTTCGTGAGGTTGTCGGCGGCCTGGCTGGGGTTCGCTGAGTTGGCGGGAGGGTGCTGGCTCAGGGAGGCGGTGAGCTGGTCGGCTGTGATCTTGTTCCAGCTTCTTCGGGCAACCTGTTGCTGGTGGTGGTGGCTCGTCGTTCTTCTGAAGGTGAAGTGGACGCAGCTGTGGTCCGTCCAGTGGAGTCCTGTTGCGTGGCTGAAGGTGACGTCTTTGCTGGATGAGAAGACGGCGTCGAGTGTGTGTCCGGCGAGGTGGGTGGGGGTGGTCACCAGTTGCTTGAGTCCGAGGTTGGCGAGGTTGTCGAGCAGGCTGATGGTGTTGCGGTCGTTGTTGTTCTCCAGGTGGAAGTTGAGGTCCCCCAGGAGGATGTAGTCGGCGGAGGGGAGAGCGTGTGGGCTGACGAAGTCGGCGATGTCCTCGCTGAATCGTGTGCGTGGTCCCGGGGGTCGGTAGATCAGGGTGCCTCTGAGGGTGGTGTTCGGGTTGGTGTGGATCTGGAAGTGCAGGTGTTCAGCGGTGGTGAGGGTGTCGTCGGTGTTGGTCGTGATGCGGATGGTGTCTCTGTGGATGATGGCGATGCCTCCTCCCGTCTGGTTGGTGGTGCGGTCCCTCCGGGTGATCTTGTAGCCCTCTGGGATGGCGGTGGTGATGTCGGGGGCTGAGGAGGCGTTCATCCAGGTCTCGGTGAGGAAGGCAACGTCGGGGGCGGTGGTGTCGAGGAGGTTCCAGAGTTCTACGGCGTGTCTGTGGACGGAGCGGGTGTTGAGCAGGATGCACTTGAGGTGGTTGCTGCTGGAGTTCGGCTTGGCGGGTGCATGGAAGGTCCGGATGCAGGTGAACTTGCAGGCGTGGCAGCTGAAGGGTCCGTGGGTGTGCTTCGGGGCGGCTCGGTGACATCCTGGGATGCGGCCGGTGTTGAGTGCGATGAGATCGGCGGCGGTGTAGGTTCGTCGGGTCGGCTTCCGTCGGTGGGGGCCAGGGGTCCTGGCACTGGGCGCGGGCCAGGCGCGGACGGGCGCAGACGGGCTTACCTTTGGCGCGCCTTCGGCGCACAATCGGCGCGCCCGCTGCGCGTCAACGCTGCGCGTTCGCACGGTCGCCATTTAAGGCGAAGTGCGCGGGTGGGCGGGGCAGCTGGGAGGCGGGAGCGGGGAGGGAACACAAGGAGAAGAAGGGCGGGGTCGGCGGTAGTGGCGGGAAGCGGGGGCGGCGAGGGAGGCGGGAAACAGGACGGGGGACGGCGAAACAAGCACAATTTACAGTTAAAACAGGCTAAACACGGGGAGAGACTAAAAGAAGCAGAAACAAGCACAATTTACAGTTAAAACAGGCTAAACACGGGGAGAGACTAAAAGAAGCAGAAACAAGCACAAATGACTGTCAAAACAGGCAGCGAGGCAGGCCGCGAGGCAGGGCACAGCGGAGGGGCACACGCAGCAGCTGGTGGCCGTACGGCGCGGGGGTGTCCCACAAGTGGGTCACACTCACCTGTGCCGCACGGTCGCCATTTAAGGCGAAGTGCGCGGGTGGGCTCACACCCAGTCAAAAAATCTGGGTTTGATCCATCACCGTTCTTTAGCCCACTCTGCCACCCCAGTTCAGACATGGCTATATGCAAATCAGTCTGACCCTGTGCCTCATGGGAACAGTCCAGCCCGAACTGCCAAGCCATGCCTTCCCTGGACCGGAAACAAGCTTCAGAGGACCAGTTTCTGGCATTACAGCCGTCTTCAGCCCGGCTTGCTTGAATCCAGTGGCAAAGTGAGCAAGGGACTCACGTCTGATCATACCCTGCCACACTTATGGAGGCCAAAAGCGGTACAAAAGGTGGTGGTGATGGACGGAGCATCTGAACCAATCAAACACTCACACCCCGTCAAAAGATCTGGGTTTGATCCATCACCGTTCTTTAGCCCACTCTGCCACCCCAGTTCAGACATGGCTATATGAAAATCAGTCTGACCCTGTGCCTCATGGGAACAGTCCAGCCCGAACTGCCAAGCCATGCCTTCCCTGGACCGGAAACAAGCTTCCGAGGACCGGTTTCTGGCATTACAGCCATCTTGGAGGCCAAAAGCGGTACAAAAGGGGGTGGTGATGGACGGAGCATCTGAACCAATCAAACACTCACAGGCCCACCAGCAGCATTGGTATTTACAAGCCCTGGCACTCCAGGTGCACTGTACTAGGGACTGACAGTAAACCAAATAAGCCAATCATGGAAACCAATAAATGTATACATTTGTATGTAGGGAGCACTTGCACTGTGGCACAGATTGGCAGTAGCACAGTGCTCTGAGCAGCTAACACCAGCAAAAACACATGAGGCAACAGCGAAAATTGAAGGGAGACCCACGCCAATGGTGCCAGGTCTAACAATGGGCAACGTGTTTGGGTTGAGTTTTTTCCAGTCTCTTTTCCATACTTTAGGTTTTGTGGATTGAGCCGAGTTGAGTTTAACTGCTTCATTGATAAAGAAGCTGATGATGTGATTATCTAACCAATCACAGGGGAGGATCAACTCCAGGTGCGTGGAATCGCTCTTGGAGATTATTAAGTCCAGAGTTGCGCCTTTATTGTGTGCAGGGCAGTTGCAAATTTGGTTGAGGTCTAGGGCGTTGAGGAAGTTTTTGAGACTGTTGACCACAGTATCGTTGAGGTCGTTCCAGTGGAGGATGAAGTCACCCAGGAAAATTTGGGTGTTTTGTCGTCCGGTGTATGTTGTGACCATGTCCATGAGGTGTTCTGTAAAGATGAGGTTGTCACCAGGTGGGTGATAGATGGTGTGTATCGTAAAGACAGTTTTGCCATTGCTGTTGATGTCCAGGCATATGTATTCGCACGAGGGGAGTGCTGGGGATATGGCTCTGTTTACGGTGATGTTGCTCCGGTGGATGCATGCAATTCCTCCTCCTGTCTTGCTACTCCTGTCCAGTCTGATGATGTCATAGTTAGGTGGTACTAGGATGTCGATGAGAGGCGAGGAGGATTCTGTAAGCCATGTTTCAGTAAGAATTATCAGACCCAGGTCAGTAGAGATAATGAGGTCCGCTATGTCAGTTGCGTGCTTAGGGGAAACATCCTTTACAACACAACTTTAACCAGGCAGGGCCTTTACAACGCAGGTTTTTCAACGCAAGTCATTACAACGAATTGCGCTGGGGGGCGCTCTAGGATAGGTAATAGTTTAATTTACTATCCAACACCTTCCCTACTATCCACGGGGACTGGAGTTGGAATAGTAAATTAAACTATTCACTATCCAGCACCCCCCAACGCAAGTCGTTGTAACAATTTGCGTTGTAAATCCTGCATTGTAAAGGCATGCATAGTAAAAGCATGCTTTGTTACAACGTACATCCGTGCTTAGAAGTCGATCTGCTGTTCAGGAGTGTGCATTTAAGCCGAGGTGTGGCGAGGGAAGTGGTGCAGTCCTGCGTGATTGGGACTTTACTAAGATTGTTCTCGTTTATTCCTCTATTGTTATGGGTGGAGGGCCTATTGGTGTCGGAAGGGATAGAGGGGATGGGGATTGTGTGAGAGAGGCAGGAATCGAGATGGAGGGTTCGTAGGAGAGTAGGGGCCCGATGTAGGTAAATCCCATTTACCGATTTTGAAATACCGAATCCTACCGATTCGGTATTCAAAAATCGGTAAATGGGATGTAGGTCCCAACATCTGGATTCGTTACCGAATCCTTAACAATTCTTAATTTACCGATTTGGTAAATACCGAATCGGTAATGCCCATTCATTCCTATGGGCTTTGAAGCCCATAGGAATGATTAGGCATTACCGATTCGGTATTTACCGAATCGGTAATTTAAGAATTCACAAGGGTGCAGGGGGTGTCACTTTGACACCCTCTAGCACCCCCAAAACGGCCATGTGTGCAATGTGGCACACAGACATGCCCTAAGGGCACGTCTGTCTGTCACATGGCACATGTGTACATGCACAGATGTGCATGTACACAGGAATCGTTTTTTTACCATGGATTTGTATTCCATGGTAAAATACCGATTCTGTAAGCCATGTGCTGCCGGAACATAGGCTACCTACATTGCATTTTCGGTAATTTTACCGAATCGTTACCATTACCGAATCGGTAAATATTACCGACTCGGTAAATTTACCGATTCGGTAATGATAACGAATCGGTAAAATTACCGAAAATGTGCCCCTACATCTCCATGGCCCTTTACCGATCGGAAACGGCCGAAAATCGGTATTTTCGGCCGATTCCGATCGGTAAAGGGCTACCTACATCGGGCCCCCGAAGAGAGTGAAGATCGTTCTCCGAAAAAGGGTTGGTGGAACGCATTGGGCGGGAAGATAGATTATGGGAGGGTATTGATTTCCAGCTGGGAACATTAAGGGGCTCATTAGGATGGCGGACGGAAGAGCGTCCGCAGCCCTGGAGTACGCGGAAAAAGGCTTTTCTGTGTCCGCCACATCAGGATAGGAAAAAGTGTTAAAATTCCGTCCGCGACGGAAAAGCACGCACCGCCGTCCAACTACACCCGACGACGCGGCGGACGGACCCATTCCAGAGACTCCGCCGTACGTACTGACCGTCCCCCAAATTAAGATGGCGGAAAATACACATAAAACCGCTGCGGAAATACAACCTGTCTGAACACATCGGATTCCCCACAGCGAGGAAAAGATACCTAGCAGAGATACCCACCACAAGCTGTTCGCCACCATGGACCCAGCGCTAAACGCTTTCCCGATGCTCTTCGCAATCCACCACGTCCTAGTCGTGGCCCACCAGCGACACCGACGCAGGTAAGGCACAAACCATTGGCTGTCTGGAGGGGAATACCTGCAAGGGCCGTGACGTAGGGAGGGGGAGTATCATGTTACAGAAACCACTGATTACCTGTAAAAACAAATACACATTTGTAGTACGCAGGCAGGAATGACAACGACAAACAACGAGACATGATTGACTACCTTTATTACACATAACAGGGGTATAATCACAGTGTATGCGTGAGCATGGGCAAAGTGGCCACCAGAGCATGAAGATCAGAGGCAGCTCATCAGAGTGAGGAATGCAGTATCACAGCATCAACAGGGCAATGTTGGCAACAGAGCAGGTACATCAGAGGCAGCACGTGAGAGGGAGGAATGCAATATCACAGCATCAACAGGGCAATGTGGGCAACAGAGCAGGTACATCAGAGGCAGCACGTGAGAGGGCTAAGTGCAATATCACAGCATCAACAGGGCAATGTGGGCAACAGAGCAGGTACATCAGAGGCAGCACGTGAGAGGGCTAAGTGCATCAACAGTCCATAGCACTGAACATGTCCTTCAGAGGCAGCACGTGAGAGGGCTAAGTGCATCAACAGTCCATAGCACTGAACATGTCCTTCAGAGGCAGCACGTGAGAGGGAGGAATGCAGTATCACAGCATGAACAGGGCAATGTGGGCAACAGAGCAGGTACATCAGAGGCAGCATGTGAGAGGGCTAAGTGCAATATCACAGCATCAACAGGGCAATGTGGGCAACAGAGCAGGTACATCAGAGGCAGCACGTGAGCGGGCTAAGTGCACCAACAGTCCATAGCACTGAACATGTCCTTCAGAGGCAGCACGTGAGAGGGCTAAGTGCATCAACAGTCCATAGCACTGAACATGTCCTTCAGAGGCAGCACGTGAGAGGTCTAAGTGCATCAACAGTCCATAGCACTGAACATGTCCTTTAGAGGCAGCCCGTGAGAGGGCTAAGTGCATCAACAGTCCATAGCACTGAACATGTCCTTCAGAGGCAGCACGTGAGAGGGCTAAGTGCATCAACAGTCCATAGCACTGAACATGTCCTTCAGAGGCAGCACGTGAGAGGGAGGAATGCAGTATCACAGCATCAACAGGGCAATGTGGGCAACAGAGCAGGTACATCAGAGGCAGCACGTGAGAGGGCTAAGTGCAGTATCACAGCATCAACAGGGCAATGTTGGCAACAGAGCAGGTACATCAGAGGCAGCACGTGAGAGGGAGGAATGCAATATCACAGCATCAACAGGGCAATGTTGGCAACAGAGCAGGTACATCAGAGGCAGCACGTGAGAGGGAGGAATGCAATATCACAGCATCAACAGGGCAATGTGGGCAACAGAGCAGGTACATCAGAGGCAGCACGTGAGAGGGCTAAGTGCAATATCACAGCATCAACAGGGCAATGTGGGCAACAGAGCAGGTACATCAGAGGCAGCACGTGAGAGGGCTAAGTGCATCAACAGTCCATATCACTGAACATGTCCTTCAGAGGCAGCACGTGAGAGGGCTAAGTGCATCAACAGTCCATAGCACTGAACATGTCCTTCAGAGGCAGCACGTGAGAGGGAGGAATGCAGTATCACAGCATGAACAGGGCAATGTGGGCAACAGAGCAGGTACATCAGAGGCAGCACGTGAGAGGGCTAAGTGCAATATCACAGCATCAACAGGGCAATGTGGGCAACAGAGCAGGTACATCAGAGGCAGCACGTGAGAGGGCTAAGTGCATCAACAGTCCATAGCACTGAACATGTCCTTCAGAGGCAGCACGTGAGAGGGCTAAGTGCATCAACAGTCAATAGCACTGAACATGTCCTTCAGAGGCAGCACGTGAGAGGGCTAAGTGCATCAACAGTCCATAGCACTGAACATGTCCTTCAGAGGCAGCACGTGAGAGGGCTAAGTGCATCAACAGTCCATAGCACTGAACATGTCCTTCAGAGGCAGCACGTGAGAGGGCTAAGTGCATCAACAGTCCATAGCACTGAACATGTCCTTCAGAGGCAGCACGTGAGAGGGCTAAGTGCATCAACAGTCAATAGCACTGAACATGTCCTTCAGAGGCAGCACGTGAGAGGGCTAAGTGCATCAACAGTCCATAGCACTGAACATGTCCTTCAGAGGCAGCACGTGAGAGGGCTAAGTGCATCAACAGTCCATAGCACTGAACATGTCCTTCAGAGGCAGCACGTGAGAGGGCTAAGTGCATCAACAGTCCATAGCACTGAACATGTCCTTCAGAGGCAGCACGTGAGAGGGAGGAATGCAGTATCACAGCATCAACAGGGCAATGTGGGCAACAGAGCAGGTACATCAGAGGCAGCACGTGAGAGGGCTAAGTGCAGTATCACAGCATCAACAGGGCAATGTTGGCAACAGAGCAGGTACATCAGAGGCAGCACGTGAGAGGGAGGAATGCAATATCACAGCATCAACAGGGCAATGTGGGCAACAGAGCAGGTACATCAGAGGCAGCACGTGAGAGGGCTAAGTGCAATATCACAGCATCAACAGGGCAATGTGGGCAACAGAGCAGGTACATCAGAGGCAGCACAAGTACGTGTTCAAAACAACCCGTCCCAGGGACCGCAACAGTGCAAGGCTCTTCTCAATGGACAATGTACACATCATGTGAAATAACATCGGAGTGAATTCAACAGAAAGTCACATCAATGAATCATGTGGACTGCGTGAACTACCTGCCTCGGACACACTGCCAGCTCCAGGAACATGAGTGTGAGACACAGCCACAGCCTGAGTCACAAATACATGGGCCACTGGCCCAGACGCACTGCCAGCACCAGAAATAGGAGTGTGAGACACAGCCACAGCCCGAGTCACACACACATGGGCGACAGGCCCAGACGCACTGCCAGCACCAGAAACAGGAGTGTGAGACACAGCTACAGCCCGAGTCACACACACATGGGCCACAGACCCAGACGCACTGCCAGCACCAGAAACAGGAGTGTGACACACAGCCACAGCCCGAGTCACACACACATGGGCCACAGACCCAGATACACTGGCAGCACCTGAAACAGGAGAGGGCACAACTGAGACTGTGCCACTACATGATGCATGACAGCAAACAACAGACACAGTGCCACTATCTGATACATGAGAGTCACCTGCACCTGCACCACTGGGACCACTGACATGATGAGCCACAGGGCTGTATGGGCCAGGAGGCAGGGTGGCCCTGGGAGCTGGGGATAGCTGTACTTGAGGGACATCGGGGTGGGCAGGTGTCAATGGTGTGTGTCTGCGTTTCTTAGGGATATGTGAGTGCACCCTGGACAGGACATGACTGCCAAGTGGTGGTGACTCTAAACAAATATCACCCACCATAGGTGGAGCATCTGCTGCCGGGGTTCGGCTATCTGGGGACGTGCTGGAGCCTGCTTGTCGTTTGTTGTGTGCCTGCCGCCTGGACTCAGAATCATGTGTAATGGGGGATGCACCAACAGGGGACACCCTCCTCTGCTTCTGACTGGCCTGGATGGGAGTGGAGGTATGGGGGGACTCCGCCGCGGAGACATCTGTTTGACGTACTTTCGAAAACATCAGCCGCAGTGCATCCAGGGGTGATGTATGCCTGTCCTTGAGTGCGCCATTGTCCATGTTACAAGCCTTGTCTGTAGGATGGGTCTCACCCGTAGGTGGAGTGTTGTCTCTGGACTTTGCCTGTTCCCTGGACGGTGCCCTGTTCCTGCGGGCAGACTTGTCGTCTGTGGTGTACCTGCCTCCAGAAGACACCTGTTCTCTGTGTGTGTCCCTGCCATTTGGAGATGGCTCTTGCCCTGTTGTGGCCCTGCCCTTGGGACACTCCCTGCTCTTAGGAGGTGCCTTTGCCTTTTGACTGTCCTTGACTCTGTCCTTTGGAGTGGCACTTTCCTCTGTTGTGGGCCTGGCCTTGGGACTCTCCCTGCTCCTCGGAGGAGCCCTTGTCTTTTGACTGTCCTTGACCCTGTCCTTTGGAGTGGCACTTTCCTCTGTTGTGGGCCTGGCCTTGGGACTCTCCCTGCTCCTTGGAGGAGCCCTTGTCTTTTGACTGTCCTTGACCCTGTCCTTTGGAGTGGCACTTTCCTCTGTTGTGGGCCTGGCCTTGGGACTCTCCCTGCTCTTCGGAGGAGCCCTTGTCTTTTGACAGTCCTTGACCCTGTCCTTTGGAGTGGCACTTTCCTCTGTTGTGGGCATGGCCTTGGGAGTGTCTCTGCTCCTCGGAGGAGCCCTTGTCTTTTGACTGTCCTTGTCACTGTCCTTGGGAGTGGCCCCTTCCTCTGTTGTGGGCATGGCCTTGGGACTCTCCCTGCTCTTCGGAGGAGCCCTTGTCTTTTGACAGTCCTTGACCCTGTCCTTTGGAGTGGCACTTTCCTCTGTTGTGGGCATGGCCTTGGGAGTGTCTCTGCTCTTAGGAGGTGCCTTTGTCTTTTGGCTGTCCTTGTCCAAGGAACTGTTCCATGGACTTGGGAGTATCGCTTGCCTTGGGAATACCTTTTGTGTTCAATGTCTGTGTAGCATGTGAAGGCATGTTCCCCAACACCACTTGTGAATCCTGTGCGTGTACTCCAGTGTATCTGACGTTGTCATTGTGAACAGATTTTGCTGACCTAGGGGATGGTGTCTGTGCCCTCCGTGCCCGGACGTGCTCTCTGACGCTGCTTCTAGTGAAATAACCGGTATTACAGTCCTGGTCTGAATATTCACTACCCCCTGAGACATCCAGTGGTGTAGATGGGGAAACAGAGGAAGCACCCTGTCCATGCGACTGTACTATGGCAGACGACACACTGCTTGCCAATGACTGAACTGTCCTGTGTAGACCAGCAAGATCGCCATGCATCCCTTCCATGAATGCCACCACCTGACCCAACTTCCTATCATGGTCTTGGAAAGCATTTGTCATATTGGTCTGCCCCACACACAGCTGTCGCAGCAGATCAACAGCCTCAGCACACAGTGCATTTTGGCTCACCGTGGCAGGGGCAGCGGTGCCTGCACCGAACGCCACTCTGCTCCCCCTAATCCTGCGTGCACGACCAGTACATGGTGCAGTTGGCTGAAGTGTGGGCCCTGTGTGCTGTGTCCCGACAGAAGGTGTTGATTGCCCACTCTCAGTCTGTGACAACAGTGCTGGCTCACCAAGATTTTCCGAAGATGAGGACGATGGTGTCTCCACATGCGAGTCCTCAGGGACGGTCCTGTCCCCCTCTCCGGCGCTGCCCTCCTCTGTGTCAGTCTGCGTGTGCGCGTAGTCTGATCCGGATGTATTGCCTCCACTCATTTCCTCCGACTGTGGCTGAGTGCCCTCTGTCAAATCTGAAATGCACAGAAAAGAGGTGTAAGTAATGTCCACACTCACGTAGAGAAGGCAAAGGATTCCCTAATCCCATAGCTGACACAGTTCTTCTAGCCCCCATCCTGCAGACGGACCACCTCTACCAGTCATGATCACAGTACATAATCGTTGGTGGCCGTGACACATGTCCAGCATGCGGACAGGGCAGGAGCACGTACATCTGCACACATGTCTTGCCATGGGCCCACGGACCACTACGGCATGTGCTCAAACACTCAACTACTAAGTAAGTGGCGTGGCAACATGCCGGACCTGGATGTCAACTTACATCATCCCAATGGCACCAACGTGGCATCGCAGAGATACATACGCACCACGGACCTCAAAACAGTGGGTGGGCACCAATACATGCATTTGACACACAAGTATCCTACACAGACAGCATGCTCACCGCTAGTTTGGTGTCGATCCACACTCAGCCGTTCGGACAGGTCAGGATGCGTCACAGCAATGATACGATGCATCAGAGGGGTCATGGAGCGTCGGGCCAGACGTGGCGTACTCGGGATCATCCCCAGTGTCACTTCCGCTACATTCTTGCTCAGCCTGGAAATGTCGTCCCAGCGTTTGTGGCAGTGTGTATGTCGTCTCTTGGTCACCCCCAATGCACGTACATCTCGTGCAATGGTCTTCCACACGTCCTTACGAAGGTGCAGCTTCACCTACCATGATGGGAAACAAAAGGGTGCAAGTCAGTGGACATTTGGCCTGTCACACAGATCGGGGCAAGTCGTATCTGTCATCCGCCATGCACAAACTGACAAATATGTCGGAAACACCGTACACAGATAAGATAGCACAAGGCAGGAGTCATTGGCCACCTCATGCACACCAACATGTCCCACACTGCACTTACCACCTGTCCGGGTGCACCGTAGAGACGTCTATAGTTGCGGAGCACACCGTCCACGAGGACATCAAGCTCCGCGGCGGTGAAGGGACGAGACCGGATCTCTTTGCCTCTCGACATGGCAAGATCACGTACTATGGCACTTGAGCAGCAGTCGGTGGTCAGCTCAGCAGCAGCAGGTCGAGGTGATGGTCACAGGCAGCAGTCGGTGGTCAGCTCAGCAGCAGCAGGTCGAGGTGATGGTCACAGGCAGCAGTCGGTGGTCAGCTCAGCAGCAGCAGGTCGAGGTGATGGTCACAGGCAGCAGTCGGTGGTCGGCTCAGCAGCAGCAGGTCGAGGTGAATAGGCAGCACTGGTTTCCAGGGTAGGATGTGTCCTTTTTTACATGACACATATATAGGGCCTTCAGCACGTGTCAGTGGCATACGTCGGCAGCAATTGGTCAGCCCAGGATGCGTGTACGTAAAAGGGCCAATGATTGTCGTCGACATGGCGGTGCACTCCTACCGCTACTTTCGATTGGCCATAGGCGTCCAGCGTTCCCTCTTCCCATTGGCTGCATGTGCACGGACCGTCACGGTGACACATAGGCAGCCGCACGTGCAAGCCTCCGGGCCGGATGCTTCATTTGCAACAATGTGCTATCACTGGCGCCACCAGGCCGGTGCACGTACTCTGTGGGGGAGGTGCATGCCTACACACCCTTTCGATTAACTCAATGGACATGGCAGTTTATGACCCCTCTTACAGTCATGTTGCATCATCCAACGTACACCGGCCGGAGCAGCCCGGCCTAGGACCGCCGTTCCGGCCATGTCAGCCACCGCCGTGCAAGGCCTGGCCTAGGACCGCCGTTCCGGCCATGTCAGCCACCGCCGTGCAAGGCCTGGCCTAGGACCGCCGTTCCGGCCATGTCAGCCACCGCCGTGCAAGGCCTGGCCTAGGACCGCCGTTCCGGCCATGTACACAACCGCCGTGCAAGGCCTGGCCAGGCCTTGCACGGCGGTGGCTGACATGGCCGGAACGGCGGTCCTAGGCCAGGCCTTGCACGGCGGTGGCTGACATGGCCGGAACGGCGGTCCTAGGCCAGGCCTTGCACGGCGGTTGTGTACATGGCCGGAACGGCGGTCCTAGGCCAGGCCTTGCACGGCGGTGGCTGACATGGCCGGAACGGCGGTCCTAGGCCAGGCCTTGCACGGCGGTGGCTGACATGGCCGGAACGGCGGGCCTAGGCCAGGCCTTGCACGGCGGTGGCTGACATGGCCGTAACGGCGGGCCTAGGCCGGGCTGCTCCGGCCGGTGTACGTTGGATGATGCAATGTGACTGTAAGAGGGGTCATGAACTGCCATGTCCATTGAGTTAATCGAAAGGGTGTGTAGCCATGCACCTCCCCCGCTGAGTACGTGCACAGGCATGGTGGCGCCAGTGATAGAACATTGTTGCAAATGAAGCATCCGGGCCGGAGGCTTGCACGTGCGTCTGCCTATGTGTCACTGTGACGGTCCGTGCACATGCAGCCAATGGCAAGAGGGAACGCTGGCCACGTATGGCCAATCGGAAGTAGCGGAAGCAGTGCACCGCCATGGCCGCGTCAATGATGACATATTGTCAGACGCTGCACCGTGATGTGTTGTGTGCAGTAGCGTAATGAGGGTTGTGAGCGTGATAGGGAAAGTTCATATGTCACGCACTATTCCATGTGTGTCCATACTATGCCCATCGGTGGGCACACACTGTGGAACAGATGTGCATGTCGGCGTGTTGACGATGCGTGTGACCCTACAGACTTGTTACATCTTCACATGTACACAGTACATCACAGATGTATGGCCACATCATGATTATGTTGTCAGTGCGTTGTTCAGGCGAGGTGACTACAATGGTGGTGGTACACATGCAATCTGTGTATGTGTATCAGCTTTTGTGTCACCATGCATGCAATGACCGTAGGCTGAACATTATTGGTGTTGGCATTTGTGCATGATGACATGGTGTGTGTCTGTACCATTATCGTTTGTGTGCATGCACTTGCATGTGTGCGTGTGATGTGGCTTTTCAATTTTAGGTTCATGACACAGAATTTGACATTAATGTACACACTTTAGTAAGTTGCGTTGTACGTGTTGACAGACTTCCAGTTGCTAATGGGTGCACATTGCTTAAGGGCCACTCCGTATTGTAGTAACTATCTGAGATGTGACACATGACCATTCTCCACAATCATTTATCTTATTGCTAATGTTGGCATACATGTGATGTGGTTGAACACGTATGCGTCGTTTGGAATTTGACAACAATTACATATCTCTCCCACACAGGGAGGGCTCCAAATGTGCATCGCCCATACACTGTGCTAGAGGATATGGTTGACGAGGAGGTGATTAGGAAATTTCGCCTGGATCGACGTCGGCTAAAGGAGCTTGTTGACAAATTGACTCCTCATCTGCAGCCACGAAGGACGTATCCTGGTTCCTTTACACCCACAGCAAAGGTTATGGCGGCACTACATTTCTTTGCTACTGGCACCTTTCAGTACACAGTTGGACATGCCGGGGGGATGTCCCAATCCATGTTCAGCACGGTACTTCGGGATGTTTTGCAAGCGATGATGCTGTACAAGAATGACTACATCCATTTCCCAAGGCCCGGAAGAGTTGCCAGCAGTCAAAGCAGACTTCTATGCACTGGGCCAGATACCACACGTAGTGGGTTCAATTGATGGCACACATATCGCTATTATTCCACCACGGGCACGTGAACAGGTTTTCAGGAATCGCAAGCACTTCCATTCGCTGAACGTGCAGGTGGTGTGCCTGGCAAACAACATAATCTCCCATGTGTGTGCAAGATTTCCAGGCTCCGCACATGACGCCCACATCATGCGGAGCAGCATAGTTCCCCAAATGATGGCAAATCTGCGACCCAGTCAAGCGTGGCTTGTTGGTGAGTATGCTGTGGGGACTTTTGTGATTTCTGTGTGGCATGGGGTACCCACCATATCTTGTTGTGATATTTGTGTCTGTCATCCCCCTACATAGGCGACTCGGCGTACCCAAACCGGCCCTGGCTCCTGAGTCCACTACGTAATCCTACAACAGCGGGTGAAATGCGCTACAACGATGCACATGGAAGGACACGGAGAGTGATAGAACGAACCTTTGGATTGTTAAAGTCTAGGTTTCGCTGCCTGGATAAGACCGGAGGGGCCCTGCCTTACTCACCAGGGAAAGTATGCAAAATCGTGATTGCCTGCTGCATGCTACACAACCTGGCAGTGCGCAATAACATTGAACTGATCTTGGACCCTGATGACCAACAAGTTCCTCGACCTCCCATCCCACCCATGTCGACTGATGAGGATAGTGGTGAGGAGGAAGGTGTGGACCAGAGGCGCCAGCTCATTGATCGCTACTTCCCTTGAATGTGAGTAACTACCTCTCGGGCCGGTTGACAAAGCCTTATGTATGTTTGCTGGTGTTGTGTGGATGTGGGGTGCATCAGCTGTGTGTTGTGGTTTGTGATGGTTGCATATGTGTGTCTTGATTTCTTTGGACATACAAGTGTCCATGATGTGTGTCCTCTCATCCCATGCTTTAGTGACGAGTGTAGTTTGTGGAATGTTGCTGTGAAGTGTGTTGTGATGTGTGTGAATCTGTTTCCTGACGTGTGTTTGCTGTCTCTGATCTTCCCTAGGTCACTCCCGCAGCAGCATGATTATGGATGACTAGGATCCCTGCACCTGTTTACGTCTGTTCCTGAAGGCAATCATGTGAATAAACATGGAGGCAAAACATAATTGAGTGTGTAAGTGGCATTTATTTACAGTTTGTGCATTTGTGATGGTGAATATTTACAAGTAAGGGGGGGGGGTGTTGGATTTGGAGTTGAAGGTAATGGCCGATGAAATGTCCGTGCTGACACCACATTGGGGGGTGTCAGGCTAGTCCAGCAGACCAGTGGCAAAGATTGTCTATGTGGGACAGGATACTTTGCAGGGTGAATGTCTGGCTCAGGCATTGAGTAAATCAGTGGCGTCCCCTCTTGGAGCGTGTGGCTGGCGCACCCACACTGCTCTCACCCACTTCCAGCCTCGGGCGGCCCCTCCGTCTTAGAGGTGGAACTGAGTCAGCTGGGGGTGCAGGTTGTTCATGGGCAACATCCGTTGGCAGGGGCACAGGTGGAGTTGGTTGTGGCGGTGGCGGTGGAGGTGACGGTGGCGCAGGGACAATTGGTGGAGGGAGGGTGGGGTTGTTCCTGGAAATCCATTCCCTCCACATAGTTGTCTGCTGGCCCATTATGTCCACTATCTGACGAAGGGACCCTGCAATTTGACCCAACATGTTTGTGTTGTCCACCGAGTCATGGTGGGCACGATCAGCATGTTCCTGTGCACGGTCGTATGAAGCCTGGCACCTGGCTAGGGCTTCTAGGGACTGTGCCACAGGATGGGGTGTGTGTCCTTCGTCAGTGCGGCGGGTTGTGTGTCGCCTGGTAGCCTGATGTGGCGTCGCCTCTCTCCTTTGTGTCCTGCTCTGCCTGCTTGGGTGTGAGGCCGATGGACCTGCGTCGTGCGCTGGGTTAGGCAGGGTGGCACAGGCAGGAGTGGTGCTAGTGGTGGTGGTGGTGGTGGGGACTCTGCATATCACTGAGGCCGGTGTCACTGGAGTCAGACATGCGACGGTTGTCGGTCCCGGGAGTCCCTGTGAGGCAGATGTCCCTGGCTGTGTGCTTGTGCCCGCACCATCCTCCGCACCGGAGCTGCCTGTATTATCGTCCCCAGAGTGTCCGGCATGTGTGGGGGGTGAGTCTTGCGGCCGGGTGCTGGTTTTCCCAGTCAGTTCACGATCACCTGAGGGACAAGATTGAGCAGGTCAGTCATGTGTACATTACATGTTCATATACATTTGGTAACATTTCTGTGTCTTGTCGCACACACCCCACCCACCACCACCACCCTCCCAGTGAACATGGGGGCCTGTTGGGAGTACTAGTCGTGAGCTCTCACACACCCCACCCACCACCACCACCCTCCCTGTGAACATGGGGGCCTGTTGACAGTTGTAGTCGTGAGCTCTCACACACCCCACCCACCACCAACACCCTCCCTGTGAACATGGGGGCCTGTTGGGAGTAGTAGTCGTGAGCTCTCACACACCCCACCCACCACCAACACCCTCCCAGTGAACATCGGGGCCTGTTGTGAGTAGTAGTCGTGAGCTCTCACACACCCCACCCACCACCACCAACCTCCCTGTGAACATGGGGGCCTGTTGGCAGTTGTAGTCGTGAGCTCTCACACACCCCACCCACCACCAACACCCTCCCTGTGAACATGGGGGCGTGTTGGGAGTAGTAGTCGTGAGCTCTCACACACCCCACCCACCACCAACACCCTCCCAGTGAACATGGGGGCCTGTTGTGAGTAGTAGTCGTGAGCTCTCACACACCCCACCCACCACCACCAACCTCCCTGTGAACATGGGGGCCTGTTGGCAGTTGTAGTCGTGAGCTCTCACACACCCCACCCACCACCAACACCCTCCCTGTGAACATGGGGGCGTGTTGGGAGTAGTAGTCATGAGCTCTCACACACCCCACCCACCACCAACACCCTCCCAGTGAACATGGGGGCCTGTTGTGAGTAGTAGTCGTGAGCTCTCACACACCCCACCCACCACCAACACCCTCCCAGTGAACATGGGGGCCTGTTGGTAGCCATGTACATTTTGGTGAGTATGTGTCCGACGTGCATGGGTTGGGACCTAGGAGATGTGTCTTCTCAGTTGTGTGAGCCTGACCATGTCGTACTGATCGTGGTGCTTGATTTGTACTTACCAGCCTCTTCTCCTTCATCAAGTCCGTCTAGGGTCTCTGGAAGTAGTATCGCCAGCACCTTCTCCTCCCAATCGGTGTAGGGTATGGGCTTCGGGGGTGTCCCGCCGCCAGTAAGGTTGGCTCTGGCATTGTTTTTTGCGCGGATGCCCTTCACCCTTGTCTTCAGGTCATGCCACCGCCTCTGAATGTCGTGCTTCGTCCTTGGCACGGCCCCTGACGCATTCACCCGACTGACGATCCTGTCCCACATGTGGTTCTTTACCGCCACGGAGGTCTGCTGAACTTGGGCCCCGAAGATGTGTGGCTCAACACGGATGTTCTCATCTACCAATACCTTCAACTCTGTCTCCGTGAATTTAGGTTTTTTTTTGGGTGCCATGGTGTGTGGTGCTCTGTGTGTGGGTTAAGTGAGTTGGGGTGTGTGCAGGTGTGTGGTGTGTGATGTGTAGGAATGGTGTGGTGGGTGTTTGTGTGGTGGGTGTGGTAGGGTGGTGGTTGTGTGTCTTCGAATTCAGTAAGCTGTATCTCGAAATGGCCTCTTGCTAGCAGCAATGCTTTAATGCAAAGGATTGTGGCAGTTGGTGGGTGTCGTTTTATAGTCGTTTCTCAATGGTTGTTGGCAGTCAGGTGGTCGGTCGGCGTGTTGAGTAGTGTGCGTTTTTTAAAATTTGGTGGGTGTCATGGTGGCTTGTGATTGGTGTTCGTGTATCAGGTGGGGGGGATTGTCCGTTTTCGTGTGTTAGATATTTACTTGCGGTACACTTTCGGACATTTGATTCTCGTTAGGGATGTCGTGCGTGTTGGCCTTCCGCAGTGATGCACTGTTTATCCTTGCTTTCTTTCCGCAGCGGCCGTGGATGGCTGTGCGTACCGTGGTACATGCGGTTTCATCCTAATTGCGGACACGGAGTTTTCACAGGTCTGGCGGTATATGTGTCAATTTCCGTGGTCAAGACCGTCCGCGGCGGTGGGAGTTCATTAGTTTCCGTCCGCCGCGGACGGAGTTAGATGTGTTCCGTCCACCACGGACGGTGTTTGTCGTCATCCGTCCGCCACGGTCGGAGTTTCGTTACACGAATATCCTAATCGCTATCGCGGATTCTCCGCGGCGCGGCCGGGAGTAAAATTTCCACGTACATGGCGGACTGTACCCGTTTCCGTCCGCCATCCTAATCGACCCCTAAGTTTGGGGGTTTTAGGTAGGTGGGCTGGGGACTTGCTAGGTATAAAGATTCTGTAGGATCTGGAGAGCCCAGGCTGTCTCAATAGCATCACTTTAAAAACGTGGAGATCCTCTTTGAGTGAAGTGTGGATATGATCTCATCTAATCTAGTGTCAGATGTGGTAATGATTGGGGTGGGAGGCTGTGCCATGGGTGTGTGTCTCTGAAGTGTGGGCTGGAATGGTGTAAGGACTGGTACAGGGGTGAGTGGGTTAGTAAGCGAAAAAAGCTAAGAGTCACTCTCTTTTTGACCCCCTACGCCAGTATTGTCCCCTTTTTGACAGTGGTGTTCAGTCTCACCCTGCTCCACCCGTGAGATTAGACGGTGGGAAAAAGGCTGTTGACCGAATGCCGCCTGGGAACATGTATGACGAGAGACCTTTCGGGGAGAATGGGACCGCTAGTAAGGAGCAGTGGAGGGGAGGACAAGGGCTTTGGCACCCCATCTCGGCTAATTATTGGCCACAAACGAATGGGGGGATGACGGGGGAGGTGAAAGGGCAGCCGTTTACTTAACTCATGTCCCAAAGCTGCCCGCCGGGACAAGGGAAAACAAAGAGTCCCTATTAAATTAAGTTACCTATTGGTTCAATGTAACCAGAGACTGTTACTCAATAATCAGGAGTAATATTGTAAATGTGGAAAGGTTTACAACTTTGGAAGGAACACAAGATCATATCTGGGTTTTACTAGTGAACCAAGATATAGTAGAGGGACTTCTGGAGGTCGAAGCCCGCACAATCTCAAAGGCACATACTGTTGTTCAGCTCAAATTTTGTACTCCGATTGATATTCTGAGACCATTGTGTGTGCAGCCAGACAGGGATACAGGTGTAGGGACTGGAGTAAATAGTAGAAATTGTCAGTGACTGGAGCACAGTACCCCTTGCACTGTGGATCTATGTGGAAGTATGGGGGTCGTGAATTCATTGTTGCTTCCCATAAAAGAAGGGGACATCCCCAGGAACAAGGAGACTGCTTCTGGGCAGTCCAGTATCTGCAAAAATAGGCAAGAAGGGGAAATGAGGTTAGAAATTGATACTGTGCTAAATTACAGTAACCCAAAAGATACCCCCATTCCATGTGAGCTAGAACCAGCCCAGGAGACTGTGGGGAGGATGCCCAATGGGGAGAATTTATAGACACCTATGATGTATGTCTATTTCAGGAGACTTGGGGCCAGATGTAGGAAAATCTGATTTACCGACTCTAGAATACCGAATTTTACCGATTCGGTATTCTAGATTCGGTAAATCAGTTGTAGGTAAAAATTCGGTAATTTTTACCGAATCTGTATGATTCGGTAATTACCGAATTGGTATTTACCGATTCGGTAATTGCCATTGATTCCTATGGGCCTACAGGCCCATAGGAATCAATGGCAATTACTGAATCGGTAAATAACGATTCGGTAAAATTACCGAATTGTCAAGGGGGACAGGTGTCACTTTGACACCCTGTTGCACCCCTGATTTTGGCATGTGTGCCATGTGACACACATACATGCCTACAGGCATGTATGTGTGTCACATGGCACAGGTGTACATGCACAGATGTGCATGTATACAGGAATTAGTTATTTACCATGAAATAGTATTTCATGGTAAATAACGAATTCTTAAGGGCCGGTGGCACTGTTTTCAGTGCCACCTACATCTAGATTTACCGATTCGGTAAAATTACCGATTCGGTATTTTACAGAATTTTACCGATTCTGTAAATTTTTGGCCCCCTACATTTCAATCACCAAATACCGGTCGGTAACGGACGAAATCGGCCGTTACCGACCGGTATTTGGCGACCTACATCTGGCCCTTGGTGTCTTGCACCATTTTACAGAAATGGGTACACATATTTTTGTGTTGACGCGAGTGAGAGCCCAAAAGGAAGACCCTCAGGAGGATTGGGTATCTGGGTTAAGACTTCGCTGCGATGCACTATTAGCACTCTGCCGTGTAGCTCAAAGGAAATTCTCACCCTTAGACTTTTGTTTGCCTCAGGTTTGTCCATAAAACTAATTAATGTTTATAATAGGATAGAGGGCAGAAATAATGAAACACAAACTATTTACCAACTTGAGCAACAGCTCTTTACCCCTAGATCAAAATACTTAATATTGATGAAGGGAGTTTTCAATACAACTTTCGAGCCAATAGCGAATGCCCCCCATAATTTAACCACTGACCTGGATAACCATTGGGGTATACCTAACTTATATTATACCAACGTAAGATGAACATCTAAAGCAGGGCAGCTTTAGGCACTCACCCTTTAGTATGATCTTAGAGCCACTAATGGCAGGTGCACCTCAGACCACCAGGGCAAGTCTACCTTCAACAGACTAGGTCATTGCAGCAGAATTGATTACTTCTTAGCCCAAGTCGAGTTATGGCCTGCTGTCATAAACATGGAGGTGATCAACTGTTTAGATAGTGATCACAATGTTCTCAGTTTATTACTTAGTATCCAGGATACATCATATCTTGAGAATAGGGGCTATAGTGATATTGTTGAACTTCAGCCTTCAAACAACTTGAGAACCATCAAATGGGATTGGGTAGCTAAAAATCTTGTGCCATTGACCAATATTAAAGGACTTGTTAAGGCTGAATTTGACCACTTATCTTTACTCCCTACCGCAATGAGTAATGAAACAATGTTACATGCACATGAGAAGGTAGGGGAGACAATTAGAGATGTCCTGGGTGGAAAAAGAAATAATGTATTGCGACTGTATGTATTGCGACTTATATAGCGCACGTATCACCCGAAGGCATCAAGGCGCTTGCCTTTGGAACCCGTCCTGGCTTTTCCCTGTGAGATAACCCCTACTGGGTATCCCCAGGGTGAAAGCCAGGCATCCCGCAGCAGGTGGGCCGCCGTAGTGGAGATTAGATACAATAATGAGGTGAGCAACCCAATATACCCTTGCGGGTTCGGGCAATATTCGTTATGAAAGGAAATTGGACCAGCAAGGGACTTTATTCAAGTATTCTTTGACAGCGTGTTAGGACTCTGTTATAGTAAATCTGAGCACCTAATTGTAATCAGTCAACCGCTATGTTAATTTAATGACTTCAGATCATAATTAATATATACAATGTTACCACACTAACAAAGTAAATAATGAAAAAACCAGGGTTTTATATTGTCTGAATATTATTATTTACTTTTTCAAGACAAAAAGTATGATTTTTTACAAAAGAAGAAAACAAATTCATACAAAATAGGGTACATACACAGAATGTTCACATCAAATATACACAGTGCAAATTAAATAGTTCTTTAGTATATCTGAGAAAGTCCAGACTGCTAAACACAAGATAACATCGTGACTTCAACAAAACAGAAGAAAATCAAAGGATGGTATAATGAATTATATGCAGGCTTGGACTAATTAGTCGACGTTTCGGTCTTTAAGAGATTAATCATCAGACCATCATCAGGACAAGGAATTTCTACATATAGTAGATGACCCTCTGTTGAAAAAACAAAATCTCATTAATACATGTTTTACCTGGTTAAAAGAGTTTTAGTTACATTTCAATACCTAATTAAAAAATAGGTTACAAATTCTATACAGTCGGTGTGGCGGCTGCATAAAAATCAGTTGTATTCAAATTGGAACCATTGTTTATCCTAACAGTTGGACACAGCATATCTACATTTGGTTAGGAAACATTAGTGGTCATAAAGTTTAGACAATAATAAATCACTCACTTATGCCGAATAGATTCTTATTTTCTACGTGGACAGCGTACATCAAAGTATTTGGCTAGTTGGCGACAAAGAAAATGAGTTCTTGTACATCAGAGTTGCTAAAAAGAAGTGAAACAGAAGCTTTCTCAGATGCTGTTGATTTAGGGAGTATACTTCCCTTGTTAGCCTAGAGTGGACACTTTCATTTACCTTGAATTATGAGCTGTAGTTCTTTATGTAGTTCACCAATCTACTGGGCGGCTCTTTGTTTCTGTTTTAAAAAGAATTAAAAGAAAACCATAGTAACCCTCCTTTGTATTAGGGTTAACTTATGTACACATTATTATGTGCATGGACGTTGTCTGAGTTATCACGATTACATTTTGTGTTTACATTTATAGAGTTTAAGAGGTATTTAAGAGGTATGACACGCCTAGCATACTTCTTATTCGAATTAAAACAATCTAGTGCTTTTAGGACACAAATAGTTGCTTTGTGTTAATTGCGTCTATTTTAGGTTTTTTAATTCAGTTTTAACACTGTTCAAGAAATTTGCATCTATGTAGGTTTTTTTTAAAAAAAGACTCTCAACTTTGACAAATTAAAGAATGAAATGTCTAATAGTACCTAAAGTTTAGGATTAATATAACTTTAGTTTCAAAAGTGCTCAGAAAACGTTTAAATCTAGCTTCGATTTTGATACAATTAGGCAAACTTATAAATTACTATGCCGCATTACTTACTGGGCAAAAGTTGGAAATGCGGCGAAGATTTAGTAGCGTAGCACCACAGCACAGTTCTGAAGTCGGCTTGCGGGGAAGTCGCGCTTAAAACCAGCACAATTTATCGATGCGACTAGCAAGCTAGGAGGAAAAGGAAACAACAGGTTTCCACATTAAGTGTTTTGCTAACTTAGAGCAAAAAACCAAAATGGTCTCTTTAGTTTAGGCGCCTCGTCACAGGTCTGTTACTTACTTTATCGCAAACGATTTGAGGGCAGCAATGGTCCTTCTCTCTTCGTGTCAACGAAACGAGCAGCAGTGTTAGTTACTGATAGCAACAATGTTACTTTGATAGGACGTCTTTTAAATACACTGGTAATAACGCCCCGTTCACACGTGGTGTTACGTGCTGACGCGGTACGGCTGGCTCCGCCTCCTATTTCTTATTGGATACAGCAGTGTATCATAAGAAGAACGCGGCTCGGCAAAACAGTGGCGGCCATCTTAACCTATGATGTTTTGGTCATATTCGTATAGGGAAGATCGTAAAATCGATATTGTGTAGTAATAATTTATACTTTTTACACATAACCGCTTATTTATTCAAAACATTTCTAGATTTATTTAATGAGTTTGTTTCATTAATAGGCTTATTCGTAGTTTAATTGCCGTAACACATGAGTCTCGCAAAGTAGTACTTGAAAATACATATGGTAGCTTACATCAGTCAGACTTTAAAGGTTTTTAATACAAAACCTGTCGCCTCGTTAAGGGCGCTCCCAATCTATTGTACTAACCACCAAGGAACAGACAAATATTTTTGGTCAAATAATATATCGCCTACAATAGGTGTATTAGTCCCTCCATGTTAGTTGCAATACAGTAACGTTTCCACCAACTCAATATTAAGGCTTATTCAAAGGGTATGCACATAGATGGGTAAGACCAGGGGTATAAAGCTATGATACAGCAATGAGAAAAGAGAAACAGTATTATTCATGTTAAGCAGGCTAAAGTGTGCCACTCAGTACAGGTGTTCATTCCATTTTTGACACTATCTGCAATTTCCATCCAGCGGTTCTCTTTAATGGTCAGAATTTTGTCACCATTTTTATGTCTGATGGATGGCTTAACCACATCAATGACCCACCAGATCATGTCTCTCTCAGAATGTTTTGCAGTTGAATAGTGATCAACCAATGGTGCATTTTCAATGTTTCGTCGAATACGAGATTGATGTTGCAGAATTCTCTGCTTTATCATTTGGGTGGTTTTACCAATATATAATTGTCCACACGGACATTTGATGCAGTAAATTACATTACATGTTCTACAATTAGAGAAATGTTTTATGTTCATAGTCTTGCCATTAATATCAAAGCTTTTCATGTTGGCTGTGGTATTGCAGGCAGTGCAGGTGTTACATTTGTAGTGTCCCAATAATGGGGACAATTGTTTCATATTGTCCACCGTATTAGGATCCGGAAGGTCATAAGCATGAACCAACCGATCCCTGATGTTGGGTCCTCGCTTAAATGCAAACATTGGTCTATCCTTTAGTTCAGGTAACTCTTTAAGGAGAGGCCAGCTCTTTGTTACTATTCTTTTCATTTCACTTGTTGACTATACGTTCCAAAGGTAGTTACACATACCAATGAAGCTTGGTTTTTCTTTGGTTTTGTTTGGAGCAATGCTTCACGGTTATTATACCATGCACGTTTCATGGAATTCTTGAGAAGCTTATTAGGGTAGCCTCTGTCATGCAGCTTGCTTTTTAGGATTTTTGCTTCATTGAAGTAATCAATGCGTTTAAAGCAATTTCTGCGCAGTCTTAAAAACTGACCAAAAGGTAGTCCATCACGTAAAGATTTCGGGTGATGACTATTATATTTCAATAACGTATTACGTGTAGTTGGTTTTGTGTATAACGTTGTGTAGATAGTCTTGTCATCATTCGCTTTAATAGTGAGGTCTAAAAAGTTAATTTCATGCGCATTATACTCCAAAGTGAATTGTAAATGCGGATTTCTTTTGTTCAACCAGTCATGGAATTGTAAAAGGAGATCTTTATTTCCTTTCCAGATGAGGAAAACATCATCTATATATCTCAACCAACATGATATGTTGGCTGAGAATGGATTCAAATTATCATAGATGTGTAGTCTCTCAAAGTTGTTAACATAGATATTAGCTATGTTAGGGGCGTAGACTGCCCCCATCGCCACACCATTTAATTGCTGGTAGAACGTCTTTTCAAAAAGGAAGAAATTCTGGCACATGGAAATTTCAATACATTTCACTATGAAATCGCTTGGGACAGGATGTGGTCTTACACGGCTGTCTAAGAGATCTCTAATAAGTAGGAGAACCTCATCTTGTGGAATATTAGTATACAGACTAGCAATGTCCATAGTTACTAAATATTCATAGTCTGGATCATAGTCATGATTTTCTAATTTATTAATCACAGAGGTGGTATCTCTGATATATGTCTCTGCCTCAGTTACCATTTTGAAAAGACGTTCTACCAGCAATTAAATGGTGTGGCGAAATAAAGATCTCCTTTTACAATTCCATGACTGGTTGAACAAAAGAAATCCGCATTTACAATTCACTTTGGAGTATAATGCGCATGAAATTAACTTTTTAGACCTCACTATTAAAGCGAATGATGACAAGACTATCTACACAACGTTATACACAAAACCAACTACACGTAATACGTTATTGAAATATAATAGTCATCACCCGAAATCTTTACGTGATGGACTACCTTTTGGTCAGTTTTTAAGACTGCGCAGAAACGCATTGATTACTTCAATGAAGCAAAAATCCTAAAAAGCAAGCTGCATGACAGAGGCTACCCTAATAAGCTTCTCAAGAATTCCATGAAACGTGCATGGTATAATAACCGTGAAGCATTGCTCCAAACAAAACCAAAGAAAAACCAAGCTTCATTGGTATGTGTAACTACCTTTGGAACGTATAGTCAACAAGTGAAAAGAATAGTAACAAAGAGCTGGCCTCTCCTTAAAGAGTTACCTGAACTAAAGGATAGACCAATGTTTGCATTTAAGCGAGGACCCAACATCAGGGATCGGTTGGTTCATGCTTATGACCTTCCGGATCCTAATACGGTGGACAATATGAAACAATTGTCCCCATTATTGGGACACTACAAATGTAACACCTGCACTGCCTGCAATACCACAGCCAACATGAAAAGCTTTGATATTAATGGCAAGACTATGAACATAAAACATTTCTCTAATTGTAGAACATGTAATGTAATTTACTGCATCAAATGTCCGTGTGGACAATTATATATTGGTAAAACCACCCAAATGATAAAGCAGAGAATTCTGCAACATCAATCTCGTATTCGACGAAACATTGAAAATGCACCATTGGTTGATCACTATTCAACTGCAAAACATTCTGAGAGAGACATGATCTGGTGGGTCATTGATGTGGTTAAGCCATCCATCAGACATAAAAATGGTGACAAAATTCTGACCATTAAAGAGAACCGCTGGATGGAAATTGCAGATAGTGTCAAAAATGGAATGAACACCTGTACTGAGTGGCACACTTTAGCCTGCTTAACATGAATAATACTGTTTCTCTTTTCTCATTGCTGTATCATAGCTTTATACCCCTGGTCTTACCCATCTATGTGCATACCCTTTGAATAAGCCTTAATATTGAGTTGGTGGAAACGTTACTGTATTGCAACTAACATGGAGGGACTAATACACCTATTGTAGGCGATATATTATTTGACCAAAAATATTTGTCTGTTCCTTGGTGGTTAGTACAATAGATTGGGAGCGCCCTTAACGAGGCGACAGGTTTTGTATTAAAAACCTTTAAAGTCTGACTGATGTAAGCTACCATATGTATTTTCAAGTACTACTTTGCGAGACTCATGTGTTACGGCAATTAAACTACGAATAAGCCTATTAATGAATCAAACTCATTAAATAAATCTAGAAATGTTTTGAATAAATAAGCGGTTATGTGTAAAAAGTATAAATTATTACTACACAATATCGATTTTACGATCTTCCCTATACGAATATGACCAAAACATCATAGGTTAAGATGGCCGCCACTGTTTTGCCGAGCCGCGTTCTTCTTATGATACACTGCTGTATCCAATAAGAAATAGGAGGCGGAGCCAGCCGTACCGCGTCAGCACGTAACACCACGTGTGAACGGGGCGTTATTACCAGTGTATTTAAAAGACGTCCTATCAAAGTAACATTGTTGCTATCAGTAACTAACACTGCTGCTCGTTTCGTTGACACGAAGAGAGAAGGACCATTGCTGCCCTCAAATCGTTTGCGATAAAGTAAGTAACAGACCTGTGACGAGGCGCCTAAACTAAAGAGACCATTTTGGTTTTTTGCTCTAAGTTAGCAAAACACTTAATGTGGAAACCTGTTGTTTCCTTTTCCTCCTAGCTTGCTAGTCGCATCGATAAATTGTGCTGGTTTTAAGCGCGACTTCCCCGCAAGCCGACTTCAGAACTGTGCTGTGGTGCTACGCTACTAAATCTTCGCCGCATTTCCAACTTTTGCCCAGTAAGTAATGCGGCATAGTAATTTATAAGTTTGCCTAATTGTATCGAAATCGAAGCTAGATTTAAACGTTTTCTGAGCACTTTTGAAACTAAAGTTATATTAATCCTAAACTTTAGGTACTATTAGACATTTCATTCTTTAATTTGTCAAAGTTGAGAGTCTTTTTTTAAAAAAAACCTACATAGATGCAAATTTCTTGAACAGTGTTAAAACTGAATTAAAAAACCTAAAATAGACGCAATTAACACAAAGCAACTATTTGTGTCCTAAAAGCACTAGATTGTTTTAATTCGAATAAGAAGTATGCTAGGCGTGTCATACCTCTTAAATACCTCTTAAACTCTATAAATGTAAACACAAAATGTAATCGTGATAACTCAGACAACGTCCATGCACATAATAATGTGTACATAAGTTAACCCTAATACAAAGGAGGGTTACTATGGTTTTCTTTTAATTCTTTTTAAAACAGAAACAAAGAGCCGCCCAGTAGATTGGTGAACTACATAAAGAACTACAGCTCATAATTCAAGGTAAATGAAAGTGTCCACTCTAGGCTAACAAGGGAAGTATACTCCCTAAATCAACAGCATCTGAGAAAGCTTCTGTTTCACTTCTTTTTAGCAACTCTGATGTACAAGAACTCATTTTCTTTGTCGCCAACTAGCCAAATACTTTGATGTACGCTGTCCACGTAGAAAATAAGAATCTATTCGGCATAAGTGAGTGATTTATTATTGTCTAAACTTTATGACCACTAATGTTTCCTAACCAAATGTAGATATGCTGTGTCCAACTGTTAGGATAAACAATGGTTCCAATTTGAATACAACTGATTTTTATGCAGCCGCCACACCGACTGTATAGAATTTGTAACCTATTTTTTAATTAGGTATTGAAATGTAACTAAAACTCTTTTAACCAGGTAAAACATGTATTAATGAGATTTTGTTTTTTCAACAGAGGGTCATCTACTATATGTAGAAATTCCTTGTCCTGATGATGGTCTGATGATTAATCTCTTAAAGACCGAAACGTCGACTAATTAGTCCAAGCCTGCATATAATTCATTATACCATCCTTTGATTTTCTTCTGTTTTGTTGAAGTCACGATGTTATCTTGTGTTTAGCAGTCTGGACTTTCTCAGATATACTAAAGAACTATTTAATTTGCACTGTGTATATTTGATGTGAACATTCTGTGTATGTACCCTATTTTGTATGAATTTGTTTTCTTCTTTTGTAAAAAATCATACTTTTTGTCTTGAAAAAGTAAATAATAATATTCAGACAATATAAAACCCTGGTTTTTGCATTATTTACTTTGTTAGTGTGGTAACATTGTATATATTAATTATGATCTGAAGTCATTAAATTAACATAGCGGTTGACTGATTACAATTAGGTGCTCAGATTTACTATAACAGAGTCCTAACACGCTGTCAAAGAATACTTGAATAAAGTCCCTTGCTGGTCCAATTTCCTTTCGTAGTGGAGATTAAGCAACTATTGCCCAGAGTTGCAGCGTGGGACCCCATGATTAGAATAGGCACCGAGGCGAGAATTATCGAGTCCGTGGACATATTTGTGCTCAGGACTCTGCCGCGTCGGGAATTGAACCCTGGTCCCGGGCCAGACCTCTGCATCAGGGTCTGCCGCTCTAATCCGTGAGCCACACTCCTCCTACAAGATGAATCTCTGCCCCAAAACTGTGTCCTGGTATAATAATGCCTGTAGAGTGGCAAAAGGCAAGCTTCTGGATGCAATTAAATCTAAATCACAGGTCCAGATTACAAACTCTAGGGCTCGCCATAGGGGGGTACTTAAAAACGCAAAAAAGGAGTGGCAAGAATCACTATGGTCAGATTTGCATGACGCTTTGGTAAACAGGGACACCAGGGACTTTTGGAAAAGTGTAGTAATTATGTCTAGGGGCAAGAAAACCATACTTGACTTTTGTATCCAACCAGAGGAGTGGGTTGCACATTTCAGCCACCTATATACAGATAACTCTAGGTTGCTCAACGATAGACACACTGCAGCTGTGAGTGGGGGTCAATTTGAGTCTAATGATCTGCAATTTACACTCAGTGAGACAGAAGTAACAATTAGCTCCAGTATTTCTGGCCGTGCCCCAGGACCCGATAGGATACCTAGCGACCTATACAAAGAAGATCTTAAAGTATGCAGGCCATACATCAACCTACTCTCTAATAGTATTCTCTCACGTATGGAAACTCCCCATTCGTCAAAATTGGAAGAGATCATGACTATTTTTAAGAAGGGGGATCGTGAGCTTCCGGTGAACTAGGCCTAGCTGCCTTATCGACTCATTACAAAAAAAAATTGACAACAGGTCCTTGCCTGCCTTCAGGAGTGGATCATAGAGGGGAATATCATCTCACAGTGGCAGGCAGGTTTCAGGGAAAATGTAAGCACCCTGGACCAAATTTTTAATTTTATGTGCATTTTTTGGAGGGAAGTCACCATTTGCAAGGGCAAACTATATGTTGCCTTTGTGGATTTACGTGCAGCTTTTGATATGGTCCCAAGAGCAAAAATTGTGGGAAGTCCTAGAAAATATGGGAGTGCCAGCCCCTCTTCTTGACATTCAAATAAGACTTCACGCTAACACTCAGGCACAAGAAAGGTGGGATATAAATGGGGGCCTAACAGAAGTGATTCACATTGATAGGGGAGTTAGGCAGGGGTGTGTATTGGCAATGATGTCATTGGATGTTTTAGCAGAGATGGTTGTGGTGCTCCAAAGATAGGAGGCCAATGGGCCCCTGCTCTCCTTTTTGCAGATGATGCTCTGCTCATACCACGGGGGCTCCTGCAGCTGCTGGATGATTTTTTTTTGTTGAAAATTTCTTTATTAAGCAGGAGAAATCAGTACAACAAAAGGCATTTTTCATAATACACTAATCTATCAATAATCTATCTTTGATGTACAGCATATGCATAGCAAATTCGATTTTCAGTTTTCTTTAACGGTATAACCCTCCCCTGCACTAGTCAGCACATTAAATCAATTTAGGTCTATTGGCGCCGTGACCATGGCAGTCGTAATAACTGAACAATGAAATAATGAGAATCTCATCTCCCTACAAATGCATATTATTCAATAGTGTATTAGTTCGTGAAGGTCTGCATCCCGGCCCGGGTGTGATCTCAGTAGCTTACAGTTACTTCCCATGCCATTCAAAGTACCACAGATAAAAACGGCACACCACGCTCCACCTCCACTCTCGGACCCATGGGTGAGTCTATTCATTGTGTTCTTGAAGTCCCGTCTCAAACTCCGTTATCAATGCATTCCAATCAAGTGAAATGGGATGTTTCCTAAGCACCCTTCGCTCCTCCCTGTGTAGTTCCAACCCTTCTGCTTTACCCCATCGTAACACTTCTTTGCCCCACACCTCTACCTCTGGCGGCCTAGCCGATTTCCACCTCATAGCCACCGCCCTCCGTGCCAATAGTAGTGCGAAATCCACAAATCTGGTAGTTACACTCCTTTTCTTCTCTATGTGACCTATTCCTAGCATACCATATAATGCAGATGTGTAAGGCCTATTCGGCACTAATCCACCTAGAATGCGGATAACCGAATCCCAGTAATGTCCTAACTTAGGGCAGTCCCAGAACATGTGTAGGAGCCCTGCGTCCTCATGTTGACATCTGGGGCAAGTGTCAGCTGCGTCAGGGAACATAGTGCGCAGCCTGTGGCGGGTTAGGTATGCCCTATGCACTACCATGAGCTGTATATATTTAAATTTGGGGTTACATGACACCTTCTTAGGCAGTTGCAACACCTTGTCCCATTCTCTATCAGTGAGGGTTCTCCCCACATCCTCTTCCCAGCGCAGTTTAAGGGGTTGCAGCGAAGCAGCTCTGCCGGTTTTGATACCATTAGACAGCCACTTTGTGAGATGACTACCCGTCCCCATGAGGTATAGCATGGTGGTCAACGTGTTTGTGTCCGGTTCCGACCCGTCTCTCACCCAGTGTGTGGTCAGGTAGTGCGCAACTTGTGCATGCATCAGAAAGAGTGCTGCCGGCGTATGGTGCAGGTGGGTAAAGTCCGCGTGGGTCATGAGTCTACCCTCTGAGAAGAAGTCCCCAACCTGCATGACCCCAGCATCCGTCCAACGCCTCAACTTCCTCACCGTTAGCAAGCCAGTTCCCAGTGGTAGACCCAATAAGGGGATCGTGGGCGCATAAGAAGAATGTCGGTTCGTGTATCGGACGGCCTTTTTCCAATACGCGATCGCCAATTTAAGTAGTGGTGGTGTCGACTCGGGTATTTTAGCCTTCGGAAGCAGAAGTCGGTGTATGTCGTCCCGCTGTCTGTCAGTGTCCGTCATGTCCAATTCGTGAAGGTTGCGACCGGCCAGCCAGAACGCCAGCCACTGTAGTTGGCAGGCATATCCATAAGCAGTCAGGTCTGGTACCCCCAAACCACCCTTGTCCGGGGGAGTTGTAATTTGGCCAGGCTTATCCGTCGCCTGCCCGTTCCCCATACCAGTTCGGTCATTATCGCATTGAGAGACTTGAAAAAGGACATGGGTATAATAATAGGTAAGTTCGTGAAGAAATAGAGTAGTCTCGGCAGCACCACCATTTTAGAGATGGCGACTCTGCCCGGCACCGACAGGGGTAGAGTGTTCCAGAATCGCACCTGAGACTGCAGGGCGATCAGGGCCTTGCCCAAGTTGCCGGACAATATGTCTTTTGGTTGACGATACACCTGAATTCCTAAATATTTGAAGGTCTCTGCCGCCACCTGAAATTGGTGTGGCGCAAATCGGATATGCGACACTACCAGGGGTTTATGAAAGCCGAAGCCATACGACTTGGCCTCATTGATCACAAGGCCTGAAAGCTCGTGGAAGTCATCAAAGATCGTCGGTAAAGAGTGTAGTGGGCCGCCGACATCTTTTAAAAACAGCTATATGTCATCTGCATATGCTGATATGATATGGCGTGTGGCAAGTCTGATGATCCCAGCCGTGTCGGCAATAGTGCGCACTTTTATCATTAATGGCTCCAGTGCAATTATAAAGAGTAACGGAGACAGCGGGCATCCCTGTCTCGTGCCCTTCTCGATTTTGAACTGGTCTGAGATACATCTATTCGTGCGAACCCGCGCCGTAGGGTTCCTGTATAGTAAGGACACCCAGTTTATGAATTCCGGTGGGAATCCGAACCGCTGCATTGCTGCGAACATATATTCCCACCTTAGGGAATCAAAGGCTTGCCGGAGGTCCAGGGATATGCATCCTTTTGTGTCCCTTCTCACATTATCGGGTGACATCAGCTTACTGAGTCTCCTTAAGTTTAGGGCAGTGCTCCGGCCCGGCACAAAACCGCATTGGTCAGGGTGTATAAGGTCCGGAATGCATTGGGAGAGGCGTGTGGCCAGGAGCTTGCTGAGTATCTTATAATCCGTATTGAGCAGCGACAGGGGTCTATAATTCTCCAGCTGCTGGGCGTCTCTGCCGGGCTTCTGGAGGGACACGATCACAGCCTGTAAGGTCGTGCTCGGTAAGGAGTCACCCTCCAGTGCCTCCACGTAGATTGCATGTAGTCGGGGGGCCAAGACGTCTATATATGTCAGGTAAAATTCTGCCGGGAGGCCGTCCGATCCAGGCGCTTTATTCCGCGGTAGGGCTTTAATGGCCTGCCGAACTTCCATTAGTGTGACGGGTTTCGAGAGGTCCGCGCTCTGTGCCGCAGTCAACTTAGGAACACACATGTCAGAGAAGAACGTTTCAAGGTCGTGGTCCGAGAGTGGGGGGGGGGTGGGCCATATAAATCTAAATAATAATGTTGGAACGTGTAATTGATCTCTAGTTGGTCCTGCACTAACGATCCTGCATCATTACGCACTTCTAGAATTGGGGCACTCGTCGGTTCGTTGCGCGTTAGGCGCGCTAGAAGTGCACCCGCTCTGTCAGCTTGGGAGTGTTGTCTTGTAGTGTATTCCCCATAATCTACCACCCTCAGTTCCTCCAGTAGCTCCGCATATTGTATGTGCGCCTCCTGGAGCTGTGTAAGGACGCCGCCCGTGCCAGCGGCTTCGTTCTCGAGCATCGCCAGGCCATCCTCCACCACCCTCAGCCTACTCAGTTGTGTGTGCTTAACTCCCACTCTTGTGCCCATCGCTACACCTCGCAAAGTCGCCTTATATGCATCCCATTCAATTTGCCGAGAGCTGGTCGCGCCTCCGTTTTCGGTGAAATAATTTGTGCTTGCATCTAGCAGTGTTGTCCGGAACACCGGATCCTCTAATAGGCCAGGGGAGAGACGCCAAGTCGTGATCGGGTTAGACAGTCTCCCCCATTGTAGTGTCAGCTCCACTGGATTGTGGTCCGACAATGTCTTGCCCATATGCTGTACTGTTACAATCGATGCCAACAAAGTCCTGGAGCAGAGCAATCTGTCAATTCTAGTGTGTAACTTGTGTGGTGGAGAGTAAAACGTGTATTCCCTATTGGAAGCATTTAGTGCCCTCCATGCATCGACCAGTTCCCAACCATCCACCCAACGTGCCAGCGCCAGCGCCTGCTTCCTGCTCTCCGTGCCGTGCAGTGGTGGGTGCGACCTGTCCATTGTTAGGTCTAATATTGCATTACAATCACCGCAAAGCACCCATTCGTGCCCCGCCCAATCCGCCAACACTCTTCCTATATCGTTAAAAAACTTTGACTGGTCTGTATTCGGGGCATATATACTACCCAACACTATGCACGTACCATTTAGCATCCCTTTCATGAACACATACCTGCCGTCCCTGTCCACTCTCGTTTCTACTGACTTGAAAGGGGCTGTGTTTCTAACCCATATGGCCGCCCCCCTGGAGAAGGTGGAGAACGCCGTGGCGAAGAGTTGGCCCTTCCATTTCCGCAATAGCTTTGCACTCTCCGCCCCGTTTAGGTGCGTCTCCTGGATATACGCTATATGTATCCGCCGCCTATTCAGTTGTGCCAATATTCTGTGCCTCTTATGCACCGAACCCATGCCTCTCACATTCCAGGTGCAGACCTTGTAATTATTAGGAGACTCCTTCACCCCGTGAATGCCCGGTTCTAGACGCCGCCTTCGACCCCCTGAATACTGACCATATGGTAAACATCACCAGTGCTGTGTACAATTGAACCTCCCCAACATTACGGACCCCGCCCCTAGAACAGAGAGGACAAAACTTTAACACCCAACATGGGTATAAACAGTGCGCTATGGTGACTGTGCCTGGGGGGCGTGTGCCCGGTCGGGCGAGTTCAACAGTCACTTAGAAAGAGTCTCTTCTTCAAAGTCCCCATAAAAAGCAGGTGCCCTGGGCCCAGACCCTCCCCCTCCGAAGTCAATAAAGTCAGTCTCTACATTACCAAACCACTTTAGCTGGGTCGGCGATTACATGTCCGCTGCCATCTGCGCCGTGATTCGAGGGAATAACTGTAGACTGCCCTCTGCATCCGATGCTGTCGTCTGTGAACTGGATGGGCTGGCGGGCATCGCCCCGCCGTCGGTATCATGGTCTGCAAGGGCGTTGGACATCAGCAGGGCCGTCGCCATCGAGGCATTCCCCTCCGCATCTCCGAGTCTCTCATTGTGCGGAGTCTCTCGCTCTGGAGACCTCGGGTGCCTCTCCGACAAGTCCTGGCCATCAGAGTTTTGCATTTCTGGTACTTCCTCTCTGGATCGCGGAGATGTAGGCGGTGGCAGCTGCTGGATGATTATCAGGAATTCTGTTCGGGATGGGGGCTGGAGCTAAATAGCTTCAAAACACAATGCATGCCCTTTCATCTAACCTGAAGACCAAATATAAGAAACAACTGTATGTGGGCGGTGGATCACTAGAATTAGTGACAGAGTTTGATTATCTGGGTTTCAATCTCACCCAGAATATGAGTTGGAACCCACAATTGGCCAAAGCCCAGTTAACCCAGACATGTCAAATGGCAAGCATTGTAAGAATTCAAAAGAGAACTACATCTATAAAGCTTGCTCCTGCATTAGAAATTTACTGCACTAAAGCCCTAGGCGCGACCTTATATGGTGCAGAGTTCTGGGGTTGTTCCAACTGTAATAATTTTCTAATAATTGAACATAGGTTTCTTGAATCTTTATTGAACCTTCCAGTGTCTCCTCGGATGAGTCCTCTCTATTTAGATCTTGGCCAGAAGAGGGTGTCACACAAAAGTGTTCTGCGGATACTTATGTGCTGGCATCGGCTGTGGACCACTGCAGCTCTCGCATCTTATAGGGTGGGGCTACATGAGCTAATGTCAGTATCCTGTGTGGACAAGATCCCCTGGACACTCACAGTTGTGAATCTGTTAGTTAAATTAGGACTGGCTGCCCTCTGGAGTGACCTGGGACCGTGAGTCAGACAAATAAATCGAGCCTTAAAGCTGTGTATTGTGGTTTTATTGAAATTGACCTGATAATGAATTGTAAGGGACCACTTTCGATTGATTTTATGAATTTTAAACAGACTGAGGTATTTGAGCCCATATTGGATGAAATCGGACCTCCATTAGCGAGGAAACTGTACCTACAGTTTAGGTATGGTTGCCTACCCCTTAATCACTTCAGAAGAAACTGGTGTAGAGTAAGGGAGAGTGTTGAAGAATGTTGCCCCTGCTGCCAAGATATCACCGAGCCACCTGAACATTTTCTATTCTTCTGCACCTTATACTCCCGATCTCGACTTAAATGGATTTCCCCCTTCGTAGAAATCTGTGTGTAAGGAGATATAAGGAGGCATATAGAATAAAGAAGACAAACACAACGCCTATGATTGTATTTGGTATAGGAAAGTTTGTAATGGCTGCATGGATCAGGTGCACTAAGTATTCTTCTGAAAGCTTGTAGGGTGTAGCACTTATGACGTAGTACATTATGAGGCTCCTTAAAGCTTCTAAGAGTTTTTTTTACTGTGGGTCATTTCTTATTTTATTAACACACAGATTTTTAAATTTTTTAATAATTTTAAATGTAGTTTTAATATATACAATCGTTTCTCTTAGGTACACTGTATGAAGTTCATAATTGCAAATAATGATGTAATTCCTACAATTATGTTGCTACTATAGGGAACTTTTTTCCTTTTCGCACAAACACTAGTACACTTTGACCGAACTGTCCTGCTGTGACTGTAAATAGGTTACAACTGTTTATTTATATTGAAATGTCTTATTTGTATTGTGTGTCTGTAATTGTCTTGTTTTATTGTGTACTTTTAGTAACCGCAGATATCGAAATAAAGTATTTTGATGATGATGATGAAAACATAACTTTTGTGTTTACATGAACTCTGCAGTGCTTAAGTCAGCCCTCTCCACCAGGATCCTGATGACAGGAGGACGAGGTGGATGACTGAAAACCCTGTGCATTTAAGGGGAGTAGTTGAACTATATTCTCCTAACCCAGACACAATCCTGTTTACTTAGCAGAAATACTTAGCATTGCCTCAGACACCACAGTATATCTTCTAAAATGGAGCTGAAAGGGCACACATCAGTGTATCTCAGAGGCCAAAGAGAAACCGCAGAGAGCACAAGGGGCAGGACAGAAAGCACTGTCCTAGCTTTTCACATGGCTGTGCTTCCAGTCCTATCAAGACGCTGGAAGAGGGCCTGACGTGGGTTTTCCTCTCAAACCTGGCACTGCTGCTCTGTCTGGCTCCATGTTAGGAATCATAGCTTGCTGGTTCGGATGCCCAGTGCCAGATTCCTGCTCTGCTGTGGCCATGACGCTTCTGAGTTGCCAGCGAAAGAAAAAAGGTAAGTACAAAATGTATTCAGTGCATGTGTTAGTGAAAGTGTGTAAGTGAGTGACAGAGAAAGAATGAGATTTAGTGTGTGTTAGTTTAGTATGTTTGAGAGTGTAATTGAGAGTGAAAGAGTGAGACTGTGACTGAGTGAGACTCAATATGAATAAATGAAAGAGAGGGCAAGAAAGTGAGTAAAGCAGTGTGGGTGTATTAGAATGAGTGAGTGTAGGAGATATTTTAAAAGGGAGTTGGAGTGAGTCAGGGGTGCCTTTATAAATGGTAAAAAGTGTGCAGTTGCACCAGGGCTGAGAGGCTGCTCCATTAAAGCAGAACACCTGTACCCCAAGAGTTCAAATCAAAGCCCCTGTAAACCAGTAGTTGCAAATGTGGGTCACTGACTGTGAAAGTGTTAGTGTGTGCAAGTGTGTTTATGAATGAGTGCATAGATACATTAATATGTGAGGGCACCCAAGGAAAATGTTTTCAAACCAATGAGGTGACCCTGTAGCAAGTACTATGCTCCACCACTTTCAAGGGATATCCAGGTACCACTGAGTCTGTGTAAAAATTACCATACCACTGATATTTGTCGAAGCAAGGGAACTGAAATACTGTTAGTAAGAATAGGGAGCTATTCTTCAGGCTAAGAACATGCTTTTTAGTATGGAAACACGAGTAATAGCAACATTCTAAAACGCAGCTGTTTATTGCACATACATCGAAGAGTCTAAACCACCTTTACAAGCACTGTAACAAAAAAAAGCACATTAATGTAAAGTTCCAAAACTACTGAGAGTAAGAGATCAAAGAAACTCCTCAAGTAGAGCAGTTTCCATTTCACTTGTATATGATGATTTTTCTCATGTTACCCAGAGAAAGTGACTTATTTAGATGCTGAGGAGAGCCATCCACTACCACCTTGGATAGATCATTAATGGGGCTCTTTCTTCTAACAGGGATTGCAAAGGTGGTTTAGCCTCTTCTAGGGAGGTGTAATGGGAAATGTTGCTTATAAAGACATTGATACGTGTAAAAAAACTGGCATTCAGATTTGGGATATTAGTTAAAGTTTGAAAAGCGAGATACTTGTCACAAATATTGCAGGTATTCCTTCCACCTTATTACAAGGGCATTGTTATGGTATGATGAGAGTCTCAGACTGTCTAGGCAGGATTGTCGCAGACAGGAACAAATGGAGAAAAATGGAGAAAAAACTATGATGTAGAAGAGAAGATTATATATAAGGCCCAATTAGCAAAGCACAAAGAGGTCATCCTACAAGCAAAGACTACTTATTTTTCAGAGCATTTAAAAAATGCCTGTGACGCTAATAAAACCATCTTCTCATTTATCAAGAAGTTGGTAACTTCTACTAATGACATCAACATGAGAATTCTGTGACATACTGGCCGGTTTCTTTCAAGAGAAGGTGGAAAACATCTATAACAAATTTGCGGCAAACAAAGCAGTGTTCCCTCAGGCCGAGTACATGACTTCAGATGATGAAAATAAAAACAGTCTCTCTATATTTAACACCCCCTCAGAGGATCAACTTAGAGACCTAATTATGTTAATTAAATCAGGCTCTCCTTGTGATCCTTGTCCTCCAAACATAATGCACCAAATATCTGCCCAGGTTGCTTGAAATCTGGGACAAACTCTAAACAATGTGTTCACCAGTGAGACTTTTCCTGTCCAATGGAAACGTACCTCAATGCTCCCATTTTTGAAAAAAGAAAACCTGGATAGCGCTGAGCCATGCAATTATCGGCCGATCTCAAGACTCCCTTTTGCTGCTAAACTGATGGAAAAAATTATGAATAAGCACATTTCAGAATATGTAGAAGTGAACTCACTGCTTGATGAATCGCAACATGGTTTCAGAAAAAACGATAGCACTGAATCCACGTTAATCATAACCACGAAAGACAGACGTGAAGTTCTCGATGGAGGAGGGACAGCGGAGCTGGTAGTGCTTGACCTTTCGGCAGGATTCAATATGGTTCAGCCATTAGATTCTGGTAGACCGGCTCCAAGATTTAGGGATAAAAGGAATAGCAATTAATCTCCTAAAATCATTCCTAACAAATCAACAGCAAAATGTGGCAATGGGAAAGTTTGTCTCTAGGCAGTCCTCCCTACCATGTGGAGTCCCACAAGGATCAGCACTAAGCCCTACACTTTTTGTTCTTTATGTTACACCACATGCCAGTTTTACCGTGGCCTCATATGCAGATGACACCCAAATTGTGGTGTCTCTGACAAAATAGGGAAAAGAGCCCTGGAGGCCCTTTCAGTTCCTGCATGAGAAAGGTTAGCGACTGGATTGACAGAACTTGCCTGAAGCTGACTGCCTCAAAGACCGAGGTTATCATTTTTGGCAACCGGACACCGGATTGGTGCTTGTCGGAGTTGGATACTCTACCCATACCCTCAACCAAGTTAAAAAACCTAGGCATTATAATAGATAGGGAACTTAAATTTAAAGAACAAGTCAGCAAAATCACATCAGCACCCTTTTGCGCTATAAGGATGATTAAAAAGATTTAAAAAAACTTACCAACTGAATTTTTAAAACAAGTGACCCTAGCAATGGTCCTTACATGGATTGACTATTGTAATAGTCTTTACCTCACACTTGCAGCAGGTCTCGTTAACAGACTTCAGATTTTACAGAATGTTGCGGAGGGCCTCATTTTTAAAATTCAAAAAAAGTAATCTGCAAGAGAAGCCATCAGAAGACTGCATTGGCTGCCAGTCAGACAAGGCCCTCTGCTTGGCATTTAAATCTTTGCATGGACTGGGACCAGACCAGTTTAAAAACAAACTGAGATGGTTTACGCCAGTGATAACTCTACGTTCAGGTCTGGCAAAGAATATGATGGTCCCTCCATCTAAGAAGGCCTCATGGGGAGGCAGATGTTTCTTTAGGACAACAGCAAGGCTTTGGAATCAACTGCCTTATGACCTAAAAACAGCAACTCCACTGCTTAGTTTCAGAAAGGGCCTAAAAACCTGGCTATTTTTACAAGCTGGATAGGAAACTTTTCGCAGCTCTCATTTATAAGCAGTAATATTCACCCCTGCTACACCTGACACAGCTTTTCTATAGCACCAAGACGCCCTCGGGCATTAGTTGCGCTCTACAAGTTTTATTTAAATTACATTATATTACATTATATTCCATCACTGTGTAATAAAACAGATGGGATATCCATCATATTTTGGCTGCAGAAAAGGCCTTTATGGCTAGAATTAAGACCCTATTTTGCAGTAATTTTCACCCCTGCTACACCTGGCTCAGCTTTTCTATGGCACCAAGACGCCCTTGGGCATTAGTTGTACTCTACAAGTTTTATTTACATTACATTATATCCCATCACCCAGCGACTGCTGAGCCTGTAACCAGACGAGGTCGCCCCCACACACCCCTGCTACTGCCTCCATCAGCCCTCTGGTGCCCTTGGTGCCCTCTGCTGCCTCGCTCTTTGCCGCCTTAGTTTTATTTTTCACTCGTTTTTTTTTAATTCGTTTGTTAATCGTTTTTCTCTAGCGTCTTGCCCCCTTCTTCTCTTTACATCTGCCATCTGGTGCCCTTAGTGCCCTCTGCTGCCTTCAATTCTTGTGCCTTAATCTTTATTTTACTAGTTTTTTCTTCCTCTCGCGTTTGTCCCACAGGGCGACCCAGCCGCCGCTGAGCCGCCCTCTGCCCTCCTTTCCTGCCGCTGCCTGCCTGAGGCCCCGCCCCCCCCTGCCCATTCGCCGCCCTGCTCCCGCCACCCAGCTGCTCCACTCTCCCGGCTCCTTCTTAAGGAGACAGCGCAGAGGTGCAGGGAGCGACCGCTGAGCCTGTAACCAGGCGAGGTCGCCCCCACACTCCCCTGCTACTGCCTCCATCAGCCCTCTGGTGCTCTTGGTGCCCTCTGCTGCCTCGCTCTTTGCCGCCTTAGTTTTATTTTTCACTCGTTTTTTTTACTCGTTTTTTTCTCTAGCGTCTTGCCCCCTTCTTCTCTTTATATCTGCCATCTGGTGCCCTTAGTGCCCTCTGCTGCCTTCAATTCTTGTGCCTTAATCTTTATTTTACTCGCTTTTTCTTCCTCTTGCGTTTGTCCCACAGGGCGACCCAGCCGCCGCTGAGCCGCCCTCTGCCCTCCTTTCCCGCCGCTGCCTCCCTGCGGCCCCGCCCCCCCCTGCCCATTCGCCGCCCCGCTCCCGCCACCCAGCTGCTACTCCCTCCCGGCTCCTTCTTATGTCGCTCCCACGAACGCGCAGCGGGCGCGCCGATTGTGCGCCGAAGGCGGCCCAAAGGCGCGCCAAAAGCAAGCCCGTCTGTGCCCGTCCGTGCCTGGCCCGCGCCCAGCGCCAGGACCCCTGGCCCCCTCCGATGCAAGACGACCCGACAGACCTACAATGCCGCCAGCCTCAACGCACTCAACGCCGGACGGAACCCCGCCTGCTACCGAGACACCCCGAGACGCATCCACGGACCCTTCACCTGCAAAGCCTGCAAGTTCACCTGCCTCCAAACCTGCACCGCACCCGCCAAGCCAAGCACCAGCAGCAACCACCTCAAGTGCATCCTGCTCAACACCCGCTCCGTCCACAGACACGCCGTGGAACTCTGGAACCTCCTCGACGCAACATCACCAGACATCGCCTTCCTCACGGAAACCTGGATGAACGTCTCCTCAGCCCCGCCATCGCCATCCCGGATGGGTACAAGATCATCAGGAGGGACCGCGTCAACCAGACCGGAGGAGGCATCGCCATCGTCCACAAGAACACCATCCGCATCACGACCGACTCCAACGACACCTTCGCCGCTGCCGAACACCTCCACTTCCAGATTCACACCGACCCAAAGACGACCCTCAGAGGCACCCTCGTCTACAGACCCCCGGGACCACGCACACAATTCAGCGAAGACTTCACAGACTTCATCAGCCCGCACGCCCTCCCCTCCGCTGATTACATCCTCCTTGGAGACCTCAACTTCCACCTGGAGAACAACAAGGACCGCAACACTGCCGCCCTGCTGGACAACCTCGCCAACCTTGGACTCAAGCAACTGGTCAACACCCCCACCCACTACGCCGGCCACACGCTCCACCCCGTCTTCTCATCCAGCAAGCACATCACCTTCAGCCACTCCACTGGACTCCACTGGACCGACCACAGCTGCGTCCACTTCAGCTTCAGTAGAACCACGACCCACCACCACCCACTTCAGGCTCCCCACAGAAGCTGGAGCAAGATCACCACTAAGCATGGGCGCAAAATCCGTTCCGCTCGCTGATTTTTAGGATTTTCGGCAAATCCGCAATCCGCGAACTCTCGCGGATGTGGCGAAAATACGCAAATCCGTGCGAAGCGGATTTTTTGCTTGTGTTCGCACTGCTCGCGGTCCGCGGCGCGGGCAGCAACAATCTCGCACTCGCGAAAGTACAAAAATTACAATTGGGGAGGGGTGAAGGAAGTGGCCCAGTCTCCAACTTCCTGTTCCTGTCCAGCAAGCTCCTCCCATAGGGGTGGGGTGAAGGAAGTGCCCCAGTCTCCAACTTCCTGTTCCTGTCCAGCAAGCTCCTCCCATTGCTTAGTCCATTTCCTGGCCACTTTGATTTCGATCTTGACTAGGAAGGATTACTTTTTGTGGATGCTGCTGGATATTTGGATTTGAGGCCTTTTGGATTACTTTTGGATTCGAAATTTTATTTCACAAGGAAGTAAGTTGATGTTGTTTGTTTGTGGTGATTTTTGTGTGTGTTGCTTGTTTTTCGACTTTTTTGGGGGGAAAATCTGCAAGTTCGCGAGCTGAGGATTTTTTTGCTTGTGTTCGCACTGCTCGCGTCCCGCGCAGCAACAATCTCGCACTCGCTAAATTGTAAAAATTACAATTCTGCACATGAATTGAAAACCACCAGGCTTAGTTATGGGTGCATGCATGATACAACTGTTTTGTTGAAATTTATTTTTAACATGATTCTGGCCAGGGCATGGATGGCATTGGATTGTGGTGATTTTTGTGTGTTTTACGACTTTTTGGGGTGGTGTTGGGGGCTTGTTATGTGGGTGGGGGCCATTTTATTGCCTGGTCCCGTGATGGTGGGGGTCTATGGACCATTTTTAAGCCAGTTTGTGTGCTTTGTGCCATAGGCCTGCACCCAGTGTGCTCTGATTTCATCCATTATGGCCAGGGGGCCCAGAATCGGTCTGTTCGCCGATTTTGCTGGTTTTTCGGCACGTTCGCGCCGTGAAGCAACAATCTCGCACTCGCGAAATTGTAAAAATTGCAATTTTGCACCAGAAAACCACCAGCAGGCAGCATAAGCCTTCTGAAACTTCATGGATGGCATTGGATTGTGGTGATTTGATTTGTGTTGTGTTTTTTGACTTTTTGGAGTAGGGGTTGGGGGCTGGCTATGTTGGTGGTGGCCATTTTGAGGCATGGTCCTGGCCATGTGGACGGGGGTCAAGCGGCCATTTTGAAGGCAGGCAGTGAGCTTTGTGTCATAGGCCTGCACCCATTTTGCCTTGCTTTCACCCATTGTGCCGAGGGGGAGTCAGTGGTACATGAAACTATAACCCTCTCTGTGTGTGCTCTCTTGGATCAATGTTAAATTCCTGTTTCCCAAAAATTTAGCAATTCTTAATTTTGAAATTTCCATATTGTGTGGTGTGCACAAGTGTATTCATAAATGCCTACTTGCAAACTATTTATTGAAGTGCTACATATGCAACATATATTTACTGATGTTCCTCTGTCTTCGTTTGCTTGTAGGTGCATAAAGTCAATAAATCCGCATCATCGTTGAGCATCAGTGCCAGGAAGAAGTCCTGCTGCGGCCTGTTGTTCCGACATCTGAAGAAGATGGCTCCAAAAAGAGGTGCCCGTAGGTCCTCTAGCAAGAAAGATGTCTCTACTAAGGAGAAGAAGAAGCAAGTGGCACCACTTACCAAGGAGACTGGTGGCACCACCACTAAATTTTTGTGGGGAAAACAAAGGCCCACCATGAGTGCTGGACAGGTAGCCTGTTTAGTAGTTACATCACCAACGGCCAGTGATGTTGGCTCATCGCAAGAAAGTAGCAGCACACCATCAACACAGGTTGTAACTCATCTCACAAGTACTATTCAACAACCAAAGCCGCAACAACAATTGTATGGGTTACTAGTACAAGCACAAGTACATGCGCAAGGAGCTGTCCGAGAAGGAGCTGTCCGAGAAGGAGCTGTCCGAGAAGGAGCTGTCCAAGAAGGAGCTGTCCGAGAAGGAGCTGGCCGAGAAGGAGAAGGCCGAGAAGGAGAAGGCCGAGAAGGAGAGGTCCATGGAGAGTTGCAAGTAGCGATCAGTGAAGAAGCCCATGTAGCGGTGCATGGAGCGGTGCAAGTGCCCACAATGGTTGTTCTTCCAGAAGTAGGGGCACAGGAGGAAATTTACTTTAGAGCCGGGGTATCATGTCAGGAAGACGAAGGCACTCCTCCTGATGATTCATTTTCTCCCAGCTCCCCACCAAAGAAAAGATCAAGGAGTGTGTGTAGAAGTTCCTCTTCAAGTCCCGCTCCATCAGATGATGATCTGGATCTAGATTGGCACCCATCTCCGACGTCTGAGAGGGAGGCACACCATGAGCTGCGAAAGGTATCAAATGTTAAAAGGAAGGGCCCCGGAAAGCTCATACTTATGGATCCGAACGTCGGACTTGATGAAGTGGTTCATTCTGATGTTGATGAACAGGATGACAGCAATGACCTAGTCATCACACACGTCATTCCAGCCACACCGGCCATGCAGCAGACAGACATTTATACCCTATCCCGACGTCAGGCTGAGCGTGACCCTGGCGACGTGCCACTGGTAGCACCACCAATGCAGTCAAGTAGTACAACAAGTTCAACAAAACCTACAGCTCCCATATTTTCTCCCCAGAGGGGGACTCCATTCAGCTCGACTCCCTCAAGTAGGGTTGCTGAAATAATTGCACAACCCAGTAGATGTCTGCAAGGCTCATCCACCACTGCTTCATCTGGCATTGGCAGTATCATCTCGTGCGCCAAAACCAGAGGTTTCAAGTCCCCAGTTTGGAACTTTTTTAGTGTCCATGCAAAGTATGATAGCATAGCCGTTTGTTGCATTTGTAAGACTAGCGTTAGCAGTGGTAAGACTGGTACCAACTATGGAACCGGAGGCCAGATAGGTCATCTTGAAAGAAGGCACGCTGTCGAATGGTTTGCGCACCTAGCAAACATCAAGGGAAAGCAATCCCAAAGGGCAAGTGGCCAAAATATGCCCATACTAGGTGTTTCATCTGAAGATGACGGGGAGGTAGAAGAAGCGTCAGACATGTGTCCGGTTGCACCCAGTACCCCTGGCAGCACCACACCCTCCGGAACACATAGGCGGTACACTGAGAGTCTGGGAGACACACCAATGCGGAAAATGTCAACACTGATCAGAAGTGGGTCGAAGAAGGCATCAGCATCATCCCGTAAATTTGTCCAGCACACCATTTCAGCCATGTTCTCCTCAGATGTGCAATTTCAACGCAACCACCCAATTGTACGCCTGTATAACACTAAGCTGGCTAAAATGCTAGCGGTGGACCTTCTCCCTTTTTCGTTTGTCGAAGGTGTGGGTTTCCTTGAACTCGTGGCAACACTGGCCCCTAAATGGAAGGTTCCTAGCCGGTTCTATTTTGCCAGGGTTGCTGTTCCAGCACTATATAAAGAGGTGCTTGAGTTGGTTGGGGCTGCTTTGCAGAAGAGTGCTGTTCACACTATACACCTGACAACCGACATGTGGACCAGTTGCCAAGCCCTTGATTACATGTGCATCACTGCACACTGGGTCTCTTTTTCAGGGGTTACAAAACAGATAAATGCAGGTGGGGACTTGGTCGAGATTTGTAAGGGTGCTCGTAAACATGCAACATTAGCTATGTTTGGCATGGAGAAAAGTCATACTGCAGCCAACATTTTGGATGACTTTAACAAAAAGGTCTCGCAATGGCTGCCCCCAAGAAAATGCAAGGTTGGTTATGTTTCTACTGATAATGGCAGCAATGTAGTTAGGGCCATGGAGGACGGTTTCTATTTCAGAGTGCCGTGTTTGGCGCACTGTATGAACCTTGTCGTGCAAAAGTTCTTGAAAAAAGAACTTGCAGTCGACAAAATACTGACCATCTGCAGAAGAATATGCACACATTTTAACCACTCCTTTAAGGCCCAGAAGGAGCTGAGGCGCAAGCAAAATTAACGTAGTATGCCAGTGAAAGCACTTATCCAGGAGGTGGCAACACGTTGGAACTCAACCTTCTACATGCTTGAGCGTCTGCATGAGCTGTTTCCAGTACTCAATGAGTATTTCTACAACCTGGGTGGTGATACGACAGAAATGATGCTAGCGGTGGAGCAATGGCAGCTGGTTAAAAGCCTGACAGACATGCTTCGTCCTTTTGAGGTCTTCACGCGTGACGTCAGCAGGGAGGACTGTTCTTTGAGCAAAGCTATCCCATTGTTGCTGAAGCTCGAGCACCAAGTCAAGGTGGTGTCTTCACAATTAAAAGATGCTGGAAAGAATGAAGCATATGAGTTGGCGCAGAGATTATTACAACGCCTAGTTAGCAATAAACGGCTTGTAAATATCAAGAAACAACAGCACTACATTTGTGCTACTATTCTGGATCCACGTTACAAAAAGCCATTGTTTGGCAAAGTAATAATTCCTTTTGAAACATCAGATGTTACAGAGTACAAAGGTTGGCTAGCTCAGTCAGCCATTCATTTTGAAAGAGAGCGGAAGGAAACTGTACGAGAAGACAGTACTACTAGTGAATCAGCAGGCCATCAGGCGTCCCAAAAAAGCACTTCTGCATCTGTGCCTCTGGCAGAAGTGAGTGACTTTTCCACTAAGCCGTTAACCACACCAGCAACCGTATCATCTGCACCAGGCCCAGGCGATATGTCTGAAGCGGATTGGCTAAGTGAGCTAGGGTTTCCTTGTCCCAGAAAGGACACAGAAGTGCAAAGTACAGGAATGCGGGAGGACATTCTTTCAGTGGTGCAGGCCTATCTGGATGACTCCACAGCGGTCAATATTACTGAGGACCCATTGGCGTATTGGCATGGGAAAAGAAAAATATGGCGAGAGCTCACCAACCTGGGTATCAATTACTTGTCTTGCCCACTCGCAAGCGTGTCTTCAGAACGTGTTTTTAGTTCTGCTGGTGGCATTGTGACTTGCAAAAGGTCCCGCCTCTTGCCCGCAAATGTGGAGCGGCTCACCGTGATAAAGATGAACCAGCACTTCATACCACCAGATTACAAAGTACGAGAATGCACGCAGGAAGAAGAGGACACCGACCTACCTGAGGAAAGTTCTCCTCAGTTACCAGGAGTACAACCGAGTGATGAATTAGCAGAGTATGAGGACGAGTTCTGCTTCCCTGACAGCGAGTTCTGAAAATGAGTCAATGACTCATTAACTGTAAATTTAGTCCTCCTTATTCACTTTTATTCCTGTGTGTCTGTCTTTCTTTGTTTAGCAAGTGCTTCATCACATTCACAACAAAACTGTAATCACCCCATCACAAGCAACAACAAGCCCATCAGCAGAACTGTCTTGATTTTGATGCCGCAGCATTCCTCATGTTCACAACAGTTAGTTGACAAGAACTCAGTCCTGGTCGTCTATCCTCCTCCTCCACTCATCCTATCCATTTCCCGTAATGCTGATGCCTGGATTCTGCACAATGAAGAAACTTACGTTGAGTCCCCTAAAGAGGGACTGGAAGTAGTGAGTCCTCATTTAACCCCTTCAGTGCTAATGACAAGGGTAACTCGTCATGGAGTTTCCATTGATTTCAATGGAAAGTCAATGGACCTACTCGCACACCCCTTAGCATCCAAGTGGTTAAATACATTTTGCTAAGTGTGACTTTTTTTCCCCGATTTGCATTTTTGGCTGTTTGGGGGTGTCAAACTTGTTTGCGCTTGGGTTTACGGGTCTTGGCTGGGCCATTGCTGGCAAGGTCTATTAAGGGATGAAATTGGCCAGTTGTGGCCCTGCTGCAGAACGCTTTAGGACTCTGTGAATTCCAGGTGGAGCCAGCCCTCAAACACAAATTACAGGTAAGATAAGCGTTTGGATGGGAGGTAGTATAATGGAGTGTTCGGAGAGGCGAGAGAGTGACAGTGGTACTAGTAGTAAAGTCCTAGGGCTCTTGAATTAACAAACTCTGTGACAGGCATTTACTTTGGAAAACATTTGGCCTATTGCACGTGAACGTTTAGGCGTTATTATTGCTCGCTTGCCTGTCTTAGGGGTGCTGTCTGTGGGGCTTCTAGGTTTTTGTGGTGTGTGAGCACCGCTGCCACATTTCTAATGTTGATTGCTTTTGTTGTGCAGAAAATCCACGCCGGGAAACTCCAGTTGTGGCCCTGCTGCAGAACGCTTTAGGACTCTGTGAATTCCAGGTGGAGCCAGCCCTCAAACACAAATTACAGGTAAGATAAGCGTTTGGATGGGAGGTAGTATAATGGAGTGTTCGGAGAGGCGAGAGAGTGACAGTGGTACTAGTAGTAAAGTCCTAGGGCTCTTGAATTAACAAACTCTGTGACAGGCATTTACTTTGGAAAACATTTGGCCTATTGCAAGTGAACGTTTAGGCGTTATTATTGCTCGCTTGCCTATCTTAGGGGTGCTGTCTGTGGGGCTTCTAGGTTTTTGTGGTGTGTGAGCACCGCTGCCACATTTCTAATGTTGATTGCTTTTGTTTTGCAGAAAATCCACGCCGGGAAACTCCAGTTGTGGCCCTGCTGCAGAACGCTTTAGGACTCTGTGAATTCCAGGTGGAGCCAGCCCTCAAACACAAATTACAGGTAAGATAAGCGTTTGGATGGGAGGTAGTATAATGGAGTGTTCGGAGAGGCGAGAGAGTGACAGTGGTACTAGTAGTAAAGTCCTAGGGCTCTTGAATTAACAAACTCTGTGACAGGCATTTACTTTGGAAAACATTTGGCCTATTGCACGTGAACCAACACGATGACAATGTTCAGTTAAATGAACTTACTGCAAAACCACCACCCACCAAGCTCAAAAGTAGTAAAAAAACAGGTATGCTCAGATAAAGTTTGAAAAAGTATATTTATATCCCTAACAAAATAATCTCCCGCAAGACCCTCCCTAACCCCAACAAATAAATAGTCCTTCAAAAGTCCCCAAAAAACCAAACTCCCAATTCCCACCCCCCAAAAGTCTCTAAAAAAGGGGCAAGGGACACTCTAGGGATGCAAGGTGTTGAGTTTGGCCTCCAGGGCATCATGCCTTAGGGCCAGGGCATCATACTTCTCCTGGAGGGTGGCGTGATCTGAGCGGAGGCCCTCCACCACATTCTGATACTCGTTCCATTTCTGGACCTCCGCCTCTAGGTCGGACACTCTGCGGAGTGCACGGCGCAAGCGAGCCTTAACAGTACTGTGAGGTGCAGCCTTTGCTGCTCGGCGGTGGCGTCTTCCAGCACGGCTCCGGTTCGCTGGAGCACTGCGCTTACCGGCAGAACATGGGGTCACGGAGGAGGATGTAGATGTTAGATTTGATGCACTGGAGTGCGTGTCGTCCCCCTCCAGTTCCACCAGCTGCCGATATTCGGCAACAGTTGCTTCCAGCCTCCGTTGCCGGGCCAGTACAGCCAGCATACTCCTCGTCGGTTTTGAGGTTTTAGTATTGCCAATTATATGAAGAAAGAAAGACATAATATGTAACCAATGCTCTTTAAGAATATGATTAACACAAAATAATTCAGCAGGAAGTTGTGTCACAGTACAACTAGCAACTAGCCAGCGCAGTACAAAACTATTCAGGCCAGTATCATGGGCGTCCGCAGGGAGGGGCAAGGGGGGGCGCTTGAATCACCATTTCCCTTCCCACAACTCACTTGTATCCTTGGTTTGATGCTCTTTCATATGAAAGAGATCTGGCAGAAGCCCAGGCGATATGTCTGTTTCCCTCTCTCTCTCTCTCTCTGTCTCCCTCTTTATGTCTACCTGTGTCTCCCTCTACCTCGCTGTCTCTCTCTCTCTGTCTCCCTCCCTCACCCTCCCTCTGGCTCCCTCCCTCTCTCTCTCTCCTTCTGCCTTCCTCTCTCTCTGTCTCTGCCTCTATCTGTCTGTCGGTCCCAGCCTGCTGTAATTACCATATTGTAATTTGTCACTGGGCCACCACTGGATACACATCATATCCTATCTAAGAGTCAGATAGTACCATGATCCAGCTTACCTGTACTCGCCACCGCCACTGTCTCCTTCCTCACAGTCTGTACTTCTTGGTCCGACTCCTCTAGCGCCGCCTCCTCCCCAGATTGATCCTCGGACTCAGAGTCAATGATCACCACCACATCCGAGCTGGCCCCGCCACCAGATGTTCCACCTACAAAGTAGATTTAAGAATGTTAGATTACACCACTCACTAGTATTTGGTCTATGAATGAAAAAATGTGAAAACAACAGAAAAATTAATTGACTGTCTACTCTAGTCTAAAGTAAAAATGTCCCTCCTTCCAGGGAAGGCTGTTGTCTTGCTTCACTTTTTTGTCACAATTGTTGAATGCTTGCTTAATTTTAACACACACCATTTTTCTCTGAACAGACAGAAACTGGACTTCTAAGGACAAGAGCAACATCAACTTCAAACCAGGTGAAAGCTCGGCTCGACCACAAGAAATGTGTTCCATTACTCATCAACTCAGCACCAAGCACTTTTCCATTTCCAACTAACTTTATTTTGATATATGTGTTTACTTAAACTTTTAATAAAGCTTTTAAACTTGAATAGACTCTGTGGTTTTTGGTCCTCCAGACTAGAGTGACTGAGCGAAAAGTTTTGCAATTTTTGCAAGGAGGAGTCAGTGCCGCTGACACTACCAGGTTTATACAGTGTGCCAAACACGCCACTCTGAAATATTATTACTCTGGTCTTTGGTGTCCATAGTTCGGTTTGTGGAGAATTGTCCCTGCAACAGTAGGATTATTGATTTTGCTCCTATCTAAACACTATTTCCAAACAATTAAATTAGGAACGCTTGGACAACAATAGGTCCTCTATATTTAAATGAAAACTTACTGGGGCCAGCAAAGGAGCACTCGCCGCCCTGGCCTGCATCCTCCTCCTTTGGAGCCACTGCATCCGATTTTTCGGTCCGCTTGCCCCTGGGCGGACCTGACGTACAACATGAAAGAATGAACAGAAAACATTGATGATTGCTGCTTGCCGATGTCCTTGTAAACCAAATCAAACATTTAGAAAGAACAAGAACCAACTATTTCATCCAAAATGAGGGCTACAAAGGAAGGACTGCACCTGAGCCTCTACTCTAGGGGCAGATTTACAAGCCCCTTGCAGCTCTTTTGCTCCATTCTTGCGTCAATTTTGTGACGCAGCGCCACAACAAGAGAGGCGCCATGGTGTGGCGTATATTAACAACGTTACGCATATGGGAGATGCATCCCATTCTAAAGCCCTGCGCCATTAGGGAGCGTTCCAGCGCAAGGGAGGGCGTTCCTGCGCAGGAACGCATGCTAAAAGTGGCTATGGGGAATATATAAAATTTCAATCAGTCATTTAGGACAATGATGCGTCACTGAAACCCTGCGCCTGCATGAAGCAGACTTACGGCTTGACGCAGCATTGCTGGAGCTGCGCCATCGTTGCAACGCAACTCCATCAATGAGCCGCCTTTACGGCACCGATGCGTAACGCTTCGGTGACGTTTTGGGACCATGGTGTGCCGCATTGTAAATACGGCGCACCATGGGTGGTGCTGGCGTGCCGCACACTTTGCAGGGATGCGCAGGTAATTGCTAATCTGACACTTAGGGGCATACTTACGAGTTCTGAGCTGGACACCTCCAGATGTGCACCAAAACAAATGCGTAACGCAAAACTAACCTTGCGTCACGGCAGATGCGCCGCTATTACAATGCGGCAAACCCTGGCGCAAGGGTAGGCAGATGCGTGACGCATCTCGTGACGAAAGAGGGGCGCATCTCTAGAGTCGCGTCGCGGGCGCGATGCAACTATAGCAATGCTCAGGGCTGCCCAATACTCAACATACCGCATCAGTCCTTACGCCTGCTTCAAGCAAGCAGGCATAAAGAATTGACATAGCAGCGTCGCGGAAGTGCCTGCGTTAAATCTTGTAGATTTCACGCAGGCACTTTTGCGAGGCGCACAGCTGCCTGACCGCCACCCCCCCCCTCCTTGCGTGGGAACGCACCCATTGTGGCGCAGGCCCAGGCCTTAACGTGGCGCATCTCCTTAGATGGATCACGTTGTACATGACTCGCAGGGATGCGCCACGTTTACGTCGCTGTGCGTCAGGTAAGGCAGCGTAAACGTGGAACAAGGGGCTTGTAAATCTGCCCCTTTGTGTCTAGCATTACGCAGTTCTGTAAAATACACTCATACATTACTCAGCCCAATTAAATGAACACAAAATAGAAAACAAATAAGCAGTGGCACCGCCACAGAGAAGGAGAACAGTGCACCTGAAATGCACAGAAGATTTTGAAATATTAATTTACCTCTCTTATCAATGTAATCAGCAGCATTATTGCTCTTTGTAAAAAAATTAAAGCAAACATTTGCAATATAACACAGTCACACAGAGCAGGAGAAAAAACAGAGTAGTGAGTGATGAAAAAATTGCTACTACTACTCACCAAGCCCGGGGACCTCCACTCCCAGCACGTCTAGCAGGTCACGCTCTCGGTCCAGGATATCGGTCCAGCGGTGGGTCACTTGATTGTAGGTGCGCTGGACCCCCGTGATCTCAAAAAGGGCCCGGCACACCTGCCCCCACCGCTTCCGTCGCTCCTGGCTGTTGGTATAACCAGTAGCGATCCTGCCGCCTGCCGCGATGGTCCTGGGGAGACGGCGCTGCACATAAAAAACAAGTGCGCCCACCTCCTCAGGGCTGAAGATCTCCCGGGGCACCACCATTTCCGCCCTCAAGCGACCACACGGGAGCCGGGCACGGGCTGCGGTGCCCGTCTTGGGCAGCTTGACAGCTGTCTTGACCATGTTCTGGGCAGGTGTTAGCAGTAAAGAAGAGACAAAATGAAAAAGAATAAGAGTAGGGAAGAAGGAAATAAAAGTTTAAAAAAGTAGTTGAAAAGTAAACAAAAGTAGCCTAAAACACAAAAATATAGATCTAGAAAAATAGAGGGATAGAAAAAAAGTTAAATAGATCAAAAAAATATTAAAACAAGCAAAGGATGGCAGAGATATACAGAGGATAGAAACACCATGCCCAGACACATGAATGAAAAACAAGATGGCGGCCCGAACACGTGCGTGTAAGTAAGTTCGCACGCGATTTCTCTCGCGAACTCGTGCGAACTTGCATTCGCAAGGCGCTCATTGCGCGAGATTACACGTAGCGGGCGGAAACGGAAATACGTCACGCAAACAAAATGGCGGCGCCCATACTCAACCTTGGGGTAACTCGCACGAGTTCGCGGCTTCCACGGTCGAGTTCGCACGACTCCGCGCCTCGCGAATAGGGTGAAATTACCGAAAAACGAGTTTTGCAAAAGCAAAACCAACGAGCAGGTGCAAAAGTTCGAGCTCATCATTTGTAACCATTTACCTGTAGTGCTTCCTGAAGGGGCCCTCCAGAATCCGGTTGCCTACTTGCAACTATTGTGTGACCCTGCTCTGACAGTCACAGAATAGTTACAAGTATGCCATTGCATCCTGTTATTGCAACAAAAAGGAAAGGGAGCAGACAAGCAGGTGCCAGCCTTCATTAATGTCAGTTGGGGCAGGGCAGGTGTTGTTGTTTGCAAAACTTAGTGCAGGTGTGCTTGGCTTTGCTACAATAATGTACACTCACTAGTCAATCAGAGGGTGCTGTGATGACACCGAGGGTGGCATGGGTGTGCCAGCCAGAGGGTGGCATGGGTGAACCAGAGTGCCAGTGTTGAGAGAGGATGGCAGTGCTTTGCTTTGCCCCAATAATGTACACTGGTGAACCAGAGGGTGCTGTGATGACACAGAGGGTGACATGGGTGAGCCAGAGGGTGGCATGGGTGACCAAAGAGAGTGCCAGTGGTGACAGAGGGTGGCAGTGATGAAGAAAGCCTTGCAAACAGGCTGGGCACGTAGAAACAACAAGTTCGCAAAACTGGCGACCCAACAAGTAAGTTCGCAATTTGCGAAATTGTACAAAACCCTAGCGAACTTGCAGAAACCCGTGCGAACACACACCCCCCCAAAAAATACGCAAATCCACGAGAATTTGCGGATTTTGCGGATTTTCGCAATCCGCAAATACGCAAATACGCAAATTCGCGGATTGCGAATCCGCAAAATCCGCCCATGCTTAATCACCACCGGCCAGCTCACCACCTCCCTCAGCCAGAACCCACCCGCCAGCGCAACGGACCCCAACGAAGCAGCACGCAACTTCACGCTGTGGCTGACCGCCTGCGCCGACGACCTCGCACCACTGAAGAACCCTCCCAGCAGACCCAGAAGCAAGAAGGCATCCTGGTTCACCAACGAACTCAAGGACTCCAAGAAGACCTGCCGCACCCTTGAGAAAGCCTGGCTCCTCGACCAGACCACCGACAACATGACCGCCCTCAAACACGCCACCCGCAAGCACCACCAGCTCATCCGCACCACCAAGAAGAAATCCCTGAAGGAACGACTAGACAACAATGCCCACGACAGCAAGGAGTTCTTGAGCATCGTCAAGGAGTTCTCCAACCCCAGCACCGGCAACAACGACATCACTCCGTCACAAGACCTCTGCGACTCCCTTGCCTCGTTCTTCCACCGCAAGATCGCCGACATCCACAACAGCTTCAGCGCCCCATCCATGCACCCCACCGTCGAACCAACGACCCCCACCACCACCCTCCGCACCTGGACCACGGTGACCACCGAGGACACAGCCCGCACAATGAACACCATCCACTCCGGATCACCGACCGACCCCTGCCCACACCACGTCTTCAACAAGGCCAACTCCACCATCGCACCCCAACTCCGGAACATCATCAACACCTCCTTCAACACCGCCACCTTCCCGGAGAGCTGGAAGCACGCTGAGCTCAGCGCCCCCCTGAAGAAACCAACAGCGGACCCCACCGACCTCAAAAACTTCCGCCCCATCTCGCTCCTCCCTTTTCCTGCTAAAGTCATCGAGAAGATCGTCAATAGACAGCTTGCCGCCTTCCTCGAGACGAACGGATCCCTCGACCCCTCGCAGTCTGGTTTCAGAGCCAACCACAGCACCGAGACCGCCCTCATCGCAGCCACCGACGACATCCGAGCCCTGCTCGACAACGGGGAAACAGCGGCACTCATCTTCCTGGACCTCTCCGCTGCATTCGACACTGTCTGCCACCGCACCCTAGTTCAACGCCTCAGCAACATCGACATCCAAGAGAAGGCACTGGAGTGGATCACCTCGTTCCTCGCCGGAAGAACACAAAGAGTCCGCCTCCCCCCGTTTCGATCCGAGGCCACCGAAGTCATCTGCGGCGTTCCGCAAGGATCTTCACTCAGCCCCACCCTCTTCAACGTCTACATGAGAACTCTTGCAGGCATCGCACGCCAACACAACCTCAACATCATCTCCTACGCTGACGACACCCAGCTGATCCTCTCCCTCACCAGAGACCCCGACACCGCCAGAACCTGCCTACACGAAGGGATGAAAGACGTCGCCGAGTGGATGAAGAACAGCCGCCTGAAACTGAACTCAGATAAGACGGAAGTCCTCATCCTGGGACCATCGCCCTCCGCCTGGTACGACTCCTGGTGGCCCCCCGCCCTGGGCACCGCACACAAGCCAACCGACCACGCACGCAACCTGGGCTTCATCCTGGACTCTTCCCTCTCGATGACCAGGCAAGTCAACGCCGTCTCCTCCTTGTGCTTCACCACCCTGCGTATCCTCCGAAAGATCTTCCGTTGGATCACGACCGAAACCAGGAAGATGGTCACCCAAGCACTGGTCACCAGCCGACTGGACTACGGAAACACCCTCAACGCCGGAACCACAGCCAAGCTACAGAAGAAACTCCAACGCCTCCGCCCGACTCATCCTGGACATCCCCCGACGCAGCCACATCTCCGGCCACCTGAAAGACCTGCACTGGCTCCCCGTCAACAAGAGGATCACGTTCCGGCTCCTCACCCACGCACACAAGTCTCTCCACGACCTGGGCCCCAAGTACCTCAACGACCGCCTGACCTTCTACACGCCCACCCGCCAGCTACGGTCCACCAGCCTCGCCCTCACCGCCGTACCACGCATCCGAAGAGCCACCGCCGGAGGAAGATCCTTCTCCTACCTGGCGGCCAAGACATGGAACTCCCTCCCCACTCACCTTCGGCTGACCCAGGACCACCTCGCCTTCAGGAGACAACTCAAGACCTGGTTGTTCGAGCAGTAGCAAACCCCGTCCCCCTAGCGCCTTGAGACCCTTCCGGGTGAGTAGTGCGCTATACAAGTGTTATGATTGATTGATTGATAGTAAAACAGATGGGATATCCATCATATTTTGGCTGCAAAAAAGGCCTTTAGGGCCAGAATTTCGCCCCTATTTTGCATGCGCATGCGCAAATGGGTTTGCGACCCGTTTGCGCTTGCATAATCTAATAGGGCCATGTACAATCCCTATTCAGCGAGTCGCAATTTTTTTGTGACTCGCTAAATAGGAATTGCGAGTTGCTATGAGGAAGGGGCGTTCCAAGGGCGTCCCTACCTAATAGCGAGTCAGAGGCCTATGTAATAATGTTTTGCGACTGCAATTGCGGACGCAAAACACTAGCGGCCTCATTTATGATCCTGTGCGTCACTTTTACGCCTCCGGTGCGTCACTTTTTGTGACGCACCAGCAGCGCAAAAAATGTGCCTTGTTGCACCATATTTACAAAGTGACGCATCTAGGTAGAAGCGTCACTTTGTAAACCCCTGCGCTACATTATACCTACGACAGGTATAATGTATGCAGGGGGGCGTTCTGACGCAAGAAAGGGTCATAGAAGTGACGCAGTGAAATCTATAAGATTTCACAGCGCCACTTCTAGGACACAAATGCGTCAATTTCTTATGCCTGCCTCACAGCAGGAGTAAGACTGACGCAGGCCCTTTCACATGGGGCTTGCCACACGTGAAAGGACACATTGCTGGAGTTGCGTCACTTTTGTGACACACTCCAGCAATGCGTCACTTTTGCGCCAATCAGATACGTCAGAAATACTGGCGTATCTGTAACTCCTTGCGCCATGATGCGCCATACTGGAAATATGACGCATCCTTGGTGTCGCAAGGAGGGCGCAGTGAAAAGTGACGCATCCCTGTTTTCACGCAGCGATGCGTCACTTTTCATATATGAGGCCCTAGCAATTTACCGCCCTCATCAAGAGGGTGGTAAAGCACTCGCAAATGGAAAGGTCCCCAAGGGACCCCTTCCGCTTTGCGAATGCAAGGAATATATATTTTAGGGGCAGGCAGTGGTCCCAGGGACCACTACCTGCCCTTAAAAAATGGAACAAAAACGTTTAATTTTTCTTTTTTTAAATACATCCCATTTTCCCTTAAGGAAAACGGGCTGCTTTTAAAAAAAACTGCTTTAATTAAAAGCTGTCCCAGACATGGAGGCCTGCTGAGCCCAGCTGGCCCACCATACCTGGGAGGGCCAGCAATGCATTCCTAATGGGGTCGCAAATAGCGAGTGCTTCATTAATATGCATGAGGCATGCAATTTGCAACCCCATTAGAAATCGCTAACAGTGTCTCAGATACTGTTGTACATGGCATTTAGCGACTCGCAAATTGCGACTTGCAATTGAGCGCAATTTGCGAGTCACTAAATGACATGGGCGCACATCTGGCCCTTAATGTTTGTTGTTGCATGATCAGTGACATTATGACAGTATCAACAATATCAGCTGCCTAATCTCACTGACATTTTTATTGTAGGGGCAAACTTTAAGAAACAACAATGTGTTCTGTTTGGATAAAGTTTGTTTAAGGTGTAGTTTGATTTCTTAAAGCATGTCGTTGTTAATCTGAGCGTTTCCATGGTGGAAGGTACATTTTTCACACTTGCTGGTGGATTCTAAGAGCACAATTTGTCCTATGAATGAGAGTTGTTTCTCTTTGGAATTCTAAAGGCTACTACAGAGTTGGTTGGATGGCAATCATGGGGTAATATGTAAAAGAAATGTTCTTCTTTAACGGGGTACAGAAGAGTATTACAACCTAAGAAGTTGGTCTTGTATGTGTAAATCTGCAAAGCAATGCCTACTCCCCTGATCCCTAAGTGCTGGTTGTACTGATGAATCTGTACATTATTACACATAGAAACATACCGAGATGTTGATAATTTGGTCTTTATATTGGGTAGACTTGAGATACCTCCGAGTGCAGATACGACTAAAGTAAAGTGTCTGACAAATATTTAATGGTCTTGAGGATATTCTCTTATATTAGAGGGATCCAGAGTGCACCTCACTGAGATAAGAGATGAGCATAGTACAGGGCTCATATTATAACACTGCAACACCATCCGGCATTGGATTGGCAGGAACAGTGCTAGAAGGTAGTATAGAGGGTAAGAGTAGCAGCAAGCAAAATAGCATTTTTTCCTGTCTCCCTTTCTCCTTCTACTTTTGTGAACACTCATGATGAGAATTATGGGTGACCAGTCAAAATTGCTAACAGAGACTCACCTGGTGTTGCTCCTATGACGTGATTACTACAACTGTTTTTAAATCTTTTTTTAAATTTATTAGACCGGAATTGCACTGTTTTCTTCCAGTTGCCATATTAATGCACACCTGTTAAGTGATTAAGATTATGATGCCTATATTACCCGGCCAGAATGTATGACTTACTTTGGACGACTTGATGGCTTGCCAAATTTGAAAGGAGAAGTTTGTACTGGTGGTCTATTCTGGCTTCACTTACTTGCATTTGAGATTGAATGAGCTCAACACATGGCCTTTAGCAATAGGCGGAAAGGGATCAGCCCTCAAAATGAAAGCATATGAGTAGCTCTAGAATACTATTCTCTTAAGAGGTCAAGATTAAAGGGGTCATATTCGACTTCAGGGGGTTTATTGGACAAACAATTCAGTGCCATTGGCTACTCATACAAGTACTTAGTTAAATATTATGGAAGACAAGAATATATTCTTTCTTCAATAGCACGATTGTTAAAGCTATTATTACCTCAAAAAAATTATAGAAATGATTACTTCCTCTTGCTGAGAATTTACCAGAGGCAGTGAGTCTTCAGAGGGAGACTGTGTGCTCATTAGGCAGTTAGTTGAAAGATGGCTCGCTAGGCTGGTGGCTGGGCATCCATGCAGGTTAGACCACTCAAGTGTTTCTGCACTTGTGACCATCCACATGGGTGCTCTTTGAACATTTGAGGGACGTTGAGCGGGAAGATTTGCTGCGGGACTGTGGAGTTCTGCATCACATGAAAGATGTCAATCTTTGGCTTCTTCTTCACATGCTGAGTTGATGCCTTGAGTTAGGAGATAGACGTGTGAACAAGACTTGTCAATCGGCGTTTCAAAGATGATGGTCAGTCAAGCGATTTCTGCCTGAAGTTCCAAATCCAAGATGTAGTTGTGTCTTTTCTCATGATGCCTGAAACAAAAGGAGGCACTACAGAGTGAAGGATGTGTCGCATCACATTAATTCTTACATTTTTAACACAATCATCAATTACATTGTTTCCATTTTTGTCCATGATTTTTACTCTTTGTAGCCTGAATTCCGTCTAGATCTTCTACTAGATGTCTTTGTTTGGCACATTCCTTTATACTATTGAGAGTCATTGCCTTGTAATCTACTTCTGCATATTCTTCATCTTCAATCAATAGCTAAAAAATTGCCAAGGAGTTTTTACGTCCTTTATGGCCTGTTCCCCCTAGCTGAAACTCCCTTACGGAGACACTTGACACATTTCACCTGTACTATTAACAACAGTGTTGCAGCTTGGCTACTGGGAGGAGTTACCCTGTCCTAAAACAATTAAGAAGAAAACTTGACAGACTGCCACAGCTTCATGTCCTCCATACTAATGCTCCTCTGTTGAGAACATTGATGAAAATTTCATGACATTTCCAACTCCCCAAAATTCAGCAATCAGAGCACTTACGTCTTTGTCAAGATAGACCCATTTCATACCCACTCTTCTCAAACTCTATTGTTTGCCATAAATTTAAGGCATTGCTACTTAAACAGAAAACCATCTGCTGTGGTGTACCGGTATAGCCAAAAAAAAGATGAACACTTCATATTCCACCCAGAAGACTACATGGGCAGTAGAAATTACTCCAAAATATTATCACGACAAACATAACATAATTAGGTGGCAGGTCTTTTGTTATGAATATCCCTAATCTTTGGAACTAACTGTCTGTTGCGATCTGAGAAGCAAATCCATTCTGCTAATCTGGGAACTGAAACAGAACTTTTCAAATTGATTCATTCCTGGTTTGCTGTTCAGCACCCTGTAGCGCTTTTTGACCTAGTTTAGTGTTTTGGAAATGAGCCAATGATATTAAGAGAAATATTAACAGATACTCCAGAGTCTACCATTCTACACAACCTTCAGACCACCTGCATCAACATTATTTTTTGTCAACCAAAACCTTTTTACCCTTTTCTAAAGGAAGGGAGCTCTTACTCCAATGAAAGCAACCGGAGAGGATCCAAGGGTCAGACAAGAAGCCAGATTACAGGTTGACCAAATAAATAATCTGTATATGGGTCTCACTATGAAAGTGATGTTTTAGGTTACAGTAATCCAGAGCACAGCTGGCTTCCATTAAGTAGTGGTTGTTGGCCCTTCTTAGAGGATTTCCCCAAAACATTTATTTTCTCCTGGTTTTATCTGATTTCCTTTTCGTGACCTTAGGACTCTAAGCACTTTCCCACTGTAATGCAGTGTGACAGCACACATGCTCTTCCTACACGTACTAGGAAGTGGTGTTTATCTGACTGGCTTAGGTGCTGTACCTGTGAGTACCCTGTAAAGAGGTATGCCACATACCCAGGGCAGGTACTGTACTGGCTACTAGTGGGCCACAGCACTGATTGTGCCACTCAGAAGAATAGCCTTTTAAACGTGTCTGTACCATGCTATTGTAGGCCTGTATGTGCGCAGTTGCACTTATGCTCAGGTTGGAATTTCTAAACCATTAGCCAATGTTGGGAGAGCCGTTCCCTACCACTAGGACATCCCTAGTATAAGCCCTGAGGGTAGGGCAAGTGATAGGGGAAAGGCAGGGTAGGTACACATGTGTGTTCTCTACCCAGGTACTGAAAAATTCTCATGTGGGTTTTCCCTACCTAGCTGGTCTGCTCTTCCCATGGGTCAACATGGGGAAACTGCTGAATGACTTTTAAACTACAGTTTTAGCTTACAGCAGGGAGAAGCCTCGTGGTGTTTTCAAACCTGCCTTTAAACCTGCCATTGCAGGCCTATGTGTACGCATGTGCACTTATGCTCCAGTTGACCTTTCTCAATCATTGGTTATCATTGGCCAATGCTGAGGATGCCTTTCACTAACATTAGAACATCCCCTGGGTGAGCCCTTGGGGGTGGAGCCAGTGATAGGTGAAAGGGCGGGCAGGTACACATGTGTGTTCCCTGCCCAGGTAGTGAAGAACCCCCATGTGTATTTTCACTACCTATGGGGTCTGCTCTTCACATAGGTTAACATCGGGGGATGGCTGAGAGTACTTTAAGTTGCAGTGGTGGCTTAAAGTGGAGCAGCCTCATGTTGTTTACTATCACTGGATTCACAATGACAAATCCTCCCGTGTGGTAAAGATGGATTTGTCATAAATAGCTCAGAAATGCCATTTCTAGAAAGTGGGTATTTTTCTGCGCTGAACTCTTTGATGTGCCTTTTAGTTTGATAGTCAGAAACCGGTCCTAGGATGCTTGATTCCGGTCCAGGGAAGACATGTCTTGGCAGTTCGGGCTGGACTGTTCCCATGAGGCACAGGGTCAGACTGATTTGCATATGGCCATGTCTGAACTGGGGTGGCGGAGTGAGCTAAAGAATGGTGATGGATTAAACCCAGATCAGTTGACTGGGGGTGAGCGTTTGATTTGCTCAAACGCTTCGTCCATCATCCCCTTTTGTATCGCTTTGTTCGCCCTAAGTTGGCAGGGTATGCTCAGACGTGAGTCCCTTGCTCACTTTGTCACTGGATTCAAGCTAGCCTGGCTGATGATGGCTGAAATGCCAGAAACCGGTCCCAGGATGCTTGTTTCCGGTCCAGGAAAGACATGGCTTTAGCAGTTCGGGCTGGACTGTTCCTATGAGGCACAGGGTCAGACTGATTTGCATATGGCCATGTCTGAACTGGGGTGGCGGAGTGAGCTAAAGAATGGTGATGGATTAAACCCAGATCAGTTGACTGGGGGTGAGTGTTTGATTTGCTCAAATGCTCCGTCCATCATCCCCTTTTGTATCATTTTAGTTTGAATCCAGTCCACACTGGAGGATGAGGGAGCATATTGCAGCCACGGCCCGTGGAGGGAGTTCCGTGGGGCAGAAAGGCAGGGTGGGGGTGCTAAACACCGGAATATGGATAATGTGAGGTAAGTAAACAATTTAATAAATAAAACTCATTTCGTAGCGCGCCCAACATCGCATTTTGAGATGCAGGGCGTGCTACGAAATTCGTTTTATTTCTTAAATTGTTTACTTACCTCACATCATCCATGTTCCGGTGTTTAGCACCCCCCACCCTGCCCCTCCCCGCCCCGCCTTTCTGCCCTATGGAACTCCCTCCACGGGCCGCGGTTGGCACATTGGTGTATTCCCCAGAGACAGCCATAAACACTGGGCAAGCAACTGGAATGAAAGACCTCTGACATTTGAGGACCTGGCTGGATAGATTGGAGGTTGAGATTTTTTCCTTGGTCTCTGGGAAGCCTGATCATGGCCCTACTAAAGATTAAGGTCTGCATTCCAAGGTCTTTTGGCAGATAGGACTGAAATGTAGGGTAGACATGTGCGGTTAAAAGGGAACCTTCTGAACCACCCCCTACTTCAAAGGCACACTACAGTGTAACTACTAGTGCCATACTTCAGCAGGCCAGAGATACACTTGTGGAGATGTGGCACCAGACATTCTGGACAGCCTAGTGCACACTGCCGGAGGAGTCTGTTGAGCACAAGGAGGAGACTGCCATTGCGCTAAACCATGCATCCTGCCTGATTAGTGGCTGGCCTGGGCTGACTACCTGCTGCGTGTGGTGCCCTGAAGTGTGCTCTCCAAGGGTCTGTTGGCTTGCACACTGTTTTTTGGGAGGTCTTAGGGACATTAAAGACCTCCCATGAGGGACCTACTCCGTCTATGTTTTTCACCTGGAGAGTGGTGCCCTCTCAAGCACGTACTTCGTCTGCTGGATCCTGAATGCAGCGAGGGGTGAGCGTGGACCTAAGTATTGTGCCTTGAGACCCGATTGCCTTGTACAGAGCCCCCTAACCATGCCAGCATCTAAGGCTGTGGCCCTGCATCATTGGCTGTGGCCTCAGCACGCACAGGCATCTCATTGGTGGTGAGCGGATTCACTGGTTGAGGGACTCAGCGTGGCCCACTTTGTCGACCCTGCCACATCTCTCTCGTGCAAAAAAGACAATTGATGGACAGAATGAAGAACAATTACATACATTAACTCAGTACAGAGATCTGGACCTAAATCCATTGTTTTTTGTTCCCTATACCATTCCAGTTTGAGCCCATCCATAAGCAAATCAGTCTTGACCCCTGTGCCCAATGGGAACAGTCCAGCCTGAACTGCCAGGACAGGTACTCCCTGAACTGGAAGCAAGCATCCTAGGACCAGTGTTGGGGGTATACCCCATATCAGCCAGGATAGCTTGATTGCAGTGGCATGGAGAGCGCGGGACCCACGTCTGGGTATACCAGTCCCACTCGGTGTGACAAATGCAAAAAGAACAATTGATGGAAAGAATGAAGAACAATGTCATACATTCACCCCAGGACAGAGATCCGGGCCTAAATCCATCATTTTTCTGCTCCCCATGCCATTCCAATTTGAACCCAGCCAGATGCAAATCAGTCTTGACCCTGCGCTCAATGGGAACAGTCCAGCCCGAACTGCCAGGCCAGGTCTTTCCTGGACTGGAAACAAGTATCCTAGGACTGGTTTCGGGGTTTCACCCCTCGTCAGCCGGAATAGCTGACTCCAGTGGCATGGAGAGCATGAGACCCACGTCTGGGCATACCCGTTTCAATCGGGGTGACAAATGCAAAAAGAACAATTGATGTACAGAATGCAGAACAATCTCATCGATTCGCCTCAGTACAGATATCTGGGCCTAAATCCATTGTACAACACGCCGACTGCATGCTCATTGCATGCTGTTTCCAATTTACAGGTTGTGACTCTCAGGGGGAGGACGCATCATGTAGGAAGTCTCTTTTGTGATGCTAGTGTATTTATTGTGTGAGAGTGCTGTGCCAATACTTTACAAATTGCCTCTGTGAGTGCCAGGCTACCCAAGTGTGATTGCAGGTTATACAGTGAGTGTATTCGCCTAACCCTAACAGGAGTGGTATGGTCTGCCTAGCTTTGGCACTACACCAGCCAACCAGAAAGTACCAATTCCAACAGTTGTCTTTAAATTTCCTACACTGATCTTAAACAATTTAGATTAATGATCCCAAAGTTAACAAAACTAATATTTCAATAAAAATCTAAACCTTAAAGTTACAATTTAAAAAATGTAACGTCGGATCAGAAATCATCTAAATGTTTATGTCCAAAAAGCATTAAAGTGAAGTTTTCAATTTTGTTATTTTTTTTTTACTTTCATAAGAGGCTCAAGACACAGTTATACAGGATGCACCTAGTTTCATCCTGCAGTAAGCAGGAGTAAATGTACTCTTGCCTATTTCAGCTTTGTTCTCAAAGCCATATGGTGTGCACCAGAGTTTAATGAATAAGACACGAATAAGAGAAGAGTGGCTCAATGGTTAGAGCGGCAGACCCTGATGCAGATCTCTATCTCGGGACCAGGGTTCAATTCCCCGCCTCGGCGGATCTTGGGCTCAAAAATTCCACGGACCTGATAATTCTCCCCTCGGTGCCTATTCCAATCATGGAGTCCCACTCTGCAACTCTGGGCAATAGCTTGTTTAATCACCACAACGGCCCCCACAATTCTAAGGATGCCTAGCCTCCACCTTGGGGGTGCCCATGAGTGGACACCTCACAGGGAAAGCCAGGATGGGTTCCACAGCGGTATTTGTACAAGCGCCTTGAGACCCTTGCGGGTGAGTAGTGCACTATACAAGTATCAATGCACATTTACACTTTACATTGCATGCATTTAAAACACATACGATTACAACGCGGTTGTTACAAGGTTGTTACAATGACCGCATTGTTATATCACAGTACATTACAATTCGACTTGCTGTAGGGGGCGCCCTGGACTTGGGAACAGTATAATTTACTATTCTAACTTCAGTGGGCGCAACAGTAGGGAAGGTGTATGAATAATAAATTATACTAGTCCTTATGTTAGTGCGCCCCCTAAAGCAAGTAGATGTAACAACTTGCATTGTAATGTACTGCGATGTAACAACGCGGTTGTTACAACGACCGCGTTGTTACATCGCATGCGTTGTAATGCATGCAATTTAATGTCTGTTTCCCGAGTTTAAGATTTGTATGAATGCTATAAATGACTAAGCCCTTTTCAGTGATCTGTCGGTGAGCATCAGATAAAAGCATTTGTTCAGATCATTATATGTCATGTCCTAAATATCGTTTATAAAAATATTGTCCCATTGGTGCAAATGTACTATCATTAACTTCAATGGGGTGATATTTTCGTAAATGATATTTAGAACACAATATTTATGTTAGACGATATTTTGCCTACAACATTCTGGTACCATTCAGAAGGGTTGTGCATGTAAACACAGTTGATGCATACATGTAAGGGTGGAGAGATGGGATAATTAGAACTCCTCCTGTAATATCATATTTGGATACTGTGGTCAAGGATTATCAGGGGTTTGTGACTTGACTGCAACAGGACATGTGTCCACCTGGCACATTATGCGAACTACATGCCATTTTGATGTTGGCAATGTTGTCTGTTGTGCCAACATTTCCCATAATAGAGAAAGGCCACTTTAAATGCAATAGAAAATTTATGAAATGTAGGTTATACAACCTACTTTCACTACCTACAGAGAGGACGTAGCCAGCTACTTCCTGGGTTTAACTTTTGCAATCAATGTGTTTTTTTGCCAGTTACCCTGCTGGCTATGATTGCCAACATGTACTGAGATATAAGGCTATGTCAGCAGAAAGAAGTCCAGACCTAATCCCGACCCTACTCAGTGCATCCAAGGCTGATCCGGGGACTCAGTAAGGACTTCCACACCAAGGGGAGAGCATTATTGATTTTGTAGCACACAGCTATTTGCAGCTGTCATGCTTCATTCAGTGAGAGTGTAGGTGGACTAGTGTATCAGTAGATCAGGACATTTCCTGCCAATAATGGCTGTGACAGCTTGTGCAAGCTCATTGGCCCATCAGGCGATTATGAAATAATGCTGATCTATACAAAAATATTTGCAATGTGACAATCTCATAGTTGCATACAAATATTTGTTCTTTGTTGAAGCCATGAGACCGGTGGAGGACTAGGATGCATTGTAATTTCCCCTTGAGACAAGGATTGACTTGGCCACATTGCCAGTTTGTGGCTGTGTTCTTTAACAGACACTGAGGAATCGAGATGGTGGTGTGTTCAGCATTGAGTCATGTCTTCTTTTGTGGTATGACACGGGTCAGTGCCAGTGCTTATTCCAATACCAACCCTCACATTCAATGGACTATCGTGAACAGGCAATTGCATGTATGCAGACTCCTGTATCTTTAAGAGGTGATGACAGAAAAAGACATTGCTGCAAAGGCAAGGACCAGAAACCCAAGAACAGTATGTGCCCCTCATCCTTTGTGGTACAAACTACTTATCGGATTCTATTTTTGATGGTTCAACAAATTGTTGAGTCCAAATGTTGAATGTTAAGAAATTTAAATAAAAAAATGCTGAGAACAGAGGTTGGACCTAGGGCTGGTGAAAGAATTCATGTATTACTTCACATTTTGCTTCAACTGTACTCGAGTACTGACCAAACAAGGATTTGCAAAGGGTCATGATCCAAGATGGGGCTTTTTTTTTTTGGTGTGTCAGGGCCTATTATTTTTATCCCAATCCAGCACACACACGCACGTTGAAAACAATAATAAATTACACCCCGGCCAATGAACAGCTGCAAGATGGATGTGACTTCTGCTTGTTTTTAAGTTGGCCCAGGTTTTAACCTGAGATCTATAAATCATTTTGTACCGTGATTCTGTCCCGTTTGGACTATGCTAATGCCGTTTATGTAGGTCTAACAAGCTACCTCCTGAACAAACTTAAGGTTGCCCAAAACTCGGTGGCCAGATGGTTGTTCGGGTTGTCTAACAAATGTAGCGTACGAGCTCATTTATGCTCCTTACACTGGCTCCCAATGGAATCACGAATAAAATTTTAAATTCTGGCTATTACCCATAGGCTCAGGTCCGCCCTATTTGCAGAAGAGGATTATTTTTTACAACCCTATGACACAGTTGTGGTCCTCTTCTCAACTTCTGGTACGGACTCCTAGGTTTAAACGTCAAAGGCTCGGGGGGAGTTTCTTTGTGCGAAAAGCCTCCCTAGCCTGGAATGCTTTGCCCTTAGTGCTGCGCAGCATCCAAGATCCTGCAACTTAAAAAAAAAGCTTAAGACCTTCTTCTTTTAGCATTTCTGGTTTCTGTCGACTTCCTTTGAGCATGCGCCGGGACACTCTTGAGTATCCACACGCGGTATAAATTCATCCAATATAACATAACAAGTCCATGCCCAGCAAACCCAGTCGCGGCTCGCATGACTCACTGGTGGGGGGGGAGTGGGGGTTAATAATTTTTATTTTTTTTAATACCATACCGGGTCCTGCGCCGCCTCCGCTCCTGACCGGGTCCGGCGTTTTCCTGCTGCTTTCCTGCTCTCCTGCCTCTGGCAGGAACAGGAAGCAGGCAGCCTCCCACCCCTCCCCTAAGCCAATCACAATGCTGCAATGGAGAAAAGTTGGCCTAATGGCTAGGGCGGTCAACCTCGAATCTGGGGAACCGGGTTTGAATCTCGGCAATGACGCTGAACATCCTGTGATTCTGAGCAAATCACTTAATCTCCCTCTCCCCGAGCCTAATAAAAATGAATGTGTCCTCATGTAACGCAACTGGTGCTTTACACCCGATACCTTCGGGTCAAGTGTGCGCTATATAAAACTCCGTAAAAAAAAAAAATATATATATGGCAGCGTTGTGAATGGTGGGGACAGCGCCCAGCCGGGCACCTATGGGGAGGCCATTTTCTAAACTGCAGAGTGTGCATAACAGGTTTGGTCGGCCCCAGTGGGCCGACCAAACAGTCTGGGGCCACAGCATTGGGCAAGCCACTCCTCCAGAAAAGGGGGGGCCAATCGGCCCACACGCACGCATGGCGTGGCCCGGCCACTCCCATATCCCTCCCGGTCCCTTCGTGGTGGCTTGCCCCCGCCCTTGCCCCGGAAGTAGTGGTGCACTTCCGGGCCAGGGGGGCGGGGCCGCGGCTGCGAAGGTGTTAAGAGCCTGGGGAGCGCGGGAAGCGGCCTCTTTGTGCCCGCGCATCCCAGGCTCGCTCCTCGCCCCACCGTGGGGCTGTGTAATTTTCTCTCGTTTTTTTGATTTCAGGTGTGCCTCGTAGCTGCGGAGGACTGCGGGGATTTCCTGGATCTCAGGCCGACGCGTTTCTGAGGCGGAGCGGGAGAATTTGCCGTGACCAAGCGGGCGTGGTGATCCGGGGAATCCAGCAGTTACCGGACTCGACTGGGGGCCGCTTCCGCACCGTGGGACGCCTGTGGAGCATCGGGACACGAGGTATTTTGCGGGGCGGGCGTGGGGCTAGACAGCGGCTCAGCAAACGTGCAGGGAAAAGCCGGTTTGTAAAGTGCTCACAGCACAACGTGCAAAGCGTTCGTTATTCACGTATGTTACTGAGGCTTGAGCTGCTTACTTTAGAGATCGTCTGACCTGACCTTTTTAAGTTCCTGGTTTTAACAAGTTAAAAGCCAGAATACGTGAGTCGTGTGTGCGCTGCCCTTTGTGGGGGAGTTTTCGATTTGTTTTTGTTTATATTCCACAAACTCGGGGCAGGCTCGGCTCTGGCTTTCGGTGCACCTATCGGCAGAGCGTAAACAAAGTTAAGCAGGGACAGCTAGGGCAGAGGGCGGATGGGAGACCAAGGAAGGTTTCTTTCAGTGAAAGCAAATTTTGAAATAACAAAGTACTAGAGTTAATCAACATAGTGAATGTGTCTCCATGTAATGCAACTGGTGATATGTGAAGTGCTCTGATACATTTTTAAATAGGTATAAGATCGGTTGTGTGTCTTACAAAGGTGGTTGATTTAGTGTCAGGGCCCCCAAGGAAGTTAATTGTTTCTTAAACATATAAGGGCTTGACTTATTTACAATTAAAAGGCACCCAGGGAATTGTTTAATTTTTTGTTTTATTAGATAAGGGCTGGACTTAGCTACAATTTTAATAAGTACATGATCTGTTGTGTGTCTGGCAAAGGTGGTTGATTTGGTCTCAAGCACCATAAACTTCAACAGTGCGTGGACAGTCCAGTCAATAAGTTCGGTTACAGCTGGGAAGAGAAGTTTCCCATGCATAAATAGCCACAATTGGAATTTAACATATTTTCTATTTCAGGTAAACAAGACTAGGATCTTGGTCCGCGTATTCCAGCTCGGGCGCCTTCAACTGGGTCAGGTACGGAGCACGGTGTGCTCATAAGTATGTCTGCAAGAAGGGGGCACGGGAATGCGAACGTGGGTTTAATGTATCAAAAAATGATGCGCAGAATGTCTGCAATGGATAAGCGACTGGGGAAGTTTGACAAACTGGATAAGACCGTAGCGGAATTGGGAGCAAAGGTAGATGCTCAGGCCGGTCCATCTGGAAGACCTAAGCGGACAATAGTGCCGCCCAAACCAAGGGGCGTATTTGAGACACCACCCAAGCGGGCAAGAACTAAGAGGGTGGGGGGTCGTTCACAGAGTCCAACTCCCAATGTACCGCCAGCTGCACCTATCCCCCCACCTCAGGCCCCGTTGGGCGTCCCGGCACCGGTACCCCAGCTGCCAGTGGCAGTGCCAGTAGTGCCGGCCATTACAGTGGCGGCACCGGTAGCGCCAGTGGCGCCACCGCCCACTCCGGTTCCCTTGTGGGGCCCGGTACCGAGTGCGGTCCCTCCTTTTCTGCCCGCGTCGGGTCCAATGCCAGCAGAACTGGCAGCCCAGATAGCAGCTGTCCTGCCCTGGTTAGGTGGGGGAGCGCTGCCGGCCAACACGAACCTCACAGCAGAACAACAAACATTGATTGCTCAGATATTGTTGGCTAGTGGTCAGGGCAGCACGCCACCTGCACCAGTTTCTCCCCAAACAGGTCCAACGAACAATGGGGGTGCAGCCAAGACCGTGGAAGCGACGTTACTCAACGACAATGGTAAGGAGGTTGCCCTGCCACTGCTGGGCGAGGGCGCGATGCCCTCCAGGGGGGAGTGCCTAGCGCAACATGTGTCACAAAGTGTGAAAGAGTTGATTTGGGCTGACAAATATGTTAATATTTTTTCATTACTGATAGACAACAGGGAATGGGAATATGCAAAATCACAGAAAGATATGATGTTGCCTAGTGAATGGAGAACAAAATTGTACAAATTTAGGGTGGAAGAAACCATCATCAATTGGGTAAGGGCCTTTGCGGTGTACAGTGCAGTAATTGGTGAACGTTTTCCAGGAATGCAATCAGTTATGAGCTGCTATCAGAGTAGGATCACAATGTACCATGAGAATCATGTGGGGGATGTTTGGAAAGAATACGATATAGCCTTCAGAAAGTCTAGGGAGTTCAATAAGTCTTTGGCATGGGACAAGGTGGATTCTATTTCTTGGCATTCACAATTTGAGACGGGTCAGGGTGCAAGCACTAGCACTGCCTGGAACAAAAGTTATTCTCCCAGGCCACAACAGCCATTCCAGCAGCCCTTTCGACCAGCGCAGGGGGGGGAGACAAGCCAAAAACCCAGAGGCAATGGAGGTGCGAAAGGGGTATGCTGGGACTTCAACAAACGGACATGCAACAGGGCAACGGGCACTTGTAAGTTCAGGCACGCGTGCAACCTATGCGGCCCCCCTTCCCACCCAGAGGCGACATGCCGGAATAAAGGCAATGGGTCTGGTAATAGGGGAAGGAAGAAACCAGAATAAGAAGATCCATCCCATTATAGCACATTCGCCTATTCTTTTGTTGGCTATGATCCCCTGGCTTAATAGGTACCCTAACCACACTTCTGCGAGACTGTTGCAAGAGGGTTTCACCCATGGTTTCCGAATTCCAGCTGGGGGTTATGTCAGGACACCACAGTGCAGAAATCAGCTGTCAGTTCTTTCCAATCCCACGCTGGTGGCGAGCAAAATAGAAAAAGAGTTGCGTTTAGGTAGGGTAGCGGGACCTTTTCATGTCATTCCTACTCAGAATTTTGTATACTCTCCTTTGGGGGTGGTACCAAAGAAGGAGAAGGGAGAGTATAGGCTCATCCACAACTTGTCTGCACCTAAGGGCCTATCTTTGAATGATGATTTTGATGAATCAATTTGCAGCGTTAAATATGCGTCCTTTGATCAGGCGGCGGACATGCTGAGGGGCTTGGGCGCGGGGGCACTGATGGCCAACTCAGATATTGAGTCAGCCTTTAGACTGCTCCCAGTTCACCCGGAGGACCAGCGCCTCTTAGGTTTCTCCTTTGAAGGGAAGTACTACATGGATAAGTGTATGCCCATGGGCTGTTCCATTTCATGTGCATATTTCAAACAGTTCAGCTCTTTCCTGGAATGGGCCCTAAGGCAATCTACGGGTCACCAGTGTGTCTTGCACTATCTGGACGACTTTCTTTTCCTGGGTCCGGCGGGCTCACTGGAGTGTGCGTCAGCATTGCAGGAATTTTGCGTGCTCATGCGCTCTTTCGGGGTCCCTCTGGCACAGGGAAAAACGGTCGGGCCAGTAACATGCTTGGAATTTTTAGGAATTGAACTGGATTCAATGGAGGGCTGCTTTAGACTACCAATGGAGAAGATACGAAGATTCAAGAATACCCTAGGACTATGCATACAGGCTAAGAAAGTTACTCTACAAATGTTGCAGCAAACAGTGGGTCAATTAAACTTTGCATTGAGAATAATTCCCATGGCGCGCCCGTTTTCACGCTCGATTGCACACGCCATGAGGGGTCTGCGGGAAAAACATCACCGTACACGGCTATCTGCAGAGGTTCGCCAGGATATGCGGATATGGATCGCATTCCTGGAGGACTTCAATGGCAGAGTGTTGTGGGGTGCACCCACGCTGTCATCGGAAGACCTGGGTTTGTGGACTGATGCGGCGGGCAGCGTAGGGTTTGGTGCAATCCTTGGCAGGAAATGGGTGGCACAGAAGTGGCCCGCCTGGTGGGAGGAGAGCGGGCTGACGATTAACATCGGTTTCCTCGAGCTCTTCCCAATCTGGGTGGCACTGAAAGTGTGGCCTGAGGAGTTGGCCAACCGCTCTGTGATTTTCTGGTCAGATAACATGACAGTGGTGGAATGCATCAATCAACAAGCCGCAAGGTGTCCATTCATACTGCGCCTGATGAAAGAGATTGTGCTGTGCTGCATGACATTGAACATACTTTTCAGGGCTAAACATGTGCCAGGGGTGTTAAACAATGCAGCTGATGCCCTTTCTCGCTTTAAGATGCAGGTATTCAGAGATCACATGCCGGAGGCAGAGGCAATCCCAGCCCATTTCCCATCGAATCTCTGGCAGATTGGTGCCCCCAGCTACATGACCTCGTGGCAGCCAGCCTAGTACCCAAGACAAGGACAGCTTACGAAGGGGCGTTCAGGTCTTACTGTCACTTTCTGGGTCAGGGCTGGGAGAGCGTGTGGAACTTAGATGCTAGCTTCAATGGGTACATGAGCGCTTTACACAAAGAAGGGCGCACGGCAGCGACAGCTAGCAGGCACAAAGCAGCAATCTCCTTTTTCGCACGTGCCAAGGGAGTAAGGGATCCTACAAACAGCTTTTTAGTTCAGAAGGCATTGAGGGGATGGCGGCACTTGCAGGCACCTTCCACAGATTCTAGGAAACCGATTTTTCAGGTTTTTCAGGTTTTGAACGATTGTCAGCAGTTCTCCTCGCTCTGCCTGACACATGTAGCTCTACGGCCGAAGTGGGATTATTTCAAGCGGCATTTTCTTTAGCATTTTATGGGGCCCTCAGGGTAGGCGAACTGGTGGCGGCCAACAAACATGATAGGGTGGGCGGCCTTCAGCTGCATGACGTCAGCATAAGGGGTGACACAATGTGGATTACGATCAGGAAATCAAAAACTGATCAGGAGGCTAGGGGGCAAAGCTTGGTGTTACACCGGGCACGGAGTAACCTGTGCTGCCCGGTGACACACGTGGAGGAATTGATCAGACAGCGAGCACAGGAGTGTAGGGGGCCACTGCTGATGCATAGGGATGGTACACCATTGACCAGGTTTCAGTTCCAAAGGGTACTAGCCATGAGTATGGCCAGGGCAGGTTATAACCACAAGGAATTTGGGACACACTCCTTCCAGATAGGGGCAGCCACAGAAGCGACGGCCAGGGGGTTGAACACGAGTTGTGTTCAAAGGATTGGGAGGTGGTCCTCTAATGCCTATAAGCGTTACGTGCGGTTGCACATGCTGTGAGAGCTGCGCCACTTGAAGTTGCTAATACCTTCTGTTTTTTGTCTGGTTATTTACAGTTTCTCGGGCCTGCGACGCAGGACGGAAACTATCCATGGATCATCACAACAATCCATCAACATCACGGACCTGCCAGCAGGACAAAAAGAAGACTGTGGTAGTTTGGGTAGTGGGCCACTCATATGTTAAGCGTGCTAATCCTATTTTTCTTGCAGGATCGGGTAGACGGAGGGCGGAGAGCGGGGGTTGCAGGGTCTCCTTTCATGGCAGGGGGAGCTTCGCCTCAGTCAGTTTAGGGACTATATGTCTGATTGACTAAGAAGACATACTTCACCTCCTTCAGCGGTGATCCTACATCTGGGGGGGAATGATTTAACAGCTCTGGGTAGAAGGGTCCTCCTGGAAGAGATTATATCAGCAGCAGGGTGGCTGGCTAAACTATTGCCGGGGAGCGTGATTGTGTGGTCACAGCTGATACCGAGAATGCAATGGAGAGGGGGGGACTCAGTCAGCGCTTTGAATCACTCGGTAAAGAGGGTCAACAACAAGCTGGACAAGCTATTTAGAACTCCGGTCTTACAGACCATACCTCATGGTTGCATCTGGGGAGAGCGGTTCTACCTGCGGGACGGGGTCCATTTAACAGAGGCAGGGAATGCCCTATTCATAAGGAACATCTTGGCATGGGTTGAGGTCTTTGCAGGGAGTTTATGACCTTTTTACAAGAGAGTTTGTGGGGGGGGCCAGATAGTCGGTCAACTATGCTGGCCTGTGGCGGTAAGGTCATAATCGGTGAGCAGCAATTTAAGGTCCTTAGGGGGGGTGGGCCCATTCACGAAAGGGGCCGCCCAGGGGGAGGGGCCATTGGTCTCTCCCAGAACTTCAGGGGCAGGATATCCATTACTTAGAAGGGAGAGGGAGTCTACACTTTCCTCAGGCTGGTAGCCACCCCTCACAGACACTATGACGTCATCAAGGTGCGCGAGTGTACGGGCCCTCCTGTTATGGTTAAATGGAGTTCAGGGAGCGCACGTGGGTGAAACGTGCCCGGGGTTGCGCATGCGCATCTCGAACGTGAGAGCGTAGCTGTAAAGGATCTGACACCGGTTAGCGACCTTGCCGTACGACTTAATTATTAGAATGCAGTTAATTTTTCAGGATGTTAGATTCGGTTAGGAAACACGCTGTACTAGCTATTTGTTAAGGTTAGCCCATCATACCATGTCAAAATGGATGTTAATCTAATGTTCTGAAGTGTGCATTTAATAATTGTCTAAATGTTTATTTTATTAAAATTTTAATTTTGTTTTCATATTTTAATAAATACGGCCAGGGGGTCCCTGATCCCCTGACTTCCAAAGACTCAGGTGTTGACTGGTTGAATTAAGTAATACAGTCTGTGTATTAAGGCGGGGGGTGGCCGGTAGTCCCAGACCATGAGAAAAGGGGGGCCAATCGGCCCCCACGCACGCATGGCGGGGCCCGGCCCCTCCCATATTCCTCCCGGTCCCTTCGTGGTGGCTTGCCCCCGCCCTTGCCCCGGAAGTAGTGGTGCACTTCCGGGCCTGGGGGGCGGGCCGCGGCTGCGAAGGGGTTAAGAGCCTGGGGAGCGCGGGAAGCGGCCTCTTTGTGCCCGCGCTTCCCAGGCTTGCTCCTCGCCCCACCGTGGGGCTGTGTAATTTTCCCCACCCTCCATCCCCTTGGTTAGCGGAATTTGGGTAAGGACACTGGTAGGTATACTGTCTAGCGATATGCAGGATCATAGGAATACAATGTTTTCTTCCTTAGGCTCTTCTCCCGTTTACAGACAAAATGTACATATGTATATGTTTGGTGTTTTGCTGTGGTTTTAACAAATTTTCTCCTTAGGCCTTTTTTCCCTTTTAGAATAGCAATGTCGTATTTATTATGTGTCTGGCGGTAAGGTCATAATCGGTGAGCAGCAATTTAAGGTCCTTAGGGGGGGGCGGGCCCATTCACGAAAGGGGCCGCCCAGGGGGAGGGGCCATTGGTCTCTCCCAGAACTTCAGGGGCAGGATATCCATTACTTAGAAGGGGGAGGGAGTCTACGCTTTCCTCAGGCTGGTAGCCACCCCTCACAGACACTATGACGTCATCAAGGTGCACAAGTGTACGGGCCCTCCTGTTATGGTTAATTCAGGGAGCGCACGTGGGTGAAACGTGCCCGGGGTTGCGCATGCACATCTCGAACGTGAGAGCGTAGCTGTAAAGGATCTGACACCGGTTAGCGACCTTGCCGTACGACTTAATTATTAGAATGCAGTAAATTTTTCAGGATGTTAGATTCGGTTAGGAAACACGCTGTACTAGCTATTTGTTAAGGTTAGCCCATCATACCATGTCAAAATGGATAATAATCTAATGTTCTGAAGTGTGCATTTAATAATTGTCTAAATGTTTATTTTATTAAAATTTTAATTTTGTTTTCATATTTTAATAAATACGGCCAGGGGGTCCCTGATCCCCTGACTTCCAAAGACTCAGGTGTTGACTGGTTGAATTAAGTAATACAGTCTGTGTATAAAGGCGGGGGGGTGGCCGGTAGTCCCAGACCATGCTGACCCGCCTAGGCATACCCTTCTGCTTTCTTGCAGCGCAAGACTCAGTAACATAATATGGTATTTAAAAATACCATTCCATGTTTCTGCTCCTCACACTGCGAGACAGCAGTGTGGTGACTCTCCCCTGCCCTAATGGAGGAGCCGCCCCTGCAACCCTTCGAGCTACCTAACTCCTTGCACATCATTCATAGCGTACACGCACGTGGAACACTGGGACACCGTCAGCATCCCTTGTTTTGTTGTCCGTGTGCGGTAAAATGTGCTGACATCACAGCAGAAGGGGACGAGAGGTGCGCTACCAGCAATACTTGCTCCCCCGGAGGCCTGACTGTTGTGCACGTCGTCAGGATGCAGGCTGGAAACAAAGTGAGTGCTGATATATAATTTGTTTATGTCGTTTATTTACATGGCTGTTTTCCAAATCTTATACAAAGAAACGAGTTATAACAAAAATGATGCATAAACAAAAATTATTCAGAGGCATGGAGAGGCACCGTTGCTATCGTTTTCTTGGCCAAGTTGTGCATGTTGCTCTCCCCTCCCCATCCACAAGGTTATTGTTGTGTAGCTGTATCAAGCCTTGCACGTCATCTTCAAAGCGCTGAATGTTTATTTGGAAAAATAGCTTTCTTTAGGCAGGAGCGGATGTGATTAGAGTCAGTTAAGGTTGGAATTAAGAGCCAACGGTGCAAAACTCCATCATGGTCCCAAATCTAGCAGTTTGGCAAAAGCGCTGGCTTTGCAAAAGAGCGTGTCACAATGTACTAAAGGCATGTTTTAATGACTCGTCACACGTTTCATGCCCCCTTCGTTGGAATTCGCAGTGAAATATATGCAAATGTATGTAATGCAAAGTGGAAGCTGTCACTGTGGCAGGCCTTTCACGTTGTTAATGGGAGCCGAGGCACTGGGGGAAACTCTGCCTGATGTATTCCCTCCAGACAACTTTTACTTCTACAAACAGTTGGTCAAAGGCTACTTTCAAAACAATTAATCGTGCAGGGTATACACAGATAGGGATGGGGTCTGCTGTCCTGTGCAGGGCTCTATCTCTTCACTTGTAGCCAAACGCTGGGGTTTGCTAAATGCCTCCTGCCTCATACATATTAATGAGTGTCAGTGACCTCCTGCAAATTGCCAATTTAAAATGTGACTGATTAGTGCATTAGTACATTACTCACATCACAAATGAAGCCGAGGTCGTGTGCAAAAGCACTGACTATACGGCAACCTTTATTCAGTCCTATGGTCTTCAATCGTGATCCCTTTAGGGCATGAAGTTCAGTTAAAAGTGAGTTTGAAGTTTGGATTTGAGATATTTCCGGAGCTTCGTGTAGTTTGATTCGGCATGCTAAGGTCATAGCCTAAACCCATACAAAAAAAGTTGAATACTTCACACTGATTCTGGTACAGAAATAGCGCCTCCATGCCTTTTGGATTCAGTGGTAAAGTTAAATGAATACAAACAGCATTAATAAAAGTAATGTTGAGCCAGTGAGGTTAGAGAAGAATTTGAAAAAAATAAACTCAAAACTAGCTCTTTCAACACCCAGCATTTCCTGAGACCCATCGCTGAACAGAGAAGATACCCCTCAAGTGACCAAAAAATACATAGAAAAAAATCTGCATGCCTGTGGAGGCTTGAATTTAAATAGGAGACATGCATACTCAGTAGCTCCGAAGGTGTATAGGGAGCTGTTGGAACTGGACCTTTTTGCAGGGTTATCCTCAAACGTTTTGCCTTCTTTCTCCTATTCTGTAGGACCCGTTTTTGTTGGCTTTAGGACTCTGGGTACTTCACCACTGCTAACAAGTGCATATGCTCTCTGTCTAAATTGTATTGGTGATTGGTTTATCCATGATTGGCATATTTTGATTTACTAGTAAGTCCCCAGTAAAGTGCACCAGGTGTTCGGGCCTGTAAATTAAACGCTACTAGCGGGCCTGCAGCGTTAATTGTGCCACACAGATAAGTAGCCCTGCAAACATGTCTTAGGCCTGCCACAGCAGTGTCTGTGTGTGTAGTTTTGAACTGCCATTTCGACCTGGAAAGTGCACCCACTTGCCAGACCAAAACCTTCCATTTTATTACATGTAAGGCACCCCTAAGGTAGGCCCAATGCAGTCCCATGGCCAGCGTGCAGTGTATGTAGAAGGTATGACATATCCTGGTCGGTTTTACATGTCCTACTAGGAAAATACCTCTAATTTTGTTTTTCCCTTTTGCAAGGACTATCTGTCGCATAGAGTAACATGGTGATTTACTTGAAATATCTTTTAAGTGTAATTTCCAATCCGGAGCTCATAGAGATTTGGAGTTTGGGTTACCTGAACTCAGAATTTAAAAATACAACTTTTAGTGAAGGTGGTTCTTATATTCTATGTTTGAAAATGCCACTTTTACAAAGTAGACTAGAAGAAGAATGTGTCCTTTCCGTCGTATTTGTGTACTGATAAAGCAAATGACCAGATTTGAGCCCATAACTTTAATTGATATGGACTTTATGCATTTATTTGCAAAGTCATTGTTTTGTTTAAACGCATTTAATCCAATTTAGTCTAATAATAAGGCCCTGTCCTGCTGATTAGGACCAAACCCCTTCTTGCTATATACTTTTAGAAAGTGGGCATGTTCTTGCTTTATGATCCTGTGCCTCTGCCGGCCTGTGGAATCAACGTCTACTTTAGACTGACATCTGGGTTGTTTGTGTATTCACTCTAGACAGTCACGCAAAGGAAGTTGAGGTGTGCCCTGCATATCTTGATGGCCCATCACCAGGCTGATGGGCCTTTCTGAGTTAGAGTGGTGGGAGGAGTTGTCACTGACACCTTAATAGGACTGTGTCTGTCCTCACACAAAGATCTCACCACCCCACTGTGGTGTGTCTGGAGCTAGGTAAAGGAAAAGCAGGGTTTTGCTCACTGCAAAGACTTTTCTTTGAAGTTTGCCTAGTTCAAAGGCGGAAAGGGGTATAAGTATTGGACCTCTGACACTTTCATATCAGAACACTTCTGGACTAAAGTATATTCTGAGAGGAAGAAGAATTGGATGCTGCAGGAGTAACTGACACTCTGCCTGCTGCTTTGTTGTGCTGGACTGCTGCTTGCTGCTTCTGTCCTGGGAGTGAAAGGACTGGACTTTGCTTTCTACATCCTGCTTCCAAATTTCTCCAAGGGCTTGTGCGTGCTTGACTCCCGTTATAAAGTCTCAGGGCCATCAAAGATTTCACCTACCAGAGCCTGGGCTCTTCTGCTGAGAGCCCTGACTTGCCAAGTGGTGCCGAATCCAGTTCCTGGGCCCTTGGAAGTAGAATCTGGTGAACTGATGGAGAAGATCAACATGCCAACTCTCAGCATCTGTTTTTATCAATGCATCGCTACAATCTTTGACACATTACCAATGCCAGCACCTGAGCGTGGTTCTCGATTGGCACAGCCACCATGGCTTTCACCGCAGGCTCAAACTTTCTGTCACAAAATGGCAGAGGAATCATTGCAGTATACATTTTGAGCACTGCATCACTGATGTCTATGACGCGCCACTCCAACTCTGGTGCAGCACCTGCTTCGTGGCTGTGAAATCAGCGCAGCGCCTGCATTGTGGCTGTCTCATCGATGCAGCGCATCTGGATTTTCGATGCAACATCCCTAGGCTTCTATTTCTTCATTGACTTTGCCCAGCACTAAAGGACTGGGGCAGCGTATCTGGAGATTGACACATCACCTCCGCTTCCAGTAAGGAACCAACGCATCACTTCCCCTGACTTTAAGGAAACGACGCATCACGTCCCCTGCCTAGCAGTAAGGAACTGACGAATCACCTTCCTTGGCAGTCAGGAACCAATGCATCACCTCCCCTGTTCTTTGCTTTTCCGGCACGTCACCTCCCCTGTGCCTCACACCATCTATGGACTAATCTTTGTAAAGTGATATTTTTACTTGTGTATGTTGAATTTTTGTGCTTGTTCTTGTTTTATTCAGATAAATATTGGCAACTTTTCTAAACTGGTGTGGACTCATTTTGTGGTGTTTTCACTGTGTTACTGTGTGTGTATGCAGAAATGCTTTACACATTGCATCTGAGATAAGCCTGACTGCTCGTGCCAAGCTGCCAATGGGGTGAGCAGGAGTTATCTTAGCCATGTGACTCCCTTATCCCGACTGGAGTGAGGGTCCCTACGTAGACAGGGTACAAGCCTTTGCCAACTAGAGACTCAATTTCTAATAGGAACCTTCACATTTCAAGAGAGATGGTGGTTTATAAGGAAATATACATTTTAATAGATGAGCACGCAGAATGGATTCTTTTAGTATTGCAGGGATCCTCAGGACTATAGAAAATATAAATTGTTTAGCGAGACTGTAGATAGAAAATGTATACACTTAAGGGAACATGCAAACTCTGGGAGACCCTTAAGTTTATGGGAAAAGCGCAGTTGAGGAAAAAGCCAGTTGAATTGTGGAAAATAACAATTCATTGTGGAGAAGAAACTCGTCCACTTCTGACGAGTGGTGATTCATGCAACACAATGCTTGGATCATGAGGGAAATGACAACTAATAGATGTGTGATCCTTGAGTGCAATTCAGTTAAGCTGCCAGTAATTATTGATGTTATGCATCAAGTTTAAATCTATATTTTTAGTAAGCTTCCAGTAACTAAATGGCTTATGTTCTACATGCATTCTTTGCTTTAACTGGTGGTGGATGTGATGGGATAGTGAGAGAGAAGAAGAATTTCTAGAGCCTCAAAGTTGGATAGAAAAGGTTGGATCAAAGAACTGGCATCCTGAGCTACAGCATTGTGAATTTCCAAACAAGCTGCCTTCCTCTTGCGGTGTAGATCTCAGAATGAGGAGTGACTGCTGTGCTTAAACACATTAAAGCCTAATACATATAAAGATCTGGTGCAGCCAGCTACATGCCTTTGAGTAACTTGAAATCAAGGACCTAAATATGGTTTTAATTCAGTCAGTGCACCATTGAGCAGAAAGGGTGTCTAGAAGGAGTGCGTACTAAATATAGAAGTCAGAATTTCAATGTTACTAAATATCAAAGACAAAATATTGAAAAAAACTATTGACCGGGAAGGCTAGATTTTTTAAATCTAATTCCACTTATACGTACCTCCGCTGTACATGTTTCTTCAAGGTACGTAGATATAGAGTTAGCAATAGTAAATATACACTTCCCTTTATGCACTTACCTTTCAATATTTTGTGCCTCAGAGAAATACAAAATCAAAAATATTCTGAAGTGGGAAGCAAAATCAAAAGCGAAACATAGAGCTTCCCAAGCACCATCTGTCCTCAGGAAAGACATCTGGCTCACCCCCAAAATCGAGGGTTTATATACACTTTTTTTGCATATTAAATCACTTGAACTACAGGATCACTGTAGTGTAAGCTCATTTTTATTAAATGCCTTCTTGCCTTAGCACCTAAGCACTAACCCACCACATGAATGTTGATTCTGACCACTTTATGCTAATGCCACCTAGAGGTTGTAGAATAAACTATATACATGAACAACATCATGTTATTGTGAATGAATAGGGTACAGTGAGCTCACAGATGGACATGAAGAAAATATACCGTTGTGTGACTGGATCGGGGAAGTTTTATTGAGAACACCCCAAACAATGGCAATGGAAATAAACAAACATGACTCTGCTGGACTGTGTGCTGCAGAAATAACAAAAGCAAATGGTAAAGAGGGAAGGATCCATTTTGAACAAGATGGCAGATAGGCCCAAACTGAGGCTTAATCAAAAGGAGTCAGAAAACACCCTTCTGAATGTCACACAAGACTCGTTTAAAGACATCCGTACCATTTCAGCATATACGTGTGTAATCAAGTGTAAAACCAAATTCTAGACATTGTTATTAATGCACAAAACACAAATGCACAAGAATATCCAACAGTACCAAGAGAATCTTCATCTTGATGTTCAGTAGTACATCATTTAGAATGCTCAATATCTATCTATCTGTATAAATATATATATATATATATATATTACCTACTGGCGGTCGCCAGTAGGTATATATAGTTAGGATTTTTTCTCTATGGATTTTTTGAAAATTCTATGTCTAATAACTTTGGCGTTTGTGGACGGAATTGGCTGAAATTTTCAGGAAAATGGCACATTTTGTTTCTGAGCAGCCCTTGAAAATTTGGGGGGGGTTCGTCCAGTGGGGGCCGAGAAAAAAGGGGGGTCCCAAAACGTGTTTTTAACATTGAGTTTTCCATAGGGCGGTTGGCCTCACTTTTAGCCCGAACGGCTGAATGGATTTGCACGAAACTTGGCAAAATTGTAGGGACTGGTAGCCCGATGTGCCTTTTGTAGGTCTCAATATATGTGCTCCAGTGGATTTTGAGAAATTAACGTTTAAAAAAAGATATATATCTGTAACAGCGGACCGGGCAGCGCACTGGTTCGCGGACTTTTCGCGCAACGGAGCTTTGTGAAGCGAAGCTGATTGGTTCTCCGGCGTCTGTCAACATTCCAAACAGTCCGTAGCGGCCGCCATCTTGTCTCTCGGTAGGATCGAGAGACAAGAGGAGGTCAAAACAAAGGGGGAAATAACTATAAGGGGGCATAGTAGATCCTCGCTGACCCCCTAGGTTTGATGTGGAGGTTTTAAAAGGGCCCCGCGGGGCAAAAAAAAATAATAATAATAATAATTGAACGGCTGAATGGATTTGCACGAAACTTGGCAAAATATTAGGGACTGGTAGCCCGATGTGCCTTTGCTAGGTCTCAATATATGTGCTCCAGTGGATTTTGAGAAATTAACGTTCAAAAAAAGATATATATCTGTAACAGCGCTCCGCTTCGCGTAACGGAGGTTTGCGAAGCTGATTGGTCATTCTGTCACTGGGCTATAGTTGGGCTACATCTGGCTGATATTTGGGCTACATTTGTTTTTTGTGTGTCTGGCGGCCATCTTTGGGCTACATTGGGCTACATTGGGCTTCATTGGGCTACATTCGGCTAATTAGCAAATAGCTCATCGCAAACTAGGAATGGTAAAGAATCGCTATTTATTCCTTAAAGTTCGCTATTTAGGAAATGCAAATAACTTTGATGATACATATGGCGGTTCATCTCTAACAAGATAAGAAGCATAGGGATACATTTATGATGACTGGCGCATCACCAGGGATGTGTTAGTCATTTTGTGCCGCTGTTCCGTCACCTATGGTGTGCTGCATTTACAATGCGGCGCATCATGGGGCAAAAACAGCACAGATGCGTGATGTATCTGTGCCGTAAAGGTGGCGCATTGCTGGAGTTGTATCGCAAGTGTGATGAAGCTCCAGCAAGGGTCGGGGGTGCCCCTGTCGCAGGGTTTCTGTTCTCACACAGAACTGTGGACAGAGGATTGAAACCTCGGCGAATTAGGGTGTCCCAAAACTCACGTTAGTAATCAAAAACTCCTTAGCAAGCTAGGTACAGTGTCACATTGGATATAACAAACTCTCAATGTTTAGACAATCCAGAATATGAACTTATAGTACCTCAGGATACGTGGAACTCATGAACAGTCGGTCGTTATAGATTTCTTAGAAACCAGAACATGGAGTTAAGAAGAACAGATGTGTATTTGAAATGTTTATTTACTAATGCCGTCTTCTCAGGCGTAGTACCTTAGATAATAAAAGTACACATATTATCAGTAGCAAAATTACCAGCATAGTTACTAGTACATAAAAAGTGAATGGTGATAGTATGTTAACATGCTGTAAATGAATAAGAGTTAGCAACACTTATAAGCAGCCGCGGGCCGTGGAGGGAGTTACGGTGAGGCAGGGAGGCGGGGAGGGGGAGAAGCAGGGTGGAGAATACAAGTACACATATTATCAGTAGCAAAATTACCAGCATAGTTACTAGTACATAAAAAGCGAATGGTGACAGTATGTTAACATGCTGTAAATGAATAAGAGTTAGCAACACTTATAAGCAGCCGCGGGCCGTGGAGGGAGTTACGGTGGGGCAGGGAGGCGGGGAGGGGGAGGGGCAAGGTAGAGAGGGCTCCACCCTGCTTCTCCCCCTCCCCGCCTCCCTGCCCCATCGTAACTCCCTCCACGGCCCGCGGCTGCTTATATCTCACCCTCCCTAATACACATATTATATTATTTGCTAAGAAGGTCTCTTTGTGTTGGTTTAGGGCGTGCCCATACTTTAGTGTCTTAGATTTGAAGGAATCACATCAGCATACACCAGCTCTCTCTTCATGTGAACCGCATCAACTGTTGTGTATGTGTGTTCGGCAAAGCAATATAAAACCCGCCTCATGCCCAGAATTGGCAGAAGTTGCACTTATGTTATGAGTATGAAGTCGTGGAGATCAGACCTCATAACAATTCTGTATCGTGTTGTTCTTGAAACTTTAGCACTCGCTGTACAGATATAGTTTAACAAGTAAAGCAGATAGTAGACCAATAACATATTATTCTCATGTAAACCACGATGAACTACTAGGTGGAAAGCTAAAGCAACAACTAAGTGTCGTGTGCAGAAGTTGCAAAAAAGGAAAAATGGCGTTTAAACCGGTAATGAGCCCATGCTAACTTAACACGGTGTAAAGATATCCAGGACCTAGATGACACCTCCTCATGATCCGGAAACGAACTGAATAAGATAATAGAAGTGCCATCTCATGAGAGCAGATTGCAAGTTTATATGTGGACGGTCCGCAAGGTAAAGCATTAAAAACTAGGAAAATTTAATGCTAAAGAAAAATAAAACAGCCAAGTACTTTATCGAGTCTTAAGCCAATAGGCAAGGTAAATAATAAAAACTTGACAAATAAGTCAATGAATTGTCAATGAAATGCTAGTACTCAGCATATCAAACAGGAAAAAGGTCTATGACATAACTGTGTATGCAAAATAAGCTGCAACAGCCTCCAATAGGAAGTCACCGTCTTCATCCGAAAACAGTTCAGCCATCCAATTTAAAAGCGGAAAAGAACATACGTGCTCTCCCAGCACCGGATCCTCTATCACCATCAGAGGACAGCTCGGTGGGTTTTCAAGAAAGCTCTGTTCCAAGAAAGACTGTGCTGCCGCCAGTAAATTCCAGGGACCAAGTAGTCCATGCATCAATGCCACAGCCATAATCCTTTCGCCAGGACAAACCAACTCGTGAGTAATGATAGGAGTCATCAGCGGATTAAAGTCGACGTCAGGAGAAACCGGTCCGCAGAGACACAAATCAATGGCCCAATCGAAATCACAGGTCAGGCAGTGAAATACAGGCTGGACACAGGTGAAGTAGGAGAACCGAAAAGATAATCCATATGCCGTGCTTAATATCGCCAACGGCATTGTGCCATAATATTCTAGCATGCGATTGCGGAACAGTGTCAGCAGCTGCAGGGTCGGAGGTTGCATAGGAGGGACATCCATATTTAAAAATGTAAAAAAGCACAAGAGCGTCCGCTGGTAATGCAAGTAAAAATGCCAATCTACGAACCAGAGTGCAGAAAATACAATGAAAGGAAGCAGGGATGACTCCAAAGATTTTCTCAAATGAAGTCACGAGACCACTGGTAACAACTTTAAAAAAGTGTGCCAGGGACTTTGTGGAGGATGCGTTAAAGATAGTCGGAAACATGTTGCAGAAATTGAAAGGCAAATCTTAATTGAAAAGGGTGTGCACCTCTGTATGGGTGTTCGCTATGTGAAGTATGAAAGTTTCACGGGCCGAACTCAAGGCCACCTCTCTCTGAGACAAAAGAGCTCTTATTCTTGCCATGCCGTTGAAACGTGTCCCAAGGTTGGTATTTGTGGCCAGATTGAAAACTCCCTATGTTCATGTGTGGGAGGAAATAGAACATTTCTGCAGCAAATAACCCGTTCACTTACTGTTACGATAAAAGGAATACTTTTAATTAACTCAGAACAATCTTCATTATTGAGCATCAAATAACTACCATTTTCCAACAACTTGAACGTGGGGATGATAGCAGGAAGTGGCGTGCCTTGCAACACGCAAGCCATATTTGGTCGGTGTTTGTTGCATGAACCGTGTAACTGTATGTGCCTACACATTAGTGAATGATCTGGCGTCTCAGTGCATTCCTCTCCATTCAGATAAACTTCTTGATCATCTTTGAAACATCTGTATGTGTATGGAAGCGACCAGACCTCATGAAGAAAAGCACTACCTAAAGGTTCATAACGACCTATTGGTATATATTTCATACAATTTGAAAACTTATATAAAGCAAAAGGCAGCGTTATTAAACCGTGGATAAGGCATGTTGCCAAAAAACCCGCAATCCTCTGCTGATGATGTCACTGAGCATGTCATGAATGATGTAATATGTGACATCATCAGCAGTGGATTACGGGTAATGGTATCTCTAGTTTACTCCCTTATAGCTGTGTTTCTTTTAACATAAGTGTCTGTTTCCTTCCCTTATACTTACTGTTTTTGGTTCGCTTCCGGTTCGCGTACCAGCGAGCGAACTAGGAAGCGAACTAAGAGAAATAGAGGTTGGCACAGTTCCAAATATTGTACCAATTTTTTAATAACGGGGAGGTAGTTCTGAAAAGAACTTTTTTTTTTATTTTTCTGAACATTTTTTTACTGTTTTTGAATTTTTCGGAACAGTTTTATATTTTTTTGGGTTTTTCTTGGAGGGGGCAATGAAAACGATTCATTGTAAAGGGCTCAACAGGAGCAACAAAACAAAAAAAAGAAGTATTTATTATTTTGGGCGTTTCGGACAAACTTGCATATGATAGTCAATAGCTCTGTTGATCAGAGTGATGCTTTTTTCTCCGTAGGAAATGAATCCATCGCAAAATGCGCAGATGTGTTTTACATCACCAAATCTCATTTGTATATTTGGCACCATCTCCCTGCCCTCTGGTCCCGTTACTTCCGGTACAACAGATCTTCTGGCCATAATAGGGAGATTATCTAGGTCGTTCCGAAACTGTGCAGCACTGTAGTTGTTAGGATGCCACCTAGTCATATGGCGATGCATTGTGTAGTTTCCGAAACTGTATTTTTTGTCGGTCCCTCTGGACAGTCTATCTTGACATATAAGGCAAGTTACGTATCTTGCATTTACTTTTTTCTGACCTTTGGGAATTTTAAAAAATTGCCAAATGAAGTTTTCTTTCCGGTGAGACGTCCTGGGCTGCTCAGGCAAAAACTGCCTCTCTTCGTGCTCGTCCTCCTGTTCCTCTTCTTCTTCTTCTTGTTGAATTACAACTTGAGCAGGTGGTCCACTCTTCCTTGGATGTGGTGGAGGTGGTGGGGAAGCACCAGCTGAAGCTACTAAAGAAGCCATTGCTCAGTGATCACAAAGGGTCTTTCTCTCACAATGATGAAAGTCAGAGTGAGGAAAGAAGGAGGGATTTTCATCATTTGGGAAAAACAAGAGTTCTCAACCAATCAAAAGTGTTCATTTTAGATTATATGACCTAGTCTTACATCATTAGGAAACCAAAAGTGAAATGAACCAATGAAAAGTGTTATTACCAAGTCACATGACTTGCTGTGTTTACGTTAAGCGCTTTGCAGGGCCTCCCGGTTTGCTTCCAGAAACCTGCGCTTTGCGACTCGCTTCGCGTACCAGTTCGCTAACGTAGCACGTCATATGACGTATCACGCGACAACGTGAAACGTCATGCGGACGGGAGGCGTCACGATGTTGTTATCTAACGCGGCACTTGCGGTAAAGAAACGTTTACCGGCTCGCGGTCTATTTCGCGGCATCAAGGTCAGCTAACGGGAAGCTTCCCGATTCGCGAAGCGGGAACGAAGAAAAAAAAATATTTTAAAAAAAAATTATTCATAAACATATAAAATATATTTTTGGATTTAAAGAAGAATACATTTTACAGCTACAGATATTAGCTGTTAAAAAACCAATGAAATTCACAGAAAAAACCATAGGTTATAGACCATATATAGTTAGGAATTAGCATTTACAAAACCTTGAAAATTCACTGAAAAAACCATAGGTTATAGACCATATATAGTTAGGAATTAGCATTTAGAAAACCTTATTTTACTCACACAAAACCATTGAAATTCCATATATAGTTAGTTGCACTAACTATATATCGCGCACCCGCAATCCACTGCTGATGATGTCACATATTACATCATTCATGACATGGTCAGTGACATCACTGATGACATCACTGATGACATCTCAAATGACATCACTGATGACATCACTGATGACGTCTCATTTGGCATCATTCTTGTGCTAATACGATAAACCTCTTCAGACTCTAATATAACCTTAGATACACTCAGTGTATACAGACACTCACACACTGCCACTCATCCATGGAGTTACTCACACACCCAGTCAGTCATGCAAAGAAACAATCTCACCTCCATTTCTTCAACTATACAGTTATACACACCTTACTTATTGAAACATATACTAACACATATTTACTCTCTTATACAATCCCTGATACAAGTTCACAATGATCGATACAACCACTCACTCAGTGGCTCTCATGCACAGTTATTTATATATGCCAACTCTCACATGTACTGTGTTTTACATATGTACTTACTATGACATGTAGCATTGAGATATCCATTCACTCATCAATACACTCATGCACACAGTCAACTGCCCATGTAGCTGTTTCCACATGCACTCTTGAACTCATACACCTAGTAAATAAACTGCTCACACATCTATGCACAGAGTCACACACCTTCCAGCCACCCCCACACAAACTCAATCTCCCATAGAAATACTTGGGCAACCAATTAATAACACATATAGCCTCTCGTATAGCTAATGATCAACACATGCAGCAGTTTACATCACAACAGACATAATGATGCACAAATTAAGACAGTTTAGTCACTAACCCATGCATTCAGTGAGACACATTTAATCACTCACTCATACAGTCAGTCACGCACCTACTAAATCCTTCATCCAGACACTTATACATCCACTCATTCTTCAATATCTAAGACATATTTTAACTTTACAGAAACATACAGTCACTGGATGTTGTCATCAGTGATGTCATTTGAGATGTCATCAGTGATGTCATCAGTGATGTCACTGACCATGTCATGAATGATGTAATATGTGACATCATCAGCAGTGGATTGCGGGTGCGCGATATATAGTTAGTGCAACTAACTATATATGGAATTTCAATGGTTTTGTGTGAGTAAAATAAGGTTTTCTAAATGCTAATTCCTAACTATATATGGTCTATAACCTATGGTTTTTTCAGTGAATTTTCAAGGTTTTGTAAATGCTAATTCCTAACTATATATGGTCTATAACCTATGGTTTTTTCTGTGAATATATATATATATATATATATATATATATATATATATATATATATATATATATATATGTCCAAATACCTTCCTCCGCAAAAAGAAAAACGAGGCCACAGCAGGGGAACCATTTGAAGCAGGCTTTAATGAGGTAACACCCGTCCCGGCGAATGCATTTCGGCAAGTGTGCCTTCCTCAGCGCCCAGGCCCGGACTGGCCGTTACGGGCACCGGGCAATCCCCCGGTGCGCTGCAAGGGTGGGGGCCGGTTTTGGGTTTCTGAGGGGCCGTTTTTGTTGAACGTCCCTGGATGGATGGATGGGTTTTTATATAGCGCAATATCACCGCCAGGTCTCAAAGCGCTTTGCATTGGGAACCCGTCCTGGTTTTTCCCTGTGAGATAGCCCCTACTGGGTATCCCCAAGGTGAAAGCCAGGCATCCCGCCGCGGGGGGCCGTAGTGGAGATTAAGCAAGCTATTGCCCAGAGTTGCAGAGTGTGAACCTTTGATTCGAGTAGGCACCGAAGCGAGAATTACCGAGTCCGTGGACATTTTGGGCTCAAGACCCTGCCGCGTCGGGAATTGAACCCTGGTCCAGGGTCTGATCTCAGCGTCCGGGTCTGCCTCCTCTAACCAGTGAGCCACACTTCTCCCTGTAACAAAATCGGACGAAAACCGGCCCTGGCAAAGAGCTCGGTCGCACCCCCCCCCCCAGATGGGGTGGGGGGCCGGCCGGGCACTTTGCCAGGGCCGGTTTTGGTTCCCAGTCCGGCCCTGTCAGCGCCCAGGGTGTTTGTAAGGGTGCAGGCATCAGCAGTGTAGGTATAAATACCCCGCCCCATCCTTACTGCTAATTAGTCTCTCCGCCCCTCTCAGGTGGAATCCATTCGCATTTGCCTCCTGATGGACGCCCTGTCTCCGGTGCCTACAGGTCCCAGAATGCAGTTTGTTGAATAGGTAGGCAATGCAGGGGTGGAGGAGATTAAAGATTGAAATTAGCAAAAAAAAACAATGTTCGAGTGTCCCAAATATTCGGTCCGCTCCTCAGGTCCCCTAACCGCAGCAGCCTCCAAGTAATGGGGATTCTTACAGCGGGGGCAAGGGAACAGTTCGCCTCGCCCAAAGTACAGTCAATGACTGCCTCACTGCTACATGTCTTCCCCAGCCTGGAGGTGGGCCTCAGTAAATCCAGAATCCTGGAAACAGCAACAGATCCGCAAAAGCAGAGGCCAGTGAGACACTGGTGATCGCGCTGACAATGTCCAAATACCTTCCTCCGCAAAAAGAAAGACGAGGCCACAGCAGGGGAACCATTTGAAGCAGGCTTTAATGAGGTAACACCCGTCCCGGCGAATGCATTTCGGCAAGTGTGCCTTCCTCAGCGCCCCGGGTGTTTGTAAGGGTGCAGGCGTCAGCAGTGTAGGTATAAATACCCCGCCCCATCCTTACTGCTAATTAGTCTCTCCGCCCCTCTCAGGTGGAATCCATTTGCATTTGCCCCCTGATGGACGCCCTGTCTCCGGCCCCTACAGGTCCCAGAATGCAGTTTGTTGAATAAGTAGGCAATGCGGGGGTGGAGGAGATTAAAGATTTAAATTAGCAAAAAAAAACAATGTTCGAGTGTCGCAAATATTCGCTCGACTTCTCAGGTCCCCTAACCGCAGCAGCCTCCAAGTAATGGGGATTCTTACAGCGGGGGCAAGGGAACAGTTCGCCTCGCCCAAAGTACAGTCAATGACTGCCTCATCGCTACAGCTTGGAGGTGGGCCTCAGTAAATCCAGAATCCTGGAAACAGCAACAGTTCCTCAAAAGCAGAGGCCAGTGAGACATATATGATACATATATGATTATTATTATTATTATTTGCATAGGGTTATCCCATTCGAAAAATAACCATTCGGCACTCCAAAAGGTACTGGCCACTCGGAAATTTATTTTTTATAATGTTTAACATCTACATGTTTCAGCAGTCTCACGCTGCCTTGTTCACAAAATATATATATATATATATATATATATATATATATATATCACTGCTCCTTTGCACCATTCTTGAGGATCACTCGTGGACGGGTGCTTTCTGCGTGGCGGTGCCCCAACAAAATATCACTGCTCAAACCTCCTTCCCCGATTCCGATGAAGATAACAGCACTCGCGGGGACAGTTTACCGATGTTTTAATTACAGCACAACAAACGCGCTTCGGAAGACTCCTTCTTCAGTGTTTACAAGCCACACTGAAAAGCGCCATATTTAAATGCCATTTCATTCAAGACATTAACATCGAAAACGGATCTGGTATGAGGCAATAATGATTCGGTAATCTTTCCGATGCATGGGTATAACAGTTGACTATGCCGATATACGGCAGAATAAGTTATGACATCATGAATTGTCTATCTATAGTAGTACATATACGATAAGATATTACAGATGAATTGGATCTGTTTTGTTATGTGTAAAGTAACACCATGCAAACATGAATACCTTCAATATGGCACCTAAAACATGGCAATGTGCAATTGGTCCGTTTTCTATGTTAATGTCTTGAATGAAATGCCATTTAAATATGGCGCTTTTCAGTGTGGCGTATAAAAACTGAAGAAGGATATGTATGTATATATATATATATATATATATATGTATACCAGTAGTGGTTTTTCTCCAAACTCCATGAAGAAATCCACACTCGAGGTGTAGGTGTTAACTTTAACATTTGTTTGCAGCCAATGATTTTGAAAGCAGCAACTCTTCTGAGAGCTGTGAGAGAGGCTTGCACAAAAGCAAGCCTCTTTCCCTCCAAAGCAGGTGCAGGCTGTCTGCAGCCTGCTCTGAGCCCCTCCCGCTGACTGAAGAGAAACAATGTAACAAGCATAGTTTCTCTTTAGTCAGAGCGCAGGAGGCCCGGAAAGAGGATGGGGTGGGGTCCCCAGAGAGCAGGAGGCAGCACAGACCACTGCTCAGGGCCCTGACAAGGGGAGTGCGGGCCCCCAGAGAGAGCATTCTCCAGGGCAAAGCTCATATGTGAGAAGGGATGAGGCAGCAAAATGGTGTCCTCAGGTAAGCACTCTTGTTACAACGCACCATGTGGGCATCCGCGGGGGGTAAGGGGGGCGAGAAGGGTGCAAGGCAGAGGGGAGAAGGGTGCAAGGTAGAGAGGAGAAGGGTGCAAGGTAGAGAGGAGAAGGGTGCAAGGCGGAGGGGAGAAGGGTGCAAGGCAGAGGGGAAAATGGTGCAAGGGGGAGGGGAGAAGGGTGCAAGGCGGTGGGGAGAAGGGTGCAAGGTGGAGGGGGTGCAAGGCAGAGAGGAGAAGGGTGCAAGGCAGAGGGGTGAAGGGTGCAAGGCAGAGGGGAGAAGGGAGCAAGGCAGAGAGGAGAAGGGTGCAAGGCAGAGGGGAGAAGGGTGCAAGGTAGAGAGGAGAAGGGTGCAAGGCAGAGGGGAGAAGGGTGCTAGGCAGAGGGGAGAATGGTGCAAGGGGGAGGGGAGAATGGTGCAAGGTGCAAGGTGGAGAGGAGAAGGGTGCAATGCGGAGGGGAGAAGGGTGCAAGGCAGAGGGGAGAAGGGTGCAAGGCTGAGAGGAGAATGGTGCAAGGCAGAGGGGAGAAGGGTGCATGCGGAGGGGAGAAGGGTGCAAGGCGGAGGGGAGAAGGGTGCAAGGTGGAGGGGAGAAGGGTACAAGGGGGAGGGGAGATGGGTGCAAGGCAGAGGGGAAAAGGGTGCAAGGCAGAGAGGAGAAGGGTGCAAGGTGGAGGGGAAAAGGGTGCAAGGCGGAGAGGAGAAGGGTGCAAGGTAGAGAGGAGAAGGGTGCAAGGCGGAGGGGAGAATGGTGCAAGGCAGAGGGGAGAAGGGTGCAAGTAGAGAGGAGAAGGGTGCAAGGTAGAAGGGAGAAGGGTGCAAGGCAGAGGGGAGAAGGGTGCAATGGGAAGGGGAGAAGGGTGCAATGCAGAGAGGAGAAGGGTGCAAGGCAGAGGGGAGAATGGTGTAAGGCAGAGTGGAGAAGGGTGCAAGGTAGAGAGGAGAAGGGTGCAAGACAGAGGGAAGAAGGGTGCAAGGCAGAGGGGAGAAGGGTGCACGGTAGAGAAGGGTGCATGGTGGAGGGGGAGAAGGGTGCAGGGCAGAGGATAGAAGGGTGCAAGGCAGATAGGAGAAGGGTGCAAGGCAGAGGGGAGAAGGGTGCAAGGCAGAGGGGAGAAGGGTGCAAGGCAGAAAGGAGAAGGGTGCAAGGCAGAGGGGAGAAGGGTGCAAAGCAGAGGGGAGAAGGGTGCAAGGCAGAGGGGAGAATGGTGCAAGGCAGAGGGGAGAATGGTGCAAGGTAGAAAATAGTGCAAGGGGGAGAAGGGTGCAAGGGGGAGGGGAGAAGGGTGCAAAGGGGAGGGCGAGAAGGGTGCAAGGCAGAGGGGAGAAGGGTGTAAGGGGGATGGTGATGAAGTTAAAAATGTGCCCCCCCCTGGAAACATTTCTGCGGACGCCCATGACAACGCACACTACTTTGTGAGAGAGAGTGGGAGAGAGTGGAGTGAGAGAGAGAGAGTGCAGTGAGACAGAGAGTGGAGTGAGAGAGTGAGCGGAGTGAGAGAGAGAGTGGAGAGAGAGAGAGTGGAGAGAGTGGAGAGAGAGTGGAAAGAGTGGAGAAAGATAGCGGAGAGAGAGAGAGTAGAGAGAGAGAGAGTAGAGAGAGAGGGTGGAGAGGGAGAGTGAAGAGAGAGACAGTGGAGAGAGAGTGGAGAGAGAGAGTGGAGAGAAAGAGAGTGGAGAGAGAGAGAGTAGAGCGAGAGTGGAGAGAGAGATAGAGAGTGGAGAGAGAGTGGAGGGGAAGAGGAGAGAGAGTAGAGAGAGACAGTGGAGAGAGAGTGGAGAGAGAGTGGAGAGAGAATAGAGAGAGTGGAGAGATAGTGGAGAGAGACAGTGGAGAGAGAAAGAGCGGAGAGAGAGTGGAGATAGATAGTGGAGAGAGAGAGTGGAGAGAGCGTGGAGAGACAGTGGAGAGAGAGTGGAGAGAGAGAGAGAGTGGAGAGAGACAGTGGAGAGAGAGTGGAGAGAGAGTGGAGAGAGTGAGTGGAGAGAGAGAGTGGCGAGAGTGGAGAGGGAGTGGAGAGAGAGGGTGGAGAGAGTGGAGAGATTGGAGAGAGAGAGAGTGGAGAGAGAGTAGAGAGAGAGAAGAGAGTAGAGAGAGAGTGGAGAGAGTGGAGAGAGAGAGTGGAGAGAGTGGAGAGAGTGGAGAGAGAGTGGAGAGAGAGAGGAGAGAGAGAGGAGAGAGAGTGGAGAGAGAGGTGAGAGAGTGGAGAGAAAGTGGAGAGAGTGGAGAGAGAGATAGAGAGGAGCGAGAGAGGAGTGAGGGGAGAGAAAGAGGAGACAGAGTGGAAAGAGAGTGGAGAGAGATAGAGAGAGTGGGGGGAGAGAGAGAGAGAGTGAAGAGAGAGAGAGTGGAGAGAGAGAAGGGAGAGAGAGTGGAGAGAGAGTGGAAGGAGACAGTGGAGGGAGACAGTGGAGAAAGAGTGGAGAGAGAGTAGAGAGAGAGAGAGAGCAGTGAGACAGAAAGTGGAGTGAGAGAGAGAGCAGAGTGAGAGAGAGAGTGGAGAGAGAGGGAGTGGAGAGAGAGAGTGGAGAGAGAGAGTGGAGAGAGAGTGGAGAGAGTGGAGAGAGATAGTGAAGAGAGAGACAGTAGAGAGAGAGAAAGTAGAGAGAGAGGGTGGAGAGGGAGAGTGGAGAGAGAGACAGTGGAGAGAGAGACAGTGGAGAGAGAATGGAGAGACAGCGTGGAGAGAGAGAGAGTGGAGAGAGAGTAGAGAGAGTGGAGATAGAGAGAGAGTGGAGAGAGAGTGGAGGGGAAGTGGAGAGAGAGTAGAGAGAGACAGTGCAGAGAGAGTGGAGAGAGAATAGAGAGAGTGGAGACAGAGTAGAGAGAGACAGTGGAGAGAGAGAGAGTGGAGATAGATAGTGGAGAGAGTGAGCGAGAGAGAGTGGAGTGAGAGAGAGTGGAGAGAGTGGAGAGAGACAGTGGCGAGAGAGTGGAGAGAGAGTGGAGAGAGAGAGTGGCGAGAGTGGAGAGGGAGTGGAGAGAGAGAGAGAGTGGAGAGAGTGGAGGGATTGGAGAGAGAGAGTGGAGAGAGGGTAGAGAGAGAGAAGAGAGGAGAGAGAGAAGAGAGAGAGTGGGGAGAGTGGAGAGAGAGAGTGGAGGGAGTGGAGAGAGAGTGGAGAGAGAGTGGAGAGAGTGGAGAGAGAGTGGAGAGAGTGGAGAGAGAGTGGAGAGAGTGGAGAGAGTGGAGAGAGAGTGGAGAGAGAGAGGAGAGAGAGAGGAGAGAAAGTGGAGAGAGAGAGGTGAGAGAGTGGAGAAAGAGTAGAGAGAGTGGAGAGAGAGAGATAGAGAGGAGAGAGGAGAGAGAGGAGAGAGAGAGGAGAGAGAGTGGAAAGAGAGTGGAGAGAGATAGAGAGAGTGGGGCGAGAGAGAGAGAGAGTGGAAAAAGAGAGAGAGTCAAGAGAGAGTCGAGAGAGAGAAGGGAGAGAGAGAGTGGAGAGAGAGTGGAAGGAGACAGTGGAGGGAGACAGTGGAGAGAGAGTGGAGAGAGTAGAGAGAGAGAGAGCAGTGAGACAGAGAGTGGAGTGAGAGAGAGAGTGGAGAGAGAGAGAGTGGAGAGAGAGAGTGGAGAGAGAGTGGAAAGAGTGGAGAATGATAGTGGAGAGAGAGAGAGTAGATAGAGAGGGAGTAGAGAGAGAGGGTGGAGAGGGAGAGTGGAGAGAGAGACAGTGGAGAGAGAGTGGAGAGAGAGAGTGAAGAGAGAGAGTGGAGAGAGAGAAAGTAGAGAGAGAGTGGAGAGAGAGAGAGAGTGGAGAGAGAGTGGAGGGAGAAAGTGGAGGGGAAGTGGAGAGAGAGTAGAGAGAGACAGTGGAGAGAGAGTGGAGAGAGAATAGAGAGAGTGGAGAGACAGTGGAGAGAGAGAGGAGAGAGAGAGGAGAGAGAGTGGACAGAGAGGTGAGAGAGTGGAGAGAAAGTGGAGAGAGTAGAGAGAGAGATAGAGAGGAGAGAGAGAGGAGTGAGGGGAGAGAGAGAGGAGACAGAGTGGAAAGAGAGTGGAGAGAGATAGAGAGAGTGGGGGGAGAGAGAGAGAGAGTGAAGAGAGAGAGAGTGGAGAGAGAGTGGAGAGAGAGAAGGGAGAGAGAGTGGAGAGAGAGTGGAAGGAACAGTGGAGGGAGACAGTGGAGAGAGAGTGGAGAGAGAGTAGAGAGAGAGAGAGAGAGAGAGCAGTGAGACAGAGAGTGGAGTGAGAGAGAGAGCAGAGTGAGAGAGAGAGTGGAGAGAGAGGGAGTGGAGAGAGAGAGTGGAGAGAGAGAGTAGAGAGAGAGTGGAGAGAGTGGAGAGAGATAGTGAAGAGAGAGACAGTAGAGAGAGAGAGAGAATAGAGAGAGAGGGTGGAGAGGGAGAGTGGAGAGAGAGACAGTGAGAGAGAGTGGAGAGAGAGTGGAGAGACAGAGTGGAGAGAGAGAGAGTGGAGAGAGAGTAGAGAGAGTGGAGAGAGAGAGAGAGTGGAGAGAGTGGAGAGGGAGTGGAGAGAGAGAGTGGAGAGAGTGGAGGGATTGGAGAGAGAGAGTGGAGAGAGGGTAGAGAGAGAGAAGAGAGTAGAGAGAGAAGAGAGAGAGTGGAGATAGTAGAGAGAGAGAGTGGAGAGAGAGGAGAGAGAGTGGAGAGAGTGGACAGAGAGTGGAGAGAGTGGAGAGAGAGTGGAGAGAGTGGAGAGAGTGGAGAGAGAGTGGAGAGAGAGAGGAGAGGAGAGAGAGTGGAGAGAGAGAGGTGAGAGAGTGGAGAAAGAGTGGAGAGAGTGGGGAGAGAGAGATAGAGAGGAGAGAGAGAGGAGAGAGAGGAGAGAGAGGGAGAGAGAGTGGAAAGAGAGTGGAGAGAGATAGAGAGAGTGGGGCGAGAGAGAGAGAGAGTGGAGAGAGAGAGAGAGTGGAGAGAGAGTGGAGAGAGAGAAGGGTGAGAGAGAGTGGAGAGAGAGTGGAAGGAGACAGTGGAGGGAGACAGTGGAGAGAGAGTGGAGAGAGAGTAGAGAGAGAGAGAGATCAGAGAGACAGAGAGTGGAGTGAGAGAGAGAGTGGAGAGAGAGTGGAGAGAGAGAGTGGAGAGAGAGTGGAAAGAGTGGAGAATGATAGTGGAGAGAGAGAGAGTAAAGAGAGAGGGAGTAGGGAGAGAGGGTGGAGAGGGAGAGTGGAGAGAGAGACAGTGGAGAGAGAGTGGAGAGAGAGAGTGAAGAGAGATAGAGTGGAGAGAGAGAAAGTAGAGAGAGAGTGGAGAGAGAGAGTGGAGAGAGAGTGGAGGGAGAGAGTGGAGGGGAAGTGGAGAGAGAGTAGAGAGAGACAGTGGAGAGAGAGTGGAGAGAGAATAGAGAGAGTGGAGAGACAGTGGAGAGAGACAGTGGAGAGAGAAAGAGTGGAGAGAGAGTGGAGATAGACAGTGGAGAGAGAAAGAGTGGAGAGAGCGTGGAGAGACAGTGGAGAGAGTGAGAGAGAGAGAGTGGAGAGAGAGAGAGTGGAGAGAGACAGTGGAGAGAGAGTGGAGAGAGAGTGGAGAGAGAGAGTGGAGAGAGAGAGTGGCAAGAGTGGAGAGGGAGTGGAGAGAGAGAGAGGAGAGAGTGGAGAGATTGGAGAGAGAGAGAGTGGAGAGAGAGTAGAGAGAGAGAAGAGAGTAGAGAGAGAAGAGAGAGAGTGGAGAGAGTGGAGAGAGAGAGTGGAGAGAGTGGAGAGAGAGTGGAGAGCGGAGAGAGAGTAGAGAGAGTGGAGAGAGTGGAGAGAGAGTGGAGAGAGAGAGGAGAGAGAGTGGAGAGAGAGAGGTGAGAGAGTGGGGAGAGAGTGGACAGAGTGGAGAGAGAGAGATAGAGAGGAGAGAGAGAGGAGAGAGAGGAGAGAGAGAGAAGGGAGAGAGAGAGTGGATGGAGACAGTGGAGGGAGACAGTGGAGAGAGAGTGGAGAGAGAGTAGAGAGAGAGAGAGAGAGAGGGAGAGAGAGAGAGAGAGAGTGAAGAGAGAGTAGAGAGAGAGAAAGTGGAGAGAGAGACAGTGGAGAGAGAGACAGTGGAGAGAGGGTGGAGAGAGAGACAGTGGAGATAGAGTGGACAGAGTTGAGAGAGAGAATGGAGAGATAGAATGGAGAGAGTAGAGAGTGACTGACTCAGAGACTGAATACTGACTGACCGAGAGACTGACTGGCTGAGAAACTGACTGAGAGAGAGACTGACTGACTGAGAGGGAGAGACTGACAGACTGACAGAAAGAGAGAGATAGAGAGACTGACAGAGAGAAAGAGACCCACTGACTGACAGACTGACAGAGAGAGAGAAAGAGAGACTGACATACTGACCGACTGACTGAGGGAGACTGACTGACTGAGAGAGAGAGACTGACTCACTGAGAGAGAGAGAGAGAGAGAGAGAGAGAGAGAGAGAGACTGTGGTGGAATTGGGGTCGCAGTGTGTATGAAGCTATGCAATGCCTCTTAAGATTGCTATTGTCTACTAATAAAAATGTATTATCAAAATGTGCTCTTTGTAGTTACATCTGCTTTTGAAATTCAGCATTGTCTAATGTTTTAAAATGGAAACGAGAAGGAGCAGTGGATGAACTTTTGTCAAAACTGAACGATGAGTGGGCCCAATGTTGTATATCATGACATGAGTCTGCATCAGGAAACCCACCTAAACTTGGGCAAACTTCCCCGGCCTACTGATGGCAGGGACCCTGTAATGAATGGACCACCACCTATGATAGCGTTCGGGCAGACTAAGCCCAACCTTTGACTCCACCATCCAGTGTTACTTATAACGGCTGTATTGGTGACAGTGGCGTAACAATAGTCCCGCATCCCCTGCAGTATGGCGGGTCGCTGGCCTGAGAGCTCTAGACTGACACGGAGGATGGGAGTTGCCCCCTCCATGTAGTTTGCAGGGGGCCCCCTCAATTTTCGTTACGCCACTGCAGCAACTTGATTTTCTGCGCGGAGGACGAAATTTAAAAGCAGCAGCATATTTTCAGGACGTGTTTCGGCTATTCTTTTCAGCCTTTATCAACTGTTAAGAACATTGCCCATAATTAAATACTTGCACGGGGGTCACTTTCAACTGAAATAGTAAAAATACTGCCGTGCTCAGCACCATATTTATTTTTCTACAAATTCATGACCATTGTCTTTTATTTAGTACTTGACCATTGTCCTTATGGTGCAAGCAAATATAAAACCAAACATGTTCAAAAATGAAAAAAAACAGCGTTCTAATGTGTTGCTGTTAAAAATAGTAACAGTCTCTGCATATATATATACAGCCGCAGCCGGTAGTGGGAGTACCGGCCAGGCGGTTACGTGGGGAGGGGGAGGGGCAGGGTGGGGGGTAGTAATGTATGGATTCTGGACCTTAACAGGTGAGTAAACATATAAATGAATAAAACGAATGTTGTTGCGCGCACTGCATCACCAAATGCGATGCAGTGCACGCAACGAAATTCGTTTTATTCATTTATATGTTTACTTACCTGTTAAGGTCCGGAATCCATACATTACTACCTCCCACCCTGCCTCTCCCCCTCCTCACGTCACCGCCCGGCCGGTACTCCCACTACCGGCCGTGGCTGTATATATATATATATATATATATATATATATAAATTTATGCCACAAGGGGGATGTAAACTGCCTAAAGTATTATGCAATAGACATGGTACAGCCCCTACGAAGAGGGGGCAACAGAGAAGCTCGTCTAAGAGTACTGGAAACCCGTTACATTCTGGAGCTTGACACCAAGACACCGTACGGCCTCAATGCGACGGAAGATTTATACACTTGTCTGCAACTGTAATAACACCATAAGACAAGAGGTATGATTCTCCCATGAGATGCATAAGCCCATAATGAGATTCAGGGGTATAAAAGTCGTCAAACATATTACAACATCTAGCACTGCCAGGTTTTAAACATTATCAAATTAATCACAATTTTAAAGGGCAAACCACATAATTTCTTTTCAATGTGCAGGATTAACGCAAAAAAAAGTCCAAAGCAGTTTAGTAGCAGTAATCTGAAAAATGACAATGCCCACTGGGGCAGTATTACCAAATCCTCTCCAAATACCAAACTCCAAAGTAAAATGAGTTCAGTAAACAACATGCACTTTATTTTGCCAACTTTGCACAAATTTTACCCCTTTGTATAAAAATTTATTTTTACAATATTTTAAAGGGTATGTGTACATAAAATAATGAATTATAAAAATTGCTGTTGGTATATATAAATGTCATAACTGACATTGCATATTTGCACATATTTATATATTTATATATTTATCTCATTTATTGTGAATTTTGCACATATTTGTGGAGTTTCAAGTCGAGAGGTAATTGTTAATAATGGAGCCAAAAGAAAGAGAAGAAAACAAATGTAAGTTGTTTTGAAAAAACCTTTGTAAGAAAGTTTGGATTAGGCTGAAATACTTTGTTTATTTCTATAGGCTTGGGAACATGTGACTTTTTCTGCACTACAAATCACGAGGTGAATTTCGACCATGTCATGTGATCAAGGGCTCCAGGGCCCGAAACGCGTCATGGCGGACAAGAGGGTGCACAAGAATAAATAAGCGCTGAAATTAACCTGATTGGGTCCGTTTCGTTATTCTGGTTCCAGTTTCCTTGGGGCGGACAACGAAGTTCTGGGCATATATATATATATATACATGTATAAATATGTATATATATATATATATATCTGCTCCGAAAGTCCCCCTCCCCCGCCAGGGAAGGAAGCGGCTGCACTCGCGTGGAAGGTTCAAATGATTAATTTATTGCACAAACAGGACGCGTTTCGGCAGACGTGCCTTTTTCCCCTGTGTCAACCTGATTTACAAGAGTTGCCGCCAATTAAAGCATACAAACGAGTAATTACACATTTTTTTCTGTGAATTCATTAACATGAAAGACGGACAAAAACATCATTGTTTCCTTGCCGTCCATTCTAAAGTGGTTTTCTTAATAATCAAAGAGAGAACCATTATACTAATAATTATCCCGCAATACATGATTTAAAGTCCTTCATCATGTCATTCAAGAAAAATCATATAAACAATTAAGCCCTGTATGGGCAATGCCGCTAAGTTCATAATGTATAAACAAAATTGAGCCCTGTATTGGCATGCTGAAGATGTGTATAGTTCATACAAATTACCAAAAAATCTATTTCCTCATTGCTATATAAGCATTACAACATTCCTATTCATCAAGAACATGGAAATATTTACATCAGTACTGGCAGAAAAGGTCTATATACATGTCATTGGGTACATCTAAGGAACACGATTTTATTATCCAAGATGTATTGAAAGTTCTTCTTCAGAATTAAGACCAAATGGAATGACAGTATGTAAATTAATGATATACCTTGATTCAAGCCTTCGCAATCTTTGCAATCTACCGCCACCTCGCTCACTCACTGGGATATGATCAATGCAATAAAATTTTAACAATGTTCGGTCACTGTTATGAACTTCGGAGAAGTGTCTCGCCACCGGATAAGTGGGATCTCTATTTTCAATAGCCCGTGCATGCTCAAGAATTCTCTTTTTGGCAGGGTGTTTGGTACTGCAACATACATTTTCATGCAAGGACAAACTAAACAATAAACACAAAAAGGTGTGGTGCAAGTCAGGAAGGATTTTATCTTCTTGGTAACCTTTGTACCTGGCAATTGAAATGTTTGAACCTTTGTGCTGTTCTTGCATGCCTTGCATTTGGCTCATGGAAGAAGCCTGTCATGGTATCTAATCTAGGGACAAAGGGGACTGGTTGATAATGACTCTTCACTAGGTAATCTTACAGTGATCTGCTACGCCGGAAAGTTATCTGTGGTTGCTCTGGTAGGTCTTTACCGATCACCAGATCTGACTTAAGAATATGCCAGTTCCGGTAGAGTATCTTTCTCAGTCCCTCTGCTTCACCAGAAAATGTGGTCATGAATCTACTCGATTTGACATCTTTTTCTGTAGATTGTCTACGTTCTTTCAGAAGACTATTGCGTGAAATTTTCTTTACTTTTCCAAAGTCTGATTTAGTAAACCACTCTTGTATCCCCTGACCTTAAAACGATCAATAGCATCTTGTGCTGCTTGTTCGAAATCTTTATCATTTGAACAATTTCTCTTGATGCGAAGTAGCTCCCCATATGGGATACTTTTCTTTAAAGATGTCTGATGACTACTACTTGCCTCAAGGGTCGAATTACCGGCTGTGGATTTTCTAAACAGCTTCGTGCAGATTTTATCATCTTTGATAAAAACTAGAAGGTCTAAAAAGGATACCATGGTTTGACTCATGTGCCCACTGAAGTGGAGGTTAAGGGAGTTGTTATTAAGTAGATCAAGGTATGTTTCTGCCTGTTATTTGGGGCCCTTCCATAAGATAAATAAATCATCGATATACCGATGCCATGCTACAGTGCAGTTCACGTGTTCATTAAAGGGTTCCGCCCAGACTACCTGCTTCTCCCACCAGCCCACAAATAAATTCGCGTAGCTGGGGGCGAAGCAGGTGCCCATCGCGATCCCCCTTATTTGCCGGTAGTGTTGCTTATCAAAAAGGAAAATGTTATTACAAGAACAAATTCTACAAATTCCAACAACATTTTGTTGTGTTCAGAGTGGAGAAAGATAGCGGAGAGAGAGAGAGTAGAGAGAGAGAGAGTAGAGAGAGAGGGTGGAGAGGGAGAGTGAAGAGAGAGACAGTGGAGAGAGAGTGAAGAGAGAGTGGAGAGAGAGAGTGGAGAGAAAGAGAGTGGAGAGAGAGAGAGAGAGTGGAGAGAGAGTGGAGGGAGAGAGTGGAGGGGAAGAGGAGAGAGAGTAGAGAGAGACAGTGGAGAGAGAGTGGAGAGAGAATAGAGAGAGTGGAGAGACAGTGGAGAGAGACAGTGGAGAGAGAAAGAGCGTAGAGAGAGTGGAGATAGATAGTGGAGAGAGAGAGAGTGGAGAGAGCGTGGAGAGACAGTGGAGAGAGAGAGAGTGGAGAGAGACAGTGGAGAGAGAGTGGAGAGAGAGTGGAGAGAGAGAGAGTGGAGAGAGTGGAGAGATTGGAGAGAGAGAGAGTGGAGAGAGAGTAGAGAGAGAGAAGAGAGTAGAGAGAGAGTGGAGAGAGTGGAGAGAGAGAGTGGAGAGAGTGGAGAGAGTGGAGAGAGAGTGGAGAGAGAGAGGAGAGAGAGTGGAGAGAGAGGTGAGAGAGTGGAGAGAAAGTGGAGAGAGTGGAGAGAGAGATAGAGAGGAGAGAGAGAGGAGTGAGGGGAGAGAGAGAGGAGACAGAGTGGAAAGAGAGTGGAGAGAGATAGAGAGAGTGGGGGGAGAGAGAGAGAGTGAAGAGAGAGAGAGTGGAGAGAGAGTGGAGAGAGAGAAGGGAGAGAGAGTGGAGAGAGAGTGGAAGGAGACAGTGGAGGGAGACAGTGGAGAGAGAGTGGAGAGAGAGTAGAGAGAGAGAGAGAGAGCAGTGAGACAGAGAGTGGAGTGAGAGAGAGAGCAGAGTGAGAGAGAGAGTGGAGAGAGAGGGAGTGGAGAGAGAGAGTGGAGAGAGAGAGAGTGGAGAGAGAGTGGAGAGAGTGGAGAGAGATAGTGAAGAGAGAGACAGTAGAGAGAGAGAGAGAGTAGAGAGAGAGGGTGGAGAGGGAGAGTGGAGAGAGAGACAGTGGAGAGAGAGTGGAGAGAGAGTGGAGAGACAGAGTGGAGAGAGAGAGAGTGGAGAGAGAGTAGAGAGAGTGGAGAGAGAGAGAGAGTGGAGAGAGAGTGGAGGGAGAGAGTGGAGGGGAAGTGGAGAGAGAGTAGAGAGGAACAGTGGAGAGAGAGTGAGAGAGAATAGAGAGAGTGGAGAGAGAGTGAGAGAGACAGTGGAGAGAGAGAGAGTGGAGATAGATGGGGAGGGAGTGAGCGAGAGAGAGTGGAGAGAGAGAGAGTGGAGAGAGACAGTGGCAAGAGAGTGGAGAGAGAGTGGAGAGAGAGAGCGCAGAGAGAGAGTGGCGAGAGTGGAGAGGGAGTGGAGAAAGAGAGAGAGAGGAGAGAGTGGAGGGATTGGAGAGAGAGAGTGGAGAGAGGTAGAGATAGAGAAGAGAGTAGAGAGAGAAGGGAAGAGAGTGGAGAGAGTGGAGAGAGAGAGTGGAGAGAGTGGAGAGAGAGTGGAGAGAGTGGAGAGAGAGTGGAGAGAGTGGAGAGAGTGGAGAGAGAGAGGAGAGAGAGAGGAGAGAGAGTGGAGAGAGAGGGTGAGAGAGTGGAGAAAGAGTGGAGAGAGTGGGAGACAAGATAGAGAGGAGAGAGAGGAGAGAGAGAGGAGAGAGAGTGGAAAGAGAGTGGAGAGAGATAGAGAGAGTGGGGCGAGAGAGAGAGAGAGTGGAGAGAGAGAGAGAGTGGAGAGAGAGTCGAGAGAGAGAAGGGAGAGAGAGAGTGGAGAGAGAGTGGAAGGAGACAGTGGAGGGAGACAGTGGAGAGAGAGTGGAGAGAGAGTAGAGAGAGAGAGAGCAGTGAGACAGAGAGTGGAGTGAGAGAGAGAGTGGAGAGAGAGAGAGTGGAGAGAGAGAGAGTAGAGAGAGAGGGAGTAGAGAGAGAGGGTGGAGAGGGAGAGTGGAGAGAGAGACAGTGGAGAGAGAGTGGAGAGAGAGAGTGAAGAGAGAGAGAGTAGAGAGAGAGAAAGTAGAGAGAGAGTGGAGAGAGAGAGAGAGTGGAGAGAGAGTGGAGTGAGAGAGTGGAGGGGAAGTAGAGAGAGAGTAGAGAGAGACAGTGGAGAGAGAGTGGAGAGAGAATAGAGAGAGTGGAGAGACAGTGGAGAGAGACAGTGGAGAGAGACAGAGTGGAGAGAGAGTGGAGATAGACAGCGGAGAGAGAAAGAGTGGAGAGAGTGTGGAGAGACAGTGGAGAGAGTGAGCGAGAGAGAGTGGAGAGAGAGAGAGTGGAGAGAGACAGTGGAGAGAGAGTGGAGAGAGAGTGGAGAGAGAGAGTGGAGAGAGAGAGTGGCAAGAGTGGAGAGGGAGTGGAGAGAGAGAGAGGAGAGAGTGGGGAGATTGGGGAGAGAGAGAGAGTGGAGAGAGAGTAGAGAGAGAGAAGAGAGTACAGAGAGAAGAGAGAGAGTGGAGAGAGTGGAGAGAGAGAGTGGAGAGAGTGGAGAGAGAGTGGAGAGTGGAGAGAGAGTAGAGAGAGTGGAGAGAGTGGAGAGAGAGTGGAGAGAGAGAGGAGAGAGAGAGGAGAGAGAGTGGAGAGAGAGAGAGAGGTGAGAGAGTGGGGAGAGAGTGGACAGAGTGGAGAGAGAGAGATAGAGAGGAGAGAGAGAGGAGAGAGAGGAGAGAGAGAGAAGGGAGAGAGAGAGTGGAGAGAGAGTGGATGGAGACAGTGGAGGGAGACAGTGGAGAGAGAGTGGAGAGAGAGTGAAGAGAGAGAGAGAGAGAGGGAGAGAGTGGAGAGAGAGTAGAGAGAGAGAAAGTGGAGAGAGAGACAGTGGAGAGAGAGACAGTGGAGAGACAGTGGAGAGAGGGTGGAGAGAGAGACAGTGGAGATAGAGTGGACAGAGTTGAGAGAGAGAATGAAGAGATAGAATGGAGAGAGTAGAGAGTGACTGACTCAGAGACTGAATACTGACTGACCGAGAGACTGACTGGCTGAGAAACTGACTGAGAGAGAGAGAGAGAGACTGACTGACTGAGAGGGAGAGACTGACAGACTGACAGAAAGAGAGAGATAGAGAGACTGACAGAGAGAAAGAGACCGACTGACAGAGAGAGAGAAAGAGAGACTGACATACTGACTGACTGACTGATAGAGACTGACTGACTGAGAGAGAGAGACTGACTCACTGAGAGAGAGAGAGAGAGAGAGAGAGAGAGAGAGAAAGAGAGAGAGAGAGAGACTGTGGTGGAATTGGGGTCGCAGTGTGTATGAAGCTATGCAATGCCTCTTAAGATTGCTATTGTCTACCAATAAAAATGTATTATCAAAATGTGCTCTTTGTAGTTAAATCTGCTTTTGAAATTCAGCATTGTCTAATGTTTTAAAATGGAAACGAGAAGGAGCAGTGGATGAACTTTTGTCAAAACTGAACGATGAGTGGGCCCAATGTTGTATATCATGACATGAGTCTGTATCAGGAAACCCACCTAAACTTGGGCAAACTTCCCCGGCCTACTGATGGCAGGGACCCTGTAATGAATGGACCACCACCTATGATAGCGTGCGGGCAGACTAAGCCCAACCTTTGACTCCACCATCCAGTGTTACTTATAACGGCTGTATTGGTGACAGTGGCGTAACAATAGTCCCGAATCCCCTGCAGTATGGCGGGTCGCTGGCCTGAGAGCTCTAGACTGGCACGGAGGATGGGAGTTGCCCCCTCCATGTAGGTTGCAGGGGGCCCCATCAATTTTCGTTACGCCACTGCAGCAACTTGATTTTCTGCGCGGAGGACGAAATTTAAAAGCAGCAGCATATTTTCAGGACGTGTTTCGGCTATTCTTTTCAGCCTTTATCAACTGTTAAGAACATTGCCCATAATTAAATACTTGCACGGGGGTCACTTTCAACTGAAATAGTAAAAATACTGCCGTGCTCAGCACCATATTTATTTTTCTACAAATTCATGACCATTGTCTTTTATTTAGTACTTGACCATTGTCCTTATGGTGCAAGCAAATATAAAACCAAACATGTGCAAAAATGAAAAAAAAACAGCGTTCTAATGTGTTGCTGTTAAAAATAGTAACAGTCTCTGCATATATATATACAGCCGCAGCCGGTAGTGGGAGTACCGGCCAGGCGGTTACGTGGGGAGGGGGAGGGGCAGGGTGGGGGGTAGTAATGTATGGATTCTGGACCTTAACAGGTGAGTAAACATATAAATGAATAAAACGAATGTTGTTGGGCGCACTGCATCACCAAATGCGATGCAGTGCACGCAACGAAATTCGTTTTCCAGATTCATTTCCTTTCTCCTTTTCTTTGTTCCTTTGTTCTGGTTGTTTCCCTTTCTGGAACATACGCTCTGCTCTTTCTGAGCGTTTCATGGCCCTCTCTTCCATAATTAGCATTCAATTTTAGTATGTCCTTGTTGGTAATTTGGGTTCAAAAAGAGAGAATATACCCCTACAAGTAATAAACGTGATAATAAGATAAACAATCTTTTTAAACTTCCGATAAAGGGGAATGTTTCATGGCTTTTAGCTGTGTTCTTATTTCGTTTTTCAGTCCGTGAGCTTTCGGCTTGTACAGGGAGCGTATGTGGTTGTTAACCGCAACTGTCTCTTAATTCTCCCTTAGCTTGCTGCGACCCCCAGTGCCACGCTTATTTCAAATATTTAACGCTGCTCCGCACTCACCTCCCTTCCGTCGTGAGCCTCGCGAAGGCGTTGTTTTCTTCCTTTGGCTGGGTAGATAAGCCGGCTCCTGGGTCTGTTTGCTATTCTGTCAGGATTACTGGATTCTTTTCTCCGTCGGATGGTTCTTCTGTCCTCGCGTATCCCGCGAGGGAGGAGTCCCGTCTTTCAGAACATTCAATCCGCAGGAATTTTGGGCAAACAGTTCGGTCGGGCGCTATTTCTGTTTCCAATTATGTTTCACCAATTTGTCCTTTGCCAAGAAATGCGCACTCTCTCACAGCCGGTGCGTGCTTCGAGGTCGGACCAGACCTCGTAGAAAATGCTTCACCAAACACGCCAAAGAAAACACGCACTCCACGGACCTTGAAGTTAACGATTTATTTCAGTGCCATTCCCCCTTCACCAATGCGTTTCACCCGACAGGGCTTGTTCACGGTGTGATCTGTCAATAGTCCATTGTCTGTTTCTACATTAAATACATTTTTCCACAGTTGCACATTAGGATGCATTGTGGGATATGTAGTGTAAAGTGTATACACCCAATTGTGAAAAAATATAAATTACTTATTGTTTTCTTATTTTTAGTTTCTAAATTATCAAGTTATGCTTATAAATCACAATGTCATATTGGGGTGGAATTTGTGTTTGTATCAGGTGATTTTGTTATAATCCGCACTATTTTTGATGTTGTCTATCCTTCTCGTAATGGTCTCAGTGACCTATATATTTATTAAAGGATAAACAAATGTCCAAGTTCTCATGCATCCATGCTTTTCAAGCTCAGTGCTTTTTCATTCATTTTCCATTGTTTTTCTGTTTGGAATTTCCTGATTTTTGAACCCAAATTACCAACAAGGACCTACTAAAATTGAATGCTAATTATGGAAGAGAGGGCCATGAAACGCTCAGAAAGAGCAGAGCGTATGTTCCAGAAAGGGAAACAACCAGAACAAAGGAACAAAGAAAAGGAGAAAGGAAATGAATCTGGAAACCTGAGCCATAAACAACTGTTCGTGCAATTAGAAAGGAAATTAAAGAGGGAAATTACAAAAAGCTGGGAAATCATCACCCTGGAAAAATATATCGAATGTGACAGAATACCGAGGGGTCTGAGAATCTTCACTCTACCCAACCACCCAGACACCTCTCCAGAAATGCTAGAAGAGTGGGGCGAAAACAATATGCAATGCTCTAAAAATATGCTACGAATAATAGTGAAACATGCAAAAATAGATGTCATAAAGCTACACAAAGAAATTGCTGATTTGGAAGAAAAAATACTCTCCATAAATGATGAAGAAAACACGAAAAAACTCAGAAAAGAAATGGAAAGAAATTTGGAGAGACACGAAAATGAGGTAGCAGAACGAAAAGAGCGCAAGTTTAGACGAGATAAGCATGATTATGAGAGTGGAACTATTCTAACATTCGCCAAACGCTTCGAGACATTGAAACAACAAATAAAAGGAAATACAAGACAAATTCAAACAACCCTAAACGTGACGGCTAGTGAATCTGATACAGATTTCAGTGAAGGTGAAGGACAGCAAAGTACTGATAAACGCCCTTCTTTTTTAGAAGAGATGCAACTGGTTTATCTAGACCAACAAAACCCAAGAGGGAGAGGAAGAGGAAGGGGGATGAACAGAGGGAGAGGTGGAGAACACAAACCATCACAAAGAAAAGACGAAAAACAAGAAGGAGCCTCGGCAGAAAAAAGAAGTTACCCCCTACGCAATCGAACAGTGAGGAAATAGAAGGAGAAGCTGAAATGGAACCGTACTTGATAATAAATCTGTCTAAACACGTCCTGACAAGAGCTGAGGAAAGCTTATTAAACAAAGGATTGACTTTCTGTCCTGAGAAACATTTTGACCCTATAGAAACAAAGATAGATCTGTACAAGTACGTTAGAAAATTGAAATTAGCAAAATTTTTCAGCAAACAACAAAAACAATCGACACAAACAGGAGAAGACGACCAACATCAAATGGTGATTCAGGAAATCGAAAGCTTGCGAACAGCTTATGAACTAGCAAATGAGACAGAAGGAGATGCAATAACGGATACACAAATGTTGCAAGAAATGGGAACAAAGACAGATGCACATCCTAAAAGCAAATTTAGAGATAAATCCAAATTCTGCCCGATACTGTACCCAGGGAACAGAATGGATACATTCTATGAGCTAGTAGTTTCAGACTTGGAGAAGATTTCCAACATAAAGCATGGCCAAGCAAAAGAAAATTTAAGCCAGCAGGAAAGAAAGGCACTGGATAAACTAATGAAAAATACCACCATAGAGATAAAACCTGCTGACAAGGGGGGAAATATAGTTATTCAAGACAAAACAGCGTACATAGCGGAGGCTATGAAACAACTAAATAACTTGACCAACTATCAAAGATTGAAGAAAAATCCCCTAAGTGATTTAGCCATAGATTTAAGTTTGAAACTGATAAAATGGAAAGAAGATGGATTACTAACGGAACAAGAGATGAAATTCTTGCAAAACGAAACGCCGGTAATGCCCACCATGTACTTTCTGCCGAAAGTGCATAAAACTCTAGACAATCCGCCTGGGAGACCAATCATTTCCAGCTGCGATTCATTGTATCAGAATGTCTCAATATTTGTAGACAGTATATTAGCACCCATGGTCACCTCATTAACCTCATATATAAAGGACACGGGAGACTTCCTTCGAATATTGATGGACACCCAATGGCAGCACAATTACATGCTAGTTACGATCGATGTGGTGTCATTATACACTTCTATCAATCATGACATTGGACTCAAGGCGATAAAGTACTTTTTAAAACAAAAACCAATCGCCCAATTGAAATACTGCAACATGATTTTAGACATGATTGAAATGTGTCTTAGGAATAATATCTTCCTATTCAACAAGGAGGTCTTTTCACAAAAATGTGGGACGGCCATGGGAGTTTCCTTCTCTCCGAGCTATGCGAATCTAGTGATGGGGTGGTGGGAGAAGACCATAGCTTGGAGAGAAGAAAACGACAGCCATACAGCCAAGATACCTCTCTGGCTGAGATTCATCGATGACCTTTTTCTCCTGTGGGATGGCACAGAGGCGGAGTTTGTGACCTATTTCAACATCTTGAACAACAATGACGTTGGATTAAAATTCACCTATAGCATAAGTTCAAAAGAAGTTGTTTTTCTGGACACTAAAGTATAAGTGGAAGCAGAAAAAATTGAAACAACTGTCCATCGCAAAAACACAGCGACAAACAGCATATTACATGGGAAAAGTTTCCATCCCAACAGCATAAAGAAAAATATTCCCTACGGTGAATTTATTAGAATGAAAAGGAACTGCTCCAAACAAAATGAGATGAACTTGAAGTTTAAAGATACGAAAACCCGCTTCCTAAAAAGAGGATATAAACATAATGATATCAGACAAGGATAAATGAAAGCGAGAGCTATCAAAAGGTCTGATACTCTCATAAGGAGGAAGAGTCATAAGGATGAGATCCCTACAAAAGAACCAATAAGAATGGTTATGACATTCAGCAAAGAGAGTCCAAAGATACAAAAATCCCTGAAAAAATACTGGAGCATCCTAACCAAAGATCCCGATATCGGGAAACAACTGGGAAAATGGCCACAAATTTCCTATAGAAAAGCTCCATCACTATCGGACAAATTGGTAAATAGCCACTTCGTCAACAAACGCCCGGATGCATGGCTCCAAGAGCACCAGAAAGGATTCAGCAAATGCAGCGTGTGTAAAGCATGCAAAATTGGGAAGAACATTAAGAACATCATGGATCCACAAGGAAAACTTTTTAAAATTGAAGAGAAGATCACATGTAATACTACACATGTAGTATATTGTCTAGAATGTGAGTGTGGCAAGAGATACATAGGCAGCACTACGTGCCCCCTTAAGAAAAGAATCTTAGAACACACCAGGGCAATACAAAATAAGGACCAAACTTATGCCACATCAAAACACATGATGACACATCCTGGTAAAACTTGGGAGAACATGAGGTACTTTGGGCTAGCCACGATTCCAATAAATGAACGAGGAGGAAATCGAACATTGAAACTGAGAAGATTGGAATCAAGGTTAATAATAAGATTCAAAACAAAGATCCCGTTGGGTCTTAACGGGGACGAAGAGCTATATGTACACCTTTAAGAAGAAAGAATAAAAACCAATAATTAACATCAAGAAAGAGACAATGTCATAAGTGAAAAGAAAAATGTAATAAGAATAAGAAGCTGTAATCAGGAAATTCCAAACAGAAAAACAATGGAAAATGAATGAAAAAGCACTGAGCTTGAAAAGCATGGATGCATGAGAACTTGGACATTTGTTTATCCTTTAATAAATATATAGGTCACTGAGACCATTACGAGAAGGATAGACAACATCAAAAATAGTGCGGATTATAACAAAATCACCTGATACAAACACAAATTTCACCCTAATATGACATTGTGATTTATAAGCATAACTTGATAATTTAGAAACAAAAAATAAGAAAACAATAAGTAATTTATATTTTTTCACAATTGGGTGTATACACTTTACACTACATATCCCACAATGCATCCTAATGTGCAACTGTGGAAAAATTTATTTAATGTAGAAACAGACAATGGACTATTGACAGATCACACCGTGAACAAGACCTGTCGGGTGAAACGCGTTGGTGAAGGGGGAATGGCACTGAAATAAATCGTTAACTTCAAGGTCCGTGGAGTGCGTGTTTTCTTTGGCGTGTTTGGTGAAGCATTTTCTACGAGGTCTGGTCTGACCTCGAAGCACGCACCGGCTGTGAGAGAGTGCGCATTTCTTTGCAAAGGACAAATTGGTGAAACATATATATATATATATATATATATATATATATATATATACATGTATAAATATGTATATATATATATATCTGCTCCGAAAGTCCCCCTCCCCCGCCAGGGAAAGAAGCGGCCGCACTCGAGTGGAAGGTTCAAATGATTAATTTATTGCACAAACAGGACTCGTTTCGGCAGACGTGCCTTTTTCCCCTGTGTCAACCTGATTTACAAGAGTTGCCGCCATTTAAAGCATACAAACGAGTAATTACACATTTTTTTCTGTGAATTCATTAACATGAAAGACGGACAAAAACATCATTGTTTCTTTGGCGGCCATTCTAAAGTGGTTTTCTTAATAATCAAAGAGAGAACCATTATACTAATAATTATCCCGCAATACATGATTTAAAGTCCTTCATCATGTCATTCAAGAAAAATCATATAAACAATTAAGCCCTGTATGGGCAATGCCGCTAAGTTCATAATGTATAAACAAAATTGAGCCCTGTATTGGCATGCTGAAGATGTGTATAGTTCATACAAATTACCCAAAAATCAAAAAATCTATTTCCTCATTGCTATATAAGCATTACAACATTCCTATTCATCAAGAACATGGAAATATTTACATCAGTACTGGCAGAAAAGGTCTATATACATGTCATTGGGTACATCTAAGGAACAAGATTTTATTATCCAAGATGTATTGAAAGTTCTTCTTCAGAATTAAGACCAAATGGAATGACAGTATGTAAATTAATGATATACCTTGATTCAAGCCTTCGCAATCTTTGCAATCTACCGCCACCTCGCTCACTCACTGGGATATGATCAATGCAATAAAATTTTAACAATATTCGGTCACTGTTATGAACTTCGGAGAAGTGTCTCGCCACCGGATAAGTGGGATCTCTATTTTCAATAACCCGTGCATGCTCAAGAATTCTCTTTTTGGCAGGGTGTTTGGTACTGCAACATACATTTTCATGCAAGGACAAACTAAACAATAAACACAAAAAGGTGTGGTGCAAGTCAGGAAGGATTTTATCTTCTTGGTAACCTTTGTACCTGGCAATTGAAATGTTTGAACCTTTGTGCTGTTCTTGCATGCCTTGCATTTGGCGCATGGAAGAAGCCTGTCATGGTATCTAATCTAGGGACAAAGGGGACTGGTTGATAATGACTCTTCACTAGGTAATCTTTCAGTGATCTGCTACGCCGGAAAGTTATCTGTGGTTGCTCTGGTAGGTCTTTACCGATCACCAGATCTGACTTAAGAATATGCCAGTTCCGGTAGAGTATCTTTCTCAGTCCCTCTGCTTCACCAGAAAATATGGTGATGAATCTACTCGATTTTACATCTTTTTCTGTAGATGTCTACGTTCTTTCAGAAGACTATTGCGTGAAATTTTCTTTACTTTTCCAAAGTCTGATTTAGTAAACCACTCTTGTATCCCCTGACCTTAAAACGATCAATAGCATCTTGTGCTGCTTGTTCGAAATCTTTATCATTTGAACAATTTCTCTTGATGCGAAGTAGCTCCCCATATGGGATACTTTTCTTTAAAGATGTCTGATGACTACTACTTGCCTCAAGGGTCGAATTACCGGCTGTGGATTTTCTAAACAGCTTCGTGCAGATTTTATCATCTTTGATAAAAACTTGAAGGTCTAAAAAGGATACCATGGTTTGACTCATGTGCCCACTGAAGTGGAGGTTAAGGGAGTTGTTATTAAGTAGATCAAGGTATGTTTCTGCCTTTGATTTGGGGCCCTTCCATAAGATAAATAAATCATCGATAAACCGATGCCATGCTACAGTGCCGTTCACGTGTTCATTAAAGGGTTCCGCCCAGACTACCTGCTTCTCCCACCAGCCCACAAATAAATGTGCGTAGCTGGGGGCGAAGCAGGTGTCCATCTCGGTCCCCCTTATTTGCCGGTAGTGTTGCTTATCAAAAAGGAAAATGTTATTACAAGAACAAATTCTACAAATTCCAACAACATTTTGTTGTGTTCAGAGTATTCGAGGGATCTTCCTTTAAGAAATACTCTTTTGATGATCAATGACAGTATATAGGCTGGTTATATCCAATGTGATCATCCACATGTCAGTTTCCCATGGTATATCCATGATGTTCTTAATGAAGTCAGTAGAGTCTTGAATGTATGAGGGCAATGTTCTGACAAAGTCTGCAAGGAAAGAGTCAATATATTGAGACATAGAGTCTGTTAGGCAGTCAATAGAGGAGACAATCGGTCTGCCGGGTGGTCGTTGGTGTCTTTATGCACTTTTGGTAAGTGGTAAAATGTCGATGTTACAGGACAAGGGCAAGCCAGAAATTTATGCTCCTTGTCATTAATCATACCTCTTCCTGCCCATTTCATGAGCAGCTTGTGGTATTGATCAATGCTTGTGATATAATCATCTCTGCTAATTTTTTGATAGCAGTTACCATCCGACAATTGATGCATCACCTCCTGTGTATAGTATTCTCTTGTCATCACAACCACGTTGCCGCCCTTGTCAGAGGGTTTGAATATTAGCTGAGGATAATCCTGTAGTTCTTTTAAAGCTTTTTGTTCTCCTCTGGTTAGGTTATATTGTGGATTAGGCACAGTAGCTGTTCTCATTCTTATGAGATCTTGATTTACTGCCTGGTATCATAAGTTGAAACTGGTATAAAAGTCGAATTTGGTTTAAAGTTCGTTTGTGCTGGTCTTTGTTTGATGCCATATCTTGTAGCTTCCGTCACATTCAATTCAGGGTCTTGAGAGTCTGTTGGTACTTGACTGGAAATGAGTTGCATAGCTCTGAGATCAATACCAGTCAATGTGGAGGATTCCGTTTGTGTACCAGATTTTGCTGCCAAAGGTAAGCGATTTTCACCTCTTAGTTTGAAGAATTTTTGTCATTTCAATTTCCGTGAGTAGAGATATAGATCAGTACGAGTTTGGGTGTATTCCAATTTCTTAGTTGGGCAAAATGTCATTCCTTTTTTCAACACGCTTTCTTGATCTTTAGATAGCTTATGTTGTGTCAGGTTAATGATGGAGAGATCTGCAGATCGTGTCACTTCTTCAGGTTTCTCTGAATGCGTGTTTGAGTAGCCATTCCTAGTTGTCGTCCTGTATCTGCCGCCCCTTCTTGTCTTCCTGTTACTCGGCTTGATCGGTTTTGTGGGGCTGTGATCTGCCTCTCCCCCCTCGTTGTCGGGAGTTGCGCATTAATTGGAACTCCTCTAAAAAACGCCCTCTACCACTCAAGGGATATGTGGTTGTACCAGTGGTTTCCTCCCCTGATTGTTCTGTGTCTGTACTCACAGCTGACTCAGATGTGTCTTTAGATTGTATATTTTTTAGTCCACCTCCTCTCAGGGCCCTGCGTGGGGCATCAAATTTTCATGCAAATGTAAGAATTTTGCCCTGTTCATAATCATTTGCATCCCAAATGAATTTTGTGTGTTTTCTCAATTTGATTTTTTCTTGATATGCAATCAAATGAATTTTCATTCTCTCACGTAGATCGGCTTTGTCAGCCACTTCAGTGTTTGTATCAATTAGTGACTCAGTCTCCGCTATTTCCTGTAGACATTTTTCCCGGTCACTCCGGGCAAATTTAATGAGAATCTTTAACATTTCAGCGCTAGACTCTGCAGTATACTTTGACCATTCTTCGAGAAGCGCAGGGTCCTGATTCTCATAGGAAGGAATAGTGTAAATGCGTAATCTGCGTGGTACTCTTTTGACCTCAAGATAACGTTGCAGTGAGGTCGCTTCCCACCATTTCCGCACTTCGCGCTCCATTAGTCTTTCTAATTTGTTAAACAGTGTCTGTAGTGAATTGGGAGTTTCTTTTTCTTTGACCTTGTCAGGACGTTGCATTGGGCTGCATTTGAACACATCATCAGTCTCTGCATTTCTCGCGGTATCAGAAAACATTTTAATCTCTGGTTTAGGCAAAAGCTTGTATACAGGTTGAATGTGCGTTATTCCAAGCAAATATTAAGGTTGCTTTAAAATCCACTCACTCCGGCTGTTAGGTTCCCACTCAGCCCACATACTGCAGGAACGAAGTATGTACCCACCACTTCCCCGACTCACCAGCCACTCACAAGAGGTATTAAATGAGTAGACTGATGACCCAGAAAAGGGGGTGGATTACGGGGAGACACCAAGCCTACCACCCCTATAGAGCGAAGAACACACCGCTCCTTCCTCCACGCATCTGCACCTACAAAAACACAAAGAACACACCCTTCATAATACATGCCCAGCCTTCAAACCCAACATCAGTGACCATGTCCTGTTACCACATTCATAAAGGCTTACCGGTTAGAAGCACAGGTTTTGTATCGTGGAGACAGCCAGCTCTTCCCCAAGATACGTCTCTCGGAGCTGATTGAAAGCTGGACCAACAAACAAAGTAAGGTGTCTCACAGGTAGGTATAGTGGGGAAAAACACCAAAAGGACAAAAAAAAACACTCACGCGTCAGTAACAGTGTGGAAACCAAAACAGGAATACTAGGGCAGTAGGACGGGGAAGTATAATGAATGCAACCGAGTTTAGTTTTGCACTCGCGGAATGACCCAAAACGTTATTTCCGCATTACAAAGACATGGAGCGGTGAAACCGAGAGCCGCGCAAAAGTGAAGAAAGGTGCCGACTCTCACCGCGTTCTCTTCGGTAACCACCTGAATCAAGTGCCGATCCCTGAGGGAGAACAAAATAAATTCTGAAAACTCAGGACAACGAAGTACATAAATAACCAAAATGTACTTAAAACAAAAATGGAACCAAAACAAAAGCGGGGAGGGAAAAAAGACTAACTAGCTAACTCGCTAAGCAGGGATAAGGAACCTAGAGGACCAGGACAAAAGGGCCAGAGTCAAAAAAGAAAAAGGGGCATTAAAACAAGAAGGGAACAAAAAAAAAGAAGATACAATTCTCACGAGCCCGTGAAAATCGATACCACAAGGTCAAGAACACAGCTACCTGCAACAGGAACCCACAGGTGAGCAATAACAAGCCCCGACATCAAGGTAGGACTGACCTTTATACTACCCCCCGGCTAGTCATGTGTCAACAGGGCATGGTCACCGAAAGAGGACTGCGCCCGATTCCTAACACCGGCTAGTTATTATTCGAACAGTTCAAGCGTCCGTGTATGTATGGCACGGTTTGGTAAACGGCAAACGGGCAGGCGCGATGAACACTCACCCGCCTGATTATGGTCCCGAAATTCCGTGACGCTGGGTTGTTCGGCTTACAGCGGTGCTCCGACGGCAAAAAACAAGCTCCTATTTTCCACCTCAGCCGAGGTTACGAGCACTCAGGAGTGGGTGCGGTCCAAGACGCGGCGGTGGCTCCGTATATATATATATTTTTTTTATTTACTTTTTCACTAGACAAAACATGGGTTAAATGATCTTTATAGTTAGGTGGAATTTTCAGTTTTAAACTCCATACTATATGCCCTAAGTTAACTACAACTCAAGTCCTTGCCATGCACAGTGATATTATCAATGATGTCAAAGAAGATGTCAGGGGTGATGTAATATGCATGGTAATTAGTAGCGTATGGTGAGCGCGCAAGTTATAGTTACCTTAGGGGATGAGTTATAGTTGCTTGAGATAACTCTAAGTGTAATTGGTGAATTTGAGTGTTTTTTAGAATTTAAAGCTGAACATTTCTCTGAACTATAACATTACTTTAAACTTTGTTTTTTTCAGTGAATTTCTAGTGAATCTACCCAGCCAAGTGGCGTCATCCCAGTCTTGGACCCTTGGAGGTAGGCCTAAGGTGCTGGGGCAGCCTCTGTGGATCCTGCAGAACTGACACATTTGCTCTGCTGCAGAGCTCAAGCCCAAGCAGAACCGATGTATCGCCACTGCTGTGTGAATCGGCTCCATCGCGAAGACCCACAACGCAGCCCGTCACCTCATTGGAACTGCCACTGTGCAACACATCCTCGGCCAGGCCCTCCTATCCCTCGTCAATGGCAGCCGCGACGACAACACCCGACTCTACATCACAGCCTCACAGCTTCTCGGAACTGACGTTTCACCCGACTGTGTGACACATCCTTCTTGCCATACTTTGCATCGTAACTTGCAAGCCCTTGTAGATGGGATCCTCAGCGACGAAGCAGGACCTCACACTGCCGCCTTACTGTATCTTGAATTCAACACATCTTCAACACTGACCCTTGCAACGCTCAGCAAACCAGGATTTGAGGTACTTTGTTCAGCGGACCTAACTGGGTCCCTGCAGCTGGCCTGCGCTCCATCATTGTCATCCTGACTTGTGACTTTGTTCTGGTCTGGCACGACCAGATATTCACAGTTGGTGATTTGTGCTTTTTGGTGCTATTTTTACTGAAAGCGTTAAAATCCTCCATATCTCCGGCTCTACTGATTGGATTTTTTTGTATTGCTCTTGTTTTATTCATTAAAATGTCTCTATTTTTCTAAACTGGTGTGGGCTCCTTTTGTGGTGTACTTTCACTGTGTTACTGTTTTGAAGTGATGCCCAAATACTTTGCATGTTGCTTCTCAGTCAAGCCCGACTGCTCTGTGCTAAACTATCTAAAGGTTAAGCACAGGGTAATTCAGGGTTTGCTTATGACTTCACCCTGAGAGGAATTATGGTTGCTGCTTGAGAAGGGCTTCACTCCCTTAACCAGTAATTCACACAGACACACAAACACCATACCATACCTATTATTATGAGGACCATTATTATGAGGACCGGCCATTGACCGAAATGAAGTGTGTAACTACTATTCTAACTCCACGAGCACTGGGATAGGGTAGGTTATAAAGCGAACAGGTTGCCGCAGCGTGGGTTATACGTGCACACAAACATATATATATTTCTTGAAGTTACTTATTACAGTCTAGATGTGACATCATTGGTCACATGTAATAAGAAAATTATATTGCTGCACTACTGTACTTCAAGGTTCAGATGTTGTCATGCAAGAGACAGCAAGTAGTGATAAAAACGTAAATGAAATGCAGAGCTATCAGTTCAACTCTTCTGAAATATTTCCCACGAAATTAGAGCACCACTAGCACAATTGGCAGTAACTCTATTTTTTACCCTGATAGAGTTACCATGCTTAATTTGTAAAATAATGAGTGCCGGTGCCCAAAGCTCTGTTCAGAAGCCACAGCAATGCTATTAAATCTCAGCACACAGAATACCAAGGGCGCACAGTCTTTAATTCACATCATGCCTCTTTAACCCACTACCAGTCACCCCATTCCCCCTTATCTTAATCTTTCAGGTTCCTGCTTTCTCCTGTTGTGATTTTGTTCATATTTCGCCTCCTCCTTCTTTCTCCTTTGTGTTTGTTCTCTTCGTTGCTCTCAGGAAATGTCTGATGTTAAAAAGTAATTGCTGGTCTTCAAAAATGAGTCATATAACCAATTGGAGGAGGGAGAGAGAGATCGGATCCTTTCAGTCTCCATTTAGTTACTCATAATCAATAGGGGAAAGGATCACTTGCCCTGTGTAAACCAAGGTCTGCAGGTAGGTAAGTGGGTGTCTCCCAATAAAAGACCCTCATGCACGCATTTTTTTGGTTTCTCGTAGCGGTATATGATGTGTCCCCGCTTATTTAAACACGTGACTGCGTAATCCTTGGGTCAGTTATTTTGTGTGCACCCTCCGTCAGGAGGCTTTACCTTTGGTTAAGGCAGTAGTGATCGTGGAAAGGTAAGTGAAAAGTGGTGATATATTAAAAATTGCCCGAAACAACCAGAAAATGAACTTTAATGATTCTGGAGTTGAACAATTATGAAATTAATTTGTGCAGCTATGGAATCGGTTATGAATTCTAGCGCACTCTGTTAGTGTAATAAAAAGGTCGACATGTTTCAGCCTTGGTTGCCAAATGGTCAGTAGGCTTTCTTCAGGACCAGTAAGAGGTGCAGTGAATAAAAAGTGAAAGAATAGGTAAATTTATAACCTGATTCTTCGGGTAGTAGAAGGTCGCATTGTACCTGTAAGGAAGAAGAAACGTACACACAACAACGTATGGGGAAAGGGGATGGGGAGACACACAGTTATGTACAATTGTACAGTCTCTTGAAACACTGATTGTACAAGAAACTACAAAATGGCAATACTTTGCGCAGAATCACAGTCATTTCTGGTGTCAACTTACTCATTCTCAGGCTTTTGTGAAGAAGAGTGATTTTGCTATACTGTAGTGCGGTGCCCATAGCTGTAATCTTTATCCGTGTCAGACTGTTCTGGAACTACTGATAGTGTGATGACATGCTTTATCACTATAAGGTGATGGTTATGTGTTCTTTTTAATAAAATGGCTATACTATTGGTCCTGTTGTGATTCAAAAAGTCTCTCTTTTACAATGTGACCATATATAATGTCCACGAAGACAGTTGGGTCATGTGACTACGACTTGTATCATATACAGCTTGTTTGATTTGTGCATATAATTTTAATAAGGGATTGCGCTCTTTGTTTAGTTTGGTTTCGAGAGTTGTGCAGTTAAAAAACAGGGCGTTGGGATATGTGATGGTAGATTTTAGATCCTACCTCTACGCATTGCAGAATTTGCTTCTTCAGGGAGGAGGGCGTACGGAGGGAGGTTGTACTGTTGGTGGAGAGGTCAATTATTAGTTTTGTTATGAAATAATGTTACTTGCGGTTTGGATCCGAAATGTCCGATGGTTCTGCTTTTACCTCCAGCCTTCACCTCCGCTCTCGCAGCTTGTGCTGTCTCTGCCGCTCTTCCCCCGGAAATCAATGTGGGTGTGAATCCGGTTTGTTCTTAAAGCAAACTAGATTCATGGAAATGGACGAGGTATCAATGTTGTCCTCGTTTTATGATTCGGTTCGCGATAAATATCTCGTTTTGGCAAGGAAAGTAATTAAATATTACGAGAGACTGAGTGAATTAAAGGGATTGTAAAAACAATTTTAATTCGGTCTAGATCTATGTTAGCGCCCACAGGACTTGAACCATGAGGTGGTTGAACACAACATGGAAAGAGTAAAGTTACTATGTACTATGCATTTATAGTGTAATAAATGAATCAGTATGTTAATTACTATAGGGCATGATCTTGGCATTTCTCCTGATATCGGCACTCAGTATATGCTTGCTCCACTATTTGAGGTTATGATTCGGATTGATGGGGTGGCGAATTCAGTAAGTATATTATAAACGGAGGGATTTAATCATTTATTCAGGGATAGCCATGGAATAGAGTCGTTGAGACCACTGATATCTGTCTTTAATCTGTGGACCCAACGTTGCTCTTTTTCAAACAGAATTTTGGTTGCGTTTCTGTCTATGGTATCCAAGGGTTCAAGGATGACCCACTGTAGGTCATTGACAGTGTGGCCTAATTCTTTGTAGTGGGTCGACATTTTGGTGGTGGTTCTTTTACAGTTCACATTGCTGCGGTGCTCACATAGTCGCTGTTTTGCTTTTCGGCAAGTCATGCCGATATACCTCATCTGGCACGGACAGGTGACCATGTAGATAACATGGCTTGTATTGCAGTTAGTGTGGCGTTTTAGTTTCCAGATGAAATTAGGGAGTAGCTGCAATTCTTTTGTAGGTTTTGTGGTTTCACAGGCAGTGCAGGTGCCGCAAGGGTAATGTCCTGTTATCGGAGTGGTATTCCATAGTCCTGGTTGTTCTTTCTTTTTCTTGGGCGGTGGTCTGGTGTGTACCAATAGGTCCTTGAGATTTTGGCTTCTCTTGTTCGTGAAGCGTGGTTTGGGCCAGTTCAGTTTGTTTGATGTTATAATCTTCCAATTTTTGTTGATTATCTTTTTCACTTGATTTGTGACTGGGCTGTAAGTAGTAACACACGTTGTTCTGTCATCTTGTGTCTTGGGGTGTGTTTCTAATAATGCTTCTCCTGGTTGGTTACGAGCTCATTTTTTACAAGAGTAGATCACCTTTTTGGGATACTCACGGGCTGTAAGCTTTTCGCATAGGTCCTCGGCTTGGTTCTTGTAGTCACCTATTAAGCTACAGTTCCTTCTCAGGCAGAGGAACTGGCTGTATGGGAGGTTCTCACGTAATGGCCGTGGATGGAAGCTTTTGAATGATAGTAAGCTGTTTTTGGCTGTAGGTTTAAAGAAAGTCCGGGTTTGTAAAGTGTTGTTTTCTGCGAAGATGGTTATATCTAGGAAGTCTAAGGTTTTCTCATTGGCAACGTATGTGAATTTTAGACAATCATCTTGGTTATTTAGCCAGTAGTGAAAGGTCTTCAGGGTTTCATGGTTTCCTTTCCAAATAAGCAGGATATCGTCTATGTATCTCTTCCAAAAAATAATCTGTTCAAGGAAGGGATTGTTTCTGTTATGAACATGAGTTTTTTCAAAGGTGCTTACATATAGACCCACCACACTTGGGGCACAGGTACTGCCCATAGAGGTCCCATGGCGTTGGAGAAAAAGAGTATCTTTGTACAGAAAAAAGTTTTCCGTTAAAGCCAGTCTACAACATTCAAGGACGAAATGTCTGGGTGTTTTGTGAGGCCATTCAATTCCGAAAAGTATTGTTTCCAAAATGTCCAGAGTTTTTTGTTGTGGTAGGCTCGTGTAGAGAAACGCAATCAAAATTCTGTTTGAAAAAGAGCAACGTTGGGTCCACAGATTAAAGACAGATATCAGTGGTCTCAACGACTCTATTCCATGGCTATCCCTGAATAAATGATTAAATCCCTCCGTTTATAATATACTTACTGAATTCGCCACCCCATAAATCCGAATCATAACCTCAAATAGTGAAGCAAGCATATACTGAGTGCCGATATCAGGAGAAATGCCAAGATCATGCCCTATAGTAATTAACATACTGATTCATTTATTACACTATAAATGCATAGTACATAGTAACTTTACTCTTTCCATGTTGTGTTCAACCACCTCATGGTTCAAGTCCTGTGGGCGCTAACTTAGATCTAGACCGAATTAAAATTGTTTTTACAATCCCTTTAATTCACTCAGTCTCTCGTAATATTTAATTACTTTCCTTGCCAAAACGCGATATTTATCACAAACCGAATCATAAAACGAGGGCAACATTGATACCTCGTCCATTTCCATGAATCTAGTTTGCTTTAAGAACAAACCGGAATCACACCCACATTGATTTCCGGGGGAAGAGCGGCAGAGACAGCACAAGCTGCGAGAGCGGAGGTGAAGGCTGGAGGTAAAAGCAGAACCATCGGACATTTCGGATCCAAACCGCAAGTAACATTATTTCATAACGAAACTAATAATTGACCTCTCCACCAACAGTACAACCTCCCTCCGTACGCCCTCCTCCCTGAAGAAGCAAATTCTGCAATGCGTAGAGGTAGGATCTAAAATCTACCATCACATGTCCCAACGCCCCGTTTTTTAACTGCGCAACTCTCGAAACCAAACGAAACAAAGAGCGCAATCCCTTATTAAAATTATATGCACAAATCAAACAAGCTGTATACGATACAAGTCGTAGTCACATGACCCAACTGTCTTCGTGGACATTATATATGGTCACATTGTAAAAGAGAGACTTTTTGAACCACAACAGGACCAATAGTATAGCCATTTTATTAAAAAGAACACATGACCATCACCTTATAGTGATAAAGCATGTCATCACACTATCAGTAGTTCCAGAACAGTCTGACACGGATAAAGATTACAGCTATGGGCACCGCACTACAGTATAGCAAAATCACTCTTCTTCACAAAAGCATGAGAATGAGTAAGTTGACACCAGAAATGACTGTGATTCTGCGCAAAGTATTGCCATTTTGTAGTTTCTTGTACAATCAGTGTTTCAAGAGACTGTACAATTGTACATAACTGTGTGTCTCCCCATCCCCTTTCCCCATACGTTGTTGTGTGTACGTTTCTTCTTCCTTACAGGTACAATGCGACCTTCTACCACCCGAAGAATCAGGTTATAAATTTACCTATTCTTTCACTTTTTATTCACTGCACCTCTTACTGGTCCTGAAGAAAGCCTACTGACCATTTGGCAATCAAGGGTGAAACATGTCGACCTTTTTATTACACTAGCGGAGTGCGCTAGAATTCATAACCAATTCCATAGCTGCACAAATTAATTTCATAATTGTTCGACTCCAGACTCATTAAAGTTTATTTTCTGGTTGTTTCGGGCAATTTTTGATATATCACCACTTTTCACTTACCTTTCCACAATCACTACTGCCTTAACCAAAGGTAAAGCCTCCTGGCGGAGGGTGCACACAAAAGAACTGACCCAAGGATTACGCACTCACGTGTTTAAATAAGCGGGGACACATCATATACCGCTACGAGAAACCAAAAAAACGTGTGTATGAGGGTCTTTTATTGGGAGACACCCACTTACCTACCTGCAGACCTTGGTTTACGCAGGACAAGTGATCCTTTCCCCTATTGATTATGAACTTCAAAAATGAGTGCCAGTGGCCCCACCGGCTCAAATTTAGCACTGGGAGTTCATGACAAAAGCAAGAATCTCTTTACATGATACCAAACATTCCAGGCTACGGCTTTTTTAAAGAGACATGTTAAAATGCTTATTGTATGTTTTGGAAACAGATTATTAGTTTCATAGAAGTTTCATAGTAGTCTGCACTTCCTTGTTTATTTTATCTGGCTGTAACCATATTATCTCTTTCAGATGAAGGAGCAAAATACCAATAATGTAAACAGTTTAGTTCAAGAGTCATGGAGTGAGTATGTAGTGTAGGGGAAAAAATCCTTCTGCAGTATGTTAGAAGTATATTGCAAGGGGCCTCGGAGTTCCATGACCTTACAAAAAAACTTGGCCTTCATCCTCATTTCTCAATATAGATATTCAATGTCTCAGTGGCTTGCAATATCCATATAATGTACAGTAGAGTGTACTTTATCATTAATATTTGTTTTGAATATTTTATTTAACACAATTCTGTCTTGCAACTGTGTGGCATAAGAAGGCACGTTAGTTTATCGTGCAGGCTGTCCATTATGCAGCAATTCTCCTGTACACAAAATATACACAATTAAATCGATTCAGCATGCAATGCAAATACACATTGGGCCAGATTGTCTCATTCTTCATGCTCTGAAAGGCGACAATGCTCACCTTAATGAAACACATGCTTAATGTCATTCCATCCCACACGCTGGTGACCTGTCTCTGCATGATCCTACATGTTCTGTTCCAAAGGGCTCCTTAAAATAGTTGGATGCAAGCAAAATACAATATTATATCACCCCAGTATATTATATTTCAGATGCAAACACCTAGCTTGTAAGGATGCAGCAGGGATCCAACAGAATCTAAAATTATTTCTTACCTGTGGATTACAACGTAGGGAATCATTGATTATTTTGTTTAGAATGCTCCGTGATCAATTTACTGTATTTTTGTCAACATTAGACAATACAAAAAATATGCTATTACCTCTACAGCAGAGGGTCCAGCTCGCCCCTGCATCCACTCAGAATCTGAGGAGCATTGGTTTACACTCGTGGTGTCTTCTCACAATTTCTCAACCCCCTAAGGTTTATAAAATGGGTGGAGTGGAGTTGAGAAATAGGTAAATGATTCTTGAAAATCCAAGTGAGTGGATAAAGAAGGAAACATATTAGAGTGAGACACCAGACTTCTAGATGTAGTGTGCCTATGTTTAGTGTTATTAGTTATCATGATAAATACCATCTACCACTATTTTGGGATTGAGTAATGAAAAGTCTGGCAAAACAAATTGTTTGCAGTCATCTGACATAAAGAAAGATCGCTTTGTAGTTCATGGCTCCGAGAATTGCACCTGAAATATATCTAAAATCTGACACAGCACAATAGGAATAACAGTTGTTAGCAGCGGATAACTTCCTAAATGAAACAGCTGAAGTGCACTTTGCTGTGGACTGCAGTGCATAATACTAGCCTTCTGTATGATAAGCGAGCATGGTTTAGTAAGATATTCAAGCAAGGACAGAACACAAAGTGTTGTACCCATTGCTGAATCAGCTGTTGAGTCTGAAAAAGTAAGCTACAAACCCCAAATATGCATCATTTAATTGAGCTGAGCAACATAGTTGATTTGTCATGGCACGGATAATCATTAGCTCTCTTATTGTCAACTGGATAAAAATTACATTAAGAGAAAGAAAAATCCTTCAGTGTCTTAGATCTAATAAATCACACATTGCACATCACCCCTCACCTGAAGAAACTCCACTGGCTCCCTGTCCACAAGAGGTGCCAATTCAAGACTCCGACCCATACCTACAAAGCTCTGCACAACCAAGGACCAGCGAACATCAACCACCGCCTGAGCTGCCACCAACCTTCCAGACTCCTGTGCTCCGTCTCCCTCTCCCTCACTCTCACTCACATCCCCAGCATCCGCCAAAGCAATAGTGGAGGGCACTGCTTCTCCTACCTCGCTGCAAAGTTCTGGAACAGTTTCCCCCTGCATCTCCGGACTTCACCCTCTCTTCAGGAAATTCAGAAGGGGACTTAGGAACTGGCTATTCAACTGATAGCACCCGAACTGCCTAGCTCTCAGCGCCTGGATACCCTCGCTGGGGATTAACTGTGCTTTATAAATCGTGTTTGTTTCAAGCTAGGAGGAGAATAAGGGACTTCAGTGCTCAAAATATAATACACATATATTTAAACATGAATGCAAAATGTGTGAGGTGCGTAAAAGAGGAGGGATGTCAGCCATGCATCCCTTGGACCAGAAGGTTATACAAACACGTGTTTCGTCATTTGGTCCACCATGAACTGTGCCTTGTGATTTTTAACTAGGATCAGTTATTGTCGACACAGGGTGAAATGTCATAATATATACACAGAATGGATATGGAAGTTGCGCTATTTGTTTTTCCAACCCTGAGGAAGTCGTTCGGTGAATTACCCAATGACAAAACGCGTGCTGACTGTGAGAGAATTCCCCCCAATAAAAGAAAGAACCGGAGAATATAGGAACGTCTGGATAATTCATACTACTATTATTGTACATAATTGCGTCTGCTTAGAGGCTTATGAATCCTCTTTAATTGATTGATTGATCAGCCTAGAAAACCCACCTGGAAAGGCTGACTAGGTACACGTGATTTCAATCATTAAATTCAATATTCATCAGCTAGACTTGTGTGGTCGCTCTCTTACACTATTAGAATGGAATGTATATCCCAAAAGATTCTGCTTAGTAAAATGGAAAATTAGCATATTCATTCATAATAATTCATGCAGCAGGCTTTGAAATCTCTCTTACAAAAACATCTGACCCAGTTGGAAGAGATACTATAGGCTTTGATCAGAGCCTTTGGGAGAAGGTTATGGCACAAGAGTGACTGAATAAGTAAACATGACCATGAGGCAATAATGCTGTTTAAATACATTATATGTAAAATCATAAAGTTGAAATATAATTTGTATGATATCTTTTGTCAATAGTATTCGCCCCTTCATCTATATTTAAGTACACATATATGAATACAAGAAAGACAGGGAGACTTTTAGCCTTTGAACTAAAAAAGAAGGTGTAAATGGAAATACAGGAGATACAAGTTGGAGGGGCAATAAAAGAAAAAAGCAATACAAACATAAATTAATACAGTGGTTGACCAATTGATTTACTGTTTAGTAAACTGTATTGACTAAACATAACTAGATGTCAGAACGGAACCGCCTCTAGGTTTCCAGCTGAGTTCAGGCTGTGAAGGGGGAGTGGCGGCCTGCTCATTAAAGCATAGATGAGAGCTTTGGAGGTGATCCTGTAGGCATTGTGAGCCAGTTTCTTACAGTGCCATTCGGTATACCATAATAGTGCACAGTTTACATGGTTATCTAATCCTTGGCCTCTCCCCAGTGTTCACAGAGTGATTGACACAGAGGTATGCTTTGTAAATACTAACTCTAATCATTCCCAACAAAATTATCGTTGTTACTCAGTTATAGAAAGTGCTAATAAGCATCTCTAAAGCAAATAGTTCTCGCTTTTTTTGGGAATATGTTTGTTGTTGTGGTATATGTGTGGATATCACAGAAATCTCCCTTCCACTTCCTTACACACATAAGCCATGCCCTTTTTAGTGACCGCTCACCTCTTTCAGTCCACTTAAAGCATCTGGTCCACAACAGGCTTTCACTGACAGCTAAAAGATGTCTCTGGGAGAGACTTTAAAATCGTTATGATATAAACTGTGGAGTCCTTAGCAGCCGTGGCCTGTGCAGGTAAGAGCGGTGAGGCTGGTATGGGGGGGATTCGACAGAGCACCACAAGAGAAAATTAAATAAGTAATTTCCCTCGTCATCGTTTGTTGAAATCCCCCGCCACCCGGGCCCACCGCTCTTACCTGCATGGGCCGCGGCTGCATGGACTGCAGACAGATCTTTTTGCTCCATTGCCTGTTACTTAAGTACAAAGTGGACTCACTTTATGCAGTAGTGCAACGTTTATGTGACACTGCCCTGAATTCCCATTCCCTCCTCTCCCATTCCAGAGGATGAGTTCTGTAGAAGACAGCTGCAGCCTATGCAAGAAGAAGCTGTGCAGTGGTGGGACCGGGTTGAGGGGGATTCAACAGATGACCGTAAGGGAAAATTAAATCAATAATACAATTTCCATAGTCGTCTGTCGAAATCCCCCCCACTCGGCCCCACCGCCCTAACACTTACCTGCATGGGCAGTGGCTGAACCTTAGAGTGAAATCTGAGACATGGAGCGGAAAGCGGGAGTGACCCCTTAGTTCCTCTGCGGCTTTCACTCTGCAGCGTCTCCTCGAAGTCATGAGTGTGGCTGGTGTTACGCTTTAGAAGGAGTAGTTTTACATTTCAGTGAAAGCAAGCAAGCATCCTCAAACACTGAGACCCCACAAATTGAGATTATGGGTCCTAGGGCTCATGGTGCCACAGCGCCCCTTGAGAAGTGGAGCTGAAGTGTATGTTCCTCATTAAAGTTCATTTAAATTTGTGCAGGTCTTTTGCTCCCTGTCATCCTGAAACCCTTTGTTTTTTTACTTGTTTCCCTCAGTGGCAGCCGGCATGACTTACGGGTGATGGAGGCAGGCGCAGGGAGGGGGTGCGGGGTTGCGCAATGCAAAAGAAAAAAAATATTTACACTTTCGTTGCCGCCCGGTCCGTGTCTCTGCTCCTGCTCTCCTTGTGGGACTCGAGGAACAGGAAGAGCAAGCAGGCACTCCTGACAAATCACAACGCTGCAATGCAGCTTTGTGATTGGTAAGCACCCAGGCTCCCCTGCCCAATCACAATGCTGCAATGCGGCATTGTGACTGGTTTTGGGCGTCCTGGTTCAATGCTCTGCCACGGAATGGGGGCCTGGGCATGTTCTCCACACAGGCTGTAATTCAGCTTGCATGGAAAACAGGGGAAATGCTCATGACTGTTGTGGGCGGCCCTAGAGGGCCGACCAAGCATTCATTGCTCACTTAGGAGTGGGTAAACCACTCCTCCCCTGCTCCGAGAGGAGAGCAGCCCCGCCCATCTGCCTCCTTGCAAAGGAAACATAAAATGATAATAACTCAAAGTTATTATCATTTTATATTTCCTTTACTTTGCACTGCTCAAAAGCAGTAGGGCGATGCTCCTCCGCCATAGTGGAGGAGCCAGCACTGGACTTCCCCCCTTTTATCTTCAAAGCCCACAAATGACTTTTCCCAGCCTTTCCATATCCTGAATCCTGGAGCTGGGCCTGCTGATAAATTACCTTGTGTCCTTTGCTAAACCATATCAATGCATCTAAAGGTTTCCTTATGATCAGAGCACCTATATGATGTTTTGTTAAAGTACTGTTATGGACTTGGGCACTCTTGCATTTCTTCCCAAAGCTATTAGAGGTGGGTGAGTCACTGAAAGCTCGAGCCATGCTCGAGCCTGAAGCCTGCCTGTGGCTCAGCTCAAGGCCTTGTGGGTACATAGGGCCTCATTTATGAGGCCTTGCGTCAGTTTTGCGCTTCCGATGCGTCACTTTTTGTGACGCATCGGCGGCGTAAAACATGCCTCCTGTTGCGCACTATTTACAAAGTGACGCATCTAAGCAGATGCGTCACTTTGTACACCCCTGCGCTACATTATACCTGCGTCAGGTATAATGTATGTAGAGGGGGCGTTCCCCCGCAAAAAGCCTCGTAATAGTGACGCAGTGAAATCTATGAGATTTCACTGCGTCACTTTTAGGACACTGTTGCGTCAAAATCTTGTGCCTGCCTCACAGCAGGCGTAAGACTGACGCAAGCCCTTTCACATGGGGCTTTCCCCATGCGAAAGGACGAATTGCTGGAGTTGCGTCACTTTTGTGACACATTCCAGCAATGCGTGACTTTTGCGCTTACAGATACATCAGAAATACTGACGTATCTGTAACTCCTTGCACCATGATGCATCATAGTGTAAATATGACGCATCATTGGTCTTGCAAGGAGGGCGCAGTGAAAAGTGACGCATCGCTGTTTTCACGCAGCGATGCAACACTTTTCATAAATGAGGCCCATAGCTTTTATAGGGCGTCTGCCTGTCTGCCCCTCCCACTGTCCAGGATGTGCCATTACTGTCAGACCGGCTGACTGTGGAATTAGGTTCAAGTCTCAGCTTTGGCTCAACATCCTGTGATTCTGGCCACATTACTTAACTTCCTAATGCCTGCAAACAAGGCAGGCGTCCTCGTGTAATGTAACTGGTTGACGCCCTATTTAAAAACTACAGAAAATGAACTAAGAGTTCAAAACAAATCCTTAATAGAAGAAAAGGCAAATAAGCCCATTTCTTTGCTGATTTGTATGAAGTGAAACTAGAAAACCTGGATAAATCGTGGCTTCCCCACTTAAATTGTAGGATCTTTAGCCAATAATTTGTGTAACCAAAAATCTGTTTCCTCATAATCAAGAATGAATGCACTGTCACATATGTAAGTGCAGACTACCAGTTCTACAGAACTATCACTTGTTATAAGTACTTCGCACAGCAGTGCTATAATGTGCCATATTAATGTTGAAGCTTCCACATCAAAGAAAGACACTTTGAATTTTGATGAGACTTTACCATAATTTACGTGATGTTTGATTTACAAAGCAAATATTTTCAGGGCTCGGCTTGTGCACAGGCTCTAAGAACCGAACCAGGCACTTGGCTCGGCTCTGGCTCTCTCCGTTAAATTGTTGGCTCGCCCGCCCCTAGCAGCTATTAGAGCACAGTTTGCTTGTCTCTTCACAAAGGAAGAAACGGTGTAAACAAAAAGATAACACAGTCTGCTAAACAGTCTTCATTAGCTTACATCTACACATAAACAACACCTCATTTGGGTAGAAAAACCAACTAGAAATCATGCCTCGGGGACTGACAAGTAAGATGTAGCAATCTAATGACTCTCCGTCCTACTATTTAGTAGATAGTGTAGTATAGCATCCCATTACACTGATTCAGGAGTGCCATGGCACTGCCCTCACCGATCAGTGATATGAGTGTGCAGCTACGCCACCTGGCGCATGTGTGAATGCGCATAACATGATGGTTGGCAGAAGTGTGAGCCCTTGTTCAGTGCTGCAATGTCTACATCAGAGCCTGGCTGGAGTGTGTGCTCCCTTGGTGTGCTACAGCGTGTGCACCGGCACCAGGTTGCTGTGTGAGCATCAGTGCCATGCTACTATGTGTTCACTATTGGCAGGCTGGAATGTGTGCCCGCGTGCCGTTCTGCCCTGAGGACCTGGAATGAACCACGAATACTAAAAACAAATCTGCACTAAAAACCACATTTATAGGAAAACCTATGTTCATCCTGTCCACAGAGGGCAAAGTATGACATGAAGATAATTCAGCAGCCAAGATGATGGTGCCCGAGACTGGAGAAAGATCCTCTGGTGGATGGGAAACATCCATTACAACGTAGTCATTACCAGCCGCGGCCGGCAGTGGGAGTACCTGCAGGGCAGTGACGTGAGGAGGGGGGGGGCAGCGTGGGTGGTAGTAACGTAGGGATTACGGAGTTTTACAGGTAAGTAAACATTTAAATAAATAAAACGAATTTTGTTGCGTGCACTGCATCGCATTTGGTGATTATTTAAATGTTTACTTACCTGGGAAGCTCCGTAATCCATACATTACTACCCCCCGCCCTGCTCGTCCCCCGTCCCACGTTACCGCCCTGCAGGTACTTCCACTGCCGGCCGCGGCTGGTCATTACATCGCACTGCTTTTACAACGCAATTATTACAACGCAACTACCTTTACATTGCATGCCATTACAACGCATGCCATTACAACGCATGTCACTACAACGCATGCCATTACAACGTATACCATTACAACCCATGCCATTACAACGCATTTTAAGGTAAGTAATGGAGATTTTATAATTTTAGGGGGGGTATGGGTTTTGGGGTAGATGGGAATAGTAATTTTTACCCCTACAATATCCAACACTTTCCCTACTGTTGCACTCACTGGAATGGGAATAGTAATTTTTATCCATACAATATCCAACACTTACCCTACTGTTGCACTCACTGGAGTGGAAATAGTATTTTTTACCTCTACCCTATCCAACACTTACCCAAGTTGTAATGGTATGCGTTGTAATGGAATGTGTTTTAATGGTAGTTTTAAAAAAATTCGTTGTAATGGCATGCATTGTAAAATCATGCGATGTAATGGTAGTTGCGATGTAAAAACCATATTGTAAAAGTAATTGTTTTTGTGTAATGTCATATATTCCTGGCGGATGCAGTCCGTGGCTCCTGGGCATCATAGACCTGCGTGTCATTTCTAAATCTGATGCCAACGTTGAAAAAACAGTGCATATGTTTGAGGTCATTCAACTTTTAGTGCTCCAAAGATGACAACAACGCAGTTGGGAGGGAGGGGTGCAGACAGACACTGGCCAATTTTGAGTGTGGAAAAGGTTGCTTTATTGAAACAGGTGCACATCACAACATATCCTGGCCAACCGCTTTACAAAACTAAGACCTCACTATACATCCAGTGAACTAGCCCCTATCCTACCCGATCCCGATGATTCCCCCCCGAAGATACCCACACTGCATTTAACTCATTAACTGTATTGCATTTCAATGTTCACAACTTTCAATTCCCCCTTCATCCTATGAGTATCTATATGAATGTGTAAGAAACCAAATGTACTAAACTGAGCCTTGAACTACCAGCCTAACCCCCTTTGCACATGGTTCAAAAGCTGACAATGTAAGCCAACTTCGGCAAACTCATGTCAAACTTGCATACCAGTCTCAACCACCGCCTTCAAAACCCTTAGCATTTTTCAACACCCCTGAAGCCCTAATTAAAAGGATGGGAGGGAGGGAAAAAATTACCTCCATATACAGGCTACCAGCCACTAGGTCACCTAAACCTCAGATGGTGTCTGGTAGCCCATAACTACCGGTAAATGTATGTGATGTATTATATTTGGGCTATAAAGCAGCCCAATACAAAATGGCAGTCACTGGACTGCACCACCCTCCCAATCTGCCCATCCCACCACCCTGCTCTGCGACCCCAGTGCCAAAAATACCCTACAAGCTTGAATATATGCCCTGTACATAGAATCAGCCAGGGCCCCTACCACCAGTTGCACCATCCTGAGTTGCCTACGGATAACGGAATCTTAGGCATGGGAGTTGTGTCTTAGACGGACTCACAGAATCTTCTCTACTGTGAATGGGGCAAAGCATCTGCAAAGTCATTGTCTACGCCCGAAACGTGCTGTCCTCTGAAAGTTATGTCATCACACAAACATCCCATAACAAAAGCCCACAGCAACTTCAGCCCTGTGAATCCCTGGCAGGCTATCTATTCACCACCTCCACTACCGACCTGTGCTCCCACTCCGTGCCCCAAAAAGTCACCGCTACCCATATGGAAAAAAGCTCCAAGACAGCTATGCTCCTGCCTCCATTTGCTCATGTAGCCAGCCATAGCTCTGTGCATCCTCTACCTTGCCAATACAAGCAGAAAGTCCGGCTACCGTCCGCCTCAGAACATTTTTGCCCATCCCAGTCGACGTCCGCCTGCCTTGTTAATGGAATGCCTTTAGAGTCCTCCAAGAAAAACGCACCACATCCTCAAATATTTCTTGACCCCCACAGAAATCCGGACATGATGATGAGCCAGAGTGGACCCCAACCATTACCTTCTCAAACTTCTGCATAATAATCTCTTTGCCAGTACCTCCTGCACTGAGTTGTACCCCAGCAAACTTGCACTTTTTGCACCTTCATTGTTATTTATTTATTTATTGCCTGCATTTTATTCAAGCCAGCATTTTTTTTCTTTTTTTTCTTGTGGCAGCCTGGTGTCCATCCGCCTGGAAGCGATCTCAATGCCCACCAACGACAGCATTGTATTGGGGTCCCCCATTTTCTCCACTGCCAGTTGCCCTCCTAGTTCACCCATGAGATCATGAAATCTTGCCAACAGCCTCTGCCAATCTGCCAAACTGGATGCCCCCACTATGAAAATCCTCCTAGTAGTGCGTCACCAACTGATGGCCCGTTGCAAGAACCTACTGAAGCACTCGAAGAATGCACCAGATATTGAACAGTCCAATGGCAGTGCCTTGTCAATCATACCATCTGCCTGCAAACTGCAAACCCAGTAGCTAAATGTCCTCTGGGTGTACAGGAAGCAGCTGAAAAGCTGACTTCATGTGCCATTGTGCCAGCACCGCTCTGGGCCCGCCGCCACCCCATGTTACAACACTATGTTTATTGAAGAGTAGGACACTGAGGCTATCTCCTCTGCAATAAAATTATTCACTGATTTTGCCCTCCGGCCAGGACACATGCTGTATCCATCAAAACTCTTTTTTGGGGACCACCCCAATATATGACACTATAAGGTCTTTCAGTTTAAAATGGACCTGTCATCCTTTACCTAGGTCCTTGTTACAGCAGATCCCTGGCCCCTTCTACCCTCTCTCTGTGCCGAGAATTGCTGTTGATGACCACCCTGTCCTCCCCCTACTGTTGCCACTGACCTGAGCTCTAGACATGGGACACACCCCCTCTCCCATAGCAGTGGACAAGGGGGTGTCCCCCTGCGTATTTCAAACATTTGTGTCAGAAATTACAATTCTCCGCATACACCTCCCTTTGTTAACATCCTAGCATGTCCGTCCTGACTCCAGCAGCTGTTTTGAAGGCCCTCCCCCACTCGGGTGGGAAGCCCCTGAAAGTGGGCGATAAACTATTGACCGACCACTTGTCATGACAATAGTCTTCCCCAACCTCGCAGCCCCCATGGTGTATTGCCACAAATCGAATCAAGTTCCCTTCGTTTCGCTTCCGGGTTCCGAGCCAAACAAGACCAGAATTCTTTGTCATCTGCGCACAGGTGTATCCTCCACCCGCATGATCTGGGCTTGCCAAATCACATGATTGTACTCAAATATGGCAACGCACCATTCCACATATTTTTCGACGTAAATGCAAGTAAAGATTAAATGTAGGCCGTCCAGTGCTCTATCGTGAGGCAAACCCTTGGCCACTTGGCCAGCTCATATTCCTCCTCTTTTTAGTCCTCTTCCAACTGCACCACTTTGCGTAAGAGTTTGTACCTTTCAACTTGCCCCCTCTTTCCAAATGTGTTCTTTCTTGGCCAACATCCAATGAGCGCTAAATGGTTTCACCCCTCCCATGTACAGTAATTTCTTAAACTTCAATTCTGTACTGTCTGGCCCCCTCCTTCTTAGCCTCACCCTCCCCCTACCCCCCAGCCTGCACTCCCTCCCAGGCTGCCAGCATATACCTTCTCCTCTGTACCCACTCGCACATCTATTATGTATTGTTGCGTGCGCAGCCTCTCTCCCCCTTCTTCAGACCATGTGCTAGCATCCACGCCTGGGGGACCATCATAAAATCAAGATCCTTCTCCTTGTCCTAACCTGATGCCAAGAGCAGTGCCCGTGCTGCTGCAGTTCGCCTCACCAGTATTTTTTCCGTCCTTCGCCTTTGGGGGCCCGTTCCTTGTGCACCTGCAATATACTGGACAGCACATTAGCGTGCCCTGCCCCTGCTGCTTTCCAGCTCCTCCTCATGGAGCTCCACCTCTGTGAGAGAGTCAGCAGTCTAGTAGTTGAGTGGGTGGAGCTAGAGGAGTCATGGGGAAGAGGAGGAGGCTGGACAGGAAAGGGCAGATAGAGCAGGGACAGGGGCTAGATAAGACGTGTTAATAAAGCTCAGCACATCTAAAGTATATACAACGAGTCTGTCGTTATTTATGTCAAGATATGACAACTGGCGACGAGGGTGGGGTGAGGTGACATGCCATCCCTGCTGAATCGAGAACAACGCTGTCCCGGGCACCAGCAAAGACGTGGTCGCGGTCGCGCCATCTGTGCCCCACGACGCTGCCGCCTACCGCCCTAGCCCAGCGGTGGATGAGCCGCTCCGCGATCAGGCGATAGTGTAGAGCCCCCCTCCTGAGCAGCGTGACTGAAGCACTGCCTCTCCGGCACTGGACGCACTGTTTCGCGCCAAAAGAAAAGTCGCAAGTGTGCCCTCCGGCTGTGCCAATAAAAGGAACTGGGAAGTCACCCCAGCCCTCCTGAAGTACCCCTTGAGGAATACGGGAGTGCCCGAAGAAGTGAGTGACCCCGCGGAGGCGCCAGAAAGAAAACGCCGACTTTGCCGCCTTTGGGTCTCACTCCCGATGCGTGAGAAACGGCACGCTGCGGACAGGAGACAACGGAGTTTGCTCCTAGCCTACCTTGATGGTGTAAGTGGCCTGAGCGGGAGCTGTGATGCATAATTCCTGGTGTGCGGAGACGAAATCCTCGGTGAGTGCCCAATGAGACCGAGTGAGCTGAGAAATGAGTGAAACCAGACCTCGTGGAGAATGAGAGTGTCAAGCGGGCGGCCATCTTGAAGTCAGGCAAGCCAAAGAGACATTCATGTGTAATTTGTGAACAGCCATCTTGAAGTCAGGCAGTTCAGTGATGAGCAACCATTGGTGCATTATACAGTCAGCAACTAACAAGCACGTGCCAAAGCAATTAAGAAATAGCAAATAAGCACTAGCCAACGCACAGGTGAAATAATAAACAAGCACGTGCCAAGCTAAAAAAAAAATAAAAAAAAGAAAGGGGTGTGCTGACACCATGGTAACTCCGTCCACCTCCCCACAACGGAATGAGGTCAAACCACTCATAACGGGGGTGTCACATCTGCGGCCCCCAGAACCCTTAGCCCTGACCACTGGAGAGAGCATGGGCCCCAGATGGCAGGAGTGGTTTGAGGACTTTGAGGACTACATCAAAGGGTCCAAGGTGACGGAAGATGAGGACAAACTGATCACCCTTTGCAACCTTGCCGGAAGAGAAATCAGCAAAATAATCAAAGATCTTCCTACGACGGATGCTGGAGATTATGGCAAGGTGTGAGAAGCTCTAAACAAGAAATTCCTACACAAGAGGAATGTAGATTATGAACGACATGCGTTTCATCAAGCAAGCCAAGGAAAAGAAGAAGCCATGAGCACGTTCATCACGAGACTGCGTCGATTATCTATACATTGTGAGTTTGATACTTTTTCAACGGATGACGCCATTAGATCGCAAATTATTGATGGCTGTCACTCTGAGACGCTCCGAAGGCGACTGTTGAGGAAACGCCACGAGTTAGATGACATTGTGGAAATGACTTGTGTGTATGACCAGGCGGAGGAACACGCCAAGAACATTGAGACTGGTAGGACTGAAAGCCGAGAGCAGGTGTGTCGAGTACAGGCCAGCAGCGGTCGGGGACGATCGAGGGAAAAGCAGTGGACACCCCGTCAGGTGTCCCGTCATCGACACACTGAGTATAGGAGGCGTGACCCAGGTCGAAGAGAAAGGAAACCAGAGAGATCATAGAGGTGCTATAAGTGTGGATATGACTATCCGCATGTCTTCCTTGCCTGGGGAAGTTCCCAACAACACTCAGGCACAAGACTGTGACCGTACCAGCATTCATCCATGTAATTGAGGGCCCGAAGGCTGACTGCCTCCTGAGCCTGCCGACGACGGAGCGCCTTCGACTGGTCGAGATTCTTTACAGGGTCAGTGACAATCCAGACATTATTCATAAATTCCCCAGGTTGTTCCAAGGGCTTGGGAAGATGAAGGGGTGCCAAATTCACCTTCATATCAATGAACAAACCAGACCGGTGGCGCAACATCCCCGCTGAGTACCGTTTCACCTCCAGCAAGCTGTCGAGGATGAACTTCAAGAACTTTTATCCTCAGATATCATTGAAAGGACAGATGTTCCAAACCCCTGGGTGTCGCCGGTAGTCATCGTACAGAAGAAGGACACTCTTGGCAAAGTGAGGCTGTGTGTCGACATGCGCCTCCCGAACACAGCCATAGAAAGGGAGCGTCACCCAGGGCCACATCTTAGCGACATGATTTCTGCACTCAACGGAGCGAGAGTATTCTCGAAACTTGATCTGAACAAGGGGTACCACCAGCTGGAGTTGCATCCCAAATTACGTTACATCACTACGTTTGCAACCCATCTTGGACAGTTCCGATACAAACGGTTGAGTTTTGGCATCTCCTCGGCTGCGGAAATTTTTCAGGAAGCGATTCGGCAGATCATCCATCATGTCCCCAACGTCCTGAACTACAGCGACGACATTCTTGTGTATGGATCTAATGTTCAGGAGCACGACACGGCCCTCGACCGAGTGTGCCATGCTTTACTAGACGCCAACTTAACATTGAATAAGGACAAGTGTGAATTCCACCAACCTACCCTTAAATTCTTTGGTCACATATTCTCGGGCGATGGAATGAAGCCCGACCCTGACAAAGTAGTTGCATTAAATGAAACCAGGAGCCCACAGGATGTTGGTGATTTGCGGTCGTTCCTGGGCATGACCAGCTATTGTGCTCGCTACATAAAGGACTATACGACCATCAGCCATCCCCTCCGGACCCTCACAAAACAAGGGCAGCCGTTTGTCTGGTCTCCTGAGTGTGAACAAGCTTTTAAAGAAATCAAGCAGGCGGTGGAGTCTGCTGACAATCTGGCTTACTTCAGCCCTCACAAGAAGACGGAGATCATTGTAGACGCCAGCCCTGTGGGTCTTGGTGCAATTCTGGCGCAGTACGATCATGACACTGACTTAAGACGCATCGTTGCCTATGCCAGTCGCAGCCTGACAGATCCCGAGAAAGCATATTCGCAGCCCGAGAAGGAGAGCCTCGCGGTTGTGTGGGCATGTGAACATTTTCATGTCTTCATTTACGGATAACATTTTACCATGATTACCGACCACCAAGCACTTGTCACGATCTTTGGCAACCCAAGATCCAAAATGCCACCAAGGATTGAACGTTGGGGTCTACGGCTGCAAGAATATACTTTTACGATAGTGCACCAGCCCGGGAAGTCTGAGAACCCAGCGGACTACGTGTCACGACACCCGCAAGCATCGTCAGTGTCCAAGCACTCCATTGCTGAAGAGTATATCCACTTCGTGGTGAATCAAGCGCAACCACCAGCTATTCCTTTGGAAGTCATCCAAGACGCCACCGCACATGATGCCATCCTACAGAAGGTGATACGGCGGCTACAGACGAACCGGTGGAGGAGTGACAGCGAAGAGGAAGGTAGCGATCCGAATGTCCGACATGAAATGCAAGCCTTCCGACATGTGTGTGGTGAACTCTCTGCCACAGAGGGAGGGTTGGTGCTAAGAGGTCAGCGGATTGTAATCCCAATGCAACTATGGCAGGGTGTTATCAACCTTGCTCATGAGGGTCACAGAGGAGTGGTATCAACGAAACGAGCTCTCCGGGAGCGGGTGTGGTTTCCCCTCCTAGATCAGATGGTTGAAGCAACTCTCAAGGACTGTCCCCAGTGTCAGCTAGTGAATCGTGACGATCCTCTTGCTCCTTTGCAAATGACCCCATTACCTGAAGGAGTGTGGCAAGAACTGGCCATGGACTTCTACGGACCCCTACGATCAGTCAAATATGTTCTGGCCATAATTGACGAATATTCACGGTTCCCCATAGCCCAATTTGTGTCATCAACAAGTGCCTCCAGCACTCTCACTGTGTTGGATGAAGTGTTTGCGGCATGGGGTGTGCCCAAAGTACTCAAAACAGACAATGGCCCTCCTTTCAATGGACATGAGTTCAGTGCCTTTGCAAAACACTTGAATTTCAAGCATCGGAAAGTCACGCCTCTATGGCCGCAGGCTAACGGTACCATTGAACGATTCATGGCTACACTCAAAAGGACTTTTCAACAAGCCACAACTGAAAAAAGGGATCTGCAAGTGGCTCTCAATGAGGTTCTAAGGGCCTACAGAACGACTCCTCACGCCACCACAGGAAAATGTCCTGCCGCGCTGATGCTGAGGCGACCCATAAGGACACGCATACCGACGTGGGAGGGAGCTCTCAGAGCCGTGTCACCCCTCCGTGTTCATCAAGAAGTGGTGGCGGCGGACCATCATGGCAAGGATAAAATGAAATCATATGCGGATGCAAGAAGGAGAGCGAAGTCACTATCCTTACATGAAGGAGACTGCGTCATTGTAAAACAGGAGCAGCCAAGAAAAACAGATTGCCATTTCCGAGCAGAACCTTTAATGATTACCCAGCAGAAGGGCACCATGATAACAGCGGAGTCCGATCACAGACGAATCACCCGGAATGTGTCACATTTCAAGAAATGCACTCCCGACCTGAAAGAATCTCTTACGAGGACGATTGGAGCACCAGTTGATGAAAGACATAACAGATCAGATCAGAAGAGTGCGAGTCAGGCGAGAGATCCTCAAGCGGGATCTGGGACTGAGACTGGTGGTGCGTCTCTATGACCTCGACGTGACATTCAACGACCAAGAAGACTAATCAAAGAAATTTGAGCAAATCAGTTATTTTGTTTGTTAAGAAAGGGGAGATGTGAGAGAGTCAGCAGTCTAGTAGTTAAGTGGGTGGAGCTAGAGGAGTCCAGGGGAAGAGGAGGAGGCTGATCAGGAAAGGGCAGATAGAGCTCCATGTTATCCACATCATAGTACACATTGACCACCTCCAATGGGTCATCCAAACTGGCCAAGCCACTACCCAGTACCTTCCTCTGCATCTCACTCCACATGTCACCATGGTGCAGCAACGCCCAGTGCCTGGGGGAGGCTGGAAAGACCCTTTCTCCCAGCCTCTTGCACACTTTTCACTCCTATCGTACTAAAGGCCATCCGAGATCTATCAGCCGCTGGGGCCAACAAATTTGTTCTGAACCTTCGTGTGTTGGCCACGTCGGGGTTCCTTGCCTGTATCAGGATAACTGCGCTGGGCCCACCTATTTCTTCCTTTGGTGCTGTTGAGCCTTTGCCAGCTCTACCAAGTCTGGAATACGTCGCCTCCCCTGCTCTTGTAAAAAAGAAAACTGAACTGGTGTTCTGGCGCCCTGCTCCCCACGTTGTCATAAGCCCTATGCTGTGTGTCCCTTGCCTACAGGGCTGGACTGGGAACCAAAACCGTCCGGCAAAGTGCTCGGCCGGCCCCTGGGGGGAGGTCTAAGCTCTTTGCCGGGGCCGGTTTTCAGCCAATTTTGTTGCAGGGCCGAATTTGCAGCAATGCTGCATAAACGGCCCAGTAACAAAAACGGCCCCCAGGGGCCCAAAACCGGCCCCCACCCTTGCGGCGCACCGGGGGATTGCCCGGTGCCCGCACCAGCCAGTCCGGGCCTGCTTGCCTATACAAAAACCGCCGTCCACCAGCCCTCCTCCCCGAGATTATCCTCCCCTGCATTCTGTTACCACATAGCTGTGGCTATTGCGGATACTGCCCCCCGACCGGCCTGTAACAATTCCCTCCTCCTGAGCCCTCCCTCATGCTTCCCATTGAAAGGGACCCTCTCCTGCCTAAGTGGTCATCAAGGCAGGCCACCATGTCCAATTCCCATGATGCACTGGGCCAGGGACAGACTAATTTGCATATAGCCAGGTTCTGAGCTGGGATGGGGCAGTGAGCTAAATAACGGTGATGGATCAAGCCCTGATCTTTGGACTGGGTAAGAGTGGTCTGCTTAATTCAGACACTCTGTTCATCACCACCCCCTTTTCTGAATCGTTTTTGGCCACTATAGGTGTGGCAGGGTATACCCAGACATGAGTCCCTTGCTCACTGCTCCATCAGGATTCAAGCAAGCCGGGCCGACGACGGCTGTAATGCCAGAAACCGGTCCCCGGAAGCTTGTCTCCTTTCTGGTGAAGAATTGGCTTGGTAGTTTGGTCTGCCCTGTTCCCATGATGCACTGGGCCAGGGACAGACTAATTTGCATATAGCCAGGTTCTGAGCTGGGATGGGGCAGTGAGCTAAATAACGGTGATGGATCAAGCCCTGATCTTTGGACTGGGTAAGAGTGGTCTACTTAATTCAGACACTCTGTTCATCACCACCCCCTTTTCTGAATCCAATCCCTCAAGCCAGCTGCCTCCTCCCCGTGCCTATATAAATACAGGCCCGACCAGTGTGGATTATCCTCCACTTCCCCTACCCCTTCCATGCATATGGGCTGCTCTGGAGCCCCCCTCCCACCTCCAAGGACATGCCCAGGCCACCCATCCCCTCCCACAGCACTCCCCAGCCTCCTCCTTCTGCCTATTCACAAAAACTCTTTCTTGTCCCACCCTCCAGCAAGCACCGCCTACCTCCAGGCTGCATGGATAGCCCCTGGAACCTCGTGGATGCTGTGCACGCACCGGCGCCCCTCCCATCAGGCTTTCCTCACTCCACATATGCAGGCACCTCCTCCGATGCCGCCCGCTTCCTCGCATTGCTCTTCCCTGCAGCCTGTAAGCGCACCAGCTGCACAACTGGCCGCGTCCCCCTGCCTGCCCGCAACCGCAGCCGGGCCTTCAAATATATAATCCCGCCCCCAGTGGATGGCTCACCACAAACCTGCCTCAATGCCTTCAATCCTAGCCCTGATGTGCACGCCTTCCCCGCACAAGGGGTTGCTTCTCATACCCTGTCCCCAGCCTCCATTGCATCCACTCTGATGGAAATGGAGCAGCCGCGGATGCTCACCTGCTCCAACACTGCCCCCGTCGCTCGCCATGAGCGGGGAACCTGCAAAACTACTACCACTACTCCGGTAGGGGCCCAACGAGGAGGGCAGTCTGAGGAAGGAGCTGCCTCACCGCCTACCAAGAAGTCTAGCCACCTGGTCTCCTACATACCTGCATTGTCTCTGCCGCTTTCTGGCTTTTGAACACAATCAATTATGCTGCAGGTAAGCTTATTCCACAGCAATGCCCCTACTACTAACCTGAAATTCGGCCACCAAAAATACCACAAAATTACCTCCACACAAAGGCTACCAGCCACCAGGTCACCTAAACCTAAAATGGTGTCTGGTAGCCCAAAGGCACCTGTAAATGTATGTGCTGGGCTATATTTGAGCTATTAAGATGCCCAACACAAAATGCCAGTCTCTGGAGTGCTTAATTAACAAAAAGAAGGAGTACCACCAGAAAAAATGCTCAGCAGAGCGATTTCGGCGGGATGATTCGGTTTCAAAAAGAAGAGAGTCCTTCTTTGTTTTTTAGTAACCCCTCACTCACCGACCTGGTCGGTGACATGCTTCATCATCGGGGCCACCTCGATGGCCGAGTGCCATCAAGGTGTGCTACAACACCTGAAATACAGTGGAGCTGGTATGTGAGTGATGAATGTAGAGAAAAGAGTGGGTGTGTTAAAAATTGTCCTGGTATGACTTATTTTGGAAAAAACTTTATTCTTTAAGACTACTGGACAATATTAAAATCTATGTGTAGATACAGTAATAGGTTTAATTATGACCAAGTGTATCTGGATTATATGTGGTGGGTCTACATGTTTCAAACCGTAATGGGAGTTACCGGTTATTCTTCAGGACCAAAGCAAAGAAATGGGTGTTCAGGGTACACTAACACCCTGCCGTGCCGTCATTCCTTTGTGCCTAGGTAACCAAATCGTGACACTAGGCAGAAAAAACAACAAAGGTATAACCCGGTGGTGGTTATCCTAACAATAAAAAGACTCCTAGTGAAGAGTCATAGGGCAGCACGGGATTAGGAGGGAGGAGAGGCCTGTGGTTGAAAACATATTAGTTCTCGCAGGTCTAGCATGGCATTATACCTATGGAGTCCCTCGTGTGCCCGAGTCCCTCATGTGGACGGGCACACGAGGGACTCCATAGGTATAATGCCATGCTAGACCTGCGAGAACTAATATGTTTTCAACCACAGGCCTCTCCTCCCTCCTAATCCCGTGCTGCCCTATGACTCTTCACTAGGAGTCTTTTTATTGTTAGGATAACCACCACCGGGTTATACCTTTGTTGTTTTTTCTGCCTAGTGTCACGATTTGGTTACCTAGGCACAAAGGAATGACGGCACGGCAGGGTGTTAGTGTACCCTGACCACCCATTTCTTTGCTTTGGTCCTGAAGAATAACCGGTAACTCCCATTACGGTTTGAAACATGTAGACCCACCACATATAATCCAGATACACTTGGTCATAATTAAACCTATTACTGTATCTACACATAGATTTTAATATTGTCCAGTAGTCTTAAAGAATAAAGTTTTTTCCAAAATAAGTCATACCAGGACAATTTTTAACACACCCACTCTTTTCTCTACATTCATCACTCACATACCAGCTCCACTGTATTTCAGGTGTTGTAGCACACCTTGATGGCACTCGGCCATCGAGGTGGCCCCGATGATGAAGCATGTCACCGACCAGGTCGGTGAGTGAGGGGTTACTAAAAAACAAAGAAGGACTTTCCTCTTTTTGAAACCGAATCATCCCGCCGAAATCGCTCTGCTGAGCATTTTTTCTGGTGGTACTCCTTCTTTTTGTTAATTTAGATACCTAACCCAGGGGACCAGGAGTATTCTTCCGTCCACTAAGGTGGATTAAATCCCTACACTCTCTCCTTTGTTCATACTAAGTCTCTGGAGTGCACCACCTGCCCAATCTGCCCGGGGACAGATTTCCCTGTGATCCGCTCTCCCCCAAGCCTCCCATGTCATGAAATTTTTCCCCATCATTACATGAGTGTGGGCCCGCCACAAAGAGAAGGAAAAGGTAAAAGGAAGAACTTTCAAAAGAACATGCTACATAGAATAAGAAAAAGGGAGAAATAAAAGGAAATGGTTTTAAGTGAAACACAGGAACAAGGGAAGCAGAGGTGAAAGAGCAATGGGAACAGGAGGAAGGTTGAAAATTATATATTATTAAATAATAATAATGAAGCAGTTTATAGAGGTCATAGCTACCTCCATTGGAGTGTCCCAGCGCTAAGGTCAAATAAACCAACCGGCATCCCCAAAGCACAAGAACAGCAGATAATTATTAGCAAACAACCAGGTTTTGAAACTCCGGTTCCGGCTCCGGCTTCTCTCCGACTTTCCTTTGGTGCGGGTAGGTGTCGTGGCGACGTCTGTCAAGCGGACAGGGTACCTACATTTGAGGTGAAGACCGTTGATGCCAACTCTTTTTCTTAGTAGGGTCCCACTAGGAAGTGGCAAGTAACTCTGTTTGCCTCTCACTATCATGTGGTAGGTAGGGATCCCACCAGCCGCAGTGTGTAGATAGCTATTCCCAAAAGGTCCTGATGAATTGCACTGTATACTTGTGAACAAATAGCATGAAACATGTTGACCAATCAAACTAAGTAGAGCGCCTTCCTGGATCATAGCACCAGCGAGCATCCTCTCTGTACGTATTTTTAATAAGGTAGATTGCCACATATTAAACTTACCCAGTGGATTATCTAACCTTTTTTAATCCACTAACCCCCTCCATCTACACTCCCCCTAGGGCCCGCACAACCACAGCACCAATGGCAGGAACAAAAGATCTCCGGTAAAGACCCCCTTGATGGGTGCCCGTCGGGCATTGCACCGCCAGTCTGATGAGGGGCAAACCCAGATGATGAAGCATGACACCTAGCTTGCTGGGTGTGTGAGGGTTTTAATTCCAAAAGTGAGGATTCCCCTCCCTTTCATCCATTGTTGGGGCCTTCACCCATTGCTTGGTTCACCCATTGTGCTTACCCTCTCCCTGGGGAACAGCGTACTCTTTTCTGTTTACACTGTATTTGGGCCTGTACGCTGGACCCCGCTTAATATAACCCTTCTCGTCCCTCTCTTTGCTTGTTTGAAATGTTCGCATCATTTTTATTCCAAGTTATCATAGCAAGAAGGAACAGAACTGCGACCCCACCAGGCCTATTTTGTCAGTCCCAGGTCTCTTGGGGGCACCACACACATTGAAAAGTGGAACCACAGTATTTGTTCTCCCGCGAAACTGATCTAAAAATATATCCCGCCCTCCTCGGGGAGTAAGCTGCTGATAAAAGAATGCTTTCTCCCGTAAGAAATCTGTGTGTGTCTGCGGCATCTAAGCTTAGAAAAGAATTCCAACACGTCAGCTGTGAAGGATACAATTTACACAATACAAAAAAATACATTTCTGAGCGAGCTATGTTGAATGGGCAATAGTGAGTAAGCAACGAATAGAGGGCCATATTATCAAGGAACGGCGATAACCTTATCGCCGCTTTAGCGGCAGGAAATGGCCACTAAAGCGGCGATAAGGGGCTTATTAATATGCCCTTGTGAATTCCCATAGAAGCCCAGGTTCTGGTGTGAACATGGGCTTCTATGGGAATTCACAAGGGCATATTATCAAGCCCATTATCGCCGCTTTAGCAGCAGTTTCCTGTGGCTAAAGCGGCAATAATTTTAACGCCGTTCTTGATAATATGCCCCAGGGAGTAGAACATGTGGACCGGACCACAAAGGCTGCCATTAAAAGGATTGAGAAAAGGTGTAGGATACAATATGGTCCATAGCAAAACCACAAAAATGATCAGGTAGTATGTGATGTCACTTTGGGCCATATTATCAAGAACAGGCGATAAAATTATCGCCGCTTTATCGATAAAGCGGCGATAATTTTATCGCCTGGCCCCTTGTTCCCACCTAATAACCTCAAAGATGTAATGCTGGAAGTGATGAAGATGGATAAATGTCTTTGATCCTCTACTTATGAAGAATTTGTAACTTCACAAGTGTAAGGACTGCCTTTTATGAGATGAACTTCTTATAGCAAACTGCTTGACAAATCTGATGGGTGCCGAAGGATATTACATTTCCCGGGATTCATGCAAATAGAAGTTAAGCGCTAATGATGCAAGGTATGTATTTGCACGGTGGATAGATTAATTTGGATCATGGTGGTTACAAGGACCGAATTTAAACTATCCCTCTGGAAGAACATGAGTAGTTTAAGTGAAAACAACAGTTATTTGGGATGAAAATACTGATAAAGAATTAGGTTCTGTGTAAGAAGAGTACCCCTGTTTGTTCTCAAAACAGGATTGCTGTCTCTCTGCAATTTGTACATGTTTGCACATGTGATCAGCAGCAGGAAAAGCCTCACACAAATTGCAAGTGCAAATGGCACAAATGCATGTTGGTGTGTGCAGGAATGGGGAATAAATAAATTACAATTTGTAATAGTCCGTACTTGGGCACTAATCGAGCGTCTTCTTATTTGAACACCCTGTGCGTCTATGTGCAAGATGAACATGACTAACCCAGGAGTGCACTGCCCAAGCTCTATGTTAGTCTAATTAGTAGCAGCTCGATCTGTGTAAAGGGGGACCTTATATTCTATCCTTTCATGATTTGGAATTCAACAAAACAAAGGTGATGCCCCTGTGGCTCCATGTTAAGCAGGCTGTATGTTGGGACAGTAAATGCCTTCTGCGTGGTATACAGGCGTGTTCCCCAGCCCTAAGCGCCTCACTCCATTTATAGCTGGAATCCTGACATTCATTGTTGGCCCTGATTTCATACTAATCTCAGGGTGTATGCAAAGAGTGTATGCACTTGTCTATAGGAGATCCATGACCTGCCTGGTTACTTTAGGGTGCATCAAGCGTACCCTCACAGTGGACAGAGGAATACTGTCCCTGTCTTGGGAATAGCACATAAAAGGGAGGTGACAGCATGCTGTGTTTTGTGATTGGTGGCATGACCAGTCCTTTTTATCTGAGTCAAGAAGAGCAAGGCCTGTTAGCGCTCTTGTTTAAAGTTCTGCTGTTATGTGAAAGCCCTGGGACTTGGCCTGACATTCTGTGTGTGGGTTGAGTACATGGGTATTAGTAGAACTCTGTTTGTGTATCAGTCTGGGCACTGAAGCTAGTGGGATCCATTTTTATGCCCCAGTTTAGCATGGCACAAGATGGGGGAGAAGAACAGCTCCCTCAAACACTTGAAGTGCATTGCCTGCTTTCCTGTGTCTGTAGGGTGGCGATACTGACACTAAAGTGAGGACACAGGGTTACTTTTGGATATTTCGTGAAGACTTTGTTAACAGTGATCCGATCTTCCTGAGCACTGCCATTTGGTAGATGGGAGGGGTACGTGAAGGGTGGGACTTCAGTTTTTGTTGCTTAAATTGAGGAAGCTTATGGGTTATTCCTTCCCTTTTGTCTATTACTGCTTGGGAGAGGATGATGATAGCCATGTGCATACACCTCACATTATATTTTGCTCATGTTTTGGGTGCTTCCGTTTGGAGACACATTTCCCTACTTCCTAGAGACGTGCTTGCCTCAGACGTGGGAGCAGTCAGCCTGGCTCTATGTGAGGAGAGACCATCCAGGAGGCGAAGCCTAGTGTGTTCCTCATTTGATGAACACCAGTAAAAGTGGACTGCCTGAGAGTGAAGCCATGAGTGACCCATGCTACAGAGGGTCTCCAGGTCTGTCTGTGACAAGAACCAGTTAACTCTACTTGCCTCAGTGTACTGAATAGCAGGCTGGGGTGGCAACTGCATTGATGGTTTTATTGGCCAGGTCAGGTCTGCAATAGCCTTAATGTATTCATAGGCTCAGAACAGAGCCACAAGTGCTGTGTGAGGTACCTGCACAGAGGTGCCAGAGACCAATGACCAACATCGCATGAACCTGGGCCACTGCAGTCAGAAAAGATTTCGATCAATAATTAGCTTCCCATGCGGCTGTAGTTAGAGTTCATGCAATCATCACAGGACTCCACCTACAGTGTGGGTGAACAGCTGAGCTTGCACTAGAAACGCTTGAAGAACTAAAAGACTAAGGGGCATATTACCAACAACTAGCGATATTTATCGCTAAATGCGCTTAGCGACTTTTTTTTATCGCTGCCTATCGCTGGATATTTTAGCGGAGAAAACATGCTATTAGCAACGTTTTTCTCCATAGCGCTAAAATATCCAGCGATAGCGGCGTAATGCGAGAATATCGCTGAGAATATAGCGATATTCTCGCAATAGCGACGAAATGCTCTTAGCCATGTTATCCACCTCCCATTGGATAACATGGCTAAGAACTGGTCAGAGCAGGCGTTAGTTTTTGGCGATAGCGGGAATATTTCCATCGCTACGCCAGCCTTGTGAATAGGCGATAGCGACGTTATCGACTGCTTTCAGTCACTAACGGGTTGGGTACGCCCACTTTGCATGTCATTAGCGATAAATATCGCTGACATGCAAAGCGTGCCCCAAACCGCTCGCTATCGCCTTCAAACTGTCGCTAACTGCTGTTAAAGAAGAAATGAGACATCTTAATAGCCTGGTCAGTAGTTGTTAAATTCTGATAATCACCAATATAGCCTCACTTGTAATCGCTCTAGTAGCTCCCAACTCCAATTCACTCATTCACTCCTTTTCTGTGGCAGCCCAGGGAGCAGATTTATAGGCCTCCAAGAGAAGTTTCATGTTAAGTACACTTTCTGCCTTAGATGCCAGCTGAGTGAGTGCAGCAGATGGCCTACCCCAAAGTGCCATAAAAGCTTTTGTATGCCAGAGCCTGTGCTTTCAAGTATGCTTTTAGCTACAATCTAGCAAAAATGTCCCTGTTGCTGTGTTTTTACAGGCAAGCATAGAGGGCAGACAGCACACTGCTGTGGGTTAGGTATTTGAGGGGAGCAAGAAGCATTCAAGTGACAGAACTAGAACCCATATGCACTGTCATGGAGTACTATGAGAAAAAAGAAGTTCCCTAAATGTGAGCAGTGGAAGGATACAAGTAAGGATATGGCCTAACAGCTAGAGCTGTCGGCCTTGAAGTTGGGGAACCGGGTTCGAGTCTCGGCAGGGACACTCAACATCTTGTGATCCTTGGCAAATCAGCAAACACAAAGACTGGACAGTGGACCAACTAGCCTGCCATAGGCACCAACCTCGGAAAGTATACCAAATATTTTGAACAAAAGTATAATACTCACTGAATCCCGGCCTTGGGATTTCATTTCCGTGGGACCTACACTTGCAATCAAGGCGCATGTTTCTAGCGCCTTCAGATTCACGACTCTCGTTTGGCTATATTTGTAGCATATGTCTCTACATGGGTCGCGCATTACACAAACTTGTTAATAGCATGGATAAGTGGAGAAGGCGCATTGGGCGATATAATTAGCCCAAGATCATAGAATCTCACGTATATATTCTTTCACTATCTGCATGTAAGTTTGCACTGACCACGTTCCGCATACACGTAGTAATGAGTAATGACTGAGTACCATGTATTTGAGGGGGATTACTTGTGGCTAATGACACAATTCTCCTAACATTAGTGGGGTCCCCACAGGTACTACATGTGTTGGTTTTGATGCTCATTTGTCATCGTGAATCCTGAGGGATTAATTTATCACGTTACTTCACTCTGCAATCAACCCTGACCTACACACGACGATGATACGGCTAATACTTAAGGTAGGCCCCTTTCTTGCTTCCTGGATATGGAATAAATACAGGAAAGTTAGTTTGATGCTCATTTGTTAATAATCCATCCTTCCAAAATCCTGATTGTACCCCTCTTTCCTTTCTCTGTTTTCCTGTTTCTCTCTCCCTCCGTCTCTTCATTCCACGAACAGTATATCCAAAGGGATATATTACTCAAAAGCATAGCCAGGAGTGATACCCAAATCATCATCTATCTAATGAAACTGTGGAATTTATAAACGTTACGTCCGTGTTCTACTGTTCTATGTTCTTGCTGTCATCATATCGCTATGTATTTACATTGTATTCGATCTTGGCATCTGAAGTTTTGGTCATAACTTTAGTTTCAGTCATTGGTTCTAGTTCTTGCTGTTGCAAATAGCTATGGGCCATAATGTGGTCAGATTTTCCATACTATTTTGCCGTGTTCGTAATATAGGACCTGTCCTAAAAGTTGGCTCTGTCCATCTGGTAGTTCTTCCTTGGCCTATGGGCCATTTAAGAAAGAGTGTTTCAGAATAGAAATATGTGCTCTAGCTTTTCCCTTTGGGAACAAGGTCCCGTTTTGAAGGACCATTTGGTGCATTGCCTTTGAATGGGGACTTTATAGAGTAAACTGCAGATATAAATGATCTACAACCGGTCACCGCGTTCAACTCCTATTATTTTCATATGTTTGTTTATATGGTGTTAAATGTTGTCATCTATTGGGTATGCATAAAGATTTGTTTATATTATAATATATATTTTTTCAATGTTGGTATTACCATCTCCCCTCCTTGATGTTAATCTATAAACCCTTGCTTGTTTGTTTGGTGATATGATTTTGTTATTTGTTGTATGGCCATGTATACAAAAAAAATCTCTAGGGAAAAATACTTGTTCTGTTCTGTGATGGAATCTAGTTGTACATATACAACCTAAAACATTTACTTATTTATGATGGTTGCACCGAACACATAATAAGTTTTACTATGTATGTACTTAGTGATATATATATCATGTTAAATGTGATTTTAATGTCTGTGTATATCAATGTTTCTACATAAGTGTTTTAGAAGTGTTTTAACTTTACAGCCCTGAAGAAGTTCTGTTCTCAGAACGAAACGCGTTGGCTGTGGCTTTTCTAAAAAAAGAGAGAAAATAAAGCTATAATGAAGACTTCATAATCATCATCCTTGGCAAATCAATTAATCTCCCTGTGACTAACAATAAATGGATCTGTTTGTCTGAACGCAACTGGTACTCATCTAAAGTGCTCTGATACCTACAGGTCTAGTTTGCACTATATAAAACTCGCCCCCGCAAAAAAAAAGCCATTCTAGAGGATCAGAAAGAGGTATGCTCCAGGGAAGGGGCAAATACAAAGAGAAAGCACATACATTGAATAAGAAGCAAGCAAATTAGTGACAATAATGCGAACAATAGTAAGTAATAGATGAACTGCATTTGGCCTTTGTCCCAAGTATTAGAAGAGCCAGAAGCGGAGGTTGGCTTTTATCCTATAATGCCGCCAAGCTTTGGAATTCTCTTCCTCTCCAGCTACGGAAAGAAACCAATCACCTGATTTTTCGCAAGCTGTTGAAGACCTGGCTCTTCCCCAGATAAGTTCATAGGCCTCTTCTTACTTCTAGCACTGGGATGCCCATGGGTAGCCATGCGCTTTACAAATGCTACTTCTATTCTATTCTATTCTAGAGGGGAACTGTAAGCATGACCTAAAAATTAAATGCCTGCAAATGAGAACTCTTTAGGAGAATCAGTCCAAAAGTGGTCATTTTACTTTCTACTATAAACAAATACTTATTTTCTCTCTCAGGATCATTTAATCAACTCAAGTGCATAGCATTGTAATGCTGAAAATTGCCTGCTTCATCTTCTAAAATGTTAACAATTTTAAAATCAAGGAGTTGATTTATAGTTTTTTGGGTGACCTGCCTTTCGTCAGGGTGGCTGAGTACTATGGGTAAACAACCTTTACAACGCAACTTTTACAACGCACTACCATTACAACGAAACTTTTACAACGCAAATGTATTTACAACGCATGTTATTACAACGCATGTTTTTACAACGCAAGTACCTTTACAACGCAAGTACCTTTACATCGTAATTATTATGTTTATATATATTATTGATATTTTTAATAAAATTTATTAAATTTATTATTTTATATTGTAGTTGTTTTTTATTTATTGTAATAAGATTATTTTTTTGTGAAATATATTTATTTGAGTATTTAGAAATAATACTATAGTATTAATATTTAAAAGAGTATTTATTGTAATAATTATAAAAGTGTATTTAATTTAATATAAATAGATTAAGTTGAAAATTAAAAGTAAAAATATTTTCCTTTTTTAAAAAAAATATACTTTTGTTTAATTTATTTTTATAAGTAATAAATATTTCTAAATATTATTTTACATATTTACTATAAAAATGGTAATTAATACTGTAGTATGTTTTTTAAAATTATACTGTTAATGTTAATGTAAATTATATATTTAGTATAAAAATGGTAATTAATACTCTAGTATTTTTTAATAATATCCTGTTAATGTTAATTTAAATTATTTAAGTTTTTAAATATTGTAAGAAGTATTTAAAAAAAAAGATTTTTTAAATGTATTATTATTAGTTTATTTTTAGAAGAATTACATTTTGAATAAAATAATTTAATTCTTTTTAAATATGAATACATTTTCTTAAAAGTGAAAAAATAGATAAGTATAATTTTTATAAATTTTTTGAAATGTTACATAATTTATTAATAATTTTAGAACAAATTTTCCCACGATTTAGCATTGATTCTAATGGAAGCAATTGTCCTTAATTTATTTTCATACTTGAAGCTGTTCATCCCGTGGAAATGAAAAGGAAGGTGTCAAAGAAGAAGAAAGGGGATGAGTAGAAAAGAAAAGGAATAAGGATGAATGTAAGGATGAAATATCATTAATTTTATAGTAAATAAATATTCAATAAATGTAACGGTAACATAAATACATTAATAAAATAAATAAAACAAAGTTTCATCTTTGTTTTTTTTTATTAAAAAAATATAGAAAATTTGTATTTATTTTTATTGATTTTTTAACATATTTGTAATTTTTTTATATGTCATATACGATTTATAAACAAAAAATAATATAATCAATAAAATACAGTATTAAATAGTCCTTTTTCTATCTTTTCAGCTTTCTATGACGTATTCGCGTAAACGTAAACCAAAGCGGCCATTTTGAAGAGCATCGATGCAGGAAGCAGCTGGAAGCTGATCTACGTCCAGGTAGGAAACATTTCTAACTTAAAAGATACATGTTTAACTTAAAAAAAAATACATATATTGTAAAGAAAGGATAAGTAGAGGTTGCCGTTTTAGATTTTAATGTTAAACTTGTAAAACAACATGTCAACGATCGTGTTATTAGTGTATGTCTATGTCGGGTCGCAAAAAGTATATGTTTTGATTGAAATAAATGAAAATTGATTTGTTTTACATTACTAGTTAGGAACACTATCGAGAAATAATTTTGTTTATATGCATTGTTTTTATAAAATTGTTATGAATTACATATTTTTAAATCTGTTAAGGTTGGAGGTATTATTTGTTTATTTTCAATTGGTTGGTCAGTTGGTTAAATCATATTCTTTCGGCTGTTATAAAAAATATAACAGCTGGTTTGGTTTGGTGAATATGTTTTGTTTTATTGATAAATTCCTTTTGAATACTAAAAAAAATAGCCAGTTATTTTTTGTAAATTTTCAAAATAGCTAGGGTTGTATAGAGAGAAAATCTTTTTGTAGGAGGTAGAAAACAATTTTGGATGTTCTTATAGAACTGTTATATTTTGCAAAAATATATTTTTTTCCATGATTTCAAAATGCAATTGAGTGTGATATATTTTTAAAAAAGGTTTATATTCTTCTTCTGGAGATTGAAATGATTTATTTTTTCAATACAGATAATTATGGTAGTTTTTTATGCAAACTATGGTTTTCATTTCGAATAATCAATGAAAGGGGGTATTTCAAACACATCAGATTAGATATTTTTGGATTTAAAAATAAATTAATGACCAAAATTATTTGGTATTTCTAACCAAATTAAATTAGAAAATAATATCTAATTTTTAAGAAGCATTTAAATAATTTCTTATAGTTGAAAGATTCGTACATAAGTTGTTTGTTAACTTGGAATGGTTTTGTAAAATTTGGAAGAAATTATACTAATTATTTGTTCTTTTCCATTTGGAATCATTGGGGTTATTTGGTGTTGTAAATAAAAGGATTACGTATGACTGGAAAAAAGAGAAAAACATGAAAAAATAAAGATGGCAGACCCGATTAAATTTTTTGGTTAATTTATAAAAAAATATATAATATAGCCAATTGTAAGTAGTGTTTTATTAAATTTAGGGCAAAGCAGGAAAGTAAGGTCAAATGTTTTTATTAGAAACTTAGAATGTTAGCCACATTTTCGAGGTAGTCTAGAGCCACACACAACGAAAACTGTTGCATTATACCCAAAAGTCTTTCAGACATCTCCTTTGTTTTTTTTGTAATTCGTGGGTTTAGACTACCACTTAATGCTTGGGAAAGTCTCATTTCTTGGAAACTTTGCTCCTTCCTCAAAGTTTCCAAAAATGAGTAGAAATTAGGGTGAGGTTTTCCAATTGTATGATTGAAGGAGTTATGCCATCCCTCAATGGCATTATTTGTTTTAGCTTCTCCCTCTAAACAGCTCGTGTAACAGTTCCACCACTCCACATGGAAACGTGGCTTCCTCCTGCGACCTGATCTGCTTAGGTGCCCAATCCATGTGTCTTCAAAATAATTTAGGATGGGTGCCAATTTGTCTTCATTTTGATTGTAATATTCAGATTCAGTATTGGCAGTGTAGTACTCATCTACACTATCGGGAGGAACAAAACAAAGTGCAGTAATTTTTTTTAATTCAACTTGGAGTTTGCTGTCTGTTGAGTAATCTGTAACCAGGGATGTTTTCCGTAATTTACGTCAGAATGCCTGGGAAAAATGGAAAAAACACCCCTGAATTTGGGTATCCGTGTACATTTTACTGATCACATTGATCATGCTCAATTCAAAATCTATTATTATTTTCCTAGGACTTTTTGTTGTTGTATTTTTAATAACTGATAAAAGTTCAGTGTAGGTTGCTGAAGTCTTATCAGGCAGCAAACTATATACTAAGGGGATCACATTATGGTTAATGTTAGCGTGAATTGTGTAAATTTGGTAGAATGGATGGGGTGTACTTTTAAACATCCCATCCATCATCCAAATTTCACTGTTTTCTAACTTTACAAGGTTGCGGGGAGTACTAAAAATTAGAATACGTTTTTGAGGGTTTTCATTGTCATGGAGAAGGAAGGGTTCATCAGCAAAATAAATAGTAAGTTCATGTGGAATAACAATGTCAGAAAAAGTATGAGGTGTTGTGGTTTGAGTGTTACTTGCCTGCTTTTGTCTTTGAATAATTCGTCTCAAATTAGGAATTATAGGCATATTACTAGCAACATGAGAGGGGACATGTTGTGCAACCACTCTTAAAATGGATCCTGTTGAATCATTGGAGGTGCTTGCTAGTTCTTTCATCTCGTTAATGGTTTCCCTTACATCAATCTCCATTGCAGAGGCAGCGTGGTTGTGATCAGTAGTTTTGATAATAATATCATCATGGGTAACCGCTCTGCCGCTGCATTGGGATGCGTAGTATTGCACACACCTCCAATGATTTCTAGGAAAACTTATCCTTTCCTTACAATATATGTATCCTGCATGGTTAAGTAGTTTGTTTCCTTTTCTGGATTTTATGTAGGAGGTTCTTTCCTGAGTAGACATTATCTGTTGGGGGAAAAATGTTTTAATAATGTGTTTGATTAAACAAATAATTTTAGAACTTAATTGTTACAGTTTCTTTACATCAGAATTTTTCTGCCATTTAAATTGTTAATCTCCAGTCACTTTATTCTGGTAATTTCTTAATGTTTCTCCTCTTTGCAGTATAAATAGTCAATTTTGGTTTAGAGTTTAGCACACTTTTTCTCCTGCTGATATTTTTAATGAGTTGAAATACAATCTGTTTCGACCATACCATGCTACATTTTAACAACTGCTGTAACATATTGGAGTAAGATTAATATTTGATACCCCTACACCATCCAAGACTTACACTTTTGTTGCACCTACCTGGAGTAATAACAGTAATTGATACCCCTACACCATCCCACACTTTCCCTACTGTTGCACTTACATGGAGTTAGAATAGTAATTGATACCCCTACACCATCCCACAATTTCAATACTGCTCTACCTACCTGGAGTTTGAATAGTACGTGATACCCCTACACCATAGTACACTTTACCTTACATTATATGTTTTATATACCTTTTGGTTTGGTTTCTTTCTTTGTGGTCTGGTTTCTGCTTTTATTTTCTTCTCTTGGTGGCCTTTTGAGTTGTTGCCCTTTTGAGATACGGATTGTTATTTGGTGATCAGAAGATTTTTGTGAGTTTCTAAAAAAATGAATAAGGAAAAGGAAATGTTATTTAAATGCAAAATGTTTATGATGCAGTTAAAAATGACAACAATATTGGGTATAATTTACATTTTTCTTTACAGTGCCTTTTATACTATGCTAACCTTTCCATGTTATAGCATTTTTCAGATGTTGCAATAGTATTTTATGCGCCTACAGCATTAAACAATTTCCCTACTGCTGCACTTACCTGGAGTTAGAATAGAACATATTTCCCCCTTTACCATCCTAAACTTTCCCTACTGTTGCACTTACCTGGAGTTAGAATAGAAAATATTACCCACTTTACCATCCAACACTTTCCCTACAGTTGCACCTACCTGGAGTTGGAATAGTAATTAATACCCCATACACCATCCCACACTTTCCCTACAGTTGCACCTACCTGGAGTTGGAATAGTAATTAATACCCCATACACCATCCCACACTTTCCCTACTGTTGCACCTACCTGGAGTTAGAATAGTAATTGATACCCCTACACCATCCCACAATTTCAATACTGCTGCACTTACCTGGAGTTAGAATAGTAATTGATACCCCTACACCATAGTACACTTTCCCTTGCATTATGTGTTTTATATACCTTTTGGTTTGGTTTCTTTCTTTGTGGTCTGGTTTCTGCTTTTATTTTCTTCTCTTGGTGGCCTTTTGAGTTGTTGCCCTTTTGAGATACGGATTGTTATTTGGTGATCAGAAGATTTTAATGAGTTTCTAAAAAAATGAATAAGGAAAAGGGAATGTGATTTAAATGCAAAATGTTTATGATGCAGTTAAAAATGACAACAATATTGGGTATAATTTACATTTTAATTTACAGTGCCTTTTATACTATGCTAACCTTTTCATGTTATAGCATTTTTCAGATGTTGCAATAGTATTTTATTCCCCTACAGCATTAAACAATTTCCCTACTGCTGCACTTACCTGGAGTTAGAATAGAAAATATTACCCACTTTACCATCCCACACTTTCCCTACAGTTGCACCTACCTGGAGTTGGAATAGTAATTAATACCCGATACACCATCCCACACTTTCCCTACTGTTGCACCTATCTGGAGTTAGAATAGTAATTGATACCCATACACCATCCCACAATTTCCCTACTGCTGCACCTACCTGGAGTTAGATTAGTAATTGATACCCCTACACCATCCCACACTTTCCCTACTGTTGCACTTACCTGGAGTTAGAATAGTAATTGATACCCCTACACCATCCCACAATTTCCCTACTGCTGCACCTACATGGAGTTAGAGTAATAATTGATACCCCTACACCATCCCACACTTTCCCTACTACTGCACTTACCTGGAGTTAGAAAAGTAAATAATACCCCTACATCATCCTACACTTTATCCACTGCAGCACCAACCTGGAGTTAGAATAGTATTTGATACCCCTACACCATATTAACCTTTTCATCATGCTGCACCTTCCGGGAGTTATAATAGTAAATATAACCCCAATAACATCCCGCACTTTGCCTACTGCAGTATGTTCCAGAAATTAGATTAGTCATTTTTACTCCTATAACATCCTACACTTTGTCGACTACTACACCTTTTTGAAGTAAGAATAGTATTTGTTACCATGACACTATTCCACACTATTTCTACTGCTACACCTTCCTGGAGTTAGAATAATTATTCTTACCACTACACTATTTCACACTTTCCTTTCTGTTGCACTTTTATTGACTTCTCTAAATTATTGTTATGTCTACACTTTTTATTCTTTATGAATCTCTTCTTTATTAATGACTAAATTAAAAAAAATCAGTAATGTAAATAATAAAATATTTACCTTCTTTAAAAGTTGACGTTTCAATTTTGCAAGTAGAGAGTAGATGTTTATTTTATCGAAATAGAATTTCTCTGTGAAAATCAAATGAAATATATATGGATTTAAAAATGTATTTCCGTTTCATTTGTTTAGAATTGTGAATTTTAAGCAAATCGAAAAGTACCTTCAAATTAATCTTGAAGAGGAGTGTTGCTTCTGTAGCAAAATCCAATTTTTGTAAAGTGGCCTTTTTCGTAGCAGTTTATAGTAGTTCGACTAATAAAAAAATGTAACATTTTGTGATGTGTGGAAAATAATATATGTTTATTTCATTGAAAATATTTTTAAATAATACACACTTTTATTTAGATTTTAGTATGCTTTTTATATGTATGGTATTTTATTTATGGATATATGTATCCATAGTTATAGTAATATCTTGGTGTTATATTATTATTTTTAAATAGGAAAAACAAACTTAATAGGGGCAGCCTTTTAATTGTTTCTAGAAAACATTGCAGACATTATTTTTAGTAACTCACTTGTTTTAAGAGAAATAATGCTCCTGATATATAATCGGGTATTATCTTCACAAACAGGTCAGAGGGTCAGCTTTTGGCTTCTGGTCACTTTGGGAGTTGAGAATCAACTGTTTTAAAAATGGTGTCTGGCTCGTATTTATAAGTTTTTCACAGTGTCATTGTTTTTTTGAAGAAACACAGCGTTGGCATTCTTTTTTGTAAGTACGATTTACTTCTGTGGAAAGTTATAATTTAAAACTTCCTATAAAGAGTTGTTGTTTCGTTTATTCGTTCCGTTTTGGCATCCATTTTGGAAGTAGTGTTGTGGTATTATTTTCATGGAAAGAGTTGTAGGACATATTTAGGAACTACACAGTTTAAAATGGTGACTATGTGTATGTATAATGTTTCTGTTTACGAATAATTATTTTAAATCATACTAATACATTTTTACTTTATATTATTGTTATTTTCGTAGATTTTGTAAATTTTTGAACAGTTACGATTACATGAGTATTAATTTTTAATACTCGGGTATTAATTTTAATACTCGAGTAATAATTTTAATAAAATCGTTGGATTTATTTAAAATAACGTTCAGTTTTTCTCTACATTTTAAGACACTTCACCACCCAAAACCCCTAGTTTCCCTGCATCCCGTGGCAGGTTTTATTTTACAATTTTATGTTATTTCGCGTTGTAAAGGTATGCGTTGTAAATGATTTCGTTGTACTAGCATATTACTATTAATAACACTATATCCCGTTGTAATAGTATTTGTTGTAAAAACATGCGTTGTAACAGTATTTGCGTTGCAAAAAATGCGTTGTAAAACCATGCGTTGTAATAGTATGAGTTGTAACGTCATACATCCGTACAATGACACCTGTCACCCGGACAGAATACTGCTCTCAATAGCCAGAGATCATCATGAGCCTAAAAGCATTGCAAGCTTGGGGCGCGGTAACCATCTCTTAGGCAGCCCACAGCAACAGAAACAAAAAAACAAATGACTAGCTTTCTGCCTGGGTGTGGAGGTTATGTTTCTTCTTTTTTTTTTTTTTTAGACCGCCATATTTTTCCCGACAGTCAATGGACAAAAAAGAAAGATAGACCATGTGCTCTAAATAGGGCGAGCAATATATGTCCTTACTATGATGGCCCATCTCCATCAGGTTTTCGGATTAAGCTTTCCAATAGAAGAGCCAGAGGTTGCACCGCCATCAGAAAGTTGACAGTCTGCCCAACTTGTACATTGGATTGACCGGCAGGCCACTGCATCACTTTGTGTGGGGTACCATGTCAGCCAAACTTTAAATAGGGCCTAAAGGCTGAAAACAGTTGTGGGAAGCTGATTTGGGAAGTACAGAGTAAATAGAAGATATCCCTAAGCCTGCTAAGTTCTGTTATTTTGTGTTTAAAGAATATTTCTACTTTGAACTGGAACCAACATGTGTCTACACCACACTTTGTTTTCATTTGCCTTGAGTGATTTAAAGGTTAATAAAAATACTTTTGGGATCCTTCCGCTATAGAGAAACCTATTCCCTTTCCCCACACAAACGTCTTTCTCATCACTCCTAAAGCACTGCTTGGAAATGATTGTCAGTGCACAAATTTGACAACCCCCAGCTACCAACCCTGGCACGTTCTGGACTGTGTGCATTCATTTCTGCTCGCTTGTTGTCACATCCATAAGTCCTCTGGAGCAACTTCCCATTGCCTCTGTCTCTAGACTAAACAAATAAAATAACTGAATAAAAATAATAAAATTAATTCTGACTTTGGGCCAATAATTCTGTCAAAAAAGTAACAACTAAAAAACCCTAATCTTTCCCATTCTCCTCCAGCTCCTGTGCTCATGCGAAGGCCTGTAGTAGGCGTTAAGCATGAATTCTCCTTGACAGGAACATTAGGAAGCCAGGGGGTGTTTCTTTTGGGTCATTCATAACTGTCCAACTCACGCTATAATTGCACCTTATTACTCTGCCCGGGGTGGAGAAGGGGGGAGAGGGAGGAGGTGAAGGAATTTCTCTAGCTCAGGAAGCCATGACCGCTTCTTCACTGCCCTCAAACACTATTAACCTACAAGGAAAGAGATTGCTTTTCACTGCCGCCAAAAAGACCATGTTCTTTCAGTCTCTTCATAATGAAAACAATTTAATGATTTACTTAAAAATGATTTAAAATCGCGATTTTCGCAGCAGAATTACCAGTCACAATTTCTCATTATTCCAAGTGTTCCTGGTTGTTCTGTTTAATTTCATGGCATGCAACGAGCTGTCACACTCATTTCCATATGATAGGTTCTTTCTTAAAATGGATCTGCCAACTCAACAAACATGGTCAAAGCCTAAAGGTTTGAATTTTGTATAGTGCATGAATATACAGAAACACATCAACATGCGTACACACATGCCCATAAAGAGTGTGCACAAATGCACATAGACCTGCACAACTACAGAACCAGTTTTAAAGGGCAACAGACATATATACACCTGGGTACACAGACTAATAATCATTGGCCTCAAACATAAACAATCATACATCAAACTATTCAGCAGAAGGCACAAGGTAGTGGGCATTGAGGGGAGGGGACAGTGATCTTCCTCAGAAGATAATAGGATGAAGTGCACTGAGGAGGCACAGGGAGATGTTGTTCGACACAGCTGTTTCTGGCTGGCTGGGACACATCAAAGCCAGACAGAATCTAACCTCCTAGATAGGATGAGTAGGATACACTTGTATGGCAACCTGTGCTCACCCTTTCATAGGCTGGCACAGAGCAGTCAGGCTTATCCTCAGGGTCAAAAGGTAAAGCATTGGCGCATAAGCACCCTCGCAACACACTGAGTATGCTACAAAAAGTCTCAACACTGTATGTATAAGACACTGATATTCGTATTGCACACACATTGAAATCAAAAGGATATCCACTTTGATATATGCTTTACCGTTATATGCAATTCTCAAACTCTCCCTTTAGCAGTAGAATGGCATGAGCATACATGTGCTAGTCATAGGTATTCATATGCCCCGTTATTCCGTCAGCCTCATAAGCAACATAAACCCATGTGCGACTTCCCTGAGGTGTGCATGATACAAGCAATCCCTCCCACATCAAAAGCGACAGAAACATATATGCCGGCTATTCAGAGGTATTCCACTTTTCCACTATACACATTAGCATAAAACATGACATTCCCAATATTGCATGCCCTGTACAGTTGTAACGGTCAAGAAAGTACAGGTTTTGACTATGTCTTGTGACCCTGCCCCCTGGACACTGAAACTACACCAGCGAACAATGAGCGTTGCACCCACTGGCGACACTTTGATCAGATTGTTGGGACCACCTAAAGCTGAAGAAAACAGTTGCTTGGTTTTGTCTCTTCAGATTAGGCCTTCAGACACCCAGCAGCATCTTCATGAAAGCGGGATCACTATTCCTCCCATAGGCAAAAGACTGTGATAATGGAAGCTGGCATTCTTCCAAATTGGGGAAATGTTTTCCCTCAGGTAGAGGTGCTAGCTACAGCTGATCCAGGCAGTCAGCCGTGGGTGCACACAAAGCACAACAAGACCCCTTGGATCCAGTCACGATATTCTCAATAACAGAGTACCTTATGGCATGGGTCCTGGGAGAAAAAGCCAGTGACCTCAGATAGAGGCCACAATGTCAGGCATTGTCGTCCTCCCGATTTGGAGGTCAGAGACAGCCTAGGCTTCCAGTTCGGGTCCCCCAGACTCAGCAAACATCCCCAACACCCATCGGACACCACAAGCTATGGAGTGCGAGCTAGCACAGGTTTTTGATTGCAAGCAAGGCTCCCTCACATTCAGCAAACCCCAGGTGGGCTGAGGATGTTTATGAGCACACTCCTCTGCACTGTATGATTACGGCGTATGTCAGGACAGTCTTTGTCCCAACCAATGTTCAATTCCACCCATTTTTGCTGCACCCTGGGCAGTCCTTCCGATCTCATGGAAATAGAGAGATCCTTTCTGTCCCTCGGACCTTGTAGACAGGAGGCCAACAAACCGGCCTTTGGAAAGTGCTTAGGGACCCGGCCATGGCAGTTGGCAATTTGCTACAGGACAGCAAAATCCAGGCAGAATACACCAAGTCATAGTCCCCTTCCTGGTGTTCAACAAGCACTAGGCCACCACAAGTCTGTGGTTAATCCAGTACCAGTCCCTTCAGCCCCAATGGTTCCTCATGTCGATGTCCCAGCACGGGAGCTGTGTAGGATGGTCCCAATCCCAAAAGCATCTCTAACTCCTGGGAGTCCCAGTAGCTATAGCCACAATGGCTTTTGAAGATGAGATCAGTTCAAAAGACCATCTATGAAATACACAAGCCCTCTCTCAATTTTGTCCTGTCTGCCATCCTACCCTGGGAAGCTTGATCAATATCTTTGCCCATTCCCCTTGAAATGCAAGTGCCAATTCCACCCACTGGTATCCATCCCTGGAAGGCCCCTCAGAATCAGAGGCCAGCAATTTCCCTTGAACCCATAGTTTATGGCTATCAGGAATGCACAGATGCAGGTGTCCTCCAACCACCTAGATGTGGATTTGACACAGGATGACAGGTACACAGAGCCATGAGCACAGAAATGCCTACTTTCCAAAGTGGCATTTCCATATTAGTAATGTCGAATTCACTCGCACTACCGGAGAGAATTTGCCATTACTAACTCATCAATATCAAACACTATACATCTACTTTTCTGCCCGTAGGAAATACTGCTCAATAGCCTTTCCACTGATCCCCCATCTTAATCAATGGGAGAAGCAGGCCCCACCATACCGAACACATCATCTGGTGCCATTCACTACCATTGCATGAAGCACACATGTGCACATGACCTGCCTCATCCGGACACCATACCCTGCCCCCAAGGAGTACTCAGATGTAGCGAGACACATGCAGAACCTTGGCAAGTAGCTTTTTAAATGACAATCTGATTAACAGTAACCTGCACACACAGGGCCCGCCAGGTTAAACCTGTGGCACGGTTGAAGTGCTACCTCCTTTGGGCAACCACAAGTGCTGCAGGCCCACGGAGGAGCATTTGAGTTACATGCCCTAGGTATATGTCTTAACACCTTGGCCGCGGCTGGAATTCCGCGCCGGTGCTGGACATTCTGATCACGGGCGTGGTCTGGTACTGGATGAGAGAGTTAGACCACATAGAGTCCCTACGAATTTTATAATTGACCTTTTGGAAATTGCGATGAAACGCAATTTCTTTATCTTCGATGGACAATATTTTGTGCAGACAAATGGCGTAGCCATGGGGCGAGTTTTGCCCCAAATCTGGCAATTATTTATATGGACCGGTATGAACATGACTTGGTCCTCTGTGAGAACAATCCATACATAGAGAATATTACTTTATGGTGTCGGTATATCGACGACGTGCTTCTCATGTGGGAAGGTCCCAATGAAGATCTGATGGCTTTCCATACTTGGTTGAATGGGAGAGATAAGAATATTCAATTTACTATGGAGTATAGTAATCAAGCTATACACTTTCTGGACATTACTATAAAGGAAGAGAAAGGAAGTTTGCATACCACCTTGTTCAGAAAATCAACAGAGAAGAATACCCTTTTGAGATATTCAAGTCATCACCCACGCAACCTCAGAGACAATCTTCCATATGGACAGTTCCTGAGGTTGTGGAGGAATTGTAGTCGCAAAATAGATTATTTCTCTGAATCCTCTATTCTGATGACAAGATTGATGGAAAGGGGTTATCCTAGAAGTTTGGTAAGGAAGGCACGCAAAAGAGCATCGTTTTTGCCATAGGGAGGTGCTTCTAGAACCCAAGATAAGGAATGAGAATGATGGGAGAAGGATGATATGTGTGACAACCTTTAATACCAGAAGTACGGAAATTAAGAAGATCATCAATAACAATTGGCATCTGGTGGCAGAGGATACTGGATTGCCAGATCCCCCGATGCATGCCTTCCGTAAGGGTAGGAGTGTAAGAGACTATGTAGTGCACTCCATGTTAAAAAAGAAAAATGTGGAAACACAGACAGTATTATGGAACCTTCCGCCTGTGGCGGGCCACTACAAATGTGGAGCCTGTGAGGCGTGCTCTATGGCTGTAGAGACTAAAGAATGTACATATAATAACTACACCCATACTTTGCAAAACCATACCAACTGCAATAACATGGGGGTAATTTACGCCATCCTTTGCCCCTGTGGTTTTATGTACATAGGACAAACAACGCAGAAGGCGAAAAGTCGTATTCTGCAGCATTGCAGTAGGGTATGCTGTAAGGTACCAGGAGCTCCCTTGGTGGAGCACTTTGTCAAATTTAATCACCACCCTGAGAGCCTTAAGTGGTGGGTAATTGAGAAAGTAACACACAACCCCCGGGGAGGTAATTTTGCTAATGCCATCAGCACCCGAGAATGTAGGTGGATGCATCTCTTTGATACCGTAAATAGGGGATTGAATGAGCAGGAGGAAGTCATTAGACAAATGGCTTCAATCCCCAATGTTTGACTGTCTTATCCTCGAGAGTACTAGTCAGGCATATCGGTTGAACACCATTGATACCACTATAAGGTACTAACAATTGTTAGAGTTATGACATTATATATCTCCATCTTGTTTTTCAATGTATTAATGGTACTGCTTTTTTGTTTATCAACTTAGGAATCGTATATATTTGTACAATTGTGTATGTGTAATCTAGTACATGTCGTGCCTTTTGTCTAGGGATCTGGACATAGATACAGGCACTTATGTATGTAGTAATGTATTGTCTAATTAACGTCTTTATGTAGTGTGTTGAGATAATCTTTGAAAAAGAACTACCTTACCATGGTGTGTTTATTAGCCATGTTTTTGTTTACAAAGATGCACAAATTATAATACACTTGATTATTGTGGTACATGTACAAGCTATCTACTTTGCCCAGGATAAGCACCATTAACTGCAGATGGTATATTCAGCATACTATGAAAGATCTCTGACTGGTTATTCTCTGAGCCATGCTATACTCATAATACTTTTTGGCACATATCCATGGAGCTTCGAGTAAGCTCGCTTTTTAAATCCCTGATGCGTGAGCAAATGTCTCCCTTTAAAATCCATTCTCTCTATCTATTGAGTAATACTCGGACAACTAAGTGTGAATAATTATAGGAATTGGAAGGCGGATTGAATGCATAATCATTAGTCAAGCTCTATTTTCGAACTGGTGAATACTAAGTAAGCAGTCTTCTCTCTATTTCTACCCGGTAGTTTTTTTGCTTAAAGATGTGGATAGTGCCCGATGTCATGTGACCTTACGTTGCGTGTAACACAGGACACGCCTCCTTGTTTTGGAAGCCTCGGCAAGACGCTGCTCGAGTTTGCCGTTTTTGAACCCCCTTTTCTCGGTGGTCGTTTGGAATAATCATTAAGCGGAGTAATACGATTCAGGTAATTCACCTGCAGAATGTCCTCGGACGTTCTTTTTTGCTATCGACTCAATCACAAGCCCTGACTAGAGTAATACTGACCCCGGCCATTTTTTATCTCAATACAGGACCTTTTCAGTCATTAGGCTTTGTTTGCTTTTACCGGGTTATTTATGACTGCCTATGAGCAATCGACTCTCTGTTAAGTGACCTTTGGATAAAGGCTTGGGTGAGTGATCTTTGTTGTATTTACCCCGATGACATGGCTGAGTGAATATTGGGTGTGAGACTAATTAATAATCCGTGGCCCTCGTCAACCCCCCCTTTTTTCTGTTGAGAACTACACATATGGACACCCGGATTTCCCAGTAAATTTGTGCATCCAATTACCAATCCATCTTTGGATATCCATTGATACATCATTAATAGGTGAGTCATTGTCTATTTAATCAACTGCCAATGGGCTTGACAGACACTGGACGATTGTGCCTTTTGGAGATGGGCATTTAGTCAGTTTCTCTGTTCCCTTTAGGTGGCCCGTCCAGTCACATTGACATGACCCCTTCACATTGCTAGTGGTAATGTACCCAACACAATTTATTTGAATTAATTAGAAATTCTTTTATATGATCAGTAAATCTAATTGAATGTAATGACCTTTTAGGTCCCCTTGCCCTTCCCTTCTGACCCCAGTCCTGAAGAAGACCCGCAGCAGAGGCCTTGAATTTCCCTTTTGTGCGCTAGGGTCGAAACGTCGACGATTATGCCCCCATCAATTTGAGGCCTACACCATTAATTTTCCCTGCCCCTGTCCCCCCCCTTATGTATGGTAAAACTATGTATATATAAGTGTATGGGTAGACTTTTGGTTATTCAACTGGAAAATGTGTATTTTTAGTTGTACATAATTATCTTAACTTTGTCGTTTGAGCTATTTTTCTGTTCTCAATTCACTTGAGCACCCCCTTTTTCTTTTGCTTACTGCATCTTGCAGTTTTCTCTTTTGATCAATTATTTTAGGAACATGTAAATAAATTTGTTATATAAAAGAGAGATCAAGAATAACTGTTTTTGATTTGTTTGTGTTGGGTCTGTTGCATTAATACAGTTTTTGTAAATAATACATCTCCTCTCTCCAGTTATAGATTTAATCTGTTTATCCTAAAAATAAGATTTACATTAATTGGTGTTTTGAGTTGTGTCCAGGACCACTTTGTTTCTATATATAAATTGTTACCCAGGTCCTTTGACTCACTGGGTCAACCCCATTGTTTTAATGGTCCCGGCCATCATCAGCACACGGCCACCATGACTCATGACGGCCGGGAGCCGTCATCAGCACCGAAGGGGTTAAACCTAGACAAGGGACTTGCAGCTAACTCAAATCAGCCAATCATGTATACACCAATCACCAGTATGTATATGACAAGTACAGCGCTTTGGCACTGAATGGCAGTGTCAAAGGCACTCAAAGTCCTAAGGCTATCACCTAGATCAGTGGAAAACTAGGAGGGACAAAAGCAAAAAGTCGAGGGAAAGCACCCTAAAGAGGGCCATTTCCAACAAATGTGCACCAGGAAAGCACTGGGTGATGCATCTCATGAGAGTACTGGGTGTGCCTCATATGAGGCCTGGGTACTCTACATCCAGCCACTACTTGGGGCTCTGTTTCAGCAGAGCACTGGATGTTGCGAATGATCTGAACATTACTTGTGGTGCATCGGGGAAATCCTGTGTGATTTATACATTATGAGCATGCCGTTTTCTGCATTGTTGGGGTACACTGTGATGCCCAGAAGTGGCACAGGTTGATGTTCATTGGAGTGAGTGATGATGAATAACTGGGGGAGTACATCAATGTGGAATAGACGAGTACAGACTGATTTCAGAGAAGACTCAGATTGCTCCTTAAACATATCACTTCGTCCTGTTTTTTACATTTTCTAAGTTATAATTTACCAAATATACGTGTGACCCAAATGTGAAAAAAAAACGATAAAATATAATAATTTTTTCAAATCTCATATCTCCGACTATGAAGCTAAAGAATGGCAGTTTCAGCTTTCCATCCAAATGCGTTTTGGTGATTTGTTTAGAGGGGAAGTTTGAAGTTTATTAGTAGATAACAAGAGTAGGTCGAGAACAGCAGACAGTGCAGTTGTCTAGTTAAAAAGGACATATAGTTAGCTTATCAAGAACTTACAGTGGTCTTAACGCCCATCGTAGTACCTGGGTTCCTCTGCTGGGGGTCCTCCTTACCTAGTGGTTCCAAAGCCATTTCCATGGCCCTTGGAAGTGTGTGTCCATGGTAAAAGAAGAAACTAATGTCGAGCAACTTCAGAACAAACGCCTGTCTGCAACTTTGATGCTGTACCGCTGCCTGCACCGAAGACGTGGCCCCTGTACGATACAGCGACCACGACTTCCAACACAGGCTCCAACAATACTGCAGTGCCTCTGAAGAACTGCCACTGCAGGAGTCCTGAGCACTACACCACCTACATTCGAAACGCACCACTCCGACTTTGGCACCCAGCTGCGACTCTGTGGTTCGACGCTGCAAAATTGAAGCCTCATGGCTTGACCTCTGACTTCATCAATGACTCCGCACAGCAGTAAGGAACCGAGGGTCATCTCAGGATCTGTGGCATCAACTTGCCTGTGCCCGCGACATCCCCAGGCATCAGTGACTTCCGACTCTGCATCACTTTAAGGAGCCAACACCTCGCTTGCTACAGAGACATCTCACCTCTTTCGTGCAATGCACTGTGCAACCCCTGATTCTGATCCTCACTCCACTATTTCAGACTGACTTTGTGGAGTCATCAACCTCAAGCATGACCAGATAGCCTCATTGGACCTATTGTTTTTCTAAAAGTTATTGTTAGATCTGGGGGTCTCTAGTTGGCACAGGTAGGTACTTGTGACAAATAGAGACCCTTACTTCTAAGTCAGGATAAGGGGATTACACTCCTTAATAACCCCTGCTCACCCCCTTGGTAGCTTGGCACGAGCAGACAGGCTTATCTCAGAGGGAGTGTGTTAAACATTTGTGGATATACACAGTAATACAGTGAAAACACTACAGATGGACACAACACAGGTTTTATAAAAATAAGTATTCTTTAAATAGACTTAACAAAAGACCACAAATGACAAAAATCCACAATACCATACTTAAAGTCGACTTAAAGATGATAAACGTTGCTTAGTTCAAGTTGATGATAAGTGCGACAAAGTTCTCAACAAAGTACCTGGATGCGTAACACAAAGTGAACAAAAGGATCGCAAAAGGGGAGATGCGTCGGTTCCGTGATCTGGGGGAAATGATGCGTCGTGCCTCAATGCTTGCACAGAGTAGGGGATGCGTCGTGATCCTTACCGGTGCGGAGGTGATGCCTAGATTCTCGGCCTGTGGGCCCGTTGCGGTACACAAGATGGCGCCATGATGCAATGCGATGATCCAGTTGCTATGCGAGATGATGGCACCCTTGATGCGGTGATGCGACGATGATGTGAAGACGCCCTGGCAGCCAATGACTCTGTACTTTGGAGCCGCGACAGGCCCTGGGACATGCTTCTCCAGTGATGCGATGGCGACTCTCTCGATGGCAGCACGCTTCTCCTGTGATGCGACAGCAGGCAGCTTCGATGAACACACACTTCCAGGGAGATGCGGCGGTGGCACACTTCTCCGGTGGTGCGACGATCTCAGCTGCGGGGGCAACACGCTTCCTCTCGGTGCGTCGCGCTTCCAGCTCCCAGCAACAGGCAAATGTCTGTAGATAGAATTCCCAGCAAGGAAATTGACAGGGGGAGCTGGAGTTGAAGTCTTTTGTCCCTGAAACTTCAGCAGGAGGCAAGCACAGTTCAAGCCTCTGATGGCAAAGAGGCCTCTGCCTAGTCCAAACCAGTTCCTGAGCACTTTGTTTACATGGCTCTTTCCTTCCTTTCACTGTGCAGGGTAGAGACATCAGACGCCCCACAGGAGGTGGAGCCAGCACAGGGGAGGGAAGGCACTGCTCTGGAGCACTTTGTTGACATGATTCCTTCTCTCCTTTCACAGTGCAGGGCAGAGACATCAGACACACCACAGGAGGTGGAGCCAGCATTGTAGAGGGAAGGCCCAGCCCTCTTCAGGTCCCAGGTGCAACTCCCCCCTCCCATCTAGATGCAGATCTCTCTATTCACCACTGGGCTGCCCCAGCCTGTCTCCTGGAATCCCCCAGCCCTGTCACTCACAAACCCAGACAAGGAATACACAACCTAGCAGAGGCAGGCCTGGACAGTTAGGCAAGAAAATACCTACTTTCTAAAAGTGGTATTTTCAAACACAGAATGTTAAAACCAACTTTACTAAAAGATGTATTTTATCATTCCGAGTTCAGGCATACTAAATTCGAATTTCTACCATGTTCCCTGAGTCAGTTAGGATTATAAGAATGTAATAATCTAACTGCCCATTCTAGCCTGTGGAGAACAGGTAGCCTTGCAATAGTGAAAATCGAAAATGGATGTAATTCACTAGTAGGACAAGCTACACACACCAGAGCATGTCCTACCTTATACTTACAATGCACCCTGCCCTTGGGCCTATCATAGGGGTGTCTGATATGAAGCAAAAGGAAGGTTTAGGGACTGGCAAGTGGGTGCACTTGCCAAGTCGACATGGCAGTCACAGATTGCACACAGACCAGGCAATGGCAGGCCTAAAACACACTTTACAAGCTGCTTCTGTGGGTGGCACAACCAGCAGCATTTGATTTACCAGCCCTGGGCACACATGGTGCGCTACTAGGGTCTGACAAGTAAATCAAATGACCCAATCATGGAATCACTAATCAGTACATCAATTTAACATAGGGAGCACTTGCACCGTTTTCACTGGCAAGATGGCGTCCGTGGCGTGGGCTGTGTAAGCAGCTCTGCTCCTCTCTCCCGTCCCCGGACCTACACCGGAGTTTTATGTGTGATCTTAGCCGAAGCTTACGTGTGCTCGCAGCAAGAAGAGGAAGAAGGAAAGCTTTATGCAATAGACTTTAACCTGGCGCACTTCATTTGGAAACTTAGCGGGCTGGCGTTTGTCGGAAGGAGAACGCCGAGAGCAATTTGGAGGCGGTTTAAAGAGGTGGGCTGAACCCGGAGCCCGGTACGGAGGTTAGGCTGCTGAAAGTGCTCCTCTTGGGGAAAAAAAAGAGAAGCGGCAGCTGTTTTGGATTTCTCGGAGAAGAAGGCAGCCTTACCTGGTTTCGTTTACGGATGCTGGGAGACCTGATATCGCTCCGGCGTAGAGCGCCACTCTGGAGATTCCCTCTCTTCTGGTTGAGCGGGTATCGAAGCAGGGTAAACCGCGGCCGAGGAGAAGGTGCTACGAAAAAAAAGATGCCGGCTAAAGGCCTTGGGAAAGTGAACAAGGCTGCGAAAGTCACCACCCGTAGCGAAAAAAAACGACAAGGAGCCAGGTACGGGGGGAAATAGTGAAAAAATGGGAGATAAAGTAAATGGGGGTGCCAATAATGATGTCGAGCCTGCTGCCGATTTAAACAACACTCCTATGAGCGTCCAGGGGTCTCGGAAGTAGAATGAAGAAAATAAGGGGAAGGGCGCCGCGGGTTTGCGTTCATTGAAACAAGGCACCCAGAGTTTGACCCTTCCAGCTATGTTTGAGAGGCAGAATGCCCGCAATGTTGATCCTATGACCGAAGGTTTAGAAGTAGCGGCAGTATCTGCTGTCCTAACCCAGGCTCCCCTGGATCATCTAGAAGAAGCAATAACTGAAAGCACAGAGACCCCTGCAATATCTGTCATAGACTTAAACGTAGAGCACCCCCAGGTGGGACAAGTGGAGCGAATAAGGCTCGAAAGCTGCACACAGGGAGATGGAGTGATGGAAAAAGATGATACTCTATCGACGCAGTCAAATGTAACAGCTTTTGAGGCTCATGAGGCGGATTTACAGGAGGTCTTGTCTGTGTCAGAATCTGGCGAAAACTTTTATTCACTATCAGAGGAACTATCATATGAGGCCTCATATCTGAGCAAGGATTCGGGGGTGATGATAGTGAAGGTAGTAGCCTGAATGAGGTGTTGGGAGATAGTAAGATGTCTCCTAATTGCAGCGTTACTACTATAAAGAAGAAAACAAAGAAAAAAAGATTGCAGCAGCGGCTTACATCAGACTGCTCTCAAACATCCAGCACTGCTTTAAATGAAACTGCCAAGGAAACGCAAAGCCTCAACAAAGCTCGAGAAGGGGAGAAACAGCCCGTAAGCTTATCAGGAGCACCACTCCCACAGGAAATAACTTTGGTAACTATATATGAAACTATGATGGGCCACAGAGCCGAAAGTAAAGCCGAAATTATCTGTGTACAAACCACCTGTAGTAAGGTAAAAAACGCAGTGCGGCGGGCAATAAAATTTGGAGCTGAAACCGCAGATAGAGTTACGGAAGCAGAGGCTCGAATATCTGCTCTTGAGGACTGCGCTGCTGCACAGAAAGAGGAGCTGGAATGTATTAAAGCCCATCGTGATGACTTGAGTTATAAACTATCTGAACTGGAAAATCATTCACGCAGGAATAATTTGCGCTTCCTTGGGGTTCCTGAGGGGCTGGACGGCTCAAACATTCGTAAATTCATCGCCAAACTCCTGAAAGAAGCCTTCCCAGAGTTGACAACCTGGGATTGGACACGGGAAATCCAAAGGGCACACAGGTCTCCGTTTACTGCGAGGAAGCTTCGACAAGGAGAAGAAAGCCTTCCTAGAGCGATATTAGTTTGTTTTAACAATTTTCTAGCCCGTGAAGACATTTATGCTCTGGCAAGACCAGACAGGAACGCAACAGCCAAGGGCTGTAATTTCTTCGTCAGGCCATATTTCTGTCAGGCCACAGTCTCCAAGAGGTGGCATCTTCAGCAACTTATACCGGATTTCCAAAAGAAAGGGGCTGTGGTGTATTTACAGAATCCGGCAAAACTCAAAGTTATTTTCGAAGGTCAAACCAAGCTTTTCTTTTCAGAGATCCAGGCTAAAGAGTTTCTGGAAACTGTGTAGGGGGTGGGGGAAATAGTTATTAGCCTGGAATAATGTAGAAAGAAATGAGTGCCTCGATTAGGGCAGCGATTTATGATCTGTATTTTTTGGATTTGGTTGTTGCTTTATTTGTTTAGGTTTTTCTTAAAACAAGGTTTCGGTCTTAGGGGACATGGTACTCTATCACTGCAGGGACTGATGGTCCCTGGGCCTCATATGCTGGGAAGGATGGGGGGGGGGAGTAGAAGGACAGGGAAGGGTAGGGGAGGGGCACGGGCTTTTGGTGGAGGGTGGGTGAAAACGCAAGCAGCAAGGAGCTTAGACTTGTTATTTTCATGTATACTTTACGTTAAGATGAAGTTACGAGACATGCACTATCAAAATTGGATAGAAAGTGGTAAATGCTATAAGGTAATTAAAATTTGTTATCTCAGCAAGGAACGGATTCTAGCAAATAAGGGCAATGGAGAGGATGATTAAGATCTGCACATTAAACATCTGCGGCCTCAACGACCCTAAGAAACGACAAATTTTAGCTAAGATCGTTCAGATATTGAGTATAGATATATTATGTCTGCAAGAAACCACATTGCCTGGGCAAACAGAGAATATTTAAAGAACATGGGAATGGAACTGGTAGTCTGCTCCAAGCAAACTGGAGTAAAAAGAGGGGTGGCGATACTTATAAAAAGGGGTTCGGTGGATTGTGTAAGGACCTTTTCTGACAAATGGGGTCATTGCGCAATCGCTGAATTTAAGATCCGGCAGCAAGGTTTCACACTCTGTAATGCTTATGGGCCTAACTTGGACGATGCGGAAGTCTTTAACTTCATTAATTTAGAACTGGCACAATGGATTACTCCTGTGCTATTGTGTGGGGATTGTAATATTAATATGGAGTCAGGCCTGGATATTAGATCCAACTCAGTACATACAGGCAGAAAGAAGTTGGTGTATACGGCCCTACGAAGTTTGATTATGGACCATGGCCTCTATGACGTGTGGCATGTAAAGATTCCGAATGATTCTGGGTTTACAATCTTTTTCAGCTCCCCATTCAAAATTTGTGCGATTGGATTACTTTTTTACTACATCAGTATTTTTAACTAAAGCAAAAATCCAAATACATCCTAAATTGGTTTCGGATCATAACCCTATTGTATTAAAATTGGTTTTTGATGTAGGTGGCAAAAAGGAATTTCCAGTTGGTCCTTTGAGCGGAAACTGCTAATGGATGAGCAGTATTGCCAGTTTATGTCTAAAACAATTGAGGGATTTTTTGCTATCAATAAGGGAACGACAACCCAGGAAGTAGTCTGGGATGTGTTTAAATCTGTGGTCCATGGAGAGACTTTAAGCTTCTCTGCATTTAAGTGCAAACAGACCCTCCGTAAACAAAGGCAGGATTTTGATCAGGTTTTGAGAGTGGAGGAGAAATTAGCAGAGGTTTTAAGGCAAGGAGCAGAGGTAGAAGTATGTAATCTGGCTCAAAAAGATCTATCTATTAAAAGGGCCAATGTTTATACTATTATAGCTGATCAAATTGCTTCCAAGTATACTGAATATAAGGAAGAGGCATAAGAGTTTGGGGAAAAGACAGGAAGAATGTTAGCAAAAAGGGCAAGGGAGAAACAGGTGTATAACGACATCCCAAAAATCAAGGACTTGCAGGGGGTTATGCAGGAGACCAAAGAGGGGGTATTAACTGCCTTTCAAGAGTTTTACCAACGACTCTATAGCGAAGAGGGGGACCCGGCCGAGCCGGGTGAATATTTAAAGGACGTGATTTCGGTAACTTTATCTGAAGCTCAGCGATTAAATTTACTGGCACTTCCGGATTGGGGAGAGATTGAGATAGCAATTTTAGGTTTGGCTTAGGGTAAGGCGATGGGGCCAGATAATATCCTGTTGGAGTTTTATAGAAAATTTAGAAATCAGTTAAAAATAGAACTAGTGGATGTTTGTCAGCAAGCTTTCTTGGGGAAGGCCCGCGTTCTTGGGCGAAAGCCACAATCGTTGTTTTTTAAAAAAAAAAAAGGCAAAAAAACGGAAGAAATGGGGTCATATAGACCAATATCTTTGCTGAATTCGGATAGTAAAATTTATTCGAAGCTTATTGCCAATCGACTAAATGATCTGATGTCGGGGCTCGTCTCAATAAGACAACACGGATTTATACAGGGAAGAGGTACCACAGACCACATTAGACGGATAATATCTTTGCTGGACTGGTCACAGGGGACTTGCTCCCCGGTAGGTGTGGCCCTGTTGGACGCCGAAAAAGCGTTCAACAGGGTCACATGGGCCTTTATGTGGTCTGTTTTTGGGGAAAAGGGGATCCCTGTGGAATTCATTAATGCAATACGGACGCTGTATTTTCAGCCGACTGCAGTTATCCGTGTTACTGTGTTGACTTCAAGGGTAGTGCGGATAGCAAGGGGGACGAGACAGGGTTGTCCCTGTCCGCCCCTGTTGTTCGCACTCTATATTGACCCATTTATTAGTAATTTGGAGAGAAACCCTGCAATTAAACCTGTGCAGTTAAATAATTGGGATTTTAAAGTCTGTGCTTACTATCCGGCTACAAACTTAATGTCGACAAAACACAGCTTATTCATTCGGTGGCAGGTTACCCAGTGAATATAAAACTAGAAAAGGAGGCCATTTATCTGGGAATAAAGATCACAGCTAACATTGAAGAAATGATCCCTATTAATCTAGACCCTGTTATAGCATCCTCTAATAAAATATTAGAAAGAGTTAACAACTTAAAGCTTTCACTTTTAGGGCGTAGCAATGTCATAAAAATGCTCATTTACCCTAAGTTTTTGTATTTATTTCGTGCTATCCCTTTTTTTATACCTTCCGGCTATTTTGTTTGTATAGAGAGAATGTGCTCTAGATTCCTCTGGGGTTATCATCGGGCTAGGAGAGTATTAAGAAGCTGTGTGCCGCCACGACAGAGAGGGGGATGGGGAATTCCCAACTTCCAGTTCTATCATTGGATGGCGATACTGCAGCACATGGGTGTTTTAATATTGCCGGAAGATTCCACTGAGGATTTCTTGATGCCATCCATCTATGAAATGCTCTGGGGCGCTGAGGCTAAACAGTGTCTCAACCGTATCATTGAGCCTAGCTATTATAAAAAAACTAAGTTTAAGATTTTTGATACAGCTTTTGTTATTTGGAGAACTATAAAAAAGAGACTTCGGTTAGGCGCCAACTTAAATATATATACTCCTTTGCAGAACTGTTCTCTTCTTCCAGAATTATTTCAAGATGGTGTGATGTATAGGTGGTCTAATTTAGGGATAAGCAAGGTTGGAGACTTGTTTCAGGGGAATGACTTTGTTTCATTTGAATATTTAATGAATGTATATCATATACCTCGCTCTGATTTTTTAAAGTACCTTCAGTTACGAAGTTTTTGTGCACAGAAATTATCAAAATTGATGATGGTTCTGGGGAAAATCGCTATTTTTGAAGCGATTAAACATCGGTATAAAATAGGCCCTCTATATCAGTTACTTCTGAATAATGTAGAAGATGATCTTGTGGCTAGAGCTGCTAAATGGCAGGATAAACTGAACGTCCAATGTGTCAATTTGGAGAGAAGCATTGCAATCTCTGGGAAAGTACTGTTGAATGGCCCATTGATAAGTTAGCATTTTATGTCTGTCTTTGAGCTATATTATACACCAGGGAAATTGGCCAAATGGAGTTCAGGGAGGGGGGCAAGCTGTAATCTCTGCAGTCATTACGCAGTGAATGCCGTCCACATGTTTTTTCTGTGTTAAAAATTGAGTCAATTTATTGCCGATATAGAATGTTTTCTCTTGGACAGCATGCCTATTTTAATTAAATTAACAGCACCATTGATTATTTTTGGCTGTGAAGAGAATAAGGTTAACCAGGGCTCTGACATTGACATTGATGAAGGATTCATTTTCATTTGTATGTCCGCATATCGTTCTTGTATAACCTCTCGATGGTTAGATGAGGAACCACCTAATTTCATTATGTGGCAAACCAAGCTTTTGTCTATGTATTATCTTGAAACCGCACTATATAAAATGAAGGGTTCTAGAAAGAAAACTTTAGGATATAATTTACGGCTTCCAATCGCCAATTGGATAGGAAATTAACTTCAATTATGGAATTGTTAAGACATTTAGTAATCTGTACGGATATCTATTATGCTTTTCTTTTTTCTTATATGTCTTACTATGTGTAACACTACTGGTCTGCTGCTGCCATAAATCTCAATAAAAAAATAAAAATTAAAAAAAAGGGAGCACTTTCACTGTGGCACTGGATGGCGGTGGCACAGTGCCCAAAACATATAACCAGCAAAAACATATAAAAACAGAGGAGGCAATCCGTCAAAAATGGACTCACACCAATGATGCCAGGTCTAACAGTTATACTTGATATAATTTTGGAAAGTTCATATCTTGATTTATTTTTTCTTGCTCCATGATCATATACAAAATGATCCTAAATGATGCAGCATTGTAGGACTATACCCCGGCTCTCTCTATATTTGAATTATGCAATATTTTACAACATGTAGTATTGGCATTCACTCATAATGGCAACAGCAAGTATGATCAATCACCACCCTTCCTCAATGAAAAGGGTAAACCTATTCTACCATGGAAGGGATGGGTAAAATTGTTTTAATCCTACTTGATAGCCATAGGTAGAGAGAGAGGTTCCATTCTGTAGGCAAACAGCACATTCTTCTCAATAATCCGTGCATTCAGGACAGAAAAATATACAAATCCTTACCCAAACCTGAAAACATACTTGATGGTGATTATCAAAGAGAGCTGATTATACATAAAGTAACTTTTCTAAAGATAGAGTGACAACTTGGGGATCGAGTTAACTTGGTGTTAGAAAGACACCGTTTTTCAACAGGGTTCAGGGCAAGCAAGAGAGCATAACAAATTGTGTGGCTGTCCTTAGGGATTTATCTAAATTGTGATTTTGGTAACCTCAATGATTCTCTTATTAGAAATCAATTAATGAGATGCCTAAACAATTCACGCATGTGGGAAAAACCACCACCAAGAATCCCACATTACGGGAGGCTATAGAAACAGCTAAGTGAATAGAACACACAGTCCAGCATATAAAATAAATTAAGCTACCTATAGAGACTATTGCAGAAATTCACACTGAGAGAACATGTAAGGATGTGTGTAAGGTGCAAAATGATGTAAACCCTAGGGCAAAGAATAGGCAAGAACAAGGTAATCTGAAGTGCATCAGATATGGAAGTAGTAATCATCTTGTAAACAGTACTATCTGTCAGGCACATAACTCTAGAAAAGGTGAAAACCATGAGGAAAAAAAACGTAATCTTCGAGTTGTGTGATGGTGCTAGTGAAGGTAAACCAAATTACTGAAAGTATTGCATCTATTTGGATGGTAATTCTGTTTCCATGTGTGCCCGAATCTTGTTCACTATACACCTTGATCAATAGTCATGATTTCAAAACAATTGAAGGGGTATTAAAACGTACAACGACAAAAACTTTGTTAGAAACACCCAACATCACTTCTAGTGGGTACACTAAAGACTAGGTCTGGGCGGTGAACTCCTTTCCGTTCACAGAGTTTTCTGCACTCAGGCAGAGTTCATGAGGCGAAGTTTTGTGCTTCCAACGTGGAGCAAGTGAGGAAAATCCAAAGCTAGACCACCTCCCCATGCAATTTCTCAACACAGGCAGTCGCGAATGATCGCAACTGCTTGCGTTGAGAAACCTTCTGTTCGCGTTGAGGAAGCTGCCGCGAGCGCCAGAAAAAAGCAACACCCTCTTGCACTGCTCATGCTGCCGTTTGCACTGATTTTCCAGCACAGGAAAAACACCCGGTGTTAAAAATCTTTGCAAACAGCGCAACCTAACACACTCTGCCGCTTGCAGAAATCTGTGAAGCAGAGTTTTTTGTTTACTTTGCAGAACTCTGCGAACTCTGTCCAGGCCTACAAGAGACTGCATTCTGTTAGAGGACGTTACTAAAGCCTGAATAGCAGTCAAAAACGATTCGACCTATGGAACAGTTTATGTGACGTCTAAGGAGTCAAACTGATTGGAGTGGGAATACCAAAAAGAACTAGTCATTACTCTGCACCCTAATAATAAGAGACAAGTACATCTTGTAGACAGCTCTGTGGGAAACTGCAGTGAAATTTGCAATGAATTCTGAGGACTATTTCCAGAAAATCTGGGCCTGTTAAGAAATTTCCAGCACAAGATCAAACTAAGAAACAGGGCATAAACTGTGGTGCATAAATTGTGCCTATTCTCCACCTCACTCGAGAACCCCTGAAGTAAGAACTCTCCATGCTGACAGAGATGGGAGTGATACATCCCAGAGAATGTTCAGAATGGTTGACCACAATAGTCTTAGCCATTAAAAGTATACATCTATGAGTTAATTTACTTAACTTTAATAAAAGTGTTTGGGTTGAGAGACACCTTTTACCATGTATTAGAACATTTGAATGTTGGGAGCTCCATTGAAAACCATGGAGTGCTCTGGGCTTATAATGGCTGGTATAAGCCTGGAGCTCCAACATTCCAATGCTTCTTTGTTCACAGCTCTGGCTGTGAACAAAGGCTTCAGGGAACCTGAGGGGATTCCAATCCCCTCTTGCTCCCATAAGGCTTTGTTCTTTTTTGTTAGAACATTCTGCCCTCTAGTGGCAGAATGTTCTAATAGCCTTATAGCCCTTCATAGCTGGGCTTTACCGGCTACTAAAGGTCCTCTCCCTCGTTAAAGGCCCTCGCCTTTGGCTCGGGGCCTTTAACGCTGGAGAGGGCCTTTAATAGCCGGTATAGCCCTCTACGGCGGGCTATAAGGCTATATTAATTAGATGCTAAGCACCATGGGTGAGGCCTACTTGTTCAAGGTTATCGACCTCTCATTGGCTTATCATCAAGTAGAACTTCATCTGGATTCCTGATCCCTAACTGCCTTCGCCACACCTATGGGGGCTTTCATGTTCCCCAGGATGCCCTTGAATTGGCATCCACTGCTACTTATTTCCCCAAAAATCATGCAAAATATTTTTGAGAGGGTTTGAAACACCTTACGCTTCCAGGATGTTATACTGCTAAATGAAGAGAACATCCAAGAACCCAACCAAATACTAAAAGATGTTTTTAAAAGATTGGTGGGTGCAGGCCTGACTCCAGGCCAACTAGGAGCCACATCAGTTGATTACTTTGGGTACACGTTACCTAAAGAAGGATTTAGACCTAAGATACGTCTTATTGATGCAGTGGTAAAACATGTTTCAACAAATTAGAATCCACTCAGAACGTGGTTGTGATCCCTAAAGTGATGGGGAGCACACAGTGTTGTTTAAATGCCCCTCACACACCAACAGACCCCTTGGTGTCATGCTTCATCATCGGGGCCTTCGCACCCCTCTACGGGATGCGGCGTGCTACAACTCACGACTACGTAGGAGCACTATGATAGTGAACTATGTGTAGGTGTGTGATTAGGGAAGAAGTGTGAGTGGTGAGGTGAGGTGAAAAAAGTGAAGTTTTTAAATTAAAAAATACCTGGCTCATAGGAAAAAATTATTTATTATGTCCTTGGCTGGTATTATTAAAAAAAAAAAAAAAAAAAAGGACGAGGATATGCACGTTATCCTCACCTTACTCACACGGAATGTAGAATGTCAAAGTGTATTCTACCAAAAAACAAAAACTAGGTGAAATGTACCTATTAATGTAAATTATGGGTAAGCTCCGTTGCGCCCAATTGGCGTTAGAGGAACTTATAGTTCAAGGTTTGATGACCTCATGAGCCTAAGCGTGGTATTGGGGGATTCCTTCCTCACTGCTCAGTAAAGCAACGGTTACTGCATGGTTTCATGGGCTGCCTTCCCCTCAACGCTGCTCCGACGAAGTTTTTTTGGTAGAATACACTTTGACATTCTACATTCCGTGTGAGTAAGGTAAGGATAACGTGCATATCCTCGTCCTGAAGAAGGAGTCGTAGTACTCCGAAACATGTCGACGCTCTCCAAGGTTGATATACCCTAATACGTATATTGTCAACCTCACTTTGCACTTTTTTTTTTTTTTAATAATACCAGCCAAGGACATAATAAATAATTTTTTCTATGAGCCAGGTATTTTTTAATTTAAAAACTTCACTTTTTTCACCTCACCTCACCACTCACACTTCTTCCCTAATCACACACCTACACATAGTTCACTATCATAGTGCTCCTACGTAGTCGTGAGTTGTAGCACGCCGCATCCCGTAGAGGGGTGCGAAGGCCCCGATGATGAAGCATGACACCAAGGGGCCTGTTGGTGTGTGAGGGGCATTTAAACAACACTGTGTGCTCCCCATCACTTTAGGGATCACAACCACGTTCTGAGTGGATTCTAATTTGTTGAAACATATTACTTAGGGAGACCGAATCCACTTGTGTCTCTCTCTCTCTCCCCTCTTATGTTATATGTAAGCAGTGGTAAAACAACCACACTCTGGAAATAATGACGAACTTAAATCCTTCCTAGGATTAGTTATGGATGCAGTGGTAAAACCCCACACCCTGAAATTAAAGACACATTTAAATCCTTCCTAGAATGAGTAGATTTCGTGTCAGAATATGTGAAGATTTTTCTCCGACTTTAGTGCAGACCTTCGTTACTTGCTGAAAAAGGACTAATTTTGTATGGAATTAGAAAGCAATTGTCACATCAACCAACCTTGATACATTTGATACATGGAGGAATACTATGCTTACTATGGATGCAAGCAAAAAAGAGCTGGGTGCCACTCTTTCTCAAATGGTGGAGGGAGAGAGGTAATTGTGGCATTTGCATCCAGATGCCTGTCTAAAGCAGAACACAAGAAGGTGGCCCTGGCCTGCTTCTCGGCTGTGAAACACTTTGAATTATTTCAGTGGGGTCTGCTATTCCCCATGCGCATGGACCATAAACCCCTTACATTCATGTTCACTTCTTGAGGGTCTAACAAGAGCACACCCAGAATTACTAAATGGAATTTAGGCCAAGAGGGTTACTCTTTCAAAATGGAATATTTACCTGGAATCAACACTCAGCTGCAGACCTTCTCTCAAGATCACTGGTGGAAGGAGGGAAAAAGGAAGACATTTTGGATTTCCCAGTCCTTGTTATCAATAACTCTGCCATAACCGAATCAGAATGAAAGAAAGCATGGAAAGGGATTTAGTTCTAAAATGCATTAAGGAGTATATCATTAAAGATTGTCCAACAAAGTCAGTGAGATAGAAGAAGAATTGAGGGAATTTTCGGAGGTCAGACATGGACTAAACATTATGACATGGTACTCTGTAATGCAAAAATCATAACACCAATAGATTTAAGAAGCAAAATAGTATCCTTAGCTCATGAGGTCCTTCTAGGAAGAAGTATCACAAAGAATGCAGCAAGGATTACTAATTGGTTCCCAGAAATGGCCACTTATATTGAATACATGGTAAAGGATTGCCATAACTGATCTTTGAACAAAAATCACAAGTAAACTACCCTTATCCCAAAGTGTGTTACCTGGCAAACCATGGATTAAGTTAGCTATAGATGTTATTGGCCCCATTTAACGACCAGGAGAAACCAAGAAGTTTATGTTTGTCATGATAGATCACAGTTCACATTGATTCTAGAATGGTAAATCAAACCACCACCAAAGACCTCATTAAATTCTTTTGGGATAAATTCTGCATTAAAGTTATACCATCCATATTAGTTACTGACAATGGGGTATAATTTACTTCAAATGAACTGAAATACTTCCATCAAGTAGGAAAAGACTTCTTCGTATTGCCCTAGAGCAAACAGACTGGTGGAAAGAGCTAACCAGATGATAAAAGAAGGCTTACAATTAGCATTCACAAATGTTCACCCTGTAGAAAACTCCATACAGGCACTATTTTGGGCATATCATGCTGCACCCAATTTAGTAACAGGCATATCACATTTTGCTGACCTCGAGGCAGAAAACCAATGCACCAAAATGAACCGCAGTTGGATGGGAGGGGGGAAGGTAATTGTAGACACCAGGAAATGGCAAAGGAAAATAGAAAACCATCAACACAAATACAAAGCCTATTAAGATTTTAAACATGGCACAAAAGTTAAAAAAAGCAGTCAGTGGGTGATTTAGTGGTAAGAGCGATGGCAATAAATATTCCAATCCTACGTGTATATTTGAAGTAAAATGCAATGTAGTAAAAGGAGAACATGGACAAATCTGGAGCATGGATAGAATCACAAAGTTCCAAGATATCAGGCTTATAGTTGAAACAATTTTCATGGCAACAATCATCTCCTTGTGTTTGCTTTGTTTGCCTGAAGTTGGCAGAGTATGCCCAGAGGTGGGTCCCTTGCTCACTTTGCCATTGGATTCAAGCTAGCCTCTGAACTGGGGTGGCGAAGTGAGCTAAAGAACGATGATGGATTCAACCAAGATCTGTGACTGGGTGTGAGTGTCTGAAAAGTTGCAGTGCTCCGTCCATCATCTCCTAGTGTTTGCTGAACAGTAGTGAAAATGTCAAAAGCTTCTCATGAAAGAACCAGACTAGTACCAGGATGACATAAAGAGTTTGTAAAGGGAATGGCATGTATTTTCATTTTTGCATTGTTATAGGGGGAAGGATGTGTTATAATCGTCCTGCCAACTATCCTGCTTGCATCTATTCACCCACTTGCTGTGTACACCCTTTTCCCCACTTAAACTCACCATTAGGCTGCCTATTTAGAACGCTCGCCTAGCTTCTTAGAGTTGAGGAGTACTTGAAGATGGGAATAAAACATAATGATTGCATTGCGTGAGTTCTTGTTTCTTCAGAAGTTTTGTTTCCTGATGCAATAAATGAGTGTATCCAGCTCTTATATTCGTCTCCAAGTTTTAAGAGTGCCTATATTTGATGTTTAGAGATTTTATGCAACTAATCTGAATGTGAATCTCAAAAAGGCCCATATTCTGCCATCACAGAAAAAGTCCAAGAAGTTTGACAATTAGTCATCAGCTAACAATTAGCTTTAGCCAAACGGGACATCACCCAAAATGTTCTGCAAACGCCAGAACTAATAAAATATCCCCAATAGATACATTATTGTGTTTTGTATTGGATTTAGTTATGCAGGCCTGTGTTGGCTCTAGTTATAGAGCAGGTATGGTGCAGATCACCCAAAAGTGTATATTAATTTCGTTGGAGAAACCTACAGGAATTGGAGCATGAAGCTTGCACTGAATCTTGGCTAAGACCAAGATAGCCAACTTTAAAGTGTCTTCCTAAACTTATGGTGGTACTACTTTATTTCAAAGCCATTAATGAGTGTCATTGACTAATACCCTAGTAACAGAATGTGCAACATTCAACCAACCCTTCACTTCTTGGATTGAAGGACGAAGTCTTAATGCCTTACAAAAATTGACTGGCAAGATCGATACTTCAGTAACTTTGCAAAAAGGTGCACAAAATGCCACAATGCTCTATCGACGAAATATTACCCAGAAGAAACTATGTGTGCCCCTAAACAAAAACTTTAATATTATATTGCCTACTCCTCCGTACACCCTAGCCAGTGAGTGTGATATCCAAGGAGTAGCTCTCCCCATGTGGTGCTGCGGCCTCGAGTGAAATATGCCGACACCGCAATAGAGTGGCTTCACTTCATACGGTACACCCACAATAGAATCAAAATACCTTAACTGCTTCTGTGTCACATCTCAGATTTGGGGCTAGCGGAGGCAGAGGGAACCCCAAACATGATTTATTTAAAAAGCACCTGGCGTATAACCCAGAACTGTAACTGGGAATCAAGGGTCATGTAGTCTCCATGTGAACAACTCGAGGAGAGGATCGCATGTGTAATACTGTTTTAAAATCACAAAATTGGTACGTATGGAAAAACCCTTGATTGGATAAAATAAACTGAGTTTTAAGAAAGGCCCTATGATCTCGAGCTGCTCCCTATGTGTTGCTAAATGTTTTTTTAGTGTTAATTCTCGAAGTATTCTGGGATATGTAGTACATAGACACCAGTACTCATTTCACATGCAGGTCTTCACATTACAATAGGGTTGCACTGAGGCGTTACCTGGGGTGGTGGTTGCGGATGCAGGTGCGAGGCTCCTCTCCCCCTGGGGCCTTGGGCTCAGCAGGCGCTGCGCGGGTGGGGGTCACAGCCACACAGCGCTCCTTTAGCACAGCGCTTAACAGTGCCTCCAAGTCCTGGGCAACGACGGAGCCTCCTGCCACACAGCGCTTCGCTTCTCAGCGCTACACAGCGCGCCCCGGTCCCAGTGGCGGTGACCTCAGGGCCAGTTTCAGTGGGCTTGCGCCAGAAGCAGAGGCAATCACAGAGCCCTGGGAGGATCACGGGGCAAGCAGTGCTGAGGGCAGGCACAGCGTTGCAGGGCAAATCTTGAGTGTTGTTGCTGTTCCAAAGGGCAGTCTTTAAAACGCTGTGGTCCAAGGACAGGTAGTTTCCTTTAGCTTAAAAAGGGTGCAGTCCCAAAAAGGCAATCTTTAAAAGGTTGAAGACTCTTTAAAATGCTGTTCAAAGAAAAGTAGTTCCTTTGGGATGTTGTGGAGACACTCTGGTGGTGATGTTGCAGTCTCCCATGCAGGGCAGGATCAGCAGACATTAGGGCAGCTCAGCAGGTTGTGGGGCAGCAGTTCCTTGGAGCAGTTAGCCTCCTTCCCAGTGGCAATCCTCTTGCGCAGCAGTCCTCACTCCAGCAGGGATTCTTCCAGGTCCAGCAGTGTAACAAGAATGTGAGGCCAGGACCCTCCCATATATATCATTTTAGTCTAGGGGCTAGAAAGTGGTGGAAGTCTCTGGAAGGGTCTGGTGGCAGGGGCTTCTGGAAGAGTCCAGGGAGTTCTGGTATGTTCCCTGCCTTCCCTGACCTAGCTGTCAAAGTGACGAGAGACAGGCCGTTAAGGCTACAGTGGACAGCCCATCACAGCTCATCCCAGGGAAGAAGGTGTGAATCACCACTCCCACCTCCCAACCCAGGCAGGCTATCAGTATGCAGAGAGGAGGGGGGAGTCTGCAGAGCCTAATCTAAGTGTAGGCAGGAAAAGGTCCCCTTTATAAAAGTGGGATCCCTTGCGTAGTAGTGCCCAAACCCTATATATCATTGGAAAGGGTTCCCCGCCCCGAGTCCAACAAGACCAAACATGACAGACTTATTAGGTCCCTGTCAGAAGTTATCCCATAAGGGGAGGTTCCCAATGTTAGCCTATGGAGGTTTAAGCCTTACTGCGTTAGCAGTGGCTTGTGGCAGATATGCCAGCCTCACAAGGTTTTAGGGGAGAGCACCTGCACCTCAGCACTGTTTAGCAGTGGTGTGGCGCCCGGAGTCCTAAGTCCAACAAAATATAGGATAAAAATGGGAGGCAAAAAGGGCAAAAATGTAGGGGAGACCACCCTAAGGCTGACAGGTATAACACGTGTCCCCCCCAGCTGAAAGTGGGGAGAACTACCCAACCTCCAGGGAGTTCTCATCACTAAAGCGGAAAAACCGAGAGAGACCGTCAGCATTGGCGTGGTCTACTCCGGGTCTGTGTTCCACCCTGAAGTCCATCCCCTGTAGAGAAATGGACCACCTCAACAATTTGGGATTCTCGCCCCTCATTTGCATGAGCCACCTTAGGGGCCGGTGGTCAGTCTGGATCAGGAAGTGGGAGCCAAACAGATATGGCCTCAGCTTCTTTATAGCCCAGACCACCGCGAAGGCTTCTCTCTCTATCGCACTCCACCGCTGTTCTCGGGGGAGCAGCCTCCTGGAGATGAAGGCTACTGGTTGGTCCCGTCCCTCCTCATTGAGTTGCAAAAGTACCGCCCCTATGCCATGCTCTGAGGCGTCCGTTTGGACAATGAACTCTTTGGAGAAGTCAGGGGCCCTGAGCACAGGAGCTGTGCACATGGCCTGCTTTAGAGAGTCAAAGGCTTTTTGGCAAGCCTCTGTCCAGATCACTTTTCTAGGTTGTTTCTTAGAGGTTAGCTGAGTCAAGGGGGCCACAATAGTGCTATAACCCTTGACAAATCTGCGGTGGTTTCCTGTGAGGCCCAGGAACGCCCTGACCTCAGTCTGTGTTTTGGGAGGCTCCCAAGCCAGGATGGTTTCTATCTTGGCATGTAGGGGCTGCACCTTGCCCCCTCCTACCAAGTGTCCTAGGTAGACTACCGACCCCTGCCCTATCTGGCATTTGCTAGCTTTGATAGTCAGGCCTGCCTGCTGCAGAGCCTGAAGCACTTCCTGGAGGTGACCCAAATGGTCCTCCCAGCTGCTACTGAAGACAGATATGTTGTCCAGGTAGGCAGCAGAGAAGGCCTCTAAACCGGAGAGGACCCGGTTCACCAGCCGCTGGAAGGTGGCAGGAGCATTTTTCAGTCCAAAGGGCATCACCCTAAACTGGTAGTGGCCCTCTAGGGTGGAAAAGGCGGACCTCTCTTTAGCTCCATCTGTTAGGGTGATCTGCCAGTACCCTGACGTGAGGTCAAAGGTACTCAGGTATCGGGCAGCCCCCAGCCTGTCAATGAGCTCATCCGCCCTCGGGATAGGATGAGCGTCAGTCTTGGTCACAGAGTTCAGTCCCCTGTAATCCACACAGAACCTAAGTTCTGGTGTGGTACCCGGTGGGGCAGCTTTTGGTACCAGAACCACCGGACTGGACCAAGGGCTGTTGGAGGGCTCTATCACCCCCAACTCCAGCATCTTAGTGACCTCACTCTGGATGCTGGCCTTCACCTTATCTGACAACCTGTAAGACTTGGACTTGACAGGGGGGCTGTCTCCTGTGTCCACATCATGGGTACACAGGTGGGTAATCCCAGGGATAAGGGAGAACACTGAGGAGAACTGCCCCAGGACCTGGCAGCAGTCCCTCTGTTGCTCAGGAGTCAAGGATGAGGAGAGGACCACTCCCTCCACCGATCGATCCTTCTCTTTGGAAGCAAAGAGGTCCGGGAGAGGTTCACTTTCCTCTTCCTCAGCCCCATCAGTTACCATCAGTAAGGTAAGCTCAGACCTCTCATGTTGGGGTTTGAGGCGGTTGGCGTGTAGCACCCTGTGGGGCTGCCTGGGGGTTTTAAGGTCCACTAGGTAAGTGGCCTTGCCCTTCTTCTCCAATATCTCATAAGGGCCAGTCCAGCGATCCTGGAGGGCACTAAGCTCCCCAGGCTCCATGACCCACACCTTCTGTCCAGGTTCTATCTCCACAGGGTGAGAGTTCTGGTTGTACCATTCCTTCATTACCGCCTGGCTGGCCTCTAAGTTGTCAGAAGCTTGTTTCCACAACTTAGCCATTTGGCTACGGAAGGCCAGCATATAGCTCACTACATCCTGGGGAAGCCTCCTTGGAGTCTTCTCCCACCCATCCTTCACTAAACTGAGAGGTCCCCTAACAGGGTGACCATACAAAAGCTCAAAGGGGCTGAAGCCCACTCCCTTCTGCGGCACCTCCCTGTAGGAAAACAACAAACAGGGCAAGAGGATGTCCCACTTTTTCCTCAGGCCCTCAGGCAGACTCCTGACCATGCCCTTTAGGGTCTTGTTAAATCTCTCCACGAGACCATTGGTCTGTGGGTGGTAAGGGGTGGAGAACTTATAAGTAACCCCACACTCCTTCCACATAGCTTGCATGTAGGCAGACATAAAATTGGTACCCCTGTCGGACACCACCTCTTTGGGGAAACCCACTCTGGTAAAAATCCCCATCAGGGCCAGTGCCACTGCAGGTGCAGTGATGGTTCTCAGAGGAATAGCCTCTGGGTACCGGGTGGGGTGGTCCACCAGAACCAGGATAAACCTGTGACCAGAAGAAGTCGGTGGATCCATAGGCCCAACAATGTCGATGCCCACCCTCTCAAAGGGGGTGCTAACGACAGGTAGTGGTTCCAGAGGAGCCTTCAGCTTAGACCCTGTTTTCCCACTGGCTTGGCAGGTCAGACAGGTCCTGCAGAAGGTATCTGAGGAGACCCTCATCTCGGCCAATAAAAATGTGGGACAAGCCTAGCAAAGGTCTTGTCTTGGCCCAAGTGTCCTGCCAAAGGGATCTCATGGGCCAGTTCTAAAGGAAAGGCCCTGTAGCACTGGGGGACCACTAAGGCCCTTGATGACCCATGCACAGGAGCCTTGGGCTCACTGTAAAGGAGCCCATCCTCCCAGTAAATATGATACTTCGCGGAGGCATTGCCTGCTGCTTGGGCTTCGGCCTGTCGCCTCATGCCCTCAAGGGTGGGGCACTCCTTCTGTGCCCGGCAAAACTCCTCCCTGGTGGGCCCTCCTTCCACCTGCCACCCTGCAGGGGTGGGTAGGTCCCCCAAGGGAACAACGTCCCCCTCCGTGGACTCCGGTGCGACCTCCTCAGGTGCCCCATCCATCTCACGGGGTGACTGCCCCGGGGCGGGCTTCCCACACCCTCGGGCTCCTCCCCTCTTAGCAGCTGGCTGGACCATTTTCCCAGGCTCCAGCCCTGGTTGACTCCCTTTCCGGGCAGCCATAGACCGTGTGGTAGCACAAATCCACTCTGGCAACCCCAGCATCTCAACATGCGCTTTGAGCTCTACCTCCTTCCAGGCAGTATGCTCTAGGTCATTCCCTAACAGACAGTCCACTGGCATGGCAGGGCTCACAGCAACTCTTAAAAGGCCTGAAACCCCTCCCCACTCAAATGGAACCTGTGCTATGGGATAGTGACCCCCCCTGTTGTCAGCCATCACAACTGGATGGACTGCATCGGGAATTATTTGCTCTGGGGACACCAGCTGACTCCTTACCATAGTCATGCTGGCACCTGTGTCCCTCAGGGCCTCCACCCCCGACCTTGAGGGTGACCCACTGCCTATACTTGGTAGTATTTGAGGGCACATGGACCTTAGGAACCATCTCACTGTCTCCCAGAGACACTAGGACAAGCCCTGCCCCCTCACTTCCATCATCTAGGGACAGCTCCTCCCCAAGCGCTACACTAGCCACCCCGGGGTTTTTACCTCCAGTGGGCTGTGGTGCCCTCTTGCGACACTTGGGATCCCCCTTGTAGTGTCCAAGTTCACCACACTCGTAGCACCGGACAATTCTGGGCTGCTGACCTTTGTCAGGATAAGTGGGCTTCTGGTGGCCAGATTGGGGCTGGGACTCAGACCCTTTCCCTTGTGAATTATTTTGGGGGCCTTTGGAGAACTCTTTCTTTTTGTCTCCCCCCTCTTTCCTCTGGTGGGAACCCTGACCACCCCTTTGGGAGTCCCCCCCAGAACCCTTGTTGGACACCCTGGTACTGACCCAGGTGTCCGCCTCCTCCGCAAGCTTCCTAGGATTGGTCAACTTGCGGTCAACCAGGTGTTGGCGCAGCTCTGGAAAACATTTCTCTAGAAGGTGCTCTCTTAAAAACAAGTCATACAACCCTTCATAGTCATGCACATTGCTGCCCCGCACCCAACAATCTAAAGCTTTACTAGCGTAGTCCAGGAAGTCTACCCAGTTCTGTGTGGGAAGTTTGTGGCTATTCCTAAACCTCTGCCTATACCTCTAAGGGGTAAGACCGAACCTCTTAAGCAATGTGGCTTTCATGACAGAATAGTTAGTCTGGTCTTCCTTCTCTAGGTAAAGGAGGGTGTCCCTAACATCTGGAGGTAGGTACTTATACAAACCACCCCCCCAATAACTCTTTGGGACCCCATGGGCTCTTAAAGATACCTCATAGGCGGCTAACCACTTATCAATATTATCCCCCACCTTAAAACTGGCCATCACATCTTTAGGCATAAAGACTCTGGACTCACGTGAAGCTTCCATAGGTACGCTACCACCATTCTTGTTGCTGTTGGCCCCTAATTCTAGGGCCCGGATTTCCAGTTCCTTCAGGCTGAGCTCATGGGCAAGTTCTTTTTCCCGCATAGCCAGTCGCTTGTTCTCGCGATCCTGCTCCATGCCCACCTTTCTCTTTCCCGCTCTTTCTCCAGCTTGGCAAGCTCCAACCTGAGCTGTCTCTCCTCCCTCCTGTCCTCCAGGTCCTCTAAGGACAGTCTCTTTACTGACACACTACTGCCTGCCCTGGAAGGTACCCTTGTACCTGGTAACAAATTACCATTTCCCGCCAAGTGCAGTAGGTCAAGGTTTCCTGTGGCGTCATGCTCTGGTCCTTGCTAGTCCCCATCTCCTTCTGAGTGGGCTGTTACCCATGCTCTCAAAGCTTTCTGAAGCTCTGCCTTCTTGGCGCTTCGCTTGAAGGGCACCCCTTTCTCCTCGCAGAACTCTTTGAGTTGCGCCACTGTGTAAACTTCCAGATTGGCCAGCTCAAATTCCATGTTGCTAGGTGGGGCCTCAGACGTTTGTAGAGAAAACCAAATGAGACTTAGGCAAAAGGACTTTTAAAAAGAGCAGCCAGTCAGGGAGAATTTAAAAAAATTCAATAATGCCAATTGGAGAGGGTAGACAAAAATTCAGTACAGTCAGGTGTAGGGTTGCGGTGTACACTGCGTCGCTGCGTGGTGTTACACAAGCACAAGTCCTATCCCACCGCTGCCACCAATGTTAGAACCGGGGTCTCTAGTTGGCAGGGGTATGCACCCTAGTCCAAGTAGGGACCATCGCTTCCGACCTGGTAGCTTGGCGCAGAGCAGCAAAGGCGTAACTTCAGAGGCAATGTGTAAAGTATTTGTGCAACACACAACGACGATGACACAGTAAAAACACTCACAAAAGGAACACCACACCAGTTTTGTATAAGAATAAGAATTTCTTTATCTAAAAATTATGCGAGAACCAAAAGCAGGTAAATCCAGCTCCAGGCAAGATCAATAATAAAAAGGATTCCAGTTTCCAAGCAAGATCAATAATCAATAAGAATGAATCCAGTTCCCAGGCTTGATCAATAACAAAAAAAAGGATTCCAGTTTCCAAGCAAGATCAATAATCAATAAGAATGAATCCAGTTCCCAGGCCTGATCAAATCACCAAAAGCTCATGTGTGCCAAGGGCTCTTGCTGGTAATGTCTTTCTCACAGTGTCCTTGGATGGTAAAAGTACACTTGAGGTAGGTTCTTATGGTCAAAATTCACTGGGGGAAGGTTCTTGGGCCAAAGTTCCCTTGTAGCGTAATAAGTGTGCCTCTCATAGAAATGATGCTCCCAGCGTAGGAAGTGCGGCTGCCCAGGCGCTGCTGGTAATGCTAAATAATGCCCCAGTGTCAATTACCAAGTAATTATGCCCCCGTAGGCCAGTCAGTGAAGGACGGATCCCAGCCAAGCACAAAGCTCACACTCCAGGTACCCGGCCAACCCGCACCCCGCCCCTTCGCAGCAGCCTGGTTGCACTGAGGCGTTACCTGGGGTGGTGGTTGCGGACGCAGGTGCGAGGCTCCTCTCCCCCTGGGGCCTTGGGCTCAGCAGGCGCTGCACGGGTGGGGGTCACAGCCACACAGCGCTCCTTTAGCACAGCGCTTAACAGTGCCTCCAAGTCCTGGGCAACGACGGAGCCTCCTGCCCCGGTCCCAGTGGCGGTGACCTCAGGGCCAGTTTCAGTGGGCTTGCGCCAGAAGCAGAGGCAATCACAGAGCCCTGGGAGGATCACGGGGCAAGCAGTGCTGAGGGCAGGCACAGCATTGCAGGGCAAATCTTGAGTGTTGTTGCTGTTCCAAAGGGCAGTCTTTAAAACGCTGTGGTCCAAGGACAGGTAGTTTCCTTTAGCTTAAAAAGGGTGCAGTCCCAAAAAGGCAATCTTTAAAAGGTTGAAGACTCTTTAAAATGCTGTTCAAAGAAAAGTAGTTCCTTTGGGATGTTGTGGATACACTCTGGTGGTGATGTTGCAGTCTCCCATGCAGGGCAGGATCAGCAGACAGTAGGGCAGCTCAGCAGGTTGTGGGGCAGCAGTTCCTTGGAGCAGTCAGCCTCCTTCCCAGTGGCAATCCTCTTGCGCAGCAGTCCTCACTCCAGCAGGGATTATTCCAGGTCCAGCAGTGTAACAAGAATGTGAGGCCAGGACCCTCCCTTATATATCATTTTAGTCTAGGGGCTAGAAAGTGGTGGAAGTCTCTGGAAGGGTCTGGGGGCAGGGGCTTCTGGAAGAGTCCAGGGAGTTCTGGTATGTTCCCTGCCTTCCCTGACCTAGCTGTCAAAGTGACGAGAGACAGGCCGTTAAGGCTACAGTGGACAGCCCATCACAGCTCATCCCAGGGAAGAAGGTGTGAATCACCACTCCCACCTCCCAACCCAGGCAGGCTATCAGTATGCAGAGAGGAGGGGGGAGTCTGCAGAGCCTAATCTAAGTGTAGGCAGGAAAAGGTCCCCTTTATAAAAGTGGGATCCCTAGCGTAGTAGTGCCCAAACCCTATATATCATTGGAAAGGGTTCCCCGCCCCTAGTCCAACAAGACCAAACATGACAGACTTATTAGGTCCCTGTCAGAAGTTATCCCATAAGGGGAGGTTCCCAATGTTAGCCTATGGAGGATTAAGCCTTACTGCGTTAGCAGTGGCTTGTGGCAGATATGCCAGCCTCACAAGGTTTTAGGGGAGAGCACCTGCACCTCAGCACTGTTTAGCAGTGGTGAGGCGCCCAGAGTCCTAAGTCCAACAAAATATAGGATAAAAACGGGAGGCAAAAAGGGCAAAAATGTAGGGGAGACCACCCTAAGGCTGACAGGTCTAACAAAGGGTCATGTAGTCTCCATGTGAACAACTCGAGGAGAGGATCGCATGTGTAATACTGTTTTAAAATCACAAAATTGGTACGTATGGAAAAACCCTTGATTGGATAAAATAAACTGAGTTTTAAGAAAGGCCCTATGATCTCGAGCTGCTCCCTATGTGTTGCTAAATGTTTTTTTAGTGTTAATTCTCGAAGTATTCTGGGATATGTAGTACATAGACACCAGTACTCATTTCACATGCAGGTCTTCACAATACAATAGAGGTATGATCACAGCTAATGTTAGACATCAAGCTGCTTAGCTTGAATATGCAGTACACTAGAAACCATGTCATAGAAAAGCTCTCATATATCAATGAAATACCTCTGCTCCTCCCCCTTCTTCTTTTGGGGAGTTGTAGCCTATACTAGGTACCTTGCAGTCCCAGTGTGAGGAGGGAACCCAATGATGAAGCATGTCAGCTTTGGGTGAGTGAGGGTCCTCGTCCTAACAGCATAGTGCTCTCTTGCTCTGTCAGATCACTCCTTGTGAGGTCACTATCCTTTCACACTTGTACCACCTAGAGGTACATATTGTGTGTTTCCATTGATAAAGGTGCAGTACGTTTTTGGGAGGGTTATGATCCAGTAAGACTCTAATGTGTTTTTACAAAAGGTTTATTTTGCCATGTCAAAATGACTGTTTACATCTGCACTACAGGCTGCAGTGGTAGGCCTGAGATGGACATGCTTTCCAGGGCTCCTTTAGGGGGTGGAACAAAGAGTGCTGCAGCCCAATAGTGCAAAACCAAAGGGGACGATGTAAGGAGTGTTGAACAATCCAAGCACTCACCCCCAGTCAACTGATCTGGGTTTAATCCATCATCATTCTTTAGCCCACTCCACCACCCCAGTTCAGACATGGCCATATGCAAATCAGTCTGACCCAGTGCCTCATGGGAACAGTCCAGCCCGAACTGCCAAGCCATGTCTTCCTTGGACCAGTTTCTGGCTAATCAGCCATCATCAGCCAGGCTAGCTTGAATCCAGTGGCAAAGTGAGAAAGGGACCCACGTCTGGGCATACCCTTCCAACTTAAGGTGAACAAAGCAAAACCAAAGGGGATGATGGACAAAGTGTTGAACAATGCAAGCACTCACCCCCAGTCAACTGATCTGGGTTTAATCCATCATCATTCTTTAGCTCACTCCACCACCCCAGTTCAGACATGGCCATGAACAGTCCAGCTGGAACTACCAAGCCACGTCTTTCCTGGACCGGTAACAAGCATCCTGAGACCGGTTTCTGGCTAATCAGTCATCATCAGCCAGGCTAGCTTGAATCCAGTGGCAAAGTGAGCAAGGGACCCACGTCTGGGCATACCCTGCCAACTTAGGGCAGCCCAATAGTAGCATTTAATTTGCAGGAACGGGGTACATGTTGAACAATTTACTAGGGCCTTATAGGTAAATTCAATGTGCCAATTATGTGAAGGCCATTTTGATGGGTGAGCGCACAATCACTTTACTATTGGTTAGCAAGAGGTAAAATGTACCAATTAGGTGGAGGTCAATTTTAAGGGAGAGAGCACAATCACTTTACTACTGGTTAGCAAGGGGTAAAATGCACTAATTCCTAATAAAAACAAAAAACAAGTTCAGCAAAACAGGGGAGGGAAGTCAAAAATTCTGAGGAAACACCAAGCTTCTAAGGTCTAACGTCCAGTAACTGGAAGGATTGAGAATTCTGGGACACTCATAATGAGGGCCCAATCTCTTCATGTCTACAATGTGAGAGTTTGCTAAACACTTGAAGTTGTATTTATTTATGTGTTTACAAGAGTGGAAGTACATCCACAAATTCAGAATCTAAGCTGAGGCGGTAGTCCACATAGTGCCTGGCTGCATATAGCTTAGCAGCAGGAAAAACTTTCCTTAAGACTCCATTTTCACATGCTTCAAGACCATTCATGGCTAGATGTATAATAAGAACCTTTTAAACACACGTGACAATCAAATGTTCTCTTGAATAACAGTTTAGGCTACAGTCATGCCTTTTATCTGACCTGACATCATAAGATTCCCACCGATTTAAGTCAGTTCCAACAGTAATTTAGTAGTGCTGTTCAACACAAGCCTATCTATACTTTAAGGGAAAAGCAAAACAACTTGTAAAACATTGTAGTCTTCATCAACGTAGTGTCATAAATATCTACTTCTATCCACCTCTCACCCTAGAGCACTTCTTATTAAGGCTATCATTTATTGAGCTATTTATCCGTCCATGCTTGTTTAATCACAGGTACGTTTTTTAATTTTGGGGAGTGAAGTTTGCAAATCTTAGTCCAGTGAAGAGACAGTAACATATTTCAGAGCCATACAAAAATACAGTTATATCTTGCACTACACCCACCAGAGAAGGAAACATAGTTGCAGCGTCTGGTCCTGATGCCAAAACTGCCATATTACATAAATGCCTGGCTACAATTACCCAATAAACAATTCAACTAATCTCAGAGAAATTTGTGAGCAAAACAAATAATCAATGGCTTAGAGCTGAATTTTAAACGTAGGGCTGCATTATGATTATGGCTCCTGGTTTTATGGTATTATTTTTTTTGCAATTTCCGTCTGTATTTATCCATATTTATTTTTTGGGCATTTTTTCTGTATTTATTCACATTTATTTTTGTCACAAGCAAAAGACGACGCTACAGCTAGTATTTTTCCACATTTATTTAAATTGTGAATGCACACATGCGCTCGGTTGTTATTGGTCAACACTATACATTTATCTGAAAACGTTGCCATTTGCAGAATGTCCCAAATATGCTTAAAAGTGCTATCACAAGCCATTTGTCTCAGAGCCTTGCAGTTTCTGCCATCGGCAGAGCGCCACATCCTCTCCCCCACTGAACACCTTACTGCCCCACTGAGAGAAACTCACACTGCCTTCAGCTGTAACCCAATTGTGCCCCGCTATAAATACCTGAAAGCAATTCAATCCAAATTATGAACTAGACTCCTGTAATATGCTGCCTGAAAAAAGTAACAACATACTGGAAAAAAGCAAACACCCATAGTTGACAGATGTTATTGATACCCAAATAATAACTGAGCTCTGTGAAGCCACCCTGGCCTTTTTGGTTGAAAGGATAGAAAGCTCCACCATGGAGTACACCTATCATATTCATTAAGTTTAATAAGAATTTCCTCTGAAAGAGTCCTTAAAGTCCATCTCTTCAGATTTAAAAGCTTTAAATGTGGGAACCCCTGAACCAGCATCCCTCCTTGCATAGCTGGGTATTGTGAAGTGTAAAGGTGCAGGGGAGAGACTAGAGCAATTTAAACTGGCTCACTTGAGCTTGTCAAAAATATAACTTCAGCCAAACTCAAGAAGCCTTAACCAAGCAGAGTGCAAAGGACTTTGTGTAAAGTCGACGCTTTAATATTGTAATAAAGTATTTATTTAGATCAGCACAGTACAACCAGTACGCTGGGTCCCATGTTCCCGGCTGGAACATGGAGGGCACCTCTTTTGTAGCCCAACAGGGGTGAAAAGCCCCCTCCCCCAGGACTGCAGGGGATTAAGAGAAGTTTTCGACATAAGATTTAAAAAAAAAAAACGAGATACAGAGAGCTTTATTGTGCGTGCGCTGAGAAATTAGACAAGAGGTTGAAGCACAACAATGAAATGGATCCAAAAAAAGAAGAAACACTTTTACTGCATATGTGTTTGTGGCTGTGTTCTGTCCAACTTTTTCTACAAACAGGACACGTGGCATGCTGTTCCCGCCAGGGCTATATATAGTCGTTGTGGTGATTGCAAGGCACTGCCTTACTGTTTCTCCCTCCTTATACACCACAATCCTCACAATTCCTAATTATACGGAACCCTACACACATTTGAAAGTTAGGTGCAAACCGGGCACTCTAACACAGAATCTGCTCTTGTAAAACCCAGTCTGCGAGGAAAAGACGGGTGCTGGAGCAATCGACAGAGTGAAGAGGCAGGGGCTGAGGGGTGAACAATAAAGCCTCATCAATGGTCTTTCAAAGACCTGTGAAGTACTTGGGTGCGGCTGTGTGTGCAAGCGCCGGGAAGCTGTTTCAACCGGGCTGACACCTCTTAACCCTCTAAGGAGGGGGAGACACCAGATGGTTGGGGGTGTGAAGTCAATGACAAAATATAGTAGTATTTTCCCGTTTTTATATATAAATACTGATAAAGGAAAACTTGTTTTTCGTCTGTATTTATATGTAAAAATCCATTTAAACGGAAAACCGGGAGCCCTAAATATGATGCTGGCAGTGGGATCCTACACAGTAGGAGTACATACCTCCGCCAGGATCTCTGATCCCAACGGGGCGGCAGTAGGAGTCATGGCCTTTAATGGCAGTGGTGCTGAGCCATTCACCGCCATTGGGATTTGGATCTTTCCTTTCCGGCAGTCTGGTCATGGCGGGAACACCGCCATGTACAGGCTGTAGGAAAGGAATATGAGGGGCATCAAACAGGGCCCGTCCCTCGTGGGCTACTGCAAAGCGGGCCTGGGGGCACATGTAATGGCCCCACTCACCTCCATGCACTATGTGCTACGCACCAAATGGTGCATGGCACATGGTCCATGGAAGTGCATGAGGTGCTCCTTTTCATGGCAACTTGTGCTGCAGCCCTTTTCCTGGGCCACAGCACAAGTCGATTGAAAATGAGCACTTTGAGACTGCAGCGTGGTGATCACATTGTTATGAGTCCTTTTGACCGCAATCTGCTTGTCGGGTGGTCTCCTGACTGCCACGATAGCAGGTGGCAGTCCATCCGCCGGACATCATATTTGGCCCCTTAGCCTTGTTGGTGTGGAGCCACTTTTCCCCTGTGAAAGATAACGGCCTTATTTAGAATTTTTCGGACAAGATCCACTTTCACAAACGTGGTGGATGTCCTGTGCACCTTACCGCAAGTGCATTATAGCCTATGGCATATGTAATATGGAGGACAGAATATCTGTCACGTTTTGACAGAGCAGCACGTCCGCCAAACTGTAAATAAGGCCCTTTGTCTCTGGGGGCAGTCGAGCACAGGGTTAATAGTAGAACGGGGGGGGGGGGGCAGGAGGGAGATTCCACCATCTTTAGAAAGACCCATAGAAAAGCTTTAAAATACCACTGATGGAACTGCTATTTAAACAATGCCCCCAACATACTGGTGTTATTCCTGTACCGAGTCATAGAGCATGTTTATAGGACTTAATTTAGGTAGGCTATGCTACCTTACAAACTAGGATTGTTTAGGGCGTGCAAGAGAGTAGATATCAAAAGTGCAGCGGACCCATGGTTTGATGGGCCACGTGCACCACAACGTTTTTTACTATAGAATTTGGGCTAAGGGAACCCATTTTCAACTTTGAGCTTAGGACCTATGTCACCCTTGCTACACCACTGGGCGTGTAGGACTAACTGTTGCATTTGAAATTAATGTTACAATCTTTTTACACATTTTAATGGAACAATCAAATCGGGCCATCCCAGGAAAAAAGTGTCCGTTGTAAATGTATGGTCAGGTGTCATAGACGTTTTTTTTAATATAGCGCACAATTTTACTTTTGACCGTGTTCATTCAAACGTGCCAATGAATGACTGTCCTGAGGTTTTATCGACAAGAACATCAGTCCCCAGCAGGACCCAAGCCTCTTGTTACGTAGCGATTTGCTTTGCAAAAATGTATTTTCGTTTCAGAGAGCACAACGAGGGCGGAAGCACTGCAATTTTATCGGATAATAGGTTTGCATGCTTATTACAATTGACTGAACATTTTCTCTAAAACTACTTTTGTACCGCTGTCATACTTTTCTTTTCCAGGCATTAATCAAAGACACAATTTTCTTGAGTGTCTGATTAAAGACGTGACCAATTGACGAAGCAGTCCTACCCAATTCTAGAAAAACATGTCTAGGCGTGTGGGAGTAAAAATTCAAAAGTTCTTCTGGCTAACAAAATGTCTCTCCCAGCTCATGACTGTTCTTGCTCTGCTGGAAATTGAGAAAAGAGGACTTTGGTAGATATTTCTAGGAAGAAAAAGTGGGTAGGTGTGTCACCTTAGTAAGATATTCACTTAACCAAATATTGAGAAGCCATAGCAGGAAAATTAGAACTTTAAAAACATGTATGGAACCTTTAATGAAGCCTTAAAAACTGTGTGGAAAACCGGTAGCAGCCACCCGATTTACTCCACTTAGACATACACAACGTCCATACCTATGGGCAATTGTCTTTCATTAGATGTCTTCTTGTACTGTGATCCGAAATTTGATTTGCAACAGCCCAGAGACCTGCTTATACATTATTTTTCTTACACCTTTCACTTTTCAATGGAACGTTTTTCTTATTTGCCCTTAGAGTCCAGAATTTTGTCAGGGTCAATTATTCTCGGAGGGGCTGATTCACAGAACTAACTTAAGACAGAATCCTAAACTTACTACTTTTGGTATTCACAGAAGTTAGGATTTTGTCTTAAGTTTGTCTTAAGACAGACTTAATACAGACTTAAGACAGACTTAAGTTAGGATGTTGTCTTGTCTGTCTTAAGTCTGTCTTAATGTCTTAAGACAAACTTAAGACAAAATCCTAACTTCTGTGAATACCAAAAGTAGTAAGTTTAGGATTTTGTCCTAAATTAGTTCTGTGAATCAGGCCCATAGTGTTCTCCTACTGCGTCCAATATTAGGTTTGGCACCACAAAGTACAATAGCTCGTGCTGCAACTATGGCTAACTATCCCTTCATCAAATAAACATAGATTGACTAAGCCTTTATGTTGCGTTCAGGATGTGTTCATTCTAAACTCTAGTGTCACTCATCTTGCTTTTAACATGTTGATGAGCGTCAGCAAGGAAACTGTCATACATTCTTCAAAGAATATCCTGTAGCTGTAATTTCACAAAGCAAACTGTTTATTAAAAATAAATAGTCCAACCCTAACTACCAAAGGGGAAAAAGACAAAAAATCTCTCCACTCTGCAGGTTCTCCTTTTCACTCCACTGAGGTATGACACATATGTTCCCTCACCTAGTAGTAATGAGACAGCTGGTTCTTCTAGCTGAGCAAAAGATGAAACTAACTAGGTTCAGTTATTCTTAACCTGTGCTGTTTGGACTCCTGTGGATCCATGAGGGCTACTCAGGGGGTCCGTGACTGTTCATAAAATTAAATAACATTGGCAGGTTAATGAACATATACATAAATAAAAAAGCACAATTGAAAAAGTAAAGTTTTAAAACACTCTGTTAAAGAAACAGTTTTGAAACTGGAAGCAAAACATTAAATTGGTATCATAATCTTGAGTTTTGAAAGCAATGCAAGCACAGCAAAGGGAATCTAGGGGCATATTATCAAGGGGGTTTATCTCCGCTTTTTTGGCTTTAAAAGCCAAGAAAGCGGAGATAAAATTATCTCCCTATTACCAAGCTGTCGCTAACACCAGTTAGTGACAGCTAATAGGAGATAGCGACCATCTTGGGCCCCGCTTTGCATGTCAGTGATATTTATCACTAATGACATGCAAAGTGGGCGTGCCAAGATGTTAGCCACTGGAAACAGTCGCTAACATCGCTATCTCCTATTACCAACTTTTGGAGATATTCGCGCTAAGCGCGAATATCTCCAAAAGCTAACACCTGCCCTGAGCAGTTCTTCACCATGTTATCCAATGGGAGGTGGATAACATGGCTAAGAGCATTTGCTCGATAATGCATGAATATCGCTGACTTTTCAGCGATATTCATGCATTGCGGCCGTTTTTTATCGCATTTGCGATAAACCTTGCTAATAGCAAGGTTTATCTGCGATAAAAATCGCCGATGTGCGGCAGTAATTTTTGTCTCTAAACAAGTTAGAGACAAAAATTATCGCTAGTTGTTGGTAATATGCCCCCTAGAGTTTTGGATTGAGGACACGTTAAGAGCAAAAAAAGACAAAGTGATGTGCTAGAGTCTAGCCTATCACTTCATCTTTTAGAAATAAAACTACATTTAAAAAAATCTCTATATTTCCATTAAAATTAAAATTTTGATTTTCAAATGTTTTTGTTTGTGAGGTAAACAAAATAGTCCACAATAAGTGTATTTATCTCAAGTATACTTGTTTATGTTACTTTGTGGATTATTATAAGGTGAAAATCATAAATGTTGCTTAAGTGGCAACCACCCAGCTTCCAATAATGATTCAAAGGGCTAAGAACCACTAAACTAGGATTAGTGAAGGTCAGCATATGACCAGAATTTCATATTATAAATAAAATTAAATTAAAGTATAGATCTACTTTTTTTCAACACAACATTCTGACGCACATTTGAGGACATCTCCTCAGCAAATGATAGCTATAGCCCACCATTTGCCCACAGCTGAATATGTCTTCAATATTCTCATATCGTGGTTTCTGAGCTACCCTAGCTTGGAAAAACAAAACAAGAGGTCCCAGATTGGCTCCTGGGAAGGTTAGTAAAGACGCAGGAAAAGCAATATCGCCCATTAAATGTGCAGGAGAAACAAGCTGTACTGAAACATTGATGAAAAAGTTATAGATGATGAGTTCTCACACGCTGCCTCAAGAACCGAGACTAATATGTTCTATTTCAGATGACCATTCAAATTTCCTTTGACACTTTTTCACTCACACATGTATAAACTACATCGTGCAGCAGATTGAGAATCACTTAAATCTTTTAGCAATCGGATGTCATTAGGTAATCAACTTAATTTTGCCTATCAGTGGCAGCACTAGTCAACAACAACTCTTGCCAATCCACATATCATTCACTAAGAGCAGCAGATAGTCTCATACATTCTGACTAAATCCTACATAATCCTAATAGCCGTGGGCATTGGCACTTTTAGACTTTCAGGCAACGCAAAGATGCTCATGAGTTCATTGCACAAATTGTCCAAACATTTAAGTATGAGTTCTGTACACTCTCCGGCCCACAGCACACACTCCCTGAATAAATATAAAGAAAATAAATCCTATGTGTCCCATTGGACATCTATGGGTACTGTGAAGAGCAACATCCATTCCTTTCATCACCGTTACATTGTTGTGTGTCTCGCACTGTATTGGGGTCACTCCTAGTAGACCCCATAATCCCCAAAACGTTACTGTAGCCTATTTGGAGAAAGGAGACCTAGCAGGTGTCTATTAGTGCTTTGCCTTACGGTTATGGTGTGGTGAGCGTGAGTGTTAGGAGTCAGACAAACCTGACAGAGAATCTCTCCTCTGCAGAAAGTATACATAGATCCCAGCTCCCAGGCCAAAATTAGTATGTGCACACAGTAGTTGGTGTATCCATTATGTGATTATTGCTTAAACACTATTTTCCTAAAACAAATATGTATTTGAATGATTGTAATATAAAAAATGGAAAACAGATTGCAGTTGTACTATGCTATCAGGGAAATTTAGGATCTACTTGGTGAGGAGCCAAACTATGTTCTCTTTCTTTCATTATCCCAGGAAAGAACCTCCACATAAATTAATTGGTGACCCTGTGGTTGGTGGCAGTAGTTGGGTGGGGGCAACATTTTTCCAGTATCCCTAAGGGATGACTCAAAGAACCCTTACCACATTGAAAACATCAATTCTGTTCGCCATGTATTTTAAAATTTTCCTTAATTCTGTGTGTGAATGTTTGTGTACACTACTAGAAAAGAGCGTCTGCATGCAGGAGCGACCCATGCAGGTAAGAACGTTTGGGCGGGGTAGGAGGGGAGTCAGCCCCACCCTCGCCACCGCTCTTACCTGCACGGGCCGCTTCTGTCAGTATGCTTAGATGCTTGGGGCATCATTTATGAAGGCCTTGCGCCACCGGTGCGTCACTTTTTCCCATTTTAAAAGTGACGCACCGGTGTCGCAAGGCCTTCATAAATGAGGCCCTTGGTGTCTGGGATGCATGAACGACCGTGTTTCCCCATTTAAATGGCTCACATTTTCCTTTGTGTTCTTGTGTTGTGGTTCATGTGCCATATTTCCTACTGGGTTCGAAAAACGTCTTAGTTTAATCTGGCGTGTGGCCTACCAAAACACCCTGTTCCTACACAAATTGTTATTGACTGTAGTGCCTTTGGGTTGACTTCATCTCATGCCTTCACTAAACTAGATCCAGCACAAACTAATTTTCGAAGGTGCCAAAACAGTGAAAGCATATGATTTTTACATTGTTTCTAGCCAAAATTTCAAAGCTTGCAATATGCCTGACAAATTACCTTCAGAAATGAATGTATTCCGGTTTAACCTGGCTCAATGCAATATGCAGCTCCTGGCCTCTACTTGCTTCATAATGAGGAATGTAATGTTGGTTTATTGCCTTGCCAGCTGAGAATCTGCCAATGGATTGCCTGCAGATGACTTCAGAATTTGTCAGTACACACTACAGATTTAAGATTGCATGCCTCTCCTACCCCACAGACAGCAAGCATGCCTGATTAAAATAACAGAAATTACAGGGAAGAGCTTGAGGAGCCTAAGTGAATTTTGTCAAGGACACTATGAAAGTGAGTGTAAACAGCCATTAATAGTAACCTTGCCAAGAGGCTTGGTTAGTCCATGAACCAATGTAAATAAATACTCCTTAGGAGACCCCATCCTTTGTCACAGCCCCTATCCTAGATGGTGCAGTGCTCACTGATTTGTGGCCTTGGATTGGCCACACCTTACTGAGATCTGAGGCTTTTTTGAGACATCAAGGAATTCCTGGTTTCAGAAATGTTTAGGTCGAGCCTAGCGTTGCAGCGCATGCGCTGTCCCTTTCTGAGGCACGCACTGCTCGCTTTGCAAGGCATGCAGTATCCAGTATAGCAGGGCAGCTTCGCGGAAGCTCTGCCTCCTCTCTGCCCATATTTTTGATTGGCTTAGGTCCTAAATGCTGCCTTTCTGTTTGGTTTTAGGCTTGTTAGTCCTGCCTTATGACGGCCATGTCGTCATTCGTGTCCTTCCATGGCTACTGGCCCCTTTACTGGACATACTTTCTTCCTGTGGGCCCCCCGAAGTCTGATGCCTTCTCCCCCCCTTCGTGCCTTGTTGCCCGCATGTATTCCCGTTTGCAATGCAATAGGTCTCGTGTAAATGCGAGTCCTATTGCATTGCCAATGCTTGTTGCCTTTCATGCCCGCTAGGAGTTTGGTATTGTTACTACCCCTTCCCCTTTTGAAAAGGCCTCCCATTAAGCGTCACATGTGCATTTGTTGAATTTTGTTTAGTCCCTGCAGTATTTTGTGGTGTTATTTTGGGCTCAAGAAATTTAACTGCGCTGCCCCCACTTGAAAACATTTTTCTTGGGGGTGTGGGCTTCCAACCGCCGCCTTCCTATCTAACACCGCCCACCTTCCTTTCATCATTTATAGATGTTGGGGCTAGTGATTGGGAGGTGGTGGCTTTAGTGTGCCTACCTAGGTCTGTAGGGCACCGCAAGTAGCTTGGGGCTCGACACCACTGCCCATCTGGCTGCCCATGCCAGCTTCTTCCGTGCCATCTTGCCTGGTCTACACAGAGTGCCAGCTCTCACCAACGTAGATTCGCTTCTTTAAAAGCAGTACTTACATGTTTTGGTGTAAAAGGCTCGTTGTGCAGCACAGTATTGACGCGTTTAGGGGATTTGTGGTGTGCCCAAACTCAAAGCCACTACCTTCATCCTCACAGATCCGTACACAAAGGGCTTTAAGTCTCTGCTGCTTTATGCCTTCTGGATCTGCATACCCCCGCCCTCTCCACCCACGAAGCTTGAATGCTACCAGTCTGATGGCTGTGTGAATTGGCTGCATCAGTGACTGACCCTTTGCTCCCGTGATATGCATTTCAGACAATGGCACAGCCGTATGTCTCCTCCCCCTGTCAGTACCAGTGAATGTTTGGGGTAGCTTAAATAGATGATACATTTGGTCTGTACAGCTCATTCTACCAAAAGCGCATCTGTTTTGTACAGATGTGGGAATGTTTATCGATTCGCCCAAGATCAGACTTTGGCCGGTAGGAGTAGCTGGGATTCTAACTCAAACTCCAGACATTTTAAGTTAGACCACGTCTCATGATTGGATGAAGCTCAGCCGTCTCAAACTCAACTCGGACAAGACAGAGGTCATCATCCTCGGACAATCCCCCTCAGCATTGGACGACTCCTGGTGGCCCCCGGCACTGGGCACCGCACCCAAACCCACAGACCACGCACGCAACCTGGGTTTCATCCTGGATTCCTCGCTCACTATGACCAAACAAGTCAATGCCGTCTCTTCCTCATGCTTCAACACCCTGCACATGCTCCGGAAGATCTTCCGATGGATCCCCACCGAAACCAGAAGAACAGTCACCCAGGCCCTCGTCACCAGCCGACTGGACTACGGGAACGCCCTCTATGCCGGAACATCCGCCAAACTCCAGAACCGTCTCCAGCACATACAAAACGCCTACGCACGACTCATCCTCAACATCCCCCGCCACAGCCACATCTCAACCCACCTGAGAGACCGCCACTGGCTCCCCGTCAGCAAAAGGATCACGTTCAGACTACTCACCCACGCACACAAAGCACTACACAACTCAGGCCCGGAATACCTCAACAGCCGACTCACGCTCTACACCCCCGCTCGCCAGCTCCGCTCAGCCGACCTCGCCCTCGCCACCATCCCACAGATCCGCAGAGCCACCACCAGAGGAAGATCCTTCTCCTACCTGGCAGCCAAGACCTGGAACTCCCTCCCCACCCACCTACGACTGACCCAGGACCACCTCAGCTTCAGGAGGCACCTCAAGACCTGGCTCTTCGAGCAGTAGCAGCCCCCCGCATCCCCAGCGCCTTGAGAACCTAACGGGTGAGTAGCGCGCTATACAAATCTCTGATTGATTGATTGATTGATTGATTGATGATTATCACATCCAGTTCCTTTCTGCCTCCAAATGGGACTATTTTTCCATGAGGAAGCAGGAACTCTCTCTTTTTGTAGAATAAAGGGGGGCTCCCGCCACATTAAGTGGCATTTTTTAATTTTTATGTCTGACAGTTGATAGCGACATCTTCACCCATCACTAAATTATGTCACAAAATCCGGCAATATCCAGCGCACATTTTACAGGATATTGCTTGTAAACGAGTTTGGCACAGATTTTATCAACGGACCACATCCGGGTGAAAGGCTGAGACGGTTCTATCTGGATTTATGCCAGTGACTCATCATACCCAGATCTCACTTACTAGCGTTTATTTCGCTGAGCTATTTTGTTATGAAATAAAGTAGGTATGTGTTGGGGGCTTTATTTTATTTAGCCATTAGTCTTAAATAGTGAAATGCTCACATATGGGGTTTGGGGATGTGTGTTGCATAGCCACACTTTTGCAGCGCCTCCGGCGGTAGCCTTTGCTTTAATAAGGGGGTGTATTCTGCTACTGGCAGAGAGATGGGAGTCGCTAGTTCAGAGACTGCGATTTTGCTCCTTCACCTCTTGCATTTGCTACCAGTCTGGAAAACAGATGTGACACTGGAGAGGGCGCGGCTTTGGCAGGCCCCAACTTCCCTCCCTCGTGGTTATCTCTGTGGACTCGCAGGCGGGGCACGTACGATCGAACCTCCTGTCTGTAGAGAAGATGGTTCCGTCCAGCACGGCGGGTGGGGGAGATCCGGTAGTTACCCCACCGGTGCAGTGTGGGGGTGGAGAACTTCCTGGGATGTGTCAGAGGCTCAAAGATATCATTGACAAGTAGTCGAAGCCGGGCATTTGGCTGTGCGTCCAGAGTCAAACCAATATGGCGATTTCTGTCTGTGACTGTCTGCAAATGAAAAGGGGGGCTCTTGGCCCCCCCGCCCGCATGGCGGCGCGGCGACCGCCTCCCTCCCCGGGCCTCTCGGTGGTGGGGCGTGCCCTCCTGGGTGCGCCTCACCGTTGATTGGGTGGCGCCCTCCCTGACCCAGATGTCACCATACGAATTCCGGGTCAGGGGGCGGGCTGCAGGAGGGGCCGGGTGGGGGGCATAGCCGCCACCCCCTCGGACCCCTCAGGAATAAAGAGGCAGGGAGCGCCCGGGAGACCCTCTTGTTCCCCGGACGCTCCCCCACAGCCTGTCGTGCCCCGCGCTCGGGGGCTTCTTGTTTTATCGTTTTGTCTTTCAGGCTTCAAGAATCGCGGAAGCTGTTTTCCAGTGCGGCCGGACCATCGTCACCGGAGGAGTTTTTGTGGCGCCGGAGTGCGGAGCTGCGGGGGAGCTGGTCACGGGTCTTTCAAGGCGGTCGCGTGTTGGAGCGTGCTGAGATCGAGGTATTTCTCGGGGCGGGCTCCACGGCGAGTGACTGTGCGTCAGCCGATCGGTTTGGGAGTGCACAGGGAGCATTTCCCGCCACCCAGGGTCAGCGCGGGAGGGTTATTTCGTCGTGTTGGTTGGGAGTGCCTCACACTGTGGTTCTTGCTCGGCAGGCATTTGCTTCCGTTTATTTGCTCCTTTGTTCGTGCGCGTCCAGCGCCACAGCCTACAGAGGCAATTGGGCAAAATTTTTTAGTTAGGATTGCACAAGGTGGGAAGGGAGGCGAAGCAGGGTCGACCAGGGCAGGACCTGGATGGGAGACCACTAAAGAGGATAGGGTGCAATTTTGATTTATTAATCAGAAAACAGGGGTGTTTTGATTGAAGCTTCAATGCTGTTTAATTTAAATAGCCAAAGGCAGCTTTGGAGGTGATTAACTGGGGGTCTCAAGCTTCCAGTAAGTTCAAGCCTTTTTGCAATTTGGTTTCATCAGCTGCTCCTGCCTCATACTCCCAGGTACTCATGCATTTTCTATTTCAGGCACTGTGAGATAATATTGCTGCACTTCACGTGGGGAGCTCAAGGAGGTGGACGTAAGACGTGGTTGCAGATCAGGATTGGATCGGTAAGAGGAAAACGGGGGGCTAGCATTTCATTGCTCCTGGTAGCCGCCGGGTGGGTCTACGCTAGGTTTACTCACCCCAGACATAGCCGGATAAGCTGGTGGTGTTGCGGTTGCATGGTGCTGAAAGCCCCCTGGACATCCTCCATCTGGTGAAGGTACAGAACACAAGTACGCCCAATTGTGACGCTAGGAGTGTAGGCAGCTGTGTTAACATGCCAGGACCGAGGGGTGGTAAAGGAGGGTCCAAGATGGAGGTTATGATGCGGGCCATGATGCGGGAAATGGGCGAGATTAACAAACGGTTGGGGAAGGTTGATGAATTGGAGGCTCGGATTAATGAGAGGTTTGATGATTCCCCTGGCCCATCGGGTAGGCCTGTTCGCCAGAAGGCGCCCCCTTTGCCAAGGGGGGATTTTGCTACCCCGCCTAAGAGGTCTAAGGCCAAGAAGCCCAGGTACGCTGCCCCCGCCCCCGAGTCGGTAGTTCCGGTACTTACTACACCTGTACCTTCGGTCCCGGCCCCTCCTACACCTATGCCTGTGGTCCCAGCTCCCGCGGCACCGGCTCCAGCCATCCCGCCGGCGGTCCCACCTGTGGGGTCAGCCCCTTCACCCGTGGTACCAATCCCAGTCATGGACCTGCCGCCACCGGCCGCACCCTTGCCCATTCCTCTTGTGCCGCCGGTCATGCCCCCAGTGGTCCCTGCAGGCCCAGTAGGTAACCCAGACTCAGTTCCTTCGGAATTGGTATCCCGGATAGCGGACTTGCTGCCGTGGTTGCGTAAGGGGGGTGTGTGCTTTGACTCATCTGATCATGTAGCAGAAGCTGAAAAGTTGGTAGAGAAGATTAAGGCTGCAACGGCAGCTGACAGTAGTGCGGGTCCATCATCTTCTTCCCTTACAGGTTCCAGTCCCGCCCAGGCGAATGGTGATAGTGTTTTACCGGCCCAAGTGCCTGTGAATGGTAAGGAAGTGTCCCTGCCTCTCTTAGGGGACGGCCTAGTGCCAACGAGAAGTGAAAACTTGGGGCAACATGTGTCCAAAGAAGTGAAGGAGATGATTTGGGTGGGAAAATATGTATACATTTTCTCTTTGTTGCTAGACAATAGGGAAATGGAACAGGCCAAGGTATTGAAGGAGTGGATGCATCCAAGTGAATGGAGGGCACAATGCTCCAGGTTTAGAGTAGAGGAGACTTTGAAGAATTGGATCAGGGCCTTTGCTGTCCTTTCGGCCATCACGGCTGAACGCCCCCCAAATGTGCAGGCTGCAATGGCTTGCTACCTGAGCAGGATTGTGGGGTGGAGCGATCAATACACGGGGGGATGCGTGGAAGGAATATGATGTTAATTTCAGGAAGGCCAAGGAATTTGACGCATCACTGGCATGGGGCAAGGTGGACTCTATGTCTTGGCATAAACAGTTCTCAGGTGACTCAGCCCCATCTCAGGCCATCAGTACAGTCAGGGTGTTCTCCGCCAGGCCTCAACAGCCCTTTCGGTCAACCCAGGGTATAGAGGTCCCGGGGAAGAATAAGGGGGGGGTCAGAGAGGAGAGGGGTATGCTGGGATTTTAATAAGCGCACATGCACAAGACCCCAGGGCACCTGTAGATTTAGGCATGCGTGTGCAGTCTGTGGACACCCGTCACACCCCGAGACAACCTGCAGGTCCAAGCAAGGCAACCATGGTCATAGGGGAAGGGGGAAGCCAGAGTAACTTGGACGAGTCGGGCCCCCCCACACCAATAGATGTGTTAGCATTGATCCCATGGTTAAATAGATACCCTGACCACGCAGCGGCCACCCTACTTCAGGAGGGGTTTTCACAAGGTTTTAGGATCCCGGCAGTGGGTTACACAGGTAGCGATAATTGCAGGAACCAATTGTCAGTGAAACAAAATCCAACGGTGGTGTCCGCTAAGATTACCAAGGAACTGTCCTTAGGTAGGATAGCTGGCCCTTTCCAGGAGGTACCTGTCCCTAATTTTGTGTGTTCACCGCTTGGAGTAGTACCCAAAAAAGAGAAAGGTGAATTTAGACTGATCCACAACCTATCTGCGCCGAAAGGGGCATCCTTGAACGATGCGATTGATGAAGGGATTTGTAGTGTAAAATATGCCTCCTTTGATCAGGCGGTTGCCTTATTGCGTGCCCTGGGACCAGGGGCATTGATGGCTAAATCCGACATAGAATCCGCTTTCCGTCTCCTCCCAGTGCACCCGAGGGACCACCACCTGTTAGGTTTCACCTTTGAGGGCAAGTTTTACATGGACAAATGTATGCCCATGGGCTGTTCCATATCATGTGCCTATTTTGAGACATTTAGCTCATTCCTAGAATGGGTCATGAGACAGGCGACGGGCCACCAACAGGTTATGCATTACTTGGATGATTTCCTGTTCCTAGGCGCGGCAGACTCTCAGGAGTGTGCTTGGGCACTGCAGGAATTTTGCGTGCTCATGCGGGCTTTTGGGGTTCCGCTGGCGCCCGGGAAGACGGTTGGCCCGGCTACCTGCTTGGAATTCCTGGGCATTGAAATTGACTCAGTACAGGGATGCTTCAGGTTGCCCAAGGACAAAGTGTCTAAGTTCAGGACAGCTCTGCGTCAATGCCTACGTAAAAGCAAGGTTTCCCTGCAGCAGCTGCAGGAAGTGGTGGGGCAACTGAATTTTGCACTGCGGGTCATCCCAATGGCGCGCCCATTCTCACGCTCTATTGCCCAGGCTATGAAAGGACTACGGGAGAAGCACCACCGCACTAGGCTGTCAGCTGAGGTTCGCCAGGATATGCTTATATGGATGGCATTTCTGGAGGACTTTAATGGCAGGGTAGTGTGGTCAGGTCCTCCCGCTACATCAGCAGAATTGGGTTTATGGACAGACGCTGCTGGTAGTGTGGGCTTTGGCGCCATTCTAGGGACTAAGTGGGTAGCCCAACGGTGGCCGGAGGAATGGAAAAGTTGGGGCTTGACCGCCAACATTGGCTTCCTGGAACTTTTTCCAGTATGGGTTGCATTGAAGGTCTGGCCAGAACATCTATGTAACCAATCAGTGGTGTTCTGGTCGGATAACATGACAGTGGTCGAATGCATAAATCAACAGGGGGCTCGCTGTCCGTTCATCTTGCACCTGATTAAAGAGATTGTGCTTCAGTGCTTGAAATGGAATGTACTCTTCAGGGCCAAACATGTCCCAGGCGTCCTAAACAATGCAGCTGACTCCCTTTCTCGCTTTAAAATGCAGGTTTTCAGGGAACATCTTCCTGCAGCAGACCCCTCACCAGCACAATTCCCGGCAGTACTCTGGCAGATTGGTGCCCCAGATTACAGGACCTCGTGGTTGCTAGCCTAGCCCCCAGGACCAAGACAGCTTACGAAGGGGCGTTTTTGTCTTACCGGGCTTTCTTAGGGCAGGATTGGGAGGTTAGGTGGGCACAGGAGGACAGCTTTGCGGACTATTTGGAATGGATGCACAGGGAAGGGAGATCAGTGGCAGCCGCAAGCAGACATAGGGCGGCGGTCTCCTTCTTTGCACAGGCTAAGGGCATGCGAGACCCCACCAATAATTTTATGGTGCGCAAGGCCATGAGGGGATGGCGCCGATTGCAGGGCCACTCTGCGGATACGAGAAAGCCCATAGGATTGGCGCGGCTTGCAGCCTTGTTACTGGCATTGCACGAGGTGTGTAGTTCAGAATGGGAGATACATCTGTTCAAAGCCGCTTTTTCCCTGGCTTTTTATGGGGCTATAAGAATTGGCGAACTGGTGGCAGGGTCAAAAGGGGATAAGTTGGGCGGCCTACAACTGACTAGTGTTAGGATCAAGGAGATACCATGTGGGTGACAATTCAGAGGTCAAAAACTGATCAGGAATCTCGGGGTCACACCATAGTGCTCCACCGGGCCGGGACCAACCCCTGTTGCCCGGTTTCTCATGTGGAGGTTTTCCACAGGCAACGGGAGGGCACGGCGGGGGGGGCACTGTTGTGTCATGCCGATGGGACACCATTGACTAGATACCAGTTTAGGCGGGTCCTGGAACTGACCGTTAGACAGGCAGGGTTGGATCCCAAGGAATTTGGCACGCACTCCTTTAGGATAGGGGCAGCAACTGAAGCTGCGCTAGGGGGTCTCTCGGCTGAGAGTGTTAAGAAAGTTGGGAGATGGTCATCTGATTGTTATAAACGTTATGTACGGATTGACATGTTATGACAGGATGATTCTCACGCTGGGAGTTGGGAGAGGGGGGCAGCAGCCAGTCGCCGACCATGTGAAAAGGGGGGGCTCTTGGCCCCCCCGCCCGCATGGCGGCGCGGCGACCGCCTTCCTCCCCGGGCCTCTCGGTGGTGGGGCGTGCCCTCCTGGGTGCGCCTCACCGTTGACTGGGTGACGCCCTCCCTGACCCGGATGTTACCATACGACTTCCGGGTCAGGGGGGCGGGCTGCAGGAGGGGCCCGGTGGGGGGCGTAGCCGCCACCCCCTCGGACCCCTCAGGAATAAAGAGGCAGGGAGCGCCCAGGAGACCCTCTTGTTCCCCGGACGCTCCCCCACAGCCTGTCGTGCCCCGCGCTCGGGGGCTTCTTGTTTTCCCTCCCACCATCCCTGGAACAAAAAGTGGTCAATGCTGTACTAGTTGGGTTTAGGTGTAAATTTGTAGGTTATGGTTGTCAATCCCCAGGCATAACGAACTGAATGTGCTATGTATATTTTGCTGATGATGCTTTCTTTAGGAAATTTTCCCCCTTTTTAGGGATATGTGTTGAAATACGTTTTGTTGTTCCAATTGTGTCTAGGCCCTTTTTTCCTTTGGTAGATACGTTGATGTGTGATGTGATGTAGCAGAGAGTAGTTGTTCATTAGATCTTTTTCCCATAGGTCGTCGTATTTATTAGGTGTGGGGCATGCGGTAAGGTCATGACCGGTGAGCAGCTAATTTTAAGGTCTGAGGGGGCGGGCATCTTCCCCTGGAGGTTCCCGCCCAGGGGGAGGGGCCATTGGCCCCTCCTAGAACTTCAGGGGCAAGGTAACTGGTGCTTCAAAGGGCCGCGGGTTGGAGTAGTCACGCTTTCCTTAGGCTGGTAGCCACCCCGCGCGCGCATACTTATGACGTCACCGGATGGCGCTGAGTAAGGGCCTTCCTTTAGTTGGTAAATGGAGTTCACGGCGTGGACCGAGGTAATTAACGGGCCCGGCTGCGCATGCGCACATCTCTAGGTAAGGCGCAGCTAGTAGGACCTGACACCGGTTAGCGACCTTGCCATATGGCCAGAAATGTAATATACAAAAATCTAGATGAGGATGTTAGATTCGGTTAGGAACAAGCTGTATTAGAGTCTCTGTTAAGGTTAGGCTCTCACATTTGTTGACAACATTGTATCTAATGTCTTGATGATTTTTGTATAAAACGTTTATCATGCAATTAAAATTTTTATGATCTTATATCTTAATAAATACGGCCGGGGGGGGTTTCGCGACCCCCCCTGCCTTCCAAAAGTTAACCATGTTTCATGTGCCTGTATCCTGGGTGTGGTGTGGTGAGTTGGGAGAGGGGGGCGGCAGCCAGTCGCCGACCATGCTGAGACGGGGAGGGACAAAGGGATGGAGTTTGTAGCCTGCGCCTTTGGCACCAGCGCGCCTCTGATTGCCAAGCTATCTTCACCGATTTTGTCTGACAGCACTAGTGTGAGATTAGCTCACACAACACACGTGGCAGGTATCCCCACACTCTGCCCTCCACAGGAGTGGTGAGGGGGCTGGAGTGTCGACTGGTGGTGGTAACACTTATTGCCGCACGGTAATAATACCACAGAGAGCTCTTGTGTGATCCTGCTGAAGTTGTGGTTTTTAGTTTCACCTCTAATAAGTCCTTAAAAAGAATCACGAGTCCAAACATAACAAGGAATTGAAATACTGGAATGTACATTCTTTAACTTCGGTAAATGAGTTGAAGTGGCCTTTGTTGACATATTGAATGAGTATGCGACTTCTGTCGGGAGGAGATCAGATGATGTAAGGAAAGCTGAGAGTGTCTTTGCTATTGGGGGTAAAGGCGGCTCACCTTGGAAGGTCAAGCATGCACAGATCTGTGGAACGCACGACCACTGTGTGCCTTGGTTTCAAGCTCTGGTTTGCAGCTGGGAGCTAGGTGCTTTGCCCAAGAGTACTCTAGACTCAAAATGTGTTGGGCGTTAGTGTAGTAGAGGGTTCAGCACCCAGGCTAAGTTGCTACAAACCTAAATACTTATAAGGTCCCAAATTGCAAATGCTTTTATTTTTGGTTGTTGAATCTTCTTTTGCCTCTGTGTCTTTGAAACATGTCCTAAATGGAGCTACAAGAAATAGGAGCTTCACCAGTGAAAGAAACTTTGAAGGTATGGACGAAAAGGGAATGTTTGTAAGGAATGCTTTAAAGTCTATTCGTGGAAGCAGGGTTGTTATGAGTCAATTGAACACTATGTCACTGCTTTAAGAACATTAATAGGGAATTACTATTTCGAAAGCATTAACTATGAACTAGTTCTTAGGGACAAATACTTATAGAGAATAATAGGAAAAATACAGGAAATGTTATGGGAAAGGGCAGACTTCAAGTTAAATACAGCAAACTAATAAGCAAGGAGTATGAAGCAATTGGAAAGATTTGGGAAAGAGATAAGAGGACTGTAGAATATGGAGGTTAATATTATTACCAACATCATTAGTGATGAGCGTCCCAAGAGGAAAAGTGATGCACCCTTAAAGCCTTCATAAAAGAATGCCTTGACATGTTATTGATGTGGCAGCACCAACCATATTAGGAACTAAAGAACTTGCTGTACTTTTGATAGATACTCCCACAAATGAAAGACCAAGGAACGTTTTATTAGGGTGTGATAGGGTGCAAGAGTCAATGTGGTCTCTGAGGTTTCTGGGGGATATGGAACCAATGATGCAAGTTCAAATCCCAATACCAGTCTAAATGTGGGCATTGAAGGGAAATATAAGGTGTTGCCAGTGGGTAAGAGCCTAATGAACAGGGTTAATGACTAAGATATGGTGGACTCCTGTACTTGGATCACCATTTTGAGTGTGGCTTTATTCCAGAGATTATGGAAATATAAGAAGTTGCTAACAACCGAGGGCCTGATTAACAAAGGTAAACTTATGTTTGTGTAAGTTAACATTTGTTTTGGAATTCACAAAACTTTATTTTAATACTAATTCTGCAGAGACTCCACAGTCGGAGCGGGGAATTCTGTACATAAAAAGATAGGCATGTGTATCTTTTAATGTGCCGAGTTCTACTGTCCTGACTGTGGACTCTTCACACACGTAAACTTAGGATCAAAGTGCAATTTTGTGAATTTCAAAAGAAACGTAAACTTAGACAAATGCACAAGTTTACCTTTGTGAACCAGGTCCTGAGATCTGACATGGTAGGGATACTGATCATAAAAGCAACATACTTAGATATTTTGTGAGTAATATGAACTTTAAAAGGAGGAGAGCATGGAGCAAAATGTATGTGCTGGTGAAGGGTTTCTCTTTATTGGGGTAGTTTCATCGGGAGGAAATGAGGATCAGGCTAAATCCAAGAGCAGATCCCCACTTTTATGAACGTCATTGAACCTTGTGATGTGCGTGATCCCACTGACAAGAATGCATATGTGAGAAAGATATGAGAGAAGTTCAGTAATGTATTTAGCAATGTATTTGAAGGGTGCACTAATTTGAAGCAAAAGATCATATTGAAGGAAGATACCATTATTGTGAGACAGACAATGCATATATCCAACTTATGTACCCGGACAAACTTGGGGATATTATAAATGACCTTTGTGCTAAAAACATAATTGAGCCAATAGAATCAACTCCTTGTGTTGACCAATGGTGATCTCAATCGAAAGTTGCATATTGCCTGAAACTTATTTGGTATGTGTAAGCAGCACCTATGAACCGAACTTACTGGTGAGATTCGGAGTATGAATTGACTGTCCCCCTCTATCCTTTCCAAAAGGGTGGACGTTTTCAACCGAACTTACTGGTGAGATTCGGAGTAGGAATTCACTGTCCCCCTCTATCCTTTCCAAAAGGGTGGACATTTACAAGTACTGTTCATTATTGCCTTGCGATGATTGCTCGACAGCAACCATGATCTACTTTATTAACCTTCTGTAACTTGTACATACAGCATCTATTACGTATTTTGTTCTGCTGCTAAAACACGGAACATTTACAAGCAGCATAATGACTTCTTTGTACCTTCGGATGTTGCCTTCAATTTCGGCCTATTTTATAGTGGGGCACATTTCAAACATGGCTGATAAATTAAGAATGTTTGTAGTAGACCAAATATTGTATATTTCTAATTTTACTAATGTATAATCCATTTTATTGACTTTTTTTATGGTATATGTTTCCAAAGTAAACTGATGATGACGATGACTCCTAGAGTTTTAGTCAATGTTCACTGCAGACTATTATGTAAGTTGAACCTCTGAATGGATATTAACGAGACAAATGCTAAATTTCAGTGTGGGGAGGAGCAAGAAAAAAACTTTAAAGTCACTAAAAACAGAGAGGCTCTGTCGTCGCCAAACACTATATTGTGGAGGTTGTTACTACCAACTGTAGTTTGGGACCTATCGTCCATCAGTTGGATTCTCAAAAAATGTGGGTTGTAGCATATAGATACAGGAGGCTGCTGGTGACTGCGAGGCCTTACTTAGTTATTGAGAAGGAGCTGCTAGCCTGATCTTGGGCAGCTGAACATTGACAAATGTTCTTTTGGGGACTAACTGTATTATTAGAAATGACCATGAACCCCTGTTTAGTGTGCTGTCACCAGGTGAGGGCATGACACTCACAACTATGTTAACTAGATTGACCACCAACCTTCGGCTTTTCAGTTCGAGATCGAGTACATCCTTGGAGAAAACAACCAGCATGCTTAAGGCGTGTTAAGTGTAATGTTGTCGTCTGGTGAGAACACATTCAAGAGAGTGTGAAGTAACTTTTGAAGGGGATAATTTTTTAAGAAGATTATACAGTACATCATAATGGGGTACCCGAGAAAGCTAAGCTACATGGAGAGGTGAAGTCTTTAATCAAGGGACAGTGTAAACTAGCAAAGATAGGTGGTATTCTCTTTAGAGTACACATAAAATCTCCAACAGCATGTGTGAGAAACAGGATCATAATGATCAGTCATGATATGAACCTGCTATACCTGGCGCAAAAAAAGAAGATTCTGAAATACTTTTGTTGCCTCGAGAATAAAATGATTAATAAGTGGATAAGAGAATGCAGACTTTGCAAATGAAGTGATAAGACTGCAAAAAAGTCTGGAGTGTCTCCAATGCCAGTACTCATGCTGGATGGTCTTTGGAGACAGGTGGTAGTTAGATGTAATTTGTGCTTCCTACCAGCCACGGCCCATGCAGGTAAGAGCGGTGGGGTGGGGGGTGATTCGAAAGACGACCACAAGGGAAAATTAAATAGATAAAATTAAATAGATAATCACTTATCCCTCATCGTCGTCTGTCAACATCCCCAGCCCCACCATCCCACAGCTCTTACCTGCACGGGCCGTGGCTGCTTTCCACAATCTTTCACAGAAGAATGTCTATGCCTTAGTTTTGGTGGATTACTATTCTAAGTTTTCAGAGGTGAAAATAAAGAAAAGTGTGATGCCTGCCTTGGTCTTGTGTTTCTAAAAAGACATTTTTGCAGAGAGGGACATCCAGAATGTTTAGCATCTGATAATTAACATCAGTTTACCAGCATACATGTTTTAGAGGATAAATTCAGGAGAGTTATCAAGCACAAAATGATTTCAGTATACCATCCTGAAGTGAATGGGCCAGTGATTTAATCGAGTGATTAAAGAAGTGATTTAATGAACATTGGGGCCAGGATTGATTGGTGCATGCTCTATTAACAACATTAGTAAGCTAAAATACGACACCTGTTTCTGTAATTAGTTAAATACCATTTGAACTTTTGCACAGATTGAAATCTGGGTGTCTCCTTGTTCCCTTGTGCTTGAATGGGTGCATTGTGGTGTGTGCAGGTTCGAGTGATTCCAAGTGGAAAATATAGGAGGAGTGTAAGAGAGTACAAGGGCTAGATAGAGTGGTATTTGCCTTTGAGAAGAGAAAGATCACCTTTTAAAATCCTTTCATGCGAGATTTAGTCCGTACCATATTGCCCAACAGACAAGTGTAGTTGTATGCAAAAGAGTCCAGTCCCATGAAGGTCATCAAACCTCTAAATGGAGGCATAATACTGGCAATTTGAGTAGGGTGTCAATTTTTAGAGGGAAATATAGTGGTAATGTGTCTGGGAAGTCTGTTGATGCTGGTAATGTTGTTTAAGATGTCGATGTTTCCAAGAGGGCAGGGTACGCCCGCATGGATTCTTCTGGGATTGTGTGCTATCCTAGTCCCCACATAAACAGACACATCTAACCACTGGAAGACGTGACTGCCTTCTTTGCAAGTAGAATAAAGCAATACCTTTATCTCCTTATAGCATACATCCATCCTCATGGAGAAGGTGTTGGGACAAGATGGAGCATGAGGATTAAAGTTTGGTTTCCTCTGCCTCTGTATATCTTCCATGTCGTGCTGAATTGGCTATATTGTAAACCCACACATGTTTATTTTCACCATATCACTTTCCTCATTTCCAATGACTCCGGTTTCCTTTACATCATGATCAGCCTTGTGCTTTCTCTAGTGCTTCCTTCTGATTTTCCATTGGTATGGTCTAGCCTTCCCTGAAAGAATTTCTGCCATTTCAGAGTCTCGCACAGATAATCCTAAATATTCCAGTTTGATCATTGGGAACTCCTGGATTAAAATACCCACCTCAAAATGTTAGGTAAGAAGTTTTCCCTTTGTGCATCCTAGTTTCAAGGATCATACATGGCACTGGCTGCTCCTACTTGCTTCTTTGCAAGAAATTGTGGGCAAATTAGGCATTGCTCTTAAAGAGATCCTGTGAATCCCCATATTCCCCTTTTGCTCTATAGATAATATTTGGTTGACCCTGTTATTTGGTCACTCTCTGGTGGTGTGAGGGAGAGCAGCGGTATTAGCATGGCCATATGAGACAAGAAAGGAACCCATCTGTAATTGTTACAGAAGATTGTACGACTGAATATCAAAATCAACATTATTGTGGCATACTAATATCGCAGACAAAATCACAAGTGACAACATATTGAAAGGGAAGTGCATATAGGGAAGCTTAGATTTACTATTCCTAACTCCACATCTATGTACCATGAAAACATACGTAGGGGCAGATTTACAAGCCCCTTGCGTGTCTTTTACGCCGCCTTTGCGTCACTTTTGTGACGCAGCGGCGGCGCAAAAGATGCGTTATGGTGCGGTGTATTTACAACGTGACGCATCTGGGAGATGCGTCACGTTGTAAAGCCCTGCGCCAGAAGGAGGCGTTCCTGTGCAGGGAGGGGCGTTCCGGCACAGGAACGCCTTCTAAAAGTGGCTGAGTGAAATCTACAAGATTTCACTCAGTCACTTTGGGGCCCATGCTGCGTCAAAACCCTGCGCCTGCTTGAAGCAGGCGTAAGGATTGACGCAGCATTAACAAGATAGGGCCCCCCAGAGCATTGCTGGAGCTGCGTCGCGCTTGCGACGAAACTCCAGCAATGCGTCACTTTTACTGCACAGAAGTGTCACGCATTTGTGCAGTTTTTGCCCCGTGGTGCACCGCATTGTAAATGCGGCGCATCCATGGTGGCGGAGGCATGGCGCACAATAAGTGGCGCATCCCTGCTGATATGCAGGGATGCGCCACTTATTGTAAATATGCCCCGTAGTGTCTAGGTACATATATGTGGAGTTAGGTATGGTAAATCTAGACTTAGAGTCCGGTCAATATTTTATTTTTGATATTCTGTCCTCAATATTCTGCCCCTTCGATATCGTTGATTGGATTTTCAGGGAGCTCATCTTCAAAGAATACACTGCAACTGGGATTCACTACACTAGCATATATTTGAGAATAGAAAGTCCCAGCCCATCGACTGGGGTTGTGGATTTAAATGGACAGACATATGTAATGTGAGAGTACTAGTGCTCTCCCATTAGTAATGTCTGTCCATTTAAAGCACTGAGTGGAGGAAAAAAAAGCATAATCTCTCCTTTATTCAAACCCTTTTCTAAGCCCACTAAAGGGGGTGACATAATGCTTTGAGACCAAGGCTCAGAAAAACAGGGAGCCATATCCAACGTTGAACACTCAGAAACAAAATATAAAACTCACCCCGGGTAGGGGTAAAGACCACTTCTCTGGTTGCTAGCCTTGAGCCAGGAACTATTCAGGCAAGGCAATTGCCTGACACACACAGGACTGACAATCAACGCATTCCCATCACCTCTGCTCAAAGAGGAACAAAAGGGAGTAGCAATCACTCCCAACAATCACGTGTCTATGTACATAGGGGCCGATTATGATGGCGGACGGACCTGAGTCCGTCCGCCACCATAGAGAAGGAGGGACCGTCTGCAGGGGCAGCGGCAGTCCCTCCATGCAAATTAGGACGTGACCGCCACCCTGCTTGAAGCAGCACCCGCCGCAATGATAAAAAAAGTAAGTTGTGCATTTGCATGCACAAAGCGGCAGGCACCTCGCGGTGCCTGCCGCTTTGTGCAGGCAAATGCAGGGGGGTACCATAGGTACCCCCCATGTGCACCCCCCACCCCCCCTTCACCCCTGGGGGCCCGCAACGGGCCCCCAAACACAAATCCGTATGCCTTTACACGGCGGAAATGCCGCCGTGTAAAGGCATCTTTCCGCACTCATCCTAATATGGCTGGCGGTGTCTGATAGACACCGCCAGCCATGTTAATGCTTTTCCACCGCGGGCGGAATCCGCCCGCGGCGGAAAAGTGGCGGACAGATAGTGAGACCCACCAGCCATCCTAATGTGGCGGTGGGTCTTGCAAGGCTCCCCGGCGGATTTCCCGCATCCTCCGGGCCAGCGGTGGCTTCCGCCGGCCCGGTGGATGCGGGAAATCCGCCATCATAATCGGCCCCATAGTGTAACTTCAAAATAGTTCTTCAAGTAGGTGGGCAGGTCACAGAAACCCTCAGCATTTCCAGGTATACCTGAGTAATCGCAACAGATGATGTACAATTGTGTTTTTTCTCAAGAATACATTTTCAAACAGTAGGGAATGGAGAAGCTAAACAGCAAGTTTGTGATTCCTATGAGGTTCATGTGCAATACAGCATCCTCTATTGTTTCTAAAGAAGCCAAAATGCCAAACCCTGCAAGCACTGGAAGGGTCGTAAGGGCATCTACGTCCAGTATGCTGTAAGCTACACATTTGTTTTTTCAAATATGCGCACCTGTACTTTTCGTGTACTTTTGAAAACCTTAATGGTACATTACAGCAATGTCGGCAACAAATCCTATAGAATCCATAAACTTGGAAGCGTGCTTTCAAAACTTGCTTCCACTTTAATACAAGGTTGACTTCTAACATTTTAAAAGTAATAACTATGGGGCCTATTCACAAAGGTAACTTTACACATGAGTAAACCTACCAGCCGCGGCTGGTAGTGGGAGTACCTGCAAGGCGGTGACGTGGGGAGGGGAGGGGGGCAGGATGGAGGGAAGTAATGTATGGATTACGGAGCTTTACAGGTAAGTAAACATATAAATAAATAAAACGAATTTCGTTGCGCGCACTGCATCGCATTTGGGGATGCAGTACATGCAACGAAATTCGTTTTATTTATTTATATGTTTACTTACCTGTAAAGCGCCGTCGTCCATACATTACTACACCCCACCCTGCCCCTCCCCCTCCCCATTTCACTGCCCTGCAGGTACTCCCACTACCGACCGCGGCTGAAACCTACATGTACTACAAGGTGTAGACTTACATGTATCCACCCCCTCAAAGAGGAAGTGGAGCCAAATGTATGCCTGTAAAGTTACTACAGCCAGAAAAGACTGAAAACAAAAGAACTGGAGTACTTTCAGGATAACACATAGCCAACCAATGGTATTGCAGCACTTCTCAAAGAACACAATAGAGGCAGGGACTTAAAATAGAGACACATGGCAAATAATGTTAAAATAAAATAATTTATTTAGACTTTTTTAAATATAAATAAATGTAATTTATTTTATGTACTTCAGAATGCAGTTTGTGAATTGGAGCCTATGTATCTGGGCCTTCATCTTTTTTTATACCTATTAATTATAATTATATATTTATATTAATTTGTTATATATATGTGCTGAACTATAAAGCAATATGAGAGATCTTACATTTTCAGGTAGTATTTTGTAGGTTGTCCTTTGGTCGGGTCCCTTAATGAATCACACCCAGTGAAGCCAAAATAGGACAGTTTAAGACAAATAGGAATAGCACAATTCTACAAAATTAATATTTTTTAATTGAAAATATTGTCAAATAATGTATAGAAAAACTGAATCTGCACCACAGTGCCTAAATTACAAATTTAGTAACGACTGCCTTGGTCTTATACTGCAAAGTAAACCAAAACAAATGTACTTGTTCATATTAGTGAGTAACATAGGAAGTGGTACTTTATCAAAAGAATAGGTATCTGGTGTAGGCACAGTGCATGCAATCATTTGTAGACAATATGTGTCTACAGATGATTGCATGCACTGTGTCTACAAGAGATATGCTCTTTTGGCTAAAATAACTTATTTCAACAATTGTAGCAATAATGTGGTGAAATCTGTTTTGATACATTGAAACCGGCATCCAAATGGCCCTGAGAAACCGGGACAAAGGGAAATGGCCAACACCTGACAACGTTAAAGCAAGTATGGGACACATTGTTACAGGTTGATCTGTGGATTATTCTGCAGGGAGATCCTTAAACCCATGCTGATATTGAGGCTTTTCGTGGAAACACATGTGGGATTCCAGCACTGTTTTCTGAGTGGCATCTTCTTTGCAGCCATATTTACGAGGGCAGACCAGGACGCTTCAGTGTTATTTAATGGAGCTGTAAAGGCGACAGCAGTGGCTTTATGACTGTCCATTAATCTTCCAGAGTTTGAATCACTGCCCTGTGGAGGCATTGGAAGGAGCCCAGCATCAAGTGCACACCAGTCCTGATGCTTGGCAGGTTGCCAAGCAAGCAGTCATTCCAACTTTCGACAATCCCTGCCATGCTAATTAATGATGAGCAGGCTATTATCTGTGTGTAAAGGGGAGGACTGGAGTCTCCTTTGTATAAAGGTCACACATTTCTCCCCATGCATGCTGGATTATGATATTCACATGTAAATGCTGCAGTGATCTATCGAGGCATACAGAAAAGGGATGAGTGGGGTGTTTGAATGATTCTCAGTCATGGGTAATAATTTAGGCTGCAACCCATTTAATTGCCCTTTTGGTCACAATGCCACCTTACATTAGACCCATTCATATGCAAATTATCCTTGATCCCGCTCCAATATGAACAGTTCAACATGAACTGCCAATCTAGGTCCTCTCTGAATCAGAACACAAGCAACCCAATACCAGTTTCACCCAATATGGGGCTCATCATTCGAATGCTGCTTTGTTCCTGTGGCAAAGTGAACATGGGACCCAAGTCTGGACATTGATGACACACTTAGGACGTCACACCGAAATATACAAAAAAATTATGATGGGTGGATGCTTGCATTAACCTCAGGCACTGGTAATTACTCGGGCTGTGCATCCCATTCCATTGTTTTTCTGCCCACAATGCCGCCTCAGATTAGACCCAGCTATATTCAAATCAGCTTTCATCCTGCTCCAATAAGAATGTCCTTCCCAACTGCCAAGCCAGGTCCTCTCTGATCTGGAACAGAACCAACTTACGACTGGTGTCACCCTCGTTGGTCCTCATCAGTCAAGTGCAGCTTATTTCGGATGTTTGACGTTACAATGCATACTTTTACAACGCATACCTTTACAACGCATTTTTTACAACGCAACATCCATTTCAACGCATTCCATTACAACGCATGCCATTACAAATAATTTTTAAAAACTACCTTTACAACGCATTCCATTACAACACATACTACCTTTACAACACATACCATTACAACGCATACCATTACATTGCATGTATGGTAAGTATTGGATAGTGTAGGGGTAAAAATTACTATTCTATCTCCAGGGGGTGCAACAGTAGGGTAAGTGTTGGATAGTGTAGGTGTAAAAATTACTATTCTAACTCTAGGGGGTGCAACAGTAGGGTGAGTGTTGGATAGTGTAAGAGTACTATGCGTTGTGATGGTATGCGTTGTAATGGTATGCGTTGTAATAACTGCATTGTAATGACATGCGTTGTAGTGGTATGCGTTGTAGTGTCATGCGTTGTAATGATTGCATTGTAATGGCATGCGATGTAATGGATGTTGCGTTGTAAAAGTTTCGTTGTAATGGCAGTGCGTTGTAAAAGTTGCGTTTTAAAGGTTGTTTCCCGCTTATTTCTAGTGGCAAAATGAGCAAGGGTCCCACATTTGGGCATACCCCTCGTGCTTAGTGGGTCCCTGAAGTATACAAAAAAGTGATAGATGGGATGATTGAATTAATCTCAGCCGATAGTATTTAAGAGGGCTGCATCCGATTCTTTTGTTCATTTACCCACAAAGCTACATCAGATTAGAGCAAGTCATATGCAAATCAGCATGCATCCTGCTCCAATAGGAACAGACCAGACCGAACTGAAAGGCCAGGCATGCTCTGAACCAGACCACAAGCAACCCACCACCAGTTTCACCCTTGTTGGGGCTTGTCAGTAGGCTGCCACTTGGTCCCAGTGGCAAAGTGAGCATGAGACCCACGTCTGTGCATACCAGTCGCACTTATGACATCACACAGAAGTATGCAAAAACGTGATGGGTGGGATACTTGTATTAATCTTAGCCACTGGTATTTACTCAAGAACACATTTTATTATATCATTCTTTTGCCCAAAATGCAACCTCAGATTAGACCCAACTATATGAACATCAGCCTTAATCCGGCTTCAACAGGAACAGTCTAGCCCAAACCAAGAAGTCAGACAGACAAACATGCCAAAAATATGGCTAATGGGGACCACAATAAGAGTGAACAACCTACAACCCACTTCAGACACTGTTTATCCACAGGTTTTCCTCAACTCAACAGATACATTTATAAATACACAAACCATTCCTATTTTTAATTTATAAACCCACATTCTGTCTTCCCAAGAGATCACTTTACTAAGCAAAGGTTTATCTATTGTCCAATTTCTTGGAACTCCAAAAAGGTTACTGAGAATTTTTAGAAAGATCAGAATACATATTATTTATCCGAACATTCTTCTATCCTAAGACAGAAATTCACTGGCCTATGTCCACTCTCTACCTTCTATCCCTCTATCAATACTATCCCATCAGAAGTTCTTACTCTAAAAAATCTTGTTTAATGGTATATTTGAGAGATGGAGCAAAACCATGCATTAACCCCTTTTAGCATCTCTCTTGCGAGGAATGGTCTGCCCTACATACACTCAAATGCAATAATTTCTTGATTATAAAACCTGCTGATAAGGGTGGCAGGAAAGTTCTGCAAGACAAGAACTACCATAAGATAATGAGATAATAAGACAATTGATGAATACAGACCAGTATGTTAAACATACTGCAGACCCTACTAAAGAAATACAAAGAAACAATCCTGTCTGTTTCTAAAAAGGGCATGGTGGAAGACTATTAAAGCCAAAATGAGACATTCTTTCTTTATACAAAGAACCCCCACCCCTAGGGGCTGTGGCTCCATTCTGTAACCATATTGGCAAATATGTAATCTTTTTTATCAAATAACTTCTTCCTCCTACGTGTTAAGTGAGATATAGAATGGATTTTATTAATTTGATCGAACAACAGCCTTTTGAACAATCTGATTCCTTCTTGGTTACGATATTGAGTCCCTTTCCGCCAACATCCCACAGTCCGAGGGTGTTTATTTCGCTCAAAAAGTTCTGGAACCTAGACCCCACCAAGTCCCCTCATCATTTATTATGGAATTACTACATTTAGCATTATCAAATAACTTCTTTGTGTTTGAGAATGAATATTATGTACAGATTAAGGTAACATCAATGGGAGTGAATTCTGCTCCAAGCTTTTCTATTTTTTTAATGGACAATCTAGAGTCAGAGATAATACTAACTCCCACTTATCCTTTTAACAACCATATTATGAAGCAGAAAAGATACATAGAGATAATACTAACTCCCACTTATCCTTTTAACAACCATATTATGAAGCAGAAAAGATACATAGAAGACATTTCTCTTAAATGGCAAGGACCCCAAAATCTTTTATATTATTTCTGTGATTGGCTGACCATCAATAGCAAATTGCTCAAATTTACTTCACCCTGCCACAACAAAATATATACTTTTTTGACTTTACAGTAAACCCAGAAAATGAAGAACTATATACCATGCTTTACCACAAATCTACAGAAAGTAATACTCCTTTGCCTTATTCCAGCCATCATTCTAGGACCTTGTGTGACTCTCTTCAATATTCCCAGTTCATCAGTATCAGAAGAAATTGATGGTTGAAGAGCCATTTCTTTAAATAATAAGAGGCATTGTCCCATAAACTTAGGGTAAGGGGATTTCCAAAATATCTAGTCTAAAGGCTAATAAAAAGAGCTTAGCATTGTCACCAGGAAACTTTGCTGACACCTAACCCAGTCAGTCAAAAAACTTTTATTCGATTTTGATAAAAATCATAAAAAGACATTTCATACGAAAATTCATAATTACATTTACAAATACATTTAGTACAACATGTTAAAAAAGTTAAAAATGCATGACCAGGCTTTACAATGCAACCTTATAAAAAACAGTATACATATTTAAAAAGCTAAAACATGTCCGCAACAGCAGGTACAGTGCAAATGAGCAATTTAGTCTGCAGTGAAAGGGAGTCATTATATGCTCACGGTGGATACATATTTTGCTTTAATACGCGCTGCTGCGGCCAAAAAACTTCCCATGCAAAAGATTATGCGGACGGTACTCATTGATTGTAAATATAGGAGTGCCGGTTTAACTTGTCTGAAGCCCGCCTCCCTTAAAATTGGAAGCAAATATTGCTTTAGGGGCACTGAGAACAGTGTACAAAACAGGACAAAGTGCGTGGTATCCTGTAATGAATGGTTGTCACAAGAGTACAGGGGGGCTGACTCTGGCTTAGCCCAAGATGGGTAGTTTCCCAGTAAGTAAGGGATAAAATGTAATCTAAATTTGGTCAGGAGGAACCTATGAAATGGTCTTGTCACTATTGTAAGATAAAGTTCCATGGAGGGGGAACATTTTGTTAGATAATGAGTCCTAACCGAGGGCTTCTGTAGTTCTATTTCCTCTCGGCTGGATCTTGCCAGGGACAAAAATTGCCTTTTGATCGAAACTATATCCTCGTTTGTAATTCTGTTAAACCTAAAAAGAATAACAACAAACTTGTATGTGTAGCTACTTTTTTCCGATATCAAACAAAGTCACAAGTTGTCTCAAAGAACATTGGATAGTTCTTACAGTGGGTGCTATTACACATTGAGAAGTGCATCTTCCAATTCCACAATGGGAACAAACTTAAAGAATATTAAGTCTGAGCTGACTTACCACAAAAATAAACAGCAGCAGACTAGTAATGACCACTAGAGCCATTCCCCCCTCACTTGGCATTTCAAATGTGGACAACACAGTGTCTTCCCGCTCATTACTGAATGCACAGTTTACAGGTACAGGAGTGTGCATATTGACTTCAGTCAATTTTCCAATTATAGTACACCCAGGGGGACATTATCAAGAACGACTGATAATTTCTGCAAAATTAGCTTAACACAACTCTTCTTATTGCAGTCTATTGAGGGAAAATAACACAGTGTTAATGTTGTATTCACAACACAGTGGTACCATGAGATAGGCCCACAATAACGCTTCAAATGTCCGCTATAAAGTAAACGCAACGCAACAAAAATGCGAAACACAAAAGCAAAAAAAGCTGCGATGAGGCCAATCAAGATACAAAAATCAGCAAAAACCAGTGACAGGCCTGCAATTCACACACGTCAAGCGAGAGAATCACCATAAAAGTAGAAAAAAATACAAACAAAAGCCAAACAACAGCGAAGTACAATGAATGTTGCTGGAGAAAGTACAGAAGACAACCAGAACCCCACAAGCCCCTTGGAGGACCAGCCTGGGACCTCGGAGTCAGGGAAGGGCAAGGACAAGAAGAAGAGAAAGGCACAGTTCGGTCCTCAGGAAAACAGGATCCTGATAACAAAGGTGATAGAACACCATCAACTACTGTTCGTTACCTCCACGGTGTCATTGGCAATAAAAAATGGAATATGGCAGCCCATCGTGGACAAGGTGAATGCAGTTGGAGTGCTGAAGAGGACAATGGAAGAGGTCAAGATGTGCTGGAATTATGTGAAGCGCAAAACCAAGCAGAAACTCGCCAACAACTGGAAGGCAGCAATGCAGACTGGAGGTGGGAGTCCAGCACCACAGGAGGAGCTGGACGGGATGGAGGAAATAGTGTCCACAGTCATCAGTGGGGATGCGGTGGTGGCAGGAGTTGGGGGACCAGCACTGCTCAACATGACCAGACACAACAGCACCAGAGTGAGTAATGACCAGGGTCTGGGGGGACTGGGGGAGATGGGCACAATGGCACACATGCACAATTAAGTAGAGCATATCTGCAGACAAGCCATGCCCCAGATCCCCAACTTCCATCAAGAGACCAATGTACCCAAGTATGCAAAATCTCAGCACTGTACTAGCACAGAAATCAAAGGCACACCGAATGTAAGGGAAAATGAGCAGCAAAATCAGAGCTGTAGGGGCAACTCCCCCAAAATGCAGCACACACACATAACATGCAGAGCACATCAACATTGACAACAATGTGGTACAAACCGCAACACGTCTACAACAGAACACAGGACAGAACTGGTGCAGCATGTGTGTAGAAACTGGCCAGTCACATTTGACATTGCAGGCGAATGTGAGTAGATAATGTACGAGTACAAACACACATCCGTGATGTTGTCGAAATGTCCAAAGTCCCGCACCAAATAGGTAGCTCCTTCCAAACAGCCACAATGTACACAGTTATGCAGTCTGCATGTAAACATGTACAATGCCACAACATACATGTGAACACAATGTTAATCTGCATCTCCCCTTCACAATGCAGAGTGTGGTCCAACACCTCCTGAAGAGCAGCGCGAACCTCTCTTCTCAAATGGCGAAGAGGACCACCATACCTTAGACTCCGATGCCCTCCAACAGCTCATGGAGAGCCTCCGCAGCCCACCTTCAGGAGCAGGGCAGCCAAGCGGCTATGAGGAGAGCCCACCCCCTGCACAGACCACACAGCAGGCAGCACCCACCATCACGGCTACCTCCCAGAACCCCCACAAAGAACACATGGCCTTCCAATGCCGTGTGTTGGGATGCCAGGAGAATCTGACTTAACAGGTGCGGGTGGGGTTCGACCGCATGGCAGCCAAACTAGATGCCATACGTGGGTGTCTAAGTCCCATCAGGGACCACTCACAGTCCCTACCGGATACCCACAGTCCACTCCATGCTCTCCAACGGACCATGGCTGACATCGCTGGAACCCTGACTCAGAGACTAGAACAACTGCCCAGTCAGAGTGGCTCTAGCGATGTCACCCGGGAGTTAGGACACATGCAGAGGTTAATGGAGACCATGAAGCGGACGCAGGCGGAAAGAGCGGCTGCCACGGCTGCACACCAACAAGAGGTAGCTGGGTTCCTCAATGACCTCAAGACCATCCTCATGGCATTGCTGCCACAAGTCTTAAACAAGGAGAGGGACAAGGTTGGCTATTTAACGGGGTCCAGCTTACATGCCCGAATACTAGAAAACAACAGAGAGTACGCAGTTCCCCAGAGGAGAGGGTGGATGAACCAACGTGAGTGGAGGCACAAAGGAGGGGAATCCTCCTTGTCGGAACTGGAGTCCTCACACACCCAGCAAGCTAGGTGTCATGCTTCATCATATGGGCTTGCTCCTCGTCGGGTCGGCGGTGCAATACCCGACGGGCACCCATGAATTGGCTCTTTAGCGGAGACCTTCTGTTCCTGCTGTATGGTGCCGTGGGTGTGAGGGCCCTAGGTGTGAGTGTAGATGCGAGTGAGTGGGTTAATAAAAAAGGTTGGATAGTCTACAAGGAAAGTTTATTAAAGTGGTAATCCACCTTGTTAACAATGAAAAGAGAGGCTGCTCGCCGGCACAATAGTCCAGGGGAGCAATGCTCTACTCTAAGTATGAGGTTGACATGTTTCATGCAGTGTGTTCAGGAGGATACAATGCATTTGTAGTGCCTGATGGTAGTTACTAGGTCCTGATGAAATGCATTGTTGTCAGGTGAAGTCTTCCTCAGGGTCTGTCGTGAAGTAATAAGGACCCACCTCTCGATACCTCCAATTCCGAATGTAATTATTACACAGAATCTTGGAGTGATCAAGCGGGGGGGGAAAGGGAATTAGGAAGGGAACAGCAGGGAAGGAGATCTGAAAAGGAAAAGTTAGTAACAAAATACTTCAGAACCCAAAGTTGTCTAATGACCTTTAAACCCAAACTGGGAATTTTCTGGAACACAAGCCTCTAAACATAACTCTCTAAGAATCCAATAGACTTCTTGTAATTTTCATTCATTAACCACATTCCTATTCACTATGTTGTTTATTCTCATTTCTTGTGAATAGCGACTGATTCTTCTTTCAAAGAAATAACACCACACTTTAGTAAATTAACTCCTTTACCAAAGTTTGAAGAGCAACCTCATAAAATATCACAATGTTGTCTTTTACATAAGCTCCAGATAAAATCACCTTTTGGCCTTTTCGCCAAAAGTCCCAATAATGAATTGCGCCAAGATATTCTGTGATTGAATAGAAGTTACGCGCCTTTAATTAGCTTTGCGCTCCTCATAAAACATTAAACAACCATTGCCAGCAATGAGATGAATTTCACAGTTCAAAAGAAAACATAAAGAGATTCAGACTTTCTGTGCATTTAAATCATCTATTGTTAATTAGCAGCTTAATTGACACCTTAAAATCAGGAAATTAAACCTTTAGATAATTTGCGCCATGAACACAGATTTCTTATCCCCTACCTGTAGAGTACGACCTACTCTACTTCACTGAAGATCAAAACGTCCTCTCTGGACACTCAAAACGACTCTTCTAGTCAGGAAACCTGAAAACGGAGGAAGCTGGAAACTGCCACGCCCCCTGGGTCGATCTCCGAAAGCCTCCGGTGATTTCTTCATCCAAATAGCAGGATCTGCCAAAAACAAAATGCGGAGCAAGAAAAACACACAGCTTCTCCCTGGAAACGACTGGAATAGTGAGCACAGGAGATAGGGCGCGGTCGCGTAAGATAACGTGACTACGCCGCTCACGCATGCGACCAGTCAATGAAAGCTCACGCATTAGGCGGACGCTTTCCAAGTGCCAAACCTCACGCATTAGGCGGAACAGCATTAGGCAGCGTTTTGAGGAAAGGCAAACAACACAGATAGCCTAACACAGGTGTAAGGCAGATGCACAAGCAGGTTTGAAGCAAAGCAGCCACCAACGCCCTCCCAAGGATGACTGATGCATTTTGCCACACGGGTACCCCCGAATGCTGAGTGGGGCGGGCCCTAGACCGCAAGCCACCTGAGCCCTGACAGTATTCCCCCCTCCCAAGAGCGGTCTAGGGCCCGGCTTCAGAGGGTGAAGGAGGTGGAAACGGCGCAACAAGCGAGGGGCATGAACGTTGTCAGCCGGCTCCCAAGAATCATTCTCAGCACCGTACCCCTTCCAGGAGATAAGATACCACAACTTGGAGCCCCGACGTTTAGAATCCAAAATGCTCTGTACCTCATATTCCCAATTGCCATGAACTAAAACCGGTGCTGGTCGGGGAGCCAGGTTTTGATTAGCAGGCTTTAGAAGGGAAGTATGAAACACCGGATGAATACGCAGGGACCTGGGCAACAGCAATTTGAATGTCACAGGATTCACCTGACGTAGGACTGGATAAGGACCAATGAACTTAGGTTGGAACATACTCTTGTGTTTAAAGTTCAAGTTCTTTGTGGACAACCAAACCTTGTCTCCAGGGACATACTGAGGACCTGAACGATGTCGTTTATCGTACTGTTCCTTATACTTTCTTTTGCTTTGCAATAAGCGATCTTGAACCTGGCGATGAATCGTCTGCATAAGCTGAACAGAGTCTCTAACTGCCGGCACACCACTCACATCATTCACATCATTGGGTAGAGTCAACGGAATGGTGTTAGGTACATAACCGTAAAGAGCCTCAAACGGAGAGGATCCAGTCGACGAATGAGGCGAAGTATTGTATGCAAATTCAGCAATCCAAAGTAAATCCAACCAAGATCTCTTAGAGTCCGTAGCATAACATCTCAAGTATTGCTTCAAAGTTTGGTTCAATCTTTCAGTCTGCCCGTCAGTTTGAGGATGATAACTGGTGGACATATTGGAAGCAATTTGTAGATTTTTACACCATTGTTGCCAGAACTTGGAAGAGAACTGAGAACCACGATCTGAAAGCAAGACTGAAGGCAAGCCATGCAAGCGCACCACATGTTGTAAAAATATCTGTGCTAACTGTCCAGCAGAAGGTAATTGTTTACAAGCGATGAAATGTGCGTATTTAGTTAAACTGTCCACAACTACAAGAATCACTGTATGCTGATTGATTGGTGGCAAATCAGTAATGAAATCCAATGAAATATGTTTCCATGGTTCAGTTGGTGTTGGTAGAACCTGCAAAAAACCTTTTGGTTTCGTGTGATCAGATTTAAATCTTGCGCAGACTTCACAATCATTAGCCATTTTAATTACATCTTTTTGCAGCGTTGGCCACCAAAACATCTTTTGTATCTTCTCCACAGTCTTTCTGGGGCCTGGATGTCCAGCCATAGGATGCGAATGTAACCAGTTGAACACAGTTTCTTGTAATTTCAAAGACGGCAAATATACTTGTTTTCCATGGAAAGGTATTCCTTCTTTGATAGTTTGATCACCTTTGGGGTTCAACCATAGTTTCCACTGAGAAGGAGGAAAACTTTCATGAATATTCTCCAGGAATTGATCGGCTGAGAGTACACTGATTACCTTGCCAGGATCTATTATAGATTGTGGTGTTCCCTCAAAGCGATGCAAAGAAGAGTCTTTTCTGGACAAGGCATCAGCTTTCTTATTGTCTTGACCTGGACGAAAAGTTACTATGAAATCGTACTCAGCAAAGAACATCATCCATCTGAGTTGACGCGGGGTTAACATCCTAGCTGAACTCATGAACTGTAAATTTCTATGATCTGTATAAACTGTCACAGTGAATTTTGCTCCCATTATGTAATGTCTCCATTCTTTAAAGGCTTCAAGTATAGCAAGTAGTTCTTTTTCAGCTATAACGTAATTTTGCTCTGCTGGATTTAATTTTCGAGACATGTAAGCAACTGGATGCATTTGACCGGTAGTGTGATGCCTTTGAGAGAGAATGGCTGCAATGGCTACATCAGAAGCATCAGCTTCAACGATGAAAGGTTTTTCTACATTGGGATGCATGAGAACGGGTGCTTCAGTAAAGGCTTTTTTTAACTTCTGGAACGCATTTTCAGCTTCTGAGGTCCATTCAAATTTCACCTTCTTCCTCAACAAACGTGTGATGGGGGCTACCACAGCAGAGAAGTGATCAATGAAGCGACGATAAAAATTCGCAAAGCCCAAGAAGCATTGTATGTCTCGAACTGATGTTGGAGTAGGCCATTCAGCAACTGCTTTAATCTTTCTATCAGTCATTTTCATTCCAGTTGGTGTAAGGAGAACTCCCAAAAATTCAACTTCTCTAACATGAAAATCACATTTAGATAGTTTACAATACAAGTTGTGAGACTGAAGAGTGCTCAAAACCTTTTTGACATGTCCTTCATGTTCAGCTTCAGAATCGGAATAGATCAAAATATCGTCTATATAGACGATAACAAAAAGATCCAAAAATTCTTTTAAGGCATCATTCAAGAAAAACTGGAAAGCTGCTGGGGCATTGCACAGACCAAATGGCATTACCAGGTATTCAAATAATCCGTATCGGGTCTTGAAAGCAGTCTTCCATTCATCTCCTTGTCTAATACGAACCAAATGGTAGGCCCCTCTAAGGTCCAGTTTAGTGTAAATTTCGGCCTTCTTAACTTGGTCCAACAGAACAGGGATGAGTGGTAATGGATATTTATTTTTGACAGTGATTTTATTTAATGCCCTATAGTCAATGCAGGTTCTTAATTCCCCATTTGTCTTTGGAATGAAGAACAACGGAGATGCTGCCGGTGACTTGGAAGGGCGGATGAAGCCATTCTCTAAGTATTGGTCAAGATACTGTCTTAAATGTTGATTCTCTTTCTCTGACAAGGCATAGATGCGACAATTTGGGACACTGGAACCTGGTATGAGATCAATTTGACAGTCATAGCTACGATGAGGAGGAAGGAGGGCTGCCTTAACTTCACTGAAAACCTCTGCGTATTCCTTGTACATTTTAGGTAAAAGTGTCTCTTTTTCTTCTGCTGTGGCCAATTGACTTGGAGTTGTTTTTGAGGTGTTTAAACAAGAAGAATGGCAAAAATCAGATAGGAAAACCAGTTCTCTCTTCCGCCAATCAATAAATGGATTATGTAAACAAAGCCAAGGCATTCCAAGAATAAAACCATATGGAGGTGCTTGGATAACATCAAACTGAAGCTCTTCCTTATGTTATTGTTGCTTAGCATCCTCACAGAACATAACAACTTTGGAAGTTTGCATGGTTACTGGACCTCCAGCTAATATTTTTCCATCCACTGCTTGAACAATTTCTGGAGTCTCTTTTTGTTCACAGATAATTCCTAGGCGTTGGGCAGTTTCTAAATCCACAAAATTACCTGTAGCTCCCGAATCAACTAAAACTTCCATTTGACATGTTTCACGAATCAACCTGATTTGCACTGCTAATCTAAAATGTGCTTTGTAGTTAGAGACACATGAGTTCACAGAAGGGAAGGCAATGGTTCCCAAGAGATCTCCCTTCAAACATCTTGGGCAAGCTAGTTTTCCGACTTTTGATCAGTTTTTTCCAAAGCTGCTGACTTACTAGGGTTAGGAAATCTTCCTTTAGGCTTAGTCAAACAGTCCTTCACGAAATGACCTTTTCGTCCACAATAAAGGCATTGTCCATTTTTTCGTCGATTGTCTTTTTCTTCTTTTGACAAAGGTTGTCTTATAGTCCCAATTTCCATTGGCTCAGAACTAGCTTCAGAGTTTGCGAATTGAGGTCTAGATTTAGTTTCAGATCTCCAATTAGGTTTGTCTATTCTTTTTTTATCAGATCTTCGTTCAGAGAGTCTGTGATCTAAACGCAGAGTTAGATTAATCAATTCACAACAAACAGTTGGTTGAGGGTCTATTTGCGCCAAAACATCTTTTAGATCATCTTTTAAACCTTGATAAAAAAGAGCTGCTCTTTTTTCCTCTGGCCAAGAAGTTTCGGCGATCAATCTGTTGAAGTGAGACAAATAAGAAACAAAGTCCCTATTTCCTTGTTTTAACTGAAGCAGTTCTCGATCTGCTGATAAAGTTACAGTACGTCGATCGAAAACCTTTTCAAATTCTTCCACAAAGCGTTTCCAGTTATATAACAAGGTGTCATCTTGTCTGACCAAAGGAACTGCCCAGTTTGCGGCATCTCCGGTCAAATAAGAAATTAAAAACGCAATTTTAGACTGAGGGGTTGGAAACGCAGCTGGTCTACAAGCAAAATGTAATTCAATCTGGGTCAAAAAGATTTGCACCTTGGAGGAGTCCCCAGAAAAACGTTCAGGAGCTGCTAAAGGAATCTGGGGGGGCACAGTAACAGCTATGTTCGTAGTTGCCCTACTAGCACCAGTTTCCTGAACGTCATCAGGAAGAGGAGTACCCTGTAATTGGATATTGTCTACCTTAGCTGCTAACAAAGCAGTTGCATTCATGGTTTCTTTTAAGTCTGCTTGCATACGCATGATTGCTGACATTATGTCATTGATGGTAGTCATTATGACTTCACGTACAGACCGGGAGGAAAATAATTCGTGGGCTCACTATTCTGTCAGGCGAAGTCTTCCTCAGGGTCTGTCGTGAAGTAATAAGGACCCACCTCTCGATACCTCCAATTCCGAATGTAATTATTACACAGAATCTTGGAGTGATCAAGCGGGGGGGAAAAGGGAATTAGGAAGGGAACAGCAGGGAAGGAGATCTGAAAAGGAAAAGTTAATAACAAAATACTTCAGAACCCAAAGTTGTCTAATGACCTTTAAACCCAAACTGGGAATTTTCTGGAACACAAGCCTCTAAACATAACTCTCTAAGAATCCAATAGACTTCTTGTAATTTTCATTCATTAACCACATTCCTATTCACTATGTTGTTTATTCTCATTTCTTGTGAATAGCGACTGATTCTTCTTTCAAAGAAATAACACCACACTTTAGTAAATTAACTCCTTTACCAAAGTTTGAAGAGCAACCTCATAAAATATCACAATGTTGTCTTTTACATAAGCTCCAGATAAAATCACCTTTTGGCCTTTTCGCCAAAAGTCCCAATAATGAATTGCGCCAAGATATTCTGTGATTGAATAGAAGTTACGCGCCTTTAATTAGCTTTGCGCTCCTCATAAAACATTAAACAACCATTGCCAGCAATGAGATGAATTTCACAGTTCAAAAGAAAACATAAAGAGATTCAGACTTTCTGTGCATTTAAATCATCTATTGTTAATTAGCAGCTTAATTGACACCTTAAAATCAGGAAATTAAACCTTTAGATAATTTGCGCCATGAACACAGATTTCTTATCCCCTACCTGTAGAGTACGACCTACTCTACTTCACTGAAGATCAAAACGTCCTCTCTGGACACTCAAAACGACTCTTCTAGTCAGGAAACCTGAAAACGGAGGAAGCTGGAAACTGCCACGCCCCCTGGGTCGATCTCCGAAAGCCTCCGGTGATTTCTTCATCCAAATAGCAGGATCTGCCAAAAAAAAATGCGGAGCAAGAAAAACACACAGCTTCTCCCTGGAAACGACTGGAATAGTGAGCACAAGAGATAGGGCGCGGTCGCGTAAGATAACGTGACTACGCCGCTCACGCATGCGACCAGTCAATGAAAGCTCACGCATTAGGCGGACGCTTTCCAAGTGCCAAACCTCACGCATTAGGCGGAACAGCATTAGGCAGCGTTTTGAGGAAAGGCAAACAACACAGATAGCCTAACACAGGTGTAAGGCAGATGCACAAGCAGGTTTGAAGCAAAGCAGCCACCAACGCCCTCCCAAGGATGACTGATGCATTTTGCCACACGGGTACCCCCGAATGCTGAGTGGGGCGGGCCCTAGACCGCAAGCCACCCGAGCCCTGACAGTTGTATCCTCCTGGCTACAGAGGATGACCTTCACTTGCAAGTGATTACAGTAATTACCCACCAAGCAGAGGTTGTAACATATTGTCATTGCCAAATAAAAGAAGAATAAAAATACATTTTACTCCATGATACCTTGAAATTAAGTCTGAAAAAATAAAGGACCGGTCCAATTTATTGTGATAATTTAATTCTTACAAATAACATGTCCCTCTTGGTCCATTTGGACAAGCTGTAACATAGATCAACTATGTCTAACTATCTTTCCTTCTTTTTGAAACTGCTATATGAGAAGAAAGGATGTTATTGTCTCACTATGTACTATCAGTTGGATCTCTGGTCCCCCTCTTTTTTTAATTCTATCCAGTGAACGTGTCAAAACTGGACAAATATGCATTACTTTGTGCTTTTTCACTCTGTCTTATGTCTACATATTTTTTTACTTCCTCACCATACTCAATAATTTGTGTTAGCCCCTTTATTCAGCCGATCCCATCATTTTTAGGTCTCGCCTAGCGATGCAGCGCATGCGCTGCCCTCTTGCGAGATCTATTGTTGTCGCTTTTCTTTTGAAAGTTGGGTTGGTGACCACCTTTTTTCCCTTAGGCCCCTCCTACCCGGACTGGAGATTTAGCTGTCGCACGGCATCTCTTTTGCCGTCCCACAGAGTCTTTTCCAGACATGTGTGTTTATTTTTGCATTGCCCTTTCACTTAAAGTGAAGGTGCGATGCAAATATAAACAAGCGGCTTTCGTTGGCGTAATGGCGACAGCTTGTTTAAAATACAATTGCATTTTGACAATGCATGCGAGCATGTAGTATGCATGCCTTCGTTCTAGGAAAACAAAAAACTCATCGTACAGATTGCTCATGGAGGTGTTCTCCCAAAAATCTGCGGGAGTCGTTAAGGTACAGGATTTCGCTTGTGTGTTGTGCGGTCAAGGCCGGTAGTCTGAAATCTCACCATAGCGCACAGACGCTGCTTGCTAGCAGAGCTCTTCAGTAGGGTGAGTGTGTTGATAAAGGCAGATCTTTGAACACAAAAGCAGTGCACAGCTGTCTTTCTGTGCACAATTTGTCCAAGCAGTAGATTTCTCTCATACTTTTTGTCATTTACTAGGAGACGTGGACGGCAGCCACGGGTCTTGCTATAACGCATGAACATGGAGTAATTGAATTAAAGCTGATGACGCAAGCCCCCAGGCCATAAAACCACAATTCTTTAATAACAACTGCAAACTATCTCCTTAGTAATAGGGCAGATACCGCCGAGAGCAGCTGACGCACACAAATAATAATCTGTGTGTGTGTACACACCAATAATCTGTGTGTGCACCCTTAGCTACAGGCGAGGCTAGTTTATGACACAAATAATAACGTGTGTTCAGAAAACATGCTGTATTGACGGACCTCCTTTTCAAAATTACAAAACTTTACATTGGTTTCTACGAAGCTCCCGTTGCAGTCTCCAGTGCAGTGCACACAACTCATGCCGTCACCAGAGAGTAGGTTACATGACGAGTTCCAGTGTGATCCCCACGGTAGCGTGACCATCTCATGCATGTGATCTGGCATCTAAATATGTAGTGCCATGTGCAGTTTGCATGTTGGTTCTCGTGACCAAACAGCGTAGGACACAATGCCTCTTCAGATGTATGCTGTAAGTTGGCACTGTAAGATGCAGTGCCTGTGTCCAAGGGATTGCACAGCTTTCCAGCGGTGAGCACGCACAGCAAGATACAGTACCTACAGTGCAATTTGCTCCTCTCGTGCACTAACGCATACAAATAATAACCTGTGTGTGTGTACACACTAATGATCTGTGAGTGCACCCTTAGAAATGGGCGAGGCTAGCTTATGACACAAATAATGAGTGTACGGAAAACGACCCGTATTGCCGGACCTCCTTTTCAAAATCACAAAACTTTACATTGGTTTCTCCGAGTTTTAAACTGCACGGCCATGGGTCTGTTGCTCTTAAAGTGTCCTACATTTTTTCCCCTCTTCCAATATAGGAAGGAAGGCTGCAATGTGCTTTTAATACGCAATGTTCCTGTTAACACATGAGTAAAAACAACGCTAATAGCTCTTACTCTCGCAAATGCAAGACCTATTGCATTGCAAATGCTAGTTTTGACCTATTTCTACTGAGCACCGAACACTTCCATGATGTAGTCTGCTGGTTTACAACTATGTGACAGTCCAGTTTCCTCTTTGTTTCTCGTACACACATTTAAAGATGGCAGTCACAATCCTATTTCTTTGGCCCTGCTCATTTCTCCTTGTGATTGCAAGCGTTCGTACCTTCAGAGAATCTTCAGCAGGACATACATCTCAGCACCCATTGCCGTTTCCTAACTCTAAAGACTGGTTAATGTCACTGCTCCTTGCAAATTCCCCAATATTTCAAGCACATTACTGTCAACCCACCTTGATTTTATTTTAAATTAACTGAGACCTACATTGGATTTTTTCCTGCTAATGATCCTACATCTATAGGGGATTAAAACATCATTGACACTCAATCCTGGACCCTTTACTTATATTAGAGAGTAGTACTCCTGTCCAAACTGAAAATCTGGGACTTAGACATTTTTTGCCAACTTTTACTACAAAGAACCTTCGGCACACTAGGACCACCCTTGATCCAAATCTGTTGATGTTGGATCACCAGTCAGATTCTACTTGCTGGTTTGCCCCACTGAAGTATATCTAAGTTGCAGAAAATGTCTATGTCGCAACATAGATGGCTACACTGAGACCAACTCCGATCAATGTTAAATCTTCCTAGGCACGACCTCTGCACTTCTCCCACTCAGAGCTTTGCGGCCTTCATTAACCTCTGTGCAGGAACCCTGCTCTTCAGCAAACCGCTGTCATTGAGCCGTGCATTTGTTCCATCTTCCGGCATGCCCTTCTGTTGACTTGTTCTAAATCCGAAGCTAAACTTTCCACTGAGATGAACTTGGCCCTTGTATCCGACTCATGCTCCATCACTTTTGAATTTGACCCGGTATAGCAAGACCAGATAACCCCAGATGAGCTTTATGGCGGTATTTTTAATTCAAGCTTTCAAATCTAATATCTCTGGTTCTTTTTGTTAAAATATTCTCTATTTTTTAAATTGGGATTTTTCTTGTGTTGGTTTTTCACTTTATTACTGTTACAGTGCTGCATAAATACTTTACACATTGCCTCTAAGGTAAGCCTGACTGCGTTTGTGCCAAGCTACCAGAGGCTTAAGCACAGGTTAATTTTGTAACTTTTGTTGTTCACCCTGCAAGGACTGTGATCATTCCTTGAGGTGGACTTTCATCCCCCTCAACTCCATTTTTTTACAAGAACCTATTGAAAATGTTATTCTGGCATGAAAGCAAAGAAATCCCATTTCATTAGCACATTCCTTTGTAAATCTCATAGTAAAATACTTTGTTTAAAAAATACATATTTGCCTTCGGTGTAAAAGAAGACTTAATATGCACTCTTCATTTACTTAAAGGCCTGCTTTTTTATTCTGCTTATCTTAGGTTTTAGGATAGGTCTTCAGTTTTAATCATACACTGTATCCACTCTGTCTGACTCTACAAGGCTCTTTTTTTTTTAAAAAAAAGCAGCTCTGTAGATCTGTACAATACATTTTCTATATGAAATGTAAGTGTTGCATTACAGCAAGCGTTAAGGTCTTAAAAAGAGAAACAACTATGCTATGTGGTGAGGGTTCCCTATTCTAAGCACTTTGTGAAATCCAATTCTTCACACAATCTAGTTACAATTATTTTTAGACACTTTACTTGGAATGGCCCACCACAAAAGGCCACAAAAACAAACAATTGTATACCAAAAACCAAGGAGTATCTTATATTAGAAATGCAATCTATCAAAAGTCATATGTAGACATAAATCATAAAACAGAAAAAAGAAACTCTTTATGGCAGGCTTGCTTCTTCTTTTGTGTTTTTCTTTTTCTTTCCACTTCAGGTATTATTTTTCAAAGATGCTAAACAAAAAAATGATCAAATAAATCCAATTCAATTGATGGTCAAATATATCACAATACAGCCTACGCATTTCGTCCTCAATGGGACATCATCAGGGCTGTAAAAATAAAGAAGAAAAACAAATATAACTAACCATTCAAAAATACTTCAATTATCCAATCTACAATCCTACCTATATAACAGTCTAAAGCAATATGGAACTCAGCCTGCCTATTTAACATTCTACCAAATGATATCATATGATTATGCATTTTTTAAAAACAGAACAACTCTTCCTGAGTGTGACATGTAACCTGTTCACCCTTCTTTTTAGTTTACCAAAGCAAAAACCATTTTACCACTAAGTAATTCATTTCATGTCAACGTGCACCTTATGATTGACAATTTACCTCTATTTATGCATCAATATAGAATGGTCGCTCACCTAAATTTCTAAAGCAAACGGGAGAAATTCCTTCGTAAAAATATGAATGGTTTTCAATGGGGCGGTTGAGAAGTCTCCTAATTTAAGAACACGTCTCTCTTTTGAGCCACTAATATAAAACAGAAAGAGAACATATATATCTGAAAATAATTCAGGAGAGATGTTCAAAATAAAAAATGTTCTTCATCCCTTTAAATATAATCGATCTTATTGATATAAATATTGCACCACTACTTAGTGAAAACGTATGGTCACCCTAAATCCAATACTAGGTGACAAATTTTAGATTCTAGGTAAAACACTATGTCTATTCAATACAAGAGTTCAATTTTATATAACTCCTACCCTTCAAATCTTGCTTGAGCTGGCTTGTTCAATCAATGTGCCCAAAAATTATCTTCTATACGATATTTCGCAATTCAAACGGTTTCCTAAGAAAAAATAAATCACACGGGCAAACATGGAGACAAAATGATTAATAGTCTCCTTTTAAAATAACCTTATCGTCTTTATACTAAACGAGAGGCGATCAGGTGAGCCTCCTGTTCCTCAAGCGCCTACCTCCATCAGTAAAACTCTGCTTCTCCCGCATCTTACATCCACGGCGACCCGCTTGGTAAAGAGTCGACAATTCACTGTTACTTCCTGCTTCTATTTCAATCCTCTATTAGCCAATGTTTCAAAATACGCGCCAACACTTGCCTCTAATCTTGTGATTGAAGTTTCCTATTGCGTCCGCTACCGCACATGACCGGAAATGTTACAACATTACAACGCTGTAGCCGCGTCATTAGCGGGACACGGTGTGCACCAAATGGAATCAATGGAGTGTTTCCGCTTTGTTTCTACTGTTCAGTGATAGGTGCAAATATAAGTCTTTTATTGGTCAAAGCTAGTAACCGGAAATACTTGGTTTTGTTTCTACAATTCACGATGTGTACCCACGGAAACCACTATAGTATATCCGGTTGTGCTACTCTTCAGTGATAGGGCCAAATAACAGTTGTCCCTTCACCAATCAGTGATTCGAAACTGTCGTACATATTATGTTATGTTATGTTAAGACTATATTTCTTGAGCGCACGGCTACCCGGAGCGGGTGTCCCGGCGCTTTGACAGAGAGTCCTGAACATAACCAAGAAAACCCAGAGGCAGAAACACTATAGACACATTGGTTAGGCAGAAAAGAGGACCGTCTTGAGCTCTTTTCTAAAAGCCAGAAGATTATTAGCCTTGCGGAGCGACAAAGGGAGCTCATTCCACAAACTGGCCGCCATGAACTGGAAAGACCGGCCTCCCATCCGCACACGTTTGATCACAGGTACCTCCACTTTAGCCAGGTCAGCATATCTCAAACTCCTCCGGGGAACGTAAAAAGCAATACGCTTCCTGAGGTAAGCTGGGCCCGTGAAGTGGAGAGCTTTAAACGCCAACGTGAGGACCTTGAACCTAATTCTGCAAGGGATAGATAGCCAATGCAGCCTGCCGCGCAATAGAGAGGCGCTAGCTCTCCGAGGAAGGCCAAAGATGGCTCTGGCCGCCGAGTTTTGGACAGTTTGTAATCTGGACACCAGATATTTAGGCAGTCCTGAGAAAAGTGCGTTAGCGTAATCTAAACGCGAACCCACAAGTGCTTGCATGATATTCTTGCGATATTGTAAAGAGAGCAGTGGGAGAAATTTCCTCACCATCTTCAGAATGCCGAAGCATTTCCCCGCCAAGCCCGTGATGTGGGGACGAAAAGAGAGACTGTCGTCAAACACCACACCCAGATTTTTTACTTGGGAAGAGGGTTTCTCAGGAGGGAACATATCGGGAGGCCACCACGATTTCCAGCCAGGGTCCTCAACGCAGCCAAAAAAGAGCAACTCGGATTTATCCGAGTTACATTTCAGGCTCTGGTGCTGAAACCATGCAAAGACAGCACTCAGACAGTCTCTAATTCTGCCGCCATCAAAAACCTCTCCCTTCCTGCAGGTAAACAGGAGCTGGGTGTCATCAGCGTAAGAGATGACCCGGGCTCCAAATGCCTCCGCGACCTTCGCCAAAGGGGCCATATAAATGTTAAATATGGTGGGGCTCAAGATAGATCCTTGAGGCACCCCCACCTCTAGCGAAGGCATTTCCGCGGAGAACGGTGGAGCCCAGATCACCTGTCGACGGTCGGCTAAGAAGGATTGAAACCAATCCAACACCGTCCCCCGCAATCCTACCTCCTTGAGTCTTAAAAGGAGGCCAGCGTGTGGGACGGTGTCGAAAGCCGCCGACAGGTCCAGTAGGACCAGCATAGCCTTTCCCCCCAGATCAAGCGTTTCCCTGATGGCGTCGGTCACCTCCACAAGAGCTGTCTCCGTGCTGTAATTGGCACGGAAACCAGATTGGGAGTCATGCAGCAGTTTGTTATTCTCAATAAAGGTGGTAAGAGTATGCTGAACATGTTTTTCCGCCACCTTCGCCAAAGCGGGGAGGAGGGAGATTGGTCTATAGTTGGCCAACTGTAAAGGGTCAAGCAGAGGTTTCTTGATGAGCGGGAGAATAAGAGCATGCTTCCACTCTCTAGGGACCACTCCAGAGCTCAGAGACATGTTGAGCAGGGGGTTCAGCAAGTTGTTAATAGCTGGCGCCACCGAGCTCAGGCATTTAGCCGGACACGCATCCAAGGGGGATCCAGATTTCAAACGGGAAAGCAGCTCCAGAGAGGATTCGCAGGAAATCGGGGGAAACATCGAAAGAGTGGGCCCCGACTCAGCTGCAGCAGATGGAAGGACCTTCAGATCACTTTCCAAAGCCGCAGCCACTTTCAGAGACCCCACCCGATCGAATGAGTCCTGAATCTTACGGATCTTATCCACAAAGAAATCAGCAAGCTGCCTGATCCACTCCTCTGTGTGGGAGTGTACCCTGGCGCCCGCCACCGGCTCCACAAATTCCTTCACAATTCGTAATAGTTCCCGGCTCGTATTATCAGCCTGGTCTATTCTATGCTCGAAGTAGATCTTTTTAGCTTCGGCAATCTGTTTGTGGTATGATTTTATCGCACCCCTGTACTTCAATTTCTCCTCCTACATTGGACAATTCCCTATGTTTTTCTGCATATATCAATGCGGATTATCGCTACTATTTGTTAGTTTAAATTATCTCATCAATCCGTGCTTTTGTACAGCAGAAAATACTAACTTTTACCATGATGGAAAATTCAATAGAAAAAGTGTGCCCGGTTGCTCCCAACCCATCAAAAGAAAGTTGAAACCCCTCTCATTTCTTGACACTATCTATGTAAAGAGAAAACTTTGACAGAAAAGAGCAGCACCCCAATTAATTATATGGCTTTAATAATTTAAATCTATTTGTCTGCTCGATTTTTATCATATCTCAACAATGTGTACAGTCTGTCATTTGTTAAATAGGTGCATACATACCGTGACCTCATAACGCGCAAATTTATTTTTAATTTATTAATACTTATTAAAGTTTATTTTCTCATAACCAAAATTCTGACGACTAGTGTTACTTAGAAAAAGACCGCAATAGTATCAGCTTGTCTTATTAAATATTTATTAACCGGGGAGAACAAGAGATCTTAAATTTAATAGTGATAAGGACCAGTCAGTGACCTTATGTTTAACTGAACATGATAAAAAATGTAGCACACGTTCTGTATGTGTAATATTATTCATGTCATTACATACGTAGAAAAATACTGGATATACTAATTTTGCATGTTTATAGAATATAGTGCATTTCTGAATCACTATTAAGACCGTCTTTCACCGTTCTACAATGACTTATCCATCTGGCTTCCTCCTTCCTGATACATAGTTCCCAGTCTCCACCTCTCACATTGGGTTCTATTTTTTGAAGACCATGAAATTTAAATTCTGCTAGTCTTTCATGGAATCTTTTTATATGTACAAATATGGGTGATTTGTGGTCTTCATTAAGAATGGCACTTCTGTGTTCTTGCATGCAAATCTTGAGAGCTCTCTTCGTGCTCCCAATATAAACTTTATTGCATGCACAGATCAATGCATATACAACTCCAGTACTATTACAGTTAATAAACTGTTTGATTTGATAAGTCTGTGTGCTATTGTACCGAAATTCTTTAGTCCTGTTCAAACCCCAGGGGCACATGTTGCATCCGCCACATGTGAAGAACCCATTAGGTGTTACTGGCATCCACTCCTGTCTAACTCGTTGGATGAGTTGAATATAATTTCTAGTGATAAGGTTACTTATAGTAGGGCTCCGTCTGTAAACTACTTTAGGAGTTTCTCCAATTTGTCCTGATAAACCAGGAACACCCATTAGCAAGTGCCAATTCCTTTTAAGAATCCTAAAGATTTTATCTTTGTCTGTGTTGTAAGTTGTTATAAATGCTAAGGGTCTGTTTGACTCTTTTCTATCTTTTGATTTAGGTGTCAAAGTTGTGTGTCTTGCTATTTGACTTACTTTCCCACGTGCAGAGTTCAATAATTTTCTAGAGTAACCCCGATTTTTTAACCTGTGACAGAGCTTATCAATTTCTTCCTTAAAATCTCCATCCTCACTGCAGTTTCTTCTAATTCTAACCATTACACCAAATGGTATGCCCCTAATCACTGATGCTGGGTGTGAGTTCTCTGCCTTCAAAATAGAGTTAGTTGCGGTCTCTTTTCTGAATAATTTACTTTTGATTGAATCTCCCTCTACAAATAATTCCACGTCCAGATATTCAATTCTTTCAAATTGAAAATTCATAGTCAAATTCACATTGAACTAAGTAACACTAGTCGTCAGAATTTTGATTATGAGAAAATAAACTTTAATAAGTATTAATAAATTAAAAATAAATTTGCGCGTTATGAGGTCACGGTATGTATGCACCTATTTAACAAATGACAGACTATACACATTGTTGAGATATGATAAAAATCGAGCAGACAAATAGATTTAAATTATTAAAGCCATATAATTAATTGGGGTGCTGCTCTTTTCTGTCAAAGTTTTCTCTTTACATAGATAGTGTCAAGAAATGAGAGGGGTTTCAACTTTCTTTTGATGGGTTGGGAGCAACCGGGCACACTTTTTCTATTGAATTTTCCATCATGGTAAAAGTTAGTATTTTCTGCTGTACAAAAATACGGATTGATGAGATAATTTAAACTAACAAATAGTAGCGATAATCCGCATTGATATATGCAGAAAATCATAGGGAATTGTCCAATGTACGACAGTTTCGAATCACTGATTGGTGAAGGGACGACTGTTATTTGACCCTATCACTGAAGAGTAGCACAACCGGATATACTATAGTGGTTTCCGTGGGTACACATGGTGAATTGTAGAAACAAAACCAAGTATTTTCGGTTACTAGCTTTGACCAATAAAAGACTTATATTTGCACCTATCACTGAACAGTAGAAACAAACCGGAAACACTCCATTGATTCCATTTGGTGCACACCGTGTCCCGCTAATGACGCGGCTACAGCGTTGTAATGTTGTAACATTTCCGGTCACGTGCGGTAGCGTACGCAATAGGACACTTCAATCACAAGATTAGAGGCAAGTGTTGGCGCGTATTTTGAAACATTTTCATTGGCTAATAGAGGATTGAAATAGAAGCAGGAAGTAACAGTGAATTGGCGACTCTTTACCAAGCGGGTCGCCGTGGATGTAAGATGCGGGAGAAGCAGATTTTTACTGATGGAGGTAGGCGCTTGAGGGACAGGAGGCTCACCTGATTGCCTCTCGTTTAGTATAAAGGCGATAAGGTTATTTTAAAAGGAGACTATTAATCATTTTGTCTCCATGTTTGCCCGTGTGATTTATTTTTTCTTAGGAAACCGTTTGAATTGCGAAATATCGTATAGAAGATAATTTTTTGGCACATTGATTGAACAAGCCAGCTCAAGCAAGATTTGAAGGGTAGGAGTTATATAAAATTGAACTCTTGTATTGAATAGACTAGGGGCCAGATGTAGGTTGGTCGGTAACGACCGAAAATCGGTATTTTCGGCCGTTACCGACCGGTATTGAAGAATTGGCATGTAGGGGCTTAATTTTACAGAATCGGTAAATTTACCGATCGGTAAATTTACAGATTCTGTAAAATACCTAATCGGTATTTTTTACCGATTCGGTAAATTTGAGATGTAGGTGGGACTCTTCTGAGTCCCACAAGCCTTACCGAATCGATATTTTATCATCAAATCCAATTTGATGGTAAAATACCGATTCCGGTGTGCATGCACATGTGTGCATGCACACCTCTGCCATATGACAGGCAGACCTGCCCTTGGGGCATGTATGCCTGCCACATGGCACCCGAGCCTGTTTTGGGGGGGCCAGAGGTTGCCAAAGTGACACCCCCTGCACCCTTGTGAAATTCGGTATTTACCGATTCGGTAAATACCGAATCGGTAATGCCCATTCATTCCTATGGGCTTCAAAGCCCATAGGAATGAATGGGTATTACCGATCGGTATTTACCGAATCGGTAAATACCGATTTTTCTCCGATTCGGTATTCCAGCACATCTGGAATACCTACATACCCACCCCTCAGATTTACCGATTCTTAATTACCGAATCAGTAAAATTCGGTAATTAAGAATCGGTAAATCAATCCTACCTACATCTGGCCCATAGTGTTTTACCTAGAATCTAAAATTTGTCACCTAGTATTGGATTTAGGGTGACCATACGTTTTCACTAAGTAGTGGTGCAATATTTATATCAATAAGATCGATTATATTTACAGGGATGAAGAACATTTTTTATTTTGAACATGTCTCCTGAATTATTTTCAGATATATATGTTCTCTTTCTGTTTTATATTAGTGGATCAAAAGAGAGACGTGTTCTTAAATTAGGAGACTTCTCAACCGCCTCAGTGAAAACCATTCATATTTTTACGAAGGAATTTCTCCCGTTTGCTTTAGAAATTTAGGTGAGCGACCATTCTATATTGATGCATAAATAGAGGTAAATTGTCAATCATAAGGTGCACGTTGACATGAAATGAATTACTTAGTGGTAAAATGGTTTTTGCTTTGGTAAACTAAAAAGAAGGGTGAACAGGTTACATGTCACACTCAGGAAGAGTTGTTCTGTTTTAAAAAAATGCGTAATCATATGATATCATTTGGTAGAATGTTAAATAGGCAGGCTGAGTTCCATATTGCTTTAGACTGTTATATAGGTAGGATTGTAGATTGGATAATTGAAGTATTTTTGAATGGTTAGTTATATTTGTTTTTCTTCTTTATTTTTACAGCCCTGATGATGTCCCATTGAGGACGAAACGCGTAGGCTGTATTGTGATATATTTGACCATCAATTGAATTGGATTTATTTGATCATCTTTTTTGTGAAGCATCTTTGAAAAATAATACCTGAAGTGGAAAGAAAAATAAAAACCCAAAAGAAGAAGCAAGCCTGCCATAAAGAGTTTCTTTTTTCTGTTTTATGATTTATGTCTACATATGACTTTTGATAGATTGCATTTCTAATATAAGATACTCCTTGGTTTTGGTATACAATTGTCTTAAAAAGAGAAGTAATGTGGTTAGTATTGTTCTGTACTTTGGACAAATAACTGCTGCGCTGAGATCAAACCCTCATATATATAATTACTTGCACAAACAATTAAACAAAATATTTTCCTGACAAAGAAGGAATAATTATTTCCACCTGCTTTTAATGACATATAAACATGTAAGGAAAATGTTTATAGTATGACAAAAACCCTTCCCCAATTTATTCAGAGGGGACATTATGTTTGACCTCATTAATATCAGTTTGGTAATTGAATATATTGATCAAGTACTGAAATCTAAACAGTATATTTTTGCAAAGTGTCTGTGTGCTGTATTCTATTTGTTTCTTTTGATCAGATTGAGCTAGAAATTATATGTATTGTTAAATCAGTAAACTGTGCAGCAAACGGTGGAATATGTGGCAGGTGCAATAAATCCATAATTACATAGAAACTGCAGCTGACGTACAAGTTCGTAATTTATGTCAACCTGCATATATGAATTTTAATCACTGTATTTTTTTGACAAATGTATGACACGCAGTATAGCAAAAAGCTAGGCCCACTTAAGGATAATTTTCATTGACTTTTCAACATTTAAGTCTTGAAAGGTTTGTTTGGTGGTAATAAAACTACTGCTCAGCAGCTAGAAGACATTCAATAATAGTCGGATTAACAATGTGTCATATTTGAATTTGTTGGAACTTTTTTACTTTCCACGTTTATGACAACCTTTGATTTAGAACCAGTATTTGGATCACAATATTTGAGGCAATCTATTATTTACATTTTTGTATATACATATTTTTGCTGTGATTTCTCATCTTTTGATTCTGCTATTTGTGCCCTAGTCCCTTATGCTTGTTGATTTGGCTAAAGGTCGCTTGCCGTTTGTTATGCAGTTAGACTTCTTTTAATATTGTAATATATATGACATAAATGTTACTATTTTTTTAATACATGTTCTTCTATTATAATGATGTAAAAAAAACGATGTGAACATTTCTCACCCCTGGTAATGATTGTTCTCTTGGTCAAATATGAATAAGTAATAAACTTAATCCTTTTAGCAAATGTACGATTTTAGAACTATTGGCCATTTCTGTGTAAACAGCAATGTATATTAGATCCAACAGTAAATTTGCTTCGAGACAGAAGTTTATGACTGTATTTACTTACTTTCTTTATGTCAGTCTAAAATCCACAAAGTAAAACCATTCACAAGTGTGGATTACTCTGCCCTGAGTGCGGACAAATTTGCACTTGTAAATCGGAACGGAGGCTTTCCAAAACATGGGGGCATATGTACAAGAACTGCTGCTGACTAATACTAACGCTAGTTAGCGTCAATTTTCTTAACGCGTCCTATCACCAAAAGCTATCGCCCTGTTAGCGATGTAGTTAAAATACGTCGCTAAATGGCGATAGTTTCAAGTAGCTGTAGTGAAAACTGCTGGCAACACAAGCGTGAAGTTGATATTAATTCTGATGTTAGCAGGCGAAATCTGACGAAAGGCCCATTAGTGGCAAAAAAAACTCATGTTTGTCAGCACAACTTGACTTTTTTACCTCTTGAGGCCAAAAATTGCTGATAAGTCCACCTCCAATGAAAAATAGGAAATAAAACTAATGGAATGCAGAATGGAGCAGCCAGAGCTAAGTACAGCACAGATCAACACCCACCTGTGCCCCTCAACAGCCAGGATGACCGGCCAGAGTGACATTGGAAGAGGAAATTCAGGGCTACATCTACGAAAAGAGGCGCATCACTGTGCCAAACCAGTGATGCATCACTTTTCATTGCGCACTCCTTGTAACACCAAAACCTTGAAAGCGCGGACAGTCCCATGGGCCAGGAGACCTCGCTGGGCCTGCGTCTGGGACCCAGAGTGGGATGCAGAGGCGCTGTGTAGTCACTGGGCCGTAGCAGTAGACATTGAGGTGCAGGCGTTCGACCTTACCTGGTGGTGACATCTGGCAGGTCGCATGGAGGCACGATGCTGACCTGTGTGAGAAGACTGCATGGTGCCCTTGGAGCTGTGAACGGTAGAGGCGCTCCTGCGCACCAACGAAGGGAGATTTGCATTGCATACTACGATCAACCACTACCCCGGGGTGCACGGAAGAGATCATCATTGGTGTGCCATGCCTCTCTGTGTCTCAGGCAGTAGGATGTTGTGCTGTCCGGACGCTGAGGAGGGATAGGCCCCTGAGCTGTACTAACCTTGTGTGACGATCGAGCTGCAACTTTCCACCTAAGGAGGCCCTTTTGCCACACCTGCATCGGGAGGTCCCCAGTGGACTTGGCGGCGACTGTTGTACCCAGGATTGTGAAATCCCACCTGGCTGAGGTTCCTGCTGGCTGAGTCATAGATTTGTAGAGAGTGCAGTACATTGAGCCCGGGTGTCAATGTCCAGGTGAGGAGAAGGTGGGACGCGTTGCAGAGGAGGCTCGGGGGCGAGTTGGGCCCAAGCCTATCACCTTTGGGTGAGGCACCCTGTGCCCTGAGCAACCCCTGTGCTGTGCCTGACCTATAGGACTGAGGGCACCACACAAGACCGGTGGGGGACTCCACTAACTCTCTCAATTCGCTAAGAACGTCCATTGGTGGCAGTGAGTTGCAGGGGCACGGGGCCTGTTCTGGTCCAGGTTCTTGGGTATGTAGCTGGATCTATTACTCGCCGGGAAGTGGGGAACACGGAATCTGGTCATCATTGTCAGATCAGAAGAGGCAACCCGGTGCTGCTGCCTTTCCTTGCCCCCTGTTAGTTTGCATTTGGGTATATGGGGGACTAACCCTTAGGGGACTTCCTCTTTCCACAGTGCTGCACTGTCTGGTTGCTGCTGCTGCTGTCCCCAGCTGCTGCTGCCATTTCCTCTGACATCTGACACAGAGGTCAAGTGTTTGAGTCCCTTCTCCACCCGCAGCCTCCTGCCTGCGCCTCATCCCTGGTGGTCCAGTGGTACAGCGTCACTGCTCTGCAGCTTGACTGCCCTCCTGTCCCTCTCGCCTGCTGTCCTGTTCATCTTTCTGCTCTTCTCTGTTGCTTTCTTACCTTTTACTATATTTTTTAATCTTTGCTGTGTTTAGCTTTATTTTTCCTGTGCTTTTCTGCTGTTCCTTTTTCCCTATTGCCTGCATCCCAGCCGACCAACAGTGCACACAACCGGCTTAACTCCATCCCCCTCAATGTGCGGTCCCTCCACAAATACACCAAAGACATCTGGGATCTCCTCAACGCCACCTCTTCAGACATCCCCTTCTTCATGGAAACATGGACCAACCTCTGCTAAAGACCGGACATCGCAATCGCCAGCCCTGACGGCTACTAAATCACCCGCAAGGAACACCTCAACTGTCCAGGAGGAGCCCTTGCCATTGTTTACAAAAGCACACTCCGACTGACGACGCACTCTAATGGCCCAACGCTGACCATGGAACACCTCCACTTCCAGATCCAGACCAACCCCAACACCATCATCTGTGGCACCCTCATCTATAGGCCCCCCGGGCCACATGGACCCCCATTCACCAATGCCTTGTAGATCTAATTGCACCCCAGGCTCTCACATCCACCGAGTACATCCCACTCGGAGACCTAAAGTTCCACCTGGACATGCCCAGTTACCAGAACACCACTCACCTCCTGGGGAACCTTGCCAACATTGGACTCAAGCAGCTAGTCACCGCACCAACCCACATAGCCGGACGCCCACTCAAGTTCAACTTCGCCAGCGGGAAGTTGAACTACAGCCACACCACTGGACTCTCCTGGACCGACCATCATTGTATAGATCACGACTTCACCATGCCCACAGTACACAACTACAATCATTACTCCCTCCCCCCTCGCAGCTGGATCAGGCTACTGAAGAACTTCTTGTAAACTCCCTCAACACCACCACTCCACCAACGCTTACAGACGACAACACTGCAGCGCGCAACCTTCACCTATTGATCTCCAACTGCTCTGACTCCCTGGCACCCCTCAAGATAAGACCTGGCAAATAACACTCCAAGAAGGCCAACTGGTTCACTCCCACCCTCCACTTGTCCAGATGCACCTGCAGACTTCTTGAGAAGTGATGAAGCCACAACATCAATCAACTCCGCAACCCAGTCACCCCTGCACCATGGCGCAAGGGTCCCTGTGTTGTCGTATGGCAGCCATTGTGCACCAGTGTAGGGGAAAAATGTAATGTAATGTATGTGTCTTGTAAAGCGCACTGCTGCCCTGAGGCGTCGTGGCGCTGTAGACCGCTGGGGAACCCGTCCTGGCTATCCCTGTGAGATGGTCCCTACTGGGTATCTCCAAGGTGAAACCAGGCATCCCCGGCGAATGTGGGGGGCCGTTGTAGAGATGAGGAAAGCTAATGCCCAGAGTTGCCGAGTGTGATCCCTGGTTAGAGTAGGCACCAAGGCGAGAATTATCGAGTCCGCTGACCCTGGTCCACGACCCTGCCGCGTCGGGAATTGAACCCTGGTCCCAGGCCGTTCTCTGCTTCTGGGTCTGCCACCTCTAACCAGTGAGCCACACCACTCCACAGACAGGGGGACTTATTCATGAGCCTCTTATGACAGTTTCACCCCACCAGTGTGTCGTTTTCTTGATGTACTTGTAGCGAGATTCTTGCACCACTTTGCACCATATGTGCATAGTGAAGCATTTATGCATATGCGTGACCTTGTTAATCCCTGTGCCACATTATACCTGCATCAGGAATGAAGTATGCAGGGTGGGCGATCCCACACAACAAAGCCTCATTGGAATGACGCAGTGAAATCCATCAGAATTCACTGCAGCAATAGTAAGATGCCACTGCGTCAGTACCTTACGCCTGCCTCATGGCAGGCGTGTGGGTGACGCAGTGACACAGGGATAGGCTAGCCATATGCATTGCTGAAGTTGTGTCATGCTTGTGACACCATTGCAGCAATGCATGAATTTAGCGCTGGCAGATACGCCAGGATTCCAGATGTATCTGTCATTAATTGCGACATGGAGCCCCATACAGTGAATACAGCGCATCCATGGTGTCTCAAGAAGGGCATAGTGTAAAGAGTTGCAACACTGTTTTGTCGCAGCAATGCAACACTTTTCCTAAATGAGGCCCAGGAATGCACCCTATCTTATTGATGGTGCGCATTGCTGTCCTGTAGTTTTGTCGCAGGGCAGCGCAGCAACATTTCTTGCAGCGCTGTCCAGCACCAAAATCGTCTGAAATGCGGTCACTGGTGTTTGCACCATTTTTTTAATACCAGCTATTTTCTGGTTTTTAACAACTGCCTTTAACTGCAGTTAGAGACACAATTGATTCTGGAATGCAGAACAAATCAAAACATTCACCCCCAGTCAAGACATCTAGGTAAATTCCATCATTCTTTTGCTCACCATGCCACCCCAGTTTATACCATGTATGACATTGTTCTGCATTCTGTCCATCAATTGTTCTTTTTGCATTTGTCACCCCGAGTGGGATGGAAATGCCCAGACATGCGTCCCGTGCTCTCCATGCCACTGGAGCCAAGGTATCCTGGCTGGTGAGGGCTGAAAGCGGTCCTAGGATGCTTCCTAGGATTCTCTTTTATTTCGTATCTTAAAAAAAAGACTGCAGTTAGTAAATAATGCTTACCTAATTATAACACGAAGAAGTCTGTAAAATATGACTATGGACTTGTACACGTAACATATCCTGTATACTGTCCTCTTCTCAGTGTTGCCGCTAAATTGCATTCATGAAGAATAGAGAATAAAAAGCAAAACATGAGCTACATAGGCTCTGATGTCTATAATTAGTGTTTCTGTCTGTTAGATCTGGGGGTCTCTAGTTGGCAGAGGTAGGTACCACTGTCCAAATAGGGACCCTTGCTTCTAGTCAGGGCAAGGAGATAACCCTCTGAGATAACCCCTGCTCACCCTCTAGGTAGCTTGGCACGAGCAGTCTAGGCTAACCAGAGGCAATGCGTAAAGTATTTGTACCAACACTCACAGTAACACAGTGAAAACACCACAAACTGACTCCACAACAGTTTAGAAAAATAAAGGTATTTTTAATCTAAACTACACAAGACCAAAACGACAAAAATCCAACATACACAGTTCAAGAATATGGTTTCAAAAAGAGTTCTTAAGGTTGCGTTCGAATTCTCTACGTTGCGATAGAATTCTCTACTGATGCGTGAAAAGTTCACAGTTGCGTCACGTTTACTCACAGTACCTTTTAGTTGCAACAAAGTTCCAAAAGCAGAAGCTGGTGCGGTGGAAAACAAGCGATGCGTTGCTCCTGAGACCCTGGGGAGGCGATGCGACAGCCCCGCTGCAGCAGCGGGCGTGTTGCGACGAATCCGGTCTGTATGGGGAGGAAGGCCACTTGTATGGATTCCGATGCGTAGGTTCCGTAGGAAGTCTGTTCTCGCAAAGGCACGATGCGACGATCTCGTAGGGGCTGCGACGATCTCCGGGGCGGCGATGCGCGGTCCAGCGGGGATCCTCTCTCTCGCAGCTCCTCGATGCGTTGATTCTGCGACAATGCTCGCAGCGACGTGATGCGGTCCGCAAGCAAGCGGTGCGGCGATCTCACCCAGCGACGATACTCGCAGCGATGTTCGATTCTCCCGCACCGGTCTGGTGCGTCCCGCAAATGAAGGATGCGACGTCTCTGGCAGCGGCATCAGGCGCTGCGATGATCTCGACCTCCGTAGCGGCGGGAAACTTCTCGCACTGTCGGGGATGCGCTCCGCAAGCGAGCGATGCAACACTTTTCAGATTCAAAAGTCACTCAAGCTTAGTTTCAAGCTTCCCAGCTCAGGTACAACTTCCAGAGGCCCCACAACTGGATCAAGCACTCTAGGAAGGACAGAACTCTCTCAGCAGAGTTCAGGGAAGCTGGGGGTGAAGTCCTTTTGTTCCTGGGACTTCAAAACAGGGAGCCAGCTCTTCTCAGGCCCTTGGAGATTCCTTCAAGACAGGGGACACAGCACACAGCAAAGTCCTTCCCCTCTCCTTGGCAGCAAAGCAACAGGTCAGTCCAGCAGAGCAACAGCAGGACAATCTTCCTTCTTCAGTTTCAGCTTTCTCCTTGGCAGAGGTTCCTTCTTGATTTCCAGGATGATCTAATTTTCTGTTGTCAGGGGTCCTGTACTTATACCCCTAAAGTCTTTGTTCTCTCTGTGCATGTGGGCCCTGAGCCCGGTCTGAACCAGTTCTGGGTGTTTCCTGAGTACTTTGTTTTGCTGGCTGCTTCTTTCCTTTCAGAGTGAGGGGCAGGGTCATCAGCCGCCCAGCAGGGGGGTGGAGCCAGCATTGTGGGGGGAAAGCCCAGCCCTGGAGCACTTTGTTGACATGATTCCTTCTCTCCTTTCACAGTGCAGGGCGGAGACATCAGACGCACCACAGGGGGTGGAGCCTGCACTGTGGGGGGCGGGCACAGTCCTATTCAGGCCCAGGTGCTAACTCCTCCCACCACTCAAGTTGCAAATGCAGTCATTCAGCCTAGGGCTGACTCAGCCAGCCTCCTGGGGAATTCCCCAGCCCCTGTCACTCTCAAACCAGACAGTCAATACACAAACAGGCCCAGGCACACAGAAGGGTCAGACAAGAGAACAGCAACTTTCTAAAAGTGCTGTTCTCAAACACAGGATTTAAAAACAACCTTTCCTAAAAGATGTGTTATTAAATTCTGAGTTCAGGGATACTAGATACTTATGTCCTATCTTGTTCCTATGGGAAGAAATGCTGTTAACCACTGTAGCCAGCGTCCCCCATGTTAATCTATGGAGCAAGATAGCCTTACAATAGTGAAAAACGAAAATGGCTGTAATTCACTACCAGAACATGTTACCTGCACCAGTACATGCTCTACATTTCACATACACTGCACCCTGCCCAGGGGGGTACCTTGGGCCTTCCATAGGGGTGACTGATGTGCACAAAAAGGGAAGGGTTAGGCCTGGTCAGTGGGAACACTGACCAGGAGGACATGGCAGTTCTAAACTGCCCATAGGCACTGCAGTGTCAGGCCTGAGACATCATTTTAGGGCTACTCCTGTGGGTGGCACAATCAGTGCTGCAGGCCCACTAGTAGCATTTGTCATCACCAGCCCTGGCACACCCAGTGCACTTTACTAGGGACTTCATGGTGATACAAATATGCCAAACATGTATATCCAATTAGAATAACACTTTACATAGAGAGCATATGCACTTTAGCACTGATCAGCAGTGGTAAAGTGCGCAGAGTCCTATTGCCAACAGCCACGGGTCAGGAAAAATAGGGGAGGGAGAAGCAAAAAGTTTGGGGATGACCCTGCAAGAAAGGCCAGTTCCAACACAACCCCCTTCCAGCCTAAAGCCAGGGTAGACCAAACGATACCTCAATGGTATTCCCTGCTTAAGGCGATAGAACACGGGAACTGGCCCACACAGCAGGGCAGTCCTGTTCTACGCCGTCCTAAACCCAGTTGGATCACTCTATCCATACTCTCAGGGTCCACCATGCCAATCCATGTGGAAACCTTCTCCTCACCTGTGGACACCACCTGTGCAGCACCTAACTTTAATTTCCTCACAGGTGTGTCCCAACAGACCGACAGCAAGCCAAAGTGACCACCGCCAGTGATCAGGGATAAGACCCAGGCCTTATGCCTCTCAGGGCTCTCAAACCCCTGTGGCGTCAGAGGGTGGGGGGCAGTAGCCCCACGTGCTTGGCACCCTTTGTTCACTCCCTCTCTTGTCAGGTCAGGTCTGACACTCTGGCACTGACCCACAAGTCCCGGACCTGTATCCGGTGGCTGGACAGGAGGCTGGGGTGGGCTTCCCCACACCCGGTCCTCCTCTACCTTGGGGCTCTGTACCCTCCCACCTGGAGCGGTACCCCCTTCTAGAATAGCCAGGGCACCTGTGGCAGGTGTCCCGCACCATTCATCCACCAGTTCAGGGGTGCTATCCTGCAACTGGTATTCCAGGTCAAGGGGGACACCCCAGACCTGGCCCTCCAACCTAGGCTCCAAAGCCTCCAGGTCAGACAGCACCTGAACCTGGCTTCCCCACCCAGGGACTAACCCCTGCAGTGGGACACTTGCCTGGCGCACCAGGACTTCACTCACTGAGGTGCCTATACTGGTAGACAGTACCCACCTGGCCAACACAACGGTGCGGCCCAGTCCACCCCCAGGGTGAGACTCCTGTCCTCCTTCCAGGGGCAACCCTGTCCACCAAGACAACCAAGAACACAACTTTCCTACCAGTTCAGGACCTCCCTCCAGCAACTGGTCTCTCAACCTAGGGTTTAACCCCTCAGGTTGTACCGGGGTCAGAAGCGAGGACTCCCTCCCTCTGCACCCCCTTCCAGAGCGCTGCATCCTCCCTACTGGAGGGGTACCCCTGGGAACCATCTTGGTCAGGGCACTGGTTACAGATGCCCTTCCTTCCAGGTCAGGCAGATCCTGAACATTGTCTCCCAGCCCAGGGACCAAAACCTGCGGTTGTGCACTTGCCTGGCACGCCAGGACTTCTGGGGACTCGCATAGTACCCCCTTGAGGGTGACACACAACTCATGTGTCCTGTGACAGTCTGCCTGGCGCAGATCTCCTGACCCCTGTCCACCTGACAGCGCGGGAAGATCCCCCAGGACAGAAGTGAGGTCACCATGGTCACTCACTGGGGACTCAGCCCTTCCGACTGGTCCCTGACCCACTGGTTCTCCCACTGGGGACTCCTTCCCCCTCTCACCCCTCAGTCTGGACTTCTGTACCCTCCCAAATGGAGCGGCACTGCCAGACACCAGAACTGATGGAGGCCTGGTTACAGGCACTCCCCGTTCACCAGACACTAGGAGATCCTCCTCAAATGGCCTACAAGTACAGTCTAGGTCCCCAACCTGGTGTTCCCTTAAGGAACCCTCCAGGCCCTGAGACTGGGTTTCGGGCACCGTGAGACACACCGTCCCACACTCACTCCTTCTCCACTGAGACCGGACATGAGCCCCTACACCCCTCCCACTACACTGAGACCTAACTGGGCTACACTGAACCTCTTCCACCTCACAGGTCTGGAAGATATCTAAGCCACTCCTTTTGGGATCACTCCCCAATGCCTCCTCAGACTCTCTGGAATCCACCAAGAGGTCTGCCTCCAACGCAAGCTCTCTGGGATCAGAGAACTCACACTCCACCGGGTGTTGGCAGAGCTCTGCAAAACAGGGACTTAAAATATGCTCTCCAACAAATGAATCACACAGCCCCCCACAGTTGTTAACCAAGCTACCCTTTGCCTCACCCTCCAGTGCCTCACACAAGTACCCCACACCACTCTCCTGAGACTGGCAAGACAGTATCTGACTGTCTCTGTCACACAACCCACAATCTTCTGGCTGGTCTTCACACACACACACCAAGGTTTCTACCATGGGGGAACCCCTCTCCCTGTACCTCTCATCTAGAGTCAGTAGAGTGTCCCTCCCACCACTAGGAATATGGTCCCCTGTGCCAGTCCCCCAATCTAATTCAGGGACACTGCACTCCAATGGAACTAAATCATAAACCTGAACCCCCTGGTGTATGTCGACCCCCTCCCTCAAGTCAGGCGCCACATCTCTGGGTGTTTGTACCTTTCTCTCAGCACTAGATATCATAAACATGCTGCCACCATCTGAGCTGGACTCCACCTCCAACTCAGCAAAGCTCCTTCCTTGAGCATCCCATTTTTCTTTCTGGCCTAAGGCCCACCGGATCATACCTTCCTTATTTAGCCGGTCTAATTCTCTGCACCTTTGCTCAGCAGCAAGGAGCCACTCATCTTTCTCTTCCTCACTGTCAGAGAAGTCCTCCTCCTCAGAATCATCTGCTAATGTTGCTTCCCAAATTCTGGCCTCATGGGAATACAGGCATGCCTCAAGATCCCTCCTTGTGGAACCTTTCTCCACGGGCAGCCCCCTCTTCTTGCAAAAGGCTTTTATCTCCTCTTCTGTGTAGATGCACAGGTGGAAAAAGTTGACTTCCATTTTGGCAGGATTTTACAGGTGCAACATTAGCCAGAGTCTCAATATCCAAAAAATACTTTCAGGAGGACACCGGAAAAAACAAACAGTATGTGGTGGCGTAGTGGTCTGCACTCACTAGTGATGTACACCAATTACTGTGGGTCTAGTACAAATACAAGTTCAAATCCCACCGCCTGACCACCAATGTTAGATCTGGAGGTCTCTAGTTGGCAGAGGTAGGTACCACTGTCCAAATAGGGACCCTTGCTTCTAGTCAGGGCAAGGACATAACCCTCTGAGATAACCCCTGCTCACCCTCTAGGTAGCTTGGCACGAGCAGTCTAGGCTAACCAGAGGCAATGCGTAAAGTATTTGTACCAACACTCACAGTAACACAGTGAAAACACCACAAACTGACTCCACAACAGTTTAGAAAAATAAAGGTATTTTTAATCTAAACTACACAAGACCAAAACGACAAAAATCCAACATACACAGTTCAAGAATATGGTTTCAAAAAGAGTTCTTAAGGTTGCGTTAGAATTCTCTACGTTGCGATAGAATTCTCTACTGATGCGTGAAAAGTTCACAGTTGCGTCACGTTTACTCACAGTACCTTTTAGTTGCAACAAAGTTCCAAAAGCAGAAGCTGGTGCGGTGGAAAACAAGCGATGCGTTGCTCCTGAGACCCTGGGGAGGCGATGCGACAGCCCCGCTGCAGCAGCGGGCGTGTTGCGACGAATCCGGTCTGTATGGGGAGGAAGGCCACTTGTATGGATTCCGATGCGTAGGTTCCGTAGGAAGTCTGTTCTCGCAAAGGCACGATGCGACGATCTCGTAGGGGCTGCGACGATCTCCGGGGCGACGATGCGCGGTCCAGCGGGGATCCTCTCTCTCGCAGCTCCTTGATGCGTTGATTCTGCGACGATGCTCGCAGCGACGTGATGTGGTCCGCAAGCAAGCGGTGCGGCGATCTCACCCAGCGACGACAGGCTCTGCGACGATACTCGCAGCGATGTTCGATTCTCCCGCACCGGTCTGGTGCGTCCCGCAAATGAAGGATGCGACGTCTCTGGCAGCGGCGTCAGGCGCTGCGACGATCTCGACCTCCGTAGCGGCGGGAAACTTCTTGCACTGTCGGGGATGCGCTCCGCAAGCGAGCGATGCAACACTTTTCAGATTCAAAAGTCACTCAAGCTTAGTTTCAAGCTTCCCAGCTCAGGTACAACTTCCAGAGGCCCCACAACTGGATCAAGCACTCTAGGAAGGACAGAACTCTCTCAGCAGAGTTCAGGGAAGCTGGGGGTGAAGTCCTTTTGTTCCTGGGACTTCAAAACAGGGAGCCAGCTCTTCTCAGGCCCTTGGAGATTCCTTCAAGACAGGGGACACAGCACACAGCAAAGTCCTTCCCCTCTCCTTGGCAGCAAAGCAACAGGTCAGTCCAGCAGAGCAACAGCAGGACAATCTTCCTTCTTCAGTTTCAGCTTTCTCCTTGGCAGAGGTTCCTTCTTGATTTCCAGGATGATCTAATTTTCTGTTGTCAGGGGTCCTGTACTTATACCCCTAAAGTCTTTGTTCTCTCTGTGCATGTGGGCCCTGAGCCCGGTCTGAACCAGTTCTGGGTGTTTCCTGAGTACTTTGTTTTGCTGGCTGCTTCTTTCCTTTCAGAGTGAGGGGCAGGGTCCTCAGCCGCCCAGCAGGGGGGTGGAGCCAGCATTGTGGGGGGAAAGCCCAGCCCTGGAGCACTTTGTTGACATGATTCCTTCTCTCCTTTCACAGTGCAGGGCGGAGACATCAGACGCACCACAGGGGGTGGAGCCAGCACTGTGGGGGGCGGGCACAGTCCTATTCAGGCCCAGGTGCTAACTCCTCCCACCACTCAAGTTGCAAATGCAGTAATTCAGCCTAGGGCTGACTCAGCCAGCCTCCTGGGGAATTCCCCAGCCCCTGTCACTCTCAAACCAGACAGTCAATACACAAACAGGCCCAGGCACACAGAAGGGTCAGACAAGAGAACAGCAACTTTCTAAAAGTGCTGTTCTCAAACACAGGATTTAAAAACAACCTTTCCTAAAAGATGTGTTATTAAATTCTGAGTTCAGGGATACTAGATACTTATGTCCTATCTTGTTCCTATGGGAAGAAATGCTGTTAACCACTGTAGCCAGCGTCCCCCATGTTAATCTATGGAGCAAGATAGCCTTACAATAGTGAAAAACGAAAATGGCTGTAATTCACTACCAGAACATGTTACCTGCACCAGTACATGCTCTACCTTTCACATACACTGCACCCTGCCCAGGGGGGTACCTTGGGCCTTCCATAGGGGTGACTGATGTGCACAAAAAGGGAAGGGTTAGGCCTGGTCAGTGGGGACACTGACCAGGAGGACATGGCAGTTCTCAGGCCTGAGACATCATTTTAGGGCTACTCCTGTGGGTGGCACAATCAGTGCTGCAGGCCCACTAGTAGCATTTGTCATCACCAGCCCTGGCACACCCAGTGCACTTTACTAGGGACTTCATGGTGATACAAATATGCCAAACATGTATATCCAATTAGAATAACACTTTACATAGAGAGCATATGCACTTTAGCACTGATCAGCAGTGGTAAAGTGCGCAGAGTCCTATTGCCAACAGCCACGGGTCAGGAAAAATAGGGGAGGGAGAAGCAAAAAGTTTGGGGATGACCCTGCAAGAAAGGCCAGTTCCAACACTGTCTATAATGGAAAATAAATATTAAAATAACCGTTTCATTATTGTCATATTTGATGAAGGATAGGCTAGACTTACATATAAATATAAATGACTGTTACTTCTCGGCAGATCACTGTGACCGGATCATTCGGATGGAAGGTAACCGCGTTCTCTTCTTCCTAGATCGAGAGCGCCGAAAACCATTTTCTTTGATTTCATATACGAATTACTTCAGTTCGATACTTCTTCTTTGTGTCTAACAGCGATTTTCTAAGAAGACATAATATATAGCAATCGCTAATGAAATTCGAGTCAAACAGTTAGATTCCCGACCGAAGCGAACCTACATAGTTTAGGATGTTAACGCAATTCCCTTAGCATTCCTTACTGTTTAAGAGGGGATGGAAACTGCATGAAAGTAGGGCCCCGGCGCTGCAAAGGATGGCTGCTGGCGTCTCACGGCCGTTATGGGTAGTATCATCTGTTGTACTTCAGAACCCGTCTTTAAATACACAAATCAGATGTCACGTGATTTGTCTAGTCTAAGAGTTTGTTCTATTTTACTGAACCGAATTGATATGTTGTTAGTGAATGATAACCTTCTTTAACATTATGTAATTGAATGTAATTGAAAGAATTTTTATATTTTTCTTTTAATATATGTATTTCAGAGAAAATTTGTGGCTCCTGAAGAAGGCGTTTTCAGAAACACCGAAACGCGCGTCGAGAAAGTATTGTCTGCCACCTGTTGCGTCTTTTAAATATTATGTGATTATAATTTTTATGAAAAAATGTATAAAATTTGGGATTTTGGAATTTGCTAGTTTCTATGCAACAAGTATGTATGTATTATATGTGTTTTTTATATGAATATCTATTAAATGGAATAGAGTTTTTTTATATCTGAACAAACTTGTTAGTATAATTTTTATGTCAACAAACCTTCCCTTTTTGCCTATTAGAATTGTGTTATTATTCACACACACCTGGGGTGAATTTATGACATTGTTCTGCATTCTGTCCATCAACTGTTCTTTTTACATTTGTCACCCCAAGTGGGACGGGTATGCCCAGAGGTGGGTCCCATGCTCTCCGTGCCATCAATCAATCAAGCTATCCTGGCTGATGAGGGCTGCAGTTTTTGCACGGGATCGCCTACCTTGCATCTCATTTTCGTTAACTCTCTCTAACAGAAGTGGTGATCTTAAAAATGCATGTTTTTGGCAGAATACTGGCACTAACTGAGGTTTGCATCAACTTGTGAATACAGCAATAAAAAACAAGCATTTGCAATGCAATAGGTCTCTCATTAATTAAGTTTGAGCTATTGCCATTGCTAAATATTGCAACACCAATTGCAACAAAAGTCTATAAATTGTAGGCCAAAAAATTGTGCATTTATTTTTGTTGCAATCGTGGCATGCTGTGCTTTAGAAGAATATGTTTAAAAGTAAAGTGTGCCATACTGCGATTGCTACAATAGTTAATTGTGAATGTGTCTGTTAACAATTGTTGTGTGCACCAATGGCTGGTGTTGTGTGTGTGTCTGGTGGAAGCGTGCACTGATGGCTGGTGTTGTGTGTCTGTTGAAAGCGTGCACTGACGGTTGGTGGTGTGTGTGTGCCTGGTGAAAGCATGCACTGATGGCTGGTGGTGTGTGTGTGCCTCGTGAAAGTGTGCACTGATGGCTGGTGGTGTGTGTGTGTGTGCCTGGTGAAAGCGTGCACTGACGGCTGGTGGTGTGTGTGTGCGCCTGGTGAAAGCGTGCACTGACGTCTGGTGGTGTATGCCTGGTGGAAGCGTGCACTGATGGCTGGTGGTGTGTGTTCCTGGTAAAAGTGTTCACTGACGGCTGGTGGTGTGTGTGCCTGGTGAAAGCATGCACTGATGGCTGGTGGTGTGTGTCTGGTGAAAGCATGCACTGACGGCTGGTGGTGTGTGTGTGCCTGGTGAAAGCGTGCACTGACGGCTGGTGGTGTATGTGTGTGCCTGGTGAAAGTGTGCACTGACATCTGGTGGTGTGTGCCTGGAGGAAGAGTGCACTGATGGCTGGTGGTGTTTGTGCCTGGTGAAAGCGTGCGCTTGCGACTGATGGTGTCTGTGCCTGGTGAAAGTGTGCACCAGTGGTGGGGTTGTGTGTGTGTGGTTGTGTGTGTGGTTGTGGTTGTGTGTGTGTGTGATTGTGTGTAACCCTGGGCGAAGCACTACGCTCCGCTCGCGGAGTTTGCGAAGTTTTTGCAACTTCGCACTACGTGAGCGGCACGTAGCACAGTACGAACATGCGTAGTGCAGCGTAGCGTAGTGCAGCGCTCATTTTTTGCTTGTTCGCGGTCCTGAACGTCATGTTCGCGACCGCGAGCAAGCAAAATGACATCCCGGCGAGATTCTAAACGCGAGGAGGTCAGGTTTCTCATTGTGAGTGGTTGCGCATGCTCGCGACCGCTCTCAATGAGAAACTACCTGTTCGCGTTGAGAAAGCTGCCGCGAGAGTACTAATCTCCTCGAGCAGCAGAAAACTACAGCTCACACTGTGCAAGATGCCGTTTTCAATGCTTGCACAGTGCCGGATGCTTGTCCGCACTGTGCAATCATTGAAAACGCATCTTGCACAGTGCGAACATGCAACTACGCAGCTCGCGTAGTGCTACGTGAAGTTCGCGTAGTGCGAAGTGCACTTCGCGTAGCTTCGCGTAGCTCTACTTCGCGAACTACGCTGGTTGTGTGTGTGTGTGTGATTGTGTGTGGTTGTGTGTGTGTGTGTGTGTGTGGTTGTGTGTTAATAGATATTACAGTTTTATGGCTAACCTAGATCTAAGGGTCAATATCAAAAAAAACTTTTGCCATGACCTCTGGGTCAAAAAAGAAGAAAACCCGGAGTACTTATATAGAGCAAACTAAGTTGGAATCCACCACCGTATATCCCTATCTTTGAATTTTAATTGACGATAAGTGCTCCTGGAGACAGGCAATAGAGGCCAGGAAACTTTTGTTTATTAGGGCCACATTGGCTTTGGTTAATTTTGCACACAGGCTCGGTAAAAGACCACCGGCAGAAAGGATACAAATTTACCAAGCCAAATGTGTTAGTGTGGCGATATATTGAGCAGGGGTGTGGGGTTATGCTAAAGTGGATGCTCTCCAAAAGGTAGAGAATACCTTTTTGAGGTTCCTCCTAGCGGTTCCGCATGGCACCTCTACTTTTAGCTGCCACACGGAACTGGGTTTGCCATATATTACAGACCTGGTGAAACTCCAACATTTCTCTTATGGTATTGTATATGGTCATCTTCAAAATTAGTTTTTAACAGGGAACGTTTGAGCGATTGTCTGTCCCTTGAAAACTCAGATAAAATAACTTGGCTCCTGTATGTTAAAAACTTCTTGCCCAACCTAGGTCTGATAAGATATTACCATAACCCTCCATCGATAATTAAGATTCCCAGGAAAAAATGTAAGAAGTTATGTTTGGTATATATGGAGGAACTGTGCCTGGCCATGGAGTTATCAAAAAGTTCAGTACAGCATATCCTATCAGTACAAACCACCCTGACCATACAACCGTACCTGACTTTTAAATTGAAGGGTTATGATAAGTTTGTGCTTATTCGATTTAGAATGAACACATTCCATAGTCCGATCACATTCCCCAAAATCAATGATTGGTCACACTTGTTATCAGTGTGTCCCTGTGACGAAGTCTCGAAACAGTCTACACTCCATGTGGTCATGTTTTGCAGATTTTATCGCGAACCAAGAAAGCAGTGGGTAACGCCAATATTAAAGATCCTGGGTTTGCGAAAATGTTGCCCAGCTTTCCTGGCACTCCAATATCTTGAAACAGGGGGCCTCATTTATGAAAAGTGACACATCGCTGCGTGAAAACAGTGATGCGTCACTTTTCATTGTGCCCTCCTTGCAACACCAATGATGTCTCATAGTTACAGTATGACGCATCATTGCGCAAGGAGTTACAGATACGTTAGTATTTCTGACGTATCTGTATGGCGCAAAAGTGACGCATTGCTGGAGTGTGCCACAAAAGTGACGCAACTCCAGCAATGTGTCCTTTCACATGGGGCAAGCCCAATGTGAAAGGGCCTGTGTCAGTCTTACGCCTGCTGTGAGGCAGGCATAAGAAATTGACGCATTTGCGTCCTAGAAGTGGCGCAGTGAAATCTTATAGATTTCACTGCGTCACTGCTATGACCTTTTCTTGCGTCAGAACGCCCCCCTGCATACATTATACCTGGCGCAGGTATAATGTAGCGCAGGGGTTTACAAAGTGACGCATCTACCTAGATGCGTCACTTTGTAAATTTGGTGCAACAAGGCACATTTTTTACGCTGCTGGTGCGTCACAAAAAGTGAAGCACCAGCGGCGTAAAAGTGACGCACGGCCTCATAAATGAGGCCCAGAGTGTTTTGCAATTAACATGGCCAGATTTTTGAAATTGTGTCTGAAACATAGACCAAACCTACAACAGGAGCACTGATGTACTTATGATGTAATATATTTTAAAGTACTTTCTTTCGTGTAATTTTATGCACTACCCATTCTGAGCTTGTACTAATGTATCTATAGCCTGTTATGCTTAGCAATCTGTAAACATCAATTATGTTTTTCTTTTTCTTTTTATTGGCTTGTATATGGACTGTATATTTTAAAAATGAACTTTTATGTTTTTTTCTTATTATGGAAAACCGAATAAAGGAAATATGATTTGATGTGATTTGTGTGTGTGTTTGTGTGTGAGGTTGTGTGTGTGGTTGTGTGTGTGGTTGTGGTTGTGTGTGTGGTTGTGTGTGTGGTTTTGTGTGTGTGTGTTTGTGTGTGTGGTTGTGTGGTTGTGTGTGGTTATGGTTGTGTGGTTGTGTGTGTGGTTGTGTGTGTGTGTGGTTCTGTGTGGTTTTGTGTGTGGTAGTGCGTGTGGTTGTGTGTGTTGTGTTTGTGGTTGTGTGTGTGGTTGTGTGGTTGTGTGTGGTTGTAGTTGTGTGTGTGGTTGTGTGTGTGGTTGTGGTTGTGGGGTTGTGTGTGTGGTTAGATGTGGTAGTGTGTATGTGTGGTTGTGTGTGTGGTTGTGTGTGTGTGGTTGTGTGTGTAGTTGTGTGTGTGGTTGTGTGTGTGTGGTTGTGTGTATGTGGTTGTGTGTGTTTGTGTGTGGCTGTGTGTGGTTGTGTGTGTGGTTGTGTGGGTGTGGTTGTGGGTGTGGTTGTGGTTGTGTGTGTGGTTATGTGGTTTGTTGGTTGTGTGCGTGTGTGGTTGTGTGTGGTTGTCACTGGGTGGAAGAAGGTAGTAAATGAGCCAACGGAGCAGGGACGGGTGAAAAAACGTTTAAACCGCTCCCCATATAAAAGCAACAAGCGCCGAAAACACAACATCAGTATATCTGGGGATTTAACATTCCTGCAGCTGAGGTGCCTCATAGCCTTTAAATTATGGCCCTCAATGTGCTGCCGTGGTGTTAGTCGGTGAGGCGTTTGAGGTCTCATGTAAAAGGCAGCAGTTGGGTAACATGTGCACAACAAGGTCGGACCTTGTAAAGCCCATGCGAGGAGAGCAGGCACGTCAGTAGAAAAGAGCCCGACTAGCATGAAAAACCAACAAGAAGCATAATATGACAATCATGGGAAAAAACATGACAGACAACAAGACAACTGGACAATAATAAACAACAAATGCATACACACCAAATTACAATACAGTGATTATGCAGTAAGTTGAATATACAGATCAACCAGAAAAGAAAGCACCGATGTGCGTTTCGGAGTGGAAAACTGAAAACTCTTGCATTTGTTTTTTGTAGAAATGCACAAGATGACTAAAATTACAGTGAATTCCAAAGTTACTGCATTTGCGTCATTGTTGCGCTAAATCCGAGTCAACTGTTACTTATGATAAAATAAGGACTGTAATAGAAACAAAAAATCTAACTGCAAATAAAGTTTGTTTTAGAAAAAAATAAGATGGCATTCCCAACCACTGCATCACCAGTGGTAAGAACGCAAGAAAATAAGTAAACTTATTGCACGTTTGATTTCACAAGCTCCATTATATTAACATGAGCCTAATTTTATACTGGTACCACAAATGCTGGGGGGCAAACTTACTTCAAGTCACCCAGATGGGAGATAGCAAGGAGGTAAGAAAGAGTGGTAGAGCCAAGTACCTCCATTCACTTTCTGGCCCATAGAAAGCATCGTGCCTAAACACACTGAAACAGGATTTTACAGGCACCCATTTTCGTTATGAAATAAAGCAGAATGAGAAAGCCCCTTTACCCTACTGCACAGGTGAAAGAAAGGCATAGCTGAAAGCTGCCTGGAGCACTTTTGTTTCTCATTCAATGGTGTCTCAGTTGCGCATCAGGACATCTCATGTTCAAGCTGCATCCCTCGCCAGTCCTATCAGCTTAGCTGATTGTAAACAGAATCATTGTAACCATCAGTGTGACGTCACAGGCGGGCATTAACACCCTGTCTGGTTCAAATTCTCTGTAGTAACGCACAAGCATTGGTGCCTAAAGAATTGAGGGGCATATTACCAACCAATAGAGATAATTTTTGTCTCTAACTTGTTTAGAGACAAAAATTATCGCCGCAAATCGGTGATTTTTATCGCAGATAAACCTTGCTATTAGCAAGGTTTATCGCAAATGCGATAAAAAACGGCCGCAATGCATGAATATCGCTGAAAAGTCAGCGATATTCATGCATTATCGAGCAAATGCTCTTAGCCATGTTATCCACCTCCCATTGGATAACATGGCTAAGAACTGCTGAGTGCGGGTGTTAGCTTTTGGAGATATTCGCGCTTAGCGCGAATATCTCCAAAAGTTGGTAATAGGAGATAGCGATGTTAGCGACTGTTTTCAGTCGCTAACATCTTGGCACGCCCACTTTGCATGTCATTAGTGATAAATATCACTGACATGCAAAGCGGGGCCCAAGATGGTCGCTATCTCCTACTAGCTGTTGCTAACTGGTGTTAGCGACAGCTTGGTAATAGGGAGATCATTTTATCTCTGCTTTCTTGGCTTTTAAAGCCAAAAAAGCGGAGATAAAGCCCCTTGATAATATACCCCTGAGAATGGCACTGGGGGCAGGATCTTGTTAAATTGCTACATCACCGGTGAAAAGAGACTCAGGGCCATATTATCAAGGGATTTATCTCTGCTTTTTTAGCTTTAAAAGCCAACAAAGCGGAGATAGAATTATCTCCCTATCAGCAACAGGGTGCTAACATGCAAATTCGCATGTTAGCACCCTTTTTCTCTACGCTTCCCCTTGCATCTCTTATGAGATGCAAAGGGGGCGTTCCAGAGAAAAAAAATAGGAGAAATGTTGTTAAGCGACATTTCTCCTATTATCAAGGATTTCGCTTACCCTGTTAGTGATAAAAAAAGCAGCTCTAACCGCGGTTAGCACTGCTTTTTTTACACCTGGTATTTTCCTGACTTAGCCATGATATCCTATGGAAGGTGGATATCATGGCTAAGTTTGTGAGCCCCTATCATCAAGCTAACGCCAAACTTCGAGAGATTATCGTTGGTTTTCCAGCGATAATCTCTCATTTGGCCGTTAGCGCGAGGATTTTTATCACTTCTGAGATAAACCTTGCTAATAGCAAGTTATCTCTAGGATAATTTCCGGCGATGCTTAGCGTTAAAAAATTTGTTGCTAAGCACCGTTAGCGATAAATATCGCTAATCGTTGGTAATATGCCCCTCAGTGTTTTAGAAATGAATGTTGAAAAACAGAAAGGGACTTTCCAACAATCCTTTGAAGGCACGAAATGCATGCCTCACAATTAGAATGAATTGTGTTACTAATGGTTAGCTTGTTTTAAAATACATACTGGCGAGTTACTGCAGGTTGTAAACTACAATGCCTAATAAAAGGCACCAACTGCCTGCTGACAATGGGTATGTGATTGCTGTTAAAACGGTGTCTTTTAAAAGCACTTCGCACTCTGGGACAGGAGGTTTTTAATTTAGCATAATAAAAGTGATGGGCTAACTATCCCTGCATTCAAGCCTCACTCTAGATAGAACAGATAGAACGGTACATTGTGTAGTTTTTAATAACGAAATATTTTTCCTTCATTTTTTTGATGCATCGGCTTGCTCTTGGGGCCAAAAGAGACCACTAGCTCGTCTCTGCCCATCACTTCGTTGACGTTTTTGCTGCCAATACACTGCATTGAGCGCAGAGTAGGATGGTATGAAAATTACGTGACTGATCTCCATCGAGGCTCAAGTTTAGTAAGAGACTACCTGTGAAAGAAACTTTTCACGCCGTGCGATTCAATTTCATCATATCAAATTCTTTCAACAAGCAGGGCAGACAAGGATACTCGGTTTTTCATCTCAACCAAATCCCCCCGTGGGTGCCATTAATGTGTGTACATCACCTCTGTAATCCTTCCCACCAAAGAGACACGCATTGGCCGCGCAGCCGGGCAGCAAAGAAATAATGAAAAGAAAAAACACGAGTTGTGCGCACGGGCGCGAACGACGAAAAAGGTACTGTGTACGTCGTGCGCGCGCTTCTGCGCATTATAGCAAGCTGATCGCCGGCAAAGTAGCATTTCTCAGAGCTATTAAATATCTCGGCCGAGGGCAGCTCATGCGCCGGATCAGGCCGAGACCTAAAAAGCAGCGGTAACATCAAACAATGTATCCAACAGCTGCGTTAACTCCTTGTACGTATGCCCCATATTTTTCCCTGGAAATTTGGGTACATTAAGGGGCATATTTACTAACGGTGGGCGTAATAGGCGTAGTGGGGCTTCGCGAAGTGGGCGAGAAACTACGCCCACCTATGCACTTCGCGTAGCCCCACTACCCAGTCAGTGGCCGCTGGTGAACTTTCAAAGTGGTGAGGCATAAACTGAAACAAGTAAGCTAGTGAAGAGAGCGAAACGGAAGTACTTATAGAATGTTTGGGGTGGGCATAGTTCTGTCCAGATACAAACATGGCAAAATGGGGCATTTACAATGCGATTTACACATACATTTGTTACAAAATCCAGAGGTTCGTAAGGGGTACTTTTGTTTTGTACCAAGCATGCTTTACCTTCACGAGGGGGCGTCTTAAAACTCCCTAAAAAATCGTCTCAAAACAGGCAAAATCGTGATTTTGTAATGTAATTTCCATTCAAAGTTGAATCAAATTGTTTATCAGACAGATACCCAAAAAGAATATTTAGCAGGACTTTTCATACAGTGAGGCACAACATCTGAGGTCTGTTAAATGTCATTGCAACATCAAAAGAAAATTTATACCAAGAGCCATGTGTTCCTACACTTCAAAGTTTTCCACACAAAGCACACGTCATGATTTCTTTTTACAGTTTTGTGTAGTGCAAACTGAGACAAAGAACACTGGGGTGCTCTACCCCAGCAACAGTCATATTAGGCAAGATCAGATTCATTTTTTAGGCATGGGAGATTAGGTGATTGGCCCAGATTCACAATGTGTTGATCAGACGCTGGGACTCGAACTTGCTTCTCCAGGTCCAAAGACGATACCTCTGGCCGTAACACCTCACCCGACTTGTAAATATGTCCATATTGGAAGAGTGACCTGATTGTGATAGTTCGAAGATCGTCTTTTCACAACGCAGTGCGCAGTCTTTTCAACCACAGTGCAGACAATGCAGGGCAATAGGACTGCTAGACGCGCTACAATACAGTGAGCTCAACGCTGTAAAAGGCCACTGTCAGCAAGTGGAATATTTCAACTGCATCGCAGGTCACAATAACAATTGAGTTTATTGTTTGGTGAGAGGTAGAGTGAAGCTGTGCAGGCCACAGAGTCCCTTTAAGAACATTCTCAGAGGGCTTGCAGAGAAGAGACGGTTATGGAAGAAAAAAACTTGCAGCGAGTGAGCTGGGGCTTCACAGTTTCAATTATTTAATACAGGAGTCAAAATCTGACTTTACTATTTGAAAGCATACAATTTGTAGACTAAATACTAACATAGCAGCAAGTGCCAGGAGACCAAAAATCACTTTTTAACTAGTGGCATTGATTCTTAGGGAAGCAGATGCACTTCACTCATACATTGCTGCTGTCGAAAGTCTTTGACAGCTACGTCGGTGTACCCACTGTATCAAATTTTCTTTGTCCCAAGTGGCACAAATAAGTACACAGTCATGCCATCAGGTTCCCTTGGCCTATGATGTAGGCCTTCCTTTTATAATAACGCGCCTCATTACCGCATTGGGTGCAGCAAAGCACCGACCATTGAAGATTGAAAGTGAAGATAGACTGGGGTTGTGTGGGATGCGGGTGGGTGAGTCCCATCTATTGTCTAGTTTAAGGCGTGTTGAGTGGCTGCCTATGTGTGATGTGGGTCATAGCGCGCAGTTTCACGGCGCTGAACACAAAGGATCAAGTGCTCCTGATGGCAAACACAGGGTGTAAAGAGGTAAGCCCTGCCTCCTGACATCACCCGGCTGTCAAGATGTGATGCATACACAAGTGCACATCACTGCCCTGCCAGGGCCTGGCTGTCTTACCATAAACCTCGGGCCAGGCAGCCAGGTGCCGTGCATTTCAAAAGTAATGTTGTGGTATAAAAAAGAAGAACTGCAAATGTGAAGAATCATGCCGGCACTTGAGGGGCGTCGCTTCGGAGTCCCAAGGAACAAGCCACTAACTGCTCTTGTGTGCCTGCTCTCTACTCACCAGAGAAATCCTGCTTTGGGACACAAACGAGCTCACTAAATCCGTTTTAGGAGTGCACAAGCGTTTACTTAACTTTCTCCTTTGTTAGGCGCCTTCATGAACTGTAAGTACACACCAGGAAGCAGAAAGCAGCCAATGTTGCACTAACATCAATAGCCCATTTAATTATACATTACACTTTTTTGTGGTATTTTCAATATTGGCCGGTGGAACTTTCACTTTTTAGGGGCATATTCTCAAGGACTTATCGCCGAGTTATCGGCACTTTATCGCAGCCAAAGTCATGATAAATTTATAGCCCCATTCACAAGCTGGTGATAACAACCCATATCACCAATTTACCTGCGAAAGCACCTGCAAAAAACCTCGCCACAGATGACCCCGGCAACTAACGCTAATTAGATGCAGAGTAGGCGTTGCATGGCAAAAAGCTGCGCCAACAACACGTCACAACATTCTCAACGACCAGCCAGATCAGCGATAAGATCACAAAACACGTGATAAGGGGCACTAGCAGCAGGAATTTAACACCTGCTCCCACCTGGTGTATCGTCCACAGACCTGCCACAGGACTGAAGAGTGCCGGTGCTACGAGACCAACAAACGCAATGGTAGGCAATCCCGGGCACATGCACAACGCTTGTCACATGGAACTGTACTGTGCACGAATGCGGCATCTGTTGGTATTAGTGCCATTGGCAGTGTTGCGAATCAGTTACCGTCTGATATTTCCGGCTTTCGAACGTCACATGCATCCAGCCCTGGTTCCACTGCCGAACATGCACATTCAAGTGGCCCATTGATGTCTGCCTATCCAACACAACGGTAGCTGACCTGGATTATGACTTATGTGTACACCCCTGTTGGCCCACGAACAGATGTGCAACTGGGATACCAGTGCATGGGATTCCTTGAATTTTGGGATATCTGCTGGCAGTTAGGGATGGTAGATTGCACAAGTCATCGTGTGCAGTGACCACATCGAGGCGCTCCCCTGTGTGGCGGATTGGTGAAACGGCATGGATGGAGCACATCTCTCCGGACCAGTTAATGGATTGGCTCTCCCGCGTTTTCGTTGAACTCGAGAACAACGTACTTCTTTAACTGATTGCCCATGAAGCTGCGCTCGCATTCAAGGACGAGTAACTACGTTCCTGCAGCCACAACTGATTGACACCCAGAGCACAGGTCCCAACACCTTGTTGCATCGTGGAGGAATGGTCACATATCCTAGAACAACAGTGGACATTTCTGCATTTGCACGGACTCAGAATGCATGTTCGAGTTGCTACACACCTGTGCAAGGTGATGCAGTCCCATGGGCGGAGCTGGACAGCGTCGTTTGGCAACATTCCTAAATCGGAAATACTGCTGTAGGGAGACTACACACATGGCAATGTAGCATGACATGTGACCTTGTCAGACCCTTTCACCTACTCACTGTCAGCAGAGCAGACAGTTGGCGCAATCAGGTGGCACAGCACTATGTAGATCCCATGGGGTGTGAGTCATGTGCCCTGACACGGGGTAATGAGCAGACGCCAAACATCACATAACTCCCCCAGCAAGGCAAGGTGGGCTGAGACCGTTGCACAATTGCCCACAATGATTTGTGTTTATTTTTGTGTCACCATTCCTTGCACCTCTACTTGCCTGTGAGCGTCTTAAGCATTTGTCTGCATGTTGTTGCCCTTCCCTTGCCCGTACTGACACGCACATGCTAATAAAATCTATGCAATTACACCAGTGTACAACTGGCCAGCTACCGATTCTGAAATTTCTACACACAGCCCTAATTTATACATGGACGTGGGGCTACGCTGGGGGGTTGCTAGTTTGTTGTACATGTGCAATGAGGCCCCAGCTAGTTCACACCTTCGCAGTCATCTAATTGGCCATGTGGGTCAGGATAAAACGTGTGCATTGATGTCATTTACCAGGGTGTGTATTTTAGTGCAACCGTTGTCCCCTCATACATCTATACTTTTATACTTGAGTGAACATAGACATGACACATCTGTGTGATTTTGAATGTTTTATTCACATTCTGTGGAGTGTCGGAGCTGGAGCAGTACATTGCCATGCCAGGCCCACATCACATGGTTGCTCAGTGGTGGGCCAACCATAGTCCTTGGGGGAATAAAAAGTTAATTGGAATAGGAAGAGTTCAGTCTGCAGCCGGAATGCTGTGTCATTGGTAACCACAGCAGATATGGCAGTCCATGTCGGGGTCCAGGTGACTGTCGCAGAGTGTTTCGGGGGACAGTGGGAGGTGTTTTTCCAGGGCATGATGCAGAGGGCTAAACCAGGCAGGGACAGGCCATATGGTGGGGGTGGAATCTACTATCTCCTTCCTCACACATTCATTACCATCCACATCTTACTCCTCTGATATGTCTTCTGTGTCCGGTGTGGCAGGTGTGTGTGGTGGTGTTATGGCTGCATCACTGTGTGACACAGACACATCAGGGGGCAAAGGTGGTAGGGCTGCATCACTGTGTGCCTATGACACATCAGGGAGCGGAAATGTGTGTGCCAAAGTTCCTGCAGCAGTCATCTGGGACAGGCTCTGTGGCAGCAGTGGCAAGATGAGGATCTGCAGGGCATGTAAGATCCCAGCTACATCTCGCTAGTGTTCAGCATGGCAGCCATAGTTCCGGCCTGCATCGGCTCCATGGTCTCCATTGTCCTCCACATCAGTGCAAGCTCTGTGCTGTCATCTCTGGAGTCTGACTGACTGGACAGCTCTTGTATCCGAGTAATGGCTCCAGCAAGGTCACCCAAGGATTGTTGGAGAGTATGGAGCGGACAGCGGGTGTCCGTTAGGGACTGTAAGTGGTCCCTGATGAGACTCAGACACCCAAATATGGCATGTAGTTTGGCTAACTCTGGGACCTACTCGACACCAACGCCCCAGACGCCGCTTTCCTGACAGAGACCTGGCTGACTCCCTCCTCTGCACCTGACATCGCCATAGCCATCCCGGAAGGCTACAAGATCACCCGCAAGGACCGCCCCACCAGAATAGGAGGAGGAATTGCCATTGTCCACAGAAACACTCTTAAAATCTCGACATACACCGACGACACCCTCAGTACCGCTGAACACCTGCACTTCCAGATCCACACCGACCCCAACACCACCCTCAGAGTCACCCTCATCTACAGACCCCCTGGACCCCGACCGCAGTTCAGCTACTCCATCACCGACTTCATCAGCACACACGCCCTCGCTTCCACGGACTACATCCTCCTCGGGGACCTGAACTTCCACCACGAGAACAACAACAACACCAACTCCTCCACCCTGATCGACAACCTCGGCAACCTCAGACTCAGACAACTCATCACAACACCCACTCACTCTGCCGGCCACACGTTTGATCCCATCTTCTCAGCAAGCACCCACGTCTTCTTCGACCGCACCACCGAACTCCACTGGACCAACCACCGCTGCATCCACTTCACCTTCCAGAAACCCACCACACACCACCGGAACCCAGCAGATGTCGCGCCGCAGCTGGGGCAAGATCACCGAGGACCTTCTAACCGCCGCCCTCGCCCAGAGCCCACCCGCGGACCCGACCAACACCGACGCCGCAGCCTGCAGCCTGCAGCCTCAGACAATGGATCAACGACTGCGCCAACACCTTCGCCCTGCTCAAGAAGCCCCCCAACACCCACACCAGCAAGAGAGCCAGCTGGTTCACCAAAGACCTCCAGGCCTCCAAGCAAACCTGCCGAAAACTAGAAAAAAACTATACCCATGAAAGAACACCGGAAAGCTACACAGCCCACAGAAACACCACTCGCCGACATCACAAAAAGGACCGCCTTCAGAGACCGCATAGACAACAACGCACACAACAGCAAAGAATTCTTCAGCATCGTAAAAGCTCCAATACCAATGACATCCCACCGTTACAAGACCAGTGCGACTCACTGGCCACCTTCTTCCATCGCAAGATAGCAGACATCCACAACAGCTTTGATGCCGTCACCCCGCTCTTATGACCACCCCCGCACCTATCGCCTGCTCGCCTGGACCAACATCAACGACACCATCAAGATCATGAACACCGTTCACTCCGGATCCCCGGAAGACACCCTGCCCGCAACACATCTTCAACAAAGCCAGCAGCATTATCGCACCCCACCTCCGGAAATCCATCAACATCTCCTTCGAGACAGCGACCTTCCCGGAGAGCTGGAAGCACGCAGAGATCAACGCCCTACTAAAGAAACCCAAGGCGGACCCCAAGGACCTCAAGAACTTCCGACCCATCTCCCTGCTCCCGTTCCCAGCGAAGGTCATCGAAAAGGCCGTCAACAAACAACTGACCAGCTTCCTCGAAGAGAACAAAATCCTGGTCCCATCCCAGTCTGGGTTTCGCAGCAACCACTGCACAGAAACTGCCCTCATTGCCGCCACCGACGACATAAGGATCCTGCTCGACAATGGAGAAACCGCAGCCCTCATCCTCCTGGACCTGTCAGCTGCTTTCAACACAGTCTGCCACCGCACACTAAGAGCACGCCTCCACAACGCCAGAATCCAAGAGAAGGCCCTGGACTGGACCACCTCCTTCCTCAACGGGAGAACCCAGAGCGTCCGCCTCCCCCTTCCGCTCCAAAGTCACCAAGATCGTCTGCGGCATACCCCAAGGCTCATCCCTCAGCCCAACGTTGTTCAACTTCTACATGGCACCACTCGCCCACGTCGGCCGACAACACGACCTAAACATCATCTCCTATACCGTCAACACCCAGCTGATCCTCTCGCTCACCAAGGACCCCCACACCGCCAAAACCAACCTCCATGAAGGACTGAAGGCAGTCGCCGACTGGAGGAGGAACAGCCGACTGAAGCTGAACTCAGACAAGACGGAGGTCCTCATCTTCGGTTCCTCCTCCTTCGACTGGGATGACTCCTGGTGGCCGACGGTACTAGGAGCAGCCCCCACACCCACCAACCACGCACAAAACCTAGGGGGTCATCCTCGACTCCACACTCTCCATGACAAAGCAGGTCAACGCCGTCTCCCCCTCCTTCTTTAACACCCTTCGCATGCTTCGCAGGATCTTCAAGTGGATTCCCACTGAAACTAGAAGGACGATAACCCAGGCCCTCATCAGCAATAGACTGGACTACGGCAACGTACTTCCGGCCAAACTCCTGAAACGACTCCAACGCATCCAGAACGCCAACGCAAGCCAGATGCTCAACATCCACAGCCACATCACACCCCACCTGAAGGACCCGCACTGGCTCCCCATCAACAAGAGGATAACCTTAAAGCTCCTCACCCACGCACAAAAGGCACTCCATGACACCGGACCAGCGTACCTCAACAGCCGACTCAGCTGCTACACCAGCTCTGCTCAGCTGACCGCACCCTCGCCTCAGTCCCCCGCATCCAAAGAGTGACCATCGGCAGCAGATCGTTCTCTCACCTCGCCACCAAGATGTGGAACACCGTCCCCATCTGCCTACGGCAGACCGAAGACCTCCTGACCTTCAGGAGACTCCTCACGACCTGTCTCTTCGAACAGTAGCAGCGTCCCCCTCCCATAGCGCCTTGAGACCCTCACGGGTATGTAGTGTGCTTTACAAATGCTATGATTGATTGATTGCCATGAGGTCACACCCCAGCCGCAGCTGACCAGCCATCTTCTCCTGGCACCCTAACACACACAGCGTTGGAAAGCAATGTGTTGGTCCCGGGAGACCTGTGAGCCAGCATGGTGGTGGGTGCTTCCTGCTGTGTGATCTGTGCAGGGGTTGGGGTCACCTCGATGCAGCTCGGTTGCCCTGCTCCTGGAGGTGGGATGCGGAGGCTGTCTACGATACGTTGGAGGGTGTTGGTGCAGATGACCAGGGTGTCCTCTTCATCATCACTGAAGATATGCCTGGTCTGCTCTGCAGGAGGTGGTGATTGTCCCTCCGCAAGGTAAATGGGAGATGCAGGAAAACAGTGTGTCCCATATATTTTGACGCATTGTACATGTTCCCAGACAGACAGCATGACAATGTACTTTGTGACTGTTTTGGAGCAGCTGGCTATTTGATGTGAGACAGTGGACATTTTGACTATGTGACAGATATGCTGTTGTACTCGTACATTATCATCTCACAGTTTCATGCAATGCCAGATGTGATTGGCCAGTTGCTGAGCACAAGCGGCACCTGTTTGTGTCCTCTGCCCTGTGGTGTAAGTGTTGCACTTTGTACCACATTGTCGACAACGGTGATGTGCTGTGATTGCTATGTGTGTGTGCTGCATTGTGGGAGAGTTGCCCCTGCAGCTCTGATTTAGCGGCCCCTAATCCATTTGAGGCGGTGTGCCTTTGACTTGTGTGCTTTTCAAGTGCTGAGGTGTGGACGACTTGGGTCATTTATGCTCTTAGACGGATTTTGTGCTCTGGTGCATTGTTTGGCTGCAGATGTGTTGTTGACATCAGGGGTTGTATGTGCACGTGGCTGTGTCAGAGTGTGACCTGCTACTTTGAGGATGTGGTCCACACTCGGCCACCTCAGTGGCTTGTTGTGCACCATGTCCTGTATTTTGGCTGCAGCCATGCTAGCGGTCATGCAGCGTCACTTTCATTGTCAGTGTGGCTCACAGAGCCGCTGCTTTGCTGGATTGAGCACATGTGCATGGGTAGATTGGGGGATTGGTGATCAGGTGGGAAGCCCCTTTGTGCACATAGTGGACTGGGGCCTACTTGGTTTTTCTATGTGTGCAGCAGTGTGCCAAGGGTATCAGAGACATGTTCCACAATCATTGTGGGCGTGCAGTGTGCTACACTTGATTGTGCATGTGTGCCATTGTGTGCACAATCCTCCCAGTCCCTGGTTGTTACTCACCCTGTTGCTATTGGGTCAGGTCATGCCGAGCTTTGTCTGGGCTCCCGACACCTTGCACCATCTCCAAACTGATGACTGTGGCCACCTTTTCCTCCAGCTCATCCAGCTCCTCCTGTGGTACAGAACTCCGACCTCCTGTTGCCTTTGCTGCAGCCACGGCCGGTAGTAGGTGTAACTGCAGGGCGGTGATGTGGGGAGGGGGAGGGGCAGGGTGGGGGGTAGTAATGTATGGATTATGGACTTTAACAGGTAAGTAAACATATAAATAAATACAACGAATTTCGTTGTGCGCACTGCATCGCATTTGGTGATGCAGTGCACACAACAAAATTCGTTTTATTCATTTATATCTTTACTTACCTGTTAAAGTCCGTAATCCATACATTACTACCCCCCTCCCCACGTCACCGCCCTGCAGTTACACCTACTACCGGCCGTGGCTGCTTTGCTGCCTTCCTGTTGGCAGCGAGTTTATGTTTGGTATGGCTTTGCACATCATTCCATCCTCCCTTGACCTCCTCCATTGACCTCCTCAACACTCCGACTGCATTCATGTTGTTGACGATGAACTGCCATATTTCCATTTTGTGTTGCCAATGACGCAGTGGAGGTGACAAACAGTTGTTGGTAGTGTTCTGTCACCTCCGTGACGATGATCAGATCTTCCTGCAGACTGAATCCCTTCTTCCTCTTCCTCAGCTCCTTGCCCTTCCTCGGACACAGGGTTCCTGGCTGGTCCTCCGTGGGCTTGTGGGGTTCGGGTTGTCCTCTGCACTCGGTCTGGGTGCATCCATGGTGCTAGGCAGTTTGATTTGGTTTTGGTGTGGTTTTTTTGGTGCTTTTATAATTCATTTTCCCGCATGATGCATGGGTATTGCAGGTCTGTCGCTGGTTGTTGCTGATTTTTGTATCGCGATTTGGGCCATCACAACTGTTTTCGCGTTCATGCTTTGCATTTTTTGGCCGTTGATTTTTACGCCGTCATTTGGCGCTTTACCCTGTTACTTTCGCATGGTGCCCGCCGGGTTTGGAATACAACGTTAAAACTGTATTATTTTGACGCGATGCACAATTGTGTTAAGCTAATTTTGCGATGTTTATCACCCGTTCTTGAGAACATCCCCCTTAGTGTTTAAACTGCATGCACGTGCAGTCTAGTCGCCCTATATAAATAGAATGCGGTCTAGTCGCCCTATATAAATAGTCCCTTATGGCTCCGCGCAGCGGACGCGAGCAGCGGACGCACCGGACTAGCGCCGGAGTTTCGCCAGAGTTAAGCCCGTCTGGGTCCGGAGTTTCGCCAGAGTTAAGCCCGTCTGGGCCCGTCCGGGCCCGTCCGGGCCCAGACGGGCCCAGGGCCAGTAGCTATGCCCGAGGCGAGTCCCCAGCAGTCCATCAAGATCAGGTATACGAAGGACGAGCCCCTATCCTACCGAATACCGAAATACGATAAATGCTGCTATGTTGCCAAAGATGGAAAGCGCTTTAGGGGATGTAGAGTTTGCCAATTGGATGTAGAAGAAGCCATCCCCACTACCTTGTGTCGGCTTGCCCTGCTCAACTGCAGATCACTCCCCTGCCACGCTACAGAGATTAACTCCCTACTTCTGGACCACAAGGTTGATGCCTTGTTTCTCACTGAGACTTGGCTATCTGACACCTCGGGTCCGGATGTGGTGATAGCGCTGGCGCCGGGGTATCTGATCTACCATCTTGACAGAGGCACAGGGAGAGGGGGAGGTCTGGCCATTTTATACAGGGAGTCACTGAGTTGTAAGGCACGTGAGGCAGGGGTCAAGGACTGTGAGAGCTGCCAATTCTCACTTCAATTTTCCCCTACCTTCACGTTGACAGGCCTCCTTGTCTACCGGCCCCCTGGAAACATGGGTGATTTTACATCGTCACTAATGGAAACTACTACTCTGTTGGCCGCGGCCGCATCTAATTTCATCTTGCTAGGAGATCTCAATTGCCATTTCGATGAAGAAATTGACCCTAGGGCTACTAATTTAGTGAGTGAGCTGAGCGCCCTGCAGATGAAACTGATAAATACTGGGGCCACCCATGTCAAAGGTCATCTTCTTGACCCCATCTTTTCGAACATGACGGGTATATCCGCTATGCCTCCCCTCGCTCTTCCTTGGTCCGACCACTCACTGATCATGGCTAACTGGGAGGTTAAGTCTGATGACACGCTCCCACTCAGGGAATTTAGAATTGATAGGGCATGGTCAAGGCTCCCGGTAGAAACTTGGAATGCCCGCCTGGAGGACACTCAGCCTGAGAAGGGCTGTGATCCGGTGACTGCAGATGCTATAGTGAGGAACTGGCTGACCAATGCACTGGACCATGTGCTTCCCCTCAAGAAGATGCTTATTAGGGACAAGAGAATGGGGTCTGCCCTGTGGTATACCCCAGAGCTCAGAACCCTGAGGCAGAACTGCAAACGCGCGGAGAGATTATGGAGAAGATGCCCGGAGATAGATAGCAGGGAAAAATATCGCATGGAACTTAGAACATACAAACGTGCTATACGTACTGCTAAGGCCTCCTTCTATGGGGAGAGAGTAAATCACGCTGCGTCCTCATCCAGGGAAGCCTTCCTAGTGATGAAGGAGCTTCTTAAACCACCTGAGCCTACTCCTGTCTATGATAGACCACAGGAAAAATGTCTGGAATTAGCCACCTACTTCAAAAACAAAATTGACATTATTATTAGTTCTCTCCCCTCGGTCTTGGGAACATCGCCCCATTCTGAGGACTTCAGCATGTCGGAGAATCAACTGACGGCATTTGGCCCTGTATCTACAGGTGAAGTACTGAAGGTCCTCGGGAGCATGAAAAGCGGCTCACCTCGGGACCCAGTCCCGATGCGGTACCTAAAGCAGGCCGCCCTGGCGATAGGAGAGCCCTTGACCGATCTGATCAATCTCTCGTTCACTCAGGGGACAGTGCCACCTGACTGGAAAGGTGCGGTCGTCAAAGCGCTTCTGAAGAAGCCGGGCTTGGACCCGCAGAACTTGGCCAATTTCAGGCCCATCTCCTTATTACCAGGAGTTAGTAAGATGGCCGAGAGGCTGGCGAACCAGCGGTTATCAAACTTTCTTGAGGAGAATGGCCGGTTGAGGGACTCCCAGACGGGATTTCGACCAGGCCATGGAACGGACACGGCTCTGCTAGCAGTGGTAGAGGAGGCCAGAAGCACTTTGGATGCAGGGGGATCAGTGGCAGTGATCCTCCTGGACCTCAGTGCGGCCTTCGATACCGTCAACCATGGGGTCCTGATACAACGTCTAGCGGAGTCGGGTGTCACAGGAGTGGCCCTGGAATGGTTGGCCTCCTTTTTGGAGGGGCGTACCTTCGAGGTTTGGGAAGGAAATGCTAAATCCCCTCCCCTCCCACTCCACTGCGGGGTGCCACAGGGCTCATCCCTTAGCCCCACGTTATTTAACGTGTATATGGCACCCCTGGAGGGTGTGGTGTCTCCGTTTGGCTTTAAGACCATAAGCTATGCGGATGACACCCAGCTAGTGGTGAGTCTTACACAGCTGGAGAAACAGCCTGAGACACTCCATGCATGCTTGAGAGATGTGTTTGATTGGATGTCCAGGTCATCGCTCAAACTGAACGGGTCAAAAACTGAGCTGATGATCTTGGGCCAGTCAAGTTTTGCCCTCTCGCCAAGCAGCTGGCCCAACTGCATGGGCACCCCGCCCGACCCAAAAAAGGAGATTAAGAGCCTGGGGGTCTGGCTGGAGCCGGACTTGTCCTTTAGGACACACGCCAAGAAGATCACGGGCGTTTGTTATGGAATGCTCCGGTTGGCCCGTAAGGTTCTCCCCCTGTTACCAGAACTCTCCCGGAAGCTGTTAGTCCAAGGCTTAATCATCTCACGCCTGGACTACAGTAACGCGCTCTTTCTTGGAGCGCCAGAGTCAACGTTTAAGATCCTGCAACAAGTGCAGAACGCAGCAGCAAGGCTGCTGCGGAATGTTCCGGCCAGGCAGTCAGCCAGGCCAGCTTTAAAAGCGCTCCATTGGCTCCCTGTCAAAGAGAGAGTTACCTTCAAGGCCCTGTGCATCGCCCACAAGAGCATACAGGGGAAAGGACCAGCTATTCTGAAGGACATGATTCGCCCCTATAAGCCCACAAGAGCCTTACGCTCTGACAATAAACATTTCCTTCAGACTAAGAGAATCAGGAGAGCCCGCTCAGGGGGCAGGAGTTTTTCTATCCATACAGCGCTCGCCTGGAACTCCCTCCCATTCTCGCTGCGGTCCGAACCAAACCTTCTCAGATTCCGGAAACATCTGAAAACGTATCTTTTCCCAGAATAACTGCAGCTCCTCTGTTTCCTATTAGTAAGCCTGCTTTTGGTTTCTTTAAGCGCTGGGATGCCCTAGGGTAACCGTGCGCGGTACAAAATTCAATAATAATAATAATAATAACCTGCGCCTGAGGTGAAAAGGCCTGGGCTGCTGCTATAAACCAATTGACCCATCTCCTGCTGAGGGATTAGTGATCCAGACCCCCAGTATCAAAGGGAGAAAGGTGACACTGGAAGAGAGACACCCAGAACTGATTTAGGGAGGGGCAGGGACCCCTGAGCACAAACAATCTTCAAAGACATTAAGGGGTATAACTATGCGAGCTGAAAACCCTGAACATTTGAATGAAACAGAAATGGATTGAAACTGAAAAGACTTGGACCCATTCTGTGGTCAAGAGGAACCTCTGCTAAAGAAGGAGTAACTGAAGAGACTGCTGTGGAAAGACCAATCCTTGCTTCGCGATCTGGGGCTGGTCTGCAGTTTGCTGTTCTAACCAAGGGAGAGGCTGTTGGGACTGTGCTTGGAGGCGCTGAGTCCCCCTGCTTGAAGAAGACTGTGCTTTGTGCTGTGTCTTGTAACCCCAAGGGCCCGAGGTGAGCTGGCTACCTGTTTAGAAATACAGGATCATAAAAGGTCCGGGAGAAGTCCCAAGCAACATGGTGTGTGCGTGCTTTTGCAGCTTGAGACCCTCAGAAGTTGCGCCTTATGATCATGGGCACGCAGGAGTAAGCTGAGTCTCAGACGCGCGGAGTGTGTGTCGTGGTGCAGTCCAGGGTGATGATGAGGAGCGTCTGGTCGTTCTGTGCACCAAAAGAAGAAGTGAGTCTCAGACGCGCAGAGTGCGTGTTGTGGTGCAGCCAGGGCACTGGTGAGGAGCGCCTGGTCTTCGTGTGCCCCGGGTGAAGGGGTGAGATTCAGACGCGTGGTGTGCATGGCATGGTGCAGCCAGGCCGTTGGTGAGGAGTGCCTGGACATCATGTGCACCAAAAGAAGAAGTAAATCTCGGACACGCAGAGTGCATGTCGTGGTGCAGCCAGGACATTAGTGAGGATCGCCTGGTTATCGTGTGCACCGGGAGAAGAGGTGAGACTCGGATGCGTGGAGTGCATGTCGTGGTGCAGCAAGGGTTTTGGTGAGGAGCGCCTGGACATCGAGTGCACCAAAAGAAGAAGTGAGTCTTGGACATGCAGAGTGCGTGTTGTGGTGCAGCCAGGGCACTGGTGAGGAGCGCCTGGTCATCGTGTGCCCCGGGAGAAGGGGTGAGATTCAGACGCGTGGTGTGCATGGCATGGTGCAGCCAGGCCGTTGGTGAGGAGTGCCTGGACATCATGTGCACCAAAAGAAGAAGTAAATCTCGGACATGTTATGTGCACCAAAAGAAGAAGTGAGTCTCAGACGCGCAGAGTGCGTGTTGTGGTGCAGCCAGGGCACTGGTGAGGATCGCCTGGTCATCGTGTGCCCCGGAAGAAGGGGTGAGATTCAGACGCGTGGTGTGCATGGCATTGTGCAGCCAGGCCGTTGGTGAGGAGTTCCTGGACATCATGTGCACCAAAAGAAGAAGTAAATCTCGGACACGCAGAGTGCATGTCGTGGTGCAGCCAGGGCATTGGTGAGGATCGCCTGGTTATCGTGTGCACCGGGAGAAGAGGTGAAACTCGGATGCGTGGAGTGCATGTCGTGGTGCAGCAAGGGTTTTGGTGAGGAGCGCCTGGACATCGAGTGCACCAAAAGAAGAAGTGAGTCTTGGACATGCAGAGTGCGTGTTGTGGTGGAGCCAGGGCATTGGTGAAGAGCGCCTGGTCATTGTGTGCACCGGGAGAAGAGGTGAGACTCAGACACGTGGAGTGCGTGTCGTGGTGCAGCAAGGGCGTTGGTGTGGATCGCGTGGACATCGTGTGTACCGGTAGAAGAGGAGAGACTCAGATGCACAGGGTGCGTGTTGAGGTGCAAGCAGAGGTTCTGTTGAAGAGCGCTGGGCCATCGTGAGCACTAGAGAAGAGGCGAGTCTCGGAAGCGCAGTGTGCGTGTCGAGGTGCAACCTGAGGCGCTGGTCAGGAGTGCCTGGGTAGGGTGTTCATTGAATTTGAAGTAAAGTCTCCACACTGCTGAGGGCGGGTCTTGGTGTTCACTGAGACCGCCGGAAGGAGGGCCATGTCATTGGGCCCTCGGAAGAAAACATTAGCAGCCCAGACTGCAGCCCGGGAGGAGCTGAGCCGCCGGCCCAAGCTCGCCGCACCCCGTGATGGAGTACTGGATCAAGGCCCAAGTCGCTGATATCAGAGAGGAGAGTGGGGTCGAGCCTCCCCAGGTAACGTGGATCACCACCTGAGGTGTGGTGCAGGCCCAAAGGGACACTCTCTTGGCCTCTCGCTTCTGTCAGCTGCGCAAGGCTGTTCCTTCGGCTCTGATCTCGGCCCGTGCTGACCCAAGGAGGGCCAGTACTGGGGCCAGAGTGGGAAGCAGTACCTTTGTGTCATCATTAGTCCATATTGGGGCACTGTAACAGAGCACCTAAACTGTTGTATTACACTTTGCATTATTGCTGCTAATGAACTATCGACTGTCGTATGACACCTGACCTCATTTGTGCCTGATGAACTACATGCTTGGTGCGCTATGCACTGCGTTATTTTTCCCTTGCAGATTACCTGATTGTAACGTGGCGCATTGCATTAATATTTCATTGCACATTATCTGATTATAACGTGGTGCAGGGCATTATTTCTTAATTGCACAGTACAGGATTGTAGCATGATGCATTGATTTGTTTCTTCCTGGTTCAGGGCATGCTGGTAGTGATTTGCACTGCATTATTCCTTCTATTGCAAAGTACATGACTTTGACCCTACGTTTTGCATTGTTTCTCTGTTGCACAGTACAAGAGAATATCGTTATGCATTGTAGTATTTGTTTTCTTTTGCAACGTGTGTGATTCTAGCAATACGACTGGCCTGACCTTTTGGAAACGGTTAGAAGTCAGCTTAACTGTTGGTTTCGAAGCGGTGGTTGGGATTAGAACCTAATAACCCACTGGAAAGAATTGTACCCATTCTTGTATGTTGATTTTGTATCGCGTGGTCATATCGTATAACCTGTTATATAAAGTTTATACTCTTTTTATAAAAAAAAAACTTGTGTGGAGTCTATTTGTTGTGACATCATTGGGTTACTGTGAGAGTGGTTGCACATACTGTACACTCGTGCCTTGGAGATAAGCCTGACTGCTCGAGCCAAGCTACTAAGGGGGTGAGCTGGGCTATCTCAGACGGTGTCAGCCGCGGTCGGTAGTGGGAGTACCTGCCGGGCGGTGACATGGGGAGGGGGAGGGGCAGGGTGGGGGGTAGTAAGCTATGGATTACAGAGGTTTATAGGTAAGTAAACATATAAATAAAACAAATTTCCCACACCCTCGCTATCGGCCTTGTTCCATGGTTTGACCCGCCTCCACCGGAGGCACAACAAGGATAACACTCCGCATGAAGTTCTGTGGCATAGGCATTGGCATCCACCTTGCCTCATCCCATACCGCCAGCCTCTCCCTCTTCCCTCACACTGAGCACCTGGCTGGTTCTAGTGTGAGTACTCTCCTTATTTCTCTCACTTGACCGGCGTTCTTCACTTCCCACACGTGACTGCGCATATCGATTGTTATTCTTTCAGATGTCCCTGTACTATTAGGTCCTGAAGAGACCCTGTACCCTTAAAAGGGTCGAAACGCCGTCGACATAAAAGAGAAATGCATCATTGTCTCAGCACTGTTCACTGCATAAAGTGTCTGTTTACATTGTTATAGACAGAAATGGTTGTTTTAAGAATTATGGAAACCAAGTTGTAAATGTCACAAATGTCACTAGTCTGTTTTCCTTTGGTTCCAATGCACACTGGGGACACTAAGCACTTACTGTTGTATATATGTGCAAATTTGTCTGAATATTTGATATAAACTGTAAATACTCAATCACACTGTATTTGGCCTCCTCTTTGTCTGAAATCCACATGACCCGATATTATTGCCATTGTGCATCATAATTGTAGTCCATTATTGCTCCCACAAGAACCGTTGTTGCTTGACATACAGTACTTACCCTGGTTCTCTGTAAGTAGGGTTTCCCTTGTGTTTTTTTAACACTTTCTAGAAGTGGAATTTCTAAGCTATTAATGACAAATGTATATTTACCACAGGAGAGGGTTTGTCATTGTGAATCCAATGATAGGGAACATTATGAGGCTGTAATCCAATATTGCAACTTGAAGTAACTTCACCCATTCCCCCATGTTAACCTATGGGAAGAGCAAACCTCAAAGGTAATGAAAACACACATGGGTCTTCTTCACTACCTGGGCAGGGAACACACATGACCTATCCTGCCTTTCACCTACATCGTGCTTCACCCCTTAATACTTGCGCAAGAGGTGCTCTAGTGGTAGGGAAAGGTCTCCTCAGGAGTGGCCAGTGGTTTAGAAATGCCAAAATGAGCATAAGCGCAATTGTACACTCACAGGACTTCAATGGCAGGCTTGACACATGCTTAAAAACCTCATAGGTGCAAGTTTACAGCCACGCCTGCAATGGCAGGCTTGAGTCGTTTTAAAAAATCAGGAAAGCACCAATTCCTAACATGTGTAGGAAAGGCGCACGAACTTTCGCACTGCATTTACAGTGGGATAGTGCCCAAAGCGATAAGACCACTAAAAGAGAATCAACAAAGCCCCTGAGGAAAAAGCAGAGTTTATGGAAATACTACTAAAAGCGTGTCTCCGGTCTAACAGCTGCTATTAACAATAGTGTCATTTATATGAAGTGTAATTACACATACACAGTAGAGCAAAAATATTAATCTGTGTGTGAGGATAGTGGTGCCGATCCCAATTTGCCACTGTTAGACAGATACACTACTAAACAAGCAACATAGCTGTCTTCCAGGTATTCAACTTGTATCTCTAAATTGAATCTCCAATGACCACTTTCAATATTCATTTTTGTTGTTTAAAATGTCAAAGCTGTCAAAACTGACAAAACACATGTTTTTAATGTAGAGCAAGCCAAAAATGGTTAATCAGGGATTTTGCTGAAATGTTACAAAGGGAATTTCAAATATGCAAATTATACATTTGAGTGTTTCCTGTGTGTAGAAAAATGCACACTTGTAATCAAGAACATATGTGCATTTATTACTGCGTCCCTCAGCAAGCAATCACTTGAGCCATGTCTTAAATGGCATATGTTACTGCACACGCCACGTGTGTCTACAGGCCTCGCCATGAATTTGTATGAGTATTTAAACTTCTAGTAAGAAGGTGAAATGTGGCTTACTATCTGGTGTAACGTTCTCCACAGCAGTGTCGTTATATCAGTGTGTATTTAAACCTCTAGGCTGATGCTTGTGAGGGTCCTTTGACTTCATCGTCCGCGAGTGAAGGTGTTCTGAGCCCTGCGCCCCTCCATAGGTATCTGCACCCACCCACGCACCACAAACTGTAACAGTTGCTCATGATATAAGAGGAATCCGGGTTTACCTGATGTACATTCAAGGCTGATTTATTTATGGGTATGCTAGACAACCGTAGCTATTCACACAGTGCGAATGTTCCTATGACTACTGTGACCGTTTGAACAAAAATGTCCTTAAATGTATAAACAGCTAAAATGCACGTTTGCTGCACCACTTGTGAAATACCTTCGACTTCCGCATTTCTGACTAACGGACTCCACCAGCCAAGCAGAAGTGGCAGCAGGTAACACAGGGCCTGCCACTTCAAAGATCTGCATCGTTTGAAAGATGTTCTCCTGAATCATTCAAATGAATTCATGTACTTTCCAATGGCTCCTTTCAGTTGGTTTTCTCTGCCAATGGACACGCTTTCAGTTGCTCAACTGACTTGTTGCCCCAAGAGCTCGATAACAGTTTTCTCGCAGTAGAAACGTGCATTTTTCAATGATTGCCCACACTGCTATGACTCCTAGGTAAATATGCCAGGGTCTGTCTCCCAACCCACCCCTCAGCCTGCACACGAGGCCTCACTCCAGCGTTTATGTTACTTGGCAACAGCAATCCAATGGGTGTATCACTGCAGGGAGATTAGGAGGCAGATCCTGATGAGTGGGGGTCTCCAGTCATGGGTCCCCAGTTTTCCCTAGGTTGCTCTTGGATGTTGTTTTGCTTCCTACGCGCCTATCGTTTCACAGACAACCATACAATTTCAGAACCTCATGTCGGTGAACTTCTGTTACATGCAGTGCAACCGTTTACCATATATATCAATAAACATGCACTATTCTATTCCTTGCCTTTCTCCCTCAAAAGGTGAAGGTGCTTGACTTGACTGCTGAGCACCTTCACACATAGGTGTAACGAAGGACTGCAGCAGGTTTTTGTTTATTCGTGTAGACACCACTGAGCGAGACTTTGGGATGCTCAGTGAGTACTGACTCTCCGGTAATTTCATGTATTCCCTGGTGAAGGACTGCACACGTTTTACTATGATGTGTGCTCCACACCTGGCTACTTGAAGACACGTTTATCTGCCTGAAGAAGAGGGAGCGCAACCATTACATGATACACCCTAGTTGACATATTTTATTAGCATGAAAGAGAACTTGGGGGCATATTATCAAGAACGGCGTAAAAATTATCGCCGCTTTAGCGGCAGAAAGCTGCCGCTAAAGTGGCAATAATGGGCTTGATAATATGCCCTGGAGAATTCAAATAGAAGCCCATGTTTACACCAGACCATGGACTTCTATTGGAATTCTCAAGGGCATATTATCAAGCCCATTATCGCCGCTTTAGCGGCAGCTTTCTGCCGCTAAAGCGGCGATAATTTTTACGCCGTTCTTGATAATATGCCTCTTGGGGTTTTCAAGAGGAGACACCACGTGGGCATCATCAAACTTGTGATGTGTTTACTGTAACCTGTTTTCTAGTGTTGTTAAGTTAAAGTTCTGTACAAGCACAGAATGCAAACAATATTCACTGACTTATGAAAGCTTCATGTAGGCTATTATATTTCCTAAAAAGGAACAGTACGTCTCTTTAAAGAGTACGCCATGTATAATATGATCATATTCTTCATCAGCACACCAATTAACATGTATTGCGACAATCAGCGCGTTGTTACAACTGTCCGACAGCCGAAATCACAAATGAAAAGCTACATTTCACAGTCTCTATTACAGTACTACATTCTAAATAAGAACATCATTTTGGTGAGACATGGAGTACAACAATCAAGGCCTGAAAACTACTCTGTTTTTAGTCAACAAAACCATACACACAACAAACAAAAACATCATCAGAAGAACAATTCCCCACAAGCACAAATATCAGGAAGAGAAAGCATAACCCCACAAAAATCCTTCTCACAAATGGGATAGCTCTTGACACGTGAGGATGTCCACGCCTCTTAAACTTTCTGTGCCAGCTTCTTTTTTAGGATGATGAAACTTGACCTTGGCCACTACTTTCCCAAATGTAAAAAAGCCTCGATTTTGGCACTTATTTCCTAATTTGCACAGCACTTTATTTCGAATATTCCTCTCCAACATCACCTCCTTGTTTCATTTTCATGCTATGTCCCACCTTAAGTTCTCTTTTTAGACATACTACAACATATGATAAATCTTATACTTTGATTCTCTTTCCTCCACATCGCCACACTTTCCTATTGGCCTAACAACTGGAAGCCATCCAATGTAAACAAACACAACACCCCACCAAAATCCTGAGACCTTTTTTTGTGGTATGTGCATTATTTTGTAATGATTCCATAAAGTTTGACAGAAGTAATCCTTAACATACCCCCCTTAGGCAACTTCTAAACCTCCTCATCATTCATTTAGCATCTGCAGGAGCCAAAGTACTCACCAAGATGTTTCAAGCTTTTATATACACCCACCTACAAACCTCTCCATGGAGAATCCTTTCAGCTCTGAAGAGGTTGACAGACCTTTTCCACCATAGGTGAATTAGAGCTCTTTCATGATAATCAAAACATCAATGACATTTGGATTTTGGTGATTAGTCAATGATGAGAGTTTGGTGAAGGTTTCAAAAACCTTTATTTATCAAAGAAATTTGAATCTCTAATTATCTTTCTTAAGTTTAGTAATTTTAAAGAAATGTAAAAATAGATGTGATTACAATTTAACATTACAAAAATACACAGTGTTCCATAAAGAAACCCTGTACGCTAACTAAGGGACCTATTCTAAATAGAACCCATAAATAGTTCCTCTGGAGAAGAGCGAGTAAGAGATGAACTTCTCTTGAACAGTAGCCGAGTTCCCTACAGCTGCAGTACCAACTGTAAAAAAAGTGTGATCCTTGCAGTAACATTAATCACTAATAATCCAAAAAGATCAAAAAATTTTAAAAAATCTATCATCTCAGGGAAATAATCAGTCACCTCAGGAAAATAGTTAATAAAAGTCAACTCTCAATAAAGAAGAATCTCTGAGCAGGGAAAGATCCAGCAGCAGGATCACCAGATAAGTTGGAAGAATTAAGAGTGAATGGGAAAAAGTGATTACCAACTAGCTAGGAACACCCATTAACCCCTTCGATGCGGGGCTGTTTCTCCAGCTGTGCTGGGGCGCGGGGGGCGCGCACAACGCCCCCATGCTCATGACGAGGTCATCTCATCATGAGCTACGGCGCTCCGGTGCTCATGACGAGCTGAGCTTGTCATGGCCAATGGAACGCTCAGCACTGCAGGGGAATCAGCCCAGCATGCGAGCATTCCACGGAACGGGCGCGGTCATGACGAGCTCAGCTCGTCATGAGCACCTGGGCGCCATAGCTCATGACGAGCTGAACTCGTCATGAGCGCGGAAGGGGTTAATATAGGTTCATACTTTTGTAACAATTCTATAGGCGTCCTCTGTCGCTATCCAAAGAAAATAGCTCATGAAGTGGTGTCATCAGTCATACAATGCTTCTTCTTCTGATTCTTACAGTCTGTACCCTCGTCACCATGATTGATGCAATTTTTATAAACACTTGTTACATGAGAGAAAGTTCTCATGAGAACCCTCTTACCTAAACTAAAGGATGCACTATGAGTTCAATGTGTGAACAATGGCTAGTCAGTAATATGAAAGCAACTATCAATGTTATTCAGAAGCTGCATTAATACAAGTCTCTAAGTCATCACTTATTATGAGCAGTTTTAACAAGTTCTTTGTATTCTAACATATGATCTAACATGGGGTGAGGAGAAGGATGAACACAATGTTGTAGTCAGCATTTTCCAAAGGACGTCACTAGTGATAAGCAGTTTTATTAAATGTCTCATTCATATAACTAAGAGCAAGCGTTGAGTGAAAAGTCTTTTGGGCCTTCGTTAATATACACATTACGAAATCGTTGCTTGGTGCAAAATATTTTAAAAAATACTCATTAATTTTGAAACATTCTAAGAGCATTCTGAATCCTACATTTGATTAACCAATATTTTTCACTGTTTGATCACTAGGATTCTAAACATTATGCCTTTACTCTTTTCCTACAAAACATTTTCTAACATAAACATTTCTGCAGCATTTAAAGCATTCTAAGGTGCAATTCTAACACAGTGAGTAAGTCGGTTTTCTAAATTCATACTCATTTATTCCACATCCTATACTAATGTATTATACTGGAGATAGAACAAACTACTGTGGAATGAGTAAAGTTTCTCCATAAATCTTTCCATGCATCCTGAAACGAATTGAACGCAGTTGTTCAAGATTAAACATGGCCAACATTTGTTGAGTCCCTCTACTGAAAATGATCTCACCAAGAAAATCAATACCAATCAATTGTAGAATTTCTTAGAAATATCACCTCTATCCATCAAGATAAGTAGTTAATTAGCACAATTGCATGGTCAGACTCCATTGGAAAGACTTAAAGTGGGTCATGAGAATATGTCACTAACTTCTCTGATGTTCCTCAAGCTACTCAATAAAACCCATAGGCTCTTTCCTAAACACTAAGGGGCATATTTATCATGATTTTGCATCGCCATTGCTCCAAGCAAGGGGTGCAAGAGTGATACAAAATCTAGAATGACATTTCCCAAGACACACAAGACCACTTTGTGTGACCCTGTGTAGCTTCGTAATTGTGTAGCTATGCAAGGCAGCGCAAGTTGCCGCCTTGCTTTACTCTGCCCCATTGAGGCATTCCATGGGTGGACCGTGGGTGTTCCCACGCATCCACCCATATATTTTGGCAAGTTCCAAAATTTACCATTATTGGTAGACCTGGGAATATGTCAAAATGATACACTTCCCCAGGAGAGCTGTACGAGGAGAAATGTCCTTATTTCTCTTCATTTTGTTTCTCTTACTACATGTGCTTCATTCTGCAGCACACAAAGAAGGAAGGAAAAGCCTCAGGTGACTGCTTTTGTGCAGGAAAGTGTACCTTCCTGCAGAAAAGCAATCCTGCCTGCATTTGTGCTAGGCAGTGGTTTGTGCGCCAGCGCAGACATTCCTGCACTCTCCCTTTCACACAGCGCAGAAAGGTGGCTTAATAGATGATTATGTCACTAAACCTCTATTATCCAACTGATACATCACACACTTCAAAGTCATATCCTCTGATTCTCTGTCCATCGACATCGACTAACATATCCTCCTAAGCCTCTTTTAAGTAAGGGCCAATTCTAAATCTCCAAGACGGACAGGATTAGTGAATTGTGTCTTACTGAAAAGGCAGAAAAACTTTTTTTTCTATGCATTAATATACAGTGGTGTAACAATAGCCTCTGCAGCCCCTGTGCACAGACGGCAGGCCGCTAGCATGAGAGCTCCTGACTGGGTCCAGAGCATGGGGACCACCTTGAGGTACTTTGTAAGGGGACCCCCCTTAAGTTTCGTTACACCACTGTTAATATACCACTATTGGTAAACATCACAGAAGACTCTTAGGAGTACATTTGAATCCTCTTGCCAAGCACCATTCAATCAGCTCTCACTGAACATATTCCAACTGTTTTAGCAAAACTCTTCTGACAGACAGTTCCTGCAGTGCTGCTCCAAGATATATCTCTCCTCTATATTATCTATTCTTGGTGTAAAGCGTTCTGTATTTCATTCTATGGTTTCAACCTTCAATTCATCATAGTCTCCTAAAGGTGGAGTATGTAAGCAATCTGCTATGTTGTATTTTCCGTCTGCGATCTGTCCTACAGTAAAATCATATTCCATAAATTTTGTACCTACTCTTGCCAGCTGATTAGTTGACTTTGCAGAACGAAAAGGTGTTTCCTCAAATGTGTATATAAAGGATTTGTGGTTGGTTCTGAGGGTGAATCTTGAACTCCAGACATATGTCATACATTTTCTGAATGCCCACACACAAGCAGGCTTCTCCTTCTCACTGACTAGTGATTATATTTCCTAGAGTCTTGTGGTCCATGGTGCAAACTAGCTGTGGGCAGAATTAACGTAGTATCATTTCACGGAATTCTGCAGATTTAGATTAAAATTCAGTGAGATTCTGTGGAATTCCACGAAGGGGCAGAGTGGGCATTACAATGTGGAATGCATACCTCTCTGTGCACTTACATAAGTATGTAAGAGCACCCAGGGGTATCCACTCTAGTGCATTCCACACAGGGCTGTTACATATGTAACAGCACTAAAGGGTATGCAGTGCATACATCTCAGTGCCCTTACATAGGTATGTGAGGTCACTGAGGGGTATCCAGTCATTGCAATGCATACGCCTCAGTGTCCTTACATACTTATGTAAGTGCAATGTGGGGCATGCACTGCAGTGCATTGCATACCCCTTAGTTCCCTCATATAAGTATGTATGGGCACTGAGGGATATACACTGCAGCACAGTGCAGTGAATCCCCCTTTGTGCCCTTACATATGTATGTAGGGCACCCAGAGGTATCCACTCCAGTGAGGTACATACCCCTAAGTTCCCTTACATACTTATGTAAGGGCAAGAAGGGCTATTTGCTGCACTGCAATGGCTTAAACAGGGCTGGACGAGGGAGTAGTCCTTCTATGTTTAAATCACTGATAAATAAAATTTATCTTTAGAGGCTTTTAAACATAGAAAGACTGCTCACCCTTCGAGCTTTGTTTAAAAAGCCAATTGCAGTGTTGGTTAATTTAGTCTACGGAGCAGCTGAAATTATTAGTAATTCCATGTTACATGAGTAATGCAGAATTACTAAATTCCTCCAATTCCGCCGGCAGAATTAAAAATTCCGCCCTCCTGTGATGCAAACCCAATAAGTTTGTTCTCATTGTTCCCTTTTTGAGTTAACGCTGACCCCATAGTTCATGCTCACTGACATCCAAAGTGATACAAATCGGTAGCCCTGGCACAAAAGGCTGCAATCTAGTTGGTTACAGCAACTATTGTTTGATCCTGGCAGTGACACTCACTTTCTAATCCCTCAAACAAAAGCAGTATCTTTTTTGACAAATGAGCAATTGGGTAAGCAAATCTGGCACAACTGGAGGCAAATATGGCATAGAATTCTGGAGAAACAGTAGTTTGTTGCTGTTTGAAGATGCAGCAGCACCTTCACCAGCATTAACAAATTCTGTCTTGGTTTAATGCCCTCAGCAGAAATCAGAGAGCATTAAACCAATTACTCTAACTGCTCCAATTTTTTGCAGAACTCGCTTTATGTGTGCAACTTGTGCCTTTCCCAGCTCTGTTGAAACACTAAAATGTCATCCTCAACTTGAAGAATGCCATATTTTCTTTTGTATAGTACATGCATCAGATGCTAAAACCCAGCCACTGCTGACATGATGTCACAGATCATCACCCGGCATTGTGAACCTCCATGGGTGACTTTTCTCTATTCTCAGGGAAAGCATAACCAATCTAGGAGTGCAAGCAGTTGGATAACAGAAGTGTCTGTGCTGGTTGTGTTACTCTTAGGGGTTTGGCCATGAATTGATCTGTTGTTGCTGGAGAAAAAGAGGGAGGAAGTGAGTAAGTACACGGTTTGGCTACTTTATTGCAACCAATGGGAAGCGATGTTCTTCAGCAACAGGATCTCCTTACAACTGAATACCATCCTAAGGGAATGATCTGGACTTTGGCAGATGGCCCTTCATCTCCCCAAATTATCTGTGGCCTTTGCAACTGCCAAGAGAAGACTACCCAGGTACCCCCTCTGATAAGGACCATTTCCCTTTTGATGCATAAATTGTTATCAATATCAAATCTTGAAGCTATTTTGTTGTAAAAAATGATCCCCACATCCAATGTTCTTACTTTTTGTGTTCATTTGCCTATTAACCTGTTATTATTATTATTATTATTATTACTATATAGTATTGTAGAGTGCATAGCTACCCTAATAGGGTTTCCCAGTACTAGGCATATTAAAATAGAATATCAGAATTTTAACATAGAAACAAAAGGATTAGAAGACTCAAGTCTTTAAGAGATTCTGAAAAACACCAAAGGATCAGCAAAATCTCATGGAGGCAGGCAAAACATTCCACAGTTTGGGACCCAGATAAGAGAAAGACTGGTCACCCTTTCGGGTTCTCCTAACTCTGGGAACTGTAAAGCGATTACATGATTGAAGAGAAATGTTGGGATGATAGGGTGCCACTAACGATCTAAGAGAAAGTGGACCTGCATTAACATAGCCACATGCATATAGCACAAAGCTTTAAAATGGATTTGCTTTTCAATCGGAAGACAGCGGAGGTCTTGAAGGTTATTTAAGGTATAGGAACACTTGGGGAGGTAGATCGGAAATCTGGTCACTGCAATCTGGACTTTCCTTGTAGACACCTGAGTGAAGTTTCAGGGGCGCTAAGTAAAGAATATTACAGTAATCCAACCTGGAGATGAATAAGGCTTGTAATACCATTCTTTAGGCAGAGACAGGCAGTGAGCAAAGTATTTTCCTTAACTATCTTAGAACACCAAAACAGGTGGAAGTTACCTTAGTGATTTGGTGATTCATCGAAAGTTTTTCAGCAAGCCAGAAATCAATGTTCCTAACAATTGAGACAGGGGTTGGAGGAGTTCCAAGACTGTAATGACAAGGATGTGATCCCCAGAGATGAGGTTGATTGCCCACCTGCACAACTTCAATCTTATCGCTATTTAGTTTAAGGGAGATGTTGTCCAGCCAAACAGCAACTTCCATAAGGCAGATGCTGAGAGAGTCAGGACTGTGGTCTTCCTTGGTTGAAAGGGAGACAATAATCTGGGTGTCATCTGCATATGCAAATAGGGTGAGACCACAACTTTCCACGATGTCAGTCAGGGGTCTCACATAAATGTTGTATAGGGTCGGAATGAGAGAAGAACCCCGAGGTACTACTGAAGATAGAGGATGGGGGCTGGGACTGTAGGTTCTGGTGAAGACCTGAAAAGAATGGTCTAGTAAGAATGAAGTTGGCCAGGTCAAGGCCTGGTCTTTAATTACCCCTGTCCACCAGTCTTTGGAATAGTAGCTTGTAAGATATGATATCAAACGCGGAACTGATGTCAAGTTGAATCAGACCTGGTGTATTGCCCATATCTAGTTTGAGTCATAGCTCTTCAGTGACTCCAAGCAGAATGGACTGGGTGCTGTAACCGACCCTAAAACCAGATTGAGAAGGGTAGAGGAGGCCATTTGTTTCCTTAAACAATGACATTTGTAGATTACCACGTTTCTCTAGAATGTTTGCAAATAGTAGTACAAGCGAGATTGGGCTAAAATTTGACCACATGAGAATATGGAGATTCGGCTTCTTTAACGGAGGCACTATCATTGCATGTCTCCAAGCTTTGAAGACTCAGCCATCAGAGAGTGAGAAATTCAAAAGATGAATCACTGGTGTCAGAAGCTGAGGGGGATAATTTCTAAAATAAAGAAGGCAGAAGGGGGTCTTAAAGAGAGACAGATTTAATGGAGTTCAGAAAAGATGTAAATATAGCGAAGTCAATGGGCAAGAAGGTGCTCAGAAAGCAGGAGAGAGGGGAACCAGGAGTAGTCACTTTTCCTATTTGCAGCTGAGATTCAACAGGAAGACCCCTTTGTGATCTTTCTCCTCTTTCTGGCTTCCCACAGGATCTCTGCTCAGCCAGATTCCTGAATTTGCTTTGACCATGCTGTAAAACCCTACTCTTCCAAATCTTCAGTCATTCCCTAGTTAACAGTGTCTTTCCAGATTTTTGGAAGTGATCTGCTATAACACTGGTACTCATATTATGGCCCGTGGGCCGCCAGCAGCCCGACACACCTTCACTGGCGGCCGGTGGACTTTGCCTTGCAGTTTCCACGGCCAGCAGTAAATGCCGAAGATGACCGCAGGAGCATACGTAGTGAATAGGTATTACATAGGTATTCACTAAGTTTGCTCCTGAGGCCATCTTCTGTGTTTACTGCCCGCCTCTGTGACATAAGGGCACCTTCAGAAAGCTTCCCAAAGGCCCTTTAAAAGTCAGCTCTAAGCACTTTCCCAGCTACCTTTTGAAAGGGCGTTTTGGGAAGCTTCTTGTTTGGACAGAGACTGATAGAGACACAGAGACAGATAGAGGCAACAGCTAGAGGCAGAGACACAGAGACAGATAGAGACACGAATACAGATAGAGACACGAGACAGATAGAGACAGAAACAAACTGGCAGACAGAGATAGAGACAGGGACAGATAGAGACAGAGCCAGATAGAGATAGATAGAGACAGGGGCAGACAGAGACAGAGCCAGATAGAGATAGATAGAGACAGGGACAGACAGAGACAGAGGCAGAGACAGCTAGGCACAGGGACAGTTAGAGACAAAGATAGAGACAGGGAGAGGCAGAGACAGGGAGAGGCAGCAACAGATAGAGACAGACAGAGACAGATGGCGACAGAGACAGGCAGAGACAGGCAGAGGCAGAGACAGACAGAGGCAGAGACAGGGAAAGAGGCAGACAGATGGAGGCAGAGACAGATAGAGGCATAAACAGATAGAGGCAGAGCTAGACTGAGACAGACAGAGATGGAGACAGAAATAGAGGCAGGGACAGATAGAGGCAGAAACAGGGACAGACAGATAGAGGCAGAGACAGAAAGAGACAGACAGAGGGAGAGGGAGAGGGAGAGGGAGGGAGACAGAGGGAAGGAGACAGGGGGAGGGAGACAGATTGAGGGAGACAGAAGGAGGGAGACAGATGGAGGGAGACAGACAGAGGGAGACAGACGCAGGAAAGAGACAGAGGGAGACAGACAGAGGGAGAGAGGGAGGGAGACAGAGGGAGACAGAGGGAGGAGGGAGACAGACGCAGGGAGACAGAGGGAGGGAGACAGAGGGAGGGAGACAGACAGAGGGGGACAGAGGATGGGAGACAGAGGGAGACAGAAAGAGGGAGAAGGCAGACAGAGGGCGGGAGAGAGCGAGAGAGAGACAGAGGGAGGGGGACAGAGGGAGGGAGACAGAGGGGGCATAGGGAGGGAGACAGAGGGGGACAGACAGAGGGAGGAGGGAGACAGACAGAGGGAGACAGATAGAAGGAGAGAGAGCGAGTGAGAGAGTGAGGTAGACAGACAGAGGGGGCAGAGGGAGGGAGACAGAGGGAGACAGATGCAGGGAGACAGAGGGGGACAGAGGGAGGGAGACAGAGGGAGGAGTGAGACAGACAGAGGGAGACAGACAGAAGGGGAGAGAGAGGAAGGGAGACAGAGAGAGAGGGATGGAGACAAAGGGAGCGAGACAGAGGGAGGGAGACAGACAGAGGGAGGAGAGAGACAGACAGAGGGAGACAGATGCAGAGAGAAAGAGGGAGGGAGATAGAGGTAGGGAGACAGATGGAGACAGAGAGAGGGAGAAAGGGAGGGAGAGGGAGGGAAAGAGACAGAGAGAGAGATGTAGGGAGGGAGACAGAGGGAGAGGGGTAGGGAGGGAGACATAGGGAAACAGAGAGAGAGAGAGAGAGAAAGGGGGAAAGAGAGATAGAGAGAGATAGAAAGATGTGTGTATGCCGGGTCTAGTGACTCAGTGGACTAGTGCATCCACTGCAGGGGGCAGTGTTTAACCTCATGGTCTCAGGTTATTTTTTGCTCTAGCCCCGCCCCCACCGGTGTGGCCCTCGGCCACATACAACACTGTATATTTGGCCCCCGAGAGAACGTTTCTGAGTACCCATGTGCTATAAAGTATTTTTTTTTTAAATAAACAGAGTGTAAATAATATCAGTGTGATCTCTCTTATACTTTTCTCAGCAACTCATGCAAAAACATCTTTGAGTCAGCGCCAGAATTTTGCTGAAGAACATGGCTTATTGCCCCCCATCCAGCTGTTTTTTGGCACAGTACAGAACTAGGTGGGTGAAACTGTCAGTCCTCATTGACCTTTGATGACATGTGTATGGCAGAGGTGTCAGCCCCTATTGGTTTTAGAAATATCAGTAGCTTTTGACACGGGCAGCCACAATCTCCTGGTTAAAACACTCTCTGAAGAAGGATTTGATTGCCAGGCCTTAAAGTGGATTACATCTTTTCTGATTGGTTGAGATGAAATTGTATCATTATCTTGTTTTTCATTGGCAGTCCAACTTTTGCTATGGTGCCTCTAGCGGTCAATTGTTCCCTCTTTCTGTTCAACCAACACGTGTAGCTCCTTGTCTCCATAGGCTAGAGGCTGGTTTCTACAGCTAGCTCATACTTGCCATTTCCATCCTTTTTTGCATGGACCCTGAACGTGAGATTTGAGCTCCCGGACAACTGCTTCACAGCTGTCTCCTAGTGATGAATGTCCACAAACTTGCTTAAAATCAAAATCCTACCAAGACAGAGATTCTGCTTAGCCCACATGCCACTATGGCCTGGTCAAACAACTACTGGTTGAAATCTATGTGACCACCATCATTCCCAGAAAAAGTTGCTAGTAAGTAAGAAGTGGGACAATGAACAGAGGAGACGTCACGACAACAAAAGTGATAAATCCTACAGAGAACTTCATAGATTTGAACAAAGGTCATCGAAAAAAACAAAGATCTAGGGTGTATTTGTCTCCATTCGTGTCCACCGTCGTCCATATGAACTTCCTTACACGAAGGAAAGAACTTTAATGAGCTGTGGGTGACTCCAGAAATTGGTTGTCACAAGGTCTCCAGGAAAAGACTAGTGGAAGTATACAAGGAACAAAATCTTGCATCCCACATGACTGCACTTAATATTGGCACCCTAACTAATTGTTTTACCCAATCCAAAAACTCTTATAAATTTGAAACTTTTTTGGATTTTATATATCCGATCATGGCAAGGAAGCTGTTCATACAGTGGCGGTTTGGCTCTCTACCTATTAAATCCTTCACTAGCAAATGGACCAACGGAGGGGATAAACTATGCCCTGGCTGCAACCTGTGTGATGAGGAGGAAATCCATGTTCTGTTTTTTTGCCCCACCTATAAATCCCCAAGGAAATATTGGTTGGTGCCCTTATGCAGGAACATGGCTATAAGGAACTGTTTGACATCCTACAGAATATTGAAATCTGACCCCTCCCCCCACATTGTTTTTGCAGTTTCAAAATTTCTCCTTGCAATGTGGCGTATTAGGTCCAAGCTGGTTAAGGATAAACCAATATAGAATGAATGTCTTTGCCTTTGCCCCACTGTAACTCATGGCTTCTGTTGGTAAATGCCTTTTATTATATTGTCTATTTTATTCTCATGACATGAACTATGCTGTTCCCTGTTTATGTATTTTAACTATATGACTTTTTTTTAAATATTGTTGTATATATCTGCATGTATCTTTTATGGTCTAAATGGCCGAAATAAAGATTTTTGGATTGGATTGGAAAGAACTGTCTGTTTTTACAGAAACCAAGAATAAAATGTGATGACAGACCAGTGCTGCTGGATGTCAAAAACATTGATGACAGGCTTTTTCCATTTTCATTCAGAATTCTTTTACTCTTCCTTCAAAGGCTGTCAGGATTCTGTTTAACATCTTCCCTCAGCAGTATACTGCAGCAGAGACTTCTTGACATGCAAATTGTTTCGTTTCTTTTGAAGATTACATAGGAGTTTAACGCTCAAACCTGGTTTAAGTGTGTATGCGTGTTTCAAAGGCACCTGTCTTTTTACTGTTATGTGACAAAAACCGTATGGGGATTTTTGTGTTTTTGTTTTGTGTATAGTTGACTATTTCTCTTGGCTCTGAAGTCAGAGTTTCAGAAGCAGGAGAAGGCGATCCAGAGTGCAGACCATGGGGAATCTTGAGTTATTGATCTTGTGGACCATGATGTTACTGTGCCTCGGCTTCACAATTCTGTCTAAGACACCAGGAAAGATTGTGGCTCGGACACATCTCTCTAACGCCCGTCTTACTTGGATCATATTTTGATGATGTGGCAGCTATTTCTTTATTTCTATCATTTGTGCAGGTGATATGTATCATACACACTGAATGTCAAACATCTTTAGGCGCACCAAGGACAACCTGTTTGTTTTACTTGTAAACTTAGGTAGAACCGAATGTTATTGACTTAGGAATTGGACTAGAGGCCAAAATTCTGGGTATTTCCATAGACCAACTATATCAGAGGCACAAGAACTTGCGATCTCAGGTACTCCTCAGGTTATGGCAATTGGTTTTGAGGCAAAAATGCCAAGCACATCCAGTTATGAAGTGTCGCCTAGGCAATGACATACGTCATTTGACTGTGGGGTTTGAGGAACCAGTAGGATCTGCTGTGTTTTAATTAGTTGGAGTGTGGGAGACGGAGCTGAAGGCAGCTGTCAGGTCCTGGAGAAAACATTTGTTCATGTAGTGTTTTCAGCTTGGACCAGGGTGCCTTCGAGACAGAGACAGCAGTTCCAGTACAGTGTTTGTGTATCAGATTGGACTGTCGGTGATCTAGACAAGATGGCTGCAGATTGATATTCCCCCCTTGTAACTTCTTAGGTTCTGTTTTAAAAAAGATGCAGGAACTGATTAAAGGTTTTTTGAAAAGAGTCGATGATGAGGGAATAGATAATGCTGTTGGCCAGTGGTGTGTCGAAGAGACTCGTGTATTTTTTAAATAAAACACTTAGGGTGCTGGAGGCATATGTTCTACTGTCAGAGTTTGCAGAGGAATCCCTGGCCCGTTCTTCAGGAATAGCAAGAACTGGAATAAGATGCTAACCGAGTCCACAGGCTCTACTTCTCACAGCGAAAGCCTGGGGAAGCAGGAGCCGCCTAATTCAATTTCTAAACTCTCCTGATTTAGAAATGTGGGGAATGCTGTTGCAGGTCTTGCGAAGTGCTAGGTCTACCTGCCTTTTAAAGGTTGATAGGTCTGGATAAATTGATGTTCAAATGTCAAGAATATCAGCCTCCAATTTGCAGGTGATTATCTCATGACAGGCTTGCCTGCCTATCAGGGAAGGCTCCTCTGTTTAGGATCGTCGCCCCACAAACAAAAACCCCACGCCAGAGCTGAAAAATAATATAGTAATAAAGATTATATATTGCCATTTTAATTTTCAGCAACCAACTCTTCCCTAACGGAGCATCAGGATGGGGCGGGGCCATTGATGCTGAGTAGAAGTAGGGAGTTTGTGCTCTCGAGTTTAAAATGCGCATGTCTCTTTGGCCGGCGCTCTTTGGCCGGTGGTCTTGCGACAGCCAGCCAGGCATGCACATTTTAAACACCTCTAACCAAGCTTTCTTAAGAGACCTGGATTAGAGAAAGCAAAGGCTTCCAGTGCTCTTGTGAACGCTGATAGAGGCCGCCGCCACCTACCCTAGTGCTGCTCCTATGCAGCATGACAGCAGCTCCAGGATTGTCTTTGGGGTCGGGAGCCAGCCTGCCTCCAGGAGAAAAGGATCGAGGAGTGCAGAGCGCTCGTAGAAAAGGTAAGTGCTTTTTATTTTTTTTACCCCGCCTCACTACCCTTGGAATATGCCAGCCGCCACTGCTGGCTACGTCAGAATGTTTGGGCTCTATGAAAGATCAAGTCATGTCACACTCACCTGTCAGATGACTGTCCACTCCTAGTGTTTCTTGTGTATGTGGGGTGAAAGTAAACGGCCAATGGAAGTCTGATGTCCCCATATGATAGTCTTCCTAATCAAAATGTGTTTTGCCCTCTTTCAATACAGCTACAGATAACTGCCCATCCTTTCCAAGTCCGTAATGTTTGCCTTAGGCCCTCATTACGAGTGACCAGGTTTTAGGTGCAATATTTATTGCACTTGATAATTAGCAATACCATGGGGTATGTAATGTATTTTGCGTAATAAACAGCACCTATTACGAGTTTTTACCTTAATATGGTACCTAACATGCAGCTTTTGGTGCTTACTGCACCTGAATCTGCATGTTCTGTCATTCATGTGCCTTTTTTTTCGTTTAAATGTCTGCAGGTTTATCTGCCGAAGTTTAACATGTATTTATTTTATCTGGATGCTATAAAAAAAAAGTGCTATTAAGGACTTCACTCGGGAACCAGATGCTACCGGAAGTAACTGAAAACATTTTACAACAATAAGTTACATCTTTCGTTAAGAAAGGAACTCTGAGCAAAAAGCAGTGGCACATCTTTCAATGATCATCTTCTTTCGCTATGGGCTAGATGCTTTTGCCAGCCCACACTTCGTCCCTTTGTGGCATGTTTGAATGTATGAACAGTCTGGCACCTTTCAGAACTTGCATTTTTACAATCAATGAAGTTATCAAGTATAATCTGATCAATGTAGTGGGGCAGAGGATTAATCCTGTTTTATTGTCCTCTATACTTTTTGTTCTGAAATGTAGAGCTTTTCAACAGATGAAAAACATTGTATGTCATTCATTCCATAAACTACAAAATGGAAGCAACAAATAGCCACTGATTTAAGTATGGTCTCCTGCAGGATTGGCCCTTGGGGCATGAATTTCCAATAGTCTTCACATTTCTGCTCTCTGCAAAAGAATGCATCCAATGCTGTTCGTTACATTGCGGTGCATATTGCTTGGTCTATTGATCTAATGTAATGCAAATCATTGCTTAAAGAAGAATGACGAGATATGCTTCATCTTTCGTGTGATGTAAATAATATTTCAGTGTATGGACTGATTATATAGATGATTCCCCTCAAAATAAAGAAAATGTATATTCAAGCTTCACCAATGAATATAGAATTAAAACAAAACACGAAAAACTAAATTTAAATATCTCCTAAAATGATTTCGAAGTCAAGATATGTATTCGACTTTCTCCAACTTTCGTCCAACCGACTGAGTTTCACAAGTAGACAAGTGGTTTTGTTGTAATGGCATGCAAGGCAAATTCTTTCACTTCTCCCATTCTTTCTGCTTTGTCAACTTTCTGTTCTCTTGCAAGCTCATGCTCATATTTTCTACAGAAGGTGCTGGATTGCATATATTTTTATTCATGTATGTAGGGTGCAAAATTCATGAAATGCCACTTGTAGGGAAAGGGTAGGTAAAAATTAAGCACATGAGCCCATTAACAGTGCTAAAAAAATGATTTTTGCTTCAATTGGAGGAACAAATAGTTAAACAATGAAAAGTGATCCATCTGATTGGGTACTTTGGGACATATTAAGAAGCCCCTATCACCAACAGAATGCCACATTTTTTGACATTGTGGTGGCGATACGGGCTTCACCTTATTTACAAGGCAGCGTTAAGCCACTTAAAGTGCTTTGTAAATAAGGCACCTTTTCATGCTATACTTAGCATAAGATGTGTGGGCAATGGGTGTTGCAGTGGGCGTTCCTCCGCATCACCCATTGATTTTGACACTGCCCCATATTTACAAGAGTGCCGTAAATATGGGGCAGCGCAAAAATAAGACCAGGGAAGACCTGGTCTTAACAGGTCGCAACGAGGATAAATGGTTGACTTCTCCTCGTTTATGCTGTTTTTATGTGTGCTGCATTGTGCATACAGAGAGCGAAACAATATTGCCAAGATAATGATCTGCAGCCGAGAAAAGCATTTGTAGACCCTACAGATGCTCGGTACTTGGCACAATTGAGTATGTGAGTGGGTAGTGCAGTATTGCAAGTCTCATAGATGGATGAGCAAAACATGCCCTTTCACCCAACATAGGCTATGAATATGATATTACACGTGCCACTGATTCACGTATTCAAGTGTACGTGTTTATTTCATCTGCCTGCCTATTTGACTCTTAGTAAATCTGTCTGTAAGTGTTTCCCATCAGTGTATGTTTATTTACCTTAGACAGCTCATCTTCACCACTCTCTCGCTATTTGCTCTAATTCTCCCTCACTGTTGCCTCTTCTTTCTCTCCCTACATCTCTTTATTATCCATGTGTAATTTCTTTCTTTCATGTATTTCAATTTCTTGCTCTGGCTCACTGTAGCTCCCTCTTCCTTATTTTTACCCTCTCTATCTAACCTTGAACTTTTGCATTCAACCTAACCCATGCTCTTCTTGTATTTGTGATCCAACTCTTCTTTTTCCTTTATTCTTAAGGTTGTCAAACAGACTCTCTCTTGATGCTCCACATTCTACATTCTCTAAGATGTTACTTCTCACATCATTTGTCCTGCCACCTCTGTCATCTTTTGCTGTAGGTTTGTTCTCCTGCATTTTCCTGTGAAATTATCCACACTACCCATCATCTTTCTACTATGCTTTATCTTCACACACGTTTCCACTTCTTTCCCCTCTTTCATTCATTCTTGCTGCAATGTTCTTTTTTCCTCTTCTATTATCTGCCCCTTACTTTCACTTAGCTCTATTTTTACATACCATTCCATACTTTATTTCTTCCCAGGAGTGACTCCCTCTCCTTTACTCAGCTTCTGCCCTTTGCCGGCTGTGCAGCTACTAACATAGTAGCTGGCATCACAGAGTTATTATAGTTCTCTCATCTACACATCTACTCCGTGTGTAACATAGGCTCTCTTATAGTGGGCTCACAATGTGCAAGTTGCTGCTCCCCACTGAAACAGCTCCCAAGGAGATAGACAACTGTGATTAGTGTGGGATACTTAAGGGCATAGCCTTTTAGACACATCTTCACGTGATATCGGTGAAAATGATAACTATAGTTAAGCCGACATCACTGTTATGAGAATACAGGACATAAGCAGCCAAAGACATTACTTTATTATTGTTATTAGAATTCAGTATGTAAAATCACCAAACACCTCAAAGATTGTGCAAGCAGTACAACATTTGTCTCCACCTCACATAACAGCGTAACTCTTCTGAATGCAAAAATGCCAGGAGGGCCCTTTCTTTATCCATCACCCATAATTCCAAACAACACATACTCCGTGACATGGCATAACACTTAGGCCCTGCTGGGGTACCTGTCACTTGGGAGAAAAAAACCAAAATGTTCAACTCCAGGCATCTCGGGGTAGGGCAGAAAAGTACAGGACCATCAGCAGGTCAGTACCCCCTATTGCCTGCCCGTTGCCCACAAAAATCAACAAACCTCCTCGGTGTAAGTTCAGTAAACCAGTCTAAGGAGTTTTTGGGGGGCAGCCAAGCCTCGAGGTCTGCCCCCCCGGGCAGATTGGGAGGGGGAGGGGGGCGAGATGGCGACGGCCATTTTGTGACGTTTGGGCTGCTTTGGGATAGCCCAATAGCAGCCCAAGTTTGGAATCATAGCCCAAAGGGTTTAAAGGTTTTTCGGCGCCTGCTCAGCCACCATTTTAGGTAACCTGATGGCTGGGAGCGCTGTAGGAGAGGTTTTTTGTCGTGAGGTTTGTCTAGGTTGGGCGGTTTGTTTTACTTGGTGGTGTGGCATTATGGCAGCAGATGATTTTCGTGTTCTGGAGGCCATTCGCCTGCTCAGTGAGGCAGGGGGAACGGACCTCCTTGTGGGCCCCCAGGGAGGGGGCGTCCGGTGCGGAGTGCGTCCGCTGGAGTGGCGGCCGCCGTTTTTGCCTGCTCGCTGCCTCGGAAGCTGGCGTAGTCGCAGGTAAGGCCCCTGGTCCACCCTGAGGGGCCGGGCCGAGGCCCTGGGGAGCGGGGCTGGGGTAGAAGAGGGGGCGGGGGGCCGTGGGAGGCCTTTGAGGCGGGGGCGATCTGGGGGCCTACCGTCGGAGCTTGCGGTGGTGGCGGTGGGCCGCTCCGCAGCTTCGGGGGCGTTCTCGGCGGTATGGGCGGGGAGGTCCGGGGTGGAGGTCGCGCCTCCGACCGGGACCTCAGGGGCGGCAGCGGGTGGGCCTCAGCGGGCAGCGGGGTGCAAATGCGGGAGAGGCGGAGGAGAGCTTCCCCCGCCATGGAGCGGGCGAGAGCACCGGGGGGGAGCGAGAGAGCACGGCGGCGGAGCAGCGCGAAGCACACCCTGCCCACGTTGAGTAAGGAGACACGGTCGAGGGTGGGGGGGCCAGGGCAGAAGGCGAGGGACAAGCGGGGGGTGAGCAGATGGATATTTTCCCCGGCAGGCAAATCTGTGGTCCTCGAGGACGCGGTGGACGCGCAACAGGGGGGGACAGTTGACAGTTCCCCCCGCGTCATAGGTGGCAGAGTGGGGGCCCAGGAGGGGCTGGGAAGGACGGGCCGGTTCCATGGAGGGAAAAGGGGGGCCAAAAGGAGGGTTTTGGGGGCGCTGGTCGGGGGGATGCCGGAGGACACGGGTGGAGCTGGGGGGCGGCCCCAGGGAGGGCAGGTGGAGATGAGGGCAGGGGCAGGGTGTATGTGGGGCCATGAGTGGATGGGGGGCATATGAGGATGCGTGCTTGGAGGAGGCGGGGGGGCGGCTCAGCTAGGGGCGGGGGAGGGGTTGGGGGCCCAGGGGGGACATGCAGGGACGGGGGGGGTCCCCATTGCTGCTATCGGGGGGAGTGGGGGGAACTGGGAGGGTTTGGACATCTTCGAGTCGTGGGAGGAGGGGGTCAGGGACGCCCGGGGGGGTTAGGAGGGCCTGGGGGGGCGGGTGTTGTTGAGGTTGGGGGGAAGCCGGGCCGTGGGGGCGTTGCGGGGGCAGGGGTCCGGTTGGGGGGCTGGCGGGCGGGGGAGGTGGGGTCGGACAAGGGGGGGGCTGGTTTTGGTGGTTTGGTGTGGAGTGATGATGAGGAGGAGGAAGAGGGGCGGGGGGCGGAGGAGGGGAGGGGGGAGGGGGAGGGGGCGGGGGCACGGGGGTCAGGTTGTCAGCAGGGTGAGTCGGGGCTCCAATGGAGTGAGGGACCCAGCACACCACTCCGGCCATTTTTCTTGCAGGAAGAAGACCGTCGAGGTGCTCCTGACTTGGCAGGGCTGGGGACGACCCAGCAGCGCCAAGGCGAAGGGAGGGCGGAGCCTCCTGCGGTGAGCCTGGTACCGGCGGGGGATCTCTGCGGCCGGCACAAGAAGGCCCGAGGCGGGCTCGCTGACCCTAGCACCCACAGGGCACCAGCTGCCTGGGGAGTCTCGCCGCTGGAGGAGCGACACGCGCAATTTATTTTATGTGGCTGGCAGGGGGCAGTCGGCGCCGCCGATGGGAAGGGGGTGTGGGGCAGGTGCTGTGCAGTTGGTTGAGGACGTGGATAGTTTGGAAGAAGGGGAGCTGAGAGATGGGGAGGGCATAGGGGGCGCAATAATGTTGTTGCTTGTGTTTTAAAGAGGTCACAGGGCCAGCGTGAGCAGACGTCCTGGGCGTCACTTTGGGAGCCGAGAGCGGCAGAGGACGGAACGGCACAGAGGAGGATGGCCGGTGGATGCATTGGTGGCAGGTACGAGTGCAGCGGCTGCCGTGGCGTGTTTGGTATCTGTGGGGGTGGGGGTAGAGTGGGGAGTTGGGGGTGTGTGGCTTCGCAAAGGAAAGTATGTGGAGGACAAGGGGGTGGGGCCTGATGTGATGGCCTTGGAGCCGGTGGGTGTGACTGTGGGCACGGCGGGGTCGGCAGGTTTGGGTGCATCAGGGGAGGACATCGCGAAGCCCGAGAGTAAGGAGCTAACGATCAAAAAGCTGCCGTATATGGGGGTCACGAAAACGTTTGGGGCACACTTGATGTTGGCGACGAAAGAGCGAATTTGGAAGGGGGAGTATGTCGAAATTCTTAAGTTACTTCATCGGGAAGTGCGGGCGAAGGAAAGTTCAAAGGAGGAGGAGTATGAACTCCAGAAGAGGCCGAAAGTGCCCCTCACGATAGAGAATTGGACGGCGGCGTTTTTGATCTTCGCGAGCGCCTATTGCGAGAAGTTTCCGTGGCGGTCGGTGTCCATGTTTAAATACATGGACGTCATACGGAAGGCCAAAATTACGGGTGGTGGTTTTGCCTGGGCGCAGTATGACGAGGAGTTCCGTGCGCGGATGGCCTGTGATCCAGAGGTAAAATGGGGCGAACTCGATACCGACCTTTGGCAACACACGATGGGTTTGGCAGGGTCGGGGAAGACCATTTTTACGGCAAGTGGACTTCCCATCATTTATTAGCCCTTTCAAGGCCGACCCACCTGGGGAGGGGTGGGGGCAGGGGCCAGAAATCAGGCCGGCAATGTGGGCCCCTGTTGGGACTACAACAAAGGGCTGTGTACGCAAGAGTATTGCCGTTTCCGGCATGAATGCTCCGGATGTGGCAAATATGTGATAAGGGTCCTGGGCCCAAGGGATCATACGCCGGTTAGAGTGGATCGGCTGGTGGCGGCGCTATGCGATTACCCTGACGCGAGGGCCGCCGAGCGTTTGAGAGTGGGGTTCCAGGATGGGTTCCGACTGGGGTACGAGGGGCCCAGGTGGAGGAGGTGGGCAGATGATTTGAAGTCTGCCAAGGAGCACCCGGAGGTGGTGTGGGGGAAACTGGAGAAGGAAGTGTTGGAGGGCCGTATGGCGGGTCCTTTCGTGGACTGGCCGGTGGAGGACCTGATTGTCTCCCCGTTCGGGGTCGTGCCAAAGCAGGAGGAAGGGCAGTTTCAGCTGATACAGCACCTGTCCTGGCCCGAAAGGGGCTCGGTGAACGATTTTATCGACGAAAGGGAGGCTTCGGTCTCATATTCCTCCGTTGATGCGGCCATGGCCATGGTAGTGTCGGCGGGCGCAACGGCAAGGATGGCAAAGTGCGACATCGCGTCGGTTTTCCTGCTGCTCCCAGTCCATCCAGACGATTGGGGCCTACTGGGGATTCAGTTTGACGGCCGCTGGTACGTGGACAAAGCATTGCCGAAGGGCTGCTCGATGTCATGCGCACTTTTTGAGTGCTTCAGCACGTTTTTGCAGTGGCTGTTTACGGCACGGACGGGTCACCAAGAGGTCACGCACTACCTGGATGACTTTTTTTTCCGGCTCACCCGGTTCTGCGGACTGCCAGGAGGCACTGGACAGGTTCATAGAGCTCATGGGAGAGTTGGGGGTGCCACTGGCGCCGGAAAAGACAGTGGGGCCAGGCACGGCGCTGTCCTTTTTGGGGATCAAACTGGACTCGGTCGCAATGGAAGCCCGTTTACCAGTGGATAAAAAGCAGCACATGCTGGAGCTGCTGGAGGGAATGTTGGCACGACCCAAGGTTACGGTTTTGGAGATTCAGGTGTTGCTGGGCCACCTCAATTTCGCGAGAAGAGTGGTGCGCGTAGGAAGGACGTTTTGTAGACAGTTGGCCCGGGCCTTTCAATGGTATTCCCATGCAGTTGGAGGAGGCACTGGTGTGGGATGTGCAGATCTTCTCGGACGTGGCGGGGAGCAACGGTTTCGGCTTGTACTGGCAGGGGCGGTGGTGCGCCGAGGAGTGGCCCCCGGAGTGGGCTGGAGGGGGCAGGAGTATCGCTTTCCTCGAGCTTTTTCCCCTGGTGGTGGCAATGAGGGGGGAATTGCTGGCTCACAGGAGGGTAACTTTTCACGTGAACAACATGGTGGTGGTGGAGGTGGTTAATCTGCAGTTGGCGAAAGATGTACAGGTGTTGAAGCTGCTGCGTGTGTTTGTGCTGGGGTGCTTGCGCTTTGACATTGCTTTCCACGCAGTGCATGTGCCCGGGGTCGACAATGACATTGCGGATGCTTTGTCTCGTTCGCAGTGGGGGAGATTCCGTGGCTTAGCCAAGGATGCAGCCCGGGATCCGACCAGCATTTCCCCTCAGATGTGGTACGTAGGCAACACAGGATGTTGCAGCTGGTTCTAGGGTCTTTAGCTGTGTCGATGAAAGTGACATACATGAAGGCGTGGGAAGACTTCTTGGCGTCTGGAGCGCGGAGGCGGGACACGAGAGGGGAAAGGCAGGAGGACGTGGTTCAATTCATTTTGGATTTAATTGATAAGGGTCTCACACGGGTCACGATTGCAGGCAAACTGGCGGGTATAGCATTCATGGGCAAGTTGTTGTGGGGTTATGCGCCGTCGGTGGGGGAGCTTGGGTCTCGCATGTTGGAGGGGTGGGCCAGAGAATGCGGGAGGGGAGGCAGGGTTCGCCAGGCGTTGTCACTGGGACTGCTGGTGCAGGTAATCGATGCGTTGCCGGGTGTATGTTTCTCCGCCGGGGAGGCCTGTCTATTCGCCACTCTGATGGCATGGATGTTTGCGGGAGCTTTTCGGGTTTCCGGGTTGCTGGGTGTGCGGACAGATGCGGGTTTACTATGGTCGGAGGTGTCGTTCGGTGAGGGGAAAGTGGACGTGTGGTTGAGGAGAGAGAAGACGGACCAGAGGGGGGTAGGCAGGTGGGTGTCTTTGTCGGCAGGCGCATCAGGTGGTGTGTGCCTGGTGAGGTGGGGCTTGCGCCTGAGAGTGGCACGGCGTTTAGAGGGGGCGGTTTTTCGGCATGCGGATGGCCGCCGGGTGTCGGCGCCACCACTTCTGGCGGTGTTGCGCAAGGCATTGCGGGGGCTGGGGATAGACGGGAGGCGCTTTGGTACTCACTCTTTCAGGATTGGCGCGGCGTCAGAGGCTCATTGGCAAGTACAGGGGTGATGGGACATCATGCGGCTGGGCAGATGGTCATCGGACTGCTATCGGCGGTACATCCGGGAAGCGCAGAGCATTTGAAGCGCGCGTTGATTGGTGGGATCATGGTACTTACTGTTTGTTTCTTTTCTAGGTTCGGTTGCGGGTCCCCTCGCCAGAGACATGGCGCTCTGGATTGTGGGGCATTCTTTTGTTAGGAGGGCCCAGGTGCAGGCGCAATCCAGTTATTTTGGCGAGAATTTGGGTTTCAACCCGACTATGTTTAAAATAAGTTGGAAAGGGAAAGGAGGTATGTTATGGCGTGAGTTGGTATCTACTCTCAATTCTATGGTGGTAGCGGGCAGGTGTCCTGACGTCCTGGTGTTGCATTTGGGAGAAAACGACATGGTGAGGGAGACTAGTTTAGTGCTTATGAGGGCCATGAAGAGGGACCTGGGGGAGATTAAAGGGAGGTGGGCAGGTTGTATGGTTGTGTGGATGGAATTTGTGCTGTGTCGGGTGTGGAGGGGCGCAGTGCATCCTCAGGCGGTTGACAAGGCAAGGAGGAAAGTCAATGTGGAGATGGTGAGGTTCTGTAGGCACCTGGGTTTCTCTAGGATATGGCATAAGGATGTAAGGTACGATGCCCCGGAACTGTTTAGAGGGGACGGGGTCCATTTGTCCCATATGGGCATGGATCTGTATCTGCTGGAGCTTCAAGAGGTATTGGCACGGTTGCTGGAGGTTGGTTAGAGAGCGGGATGGTTTGGCTGGTGTTGGGGGGAACGGGGTGGTTGAGGGGGGCAGGATAAGTGGGAAGGCGGTGTAGACACCTATCCTCCCGACTTATCCTGGGTGGCGGTGTTTGTTTTGGAAGTTGGCCAAGTTTGGCTGGAGTTTTTGGTAGTTAGCGTTAAGTTGGGGGAGTTGGTTTCAGGATCGGGGAAAGGTTAAACAGGTTGGAGGTTTTACATTGGGGCTCATTAGTTACAGTTGCAGGAAGACGGATAGGAGGTTAGGTTTTGGGGGGTCAAGAAGGTCAAAGGTTATGGGATAGGATTGGGTATTATGGTATTTATGTAATGTGTTTGCATTTAATGTATTGTGTTTTGCAGGGTGGGGGATGTTTTTATCATGTGGGGATCGTAGGGGCGGGGGGAAGAAACCCAAGGGGGTCAGGTAACTCGATGTTTAGAGTAGTTTTAGTTTTGTAAAGTGAGGAACCAGTTCATAAAGCTTGTGATGTGCACCTGTTTCAATAAAGCGGCCTTTTGCACACACAATACTGTTATCAATCTGGCTTGCCCCCCTTCTCCCTCCCAAGGGGGTTTTGTGGGGCAGCCGAGCCTCGAGGTCCGCCCTCCGGGCAGATTGGGAGGGGGAGGGGGGCGAGATGGCGACGGCAATTTCTGTCAAAGACACACGAGGGTCCCTGAAAATAATTGTTATGGGGAGGAGGCAGGGAAAATACTGTAATCAAGAACAAGAGGACCCCCCCTAAGACTAGATCTGTTAAATGGCAAACACTCTAATCCATAAAAAACATCATTGTAGTCCCACACAGAAAGTATTTATTTGAAAAACATATCTATTTATTATTATTTTCTGAAATTTTCATTTCATTTATAGATCCAACAGTAATAAAGGCACAAATGTATATACAAAATCTATTTACATATCAGAATATATGCGACACATACCCTCTCACACCTTCATAGTAACCACCAATCACACCCATACAAGCCATCATCAGTCATACCAGTCAACAATATATACAGAAAGTTATTTGTACTTTAAGGTTAAACAGGTTGGAGGTTTTACATTGGGGCTCATTAGTTACAGTTGCAGGAAGATGGGTAGGAGGTTAGGTTTTGGGGGTCAAGAAGGTCAAAGGTTATGGTATAGGATTGGGTATTATGGTATTTATGTAATATGTTTGCACTTAATGTGTTGTGTTTTGCAGGGTGGGGGATGTTTTTATCATGTCGGGATCGTAGGGGCGGGGGGAAGAAACGCAAGGGGGTCAGGTAACTTGATGTTTAGAGAGGTTTTAGTTTTGTAAGGTGAGGAGCCAGTTAATAAAGTCTTGTGATGTGCACCTGTTTCAATAAAGCGGCCTTTTACACACACAATACAGTGGTCAGTCTGGCTTGCCCCCCTTCTCCCTCCCAAAATGATTGAGGAGGCCCCTTTTTTCTGCTGCAAGAAATTCCACCGTCTTCTGGGAGTGAGTGGGTGGGTGTTTGATGTGGTATGTTGAATCCAGGTAGGTGTAAGAAAGAGAAAGCGGCCAATCGCGAGCCTCATGATTCATGATGCCTTAAATGCTGTGGTCCTGGGCACCACCTGATGACATCACGGACGACCCTCCATTGAGGAGAAACGAAAGAGGGACTCCTCCGCCTTGGTGCTTGCACTGGGAGCAACAAATGCGCCCCACTGCTGTTGCAGGGGACACCTGCCAGGAGGAAGCTTGATAGTACTAAAATACCCTTGTTCATAGCTCTCAAATAACCACCGTTTAATCGTTTAATGCCTTTTGCCTATATATTCAAAATAAGCACTTGGGGGTAGATGTATCAAGATTCCATTTTGCGATTTCTAAATAGCGATTTTTAAGGAATGGCTATTTAGAAATCGCAAAATGGAATGTATGTAGAAAATCGCAATTTTTTAGCGATTTCTTAGTCTTCCTTATTTGCGAATTTGTAATTTGCGAATTCGCAATTAAGGAATAATTTCCCATGCATTCCTATGGGACAGGAGGCCCATAGGAATGATTGTGAAATATTTCTTAATTGCGATTCGCAATTTGCGAATTCGCAAATTGAGAATAATTTCAAGGGTGCAGGGGTGTCTCAAAGGGACCCTGCTGCACCCCTGAAATTTACATGTGTGTGCATATGGCGCACATACATGCCCTATGAGCATGTATGTGCGTCACATGCCACCTTCACAAATGGCAAATAGGGCATTTTTAAATGAAATCGCAAATTACCACCAACTACAAGTTGGTGGTAATTTGCGATTTCTTAACCCAAATTCGCAATTTGTAAAACCCACATACATCGCATTTATGGAATCGCAAAATTTGCGATTCCTGAAATGCTTAAGCAAAAAAAGGAATCACAAATTTTTGCGATTCCTTATTTTGCGATTTTTTGATACATTTCAAAAAATGCAAAAAAGCCTTTTGCAATTCGCAAAATTTCGGCCTTTGCGAATCGCAAAAGGCTTGATACATCTACCCCTTGCTTTCTATTTGTTCACCTAGGCACCTGCTGATCTATTTGCACCTCGCCTAGGAATGATTTGTGGCTGACCATTTTAGCATGATATTAAAAATCTTTACATTTGTCTTGTATCACATATTTACTTGACATTCTTATCTTGTACTTGCATTAAAAAAAAACATATTTACAACACCGTGTTATTTTTCTTTGAATTTTTTAGGAGTTAACGTTCACACTTTGGTGGATTGCTACAACATTTTAGCAGTCCTTTTGGGTCACACATTGAATATCATTAAGCTTTGATCTTAATTTTCTCTTCCGTCGTAAATTTGGGAGATAATGGATTGTACTCCTTTCATGTTTGTTCTTTACTTTTTACGTAATTTGGTCACATAGGTGTGATTAGTTACCATATATCTTAACCACTCTGACATATTGACCTTATGGAAACAGTCACCCTTGGAGTTAGACTCTAACATATGTCAACATGGACTATGCTCATATGTGATTGGTATAATTTATGCTGTCATGTGTATAATTTTTAGCAAACGGATTTTACTCATAATGTCATCATTTGTTGGTCTCTCTGTACTCATTTTAAAGCATCCCCTTGACCCCGTGAAATCACATGTTTGTCTTCCTTGAATTGGCACGAGTTGCTTTCTATCAGGGTGCAGCAATTATTTTTAAATAAATATGAAGGAGTTTTATTGAGCTATGTTTGTGTTCTTTACCAGCCTGGAGAAGTTGCTGAGTTATATATCCAAAAGAAAAAACGTTTTGTCTGGAAGGCTTTTTATTTTTATTTTTATGAAGATGATTAAAGTTTGACAAACTGCAGAATATATTTTGTATTTGAAATCAACACTGAAGGACATTTATTCCCTACATATATGGTGTGCAAACCTCCATGTACAACAAAGTCGAAACTATCGACCTCGTCAATGCTCATTTACATACAGAAGGACATTCTCATAGACCTGTCAGTAGCCCTAACTGGGTCATAACAGCACACTGATGCAACACACTACACCCACCATGGAGCTATGGACTCCCCCCCTTTGCCCACCCCCACTTTGTTGTATTACAGAACTAATACTTGTCTATCAGCGATTTAGATAATTCCTTGCCAAAGTATAATTGCAGGCCAAATTAGAACACATTCATTTACAAGGAAAGAACATTAAATGCAGGGTCCTTCATGTGCAACCCACCTTGTTATTCACACGGAGTGACATGTTCCAGCCAAGGTTCAAGGGCCTCAGCTAGTAATACCAGGCTACCTCAAGGTGGAGAACAGTGCTTTACATAAAGACCCAAAATACATATATATCACTAGTACAACAACTACATCCACCTTGTACTTCCGGTCCCCTGTGCAAAAAGAAGTCTAAATCAAGTATCAGAAGGAACTAGCAGTATCGGTGCAAAGAATGCCGAGAGCTAGGGGTTCCAAACTCAAAGCCCTACCATCGAGGGTAGGCCGTCTGTTGAAAGCTCCTGACAGCCTAGACAACCCTAGTCCCGTTATCAGCCGTTGGCTGGCAATTCCCCGATGAAGGAACACATGGGATGTCCACTTTGATAACAAACTGAGTATGAGAATTAAAGTCAGTGCCATCACTCTAGGATGTGTTTTGCCAGTCAGTCTTCAGCTGACCTTCACACTCCTGTATCTAAATACAATACACACCAACCTCCTCGAGTATCTATTGGATGAACAACGGGAAGCTATGGATGCCACTTCACAAGACTGTGTCCATTTCCCAAAAAAATACAATTTAACCCCTTTCCTGCTAAATCACACAGATTGCTGCAGGGGTAGATCGCGATGGAGGTGTTCTGCTTGATATTGAAATGGCTGTCAGGTGCCGCTCCCTGTACACATGGAAATCTTTAACGATTTTTCAGCTGACACCAACTGTGCCCTCAAAAAACACCAGTGATGCAACCAGATTATAATGCACAATTCTTTTAAAGATGCTGCTCATTTATCGAAGGCATTTGCGTCCAAGACGCCGGAGTCTCAAATGGCTTACCCATAATGCATCAATAGCTTAATCCATTCAAGAAAAGCTAAAACATGAATGTTCCTCAAGCCCTTACATTGACTCCACTTCGATGAGACCAATTATTCAACCCTTCCAATTAAAGATTCCGTACAGTGGGTGTTGCAGTCAAAGAATAGAAAACAGACTCAAGATGGCTGACCCAAACTATCTATGGCTTCACGCGCCCGATGAATCAGAAAACAGGTAAGCGCTGCTACACACGCGCGCGCCTTATCAGTCTGACATCTGGCGCAATATCTCCCATGGCAAGATGAAGCCTGCAGTACATTCAGTTAACATGAGCCTAGACACAAAACAGCGAGATGTTATCGCCTTTTTGATGAGGTCCTTCATCCCGCCGCCACCGTCTTGCGAAAAATGGCACTATTGTTGCCTAAGTGTCTTCGCAAGTCGATGGAGATGGACAGAGCCGCTCGGCACTTGCTACACTAATGAGTGCAAATGGAGCCTGTGATTTGCTTTCATGAAAATCCACAGCAATCAGACACAATTTCAGCTGGAGCTCTTCTGCGGTGAGAGTGGTGCTGGTTTCATATGCCCCCTGGGAGGAGGGAGGACAAAGAGAGACGGCAGAAGAAAGAGAGAATGCTGCAGAGAGAAGACATGGGGACACGGAGAGGTTGGGAGAAAATAAACAATAATGAAGAGATTGGAAAAGAGTCTATGCAATCAAACAGACAGAAGACCGGAAAGAGATGGAGTGGGAGCAGTACAGTCCCATATCCCAATAGCACCCTGGACAGAAAGAAATGTGCCGCTCTCCCTACTGCTAGTGAATAAAATGAGGCAGCAGCCGCTTTATGCAGGTAATTCCCTGGCTCAGGGCTGGACTGGGAACCCAAAGCAGCCCAGACACATTTTGTCAGAACCACCCCGATATGATGCACAGCAAGCGAGCACAGAGATTGAGCCTGACAACTACAAGAGGGCTTGGGAGTTTCTTTCCCCAAGACAATTAGAGGAAAAAATTGCAAACATTGTAAAATTGTTCAATATATATTCAATTGCATTCGTTTTTAAAGCATAGTAAATGATGACCTTACAGTGTACCAGCATACGGCAATCTTTACTGGGTCCCTTCAATGATTTTTCTCACTATCCCCCTCGAAGAGTGCCCCATGTCTCTCTATAACCCTTCTCTTGCATGCATTTCATTTGTGTTATAGCACCTTTCATACAAGTGTAGGGTGCACTTTACATCACACTCACATACAGAGACAATCATACGTATGCAAATCAATGTACAGTGCTTGGTCTGGCAAAAAAACACAAACTCAGGATTCAGAACGTGCCACAGTGTTTGGGGTGGTCTTTACTAATAAAAATGTATTTCCACACAAACAATTTTTTGTAAATGTATACTTCATTTTTTATGTGGATCTCTTTTGAGTTCCAAAATCATAAAATAAACTTGAACTGTGATATACACAAACAAACGCTTTGTAGCAAAATTGGGATAATGAAAGACGAGGACAAAACAAGCATTGGCAATGCAATAGGTCTCGCATTAGGAAAGTTTGAGCTATTGATATTGTAAATGACACATTTTTTATTTATGTTTTGTTTTTGAAAATAGCGAAATTAATAGCTTTGCCATTTATAATGCCAATAGTTATAACTTTCGCAAATGTGACACCTATAGCATTTGTAATGCAATATGTGTTGTATTTACATGACTTACATGTATTGATATTATAAATAACAATGGCTTTTATTTTTTTTCAATAATTAATACTTAAATAAAAGTTATTGTAAATTATAATGGCAATAGCTTAAAGTTTTGTAAATAACTTTTGTGAAGATTATGTTCAGTGTATTTTATTGTGATGAAAGTCCAAGAACAGAAGTGAAATATTAACATCTTTTTGTTACATTTGTAATAAAGCTTGAAACATTGAGAGAACATATTTGAACCAGGTGTTGTTGAATGGTTGTACAGATTGATGCTGTGGTGGCGCTGAGTGATGTTGTGATGGCGAACGAGTGATGCTGTGGCGTTCGATGATGCTGTGGTAGCACATAGTGATGTTGTGGTGCCCCTGAGTGATGCTGTGGTGGTGCGGAGTGATGCTGTATGCTATGCTATGTTTTGTTTTGCTATCCTATGTTTTGCTTTGTTATGCTATGCTATGTTTTGCTATCCTATGCTATGATTTGTTATGTTATGCTATGCTGTGTTTTGTTATGCTATGCTGTTTTGTTATGCTATGCTATGTTTTGCTATGCTATGCTTTGTTATGCTATGCTATGTTTTGTTATGCTATGCTATGTTTTGCTATTCTATGCTTTGTTATGCTATGCTATGTTTTGTTATGCTATGCTATGTTTTGCTATGCTATGCTATGTTTTGCTATGCTATGCTTTGTTATGCTATGCTATGTTTTGTTATGCTATGCTTTGTTGTGTTTTATTATGTTATGCTTTGTTTTGCTATGCTATGCTATGTTTTGTTATGCTATGCTATGCTATGCTATGTTTTGTTGTGTTTGGTATGCTATGTTTTGCTATGCTATTATATGTTTTGTTTTGCTATGCCATGTTTTGTTTTGTTTTGTTTTGTTAAGCTATGCTATGTGTTGTGATGTGTTGTTGTGTGTTGTAATGCTATGTTTTATTATGTTATACTATGTTTTGTTATGCCATGCTATGTTTTGTTTTGCAATCCCATGCTTTGTTTTGTAATGCTATGCTATGTTTAGGTTTGCTATCTTATGCTTTGTTTTGTTGTGCTATGCTATGTTTTGTTGTGTTTTGTTATGCTATGTTATGTTTTGCTATGCTATGCTTTGTTATGCTATGCTATGTTTTGTTATGCTATGCTATGTTTTGTTGTGTTTTATTATGCTATGCTTTGTTTTGCTATGCTGTTTTGTTATGCTGTTTTGTTATGCTATGTTTTGTTATGCTATGCTACGCTTTGTTATGCTATGTTTTGTTATGCTATGCTAAGCTTTGTTTTGTTATGCTATGTTGTGTTTTGTTATGCTATGCTATGTTTTTTTTGTGTTTTGTTATGCTATGCTATGTTTTGTTGTATCCTGTTACGCTATGCTATGTTTTGTTGTGTTTTGCTATGTTTTGTTATGCTATGTTTTGTTCTGCTATGCTTTGTTTTATGTTATGTTATGCTATGTTTTGTTATGTTATGCTATGTTTTGTAATGCTATGCTATGTTTTGTTCTACTATGCTATGTTTTCTTCTGCTATGCTTTGTTTTATGTTATGTTATGCTATGTTTTGTTATGTTATGCTATGTTTTGTTCTGCTATGCTTTGCTATGTTATGCTATGCTTTGTTTTGTTATGGTATGTTTTGGTATGCTATGCTATGTTTTGTTATGCTATGCTATGCTTTGTTGTGTTTTTCTATGCTATGTTTTGTTTTGTTATGCTATGTTTTGTTTTGCTATCCTATGCTTTGTTTTGTTATGCTATGATATGTTTTGTTATGCTGTGCTGGTGAGGGTGTGTGAGTGTGTGTGAGGGTGTTTGAGGGTGAGTGAGGATGAGGGGGTGTGAGGGTGAGGGGGTGTGAGGGTGAGGGTGTGTGAGGGAGGGTGTGTGAGGGTGAGGGTGTGTGAGTGTGAGGGGGTGTGAGGGTGTGTGAGGGTGAGGGAGAGTGACGGTGTGTGAGGTTGAGGGGGTGAGTGTGTGTGAGGGTAAGGGTGAGTGAGGGTGTGTGAGGGTGAGAGGGTGAGGGTTTGTGAGGGTGTGTGAGGGTGTGTGAGGGTGAGGGGTGTGAGGGTGTGTGAGGATGTGAGGGTGTGTGAGGGTGAGGGTGAGGGTGTGTGATGGTGATGGGGTGTGAGGGTGTGAGGGTGTGAGGATGAGGGGATGTGAGGGTGAGGGGGAGTGAGGGTGAGGGGGTGTGAGGCTGAGGGTGCGTGAGGGCGAGGGGGTGTGTGAGGGGTGCGACGGTGTGAGGGTGTGTGAGGGCGAGGAGGTGTGAAGGTCTGAAGTAAATGGTGGCAGGGCAGTCATCATAAGACAGAGAGAAGAGACTGCGTCGTGACTGCTTTGGTCAGTTTCAGAATTAGGAGGGGCAGAGTCAGCACAGTTTGCGAGGGATCAACGTGTCGAGAGGCAAAGCATAGCGGATGTAGCATTGCAGCTAGCAAGTCGAGTGTTTTCAAGCTGAGTGTCCCTAGAGAGATGGCAACACAGCAACAGCATTTGAGGAGCAAGTCTACTGTAAACAAGCACGGTAGGCTTTCACTTTCGTCCAGAAAAAAAATAGAGAAAGTTGCAGAGAACGTCGAACAAATCACGGCTTCCCCGCGAAATGGATAAAAAAAAAAACAAGCTCTCGGCATTGCTGTGGCGGGGGGTGGGGGAGTGGGAGCGCATTCCTTTGAAGTCTGATGCCAAGGCTCAGACAAATGGTGGTGTGCGATGTGCAAGTCGGGTGCGGGGGAGCAGCAGCCTTTGAAGTCTGATGCCCAGGCACAAACAAATGGTGTGTGATGTGGCTGGCTCTGTGCACGCACATAGCTCACATGAACAGTACGCAATCCGCAGGCTAGTGAGACTTTTCTTTTCCATTACTATAATCTCGCCTATTTATCCCTGCGGGATATAATAGGCGAGACCTAAAAAAACTAATTGTTAACATAGATTACGATTGTAACTTATGAACTGCACAGTAACAAAATGATCTCTGTGACAAATTCAGTAACCCTCTTAGCTATGCACATAAAATACTGTTCTGTGATCTGCATAGTACACACTCTTTGTAGCAGGCATATTAACCCTCTCCGCTACCTCAGATAAGTCAAAACTGCCACTAGACAAAACTCTCATCCCTCTCTAGTAGGTACAGTAATCACCAGTGTTATCTTGGTGCTTTTATTGTTGTCTGAAAACTGTTGGATATACAAGGAAATCCAAAGTGCTTTTAAAGCTGCTGCACGGGTACAAAACCGGCCCCCAGTAACAAAGGTGGCACCCCACTCTTACAGCCTCCTGGGAAAACACCCATTGCCCGGTACCACTAGTCTTTCCTTGCCTTGACTGACTACATCAAGGCAGCAACTTGCCTCTAAGCACTCATCTCCACATTTCTCCCAGCTCACCTTAATTACTCATAACTTAGTTCTTTCAGACTGGTTTTAAACTGTTTCTTGTGGAGAGGAGGCAGTGTTGATGTGTAGCGGCGTGGGTGAAAGGTAGATTGGAGGCCAAGGTAGGAGGCTGTTACGGTGCTATAAAAAACATTGAATACAATCAAAAGCACTTCAAATAGATACAAAGTTCAGCGAGGGGTTTTGAGTGTTCAGAAATGTTACGCCGCCCAACAGGTTTTGGTAGGGTAAAAGAAATGATAATCGTGGTTGGTGCTTCTTGGTCAGAGGAAACCCAAAACCTCTGAAAAAAAGAAAGTGGGGGGAGCCCACCCTTTTGATTTAAGCAGACAAAGTCCAGAGCACACAAGAAATCTTTTTGTAAGTGTAATCACAGTATGTTGATAAGGATAAGACCACACACAACGGGTTCTTTCTTTTGCTTTTTATAAGTGAAAGAATGGTCTTCCTGTCAAGGGAGACACAAGGAACATGAAACCAGGCTGGTTTCATGTTCCTTGCTCTGGACTTTGTCTGCTCACTTCAAATAGATACTATCGACGAACCAGATGACCACATGATAGACGACACACGTACTCCTGCGGTTACATTTTGCAGTATCTACTGAAAACCACAAAGCCATCTCTATATTGCCAAAAAATTAATAGGCAATCTTTTAAAACTACCGGGATTGAATTGATTATCGACAGGCACATATATCAGGGAATAATATTATAAACTTGTTATGCCCTTAATAAGTCCGGTAACGGACGAAACGCGTTGGCTATTTCATTGAAAACAAGAATTGACTAAAGATCAAGTTTTAAACTTCCAGAACTTGTGACTGACTTTACTTTGGGAAAATGTATGAGAATCTTCAAATTTGTGAATAGTATTGTATAAGGATTGTTATCCAAAAATACATGCAAATCTGACTTATAAGAAGGGTGTGGATCCACAATTTTGTGCATTTAATTTGAAGACATAATGAGATTTTTCTCACTTAATCTTCATGGTACATAGGGGATTGTGTCTCAGGCTATCAGCACCTTCATCAGGAATTGTAGGAGATGTTAGACCGGTGCGGGAATTAGAATCACTGGAGCCAAGGTAGGGGGAGTTGCTGTTTGCAGGGTCTTTATGCAGGCAGTTATTTTCGTCCACTGATGACTTTCGCCCTGGGTCTAGGCCCAGCTCGCTGATTGCCAAAAGTCGGACCTGAGTAGGAGAAAAATAATAATGTGCTGTTACCACATCCTTGTGAATTCACAGCATTGTAAACAATTGGCATTACCATTGTGCAAAAATGGTACTCATTCGTCAAACTTAAAAGGATGAAAGACCGAGTTGGCACGTTCAGGATTTGAAAAAATAACTTACAAATTCCACAAAGATTTTCCAAGTAGGCACATTAATCCTTTAGTTAGCTCATTGGACATGAGATTTTGATGAATAAAAGTGTAGAAATTGACGGAGAGTTGTGACAGAGGCATACATCACGTCAGCAGTAAAAAAGAGATGCAAAGGGAGTTATGGACAAAATGAGCAGAAAAAAAGAGCTGAAATTGAGAATATAAGTAGCAGGAGAGACAGGCAGGGTATATGGATACCGGTGGTGAGATGGGGAAGTGGAGAAACTGATAGCAAAACAGTGCAGGGCGTGGCCAACAACATGGCTGAGTAGACGTCTCTCTCTTAAACTCCAGCTATTACCCTGTGATCAGACCATAATCCTGTCCTTCCAGACACCATCCACATACCTTTCTGTGCCCAGTGTGTGGTGGCCTCAACACTGTCTATTGTTTGTCGTCTCCGGAGAGTCAGAACTGCGAGAATGCAGGCTGCCCGGCGTCCACGAAGGTGACCCACTAAAAGGGTGGCCTATTTAGTGCCACAAGAGGCACAGGAGGCAGCCTCCCAGTGTTTGGGACCCTCTAGGGTCCAGGTGTGCCCCGTCACTTCCAGGGAGAGTGGGGGCGGGGGATGAGGTACATATACCTCTCCCCGCCCTCTGGGCACCCTCTTTGCCCACTACCCGGACACCGTTTGGACGTGCCCCTTGGGAGCTACCAGCGATTTTATTTGCACGGTGAGTGCATTTGCTCGAATCCCCCCCGCCCGGTCTCCCCAGCGGGATTGCACAGAGGGCAGGGCGACCAGGGCAGGCCTGCGAGCCTCCTAAAGGAGGGGGGGGTCTCGTTAGCTCCCTCGGGTTGTACACAGGGTCTTCCCCGGTCCCTCCCCCCGCCCCAAGATGATTTAGGGGGTCGGAGTTGGGCGGTGCCAGCTGTCGAGCAGCGACCCCGCGCTCCCACGTGGGGTTAGTGTGTTAATCACCTCTTCCCCAGCCTGTGTGGGGGAGGGGGGCAGTCGGGGCCTATTGGGCCCTGTCCGTGCGGTCTGGCCTACTTGGCAGGCTACAGGGATGGGATAAACCCGGTTGCGATTGTGAGAAGTAGGGGGTCACGCAACTCTGCCAGGCTTCTGCCTTGCGCTCACCCCAGGACTGTTGCGGCATGTGGGGAGTTGCTTCTCTCCAGGGTCGCTTGTGGCGTCGGGCGAGGCCGAGGTGCACACCCTTAGCTGAATCCTGCTCAGGGACCAGACTTCAAACAGGTGTAGGGCCGGTCCCGTGTGGGGTACGTAGGTTCCTGGGCGTGATTCAGGTCCGGTGGCGTGGGAACAGGCCCTGGGTCGCCGTCTCCCAGGGGCGTTGCGGCCTCCTCCCTTTGAGTTGCCTCACTCCCCAGGCTGGCGAATCCCCATACGCGGGCTCGAGTGAGGGCTTGCAGTGGGCAGATGGGTCGCTGGGTACACGCACCCGCTGCTGTGGACATCCGAGTACGATACTGAGCCCTGAGTACTCACATTGCCCTTTCTACAGGGGAATGATTGAAGCCTCGCCGCTCAATCTGGGAAGTTTTCTAGGGCTCCTGTCGCGGCACTCCACTCCTCCCACGCATACGTGCACGAAGCAGCATATTGTCAGCCCCGGGGCAGAGGCAGAGGCCTCAAATGTTAAGGTAGCGAGCGCATCAGGGCGCTTGCCCGCCTTCCCAAACTCGTTTCGTGACTGTTAGGGGGTTTGGGTTTTATTTATGCACGGTTGTTATTTGGTGAGTACCATGCCAAGGCAGCAGACTAGCATTTGCTGAAGGCCCCCCGCCGCTCTGCGCAATGGACAATCACAACCCCGGGGGCTGCCTGAGTGCTGGTAATCTGGGGGCAGACTGCGCTCCCCGGCCTGCGAAGGTTCCAGTTAAAGCCAAAGGCATTTGTGTGAACGGTGGGCTGTGTCGGTGCTGGGAACGTGGGAGTTATGGGAGGCAGGATGGGACTGGGCGCAGCACCTCAGGGACGTTATTTTTTATTTATTATTTATTTATTTATGCGTTTTTATATAGCGCGGACTTTACCTGAAGGCGTCAGAGCGCTTCACAATAGGAACAGAAAAATTACAAATGAACAAATTACAAAAGCAGACGATAAGTTACATGAGGTAAAAGTGACAATTGGGAGCAAACAATACATGAGGTAGCAAACAGTGCAATACATGAGGAAAGAGTGACAAGTGTGCAGGTTACAAGAAAAATACAAAGTACATTTAGCGGTAATATACTGCAAAATATTCTAGACACAGAGGCACAAGAACAAACGTTACGTAGGCAATGGTGGCACTTGTGCAAGTATCAAAAGCAAACAAAATGTGAAAGGTAGCAAACAGTGTGTTACAAGATAAAAGTGGTGTGTGCATGTTACACAAGAGAACCAAACACAGAAACAAGGATAATACTGCAATAAATGGCATACACTCCAACCACACAAACACACTGGGAAGGCACTTCCATAGTCATGGAGAATAGAGTTTTCAGTGATGGGAGGTCTTCCTTCAGATAATAGAGAGGGAATGAATTAACTTTGGAAGTGTCTTTGGAGGAGGAGAACTTTGAGGTCTGTTTTGAAGGCCTGGGAGGAGGTGGTGGTCCGGAGCTGAGGCGGAAGTGAGTTCCATATTCTCACTGTGTTGCCTGAAAAGGATTGGGCCATCGATCTTTCCTTCTTGAAAGTGGGAGGTTCAAGCAGTAGATTTTCCGCATTACGTGAAGGTCTAGAGCCTCCAGAGAGTTTCAGCTTGTTCGCCAGGTAGCGTGGAGATGAAGAGTGCAAGGCTTTGTGGGTGATACAGGCAGTCTTGTAGATAGCTCTAGCCTCGATGGAAGCCAGTGGAGGATGCATAACATCGGTGTGATGTGGTCGCTTCTTTTGGCCCCATAAATGAAATGAGCTGCTGAATGGAGAACAGATCTGAGGGGGGACAAGTGGGATTTGGGGAGGCCAGTAAGAAGAGAATTGCAGTAGTCCAGTCTGGAGAGGACCAGCGATTGCAGCAGGGTTTTAAGGTCCTGCTCCGGGAAAAAGCGACAAATTCCCCAAAGAAGGCGCCATTGGTATCGAGCAGATTTAGCAATGGAATTGATGTGGGAGATTAGATTTAGTTTTTTGTCGAGTATGACACCAAGGGATTTTGCGCTGTCGACAATGATGGGTTTATTGTTAAGTAGATTCATTTGATCCATCCATGATTAACCCGGGGGAGGAGAGAGTGAGGAGGAGAGGAGGAGGAATTCAGTTTTGGAGGGATTCAGAATCAGTTGATGAGTTGACATCCAGTTTTGAATGGAGTCGAGAGTGGAGCTTAGGAAGGAGAGATCGTGAGTGGAGGCGACCTTGAGGTAGATTTGAGTGTCATCTGCATAGAGATGATAGTGGATCCCAGATTTACTTAGGAGATTTCCCAGTGGTTCTAAATAGAGATTGAACAAAGTGGGTGCAAGTATAGAGCCTTGAGGAACACCTTGACCTACCGCCACAGGAGATGAAAGACTGTTCTCTATTTTGATCATTTGGGATCTATCTGAGAGAAAGGAGGTAAACCATTTAAGCACAGTGCCCTCCAAGCCCATTCTCTGTTGAAGAGTGTTGAGGAGGGTGTTGTGATTGACAGTGTCAAAGGCTGCAGAAAGATCAAGGAGAATTAGAAGACAAGACCCCCCCGAATCAAGTATCCTCAGCGCGTCATCAACCACTTGCAGTAGGGCTGTTTCAGTGCTGCAGTTTTGGATGAAGCCGGACTGACAATTGTCAAGAAGATCATTGTCCTTGATATGACGAGAGAGTTGTTTCGCTACACATCTTTCTGTGATCTTCGCAAGAAAGGGTAGATTAGTGATGGGGCGGAAGTTGTTGAGGTCTTTCGCATCAGCAGTAGGTTTTTAAAGCAGAGGAGTGACCTGCCCAGTTTTGAAGGAGACAGGAAGGGAGCCTTGACAAAGGGAGAGGTTGACCAGAGTGGTCCAATAGGAAAGGGAATGGGTGTAGAAGTCAATGGCAATGGCACTGGGGATAGGGTCCAGAGAATGGTTGGAGGGCTTTGTTTCGTGGATGCACTTGAGGAGGTCAACTTCAGAGATGGGGTCAAAGTTCTGCCACATGGCTGAGGATTTGCGCTCCTCTGAAGGGGTAGGATGAGCGACCTGATCCACAAGTGATTTCACTTTTTCATCGAAGAATATAGCGAAATCCGTTGCTTGCTTTGTAGAATCCTCCAACTTGGAGGTTGGGGGGGAGCAGTTAGGAATCTTGATGAGATCGAATAGTTTTTTGGGTCTATTTTTGGCTGAGTCAAGAAGGGTTTTGAAGTGCTATGCTTTCCCAAGGAAGATGTGCTTGTGGTACTTGGATCTTGCTGAGCGAAGCGTGGCTAAATTATCTGTGGAGGGCACTTGCTGCCAATGTTTCTCCAGGAGTCTTAGCTGCTTCCTTTCTTCATGGAGGGATTTGTTGAACCAAGGAGCTGAGGGAGTGGGCCTTATCTTTTTACTTTTCAGTGGCGCACATTAGTGATTTCGGCTGCAAGGACTGTGAGGCATTGGGAGGTGAGTTTGTCAACATCTAGGTTCGGGTCTAGCCTTGGAAGTGATAACAAAGCTGATTCACAGAAGGATTCGACATCAATATTTTTCGTATCACGGAACCAGGAGGTAGCCCTCTTAGGTTGACCAAGGGTTATAGAGTGTGATAGGTAAAGAGGGAATGGGATGAGGAGGTGGTCAGACCAGTCTACATGAATGGGGGCAGTGATAGAGAGCATGCCTGCTTTAGAAATAACAAGGTCCAGGATTGAGCCCTTAGAGTGTGTTGATTCCGTGCAGTGTTGGATAAGATCATTTGCAGAGAGGAAGGTGGCCAGCGAGTTCGCCGAAGAGTCATGCGGTACGCCCCAGTGGAGATTGAAGTCACCCACGAAGGTCTGATTGTCACTTCGTGAATATTGGTCGCTGATGAAGTCAGTGAGTTCCTCCATAAATGAAGGGCCACTACCAGGCGGGCGGTAAATGACATGGAATCTGAGGGGTGAGCAGTGGTGCAATTGAAGCTCAAGAGAAAGGCATTCAAAGGTGTGGAAGGAGCTGATAGGAGAAGCCTTAAGTTGAAGGGAGTTTCTAAAGATGACTGCAACACCTCCCCCAATGTTGTCAGTTCTGTCATTCCTAAGTATAGAATAGCCTGAGGGTAATAGGAGATCAAACATAGAGTGAGAGGTATCTTTGAACCAGGTCTCTGTGAGGAAGAACATGTCAATATTGTGAAAGGTGATGGTATCGGAGATTTCAAGTTTGTGCTTTACTGCAGATCTGCAGTTGTGGAGCAGACAGCGCAGCTCTGTCAAGACTGTTTTGGTGACGGGGGCACTTGGGCTCTGAAGGGTGATCGGGATATTGTACTTATGCGGGGGTGCTCGGGAGGGTTTAGGTGGATGCCTCGTTCTGACAGAGGAGATTGTCGGAATAGTGTAGATAGTAGGGTTACTAGGGGATGCAGGTTGAAGAAGGGTGGCGTTCAAGGGCTTGTGTGAGTTAACGAAGTTTGTGGACGTCAGGTTGAGCTTGACTGTATTGGGGTGAGTGGGCGGGGTGCATCTCGTGGGAATTTGGGAAGGAGTAGTGTTGCATGGAAAGGTGGAAATCTTAGAGCTTAAAAGTGAAATGGCAGCTACAAGCTGGGAGATGGAGGTGATAAGGGAGCCTAGCTTATTTTCCAGAGAGAGTAAGGCAGCGCACGGAAGGTTGGGTGGCTCTATGGACACAGGAGGGGGTGGAATTGGTGGTGAAAAGCAGGGAGAGGTGGAGGGACAGGAGGAGAGTTGGGGTATGGGGTTCAAGAGTGGGGAGAGGTGAAGGTTGAGAGCGGGAGTTGGTGAATAGGAGTTGTCTTTGTTGGCGTTGCAATAGGGAGAGGAATTCAGGACATATTTAGGGGGAGATGGGTGCGGAACAAGGCAGTAAGGTGGAAGGAGAGAGGAGGACTGTGTGGAGTCATGGGAATGTAGGAGGTTTGGGAGGAAAAGAGGCGAGGTGGTTGTAGAGGTCCTGTCAGCGAGGGGAGGTGGATGTGAGGGAACGGGCATCTGGTAGAGTGAAGGGGGTTGAGAGAAAGGGACGTTGAGGAAAGAAAGTGGTTCTGCTGGGCCTGAGGGAGGGAAATGGAGAGGGTTACGAAGGGGGAAAAGGGTGTGGTACAGCATTGCTGGAGGAGTGGGAGGGAGGAGAGAGATGCAGTGGGTTTGTGGAGAAATCGGAGTAAATAACGAGGTGAGGAGGGGGTAGAAAAGAGGGGGGGAGGGAGGAATAAGGGGAGCGTAGGGAAAGTTAACTGGGGAGAAGGTTGGAGGAGAGGTGCACTAAAAAGGGGAGTGACAGGAAGGAATATGGGAGAGGAGAAGGGATTGGAATACCGGGATGGTGCAGCATGGACGAGGAGCGTATGAGCGAGAGGTAAGGCTGAAGTGATGCGGGAGTGGGCATACTGTGGGGGGGGGGAATAGAAGAAGAGGTCATAGGGGAAGGGGAGGGAAGAGGGCCGACCTGTGCTTCTTGAGAGTGCAGCCAATTGGAGTGTAGGGGGGTGTGACCAGGGGGCGGGGCCTCGCACATGGGGGCGACTCGCCTCTACCCCCCTTCTATGCTCCCCTCTTTTTCATCCATGCAGCAGCCTGTGGTCTGGAACGGGGCAGCGCCTTGGGACACTTCCAGCTCACAAGACGAGGAGGGCTGCTGTTTCTTTAACTGGACGGAGGACATTTCAAACCACGCCCTCTGGTCGGCCGGGACCCCGGAACTAAAAGCCGAGCCGCCGGAGGTGGGGGTGTGTTCATCACCCGGAGGCGTTGTGAAGTCAAGGAAGGAGGTCGGAGAAGAAGTGAGCCAAGGAAGCAGGATCGGTGACGAGAGCGAAGAGGAAGAGAGAACGGAGGAGGAGACGAGCCCAGCTGTAGCAGAGCCAGGAGGCCATCGACAAGGCGCTTCGCCCAGCCACACTTCAAGGGAAGTGTGGCTAACCCAGGTACGGGACCGTATCATGGGCTGGGCGGGTAGAAGAGGTTTAAAACCTCCGTAGTGCACCCGTTCACGTCATCCTCTCACTGTGCCCCTTTCCCTACTTCACGCCACCACTTCGCTGTTTGCTGTGTTGCACGAGTGTATCCCCTCACACCCACTCCCTGAACTGTAGCAGTTCCCCAGAGCCTCTGCCTGAGTCTGGATTTCTCTTTTCTTTCCATGGCCCCGGCCCCGGAGAACGCCTGGCAAGACGGACGGGACTACAGGATCCAGAAGTCCACGGGAGGGAGGAAGACCAGGAAGTGACGTCCGAAAGGAGAAGAGCTCCCCAGTTCGAAGAGGCACCGAAGTTCCCCTGCCCTACTACCGAATTCCCCCGCAGCAGCGCAAGCGATTGTTCAAATCAATAAAACCGGCTTTGCCTGTTCATCCCGAGTACTCGTTTCCCTTGGTCCCGCCACACGTGGTGGAGAATGTGGGCACTCAACTAGCCATCTGTCAACCTAAGATGGAAGAACTATTACAGACTCTGGTGAAAGGACAAGAACAATTAGGATGGGCCGTCGAACAACAGCTCACTGCCGCCCAAGCTGACAGAGAGACCTTCAGGAACACGGTGGCCACGCAGATGGAGGGGCTGTAAAAGATCATAGGGGACCCCAGTAATCCCGCCTATAGAGAGCCCCGGACAACCCACCCCACACCTTCCGGTATTTCTCTCCAAAAATACATCCCAGGGGACGATCCGGATGCGTTCCTAACCAATTTCGAGAGGGTGGCATTGGCGTGTGGCTGGCCGGTTGAAAAATGGCCGTTCTTCCTTGCTCCCCTGTTGACCCATGAAGCCCAGGCAGCCTATCAGGTGGGCAACCCAGTGGGGCAGACCCCATACGGACAGATTAAAACCATCATTTTAGATCACCTGGGGATGGATAGCGAAGCCTACAGAGTACGCTTTAGGAAGGAAAGGGGGACCCCAGGTGATAATCCGAAAACGTTGTTCTTCAGAATGAAGATGGCCGCCGACAAGTGGCTGACACCGCTAACCAGTACCAAAGAGGAAATAATGGACAAAGTATATCTCGAGCAGTATCTGGAAGCTCTCCCCTATGCCACCCAAAAATGGCTGAGGCAGTATTCGAACTTGACTACCGTCCAGGCGATGGAAATGGCGACTACTTTTTCAAGGGCTCAACCCAAGACCCTTCCGTTCGAACCTGAAAAACCGAGTAGGCCATCCCCCCGGTTTGTAAAGAACGTCCGACCCCCTCCTGGGGTCCAGCCGCCCGACCCCCTCCGGGGTTCCAGCCGACAAGACCCATAAGGCTGGAGGGACAGCTGTTCAAGGGGCCACAATGCTTCGAGTGTGGGTTGTGGGGCCACATAGCCCGTATGTGTCCCCAGAGAAGAGCCCCTCCCGAAGAACCGATGGAAGTCGGTTACCTACCAAAACCGATCATGTATTCAGCTGAATTTGGCGGAGCATTTTACGTAAGTGTGAGGGTGAATGGGATGAGGGCGAAAGCACTCCTAGACTCCGGCTGTAAGTAGTCGGTAGTGCAGGGTTCCCTGGTGAGGGAGGGACAGGTTGTACCTGAGACCCTGGTTCATATTAAGTGTGTCCATGGGGACGTGAAATCATATCCGGTAGCTTACATTCCACTTCTAATGCCAGAAGCAAAGACAGTAGTGGTTAAAGTGGGGGTGATGGAGACTCTTCCCGAGGAGATCATCATAGGGACGGACAATCCCCATTTCTTGGAGACCTTCGGGAAGACCCTGAAAAGAGAGAACCCTGACGTCCCTAAAACCGCGATGGTAACCGCCGATCCATGGATCACGGATCGGTGCTTTAAGTTTGCTCAGGCGAATGATGCCAGTCTGTACAACGCCTGGGAACAAGCCCATCAAACCCAAGACGATCACCCTCCACGATATCCCCGCTTCTTGATCCAAAACGATCTGCTGTACAGACAGGGGAATCCAACGGATGCTCCACAGTTGCTGGTCCCTCAAGACTTCAGGGAACAAATAATGTACTATTCCCATACCCACTTGTTAGCAGGGCACTCCGGACCGGAGAAGACAACCCAGAACGTGCTACGCTACTTCTATTGGCCGGGAGTGTACAAAGACCTCAAAAACCATTGTCAGGCATGCAACATCTGTCAGAAAAGGAACACCACCCGTCCACCTGCCGTACCCTTGCAGCCGCTACCGATAATAGGGGTACCCTTTGAGCGGGTCGCCATGGACCTGATTGGACCACTGCCGAAGACTAAGAGGGGCAACATGTACGCATTGGTCATAGTGGACTATGCGACACGGTTTCCGGAGGCCTTTCCGCTCCGAACCCCAACCACCAAGGCCATAGCGGATCATTTCCTTGAGCTGTTTTCGAGGGTCGGTTTTCCGAAGGAGGTGATCACAGACCAGGGCACCCCTTTCATGTCCAAACTGATGAAAGAGGTATGTGCTCTGCTGAATCTCCACCAGATCCGGACCTCGGTCTATCACCCCCAAACGGACGGACTGGTGGAACGATATAACGGTACCCTCAAGGCAACTATGAAAAAAATGCTGTCGGTAAATGGGAGCGACTGGGACCGAATCCTCCCATTAGCCCTGTACGTGATTAGAGGACAACGTCAAAGCAGTCTCGGGTGCTCCTCATTCGAGATGTTATACGGCCGGCAACCCCGGAGTCTGCTGGAAATGACTAAAGAAGTATGGGAGACGGAACAACAAGGCGATGCCAGGAGCCTTCTCGACTACAGCCAGTCATTGAGGAATTCCCTGGGAAAGATCCGAGAGCTGGCGTATTCCCAGCTGGAGAAAAACCACGTCAAACAGAAGACCTGTTATGACAAAGGGAAGAGATGGAGGAAATTAGCGGTGGATGATTGGGCTCTAGTACTCCTACCGTCTACTACAAGAAAATTCCAGACCGAATCGCATTCCAGCGATTAATGAATGAAGTCCTGCGAGACCATCAGGCGTTTAGCTCTGCTTACCTGGACGACATCATCGTGTTCAGTACTACCTGGGTAGAACATCAGCAACATCTAACCGCCATACTGACCCAACTCCAAAAGGCAGGTTTACATATTAACTCCAAGAAGTCCAGGATGGGCTTCCAGAAAGTAAAATATCTGGGGTACCTACTGGGACACGGCCTGATTGAGCTGCAAATAGAGAAAATCAGAGCCATTGCTGAGACACCGTTTCCCCAGACTAAGAAAGAGATGAGGGCCTTCCTCGGTTTGATAGGGTACTATCGCAGGTTTATACCTTCTCAGACCTGGCAAGTCCCCTCACTGACACACTTAAGAACGATTTCAAACCCTCGGGTTTCAGAGTTCCCACGACAGCCATGTGGACTGCCTTTGACACACTAAAAAAATCCATCACTACGAGTCCCATGTTACGGTCCCCTGACTTTACGAAAACATTTATTCTACACACCGACGCATCTGATTACGGGGTGAGGGCGGTGTTGTCACAGCTGTCTGAAGAGGGCACTGAGCATCCGATCCTTTACATCAGTCGGAAACTGTTTCCCCGCGAGGGCAGGTATCCGACCATTGAGAAGGAATGCCTGGCCATTAAGTGGGCGGTGGATAAACTTCGGTATTACCTGAAAGGACATCCCTTTACCCTCTATACCGATCATGCCCCTTTGACTTGGATGAGCAGGAACATGTCCAACAACCCCAGGGTCCTTCGCTGGTTTCTGACTCTACAGCCATTTACGTTCACGGTCTGTCACCGTAGGGGCAGGGACAACGGCAGCGCTGACTTTCTATCGCGCTTCCCTCTCCCCGATCGGGAGAATCCTGGGGGGGAGGTGTGTGACCAGGGGGCGGGGCCTCGCACACGGGGGCGACTCACCTCTACCCCCCTTCTATGCTCCCCTCTTTTTCATCCATGCAGCAGCCTGTGGTCTGGAACAGGGCAGCGCCTTGGGACACTTCCAGCTCACAAGACGAGGAGGGCTGCTGTTTCTTTAACTGGACGGAGGACTTTTCAAACCACGCCCCCTGGTCGGCCGGGACCCCGGAACTAAAAGCCGAGCCGCCGGAGGTGGGGGTGTGTTCATCACCCGGAGGCGTTGTGGAGTCGAGGAAGGAGGTCGGAGAAGAAGTGAGCCAAGGAAGCAGGATCGGTGACGAGAGCGAAGAGGAAGAGAGAACGGAGGAGGAGACGAGCCCAGCTGTAGCAGAGCAAGGAGGCCATCGACAAGGCGCTTCGCCCAGCCACACTTCAAGGGAAGTGTGGCTAACCCAGGTACGGGACCGTATCGTGGGCTGGGCGGGTAGAAGAGGTTTAAAACCTCCATAGTGCACCCGTTCACGTCTTCCTCTCACTATGCCCCTTTCCCTACTTCACGCTGCCACTTCGCTGTTTGCTGTGTTGCACGAGTGTATCCCCTCACACCCACTCCCTGAACTGTAGCAGTTCCCCAGAGCCTCTGCTTGAGTCTGGATTTCTCTTTTCTTTCCATGGCCCCGGCCCCGGAGACCACCTGGCAAGACGGACGGGACTACAGGATCCAGAAGTCCACGGGAGGGAGGAAGACCAGGAAGTGACGTCCAAAAGGAGAAGAGCTCCCCAGTTCGAAGAGGCACCGAAGTTCCCCTGCCCTACTACCGAAATCCCCCGCAGCAGCGCAAGCGATTGTTCAAATCAATAAAACCGGCTTTGCCTGTACATCCCGAGTACTCGTTTCCCTTGGTCCCGCCACAGGGGGTCAGGGGAGGAGAAAGGGAGTAATGGGTAGAGCTAGAAGGAGAGTCAGGGGAAAACCCAGTCGCAGAGGAGGGGAGTAGGGAGGGGAAGAGGTGGTCAAAGAGCGAGATACAGGTGTTTTTGCCTTGGATCATGACAGTACCGTTGTTATAGAGTAAGATAGTGAGGTAGCCCTTGAAACACGCAGAGGGGGAACATTTTAGTTGTTTCCCATGAGGGATAGAGGAGGAGGAAGTGACGTTAAGGGAATTGTATAAGCTGGTGGACCAAGAGGGGGTGTCATGAGTGAAGAAAATTAAAATCGTTTTTGAGCCTCCCAAAGCGACCATTGTAAAACTGATCAACAAAAAGGGACTCCGGGAAACGTTCAATAGTATTATGCTTCAAACGTTTTATGGCAGCTTTAGTCTGGTTGGGAGGATAGTTGATTTTGTAGCAATTACTTCCAGCCTTAACTCGAGTGGTGGTCATGTTGGGAAAGTGAAGCCGAGGAGGGTGGGGGGTTGACGAGAAGGGTGTTACTGGGAAAGCGGTGGTGAGGAGAAGTAAAAGGGCAAAAAGGGGGCACATATTCCAGACGTTAGGTGAAGATATCAGAACTAATGTGCCGTCCGGGAAGTAAGGTGGGGTTATTAGACTTCGGGGGCAGTGATTCGCCCAACACCTGCTGTCCGATATGGAAGGAGCAAGGCTAGAGAAAGGCATTGATGCGTATGGAGGGATTGCCCTAGACCGGGCTCCTGGACGTACGGAGATACTGGTCATTTAAGGGAGGAGCCCTTATTAGCTTTGAGTGTGTCTTGCAGACTTTCCTTTCCAGTCACGTTGCAGCCTCATAAACTTGCATATACAGTGGAAGATCAAAGGGCAACCACTCCATGCAGCTGGTCACATTCCACAGTCAGATAAATCCTAGGCCGCTGTTTACAACACTGGGTTTGGTAATAATAACTTATAACCCTATCCCACCACAGGCAGCATCTGTGTGGGTGGGGGGAGCCATTTGGTGCGTCTGTCCTTCCAAACTGCAAACGTATATCGCTGGTGCCCTCCCGTTTCCACTGTTTTGCTGCAGGGGTATGATCATCTATGGGGATTTAGCGCCCTAACTGCTATATCTGGTCATCAGCTGCATTGCTTGTTTACGCCCGCGAGAAAGTGTTACCCAGGTTAGTGTATCATCAACCATTACACGGAACTAATGGAAATGTCACACATAGCAATACGAAACTCTGGCAGCCATGATCAATGCGTTTTAATCCCATTTCCTCTGCCATCCAGTTCGAACCTGATCCTCAAACGTTACGTGGAAACCCGTCAGCTACATCATGCAAATCATGGGATCGGTGTCTCGGCCGCGTGCAAGCGCAGTCCGTGTCCTAGTGAGCCGCAGTTCTGGATCTTTCGCGTTCAATGGGGTCTGTGGAGGGTTAGCTGATGCGGTTCCTTCACAGCAATACATACACCCTCCAGTTGCATATTGCCTGTCTTGTATTCCTCAACTCTTCACCTCAGACATTTAAGGTTATGTTCATGGTGCATTACGGGGCTAGTTTTGCTACTTAACACACCCATTGCTACGGCCTCATGCTCCCAATTTGCATTAGTCCTAGGTTGTGTCATTCTGGGTCTTCTTGTGTTATTTGATAACGTTTTATACAGTACATATTGAAAGGCTCCTTCATAGAAGTGTTGGTGGGCAGGCCACACCCTGAGCATGACTTACGGTACATGCAACTGCATGTTGGGTCTCCCAGGAGCTGCGTTCCTAGGGAGAAAAGTGATGCGTGCGGCCTTTCATGTGTATATTTGGGTATTTCTACAGCATGAACTAGCCAGGGGCAGCAGAGTATATGTATATGGTCACTAACATATACGGTCATTGATTGCATATGTGGTTGATGGAGAGGGTCTGCTGAGTTGGGCCAGAAAGGAGGGCATTCTACGGCATCGAGATGTGATGTTTCTCTCATCATTTGTTTTCCCCTTAAAGGCCTCTCATTTCTGTTACAATTGCCAATGCACGACCACCCAGGTATGAATTATACACTGCAAACAGATATCTGATAGGCACACTGTTAGATTGTGTGGCTGCAGTGTATCCCTAAAATCGTACACTTCAAAGACACCCCAATAACACACACATGAGTAGGTGGACTGGAGTTGGTGTTAAACCTCAATTTCATGAGGTAATTTGTCCCAAATAACGTGCAACTCAGCTTATCAAAACTACTGTAAATTAGTAGGTCCTATGGTGTAATTAGAAATGAAAAAGTTTTTTTATGAAAATTTAACAGATTACCATACAAAAATAGTAAGGTGCATATTCATAATGCCATTGTCATGACAGTTCTCATTAATAGAACACTACTGATAATAGGCAAAATTAAAATCAGATTAAGTCTTGTGCAAAGAAGTATTATTAGGACGCCTGATTTAAGTCAGGTAACGTGGAGGTTTCAACAGTTAATAGCTGTTCTGTCATGGCAATATACCTCCTGATGTGTCTCACAAGTAGAAACTTGGTGTCGCTATGACTGCTGTGATGTATGAATCGTCACCAGTGGAGGTGATGACTGGTGAGCAGGTTAGGTGGTAGTAAGGGTCTCAACTCCTTATTAATAAGACAGAACAGCCACAGACGACCCCGGTCCTTAAAGTGTATTAAGACTCACAATGAAGGGAGTTGAAGAGATGTGCAAATGCAACTAACAGAGGCCAATCATCAGTCTTCAGGCCGCTCACAGGTTTGGCAATTTTGCAGCCTGGGAAGATTGTGGGTGGGGCACTGTAGCATACCCCACTTACTAGTGACCCCTGTAAGTAAAGGTTGGTCACATGGGGATTCGATGGGGCATCCAGTTACCAAGACCGTCCCATCAGATAGTGGGCCACCCCTCAGCTTTGTACCCCCCTGAGGTAGATATTTGAGTACCACCGAGGGGTAGCACTAACGACCTATTAAGCAGTGCCAGCACATCCCTGGGGGTGTGAAGGGTACGCCAACACACCTGTTATGTTTGGCATAGACTAGGTCCACCACAGTTGGCAAGCTTTCCTGAATCTGTGCTATGGACAGGAGACAAACACATGGAGAGCCTATGGGTTTGGATCTTGCACAATAGTAATAAGGGAACTACGTTTACTTGCCACAGGCTCAAGCGCAAACAATTGTAACAAATTTTAGCCGCCGCTTCAGCTAGCTGATCTCACTATGAGTATCTGAGGCTGGGGTTGTTACCTCTGTATAGGTAGGTTCATTTTAAATGATGTGCTTAGTGAGATTCTCTAAACCAGGTTTTATCTTTCCAGGGGGAAGAGACATGCCAGGTCTTGTAGCTCGCTACATAGCACAACGGGTGGGCAATAAAAAGAAGGAAGAAAAAAAAAATTATAATTTCAAGGTGCAAATAGGGTTTCCATCATTTGGTCAGCCCCTGCTCATGTTGGGTGGTGTTAAAAAAAAAATTGTTGCAACTGGGAGATACATCCATCCACATAAGCTACTGATGTGCTAATCTACTGCTTATGGCAGATACCTAGGCATGCTACTTGCTGTAATCAGCGCTCAAATCTAATGCATGTTTATGGAAGGGCATGATATATCACAAGAAATGCAAATTACGTACATCCTCCAGTACCTCCAAGATACAGGCACGCCCATTTCACACACTTCCGGTGGAGGGCTAGCAATTCAAGGGGATACAAAGTGAATCAGGGCATGGTTAGTTCAGCACCAAGGGTCACTGTTGGTCAGCAGGTAGGGTTACCTGGGATAGGACTACAGCAAGTTAGCAGGGTGGGCTGGGTAAGGGTCACCCCACAGGGGGTGCAGTTGATGAAGCAAAGCTTCGCATATTTTGCGGCTTGCCGAAATCAAGAACCTCGTTTATGTATAACAAGGTAATAAATGTACGTCTTACTAACATTTATATTAAGTTTGAGTAAAAGTTTAAGACGCTTGCCTATGTGTATTTCTAATGAATTTAATCCATGTCCTCTAAAATGGCCGCCGCTTGTATTTTAGTTACTGCGCATGCGTCAGCCACACTCACGTGTCCTGACGCGTCTGCAGAAGTGGAGGGAAAGTTGTGCGCATGCGTAATTCATAGCTGTGCTTATCATGTGGTACAGCTCGTGCCACTGCTCTTGTGTCCGTCTCAATGTAGCTAACATTTAATTGCATAAGTTTATATCTTGATGATGAGTTAAAAGTACCAACCCTGTGATGTGTTTTACATAATGACATTATTATGTATTAATTTGTTTTCGCTTACTTTTCATGTACCGCGGGAAATGGGGGTCTGAGTGAGAGGAGAGCCATATTGGAGGTCCCTTCTGCGCCTGTGCAACATTCGGCAGCACGAGGGACCTTGGCTGATGGAACATAGCCAGCTGGCAGTGATGGGCGAGATGCTCCTGAGAAAGTCACCTCTGCCCTGCGAGAACAGCGAATGTGGCTCCTTATGTGATACAATGTAATGTTGCGCTACTGTTAGCTCATGGGAACCCCAAATCTGCTAGGCGGTACCCAAATATGTAAATGAAGGCTTCAAATCGTGTATTGTGATTGGTGTGTTACCCAAACCCTACCTTAGGACCAATCGAAATTGAGGGATTCTGACACTTTGCAACATTGGGGGGTGGTACACTGTCCCCAAACTGTATATCTACCCTGGGTTCACCTAGTGAACCGTCCGACTTGTCTGGTTTAGCTGACCTGTCACTGACCCAACGCACTCAATAGGTGACTGAAGATACAGAGAGCTGCGGAGCACTCTGTCCGAATTTGACCATAGACTAAGGTTCTACTGAACCTTAAAAGTGCTGGCAAAGCACTTAGCTGGGAGTTCGCTGACCCAATCGGGGTCTTGATCGATAGCTGCAGAGCGGGTGGAGCGCAGGCGTTGCTTCCGAACTGTGGGTTCCGGTCCTGTCCTGAAGAGGGTCCTGTCCTGAGGGTTTGCTGTCCTGTCCTGAGGGTCCTGTCCTGATTCCTATTCCGAGGGTATCCTGTCCTGGGTGTCCATTCTGCACCTGCTGTCCTTTGAGGGGTATCCTTCCTTGAGGGTTTCCTGTCCTTAACTGACCCGTGGCCAGGGTTTGGTTTCCACACCTTTTTCTAGGTAAATATTACTCTGAACCTCTTGAAAATTCTTGCACCTTCTGAATTTCTAACTTTTGCTAAAATAAAGTTCAACATTGCATATGTTATATTTCCATGCCTTTCCGCAACTATTGAACAGTCATTTATAATTTTGCAGAGTTATTCCTATGTCTTCTCATTTGTTAGAAATCATATTTTGCATAGCAGTGTGTCATTTTCTGATATGGTCTAGAACTTCGTTGCCTAGGTTGTTCAAAGGCCCCTTCACCTTAAGTGAAGCGTGTTATTCATTATAAGCTCTTCTATAGTCACACACACTTAGTCTATCCCTGTCTAGATAATACTGACTTTACATAGTATTTTCGTGTTACAATTTAGTAGTACTTTGATGATTACTCTGTCATTATTTCTTTCTGCCTATGTGATTTACGTTATCTTGGTTATTGATTGCCTTATTTTACTGTATCACATGCAAGAAAATATTGAACTTTAGATAAACATTTTAAAACTTCCAGTTGTCCGTGGTCATTTAAACAGTATTTGAATGTTATTGGTTGGGTTTGTATTTTGCTGCCTTTCCTTTACAGCTAGCTCCCTGATTCATTGTGGTCATTAGGCACCCGCGTCGGTGGATGGTAAGTCGGGTGCACTGAAAATTGGTAGCAGGGAACACACACACCAACTTGATAGAGCTCGTGAAGTCACCTGATCGATGTATATGGTGATTTGAAAAGTATATGGGCCCTGAAGCCGGAAACGGCGAAAACTGTTGGTCGGGTGGCCTCGCGCGCTCTATCAGTTTTCTGGTAGCTAGAGGATGGTTAGGGACTAGTTAGGCTAGTTAAGTCGGAAGCTGCTATTATATTAATGCTGCTATAAGAGCGGCTGTTCTGAGGGAACTGATCACTCTCTTGTGAATACGCTGCTGAAACTCATGAATTTTTGTATTGTTATTATTCTTGTTCTTATATTGTTATATGTACTAATCCATGCAATTGTCAACCGTCTTGTTTCTTGTTGTCCGAACTCCCCGGGGAATTGAAAGGGCAAGTGGTGAATAGAATCCATTGTCCTGAGGTCACAGGTTCGAGGAAAGTTAGGTGCAGGTTAGGATAACCGGGAAGCACTAACTAGGGTTTTCTGAATACATGTGTGAATAAATGACAGTAACGGGGTTCATTGGCAAAATTCCCATAGTGGCGTAACCTAGTAAGGGTCACATCGGAAGAGTAGCAGGTTCCTCGGAGCTAGCGTGAAAGCAGAGGGGTCCGCTGAGAAACCTTAAACTCGGAATATATCCCGGAAAGAAGTGGATGAGTTTAGGGGAATAACAGGTTCACCGATGCTAGAGTGAAGGGTAGGCGGAAGAGATCTGCCCGCAGCGAGTGAAAAGTAAATGGAAGTAGTTTACTTGTTGTAAAAGAATTCTTACTCTGTCTAGACACTTGAGCACTGTGGCGAATGTGTATTTGTTGTAAAATAACCAAGCACTGAGCACTTTAAAAGAAAGAAAGTTTCCGTTACCTTGTGAAGGGAGGGAGTCAGTCGCGAAGCGCCTCTGACGTCACTCTGTGCCGCGCTGGGATTGGTAGACGCAGCGGGCGGGTAGCGGAGCTGAAATTTGTAAAGGAGGGGTGAGCGCCGGAGCGTGGGAACTGTCTCACGAAGGGGTCGCGCACCCATTGGCGGAGCTTATTTTGTGTCGCGCACCCATTGGTTGCACGAATTTTCTGAAGCGCGTTCTGATTGGAGGTAGTTGTAAACAAAGTTAGCGCAGAAGTCGTATGTGGCACTCGCGGACTACAGAGACGCGACCTGATCCAAGGCATCTAGGGTTTGAAAGGGATCAGTGGAAGGCTAACAGATACGATATTATGTACGGAACCAAGAGAAAAATGTCCCTTGTAAATAAGGTGAAAAATTATTTTAAAACGGACAAACCAATTAAATCTAGGGAAGGTGTTCTTGTCCCAGCACCCAATACTCCTGCCTCATTCATGATGTTTGACCGAGGGTACAATACCTGTGTGTGGCTGGAGAATTGGGTGAAGTACACAAAAGATGACGGAGTATTGGCTTTTCCGTTAGATGGTACTTTCAATGGTAGGATCTTATTTAATTTAAGAACCCGAATGAATGAACTGCATCCCAGACCGAGACTAACGCAGTATGAGGCATTAGAGGAATGGGAGATTGAGGCTTTTGAAAGAGAAAGACCCCGAATGGACAAGGGTTTGACCAAGTGGTACCCCAGGCAGAAACAGGAATCCAGGGATAAAAGGATGAAACAGTGGAGGCAGAGCATGATTGTTGAGGGTCTGTTTCCCATGATGCCGGCATGTCATAACATTGGAGCGGGTGAGAAAAGTACTGAAAAATGTAAGCATTGGGGGGCCCTGGGGGATTCAGATGATGAACTAATAGATGACATCTGTACCAGAAGTCCGCCACCTTACAATGAGGGAACCCGACCTTCCAGTGTAGGAGATGTTCCCCGACGCCACTTCCTAAAGGAAGAAGACAGGTCCCTGGGACTGGGAGGGGGTGGTCAAGTATTACCCTATCCTGAGAAACCCGAACTGACGGAAACAAGGGATATATATCCCAAAGTGCCCGCAAGTCAGGAAGAAAAATATCCACGTACGAAAACTTTTTTCCCCAGACCCTTGTATGAAAGCGAAGAGAAACCTTCGAATTCGGGACTGCCTTTTGTTCAACCTCCATATGGGGAAGAGCGCAGGTCCTTTAATACTGGAACTTTATTCCCGAAACCAAATTATGGGGGAGGACCAAGTGAAACGCATCCTACTGCCCCGAGTTTTACTCCTCCATTGACCCCCCAGATATTACATGACACAACTCTAAGAAGGGTACTAGTGGAAAAGGAGCAAGAGGCTCTAGCTAGACAAAGAACAGAAATAATTCAGAAAATTTCTCAGATAAATACCAGTCCTGAGGCATTGACTATTCCAGTAACTATTGGACCGGTGGTCCCGTTATACGGAAATGGTCAGGGAAATCCGATTACTCCAGTCATGACCCCAGTCATAGCAACCCCAAGACAGGAACCAATCATCATAGATGATCAGTCCAGTGAGTGCGAGTCTGAAGTTGCGTTCTTGGAATTGCCAAACAAACAGACTGGAAAGGGAATACAGCAGAGGTATAATCCTTTTAATACAAAAGAAATTAAATTAGAGACAGCAACAGGTACTAGGAATGTCTCTCTGGTAACTCCGGATGAAATTGAGAGTTGGAGTCGTGAATTAGAGAAGCAGACTCCGCAAACAAAACCTTTAGACCTCTACAAGCTGAGGGTCGAAATAGAAGAATTAATGGCAGGAAATGTGGGGTTGGATCGATTAAATACCTACTCTGAGGAAGAATTGTCGTTCATATGTAAAAGCTTTACAAGGAACACCAGAGTGCTCCACGAAAAACTGACCGAAACAGCAGTTAGTATGGGGGTAGATATCTCAAAATCCAAGCCCTTACAGAAACAGTACAGAGCAGACTTCTCAGACAAAGATATAGAACACCTGAATGTGGCAGGGAAGAAGTTGCAGATTAAAGAATTAATGGGGGTACTGCAGAAATGGGGAGATGTGGAAAAATGGAGAAGCAGGTGGGCGAAAAAGAGGGAAGAAGTTCGCTCCCGACAAGTGACTCCCGAGTTTGCTTTAAGAGAGGTAGAAAAACCTGAGCAGTTATGCCCCATGCGCGAAGTTCCAGGAGGGAAATATGTGCATGTCCCCTGGTCTAGGCAGGATATTGTGTCCTTCACGAACGATTTTCCAAAATTAAGAGAGAAACCAGTTGACTGGTACCGGCAAGTGGAGAGGTTCGTGAAGGTACAGAAATGTCTGTGGAAAGACCTGGATGGGTTTTTCGACATTGTGGTTCCAGTAGATTTATGGACCCAGTGTAAAATAGCCATAGATTGGCCCAGTGAAGAGTATCCCAGAAACAAGGAAACAGGAGAGCCATCAAAGGATGTCATGCGAAAATATGAGCAGGTAATTCAGCACTTGAAAGAAAAGGTGCCTGCAAAGGAAACTGATTGGACAAAAATAGATAGAACAACACAGGAAAGGGACGAGACAGTGCACTCCTTCTATGAGAGGTTATTGCAGGTATTTAAAACATACAGTGGTATTGACAACATCGACCTGAAGGATATGACGCACTTTATTTACAGGTTTGTAAATGGTTTAAGACCTGAAATTTGTCAGTGGATAAAAGACAATAAAATCTGTTGGCATACTAAGAAAATGGATGAGGTCCTGCGGTACGCTAAGTACTGCGAGGACGAGATGGCAGAAAAGAAAAAGGCCCTTAAGGAGAAGGTTATGTGGGCTCAGGTGAAGCTCGCAGAACAACAGGAAAAACAATTGAGTAACATGGTTAAAAATGCTGAGAACAAAAGTCCTGGGGGAGGGGGTGGAGGAAAGCCCCGGCCCAAATTTAGCAGGGAAGAGGCTATGAAAAAATTTCCCTGCCATCAGTGCGGCGAAATTGGACACTGGCGAAACGAGTGTCCCCAATTAGTCGATGTTAATGAGAAAACTCCTGATTTAATTCCACAGACGCAGAAAGAAAGACCAAGAAAGACTCAACCCCAGGTAAAAACAGTTCAGGTGCCTCGAGCACCCAAACAGGTATACAGGGGAAGACAGGCAGAAAATGAAGAGATAGAGGTTTGGGAAAGCGGGGAGAACAGAAATACAGCAACTTCGCAGTATCTGCTGAATGATACCTTCCTTTGTAATGATCAGGACTGACGGGGCCTGAGAGGGGAGGACGAGGAGTGCGTACTTGGCGCTTCCTTGCCGGTAGACCAGTCTGGACCATATATTGAAGGAAAGGTTGACGGAAATGATGTCACCTTTCTGTTGGACACTGGCGCTACCCGTTCTACTGTAAGAACAGTGGACGTTCCAAACCTACCCCTCTCGGGAGAAAATATCCAAGTAGTAGGTGTATCTAATCAATTGATTAGTACTCCTGTTACCGAACCAATGGAGATTTCAATTGGAAATTTTAAACAGATGCATAGATTTGTCGTCTGTGACACCAGTCCAGTGAATCTACTGGGACGTGATTTGCTGTGCAAAATGAACTGTACCATCTTTTGCACACCAAAAGGTGTTGAAATACAGACCCCAGATGAAGACGGCATTTATAAATTATTATTGCTTAGACCTGACTCAGAAATTAAAAGATTGACCCTGCAGGACTTGCCCCAAGAACTACAGGAAGCCGTAAAGCCAGAGGTGTGGGATTTCACTGGAAAAGATGTGGGTTTGATGAAAGATGTGGACCCCATACAAATAGCCATCAAGGACAATGCAGTATATCCTAACACTAGGCCCTACCGAATGAATGCTGAAGTGAAAGCAGGTGTCACTCTGGAAATACAAAAACTATTGGAAGGAAACATCATACAGGAAGTGATGAGCAGCCCATGCAACTCACCGATTATGGGCATTAAAAAGCCTAGTGGCAAGTATAGGGTAGTGCAGGACCTGAGAAAGGTTAACAAAATTGTAGTTCCTTGCTGCCCTATTGTCCCAAACCCTGCAGTGATATTGTACCAGATTCCTTGGGATGCTGAGTGGTTCACTGTGATTGATTTGTGTCATGCATTCTTTTCGATACCCCTGCACCCCGACAGCAAATTTCTTTTCTCATTTGCCTTCGAGGGTCACGTGTATTGTTGGAACCGGGTCCCTCAAGGGTATACAGAGAGCCCCTCTATCTTTAATCAGATCTTGAAAAAATGTCTGGAGACTTTGATCTTACCTGGGAACTCTGTATTAGTGCAGTACATAGACGACCTTCTACTGGCGTCTAAAAGTCACAGGGACTGTGTAGTTGACACCATTGCCCTCCTAAATCACCTGTGTGAGAAAGGGCATAAAGTGGCCCCTGACAAACTACAGTTCTGTGCAAAATCAGTGAAATATCTAGGACACCAGATAGAAAAGGGTGTCAGAAAAGTCACTTCAGAAAGAGTGAGAATAATTCAAAAAATGCAGTTGCCCCGTACTCAAAAAGAAGTAAGAATGTTCCTGGGTGTATTAGGGTACTGCAGGCAGTGGATTCTGGGATTTGCAGCATTAGCCAGGCCCTTGATAAAAATGACCACGAGAGGAATGCCAGATGTTGTACAGTGGGACGATGAAAGTCTAATGGCTTTCACAAGATTGAAAAACTGTCTGTGTACAGCCCCAGCGTTGGGAATGCCAGATTATTCCAAAGAGTTTGCCCTTTTCTGTGACACTCGCGATAATTGCGCATTGTCTGTCCTGACTCAAGAACATGGCACGACCAGAAGGCCTGTGGCCTATTTCTCTGCCACACTGGACCCAGTAGCCGCTGGGTTACCAGGCTGTCTGAAAGCAGTAGCTGCTACCTGTGCAAGTTTGGAACAGAGTGAGTCCATTGTCATGGGACATCCTGTGACTGTGTATGTTTCACATGGAGTGGTAATTCTATTGACCAGAACTAAAACACAGTATCTCACCCCTAGTCGGCTGACTAAATACGAGAGGATTATTGTGGGTGCAGCAAATGTAAGCATTGTTAGGTGCGGTATTTTGAACCCTGCCACCTTACTCCCCGACCCCTTGGAAATGGAAGGTGGGGATGATGATGAACATGATTGTATTGATCTGACAGAGTTCAGTACCAAGCCACGCCCAGACATAAAAGAAGTACCATTGCCTGAGCATGATAAAGAACTATTTGTGGATGGTTCCTGCCTAAGACATGAATTAGGAGGCTTGAGTGCTGCTTATGCAGTAGTGTCTTTCACAAAAATTGAACAAGCAGGTTACCTATATAACATCAAGTCTGCACAAGTAGCCGAATTGATAGCCATGATAATGGCTTGCAAAATTGGGAAGGACTTACGCATAACAGTGTATACTGACAGTCAGTACTGTTATGGCGTTGTGCATGACTTTGGCCAATTATGGCTGCAGAGGGAATTCATGACTTCCTCAGGTACTCCCATTCGGAATGCAAAAGTTGTTCATGACCTTTTAGAGGCCATCCAGTTGCCCAAAGAACTGGCAGTGGTAAAATGTACTGCTCATCAAAGGAGCATGGACAGAGTATCTCTGGGAAACGATTATGCTGATCGAGTGGCTCAATGGTGTGCCAAAGATCGGTATATTGTAAATCCAAAACGAGGGGGGCCAGGAACCAGCTGCCAGCTTCAGGTGTTTGAGGAAGTGCCTACATGGGATGAGGTGAGAGAGTGGCAGGAGTCGGCTCCTTGGCAAGAAAGAGAGAAATGGAAGGAGGATGGCTGTAGACCGAGACGTGTGGATGGTGTGATTTTGGGCCCAACTGGTATGCCTGTGTTACCCCGACACTTGCTTGGCACAATGGCAAGATTAATACATGAAGGATCACACATTGGTAGGGATGCCATGATTCTGGTATTTCAACAGACTTGGTACAGCAAGAAGTTCAGGAAAGTAGCAGAGTCCCTCTGCCAGAGGTGCCTGTCATGTCAACAGATGAACCCAGGCAAAAGGACAATGGTTGAGCTGAGCAAGATTGGGAGGTCAGGGGGTCCCTTTATAAAGATACAGGTTGATTTCATCACCATGCCCCGTTGTGAAGGGAAACGATATGTCCTTGTCATTGTTTGCGTATTTTCAAAATGGGTAGAAGCTTACCCTACTCCTCAAAGTGACGCACTGACAGTAGCGAAGTGTTTACTAAAAGAACTGATACCTAGGTTCGGAATACCATGCATTATTGAATCAGATAAGGGTGGACATTTCCAGAATGACATACTGGCTGAACTCTGTAAGGCCTTTGGAATAAGGCAGAAACTCCATTGTGCATACCACCCAGAGGCTTCTGGAATAGTGGAACAAGTAAATGGAACTATCAAAAACAGACTAGCAAAACTGACAGATGCTACTGGCATGACCTGGGTGAAGGCCCTGCCCCTGGTCCTGATGGGACTGAGAAGTGTTCCAGACCGCAAGACAGGCCTAAGTCCCCATGAAATCATTATGGGAAGAGTGATGAGACAAGCATGGGTGCCAGGAAGCAAACTGTTGAGTATTACTGATGATTTGGTGCTTGAATACTGCAGAAGATTGGGTGACCAAGTGCGTTCTATCTCTCGCCAGATTGGAGACGACGGCATCTTTAATCCAACGACTCCTCTCCACAACTTGGTTCCAGGAGACTGGGTCAAAATAAAGAAGCACACTCGATCAAGCTGTCTGGCACCAAGGTGGGGAATTAAACGCCAAGTAATCCTGGTAACAACCACTGCAGTGAAAGTCGCAGGTGTTCCCCAGTGGATCCACGCCGGACACACTCAGAAGGTATTGCCAGACAAAGGATTTGAAGAACCAGGGCAACCAGCAGAGGACCCTGAAGGAGCCAGACCAGTAGCAACTGACAACGAGCAGCCCAGCACCAGTCAGGTTGCAGGAACAGCAGACGTTGGCCCAGGAGTAGTTGACTGCGAACTGCCAAGAAACCAGCCTGCTGAAGAGGTCCAGGAAACTGAGCCAGGAGTAGCTGAAGACGAGCTGCCAAGCATATGGCCAGAAGAATGGATACCGATGATTGATCTGACCGAAGATCCTATCAGAACAAGAGAACGACTTAGTGAAGGTAGAGAGTGGACTAGTCAGGAAAAGCAAGGCACAGGCGAAGAACCTCAGCCACTTGAGATTCAAATCAAAACTGAGGAAGGAGAAGGTCAGACAGGGACAGAGCACGTGATCGATACAGATCAAGTGAATAAGACTGAACAAGTACCAGATACTGAACAAGTGCAAGATACAGAACAAGTGTTTGATACTCCTCCATTAACTCCTGATGTGGATAAGGGACAGACTAGACATAGAGTAATAGTTCGAGCAGAAGAAAATCAAGAGATCGAAGTGCTTGAACAGGATCAGATAGGGTTAGAAAAACGGGTTCAGGAAACAGAAACAGAAACAGAGACAATCGAAAGCCAAAAACAAAATATTCCTGAACAAGGCCAGATTAGCAACCAGGCAGAAGAATTTGATGCTAGCCCTGGAACTAGTCAGATAAGGGAAGTAGGAGAAGAAAGTGGAGAAGAATTACCACAAGATAAAGAGAACAAGAGAATAAGGAAAGAAAGTGAAGTCAAAGTACCGACTAAGAGACTAAAGAAAAGAAACAACCTTGAGCCTAGGTTCGTAAAAAGACTGAGACTAAGGATAAAGACAGTGGAAGAAAAACGTGCAGAAGCAAGAAGAAGTGCTCGAATAGCAGAGCAAGAAGAAGACTCTTCCAAAAGAAGGAGTGAGCGAATAAAAAGACAAAACAAAAAGTACAAATCTCCTGAATGGACACTGGTTTTGGAAGAACTTGAAGATCTTGATATAACTGACGTGAGCGACGGAGAACCTGTCCCAGAGTACTCAGCTGAAGAGGAAGACGAGCCACCGTGAATTTGCACAAAGTAAGCTAGTTGTGTAAAAAGTAAAAAAGAGGGGTAAGAACACTCCTACTGAGCTAAAATGTCTGATTCAACAGTGAATGGTAGTCCTAGTTGCAGCCGTTTTAAGACGTGTTGCAAGGTGTGTATATGTAGTGTAGTAGTACTGATAGTTATCTGGATAGGATTAACAATTTTCATTCCCTTTGCTGTAAGTAAAGATACTAACATTGTCCCTACTGAAGTTGTAAATACTGACAGTGAGGAGCTAACAACACAGAGTGTAGAAAGACATGAGAGAGCATTGAGACAAACTAAACGAGACTTAGAAGCATCAGATGAGAAAGGACTACATTATCATGGCATGAAGAACAGGACACATTTAAATGTTTTCGCAAACTTGTTAATACACTATGTAGAGACTATGGAAATTGAAGATTGCTATGTCTGCATGAAGCTACCTACTTCGGTGGCTGAAGGCGTGACATACCATCATCTGCCATTGACATATGGAATTTCCTGTAGCATTTTAGCTAGTTTATTTTACAAAAGGGGACCGTTACAGTATTATTACTCTAACAATGACGTGATCTTTTCTGAACTGCCTATACGTGGGAACTTGAATCCTGTACATACCAAAACTGACACCATAAGATATATGGGAGACTACTTTCTGACTATAGGGAACATTGACATAGCAGACGCACACAGAGATAACTTGACTTGTTCTTTGCGTGAGCAGGAAAAGATGTTCCTGAACATGGCAGAGAAAAGAAGGATTAAAATTCAAAAGAAGGCTAATGACGAAAGTCAGAAAAAGCCAAAGTGGGCAGAAAACATGGAAGGCACCTCATCTGGTGGAGCGGGTCCTGCTCTGTTGCTGGATTTTGAAAAGAAAGGCAAGCTATGTCTTCACCGCGAGAAGACTAGCTATTATAATAATGTTTTCATTGGTTCCAGTGAATGCGAACATAATTACAAGGTAATTGGAGGTTGGGGTTTCAAAAATGGGTCAGAGCCTGTGTTTCCTGGAATTTATTACATTTGTGGGGACAAGGCTTATTTCAAATTGCCGGATCACTGGTATGGGAGCTGCTACTTTGGCATTGTTTTCCCGAAAATATACCATGTGAATGGAAAAGCTGGAAGCAATGAAGATACTAACGGCTTAGTGCGTAGTAAAAGAGAAAGTATAGGTGAAATTATGGGTAGTATTTTCAGTGCACTGATACCTGGAGTGGGAGTGGTTCTGAACACTCACAGAATTTGCAAATTGTCTACTATAGTAGATGTGCTGTCTACTGAAACAGCTCATGGATTTCTGCTGGTCAATACTGAAATGGTTGCGATCAGATCAATGGTTTTACAAAATCGACTTGCTCTTGACACCTTATTAGCGAAAGAGGGCGGAGTCTGCCGGATGTTGAAGGCGCAACATTGTTGCACTTATATTCCGGACAAAAGTGTACAGATCAAAAGATATGTGAAAAACATTACTAATTTGGCAAAGGAACTCAAACCACTCGAGGTTGATAGTGCCTGGAAGAGACTGGTAGATGGTCTCTCAAATGTAGGTCATTGGCTTGCTAGCATAGGTAAAAGCTTATTATTCAAAATTCTGATGCCAATTGGTATTATAGGTCTTATTATACTTTCCATTTTCTTATGCTGTAAATACCGCAAGCGCACCAAAAAGCACGAGGTAAATGCAAGAGGAGTGAAACGAAGTGTGGATGAGATTGAATTAGAGGAAGTGAATGATCAGATATACAAAAAGGTGAAGACTTCTCACCCTGCTAAAACTGAAAGAGAAAAGCTAGAACGGTTGCTGGAAGAAATAGAACTTTATAAAGTGTGAAAGAAAGTTGGCATCTGGTTCCATTATAATTTGTGATGATAGTAGATATCATCAAAGAGGGGATTGATGAAGCAAAGCTTCGCATATTTTGCGGCTTGCCGAAATCAAGAACCTCGTTTATGTATAACAAGGTAATAAATGTACGTCTTACTAACATTTATATTAAGTTTGAGTAAAAGTTTAAGACGCTTGCCTATGTGTATTTCTAATGAATTTAATCCATGTCCTCTAAAATGGCCGCCGCTTGTATTTTAGTTACTGCGCATGCGTCAGCCACACTCACGTGTCCTGACGCGTCTGCAGAAGTGGAGGGAAAGTTGTGCGCATGCGTAATTCATAGCTGTGCTTATCATGTGGTACAGCTCGTGCCACTGCTCTTGTGTCCGTCTCAATGTAGCTAACATTTAATTGCATAAGTTTATATCTTGATGATGAGTTAAAAGTACCAACCCTGTGATGTGTTTTACATAATGACATTATTATGTATTAATTTGTTTTCGCTTACTTTTCATGTACCGCGGGAAATGGGGGTCTGAGTGAGAGGAGAGCCATATTGGAGGTCCCTTCTGCGCCTGTGCAACATTCGGCAGCACGAGGGACCTTGGCTGATGGAACATAGCCAGCTGGCAGTGATGGGCGAGATGCTCCTGAGAAAGTCACCTCTGCCCTGCGAGAACAGCGAATGTGGCTCCTTATGTGATACAATGTAATGTTGCGCTACTGTTAGCTCATGGGAACCCCAAATCTGCTAGGCGGTACCCAAATATGTAAATGAAGGCTTCAAATCGTGTATTGTGATTGGTGTGTTACCCAAACCCTACCTTAGGACCAATCGAAATTGAGGGATTCTGACACTTTGCAACATTGGGGGGTGGTACACTGTCCCCAAACTGTATATCTACCCTGGGTTCACCTAGTGAACCGTCCGACTTGTCTGGTTTAGCTGACCTGTCACTGACCCAACGCACTCAATAGGTGACTGAAGATACAGAGAGCTGCGGAGCACTCTGTCCGAATTTGACCATAGACTAAGGTTCTACTGAACCTTAAAAGTGCTGGCAAAGCACTTAGCTGGGAGTTCGCTGACCCAATCGGGGTCTTGATCGATAGCTGCAGAGCGGGTGGAGCGCAGGCGTTGCTTCCGAACTGTGGGTTCCGGTCCTGTCCTGAAGAGGGTCCTGTCCTGAGGGTTTGCTGTCCTGTCCTGAGGGTCCTGTCCTGATTCCTATTCCGAGGGTATCCTGTCCTGGGTGTCCATTCTGCACCTGCTGTCCTTTGAGGGGTATCCTTCCTTGAGGGTTTCCTGTCCTTAACTGACCCGTGGCCAGGGTTTGGTTTCCACACCTTTTTCTAGGTAAATATTACTCTGAACCTCTTGAAAATTCTTGCACCTTCTGAATTTCTAACTTTTGCTAAAATAAAGTTCAACATTGCATATGTTATATTTCCATGCCTTTCCGCAACTATTGAACAGTCATTTATAATTTTGCAGAGTTATTCCTATGTCTTCTCATTTGTTAGAAATCATATTTTGCATAGCAGTGTGTCATTTTCTGATATGGTCTAGAACTTCGTTGCCTAGGTTGTTCAAAGGCCCCTTCACCTTAAGTGAAGCGTGTTATTCATTATAAGCTCTTCTATAGTCACACACACTTAGTCTATCCCTGTCTAGATAATACTGACTTTACATAGTATTTTCGTGTTACAATTTAGTAGTACTTTGATGATTACTCTGTCATTATTTCTTTCTGCCTATGTGATTTACGTTATCTTGGTTATTGATTGCCTTATTTTACTGTATCACATGCAAGAAAATATTGAACTTTAGATAAACATTTTAAAACTTCCAGTTGTCCGTGGTCATTTAAACAGTATTTGAATGTTATTGGTTGGGTTTGTATTTTGCTGCCTTTCCTTTACAGCTAGCTCCCTGATTCATTGTGGTCATTAGGCACCCGCGTCGGTGGATGGTAAGTCGGGTGCACTGAAAATTGGTAGCAGGGAACACACACACCAACTTGATAGAGCTCGTGAAGTCACCTGATCGATGTATATGGTGATTTGAAAAGTATATGGGCCCTGAAGCCGGAAACGGCGAAAACTGTTGGTCGGGTGGCCTCGCGCGCTCTATCACAGTGACTGCAGTAGTGGACACATTACGAACCTTCCCTCAATCCAGATTGTCTCCATTCATGAGCTCGCCATGTTACAGGATGCTTCAATTAAACAACATTCTCGACCTGGACAACCATAGATACGTGGGGGAGGAAGCTGACTTTTAGCAGGGGGGCTGCTGTCCCACAATGGGGGAAAAAAGGTGTTTATAGCACTAATGGCTACACTGTTGAAGAAAAGGTGGCAGGGCCATCATTGAAGCAAAGCTAGGTAGCTGAAATTATAGTGCCCCCCCTGTCCCCACCGACTGGTCCGCGACAGGGTTCTAACTGGCAGAAGTTTTTATGTGCATGACTTGCACAAGGAAGGGATATCCACCTGGAATCACAACAGTTATATTCGCCGGCAGAAGGTGGAGGGGGAGCATGCATTATGTCCATGTTATGTAGCAGGTCTATAAGTATTTTATCTATAGGTCTCCGATTTGAATACTAGTACATTTCTGGGGGTGTACTTGCATTTGGCATAGAGATCACGGTGTAATTCGCAGGTCAAAGATCCTTTTTAAATAAGATAGCCCACAAGGGGATGTGCCTGCTGGTAAGACCATTAATAATGGGTAGTGCATCCGTAGCTAGCTCAATCTTTCACTCTTGGAGTGTGATAAAATGAGTATCAGTAAGTTGCATTGCAAGTTACAGCTTTTATTAATTATCACATAATTACACATTTTCGGAGTGCTATGCAGTTATTATTAGTGTAAGGGGTCCACTACACAGGCAAAACATCACTTATATTGGGCATTCAGGGCACATTCTAGACATTCCAATTATACCCTAATAGGAGGTAAACACACATTGTTAGCCATTTTAACAAGACACCTGCAACAGTGAGTGCCGCAATGCAGCAAGGAGTGAAGGGTAGATAGGACTGGCAGGTCCTGATGGCCTCTTGCAGGCAGGGTGCTTTCGAAGGGCATAGGAGGGGTCATGCCAAAGAACCTGGAATGCGTCACCTGCTGGGTGTGGTGGTGGTTTCAACAGCAGGGTCTACCTCCGGGACCTATTATCCTAAAGTATGAGGTCAGGGTTACATTTTAACAGGAACTAATGAGCAGGGGACATATGGACTTTGTGTAGCACAAAAGACAAATCACCAAGGGTACGGGACTACAGACAACATGGGCAAGTCATTTAACAACAGTTATGGGGAGGTGCATACTGAGTGACCAGCTAACGAGAATGTCCCTCTGCATAACCGGTGGGTACCACAGGATGGTCATCAGTAGAAGAGATAAGTGGGCGCACGTGGCTGACAGAAGGTGTGAGGCTAGCGCGCAATCGCCATGTTAGGAATTGGCCATTCTACGGGAATGCCCCTCAACATAAGCAGGGGGTACCACAGGACGCTTCACTTATAATTGGGGGCATGTGAGTATTTCTTGCCAGTCCACAGGGTGTTTCGGAGAAGATGGGGTTACACCTGCCAAAAGTGGGCTTGGAATTGTTTGCTGGACCGGGTAGAGGCCCGGGTATCAGCTTGATGTAGGTAATGATGCCTACCCTTGTCCAGAGGGGGCATGGACAGGTTTGCTGGACTTGGAGAGGTGCTCGAGCAAGCAGGATGTAGGTAAATAGGCTTAGGTGCAAACTGGAGTGTATAGAAAGGTGTGTAGTGCTCAATTAAGGGTGTTAAGCAACCCAGCATTTCTTTATTTTGCCAGGATCAATGGTTGGGTATATGGCCTTTCGTGCGTCTTAGGGTGGCATGAGGGGCCCAATGCAGGAATCGGAGACAGGTGCTATTTCCACCACTGAGTTAATTTGGTTTTGGGGCCTAGGCTAGCGCTGGAACAGCTTGCTAGTAAGCAAGGAGCCCGGTCAGGGGAGGCCAGGCAGCCTCACGCAAAAGAGTCAACCGTGCCATGCGTACATTCTCTAAACTGTGTAGACATTATTTGGCTAGGATACCCAGACATGTGCTTGACCTGCTTGCTGTAGAAGCTGCAGCAGAGTCTTAGAGGTGATTCCTCCTCCTAATGTGCGGTCATACACCTGGGAGGGAATTATTTGGCATCTCTGGGGAGAAGGGCACTACTTCAAGCATTGACAGTCACCATGTGTAAGTTTAGCAACCAGCTGGGGACCTGTGAGATATGGTGGTCTGAGATTACGCCTGGCGTGTGGGGCAGGGCGTAGAATGAAGGGAAGCCATGGAGGTCTCTCGCAGGAAGGTTAGCAGCGCCATGAAAAAATTCACTAAGCAAAGGGGGTTTGGCTTCATCCGTCATGGGTTGCTGCACACAAAGGCCACAGGGTGTTTTGAGGAAGATGGTGTACACCTGTCCAGAGTGGGCATGGACATGTTCCTACTTGACCTGGGGGAGGCCTTAAAGACAGCAGGGCGTAAGTAAGGAAGGCTATCTTGGTGGGAAAGGCTCTGGGGTGACGGTGGCCACACCCAGAGCTGTGCCGGAGTTACAGGGCGATCCAGCAGCTGTAAGGTACATACAGGTACCATCTGCAGAAGCACAACAAGGGTGAAAAGGCCAAATATCCAAAGGGAGGTCCTCGCGTGGGACCTTGGAGGAGTGACGGCACCCTGTTAGTCCTACGGGCGGTTGTAGACCTGAGCAACCAGGGGTTGCCTGGCAGGCACTACCCCCTTATGAGGCGTGAGCAAAGGAGTGGGCTGGTGGCCCACTGGTGGGAGGGGTCTTACCCTCCCCTAAAATATGGCACACACCGTTGGGGAAGGCCACGGTGTAATTTGGCTCATCATTTGACAGGCGGCGAGGGGCTGCCTGCCTTGGGATCGCCTGTAAGATAACCCACCAAGGTTGCCATATTTGTAATGCTAATAAACCTGCAGCAACTTTCTCCACAAAAAAAGGTGTCTTGTCTGGTTATTGCTCTAGGAAAGTGCTCTATGGGTGTAGGGTGAGTGTTTGCCGATATTGGCACTATGCAGGCTGCCCGGGGTCCCTGAAGGAGACCCACTAAAAGGGCATTTTATTTAGTGCCACAAGAGGCACCGGAGGCAGCCTCCCAGTGTTTGGGACCCTCTGGGGTCCAGGAGTGCCGCGCCACTTCCGGGGAGAGTGGGGGGGATGAGGTACATATACTTCTCCCCGCCCTCTGGGCATCCTCTTTGCATACTACCCCGACGCCGTTTTCCCTCCCTACCGCATACCCTGCCTTCAAGCGGGGTGTGTTTTTTTTTGTCTAATGTAATCTTTTGTGTTGCTGGCAGAGTAACAGGGCGATCCAGAGGCTGTAAGGTACATACGGGTGCCATCAGCAGAAGCACAAGAAGGGTGCAGAGGCCAAATATCCACAGGGAGGTCCTCACGTGGGACCCTGGAGGAGCAACTGCACCCCGTTAGTCCTATGGGTGGTTGTGGACCTGAGCAACCGGGGGTTGCCTGGTAGGCTCCACCCCCTTATGGGGCGTGAGCAAAGGGGTGAACTGGTGGCCCACCGGTGGGAGGGGTCTTCCCCTCACCCAAAATATGGCACACACCGTCGGGGAAGGCCATGGTGTAATTTGGCTCATCAGTTGGCAGGCGGCGAGGGGCTGCCTGCCTTGGGATCGCCCATAAGATAACCCACCGATGTTGCCATATTTGTAATGCTAATCAACCTGCATCCACTTTCTCCACAACAAAAAGGTGTCTTGCCTGGTTATTGCTCTAGGAAAATGCTGTATGGGGGAGGGTGAGTGTTTGCCGATATTGGCACTAAACCATAGTGTCACAGGCGAGGCCTGTGGGACTGCTGTCGGCCTGAGGGAAGATGGCGGTCCGCCCACGCTGATTACGGTGGTGGATTAGAGGCGCATGCACGCTGAAGCTCGGAGGTGAGTGCCTGTCCCGCACTAGCCCCCTATTGTTGATCAAGTGCCCTGGGGAGGGCTACAACTGTTGTGAGGCCACTAAACTGTAGAGGGGTGCCAGGGTGGCTACGATCTGGATGCCGAGGTGGCAGGAGTGGCTAAGGACCGGGTCCTTCAGAAAGGGCTCCCCCCCTGGGATCAGATCATGAGGGTGGCGTTTTGTTGAAAACCTGACTGTGGCAGTGGACAGTGGGAGTCTGTGGAAGGCCCAGCAGTGGCTCCTGGTGGGAGTGCTGCCGGGCAGTGACATGGGGTGGGGGAGGGGCAGGGTGGGGGTGGTAGGAAACACCGGAATACGGATGAATGCAGGTAAGTGGACAATTAAATCAATAAAACGAATTTCGTTGCACGCGCTGCATCGCCACCCTCCCCGCAGATGCACCTCCATGCACCCTGACTGTAGGAGTGCTACCTGAAAGGTATTCCCGAGCCTGCCTGGTCGTGCACTCAGACACGGGGGGCTCTGATCCCCTGGGTCAGAGACTTGAACCAACCCTTCTGCAGTTGACTTTGGCGTCCCTCCCTGGGACTCTGTCGGGGTCCCACTTAGAGCAGAAATTTTCCCATTCAAGGCTACTAACCTAGCTGCTTTGCGGTCCCCGTTTCCTTGGCGGATCACATAGGGGAAACATCCGCGCCCATGGCTAAAGATTAGGATCCCAAACAAGCGCAGTAAGGCAAGCTGGACCAATACGCACAGAAGGTCACGCCACCAACGGAAAGGGAAGACAATACTGACCATGGGCCAAGTAATGCGGACTCACTACAAGCTATCCAGCCCTCTAAAGCAGTGCTTGAAGGTAAAATAGAAGATGTATGCTCAGAGGTGTCCTTCCTGCTTTAAGATCTCTGTAACTTCTCTAATAGAGTGACAGTGGGTGGAGATGAAACTCTCCAATGTGCTCATACAAAGCCCACTTTAAGTTTTTGGTAAATTTACACAAGATACAACAGAAAGCTAAGCGATATCTGTAGGCAAGGCTTAAAAACAATGCAGCATAATGTACTGTTGTGTTTGAAACCTGTATAGTTCACTTTAAAATTTCAAATTGGCAGGACTGCTCTGAGTGTTTTTTTCTCTTATGTATATCTAATATTTCTGGCGCCTGTCCAGTCTCCCACTCTGTGTGTTTCTCCAGACCTCTCAAACATGTCTGTGCTCCTCAATCCCAATGCTTCCTGGTCACGGAGTGCTGATGAGAATTTTCAATCTTGAAAAAAAAAGAATAAATGTCCTTCTAAAGAGAAATTTTGGATGTACAGTTTACTTTTAATTCCATTTGTTTTAAATTTCCTGGTAAAACTGACAACAATTTGATGAGACATTATGATATCATTATTTAGCAGATAAACGTGTATTTTATGTGTATAGAGAATGATAGCTTTGTAGATGGCTGCACGTTATGTTAGAAAGGAGTGAGGACAGGGGCTGAATAAACAAAGGCAACTTATGGCATTTAAAACATCGATGGGGGTAAGCTACACAAGTGTAATGTCTACGTTTGTCTTCAACATTCTCGAATTTTAGTGATATTTTAAATTAGGTTTCTGGGTGTGTTTCACCTTTCAGGACTCAAATGCCAGCTTTCTGGGACGTGCAGTGCCCTTTTACATGTAATTAAACTCTCGCTCAATAATAGCCCAGTGCAAAAAGTAATATAAATGTAATTACATATTTTACTTACAGCTAAAATTCGTTCTCCTTTCTGTCCCCATATCCTCGCTCATCTCAAATCATTCACTTGTGTTTGATGTTCTGATTGAAGAATTGGTTGTTTTCTCTTCTATTGGCAAAGAAGGTGTTGTTCAGTTCATAATAAATTTCTGAAAGTGCCAGTCACACGCAGACACTCTGCCTCTCTCTTAAATGGTGTTGTATCACTATGAGTTCCAAAATTCATGACAAAAACTTCAGTGCACTTCCTTTATGTCTAAATCACGGTTTACTCCCTGGCAGGTGACAGTCATATTAAAAAAGTTGACGTTTTCAAGGGGTATAATAGTTTCTGATTTTAAGCCAGTTATTCACCAAACTGCCACATTTTGAACATTTACATGTTCACAAAGAAAATGCTGAAATGGGGAGAAGACAATGTAGAATTGTTCCCCCCTTTGGTCTTCTTCAAATAAAAAGCTGCATGTCGGACTGTTGTGTTTTTTTGGGAGTACTGCCACACCATGCCCCTTAGTGTTCTTCATGGACAAGGCAATAAGGTGGAAGCAAATTGCTGCAAGCACGAGTCACACTGAATATCTGCTTCAGATATCTCTAATCAGTTAAAAGACCATAGGTTACATAGCAACAAAAAAGGAGCTGCAGTAAACAGTAGGTGCTATCTCTTTAATTACCTACATAATAGAAGCACCCATAGCATGGTCGGGGATAGTGTTATCCTCAAGAAACGATGAGGCAATGTGTCCCTAGTAATAAAAATAAAAACACTATTTCACAATACGGTCAATAACAAAGACTGATTCTAAAAACATGAGTTCGAGCTCTGTAAATTTGCAAACCATGAAGGTTTCATTAAATATTAAAGTGCAATAGAGAAGACAAACATATGGACAGATTTAAAATTGGTCATAAGCCATAGAAGTCAATTTCCATAAAGGCTCTTTAGCATTTAAGGTTGATGCAGCAATGAGCAAAATTGGAAAAATAGACTAAGTCCAAAAAATGCAACAGATTGATAAAGAAACACACATCATTCCTAGTAGAAACTCGAAAGATCTTGCGCGCCCCCACATTGAGGGTATTTTATAGTAATTCAAACCATAGAAAACAATATAAATCTCTCTACAGCATGAGGTGAGCAATATAGCTGTATGACAGCAAATCAGAGCTCAACATCAAAAAAAATCCTATAATATCACAGATACAGTGTTTTCAGGGCCCACTTGCCTACCATTGGTCGATCCTTTGGATCTTTTAGATCTGACTGAGAGGTAATGGGAGTTGCATTCAATCTAATTTCATTTAACAGTGCAACCCATTGGGCTACACAATGAGGACCAGGAATTGGGAGCCAAGTTCAAAAGGTTTTTTATACATTTATAATCAAGTTAAAAAAAACAACTCATAAAACTAAACTGTAAAGATTCAGAAATAACAATGGGAAAACAAAGACGCCTGAAGAAATGAAGGCGAACACAGAATAGTAATAGTAAGATCTGTTGCTCAAAAAATAGTCTAAGACTCTCCTTCCTAAACATTAGTAATCTCAAATTTCAAAGTCCAGAGGATGGTTAGAGAACAAAAGATTCACAAAAGACCGAATTTCAATGAATGAAGTAAAGTTGGGTCAAAAATAAATAAAGTGGGTAAGTGTTAGCATCTCAGAAGCTCGGTAAAGAGTCTTCTTTTGGTAAGGAAAAGTGTTAGCCTAAGCAACACTTGACTGAAATCAAAAGGAAAACACTGACATCTAAACCATAAAGTCCATTCAAATAGTGAGGAATCAGGTAAGGTGTCGGCAAGGAAAAGACAAAGGTATCTGAAGGGACAGAAGTCAGGAAAAGACCTGTAAACCATCTGTGTGAAAGTCCAGGGGTAACAGTATATTATAAAATGCAAAATCCAGTTGGGCAACACCCCCTTGATCACACCATTAGGGGTTCCATTGTTGTTGTCAAATTTCAAAGTTGCCGACTGCAATATTGATTAATTGTCCCACACTGGATATGGGAAAGACATCTCTATCTCAGACAAATGTAGGTAGTAATAATTTTCAAGCAAGTCCATTCAGGTAGTGTTATTTTTCTCCATGTACTTTCATCAAGGTCTTTTTCTCACGCCTTTTCCCCAATCTCTAGTACAGTAATCTATCTGTTCTAAACTGACAACGCATGTGAATACCTGCAAGAAACATTGTGTAGCAGAAAATCGACACAATCTTTTATGAAATGCAGCATGATGAAATAAAGGCCTAAACTGTTACGTCAAGTTGAACAGTAATTCAATGGTGCTTATGCAAGATGCAGGAGCACATTTAAACATAAATTAATATAAATTCTAGTAGATTGCATCAAGTTAATACTACATGTAACATGCAGTAAACTTTTAGATTTGATCAGGTAAGTATGACTGAGAACCACATTTGAATGTATATATGTATAACCTTAGTGCACATATTACATACATCTTATTATTTTTATTAAGATCTCTTCTACATACATGAGGATGATTGTAATCCAAATTACAAGTCATTAACTAATATTCATAGATTATAGCACACATTTAGAAAAGTCAAGTTATTTCTTCAGAATAAGTACATTATCTGTTAAAAGAGGAGGGTTTTATTATTTATCAAAACTTCATTAAAACATCTAAATTAGCACTGTTGAACACACACCTGTGTGTACATTCTCTAGTTCTACAGTAAAGGCACTCTTTAATAGTAATGTTGAGTGAAACATTTTCATTAATCATTGCATCAAGCAAGAATATGTGCTAAGTACACTTTCATGTCATGTATCTGTTAACATTTTATGTCGTAATTTGTGATGTGTAGAGAGTGGGGCAATTATGTGCTTCTCCAATCCCCCAACTGATGGCAAATCAAGCCATCACTTCAATGTCTTATCAGATGGACAGATTACAATCTAGTTATCTTCATCATCTTACTTCTGGAATCCGCCAGAAACTTCATGTCATCATAGTATTTACACTGCCAATCTCCCAGTTCTATATCTGCTCTCTTTTTCTTCACTCCCTTTTTTGCTTGTGCATGTCTTTATACTGTAAGTATTACAAACAAGAATAATCCACAAAGAGCAGTTATCATTAAGGGTTTTAGAATGCTTCTAACAAGTCCACTACCAAGGTATACAAGCCATCGGCCTATTGCAGTAAATACATTTCTTACGGCTTCCCAAGTACCGGTTGCTGTTAACCCTTTCAAATCTTTCTTCAGGTCAGTAGTGTTGTTAATGTATCTCTTCATATATTTATTCTCATCTAGAATGTAAGTACATCATTGCTGAACATCTGGCATACTCTGCCTTCCCTTGCGAGAAGAATGTCTAAAGGAACAAGTCGATTTTGCAAAACCATTGATCGGATTGCAATAATTTGTGTATCTATCACAAAAAATCCTCCAGCAGTGCTAACTAGATAACTGATCAACTACAGTAAAACACTTTCAAATCAGTTGAGAATCACTCCTACAGATGATATTGAAGTTCCAAACATACCTCCTACAATTTCACTAGCACTTGCACCTCTTTTGGTTGTCACATGTTTTCCCCTTGTTAAATCATCAATTTGTCCCACATGATAAATCTTTGGAAAAACGATTCCCAGGCAACATGTTCCATACTGTCTGTTGGGCAATCTTTAAAATGTGTATTTCCCACAAATGTAGTAGACTTTATGAAAAAGAGGATCTCCTCTGTCTAAGTATAACCCCCAATTTCCTTCAACATTGAATGTATGCTCACAGTCTCTAGTCCCTAGTCCTACGAAATTTGTGTCAATTGAGGATTTTCTAATGAATTTTCATAACCTCCCTTTATGTTGCCAATCTAAAGCTAATGCTGCTATGTTCCATACCAATCTGTGTTCACTTCCATCATTAGCCCAGATTTGGTATTTTAGCCATTAAGTCTCTCCTTTTGTCTTCTACTGAATCTATACATTTCTTTTCTACATCCGTCAAGGAAAATGTTAATTTGTGTCTCATGGCATAAGCAGTGTCCAGTGACAAAGTGGGTCAAAGTAAATGTCTCACTATTTCTGAGTTTTTCACATCAGGTTGTCTAGTTAAGTGCTTCAGCACAGGAAGTTCTGAAAAGATCAAGTCATAATTTGAGTAATAATATTGAAAATTACACTTTCCATGAAATAAGCTCAGCAATAGACTACAGGTAATTCCATATACATTTGCATCTAAGGGTGGTTGCAATAGGGTTCATGAGTTCTATGGCGACAGACCGTTTAACTAGAAGATTTCAGCAGAGTTCCTTCAGTTAGTTTCCACTTGCACAAACAGCAAAGCAAAGTTCAAATGTCCTTTGCAGCAAAATATGTACAATAATCTTCATGAGACTTGATTAGTTCTACTCCGTGTTCTTCCAAGGGACGACGTTAGGATCGTTCACCAACTCAGGCCTTGGTACTCTTCTTTGTAGTTTGGTCAAAGCTAGAACGTTCAGTCTCAATAAATACGCAGTTCAAATTAGCTAATTATTACTTCCAGAATACATTGATTGTTTAGTTGCAATGCAATTTAAAAACTTAGTTCAGCCACAAAGTTCAGTTCACGGAGGCTCAATTGAATGTGAATTGTTATAGTAAAAGGTGAGATACAACTCGCATTACAACTGTGCTAGGCCCCTCGCCAGGGTCTGAATCTGGAGCAGCCAACACTATTGAAAGAGACCCTCCTGTACTGACTACAGCTGTTGACTCTCCCAGACCCCTCTCAGACAAAACAAGTGCTGTTGCAGCAACTTGCTGATCCCCAACAGCTTGACTAACCTGCCCCCTCTGTCTCACTATAACCACCAGCACATCAGTAACAAGTACTGTTATATCATCAAGGGGACACAGGCCTCTGCGAGTATGAGCATTGTGTACCCAATTAGAAAGACCTCCGCACTTCACAGCTGTCATGGTGACCTGAATCACCTGGTAGGGGCCACCTCACGTAGGCTCCAAGTATGAATTGAGCACGTCCTTCTTCACCATTACAAAATCACTAAGACAGAGGTCATTGCACTGCTCCTGTTGAGACGAGAGTGAATGCAACCTGGGGCCACACCCTGGTGTCCAATTGACAACATATTGATGGTGGTCCTGCAAAGTATGTCTGCGGGCAACATGTGCAGAGACCCCCCGGATTGCCTTCCCTCACTAGCACTCTTCTGTTTACATCTCTAGATGATGCCCCACCTGAAACCCATTGTTTATATTGTTTGTTCTATCACTGGTTTCATTAGTTTTATATTTTTATAAGCACACTGCGCACTTGATTATTCCCCATTTGTGTATCTTTGAGGTCAGGTATAAGGGGGTAGCAGTGTTTCCTCGAATGATGTACTGAAAACCAGTGTCTGGTGAGACACAGAACATACCACATCAGCCAGTCCATTGCAGTAATCAAGAATCATGTCATTCATAATGTTCACAAGCATATTTGCAAGCACAGCTGGCAGTCTCATGGCCCTTACCACGATGATTTAATCGGGCGACAATCCTGTTCTCCTATCTGGAGTACTATGTAGACTCATCAACACAAGAGGCATAGCATCAGGCCACTTAAGATATGTTGAAGCATATACTTTAGCCAATCTGGATTTCAGCATTTCAGGATTTTTTGCTTGCTCCTCAATTCTGGAGGCTTCCGGACGATAACTGCAATGCAGTCTCTCTTCAACTTGTAATGCTGCATATAACATCTTCAGGACCTCCTTATTAAAATGAATTCCTCAGTCTTGACTTCAAAATGTTGTGAAGGCAAAAAAAGGTATTAACCTCCTGAACAACAACTTGGCCACTGGGAGACTATCATTTTTCCTAGTTGGGTAAGCTTCAACCCACCGTAAAAGATGCACACTATCACTAGGACACATATCAATCCATTATAAACAGGCATCTCAATGAAGTCTAGTTGCATTCTGTTAGGGACTTTCTGATCTCCTTATGGGACTCAATGTTACTGATGTTCTTCTGCTGGCATTCTGCTGTTGGTACACAACACATCTGTGACACAAACATTCAGCCATCAGTCTGAATCTGGGGTTAACCCATGTTTGCCTAAAAAGGTGCACCATGGCGTCTCTACCTACGTGCATAGGGATAATGTCTTCCCATGGGAGGAAACAAAATATCTGGCAATACAGTTTTCCATCCCCTGAAACAAAAATATCATATTCAGCTTTGTTGACATAACGTTCTCTGACCCAACCTTGTGTTCTTCTTCTGCCACTTCTTCATGCAACCTCTTAACATCCTCCCAGGTATCAAGTGCAGACAACAACAGATTGCAATTTGAAACATCTTTGACTTACTCCCCATTTAAGGTGCATACATTTAGTGTGCAATACCTCGTGGCTTCATCAGCATATTTGTTACCCCCTGTCACATAATCAGTGCCTTTTCTGTGAGTGGCACATTTTACCAAAGCAATTTGGGCAGGCAGATGCAGTGCCTGTAACAAGATTTCAAGCTTTCTCCATGGTGGATGGGTAACCCTCAAGAGGTATTGCATCCGCGTTGGGACTATAACTGCCCAAAGTCATAAATGACACCAAATCCGTATTGACTATTGTTGAAAATCATCACATTTAGCTGGTCTGAAACACAGCATGATCTAGTAAGAGCAAAAATGTATGCCACGTGTTCCCTAAAGACAGAAAGCTTCAACCACACCTGAGACAGTACAGACAGCATAAGACACTTCTAGGGTTCCCTCATAGTCTTGTAAACAAGAGCCTTCAACAAGCAGCACATAATCTGATTCTGGTAGTGGCACCGCTTGCATGCCAGGTTTTGGCTTGGTGCATAGATCAGTCACATCACAGCAGTCATATTCCATTTCACCTTCAATCATTTTGTTCCCAGGAAGGAGCAATATATCAAACACTAGACACAAATCCCACTGAATCTTTTTCAAACCTACTACAGATGATTGTCAACAATGCATACGATAAGGGATCATTAACAAAAGAACAAAAAAATTCCTAACACCGGGCCATCCTAAAAGTCCAACCATTTATATGGTCCCAAAAATACATAAGGACTTACAAAAACCACCATTTCGCCCAATAGTGTCCACGCGAGGCAGTATCCATCAACCTATCGGACAACTATTAGACAAGTACTTGCAACCCAGTGTCATCAAAATGAGAACATATGTTAAGGACACTTACGACTTCCCAAAACAAATTACAAACCATTGAACGCACACCTGAAGAACCCATTTTACTTTGTACTATGGACGTCAAAGCGCTATACACTTCGATACCCCATAAAGAAGGGATTGAATCAATTGAATACGCACTATTGCACACTGATTTAGACATGGATATGAAAGTGTTTTTGATGGAACTACTATGTTTCACTCTATTTCAAAGTTATTTCAAATGGAAGGAACAATATTTTTTGCAACAGTCGGGAACTTCCATGGGAAATCGGGCAGCCCCAGTCTACGCTAACCTCTTTATGGAAAGATATGAAGAAGAACATATTCTCATCCAGCAACCATGGAAAACTCATACAAAATTAATTTTGAGATACATTGATGATGTATTCCTATTATGGAGTGGATCCAAAACTACCCTAACAGAAGCAATTGAAAGTCTCAACAGAATAGATGACCGGATTCAATTTACATCAGAAATACAAGCATCTAAAATTACCTTTCTGGATGTGGAGATCACAAGAACTAACACAGGTTTCAATACTGACGTATACCATAAACCCACGGATCGCAATAACCTCCTACACTATCACAGCTTCCATCAGGACAGCCTGAAACAACGTCTTCCATTTTCCCAAATCCTTCGGGTGAAAAGAATAGTATCATCACCAGAAATAGCCAACAAGCAAATTGAAGAAATGGAAGTAAGATTTCAACAAAGATGGTACTCACATGATGTATTAAACCAAGCAAAAATGTGGTGTGCACAAAAAACCAGACAGGAACTTTTGCAAAAAAACCCCAGTAAAGAAAACACCAAGGTGGTAATTGTTTCTAAATTTTCCACCAAAAGCAAAGCATACAAGAACATCATCAAGCGACACTGGTCAATATTGGCACAAGAACATGATTTCAACCATATATTTAAGGAAGAACCAATTTTTGCATACCAAAGAGCCAGTAACTTGGGAGAAATACTAAAGTATAAAACTCAAAAATCTGCTGATAACACACCATGGAACAATGCCATGATATAACTGCAGTAACTGCAATAACGTAGGGGAGCGGCCATTACCCATCCAAGGAGAGGACACACCATCAAACTGAAAGTATCAGCAACATGTGACACTATGAATGTAGTGTATCTTCTGAAATGTCCCTGTGGACAAGGTTAGGTTGGTAAAACGGAACGCAAAATAAAGACCAGAATTAATGAACATAAATCAAACATACCTAACAGAATGTCAAAATTCACAGTAGCAAGACACTTCATGGAAGAATCCCATAACATAAGTCAACTTAGATTCACAGTACTGGAGATAGTACTGTAAACGGAAGGTATAGACAACAACAAACTACTGCTGCAAAGAGAGAATTACTGGATTCATAAACTTGAAACCCTCAAACCATTCAGGATGAACGATAGAGTGGAATACAGTTGTTACCTATAAACACAAACTCATTTAGGATTTCTAACTGTTTATTACATGTCTCTGTGATATCTCCCCAAAAATGTATAACGTACAGTTCATTGAATTGCCGTAATTTTCAGTTTATTTTTTATGTAATCAATGTTTTGTTTACTTATGAATTGCATACCAAAACACCTAAACACAGGGTTCATTAGGTTTATCACAGACATTTCAATATGGCACCCACAACTGGTGATGAAATCTAGTCCTTTCACTATTTTTACCATACCTCTAACGAAGCTGGTATCACGGACATTTCAATATGGCACCCGCCATTGATGGCGAACTTAGTCCTTTCATTATCTATACCACACCGTTAACGAATTACACACTAGGCTCACCGCAAGCTCACCACGTAGATAAGACTGAATCAAGCCTGCAACAGACTGAGTAAACACGACCGGCAACACACCGGAGCACCATTATTGATACCCCGTTTGTTTTAGCTCACTTCGCCCTCACTTACGTTTATTTTCGGTTTTAACCACAAGCTCAGTTAATCACAGACCTTCACTTAATCTAATTTGGAGTACTGGTAATAATACCACACCAAACAGATTAGTTGACCATGTTGAAGTGGTCACATTGAGCACTTTTAAACACGGTCTCACCATGGCATTATTGTTCAGTAATAGCATTTATGCATCCTCGTGTATTGAAAACATATATTTACTTCTAGACACATGTTCCCTGATGAAGGCTTTAAGTAGCCGAGTGCATTGGACAAAGTAGTAACATGTATTTGGATACTGAAATAATATGGTACTGGAGTGAATATCAACTCTAATCGTGAAAATATAAAACTACTGATTCAAGCCAATGGAATAGCAGATGGCTATCTCAATTTTTCCAATAGAAACCAAGGATTGAACAATTGAACCCCTACTGGGGATACAACTGTGACCAGGGGACGTTCCCCAATTTAAGGGTACGCTTTTCAATAATATTATCACGTGCAAGACGGAGTGCACACCCAAGGAGCACGCACCGAAAACAAAACTGGAATCACACTGGTGGTGCAAGTGTACACTTAAACATTGGTTCCCAAGAAGGAGCAATAGGGTGGCAGCATTTAGTACATACACCTCTGAAGGGATACGTTTTCGGCACCAAAAGATGACTTGTTCATACTTGGTAAGCAGACTATTGGTATGGGGCTGTGTCTGAGTACAGGTTAGCAACACCTCAACTGAGTGGGGTATGAAGACTGTCAAAGCGTGACCCATAACAATGCTCTCGCAGTGCTTGATGCTAACGCTGTAAGAGGCAACAGCTTTAAACAGCTAGGCAAAGCACCACCTGCGGGATCAAGTGTGGTAGAAAAATAAGCTACAGGACTGCAACTATTCCTTTGCATCTGAGTTAGCTCTGAAAGAGCAAAGCTCTCTCTTGCTCCAAAACAAAGCAAAGCAAAGCAAAACATTTCTTATAATCAGGCATTCCCAGTTCCGAGGGTGGCAGAGACACTCTCTCATCTCTGAGAAGGCATGATTGCAATGTCTTCCCATGGTACTGTATCTGAGACATCTTTGTGTGACAGCCTCTGTAAAGGCTTGACAATCAAAAAAAGTTAGGCATCCACAGTAAACAGTAGACCACCATTCCCAAGAACATCCTGAATTCTTTTTAAGTGGTTCGCGGATTGGCAGATTCTCTCCTGTGACTCCTTCATTGCTCCTTTCTCAATATGGTGACCTAAATACAGGACTTCTTTCTTGCAGAATTTTAATTTGGTCGGGACACTTTATGTACATTCTCGGCTAAATGGTTCAGCAATGTAATAGTATCACATTTTCAAGCATCCTGTGTCTTTGATGCCATCAACAGATCGTCAATGTATTGGACCAGAACTGAGTGACAGGGCATCACCAGAGACTCTTTTTGAGTATCTTGTTAAAGATTGATGGACTCTCAGTATACCCTTGTGAGACTTGGCACCATGCAAGACACAGCTGCCGAAACAGAAAGCAAAGAAAAACTGACTATCCTCATGCAAAGGCGTAGAAAAGAAGGCTTGACACAAATCACTGACAGAGAACCACTTGGCCTCACATGGAATCTGAAACAAAATCACAGCTGGATTAGGTACCATTGGACAACAAGGAACAGCAATGGAGTTTACCTCTCGCAAATCTTGGACAATACAGTACTTGCCATTGGGTTTCTGCAAATCCATGATGGGTGAGTTACCCGGACTCTCCATAATCTCCTTCAGAATGCCTTGCTCAATCATTGAATCAATCACAGTAGTAATCACAGCAATAGTTTCAGGGTTAAATTATACTGTGGGATTCTTGGGTACTCAGCATTGGTTCCACAGTAATGTGGACTTGTTCAACACCTTTCACAAGTCCAATATCCTTTTCTGGAAAGTCCCAGACTTCAGGTAACACTCTGTCTCTCAATTGTAGGGGCAAATCATCTTTCATCAACATGAAGTTCATTTTGATTTCGGATCTTGGTCTAGCAAGTTTAAGGACAATGTCATCATTATGAGTCTGGAACTCAATGCCCACTGGGGTACAGTAAATGGAACAATTCAGCTTGCACAATGTCATCATTATGAGTCTGGAACTCAATGCCAACTGGGGTACAGTAAATGGAACAATTCAGCTTGCACAAGAGATCTCATCTAAGCAAATTCACAGGACTTGAATCACACACCACAAATCGGTGGTGATCCTAAAAGGACCCTATCTTGATAGGCACTGCTTCTGAAACTGGACTAGTCATTTGTTTATTCGCAACTCTTACAACCTGGATTCTTTGTCATGACAGGGGTGGGTTGAGAACCTCTGCTGTTCTTACAGCAGAGCAGATAGCGCCAGTGTCAATGAGGAATGAGACAGGATTCCCATTTACCTCACCAGCCATGGATGGGCCACTCTGGTCTACCTCTAAGGATCCTGACCCCCTCAAAGGCCCCGTCATTGTGACAGATCGGAGTATTGTTGGGATGTACCCTGATTCTCAAATTGCTTACTGTTTACATTGAGAACCTGATTCACATTATATCTCTGGGCATTTGTGTTCTGTTGTGGCATTGAGGCTTGTGGGATTTGCATCTCCTGAGCTTGTGGTACATTGAGATTAGGATTCTGGATACTTTGTCTCTGTACTTTTTGTGTCTGAACTATATTAGTTCCCTGTGACTGCACAAATCCAGTATTCTGAACCTGAATTCAATTAACCATGTTACAAGCATTAAATCAACAGTTGCACTCACAATGCCCCAATCTGCTGCAGAAGTGCCAAGGGGTGGTTTTCTTCAAAGTCGGCAGATCAATGCCTGTTCTTGGTTTACTCTGGACACTTTGTCCTTTATTCTGTGGTGGAGGTCTTTGCTGTTGAAACCCATTAACACCTTGAATCTTAGGTGGTACACTCCCTTCATGGGACCTGCATTTTCCTCAAGTGACTGATTCTCACGTCGCTGAGCAGCCTTATTTGTGCTATCATTAACTTCTCCTTCAATTTCTTCTTTTTTTTTGTTTTTAGTCCTCAATAGCCTCGATTCCCAATCAATTATGCAACTTTCACCAGGGCGTCCCTTTTTTTTTAGCTCCAACCGGAGATATACATCCAAGTATACAAAGGGTTAAGGACGAACAAATGATGCTGTATGATCAACTATACGGTAATAAAATATTACCCTGGCATCTTAATGCAGGACGTGATTGCAGAGGCCTTGTGATTCAGGCCACTGAGAGAAATATGCATGGGTGACATGCACATACATGTAACATAGGGTACACGTAGGGGGCATCTTGGTCAGGCAAAATTTCATTTTCCACATTCCCTCCTTGTCCCCTACTTAACCCTTCAGGATACATCTATATTCATGAGACCGTATAGTTGATCATACAGCATCATTTGTTCGTCCTTAACCCTTTGTATACTTGGATGTGGAACACATGCAGTTGCACACAGGCCGCAAATGGCCGGGCCACACTGCAGACAGAGACAGCAACCAAATATCATAAGTAGGACCATTCCTAGGAAGGACAACACTTTCCATCCCCAAGCAGATATCACACCCCAGAGCCAACTGGACCAAGTCCATGTGCCTGGGTCTTGATGGATGACATGAGCAATCTTGTGGAGCCTTGTTATTGCTGCATACACAGATGGCGCGTTATTTGGGATGAAAACGCAACAACTAGATCGGATCACGCTACAAGCTCCGCCCCTATCCGCCAAGATGACGTCTAGAACGAGGCGATTTTGAAGAACAACAAGTCTCATAGCAGACTGTTCCTGGGTCAAGTTCGCCAGGGCAGATGCAGTCACATTCACTACTGCCTCAAGAGTCCTTGTTAACTTGCGTATCAGTTTACTGTTTTGGACGGGACCTATGAAGAAGAAGAATCCTTTGTTGAAATCTGTATATTGCTCCCAAGCTGTTTCAGTCTGATCAATCCCTGAGGCATCTGTCTCTCTCTTTACTCTAACATGTTCTAGTCGTGAATCTCTATGATAATGGGATGGGGCCAAGAATACAGGTGGTAATAAGAATGCTATATAACAAGTCCCACCCCAGTCTAAGGGCAGATGTACATAGGCTGTCTGACCGCAAATGAAATAGGTATGGCGTGATGTTTTGAAAGAAGAAAGTCCTTTATCATTAAAGTCTACTACAACTTTACACTCGCTGTGTCCCATATGTACTGAGCCTTTCTTATTAACACATAAATCACCTTTTGCTGGTAGAACTGAAATAAACGGTGGATCTGTATTTTGCTTGGGCTGAACGTTTAACATTTTAAAATTAACGGATGCATTTCCCTGCTCGTACTCTTCATTCTCTAGATCGGTTCCCTTCCTTTGGGGAAATCCGTCTTTGTCTGGAAAACATGCTTCATTCATTACTTTATTCAGGTTTCCATATATCCAGCCACCTGGATAAGCTATGTACTTTCTATCTATTGAGGTCATTAAGGCAAACCATGCTCCACATGAACCATTGTGTGAGAACGGTAGAGGATAGAAGGGCAGAACTCCCTTCGCCTTTTGATAAGGTGGCAGTTGGCCACATACCCAGCAATCAGTCGCATTGCTGGTCTGATGAGAATGGTGTAACATTCGAATAAAAGTATTGTTACGCAATGCAAGTCGATATGACAATTCATGAGGTGGCAGTTCACTAAATGTATGCTCTATGGTGCTGTTACTGGAAGAGTGTATATGTGAGGAAATAGGAAAGAAAACATGTAGTAATAAACTGACACAGATTATAACAATGCACAGAATAAAAAGAATGATCAAAGTAACTATACATCTACTGCGTAATAGCTTGCAGTATTTTTCTCTCATTTTGCTCTTCTTACTATTCTCGTATGTGATCTTATACATGTCAGAAATCTAGTCTAACCGATTCACCACCTAGTGGACTTAAACAATTAAACTTCGTCTGACTTACTAGATCTCAACTTAGACCTATACTCCTGCTGTGGAGTCTTTTCTAGTAAAGGCGGCGCAGGCGGCGCAAAGTCTGTATTGTCTTTAATGTTTTTAGTGTCTGTATCTTTTACTAAAGTACCAGATTGTCCAAAGTGTCTTTTACAGTGCTGAGCGTGGATCCATCCTTTGCGTCCCTCCACCTTCAGCGCGGTCCTTGTTGTAAGAAGCACTAATTTCGGGGTCTTCCAGCGAGGCTCGAGGGGGCTTGAACGATCAAAATTCCGGACACATACAAAATCGCCTGGTGATATGGCATGCTCCTTGACCTGGGTGTTGTCAGGGAAGGCGGCAGCAACCTGTGAACGACAAGAAAGTAGTGCAGACATCAAGGAAGCAGGTAATCTGTCAGCATGTTACTGTCGACATCAGTTATTCTTTTAGGCATAGGCGTACCCCACATATTTGGCGGTCTACCGAAGACTACTTCATACGGGGATAGGCCTGTTCTGGAATGAGCTACCATACGCATGTAAAAGAGGGCAACCGGTAAAGCTACCATCCAATCCACGCCTTTTTCTGCACATATCTTAGCAAGTTTTGTTTTGATTGTCTGATTATGTCTTTCTACAAGGCCTGCTGCTTCATGGTGTCGTACACAATGGAACTTCCAATTATATCCTAACAGAAGAGACACTTGTTTCATTAATTCAGAGGAGAATGGCTGACCATTGTCTGAGTAGATGAAAGAATTTGCGCACTAATTGCCTGGCAGTTGTCACAGCAGTATAATCTGGAACTGGATATGCTTCTGTCCATCTAGTTAGTGCACACACAACTACCAAGACGTACTTGTAACCTCTACATCTGTCCATTTGGATGTAATCCATCTGGAGGACCTCAAAAGGGTGGTCAGGAGGATGAAATCCGCCTTGTTCCACCGGGATGCCTTTACCTGGATTGAACTGGCAACAGATCATACATGTTCATACTTTCTGTTTCGCTGCTGCACGCATGTGCTTGTTAAACCAGATATTCTGCAAGCTGTCTATCATTGCCTTTTCTCCCAAGTGTGCTGGACTATGTGCTGTGTTTATGATTACTTGTACCATAGAATCTGGAAGAAACCATGTACCTTTTCCCTTAGTCATCCAACCTTGTTCAGTCTGGACCCCTCCTTGTTCAGTCCATTTCTTTATCTCATCTGCAGTGGCATGTGTCTGTATGTCGAGTACATCTTGAGTGGGATCCCTGACTGTCATACATGTTATCAGTAATGGTACCTCTGTCCTTGTCGTGTCTGTTGGTGTCTGGGCTGTCTGGGCTGTAAGTTTAGCTGTTCGGTCTGCCAGGTCATTACCCTGGGAAATGGTGTCTGTAACTTTGGTGTGAGCTTCGCACTTCAGGATAGAAATGGCTGTAGGTAAATGTATTGTTTCCAACAGGGCTTGAATGAGCTGGCCGTACTGGATCTTGGTCCAATGGGAGGTCAAGAAACCTCTCTCCCTCCATAAGACCCCAAAATCATGAACAACGCCAAAAGCATATTGTGAGTCAGTATAAATGTTTACTTTCAAGTGCTTAGCTCTTATGCAGGCTTGTGTCAGGGCGATGAGCTCTGCTGCTTGTGCTGACAGTGTGTCTATTCTTTGTGTCTCTATGACTTCAGTAGCAGTGGTCACGGCATATGCTGCTACTAACTCTCCTTTACTTGTTCTCATGCATGATCCGTCTACATAGAGTGTTAGGTCAGGGTCTGGAAGTGCAATATCTGTCAGGTCTTGTCTTGGTTTTGTCACTATATTCATTACTTCCACACAGTCGTGTGGCGGTGCATTAACTGTACTTGAGGGCAAAAGTGTTGCAGGATTCAGAATATTACAACGTCTGATCTCTATGTGTGGTTGAAATAATGTCAGTTCATATTCTGTCAGTCTTGCTACAGTCAAATGTTGTGTCTGTGTCCTGTTTAAGAGAACCTCCACTGCATGTGGAACCTGTACTGTCAGAGGGTGACCCAACACTATCGAGTCACTTTGTCTTATGGCTAGGGCTGTTGCTGCAACTGATTTCAGGCACTAGAAAAATAAGCACAAGGCTTGTGTTGTCCTGCTTGATCTTGTGTGAGGACAGATAATGCTGTTCCATCCCGTTCAGTTATGAAAAGCATGAAAGGTTTACTGTAACATGGAGTCGCTAAAACTGGCGCTTGACATAATGCTCTTTTTAATTCCTCAAATGCCAAGGTGTGTTCTTGTGTCCAAGGGAGGACAGTCGGAGTGGCTGCCTCCTGTGTAGTTAACTGTATGAGTGGTTTGGCTAGATAGGCATACTGGGGAATCCATTGCCTACAGTATGAAGTGAGGCCAATGAAGGCCCGTACTTCCTTTTGTGTCTTGGGCTGTGAAAGGCTATAAATGAGCTATGTATACGTTCCTGTGTTAGCTGTCTACCCTCCTTGGAAAGCAAGTGTACAAGGTACACCACTTGCTGTTCACAGAAGTGTAACTTTGAAGGGGACACTTTGCGCCCCTTGTCAGCCAGAAAGGAAAACTGTCTGTGATGCATTTGCGCATTCTGGTTCTGAACGTGCTGTAATATGATGTCATCTACGTACTGTAGTAGAGCAGTGTTGGGAGGCATATAAATACTGTCCAGCTGTGTTTTTGTTTTTTTAAAGCCTGACTGTAAATGCTAGGACTCATTGCAAGAGCGAAACTCCTGCCAATTATTCTGTTTACACTACGAGGGAAAAACTATTCATTTGCAAGCATGCTCTTATCTGAAGTCAATGAAGCTTTCAGTGCTGGCTGTAAGGAAGAGCAACTTGACCCCCTCCTTATATAAACATTTCTCTGCGGCTCATCAAGTTTCTTTTCTTTTTTTTTTCTACACTGCCTTCCCCTTCATCGTGATGTCACCCACAGGGCTGTTCCTCCACCCTTTCAAAACTCCGAGAGCTAAGAACAGTTGCCAAGTTACTGGAGAGAGAACTTGGTCAAATTGCAAGCATCCTTTATCTGCATGCGAAGGAAGCCTGAGTCAGTTGGAGGACTGCCAACAACTTGTCCGCGGAAAAGAATTGGAGTATGGCCAATAATAACAAGACAGGCACTGCTCGGAGCTCCAAGAGGGAAAAGCCCTCCCTTTACAAAATATCTTTCCCTGGGAGTCAGGCCACCTCAAGGTCGAAAAACACATTCTCTGCAATTCAAAACATATCTGTACCCAGGCCAGAGAGCTAACCAACATTCTCTAACTTAACTGAAGCAAATTTAAAACGTGATAAAAAGCATCCTAAAATCAGTAATTAATAAGGACATATTTTATTTCGTAACCTAGACACATGCTAGCATTTTAAAATAATTATATCATAAAATATTGTTACTAGCTGCAAAGGAAAAAAAGAAACAGAACAACATGACATGGAAACACATCACATTTTACTTTATGAAAATAACATGTGAAACGCTATAATTTTGCATTGCAGAACGAAGATTTTCATAATTAAATGTGCAAGCTCTTCTATTCTACCTATTAAAAGGGCCAGATTCATCATTTCCAAAAAAAACATGTTTTCTAATTGAGGTTCAAAAAACCATGTTGTCTAATTGAGTGGATTAACTGTCACACGCTATACTAAAGGGCAGCTTGCATTGGGAACAATAACAATGTATATTTTGTAGAACACATTTTAATTTAAAAAAACAACACACGGTTGCATTACACTAATTAAAAGCACATTCTATGATGGGTCTGTTTTATATTTTCTTCTCAACCGTGAAAACATGAAAGCACCCTCCGTGCAAACCCTTATCTCAATCCGACTGGTTTATTTACAGCTTACCGACCTCTGAGTCAAACACATTAAATCAAGTGTTCCAAGGCAAACCCACACAAATACACGGACGCATTTGAAATAGAATGTTAAATGAACACTTCTTTACTCTCCATGCAAGACGTTACCATTCAGTCAGCAAACTGACAAAGCACATAGGCAGACCCATCAACCAATGAAAAAATTAAATCAAACCATCATTCATCTAAAACACTCACTGACATTTAGTGTCAGCTCACATAACCATGCATGGTAAACAGCATGTTAAAACAAATACTGCCTTCTCAATACAAGATATTAACTCTTTGGCAGCTGAAGTACAATCTTTCCCCAATGACTGCAGTACATGGGAAAGTCATGAACTCATCTCTCCACGTTACCACAGAACACGTACGCACATCTTCAAAACGTTTTCTCCAAGCACTTGAAAGAGATCCAGCTCTCTCCTGCCTAACGTAATGATAACATGCTCTGCACAAACCATAACCACATGGCGGTATTCACAAGCCATATTCACAAGAAACTCAACAAGTTATAATAATGACATGCTCTTCATAAACCATATTTACAAGGAGCTATTTACAAGGAACTACACAGTAAACTTATATATATGGGGACTCTTCTAGATAGGAGGAAATAAAAAGCCTCTGATGCTGTCGGCTTCTTTCTACATACTCTAAAGGGTACAGGTGGTGGCGTTCGCGACCTACTGGGTGTTTCTGAGGTGGTCACTCTAGCTAGTTCTTCTGAGAGGACGGGATAAATACCAGTAACAACGGCATTTCTTTCTCTATCAGTCTGTTCTGTTTTGACCCGTTCCCCCTCCTCCCGTAGTTCTTTTTCTTTGGCTTTTTCCCCTGCTTGTTTATTTCTCTCTGCTTTATTAAATTCTTCCTCTGTTCTCCTGTGTGACTCTTTGCGCCACAATTCAATGGCATCTTTCTGAGAGGGTCTTGATTTCTTTTTCCATAGCGCTTCCTCTACTCTCATAATGCATTCTGAATCCCAAGTTCCTGAGATAGGCCATCTATACTTTTCCTCCAGGTCCTTTGTATAGTCTACCCATAAATCTAAAAACAAGATGGCGTCTAATCCATGCTTATTATACATATAATGACCAGGTGTGTCTCTAGGCGGGATGTTAACTGACTCTTCTAGTATACCTTTTCTGGTCCCTATCTGACGCAATTTTGAAAACAGTGGCATGTTGAAACCAACACAATGGAAATACAATACACAAAAATAGACTGAAACAATCAACAATCATTCACACTAAAACATCATAACATTAAAACAAACATGATCTAAATCAATACAGAGAACTAAACATGTACTTGAAAAACTATATGCACTGGAATACAGTACAACCATACCGGTCTCAAAAATGAGACACGTCTTTACCGTGCCCACGTTTTACCGTGGACCCGTCTTGACCGTGCTCGTGTGAACGAACCCGTCTTTACCATTTTCGCGAATAACGTGAACCCGTCTTTACCGTTCCCACGTTTTACCGTGGACCCGTCTTGACCGTGTTCATATAAAATGAACCCGTCTTGAAACTTTATGCATTCCCCATAGTGGTACTCACCGAGAAGCAAGACTTGAAACTTGAAGGCCTCGGACTTCTACGCATCTACGTCTACGCATGCGCCTTGGAACGGGTGGACCTCTGGAAACCTCGGACCTTGCTCTCTCACAAGTCGGGCTCTGGTTGAGACGATCCGCAATCCTCACCGCCTCGTATGGATGCCTGGTCACAGTCCGTCCTCCTCCTGGGCCTGAGGGAGTAGCGGAAAATCACGATGGCGTGTACACTTTAAAGTCCGTCACGGCTGTAGAAGGGGGCAAAGCTGGACCTACAACTCCGGCGCGTGGGGAAAGGGATATGTGGAAAATGAAATTTTGCCTGACCAAGATGCCCCCTACGTGTACCCTATGTTACATGTATGTGCATGTCACCCATGCATATTTATCTCAGTGGCCTGAATCACAAGGCCTCTGCAATCACGTCCTGCATTAAGGTGCCTGCCATCAAGTTTCCCAAACGTTAAGCTAACATGAAGGTCCATGTATTTGCATTGTGCACTTTTAAATAAATATCGTAATGAACCCTTTTTGTGGTTCAGTCTGAGCCACTTTCTGAATTAGGGTTTTCATGACTCCTGACACACTGAAAGCTGCAGTTACGTATCTCTGACCTCGCATACTTCTAGCTCAGCCGAAAGAGACCCAGCAAGGGTTGCCAAGATAGTATTATGAATAACAGTTATCTGCCTGCTGTACAGAGTCACATTCTTGCCCAGTGAGGAAGGTAAACAGAACCCGTCCGCGGAAGATAGGGACTAGCCTCTCTGTCTCCATTGAAGTAAATCACAGTGCTTTCATCCATAGAAAGCTCACAGCCCCCACGCAATGAACGAAGAAATATATGCTTTTTCTGATTCTTAGCGATGAGCAACCTTTGCTTCAGATAATACATCCCCTGACTTAAGATATCAGTTAGTACCAGACGTGCTGGTCGCCTTGACACTAAAGTTCTCTCTCCTAGACTGAAAGTCAGCTCTCCTCTCAGTTACACGTCAATTGCACGTCATGCTCAAATTGCGTGCACAAGTAGGGCAAAGTTCCAGCCTGCCATGTAACTCCTCCTCTATGTAGCCACCCACCTATCACCCACCTGTGACTCATCAAGTGTACACCCTCATGCACGCCCACATGCTCTTATCTCTTTCTTTCATGCTCTGCCTGGAGCGCTCCTCCTGCTAATTGTTAATGCCTAGAAATTATGCCAGGGTAATATTTTATTTACCACATTAATTTGGCGCCCTTACTGTGGTAAATAAAATATTACCCTGGCATAATTTCTAGGCATTAACAATTAGCATGTATCAAATGAGAGGCAGAGAGTCCGTGGTGTCCAAGTTAAAAGGGCTTTATTCCAATAACTCGAGTTAAGGGAGAATCTGTTCCATCACCTCTAAGGTTCAGGAAGGGTCTTCTAAAATTATTTACAGAGAACAACACATATATACATTTTTCCTTGTACATAGGGAGGAGCGCTCCAGGCAGAGCATGAAAGAAAGAGATAAGAGCATGTGGGCGACTTTCACCAGGGCGTCCCTTTTTTTTTAGCTCCTGTGGAAAAGTAAATTTTGCCATGTTGTATGTGCCTACGTGTTCCCTATGTTATGTTATATGTGCATGATCGATATGCATGTATCCCCTTCTGATCGATTAAAGACGCAATTACAGTTGTGTCCATCTCTAGTATGTCAGTTTTCAGTCCTCGTGAATACAACGAATATTAGGCCTATGTAAAGCTACGTTGCCACGTTTTACAGTGTGCACGTTAATTCATTGAATTGTCCCCGTTTCTAGGCCTCAAAAGGGCCCGGACTCAGATTCAGCTCCTGTCTCCTGAACCCTCTCCGAGGAGCGATACAGCCCCCACCTGTATCCCTGACCCTTAGCTTACTTTCATGCCTCGCAGTGCCCGGCTAGGCCTGGCTCTGCCTCCCAGTCTGCCAAGAGTATGTTATGTTTCTAGTTATCAGTCCAGCCCTCCTTCTCTGCATTCCTAAGCTACTGAATCGCATCAATAGTTTCCGTCATGGTCTAGCCTTTATGTCTCCATGTAAGAGAAATACTGTATTAATATTCATAGAATATTCCTCGCACATGCACTACATGAAGAATTATGCATGCACCAGTCTTAAAGTCTATTAGCCTTTGCCCTGATAACTTTTGGATTCTATCAACATGTACTATAAACACCAGATACCAGATATGCCTGAGTACATGTCACTCTGACACTCCAGACTTTAGTCTCCTCTTCTAGCGCAGAAGTCATAGCCCCCAGTTTTCCCTAGTAACACGTCATTGCCAGTTTACGCGCACCACTAGGTTAGAGGTCCCAGCTGCTCAGGTAGCCCCCTCCATGTTTCCGCCCCGTTTATGACATATTCTGTTACGTTTGCATCACATGTCTATGTATACGCCCTGTACACACCTCTTGTTACACCCACTTTATGCCTTATCTTTCGCGACTGCTACAAACTCCGCCTACTGCTATGCCTACTGTATTGAATGCAATGTAATTGTTTTTAGTATATATATTAATGCACTGTTATTAAAAGCCAGCCAATTCCCAGATCCTGCCCCCGGCAGCTGCCATCCTATTCCCATGCAGGCTGTCCTGTTCCTGTCCTTTTATGCCTGATTAAAGCCTGTATACTTCAGCTACCTCGAATCTTGACTCTTATTTATTGAGCTATCTGTTATTAGAGTATCCTGAAAAATAGAACCGGTAATTAATTATTTATTTACCACATAATGGCGCCCGAATAGGGACTTGCCCTTTCCCCACGCGCCGGAGAAGCCACGCAGGCCCCCTGATCCTCTGCAGCCGTGATGGAACCATACCGGCCACGTGCAGATATTTCTGCTTCAAGTATCCCTCAGGCCCACGGAGGAGACGGAGGTTGCGGTCCAGCGTCCAGACGAGGCGGTGGAGGAACGCGGCAAGTCCCGACCAGAGCCCAAGCCGAGAGTCCAAGGTCCGAGGTATCCGGAGGCCCACCTGTAACTGAAGTCCGAAGTTCGTCCGTCCGTCGTCGTAGCAGTCCAGTCCAGTCCGAGGCCTTCCGTTCTTGCTGCCCGGTGAGTACCATTGCTGGGGTAGTATCTAGACAGGGTCAATTAATTTGTCTCTGGTCCGTGGGTTTGGGTACACAGATCCAACACGAAGTGTCCACCTAGGTGGATGCGGGTCCTGATGTGTCTCTTTATGGGACCGGTAAGTTTCGTACTGTTTTAGCAGTGCATCTAGTCATTCTAGTAAGTTTCTGTTCCAGTAAGTTCTGTTCTGTTCTCGAGAAATCCATGTGTTCTGTGTTCAGTATTTCAGGTAGTAGTCCGAACTGTTATTATAAATGTTATTTTATGTGTTTTTAATGTCGTGGTATGAGTGATTTGTTTTCTTAAGTTATTATTGTGTTTATCGTGTATTGTATTGTGTCCAGACTCCAGCCTAAGTTATGCCTCTGTTCTCAAAGTTACGTCAGTTAAAAACCAGAAAAGGTCTGCTCGAGGAAGCAGTTCCTGTCCCGCCTAGGGACAGTCCAGGTCATTTTATGTATCATAAGCATGGCATAAGTGCCATATTATATCTAGACTTATGGGTAGAGTACACCAAAGAATTAGAGGAAAAATATAGATGGCCCGTATCAGGTACGTGGGATGCCGAGTGCATCATGCGAGTAGAAGAAGTATTATGGAAAAAGAAAGCCAGACAGTCCCAGAAAGATGCCATCGAGTTATGGCGCAAAGAATCTCATAAAAGAACCAAAAAAGAAATCAGAAAGACAGAATTAAGTAGAGAATCCTTAGAAAGAGCCCAAGAAAGGGAATTAATCGAAATAGGTGAACGAGTTAAAGCCGAACAGTCAGACAGACAGAGAAATGCCCTCATTAAGGGTATGTATCCTCTTCTTGCCGAGGGCTTGCCAAAAGCAACCCCGGAAGCACCATGTAATTTTCCGCCGCCATTAGTTCCGATTAAGCTACGTCACAAACCGACCGCAGCTGATATTTTTCTCTCGTCCTATTTGGACGACACAGTCCCAGAATATGCAAATCCTGTTCCGCCAGCTCCTGTAAATAATGTAATTCCTGTTCCTCCAGCCACCGGGGCACCTGTTACAGCACCTGTTACGGTACCCCCGGTCCAGCCCGTAGTACAAGTACCCGCTACATCGGTCACACTGCCAGCACGAAGAGTATCGGTCGACGATTCCAGTTTAGGGGCCGCGGGGGGAGGTCCTCCTGGTACCCCACCGCCACACAAACGTGTAACATTAGTCAAGTTACATGAACGTGCGTTACAGCGTACGCCCAAATACCAGTCCGTTGCAGATATCAGACGAGCTCTCACCGAGTGCCGTTATGATCCAGTCCCAGGCGATGATAATATGGTTATATATTCATTGCGTGTAAGACGGGTGACCGAGTATTTGGACACCCTACCGAATATGAAAGAAGATCTAGACAGAATATATCGTTTCATCCGTACAGGAGACGATCCAGAAAGTATTGGTGAAATCATGTCTCTAAGGAAAGCTGAGACCCAGCTCATGCTATTAAAATTTCTAATCAATTGTTTAGTAAGGGAACAAGATTGTTCGACTAAAGATCCGATCGAAATGAGAATTCTGACAAAGTGGAGTGATCATATAGCCGAGGGAAGACACAAGACACTCAGTAGTATAGAGAGTATGTACAAGAAAATTCGTAAGGAAATATTAAGGTTACACGAGAAACGCAAAGCAGCACAAGTAAGCGAGAAAGAAGACAACACTGATACTGAAGAGGTAGAAGACGAGAATACCGCCAGAATAGCGTATGTAGGTAAATCTAGACTTCTAGACCGACATTCACGCCTAGAACACAAGAAAGTTTTTCACCTTCCAGCACTAGAACAAGAGAATCTTGAACAAGCATTTCAAGCTACCGATCACATTCTGAAATCACGTATCGGTTATAGTGAACTTAGTACCATGCATGAACTAGAACTAGCCCGATCAGCAGTCCGATGGACTACTGATTCTACCACTTTTCCAGATGAAATAGTGGCACAAATGTTTCTGAAACTGCCCCCAGCCGAGCAGCGACTGGTGGGTATGTATATGATCCAGCACCTCATCACACTGTATGAGGGTCAGCATTCTGATCCAGGTCCGTTACATGATGTTCTGAACGAGTTACTCCAATATAGATGGAGAGGTTTAGGTACCGATTTAATTAGTATCATTCTAGAACAGCGCCACAAATATAGAACGTTTCTGAATCCGCATTTTGTTCATGTCTCACCTCCAGAAAGTAAACCATTTTACATAGACAGACAGAATCCGTTACGAGAAGTACACCCAGTTAGGACAGCGGGTGGTGAAATGCAACGAGTATTTGTTTACACCCCTATTACCAAGATGGAACTCTTAGAAATGAAGAAATTAATTCCCTGTCACGACAAAGATCCAGCAGGGTTCCATCGAGAATTAAAAGACATGCTCCATATGGGAGAATACACATATCCTGATATCATTAAAATGCTAAAGGTTCTGTTGCCCGCAGGGGTATATGAAAAACTCAAGGAAAAAGAATGGGAGGTGGGAGAGAAAAAGATTGATTGGACAGCTCTAGAAGCTGAAGATAAAATACGAGTACCAGGTACCGGTCTTGGGGACAAATGTAAAGAATTGCCCGAGTTATTGATACAAGTTTTGCCAAGGTTATTATCCACGAAAAAGGAAGATTGGGATGCAATCTCAGCATGTAAACAGAAACAGGATGAAGACACTAGTGATTTCTATTCTAGATTTGAAAAATGTTTTATTATTAACAGTGGTTTGAAGACAGGTAGCGAGTCATACCCTCATCTTTTTGTTTCTAAACTAGTCGAGAATTCAAGTCCACAAGTTAAAAATCGAGTATTGAAAGTCGAAAGTAGTTGGCAAGCTAATACCCCGTCACAAATGCTTCAGATGCTCCAGTATCACCAGAATAGAATCAGGGAAGAGCAAGAACACGAAAGGAGACGTATGAAAGACACGAAAATGAAAGTACTAGTTGCACAATCTGTTCCACGAGACAGTCAGAAGAGGGGTCCGAATCAAGCCAGTCATCCTGCAGCTCCCGTTAAAGGGACATGCAATTATTGTAAACAGCCAGGTCATTTTATAAACGAGTGTGCAGTTCTGAAACACAACATAGCTACTGGTAAGACTAAAGAAAGACCACCTCCGCCTAGACCAGAACAAGTCTCACAGACTTCTCAGTCACCACAGAATGCACAACAGACAGTTCCAGCACCGCAGCCTATCGCTGCAACACAGCATGTTACACAGCAAATGTATCAGTATGCTCAGTCAGAGTATCCAGAGCATCAACAGTATTCATGAAACAGCCTAGAGAGGGAGGTAGGCTTGCCTCTCATCGAGATACCTGTAGATCAAGAGGGTCCCTATGTACACAGTCAAGTATTAGGGAAAGACAGAAAGTTTCTGATTGATACAGGGGCAAGTAGGACTACTATCAGTCATGACGAGGTTCCAGGGGCTCCGCTCTCAGGCTCTAAAAATGTTTCCCTTGGATTTTCAGGAAAACCGATTGTTAACGAGATTTCAAAACCAGTTTCCCTAGAAGTAGGTCCATTGTCCCGAATTACTGATTTGTTACTTACGAAGTCATGTCCAGAAAATGTGTTAGGAATTAAAACATTGAAAGAATTAGGTGCAGTACTTTGCTGCTCCCCAGAAGGAATACGTTTGTTTTTGCGTGACTTTAAAGGTCACTATGTATTACGTGATTTTGATCCAAGACTACTTAATGTACCGCAGCATTTATGGGCGCAAGGTCCAACTGATGTAGGTTTTATGCAAATCACACCCCATCGTGTGACTCTCAAACAAGGTATAGTTTTGCCACGGATCAGACAGTACAGATTGCCACCTGAGGCTGTAGCAGCCTTATCCAAAATTATTGACGAGCTTATTGCTCAAGGAGTGGTTATAGAAACTGACTCCAATGTATGTAATTCTCCTATCATTCCAGTCATGAAACGTACTGATCCAAATGCACCTCCAGTATATCGATTAGTGATTGACCTTCGAGAGCTTAATAAATGTATCATACCCCAGTATCCAGTAGTCCCAGATATTTCTTCCCTACTGACAGCCATTGATTCTGAAGCTACATTTTTTACTGTCATCGACCTCAAGAATGCATTTTTCAGTGTCCCCATTCATCCAGACAGCCAGTACCTTTTTGGTTTTTGTTTAAATGGAAGGAGCTATAAATTCACACGAGCTCCTCAAGGTTTCACAGAAAGTCCTAGTATTTACAGTCAAGCACTCAAGAGACAACTAGACAATATTCACATGCCAACTGACACTGCCCTGCTCCAGTATGTCGATGATCTACTGATCACAGCCCGTTCTGAACGTGACTGCGAGCGTGCGTCACTTACAGTTCTGTACCAGCGCCTTGAGACCCTACGGGTATGTAGCGCGCTTTATAAGTGTCACTGATTGATTGATTGATATTTCCTGGCCGAGCAGGGGCACAAGGTGTCCCCTTCCAAATTACAATTCTGTGTCCAGCAAGTGATCTACTTAGGCCACTTACTGTCCAAGTGGGGTAGGCAGTTGACACCAGACCGTATCCAGTTAATAGCGAGTCTTCCACAGCCCAAGACACAGAAGGAGGTACGTGCTTTTATTGGCCTCACTTCTTACTGCAGACAATGGATTCCTCAGTATGCATTTCTAGCCAAGCCACTGATACAGTTAACGACACAGGAGGCAGCCGTATCGACTGTCCTCCTTGGACCCAGGAACATACACTTGTTTTTAATGAGTTAAAGAAAGCCTTATGCCAAGCACCTGTTCTAGCTACACCGAACTACAGTAAGCCTTTTACACTTTTTGTCACAGAACGTGATGGTACTGCATTATCTGTTCTCACACAAGATCAAGCAGGACAGTACAAGCCTTGTGCTTATTTTTCGAGCACATTAGATCCAGTAGCCCAGGCTCTGCCTGCGTGCCTCAAGTCAGTTGCAGCCACAGCTTTAGCAATCAGACAAAGTGATTCCATAGTATTAGGACACTCCCTGACAGTACAAGTTCCACATTCCGTGGAAGTTCTTTTAAACCGAACACAGACTCAGCACTTGACCATTGCACGTTTAACAGGTTATGAACTGACACTATTCCAGCCACACATAGAAATCAGACGCTGCAACGTTCTAAATCCTGCTACACTGTTACCGTCAGTTACTTCAAATCCTGCCACACATGACTGTGTGGAAGTTATTAACACCATGACCAAGCCAAGACAAGACCTGACAGACATTGCATTACCTAATCCCGACCTAACACTTTATGTGGATGGTTCATGTATGAGAACTAGTACAGGAGAACTAGTAGCCGCGTATGCAGTGACCACTGAAACTAAAGTTATAGAAACACACCGTATTGACACCCTGTCTGCTCAAGCAGCAGAGCTAGTTGCTCTGACCCAAGCCTGCATACGTGCCAAGAACCTGAAAGTAAACATATACACAGATTCACGTTACGCATTCGGAGTTGTACACGACTTCGGAGTGCTCTGGCAGGAGAGAGGTTTCATGACTTCTCATGGAACCAAGATTCAGCATGGTCTCCTCATTCAAGCTCTGTTAGATGCAATACATTTACCGACAGCTATCGCTATCATGAAGTGCAAGGCACATACGAAAGTTACTGATATCATTTCCCAAGGTAACGATCTAGCAGATCGAACAGCCAAGCTTACAGCTCAGACACCAGACATTCCAGTTAACAAGACACAGACATCCATTCCAGAACAGACTACTTGTATGACAGTTAAGGACCCTACACAAGATGTCATAGACATACAGTTACATGCTACTCCCGAAGAAATCAAGAAATGGTCCGAACAAGGAGGGGTCCAGACAGATCAGGGATGGGTGACGAAGGGAAAAGCCACATGGTTTCTCCCCGACTCTATGGTTCAAGTCATTATTAATACCGCACATAGTCCAGCACACCTAGGAGAAAAAGCCATGTTAGACAGTATACAGAACCTTTGGTTCAACAAGCATTTACGGACTGCAGCCAAGCAGAAAGTCCGTACTTGTATGATATGTTGCCAGTTCAATCCAGGTAAAAGTGTCCCGGTGGAACAAGGTGGATTCCAACCTCCTGACCACCCTTTTGAAGTCCTCCAGATGGATTATATTCAGATGGAGCGATGTCGAGGTTTCAAGTATGTCCTCGTAGTTGTATGCACTTTGTCCAGGTGGACAGAAGCATATCCAGTTCCAGATTACACAGCAACGACCACTGCCAAGCAGTTGGTTCGTGAATTCTTTCCCCGCTATGGACTCCCTAGGGTCGTGTATTCTGATAACGGCCAGCCATTCTCATCCGAGTTAATGAAACATGTTTCCCTCTTGTTAGGGTACCAGTGGAAGTTCCATTGTGTGCGCCATCCTGAAGCAGCCGGTCTCGTAGAGAGACATAACCAGACCCTGAAAATCCGTATTGCCAAGACATGTAAAGAGAAAGGTGTAGACTGGCTAGTTGCCCTGCCAGTTGCTTTATTCTTCATGAGGATGGTTGCACATTCCAGATCAGGTCTGTCCCCGTACGAGGTCGTATTCCGCCGCCCCCCAAATATGTGGGGTACACCTAGACCCCGCAGTATTACAGATGTTTCCAGTAATATGCTGACAGATTACCTAGCTTCCTTGATGTCTGCCCTACACTCTTGTCGTTCCCAGGTTGCCGCTGCATTTCCAGACAATACCGAAGTGAAACCGCATGAGGTCATTCCAGGCGACCTCGTCCTTGTAAGGAACTTTGATCGTTCAAGTCCGCTGGAGCCTCGTTGGAAGGAGCCACGACTTGTCCTCCTGACCACCCGTACGGCCGTGAAGTTGGAAGGCCGCAAAGGTTGGGTCCATCTGTCCCATGTAAAGAAATTCCATGAAGTCCGGAAAAAGACATTTTTAAAGGACACTTCTAAAGACTGTTCCATTTCTAAAGACTTCCTAAAACCAGACATTGATCCAAATCCTGAACTGAAAGTTCCTCTGTTAGAGAAAACTCCGCAACAGGAGTATAAGTTGAAGCTCCGGTCTAGTAAAATAAGTCAGCCAGTTTAATTGTCTAAGTCCCTCTCGGGTGAAACGGTTAGACAGGTATCTGACATGTATGAGATAGACCCCCATAGTGAGAGAGTTAGTCAAAACTCTATACGATGTATCGTTTTTCTAAGTTTCTTATTGTTTCTAAGTTTGATGGTTACCTGCACAAGTTATGCATTACATTTATGTTTTCCAATTTCTCATGTAAATAAGTTTTCTAATGATACAGTAGAGCACACATTTAGTGATCTGCCTCCTCACGAGCTATCCTATCGTCTTGCTATGCGTAATAATACATTCATCCGAATGTTACACTATTCACACCAGACCAGCAATGCCACTAATTGTTGGGTGTGTGGTCGACTCCCCCCTTTCCAGACACCGAAGGGAGTTCTGCCACTCTTTCCTTATCCGTTTTCACATAATGGTTCGTGTGGAGCATGGTCCATGTTAACGTCATCTTCAAATGATATGTCCCTTCTGAATATGTTTTCCAGACAAGCAAGGTCTCCCCCATAGAACAGGGTTAGATCTAGAAAATGAAGTATATAATTTAGGTAATTATTCTTCGAATTTTATGGTATTGAATGTTCAGTCTGATACTACTCCAGACTTACCTGCTATTTCAGTACTACCAGTCAAAGGCGAATTATGTGTCAGAAAGAATGGTTCCACACATGTAGGACATAGTGATTGTACTACTACTGTCAAGTATAGTGACAGTGGGAAATCTATTTTCAAAGCATCACGTCATTCTTATTTTGTTTGTGGTCAGACCGCATATGTTCGTCTGCCCCTCGATTGGGATGGAACATGTTACATTGCCTTCCTACTGCCACCAGTTTTTCTAGCCCCATCTGATTATCACAGAAACACACATCTAGTACACGTCAGACATAAAAGGGAGATCGAGTCCCCAATAGTCGATCAAACTGAAACTACTCTAGAACAGTATACAGATTTCAATAAAGGTTTCTTCTTCTTTATAGGCCCTATCCAGAATAGTAAGTTAATCCGTAGGTTAACCAGAACCCTTGAAGCAGTAGTGAATGAGACTACTTCTGCTCTAGGTAACTTAACCGAAGAGCAATCTGCTATGAGATTTGTCGTGCTCCAAAATCGTCTCGTTCTTGACGTCATACTGGCCGATAGAGGAGGAGCATGTAGAGTCATCGGATCTAGTTGCTGCATTTTCATTCCTAATAACGCGCCGTCTGTTTATTCAGCTATAACCAGACTTCATAAAATTGCCCATCAGTTACACCAGAATCCAGGCACCTGGACATGGTCCGGTTGGCTCTGGAGTATCATATCTGCCTGGGGATGGAAAGTATTGTCATTTCTAGGTATTGCAGTAATGATCCTATTCAGTTGCTGCCTCTGTATACAATGTGGCCCTGCGATTTGCGGCATTTGTGCTACCTCTTGTATTCCTAGTCCTAAGTCCCGTTCCAAGACAATTCGAGACGAGCAAATGATGCTATATGAAATGATAGATGGTATCATGAATATTGATGTTTCCTGATGGAAACGTAGGGCACAAGGAGGGAATGTGGAAAAGTAAATTTTGCCATGTTGTATGTGCCTACGTGTTCCCTATGTTATGTTATATGTGCATGATCGATATGCATGTATCCCCTTCTGATCGATTAAAGACGCAATTACAGTTGTGTCCATCTCTAGTATGTCAGTTTTCAGTCCTCGTGAATACAACGAATATTAGGCCTATGTAAAGCTACGTTGCCACGTTTTACAGTGTGCACGTTAATTCATTGAATTGTCCCCGTTTCTAGGCCTCAAAAGGGCCCGGACTCAGATTCAGCTCCTGTCTCCTGAACCCTCTCCGAGGAGCGATACAGCCCCCACCTGTATCCCTGACCCTTAGCTTACTTTCATGCCTCGCAGTGCCCGGCTAGGCCTGGCTCTGCCTCCCAGTCTGCCAAGAGTATGTTATGTTTCTAGTTATCAGTCCAGCCCTCTTTCTCTGCATTCCTAAGCTACTGAATCGCATCAATAGTTTCCGTCATGGTCTAGCCTTTATGTCTCCATGTAAGAGAAATACTGTATTAATATTCATAGAATATTCCTCGCACACGCACTACATGAAGAATTATGCATGCACCAGTCTTAAAGTCTATTAGCCTTTGCCCTGATAACTTTTGGATTCTATCAACATGTACTATAAACACCAGATACCAGATATGCCTGAGTACATGTCACTCTGACACTCCAGACTTTAGTCTCCTCTTCTAGCGCAGAAGTCATAGCCCCCAGTTTTCCCTAGTAACACGTCATTGCCAGTTTACGCGCACCACTAGGTTAGAGGTCCCAGCTGCTCAGGTAGCCCCCTCCATGTTTCCGCCCCGTTTATGACATATTCTGTTACGTTTGCATCACATGTCTATGTATACGCCCTGTACACACCTCTTGTTACACCCACTTTATGCCTTATCTTTCGCGACTGCTACAAACTCCGCCTACTGCTACGCCTACTGTATTGAATGCAATGTAATTGTTTTTAGTATATATATTAATGCACTGTTATTAAAAGCCAGCCAATTCCCAGATCCTGCCCCCGGCAGCTGCCATCCTATTCCCATGCAGGCTGTCCTGTTCCTGTCCTTTTATGCCTGATTAAAGCCTGTATACTTCAGCTACCTCGAATCTTGACTCTTATTTATTGAGCTATCTGTTATTAGAGTATCCTGAAAAATAGAACCGGTAATTAATTATTTATTTACCACACTCCAACCGGAGATATACATATATATTTCGAAACGAGGATGGATCACTCTATACCGTGCTTGATTAACCTCCAACCAAAGGAAACTTCTTTTCAGCTAAGAAAAGACTGCAAAGTCACCAAAGGAGTATTCCAGCAGTATAGTATAGATGCCTAATCATTGGACTGTGTTTAAACTGCAATATTTCACCCACTCCTCATATGGACGACAAAAATTATTTTGCTTTCTTTTTAATGATCTTTCTAATTGATTTGTATACTTTATAGCCATTAACCATTCAATCTTTGTTGGGGGGTTAGATTTAACCCAATTTTTACAAATTTCTCTGCGAGCCAGGAGTATCAAATAAAAGATCAATTTTTTAACATTATTTGTCCAGACTTGACCATGCTCCAATGTCCCCAAAAATATAACTCTCCTTCAATTTTTTATGCTTCATCTCCTATTCATTTCCACAGATATGTTGCATACCTTAATATTTTGTCAATGGGCTTACTCTGCCAACAAATCAAATGCTGCTGGATCATAGAATTAACATCAGGCTTCAATCCATATACGAATCTGTAAACAAACGGTTCCATATCCTTGCCTCAATAGTCTCTATCCCACTGAACTGTTTAAATGCCTGCAACAACCTCTAATAATAAGTATTTATTGATTTTTTTGTTTCTTAGAACATTCTGTTAATCTTGACCCACTCGATCTATTTAGGAAAGATTTTCAATTTCAAAAATGTAATCACTTGGTTGTACTTTTTTATTACCTGGAGTGATGGGGCATATGTTTTAGGATGTCCCATCAGCTCCACTTTAGGCCAATCCACAGAAACTTTGCACTTGACCCACAGATCACCTGGAATCACAAATTCAAATAAAGTATCCAGATCTTTCCATAAAACGTTTGATATTTTTTCAAATTGATCAAACATTGTGTACCATTTCCCTGGATTCTCTCTCAATTTCGGAAAACCATTTGTGAAGGATGCAAGATCTGACATACTCCATGGTATATGGACATATCCTCCACCAGGCACCTCTCTCATGCGAAGTGTGTGTCCATCCTCATTTTACTCCTCTGTTCCAGATGGAGGCCTCTGTACCCTGACTTTCTTTGGTTCCTTTTTATTGATCATCTAACTTCCCATTTATCTAATTCACTCCACTTTCAAACATAGGCAATTCTTCCTTAATCTGTAATTTCATTCCTGATGGACACATGTTTGTGAGATCTCTATCACTAAAGCTTAAACTGTAACTTCTTTGAAGGGCTATAGATTTTTGTATATCAATTTCATGTCTCTGAGCTAACTCAGACAACTTGTCATGAGCCTGTCCTGCACGTCTGGTGATGTGCTTGCATAGGAACAATAGTTAATCATCCTGATACGCATTCAGTTATGAAAAATCAAGGGTCCCAATTATAATTCCCTCTAATTCTACCCTTAATTTGGCCACATCCATAACCCTTTGTTTCTCTAGGGCTTGAGCAGTTGTCCCACTCCAGGATTTCTACTACTTGTCGGGATGTCTATACCTCTGAACCAATCATCAAATTCTTGAGCAGTAAGATCTGGTTGTTCTAATTGGGTATTAAGGATTATTTCTCCACTGTAGGTACCACTACTAAAAGCAGGTGGTGAATTCAGAAGGGACATGTTGGCATCCCCATTTGCATCTCTAAGGGTGCTGTAGTTTATCATCGGAGGGGCATCGGAGGGACATTTGTGTTGGGCATGAATAACGGTGATGGTCTCTGAAGAAATCTAATTCTCGAGTTGAATCCTTTCTGATTTAAAGTAGGGTTTACATGTGGTATTCCCTTGTGCCAGGACCATAGAAGTCTGACGAATGGCTCTCATTGTCAAGCCCACTCATTGGTAGATGCAGCATTAATTCCTGTAGGAACAGCCAAAGTATGGGTAGTATTTCCTGCTACTCCAGGCTTACACAAAGGACCAATTGTGACAGGAAAAGTCAACAAGCCTGGGGCATTGAGAGCATGTCAAGTCAAAGAGGCTGTCATTGCTAAATGTTCTCCCATTGGATCAGTATTCATATTTACTGGTGCCGTAGGCGCATCAAAAGTCTAAGTAATAGGTACATTACTCGTTCCACCAGTCTTAGTATCACCGTATGGAGTTGGACGATTTAAGAGTAACTCAGTTATAAAATCATCATTTATATCTCTGTCAATATTCTCTGCTGAATTACCTGGGCCATCTGCCTCTTTTTTCTCTTTCTTTTCCTTACATATGCCTTTCCCTTCTTTCTCAAGTGTCAATGCAGAAGATAGTCTAGCTCCCCCAATCACGGCAGTTCTCAAAGATTTCCATTCTGCAGCCCATCTAGCATCTGCACAAGCATGTAGGGCTTTCTTGACTCTCCCTTGAAATCTCTCTAAGATGGGCCATATGTTCCCAAGCATTAAGCACTTTGTGTTGAGTGGTTCTAGGAGGCAGTTTAATTTCTTACAGCATCCTTCTGAAATACTCGCCTATTCTCAAATTAAATGTCCCATAATGGGAAAATGCAGTGCACCATCTTTCTCAGTGATCCTATGCAATTGTGCGAGCCAAACACATGCGTGAAGACCTATGTCTAGCGCCATGGTATGAACTTGCGTACCTTCAGGTGGTGATTCTTCTCCCTTTCTAACAGGCACAGTCACATCTCCCTTCTCTAGGCTTTGTACTGCTTTAAAGAATTTTATTTTTGATCAGAATATGCAATAAACACAAATGATTTTTCATTAGAAGCAGGAAATTCATTTTCACCAATAATTCTCATGTTCGGCGATCGCAACCAATACCAGCATGGCTCTCTTTAGCATACTCAACCAATCTCAGTGCAGCTTTATACCAACTGAGCTATACCAGTGCGGCACACTGTGATGTCAATCTCACTCCTTGCCGCAGCTCATCCTCCTATGCAAATTCTCTTGAGCTCGTTCTGTATGCAATTCATGCAAAATAATACAAGCCACTTTAACAACTGACTTTGTCTCCTCCTCTAAAGAAATTAAAGATTATTCACACACACAAGAGGTCATTTGGAACAACACTTTCAGACCTATTCTAATGTTTTCTTCGAGTGAAATCTCGGCCAGCAGGATCTCACTTAGATTGATACAGCCACTCCCAGTGCACTGAGATCAGCTATAACAACTAGGGGTGAGCGGAATTTGCGTAATCGCGTTACGCAAATCTCCGCAAAACGGTAAAAAATTTACGCGATCGCGCAGAAATTCCGCAAGCACGCGGAATTGCTTGTTCGCGGTGCTTTTTTACTGTTCGCAATCGCTGTTTGCGTGCTCAGGGGGAAATATCTCACGAATACGGATTTGAGAACACGAACAAGCAAACAATTTCGCAAAGTCGCGGAATGCAGAATTTTGGGTAATTTCGCATTCTCCACAGAACGCGAAATTACCCAAATTCCGCAAATTCCACGAACGGGACGGAATTTGGCGCCCAGGCCTAATAACAACCACATCTCACAATCCCACAAAGTTATGTCCCTATCTCAATAATGCTGTCGGCAACGTCTCAAGACAAGCACCAAAACAAAGTAGACAGCTACTTTCAGTGTCTTTTACACTGTAACTTGACTTTATGTCTTTTATTTATCCAGGATCTTCGGTCAAAACGGATCCGACAACCACTTCGACTTCTTTGCATTAAGAGCAACACTCACACATCAACTAAAATCATCTCAGCATGACACCGCACAGCTATTTTAAAGCACTGCAATCTAAGCATGCGTAACTAAAACGCACAAGGCTACAAGTCATTTTCGAACAACTCGATCTTCATCGATCATTCGAAAAAACCATGGGCTTTTGTGGTTTGTACTGGGCTTGGACAATTTCTAAATCAGGCACCCTAACACCCTCACATCAGTGGATAAGCGATCTGAAGTGCTACCTGATTTGATACAGCGTTTTCTGGGTCAAATTTCTTACCATTAGTCCTCCGATAAATCAGATCTGACTGAGATGTATTGGAGATAAGACTTTGTATTCAATCAAATTTCATTTAACAGTGCAACCCATTTGGCTACACTATGAGGATGGGGACTAGGTAGCCAAGTTCACAAGGTTTATTTTAAATTAATTGTGATGTATTCCTATAGGTTCTGTATCGATCCCCCTATTCCTGACACTAATCTGGTTAACAAACTAACAAGTTAACTAGCAGCCATCCCATGAGGCAGAAAACCCCCATGATGCAGGAACCGTTATATGATAAAGCCACACTACGGCACAGGAACGTGTTATCTGATTAGGTCATAACGCTTGCCATCTAATTAGACAAGCGATATTCCTCCAGCCCCTGATAAGGCATACGGAGTTCTCAAAACAAATCAAACCTATGACAACCTGGGAAAAACCCTGCGGCCATTGTTTTGATTTCACCGAGAACTTCAGCAAAAGAATGTGCTAACGACCTGGTCGTATGACATCCTTATTGACGTATCTATGTCCATCCTTACGTCAATCTCGGCACCTTAAAGGTATAAATATTACCGATATTGCCCTATGCAAACACACGCGGTGGTGACGAGATCGGAGCAGCCAGACTTGCCGAAGCCCAGAGCAGAGCAGACCCCGCTGACGCAGCCCCGCCTTCCTGACGCGCTGAGAATGAGACGCTGCTTTTCTCCTGCCGAGAAAATCCAGCTCCGGCGCTTCCGGGTAGCCCTCGCAGGCCGCCTGGAATATCGAGACCAGAGACGAGAGATACCATCCCTCATCCATCCTAGATTCCAGGTACAGAACTGAATAACCCCTCACAGAGAATTCTTTAGTCAGTCACTTGGCAAAACAAACTTAACTTAAACTGTAACTTTCTATTCCCGTCCACGCATTAGACTTAGGTCAGGTACACGGGGTAGGCGTAGTTAGAAACACCAGTTGAGTACGATTAGTCAAATGTATATGTGTATGTAATATATCTTATTCATTTTAAACCTTCATATGGCTTAGAAACCATATCAATGTTTTTACAGTATTATTTTATACTTCTGCTTTTAATGTATGCACTTTACTTAACCATAAGTATTGCAATAATATCGATCCATTTCTCTTGTATGAGAAAAGAGACTGATCAATAAATAACATCTTTTATTGAACACGCCCGTCTCTTCCTTTTCTCTACAATCTGATGAGACTAAGAATGCACGTACTGACTGAGTAAAATAAATTGCCTTTTGTTCACACGACTCTCGAGATACACTCTTGATTAGGGGAGAGCAAAGTTGTCATGTTCTATGGTTGTCAGAAACTAAATCCCTTCTTGTCTATCCAGGGAGGTTCAACTCCTCCTTGCCTATTCGAGAAAGTTTCTAGTGAACTCTGAGCTAGCTGGCAAACCCAAAACTTTAAGTCTAATATCGACAGTAGTAGACCTAGTTAACGTCTGGTCTAGGCCTATACTATTGAAGGTATTATTCCAATGCGGAGAGCCTATTGGGATAATAGGAACTACACTACATGGCGCCCAACGCGTTTGGAAGGGCGATAAAACTAACGTAAGACATTTAGAGAAACTCAGTCGTGCTTTCTCACTCAGACCCCTTTTCCCATAATACTCCAAAGACGTCTGGAGTGGGTGAAAGGTAATATCCGCCAAACCTCGCAGGAGGAAACTCCTATGTATGGTACTTGGTTTAGTCAACGTTGAAGGATAAACCGTTCCAAAATATTGTGCATCTAATCTTTGTTTCCATAAGAAACCTGATCTGCAAACAAACAAAGTAACCATCCTGTCGGTAAAATGGTAGACAGTGATGATGAAAGAGAGGCAGTTAGATTAGCAACTGAACTCGCAGCAGATGATACTGCACTGCAAGAAGCAGACCAGGATATAATACTCATCCCGGTCATCAAAAGGAAATCTATAACCTTAAAACTTATAGAAAATGGACTGACACCTAGAGGTGGTACAGTCATATTCGTAATTGAGGCACACGAATATCAGCAGACAGAGGTATACTATTCATGGATACATTTTCCAGCAGCAAATGCTGTAACAAAGTACTTCCACTATTACAAAACAGAGGAACCTCCTGATGAGTACACTCCTTTCGAGGAGGTGGAAGTACCACTTAAATTTCAAGAGCACCTGCTCTTATTTAATGGCGCCCTAAAACACAATAATCACATCACCAGGCTCGGTCCTTTAGGTAGACCAGGAGCAACGTGGCCGGTCCTAGCCGGATACACACCACATCCAGAGTTCGAAAGAATGCCTGCAGCAGATCTTTTAGTACAACTAAAACAATTAATAAAGATACATAGACAATTAGTCCAATATGTGATGCGGACTTCAACAATTCAGCCAGCAATTAAAATTCCACAGCTGACCCCTCACCAGGGGAACACAAATAAAATTACACCACAGAACATACAATCCTGCCTAGGTAAAGTACCAGCTAAACGGGAACAAATACCATTCTGGTTAGCACAAAAAATCACCCAAATAGAGGCTGTGTTTCCAGACACGAGCCCATTAGAAAAACACAGGATTCTGACTATCTGTCTTCCAATGGGAATCGCACCACACATTGAGGACTGTGACACTTGGGGTACAGTCTTTGCTTCCATCTACACAAAAACGCACGGTGTTCCATCCATTTCGGTAATACCAGATGTGCTAAAACAAATTCAAGACGAATATGGTCCAGAACCCGCTTTAACTCTTGGTATGAAATTACTAAAAGACTTCAAGCAGGTCTCGGCTATATTATTAGCCAACATAAAGGGAGAAGCAGCAAACGTGGCGATCCGCCAGAGGCTAAAGGAGACAGATATAGCAGACCAACCAGCTGAAATTGCCAGAATCATAGAAAAATCCTATGAGGAACTAGGTAGAGATAGTTTAGGTGGAATACCAGTAAAACCACAACTGATTGAAAGTCCTGAAAAAATATTTTTTAATAATAACTCAACATCACAAAAAAAGAGCTGGGATGGAAACAAACAATCCAATCCTAAAGAAAAGAAATTCCAGTCCAGAGGAAGGTCTCCTAGGCGAAGAGAAAAATCTCCGAACCAAAGACACAGGTCACCCCAGAGTGACCCCTCTGGGAAAAGATATAACCTTAGAAATAGGGATAATATAAAGAAGCCTGATAGATATCAAGACATTGATACACGTCCCTCTCAATCTTTTCAGACTTCCTCGCAGAAATTGGAAAGAAGAGGACGATCAGAACACAGGGAAGAGCACGTCAAGTCCAAAGACAAGGAACCTGCTCATCTAAAAAAGAAATTACAATTTCCAAAAAAGAAGGTAGCCAGTATCAAGGTAGTTAACAATGCCGAGAATACTGAGGACACAACTGAAAAACGGAGAATGGGCTCAGACAATGCTAGACAGCGCAGCAGAAGTGAGCATAGCTCGCAAAGTCCTTATAAATCATCTGGAGACAGTGGACACGAATGAATATCTTCAAGTGGAAACTGCAGACACCAGAGTTAGCAAACCTCACAAAATATATGAAATAACTTTACGTATAGAGGGGGATAAGACTAGAAAAATAAGGGGACTATTTTGGGATAATCTCTCCAAGGGCTATGACATCCTTCTAGCTGAAAAAGACTGGCCACCAGAGTTTGTCAGGGATTGCCCTCATGGCGAAGAAATAATTATGCCTGCCTTCTCAAATCACATCCCAATTCATAAAAAATACACACTTGCTAGAAAGTGGGCAGTAGCCCTAGCTCCTGCTTTATATAAAAATCACGTAGGATGGGATGAGGACTCTCCTCCTCACAAAATCCAGTTAAAATCACAACCTACTGCACAGAGGCAGTACCCAATTAAGCAAGAAGCTAAAAAACAGGTAAAAGAAATCCTAGATCAGCTAGAATACCAGGGGGTGATTGAAACTTGCACCTCACAAATGAACAACCCTTTGTTTCCGGTCTCCAAACCAGACAATTCATATCGTCTAGTTTTGGATTACCGACACCTTAACTCATGTTGCAAAACTTTTGCAGTACAAAACTCGCATAGTGCTGCACTAATAAATAACATAGTGCGCAAAAAATACAAAACAACATTAGACATCTCTAATGGATTCTTTTGTCAAAACATAGCACCAGAGAGCAGATACTTGTCTGCATTCTCAATAAATGGCACTCAAAAACAATTCTGTCGGTTAGCCCAGGGGTACAAGAACAGCCCGGGAGTATTCTCAGCGAGAGTAACAGAATTACTACAAACATATGACGACGAAGCATTATCGTATGTCGACGACATATACTTAACAGATGATGACTTGGAGACTCACTTGAAGAGAGTGAACACCATAATACTTGGGTTCGCAGCAGAGGGTTACAAATTCAACTTTAAAAAATCCAGAATTGCCCATCTGACAGTCCTGTTCTTAGGATATGAATTATCAAGTGAAGGCAAAAGCCTGGCTGACAATTTTCTAGAGAAATGTGCCGTACTCCAAGCACCTAGAACACTAAAAAACCTACAGTCAATTCTAGGCTTCCTAAATTTCGGAAGAACATACATTGCAAATTACGCAGAAAGGGTCAAACCCCTTTATGATCTAATAAAACCAGATTTTAAAAGAACCAATTGGACTCAAATACACACAGAAATTCTGAGATCCTTACAAACAGACATGCTAATTAAAACAAAATTAGAAACACGTGATAACACACGCAATCTTGTGATTCGAGTCATCCCAGGAAGATGCGGATTCACATACCTGACCTCTAATGAGGGAGAAAAGGTACCAATTGCATTCAAATCACACTTGTACACTAAGGCTGAAATTAAATTCAGTCCAACGGAAAAAATTCTAACTGCAACACAGACAGCTATAGCAAAAGAACGAGCCCTGGCACAAGGTAAACGAATAATAATCGTGACACCGATACCAGCCCTAGAGGCGGTAACAAAGGCAAGCATTCCAAATGCTAAAGCGCTCCATCCGAGATGGATACAATGGGCTAATTCTCTTGCTGCAACAGACGTGGCATACGAATTTGATCCTAACTTAAAAACACAAGAATTTCTCCAATATGAATTTGAATGTCCTCCGCCGACCGAAATTCTGCCTCTAGAACATTACGGCTGTATAATATACACAGACGGATCAGCACAACCCGCAGTAGGGGGTAAACAAGCCTACAGTGCTGCGTGCGCGATCGTTAAAGGTCGGTGGCACGAAGGGAAATTTAAACCAGCTATCACTAAAACACAATCTCTAGGAGATTGTACAGCTCAGCGAGCTGAACTACTGGCGTTCAAGATGGCGCTTGAAAATACCGATCGAGAATTCCTCACACTCATAGTGTGCGATTCGTATTATTGCGTTCAATCTTACAATGAATACTTGCAGATCTGGCTTCAGAATGGTTTCAAGGATGCGAAAGGTGGCACAATCAAGCATAAAATGTTCTGGGAACAAGTAGTTCTTTTACAGAAAGAACTACCAAAGACTCACGTGATACATACGCTGAGTCATCAACGTGATGGTGTTCACGTTGCAGGGAATTCATTGGCTGATGAGGCAGCGAAGGCAGCTGTGCAAACGGCTTCCGTAGCTGCCATCACACGGTCAAAAACAAAAATAGACAGCGAAATATTACAGGCTGTCAGCGCTACAGAAAAGGATTCGATAGAAACACTCCCGAAAGGCTTTCCAGTAAAATACTCATACATAACTGATGCAAACAATGTTCCTTTTGCTCGAATCCCTGGAGTGGGGGATAGGGCAATTCCAAACATGGAACATAGGTTAGGACTGATAATAGCGGCACACGAAGGGCTTGCTTCTATACATGCTGGCGTCTCAGCCACAGTATCATTATTAAAACAGAGATACTGGTGGCCACAAATGAGAAGACAAACAAGGAACTATGTTTTAGAATGTGAAATATGTCAAAGAATGAAAGTATCAACGGTGAGACGCCCAGCGCAGACGCCCCTTCTAATTTCGGATAAACCATTAGCCTGTGTTTACCTAGACCACTGTGGTCCCTTACAAAGGGATGGTAACTATAAATATATCTTGGTTGCAGTGGACTCATGTACGAGATTCATATGGATGTGGCCACAGCGAACGGCTGACGCCAGAACTGTTATAAAAGATTTGCGAGTCTTTATCGGCACATACGCAATTGGCATGCTGCATTCGGACAATGGTCCAGCTTTTAGCTCTAGAGCTTATAAGGAGGCCATGGTCAGCATGGGCGTGACATTGCGGTACTCTTGTCCATTTCACCCTGAGGGGAACGGAATTGTTGAAAGAAAAAACCGTGACATAAAGCAATCTATAACGGCAAAGGTATTAGGTTCGGGAGCTGGGTGGGTCAAACATCTAATAAGTGTCCAACGTAGTCTAAATAACCTGCCAAGAAATTCTCTGAAGGGATTCAGTCCGTACGAATTATTATTTGGAACTAGGATGTTAATCTCTGACCTTGACAGTCAGACTTCAGTGGTAAAGGAAAAAAGCTTTGATATCAAAGATCGTTTGGCTATTTTACAGGACTTAAACGAAACAAGAAAAGACCTGAGCAACATAAAGTTGAAACAGCAGCCAACAACCACTGAAGAACCACCACATGTCCCAGCAAGACCTGTCTGGATTCCAAAAGTCGGGGATCTAGTCAGAGAAATGATCGCGGTAAAGAAGGAATTTGGGCCTTCTTACAGAAAAGCAGTTCCTGTCTTGTCTGTCAACGGGACAAGATCAGTAGTACTACCGCCGCTTGCTGGTAAAAAGGAGAACCGAGTTGTATCCATCGACCTGGTAAAACCACAATCATGTGGCCGATAACAAATAGTAGGCCAAGTGGACTCCCCATAAGTAGCAGAACACCAAGGTTCGCTACCAGTACAGAGGTCCTAACAAAGAGGCTAATCACATTCGAAACGCCTACAGAAGAACGACAAGGACTATGCAACAATGCAATGGAACTTAGACCTCTGAGCACCCAAATAAAAACATTTAGCAGAGACACACCAACCTATAATGAAGTAACAAACGACTATGCAAGAAACAGTCATCCTGAAGCAATTGGAACAATTGACAGAACTGCATCCGGCTACTTCATAAACTTCGATGATTCCTCCGAAGGCTTCACTGAATCAAAAACACAGCCATCATCAAAAACCTTTAAAGATAAAGCTAAAGAACTTTTGAAACAACTGAAAGAAACATATCTGATTTCTCCATGGATTGAATTTTGGGTGGGTTTTGGTGCATTTATCCTCATACTTTGGCTCATCATGATACTAACTTTGGGACGCTTCACTGAGGGAAAATATGCTAAAATGGACACAGCAAGTCAGAAAATCAACTTGATCCTCAAACCACACACATCTTCACACGTCGAGAAAAGAGAACTTTCTTCAGTCAACTTCACAGCCAATCCTATACCGGGTGGGGTAGCATGGGACAACACTGACTACGAAATCTATGGTCCGGTTGAAATCCTGAAATATCCACACCAAATTAAAATCTCATTGAGTGACTTCGTAAAACCAAGCACATTTGCTGATGATTGGGACTTTGAAAGTATAAACAATATGATGTCTGACTTAGTGATGTCTGCTAAATTTACCAAACATGATTATTTGCAGGGTTCTACAAATTATGATAGTATGTATTGCTACAACCACTATGGTAACCATTTTTTACATAGATCTGCACAACCTAGAAATGTTTTAAATTATAATCAATGGGAACATTGTGCAACCCCTCCAAAAGGAAGCTCAAGAACCGTTTATGACAAATATTCATACTTTTCAGGTTTTAACATAAGTAATGCTGAAACATTTTATTTCAAATTGTCAAATAAGACAGGGACAAAGACCATGATAACCAACACAAAATTGATATATTCAGACTCATTCTTTGAACAAATGAATACTTTTGGTTTTGATTATTGGGACAAAAATGTTGAATTGAAAAGTGTTTGGGGCACAAAAGAATGGCAAGTACAGGGTATAGAATCTTTGTTTAGAGCCTGCATGATCCCAGAACAAATTATATTTTTAAATGACACTGTTCATCAAACTACCTGTCTTGGCTTAGCCAAAATCAAAGACTTAAATAAACCGTCTATTCCAAAACCAACAATGAACAGCAATAGCTCTACAGATGAGGAGATAGACATAAACTATGTATTAAACCAAAACAGAACACATCCAGATTGGAAACAGTGGTTGATCTGGCCCACAGATACTAATAACTGTCAAGACAGATTCCTGAACAAAACACAGGGGTTCAAAATGACCAGGCCAGACCCTAGATATCCCCAAAGACAACACCCAGGGATAATAACCACCTACAGTGTGGGCAAATTATGCCTTCAATGGCTACAAACTTCCACACTGGCAGAAATTAAGCAACACCTAACTTTACTTACTGATGGTGCTGACTTGCGTGATTTCACTATGGGACCACGCAAACAGCGTCAAAAGCGTTTCATAGCAGCCTCTGTATATGCAGCATACAATGAGGCCTGGAAGGTTACTCAAATTAAGACAGCAGAAAGGATACGGGAAATTGACCGTATTAATTTGGAAAAATCACTTTCTGTAGTGGACAATGGGTTAATGACTCTGTCCTCCAGAATTTTTTCTCTGGACAGCATTGTGTCTTCAGCAATCGACATAATATCGCAAGACTTACTGTTGTTACAACACGGTCAGTCTCAATTGCGTTCTATTGTACAGCTTGGCTGGACGTTACAAAATCTGCGTTCAGGCTATGTGCCTTGGCGTTTAATCAACACAACGTCACTTTTCAATATCTTTAACCTTACTGATAAACAAATCAGTATGGCCCAGAAGGGTGCTGATTATACAATCCTGAGCATTGAGAAACTCGAAAGATTACCAGTGACAATGTCAGAACGACCTGTCAGTGAATGGATAATACATGGGATAATTAATATTCCAATATCAACCTTCAGGTTTCAATACTGCCAAAAATATGTACAGGCTGGCATGTACGAAAAATTGGGAAAAGGGTACAATAAAACAACATGGAACCTGCCCTATTCACATGCATGTGTCAGTAATAAAGGACAGAAAGTGTTTCTTAGTGGCAATAATTGTGCGATGTCACTAAGCGGTACACTTCTGTGTAACGGAATTAGTTTGCATGGAGCCTGTGAAGGGAACTCAAATAACCTTTCATGTCACCAGCTAGGCACACCTGCTACAGAGATAGAACCATTCTTTCAAAGACTCTATAATGGGAGTTACATTCTAATTGTGGACCGCAGATGCTGTAGTCTTATGCCCGGGACTCCTTATCTCGTAACTACGACTGCGAAGGTCAAGTGCTGTGGACGCTTATAGTTTCCCAGCTCCTTTCCAGACAGGGAGGCAAGGGCATGGCCCAACTTGAAAATTACTTCTATTCGAATAGATACTTTAAGCAGAATGAAAACAGTGCTTCTTCAGACGCCGACAAGGCTCACGTCATCAAAAGAAACGTATGATCTCCTAGTCGCAAGGACGACTGCAGAGATACATTCATTGTTATCGACTAATTCCCCCATACATTTCGCAGAAATCCTGAATGAAATCTTAAATATTTCTGATACCAGTGGAGTCTCAAAAGTATTTAAGACAGTATTTTCGATGGCATTAACCCCATTCAAAGCCATACTGGGTATTTTTCCAGATTTCGTCCATTCGATTTTTGGCGGACTTCCCCTCATTTTAGGACTAATTGCAGGAATCCTATTCTTAGTCCTTATATTTCGTTATGGCAAACCATGTCACAGACAAAACACCTGCGACAAGGGAAGAAACAATCCTAGCCATTGGATACCGGGACAGGATATCAAAAATCCTGGGACTATCCCGGCTTAGAGACCTGAACATGACTTGGTTTCTTTCATTTCGACCAATGTGGCATCGATGTGTTTTACCTGTATTAAGGTGCCTGCTATGCGGAGAAGAATGCGTGTTAGACACCTGTCTGACGCTACAATCGGATGCGCCAATGGATGCAGAAACATTGTTGAGTCCAACAAAGGCTCATGCTTTGTGCTGCCCTCAACGGCTACCAATCCTGATGACGGCATTCGTGGAAGCTTCACCACTACGATTAAGGGGTAGTGAAGTTCAAGATGAAAGCAGCATCGATCAGGTACGACCTTCTGTGAGCAATCCAAATCAGAATGTCAATGGAGACAATCATGCGCACGAATGCATGGTTACACCTATTTCCGAGTTAGTGGAACTCTCCCAGGAAGCTGTTGACAACTTTTTCGAGAGTCTAAATGATATGATGTTCTCACCAGAGCAGAAATAGAGACTTTTGAGCAAGCTCGTACACGGCGTTCCCTGAATTTGGCCTTCAACTAGAAAAGCAAAATACCATGAACATTTTTTCCCTCCAGTTCACGAACAGCAATTTTTTCAGCAGCCCCAAAATATTTTTGCATATTTTTCGGGACACTATCTTCTGCTTAAAGTAAGAACTATTCTTAGAGAATTAAGATTTCTACTTTTAGATAGCTTATAGACATTAGCTGCCCGCTGGTATGTTCATAATTATTTTATTCTGTGATGGAATGGTCTCGAACTTTTTTCTGTATTAAGAGCCATTTCATGTGTAAATTCTCATATACCATTTAGCAATATTGTATACAAATGCGTGATTACTTTAGCATTATTTCACAGCTTGAGTGCATACAATACATGTAAATGCTTTTTTTCCGTATATTTGATAATTTCAAAATGCATTTATGTATTTTGGGGTGGTAAGGTATACACAATACTCTACAGTATGTTTTACTATGCATAGATTAGTAAATATGTCCATAGTTAGCGTGGAGTGGGTGTGATGTATTCCTATAGGTTCTGTATCGATCCCCCTATTCCTGACCCTATTCTGGTTAACAAACTAACAAGTTAACTAGCAGCCATCCCATGAGGCAGAAAACCCCCATGATGCAGGAACCGTTATCTGATAAAGCCACACTACGGCACAGGAACGTGTTATCTGATTAGGTCATAACGCTTGCCATCTAATTAGACAAGCGATATTCCTCCAGCCCCTGATAAGGCATACGGAGTTCTCAAAACAAATCAAACCTATGACAACCTGGGAAAAACCCTGCGGCCATTGTTTTGATTTCACCGAGAACTTCAGCAAAAGAATGTGCTAACGACCTGGTCGTATGACATCCTTATTGACGTATCTATGTCCATCCTTACGTCAATCTCGGCACCTTAAAGGTATAAATATTACCGATATTGCCCTATGCAAACACACGCGGTGGTGACGAGATCGGAGCAGCCAGACTTGCCGAAGCCCAGAGCAGAGCAGACCCCGCTGGCGCAGCCCCGCCTTCCTGACGCGCTGAGAACGAGACGCTGCTTTTCTCCTGCCGAGAAAATCCAGCTCCGGCGCTTCCGGGTAGCCCTCGCAGGCCGCCTGGAATATCGAGACCAGAGACGAGAGATACCATCCCTCATCCATCCTAGATTCCAGGTACAGAACTGAATAACCCCTCACGGAGAATTCTTTAGTCAGTCACTTGGCAAAACAAACTTAACTTAAACTGTAACTTTCTATTCCCGCCCACGCATTAGACTTAGGTCAGGTACACGGGGTAGGCGTAGTTAGAAACACCAGTTGAGTACGATTAGTCAAATGTATATGTCTATGTAATATATCTTATTCATTTTAAACCTTCATATGGCTTAGAAACCATATCAATGTTTTTACAGTATTATTTTATACTTCTGCTTTTAATGTATGCACTTTACTTAACCATAAGTATTGCAATAATATCGATCCATTTCTCTTGTATGAGAAAAGAGACTGATCAATAAATAACATCTTTTATTGAACACGCCCGTCTCTTCCTTTTCTCTACAATCTGATGAGACTAAGAATGCACGTACTGACTGAGTAAAATAAATTGCCTTTTGTTCACACGACTCTCGAGATACACTCTTGATTAGGGGAGAGCAAAGTTGTCATGTTCTATGGTTGTCAGAAACTAAATCCCTTCTTGTCTATCCAGGGAGGTTCAACTCCTCCTTGCCTATTCGAGAAAGTTTCTAGTGAACTCTGAGCTAGCTGGCAAACCCAAAACTTTAAGTCTAATATCGACAGTAGTAGACCTAGTTAACGTCTGGTCTAGGCCTATACTATTGAAGGTATTATTCCAATGCGCAGAGCCTATTGGGATAATAGGAACTACACTACATAATAATCATGTTCAAATAAACAACTCGTAAAACCATGCTGTAAAGATTTAGATTAACAACTAGACAAAACAGATGACTGAATAAATAAAGGCGCACTAATATTAAACACACAAGCAATTCGGTGACAGCAGTACACAATAGTAATATTACGATTGGATGCTCAAAAAATAGTCTAAGAACCTCCTTCCTATTCATTGATAATCTAGAATTTCACAGACTAGATAATGGTTAGAGAAAAAAAGAGTCACAACTCAGGGAATTTCCATGAAGACAGTAAGGTCAGGACAAGAGAAATAAAGTGGATACGCGTTAGCATCTCAGAAGCTCTGTAAAGAGTTTTTATGGGTCAAGAAAAAGGGTTAGGCTATGCCACACTTAACTAGAACCAAAAGGAAAACATTGAGGCCTAAATCTTAACGTCCATTCAGATGGTGCGGTATCAGGGAAGGTGTCTGCAAAGAAAACACAAAGGGATCTTGTTAGAACTGTAGGTCTCTTGTTGGCTGAGGTAGGTACCATAGTCCAAATAGGGACCCCTGCTCACCCCCGGGTAGCTTGGCACGAGCAGTCCGGCTTATCTCCAAGGCAATGTGTAGAGTATTTGCAACCACACTCCCAGTAACATAGTGATAATACCACAAATGGGCACCACACTGATTTAGGAAAAAAGCGGTATCTTTATCAAGAAGAAATACGATGAGACCCAAACGATAAAAATATCCAACATATGCATATTCATAATTTTTCACTGGGCCAGTTATTAGACCAACAATGACTTGTAGGTCCTTGCGGTATTAATGAGCAGTTCACGATGATCTAATGCAATCCTAATGCAATTCTATTTGTAATGTAGAAATAAGACAGTCCTTAATGCATGTACTAATGCGGTGCGTACAGAAAATAATTAAGTATGGGCGAATTTTGCGAATTCTCGGTACGCGAATTCGTGCGAAAGCATACTCGCGGTCCGCAAAATCCGCAAACTTTCACGAGATTGCAGATTTTTTTGCGTGTTTGCGGGATTTTTTTCACCGCGGCTACCGCAAACTTACCCATGCGGTCGTATATGGGCGTGGCCATCTTGTTTTCACTGTTCGCGTTGCGTATTTCCATTTCCGGTCGCTAGTTGCATGCTCGCGTTGCGCTTTTCCTGTTCAGGGCCGCAGTTACGTGTTTGCGTCTGTTTTTGCGTGCTCGCGGGGAAAATATCGCGCAAACTTACCAACGTGGTTGCAATGGGAGTGCCATCTTGTTTTTCATTCGTTGCTATGGTTCTGGGCATGCCTTTTCTATCCAGCTTCAATCTTTGTAATCCTTTGTTTTTATAAACTTTTTAAAATCTTTTTTACTCATTATCTATCTCTTTATTTTTGTACATCTATATTTTGTGTTTTTTTCTACTTTTCGTTACTTTAATAACTACTTTATCTTTTAACTCTCTCTTTTCTTTTATTTACTTTTTTCCCTGTTCTTTCCTCTTTTTCCTTTCTTTAACCCAAGACCATGGCCAAGGGAGCCGGCAAGTCCAAGGGGAAGAGTCCCGCTCCCGCACCCAGCAGCCGGCTCCCTTGTGGGCGCTTACGGGGGGAGTCTGTAAGTCCCAGGGAGATCTTCAGCGCGGTGGAGGTGGCCGCACTGGTCTTCTTTGTGCAGCGCCACCTCCCGAAGACCGGTGCAGCAGGCGGCAGGCCCGGTACCGGGTACGGCCTCCGGGAACGTCGCCAGCTATGGGGTAAGGTGTGCCAGGCCATGTATCGGGAGTCAGGGGTCCGACGCACCTACAACCAGGTGACGCACCGGTGGTTCGACATACTGGACCGGGAACATGACCTGCTCGATCTGCTTGGCGTCAAGATCCCTGGGCTTGGTAAATACTAGTAGCTATTTAATAACTACATGGTTTTATTCTGCTCTGTGTTTTATTGCAAATATATGTTTTTTCCGAAGAGCAAGAATGCTGCCGATTACATTGCAGGTAAATTATGTTTCAAAAGCTTCTGTGATTGCAGGTGCTCGCCTGCTGAGTGGCGCTGCTACTATACTTACATGTTTTCAATTTTGTGCTCAATTAGCCTGAGTGATTATGAGTGTGCTTTACAGAACTGCATAATGCTAGAGACTAGAGACTCAAGTCCAGTCCTTCCTTTGTACTCCTGCCACGAAGAAGAGATAGTGGTGGTGGATTGATAGGCTGAGTATATTATGACTTGTCATTTAGTAGGACATTTTTTAGTGGTCTGCAATCATGACGGACTGTGTCTGTCACTTCGCGTGCTGCTGAGTGCTGCCAGTCCTAGTAGAACCTTTTTGTAGTTGGTTTAGTGAGTTACATAACTTTCCAAGTAGACGGTCCGCGAATCCAGCAATTCTAATATCCTAGTAGACCACATCAGATAGGTCAATAAATTTAGTGCAATTGTTGTTTATGTCCCCACAATAATTTGTTATTGTTTTTTTAAATGTTTGATTTCATTGACATTAATCATCCATGTTTGTGTCTTTCTTTCATGTACATCAGCTCCTCCCAGGGGCAAGAGGACAGAGGTGGAGGTGGCGGCGCCGGCGGAGCAGGAAGGCCAGGATCGGTCCGCCGAGGGCTCTTCTGCTGGCCCCAGTAAGGTTTCCTGTTAATATTAATAATTATACTTCCCTAACTTTTACAGCACCTATATATTCCGAACGTTCATCATATTTCTATTTTTTCCTAAATCGTCTTTGATCTTCTTGTAGACTGTTTCTAAATTCTTATCCCGCCTCTACTATGACTCTCTGTGCTACTACTATTTATTATTATTAGTTGTCTGTGTAGCTAGCTAAGCCTGCATAGTTGGCAAAAGGTATTAAACAAAACTCCTATTCAGCAATAGCTCTAGGCACTGAGTGCAGTCCTCTGGGTTGTCCATAATGTCTATTGAAGTCTTCTTAATGTTTATGCTTTGACAATTCCCAACAATAAAATGTCAATGGCCACCAAGAATAAGATACTAGTTTACTTTTTGATTGGATAGGAGGACATACTACTACTGTTGCAGGACTATTCTGCACATACAGAACTATGGACAAGAATAGGGCATTGGTGATAATAGGCGCAGTTAGACTTTCCACATACCTCAGCCATAAGAAGTTGAACCCCCAATCTCCTTACTGACTAGCTATGTGTGTCAGAGTCATTATTTAGCTCCTGAATGCAGCGATGATCCCCAATGATTATAGAACCCAGAACATAAGACTACATAGTCAGAGTCCCGACCTCTCAAAGTCATAGAATCATGCTTGCAAATTGCAAACCCTTTCGCTCACTCACTCATGACCAAAAACCACAGAGTCTATGTAAGTTTTAAAGCTTTATTAAGAGTAAAACAACTAGCTCTGTGTGTACTCTGTATATTAATTTTCAATTGTGCATTATATAAGAACATTTATTAAAATCAACTTCATACTAGAAGAGAAACGGTGAACTCATGAAAACTGAACAGTGGCTGATTTACACATTAATTGTGGGAGGCCCCTCACATGGTTGGAACTTAAAGTACTGGTGGTGATGATGATGAGTAACATATTGCTCTTGTTCGTAGAAGGGAATCTTCTGTCTGTTATGAGAAAAAAGGTGCGCGTTAAAAAGCAAGCATTCATCAGTTGTTCCAAAAAGTATAGCATGTTATGGCTAAGCATAAATAAAAACACCCTCCCCTTCCGAAAGGGGAATTTTTAGTTTAGACTAGAGAGTCACAAATAATTACATTTGTTTATGTAGTAACATTTTTTTCATTCCTAGACAAAATAGGGAGTGGTGTATATGGCATCTAAAAATATTAAATGTATTTTCTAGGCGGAACACCATTGGCACAGCCCACCACCAGTGCCGGGGCCAGCGCGGAGGTGGTCTCTCCAGGGGTGGATGCGGTGACAGCAGGAACTGCTGTGGGGATGCCTCGGTAGTGGCGGGCAGTGGTAAGCTATTATATTCCTTACTTATTGAGATTGCAGAGTAGGCTCGCTGCAGGGGGTATACGTTGTACAGTACAAGTACACTTTACTGTTAAGAAGACTTTCAAATTTAGAACTAAGATTTTGTCAACCAGTTAGAAGACAGTCACCCTTGACTTCGCATTAGCAATAGCATTAGCGGCGGGAGTTGACGAGCAACCAATGGCCTCCTCTAAATTTTACTTCAACTCAGCTGTGAAGGACGAGCGGGTTAAAATAATGACTGGCAAAGAATGATACGTGTTTTTGAATGCAGGCACAGGTGGCTGGGAATCTGATGCATGGCCAGTTGAAGGCTGAAGCAAGGATGGGTGGAAGGAGAAAGAAAAGAGGACCTCCTGGGTGGGTGAAACAGAAACTGTATGTGTGCGCAATATATCCTTTGGGTCAAATTCAAATGCAAGTCAAGCACAAATGCATGGGTGGCGGTTTACAAAATAAAATGAGAAGGGTGTTTTTCGGTGAGAAAAAGTAAGGTTTGTCCAGTTGAGACATTAAGAAGAATGATTAACATTTACTTTGAATGGATGGATGCCTGGATGGTATCTTCCTCATAGATAGCATAGGTGTATGTAGAGTAGACAGAGTAGACCGTCACTGGATGAAGAGTGTTACTTTGGAGAGCATGTAACACTGCACGTCCGTGCCAGAGTAGCAAAGCCGAGGAAAGTAGAAGTTGTAATTTTTCAGAATACTCCCTTGACTAACAGTAGTTTGCAAGCACAGCATATATTGTGTATCTATATTGTATAGTTCACATTATCAACTCAAGTCACAAGTGCCTTCCTCTGGTGATTACAGGGACCACTCACTACCTATGTTAATAATTATTTTTCACCTGTGTCATTCATGTGTGGCCTATCGGTGTTCACTCAATCAATAAAATCAAAGCACCTAAAGTCATCCCTTATATAAGCAAATATCCTGTGAAGGGATAGATGATCATATTATCTTCATTTTCCTTTTGTAGTAGTCAGGGGCAGGGCAGGGTGAAAGTTAAATTAATTGAGCAGTAGCCCTTGTAACAGAGTATGGCCAGTGCCACCCATAATAGAAAAGTAAGAGCTTCCCCACCTGCATGTACTGGACTGGTAAGAGTAACGCGAGTCTGCGTCATCATGACTTGCGTCTGTTTTTCTTGGGTGCAAGCTGACTGCGCTGGCATTATGCCGGCTTCCACAAGTTTACGTACTAATTTCGCTAAACAATAGAGAAGAAGAAGACTGGTGTACTGTCTGAGTCTAATGTAGTGAGTCCATATAGTGCTAGTAGAATTCCTGAAACTCCCACTAATGTTAGAGCAGAGGCAGACGAAGTGGGAGGTTAGATAGATACATGCCACAAATGTTATGTACTGTGCTTGCAAGTTGCTAGTGCTACTGTGACACAACTTTCTGTTGAATTATTTTGTGTTAATCTTAAAGAGTATTGGTTACAGTATTTTTTTCTTTCTTCATATAGATACTCCTTCTAAACTATCAAGGAAGGAGTTGGCTATCCGGGCCAGGCAACGGAAGCTGGAGGCAATTGTCGCCGAATATCGGCGGCTGGTGGCTCAGGAGGAGGAGGATGACTCTCAGTCAACATTGACAACAACAGCTGCATCCTCCTCTGCTGCCCCTGGGTCATACAGCCAGTGCAATCCTCCAGCGGTATGGCGCCGTGGTCCGGCAGCCACCCGCCGCTGCCGAGCAGCGAAACCAACAGCTGCCCCCCACAGTACCTGCAAGGCTTGTGTGCACCGACTAACCCTGCGAGTGGCCTACCTTGAGCAGGAGGTGGAGAGACAGAAAGCCCTGCTCAAGGCCCTCCGGAGAGAGCTGCCTGATTACCTGGCAACAGGACACCACCGGCCAAAGTAGAGAGAGATTGTCCCTTGTCCCTTTTTAAAGACTTTTGGGATGGTGGGAATCGGGCATTGGGGTTTTGGAACTTTTCGGGACATTTCATGGACATTGGTTGGGGTAAGGGAGGGGGGGTGGGTCGGGTCTTGTGGGATAGTTTATTTTTGTTAGGGTCAAAATACTTATTTATTTTCCACTTAAACATAGCATACACGTTTTTACTGTTTTGTGGGGGAGGCAGGGGGGGTTAACTGTACGTTTGTTTTCCTGAAACTTAACTGGCTGGTTGATTAAAATTGTCTAAGTAATCGCCCAAATTTGTACAAAAGTGCCACTGACAGAGTTAGTGAATTCAATTGCCCTACTACTTTACTAGTACTACCGTCAGTCTCTCCTCCCCTCCTACTCCATTATTCTTCCTCCCCCAAAATGCTTATAAGTAGTGTGGCTCACTGGTTAGAGGCGGCAGACCCGAGAGCAGAGGACGGCCCGGGACCAGGGTTCGATTCCCGGTGCGGCAGGTTTCTGGACCAGGGTCAGCGGACTCGATAATTCTCTCGCCTCGGTGCCCACTCTGATCAGCGTTCACACTCGGCAACTCTGGGCATTAGCTTGCCTCATCTTCACTAACGGCCCCACCAGACCGCCGGGGATGCCTGGTCTCACCCTGGAGATACCCATTAAGGGACCATCTCTCAGGGAAGCCAGGAAGGGTTTCGCAGCGGTCGAAGCGCCTTGGGACCCTACGGGTAAGTAGTGCGCTATATAAATGCCTATACATACATACATACATACATACCTGTGATTCGTGTTTGAGTATAGGGCAGGGCACAGGGCTGGCTGCATGGCAAATGGTGATTAAGGTTGGCTATGGAATCCGGTACGGATGAAATGGCATTGTTGTGGTGGTAGTAGTAGTGGTACACACTGGCAGTAGCAGCATATGAAAAAAAAGGAAATGAGATATTGAGTGGCCTGAGGAGCATTAGAACAGTACGATAGTACATAGTACAGTACACAAGAACAGTGCCATAAATTGTAGCCTAAGCAATGCTAAAGTATTTATCAAAAGTTAACTACTAGTTGCATGGATTATGGCTATTACAAGAGCTAGTACTGAAGGACACAGCAGCGTAAGCTATCGTCACGTGTAGGAGGATGTTGTTGTTGATGAATCCACTCAATGGCGGACATGAAATTCTGAATTGATTTGCAAATACTCATGGGGTGTGTCAAGCAGAATAAGAATATATACTTGGATACCTTGACCTGCCTTAAAATTGATTTTCTGTTGCTTTTGACCTTATCCTCCTCAGCAAGCGTGTGGAATTATTGGTGTCATATAGTCACACCTCAATGAAAACCACACAGCCCGGGGGAAGAGGGTTAGGGTTTGAAAAATGGATGGGAATGGGGGTTTTGGGAAAGATTTTAGGAGAGAGGAAAAAAAACACAGCATGGACAAACAACAAATGAAGAAAAACAAATCTTTGGATACGAACATATCCATAAATCTTTTAAGGGACATAAAAGAAGTGCATGCATGAAGTTGTTTGCTAAATGGATGGTTAGGTTACTGAAAAGTAGTACTTATACTACAACTTACTAACTAGTACTAAACAATTAGACAGTGCAGGGCTGCAGTAATTACGCAATTTCACTTGCCTATCTGCCCTCAAAGAGAATAAACACTTAGTAGTACATTACATTAGTTTTAAAAACAGCAAAGAAACTTATCAACTAGCTGTAGGGATGTATTTGAAGCAGAGAGCAAACGCACAGAGTCGCACTCATAGAAGTTCACAACAATAACATTATTTAAAAGATAAGGACAAGTGAAGTGGATACTGTAACTGTATGTTGTAGTTGTCCTGGTCAAATTGGGAAGTTGCATGCATCCAGCCATTCCTCTTATTCGCGGTACACCTCCATTCCATCGGGCGCTCCGACGATCATTCTTGGTGACCACACTGTCCACTGCCTGCCTGGCGGATGCAGAATTACGTATTGCTATGGTAAGCCTGAGTTAATGTTTTTCCCATCACACAGGATAAGTGACGGCCTGTAATTGTCGATGGAAAAACAAAAAGGGATATTAAAACACCCCGCAGGAAAAATATAAGGTACAGTGTGTAGTGCAAAAATAACACTTTCATTTTCAGAGGCGACAGTATTACATACATGCATCATTTCTAAAGTGCCTACTCTGAGTCTCTGTTTCCAGGATAATTATTAGCACGCAGCAGGCCAGGGCCATGCAGACGATCAAGGCAGGCACCACTGAGTGAACAAACCTCCATGAAGCATACCTCTTTGACACAGACAGACAAAGCAGATCTAATTTTATACAGCAAGCCACATAGCCGCAATTTTACATGAACCGCTGTTTGGACTCTGGCATAACATTACACTGGATCAACCACTCCATGAGTTTGAGTTTAAGTTTGAGTTTAAAATATTTATAGAGCGCGCGTTCACCTAGCGGTTCCATGGCGCTATAAAGTATTGAGCCCAAAAGGACAAGAAGAACGAGAAGGAGCAGAGAATAAGAACGTTAAGATGGGAAGGCTTGGGAAAAAAGAAGCGTTTTTAGCGCTTTACGGGAGTGTGAATATTGGGTGGAAGATCTAAGGTGGGCGGGGAGAGAGTTCCAGAAGGCAGGGGCAAGTGTGGAGAATTTCGTGCCTCCCCACTTTTTGCGCTTGAAGCGGGGAACTGTCAACAGTTGTTGGGAGGATGAATGTAGTTCCCGAGCAGGGGCATACGTTTTAATTTCCGAGGAGATAAAGGCAGGAGCTGAGCCGGCCCGGGCCTGAAAAGTAATACAGCCCATTTTGAACTGAGCTCGTTCTCGGATAGGGAACCAGTGCAAGGACTTGAGGAGAGGAGTGACGTGATGGAATTTGGCCAAGTTGTAAACCAGGCGGGCAGCCTGGTTTTGAACCAGCTGTAATCGTCATATACTATAAGCGGGCAAGCCACAGTATAGAGCGTTGCCATAGTCTAGGCGGGAAATTACCATCGCCAAGACTATGAGCTTTAGGGCAGAGAGAGAAAAAAAACGAGAGACTTTACGGATGGTACGGAGTGAGAGGAAAGAAGAGGACACCACTTGGCTGACTTGGGAGTGCAAAGTTAGTTGGTCATTCAGTTTAATACCAAGAGTTTTTACAGAGGAAGATGGAGAAGGGGGAGGACCAAGGGAGGGGGACCAGGAATGAGAGGACTAGGGACTGGAGCAACCACCTGTCAAAACCAGCTCAGTTTTGTCTGGGTTTAGCTTCAGGTGGTTATAATTCATCCAGTCCCGAATGAAGGTCATGACAGACTAGAAGTTGATCATGGACTCAGGGGATGGGGAAAGGGTAAAAATAAGCTGAAGGTCATCCGCGTAGTTATAGACGGAGACCTCCATTTGTTGGAGGGCAAAAATAAGAGGGGCAATATACAGGTTAAATAAAAGAGGGGAAAGGGAGGAGCCCTGGGGGACCCCGCATTGAACTTTGCGGAAGTCCGCCAAAAAGTGGCCCAGGCGCACTGCCTGGGTGCGGTCCCTCAGGAAGGAGGACAGCCAAACCAAGGCCGAGCCTCCAATCCCGCCGCCCAGACACGGGAAAGTAAGATGGAGTGGTCAACCGTGTCAAAGGTGGCGGAGAGGTCAAGGAGGATCAGGGCCTGGGGATGGTTAGTGTCCATACCCTCTCTGAGGTTGTCAAGGACCGATAGAACCACGGACTCCGTGGAGTGTGCGGGGCGGAAACCAGCTTGATGGGGGGCTAACACCCTGTTCTCCTCTACAAAGGTACTGAGTGCTCTGGTCACGTGGCGCTCCAATACCTTCCCCAAAAAAGGCAATAAAGAGATGGGGCGGTAGTTAGCAGGAGTGGAGGGGTCAGCGCCAGGCTTTTTAAGGATAGGAACGATGATGGCCGATTTGAGAGGTGGGATAACAATGCCCTGGGACAGTGAACTATTGAGAAAGTTGAGGGGGGGCTGCACACATACCGAATAGATGTGCTTAAGAATGTGGGCAGGACAGGGGTCCAATAGGGAGCCTGATTTGACCATGGGCAGAAGGGTAAGAAGGGACTCTTCTGTCAGGATGGGGAATGCGTCAAGGCGTGCCCCAACTGACGGACAATGGGGGTCGACAAAAGAGGGGGGGGAAGAGGAATGTTTGCCTTGATGTTGGAAATTTTGTCCAGGAAGAAAGTATTGAGGGAATTACATAAATCCTGGGAGGGGGAGGGCTTGAGGGTAGCTCTGTCAGAGTAGGCGAGGTCGTGCACAATAGAAAAAATTTCTCTAGGCTGATTTTCGGCGGCCAGGATTTTTGAAGAGAAATAAGCATTTTTGGTCGCCAGAATAGTTTTTTTGTACAGAGACAGGAGGGTCATGTACTGGTTTTTAAGATTGGGACAATAATCTCGCCTCCAGGTCCGCTCAGCACGACGTACAGTGAGTTTTAAGACCTTCAATTCCTCACTGAACCAACGGTTTGCGTCATTCGCCCGCCTGGAGGACACCCGCCTGAGGGGGGCGACAGAAGCGCAGCCTGATTGGAGCCAGGAGTTGATGGAGTCGGCTTGTGCGGAGGACGACAGACCAATTTAGGTCCGGACAGGATACGGAGAGTGTGGCGGACAGAGAGGCCACATCCACCTTATTCCAGGAGGGCGCCCAGGTGTTTTTGGGAAGAGAGGGCTTGGGGACTGGGCTAAGGTGTAGGGAAAAGGACATCAAAAAGTGATCGGACGAGGTACAAGGAGAGATGGATAGGGAGTCTACTGGGCAATTGAGGGACCAAATCTGGTCAAGGATGTGGCCGTGGATGTGAGTGGGGGAGTGAATGTGAGAGTCAAAGTTGAGGGAACGAAGGGTATCCGAGAATTCTTTGGAGGTCGGGCATTCAGCGGGGTCTAAGGGCCAAAAGTTAAAGTCTCCTAAAACCAATATGGAGAGGATGTTAACCGCTAAGGTGGCCACCAACTCTTGGAAGCCAGATAGAAATAATTGAGAGGGTTGGGGGGGGGGCGGTACATGAGTAAGCAGGTAAGCGGGGTACTAAAGGAAGATGAGCGGGCAACTAAGAAGTCCGATGAGCCAATGGAGGGGAAGGCTAAAGATTGAAAGGAGATTTCTCTGCGGGCAATTAGGCCGACGCCACCGCCTGATTTTCCAGGGGGTCGATCGGCGCGCAGGGCGTAGTATGGGGCAGGAAGTGCAGCTAGCAGGGAAAGAAGAGAATTGTCACAAAACCAAGTCTCAGTAAGAAATAAGAGGTCCGGTTTGTGCAAGTCCAATAAAATAAAGAGTTTGTGGCAGTGCTTAACTGCTGACCTGGTATTGAGGCAGTAGACAGATAGAGTAGTGGGCGCAGGAGGGACAGGGAGGTGGGGAGAAGGACCAAGGAGGGGGGAGGAGGAAAGGGAGGGTAAAGGGGGGGGAAGGCGCAGAGCTGTCAGTCCCAGCCTGCCGATGCGCACGGACACAGTATCATCCAGAGGCCACGGGTCTTGGAGGTTGTAGAGCTGCGTAGAAGAATATTGTATCAACTGGGCATGGTGGAGAGCCCCTAGGACCGGTCAGCCGCGTACGGGCGCGTACGGGCTTACCTTTGACGCGCCTTCGGCGCGCAAACGTCGCGCCCGCTGCGTGTCCAGAAGACGCACATGATTTATAGGTAGGTAGGGCGGCGACCGGGGGGGCGTGGCCTCCGAGAAGGGACGTGGCCGGAATGGCAGCAAGGAGTGTTTGGATTGAGGTGCCGCGTCAGCGCTAGGTCCGCTGCGCGAACCAACTCAGGAGCGAAGAGGGTGAGTTATTAAAAACAACAATTTTAACAAGTAACAATAAGATTAAAAAGGGTTCCCGCTCCCGGCTTCCGCCTCAGGAGCTCAGTGCTATGATAGTGAGGCGCTTGCAATCAGCGTCTATATATAGTGCTGGGCGGGGGGCGTGGCCTCCGAGAAGGGGCGTGGCCTCCGGGCTTGCCGGAATGGCGGCAAGGAGTATTTGGATTGAGGTGCCGCGTCAGCGCTAGGTCCGCTGCGCGAACCAACTCAGGAGCGAAGAGGGTGAGTTATTAAAAACAACAATTTTAACAAGTGACAATAAGATTAAAAAGGGTTCCTGCTCCCGGCTTCCGCCTCAGGAGCTCAGTGCTATGATAGTGAGGCGCTTGCAATCAGCGTCTATATATAGTGCTGGGCGGGGGCGTGGCCTCCGAGAAGGGGCGTGGCCTCCGGGCTTGCCGGAATGGCGGCAAGGAGTGTTTGGATTGAGGTGCCGCATCAGCGCTAGGTCCGCTGCGCGAACCAACTGAGGAGTGAAGAAGGTGAGTTATTAAAAACAACAATTTTAACAAGTGACAATAAGATTAAAAAGGGTTCCCGCTCCCGGCTTCCGCCTCAGGAGCTCAGTGCTATGATAGTGAGGCGCTTGCAATCAGCGTCTATACATAGTGCTGGGCGCGGGGGGCGTGGCCTCCGAGAAGGGGCGTGGCCTCCGGGCTTGCCGGAATGGCGGCAAGGAGTGTTTGGATTGAGGTGCCGCGTTCGCGCTAGGTCCGCTGCGCGAACTAACTCAGGAGCGAAGAGGGTGAGTTATTAAAAACAACAATTTTAACAAGTGACAATAAGATTAAAAAGGGTTCCCGCTCCCGGCTTCCGCCTCAGGAGCTCAGTGCTATGATAGTGAGGCGCTTGCAATCAGCGTCTATACATAGTGCTGGGCGCGGGGGCGTGGCCTCCGAGAAGGGGCGTGGCCTCCGGGCTTGCCGGAATGGCGGCAAGGAGTGTTTGGATTGAGGTGCCGCGTTCGCGCTAGGTCCGCTGCGCGAACCAACTCAGGAGCGAAGAGGGTGAGTTATTAAAAACAACAATTTTAACAAGTGACAATAAGATTAAAAAGGGTTCCCGCTCCCGGCTTCCGCCTCAGGAGCTCAGTGCTATGACCACGACTAGACAGACATGTAGTTCTGCTGTGAATGTTGTTGACTTGTTTACCTGTTTGCCACTCACGAAATGGCCATAGTTCTTCCGTAAATCGACGATGATGATCAATCCATCCCAGCGAGTGACTGTGAAGATATTATGTAACTTTGGTCATCATGACTCATCATCATCATGGTGTTGGCAAACTCAATGTTGTTCATGCAGTCACAGTCTACACACAGTGAGTCCAAGGACATTTTCCATATTAAAAAATGCAACGTAGTGGCCCCTGCAGTAGAAGTACAATTTGCATTAAACAAGTTAAACAGAGTAGACTTGAGTTACATTTAATGTGTAAAAGATTAAATAATAACAGAACACATAGGATTTATTTCACACACAACAAACAAACAGTAATTGCTTTCATCAGAGCCAGACAGCCAGTGTTGTCCACTGCATGCCATCTCATCATTACCTGTTCCACTTTTTGTCAGCATCTTATTCTTAAGTGAAGGACCACAGGGCAGACTCTCGTGTCAATTTCAGAAGTAACAGTCAGCATAGTCAGTCATTCCAGTCCCACTTCTTTTGAGGGGACACGTCTATGAAGCAACAGTTTCTTGATTCTGCGTAATTCGGCCATCTGCCTTGAGAGAAATGGATAGGGGGAGTCTGGAGGAGGAAGATAGAGGAGCATGACTGAGTTGTGAACTTGTGAACTTCAGGAATGCAGACAGCGGCACCTTCAATATGGAAATAAGACAAAGACAGTACTGCTGATGGATTTGTTGTGATTAGAGTTTTGTTGTGCTAAAAGTTGCAAAACAAAGAAAGACACGGAAATAAAAGTGAATAAGGCCGATAAAAAAAAGTAAGTATTTCAAGCCTAGGTGTCAGGGAAGTAGAGCTCGTCCTCAAACTCTGTGAATTGAAACAGGAGTAGCTCAGCTAATAGAGAAGAACTTCCGTCACCTAAGTCGGTGTCCTCTTCGTCCTGCGTGGATTCACGTATTTTGTAATCTGGTAGTATGAAATGCTGATTCATCTTGATCATTGTTAACCTCTCCGCATGTTTGGGCGAGAGGCGTGTCCTTTTTGAAGTTACAATGGCATCAGCAGCACTGAAAACATGTTCAGAAGACACGCTTGCGAGTGGGCAAGACCAATCATTTATAGCCAGCTTGGTGCCATTGAGGCCTTTTCCCATACCAATACCCCAATGGGTTCTGATCAAAGAATACCTCTGTTGGGTCATCCAGATAGGCTTGCACCATCCACTCACGGTCCTCCAGGGGTGCTCCACTTTGCTTACCATCTGTTGCCTTTGCATCAATACTGGAACGAGCAAACCCTTGATGAGTTCACCAATCCGATTCCGACAATGTAATGGCTGGGCCTGGTGCAGGTGCTGATACAGTTGCTGGTGTCGTTAACAGCTCTGAGGGAAAGTGACTGCATTCGGCCACAGAAGTGGACCTTGACGCCGGATAGCCTGCTGCTTCAGTAGTACTTGTTTCCTGTCGCTCTTTTTTGAACCGAGTGTCTGACAGAGCTAGCCAATGTTTGTACTTGGAAACATCTGCTTCAGAAAAAGGAATTAATGTATTGCTGCCAGTGCCTTTTTTGTACTGTGGATCCAGAATAGTGGCACAAATGTAATGTTGTTCTGAATGTATTGCTTTAAGCCTTGCATCGTCAACTAGGCGGCTTAATAAGCTCTCCGCCAACCGATATGCGTCTTGTTTTTCAGCATCAACTCGGAAAGTTGAACACACCGCCTTCAGTTGGTGCTCTAGCATGCGCAGCAATGGGATAGCTTTGCCCAAAGTACAGTCCTCCCTGCTGACTTCAGGGGTGAGGACCTCAAAAGGACGAAGCATGTCTGTCAGGCTTTTAACTAGGTCCCATTCCTCCACCTCTAGCCTCATGTCTTTCATAGAAGCAGCCTGTGCGTGAAAGACATACTCATTGATTACCAAGTACTGCTCAAACAGACGCTCAAGCATGTAGAAGGTTGAGTTCCAACGTGTTGCCACCTCCTGGATGAATCCTCTGACCGGCACTCTACGGTCACATTGAATGATCCTCAGCTGCTTCCGGTCCTTAAAAGAATGGCTGAAATGTGTGCAGATTCTTCGGCAGGTGGTCAGTAACTTGCTGACTGTTTTCTTTTTCCAAGAAATCTTGAACAATAATGTTAATGCTGTGCGCCAAACACGGCACTCTGAAATAGCCACCATCAGCCATGGCCTTAACTATATTACTGCCATTATCCGTGGAAACATAACCAATCATGCGCTTTCTTGGATGCAGCCATTCAAAGATCTTACTGTTAAACTCCTCCAAAATGTTTACTGCAGTATGAAATTTCTCCATGGCAAACATGGCTACTGTTGCATGTTTCCGACTAGCTTGAAAAATTGTGACACTGTCAACACCTGTAGCTATCTTCTCTCTAACCCCCGCAAAAGAGACCCAGTGTGCAGTGATGCACATGTAATCAACGGCTTACCAACTGGTCCACATCTCTGTTGTCAGGTGGATAGTGTGTCTGCAAAGCTGCCCCAATCACGTCCAGCACATCTTGATGTAGTGCTGGAACTGAAACCCTGGCAAAATAGGACCGGCTAGGAACTTTCCATTTAGGGCAGACTGTTGCCACAAATTTTAGAAAACCCACCCTTTCCACGAAAGAAAAAGGGAGAAGGTCGAGTGCTAACATTTTAGCCAGCATTGCATTATACAGACGTGCCATTGGGTGGTTGCGTTCAAATGGCGCCTTCGACCAAAACATGCTTTTAATGGTGGTCTGGACCATTTTCATATGTGATGATGATCCAGACTTCTTCCACCCAGTTAGGTTCATTTATGTACTTTTTCGCATTGGTGTCTCTACCAGACTCTTACTGTGCCTCCTAGATGTTGCTGGGGTAAAGGGTGTGGATGCTACCACTGCAGTGCTGCTGCCAGGGGCACTGTGTGTACCAGAAAAAATGTCTCTCGCTTCTTCACCTCCGCCCTGCACGATCAGCTCCTTGTCATCACCAGATGCAATATCAATGGCTACATTTGGATTTGTACTTTTGGTTTTTCGGATGTTACTTAGGTGCACCTCCCACTGGATGCTGTGGTGTTTTTGGAGATGACCTCTCTGGCCTCCTGTACCATAGTTGGTACCAAGCTTACCCCGACTAACTACTTGTTTACAAATCGAACAAATAACGTGGTTTTCCGCTTTTTTGCTAATACTGAAGAAGTCCCAAGCTGGGGAGTTGAGATTTCTGATGGTGGTGGTGGAGGTGTCACTTTCAATGCCAGATGAAGTGGAGGATGGGCGTTGCGGAATTTGTGTCTGTTGTGCACTTACAGCACCACTACTTGAGGTAATGGAGGTCGAGCTGGATGGAGGTCCCTGCTGGCACTTCTGAAGAGAAAATATGGAAGCTGTAGGTCGTGTTGGTGTAGCAGTTACCTGTGTTGGTGGTGGTACCAGTGCCACGCTGCCCACATCCCGCACAGCATTTCGGGATAGGGTAAAAATGTCTGTCTGCTGCATGCCCGCTGGGGCTGGAGTGACGACTGTGATGGTTGTCATCGTCAGACTCTTCATCAGCAGTAGAATACATGACTTCTACTTCTTCTTCGTCATCACCCATAACTGAAAGCCTTGCCGAAACCTTCCTTTTACCTAGCTTTGTCGGCTCATGGCGTGCCTCCCTCTCAGACTGAATTGGTGGGTGCCAATCAAGATCTAGATCATCAGAAGGAAGGGGGCTTGAAGAAGAAGTTGAACTAGTAACCCTCCTTTTCCTTGCTGGGGGTCTGGAAGACAATGGATCATCAGGAGTGGCTTGCTCGGCTGATACCTCCGCATGAATCTCGATTTCCTCATGTGCCGCTACTTCTGGAGGAACAAGCATTGTGGACAGTTGTGCCTCTCCTTATGCCTCTCCTTGCGCCTCTCCTTGCGCCTCTCCTTGCGCCTCTCCTTGCGCCTCTCCTTGTTGCACCTGTGGTTGTCGTTGCGGCTGTGGTTGAACGCTCGTCAGATGAGTTACACCCTGCGTTGATTGGATGATACTTTGCGATGAGTCAACGCCAACATCACTGGTCGATGGTGAAAGAGCAATTAAAGTGGCTGCCTCTGCGGCACTCATGGGTTTGGGCCTAACTTGGCGTGGTGGCACTGAGACCAATAAAGCGAATGTGCTGCTCCCAGCTTGGTCCCCGGCTGACACCACTGCTGCAGGCGTAGTTTTTTTTCCCCCAAAAAAGTGTTGGTTGGCACACCAGTCTCCTTGGTAAGTGGTGTCACTTGCTTCTTCTGCTCATCTTACTGGCAGTGGTACTGGCATCTTTCTTGGTAGAGAAGCCACGGCAACCTTCACATGATGTTGTCCGCACTTCCTCCTGGCACTACAACAAGTGATGATGATGAGGATGATTCCTGGTTCTCAGTCTTTATGCACCTAAAAGCAAAGAAGCCAGAGGAACATCAGTTAAATAAATGTTACATATGTTGTGCTTCAATTAATACTATTGCAACTAGGCATTTATTATTATTAACACAACACACCCAAAAACGGAAAGACCCAAAATAAAAATTGCAATTCTAATCAATAATGGATGTTTAAATTCATAGAAGACCACACAGAGAGAGTTGTTTCATGCACCCATTCATCATATAACCCTAGGCCTACTGGCCCGCAACCGCAAGCTTGCCGGCCTATGGCAAAAACTGCCTGGCCTCAATATGCCCCCCCCCCCCACACACATAGCCAGGCCCCAACAACACCCCAAAAATCGAAATACACACAAAAATCACCCCAATCCAATGACATCCATGCCCTAAATGATGTTTAAATTCAAGAGACCCCACATAAAGACTTGGTCTATGCACCAATGACTACCCCTGGGCATACTGGCTAGTGTGGCTTTAACATGCATCCCAAAATTACAAAAAACTTCCACATATAACAGTGAGCTATTCAATTCCATGCCGTAAATGATATTTAAGTTCAACAAAACTCAAAGAAACAGTTGTATCATGCACCCATGACTAACCCTGGGCCTACTGGATACTGTGGCTACCCACTATATATATTTTTTTTAAGTTGTGAAAAAGTTTATAAATTGTAGTTGCAGCAACTGCAACGCCCCAAACAAACAACATCAATTACTTGTAAAATCTCAAATCCAAAAGTGATCCAAACAAAAAGTCCTCAAATACAAATATCCAGCAGCAGCCACAAAAAGTAATCCTTCCAGCTCCAGATCCAAATGAAAAGTGACCAGGACATGGATAAAGCACTGGGAGGTGCCTGCTGGACAGGAACAGGAAGTTGGAGACTCTGGGGCACTTCCTTCCTCCCACCCCCCCAAAAATGGACTCCGTGCACGAAAAAGTGCAGACAAATGTCAATCTGAGGAGTTATTCTGATCCAAATCATCCTTTTCAGAAGGTTTATGCTGCCAGCAATAGATTTCTTGTGCAGAATTGCAATTTTTGCGACTTCGGGAAAGCGAGCTGTTCAAATCTTCTGCCGGATGTCAGCTGCATGTCGCATCTACGTATTCGCAATTGTTTACTCTCGCGATGCGTGATCCCCCGAGCAGCCGACTAGGCGCTGACACTGAGGGACAGGGGCTCACAGCCGCCATCTTGAGAGGAGAAAGGGGTTGCAGTCTAGCTGCAGGACGCCTCCCGCCCTCCCGGGATATTTAAACATCCCTTAATATGCAGCGCGCTGATTGACACTGTGCCTGCTCACCCCTGAGGCGGAAGCCGGGGGTCTTACCTGCTTTCCTTTCTATTTTAAAACTGTTGTGTGCATTTGTTTATTTTTCACCGCTTCACTGCAAGTAGATTCACTTACTTGCAGTGTGATTTTAAAATATTCTTGGAGCTCTCACACCCCGAACCCGGATCCCCTGCGCAGCTGACTAGGCGCTGACGCTGAGGGATAGGGGCTCACAGCCGCCATCTTGAGAGGAGAAAGGGGTTGCAGTGTAGCTGCAGGACGCCTCCTGCCCTCCCGGGATATTTAAACAACCCTTAATACGCAGCGCGCTGATTGACACTGTGCCTGCTCGCCCCTGAGGCGGAAGCCAGGGGTCTTACCTGCTTTCCTTTCTATTTTAAAACTGTTGTGTGCATTTGTTTATTTTTCACCGCTTCACTGCAAGTAGATTCACTTACTTGCAGTGTGATTTTAAAATATTCTTGGAGCTCTCACACCCCGAACCCGGATCCCCTGTGCAGCCGAATAGGCGCTGACGCTGAGGGACAGGGGCTCACAGCCGCCATCTTGAGAGGAGAAAGAGGTTGCTGTCTAGCTGCAGGACGCCTCCCGCCCTCCATTTAAACAGCCCTTAATACGCAGCGCGCTGATTGACACTGTGCCTGCTCACCCCTGAGGCGGAAGCCGGGGGTCTTACCTGCTTTCCTTTCTATTTTAAAACTGTTGTGTGCATTTGTTTATTTTTCGCTGCTTCACTGCAAGTAGATTCACTTACTTGCAGTGTGATTTTAAAATATTCTTGGAGCTCTCACACCCCGAACCCGGATCCCCTGCGCAGCCGACTAAGCGCTGACGCTGAGGGACAGGGGCTCACAGCCGCCATCATCAGAGGAGAAAGCGGTTGCAGTCTAGCTGCAGGACGCCTCCCACCCTCCTCTGCACTGTATAAAAGTTCAGTTCAGTTCAGTTCAACTTTATTTCGGCTTATAGCCATAAAAGCAGGAAGTACAGATAAGAAAAAGACATTTACAAACGGGAGCTAAAAGAGTACATTTGACAACAATTGATCACAGGACACATTACAGTTCATATATAGTGGGGCAGAGTAACAGTTAATTCTGTGTAATTAATTATTCATATTACATAAAATCTAATTAAAACCGTAAAAAAGGTTGATTCTTTATAAAAAGCCAGAATAAAACCTAGATTAAAATCTTTAAAACCACGTAATTTATACAAAAAGTAGACTCAGTGCATTCTACGTTATTTAACATTGTAGGGGAAGACTGCAGATTTCATTATTACATTATAGTTTATGTCCAAAACGTTTTCTAATAAGGAACACATTGAGTAAGAATCTGCTTATGCCAAAAACGAATCACTGACAGAATATCGAAATCAAAAAATCGACATACACAAATATCGAGTCAAAAATATCGAAATACAAAATATCGACAGCCTATCTTCAAACAGGTAAGTACCAAAATATCGACTCCAAAATATCGACTTACAAAAATATAGACAGGAAAAATATCGATTTTTTTAAATGTCTTAAAATTAAGTTAAAAATAATATATATAAATATATTTAATATAAACTTAGAAATAATTATTAAATAAATGTAATATTAATAAATAATTAATATAAATAAAAAAATTATATCACCAAAAATAATACATATATATATATATATATACATATTATTAAATAAACATATTAATATAATATAATTTAATTTAATTTAATTTCATTAAATTAATTTAATTTTACTTTATTTTTACACTGTACCCCTGTACCCCAAAAACCCAAAACTGACCCTGAACCCTAAACATACCCCTTTACCCAAAAACAAAAAACTGACCCTGAACCCAAAAAATACCCCTTTACCCAAAAACCCAAAACTGACCCTAAACACTAAAAATACCCCTTTACCCAAAAACCCAAAACTGACCCTGAACCCTAAAAATACCCCTTTACCCAAAAACTAAAAACTGACCCTGAACCCTAAAAATACCCCTTTACCCAAAAACCCAAAACTGACCCTGAACCCTAAAAATACCCCTTTACCCAAAAACCCAAAACTGACCCAGAACCCTAAAAATACCCCTTTACCCAAAAACTAAAAACTGACCCTGAACCCTAAAAATACCCCTTTACCTAAAAACCAAAAACTGACCCTGAACCCTAAAATTACCCCTTTACCCAAAAACTAAAAACTGACCCTGAACCCAAAAAATACCCCTTTACCCAAAAACCCAAAACTGACCCTGAACCCTAAAAATACCCCTTTACCCCAAAACCCAAAACTGACCCTGAACCCTAAAAATACCCCTTTACCCAAAAACTAAAAACTGACCCTGAACCCAAAAAATACCCCTTTACCCAAAAACCCAAAACTGACCCTGAACCCTAAAAATACCCCTTTACCCAAAAACCCAAAACTGACCCTGAACCCTAAAAATACCCCTTTACCCAAAAACTAAAAACTGACCCTGAATCCTAAAAATACCCCTTTACCTAAAAACCAAAAACTGACCCTGAACCCTAAAAATACCCCTTTACCCAAAAATCCAAAACTTAAATTTAATTTCCAAAACCAATTACTTTTATTTACTAAGTAAATTTTATTTAATGGTCAATTATTAATTAATTAACAAATTTAATTAATTAACATATTTAATTAGTTATTATTAAATTACTCCCCACCCTATCCCCCTATAAACTCACAACCCACTACAGAAATTAATTTACTAATTATTATTTATTTATTCTTTAAATATTTATAATTACCAATTATATTTTAATTATTTACCAAATAATAATTAATTAAAGATTATTATTAATTTACATATGTAATTAATTAAATTTAAATTACTTCCCACCCTATTCCCCTATAAACCCACAACCCGCTAAAAAAAAAAATATAGTAAAAAGTAATGATTTATCAATTATTCAATTATTATTAATTACCAATTATAATTTAATTAATGAACAATTATTAATTAATTAACAATTACTATTATATTACATATTTATATAATTATATTTAAATTACTTCCCACCCTATTCCCCTATAAACCCACAACCCGCTAAAAAAAAATATAGTAAAAAGTAATGATTTATCAAATATTCAATTATTATTAATTACCAATTATAATTTAATTAATTAACAATTATTAATTAATTAACAATTACTATTATATTACATATTAATATAATTATATTTAAATTACTTCCCACCCTATTCCCCTATAAACCCACAACCCGCTAAAAAAATATATATAGTAAAAAGTAATGATTTATCAACTATTCAATTATTATTAATTACCAATTATAATTTAATTAATTAACAATTATTAATTAATTAACAATTACTATTATATTACATATTTATATAATTATATTTAAATTACTTCCCACCCTATTCCCCTATAAACCCACAACCCGCTAAAAAAAAATATAGTAAAAAGTAATGATTTATCAATTATTCAATTATTATTAATTACCAATTATAATGTAATTAATTAACAATTATTAATTAATTAACAATTACTATTATATTACATATTTATATAATTATATTTAAATTACTTCCCACCCTATTCCCCTATAAACCCACAACCCGCTAAAAAAAAAAATATAGTAAAAAGTAATGATTTATCAATTATTCAATTATTATTAATTACCAATTATAATTTAATTAATTAACAATTATTAATTAATTAACAATTACTATTATATTACATATTTATATAATTATATTTAAATTACTTCCCACCCTATTCCCCTATAAACCCACAACCCGCTACAGATTTATATTACACAATTATTACAAATTATAAAACACATAATTTGACATATTTTTGTTGTCTATATTCTATCTACTCGATATTATGTCTAGTCGATATTTTTGGATCGATATTTTTGCTATTAATATCGATAGTAATCGATATTTTTGTAGTCAATATTATGTCTGGTCGATATGTTGTCTAGTCTATATTTTTGACTCGATATTTGTGTATGTCGATATTTGTGAGGTCGAAATTATGTCTGTGTACCGCCAAAAACCACCAGTTGTGAGGTATTAGACCTTATAATACGCTCAGCCTCTTTATACTTCCTGACACCCACATTTTTACACAAGGGTTTTAACCAACGCTGTCTAGGTGATGCATAAATGGGACAGAAAAACAATAGATGGGCATCATCTTCCTTGGCCTTTAGTGGGCAAAGGGTACAGATACCATCCTCGTTTCTTACTCCCCATTTGCATGTATGGGCATGGGTCTGTAATACCCCATATCTAAATTGTAAATATAATGTTTTTGCTAGTGGTGGGTTTATCTCATCCATAAACGTTTCGAATGCAGCAGTGTCTTTTATGGACAAACATTTCTGGGTCAATATACCAGTAGATGGGCAATGAGATAGCTCGTCATTAACATGGGACCAATAGGTAGTTTTAAAAATCTTTTTACACACCGAAGTCATATTATGGGGTTTGTCCCAGAAATGGGACAGCCCTAACCTGATACACCAATGTTCAATGTGTTTTAGCCATGCAATTTTCTTGTACTCGTCAATCTGGGTAATTTCTTTCAATCCCTTTTTATAGTTACCCAACTCGGGGGTTGTCCATAACCTTACCCAATACATCAATGGCCTCAGAGCTGCATGATGATCTGTCCGTCTAAGATCCAGATCTAGGAATACTGGAACTAGTGGGGTTCTAGTTGGTATTTTCAATAACCTGCGCACAAAGTGGTTTTCTTCCCGTCCAAAGTTATGTTTACAGCAATGTCCCCAAACCTCAGCGCCGTAAAGTGCAGCCGATTGGGCCTTTGCTTTGAAGACTTCCAGTGCCGGTGTGATGGCTTTAGAATCACTAGCTCTGTGCACTTTTAGGATGGGCATGGAATTTTGCTTAAAAGCCAACCTACTCTTTGTCAGGTGTCCCTTCCATGAGTTGTTACTGTCCAGTGTGATACCTAGGTAGTTAAAGCTCTCCACATGTTCTAATTTTTGTTTATTTAAGGCCAAATTTTTCTTAAAAGACTTTTGTGGGTTTATTGACATGTATTTTGTTTTGGATGTGTTTATTTCCAGCCCCTTCTTTTCACATTAACCATTAAAGGAATTCACCAGGTTTTGGAGGCCCTTCGGGGTCTGTGAGGTGAGGATTGTATCATCGGCAAAAAGTAATGCCGTGATTGCCTCATCTCCTAACCTTGGAGAGTCATGGTCACAGTTCCTTAAAAACTCTGGTATATCATTAACGTACAGTGAGAATAGCGTAGGTGCCAAAACACATCCTTGGCGCACGCCACGGCTTACATGTATGGGCTTTGATAATTCACCATCCTTTCCCCATCTAACTTTTGCATAGTTATCTGTGTGTAATCTAATTAATTCGTTAAGTAGCTCACCTGGGACCCCCATGTCTCGTAATGTTATCCACAGAAGATTCCGTGGAACGAGATCAAAGGCAGATCTATAAATGCCACGTACAGGCCTTATGTTAATGTACTTCCAGCAGATACACATGAACCTGAACACTTGATCTACTGTACTAACTTTTGGTCTGAACCCTGCCTGGTATTTAGATGATATTTGGGTCTCGTCTATCCACTCTATAAGTCGGTTTAAAATATGCCTGGCAAAAACCTTCTGTAAAAGGTCAATTAAACTAATTGGGCGGTAGTTGCCCGGATCATAACGATCTCCTTTTTTAAATATTGTTACGATTTCTGTCCCTTTCCAACTCTCAGGAATTGGCGTTCCAGCCACTATAGAATTACATAAGAAGTTGATGTATGGTCCCCATACTTTCACATCGTGTTTTAATAAATCTCCAGGGATCCTATCCAGTCCTAGAGCTTTGCCTGCCTTAATAGCCCCTATTGCCTGCTTAGTTTCCTCCAAACTAAATTTTAATGGTACAATACTCAGCTCTAAGTTGAACTCTGGATTTTGTGTGTATAACCCCTCTACACCTTCTGAGTAAAGTTTACCAAAATGGTCGCCCCAAGTTTTTTCGTCTAAATAAACGTCCTTGGGTGATCTACCCTTTCTGTTCCCTTTGGATAATAAGCTCCAAAAGGTGCCTTGATCTCTTAGTTTGGCTGCTACTAGTAAATCTTCCCATAGTACGTCATCCCAGGTTTTCTTAGTTTGGGACAAAATTTTATTATAGACATGTCTACATTCCCTTATAAAATGGGAATTTTTAGTTTTAACGGCCTGAATAAGATTAGATTTTGCTGTGCGACATTCCTTGTTGTACCAAGGGTTGGCCAACTCTAGATGATTTGGGGACTTTTCTCCTTTACAAGCTTTACTCAAGAGTGGGCCTAGAGCATCAACCAGTTTATAGTGAAGGTCTAAGACACCCTGGCTACCCAATAAGGTATCCTTGCCAGATGCAACGATATCAGAAAAAGTATTTGTAAGCGAGGGGCTGAGTGGGGGCGCGGCAGAAATAGGCAACAACCGGGTTCTGGTTACTTGGGGGTTTATTAGAGTAAATAAATGGTCGGTACAGCTCTGTCTGTTTGAGGGGGGCCTCCGGGGTGACCTGCTGCGACTCCTTCTCCGTCTACGGACCTTCTCCTTCTTCCGGTGTGCTTCGGGTGTTCGTGGGGCTGGTTCTTCCTCGGAGTCCGTCGCGGCTGGCTCTTGCTTCTCCCCCGGACGGGAAATACCGTAAACAAAAGAAACAGGGACTGTGTGAGAACACTGTACACTCACTAGAATCCGGGGATAGGGAGTGAGGGATTAGTCACCGGTGCTCGAACTATTTACAGTGCCATAGGTGGTGGGAGGGTAGTGCACAGGAATAGGGTACCGGGACTTAGGTCTCCCGTGGCTTGGTACCTGCTGTACCTTTAATACTAGCCCAGCCCCGCAAGCGATCACGCACCTGAGTGAGCCACGCACCTCCCCTGGGTGAGTGGCTGGGCGGCTCACAGGAACGGTGGCCTCCTGGCTTTCTGCCGTCCTCAGCTGGCGCCGACTCAGCTTCCCTCTGTGTCTTCTCCTCCTCTGCTCTCCCGGCCTCTGATGGTATGTGCCGCTCTCCGCCGTCCTCCTTCTCCCTTGATGTTCCTTCCGACGTCTCTCGGTTCTCGTGTCCTCCTTCTCCAGTCTCGCTCGTCTTCTTCGCCCGCTCCTCTCTCCACGCTCTCCGCTCCTCCGTCCTCCAGGTGTACAAGCACACCTCTCCTTCCGGGTCCCGACATTTTGTCGAGAATGCGTAGTCCGCTGGCTCCTCCCCTTCTGTCAGTGTCCAGGATTTAAAGGGCCACTCCGTCTCGGCCGTCTCCGACCCGCTCCAGTCCATGTCCTGGGATGAGGAGAGAGAGACAGATGGGAGGGAAGGTAACACTGGGTTAGTCCATTCACGGCCTGTCGATGCGTCCCAAGGGATTCTGGGAGTTGTAGGCGGTAAAGACGTCTCACAGGCTAGGGACCTCCTATACACCCCGTTACAGTATTATAGATATTTGTTATTACATCTTCTTTAGACAAAATATTGGGCCATCTTATTGCACGTCTATTATTAGATATCTGTGCTTCCCCTGAAAAGCTATTTCGTGCTACCTCCTCATCTCGATTGGATATAAAAGGTTGTGAGTTTCCCCATAATTGGAGTGGGAGGTGATCACTCTCAGTTCTGGTGTCTATTTTTAGATCAATGAGTAGGTACCATAAGCTCAGGGAGACCAGTATAAAGTCTATATGTGTCTTGCAATTTGTTTTGCAGAAAGTTGCGGCTGCCGGTCTGTCTGACTGCAAGCGGCCATTACAAGCTCTTAATTCATGACCTACAATTAACTGGAAGATTTGGGTTACCGCTACAGTACATCTAACTGGCCCACTAGCATCCAAGTTTGGAATATCATTGCAGTGTCCTGCTCTTCAAGTAAGTTGTCCAGGCCTAGTACCGGTTCATATTTACAATTAAAATCCCCTCCTACTATTACTTGGGCATTGGGTCCTAAGGTATCTAAGAAGGTATCTAATAATTCTATTACCTTAGATTCTTTATTTTTTGCCTGTGGCCTATTGTATATGTTTATTAGATATATAATATCCTTCCACCTTGTCACCATTTTTACTCCTAGCAGATCTGGGGAAGAGATATTTAAAGGGGTAACTTCTATTTCTAGGTTAATTTTAACCCAGATCACCAGGCCCCCTGATGGTCTTCCTCTTATTGAGGGAATTGCGTCACAACTAAAGGTTTTAAACCCAAGTCTGTGTGGAGCTATTAAAGACTAAGTCTCCTGAAGGAGAATGATATCATAATCCTCAATATAAGTACACCATTCGAGGTCCCGTAGGTTCTTAGCTAACCCCGCTATATTCCATGATATTAATTTTATACTGGGACTGGGTAAGGGTACATCCAGCAGTGGGTCTTGTGTGATTTTTGCGGCCAGGGGTTGTGCTTGACTACATATTTCATTCACAATATTGTTTACTATATTAGAAGCCTGAGGCACACTCCTATCTATCTGGCATGTAGTCCCCTCGTCTGGAATATCACAATTATCACCATTACAGTTAGTAATCTTATCTATTTCAACCAACCTTTTGGACAGGCCTATGTGTTAGCTTGTCAATGTTATTAAGTGTGTACACCACTACCTGCTCCTGCGAGTAATCAGCTTCTAGACTATTTGCATTTGATTTGCCCACTTTATTGCTGAGGGTGGTCCCCATACAATTTCTGTCAATCAGTGGGAGTCAATCATTCTGATCCATCGCACTCAGTGCCTGGTATCTGTTGTGCGTTGTGATCCCAAGGATTGAACTCCCATGAGAATTAGGGGGCCTTGGTGGATTATTACGCTGGGGGGCCTTGGCTAGATGGCTATAAAAATATCCCAGGGGGTGGACACCCACACTGTTCTCCCCCTGCTTTAGAGAGGCAGCTCTAAGCAATACAGTCGCCACATGCTGAGGCTGTCTAAAGTTGACAATAACACAGTCACCCCTGCAAGTTTTTCTAGCATTTCCAATCCACGATGCCCGTCTAGTAGATAAAATCTGGTCAGAGAAATGTATCGGGAACCCACAGTTTTTGTTCAGCCAGGAGACAGTTTTGTGTTTCAGTGAGTCGTGTGGCTCCTGGCGGAAATTAAATTCAGTTGGGTGTACAGGTGGAACATTTGAAAGCACAACAACGTACGGTTCACAAGCTGGTGGGAGGTTAACTGGTCGTATTCTCCTTACTGGGATAGAAGGCCCCTCCATACTTGTTGAAGTCACTTTGGACTGGATAGATTGACCATCCACTACACTCATTGCCTTAGCTGTGGCAATATTTGATTCACCCACCGTTAATGGCTGTACAGCATTATCGGTTGAAACTATCCTATCCTGCAACCATTGGTTGTTTGGTTTAGAAGCTCCCCCAGTCTGGACACTTCATTGGTGAGGGCATCAATTTTTGCCACTAAAGGCTTAGCAAGTACTTCTAGTTTGACTTTCAGCAACTTAGAGATATGATCTAGAAGATCAGAGTTTGTGTTAATACCAATGTCAGTGGTCATGGTTCCCTTATGGCTGGGAGTACTCCTCCTAGTTGTTTCCGGCTTTTTCTTACGGTGTGTTGCTCCCCTTTTGGACACAGTTTTCCTACATAGTCTTACTGCCCTCTTCACCGGGGAGCAGTGAGTGGAAACATCTGTAGGATCCATAGGATCATCCGGTGCGTCGTCATCCAAAGCTTCCTGATCTATTGAGTTTACCTCCTGGGGTTCCACTATAAGAGTGCTAGGAGTGACGTCAGTAGTGGAAGGGTGGAGTGAGTCCGATCCACCACTGGCATCAAATACAGCCGTTATTGTCTCAGGTAAATTGTCCCGTCCCAGTGACTTCCTTCTATCATTGTTACTTTTGCTCACGATTTTCACTAGGTAATTGTCCATGGTTGTTTTATTTTTAGCCATAACTATTGACGGAGCAGGAGAACTGTAGCAACAAATTTAAAATATCTATGTACTTCTGTAGTTTTAGAACCGAAATGACTTAAACATGTAATAATAAAAGTACAGGGGTCTTACTTCTTAGGGGGGTAGCCCAGCCCTGCCTCGTTTTGCCCGGACTGCACAGACTGTCCCGCCCTTGTCCTGGGCTTCTCCCGGTGCTGCCCGCGCGCGTCCCGCGGGGCGGGAGGCGTTCCCGGCTCTTAATGCGCCTCCGGGCGCGTTGCTGATGTCACTATCGTTGCGCTGGGGCTTCTGGGAATGGTAGTTCGCCCGCTGGCAGTGGGTCGGGCATGGTCGCCCTGCAGCCGTTTACCTCACGGCACGGGAAGGAAGAAGGGCAGGAACGTTGAGCCATTGCCCTCACGGCGTAGGTAAATGCACCAACTGCGCCAACTGCAGCCCCCAAGCACGTCCGGCGCTCCCGGCTCTTAATGCGCCTCCGGGCGCGTTGCTGACGTCACTATCGTTGCGCCGGACCCCGGGGCTTCTGGGAATGGTAGTTCGCCTGCTGACAGTGGGTCTGGCGTGGTCTCCCTGCAGCCGTTTACCTCACAGCACGGGAAGGAAGAAGGGCAGGAACGTTGAGCCGTTGCCCTCACGGCGTAGGTAAATGCACCAACTGCGCCAACTGCAGCCCCCAAGCACGTCCGGCGCTCCCGGCTCTTAATGCGCCTCCGGGCGCGTTGCTTACGTCACTATCGTTGCGCCGGACCCCGGGGCTCCTGGGAATGGTAGTTCCCCCGCTGGCAGTGGGTCCGGCATGGACTTCCTGCAGCCGTTTACCTCACGGCACGGGAAGGAAGAAGGGCAGGAACGTTGAGCCGTTGCCCTCACGGCGTAGGTAAATGCACCAACTACGCCAAAAAGTAACATGCCTTCTCGTCCGCGCAGCGGGCGGGCGCAGTGGGCGCGCCAGCGGCGCACCAAAGGCGCGCCAAAGGCAAGCCCGTCTGCGCCCGACCGGGACCAGGGGCTACCCCCCCCTGCCCCTTTATTGAGACAGAGGAAGTATTACAGCATGGACTTCCTATACCAACTACGACCCTCTACATTAGCAAGCTGTTGTCATCACTTCTATCCTCTGGAGACTCCCCGCCTCTGCCCTCATTGTAAGATTGAGCTTACCAGCCCATCGACCAAGCCTGATTCAAGGGACTACCGCATGTTTCTCCTTAACTGTAGGTCCCTCCCAAAACACAGCCTAGAAATGTCCCTGCTGCTGGACGAACATGCCCCGGATGTAGTCTTTTTGACTGAAACCTGGTTGACCCAAGACCCTCAGCCTGACCTGGTGCAAGCCCTCATACCAGGCTACCAGATAGCCCGTTTAGATCGCCCTCAGGGTAAAGGCGGAGGGCTTGCTATTATATACAAGGACATTTATGTATGTTGCTGTTCATCGGAGCCTATCGCTGACTGTGAAAGCATGCCCTTTGCTATTGAACTTTCCCCTAATAACAGTTTTACTGGTATTCTTATTTACCGCCCCCCTGGACCAATTAAACACTTTCAAATAGCTCTCCCTTCTGCTGCAGCAGAATTGGTCACATCTCCTTCAAACTTTACGCTACTTGGAGATTTTAATGTCCATTTTGATAACACCTCAGATACCATCGCCACAGAAATGATAGCCAGTCTGGCTGCAATCCAACTGGAGCAACTTGTCCCATCTTCAACACATGTTAAAGGTCACCTCTTAGACCCAGTATTTAGTAACTGTGAACACCTCAAAGTGGGCAATATTAGTCGCCTACCTTGGACAGATCATTTCCTGATCCCTTTTACTTGGACCACACATAATTCCCCATCTCTTATCTCCATTCCACTTAAAACACGAAATTGGTCTAAGCTTCGTGTAGATAACTGGACCAATACCCTTACCATTACCAGACCTTCACTCTCCTGCGACCCCCTCGTTAATAATAACTTATATAATAACTGGATTACAAGCTCCTTAGACTCCACACTTCCCCTCCGTACCTCTGGTTCAAAAAGGCAGCAAAAAACAGCACCCTGGTATTCAGAAGAGCTCAGGCACAAAAAACGTCTCTGTACGAGATTGGAAAGAAAGTAGCGCATGACTTACGACACTACGGACAAAGTCATTTACAGGGAAGCCATTAGGACTTACAAATCTGAAATAAAAGCCTTACTATCGGCCTACTACAATGAAAAGATAATGTTGGCCAAGTCCAAGCCTAAAGAGATATATCAGATAGTGAAAACTCTGACCAGGCTTCCATCCCCCTCGGCAGTCAACCACAACCCACTCTCCCGATGTAATGAATTGGCGAACTTTTTCTTTCATAAAGTAAACACAATATATCTCTCCTTTCCGGACCCAGCTGTAGAGCTATCCACTCAAAGATCTGACCCGGTCACGGAAACAGAAGACTCCCTTCAAAACACCTTAGACCACCTTCCTCTGCTGAATCCTGAAATACTCGAGCTCCTAATACATCACATAAAATCTGGCTCCCCATGCGACCCTGCTCCTCCAAGCACGTTGGTCTTGGTCGATAAAGCCATCCTTCCTACACTTATGGAGTTGTTGAACTCTTCTATAATGACTGGGACGGTACCACCGGCCTGGAAGCACGCCATGGTACGGGCATTGCTGAAGAAACCCGATCTAGATCCGGGCAATTCTAACAACTATCGTCCGATCTCACTGCTCCCCTGGGTAACCAAGATCCTCGAGAAACCCATTAACATCTTTTTAACTCAGTTCCTCGAGCGTAACCATCTGCTTGATGTTTCCCAGACGGGTTTCCGCCCCAAACATGGGACGGAGACTGCCTTGCTGGCCGTGATAGAGGAAGCGAGGCGGATCTTGGATCAGGGAGGATCAGTGGCAGTGATCCTCCTTGATCTAAGCGCCGCCTTTGATAGGTAAACCATAAAACCCTTCTAAACCGTCTCTTTGACCTAGGAATATCAGTAGCCTTGGCTTGGTTCAAGTCCTTCTTAAGTGATCGAACCTTCCAGGTCTTTGAAGGCACATCTGTCTCTTCAAGCAAGCCTTTGGGCTGTGGGGTGCCGCAGGGCTCTTCACTGAGCCCCACGCTCTTTAATGCATACATGAGACCGCTGGCTGGGATTGTTCGTCCACACGGTATTAACATCATTACATATGCGGAAGACACTCAGCTAGTGGTCTCTCTTGTGCAAAAGAACGGCCTCCAACCACAGTGCAATTTAACAACATGCCTGGAACAGGTCAAGAGTTGGATGACGAAGTCCTGTTTGAAGCTCAATGACCATAAAACGGAGCTTATGCTCCTTGGCCCCTCAGCCCCCTGCACCTTGGAGCTGTTATGGCCCTTGAGCATGGGCACGCCTCCTACTCCCAGAGATAATATAAAAAGTCTGGGGGTATGGCTTGACAAATCATTGACCTTCAATACACAGGCGACAAAGGTGTCAGCGACCTGCTTTGGCCTCCTTAGGATGATAAAAATAATCCTTCCACTTCTTCCCTTTGAGGCCAAGCAGATAGTGATACAAGGCCTAATTCAATCCCGCCTTGATTTCAGTAATGCCTTGTACCTTGGGGCGCCTGAGTACAGTCTGCAAAAACTCCAGCAGACTCAAAATTGTGCAGCTCGCACATTGCTTGGAACTCCACGTAGAATCTCGATAAAGCCTGGTCTAAGAGCTCTGCACTGGCTTTCCATTAGGGAGAGAGTCAAATTTAAATCTATGTGTATTGCTCATCAAGCATATTGGAAATCTGGCCCAGAAATCAGTCACTCCCTGATCTCACCCTACCAACTCAACAAAGTACTCCATTCATCACATGCCTTCCTGGCTAAAGTCCCCAGGATTCAGAGAGCTAGAGCAGGAGGCCGATCTTTTGCCTATAATGCCTCTAAATTATGGAACACACTCCCCCTTCATCTGAGAACCAATTCCAACCTGTTGAGCTTTCGTAAACAGCTCATGACCTTTCTTTTCAACTAATTAGACCATCTCTGGACCGTCTCTCGGGAAGGCACTGTTCTAGTCCTAGCGCCTGGACGCCTCAGGGAAGCTGTAGCGCTCTACAAAACCCCTTTTCATTTAATTTAATTTAATTTCATTTCATTTCACAGGCCCTTATGATGTATTCGCGTTCTCAAAGTCTCGCAGTGCAAGATGGCGGGACTCCATGATGTACTCGCGATCACGCAGCCAGATCCAAAATGGCGCAGCGCACGCAAACCGGGAGGAAAACAACTCAGCGAACTCTTAATCACTGTAAGTCAACGCCGCACGCGCAAGATTGTATTTTTGAACCGCGACCAAGCAAAAAAAATTCGGCAACTAGCAAATTGCGGATTTTTGGGCAAATTTGCGTGATTCGCAGACCGCGAAATTGCCAAAAATCTGCAAATTCCGCGAGCGGAACAAATTTTCCGCCCATGCTTAAAAATAATAATGCAGTCCGTAATGCAAGTACTAATGCGGATCGTAAAAGCAAGTAATAATGCAGTTCGTGATGCAGGTACTAATGCGGATTATAAAAGCAAGCAGGCACGGCCGGTAGTAGGTGCAACTGCAGGGCGGTGACGTGGGGAGGGGCAGGGTGGGGGGTAGTAATGTATGGATTATGGCCTTTAACAGGTAAGTAAACATTTAAATAAATAAAACAAATTTTGTTGCGCGCACTGCATCGCATTTGGTGATGCAGTGCACACAACGAAATTTGTTAAAGAGGGTGCGATCATTGGCCTGGGCGAATATAAAGGTCCTATCCAAGACCCATGGTTCTGCGGATACAAATCCCGGGAGGGGAGCGCGGGAGGGCTTGTGCCTGAGCAGTAGGGGGAGCCGGGTTCCTGGTCTAGGGTTTTGCGAAACATGAGTAGAAAACCAGGGTTATCCGTGCCGATTATTAGGTCCTCGGGGAGAGAGGACAGAACATGCAGCAAACGTGGGAGGGGTTTCAGCATGTCATTCGACCTTCGAAAACATGAGCGAACACATACAACAGACAAACCTTATGCTTGTCCGGCATGTGGGAAGAGTTTCAGCCACGCCCAGACCTTGAAAACTCATCAAAGAATTCACACAGAAGAATGGGCCTCTCCTAGTGCTGGATGTATTGGGACCTGGGCGACTGGATAAGATCTAATGTCCCCGTGTACACACCGGATGTTCACTATCTCTTGTGACATGTACTGTGAGGGGGCTACGTGTTAGGGTTGGATCACGGACTGCCGGCAACCCGAGTCCAGGAGGGCATGGATGGAGGACCCGTTTACCATTACACGTACCCGAAAGGTGTTCCCCATCTCAGCGGAGTATAATACGGCCTTGGGGAGGTAGCCGACTTCCATTGGCTCTTCCTGGGGTTTTCGGCGGGGGTAAAGTCTGGCTATATGACCCCAATGGCCACAGTCAAAACATTGAGGTCCTGAGGGGGTAGGGGGTTCAGGTTTCCAATTGCGAGGCCAGGAAGTCTCTGGCCCCCGCGGGAGTCGTTTCTCGGGCTTAGGAGCCGGTCTGGAGTATTTGTCGGCTTCCCATGCTGGTGTCTTCGGTTGGGCTCTAGAAAAGGTGGCGGCCATTTCAATGGCCTGGGTTGAGTGAGATTATGGTGTTGACGTAGCCACCGCTGGGTGGCGTAGGGCAGGGCTTCAAGGTATTACTCCAAGTAAATCCGGTCCATTATCTCTTCTTTGGAGCTGGTGTTGGGGGTAAGCCATTTATCCGCCGCCATTTTAAGTCTTACGAAAAGGGTTTTCGGATTCTCCCCAGGGGAGCCACGCTCTTTGCGGAACTTCAGACGGTAGGCTTCAGCGTCTAGCCCCAAATGGTCTAATATTATACGTTTCACATCTTGGTATGGGGTGTCCCCGGTGGGGTTGGCCACTTGGTATGCGGCCTGGGCCTCGTCTACTAGGAGGGGGGCTAGAAAAAAGGGCCATTTGCTGACCGGCCATCCACAGGCACGGGCCGCCCTTTCGCAGTTGAGGATAAAAGAATCTGGGTCTTCTCCAGGTTGATATTTTTGCAAGGAGACCCCCGTTGGCCCGTGAGGAATTATCCGCTCTTCACTGCCCCCTACCCGTGTAGCGGCCCTTCTATCCATGACTTTTGGACATCGACTTCCCTGGCTGTTAGGGCTTGAATTAGGATTTCCCGGTCTGCCTGTGCCGAGTTCAGTTGTTGCTCTACAATCCATTCCAGGCGTTCCTGCCCTTTCACTAGTTGCTGCACCACGGTCTCCATTTCCATCTCTCCTATACAGATGGGCACGTTGCCCGCATTCTCCACCACTGTTACGGGTTTGGGAGGAATGGGCAAGAGTCGTGTTCTGGTCAATGAAGGTTTTATTGACGCAAACAAGTAATCAGTGCAGGTTTTTCTGGTGTGTAAGGTTCGACGTGGGGATCGGCTTCGACTCCGTCTTCGGACCTTTGACTTGGGCGTCTCGGCTCTCCTTAGTCCCTCAGGGCTCCTCCTCGCTAGGGGCTCGTCCACGTCCGTGATGGCACACGTTCGATAATATCCAAAAATAAAGAGAAGGGTAGTATGAGGGGAGTGTCCGTAAATATAACAGTGAAGGGAACGGGGAGTGAGGAAGAATCCGTAGTGCAACACTCAGGGCTCTCAGTCGGTGAGGGTTAGTGCTCAAGGATAAGGGTACCGGGACGGAGCGGGAATCCCAATCACTCGTCCGACCCACCCTTCCTCCCAACCCAACCCGCAACTCTCCGTCGTACCTGGGCTAGCCACACACCTCCCCCGGGTGAGTGGCTGGGTGAAGCGAGGTGACGTTGGCCTCCTGGCTCCTCCGTCGATGGTACGGCTCTCTCCCTCCACGTATCTTCCTCCGGTCTATTACTCTTCTCCATGCTGCTTTCTTCTCTCGACTCTCTCTCCGCTCTCCAACCTCTGGTGTACAAGCACACCCTCTTGAAGTCCGCTTCCGCATTTGACGCCGCTGCGTCCTTGGGAGGCCCCGCCCACTCATCTGAGTTCTGTCAGTTAAAGGGCCAGGGTTCTTCGCCGTCCTCGGTTTCCCTGGCGATGTCGAGGTCAACAGAGGGGAGTTCCTTCTGTACCGGGTAACAAACAGGGGGGTGTTGGTGAGTGCCCTTTCGCATAGTCCCCAAATCCGGGAGCGGGTAGCGCCACCCCACTACACTCACCTACTCCTCCCTGGTGTCAGGACACTTTCCAGACCCTGTCACATCCAAACCCAGACAATCAATACACAACCAGGCAGAGGCACGCAGGATATTTAGGACAAGAAACCAGCCACTTCTAAAAGTGTGGTTTCTTAATGCACAATTCAAAAACCATCTTCACAGTAAGATGTGTTATTAAATTCTAAGTTCGGGCACACCAAACTCCATCTCTCCATCTTACGCCTATGGGAAGATATGCTGGAAACATGTGACACAGCGTTCGCCATTCTGTCCTATGGGCAAGATGGCCTTGCAACAGTGAAAAACAAATTTGGCAGTATTTTACTGTCAGGACATGGTACACTCCTCAGTATATGTCCTACCTTTCACATACACTACACCCTGCCCAGGGGGGGTACCTTGGGCCTACTATAGGGGTGTGAACATATTCTGAATACATCCCTGGAGTCCGGGCTCATTCCAGATAGGTGGAAGAATGCTAAAATCCTCCAGCTGCTAAAAAAAAACAAGAGCCGACCCTGAGGCAGCCTCTAATTATAGGTCAATATCCTTTCTCCCCCTCTTTTTGAAGGTTCTGGAAAAATATGTCAATGGGGTCATTACCACCTATGCTGAAGTCAATCATGTTTTCCACGAGAGCCAGTCCGGCTTCAGGTCTAATTTTAGCACTGAAACCACACTTCTTGAGGTCTCGGAGTCCATCAAAGAGACCTTAGACCGGGGAGGGAAGGCAGTGCTGATACTTTTGGATTTATCAGTAGCCTTTGATACCGTGCCCCACGACCTACTCCTTCGGAGGCTTCAAGAATGTGGCTGTAGGGGTATGGTACTCTGATGGTTTGCTTCGTTTCTGGTCAAGCGCCAGCAAACGGTGTTGTCCCCTCCGTTTGGAGCACCCATCCCCCCAAAAGGTGGGAGTCCCGCAGTGCTCAATCCTTAGCCCCACTCTTTTTAACCTTTATATGTCCCCCCAGGTGCATCTGGCCGAAGCGCACAGAGCAAAAATTGTATCTTATGCGGATGACATGCAGCTGCTTTTCACCTGTGACAAAAAGTCAGACTGTAGAGGTGAGGCGATAAATTCCTGCCTCTCTGAGGTGTTCTCCTGGTTCCAGCAACACCAACTTAAGTATAATCCCAATAAATCGGAAATTATACTTTTCGGCCTCCCTTTAGACAACGTGTGGTGAAATTGGTGGCCTCAGGACATGTCCCGTCAAGCACCTCGGGCAAGACTGTGAAACATTTTGGGGTCAGAATGGAGGAAAATCTATCCATGAACTACCCAAGTACAAGCCGTGGTGGGCACATGTTTTGGAGTGCTTAAAATGTTTAGACAGTTCCTGCCCCTTCTGACGTTAACTCATAGACAAACGGTGGTCCAGGCGCTGGTCCTATCTAGATCGGACTACATCAACAGCCTTTACCTGGGTATCCCTGAATACCTGTTAACATGCTTACAGGTGGTCCAGAATGCTGCGGCAAAGGGTATCTTTATGCTTGGGCCCAGAACTAGGATGTTTACCTATTTGAAAACCATGCATTGCCTACATGTCCGCAAGAGGATTCTGTTTAAAACCATGGTCCTAGCTTTTAAATCTCTCCATGGGATGGGGGCCTAAACACACAATTCAAAAACCATCTTCACAAAAAAATGTGTTATTACATTCTGAGTTCATGCACGATAAACTCCACCTCTCCATCTTATGCCTATGGGAAGATATGCTGGAAAAATGTGACACAGTATTCCGCATTCTGTCCAATGGGCAAGATGCCCTTGCAACAGTGAAAAACAAATTTGGCAGTATTTCACTGTCAGGACATGGTACACACCTCAGTACATGTCCTACCTTTAACATACACTGCACCCTGCCCAGGGGGGTACCTTGGGCCTACGATAGGGGTATCTGATGTGCATAAAAAGGGAAGGGTAAGGCCTGGCACTTGTCAGAACAACAAGGCAGTTAACAAACTGCGTGCTGGCACTGAGGTGGCAGGCCTGTGATATTTTTGGGGGGCTACTTGTGTTGGTGGCACAATTAGTGCTGCAGGCCCACTACTAGCATTTGCATTACCAGCCCTGGCACACATAGTGCAGTTTACTAGGGACTTTACTAGTAAGACAAATATACCGTTTATGGACAACCAATTACCATACCACTTTATACAGGGAGCACTTGCACTTTGACACTGATCTGCAGTGGTAAATTGACCAAAGCATCTAAGTCAGCAACACAATGTCAGAAAATGTTCTAGAAGGAAGGCAAAAACTGAAGCCAAAAAGGGCCAAGCCCAACCGATCTTAAGGGACAGAAGTCAGGAAGGGCTATGCAAAGCATCTGTGCAAAAGTCCTGGGGTAACAGTATATTATAACGTGTAAAGTCCACTTAGGCAATGCCCCCATGATCACACCATCAGGGGTCCATTGTTTTCCTCAGATTCCAGAGTTGCCAACTGCAACATCGACAAATTGTCCCACACGGCATGAGAGCGACATCTCTCTCTAAGACTCACAAAGGTTGTAACATTTGCCAAGCAAGTCTATTCAGTTTGCGCTCTGTTTCTCCATGTACCTTCATCAAGGTCTTTTTCTCTGACCTTTTCCCTTGTCTCTAGTACAGTAATGTATCTGTTCTAAACTAACAATGCCTGTGAATACCTGCAAGAAACGTTGAGTTAGCAGAAAATGAAAACAATATTTTATGAAATGCAGCTTGGTGAAATGCTGGCCTGAACTCTTAAGTCAACTTAAACAGTAATTCAATGGCGAACATTTAATTTGTATATGCACATTTAAACATACATGAATATACATTCTAGTACATTGCATAAAGTTAATACTATATGCAACATACAATAAACCTTTAGATTTGATCAGGTGTAGTGTGACTGAGCACTACATTTGAATGCATATATGTGTAACATTAGTGAACACACTACATAAATCTTATTGTTTCTATTAAGAGATCTTATTCTACATATATGAGGATGGTTCCAATCCCAATTACAATTCATTAAGTGATATTCATATGTTAAAGCACATGTTTAGAAAGTCACTTCAGAGTAAGCACATTACCTATTAAACGAGGATGATTTTATTATTCATCAAAACTTCATTAAAACATCTAAAATAGCAGGGTTAAGCACTCACCTGTGAGTACATTCCCTAGTTCTATGATAAGGACACTCTATAATAGTAATGTTAAGTGAAACTTTTTATCAATCATTGCATCAAGTAAGAATATATGCTAAGTGAATGTTCATGTCATGTATATGTTAACTTTTTACGTCGTAATTTGGGACGTGTAAAGAGTGGAGAACTTTGCGCTGCACCACCACCATCCTAGCACCATAGCCCTAAATAAATTATATTTATGCCCCTTCTGATATAATGTCATCGGAGGTGTCAGAGTAAATATGGTTACAGAAATAATGAAAAGACTCATGAGTGAATAGACTCCAGTATCCAAGCAGGAAGAGCCCTAAAGGAGTTGTTCGAGAGCAACATTTCATTACAAAACAAAGAGTGCAATGTTTGCAGTGTGTAGTGCAAATATAAGCACCCAATGAATATGATAAAACCAAAGCAGTGGTAATACAAGATTGAGCTGAGGCCCAGTTGAGGCATAGTTTGGCATAGGTTAGAAAAACATAGCTCTGTATATCTCATCATTTTCATTTTAGATGCAAATGACTCAATATTAAGCACTAAATCAAGCCAGAACCATCAGCCTCCAACTGATCTTTCCCTTCAAAACCAATTCTAGAATCCCATTTATGTCAGTAGAGTAGATGGCAGGAACTATTCTGCCCATTCAGTGGATGGAAGCTGGCTGTCGCCATACCACACAAATGACTATTTATTTTCAGTATAAATAGCCTCTCAAAAGTTTCTGATTGGTCCTCTGTCACTGCTGCTTCAGCTACACTAAAGGCACTTTCTGAAGTCATAGTGTTGGCAGGATATAACCAATATTTAATTACTCATGCACTTAGCGCTGGCCACTGCACCATTTTTCATTGAAAATTGAGTATGTGTCCCACAAAGCATTAGTCTCAGATTCACTTAGTTGCCTATCCCTGCCTTATGTTGCACATTGTACTTTTTATGTTCGTATGGATTTGATCGTTTCTACTGCATTGTGTGCTTATTAAAACCCTTTTTTTTAAACTTTGCTTTACAGGGCCCAATTTTAATTTTGCTTGGGAGAATCATATATTTGAGAATTTTTGGCGGCCTTCTTCTTTTAGCCATTTCTTGATGCCATCTTGGGATTCAGCAGTCCAGTTGTTTTGTAGATAGGTCTGGAGGGGATGAGTGGGCACTTAAAGATGGCTGCGGCAAGGAGAGAGGCGCGCGACGATCCAAGATGGCCGCAACTTGACAAGCTCCATTTCGACAAGCAACTCGTGAACGAACGGCAGTCTCCGCTGCAGTTTTCCCGCATTAAAACAGCTGATTTCACCGTCAGAAGTGTACAACCTCACATGGGCAAGTTTTTGTTTTGAAATGTGGCTTTTTAGGCATGTTATGTCCTAAATACTATCCCTCTGACTAGCGACCGCCATTTCTTTTTCTCTACACAGCATTTTTCTTCGTCTTTCCTCACTGCCACCTTGTGCCATGCATTTACGGGTCCTCTCCTCTATAATATGGAAAGGAACTCTTGTGTTTTATTGGGCTGGAAAGTCCTCATTGTACTTCTGCTGTGACTTTTACAAATTACCTCAGGTACACATCTGCCAAAAGGGTTCACATTCCATCTGAGCATTGTTATAATGGATATGCACTTATTCATTTGATAGCTTTGGCGGTCTGTGCTGCTTATATACTGTCTAAAAACACCACTGGGTTTGGGCTCCCAACAGTAAGGCCAAGCCACTGACTAATATAGAACAAAACAACTGCCAGTACTGTTCCCTTCAATACTTCTGTATTAACACTGACACATTGGAACTTAACACAATATGGGTACTAGACTTGTAATTCTGTCTGAATAAATCTTTATGTTTTATTTTTATTTCTCAGTACATTAAATGGTTAAATTTTCACCAATTCTGCATTTTGGACATCTACATTACATATACAACAATATTTACATTTCATTAAAAAACTTACATATTCAAAAGCATTCCATACACATTGTCATTCATCCTTGTCAAACATTCAAACACAGCACTCTCACATTCACAACAACAAGATTTTATTTACAATTCATTTTGTAATTTGGACTTTTTTACATTAATAAAAGAACCATAGTAACCACTTTTACAATGAAATTCACTAATCACATCAATTTGGAGCAATGTTGTTCAATTTCATATTCTTATGGCTCAACAAAAATAGTCTACACGTTTCGAGCTCCTGCTTGCTATGGAGTTCTCATCAGGACCAAAAAGCTGTGAAAAGAGCAAAAAGACCGTCTGTAAACCTCAAGATCTTAGATATCAATGTGTGAAGCTGCCCACTTTTTGCAACTCTACCTCTTACCTTATACAGTGAAAAGCCAGGCTTACTAACCACAACGCTGGACACTAAAATGGAAAGTGAGTGAAACATCATCACTACTTTGAATAAGCTGCTCTATAAGTACACCACCATCACATCTTATTAAGGGGTACTTACATCAAACAGATCCATGCATTCTCATCGGTAGTTGTAAATAATGCCGGTGACCTAGGAGGTAACAAAGCGGTTTACATTACACCTTGTAATTCAAAACATAGTTAGAGAAGAAGGTTAAATGAATGGGGGACTTACTCATTTTGTGTATTTTGAAGAGTTGTTTTATCAGTAAAGCGGACACTCGGGCACACCTAACAAAACAACTGAAGCTATTTAGCAAACTAATAACCTTGTGGAAAACGGCCTCAAAGATTCGACCGTGGAGGCGGCGTTGCCTTACCTCTGAGCACCGCTGTTCAAGCAGAATGATTACGGCGGCGTTTCCTTCAATGGTGAACTGCAAGCGCCATCCGAACTGTTAGCTATTTACAGAAGCCCCTTCCTGGTTTAAAGGATCATGGGGCATGTAGTTTGTTGGCAATTAGAACTACAAAAATTCGATGTGTTATCCTTCCTGGAAATTACTGCTTTGTCATCATGGAGTGGACTTGATGTGCCTCTTGTGCTGGTGGTTCACGACAATTCAACGTAATGTGTAAAAACCTGAGGCAACAGAACTGCTTATTGTTAACGGAATGCTCTTCCTGACCTGGGGGATCATGGGGAATATAATTTGTTTGCGCAACAGGCTGTGGTAGTTCTGTATGTTTTTTTATGACTTTTAGTCATTACTCGTAATTGGCACTTAGTAAAGAATCTCCATGAAACATTGAACAGTGTCCCGTTATTTGCCTTCAGAAAGGATCGCAGTATCGTAAACCAATTGGTACAAGCGGCACTCCCCCAAAAAGATACAATCTCAATGAGAGCTTTTGTAGGTATACCTCCTATTCAAGGACACCACAAGTGTGGGACTTGCATTTGTTGTTCTACTACTGAAGAAGGCTGTGTGTTTGAACATAACAACATCTTTTGGAAATATGAATCGTTTACAGATGTAGAGAAAACGTGATGCTCAGGATGTCATAGCCAGGGTTGCTGGCCTTACCAAAGAAGTTGAACAGCTCAAGAAGACCTCAGAAGATTTGGAAAACCGCAATAGACACAATAATCTGCGCATTTATGGTTGGTCCTCTTTATGGTATTCCGGAAGGATCTGAAGGGTCGGACATCATCCAATTCCTGCAGACTCTGGGTATAAAGTCTTCTTTTCTCAAGATGTCTCAAAGCCAACTGCTGCTCAATGGATAGAATTTCTGGACCTGAGACCTGCGCTGAGATCAATGAACGCTCGCTATGGCCTAATCCATCCCTGTTTTTTCAAAGTAACTTATAAAGAAAGAACCTTCAGCTTTGAAGATCCTGCTGACCATCCATACTCACAAGGGAGAACTTATGGAACTGAGCAAAACTTAGTTGTTCTGTTAATTGCTTGTTGTTTTTTATAGTCAAATTCTCCCTTCATATTTTGTCTGTTAATGTAACAATTTCTCTGTTCTTCTTCTTCCTTGTCTCGCAGGTCTCCTCTCTGCAGTTTTCTTGTATACTCCTCTTCTTCGTATCACCCCGTTGTCTGTAATGTACTACTCATTTCAGTGTGTCCACCAAGGGATCTTCCCTCTTTCTTCACTGTCTGCAAGTACTCTTATCCCCTGGTGTGTTAAGGGGTCTCTCTCAATTAATAACGTTACTCATTTCACTGCCATCCCTTCCTAATTTTTTGGTAAGTTCCCTTTAGTTGTCCTATTCGGTTACCTTTAGTCTTCGGACTCCTTTTTCCTTCATTTATTTTGTCATAATTATTGTATGGGTAATCTTGTTTGTTTCTCTTTCTCTTGCTTGTGCGGCTGTCTTGTTCCTCTCTGCCCCCCTCCCACAGTAATGTCTCTTGGTCAAGTGTCCTCTATGACTAAAGCCACTAAGCTTTTTGTCATCCCTCTTTTGTTTTCTCCTCTTGGGGGATTGTATCTCCCTATTTTCTCCTCTTTTCTATATTTCACCTCTTCTTTTTTCCCTACTTCTCCTCTCCTTTCCTCCCCCTGTATGCCTTTTGTCTTTTTATTTTCTTCCCTTTCTTTCAGGCAATCACTTTCCTATTCACTCTTATTACATTTTTCTTCTTTTTTAATTCAGCTTCTGATTCTTTATTGTTTTCTCAATTCACTCTTGTCTCTCTTTCTATGGTGGTCTTAGGGTTCAATCTCTTCCTTGTTAACTTTTCTATAAGATCTCAACCTTGCCTACCTATTTCTATCCTGTCTACAACTCCACTATTCTTCAAAACCTTTCCCCTATCTGTTCTCCTATTCATCTGTAATTTCCAAAGATAACTGCACTCCGTGTCACTTCTTGGAATGTTAAGGGTATTCGCAACCCTGTTAAGAAACAACGTGTTTTATCTCACTTAGCAAGGCTAAATGTCAAGTTGCATTGCTGCAAGAAACTCACCTTACGCTTAAAGAATTGTCTTCACTGCGCAAACAGTGGGTGGGCGAAGCCTTCTGCTCTCCGGCAGTGAACAACAAAATGGCGTTATTATTTTGCTTCATAAATCGTTATTCATTCAGTTAAAAACTGAGCTTCATGATACTAACGTAGATGGTTGTTTTTGAATGTTATTGTTAATAATACAAATTTATCTTTCTGCAATGTTTACGGTCCCACTGGTTTAGACTTCTCCATGCTCCTCTCCTCACATGCGACTGATGATTTAATTGTTAGTGGCGATTGTAATCAGCTCATGGACCCCTTTTTAGATTGGAAATCTCAAGCCAGATATGTACCTACTAAGATGCAAAAATCCTTTTACAAAGCTATCTCCTCCAGAGGCCTTATAGACTCCTGAAGGATTTCCCACCCTGATATATTAGAATTCTCCTTTTTTTCTCCTGTACATGCATCACATTCCCGCATAGATTATATTTTCCTCACTCAACACACTTTCCAATTCATGACTAATTCAGAAATTGGTTCTATCCTTATCTCGGATCACGCTCCTGTCATACTGTCATACAGCGCCTAGAGACCCTTACGGGTGATTGTGCGCTTTACAAATGTGGATTATTATTATTATATCAACTATCCCTCTTCCATTCCTACCACTCGGCGTTGGCATTTCAATAACTCCCTTCTTCTAGATCCCCAGTTTACTGAGCACTTTACTCTTTTTATGGATGAATTTTTCCAACATAATCTTCACTCCACATCTCAATTTCACTTTATCTTGGATGCTTTTAAGGCCGCCGCCAGAGGTTTCATTATCGATTTTGCCTCCCGAAAGAAAGAAAAAAGCTTTCTATCAGTCTTCACATATTCTCAAACAAAGAAAAGAGCTTGAACATCTTTTTTTACCACCACTTCTTCTGATGCACTTTCCTCCCTCATTAAAGCGAAAATGGAATACAATAAACACAGATGGGATGCCGCAGGCAATAACGTCCTTAAATTAAATGCAAAAATGTATGGTGGGCGCAATAAGGCAGGTAAATCCCTTGCGAACTATCTCAGAATCAAAAAAACAAAATCACTGTTATTGCTGATATCCATGGGGATAGTCATTTCACTGATGACAAGATTCTTGACTGCTTTGTCCAATATTACTCCTCTTTATATACTCCGGAATCAACCCCTTCTTCTACTCAAATTGATTCTTTTTTGCAAACTATTCCCAAATCCCCGGACACTCGTATAGACCTCTCCTCCCTCGATGTACCTATCTCCGAAAAAGAGATACTCCATGCCATTACTCTTCTACCCAAAGATAAATCACCTGGTCCGGATGGTTTCACTGTTTGCTTCTATTTTCCTTTTAAGACCATTTTACTACCACACTTATCTTCATTAATTAATAATTTTCTTACCATGGGGGAATCCAAGGGTTCTTTTACACAGGCGATGTTATGTTTACTCCCCAAGTAAGATAAGGATCCATCGTTCTGTAAAAATTATCGACCCATCTCATTAATTAACACAGATTGTAAAATATATGCAAAAATGTTAGCCATTCGAATAAACAATGTCATTCCTGATCTTATCAATATCTATCAATCTGGTTTTGTTAAAGGAAGATCTATTACAGATAACTCAAGAACTCTTCTTAATATCATTTCCCTTGCTTCAAAGATGGATTCCCCAGTATCACCCTAGATGCTGAAAAAGCAATTGATAGGGTTAGTTGGGATTTTATGATTGGGGCACTTAGGTGGCACGGTTTCACCTGTCCAACACATACTCTTCCCAATTTCCCTTGCTTAAGCATGCCCTAACCACCTTTATATCCCAGCATAGTTCCCTATCCACTGTTGTCCCGCCATATTCCACTCCACCAGATTTCACTACTCCTCTCAAAGCTTCTGCTATCTACAAAATACTTTCTCGCCCCACTACAGATAGGCTCAAATCTAAACTTGAGCTTACTTGGGAAAGGGATTTATTGCAGGAATTTTCCTTTCCAGTTTGGGACTCCATTTGGTCTAATATACACACTGTTTCTCGTTCTGCCAGTACCACAAAGACTCTATATTTTTTTTATAATCGGCTCTTTTTACACCCTCTGATTATTTAAATTCAAAGCCTCAGACTCTAATAAATGTTGGTCCTGTTCATGTGCTGATAGTGATTTTTTTCATATGTTTTTTCATTGTCCGTTGGTCAAATCCCTTTGGTCTCATATTTGGTTCAAGCTAAATTATATCTTATGTACGAACTACCCCTTTGATATCATTCATATTTTCCTGGGTGGCTCTTCTCCCATTTGGAATGTTCAATGTACTGTTCGTTAATTTATAGATTTGTACATAGGTATTTCTTTACAAATAATTACAACAAATTGGAAAGATACCTCAAAGATTTCATATAATGCATGGTGGAATCTGTTGTGTCATCACCATAGACTTGATCGTGCTTTTGCTACTACTGTACTTCTTATGATCAAAAAAGACTTGTTATGGTTACCTTTAACTGCTTTCCTTTCTAGACATGTCCCTTAAAGTTCCCTTATAGTCTCTGAGTTTGGTTGCCTTTTCTTCTCTCTTCTCCCTTCTCCCTCTTTCTCCTTTTCCTTCTTTTCCCTCCCCTCCTTCTCTCATCACAAAATATCCTTTAAAATCATTTTCCCTTGGTACAATTTCTAATTTTCCCTTTTTTTTTTTGCTCTACCAATATATTGTGTTATCCTTCGATCTATTTCAATACTTTTTATATTGTAATGATGTTTTACATGGTTTATCTTATCCAATAAAGCTTTCTAAACAAAAAAAAAGATGGCTGCGGCACAGAGGCAAGGCAGACGCATGCAGGTGGTGCCCCACTGACATGCTGTCGGTGTCTGCCCCCATCCAGCCCCACTACCCAACAGTTTGTGGTCAGAATCCATGCAATTTACATCACTGCCTCTGTCCAGGGATGAGATCAACAATAAACTTTTAATTCACTTCAGGTGGATGGTCTTAGCTCCTGTCTGAAATGTAATTTTGTCATCTTTGGAGTAGTGGAAAATGTAGGTCATAAAGATTTGCCCCCTAGGGTCCAGACGGTTGACCATATTTATAGCTCTATATCTTCATCTGTAAGTACTTTTCATGCTGGACTCATTAAAGTGTGATGTCTCCCCAAACATAGTCATCAAATCTTGACCACCTCTCTGATCTCCTTATGACTTCCTATTTATCATGGAGTGATGGCTTATGAGTTGGTTTAACCCAGATATCGCAGCTTCCCTCCCATCAAGCTATTACACCATTTGCTGTGATAGATCGAAGGGATGGGATTAGCCATTAATTTTTGCGCGCAGTTTCAGTACACGAAATTTGGGGTTGAGTATCTTAAAGATGCGTAGAGTTTCTGCTTCTGTTTTACACGTAATCAAACTAGCTCAATTGCTGGAGTCCTCATTTGCCACCCACCTGGACCCTGCTCCAGTTTCCTGAATCTTCTAAGAGATGTGTTGATTCCTCCTGTGCTTCATTTATAGATTATTTCAACTGGCATGTAGATGACCCCCTCAATTTGGATGGTAGGAGCTTTATTGATAACTTGGCAGTACTGAAGCTCCTTTAATATGTGACCGGTCCGACTCGTATTGCTGGCCACTCACTGAATTAAATCTTTACTAATCATTTTATGTTTTTTACTGACACTCCTGAGTTTTGAGTATGGTCAGACTACCCACTCATCCCCAATAATACAGGAATAAATCATTGCCCTTCAGGTAAAAGCCCCATTGGGTCGATTAATGTCAGTATTCGGAAATGGGGCAAAATTCCTTGTGAAAGCCTGACTAATCACCTGGCACAATCTTCTCCTTGTCCTACGGGTGATTGTCTAAGGATCTTGAGTTTTGTAATTGTTGGATATAGGATGTCATAGACAAATTTGCCCCCATGATTAAGCCTGGTCCGCATCCCTTAGGTAATTAAGCACCATGATTTACAGTACCTTTGGCTAAAGATAAATGTATTTGTAATCAGTTTGAAAGAAAGTGGAGGTCTGAGAACAGCCTAGATAAAAACGTTCATATAGATCTTTTCAGAAAGTATCATATTTTGATTTAAGAGGCAAATAAATCGTTTTTCAGCTCTCAGATTGAACTAGCTAAGTCATTTCTTCATCTCAAAGCCTCTGAAAAAGATGTTCTTTCTATTCAAACACTATGTGATAATCTAATTATTTTGAAGAAAAAATCCAGAACATCCAGGTGAGTTTTAATAATAGTAATAAACGGGGTAAAAGCAGGATTTGACAATGACGTTCACCTGGAAGTTAACACAGTATTTGCAATCACTAATTTGAGAGTGCTGCAAATAAGGGAGGAATGTTTACCTTACATTTACATTCAGACAACCTAAGCCAGTGGTCCTAAACCAAGTTATACAAAATCCTTTGGCACACACTATATACAGGTTATATGTTAAAGATTTTACAATATTATGTACGTCAATAATGCACTTGAGTATTTTCAACGCCACACAAATGTTTGATACAGGTTATATGTTAAAATTTTCTCAGTATTATGTACGTCAATAATGCACTTTTCAACTCAACATGAAAGTTTGATGTTCCAAATCTTGGACTTCAGAGATCATTTATTGCGGATCCTTGTCAATGTTTAAAACATAAAAATCTTTCCAGTAGCCATAGCCAACACGTGTTTTGTCGAATTTATCGACTTCATCAGGGCTTTGTGTCTCTCTGTAATCAATGTAAAGCACAGCTTCATAGGGGAGGTCAATATACCTCCCTAATCCCTTCCACCGAGCTGTATGTCAATACTCCAAGGCAGTAAATTAAAAATCATGATGGTACAATTACAAGACCAGAAGTAGACTAGTCTGTCTTCTGCCAAAAGTGGTAGTGTGGTCTATTCTAATTGTCACATTGCCAGTTCCATATGTGTCACCTCTTCAGAGTTCGATGTAGCACAGTGGGATGCTCTGTATCGGTGTTCTGACGACACTACCACTTTTGGCAGAAGACAGACAATGGTGGTTTATTGACCTCCCCTTTATAACACGGCTGTGCTTTACATTGATTACAGAGAGAAACAAAGCCCTGATGAAGTCAAAACATTTGACGAAACGTGTTAGCTACGGCTACTGGGAACAATTTTATGTTCTGAACATTGACAAGGATCCGTAATAAATGGTCTCTGAAGTCCAAGATTTGGAACATCAAACTTTCATGTGGAGTTGAAAAGTGCATTATTGACGTACATAATATTGAGAAAACTCTAACATATAACCTATATATAGTGTGTGCCAAAGAGTTTTAATAATAGTTTTATTAATAGTATTGGTAGGACCTCCATCTCCCCAGGTCCAGGAGAGGACTTATTGCCACCTAACTCTACTTTGGGCATTTTTCAGCACATTTACTCTATTGTGTTTTTATCTGGGAGCCTAAATCGATATTCCTATTTTATGCCCTTGTCCGGTTATAATCACTACTATCCATACAACGGCATAATAATCATATCCATATTCAGTCGTAGCACGTGCTGTCACATTAAGCAAGGCTACTTCCCCGGCCCCCTAGAAAGCACAACGAGTTCTCTAAACAATCCAAACCTCCAGCAACCTGGGAAATCCCCCTTGCTTTTGTTTTGATTTCATCCTAGAACTCCTGTAAAGCACTGTAAGAACGGCCAGTTCTTAGTGACATCTTTATTGATGTCTTATGTCCAACCTTACGTCAAACCCGGCACCTTTCAGGTATAAATATACCAACGTTGCCTTAAGCAAACACACGGTGGTGATTTGGAGCAGAGCAGCTATCTACTTGCCCGAGAGCCCAGCTGATGCGAGAGCCCACGGACGCTGCCCCTCCTCTTTGACGCACTGAGAGAGACGCTGTCTTTTCTCTTGCCGAGAAATCCAGCTCCGGTGTTTCCAGATACCTTCGCGGGTTACTGGGATATCGAGTCCTGAGAGAGAGATACCAGACCTCCTGCTTTCTAATACCCAGGTACGGAGCTGACTAAACCCTTAAAGAGAATTATTGAGTTAGATTCTTGGCAAAACAAACTTAACTTAAACTGCTACTTACTTACTCCTTCCCACGTATTAGGCTTAGGTCAGGTACACAGGGGTAGGCGTATTTAGAAGCACCAGTTGAGTACGTTAGTCAATGTATATAAGTATGTATATATTTTATCTATTTTAAAGTATCATATGGCTAAGAAACCATATCAATGCTTTTACAGTATTATTTTATAATCCTCCTTTTACTGTACGCACTTTACTTTACTATGAGTATTGCAATCGTGGCAATTCATTTCTCTTGTATGAGGAAGAAGACTGCTCAATAAATAACAACCTTTTATTGAAAACGCCCGTCTTTCTTTTCTCTGCACTCTGGTGAAACTAAGTATGCACACTTGACTGAGTGAAATAGCTGTCTATTGTTTTCACACGACTCTAGAGATACACTCTTATTCTGAGAGAGCAAAGTTGTCATGTTATATGGTTGTCAGAAGCTAATCCCTTCTTGTCTATCCAGGGAGGTTAAACTCCTCCTCGTTTACTCGAGAAAGTTTCTAGTGACCTCTGAGCTAGCTGGCAAAAAAACACTTAAGTCTAATATAGTCAGTAGAGACCTAGTTGAACTCAGTCCTACGTCTACACTGCTGAATATATTATTCCAATGCGCAGAGCCTATTGGGCCTATAGGAACTACCCTACATGGCGCCCAACGTTTGGTAAGGCGATAAATCTAACGCAAGACGTTAGAGTAACTCAGTCATGCTTTTTCACACAGACCCTTTTCCCGTAAATACTCCAAAAGACGTCTGGAGTGGGTAAAAGGTTAAAATCCGCCGGAACTTAGTAGGAAGAGATTCCTATGTATAGTTTTTGGTATAGTCAACGTTGAAGGATACAGTGTTCCAAAATATTGTGCACCTAATCTTTGTTTCCTTGAAACTTGGTCTGCAACAAAAACCTTTCTGTCAGTAAAAAAAGTCAGAAAATGAAGAAGAAAGGGAGGCAGCTAGAATAGCAGCTTGACTCCTAGAGGATGACACAAGTCTCCTACAGAATGACCCGAATGCTATACTCATTCCGGTCAACATAAGAAAAACTATAACTCTTAAACTTATAGAAAATGGACTAACACCAAGAGGTGGAATAGTCGTATTCGTAATTGAGGCCCATGAATATCGGCAGACAGAGGTATTCTATTCATGGATAAACTTTCCAGCAGCAAACGCTGTCACACACGAATTCCACTATTACAAAATAGAGGAACCTCCGGATGAGTACACCCCTTTCGAGGAGGTGGAAATCCCATTAAAATACCAAGAGCACCTGCTCTGGTTTAAAGGCGCCCTAAAACATAATAATCACATCACAAGGCTCGGTCCACTAGGTAGACCAGGAGCAACGTGGCCGGTTCTAGCCAGCTACACACCACATCCCGACATTGAAAAAATGTCAGTACCAGAACTTTTAGCCCCGCTAAAACAACTGATTAAAATACATAGACAATTAGTTCAATATGTAATGCGGACTACAATAGTCCAACCAGCTATCAACATTCCACAGCTGACCCCTCATCAGGGGAACACAAACAAAATAACACCACAGAATATACAATCCTGTCTTGGTAAAACACCCGCAAAACGGGAACAAATTCCATTCTGGTTAGCACAAAAAATCACTCAAATAGAGGCAGTATTTCCGGATACTACCCCTACTGAGAAACACAGAATTCTGACTATCTGTCTTCCAATGGGGATCGCACCACATGTGGAGGACTGTGACACTTGGGGCACAGTCTTTGCTTCCATTTACACAAAAACGCATGGTGTTCCGTCCATGGCGGTTATACCAGATGTGCTAAGACAGATTCAAAATGAATACGGTCCATAACCTGCTTTAACTCTGGGTATGAAATTACTGAAAGACTTCAAGCAGGTCTCGGCTATATTATTAGCCAACATAAAAGGAGAAGCAGCATCTGTAGCGATCCGTCAGAAATTGAAAGAAACAGATATAGCAGACCAACCAATTGAACTTGCCAGAATCATAGAAAAATCCTATGAAGAACTAGGAAGAGATAGTTTGGGTGGGAAACCAGTAAAACCCCAACTAACTGAAAATCCTGAAAAAATATTTATTAAAAATAATATAAACACTCCAAAAAAGAGCTGGGATGGAAATAAACAATCCACTCCCAAAGAAAAAAGATTCCAGTCCAGAGGAAGGTCTCCTCGGCGGAGAAAAAGATCTCCGGACCAAGGACACAAGTCTCCCCAGAGGGAGCCCTCTGAGAAAAGATACAACCTTAGAAATAGGGATAATCTGAAAAAGCCTGATAGATATCAAGATATTGATACACATCCCTCTCGATCTTTTCAGACTTCCTCGCAGAAATCGGAAAGAAGAGGACGGTCAGAACACAGGGAAGAGCACGTCAAGTCCAAAGACAAAGAACCTGTTCAACAAAGTAAAAAATTACAATTTCCAAGAAAGAAGATAGCCAGTATTAAAATAATTAAACATGCCGAGGATACTGAGAACACAACTGAAAAACGGAGAGTGGGCCCAGACAATGCTAGACAGCGCAGCGGAAGTGACCATAGCTCGCAGGATCCTGATGAATCTTCTGGAGACAGTGGACACGAATGAATACATTTAAGTGGAAACTGCAGGTACCAGAGTTAGCAAACCTCATAAAATATATGAAATAAAATTACGTATAGAGGGAGATAAGACTAGGAAAGTAAGGGGTCTATTTTGGGATAACCTTTCTAAAGGCTATGACATCCTTTTAGCTGAGAAAGACTGGCCACCGGAGTTTGTCAGGGAGTGCCCTAATGGCGAAGAAATGATTATGCCTGTCTTCTCAAATCATATTCCAATTCAAAAAAAATATACATATGCAAGAAAATGGGCAGTAGCCCAAGCTCCTGCATTATATAAAAATAATGTAGGATGGGATGAGGACTCTCCTCCTCACAAAATCCAGTTAAAATGTCAACCAACTGCACAAAGGCAGTACCCAATTAAGCAAGAAGCTAAAAAGAAAGTCAGGGAGATCTTAGATCAACTTGAATACCAGGGGGTGATTGAAACAAGCACCTAACAAATGAACAATCCTATGTTTCCTGTCTCCAAGCCAGACGATTCATATCGTGTAGTTTTGGACTACAGACACCTTAACTCATGTTGCAAGACATTTGCAGTACAAAATTCACACAGTGCACCACTAATGAATAACATCGTGCACAAAAAATACAAAACAACATTAGACATCTCTAATGGATTCTTTTGTCAGAACATAGCACCTGAAAGCAGGTACTTGACCGCTTTCTCAATAATGGGGTCACAGAAACATTTCTGTCGACTCCCACAGGGATTCAAGAATAGCCCAGGATTATTCTCAGCAAGGGTAACAGAGTTACTACAAATATATGATGATGAGGCATTATCTTATGTCGATGACATCTATCTAACAGATGATGACCTGGATACTCACTTGAAAAGAGTGAACACCATAATACTTGGGTTTGCTGCAGAGGGTTACAAATTCAACTTTAAAAAGTCACGAATTGCCCATCTAACAGTCCTGTTTTTAGGATATGAATTATCAAGTGAAGGCAAAAGCCTAGCAGACAATTTCTTAGAGAAATGTGCTGTACTCCAAGCACCAGAAACGCTGAAGAACTTACAATCAATACTAGGTTTCCTGAATTTCGGAAGAACATACATTCTAAATTATGCAGAGAGGGTTAAACCTCTCTATGAATTAATAAAACCAGATTTTAAACCAATCAATTGGACTCAAAAACACACAGAAATTTTGGAGATCATTGCAAGCAGACATGTTAGCTAAAACAAAATTGCAAACTTGCGATAACACACCCAACCTTGTAATCCGAGTCATCCCAGGAAGATGCGGATTCACGTACCTGACCTCTAATGAGGGAGAAAAGGTACCAATAGCTTACAAATCACATTTGTACACACAAGCTGAAAAAACATTCAGTCTTGCAGAAAATGTTGTAAATGCGGTTCAAACAGCTGTAGCAAAAGAAAAAGCCCAAGCCGAAGGCAAAAGGATAACTGTTTTAACAGCAGAATCAGCCTTTGAGTCATTAACAAGCCCACGTAATTTAACTACCGTGGCATTAGATCCAAAATGGATACAATGGGAAAATTCTCTTGCTACAGAAAAAGTGAAATACTATTTTGACCCGAACATAAAAAAACTGACAGAGCTAGCATATGAAAAAGAATATCCTCTGCCAATCGAAATTCTGCCCTTACAACAGTACGCCTGTGTAATATATACAGACGGATATGCAGAACCCTCAGTTTGGGGAAAGCAAGCTTACAATGCTACGTGCGAGGTTGTTAAATGCCGGTGGCACGGAGGCAAATTGAGACCACTGGTAACTATGTCTCAATCTGTAAAAGACAATTCATGTCAATAAACTGAATTAATAGCTTTAAAAATGGCGCTCGATATTGCCGATCGCGAATTCCCGACACTAATAGTGTGCGATTCGTATTCCTGCGTCAAGTCTTACAATAATGACTTGCAGAACTGGGTTCAAAATGGTTACAAAGATGACACAGGTGCCACAATCAAGCAAAAAACACTTTGGGAACAAACAGTTCTTTTACAAAAAGAACTACAAAAGACTCACGTGATACATACACTGAGTCATCAGCGTGATGGCGTTCACGTTGCAGGGAATTCATTGGCTAATACAGCCACAGCGGAAGCAACTAAACCGGCTACCGTAGCCACAAAAAAGCGTTCAGATAAATACATAGACGGGGAAACCATGCTGGCGGTAAAAACGTCTTTTAAAAGCGACTGTGCAGCACTACCCGTGAACTATCCACTCAATTATACATACATAATCGATGCAAACTCCGTTCCTTTTGCTCGAATCCCTGGAGTGGGGGATAGAGTAATTCCAAACACGAACAGGAGAGTCTTGTTAATAGCAGACGCACACATGGGTGAAGGTCTAGGGCACCGAAAGATCAAGGAATCTCTGAAGGAATTACAATCAGAATACTGGTGGCCGGGAATGAGCCTGCAACATTACAAATTTGTAATGAGCTGTCAAAACTGCAACAGAGATCGCAGTGGCAAACCGGCCGGAGTAGTGCCAGGACCCCAATTAGAGAGCATAAGGCAATCTATACGCATGATCAAACAGGAAGGATGCGTCCCATTGTATATTATTGAAGACTAAATTCACTTAAAATGTGGCCCCAGCGCTCGGCTGATGCAGAACTGTTATAAAAGATTTGCGAGTCTATATCTGCACATACGCAATTGGCATGCTACATTCTGACCAGGGACCTGCTTTTAGCTCTCGAGCTTATAAGGAGGCCATGACCAGCATGGGCATTGCATTGCGGTACTCTTGTCCCTTCCATCCTGAGGGAAATGGGATTGTGGAAAGAAAAAACCGAGACATAAAGCAATCTATAACGGCGAGGGTATTAGGTTCGGGTGATGGGTGGGTCCAACATTTAACAAGTGTCCAACGTAGTCTTAATAATCTGCCAAGAAATTCTCTAAAAGGTTTCAGCCCGTATGAACTATTGTTCGGTACTAGAATGCATATTCAGGACTTAGATAGTCAGACTTCAGTGGTAGAAAAAAAATGCTTTGATATCAAAGATCGTTTGGCTATTTTACAGGACTTGAATGAAACAAGAAAAGACCTGAGCAACGTAAAGCTAAAACAGCAGCCAACAGCCACTGAAGAAAAACCACCTGTCCCAGCAAGGCCTGTCTGGATTCCAAAAATTGGGGATCTGGTCAGAGAGAAAATAGCGGTGAAGAAGGAATTTGGGCCTTCTTACAGAAAAGCAGTACCTGTCTTAGCTGTCAGCGGAACAAGATCAGTTGTACTACCGCCCCTTGCTGGTAAAAAGGAGAACCGAGTTGTATCCATCGACCTGGTAAAACCACAATCATGTGGCCAATAATAAGTAGTAGGCCCAGTGGACTCCCAAGATGTAGCAGAACACCAAAACTTGCTACAATACAAGAGGTTCAAACTGAGAGACTAATCACATTTGTTAAACCTACAGTGAATAAAAAAGGACTATGCAACAATGCCATGGAACTTGTGCCTCTTGAAACCCAAATTGCAACAGTTCATCAAGAAACATCAGTCTACAACGATGTAGCCTCAGACTATGCTAATGAAACAAAAGATGCAAAATCAAATAAAAACCCTGAAGCAATTCCAACAATTGACAGAACTGCATCTAGCTACTTCATCAATTTCGATGACTTTTCTGAGGATCCAAGCGAGCCTGAAGAACAGCCAACAACAAAAACTTTTAAAGACAAAGTAACTGAACTCTTTCATCAACTCAAAGAAACCTATCTGATTTCTCCATGGATTGAATTTTGGATAGTGCTAGGTGTACTTTTCCTCCTGCTTTGGCTCATCATGATTCTCTGTTTGGGAAATTTTATTGAAGGAAAATACAGTACAATGGACACAGCAAGTCAGAACATCAACTTGGTCCTAAAGCCACACAAGTCATCTCACATCGAGGAAAGAGAACTATCATCCGTGAATGTCACAGCCAATCCACTACCCGGCGGTGTAGCTTGGGACAAAACAGATTACGAAGTCTATGGCCCAGTCGAGCTCTTGAAGTATCCACACCAGTTTAAGGTTTCATTAAGTGACTTTGTAAAACCGAGTACGTTCTCTGATGATTGGGACTTTGAAAGTATTAATGATATGATGTCAGATTTAGTTATGTCAGCAAAATTTAAAGAACATGATTATTTACAAGGTTCATCGAATTATGAAGAAATGTACTGCTACAACCATTTTGCACATCATTTTTTGCATAAATCTGCTCAACCTAGAAATGTTTTTAATTATAACCAATGGGAACATTGTGCAACTCCACCAAAAGGCAGTTCAAAAACATTTTATGAGAAATTCCCATATTTTTCAGGATTTAACACAAGTAAAGCAGAAACGTTTTATTTTAAAATGTCAAATAAGACAGGAATGAAAACAATGCTGACAAACACTAAATTAATCTATTCAGAAACATTTTATGAAAAAATGACTACATTTGATTTTGATTTTTGGATAAACAACATTGAAACAAAAACCATCTGGGGTACCAAAGATTGGCAGGTCCAAGGTTTAGAATCATTATTTAGAGCCTGCATGATCCCAGAACAAATTATATTCTTGAATGACACCATTCAACAGACAACCTGTCTTGGCCTAGCCAAAATTAAAGACTTAAACAAACCGTCTATTCCAAGGCCAACACCTGACAGTAATAGCACTACAGATGTTGAGATAGACGTGTCCCATATTTTTAACCAAAACAGAACACATCCTGATTGGAAAAAATGGTTGATCTGGCCCACAGACACAAACAGTTGTCAAGATAGATTCCTGAACAAATTACAGGGGTTCAAATTGACCAGGCCAGACCCTAGATACACCCAGAGACAACATCCAGGGATAGTTACAACATACAGTGCAGGAAAACTCTGCCTCGAATGGCTACACACATCCACACTGGCAGAAATTAAGCAACCCTTGACTTTACTTAAAGACGGTGCTGACTTGCGTGATTTCTTAATGGGACCGCGCAAACAGCGTCAAAAACGTTTCATAGCGGCCGGAATATATACGCAGCTTACAATGAAGCTTGGAAAGAAACGCAAATACAAACAGCAGAAAAAATACGGGAAATTGACCGTATCAATTTGGAAAAATCACTTTCTGTTGTGGACAATGAGTTAATGACTCTGTCTTCCAGAATATATTCACTGGACAGTATTGTATCATCTGCTATTGATATAATAGAGCAGGACTTACTAATGTTACAACACGGTCAGTCCCAATTGCGTTCTATTGTACAGCTTGGCTGGACGTTGCAAAATCTGCGTTCAGGCTACGTGCCCTGGCATTTAATCAACACAACGTCACTATTCTCTATCTTTAACCTTACTGAAGCACAAATCAGCTTGGCACAGAAAGGAGCAGAATATACAATTCTGAGCATTGAAAAACTTGAGAGATTACCATTGACAATGTCAGAAAGACCTGTCATTGAATGGATAATACATGGAATAATAACAATTCCGATAACAACTTTCCAATTTAAATACTGTCAAGAGTATATACCAGCAGGCCTGTATGAAAGGTTGGGTAAAGGGTACACTAAGTCATCATGGAAATTACCTTACACACACACATGTTATAGTGAAAAGAAACAGAATGTACTTCTTTGTGGGAAAAGTTGTAAGCAATCACTAAGCGGTATACTTCTGTGTCAAAGTATTGACCTGCATGGGGCCTGTGAGGGGACTTCAAATAACCTTTCATGTCACCAGCACGGCACACCTGCAACACAAATAGAGCCATTCTTTAGACGACTTTCTAACAGGAGTTACATTCTAATAGTGGACCACAGCTGTTGTGGCATGGTGCCAGGAAAAGCTTATCTTGTGAGCGTTAGTTCCATGGTCACTTGCTGTATGCAAGTATTGTATCCAAACAGCAATCCAGACATGGAGGCGAAAATTTGGCCTTTTTTGAATATCTCTTCTATTCGATTTGATACTTTAAGCAGAATGAAGTCTGTTCTTTTACAGACAACTGTGCCCTTGACGTCATCAAAAGAAACGTATGATCTGCAAGTTGCAAGGACAACAGCAGAGATACATACACTTTTATCAACAAATTGCCCCCTGCATTTCGCAGAAATGCTAAGCCAAATCCTAAATATGTCTGATACCAGCGGTATCCCACATATATTTAAGACAATTTTTTCGGGACTGTTAACACCCTTCCAAACAGATCTGGGCATTTTTCCTAATTTTGTCCATTCTGTCTTTGGCGGCCTACCACTTCTGTGGGACTCGTAGCAGGCATTTTATTTTTGATACTTCTGCTTCGATATGGCAAGCCAAATCGCAGACAAGACTCCAGCAATAATGGAAGAAATGATCCTAGCTATACGCTATCGGGACCGCATAACTAAAGTCCTCGGATTAGCCCGGCTAAGAGATCTGAATATGACCTGGTTTCTTTCATTCAGACCCATCTGGCAGAATTGCATCTTACCTGTGCTTCGATGTATGCTATGCGGAGAAGAATGCGTGTTGGACGTCTGTCTTACACTACCATCAGCAGTACCAATGGATACAGATACTTTGCTAAGTCCTGAAACTGCTCATGCATTGTGTTGTCCCCAGCGGCTACCCATTCTGATGACGGCATTCGTTGAGACTTCACCACTGCGAATAAAGAGTAGTGTAGTACGAGATGAGAGCAACATCACCCAGGTATGACCTTCTGTGAGCATTGCTGATCCAGACATCGATGATAGCAATCATTCTCACGACTGTACAGTTGCGGCATTTTCGAACTTAATCGAACTCTCACCTGAAGCCGTAGACAACTTTTTTGCGAGTCTGTCTGAAATGATGTTTTCCCCCGAGCAAAAAGAATAACTTTATAAGCAAACTAGTACACAGCGTTCCCTGAACTCTGAATTCGGCCTTCGGCTTTGATAAACAAAAGCTACTGAACATATTTGGAAACTAGATTTTTTTCTCTCTCCCCTGAAAGCGAAAATATTTTTTACCGGTTCCAAAATATTTACCTTTTTTCTGGCACATGTACTCTGCTTCAAGTAGAACTATTCTTAGAGAACAGAGCTTCTATTTTAAGGAACTCTAGAGACAATATATTACCTCAGACTCTATCACATTGACAGCAACTGTATTTATATATGATGGAATGGTCTTGACCTTTTTTTTTCTGTATTAAGAGCCATTTCATGTGTAAATTTCGCAAATCATTCATACTGATATATATATGCATCCTTTTTACTGAAGGATTACACTGATTGAATAGCGTACAGTACCTATAATCAATTTTCGTGTATATCTATGCACCATTTCAAATGCTAAAAATGTATTTTGGGGTGGGTTGAAATACACATGCACTTTTATATGTTTACTATTGCTTATTTTTAGTAATGATGGACATTAGATCGTGGAGTGGGTATTGTGTTTTTATCTAGGAGCCTAAATCGATATTCCTATTTTATGCCCTTGTCCTGTTATAATCACTACTAGCCATACAACGGCATAATAATCATATCCATATTCAGTCGTAGCACGTGCTGTCACATTAAGCAAGGCTACTTCCCCGGCCCCCTAGAAAGCACAACGAGTTATCTAAACAATCCAAACCTCCAGCAACCTGGGAAATCCCCCTTGCTTTTATTTTGATTTCATCCTAGAACTCCTGTAAAGCACTGTAAGAACGGCCAGTTCTTAGTGACATCTTTATTGACGTCTTATGTCCAACCTTACGTCAAACCCGGCACCTTTCAGGTATAAATATACCAACGTTGCCTTAAGCAAACACACGGTGGTCATTTGGAGCAGAGCAGCTATCTACTTGCCCGAGAGCCCAGCTGATGCGAGAACCCACGGACGCTGCCCCTCCTCTTTGACGCACTGAGAGAGACGCTGTCTTTTCTCTTGCCGAGAAATCCAGCTCCGGTGTTTCCAGATACCTTCGCGGGTTACTGGGATATCGAGTCCTGAGAGAGAGATACCAGACCTCCTGCTTTCTAATACCCAGGTACGGAGCTGACTAAACCCTTAAAGAGAATTCTTGAGTTAGATTCTTGGCAAAACAAACGTAACTTAAACTGCTACTTACTTACTCCTTCCCACGTATTAGGCTTAGGTCAGGTACACAGGGGTAGGCGTATTTAGAAGCACCAGTTGAGTACGTTAGTCAATGTATAAAAGTATGTATATATTTTATCTATTTTAAAGTATCATATGGCTAAGAAACCATATCAATGCTTTTACAGTATTATTTTATAATCCTTCTTTTACTGTACGCACTTTACTTTACTATGAGTATTGCAATCGTGGCAATTCATTTCTCTTGTATGAGGAAGAAGACTGCTCAATAAATAACAACCCTTTATTGAAAACGCCCGTCTTTCTTTTCTCTGCACTCTGGTGAAACTAAGTATGCACACTTGACTGAGTGAAATAGCTGTCTATTGTTTTCACACGACTCTAGAGATACACTCTTATTCTGAGAGAGCAAAGTTGTCATGTTATATGGTTGTCAGAAGCTAATCCCTTCTTGTCTATCCAGGGAGGTTACACTCCTCCTCGTTTACTCAAGAAAGTTTCTAGTGACCTCTGAGCTAGCTGGCAAAAAAAACTTAAGTCTAATATAGTCAGTAGAGACCTAGTTGAACTCAGTCCTACGTCTACACTGCTTATTATATTATTCCAATGCGCAGAGCCTATTGGGACTATAGGAACTACACCACAACTCTAGCAATCAAAGCGAGCCCTTCTACTCTGTAAATTAGGTTCCCCGTAGACCCCTGTTCTCCCATGTTCCTCTTTCTTCTGCTTTGGTACGAGAGTCATTTAGTCATTGAAACTAGCTGTGATCAAACCTTTACAAAAAACCTACTGCAGACACAAAATTCTTGGTCAATTGTAGACCCATCTCTTTTTTTCCGTCCCAGCTAGGATGCTGAAAGAATTGGCCAAGGGTCAGTTAATGGATTTTCTTGAACATTCCAGCAGTTTCCATCCCTCTCAATCAGGTTTTAGGCCTCGGCATTCCACTGACAACATTGCTAGCAGTCTCTGAATAGAGTAAATTTATGTTGGACAAAGGTCAGACGATAGTGTTGATTCTTTTAGATCTGTACACAGTGTTCAATACAATATCTCACTCAGTTTCCTTCAATGCCTCAGAGAAGTCAACATTTGTGGATAGGCCCTGGCCTCGTTTCAGTTGTTTCTTGAGAAGCTGAGGCAGGTTATATCTATTGCTCAGTTCTCCTCAGAAGAAAAAATCCTGAGTTACGTGGTTCCACAGTGCTCCTCAATAAGATTGACCCTTTTTAATGTCTATCTCCTTTAATAACTTTTATTGACTCTTTTGGTATTGCACCTACATTCTATGCTGATGATAACAAATGTATCTTGTCATTAGACAAGAACTCTTTTGGTTCTAAGCTCAAATTTTAAAAACTGTTTCCTAAGTATCATCTGCTGGATGGAGCTTAATTCCCTAAAATGTAAAACTGACAAGATTGAGATACTTTTATTTGGTCAGGATACTTTATTTTCTCCTAATCTTGAGTGGCCTCTCAATCTTTCACTCCCCCCCTCCTCAAGTTAAAGTGGCTCAGAATGTAGGTATTAAGTTTGCTTGCTCACTTTCCTTTCAATCTCAGGTTATATCTGTCTCTGGTACCTTCCTTTAAATCATTAAAGACATTTTTTTAAACACCTCTTTTTGACAGCAAGGATAACAGTAGTCCTAGTGCGTATTACTTCAAGATTGGACTACTGCAAGAACCTGAATTTAGGAATTACTAAACACCTATTACATCAACTTGAAGTGGTTCAAAATGCTGCAGTCAAATTAGTTCTGAATCTTCCATGCAATGGTTCAGACTCTCATGGACTTCCGGTCCACAAACGGATTATTTTTAAGACTCTGACCTTGTTCTTCAGAACCTTCCACCGCTTGGGCCATATATATACCTTCAATTGTTTTAAACATTACAAGTCGTCAAGAACCTTATGATCTTTTACATGAATTTGCTAGCCACTCCTGTCTTTGGTGCAACACAAAGGGAGACAAATCTTTCTCTGGTACTGGTCTCGAAAATTTGAAATGAGTTCCCTGTTCCACTTAGATTCATTGACAGTGAAAATGAATTTAGGAAACATCTTAAAACATGGCTTTTTTCTTTATCTGATGATTCCTGCAGACATCTGACTCACTGAATTCAATGTTCAATTCCCTCCTCTCTGACCCTTAAGGTTACATCCTTCTGTGTAGCTGCTAGTCAACTAATTTTGTTTCTGAATGAGCGCCAAGTTGCTCAGTTCTGAGTGGCAGTGTGCTTTATAAATACTTACTAAGCAAACACAAGGAGATGATGGACGGAGCATTGATACTTTTCAGACACTCACCCCCGGCCACAGACCTCGGTTGAATCCATCATCATTTTTTAGCTCATTTTGTCAACCCAGTTCAGACATAGCCGTACGCAAATCAGTCTTGACCCTTTGCGTATGGGAACAGTCGAGGCCGAGCTGCCAAGCCAGGTCTTCCCTGGACCAGAAACAAGCATCCGAGGACTGGTTTCGGGGTACCACCCCTCATCAGCCAGGCTTGCTTGAATCCAGTGGCAAAGTGAGCAAGGGACCCACGTCTGGTCATGCCCTGCCAGCTTAGGGCGAATAAAGCAGTCTTGACTCTGATGATGGATTTAACCCAGATCTGTGACTGAAAAGATTGATCCTCTCTTTCGCTTCATCTTTCAACTAACAGTATGCAACTTTCACCACTTTTTAACAATTCCACACATTACCATCACTCAAGAACACAGTGCACAGATACAGCATCTTAATATGTAAAGGATCGGAATATGTAGACAAACCTTTGTCTTCCCTATGACCTTTCCTGACACACACACACTCCCCAGTTTTGAATTTATTTCCTGGTCCATCATGGCTCATTTGGACAGCAACACTCTTGCTTTTCTTCCATGCTTAACTTCAAACTGCACTTTTCCTGTGACACTGTTGGGCGTAGTGCGATAATCAGACGTCAATTTTTTCACCGCACTCCTCCATTAGTAACCTTGGCTCAACGCCAATTGTAAACCCTCTTTTAAAGTCCTATTCCATCCCTCCACAAGTCCATTGATCTAGAGGTAGTAAACTGAAGCTCTGATGTGCTCAACACCATAAGTCCCCAAAAATTCCTTAATTTCTTGTGAAACAAACTGCACAATGTTATCACTAACCATCTGATTAGGTATCCCTTCTCTATGCCATAATTCTTCCAAGAATTCTATTACATCCTGCGAAGTTACATGATCAGTAAACTGTACATCTGGTCACTGGGAATAATAATCTATGGTCACTATAAAGAATTTAGGACACACACGCAAAAGTCTCTATGGACCAGAAAATGGTCAAACACAATTTCTTCCAGGGGCCTCCCATTTTTTCCATTTCAACTGGTGGATACTCCACCGTCTTTTGCAACTTATCACTCCATGCACATACGCACATGGCACATATTCTCTTTCTAACTCTTTCCTCATCTTTGTCTAGACCCGGCCACCAATACTCCGACCTCACCCTGCATTTGGATGCACTCCTGCCAGCATCACCTTTGTGTGCCAGTCTCACTATACGATCTCTCAATATCTCTAGTATGACCAGCAGCTCAACACTGAGATATAGCTCACAAGTGACTGATAATTCTGTTTTAACATTCCTTAACAACTCTGCTTTCTCAGAAGCTTTACCTTTGCCTGACCATCCCTTAATCATATACTTCTCCACCCTTTTTTTATGTGGTATCCTCTTTGAGAGCTTCTGCCCCTTCCTCATGGGGTAGGCGACCCTTGGTAAGGTTTCCCACATTTGCTACTAGCCACTCCTCTCCATGAGTCACACCATCCTTACTCTTCACCAGTAACATTGAAAAAAAAATTCCTCCGTGGATTTTTTTTCCTTGGCACGTATTCCATTCTGAAAGTGTATTCCATCAATCTAAATACCTATTTGGTAATCTGGAAGAAACCCAACCCTTACCTTTCCTGGCAAACACATCCACCAAAGGTCAATGATCTGTGAGAATCACAAAGTCCATTCCCCACACAAACTTCTGAAAATGACTTACACTCCAGCAACATGTCAAACCTTCTCTTTCAATAGTGGAATATGACAATTCAGCACCTCTCAAAGTTCTTGATGCATATTCAATAGTTACTTATTTTTCCATCCCTGTGTTGCATCATAACAGCATCCAAGCCTGCACTACTTGCATCAGTGCAAATTAGACATCTACTCCTAATGTCAAATGGCTTCAAGGTTGGGGATAATGCAATGAATTGTTTGATCAATTCAATCCCCTTCTGACAATGCACACTGCACTTGAATGTAACATTTTTTGCCATAAGATTTTTCAAGCGTACTATCTTGTCCGCAAACATAGGGACAAAACAGGAAAAGTACACTGCAAGCCCTAAAAAAATGACTTCAACTGATCTTTGTTCTGTGGAGGTAGTGCTCTTCAATAGCCTTCACAATCTTCAATTTAGGCGCCAATCCTTGCTCATTCAACCAATGACCAAAGTATTCCATATCTCCCTCCCCAAATTTGCACTTGTCATGTTTGATAGTTAATTCAAATCCCTAAAAATTTCTCAACACTGTCCTCATCACTCATCATGCTCTTCCATATCTTTCCCAAACACCAATTTATCATCTTGAAAATAAGTCAATTTGTCTTCTTTTTTACACAGCTGGTGTATGTCCCTCGGTAATACTGCTGCTGCGGATGCCAGACCAAATGGCATGCGCTTGAACCAGCATGCTCCAGTCATGATAAATGAAGTGACTATCCTTGACTCCTGACAAAATGTGATCTGGTAATACACTGATGACAGATCCAGAGTTGAGAAGAACTTGGCACCTTTGATCGTTATCAACATATCACCAATGTTGGAAAGAGGGTGCTAATCTATCCAGATAAATTTGTTTAGATCACACAGATCCACATACATCTGCAAGTCTCCATTTCTATTTTTTAGCTAAAGCTATTGGGGTCAACCACTCTGAAGCTTCAATTTCTTTGATAAAATTGGTGTAACCTCTGCAATTCAAAAGGCATCCTCAATCCCGATGATACTTAACAAGGCTTGTGTGCTGAGACAATCACTATCTTTTAAAACTATTTTCTGTGCAAACCCCTTCAAAAAGGTCTATTTTCTCCTGGAAGACCCCGGAAATGTATTCTCCCACTTTGTCACGCCAACCACATTTACATCAGTAAAAGCCCCTATCATTTGGTTTGGGTAATTAGGATCCAAACTGATCTTTAGTTATGTCTGCTGTGGCCAGTCCACCAAGTTCGACCTGTACTTAGCAATATACACCTTGGACAATGCTTTCACACCTTGAAACACTAGTATACCCATCCAATATCCCACTAAGTCTACTGGTGTATTCCCATATGCCATTAGCTGGATGTCTAGAGCATACAACTTCCTTTCAGGAAATTTACCTTTCCATTCTTCTCCAACCAATGTGTAGTGCACACCTGACTCAGCCACCATTCTCACTCCCACTTAATCAATGTTGACACCACAAAAAAGAATGATCTCTCTCCCCAGAATCTCCAATCTCACTCACTTCCAACAGGAGCTCCTACTGCAATTCCTGCAATTCTCAACCGTCATCCAACACAGTAATACTTTTCTTGTGTATGGATGCATTGGCCTGCAACATCCCTTTCTCTTTACAAACTCTTGCAAAATGTTCTTTCATTTTTACACTTTCTACACACTTGTCCCACAGCTGGATGACAAGGATCAGTAGCTAGTCAGAAAAAGGGGGAGATAAGGAGGAACAAAAGACTAGGTCGACCTCCAAGGACGTATTCAAAACAGTAGAACCCACAGATATTGGGTTCAGAGACCTAGCTCGTATAATGGCCCCTGATCTAACTTAATCAGTATCATTATTCGAGCTAGGTCTCTGAACCCAATATCTGTGGGTTCTACTGTTTTGAAAGGATCAGTAGCTCCCTGCCCCCAACTGCTTTTTCTAATGAATCGGGCACTTCTTTCTCTTCTCTGAACATTTTATACACCACTCCTTGAACACTATCTATCTTCTTCAAATCACCTGTAGCTATTTCCTTCATCCATTTGTCCATGCTTTCGGCTTTTTTCTCTACATTAATATATTTTTGTGAAGTTAAACCCTCCATGTTTAACAACTTCTCTTGAAACCTCTTATCTTTCAACTTTTGCACTTACTGGTCTCTCAACATCTCGTCCAGGAACGCCTTGTAGTTGCTGCAATAAATTTGTCTATGGGCTCTCCAAGAAGTTGCTTAATTTTCAAAAATGTATACCGCTCTACCACTTCATTTTTTTCCCTCCAAAATTCCGATCTAATTTCAACAATGCTATCTCATAGTCATCCCCTTCTGATTCCTCATCACCTTCATCAGGTAACGAAGGTAAATGTTTTAAAATACTTCTCCCTTCCTCACCCAATATTTGAGCATGGCCAACTTTCGAGATGAGGTGACGTAATCTCCACCCAAAGCCTCTATATAAACTCCTTCCAGTGATCCCAAATAACATTAGGTTCTCCAAGTAAGTTGAGAAATGACGATGGTGTAACCCTTTCATTATATTCAAGAGTTCCAATGTAACACAGTGTGTGCACAGTGTGTGCAAGTGACGACACATTCCTGAAAATGTAAAATGTAAATTTCATATGTGGATGAACATGAACTAAAGGAAAGGTAAACTAATCACCATAATTCCTTTAAAAAAAAAAATATTTACTTCCCTCTCCACTCTTCTCCAACCAATGCTTCCAGAGCTAATCATGTAAATGAATATACAAGGTGTTACTGTCACCGGAATTCTGATAATAGTTCAACACAACTCCAATGGACAGGCAAAGTTCAATAACCTGTTTTAGTTGTGCCTGTCACCGTAATGGTCAGGATAAGACTGCATATTATCCACAACAGCCTTTGTCTACAAAACAGCAATTCAGTCTCACACAGGACCACAAGGCCAAATACTGTCAATGGAAATCTTTCCAAGGTCCCAAAGTGACCGCCGAACCTGTAGTGCATGACGTTTTTTCATATGCGCGTTGGACTTGTATTACTGATATGTGGATGCAAGAAGACCTTGAAGATGGCCACTACTAACCGCTCAGGTCGCGCAGTAGCCCATAGACTCCACACATGCGCAGAGCGCAGTTTAGCTTTGCTTCTCTCGGCAAACATGCGCCTCATCACGCCTTCCTTGTACCACATTTCAACCGGAAAGGGTACTGCTGATAAAGTCTGATGCCAGGGAAATCTTAATGCAGCCCAGCACGGCGCTATGCTTAAATCGACTATTCCCTTCAGCACCATGTCATACTATGCTGCTGGCCTCCAAGTGTAAACTTGTACTGATGCGGTTCTCCTGGTCACGATTGAAAAGATGCATCGATCCAGTATAGTAAGTAAAGCACCTTTATTGCAAGTACCAGGATCATCAGCGGGGGGCTTCCAGCCAGCACATCAACAGTTGTTCCTTTCTGTTTCCCTTTTTTGTAATCTTCACGACACAGCTGCACAAAGCATTGTCTTGTGCCGCATGTCTCGTAAAGTGGACTTACAAGATTCTAAATAAGAGCAACGTACCACTTTACATTCTCAAATATATAATTATGTGCAAAGTATTTTTACTTGCTTGCGTTTCAAAGGTTTTTAGTTGCTTTTCTTCTTGTTACTGGCCGCAGTTAGGTGGGTTCTTGGTTGCGAGGTGTTGCGAGGTGTTGCTCATGCTGCGCTGTTCTTCCTGGTCTGCTCCTCTGGTCTGGTCAGTGCAGAATGTTGCCAAAATGTTGTAGGTAGATTAGGTAGGCAGTAGGACACGTCTTCAGATTATCAAAATAGATTTATTAGGATAGTACAGCAGAGCAGCACACCTCACAGCTGACCAGACCATTCACTGCCAAGGCTGGCACTTCCACATACCAGATAGAACACTCATAGGTACTATGGAAGGTTGGGAAGGTGGGAACACAAAGAAAGGGCTACTGACACCAAATAGCCATATTGAAAGAAGCACAAATATACAACATAAAACCAACAGTCAAACAGTGCAAGCACACACATCTACAGTGACAAGATAGTGATAACCAGGACTCCGGATCTAAGACTGGAGACTGATTGTGATCATAAAATGATCATCAACCACGGAACACACTCCTGAGAGCAGGAATGTAGAGGCAATACAGTGCACTTACTATTAGCTGATTAGATGGTTTATATTTTTTTGCATTTCGATTGCTTGCCAACTGCAAACATACTACTTTGAAAAGAAGGATTACAGATCTAGAGCCAAAACCTGGGTACTGTGTAGGGAGTTCATAAACATTTCAAGCTTCTGATTCTAATGATCAAAAACAATGAAATTGGCCAAACCAGAAAAACACAATTAGCAAGTAATAAAATACCAATCAAGTAACTGTATAGGAGATGTGAAACATCTCAAATTTCAGGGAGAGTCATGAATGACCAGGAAGATTAGTTAATCTCCTGGTTTAGAATTAGTGATAGTCAATCCATAAAAATGTAAATATGCTCCGACCTGGGTGTCTAACGACTCTGGGTTAGCAGCTGTACATTCAAGAGGGAACTACCTTGAAAAGCAAACAATGGGACTGGTCAAGTTATTCTTAATCTATTCTCTTTTATTCCCCCACCATAATAGTACAAACAGCCCCAACACCCTCTCACCCCTTCCAAGCTGTAATTATTCTTGCATCACAACCATTTAGCAGTAGTAAAAAAAATACATAATCTCTCTATAAAACTGTATAAAACAATGAGGACAAGAATAAATCATTTCACAAATACATCTTAAAATTCATCATAAAGTGCAGAGAGAAGCCCAGAATCCTCTAATGTATAGCAGGGCCCCCTACTATACCACCCTCGTATATCTCCTAAATCATTCCCACCTATCTTTGGTACACCTTCTTCATTGAATAACGACATTTGTCTACCCCCCCCACACCCCTCCCCTCATTTAGCAGTTTTTCCAGGGGTAATATAAAGATGAAACCAAGTTTTGAAAAGCTGTGTTAGCTGAGTTAGTTGCTGTGTTAGCCCAGACAGTTGCACTGTCTGGGCTAATGCTAATGATTTCACCATTTCCTCATATTCAATCTGGAAAGGCCCTCTGCCCCCATCTGATATGTTTATCAATATCATCATGCATCAAACTATTTAGGATCTTGTAAAAAAAATCCTATCAGGACTTCTGTTCAATCATCAAGTCATCAAGCCTACTAGCTCCACTTTACTAAACTCTATTAGCCCCCCTCCTGTTTTTTATCTAGGAAATGTCTATTCTGTAAATATTTAAAGGACTCATTATGCCTTAATATAAATTCTATTCTAACATCCCCAAATGTATTTATACAGTTATCTAAAACCAAATCACCCAGGGTAAATGGACCTTGCTCTTTCCTTCTTCTCACATGAGGGTTCCAGAAGATCTCAGGAGAGATAGGGTTTTCTTGTATTGGCGCATAAAAATTAAATCGGCTGATACCCAGTTTCTTCTGTACAGCTGACCAAATTCAATGGGCACAGGAAAGAGTTTTAAATTGAACTCTTTTATAATACCCAAAGCCTAACTGATGCAGAAGATAGCATATTGCCTCTTTCCTAGCAGCAGTTCAAATGTCATGGGTAAGCCTTTATCTACACCTTCCCGCTCTTCTTTTGCATTGAGTAATAGTGCCATCTGTTGTAATGCTGTGGCCCAACAATATAACCAGAGGTTTGGGATTGCCTTCTCCCCTCCTACCTTCCCTCGGGAGAGTCATACATTTCAGAATCCTTCTGGGTCGGGGGAGGGCCCACGAAAATCTCAAAATCATCCAATCCAAGCCCTTAGACCAATAGCTCCCAACTTCCAGTGGGATAGCCCTACAAAAAATACAGAATTTTTGGGAGAAACATCATCTTCACTGGATTGCTTCATCCAACCAGGGTTAATCGAAGTTTGTTCAATCTCGCAAAGTCCACTTTTGGTTTCTTGATCAGGGGCTCAAAATTTGTTTCAACAATTTTAGTTATATCTGCCATAACGTTAACCCAAATATAAATCGCACTCAAGACCACCCGACTATCCTCCCATTGTATATTACCATTACTTACTACCTGGGTTTTATCTTGTGTGAGCCTATGTACGAAGAATCACCCAAATCTATTTGCCTCCCTTTTAATTTCTTTTACCGACTTCCCCCGATCAGGGGATACTATTGCCAGATCATAAGTATATGCAAGTATTTTTGATTCCCAACCCTGCATTCAAACTGATGGAATTGCCATGTTCTTTCCAATACTCCTACTGAGGGGTCAATATATAATGCAAACAAAAGGGGAAAACAAGGGCATCCCTGTCTTGTACCTCATTGGATTATTACTGTCTCTGATTGTCCTTCCATCAATAAGATATTGGCCCTAGGTTTATGATAAAGAGCTTTAACAGAATTAATAAAACTTAACCCTAAGCCCATCCTGGCCATAACCGTCCAGAGGTATGCCCAGGAGACCCTATTGAAGCCTTTCTCCACATCCAGCAATATTAAAGTAAAGGTGAGCGGTTAACTCTGCTCCGCCAGCGGAGTTTGCAGAGTTTTAGAACTCCACGCTCTGTTTGGAGTGCGAAGTTTTCAAAAACTCCGCACTCGCAGCGGAACAAAGTCTACCGGTGCCGAGGACAGGAGTCTAGGACTTACCTACCTACCAAATGGTGTCCTACATCTCCTACTCCTGCTACCAGCTGCACTCGGCTTCAGCTGCTCCGTCTGGCTCATGGAATTCAATTCACAGGAAGAACTGCAGTGCACATGGCATAGTGCCATGTGCACTATGCCATGCGATCATGAGATTTTATCGGGTCAGGCATGCCTTCATGGAATACGCCATGCGCACTGCAGTTCTTTCTGTTAATTGAATTCAATGAGCCAGCCGGAGCTGCGGTAGCCAAGTGCAGCTAGCAGCAGGAGAAGGAAGGAACCAGGAAGGAAGCCAGTGTTGCCATACCCACCCACCAAAGACAGGAGGAGGCCCAGGACAGGTAAGGTCAGCCCTTACTATGCAGGGGTGTGGGGTGCTTGAGGGCTGTAGAGGGGTTCGGGGGTGCAGATGTAACTCCGCCAGATCATGGAACACCAAGGAATGTCACAGTGGTTTCCAGTAACTCTGTGAAATTCCACTGAGTACAACTCCGCAGGCTCCGCCCAGGGTATATTAAAGCCGTAGGGTCTCCCGCCATTTGGCCCGCATCGAATAGTGTAATAACTCGACGGATATGATCCGTTATACCCCTCTCTGGGCTAAACCTGTGCAGCAAAGTGGAAAAGATTATTTTTTTCACACCAGACCATCGTGTAACCAATATCTCTGAGTAGATTTTACCATTGCTATGCCTTAAAGTTATTGGACGGATGACAAGATTTCCTGTTGTTTGGAAAAACCACTATGTTTGCTAATGCCCAAGATTCCGGTGGAGCACCTCCCCTCTGAATATGTAAAAAAAAAAACTTTAACATACATATTTTTCAATCACCCCAAAAAATTTTATAAAATTCTCCAGGTATGGAATCTGTCCCCACTGCTTTTTCTGAGGCTAATTTTGATGTGGCCGTTATTATCTCCTCTATTGTAATGGGTTGTTCCAATAGTTTCTGATCCTCATCATTTTACACTTCTCCGACCACCATATCAAGATACCTTTCCATTTCTCCTACATCCGAGCCCATCTCCTCAGTAAATAGTTGTTGGTAAAAGCTTTGGAAGGCAGCTCGTATTTCACCTGGATCTGTGACTATTCCCATAACCGGATTTTGGATTTCCCTTATGTCACCTTGTTTTATATGCTGTATTGTATGGATTGTAAATTGCCTCCAAACCCTTTCGTTATATTCATAAGGCCCTATGTTTCCATATCATGCATTTTATCCGTTTCTTTCCCTAGCGAGATGTCTGTAATAGCTGCTTTGGCCACTGCCACTTTTAATTGAGCATCCTCAATCTCGCGTCCCCTTGACACGCATCTATTAAGTTGGTTTCCTCCTGCAGAAGAGTTTCGAATAACTCATGCAATTGCTGTTTCTCTTTTTTTTTTATGGGACCAACTAAATCTGGAGGTCTCCACATGGATACCTGCCTTAAATGCGTCCCATACCATGCCCATTGAGGCACTTCCCATATTCTCCGACATAAACTGGGGGAACCATTCCTTCATACACTAAACATATTCCTCATCCAGAAGCAAAGCTCTCTCAAAAGACCAACTATGAGTTAAACGTGGAACTGAGGGGCATATTATCAAGGGGCTTTATCTCCGCTTTTTTGGCTTTAAAAGCCAAGAAAGCGGAGATAAAATTATCTCCCTATTACCAAGCTGTCGCTAACACCAGTTAGCGACAGCTAATAGGAGATAGTGACCATCTTGGGCCCCGCTTTGCATGTCAGTGATATTTATCACTAATGACATGCAAAGTGGGCGTGCCAAGATGTTAGCGACTGAAAACAGTCGCTAACATCGCTATCTCCTATTACCAACTTTTGGAGATATTCGCGCTAAGCGCGAATATCTCCAAAAGCTAACACTTGCCCAGGAGCAGTTCTTAGCCATGTTATCCAATGGGAGGTGTATAACATGGCTAAGAGCATTTGCTCGATAATACATGAATATCGCTGACTTTTCAGCGATATTCATGCATTGCGGCCGTTTTTTATCGCATTTGCGATAAACCTTGCTAATAGCAAGGTTTATCTGCGATAAAAATCGCCGATGTGCGGCGATAATTTCTGTCTCTAAACAAGTTAGAGACAAAAATTATCTCTATTGGTTGGTAATATGCCCCTGAGTTTATATCTGCCTCAAGGACTAGCGGGTTGTGATCTGCCATCTCTCTTGGGTACTTAAAAAATCAACAGGTCTGTAGTAGTTTATTTGATATAAAAAAATAATCCAACCTTGCATTTATCTTATGGGTGGTGAAAAAAATGTACACCCAGGGTCTAGACTAGCCACACATACGGTCAGTCACACTGGAATTATATAGCAGGAGAGGTCAAATGTATGCAGCATGTATGAGCATAGTATGCTGCATGATGATGGAATGTACGTGGTATTTTGACACACATTTTGTATTACTCTGATTTCATGATACCTCCCTGTTCACACTTGGTAACATGTCTGTGGATGACAAGGGGACATCATCAGCACCTGTGTCATACACAAACATACACAAATATGGACCTATGCAACAGAAACCTGGCCAGACAAGCTTAGTGACATTTATTTAACTTTGCTGCTACATCTGTTGAAACATGATTTATAATGTTTGTGTGTGCCATTTGTGTTATGACCAAATTTGATAGTGTTGTACATCTGCAGATGATGGTTCATGTGCCAAATGCAGCAAGACTATGGATATGCTAACCATCACCACAGATGTAAACATGCATGCTTCATGTGGACCTGCTTACATTGCCCTTACATTCACAATGACATGCCTCCTTGTCAATTCCAAATGATTCTGTGGGCAAGTTCAATTGTGGTGGCACACTGGCTGCAGATTGGTTGCAAGTGATTGATACCTCCCAATACACATCACAATGTCACAAAACACATGGATCACACACGAATGTATGACATTACAACACAAACTAGAAACAAACACACACATTTACAAAATGGTTTTTATAACGCAACTTCCATTACAACACAAGCTATTACAATGCATGTACCATTAAAAGGTAAATTGCTATTCTAACAACACAAGGTGCTTACTTCAGGGAAGGTGCTGCTCAGTGAGGCATATGCATTGTAATGGCATGCCTCATAATAGCATGTGTTGCAATGGAACTTTTGTTGTATTAGCTGCGTTGCAAAGGCCTTGTGTTGTAATGCCTGCGTTGTAATGGATGTTTCCCATCACACACAGATACAGACAGTACATCCATGTACGTATTACACTTACTGGTTACATTGGTGTCTCGGGAGAATCTGTCAACGTCATCCTGGTAGAATGGGAGATGTCGATATTTTTGTCCTCTGGATGGACAATTAAAATAGTGCAATCATAATTCCATATAAAAGACTATGTCATCCCAGGGTTTAAGATATGTACAACCCTCTTGACACACACACATGTAACATTGTATTAATATGGGATGCAGCTAGTCACCTTGCAGGACTGAGCGGGCTGGATGTTAAACGACAGAGGTATCTTTCATGACATGCCTCAAGCATTCCTCATCAACTGATGTTTTCAGTACTGCTGGTCATCACAATGTCTGGCTCCGTTGCACCATGACACATGAGTGACACAATTGACCCTAGGCAGACCAAAGTAGTGCTGTGATGTCAAGGGACAGGTATACATCGTATGTGACATTGTAAGGGCCATATCAGAGTTATGATGGTGTTGGAGTACAGTGCGCTGACTAGCGCAATGCATGCTACCTTGCAACATGGTGCAAGCGTGCATGCGTTGTAAGCAAGTTTGTTTTGTTTTGTCCTGTACATTGACATTTGTCTGAGGCATATTAATCTCTATACGTGTGCTGCACAACACAGCACACATGGAATGTTTAACACAAATGGAGAGTGAAAATATATTTTCTGCTTAAACTTCAACTGGGGAGCTCTGGCATTTTTATAGCATTCCCTGGTCACTCATGTATGTTAAATCAGGGAATGCTTTAAATTGCATGGGTGTTCAATGTGTACAACCACCCCCAAACAACTGATCAGCCCCTTTGCCCAGGGTATGGCATGCAGCCATTGACTCTGCGTAGTTTTACACCGGCATGATGTAGCCCATCTGAGGCACACAAATTGCCCTTATGTTACTTCCAAATAATACATTTATTTTAAGGAATTCACATGATGCAAGTTGCATGATGCAATATAAAACAACATTTCAAATCTTCCCTGCAAATGTTTAGGTTGTCCATGACTGTTATAACTTCATTACTATATGAAGATGGTACATACGTACCTACCTACGGGGCCTCCAATCTCCAGTCCAAGAATTTGATGTCAGTTGCACCAAACGTTTCCGGTCACACACACACAGGCAAGTTCAGCAATGCTTCATGAAATAGAATAAAACTCTGCAATGGTTACATCCCCCACCTTCGAGGGACACAACCTATGAATCGGACAATGCATGCAATGAGCATGCAGTATGCGTGGTGCACAAGAGAAATGTGGCACAGTCGATGAAGCGGGCCACGTTGGATCCCACAACAAGTGATTCTGCTCTCCATCAACAAGACGCTGATGCGAGTCAAGGTCCCTGCAGTACAGGAACCACTTTGCCGTAGATGCAGGCAACTTTATGAGTTCCGCATTAGGCACCCCAGTCTCGATTCCGTAGTTCCAAACTCACACTGTGCTGTCCAGTTTTCAGCAGGTGATGTGGGCACTTAGAGGCCACTATTATCCAGATGTCACTGGTAGATAGTGTGGGACCCGTAGGAGATCTTTGATATCCCTGAGACCTCAGAGAGAACAGGAGACCAGCCAACGAGTCATTGGGAGCCCACTTCAGGGTGACATTTCAGCAGGTAGTTGGCCCAGGCCAGCCTCTATTCAGCAAGGCACGCAGTCTTTTCTACTGACAGGTATTCTCCATGTGCACAACTGAGTTTTCTGGCAATGTGAACCACGCAAGCCAGGTCCTATGGTCCTGCTTCCCCACATGCGGATCTCTCCCCACAGTGAGGTGGCACTGGGTAGTTCTACTCCATTGGACCTTTGAAGTTGGGGCAAAGTTCAAAAAGACCATACTTTTCCAGGAGGCCTGGGGCACACAGTAAAGTACCCTCTCCCCATCAGTAACCAAAAGCAGAATCCCTCTCTCACAGCGCTTAGAGACTGTTGGTGATAATGCGCTATATAAATGCAAATTACAAATTACAAATTACAAAGGAAGTACCTTTGAACCACAGACGTGTCTCCTAATTATCCACCCTGTCTGTCATTGGGCCACAAAATGCAAATCTCTCTCTTTATGGGGCTGTGATCTGGCCCCAGAGGCCAGATGTCACAATTTCTGCCCCTCATATATTCTGCTATGCCCGCAAATGGCAGTGGTTGGATATTTTCAATTGCATGCCCAATGGTTTATGGTTGTCACTGGGGAATGTCCAGATGTGCTCTCCTGGCCTCTGGTGTTGACCGGTACCAGATACCAAGGTGCACAAAGAGTTTGGTGCATAACAATTTCTATTTTTTATAAGTGGGATTTCATTTCCACGTAAGATATGCCAAGCCCAATTGTTACCACGGGAACTGGTTTTGACTTATGAGGCTCCACCACTGCAATCCCTTATTGCATCTTAAGGGAAGCATGCTTCCTCGGTAGGGAAACCCTCATGGGTCGTCCTTCCTACCTGGCAGTGAACACCCATAGGTGCCTGCCCAGCCCTTCAACTCCCATCCTAGAGGAGGTGAAAATCCTCCTCCAGATGAGCCGTGCATGCTATGGACCAGCCGAGGTATGTGCGCAAGGGTGTTCTCACAGACCACCTGTGGAAGATCAGACACATGTTTGAAACATGCAGCCTAGCCTGAAAAAGCAGGTTGCACATGTGAGTTAACCATATCCTAGGTGAAAGTGTGCACCCAGGCCACAGTGGTAGGTCTGACCTACGTTTACAACATCATGTCCACACCACTTCCTAACATGTGTTAAAAGGGTGCATGCACTTTCATACTGCAGTGCAGTGGGAAAGGGTCCAGGGCCTTAAGGCTCCACATGAGAACCAGCACACACACCCTGCAATGTCCGTGCACTTTCCAGCTGACAATTGGCAGTCCAGACTTGCACTATGCACTTCCATGGTGCCACTGTGCACTTCTGCCCGTCTTCATAAGCTGGTGGCTAGGGACTAGAAACATCACTGGTGCAAGGGCTCAGGCCGACCGGCACTAGCAGGCCTGACATGGGCACAGCACAGATTTGGTGCTAGCGCACACGCTGCTTGTCATGACAGGTGGACAATCCGTTTAACCTCCTCAGCTGAGCACTGCTTCCTGCAGGATATAGGAAAGTGCCACAGCCTTCCACACTATACCCACAGTGGGGAAAGGCTCCAGCCCTATGGCTACAAAGGGGCCTCAGCAACCATGGGAGACGTCCCACAGTTGGGTACTGACCTCTGCTGCAAGGAGGCCTCATCTAGGGGTTCTTCCCTGCTTGAGCAGTGGTCCAGCTCGGGCAACCACCTGCCCACTTGCCTACTCTGCAAAAGCATTGAAATTATTATTACATCAAGCTGCAGTTCCACTAGTCGTTACTAGGTGTCCCTCACAAGTCAAATGCAAAAGCATTGAAACCCTTTCATGAAGCTGCTGTTCCACTAATCGTTACTAGATGTCCCTTATGAGTCAAATGCAAAAGCTTGATGTAATAATTTCAATGCTTTTGCATTTGACTTGTGAGGGACACCTAGTAACGACTAGTTGAACTGCAGCTCTTTGTAGAATTATTTTAATATTGGATACAATAATATTCAATGCCCACTGCTAATCTCGTCCCATAATGTTGCAGGGCCTTTGGTTGGGATTGTATTTTTGTCCACAGCTGTGCTTGGGGTGGTCCTAAGAGGATGGGACCACCACTGAATCGTTCAGCATGATATGCTCTTTGTATTCAAGGCATCTGCTTGGTCCTCCCCCTAGGTTAGGGGGGACCCCAAAATCATCACCTCTCTCATTGCCTGATATTTTTTATTTCCAAAGTTTACTTTTTAGCATGTAAAGTTGCTTCATCAAAGCATTTGTGGGTGCAGTTTAGTAGCTGATTCTGTTACGTGGAAGAACAGAGTTTTTGCCTGAGTACCGTGTTTTTAATGGAATGCGTAGTTACCAAATCTCCAAAAACTCTGCTAGCGGAGCAGAGTTAATTGCCTAGGCCTACTGTTTACTTCGGTTACTTACTTTGAAAGTATCATGCCCATGAGTCTCATACGTCTTCTTCTCTCGGGGAAGTGTTGATAGTGTACAATAGATGTAATGCGTGGTTGCACTTACACTTAGGGTTGCACCCCCGCCAACACAGCGCTGGAACTGAGACCAGCCCAGTCCCCCGAGGAGCCTACAAGTGTAGTGTGATGACACGTGACTTCCCCAGTGATCCCTCCCTACGTCCTCGGACCTGTGGGTCTAGCTGATGGATGAGGCAGACGACCCCCACCAATAACCCCGGGAATTACACCTTCTTTGGCACTATGAGGATGCTCACTCAGGCTGTAACTAAAACTGTTTACACACTTTATTCTAAGCCGAAATATTCCTTAGCCCTCTCAGGACAGTGCCTGACCTCAAGATGGCGTCTGGATTTTGTTTGGACTGCGGTTTCTCATCTCTCCAACCCCTCTGCTTTTTTATGACATTATCTGATTGAACCTGATCATTATCCAGACAGCAGAGTCCGAGTACTATGTCTGATGCCCGGTGGAGCTGCTTGGTTCAGCTATAGTGGAGATCAGCCCTGGTTCACCCCCTTGCCGTCCCCTACCCAGCTGGACATTGGGCACAGTTTCTCCCTGACTCCCTGTTTTTTCTCCCATCCCTCCCCCTCCCCTGACAAAGTTCCATAACTTAGCTTTTTTATCTTCCTATGTTTGATTTTGTTCTTGGAACAAATGTAACTTTTAACCTGTAGCTCTGATCCTCATGTAAAGCGCTCTGATACCTCCATGAATATGCCCCTTGCCAAAGGCCAACTTCTCCCAGCATTTGTGCCCTGGAGTCTCAGAGACCCCTCTGAGAGAGTGCACAGCAATAAGTGAGTCATACATAGGGGAGAACTGGGAATTGCTCCTGTAACTCATGTAACTATGCTCCAGTAACGTTGTAACTATGCTTTGAAACAATTGTCCTTCCTCATGTAAAGCGATCTGATACCGCCAGCGCTATATAAAACTTTTCAAATAAATAAATACACTCAACACATATGAGGCTGCTCAAGGGCAGAGGTATACATTTTCTCATTTACCATACTTATCCAAGTGTAGCATTATTTAGCATTTATCAAGGTATTGGATAGGTCTTGTGCATCCTTGTGGGGCACAGCTATGATGTGAATTCATGAGGAGTATGGGCATTGAGTATCTGCCTATTATTAGTACATCACTGAAAATGTATGTACTGTAGAATCTCTTCAGTATGAACATTGGGGCTATCATGTTAGGGTGATTACATTGTCATGTTCACTGAGCTAAATATATGTGAATGAGTGGACCAGTGCTATGGCCTCACATGCCTCACACATCCCATTTATAGCAGGTAATTATTTGTGTGCTAAGGAAGATGTTCTCACTGCGTGCTATTCAAGTAACTGCTGTTTTTGTCACACTCTGACATTCCATTGGCAGACAACACATTCCTCATGCCATTGCAGTGGATGTACTTGTTGTAGGTACATATCCATCTGAAACACATACAATATTCTTTGTGGTTTTGGACAACTTTGTGTCTAAGAGTGAATTTTATAAGAGATTGAAGGTCCCACACATTGTTTATTGGGTGTTCAGATGTTTAATTTTGGGAAACATCAGCACTTACACTAAGCTTAGGCGATCAGACAGAGTCAATTTGGAGACATGCCATGCAATATGTGGAGGTGAGGAGTATTTCAGTGAGCTGGGTGAGCTTGTTTTGTCACGTGTCGATCACCAAAATGGGCAGCAAGATAAATTAATCTTGTTAGGAGTGGTCTACATAAAATGATACTTATTAGTATACTTTGTAGGCATACTTAAATAGGTGGCGCGCTAATGAGTACTCATAGGCGCTACTCAAATTTAAACAAAACAAGCTCACCCACCTCACATCGTGTCACTCATGCGCATACTTGTGACTATGCGCTGTGTTCATGCACCATTTATTTTGCATGCTATCATCATATCATGCACAGAATTGGACTTGTTGGGATGTCCACAGTATGCCACTACACATTTGACGGTATATTGAGACACTTCACTTTATTGTTATGATTACGTACGAATATACGAGTGCTTCTGTGTGCACGGGATATATAAATGTATGGTAACACCAAGCAAGTGGTATGGCAAGCCTTTCTATTTATAATGTTTGTCAATTGATGTTGTATGTCATTTTCTTCCTTACAGATTGTTACCAGCCTGTGGGTCCGTGAGTACGGTCATAACGCTCTACGCACAGCACACCTTAGCGTGTGTGCTGAAAATCACCCATTCACTCACGTGGCATCAAAATAATTTTTTCTGCCATTTCACAATTCACATTTTCACGGTCCCGAAGAAAGCCTCATTTAATTATAGCGAGGCTGAAACATGTCAACCTTTTTTAAGACAGAGATAAAGAAGATCATTTTTTCTTCACAATATCTCATCTTGATTATAATGTGTCCTAAGGCCCTTTAAATAAAGCACTCCTCGTTTGGGCACATTAGAAACATTTTTAACGAAGGGACTTCTTCCCACTCACACCTTCATAAAAAACCTGCTCCACTGTAATCAGGTGTTGTAGCACAGCTGGGTTGCATTCGGCAACCCAGCTGGGAGCCCTATGATGAAGCATGCCACCATCCAGGTTAGTGGGTGAGGGTTCTTTTAATAACCTTAATGGTTCCCTGCACTCCAGTATTCAATAACAAGTAGGAAATTCCTCAGGTGAAAAACCTACGGGTCCGGCCAAGATGTCGTACTTATTCATTGTGTGGGGAAGAGGATGTACTCCCTTTCTTCCATGCTCTCTCCTTTGTTCTTAGCATACTAGAGAGCGCACAGCTGTGAGAGCTTTTCACTCTCTTTTGCTTGTCCCCACAGTGTTACTCTGTTGTGAACATGGCAGAAAATCCAGGATTAACCTTTACTGAAGATGACGTAAATGCCATCTTGTCTGCCCCCTCCCTCTGATGGCAGATTTAAACGTTGCACAAACTATAGCACAAAGTGCTGTTTGGGAGAATCTGACTTAGAAAAAAAACCTGGATCAGAACCATCTTACATGGCATGATCCTGACAGAATATTTAAGGAATAATACCGCACCTAAAGGATTGATTGTCACCAATGCTCCCCGCATCTTCCTAGATGATGCGGCCTTCCAAAAAGACTGGGTACAAATAGCCTGGCATTGTACTAGGGTCTGGATTATTCTTATAATCCAGACAGCAAAACGTTTATCGGATGCAATGCTCATCGATATTCAGGCCACTGAGAATCATTTGAAGACCACACTGACGTATTTTAAGAAACGACTGGACGAAGTAAATAAAGAAATGGCCAAATACAAGGAATATCTAACTCAATATAAGATCCAGAAATTTCAAAAGGACCTCAAGAAATTTACATATACCAAAACGTACCCTTATGCAGATGCTGACTGTAAGCCTATGGCACGCGTAAATCAGACTGCCTCTTCTGATGATGATTCATCTATAACCAACGGCTCCAGTGAGGGTAGCTATCACAACAAGCAGAGAGGGAGAGGTCACAATACCAACTGGCAACAACCCTGGCCCCAGATTCCACAAGGGGGCCCGATGCATTGTCCCAGTCCCTAGCCTCCAATAGATCCCATATGCAATATAGATGGAATCCAGCATTTGCTCCACCACAGATTTCAATTATGAACCAAAATTCCAGGTTTCCTTTTTTAGGAAATAGCCGCAGAGGTCACGGCAGAAGATGCAGACAGAGCCAGGTCCACTGGGGAGAGCATCAAAATCCTGGAGCACGTACCTGCAGCAAGTCCAGAGAACAACAAGCGGGCCCTAGCACCTACAGAACTTAATCACTAACCTTTCTTCACATACCCTGACGGTGACTTAAGAAACGGTACTGAATAAAGGATTAGGGTTTGTGCCTATATTGAAACTGGATAAGTTTAAACTGCATTGCGAATTGGCTGAATTTTTCAGAAATTAGAACTAAAAGCTTATATGGAAACCATGTCAATAACAGACTCAACAGAAGATCAAGATGATACCAAATTAAAACATAAATCATATTTTATGCCGCCTCCTCACACTCTACCGGTTGAACTGGTGACTTTCAAACAAGCTATCTTCAAACAAATTGAAGATACCAATGAGTGCACAGCATTAAAAAACAAAAGTAGTGCAGAATGTGAAGCAATACAGGCCCTCAGATCTGATACCATCATATTCAAACCGGCAGACAAAGGAGGAGATATTGTTGTACAAAATCAGAAGTACTACCAAACAGAGTGCAAAAAACTACATTGATCCTAGTGAAGAGTGGAAAAACAGGATTCAAAACCTAGTGGATGATGCAGAATCTGGAGTCTATATCAGTAGACATGAGGCTGCTTTCCTGATGGCAAACGGGGCCAAAATCCCATACTTCTACACCATCCCCAAAATTCACAAAAACAGGCACCCTTCACCAGGTCGCCCGATAGTTTCAGGGATAGGTTCGTTGTTGGAAGCACTTTCACATTTTTGCGACTTCTATTTACAACCGATTGTACAGTCTACACCTACGTATCTAAAGGACATCAAAGACCTATTAAGACTCTTACACAATTTGGATTTTAATTCTGACACCTCTTTTTTGGTAAGTCTTGATATTGAGAGCCGTTATGCTAGCCTCCCACAAGATGACACTCTACGAGTCCTTAAATCATCATTAGACTCCATTCCTTGGGATTACAACACTCCAAAATCTTTTGTGCTTCAATGTACAGAATTAGCCTTGAAGGACTACTATTTTGAGTTTGAAGGAGAATTGTTTTTGCAGACATACGGGACATCTATAGGCAGCACTTTTGCCCCTAGTGTGGCAGGCCTATATGTCCACAATTTAGAGCGAATCCACCTTTTGAGACCTGACACACTTTACATAAGACACACCAAATTCTACAAGAGATATATTGATGATTGTTTTTAGTATGGGAAGGAACCACAGAGTCCTTACATACCTTTTTGAAGTGGATTAATGAACAAGATCCTAATCTCAAATTCACCCATACTATCAGTAAAAACACAATTACATTTGTGGATCTGGACATAATTGCAGAGGACGGGCATCTCACCACGAAAACTCATGTTAAACCAATGGCACGAATCTCTCTTCTACGTCACGAGAGTTTTCACCCTAGACCACTGTGCAAAAATCTCCCATATGATAAATATCTGAAATTACCCAGAAATTGCAGCAAAACAACTGACTACAAAGAACAGGCAGCAACCTTGACCAAAAAACTTCAAGCAAGAGATTCCCCACTCGCATTACAACTAAAGCTCAGAAACGAGCAAGAAATCAAAATCGTGAAGGACTACTCGAACCAACTCAGCGGATTTCCTCCAACATATCGCTTAGGTGTGTGACCACTTATAATACCATATGTAATAGGGTGGCACGCATTATCCCAAAAAACTGAAGGATACTTACAAGTGGCAAATTAAACTGGGATAAACCTCTTTTTTCATACAAACGCTCCAAAAGTCTTAAAGACAGTCTGGTGTCCACACGGCCACCCCCTACACTACGCCCTACAAATACAGTATTGAATGCCTGGGGACTTCCAAATGTGATGGGCCATTTCACATGTGGCAATTGCAGTGTGTGCCACCTCACTAAAGCAACCAAAACTCTTGATTTAGAAAAAGACAAAACATGGAAAATCAGGCAACATACGAACTGTAACACCAGTAATGTTCTCTACCTCATTACCTGCCCCAGCAATCTTAGATATGTGGGGATGACAAGCCGCAAAATAAAGGTACGAATATGCGAGCATAGAAGCAACATTTGTTGAAAGAAAAAGACCACCAAAATGACGAATCATTTTCTGAAAATGGGCCACACCACTAACGACATGAGATGGGTGGTCATTGAACAGCTAGACACTGGTCTAGGCAACCTTCAACATCGCCTGCATAACAAAGAACAGCGTGGGATATATCACCTTAATACACAACGAAGGCCTAAATGATAACATTCCCTGGAACTTGCTAAATAAACCATCTTAGAGCTATTCCCGCATAGATTTCACAGTGACACTTATTAATCACTAAAAGAAAGATAACCTGCATAACCAAATAATGAGGTATAACTGATTGTTTATACATCTCAACCCCCTTTTAATATACCATCTACAGAGGTGTAATAATGATATAGATATGCTACACTCTGAGGCACAAGGGAGTTCTACTTCTTCCGCTCTGGTGTCAACCTCCTGATCGCAGCAACATTAGGTGAAGAGTATGCATTCAAGACCACGCTGCATGATTAATGGAGCCTTTAGAGTCACTGGTCTAAATCAGTTGGAATTTAATTTTTATGTTTCCCCATTTTGATAACAGTGGTGCCTCCAAATTTAAATGGTGCTACCATGTTTGAAATTCCATGCGGGTACATGTATAGACTAATGATGTCTAAAGAAACTTTCTCCTTAATGTGAGTTCTATTGGATATAAAACACCCGCTGCTTAAGGTAGGATGTGTCCAACTATTGATAGCTACGAAATATTAATCATTGCACGCCGCAGTCTTTGTACGCACAATTTGAGCTTAAAAACGACATCCCCCAGGCAGCTAGCAACCTTCCAGTGGTCAGCGTTTACACTGAATACTTTCTGATAACGCGGTAATGTTACGCCACGCCCACCCGCTACCAGCATTCTCCTTCATAATCCAAACACACACTGAGACCAGTGTCGGCAGGATCCATATGAGCCAGAAGTAGGTTTTTATATGGGCGGTTTTCATTAATGAAGTAAGTGTCTGAGCACATGTTAGCCGGCAGCTACCACCTAGCGGTATTTAATGGCATACTACACCTCTTCTGTACACTTCTGTTTTGTAGTGTATGACTACATGAGCCCTCCGCCTTCAGGGATCCGTTTGATCTTATCTTAGTAACAAACAAAGTAAGAATTAGTTTCCTTTTCCTGTATTTCTGCCCATGTTTATAATTTTTCCTGTGACACCCGGACCAGCATAGAAATTTGAGTAGTGCCTACGAGTAGTCATTAGCGCACCACCTATTTGAGTAAGCCTACAAAGTATACTAATAAGTATCATTTTATGTAGACCACTCCTAACAAGATTAATTTATCTTGCAGCACATTTTGGTGATAGACACATGACAAAACAAGCTCACCCAGCTCACATTGTGTCACTCATGTGCATACGTGCATAAGGTGTTCATGTACCTTTATTTTGAATGCTACCATCATATAATGCACAGAATCAGACTTGTTGGGATGCCCACAGTATGCCTGTACACATTTGACGGTATATTGAGACACCTCACTTTATTGTTCCGATCATGTATGAATACACGAGTGCTTCTGTGAGCACGGGATATATGAATGTATGGTAACGCCAAGCAAGTGGTATGGCAAGTCTTTCTATTGGTAATGTTTGTCAATTTATGTTGTATGTCCTTTTCTTCCTTACAGATTGTTACTAAGCATGGGCGTAAAATCCGTTCCGCTCGCGGATATTTCGTATTTTCGGTAAATCCGCAATCCGCGAACTCTCGCGGATGTAGCGAAAATACGCAGATCCGCGCGCTGCGGATTTTTTGCTTGTGTTCGCACTGCTCACGGTCCGCGGCGCGGGCAGCAACAATCTCGCACTCACGAAATTACAAAAATTACAATTGGGGAGGGGTGAAGGAAGTGACCCAGTCTCCAACTTCCTGTTCCTGTCCAGCAAGCTCCTCCCATTGCTTAGTCCATTTCCTGGCCACTTCGAATTCGATCTTGACTGGGAAGGATTACTTTTTGTGGATGCTGCTGGAGATTTGGCTTTGAGGCCTTTTGGATTACTTTTGGATTCGAAATTTGATTTCACAAGTAAGTTGATAAGTTGATGTTGTTTGTTTGTGGTGATTTTTATGTGTGTTTTTCGACTTTTTGGGGTGGGGTTGGGGGCTGGCTATGTTGGTGGGAGGCCATTTTGAGGCATGGTCCTGCAGGTCCTGGCCATGTGGATGCATTGTGCCCTAGGCCCACCCAGTCTGCTCTGATTTCTTTCATTATGCCCAGGGGGCCTAGAACTCCCGCGGATTACCCGAAAATCGGATTTTTAAAAAAAAAATTGCCTGTGTTCGCACTGCTCGCGTCCCGCGCAGCAACAATCTCGCACTCGCGAAATTGTAAAAATTACAATTCTGCACATGAGTTGAAAACTACCAGGCTTAGTTATGGGTGCATGCATGATACAACTGTTTTGTTGAATTTTAACATGATTCTGGCCAGGGCATGGATGGCATTGGATTGTGGTGATTTTTGTGTGTTTTACGACTTTTTGGGGTGGTGTTGGGGGCTTGCTATGTGGGTGGGGGCCATTTTATTGCCTGGTCCCGTGTGGGTGGGGGTCTAGGGGCCATTTTTAAGCCAGTTTGTGTGCTTTGCGCCATAGGCCTGCACCCAGTGTGCTGTGATGCCCAGGGGGCCCAGATTCGGTCTGTTCGTGGATTTTGCTGGTTTTTCGCCACGTTCGCGTCGTGAAGCAACAATCTCGCACTCGCGAAATTGCAAAAATTGCAATTCTGCACCAGAAAACCACCAGCAGGCAGCATAAACCTTCTGAAACTTGATGGATGGCATTGGATTGTGGTGATTTGATTGGTGTTGTGTTTTTTGACTTTTTGGAGTAGGGGTTGGGTAGGGGTTGGGGGCTGGCTATGTTGGTGGGGGCCATTTTGAGGCATGGTCCTGGCCATGTGGATGGGGGTCAAGCGGCCATTTTGAAGGCAGGCAGTGAGCTTTGTGCCATAGGCCTGCACCCATTTTGCCTTGCTTTCACCCATCGTGCCCAGGGGGAGTCAGTGGTACATGAAACTATAACCCTCTCTCTGTGTGCTCTCTTGGATCAATGTTAAATTCCTGTTTCCCAAAAATTTAGCAATTTTTAATTTTGAAATTTCCATATTGTGTGGTGTGCACGTGTGTATTCATAAATGCCTACTTGCAAACTATTTATTGAAGCGCTACATATGCAACATATATTTACTGGTGTTCCTCTGTCTTCGTTTGCTTTTAGGTGCACAAAGTCAATAACTCCGCATCATTGTTGAGCATCAGTGCCAGGAAGAAGTCCTGCTGCGGCCTGCTGTTACGACATCTGAAGAAGATGGCTCCAAAAAGAGGTGCCCGTAGCTCCTCTTGCAAGAAAAAGGTCTCTACTAAGGAGAAGAAGAAGCAAGTTGTGGTATATAAATAAATAATACCGGATCTATTTTTGTCTAGGCATAGCAATAACAGATAGCTCAATAAATAAGAGTCAAGATTCGAGGTAGTAGGAGTTTTGCAGGTTTATTACAGCATAAAGGACAGGAACAGGACAACCTGCACAGGAATAGGATGGAAGGGCCTGACAGGGGGGCCCCGACAGCTGCCGGGCAGGATCTGGGATGAGCGCGCTCTCTGGGGAAAGGACTGGCGTAACATTTAATAACAATACACAAGCATATATAGTAAAACAGTTGCATTACAGTACATATGATAGGCGGAGCAGTGGGTGTGGTCAATAGCAGTCGCGAAAGATAAGGGTGAAAGTAGGTGTAACAGAGGCGTATACATAGACATGTGATGCAAACGTAACAGAATATGTCATGAATGGGGCGGAAACATGGAGGGGGCTACCTAAGGAGCCGGGACCTCTAACCTAATGGTGCGCGCAAACTGACAATGACGTGTTACTAGGAGAAGCTGGGGGCTATGAACTCTGTGCTAGGAGCAGAGACTGAAGTCTGGAGAGTCTGGAGAGTCAGGGCGACATGTACCTAAACAGTATCTAGTATCTGATGTTTAGAGAACATGTTGATATAAACTAAGAGTCAGGAGGGGAGAGGCTAACTTGATTCTAAGACTGGAGCATGCATTATTCTACATGTAGTGCGTGATGAAGAATATTAAATGATCATTAATACAGTATTTCTCTTACATGGAGACGTAAAGGCTAGACAATGACGGAAACTATTGATGCGATTCAGTAGCTTAGGAATGCAGAGAAGGAGGACTAACTGATAACTGGAATCATAACATACTCTTGGCAGACTCATAGGCAGAGCCAGGCTGAGCCGGGCACTGCAAGGCAGGAAGTAAGTGAAGGGTCAGGAACACAGGTGGGGGCTGTATCGCTCCTCAACGAGGCTCAGGAGACAGAAGCTGAATCTGGTGTCCAGGCCCTTTTGAGGCCTAGAAACGGGAACTTTACAATGAAATAACGTGCACACTGAGAAACGTGGCAACGTAGCTTTACATAGGCCTGATATTCGTAGTATTCACGAGAACTGGAAACTGACATACTAGAGATGGACACAACTGTAATTGCGTCTTTAATCGATCATGGGGAATACATATGCATATTAATCATGCACACATAACATATGATGGAGGACGCGTAGGGACACAGAACATGGCAAAATTTACTTTTCCACATTCCCTCCTTGTCACTACGTTTCCATCAGGAAACATCAATATTCATGATACCATCTATCATTTCATACAGTATCATTTGCTCGTCTCGAATTTTCTTGGAACGGGATTTAGAACGGGGCTTGGGACTAGGAATACAAGAGGTAGCACAAATGCCGCAAATCGCAGGGCCACATTGTATACAGAGGCAGCAGCTGAATATGATCGCTACTGCAATACCTAGAAAGGACAAGACTTTCCATCCCCAAGCGGAAATTATATTCCAGAACCAACCGGACCATGTCCAGGTGCCTGGATCTTGGTGTAACAGATGGGCAATTTTATGGAGTCTGGTTATAGCTGAATAAACAGACGGTGCGTTATTTGGAATGAAAATGCAGCAACTAGATCCGATGACTCTACAGGCCCCGCCCCTATCGGCCAATATGACGTCAAGGACGAGACGATTCTGTAAAACGACAAATCTCATAGCAGATTGCTCTTCAGTTAAGTTACCTAGGGCAGAGGCAGTCTCATTAACTACTGCTTCAAGGGTTCTGGTTAACCTACGAATTAGCTTACTATTCTGGATAGGTCCTATAAAGAAGAAGAAACCTCTATTGAAATCTGTATACCTTCCTAGAGCAGTTTCAGTATAATCGACAATCGGGGACTCGATCTCCCTTTTATGTCTAATGTGTACTAGATGTGTGTTTCTGTGATAATCAGATGGGGCTAGGAAAACAGGTGGCAGTAGGAAGGCAATGTAACAGGTTCCCTCCCAATCGAGGGGCAGACGAACATATGCGGTCTGACCACAAATAAAATAAGAATGACGTGAAGCTTTGAAAATAGATTTCCCACTGTCACTATATTTGACAATAGTAGTACAATCGCTATGTCCTACATGTACGGAACCATTATTTCTAACACATAATTCGCCTTTGACTGGTAGTACTGAAATAGCAGGTAAGTCTGGAGTAGTATCAGACTGAACATTCAGGACCATGAAATTCGAAGAATAATTACCTAAATTGTAAACTTCGTTTTCTAGATCTAACCCTGTTCTGTGGGGAAGACCTTGCTTGTCTGGGAAACATGTACTGTTAAGAAAAGACATATCTGTTGAGGATGACGTTAACGTGGACCATGCTCCACACGAACCATTATGTGAAAATGGATAAGGAAAGAGTGGCAGAACTCCCTTCGGTGTCTGGAAAGGGGGGAGTCGACCACACACCCAACAATTAGTGGCATTGCTGGTCTGGTGTGAATAATGTAACATGCGGATAAAAGAATTGTTACGCATAGCGAGGCGGTAAGAGAGTTCATGAGGAGGCAGATCACTAAACGTGTGCTCTACTGTAACATTAGAAGACTTATTTACATGAGAAACTGGAAAATACAGATAAAATGCATAACTGGTGCAGGAAATCATAATACTGAGAAATAATATGAAACTTAGGTAAACGATACATCGGATTGAGTTTTGACTAACTCTCTCACTATGGGGGTCTATTTTATACATGTCAGAAACCGGTCTAACCGTTTCACCTAGGGGAGGACTTAGACAATCAAACTGGCTGACTTATTTTACTAGACCTTAACTTTTTCTTATACTCCTGTTGCGGAGTTTTCTCTAACAGGGAGGGTGCAGTATCAGTGTCTTTTGCGGGACAGTCCTTAAGAATAGTACTTTGGCAGTCCTTTAAATCCTGGGAAATGTTCTTTGAGACTGGCTTCAATCCATAAAATCTTTTGATGTGTGAGAGATGCACCCAGCCTTTGCGTCCCTCCAACTTCACGGCTGTGCGGGTGGCCAGGAGGACCTGTCGGGGCTCCTTCCAGCGAGGCTCCAGCGGACTTGAACGATCGAAATTTCGCACTAGGACCATGGATCCGGGAACGATTTCATGCGGTGCCACCTCGGTATTGTCTGGAAATGCGGCAGCAACCTGTGAACGACAAGAGTTGAGGGCAGACATCAAGGAAGCTAGGTAATCTGTCAGCATATTACTTGAAACATCGGTAATACTTCGGGGTCTAGGAGTACCCCACATGTTAGGGGGGCGGCCGAAAACGACCTCATACGGGGACAGACCTGATCTGGAATGTGCGACCATGCGCATGTAGAACAGGGCAACTGGCAGAGCTACTAGCCAGTCCACACCTTTCTCTTGACAAACTTTTGCAATTCGAATTTTCAGGGTCTGATTATGTCTCTCTACGAGACCGTCTGCTTCAGGATGGCGTACACAATGGAACTTCCACTGGTACCCTAACAAAAGGGAAACGTGTTTCATTAGCTCGGATGAGAATGGCTGGCCGTTGTCAGAATATACGACTCTAGGGAGTCCATAACGGGGGAAGAACTCACGAACCAACTGCTTGGCAGTGGTCGCGGCTGTGTAATCTGGAACTGGATATGCCTCTGTCCACCTGGACAAAGCGCATACAACTACAAGGACATACTTGAAACCTCGACATCGCTCCATCTGAATAAAATCCATCTGGAGGACTTCAAAAGGGTGGTCAGGGGGCTGGAATCCACCTTGTTCCACCGGGACACTTTTACCTGGATTAAACTGGCAACATATCATACAGGTACGGACTTTCTGCTTGGCTGCAGCTCGTAAATGCTTGTTGAACCAAATATTCTGGATACTGTCTAACATAGCTTTTTCTCCTAAATGTGCTGGACTATGTGCGGTATTGATAATGACTTGAACCATAGAGTCGGGGAGAAACCATGTGGCTCTACCCTTCGTTAACCATCCTTGATCTGTCTGGACCCCTCCTTGTTCGGACCATTTCTTGATTTCATCGGGAGTAGCATGTAACTGGATATCTATGACATCTTGAGTAGGGTCCTTAACTGTCATACATGTACTCGGATCTGGAGTGTGTGTCGGTGTCTTATTAACTGGAATGTCTGGTGTCTGAGCTGTAAGCTTGGCTGTGCGATCTGCTAGATCATTACCTTGAGAAATAGTGTCAGTAACTTTCGTATGTGCTTTGCACTTCATGATAGCAATGGATGTCGGTAAGTGTATTGCATCTAACAGAGCTTGAATAAGGAGGCCATGCTGAATCTTGGTTCCATGAGAAGTCATGAAACCTCTCTCCTGCCAGAGCACTCCAAAGTCGTGTACAACTCCAAATGCGTAACGTGAATCGGTGTAAACATTAACTTTCAGGTTCTTGGCGTGAATGCAGGCTTGAGTCAGAGCAACTAGCTCTGCTGCTTGAGCAGACAGGGTGTCAATACGGTGTGTTTCAATAACTTCAGTGTCAGTAGTCACTGCATACGCGGCGACTAGTTCTCCTGTACTTGTTCTCATACATGAACCATCCACATAAAGTGTCAGGTCGGGATCTGGTAATGGAATATCTGTCAGATCTTGTCTTGGCTTTGTCATGATGTTAACTACTTCCACACAGTTGTGTGTGGCAGAATTCGAAGTAACTGATGGTAACAATGTAGCAGGATTTAAAACGTTGCAGCGTCTGATTTCTATGTGTGGCTGGAACAGTGTCAATTCATAACCTGTTAAACGTGCAATTGTCAAGTGCTGAGTTTGTGTTCGGTTTAAAAGAACTTCCACGGAGTGTGGAACTTGTACTGTCAGGGAGTGTCCTAACACTATGGAATCACTTTGTCTGATAGCTAGTGCTGTGGCTGCAACTGACTTGAGGCACGCAGGCAGAGCCTGGGCTACAGGATCTAATGTGCTCGAAAAATAAGCACAGGGCTTGTATTGTCCTGCTTGATCTTGTGTGAGAACAGATAATGCTGTACCTTCACGTTCAGTGACGAAAAGTGTAAAAGACTTACTGTAGTTCGGTGTTGCTAGAACTGGAGCTTGACATAGGGCTTTCTTTAACTCATTGAAACTAAGTGTATGTTCAGATGTCCAAGGGAGGACAGTCGATACGGCTGCCTCCTGTGTCGTTAACTGTATCAGTGGTTTAGCTAGAAATGCATACTGAGGAATCCATTGTCTGCAATAGGAAGTAAGGCCGATAAAAGCACGTACCTCCTTCTGGGTCTTTGGCTGAGGAAGACTCGCTATTAACTGGATACGGTCTGGTGTCAACTGCCTACCCCACTTGGACAGTAAGTGGCCTAAATAGATCACTTGCTGGACACAGAATTGAAGCTTAGAAGGGGACACCTTGTGCCCCATCTCAGCTAGGAAATACAAGACTGTAAGTGAGGCTTGCTCGCAAGCACGTTCAGAACGGGCTGTGATCAGTAGATCATCGACATACTGGAGCAGGGCAGTGTCAGTTGGCATGTGAATGTTGTCTAGTTGTCTTTTGAGTGCTTGACTGTAAATACTAGGACTTTCTGTGAAACCTTGAGGAGCGCGCGTGAACATATAGCTCCTTCCATTTAAACAAAAACCGAAAAGGAACTGGCTGTCTGGATGAATGGGAACACTGAAAAATGCGTTCTTGAGGTCTATGACCGTAAAAAATGAGGCTTCGGAATCAATGGCTGTCAATAGGGAAGAGATATCTGGGACAACTGGGTACTGGGGAATAATGCATTTATTAAGCTCTCGGAGATCAATCACTAAACGATATACTGGAGGTGCATTTGGATCAGTACGTTTCATGACAGGAATGATCGGAGAATTGCATACATTGGAGTCAGTTTCTACAACTACTCCTTGAGCCATGAGCTCGTCAATAATTTTGGATAAGGCTGCTACAGCCTCAGGTGGCAATCTGTACTGTCTGATTCGTGGTAACACTACACCTAGCTTGAGAGTCACACGATGCGGTGTGATTTGCATAAAGCCAACATCAGTTGGACCTTGCGCCCATAGATGCTGCGGAACATTGGACAATCTGGGATCAAAATCTCGTAATACATAGTGACCCTTGAAGTCACGTAGGAACAATCGTATTCCCTCTGGGGAACAGCATATAACTGCACCTAACTCTTTCAGTGTCTTAATGCCTAATAGATTTTCTGGACAGGACTTAGTAAGTAACAGGTCAGTAGTGCGGGACAATGGACCTACTTCTAGAGTAACTGGCTTTGATATTTCATTTACAATAGGTTTTCCTGAAAATCCAAGGGAAACATTTCTAGAGCCTGAGAGCGGAGCCCCTGGAACTTCGGCGTGACTTATAGTGGTCCTACTTGCCCCTGTATCAATCAGAAACTTTCTATCTTTCCCTAATACTTGACTATGAACATAGGGACCTTCTTGATCTACAGGTATCTCGATGAGAGACAAGCCTACCTCCCTCTCTAGGCTGTTTCATGAATATGGCTGATACTCTGGATACTCGGACTGCGCATACTGGTACATCTGCTGTGTAACATGCTGTGTTGCAGCGATGGGCTGCGGTACAGTAACTGTCTGTTGTGCATTCTGTGGCTGAGAAGTCTGTGAAACTTGCTCTTGTCTAGGCGGACGTGGTCTTTCTTTAGTCTTACCGGTAGCTTTGTTGTGTTTCAGAACTGCACACTCGTTTATAAAATGACCTGGCTGTTTACAATAATTGCAGTTCCCTTTAACGGGAGCTGCAGGATGACTGGCTTGATTTGGTCCCCTCTTCTGACTGTCTTGAGGAACAGATTGTGCAACTAGTACTTTCATTTTCGTGTCTTTCATACGTTTTCTCTCGTGGTCTTGCTCTTCTCTGATTCTATTCTGGTGATATTGAAGCATCTGTAACATCTGGGACGGGGTATTAGCTTGCCAGGTACTTTCGACTTTCAAAACTCGGTTTTTAATTTGTGGACTTGAATTCTCGACTAACTTAGTAACAAAAAGATGAGGGTATGATTCACTACTCGTTTTGAGGCCACTGTTTATAATAAAACATTTTTCAAATCTAGAGTAAAAATCACTAGTGTCTTCGTCTTGTTTCTGTTTACATGCTGAGATTGCATCCCAGTCTTCCTTTTTAGTTGCTAATAGTCTGGGCAAAACTTGTATTAACAGTTCAGGTAATTCTTTACATTTATCTCCAAGACCGGTACCTGGTACTCGTGCCTTATCTTCAGCTTCTAGGACTGTCCAATCGATCTTTTTCTCTCCCACCTCCCATTCTTTTTCCTTGAGTTTCTCGTATACCCCTGCGGGCAATAAGACTTTTAACATTTTAATAATATCTGGATACGTGTATTCTCCCATACGGAGCATGTCTTTTAATTCTCGGTGGAACCCTGCTGGATCTTTGTCATGACAGGGAATTAATTTTTTCATCTCTAAGAGTTCCATCTTTGTGATAGGGGTGTAAACAAACACTCGTTGCATTTCACCACCCTCTGTCTTAACTGGATGCACTTCTCGTAACGGATTCTGTCTGTCTATGTAAAAGGGTTTACTTTCTGGGGGTGAGACATGAACAAAATGCGGGTTCAGAAACATACTATATTTGTGGCGCTGTTCTAGAATGACACTAATTAAATCGGTACCTAAACCTTTCCATCTATACTGGAGTAACTCATTCAGGACATCGTGTAACGGACCTGGATCAGAATGTTGACCCTCATACAATGTAATGAGGTGCTGGATCATATACATACCCACCAGTCGTTGCTCGGCTGGGGGCAATTTCAGAAACATTTGTGCCACTATTTCGTCTGGAAAAGTGGTAGAATCAGTAATCCATCGGACTGCTGATCGGACTAGTTCTTGTTCATGCATGGTACTTAACTCGCTATAACCGATTCGTGATTTCAGAATGTGATCGGTAGCTTGAAATACTTGTTCTAGGGAACCTGGTTCTGGTGCTGGATGATGTAAAACTGACTTGTGTTCTAGGCGCAAATGGCGATCTGGAAATCTAGATTTTCCTACATACGCTATTCTGGCGGGATTCTCGTCGTCTACCTCTTCAGTATCAGAGTTATTTTCTTTCTCGTTTACTTGTGCTGTTTTACGTTGTTCGTGTAACTTTATTATTTCTTTACGGATTTTCTTGTACATACTCTCTATACTACTGATAGTCTTGTGCTTACCCTCGGCTATATTATCACTCCACCTTGTCAGGATTTTCATTTCGGCCTGATCTTTAGTCGGGGAATCTTGTTCTCTTATTAGACAATTAATCAGGAACTTTAATAACATGAGCTGGATCTCAGCTTTCCTTTGAGACATGACTTCACTAATACTTTCTGGATCATCCCCTGTACGGATGAAACGATATATTCTGTCTAGATCTTCTTTCATATCTGGTAGGGTGACTAGATACTCGGTCACCTTTCTCACGCGTAATGAATATAAAACCATATTATCCTCGCCTGGGACTGGATCATAGCCACATTCGGTAAGGGCTTTTCTTATTTCTGCAACAGACTGATATCTGGGCGTACGCTGTGACGCTTGTGCATGTAATTCGGCTAACGTTAAACGCTTGTGTGGCGGCGGGGTTCCTGGAGGACCTCCCCCTGCCGCCCCTAAACTAGAGTCGTCTACTGATGCTCTTCGTCCTGGCAGAGTGGGAAATGGAAATGCAGGCTGGACTTGTATGGCGGGCTGGACCGGGGGTACCGTAACAGGTACTCCGGTGTCTGGAGGAGCGGGAAGTGCCTGATTTACAGGGACTGGCGGAGCAGGAACAGGATTTGCATATTCTGGGACTGTGTCGTCCAAATAGGACGAAATGAAAATATCAGCTGCGGTCGGTTTGTGACGTAGCTTGGTCGGAACTAGTGGTGGCGGGAAATTACTGGATGCCTCTGGGGTCGCTTTTGGCAAGCCCTCGGCAAGAAGAGGATACATACCCTTAATAAGAGCATGCCTCTGTCTGTCTGACTGTTCGGTTTTAACTCGTTCACCAATCTCGATTAATTCCCTTTCTTGGGCTCGTTCCAAGGATTCTCTACTTAGTTCTGACTTTCTGATTTCTTTTTCGGTTCTTTTATGAGATTCTTTGCGCCATAACTCGATGGCATCTTTCTGTGACTGTCTGGCTTTCTTTTTCCATAATGCTTCTTCTACTCTCATGATGCACTCGGCATCCCACGTACCTGATACGGGCCATCTATACTTTTCTTCCAAAACTTTGGTATACTCTACCCATAAATCTAGATACAATATGGCGCTTATGCCATGCTTCTGATACATAAAATGACCTGGACTGTCCCTAGGCGGAACAGGAACTGCTGCTTCTAGCAGACCTTTTCTGGTTTTTAACTGACGCAGTTTTGAAAAGAGCGGCATGACTGAACTATAATCTGGACACAACACAATACACAATAAACACGATAATTACTTCACACTCATACCACGACATTAAAATACATGAATAACATTCAGAATAACAGTTCGAACAGAATACTACCTGAAATACGGAAAACAGAATACATGAATTTTCTCGAGAACAGAACTGACTAGAACAGAAACTAGATGCACTGCTGAAACAGTACGAAACTTACCGGTCTCATACAGAGACACGTCAGGACCCGCATCCACCGAAGTGGACACTTCGTTTTGTGGGTCTGTGTACCACCAACCCACGGACCAGAGTCAATTAGATTGACCCTGTCTAGATACTACCCCAGCAACGGTACTCACCGGGCAGCAAGAACGGAAGGCCTCGGACTGGACTGGACTGCTTCGACGCCGGACGGACGAACTTCGGACTTCTGTTACGGGTGGGCCTCCGGATACCTCGGACCTTGGACTCTCGGCTTGGGCTCTGGTCGGGACTCGCCGCGTTCCTCCACCGTCTCGTCTGGATGCTGGACCGCCTCCTCCGTCTCCTCCGTGGGCCTGAGGGATACTTAAAGCAGAAATATCTGCCGGTGCGCAGAAGAGTTCCGTCACGACTGCAGAGGGTCAGGGGGTCGGCGTGGCTTCACCGACGCGTGGGGAAAGGGCAAGTCCCTATTCGGGCGCCATTATGTGGTATATAAATAAATAATACCGGATCTATTTTTGTCTAGGCATAGCAATAACAGATAGCTCAATAAATAAGAGTCAAGATTCGAGGTAGTAGGAGTTTTGCAGGTTTATTACAGCATAAAGGACAGGAACAGGACAACCTGCACAGGAATAGGATGGAAGGGCCTGACAGGGGGGCCCCGACAGCTGCCGGGCAGGATCTGGGATGAGCGCGCTCTCTGGGGAAAGGACTGGCGTAACATTTAATAACAATACACAAGCATATATAGTAAAACAGTTGCATTACAGTACATATGATAGGCGGAGCAGTGGGTGTGGTCAATAGCAGTCGCGAAAGATAAGGGTGAAAGTAGGTGTAACAGAGGCGTATACATAGACATGTGATGCAAACGTAACAGAATATGTCATGAATGGGGCGGAAACATGGAGGGGGCTACCTAAGGAGCCGGGACCTCTAACCTAATGGTGCGCGCAAACTGACAATGACGTGTTACTAGGAGAAGCTGGGGGCTATGAACTCTGTGCTAGGAGCAGAGACTGAAGTCTGGAGAGTCTGGAGAGTCATGTACCTAAACAGTATCTAGTATCTGATGTTTAGAGAACATGTTGATATAAACTAAGAGTCAGGAGGGGAGAGGCTAACTTGATTCTAAGACTGGAGCATGCATTATTCTACATGTAGTGCGTGATGAAGAATATTAAATGATCATTAATACAGTATTTCTCTTACATGGAGACGTAAAGGCTAGACAATGACGGAAACTATTGATGCGATTCAGTAGCTTAGGAATGCAGAGAAGGAGGACTAACTGATAACTGGAATCATAACATACTCTTGGCAGACTCATAGGCAGAGCCAGGCTGAGCCGGGCACTGCAAGGCAGGAAGTAAGTGAAGGGTCAGGAACACAGGTGGGGGCTGTATCGCTCCTCAACGAGGCTCAGGAGACAGAAGCTGAATCTTGTGTCCAGGCCCTTTTGAGGCCTAGAAACGGGAACTTTACAATGAAATAACGTGCACACTGAGAAACGTGGCAACGTAGCTTTACATAGGCCTGATATTCGTAGTATTCACGAGAACTGGAAACTGACATACTAGAGATGGACACAACTGTAATTGCGTCTTTAATCGATCATGGGGAATACATATGCATATTAATCATGCACACATAACATATGATGGAGGACGCGTAGGGACACAGAACATGGCAAAATTTACTTTTCCACAAAGTGGCACCACTTACCAAGGAGACTGGTGGCTCGACCACTAAATTTTTGTGGAAAAAACAAAGGCCCATCATGAGTGCTGCACAGGTAGCCTGTTTAGTGGTTCATTCACCAACGACCAGTGATGTTGGCTCATCGCAAGAAAGTAGCAGCACATCATCAACACAAGTTGTAACTCATCTCACAAGTACTATTCAACAACCAAAGCCGCAACAACAACTGCATGGGCTACTAGTACAAGCACAAGTACATGCGCAAGGAGCTGGCCGAGAAGGAGCTGTCCGAGAAGGAGCTGTCCGAGAAGGAGCTGTCCGAGAAGGAGCTGTCCGAGAAGGAGCTGTCCGAGAAGGAGCTGGCCGAGAAGGAGCTGGCCGAGAAGGAGAAGGCCGAGAAGGAGAAGGCCGAGAAGGAGAGGGCCGAGAAGGAGAAGGCCGAGAAGGAGAGGGCCGAGAAGGAGAGGTCCATGGAGAGTTGCAAGTAGAGGTCAGTGAAGAGGCCCATGTAGCGGCGCATGGAGCGGTGCAAGTGCCCACAATGGTTGTTCTTCCAGAAGTAGGGGCACAGGAGGAAATTGACTTTGGAGCCGGGGTATCATGTCAGGAAGACGAAGGCACTCCTCCTGATGATTCATTTTCTCCCAGCTCCCCAGCAAGGAAAAGATCAAGGAGTGTGTGTAGAAGTTCCTCTTCAAGCCCCGCTCCATCAGATGATCTGGATCTAGATTGGCAACCATCTCCGACGTCTGAGAGGGAGGCACACCATGAGCTGCGAAAGGTATCAAATGTTAAAAGGAAGGGCCCCGGAAAGCTCATACTTATGGATCCGAACGTCGGACTTGATGAAGTGGTGCATTCTGATGTTGTTGAACAGGATGACAGCAATGACCTAGTCATCACACACGTCATTCCAGCCACACCGGCCATGCAGCAGACAGACATTTATACCCTATCCCGACGTCATGCTGAGCGTGACCCTGGCGACGTGGCACTGGTAGCACCACCAACGCAGTCAAGTAGTACAACAAGTTCAACAAAACCTACAGCTCCCATATTTTCTTCCCAGAGGGGGACTCCATCCAGCTCGACTCCCTCAAGTAGGGTTGCTGCAATAATTGCACAACCCAGTAGATGTCTGCAAGGCTCATCCACCACTGCTTCATCTGGCATTGGCAGTATCATCTTGTGCGGCAAAACCAGAAGTTTCCAGTCCCCAGTTTGGAACTTTTTTAGTGTCCATGCAAAGTATGATAACATAGCCGTTTGTTGCATTTGTAAGACTAGAGTTAGCCGTGGTAAGACTGGTACCAACTATGGAACCGGAGGCCAGATAGGTCATCTTCAAAGAAGGCACGCTGTCGAATGGTTTGCGCACCTAGCAAACATCAAGGGAAAGCAATCCCAAAGGGCAAGTGGCCAAAATATACCCATACTAGGTGTTTCATCTGAAGATGACGGGGAGGTAGAAGAAGCGTCAGACATTTGTCCGGTTGCACCCAGTACCCCTGGCAGCACCACACCCTCCGGAACACATAGGAGGCTCACTGAGAGTCTGGGAGACACACCAATGCGGAAAATGTCAACACTGAGCAGAAGTGGGTCGAAGAAGGCATCAGCATCATCCAGTAAATTTGTCCAGCGCACCATTACAAACATGTTCTCCTCAGATGCGCAATTTCAACGCAACCACCCAATTGTACGCCTGTATAACACTAAGCTGGCTAAAATGCTAGCGGTGGACCTTCTCCCTTTTTCGTTTGTCGAAAATGTGGGTTTTCTTGAACTCGTGGCAACACTGGCCCCTAAATGGAAGGTTCCTAGCCGGTTCTATTTTGCCAGGGTTGCTGTTCCAGCACTACATAAAGAGGTGCTTGAGTTGGTTGGGCAGCTTTGCAGAAGAGTGCTGTTCACACTATACACCTGACAACAGACATGTGGACCAGTTGCCAAGCCCTTGATTACATGTGCATCACTGCACACTGGGTCTCTTTTTCAGGGGTTGCAAAACAGATAAATGCAGGTGGTGACTTGGTCGAGATTTTTAAGGGTGCTCGTAAACATGCAACATTAGCCATGCTTGGCATGGAGAAAACTCATACTGCAGCCAACATTTTGGATGACTTTAACAAAAAGGTCTCGCAATGGCTGCCCCCAAGAAATTGCAAGGTTGGTTATGTTTCTACTGATAATGGCAGCAATGTAGTTAAGGCCATGGAGAACGGTTACTATTTCAGAGTGCCGTGTTTGGCGCACTGTATGAACCTTGTCGTGCAAAAGTTCTTGAAAAAAGAACTTGCAGTCGACAAAATACTGATCATCTGCAGAAGAATATGCACACATTTCAACCATTCTTTTAAGGCCCGGAAGGAGCTGAGGCGCCAGCAAAATGTACGTAGAATGCCAGTGAAAGCACTTATCCAGGAGGTGGCAACACGTTGGAACTCAACCTTCTACATGCTTGAGCGTCTGCATGAGCTGTTTCCAGTAGTCAATGAGTATTTCTACAACCTGGGTGGTGATACGACAGAAATGATGCTAGCGGTGGAGCAATGGCAGCTAGTTAAAAGCCTGACAGACATGCTTCGTCCTTTTGAGGTCTTCACGCGTGAAGTCAGCAGGGAGGACTGTTCTTTGAGCAAAGCTATCCCATTGTTGCTGAAGCTCGAGCACCAAGTCAAGGTGGTATCTTCAGAATTAAAAGATGCTGGAAAGAATGAAGCATATGAGTTGGCGCAGAGATTATTACAACGCCTAGTTAGCAATAAACGGCTTGTAAATATCAAGAAACAACAGCACTACATTTGTGCTACTATTCTGGATCCACGTTACAAAAAGCCATTGTTTGGCAAAGTAATAATTCCTTTTGAAACATCAGATGTTACAGAGTACAAAGGTTGGCTAGCTCAGTCAGCCATTCGTTTTGAAAGAGAGCGGAAGGAAACTGTAGGAGAAGACAGTACTACTAGTGAATCAGCAGGCCATCAGGCATCCCAAAAAAACACTTCTGCATCTGTGCCTGTGGCAGAAGTGAGTGACTTTTCCTCTGAGCCGTTAATCACACCAGCAACCGTATCATCTGCACCAGGCCCAGGCGATATGTCTGAAGCGGATTGGCTAAGTGAGCTAGGGTTTCCTTGTCCCAGAAAGGACACAGAAGTGCAAAGTACAGGAATCCGGGAGAACATTGTTTCAATGGTGCAGGCCTATCTGGATGACTCAACAGCGGTCAATATTACTGAGGACCCATTGGCGTATTGGCATGGGAAAAGAAACATATGGCGAGAGCTCACCAACCTGGCTATCAATTACTTGTCTTGCCCACTCGCAAGCGTGTCTTCAGAACGTGTTTTTAGTTCTGCTGGTGGCATTGTGACTTGCAAAAGGTCCCGCCTCTTGCCCGCAAATGTGGAGCGGCTCACCATGATAAAGATGAACCAGCACTTCATACCACCAGATTACAAAGTACGAGAATGCACGCAGGAAGAAGAGGACACCGACCTACCTGAGGGAAGTTTTCCTCAGTTACCAGAAGTACTACCGACTCAATTTGCAGAGTTTGAGGACGAGCTCTGCTTCCCTGACAGCGAGTTCTGAAAATGAGTCAATGATTCTTTAACTTTATTATTCGTCCTTATTCACTTTTATTCCTGTGTGTCTGTCTTTCTTTCTTTAGCAAGTGTTTCATCACATTCACAACAAAACTGTAATCACCCAATCAAACAACAAGCCCATCAGCAGAACTGTCTTGATTTTGATGCCGCAGCATTCCTCAGGTTCACAACAGTTAGTTGACAAGAACTCAGTCCTGGTCGTCTATCCTCCTCCTCCAGACTCACCCCATCCATTTCCCGTAATGCTGATGCCTGGATTCTGCACAATGAAGAAACTTACGTTGGCGAGTCCCCTAAAGAGGGACTGGAAGTAGTGAGTCCTCATTTAAATACATTTTGCTAAGTGTGACTTTTTTTCCCCGATTTGCTTTTTGGCTGTTTGGGGGGTGTCAAACTTGTTTGCGCTTGGGTTTACGGGTCTTGGCTGGGCCATTGCTGGCAACTTGGCAAGGTCTATTAAGGGATGAAATTGGTTAGGCATTTACTTTGGAAAACATTTGGTCATTTACACGTGAACGTTTAGGCGTTATTATTGCTCGCTTGCCTGTCTTAGGGGTGCTGTCTGTGGGGCTTCTAGGTTTTTGGGGTCTGTGAGCACCGCCGCTATATTTATAATGTTGATTGCTTTTGTTTTGCAGAAAATCCACGCCGGGAAACTTCAGTTGGGGCCCTGCTACAGAACGCTTTAGGACAATGCGAATTCCAGGTGGAGCCAGCCCTCAAACACAAATTACAGGTAAGATAAGCGTTTGGATGGGAGGTAGTATAATGGAGTATTAGGAGAGGCGAGAGAGTGACAGTGGTACTAGTAGTAAAGTCCTAGGACTCTTGAATTAACAAACTCTGTGAAAGGCATTTACTTTGGAAAACATTTGGCCAATTACACGTGAATCAACACGATGACAGTGTTCAGTAAAACGAAATTACTGCTAAACCACCACCCACCAGGCTCAAAAGTAGTAAAAAACAGGTATGCTCAGATAAAGTTTGAAAAAGTGCATTTTTATATCCCTAACAAAATAAACTCCCGCAAGACCCTCCCTAACCCCAACAAATAAATAGTCCTTCAAAAGTCCCCAAAAACCCCAACTCCCAATTCCCACCCCCCAAAAGTCTCTAAAAAATGGGCAAGGGACACTCTAGGGATGCATGGTGTTGACTTTGGCCTCCAGGGCATCATGCCTTAGGGCCAGGGCATTGTACTGCTCCCGGAGGGTGGCGTGATCTAAGCGGAGGCCCTCCAACAAATTCTGATATTCTTTCAATTTCTGGACCTCCGCCTCCAGGTCTGACACTCTGTGGATTGCACGGCGCAAGCGAGCCTTTAGAGTGCTGTGAGGGGCAGCCTTTGCTGCTCGGCGGTGGCGTCTGCCAGCACGGCTCCGTTTCGCCGGAGCACTGCGCTGACCGGCAGAACGTGGGGTCACGGAGGAGGATGCAGATGTCCCATTCGATGTACTGGACTGCGTGTCCTCCAGTTCCACCAGCCGCCGATATTGGGCAACAGTAGCATCCAGCCTCCGTTGCCGGGCCAGTACAGCTAGCATACTCCTTGTTGGTTTTGATGTTTTAGTATGACCAACTATATGAAGAAAGAAAGACATAGGGGCCGATTAGGATGGCGGACGGACTTGCGTCCGTCCGCCACCCCTGAGTTGGAGGGACCGTCCGCATGGGCAGCGGCGGTCCCTCCATAGCAATTAGGATGTGACCGCCACCCTGGCGGTCACATCCTGTATGTTTTACATTGCGGCGGATGCTTCTTGAAGCAGCATCTGCCGCAGTGCAAAAAATGAAAGGTGTGCATTTGCGTGCACAAAGCGGCAGGCACCGCGCGGTGCCTGCCGCTTCGTGCACGCAAGGGCAGGGGGGTACCATAGGTACCCCCCATGTGCACCCCCCACGCAACCTTCACCCAGGGGGCCCGCAACGGGCCCCCAAAGTGACTGTCCGTATGCTTTTCCACGTCGGAAAAGCCGCCGCGGAAAAGCATGACTCACCCTGCATCCTAATATGGCTGGCGGTGTCTGATAGACACCGCCAGCCATGTTATTGCTTTTCCGCTGTGGTCGCCTTCCGACCGCGGCCGAAAAGCGGCGGACGGATTGGGAGACCCACCAGCCATCCTGATTTGGCGGTGGGTCTTTCAGGCCTCCTCGGCGGATTTCCCGCATACTCCGGGCCGGCGGTGGCTTCCGCCGGCCCGGAGTATGCGGGAAATCCGCCATCCTAATGACCCCCATAATCTGTAACCAATGCTCTGTAAGAATATGATTAACACAAAATGATTCAGCAGGAAGTTGTGTCACAGTACAACTAGCAACTAGCCAGCACAGTACAAAACTATTCAGGCCAGTATCATGGGCGTCCGCAGGGAGGGGCAAGGGGGGGCGCTTGCCCCCCCCTGGATCGCAGGTCCATCCAGTGCTGGCCCAGTGACAAATTACAATATGGTAATTACAGCAGGCTGGGACCGACAGACAGATAGAGGCAGAGACAGGGACAGAGAGAGAGGAAGACAGAAGGAGAGAGAGAGAGGGATGGAGCCAGAGGGTGACAGAGGGAGGGTGAGGGAGGGAGACAGAGAGAGAGAGACAGCGAGGTAGAGGGAGACAGAAAGAGGGAGACAGAGAGAAAGAGAGAGAAGGAAACAGAGAGAGGGAGGGAGATAGAGAGAGAGGGAGGGAGACAGAGAGAGAGACAGAGAGAGAGACAGAGAGAGAGAGAGAAAGAAAGATGTGTGTAATGTGTATGCCAGGTCTGGTGGCTCAGTGGACGAAGGCATCCGCTGCAGGGGCATGAGTTCAACTTCATGGTCATAGTTTTTTTTGTTGCTCTAGATCCACCCCCCTCCCCTATGGGGTTCTTTGTTTATTTAAGCTCTATGTCGTGTTATATTTAAAAAAAATATATTTAATACTTGTGCTCAATCATGTCAGGAGTAGGACTCAGGAGATGGTGATGATGTTGCACCCCCCCCTGGAAACATTTCATAGTATTTTCGTAGTTCATCCAGTGACCGTCTACTCTCTGTAGATAAACATCATATGCTATCTAAGAGTCAGATAGTACCATGATCCAGCTTACCTGTACCCGCCACCACCACTGTCTGCTTCCTCACAGTCTGTTCTTGGGCCATTTGCGCCGCATCCTCCCCAGAATCGTCCTCGGACTCGGAGTCGATCACCACCACCACATCCGAGCTGGCCCCGCCACCAGATGTTCCACCTACAAAGTAGATTTAAGAATGTTAGATTACACCACTCACTAGTATTTGGTCTAGGAATGAAGAAATGTGAAAACAACAGAAAAAGTAATTGACTGTCTACTCTAGTCTAAAGTAAAAATGTCCCTCCTTCCAGGGAAGGCTGTTGTCTTGCTGCACTTTTTTGTCACAATTGATGAATGTTTGCTTAATTTTAACACACACCATTTTTCTCTGAACAGACAGAAGCTGGACTTCTAAGGACAAGAGCAACATCAACTTCAAACCAGGTGAAAGCTCGGCTCGACCACATTAAATGTGTTCCATTACTCATCAACTCAGCACCAAGCACTTTTCCATTTCCAGCTAACTTTATTTTAATATATGTGTTTACTTTTACTTTTAATAAAGCTTTTAAACTTGAATAGACTCTGTGGTTTTTGGTCCTCCAGACTAGAGTGACTGAGCGAAAAGTTTTGCAATTTTTGCAAGGAGGAGTCCGTGCCGCTGACACTACCAGGTTTATACAGTGTGCCAAACACGCCACTCTGAAATATTATTACTCTGGTCTTTGGTGTCCATAGTTCGGTTTGTGGAGAATTGTCCCTGCAACAGTAGTATTATGGATTTTGCTCCTATCTAAACACTATTTCGAAAAAATTAAATTAGGAACGCTTGGACAACAATAGGTCCTCTATATTCAAATGAAATCTTACTGGGGCCAGCAAAGGAGCACTCGCCGCCCTGGCCTGCATCCTCCTCCTTTGGAGCCACAGCATCCTCCTTTTCCGTCCGCTTGCCCCTGGGCGGACCTGACGTACAACATAAAAGAAAGAACAGAAAACATTGATGATTGCTGCTTGTCGATGTCCTTGTCAACCAAATCAAACATTTAGAAAGAACAAGAACCAACTATTTCAGCCAAAAAGAGGGCTACAAAGGAAGGACTGCACCTGAGCCTCTACTCTAGGGGCAGATTTACAAGCCCCTTGCAGCTCTTTTGCTCCGTTCTTGCGTCACTTTTGTGACGCAGCGCCACAACAAGAGAGGCGCCATGGTGTGGCGTATATTAACAGCGTGACGCATATGGGAGATGCATCCCATTCTAAAGCCCTGCGCCATAAGGGAGCGTTCGAGCGCAAGGGAGGGCGTTCTTGCGCAGGAATGCATGCTAAAAGTGGCTATGGGGAATATATAAAATTTCAATCAGTCATTTAGGACAATGATGCGTCACTGAAACCCTGCGCCTGCATGAAGCAGACGTACGGCTTGACGCAGCTTTGCTGGAGCTGCGCCATCGTTGCAACGCAACTCCATCAATGAGGCGCCTTTACGGCACCGATGCGTAACGCTTCGGTGACGTTTTGGGACCATGGTGTGCCGCATTGTAAATACGGCGCACCATGGGTGGTGCTGGCATGCCGCACACATTGCAAGGATGCGCAGGTAATTGCTAATCTGACACTTAGGGGCATACTTACGAGTTCTGGGCTGCACACCTCCAGAGGTGCACCAGAACAAATGCGTAACGCAAAACTAACCTTGCGTCACGGCAGATGCGCCGCAATTACAATGCGGCAAACCCTGGCGCAAGGGTAGGCAGATGCGTGACGCATCTCGTGACGAAAGAGGGGCGCATCTCTAGAGTCGCGTCGCAGGCACGATGCAACTCTAGCAATGCTCAGGGCTGCCCAATACTCAACATACCGCATCAGTCCTTACGCCTGCTTCAAGCAAGCAGGCATAAAGAATTGACGTAGCAGCGTCGCGGAAGTGCCTGCGTTAAATCTTGTAGATTTCACGCAGGCACTTTTGCGAGGCGCACAGCTGCCTGACCGCCACCTCCCACCCCCCCCCCTGCGTGGGAACGCACCCATTGTGGCGCAGGCCCAGGCCTTAACGTGGCGCATCTCCCTAGATGCATCACGTTGTACATGACTCGCAGGGATGCGCCACGTTTACGTCGCTGTGCGTCAGGTAAGGCAGCGTAAACGTGGCGCAAGGGGCTTGTAAATCTGCCCCTTTGTGTCTAGCATTACGCAGTTCTGTAAAGTACACTCATACATTACTCAGCCCATTTAAATGAACACAAAATAGAAAACAAATAAGCAGTGGCACCGCCACAGAGAAGGAGAGCAGTGCACCTGAAATGCACAGAAGATTTTGAAATATTAATTTACCTCTCCTATCAATGTAATCGGCAGCATTATTGCTCTTTGTAAAAAAGTTAAAACAAACATTTGCAATATAACACACAGAGCAGGAGAAAAAACAGAGTAGTGAGTGATGAAAAAATTGCTACTACTACTCACCAAGCCCGGGGACCTCCACTCCCAGCAGGTCGAGCAGGTCGCGCTCCCGGTCCAGGATATCGGTCCAGCGGTGGGTCACCTGGTTGTAGGTGCGCTGGACCCCCGAGATGTGAAACAGGGCCCGGCACACCTGCTCCCACCGCTTCCGTCGCTCCTGGCGCTTGGTGTAGCCACCAGCGATCCTGCCGCCTGCCGCGATGGTCTTGGGGAGGCGGCGCTGTACATAGAAAACGAGTGCGCCCACCTCCTCAGGGCTGAAGATCTCCCTGGGCACCACCATTTCCGCCCTCAAACGGCCACACGGGAGCCGGGCACGGGCTGCGGGGCCCGTCTTGGGCAGCTTCACAGCTGGCTTCACCATGGTCTGGGCAGGTGTTAGCAAGCAACAAGGAGACAAAATGAAAAAGAATAAGACTAGGGAAGAAGAAAATAAAAGTTTAAAAAAGTAGTTGAAAAGTAAACAAAAGTAGCCTGAAACACAAAAATATAGACCTAGAAAACTAGAGGTATAGAAAAAAAGTTAAATAGATCAAAAAAATATTAAAACAAGCAAAGTATGGCAGAGATATAGGGCCAGATGTAGGTAGGCTTTTACCGGGTGGTAACGGCCGAATTCGGCCGTTACCACCCGGTAAAAGCAATTTGACATGTAGGTCCCTGTATTTTACAGACTCGGTAAATTTACCGATAGGTAAATTTACCGAGTATGTAAAATACCGAGTCGGTAACATTACGGATTCCGGTAAATTGGTATGTAGGTGGGACTCTTCTGAGTCCCACAAGCAGTACAAAATCGGTATTTTACCATCAAATAATACTTGATGGTAAAATACCGATTCTGGTGTGCATGCACATGTGTGCAAGCACACCTATGCCATATGACAGGCAGACCTGCCCTTAGGGCAGGTATGCCTGCCACATGGCACCCGAGCCTCTTTTGGGGGTGCCAGAGGGTGTCAAAGTGACACCCCCTGCACCCTTGTGACAGTCGGTATTTTCCGATGTGGTAAATACCGACCGGTAAATGCCAATCAATCCTATGGGCTTCAAAGCCCATAGGAATGAATGGGCATTAACTGGTCGGTATTTCCCGCATCGGAAAATACCGACTGTTTCCGATTCGGTAATTGCACATCTGCATTTACCTACATCTCGGTATTTTTATTTTCCGACCTCTGAAATACCGAGTCGGTATGACTCGGTATTTAAGAGGTCGGAAAATAAAATTTACCTACATCTGGCCCATAGAGAGGATAGAAACACCATGCCCAGACACATAGGAATGAATGAAAACAAGATGGCGGCCCGATCACGTGCGCGTAAGTAAGTTCGCACGCGATTTCTCTCGCGAACTCGTGCGAACTTGCATTCGCAATGCGCTCATTCCGCGAGATTAAACATAGCGGGCGGAAACGGAAATACGTCACGTAAACAAAATGGTGGCGCCCATACTCAACCTTGGGGTAACTCGCACGAGTTTGCGGCTTCCACGGTCGATTTCGCACGACGCCGCGCCTCGCGAATAGCGCGAAATTACCGAAAAACGAGTTTTGCAAAAGCAAAACCAACGAGCAGGTGCAAAAGTTCGAGCTCATCATTTGTAACCATTCCCCTGTAGTGCTTCCTGAAGGGGCCCTCCAGAATCCGGTTGCCTACTTGCAACTATTGTGTGACCCTGCTTTGACACAGAATAGTTAGAAGTATGCCATTGCATCCTGTTAAAAAAAAATTACATTGCAACAAAAAGGAAAGGGAGCAGACAAGCAGGTGCCAGCCTTCTTTAATGTCAGTTGGGGCAGGGCAGGTGTTGTTGTTTGCAATACTTAAAGTACTTACCAGGTGTGCTTTGCTTTGCCACAATAATGTACACTCACTGGTCAACCAGAGGGTGCTGTGATGACACCGAGGGTGGCATGGGTGTGCCAGCCAGAGGGTGGCATGGGTGAATGAGAGTGCCAGTGTTGACAGAGGATGGCAGTGCTTTGCTTTGCCCCAATAATGTACACTGGTGAACCAGAGGGTGCTGTGATGACACAGAGGGTGACATGGGTGAGCCAGAAGGTGGCATGGGTGAACAAAGAGAGTGCCAGTGGTGACAGAGGGTGGCAGTGATGAAGAAAGCTTTGCAAACAGGCTGGGCACGTAGAAACAACAAGTTCGCAAAACTGGCGACCCGACAAGTAAGTTCGCAATTTGCGAAATTGTACAAAACCCTCGCGAACTTGCAGAAACCCGTGCGAACACACATCTCAAAAAAATCCGCAAAATCCGCGAGAATTCGCGGATTTTGCGGATTTTCGCAATCCGCAAATTCGCAAATCCGCAAATTCGCGGATTGCAAATCCGCAAAATCCGCCCATGCTTAATTGTTACCAGCCTGTGGGTCCGTAAGTACTGTCATCACACTCCACGCACAGCACACCTCAGCATGTGTGCTGAAAATCACCCATTCACTCATGTGGCATCAAAAGAATTTTCTCTGCCATTTCACAATTCACATTTTCACAGTCCTGAAGAAAGCCTCATTTAATTACAGCGAGGCTGAAACACGTCAACCTTTTTTTAGACAAAGATATAGAAGATCATTGTTTCTTCATAATATCTCACCTTGATTTTAATGTGTCCTAAGGCCCTTTAAATAAAGCACTACTCGTTTGGGCACTTTAGAGACATATCTAACTAAGACACTTCTTCACACTCACACCTTCATAAAAAAAAAGCTTCACTGTAATCAGGTGTTGTAGCACAGCTGGGTTGCATTCAGCAACACAGCTGGGAACCCTGTGATGAAGCATGCCACCAACCAGGTTGGTGGGTGAGCGTTTTTAATAACCTTAATGGTTTCCTGCACTCCAGTATTCAATAACAAGTAGGAAATTCCTCAGGGAAAAACCTACGGGTCCATCCAAGTTGTTATATTCATTCATTGTGTGGGGAAGAGGATGTACTCCCTTTTTTCCTTGCTCTCTCCTTTGTTCTTAGCATACAATGTACCTAGCCACACCTACATGGCACTACACTACGGGGGCTCCACCTAGCTCACACACCATCTATGCTTCCAACACACAATCATGGACCTTGGTTGTGACTTACTTGTAGTCACCCCCACCCGCAATATCCACTTGAGCAAGCCAGGAGCTAGGGTGGTCTATTACATGGCAGGCAACACCAGTAAAAATTCACATATAGCATATCAGAACAGCTACTGCAATAGAGTTTAGTGCTAGTGACTGCACACATGGTCCCACTTGGAGAGCCTTCACATACACAGTATCTGGATCCCCACTGAGGTGATGAGTTTAACATCTGACATACCACATTCCACATCTATATGTCAGCACGTGGGCCAGATCTCTGCCCCGAAGTGATGGAAATTGGTGCTCCCTCCAATTCTTGCTCTCCTGCAATTGGAAATGTATTGGCTTTGAAATGCATCACTTTTTGAAGCTTCCTGCCATGCAATGTACTCCTGCATGATGCAGTACGAATTTGTGGCACTTAAAGGTGCTTTACTAAACACAAGGGAGCTTTGCTTCACGTAGGTTTGCAATTGCATTACAACACTTTGTGTCATCCTTCTCTTTGGAATAATTGATGAAACATCAGAACTTACATGGTGCACCCTACTTTAAATACGGCTCATCCATGTTGCAGCAGTTTTTTTGACTCAACACTGCAGCATCGTTGCAGCAGTTCTCATAAAAAAGCCCGTAAGACTCGGTTGAAACGCAGACAACTATTGAGTTCCGCTGATGTGACCTCAAGAAGGATGCCAGCTGATGACGTAATTAGAACACAAAAGAGTGACCTGCATTTGACATTAAGAGTTGACAAAAATTGTTAAGCGTTGACAAAAATGAAGATGAGAAAGATGAATCGCTGCACGACTGCCAGGGATTGTGGATCTGTGGTGGCAACAGAGGTCTCCTGGCGATCCAACTGCCACAGTCCTAATGTGGTGGAGGGACTGCCACCCAGGGGTTCAGCGGTCCATTGGACTGTCGAACTTGTGATAACAACCCATGTCTCCACGCATACTTCAAATAAGCACAAGCTTGTACCCTTGTACTATCAATGATCATTTAAGTTCCACCCATCTTTAGTCTCACTATTGATGTTGATGGGGCTGCCATCACCCTAGATGCACCCCAGTCATTCAGACTCTAACAAGGCTACTGTAGCAACAAAAAAACACTTGAATGATCCCCAGTCGTTTCAAGAAGCAATGCATTGAGCAGGATACACAACGGAGTATGTCGGAACATACCAAAAGAAAGAAGTAAAGACATTTTGTGCCAAAAAGGGCCAGGTTAGCTTCTTGTAAGTATTATTGAAAATGTCCCACTGTGTATTCTCTGTATATTTCTCTGAGAATAAGTGAGCACGAGTGACTGAGAAAAAGGTTTGGTACTTTTTCCACAATCCCTGAAGGGTCAGGGTTGTCATGTTCAGTCTTGGCACAAATCCCCTAGTTTAAGTTGTCCAAACAGTGCACAGATCATGCAGATTAGTGGGAACTACACAACATGGCACCGACAACGTTGGTTAGGCTCTAATTTAAGGGTCAAATCTGAGTAGTTCAGTTGTGTTTTCTCAGAGACCCCAACTCACATTTTAAACAGAGACGTCTGCAGTGGGAAGGAAAAACAACAGCCTCAGCTGAGAAGGCATACCTCAAGTATTGGCTGTAGGTTAATCAAGCTTGGACGATTAGAAGTTCCTACATTGTGCATACCATAGTCCTCTAAAATTCTAGCTAAATACTACCCCTGACAATGACTGATCAATGTGAAGATGTTGAAGAGCAGGTAAAGGCTCTAAATATTTTAGAAAATTGCAGACAGGCAGTTACCATGAAATTATTACAACATGGCCTCCAGGTAACAGATGGAGAGGTTACCTTCGTGGCTGAGGCACACAAAGCATTCAGTACAGAGATTTTCTATTCTTGGGTTAAATTCCTGCCTGCAGATGCACACACATGGTTACTTCATGAATACATTGAAGATGAACCACCTGATGAGTATGTCCCATATGTGGACTTAGAAGTCCCATTAACTTACCAAGAGCTCATTAATTGGTTTAAGGGCGCCCTATCCATACCACAGAACATGTGAAACTCAGTCCGCTCAGCAGAGAAGGAGTGACCTGGCAGGTCTAAGCTTCATATACATCACATCCAGACATTGTTGCTTCATCAGCAGCAGGAATGCGTAAACTATATAGAGATTTAGTAAAGAATTGCACATATCTTACACATTACATAATGAGAACATTAACAGTTCAACCTCCAAGTGCTGCTAATGCTACACAACCAGACATTGTTACTACAGGAATTAGCCCACAAACACTAAACACCATAATGGGAAAAGTTCTCACCAGTTGGGAGCAAATACTTTTCTGAAAAGCACAGAAAACAGCACAGCTTGTGGCAGTTTTCCCCATACGTATCCACAGGAAAAACACAGAAAATTAACAATTTGCTTACCAATGGGGATACCTCCCCCGATAGAAGACTGTGTCACTTGGGGTCAATCTTTGCTGCTGTCTATACCAGAAACATGGTACCCCTTCAATAGCAGTCATATCAGATGTACTGAAACAGATTCAAAATAAGTATGAGGCAGAACCTGCCTTTGATCTGGGGATGAAACGGATAGGCAATTTTGCCCAGGTATTGGCCATTATATTGAGTCACATAAAAGGGGAGGCAGCAGTGATGATTATACGCCATTACCTGAGGGAATTCACTCCTGCACAGCAGGATCGAGAATTGCCTAAGATTATCAAAGATACAAATGCTTCGCTTGGTAGAGATAATCTGGGAGCCAGACCTCGGAAACCAACAGTTAAGAGCAATTCTGAAAAGGGTAACTCTAAACAATCACCTGGTTCTTCAAAGAAGAAATGGGATAATAAACAAAAAAATAAACAAAACAAAACACAGTCACAGGTTAGGTCTCCTCAACAGGAGCACATTTAGAGAATATACAATTTGAGAAACCGTGAAAATTTTATAACGCCTAACAGGTCTCCGGATACTGATAAATATTCCTCCTGTTCCTTTCAGGAGTCATCTGAAAAGCATTCAGAGAGAGACAGAGGGTCAGAGCACAGATCAGAATAGCGAGTCAAGCTGAAGAGGGAGACCCTTACAGACTACATCATTAAACAAGAAGCTAAAAAAAAATACTTCTAAACCTCAATTGAAAAAGAAAAAAGTAGCCGGGATTAAAATATGAAATGCCCAGGCTACTAAGGTTTCTGAACGGGGAACAGGCAGTGACGATGCTGTATGCTCGGTAGAAGTTACAAAAGATATCCAGAACTTGATGGATTATCAAGGGGATAGTAGCGCTGAGTGAGCATATCATGGTGGAAACACCTGATACTAGGGTGTGTTTCCCACAATATTTATGTGCAATAATGCTCCAAATGGAGGGGGGCATACCTAGGAAGGTAAAAGGTCTCTTTTGGGAGAACCTGATATATGGTTATGATATGCTTTTGGCTGAAATAGATTGGCTATGTGATTTTGTAATGGATTGCATAATGGGGGAAGAAGTTATTTTACCTGCTTTCTCCGACCTCGTACCAGAATCAGTTAAAAATTCATGTGCGCAGGGGTGTGCATTAGCGTTACCACCTGCACTTTAGTGCAATCATGTTGGGTGGGATGATGAGTCACCTCATCATAAAATCCCATTAAAATCAATTCCTCAACCCCAGTGACAATACCCGATAAAGCATGAAGTAAAGAAACGAGGGATATATGCATAGGAATTGCCGCTAACTAACGCTAACATTAGTTAATTTTCTTACAGCCAAGTACCGCTGAAAATAATCGCCATGGTAACAACGTATTTACAATACGTCGCTACATGGCAAAAGTTTTTTATCACAGTTGGAATTGTTGATGTTAAGAGCAAGGTTACAGCCATAAAAATTTTGCCACTAACATGAAAAAAGTGACAGGCGGCCAGTCAGCGGGCAGACAATCCACCTTGATCAGCGTGAGACCACTTTTTTCACGCTTCGCTGGAAAAATAAACCTCAAAAAGCCCACGAAGAACCAAAAACAAAAAAAAATATTTACTACCCTGGAAGCAACATGGACCAGCCTGGAACAAGTACTGCAGGAGACAACAACCCCGCTAACCCATTTAACAGCCAGAAGGACCAGCCAGAGATCCAGGGAGAGAGGAAGAGGAAAACCCAAGTTCAGACAGCAGAAAAATGAGATCCTGATTGCGGATGTGACAGACAAACAACTCCAGCTCTTTGTCAGCTCCATGGTGTCATTGGGGACCAAAAATTCAATATGGCAGTTCATCGTAACCAAGGTGAATGCAGTAGCAGTGGTCAAGAGGACGGTGACCGACTGCAAGAAGCGCTGGCATCATGCTAAGCTCAAGACCAAGCAGAAACTGTCAAATAGTCAGCAGGCAGCACTGCAGACCAGAGTTGGGAGTCCAGCGCCACTGGAGGAACTGGATGCCTTGGAGGAACAGGTGCCCACATTCATCTGCGAAGAGTCGGTGGTTGGAGTCCAGGGACAGGATAGTGCTGAACATGACCAGCACCATCAGCAACAGGGTAAGTAACAACCAGGGAATGAGGAGAGTTGGGGTGGGAACTAATGTTGCTCATGTTCAACTAAATATTCCTCACTGCACACCCACACTGTGCACATTTATTTTCGGATATGCAGGTACCTAAGGGTACATACACATGTCACTTTAGCTGTTGAATACATATAAAGACACATGATGGTGGTGTCACTGACTTGGAATTCAGCACACCAAATATTCAAATATATAGAAATGTTACCATTCATGAGTCTAGAAACTATAGGCTACATGAGCAAGCAAAGGGGCAAATTGACTGTAGAGTTGGCAGTGTGTTGCATAAGCCTCCTTGGCTCAACACCACACTCTTGTTGTCAATGAGATGCAGCCCTGTGGTCCCGATTTGGCTGAGTGTGGTGTTGAGACAAGGAGGCTAATGCAACTCTCTGCCACCTCTACAGTCAATATGCCCCTTTGCTTGTTCATGAGATGTAGCCATGTGTTCTCAAAGTGACAAAGCATGTGAGTTTTTGTGGATTAAATACATTCATCGCCACTCCATTGTAAACATGCACCCTTGTGTCTAAACGGTGCACATTCCATATTGTCAAAAATGAACATAATGGAGGGCAAAGGTGATGTACAACTATGAGCAGAAGGTATATGCATTCAAAAGTACAGTGTAAGGACTCTGTATATCAGGAATGTGCCTCCTAAGGCTAAAACAACAACATGTTTGTTCTGTCTGCCATGCTCACGGACCACACAGTCCCTGTCAGGTGCATGTCAAGTGAAGTATGACAATGAGCAAGATTTACAATGTTGCACCAATGCATGTCATTTTGCTACATGTTACCTTCACTGATACGTATAAATGCAGTCATCCACATCATAGTATCTACATGTGTCATACAGTTACCAGTACTGTGTTGTTATCACGGTTCTGGTGTGGGATGTCAAAGACACATTGACATGCATGGAAACAGGTCCTTAGGTAAACTCAACAGTGGCAGTGAACAAATTCATAGGCAGTCATGTCTGTAAACATCCTTACACAAACAAAGGCATCCAATGACCCTGAGCATAACAGCATATATCATCCACGAGTCCATCTGAGGTGTATATTTACAAGCCTCCATCACCACGCCAATGTCATTTGCTGTGAAGTTGGGATGGTGATAGGGGCTTTGCACCACTTACAAGCCAGCTTAAAGTGCTACCATCTAATCAAGGGCCACTCACACACTTCACTAGGTGTGAATTGGGAGGGTAATGGGTGTTGTGATGTGTGTCCCCCAGCAACACCCTTTGAAAAACACGCTGCCCTATAATCACAAGGGTGAAGTCCGTAGGGGGCTATTAAACATGTTAAAGCCATGAAAAACATGATCTCAAACATGCAAACAAATAGAAATCCTTCATTTCTCATCATGTTTGCTGTGCACCACACAAAGAAACAGCAAATTTTCAATCATCGTTAATGTGCATGAAGGGGTCCCTCCCTGCACATAAGCATTCTTACCCTGCATTCAGACACACTTGCACTATCTTGCAAAGGTGCCTGTGTTTGGGCCATGCTGAGAAGTAAAGCACCAGTGCACGCTGAAAAGCAGGGCTGCACAATAAACTTGTAACTATGGTGCAGGTCTGTGTTACTGAAGTGGAGGAATGCAACATTAATCCTGTGAAGAGAAGGTCTCACTCTGTCACTTCATTGTAACTATGCCCCCGTGAGACAAGAAAAACGTCTGCAGTCCAACAATGTACAAGTTCTTAAGCCTGACTAAGAGTCATGTGTCCTACAGCTTGCAACATATCACCATTGACAATGCACCAAAGTGCAAGGGTGAAGTGAATAAGGGGCATTAAACAAGAAACTGTCCCCTTCCTGCTTAATCAATCAATCAATCAATGCATTTCTAAAGCGCACTACATACCCGTGAGGGTCTCAAGACGCTGGGGGGGCTGCTACTGATCGAAGAGCCAGGTCTTGAGGAGTCTTCTGAAGGCCAGCAGGTCCTGTATCTGTCGTAGGTTGGTAGGGAGAGTGTTCAATGTCTTGGCGGCGAGGTAGGAGAAGGATCTGCCACCGGCGGTGGTTTTCCGGATACGAGGAACTGTGGCGAGGGCGAGGTTGGCAGAGCGGAGGCAGCGGGTGGGGGTGTAGAAGCTGAGTCGGTCGTTGAGGTATGCTGGTCCGGCGTTGTGAAGGGGTTTGTGTGCGTGGATGAGGAGTTTGAAGGTGATCCTCTTGTTGACGGGGAGTCAATGCAGGCCTCTCAGGTGGGGTGTGATGTGGCTACGTCGGGGGATGTTGAGGATCAGTCGTGCCGAGGCGTTCTGGATTCGTTGTAGTCGTCTCAGGAACTTGGTTGTTGTTCCTGAGCAGAGGGCATCCCCGTAGTCGAGTCTGCTGGTGATGAGGGCCTGGGTGACAGTTTTTCTCGTGTCAGAAGGGATCCATTTGAAGATCCTGCGGAGCATTCAGAGGGTGTTGAAGCAGGACGCGGAGATGGCGTTGACTTGCTTTGTCATGGAGAGGGCGGAGTTGAGGATGACCCCCAGGTTGCGTGCGTGGTCGGTGGGTTCCGGGGCTGTGCCTAGCGATGTGGACCACCAGGAGTGGTACCAAGCTGATGGGATTGGCCCGAGGATGAGGACCTCCGTCTTGTCTGAGTTTAGCTTCAGCCTGTTGTCCTTCATCCATTCGGCGACGGCCTTCTTTCCTCTGTGGAGGTTGGCTTTGGTGGTGTGGGGGTCTTCGGTGAGGGATATGATCAGCTGGATGTCGTCGGCGTAGGAGATGATGTTGAGGTTATGTTGTCATGCGACGTGGGCGAGGGGTGCCATGTAGACATTAAACAGCGTCGGGCTGAGGGAGGATCCCTGTGGGACACCGCAGATGATCTCTGTGGTTTTAGAGCGGAAGGGTGGGAGGCGGACGCTATGGGTTCTGCCGGAGAGAAAGGATGTGGTCCAGGCCAGGGCCTTCTCTTGGACTTCGGCGTCATGGAGGCGTGCTGATAGGATGCGGTGGCAGACCGCGTCGAAGGCTGCTGATAGGTCCATGAGGAGGAGGGCGGCTGTTTCTCCGATGTCCATCAGGATCCTGATGTCGTCGGTGGCGGCAATGAGTGCGGTCTCGGTGCTGTGGTTGCTGCGGAAGCCGGATTGGTAAGGGTCCGTGTTTAATGTTATCAATCTCCTTCCAGTTGTCTACCGGATTGAATTAGAGCATTATTATTATTCGGAGATCGGTCATCCTCCAGTCTTTAGCTTTGGGCAATGTTGGTGCTGGAGATTTCAAATAGGAACCCCAGCGTAGTCTGTCGGAGCCTCAGTACGTCACATCCACAGTAGCCTTGAGGCACCAACATTGCCTAAAGCTAAAGACTGGAGGACGGCCGATCTCCGAATAATAATAATGCTCTAATCCAATCCGGTGGACAACTGGAAGGAGATTGATAACATTAAACACCAAAGAGAGTCGTTCAACTGTTGGTGGATACATACAAAGTCACATTAGGATCACACTGTGAAGGGTCACTACACATTTCTCTGTCCTGAAGATGGTCTAAAGGATTAATTCAAGTCAAGACCGAAACATCGACTACACAGTCCTTTTCTCTGCTTATGAATAATGTAGAGTGGTGACTATTCTATTGTGGCAGAATAGATGTCATCTAACAATTTAATTTAGGATTGGACTTTTTTACAAATGAAGTATAGATTGATTCTACAAATTCCTTGTTCATTTGTTTAGCATTACGATCAACAATTCTTGTTGATATGCACCCTATAAATTTATAAACAATATAAAGACAAATTTTACTAAAGAGCATTTTTCCGTGTGTCTTTTCCATCTCTAAAAATTTGCTAATCAATTGACTTAAATATTTTGGTTAGTTTTATTTTAATCAATGAAAACTCATACCAGTCATTGATTTGATCAATATGAGTCTGTAATTATTACAATATAGATTCACAGACTGAAAGTCGTTAGTTTGAAACGAAGTCCCTTGCTAGCATCTCTAACTTTACATTGTCAACTCTATTGGTAGCCCATATCCGGAAGAGGGAACATCCAAATGCGTCGTGGATGCTCCACCAGCTGCACAAACTACACAGCCGCAAGCATCTACCACCACAGCTGTCTCCCATGACTTTGAGGACCCACTGTTAACATTTCAACTTAGTGCAAAAGAAGTCCAGCGTGGGACGGCTGGTCAGGTGCGGGTGGGGTTTGACAGCCTGGCAGCCAAAATGGATGGGATCCGTGGGTGTCTCAGTCCCATTAGGGACCACCAAGAGTTTATCAAAGGTACCCACAGTCCGCTCCATACTCTCCAGCATTCATGGATGACATTGCTGGAGTACTTACTCAGAGACAACAACAACTGTCCAGTCAAAGTGTCTCCAGCGATGTCACCAAGGAGTTGAGTGTAATGCGAAAGATCATGGAGAGCATTGAGCAGATGCAGGCTTCACACTTGCCTGCCATGGCTGCCTACCACAAAGACGTTGCTGGAGTCTTGCAAGCCCTGCAGCTTACCATCACTGCAGTGATGCCTCATCATTTGGCACAGTTCGATGCTGCTGCACCTTCAACATCCACCTCTTCCCCCCTGATGTGTCACTGCCTCACAGTGCTTCAGCCAATCCACCATCAGGCACACGGGAGGCACATGAGACATCGGAGGAGGAAGATGTGGATGAATCAACATTCAGGCAAAAAGTCTGTGGTAGCATTCATCTGTGTCAAATAGACAGTTTCTGCTTGGACCTGTGTTTACTATCATGCCTCAAAACATCAGTTTCCACTGTCCTCTGAATGACTCTGCTACACTCACCTTGGACTTTAATATGGACTGCCAATGTTGCCATTGTTCCCAATGATACTGCAATCAGCCTGCTGACTGAACTCTGCCTCTTCCTCAACATCATCTGGACATGTCCCCTCTCCCCCCCACGACTCTGTCTGACACTCCACTGTGCTTTTATACAATGGGGTGTTATTGTACAAAGAACTATGCCAGTCTGCTACCTCAGTTAATGCACCTGTAAATAAAATAACTTATGTCACTAAGATGTGTGTTGCCTGTGACCATTTAAGTTTAAACGTGCCAACAATGCGTGGTCAGGATAGCCACCACTATAAATCAGGGACATTTGGAAAATGGAATCTGCTGACTCTCTGTCCTTGATAGGCAATGAGAAGCCAAGGCAGGTGTGACTCCATCAATGCTCAAGTCTCTAAGACAACCCTATTTCAGCTACATAAAAATACTATACACTCAGGATATTGATTATGACTTGGAAAAACAATCAAGTCAGTGTCGAGCCACATGAAGTGGCTCAAACTTTGGGGGATATGTACAACAGAAGTGGAGGGGTGAGGCATTAGCCATCGTGGCTTAACGCCTCACTCCGCCACTTCAGAAACACAAGGCTGCACCATATTAACAAAGATATGGTGAAGCCTTGCGTTTCCCCCTGTGCTGGTGCTACACTTAGCAGTGTAGCGCCAATGCAGGCTCCCTTGCACAATACTGCAAAGGGTGTCTGTGTGCAGGGGAGGATTGTTTATGTGTAGGAAGGTGTCCCTTCTTGCACATAAAGAATCCAAGGCTTTATGCTTTTTCCATCTGTGCTGCACAAGGCAGGTCACATGGAAAAAGCAAAAACGAGGAGAAATAGAGAATTTCTACTTGTTTCGGCAAGTTAAGACCAGGTTTTCCCTGGTCTTAATTTTGGTTCAGCCTCCTATTTATGCCGCCATTGTAAATATAAGCCAGCATCAAAATCAATGGGTGTTGCAGTGGAACGCCCACTGCAACACCCACTGCTCACCCCTTTCAACGTGAAAGGGGGCCTTATTGACAAGGCAGCGGTAAGCCACATTAAGTGGCTTAACGCTGCCTTGTAAAAAAGGCAAAGCCCCTATCGCCACGGAAATATCACAAAAAGTGACGTTCCCGTAGGGCCTTGAACATATACCCCTTTCTGTGAAAACAAGGAATACTTAGAACAAGTACTCATTGTCAATGTGGTAGACAGTGGTTGAATAGATGGGTGTCATGCCATGACATATGTAAAGTGAAAAGAAACAGGAGTAGGACCCATAGACCAAACTGGGACTGGGTATGAAGTATATATAGAACACAATGTCCCAATAGGTAACAAATTCAAAGGCAATTAGGTTATGCATTCAAAAAACATTACATATGAAGGAACCAAGGAGGCTCAGTTAGTTAGTACATGGCTTTTAATTCATCAATTTTCAGAGATATTTACACATGGAAATACAGTTGGAAACAGCACTGTACAAGAAAAAATCATGCAAACAACCCAAGAAGCACTTGGTGACAAGGTGATGTGTATAAGTGAAAGGTGACGACGCAAGTGAAGGGGATGAACAGCGTGAACGGCGCAAGGTGACAGAATTATATACAGTGATGGCTCAGACGATTAATAAATTCAAGTTTTTTGAGCACATTAGATCACAGGTATGAGCCAAATGTTGTAGTGCGCCAAACAATTGCGCTGCAATGTCGACGGCGTTTCGATCCACAACGAGTTGGGATCTTCTTCAGGACAGGGTTGAGGAATTGATGTAGTGCTGGGGTTCAAATGGGCGCTGGTTCAATGTTTGTACCAAGTCGTCTGTAGGCGATCAATTCCAAGGATATAATTGAAGCATCATATGCGAGGCAGATACGGTATTGTGTCTTAATCGGTGTATCTGGGTAGAAGGCGTCCGTGACGATACAGGGAGCAGCGTCTGAATCAATCTGCACTGCTGCCGGAGTCTAAATCGCAAGCGAGGGTTCCGAACTGCAATGAGGAAAAACTGAAGAAGAATGGTGTAGGATAGCATATGTCAAAGTGTGTTTCTGGATCAAATTCTAGCAGTGTTGTGCTATAATGCACATTACAACACCCCTTGTCCTACACTTGTATGCAGAATATTACCCAGTGTTGCCCACAATGTATAAGAGTGTGTCAAAACACATACAGAGGCATTAGGATGGCTAGTAATTCATGGAAAGCACACATCTCCTGCACACCCACATGGAAAGTGAAGCTGTTGTGTGGACCGGTGTTATCAAAGATGCCCCAAAGTATCCTAACAACATACCTACAGCAGCTAACTAATGCTGTGTGAGCACAATGCCCACAGTGCATTCTGTGTATATCTATACTTGTAAAATAGTCGCATATGGATACAAATTTCTGAGACCACTCCAAAACATCTTTGAAACTGAACTTTTCTACCCTAAGCATCAATCAGTTTGGTTCACTCACATTCCAAATGAAGATTGATGGTAGCCAGTCCCTTGAAGAAGGCATAGTTACATTTGTAGACATTTAAATTGATTGTGCGGGTGATGCATCAGTTGCAATCCACTACAATTCAACAGTAGATGTCAACAATATCAACAATCATTGGCAGCACAAACCATCAACCAGTAGCAATTAATTTTTACAAAATACAATCTTAACAAACTAAAGTAATAATACTAACTCATCCTAAACTACACTAACCTAATCTGTACTAACATTAAACTGTACTAAACTAACTAGGTGACCTAAGACTATACAGATAACAACATATATCATACATCAACCCAACTCACCCCTTACAGCACATCCAGGGATGGGACAAAGACAGCTTAACCTATACATGAACTAACTACTCATAAATACTAAACAAATATATATATATATACATTTTTTTCGCAGAAAAAAACAGGTTCTAGGGACTTTATAGTTAGAAATTTGCATTTAAAAAACCTTTGAAATTCACTGAAAAAACCATAGGTTTCAGGGACGTTATAGTTAGTTGGAAATTTCACTCGTAAAACAACAGTGAAATTCGGTCTATAGTTAGTTCTGCTGACTATAACTCGTGCTCCCGCAATGCACTGCTGATGACGCCACATATTACATCACTCCTGAAAAGGTCAGTGACATCACTGATGACATCTCAAATGACATCACTGATGACATCATCAGGTGACTGTGTGTTTCTGTAAAGTTTAAATATGTTTAATATGTATAGGCCAAGGTGTATTGAAGAGTGAGTGGGTGTATGAGTGTCTGAATGGATGATTCAGTAGGTGATTGACTGACTCTTTAAGTGAGTGATCAAACATGTCTTACTGAACGCATGGGTTAGTGACTAATCTGTGTGAATGTCTGTATCAGTCTGTCTATTGGTGTGTAAGCGGCTGCATGGGTTGGTGAATAGCTACATGAGTGTCTATATGGGCTATTGATTGGTTCAGTATCTGTATGGGTGCCCGAGTGTTTGTGTGGGTGGGGGTATGTGACTCTGTGCATATATGTGTGAGTGGGTGATTCACTGGGTGTATGGATTCAAGAGTGCATCTGTGAAGGGCTGTATGGGTGGGTGAGTGTGTGTGTATATGGGTGTGTTGGTGAGTGAATGGATGTCTCAGTGGTACATGTGAGTAACTACATATGTGAAAGGCAGTATATGTGAGTGTTGGAGTATATAAATGACTATATGTGAGAGTGAGTGATTGTGGGAGTGGCTGTATGGATGAGCGTGTGCTTGTATCACTGATTGTATAGAGCGTAAGTATATGTTAGTATCTGTATGAGTAAGTGAGGTGGTGTGTGTATAACTGTATAGGTGAGTAAATGGGAGTGTGATTAATTCTATGCATGACTGTCTACGTGTGTGAGTAACTCTATGGATGAGTGGCAGTGTGTGAGTGTCTATATAAGTGTATTGCATATGAAAGTCCTGTACTGATGAGTGACCGAAAGTATGAGTGACTGTATGGGTGTGTAGACCTAAAAATAAGTGAGTGGGTATGTAGTTATTGGTGTTGGAGTGTCTATGGTTTTGAGAATGGCAGTCTGTCATTTAGAATGGGTGTATCAAAGGGTATGTTAGGGTATAAGAAGATGCATCAGAGTATCATGTGGATGATGTCATCAGTGATGTCATTTGAGATGTCATCAGTGATGTCATCAGTGATGTCACTGACCATGTCATGAGTGATGTGTTATGTGACGTCAACAGCAGTGCATTGCAGAGTCGCGAGTTATAGTTAGCTGAACTAACTATAACGGCCACATTTCACTGGTTTTGTACAAGTGAAATGTCCAACTAACTATAACGTCCTTGAAACCAATGGTTTTTTCAGTGAATTTCAAAGGTTTTTTAAATGCTCATTTCTAACTATGCCTGCAGAGGTAGGACATGTGCAAAACAAGGAAGAAAGGTGCAGAAAGAAGCAAGAGATATGCACAAAGAACCAACAGAGGAGCAGAAAGACCCTTGTTGCTAAGTCAACCGGTGCCCAAACTTTTTGCTGATGGGTATTGGTGGTAACTGACTCTGACTAACCCAGCCTAGAGCCAGTGCTATGCTAAAAGACACTTAGAATACAGTTAAAATACCTAAGTACACTAGGGAACACTGTGCGGTGGTGTACCCCTGTGATTGATATGACCTCCTCTGTAAGGCCCTAGTACATAATAGGGCAGGGGGATTAAAACTACCTCTAAGTCAGAGGTGCAGAAAGATGCTTCTTTAAGTAGTAGTCACATTTACAGAGTGGTGGAGAAAGGGTGCTGGACCGCTGACCAGCACTCAAGAATTCCACTGCATAGGACTTACAGGAGGTGCCAGGAGGGCCCTTGGCCCCCAAAATCCCTCAGCAGTAAATTTGACTTCATCCCCCACCCCGTAGTCTGCCAGGAGGCCCATTAGCAGAGTGGTTGAGAAAGGGGATCGTGGCCTCCAGACGTCTTAACAGTCCCACTGTGTGGGACTCTCTGGAGGTAACAAGAGGGGTAGTTGGCCCCCAGGGACAACCTTGGGGGCCAACCACACCTTCTATTATCTCCAGTAAGTCCCACTCAGCAGGATTGCTAAGTTCTTATTGCACGCCCCATTTGCCCACCACTCTGCAAACACGCTCCCTGGTGCACTCATGGATGGGGATTGAAGTCCCCTTTACTGCTGGGGGTCCTTTAGGGGTCAACTAGCCTACATCTTACCTCCAATGAAACCCACACAGTGGTATTGCTGAGAGATGGACAAAGGCCACACCCCCTCCCCCACTCTGCAAACGCACCTCCTGGCCCGTTCTAAGTTGGGGTACTAAGTCCCCTTCATTCCTGAGGACCCCATGGGGCCAACTAGCCCACCAGGTACCTCCAGTAAGTGCCACACACCTGGATTGCTGAGAGTGGTCCGAGGCCATGCCCTCTTTTTGCACCACTCTGCAAACGCAGCTCCTGGCGCACTGCTGCTTGGGGGATGAAGTCTACTTGTGTCCTGAGGTCCTCAGGACACAAGAGAACATTATCGCCCAACCACCAGTGCGCCAAGAGGTGCGTCTGCATAGTGGTGGAAAAAGGGCCGTGGCCTCAGACCACCTCTCTGCAACGCAGCTCTGTGGCACATATTGGGGGTACCTGGTGGGCTAGTTGGCCCCCAGGGACCCTAAGTATTCAAGTGGAATTAATTCCCCAACTTACAACGCGCCTCGGGCGTGTTTGCAGAGTGGTGCAGAGAGGGGACGTGTCCAGCGGTGAGATGGTTGTCTTTTTTTTGTTTTTAATTTTTAGAAAGGGGGGCCACATTTTTGGGGCTCTGTGGACCCCATCCCCCAGGGCCTGACCTCTAATTATAAAAATATATTCTTTTTAAACGGGAAGGGGCTCCGTGGGTCCCTCCCAAGGCCAATTTCGGCCCCGGGGACTCCATTCCTCTGGGCATGGCCAGTCTTTTTTGCACATTTTATTTATTTCTTTGGAGGGAGGCCACGTGGTCCCCTCCTCAGGCCAATTATGGCCCCGTGGACCCCATCCCATTGGGGACTGTGTGGGGAGCCCCAATGCCCCCACAGTCCCACCGGCATAGCTTTTGCACAAGGGGAGCTGCTGACATGCAGCTCCCCATGTGCAAAAGCAATTCTGCTTTGGTTTTTAGAAGCAAGAGCAGGTTTCCTTCTCTTGCGTCCAAAAACCAAAGCAGAGTTTGCTATGACAAGGTGGGAGCCGTGCTCGCGCCCTGCCATAGCAAACTGCAATGTCCTGGGGGTTGGCACCCCGGGATATTGCAGGAGCCAGTGCTGGGGGTATGGCTGTCCCCAGGGCTCCAGGAGGGGGCCACGTGGACCCTCCCTACATTTCAAAGCCCCGGGAAGCTGGTGGTCCCCAGGGCTTGGGGATCCCGCGAGGCCCCCGCCACAATTAGATAAAAGCCCCGGGGAGGTTGCAGTCCCCATGGCAGCTTGGGGGGGTTGGGACCCCCCCATGCATTTATTATTGAAGCCCCATGGAGGTGGCGGTCCCCAGGGCTGCGGGAGGCTGCATGCTCCCACCACACTATTAACTAAGCCCCATGCGAGTCCCCGGGGCTGCGGGGGCCACGCGGGCTGCGGGGGCCACGCGTGCCCTCGCAAATTAATTATGCATTGCTCCTGGGACCTGGCCCACCTGAGGGTTATGTACAAGGAAGCGCGGGAGTACGCGCTTCGCTTTTTTTTTCTCTGCTGGATTCGCAATCTGAGTACAAGTTTGGATGTTTTTAAAAAAATGCTTCTTGTGGCCCTGGGGGTCCCTGTGAGACTCCCCGAGCAGGCCTGGGGGTCAGAGTATTTCTACCCTGCCGCCTTTTCTTGTTTTTTCATGTTTTTTCTACTGATTTCTTGTGACTCGGTTACCGAGTCAAAAGATGGCTGCAAACACATTCTGGTTTGAAATGTTGGAAGCCAATCAGAATTGAGTGTGTGCTCGGGAGGGTTCGCGAACCCACCTCGGTGCTCAGATATCGATATTTTTATTTTTTGAATTTCTAAGCAACTACTGAATGGATTTAAATCATTTAAAAAAAGGTCACTTTCTGAACCAAGAACTACCTTTTTGCCAAATTTGGTGTAATTACGTTCAGCAGTTCGGGCTGTAGCTTTGTCTAAAGTTCCTGTGTAAATTGACATTGGGAAAATGCGTTTTGGAACCCCCCTTTTTTCTCGGCCCGCTTGACGAATCACCCCGAAACTTTCAAGACAGGAGCTGACTGGAGCGCCACATTAGTTTTGAAAATTTTGCGAGGATTCGTCAAACGGCGCCAAACACTAGACCTACACTAAAACTACACTTATCACTAAATAAAATATTGTACTAAGTGAATGCTAACTGGGTGAAGGGAATTGGGGGACTGTACAGGGGGGACAGTAAACATCATGTGGGCATCAATAGAGGAGCCCCAGTGCCCCCTTAATATCCATGAGGTGTCCCTTGAACTCATCATTGTCACGTTCCAGGTGGGCCACTCGAATGTTCAAATTGTAGAGTAGCCTCTGCTCTCTCTTTGCCAGGACTGATCGCTTTTGTTGTCCTGCAGGTCGTGATGATGAGCCTGGTTAAGCACTCTGTGATGGGACTACAATGGTTTGAGTAGAGGTGAGTGCAGCACGTTGAGCAGATGTTTGTGGACAGGGAACTGCAGAGGTTTGTTGATGTGTAACAAAATGTCGTACACCTGAAGGGCCATGGATTGGCTGTGTCTGGCTTTGGTGTGTTGAGGAGGCAGGAAGGGTTGCATGTCTTTTACCACCTTTCTTGGTGCTGTCGGAAATTGACATGCACTTGACAGAATTCCTCTCCTCACAGTACCTTCGTGCTATGTCACTAAAGCCCTTTGTCACACGCCTAATGTGTTGGTACAATTCCTTACGCTGTAGGAACTGCCTCTGTTCCTCCGGTGACAAGTTGTCTGAAAACAAAGTAAACATGTCATGTTTGCTGACTCCAAAAAAATGATGGCATTCTGCATAATTGGTACAAACAAAATTCTCACAATATGTTCTCTTAACACCATCATGAAAAACCGGTTACATCGTACATGACCTGACAACCCCTAAGTAAATAATACCAGTAATCTGTATGAGAAGTTGATGATAACATGTTGATTCCTGGGTTGGAACAAAGCAAGCACAGAGTGCAGTGACAACAGTTGTAGAATAGCTGTTTGCAATTAGGCTGTGGCCACAAACAATGATTGAGTCTAACAGGGGGAGTTCCGAAAGGATGAAGTTTAACAGGCCCATAGCAGACTCTGACCATTCCAGCTACATAAAGGCAGTAGGCTGCACAGTCTGCAATCATGTCAGATGACTAATCACAAAAGTGGTAGTCATGTAGTACATTTGAGAAAATGGAAATTCATTGTATTATGAAGACTTTGGAGGTGTCAACACAGCCACACATCCATATTAGATGATGTATACATTTAGTAGCAAATTTGTGGAACCTTGCAGATTAATTTACATGAATGCAAGTAAAGAGGGCATATGTTGCATGAATCATTGTGTAGTGGTATTTGCCTGCTTTGCACCTTTCTGAGCTATGACCCAATGGGACAGAAATGCTGCTGCATTTCCACATCAAATTGGACTGCTTTGGCACTGAGGCTGAGACAGTCTGGCCAAGACAATGTTGTGCCACCAACCTTGGCATTGGCTACAGAGACCTTCTGACTTACATCAGCATGAAATGAATCACAAGATTCATTATCAAATTTGTAAGTACTCTTTGTAACAGATTTAGGTTCTATCAATCTGTGTTACATTGGACAAGATTCTTTTGCTAAAGTTGTTGAAGTTTGATCATGTCAGTCAGCCATTTGTGAGACGTACTCAGGTTGTAATCGTGGTTCTTTGACCTGCTCTTTGGACAACTAACTGCCCACGTAAACTGGAACTGGAAGAAGAAATGACAATTGCCAACAGGCTCATCAGTGCTGGGTGTCAACAGATTCCAGGTCTTTTCATACACATCCACAACAATACTCTAATGTATCCTCTGAAGTATGTACACTCTGAGATGTACCTGCAATGGTTGGTGTGATTTACAAATTTCATATTAATGCACTCAGAAATACTGTACCTTAAACTATACTATATTCATGTGACAAATATTTCCATTCTCAGTAAACATATTTTACTTGATGTAGCAGGGTACATGCAACATGTCCCCAAAATGACCTGTACACGTTATACCATGTCATAGAGCCATGATCATTTGGAGTTTTGGATGGGATTATGCACAATACATCATGAATGTTTCTGTCCATTGTTTACAAATCACATATCTCATTCAACGTGTCACGAGTACCCACAAATTATATCAAATCATTGAGTTGTGGTGACACAGTTGATACTATGGGGGAAAACATTATATGGTAATGGTTGTACATTGTCAAACTCTGAAAATAAGGCTGTATTTTCATGTTTGTCACAAGTTCATGTTAAAATGCTACAGCAGATAGCAAATGATACACAACAACAGATGTGACATGTTCATGGGTAGGAACTTATCATCATTTGCAACAGTGTACACTTGCAATGGCCAGCACCACATCTTGCCCGCTTGCACAATTATGTCATGGTGCATAGATGTTTGGTATGCTGCGTGATCGGCTCTATTACATTGCAATGAAATCATCAAAATCATGGACTATTTGCTGGTACGTGGCTGAGATGCTGTGAATCATATGAGGAGTTGCAATATCAAGTCAGGAAGGGCAATTCTGTCCTCCATCAGCACATGATGCTGATGTGCACAACTCTTGACTTGATGCTGCATCCTCACATTAGAGGTGAGGACCATGTGATGCACATCCAGACTGTGCACAACAACATACACGGCCTGTGGCATGATTCGTATATGTCAACACATACAATCCAAAGGTAGGGGCAATGCGTTCACCAGAGGCATGTGGGTCCATTAAGGAATCCACATCTTCCTGTGTGATCAAGGGTCTTCCAGCTGTGGAAAATATATGAAAAGGAAGATAAACGTCATTGTCATCACATTTCACATGACTCACGTACATCTTTGATGGCTTCATGATACAATTTCATTCACTGTAACAGTCAGGTGTGTGTTCACGTGAAATACATGTTGCAATGTGATTTGCCTGTCTGAACCACAACACATGTCAATTTCAGCCTAGTGGCCTAATGGACATCCCTGCCACGATCAGTGGGATGAAGCAGACTACAACTTGTTCCACAGGTTCACAATTTACTTTTTTCATCACCAACATCAATAGACGTGACTTAGTAAGGTCAAATGGGTTAATATATTACTCCCCACAGATGGATCACGACCCTTTACATTTGATGACCCATATTGTGTATCTCACAGAGATTGACAGCCAGTTGATCATGTGAAGTGTACAAATAGGAAAGCACGCAGGAATGGACAGTACATCATTACAGACATTTAGTTTAGCCAGGTAGCACATTCCATGAGGAATGCATAGATGTTGTCCAGAACCTAATTAGTGTTCAGGGCATTAATACTCTGATGTGAAACAAAGTTAGTCATGTACTTATCACCTTGCCTGTTGACGATGAGTCCCAGGTGATCCATGAGTTCTCTCTCATGCACCATGCAATCCTGCCAACTGTGCTTCCACTGCTGGACAGTCCTATCCACACCAAACATTTTCAACATTTTCTCACAGAGGCGCTCCCACCTCACCTTCTGTATTTTAACATTGTATCCCTGGAGGATACGTCCCCCAGCCTCAACCATCTTTGGCAAATAAAACTGTATGAGCCATAGGAAGCCCCCGTCAGACATCCTGCCATCCCTACCCTGACTCAACAACTCTAAAAACACAGGTGACCACAGAAAAAAAAAAATTCCCACGAATTACCCCTAAAATCTGCAAAATACAGAGACCCCCTAAGACCCAACAAAACAATCAGATATTCGCAAAAAACACGTATAGGCAGAGACACAGGACTTAACAAGGACAGTATGGAAAGTACACTACACACAGAACTCGCTCCAAAACACCACCAGAAAAAGACACCTTCCAACATCTCCACAACTCACAACAGACTCTAACAGTGTGGTTGAAAGAGATTGTGAAAGTTTACAGTACTCCTCCATGGAACAGGATGCAGACTGACATCACTTCCTGGCCGTTTGCCGCCTGTTTTACGTGTTTGTGACAAATGTTTTCCCGCTATGGGCTAAGCGGGAATATTTCATGTGTATACATCACGGGTACTCATAGTACGGCCCGCGGGCCGGTGGCGGCCCGGCAAACCTTCCGTGGCGGACCACGGACCATGAGACATCCTACCCTGTTTTGAAAGAGTGTCTGCAAACACTCTGCTGCTCCGTGGGGGCCCGCCGATTCAATCGAGCGAGGCCAGAGTAGAGCTGCAGGGGCGCTAAGAGGAGGAGAATTCACATGCAAAGGGTCTTTTTGAAGACCTGTGAAATGCTGTTAAGTGCTCGGGTGGGGGCTGTGTGTCTGTGCGCGCTGGGGAAGCTGTCTCAGCCCGTGACAGAGACAGAGGGAGAGGGAGGGAAAGGGAGACCGAGAAATGGAGACAGAGAAAGGGAGGAGGGCGACCGAGGGAGATGAAGTGAGGGAATGGTATCCTAACCATGGAGAGGCCTGTGTCCTAGCTGCATTGCTCTCTCCTCCATAATACATAACAGAACATGGGACTGATGCAGTCCTCTGCAGTGCAGCCACAGACTCAGAGGCCTACACCTCAAGACACCTTAGAAAAATAAGGATGCCAAATAGAGGTGGATATTTAAAAATAATGCCACACGTACGAGCAAAACCTAAAAGTTATTTCCCCCAAAATATAGTGTATCAACGTATTAGTCCTCTTGCTGCAGAAGGCAGGGTTATTAATTTATTTCTAATGTCATCACCAGTCATGCTCACACACAATCCCCACACTTTATATTTTTTTCATATCGCCTGTTAACACAGTTTTCTCTTTTCTTCCCTGCGTTGTTAATAAAAGGTAATCTATTCGTGGACTTCAGAGCGACGATATTAGGCCCAGTGACCTGTAGTCCACAGCACGTGTTAGCAGGGAGAGCTTAACTCACTGAGCTACACAGCTAAGCAATGACAATGTGGACTGCCTTTCGAATTATTCTCTTCATAACTACCCTAGGGAGAATGAAGGAAAGCAGCAGTAAGAGGTAAAATGTAGTCTCAACAACGTGACATAACCGAATCATCTAACCAAATCATTATAATGCACAGATAAAGCTATAGAAGTTGGGCAGTCCAGCAATAAAGGACATTAACAGAGGAAACACCAAACACAGTGTGTTATTGCTTTAGAAATGCTGCTTTGATCAGAAAAACAAAACAATCACTGATGGTGGTGGGCCTTCAAGATGATATGCTCAAACCACGCCATTCAATGTCCCCAAAGATCAAGAGGTTGCTATGTTATGTTAATTTAAGCTGTAGGGCACTTGAATCACCCCAGAAGGGTTATCTCAGTGCCAGAGTGAACATGGACAAGGCAGAGTTAGTATGACCTGTGAAGTGCTCGGTTTGGGTCTGTGTGTCTGTACGCGCTGGGGAAGCTGTCTCAGCCCATGACACAGAGGCAGGGTGAGATGACAGAGGGTGACAGAGGGAGGTAGAGGGACAGAGACAGAGGGAGGGAGGGAAAGGGAGGGAAGACAGAAACAGAGGGAGAGGGAGGGAAAGGGAGACCGAGAAATGGCGACAGAGATAGGGAGGAGGGCGATCGAGGGAGATGGAGTGAGGGAGATGGAGTGAGGGAGATGGAGTGAGGAAAGGGAGTGAGGGAAGGGGAGTGAGGGAGTGAGGGAGTGAGGGAAGGGGAGTGTGGGAGTGAGGAAAGGGGAGTGAGCAAAGGGGAGTGAGCGAAGGGGAGTGAGCGAAGGGGAGTGAGAGAAGGGGAGTGAGGGAAGGGGAGTGAGGGAAGGGGAGGGAGTGGGGGAAGGGGAGGGAGTGGGGGAAGGGGAGGGAGGGAAGGGGAGTGAGGGAAGGGGAGAGAGTGAGGGAAGGGGAGTGAAGGAAGGGGAGTGAGGGGGGGTGAGGGAAGGGGAGTGAGGGAAGGCGAGTGAGGGAAGGGGAGTGAGGGAGGGGAGTGAGGGAAGGGGAGTGAGGGAGGGGAGTGAAGGGAGGGGAGTGAGGGAAGGGGAGTGAGGGAAGGGGAGTGAGGGAAGGGGAGGGAGTGAGGGGAGGGAGTGAGGGACGGGAAGGGGAGTGAGGGAAGGGAATGAGGGAAGGGAGTGAGGGAAGGGAGTGAGGGAAGGGAGTGAGGGGAGGGAGTGAGGGGAGGGAGTGAGGGAAGGGGAGTGAGGGAAGGGGAGTGAGGGAAGGGGAGTGAGGGAAGGGGAGGGAGTGAGGGAAGGGGAGTGAGGGAAGGGGAGTGAAGGAGGGAAGGGGAGTGAGGGAAGGGGAATGAGGGAAGGGGAGTGAGGGATGGAATAGGGGGAAGGGGAGTGAGGGTGAGGGAGAGGGAGGTAGAGGGAGGTAGAGGGAAGGAGAGAGGGAGAGGGAGTGATACAGTCAGAGTGAGTGAGACAGAGGGAGACCGGGGAGGGAGAGAGGGAGATAGAGGGATGGAGGGAGGGAGGCAGAGAGAGAGAGAGAGATAGAGGGAGGGAGAGGGAGAGAGAGAGAGGTGTGTATGCCGGGTCTGGTAGCTCAGTGGACAAAGGCGTCTGCTGCAGAGACCTGTGTTCAACCTCATGGTATCAAATAAATGAAGCAGGCAATGCACAGCTTGTGTTGTAGTAGAGATGTTTTTAAGTGGGGAATTTGACGATATAAAGGAATTTTAAAGGTGCTCCAACTGGCGGCGTAACCGTCCGTTTACGCCAAACCACTAATGAAGCCACCAACAAAGTTTCCACCATCGACCGTGAAACTGCCTTAAAGAAAACAACTAAGAATGACTCAAACCGGATGGTAGTTGTTTCGAAATTCTCCACTCTAAGCGGAAGATACAAGAAAATCATCCTGGAACATTGGAGAATCTTGGCATCTGAACCAGATTTTCATGAAATGTTTAAAAATCCCCCCATCTTCGCTTACTCAAGAGCCAATAATCTTAAGGAGATCCTTTCCAAAGAAACACCAACTCAAACCATCTACAAAGGCACTAAACCGTGCCACAACTGCAACAACTGCAACAACATTATCGCTGGCAGCAAAATAAATCACCCAATGAGAGGTACAGAAATTAAAGTGCACGTCAATGCAACATGTGACTCATCTAATCTCATTTATTTACTGAAATGCCCTTGTGGTAAGATCTATATAGGCAAAACAGAACGAAAAATAAAGGTGAGGTTAAATGAACACAAATCCAATATTCGGACAAAGCAAACAAAATCTAGTGTGGCAACCCACTTCATGGAATGTCATCACACCATTGCACAGTTGAAGTTCATGGTCCTTGAAATTGTTGACAAAAAGGAAGGAAGAGATAACAACAAGTTCCTTTTGCAAAGAGAAATGTCATGGATTTATCGCTTGCAAGCCTGCAAACCTTTTGGTCTGAATGATCGGATCGAACTCAGTTGCTTTTTATAAATACCCGGCCGGGTATTTAAGGACACTTTGACCCATTGCGAGTCTTTGAAACATCACTGTTGTATCATTTTTTTATTTGTCATATTTTCCATTGGTCATATTTGCTCATAATTATTATTCTTCCCATTAATCCATGCAATATCGTTTATCATCCCCTTCCACCCCCCATGGTGTGGGCTATTCTTTTCACTTTTTCCGCCTATTTCACCTTTACACCGTTAATGACACGCTCTCCCGTTTAGGTTTCCCCTCTCACCATTCCAACATGGCCCCCATAGCCGGCATTTGAGTCCTTCTTCAATCTCCACTATAGCTAACTCGGGTTCTTGTTATCACCGAGTCAGTTTCTCACACTAGCCTCGACACCCACCGGGCGTTAACGTGTAGCAGCCGACTAGCAGTTAACCCGCTTGGAGACTTCACAGTCCCCCCATAGAATCCAGCTAGGTAAGTCAAGTTCCGCTCTTGCCAGCAAGCCTCCGTCAAACGTGGCAGACTCAAACACAGATTGTTTGGTTATTGGCTAATCCTCCGTTTTCTTCACAGCACCGCGTTACAGCTTCAAGTCTACGTGAGCACGCTTTAGATTTTTTCCACTTATCTTCACTTTCGCGAACCGTCTTCCACTATTAGGCACTTCTGACTATATCTGGGTGAGCCCATAATTTTTCTAAACCACCAAGGTACCCCGGCATTGTAATCCATACTCACCATTCCTCACTGCCCACCCAACAAGTCATAACTTTTCCTATCTCCTTCACTTTTTTCACTCGCCTCCGCTGTGTTTAATTCACTTTTGGAAATGTTTATATTTATCTTTTACGTTTTGTGAATGTAATGCTGATATAAATGCAGTTCGTTTTCATTTTCAGAGCTCCTTGAGAAAGGGTAATGCACCCGAAATGCATTGGAGCAACAATGACTTTGTATAAAGCCGTATAATTTGGATGCTACCTATTAATTAATGAAACTCATTTGAAAATATCCAATCAAATTGAATAAATTTTGGAACTTTATTGGATTCTTTTTTTTGAACCAGAGGGAGTGCCCAATCACTGGGATGTGCGCACTGATTGTGTTCACACATTCATTGGTTTATCTCTTGGCGTAAACGGACGGTTACGCCGCCAGTTGGAGCACCTTTAAAATTCCTTTATATCGTCAAATTCCCCACTTAAAAACATCTCTACTACAACACAAGCTGTGCATTGCCTGCTTCATTTATTTGATTCTATTTCCTTCCGCCCAAATAGGCAATAGCACGCCTCAAAATGCAATACGAAAACATTTCAAAATCTACAGAAGCTAGAGCTGACCTGCTAGCATATGGTGATGATGAAAAAGAACGCATTTACGCACTAATCCAAGATGATGTCTCACATGAATCCAATACTCGCACTAGAGAACAATGTGTCAAACATCTTCTATACCTTTCCAAACGCCGTATCAACCAGCAATTACACGCTAAGACATTAGTGAAATATCACCAAGCCCTTCGCATCCCCCGTGGACTCAGAATCGCCTTAAAGCCGTCTCTATGCAAGAACTCTAAAAATTTCCAAGCTAAATGGAACGCCATTCTCAACAAGTGCAGCTTAGATTTGATACTACTCATTATTGAGGAACTCTCTAACATCCTGACCGAACTTACCAATGAAATCAAGGAAGTCGAAAAAGAACTTGAAGCTTTCAAATCTACTGAAGACATCGCTCAAATACTAGAAGACATGAAAACACAACTGGAAAAACACACCAAGGATATCAACGATAGGAAACTAAGAAAATTCAGACGTGACACGTTGGATTACCAGCTAGATGAGGTCTACACTTGGGCTGACATCTATGCCCAACGTCGCCGCAATAAACCGTCAAGTCAACACACGGATACCTCGTCCTCCGGGGGCGAGTCCCCGAATAGACAACCAAGAAAGTCTACTTCGGACCCCAGGAATCAACAACAAGCCAGAAATCAAACGGATGAGAATGCTTCCACATCTACCAGTGTTTCTTTTTTAGAGAAAGGCCCCCCAGAAATCGTCGACCCAGGCGAAGTAAGAGAAAAGGAACCAGAGGCTCCAAACACCAGAGGCTCCAAAAAGGACAGAAAGAAGATGAATCGTTAGTCATTAACATCTCTGACATTGTATTAACAAAACATGAGACTGATCTGCTACAAAAAGGCACTTCCTTCATTCCAACTTCATTTACCAACTTGCTTGAACTGGAGACGAGCACTTTTAAGTTAACGAGAAAACTTAGGTTACGGGATTTTTTTGAAAATATAATTCCACCACCAACTGATCAAAAACCAGACCTACTACGTGGACTTCGCCCAGCAAGCTCTTACATACCACCAGTGAGCCACAAAAGCATAGACACCTTCGAAACATTGGTTAAGCAGGACCTGGGAAAAATTAATTTCAAGAAAAAGACCAAAACTACAAATCTAACACAAAAGGATAAGGACACCTTGAGAAAGCTTGCCAACAACAAATCGATAAAATGCATCAAGGCCGACAAAGGCGGGGCTCTCGTCGTGATGAACTCTAGCATGTACAATGCAAAAATGAATGACCATATCGGCCAAGCTGAGACTTACATTCCGCTTGAATCTAACCCAACCAACTTATACAAAACTGCATTAGTTGCCATCATCGATAAAGCTTACGACAAAGGTACCATTGATGAGCGAACCAAAAAATTCCTACTGGTTGACTTCCCGAGAAGTCCCACGCTGACCCTACTACCAAAGATACATAAAAACCTAATGGACCCGCCAATGCGGCCAATCGTGTCCACCAAAGGATCTCTGCATGAACCTATAGGTAAATTTCTTGACCGTTACCTTCAACCTCTCGTTAAGGAACTCAAAAGTTATGTGAAAGACACTACCGAGTTCATACTCAAACTATCAGAAATTAAGATCACCAAAAATGACAACCTAATATTCTGCACAGCGGATGTGAATAGTTTATACACCTCCATACCACATGGAGGGGGTATTGAAGCTATTGAGAAAGCTCTCACACACAGCAACATCCCCGAAGCTATGCAAGTGTTCCTCATGGAGCTGATGATTTACACTCTTTACCACAGCTACTTCTGCCACAACAACCAGTGGTTTCAACAATCTTCTGGAATGTCCATGGGCAACTGCGCGGCGCCAGCGTATGCTAATATCTACATGTCCGATTTTGAACTACAGCATATCTATGACAATCCAGTTTGGACCAACAATCTGTTAATGTATGTCAGATACATTGACGATTTATTTTTCTTGTGGAAAGGCAGCAGAACTATGCTAGAAGATGAACTAAACAACCTCAACTCCAAAGACCAAAGAATTCAATTGACTTGGAATCTGGATGATTCCCGAATCAACTTCTTGGACGTATCAATCACTAGATCTGACATGGGCTTAACCACCGATCTTTACAGGAAACCAACCGACAGGAATAACACGTTGCACTTTACAAGTTTCCATCAACACTCCCTAAAACGTCACCTTCCTTATAGTCAAATGTTACGACTAAAACGCATTGTATCCAACCCGGACACATATGCTCAAAGGATCAATGAAATGAACCTCAGATTTGCAGCTAGAGGATATCCACCAGAAACCACTAATGAAGTCACCAACAAAGTTTCCACCATCGACCGTGAAACTGCCTTAAAGAAAACAACTAAGAATGACTCAAACCGGATGGTAGTTGTTTCGAAATTCTCCACTCTAAGCGGAAGATACAAGAAAATCATCCTGGAACATTGGAGAATCTTGGCATCTGAACCAGATTTTCATGAAATGTTTAAAAATCCCCCCATCTTCGCTTACTCAAGAGCCAATAATCTTAAGGAGATCCTTTCCAAAGAAACACCAACTCAAACCATCTACAAAGGCACTAAACCGTGCCACAACTGCAACAACTGCAACAACATTATCGCTGGCAGCAAAATAAATCACCCAATGAGAGGTACAGAAATTAAAGTGCACGTCAATGCAACATGTGACTCATCTAATCTCATTTATTTACTGAAATGCCCTTGTGGTAAGATCTATATAGGCAAAACAGAACGAAAAATAAAGGTGAGGTTAAATGAACACAAATCCAATATTCGGACAAAGCAAACAAAATCTAGTGTGGCAACCCACTTCATGGAATGTCATCACACCATTGCACAGTTGAAGTTCATGGTCCTTGAAATTGTTGACAAAAAGGAAGGAAGAGATAACAACAAGTTCCTTTTGCAAAGAGAAATGTCATGGATTTATCGCTTGCAAGCCTGCAAACCTTTTGGTCTGAATGATCGGATCGAACTCAGTTGCTTTTTATAAATACCCGGCCGGGTATTTAAGGACACTTTGATCCATTGCGAGTCTTTGAAACATCACTGTTGTATCATTTTTTTATTTGTCATATTTTCCATTGGTCATATTTGGTCATAATTATTATTCTTCCCATTAATCCATGCAATATCGTTTATCATCCCCTTCCACCCCCCATGGTGTGGGCTATTCTTTTCACTTTTTCCGCCTATTTCACCTTTACACCGTTAATGACACGCTCTCCCGTTTAGGTTTCCCCTCTCACCATTCCAACATGGCCCCCATAGCCGGCATTTGAGTCCTTCTTCAATCTCCACTATAGCTAACTCGGGTTCTTGTTATCACCGAGTCAGTTTCTCACACTAGCCTCGACACCCACCGGGCGTTAACGTGTAGCAGCCGACTAGCAGTTAACCCGCTTGGAGACTTCACAGTCCCCCCATAGAATCCAGCTAGGTAAGTCAAGTTCCGCTCTTGCCAGCAAGCCTCCGTCAAACGTGGCAGACTCAAACACAGATTGTTTGGTTATTGGCTAATCCTCCATTTTCTTCACAGCACCGCGTTACAGCTTCAAGTCTACGTGAGCACGCTTTAGATTTTTTCCACTTATCTTCACTTTCGCGAACCGTCTTCCACTATTAGGCACTTCTGACTATATCTGGGTGAGCCCATAATTTTTCTAAACCACCAAGGTACCCCGGCATTGTAATCCATACTCACCATTCCTCACTGCCCACCCAACAAGTCATAACTTTCCCTATCTCCTTCACTTTTTTCACTCGCCTCCGCTGTGTTTAATTCACTTTTGGAAATGTTTATATTTATCTTTTACGTTTTGTGAATGTAATGCTGATATAAATGCAGTTCGTTTTCATTTTCAGAGCTCCTTGAGAAAGGGTAATGCACCCGAAATGCATTGGAGCAACAATGACTTTGTATAAAGCCGTATAATTTGGATGCTACCTATTAATTAATGAAACTCATTTGAAAATATCCAATCAAATTGAATAAATTTTGGAACTTTATTGGATTCTTTTTTTTGAACCAGAGGGAGTGCCCAATCACTGGGATGTGCGCACTGATTGTGTTCACACATTCATTGGTTCAACCTCATGGTCACAGTTTTTTTTGTTGCTCTAGCTCCGCCCCCTCGCCCACTGACCCCGCCCCCACCGGTGCAGCCCTCGGACACAAACCACACTGTAAATTTGGCCCCCGAGAGAAAGTTTGTGAGTACCCATGGTATACATGGATTTTGCGTGTATTTTCCATGCTGGATATGAAAAATATTGCTGCTAACATGGATTTGCATAAACATTTTATCTGCATATTGCTACTTGATCTGTATATGTACCATTTTACCATATTTGGCAGGACTCACAACACAATACGGATATGTGATGTGATCTGTGTGGTGTGGTGTACTGGAGTGTAGTCTATCTGAACTGTCCTATTATGAGTGATCCTGAGCTGTCAGGAGGCACTAGTTACTCACATTGATGTCTGTCTATGACTGGTCAAGTGTGTAAGTAAAAGCACGTCTCAGTGTCACTCATTAGGGTTAGCATTGGAGGTATGTGTCACTACATGTGGGACTCTTACATCACACATTGCTGTGATGTCTTTACCAGTTAAATGGGCTTGCTAAACACATGTACTTGGCCAACAGGCAGTCACTACTTGTATATGATATTTTGATGCAGCATAGGATGCGCTGCTGTGACTGCACATTGACATTTGTGTATTTGATTAGCTAGAGGCACAGAGGGGCACATTGATGCCGGTTTGTACTAAGGCACTCATGGCTAGACATTCAAAAGATAGGTCTATGCATTTCATACTGTGCTATGCATGACATGATCTATGACCGGTGTCTAATGACCAGTTCCATTGTCACCATTACAAAATATGCTAAACCAGGTGTTACATGGTGTAAGTATCTTCTTGTGCAAGCAACATCTCAAGATCAGTCTAGCATGACATTAATGAGCAGATAGTAGCTGGTATAGACAATGATGTGATGTGATGTGATGTGATATGAAAAGCACTTGTATAGCGCGGCTTACACCATACGGTTTCTTGGCGCTTTGGCGTGAAGGGGAGAAAACAATAGCGAGAGAGAGAAAAAAAAAAGAGAAAGAAATGATGAGATCCAGAGGGATTAGTCATAGGCCAAGTGAAAAAGAAAAGTTTTCAGCAAAGACCTGAAGCGATTGTAAGAGGGAGCAAGTCGCAAATTAATGGGTAGAGAGTTCCATAAGGAAGGCGCCAAGAACGAGAACCAGAGACTGCCAAGTCTCTTACGCTTAAATCTCGGGACTTTAAGAAGAGCCAGGTGAGAGGAACGCAGGTTCCGTGAAGGGACATGCGGGTGCAGTAAGGCAGAGATGAAGGACGGGCCAGTACCCAATAGGGTTTTGAAGATCGTACAGCCTAGCTTAAATTTACAGCGCTCGGACACCGGGAGCCAGTGGAGTGATTTTAGCAAAGGACGGACATGGTGGTGTCTGGGCTGGTGATATATTAGGCGGGCAGCCTGGTTTTGGACCAGCTGGAGTTTTTTAAGCTGGTAGGCTGGGATCCCGACGTACAGAGAGTTGGCGTAGTCCACCCTAGAGATGACTAACGCCAACAGGGCCAGGGTAAGGGCTTCCGTAGTTAGGAAGCGGGCAATCTTCTTAATTTTCCTCAGCTGATAAAAGCTAGAAGACACTGTGGCACTGATCTGAGCCTTCATTGTTAGATCCTGACTAATAATGACTCCTAGACTTTTGGCCGTTTTAGCGGGCACCGGAGCAGCGCCCAGACTAGACGGCCAATAGGTGGAGTTCCAGGGATTGGAGAAGCCCCCGACAAGAACCAGTTCGGTCTTGTCGGGGTTGAGCTTTAGTTGGTTGGCCCCCATCCAATTGCTAATATGGCAGAGGATGGTTTGAAAGTCAAGGACTGACTGGTGCGAGGAATCAATATTAAACACCAGCTGAATGTCATCCGCATAGTTGAATGCAGTGACATTCATGCCACGCAGAGACCGAATCAAAGGGGTAAGATATAAGTTAAAAAGAAGAGGGGATAAGGAAGAGCCCTGCGGGACTCCACAGGTCAGCCCAACTCTGTCGGCCGAGAAGTGGGAGAGTCGCACCGCCTGATGCCGATCGGTCAGGAATGAACGAACCCACCCTAGGGCCGTGCCCCGGATGCCAGCCTCCCTGACACGGCCGACCAAAATATCATGGTCGACCGTGTCAAAAGCGGCCGACAAATCCAGGAGCACTAGGGCCTGGCTGATGTTCGAGTCAGCGCCCCTGCGTAGTTCTTCCATGACAGAAAGAATGACTGCTTCTGTCGAGTGGGCAGGCCTGAACCCAGCCTGTTGAGAATCCAAAAAATGAGATTGTTCAACAAACGAGCTCAGGGTATTGGCCACGTGAGACTCAAGGACTTTACTAAGGAAAGGGAGAAGAGATATGGGGCGGAAGTTGCTCATGACCGCAGGATCGGCCGTGGGCTTCTTCAAGATGGGAACCACTTCCGCAATTTTGAATGAACTTAGGACAAAACCGGAGGAAAGGGAGAGATTCAAGAGTGTCAGGGGAGGGGTGGGACAAACGGTGAAGATCTCACGAAGAACCGATGGAGGACAACAATATGTCGGGGAGCCCGAGGTAACCTTACTCAAAAGAGCAGGGAAATCCTCTTCCAGAATAGGGAGAATCTGAGTTAACAGCGGAATATTTTGTGAGGGCAGAGGAGTATTGGCAGCAACACCAGATTCAGTAGCAGCCACAGAAGAGATGCTATCCTTAATTTTCTTAATCTTTTCCACGAAAAACAAGTTGAGGGAGTCACAAAGTGCCTGAGAAGGGAGGGGTTTAATAGTGACCCTGTCCGGATGTGAAAGTTCCTCCACGATGGAAAAGATATCTTTAGCTTTTTGGGCAGAGTCTAAGATCTTATTGGAAATGTACAAGGTCTTGGCCGCCAGGATGGCAGATTTATAACCTTTCATAAGGGCTAAGAACTCCGCTTTAGTGTCAGGGGCATAGCTCCTGCGCCAACGGCGCTCAGCCTGTCTGAGTTCTAATTTCAAGGTTTTAAGGTCTTCCGAAGACCATTTTTGAGCGTCATGAAGGCGCTAGGCTTTAATAGTTTTATAAGGAGCAACCTTGTCACTGGCCACTTCAAGCCAGCCCGTCAAGTCTGACGCGTAGGCATCAATTGGGCCCTGGACAAGGGGGGGGAGGAATTGAGAAGAGTGACAAAATCGCCAAGATTGGCCTTATTCCAATTCCGGGCCGAAAATGTCGACCCTCGTGAGTGACTGTGACGGGCGAGCGACTTAAGGGAAAAGGAAATGACAGAATGGTCGGACCACAAACAGGGGAAGACATGGGGGGTGGATATTTCTACATTCGAAGTCCATACCTGGTCCAAAATGTGACCTTTAACATGAGTGGCAGTTTGTATGTGTTGACAGCAATCGGAGAAAGCAAGTGAGCTGGAGGTCTCTTGCTCATCCGAAGGCCAATGTTACGGCTGGACAGATACCAGTACTATTTATTGATATTAGTGTGCCATCTCATATTGTTTATGCCCTAAGTAGAACGGAGCAGCCATATCCAAATTATGCATAGGTCAACATTCTCCACTGAGCCATGTACAAACATGTTGTAGAACCAGATTCACAGCTGATCATGACCTTGTTACTTTGGAACAGCAAAGCAGCACTTTGTATGTCACAATCCATGCAACAGCAAAGCTACCGATGCCTGTAAGCGCAAACAGTCAGCATGGCGTGGAGACCATGCTGTGCTTTTGTATGAGACCCAAGTGGCAAGACACAGATATTGCTGAGTTACAGCTGACTGACAAGGATTACAATGCCTGCCTTGTGAGTGAGATGGTGGGCCCAGTCTCTAGCCATCAGCAATGAACATTACCTGATGAAAAAAAATGGCATGTTACAGGTTTATACATTACTGACATGAAAAGTGATGTAACTTGTTGTGTTGATAATTCAAGGTGCTATTGATCATGTACAAAGGGTGGTGTGCATAGCATGGTGGCACACACCAACAGGACACTGGTCTGACAAGGGAGGCATCCTATATCTTTGAAGTGCCTCTCAATATCATTATGCCTGAGTAGATTGTGCTGTCCATCACTGTCGAGGATGAGGCCCATCTACTCTACAAGACTTGTGATGCAGTGACCTGTGAGTAGGCAACTAAGAGGGTCCACTTGCATCTCCTGCATCTGTAGTTTAAAATGCATACTTAGAGTACCATGCTGCACCCAGGCTTGTATGATCTGAGCTGACCATAGGATTATGCTGGCTGAGTCAGTGACTCAGAGAGGATGCTGTGATTTGAGGCCTCGTGTAGTATTAAAGTTTGGGAGATGGTTGTCTGTGAAGCTGAGGTGTTTCAAGGGTTGTATCTGCACATTAGCCATAAACAGACTTCTTGAACCAAACAGTTTTCCATGGGCAATATGGAACATGTGATCTGCTTGCCAATGTTGCCATTCATGAGAAAAATATGTGGTGCAGCCTATCATGCCCACATGTTATGGAACACTTGGGTGTATGTTTGATTTCCATGGATGCTATTGGGACAGATATTTCTGTCAGGCATACTACTGACGACAGGAGTGGAGTGTCTTGTTGTCCACATTATACTGGTACAATAAACCATACATGATAGCTGCCTAGCTTGTACAACACTGTTTCATGATGAGTATTTGTACATTGCTTGAGAGATAGAACATTGTGTGACATTAACATTTCTTAGAAGCATGCTTGTCTATGTGTTCAACTGTGACTGAAGATAGGTGGCTATTTTGATTGTTGTAGTTGTGCTGAGGAGTGAAAGTATACACATCATGCAATTGACATGTGTAAACTTGTAGAGGTAATCCAGATCTAGGTGGTGCACCTTCTGGGGGCTAAAATAATTCATTTCATGTCTGTATGAACCAAAACAATTTCCATTCCTGTTGTCATAGGTTGCATGTTGTTGGCATGTTAGGGATGTACTTATTGTATTCCCTGAGGCACTTCACTCATATGTATGTCTGTTCTCTGTTTTGGGGGTGTCAACACAGAGCAAGAGTTATTGGATGAGGATGTAGCCCATTCTACCCCTCCAATGCCATGACACTCTCATGTTGTTGTGCATGTGATATCAACAATTTATTGATATTGCAATGGCAGGTACATGGTCTTACATACACGTTGTTGTGTACTACTGTCTTGCCATTTGGCCCATGCTGACATATGTGTCATAGTTTGTGTTTATGTGACTATAGCATTATCAGACCATTGCAGTGTTGATGGATGATTCATGCACAGTGTCATTGATGCATGGCGTGCTTATTGGTCATTCCAATTGAACGTGTCATCCTTTGAGGTATTCCCACTTTCAGTTGTTGATTGACTGTGTATGCTTGGTGTTTGTGGCATTACCTGTGCTGTGTTGATATATCAGTTATTGTATCTGCAATATCCACTGTATCTTCATTCGCTGCACCCACAAGTGGATGCAATGCAGATTAGCAATGCATATTTGATACTGTTGTCAGTTACCTTTATTCCTCTGCCATTGAATTCACAGATATGTTACATTACACATAACAAGATGGTTTTTAGCTATGTTGCCACAGCTACAATGATGTGTCAGACATACAGTGTATGTTGGTCTACGCTCTTGTATGTGGAACAGACATGAAGGTGCTCCTGTAAAGTCAGAAACCAAGCACACAACACTTTTGTGTAGTGATCATTTATTTTTCAAAGTAACATTCTGTGGGCATTTTTTTTTAAATGCATGTGATGGGACATGTGTTTATGGTGATTAGCTAAAAAATTGTCAATGATTTCATCCCTCCTTGCTGTTCCAGCTGCAGAAGCTGTGGTGTGTCTAGTATCAGCTTCTTAGTTCTGGCCATCCTCTGCATTGTCGTGCTCCTCCTGGTCTTCAGCTAATGGTGTATTTGTTCCTACACAAATATTGTACAAAATGCAACATGTCATTATAATATTTCAGACCTATTAAGGACTGTACAGGAGTCTCCCCTCCCCACCATCCCCTCCCAAATATCAAGGCACCGGAACCTTGATTTAAGGACTCCAAAGGTCTGTTCAACAATGGCCCATGTGTGTCCTAGTGCAGCGTTTTAGTCTCTCTGGACCTGTGTGTTGGTCACTTTTATGGGGGTCATCAGCCATGGTGAGAGTGCATATCCTTGATCACCTGAAACATATAATGGAGAGATGTGTCCATTAGTATTTTTGCCTGCTGTGTTTGGAGAGTGGCTTTTTGGGTGTGTGTGCATTGTGCAACTTTGTACTTTCTGCTTTGTCATGTGGTGGTTCAGACAATTAAAGTCACAGAAATTGACTTGCCTATACTTGACAGCCTACACATCACCATGTTGTCATTGGCCAGGTCCTGTGTATCACCACCATTTTGTGACTATCAGGAAATCTGGGTTACTCAAAAAAGGAATTTAGGTTATTTACAAGCCAGTTGCACCAACAGTGCCTCACTTATGCACAGATTTTTTAGGGAGCACCTTTGGCACATGGGTCTTGACTTTTTGCAGATTACTATGTTTGTATATCATCAAGGTACCTCATTGGAAGTGATTGTGCTAAGGGTAGCTGAGAGTGAAAATCCTTGTCTGCCAAGCATTATACTCCTTGAGAGTTCTTTACATCCAACTTGCCCCCAAGGATATTGCTGTGTGTGTGTCTGTTCCCAATCAATACATTTATTTGCCAAATGTGTGCATCAGATTGCTTCACCTCACCACGGGAATCATATGGATGCACTACATGTAGTGAGATTGAGATTTCTATTGTTTTTATGCTTTTTCTATGCATGGTCCATTCTACAATGACCAAGACTGATGTTTAATCAACTTTGGCAATTGTTTGTGCGCAGTTGCTGCTCCCTTCATGCAGCAATACTTGCAAGGCCATGAGGCAGGTACTCCCGCAGAATGCTGCATGGCTGACTGTGTTTTTGCATGTCAGCTAATTGTGCACCATCACAAGGGAGAGCAGGAAGATCTGTCATCTTGTTGCACATATGGAACATATGTTTATATCAGGGTGGATGTAGCCCAGGAGAAGCATATGTCTTGTGTCATGTGCTACATTTATTAATTAACATTTTTGGCTGAGGAGTTATGCAAAATCTATATTCTGATGGTGCCATAGTGGTTTGGGAGATATTTTGTGGGCTACTCCCTTGTTGGGCCGACTTACATATGTCTTGATTATTTGGCATCGGGTGCTTGTGTATCGTAGGTGGACTTGTTGCAAGGTATTTCATATTACCTTTGCTACTTGTGCATTATCACATATTTGAGCTACATAATTGGGGACTTGAGGTGTGTGGTGTGTTGAGTTTGTACTTACCAACAAGCAGTCCATTTCCATATGTGCCATTCTCAAACCGCAGTTTGATGATCGATTGCCGAAATATGTAGGTGTCATGCACACTCCCTGGAAACTTTGCAACAACATTGATGATCAAGCCCAGTGGGTCCACGATTGCCTGCACGTTCATTGAGTGTGTATGCTTCCTGTTTCTGTATATATATTGTCACATGGCCCATAGGGACATTGTCGTCTTCACTAAGTTAGCATGAGCCCGCTGCAGCTTGCTTGCTGCTTTTGCTCACATTACTACAAGTCTTTTTTTTTTGCAATAATTTCAAAGACTATTGGACAACATACTTTGGTCTTATTAGAATAAACGAATAGGTAGCACACACTTGGAGAAGGACCTTTCCAGGAGAAGAGGGAGACAGCACCTATGATATAGATCTACCATCTATAGGCTAAGGTACTGGGTCTGCTGACAAAGCCCAGAGATCTTCTAATATATAATAATACTGATTCTTAGCCAGGGGAGGGAGGTTATATGACATCCCCTTCATGATTTATGCACTAGCTGCTAAGCTGCCTATATTTGTATTATGCATTCTCCTGCTTGTCGTGGCACGTAAACTTAGGGCACATTGGTTAAAATAAATATTTTAAACTATTTTATGTCTCTGTAAGATCTTATTGTGGACAAGTACAAGAGTGAGAGCGAAAGGACGTGTTTTGTTACGGCGATTCCTGAGAGATCTGGGAGTGTTGTGTTCTGGGGTGTCTAGTCATTTTCTTTTCTGTGAGTGAGTAGGAGAGCAAGTGCGACACTATAGCTAGTTGGTCTTGGGCTTGAGGGTACTACGTTGTTAGGAAGACTCAGTCCATATATATACCAAGGTCCCATAATCCTGCGCATAGTTCTGTGTTTGTGCAGAATCCCTGCAACTATGTGCTGTGTCCATGGGAGGCACAAGTTGAACATGGGTGCAGTCAATTACTCCAACACATGCAGAAACCCAGCAATGTCATAGAAGCTTTGCTTGTTGTCAAGTTGTTCCTGCGCAGTGTTGGGGAAGCGTAGGTGCTGCGGAGTCAGGCTGATGATGGCATCCATAACAGTCGTGCGGAACCTGGAAAATTATGACTGTGAGACTCCACCCACTCTGACATTGGTTGGTTGGAAGGTACTAGAGGCCAACATGCGCAACAATGCAAGTAGCTTTGTCTGCAGAGGGATGTTCGTGCAGGGCTGTGATGGTGCCTGCAGCCTTGGCGCTATCTGAGTGAGTATAAGTAGTCAACTATCACATCCTCTGGCTGGAGGTCTATCAGGGTGATGCTTTGCCGGTAGACTCGCTGTCTCCTGCAGCACTGCCTCTGTGGTTGTGCTGGTGGTGGTGGTTGTGGAGCTCCAAGCTGCAAGAGTAGTACCTCCATGGCATCGTTAAGTTAGTCTCCCCTATGTACAGGTGCTGTTTTCACCATTTTTTTAGACCAGCTTTTTTCTGGTCTTAAAAACCTACAGTTAACTGGACTTAGCTGCAGTTTTGGGGGATTATCGCTTGACCGAAAAATCATTGTAAATATCGCGATGTGTGGTTAGCTGGAGTTTTTTCATGGAAACGCCCTCCTTGCATCTCATTTTCATTACAGAAGTGGAAATCTTAAAAATTCACATTTAGACCAGAAAAGTGCTGCTAATTGCAGTTAGCAACAACTTGTAAATACAGCGATTAAAAAAAAAAGCCAATGGAACATCAAAAAATTGACGCTACGGTGGTGTTAAGTTCTTGTATATTTGCCCCCAAGTTAGGGAGATCCTAGATCAACATGAATGCCAGGGTGGGAGAGGAAATTGAACCTCACCTATGAATAAACCCTTGTTTCTGTAACGAAACCCGATAATTCATATAGTCTAGTCTTAGGTTATAGACAATTGAATGCATCCACATGCACATTTTCAGTACAAAAGTCACATAATGTCACACTAATGAGGAACATTATGAGGCAAAAATACAAAACACTAGACATCTCAAACGGATTTTGTCTGCCAAAACATAGTGCCTCGGAGCAGATATTTGACAGCATTTTCGGTGCTAGGCTCTGAACGCCAATTTTGTCGATTATCACAAGGTTATAAGAACAGCCCTGGACTGTTTTCAGCCAAGGTAACAGAGTTACTTCAACATTTTGGTGAGGAGGCATTGTCCTATCTATCATCTATCTGATAGATGATGAATTAATGGAACACTTGTCTAGGGTGAAACACATAATTCTTGAATTCGACCCCCTAGGATATAATTTTAATTTTAAAAAATCAGAAAAATGCCCACCTAAGTGTCCTATTTTCAAGGTACAAATTGCCAAGTGAAGACAAAAGCCTGGCGGCACAATTTTTTGAAAAATTTGCACTGCTCCAACCTCCAACGATTCTGAAAAGTCTACAGTCCAAGTTCGAATTTTTAATTTTGGCAGGACATATAGTTTGGATTACACAAAAAGGGTCAAATCTTTCTATGACTTAATTAGACTTGATTTTTCAGTACATCAATGGACACTGGAAATGTAGATATCCTACGTTCAGTACAAGCTGACATTATAGCTTCCACACATTTACGCACAAGTGTTAACACAACTAATCTGGTGATCCGCTTAGTCGCTGGCCCAAATGGGTACACATATTTCATGTTCAATGAAGGCGATTCAGTCCTTATTGCATACAAATCACATTTGTACACAAACGTTGAAATGTGTTTTGGACCAACTGAAAAGATACTCACAGCGGTACAGATTGCTGTAGTGAGAGAGAGAGAGAGCACTAGCACAGGGGAAAGGCATAACTGTTGTGACCCTGGTACCAACCCGATAGGCCGTTACAAAGGAAAGCATTCCGAATGCTAAAGGATTACTGGGCTAACTCTCCCACTGCAACAGATGTAGACTTCAGATTTGATTCTACTTTATAAACCCAAGCATACTTGCAGAACAAACAAGAATATCCTCTGCCAAATGAAATAATGCCTCTAGATTGATATTAATGTATCATTTATATTGTTGGATCTGCCCAGTTGGCCGTAGGAACGAAACAACAATATTCCGCAGCATGCGCAATTGTGCATGAAGGATAGAAAGTTCCATCCTGGAAAAACACACACTCAGTTCCTAGGGGAATGTACAGCACAGCTGGCGGAACTAAAAATCTCTGATACTGGCAATACCAAATACGGATTGTGAATTCCCCACACTCATTGTGTGTTATTCATTTTACTGTGTCCAGGTCTATATGAATATATACAACATAGGGGCCAGAATGGAGTTAGGGATACCAAAGGTTGCACAGTAAAGCACAAGATGATTTGGGAGCAAGTGGCAAAGCTGAAAGAAGGCCTGCCACGGGTACATGATATTCATACATTGAGCCGTCAACGTGTTGCCAATCAAGTTTAAGGGAATTCAATGGTGGATGGAGCCTCCAATGCAACAGTTCATAGTGCTACAGTTACTACAATAACTCGCTCCAGTATGAGAATAGAAAACTAACATAGCAGTAAATGCCACGCTCAACAGCTCAGCCCTGTCGAAAGGCTTTCCACTCAAGTACTCCCACAAGTTAGATGCACAAAATATTCCATATGCTCAGATTCCAGGAGTAATGCCAAACACTGATCACAGATTGGGATTAATACTAGCTGCACACGAACGTCTAGGTTCTGCTCATGCAGGGATTACTGCTACAGTTTCACTACTAAAGCAGCACTGTTGGTTGCCAGGTCTAAACAGACCAAGGACTTTGTACTCAAATGAAACATCGGCCAGCAGATGAAGGGCTCCACCGTAGCACATCCATCACAAACACCTTTATGGATGTCAGGCAAACCTCTTGTGTGTGTATATTTGGATCACTGCGGCCCCTTATACTCAGACAGGGTTTACAAGTACATCTTGGTGGCAGTGGAGTCATGCTCCATATTCCTGTGGGTTTGGCCCCAGCGCTCAGCTGAAGCTCAAACTGCAGCATTTACGCAAACGGCCCATTACATTCCGACCATGGTCCGACATTTAGCTCTCTGGCTTACAAGGAAGCCATGGGAAGTTTGGGTGTGGCCTTGCGGTACTCCTCCCTGTACCATCCAGAGAGAAATTTGGTTTTTGAGAGGAAAAACTGTGACTTAAAGCAATCCTTGACAGCGAGGGTATTAGTGTCGGGTGACAGTTGGTACAGTCACCGTTATGGGGTCAAGAGGGCATTTAATAACATACCAAGAAAATCCCTGGGGGTGTACACCTTAGGAACTCCTGTTTGGGGTGAGTATGTGGGTACCCATCTTCGATAGTGTCAGCATGGTGGTAGCGTAAACCCCATTTGACATCAATGATCATTTGGATGTTTTATAAGACGTTAAAGTATACCAAGCTTTACAAAGCAACATCCAAGTAAAATGCACCACCACTGGGGAAGTGAAAACAGTACCGGCAAGAACTGCCTGGGTCCTGAAGGTTGGGGAACTGGTCACAGGGAAAATTGTGGACAGAAAATAATTTGGCCATCTTTCAGAGCGCCTGTACCAGTCCTGGATGTTGAAGGTACCAGAACTGTACTTTTCCACCACTTGCCAGTCGCTGAGACAAGAGATTTGTCTCAATTGATTTGATCAAACCACACTATGTGAGCGATTCTCAACAGTAGGCAACGTGGGCACCTGGGTAGCCGACGCACTCCTCTTGCTACCGTACAGGAAGTTCAGATGGAAGCTTTAATAAAGACTGAAGACTCCACTTTCCAAAGAGAAGCAGTAAATGATAATGAAATGATACTTCTCCCTGTTGAAACAACTACAACTGTACAACCAACATGTACAGAAATTTCAATTAAAAACATTGACGACATCTATATAAATATGCCACAGATCGATTCATCTACCAGTTCCACAAAACCTGCTGAGCTGCAAGAATAGATTGAATGACGTCTGGCTACTTCATGCATTATGATGATTTTTCATCAGTTCCAAGTGAACCTAAACTGCCAACACCGCCTCTCCCATTCAAGCTACAAGTGTATGCTTTTTACCTTTGGCCGAAAAATACTTACTTATCTGGATTACAATTGGATTACTTTTCCTGGTACTTTGGATTGGTATAGTGACTGACTTTTTCCTACTTCTGAATGGATAATTTCTTCCAGAACGCTACTCAGTACAACTCGTGAACTTGGTTCTTAAACCACATGCATCATTGCACCGTGAACGTATGGACCTTTCCCTGGTGAACATCACAGCAGTTCCAGTTCCTGAATGAATTGTATGTGCCATTGTATTGTATGATTTGTATGGCCCTGCTGAACTTTTGAAAATTCCTTATTTGTATAAAATTTCTTTAAATTACCTCATGGCCTCTTGCACTTCCTCTGATGATTGGGACATTGAAACTGTGCATAATTTGCTTTCATATTTAGAGAAATCAGCTATTTTTTCTAATGAATCATTTTGTGATGGCACAAGTAATTCTGGAAATATGTTCTGTTACCAGCATTATGGTCACTATTTTTTACATAAAGCTAGTATCCCACATGCTGTTTATAAAAACACACAATGGGAACACTGCCCAACACAGCCAAAAGGTAGTTACACAGAAGATACTTATTTGTCAGGTTTGAATTGTCAGATCCAGCCTCGTTTTACTATAGGGTTGCACCTACACCTGCAAAGAAAAACATGCTAACAAACACCAAGCTTATATATTCTGCTTTCTTTATTTTTCAACTGTCTATACAACGTTTCAACTTTTGGAAAGACACCATAGACACAACATCTGTAGGGTGGACAAAAGATTGGCAAGTTCAGGGAACAGAGGCCATATTTATAGAATGCCTTATAACACACCAAGACAGTGCAACAAACTTCATGTCTTGGTATAGCAAAAATAAAGGATTTGAACACACAGTGTATTTCCACATTCTCATGCTTCAAGAATTGTCAGACCGCTGTCCATGGTGAATATGGACTATAAAATCTTGAGTAAGATCCTTGCGACCCGCTTACTGCCCCATATGCCTCATCTTGTTCACCCTGACAAGGCGGGATTTATCCCAGGGCGGAATACTGCCACGAACATCAGACGCCTTCTAGCGGTAATGGACTCTGATGGGTACGATAAACAAGAAGCAGCAGTGCTCGCAGTGGACATAGAGAAGGCATTTGACAGCCTGGAGTGGCAATATTTGTATGCAGTCCTGGTCAGGATGGGCCTAGGGGAGGGATTCCTGAAATGGGTGCAGCTCCTGTACACAGCCCCTTCAGCCCGAGTGCGCACTGGGAGAGTTATGTGGAGAGAGGAACGAGGCAGGGATGCCCTCTTTCCCCCCTCCCTTTTGCTCTGGCCATGGAGCCACTGGCGTGTAGAGCCAGAAGTGGCCAGGACTATAGGGGACTAGAGTCGTCAACGGGCCACCATCTGATAGCATTGTATGCAGATGACCCCCTGATCTTCTTGCGTGATACTGCAGGTGAACTCCATAGGGCAAGCTCTATGCTGGCCCGATTTGGCTCTGTATCCGGACTCCAGGTTAACTGGCAAAAATCCAGTTTGTTCCCGCTAACCCCGAGCACCCCTCCACCGCTTACTTTGGAGCAGTTGCGGTGGGAACCTAGATGCCTACATTACCTGGGTGTACACATTTATCATTATACATCGGACCTCTTGGAGGGTAATGTAGGTAAGGCAGTGAGTTCAGTGAAGATGGCAATAGCTTTCTGAAGCACACTCTCCCTGGAAGAGGGAGGGGACCTAAAAATTGTATTGTTACCACGCCTTCTCTACTATTTCGGGATGTTGCCAGTGTAGATCCCACGGGCGATGTTCAAGGAACTGGACTCAATGAGCATTTCATTTATTTGGGGGACAGGCAGACAGAGTGTGGCACTGGCATCACTGCAACACCCTACAGCAGAGGGGGGGCTAGCGGTGCCTGATCTTAAGAGCTACTATCTAGCTGCACAGATATACTGGCTGATCCAATGGCTAACAGCAGACCGCAACCCTGACAGGGAGCGCTGCCCGGACGCGCCAGATACTGCCAACCTAGCAAGAATGCTTTTGTGAGTCTGGCGCACTGCACCAACGGACGCAAATGCTACCAAGGTGAAAACACGCTGTTGGTCCAGATACCTGCGGAAGGTGGGCGCTGTGACTCCCTTTTCTCCTAACATACCACTGACAATGCTGCAGTACCTTCCACAGGGAGAGCACTGGGCAGGACCGGAGAACTGGGTAGAAGCGAGACTGAGAGACCTGGGAGATTTATACAGAGACTCCGCACTCTTGCCCTTCAAGTACCTGCAGGCTGCATATGACATCCCTAGGGGTCAATTCCTGAAGCATAGGGCCTTTACTCGCAAGATTAGAGAACATTGGAGGGGTGGGGGCACGAAGCCGCGAGCACTGGCCGGGTGCAGATATGTGGCGCTCTATGCGGGAAGATTTAAAAAGGTGTCCTGCCTTTATAAGGCTATACAGGCGGATGCACGACAGCCATTATAGCACCTAAAACTGCAATGGGAAGAAGACCTTGGTAAGCAAATACCAGAGAGAGACTGGGAACGAATTCTAGTGCGTGTACCAAAGGCGTCCAGGAATGCACGTTTTAAATTAATTAACTACTACGTCTTACATAGAGCATACCTAACACCAGCCCGCATTAGGAGGTACTTCGGTGTGGACACAGTGGCCTGCCCGAGATGTGGGGAGAGGGAGGCACACAAACTTCACATGTTTTGGAATTGACCCTCACTACAGACCTTCTGGGGAGACATAAGGCAGATAATAGGTGACTTGATTGATAAAGAGCTACCACAGACACGGGAGCACTTCCTCTTGGGATGGTTCCCACACACTGCCAAGAACAAGGTGACAGGGAAGCTTCAGGACCTTGCTTATGTCCTGGCCAAGAGGGAGATCGCCGAAACTGGAAGGCCCCCAGAGGCCCGCAGACCGCCACCTGGAGAAGAGAACTAGAAAGATGGGCGGGGCAGAAAGCAGACTACTATTTAGGGAAGCCAATCGGGGTTGGCAAGATTGACAGGGCCAAAGTGAGGTACTGGGTTTTAAAGAACCGGCACAGAACCGGTAACCCAGCGGTGTCAGGGTACACCCAGAGACCTCGGGTTCTTCCTGATCCAGACCACAGAAACTCAGAGTCTTCTAGGTGAAGTCAAAGATCGATTTATTGGCTGCAACCAAGGTAACAAGTGTCCTAGAAGTACAACACACGGGGAAGTATATTCTCAGGAGACTGCTCGAATTTACAAAGTCAGGCTTCTCTCTTTATACAGAATATTCAGCTTCAGGCAAACATTCTTCGAATTTGTAGTATGTCATTACAGTTATTGGTTACAAAGAAAAAGCAGAGTCATGATGACATATACATATTTCACGTCGTGCTGCCCACAACAAATCACCCGGCAAGGCCCAACATTTCATCAGATATCGGTGGACCCCCAATAAAACAGGCACCTCCCCACCATAAAGTAAGCAAAGCAAAAAGAGTAGAGACAGATGGGAGCAAGATACGGCAGGTGTGCGCGCTGAAATGGTATTATGGCTTGTTGAGCCTTGATGCTATCTTGTTCGGCCACTGGGAGGGGAACTGACCTAACGAGTTCGGCCTGGGGCAATGGTTCCAACTTGCACAGGTCATAGGAAAGTCGATTAAGGAGTATGTGTCCTTGTGGAATTGAATTCAGCTGGATTAAGGCCTATGTAAAGGGCAACACATAAATGGAAGCCAAGGGTTCAGGACGTAAATGACGATTTTGGGGTGAAATCGTCACCCGAATATGCTGAAAATATTTGTACATGGTATGCTCGTCATTCTCGGTCTTTTGATACCAAATTCGTCATGTTTCGACGAAGTTTTAATTCTCGAGTCCAGAACGATTACATGAATCCAGAATCTGCAGAACCACAAACCCTCCTTTTGCCCTTACATAGGCAATTAATCTATCCTTATGTTAATCTGAGTCCAGATCTATATTCCTAAAGTCATTGAGATGTTGCTGTAACATCATTCTAGTACTTAGTTCATCTCTTGACACAGGCTTCCTTACACATGATGTAACACAGAGGCCACATATTGCAGGAGCACACTGTATGCACAGACAGAACAGGAAAAGAATGGCTAAGACCATCCCAATGACCATTAGAATTTTCCATCCCCAGGCGGATATCATTTCCCAGAACCACCCCATTAACGACCCATCTCCTTTATCCACATGAATAGATTCGGAAATCTTAAGTAGTTTGGAGATGGCCTGGTACACTGTTGGGGCGTTATCAGGGATGAAGATACAGCAACTAGATTGGATCAATCTGCATACCCCACCTCGGTCTGCAAGTATGACATCTAAAGCGATCCGGTTCTGAAGGGTCATAAGTCGTTCCGACTGGAGCTCAGCAGTCAAGTTACTAAGGGCACCAGCAGTTTCGATCACGGTGGACTCAACTACCCTTGTCAATTGCCTTATGTTCCTGCTGTTAGCCATGGATCCCCAGAACGGCAGAAAACCTTTTGCAAAGTCCCCAAATTCTTGACCTGCAGTGTCTTCTTCACTCAAAACACCTCTAACTATCCTTGTCCTGTGGTAGTCTGCCGCTGCTGTGTAGGTGGGAGGCAACAGGAAGGAAACAAAACATGAGCCCGAAAAGTCAGGGGGCAACCATGTATAGGATCTATCGTGGCAGATAAAATAGGTACCCTTAGCTGCTAAAAACGCAGGGGAAGTCTGAGATCCAAAAACATACGTTTCAGTACAGACACTCTTCCCTAACTGAGCCCTGGGATTCGTGCCATTACCTTGCAGACACAGATGACCCTGATGGGGTACAATCCAAATCGGGGACGATCTCTTAGCTTGCTGTTTCTCACTCAGAGTAGCTCCATATCCAGTCATGTTCCATCCTATGTATAATAGCGTCTCATCTCTCGGGATAGTCTCATAAGAAATACCTTCCTTAATCATGTCTACTATACCCTTGACCAGAGCACTTTTTCTAGGATTGTCTGTTACAGAACGCAGGGGGTAGATTTTGTGTGCATATATGAACATTGTCCTATATGCCCGTACAGAACCATTGTGACTGAATGGCAGGACCAGATAAGGGATACCTTTATCCATGGTGTGAGGCATAAGGCCGCACACCCAACAGTTAGTTGTGTTCATTACAAGTTGGTGTTGGTGTAACAACTGAACAAAGGAGTTATTGATGAACTCCAATCTCCTATATGATTCGTGGTCAGGCAGAGGGTGGAAAGAATGAGAGGAAACAGTAGGAGGAGGTATGGGTGATGCAGTGGGTGCAAATGTTACACGAAAAGAAAGTAAAATATAACTTATCAAAAATATCATTACACTGAATAGCATAAAAATACACAATATTATAAAACTTTTCCTTGTCATCACGTTGCACAATTCGTGCTTAAAATTCGTCCGTTTGGCAGGTCTCTCCACATCGGGAAACTCCATCCTCTCTAAAGTGCTGCCCGCGGTGGGAGGTTGCCTCTGCTAAAGGATGCTTCTGTCAGTCTAGGGCAACTCCCTTGGACCAACCAGAACTACCGACCTAACGTCGTCAGCTGCACCCCAAAGACTTTAATCAACCGCGGCCCTAGCAGCGGAACCCGGATGGCGGTTTGAAAAACAAAAATAAGCAAGTTTCTTAGATGGGAGAGCTGCACTTTCAAAAATAGTACTTGGGAGGAAAGAGAAATATTTATTTATTAGTCCATGGATCTTGGTCTCAAATTGCAAAAGAAAGTGTTTTATTAGTTCGTTTTCCTCGGTCTCAAATTATATCGTTGTCTTCCTGGTATTGTCTGATCCTGGAACAAAAGGTCAGGCTCTGTAGTGTTCAATCGATTGGGTGGCGGCACAGCTTTGTGCAAAATGTTTTCACTTTCCCGCTCAGAGTCAGTTCTTTTTACATGCAAATCATTAAAGGGGACGGCGTGTGGCACTGTTTTAGGTTCTGGGTCAGCGGCACCCTTCTGGACCCACTGGTCAGGAGGAAGAGGGGAAGGAATCTTCTTACAATGGATCCCGTGGACCCAGTTGGTCTTCCCCTCCACCCGAACGGCTGTTCTTGTAGAAAGAAGGACGAGGTGAGGCCCGGTCCACCTGGGCTGGTCGTTCTTCGTTCTTTGAAAGTTGCGGACAAGAATCCAGGAACCGGGGTCAATGGCGTGACCCGGAGTCTCAGGGACCGGAGGCAGGGTGTTGTGGACCTGTTGATGCAAAACACGCAATTTAGCCGTCAATTCATACAGATAATTAAGCAAAATAGGGTGTTCAAGCTCGCTGAACTTAGTGGGTCTAGGCACTCCCCATATGTTGGCTGGCCGGCCAAAAACTATCTCATATGGACTAAGTTTCACTCGTGAATGCACAGTCATTCTAGTGGACAGGAGTGCTAAGGGTAGAGCGTCAGGCCATTTAAGACCTGTGCTCGCTTGGATTTTGGCCAGTTTAAGTTTTAAAGTGACATTGTAACATTCTACTAATCCAGCTGATTGGGGGTGATTTGCAGCGTGGAACTTCTGCCGAATACCTAGCCCTTCACACACTCTCTTCATCACACGACCCACAAATTCACTTCCATTGTCAGACCTGACCATTCTAGGCATTCCAAACCTGGGGAAGTACTCTTTCACAAGGGCTTTTGCTGTGGACAAGGCAGTATTGTCTTTTAGGGGATATGCTTCTACCCATCTTGAGAAGGCACAAACAACAACGAATACGTATTTTAAATTGTTGCACCTCTCCATGTGAATGAAATCTAGCTGCAAAACCTCGAATGGGTACGTAGGAGGCGCAAAATGACCAGCTGGAGTTGGGGTTCCCCTACCAGGATTGTGTTTCAAACATACCATGCAATTCTTGACAACATTCTCTGCACACTTGGGAATCCCTGAATTCTTCCATACTGGGGCCAACAACTCGCAAATCCCTTTCACGCTGATATGAGCCATTCCATGAGCCATTGTAACCACTGCAAGCACATATGCATCGGGTAACAACCATCTCTGATGTTCTGTTAATTCAATCCAGCAACCATTTGCATCCACTCTACCCGTACTTTCTCTCCACGTGCTCAACTCTTTCTCTGTGGCCTCAGCTTGGATGGACTTCACACTATTGTGTCTTCACACATTCCAACATCACCAGTCCATCTTGCAGGGCCTGCAACATACATTCGGCTCATTACATTTTTTGCCGTTTCTTTCGCGATCTCATCAGCAAATGCATTTCCACGACCAACATCATCAGTCACCTTCTTGTGAGCACTACATTTCACAATCGCCATTTGCAGGGGCAAGGTCAGTGATTCAAGAAGCTCATTCACCAACTGACCATGTTGAATTTTAGCTCCATGCGAAGTCAGGAACCCACGTTCTCTCCACAATTGTCCAAAACTGTGAGCCACTCCAAATGCATACTTACTATCAGTGTAGATAGTCACTTTCATTCCTTTGGACAACACACATGCTCTCGTGAGTGCAATTAATTCCGCTGCTTGAGCTGAATTATGTGGCACACGCGCAGCTTCAACAACTGTATGCAAAGTCGTGACAGCATATGCTGCAGTCGTATCACCACTCGGGAGCTTGAAGCATGAACCATCCACCCATAACGTACCATCACATTCAGCAAGAGGAGTATCGGATAGATCTACTCTCCCTTTCGTCTCTTCCTCTGTTCTGAGGAAACAATCGTGCTGTTCTGAAATATCTGATTCCTCTGCAATTGGCAACAACGTAGCTAGGTTTAAGGTACTGCACCTTTTTATGTGCACATGACTCGCTAGTAAGGTCAATTCGTAACTGGACAGTCGAGCACTAGTTAAGTGCTGTGTCTTGGTTCTATTTAACAACGTGTCTACTGCATGTGGGACCATCATGACCAGTGTATTATTCATTACTAGACCAGCAGACTGTCGAATAGAGACAGCTGCTGCTGCTGTGGCTCTCAAACAACTCGGTAATGCTTTTGCTACCAGATCCAAGGTCGACGAAAAATAGGCACATGGACACTGCCTACCTCCAAACAACTGAGTCAACACAGACAATGCACAGCCCTCTTTCTCGTGGACATATAATGTGAAAGGCTTACTGTAGTTGGGAGTACCTAACACAGGAGCCGAACATAATGCTGTGCGCAATTCGAGAAAACTTTTCTGACACTCTTCAGACCAAGGAATGGGATTGGGTGTATTTTTACACGTTAATGCCACCAAAGGTTTGGCTAATAACGAAAAATTTGGAATCCATTGTCTACAGTACGATGTAATGCCCAAGAAAGCACGCACTTCTCTCTGTGTTCTTGGCACATTCAATTTCGCTATTGCCTGAATTCTTTTTGGGGTCAGTTTCCTTCCCTCCTTCGATAAGAGGTGACCTAAGTAGGTCACTTCTTGTCGGCAATACTGCAGTTTGGAAAGTGACACCTTGTGATGAAGATCACACAGATGACGCAATAATGACAGCGTGGCCTTTTTACAAATTTCCTCAGTGTCTGCAGCAATGAGCAAATCATCCAAGTACTGTACAAGAGTAGCACCTTTAGGTAAAACAATCGTATCAAGCTGTGTTTTTAGAGCTTGACTGTTTATTGATGGGCTTTCACAGTAGCCCTGCGGAGCGTGCTTAAAGCGGAAGCTGCGACCTCCTAAACTGAAGGAAAAAATATCCCTGCTTTCCTCAGCAATCGGGATGCTGAAGAAAGCATTCTTCAGGTCAATCACCGAAAACCAAGAGGCAGATGCTGGAATCATAGTCAATAATGTGGTAATGTCGGGGACAACTGGGAATTGTGGCACAACTATTTTATTCACCTCTCTCAGATCAATCACGAATCTGTACACAGTTGGCTGAGAAGGGTCAGTTCCTTTTAAAACAGGCAGAACAGGACTATTGCAAACGTTGCCTCGTGTTTCTTCAATCACATCCTTTTCAATCAATTCGTAAACGATCGCTAGCAAAGCTTTTTCACCCTCACTAGATATCCTATATTGTGGAATTTGTGGCATTTGAACATTGGCTTTCAATGTAACAACATATGGTGGAATTTCTAAAATACCCACGTCATTGGGACCAGCAGCCCAAAGAATATCTGGAAGAAACGACAATTCTGCTGGAAGTTTGTCCCTCGACAAATACATGGGAGAAACCACTTTCTTACCTAAAGTAAGTTGTACTCCTGAAGGAGAACAGTACAAAGTTGCATACAATCTTTCTAACAAATCCAATCCTAGCAAGTTTTCACCACAACCTGTTGTCAGAATGAGGGGTGCTTCGAATTTGCAAGGACCAACAGAAAGAGACAAAGGGTCAGAAATCGGATTTCTAACTGGGGCGCCAGAAAAACCTACAGAAACGTTCATTTCGCCAGACAAAGGTGCGCCAGGGAGTTTGGAGTGCATAATAGAACTCTTTGTAGCATCAGTATCCAACAGAAAAGGCTCTGACACACCGGATGTAATCACCTCAACGTAAGGTCCACTCTGATCTACTGGAACTGAAACAACTCCCTCTCTTTGTCTTTGGCTGTCCTAGCAATCATTACCCTCAAAATACTCATTTTCTGTATAGTAATCATCAACATAGTATTGAGCTGTCCTGTCAGATACGCTGTTCTGCTGATCGAACCTATTCATAGAATTTTGTGGTGGAAGGGGACGTGCGTTCTGGGGGACGTTTCCACGTCCTCTACCTTTAGGCGTTTGCTGAACACCACGACCTCTTACACCAGAAACACCATTTGCACGTTGTAACAGAATAGGACAACTATACTTGAAATGACCTTCTTCCTTGCAATACGAACACTGGTTGGGGCCTACAGGGACACGTGGCTGAGTGTACTCGGCTCTTGGCGAGTTCCTCTGATACTGTTGAGGCTGCTGAAAATTATTCTGGTAGTGATTCTGACCATTATTGTTTTGATTACCACCACCACGTGGCGGATAGGCTTGCTGTAGCAAAACCTTAGTTTTTAATTCTTTAGTTTTCTTTTCTACTCTATCCTTCTCGTCCTTGTCTCTATTTTCGTAATATTGTGCAGTAGCTAATATCTGCGCTGAAGATGAGACTGCCCAAGAACTTTCTGAATCCTTTAACTTTTTACACAATTCTGGAAGCAGATTGTGCACGAATTTATTGACAAACAATCTCTGACCACCTTCTGTGGTCATGTCTTGACCGCTGTGGTCGACAAATGTTTCTTCAAACCTGGTGAAGAAATCTGAGACTGTTTCTTCTTTCTTTTGCTTGCATGCAGACAACTTATCCCAATTTACGCGTATTGCGGGCATTATCGTTTTCATGTAATCAACTATTCTACCAGGGAGTTCTGCTATCAAAGGCTCAGATTTAGCACCACCAACTTGTCGGGCGTCTGCAGCGGCAATATTGGCCCATGAGTCACCTAACTCCTGATCATGATCTGTATGACAAATTTTACCCCATAAAGGCTGTGGAACTACATTCCCAAATAACATATCTATATCCGCTAAATTCATTACACAGGATCCAGCAGTCTGTGACAATTCCTTGTAATATCCTGCAGGATTTTTACGCGGATCAGGTAATGTCTGTTTAAGTGCTAAAACTTCAGCTCGATTCCATGGGACATGTACCCATACACGCTGAAAGTGTGGCAGAATAGGTGGGTTAACAGTTGTGTCGCCCTCTCTCCATTGTGGGGGAACTTCTCTCATCGGGTATTGCCGCGCCTTTTTCCTATTAGACGCACCAGGCTCAGATTGTGACCCAGAACTGCTCCCCTTACTCCGATATGATAACAATATTTCAACCGCTTTCTCCACATCAGGACCTACAATCATGCCCTCTCCAAACCTAAACCGTACACGACACAATTCTTGCGGGTTGCATTCCAGATCATTGTCTTCCAAATCCTCACAAAGGAAAACACACATCTGTTCGAAAACATATCTCTGCGTCGGTGCTTCCCATTGATGGAAGACTTCCATGATAGACTCTACATCATACTTTACAGTGTCCATCACCCATTTTGGTGCCAAATGATTCAGTGAGTCTCTCTCTTGATAGTCAGGCAGTCGACTTCGCAACTGTCTTCGTTCCATTTTAGGGGTCGTAGTAGGCGACCCGAAAAGAGGTGAGAAAAGGTTAGTGACAGTGCTGGACATTTTCTGCCGAATGGAAGGTGAAACTGAAGGAAGAACAGGTGGAAAAACGGGGTGAGATAAGGCAGGAGCAGAGACAATAGCAGAGGAGGTATCAGGAGAAATAGAAGGAGCACTAGGCAAAATCATAGAGGGAGCATTAGGAGAAGTAGAAAGTACAGTAGGCAAAATTGTAGAAAGCACAGGTGGAGCAGATGTGGTCGGTGGGCCTGGAGGAGGCTGCACCGTAGGGACAGGAGTCAGCTGGAGAACAGCTGGTGAGTGCTGCGGAGGAATAGGAGGCAAAGGTTGCACAACTAAAGGTTGCGGGGGTGCGGTGGCACTTTGCGCATAGGGGGTGGCGAACTTAATAAATGCGACATTAATGGATCTTTTTCACGCTCTTCTTCTGCCTCTTGCTGAAGAGATGGAAAAACTGGATAGCATTTATCCGTTGCCATTTTACGTTGCCTGTGCAACTGCTCACTCATCTGCTCTTCTTCATTGTCTTTAAACTGCATAGCAGCTTGCATTACTGAAAGTCCTCCTTCTCTCTTATTTTTCTTAGCTAATTTGATTTCCTTCTGTTTGGCCTCCTTACGCCATAGGCGAAAAGAGTCAAACATCGCCGGCCGGGCTTTCTTTTTGAACAGATTAACTTCAAGGTTATCTAAGATTTCGGTATCAAAGCTACCATATTGGGGCCATTTTAAAACACCATCTTTTCTGGTGTATTTGATCCACACTTCGTTGTATGTGATGGGGCCTACCCCATGTTTCACATATAACTCTTAAGTTGGAGTTCCAACCGGAGGAACCGGACATGAGTCCTCCAATCGGGAGTCCCTATTATTACAACCAAGACAAAACAAATTTCCAAGTCTAAGACTAGGCATCTTCGCTCTCTAGTCTAGTTCCAAACGTCAAAGGATTATCGATTACGATTTTTCTCGCGAAAACACAAGTCCTTCGGTTTTGGTGCTTGCAAGTACCAACAATTATCCCAAAGGATACCCAAGATTAAGACCAACTAAGGACTGGGAGACGCTCCACTTATACTTAACTGAGATATCGATGACGTCACCAGAAGACTCGTCTTAGTGTTTCGCTCTACCAAACTTCAAGGGTCCAAATCAGGGCGATAGCCAGGGCAGCAGTCCTTGTAGCCGTCGGAAAGCGGGAAACCTCGCAGCAAAGACCTTCGGACCACGTCGACATGCAGGGGTCGATAAGGTGGTTGGCCGTCCTCCGGAATTTTCACACGAAGCTCCTCACGAACCTCTGGCTGACTGGTACCACTGGAATCGCCCCAAACGTTGGGCGCCAGCTGAGGTACTGGGTTTTTAAGAACCGGCACAGAACCGGTAACCCAGCGGTGTCAGGGTACACCCAGAGACCTTGGGTTATTCCTGATCCAGACCACAGAAACTCAGAGTCTTCTAGGTGAAGTCAAAGATCGATTTATTGGCTGCAACCAAGGTAACAAGTGTCCTAGAAGTACAACACACGGGGAAGTATATTCTCAGGCGACTGCTCGAATTTACAAAGTCAGGCTTCTCTCTTTATACAGAATATTCAGCTTCAGGCAAACATTCTTGGAATTTGTAGTATGTCATTACAGTTATTGGTTACAAGAAAAAGCAGAGTCATGATGACATGTACATATTTCACGTCGGGCTTCCCACAACAAATCACCCGGCAAGGCCCAACATTTCATCACATATCGGTGGACCCCCAATAAAACAGGCACCTCCCCACCATAAAGTAAGCGAAGCAAAAAGAGTAGAGACAGATGGGAGCAAGATACGGCAGGTGTGCGCGCTGAAATGGTTTTATGGCTTGTTGAGCCTTGATGCTATCTTGTTCGGCCACTGGGAGGGGAACTGACCTAACGAGTTCGGCCTGGGGCAATGGTTCCAACTTGCACAGGTCATAGGAAAGTCGATTAAGGAGTATGTGTCCTTGTGGAATTGAATTCAGCTGGATTAAGGCCTATGTAAAGGGCAACACATAAATGGAAGCCAAGGGTTCAGGATGTAAATGACGATTTTGGGGTGAAATCGTCACCCGAATATGCTGAAAATATTTGTACATGGTATGCTCGTCATTCTCGGTCTTTTGATACCAAATTCGTCATGTTTCGACGAAGTTTTAATTCTCGAGTCCAGAACGATTACATGAATCCAGAATCTTCAGAACCACAAAAGCCTGGGAGACTTTAGTGGATGAACTAATAGCCTCTGGAGGGGATAATACGGAAGATGTGGGCTCCCAGAGAGAAGCTGTTGTGGCACTAGGCAATGGCCTGGGTGGGCACTAAATTTAACACGCACAATTCCGACTACCACCATACATTTCCGGTGAGCCTCACATTTACTTGCAGCTACTCACAAGCTGCCCCTGTATGTTATTTGTTACATAGCAACCCAGGGGGGAGGTGGGGAGGGGGGGGGAGCAGGAACTGCTCCAGGTTTGAAAAGCGTGAATGTATGGATTTGTAATTGTAATCAGACCAGCTACCATTTGTGTCAAGAACCTATTCAACTTGAAGCAACATCTGTGATAATAATGATTAAATGCCAATAAAATATCGTTTGAAAAAAATTGCCTTCACTTTACACACTTTAGTGAGGATACACTGAATACCATGATACAGAATGTTTTTTCAATTCATCATACTCCAATTGGAAGGGATGGTTGGTTTGGCCTGTGGAAACAAACAGCCGTCAATCTAGATTCCTGGGTAACACTGAAGGGTTTAGGATCAATAGGCCTGATCAGCGATATGAACAAACAGACCACACAGGGTTGTGAAGTCATATAGTGTTGGGAAGTTATGCCTAGAATGGCTACAAACCGCAACAGTCTCCCAGGTGAAACAACACTTGTCCATTCTTTCTAAGGCATGGATCTCAGAGATTTTTATTAGGCCCTTCGAATCCACATCAAAAGCGTTTTTGTACGTAATATACAACAAGATGTGGGAGATTTTTCAACAGGAAGCTTCTGAGAGATTGGATGAGATTGATAGGGTTAATTTAGAAAAGGCTTTGGCTGTGGTTGACAACAGTATGACCACATTTTCATCCAGAATCTATTCACTGGGCAACAGAGTGTCTTCTGCAATTGACATAAAACAGCAAGACCTGTCTAGAATACAGGACAGTCACAATTACGGTCAATAGTAATACTGAGCAGGACTTTACAAATGTTATGTTCTGGCCACATGCCATGCCATTACACCAACAGTATAAATCTGTTTTCAGCATATGATCTAATGGAAAGACAGATAGCAAAGGCTCACAGAGATGCGCAATGTACCACGTTACCTTTCACCGTGGCTGAGACCACCATCCACTGACTGGATAATTCATGGTTACATCATCCTACTGGTCACAATCTTTCAATTCCAATCTTGTCTCCAATACCAACAGGTAGGCAGATATGAAGCGCAGGTGGAAGGATATGAGCATGTGTATTGGGAATTACATTCAGGTTTAGATGCAAGAATGGGGACACTGATGTTTTTCTTAGTGCCTCCGACTGTGTAGATGCTTTAAGTGGCTTCTTGGTTTGCAAGGACATATCTCACCAAGGGGCATGCAATGCTTCAGTAGCAAACTTGTTTTGTTTTCTGAAGGGTTCCCCAGCTGCTATGATTCATCCTATATTCAGGCTGCTCTTGAATGTCAGCTATTTGATGCTGAATGATCAATATTTCTGCGAAAGGAACCGGGCATTTAATGATGGCTAATTCCATAGTCACTTATTTAACAAAAGTACTGTTTCCACCTGCCCGCACAGTTAGGGAGGCCACACAATTGCTTTCAATACATGTTTGTTTCCAACATAAAATGTGATTCCCTAAGCAAACTGAAAGCCATGCTCTTGCAAAAAGATGAGGCCTTAACTTCAGCCAAAGAGACGTTTTATCGCTAGGTTGCAAGCCCTCGTACGAGAAACAGACAATACTCCACACTAACTTCTGGCTGCTTTTGGGGAGCTGGTCCATCATATCTTTAACATGACTGATGCAACAGGAATAGTGCACTTTTTAAAATGTATCGCCTCTGGTTTGGTTATCACCTTCCAGATGATTTTCAGAGTTATACAATCTTTCATACACTGCGTGTTGGAAGTATTTTTGGAGGGCTCCCACTTGTCCTGCTACTTGGGGTGGGAGTACTGATTTTATTTTATCTGCTCTGCAATGGACATCCCAGTCTTACTCGAAATGGAGACAGCAGTGCTAGTGCTGCTGCGCCACGAGCACATGGTACACTGCTTCGGCACAAGTCGGCTTCAAGAACTAAATGTGCACTAGTTCTTATCGTTCAGGCCTTTCTGGCTAGACTGCTTACAACCTGTCTTGTGCTGTCTGCTTTGCGCCACAAATGCGTCCTGGATATATGTCTTGGATCAGAATTTGTTGCACCACCGGACATTGAAGTACTGATACACCCCTTAAAGGCCTATGAGCCAGATGTTTCAAGGGTTTTCCCATTCCCAAACGGGCTGATTCGCAGTATCGGCCCGTTTGCGAACGGGAAAATGCCTTTTGGGATGTATCATCCCAAAAGGCCATCGCAAAATTAGGAATCGCAAAATTTGCGATTGCCTATTTTGTGAATGCATTTGAGGAATCGCAAATTGCGATTCCTTAACTGAAATTCTGGAAGCACCCAAAATTGGCAAGCTGGCCTTAAGGTATCGCAAATTACCACCAACTTCAAGTTGGTGGTAATTTGTGATTTCCTAGAAAAATGCACGTTTTTTGTATTTTTCAAAGTGCCATGTGGCGCACATACATGCCCTTAGGGCATGCATGTGCGCCAGATGGCATTCGCAATTTGCGAGTACCTATTGGATACTCGCAGATTATGAATGTCTTCCCATTCATTCGTATGGGCCTCTAGGCCCATGGAAATGAATGGGAATGTATTCCTTAATTGTGAACCTCAATTTGCGATTCACAATTAAGGATTATGTAGGAATCACAATTATTATTGGGAAACCTACCCACATTGTATTTTGCGAGTCTTTAATAGTGAATCGGTATCATTTGCTATTAAGGACTCGCAAGTTACAATGATGATACATCAGCCCCCTAGTGTATTGCTGTCCCCAGCGTATTCCATTGATGATGAATGCATTCTCAGAGCCACCCTAGGATGCTTCAGTTCCTAGCGATGTGAACAACGGCTCTGCGGAAAACTTATGGAATACAACACCTTCCTCAGTGACTGCCGTGGGAACTGGATGGATTAACCTTTGCTCCATAAACATGTTACGAGGTGTGCCTCTGGGAATGTCTGCAGATGTGGGTAACAGCAATGTTGCGTCTACCACTCTGAACACATAAACAATTGGTCTTTTCCATGTGGGAATAATTTGGCCTCTTTTTTAAACAAAATGAACCAAAACAGGTTCTGTTTTTTTCTAGGCACCATTGCTTTCTGGGTGTTTGGGATCTCAAATGATATAATGACTTTAAAACTTTTAAATAGATATTTCAATGGGAAGCCCACTTTTGGATGCTTTTAAGAATAGTTTTTAACAGTTTTAAAATTGTCTGCTGGCTTTTTATATAGCTTTTTAGATATCGACCCTGAGTAAGAGCAGTGGGTGTTATATTCCCAAGTTAGTCCCATGTAGCAAAACAGCTTCTTTCTTACATCGTCTTCACAAATAACATTTTCAGCTGTGACCTTTTGCACATATTTGCATGCACGACAATGTTGGATTCGCTTTTCTGAAACTAAACTTGTTTTCATATCTAGCTTCACACAACAGTATCACAGCGCCCTGAAAATCATGTACAAGGCATCATTTCACACTATGTACAAATCTCATCACTATCTTCATCCACTGGGTGAAAGGTCTATCTACATATCCATAACATCGCTTATCTATATGCACATTGCAAGGCTGATTTCTATTATAAAAGATGAGCACCCCAATACATTAGCAGAAGATCCTTGCATGCTGAGAAATCACCACACAGGGGACTGACTTCTTGTGGGGGGTGCAAAACCAGCAAATCCTCCCCCCTGCTGTGCTGCTGTAGTGTAGTTCCTATCTTCCCAATAGGCTCTGCGCATTGGAATAATACCTACAGCAGTAAAGGCCTAGGCCAGACGTTAACTAGGTCTACTACTGTCGATACTAGACTTAAAGTTTTGAGTTTGCCAGCTTAGCTCAGAGTTCACTAGAAACTTTCTCGAATGTTCAAGGAGGACTTAACTTCCCTGATTAGACAAGAAGGGATTTAGTTTCTGACAACCATAGAACATGACAACTTTGCTCTCCCCTAATCAAGAGTCAATCTCGAGAGTCGTGTGAACAAAAGGCAAATTATTTTACTCAGTCAGTACATGCATTCTTAGTCTCATCAGAATGTAGAGAAAAGGAAGAGACGGGCGTGTTCAATAAAAAGGTGTTATTTATTGATCAGTCTCTTTTCTCATACAAGAGAAATGGATCGATATTATTGCAATACTTATAGTTAAGTAAAGTGCATACATTAAAAGCAATAGTATAAAATAATACTGTAAAAACATTGATATGGTTTCTAAGCCATAAGATGTTTTAAAATGAATAAAATATATTACATACACATATACATTTGACTAAACGTACTCAACTGGTGTTTCTAGATACGCCTACCCCGTGTACCTGACCTAAGTCTAATACGTGGGCGGGAATAGAAAGTTACAGTTTAAGTTAAGTTTGTTTTTGCCAAGTGAATAACTAAGGAATTCTCTGTGAGGGGTTATTCAGTTCTGTACCTGGAAGTTAGGATGAATGAGGAATGGTATCTCTCTCTCTGGTCTCGATATTCCAGGCGGCCTGCGAGGGCTGCCCAGAAACGCCGGTGCTGGATTCTCGGCAGGAGAAAGCAGCGCGTCTCTCAGCGCGTCAGAAAGGCGGGGCTGCTGCCAGCGGGGTCTGCTCTGCTCTCGGCTTCGGCAAGTATGGCTGCTCCGTCTCGTCACCACGCGTGTGTTTGCATATGGCAAGATCGGTAATATTTATACCTTTAAGGTGCCGAGATTGACGTAAGGATGGACATAGATACGTCAATAAAGATGTCATACGACTTGCTCGTTAGCACATTCTTTTACTAAAGTTCTCGGTGAAATCAAAACAATGGCCGCAGGGTTTTGCCCAGGTTGTCATAGGTTTGATTTGTTATGAGAACTCCGTATGCCTTATCAGGGGCTGGAGAAATATCGCTTGTCTAATTAGATCGCAAGCGTTATGACCTAATCAGATAACACGTTCCTGTGCCGTAGTGTGACTGCGTCAGATAACGGTATCTGCATCATGGGGGTTTTCTGCCTCATGGGCTGACTGCTAGTTAACTTGTTGGTTTGTTTAACTAGAATAGGGTCAGGAATAGGGGGATCGATTTAGGACCTATAGGAATACATGACACCCACTCCACGCTAACTATGGACATATTTACTAATCTAGGCATAGTATAACATAGTACAACATACTATAGAGTAGTGTGTATACCTTACCACCCCAAAATACATAAATGCATTTTGAAATTTTCAAATATACTGAAAAATTGCAGAAATATATATTGTATGCACTCAAGCTGTAGAATAATGCCAAAGTAATCGCATTTGTATACATTATTGCTTGTATGGTATATGAGAATTACACATGAAATGGTTTCTTAAATACAGAGAAAAGTTTCGAGACCATTCCATCACAGAATAAAATATTTATTAACATGCCAGCGGGCAGCTAATGTCTATAAGCTATCTAAAATTTAGAAACCTTAGTTCTCTAAGAATAGTTCTTACTTTAAGCAGAAGATAGTGTCCCGAAAAATATGCAAAAATATTTTGGGGCTGCTGAAAAATTGCTGTCCGTGAACTGGAGCGAAATTGTTCATGTGACTTTATTTTTAAAGTTGAAGGCCGAATTCAGGGAACGCCGTGTGCGGGCTTGTTCAAAAGTCTCTATTTCTGTTCGGGTGAGAACATCATATCATTTAGGCTTTCGAAAAAACTGTAAACAGATTCCTGGGAAAGTTCCACTAACTCGGCAATAGGTGTAATCATGCATTCTTGCGCATGATCGTCTCCATTGACATTCTGATTCGCATTGCTGACAGAAGGTCGTACCTGTTCGATGCTGCTTTCATCTTGAACTTCACTACCCATCAATCGTAGTGGTGAAGCTTCCACGAATGCCGTCATCAGGATTGGTAGCCTTTGAGGGCAGCACAAAGCATGAACCTTGATCGGGTTCAACAATGTTTCTGCATCCATCGGCGCATCCGATTGTAGCGTCAGACAGGTGTCTAACACGCATTCTTCTCCGCATAGCAGACACCTCAATACAGGTAAAACACATCTTTGCCACATTGGTCGAAATGATAGAAACCAAGTCATGTTCAGGTCTCTAAGCCGGGAGAGTCCCAGGATTTTTGATATCCGGTCCCGGTATCCAATGGCTAGGATTGTTTCTTCCCTTGTCGCAAGAGTTTTGTCTGTGACATGGGTTGCCATAACGAAAAATAAGGACTAAGAATAGGATTCCTGCAATTAGTCCCAAGATCAGGGGAAGTCCGCCAAAAATCGAATGGACGAAATCTGGAAAAATACCCAGTATGGCTTTGAATGGTGTTAATGCCATCGAAAATACTGTCTTAAATACCTTTGAGACCCCATTGGTATCAGAAATATTTAAGATTTCATTCAGGATTTCCGCGAAATGTACGGGGGAATTAGTTGATAATAATGTATGTATCTCTGCAGTCGTCCTTGCGACTTGTAGATCATACGTTTCTTTTGATGACGAGAGCCTGGTAGGCATCTGAAGAAGGACTGTTTTCATTCTGCTTAAAGTATCTATTCGAATAGAAGTAATTTTCAAATCGGGCCATGCCCTTGCCTCCCTGTCTGGGAAGGAGCTGGGGAACAACGAGCGTCCACAGCACTTGACCTTCGCAGTCGTAGTTACTAGATAAGGAGTCCCGGGCATAAGACTACAACATCTGCGGTCTACAATAAGAATGTAACTCCCATTATAGAGTCTTTGAAAGAATGGTTCTATTTCTGTTGCAGGTGTGCCTTGCTGGTGACATGAAAGGTTGTATGAATTCCCTTCACAGGCTCCATGCAAACTAATTCCGTTACACAGAAGTGTGCCACTTAGTAACATCGCACAATTGTTGCCACTAAGAAACACTTTCTGTCCTTTATTACTGACACATGCATGTGAATAGGGCAGGTTCCATGTTGTTTTAAGGTACCCCTTTCCCAATTTCTCGTACATGCCAGCCTGTATATATTTTTGGCAGTATTGAAACCTGAAGGTTGAGATTGGAATATTTATTATCCCATGTATTATCCATTCACTGACAGGTCGTTCTGACATTGTCATTGGTAATCTTTCTAGTTTTTCAATGCTCAAGATTGTATAATCAGCACCCTTTTGTGCCATACCGATTTGTCTATCAGTAAGGTTAAAGATTTGGAATAGTGACGTTGTGTTGATTAAACGCCAAGGCACATAGCCTGAACGCAGATTTTGTAACGTCCAGCCAAGCTGTACAATAGAACGCAATTGTGACTGACCGTGTTGTAATAACAGTAAGTCTTGCGATAATATATCGATTGCTGACGACACAATGCTGTCCAAAGAAAAAGTTCTGGAGGACAGAGTCATTAACCCATTGTCCACTACAGAAAGTGATTTTTCCAAATTAATACGGTCAATTTCCCGTATTCTCTCTGCTGTTTCAATTTGAGTAACCTTCCAGGCCTCATTGTATGCTGCATATACAGAGGCTGCTATGAAACGCTTTTGACGCTGTTTGCGTGGTCCCAAAGTGAAATCACGCAAGTCAGCACCATCAGTAAGTAAAGTTAGGTGTTGCTTAATTTCTGCCAGTGTGGAAGTTTGTAGCCATTGGAGGCATAATTTGCCCACACTGTAGGTTGTTATTATCCCTGGGTGATGTCTTTGAGGATATCTAGGGTCTGGCCTGGTCATTTTGAACCCCTGTGTTTTGTTCAGGAATCTGTCTTGACAGTTATTAGTATCTGTGGGCCAGATCAACCACTGTTTCCAATCAGGATGTGTTCTGTTTTGGTTTAATATATGGTTTACGTCTATCTCTTCATCTGTATAAGTGTTGCTAAACATTGTTGGCTTTGGAATAGACGGTTTATTTAAATCTTTGATTTTGGCTAGGCCAAGACAGGTGGTTTGTTGAACAGTGTCATTTAAAAATATCATTTGTTCTGGGATCATACAGGCTCTAAACAAAGCTTCTATACCCTGTACATGCCATTCTTTTGTACCCCAAACACTTTTCAATTCAACATTTTTGTCCCAATATTCAAAAACAAAAGTATTCATTTTATCAAAGAATGAGTCTGAATATAACAATTTTGTGTTGGTTATCATGGTTTTGGTTCCTGTCTTGTTCGACAATTTAAAATAAAATGCTTCAGCATTACTTATGTTAAAACCTGAAAAATATGAATATTTGTCGTAAACGGTTCTTGAGCTCCCTTTCGGAGGTGTTGCACAATGTTCCCATTGATTATAATTTAAAACATTTCTAGGTTGTGCAGATCTATGTAAAAAGTGGTTACCATAGTGGTTATAGCAATACATACTGTCATAATTTGTAGAACCCTGCAAATAATCATGTTTGGTAAATTTAGCAGACATTACTAAGTCAGACATCATATTATTAATGCTTTCGAAGTCCCAATCATCAGCAAATGAGTTTGGTTTTGCAAAGTCACTCAATGAGATCTTAATTTGGTGTGGATATTTCAGGATCTCGACCGGACCATAAATTTCATAGTCAGTGTTGTCCCAAGCTACCCCACCAGGTATCGGATTGGCTGTGAAGTTGGCTGAAGAAAGTTCTCTTTTCTCGACGTGTGAAGATGTGTGTGGTTTGAGGATCAAGTTGATTTTCTGACTTGCTGTGTCCATTTTAGCATATTTTCCCTCAATGAAGCGTCCCAATGTTAGTATCATGATGAGCCAAAGTATGAGGATAAATGCACCAAAACCCACCCAAAATTCAATCCATGGGGAAATCAGATATGTTTCTTTCAGTTGTTTCAAAAGTTCCTTAGCTTTGTCTTTAAAGGATTTTGATGATGGCTGTGTCTTTGATTCACTGAAACCTTCAGAGGAATCATCGAAGTTTATGAAGTAGCCAGATGCAGTTCTGTCAATTGTTCCAATTGGTTCAGGATTTCTGTTTCTTGCATTTTCACTTGGTACCTCATTATAGGTTGGTGTGTCCCTGCTAAATGTTTTTATTTGGGTTTTCAGAGGTCTGAGTTCTATTGCATTGCTGCATAGTCCTTGTTGTTCTTCTGTAGGCGTTTCGAATGTGATGAGCCTCTTCGTTAGGACCTCTGTACTGGTAGCAAACCTTGGTGTTCTGCTACTTATTGGGAGTCCACTTGGCCTACTGTTTGTTATCGGCCACATGTTGTGGTTTTACCAGGTCGATTGATACAACTCGGTTCTCCTTTTTTCCAGCAAGTGGCGGTAGTACAACTGATCTTGTCCCGTTGACAGACAAGACAGGAACTGCTTTTCTGTACGAAGGCCCAAATTCCTTCTTTACCGCGATCTTTTCCCTGACTAGATCCCCGACTTTTGGAATCCAGACAGGTCTTGCTGGGACAGGTGGTGGTTCTTCAGTGGTTGTTGGCTGTTGTTTCAACTTTATGTTGCTCAGGTCTTTTCTTGTTTTGTTTAAGTCCTGCAAAATAGCCAAACGGTCTTTGATATCAAAGCTTTTTTCTTTCACCACTGAAGTCTGACTATCAATGTCAGAGATCATCATCCTAGTTCCAAACAATAATTCGTACGCACTGAATCCCCTCAGAGAATTTCTTGGCAAGTTATTGAGACTATGTTGGACACTTATTAGATGTTTGACCCACCCAGCTCCCGAACCTAATATCCTTTCCGTTATAGATTGCTTTATGCCTTGGTTTTTTCTTTACACCGTCCCGTACCCTCAGGAAGGAAGTGAGAAGATTCCCGCTGGACTATGCTCATTTGGCCATGTTTCCCCCCAGGCTGGAGGGCCTGAGTGAAAACAATAGTCAAACGTAGCATGCGCTTAGCGTATATGCCATTTAGACCCGCAAATCTTTGTATAACAGTCCGGACGTCAGCCGAGTGCTGGTGATCTACATTATAAGTGGAAACTAGCCTGTATATGTTAATCGCAACCCTTCCTTTTTACTCCTGATTTTTCCTGGAGTAGAACGACGAGGTATTAAACTGTTTCTCTCCCCACTGCGATCTCTGTTGCAGTTTGGGCAGTTTTTTACAAACATGGTGTGACGCAGGCTCATGCCTGGCCACCAGTACCGTGATTGTAATTCTTCCAGAGAATCTTTCAGTTTAAGGTGTCTGAGACCCTCGCCCATGTGTGCGTCTGCGAGTAACAAGTTTCTCCTGTCCATGTTTGGAATCACTCTATCCCCCACTCCAGGGATTCGAGCAAAAGGGACGGAGTTTGCATCGATTATGTATGTATAATTGAGTGGATAGTTGATCGGTAACGCTGAGCAGTCGCCTTTTGATGACGTTTTCACCGCCAGCACTGTTTCACCGTCAATGTATTTTAATGTACGCTTTTTTCGAACTACGGGAGCCGATTTAGTGGCTGCCGCTGCGGCTGTTTCAGCCAATGAATTCCCTATAACGTGAACGCCATCACGCTGATGACTCAGTGAGTGAGTCACGTGAGTCTTTGGTAGTTCTTTTTGTAAAAGAGCTATTTGTTCCCAGAGCAGTTTCTGCTTTATTGGTGCATCTGTGTCATCTTTGTAACCGTTTTGAATCCATGTCTGCAAATCGCTGTTATATGATTTGACGCAGTAATATGAATCTGACACTATAAGTGTTGGGAATTCGCGATCCGCATTATCTAGCGCCATTTTCAAAGCTAATATTTCAGTTTGTTGTTCTGAATTAGTTTCTACTGAGTGTGTCTTTGTTAATAGAGGTTTTAGTTTACCTCCGCGCCACACTTCTTTTGTAATCTCACATGTGGGGTTGTATGCTTGTTCTCCCCAAACGGAGGGTTGTGCATGTCCGTCTGTATAGATTACACAGGCGTAATGTCGTAAAGCCAGAATGTCGATTGGCAGAGGATATGTTTCTTCATATGCTAGATTTTTCAATTCTTCTAGTTCTGGATCAAAGTAGTAGTATACTTTGTCCGTTGTGATTGAATTCACCCATTGTAACCATTCTGGATCCAATGTTGTTGTTGGTAAATTACACGGTGTTGTTAATGCCTCAAAGGCTGATTCAGCTGTTCTGACTGTGATATGTCTACCGTCTGCTTGATCTTTTTCTCTAGCTATTGCGGTTTGAATTGCATGAACAATTTTTTCTTTGTTGCTGAATTTCTGTTCAGCTTTTGTGTACAAGTGTGATTTGAATGCAATTGGTACCTTTTCTCCCTCATTAGAGGTCAGGTATGTGAATCCGCATCTCCCTGGGATGACTCGAATCACAAGATTGCGTGTGTTATCACGTGTTTCTAATTTTGTTTTAATTAGCATGTCTGTTTGTAAGGATCTCAAAATTTCTGTGTGTATTTGAGTCCAATTGGATCTTTTAAAATCTGGTTTAATAAGATCATAAAGGGGTTTGACCCTTTCTGCGTAGTTTGCAATGTATGTTCTTCCGAAATTTAGGAAGCCTAGAATCGACTGTAAGTTTTTTAGTGTTCTAGGTGCTTGGAGTACGGCACATTTCTCTAGGAAATTGTCAGCCAGGCTTTTGCCTTCACTTGATAACTCATATCCTAAGAATAGGACTGTCAGATGGGCAATTCTGGATTTTTTAAAGTTGAATTTGTAACCCTCTGCAGCGAACCCAAGTATTATGGTGTTCACTCTTTTCAAGTGAGTCTCCAAGTCATCATCTGTTAAGTAAATGTCATCGACATAAGATAATGCTTCATCATCATATAGTTGAAGTAATTCTGTTACTCTCGCTGAGAATACCCCCGGGCTGTTCTTGTACCCCTGGGCTAACCGACAGAATTGTTTTTGAGTGCCATTTACTGAGAATGCAGTTAAATATCTGCTCTCTGGTGCTATGTTTTGACAAAAGAATCCATTGGAGATGTCTAAGGTTGTTTTATATTTTTTGCGCACTATGTTATTCATTAGTGCAGCACTGTGTGAGTTTTGCACTGCAAAAGTTTTGCAACATGTGTTAAGGTGTCGGTAATCCAAAACTAGACGATATGAATTGTCTGGTTTGGAGACCGGAAACAAAGGGTTGTTCATTTGTGAGGTGCAAGTTTCAATCACCCCCTGGTATTCTAGCTGATCTAGTATTTCATTTACCTGTTTTTTAGCTTCTTGCTTAATTGGGTACTGCCTTTGTGCAGTAGGTTGTGATTTTAACTGGATTTTGTGAGGAGGGGAGTCCTCATCCCATCCTACATGATTTTTATATAAAGCAGGTGCTAGAGCCACTGCCCACTTTCTGGCAAGTGTGTATTTTTTATGAATTGGAATTAAATTTGAGAAGGCAGGCATAATTACTTCTTCGCCATGAGGGCACTCCCTGACAAACTCTGGTGGCCAGTCTTTTTCAGCTAGAAGGATGTCATAACCCTTGGAGAGGTTATCCCAAAATAGTCCCCTTATTTTCCTAGTCTTATCTCCCTCTATACGTAATGTTATCTCGTATATCTTGTGAGGTTTGCTAACCCTGGTGTCTGCAGTTTCCACTTGAAGATATTCATTCGTGTCCACTGTCTCCAGATGATTCATAAGGACTTTGCGAGCTATGCTCACTTCTGCTGCACTGTCTAGCATTGTCTGAGCCCACTCTCCGTTTTTCAGTTGTGTCCTCAGTATTCTCGGCATTGTTAACTACCTTGATACTGGCTACCTTCTTTTTTGGAAATTGTAATTTCTTTTTTAGCTGAGCAGGTTCCTTGTCTTTGGACTTGGTGTGCTCTTCTCTTTGTTCTGATCGTCCTCTTCTTTCCGATTTCTGCGAGGAATTCTGAAAAGATTGAGAGGGACGTGTATCAATGTCTTGATATCTATCAGGTTTTTTTATATTATCCCTATTTCTAAGGTTATATCTTTTCCCAGAGGGGTCACTCTGGGGTGACCTGTGTCTTTGGTTCGGAGATTTCTCTCTTCGCCTAGGAGACCTTCCTCGGGACTGGAATTTCTTCTCTTTAGGATTGGATTGTTTGTTTCCATCCCAGTTCTTTTTTGGTGAATTATTATTAAAAAATATTTTTTCTGGACTTTCAGTCAGTTGTGGTTTTACTGGTATTCCACCTAAACTATCTCTGCCTAGTTCCTCATAGGATTTTTCTATGATTCTGGCAATTTCAGCTGGTTGGTCTGCTATATCTGTCTCTTTTAACCTCTGGCGGATCGCCACGTTTGCTGCTTCACCTTTTATGTTGGCTAATAGTATAGCCGAGACCTGCTTGAAGTCTTTTAGTAATTTCATACCAAGAGTTAAAGCGGGTTCAGGACCATATTCGTCTTGAATTTGTTTTAGCACATCTGGTATCACCGAAATGGATGGAACACCGTGCGTTTTTGTGTAGATGGAAGCAAAGACTGTACCCCAAGTGTCACAGTCCTCAATGTGTGGTGCGATTCCCATAGGAAGACAGATAGTCAGAATCCTGTGTTTTTCTAGCGGGGTGGTGTCAGGAAACACCGCCTCTATTTGGGTAATTTTCTGTGCCAACCAGAATGGTATTTGTTCCCGTTTAGCCGGTACTTTACCTAGGCAAGACTGGATGTTCTGTGGTGTAATTTTATTTGTGTTCCCCTGGTGAGGGATCAGCTGTGGAAGTTTAATCGCTGGCTGAATTGTTGAAGTCCGCATCACATACTGTACTAATTGTCTATGAATTTTTATTAATTGTTTTAGCTGTGTTAACAGCTCTGCTACAGACATCCCATTGATGTCTGGGTGTGGTGTGTATCCGGCTAGGACCGGCCACGTTGCTCCTGGTCTACCTAAAGGACCGAGCCTGGTGATGTGATTGTTATGTTTTAGGGTGCCATCAAATAAGAGCAAATGCTCTTGGAATTTGAGTGGTACTTCCACCTCCTCGAAAGGAGTGTACTCATTAGGAGGTTCCTCTATTTTGTAATAGTGGAAGTACTTTGTTACAGCATTTGCTGCTGGAAAATGTATCCATGAATAATATACCTCTGTCTGCCGATATTCGTGTGCCTCAATTACGAATATGACTGTGCCACCTCTAGGTGTCAGTCCATTTTCTATAAGTTTCAGGGTTATAGATCTCCTTTTGATGACCGGGATGAGTATTATATCCCCGTCCGCATCTAGTGCTGCAGCATCAGCCGCTGCGAGTTCAGCTGCTAATCTAACTGCCTCTCTTTCTTCTTCATTGTCTGACATTTTACTGTCCTGAAGGTTATTTTGTTTGTTTGCAGATCAGGTTTCTTATGGAAACAAAGATTAGATGCACAATATTTTGGAACTGTTTATCCTTCAACGTTGACTATACCAAGAACCATACATAGGAGTTCCCTCCTGCGAGGTCTGGCGGATATAACCTTTCACCCACTCCAGACGTCTTTGGAGTATTTGGGAAAAGGGGTCTGAGTGAGAAAGCACGACTGAGTTACTCTAAATGTCTTACGTTAGTTTTATCGCCCTTTCCAAACGCGTTGGGCGCCATGTAGTGTAGTTCCTATCTTCCCAATAGGCTCTGCGCATTGGAATAATACCTACAGCAGTAAAGGCCTAGGCCAGACGTTAACTAGGTCTACTACTGTCGATACTAGACTTAAAGTTTTGGGTTTGCCAGCTTAGCTCAGAGTTCACTAGAAACTTTCTCGAATGTTCAAGGAGGACTTAACTTCCCTGATTAGACAAGAAGGGATTTAGTTTCTGACAACCATAGAACATGACAACTTTGCTCTCCCCTAATCAAGAGTCAATCTCGAGAGTCGTGTGAACAAAAGGCAAATTATTTTACTCAGTCAGTACGTGCATTCTTAGTCTCATCAGAATGTAGAGAAAAGGAAGAGACGGGCGTGTTCAATAAAAAGGTGTTATTTATTGATCAGTCTCTTTTCTCATACAAGAGAAATGGATCGATATTATTGCAATCCTTATAGTTAAGTAAAGTGCATACATTAAAAGCAATAGTATAAAATAATACTGTAAAAACATTGATATGGTTTCTAAGCCATAAGATGTTTTAAAATGAATAAAATATATTACATTCACATATACATTTGACTAAACGTACTCAACTGGTGTTTCTAGATACGCCTACCCCGTGTACCTGACCTAAGTCTAATACGTGGGCGGGAATAGAAAGTTACAGTTTAAGTTAAGTTTGTTTTTGCCAAGTGAATAACTAAGGAATTCTCTGTGAGGGGTTATTCAGTTCTGTACCTGGAAGTTAGGATGAATGAGGAATGGTATCTCTCTCTCTGGTCTCGATATTCCAGGCGGCCTGCGAGGGCTGCCTAGAAACGCCGGCGCTGGATTCTCGGCAGGAGAAAGCAGCGCGTCTCTCAGCGCGTCAGAAAGGCGGGGCTGCTGCCAGCGGGGTCTGCTCTGCTCTCGGCTTCGGCAAGTATGGCTGCTCCGTCTCGTCACCACGCGTGTGTTTGCATATGGCAAGATCGGTAATATTTATACCTTTAAGGTGCCGAGATTGACGTAAGGATGGACATAGATACGTCAATAAAGATGTCATACGACTTGCTCGTTAGCACATTCTTTTACTAAAGTTCTCGGTGAAATCAAAACAATGGCCGCAGGGTTTTGCCCAGGTTGTCATAGGTTTGATTTGTTATGAGAACTCCGTATGCCTTATCAGGGGCTGGAGAAATATCGCTTGTCTAATTAGATCGCAAGCGTTATGACCTAATCAGATAACACGTTCCTGTGCCGTAGTGTGACTGCGTCAGATAACGGTATCTGCATCATGGGGGTTTTCTGCCTCATGGGCTGACTGCTAGTTAACTTGTTGGTTTGTTTAACTAGAATAGGGTCAGGAATAGGGGGATCGATTCAGGACCTATAGGAATACATGACACTGCCTCATGTGTTAGCACAGATGAATGCTGCTGCAGGCATGGGATCCACATCTTCTGGCCCTGATGTGTTTGGGCCTCCCTTGGCTACCACATCTACAACATCACCCTCACAGTAGACATCACACACAACAGAGGAGGTGCTACATACCCAGTTTCTCCTTAGCCCTGGGATGATTAACATGGCAGGGATCTGTCACTGTCCTCATCATGACACTGTTCACCTTGACCATTTGTGGACTGCCAATTTGGCCTATCATCCCTAATGACATTGTGGTCATCGTCCTAACTGAAGCATTCCTTTCCTCCACATGTCTCATGACATGTTTCCCACATGACCTCTCAGTGTGGATATCCAATGTCTCTAAACATCCTTTGGGGTTTTTGCCAAATTAACTTTACCTGTGAGCAGCTTCAACATTTGCATGTGAAAATCAATGCCCTTAGAGCTACCTGTGTTGTGTCTGGTCTGTAGCAGTCAGGAGGACTTGGTTGACCATGGCACAGTCTGTGAGGCAAATACACCAACTATTAGTCAAAGGGACACTTGTAGTTTTAGTTGAGTCAGGGACAATGCTAGGCAGTGAGTGTAATAACAATTATTAAACACAATTTGCTTACTCAAGGTTGCAAGCATTAAGTTATACTGATGTCATGCAGGCAATGCTTATGGTGAATCAAGTCACCCATGAGTGCCATGTCCAACCATGTTGACTTGCAAGCATACAACATTGGGCTGACAAGTAACCGCTGCAAGTGTAAGAGGGTATGGCGCAGCAATATGTGTGAGTCCAAAAACATACTAATTGGCCAAATGTTGTAAACCAGAACTTAACTCCAAGGCAAGTTGTATGAGGTACCCACACAGAGATATTGTATGTGAACACATGATTTGCACTGTCTACATATTCCTTCATGATTGCCACGTCCATTGCTGAAAAATGTCTGATAGTCAGAAGATATAAAGTCATGGCCTACCACACAGATCCCTTTCCATAGGTAAGGCACCTACTCACAGATGTTGCCAAACACTGCTAGCAAAGGCATATGCTTGTTCATAACATTATCTGAGCACACATGCCAACTGCCACACAGTAAATCATGGCATAGATCTGTATGTAGCAAACAATGACATTTAATTTCAATAGAAAAGTAAAAAAAATATTAAACTACTCACCCTATACTAATTATTTATTGTACTCTAACCTTCACTTTCTTATCCTACCTACTATGTAAAACTACCTTAATTTAATGTACCTTAATGTACACATGTAGCACGACATGATAAATATAAATCCCTCCAACCCACTTACGAAATGCATAGACACAAGGGCAGCACAAACAGCACCTACATATCAACTATACATATCGTCCTAAACAATTAAATATGTTTTTGTAATTTATTTTAATGTTTTCTTTATTTTCATTTCATTAACAAGCATATGTGAACACATCAACCACACCACCCCCCAAAAAACAATAAGCTCCTAAATACTTACATCTAACCCACCCCAAAAAACACAAAAGAATCCCAACGCTAAACTAACCCTACTCTAACTAAGCTATACAAGTCTAAAAACCCAATAATGAAACAAATATTAAAACCAGGTTTGCAGGGAAGGGTAGGCAGGCTCCCTGTGACATACACAACACTAAGGCTTTGTTTGGCAGGGCCTGCTTTATCTACTCCAGCATTGTGATGGCCCTCTCCATTGTGTACTCTAGCACAACCACTCTTAATTTGAGGTTCGAGAGGTCCTTTTTAATGTCTTGGTCCAATGACCTTGGCCCTCCTGTGTGCTTTGGTGTAGGGGTAGGCAGTAGCGGTCGGCAGTAGGTGTTTCTGTAGGGCGGTGACGTGGGCAGGGTGGGGGGTAGTAATGTATGGATTACAGAGTTTTACAGGTAAGTAAACATTTAAATAAATAAAACGAATTTCGTTGCGTGCAATGCATCACCAAATGGGATGCAGTGCACGCAACAAAATTTGTTTTATTTATATAAATGTTTACTTACCTGTAAAAGTCCGTAATCCATACATTACTACCCCCCACCCTGCCCCTCCCCCTGCCCACGTCACCGCCCTACAGAAACACCTACTGCCGACCGCTACTGGGGGTAGGTAATCTTGAGACTTGGTTTCCAGATTTACTCCGGATCGATCCCTTGCTTGTTCCTTGCCCTGCCTTGGCATCTCTGTCCTTGCTGGTGTTCGAGAGTGTTATTGGTCCCTGAGGGAAGCAGCTCAATTTCCCGAAAGCTTCTTCTCCTCATAACAGCCTCTCATTGCTAGGTGTGCTTTGTCCACTTTCCTGACATGAAGGTAACTTTCCTTACAGAGGATGTGGGCATGCAACTACACAGAGTCATCATCATCAATATTTATTGTTTGATTAATAACAATCTTTACAATATTCAAGTGGATAAAAACAGAAAAGAAGAAGAGAGAGATTAAGATGTAAATAAAATGACATGTATTCTTGACAATAAAGAGTCAAAATGTTCTGTCCCAAAAAGGACCTCTCTGGACATGTTTCTTTCGTTAAAACATAATGTGTGTATCCGGGGCGAGATTTTCGCTGAATGGCGTTTCTACCACCACGTTCTTCTTTCCCTAGACACTGTTTGCACTAGGTGGTAGGTGCCTTTGTCTGTTCAGTTTCCTGTATCAGTTTTGTTACCTTGGTCATAGATTTTACTCCCCGGCATGACAGAATAGATGAGGCACCTCCTAGCCAGCTTATCACCACTTGTCTGCAAGTGCGGATCTTTAGTGTGATAAAAATTGCCCGTAGATGCCTTCTTCTTAGAGCCAGTAAGGCCGGACACGTACATAACAAGTGCGTCAGTGTTTCCTTCTGGTATCCGAATAATCTGCAGTTGGAACTTTCGGTTTGTTGTTTCCAAGAGGGCCTTAAATCTTTTGATAGATGCATGCCCATTCGGTACGCTATAAAAGCTTTTTTTAGATGTTGGCTGTAGTGCGAAGCTAGGTATCCTTGCAGTTTTTGGTTGATGTAGGAGTTAACTACTGTCCAAGCATGTCGTCGTTTAGTTAGGGTTGCTTTATCTTTTAGCAAGGAAGCCTTTTTTGCTAGTCCATTTACTACTTTACAGAAGTATACGTGATCGATTTTTTTTTTCTCCATACTTCATGCAGAGTCAGTGTGGTCAAACTCGCACTAAGATATTTTCCCCATTGAGTTGTGTTTAGCTGGTCTTCCTGATAGTTTATTTCCTTCCAGCAGATGTTGTCCATTGACTCACTTGGGGCAGAGCGGAGCTTGTGACACGATTTTGCGAACGTGGACATTGACCGAGTTTCTTGTTTCTGCAAGCCGACTTCTAAGCGAACTTGGGCTGGCAGATTGAAGACTTCCTTGTATATTTTGTTTTGTAAATTATTTAGAATTGTTGATTCCCCTCCTAGCCATGCAGTTAACCCGTATGATAAAGTGGGGATAGTTTTTGCGGCCATTACTTTAAGTAAGTGCGTGTAATTTGGGCCGCCCACTGTTTTTTGCAGTTGCCTGTATGCGTAAATTAATGATTGCGCCTTCCCTCTTAGTACCAGAATGTGCCTTTTTTTGTGTTGCCCTGCTCAATGGTCATCCCCAGGTATTTATATGAGGCCTGCTCTTCGAGGACTGAGTTGTTGATTGACCATCTGAAATTAAGTTTCTTCCCCTCCACGAGCCGGAGCACTTTTGTTTTATCTTTATTCTTGGTTTCCAGTTTTACTCCTGATCGATCCCTTGCTTGTTCCTTGCCCTGCCTTGGCATCTCTGTCCTTGCTAGTGTTCGAGAGTGTTGTTGGTCCCTGAGGGAAGCAGCTCAATTTCCCGAAAGCTTCTTCTCCTCATAACAGCCTCTCATTGCTAGGTGTGCTTTGTCCACTTTCCTGACATGAAGGTCACTTTCCTTCCAGAGGATGTGGGCATGCAACTACACAGAGTCATGCTGCATGTTCAAGATAACATGTAAAGATGTCAGTGACATGGTGACTAGCTGCAGGTACATATCAAATGAGACAACTGTACAACATCAAGGTAGAAGCCCCTACAGCCGAATATCATCTTGTACCTCAGAGGGACCAAACAAATGCTCAAAATATATCAACTCAGATGCACTAATGTCAAAGCTCGAAGGTATGCCAAATGTTGCACCTTGCAATGGCAGCTGCCTGCCATACATATGTAAGACTGTGTCAGTACATTTAATGCTTGGCTACTCTGTTGCTTTGTACACCTGGTAGGATACACATCACAACCTCACAGAACAGTAGTGTGCCTTCTTTATCCTGCAATGGCCATCATTGTGGTTTGTGTTTTTTCCACAGCAACATGTCCCAATCATGTCAGGTACATTTCTTGTGTCAGAACGTGGTGTAACATATATGCCAATGACCTATAGCATGACAGATTGCTAACTATACTTAACACATGGCATTCGTCACATGTAAGAATGAATGCTTGCTATGTAACACACATCACACAGACATATATGACACCTCTCCTATCAGGCCTGTTGTAGGTCCATGGTGGATCAGTCCACCAGTCATTACATGCTTCTCATGTCATTTCACATGGAACTAATATGCTTTCTGAAACTCACCAATCCACAGACATGTACAGATGTGATCCATCAAACACAGATAATCACATAGCCAGCCAGTGTGGTCATGCCACCCCTGGCAGGCCTCTGTCACTTGTTCCATCACAGATAGTCAATGTAACATTATAGACATCAGTAAGAGGCAGACTAACTTGCAAATGTAAAGACCCACTACATCTCATCTCTCATCAATTAAATAAAAGTGTCTTAGTGCAACAGATACACATCATTGCACGAAAGTTGCACTGCATCAGACGTCACACCCACTCCTTCCGCAACACAATTAGCATAGACAAAGACACTCGCTGGTAATGTTAGGGTCCTTGAACAAATCCACCTCCGCACGTGAGAATGATGCTGGTCCACCTACAAGACATGCCATGTAAAACAAATCAGTCATTGTTAGACACACTCATCTGTAACATGCCAAATTAGCAGTGTACATCATGCATACATATTGACTATGTAACCTATCAGGTTGTATTTAAGCAGTTGAAAAGCATGACCACTACACATTGGTAGGGCGGGCTGAATTATTCAAAATATAAATGATTCAGAACATCCATCTCTAGAGAAAATATTGGATGCAGTCTGACATCCTCATTACTGACAGATGTCACCATAGCTGTTCTGCAAGTCCAGAACCTGGAGCTTTGTTAAGTGCTCTTTGTTTACGGATGCCAAGAGAGCGCTGCTGTAGTCCAGGTGGCTGATTATTAATCCTTGGATCAATGGCATGCGAGAAGACAGTGGGACCCATTTGAAGATTTTATGGAAGCTACGCATTATTCCGTACAGATGCGAGCCACGTGGTTGACGTGGTCTGACGTAGAAAGTTTATTGTCAATCAGCACTCATAGATTGCGGGCTGCCGCCTTAGGTGAAGGGCACATGCCTAGAGACGCCACCAGTCATTTGTCCACAACGTTTGTGCATTACCGAAAAGGATGATTTCGGTTTTGCTAGTGTTGAGTTGGAGATGATTGTTTATCATCCAGTTGTGAATGTCCAACATACACTGCCTGAATCTGTGTTTGGTGTCAGTGGGATCTGGTCCAAGAGTGATTAACAGCTGAGTGTCGTCAGCGTACGACACTGTATAAGCAATGAGCTTTAATATCATTGACTAAAGGTGATACATACAGATTAAAGAGTGTGGGGCTCAGGTTGGATCCCTGGGGAACACCCTTGTCAATGGGTTGGCTGCTGGAGGTAAGGCAGAAATTTTATCTTTGGAAATGCGATTAGTCAGATAACTCCTGAGCCAGTTCAGCGTTGTGCCCCTGACACCAAGCTCCCGCAGGTGTTCAAAAGGAATGCAGTGGGAGATAGTGCTGAAGGCCACCGACAGGTTGAGAAGGACCAAGATAGCAGATTGTCTGGCATCGAGGGAGAGTCTGATGTTATCGACTATTTCCAATGAGGCTGTTTCGGTGCTGTGAAAAGCCCGAAACCCAGATTGGGAGTAGTTCAGCAGGTGATTGCTTTCTAAGTGTTTGGTTAATTGTTTGTTGACCAGTGACTCTAAGACTTTCCCGAAGAGAGGAAGAAGAGAGATTGGTCGGTAGCGATTGTGCTGCTTAGGGTCTAAGTTGGGCTTCTTTAGAATAGGCTTGACCATGGCCTCTTTCCATCTTGAAGGCACAATAGAATGAGATAATGAAAGATTGAGGAGTTTGGTTAAGCTGGAAAGGAGGGCTGTTACGATTTTAGACAGTACCTGGGAGGAGACTGGGTGAGTAGGGGAGCCCGATTTCACCCTCTGAAGTGTGGATGAAACATCTTCCTGAGTGTATTCGCAGTATTCATTGAGAAAAGTGGGAGGCGGGAGGTGATTGTCGACAGGTCTCTGATTTGGTGGCTTTCTGGCTATGTGGGGGAAAAGGCTATGGATGCTATTGATTTTATCTATAAAGAAAGAAAGATGATAGGGAAATGTCCTTCAAGCAAGCACAGTGCAAATGCGAAAAAGGTTGTGCGGTAATATCACTTGTGAATTTCAATACCACAGGCTTTGTCAGACCTGTGTGTGGCTTGCTTGCACGACCCTTGTGCCACTGCAGTATCACTTCTACTTATGCTCTGGTGGTGCTATGTCCTGCTCCACACTGCTAAGCAGCACAAAGCCACATACAGTGGCTTAACATTGCATTGTACATACAGGCTTTTTTCACACATCAGTTTGCATGTAATGTGCATGCATTGTGTGCTTATTTGGGTGTGTCCATTGCCTGACCTATTTCATTTTGATGTTTGCCCAGATTTACATGTATCAGGTAACCATACCCAGTGCCTAATACATACATGAGGGCATAGCAGGCCTAAGAGTGTAGCAAGAAGGATATATACCTTATTTATAGTAGTCTTTGGCACTTCCTATGTGTACTGCACTCTGCAGCACACATGACAGGAGCTACATGCCAGCAAAGAATAATATTGGGCAGGAAGGTCTCCCTTCCTGCACAAGTACATCAATCAATCAATGCTAATTTGCTACTTCTATGTTTACTACTGAGAGCAGCACACATAGGAATGATAAATCATCATCATTGATTATTTATGTGCAGCAAGAGACACCTTCTTGTTCACAAAGTAAACATCCTTGCTGATCAGGTACCTTTGAAACATGAGGTCTGCGCTTGCGCTAGGCAGCTACAGTCAGTGCTGCTGGATACACACAGTGATGCATTGTAATATTGTGACTAAGGCACATCCCTTCACGTTAGAGATGACACAATGCAGCACAAAAACATTACTGCAGGGTAACCCTGTGCCATTTCATGGAAAGTATACCTTTCCATGTTAACAATTATCATTGTTATGTTTATGTGGCACACAGGAAAAGTGACAGGATTGTCTCCTTACCAGCTCGTCCGCCAACTTCCATGCCTACGTAGTCCAGCAGGTCCGACTCCCTGCTGACCACATCCGCTCAGAGATGTTTAAGTTGGGGCACTGTCTGGTTGACATTAAAGATGTGTTTCATCTGTTGCTGCACCCTCTCCCAGCTTTGCTTCCTCACAGCCACTGGATACCCCTGGAAGACACGTCCCCCCCACTTGCCACCATTTGTGGTAGGTAAAAGTTCAAAAGCCACAGAGAGCCCTCAAACACTACTTCTGACATTCAACGCACGCCACTCTTACCAGGCATGATCCCAGACATATATATTTCACCCAAACCAAAATTAACCCACCTCCTAAAACACCCACAACTACATCGACATGACACCAGAAAAAACACAACAATACACGTCAGGTACAGAGAACAAAAAAACTACAGCTCATTATACACTAACAACTCTCCAGCACAATCCACACAACTACTCAGCAGCACAGACAGACAAGTATGTAATAGGTCTTTCATTAATGAAAATATGAGCTATTGGCATTGCAAATGCTAATTTTTTACTCGTTTTAAATTATGCCAGCGGTAGCATAATAAGAAAAGAAATTCCTTTTATGAAGGAAATGGTGCAGTACTACAGCCTGTTACTGGGTTGCAGCATAATAAGAGATCTATTAACAGCCTGTGGTACTGTACCCTTTCTTTCATTAAAGGAATTTATTTTCTAGGTGTTCCAGGGACACCTACTAACAGCCTGTGGTACTGCACCCTTTCGTTCATGAAAGGAATTTCTTTTATTATTATGTTACTGGCATAATTTTAAACGAAAAACAAAATTAGCATTTGCAATGCCAATTACTTAAGTTTTCACTAATGAGAGACCTATTGCATTGGAAATGCTTGTTGCTTTTAGTATTGTTCTCATCATCAAAGCAACAAAGAGAAAAGCAAAGAAAAAGTAATAAAAAGTAATAGGCAAACTGTTACAAAGAGAGAAAAAAAGGATATAAAAGAACCCTTGACAGTGGGATAAAGAATCAAGAAGTGGATGGCGGTGGAAGAAAGACTGGACAGCCTCGGCATTCACAAACATTGGCCTTCTGCTGTGGGCATGTAATACAAACTTTGGGAGTGACACAAATTGTTTACTAATGAAACAATGAGAGGCTTGCAGAGTATGTTGGAAAGATGCTTGATTGAGTAATGGTGGTCGGGGGAGGGGAGTAGGGCGCTGCCACTAACATCGACGCCATTAAGGGGAAGCCCCCCCCCGGCCAGGCCACGCCCACTCTGCGCCAGGCCACGCCCCCCCCCGAGCCTATTTAGCGCGCTCTCGACCATTGTGTAGCCAGACAGCACGAACTCCTGAGGCGGAAGCCGGGAGCAACGTAGATTTTAAAATTGTATTTCTGTGTTTTTATTCTGCATAGCAATTGCACTTTACCTGACACTCGTGATAAAGCCTTATCCCGCGCAGCCGATCTAAACGCTGCTGCGGGGCTGCCAGTGACATCGACGCCATTCCGGGGAAGCCCCCCCCCCCCGGGCCAGGCCACGCCCACTTTGCGCCAGGCCACGCCCCTTCCGCTTCCTTCTTAAGTCATGTGTCTTTCCCGGCAGCGCAGCGGACGGGTGCAGCGGGCAAGCCCATCTGCACCCGTCCGCGCTCGGGCGCGGTCCAGGGCCGGACTCTATGTCCATCAGGTGGGACGCATACGGTGGAGCGGACGGGAGTTGTTGGCTTTTCGCAACACCACTGCCAACTCATGCCTCCATACGATGCGAGTGGAGGATAATACAGCTTGTGAACACTGCCACTACTCCTATGATTTAGGTAGAAAGTTGGCATCGGCAGGCCTTACTTTGACCTGTGGCCTGCTCAACGTACGCTCCCTGCGGAAGCACAGACTCGACCTCTACGACCTACTCATTGAGAGACAATGGGATCTTTTGTTTCTCACTGAGACATGGCTGGATGAAGGTTCGACTCCTGATGCTCTAGAAGCATTACCGGAGGGCTATACCATACAGAGGCAGGACAGACCCGCTGGCAGAGGAGGGGGGTATCGCCATCGTAGCTAAGCATAGTCTACAATGTCAATTGGATACTTCCACCATTTTAGATAGTGAGGCGGGGAGCTTCACCATTAAAGTAAATGAAGGCTGTACGCTGAAGGGCTTTCTTATCTATAGACCCCCAGGCCCTATGGCTCGGTTTGGGGAGAGTCTAGTAGAAGGCATCATGGAGGCGGCGCTGCGTGGAGACAAAATCTTGGTATTAGGTGATCTCAATCTCCACCTTATTAACCCCACTGACAACGCTACCAAGGATCTCTGCCAGGCGCTAGCAAACCTCCAACTGAACCAGATAGTAGATGGTCCCACCCACCAGCTGGGACAGTTGCTAGACCCCATATTTGTCAACTGGGGGGATGCAGAAGCAATGACACCCATCCCTATCCCATGGTCGGATCACCATCTGGTACCAATCGCTGTATGTGTTCCAGGGACAAGATCACTGACGCCAGCTCCACTATACCACTCTAGGCGGAGATGGGCAAACTTCTCGCAGACAAAGTTCTGTGCGGCACTCATCAGAGGAGGGAGTCCGGGGGGGGACGATGCGGACACTGCTAACTCTAACCTCTGCAATCGTATCACCGAGGCACTTGACTGCAAAGCTCCACTCTCTCGTGCTAAAGTAGGTGGGCGCACTCAGAAAACTGCCCCGTGGTACAGTGACGAGCTGCGGGTTGCAAAGGCAGCACTGAAGCGAGTAGAAAGGCAATGGCGAGTGGCCTTTTCGACGGAAACCAGGGAGATTTATCTAACTGAGAGGCGACTCTATCACGTACTAATTAGGAAGTCCAAAGCTGTATACTATGCCATCAGAATCAGTGAGGCCGGCAACTCCGCGAGGGAGCTTTTTCTGCTCTACAAATCTCTCTCGGGCGGGATACCAGCCACTGCCCTAGATGAGTGTTCGGCGGAATCTTGTGACAAGATCGTGAACTTTTTCGCCGAGAAGGTAACTAAAATCTTCTCGTCATTCCTTAATCACCCCATGGCAGGGACTGAGTTCGTGGAAAGTCCGAGGGATTGGGGGAATAGACATAGACTGACCAACTTCGTTACCCCGCCCCCGGAGGACCTCTTAAATATATGTAAATCCATCAAGTCCGGATCCCCTCGGGACCCCACCACGCCTAAACGACTAGCCGAAAGCTTGCCAGTGTTGGAACCTTACATCAGGCACTTGCTTGACCTGTCATTTAAGACTGGGATAGTGCCTAGAGACTGGAAGCAGGCGGTGGTCCTACCCTTGAGGAAGAAATCTAACATCAGTTTCGAAAAATTAGAGAACCTCCGACCTATCTCCCTTCTGCCCTACCTGGCTAAAGTGGCAGAAAAAGCTATTAACGCACAGCTGATGGATTTCGTGGAGGAGGCTGCCCTCCTGCATGACACCCAATTTGGTTTCCGTCCCCGCCACTCTACTGAATCGGCGCTCCTGATGGCAGTGGAGACCTTATGCCAGGGGGTGGATGAAGGACAGACCATGGCCCTCATCCTGCTGGACCTAAGTGCGGCATTCGACACTGTAGCACACACCACCTTGCTACAGTGTCTGAATAATGGCAGAATATCGAGCACTGCACTTAGATGGCTCCAGTCCTTTCTGACGGGGAGAGGCTTCCAGGTCTGCCAGGGTGACGGCTACTCTGGGGAGATCTGTTTGGGACAGGGCGTGCCCCAGGGCTCATCACTGAGCCCCACCCTGTTCAATTTTTATGTCTCCCCAGTGGCCTCTATAGTGGAGGGTCATGGAATGCACATAGTATCCTACGCCGACGATACGCAGCTGGCTATCTCCCTATCGCGTGCACCTGGCCTTGCGGTGGACCAATTCAGAACCTGTATGCAGGAGTTGGCAACCTGGATGTCCACCAATTGCCTCAAACTGAATGGCAATAAGACAGAGGTGCTTGTGGTGGGGGGGAGCCCTTCTGTGTGGTCGTCTGCGTGGTGGCCCTCTTGCCTGGGCGAGGCACCTACACCCTGCCGGGAAGCCAAGAATCTTGGAGTTTGGCTCGATGCTGATCTGTCTTTTGGACCTCAGATAGGCCGGGTGGTGGGTGTCTGTTTCAGCGTCCTAAAAAGTTTGCGGAAGGTCTTAGATCTTCTTCCCATATCTGCCCGCAGGACGCTGGTACATGCCCTCGTTACATCGCGCCTGGATTACGGTAACCTACTGTATTTGGGAGCAACCAGTAAGGTATTAAATCGTCTCCAGGTGCTGCAGAACGCAGCAGCCCGCCTTATTCTGAAGCTTCCTAAAAGATCAGCCTCCAAAGCTGCCCTTCAGACTCTTCACTGGCTCCCAGTGAGGAGAAGGGTCGAGTTTAAGGCCCTCTGCACCTGCCATCGTATCCTTAATGGGAGGGCACCAGCACCACTCCAGAGTCTGGTCTCCAGGTACGAACCCACGCGAGCACTGCGCTCCTCGCAGGGTGGCCTATTAAAGGTCCCGAGGATAAGAAAGGCTCATATGGGAGGAAGATCATTTCGCTACTTGGTGGCGAAGGGCTGGAACGCTCTACCCCTGGATCTTCGCCTAGAACTGTCTGAAGCCGACTTCAGGAAGAAGCTAAAAACACATCTCTACACATGGTAATTCTAGCTGCCTTCATGAGTTTTCTGTCTTAGCGCAGGGACACGCTAGTTGAACGTAACCGCGCGCTTTATAAAACTCCCTTATTATTATTATTATAGTGTAAAGAAGGTATTGAGGGTGTGAGAAGTGAGCAGGCCCTGAGAATAGGCTGTCAGATCTGTCCAGGGAAGAGGAAAAGACAATGGCAGCCCCAGTTACTAAAAGGACCAGGATTCTCTGCATTTGAGGCAGAGCACCACTTTTAATTTATTTTTTTTGGTGTTGCTGCGTACAGGGTTGACAGTGAACAGATATTGGGAGAACAGCAAAGATCCAATCATAGTTCATTTATTGAGGTCTACTACAACAGTCAAGCACCTCCGCCGCCCTCCTGATTCAGGCCTGTGCATGGAGGCCACCCAATCACTGCTGGAGCCAAGGGAACCATGCTGTATTCCTTGTGGAGGTAATTGCACAAACTACTAAGGACACCTAATAATAACCTGTGGTACTGCACCCTTTTCTTAAGATCTAATATTTAAATCCCATTACCCAGTGGCTTAAGGAACGAGCAAGAGCATTTTTGTTTTTAGGCTAACAACAAATGCTGTGAAGCTAAAGTGTTGTAAATTAACCCAATAAAAAAGAAAAGCGGTGAGTCCCCGGCTTTTTTCTAGCTTTATACGTGTGCTTTAAAAAGGCTAATAAAGTAAATATTGTTGTGTCAGCGAAATGCAAAAAGTCAATTAAGTAAATAAGGTTGTGTCGTGGAGATGGGGCTCGGCATGCCTGAATGCTAAAAAAAGTAAATAAGGCTGTGTCGGGGAAATGAGGTGAGGGAAGGGGCTACTGTGCCTACAACTCCAGCTAAGTTGAAAAAGTCCTTAAGAAAAGAGTGCTGAGTAAGTGAAAATAAAACGCACTGAGTAAAGTCACATGTAAGAGGAGCTGTCCTTAAGGGAGGTTACAACCGAAGAGAAGGTGATACCAAAGAGGGAGAAGGCAGGACTATTAAAGGGCAGAACATAGGTGAAGCTTAAAGCCCATAACATGAATACAACATTTCTCAAAGAGACAGTGCAAGCACTGCCTAGGCAACTCCTAAAAAACTATGACTTAAAGTGAAAATGAAAGCAACTCACCAGTTCCTGTTTGCAGAATGCAGGATCCATTACATCACTTCACTTTATTCATTACTTCACTTCCTGGGTGGATGAGGCATGTTTTCAGCGAATGTGTCAGGTTTTTGATGCTAGAAACAATGTGTCGATTTTACACATTGCCTAACAAAGCACAACGCGTTTTTTTGTACACGTTGGCTGGGAAACAACATTGTTGGCTGACGCTGCCGGTGGAAAATATCATGCTTGATGGTAATGTGTCACAGTTTTTTTTACGCAATAGGTTAAAAAAATTTTTTTTGAAGTATAGGAATATGCAATGCATATAATTATGTACAGGGTTGCAATGTTGGGTGTGCATAGTAGAGTGGACTTGTTTACGGTCTTTGCATGTGTTTACTATTTGTGTTGACAGAGAAAATATGTGTGAGTTGAAGCTGTTCAGGAAACATACCTCTAATGGTGCCCAAACACTGGGGCATAGCTACAAAGTGACTGCAACACCAGTTCCTCACTTTTCCATGATTCCGGCGTTGCAATGCCCTGCACCATGTTTACAAAGTGGCGTTAATCCACTTTGCATAGCTTCACACTGCTTTGTCAATATGGAACCCTTTCACGCAGGTATCTGCCTGAAAGGACCATACAACGGGTGTTGCTGTGGGGGTTCTACAGTAACACCCCTTACTTTTTACACTATCCCAGATTTCCAATGATGTGTAAATCTGAGGCAGTGAAAAATAACTAACGCCGTGCTAAAGCAGGTGTTTGATTGACACAACAAGGTGACACACTTAATATCTCCTTATTTCTGCTATTTCTATGTATGCTGCATTCTGCAGCAAACATTGGAAGGGCAAGACACCATTATTGATAGTTTTTGTGCATGAAGGGACACCTTCCTGCACGTCAATCAATCAATCAATCAATCAATCAATCAGGGGATTTGTAAAGCACACTATTTACCCGCTAGGGTCTCAAGGCACTGGGGGGGGGGGCTGCAGCTAGTGGTCAAAGAGCCAGGTCTTGAGTAGTCTTCTGAAGGCCGGGAGGTCTGTGGACTGACGTAGGTGGAGGGGGAGGGCATTCCAGGTCTTGGCGGCGCGGTGGGAGAAGGATCTGCCCCCGGAAGTAGTTCTGTGGATGCGCGGGACGGCGGCCAGGGACAGGTCGGCAGAGCAGAGTTTCCTGTTGGGTGTGTGGAAGGAGAGTCTGTTGTTGAGATAGGCTGGGCCGGTTTTGTGGAGTGCTTTGTGTGCGTGGATCATGAGCTTGAATGTGATTCTTTTGTCGACGGGGAGCCAGTGCAGGTCTCTCAGGTGCGGGGCGATGTGGTCCCGGCGTGGGACGTCTAGGATCAGGCGTGCGGAGGCGTTCTGGATTCTTTGGAGTCTGTTGATGAGTTTGGACGGGGCTCCGGCGTAGAGGGCGTTTCCGTAGTCGAGTCGGCTGCTGACGAGGGCGTGGGTGACGGTTTTTTGTGTGTCCACCGGGATCCATCTGTACATCTTGCGGAGCATACGGAGGGTGTGGAAGCATGAGGTGGAGACTGCGTTGACTTGGTTGGTCATGCTGAGCTTAGAGTCGAGGATGACTCCTAGGTTACGTGCGTGGTTGGTAGGTGCCGTGGGGGTTCCCAGTGAGGCTGGCCACCAGGAATCGTCCCACGAGGGAGAGGATCAGCTGGGTGTCATCGGCGTAGGAGATTATGTTGAGGTCGTGTAGTCTGGCGATGCGAGCGTGGGGAGCCATGTAGACGTTAAACAGCGTCGGTCTGAGGGAGGATCCCTGCAGGACGCCGCAGATGGTTTTGGTGGTTCCGGATTGGAACGGGGGGAAGGCGGACTCTCTGGGTTCTGTCGGAGAGGAAGGAGGTGGTCCAATCCAGGGCCTTGTCTCAGATACCTGCGTCGTAGAGGCGTGTGCGTAGTGTGTGGTGGCAGACGGTGTCGAAGGCGGCGGAGAGGTCAAGAAGTATGAGGGCTGCTGTCTCGCCGTTGTCAAGTAGGATTCTGATGTCGTCTGTGGCGGCGATGAGGGCGGTCTCGGTGCTGTGGTTGCTGCGGAAGCCTGACTGGGAAGGGTCCAGGATGCTGTTGTCTTCTAGGTAGCGGGTGAGCTGGATGTTGACGATCTTTTCGATGACTTTCGCTGGGAACGGAAGCAGGGAAATGGGCCGGAAGTTCTTGAGGGCGCTCGGGTCCGCCTTGGGCTTCTTTAGTAGGGTGTTGATCTCGGCGTGCTTCCAGCTTTCATGGAAGGGGGCGGTTTCGAAGGAGAGGTTGATGATGTTACGCAGGTGGGGTGCAATGAGGCTGTCGGCTTTGTTGACGATGTGGTGGGGAAGAGGATCGGACGGGGAGCCTGAGTGGATGGTCTTGATTATGTCTTTGGTGCTCACGTTGGTCCATGTGGTCAGAAGGTAGTGGTCAGTGGGGTTCGGAGTGTTCGTCGTGGCGGGGTTCGTAGGGTTCAGCTGGGGGTTGAAGCTGTTGTGGATGTCGGAGATCTTGCGGTGGAAGAAGGCAGCGAGGGTGTCGCACAGGGTTTGAGATGGCGGAATGTCGTTGGTGCAGGAGTTAGGATTGGAGAGTTCTTTCACGATGTTGAAGAGCTCTTTGCTGTTGTGGGGGTTGTTGTCGAGGCGGTCTTTGAACGAGGCTCTTTTGGTGGTCCTGATGAGGTGGTGATGGTTGCGAATGGCGTCTTTGTGGGCTGCGCGGTTGGCGGGCGTTCTATCGCTGAGCCAGATGTTTTCAAGTTTCCGGCAGGTGTGCTTGGAGGCCAGGAGCCATGGGGTGAACCAGCTGGCTCTCTGGCTGGTGTCTCTGTCGGTGGGTTGTTTCACTGGTGCTAAGGTGTTGGCGCAGTCTTCCATCCAGAGTCTGAGGGTGCGGGCCCCATTCTCAGGGTCGGTGGGGCTGGTCGGAGGGTTGAGTGTGAGGTGTGTTTCAAGTAGATCCTTGGTGACTTTGCCCCAGCGACAGCGGGGGATCTGTAGGGTGCGGTGGTGTGTGACGGGTTTCTTAAAGGTGAAGTGGATGCAGTGGTGGTCGGTCCATGTGAGCTCGGAGGCGTGGCTGAAGGCAATGTGTGGGCTGGAGGAGAAGATGGCATCGAGCGTGTGGCCGGCAATGTGGGTCGGGGTTGTGACGATCTGTTTCAGTCCGAGGGTGGCGAGGTTGTCGATCAGGGTGGAGGAGTTGCTGTCGTTGTTTTCCAGATGGTAGTTCAGGTCGCCGAACAGGATGTAGTCGGTGGAGGTCAGTGCATGCGTGCTGATGAAATCGGCGATTGAGTTGCAGAATTGGGGGCGTGGGCCGGGTGGTCTGTAGATGAGAGTGCCTCTGAGGGTGGTCTTGGGGTCCGTGTGGATGTTGAAGTGCATGTGTTTGGCGTTGGTGAGGGTGTCGTCGGTGTTTGTGGAGACCTTGATGGTGTTCTTGTGGATTATGGCGATGCCTCCTCCGACTCCGTTGGTGCAGTCTCTGCGGGAGATCTTGTATCCGTCGGGGATGGCCACTGCGATGTCAGGGGCGGAGGCTTCGTTCGTCCAGGTCTCGGTCAAGAAGGCGACGATTGGTGATGTGGTGATGAGTAGGTCCAAGAGCTCGACGGCATGCTTGCGTGCGGAGTGGGTGTTAAGCAGGATGCAACGCAGTCGGTTGGGTTCCGTTGCTGTGGGTGCATCGGCATTGTTGATGCAGGAAAAGTTGCAGTTCCGGCCGTGAGTGCGCTTGGGAGTGACCTTGGAGCAGTTGAAGGTCAGTCCGTGGTTGAGCGCGATGAGGGTGTTGGCGTCGTAGCGGTAGCGGGCATCACGGATGGTGTGGGGGCCAGGGGTACTGGCGCTGGCCGCGGTCCAGGAGCAGACGGGCACAGACGGCCAGCGGCGCGCCCACTGCACGCGTCCGCTACGCGGCTGTGCAGCGGCCACCATTGAAGGGGAGGTGGGGAGGGAGGGTCAGCTGGGAGGCGGGAGGCAGGTTGGGCAGGGCAGCGAATGGGCACTGGGGGGCGGGGCTGCAGGGGAGGCAGCGACGGGAAAACTTGACGAGAGAAAACCTAATCAGGGGAAAAATAAAATACGTAACAGGCACACAGCAGCAGGATACAGAAAGAGATGAATGGGCAGGGGCACAGGCACACAGGATACAAAAAGGAAGAGAATGGGCAGGGGCACAGGCACACAGCAGCAGGAGAAGCGGCAGCAACGGAGCCGAACGGTAGCCAGGTGCGGGGCACCAGGAGCACGAGTCAGCAGGCAAGGTGGCAGCGAAGGGTGGCACTGGCACTGGTTGCACTGCAGCGGAGGGGGAGAGACCTACCTGGGAGGTCAAGGGTCGCTCTCCTCACCGCGCAATGGCTGCCATTTAAGGGGAGGTGGGGAGGGAGGGTCAGCTGGGAGGCGGGAGGCGGGTGGCAGGGCAGCGAATGGGCATGGGGGTGGGGCCGCAGGGGAGGCAGCGGCGGGAAAACTTGACGAGAGAAAACCTAATCAGGGGAAAAACAAACGTAAACAAACATCTCTGCCACACAGACGTCCTTGCACTAGGGCAGAAGGGTATCTATAATGCCACTAGTGAGCAATTTTTCCCACCTTCACTAGGTAAAACACAGGGTTGCATTGTATTCTTGTAATGCATCCCTTAGTTTTTGACATGACGTGTGGCACAGCAAAATTTGCCACTGCGCCGCGCTGCACCTTTTCCTTATACACATGCCCCACTGTGTCAGCACAAGGACACACGTTACCAGAAGTGCCCTGTGTGCTAAATATGTCTTAACACCCATTGACATTGTTTTTGGTTTCCCCAGGGATGCAACAGACTACCACTGTCATGGGGCCACAGCACTCACATGCACAACAGCTCAGCTACTGCCAAACAGCACCGTGTACCACAGTGTAGACCTCAGACTACGGGAAAAGTTTGAAATGTGCAACGATTGGCTGCACCCACCTGGAAGGGGATGTATGGACATGACCATTGTAGTTTTTAATGTATTTGTCATTCATGTATGAGGGCTATTAAACACAGGAAAGTTACACTGTCATCATTAGTGGCCACCATGATCCTCAGTTCTGCTGTTTGTGCGATAGCAGATCACCATGCATGTCTTGACAAGACCTCCTACATATTGCTGACAGTAAGGCTGAGCAAACACACCATCCCTACACTCTGCATCAAGGCAGTTTTATTTTTACATAGGAATGAGTGTTCACATGCAATACATTTCTACTTGTAAACTATGGTAGGTAGCATTTGTATGTGTGTATGAGATCACCTAATGAATTTGACAATTGGATACAGGTATTGATGTAGACTGTAATTTTAGGACTGTGTTTCCATACACATACTATTTGAGACACTTCACAGTCAACACTCTATAAGTGCCCTTCAACTATCGTCAGTAGCAGCTGCTACTGGTCGGGGGAGGTGGGCAGGGGAGAGAAAGAAAATGAATTTACTGTGCTGACCAGACAGCCGGCCGGCGCCTCTTCTCCGCCCTCTTCCTTCTTCCAGTCTCCAGTCCCCGCCACTAGCAGGAAGCACCCGGGCTACCCTGAGCCAATCACAACGCTGCTATGCAGCATTGTGACTGGTGTGAGTGCTGTGGCTCGGCACTCAGGCGGGGACTGGGAGGCATTGCATGTTCCTCATCAGGCTGTGTAATGCAGACTGCTGGGAAAGATACAAAGTGTGCATGACTGTTTGGCCGGCCCAAGAGGGCCGGCCAAACAGTTATGTGCACTAAGGGAGTGAAAACCACTTCTCCCCCTGCTCTTGCCAGCCCCGCCCCGCCCCACCACTGACAGCAATAGGAAAAATACAATTATAATAATGATATGTTATCATTTTATTTTTCCTTTTAAGCAGTGGGGTGACGCTCCTCCACCTTAGCGGAGGAGCCGCCACTGACTATTGTCCACTTGTTTATGGCCATACAAGCGGCGAAAAACAGGAGAGAGACACACACACAGTCATTGCACAATATATACATTACCACACCATGTTAATTGTGGCTGGCAATAGAGAGGTATCTGCTACAGCTAATGTTGTCACTCCGCCATGTTGAGGCAACTGATGGTCCAGTTTGATGAGGCTCCTCATCTAACTCCTCCTCATTGTCTGGCATGTTCTGATCCCCATTTTCATCAGCCCATGGCACATTTGTCCTGACACATATATTGTGCAATATACAGCACACCAGTATAATTTTACACACCATAGGTGGTGTGTACAGCAATCTTCCCGTAGATATATCAAGGTTCTGGAAACAGGATTTTAGTACACCAAATGTCAGCTCAATGATGGCCCTGGTGCTGCATAGGGCATGGTTGTAGGTCTGCTAGGCTTCTGCTTGTGGGTTCTTCAGAGGACTTATGACCCACGGCATCAGAGCATATCATTGGTCTGCTGCAAAGAAAGGAGGTGCTATATTAGTTAAGAGCCATGACAGGTAATGGCCCAACAGTAATTTCAAATCTGTTATATGCCCTGATTGACTCATACACCTTGTTTACTGTAATAGATGTGCTATGACATTGTGTGGCATACACGCAATTATGGACTGGAAATGGCTGACACAGTGATACACATAAAGGTGTCCTGCCCTCTGTGATTCGCTTACTATTTGTCATTCTGGTGAGTGCCAATGCCATGCAGATGATGGTTTGTCACCAATAAGGAGAGTCAATTTGCTGTTGAGTAGGCACAACTCTCACATTCATCTATTTTGTCTATTATTGGCTACTATTGCCATTCCTGAACTGATACCTGCCTGATTTGACAACATGTAACAGGAGCAGGTGATGTGTTTTACTTCAGTCACACATATTTTGCATTAAGGGTTGTAGTCAATGTTGCTCAATATGTTTCACCATGGAAAGGATAGTTAGTGGATATCGATGTGGGACATGATAGTATACACATGCAAGTGCAAAGTGTCCACTATGGTGACTGTAAACAGGGGTTATAGATATGTGTTAATCTTGCACTGTACAGTGCAACTGGCAGACTACGCTACAGTGCCACACTGCTTGTGGACAGTGTAGGCTATATCTTCTACATGAATCAGTGTCCAGGGTTCTGTGGCGCTATGGCAGAATCTGTGCAGCTTTACTCCAAGACAGACACATTATCTCACTGAGAACTGTATTGTTGGCTGTCATGGGAGATGAAGTTTGTGCATGAGGCTTCACCTTGCTGCAGTCTGGTGCTTTAGATGAATGACGTAGTGGTTTGTGCCCAACAAAACGGTGTGCACTTAGGATGTGATGTGTATATGATGAGTGACATGATGTAGCAAGGTAGGGAAGATCCTATGAGGTTCATATATCTCTCAGTTTCACAGGTCTGGAATATATCTCATGCTTCGTGACCATGGGATTTACATGTGAAACATAGACTACAGACAGGGATTGCCTCCCTTCAGCAGGGTATTTGGATGCATCATTTCACTAGAAATTGCATTTGTGAGGGTGTTTTTGGTGCAAGATATGTAAAACACATGCTACCTCTTCTGGCTTTCTTGATTCTGGGGATGGAAAGCAATTCCACATTATTGTATCTCATGTCCCTATTTGCCTGATAAGGGATGGCAAGTTTCTGTAGGACAGGGGGGCCTGGGTTATGTTTTGCTCTGAGTAGAATGTGTAATGTTTTGACTCCCGCGAGCGCGTGTTACAAGATGGCTGCCACTTGTTCCTGCAATGCCTGTGTTATCAACAAGCTTTTTACTGCCTGAAGGCTTACCTGGACAGCGCTGGAGCACCCCTTCTTCCTCCTTGTGGCCAGCGCTTTTGAGAAAGTGTTTTTTGAGGCTCTGGTTCCAGTTTTAGGTCTTTTCTGTCGAGCTGTTTCCCTGCATCGAGTTGACCTGTGTGGAGCTGCTGAAACTTCCTGTCAGGTGGACGGAGACTTTTTCAGGAAAGGACGTGGTAGAGGCCTAACGACACCCACCGGGGGTTATAGCTGCTGCACTGTTGTTTACTCTGGTGATATTTTCACTATTTTCATTTTCTTTGCTTTTAAGGTGCTTTTGACGCTATTTGAATATGAAAGGCATGAATTTAAATGTAATATCTAACAAACTCAAGCAAACAATTTCTCCTCCACCAGTAAAATCCAAAATTGTTGATCCTAATAAGCCTTCATTAACAACTTTATTAGAATAGTTACAAGAAGTACATTTTAATATGGATAGCATTGCTTTAGAAATTAAAAATATTCGTAAAGATAAGGCTGGCCTTTCAATGAAAGTCACTGACAACACAATACAAATCCAGGATAATAAGGTTAAAATTGACAGTGTATTGCCCCATACCGTGAAGTTGTGCCAATGAATACCTTATCACTTGAGTGACAAAACCCCATTAGGCAGTATAAACTGTGCATTTTTAATTTGCCGGAAGGAGTTGACAGCAATTACTATAGGCAATACTTGGAATCCTTGATACCTGGTCCTTTACAATTAAAATGTTCCAAAAAATTTGAATTTGATAAGGCTCACAAAACTCATTGTAATCCAAGCCATGTTAAGCTACGTCAGGTGATTTTTACAATCTTGCGGCACCATAATTTGGTATTGATCCAGAAAGCAGCAAGAGAGATCCCATTTTTAATGGTTAATGGAAATAACGTTTTTGTACATCAAGACTTCGCCCCTGTTCGCGACTGTTAAAATTTGCAAGAAATTCACTGTAGACCTCGACTAAGAAGCTGTGGTTTTAAGTATTATTTTTTTGATCCTTCTGTTATGAGAATTTGGAAGGATGGTATCTCAAAATCTTTTCATCGCCCTGAGGATCTTTGTGTATTTTTAGATCAACATTCTCGGCTCTCCATGGAAACAAATGGCACTCCAGCATGATTCATAGAGTCGAATGCACTTTCATTGTAGCCTATTTATTGATATCTTTTTGTGGGGACATTGTCTAGGTATGTCAATCTTGTATATGTGCATGTGTGATTCTTTAGTTATCTTTTTATGGTGTCTTTTTTATGTTTGTCCTTGTCTTTCCCTTTTCTACTATAGTTTTTGTCTTGAGCCACTTACTACTTCTTTAAACCACGATTTTTCTCTCTTTGTTCTTTCTCTTTTTTCTGCTAATTATGGAATTCAAGTTATTTTGAACACTGTCAATGTCAAACTTTTAAAACATCCTGTTAAACGAACTAAAGTTTTAGATTATTCAGCCAGACATAAAGCAGACATTTGTTTGCCTTAGAAAACCCATATAGACGATACAGTTTTATCCTATATGAATAAACGCTGGGTTGATCACATTATTTCCTCTCCTGCAGTCAGTAAAAAGAATGGTGTTCCAATCCTTTTTGCAAAAAAGTTAAATATTATCCAAATTTTCAGATGCAGAAGGTCGTTATATTATAGCGAAAGATAAGGATAATAGTATTTTTCATATAATTAATGTTTGTAGTCCAACAAATGATGAGCCCAAATTGTTGTCTCTTTTTACCTCCGCAGTGATTAAATTAGGTAATGTTCCACTTATTATTCAGGGCAACTTTAACTTAATCTGTGACCCATTGTTGTACAGATATTCTCAAACCAAATATCTCCCCCCTAAGTCTTATCTTATTTCAAAATCATTTTTTAAATCAACCAAATTGGTGGATATTTGGCGTTTACATCACCCATAAGAAAAGCAGTTTACCTTTTTCTCTAACCCTCACAATTCTTATTCTCACATTGATTTCTTGTTAATTTCCCATTCATTAATTCATTCATTTTCTGATCCTACAATTCGTTATATTGCTATTTATGACCATACTCTTATTTCAGGTATTATGCAACTTAATGCAACACAACAATCCCACTCTTGATGGCGTATGAATATGAATATTGCTCTTAATGACAATAATAAATCTAAACGCTTGTCAGCATTACATGACTATTTCTCGTTTAATTAAGAAGAATCTACTTCACTTGTTAATCGGTGGTATGCATTTATGGCTTATATCAGAGGAGTAACAATATCAATTATAGCACACAATAATAAAGCTTTCAACACTAAGCTCATAGAATTTGATAAGCAAATAGAAAAATATGAACAGCTCTTTATTTAATCGCATGATAATTTATACAAAATACAATTACAGAAACTCAGATATGAGTTAACCTCTTTGTTAAGTAGAAAAGCTGGTATACAAATTTAAAATATTAAGGCTAAATTTAATTTCAAAGCTAATAGATCTGGGCGACATTTGTCAATACATGGCTTAAATGGTAAACTAGCACTATGGCACAAAGAAATTCTTAATGAATTTTTGGTCTACTATTCAAATCTATACAGTAATCCCTCAGATGTAGATAAGATTAGTATTGAATATTTCTTGCAAACCTGTGGCCTACCCAAAATTACACAATCAGTGAGGGAAAAATTGGTTTTAACGATTACATTAGAAGAACTTAATCTGGTATTAAATCACTTACGCCAGGTAAATCACCAGGGCCAGACGGTCTACCTGCTGAATTTTATAAAGAATTCTCTCCTTATCTCCTCCTTCATTTACTTAAATTATTTACTCACTTTAGTTTATCAGGATCTACACCAGGATCCTTTACTGAAGCTTTGATAATAGTTCTTCCAAAACCTAATAAAGATCCCACTATTATATTAGATTACCACCTTGTTTCCTTCATTAATCAGAACTGAAACTGTATGCAAAAATTCTTGCGACCCGATTGACTGCTGTACTTGACACTTTTGTTCATATTGATCAAACGTGTTTCATGAAAAATAGACATTCAGTGAATACTAGGTTATTATTTCATGCAATTGAAGCTGTGTCCTCTCTACCCCTTCCTGCTGGTATTCTGGCAGTAGATGCTGAAAAAGCTTTTGACAAAGTACTTTGGCAGTATCTATTTAGTACTTTATCTGCTTTTAATTGTGACAATTCAGTTATTCGTATGATTTCAGCCCTTTATTCTGGCCCATCGGCTAGACTGTTATTAATGGTCAACTCTCTACTAAATGTTCCCTTTTTAGAGGCACCTGCCAAGGTTGTCCCTCATCTCCTTTACTTTTTCTCCTTGCCATTGAACCCTTACTCATTTCTATCAGACAATACACAGAAATAAAAGGTATTTCTATTCATGGTTACTATAAAGACTTGGGCTTGTACTGATGACGTATTAATATATATTAGTAATCCTGATACCTCTACTCCACCCCTCTTATAGATGCTTTAGCAATATTCTCAAATTTTAGTTTACACTTTAAACACAAATAAGACAAACGTTTTTGCTTAAATATGCACTGTACGACGGATATGCTTCCTAATGATGAAATAATATGGCAAAAAGAAAAATGTAAATATCTTGGGATCTTTTTCTCTCATACCATTAACCCCTTCCATGCTCATGACGAGCTCAGCTCGTCATGCAGTACACTGCTTGTGTGCTGATGACAAGCTAATCTCCAAATTCATTTGGAATAATAAAGCACCTCGTATAAGTTACAAAAAATTGAACATTTCAAAATATAACGGTGGTTTTGATTTGCCAGATTTTTAAAATTATCATAAAGCGTTTATTTTAATACAAAGCGCCTTTTGGTTCACCAACACAGATTTTAATAATGCTCCTTAATGGCTTCACATTGAACAAAGGTTGGTATCCCATTCCTGCTACTTACTGTACTCTCTATGTCTGCTTCTAGTTCTTTATTGCGAAAATCTGCAATATTGAAATATACAAAATTAATATTACAGGATGTAGCTTCTCTATTTCAAACACCTATTTCTCGCTCCTTAAATATATCCTTATGGTATAGTCCTATTATAAAGCTTAATCGGACCATACAATTTTGGAAGTCTTGGATAAATGCGGGTATCTTTTACTCAAAAGATATATATCATAATAACTCTTTTTTATCTTTTGAAGAACTGCAACAGAAATTTCTTTAGCCCAATTCAGATATTTCTAAATAATTCTTTCCTGGGTTCATTTCCTAGCAATTTTCCAATGGGAAGTGTATCTGACTTAAAAACATATATTCAAGCAATTGCTTCTCCATCTCATGCTGTGTCAGTTTTATAATTTTTTTAAATAATTTTGATAAAAATAACATTCATTTTATTTCTTCTTTTTCGAACAATGAACTCAATCTTTCTTTATCTCAAGACTTATGGAAGAAAGTTTGGATGAATGATGTGTCTGGATGGTTACCAGTATCCTTATATCAAACTAATTCTTCCATATTATTTCATTGTTTATGGACTCCATTAAAAATGTTTAAAGCAAAACTACTAAATTCTTCCACTTGTTGGCACTGTATTTTAGCTCCAGGTTCACTTAAATATATGCTTTTTGAATGCAATATTTTCTTTAAGTTTTGGAATGTGGTTTGGAATGTTATTGTAAAAAAAATAATTTACCAGATAAACCATCAAATAATTTGCTGTTTGTAAATCGGTATTATTTTCAATAATACTGTCAGGTTTAGATAATAAGCTCTTTAACTTCTTAATATCTGCTGCTCTTAAATCCATTACTACCAATTAGAAAGACGGCTCATTATTATCAATACATGCATGGTGGTCATGGATAATTTTTACCAGAAAGCGAGCTGAAGTGACAATGTTGGGTATTGTTCATAATTCATCCACTTACCATTCGTTTTGGAATCCAATTGATAACTATCGAATTATACTATTAATTACTATATATTATGTATTAAGTTCAGTTTGTTAGATTTTAATATATGGCTCCATTACATAATACTTATTACCAGTAATTATTGCTCCCCCTCCCTTTTTATCTTTAAATTTTAGTTTCTATCACACTAAAATTCCCAATGTACGGATGCAATTTTCATCAAATGTAATATTGCAAGCTTAATATTACTTCATCTGTGCTCTTTGTGTTTGGTCTATGCTTTATAATAAAGTCAATCAAATATTTTGAACAGGAATGTGTTATGCTTTAAATTGTATTCTGTACCCTACAGGCAACAGATGGAGATGCTTAAGCGCCATCAACATATGTCACCCATAGATAGACAGCATCACCAGCTCTGGAAACCTCCTGGCACATGCTACTGCAGCGTTGTCAAGGTGCACTTGAACATGCAGGTAGAGATGGGCACTATAGCAGGGATGTTGTGCGCGGGCTTGTGAAAGTCACCAGTACTTTGGAGAATATCTAAACCAATCAAACCTCAGCTACTGGTGAGTTATTTGAGGGCGTAACCGAAGAGGCTTCAAGCCTCAGTAGCCTCTCTGTGTCATGAGGCATGAGTGTGTGGCACACTTGCAGACAAATCACAGGTACTCATATCTCTGCAACTCCAACTGCTCTAAGCACTGAAAAGGGAAGTGATAGGATACGGAGAAGGAAGCAATAAAAGCATTCTTGCCATTTCTTACCATTCACCTTTTTTGTATACTATTTGTACTTATCAATGCCATTCAAGAATGTAAACTTTGAAAAAACATTATTTTAATGTTTTAAGGAGAATGCAAAAAGGATTTCAGTATTAGCCAACCTGATTAAAAGCTTTATTTAGTTTCATTTAATTGCAACACCATTACTTTGAGTTTTATTACAACTGCATTTTTTATGTATACTGTGAATTTAATAGGTTGTTATGTCTGCATGACCTGCTTTGCCTCTGCAAGCGTGAGAAGAATCTTGGGGTAGATGAGTTAGAGGACTGGTCTCCTTAGTATCTGAATCTGATTCCAGTTTTACAGTGTCCCATTCATATTTGTATTTTATAGCACTAGTCATATCGAGACTGGAATATGGGTGTTCCACCCTCACCGGTTTACCCAATATCACTCTGGCTCCTCTAAAAGCCTGCCTCAATGTGGCCGCAAGATTACTCACAGGCACCAGGAAATTTGACCAAATTTATCCACATCTGAAAGCACTAAACTGGCTCCCTATGGATGCCAGAATACAACTGAAAATTGCTTGCATCACTCACAAGGACCTTCACACAAACTCCCCCGCCTATCTGGCACAGAAACTGGTGATGTTTGGAGGAACTAGGAACTCCCGGTCCGCTCAAAACCTCCTACTCCAACCTGCTCGCTTTCAGAAGAAAAGAACCTATAATATCGCATTCTCCGGAGCAGCACCAAGAATCTGGAACTCTCTCCCGCCTGACATCCGAAAAATCCCCATTCTATCACGTTTCAAGAAGGAGACCAAAACCTTTCTCATGGGCAAATTTCTAGGCTAATGACATGCTTGCATCTACCACAGTGTGCCTATCGAATACTTAATTATTGCCTCCTCCGCTACCTACCAACTCGCCCTGATATGCAACCGTGTTGATTTTGGTTCTGCTTCTACTGGACAACTATAACTGTATCCTATGCCCCTCAGCTTCCCTATCCCTCCCCAAACCCCTTATATTTCTGTACTTGAGTTTTCTGTTGCTTTCTTAACTTGCTTTGTTGCCTGTTTACCGTGTAACTCTGTAAAGCGCTCTGATACCCTCACGGGTCAAGTTCGCGCTCTATAAAACATTAAAATAAAATAAAATAAATAAAAAGTAGCATTGTGTAGGTTACAATGACATTGCAGCAGATGCTTGGGCTATATTGCAGTGCACCACCACTCTGGTTAAGACAGCTTCATTTTAAAAGGCCAAATATTCATTCAACTGCAGAGTGTGTGGGCTTGTGGACTCTGTTTTACCTTCACTCACCTTTCGGCACTTGGGTTAAGTTATAGTGTCAATATCCATGGGTGTAAACTACAAGCACAGTCTCTTAGAAACAAACAATTAAATATGACATTCTATCTGCATACACACAAACTATATGTGTGTGCAAAGGATTAAAACCCCTTTTCCAAGCCTTTATCAATCACCAAAGACTCCTCGAGATCGACAACTACACATCCCACTGTGAGTCATGTGTGTTGCCTGGAAAGCAAACAACAAGTTTTGTGATGACACAGGATGTATAACACACAACCTGTATGAATATATTTTCCTATTCTGAAATAAATACTCATTTACAAATGGTGTTTATATTGGTGCGTGAGGTCCCATCACACAACCAATAACATGGGGTAACTGGGCTACATTAAAATAAAAGCTTTGTCTGGTGTAAGTCATGTTGTGCATTAGCAAAATATATATGCTGATTTATTTTCCCAACATAAATCCAAAAATCTTCTAAGGAAATGAGATAAGGCACTTTGGGAAACTCCACCTGCTACTGCAAGCACTCAAAGGTAACTTCCAGAAGCTAGCAGGTGAAGGTACAAGAGTACTCAGTTATTAGTTCTAAAATATCCTGACCACTAAGCCTATACGTATCAAATATCTCCTCCTCAGTTTGTTTAAAAGGGACAGTCCTGACCTTAAAAATTGTTAACTGTCTCCTCCTCGTCCTCTGCATGCCAGCCTTGTGAAAGTGCTTTAGGCATTCTGGAGATATTTATATAGGTTATAACTAAGTAGCATCTGAATCCATTTGGTGATAAATTGTACATGCAAAATCTTCATACTGCGACTAGTCACAATTTGCGAACAATTCATACATGGAAATACCGAATTACTATGGGGAAGTCACTAATAATGATTCACCATTAGGAGTCACTAAATTAGTGATAAAGGGGCACATGCATCAAGCGTTTTACGGGTCGCAAACGGGCTGATTCACAGAATCGGCCTGTTTATGACTGGTAAAAAGTCATTTGCGATGCATCAACCCAAAATGCATTTGCAAAATAGGTAATCACAATTTTTACGATTACCTATTTTACGAATGCATTCAGGGAATCGCAATTTGCGATTCTCTAAATGCATTGCAAGAAGCATTTTCAAAATGCGACTTTGCATTAAGGAATCGCCAATTAAAATCCACCTCAAGTTGATGTTAATTTGCAAATCCTTAGGAAAATGCACAGTAATGCTTTTTTCTAAGAGCCATGTGGCGCATCCGCAATAGCGAGTCGTAATTTGCGACTCTGTATTAGGGAATGTGTGGGAATCGCTAATATTTTTACGAAACCTACATGCATAAGGAATTGTGACTTCTAAATAGTGATTCCTTAAAAGTCGCTATTAAGGAATCGCAATTCCTTATCTTGATGCATAGCATGTTCCCATAAGAATTCAGTCACTTCGCTAAAAAGTGGAGGAGAAAAGACCTTTCATACAAACAAAATACCTATTTTAATGATTGTTAACCAGTTTGCGACTGGTTACCGAATCGCTAAACATTCGTGCATCTGGACCCAATAATTTTGATCCTTTATAGGTATGCTATATTATTTCCAGCCTTTACAATTAAAAGGAGAAAAGCACACTGATACATTCTTCAAATAGCAAACATTTATGGCTTTCATCAATATTGGATGGTGCTGCAACAGTAAACATCTTGAATGGGATTCTGTTAGCAATGTCATGTGGCGCATATGAATAAATATATTTCGGTGTCAAACAATACGAATATGTGTTCGTAGTGAAAATAATGGAATATGTGATACATAAAAATGTGGTAATGGAACGAAACATTTTCTTTAAACATTTGTGTAATGAAACATTAGAGAAATATTGAGGAATATAAATTGTCCATACATATTTAGTTTATTAGGTTATAAAAAATTAATTGACGCTGTGTGCCTGAAGCAAGTAAAAAGAGGAAAGACTATGGAATAATAACACTGCAGAATTACCCCTGCGATGTTAATAGCACATGCATTGGTACAATCTAATATAAATGTGTGAGCTTTATTTGTACAAGTGAAGCAGATGTGCATGATGCTGAGTGTGAAGGTAATGGTAGCCCGAAAGCACAAAAATCGAAAGAAATATAATGGAACAAAGATGTCAGCCAGTGCTACAAATGTGGTAGCTCCATACCCTAGACAAACAGCAGCAATGTTCCTGTTCAGGGCGAATATAACAAGGAGTGAGGTGAAATAGGCCTTTATGCAAGGATAGGCATAAAGATCCACATTGGAGAATGTGGCCATGTACAAAGAGAGGATAAAGAGAGATCTGCTGAAGAAGATTTGATGAATGACAAAGATAATTGTGGCCGAAACGGATCGGGGATGATGGGGCAGGGGAGGAGTAACATGGTGTAAGAAAAGAAAAAAAACCTTACCAGCTCGCTGCATCTCTCCCACATTGTCTCTGCTCTGCGTTGGGATCAACAGGAAGCACCCAGGCTTCCACGCTCCCCTGACTCAATCACAACGCTGCAATGCAGAGTTGTCATTGGTCTGAGCACCATGGTCCAGCACTCAGCCAGGGACTGGTAGCCTGGGCATGCTCGCCACGAGGCTGTAATCCAAAGTGTGCATGACTGTTTGTGCATGACTGTTTGGCCAGCCCGAGACGTGTGGCCAAACATTCATGTGCACTTAATGTGCCCACCACTCCTTCCCCTGCTCAGTGAGCAGAGCAGCCCCATCGCCTCAAAGCTGCAGCAGCAGGGAAAACTAAAATGATAATGATATTATCATTTTATTTTTCCTTTATTCCACTGTTGCAAAGCAGTGGCTTGACACTCCTCGTCTAGTGGAGTAGCCGCCACTGGACAAAGAGAAATTCTTTATGTCTTATGCTTATAGTACTACTATTTTAGCTACTTGGACTATACAATTTAGAGGTCACAATTTGGATGTGAATTTGAATTTAGGATGACCTAAATCACTCAAGAGTTTCTTTTTCTTGAAGTGTGGTGGAGGTGAGAAAGTATCCACAATCTTCGGTGAAAAAGCCGCATAAATGTAAAGTTAAACCTATGACATATTGTACATTTTAGGTTACACAAATGCACCACTTTTTGTTACATAGCTTTTGAATGATGAAGATAACCAGTGAATGAACCAACAATATAAATTAGTTGCTTAGGAGCAAGTAATAAGGAATTCCCAGAAAACAAGTCTGCGCAAGGGAAAGCGGAAACGAAGTAAAGACGGTCATAACCATTGATAGTTGGCTGCTGAATATATCAAACTGCGAAGTCTGAAAGAGGCACAATAAAAAAGATGTTACCACATAAATTGTTAATTTGGTAAGTGAAAAGTAAGATATACCATTAGTCGAGTGTACCATAAATGCACTTAGTGAACCTCACAGAAGGCATATGATGACATACGCTAACATACCCACGTTATTAAACTACTACTGGTGGCCTGGAACATATAAGGAGATGGACCTGAACAGGAATTGCACTGTGCGTTAAAAAAAGGATAAAATAGTGATGAACGGAAACGAGCATATCGGCTTGAAAGTGGAAAGTCTGGACAACCCATGAGAAGAACCAGCAATAGATTGTGGAGGTCCAATAAATTGGTTAACAGGTAATGATATATATTACATTTTTGTGACTACCTTTTTACAGTGATTACAGATCAGGTCCAGCTGGTGCACACAAGAACTTAGAACAGCAAAACGAGACAGCAAGCACCTGAAGAGGCAATAGCGTGCCAGCGAGGACACCTCTGACAGGGAAGCCTTCAAGACCTCCCTCATACTCAACCACGCCTGCTGAGTGCAACGAAGAAGACTGCCCTAGCCACACACATCAATACAAGTGTCAACAACACCAAGGAATGTTTTGCAATTTTTAAGGAGTTATAGAACACAGCTGCCAGCAAAAACAACATCACACCCTTGCAGGAGCTGTGTGTGAACTTTGCCAACTTCTTCCACAACAAGATCGCAACCATATACAGAAACTTCAAACCTCAACCGACGCCTATGGGCTTGCTCAACAGATACGCCTCCACCGCAACTGACCTGGTACATCCTCTTCACCCAGGACACTACCTCCACTACGAAATCCATCCATTCTGTAGCTCCCTCAGACTCATGCCTGCACCACATCTTCAACCTCAGAAATGAAAGCATTGGCCAGGAACTCAACACCCTGCTTAACACCTTTAGCACCACTGCAATATTTCCCGACACCTGGAAACATGCCGAAGTCAGACAACTTCTCAAAAAACCCTCCACCAACCCCAGGGAACTCAAAAACTACTGATCAATCTTATTGCTCTAATTCCCAGTGAAGCTACTAGAAAAGATCATCAACAAGCAACCACAGCACCAAAACTGCTCTGATTGCAACCACTGATGACATCTGAACCCTCTTCGACCGAGGAGAAACAGCACCTCTGATCCTCCTCAACTGCTCTGTAGCCTTCAACACCGTATCCCACCACATGCTGATCAGAAGTCTCAACAACATCCGCATCCAAGGGAATGCGCTCAGATGGATTGCCTCCTTCCTAACTGGAAGAACCCAGAGTATCCATCTCCCACATTTCACCCCCAAACCCAAGGAGATCACCTGTGGTGTCCACCAGTGCTTATATCTCAGCCCCATGATCTTCAAAGCATATATGAACCTGATGGCCAACATCGTCAGATCCCAAGGTCTCAACATAATTTCCTAGATTACACCAAACTCATCCTCTAAATTACCAATGACCGCACCACCACCAGAACCAACTTCCAGAGATGCATGACAAGCGTCACCGACTGGATGAAGAACAACTGCCTGCAGCTGAACACAGACAAGATTGTAGTATTGATCCTCAACAATACATAGAATGACTCCTGGTGACCATCAGACCTAGGACCTGCACCCATTCCCTCCGACCACACAAGAAACCTCAAAATACTCATTGACAACAAACTCACCATGAAATCACAGATCAACGCCATATCCTCCTCCTGCTCCCTCTCTCTCCACATGCTACATCAGATCTTCAAATGGCTACCCCTACACACAAGATGCACCGTGACACAGGCCCTTCTCCCCATCCAACTGGACTACAACAATACCCTCTACATAGGAACCACCCAACACCTCCTACAGAGAACGTTGCAGCCAGACTCATCCTTGTCTTCCGTAACAAACCCACAACACACCCCACCTCAGGAATCTCCCAGTACAGAAGAGATGGTAATTCCAAGCTGCTGACCCATGTAAATAAGGCCCTACACAACCAAGGACATGCCTACATTAACAACTGCTTAAACTTCCACCAACTGTCAAGAAGACTACGCTCCATGTTCCTTTCATTTACCCATACCCCCACATCAACCGAAGCAGAATTGTAGGACGTTCCTTCTCCCATATCGCAGCAACGACCTGGAAGAGCCTCCCCATGCAACTCTGGACCATCACCTCACATCTGGAATTCAGAATGGCCCTTAAGCCCTGGCTGTTCGAATAAGCCTCCAGGACCTGTAATTACAAGAACATAACATATGTTATGTTATGTTATGTTATGTTATGTTATGTTATGTTATGTTATGTTATCGTGGTATGTGTGGATGTGCACTTTTGGAGTACTCAGGGCTATGTGTATTCTGTGAGTGAAGCATGTGAAACATGTAGGTTGCATGTGTGGAGCTGTAAAATTGGCTCAATGTGGGTTGTAGCGAGATTTTTTTTTTCATCCAGAAGTGTTGTTTGCTGGATTGGTGATTCACCTTTCACACGCTGATAATTTGCATTTCCTTATGAAAGACTTTTGTGCAAAATCGCGGCATTGCTTCGTATCCTGCAGATTGATGGGCCCCAAGGAGGTAGTACTCTGCCAGCGAGCGATGGGCTTCGAACTGAAAACATAAACTTGACAACAGCAAAATAAACCCGGCAAACAACAACAGAAATGTGGTGATTCACGTAATTACAAGATAAGAAACATCGGGGGAGGAAAGCACGTTGGCAATGATTGCGGACGCTTTACAGTGTTTAGCTACACTGGTTGTTTCTCCCGCAGGATCCCTGGCAGCCCGGCATTTCCACTTTACATTCCGACTCGTGCCCACGGTGGTGGGGGTTGGCAGCAAGACACGCTTCAGATAAACATCATACAGACACAAATCGACACAGCCCACCCTTCTGAAAAGCTCTCTCTATATCCCCCTATTTGCGGGATAATGGGCTTTCACCGTGTCAGCCGGCCCATTCACGCAGCGCCATTCCTCACACACTCCGGCCGATTGCATCTGTCTCATCCCCTTTCATCTCCGCCGCTCGGGATTCTTCACGAGACTAGGCCTTGCCTAATGCTTCCGCCCTGCTTACGCGTCTGCGTCTGCCAGAAACACTTTGCGCGCCTCTGCCTCACCCCCGCCCAGTATGGAGCCACCGGAACCTGTGCCGGGTTATTCATTTTGCATTAGCATCCACTTTGCAAAACACGGGGCGTATCCATTGATAAATTATTGAGAGGCAAAATGCTACAAAACATGCATAAACGTTTGCGACCAGGCCTTCGGAAGACACAGTTCGGCATTAGTGCCTCGCAAGCACCTCTAGTTATCGTGCCTCTTTTTAGCTCATTTGCTTTCATCTGGAAGGATGACATTTGTGTGAAAGCATGCACAGTGTGTTATTTTTTTTACCATACTTGTTTTTCAGTAGTCTGTTGTACTAAGTATTTTCTACTGTTTTTTGCTAAATGTATGAGAGATAAAGGACTGCCTAGTGCACTATGGCCTGGATCACAAAAAACAGCCAGGCCCGCAACACATGCCACCCTCCAACTAAAACCAACATTTGATGCGCAAGAAATAGGTCAACCTACAAGGAAAGAAGGAGATTTCCCAATAGCCATTTGCCTACTACAGCTAGGAGGATTGGGAGTGAAGGAGTCAATCATATACTAGGCTTGTAGGAACTCACCCTTCACAGTTTGATACAGGAAAACCTACCCAGAGTGCATTTTAGGTTTCACCTGCACAGCACTTGCTATGTTTGAGAAATCTATTGTTTTAAAATAAACTTAAAAGCAACTTACATCCCGCCTCCTCTCTTTCCTGACATTTCATTGGTTCCTGTGTGTGCCACTTACCTTTCCACCATTTTTATTGGCTGTAGCATATTTTCCTGCATTTAGCAATGCTTGTTCTTCGTCTGCTTCTCTTATCAGTTTCCCGCCGCCGAAATACTGTTAACATCCGCTGTTTTGGAACTGTATTTTCACACATACATTTTTGCCTTTTACTCTTGCGACATATTTATATAACAATTTATCACCCGGAGAGATTAAGAGATTTGCATAGAATCACAGGTTGTTGCGAGGTGCTGCAGAGACTTGAACCAGGAACCCCATCTCTCCAACTCAGCAGCTCTGGATGCTTCACCACATCCTCTCCACTACTGTGCTATCTGTCATGGAGCTCTTTCCTTCTCCCGGATAGTGATTGATGAAAATAGCTTTTTATTCATTACATAGGCAAATCCGATGCATTACCAATGTTTGTTGAAGCAGGCCACGATTCAAGAGAGTATAATATGACATTTAGGAAACAGTCCAATTTTGGTCGTGTGGTGCATGACTTATATAGAATATAGTGTTATCGCATGTGTAGTTTCGGATGGTTGGAGAGAACTGGAAGTAATGGTTGCAAAAGGACATAGGGGCCCTTTAGAATGGCGGGCGGATCGCCCCCGCCAGGCTGGTGGTAGCCACCGCTGGCCTGGCGGGGGCGATCCGCCCGCCATCCTTGCTGCAATGACCCCCCCACCATATTAACATGGCTTGGGGGTCTGCGGCGGACGGAAAGACCATCCGCCACTTTCCGCCCCGGTCGCCTTGCGACCGGGGCCGGAAAAGGGTTTATATGGTGGCGGTGTCTATCAGACACCGCCAGCCATATCAGGATGGGCTTTGTCAGATGCCTTTCCGTGGCAATGCCGCCACGGAAAAGCATGCGGTCTTCACTTTGGGGCCCGTTGCAGGCCCCCATGGTGAAGGGGAGGTGGGGGTGCACATGGCGGGCGCATCCTAATACCCCCCACGGGACCCCCTTGCTTATGGCGGGCGGTCCCTTCCCCTGATGGGATGGCAGGCGGACTAAGTCCGCCCGTCATACTAATGACCCCCATAGTAACTAGGGGTGGGCAGAAGTCGCGTAAGGGACTTACGCAGAGAGGCACAGAGATTGAACCAATTTCCGTGCCTCTCTGCATATTTCCGTGGCGCGACGCCCGCCCGCCGCCCACCTCCCGCCCACAATATTAAATTACATTACAAAGCCTAAAGTAAAATGTAAATAAAACTTACCTTATCGCGGGCGCATCCTTGTCCATTGGGCCTTCTTCTTGGAACTGCGCATGCGCATTCCTCTCATGCGCAGGCTCCTGCGCTTGTGCAGTTCCAAGAAGAAGGCCCGATGGACAAGGATGCGTCCGCGATAAGGTACTTTTTATTTAAATCCTTTTTTAGGCTTTTTAATGTAATTTAATACTGCGGGCGGGTGGCGGGCGGGTGGAAGGCAGGCGGCCAACTTCTGTTACGCCCCCGAGTGTGCGGAGATTAGCCTCGTTTCTCCGCCTTCATTGCGAAAGGCGGATGGGTCGAATCTCCACACATTCCGTGCGCGGAACGGAGATGTCAGCCCACCCCTAATAGTAACATGAATGGCTTCAAATACATGTTAAGGTTTGAAAGGACCACTTTTTGTCTAGTGAAAGAATATGTGAAGGGTGTTTTCAAGCATCACTGGTCCCTATGAGGCAGAGAAATGGCACATTTGGATACTACGCTGATCCGCAGGTGAGATGGTTATTACTCCCACACCATCTATGATCTAATTTCCGCTACACACAACTTCCATTGTGCTCTCCAGGGTGGTGTGTGTCAGACTGAGGCTCACAAGAAAAATTGTCTCTTCCCCACATAAGCACCATACGCATTATTTGTACTATAGATATGTACCTATATATGTGTATTGTTTTGTATAAACATGTAGAATAATTGTTAAAAAAATAATAATAAATAAACACATTTTTAAGTACAACACTTGAAAACCAGAGTTTATCAAATGCATCAATAATCTACTTATACTTACTTCCTTTATGCATCTATATACCTTCCATGTACTTGGATCTATGTATTTATTACTTTCCTAAAAAAACTAGAAGAAAAAGCATATTCAATACACTATCCTATTTCTCACCCTATACCTCTATCAATATCTTTAATCTAAATATACTTACTTCCTGTATGCATCTATAAACTTTCCATGTACTTATGGATCTATATATTTATTACTTTCTTTTAATTCAGCATCTCCAATGCACCGACCCGTTTCTCACCCTATACCTATCTCAATATATCTTCTACCTCAACTCTCTGACTCATCTCAAACCCCTTTCTACTACTCTTTCCGATTAAATGCCCTATTTCTCACCCTATACCTCTATCAGTAGTCAACACTGATCCCTTATGGGTTCTGGAGTAGCCTGCTTCTCGGCGAAAAAGCACTTCAACACCTGTAACAAGTGCTAGATATATATGCAAACTCCTGCCCCTCTTCTATCCCTATGCTACCCTTCTCAATCCAAATAACCGTTTAACATATCATCCAACACTCAAATTAGTTTCATATTTCACTATACTAATTCACCACTAATCCCTAGGATTCCAGAGTAGCATGCTACTCACCAAGAAAGTGCTTCAACACCTCATTAGGGGTAACAAGCGCCATATAAATGCAAACCTTTTTTCCCTCTTCTATCCCTCCGCTATCCTTCAATCCAAATAACGGACTAATATCCACCACTCAAATTACTTTTATATTTCACTATACTTATTCACCACTAATCCTTTATGGATTCCAGAGTATCATGCTACTCGCCAAAAAAAAGTGCTTCAACACCCCATCAGGGGTAAAAAGCGCTATGTAAATGCAAACCGTGTTCCCTCATCTATCCCTCCGCTATCCTTGTGAATCCAAATAACTGACTAACCTATCCACCACTCAAATTACTTTCATATTTCACTATAGTAATTCAACCCAAATCCTTCATGGGTTCCGGAGTAGCATGCTACTCGTCGAAACAAGCACTTTGATGCCTCATCAGGGGTAGTAAGCGCTATATAAATGCAATTACAATACAATACACGGAAAGGAGCACACAAGTTCCAGGATCAACCAAGTGCCTGCCGTTACAGCCATGCTCTTGTGATATATTTCACTTCGATGAAGTTACTAATTGTCTAATAGAAAAAGTTCTTGAGTAAAGCGGTGTCAGTGGTTTATGCACATTAATCGTCCACTTGTCATTTAGGCTCCAAAGAAAAGGCCAACAGGCAAGAGGGATGGCCGTGTTGTAGTCCCTCTGTAGACCCCAAGAAAGGTAATCGCACAAATTATTAATGTGGTTTGCACCGTGCACTCCCCTGTGGCTGACGTGTGACAGATTTCTTTAGTTCATGTAGTGCAGAACTAGAAGCTTTGTGGAAAGGAAATGGAGGGCTGCCTTAAAGAGGTCTTTCAGAATTTTAAGCTTGGAGGCGATGAGAGATAGGTAAACTAAACTGAACCAAGATCGTCATACACTTGTTAAACAATAATGCTGGAGTCACTAAGGCACAGAACCAAAGTGAAAAGTTTGCAAGGAGGAAAGTAGAAATTGATTTCTTAACCCAGACAGTGATTACTCTGGAGTGTCTCAAGCACAGAAGACCTGTCTAAGTTGTTCTAATATGAGAAGTCAATGGAGAAAAAACAAAGCAGAATACTATTCTTAAGCAACAACTAATTTTGATTTACAAGATAATTGCGCCTCCTACAAGATGAACTGGAATGGAAGAACAAAGGGAATCGTTACAGGTTTTAGACAGCTATTTCTTTTAAATTGCTAATATGCGATGCTGTCACTCAAACTGAGCAGCACTGCGTCTCTCCTCTTGATAAGAAATGTTTCATTTAATTGATTTCTTTGAATACCTCTTCCTTTTAGATCCACTATGAGAATCCATTTTTTGGCATCTCTAATATTTATATGCTTTTAAATACCCCCTACCCCTATTAATTAATCACACTTGTTATGTTATGTTATGTTACCTAGCTTTTGTATAGCGCAAATCACCACTGGTCTGTAAGCGCTTTCAAGAGGGAACAAAACACCCAGCCACTAAGAGCTCCTCACAGGCTGAATCATTATATTGAGGAGATTGTCTTTTTAAACAAATGGGTTTCAAATGTTTTCTGAAAGACAGGAGCACTGGATCTCCTTGCAAAAATGCGGGAAGCTCATTCCAAAGCTGAGGGAGGAGGACCGACAGAGCTTTACCTCCTCTGGTCTTAAACTTGAATTTTGACGACATCAAATTCACAGCTTTAGAGGAGCGTAGAGCTCTGCCTGGGACGTACCTCACCAATCGATGCTTGATGTATTTAGGGGCCTCTCCATAGATGGCCTTATGAGCTACACAAAGACACTTGAACTGCACCCGATGTTCAATAGGCAGCCAGTGCAATTTGTGCAGCAAAGGAGTGGCACGAGTTTTTTTCGGAAGAGAGAAAATGAGCCTAGCCGCGTCGTTCTGGACCACCTGCAATCTCCTAATAAGCTTTCTTGAGAGGCCCAAATAGAGAGAAATACCGTAGTCCAGCCGGGATATAACAGTAGCAGACACGATGGATTGAAGCGCCGGGACTGAAAGAATAGGGTAGCGGAAAGTTTGTATGTGACTCCATGGAAGATTCAAATCAAAGAAACATTGTTATGTTATGTTATGTTACTGGCAGGGGCGGCTGCCTCTAAATGGGTGTGGTGAGGCAGGGGGATGACAAATTAAATTAAATAAATGTACCTGTGGCTGCCACTGTATCTCCTGCGTCCTCTTGTCTCGGCAGTGCACTGGCAGAACGGAAGGACCCAGGCTCCCAGACTCTTCCTGCCAATCACGACACTGCTTTACAGCAACATTGTGATTCTTTTGAGCACCGTGGTTTTGCACTCAGAAAGGGACTGGAAGCCTGTGCATGATCCTCACCAGGCTGTGCATTACAACCTGGTGGAGGACATGCAAAGTGCGCATGACGGTTTTTCCAGGCCAAGAGGGCCAGCCGAACCGTCATACGCACTTAGGGAGTGCCATCCACTCCTCCCCCTGCTCTGGCCAGCCCCACTCTAACCTACCAATGTAAACAGTCAAAAATAAAATGATAATAACATCATGTTATTATTATTTTATTTTCATTATTTTTGCACTTCTCAAAGTGGGGCAACGCTCCTCTGCATCAACCACTTTTCATTTTATTGTGTTTTTCAGACTTCGATCTGTGTATATTAATCATCCTTACGAAGTTTCTCCACTTTTTTACAGGCCCTTTGCGCCGCTGGAGCATCACTTTTTAGCTCTTGCTAGAGCCAGTGCATGTGCTGCTCTGCGAGACATTTAGTAATGGCTTTAAAAAGTGATCCACAAGCTGCTTTGGCTGGCCTAGCACCTGCGTTCATGCGCACAACCGCCAGCTTTCAGCACGCGATCAGGCGCCATCTGTCTTTCCTCTCACTTGATTGCTTTCACGCTCCTCCGCCCCTCCCCCACCCCTCCCCCGCCGCGTCGCAAAGCTTTCACTTTTGCGAGTGGCCAGTGCTTGTTTTTTTCCGTGTGTGCTGTGAATTTCAACCGGCCCTATGATCACACGCTCTCCCGCTTCTATGACCGTAATTTGTTCCTTTTGTTTTTAAGAATTCATGCTTCCCTGCCAATCTCTAATCAGCGCTCTACTTTAGCGCTCGTTTTAATGTATTCTCTGTACTCACTGTTTGAATGCTGTTCCTTTATTATTTTATTTCCACCGCCACCCTACGGCACCCTCCTGTCTTCTCTCTCGTGGCCTCTCTTGAACCACTTTCTCCTACTAAGATGATTTGGTCATTCACATTTTCTTTGTAGCTCACCAGTGGAATCCCGACCAATAGCTAGAGACATTGCCTTCCGCTCTTTAATCTGTTTGACTTGTTGGTACCTTGAGTTTTTGTCTTACACATAGGAGAAAAAAATCAAGTGGACATACTTATGTATACACATCAATAAAATCGTGCAAGTAAGCACACTTTGATCTGTGAGTACTTTACCTTCTGTTTAGTACCAAATGAAAGCATAGGAAGCTCCCGAACAGCACTTTCCATGAGTGTGTTCTTTTAAACTTGATACATTGCCTATGATGTTATATGGACTAGGCTGCAACGTCACCATCAGTGTAAAAAGCTGTTCTCTTTTTCGTCAATAACATAGAATACCATAAAAAAACGCGCACAGTATACATTATGAGAAACCTTTGGGGTACGTTTGCAGGAAGCCAAAGTGAGTCCAGGCAGCAAAAGAAGAGACGTTTCATCTTTGCCTCTCTTCCAGATACGATCAATAAGGCGCGACTCGAACAAAGGCATACATCACACTCACACACAGCATATACAAAGGTGTGCACTCTCGAGGTTTGAGCAGAGAGAGCATGTCATTGTTGGGGAAATCCATACAGTAGACCTAGTGGGGCAGATTTACAAGGCCCTTGCGACTCTTTTATGCCACAAAAGTGACACAACGGTGGCGCAAAAGATGTGCCATGGTGCGGGGTATTTACAACGTGACGCATCTCCCAGATGCGTCACGTTGTAAAGCCCTGCGCCAGAAGGAGGCGTTCCATCGCAGGGGGGGGGCGTTCCGGCGCAGGAACGCCTCCCAAAAGTGGCTGAGTGAAATCTACAAGATTTCACTCAGACACGTTTGGGCCCATGCTGCGTCAAAAGGCTTGGCAAGGCTTAAAGCAGGCGTAAGGATTGACGCAGCATTGTGGAGATAGAGCCCTCCAAGCCTTGCTGGAGCTGCGTCGTGCTTGCGATGCAACTCCAGCAATTCACCGCTTTTACGGCACAGATGCGTGACACATCTGTGCTGTTTTTGCCCCATTGGTGCGCCGCATTGTAAATGCGGCGAATCCAGGGTTGCGGAGCTGCGGCACACAATTACTGGCACATCCTTGCTGATGTGCAGGGATGCACCAGTAATTGTAAATTTGCCCCAGTCTCTCCACCGGGAAGGTAATAGCCCCGCTTCATCGACAACATTATTAACGTTCGGCAGCTTGCGTGATGTATATATATATATGTGAGTGTGTGAATATGCACAGACATATCCATACAACACCCTACTTCCTCGGGGGAAGAGAGCACACACACGAGGACTGCAAGATCAAAGCTTCAGCATTGTGTTGGGTCTCCCTCCACGCAACAGCTAGTATATAAAGACACACACATACATTCTATCTACACATGCACAGTTATGCTTTGACCTTCTGTACTGAAATCATTTGATCTGCATAAAGGGGTTCTATGAAATATTCAATTGATGCTGTGAGTCTGTCCAGACTAGAGGGTTCAGAATGTTGCAGGGACCGACTTTATACAAGCTCTTCTCATTCCTAGGACCTAATTTGTCATTGAAATTCCTCACTGACGTGCTCATTTTAATCTAGATCTTAGAATTAAAAAAAAACCAATGAATATGGGTAGGTGTATAATAGAGCAAATTATTTCAATGAATAACTGCAAGTAATCCCCATGTATTCGGAATAGTGAAATCGGCTATTTTCTGGTAGGAGAAATATAAATTGCAGCGCCCGGCTGCACCTGTTTGCTTCCTTCTTTATCTGGGTGCAGTTGGGTGACTAATCTAGCAAACCGAAATAGTTTATTTTTGGTCTCAAGATTACTTCTGACTTCATCCCAACAATGTGATGTTTTGTTTGTACGAACTAGGCAAGGCACGTGTTCGGTGTACATTCGTCCGAATAGGCCCTGTGCTGTTCAGTGTAACGGCGAGACTTCATTAGCAAAGTAATGTTCAGAGATAAAGTACGAACTTCGAAGCCATCGTAATGCGCAGCTAAGGTGTTATTGAAACATTTCATTATGAAACTGCACCTTTCATTGGACTCCCAAATAAAATTTGTTTAAAATTGTGAAAAATTGTGATTAAAGTTGCTATACCTGGTGAAGTGAGGAACTTTGTATAGAGAAAATTGATGTAAAATGTATTAAACAAGATTAGAATTTAACCTTGTCCCCAAACTCTGAGATCAGACAAAATATTTATTTACACGCTATAAAGACTAGAACTCAGGTGAGGTCTATTCAATAACTCTTTATTCGGTTACATACACAACCATAAAAGTACATAAAAACATAATAATATAATTGTTAAAAAACAACAATAATCTTTATAGTAAAATAACAGACCGGGTACATAACACATTATTTTATTTCTCATTTTGTTACATCATGATCGATTTCCTACACTTACATTTTTTTTAAAAAAAAGGTAGTTACCGAGGCTAACACAAATTCTGCCTCTAACTGTTGTACGGCCATGAATGCTTGACGACATTGCCTCATGCCATAAGTTTTTAAAAGAGGGATGATCCATAATTTCCTATGTACAGAGTAAAATTTGCAAAAAAATACCAGATGTATGGTTGATTGACTAGAAATATCATCGCATGGGCATTTACACAGTTCTTTCGACCAATCATTCACGACAGGAAAGCTTAATGATCTGTGCAGCATGCCCAGGCGGAAACACATCAATAAAAATGTATCATAGTCGCATGTTATCAACCCTAGAAACAGCTGCAATTTAAAAGTTGTTATTATGAGGTTATGTGCTTGCACTGTTATTTTTTTCATTTCCACACATAACCTCTGTTCACTCAGGTAGCTTAAGCATTCATTTTTAAGGTCTTTCCTTGATATCCTATTCAAAGACGTGGAATCATCATAAAGATCTTGATGACCTAGATTATATAAAAATGATTTAACATATAGCAACCATCTAACATGTTTCACCCCATCCAGGTCCATACAATTTGTTAAAATCCAACGATTAAATTTCATTTAATCTATTGACCAAACCCTGTGCCATAACAGAACCGGTTGAATTTTTATGATATCCTCCAGGTACAGCAGCCCTAATTCTGTATGGCATATAAAAGAGGAGGTACTGTTTGGGACCATCAATAAAAATCTCAGGAACATATTTTCAGCTACCTGGATAGGGCTAACATCCACATGCCCCCAGATACCAGCTCTGTACGAAGTAACGGTGACACATTTTGCTCTATAAATATTTAGTAATTCCACCGTCGGGTGTCTGCCTATTTTCCTACTAAAATTAGATAGGGCTGATAAGGTCTTTATGCAGAGTGACCTCCTTGTTTTAGCTGCTTCTACCCATGAACCCGTATGTTCGAATAAAATTCCAAAGTAGGACAAAGTCTTAGGGGTTGTAATCCACTTTTTGTCAATAAAAATCCATTTGGATTTTAAAGACCTCGGCCCACAATTCATTATAAATGTTTTGGATGAGTAAATTGTTAAGCCCCACTCCAACATAAAATTTGTGAAACTGTTAACGACCCTTTGAAGTCCTATTGATGTGCGAGCCATAAGGACCGCATCATCTGAATATAATAATGCAGGAATGGGTCGTTTGCCAGCTTCTGGTAAGTCCCTGCATTACTGTACTAAGACCTTCTCTAAGTTATTTATGTACAGTGTAAGGAGAAAGGGTGCAAGGACACAGCCTTGTCTCACACCACGCCGCACATTAAAGTGTCTAGTGCATTCCCCCTTGCCCCGAATCGAACCCGCGCCTTTGACCCTAGATATAGCTGCCTCAGAAAAGAAAGTAAAACCACTTACACACCCATCTCTTCTAAAATCATCCACAATTTATTATGCATTACACAGTCAAACGCCGATGATAAATCGCCGAATGCCATGTACAAAGTGCCTCTTTTTGCTTTGCTATACTTCTTCATTACAATATTAATATTTAATCCCTGCTCGATAGTGCCTAGCTTGTTACGGAAACCATATTACAGGTCACTTATAACTGCCTGGTCCTCTGCCCAGACTTGTAATCTGTTCAATATTACTCGGCCCACAATTTTTACGGTTGAATCCAGCAAGGATATTGGCCGATAGCAGGCCGGATCAGCCCTATCTCCTTTTTTAAAAATTGGTACCAGGATGGATTCGTACCCTGTAGATAGAAAGCCATCAGAGCAACAGGCATTAAAAACCTGTGTCAGCAATGAGCCCCATAGTGACATATTCGCTTTAAAAATATCAACAGGGACACCGTCCGGGCCAGCAGCCTTTCCACCCAGGCTTATAGCTATGGCCAGGTTTACCTCATTGAGGTAAAACAACAGTTGTTCCCCTTGTACTTCTAGGGACTTTGCTTGCTCAGCCTCACCTTCTACAATAATATGTGGTCCTTGTTGTGGATCATTATACAAAGAGGAGAAGTGCTCTATCCAAGCCTGCTCAATTATTGCTACAATAGTGGCTCTAGCTTTGTATATCAAAAAAGGGGCGTTGACTGCCTTCCAAAAGGCCCTAAAATCTCTAATAACAGATGCTTCACGTAAGGCTGTCCATGCCTCAATTTTTAACATGTTTTTTCTATCTGTTAAGGCACGTTTACACTCTTTAAGGGCATCTCTGATCTTCTCCTTTTTTTTCTCCCGAATGGAGACTGTTCTTGAGATTCCTATAAGCCTTTGTGCATTTGGAATCAAACCACCATTCTTTCTTCTGTATTCCTTTCTTATTATTAATTTTACCAGTAAGAGCCTTCTTAATATGGTCTGCAATAGCAACAAAACCACTCATAATTTCCTTGCATGTAGAATTCTCGTCCAAACAGGCCATAATCTTCTCATTACATTCTGTTACGACCTTACCCATTAATTCATGTGGATCTACTTGGTCCCATCGTAACACATATCCATTTTGCCTAGATAAAGTAATGTCTCCCAGTATGGGCTTAGGGCTGTTGGCCCTCATTACTTTCATTCCTAAATAATAGAATACCTAGGGGGTCATTAGGATGGCGGGCGGACTTTGCCCGCCTGCCATCTTCGTGGTAATAGGGACCGCCCGCCATAAGGGCGGGGGTCCCGTGGGGGTATTAGGACGTGCCCGCAATAGTGGCGGGCACATCCTGTATTTTTAGCATTGTGGCGGGCGGTACTCTCTGCATTGCCAGCCACAATGCTAAAAATGCATTGCAGCATTTGCATTTACAAAGCGGCAGGCACCGTGCGGTGCCTGCCGCTTTGTAAATGCAAATGTCGGGGGGTACCACAGGTACCCCCCTGTGTGCAGCCCCCACCCCTCCTTCACTCTGGGGGGCCGCAGGGGGCCCCCAGAGTGATGACCGCATGCCTTTCCGTGGCATTTTCAAAAGCCCATTGTAATATGGCTGGCGGTGTCTGATAGACACCGCCATCATATTATTCCTTTTCTGCCCCGGCCGCAAGGCGACCGGGGCGGAAAAGCGGCGGACGGTCTTTCCATCCACCGAGGTCCCCCCGCCATACTATTATGGCAGGGGGGAAATTAGTGTGGATGTCGGGCGGATTGCCCCCGCCAGCCTGGCGGGGGCAATCCGCCCGACATCATAATGGGCCCCCTAGACTCTGAGGAAATTGATCACTTATGGCGATCTTATATGTACGGAAATTGGTAATTTTTGAACAGTGCCTGTTAGAAACCAGAGTAAAATCTATTGTAGAAAATGTACCATGACTATTAAAGGTAGGACCAAAATTAACAGGAGGGGAACATAGAGTATTGGCAAATCCTAGGTCGAGTTGAAACAGTGTATCGTTCAAACTATCTCCATACCTTCAGTGGGGAAAATGAGGGAGAATCGTATCCATATCATATGCAATACCACAATTCCCAGTTTCTAAGTGTGGACATATCCCCAAGTTAAACCCTCCCCAAACCACTAATAAATCCTTACATGCAGACTCCTGTAACTTTTGAGGATGACAATGTATGGTGTTAACAACCCTCTCTATTTGGTCACAAGGGACATTAATATAGTAATTTACTAATATTACTGTGCAGATTTTATCCACAGGTAAACTAATAATCTTTCAAAAAGAATCCTCGACCACCACATTAACTTTACCAAAGTTTATCAAGTTCGAAACATAGGTACATAAACCCCCTTTAGCTCTTCCATACAATGAAGCTATTGCCGGTGTATGTAATGTTTTGTAACCATTTATATGTATAGGCTCCACTGCCCAGGCTCCCTTTACACTAATAATTTCAAACTTCTGCACAAAATTGTTCCATACCAAATTCCCCACCTTAGATTTTAAACCTGCTACATTCCCGAACATAAAGTTAAATTTTCCGCTCTCAGTATCATCAGCTTCATGGGAGTCTATACATTACCTTCTATTAGATCTCGAATGGCTATCCTCCACCGTAGTACATAATATTGGGGTAACCACAATTATTGATAGAGGAAGTGGGTCTTTTGTCATTATCAGTTAGGATACCCATTTCAAGAGGAGTATTCACTGACGTAGTAGTAAACATATCACATTGCCCTGTGTAATCATATAGACCAGGTAAACCCCTTCCGCCAGTGATATTCTCTCCCTATGGGTACTCCCTTTGTCGTTCCCACTGCATATACCTAGTGCTGTTATATCTGTATTGTTTACCTGCTCACAACTTCTATCGTTCGATTTAGCTACACTAATATCTAATCCCTTCAGTCAGTGCACTTCTTCCAAGTTAGCTAAAGCGTTGAAGCGATTATATATAGGTACTCCAGCCCTAGAATTCTTAATTGCAAGTGGGACCTCCCTACTTTGTCTGCTGTGTTCATAGTAATTCGGTTTATAGAAAAATCCTAATGGGACGATATTAATGTGTTGTTGTGAGATCGGACAGTTTCTCACCTTGTTCAAGATCGACTCTATCAATAGTGGGGTTTTAAAATTTAATGTAGCGCAATCACCAGCCAAGTCCTTACTCCCGCTCCCTTTCCATCTCACCCTCCTTGCCGACGGGCTAGCGAGATCAAGGATCGGGTCCAGTGGCTGCCTAATCCCGGAGCGGTATTGATGTTTAACTCTCGCAGCAACATAAACAAGTCTGCGGTGATCGTTTTTGAGGAAACAGCCTGACTTTAAGACGGCGGCCGTTCGTGAGGAACGCGGCAAGCACATTGTTCTTCCCCCAAGGAGCCTCATGTTCACCAATTAGCTCATTATCAGCTAAGGTAGATTAGTCTCTCGCATCATCACAACACCTTTCTGGCACCACAACACAGTTTTTGGTTAAGCCTTGGAGGGAATCTCTTGCTGAGGCAGCCTGACTTTAAGATGGTGGCCGTTTGAGGTCTACAAGGAGCGTTTTCACCTTTCCCCTATGGAGCTGCACTGCAACAGATCAGCCTACTGGAACCATGCAGCGGCCACCCCCGATGCTCAAAGACAACTGACAGAGCGATCCAACCTCCCTTGCCCACGCCACCCTGAAGACTGGTCCGACTGCAATTTGACTGCGGTGAGTGAGTTACATGGCATCTCTTTCGGGGCTGGCTTCCTAGGTGAGGGGGCATCCCGAGTGGACACAGCGCAAGCCTCTGCAGGCCACAAAATGCTCGTCAGCGCTGTCTGATGGGGACCCTCTTCTGGCACCAACAGGGCCCTATAAGAATCCACAACAATGTCACCTGCGTCTGGAAGGCAGGGGGACGGGATCCATTATCTGTCACCTGACCAGAGGAGCTAAACAGCTGCCCTAGGTGGCTTGCCTTGGTATAGAGAGACACGGAATACTTCTAGGTGGCGTCAGAGATCAAATTTATTAGCTGCAGCTAGTAGCAGAAATCCCAGCAATACAACACGGTGTACAACTCAAGAAACTGCTCAATTTTACTGAGGCGAGACATCCCTATTTATACACAAAAAGGTACATTTAAAATGCACGCCCCTGCACCAAAATTCAACCAATAGAAAATACATGACATCACACAGCATCATATAGTAAAGCTCATTTTACAGTGTCCCAACCCACAAGTTAATATTTAGGCATATCTAAATAATAATCTGGAAGGCCCGGACAAACCCTTAATTGAAAGCGTAACCCATGAAATGAAGAAACAGTAAAGAAAATTAGTTTCAGATACTGTGCAAGATAGCAGAAACGTAAAGAAACTTAAAAGTTAACAAATGTCTTGAATGGTGATTGGGAAAGTGGATAAAGATCTTGCAGGGAAATTGGCTTGGCAGGGTCAATTCCAGGTGAAAGGCCAGCTTCTGAAATTAACTCCAGCGCACAAAGGAAACCTTAGTTAATGTACACATGACCCACAAAAGGTTGCTCGCAGACTAACTTCTGAGGCCTACGTAAAAGGCAAAACCAGATGGCAGTCACGACGCATGGCAAAAACCCATGTTTAGAAAAGAAAGTCGTGCACTTTAAAAGTACGCAAAATCACAGAACCTCAGACCCTCCTTTTGCCATTACGTAGGCAATAGCCTAAACTCATGTCAATCTCAATCTAGGTCTATATCTATTCTCATCAGGTCATCAAGGTGTTGCTGCAACATCATCTTATTATCCTTCACTTCTCTCGGGACTGATCTTCTCACACAGATCATAGCACAAAGACTACAAATGGCGGGACCACACTGGATGCATAAACAACACGAGAAAAGGATAGCTAACGCCATACCAAGGAACATCCCCATTTGGACAACCCTCCCATAACCATCCCATTAACGACCAGTCTCCTTCGTCCACATGAATAGACTCAGAGATCTTATGTAGTCTAGAGATGGCTTGGTACACTGTCGGGGCATTATCTGGTATGAAAAGCAGCAACTAGATCTAATCAATTTGCATACCCCACCTCTATCTGCAAGTATAATATCTAAAACAAAACGGTTCTGTAATGTCATAAGGCGATCCGCTTGAAGCTCAGCTGTAATATTGCTAAGGGCACCTGCAGTCTCATTTATAGTGGCCTCAACCACTCGCGTAAGCTGACGAATAATCCTACTATTAGCCATAGGACCCCAAAAGGGTAGGAAACCCTTAAAGAAGTCTCCAGCTTCTTGTGCGACAGTATATTTCGCATCGATTACACCTCTACCATATCTTGTCTTATGGTAATCAGAAACAGCAGTGTATGTAGGGGGAAGCAAAAATGCCACGTAACATGTGCCGGAAAAATCAGATGGCAACCATGTGTATGCTCTATAATAACAGACAAAATATGTGCATTTAGCTGGCACGAACGGAGGAGATTTCTGGGACGTATAAACGTATGTGTGAACACACACACTCTTACCAAGCTGAGCTCTCGGATTCTGACCATTACCTTGCAAACAAAGATGACCTCGGTGGGGTATAATCCAAATAGGGGGAGACCTTCGCTGTCTTTCTTTCTCCGTCAAGCTAACACTATATGTTGTCTTATTCCAACCGACATATGCTCGTACCTCAACTTTAGGGATAGCATTATACGCATCAATATCTCTAATCATATCGACTATTCCCCATATCAAAGCATTGTTGCTCACGTTATCGTTAACAGAACGCACTGGAGAGGCTTCGTTCGCATAGATAAACATCGATTGGAGTGCCCAAACTGACCCATTAGGTGAAAAAGGCAGAACCAAATATGGCATTCCCTTGTCTGTAGTATGTGGCATAAAACCACACACCCAACAATTTGTGGTATTTATGACTAGCTGATGCTGATGCAACATCTGTATAAAAGAATTACTCACAAATTCTGATCTTCGTGTCTGTTCATGTTCAGGTAACGTATGAAACTCATGTGGAGATGCAGTAGAAAAAGAAAGAGTAGGTTGGGAGGTAGATGTAAGCGGCAATTGTGTGACATAGAAAATCCAACCCACACAAGCTAACGTAATATTCAGAAGCATATGGAAACACATTATTAAAAAACATTTGCTACGAACCAATGTACACATTTTCATTTTGAAACCACTTTTCTCAACACCTTTCTCAGACCCAAAAGCCTCCATCCTCTAACCGTGCTGTTCGTGGCGGTTGGGTGTTCCGTGCTAAGGAATGCGCCTGTCAGTCCAGGGAACGCCCTGAGACCAACCAGAACCTCGACCTTGTGTCTTCGGCTTGCACTCCCAAGTCTTTACACCGCGACCTTACAGCTGAGTCCGGATGGTGACTCGAAAAAGGAAAAAGCAAAAAAAAGTCTCTTGATCTGACAATGTGTAATTCACTATATAAAAAATTCCAGTTTCAACTGTATTTGTCCATATGTACAGTCTTTCGTGGTCTTAGATCGTAGCGTTCTTTATTAGGTACAGTTGGATCCTTAAATAAAAGTTCAGGATTGGTGGTGTCAATCTTTAGATGAGGAGGCACAGCAGCTTGCAGAACATCATCATCCTCGCGTTCTGACCGTGTCCATGTCAAATGAGCATCACTAAATGGAACAAATCTAGGAGTTTTTTCACGTTCAGAATCGGCTATACCTCCCCTCACCCACTTGTCATATGGTAAGGGCAATGGAACTTTTTTACAGTGGGTGGCATGCACCCAGTTCTTCTTGCCAGCTACTCTAACAGCAGTTCGAGTCACTAACAAAACTAAGGGCCTCATTAGGATGGCGGTGAATCCGCATCCTCCGGGCCGGCGGAAGCCACCGCCGGCCCGGAGGATTCGGATTCACCGCCGCGGCCACATCAAACACCCACCACCAGATTAGGATGGCGGTGGGAATGTGGTGGGACCAGCGGTGGACGGCAGGTCCATCCGCCGCTGATCCGCGGGTTTTGCCGGGCCATTTGGTGGCGGTGTCTGCAAGACACCGTCAGCCAAATTAGGAAGCATGCGTAAACATGCTTTTCCGCTGCGGTTTTTCCGCCGTTGAAAAGCATGTGGACCTTTGCTTCTGGGGGGCCCTTGCGGGCCCCCAGGGTAAAGGGGGGGTGGGGGTGCACATGGGGGTACCTATGGTACCCCCCTGCATTTGCATGCACAAAGCGGCAGGCACCACACGGTGCCTGCCGCTTTGTGCTTGTAAATGTGAAACATGCTTTTTTAACCTTGCGGCGGGTGCTGCTTCAAGCGGCACCCGCCGCAAGGTTAAAGATCCAGGATGTGACCGCCAGGGTGGCGGTCACATCCTAATTTCCATGGAGGGACCGCCACTGCTCATGCGGACGGTCCCTCTTCGATGGGGGTGGCGGACGGACGCAGGTCCGTCCGCCATCCTAATGAGGCCCTAAATGCGGTCCAGTCCACCTCGGCTCCAAATGTTTTTGTTTGTTGAAAATTCTTCGTGAGAATATAATCGCCGGGTTGAATTGTGTGTCCTGGATCCGCAGTTGCTGTCGGTAGACTGTCATGGACCTGTTGGTGAAGAACACGTAATTTAGCAGTCAAGTCATGTAAGTAATCCACCAACATAGGGTACTCAATACTGCTGTATTCTTTAGGACGAGGCACACCCCAAACATTCGCAGGACGACCAAACACAATTTCATACGGACTAAGTCCCACTCGAGAATGCACAGTCGTCCTTGTTGTCAAAAGAGCCAACGGCAAGGCATCCGGCCATGTAAGACCAGTGCTCGCTTGTACCTTAGCTAATTTCAGCTTCAAGGTACCATTGTAACATTCAACAAGTCCAGCAGACTGGGGGTGATTTGCTGCATGGAACTTTTGATTTATTCCCAATCCAGCACACACTTTCTTCATGATTTGACCCACAAATTCACTCCCATTGTCCGACCATACAATTCTCGGCAAACCATACCTAGGGAAGTACTCTCTCAGCAAAACCTTGGTTGTAGACAAGGCAGTATTATCTTTTAGGGGGTAGGCCTCTATCCACCTGGAAAAGGCACAAACAACCACAAGGACATACTTCAAATTATTGTATCTCTCCATGTGAATGTAGTCTAACTGTATCACTTCAAACGGATACTTTGAAGGAGCAAAATGACCAGCTGGAGTTGGAGTTCCCTTACCAGGATTATACTTCAGACAAATCATACAATGTTTCACCACGTTCTCTGCACATTTCGGAATTCCAGCATTCTGCCAAACTGGAGCCAACAACTTGCATATTCTCTTCGAACTAATGTGAGCCATTCCATGAGCCATTGTAACCACTGGGAGCACATACGCATCAGGCAACAACCATCGCTGGTGTTCTGACAACTCAACCCAACAACCTGTCGAATCCAACATACCCGTAGTTTCTCTCCAAACACTCACTTCTTTCTCAGTCGCTTCAGCCTGAATCGTTCTCACACTTTCTATTGTGGCTTCACACATTCCACCAGCCATAACCCAATTAGCTGGGCCTGCAACATACATACGGCTCATCATGTCTTTCGCCGTTTCCTTCGCAACTTCATCTGCAAACGCATTCCCTCGACCAACATCGTCCACAACTTTCTTATGCGCACTACACTTCACAATTGCAATGTGCTTTGGGAGAGTGAGAGATTCCAAAAGTTCATTCACCAACTCCCCATGCTGTATTTTTGTCCCATGCGAAGTAAGGAACCCACGCTCTCTCCACAAACGCCCAAAACTATGGGCAACACCGAACGCATACTGGCTATCGGTGTAAACATTCACTCGCTTTCCTTCTGACAACACGCACACTCTAGTCAGTGCAATCAACTCTGCTGCTTCGGCAGAATTCTGTGGTATGCGTGCTGTCTCAACAACTGTATTTAAAGTTGTAATAGCATACGCTGCAGTCGTTTCACCATTCGGAAGCTTAAAACACGAACCATCTACCCATAGGGTACCATCAACATCCGTAAGGGGAGTATCCCTTAGATCGACTCTAGCTTTCGTTTCTTCCTCTGTACGAAGAAAACAATCATGCTGTTCCTGAGGATCCGTCTCTGTAGAGATCGGTAACAACGTAGCTGGATTCAGCACATTACATCGTTTAATGTGAACATGACTAGCCAACAATGTCAACTCGTAACCTGACAGACGTGCACTAGTAAGGTGCTGTGTCTTAGTCCTGTTCAATAAGGTATCCACTGCATGTGGGACCATCACAATCAACGTATTGTCCAATACCAAACAAGCAGACTGTCGAATAGAAACAGCCGCTGCAGCTGTAGCTCTCAGACAACTCGGCAACGCCTTGGCAACTGGGTCTAACGTTGCTGAAAAATACGTGCATGGACGCTGCTTGTCCCCAAATGGTTGTGTCAACACTGACAACGCACAACCTTCTCTCTCGTGCACGTACAACGTGAAAGGCTTACTATAGTCTTGAGTACCCAACACAGGAGCCGAACACAATGCATCGCGCAGTTCAGAAAAACTTTTCTGACATTCGTCAGACCAAGGAAGAGGATGCGGAGTATCTTTCAGAGTCAATGCCAACAGAGGTTTCGCTAGCAAGGAAAAATTGGGGATCCACTGTCTACAATATGATGTAATACCTAAAAAGGCACGCACTTCTCTCTGTGTGGATGGTACATTCATTTGCGCAATCGCTTGAATTCGTTCTGGGGTCAATCTCCTTCCCTCCTTCGACAAGAGATGACCTAAGTAGGTCACTTCTTGGCGACAATATTGCAACTTTGAAGGTGACACTTTATGATGAAGGTTAGACAAATACCGCAACAAAGAAAGAGTAGCCTCTTTACAAATCTTTTCATCATCAGCAGTAACCAACAAATCATCAACGTACTGAATAAGAGTAGCACCAACAGGTAACACAAAACCGTCAAGCTGAGTTTTCAACGCTTGACTATAGATGGAGGGACTTTCACAATAACCTTGGGGAGCTCTCTTAAACCGGAAGCTTCGGCCTCCTAATGAGAAGCCAAAAATATCCCTACTCTCCTCAGCAATAGGAATACTGAAGAAAGCATTCTTCAAATCGATGACAGAAAACCAAGCTGCCGAAGCAGGAATCAAAGTCAACAAAGCAATGGTATCAGGTACCACAGGAAACTGTGGCACTACTATCTTATTGACCTCTCGAAGGTCGATCACAAACCTGTACACAGGTGGCTGAGAAGCATCAGTACGTTTAAGAACAGGCAAAACAGGACTGTTACACACATTACCTCTCGTTTCCTCAACTACACCCTTCTCAACCAGATCATAGACAATCGCTAAAAGAGCTCTCTCACCATCGCTCGAAATCTTGTATTGGGGAATACGAGGTAGCCTAGCATTTGACTTAAGGGTGACAACATAAGGTGGAATCTGCAAAAGACCAACATCATTTGAACCTGTAGCCCAAAGTGTATCAGGAAGCGAACGCAATTCCAGTGGCAAACAATCCTTAGACAAATACATTGGAGAAATCACTTTCTTACCAAGGGTAAGTTGTACTCCCGAAGGAGAACAATGCAATGTCGCATACAATCTTTTCAGCAAGTCCAAACCCAACAGATTCTCACCACAACCAGTTGTTAAAATAAGTGGAGCTTCCAATTCACAAGGGCCAATGGTAAGGGACAAAGGACTAGAAACCGGATTACGAACTGGGGCGCCTGAAAATCCTACTGAAACATTGGTCAAGCCAGACAAAGGTGCGCCAGGAAGTTTAGAGTGCATAATAGAACTCTTCATCGCACCAGTATCCAAAAGAAAAGGTTCTACCACACCTGATGTAATCACTTCAACATAAGGTCCACTCTGGTCTACTGGAACTGACACTACTCCCTCTCTTTGTCCTTGGCTGTCCTAGTTATCATTATAACCAGAACTCTCACCTTCGACATAGTAATCCCCAACATAATACTGGGCAGACTGACTACTCGGAACATTCTGTCTGTCAAAATAATTCGCAGAATTCTGTAGGGAAGAGGAACGCTCATTCTGAGGGATCACACCACGTCCCCTACCCCTAGGAGCTTGCTGAAAACTACCACGACCACTCTGACCAGATACACCATTCGCACGCTGTAACAAAGCCGGGCAACTATTCTTGTAATGACCTTCCTCTCTGCAATAAGCACACAGATTAGGGCCAGGAAAGAATCGCTGAACATAAGGCTCAGGCTTCTGTAACAATCTCTGAAATTGTGGAGGTTGCTGAAACTGAGGCTGATTCTGACGAGGCGGATAAGCTTGCTGCAAAAGAACTTTCGTCTTTAACTCTTTAGTTTTCTTCTCCACTTTATCCTTCTCATCTTTATCCCTATTCTCGTAATATTGTGCAGTAGCCAATATCTGGGCCGACGAAGAGACAGCTCATGAACTCTCAGAGTTTATTAGAAAGTTCGGGAAGCAAATTAAAGACAAATTTATCCACAAACAACCTTTGACCACCCTCCGTACTCATATCCTGACCACTATGATCAATAAACGTCTCTTCAAACCTAGTGAAGAAATCAGATACACTCTCGTCTCTCTTCTGCTTACATGCTGCTAACTTATCCCAATTTACTCGTAAAGCAGGCATCATCGTTTTCATCAGATTAATAATTCTACCTGGTAATTCTGAAACTAGAGGTTCAGGTTTAGCACCTCCCTCCTGTCTACCATCTGCGGCAACAATATTCGCCCAGGTATCACCTAATTCAGCAGCATGATTCTCATGACGAATCTTCGCCCACAAAGGTTGGGGAACTACATTACCCATCAACATATCGATGTCAGCTAAATTCATAATACACGCTTCAACTGTCTGGGACAACTCCTTGTAATAACCAGCAGGATTCCTCCGAGGGTCAGGTAAGGTCTGCTGAAGAGCCAAGACCTCTGCTCTCTTCCAAGGGACATGTACCCATATTCGCTGAAAATGCGGCAGAATAACTGGATTAGCGTTTGGGTCCCCTTCCTTCCAAATTGGGGGAACTTCTCTCATTGGACACTGTCTCGCTTTTCTTCTAACAGAAGAATCGGGTTCGTACAATGTCTGAGGCGGAAGGCTAGATCTAAAAGCCAGTATCGTCTCTACGGCGTCTGTAATATCAGATTCTACTATCATCCCTTTAGCAAAATCCGTCTGAACATCAAGTAGTTCCTGCGGGATCAAACCCAAATCATTATCTTCCCATTCCTGACGCAAAAACATACACATCACATTAAAAACATACCTTTGCTTAGGCGGCTCCCACTGAAAGAAAACATCCATAACCGCTGGCAAACTATACCTTGAGGCATTTATAATCCATTTACGAGCCAACAAATCCAACACAGCCCGTTCCTCAGAACCAGGAAGCTGACTACGACTCTGCTTACGCTCCGAAACAGGGGTCATATTCAGTGACCCAAACAATGGTGACAACAAATTAGAAACCGTTTCTGTGATTCGTTTTCGAACAGAAGGAAAAGAAGCAGACATAAGAACAAGAGAATAAGCATTTTGAGGCAAAGAAGGTGTAGGGACAAGAACAGTAGAAATCGAAGATGCAGAAGCAGAAGGCAAAGGAGTTTGAGGCAAAGCTGGTAGCAAGGCTGGCGACCCTAGAATGGGTTGCGCAGGAGGAGGCAAAACCATCTGTGGAGCACCGGGTGGCTGAACAACGGCAGGAGGTTGAACAACAAAGGGTGGAACAACCGGGGGTAATAGAGGCGCAGTAGCACCCTGCACATAGGGAGGTGGCAATCTCAGTAAATGAGAGATCAAAGGATCTTTTTCAAGGTCTTCAATCACTTTTGGAGGAGAAGACGGCAAGGCTGGATAACATTTATCTATGGCCATACAACGCTGTCTATCTAAAACTCGCATGCGCTTCTCCATCTTCCTTAAACTGTCTAGCAGCTTGTAGTACTGACATATTCTTATCTTTCCTATCTCTCTTCTTAAGTAGCTTAACTTCTAGATTGTCTAAAATCTCTGTTTCAAAACTACCATGTGGGGGCCATTGCAAAACACCATCCTTTTTAGTGTAGTGGACCCATAATTCATTAAAAGTAATGGGACCCTCTCCGTGTTTAGAATAGAGCTCATAAGTCGGAGTTCCAACCGGAGGTATCGGACATGAATCCTCCAATCGGGAATCCCTGTTACTACCACAAACAAACCAATTACCACATTTACCAAGACCAGGCATCTTGCTCACTAGTCTGGTTTCAAACTTCAAAGGGAATCAAAAAATGATACACTCGTAAATATACAAGCCCTTCGGCTTTGGGTACTGCAGCAACCAAATCAAAACCAAGGAACCAGACAAAGTCGTGGGAGCGACCCACTTATACTTAACCAAATATCTGTCACGCCACCAGAAGACCGTCTATCGTCTCGCTTTACAAACATCAATCGGAGGGTCCAAGACAAGGCGACAGTCAGGGCAGCAGTCCTTCGTAGCCGTTGGAAAGCAGGAAGCCTCGCAGAAAAGACCTTCGGTCCACGTCGACATGCAGGGGTCGATGAAGTGGGGGCCCTCCTCCAGAGTTTCCTCATGTGGCTCCTCGCAATCTTCGGGCTTGGACCGGTACCACTGAAGTCGCCCCACGTTGGCCGCGCCAACTGAAGAACTGGGATTTCAAGTACCCAGCGGCGCCAGGGACACGCCCAAAGTCCTCTGCGTTCCCTTGCCTTGGTATACAGAGACACGGAATACTTCTAGGTGGCGTCAGAGATCAAATTTATTAGCTGCAGCTAGTAGCAGAAATCCTAGCAATACAACATGGTGTACAACTCAAGAAACTGCTCAATTTTACTAAGGCGAGACATCCCTATTTATACACAAAAGGTACATTTAAAATGCACGCCCCTGCACCAAAATGCAACCAATACAAAATACATGACATCACACAGCATCATATAGTAAAGCTCATTTTACAGTGTCCCAACCCACAAGTTAATATTTAGGCATATCTAAATAATAATCTGAAAGGCCCAGACAAACCCTTAATTGAAAACGTAACCCATGAAATGAAGAAACAGTAAAGAAAAGTAGTTTCAGATAATGTGCAAGATAACAGAAACGTAAAGAAACTTAAAATTTAACAAATGTCTTGAATGGTGATTGGGAAAGTGGATAACGATCTTGCAGGGAAATTGGCTTGGCAGGGTCAATTCCAGGTGAAAGGCCAGCTTCTGAAATTAACTCCAGCGCACGAAGGAAACCTTAGTTAATGTACACATGACCCACAAAAGGTCAGACTGCTTTGCTCGCAGACTAACTTCTGAGGCCTACGTAAAAGGCAACACCAGATGGCAGTCACGACGCATGGCAAAAACCCATGTTTAGAAAAGAATGTTGTGCACTTTAAAAGCACGCAAAATCACAGTACCTCATCCCTGCTACTCCAATTGCTCCTCCCCCTTATTTGGTTTAACCTCAAGACAACGTGCTCTCTATGAGGTTCCCTCAAGACTCACGGACGACCTCAATGTTGCTCAGCATAATTGGATTTCCGAACCTATCTTGTTGAATCCTGATTTATTGTATCAACCCCAAGACAACGTGCACACTAAGAGGTTATTTCAGGACTCACGCACTTCCTTAATGCTGCTCATCTCTTCCTGACATAGTAGCTCTAAGACTCTCCTCCTCCCTGCTATTCCAATTGCTCCCCCTGCCCTAACTTGGTTTAACCCCAAAACAAAGTGCTCTCTTTGAGGTTGTCTCAAGACGCACGTACAACCTCAATGCTGCCCAGCACACTTGGATCTCCGAACCTATTTTGTTGAATCCTGCTTTATTGTATCAACCCCCAAGACAACATGCAAAATACGAGAGATCCCAGGACTCACGTACTACCTCAATGCTGCTCAGCACACTTGGACTACCTAACCTATATGTCTGTATACTGTTTATTGTATCGATCTTGCTCAGCACACTTGGACTACCAAACTGATATGTCAGAATACTGTTTATTGTATGGATCTTGCTCAAAAACTGTTGTGAAGCGCTCCGATACCCTCGGGTCAGGCTAGCTCTATATAAAACACCTTAAACAAATTTTTAACTCTTGAAAGAGTCTATGGCTTTGGCCTACCATGTTCCCGAGCCAGGGTAATGATTTATTTTTCAGGCTCTCACAGTTTTCAGCCATCCCCTGTTGCAGTCTAGGGACATTGGCTAATATCAATGTGTAAGTGGTAGACGCCGGTGGTAAATCTATGCATGTACTCAGATTTTTACACACCGGTTCCACCTTACATGTTGTTTCCTTCTCCTGATAATTTATAATCCCACTATGGGCAGTTAACTTGTGAGGTATCTCCCTATAACTTTTAAAAACTGGCGGGAGTTCAGCGGGGGTAAAGGCATTTGACTGGGTACAGGGATTAGTATTTAATCTGCTGTTACTCTGAACATCATTGGAATTGGGTAAATTATGCTCACATTTATTATAGCATTTGGATAATAATTTTTCCATTGTCCCCACTCTTCCAATCAGATTAGTTAAAGATTCCCTTAGAAAACCATCTAGAGAATCCAATTTATTTTTAATTTTAATACTTCGTTCTGCATTTGGGAATCAGAACTTGCTAAGGCTTTCTCCCACCCGGTTAGTTTGTGCCCTATTGGAACCTTACCCTTTTTTGGCAGTCTTTTTTGTGCAATAAACGGGGTTACCAGCCCCTTTATACAAGATTCCTTACTTAATTTAGATGCAGTATCTGGATTTCTAGGGCGCTTTGATGGTGGTTGAGGATCACTCTCAGGCTCGCTATCAATAATGTGATCAGAAGTATTCACAACACTACCATTATTTTTATCTATTCTATTCTGCTTTTCCACCAATGTTCCTTTATCATTAACGGGTTGAGGAGAACCTTCTGTAATACTATTTTTTTCTGGGTTCATTGCCTCTTCTACCGTTAAGATTACCTTTTCTATTGCCCCCATTTTGCCTGTAAAACAAATTCAATAATGACAAACAAGGTCCTTCCCCCTCTTTACTCTGTTTCTTCTTGTTTGGTATGGCCGATGTATTCCTCTTCCCCATGATTATTCCAATACGTGTTTCTTTAATAGTGTCTAAAAGTGAATGCAATTCAATATGGACCTCTTATTTGGCAGTACTTAAGTCGATCACACTGTTAAAATCACACAGGGACTCCAAACAATGGGGTCGATTAGGATGGCGGACGGACAAAGTCCGTCCGCCATCCTGTTGTAGGAAGGGACCGTCCACCACAGGGGCGGAGGTCCCGTGCGTGGAATTAGGATGCACCCGCCACAGTGGTGTTTCAAGGCACAACATGACAGGCATCGCGCGGTGCCTGCCATGTTGTACTTTGAACTGTGGTACCCCCCCATGTGCACCCCCCACCCCCTTCACCCCCAAAACAAAGACCGTATGCCTTTCCAAGGCGGCAATGCCGCGGTGGAAAGGCATAGGACCGCCGGCATCGTAATATGGTTGGACCCCCCAGACATCATAATGTGGCGGGGGGTCTTTTATGTGAGGATGGCGGACGGATTGCCCCGCCCGGGCCGGCGGTGGCTACCGCCGTCCCGGCGGGGGCAATCTGTCCGCCATCCTAATCGACCCCAATGTCTCTAAAATGTCTGCATAGCTATTAATATATCATTACCCCGCAATATAGTCCTCCCAGTTGTTCTTTTACGTGAAGAAAACAATATCCTTGCACTTTTTATGGACGGAATCAAATTATGGACACAGTACCTTCACACATGCAGGTTGCGGCAAGGAGACAAGAGCCGTGGCCCAGCCCAGTCTCTTCTGGTCTTTGACGGACAAGAACATCCCGCCCTTGGCCCAGGCTACGCCCGGGTGCCGCCTGAGCACGTCCCGCGCGGCTTTTGTGCACCGTGCTTTTTTGTGCTTTCAATCAGGCGAGCTCCTCCCTCCTGGGGGAGAGCGCTGGGCACCAGGTGGCTTGTGGGTTGTGTAGGCATTCCCCAGTAGCGGCAGCAAAACTTTAAAGGAACCATCACAAGAGAATAGATACAGACCTTGCCCGCATGCACACAGAATGACGAGACACAACCACTGTTTAAACAACCACTGCCACAGTAGTGGGACTGGTGACATTGCAGTGGTATTTCCCCGCACACTATGGTGGCAGCACAGGCAATGCAGCAGCAGCAGCTCATTAAATTATGAAAGCACCACTAAAGTGAAGCAGCAGTCCGAAAAGTCCATTAGCGTAGGCACAGTAGAAACTCAGCTTCTCAGGGTGTCACAGTGCAGGCAAACAGCAGATAGCGGGTCACAAGCACAACAGTTCGTCAGACCCAGCAACAGTGTCCGCACTCTGGCCCCTCCAAAGATCACAACGCGAGGCCCGTGCAACATACTCACTGTGCTGAAGAGGGGGCCGACGTGAAACCAGAATGCCGCTTTTTCCAGTCTCCTCACTCACGCAGCTGCCCCGGGACAACACAGAGCACATCACCCTCCGTCGTCGTCCTCTGATCACCCAGCCCAGAGCAGACCAAGTTCCTGGTGCAGTCAGCTCCAACGCCGCAGGGAGCGAGACAGACGCCCGTCAGGCCCCAGATCATGTGAAGTCTATATTTCTGCCCTCTCGCATAGCCAATAGGTCTCGCATTTGGGACCTTATAAGTGTGTACCCATGCAACAGGTGATGTTGTTGCACCAAGGATATTGTGCTGGATAACTAAACACTTATAAGGTCTGAAAGGCGAGACTTATTGGATATGCCAATGCTTGTTTCTATTACCCCAGAGGCGCAATGGGCTTGCCCATATTTACAAGGCCACGCAAAGTCAACCTGTTCATGGCCTTGTAAATATGGGTCCCTTTCATGCTATACTCTGCGTGAAAGGGGCATTCCACGTAGATTATGGTTCATTCCATGGGTGTTGCTTTGGGTGCTCCCAAGCAGCATCCATGGAATCTGACACATTCCCAGATTTACAAAGTTTTGTAAAGCTGGGAATACATCAGAATTGTATGCCTCCTCAGGGGAGGTGTAGGAGTGGCACAACAAGAAAAAAACGTTTATTTCTCCACGTTTTTTTCCTCTTTCAAAAGCATACATAGAAAGAGGAAAATCCAATCAATTATTGTTTTGTGCAACGCAGACAACCTTGCAACATCACACAAGTGTGCCTGCACTGGCCCATGGCAACCAATTGCAATTGAATCACACGGATGCGTAATATCGTCGTTAATACAACGCATCCCGGTGCTTTTAAAATGACGCAGCTCGGCACAGCAAAATGGCTTGCGGTGCAGAGACGGGCCGTTTTGTAGTAAATGAGGCCCTGGGTTCCTAAATCATGTTTGTTTTGGCTGCATTGGTTGGAATGTGTAAGTAATCCCTATGACGGTGTTTGATGCCAGTCTGGTCATGTGACCTGCCAATCTAACCCATGTGAATGGGCTGTGTGTAGAGTAGTGTCTCTGTCTGGGGACCGTTTTAATGCATTTCCTGTGAGAGCGCTGGTGTTTGAGGATTATGGTGAATCTTTCAGATCATGGGCTTTAGTATCTTTTCTGTTTCATGACCCTTGAACTGAAAGTTCTCCAGTCCAGCACAGTTGTAACACTAGACTAGGGATTCCGGTTGAAAGTGGGATGACTTTTTGTTTAGTGAAAGAATATGTGAAGGGTGTTTTCGAGCATCACTGGTCCCTATGAGGCAGACAAATGGCACATTTGGATACTACGCTGATCCGCAGGTGAGATGGTTCTTACTCCCACGCCGTTTATGATCTCATTTCTGCTACACACAACTTCCATTGTGCTCTCCAGGCTGGGGGGAGTCAGACTGAGGCTCACAAGGAAAGGAGCACAGATGTTCTAGGATCATCCAAGTGCCTGTCGTTACGGCCATGCTCATGTGATATATTTCACTTCGACGTAGTTAGTTTCTCTAATAGAATAAGTGCTTGAGACAAGTAGGCAACAACAGTCCAAACTTCCATGGTTCACGATCGTCTTTGATTTTGAAAATTGAATGTGATGGAGCAAGGTGGAGAAATAAAATTTAGTGTACCCCTTGCAAAATCACACTTCCATAACCATAACTTGAACTAATTGAGTGATGTGTGTAATTAATCAACTTAGAATAAGAAATGCACCTGCACAAGTACACGTGGGAACTAATTTTGCATATGTTGCAATCATAATTAACTAATTATGTGATTTTGTCGTGTCCTAAACTAATAAGCAGCTTTGAAGTAATGAAATGCGGCATAAATGTGCTTTTTGTTTACGTATTTTGTGTCAAAACGTGGAAACAGGTGAGCATATTACGCCTGAATGTTGCTTATTTGCTAGGTAACTACTAATAGGTAAAACCTTAGTAAGGGGGGAGGTAAACAGAAGGGTTACATTTCCAAAATTAACGTTCGTTTGTGTTTGTTTCTATGATAGTTCCCATTATGGCCAGTGAGGCCTAGTAAAAAGATGGCTGATTTATTAAACTACGAATAGAAAATGAACTGAGCATGCGCAAGCCAAAGTCCGAGTTCGAATGCGAGCTGCTGGTGCCTGGAGTGAATGCAGTTCAAGGACGGTGTGGCCTGGAAATCTAGATGGCTGCCAAAAAGAATGAGCACAATGGTTCTGAACGTGAGAAGATCTCGTGAAGTTGCTGGTTGAGAATAGGACTAGGCGGACATTGCCCAAAACAATGTCCCTTTTAAAAATCTAGCTGACGGAAGAAAAACCAATATTGTAATGATGAGGTGATGCTCATCCACCCCAAATTGTTCAATCAGAACTTGAATTTAGGCTGAAAGTTACTCTTTTAGATTGATAGAGCGAGTGAAAAAGGTATAAAAAGTGCTGGTTTTAGTGAGGAAAAACTTATTTTCGATTTCCTACCGAGATGCTGTCCGTATGCTGATTTTTCCTGAGATGTAAGACTTTGAATGATTTTTCTATTTCTTCTGAATGATGTCTGAACTTTAGGTGAGGTTATTAGTCAGGGAAGTTAGGAGAAAGGATTCATTTTGGGAATTATCTGTCTTTTGCTAATACTTGCATTTCTGAAATCTAAATAAAATGTCTATTTCAGAATTTTCTAAAAATAAATTAAATTAACTGTTTTGAAATGAAATCCTTATTTTCCTTTCCATGTCGTTTTTGAATAAAGAAACAAATAAAGTGAATAAACATTTAGGCATGTTAAATTGGCTTTTAATAAAAATTAGATAAATGGAGAATTAAGCTGGTCTTGAGTTTTCCTACGCCTAATTTTTTACTAGCAGATTCATCGACCACAGTGGTGGCGTGTCTAAATAAATGTTTTGTTAATGAAAACCATGGTAAAACTCCTTTAAACTGCAGGTGTAAATAGTATAAATATTCAGTTAAAGTTTAGACACTCCACTATGATACAGCAGCTCTCCTTTGAATCTCACTGATCCATGAAGTAGGGTGTAAGTGTTTTGTGAGTGACTTGTGGTGTTATGGGCCCCACTGTCGAGTATATGTATTGATTTTGTACTTCAGGGAAAGGTGTCATGGTTTTAGAAATTATTTCCGGAGAACCTCTGCATCAGTAATTAGCTTGGTAGCAGAGCATTGGTTGCTATGGAATTAGCTAGGAGTATGTATAAAGCGTTATATAAGGGTTTTGATGTACAGAATCATGACTAACATCTGTTGAGTTCGTATTACGTTAAAAGTAGTCCTGAAAAGTCTTCCAAGTATTGCGTGAAGCTGGTCACTCTGTCTGCAGGCAGAGGAAGTGTGGCAATGAAGTCGCACATCGCATAGTCTGTTTCAAAAAGTAGTATCGTCGTATACTACGGTAGTATCGTCATATATCACAAGTGGTGTTGTCGCACATCACTGGTTTAGGGACTTTCCGTATGAAAGGAAAAATGTATAGCGAGGGCAGTCTATAAAATCTTAGCCTTCAAGTACAGGGATCATTGCGCATCCTGATTTAAAACTTACTGCTGGGAGAGTAATAGAGCTTAACGCGAGCTTGAGAGAAGGGTAAAGTAGAGGAAGTGGTGCTACTTTGTCGGCGAATGTAAAATTCTGTGGTAGAGAAGAGGTAAGCGCTGTCTACTGGAAATACAGAATACTTGTGTGATTGAGAAAATTCTATCACTTTGTTTAGCCAAACAGTCAAATGGAGTTGTTTTGTGTAAGTTACTAACTGATTCAGTTGAATATCTTGTAAATACGACTTCTCGATAAACCTTGTAAAGGAGGGGTCAGTCGGCGCTGCAGAAGTCGGAGCGCTGGTGACGTCAAAAGTGTCGTGCTGGGATTGGTCTCGTGGCCAGGACAGAGCAAAAGTTGATTGATGCATCACGAAAAGCAGCAAAACTATTGGTTAAGCACTAAAGAGACGTACCTTGTTCTAATTGGTACACTAGTGTGAACCGCGGTGTGATAGGTTGGTGTTATGGAACAGCAACAGAATAGTACGCGATCTTTTGAAAGACAGGAAGTTTAGAGAAAAATGGATTACTATTACAAAGAGGAAAAGAACAAACCTTCATGGTTTAGGAAATTGAAAAATATGTTTGTAAAGGACAAGGCGATAGTCACAAGAGAGGGAAAATTACTTCCTCCGCCGAAAACGCCTGATTCCTATATGTTGTCAAAATATGGTTAACATACGTGTGTTTGGTTAGAGAATTGGGTAAGGTATACCAGAAATGATGGTGTGTTAGCTTTCCCGGAAGGAAGATCTTTAGATGTGGCACTTTTGAGAAATTTGAGAGAAAAAATGATGAAACTTGACCCAAGACCTAGACCGACTCAGTTTGAAGCTTTAGTTGAATGGGAAGATGAGATGCATGAATTGGAAAGCGAAAGGTTCAAAGAACATATCAGACCAAGAGGTAGATTTCGTAATTTATGGGGAGAGACACATGAGAGTAGAATGCGTAGATGGAGAAATGCTGACATGTGTGATGGCATGTATCCAGTCAGACTAGTGGATGATTATGAAGGGCAGAAATGCACAGAAAAGAGGAAAAATGTAGAAACAGGGAAAGAAGGTTATGGTGACAGTGAATCAGAGGATGCTGTGTTAGAAGAAATATTAAATAGGAGACCGCCACCATATCAACCAGGTTCTTTATGGACTACACCTATTGCTCCACCCGTAGATGAAACAATTAATGAAACCCCACGGCAATTTTCTAATTTTAGAGATGTACCAGTAAGTGTAGAAGTGAGATATAATCCAAGTACTTCAACAACAGAACCAAGACTTGCCGGTACTCCAAAGCAAATTAACGAACTAGAAAATGCATTGACAGAGAAGATACAAGAGCTTACGAAAAACATAGAAGCAGTAACAGTCCCAGTAACGATAGGTCCTGTAATTCCGGTGTTTGAAAAGCAAAGAATAAAAGTACCAAGTTTGACAATCCCTTTATAACAGAGTTTGAAAAAAGTGAAAGAAAATATTTATCCAGATTTGTCAGAAATCAGATGAACAAATAATGTAAATCCGCCTGACTTAACTTTCAATCAGTGTTTACCCTATAAATATGCAACCGGAGCAGAGTCTGACTCTGCTACACCTGAAAAGAGTATAGAGAAAATAGATTTAACACAAACACCTGAAGGACCGTCAGAGCAGGAATTAAGTGATTGGATTAAAACTCTGAAATTAAAAGAGCATGAACCCAAAGTGCTGGATGTAGCAAGATTAAAAGTCAATATGGAAGAATAAATTATTGGAACAATTGGAACAGACAGATTAAAAACGTACCAAGATGATGAACTTATGTTCATGTGTAAAAGCATAACATGGAAAGCGAAGTATGTACATGATCAATTAGAAGGCTTGGCAAATAAATTTGACATAGAATTTGCAAAGAATAAAACATTGCAGAAATCCTATAGAGTGGATTTTTCAGAAAAAGACATTGAAAACATGAATACTGCCGGAAGGTTAACCCAAATAAAAGAATTAATTGTGCTGTTACGGAGATAGGGAGATGAGAATAAATGGAGAGTGAAATGGGCAAAGAAGAAAGAGGAGGCTTGTGATAAATCCACATTAGCGTTTCCAGTCAGAGAAAAAGAGACAGTCGCAAATGAGTTCACTATGAGAGAAATACCTGGAGGAGGATATGTGCATGTTCCTTGGAGTAGACAGGATATATTATCATTTGCAAATGATTTCCCCAGATTGAGAGAAAAGCCAGTAGAATGGTATCGACAGGTAGATCGATTTGTGAAAGTTTCAAAAGTACTATGGGTTGATCTGGGTTGAGTATTTGATATAGTTGTGCAGGCAGATCTGTGGACTGAGTGTAAAATCACTGTGAATTGGCCAAAAGAGGAAAATCCTTAAGAGAAAGTAACAGGTGCCCCATCACCTGAAGTGTTGAGAAAATATGAACAAGTGATTGTGTTTTTGAAAAATAAAATCCCACCAAAAGAAACAGATTGGGTAAAAATAGACAGAACTACACAAGAATTGAAAGAATCTGTACATGCATTTTATGAAAGATTGTTGTTGGTTTGTAAACAATACGGTGGATATGAAGAGTTAAGTGAAAAGGACATGAGTCATTTTATATATCGATTTGTGTATGGATTCAGACCAGAAATTGGAGACATGATTAGGCATAGTATGATAGGATGGCAATCGAGCACTGTAGATGATGTCTTAAGAAAAGCAAAATATTGTAGTGAAGAAATCGATGCCAAACAAAAGAAGTTAAAAGAAAAATCTATGTGGGCAGAAGTGAAGGTAGCAGAACACCTAAGGGTCGATTCCGATCTGGTAAAAAAAAGTCCATAAGAAGCGTATCCGGAGCCCTCTCCGTACGACTCGTACAAACGCCGTACGACCCACCGAGTACGATCCAGACCAGGGCATCAGGACGCGATCCGTACAGTCCATGTCAGGTAAGGGCAATTCGTACAGAAAACGCATACACACCATACGGTGCATATGCCCCATGATCGCAGGGGTACGCCCCGTACACCCAGCGTACCTGGGTTACGGTGCGTACCCCTGCGATCATGGGGGGTACGCACCATACCCCATGTATGCTGGGTGTACGGGGCGTACCCCTGTGATCATGGGGGGTACGCACCATACCCGTGGGGGGCGTTCCGTACCTGTTTCGGCGTGAACTCTGCTTTTACGGCTGTTTTCAGCTCCTGTAAAAAAAAAGGGTCATACGGTGCGTACCCGACACGTATCGTATTTGCTGGGTCATATAAAATATAAACCAGCCGCGAGCCGTACAGATCTCTTGTACAGCGGGTTCCGACGGAGACTCGTACAGGGATTCGAGTCATACGGTCTCTGTATGATTCGTATGGAGTCCGGCGCCTGGTACGAATCTTACTTCGGCGTACGTACGCGGGACGTTGCAGGGTACGATTCGTACGGGAAGAACGCTCCGAACGGCTTTTCGGAGGAGTTTTTCCGAATCGGAATCGACCCCCAAGTGGCACAATTGAAAAATAAAATGAAAGTACTGATGCAAGTCAGGGAAAATTGAAAGGAAATTTCAACAAAACGAAATTAGTAGGAAATATAGAAGAGCTCACGAAAAAGTTCCCTTGTCATAATTGCGGCAGATTAGGGCATTGGAGAAAAGAGTGTAAGTATCCAGCAAGAGTTAATCCAGAAAATACATAATTGAATCTACAGGTGCAGAATGAGGTTATTCAACAGCAACCGCAACAGCAGCAGATAGTTAATCAGCAAAGTCAGGGGCCACTACCGCCACTTCCACACAGTGTAAACCTTGAGAGATACAGTGCAGAGACAGGATTCAGCGGAGGCAAGCAGGTAAATAGATCGCCCAGAGTGAATGTGAGTCCCCAGTATTGGTTACAAGAGAAAGGTGGGAGTGAGTCGGATGAAAGTTTCTAACGGTGTCTGAGAGGGGAAAAAGAGTGTGTGCTTGGAGCCACTCTTGAGGTAGATCAGTCTGGTCCATTTGTAAATGGAAAAGTAAATGATGTAGAAATAACTTTCCTATTGGACACTGGTGCTACCTGTTCTACTGTTAGGTCAGTGGAAGTCCAAAATCTTCCTCTCTCGGGAGACCACATCAGGTTGTAGGCATAGCTAATGGGCAGATTAAAACTTCTTTGACACAACCAGTTGAAGTAGAAATTGGAAATACATGCACCGATTTGTGGTGTGTGTTAGTAGCCCCGTAAATCTGTTAGGATGAGACATTCTATGTAAAATGAAATGTGCCATATACTGTTCACCAGATGGCATAGAACTGCAAACCCTAGATGAAGATAGCCTGTATAAAATGACAATGCAGTACATTAGTGTCCCTCTTAATAGATAAACCTATATCCAAGAAAGAGGTTTCACTTTGGTACAGTCTCCTATTGGACGGAATCGAGGGTGAGTTCCAGTTGCCTGATCTACTGTGGACCGCACATATTACAAATACCAGTGTGGAGAACCTGTGGTTTGAATCCTTCAAGATCATGTGGAACATTGTGAAACAATCTTGGCTATGCCGAAACTACTTGTTCACACTACATAGGGCCTACTATTTGCCCCAGCGTTTATCGAAGTTTTCTGATAATCCACTTGTCTCATGCTCTAAATGCGGCTTGGTAGAAGCTTCAGATGTACACATGTTCCTAGATTGCCCACTTTTATCACCCATTTGGAACTCAGTTTGCCTATCACTTTCCACCTCGCTGGGATCCCAAGTTACATTATGCCTTGCTCTTGTTATTTTTGGTGTTTCTCCAGAGTTTCATGGGCCGGCAGAAAATTTACTTTTCTTTGGTATTTTGCTGGCCAGGAAGGAAATATGTAGGAAATGGAAGGACCCGCTACCTCCTACCTTACTTGGTTGGCGCACCTCTGTGCTACAAACATCGAAGCTAGACCTTTTAAGATCTGGAAATTCGCGCAAGAGAAACTTCTGGAGATTATTAAACTGGTAATGGTCTTTTAATCAGTCTTGGTTTTTTTTTTTTTCCAAGGTCCAATGATTACGCTGCTTGGCACCTTTCCTCACGTTTGACTATACCCACTAAAGTTGATATCGATATAAGAATGGGTATATGAACGCAGCATGTGTCCCTGACGGTCGTTCCAAGGTAGTTTAGTTGGAGTTTGACACCACTTACTGAGGGGCAATTTGGGCGGCTCTTCTGAGAGCCTCTACCAGTCTATCTGTGACAGTAAGTTTAGCTCCACATGCTACTAGTTGGTCACGAAGGGCGAAATATGAGGACAAAAAAAAAAAAGAAAAAAGAAAATGACAAAAATGACAATGCTTATGCTTGAGGCAGAACAAAACAAGTTGTTTCCTGTGTTTGATTGAGAAAAGATACCTGATGAATTGAATTGAAAAGGGTAGTGAAAGAGAAAGTGTGGGATTTCACAGGAGAAGATATTGGGTTGATGAAAGATATAGATCCTGTGAAAGTCTCTGTAAAAGAAGGTGCAAATTACTCGAATATTCCCCAGTACAAAATGACCGCAGAAATAATTGAAGGAATAACCCCAGTGATAAACAAAATGATTGAACAAGGCATACTGAGAGAAATAGGGAGTAGTCCTTGTAATTCACCGATAATGGGATTGAAAAAGCCAAATGGAAACTTTAGAATTGTTCAGGATTTGAGGAAGGTTAATAAAATAGTTGTTCCATGTTGTCCGATTGTACCAAATCCAGCAGTGATTTTATATCTAATTCCCCATGATGCAGAATGGTACACTGTGATCGATTTGTGTAATGCGTTCTTTACAGTTCCATTGCACCCAGAAAGCCAGACAATATTTGCGTTCAGATTCGGAGATCATATTTTGGCATGGTGCCGAATTCCTCAAGGGTACACTGAAAGTCCATCTATCTTTAATCAGTTGCTGAAGAAATCATTAGAAAGTTTGAGCATGCCTGGAGAGTCTGTATTGGTTCAATATGTTGATGATCTCCTAGTGGCATCAAAGATAAAAGATGCATGTGTAACAGATACCGTTGCATTGCTGAATCATTTGGCAGAAGAGGGACATACAGTGTCTCCATCAAAATTACAATTTTGTCAGAAAGAAGTGCAATACTTAGGTCATAAGATTGCCAAAGTAATAAGACAAGTCACTGCAGAAAGAATCAAAATGATACAAGGAATGCAGCCACCAAATACTCAAAGACAAGCGAGAATGCTCCTGGGAATGGTAGGTTACTGTAGACAGTGGATTAGTGGATTCTCACTGATTGCAAAGCCATTGCAGAGATTAACCAGAGCAGATATCAGAGACCCTATAGTTCTGACTAAAACTGAAATGGAAGCATTTGAACTGTTAAAAATTAGCTTAGGTGAAACACCAGCGTTAGGGATGCCTGACTATGAAAAAGTGTTTGAACTGTACTGCTGTGAACGAGAAGGATGTGCATTGTCAGTACTAATCCAGAGACATGGAAAACTAAGAAAGCCAATAGCGTATTTCTCAGCTGTTTTGGACCCTGTTGAAAAGCATTGCCAGGTTGTCTGAAAGCAGTAGCAGCTACAAGCGTCAGTCTGGAACAAAGTGAAGGAATAGTGATGGGATTTCCTGTGAGAGTGTATGTACCTCATTCTGTGGAAATTCGCCTCACTAGGACAAAAACATAGTACCTGACCAACAATAGGATGACAAAATACGAAAAAATAATTCTGGGAGCAGAAAATGTGACAATCTCTAGATGTGTAAATGTGAATCATTCCACATTATTGCCTGATATTATGGAAACTGAAGTGAGAAATGAGGTTGATCACAAATACCTAGATGTTCTTGAATACTGTACCAAACCAAGACCAGACATCAGAGATGAGCCATTGCCTGAATCCGATTATGTGATGTTTGTTGATGGTTCGCGTCTGAGAACAGATGAAGGTGTTTTGAGTGCAGCATATGCCGTTTGCACAGTGGCAGATGTATTGGAAGCTTCTTGTCTGAAAGGAATTTGTTCTGCTGAAATAGCAGAATTGATTGATTTGATTTGAGCATGTGAACTGAGAAAGGAAATCAAGGTTACCATAGTGACTGATAGTCAGTATGGATTTGGGGTTGTCCATGATTACGGACAACTGTGGTCCCAAAGAGGTTATTTGACTTCTGCAGCATCCCCCATACGTAATGCAGAATTTGGGAGAATGTTGATTGATGCAATTCAACTGCCTGACAAAATAGCGGTGGTGAAGTGTGCAGCACATAAAAAGGGGGATGACTACATCACCCAAGGTAACAGGTATGTAGACTCAATTGCCAAATATTGCTCTAAAAATCTTGCATCCATCAATCGGGACTGGGAAAAAGTGCATGTTTCAAGTCCTATAATGCGAACAACTGTAGTTGAAACTTGGCAGAAAGTGAGGCAAATGCAGGAAGAAGCTGATGAGGAAGAGAAAAATGTCTGGTTAAAATCAGGATGCTGACAAAGAGAGGAAAATGAAATATAGGTTTACAAAGATGAAAGACCAGTAATGCCCGATAGCATGATCTCAAATATGGCCAAATGTACCATGGTCAAGCTCATATTGGGAGAGATGCTATGCTTTGTCTATTCAGACAGACTTGGTACAATCCAAAGTTCAGAATGATTGCTGAAAGCTTATATCAGAGATGCCTTGTATGTCAACAGTTTCATCCAAACAGAAGAACCATTGTGAGTTTGGGAACCAGAGGACGGGAGGGAGGTTCATTTATACGAATGCAATTGGATTTCATTGAGCTTACTACTTGTAACAGACTCAGATATGTTTTGGTGATCATCTGTTTGTTCTCCCGATGGGTAGAGGCTTTTCCCACAAGAGGGAATGATGGGCTAACTGTTGCAAAGTTACTTCTACGTGAAATCATCCCTAGGTTCGGTTTCCCCGTGACGATCGAGACTGATCGTGGCCCACATTTCCAAAATGTACTCATACAAATGGTATGTGAAGCACTGGACATTCGCCAGAAACGTTATTGTGCTTACAGACCTGAGGCTTCAGGAGTAGTTTAACAGGTAAATGGAACAATTATAAACAGGATTGCTAAAATGTTCCTGGCAACAGGACTGAAGTGGCCAGATGCCTTGCCACTTGTTTTGATGACCTTAAGAAGCATATCTGACAGAAACACTGGATTGAGTCCACACGAGATTTTAATGGGCAGGGTGATGAGACATTTGTACCAGCTGATAAGTTGTTCACAATAAATGATGACATCATACTGGCTTATTGCAAAAACCTGTCTGACGTGGTGACTTCTGTGTTCCAACAAAAATCACAATTAGGGAGTGAAGAGGTGGTGCTGATCAGCACCAAGGTGGACGCACCCTCCTCCAGTAAATGGTTCAGATAATCAAAAAGGTCCAACCTCAAGTAGTTAACTGGGAGTCCAGATATTGTTGGCATACACAGTGTTTGTTAAAATACCCCTCACACACCAAAAGGGCCCTTGGTGTCATGCTTCATCATCGGGGTCTTCCCGTTCTGCTGCGGGATGGGGCGTGCTACGACTAGCGACTACGCTGGAGTACCTTAAAAAATTGTGAGTGCTATGTGAGTTGGAGTGAGTGTAGGTAGGGTCAGGGGTGTTTAGAAAAGTGAATCTAAAATGATACCTGGCTTTGTGAAAGCAAAAAACTATTTATTAGTCACAAGCTGGTATTGTTAAAAAAGGTGTAGCGGAGACTGATAGGCTTGACAATGAGCTTAATCTCCTAGTGGCGTCAACATGTTTCAAGGCTGAACGCCTCTTCGTCAGGACGGGGTCTGATCCCTCTATCACTCACTAATGTTGATTCACAGTATGTGCAATGTGTATATACAGGTGAAGATAATCTATACCTATGTGGTATGTATTAATTCCTATAGTGTACAGTCCTATCAGTATTGCTGAATAGTGGGCCTGCAAGAAACAAGGAAGAGCACGTGAATGTTTTTAGCACGTATCCCTAAGTGCAATAGGTCTCCTAAATTAGGAGAATTTTTTTTACAGTGACATAGAAACATGTCCTTGGTGGGCCATGACAATACTAGGTCCAGGGTTTTTTGTTAAGGGATGAAGAGACACACTTATATGTTGTTAATAAACACAAAACACAACATAGACATATATGTAAAAAGATGGGGACAAAGATTCCAGGTTGACAAATAGAGGTAAACATTGCTAGATGCATACTGTCACAAGCAGGGGTTAATGCCCCATGAGCCGATAGGGATGAGGGGTAAATGGAACTTCCATCTGTGCTGATTAAAAATATAGCAAGGATTTGTGCCTGGAGTAGTGGAGATTATGGCACACAGGACAAAAATGAGTCCTCAGCACTCCCTATCTCGGCTATGCCGTACTTACTAGGCCACGAATAGTTCTCGCATCCTCCCTCATTCTCGGCTTCCGTGTTGTGGCCGGTACGAAGGGGGATACCCTTTATATACTGCTTAAAACTGGTCTTAATTGATTAATTACGTGCACCTGGGTTTGGTCAGCAGGGGAAGTAACCATGGTGACTGGCGATAACTAAGGCTAGGTTGACTTTAAGCGCCATCTTGGAATGGTGACTGGTGATAACTAAGGCTAGGTTGACTTTAGGCGCCATCTTGGAATGGCGATAACTAAGGCCAGGTTGACTAACGGCGACATCTTGGAATGGTGACTGGCGATAACTAAGGCTAGGTTGACTTTAGGCGCCATCTTGGAATGGTGAAAAAAATTGGGTGTACAATTCTATAAACTTGCCAAACAATGTGGGAAGTATGCTATGAGGTCCCTCCGTTTGTTAATGAGGCTATGTACAATGGGTAGTGTAAAAGATAAACCATGGATTGTGACTCCAAACACGGGATGATCAAAAAGGGGATCAGTTGCGCAGATAGTTTGTCATCGTTTTGTGTGTATGATTGGTAGTCTATAAATGAAGACCCATGTTTTGTAGCTCCAAACTCGGGGGTGATCATTACAGGTTCAATTGCGCCCAGGGTATGTCATCGTTAAGTCCAGTGATGTGAGTGCCCAGACGGAACACCCATCGCTGTTCTTTTTCCAGAAGGTTCTTATCAGTTTTGAAGGACTCAACCACTGTCCAGTGTAGGTCCTGCGTACTGTGTCCCATCAAGAGGTAATGGGTGGCCATTTTTGTAGTTGTACCTTGACGGGTCTAGAAGTCATTCCAATGTATTCTTTGCACACGGGCAAGTGATGAGGTAGATCACATTGCGACTATTGCAGTTTGTGAATGCCCGTTGTTCCCAGTTTGTACCGTTAGAAAAATGGATCGTCCTACTCCTACTGGTCAGTTCGCAGTGGGTGCAGGTACCACAAGGATGGTGCCCTCCCACATCCGCTAGTTTGGGTGGACCGTTTTCCACAGGGGTTCTAGGTCTGCTATGGACCAATATGTCTCTAAGATTTCTCCCTCTTTTATGGGAGAACATAGGTCTTGGGAAATTCAAAGAACCCCCGTCAAGAAACCTCCAGTGTTTGTTCACTATTTTAGTGATTCTGTTAGAGTTCGAGTTGAAGGTTGTTATTCAGATGGGGTGGGTCTCTGGTTCCTTAGGAACTGTGTCCTCGAGAAGGGCCTCCCTATTGTTATTCCTTGCTCTTTTGAAACCTTTTTTAACAATAGTTGTGGGATAATTTCTGTTTAGTAGTTTCCTTTCTAAATCCACTGCCTGGTTCTTAAACTCCGTGATGTCAGAGCAGTTACGCCTGAGGCGAAGGAATTGCCCGTAGGGCAGATTATCCCGTAGGTGTCTCGGGTGGAAGCTGCTGTAGAGAAGAAGACAGTTCTTAGCAGTTGGCTTGAAGTGCGTACATGTGTGTAGTCTACCCTGTTTGGGGTAAATGTTTAGGTCTAGGAACACAAGGTTCTCATTAGATGCAGTATGCGTAAATTTCAAAAATGGATCTTGCAGGTTCGACCAGGTCATGAAATTGTTTACTGATTGGATATCACCCTTCCAGATCACTAGCACATCGCCGATGTACCTTTTCCATGTGACCACATGACTGTGGAAGGGGTTCTGTGCGTGCAGGATTTTGGTCATCTCTAGGTGGTGGACATAGAGACCGGCCAGGCTAGGAGCAAATGTGCTTCCCATGCTGGTCCCATGTTTCTGGAGGTAATATGTGCCTTCATACATGAAAAAGTTACTCTTGAGAGCCAGAGAGATGCATTCCAGAACCACATGCCTGGGGGTCTGGACGAGGGAGGATGCGAGAACTATTCGTGGCCTAGTAAGTACGGCATAGCCGAGATAGGGAGTGCTGAGGACTCATTTTTCTCCTGTGTGCCATAATCTCCACTACTCCAGGCACAAATCCTTGCTATATATTTAATCTCCACAGATGGAAGTTCCATTTACCCCTCATCCCTATCGGCTCATGGGGCATTAACCCCTGCTTGTGACAGTATGTATCTAGCAATGTTTACCTCTATTTGTCAACCTGGAATCTGTGTCCCCATCTTTTTACATATATGTCTATGTTGTGTTTTGTGTTTTTTAACAACATATAAGTGTGTCTCTTCATCCCTTAACAAAAAACCCTGGACCTAGTATTGTCATGGTCCACCAAGGACATGTTTCTATGTCACGCAAAAAAAAATTCTCCCAATTTAGGAGACCTATTGCGCTTTGGGATACGCGCTAAAAACATTCACATGCTCTTCCTTGTTTCTTGCAGGCCCACTATTCAGCAATACTGATAGGACTGTACACTATAGGAATTAATACATACCACATAGGTATAGATTATCTTCACCTGTATATACACATTGCACATACTGTGAATCAACATTAGTGAGTGACAGAGGGATCAGACCCCGTCCTGACGAAGAGGCGTTCTGCCTCAAAACATGTTGACGCCACTATGAGATAAAGCTCATTGTCAAGCCTATCAGTCTCCGCTACACCTTTTTTAACGATACCAGCTTGTGACTAATAAATAGTTTTTTGCTTTCACAAAGCCAGGTATCATTTTAGATTCACTTTTCTAAACACCCCTGACCCTACCTACACTCACTTCAACTCACATAGCACTCACAAATATTTAAGGTGCTCCAGCGTAGTCGCTAGTCGTAACACGCCCCGTCCCGCAGCGGAACTGGAAGACCCCGATGATGAAGCATGACACCAAGGGCCCTTTTGGTGTGTGAGGGGTATTTTAACAAACACTGTGTATGCCAACAATATCTGGACTCACAGTTAACTACTTGAGGTTGGACCTTTTTGATTATCTGGACTTCTGTGTTCCATCAGGTGGGAACTGAATCAAACATGAAAGAGAAAAGTCCAGCTCATGACCTAGTTCCTGGAGACTGGGTACGCATAAAAGTACACCGCAGAAGAAACTGTTTGGTGCCTCGTTGGCAGAGACCAAGACAAGTTATATTGATTAGCACCACTGCAGTTAAATGTGCTGGAGTAAAGAGATGGGTACACACAAGCCATACTATCCATGTGCCTGAGCCTGAAAATCCAAACGAAGAAGGTGAAAGCACAACTGATTCTGACTCTGAAGGTGAACCAGAGAGTTGTCCAGATACTGAAGATCGACAGGAACGTCAATATCTGGAAGTATCAGATGCTAGCTCTGCGTCTGAAGGAGGAGGAGAAATTATTGAAGTACCGAGTTCTGAAGATCAATCTGAAGATCGAGAATTGGTAGAGAATAACACCAGTAAGGACACTGAGCAAAGCAAAGATAAAACTGGTGATCAAGAACATACTGAAGAACAGTCTGAAAGTTCTGGAAGCAGGGACGAAAATCCTGACACTGGAAAAGAAGGAAAAACTCACAATAAGGATGAGATTCCAAGTACCAGCTATAGAGATGTTCCTAACAGAGTGAAAGAACTGTCAAAAGAGAAAACAGACTCTGACAAAGAGAAAGACGTTGTAAAGTTTGTCATAAATGAAACTGTCGAAGAGACTGAAAGTGAAACTGACGACAGTGAAGATGAAACTCCATTAAGAAAGAGTTCAAGAAAAAGGGTTTGGAGAGTGGAACATAACACCACGGAGCCTAAGACAAAAAGATTTAGCAAGAGAGATAATTGGCCTAAAGGAAATGATGGACTAAGATTTAAACTGGTTAACAAAGAAAGAAAACGAGATGACCAGGTTAATGAAATAACTAGTCAGAGAGAATGATTGGGAAAAATAATAGAATTTGTCCAGAGGCCAAAAAGAGTGAGAAGACCAAATCAGAAGTAAACATCACCTGAATGGACATACATAATATTGCCTTCAATTGAAGAAGTAAACAGCAGTTAATAGAATCTGAACTGCACAAAGACAAATGATCAAAGTGAGTTAAGAACTGAAGCACAGAGAAAAGTGGTAATTTATTAAAAAGATAAGGTAAAGGTAAAACCTAAAATCCTGTTAGAAGAGAAGGCATTGTAAGTGAAAAATAAAATAGGTGACACAAGGTTGAAGCAAACTTGTTAGAAAAATTTGCTGTGTAAAAAATAAAAAATAAATAATACAATGGTTAACAATGAGCATAAAACAAAATGTTCTATTTTTAGAAAATGGTGTAGATCATGTCTAATATGTACTGGGCTACTAATATTGATATGGATAATTTTGGCTATTGTCATTCCTTTTAAGGATAACTTAGTGAAGTTAAAACATTATGTGAGTTCAAGTGAACAAAATGTGGAATCAATGTCTAACAAGCAGCATGTATATAGGCCAGAAATACACCAGGATAGTTCTATTAGTGATTTCACCAAAAATACGTTTTCAAGATTATTGTCTGAATATGTCAGGACAATGGATGCTAGCGACTGTTATGTGTGTGTAAAGTTGCCTGCATCTGTTTCCGAGGGGGTGACATATCGCCACCTTCCACTTACATATGGAGTCACGTGTAGTGTGATTGCAAACCTGTTTTATTAAACAGGTAAACTAGAATATCATTATTCTAATTCGGATGAAGTTTTTGCAAATTTGAAAATTGATAATGCACTGAATAAGAAAAAGCCTGCCACAGTTCTGGGAAAATTCTTTTTAGAAATAGATGAATTGAGCCATGATTATGCATTTAAAAATAATTTGACATGTAAAATGAGAGTGGAAGAAAATGCATTTTTAGATATGGTTGAGGAAAGGCGAATTGCCTATAAACGTAAAGAAAAAGTAAAGCATGAGAAATCCAAATATTGGACATTTAATGACGAGAATCTTGATGAAAGAAATGTGAATGTAGCAATAAATATAGACACTCCATTGTTAGGAAATTCTAGGGGGTTGGAGATTTAAAGGGGGAGGAGATCCAGTTTTTCCTGGTATTTATTTCATTTGTGGAAAGAAGGCTTATTATAGATTACCTGACCACTGGTATGGGACTTGCTACGTGGGTTTGGTCTTTCCTAAAATTTTTCATCTAGATAGAGGTACTAATGGCATTCATGAGATAGATAAACCTTTTAGTTGTTGAAAAAGGGAGAGTGTCCTAGAAATAATAGGTGATGTTTTTGGAGCACTGATACCAGCAGTGGGAATATCTTTTAATGCAAATCGAATTAAAAAATTGTCAACGATAGTAGATTGTTTGTCAACAGACACAGCAGGTGGATTCTTAATGGTAGACACCGAAATGATTGCTATGAGGACTATTGTAATGCAAAATCGTCTTGCTCTTGATATAATATTAGCAAAAGAAGGAGGAGTTTGTGGAATTTTGAAAGTACAGCACTGCTGCACCTATATTCCAGACAAAAGTCAAAACATTGAAAAGTACATTACAAATATTACAGAATTGCATAGAGAAATTGAACCACTGGAGGTTGATGGTATTCTTGAACGACTTGGTAAAAGTCTTTCAGCAGTTGGAAATAGGTAGTTCCATTATAGGCAAAATACTAATTCCAGTAACAGTGATAGTATTAGCGATTTTAATGATAAGATTATGTTGCATATACAGAAAAAGAAGGAATGTTAGAAAGTCATTAAAGAAGATAATCCAAGAAAAACGAGAAAGAGAAAGAGAAAAAGGTGATGTAGAAATGGAGGAGTTCCGAGAAACTATTTTTAAAGAGACCAGAGAAAAAGATACTAAAGTATAAATACATACTAATCTGAAAAATTTGAAGCATGTTCTGATAAAATGTGCTAAATTTTGGGAGATATTTGGTGATAAAGGGGGGAGGGAGTTGATGGATCAAGGTGAAGAAACAAAATTTTGTGTACCTCTTGCAAAATCACACTTCCATAAACATAAATTGAACTAATTGAGTGATGTGTGTAATTATTTAACTTAGAATAATAAATGCACCTACACTAGTACACGTGGGAACTAATTTTGATTATGTTGCAATCATAATCATAATGAACTAATTATGTGATTTTGTCGTGTCCTAAACTAATAAGCAGCTTTGAAGTAATGAAATGCAGCATAAATGTGCTTTTTGTTTACGTATTTTGTGGCAAAACGTGGAAACAGGTGAGTATATTATGCCTGAATGTTGCTTATTTGCTAGGTAACTACTAATAGGGAAAACCTTAGTAAGGGGGGAGGTAAACAGAAGGGTTACATTTCCAAAATTAACGTTCGTTTGTGTTTGTTTCTATGATAGTTCCCATTCTGGCCTGGGAGGCCTAGCAAAAAGAAGGCTGACTTATTAAACTGCGAATAGAAAATTAACTGAGCATGCGCAAGCCAAAGTCTGAGTTCGAATGCGCGCTGCTGGTGCCTGGAGTGAATGCAGTTCAAGGACGATGTGGCCTGGAAATCTAGATGGCTGCCAAAAAGGATGAGCACAATGGTTCTGAACGTGAGAAGATCACGTGAAGTTGCTAGTTGAGAACAGGACTAGGCTGGACATTGCCCAAAACAATGACCCTTTTAAAAATCTAGCTGACGGAAGAATAACAAATATTGTAATTATGAGGTGATGCTCATCCACCCCAAATTGTCCAATCAGAACTTGAATTTAGGCTCAAAGTTACTCTTTTAGATAGACAGAGCGAGTGAATAAGGTATAAAAAGTGATGGTTTTAGAAAGGGAAAAACTTCTTTTCGATTTCCTACCAAGATGCTGTCCGTATGCTGATTTTTCCTGAGATGTAAGACTTTGAATAATTTTTCTATTTCTTCTGAATGAGGTCTGAACTTTAGGTGAGATTATCAGTCAGGGAAGTTAGGAGAAGGGATGAATTTTGGGAATTATCTGTCTTTTGCTAATACTTGCATTTCTGAAATCTAAATATAATGTCTATTTCAGAATTTTCTAAAAATAAATGAAATTAACTGTTTTGAAATAAAATCCTTATTTTCCTTTCAATGCCGTTTTTGAATACAGAAATAAATAAAGTGAATACACTTTTAGACATGTTAAATTTGCTTTTAATACAAATTAGATAAATGGAGAATTAAGCTGGTCTTGAGTTTTCCTACTCCTAATTTTTTACTAGCAGATTCGTCGACCACAGTGGTGGCGTGTCTAAATAAATGTTTTGTTAATGAAAACCATGGTAAAACTCGTTTAAACTGCAGTTGTAAATAGTATATATATTCAGTTATAGTTTAGACACTCCACTATGATAAAGCAGCTCTCCTTTGAATCTCACCGATCCATGAAGTAGGGTGTAAGTGTTTTGTGAGTGACTCGCGGTGTTATGGGCCCCACTGTCGATTATATGTATTGATTTTGTACTTCAGGGAAAGGTGCCATGGTTTTAGAAATTATTTCAGGAGAACCGCTGCATCAAATGAACAGTAATATGACAAGCCTGCGAAGAGAGCAAAAGTACATATTGGAAGTAGTGGAAGAGAAAAAGCAGCATACACGTGGGATTTGGTGCATCTGCAATGTGTAAACTTCATTATTAAGGCCTCTTCTGGAGTACTGTACAAAGCTATGCAGAGCACCGAAATAGTGTGTATCGATCTGCTTTCCTCATCTGTATTATAGCTCCTTATCGTATAAGCCTCGCTTGGCATATTATGTACTGCTTATGGTACTTGAGCCACCGTCTAGATTATTATGCTCGTTTGCGAGTGCCATATGTGTGGCTTCCCCCCCTCATATTATGCCCCAATCTGGAAGCCATTTTAGCCCGTCGCATATTTAGTCTCCATCATATTTGGTCTTTTGCAGTGTAGTGTTTAATACTGAAAGTTATGTCTGTTGTACAGTGTCCAGTTTCATTGGTGTCATAATCAATGGTGAATGGCTGAATTGCTAGGTTAAATAATTTTAGGTGGATGGACGATAAATAGAACTTGAATAAATGGTCAATGGATGGTTAACAAACAGTGAACTGACAATGAATAATGGGTGAATGAATGGTGATTGGATGCTGGATAGATGCTGAATAATGAATGGATAGTTAATCTTTGGAGAATTGAATATGGCTTTAAGATTTAAGACAGGTGGATTATGAATGGCTGGCTAATACTGAAAGGAGTTTTTTTTTTAATCTGTTTATTGATTTCTTCAAAAAGTACAAAAAAAGAAACATCAATTGACAACCATTAACTGAGACCATTACATCCTCACATACATCGTCAGTTCTTACATAGTACATTTCCCTTCTTTACAGCCGGTTCCTCAAGGGCAACATATATCAATGTAGTAGTAAACATGTATTTTTATGCAGTGTTTTAATTTGCAATCCCTCATCTGTTTCTAATGTTCTTATATAATCCGTGAAGAATCTCCAGTAATCCTTTGGCCTGGATCGGGTCGGTAGCTCCTCCTCATATGTCAAAAGCCTATCTATGCATCTAGTCATATCTCGTAACCATTGGGACTTTTTAGGCGCATTTTTACTGTTCCAACATTGCGCAATTTGGCGTTTAGCTAACAGCAATGATATGGCACAAAATTTGTGTTTTTCTGCTTGTACTTGTGTTAGTAGACCCAATAAGCAGGTTCTCACCGAGCATTCTATTTCCGCCCCTACCATAACAGTGAGTTTGGCTGTGATTTCCTTCCAAAATTCTTGTATTTTCGTACAGCTCCAAGCTAGATTTACAAAATCAGCTCCATCACCCCCCCACACCTTTTGCATGTTGCCTCTTCTTGTAAGCCATATCTTTGTAGTTTGACTGGTGTGTAATATGCCTGGTGGATATATTTGTAGTGTATGATGCGCAAATTGCCGTTGGGAGTGAGTATTTGTACTAATGCACATGTTTGCTGCCATTCTTTCTCCATTAGAGGGTCTACTAGCCATGAATGCCATCTCGATTTAGCCTTATCAGTATTATATGGAATTTCTGCCTGTGCTGTTGAGTATAATCTTGATACCAGGTGTGATGTATCCAAGGTCGTTACTATGAGCTGGAGTGTATTTAGGCTCTCCGGTTCGCAGGGGAAGGTTGGGTATAACTTCTGCATTGCTCTTTGCAGTCTGTAATATGTAAAGCGGAACAGTAGCGTCTTGTTTTGGATGTACGTCAGCTCCTCCGCCCCTCTAATCTCCCCTTCATGAAAGAGATCTCCCATTTTGTCTATGCCTACCTGGCGCAGTAGATCCATACCCACCGTTTCACCAGTGACTGATAATTCCAGATTATGGTGTAATGGCAATGCCGGCGCATATAGTGGGACCTTATGTGCCAGGTGCCCTAGTTTTTGCCATGCTTTTGCCGTGGTGTCAATAGTATTTATGTCTTCTGAGTGTAAAGGCGGTCGTCTATGGGTCAGAATTGCCGTCAGTGGTATCGGCGCCGCGTCCCCCTCTTCCACAGCTGTGTGTTTAAGATATGGCACCCTATGGTACCAGTAGGCAGCATACTGTGCTTGGGCGCATAAATAATACAATAAGAAGTCCGGCACCCCAAATCCTCCCCTGTCATAGGGCAGTGTTAGTGTTCTGAGGTCTATGCGTGCCTGTTTGCCCGCCCATATCAGCTGTAACACTAGTGATTTTATGTGTTTAAAAACCACCCCTGGGGGCGGGATGGGAATGTTGTTAAAAAGGGAGAGGAATTTAGGCAGGATATTCATCTTTACAATCGCAATGCGATCTGCTAACGATAGTGGTAGGTGCAACCAACGTTTAATTTTGTCCTCAAGCTTTGAGATAGAACGTCCATAATTTGAGCTTATTACCACTGCCGGGTTTCTATGGTACCATACCCCCAGGTATCTTATAGGGTCAGTCTGCCAGTCTAACGGGAATTCAGTTTCATGTGGCGTGGTCGTGTTTGTCAGGGGGATGATTGATGATTTAGACCAATTTATGGCCAAACCAGAGTGCCTACCAAATTTTATGTATTCCCTTAATAGAGGGTCTAGATACTTCTCAGGATCACATACATACAAAAGCATGTCGTCTGCATATAGGGATATGTGTAGGGGTCTGGATGGGAATTGTAAGGCCGAGGGTTTGTGTTTCTGTCTGACAAGGCAAGCTGGCGGTTCCAGGGCTAGCGCAAATAACAACCTGCCGAGTCCCTCTTTCAATGACAAATGCATCCGATATATACCCATTTATTCTCACTCTTGCCCTCGGCTTCGTGTACAATAAGGACACCCACTGAATAAATATCTGGGGGAAGCCCATTCTCTGCAGTATAGATAGTATGTAGCGCCATTCTATGGAATCGAATGCCTTGGCGGCATCTAGCATGACCGCCACTGCCTTCGTAGATGGTGTAAGATAGTGGGAGAGGGCAAACAGTGTCCTAGTATTATGAGATGTGGCTCTTGTCGGTATAAACCCTGCCTGATCAGGGAGCACCAGATTCGTCATTAGTGGCTGTAAACGCATTGCTAGTATTTTTGCTAAAATCTTTGAGTCAACATTGATCAGAGATAAGGGCCTATAGGATTCGCATATCTCTGGGTCCTTAGTCGGTTTCAAAAGGGCTATAATTACCGCTTCTCTAAGAGTTGGTGGTAGTTCTGCTTGATCAAATGTGGCGCCATACATGGCTACCAGATGGGGAGCCAGTATGTCGACATACTTTTTATAGAATTCGCAAGTGAATCCGTCTGGGCCGGGAGCTTTCTCATTCGGTAAGGACTGTATTACTTCTGTCACTTCCTCTACCGTTATTGGCAACGCCAAGTATTCCCTCTGACCATCTGATAGCCACGCAATGGTTATGTCTTCGAGATATGTCAGAACTTCTGTAGACGAAGCTGTGGACTGCGATGTATATAATGCACTATAATTGTCCACAAAGCATTGAATATATCCTTCTCCTGCGTCTTCAGCGTGCCATCCTCCGATTTTACTTGTAAGATTGCTTTATGTCCTTTACCCTCACATATTTTAGTCACCAATATTCTCCCTGGCCTACCCCCTTCCCCAAAGTTCCTGGCTACTTGTCTTTTATTAATATATTTTAGCTCATCCTCGATGTAGGTTTGATGTTCTGTGTTTAATTGTCGCAAGTCTCCTAACAGTGTTGGGTCATATGAACTTTCATAAGTCGCCTCCAGTTCTTTCATACGCTCCTCACATCTCCTAATTTGCTGCCTTATGTCCCGCAAGATACCCCCTGTGGTACCCATGCAGACTCCTCTTATTGTGGCCTTAAACGCCTCCCATAATAGCCCCGGATCCTCGACTGCTGCTTCATTTAACTGAAAATATTCTTTTATCGCCTTATGAATAGTGTCAGCATACACTGTGTCTGTTAGTGCTTGAGCGTTGAACCTCCATTGAAATGGGGGCGGCAAATAGTGTGGTATTTGAAGCTTCAGTAGAATCGGATTATGATCTGACAGCGTTTTAGGAAGAGTACGCAATTCCTCCGACCACAACACAATGTTATCAGTGCCTAGCCAGTAATCAATACGGGACCAGCTGTTGTGGATCACATTCACGTGCGTCGCCCCTGGTATGTCTGGGTATGTGTGTCTCCAGAGGTCTGTCAACGATATATCTTTCATTATATCTAAAACTTTCGCCCTAGCTTTCTTGTGCGGTTCTGCCGAATTTGTAGATCGGTCTACGTGGTCCACCAGGGCTATATTCAAATCCCCCCCCCATATGATCTGTGTATCTTGCAGTGCATGCATGTGATCCCACAGTCCCTGAAAAAATTCCGGTGCGTCCACATTTGGCCCATATATGTTCACCAAAGTCATTTTCTGCCCTCGTAATGTCCCTGAGACTATAACGTACCTACCATTTGGGTCCGATATCACCTCTCTTGTTATGAAATTCGTGCCCTTCCGAATCAATGTTATTACCCCTCTTGAGTATGATGAGTAATTGGCTGTGTAGGTTGATTCCGCCCATCTCGCCCCAATAGTCTGATGTGTGTTAGGCGCTATGTGTGTCTCCTGTAAGAAAGCTAAATCAATTTCCCCCCTATTCAAGCAATCAAATATCTGCCTAATTTTCTTGGGCTGTGTAAAACCTCTCACGTTCTACGTGAGGAGGTTTAAGTGGGCTCTACCGGAACTCTTCACATTGTGCGCAATTTAGTGTTCAAACATATAAGAATCACAGTTCTAGTGTAAGCTTGTCTTAACTCGTAATTGACATGATGATGTTTGGTTTCAATTGTCCTTGTTACCTTCTGCCGTACAACATGCAGAACAACAATGCATCCCAAATGCCCTGGTCTCTGAACTTGAACAACACCCTGCCCCCACCCCTTCCCACTCACTTCAGCAACCCAATCCTGCCGAAGCCGCATACCCCATGTAACACCCCTCCGTAACATAACTGATGTGGGGATCACCCTTCCTGAGGTCCGCTGAGGGCACACCACACCACCCAACTGAATGGATGGGGGCAGACCTGTTCCTCGATGCCTAAACGGGCAGTGCAGGATATTCCCCAATGCCACATAATACAACAGCATGCATTGATTTCGATCATTTGACAGTACCCCTTAGTAACTCTGATCTATGCGCCCAAGAGACTGTCCGTGATTAACAAGAACATGTTTGTCACCAGTTTAGGCTTTAGCTACTGAATGCAGAACAATTAGTCACCTAGCATCAACATATTACCTCCAACATTATGTACATCCCAATGACGGTGCTATATCCGTATTGCACCCCTATATTTCAACATCGTTGCCCCCATAGTGTTCAACTGTAACATTCAGGTCTCATCTCGGTAGCAGTCTGTACCCTCCATACAGGGCTAGTTACAACATCAAGCAAATTCTCATGTTCCCGACTATGAATCACTCGGTCCATACGAATCTGCACCTCAGTGTTCTCTGCCCCATTACTTATGGCTATTCTCAAAGGAGACCAGTGCGCTTAAAGTACAACAGGGTCGTCTCGTATGTCCCGTACATTGCTCAGAGACCCCGTCGGTGTCCCCTTCATAGCCCACCACTGGGAGAACAATATCCATCTCTTTACCACCAATATTTGACCTTACCGCAGTATTTCCACACAGTTTCTTTCCTGCTATCAACCGCTCAGTCCGAGTCCTGCTGTTGATCTCTCCTTGCTGCGGCCTTATTCTGTTTCGATATTCTTTTTACAAAGTCTTGTGCTGCTTTGGGACTTGTTAGAAGTATTGATTTCCCTTCCCACGTTACTTTCAGACGGGGTGGGTACAGCATAGCATAATTTATTTGTAGGTAACGTAGTTTCGCTTTCACCGCTGAAAATTCTCTCCATGCTTGTTGGACTGCCACGGTATGATCAGGGTAAAATTCAAGTTTGTTTCATTGATGCGTGATCGGTCCTTTTTCTCACGCGAGTCTCAATATATTATCTCGGTCCCTGTAGTACAAAATTCGCGCTACAATTGGCAGAGGTGTAGCCCTGCTGGCGGTTTAGGTGCCAGCGACCGGTGCGCTCTCTCGACTATGAAGATTGATGATAGTGCTTCTGCTCCAAATATGTCTGTACATAGCTTGTCAACGTATGAATCCATGCGGCCTGTGTTTGTCGTTTCTGGCAGCCCCGTTATTCGAACGTTGTTGTGCCTGGATCGCGCCTCCAACTCCTCCGCTTTGGCCTTTATGACGTCCAGAACTCGTTCCATGCCAGTGCACTTGCTGGTAGTTGCGTGCGCCTCGTCTTCCACCTCTGATATGCGTGTTTCTGCCGTCTCCAGCCGTTCGCTGTGTTTTTCCATTTTGGCCGCCATGCTGTCCATACGACACGTCAAATGATCCAACTTCCCATTTATATCTTGTAAATTTGACTGTATGGCTTGTAATATTTTTTCCATATTGCTACTTGCTTGTTGTTCTGTGGGGGCTTCGCCCACTGCCTGTTCTTAGGTGCACTTTGGCGCCTTTTTTGCCTCAAACGTTATTTTGGGTTGTTGCTTGTCTGGTCGCACCATGGTGGCTACTTGCGTTGCTTCGACTATGCTGATGTGTGCCGCGGAGCGAGTCTGCCTGTTATGCGCCACCGTCGTGGTGCTTGGAGTGGCCTGGGTAGCTATGCCTTAGTTGCAGTGCAAGGCTGTCTGGGGTCCCAATCCACTTCCCCCTCTCTTCACCGGCAGCAGCCCCCAACGCCTCCACCGCTGTAGCAGATCGTATTTGGCGTGCTTGTTGTACCAACTGTATTAGTAGACCACGCTGTGAGGTGACCCGCACCTAGATGCCTCTAGCCTCTTTTTGCTGATACTTGTGCATCAGCACATCACCAGATCCCCACATGTTGTGATTTCACCTTTATGTTGCGTATACTCCACGTTCTGTCAGCAGTGCTGTCCGCTAATAGCCATACGTTTGTCAGCGCTTCAAACTATTCTTCCCAGACATCACCAAGTCTTCCAGCCGCTTTGCTTTGTCCACACTTGTGCCTCCCAGCCCGCATGCCGTTGCCTCCAACGTATATACCTTTCTGTGTGCTGTTTGCAACCGTCGGTTTAGCCGCGCCTCCCCAGCTCCACTCTTCACCGCCAGTACATGTAGTTCTGATGATAGGGATGGCAGCCCCCGGCACCCAATATCACGAACCTCGTTTGCAGCGTAGTGCCGATTATTTACAGTTCTGCATGGGTTTATCCCAAAGCTACGGGCGCCGCCATTTTGTCCGACCCTGCCGGTTTAGCTCTTTACTTCTCGGCATAACGCGGTGCGTAAACTTGAGCTTACCGCTGTGTCGCCGCTGCACTGGTGCTGCATCAGTCTATCGCTCTCCCTCTCGAGGCCAGATAATGTCATTCGGTAGCATACTTAGAGCCGATGTGAAATCTTTCAGGTCGTCTCGCTTCCGATGTCCGCCATTTTACTCTCCGGGCATTTCCAGTCTCCGCAGCTAAAAACGCTAGTATCCGCCGTTCTTTAATCAGCCTAGTTAGTGCGCATTAGTCCTGGCACCTTCCCATGCATGTTCCGATGGTCGGGTCCGTTAATTTTGGGCATTGGGTATCTCAAATCCCGTAATGTTCGTGTCTGCCCTGCGGAGCTGCGATCTCACCCAGCCATTCCGCTGTGTGTCCCCTAGCGCCTCCCAATACTGAAAGGAGGTTTGAGAGGGGTTTGATGCTTAATTGATGGTGAATGTCTTGGTTTACGTCTTTTTTTTGTTTGAATCTGTTTTATAAAATTTTAACAAAGTTAAGTAGATTTCTTACCAGGATAAGATACATTTCCATTGATACATAAATACAGCATGCAGATCATTAGCGAATCCCGGTGTGTTACAGAGTGCATGTTACATTATATTGTCCCATTTAATGGAAAAGCAAGCACTTGTTAGTACCAAAATGATAGTATGCCCATGGTGACTCAGTATGAAACATGTAAGATGCTCATGATGGGCCAGCTGTAGGCCCGTAGCAAATAAAGATGATAGAGGAGTGTTGGACTTGGCCCTTTTGCAGGGTCATCCCAGAACTTTTTTACCTTCCTCCTGTAATTTTTTCTGACCTGTTGTAGGTCGTTTTATGACTTTGGGCATTTTATCACTGCTGATCAGTTTTAAAGTGCATGTGATCTCTCTTGTAAACTTGGTAAGATTGGTCTACACCTGTTAGGCATTTTTAATTTACCTGAAAGGCAGTGGTATCTCATATACCCCTGGGTCTGTAAATCAAATGCTACTAGTGGGCTTGCAGCGCTGCTTGTGCCACCCACTGAAGTAACCTTTCAAACCTGTCTCAGGCCTCTTCCACTGCAGGGCCTGCGCTCGCATTTTACTGCCTCAATGACGTGGTAAAGTGGTTGCCACATCTTAAACTCCCATTTTACTACATATTCTTCACCCCTAAGGTAGGCCCTAGCTAGCCCTATGGGTAGGGTGCTGTGTAGGTAGAACATAGGACACGTGCCTTAACTGTGTGGCATGTCCTGAAAGTGACAAACAGCCTATTTGGTTTCTCCTTGCTGTGAGGCTGCCCTCTCATAGGATTGCATTGGGAATTCCCTAATATGTGCTTCAGTGGTAATTGCTGATCTGTGAAGGATAGCATGAACATGTTTGGGATATTTGGAATAGTAGTGATAAATACAGCTTATTGGTGAAAGCAGATTTATTATTACTATTTTAGAAATGCCACTTTTAGAAGAGGGCATTTCTGTGTGCTTATGTGTCTTTATGCCCTGCCCGGATGTGTATTCACTGTCTGGTTCTGACTGACAGGAGAGATGGATGTGCATTCACTCCAGCCAGTCACAAGGGGGTTGAGGTGTGTCCTGCCTTTCCTGGGTTAATCAGAGCTAGGCTGAATAGACCCTGGCTGAATTTAGAGTAGCGGGAGGAGTTTCCCCTGGCACCTGAATAGGCTTGATCGGCATTTTGAGTGGTGGGAGGGGTTGCACCTGTACCTGAACAGGGATGTGCCTGCCTTCTACAATGCTGTCTCTGCCCCCCTGTGTCGTGTCTGGGGCCAGGGCTTACAATGTGCATGGGGGTGTTGTGCACTTCTAAAATGTTTTTAAAGTGCCCCCAGAACAAAGACTTTTCCACCATAAATACAGGGGCTGTGCCCCATGAAAATTAGAAGACACAGCGTGGACTTAGAACCAGCCTCTGCTGGCTTTCCACACTACAGATGGCCAGGGGACTGCCAGGAGGAACCGCCATAGGACTCCTTGCCTTGTTGTGCTGGCCTGCTGAAAAGACTACCCCTTTTCCTACCAGGATCCTGTGTGCTGGCTGGAGCCTGCTTCCTGCTGGGTGTGTGCCCCAGAGATCTCCTAGGGTCTGTGGTGCCCTGTGTCAATACATTAGTATGTAGTGAAGCGTTTGTGTGGCCAGGTGTAAGCAAAGTGTGTGTTGAGAGGTCTGTGATGATGGGAAGCGCTTGTGAGCGACCGGTGAGTGCTTTTAGTTGACTTACAGGAAGCACTTGAAGAGCGCCATAATACATTCCTTCATGGTTGAGGGAAAATGCATGGTGGGCACTTCTGTAGTCAGCCGTTTGAAATGCAATGGTGAGGAATTGTGCCTATCAGAGAAGCTGCCACTCTATCTGAAGTATGAACACCCCCACCCCTCAGCCAGTTGCTGAAGCAACGAGGGAGCCGTAAGGGAAATAAGCCCGCCTCTCCAGTGAGGAGGCCCTGCACCCGAGGAGGAAGTGGAAGAGCTCAGTGCCCTGGTAGGCAGGGCCAGAGTTCGCCGTCAGAGTGGTGATGTCAGGAGCCCATTGACAGCTCCGGGCCAAGAAAAGCCCTGGTAGCAGGAGAAGATGAGCTGCAAAGACTGCAGCGGCCGTGCTGTTTGACCCGAAGGGGTCCATGACAACCAGAAAGAGTCCGACTCGCCCGGAGTGCGGGTCAGTCTGTTTATTGCGGGCCACGACCAAGGGGGCACCCAGCGAGGTCTCCTTACTGTATGAGGCTGTGTGTTCTGGCAGCGGCTGTCCCTCAGTGCAATTGCGGGCAGCTGCCACTCCATGCCCATACACCTTCTTTTAAGGACCCTACTTTTCCCCTACGATCATTGAAAAGTGAACCCAGGACGAGCCCCCACTGTGATTGGCTCGGCAGCTGCGCCACTTGTCTGTGGTCAGCTGCCTGTCACTATCGTTGGGGGACATGTTGTGTTTCCTCGCAGTACAGAGCTGGTGGGCTATGTTCAGCAGGTAGATCTACATGTACTTTGAAAAATCCTGTGTAAATTGTTGTAGGAGTGCAGGGAAGCTGTACCCTATATGTTTACGAGGAGAGTATGGTGATTTATGTGTTTACATGGTTTTCCCCAAACTGCGTCAGTTTGAGGACCTGGTGTTAGAAGTATTGCCTTATTGTTCATTAAATGTTTATGACAAATGTGCTCTATGTACTACAAAGCAAGTTATGCTCCAAGGGTATCATATGCATTCTTATGACAAGTGCCTAGTGGCACAGTGATATATGTGATTGTGATCTAATGTGTTTTTATGAATAATACAAAGGATATTTTTTATAGCCTTGTGTGGAGTCTCTTTTTGTGGTGTGCTTAGTGTGCCACTGGTGTGTGTGTGTGTTGCGCAAACGCTCTACACATTGCCTCTGGGATAGGCCTGACTGCTCTGGCAAGCTACCAAGGGAGTAAGCAAGGGTCTTCTTTAGTTTGTTACTCCCTTGCCCTGACTAGAGTGGTGGGTTCTGCCTAGCTTAGGTGCACACCCTAACCAACCAGAAACCACATTTCTAACAAGGAGCAATTAATTCCAATGTCCACTAAATCAATAAACTAAATGACCTATTTCAAATTAGAGTCCCCATGGCTCCTTGCTCAATAGAGTCACCTGTAACGATCAATGATACACATGACTCTCCAGGTCCACCTATGGAGTACAAATCCTGGTGTGAAGTGAGCTAGAGAAGGTCAGCCGTCACACCACATATTGAGTGTGAAATGTCACCTGATATCTCTGTCTCCTCATAAGCCTCACTCAACGTAGCTTCTAGGGGACCTGGATCAGGATGTTCTTCCTTTTCATAATCATGCAATATGGCATCCCAACTTGCTGCAATAAGGTACTTACGCAGCCCTAAATTGTCCTCCATGTGAAGATTGGTGCTCTCGGTCTGGGCCCATAGCAAGAGCCACTGCTGGCAGGCAGCTAGCGGCTGTGGCTAGGGTGATTTCAAACGCCTTGTAATATGGCATTTAGCTGTCAGCATGCCCAAATCAAGGAAGTGGGAGGTGGCCCTGTGTCTCTTTTCCCTACGAAACAGACCCAGGATACAGAGTTCCCATATATGCAATGTTTGGCGTCCTGTGCAGGTAGACAGCCGAGTCATGACACCTCGTCAGTAAGTTTGAAGGAGCAGGCAAACCCATAGCATATGGACTAGGTCAGCATATAGCAGGCCACATCTAGGGCATTCAGTGTTAATGCAATTAAATTAACAGTTTATTTTAGCTGTGGTAATGTAGGCCCAGTGGACAATATAATATTGGATGAGTTCAAAGCAAGAGTTATGGGGGACACAGATCAGGCTTTCTAATAGGGCTGCCCACTCCTTGTCAGTGCAAGGATGGTTTTGTGTCCCTCTCAGTGGTGCCGCAGAGTTAGGAGCTGTATTGCTGTGTGGGAGCATAGCAAGTCTGCAAATCAGTGTATGAGGTGTCTGCCTGGTCCAATGACGTGGAGGTATTGTATGCTGAGGTGTGTTGGGGGTTCCTGCATCATGTCACCCCATCTTTTACCCAGCACTGCAATTAGCAAGTTATGCAGAAGTAATTGGCTAGGGGTAGGCCATCTTCCTCCACCAAGGAGTCGTAAGGTGTGAGGGCCTTTTCCAGATAGAGGTCCCCTAGGGCATGCAAGCCAGCCTCTAGGCAGACAGAGAGTTTTTAATTTGTAGTGGCAGTCAGTACCCTGGGTGTCCCCGGCAGTGGAAGCGTCAGCACATATTGGATCATATTTCACGTTAGTACAGGCAACAATGGAAAAAACGGTACCCAGTATCAAGTAGCAGTGACTCTGGCGGCTCCCTGCTAGTGCATGGGTGAAATATTTTAAGAACCACTGAGAGAGACCGGGCGGGCGATAGATTGGCAGTGCTAGCCAGGTGCAGTCCAGCAAAGCACTTCGCCACCCATTGAATCTGGGCAACGAGGTAATACCTTTCCAGCTTCGGCACTGGAAGTCTGCCTTGGTCTGTGGGCAAGTAGCGTTTTGACAATGCCACCCTCTAACGTGAATTACTCCAGATGAATTCTCTCATGGTCTTCTCGAAGGAGTGAAAGAAAGGAGGTGTGATGTATAGGGGCAGACTACAGGAAAGGGGGGGGCGCTCGGCCCCCACGCACACATGGCTGGGCCCGCCCCCCCCCATCACCCGATTTGATTGGTCAGCGCGTCCCGCCATTTGACCCGGTAGCAGTTTTTGCTTCCGGGTCAAGGGGGCGGGACCGCTGGCATAGGGGGAGTTTAAGAGCCTGGGGAGCGCGGGAAGCGGCCTCTTTGTGCCCGCGCTTCCCAGGCTCGCTCCTCGCTCCGCTGTGAGGCTCTTAATGGACAAGCGATTGGGGAAAGTGGACAAACTGGGTAAGACTGTGGCTGAATTGGGGGCAAGGGTGGATGCCCAGACAGGCCCCACGGGAAGGCCTAAGCGGAACATATGCCTAGATGCATCAAACGGAATTGCATTCGCAAACGGTGCGAATCGCTTTTTTCGGCCGTTTGCGAATGCAATTGACTAATTTGGAATGCATCATGCATTTCGCAATTTTAGGAATCGCAACCATGTTGCGATTTCTAAAATTGCGATTGCATTTAAGAAATCGCAATTAGAGATTTCTTAAATGCAATGCATGATTATTTTTAAATTGCGAATTCGCAGTTTGGAAGGGGTAAAAAAGCATGAAATTGAACTTCATGCTAATTTACCTAAAACTATCAAATATGCACAAATTGCATTTTTGGAAGTTTAAATTTACACACACACATGCCCTTGGGGCATGTGTGTGTGTAAATTGGATTTAAAGTTACATTTCAGGGGTGCAGGGAGGGGTTCTTTGGACCCCCCCCTGCACCCTTGAAATTGCATTCACATTTTGCGAATCGCAATTTGAAATTCGCAAAAAGTGATTGCCTTCCCATTCATTCCTATGGGCCTTTTGGCCCATAGGAATCAATGGGAAGGGTTTTCCTTAATTGCGATTCGCAAATTGAGAATCGCAATTAAGGAAAAATACCGATTCGCAAAAATAATTGCGAATTGTTCATGCATTGCCGTTTGCGATTTCTAAATTGCGATTCCTTAATTTTCGCAATTTAGGAATCGCAAAAGGCAACAATGATGCATCTACCCAATAGTGCCCCCCAAACCAAGGGGGGATTTCTAAACACCACCCAAACGGGCCAGAACTAAGAGGGTTGCTGGTCGCCCCCCCGGGCCCTGTGGGGGTGGGGAGTCCCCGAGTCCAACACCGAATGTAGCGCCTGTGACTCCTAGCTCACCAACTCCTGCCCCCCAGCCTCCAGCGGGCGTCCCAGCCCCCGCCCCACAACTTCCTGTCAGTGTGCCAATAGCGCCAATTATGCCGCCCATTAACCCGGTCCCCGTGGGTATCTCGCTGCCAGTAGCAAAAGCAAATGGCTCAGTGCCGGCCATTGTACCGCCGGTCATTCCAGCAACTCCGGGTCAAGGGTCAAGTGCCACCAGAACTGGCGGCACAGATAGCAGCTGTGCTCCCATGGTTGGGGATCGGGGGAATGTTACCTCCCGCAGCTGATCCCTCGGCAGAGGCCCAGAGAATGGTGGCTCAAATCTTGGTGGCTAGGGGCGAAAGTAGCACGCCAGGTGCACCAATTTCTCCCCAAACAGGTCTAGCAAGCAATGGGGGCGCAGTCAAGACCGTGGAACCATCACAACTCACCAAAAGTGGTAAGGAGGTTGCCCTGCCGGTACTGGGCGAGGGCGCAATCCCCTCCAGGAGTGAGAGTTTGGCGCAGCATGTACCTCAGAGTGTGAAGGAATTAATTTGGGCGGACAAGTATATTAATATTTTCTCATTGTTGATTGACAACAGGGAGTGAGAATATGCGAAATCGCAGAAAGATATGATGTTGCCTAGTGAATGGCGGTCTCAGTTGTACAAATTTAGGGTGGAGGAGACTCTCATCAACTGGATCAGGGCCTTTTCTGTTTATAGTGCAGTCATTGGGGAACGTTTCCCCGGTAAGCAAGCTGAGATGGCCTGTGATCAGAGTAGGATTACAATGTTCAACGAGAATCATGGGGGGGACGCATGGAAGGAATATGACATAGCCTTCAGGAAATCGAGGGAGTTTAACAGATCCTTAGCCTGGGACAAAGTTGATTCTATTTCCTGGCATTCTTAGTTTGAGAAGGGGCAGTCGGCAGGCGCAGGTGCTACCTGAAACAAAGGTTATTCCCCTAAGCCCCATCAGCCCTTTCAACAGCCTTTTTGGCCAGCGCAAGGCGTGGAAATGGCAAATAAGAACAGAGGCGGTACGGGTGGGAAAGGTGTCTGCTGGGATTTCAATAGGCGAACTTGCAACAGGGCACCGGGCACTTGCAAATTCAGGCACACGTGTAACTTATGCGGCCACCCTTCCCACCCAGAAGCGACATACTGGTCAAAGGCCAATGCATCAGGTAATAGAGGGAGGAGGAAACCAGAATAGCAGAGTACATCCCCTTATTGCGCATTCTCCTATTTTGTTGGCAGCTATGATCCCTTGGCTCAATAGATACCCTAACCATACTTCTGCAAGGATGCTTCAAGAGGGTTTTACACATGGTTTCCGGATTCCTGCTGGGGGTTATACGGGGACACCACAGTGTAGGAACCAGTTGTCAGTTAAGAACAACCCCGGAGTAGTAGCGAGCAAGATAGAGAAGGAACTGCGCTTAGGCAGGGTGGCGGGGCCTTTCCATGAGATCCCTGTACAGAATTTTGTCTGCTCACCTTTAGGAGTAGTCCCAAAGAAGGAAAGGGGCGAGTATAGGCTCATACACAATCTGTCTGCTCCAAGGGGCTTGTCATTGAATGATGCAATTGATGAGTCTATTTGTAGTGTGAAATACGCCTCTTTTGACCAGGCAGTCGAAATGTTGAGAGTCTTGGGTCCGGGGGCACTGATGGCAAAATCAGATATTGAGTCAGCTTTTAGACTACTCCCAGTGCACCCAGCATATCAACACTTGCTGGGTTTTTCCTTCGAAGATAAATACTACATGGACATGCGCATGCCCATGGGTTGCTCCATTTCATGTGCTTACTTTGAAACATTCAGCTCTTTCCTAGAGTGGGTTCTGAGACAATCTACGGGTCACCAGGATGTCATGCATTATTTAGATGATTTTCTTTTCCTGGGTCCAGCGGACTCGCAGGAGTGCGCGTGGGCATTGCAGGAATTTTGCGTGCTCATGCGTGCTTTTGGGGTCCCGCTTGCGCAGGGAAAGACGGTAGGGCCATTGACATGTCTGGAATTCTTGGGAATCAAATTGAATTCCGTGGAAGGCTGTTTCAGGCTACCCAAAGAAAAAATCGTGAAATTCAGGGCAACCCTTGAGCTATGTTTGCGACAGAAGAAAGTCACTTTACAGCTGTTGCAGCAGACAGTTGGCCAGCTAAACTTTGCCTTGAGAGTCATCCCCATGGCACGGCCATTTTTCCGCTCAATTGCGCAAGCCATGAGGGGCTTGCGGGAAAAGCATCATCGCACACGACTGTCAGTCGAGGTTCACCAGGACATGCGAATATGGATTGCATTTCTAGAGGATTTCAATGGCAGAGTATTGTGGGGTGCCCCCACGCTGACCTCAGCAGAGTTAGGACTATGGACTGACGCTGCAGGCAGTGTGGGGTTTGGCGCCATACTTTACAAGAGGTGGGTGGCACAAAGATGGCCCGGCTGGTGGGAAGAGAGTGGGCTGACGGCAAACATTGGGTTCCTGGAACTGTTCCCAATCTGGGTGGCGTTGAATGTCTGACCCGAACAATTGGCCAATCGCTCGGTTATTTTCTGGTCAGATAACATGACCGTGGCGGAATGCATCAATCAACAGGCAACACGTTGTCAGTTCATACTGCGCTTGTTAAAGGAGATTGTGCTGAGTTGCATGAAATTGAATATACATTTCAGGGCCAAACATGTTCCAGGGGTCTTGAATAACGCAGCTGACGCCCTTTCTCGCTTTAAGATGCAGGTATACAGGGAACACCTACCAGCTGAGGAGGCATCCCCAGCTCACTTCCCATCGACTCTCTGGCAGATTGGTGCCCCCAACTACACGACCTCGTGGCAGCCAGCCTAGCTCCCAGGACCAGGACAGCTTATGAAGGGGCATTCAGGTCTTATTGTAACTTTCTGGGCCAGGATTGGGAGAGCAAGTGGGATCAAGAGGCTAGTTTTAACAGGTACATGAACACATTACACAAAGAAGGGGGCACGGCGGCGACAGCGAGCAGGCATAAGTCAGCGGTTTCCTTTTTCGCGTGCGCAAAGGGAGCCAGGGACCCTACGAACAGTTTCCTAATACAAAAAGCGTTGAAAGGATGGCGGCGCTTACAGGCACCCACCGCCGATGGCAGAAGGCCGATAGGTTTAGAGCGGTTGGCAGTGGTGCTACTCGCTCTGCCAGCCACGTGCAGCTCTTCTGTTGAAGTGTTTTTATTCAAAGCGGCTTTTTCCCTGGCCTTCTATGGGGCTTCCCGGCTAGGCGAATTAGTGGCAGTCAACAAACTAGATAGGGAAGGGGGCCTGCAGCTGCGTGATGTCAGTATACGGGGCAACACAATGTGGGTTATCATCCGGAAATCCAAGACGGATCAGGTGGCTAAGGGACAGAGTTTAGTACTACACCGCGCACCGAGTAACCCGTGCTGCCCGGTGTCACATGTGGAAGCGTTAATCAAACAACGGACAGGTGAACCAAGTGGAGCATTACTAATGCATGCTGATGGCGCCCCTTTGACTAGGTTTCAGTTCCAAAGAGTCTAAGCCATGAGTATTGCCAAGGCAGGTTTAAACACCAAAGAATTTGGGACACATTCTTTTCGGATTGGGGCAGCCACTGAGGCCACTGCAAGGGGGTTGAATGTCAATGTGAAGAGGATTGGGAGATGGTCTTCCAATGCCTATAAGCGTTACGTGCGGTTGCATATGTTGTAAGGGTCAGCCGCCGCCCCTCTGACGCCTGCTCTTGTCTTGTTTATTTCTAGTCTCTCGGGCCTGTGACGCAGGACGTGAACTACTAACGGACCATCGAAGTCAACCATCAACATCCCGGCAACGGCAGGAAGAGGAACAGAGGACATATGTAGTATGGGTAGTCGGTCATTCTTATGTGAAACGTGCTAAACCAATTTTCCTTGCAGGAGCGGGTAGACGGAGGGTGGAGTGTGGGGGTTTCAATGTCTCCTTCCATGGCAGGGGGGGCTTCGCCTCAGTCAGCTTAGGGGTTACATGTCAGATCTACTCGAAAGACACACCCCACCGCCCTCAGTGGTTATCTTGCACTTGGGGGGGAATGATTTGGTAGACTTGGGCAGAAGGGTCCTGTTGGAAGAAATTATCTCAGCGGCTGGGTGGCTGGCGAAACTGTTACCAGTGTCACAGTTGATACCGAGGCTGCAGTGGAGGGGGGGTGAATCAGTCAGGGCGTTGAATCACTCGGTAAAGAGGGTCAACAATAAACTAGACAAGCTATTTCGAACTCCTTATCTACAGACCATACCCCATGGTTGCATCTGGGAGGAACAGTTCTATGTGCGGGATGGGGTCCATTTGACAGAGTCAGGGAATGCCCTATTCATAAGGAACATCTTATCATGGGTAGAAGTTTTTGCGAGGGGGATATGACCTTTCAGTGTAGGTTTTGGGGGGGCCAGATAGTCGGTCAACTATGCTGGCCTGTGGCGGTAAGGTCATAATCGGTGAGCAGCAATTTAAGGTCCTTAGGGGGGGGCGGCCCCATTCACGAAAAGGGTCGCCCAGGGGGAGGGGCCACTGGTCTCTCCCAGAACTTCAGGGGCAGGATATCCGTCACTTGGAAGGGTGCGGGGGAGGGAGTCACGCTTTCCTCAGGCTGGTAGCCACCCCTCACATACACTATGATGTCATCAAAGGGCGCGAGTGTAAGGGCCCTCCTGTTATGGTTAAATGGAGTTCACGGAGCGCACGAGGGTAAACGGGCCCTTGTTGCGCAAGCGCATCTCGGACGTGAGAGCGTAGCTGGGTAAAAGGATCTGACACCGGTTAGCGACCTTGCCGTAGGACCAGAAATTTTTAGAATGCAAAATTGATATGAGGATGTTAGATTCGGTTAGGAAACACGCTGTATTAGACATTTGTTAAGGTTAGCCCATCATACTTGTCTAAACTTGATGTAAATCTAATGTCTGAATTTTGCATTTAATAATTATGTAAATAATGTTATTTTATTCAATTTTAATTTTGTTTCATATTTTAATAAATACGGCCGGGGGGTCACGAGACCCCCTGCCTTCCAAATAATTCTGTTGTTGGTCTGATAAGTTTTGATAAGTGTAGTGTGCATGATAAAGGGGGGGTGGTCGGCAGTCCCAGACCATGAGGAAAGGGGGGGCCGCTCGGCCCCCACGCACACATGGCTGGGCCCGGCCCCCCCATCACCCGATTTGATTGGTCAGCGCGTCCTGCCATTTGACCCGGAAGCAGTTTTCGCTTCCGGGTCAAGGGGGCGGGACCGCTGGCATTGGAGGAGTTTAAGAGCCTGGGGAGCGCGGGAAGCGGCCTCTTTGTGCCCGCGCTTCCCAGGCTCGCTCCTCGCCCCGCTGTGGGGCTCTTAATTTTCCCCACCCTCCATCCCCTTGTAGCAGAATTCTGGTGAGGACATTGGTAGGTATCCTTTGTAACGTTAGGCAACGGCATATGAATAGATGTTTTCCTTCCTTAGGCCTTTTTTCCCGTTTACAGGCAATGTTGATATTAATATGCTTTATTGGTTGTGTTATCGCTGTTGCATTACTTATTTTTCCTTAGGCCTTTTTCTCTCTTAGATAAGAAATGTCGTATTTATTATATGGGTCAGGCGGTAAGGTCATATTCGGTGAGCAGCAATTTAAGGTCCTTAGGGGGGGCGGCCCCATTCACGAAAAGGGTCGCCCAGGGGGAGGGGCCACTGGTCTCTCCCAGAACTTCAGGGGCAGGATATCCGTCGCTTGGAAGGGTGCGGGGGAGGGAGTCACGCTTTCCTCAGGCTGGTAGCCACCCCTCACATACACTATGACGTCATCAAAGGGCGCGAGTGTAAGGGCCCTCCTGTTATGGTTAAATGGAGTTCACGGAGCGCACGAGGGTAAACGGGCACTTGTTGCGCATGCGCATCTCGGACGTGAGAGCGTAGCTGGGTAAAAGGATCTGACACCGGTTAGCGACCTTGCCGTAGGACCAAAAATTATTAGAATGCAAAATTGATATGAGGATGTTAGATTCGGTAAGGAACACGCTGTATTAGACATTTGTTAAGGTTAGCCCATCATACCTGTCTAAACTTGATGTAAATCTAATGTCTGAATTTTGCATTTAATAATTATGTAAATAATGTTATTTTATTCAATTTTAATTTTGTTTCATATTTTAATAAATACGGCCGGGGGGTCACGAGACCCCCTGCCTTCCAAAGAATTCTGTTGTTGGTCTGATAAGTTTTGATAAGTGTAGTGTGCATGATAAAGGGGGGGGGGTGGTTGGCAGTCCCAGACCATGTGAAATATCAGAGCAACCAAGGTAGGACCATCATTTTAAGAAGGGCAATGCCGTCAGTCTTAGACAGTAGAAGTGTGCGCCAGAAGGACATCTGGGACCGCAGGGCTGTTGCAACCGGCACAAGATTACCCTCAAACAAGTCAGCTGACAAGTGATCCCCTATGACTCCTAAGTATTGAAATGTATCTGGCTGCTATAGTAAGGGTACTTTACTAAACACAAAATATGGGTTAGGGTGTGTGGGGCAGCCGCGGCCCGTGGAGGGAGTTGCAGTGGCGCTGAAAGGCGGGGAGGGGGAGGGGTGTAGGGTGGGTGGGTTCTAAAACTGGAATATGGATAATTATAGATAAGTAAACAATTTAATTAATAAGATGAATTTCGTAGCGCGCCCTGCATTGCAAAATGTGATGCAGCGGGCGCTACGAAATTCGTTTTATTAATTAAATTGTTTACTTACCTATAATTATCCATATTCTGTTTTTTAGAATACCCCACCCTGCCCCTCCCCCGCCCTGCCTTTCAGCCCCACCACAACTCCCTCCATGGGCCGCGGCTGGTGTGGGGGTAAGTGGGAACAGGCAGGATTGGTCTAATTAGCCCTTAAACAAGCAAATCCAGCAAAGTCGTTAAGTGTCTGAGCTATAGTGGTGGGAATCCCGTGCATGTCCCTAATGTACAAGAGGAGGTAATCAGGATAAAGAGAAGTGGGTAGCATTTCCCAAGTGGATGCCCCAGTCTACGCCCTGAGTGCGGATAGTGATGGCGAGTGGCTCTATGGCCAGAGTAAAAAGTAGCATGGAGAGAGGATAACATTGAAGAGTGCCCCTGTGTTCTATATAAAGGAGCCTGTTTTAACTCTAGCAAATGGTTGGATGTATAGCAGCTGGATTAAATGGAGAAAATGACTTCCAATATTATAGCAAGGCAAAGCAATAAATAAAAAAGTCCATTCTAGAGAATCAAAAGCTTTCTTGACATCAAGCACCAGACACCCAGAGTGAGACCATCCTCACTGGAAATACGTAAAGACACAAAAGAAGCACTTTTTAAGTTTAAGGAATTACTGGTAGCAGGGACAAACCCGTTCTGGCCTCGATGGACCAGTGACGGGGTCAGGGGTGCTAAGCAATCCGCAGGGATTTGGGCCAGCACCTTATAATCAGTGTTAAGTAAGGTGAAGGGCCGGTAGGAGTCCAAAGCGGTAGGCTCTCTGTCTGGTTTGGGTAAGATTAGCAGAGCCTCAGGAAGGCAGGAAGCTGATAGGGTCTCCCCATATGGTATGTGTGGACAAGGGACTAGTAGTGGGGCATAAGCTTTATAAAGCTCAGCCGGCAGGCCATCAGGTCTCGGAGACTTGCCTGTGACTAGGGCCCTGATGGCTTCTTGGATTTCAGTAAGAGTAATGAGGTCATCAAGCTCCGTCGCTGTTCAAGCATGATGCAGGTTATAGTTACCGTGGTGAAGAATGTGTCAATGCCATCCTGTTGAGTGTCCGTTACTGATTGGTATTGTGAGGTGTGATGGCGAGTCATTTCAGTGTGTATGTCATGTTGGGTATAAAGGAGGCAACCAGCAAAAGAGCACAATGTCAGGATAAGGTGTCTCAGTGGCCCTGATGTATCAGCCACACCAGCGATAAGCCTGTGTGGTCAGCCAAGGTATGGGTATGAGCGGAATGCACAGTATAGTTAAGACACTGCAGCCTTTCTGCCAGTGATGTATGTTTTGTGGCATGCCTCCGCTAAAAATGGGCTTGGACTTGGTCAAGCACTGATCACGTCCCAGGTCGCATGAGTGTGTGCTAAATAAGGGAGATGTCACTGTCGAGCTGTTTACAGATATTTCAATTCACCCAAGCAGTCACCTCTGATGTTAACATTAAAGGCGACCCATTCTGTCATTCTGGTGATGGCAGGTACCACTGTTAGTATTAACATTCACCACCCCAGAGCAAGTAGCAACTTTTATTATGCAAAACAAATCAAGCTCTCTTAATGATCATTGCCCTCCTAAAATACTCAAATTAACACCAGATATTATCTCGACTAACATGTCTGCTATCATTCACATCATGATTTCCACAGGCATATTTCTGTCTGTTCGGAAACAAGTTTCCATCCTCCTTCAGTTAAAAAAACCTAATCTCAGCTGTGTGGACCCTAACAACTATTGCCCAATATCACGCCTCCAGGTGCCTTCTAAAATCATTGAAAAATTCTTGAATGTACAATTATCTAAATACATTCAGGATAATTGAATCCTAGAACCAACACAGTTCGGATTTAGACCGGAACATAGCATATAGACCGCACTGGACAAGGCAACGGAAGAGATAAGAATGACGCTAGACGGAGGTGGTTCCGGAGTCTTCATCCTATTGGACCTACTAGCTGATACGGTGGACCATAAAACCCTGATTCATCGTCTAGGAGAAATCGGGATTAAGGATAAGGCTCTGGCATTACTCACCTCTTTCCTCACAGGCAGAAAACAAACCTTGGAGCTAGGAAATTTTGAGTCAACACCTTATACTCTACCATGTGGAGTCCCACAAGGATAATCACTGAGCCAGACTCTGTTTAAGATTTTTGTGGCCAAATTGGCCCCACTTATTAAAAAGTATAACTTAGAGGTAACATCCTATGCTGAAGACACCCAATTGGTAGTCACTGCCTCAAATATATCACACCAGGTCGATGTCAAAACTGTATGGAGGCAGTAAGCAGTTACATCAGTAGACACTGAAACTCAATTTGGGAAAAACTGAGGGTATTATATTTGGAAATCCCTTCTCTAGCTGGTCCTATAATTGGTGGTCAGAACGACTGAGCCAACCTCCTACTCCTGTTCTTCAAGCTAAAAAATTGAGAGTTGTTGGAAGTGGGGGTCCTTATCCCTCACCGCCACCACCAAATGCTGGAGGCGGGAGTCCCGACCACTCGTTTCCACGTTAGGCTAAGTAAGGACACAGTCTGAGATAGCCCTGCTCACCCCCTTAGTAGTTTGGCACAAGCTTATCTCCAAGGCACAAGTGTACAATATGTCCAACCACACTCACAGCAACTCAATGATGTCAAGACAAATAGACTCCACACAAGTTTTTATAAAATGAGTATAATCTTTATATAGGAAGTTATACGATATGACCACATGATACAAAATCAACATGTGAGAATGGGTAGTATTCTTTCCGGTGGGTTGGTAGGTCCCAATCCCAACCACCACTTCTAACCAACAGTTAAGCTCACTTCTAACTGTCTCTAAGAGATTAGGCAAGTCGTATTGCTAGAATCACACACGTTGACCCGGATGTATGACGGTACGACGTGGGCTATTACCACGCGTACCGTTACAACGCGTGTTTTACAATGCAAGTCGCTACCACAACTTGCGCTGTAGGGTGCGGACTTAGGAATAGTTTAATTTACTATTCCAACACCAGTCCCCGTGGATAGTAGGGAAGGTGTTGGAATAGTAAATTAACTATTCCTTGTCCTTGAGCGCCCTCCAGCACAAGTTGTGGTTACGACTTGCGTTGTAAGAGACGCGTTGTAATGGTAGCGCGGGGTAACATCCGTGTCGTAAAGGTTGTTCCCCACGTCGACCTGGTGCTTTTCACCAATGCTTCTGCTTGCACCTTGACACGCACCCTGCGCGTCCGAGTCTCTCCTCTTCTTCCGGTGCACACGATGTCCAGGCTCAATTCACCAACACCCTAGCTGCACCACGACACGCACTCTGCACGTCCAAGACTCACTTCTTCTTTCGGTGCACACAACGACCAGGCGCTCCTCACCAACGCCCTGGCTTGCACCACAACACGCACCCTGTGCATCCGAGACTCACTTCTTCTTTCGGTTCACACAACGACCAGGCGCTCCTCACCAATGCCCTGGCTGCACCACGACAGGCACCCTGCGTTTCCGAGTCTCACCTCTTCTCCCCGTGCACACAACAACCAAGCACTCCTCACTAACGCCTTGGCCTGCACCGCGACACGCACCCTGTGCGTCAGAGACTCAGCTTACTCCTGCATGCACACGATCACAAAGCACAACTTCTGAGGGTCTCAAACTTCAAAAGCACGCACACACCGCGTTGCTTGGGACTTCTCCGGAAACTTTTATGTTCCTGTGTTTCCAAACAGGAAGCCAGCTCACCTCGGGCCCTTGGGGTTTCAAGACACCGCACACGAAGCACAGTCTCCTTCAAGCAGGGGAACCCAGCCACTCCAAGCACAGTTCCAACAGCCTCTCCCTTGGTTAGAACAGCAAACTGCAGACCAGCCCCAGATCACAAAGCAAGGATTGGTCTTTCCACAGCAGTCTCTTCATTTGATCCTTCTTTAGCAGAGGTTCCTTTTGACCACAGAATGGGTCCAAGTCTTTTCAGTCTCACTCCATCTTTGTTTCAATCCAGCGTTCAGGGGTTTCAGCTCTCATAGTTATACCCCTTACTGTATTTGAAGTTCATTTGTGCTCAGGGGTCCCTGACCCTCCCTTAATCAGTTCTGGGTGTCTGCCTCCCAGTGTCACCTTTCTCCCTTTGATAGTGAGGGTGTGGATCCTTAATCACTCAGCAGGAGATGGGTCAATTGGTGTATAGCACCAGCCCAGGACTTTTCACTTCCAGGGCTTCTCCTCCCCCTACTCTCCAGATGCAGGGCAGCCTGGTGCCATCTTAACCCCTCTCCGGGTTAAGACCTCTCCCCGCTCCTCTCACCTCTCAGATTTCAGACAGACAATCCACAGTTCAGCAGAGACACACAGAAATGCCTAAAGCACAAAACTCAGCCACTTTCTAAAAGAGTGGTTTCTGAACACACAGTGACAAAACCACCTTCACAGAAAGATGTGTTATGACATTGTGAGTTCATACATACTAAACTTCACCTCTCCATTATAACTTACAGGAAACTAGGCTAACAAACACAACACCCGGCCTCCCCATTCTGTCCAAAGTGCTGGATGGCCTTTCAGCAGTGAAAAACTAAATGGAGCGTTTGTCACTGTCAGAACATAATACACAACTTTAGTATTATCCTGCCTTTTTCCTACACTGCACCCCACCCAGGGATTACGCGGGACCTACCACAGGGGTGCCCAATGTGTAGGCAAAAGGGAAAGTAAGGTCTGACAAGTGGTTGCACTTGTCAGGATAACATGCTAACTTAGCAAACTGTACGCAGGCCCTACACTGCAGGTCTGAGTTCCCTTTTCTGCACGCCTTTGCATTACTAGTCCTGGAACACACAGTGAACATCACCAGGGACTTTACTAGTAAGGCAAACATACCAATCATGGACAACCAATCACCATTACATTTTACATAGGGAACACTTGTACTTTGACACTGATCAGCAGTGGCAAAATGCCCGAAGCATCTAAATTGCACAGGAGGCAGAGGCAAAAAGTCAGGGGTAATCAGGCCAAGATATGCTAGGTCTAACAAGAGTAATCATTGATGACAAGTTTAATATGGGTCCCCAAGTATCCTTGGTGGTTTCTTTGGCCAACTATACCATTAGAACGATTAGGAAAATACTGACATATGTACAATGTGACCACAGAAGTAGTCCTTTCAAAATTGGACTATTGCAAAGGTCTCTACATGACCTTGCAAGAAAAACATATACATAAGTTGCAACTTGTGCAGAATGCAGCAGCTAGAATGATTCTAAATTTACCTAAATATCATTCTATCTCTCAGGGACTTCGATAGCTACATTGGCTTCCAATATGGAACTGTGGCAAATGTAAAGCTCTTTGCCTGGCACACAAATGACTCTACAACACAGGTCCTGAATTTCTTAAGAAAATTTTTAGATGGCATAATCCTAATAGGGCCTTACGATCCACAAATTCTAAAACCCTAGAGACCCTAAGATCAAAATTGCAAACTAGGGAGGCAGGAGTATTCAATTCTGTACAGCAAAATTATGGAACGACCTGCCAGCACATATAAGAAGCATTACCTCCTTGTGGGCATTTAGGAGGGAGATTATGACCTGGTTGTTTAAACCAGCACATATTAGAAGCATTACCTCCTTGTGGGCATTTAGGAGGGTGATTAAGACCTTGTTGTTTAACAAGTAATGCGCTTTAGTCTCAGTATGCTCTACCTTAGTTAGCGCCAAGACACCCAATTGGGTAATCGTACGCTCTATAAGTTTCCTTAACATATCATAACATAACATATTGCAGTTGAGTTCAAAATAATCCCCAACAGTGGTGCCAAGATGATGCATGAATTGGGAGCTCATCCAGTGCTGCAGGTGGGAGGTGCCATGTTAGGATGGCAGGCAGATCAGCCCCCCATGTGAGCTGTAGATATTGGGGATTGTGGTCCAAGTGTGCACAACCTAAATAATCTGTTTGTGTGATAGTGGGAAGCAGGCTGGCCAACCCAACAAAGTGGTCTATTCTGACGTGTAAGTAGTGTAGTCAGGAATATGAAGAGTATTCTCGTGTATTACCATTACATATGTGACAGATGTCCAAGAGCTGCCATTGTTGAAGCCAGTCACAGAGTGCCTAGGCATTGGATGTGGCCAATGTGCGAGGCAGGGGAGGAAAAGAGCGGTCAAGCTTGCTACTCAGGACAGAGTTCAAGTCACCTCCTATAAGCCACAGGACCCCATTCCAGCTGGACAACTTGCCAGACAGCTCAAGCAAAAGTGAGGTCTGGTTTGTGTTTGGGGCATATATCACACCCAGAAGTAGGTGATGTAGCAACACATAGTGACTTCTGGTTTCCAATACAACTTCATCTGCTACAAAAGGGGTCCCCGGTTTCACCCAGATCAACACACTCCTGGTGTAGGAGGAGTAATTGGTGGCAAAAACTTGGAAGTGCCATCACCTTTAAAGTTTGGGGCAAATTTAACAATATACTACACGCAGCTATCATGCACAGGGCGGAAGTTAAGCAGATAATAGCAATGGTAGTGTGCGAGAGTGATGGGAGGCTGGCTATTCCTGGCAACATTTCGTAACTGAGAGGGGAAGGTTAAGTGGAACAGAGAGCATTATCAGAGCAGAGGGACAACAGGTATCTGCCTAAGTTGCCAAACTACAGTAGGCAAGAAAATGGCAATACAAGCCAATAAAGGAAATGTGGAGGGAAGGTGTGTACACAGATACCAATTACAGTGATGGAGCTACCATTTGACAGTATGCCATAGCAAAAAGCATGTTAACTGAATGACATAACTGAGACATTTACAAAGAGACTGTCCACAAGCTGGCTGCAAAAGACAAAAGGTTAAGACATGCAAGGATACAACCTTTCGTGAGTACAGTAAGCAACAATTCGTCAGGAGAGCCTCCAAAAGCATTGACTGTGGGTAAGTTAAAAAATGTAATCCGCTATTAAGGGGTCACTTCAGGAGAAATGATTGAGTCCACTCTGGAGGGCTATGTGTTAGAGGAGCCATCATCACTAAAAGATTTTGGGGAGCTGATGTCTGGGTTTGGGCTATGAGCATTCTTCCGGATTGTGGACACCATTTGTAGGGTAAAATTGCTTCTTCCAGGTTCAGAGCAGTACGAGGCGTTGCATCTGTGGACAGTGGTCCTGGCGATGGCCACTGCAGTACTGCAAGGTTGCACGACTCCTGGAGTTGGGGGGGGGTGATGCACTAAGCCCAGTAGACTCCATCTAGGCGAGTCAAAGACGTTTGTAGCCCACTCAGTCACCAAGCGAATGTGAGCAGGGAACAGGAGCGAGCATCATTGGCCCAGTTCCCTTAGTCGCTGCTCAGCAGCTAAAAAACAAACTCCTTTGGCGCTGCACCACCGTGGTATAGTGAGGGAAGAACATGACCGGGACTATGTCAACCTCGATGTTTATGTGCCCTGCATAGGATACAGTCTTTGTCACAGTAATTAAGCAGGTAGAACAGAAAGTTCTGGGGCTAGCTCCAGTTGAGGGCTTGTTGGTCGGTACCCGGTTGGCACGCTCAACGGAGAAGAATGGCTAGAGCGTGGTTCACAGGTGCAGTGCACACAGCCTGTTTTCATCATAAGCCACTGCATCTTGGCCCTCAACGCCCTCTGGAAGGCTGACAACATGAATATTCTTCCACCCTACATTCCAGTGTGTGCACACCATCCACTTGGGCCTGTAACAAGGTTTCCGATTTGTATATTTTCAGTTGGAGTTCAGCTAAGGTCTGTTCCACATCTTTTATCTTATCTGCCAATTTGTTGTGGTCAGCATGCAGTAGTGTGCAGTCCGATGCTACCTTGTCAATTCTGCTTTCACGCCACATGGAGGTTTGTTCTAGTGAAGTCCTGATCATTTCCACAGCCACCAGTACTGTATCTAACTTGGCAAGGGACACAGTGGAGCTCGGCAGGGCCGCAGATTCAAGGTGTCTGGTTGGTTTCTCTATGGATGATGCCGGGCGAGATATCATGGATTGGGCCCCTGAGCATAGGCGACCAATGGCTAGCTGAAATGCATTGAACATCTAGGGATCAAGGTCCAGCAGGGCAACCAAAAGCTGCCCACAAAAGGGTCGCATCTATGGCTAGTGAGGATGACAACAGCTCGAGGTATGATGATCCCAAGTCTGGGGCCAACTTCAGGAAAGGAATCCAAGAGTGGGATCGCCAATGTGACCAGGGTCTCACTGGGGTGTTACCACAGAGGGCCCACTTGCACGTGCCTTTGTGTGCAACGGGGCACAACAGCACGAGCAGCCCAAGGAGTCATCAAAAAACCATGTTGGTCAGTCGATGTTGGAAGGAGCATATTTTGGAGTCCACTTGCGTGCACATGGGGGGGCGAAGAGGCACCGCATCATGAACAGACCCAGTGCCTTCTCATCTGTGCTGCCTAGGAAGCAACTCTTCAACAGGCATAGTGGCTCAATAGTCACGTTTCTCCCTTTTAGGCTATTATCCAGGTGGGGCTTGCTTGCTGATAACTTTGTGCGCGTTGGGGTATCGCAGCATGAGCAGTCCCCCTCTGCTTCAAACAACAAAGCCTCCTTGTGTAGAGGTCTGTCTGACAGAGAATCTACTGGTCACAGGCAGATGCCTCAGTGACAACATGGTCAGGCTAGGCCCTGCAACCAAAGCACTGCAATCAGATCTGGGTTTGAGAGAGAGGGGAAATGTTCAGATGCAGTAGGCCCGATGCATCTGGGCCCAAACAAACACAGCAGGCCGCCTCTCTCCGCAAGACTAGTGTATCATGGGGATTTGACTGGGGCGGGGAGAAGGACCAGCGATATCCTGTCTCCCCCTAATTCACTCTATTAAGCAAGGGCCACTAAGATGAGAGACCCCATTCAGCTACGCCAGTGGGCCGTACGCATATCTCCAGTAGTATGCCCACAGCTGGAACCCACGCGAGCCATTCAAACGAGATGCTCCATATCGCCGGTGTTAGAAATGGGGGTCTCTAGTTGGCAATGGTTTGCACCTTTGTCCAAGTAGGGACCCTTGCTTCTAGTCAGGGAAAGGGGGATACACTCCCAAAATAACCCCTGCTTACCTCCATGGTAGCTTGGCACGAGCAGACAGGCTTACCTCAGAGCAAGTGTGTAAAGCATTTGTGAACGCATACAGTAATACAGTGAAAACACTACAATTGTACACCACACCCGTTTAGATAAATAAGTATTCGTTACCAGATTTAACACAAGACCAAACGACAAAAATCCACAATACACTATCAAGAATATGACTTTAAAATGGTAGTAATAGCTTAGTTCAATGTAGATGGTAAATGAAACACTTTAGTCTCAAAGTACCTTGGATGCGTCACGCAAAACAAAAGGGTCGCAGGGAAGGTGATGTGTCAGTTCCTTGCTTCGGGGGGAGGTGATGATTTGGTTTCTTACTGCAGCGCAGAGGATGTGATGCATCTGTTCCTTACCGGAGAGGAGGTGATGCGTCGGTTTCTTACTGAGTCCCGGTTACGATGCGACAAGATGGCACCGCGATGCGACGATCCTGTGTGATGCGACAAAATTGAGTCTTTGATGCGATGCGACAACTTGGATACGATGCATTCACCTCCGACGGCCGTGCGGCCAAATCGATGAACTTTGGAGCCACAACAGGCCCAGCGACATGCTTCTCTGGTGAAGCGACGGCAACCTCTGCGGCTGCGACACGCTTCCTCGGTGATGCGACAGCAGACAGCTGCGGCGCGACACGATTCTTCGGTGATGCAGCGGGAACTGTTGCAGCGGCGATACGCTTCTTCCTTGTTGTGTCACGCTTCCAGCTCCCAGCAACACACAGTTTCCAGAGGGCCAAAAACAACAGCAGGCACCTCACTGCAGGTAGAATTCCCAGCAAGGAAATTCAGGGGGAGCTAGTGGTGAAGTCTTTGTGTCCCTGAGACTTCAGAACAGGAGGAAAGCTCAATTTCAAGCACTTGGAGATCTTCTTCAAGATAGTAAAAGTACACACAAAGTTCCTTTTCTTCTTTCCTTGGCAATAAGTAACCACTGCACGCCAACCCCAAACAGCAAACAGCACAGAGGCAGTCCCCTCCTTCAGCTTCCTTGGTTTCTCTCCTTGGCAAAGGGTTCGTCTTGATTCCCAGAAGTGATCTAAAGTTGTGGGGTCTGGGCCCCAATATTTATACTGCAAAATCCCTCTGCCTTCAGGGGGTGTCTGTGCCCAGCCAAAACCAGTTCTGTCCTCCCTGGTGCAGCTGTCCTGGCAGGAGGTGGAGACAGCATTGTTGAAAGCAGACCTGGCCTAGGTAGCTGAAAGGAAGTCTCCCCCCCTACTCTCTATTCTATGAAGGTTCAGGCAAGTGAAATGAAATCTCCTCCCCCTACTCTCTATTCAATGCACGTCTTATTCAGCCCAGCCCTGGCCCATCAGACTGCTGGAGCCAAAGCCCTCTCCAGGCCACTGTCACTCACAAATCAGACATGGAATACACAAACCTAGCAGAGGCATACTGGATGGTTAGGCAAGAAAATACCTACTTTCTAAAAGTGGTATTTTCAAACACTGAATTTAAAAATCACCCACACTAAAAGATGTATTTGAACATTCTGAGTACAGGCATACTAAACTTGTGTTTCTACTTTGTTCCCTAGGTCAGTTAGGATTATATGATGTTATAATAAAACTGCTTATTCTAGACTATGGGAACAGGTAGCCTTGCATTAGTGAAAAACGAAATTGGCTGTATTTCACTATCAGGACTTGCCACACACCAGGGCATGTCCTACCTTTCACATACAATGCACCCTGCCCATAGGGGTGACTAACATGTAGAAAAGGGAAGCTTTAGGGACTGGCAAGAGGATGCACTTGCCAAGTCGACATGGCAGTCCCAGTCTGCACATAGGCTCTGCAATGGCAGGCCTGAGCCACACTTAACAAGCCGCTTCTGTGAGTGGCACAATCAGTGCTGCAAGCCCACCAGCAGCATTTGATTTACAGGCCCTGGGCACACATGGTGCACTGTACTAGGGTCTGACAAGTAAATCAAATAAGCCAATCATGGGGTCACTAATCCATTACAACAATTTACAATAGTGAGCACTTGCACTTTGGCACTGAACAGCAGTGGCAAAGTGCCCAAAGCATCTAGACCAGCAAAAACATAGCAAAATAATAGGAGGCAACAGCGAAAAATGGAAGGGAGACCCACGACAATGGTGCCAGGTCTAACAGCTGGCCAGCCAAAAGAGAGAGAGTGTGTGCCAAAGGGACAGTGTGCTGTAAGGCCCTCCTCACCCATGCAGTCACACTGCTTACCAGCGACCAAGAGGGCCGCCAGTGTCAATGCGGACAGGTGGTTCCCGCAGTCATGTTGGTGGAATGCTATGGGCTCTGATTTTTTCATATGATAAACAGTGATGTAACACAAAATTACAGGACCCCCATGCAGAATGTGATGGAGGGTCCCGGAATCTCTCAAACTTGACAGATATATTTCTCATGGGCTCAATAATTGCCCCCCAAATGTTTGAGGTTCTCGAAAAACGGCTGGATAGCCCCCTGCGCAGCAAGGGCTGCAGGGGCCCGTGTTACGCCCCTTCCATGCACTTTCGCTGGGCCTCTGTCTGCCAGCAATATTTACTTACCAGATTTGTAATTCTGTTATTTCTGCTCGGGAAAGCAGAGTGGCTTTCCTGAGCTCTTGACTGTTTCATATTTCATGCCATTGCATGCGTTCTGCCGGCATGCAATGGCAAGGCTTAAGGGCTAAGGGGTCTGTCTCCAAACAGGGACCCTCAGGGGGGCCCCAGCACTTTAGGGTGTGACTCCGTGACGCCCTTGATGTTAATGATTTACAAATTTGTTTGCACAGAGATGCCTCGAATCTTACATTCCATAATGCAAGACCATGTTTTGTGGACGTTCAACTGAGGATAAAGCTGAACTTCGCAGAGACGCATGGCAACAAACCAGAGGTGCTTGGGATTAGAGGGAAAACCGACCGTGACCCAAATCACCGGCTGAAGATATGGGCTTCACTCACTGCATAGGAATTTAGAAACCCAAGAGTCCAATTTGACACAGATTACAGTTTTGGAGTTCAGGTTATCATAGCATACACATTATGAAATTACCAGTTCCTGATTTTAATGAAACTCCTTCCCTGCCTGGCTGAGCATAAACAGAATCTGGTGACGAAGCTTGACTACTATACTAGCCTTTCCGTTAGCTACTAAAATACAAGATATATTACCTTTAGCACTATCAGACTGCCGCAGCTCATGAGGTCATGACAACTGTCGCACATCTTTTGAACACATAGTCAAATACATTGGCTGCTGATGAGACAGGGCATAACATTTGAATAGGTATGAGTAGTACAGAAAAAATCTACTAACGTTTCCCCTGTCATACAGAATCTTTGACTGTATCCTATTGCCGAGCTCAGTTACTTGACTGTAATCATATGCCTAAGGGAACATTTGTCATTCACAAAATGTCATTTCATTATTGTTATTTTATTTTCCCAATTGTATTTTTCCTTTTTATTTTTTATACAACATTTTTAACTTAACCATTGCTTATAATGTAAGACCAAAAAAATCACTTAATTGATTTGCTACTACTGGACAGAAGTAAAAAACAAAAGATACACTTTTTGTTTATATTTCTCCATAAGATATGTCCCTGTAGCCTTAAAAGTAAGAAAAACTAGGAAGATAGGCCTTCCTTTCATCTTTCCCCTCCTGACAAAGGTGGCCCAGTAATGTCAACATAGCGTTTCAGTGGATGTACATACAATTTCGACCTTCCACATGATGAAATTCACAATTTTTCCTTCCCTTCTCAGTCAGTCCCACTGAGAATACGTGGGCTGTCACATCCCAGATTGTAGAAGCTAATAATCTTAGACGTAGACACTTGTTCGTTCCCAATCTTCACTCCCCGAGTCTGTGTAGTAGAGTTAAAAATGTTCACTTAGAACCTGAGAAAATTACACAAATGCATTCTGTAAAACTACAATTTGATGGAGAACTTTGACAATGAAGAAAACAGTGATTGTCTGCAATCATACTTGCTGTCATATTTGCATTGCAAATGAAAGTAAATAGTTCGCTCATTAATGAAATGTGAAAACATATGGGGTAGCTTCATTTGAATCCTGTTAAATCCTTATTTTATTTTGAGAAAATGGGTTAAATATCCTGCAATATTTCGTCTATATTTCGTCTGTCTTTATTGCTTTTCATCTCTTGCTCTGTTATTATCTATGTAAGCTTAAGTTTGTATAAGCAACTGTTTGCATTTACATTTTATCCTATTGTTTATTTTCAACTGTATTATATCGTTTTTTCTTTCTTGAGTTGTCAATAAAAATATAAAAAAAAAAAAAAGCAAATGAAAGTAAATCGAGCTTTAAGGCAGCCAATGCATAGCACGGTTCAACAGGAAAAGAGATAGCCAGGCAAACAAAATAGTTTGTAGTAGGTCAAGGAGTACTGGCATTTACAATTGTCAGAAGGTACATCCTCTCCCTAACTATGGGGCATATTACCGAGGAGTGCGTTGGAAAACGCACAACGCACGTTCCCGTATCGCCGGCTATCGGCGGCTTTCATCGCCTTTTTAGCGCGCAATTATCAATGCGCATCAGGCAGGCGAATAGAAATCCGGCGATAGTCGGCGATATGGCACATTAGCGCATGAAAACAAACGATTTCACGCGCTAATGTGGGCCTTGATAATATGGGGGGGGGTGGATTCAGCTTTATGATCCACACCCCCATGTTATTTATGCCTAACGCCTGGTCAGAGCAGGCGTTGGCAGACCTGCGATAAATGAGTTTATCGCAGGTCTTTTCCTCCCATCGCCTTCCTTGGTAATAGGGTGTTCCCACCTCCAACCACATTTTTCATGTGGTTGGACGTGGGAACGCCCACTTTGCATGTCATTAGCGATGTTTATCGCCGACATGCAAAGTGGGCTTGGGGCAGGCTTTAAAAGGCCCTTGTTATTAGGGCTCTAGCGGTATCGCCGCTTTCTCGGCACAATTCGCAGAGAAAGCGGCGATACTTGCCTTGGGTAATATGCCCCTATGTCTCTATCCGTGGTCGCACAGCAGCTGATCCCTTCCACCTAAGGATCTAATCTGATGACACTGATATTCATGATACGATTTGACAAAACATCTTTCAATCCATATAGTAATTGGTGCAGCTCGTCGTGGCGCACTGCTCAATGGTGATGCTTTGATTACTGAGGGTAATCCCCATTACTCTTAGTCCTACTCATCCTCGACCCAGTCATCACACATGAGGTATTCCACACGACAGGAAACAAAACATTAAACGCTTTCTGACTCCACCCACCCTCCTGTCAGGTGCTATAATACACCTCACCACCAGAAGCAAATCCTGATGTACCAAGCACCGAAGGCCTGGAAAGGGAGGGCGGGCGGGATGTATGACTGGGTCGAGGACGAGTAGGACTAAGAGTAATGGGGATTACCCCCAGTAATCAAAGCATTACCTGTACGTCCCTCGTCCTCGACCCAGTCATCACACATGAGGCGTACCAAAGCAACCCCACAAAGGCCTTTGGCACACCACAAACAAAACAGAACAGACACCAAGGAGTGCAGCAAGACAGATGTTTATTAACAAAAAGGCAACAAACAAATCAGACAGGGGGGGAACCCCCACAGCGCGCAACACACCAGAACCAAAATTAGGGCGGCCAGACAGAGCACAATTCAAGCGATAATGCCGCACAAAGGTAGACTCGGACGCCCAGGTCCCCGCCCTACAAATCTCCTGAAGGGGAACACCATGGAAAGCGGCCCAAGAAGCAGACACACCCCTGGTAGATCTCGCCTGAACCCCAGACGGACAAGGCAAACCAGAGCCCTGGTATGCCAAAGAGATCACAGCCTCGATCCAGCGACCCAAAGTAAGGCGGGAGGTAGCCTTACCTCTACCAGCCAAACCAAAGGTCACAAAGAGGGAGTCAGAAGACCGAAACCCAGCAGAACGGGCCACATAGACAGACAGGGCCCGTCGAACATCAAAAGAATGGAGCAAGACGTCAGAAGGCGAGGAAGTAGAAGGACAGAGAGAAGGAAGAATCAACTCCTGGGAGGAATGGAAACAGGAACGAATTTTAGGCAAAAACCCAGGGTCCAAAGAAAGGACCACCGCATCGTCCAGAAACCTTAAAAAGGGGGGAGAACAACGCAACGCTGTAAGCTCCCCCAACCGCCGAGCAGAAGTAACCGCCACCAAAAAGGCAACCTTGAAAGACAGGAACTTCAACTCCACGGACTCCAAAGGCTCAAAGGGAGGGGATTGCAAGGCACCCAAAACCAAAGACAGATCCCAAGGAGGAACCGGAGAGCGGACAGAAGGAGCAGAAAGAGAGAAACTCCGAAACAGACGGGAAACCAACAACCCGTCCGAAGGAAGAAGAGAAGCCGGATCCCGAAAGGCCCGGATAGCAGCCCACTGACCCTTCAAAGTAGACAGCGCATAACTCTTCTGAAAGCCCTCCAAAAAAAACTGCAGAATAGAGGAAACAGCACAGGAGGCAGGGGACAGGCCCAGGGCAACACACCAAGCAGAAAAAGAAGCCCAGTGCTTGGAATAGGAGGACAGAGTGGACTTCCTACGAGAAGCCTGCATCACAGTGATGAGGTGATCCGGCAGACCCCGGACGCCAAGAGACAGCCGTTCAACCTCCAGACGGTCAAGGTGAGAGGAACCAACAGAGAGGGAGACGGGGAACCCAGAGGAGACGGGTAGCGGGGCAGGATCCACGGAGGGCCCACCGCCAGACCCAGCAGCAGAGGAAACCAGGAGCGGCGAGGCCAGTAAGGGAGAACAGCCACCACCTGAGCCCCAACCCGCTGAACCTTCAGCAAGAAAGCAGGGATCAGAGGAAAGGGGGGGAATGCATAGAGGAGCCAAGGGGGCCAAAGGACAGACAAGGCATCCACCCCCCAAGTCCCCAACTCCGGAGTCCTGGAGCAGAACAGGGGAAGCAGGGCCTCGGTCCGGGAGGCAAACAGGTCCAGCACCGGAGTCCCCAACCTCCAGCAGAGCAACCTGAAAATCCGCGGGGCCAGACACAGGGAGAGAGAGGACGGGAACCTCCGACTCAAGGAATCTGCAACCACGTTGTCCACACCCCGAATGTGCAAGGCAGAGAGGGCCACCAGATGACGCTCGGCCCAACTCGCAATTGCACACGCCACCAAGTTCAGGGAAAGGCAGCGGGTACTGCCCTGGTGGTTGATGTAGGCCACGGTCACAGTGTTGTCCGACCTCCCAACACGTTGCACCCCAGAAGACGATCCTTGAAAAGGCGAAGCACCCTCTCCACAGCAGACAGCTCCCTCCAATTCGAAGACCGGCGCGACTCCGATGAGAGCCAATGCGCCTGCACCACCCAAGGACCCAAAGTCGCACCCCAGCAGGAAGCGCTGGCATCCGTCGTCAACACCAAGGGGGGCGGGGGATGGAACCACAGACCCTTCGACAGATTCGAAGAATCCAGCCACCACTGCATAGCAGACACCAACTCCGGAGACACCGGCACAGGAATCGAGAAGTCTGGACAGGAAAGGGCACCCAACGCTGAACATGCCACAACAGAGGCCGAAGATGAACCCTGGCCCAGGGCACCGTGAACACAGTGGCAGACATGTGTCCCTGAACCACCAGCCACTGTAGGAGAGGAGCCGAATCCCGGGCAAGCAAAGCCCTCAGCAAAGACTGAAGACGCAGAATCCTCGACTCCGGGAGAAAGACCTTGCCCAGAACCGAGTCGAACACAGCCCCAATGAAGGTCATCCGAGTGGCAGGCTCCAGGTGACTCTTCGGCAGATTGACCAGAAACCCATGATCCCCTAGCGTACGCATGGTCAAGGAAAGGTGTCGAGACATGACCTCCGGAGACGGAGCCTGCAGCAGCCAGTCGTCCAGATATGGAAAGACGGATACCCCCAGGAGATGGAGATGAGCCACCAAGGGTGCCGCCACCTTGGTGAACACCCTGGGGGCGGACCGGAGACCAAAGGGAAGGACGCAGAACTGCCAGTGACGACCCCCAGGCATAAGCGCAGGAACTGCTGATCCCCCAACGCCATCGGAACATGGAGGTACGCATCCTGGAGATCCAGCGAGGTGAACACCCAGCCGTCCTGGATCAAGGGGATCACCCTTTGCAGAGTCTCCATCTTGAACGGGATCTTGCGCACAAACAAGTTCAGGGCCCGAAGATTGATGACAACACGGAAACCCCCCGTGATCTTCGGGACCACAAAAACAATGGAATAAGTCCCCAGCCCACGCTCCAGGGGGGACCGGCACAATCGCCAGCTTGCTGAACACAACTTGAACACCCTCCAGCAACGCCAGACGGCGAGACGGGTCCGAAGGCAAGGGGGTCACCACAACGCCCGAGGGAGGCGGGGGAGACAGGAACTCCATCCGCTAACCCTTGGACACAACATCCAGCACCCACTGGTCGGAGGTCGTCAGCAGCCAAGCAGGGAGGAACAGCCTCAGTCTCCCACCAACCGCGGGCTGACCATGAGCGAGACCGGGCACCGGAACGGCGTAGTCAGGAACGAGGAGCGCCCGAACCACCATCCGGCTGGGGCTTCTTTTGGAACCTCCGAGGAAAGGACCTACGGGCACCACGCTGGCCCTTAAACGAGGACTGCTGAAATCGGGAAGGCTGGCGAAAGGACCGGGCATTCAAGAAGGAGGACCCCTGAAGAGCATGAGTATGACTGAAAGACAGCGAATGCTTCCTCTCCTTGAAGACCTTATGAAGCTTGCCCTCCAGGGCGTCCCCAAAAAGATGAGTACCAGAAAACGGCAACCTCAAGGCCATTGAACGCTGCGCAGCATCCGTCTTCCAACCCCGCAGCAGCAAGTTCCGACGGGCAGCAATAGAGGAACGACAAGAAAGAGCCGAAGCCCTTACGGAGTCAAAGGCAATGTCCGAAAGGAACTCTGACTGACGTTCCATAGACTCCAGCAACTCCGGACAAGTGCCCCCCTCCTGCATAGTAGAAAACAAAGTCTTGAAGTCCGCCAGCAAAGACTGCGCAACATATGCACCATACACCCCCGAACGCAGTGCCAGGTGAGAGCCAGCATAAGATTTCTTCAGAGCCGAGTCCACCTTTTTATCAACGCCATCCTTCAGAATATTATCATCCGCCATGGAAGGCAGACCAACCAGAGAAGCAACCACAGAATCCACCTGCACCGAATCAGGCAGGGCAACCTCCAAATCTTGTAAAGGATACAGCTTAGACATGAACCTGGGCATAGAAATATGGTCCGGGTCCTTCCATTCCCTAAGGAGGACATCCATGACAAAGGGGTGGATGGGCATGGAAGAAGACACAGGCTTCCTAAATTGCGGCAGAACAGTGTCCTGGGAGGTACTGGGCACAGAGTCTACAGTGAAGCCAATATTCTCCCGAACATGGCAAAGAAGATCAGGCATCAGGTCCCTGGAAATGTATTTGCCCTGCAGATCCACCGCGCCCAAAGTGGACTCATCTGAGGAAGCAGAGGAAGAAATATCCGAATACAGGGGAGCAGCAGCTTCAGAGCGACCCCCAGCACTCTTCCTGGAAGACTTGAGATCTGACAGCGTCTCCAAAATCAGGCGCTTCAGCCGTTTAGAGCAACCCAGACCGGCACTCCGATCAGTAGGCGCAGAATCACCACTGTCAGAAGAGGAGGAGGACGATCTAACAGGAGAGACATGCTTTCTTTTCCTGTGGTGCTTCCCCATAGTAAACAGCACCCACGAGACACAGCAACTCAGCAGAAAACACAGCAGACACGGGACGCACAGCAGCACCACAAGCGGATACAGGAGAGAAAGAACTCGGGACTCCCGCCAAATATAGGAGGAAAACACTCACCCCACAGCTGCAACCCCGTGGAAACGAGGAGGGGCCGAAGATGAGCCTCCAAGGAGCGGCCGTCGAAAGAAACAACCGAAGTCACCCAGGCCGAAAGAAGACGATGACCTCATCACCCCTGAACCGTCCAGCCAATCAGGAGAGGAATGCAGGGAACCCGGAGCCCACCCGGGCGCCCGCACAGGCAAAAATGTGGAGCCGAAGTCGGGAACGGCCTCTCCAGCCCACGTCCGACACACCAGCCCCCGTAATCCACGGAGAAACGGCCCCGCACTCCAGGGGCAATCAAAAACTGCAGGAATGATGACCCCGAATCCACGGAGGCGAGCGCGCCCAGCAAACCGGAACATACAGGGCCAGGACGCGCGGAGCAGCAGCGTGCCAGGACTCGAACTCCACCTCCAAGCAGCTGCCAGTCCACCGGAGCAAGCCGCAAACCCAGGGAAAGCGTCCCGTAGAGAAAGCTCCGGGGTGTCCACACACGCGCCCGAACCAGCACACAAGAGGGCCAGGATTCCAGGAGGCCAGCACACAAAGACACCACGGGGACCCGAGAAGCCCCGCAACCCAGAGCCCCCGCCACCAGGAAAGCACAGGAAGCCCAGCAGCCCGACTTACAACAATCCCACGGAGGTCCATGAGCCCAGCAAAGGAGGAAACCACAGGACAGTCGTAGCAGGTAAGTGCCCGGCACTCACCCTAGCGTCACCCATTAGAAGTCCAACCGACAGGAAACAAAACAGGATTTGCTTCTGGTGGTGAGGTGTATTATATAGCACCTGACAGGAGGGTGGGTGGAGTCAGAAAGCGTTTCCTGTTTTGTTTCCTGTCGTGTGGAATACCTCATGTGTGATGACTGGGTCGAGGACGAGGGACGTAGAGGTAATGAAGAGTTATCACAAGTAAACAGAAACCTAAATCACGTCAGCAGGGCACCCGCCACCAGCTTCACCTTCCCTGCTTGAATCAGACTGTGTTGTTCCATTACGAACGCCAAACACAACAAATATCACAGTTTGGGGTTTGACAGATGCAGGTTTTTGGTCCCTCTTCGCCTAACCACTAACGCACACGCACACGTGCTTGGAATCCAAAATACTAACCCATTACACCGAAAAAGGAAGGGAGAAGAGAAAGCGAGACTGATTACAGTGATTTAACTCCACTTTTAAGGGAAAGCACTGCATTTTGAGAGAACAGATGGTACTAAAGGAGGCATACACGGGGCTGGGATAGCAAAATGTAGAGTGTGTGTGGGGGTGGGGGGGGGGGGTAGTTACTGGGAAGGCATAGTGAATCAAAGGATAATGGGTTGACTTAGAGAATCCACCGTGACGACATTTACCCACAGAGCATGGCGTAGCGTCCTTTTCAGCATTTGTGGCACAGGATGCAGCCATTTCATGTCCGTGGCCAAAGTACCTTGCAAATGGGAGACCTGGGTACCGCGAGAGGTAGTCAGCTTGACATCCGCCAGATCCTCGACTGACAGCTTCAGCTGTTAATAAAGAAAACATCTTCAGATCAGGCGGAGGCTGAAAGGGGGCGAGGAGAGAATGTTTTCCCTGTGATACTTACTTCTTTTCAGCATGCTAATTCAAGATGAATATGGAACAGGGTGTAATTATTGTAAAGAATCGTTACTCGGCTGAGGCAGCACAGATGCCTGCAGGCTCGGAGGAATCAGAGAGTTTTCCTGTTTTTCTTTTTTTTATCTCTATGAAATAACAAAGGGGCCGCTACAAAGAGGCCTTCTTCTGTCAAGTAAGTAAAAAACAGAGAGGAAACACGCACAAAGGGGTAGAATAGAAGGAAGACATGCCTTTTCTAATTATCAGTGCAACAAATTTGCGGCATTAAGGGATGTGTCTTCACTGTTGCTGAAGATTCTTCTAGTATACTGCAGATACATATATGACTGTGGTATACATTTGAAAAGGGTTAGGAGAGCCTGTTATTATGGCTTTGCAGATGGGTCTTTGATTATAACGCTTAATGCTTTTTTATTTGTTTCTAAGTGGTGCAGAGTTGGATAATATATGTAGCTAGGCACTTGTGTGTAGTGAATATTGTAGGAGGTATGAGGTAAACTTACTCAACTCAAACAAGTTACAACGTGACAGACCGGCGTTCAGAGACACAAGGGCAAAATAAGTACAAAGCAGAAGCTTAAGAGGGAAAGAAAATAAAGCAAAAATTATGCAGAGCGATTCAGAAATAAAAAAAGGGCGTGCAGCAGGTAAAGGAAAACGAACTACGGTAGAAGACAGTCGTGAAATTGCCCAATGTCAATGCTAGTTTTAGAAAGCATTCCTCCATTTTTCACTGTTGGTAACTCGATTACGTTTAATTAAGGATGGGAGAATTCGTGACTAGATCCCCGTGATAAGTGTGAAGGTCACAAATTTCATGTTATGAGAAATTTGAAACATTCAAAAAAATTCACATTAGGCAGTTTTTTTTTTAATTCTTTGATCAAAGAGAGACATTTTCAACTTAAACCAGTCTCCTGCAGTGTCTTTTTATTTTACACAAGGTATGCTTTCAAATAAAAATCTCACACAAGATACAGGCAAAGTACATTTTGATCCATTTGCTTAATTTTGATTAACTCTGTAATTTTTTGAAAATCTCACACCATTTCTTGCGAAGAAAACATTCTGTACACCCAAGTCAAAACCAGAAATCATGATTCATGTGGCTACAGTTTTTAACATAGTCAAGTAGGGTCAAATGTGAAGGGCAAGACTTCAATGCAAGTAAGTGGCTTCACAGTAAACAACGTTTCTTCAAACATACGTTAATGAAAATAGATGCTTTATGATTTTCTTTTTTTTAAAGAACCAGAACACAGCAGCGGATGACTGAGGCCATCTTAGCTATCTCCACACCCTTTAAAGATGACTCACACCCCTTTCCCTTCTTTTAAAGCCGATGCCTACGTAATACTTCCACATTTTCAAAGGGGCATATTACCAAGGGCCGGCGATACAATTATCGCTGCTTTAGCGTCCGTTTTTCGGGCGCAAAGCGGCGATAATTATATCACATTATTTACAAGGACACACTAGCGCGTGTTTCCTTGACATAGCTCTTTTTTTTTCACCCGCCTCGCTTTGCATCGATAATGAGATGCAAAGTAGGTGTGGCTGTGAAAACAACATATATAATATTAACAAAGAGGCTTAGCGATAATTTAAATCGTGCTAACTCTGCCTTAGCTCAGGAATTTACCGTCTGTTAAATTCCTGACTAAGGCATACCTAACATGGAAGGTGGATTGTGGGCCACAGGGCCAATCAAGCTTATCGCCGTTTTCCATGGAACATCCCTGGAAAACCAGTGATGTTCCATGGAAAACCCCACTATCGCTGGAATATTTATCGCCATAGTGCTAAGCGTTGATAATAAACAGAAGAGGGTCTTGACTCCAAACTCAGCAAGGCCGAGTCAACCTAAGCTTATGAAGAACAAAAACAATTGCCAATGCTGAGAGTCAACAAGTCAAAAGCAACAACGGGACACTGGTGGTTATGAATGTATCAAAAAAACAACTGCTTTATGAATTGCAAACACTACTTTTTAATTCCTTTTATCGCAATTCTTATCAATTTTTGCATGAACACAATTTTAGTACATGGGAATACAAAAAACATTTATATACAATATATACAAAAAGAAAGAGCAAAACAATACAATTGCATGACAGTATTTACATATCAGACACTCTTGGCCAATCCAATCACACGACAATTCTTTCAAACCAAAACAACACTCATGTAGGAAGATAAACAAAAAAGGGGGTGGGTGGGTCTCGATGTCAAAATGGGGCTTTCAACGATATAATCGAAGGCAAAGTATAACTGAGTGAAAAATGTCTTTAAAGCAACGTAGAAACGGGCTCAAAAAAGATCCCCTATAATTTTAATGGATGTCCTAAGAGTTGCTATCACTCCAATGACCCGAGACCAAGTGGGTCGACGCGTTTCGAATCTCGTGAATGCCGAGATTCTCCTCAGGACCAGTCATGGAACTGCAAAAGAATAAAAATGATTTTGAGGACTGAGACCTAAAACACGAGCATGCCCCTATTCTGCATCACGCAGACGCCAGTACCTTAAATTCCTCACGTTTGGATGCCACTGGGGTAGTATTCCCACCGGAGTTAATTTGCTGGAGCTGGAGAGGGAGATAGAATGAAAGTGACGGAAAATCTCAGTGGGTGCTGATTCACACTCCAACAGCACATTCACACTCACTCAAACAAACGCTCTTACCCGCTGGAATTCAATTGCGGTTCCTCTCAGTATGACTCAAGCCGGCTGTCCACACGCGCCCGCTGAAAAATGACAGAGTGGCGCGATAAGACACGGTTTTCAATTACTCTTGGGACAAACTTATGAACCAGACTGCTGGGGGCAAAAACGGGGGCCTGAACCTACCTTAGCGGGCAGCTTAGATGTCCATCTGATGTCAGTATTTGCATGATTTTGAGTTTCCCAATGATGAACTAGCGGGGCGTTCTCAATCTTGCGACAAATTCTTGATTTATGCTGCGTTATCCGTTGCCTTATTTCCTGTGAGGTCTTTCCAATATAGACCTTAGGGCAAGGGCATACTATAGCATAAACAACATTGCGTGTTTTACAATTAGTAAAAACATCATGCCTCCAATGGACTGTCCTGTCTAAAATCGAAAAGGACGCGCGAGGAGGAGATGTGGAGGCAAAGCTAAGTCAGCGCGAAGCGCTGCTAATTATGAAATATAATAGTGCCTTCAGCGGACTCAATGAGATTTCGGAGATCTATAAACCAAGCTGAGAGACTTCCTGTCCACTCAGGCGAAGCTACCACGGTCTATAGGACAAGCCGCGGAGGAACGAACTTTTCAAACTACATCTCCCAGCAATCCTGCGGGGGAGTGGCCTCAGCACTTACATCCAGGAAGCAACTTCCTAGTCGCACCCAAACCCCGAGTGCGACGAGGTTCAAGCATCTAAGCTGCTCGCTAAGGTAGGTTCAGGCCCCCGTTTTTGCCCCCAGCAGTCTGGTTCATAAGTTTGTCCCAAGAGTAATTGAAAACCGTGTCTTATCGCGCCACTCTGTCATTTTTCAGCGGGCGCGTGTGGACAGCCGGCTTGAGTCATACTGAGAGGAACCGCAATTGAATTCCAGCGGGTAAGAGCATTTGTTTGAGTGAGTGTGAATGTGCTGTTGGAGTGTGAATCAGCACCCACTGAGATTTTCCGTCACTTTCATTCTATCTCCCTCTCCAGCTCCAGCAAATTAACTCCGGTGGGAATACTACCCCAGTGGCATCCAAACGTGAGGAATTTAAGGTACTGGCGTCTGCGTGATGCAGAATAGGGGCATGCTCGTGTTTTAGGTCTCAGTCCTCAAAATCATTTTTATTCTTTTGCAGTTCCATGACTGGTCCTGAGGAGAATCTCGGCATTCACGAGATTCGAAACGCGTCGACCCACTTGGTCTCGGGTCATTGGAGTGATAGCAACTCTTAGGACATCCATTAAAATTATAGGGGATCTTTTTTGAGCCCGTTTCTACGTTGCTTTAAAGACATTTTTCACTCAGTTATACTTTGCCTTCGATTATATCGTTGAAAGCCCCATTTTGACATCGAGACCCACCCACCCCCTTTTTTGTTTATCTTCCTACATGAGTGTTGTTTTGGTTTGAAAGAATTGTCGTGTGATTGGATTGGCCAAGAGTGTCTGATATGTAAATACTGTCATGCAATTGTATTGTTTTGCTCTTTCTTTTTGTATATATTGTATATAAATGTTTTTTGTATTCCCATGTACTAAAATTGTGTTCATGCAAAAATTGATAAGAATTGCGATAAAAGGAATTAAAAAGTAGTGTTTGGAATTCATAAAGCAGGTGTTTTTTTGATACATTCATAACCACCAGTGTCCCGTTGTTGCTTTTGACTTGTTGACTCTCAGCATTGGCAATTGTTTTTGTTCTTCATAAGCGTTGATAATACAGCGCTAGCGTGGCGATATATTCCAGTGATAGCCGGTGATAATTAAAAGCGCGCTAAGCGCGCTCAACAATGATTATTGCTGGGGTTTGATAATATGCCCCTAAGTATTTACTTTACATTTACATTTATTACATATATCAGTTGTGACTTTTGGGATGTGGAACTATGTTATTGAAATATGTTCAAAGTGTTGTGGTAATAAACCTTAATAGCCTTTTCAAAGGGACTGAAAAAGGATTTTATCAGGTTGGATGTGTTGTCCCGAACCGATCAGCCAAGTTGCACATGGAGGCTGTTTCCGCTTGTCGGAGGAATTGAGGCGGCAGGGCAGGGTGAGCAGCAGAGGAACCGAGCCATGTCGGTAGCAGAGTCCCTGCTTTAGGACACCGCACAGGAGTTCTGGGAACAAGGGTCAGCTAGAGTGTACCGACAGTGGAAGCAGCAGGCCACTGGGTCTCGTAGTTGGGTAAAGCTAACAAACCTCCAAGCCCCGGAGTCCGGTCCTGTAATATCCGCCTGTGTTCCCAGCTTGGCAGCTCTGCACTGGGTGCCGTTTAAGCGATGAGCCGGGTTGCAGGACCGCTGTCGCCTATTCCTGGCCACCCATTTACCGCTACCCACTACCTGCCACATGCTTCCTTTTTCTGACCCGCATCAGCACCAACCCTGCCCGCCCATCTTTCGAGTTGCCCTCCCTATTGTTTGCCGGCCCACATCCACTCACCACCATGACCACCTCAGCACTAGGATTGGGAGGGTGTAGTCAGCAGGCTTAAAGGAGCCCAGAGCAGGAGAGGTGCTCCGAGGACAGTGAAGGCAGTAGTTCCAACAAGTGCTTGGCACTGCTGGGCTCCCCTTCCGTAGCAGAAGCGGCCGTCATTAGGCTGATGCAGCTTGCTGGGGTTGGTGGCGGTCCGCGATCATCCAAGCTAGTTGCTCCCCTCCCTGGTGAACTTAGCCAGGTGGGCTTCGCACCACCTCTGAACCAAGGCAACAGGTTCTGAACCAGTGCAGTGCAAACAATCAATCAATCAATTAAGGTATTTGTATAGCGCGCTACTCACCCGGAGGGTCTCAAGACGCTTGGGGGGGGGGTCCGCTACTGCTCGAACAGCCAGGTCTTGAGCTGCTTCCTGAAGGAGAGGTGGTCTTGGGTCAGACGTAGGTGGATGGGGAGGGAGTTCCAAGTCTTGGCTGCCAGGTAGGAGAAGGATCTTCCTCCCGCGGTGGCTCTTTGAATGCGTGGAACGGCGGCGAGGGAGTGGTTGGTCGATCGTAGCTGGCGGGTGGGAGTGTAGAAGGTCAGGCGGTTGTTGAGGTACCTGGGGCCCAGGTCGTGGAGGGCCTTGTGTGCGTGGGTGAGGAGTCGGAACGTGATTCTCTTGCTGACGGGGAGCCAGTGCAGGTCTCTCAGGTGTCCGAGATGTGGCTGGGTCAGGGGATGTCCAGGATGAGTCGTGCGGAGGCGTTCTGGATGTGTTGGAGTCTTTTCTGTAGTTTGGCTGTGGTTCCGGGGTAGAGGGTGTTTCCGTAGTCAAGTTGGCTGGTGACGAGTGCCTGGGTGACCGTCTTCCTGGTTTCGGTGGGGATCCATTGGAAGATCTTTCGGAGCATGCGTAGGATGTTGAAACATGATGATGAGACAGCGTTGACTTGTCTGGTCATCGAGAGGGAGGAGTCCAGGATGAAGCCCAGGTTGCGTGCGTGGTCCGTTGGTTTGGGTGCGCTGCCCAGGGCATGGGGCCACCAGGAGTCGTCCCAGGCAGAGGGTGATGATCCAAGGATGAGGACTTCCGTCTTGTCTGAGTTCAATTTCAGGCGGCTGTTCATCATCCACTCGACTACGTCTTTCATCCCTTTGTGTAGGTTGGTTCTGGCGGTGGCTGGGTCGTTGGTGAGGGAGAGGATCAGCTGGGTGTCGTCGGCGTAGGAGATGATGTTGAGGTTGTGTTGGCGTGCGATGGCTGCGAGGGGGCTCATGTAGACGTTGAAGAGGGTGGGGCTGAGTGATGATCCTTGTGGTACGCCGCAGATGACTTCGGTGTCCTCGGATCTGAACGGGGAAGGCGGACTCTCTGGGTTCTTCCGGCGAGGAACGAGATGATGCACTCCAGTGCCTTCTCTTGGATTCCGATGTTGCTGAGGCGCTGCACTAGTGTGCGGTGGTAGACAGTATCAACTGCTGCGGAGAGGTCCAGGAGGATGAGGGCCGCTGTTTCCCCGTTGTCGAGCAGGGCTCGGATGTCGTCAGTGGCTGCGATGAGGGCGGTGTCGGTGCTGTGGTTGGCTCGGAAGCCTGACTGCGAGTGGTCGAGGGATCCGTTCGTCTCAAGGAAGGCGGCAAGCTGTCTGTTGACGGTCTTCTCGATAACTTTTGCCGGAAAAGGGAGGAGCGAGATGGGGCGGTAGTTCTTGAGGTCGGTGGGGTCTGCTGATGGTTTCTTCAGGAGGGAGCTGAGTTCGGCATGCTTCCAGCTCTCCAGGAAGGTGGCGGTGTTGACGGAGCAGTTGATGATGTCCCGGAGTTGGGGTGCGATGGCGGAGTCGGCCTTGTTGAAGATGTGGTGGGGGCATGGGTTGGTTGGTGATCCGGAGTGGATGGTGTTCATCGTGTGGATGGTGTCTTCGGTGCTGACCGGGGTCCAGGCACGGAGGGTGGTGGTGGGGGGCGTTGGTTCGGTGGTTGGGTGCGTGGTCTGTGCTCCGAAGCTGTTGTGTATGTCGGCGATCTTGCTGTGGAAGAACGAGGCGAGTGAGTCGCAGAGGTCTTGTGAAGGAGGGATGTATGACATTACAACGCATGCTTTTACATCGCATGCTTTTACAACGCGAGTTTTACAATGCATACCATTACAACGCATAGTGCTTTGGGGCGCTGGATAGTGAATAGTTTAATTTATTATTCCAACTCCAGTCCCCGTGGATAGTAGGGAAGGTGTTGGATAGTAAATTAAATCTATTCCCTATCCTAGAGCGCCCCCCAGCGCAATGCGTTGTAATGGTTTGCGTTGTAAATACCGCGTTGTAAAAGCACTACGTTGTAAAAGTTGCGTTGTAAGTGTTGTTCACCGTGAGGGAGTGATGTCGTTGTTTCCGGAGCTGGGGTGGAGAGCTCTTTGACGATGCTGAAGAGTTCCTTGCTGTTGTGTGCGTTGTTGTCTAGTCGTTCCTTGAATGCTGTCTTCTTGGTGGTGTGGATCAGCTGGTGGTGTTTGCGGGAGGCGTGCTTGAGGGCGGTCATGTTGTCTGTAGTCGGGTTTTTTCGCCAGGCTTTCTCGAGGGTATGGCAGTTCTTCTTGGAGTTCTTGAGGTCGTCGTTGAACCAGGAGGCTTTCTTGCTGCCGGGCCTGCTAGGATGGTTTTTCAGAGGTGCGAGGTCGTCAGCGCAGTTGGTGATCCACTGTGTGAGGGTGTTGGCTGCTTGGTTGGGGTCTGTTGAGCTGGCGGGAGGGTTCTGGCTCAGTGATGTGGTGAGCTGGTCGGTGGTGATCTTGTTCCAGCTCCTGCGGGGAACCTGTTGCGGGTGGTGGTGAGTCGTGGTCCTTCTGAAGCTGAAGTGGACGCAGCTGTGGTCTGTCCAGTGGAGTCCGGTGGAGTGCTGAAGGAGATGTACTTGCTGGAGGAGAAGACTGGGTCAAGCGTGTGGCCGGCGTAGTGGTTGGGGGTGTTCACCAGTTGCTTGAGTCCGAGGTTGGCGAGGTTGTCCAGCAAGTGGTGGTGTTGTTGTTGTTGTTGTTCTCCAGGTGGAAGTTGAGGTCCCCTAGGAGGATGTAGTCAGCGGAGGGGAGGGCGTACGGGTTAATGAAGTCCGCGATGTCTTCGCTGAATTGGGTACGTGGTTCCGGGGGTCTGTAGATGAGGGTGCCTCTGAGGGTGGTCTTGTGGTCGGTGTGTATCTGGAAGTGAAGATTTTAGGCGGCTATGAGGGTGTCGTCGGAGTTGGTCGTGATGCGGATGGTGTTCTTGTGGACGATGGCGATGCCTCCTCCTGCCTGGTTGACACGGTCCCTCCGGGTGATCTTGTATCCGTCCGGGATTGCGATGGCGATGTCGGGCGCTGAGGAGGCGTTCATCCATGTTTCCGTGAGGAAGGCGACGTCTGGAGATGTGGTGTCGAGCAGGTTCCAGAGTTCCACGGCATGTCTGTGGACGGAGCGGGTGTTGAGCAGGTTGCACTTCAGTTGGTTGCTGCTGGTGCTCGGCTTGGTGGGTGCGGTACAGGTCCGGATGCAGCAGAACTTGCAGGATTGGCAGGCGAAGGGTCCGTGGGTGCGTCTTGGGGTGGCTCTGTAGAAGGCCGGGGGACCGGCCGGTGTTGAGTGCGTTGAGTGGGGCGGCGTCGTAAGTCCGGCGGGTGGGCTGGCATCTGCGGGGGCCAGGGGGTCTGGCGCTGGGCGCGGTCCAGGCGCGGACGGGCGCAGACGGGCTTGCCTTTGGCGTGCCTTCGGCGCACAATCGGCGCGCCCGCTGCGCATGAACGCAGCACGCACGTGCAAACTCTGCCATAAATGGAGAGGGGGGGAGGAGTAGCTGGGAGGTGGGAACAGGGTGGCGAATGGGAGAGGGTCAAGGGAAATCAGAAGGAGAGGGGGTGGGGCCGCGGGGGAGCAGCGGCAGGGAGCGGGGTGGATCAGCGGGGCCAGAAGCGCTAGGGCAGAGGGCAAAATCAGGGGGCTGAGCACAAATGCGACAACAGGGCAGCAGTACAGAACACAGCGGGAAAAAAGGCGGAAAATCACAGCGGGGGAAACTGCGAGGACACAATCAGGGCAATAGTACAATCAGTGCAACAGTACAATCAGGGCAACAGTACAATCAGGGCAACAGTACAAACCACAGCGGGGACACAATCAGGGCAACAGTACAACCACGGCGGGGAAGAGAGGCGGCAAATGCGAGCGGCGGCGGCAGCAGGGGACCGGGTGACTGTCTGGAGGAGCCACGCGGCGGGTTGAGCGACCGGCGCTGACGAGGTCAGGCTAGGTCAGTGCAAAGCACTCCACCTTTGAACTCCTCAGTAGAACGACCTGAGACACTATGAGAGAGGGTCATTGCAGCTCATGTCAGCAGGTGGTAAATTTAGCAGGCCCAATGGGCAGATTCAGATTCAGTTTTTGGCAGGCCATCCGATCTCTTGGTGACCCAGCCATTTGGACTCCTGATTATAGGTTACTCAAGTAATATCATCCAGTTTCTAAGTTGAGTAACACCACTAACAGACAGTCTACAGAGTCCCTCAGATGCCCACAGAAGTAGTCAGGGTGCATGTGCTGTGGTCTCCTGAGGTATTCTCGCCTCCTAAAAGACATTCTATAGGTTATGCAGTTAAGTGATGTGTGGAGGGATCGCAATCCCACAGAGAGATTGCTCTCTTGCCATACCCCTACGGCTAATACCTTTAGTCAACTGGACTATTGTTTTCTTTCGCCGAGCTGTCTCCTGATGTGAAGGGGATAATATACTTACCTTAATATCTATCCGATCACTCACTTGTCTTGCTCAGTTTTGGGGGTACTGGCGAACGCCCAGCGGTACCACTGTGACAGCTTAGGGTAGAGGTGCTATTGTGCCCCCCCACCCACCCTATGTGGCTATGGTCTCGGAAGCTCTGTTGCGTTACTTCAAGGACAATAGAGGGTCAGCTTCCAGCAAGGCATTTGAGTGAGAGGCCATGAAGGTTGTCATTCAAGGGGTTTGTATAAAGACGACCTATGGGGTGAGGCACCAGTTAGAGCAGGATATATGGACACTGGAATGGAAATTGGGCAACGTAGAAGCAGATCTTTCTATGGCTCCTCAGATTATGGGGGAGTGTAGCGCTGCCCATGAGACCCTGTTGGAGTCTTGGGGCAGGTTGGAAAAATGTACGTACACTGCGTATTGGCATTGCTTACACATGGAGGGGGGCAAAACAGGGGTCCAACTTGTAAATAGAGAGACACCTATAATGCCTATACTTCAAATGCAGGATAGTACTGGGGAACTAGTGTGTTACCAGCAGGTGATTCTTGAAGTAGGGCCTACGCACCTGGCCAATGTGAATAGGAATCAACTCTCCCACCACAAGACGTTGTCCAAGAATTGCTAGATATGGTGGAACTACCGTGGCTACCTACTATGGGGAGTGTGTGCTTGAGGCTCCGATCACTAAAGAGGAACCACTGGCAGCTATCTGGCACCTCAAGCCGGCTAAGGGTCTGGGGAGCGTCAGTCAAAACATGGTACTTTGGTATGCATTATCCATGGTAATGCACACCAAAGTACCATGTTTTGACTGACACCCGGCAGTCGGATCGATCCGAATATCTGTGCTCCTCCAGCAACCCTGCCCATAGCAAACGCGAGAAGGCAGAATTGAATTATAAAAAACAGTCCGGTTCGAGCTCCCGGTGTCATCACACCACGAGCCGGACATCATTATGCCAAGGCTGCTGATTCACTCGCAAGCCTAAATAAATATAAGACGGAGATTGTTCCGCCTTGAAGGACCAAGTAAGTAGGCATGGCACCTAATCTAAGCGTGTCCCGTACCTTTCACAACAATTTCCTTTTTTTGAAAAGACAGATGCCTGTAAAATCTTCTAAAGTGCACCTATTTCCCCAGCAGCAATTGGAATCTTCCGAAGTGGACATACAGAAACTACACACTACGGACGTAGCAGGGCATTGCAAGAGCCCGTTTTCTACCATTGGAATAGCCAGCTTTCTTCCCTAACAGTGAGGTAAGATACATCAACATGTTAGTTGTCAAAAGCACGTACTACCCCTTGCAATTATCCCACGTAACCATGTCCTTTCTTCCCCTGATTACACAATGAAGTACCCGGCAGGGTCCTCACGTGAGTCCTTTAAACTTTCCTTCACCACTACGGGTCACACCACTCACTATTAAGCTGCGCCATTAGACATCAGGTAAATGTCTTCCAGTATGACCCTTCCCAGTTTCTCGCATTTGTGCCATTAACATGGACCTAATGCTATTTTTATGCCTTATAGATGTCCCCAACATACAGTCCTGAGGAGACCCCGCATACCTAGTGAGTTGAAACGTCGTCGACAACCTTACAGATCAGACCATCCCACAGCCAGTGTAACCATACACTTAGGCTGAGAACAAATGTACAAATTGAATGGTCGATTTCTGTTTCTATGAAAACACCTTGTAAATTGCACATTGTATATAGTCACAATTGTTTTGTTTTCATGCTTCACTTGGGGATATAATGCACATAATGTAGCGCTTTTTGAATGTAAGAAAGTGTTTTATAATATGGAACTGTGTCATTATTAAAACATCAAAGATCAAACTGTGTAGAGTCATTGGCACTTATGGCTAATCTTAAATCTGGGTCGCCTCTTGACCCATACCCTGCCAAATTTCTGGCGAAAATGGCGGCGGTTGTAAATCCTTTGGCTAATCCACTCTTGAATCTCTCTTTGTGCGAGGGGGTGGTCCAGCTGGTTTGGAAGCAGGCGACGGTGATCCCCCTCCTCAAGAAGCCTGGCCTAGACCCGGAGGTGTTGGCCAATTATAGGCCTATTTCTCTTTTGCCTGCGCTGGCCAAAATTGTGGACAAGCACGTGCATACCGTGCTCTCTGGCTTTTTAGAGACCAACGATCTGCTTCATCCCACTCAATCGGGCTTCCGCCCCAATTTAAGCACAGAGACGGCGCTTTTGGAGGTGTCTGAAGCCATTAAGGAGGTACTGGATTCTGGAGGCAAAGCTATGCTTGTCATGCTTGATCTGTCGGCGGCCTTTTACACCGTCCCCCACGAGGGTCTCCTCGTCAGACTTCATGAGATCGGTCTGAGGGGGACGGTGCTCAGCTGGTTTAGATCTTTTTTAGCGGGCCGTCGACAAACGGTCTGGGCCTCGTCAAGCTCTGCCGTGATGCCCCCTTTGGGAGTCGGAGTCCCGCAGGGCTCTGTGCTGAGCCCGACTCTCTGTAACATCTTTATGACTCCATTGGCGGCACTGGCGGAGTCTCTGGGGGCCCAGATCGTATCCTATGCCGACGATACCCAGCTCCTCTTTACATGTGGGAAAGGAGAGGATTTTGACGGAGAGTGTATTCGTGAGTGCCTTGGGGCGGTTTTCAAATGGTTCGAGCTGAACAGCCTCAAATGTAACTCAGGCAAGTCCGAGGTACTCTTCTTCGGTTGTACTTCTGATCCTGATTGGCAGGCATGGTGGCCGATTAATATGTTTCCTCCTGCACATTCCTCCCAGCAGGCAAAAAATCTGGGAATCAAGATCGACAATGGTCTGACGATGAGATCTCAGATCCTCGGTCTTACGGGAACATGTTTTGGCCTCCTCAAGATGCTCCGGAAGTTTCTGCCTTTGCTTTCAGAAGAGCACAGGAGTATCACCGTGCAGGCTTTAATTGGATCCAGATTGGACTATTCCAACGTCCTATATCTGGGCCTACCGGAGTATCTATTACAGCGCCTTCAGGTGGTGCAGAACTCGGCTGCTCTGGCCATTTTTGGCCTTCACAGGCGAACCAGAGTGTCCAGCCTTTTGCAGTCGCTTCATTGGCTGCCTATCCGGAAGCGGATAGTCTTCAAGGTGTTGACACTGGCTCATAAGGCTCTTTATGCCTCGGGCGCGAAATATCTGCAACGGAGGCTTACTTTTTATCGCCCGGCTCGATCTCTGCGATCCGAATCTCTCTTCCTTGCGGTGGTCCCTCGAGTAAAAAGGGCCCGCATAGGGGGTCGCTCCTTTCAGCTGAAGGCATCGCAGCTTTGGAATGCCTTGCCATTGACTCTACGCACTATCCCTAATTTGCTGGCCTTTAGGAAGGGCCTTAAAACCTGGATCTTTGTCCTCTAGCACGTTCCCTTCTTGGTTCTTTTGTTTCTTTCCTTTTATTCTACTGTGTTATGTTTGTACGCTTACGAGCTGCCAATAAAAAGCGCCGGGACACTCCATTGGAGTAGCCGTGCGCTATAGAAATTAAAAATAACATAACATAACATAACATAGAGTGTCCCCTCTGCCCTTTGATGTTAATAGGGTCTTTACAAAACTTACTGCCGTTGTGCATACCTATTATCATAACTGTGTATCTATTAGCCACCGAAACTCCTATTTGGAGCACAACGTAAAAAGAGTGGTGGACAGGGCAACTGTCGGGACTGTTGTGGGGAGACAGGCCGGCAAGGATAGCGCAGGTGAAACTGATCAGGGATTGGTACAGCGGAGGGATTGCACTCCCGAACCTGGAATTATATTACTGGGCGGCACACCTCAGGGTGATTAACCAATGGCTACACGCACCACAGGAGGACCCGGCATACTTAGCGGATAGACGCCAGCTTGGCACAACTACACTTCTGGCCCCGCTCTACAACAGAGGCCTGCTTGCAAAATTGATTGGCCCCACTAAGCACACTGTAGCGCTGTGGCATAAGGCTCAATCCCGTCTGAAGTGGGGGGGGGTAATTACACAACTCACACCCTTATGGGACTCTAGAGCGCTGGGAAACTTGAGACGTAGTAAACGGTTTGACCGCTGGGACGCTATAGGGATTTCCACGGTGGGAGATCTGTGGACAAGGGAGGGGGTGGTTCCATTTGACACACTGAGAGAACAATATGAGCTGAACACCACTGAGACATATCGCTACATACAGATTAGACATGCACTACTGGGCGCACTGACACCAGGGACTCAGGTCCCGGAATCGGCCCCCTTAGAAGATCGTTTACTCACTGATTACATGGAGGCTAGCGCTACATCCCTCACATACCGTAAACTAGTGAATAATTTGCCTGACCCATTACGGACATTGAAAGAGAAGTGGGAAGGTGATATGGGTACGCTGGATGAGACAGAATGGAATGCCGCACTGGCATCGCCTAGGGAGGCGGGAATATCAGCGAGGTTCCGCTTGGTACAGTTCAAGATATTGCACCGAGTGTACTACACACGCACCACACTACACAAAATCCAGAGGGCGGATCACCCATATTGTCTACGTAATTGTGGGGAGGAGGGAACGCTGTTCCATACCCTTTGGTCCTGTCCGACCATACTAGAATACTGGAGGCGAGTGGCACGCACGATCGCCCAGGCACTGCAGCTCCCGTTCACTCCTGACCCTAGAATCTGCATATTAAATGTATGGGGCCCGAGCGACCTGACATCACACGGGCGGAAATGGGCGGTCATTGGGGTGATGTTAGCAAAGCGAGACATAGCGCAGAGATGGGGGCGGCGGAGACGCCCACTTTGACTCAATGGTGCAGGAATATGGATATGCTTATGATGGTGGAGCGGGCGGTGTATCAGCAGAGGGCCAATCCACGTAAGTGGAACAAACTATGGCTGCCATGGAATGTCTATAGGGGGGAGCCTTGTGAACCTCTACGGGAAGAAGAAGATCTAGATAGTTCAGAGGAGGGGGAGGATGTAGCATAACAACGAGATTGTGGGTGGGATGGGGTGGCGGGGATTCAGACTGCCTGGTTACTGTCTTGCCCCTCTGACTTGTGGGATGTACGAACTGCGTGAGGGTGATACATGTCGGCAGCCGGCCTGCCACGATTAGTCTGCTTACATACACCTATCAAGCTTCTGTGAAACCAAGATATACACCTGAATGTTGCTTGTTGTTTATTGTTGAAGAAAAAGAAATGTTGCGATTCGAATTGATTATGGCGGAATGTTGACGCCACGTATCTGACTGCTTGAACTGACTCTTATGCTGACAAGGTGCAACAATAAAAAATTTAAAAAAAAAAAAAAAAAAAAAGAGTGGTGGAGCGTGTACGTGGCTCCATACGATTCTGGAGAGACTTAGCTTTGTCCTTTATGAGTCGAATACCAAACGCAAAAATGATTATTTTACATCAGTGTCTTTCCATGCTACAGCACTCATTGTATAAAGTTCACAGCCACTACTTCCAATCACTGGATGGCCTGCTTATGGAGCTACTATTGGGCTCCAAACGTAAGCTCAGACGATTAACAATGCTTCAAAGAGCATGGGGAAATGGAGGACGTGACGTACCCTGTGTGGAGCTCTACTTTATGGCCTCCCCGCTCCAGCATGCGGTCCATCGGCTGGATGAGCATGATAACTGCGAAAAGTGACTTCTGGCGAACACACATGGTGACCTCTTGCTATGGAACTCTTAAGGCTTGGTGCGGGAGTCCCCAAATCCTATCCTTACATTACACAGCATGTAGAAGTGGTCTGAGAGACCGAGGTCAAGACATGCCACTTTGGGTGGTGAAGCTCTTCCAGTGCATAGCGGAATCCATTTTTGTGCGGCGATAGAGAGAAGACAGATGCCTCATGATGGAAGACCTATATGAAAATGGACAATTTATAATGCGGGAGGCTGCAGAGACCTCCTTTTATCTGGGAAAAGGGCAATTCTTATATTACAAGGAAGATATCGAAGGAAGCCTGAGATATGGCTGTCCTTCCCCAACGAACACCACATTGCAAAAATAGTGGTGCTTTGTATGGCATAGGGGCAGCGTCTGATATCTCATCCCTATAGGGCACTCCGACATTACCTACCTAGGGGGACTCTACCTTTGCAGGCGCGGTTGGATGAGGCATTGGGGGAACCTCTCTCAGAACGAGATTGTTTGAGAATCCATGAGGGGTTTGGGGAGGGGATTTCTAATGCTCATTTTAAGCTAGTCCAATACAATATTGTACATCAAGTCTACCACACTCCGCGGATCTTATACAGAATCTGCTCAGACCGTTCGGATACATGCCCCCGATGCGGTGAAGCAGAGGCAATCTTTCTACATATGTTGTCGGCATGCCTAGTCATAAGTCAATGTTGGGGAGATATACAAGCATGTTTGTAAAAAGCTACAGGATGGACAATTCCCAGGGAGGTTCGATCATTATTATTGGGACTAATGGCTTCCCAAAAAATAAGAAAATGAGCAGACGGTTTGACCTTTTGTAGTTAGTTTTAGCAAAAAGATCTTTTGCAAAAGCATGGTTGAGCCCTGTACCTCCAGTGATTGAGTGGGCGACCGCAGAGGTGATCCGCATGAAATAATTTCAGAAGCATGACAAACTCGATGATGATCTTCGAGCATGGGTGTCTATGCTGTCAGACATGCAGGATTTGTTGGGCCCCAGTGAACGGGAGGACTATTACGGCAGTTGACAAGGCTTTTTCCAGGATGCTATTGACAGACAGTCACTGACAGGGGTTTAGCAATGATACCCAGAGACACATGAAATCCCCACACACCACATATTACTATGAGCGTGGGAAAACATGACACGGAGAGGGGAGGGATGGGGGAGTTAATAGCGCTTTCTTGGCATAGAAACCATTTCAAGGAACTGTGGGGGAGACCCCCCAAATGGTTAACCTGGTTATACATCGATCCTATCTGAGGTGTTGGAGGGCAGGGGTGGGGTGGGGAAGCAAGTATCTTCCTGGCATTTCTCCTGTTTGTAAAACCTGTCCGTCATGATTCAAAATGGCAATAAAGTTTTATCTAAAAAAAAAAAATCTCCTTACAACCAAGTTTGGTGCCTGATTGTTCAGAAATGTCTTTTTCACGCCCATCTTTCAATATATCAGAGATCCAGGTTCTAGTTCCCTTTACGGGGGCAAATACTTATGTGATCTATAATGGCTCGAAAGAGGTTTGCCAAAAGGGCGCTTGTGGGAGTGGGGGCGAACCTCGGCCCTTTAAGGGCCAAAGTAGGGTATAGGAGCTCGCAAGTGGTGGGCTGGAATATAGAGAGGCCATTATTAGTCTCCCGCTCTGGGAAAATGCTTACTCGGCATGAACTGTGGTCTGTTAGACCACTTAATGGGAAGGCTCAACCATTTTTTCTTTAGCTACAGTACCCTCACTTAGGGACTTGGTCAAAACATGATAATCATACAGGGGGTCCAGAAATTGGTTTTAGTTCAAATACATTGGATTTCCTCTCTCTGTTTGTTTGTGAATTTGCAGCCTTGAATAAACATTTCATTTTACATCTATTTTCAGAAAGTTAGGCCCTGAGCTTGGTAAAAAGCAAAGACATTGATAATGATTATATTGACCCCTCTGCCTCTCTTCCGAGTTCAAGGGTAACATTTTGCTTCAAGAATGTCGTAATGCTGATCTAAGAGAATGTGGACTACTTTCAGAAAAGAGTAATTGATGTCCTTCTGTTTGGGCCAAGTACTGAGTTTAATAGTGATAGTACAATGCTGGATACACAGGGTATTACACAGGGCCTGAATCGCAGGAGGCGATCTGTTAAATTGAAGGGAATAACATATCTGTAAGTAGAGGCATGGGAAGGAGAGTTATACTTGACATGGAAAATAAGGATCTGTGTTCATGGGAGCCCGTGAAGATGGAAGCGAGTTATCTAATTGGAGTTGGGTGATGGCACACTGAATGGGGCAAAAACACTGTAAAGCTCCCCGTGTTGCGGAGGTAACCCTCTGAGTAAACTATTATCCTGTAACATGGCGAGCCTAGCTCAATCTAATTTGAAATTGAATTTTGTAGCACCTTAAGCCGTTAATTATCTGCTAGCAGTAAACTTGGGTTTGTTCTGATTTTAAGTATGATAATTATTTGGTTTTCTCTTCTGTAGCAAAACCTTCAGTAACAGGCAATGCCAGTGGAGGAATCACTATTTTACTTCGCAATGATATCAATTGGAATCCCATTCCAAAGGTATTTGTTCACCCTCAAATATTTGCCTGTGCTTAAGCTAGCATTGTTTAATGAGAATGAATGGTTGTCATCTTTTTTGATTAATAAATGTATATATCCTTCCTGGTAAGTTTCTGGATATTCTAGTCGATTCCATGCTTACATTTGTTAGTAGTATTAGTTTTCTGCAGGAATATCCTTTGGCTATTATTGTAGGGGACTTTAATGCTAAAGTGTCAAATTCTGCTTGCATGACATATGGTAATGCTGAAATGGTCGATGTGTGGTGTATTCTGAGGCTGTTTTACCTGAAAAAGCTAGATCAGATAGGCGGGGCTTATGTTTTCTGGAAAGCCTGAGATTTCATGAATTTAATTTATTAAATGGCCCCTTGAATCCTGGAACTCTTGGAAAGAGGATGTAGTCTAAAATAAATCTATTGGGCACACTTTTTGGTCTTGTGATAACATAAAGAATTCGGGCCATAGTATTAAAATAGACGGCATTGACCCTCCTGCCTCGTCGTTAAATGACCCTATCTCCTGGTTCCAAATGTAGCGGACCTTTTCATGACCTTGTGGGAGCAAAGATAGAGGTAAATTAGTCAAGTTGCCTATTCAGATCTCTTGGGTCATAAAAGAGGTGAATTGTGAAATAAACTCCCTTGTTAGAAAGCAATTTAATTGTTTTAATTTTCTTCGATTATGAGGCAGAGGAAACTTGTCGCCTTAAGGATCAAAAGAAGATTGAAGATGGCTGAAAAAAGAAAGGATGAGGACAGGAAATAGATTAATTTGAGGGAAACCGCTACTTCATTAAATTTTTGTAAATATTGAGTTTTAATAGACCAATACTGAAAATCTTGAGTTAGTGCTGAGGCTATTCCAATATCGAACAATGAGGGGGCACAGTACATCGCACAATTTTTTGCCTGTAATTTAAGTTGTAGTGGCCCGTTTGATCCTAGTGTTGAAGTAGATTCATTGGAATTATATGCCCCGCCATCCTTTGAGAAGATTAAGGGATTCATTAAGGGTGCAAGAAATTCCGGTGCTATGGACACTGATGAACTCCCAAAAACACTTATTGAACAGGAATGTCCATGTTCCAGTATTGCTACCTGTCTGGTGATATTCCATCTTCCAGTTATAGACAAATTGCGCTCCCGGACGTAACGGGGAAATTATTTGCCAGAAGCATATTACTTCATCTTCAGGAATGGGCATTTGGAAATAACACAGCAAGATGATGGACAGAGTGCTGAAAGTTTCAACCACTCACCCACAGTCAGAGATCTGGGTTTATTCGATTGTTCTTTTGCTCACTATGTCACCCCAGTTTGGACCCAGCCATAGTATCTGACACTGGTTGTGTCACAATACACCATATCTCTGAGCCATGCGGCAACAGTAGCGGTCTACCGTTGCCCCAGTGAAGAGCCCCTGGTCCGTTAGCTACTAATAGTGCAATGGCAGTAATGCATCGCTGGTTTGTGGGAGAGTTTTAACATACCCCAACAGGGCAAGCAATGGGTCAGGGTCAAGCAAATGGTCACTCATCAGGGATATCGTGGAAAAAATATTGTCCCAATAGGATAAAATTGCAGCACAAGTCCATGTCAAGTGAGCAAAGTCAGCATGGGCCATTTTACATTTTGGGCAGTTGTGTGGTCTTGTGGGATTGAATTTAGTGAAATCTTTTGGAGTTGTTTAAGCTCAGAGTAAGTATTTGTAATGTAACAGCTTGTGTCTGTGGTTGTTAGATATCAGTTTGGTTTGCATACAGCAGTAGGACCAAGTTTTATCTGGAATGGAGAATCTGAGGTCATGCTCACATGCATTTCTAGATTTTATTGGGGCTGGTAGGGCGTAGCTTCAAGGAGGTGTTATAGAGGTGGGACACCAACCTACCGATCCAGGGCAGAAATTACCAAGGTGAGTAGGGGAAAATCTGCAGGTTCCTCCTAGTATGTGGGCAGAGTGGAGCATAACACATAATATAGGTGATGGAAAACAAATGTATCCATACGGATCGAGTTTCTACCCTCTGCCAAAGTTGGACTGAGTTTCAAAGTTCCATGAAGGAACAAGTCACCCATAACGGTTAGCTGGTGCGTTGCAAAGGAACTTTATACTAACCGCTCATGTGTGAGCAGTAGCCGTGGTTAATCTGAGAGGGGGATATGCGAAGCATACAAAAGTCCCCAGTCCAAATTGCGCCGCAGTTTGGACCAAGCCCAGCAGGTGCGACAAAGCGTTTTTATGTCAGTGGGTCCCTCAGAAACCCATGAGGGAGTAGAGAAGCGAGAAGGAAGAGTGGTGCCTGGGCTCTCTTGTGTTTGAGATAAGGTAGCTGAACATCTGAATGATACTAATAATGTGCGAAGCGGGATTGTGCCACCAAATAATTTAATTGGAAGTTTGGAACCCCATATCCACCACATTAATAGTCAACATTTCCCAGCGGTTGTGGGGGTGGCAGCCAGTCCAGATTAGTCGAGTCAGAATGACTCCCGGAGTGGCAAAGGATAGTGTTAGTCTATGCGATGGTGATATTAGTAAAAAAATATAGGAACCTGGGGAGGACCATGTTGGACTTGGCCCTTTTTGGCTAAAGTTCCCTAAACTTTTTGCCTTCCACCTAGACCTTTTTTATGACATGGTGTTGCCAACTTAGATGCTTTGGGCACTTTGCCACTGCTGATCGTGTCAAAGTGCAAGTGCTACCTGTGTAAAGTGTAATGGTAATTGGTTGTCCATGATTGGAATGTTTGCCTCACTAGTAAAGTCCCTAGTAAAGTGCACTATGTGTGTCAGGGCTAGTAATGCACATGCTACTAGTGGGCCTGCAGGACTAATTGTGCCACCCACACCTGAAGCCTTAAAGAGACAACTCAGGCCTGCCACTGCAGTGCCTCTGCGCAGTTTGTTAAACTGCTATCTTGTCCTGACATGTGCAGCTACTTGCCAGGCCTTACCCTTCCCATTTTTATGCACATTAGACACCCCTAAGGTAGGTCCAGGGTACCCCCCTGGGCAGTGTGCAGTGTATGTGAAAGGTAGGGCATGTACTGAGGTGTGTACCTTGTCCTGGCAGTGAATTACTCTCCATTTTGTTTTTCACTGTTGACAGGCCATCTTGCCCATAGGACATAATGGGGAGGCTGTGTAATATGTTCCAGCCTATCTTCCCATAGCCTTAAGATGGAGAGGTGAAGTTTATTAAGCCTGAACTCACAATTTAATAGCACCTCTTTTTGTGAAGGTGATTTTTGCATTGTGTGTTTAGAAACCACACTTTTAGAAGTGGCTGGGTTTTTGTGTTCTAACATTTCTGTGTGTCTCTACCTGGTTGTGGATTGAATGTCTGGATTTGAAAGTTATAGGATCTGAGGATTATCTTGACCCAGGGGAGGAGGTGAGACAGCAACAGGCTGACCTGCATCTGGAGTGCAGGGGGGAGAAGTAGCCCCTGGAGGTGAAGAGGCCTGGGTTGCTGCCATAAAACAATGGCTCCATCTCCTGCTGAGTGATTGAGGATCCAGACCCCCACTAAGCAAAGGAAGAAGGTGTCACTGGCAGAGAGACACCCAGAACTCTGCCCCCCTGAACACAAACACTTCAAAAATATTTAGGGGTATAACTATGAAAGCTGAAACCCCTGGATTTTGGATTGATCAAGACTGAAAAGGATTGAAACTACTTCTTGGTCAAGAGGTTCCTCTTCCATGGAAGAAACAGCTGAAGAGACTGAAGGAAAGGATTGACCCTCTTCCATGGAAGAAACAGCTGAAGAGACTGAAGGAAAGGGTTGACCCTTGCTGTGCGTTCTGGGGCTGGCCTGCAATTTGCTGATTTACACAATGAGAGGCTAAGGGACTTTGCTGTGTGCTGTGTCCCCCCACTTGAAAGGACTTTGTTGTGTGCTGTGTCCTGAAGTAACCTGTCCTCAAGGGCCCGAGGAGAGCTGGCCCCCTGTTGTGGAAACATAGGAACATAAAAGTTTCCAGAGGTGTCTCAGCGACGCTGTGTGCATGTGCTTTTTGTAGCCTGAGACCTTCGTAAGAACTGCCCCAGGATCGTGTGCACCCGGAATCCAAGTATGTCTCAGCGATGCAATGTGGTTGTGCTTTGTGCAGCCTGAGACTTTCGTGAGGATTGCACTGTGATAGTGAGCACCCGGAGTCTAAGTGAGTGTCAGCGACACTGGCTGCGCGTGCTTTTTGTGCAGCCTGAGATCTTCGTGAGGATTGCCCTGTGATCGTGGGCGCCCGGAGTCCAAGTGAGTCTCAGCAACACTGTGTGCGTGTACTTTGTGCAGCCTGAGACCTTCGTGAGGACCGCCCTGTGATTGTGTACACCAGAAGCTTAAGTGAGTCTCAGCGATGCTGTGTGTGTGTGCTTCGTGCAACCTGGGACCTTCATGAGGATTGCCCTGTGATCGTCGACACCCGGAGCCTAAGTGAGCCTCAGCGACGCTGTCTGCGTGTGCCCCGTTGCAGTCTGAGACCTTCGTCATTGTCATTGGCCGGACTGGCATCCCCGGAGGAGCTGTGCAGCCGGTCCGAGCCTTTCTTTTCCAAGGAGGGACCTTGAACGATCCCCATTGTCGGGGGGAGGGTGGGTCCGTGTTCCACTGCCCAAGATCAACAAAGTCGCATCGGAGGCCCAAGTCGCGAGGAGAGGAAAGTGAGATTGCACCCCCCAGGTAACGCTCAGCGGGTGTGCATGTGTTGCACCTGGGACATAGTGCGGGCTATGAGAGAAACACTCTCAGCCTTTCCTCACTTTGCAGCGCGAGACTCCGCTGAAGTCCGTTTTGCGGCCCGTACTACCAAGGAGTGGCAGTACCGGGGCCGGAGTGTGGAGCTACACTTTGTTTTACACCATACCCATGCTGGGGGCATATTTTGGCGGAAGCTGACCGCGAATCAGCAGGAGTGGCATAGAGACCATCCAGAGCACCGTGATCAGTGCCGGAGTACAATGTTTGGGTATTACGAACTGCCTGATTGTTGCATTATGCATTACATCATTTTAGTATTAAGAACTAACTGATTGTTGCATTACGCATTGCATTATTTGTGCATTACAAACTGCCTAGTTGTTGCATAATGAACTGCATTATTTTTACATCACAAAGTGCCTTATTCTTGCATTACGAACTGCATAGCATTGCATTAGGACTGAAACGGATCATCTAGAATTGCTCATTAATACTGCAAGAACCTACAAGGGTTGGCTGGCCTAATTACCAGCCAGGTGGAATATTACAAATATGCATGTGTTGGATTTTTATTGTGTGGTCTCATCGTATATCTTTTTATATAAACATATACTTGCTTTTTTATGAAACTCGTGCGGAGTCCATTTGTGGTGTCATCATCGGGGTTGCAAATACTTTACCTATTTGTCTTGGAGATAAGCCTGGCTGCTCGTGCCAAGCTACAGAGGGGGTGAGCAGGGGCTATCTGAGAAGGTGTCCTTGCTTTCCCTGACTTAGAAGCAAGGGTCTCTATTTGGCCTAAGGTACCTATCTCAGCCAACTGTAGACCCCCAGATCTAACAGACCACCATTTTCATAAATGCAATGTGTTTCAACATAGCCAGTGGCAGCTTAATCCACCGTTCGGCTTGGGTAGTGAGTTTGTCTATAGCAGGGCCATAATTATGGTGGATAACTTCTAATTTATCTCTATGTAAAGAAATGGGCAAGTAGTTGAGAGAATCAGTGCACCAGAGCAGGAGGAATTCAAAAGCAAGAGGTTTAAGGCCTCCATCATTTGAAAGAGTTCTGAGTTGTGCCAGTTAATTACTAACCAAGAAAAGGTTCCAAAGCGTATCACTTTGCGGATGAGAGAAGGTAAATTTGTAGGTGGGGCAAGAACAAACAGAAATATATCACCAACATAAAGTGAGGCTGTGTCGAAATCGGAACCCCTTGTGGAGACGGTGCTTCTGTAAGTGTCTGACAAAAGGGTCCTTGGCAATAATAAACAGAAGGGGGAAAGCGGGCAGTATTGCCTTCTACCCCTAATGATTGAAAAGGATTCAGAGAGGATACCATTCAACTGGAGGCACGCCACAGGCTTCTGGTAAAGCAGGTACTCCCAGTTTGATCACTGTTCCATGCAGGTATTATTACTCAAGTGAGTCAAACGATTTTTCAAAATCTAGCAGGGCGACGGCAGTAGGGACGGAGAGCAAAATTTGGTTCAGTACTGCAAACATGGTGCAAATATTGATTGAGGTGGAGCAATGCGGGACAAAGCCAGATTGCATAGGAGAAATTATACTTTCCATTAGAAGAGAGAGGCGAGTAGCTAGTACTTTAGTCAGTACTTTATTGTCATGGTTCAGAAGTGATAGTGGTCTGTATGACGTGCTAAGATGAACAGGTTAAGCAGGCTTAAGCAGCACAGTAATGGTGGCCTCACATAGTGTAGGAGGTAGTGTACCTGCATCAAAGGATTCAGCATAAACCTCCAGAAGTGCGGTCTAATATGGACTTATACTCTTTATAAAAGTTTTCTGTAAAACAATCTGGTGCTTTAGAGCCGCTGGGGGCCTCTATGGCTTGTATTATTTCAGCGCATATTATAGGTGCAGCCAAAAATTGCTGTTGCCCAGGTTGAAGTGTCACACCATAGCCACCTCGGCTAAGAACTCACCCAATACGGTCTTGCATGCACCCCCCCCCCCCGTGTGGAGCAAAGTTAATGCTAATAGGATATGTCAATGTGTCAACATTCGTGGCATTCTCAGTAGTGGCCAAGCCATTTTTAGCGAAGAGGGACTTTACATATGTGGCATGATATGGAGACTGCAGGAGACATGCCAGTGTTGTGTGGCGTTTAGAGCTCCGAGTGAATTTTCCCGATTCATGCCCTTATATAGGCATAGAAATCAATCCCTTATTTAGACATAGCCCATGCAGACCAAATACAGGCATGGCTACTTCCACCAGTACTAAACGTCACAACGATTTCTTGGAAAATCGGCTTAAGCAGTTAGGGAACTTCCCCTTGCTTGAATATTGATTTGTCCAAGAACTCATGTACTTTGCAAAGAACAACTCTTCCCTAGGAGTTCTTTCCTGATGTTATTATGCCCGTCTTTACGTCAATCTATGGCATTCCTAAACACCTTCAAGGTATAAATATACCTTCACTTGCCATGGCAAACTACGGTGGTTCCGAGCAGTTCGAATATCTACTTGCCCGACGCAGCTCGCTACAGCAAGTGCCGAAGGAAGCTGACCCTCTAGCTGATGCACTGATCAAGAGGCTGCCCTTCTCTTGCCGAGAATCCAGCTCCAGTGTTTCCAAGCTACCCTTGCGGGGTGTTGGGAAATCGAGTCCTGAGACAGAGATACCAGACCTCCTTCATTCTAAACCAAGATATGGAGCTGATTAGAACCTAGAGAAACTTTTGGTAGATTCTTGGCAAAAAAAACTATGCTACACAATAATTACTTCTTCCCGCCTACTAGACTTAGGTTAGGTACATTGGGGTAGGCGTATTTAGAAGCACCAATTGAGTATTTTAGTCAATGTTTTTTATGTATGTATTTTTATATGGCTTAGAAACCATACAATGCTTTCACAGTATTATTTTATAATACTATTCTCGCTGTATGCATTATACTTTGCAGTCTGCTTAACGCTTGTAGCAGTTCACTTCTCTTGTATAAGAAAGAATACTGTTCAATAAACCTTTTTATTGAAAATGCTTGCCTATCTATTTCTCTGCAAAGTCTGTTGAAACAAAGCATGCACGATTGACTGATTGAAATACTTATCTATTGTTTCCGCGACTCTAGAGATGTATTTCTTATTCTTGGGAAACAAAGTTGTCATGTTTATGCGGTTGTCAGAAACGAATCCCTTCTTGTGAATTTGAGAAACTTTCTAGGGACCTCTGAGCTAGCTGGCACTCACTATTAAGTTTAGTATATTCGATAGAGATTTAGTCGACCTCAATCCTAATTCTAATCTATAGGATATATTATTCCAATGCACAGAGCCTATTGGGAATATAGGAACTACACTACATGGTGCCCAATGTTTTGTAAGGCACTAATTTAATGCTAGATACTGATGTAACTCAGTTGTGCTTTTTTCAGAGACCCCATTTTTCTATAGAATACTCCAATAGATGTCTGGAGTGGGTAAAGGGATAAAATATCCGCCATAGCTGAGTAGGACAAAAATCCTATATATTAATTTTTGGTTTGTTCAACGTTGAAGGATACAGTGTTCCAAAATATTGTGCACCTTATCTTTGTTTCCTTGAAACTTGCTCTGCAACTTTCATTAAACAATGTTGATTAACGGCGACAACACCGCAACCGGTAGAGTGGCAGCAGATGCAGCCATAGAAGCTTTAAACTTTACAGGTTTCCAAGAGTCCGACGCAGATGCTATAAGCATTCCAGAAACTTTAAGGGAAATTTATAAGAAATGGCCTATCATCTAGAGGTGGTAGGGTAGTTTTTGTGATAGAGACACCTGAATATCATCAGACAGAGGTATTCTATTCATGGATAGTCTTCCCTGAAGCAAATCCAGTAACAAAAGTGTTCCACTTCTACAAAGAAGATGAAGCTCCAGAGGAATACATTCCTTTCGAGGATGTTGAAATTCCACTAACATACCAAGAGCATGCGCTCTGGTTTAAAGGCGCCCTAAAACGTTGAAGGATACAGTGTTCCAAAATATGGTGCACCTTATCTTTGATTCCTTGAAGCGAGCTCTGCAACTTTCTTTAAACAATGTCGATTAACGGCGACAACACCGCAACCGGTGGAGCGGCATCAGATGCAGCCATACAAGCTTTAAACTTTACAGGTTTCCAAGAGACCGACTCAGATGCTATAAGCATTCCAGAAATTTTAGGGAAAGCAATCACTATGAAACTTATAAGAAATGGCCTATCATCTAGAGGTGGTAGGGTAGTTTTTGTGATAGAGACACATGAATATCATCAGACAGAGGTATTTATCCCTGAAGCAAATCCAGTAACAAAAGTGTTCCACTTCTACAAAGAAGATGAAGCTCCAGAGGAATACATTCCTTTCGAGGATGTTGAAATTCCACTAACATACCAAGAGCATGCACTCTGGTTTAAAGGAGCCCTAAAACATACACATCACATTACAAGGCTCGGTCCACTAGGTAAACCAGGAGCAACATGGGCGGTATTAGCCAGCTATACATCATATCCTGCCATTGAAAATATGACAGATGAAGAACAATTAGTTCAAATAAAAGAGCTAATTAAAATCCACAGACAATTGGTTTAATATTTCATGCAAGCCTTTACTGTCCAAACAACAATAAGGATTCCAGTTTAGTTTCAGTTTATAAACTTTATTTCGATTTAAAAATAAATCACGAAAGTCATCTCGAAATATGCATAACAGCTAAGTTAAAATGTACATCAATTCCATTGAACCACACACATGATTGTACCATAGACATTATAAACATGTTTAGACAATAAATAGTATAAAAAGAATTTAAAACTCACATTATATAAGAGCCTGGTAATATAAAGAGCGTCAGTTCTAAACACAAAAATCCATAAAGACAATTAGAGTATGGACAAAGCAGGGTGTTAGTTTTAATCAGTACCTCTCTTCTTTCCAACGAATCACCCAAACCCAGCGCAGAAACTTAGCTATAGAAATCACAGTGCTACTGCTATGTTAAGTATTCTAAATGCCTTGTTGTGTAGCCTTGTACCCAGTCGCAAGAAAATCGGTTTCAACCAACATCGCATTGGAATTCTGTAGGCTGGACAAGCAAAAAGTATGTGGGCCACAGAGTCTGGTCTCTCTGGACAAAACTGACATCTAGTATTAGACACATCAAAATTGGACCATTTAGAAGTGAAGACCCTTGTCACTAGGGACCCCACTCGAAACTGGTGGAATAATTTTCTATCACGTGTGGATGTGATTAAGTCCCAGTATGATTCTAATAGTGGTTCATGTTTGGTTTCAAGAAAGGTACTGGACAGGGAAGAAGTACTGACTGCCGAAAATCTCTTGTTGTAAATCAAATGCCAGTAAGCCGCCTTTAGCTTACGCTTACTGGGAAAAAAAATTCCTCTCGGACGTGTTCACCGCTGGCTTAGGCCCATCTCAAAAAAGATGTTTTTAACACACCTAAACCATGCTAGTTTGTTATTTGCATCCAGCTCCCTAACTTCCAACACTGCTTGTGCATAGTTGACTAGCTCCGGAGTAACCCAAATGCGTCTCCAATGTGCGATTTGTCTAAACCTTGCTATGCCCCTAATAGAATGACACCCCAAATCCAAGTACAGGGGGATCAATGGTGTGGATTGAGGGAGTCCTATCAGGGATCTTAAGAATTTATTTTGAGCCATCACTAGAGAGTCTAAGTTAAGATGACCCCACAACTCGGCACCATAAAGGATGGAGGCACCTATTTTGGTATTGTATATCTGTAATGCTGGTGCAATGGGTTTAGTATGAGAACATCTATGTTCTTTTAACAAAACACCTGAATATTGGGCGTGTCTTACTGTGAGACAATCTATTTGGGGCTTCCAAGTCAACTTATTATCAATTGTTACCCCCAAATATGAAAAATTGGATGTTAGCTCCAGGACACCTTCCCTCACACTGACCCTACCGACGACCTTGTTAGAGTTCTGGAAGACCATGAACTTGGTTTTGTCAACATTGACAACCAGCTCATGGTCTGCACAGAACTCCTCAAACTTTGAGAGGGCACGTTGAAGGCCCTGTCTTGTTTTCGATAAAATCAAGGTGTCGTCTGCAAACATCAGTAGAGGGATCTTTGAACCCACTAAGCTGGGGCGTCAGTAGGATAGTTATCAAAATATTTCAAGACACCATTGATGTATATTGAAAACAGGGTAGGTGCGAGAAAGCACCCCTGTCTTACCCCCTTTTCCACTAAAAACTTTTCGGTTGTATTACCTGCCATGTCCCATCTAACTTGGGCATAATTGTCCATATGTAATTTAATAATGAAGCCTAGGATGTCCAATGGCATACCCAACTTAAAAAAACAAAGCCAGAGCTTGGAGCGCGGGACTAGGTCGAAAGCAGACCTTAAGTCCACGAATGCAGCATAAATAGTGCCTCTCCCCAGGGTAACTATGCGCCAAAGAATAAGAATGAACCTTAGGACTTGGTCCACTATACTAACACATTGGCGAAACCCCGCTTGTAAGTCAGAAAGGATATGACATTCGTCCATCCAGGCCTGCACTCTTCCTAGAATAACCCTGGCTGATACTTTTTTAATGCAGTCGATCGGAGGATTCCACAACACACCCCTTACCAGGGGAACACTAATAAAATTACACCACAGACTATGCAATCAGTCATTGGTAAATTACCCGCAAAACGGGAACAAATTCCATTCTGGATAGCTCCAAAAATTACTCAACTCGAGGAAGTACTTCCTGATACTACCCCTCATGAGAAACACAGAATTCTAACAATCTGTTTACCTATGGGGATCGCACCACATCTGGAGGACTCCGACACCTGGGGTACAGTCTTTGCTGCAATCTACACTAAAAAACATGGTGTTCCGTCTATGGCGGTAATACCAGATGTCCTGAAACAGATTCAAAATGAATACGGGGCAGAGCCTGATCTAAATCTAGGTATAACATAACACCACAGAGGAAAGAGGGGTCCGAGGGATGTTTTAAGATCTGCCATGTTCATATCCCCTGCCAACAAGTTATACAACAAAAAGAGAACCAGGGGTCTTTTGGAGGAGCCAGGTCTAACAGATCCTACTCTAGGCACAAGTGCTACTAAATCAGTTGAAGGTGCACAATCACCATACAGCCTATAGATATCAAAGGTACATACTAGTGCAACTAAATCAAAAGCCCAAGTGGTTGTAAGTGAGACTCACAAGAGAGTTGATAATGGATTCCCGTCAAATGTCTTGCGATGATCTATATTCTCATCTGGTCATCCAAGGTCATGGGGTGGTCTGTCTCTTGATCATTGAGACCATATCCACACCCAATCGCTAAAAAGTCTCAGTGAGTCAAACCCACACACACTGTGCTAACCATGAGATAGATGAAAAAGTATGGGAATGTGTGCAGTGCAAAAATAATGATAATGTGGTCAGATAAAATAGAGTGGTGAAAACAGAAGTAAGTATGTTTTATTCAAATGGTTGTTTCACCCTCTAACTAAAATCAAGAACAGTGCAAATAAAGGGGGAAAACAAAAACAAATATCGACTGCCCCAAAGAAGGCCAACATGTTTCAGCCACTAGGAAAAAGAGGTTCCAAAGGCTTTCTTCAGGGCCTCTGTTCTCAAAGATTTGCTACCGCTAATGTGAACAAACACAATAAGAATAAGTGAAAAAGGAAAAGGATATAAATGGACATATTAGTCCATAATCAGCTTGCTCCGTGTCAAAAACTGGTGTGTCTCACATCTGGAAAAAATAGACAAACACAAAACTCTCAGTCCAGTGTGCACAGTATTAGTACCTATAATTTTGTAAGAACATTGAGTAATTCATCACTCACCCAGATTGACCGGGGGCTTAGCCTCACCTCTCCTGGACCCTGCTCAGGAAGATGGAGGCCCCGCTCTATGGGAGAGGAGTATAAGGTGTTTTGAGTAAAACGTTTGCTCCTAGAGCATATCCTGTTTCTACTCAGTCCACGCTTAATTCTGTCTCCTCTCTCATTAGTGCTCATTCGTTGGCGCCCTAGCTCACTCTCATAATGCCTAGTGACACATAATATTATTAATGTACAACATTTTTTAAAACCAAAAACAGCTACAAAACAACATTTCAAATGCTGCCATGTGACTGCCCATCGCAGGGGTCCACGGTGGTTTTGAAACCTTCTGCTGTGGGCTGTTCTACTGTTCTCATTTCGTGTAGGACTAAGGTTCCGTGATTTTTTAAGAGAACCCACAGACAGCTACCCACACGCTTTATAGTGCTACTCTATAGTTGCCCACATCAGACGTCCACGATGATTTGAAAACCTACTGATGTGGGCTGCTTTGCTCATATCCTTTCGTGCAAGGCTAAAGCTCTGTGATGTACAACACTATAAAGCCTAAAGCACTTCTAATGCAGACAATAACTCTAATGCATTCAGCACGAACAACGTGGCGACTTCAATCAAGTCACTGAATCAAAATCCTACACCATTTACTCACTCAAAATTCAGGCAGACTAACCTGTCCGTCGTTGCCTCGTTGTAGGCACTGAATCAGGGGGGGAGGCATCCGCCTGTTTAGTTTGTTGGTATTTGAACGTTTTCCGCTCGAGGGTGGAGTCCCGTAACCCGGAGCCCGCCTGTCTATGGATCGAAAGTTTAAACGATCAACCAGAGTTCTTTATCATCTGTAGTGTGGTTCGTTGTCTTCTGGTTGCTTATATGTTCGCTCACAGAGTCGAATAAAATTTTTCAATAAAAACGTTCAAATACCACCAAACTAAACAGGCGGATGCCTCCCCCCTGATTCAGTGCCTACAACGAGGCAACGACGGACAGGTTGGTCTGCCTGAATTTTGAGTGAGTAAATGGTGTAGGATTTTGATTCAGTGACTTGATTGAAGTTGCCACGTTGCTCGCGCTGAATGCATTAGAGTTATTGTCTGCATTAGAAGTGCTTTAGGCTTTATAGTGTTGTACATCACGGAGCTTTAGCCTTGCACGAAAGGATGTGAGCAAAGCAGCCCACATCAGTAGGTTTTCAAATCATCGTGGACCTCTGATGTGGGCAACTATAGAGTAGCACTACAAAGCGTGTGGGTAGCTGTCTGTGGGTTCTCCTAAAAAATCACGGAACCTTAGTCCTACACGAAATGAGAACAGTAGAACAGCCCACAGCAGAAGGTTTCAAAACCACCGTGGACCCCTGCGATGGGCAGTCACATGGCAGCATTTGAAATGTTGTTTTGTAGCTGTTTTTGGTTTTAAAAAATGTTGTACATTAATAATATTATGTGTGACTAGGCATTATGAGAGTGAGCTAGGGCGCCAACGAATGAGCACTAATGAGAGAGGAGACAGAATTAAGCATGGACTGAGTAGAAACAGGATATGCTCTAGGAGCAAACGTTTTAATCAAAACACCTTATACTTCTCTCCCATAGAGCGGAGCCTCCATCTTCCTGAGCAAGGTCCAGGAGAGGTGAGCCTAAGCCCCCGGTCAATCTGGGTGAGTGATGAATTACTCAATGTTCTTACAAATTTATAGGTACTAATACTGTGCACACTGGACTGAGAGTTCTGTGTTTGTCTATTTTTTCCAGATGTGAGACACACCAGTTTTTGACACAGAGCAAGCTGATTATGGACTAATATGTCCATTTATATCCTTTTCTTTTTTCACTTATTCTTATTGTGTTTGTTCACATTAGCGGTAGCAAATCTTTGAGAACAGAGGCCCTGAAGAAAGCCTTTGGAACCTCTTTTTCCTAGTGGCTGAAACATGTTGGCCTTCTTTGGGGCAGTCGATATTTGTTTTGGTTTTCCACCTTTATTTGCACTGTTCTTGGTTTTAATTAGAGAGTGAAAAAACCATTTGAATAAAACGTACTTACTTCTGTTTTCACCACTCTATTTTATATCACCACATTATCATTATTTTTGCACTGCACACATTCCCATACTTTTTCATCTATCTCATGGTCAGCACAGTGTGTGTGGGTTTGACTCACTGAGACTTTTTAGCGATTGGGTGTGGATATGGTCTCAATGATCAAGAGACAGACCACCCCATGACCTTGGATGACCAGATGAGAATATAGATCATCGCAAGAAATTTGATGGGAATCTATTATCAACTCTCTTGTGAGTCTCACTGACAACCACTTGGGCTCTTGATTTAGTTGCACTAGTATGTACCTTTGATATCTATAGGCTGTATGGTGATTTGGCACCTTCAACTGATTTAGTAGCAGTTATGCCTAGAGTAGGATCTGTTAGACCTGGCTCCTCCAAAAGACCCCTGGTTCTCTTTTTGTTGTATAACTAAATCTAGGTATGAAATAACTGAAAGATTTCAAAAAGGTCTCCACGATAATATTAGCTAATATTAAAGGTGAAGCAGCATCCATGGCGATCCGCCAAAAGGTAAGAGAATTTGATGTGACTGAGCAACCATATGAACTGGCCAGAATAATTGAAATATCCCATGAAGAAGTAGGTAGAGACAGTTTGGGTGGTAAACCAGTGAAACCCCAACTGACTGAAATTCCTGAAAAGGTCTTTATTAAAAACACTCCTACTCCTCCCAAAAAGAAGTGGGAGAACACTAAACAAACTTCTAAAGAGAAGCATTCTCAATCCCGAGGTAGGTCTCCTCAAAAGGAGCCCTCTGAAAGGAGGCTTAAACTCAGGAATAGGGATAATTTGAGAAAACCTGATAGATATCAAGATACTGATACACGTTCCTCTCGTAACTTTCAGACTTCCTCACAGAAACCAGAAAGAAGAGGACAGTCAGAACAAAAAGAAGAACGTGTGAAGTCCAAAGACGATCAACACGTTCCAAAAAATAAGAAAACTCAATTCACCAAAAAGAAAGTTGCAGGTCTAAAAATCAGACATGCCGGGGATCTTGAGGACACAACTCAAGAATGGGGAATGGGCTCAGACGATGTTGGACAGCGCAGCAGAAGTCACCATAGCTCACAAGAGCTTGAAGGATCATCTGAAGACAGTGGACTTGAATCAGTACATCTAAGTTGAAAATGCAGATACCAGGGTTAGTGTCCCACATAAGTTATATGAAGTAACACTCCGGATGGAGGGGGATATAACTAGAAAAATAAGAGCACTCTTTTGGAAGAAGCTCTCTGAGGGTTATGACATTCTTTTAGCTGAACAAGACTGGCCACCTGAATTTGTCAGGGAGTGCCCACATGGCCAAAATATCATTATGCCGGCTTTCTCCAATCATATTCCATTTCATAAAAAATATACCTATGCCAGGAAATGGGCAGTAGCCCAGGCTCCTGCAATATATAAAAATCATGTAGGATGGGATGAGGATTCTCCTCAACATAAAATCCAGTTAAAAACTCAACCAACTGCACAAAGGCAGTACCCAGTTAAGCAAGAAGCTTAAAAAACAGGTCAGGGAGATATTAGATCAACTTGAATACCAGGGGGTGATTGAAACATGCACCAAGTCCATGAACAATCCTTTGCTTCCTGTCTCCAAACCAGACAATACATATCGTCTAGTAATGAATAACATTGTGCGTAAAAAATATAAAACCACATTAGATATTTCAAACGGTTTCTTCTGTCAAAACATTGCACTTTCTCAATCATGGAGACACAGCGTCAATTCTGTCGTCTCCCCCAGGGATTCAAGAATAGACCAGGGTTATTTTCAGCCAGAGTAACAGAGTTACTACAAACCTATGATGATGAGACGTTATCATATGTAGATGAATTCTATCTAACAGACGATGACTTGGATAGGCACTTGAACAGAGTGAATATCATTATTTATGGATTCGCCTCTGAAGGGTATAAATTCAATTTTAAGAAATCGAGAATTACCCCCCTCAACGTCCTTTTTCTAGGATATGAGTTATCAAGTGAAGGCAAAAGCCTGGCAGCAAACTTTCTAGAGAAATGTGCGGTGCTCCAACCTCCGAAAAACGCTGAAAAACTTACAGTCGATTCTAGGTTTCCTAAATTTCGGTAGAACTTACATTCTAAGTTACGCAGAAAGGGTTAAACCTCTCTACGAATTATTCAAACCAGATTCCAAACAAATTAATTGGACTCAAAAACACGCAGAAATTTTGCGTTCAGTCCAAATGGACATGTTGGCACAAAACATTTGCAAAACCGCTTAAACGTACGCAACTTAGTGATCCGAATCATCCCAGGAAGATGCTGATTCACTTACTTAACCTTTAATGAAGGAGAAAAAGTACCAACAGCTTACAAATCACACTTTACACACAAGCAGAAATGAAATTCACTTCTACAGAAAAAATTCTGACAGCGTTTCAAACTGCAGTACCAAAAGAGAGAGCCCTCGCAAAGGGTAAGCGCATAATGGTGGTTACTCCTTTACCTGCCTTAGAGGCAGTGACGAAAGCAAGCATTCCAAATGCTAAGACTTTACATCTGAGATGGATACAACGGGTTAATTCTCTTGCTGTATAGACGTTGAATACGTTTTCGACCCTTATTTGAAAACTCAAGAATTTCTACAATATGAACAAGAATGTCCTCTGCCTACTGAATTTCTGCCTCTAGTACAGTATGAATGTATCATTTATACTGACGGATCAGCACAGCCCTCTATTGAGGGTAAACAAGCTTAAAGTGCTGCGTGCGCGATCGTTAAAGGTCGCTGGCGAGAAGGCAAATTCCGACCAATGGTCATTAAAACTCAATCTCTAGGAGATTGTACAGCTCAGCGAGCTGAACTACAAGCATTCAAGATGGCGCTTGAAAATACTGATCGCCAATGCCCCACACTCATAGTGTGCGATTTGTATTATTGCGTTCAGTCTTACAATGAATACTTGCAGAACTGGAATGACAATGGTTACAAATATGCAAAAGGAGGCACGATCAAGCATAAATTGCTTTGGGAACAGAACAAGAAGTTCAGTTACGACAAGAACTACAAAAAGCTCATGTGATCCGTACACTGAGTCATCAACGTGATGGCGTTCACGTTGCAGAGAATTCATTGGCTGATGAAGCTGCAAAGGCAACTGTGCAAATGACTTCCGTAGCTGCAATCACTCGTTCAAAGCCGAAAATAGATGGTGAAATAATGCAAGCTGTCAATGCTTCAAGCAAAGACAGTGGTAAAACATTACCAAAAGGCTTTGCACCCAAATACTCATACATAACTGATGCAAATAATGTTCTGTTTGCTCGAATCCCTGGAGTGGGGGATAGAGTAATTCCAAACATAGAACATCGATTAGGACTAATCTTAGCAGCACATGAAGGGCTCGCTTCTGCAAACGCAGGTGTTTCCGCTACAGTATCATTATTAAAACAGAGATGCTGGTGGCGGCGCATGAGGAAACAAACCAGAAACTATGTTTTGGAATGTGAAATCTGCCAAAAGATGAAAGTCTCTACAGTGAAACCTCCTGCGCAGACGCCCCTATTGATTTCAGACAAACCATTAGCTTGTGTTTACCTGGATCACTGCGGTCCCTTACAGAGGGATGGTAACTATAAATATATCATGGTCGCAGTGGATTTGTGCTCAAGATTAATTTGGATGTGGCCTCAGCGCTCGACTGATGCTCGAACTGTTAACAAAGATTTGCGAGTCTTTATTGGCACATACGCAGTCGGCATGCTACATTTTGAACAGGGTCCTGCGTTTAGCACTCGAGCTTACAAAGAGGCCATGGCCAACATGGGCGTTGCATTTCGGTATTCTAGTCCATTCCATCCTGAGGGAAATTCGGTAGTGGAGAGAAAAAAAAGGGACATAAAGCAATCTATGACAGCTAGGGTACTAGGCTCTGGTGACGGTGGGTCAAACATCTAGTAAGTGTCCAACGTAGTCTTAACAATCTGACAAAAAGTTCTCTAGGATGTATCACTCCATATGAAATCCTTTTTGGAACTAGAATGATTGTGCAGGACCTCGATTGTCACACTTCAGTGGTGGAACAAAAACCGTTTGATATCAAAGATCGTTTCTCTGTTTTGCAGGACTTAAATGAAATAAGATCCAGACAAAGTAATGTACTCCTGGAGCCAACAACCTATGAGGAGAAACCATCCATCCCAGCAAGACCTGTCTGGATTCCAAAGATTGGGGATCTAGTCAGAGAAAAGATCGCGGACAAGCAGGAATTTGGGCCATCTTACGGACAACCACTACCTGTCGTAGCCATCCACGGATCAAGAACAGTATTACTGCCGCCCTTTGCTGTTAAAAAAGAGAACAGGATTGTGTCCATCGACCTGGTCAAACCACATCATGTGGCCGATCATAAGTAGTAGGCCAAGTGGACTCCAAAGATAGCAGACGTCCGAATCTGGCTACTATCCAAGAGGTACAAACTGAGAGGCTCATCACCTTTGAAGAATCTGCAGTGCGAAAAGAAGGACTATGCAACAAAGCCGTGGAACTTGTACCTCTTGAGATCCAAATAACAGTTCGTCAAGAAATGCCTGTCTACAATGAAATAGCAACTGACTATACAAATGTAGCAAGTGATCAAGTGGTTCCAGCGATTTCACCAATCCTGATGCAATCCCTACAATTGACAGAACTGCCTCTGACTATTTCATTAACTTTGATATGTTTTCCGAGGATCACAGTGAACCTGAAACAACGCCAGCTAAAAGAACTTTCAAAGAACAAGAAACAGAACTTTTTCATCAATTGGAAAAGACTTATCTAGCCCAACGATGGATTGAACTTTGGATTGTCTTGGGTGCACTTCTTCTTCTAATTTGGTTGACTCTTGTTTTTACTTTGGGAATGATGATAAATGGAAGATATGTTTAAAAGGGCACAGCAAGCAAGAACATCAACTTACTCCTCAAGCCACACAAATCATCTCATCATGAACAAAGAGACTTATCATCAGTGAACATCACAGCCGTTCCTATACCTGGTGGTATAGCTTGGGACAGAACTGTATGACATTTTTGGTCCGGCGGAGCTGTTGAAGATTCCACACCAATTCAAGATTTCCTTGAGTGACTTTGTTTCATCTAGTACCTTTTCTGATGATTGGGACTTTGAGACTGTTAATAATATGATGTCAGACTTATAAATGTCTGCAAAGTTTACAGATCATGAATACTTAGAAGGTTCATCAGATTATGAACAAATGTATTGTTTTAATCACTATGGTCATAATTTGTTGCATAAATCTGCAAATCCTAGAAATGTATTAACTTATAACCAATGGGAACATTGTCCTACGCCACCAAAGGGTAGCTCAAAAACATTTCATTGCAAATTTCCATACTTTTCTGGGTATAATGGTTCAAATCCAGAATCATTTTACTTTAAAAATGTTAATAAGACAGGAATGAAAAGTATGTTGACAAATACAAAGCAGATTTGTTCTGCGGCCTTTTATGTTCAGCTGTACACATTAGGTTTTGACTTTTGGAGAGACGCCATTGAGACAAAAACTGTCAGGGCACAAAGGGCTGACAGGAGCAGGGATTAGAAGCTTTGTTTAGAGCCTGCATCATCCCAGAGCAAATAATGTTTTTGAATGACACTGTCCAAAAGACATCATGTCTTGGGTTAGCCAAGATAAAAGATTAAAACAAACAGTCCCTACCTACGCCTACACCTGATAGTAATAACACTTCAGAGGGGGTGGTCGACGTACATACTATTTTGCTTCACAACAGAACAGATCCTGGTTGGAAAAAATGGTTAATCTGGCCCACAGACACAAACAACTGTCAAGATTGATTCCTGAATAAGGGTTCACATTCACTAGGCCAGAACCAGGATATGTTCAAAGACAGCATCCAGGGATATTAACATCATACAGTGTGTGGAAACTGTGCCTTGAATGTCTACACAAGTCCACACTAAATGAAGTAAAACAACACTTATCTTTACTTAAAGATGGCGCTGACCTGAGGGACTTCTTACAAGGACCTAAAAAACCGCGTCATAAACGTTTTATATACGCCGATATCTATGCGCTATATAATGAAGCATGGAAGATTACGCAAGCAGAGACTGCAGAGCGAATACGAGAAACTGATCGTATTACTTTAGAGAAATCTCTCTCTGTAGTTGACAATGGGTTAACAACTCTGTCATCCAGAATATATTCTTTGGACAGCATAGTATCCTCTGCCATAGACATATTGGACAGGACTTGGTCATGTTGCAACATGGTCAGTAGCATTTGCGTTCTATAATGCTATTAGGCTTGACATTACAAAACCTTTGTTCAGGCTTTGTGTCTTGGCGTTTAATCAACACAATGTCATTGTTTTCTGAATTTAATCTCACAGATAAACAAATAAAATTGGCGCAGAGGGGAGCAGACTATACGTTGCTAAGAATTGAAAAACTGGAAAGATTGCCATTTACAGTTGCTGAAAAAACAGCCATTGAATGGATAATACACAGTATAATCACTCTGCCTGTTACAATTTTCTATTTTCAGTATTGCTTAAAACGTATACCAGCATGCCTATATGAAAGGTTGGGTAAAGAATACATCAAGACATCCTGGGAATTACCTTATACACACAGATGTTGGAGTGGGGGGAAAGAAGTGTTTCTTAGTGGCAATAATTGTGAAAACGCACTAAGCGGTTCTCTCCTATGTCAGGGTATAAACTTACACGGGACCTTCGATGGTTCCTCAAACAACTTGTCCTGCCACCTGCAAGGTTTACCAGCTGCAGTGATTGATCCAATTTGTAGGCAACTTTCTAATGGAAGTTACATTATGTTGAATGATCACAGCTGCTGTGGCATGTTGCCAGGTTTAGTCTATCTCATAACTGTGTCCGCCAGGGTCACTTGCTGTATGAAATTATTGTTTCCGAAAGCCAAGACAGACCGGGAGTCGCCGTTATGACCTTCACTGAACATCTCTTCTATACAAATTGATACTTTGAACAGAATGAAAGCCATTCTTTTACAAGAAAACTGTGCCATTGACCTCGTCCAAAGAAACCTATGATCTGCAAGTCGCAAGGACTTCTGCAGAGATACACACCCTATTAACTACAAACTGCCCCGTACATATCTCAGAAATGTTAGGTCATATCCTAAAGATGTCTGATACGAGTGGTATTGTATATGTATTTAAGACGTTTTTTACTGGACTGTTAGCACCTTTTGAAGCAGTCCTAGGAATTTTTCCAAACTTCGTGCACTCTGTGTTTGGCAGACTACCTCTCGTTTTGGGACTCGCAGCAGGGATACTATTTTTGCTCCTTTTGCTCCGATATGGCAAGCCAAATCACAAGCGATACCAGATCACCATGGAAAACAATCTTCTGGCGATGAAGTGTCGTGAGCGCATAATCCAAATTTTGGGATTAACTCGTTTAAGAGAATTAAATACCACATGGTTTATGTCATTCAGACCAATCTGGCAAGATTGCATCTTAACTGTTCTACGATGCCTGCTATGTGGAGAAGAATGTGTGTTAGACATTTGTCTCACACTCCTATCAGTCATGCCAACGGATGTTGATGCTTTGCTGGACCCGATAAAGGCCCATGCGCTGTGTTGTCCCCAGCGGCTACCAATTCTGATGACGGCATTCATTGAGATCTCACAGATGCAAAATGCTGACGGTGAGGTACGAGAGGAAAGCGGCACACAGGTACCATCCAATTCGACCAATGCTGACGGCGATGCTTCCCATCTTTGTGCAATTAATCTTCTTAACTAGGTAATCCAACTTTCACCTACAATGGTAGACTAATTCTTTTTAGACTTAGAAGATTTGATGTTTTCTCCAAACATTAACACTGACTCTTAAATTGGCACACAGTGTTCAGAGAAACTGTGAATTCGACCTTCATTTTTTCAAAACAGAGTTCTAACTTCGGAACTTTATTTTGTCTATGATCAAGCTTTTGTTTTTCCAAAATTTTTATTTTTTATTTTTTGGCCCAAAGTAATCTGCTCAAAGTAGAATTATTCATAGAGAACTAGAATTCTTTGAAAAACTTCCAAGAGACAATATTTGACCTTGTCCACATTCAAACAGTTTATATAATCTGCCATGGAATGTTCACGACCTTTTCTTCTGTAATTAAGACCTATTTCATAACTGTATTTACATGATTCATTCAGAAAGCATTTTCATATGTCATCTATATGCTTTGAATTAAACAATGCTTTAAATGCATACAGCACAAATGCTTTCCGTGTACAACCAGTACCAATGCATCTTTATGTATTTTGGGTGGGTTTTGACAAATCATGTTTACATATGTTTTAATGTTTTTTGAACCTAGTAATGTCGTACATAATAACGTCGAGTGGGTGTTGTGTGGCGTTTAGAGCTCCGAGTGAATTATCCCGTTTCATGCCCTTATATAGGCATAGAAATCAATCCCTTATTTAGACATAGCCCATGCAGACCAAATACAGGCATGGCTACTTTCACCCGTCACAACGATTTCTTGGGAAATCGGCTTAAGCAGTTAGGGAACTTCCCCTTGCTTGAATATTGATTTGTCCAAGAACTCATGTACTTTGCAAAGAACAACTATTGCCTAGGGGTTCTTTCCTGACGTTATTATGCCCTTCTTTACGTCAATCTATGGTATTCCTAAACACCTTCAAGGTATAAATATACCTTCACTTGCTATGGCAAACTACGGTGGTTCGGAGCAGTTCGACTATCTACTTGCCCGACGCAGCTCGCTACAGCAAGTCCCAAAGGAAGCCGACACTCCAGCTGACGCACTGATCAAGAGGCTGCCCTACTCTCGCCGAGAATCCAGCTCCAGTGTTTCCAAGCTCCCCTTGCGGGGTGCTGGGAAATCGAGTCCTGAGACAGAGATACCAGACCTCCTTCATTCTAAACCAAGGTATGGAGCTGATTAGAACCTAGAGAAACCTTTGGTAGATTCTTGGCAAAAACAACTAAACCCATGCTACACAATACTTACTTCTTCCCGCGTACTAGACTTAGGTTAGGTACATTGGGGTTGGATTATTTAGAAGCACCAGTTGAGTATTTTAGTCAATGTTATTTATGTATGTATTTTTATATGGCTTAGAAACCATGCAATGCTTTTGCAGTATTATTTTATAATACTATTCTCGCTGTACGCATTATACTTTGCAGTCTGCTTAACGATTGTAGCAGTTCACTTCTCTTGTATAAGAAAGAAGACTGTTCAATAAACCTTTTTATTGAAAACGCCCGTCTATCTATTTCTCTACAAAACTCTGTTGAAACGATGCATGCACGATTGACTGAGTCAATACTTATCTATTGTTTTTGCGACTCTAGAGATATATTTCGTATTCTTGGGAAACAATGTTATCATGTTCATGTGGTTGTCAGAAACTAATCCCTTCTTGTGAATTGGAGAAAGTTTCTAGTGACCTCTGAGCTAGCTGGCACTCACTATTAAGTTTAGTATATTCGATAGAGACCTAATTGACCTCAGTACTAGGTCTAATCTATAGGATATATTATTCCAATGCGCAGAGCCTATTGGGAATTTAGGTACTCCACTACACCAGTGTGTGACCAGGGCACTCTCCCCCACCATATTCGTGTGTTTTCCCAGATAAGCCACCTCTTGCTCCACCAGGTCACGAAATTCATGCAGTAATGTGGACCGGTCATACAGGTGGGGGAGTTGCATGTTAGTCAGGTCCATCTCATCAATATCATGCAGTTTCCCCTCTACTTGCATCGTGGATTTGCGACCAGAAAGCCTTTTCATGCAATGCAGATTCATGAAAGCGCCATATCCTAACAGAGTGGTCATGCCATGTGGAGATAAAAGTTGCCTTCATCTGGGCATGGTCAGAAAAGGTACCCGGTTGATGTGTGATGTCATTAAGCCATAACAAGCCCACATGAGAGATGTACCAGCAGGCGCGGTCCGTGCAGGCAACAGTGGTGTGGCTGTGTGTGTGGGGGGGGGGGGTTTGAGGGACGATGCCAAGGGAAAATTAAATAAATAATTAATTTTTCCTCTGCATAATCCCTTGAAATACCCCCACGCGGCCCCACCGCTGTTACCTGCACGTACCGTGGCTGCGTACCAGTGGTAAATGTTGGTCCATAGGTTGTGTGGGGGTTACAAGAACGCCAAACGTCTGTAATTTAGACTGTATCAAGAATATAAGCAAGCGTCTGTAGCGAGTGGGGTTTCAAGGATGTAGTTGAACAAGTTGTGTCTAGGGAAGGATTACATGTGATTTTGAAGTCACATCCCATGAAGAGATAGTCAGTCTGGGAGCGGCCCATGAGTGCGGATAGTTCATGGTAAAGTTCTGGGGGGGTCAATGCTTGGAGCATATACAGGCACAAGAAGCACCTCCCAGTCCCTAACTGCCAACATGCCCAATACCAGCAGGTATCCACCTGCAGGGTCAGCTATACATTTGCGGCACACAAAGAGGCTACTCCTGTGGATAAGAATCAGACTCCATGAGAGTAGGAGCTGTAGTGAGCAAAGAAATGGTCGGGCCCCATGTTGCAGCAAATTTGCAGTAAATTTGCAGTCCGTGTGAGGACAGAGGTGTGTCTCCTAAAAGAAGGCTAACTTTACCCCATTTCAAATCAACTAGGAGAGTACTTGTTTCCTTTTCCTTGGGTTTCTGCTGCCCCTAATGTTCCATTTCATGAATGGTTGCTATAGACCCCGATCTGTATCAGTGTGGTGCATCATATAGTTTGAAGGAAATATAGTGCATGCGGAAGAGGCTGCTGCAGGAATGTCATGGAGCAAGAAATCCTGTGTAGCAATTTAATGAAAACAGAACAAAACAGAATAACTACCACACTCCACCCACACCAGAACAACTTCCTGGTGAATCCTGACAACCCCAAAACACATCAGGTAAGAAAACATGGTGGTGTCTACCACAGGGGCGTGATGACGCTCATGGAAACATCGCCCAACTGCATAGTGGGTATGGAAGGTAAGTAAGTCTGTGCCAAACTGGCAATTCGCTTCCTGAGTGCACACAAGGGGAAAGAGTTTCAGTGGAAGCAATATGCAAGGCATTACAGGAAAGCAGCAATCTAGTCAGAATGGCTGTAGAAGGTCATTCAAGGCGGCGGAGTGTGTTGAGATCCCAAGGAGGTAGCCGACAGGAAGCTGCGAGGTGGAGTATGCCCAGGCAATGCCAAATGCAATTTGTGCTGTTTACAGAACTGAAGAGGGTCAGCATGTGCCTGAAATATGTGATGTCGCCCATCCAGTTTGAAGTGCAGACAGGAAGGTTACATCATGTTGTATTTGAGGCCTCGTTTCTGCAGGATGTGTTTTACGTCTGCAAATTTGTTCTGTGACTCCTGGACAGCAGGTGTAAAAATGGGAACGATAGGTAGTTGAGTAACAGAGCAATGATAGGGTTCGAGGGTGCTCCTGGGTTAAGACAAGGGCCAAGTGGTATAGGGGCCCTTTCCACAAGAAAAGTTTCTTTGAAAGCGGTACTACCAAAGAGCTCCACCAGTACGTTTTCCACAAACACATCAGCACACCCCATGATAGTGGTTTTTGCTAACCCTGCAATCCAGAGATTGCTGCAGCGCAAGCGAGCTTCTAAGTCTTCATTATTAGCAGCATTGGTCTTACCCACATTCCTGTTCTCTATCTCCGAGATTCTGTGCTCTGCGCTGTACAGCCGTGTAGCGTGACAGTCAAGACGCTCAACCAAGGGGTCGAAGAGGCTGGCTAGACTATCAAAATGTGTGACAATGGCCAGAAAGCCAGCACACAATTCAGCCGTGATGGCAGCACTGCCCTCGAAGGAAGAATTAGACACTTCTCCTCATTTGGTGTGTCAGTGTCTGAGGGGAGGGCTGTTGCTGCAGGGTCCTTGCATACTCAAAGGATAGCTGCCTCTGCTTGGGTTCGCCACGCCCATTGTACTATCTGGGTATTGGGTTACAATATGGCAAATAGAAATTCTAGGCAGTGGGCAAAGGAAGTGGCATACCAGGGTGAACCCCAAACGGCAGTCCAGCAAACAGGCGATTGCTGAGCAACAATGACCCACCAGGGCCTGCTGTGGAAGGTGTTGTAGGGCCACCTATCACGCAGTGGTAGTCAACAATCTGCAAAAGCTATGTGCAGTGCTATGGAGTGGCAGAGTAATGAAGATGAGTAAGTTCAAGGTTCTGGAGGACTATGGGTGCCACCATGCACCAAATGGACAATACATGTACACGGAAGAGGGATAACAGTACCTCAGGCATCTCCAGTGATACACAATGCAGGCAGCAGGTAATCAGGAGTCCCAGTGGGGGCGAGTAGCAAGGTTAAAGGCAGCAACAATACCCAAGGACAGTCAGGCCAAATGCCAACTTCTCATCTGGCACTAGGCAGCAGCTCTTTGTTTAGCCATGGGAAACAATGTCGTTTGTCAGGCCTGCGCCGAGGCCCATGTACATCTAGTGACAATTTCTGAACAGGCACCCCCCCCCGCACAGTAGCTAAGGATGGGGAAGCCACCATTGGTATCTTGGGGAGGGCATGGGCTGCAGGAGACGAGCTGTGGTACGCAGCAGGGCCATGCAGTAAACATCAATGGCAGCGCCATGCAGGGGGAGACAGGTAAATGCCCGTGTGTCCAAAGCAACAGACCCACAGCCCCAGCAACCTTCACTCGGCCAGTAAAAGTACCAGGCTACAGAGGAGTCAGACCCCAGGGGTCCTTAGATCCAATGCAGGTTATGCATGCCGCTGCCCCTTCCTCATGCTCACTAATGGACCCTGTCTCTGTGGGGCCTCCCTGACCACATCAGGCCACAGCGGCAAGGCCACTAGCACTCTGCCAATCCAGGGTAGGCCGATGAAACATCAGCAGGACAGGAAATCCCCACACATCCCTAGTGAGGCATTAGAAGGCACATCAATTACCAGTGGGTGGCCAGGGACAGCGATAGAGGGTGCTGATCCCAGAGCTTCAATGCTGTGCGGCCATCTTGGCCGCTGACTTTGCCACGCCCCCCAGCATATATGTTTCCTAATTTATCCATGTCGTTGTCAGCCTTGTTGTCTATGCACTTAACAATGGATACTTCTTTTGATCTCTGAATTGCTCCAAACAAAGCCAACGTATACAAACTGTTTTTAATTGGAGCTTCAGAAGATGTCATAAATACCGCTTGTGACCATGCCTGTCCATAATCATGAACAATACCAAAACATACAGTCTATGATTGTCACATTCAAATTTTCTGAGAAGCATCAACCTTTTGTTAAGGTAATCAATTCTGCTACTTGTGCCAATTTCATATGTAGTAAGGAGGACTCTTCAAGCATCTCCAAGACAGAGCATACTGTATAGGCAGCGTTTGTCCTCCATACTAGTCTCTTAGACAAGAACCATCAACAAATAATGCTAGATTTGCCATTTCCAATGGAACTTCTTTTATGTTTGTTCTTGGTTTTATGCATACTTAAAATCAATAAACTCTCTGTCTGTTGACCTTTGAACAGATTAAAAAGTCAGTATATTAGGTAAAACAAAATCAATCACAAGCCATAGAAATTCAAATATGAGCAATACAAGAAAATAAAAAATAAAAAATAGAAAGAATAACAGAACAGACCACAACAACCTTTAAAAAGTTTCACTAGGCAAACTCTGACAAGCAGAAACCTATCTCCGAAGGCACCCCACCCAACGCTCTCTGGGTCACTCATGACAAGCACAATAACTCAAGTTAAACTATCAAGTCCAAAAAAATAATTGTTAATTTAAAGTCCCTATGTGCGATGCCTTACTCTACAAATATACACATCACAATACAGACATATAATCAATATGTCAAGATCATGGATTTACAATGAATTAAAATACCAAATCAATGTTATCCTATAACAAAATAATCTTCAAACGTGTTTAAAAATATGAATACATCAATCCAGTAGTAATCAACCTGCCAAATGAACCCATGATCATCATCAGATAGCCGTGGAACTCAATACAGAAAAATAAATCAATGATCACAAACTCATACTGCAATGCACATTCACAAAATCAATGTCTCCATATTCATATTAACACTCTATATCCGTTCAGGAACGCACACCTAAACCAGCTAGACACTTCCCAGGAAGCTCCGACACCAGAAAGTAAAAAAAAACGGTATTCTCTTTCAGTCTGGGAATTAAAGTTGAACACCAATAATTTTCTGAATCTGAACCCCAATATCTTATGCCCCCCCCCCGATTTTAACCTTAGGTATTTTTTATCTCCAGGATATCTTGTTGATCTAGTGACTTAAGACTACCCTCCCCATCAATGAACTAATAATTTAGCAGAGTAAAAATCAGAATAGAAGTTGGAACTATTTATTAACTGGGTTCTAGATCAAAGGAGAGTTTAAAAAGATTTATTATACACATTTTAATAAAAAAGGCATATTTGGCTCAGATACAGAGTCACAAATCATAATAAAATCTCTATTTAGGCAATTAAATCTCTCCAGATTCTACGTGTCAAACTAAAAAGTACTGAGAGTATCCTAAGGAAGGAAAAGAAAGTCTCGAAATAATCAGACAGAGTCTCAGGAGGAAAATGAGAGGTCCCTTCCAAACCTTTAAAATCAGGGGGGTTTATATACAATTTATGTATAACAATTACTAAAACTGCAGTCTCAGCATTGTATGATCATTTTTGGTCACAGTGGCAATTCAAAAACAGCCTTGTCATAATTAAAATGTCTTGAAACTAACTCATTTCTTAAAGTACGAGAAATTGTCTACTTGTTTCCTCAGCAACTACACTCTAGAGATGCACAACATTTCTAATTTCTAATTTCTCGAACAATGGTTCATAGAATTATGTTCTTCTTCACGCCTGAGTCAGAACTTCCAGAGGAAATCCTTCATAATGATATTTCAGGTACAAAACATAGAAATCTCATTCACAATACATGCTTTCTAATACAATTACTCTTTTATGTCAATGCACTGTGTACTCAGCGGATGCTGTGAAGCGAAAAGAATCACAGCATGTCTGTGATTGGAAGGGGGAAATGACAGGAGCAAGAGGAGCTGAGAATCAGGAACCTCATCCATTCTATTAAAATGGAGTCTTGCATAAAAATGTGGTCTACCTATAGTACATTATCATTCACACTTCTAATCAACCTTATGAAATTGCTTCAAGTGCAATTGTATTAGTTAATCTGTTCCAACCATATGCACCATCAAAAGCACTTAGTTCCACAACTAATTTGTCATCTAAATTTGTACACATAAAAAACTTTTAACAATGTCCTTATAGTGACTGGCACCCAAAAGCTATTTTTCAATGTTGCAGGTCTAGCAGTTCTATGTAGAAAACCAGAGTACAGACTAATATCCTAGTACAGTATCTCAGGAAATGTACCAGCTAGAAAAATCTAAAACCTCTCTTAGGTTCATCCTTGACAACTCTTATACTTCTACTCCACGGCCAGAACCACATTACACCACTTAAAATCAATAAACTCTGTATCTGTTGACCTTTGAACAGATTAAAAAGTCAGTATATTAGGTAAAACAAAATCAATCACAAGCCATAGAAATTCAAATATGAGCAATATAAGAAAATAAAAAATAAAACTAGACCACAACATATCTAGATCCCCAACTTCATGTATTACATCAATCTCCGGTACCCTGCAACCACTCTTTCTCATAGAGAATCATCCTTACCCCCATCAGGTACCGACACCCCCTTCCCACAAAGTACCAAGGTCACTAAATACAGGATCCCCAAGAGGGTTTATTGGGGCAAAAGCAATCAATGCTCATGGTGCAAGTAATCCGCTGGTCAGTGGCAATATCATTTATAAAGTAGCCCCATTCACAGAGCTATGGGCCTGTTCTGTTTCAATAAGTTCTTATCTCAGGGCTCATTTGGAATTCCAAAGTGAATATAAAAAACTGTCTCTAAAAACACAGTTTGTTATGCAGCTCGGATCTACACTAGTGAGATATCAGTCTGGTGCTTGTTGTGCAAAACTATATTATGTAGTAAATTATATTTTGTAGCCATCATATACACTGTACACATTCCCCAGATATGAAGCAGCAGCAAATGGTCATTTCGGATGTGGACTACAAGGACACAATCCAGATGGCCTTTGCAGGGTCTTCCCTATTTTCAATTTCGAGCACAGCACATAAGGGAAGTGCTTAGATGGACATGAGGAGGTGCTTATACCTAGGCACAGTTCACAGATCCTGAGCAGGTGCACGTGTTACTTGGCAGGTTGGGAGATTTGTCTGCTCTGGCAGCCAAATTAGAATGGATGAGTCCTTTGTCCTCAAGCAGAGCTCAGGCAGGTCCTTAATGTGGGTTCTCCAACTCAGCCAAAGAAGCTAAGCGTCTTTTAGTAGAAGAGCTATATGCATGTTGTCCACTTCAAAAAGATAGTTTTAAGAGGAAACTCCATCTGGAGCTGCAATCACTCCCTCCAGACACAGAACCCAATTGGATACACACCCAAACATATCACAAACAAACACAGCATACATATTACAACCCACAAGAACAACATACACACAGGTGATGTGAAGGATCCAACTTTTTGGTAGTAAACACATTTCTGCAATGGGTCAAAGGTTCTTGGCTACTTTGTCAGTGATTTAATTGTCGTAAACCGTCAATGTTCACATAGCGAGGTGAAGGGAACACTGATCACCCTCTCCTCTTGAAGGGGAACGCCTTTAGGGTACCATCTGTCCATCAGTGCATCATGAGCTGTTGACCCAAGCAGGCCACAAAAGTCAACAAGCATTGACAAAGCTGGTAAGTCTCGCCTATGCAAGAGCTATTGGCTTTACCACTGTGTTTTAGTCATGTTTCACCCTACTGTGGCTGCTGTTGAGCATGCTTCAAAGTTAGTGACATTGAGAAAATGGCGCGGAGTGGGGTGCCGTAGAGTGGAGTGGCGAAGAGTGGAGTAGTGTGTCATGGAGTGGAGTGTTGTGGAGTGGAGTGCCATAGAGTGGAGGCATGTAGAGTGGACGGTCATAGAGAGAAGTAGATTGTCATAGAGTGGAGGGGTATTGAACGGATTAAAGTGGCTTAAAGTGGCATACAGTAGAGTGGTGTATAGTTGCATAGTGGAGTAGAGTGGAGTAGTGTGTTGTGGAGCACAGTGGAGTGGCATAGATTGTAGTATAGTGGATTAGAGAAAGTTGTGCAGAGTGGAGTATGGTGTCATAGAGTGGAGAGGCATAAAGTGGAGTAGAGTGGCAAATAGTGGAATGGAATAGAGTTGAATATTGAAGAGTAGAGTGATGTAGACTGGAGTGTCGTAGAAGGGAGTGGTGGAGAGTGAAGTGATGTATAATGAAGTGTCATATGTTAGGAAGCTGGTCCAGTCCGCTTTCTATGGCCATGCTTTGCCATCACATGACCTGCCTTGCCGGATATTTAAGACTGTCCCTGCCCATGAACCAGTGCTTGGTATCTTGTAGTATTGGGTTCCAGGTTCTGGGTTGTTGTTTCTAAATCCCGCTTTGTTGGGTTCACGGGCTCGTGTTCCCTTTCCAGTTTTTCCCTCTTTTTTGGTTCTAGTTTCATGGTGCTTTCATCCGATCCCTGTCCCCTTTATTTTTGTATCTCCTTAACCTAACTTTTGGACTTTGTCCTTGGAACTCGTTTTGCTGTTCGTTTTGGATTGACGAGGGACTGCTGGGGCTCCAGCCCCCTCGGACACTTACCCGGAAAAGAAGCGTGGCTTTGGGACTTCTCCGGAGACACAACAGGATCATCTTGGAAGACGCTGCGTGGAAGACGAGTAGCGTGCTCGGCTTCCGCATCTTGTGTATCCAGTCCTCATCGTTATGGGCTGCTTGGTCGCTTTCCGACGCGCTGCAGAAACAGAAGAGCGCGATTAGTGCCGGAAGCAGTGTTTTGTTTTGTTCGTGTCCTACTCGTCCCTGGCCCCTATATTTAGCATAAGGATTGTCTCTAGGTTTTTTTTTATGCCCTTAGCAAGGCTTTTTCCCCCTAAAACCCGTTTTGTAATCCCTGAGAAAGGAGTGCTTTATCGGAATCTCCCCTGGACCAAGAAGCAGCTTGTGCAGAAACGTTTGTTCTTCCTGCTACCAGGACCTCCAGAGGCCAATCCTGTCTTGAAAACAAGTACAGAAGCGTGGAGGTGGTGGCAAGTTTTGGTCTGCAGTCCAGGTTGGGGTGAAGCCTTTCTGACGTCTCTTTCCCTTGTTTTGTTTTCCCACCCCCTGTCCTGGGCTCCGGTGTTGTCTCATGGTTATATATCTTATGAGTGACATTTGAGTCAGGGTAGTGGATTGGGCCATACTACGTTCCTGCAGTGTTTGGGCCGGTGGAATCCAACAGAATAGAGTTGAGTGTCATAGCATACAGTGGAGTAAAGTGTCGTAGATAGAGTGGAGTGGCATTGAGTGATACAGAGTGGAGTAGTGTCGTAGAGTGGAGGGGTGTAGAATGGGGAGGCATAGGGTGGAGTAGAGTGTCAAAGAAGGGAGTGGCATAGAGTAGCATATAGTGGAGTGGTGTAGAGTGTAGTAGTGGAGTAAAGTGGAGTAGAGTGCCACAGAGTAGAGGGTTGTAGGGCGGTAAAAGTGTTGTAGAGTAGAGTGTCAAGGAGTGGAGTGTCTTAGAGTAGAGTGGCATAGAGTTGAATGGTGTAGAGTGGGGTAAAGTGGTGTGGAGTGTCATAGAGGGAATTGCATAGAGTGGAGGAGTAGAGTGCTGCAGAGTGGAGTAGTGTATTGTAGAATTGAATAGAATGGAATAGAGTGGAGTGGCATACAGTGGCGTGGAGTGGCATAGAGTGGCGTAGATTGTCAAAGAGGAGAGGAGCATAAAGTGGAGGGGTGTAGAGTGGTGAGGCGTAAAGTTGAATAAACAGGTGTAGAGTGTTGTTGAGAGGGGTCCGAGTGGAGTGGCATACAGTGGCAAAGAGTAGAGGGGCATAGGGTGGAGTACGCTGGCATAGAGTGAAGTTATATAGAGTGTCATAAAGTTGAGTGGCATAGGTTGGCTTAGAGTGGAATAGAATGTTGGAGAGTGGAGTGGCATATAGTGGAGTAGAGTATCGTAGAGTGGAGTAGAGTATAGTGTCATAGAGTGGAGTGGCCGAGAGTGGGTGGGTGTAGAAAGGAGGGACTTACAGTTGGGGGCCCATCTTTCTTCAAAGTGTGAGGTTTTCCATCTCCTCAGTCGTGTCACTGATAATGTTCCTGCTTCTGAATTGAGGTAAGAGAAAAGCATGCCTACTCTTCAGGTGTCATGGAGAAATGCAGAACTGGGTGTGCACTTGAAAAGGTGAATGCTGGGATGTAATATGGAGGACAGTGGTTAGTGAGAAATCCATGTTACACCCTCTTATTCTGCCTTCACCAACATCTGTCACCCATCATATTCTTAAATAGTCTATTGTTAACGCGGGATTTCTAGTCTATAGTTATAGATCTAGATCCCAACTCAGGTCGACTAAACCGTTGGTACCTGTCATTGAGTAAAAGGCAATCCACTACTAGGTTAATCAGTTAAAGACTTACTCCACTCTAAAGAACCACTGAAGCTTAAAAGTTTTAAAAGTTTATTACAAAGCCAAACTTAACTGGAGATACAAACATCTCAAAATAAGATTCAAAAGATATACGGGTATCAATACAAACATGAATTTTCTAAATGCTCTTAGTCAGCAAAAGAATATCACCAAAACCAATTCTAGAATTAGCAAAGTTACAAGGATGAACACAAGCTGTAGCTTATGAGACATTTACAGAAAGGAAAGAAATCAGGTTAGACTGTCCCTACACTAGACTAAATGACATCCCTACTTAGCAAGATCTTAACCTAAAAAGGTGTCAGCAGCGGTGACTTCCAAAGAAGATCACACACTTCCCTTAGTCCTTGTTTCAAAGTCGAAGTCTCGCAGTTCCCTATCTGCCTACCCATCCGCTCTCTTAGGTTCCTCAGGTCATCTGCCTTGCCTCCACCCAGGGGTGCTGTCCCTAATACAAAATCACATTTACATTAGAAACGCCCCCTAGAGACGCCCCTCACGTGGTGTTGGTTCTGGTGGCAACTTCCATGCTGGTACTCCTTCTAAGCCCATCGTTAGCGTTGACCTTGCTTCCCAGGCTCCTCTCCGGCAAGACGGTACCCCCAGGAAATTCCTGAAGACTCCTCCAGGCCTGTGCCTGGCTCTCTTGAACAAAAGTCTATTCATCACTTTCCTGATTAAAACCTCCTCGCACCTGCAAACAGACATTTGTACTGTGGGCCCCAAATTCCGGCCTCCACCATATCTCTAAGTCGTAAACCATGTAACAGAATTCACAGTTAGTGTCTAGCACGACTTTTCTCTAACGAGCACATATAGATCAAAAGAAATGACTTTATCTATGCAGGCCTGACAGGACTCCATGAGACGGACCTATGCACTCTGTAAAACATTTAATTTCTTTAGTTTAAACAATATTCTAACTTATTACACACAGTGATTATATGAACGTCTAAAAACACATATATCAGTCCTAAGTTCAGTAATACTTGAATCATAATAACATTAAAATCCAGATCATGTGGAAATGCATCAGCTTCTTGTACTCTTTGTGAACTGCCATGTGGCCTACACATTTCTACGTTTAGCAGAATTACATTTTCCTTTACAACAGCCACATAACATGAAATTTCAACATCATTCTAACATCTCTGAACACCTCTACATTTAGCTTTTCACACTCTATATAAGTATTCTATTCTAATTAAACACATTTATGTACCTTCACTCTATAATTTCGACACTCTTATATGCTGTTTACTAAACTAATACAACATGCTTGTAAATATGGTGCACTTCTACAGTTTTTCCTAATTTGCGCTCTCTCAATCCCCCCTTTGATGACTTTCAGTAGTCATCACCCTCAAAACAACATCCCTGAGGTATGGACTGAGTCAGACTGAAGTCGTTTCAGTACCCCCTCGTTTCATCGTCTCTAGAGCCTTTAGACTCCGGTACTGATTATCCTGCATTGCAGTCAATCTCCTCTCTTGTCTTCTCATGGTTCTTTGCAACTTGTTTGATCTATACCATTGATACAGCCGCACCAATCCCCACAAGGTGATTATACAAATCACTATTATGATAATAGGTTTCAGTATGTACCAAATGATATTCTTTCCTAGGTTGGCAAACCAACCTCCAACTTTACCCATTCCTTGACCTACCTTTTCCCACACTATTACCTTTGTCAAATCCTCTATTTCATGGTGTATTTCAGTAATGTTTCGAATGTACTTCTCCAACGGTTTTGAATTGTCTGGAATGTAAGTGCAACATTCCTGGACCTTCAAAGCCTTACAGACTCCTCCCTCTTTTGCTAACAGAACATCTAGAGCAAGTCGGTTCTGAAGAACCATTGCCCTTATCGATTGCATCTCTCCTTCCACCAGCATTAGTGATCTAGCAGTACTGGCGGACAACCTATCTACAACTGTTGCCAATCTTCTAATCTTAACATCATTTAATGCTATCCCTAAAATAGGAAACATAGCATCCAAATACGTCTCCAACTACCTCCTCAGCGCTTACATCCCTTCTTCCTCTAGCTGGTGTTCCTTCCTCTATGATCTTCAAATCCTCAGCATGGTATATTTTGGGAAAGACAATTGCCAAATAACATGACCCATACCAATTATCTGGTAGTTTCACGTATGCATTTCTCCCACAGACAAAATATACATTTGGGATCACCTGCATTTCCTTCAAGAAATCTTTCGAATAGTATTCTAATTGGAAAGCATGTTCACAACTTACTTTTCCCACAAACACATTCTCGTAATAAGTTTCACTTCTGTGTATGCACAGTTTCCCCCTTTTTTCTCTATCCAGAGCTATTGGACCATTGCTACCCTTTCTTTGATGTGCCCTTTCTTCTTCGGTCCAATCTGTTTTCCATTGACCTGAAGATTTTAAAATCTTTTGTCTCCTGTATCGATCATCCACCTGCCCTACAAACTTTTTCTCAATTTCTGACACTTTACAAGTCATGTTATTTCTTCGAGCATGTGAAGTATCTAATGTTTTCCAAGGAAGGAACAATTTCTGTAATCTGTCCTCACTCTTATAATAATCCCATTTATTTAAATGTTTGTAATTTGGAACTTCTGGTAACACTGAGTCAAAGTTCGAGAAATAGTACTCGAACCCATCTCTTTCATAAAATATGCTCAGCAACAAACTACATGTGATTCCATAAGTCAATGGAAGATGATGGTATCTGATACCTTCGTCTACAGAGGCTGGTAGTCTCATACAGATGTAACAATTTTTGGCCTCCATAGCATCAACATATTCGTATAACAATTTAGCATATGCATTCGATTTAAAGTTCCCCTGTGATTCATCTATATGTAACCTACGAGTCTCAGCTGCTAGTAAAGCTTTGTCTTTCTCTGCATTGTCCCCCTTTTTACTAGCAATAGTAGGTTTCAGTGTCGATGTAATCTTTAGTTTTGTTGTTGCTTTCTCTTCGTTTTCATGTCCCACTACATATGATATTGTAACCACTAAAGCTATAAGAAAAACCACTCCCACTAAAAGTGTGCCTATTATACATTTGGCCCTGCGGTTCGGGTTGCCAGCCTCCATGATCTCAAACAGTGTAGTTCCAAATTTCTTTCACCGCACAATGTCTCTTGTCGAACCACACCTGGAAGCTGATAATCTTCTCCGCAAGATCAGTCTTTGTGTTCTATAGCAACAGACAACCCTAGCCCTTCTCCGTCCATTAAATGGAAGCCCCTAGTTTCTTCTTCCACTCGGCGCTAGGTTATCTCTTCATTAATTTATTTACAAAGTCTTTAGCAATCTGGAATTATACGTGTTCCAACGACTCTCATCACACCTTCTAGTATTTCTAAACGAAGAAGGAGCTCCTCGAGTATTGGACTCCTTGAACAACAAACCGGAAATTCTACCGTGTTTAAGACCAAGTCTCTTATTCCACTCAGGAGAGGAGGATAGACAATATTGAGAGTCAGCAATCCTTCGACCTCCAATCCTGGTATCAGCAACTCTATTTCCACTGTTATGATAGGGTCAGTTCTGGTCAGGGTCACTTGCCTCACCCTCCCAGTTCTGCGTGCTTCGGACATCTGTAGCGAGGTAGGTCCACTCAGGAGTAGAGTATCTTCTGCAAGGCACTCGCACCCTCCTTGATCTCCTTGGACCTTCCTGTTCCTGCCCTTGCACACCTTCGTCCAGATCCGAGTCTTCGGATATAGGAGCAAGAGTTTCTTCTCGAGCTGGCTTCAAGCTTGGCCTCTTTTTCCTTTCAGGCCAAGTAGCTGCTCCACACCTGGTTCTCCTATTTCTTGTCCTCTCACTCTGTTCTTGATCACTCTGGACTTGTTCTGTGTCTGAGTTGTTTTCACAGCAGCTTTCTCCTTCTGTGGCAACTTCAGTTTCACTGCCGTTCTGTCCTTCTTCTTCTGGTTCTGTAGCGCTCCCAACTTCCTCAGACACCCCCACAGCTTGACTGGTCCCCTCTAGTGGCCCACCGTCCACAACTGAATCTTCATCTGCGAGAGGAGCTGTTTCTTCTAGGGGTGCTGGAACTCTTCGAGTATGGGAAGCGTGGATCCAATTTGGCAGCCCTCCGCACTTCACAGCGGTATTCGTGGTAAGGATGACCTGGTAGGGCCCCTTCCAGCGCACGTCTAGGCAGTTCTTCCGGACATGCTTCTTCAACAGCACCCAATCTCCTGGGCACAGATCATGACATAGGTCTCTGGAAGATGGAACCTCAGCAGCCTGCACCTGGAGGGACACAGAATGAATGGCGTGAGACAGTCCCTTGCAGTAATCCAGGATTAGGTCATCTGTAATGTTCAACAAAGCAGTGGTTGGGACAGTTGGAAGTCTCATTGCCCTCCCCGTCAGGATCTCATGCGGAGAGAGACCTGTCCTCCTGTCTGGTGTGCTACGCATACTCATGAGTACCAAAGGCAGAGCATCAGGCCAACTTAAGGAAGTCGATGAACATACTTTGGCTATTCGGGACTTCAGCGTGCTGTTAATCTGCTCCAGGATACCTGAAGCCTCTGGTCGATAGCTACAGTGCAACTTCTGATCAATGTTCAATGCAGAGCAAAGCATTTTCACAACTTCACTGTTAAAATGAGTTCCTCGATCTGATTCCAGGGAGTTTGGCACCCCGTAGCGCGGGATCAACTCTCTAAGCAACAACTTTGCTACTGTGAGTGTGTCGCACCTGCGTGTAGGGTATGCTTCGACTCATCTGGAAAAAATGCATACAACCACCAGAACATACCTGAGGTGGTTGCTTTTTGGCATTTCAATAAAATCTAATTGCATTCTGTTGAAAGGCCCCCCAGACCTCCCAATGTGACTCATTGTAACCGGTGTTCTTTTCCCTACGTTCAGTTGCTGACATGTGACACATCTCCTACACACTGCTTCTGCTGCAATCCTAAACTTAGGGCAATACCAAGTCTGCCTGAATACCCTCAGCATGGCATCTCTTCCTAGGTGTACTGGACCATGTATCTGTCGTGCCATTGGACTCACTAATTCCTCAGGTAACACTGCTCTTCCATCTGCTGAAACCCAGAAATCCATTTCACTTTTCACACAACCTGCTGTTTCCCATGCTTTTTTCTCAGAATCAGGTGCGTTCTCTTGCATGTTTTTCAAATCCTCCCAAGTATCTACTGTTTCTAACATCATGTTTAATTCGGTCTTTTCCTGAACCCCACCTACTTCCACCTCCGTGAAAGAATATCCTTGCTCCGCACAATAGCGGACAACTTCATCTGCATATCTATTACCTTGTGACACAAAATCGGCATTCTTAGTGTGGGCTACACATTTAACGATTGCGATTTCAGCTGGACCTTGTAACGCTTCTAACAGTAATCGCACAAATTCTCCATTTCGAATAGGCGAACCAGAGGAGGTCATGTAACCTCTCTGAGACCACAACTGCCCAAAATCATGAACTACACCGAAACCATATTGGCTATCCGTATAGATGGTGACTCTAATTTTGTTTCCTGCTATACAGGCACGTGTCAATGCAATGATTTCTGCTACCTGAGCGGAGTGTACTCCTTCCAGGCAAGCGGCTTCCACAACTCCAGTAATGGTGCAAACAGCATAAGCTGCTCTCAACCGACCAGTATCGTCTCTTAAACATGAGCCATCAACAAAGAAAATTTCATCAGGGTCGATCAACGGCTCATCCACGATATCTGGTCTCGGTTTCGTGCATAGTTCAGTCACATCAAGGCAATCGTGATCTTCACATTCTTTGCCTTCAATCTCATTAGGAAGTGGCATCAATGTAGCAGGATTCAAAACAGAGCACCTCTTAAGGGTCACGTTCTCCGCAGCAAGTATAACTTGCTCGTAGCGCGTGAGCCTACTGTTGGTCATGTGCTGTTTCTTGGTCCTGGTCATCAACAATTCTACAGAATGCGGTACATTCACCACTAACTGGTGTCCCATTACTATATTTTCACACTGTTCAATACTGACACCTGTTGCAGCAACGGATTTGAGACATCCGGGCAACGCTGCGGCTACTGGATCTAAGGTAGCCGAAAAGTAAGCAACTGGTCTACGGGCATTTCCATGAATTTGCACTAAAACTGATAAAGCACAACCCTCCCTCTCACAGCAGAAAAGTGCAAAGGGTTTCTCATAATCTGGCATTCCCAAAGCCGGAGCACGACACAAGTCTTCTCTCAGCTGGAGGAACGCCATCAAACAATCATTGTCCCATGGTACCGGATCACTCACCTCCTTGTGCGTCAGTTTTTGTAAGGGTTTTGCTTTCAGTGAAAAGTTAGCTATCCACTGTCGGCAATAACCAACCATTCCTAGGAACATCCTGACTTCTCTCTGTGTCGTAGGCGCATTCATTTTCATTATCGCCTCTATCCTATCCGGTGACACCTTGCGCTTTCCTTTTTCTATCCGGTGTCCCAAGTACTGTACTTCTGTCAGACAGTACTGCAATTTGCTCGGAGATACCTTGTGTCCATTTTCAGCTAAATGGTTCAGCAAGGCAATGGTATCTGTCTTACAAGCCTCTTCTGTTTCTGACGCAACAAGTAGGTCGTCTATGTACTGGACCAGAACTGAGTTCTGGGGCAGTACCAGACTTTCAAGATTTTTCTTCAACAACTGGTTGAAAATTGATGGGCTATCTGTAAACCCTTGGGGGATTCGACACCATGTTATAACGCGATTTTCCATTTTAAATGCGAAAAGGTACTGGCTCTCTTCATCCAATGGGATTGAAAAGAAAGCCTGACAAAGATCTATCACTGTGAACCACTCAGCTTGGAATGGTATCTGAGACAATATCACTGATGGATTCGGTACCACTGGACAACACGAAACAACTATGTTGTTAATTTTTCGAAGATCCTGCACTATTCTAAATTTCCCACTAGGTTTCTGCAAACCCATAATCGGGGAGTTGCATGGACTTCCCACGATTTCCTTCAGTATTCCTTGTTGAATCATAGAGTCGATTACGGGTTTTATTCCTGCAATCGTCTCCGGGGTCAGTTTGTATTGGGGGGTTTTGGGATATTCAGCATTTGGTTTAACCATAATCTTCACTGGCTCTACTCCTTTGATCAATCCTATCTCTTCTCCAGTGAAATCCCATACCTCTGATGACACTGCCTCTCGTAAATCCCATGGGAGCTCCTCCACTGTCAGTGTAGGATACAGTTCTATGCATGTTCTCGAATTTACAACTTTAAAGGTAGCGTCATCATCTGTCGTCTCTACCTCTACTCCCTGAGGTGTGCAGTATATGGTGCAGTTCAGTTTGCACAATAAGTCCCTTCCTAACAGACACACAGGACTAGAATCACATACCACAAATTGATGTTCATCCGAGTAGTTTCCTATTTTCACTGACACTGGTTCCGTCAAAGGGCTATTCATTCTCTTATTTGCAACTCCTACCACCTGGATCGTTTCCCCCGACATTGGTAGACCTGGAACCACTGCCGATCTCAAAGTTGATCGAGTAGCTCCAGTATCCACCAAGAATGTTGTAGGACACCCTGCCACTTCAGCCTCAACAAACGGTCCCCTTTGATCCACTTCTAGAACTGCCCCGAGGGTACAGTCCTCCTCTCTACTTACACGTCGTCCCGTCAATGGGTCAACGTAGTAACACTCTTCTTTACCTGTGAACAACGGCATTTGTCTATAGACCTTTCCTCCTGTCGTGATCTTTGGTGGCTGAGGGAACTGAGCTCGTGGAGCCGAAGTCCCCCCTTTGGCCGCATTACTTCTTGACACTGTCACCCTTTGAACTGGAACTTCCTGAACTTCCTCTTCTACCTCTATTTCTCCATTTTCAGGGTTATAGGGACACTCGCGTCTCCAATGTCCCACCTGGTGACACTGGTGGCACTTTGTCGTTTTTTTCAATGTAGCAAGATCTATCCTAGGTCTAGGGTTTTCCTCGTTATCCCTATTCTGATTGTTTGATTTCCGTCCCATGGTCCCTGTTCCCTGTTGCTGCTGTCCTCCCTTTCCAGCTGACTGCATCTGGACTACCATCAATTTTTCCTTTAATTTCTTTGCTTTGGACTCTATCTCATCACTACAGTATCTTGTGTATCGCAAAATCTCATCCAAGGGTTTGTTTTGCCAACAAATTAAATGCTTCTGGATCATCAGACAAATATCAGGTCTCAACCCCAAAACAAACTTTGATTCAAACTGTCCTATATCCTTGGGGTCCATTACATCCAGTCCACTGTATTGTTTAAATGCTTTCAGCAATCGCTCATAATACTCATGGACTGTCTCCTTTGGTTCCTGCTTGTTCGGTCTATTTTTACCCAATCTATGTCTTGTGGTGGCACCTTTTCCTTCAGCCATGTCATTACCCTATCGTATTTTAACATTACTGTTTCTGACGGTCCATTAGTACGGGGATTCCTTTCTGGTTCTGCATTTGGCCACTCGACACTAACCTTGCATGTCATCCACAAGTTTCCTGGGACGACAATGTCAAACAAGGTGTTCAAATCAATCCACAATACTTTCGAGATCTTCACAAACCTCTCTACCTGCTTGTACCACTTGACCGGGTTCTCCCTTAATTTTGGAAATGAGTTGGTAAATGCAGCCAAATCTCCCCTACTCCAGGGCACATGTACATAATTCCCATTCTATATTTCCCGCAAAGGGAATGCCTCCATCTGCATTAGCCTTCCCTCTGGAGACATCACATTCGTACTCCGCCTAACAGTTCCCTTTTTGGACCACCTCTCTTCCCATTTGTCCAGATCTCTCCATGCTCTTATTCCTGTGATCAGTTCCCTTATGTGTGTTTTTAATCCAGTTGTCCTCCTCTCATCCAAGTCCTGATCTGAATACTGCAACCTGTGGTTACCCTGTAATGACTTGGTTCTGGACAAATCTACCATATACTTGTCTGCCAGTTCAGACAGTTTCTCATGAGTTGCTCTAGCCTTTCGGGTGATGTCCTTTGCTATAAACAACAACTCATCCTGCTCGTACATCTCAATCCTTTCTAAAGCCAATGTACCATCTATTATATCTTCCAGGTCAGATCTTAAACTGGACACATCAAGTCGTTTGGCTTTTATCACAGCTTTTAGTACGCCATCTCTAGAGAGTCTATTTACATCTCTCCCATCACAGCTCTGAGTCCTACGTCTAGGCTCAGGCGAGTTGTGGGGAGTCCTCCCATGTTCCCATCTCTCCAGATCCCATGCAGTTCCATCCTCTCTGGGTGTATGGTGAAACACTTTCCCATTTCTCATAGTCCCACAATTCTCATCCTGCATGGTTTCCCTAGATGCATGGTAAGACATTCCGTTATTCCCCATTTCTTCAGCATTTGCCGGTGGTCTCTGATCTCTCGACTCATGGCAAGAGCCTTCGCTGTTCCCTATGCTCCCCCGACTCCAATGCTGTACGTTCTCATTAGGTGCATGGTGAGTGCACCTAAACCTATCCCTGTACTCTTGTGTCCTTCGGTCTCCCTCACTTTGAATGAGACGAGACATCTCTCCACATCCTGTATTTCTCTCCCTTCTCTCCTGCCCATTTCCACCGTCAATATGACGTATAACTCCTCTACTCTCCTGACTTTTACCGTCCCACTCCTGACTGCTTGCGCTAGCCCCGCAGTGAGACAATGTTCCATTGCCTCGACTTCCCCATTCTGCTTCTGCTCTTGGCCTGTTGCTCTGTGCTTCTGTTGACGCATCCCATTCTCGTAAGTCAGCCCTCAGCTCTCTGTAAGATTTCGGCCGTGGTCCCCTCAGATCCATCGGTCCTCTCTGACCCCCCTGTTCTACTACGGGACCCACTGCTGAATCCAATGGGGTGCTCCAGGTTACTGGTCCTGGCAATTGCCTCCAGGCATTGGTCGTGTTATTCCTTCCTTCCATCTCAACTCTTTCTCTGTCTAGCGGTACCTGTTTTTCTTCCCTCGCTTTCTCTGGGTTATAAATCGACCGTATAGGACCTATGGTAACCGGTACTTGAAGAGCATCTGGCAATCCATGAGACTCAACCCTCTCTGTTTCTGGCACCTTCTGCACCACAAACCTTCCAACTACTCTCTGTACAGGACTATGTTGAGGTGTCTCCTCACCTTTGGTAGGTACCCAATCCGCTATAGGGAGTGGCCTATACCCTTCTATGCCAACCCTGTCTTCTTTTGGGAGGCCCGTACCTTCCGTCTCCCTATTGTCTGGAGGTGGTCTATCTATCAACAACCTATTTATGAGTCCGTCCTCCGACTTACTCTCATCATCCTCTTCCATGGGTTTCTTTTCAGCTGTAATCTCTCTCAAGGGGTACAACTTGTCTACTTCAATCGTCCGTACCCTCCATTTCTTGGCTTCCTCATCCCATTTAGCATCTTGGACTGCCCTTACTGATCGCCTTACCCTTTCTTGGCATCTGTTCTGACTCCTGTTGTGCGCCGCCCTAATCCACGCATTAAGGGCCTCAAACTGTGTTGGTCTAGGCAAAGGTCTCAGTGAGGACATGACTGCTTTTAACTGATGCAACACCTCTAGTCTAAACGTTCCGTATTTCGGAAAGGTCAATTCCTCATTCCCTTCTGTAATCTTACTCCAAATCCCAAGCCACAGTATAGTATGCAACCCAACATTCGTTGCCAGATAGTGAGCTGGTGTACCCTCTGGCGGTGCCTCTTCTCCAAAATAGGATTCTCTTCTCTTTCTCTTAAAAATCCCTCTCAAACATTTAAAACACTTCATGTTCAAAATCTACGAATTTCTATGTTCTCCGCGTCGGTTTACTTCCTGATGACAATCCACCAATCTCCGTGCGGTTTTCGCTAACTGGCCTATCACAGCGCGGCTCTTCGCTGACGTCACACCAACCGTCCTATCACAGCGCGGCTCTAGCCGACGTCACCCCAACCGCCCTATCACAGTGCGGCTCTTGCTGATGTCTCTCGTCCCAGCGCGGCTTCACACTGACCGCCCTATCACAGCGCGGCTCTCGCGGACGTCACTCGTCCCCCTTTGCAGCAGTTCCCCTCCTTTCTCCGCTCGTCTCCCGGTCATGCATGCGTCCCATTCATACTCTGAAAAAAATGATTACTTCCGACCAAGCGATCACCTTTCTCTGACTGTACGTCCACAGTCTAACTGTAATTGTCACCTTACCCGACGAAATGTCTTTTCTTGTACGTCCAGACAATCGCCTTCTCTGATAGGTTACTTGCACACGGTAACTTACGACCTGCGTCCGTTACCCACACACGCACTCTTGCATTCCCCCTATCTCGGTCCTGCGGGGGTCAATGGTACCTCATGACCTCCTTACTCTGGTCAACAATTACTCTGGATGTTCGATACACCCGAACCACTTAAGCTCTACCCCGAACTTAAGATTTTACCAGGTTGCGCGCGCTCACAACCTTCTCACAATCACACTACAGGCATTCAACTCCGCATGACATTACAATACAAATACAACACAAAACACCGCAATCTGTCCACGCATGACCCTTTTTATACTCACTCTCGTCCGATACTGCTGCTTTTCCCTCGCGCCGTCAGCACCTTCTTCGGCAGGCCACCTCTCGAGCTCTAGGGACCTTGGGGTAAACTAACCTAGTCTAGATCACCTTCCTCAAGAAGGTAACCATCCTACTCTGCTACCAACTGTTAACGCGGGATTTCTAGTCTATAGTTATAGATCTAGATCCCAACTCAGGTCGACTAAACCGTTGGTACCTGTCATTGAGTAAAAGGCAATCCACTACTAGGTTAATCAGTTAAAGACTTACTCCACTCTAAAGAACCACTGAAGCTTAAAAGTTTTAAAAGTTTATTACAAAGCCAAACTTAACTGGAGATACAAACATCTCAAAATAAGATTCAAAAGATATACGGGTATCAATACAAACATGAATTTTCTAAATGCTCTTAGTCGGCAAAAGAATATCACCAAAACCAATTCTAGAATTAGCAAAGTTACAAGGATGAACACAAGCTGTAGCTTATGAGTCATTTACAGAAAGGAAAGAAATCAGGTTAGACTGTCCCTACACTAGACTAAATGACATCCCTACTTAGCAAGATCTTAACCTAAAAAGGTGTCAGCAGTGGTGACTTCCAAAGAAGATCACACACTTCCCTTAGTCCTTGTTTCAAAGTCGAAGTCTTGCAGTTCCCTATCTGCCTACCCATCCGCTCTCTTAGGTTCCTCAGGTCATCTGCCTTGCCTCCACCCAGGGGTGCTGTCCCTAATACAAAATCACATTTACATTAGAAACGCCCCCTAGAGACGCCCCTCACGTGGTGTTGGTTCTGGCGGCAATTTCCATGCTGGTACTCCTTCTAGGCCCATCGTTAGCGTTGACCTTGCTTCCCAGGCTCCTCTCCGGCAAGACGGTACCCCCAGGAAATTCCTGAAGACTCCTCCAGGCCTGTGCCTGGCTCTCTTGAACAAAAGTCTATTCATCACTTTCCTGATTAAAACCTCCTCGCACCTGCAAACAGACACTTGTACTGTGGGCCCCAAATTCCGGCCTCCACCATATCTCTAAGTCGTAAACCATGTAACAGAATTCACAGTTAGTGTCTAGCACGACTTTTCTCTAACGAGCACATATAGATCAAAAGAAATGACTTCATCTATTCAGGCCTGACAGGACTCCATGAGACGGACCTATGCACTCTGTAAAACATTTAATTTCTTTAGTTTAAACAATATTCTAACTTATTACACACAGTGATTATATGAACGTCTAAAAACACATATATCAGTCCTAAGTTCAGTAATACTTGAATCATAATAACATTAAAATCCAGATCATGTGGAAATGCATCAGCTTCTTGTACTCTTTGTGAACTGCCATGTGGCCTACACATTTCTATGTTTAGCAGAATTACATTTTCCTTTACAACAGCCACATAACATGAGATTTCAACATCATTCTAACATCTCTGAACACCTCTACATTTAGCTTTTCACACTCTATATAAGTATTCTATTCTAAATAAACACATTTATGTACCTTCACTCTATAATTTCGACACTCTTATATGCTGTTTACTAAACTAATACAACATGCTTGTAAATATGGTGCACTTCTACAGTTTTTCATAATTTGCGCTCTCTCACTATCTTCTCAGTAAATCAATCAATGGTGTAAAGCAAAAAGCAGACCTTCCCTTCCCCGGACTCACCACACTACCATCATCATAGAAATTCATGGGCAGGTGGCTGGAAGGCCCACATGAACCATGAGAGCCGAATGAGGCTAAGTTACAAGACTGGTGAGTGCCGCAGGTGGCATGCAACGCATTATTCAAATCCCAGCATAAGAATCGATCCCTTCTCCTCGAAAAGCAAAGCAGTCTCCCTTGGAAGCACATCAGGTAGACAGCGGCCGACAGAGAGAGATGGATGGACACACTGAGTGGGAGTAGGGAGCAGAGTTCAGACAATGTGTGCAGAGCGAGAGAGACAAATGTTAAGACACCAGACTGATCCATCATCTTTGGGAAAGGTGACCTGTCTCCGGATGACATTAAAGAGATCTCTGCGCTTCCTTCCCATTAGGCGCAAAACCTGTGGATAACTGGCCAGCTAAGCCCTCCCCCCTCCTAGTAACCTCTATCCACGGTGCCAGCCGTCATAAAAGCTATGTTTTATATCATGCCCTGGGCAGACCGCGCTGTCCGTGCAGAGGTGCCCTGCTCGGGCACAGAGTCGCCACTCCTTGCCTTGGCAGACAAACGCCCGCGGTTTCAAGGTGTTGGCAGGCGCACCAGGCACAAGGCGGAATCGTGTATTTAGGGTTCACAACACGATCTTGACGTCTGCGGCGTTCTTTGAAAAATTGCTAGCGATTTTGCAATTTGTCTTGTGGTTAATTAGGCAGGGAAACGGTCCGTGCCCCGTGGAAATGTCATGTCACTTGCCTGGCGTCCTCTGCGATCAAGGCCACGCCGTTCGCCGCCGCCGACAGGGCTGGTGACCCGTCTGCTGGAAGTACCTCCACGGCAACCGGAGCGCCTCCGCGCCTTCGCAGGCAGGTAGCATGACCCTTGCCTCGAAGCCAAGTCCTCCGTAATCCATCTCTCGCGCACGTCTGTAGCAAAGTGTCATCGGACTAAAAGACCGAGAGTTGTGTAAAGTGCATCGCCATTTGAAGCAGATCCTGCCATTAGCCGGCGCTTCAAATCTGCATACTTGCAAAGTACGTCCCCGAGAGCCTAACGCATGCTAGAAATTTCAGGATAAGCATCGACTATGTATATCATGTTTATTTCAGTAATAAGTACATTTATTTTACATAATCATTGCAAGTTTCTGGCTTGGATCAGGCCCTCCAGCATCCTGTGCAGGGCAACCCTACCATAAACCATACATTGAATCTCTCCTGAAATGAGAATGGAATCCATGTCACTCCTACCCATTTCTCAAAGTCAGATTGGACAACTGAGATGCAAATGTAAATATTATTTTGATATGGCACTTAATTGGATTTGGGTACTTTGCTTCTAGGCACTCCCATTTTACTGAGAGAAGAAACCCACATGACTAAAACATCTAGTTATGTAGCAGCGATAAGGTCTGAGGTTGGCTCGCACTGTTCCACAGTTATCTTCAGAGTCGATAAATCATATCTGTTGCTTTTAGCATTTCTCGACAGAATGTGAAAAATGAAAATGCTCCTCACAAGCAGAAAGTATTTTGAAGGCGCTGAGAGATGATAGGATACGCCCAGAGCAAGGCATGGTTTGAAATCCAAACTGTAGAAAGAATCGCCGTTTGAAGGTGCCATAAACTGCATGATGTCATATGAATGCCCATCTTCCAACCGGATGGAATGAAATAAAGGTTGCGCTCCTCGTAGTCACTTCCAAGAAGCAAAGAATGCATCCCTAATTTGACTGTTGCCACACACTTTTTTTTTTAAGTCTCGTGAGGCCTACAGGGAGACTAACATAACCCCTTCTGAATTTTTTGAGAATGTTTTGAATTGCTTGAGTCCCCTTGACTCCTGCACCCCAATCTTGGCCATGCCCTTCTCTGCTTACCCAGCCTGAAACCCCATGTCATGCTTCCAGGCCTACTGAAGAACTTCTTCCCTATACATACTTGTTCCTCAATGCTCTCTGCCCTTCCTGAGTGATCCGGGCTATCTTACTTATCTATATTGTGGGCTGCTTCTCCCATGTACGTTGCTTTCTTGCTCAGTAGCATGATTGGCGCTATAAAACCACATATGTTATAGTAACTTCTAAAGTGAAGCAAGTTCTCGGAGGTCTCAAGTCCTACCTCTGAGTGATTGGACATAGAATCATCCTTAACTAGAGAAGAACCAAGGACTTGATTATGATGTCAGCCGGAAAGCCTCCAACCACCTTACTGCCAGACATGGTAGGTTTAAAGTGCGACCGCTGTATTAGGATGACAGCGGTCAAAGTTAAACCTGCAGGGGGATTCCGACGTACTTCCAATGGGCTCAAGGAGTCCGTCGGTCAATTAGAAACACTGCATAATCCCTTAATGCCGATGGCTCTGCTGTCGGGATTATGTCGGTTTTGGACTGCCATTCCATGTCGGCCTTTCAGACATGGAAAGCCTGTCGGACAGTCCCCCTGGCCCTCCGCATTGGGCCTGCAAGGCACCTATGGTGCCCCCCGAAACATCCCCGCACCTTGTGGTGCCTGTCACATGATGCAGGAATGTTTCAAAACATCAATTTTTTAATGGAAGCTTGTACTGCGTGCCTTTTCCGCCTGCCCTTCAAACTTCCATTGAAAAATTGATTAAGCCTGGGCAAAGCACTACACTACGCTCGCGTAGTTTGCGAAGTTTGTGCTACTTCGTGCTACGTGAATTGCATGTAGCACAGTACAAACACGCGTAGCGCAGCGTAGCATAGTGCAGCGGTCATTTTTTGCTTGCTTGCAGTCCTCAACGTCAAGTTGGCGACTGCAAGCAAGCAAAATGACATCCCGGTGAGACTTTTTCCTCGTTCGCGATCAGCAACATCAAGTTGCCGATTACGAGTCTGGAAAATAAACCTCCTGGCGAGCTTCTCAATGCGGGAAGGTCAGGTTTCTCATTGCGAGTGGTCGCGTATGCTCGCGACCGCTCGCCATGAGAAACTACCAGTCTGTGTTGCGAAAGCTGCCGCTCGAGTAAAAATCTACTTGAGCGGCAGAAAACGACAGCTCGCACTGTGCGAGATGCCGTTTTCAATGATTGGACAGTGCAGACAAGCATCCTGCACTGTGCAATCATCCCGAACAGCGCACTACGCAGTTCGCGTAGCGCTACGCTTATCTCGCGTAGCTGCGCGTAGCTCTACTACGCAAATTACGCCCAGGGTTAAAATGGATGTTACGGACTGCCTTATGGGCAATCTCATCCAAATAGTGCGGTCGGAACCGCAAACTTGATGTCGAGCGGTTTCCAATCCGCAATGGTGTTGAGTAGATGTGAGTCCACCCAACATCGTATTTAGCCCACAAGTTTCCAATTCTTTCCTAAAGGCTAGTAGGTTAGGTTTAGCTCTAATGTAAAAAGGAAGCTGCTGCCATTCTTTTGTGGTCGAGGTCTCAAAACTTCTTCTTCCCCAATTCCTCTGTTTGGACCTGGGAACCACAGGGGTCAAGGCGCCAGTGGAACGAAGGATTCTCCATGTACTGTACAATTTGAACGTTTTTTTTCAAATAGTCTGGGCCTATGCCACGAAGAGCTTTGTAGGCAAGACAGAGGGCCTCAAACCTAATATGCTGCCTAACACGGAGCCATTGTAACTTGCTGATGACTTGTGAAACAGTTTTATGTTTAGCAAAGCCTGTCAGCAATCTCGCTGTAGCATTCTGCAAGACTTGTAGCCTGTTGAGGTATTGATGTTGCATGTTCAAGTACAGTTCATTACAATAGTCTATCTTTGATACAACCAGTGAGGTTGCCACCGTTTTTTGAGCTTTTAAGGGAATGAAGGAGAAGATCTTTTTAAGAATCCTCAGCGAGTCTGTGGAAGGCGGGGGACATGACTGCAGTGACCTGCTGGCAGAAAGTCAGTTTGTTATCCATTACCACTCCCAATTTTTTGAACTTGCTCACTGTGGAGGGCAAGGTCTCCAATTCCCCCGGCTACCATGAAGGGGACCAAAGAGTTGAATTGTTACTGATAGCGTCTGTTTTTCCAGAGTTCAATTTCAAGCAATTTTGGTTCATACAGTTTTCCATTGCTGCCATACAGTCATGAAAATGTGCACCTGTCCTGTTATCGGAAGAGGTCAGGGCTACCAAAATGTGGCTATTAGCAACATAGGACATGGATCAAACCCAAAAGAACACATTAAGACTGCCAGAGGTTTAATGTAAGCTTTAAACAAACTGGTACTGAGTGAGAATCCCTGCGTATCCCCACACGACAGAGACAAATGCTCGGACAAGAATTGATCCAGTGCCAGCAAATACTTTTTTTCAGATGGAAAAGATTTTAAAAGAGCGAGGGCTGACCCCTTGATACCAATAGCCCGGAGATGGTCGACTATCATCTTATGATCGACCGTATCAAAGGCTGCTGATAAATCGAAAAGTGCAAGCGCTGCACTGCCACCTCTGTCCACTATTGTTCTAACCTCTTCTGTTTTCTTAAGCGAAGCTGTTAATATATAGTATAACCGCTCCTGAACCAGAATTGGGTGGTATCTAGCAGTAGGTTGTCCTGTAAAATCTGTGCCGATTGTGGATTCATAGCCTTTTTTATGACCTTCGCTGTTAGAGGAAGTTGAATGATAGGCTGAAAATGATGCGGGTCCTTGGGGCTTAGATAAGGTTTTTTTAGGAGAGGGAGTATGAATGCTTCCTTCCATTGAGTGGGAAAGTATTCTGACCCAAACTTCTAATTGAAAATGCTTCTCATACAGGTAGACACAGCTTCTATTGCTAGTTTGATTATTTGCGGAGGACATGGATCCATAGGCAAGCCAGATTTAGTAGCTAGGATTAATGAAGTTACTTGATTGACCGAAAGAGGAGAGAAATCTGTAAACTTGGAATGTTACTCTTGTAAGGCCAGTCGAAATATGGCAGCCTGTCTGATAGTTTTGATCAAATTTATTAAAAATCTTGCCCACTTTGTCCTGAAAGAAACTGGCAAATGTGCCACAAAAGGCCTGACTGTTGTCAGTCATATTTGTCCCAGGAACTGAAGCCAATTTGGACACAACCTGAAAAAGTTATTTCGAAGAATTTTTAGTAGCTTCAATTTTTGGAGTAAAATGTATAAGGTTTTTTCCTTAAACAAGAGCACTTTGCAGTTATCCAAGCACATTTTGTATTTGGCTCTTTCTGCCTTATTGTATTCTTTCCTACATTTCTGCTCTTCACTTCTGCAGACTTGCTTCTTTATTCTAAGGTTCTTGGTAAACCAAGGTGCTGAAGGTTTATCTCTTCGCGAATGCGACTCTAAGCGAGGCACAGATGGATAAGGGAGAATTTAGCCATTCGGTATGATTCAGGGTGGTGTTTTCCACATTTCCAATGTGTGTGGGCAACAAGTCTGCTACTGTTTGATTAAGTACGCCTGCCTGTACTTTATCCCAGGCACAGGATTTAAAAGACTGTGAGAGACGCTTATCAGGGTCACCTTTAGGTTGTAACATAATGTCAAACATGACCGCATGATCATCGGTCAAGGCTAATGTCAGGGAGTCTTTTATTTTCACTTGGGGGTTATTGGTAAACATCCCGCTGTATGGGTGGGATCATTAACTAGTTGGGACAGGTCAAAACCACCAAGAGTCTCAGTAAGGGCCAACGTGTAATTATCTGCAGTATTTTCCAATTGAAAATTAGAATCCCAAAAAATTGTGATGTCTTTAGCGCATAGACCTTCCTATAAGAGGGCATCTATTTTTTGTGTAAAAATAGTCCTTGGACCAGGGGGGCGATAGATTAGTACTCCTCTAAAGTATTGTGTTTTGGAGTGTTCGATGTTAAACTTCAGATGTCACAGGAGTGACGTTTGTTCAATCATGGCTAATCCTCTGCCACGTTTAAATGGTCTAACTACCCGATGTAGGACAAAATTACATAAATAAATCACATACTGCCACATGCATCAACAGAAGGAATTGCGATTCCTAAATAGCAATTTTTAAGAAATCGCTATTTAGGAATCACAAAAGCTTATGCATGTAGGAATCGCTATAAAAATAGCGATTTCTACACATTTCTTAATTGCTACTCGCAAATTGCTAGTCGCAATTAAGGAATGCTGTCCCATTCATTCTTATGGGCCTCCAGGCCCATAGGAATGAATTGGAGATTGCATGAGCAATTTGCGAGTACCAGTAGGTACTCGTAAATTGCTCATGCAATTTCAATGGGTACAAGGGTGTCAAAATGACACCCTGTTGCACCCCTTAAATTGATCTGTGCACATATGTTGCACACATACATGCACTAGGGGCATGTGTGTGCTCAAAATGAAACTTTGAAAAATGCACAAAAGTGCATTTTTCAAAGTTTTTGCAAATTACCATGAAGTTCAACTTCATGGTAATATGCTACTCCTATTAGCAAAATCGCTATTATTTTAACTTTAATGCATTGCATTTAAGTAATCTCATTTTGGGATTCCTTAAATGCAATCGCAATTTAAGGAATCGCAATTTAGAGATTCCTTAAATTGCGATTTTTGCATTTGGGATGATGCATCCCAAATGCAAAAATACCGGTCGCAAAGGGGCAGATTCTGAGAATCTGCCCGTTTGCGACCGGTTTTTCCTTTGATGCATGTGCCTGATAGAAATTAAATAAATCACAATGAATTTCCATGAGTGGTTTTACTTACCACTCACCTTTAAAGATATTTATAAAAGTGAAGATCATCAATGGACTGTGCATCTTACCAGGAAGCTGTCCGTGGTATCCGAGTGTTTGTGGTCACTTTATTGCATATGGGTCTTGAGTGGATGGTTTAGAAATGCTCATTATGTCTCCATGATCTACAGTAAAAAGTCTGATTAACAGCTTACAACATTATTTGTTGGTGTGCATTATTAAAGGTGTTTGACTTCCCTGTAGGAGTCGTGAGGTGGATTGCTCCAGAATCATAATTTATTAAAAAATATCTCATGTGAAGACAAATGTTGGCAGTCTACCATGTCACTTCACTTTCATTTCAAAATGCATTTTGACTCTTAAATTATAAGGAGTGATTGGCATTCCAGGGAAAGAACTGAAAAATTCAAAACTAATTGTAAAGCCAGTTTTAAAAATTAAATGCATTCCTAACATTACTGCAATTAAAAAGAGAGTGACAAAAGTAGAGAGCAAGAGGTAGAGCAAGAGTAAAAGAGAGGGAGAGTCATGATAGGAAAATGGAATATGTATTTCATCTACCTACTAATCTAATTCAGAAATGGGGATTAACACTGTATGAAAAAAACCTTCTAAAACAAAAAGAATAAAATCACAATCAGACATGAAAGGCGCGAAGGAGATGTATCAGCTTAACGAGAGGAGCTTAATGAGAGATTGTTAGAGAACGGGGCCGGCTGCTGGAAACAAACTTCTGGTTCTGCAAATTGTTCCAAGACCAGCTGCCCACCAGTAGGGTCTCTCTAGACAGAAACGACTGTGCGCTCTGATAAAAGCATCTGCTTAGCTCTTTCTGCAACAATTTAAACAAAGGAAGGCGTGAGATGAGAGAGGCATGTAAACATGGCAGGTGGAGGGGGAAGTGCGAGCCTCCGGCCTAAGGGAAAACCACATAAGCCGGTCTGAGCCAAGCTCGATGGACCCTCAGTCATTCCGCAGGGCAATATCCTTGCGCTCTATAGGAATACGTCCACCTTTTAAATGGTCTGTTCACGGCTTTAACAGTTTTGGAAGAGAGGGTATGTGAGGCACAGTGAAATAAAGCACTGGACCACACAATTTAGACAAGTCAGCCAAGCAGAGAGGGAGATCCTCCATTACTTTTTATGGATATGTCACCACTAGTCAAACAATACTCAGAATGACTGAAGGCTGAACCGATCTAACAGGCATATTTACAAGCCCAGTTGCGTTGCTCTTGCAGCACGCAACATAGTGCAAGAGTGACACAACTCAAAAATGAGATTTGTGAAGCCACACAAGCCACCTTGCGTGGCTCTGCTTGGCTTCATACATTTTGAGTAAAGTCATGTAGCGATAATCGCTGTGTTGCCTTACACAGCACCAGGGAGGTGTTCCATGGGCGTTGCTTGGGTGTTCCAATGCAATTCCTATGGTTTATAATGCATTCCCAAATTTACCAGAACTGGTTAACCTGGAAATGTGCCAAAAAGATACACCTCCCCAGGTGAGGTGTAATGAGGAGAAATCTCTTTCTCTTGTTCTGGCACCCATTTGGCATCCTAGTGCTAACGGTGTCAGGGTGTCTGTGTTGCATGCAGGATTGTTTTTGTGCCTGGGAGGCAGATTCCTCTTTCTATGTGTGCAGCGGAATGCAGTACACAGAGAAAGAGGAAGAAACAAGGAAAAATAGATATATTTCTCCTCCGTACGCCTCCCCTGGGAAGGTATAAGGTTTTGGCATATCCCTAGGTTTACATGTTCCTGTAAATCTAGGGATGTCTCAAAATCCATGGGAACTGCATGGGAACATATATGCAAAGCCCATGGAACGCATTTCCGGGGCATAGTAATGCAACGCAGCAATTTGTGCTTCATTGCGTTACTCTAGATTTTTTAACCCGCTCAGAGCCAAAATATCTGACTTAGGGGTTTGTGTCACGCATGTACAATGTTCCATGGTGTATACGTCATGCAATGCTCTCATAAATAAGCTCTCATATGAGGTTGAATCAGGGCCTGAACGGAATTGGAATGTGCAATTCAGTGTTGGTTGAGAGGTATTTCCCAATATTTGTTTGGTGCCTGTTCATTCTTGAGCAGAGGGGGTTGAGAAATGCTTTGAGGAAATGCTTTGGTTTCTTGTTTAACATTGGAAGAGTTAAACCTCATCCACCTGCACTGCTAACAGAATATTGTAGTGAGGTCTGAGATTCTCCAAGTTTTTCGCATTGTAAAAACATGATGATGCACTGTTGCCACTGCTGGGGGCCTCACTTGCCGCATTTGCCTGGATTCTACACCCTGGTGTGACTTACTGTTCCAGAGTGCAACTGCTTGTTGCTGCTGACAGGGATGCGAAGGCACGGTCTCCGTGCTTAAAGCGCTGCTCTCTTCCCACGATGTGGAGAGCGCCCGGGGTGTGCCCGGACAAAGGGCTGGCCCGCCCACGCCCTTCATAGCCCGGAAGAGGCCGGGTTGGGCCACCCCATAACATCCTGCCCCAGAGGCTGCTGACATTTATTATAAGAGGTACTGTGTGCTGTTACTGTGTGCTACTTAGAGTGATCGTGGCTTAATATTCACTTTACGTATGTTCTGTGGACCAGCCCAGAATTTTTGTGAGCTATACACTAGAGTTCTTTGTGCCCCAGCTGGTTGACCCCTTCCTCCCCCCACTAATTGGGCTGTTATGGGGAAGCGGAAGTGGCCAAGGGAGGGTTGGGAGAAGCCCACAAGAAGAAAGTGAGCAAGGAAGCTCAGAACTTTAGTCCTGCCGCAAGGGTTGGTCTGCTGGATCCCATAGATTATATATTGAGTGAATGTGGGGAGCTCCTTGACCCAATTGCTATTGATAGTGCACCAAAGCCCAATATCCCAAACGCACCGGGAAGCCACAAAAAAATTGGGTGCATACTGTCCATGCTTAAAAGGGTAGCTAGCAAGAATCAGCTATTTGAAGCCACCAAAATACCACCTACAATTCCGACTAGTGCTGACACCTTTCCACCCGCGATCACAACCATCTTCCCTTGTAGCAATAGGTTCTTACCCCTCCTAGACCACTCAGAACCATTGGATATAATTACCATCGAGGGGAACCACGTGGTCAGTGAGGATGTAGAGGCTAGCACATATAACACAAGAAACAGTCACTTAACTGAGCACCCAGCATCAAAACCAGATTGCTTGAACACAGAATGCAGCACCAATCAACTGAATAATATAGATTATTCGCCCTTACTGAGTCAGGACCGACATAAGGACACAAAACACCGTCCACTGAGAACTGCCCCACCCTTAAACATAGAAAAGCACTATAGCATAACTACTGATACCTCACCCTCTGAGGAACTGTCCCCAAAGCTTCTCAAATCGCAGCTCATGGATATAGTCTGGGAAATTAGAGCACTTAAAACAACAGTTAGCGGTCTTTCTGGTTCCCTACATAAGGTACTGTCTGATGTCCAATATGTTATAAAACAGATGGGAGGTCACACAGCTAGTGATCAAAAGGAGGTGTATTTCCCAGGGCAGTCCATCAGGTTCATTCAGTGACCTGTAGAGCAAATCATGAATGGAGTGGGCAGGGATTATCCAACAACGTGAAAAAATGAGGATCATCCATTAGTCATTCATCAGGCTACCGGCAGTTAGTTAATCACACTGTGGCCCCAGGCCCCTCACTAAGACCCACCCTTCCCCAGGCAAGCACGCTATAAGCCCAACCTTATGTAGCAAGGGCTCCAGACAAGAGATGTTTAGTACTCCTAATAAATATACAAAAACTCCAGCCTTGTACAACCAAAGAAGATGAAGACTCCTTAACTGCACCCAATGGTTGCCGGTCCATAATAAGGGATTGTTAGAAATGGGGGTCTTGAGTCGGCAAGGGTTAGCACCTTTGGCCAAGTGGGGACTATTCCTTCTAGTCAGGATAAGGGAGTTACACTCCTAAAATAACCCCTGCTCACCCCCTTGGTAGCTTGGCACGAGCAGTCAGGCTTATCTAAGAGGCAGTGGTGTGTAATGCATTTGCACATAATCATCAGTAACACAGTGAAAACACTGCAAAAGGACACCACACCAGTTTTAGAAAAATATCCATTATTTTATATACTTAAAACAAGACCAAAATGATAAAAACCCACAATACAGTACTGAAAAAGGTATACTTCGCAAGAATACTTGAAAAACACAGTTTGTACGAGTCAGTAGCTCTGTCCAGGGCTACTGCGATGCTGAAAACAACAGAGTCTAACAGTTCCAGCTGACCATGTCGGTACGGGCCAGCGAAAGCATGGACAGACTCTGTAACAGTACCTTTCTCATTGCGGCTGACACGGTGGTGCGAGCCGGTTGTGGCAAACATCGAGGTTGCGTTGCAAAATGGGAGCGGTGCAGGGTGCTGTGTCCTCTCGATGCAGTGCGGGCAGTGGCTCGGTGACGAGCGTCCAGACGGCGTCGGTGACAATTGTCCAGAGGGTGTCGGGGAGACCAAGGCTTATGGTGCAGGACGAGACGGTGCTCAATGTGGTGCTGGCAGGTTGCGATGCAGGCAACAGAGCCGGTTAGCGGGAGCTGATGTCGGTCAGACCAGACGTCTGTGTGTGACGAAGCGGTGTGTAGTAAAACTGACAAGCGGTATGTAGTTCCATCAGGACACAGAGCCAGCATTGGAGTCGGTCACGGAGTCGGTTACGTTTCTCTTCTCTGTGGTACCCAGAGGTTGGGGAAGTCTTTGCAGTCCCTGAGACTACAGAACAGGAGGCAAGCTCTGTTTCATGTACTTGGAGATACTCAATAGAGAATTTGCAGAAAGTTCAGTCCAGTCCTTTCACTGCCAAAGACAGAAGCAATAAATATCAATAACAATAACAAGCGAGCAAGACAGAAGCAGCCACTGCATGCCAACACAGCAAAGCACTCAGCAAAGTGGTAGTTCCTCCTCACAGCTTCTCCAGCTCTTCTTCTTGGCAGCCTTCTTGGTCGGAAAGAGTTCTAAAGTTCTGGAGTCTGGGCCCCAATATTTATACCATAAAAGTATTTATCCTCTGGAGGCAGATTGTGTCTTTGCTCAGCCAGAACCAGTTCTGTCCTCTCTGGCGCAGCTTCCTGGCAAGAGGTGGAGACAGCATTGTCAGAGGCAGACCATGCGCATTTAGGTGAAAGGAAATCTCCTCCTCCTACTCTAAATGCAGCCCAGGTCTATTCAGCCCAACTCTGACCCATACATACTCTCTGGAGCCACTGCTCCTCCCCAGCCCCTGTCACTCCAAAGCTGGGAAGACAATACACATCCCAGCAGAGGCACACTGGATGGGTAAGCAAGAAAATACCTACTTTCTAAAAGTGGTATTTTCAAACCCAGAATGTATAAATCTGTCACTAAAAGATGCAATCTAACATTCTGCATTTAGGTATACTAAACTTTATTGTCCTACCTTGTGTTTATAAAATGTTATAAGCAAACTCCCCATGCTATCCTACGTGAACAGGTAGCCTTACAATAGTGAAAAACGAATTTGGCAGTATTTCACTATCAGGACATGCCACACACACCTGGACAGGTCCTATCTTTCACATACACTGCACCCTGTCCTCAGGGGTACCTTGGGCCTACCTTAGGGGTGACTAATATGTAATTAAAGAGAAGAGTAGGGCCTGGCAAGTGAGTGCACTTGCCAAGTCGACATGGCAGTACTAAACTGCACACAGATACTGCAGTGGCAGATCCGAGGTACCTTTTCAGGGCTACTCATGTGGGTGGCACAATCAGTGCTGCAGGCCCACTAGTAGCATTTAATTTACAGGCCCTGTCACACTCAGTGCACTTTACTAGGGACTGACTAGTAAATCAAATAAGCCAATCATGCAAAACACCAATCCATAATAAAAATTTACAATAGGAGCACTTGCACTTTAACACTGAACAGCAGTGAGAAAGTGCACAGACACTAAACAAGCAAAAACAGAGTCAAAAACAGGAGGTCAGAAAGCAAAAAGACAGGAGAAACACGCCAAAAGATGACTAGTCTAACAGGGATGATATAGGGGCCAAAGATGCTCCCACCAGGATTCCATTGCATTAACACTCTGACACCGAGATCTAGTTGAGAACCTGGTGGCATTTGATGGTCATACTCAGCTTCTTGTCAAAACCAGTATTCAGCCAATCCCATCCATTCTTTCCCCCTCGCTATGGCAACACCATCACACAAAATAGATTGCTGCTCACGTTACCCTCCCATGGACATAACCGGGATCTAATACCAGCACACATCAGCAGGGCCAATGTCCAGTATTTAACAGTAAACTCAACCTCGGGGACCACTGACTCTGTTATAACTAATAGCCGATTAAATCATAAACCTAGTACCTTAGCTCCTGGGGATAGATCACCGACAGAATTGAAACCCGAATATCCTTTATGTCATGGAACATAGCCGGGTTAAGATCAAAGGTTGATTGCTCAAACTGGAACAGCTTTGTGGATTTGTATGATATGTGTGTATTCAAGGAAACCTGGTCTGTCGACCCGCTTTTCACCCTGGGTATTTGAACTACTATGTTCCTGCAAGTCATGGCAGTAAGGGTCGCCCATCGGGGAGGCTAACAATCTGGGTCTGCCAAGATATTGATTTTAGGATACAGATACTTCCGACTCAGAGACCGGATATCCTTGCCATTCGGCTGTTGACCTCTCCCTATGGCAATATTGACATTTACAATGTGTATTCGAGACACCTAAGAGGTGGGCAGAGGTCAGTAACTGTAACAGCCCTAGACGAGCTACCAGATAAACTCTCAGGTCCAGCATCAATTGTAATAGATGGGGGCTTCAACTTAACATTTGAGCCACTAGATAGTAAGGATAATGATCTGGTGTGGGAGGAAGATGCACTGTGGAGCATCCCCATTCTAGAATTAACACCAATTAAACGATAGACAAAAGCAGCTATCTAACTCAAAGTTATCTGCCTGGAAAGATGTATAAGGGTAGCCAATGGCAGAACCATCTGTGATACACAAGGAGCCACCGTATATAATAATGGTTATCACTCAAGTCAAATTGATCATCTCTTAAGTGATCTAAATTCAAGCCATGCCCTGAAGGACATGGTTATAATGGAGTGAGTGGTGAGTTATCATAACCCATAATGTTCTGTAATTGAATTTGCGAAACTAAATGAAGTTACACGCCCCTCTAATTTATCAACCACTAGAAATCTATTAACCTCAAATGACATGCGGCGTTAAATGGTCCAAAATAGTGGAAAAACTAGATATTGTCAAACATTAACAAGGATGTTGAGCACGCGGCTGCAGAAATGGAGGTACATTCACCCAATGCACAGGCAACCGATGTCATAACACCTATTCATAACAAATTATTTGATAAAATGCAATCCTACTTCCATAGACCCTATAGTACTAAGGATAATTGTGTTAAGACTCACCATCACTGGTTTAATAAAGAATACAAGCAAGCACGTATACTACTAGGGGTGGCCATCAGATCAAAAATCCCCATCAGTATATAGAATGCTAGGAAAACTTATAAGAAAGTGCAGGACAGTGCAAAATAAGAATGGGACGAAAGTAGGTGGCAAGATCTTAAATTAGCGTGCTCTAAAAAATATCTCCATAACTTCTGGGAACTAGTAAAATGGGGTTTGGGCGGACATTCTCTTCCCCCACAAAATGATGTAGCCCAAGATTCTTGGGTCAAACCCTTTGCCAAACAATATGCCAACTATTACAAATATGAAGGTGAGCCCTTCACCATCCAGCCATATACAACTGACTTGGTCTTTGAGCTAGCGGATGTAACAACTGCCCTCAGTCACAAAAAGTAAGAGAGGGGTCCTCCTTAGCCAAAGGGATAGGACACCAGATCGACAATAAGTAAAAGCAACACTTTCCCTTTGGATTGTTTTAAAGCACACTATTAATGACTCATACCACATACATGCCAAACACACTCCGAACCCCAGAGAGTGTTACAGTATCTCCAAAGCTGAAATAAAAATGTTTTATTCAAATGAATTCCATTAAAAAAACATAAAAATACATTAAAAAGCAGGTCAAATATTACACCATAAATTGACTACTAATGTGAAAATTCCCATACACAAATTAATATATATAAGTTGAATATGGGATAATATGATATACATTGAAAATATGTCATTTGGGGCACAAATCCAATACAAATTTCATGAGTAAAACATCAATATGTACAGTTCTTTCTTTTTACCAAGACCAATTTGATTTAGTGCTTTTGTTGTAGGAGCGTGACGCGTTTCAGTGGTGTATACTGTTCCAACCACCTTCTTCAGGCAGAAATGCTTGATATCTCCCTAATTTCATCGTAGTTAGTAACATGATAATACTCAGTTCTTTTGGGGTCCGGCTCCTCAAAGTAAATGGACCACAGGCAGCATATCCCTTAATTTTATAAAAAAGTACTCTTAAAGAGCCTGTAGATTGGTAGTGCAGGAGAAAAAATGCAATTCAATTAATCTGTAATTGTGGGACAGGATAGTCTCCAGGTTTTCAAATCTCCTTGTTGCACCCACTCTACTTAGTATTAAAACCAGCTGCCTGTTGCCAGGAAAAAATAGTCTCCGACGTGCACCGTTCCGATATCCTTCTAACCAACAACCTGTTTTGACAGCTTTGACAGCTGCCCTTAGTGCCATTACAGGGGGAGGGGGAGGGCGGCGAGCTCCTGGCATCAACAGCATTCCGGTTTATGTCTTTTTGCATGATAAGGATAATTGGGGCGGGTACATTATGTTTATAGCAAACGCTATTTCCCATGGCGCTCCCATCCCCAACTCATGGAGGGGGGCGGAGATCATATCAATATATAAAAAGGGCGATTGATGTCTGATTGGAAGTTATAGGTCTATAAGCCTAATTGACTCAATCCAAAAGGTGGTAGCGGGCCTTATCCTCGCAAAGGTCCAGGAGTGGATTGATACTTATGATATCTTAACCTCCCCTCCAGGCGGGCTTTCGTGCACACATCAGCACAATAGATCAAGCCTTCCGCTTCCTGTTAATATATTGGCAGACTGTTGTGTTAGGCAAGGGCAGCATGTATGATGTCTTCCTAGATCTTAAGTCAGCTTTTGATTTAGTTTCACGCAACAAGTTATGGGGCTTCCTTCAGGAGCAGCGAATGCCCACAGACTTGCTATCCTTTATTGTTGAGAACACTTTTGCCCAAATTCGCTGGGGCTCACAAGTTAAAGTAACTGATCCCTTCCCAATTGAAAAGGAAGTTTGTCAAGGGTGTGTAATGGCCCCCACTCTATTCTCCCTCTATATTGATGGAGTATGTCCATTTTTAGCTACCATTCACACTGATGCTCCGTTTTTAGCAGGCAAAAGGTTTCCAATCCTCATGTTTGCTGACGACACGCTTATCATCTCACAAACTCCTAGTGGGTTACAGCATGCGTTATCTACTTTTGAAGAGTTCTGCAACCTATGAGAGATCAATATTAACGCAACTAAACTAAATTTATGTCTTTCAACCAGCACAGAGCATTTAGGGGTAAAATAAATCTGGATGGGGAACCCCTAGAACAGGTTGATGCATTCACATATTTAGGGATCATACTGGAGAAAAAAATGAACTGGGGGCCCACATTGAAACCATGGCACTGAAACATCACCAGCTAGGCGGTGCTTTAAACAATGAATTTAAAACTTCTCTGACGAAGCCAGTTAGCCCGGTGTTGCAGATTTACAACGCAAAAGTGGTGAGCTCAGTCCTATATGAGTCGGAATTATGGGGCTTTGAGAAACTGACCAGCTTGCTACAGCAGAGAAAGGGTTTCTCCGAATGATCACCAGCTTACCACAAAGTACTCCTGTGCTACTTATGCTTAACAACCTAGGAAGTAAATCGCTGGTAGACATTATCAGACTACGGCCTAGAATTTAGACCACCCCTGAGCTGGCCACATTTGCTAAGGCTCTTAGGGATGTCATAGAGGCGGATCACTCTCATAAAATTGGCTGGCTACGTCCCATCAAAGTTGTTCTGATCAGCATGGGAATGCCAAATCTATGGCAAACTCCATTTAGCACACAGTTTCTAATGAAAGAAGAAATCAGGGAAAGATACTGGGAAATGGTGGGACAAAACATTAGAATAAGTGACAGTATCATACTGATGGGCAAATTTCTAACATTTAAACCCTGCTCAAGCTTTGAGCTCTTTTGGGACACAATCTCAAAGCCCCTTGATCGGAAACTTTATTTTCAATTTAGAGTGGGCTCCCTTCCACTAAAATCTATTACTGCCAAATGGTCCTCATCTGTTGACAATAAGTGCCCCTTTTGCTTAGAGCATGTTGAAACCTATCCTCATGTGCTGTTTGTCTGTCCCGCCTATGCCGGCCCTCGCAAGGAATGGCTCGCAGAGCTCTGCAAGAACTAACGTATGAGATACAGTAATGCTGCTCTGAGAATTTGGTGTACAAATCCCCCACTTTTCTCTGCATTTCCTGTTGCTAAGATTTTTAGATGGATTTGGTCCATAGGATCAAAAGTGCTGACTGCTCGAGTAAAACAGCAAGAAAATAATACTGGAACGTAACTGAAATCATTGATCTTGTTTAAACTGCACAGTGGTATTCCCTTCACCACATGATGGGGAACCAGTTATCATCCTTGTGCTTCGGTTCTGGCACCCTATTTTTTCATTTTTACTCACTCTTATTTATAAATGTCGGCGTTTTTATGACATGCATCTCTCTCTCATTGCATTATGATGGGTTGATATTTTATGACTATTTGCACATGTATGTACAATATTTTACCATTTCCTTTTTACTCCTATACATTTATATTTTAAGTAACAATGCTTTTATGACATGTATTGTCGAAATAAAGTACATTGATGATGATGTGTGTGTGTGTGTTTGCATAACACACATTAAACCTTGCAGTCAGGGCTTTTCTCAAGCTCCTGGAGCTGGTAGAGAGTACTGATTAGTAGGAATTTCTATAAGTTTGGATTGAAGCCTGGATCAGCACTGGAAAATAATGGTCAAACTTGGCCTACACTGCAAGAGCCTATGACTAAAATCAGGCCATCGAGGAATGATTGAGTCAGGTGCTTGATCTGTACGGGCATGCATCTGACAAAGATACAGATGTGAAGCGTTTCCCACTAATCCAAGGGACAAGGAGTTCCTTCTTGCAAATAGGAAATGAGAGTTCACTGTCTCAGACTTAATAACTGGTATGGGATGACTCTCGTTTCATGTGTCCTTCTCAGGCTACTCTCAACATTTTTTGTGTAGGGTGGAGCTTCTCACCGATGGCAGGACTGGGCGGTCTAAAGATGAACGTCCACAACACAAGCACCTGGATGTCACCAGTCTCTCTCAAAACAGTAATCAGGCAAAGACAAAAGGGCATGCCTGGCCTAGAAACCTCCTCATCCAACACAATAGGAACTCCAGTCCCACATTTCATGTCTACCGTCAACCAAAATGCAGTGGTCAGCAGCCCTTTGCTAATAAAAAAGTACATGGAAATTCAAAAGGTAGCCCTGCCTCAATCCTTTCCACTTCAATGTCTAAATCTCCACCCTCCAGCCATAGAAACATAGGCAACACACTCCGGCTGTCTGGAGAGCCAGTCCTCATCCTGCATCTTGTGCTGTGTGAAGCAGAGGACATTTAAATGGATCTGAATGGCTTCAGTACTGAAGCTCAATCACAAATAGAGCCTTACAACTTCCACATGTTATGCACATTCATATTCTCTCTCTCTTTCTCTCTCTTATTTACAAAAAGAGCCTTACTACTGCCACAAGCTCTGCACATTCATACTTTCTCTCTCTCACACTATCACCTGCTCATTCTCTCCCCCTGCCCCTCCCCTTCAGGATGCCAATGCAGGTTCCTAGGAATTGACATAACAGAGGAGCATGTGATTTACACTCACAGTAGCACAGATCTAAAGGCCTGGTCACACTATCACTCTCAAAAATAGCTATGTTGCCACAACAAATGTATGTGCTATACCAGGAAAAGGGAAAGTAGTCAACTTCCCAACATGAGGGTACACCTATTGCATCGTTTGAGGTCACAGGACAGGTCCACAATCAGGGCCGGACTGGGAACAGCAACCAGCCCTGGCAGATTGCTGCTCGAACAGGCCTGTGTGTGGGGGGGGGGCAGTGAGGGGGGGGGTGATGGGCTAGGGAGGTGCTAGTAAAAGCAGAGCTCCTGCTTTTGTTACTGGTTCCCAGGAACAAAACTGACGCCCACCCCTTTGGCCCACCGGGGAAACACCCAGTGCCCACTATGGTCTGTCTGTTCCTTGGCCACAACCTCTGTAGTCAGGGACCGTCCTAGCACTTTACGGATATTAGGTTCGTATGACAGTGGAGCCAAAATAAAAGTCAGTATGCCAGATAAACATGAGTTGGGCACGCAGGAGCCAAACATGAGAGAATACAATTTGGATCTCATGTTCAGTGAGCCCTTGGTCTTTCTTTACAGTGACAAAAATACACAGTACAGAGGCATTTAACATGTGTGTGCTATTGAAATACTGACCCCATGGCAAAAATTGACGTTGAGGAGTTCACTGGTTAGTTGAATAGGAGTAACCATGAATGGCCTTGATTCCTGTGGTCAAAGTTTCTCTATTGAGTTGTCCTTGAATCCAGAATCTGAATTTAAACTTTCTGCTGCACCCTAGTATCGGATCTTGAACAAACCTCTGCCTGTATTGTTCAGTGTGTTTTCAGATCAATAATTATAGCTGAGCTCATACTCATCTGTGTTGGTGTTGCAACTGTGTCATGTCTGCGTGGAACGCTCAGTTCTTATTCCAGGGATGGGAATGTGCCCTGCATGGTGTACAGATATGTTCCCCTGAGCTGAGTGCCCAATTGCGAGTATCTGTCAACCTGCTTTTTGGAGTACTACAAATTGAGTATGTATTAAAGTTTTTTTACTAAAGTAAAGCACTGAGTTGAACAGTCAGGTACTGCTCTGCTGGGTGGTTGCGGAGTTACGAGCCCCCTCACTTGCTCCCTCTGAGGCCTGTGACTGCTCACCATCACTAACACTGGGTTGTGCTCGTCAAAACGGCCGCAGCCATCTTGGTTCATGCCTCGTAGCCCTTGCCTGCCCCGTGAACACCCAAATGTGGTCTGACTTTATGTTTCTTACTTCTTGAAACGACGGATCTTAGGGCCAGATGTAGGTGGCCAATTACCGGTCGGTAACGGCCAAATTCAGCCGTTACCGACCGGTAATTGGATTTTGAGATGTAGGGCCAGTCATTTTACAGAATCGGTAAATTTACCGATCGGTAAATTTACCGATTCTGTAAAATACCGATTCGGTATTTTTACCGATTCGGTAAATTTGATATGTAGGTGGGACTCTTCTGAGTCCCACAAGCCTTACAGAATCGGTATTTTACCATCAAATTCAATTTGATGGTAAAATACCGAATCCGGTGTGCATGCACATGTGTGCATGCACACCTGTGCCATATGACAGGCAGACCTGCCCTTAGGGCATGTATGCCTGCCACATGGCACGCAACCCTGTTTTGGGGGTGCTAGAGGGTGTCAAAGTGACACCCCCTGCACCCTTGTGAAATTCGGTATTTACCGATTCGGTAAATACCGAATCGGTAATGCCCATTCATTCCTATGGGCTTCAAAGCCCATAGGAATGAATGGGCATTACCGGTCGGTATTTACCGAATCAGTAAATACCGAATATTACCGATTCGGTAAATGCACATCTGGATTTACCTACATCTCCCTCCTTCTATTTTACCGATTTATAAATACCGAATCGGTAAAATCCGGTATTTATGAGTCGGTAAAAAAAATTTACCTACATCTGGCCCTCAGTCAGGAAATTAAATGTATCGGTCTATTAAGAAAGTACAGTTCTACAACTAGTAGCTGCTTCTGAAAGACCAGGACGTACCCGGCAGGTACTGTAACATATCAGAGAGAGCTATTACTAGCAATAATAATAATAGTAATAATAATAATAATAATAACAATAATATTATTATTAACCCGTTAACCGCGGCGGTAATTCCGCCGTGATGCGGGTGTTTCCTTGCGCGGGCGGGGCCGTGTCGGCTGTTGAATGTGCGCAGCACTACGAAGGTAGTGCTCGCGACGGCCAACGGCCGACAGCAGCACGGAACGGGTTAATAATAATAATAATAACAACATTATTAATAATAATAATAATAATAACAACAACAATATTAATAATAATGTATTATTATTCGTGGTGACTACATGCCTTTGTATAAAACAGACTAGTAAATTATTCATCAACCACAGAAACTCAAAAGAACGAGTTGTACTCTCTAAGATGCAACTTGTGGCCTGCGGATTGCACAGCTCTGCAACAGGTATATCAACCCCCTGAGCCATCCATCTTTGAGAGCTCCCATGCTATCCATCCATCATTCTTCTCCCTTGCCATTCATTTGCTGCACCACGGATCAGCCCTGCACTCTGTAATGATGATATCTGCATTGCCTTTTATGTTGAACTCCATTCTCCGCTGCTCCTTGGCTGGCTTCTTGACTTGAAGCAGGGCCGAGCGGCTTCAGTCTGGAGACATGAATCACAAGCAGCGAACAGATGGCTCGGGGGGAGAGACACCAAGCTTCATTACAGGCCAATATGGAACTTGTCATTTACTCTGGAAAAAAGGGATAACGTGCTCACTTTCCATGAGGAGCGCAACATGGAGTGAACGACCATGCTTAGTGTTAATGAGGGATGAAGCCTGCGAGGCAGAGAAGGTGAGGGAGGGGGGGGGGAAAGGCAGAGGAAGAGGACTGAGAGAGATAAAGAGAGGCGCAAAGAGAGCGACAAGGAGAAGAGGGGAAGATCGAGAGCGAGAAAATGTAAGGAAAAGACAGAAAGAGGTAAAGAGGTATGGCGCCAGAATTTTAGGCAGAGGGCGAGATAAGGAAGGAGATGGACGAAAGCAAGATTCAATGGGAGAGGCATAGGGAGCGAAAAAAGGAGCAGGGGAAGGAAATAAAAAAACAAAAGGTGAATGTAAAGAGAGCTTGAGAGATAACAGGAAGACTGTGACTGAGAACTATAGAAAAGGGAAGAATGATAAAAGGGAAGAGACAAACTGCGAGATTGAGTGAAAACAAGGGGGTTTATTTATGAGCCCTTGCGTCACTTTTGCCACTCTGGTGCGTCACTTTTTGTGACGCATCAGCAGGGTAAAAAATGCGCCTTGTTGCATCACATTTACAAAGTGACTCATCTAGGTAGATATTTCACTTTGTATACCCCTGCGCCACATTATACCTGCGCCAGTTATAATGTATGCAGGGTGGGCGTTCTGACGCAAGTAAGCCTTGTGGAAGTGACGCAATGAAATCTATGAGATTGCACTGCGTCACTTCTAGGATACACATGCAGCAATACCTTACGCCTGCCTCATGGCAGGAGTAAGACTGACGCAAGCACATCTCACATGGGACTTGCTCATGTGTAATGACCCATTGCTGGAGTTGCGCAACTTTTGTGACACACTCCAGCAATGCGTCATTTTTGCGCCTAAAGATACATCAGAAATACTGACGTATCTGTAACTCCTTGTGACATGATGCATCATACTGTAAATATGACGCATCCAGCATGTCGTAAATAGCAATGAAAAGTGAAGCATCGCTGTTTTCAAGCAGCGATGCGTCACTTTTCATAAATGAGGCCCAAGATGTCCAATGTGACAGACTACCCAGGAACAAGATCTTTCCAATAAGTCCCGCTCACATGACCAACAAAAGAAACATTTGATGTATATTAAAACAGGAAAACACACCACCACCAGGCTCAACCAGCGGCCTAGCATGCTACCTGCCTCACTCTACTACATTGCCTGGCCCTCCCTGATGTCCTTGTAAACAAACACCCCAGAAGCCCTCTTCCATCCACTATTGTTTGCTCACTGCTGTAGAGAGCCACCCGGCCTCTACGCCCTAATGTATTCATTTCAACCCTCGGGCCCGACTCGGCCGAAAGGTATAAATAAAAGGCCATAAGGCCACACGTGATCCTAGCTGAGAAAAAAGTAGCAGTGTACCTCACCAGTCATTCCGTGGCCCAGAGGGGCCTAGCTGGCCGGTCAACAAGGCCACTTTACAATGACGAGGGGGAATGACCTGTCACCTCAAGCCTGCTGCAGCCATCCAGTGGTGTAACAAAAGTTGAGGGGGCCACCCAGCAAAGTACACAGAGGAGGCCCCCTCCCTGGGCCACCAGCTACCGCTTTTGTAGAGGAGGCCCCCTGGAGCTTGAGGGCCCACCCTGAACCGAGGGGGCTGCGCGGGGCTTATCCTACGCCACTGTGAAGATGTCAGAAATTCCTCTTATTTCAGTCATGGAGCTATCTCATTAGAAAGACAACAGACCTACAACTTCGGGCCATAAGACATCCACTTTGACTCCAGGTAAAAACAAACATCGAAAATGCACTAGGTCTCGCCCTCGTTTAAGTTAAAGCAATTCTGTTTGTAATTAGGTAGATTTTTTGCTTTGCTTTTATTAGTTTTTCAGATTTTCATGTACATTACATGCATATGTATGCATGCATTTATATTTGTATTTATATAGAATTGCAGATGTATATATATATATATATATATATATATATATATATATATATATATATATATATATATGTTTATATATGTATGTATGTATGTATATTACCTACTGTAGGTAGATATAGTTAGGACCTAGTTTCCATAGGAAATCCGCAACATTCTATTTGGAATAACTTTGGCGCTGGTGCACCAATCTTCGTGAATTTCTTCAAGAAAATTGCCTGCTTGGCTCCGCTCCTTCCCTGAAAGTGTGGGGGTGATTCGTTAAGTGGGGGCCGAGAAAAAAGGGGGGTCCCAAAACGTGTTTTCCCCATGCAATTTTCCATAGGGACCTTTAGCCAGGGCGACAGCCCGAACGGCTGAACGGAATTACACCAAATTTGGCAGAAAGGTAGAGTTTGTTTCGCAGATTGTGCTTTTTGTTAAATGGTGTAAATCCGTTCAGTAGTTCCTGAGAAAATCAAATCAATATCTAGGTACAGATTTCAGAAGTCTGTACAGTAAGCGTACCTTCCCGAGCACGAGCTGCATGCTGATTGGCTGTCAACTGTCTGTCAACACTCCAAACCAGGAAGTGTTGGCAGCCATCTTGTGCATCGGTGGAACCGAGGCACAAGAAAACAGAAAAAGAAACGCGAAAAATGCGAAAAGGGGGCAGGGTAGAAACACCCTGACCCCCTAGGCCTGCTTAGGGGGTCCCCCCCAAATATATTTTCTTTGTTGAAGAAATCACGGAGTACGCGTACCTTGCCGATCCCCCCCAAAAAATTAAGGCACCACTCTGCAAACGCGCCCCCTGGCGCATTTGCAGAGGGGGGAAATAATTCCATCTGTCGTATACTGGAGGTTCCTGGTGGACTAGTTGGCCCCCAGGGACCCCCAGTATTCAGGGGGAATTAGTTCCCCCACTGTAAACGCGCCAGGGGGCTGCCTTGCAGAGACGTGTAAAGTGGCCACGCCCCTTTTTACACCTCTCCGCAACACAGCCCCCTGGCGCATACTAGAGGTTCCTGGAGGGCTAGTTGGCCCCCGAGGACCCCCAGTATTCAAGGAGAATTAGTGCCCCCTCGGCATACTCGCCAGGGGGCGCGTTTGCAGAGTGGTACAATCCGTCATCTCAAGCCCCGCCCCCTCCCTGCACCACTCTGCAAACGCGCCCCCGGGCACGTTTGCAGAGGGGGAAATAATTCCCATTGAATACTGGGGGTCCCTGGGGGCCAAGTAGCCCACCAGGAACCTCCAGTATGTGCCAGGGGGCTGCCTTGCAGAGACGTGTTAAGAGGCCACGCCCCTTTTTACACCTCTCTGCAACGCAGCCCCCTGGCACATACTGGAGGTTCCTGGTGGACTAGTTGCCCCCCAGGGACCCCCAGTATTCAAGGGGAATTAGTTCCCCCTCTGCAAACGTGCCAGGGGGCTGCCTTGCAGAGACATGTAAAGAGGCCACCCCCCTTTTTACACCTCTCTTCAAGGCAGCCCCCTGGCGCATACTGGAGGTTCCTGGTGGGCTAGTTGGCCCCCGGGGACCCCCAGTATTCAAGGGGAATTAGTTCCCCCTCTGCAAATGCACCATGGGGAGCATTTGCAGAGTGGTGCAATCCGTCACGTCAAGCCCCACCCCTCCCTGAACCACTCTGCAAACGCGCCCTCTGGCGCATTTGCAGAGGGGGAAGTAATTCCCCTTGAATACTGGTGGTCCCTGGGGGCCAACTAGCCCACCGGGTACCTCCAGTAAGCCCCACAGAGCTGCGTTGCAGAGTGTTGTAAAAAGGGGTGTGGCCTCATTACACCTCTCTGCAATGCAGCCCCCTGGCGCATACTGGAGGTTCCTGGTGGGCTAGTTGGCCCTCAGGGACCCCCAATATGCAAGGGGAATTAGTTCCCCCTCTGCAAATGTGCCAGGGGCTGTGTTGCAGAGAGGTGTAAAAAGGGACGTGGCCTCAGAACACCTCTCTGCAACGCAGCCCCCTGGCGCATACTGGAGGTTCCTGGTGGGCTAGTTGGCCGCCAGGGACCCCAGCATGCAAGGGGAATTAGTTCCCCCTCTGTGAACGTGCCAGGTGGCTGCCTTGCAGAGAGGTGTAAAAAGGGGCGTGGCCTCATTACACCTCTCTGCAATGCAGCCCCCTGGTGCATACTGGAGGTTCCTGATGGGCTAGTTGCCCCCCAGGGACCACCAGTATGCAAGGGGCATTAGTTCCCCCTCTGCAAACGCGCCAGGGGACTGCGTTGCAGAGAGGTGTAAAAAGGGGCGGGGCCTCATTACACCTCTCTGCAACACAGCCCCATGGCAAATACTGGAGGTTCCTGGTGGGCTAGTTGGCCCCCAGGGACCCCCAGTATGCAATGGGAATTAGTTTCCACTCTGCAAACGCACCAGGGGGCTGCTTTGCAGAGAGGTGTAATGAGGCCACGCCCCTTTTTACACCTCTCTGTAACGCAGCACCCTGGCGCATACTGGAGATTCCTGGTGGGCTAGTTGGCCCCCAGGGACCCCCAGTATGCAAGGGGACTTAATCCCCCAACTTAGAACGTGCTACGGGGCGTCTTTGCACAGTGGTGAAGGTAGCGGGCGGGGCTTGAGGTGATATGTGTGCAAACATGCCCTGTGGCGCGTTTTAAGTAGGGGAATTAATTCCTCTTCAATCCATAGGTCCACTTGGGGCCAACTAGTCCAACAGGTACCTCCAGTAAGCGCCACGGAGCTGCATTGCAGAGTGTTGTAAAAAGGGGGCGTGCCCTCTGAACACTTAGTTATTAAATTATATTTAATATACTTAAATTATACTTAGTGTATTATAAAATCACTATTACAAGTATACAGTTATCCATACAGTCACGCATACAATCACTGAGTGTTATGTATACTTATTTATAAACAACAACTGACACATACATTGCCTTTTATTTTTCTACTTTGTTGGACATGTACCATTAAGAGAGATATTTGCTCATCACCACACCCATAAAGAAATTCACTCACCCAAACAACTGTTATAACATGTAGTCTTAACGTCATATACCTACTAAATCAACTATTCACACATCTTTGGGCAGTCACACACCTCCCACCGAACCACATACACATTCACTCTCCCATACAAATACTCAGTTAACTAATCAATAACTAATATAGACTTTCAAATAGCTAGTAACCAACTGGAGAAGTAGTTTTTACAACAACTGACAAAGTGATACAGATGCTTACACAGTTTAGTCACTATCCAATATATTTAGAGAGACACTTTAAATTAGTCAAGTAAACAGTCAATCACACTGCTACTAAATCCTCCATCCAGATATTTATATTTATATATCCACTCATTCTTCAATGTAAATTGCTATATATATAATACATATTTAAATAACGAAGCAAACCACATTTACTGGATGATGTCATCAGTGATGTAATTTGAGATGTCATCAGTGATGTCACTGACCATGTCATGAATGATGTAATATGTGCTATCATCAGCAGTAGATTGCGGGCGCGCGAGATATAGTTAGTACAACTAACTATATCGGAGGAATTTCAATGGTTTTGTACAAGTGAAATGTCCAGCTAACTATGATACCCCTAAAACCTACAGTTTTTTCAGTGAATTTCTAAGGTTTTTTAAATGCTAATTCCTAACTATATCAGGCCTGAAACCTGTGGTGTTTTCAGTGAATTTCAAAGGTTTTTTAAATGCTAATTCCTAACTATATCAGGCCTGAAACCTATGGTTTTTTCAGAGAATAAATATATATATATATATATATATATATATATATATATATATATATATATATATATATATATATATATATATACATGCATATATAGAAATGCATATATGTGTGCATGTAGAGAGAGGTAGGGAGAGGTAACGAGTAGTAGAGAGTGAGTAGTAGAGAGTGAGTAGTAGAGAGTGAGTAGAGACTAGTAGAGAGTAGTAGAGAGTGCGTAGTAGAGAGTAGTAAAGAGTGAGTAGAGAGTAGTAGAGAGTAAGTAGTACAGAGTAGTAGAGAGTGAGTAGTAGAGAGTAGTGGAGAGTGAGTAGTATAGAATAGTAGAGAGTGAGTAGTACAGAGTGAGTAGAAGAGAGTGAGCAGTAGAGAGTAGTAGAGAGTGAGTAGTAGAGAATAGAGATTAGAGAGTTGTAGGGAGTGAGTAGTAGAGAGTAGTAGAGTGAGTAGTAGAGAGTAGTAGAGTGAGTAGTAGAGAGTGAGTAGTAGAGAGTAGTAAAGTGGTAGAGAGTGAGTAGTAGAGAATAGAGAGTAGTAGAGAGTGAGTAGTAGAGAGTAGTAGTGAGTGAGTGGAGATTACAGAGTAGTGGAGAGTAGAGAGTAGTAGAGAGTGAGAAGTAGAGAGTAGGAGAGAGTAGTAGAGAGTAGATAGTAGTAGAGAGTAGAGAGTAGTAGAGAGTGAGTAGTAGAGAGTAGTAGAGAGTGAGTTGTAGAGAATAGTAGAGAGTGAATAGTAGAGAGTGAGTAGTACAGAAAGAGTAGTAGAGAGTGAGTAGTAGAGAGTAAAGTAGAGAGTGAGTAGTAGCAAGTAGAAGAGAGTGAATAGTAGAGAGTAGGAGGGAGGGAGTAGTAGAGAGTGAGTAGTAGAGTGAGTAGTAGAGAGTAAGTAGTAGAGCATAGTAGAGTAGAAGGTAGAGAGTAGTAGAGAGTAGGAGAGAGTAGAGAGTAGTAGAGTAGTAGAGAATAGTAGAGAGTAGTAGAGAGTGAGCAGTAGAGAGATATTAGTAGAGAAAGAGTAGTAGAGAATACAGTAGAGAGTAGTAGAGATTGAGTAGTAGAGAAGTAGAGAGTAAGTAGTAGAGAGTGAGTAGTATGGAAGTGGGCAAAAAAACAAGCAAAAAGTATGATTACATGATTGGTACTCACCGCTTGGGAAAGGTGCTTTCTTTCTCGCACCTGGCAATTTTATTTGCTGGACATCTACATTTTAAAGATCTTTTAGAGGAGAAATGCCGTACGCTAGCTAGTTGCTCTGGGTCGATCATGAATTTTGCACAAAGGCTAGGCCGCTGGTCACCGGAGCAAATCTTGAGATTATAGAGCTCCATGTGTTGTGCCAAAGTCCTCTATAGAAGCGAGGTATGGGGATTCAGTGTTGCGCACCATTTACAAATAGAGGGAAACAAGTACCTTTGGCGCTTACTTAGAGTGCCTCAGAGCACACCCTCCCAAATTATCCATGAAGGACTTGGCGTTAGTTACATCAGGAATAGGTTGGGAGTTAAAACCCTAGTCTTTTGGGCCAAAATTTGGGCAAATACAGAGGCCACATTCAGCAGGCAGATCATAGTAGACTGCCTTTCCCCCGATCGGGGGCTGAATATTTCATGGCTCAAGTACATGAAGGAGTCTCTCGAAGGTATAGGGTGCGCAGATCTTTTTAACAATCCCGCACGAATATCCATGCAGGATAAGGCTTTGGTTAAGGACCAGTTCCTCAAGCATGTTATAACACTCAGGGAAGATAGGGAGCTGATTAAGCAGTCAGTGAGAGAACATGTTCTGACTAAAACATGCGTGGGTATTGAGCCGTATTTATCTTATTTTCACAATGCCCACGACAGATTTATGATGACACGGTTTAGGCTTAATCTCTTGCACCATATATTAGCCGACGCGGCAGGATATACTCCGTCTATAGAGTTGAAGGGCCCATGTGGCTGCGACCATCGGTCTCCACAGGATACCCTTTTGTTTGTTTTATCATGTCCTTTTTACTCACAACCTAGGAGTTTCTTTTTAAAAAGTGTTTTAAAGAATGCCAGACTTAAACATGCAAGGGTGGCCCTGTTATTTTTAAAATTGTCCACAGATTCATTAACCCTGTTCGGTAAACTTTTTAAGGGCAACTGTCAGGCTCAGAACAACAAGGGGCATTAGGTGAACACATGTGGCCAGTGATGCTAGTCTTCAATGACCAAGAATTAATTTGATGAGGGGAGGTGTTTTAATCGTGGATGGATTGAATATGTACCATTTTATGCTGTTGAATTGTTTTGTTTTATATTATGATGTATTTTACTTGTACTTTTATGATATTTCTTTATACCCAATAAAGTATTATGATTGATTGATTGAGTAGTTGAGAGTAATAGAGAGTGAGTAGTAGAGAATAGTAGAGAGTGAGTACTAGAAAGTGAGTAGTAGAGAGTGAGTAGTAGAGAATGGTAGAGAGTGAGTAGTAGAGAGTGAGTAGTAGAGAGTAGTAGAGAGTGAGTAGTAGAAAATGAGTAGTAGAGAGAAAGTAGTAGATAGTGCGTAGTAGAAAGTAGTAGAGAGTGAGTAGTAGAGAGTCATAGAAAGTAGTAGAGAGTAGTTGCGAGTAGTAGAGTGAGTAGTAGAGAGTCAGTAGTAGAGAGTGAGTAATAGAGAGTGAGTAATAGAGAGTAGTAGAGTGAGTAGTAGAGAATGAGTAGTAGAACGTGAGTAGTAGAGAGTGAGTAGTAAAAAGTAGTAGAGAGTGAGTAGTAGAGAGTAGTAGAGAGCGAGTGGTAGAGAAAGAGTAGTAGAGAAAGAGTAGTAGAGAGTACTAGAGAGTGAGTAGTAGAGAGTGAGCAGTAGAGAATAGTAGAAAGTGAGTAGTAGAGAAAGAGTATTTGAGAGTGAGTAGTAGAGAGTAGAGAGTAGTAGAGAGTGAGTAGTAGAGAGTGGTAGAGAGTGAGTAGTAGAGAGAGAGTACTAGAGAGTGAGTAGTAGAAAGTAGTAGAGAGTGAGTAGTAGAGAGTAGACAGTAGCAGAGAGCAGTAGAGAGTAGTAGAGAGTGAGTAGTAGAGAGTGAGTAGTAGACAGTGAGTAGTAGACAGTGAGTAGTAGAGAGTGAGTAGTAGAAAGTGAGTAGTAGAGGAAGAGTCGTAGAGATTAGTAGAGAGTTAGTAGTAGAGAGTGAGTAGGAGAGAGTAGTAGAGAGTGAGTAATGGAGAGTGGGTAGTAGAGAGAGAGTGGTAGAGAGAGAGTAGTCTAGCGCAGTCTAATGGGCACGGCGCGTTTAACAACTGGCCATCTGCTTCTGGGTAGCTCTGTTCCCGCCACAGGCACAGCCCGGCCTGGACTGTGGTCACGGTCACCGAGACCAAGTCCTGCCCCCACACTGCCCCAGACACTCGCGGGGTCGCCCATATCGGCGCAGTTCACATTCATTTCTTGGCTAGTTTCCTGCCAGACTCCCATCTGATAACTGTCTAAATATAGCTTCACTATTTATTTTCACTTCAATTTTTGCTGTTGTAGCCAAGCAACAAATAACATTGGTCCCTCCTCTCAGAGATTATTTGACCTTCGAGGGGCTATGTTAACTGCTCGTCACGCCGCCAGCACCCGCAATAAACTGATATTCAGGGCTTGCCAGGGTCTAAATGACACCATTGCCTGTCATGCCAAAACATGTGGGTCACATTGAGGAAGCGGACGTATCTTTATTCCCTTAGGTGTCTTCTGCTTAGGCAATCACCTTTAAGAGGCAAATGAAGCTAATACCATCTGCCTAAGATCACACTTAATGACATTGGAGGAATTCGAATAAATCAAGTTAGTGTCTAAGATCCATCCCTCAAACTAACATGTGAGACCCAGCCAGTGCGGGGAGATGGATATCAGTCAGCGTGCAACCGCGAGCCAGGAGAGGGGCAAGTATACCAAACAAGGGAGGTCGGCCGGGCTGGCGTGCGGTGCACGCGAGTGCGCATGGCGCCCGGCTTTCACTTTAAAACTCGTTTTAAGTGAATACACACGTGTTTAACAAGATGGCGGCAGACTGTCCACTGTCCTTACATGCACGCACATGCAGTTAGGTGTGGACAAGTGGCGAGAGCAGCCATCTTTGTCCATCCCTACGCGTGCATGTAAGGCTTTGGGAGAATCGATTGCAAAAGGTCCTCTCTTGCTACTGCAGCGCATGTGCTGCTTTTGTCAGGCAAGACCTAACCAGAACAAATTCATTTTGCGCTGACATAGCAAATAATTAGCCCATAGTAAGCTTATTCTATTTTGGCCACAGCACAAAAATAGAAAAACGTTATCATCGTCTGTGGGACTGGCAGGTTTCTGTGCCCGGGCAGGTCTGTGGGGCTGGCAGGTTTCTGTGCCCGGGGAGGTCTGTGGGACTGGCAGGTTTCTGTGCCCGGAGAGGTCTGTTGGCTGGCAGGTTTCTCTGCCTGGAAAGGTCTGTGCGACTGACAGGATTTTGTGCCCGGGGAGGTCTGTGGGAGTGGCAGGTTTCTGTGCCTGGGGAGGTCTGTGGGACTGGCAGGTTTCTCTGCCTGGGGAGGTCTGTGGGTCTGGCAGGATTCTGTGCTTAGAGAGGCCTGTAGGACTAGCAGGTTTCTCTGCCTGGGGAGGTCTGTGTGGATGGCAGGATTCTTTCCTTGGGTAGGTCTGTGGCGCTGGCAGGTTTCTCTTCCTGGAGAGGTCTGTGGGGATGGCAGGTTTCTGTGCTTGGGGAGGTCTGTGGGGATGGCAGGTTACTGTGCCCAGAGAGGTCAGTGGGACTAGTAGATTACTCTGCCTGGGGAAGTCTGGGGGACTGGCACGTATCTCTGCCTGGGGAGGTATGTGGGACTGGCTGGTTTCTCGGCCTGGGAAGGTCTGTGGGGCTAGCAGGATTCTGTGCTTGGGGAGGCCTTTGGCGCTGGCAGGTTTCTCTGCCTGGAGAGGTCTATGGGGATGACAGGTTTCTGTGCCTGTGTAGGTCTGTGAGACTGGCAGGTTTCTGTGCTTGGGGAGGTCTGTGGGGCTGGCAGACTTCTGTGCCCGGGGATGTCTGTGGGGCTGGCAGGTTTCTGTGCCCAGGGAGGTCAATGGAACTAGCAGGTTTCTGTGATTGGGGAGGTCTGTGGGACTGGAAGGTTTCTGTGCCTGGGGAGGTCTGTGGGGCTGGCAGGTTTCTCTGCCTGGGGAGGTCTGTGGAACTGGCTGGTTTCTCTGTCTTGGGAGGTCTGTGGGCCTGGTAGGATTCTGTGATTGTGGAGGTCTGTGAGACTGACAGTTTTCAGTGCCTGTGGAGGTCTGTGGGACTGGCAGGTTTCTATGCTTGTGTAGGTATGTGGGGCTGGCAGGTTTCTATGCCCGGGGAGGTCTGTGGGACTGGCAGGTTTCTGTGCCTGTGGAGGTCTGTGGGGTTAGCAAGTTTCTGTGCCTGAGGAGAACTGTGGGACTGGCTGGATTCTCTACCCGAGGAGGTCTGTGGGACTGGCAGGTTTCTGTTCCCGGGGAGGTCTGTGGAGTTGGCAGGTTTCTCTTCCTTGAGTGGTATGTGGGGATGGCAGATTCTGGGCCTGGAGAGGTCTGTGGGGCTGGCAGGTTTCTCTGCCCGGGGAGGTCTGTGGGACTGGCAGGATTCTCTGCCTGGAGAGGTATTTGGGACTGGCAGGTTTCTCTGCCTGGGGGAGGTCTGTGGGGACTGGCATGTTCCTCTACCTGAGTTCTATGGGACTGTCAGGTTTCTGTGCTTGGGGAGGTCTGTGGGGCTGGAAATTTTCTGTGCTTGGGGAGGACTGTGGGACTGGCTGGTTTCTCTACCTGTGGAGGTCAGTGAGGCTGGCAGGTTTCTGTGCCCAGAGAGGTCTGAAGGGCTGGCAGGTTTTTGTGCCAGGAGAGGTCTGTGGGACTGGCAAGTTTCTGTGCCTGGGGTGGTCTGTGGGGCTGGCTGGTTTCTCTACTTGGGGGGGTCTGTGTGGCTGGCAGGTTTCTGTTCCCGGAGAGGTCTGTGGGGCTGGCAGTTTCTGTGCCTGGAGAGGTCTGTGGTACTGGTAGGTTTCTGTACCCGGAGAGGTCTGTGAGGCTGGCAGGTTTCTCCGCCTGGAGAGGTCTGTGGGACGGGCAGGTTTCTGGGGCAGGATGCTGGGTAATCTTGTCACACCCACAGAGTCATGGATTTGGAGCCATTTATGGACCAGAAACATTGATCCTTTTACTGCTACTGAGCGAAGTACAATGGCTTCAGGGCGGAAAAGTGCACAGAGCACCCCACAGTTCAAAGGTCGCAAGTGGGGTAGGTTGTGCTGGTGTTAAAAAAAAAGTCCAGGAAGAGAAGAGAGTTACACGCGATGGTGCCTGTTTCCACGGAAGTCACGTGCAACCTCTGGTAGAACATGCTTCATAACCTAGAAAGGCTATACATTTTATTTTTTTCTTTCATATCAATGGGGTAGGATTGGTGGCTCTTTGCGACAGCAGTGACCAGAGGGGAAGTATATGGTATGCAGTGCCATTAGAATTATGCTGCAGGTACTCTATTATGCAGCAGGAAAAGGCAAATTATGCGGTCTAATGCTGCACATTTTGTGATACTTATACTTAATTTTTTGTAATCTTTGCACCTTTTAAGACTGTTCTGGCAAACGTTTCACCTCAGTCTCAATTTAACACCCAATCAGCAAAGAGTAACTGAAAGATGGCCTGTCAATTTCAGTGAAGGACATTCGACTGTGCAGCAATGCATGTTGCTGTATTTTAGTAATTTTTATCTGTTTCAGCTAGAAACCATTTTTTCTGCAAGCTGCAATTTATGTAGCACCACTGCCACCACAGCCCTAATCATCACCCTCTCTGCCTCAACCCTCCCCCCACTCCATCCACTCACACCCTGATGTCCAGTTCAGCTGGCCCGCCCCTTCAGAACTGACATCACTCAGCAACTAGAGTTTCTCTGCCCGGGGAGGTCTGTGGGAGTGGCAGGATTCTCTGCCTGGAGAGGTATGTGGGACTGGCAGGTTTCTCTGCCTGGGGGAGGTCTCTGGGGCTGGCATGTTCCTCTACCTGAGTTCTATCGGACTGTCAGGTTTCTGTGCTTGGGGAGGTCTGTGGGGCTGGCAGGTTTCTGTGCTTCGGGAGGTCTGAAGGGCTGGCAGGTTTCTGTGCCCGGAGAGAAGTCTGTGGGACTGGCATGTTTCTGTGCCTGGGGTGGTCTGTGGGGCTGGTTGGTTTCTCTACTGATGAGGGAAGTTATCCCGAAACCCGAGCTATGTCTAGGGCGATATCCAAAAACCCGGGACATGTATCGGGTCTAGAGATCATCAGTGCAACAAGTACCTACTTGCACCCACTGGGGTGAACAACTCAAGAACTCCATGTACCAGATTCCCTAGGGGCGATCCGGAGGAGGGGCTAGCGGTGTGCGGTCCATTGCGATTGTGTGTACAAATTGGCTCCCTTGAGCTTTGAGCTGACGGGCTCCTGGATGACGTACCTGCGTGCCGGTTCGGGCATCGAGGCCTTTGACGGTTGCTTGGCGGCCTTCTCTTCCACCCCTAATTATTTTCTCTACTGATGAGGGAAGTTATCCCGAAACCCGAGCCATGTCTCGGGCGATATCCAAAAACCCGGGACATGTATCGGGTCTAGAGATCATCAGTCCAACAAGTACCTACTTGCACCCACTGGGGTGAACCACTCAAGAACTCCATGTACCAGATTCCCTAGGGGCGATCCGGAGGAGGGGCTAGCCATGTGCGGTCCATTGAGATTGTGTCTACAAATTGGCTCCCTTGAGCTTTGAGCCGACGGGCTCCTGGACGACGCACCTGCATGCCGGTTCGGGCATCGAGGCCTTTGGCAGTTGCTTGGCGGCCTTCTCTTCCACCCCTAACTATTTTCTCTACTGATGAGGGAAGTTATCCCAAAACCCGAGCCATGTCTCGGGCGATATCCAAAAAACCGGGACCTATATCGGGTCTAGAGATCATCAGTCCAACAAGTACCTACTTGCACCCACTGGGGTGAACCACTCAAGAACTCCATGTACCAGATTCCCTAGGGGCGATCCGGAGGAGGGGCTAGCGGTGTGCGGTCCATTGCGATTGATTCCACACAACTTAATACCACTCCCAACCACATAATTACACTCCACACAACTCAGCTACACATAATTAAACATCAACCTATATAAATACACTTCACACAACATATTTACACTCAACTCACACATAATTACTTTCCACAAAATACAACTCTGCAACATGTTGCATAATTCCACTCCGCATAATTATACACCACACCATGCCTCATAATTCCACACGTCACACAATTCCACAATTCATCACATAGCATAATACCACTACACATAATACCACTCAGCTCCATATAATTAACCTCCACATTATTATGCCCTACTCCATACTGCATACATACACTCCACATATATCCAGTCTATGACACGTAGCAACAATCCACATAGCTACACTTCTCACCATGCCTCATAATACCACTCAACATAATTTCACTCAACACCACAACTTCCATGTCACACAATTCAACTCTACACATTTCCAGTCCACACCACATAATTCACAACAAACTACATATTTCAGACTAACATCACAAAAGCACAAAACACCACAAACATCCAATCTACACCACAAAATTCCACATCATGCTACAATATTTAACAGCACACCACATAAGTAAACTCCACTTCATACCACTCCACAACACAAAATACCAATCCAGATAATCCCACTCCAAGACACACAATCCCACTCCACTCAATACCACATAATTACACTGCACACCATGCCACATTTTTTCACTACACATATTCAATCCATGCAACACAATTCCACAACTAACAATTCAAATCCAAACCATATATGTCCACTTGACACCACACACATTCCCTACACTCCAAACAGAATATGCATAGGTAAAATACATTGTCCTTTACAACATCAATAGCTCTAACTCTCACGTTCTAATGCGTCCCAGCAGATCCTGTTTCTGGAGCTGCAAACTTTCTGGCCAAAGTCAGCTCTGTGCTGCTCAGAGGAGCAGTGCCCGGTGGTGAATGCTGTCTCAGGAGGCCCCAGCCTCATCCTTTCCCCTGTCAGCTCTCCTCTGTGCTGCCTCCTGCTGTCTCTGGGGCCCCCAACCCCATCCTCTTTCCGGGCCTGGCTCCTGGCTCTGACTGAAGAGAAACAATGTAACTTGTTACTTTGTTTCTCTTCAGTCCTGGGTCAGAGCAGGGGCTCAGAGCAGGCTGCAGACTGCAGCTGCATTAGCTGCCTTAAAGCAAACCTCCCACAGCTCTGTACCAAAAAGCTGAGGGGGCCCCCCTTCATGTACTGAAGACTGGGGGCCCCCCCCGGACTGCGGGGGCTGTGGGGGTGTTTGTTACGCCCCTGCAGCCATCGCTCCTTTACCACTGCCCACCTTGTGCTGACGACCACACTGCAGTCGCAACTCCTACCTCCGGATCCTCCAGCAGAACTGCCTGCTCTTCTCAGCTGGAGGTCTCCTAGTGCCCCCGCCTGGGTGCATCAGACCAGGGTTCCTGGGTGCGCCGCAAGCCTTTTCATGGTCGTGGTCGGCTCTGCAACCAGACTGCGCCGTGCTTGTGATGCGCCGGTGGGCTTGGACTTCGCCTGGCTCAGCCTGGGCTTGCTGTTCCTGCCATGATGGATGTACCCTGTTGCCCTCATATGCCAGGACCTCACTGTGAGTTCTGCCTGCTGTGGCCGCATGAGCCTACTGCTCCTCTTACGCTGGCCCAGGAACCAGCTCGTGGGAACTTACCGGGAGGCCTGCTCATGGGGTGACCTGGCAGCATGCGGTCAGTGCTTAAAGATACCCTCCAGCAAAAGGTTTTGTGGCCTTGGAGCGGGGCTTGTTCTGAACTGCCTGTGTGCCCCCTCTCTGCAATACACTGGCCATTTCACACAGAGAGGGTGGGATTTTCTCCCAGCTAAGGTGCCAAGAGTGAGAAAAAAAAGAAAACAAACGGAAAGGGAAACGATAATTAAAAAGAGATCAGCCCACTTATACATCACATCATGGGAGACCCACCATCACCACAAGTCCTGGTACCCCCTGCATCCTAAACACATGCCTCCATTACCCCTCTGCCCCCTTTCTGCCTGTTGGCTGACCCAGCAATGCCTGTTTGGAAGAGACTGTAGCTCGAATGATGAAATCACTGTTTCCGTGGCACAAGGTAGACCGGTAGTGCTGTGAAATGCTCACTGCTGATGGTGATGAGCTCTAGGAACTGTCTGAAACCCAGCAAAAGACCAGGGAGGATGATGACTATGATGCCACAAAAGCTGCCCTAAACAGGTACTTTGTCCAACAGATGAATCCAGACTACGAGTGCTTCAAGCTGCACCAAACAAAGCAAGGTGGATTCTGAGTTGATAGTCCTGTTTTAAGCCAGACTGCTGAAACAACCTTGTACGTGCGTAGCCATTGATCAGCGTGAAGAAATACATGTGCAAATCATCCAAGGGAGCAAATCTGTCACACTTTTTCACCTCATACTCTGCCAGCCTGGAATATCCCTTGACTTGATCCTGATCCTCACATGATCTCATAAACAGTCGAAGAGCCAGCCAGAAGAGGTGGAAGCTGCTTATGTCAGAACCACCTCACTCCCTTAACCTTGCGGGCACCCTGTATCAAGGAGGAGAGTATATATGTGGGCAAAGGTGCCTGGGGCCATCCCAGCCACGAGGATCCCCTGGAAAACAGCAGGAGAGGTGTGGCTACTGTGGTTTTGATCACATACAATCAGAGGCAGGCCCAGCAAAAGGACAGGCCTGTTCCAAGTGTTGAAGGATCAACCATTATGCAAGCGCTTGTCAGGGTGTGCCTTGGCAGTCAGGACCCAAGGAAAACAGCTAGTTTTGCAGCATAAAGGGGGCACTGTTGGATCAGGCCACCAAGGCATACTTTCACCCACAACGTAGGACTGAGCTGGTAGGCAATGCCAGCCCGGTATGGCTCAGAGCTGTCCTCCTACAGGAAGATGTCTGAGGTGAATGCGTTTCAGTGGCCTAAGCGAGTAGAGCATTATCACCCCCACCCTGCCCCTCCCCCTCCCCACGTCACCGCCTGGCAGGTACTCCCACTACAGACTGCGGCTGGTCATGAAGTATCATCATGTCTTGCCTTAAGCTCCACCCCTAGCCCCACCCCCTCTCAACACCTCCAGCTCATTTTAATGAGTACCTGCACTTATTTTTTCCCATTTAAAACACTGAGTATGTGTTCCATCGTCTTCTTGCCGGAGGTTTTTTGGGGGGGGGGGCTTGCACTCTCCCTGCCCAGCCACTGCTTGTGCATCCTATCACCTCCCCCTCCCACTGTTCCTTTTGTTTTTTATCTAAAAGCAATGTTACAAAGTGCCAACCTGAACTAAAGGTATTGGAGCGCTTTACATGAGCACTAGTTGCATTACAGACGGACTCATTCCTTTTTAAGGATGTGCAACCAATAGTTGTGCAGGGGCGGGTGGGTATCTCATAGCAGAGCTTCTGATAATACTGTACAGTCAGGCTCAGTTCTGCAAGCATCTCGCACTGTTGCTCATCTTGCTGCCAGCCTATCTTTGGAGGGTGCGGGTGGCCTTCAGGCTTCACACACCTATCCACAAACCACAGTGGTCGAGCATCCGTTGAACTGGCCTCTAATTTGGGAAAACGACCTAGAACCGAAAGGCATTTCACATGTCTTCATGCCGCGGAACATGCGCACGTAGCTCCCACGCCAGCAAAGTTATAATGAGATCCACCTTATATTAAAATGATTCAATGCAGACCTTTCAGTGTCGGACTGGGTCAATGTTTTCGCGATTTAGCAGGCAGGCATTTGCATTTCTTCAATAAAACGAGGGCAAAATGGGCTTTGACTCAACTAGGGAGGCCCGCCCCTTAACAAGGAAATCCATGCTTTAAATGGACAGTTATTAAGTAGCTGCATCTTTTAATTTGAAAGGCACAGTGCCGTATATTTAACCAGCAGAATTGTAGTACTTTTAACGACAGCGTTTCTGCACTTCTACGTTACAACCAGGTATTCTGGGAATCAGAGTACCTGCACTTTCATAATAAATTTTCAAGCAATGGCTGAACTGATGACCTGTATGTCCAGGCGTGCCACGATTTGTTGTGATGACACCAAAATCTCCACGGGACAATGCGAACGGTATTCAAGCATTAAAAACATGAAATACATAAAATGGTTGACAAGTAGCAGGAGACAAAACATGCAAACAAAATGAAAACGTGAGAATGACATCTATCCAGGGAATGATGCATGACCTTAGAGGGATTTTTGGTAAGATTATGAGGCTGTGCGTCACTTTTACGCCGCAGGTGCGTCACTTTTTGTGACGCACCAGCAGCGTAAATAATGTGCCTTGTTGCACCATATTTACAAAGTGAAGCATCTAGGTAGCTGCGTCACTTTGTAAACCCCTGCGCCACATTATACCTGCGCCAGGTATAATGTATGCATGGGGGCGTTCTGATGCAAGAAAGGGTCATAGAAGTGACGCAGTGAAATCTATAAGATTTCACTGCGCCACTTCTAGGACACAAATGCGTCAATTTTTTACGCCTGCCCCATGTGAAAGGACACATTGCTGGAGTTGCGTCACTTTTGTGACACACTCCAGCAATGCGTCACTTTTGGGCCATACTGTAACTCCTTGCGCCATGATGCGTCATACTGTAAATATGACGCATCATTGGTGTCATCATTGGTGTCGCAAGGAGTGCGCAGTGAAAAGTGACGCATCGCTGTTTTCACGCAGTGATGCGTCACTTTTCATAAATGAGGCCCTATAAAGGCCATGTGAAAGGACTTGCGTCAGTCTTACGCCTGCTATGAGGCAGGCGTAAGAAATTGACGCATTTGTGTCCTAGAAGTGGCGGCGTGAAATTTTATAGATTTCACTGCGTCACTTCTATGACCCTTTCTTGCGTCAGAACGCCCCCCCCCCCTGCATACATTATACCTGGCGCAGGTATAATGTGGAGCAGGGGTTTACAAAGTGACGCATCTACCTAGATGCGTCACTATGTAAATATGGTGCAACAAGGCACAATATTTACGCTGCACCGGCGGCGTAAAAGTGACGTAACGCCTCATAAATGAGGCCCATAGTTTTTATATCGCACAATACATATGAGTCTTTTGGCGGGGGAATCGATCTTCCTGGGAATAAACATCTCACAGGAGACAGAATAACCGAGTTTTCTCTAAAACATATCAAAGCAGTCGAGTTCTTGGTTCAGTGCTTTAGTGAACGCTGACCCTAATTTCAGATAATGACCGCTTGCAAGTAACCGTTCTGAGAAAGGGAAATTACACGATCCTATTGCATAAGCCATCTGTGTTGTTAGGTTTCGCCTGCACAGCACTTGCGCAGTACCCATGGCAAAATAGCCGGTTTATGTGTGCAAGTCCGTCATGCTCCCTTTTTCGAGAAGGGCATAAATAAGCAAGTTTGTGTACTTGCATGTTAGTCTGTGTATGTCTGAAGCGCATATAAGTTTATTAAATAGTTTATTCCTTTGAAAAGTTCCTTTTAAAAGCTGAGCTCCTTTAATGGGGAAGTCCTTGGACTGTCAGATCCAATCTGTACTCTAAAGGATCCTTTGTTCCACCCCCCACCCTGTCACCCATCCCCCCACCCTGTCACCGAGGCACCGCTCATACTCCTGAGCGGAACAAAACATTAGCAGACACCGTGGACCGCACAAGATCCAAAGCAAATAAAAATACGAACATTACAGTATAGCATTTTGTGCTTTCACGCCCGATTACTGTTGTATGTAGCGCTTTGTGCTTTCACACTGTGTATAGCGCTTTCTGCTCTCACACTCCATTGTGGTGTCTGTTATATCGTGCCTCCGGAGTGGGGCATTACCAGGGTGAATGTTTTAATGCAGCTCAGCAATAATTACACAGAGGCAGTTGTAATGGTGGGATGGCTACCGCACACGAGTCCAGTGACGTCAAATCCGCGGTAGGCGTCTTTATTACAAACACATCACGTGATCGGGACCATACCATGAGGCCCGGGCACAACAGAGTTCTATCAAAAAGCTCCCCCATGAGGAAATGGTGGTGTGGTATATTTACGTTACGTCACCGCCGTGCCACAACATTCCTCCCAAAAATAAAACAAAGACACTAGTCCACCAAGAGTCCAAAAGTTCTGGCTGCAAACTTCATCTGCAGGGGCCACTCCTGCTTAACAAACAAAAATCAACAACAGATTTAAACAAGAACAGTCTTATGTGAAATAGTCTCTCAGCTTCTTGTTCGGCTCAGGATTGCAGCGGAGTTGATACTGGTAACTTCCCCGCCCACAGGACTCTACTCCAGCATTCTCGCTCACCGATATGGGCAAAGGTTCTTCCTAGCTTTCAGGTAGTTCATCATGATCTGCTACTTCTACATTATTGCCCACTGACAGACGGGTATCCAGCTCAGCGGTTTGGGACACTGAGCTTCTCAGGCCCTCCGGTGTCCCAGGGATAGTTCGACAGTGGATCTGTACCGGAGGTGGGCGTTCTACTCCCTGGTCCAACACAGGAGTCTCTGTAATATGACACTTCTTGAAGTGGGATACTTTCCTGGTCAGAAGTTCACCACCCTTCCTAGCCATCACTCTTGTACCTCGTACTCTGGTGACAGTCCAGGGGTACCTTTCATATGAAAAATGGAACTTACTCTTGGTCGAACGGTTCTTGAGTAATACCCTATCCCCTCGCTGGAGGTTCACTTGACGGGCGTTGCGGCGCTGGCTGACTTACTCATGCGTCCGGCATCTTTGCTCATCAATCCGGTGATCATCCGGGCTGTCTGGGCACCACTGGGGATGATGAGGAATTGAGTCCATGACCACTCGATCCATTGACAGATGCCCCGGAGCCACGCCAGTGGTGGTGTGAGGAGTTTGCCGATAGTTTCTCAGGAACGTGAAGAGGGTGAGCTCGAGTGGCTGGTTACCTTCATGTACTATGCAGATAACCTTGTTTAAAGTCCGCATACATCTCTCTACCTCCCTGTTGGTTTGTGGCCAGCAAGGGGTAACCCTCCGGTGTTTGATGCCCAACGATGCAAGGTATGTTGCCATCTCCTGGCTTTGAAAAGGCGGCCCATTGTCAGTCTTGAGTTCCTTAAATATACCATGCGTTGCCATTGCCTTTTCCAGCTTCAGGATTATCTCCGCTGCACTGAAGGTGCTCACAACCTCTATTTCGGGATACATGGAAAAGTCGTCAATGGCCACGAATGTGTGTCTCCCATCTGATAGGCTCCCAAAGTCTAGACTAACACTTAGCCAGGGATGAGATGGCCTGGGTTCTGTGATCACAGGAAAAGGTTTAGGGCTTGCCCCGGTTGCCTGACTCCAGGGGCATTCTCGGACAGCGGCCTCTACAAGCTCATCCATCAAAGGAAACCACACCTTGGTCTTCAATCGCGACTTGGTGTTGACCATTCCTTGCAGGCCACAGTGTGCCAATTGAATGACTCTGTCGGTCAGTGAGATCGTTCATAGAGAGAGGAATGGGACAGGATCTTTCGTGATGCATCGGACATATTCTTTCGTGTCTGCAGCATCCCTCCTTCTTGAGCGATGGCCGTCCTTGGATGCCATGACAAGTAATCAGCAGGATTGCGGCTCCCTGGTTGATACTCAATCCGACTATTGAAGTTCTGCAGATGCAGCATACACTTCTCAATTCTCGGCGGTGGTTTTGAAAAGGTGCAGGAGAACAGAGGCAGAAGTGGTTTGTGGTCGGTGGCCACCACAAATGGTTTTCCGTAGACATAAAGATGAAAGTGACGACATCCCCAGTGAATCGCAATGGCTTCTTTCTGAGAATATCGCTGCACAGTATTAGTAAGGGAGCGACTGGCAAAAGCCACCGGGGCCCAGTCTTCATCCATTGTGCGTCGCTGCGTGAGTAGGGTGCCCAGTCCCTTTGGACCAGCATCAACTGCGACCAGTGTAAGCTTCTGCGGGTCGAAGAACGCCAAAGTGGTGGCGGCCTACAGAGCAGCCTTGACATCTTGGAAGGCGTTTTCTTGTGTAGCTCCCCATACCCAGGGGACCGAGTCCTTGGTGAGATCCCTCAGGGGTTGAGTGAGGGTCGTGAGGTCTCTGATGAAACACCCGCAGTAGTTCACCATACCCAGGAAACTGCAGACTTCTGTGACGTTGGCTGGGGCGGGTGCATTCTTGATGTCTCTGACTTTGTCAGGATCCGGGTTTACCCCTTCCGCCGAGAAGGTGTAACTGAAAAACTGTCATTTCTTCATGAGAAATTTTCACTTTTCTCGATGCAATGTCAGTCCTGCCTCTTTGATTCTTTGGAGAACTTGTACTAAGCAGGAATGGTGCTCAGATTGACTTGGCATGCACCACCAAGATGTCATCGCTCACATTTATGACCCCGGGAGTGTCCATGATCAGCTCGTGGCTGACATTCTGAAACACTTCAACCGCACTTGATATTCCGAAACTCAAACGGGTGTACCTGCGGAGACCGACATGAGTGGAAAAGGTTGTGATGATTCTTGATGCTTGATCCAGGACTAGTTGGTGATATCCCCATCGCAGGTCAAGCTTTGAAAACCAGCCCGCCCCGGCCATTTCTCTGATCAAGTCTTCGATGGTCGGGGTGATGTGTCGCTTTAGTTTGATGGCTGCATTTGGCAATCGCATGTCAACACATATCCTTACGGCTCTGGGCTGTTTTGGTTTGCGGGCTACAACGAACGGCAAAACCCACGGCGTGGGACCAGACAACTTCTTGATTATGCCCGCCTGTTCCAGCTTTAGCAGCTCTTGCTCCACCAACGGCCGCAAATGAATGGCCACTCTTCGGTGTCGTAGAGCTATCAGTTTGTACAGTCTTGTCAATATGAAGGTGTATTTCCTTTCCTTTATACCTCCCTATGCTCTCAAAGATTAATGCGAATTCCTTGAGTTGTGTTGGATCGACTCTTGATGGATCCCAAACGCAAATGACACGATGCCGAGATCTTCTGCTGCTCGGCATCCCAGGAGCGTGCCTTGTCCATCCTTAGTGACGTACACCGTGGTGCTGACTGACTTGTCTTCATGTGTAATGGTGGTCTTGAATTTGCCTTTAATTTCCAACGGCTTGTCCTGACCATATGCGAAGACTGTGATTTTGATAGGTTGTAGAGTGGGCGCCGGGTGCATGGACTGGTGGAGGGCAGCTGCCATTATGTTGATGGTGGCTCCCGTATCTACTATGGCCGTGACATCCTGTACTCCCACCTGAATGTGTCATTGTGGCAGCCGTCGTCTTTTGTTCACCGTGGCTCCAATCATGTGCACCTTGTGGACTGCCTTTTCTTCTTCTTAGTCGTCATCCATGTCAGTCGACTCACCGCCTCCCACAGGCACCGTATTGACTTCCTGCTTAGGCTTTTGGTATTGCTTGGACCGACACACCTTCTCAAAATGATTAAAACGGCCACAGCCTGAGAATTTCATGCCTTTCGTGGGACAATCAGCTGCTTTATGAGGGGGCCCACCACAGTATCCGCAATATCGTTGACCTCCTTTTGATCCACTGTTGAATGGCTTTCTGTTGCGACAGTCTGTTGGCTTTACTGTGACTGCATTTACCGGTTCCGCCTTGACAGTTGACTTCAGTGCCGCCTCCATGTGTGCTGCCCTGGCTTTAGACAGCTCCTTTGTGGGTCCTAGGGTTAGGATATCCGCTAACGGCTTGCCCGACTCTTCCAATATCCTTTCTCTAAGCTTCTCCGATGCACACCCTTGGATGATTTGTCCTCTGATCTCTTCTGTCTCATCTCTGAATCCACACGTGGATGCCAGGAAGTTGAGCCTGCCGTGGAATGTGTCGAGCAATTCTTCTGATACCTGTCTAGCTTGCCGAAATATGAAACGCTCGTAATCCTCATTGGCAATAGGTTCAAAGTGGCCGGTGAGCGCATTGATGAGGGTCATGTGAGTCCTGGGCTTTGCTTCTACTAGAGTCTTTGTGATGCAGTGAATCTCCTTCCCCCCTAGATGAAGAAGCATGACCCTCTTCTGGTCTTTATGCACCTTTGTAGCTTCAAAAAAAATGATGAGGCGTTCCACCCATTCCTTCTACATGGATGCTTGAGCCGACGGGGAACCCTCGACTACGAACGGCTCAATGGGGGGAATTTGAGACATGTTGAGTATTCTGTAGGGCAGTATGTGGCGAGGATGTGACGCTGCACTGAAGAACAATGCCTTCCTTTGATTGAGGGGTACACCAGACCAAAATTGCTGCCCGGGCACAGACTCTGCTGCTCCCACAAATTAAGGATGTCTCCTGACGTACTGGGGCACAGATAAGGCTGATTCCCTACACCCTATGCCACCATATTTCCTGCCTGTGGAAATGTGAAGTGAGCGTCCTTTTTGTGGGGGGGTTTTTCCACACATGTAGGCACAACAAGGCATGTGCTGTTGACTGGAAATGTCAGGTGCTGTGCCCTTGTTCACTGTTTTGCAACTGAAACTGCCTTCTTTTCAGTGCTGCTCCCACCTGCAGTACCAGCAGGCGCCACCGGGGGTACTTGATCAGCTCCGTGTGTGGGAGCTGCTTTGGGCCGATCAGCTGTTCATGTGCGCACTTCACTCAGCACACAGCAGCTGGGCATGCACGCAGGCGTCACTCCAGTGTGGGCGGGGCCGGGAGCTCAACAATAGCGCTCGGAGATGCACACACACTCCCACAGCACACAGAGCACAGCGCACGGGCCGCAATCAAGGCGCTCCTAACCAAATGTGAATGCGACCATGCGACCTCCTCCCGCGACGGCAGTAGACACCCAGGGGCACGAGCACCGTGGAGACCCCGACAGCCTCACACGACCGCCGCCTGCAGGAGCGCAACAGGACATGAGTACACTCGCCCTCGTCGCCAGTGTTATGTCGTGCCTCCGGAGTGGGGCATGACCAGGGTGAATGCTTTAATGCAGGTCTTCAATAATTACACGGAGCCAGTTGTAATGGTGGGATGGCTATCCTGCACACACGTCCAGTGATGTCGCGTCCACGGTAGGCGTCTTTATTACAAACTCATCACGTGACCAGGACCATACCATGTGGCCCGGTCACGACAGGGTACTATCGAAAAGCACACCCATGAGCAAATTGTGATGTGGTAAATTTACGGTCGCTGTGGTTACGTCACTGCCACGACACAACAGTATCCTATAATACACGTATGCTGCTTTTTACGCATGTGCAGTGCTGCAAAACCCACAGAGAGTTTAATGATTTAATACCATACAGTGTTCTGCACAAAAAATGCAGAGACATCTGTTGCTGTGCAGTGGAAGGCCCTTTGCAAAGCTGGAACGATTACCTTTCTGTTACTTATTGCTATATTTAGGTATTTAACTGGTACTAAGGAAGTGCAGCCAATGCTCACACAGAGTTACCAAGTTTAAATAAAGAAAGACCGCTGAAGTAATACTATTACAAATTGGGCCGCATAATTTGCCTTTTGTCGCCTCATTTTTGGCTCAACACTTCTGCATAATTTGGCTTTCTCCGGCCACACAATTTTAGTGACCTTAACAATACCGTAGCACCTAAGTTAGCATAGGCGAATCCTAATGGTTTTGCCAATGCTTGTTTATTTTTTTAGGGTAAACCAGAAGCCTAATTTTTTTAAAATGTAAACCTCCTTTACCTCCATTTATGTCTACCCATACCTAAACCCCAAAATTACCTGTACCTCCTTTTAACTCCTCCCACCCCTAAACCCTAAAATCACCCTTACCTCTACCTAACCCTAAATCCTAAACTCACCCTTACGTACCATTACCTCTAGCCACCCCTAAACCCTAAAATCACCCTTACCTCTCTTTACTTCTACCCTTTAAATCCTAAAATCGCCCTTACTACCCTTTACCTACCCTTAAACCCTAAAATCCCCCTAATTTCCCTTTTCCTCTACTCATCCCTTAAACCTAAAATTCTCATTATCCCCTTACTGTTTCTTGGATTATGGGTAATAAAGTGCTGGAGGATCCACACAAGCCACACCGCCACCCATGCAACATACATGCACAGCACCAACCAAGCGTCATCCACACAGACCACTAGGCAAACACCATCCAAGCACATCGGCAGCTAACCAACAGTCCACACACAACGCAAGCCAAGTGACAATTCACACACACTGCCAGACATGTGCCATCCATGCAGAGCGCTAGCCAAGCGACGGTCCAGGCACACTAGTAGTTTGGCCCACCCAAAAAGCCAAATGCCAGTACACACAGTCCATCAGCCAAACTCCAGTTCACACACACAGAAACGTTTGCTAGTGTCTAGTGGATTTTGGCTCCCCTTAGGGGCAGATGAGCCTAAAAATATTGCTGATCTGCTCCCAAGGGGGGAAGAAATGGGCAAACGTGTGAGCAAAAAAAGGGGAGAGACCCTTGCCTAACGGGGCACTCCCTGTCATGCGGATGAACATATCTCTGGTGCCTAGTGGGCTTTCTGCCCCCAAGGGCAGATATGGACCTATTGCCCCCATCTGCACCCCCAAGGGAGGCAGAAAGACAGTGGCTATTTTTTTGGGGGGGGGAGTGGGTCATTAGAATCCTCATTCTGGGCAGACCCCATCCCTGAACAAGTAAAAAAAAATTAGTCCCAGGCCTCCTAGTGGGCTTTTTGCCCCCAGGGGTAAAGGGGCAAGTTGGGGCTATTGCCTCTAAATGCCCCTGGGGTGGAGAGACAGTCCATTTGTTTTTTTAGTGGAGAGGAGGCATTGACATGCCCATTCTAGGCAGTCTCCACCACTACTCTGGCTAAAGAAAATGCTCTCTGGTGCTTAACAGGCTTTCTGCCCCCTCAGGGGGCCTGATCAGGGGCTATTGCCCCTATCTGGCCTCCGGAGGCAGGAAGACTTTGGCTATTTAAAAATTTTACGTCAAAAATGATTGTAGTGCTGTTCCTCTGGGGGGGAAATTGTGAAAGTCACTCGAGAACCAGGACCCGCTGTGTCTCACTGGGATCTACAGGGGGAATCCATTTGTTGGATTATAATGCCCTCACACACCCTTACAGGTGTCATGCTTCATCATCTGGGCTGTTCCTCGTCGGGTCGGCGGTGCAATACGCAACTGGCTCACCTCTAAGTGGGGGACTTTGGCGGAGATCTTTTATCCAAAAGCCGTATGGTGAAGTGCGAGTATGGGGCCAGGAAAGTGTAGACGTGAAAGTGAGTTAAAATGGGTCTGAGAGAACCTGAAAAAACTTTATTCTGGGGTCTCCTGCCTCAAGTAAAAACAGTGTAACCGGTACTTATTGGGGTATACTGTCCCCTATTAATGTGTCAGTTGTTAAGACTTATTCAAAAAAGTCTTGATGATAACGGTCGACATGTTTCTCGCGTTTATGTCTATTGACTCGCGATTCTTCAGGACCAGAGGTTGTAAACTATCTACACTAGATTGTTTGTATGTATGTGTCACTCTATTGGTTCAACCGAATCATAAGGAAAACATTGTAAAAGTGTCAATGTACCTGCGATGGGCTGGATAAATATATACATATTTTCCCTGGTTCCTAGTGGTATTACTGACCCCTCCCCCAGGGGGCAGACCAGGGACTATTGCCCCCAATACAATGCCCATTCAGGGCAGTCCCCACCCCTAAATTAACATAAAAAAAATCCTTGATTCCTAGAGGGCATTTTGCCCCCTTCCACCAGAGAGGGCAGATGAGATTGCCCGGGGTAGGCACAAAGACTGTGGCTATTTTTTGTGGGAGCATTGGCATGCCCATTCTGAGCAGCCCACACCCCTAAATTTACATAAATATGTAATATTACATAGAAACTACATATATATGTAAATGGTTCAACAAAGTGCCTAAAAGGTTCGAGAGGCACACTGCAGGGCTCTACCCTCCGGGCTTCTTGTGTCAGCATGCCTTTCCACAATTTAATTTCTTTTGCCCGACGCGTTTCGGGGGACCTCCCCCCTCCTCAGGGGCTGCTTGCAAAATAACTCGAAAATGCACCGCATGTTTTCAGCATTTTATTAAGACAAGCCCCCAGGTAGGCGTGTGTTAAGTACACCGTCATACCCAGATTTGTGGGACTTGCAGTCCTTGTGATGCATATAAAGTATTCACTTTGAAGTAAAGTCGAGAGTTTTGAAACATTGATGCATACTTTTAACCTTTAGTAGGCTGTTTTTGCAGTTCAGCGCGCTGTATTAAACCAAAGAGTCCTGCGCTCATCACAACTCCAATTAGTTCGGAAGTCTGAGCCTCATCCTACTGACGAACATTTCACAATTCAGCAGGCGATGGTGCTCTCTCACGGCCATGTTGAACCATATATATGTAAATATGTAATCCCTTGTTTCCAGTGGGCTTTCTGCCCCCCGTGGGGCAGAAAGACTGCCTGTTTTGATTTTTAGGGTGTGTGGGTATTGGCATGCCCATTTTGGGCAGCCCCCAACCCTACATATGCAAATAAAAATAATCCTTGGTGCCTAGAGTGCTTTGTGCCCCGGGGGGATCAGGGGCTATTGCCCCTATCTGACCCCCGGGGAGGCAGAAAGACTCCAAGTGTCCAAAGTAGGTGGGGGGCAAAGGCCCTTGTCCAAGGGGCCGCTCCCCACACCCTGCTGTCTAGTGGTCGATCCCTGCATGGGGTTCGTCGCTACTTGGGGGTTGCCGTACTGCGGCAATCCACAAGCAGGGATCCACTAGGGAAGAGTATCACTGGAAAGGGGGGTTTCTCCCCTTTCCAGGGATACCTCTCCCATGTGTTTTGGTGCTCGGGCTGAAAGAGCCCCACGAGCACTGAAGCAGTAAAAGGGAAACAAGTCGATCGGATCATTTCAGTTTCACTTTTAATGTAATGATGTCAGTGTGCCACATGTGCATGTGTCATTACATTTAAAAAATATCACATGCCTCGGGAGGTTGGGGAAGCTCTTTCCCAACTCCTGAGGCAAAAAAAATAAAAGGAAATCCCTCTGCTGTTTACACCAGAAGGATTTCTTGGTAGGGTGCAGAGGAAGTAACGGTTACCCCCAGCCCCAGCCGAAGACGTAACTTTAACGTCCTCGGCATGGAACCGGTTAAAGGAACTGCTGCTTGTGGTCAAAACATTTGGCACTTGCATTCAGATTTGTAGTTTTGCTCTCAAAAATTACCTGAAAAATCTGTTGAGTACAACATCTACCTGTAATGACACTTGTGAGCAAACAATGCATCTTGTGTTACAATTTCTCCTCCAAATTATGCTTGATGGCATAAAGGCATAATCTTAGTAATTTCACGTAAATTTGGTTACTCAAAATTACCAAATTACACCAATTAATAAAAGTCAAACTCAGCAGACTTTTCTGTTTTCCAAAAAGAAACTGTCAAAGAGAGAGTTTCTTGGGAAGGAAACAATATAATGACAGATACCCTGGGAGTTTTCTCCCAAGTTGTAGGGGCCATTTGTACTTCAAGCCTACTAAACATCATATGTGCTGACTGTTTGCGGCATGTTCTGGTTTACCAAGAACATTGAATGGCTTGGAGCACGTTCATTGCTTTCCATTGGTTGGCTTTCCCTGTCATTCTCATTTGACAGCTTCTTAGTTGTGTCCCAGCTTAACAATCTTCTGTTTGTCCATCCCATGGAGCATTTTACTTTACAATCTGTTTAACTGGCTGACAAAGCTGCTTCCACTGCATGCTTTCAAGTACTACTTTTTTCCTTTGTGTGAAGCACAAAATTAGAGTGTATGTGCTTTAGAGCGGTCTCCCTCGAGTACATCTCTCACCTGCACTTCGTGTTCCTCTCTGTTGTCTGACTGCTTATCCCTGCCTAGTCCCTATTGCACTCACATGTGTGCTTCTCCCCATTTCTTACTCCCACATGTGCCCTCCGGCTTGCTTTCCTCCAACCCCCTTGATGCTGTTGCTCCTGCCCTCCCAATCCTTTTGCATCCTTTCCAGCCCCCCCTGTTGGTTCCCCATCCCCTCACATGTTGTATCAGCATACCCCACTCTTACACATGTTACTTCCATGTTCCCCCACTCTCTCCCTTGCTGCTTTTTTGTTCTCCGGCTGTCTCTTGGGTTGCCGCTGTTCCACCCACCCTTCCTGGTGTTCCTTTGCTGTTTACTTCCACCCTCCACTTTGTTGCTTCACCTCCCTGTAGCCCTCTCCTTGTTGCCTCCAGTCCCCCGCCTGCCTCTTAAAAAAGTATATGCATTTCCACTTTTTATTTTCTAGTTGTCAATTCAACTTGATCGATTGCTAAAAGAAACCCAAAAAGCATCCTAGTCACATTTTATGCATGTGCATGAGTTGCAGATGCTGTGCTGCATGGCCAAAAAATGTTTGATAAAGGCACAAGGTCACAAATGCAAGACCTTTTGTCTTTGCCAATGATAGTTCATATTTTTCTGTTTAGGACCGCCAAGAATTCAGTGGTGCTCCTGATCAGAAAAAAGTACATCAAACCATTCACTCTAAATAGAGCCGATGAACTGATGTACTCCTAACAAAAGCCGAAACTCTGCCATTAAAGCACAATATTATGATAACATAAAAACAAACGGCAACAAGTGGTGGCTGGCAGGAAACAGGGATGGTGAGTGAGTGGGTGGAGGGGTTGAAAAAAAAAAATAATAATAAAGCAGCTACTTACTTTTTCACGACCAGCATCCTAACTTTTCTTCGTTAAGTCCTGGAACCAGGAAGCCCCCCGGCTCCCCTAAGCCAATCACAATGCTCCAATGCAGCGTTGTGATTGGTCTGAGTGCCGTGAATCGGTGCTCAGTCGGGGACAGGGAGCCTGTAAATGTTCCTCACCAGACTGTGAATTTCAGCCTGGTGGGGAACATGCAAAGTGTGTGACTGTTTGGCCGGCTCAAGCAGTCATGCACACTTAGTATGCATGAACCACTCCTCCTCCCTGTGCGAACAGCCCACCCTAACCCAGCCCTGCAGCAACGTAAAATAAATTTAAAATAACGAGGTTGTTATCATTTTATTTCAATTATTGTTGCTCTGAGTGCAGTGGGGCGATGCTCCACGCCTTAGCAGATGAGCCACCCCTGATGGCAACTACAACCTATAATTAGCATTGTAGATGTTACACCATAGGAGAGATTTGCAGTTCTTCAGAGACCTTTGAAATATAATCTCAAAGAAGATAGCTTCAACCTCAGTAATGTTTCATTTACACCCAAGTCACTAGAGGTATAACCTTACACTAAGGGAATGGTTGGTGCTCTTTGATATAGACACTGTGAGCTGAGTTTAGATGAAAAGAATTGGTATAAGCATGAGGCAATGTCGTGGTGATTGGGCACAGTAAGTCCATGCAGTGCAATAGCTAGAGCTAAAGCTGTGGTGATTGAGTACAGTAAGTACCGGCAACTCAGTGGCACTGCCTTTCCTAATGCAATTGGCTTCCTTAAAACCCATGTCTACTGGTCAAACATTTTCTAAGAGAGACATCAAGAATGTCTGTGCTTGAAGTCAAATTTGTTTTTCTCACCAGTGCCCTGTACCATCACAAGATTCCTTTCATCGCAGCTTGCAAATCTCGGGGGGGTCGTGCTGGGGTTACCACGAGACTGGTGGGGGAAAATAAAACTTACCTGACCAGCCTCTGCTCCTGGGCCTGGTCCCCCGACGCCTTCCCCTCCTGTAAGGCAATGACAACGCTGTAATGGCAGCATTGTGATTGGTGCAGAGTCTCGCCCAGCGCCCAGCCGACCTCCTGTAGGGAGGCCATTTTCTCTACATAGAGAAAATGTAGAGTGTGCATGACTAATTTGGTCAGCCCCTGGGCCGACCAAAGCAGTAAGGGTACTCAGAGTGGTGCAAGCCACTCCTCCCCGAACCGGCCACCCGCCCGCCCCACCCAGGCATATCTTCCCGCCCGTCCACAACCAGGCATACCCCTGCCTTCTGCTTTCTCCAGCTCGAGAAACAGAAAATAAAATGGTATTTAAAATAAAATTTTATTTTCTGCTTTTCGCACTACGAGAAAGCAGTGGGGCGGCGCTCCTTTGCCCTAATGGAGGAGCCGCCCCATGCAAGATTCCCTGTGGATGTTGGGCTTCCACTGGAGGAGAGGCATGCCAATATCTTAAGACTGTTACGTTTATTCTCTGGCTTGGAGTCCTGCTATGGTCCTCGGACCAGGTAGTTACTACAGGTCCATATATCAGAACTGGCCAGTTATGTCTTGGTTTTTGGATTCTTCATGATGCCAAGGTTCCAATGCACATTTTAATTAGGCAGACTTCTAATGTTACATAGAGGTGCCACAACTCATATAGAACATAGCAGGAAAAACGTTAAGGCCACGCGGGCCCCATTATTTCCAGGAAGCTCTATGGGCCAATGAAAGTGAAGGTATTTCTTGCATAAGACTATTTTTACGTTTGGAGTCTTATGGACGAGTTGCCAGGTGGTGGGAATTTGACATCTAGACATATAGAGTGGGGCTAGAGCTCCTGATGGCCTCACACATCTTCACATCAACCTCAAGGATGCTTGGACCCTCTTCGATGTCACACTGGACACTGGGCTGGTGTGTTGTCTGTGGGAATAAATAGGGACTTCTAAGGTTTACAAAATGGTTACATTGGAATGAAGCAAAGGAAAATCATTAGCAGGGTCACTACTCATGAATGGGGAGACATCCCCCCTGCACTCATGTTAATTGCTGCAGCACCTACCAATCAGCTGTATGTTCTATCATTGCTTGAATTTGCTCGTTGTGTGCATGCATAGTGAATGATTGGTCAGCAGGGCAGGGTAGGGTGAAGATGCCAGCTAGGGGGAGATGCTCTTGCTCTGTAGTCTCAGGTCCGCAGAGATTTCCAGGCAAGCAAACAAAAACGTCAAGTTCCTGTGCAATTCCGCTTCTCACAGACTGCACTTCGTCTGCGCTGGTCCAAAATATTCGTGAAATGGGTCATTTAGTAGTGCCATTAGCACAGGCCCTATTGGTCAGTATTAGAGGTATCCCAACCTTAAAATACAGGGTCAAGATTGGTTCTTTATTTGTTGCGAGCTGAACAGATGTGATAGGAATATTGGTCAAAGTTCAAGGTGGCAATCAACCCAAGGCAGAGTGAATATCACGCAAGCTCCATTCTTTATATGGAAGGTTGTGGAGTATGTCTTGTGACCTCCAGAATCAAGACAGGCTGAAATATTTTCTGGCAGGAAGCAGAGAGGGCAGAAAGGGCGTGTGGGTAATAACAGAGGGTAAGTGTAAGTATTGCATCATAGCTGAATGCAAGGCTTTGGAATTTTCTTTACATCAGGATTAACATGATTATTCAAAACCTTATCAAACGTTCCAGTTTGCACAGAGTTTCATCTTCTTAAAAAGGTAATCAGTCAGACGACATTCATCAACAATCAACCTATATTCAGTCAGAAGCATTACCTCTTACATCACCCCCCCTCCCCCCCCCCAGACAACAGAGGTAGGATATAATTAGACTGGCTTCCTCCAAACACAGACTGCAAACATGTGGTTTGCCCTAAACTCCTTTGCATCTACCGTAATCTAGCAGATCTCACCAGTCCAACACATATACCCATAATAGGGATGATGGCCCTACATCTACTGACAGACCTCTCAAACAGGAAGTTCCAACTTAGACACATTTAACTGTGATCCCAGGGAGGAAAAGAATAATTAAAAGATTTAGATTTGGGTCTAGTCCCTGGGTGCTTTCACTTTGCCTTGGGAGAAGCAACCTGGGTTTGGGAAGAAAACCTCTATAAACTGGTGAAGGCCTGACCCTAACACTTATCTATTGTAGTGGGAGCTGGACTGAGTTGCCTAGATGGCTATTCATGCAGCCTGCCAACTTACAAAAAATCTCACTGAGTAAGAGAGGGAACCAGGAGGGTAAGGGGCCTAAAGAGGTACCGAGACCTTAAGCCTATTACCTCACGAGCTCTAAAACTGCTTCATAGGGGGTGTGGCTATCAAGGTAAGAGCCGTGGCTTTGGGCGGTTCACTGCATGTGAGCTACTGTAACCCCGCCCCCTAAAAACAATATGAGGTTTCAAAAACTGCCGTGGATGTCCGCTGGAGGTTGTGAAACCTTGAAGGACATCAGCTGTGTTCAGCCTTGCACAAATTATGAGTTGGGAATGCTTGCAGCAAGGGTTTCTAACTCACATTGTCTGCTACCATGTGATTTCGGCTGAGTTGTGTGACACACAGTGGCACCATGTGAGTTGGCAGGTCTGCTCATGGCAGCCGCATGTTGATTGGGTGGTTGCATAGCTTTTAATTTTACTTTTTTTGTTCAGAGTTTTATATAGTGCGAACTAGACCCAAGACATCAGGTATCAGAGCGCTTTACATGAGCACCAGTGATCACTTAACAGATCTATAATCGAGGATTGTTTATTATTGGACAAATACCTTGAGATTCCTTGGGTTAAATATGTTGTTGTCTGTTTCTCGGACATATTCGAGGTGAATATTTTAACCGACCCTAGTGCAGCATCGAAGATCCCAAAAGCTGAGATGAAAAGCAAATTCTTGGCATTTGTAGGGAAGAAGCAAGCATTTGCCTTTGGATTGCTGTCCATTGTTAAGTTTTACAATAGATACAGCTTGGGGGTAGGATTTCCTTTTTACTTAACTATGGTGACTAAGCAGCCACATAAATTTGTGCTCACTAGACTTAGATTTGGTATGGCACATTACTTAGTGGCCCACCGAACTTCAAGAAACATCCGACGGGGCCATGTATGTGTGATGGCTTGTCTACCCAGAGCACTTTGCTCTTTCTGCTGTTTTGCCAACTGTTCATGAACTTCCGTACTACCTTCCTGAAACCCATGTTTGTTAAGTATGGTGTACGTACAGTTAAACAGGCCATGGACTTAATTTTTAACCTACAATCTGCGGATATCTGTTTTTATACTGCAACTTTTTTAAATAAGTGCATTAATTCCAGGAAAAGTATGTGCTTCAATGAACTCTGATTGTTAATTTTATTTGTAAATATTTCTTACTTTTAATACTTTTGATGAATCACTGTATATGTTATGCTTGTGCTTTTATGGTCATTCATTTGTACCGAATAAAGCTTCATGAATTGAATTGAATTGAGCACCAGTATCATACATGAGGACACATTCAAATGTGCCTGTTAATACGGCAGGGGAGAGAGAGAGGTGCATGAGGAGGGTCATATACACAGAGACATTCTAATCCGGTTATATGCTGGAGTACATGAGGAATTGACCTCACTGGAAGTGACATCACAAGAAGTGACATCAGATTATGATTATCAGGTATATCATGAGTACATTTAATCACATTATGAGATTTAACAAATGAGATTTGGTGTCGGGGTTGTGCCAAAAAAGAGGCGCCATTCTGATGCAAAATCTGGGCCTCAACTAATATATATTTTTTAAGCCCTGCAACAAAGAAATGGGCAACAGGGAGAAGCATGGCTGTAGTTCTGTAGCTCTGCTTAATTGGTTGCAAAGTCTACATTTTAAAGTATGTTATTGGGTTAAGGCATCTGCTGTAAAGGTGCCCAGTAAATCTCAGGGAATACTAATAATGGTGAGATAACTCTGGAGTTTAACACATTTGTAGGAAAGATCTGTGTTTTGTAACGTCCCAGATTTGAATCAAAGTAGTATAAGGTTAAGATGTCTCCCGAAAATCACATCACGTAACATGTAGATTACAGATTTTGATCTTATGTGGATAGTAAAGTGGGTAACTGCTTTTAACACAGAGATCCTTTTGCTTCCTGCAGTTTATACATTTTAATCCTTGTAATATAGCACAGTGAGCTATGAAAGAGATGTGATTCCTGCACCTTGTAACAATGTCTCATGCAACTCAGCTTGTACATTGATTTATACATGTACATGATTTATTGTCAATGTAAAATGTATATGTGACGTGAAGAGCCCTGACACCCTGCATTTAATTGTGTAGCGCTATAAAAGAAATAAAATAGTGCTATTGAAATTGTTATTTGCGTAAATACTGGGACTTACCAACACATCTGACATTCTTACAGTGTATGCATCTCATATACAGGGACTGAACAAAGGCAAAAGCATGCCTCACTTAAGTACCTGTGAGGAGATAACAAGCTGTGTGCCTTTGTTTCCCATCCATGGTCATTTACTTTGAAGTGTGAGGTTCTAGGTCGCCTCCAGTCAGGATATGCAAATAAAAGGAGGCCTGATGGCCCCTTAACTTAGCCAGCAGGAGGTTAAAAAAACTGTCCCTCGCTCAGACAACGTACAGGCGCTGCTGAACGTATCCCGGGGGGGACACGTTCACCATATTTCTGTGTGGCCCAACTTCTTGGCCGGGGGTAATGATGTTCACCCTGTGAAATTAGTGAGTGGACGCCGTGTACATGTGTGTACCCCCGACTTGTGGCCTGCTTACACATAATTAAAGTACAATTATCACACTAGGAGTGGCCACTTGGATTTTACCAAGGGTGGTGTAGACTGGAGGGGAGGTCGGCAGATGTCATTCTGTATCATAAAGAAAAACCTCCATACAGAGGAGGATCCAGGCTAGTCACTTTCAAGCCCATTTCGTAGCGCAGACAATGAGACTGAAACAAGAGGCTCTTTGGGTGTTGCATGGCCACGCAGGCTTTCTCTGCCTTTTAGAACAAAGGGACATGCATAGCTTGAGCGGTCACTGGAAATGGAGACCATCAGTTAAAAGCCGGTCAAACATGGACAACTTCAAGGTATCCTGATCAACAAAAGCATGATACAGCTGCCCAGGACAGGACCAGACTTTTTTCAAGCAAGTCTTTAAAGAATACATCTTTGAACATAATCACAACCTTCGTTAATTAGTCTTGAAAGAATTAATTACGATGAAAAAGTTTGAATATTGATTATTCATCATATAATAAGGTCCAGATAGAGCACTAGACCAAGTCTAGGCAGATGAAATTTGCAAAGATAATTTTCAGGGCATATATATATGTGAAAAAGAATGTTTTCATTACTTGGAAATAGCAGTGCTCATTGTCGAAGGGGTTAATCCTGGCTTAGCAACTTAGCTAAGAATATGGCTTGGTGGCCCGGTACACATTTTATTTTTATTTTTCAGAAATAAACCTCCAAGATGGGTTTTTTTCTCCTGAAAATCAATGTCTCTGATATGCTTGGAGTTTTCTTCCAGTGTGTGGTGGTGGGAGTCATTATAGTTTCTCTCTGTTCACGACTAAAATGCGTTTCTTGGAGGTCACAAACAGGAAAACTTCGCATTGGAAAGCCCACCCTAGGTAGAATAGGCCTTGTGTCATGGATACGGCAGTCCTGTAGCGGCTGACTGGGCAGCCGCATGGTTGCCTCAGTAGAGCCAGCAGACCCTCAACCATCCGAAAGTATTGAGTTCTAACTTAGGAAGACGATCCCTGAGTTGGGTGAGTGTGAAATGTGACGATTTCTGGGTAATTTTCGCATTTTTGTCCTACTCTAAATGAGACTCAATATTCAAATTCCAATTATACCCTTTGCTTTGTTTTACACTTTGTCATAGTCTTTCTAAAATGATTGGTTTAAGAATGAATACATTTAAACTCTGCATTACTGTGTATTCAAATGCACACAACACGAACAAACTGTGCAAGTTATATAGTGTAAAAAATCAGAGATATGTAAGAAGTACAAAAAAATACTAAAGTATGCACTGATTCACTGCTGATCAGGTTGTCTCCGGGACTCGTTCTTTTGTGTAAAGAAGCAGGCCTGACTTAATCCTTTGTGACGAAGTTAACCACTATAATCACTAGGTGGGGCGATATACTGGGGTCTTATTTCCAAAGTGTAAATATTTGAATCATTACAAGATGTTCATTGCATCTAAAACCAAAGAGGGGCCTTGCTAAATGTTTTTCTTCTGGACCTACAAAAGCTTCGAGCATCACTGATATTCACGTGACCACACAGGGAATCCATGAAAAAAGACGAATACAACTGCACAAAAGGGCAATTACAAAAGCCTTTTAACCATTTGAGGGGTTTCTATATTATAAACCAAATTGAGTGATAAAGAGAACAAGCAAAAAGACAATAAATCCCAATGACATTGAAGAGTCGCTGCAGAGTTGCTGTTTTAGCAAAAAAACATATAGGCAGCACGGGTAGGGTAGCGATGGATGGATTAGGGAGGTGGGTAATTGCAGAGCTTAAGGTTGGGGCAATGATTTTGACATTATGCTCTATATATGGCTCCAACGTTGATGATGCAGCAGTGTTGGAGCATTTAAATGTTGAATTAGCAGCATGGCCTACCCCTTCGATTCTATGCGCTGATCTGAATATAAATTTGCAACCAGATGCATTTAAGAACAATCAGAGGTATATGGGCCGGAAACCAAAAGTATTTAAGGCATTATATTCATTGATATCGGCACATGGCTTGGTGGATGTCTGGGCGTGTTTAAGGGGTTCTGAACCGGGGTATACGTTCTACTCAAGCCCACATAAAAAGTTAGTGAGACTTGATTATTTTTTTTGCCCCTCAATATCTGTTGAAGAACGCTCCTATTCAGGTATTCCCCAGAGTTACTTCGGATCATGGCCCAGTGGTGATATCTATTCCAGGTGTAGCAGTTTTGAATAAACCCCGAGCATTTTCTTTTGACCGGAAGCTGCTTCTGGATGAGCAGTTTATTGCATATATGCAGGCTTGGATAGCTGAATTGTTTCATATTAATCGGGGTAGCACTGATCCTGAGCATGTTTGGGACGCATTTAAGGCTGCTTTTAGGGGAGAAACCCTTAGTTATGGTTTGCATAATCAGAAGCAACAGGCATTAACGGAACATGAGTTATATCAGGGTCTGGTCAGAGCTGAAAAGGTTCTAGTTCAGGGTATACATATGGGTAGGGATATTGGGGCATTTGTAGTAGAAGTGTCAAAGATCAAGGCGAAAATAAATCTCCAATGGAGCCAAGAGGCTGCTAAAAAATATGTAGTAAGACAGCGACTAAACTATGAATATGGGGAGGCCAGCGGTAGGTGCTTGGCGCAAAAATTAAGGATGAAGGAGGCAGCTGAGAGAATCAATTACATTTTCAATAGTAATGGCCAGCGAGTTGAAAATGAGAAGGATATATTGGAGGTGTTCAGAAGTTTTTATGAAGCATTATACACAGATGATCAATATGATGTCCAGAAAGTTAAGGAATTTGTAGCTCAACAGTGTGTGCAAGATATTGGGGAGGAGGACGTAATAAGATTAGAAGCTCCTATTACAATGCTGGAACTCGAACAAGCTATTAAGGAACTTGCAAGTGGTAAGGCCGCGGGCCGAGAAAGGTTACCATTGGAGGTATATAAAGCTTTCTTTGAATTTATAAAAGATGATATGTTATTAATATTTAAAAGAGCACAAGGTGGATTGGCGCCGAAATCATGGGGCGAAGCCAGTATTATAGTGTTCAGAAAAAAAGGTAAACCAGCGGAGCTTCCAGCATCGTATCACCCCATATCTCTTTTAAACGCAGATGGCAAAATGTACTCAAAAATGTTGGCTACTCGGCTTGCCACAGTAATATCACCACTTGTGTCTATTAGACAACATGGTTTCATCCCTAAGCGTGGCACTACAAATCATGTTAGTAGAGGTATTACATTATTAGATCACGCCAACGCTACTGGGGACCCGCTGAGCCTTATACTGTTAGATGCCGGGAAGGCTTTTGACCGAGTGTCTTGGTGTTTTTTATGGGAAGTAATGCGGCAGCGGGGTTTTGGGCTGCAATATATCGTAGCAATACAAAGGCTATACTGCCAACCTGTCGCTAAGATCTGTACCATGGGCCTCGAATCAAAAGCAGTGGTAATAAGGTGGGGCACGAGACAGGGCTGCCCCTGCTCCCAATTATTATTTGCGTTGTACATAGAGCCTTTTTTGAAAATGCTTGACCATAGCCCACAAATACAGCCTGTTATTGTTCAGCAGCAACAATATCGGGTTCTGGCTTACGCAGACGATGTCGCTGTGCTATCTGTCAAACCTGCAGCAGCAATACAGGCAGTAGAACATCTCGCCGCGGAATATGGGTCTGTCTCGGGAAATAAATTAAACACCGCCAAAACGCAAATCCTGTGCCATAATGTTAGGGGTTTTAATGACCCAAGGGTCTCACAGGAAGTAACATACCTAGGTGTGCTATTAAGGACCTCGGCACCAGCATTAGTTGGCGCTAATTGGGCGAAGCTTTTACAAGGGGTGCGTAGACAGCTAGATCGGTGTGAATGCTTGCATCTGTCATTACCTGGCAGGTGCAATATGCTGAAAATTATGATTTTGCCAAAATTAGTGTATTTTTTTAGATGTGTCCCACTTGAAGTCTCACGCACTCAGTTGATACAATTACAGTCACTATGTATGAACTTTATATGGGCACGAGGGAAGGCCCGTAGAGCTGCACGGTTTATGGTGTTACCTAGAGCGGTTGGGGGGTGGTCTGTACCGGACTTTACACTCTACTACTATGCATGCATACTCCAACACATGAACATACTTTTTACTGGAATAGGGCCATGGGTTGCTGCTGAATCTCCTGCCATATATCAGATGTTGCTGGGGTCAGACGCCAAAAACTGTTTGTTCATTCACCTAGACGGGAGCTATTATAAGCGCACAAGATTCAAGACTGTATTAGCAGCTTGGAAGGTTTGGAAAACTATTAGGAAAATGTTCATGATAGAGAAAGTCTCCTGGTATACCCCATTAACTGCTGCTACTCGCTTTCCGAGCAAACTCTGGGATAGGACAGTGCAGAACTGGCGGAGTAAGGGAATAAAAATAGTGGGGGATTTGTATACGGAAGGGGGCCTGAAATCGTTTAATCAGATCATGGATCAATACCATATACCCCGGGCAGATTTTTTAAAATATTTACAAATTAGGAACAATCTTCTCACTGCCCAGTGGAATATTCGGACTAATTCTCTTATTGAAGCCAGTCGAAAAGCAGTAAGAATAGGGGGGTTACATAGTTGTATGTTAGAAACAAGATCCAATGATTTGGAAGAACATGATCGTAAGTGGGAAAGTAGGTTAGGATGTTGTGATATTAGTTTGGAGATCTCCATTGAATTATTTATGTCTGCTAACCTGTCTGCCCAACATTATAAAACTATTTTTTATTTACATATGATACCTCATAAGTCTGCCAAATGGGGTGGTGGACAGGAGGGGAAATGCTTTCGCTGTGATAACCCTGACACAGATGTGATGCATATCTTCTGTACGTGCCCGCTATTAAAAGAATTATTAGAGCATGTTGATAAATTTCTAACTGCTATTTTGGGAACACCCATTGATCTGTCGCCTACGCAACTTTTGTTGGGTGTGGAAATGGTGGTAAATGCTGATAGTGTACCTAGGAATGCTATATATTTGATTTTTTGTGCAACAGCAGTATTAAGGCTATGTATAGCTTCAAGTTGGTTACAAAGGGATCCCCCATCTTTTGAGGCTTGGAGGGCTAGGTTCTTGGCTAAATTTAATTTAGAGTATAATTTGTATGCATTAAAAGGTAGGCGTAAGCGAAAGTTGGGCTTACAAATTTGGGGCCCTGTTTTATCTTATTTGTATTCTTGATGTCAATTTTGTTGTGTTTTATCCTATGTACTAAAGTTGGGCATACCAGAAGAAGTCGATCTGCTATGGAACTGTTTGAGTTAAATGTATATTGGCTAAGACGCATGTACTCATCATACTTTAATTTGTTTGTGCTCTTGTGAGTTGAATTCTCATGTATTGCTAATAAAAATTTTTTTTTTAAAAAGAAGAGTCGCTGCAGAGGCTCACACAATCATCAAACGTCATCTTGACCCTCGGGCCTAGTGTGTCTGCCAATGGAACTTGAACTCGCATGACAGTGTTTTTAGTAACTATTGATGAAAAGCTGCAACTTATGCAGAAGATAATGGAGTATATAGCAAGTGCAGCAAATCTATAGTCATACAGGAAATATCGTGGCTAAAGAACAGCATAATTCCCAGGGCCCTGGAAATGGTGTCCAACATAGAGAGTGTGCATCCCTGTCAGAGGCGTTCAAAACCCTCAGGGAGAAAATTTAACACCATGTTAGGGTGGTAAGGAAAAATATTTAACAGCGAACTTTAAAATTGGAGAGAGTCCTCCTAACAAATGAGAAGAAACGTGCAAAACTTTCAAATATTGCACACGTTTTTTGCCTAATGTTGATATTTAGTTTTTTCTCTCCTTTCCCTTTCAAATTCAGTTCTGTGGTTTGTGTGTGGGCAACAGGAGCTGAGGTTCTCTGATGTAAACTGTTTATGTTCTTTGTTCACAGATGAAAGGACTTCAAAAGACGACTAGTGCAGCACAAGTATAAACACCTGGCTCAAACAACAAAGATGGCTGCCTCTTGCTTGAGAGTCCTGATTGCTTTCTGCGTTGTCTTAATTAGGAACTGCTTCTCTATAGCTGCAGGTGTTTTTCCTATTAAAAATGTAAAAAAAGCTTCTAAGGAAAGGAAAAAAGTTTCATTATTGTGAGTTACTCATCAGTCTATGAGGCTGGTCCAAACCAACCCCCCTTATAGGTTGTTATTCATCTCTTTAAGGTCGCTGTAATCTAAACGAACAATTACATGTATTGTATTTTTATTATGCTTGTTTTCACGTCTAGGGCTTCATGCTCCTTGCATAGCCGAAAAGGCACAGTTACAGCAACAGTCAAAGAAATGTGCTTCTTTATTACAGAAACATTTAGGGCATCGGTATCTTGGCAGCCGAACCCCTCAGATCCAATGAACAAGCTCACCAGAAAGGTAAATGCACGCCAATGCCCCAGGAGTATTGAAAATTAGTGTCGGGGAGCCGCAGATTATCTAGTAATCCAGCCCTTCAGAGATTGATAGAAGGATGCTGTGACATAATTTCGCTGTTGTAGATGGGCAGATGAGTCTGGACTACGATGGGTGGAACTGGCCAAAACCATTACGTTGAAAAAGTGTTGTATTACCTACAATTTCCCACATACCTAGAAATGTTCTGAAGTATGCTAGTGATGTGGAAAGGGTAGAATTCTTCAACCTCTGACATTCTGACCTTGTGAACAGCCACCATGAAATTCTTCTGAAGTAGCAATGAGGAGTTTTCTGTGCAATTATGCAAATTTATGAAGACATTTGTAGAAAACTCTATCAGACCTACTTTAAATCATTTGGGCACGCCGCTACTTCTGCATGAAATATTCTGCTCAAAAGGTGCGATACAAAGTCACCAAAGGCAATTATTTTTGGAGGTTTATCACTAGGCATAGGAGGTGTGAAGGTGGTGATCAAAAAACCCTAATTTAAAGTCTATCCTGAAGGAAAGGATTAGAGACTAATGTCTTGTCTGGGAAACTAGAATACGCTGAACATCAATGTTATAATCTTCTGATGTTGTCCATGTTCATTATGGAATGTGGGGCACTGTGCCTAGTGCATTCCACATTCCATGTGCGTGGTTCTAGACCCTGGCAGTTGTAGATTGACTGGCCAGGGAAGAGCCACACACTCTCTACTCAGAATCCTTATATACGAATAAATAACCTTTTGAATCATCTACAAGTCTGCTTCCTGTCTACGATTCTACCTGCAACATTCTATTGAGTACATCTGTTCAAAAGTACTAAGTAGTTAGAAGGAAGATAAAAGCAATTATACAACATAGGTGCCTGTATGAAAGCCTGTCTCTCAATTACTTATTACATGATACTTGAGACATCCCAAGTTGCCTGTCATAAAGAAATAACACAGCTGCCTAAGTGTAATAAGGTATTATGGTTGAGTTCTGACGTCATGATGCCTGTTGCATGAGGCGAAAGTGAAAGGCAGGTTACAGACCATAATTACAGCCACAGTTTAAGCAAAGGAAAACAGGAACTGGATTTTCTTTCTTCTCATCTGTTTCTCTAAATGAACAGTGATCAGCAGAAAGAAGACATTTTTATGACGTCTTTTTTTTCATTTAGAAGGTCATGAAAGGAAAGATGGAGTCTCTGAGGGTTTCTGCACAATCTGATTTACATTAAAATTATTCTAAAATCTTTTTGCAACAAATGACGACATTTTTGTTGATGTTTTTAATTTTGCACCACAGATTATTCTTATATTCTTCATATCTGCAATCACACTATACCTTTCATATGATTTATCAAAATGTCAAGGATTGAAATAGTTTGTGGGAAGGATGATGCTGTGTTCATGAAATAAGGAATAGAATGTAGGTCTGAGTGAAATTATATTTACACATGCATATTTCACATACTTTTGGGAATTTCATGTTACTTGTGTTATGTGAAATTCCCCAAATTACTCCATATATATATATATATATATAGGGCCTCATTTATGAGGTCTTGCATCAATTTTGCGCTTCCGATGCGTCACTTTTTGTGATGCATCGGCGGCGTAAAACTTGCCTCCTATTGCGCACTATTTACAAAGTGACTCATCTAAGCAGATGCGTCACTTTGTAAACCCCTGCGCTACATTATACCTGCGTGACGCAGTGAAATCTATGAGATTTCACTGCGTCACTTCTAGGACGCTGTTGCGTCAAAATCTTACGCCTGCCTCACAGCAGGCGTAAGACTGGCGCAGGCCCTTTCACATGGGGCTTGCCCCATGTGAAAGGATGCATTGCTGGAGTTGCGTCACTTTTGTGACGCACTCCAGCAATGCGTCACTTTTGCGCCTACAGATACGTCAGAAATACTGACGTATCTGCAACTCCTTGCGCCATGATGCGTCATACTGTTAATATGACGCATCATTGGTGTCGCAAGGAGGACGCAGTGAAACGTGACGCATCGCTGTTTTCATGCAGCGATTCGTCACTTTTCATAAATGAGGCCCATAGTGTGAACGTGCCCTTCACTGTAAAAACATTACTGTGAATGCATAAAAACAACAAAAAGCTAGCTTAGAACTGAATCATCAGGTCAAAAGATGATGCAAGGAGACATTTGCAGTAAAAAATAGCCTGATTTCAGGTAATTGTGCTGAAATTTCATGTAATTATGCAAGAGCAAACTATGCAAATTTTGCAGTCCCTTATAAAATATCCGGTGCCATATGTTAAAACGATATTGCAATTCACCTTGAAGTTCCATGATTTATAAAGGAAATCCTTGTTGACTTGCAATATCCTCAGTGGTGTAGCTTTTGATTGAGGGTATTTGGAATGTGACACCCCCCCCAAATAAATGCATTCTTGATCGGTAGTTGGGTCTGAGGGCCCTGAGTCAGGTCTGCTATATCTGTGTTGGTGTTTCTCATCATCCTGATTTCTACAAGAGGTTTAAACTTGTTGATTTTTTGGATCAGGAACTTAAATATAAATAGTGAATGGTTTGCCAAAAAACACTTAGTAAATCTGTAACCATGGAAATACATCTTGAATGGTTCTAAATGTACTACTTTTTGAAATACTCAGACCTTGACAGTAGTAGGCTTGGAAAGTTGCACCAAACTATTTTCCAGGCATACTACTGTCAATCAAGGACCAGAATCAAAGGGATGAATGCTTGCAAATAGTTTAACCACTGGCAATAGTTTAGGGTAGTATTCCAGCCCTCTGTTTTTTAACCCAATGTGCCAGTCAGGACTGAGGCCCACCTAATGCAGGTCAGTACTGACCCTGCTACGCATGGGATCTGTCCATCCCGAGCCGTTATCATCTCACCCCCTCATCCTGCAGTCCACTACTTTTTCAGCTAGGACATTTCACACCTCCAAACCTCACTGACTAAGCTACACCTCTGGATATCCTTATAATGTACAGCAGCATATTTTATTCCATGTAAGTGACAAATCACAATATAACTGTTTGCTACTGCAGATATTCCCCATTTTCTGTTGCTATAAATAACAAATGTTCTGCTTACCAATAAAAGCTATAGACTGAGAAAGATTAAAGTTTGAGTTGGTGCCAGTGTGCTTTGAAGCTATGACAAGTTTCAGGTTCATTTATTTAGGTAAAATATGAATCACTCGGATTTTTGAAGTTTTTAATTTCATTGAAGTCAGACTGGATCGAGGTGCAGTCCTGCTATTGTATAAACATAGTAGACTAACGTCTTGTATGTTTACTATATTGATAGCAGATAACCGTCTACCTTCCATTCTAAAAAATCCCCAGAAGCTGCAGAGAACTATCCATATGGCACAGAGAGTAAAAAAAGGTAGCCTTTCTTCTATGCTTTGAGAGACACTGTATCAGAACATCAACATGTTTTGAAAAGCAGGACTTCCTGGAGGCTACCGTCTCCATAGGGGGGTCCAAAAATAAAACATTAAATATCACACAGTAATACTGACACTTTCCCTTCTCCAAAACAGTCATAAAAACAAAAAAAAACAAGTTAGTGTTTTTGGCTCCTCAATTTCTTTAGATTATTAGTGGAGAATTTTGGGTCCAATAATTAACATATAAGTGTGTACGAATCAGCCCAGATCTCACGGTATGACTGGACGCAACATTTTATATTGATTTGACCATGGCAACCTATCACTTTCAAGTTTCTACAAAACTCTTAAAAGGGTGAATTGACGACCTAAGCTACACTATGGATTGTTTATACTAATATTCTTATAATTGATCTTACTTTTCCCGCTCAAAAAAGTTCCTGTAAAAAATTGGGTTACTGGTTGAGGAGGGGGGAAACTCTTCTCAAGCAGCTCCCACATTTCTTCTCATGGTGAAGTCACAAGCAAACCCTAAATTAACTTGTGCTCTGCAGCCCTTTGGTAGATTGGCAGAGAGTAGTCAGGCTTAACTCACAGGCACTGTGTAAAGTATTTGTTCAACACTTCAAATAGCATCACAGTAAGAACACACCACAATAGGATCACACACCAGATAAATAGAGTAATGTTTAATAAATAAAACAATACCAAAATTACAAATTCCAATCAGTAGAACCGGAGATATTCAATTCTGAAGGCTTTAGTAAAAATAGTGCCAAAAAGATTAAAGAGTCAACTGTGAATATCTGGTCGCACCGGACTGGGATAAAGTCACAAGTTCAGGCCGACAGTGATGGGGTGCGGGCCGTCTAGGGGGACCCAGTTAGGCCCGCCGAACAAAGTACCTTAAATATCGGTTCACTGAGCATTGCGAGGACATGGTCTAGAATGCTTTGTGCAGCCGAAGCGCTGCATTGGTTTCATTATGCAGCACACTGCAGTGCAAGGCCTTGCATCGTCATCGAATATCCTGTTGGCCAGTACTGGCGATGTTGAGCCCCAAGTCAAGGACGCACCACGCAGGTGAGGCGGTGCGTCGGTTCTGAGGAATTGGAAGGCTGAGATGTGGAATCTGGGATTGTCATTGAGGCTTCAGTCTAAGATGGATGAAAGGGTCTGCACTAAGGATTCATCGTACAGTGGTGGTTCTGATGAGGCTATAGGCTGTGATGCGCTGTAGCTCTGTGCGGTGGTTCCTGTATGCTCAGTAAATGTGATGGTCAGTTCTAAGGGTTGCGCTGCACATAAGAGAAGATGTGTCAGTTCTGCTGAATCCACAGAGGCTGGCAGAGCACCATTGGCCCACTTCCAAGGATACAGGACTGGGGATGGCACCACTTGGTAGGATAGACTCACAGAGGACAGAGTCCAGGTGCTGGGTCAAGGTTATTGGAGCCTTCTGTCCCTGAGGCTCAAGTAAGGAGGTCAGCCAAATAGCCTTTGGAGTCATTCTGGGTTCCTGTGTTCAAGACATGCAGGTCCAGTCCTTATCACAGAGGTAAAAGTGCAGCAGGTCAGCACAACAAGGCAGCAGTCCAGAAAAGCAGCAGTCCAGCAAAGTAGTAGTCCTTCAACAGCATAGCAGTCCTTCTACCTGGCAGAGTATCCACAGGTCCAGAATTGTACTGAAAAGTTGGTGTCCAAGGTAAAGTATTTATTTCCAGTAGTGCTTTTGATGTGGGGTAGAAGCCTCTAGAGGTTTCCCTTTGAAGTCGCCAGGCATCCTGTCTTCCACACCCTGGCGCCAGGCTAATGGCAGGGAATATGCAGTCCTATGTGCGGAGGCAAAATACAGCTTATTCAAGTGAAAGTAGGGCTGGGTCAAGCTCCACCCTCCCATCCTGGCAGTGATGGCCAATCCAGGCACTCCTAAGCTCTCTATTGTGTGTTGCTGTCTAGGAGGAATACCAAAGTACTCCCAGTCATGTAACACAGGACCAGCTACAGGGACTAAATGGCCAAGGCAGGAAAAAAACTACTTTCTAAAAAAGGCATTTTCAAAACTGTAATTTAAAATCCGATGTTGCCAATTTGTCATTACATTTCCAAAGACATCAAACATGAATTAGGTACTTGTTCTTGTTTTGAAATTACAGCTCATTAAATGTAGCATGGTAACTCCAATGTTAGTCTATGTGACAGGTAGGCATTGCAGTAGTACAAATGAATTTAAGAGTTTTTCCCTATCAGGGCAGGTAAAACATAACATTATATATCTTACTTTTAGTACATTGCAACCTGCTGTCTGGGCTGTCCAGGGTTTACCCTAGTGGTTACTTATGTGTATCAAAAAGGGAGGTGTGGGCTTGGCAAAAGGTTTGTTTTGCCAGGTCAAGATGGCAGTTACAAACAGGAACACATCGGCTGCAATGGCAGACCTGAGACATGTCTAAAAGGCTACTTAAGTGGGTGGCACATTTAAAGCTGCAGGCCTACAAGTAGCATTAAATTTACAAGTGGTGAGAACACGTAATAGCACTTTACAAGGGACCAACAAGTAATAAATTATGCCAAATGGGACAAGTCAATACTACCATGTTTTAAGGAGTGAGCACATGCACTTTAGAACCATTTAGCAGTGGTAAATTGCACAGAGACCTAAAGCCAGCAAAAACACGATCAACAAAAATGGAGGAAGGAAGCAAAAAGTTTGGCAAAGATCACCCTTAGGCTGAAGGGTCCAACACTATGTAATTAGGGTCAGTATTGCCCTAAAGTATATTTGTCATTTGCTGCATATGTACTTCATTTTCACCTCTCCAGGCATAAATGAAGGTCACTAAATATATATGCACTCACACACACAAATATTCACACACATCCTTCTCATCCCCAATGTTCACAACCCTTGCTTTGTGCCCTTGCCTTCTTGAAACTGTATAGGACTACCAGTTACTGCCTCGCTCTCTAAACGTCCTGAGATAGGAGCCACAGATGAGCAAGTGCCATGTGATAACGTCTGTGTGGGAGACAAATATGTTGAGGCATAAACCCATAGATTTAAGTTTATATCTATTGGGACTTATGTTGGACATACATAGTTAAAAAGCAACAGAGTTTTCAATGATGAAGAGGCGCATGTATTCGGGCAGCGTGTGAGATTATTAGAAGAGCTTAGGTAGTGAGTTAGAAGGATGAAAATTCATAGGCTGTGGGTTCAGAACTGGAGTGTGGGACTGTATGAGAGCCTGCGGGGTATGGCCAGGCAAAGGCATAATATTCCATCTTCTTAGAACCCTCTGCCAGTACCTGAGAAGCCATGTGGGTTTTTGGTAATGAGGTATTACGTACAGGGCCGTCAATTCTTTGCTGTCAGCAAGTTCCTTCATTTTATCCCATGAATTGATTTGTAATGCTTTTCTTTCTCATGCCAGCACGAAGTAGTACATTTTACAGGACTACTTGTAGTCTAGTGATTACATGAGTAACTTCAAAAGCTTCATGACTGTGTTGAGAGAGAGAGAGGGCGAGCGAGAGAGAGACGGGGAGAGAGACAGAGAGAGAGAGAGAGAGTAAAGACAGTCATTGCACCACATATTTTACTGTAATTAGATAGCACAAAAATAAATGTTCTCCTAGATTAGTGGTCTCTGCCAATATTCGATTTCTTTGACTACCCATGTAATATCATATCAGTGCAAACAAGGTTTCTTCAGCAGTCTCTCATTTTATTATGGGCACTGAGTATAACAATTGCTTAGGCTGAATGAGTTTTGTGGAAAAATAATGTATTGGGGATTACAATCTGTCCTCTTTCAACCTAACTAGAGCTTAGAAACAAAGGTGAACGAAGTGCACAGCACACTCATTAAGAAGCATGTGCCTGCATTTAACAATGAAAGTGACTGACGTTTGCTCATGCTGAGAGGGCTCCGAGCCAACACAACAGAAGGAATAGAGCACGAAGATCCGAGAGAAGCTGCTAAGGAGCTAAACGGGGCTGCAGCATTGTTTGAGTGTCTCTTTGAAGTGCCTGGGACTCATTCCAACTACAGCACAAATGAACATAAGGACGACAAATGCAAAGGGAAGTTGGCTGGATTTGCAGGAACAATTAAAATCAAGTATTGGCAAAGCCAATAGGTCTGGCTTTGATTGATACCCAGTTACGCTACAAATTTGGAGTAGTAATACTTAAGAAAACGCAATATATTATTTCTGTACAAAACCAACTTAAAATATTCAAACATTAGAAATCCAAAAGTTATAGATATAACTTTACAGTTATAAGTTAAAGTTATAATTTACACCACACCCAAAACTTACTATAACTCGCACATCTCAATACAGAGTGTTCTCACCTGGCTAGCCAGACTATATCACTATAACTCGCGCCTTACCAAAGCACAGCTTATACCCTATCATACTACATCACTTAAAGCATGTTAAATCATAGCATTTATGACAACACTCATAGCATCTCAAATGGCATCATTCATAAGGAGATTGTGCATGGTAGAGGACAGAATATAATAAACTTAGTCTGGCCAGTGAGTTGACAACACTGTACGGAGGTGTGAAAATTTCATTGGGATTTGTGAACAGCACTATAACCCAAATGGCTAAACTGAATTTCACCAAATTTGCCAGAAAGCTAGATTTTAACCCTGCATGCATGTTTTTTGTGATATGGTTTAATTATGTCCCGAAGTTTTTAAGGAATTAAGGTTTAAGCTTTTTGTAATCAAATGTTTAAGTCTTTTGTTTAGGTGAGAGGGCTGTGATTGGCTGGCCACAACACAGAAAGTAAAGTTTGGCAGCCATTACAGGACTCAGGGACTTGATCCACTGTCCTGATAATATTTTCCAAAAATAATATAGTGTGTCCAGGCTAAATATTCCAAGTACTCCACCTATGTATGGACAGTGGGCGTGCAAAGAATCATATCAAGGCTGACATGTAAATCATGCAGATCTTAATGAAAGGAGTAACAGTGGATAGTGGGGTGGGATGCCCACCAGGTATCAACCAAGCCCCAGTACCTAATCCAGCCAGAGATTTTCCGATGCAGAAAGTCCTCTAGATTGAGTATTGGTGATGAACTGTCAGCATGAAATTCAGAAGCACCATCACTCTATGAATCTCCAGGAACAACTCCCATTTTTCCCTGGCTCTATGAAGGATAAAATTCCTGTCTTGGAAATTAAGCAAACATGCCACCACCGGGTGCGGTGGGCCAGCATCTGATGAACTTATTCCAATGCAAAAAAGGGGGAGAGACCCTCTACAGCAATCTCAGTTTGAATCCAATTCTCTAGGAAGGAGACCATGTCCTGACCCTCAACTGCTCTGGGAGGCCCACTACCCGGATATTGTTTCTGTGTGCTCTGCCGTCTACATCTTCAACCCTGTATTCCAGAGCTCAGAGCCCACCCATCGCCCACAGCAGACTGTAAGTCACTCACCATGTGTTCCAAGGTCATTTAGTGATCCTCTAGTTTCCGCTGGTCGGCCCAAAGAACTCTCTGGATATCTCCAAAAGTGCAAAACACACAACAGAGCAGACCAGGTCTGGGGATGGTGTGTAACTATGCTAGTAACTGTAAGACAGTTGGATGCACGTGTGCAAAAAGCCGTTGAGGAACATGCGCTAGAACCAGACCCATCAGGCCAGCCTTAATGCTGGAGTTTGCGTCATGTGGGGGTTTTTTCTGGTCATTCAAACACATCCGACCATATAGTGCCGGTGCGGGAATGAATGTCAGTACTCTAGCCATGTAGCTCATCGTGGAGTGGTCTTGACAAAGTGCAGTGCTCAAGTGGTAGTGATAAATAAAATTGACTACTCAGACTCAGCACGAAGTTCGAATGAAAGTCTGTGTGCCAAAAATTAAAAACACGCCAAGTAGTACGACTACCCTGTGGCGCTTTGCAGGACGGTCGACATGTTTCAGCCTAGTGGGGGTTACCCCGGCTTTCTTCAGGACCTTAGACATGAAATAGCTACTGCAACTACAAAGTATGTGTGAAGTGAGAACTTGTCAAAAATGTACTAAGAAAAAAGGGATTACATATCTGCCAGGAACTTTAACAGTTGTGTGTCCACTGGAAGGAGAGAAGCTGGTCTTCTTCCTATCGAGAAACAAAACATTTATTTCAACAACACTAAATTGCACACATACAGCCGCATGAAAAAACAGAAACCGCATAGGAAAACACCTGCATGAACAATTTGCGTACTGCATTGCTAGAGAAGCATATTAGCTTTATCACACAGAGGCATTTCCTCACAGTGATACTCACCCAGCTTTTTGTGGGTCATGACCTCACCTCACCCGGCGAGCACTCGGGATAATGAGGCCCCGCTCTATAGTGTAGAAAAAGGACACAGTTAGGACACAGATCTACTGTGCCCATACGAATCGCTCTACACTTCTAACCCAACCAACGTGTGATAGAGACCTATCCGCCACACCTCAGAAATAACCCCCAGCTGAGTTCTCCTGGAACACTTAGTGAACCCTTAGTGAACTCGCATCCTACAGTATGCAGAAAAAGGGTACCTATGGAAACCAGTAAGTATGAATCAACGGATTCCCAGATACACAATAGGGGCACTCTAGACTTAATCTTAGCATAACCTCTACAAAGAAAGGAGAGAAGAACTAGGAGAGAGAACATCAGAACGGCTGACAAGATGCTAACCTGTCCGTCGGTACCTCCGATATGAAGCCGAGCGAAAGGGGAGGGACTCATTATGTCGCCCTCCAACCTTTAATACTGACCGCCGATTAGATTGTGCGCCATAAGGGGCGTGTAGTGTTTAAGGAAATCTGCGCGGTGGAAACCACTACTCTAACGCGCATGCGCAGTAAACCTGGGAGGCGGTAAATAGCGTATAGTTTCTGCCCATAACGCACTCACTTATGAAGAAACACTAGCAAACACTCCCGTTCCAGATTGCTCGAGATAATGCAGGGAAAGCCTGCTGTTAAGAATGTCCAACTGTATAAAGCGGCACGCATACCTAATATTACGTGTTAGGATCTGGCATCTATTGTGAAGTCGTGCGCATGACTTGTCATGAAACACTGTTCCATAGGCATGCGCACGAGAGAAACACTTAGAACAGGCTTGATGTATCTATAGTACGCCGCTTCCGCTATCGGAACTAAAATAGTGCCATCAGGTGAGTTACTATTGTCAACATCTACATGAAATAAAAGAAATGCTTTTTGTGGTCTTATTTAGGAAGCGTAGCGTTCATCCAGGCCGTTCTTCTGAAATTCTATCTGTGAAGAGACGTGAAATCTAAATCACTCCACATCCCTGCTTGTATGGGAGAAAAAACGTGGTGTAGAATGGCTATACCCCGAGTTTAAAACGAAGGTGACAAAAAGTCAGAGGGTCACTGTATAGAGGAACTTCTCTAGACCTCACGAAGGGTCATTTATAATTAGCAGGGATTCCAAAAGTCGTGATGAGTGTGTGGTAAACCCTAAACCGGCTGCGTAGTTATCACAGTTATTACCATGGGATATCTCCTCATTTTGGTAGAAAATAAGGGTGAAGTTATTAACAAAGGGGGTTTATGGGTGGCAGAGGGGCAGCATGCACAATTGGGTTGGGTGAGCTATAAGGGTACAAACAAAAGATGCGTTTATATCCATAACAAAAGACCCGCAACTAAAAAGTTGCTCATAATACTAAAAAAACAAAAATGTGTATGGAGGGTCAAGGGGAATATTTTACGACCTGTCTACTCGCTCCCCTTCTGTCAGAATGCAAAACACACAACAGAGCAGACCAGGTCTGGGGATGGTGTGTAACTATGCTAGTAACTGTAAGACAGTTGGATGCACGTGTGCAAAAAGCCGTTGAGGAACATGCTCTAGAACCAGACCCATCAGGCCAGCCTTAATGCTGGAGTTTGCGTCATGTGGGGGGGTTTTCTGGTCATTCAAACACATCCGACTATATAGTGCCGGTGCGGGAATGAATGTCAGTACTCTAGCCATGTAGCTCATCGTGGAGTGGTCTTGACAAAGTGCAGTGCTCAAGTGGTAGTGATAAACTTCGTGCTGAGTCTGAGTAGTCAATTTTATTTATCACTACCACTTGAGCACTGCACTTTGTCAAGACCACTCCACGATGAGCTACATGGCTAGAGTACTGACATTCATTCCCGCACCGGCACTATATGGTCGGATGTGTTTGAATGACCAGAAAACCCCCCCACATGACGCAAACTCCAGCATTAAGGCTGGCCTGATGGGTCTGGTTCTAGCGCATGTTCCTCAACGGCGTTTTGCACACGTGCATCCAACTGTCTTACAGTTACTAGCATAGTTACACACCATCCCCAGACCTGGTCTGCTCTGTTGTGTGTTTTGCATTCTGACAGAAGGGGAGCGAGTAGACAGGTCGTAAAATATTCCCCTTGACCCTCCATACACATTTTTATTTTTTAGTATTATGAGCAACCTTTTAGTTGCGGGTCTTTTGTTATGGATATAAACGCATCTTTTGTTTGTACCCTTATAGCTCACCCAACCCAATTGTGCATGCTGCCCCTCTGCCACCCATAAACCCCCTTTGTTAATAACTATACCCTTATTTTCTACCAAAATGAGGAGATATCCCATGGTAAAAACTGTGATAACTACGCAGCCAGTTTAGGGTTTACCACACACTCATCACGACTTTTGGAATCCCTGCTAATTATAAATGACCCTTCGTGAGGTCTAGAGAAGTTCCTCTATACAGTGACCCTCTGACTTTTTGTCACCTTCGTTTTAAACTCGGGGTATAGCCATTCTACACCACGTTTTTTTCTCCCATACAAGCAGGGATGTGGAGTGATTTAGATTTCACGTCTCTTCACAGATAGAATTTCAGAAGAACGGCCTGGATGAACGCTACGCTTCCTAAATAAGACCACAAGAAGCATTTCTTTTATTTCATGTAGATGTTGACAATAGTAACTCACCTGATGGCACTATTTTAGTTCCGATAGCAGAAGCGGCGTACTATAGATACATCAAGCCTGTTCTAAGTGTTTCTCTCGTGCGCATACCTATGGAACAGTGTTTCATGACAAGTCATCCGCACGACTTAACAATAGATGCCAGATCCTAACACGTAATAATAGGTATGCGTGCCGCTTTATACAGTTGGACATTCGTAACAGCAGGCTCTCCCTGCATTATCTCGAGCAATCTGGAACGGGAGTGTTTGCTAGCGTTTCTTCATAAGTGAGTGCGTTATGGGCAGAAACTATACGCTATTTTCTGCCTCCCAGGTTTACTGTGCATGCGCGTTAGAGTAGTGGTTTCCATCGCGCAGATTTCCTTAAACACTACACGCCCCTTATGGCGCACGATCTAATCGGCGGTCAGTATTAAAGGTTGGAGGGCGACATAATGAGTCCCTCCCCTTTCGCTCGGCTTCATATCGGAGGTACCGACGGACAGGTTAGCATCTTGTCAGCCGATCTGATGTTCTCTCTCCTAGTTCTTCTCTCCTTTCTTTGTAGAGGTTATGCTAAGATTAAGTCTAGAGTGCCCCTATTGTGTATCTGGGAATCCGTTGATTCATACTTACTGGTTTCCATAGGTACCCTTTTTCTGCATACTGTAGGATGCGAGTTCACTAAGGGTTCACTAAGTGTTCCAGGAGAACTCAGCTGGGGGTTATTTCTGAGGTGTGGCGGATAGGTCTCTATCACGCGTTGGTTGGGTTAGAAGTGTAGAGCGATTCGTATGGGCACAGTAGATCTGTGTACTAACTGTGTCCTTTTTCTAAAACTATAGAGCGGGGCCTCATTATCCCGAGCGCTCGCCGGGTGAGGTGAGGTCATCACCCACAAAAAGCTGGGTGAGTATCACTGTGAGGAAATGCCTCTGTGTGATAAAGCTAATATGCTTCTCTAGCAATGCAGAACGCAAATTGTTCATGCAGGTGTTTTCCTATGCGGTTTCTGTTTTTTCATGCGGCTGTATGTGTGCAATTTAGTGTTGTTGAAATAAATGTTTTGTTTCTCGATAGGAAGAAGACCAGCTTCTCTCCTTCCAGTGGACACACAACTGTTAAAGTTCCTGGCAGATATGTAATCCCTTTTTTCTTAGTACATTTTTGACAAGTTCTCACTTCACACATACTTTGTAGTTGCAGTAGCTATTTCATGTCTAAGGTCCTGAAGAAAGCCGGGGTAACCCCCACTAGGCTGAAACATGTCGGCCGTCCTGCAAAGCGCCACAGGGTAGTCGTACTACTTGGTGTGTTTTTAATTTTTGACACACAGACTTTCATTCGAACTTCGTGCTGAGTCTGAGTAGTCAATTTTATTTATCACTACCACTTGAGCACTGCACTTTGTCAAGACCACTCCATGATGAGCTACATGGCTAGAGTACTGACATTCATTCCCGCACCGGCACTATATGGTCGGATGTGTTTGAATGACCAGAAAAAACCCCCACATGACGCAAACTCCAGCATTAAGGCTGGCCTGATGGGTCTGGTTCTAGAGCATGTTCCTCAATGGCTTTTTGCACACGTGCATCCAACTGTCTTACAGTTACTAGCATAGTTGCACACCATCCCCAGACCTGGTGTGCTCTGTTGTGTGTTTTGCATTCTGACAGAAGGGGAGCGATGAGACAGGTCGTAAAATATTCCCCTTGACCCTCCATACACATTTTTGTTTTTTTAGTATCTCCAAAAGTGTCCATCTTGTGCTCCAGAACCTCCCTGGTGTCTTTAATGGCCACCATTATAGAATACAGCTTAGTAGGGGACTCCTGCACCTACGGGAGGGGCCACTGTGGTAGCTTAAAGGTGGCCTAGTGCACCCCTCCACCCTGTTCCATCTTGTGCTACGATCCATGTTCAGAGGGGGAGAGTGCAAACACCATTTGCCGTTAAAACCCAAAAGCAAAGTTCTTTCACCCCAACCACGCCAGGAGCTTTGAGGGTGGGCCCCAATGCCTGTCAGTTTCCTCCAATGGGGCACTTGCGAAAATACAGGAGCTAGCACACCACCATAGGGTTGCTGTGTCAAACAGGGCAAAGAATAGCCCGGGGTGTAGCGAACACCTCAACTCCCTAAGGTGCACCACACAGCAAAATCTCCAATGGTCCAAAGGGTCGGGTGGGCACCCTGCCCCAACTCCAAAAGCCACAGGATAGGCAAGCTGACAGACCACGTCACCGACACTCTAGGCCCTCCACCTTTACTAGCATCATTCAGGGGAGCACTCGGGCCGCTGCCTGTTTACTATTGAGGCAAGAGTGCCCAGAGTGGTCCCTGCTGTCTTGACTCCGCAGTGCACTTTCTGCTAGCACCCTCTGAGAGCCGTGCCCCTTCCAGGCTGCTCCACTCCAATCCCAGCCATGACAGAAAGCTTTAGCCCATGTTCACACGAGGTCTCTGCTCTAGGGTCCATGAAGGAGGGAGGAGGATTGTCTCAACAGGTCCTTAACATCTCCAGGTGAGTGCTGCGGCAGCCGGCAGCTCAGTAAGCTCTCACCGCTCAGCTGCAAACGCTGCCACCTTGAAGCCATGGGGCAGCAGCAATGTACAAGCCACAATCACCAACTGTGGCAACTGGAAAACTAAAGGAGCTAAGGCTCATCATGGGTATTCAGGCAGGGCCCCCTTACATTTCAGAGGGGCTAGTGCGGCATATATCTGCCCAGATGCGGCCGGGTGGCGGCAAAGCCTCAGAAGCTTGACAGCTCAGCTGCCTAATTCATTGGCACCCAAGCCACACCCCTGAGCCATCTAATTGTAGTTGTGCAATTCTGGAGCTCGGTGATTCAGAAGATGATTTGTCAGAGGCATGAGATGAAAACAAGACCATGGAACCACATCTGTTGTTGCTGTCATCAATCCCTGCACTTTCAACCAAGTCCTGGCTGACATCTCTTTCAAAGAAAGAAAAATGGAAAGCTGATATTGTAGCAATATGATTTTGTGCTGAGGGGGATGTACATATCCGAAAAGGGTACCAATGAAGAGTCTCTCCTGGGATGGTACCAACTTTGACGTTTAAAGATTCAGTGTGAAATCCAACTCATCCAGTCAATCACGCACTTTTTTCACATCATCTTTTGCCTTGGACAATCAAGAAGCACACAACAACCAGTCATCAAGGTGAGGAAAACTTTAAACCCCTTACACCACTACTAGTGCCAATAGCTTTGTAAAGACTCTTGGTGACAAAGGGTAGAGCCTAAAACGGAAAGTGTTGTTCTTCTATGGGAAATCTCAAAACCTTGGATTACGGGTGGATGGGAAAATGGAAAACCTTTATGCCCAAGATTGCTAGAAAATCTCCTTTTGTGATGTATTCTTCTTTCCACCAATCCTGCTTCTCTCCCTCAATCTATAATCCTTAGTTCCCGCATTCATCTTTACTTTGCTCTATCCAGACAATATCATTACTTCTATCATCCATACTTTAATAATAGCTACTTTAATCCATCCTTCTTTCCATTATTCCAATTTATCTCTATCATTCCACCCATCCAACCACCTGTCATCCACCTAGCCATTACATCATACCTCCATCAATCTCTTTATCCAAAAATGTATCCAGCTCTCCATCCACCCTTTCATCTCTCAGAGCATCCTCGGGTCATCAATTCTTCTATTCCCTCTTTTCCATTTTGTCACCCACCCTCACCCTTAGCTCTTGCCAATGTCTCCAATCAAAATCGAAATAAACTTGAATATAATTTTGGAAGTTTTATGTCAGACACACTATTCTCGTAGCACACATCCCCCACTAAATCTGCTTAAGTGGGTGGTTGTTGACACTCTGTGTATGAGTGTGTGTCTGTAAATATAGTACAGTGGTGGTAGGCGCTGGCCACTATATAGTAATAGTCCACCCAGAGTTTCTATATGAAAATAGTTTTTTGTTTTGTTAATGACTTTGGCTCCATTTTGCAAAAAGTTAGAATTTTACTCAGAAAGCAGGCTGTCAACCAATTCAGTACCACAGGACTGGTGCCAGTCCCTGTAGTGCAGTCATTAGTGTAATGAAACTTGTGGGGGGCTCGCTGCAATGTACATGGAGGTGGCCCCCATGCTCCAGGCCCAGTCAGCAGCTCTCAGGCAAAAGGGGACGCAACCATGCACAGTGCTACAGTGCCGAACGGGGTCCCCTGGAGCTCAGGTCCCCAGCACCATGGGGGCAGCAGAGGCTAATATTATGCCACTGCCTGCAGTACCAATGGATCTGATTGGCTGGCTACAGCTGTAAAGAAAATGTTGTGGCTTCCAAACTAGGACTTGGGAACCCAGTTCCAATGTCCGGAAAATGTTCTGTAAAATTACTATACACGAACAGGGTTGGGACACGCTCAGCCCCTTGTATTGGGGACCTGAAGGGACACCCCAGAGGCCAACATAAAAAAAAAAAGATTTCAGGTCATGGGTAACACAGTACTCCTATGTATCTCAGGGTGGCACTCTCACAGTAAATGTGCTCATGGTTCACTCACAGTGGTACCGCAGTAGCGTGCAAGCTTCTCCAGAGAAGCTTGCACAATACCATTGGTGGGAAGCTTTACCGTGGGTACCAAAAGAGTGACACCGTACCTCACAGGAGGGCCATGCTGGATACAGTGTGAGTTTGGTGGTACCTGCGAAAAATGTAAAAAAAGAAAAAGAGAATGTGGATTGGGCACCCATGGGGCGTGGGTGCCGAAAGCTGTGTGCATTGGAGGGTTAGCCATTTGCAGGGGGTTGGCTTCCCACAAGCGGTTGGGTGAAAAGCCTAGCCAGGCCCTGCACCCAACTTAGCACAACCTACCACACCACTGTAAAAGGGTGTGCTCTGTGGTGATTGGCCCTGAAAGTTTAAAGTGACATCATGGTCAGGTGTTGAAATAAGATAAAAGCTAATGTTTAAATCTTTTTTTTTTAATACTGACATTCATTAATCGCAATTAACTGTATATTTCACCCGTGCCACGCACTGTTCAGGACCTCATTTAACACACAGCTCATGACATGTTATATGACCTCATTGATGACCTCTCCAATGACAACCTCTCTTTTTTGGACAGTGTTCAAGGTTTAAAAAAGGGGTGGCACTATTAAACTCAATGGAGCTATCATATTTGTTAGGTGGGTGAATACCAGTCAAAAAGAGGGTAGCATCCACCAAATGTGGGTGACTTGACAGATATGCTATGTGTCCAGCATGTGGGGAAAGGTTATGTTCATCATCTTGTGATTAGTAATAGAAAATTGGCTACAGGTTGTACTACTTTAAGACCACAGTCCCCCAAAGGATACTGTCACAATAATTGAATAATGTCATCAGTGATGTCATTGATAATGTCATTTAAGGTGTCAATTAACATTCTAGGCATGATGTAGCATTTGAGGTAATAAGCAGTACTTAATATTAGTTCACAAAATTATAAATGGTGATTTTCAGTGATTTTCATGTTTTAAATGTTAGTTGTTACCTCATTTCAACACCTAAATATAACATCACTTTAACCTTTGTTTTGTTAAGTGGCTTTCTGTGTTTAAAAAAAAATCATATTCTAAGTTGAGCATATGCCCAGCCCCTTCAGGCAACATTCAGCGAACCCCTATGCTGCACACAGTCTTTTTCTGCCAACCTTCACTCCCCAAATGGACAATCCCCACTGTACATAGCCTTCGGCTGTGCACAGCATGGGGATGTCCCACAGAGTCTGTCTCCTAGCCAGGCTCTGAGCTCACTACCTCATGGGCCAACCCCCTTCTGTGCACAGACTTTAGCTATGCACAGCAGGTGGTTGGCCACAGGGCCTGGCCTATGGCCGGGACTTGTACCCAATCCTTCATGGATGGCCAACCCCTCCCAATGCGCATAGCAGTTGCTTTTCCCTGCGCCAAGCAGAGGCACCAAGAAAAAAAAGTGTTTGTGGAATACCCCTTTTTCTCAGCCCCTGCTTGATGAATTACCCCAAAACTTTTCAGAAACGATTAGAGATGGATGAACCTTAAGAAAAACAGTTTAATATTTAGTTCTATAGATAAATAAGCTGTCGAACCATCGTATGACAGATTGAGTTGATCAAAAACAAGTGACTCCTTTGAAATAAGCATTTTTCAGTGGTGGGAGTTGGTTAAGCTGGTGACAGGTTACATATATCCCATGGGACAAATACATTTTGGAAAAACAATTAGAAAGGACTAAGGGTATAAAAGATTGGGCCTTGCTTCATATACCTATGCCCAGGAAGTACAGTATGTGCATTCTTTTGAAACTTCGGAATTAGAATCATTATTACATTTAAATTGCTTTTTCAAAGCATTTCTCTTCCACGCCTCCGAATGAACACAACTATAAGCAAAAGCCAGCATTCAACACAACAGGTGAATTCTACTTGACACACATTTTCCATGGTGACCCCTATTAAAGTCCCTGTGAGGGTAAATACACAACTGAAAATAGTCTCGGCACTGGAAACTCAGTGATAACTCGTAATGTAACACCTGTATGAGAGGGAAGCTTGCATTGCTGCTCTCCACCTGCAGGCATATGCAGCAAGCAAAGAAATAGAGAATCCCTATTTGACATTTTTAAGGAATCGCAAATAAGGACTCGCTATTACCTATGCATGATGCAGAATGTGAAAAAATAAAGAATCAGTAAACATCGCTAAATACATTAGCGATTTCAAAATAAAGAATCGCAAATGTAAAAAACATATATTATCGCAATTAGCGAGCTCGCTAATTGCGAGATTGCAAAACTACAGAGTCGCATTGGGAGCAGGCTGATTACCTCACAACCAGGAAGTCAATCAGCCCATGCTGCTTTCTGTGCACAGAGGAATTGAGAGCCAGAAGCAGAGTGTTGGGGGAGAGAGTTAAAAATACAAACTGTGGTTTGCTGACAGCTGAAGACAGCAACATGTCCCAGAAGAGGGTCCAGTGGCCAGGAAGAGAAAGTTAAAGTGTAGTGAGAGGGAACTCAAGTACCTCATTGAGGAGGTGGCAAAGAGCCATGATAATTACTAAAAGTACCTGAAGCAGAAAAAAGAAGAATATGGAACAGGATCAAGAACAAAGTTAATGCTGTGGAGGGTGACACATTGCAGCATAGAAGACTTAAAGAAAAGATGGTACGACCTGCGAAGCCGTGCCAAGGAGCGGATGGCACAAAGGCTTTTAATGTGGCACAACATTAGCACCAACACAAAATAATTTTGCACTGTTTCACATCACAGATGCTGCAGAAGTAGACACTGATGACAGAGAATGTGGAGACAGCACATAGGCTACTGAAGAGGCTGCCGTGTCGACACCTGTGACACCACCAACCATACCCCAGGCACTTCCAAGATGCAGGGTGACAGTCACACCTCTGCAGCCAATGGAGACAGATCAGGATCATGAAACAGCTCCTGAGACAAGCCAGCCTATTGTGAGCCCCACAACTACACCTCAGGCCCATGTACGGATGAGTCGAATACGCAGGTCAAGGGCCCGCATCGGGGCACAGGAGGCAGAAACTCCCAATGTGTGGGGTGGCGTGGAGTCCCAGATGATGAGGGTGCAGCGCCTGCAAGGCGGGTTGATGAGACATACGCTAAGCATGCCGGGCACTTATATACAGTCTTGGTACCCTCCCAGTGGTTGCTGGCAAAGCCTGCTGGTACCTGTAGTGCCTGCAAGTGTTCCTTCAGTGAGGTGCTGTGCGCTACCAAGTACATCGATTACAACACCCCAGTGGGTTTGCGAGAGGTCACGCTCCTCCTGGCTGCACCATAATTCTCCCAGTACGGCCTCCTGTCCTGACGAACACCATCTGGCGTCACCTTCGGGCCGCTGCGATGCGGCGGGGCTGGTCCACGGCTGGGTCAGCCGTAAAACATTTCACCAAACAGAGTTACCCCCTTGGACCAGCACACACACAGGAAGGTTAATTTAATCAGTTTATTTACAGGAAGCTGCAACCCGGAAACGCAAGCACTCCGCACAAAGTTCAATTGCCTGACGCGTTTCGTGAAAGGTATTCACTTTTTCAAAGGCGGGTTGATGAGACATACGCTAAGCATGCCGGGCACTTATATACAGTCTTGGTACCCTCCCGGTGGTTGCTGGCAAAGCCTGCTGGTACCTGTAGTGCCTGCAAGTGTTCCTTCAGTGAGGTGCTATGCGCTGCCAAGTACATCGATTAAAACACCCCAGTGGGTTTGCGAGACTTCACGCTCCTCCTGGCTGCACCATAATTCTCCCAGTACGGCCTGCTGTCCTGACGATATATATATATATATATATTCACTGAAAAAACCATGGGTTATAGACCATATATAGTTAGGAATTAGCATTTACAAAACCTTATTTTACTCACACAAAACCATTGAAATTCCATATATAGTTAGTTGCACTAACTATATATCGCGCACCCGCAATCCACTGCTGATCATGTCACATATTACATCATTCATGACATGGTCAGTGACATCACTGATGACATCACTGATGACATCTCAAATGACATCACTGATGACATCACTGATGACATCATCCAGTGACTGTGTGTTTCTGTAAAGTTTAAATATGTTTTACATATTGAAAAATGAGTAGATGTAGAAGTGTCTAAATAAAAGATTTAGTAGGTGCGTGACTGACTGTATGAGTGAGTGATTAAATGTGTCTCACTGAGTGCATGGGTTAGTGACTAAACTGTCTTAATTTGTGCATCATTATGTCTGTTGTTCTGTAAACTGCTGCATGTGTTGATCAGTAGCTATATGAGTAACTATATGGGTTATTGATTGATTGTCCAAGTATTTGTATGGGAGACTGAGTGTGTGTGTGGCTGGCTGAGAGATGTGTGACTCTGTGCAGATCAATGTGTTCTTGTATCAATGATTGTATAAGAGAGTAAGAATGTGTTAGTATATATTTGAAAATGTAAGGTACTCTATGTTTAACTGTATAGATTAGAAAATGGAAGTGTGATTGATTCTTTACAGGACTGACTAGGTGTGTCAGTAACTCCATAGATGAGTGGCAGAGTGTGAGTGTCTGTATAGGTGTATGAGTGCATATGATAGTGTTGTAAAGATGAGTGATTGTATGTATGAATGATTGTATGGGTGAATGAGTGAATGTGTGTGTAGACATAGGAATCAGTGAGTGCGTATGTAGTAACTAGTATTGGTGTGTCAATGGTTTAAAAAATTATATTCTGTATTTAACACTGGGTGTAACAGAGGTTATATTAAAGTGTGAGGAGATGCATTGTATTGTCACATGAATGATATCATCAGTGATGTGACCATTGATGTCAAATGAGATGTCATCAGTGATGTCATCAGTGATGTCATTTGAGATGTTATCAGTGATGTCATTTGAGATGTCATCAGTGATGTCATCAGTGATGTCATTTGAGATGTCATCAGTGATGTCATCAGTGATGTCATTTGAGATGTCATCAGTGATGTCATCAGTGATGTCACTGACCATGTCATGAATGATGTAATATGTGACATGATCAGCAGTGGATTGCGGGTGCGCGATATATAGTTAGTGCAACTAACTATATATGGAATTTCAATGGTTTTGTGTGAGTAAAATAAGGTTTTGTAAATGCTAATTCCTAACTATATATGGTCTATAACCTATGGTTTTTTCAGTGAATTTCAATGGTTTTTTATTAGCAAATATCAAAAGCTTTAAAATGTCAAGTACGTGGTAGGTAAAAACATTTTCGTGTTTATGCACGCTGATGTGCTTTCAACGCTGCCCCCCGTCTTTTCTTTTAGGAGTATTCTCTCTTTGCAGATAGTGAAGGGTAGGTAACGCAGGCCTTTGCCCCCGTTGTAATCCGTCGTACCTGCTTCCCTCTCCATTTGATTGATTGTTATCCAAGCATTTACTGTTTTGGAATTGGTTCTCTTTGGTTCATTCTCTATTTACAAACAAGCACAGAGTCGCAATACTCTGTTTAGTCTTTGCAGATAGTGAAAAATCGTTAGAAAAAACAAAAGGATCAAGCAAAATCAGTAGGCCACTAATGGGATCTCTTTTTGACCTCGCTAAAATAGAAACATTAGGAACAACCCCTCATGAGAAATATGAAACTAGTGAGAGGAACCGAGCTCGACGCCATGATGGCTGCAAGACAGCTCGGCTCCGCCGCCCACCCCGCCCAAAATAACGACAAACCCTATGCAAATATTAAAAATATATACAACACACCAGCAAAGTAACAGGGTAAAACGTTTTATTAAATAACTATTTACATGGCAGCCTGCTGCAACATCGATCCAAATGCATGCCGCCGTTCCCGGGATTTCTCCCCGACTACTCTGCGGCCTATGAGATGGAGAGGCCGGGGCATTGACTAGGCGGGGCCTCCGGCCGCAACCACAGCGCCAACGATCGCTGCTGACGGAGGGGAGCCTTGCCGGTGAGACCACTGATCTGAAGAACCGCTGCCTGCGGTGCCTCCATGAGCCGCTTGACGGAGGCCCCCGAGGGGCGGTGTGGTGGCGCGGACTCGGAGGGGGCGCATGGCTCCTGCCCCCTCCCCAAGTATTGTTGCCCTGGTGTGGCCTGAGATCACCCCCGACATTGGCGGCCGGCTCCCGGGGTCCGGCGGAACCTTTCGCCTTTTGGTAACTCTTCCATTCTGGACCTTGTCCCACAATCCGTTTGACCTGAAGACACGTCCTGCGGTGCCCTGGTCCGACCATCACATATACCTGCACCAGGAGACAGCGTGGGGTGCACTGGAAGGGAGAGGCGGCGCGAACGAGCCTCCCCCACCTCCCCAGGTGGAGGTTTCTCAGCTGCACCCCAGCGCTTCACTCGACATAGGCGGCCGGCTCCCAGGGTCCGGCGGAACTTTTAGCCTTTTGGTGACTCTTCCATTCTGGACCTTGTCCCACAATCCGTTTGACCTGAAGACACGTCCTGCGGTGCCCTGGTCCGACCATCACATATACCTGCGCCAGGAGACGGTGTGGGGTGCACTGGAAGTGAGAGGCGGCGCGAATGAGCCTCCCCCACCTCCCCAGGTGGAGGTTTCTCAGCTGCACCCCAGCGCTTCACTCGGCAGCTGAGTTACGCCCACTCTTGCGGCACAGTGCCTCGCTCGGCCAGCTGAGTTGCGCCTGCTCTTGCTATTACAGCGTCTCACCCGCCATCCGACTGAATTGCACCCACTCTTGCGGTACAGCGACAGGCGGCTGCCACGGAGCTCACGAAATGGTGGTCGGCTCCACAGACTTGGGCCTGGCCTGCAAGGATGGCTCTGGGCAACCCTGGAACTCGGACGCTTGACTGCTAGGGCATGGGCCCCATTCCCAAAAGCGTTCCCTCAGCCTTGAAGATTCTACAAGAGTCACCGGGCCCCCGACTCCCGCAGACTTCCGGTGGGGAGCGACTGCCATGATTGCTCGCGGAATGGCCACGACGTAGCCACGGGGTGCTCTCATGCTGACGCCAGCTTCAGTCTGAAACATCCAGAAACACTGTAGTATCGCGTTGTCGCGTAATGCGTCATATGACGCGCCGCGTTAGCGCACCCGATGCGGGAAGCGAGGCGCGAAGCGCAGCTTCCCGGAAGCGATCCGGGGCGCGGCGCGGAGCGCGTAACGTAAGCATAACAGGTCATGTGACTTGTTAATAAAAATTTTCATTGGTTCATTTCACTTTTGGTTTCCTAATGATGTAAGGCTAGGTCATGTGACCTAAAAATGACACTTTTCATTGGTTTAGAACTATTTTTTGTCCCAAATGATGAAAACCCCTCCTTGTTTCCTCACTCTGACTTTCATCTTTGTGAGAGGAAGACCTACAGTGCCTCGCTCGGCCACCTGAGTTACGCCCACTCTTGCGGCACAGTGCCTCGCTCGGCCAGCTGAGTTACGCCCACTCTTGCGGCACAGTGCCTCCCTCGGCCAGCTGAGTTACGCCCGCTCTTGCGGCACAGTGCCTCGCTCGGCCAGCTGAGTTACGCCCACTCTTGCGGCACAGTGCCTCGCTCGGCCAGCTGAGTTACGCCCGCTCTTGCGGCACAGTGCCTCCCTCGGCCACCTGAGTTACGCCCACTCTTGCGGCACAGTGCCTCGGTTGGCCAGCTGAGTTACGCCCACTCTTACGGCACAGTGCCTCGCTCGGCCAGCTGAGTTACGCCCGCTCTTGCGGCACAGTGCCTCGCTCGGCCACCTGAGTTACGCCCGCTCTTGCGGCACAGTGCCTCGCTCGGCCAGCTGAGTTACGCCCACTCTTGCGGCACAGTGCCTCGCTCGGCCAGCTGAGTTACGCCCGCTCTTGCGGCACAGTGCCTCACTCGGCCGGTTGAGTTTCCCCTGCTCTTGCGGCTACAGCGTCTCACCCGCCATCCGGCTGAATTGCACCCACTCTTGCGGTACAGCGACAGGCGGCTGCCACGGAGCTCACGAAATGACGGTCGCCTCCACAGACTTGGACCTGGCCTGCAAGGATGGCTCTGGGCAACCATGGAACTCGGACGCTTGACTGCTAGGGCATGGGCCCCATTCCCGAAAGCGTCCCCTCAGCCTTGAAGATTCTACAAGAGTCACCGGAGCCCCCAACTCCCGCAGGCCTCCAGTGGGGAGCGACTGCCATGATTGCTCGCGGAATAGCCACGACGTAGCCACGGAATGGTGGTGCTCTCATGCTGACGCCAGCTTCAGTCTGAAACATCCAGAAACACTGTAGACTACCAATTCAATCAGTTCCGGTGGAGCCCCAACGTGACCCGGTAGGGAAGAACTTGCCCTCCCCTCTTTTACTGATGGTTCTTGTTGCCTGTCCCTTCTGTTGTCATTTAACGGAACTTTTTGGACTACTCAAAGGGGTTCTGGTCCGACCGCTGCTTGGTTGAGACATTTTGACTATATTCTGGACCTGCCTGGCCTCGCCCAAAATGACCAGACATCCCTCACTTCCAATTACCGCATACACTCCTTTATCAATATCTTCTTTGATGTTCCTCTTGAATATGTAATTTTGTAGAACATCATACAGACAAACATTCTCGAGGTGACTGCTTCTATTTGGATAATATGTATCCCACATGTTGGCAACTCCTTGATGTGTACTGGTTGCTCAGCCTTGATATCACGAGATATGTATGCAGTTTTGGAGCACATGGCTGGCGGGGACGGGTACTGATTGAACATTTGGACATCCATATTGATATTAAGTTCTGATGTATTATTGATTACTGTACTATTAAAAATTCGAATTAACGTTACTCATGGTACTTGCCCGGAAATGTATATCTAGAAAATTTCATTGTAACTGGTCCTGTCGTACTTTGATTATAAAATTAACGTCCACCGATTCCGCAACTGTTAGACACCTTAATTCCTGCAACCTAATGGCCCGCCCGTTACGTTTTTCTACAGTGTAAATGTCCCCTCATCATATACGATTCCAGTTTCCTCCGTGGCCAGCCCACGTGGTTGTAGGCCCGTATTTGTATACTGACATTTTTGCAATAAACAGTTTTCGAAGGAAGTATGGAATCAGCGTCATAACAATCGTCTAGGTTGGTTGGGTTTTTGAATAATGGCTGTTATTTCCAAACAATAGAAAACAGATAATGCAGACCCTTTGCCTGAATTTTGGATTGATTGAAATTTGTATCCGTCACACCTGCCCTTTTTCCAGAATTGTTAGAAAATGGTCGACCGTAGCTTAAGGTATCTGCCGAATGTAAGGTGTGGTATTTTGTCCCATAAAATACGACTAATTGAGAAACAAATACACGAAGAGGAAACTCGAATTTAGAGACAAACAAAATGAAACATTTTTTTGCATCATAAGAAGGGGAGGATATGTTACACAGAAAAATAATGCGAAAGGGATAGCCAAGATTTGTTGTATCACATGTTCCTGCAGCTAGTCTGATACATGATAAGTAGAAGCTTTTTCGTGTTTGCGCGCGCTGACATGCTCTGAATGCTGTATCCCCTCCCCTTTCTTTTCTCCTCTGTAGGTTACATCGGAGTTCCGACTGAAGAATGGAGTGGACATGGACCGCACCGTGCTCCATGTAGGGAAAGACATAGACAAGCGCTGTGAGATATTGCATGGAGTGCAGACCATCACTGGGAGCGTGAAAGATTGAATGGTATGAATGTGCGCATGGGCCCTGATTTGTACGGTTTGAATGAGTATGTGTGGCGCACGACTGGGTCACTAAAAGAATGCTTTTTGTATGACTGAGGCAGTGATCGAACGGTTAATGGAATGAGAAAAATAAGCCCGAACATGGTATCCGCATGTGAAGGACGAAAAACAATATAGCACTTTCCTTACTTAGGAACGACTCTCTCTGGAGCTAGTGAATGGGAGAGTAGCCTACACCAGAAACTTGATGGGTTATTTCAGTACGACGAACCCGACCCCAACCGATATCCCAAATGTACACCCAAAATAATGCGCACCAGTAAGTCAATTTATGTGCTGACTAAATAAGAGAAGTTAGCTCGGCTCCGCCGCCCACCCCGCCCAAAATAACGACAAACCCTATGCAAATATTATAAATATATACAACACACCAGCAAAGTAACACGGTAAAACTTTTTATTAAATAACTATTTACATGGCAGCCTGCTGCAACATCGAACCAAATGCATGACGCTGTTCCTGTCGAGGTAGCATAGGTGGCGGCCTAGGGGTGGAGGACCGTTGTGCAAATAGCCCGGGGGCGACACCACGCGCAAAGGCCCGTCCCCGCGGTCAGCTGCAGCAGGGCGAGCCTTAGCGTTTCACTCCCCGGTCAGCTGCACCATGACTGCCATTGGCGTTCCACTCGGTTGGATGGCCGGGGACCCGCTCCGGTGGCCGGGGTGAAGAGCGGCTGTTGCTGCGGAACGCTCAAAATGGCGGCCGACTCCCCGGATTTGGGCCTGGTCCACTAGAACGACTCTGGTCTACCCTGGAACTCAAATGAACTGTGGCAGAGCATCCAAAATCCACAAAAAACACCACTGCCAACTCTTCAATAACTTCCATCACCCAGCACCGCATTTCCAAAGGAACAGCATAGCAAGCTTTCGTGGCCTTTAGAGTTTTCGGAAGCAGTTTCCCAAGACCATCACTGCAGCCATTGCAATCCAACAGAGGAACTTTTCCCAAGATCGGCATATTAACTGGGCTGCTGGTGTAATCGGGGCTCTTGCAGCCATTCAACTTAATTGAAGCTTTCACAATGACAAACCGCCCACTGAACTTCGTGCCATGACATTTACTTATAACATTCTGCTGGGTCTTCGCCGAACTGAAGTCTACAAATGCAAAGCATTTCATTCTGCTTGCCTGCTCGGACATGAGCCCCACTCTTGAAGACGTCCTCTCAGTTTTAAAGGTTCTACGAGAGTCGTTGGCCCTCGACTCCCGCGGGCTTCCGATGGGGGCAACCGCCACTGTTGCTCGACTATCCCCCATGGATATACCGCTGCCACGGGTGTCCGCCGCCTTATCCACATCTGGTGCCGTGAGGGAGGCTGATTCAGTGCATCGGCGGAGGGATACGCCTGCTGTCCCGCTCTCCGGAAGTGGCCACAACATTGTCACAGGATGGTAGTGCTCTCATGCTGACGCCAGTTTTTGTCCGAATTACTAAGAGACACTGTAGACTGCCAACTTGATCAGCTCCGGTGGGACCTCAGCTTGACCCGGTAGGGAAGATTTTGCCTCCCTCGCCTTTGAGTCATGGTTCATGCTGCCTGTTCTTTCTGTTGGCGCTAACGAACTTTTTGAACTGCCGAAAGGGATTCTGGTCCTGCCGCTACTTATTGGAGACATTGAACTATACTCTGGACCTGCCTGGCCTTGACCAAAATGGCGCCAGTATGGGAGCGACTTGCAACTCCTTATGACGTTCTAGTTACTTAGCCTTGACGTTATGGGGGATGTATGCGGTCTTTGTGAACATGGCGTGCGGGGAAGGGTACTGACTGGGCATACGAACAACCCTATTGATGTCGATTTTTCATTATTGATTATTGTATTATTAAAGCTTCGAAGTAATGTTACCCATGATACTCGCCCATGTTGTGCGTATGGACGATTTTATTGTAACTGATCCTGTTATACTTTCAATTATAAAATCAACCTTCACTGATCCTGCAACCGTTTGTCACGTTTAGCTTTTTCAATTAAATGGCTCGCTTGTTACATACTCCTATACCCCTGGCTTTTGACCCTTTCCTACGCGCGGTCTGTACTACCGCCCTCGAGCGATCTATGTAATGAACAGACTACCATTGCCGAGACACAAGGGAATGCATCTCAGAGAGATAAGTCAAGTACGTGGTAGATAAAAACATTTTCGTGTTTATGCACGCTGATGTGCTTTGAACGCTGCCCCCCCCCCCCTCATCATTTAGATTACCACCGCCCATTGCACAAAAGCGTACCGGGCGCTCCCCACGCAGAAAAAACGTTTTTTTTGGGGTTTTTTTTGCCCCGCGGGGCCCTTTTAAAGCCTCCACACCAAACCTAGAGGTTGAGGGAGGATCTACTATGGCCCCTTATGGTCATTTCCCCCTTTGTTTTGGCCTCCTCTTGTCTCTCGATCCTACCGAGAGACAAGATGGCGACCGCTCCGGACTGTTTAGAATGTTGACAGACACCGGAGAGCCAATCAGCTTCGCTTCGCGAAGTTCCGTTACGCGTCAAGTACGCGAACCGGAGCGCTACCCGGAGCGCTGTTACAGATATATATTTTTTTTTGAACGTTAATTTATCAAAATCCACTGGAGCACATATATTGAGACCTAGCAAAGGCACATCGGGCTACCAGTCCCTACAATTTTGCCAAGTTTCGTGCAAATCCATTCAGCCGTTCAGGCTAAAAGTGAGGCCAACCGCCCTATGGAAAAATAAATAGGAAAAACGCGTTTTGGGACCCCCCTTTTTTCTCGGCCCCCCCTTGACGAAACCCCCCCAAATTTTTAGGGGCTGCTCAGAAACAAAATGTTCAATTTTCCTGAAAATTTTAGCCAATTCCGTCCACAAACGCCAAAGTTATTAGACATAGAATTTTCAAAAATCCCATAGAGAAAAAATCCTAACTATATATACCTACTGGCGACCGCCAGTAGGTAATATATATATATATATATATATATATATATATATATATATATATATATACATATAAATATATATATATATATATATATATATATATATATATATATATATATATGATTTAAGCAAAAAGCCCTTGAGCTTCGAGAGGGCACACGATGCTGCCTCACACCATCCAGCAGTGCATGCCTCGCCCGTTGCTTGGTTGCTGGCGTCCTTATTTAATTATTGACATCCAACGCATTTCGAGGCTTGGCACTCTCCGTATTCATGGACAAGCTTAACTGAGGGAGTGAAGACTCTGTGCTATATTGGTTCTTTATTAGTGGAACAGAACCGCCCTGAGTGGACGTGGCCTTCTAAATGCCTACTGGCATGCTGGTATACGAAGTCCATGAGGCACAAAGTAAAATAACACCTTAAGTAGGCTCAGTCCCTCAGTTGTATTAGCGCTTTTTAAACAACCTTGAGTAGGTAAAAGATTTCAGCAGCCAAGCACAAATCCCCTTGAGTTAGCGTGCTTCCTGGAAAGGAAGGTTCTTTTCCAAAGCCATTTCTCATCCGACTTCTTAGTCCTGGGAGAAACTGGTGCGTCTCCCCACGGCCAGGGCAGCCGTGCGATAAATGTGATTCAAGCAAAAAGCCCTTGAGCTTCGAGAGGGCACACAACGCTGCCTCACACCATCCAGCAGTGCATGCCTCGCTGTTGCTTGGTTGCTGGCGTCCTTATTTAATTATTGACATCCGACGCGTTTCGAGGCTTGGAACGCCCCGTATTCATGGACAAGCTTAACTGAGGGAGTGAAGACTCTGTGCTGTATTCGTTCCTAAATTAGTGGAACAGAACTGCCCTGAGTGGCGTGGCCTTCTAAATGCCCACTGGCATGCTGGTATACGAAGTCCATGAGGCACAAAGTAAAATAACATATATATATATATATATATATATAAATGATAACTTTCACCCCCGCAATTCACTGCTGATGATCACCAAAGCCTGATGTGAAGCGGTTCCAAGGGATTAATGGACACATAGTATTCTGGGGCCCATACAGGGCTGTATATTTTTCAGCTGTGGCGCTCCCATCCAGGGAATCAACACTTACTACAAATCCCACAATGCAGCGTTCACACTCATTTGAGTTTTTTCAATTAACAGTGGGAATGTTGAGCGCCAAGGACAGTCGAGCCTCTGATGACGAGCAAGCGGCTCAGAAACGTGTCAGGCGAAAAACGACTGAGAGCTGACACCGGCATACTGATGTGTCTTCTACCCGTTGGATTGTGGTGCCGCTCGCGTGCTGCCTCGCCTATATATATATCTATATATATGTCCTTCAAAAGCCCTTGCGCCTCAGATATGCACTCAACGATGCTCGGACCACTTGGCCAGTGTTAGCCTCGATGCAGCTCGCTTCCCCACAGTCCAAAATTAAAATCTGATACTCGACGCGTTTCGAGGCCAACGCCTCTTCATCATGAGTTCACAGATGCACAGAAAACTCGCCTGTTTGGTTTGCTCTTAATTTATTACAAGAGACTGCCCATAGTGGGTGTGGGTTATAGTAAGTGTCTCCCTTTGCATGCTGGTACTTGCAGTTATTCAGGTAAGTTCTCGTCTTAATCCTTTGTAGGTTCCAGGCATCTGTGTGCATTCAACTTATACGTGACAGCCTTTAGTAGGTAAGGACTTCAGGGGCTGCGCGCTATCCTGCGCAAAAGAACATCGTGCTTCTGGAAAGGAATACTGCCTTCCCCAGCCTTTCTGTCCAAAATGGTGCAACACTTCTTACCTCGGCTCAGGCAGCCGCGTATTTCATGTCCTTCAAAAGCCCTTGCGCCTCAGATATGCACTCAACGATGCTCGGACCACTTGGCCAGTGTTAGCCTCGATGCAGCTCGCTTCCCCACAGTCCAAAATGCACACAGATGCCTGGAACCTACAAAGGATTAAGACGAGAACTTACCTGAATAACTGCAAGTACCAGCATGCAAAGGGAGACACTTACTATAAGCCACACCCACTATGGGCAGTCTCTTGTAATAAATTAAGAGCAAATCAAACAGGCAAGTTTTCTGTGCATCTGTGAACTCATGATGAAGAGGCGTTGGCCTCGAAACGCGTTGAGTATCAGATTTTAATTTTGGACTGTGGGGAAGCGAGCTGCATCGAGGCTAACACTGGCCAAGTGGTCTGAGCATCATTAAGTGCACATCTGAGGCGCAAGGGCTTTTGAAGGACATGAAATACGCGGCTGCCCTAACCGTGGTAAGAAGTGTTGCACCATTTCAGACAGAAAGGCTGGAGAAGGCAGTATTCCTTTCCAGAAGCACGATGTTCTTTTGCGCAGGATAGCGCGCAGCCGCTGAAGTCCTTACCTACTAAAGGCTGTCACGTATAAGTTGAATGCACACAGATGCCTGGAACCTACAAAGGATTAAGACTAGAACTTACCTGAATAACTGCAAGTACCAGCATGCAAAGGGAGACACTTACTATAAGCCACACCCACTATGGGCAGTGTCTTGTAATAAATTAAGAGCAAATCAAACAGGCAAGTTTTCTGTGCATCTGTGAACTCATGATGAAGAGGCGTTGGCCTCGAAACGCGTCGAGTATCAGATTTTAATTTTGGACTGTGGGGAAGCGAGCTGCATCGAGGCTAACACTGGCCAAGTGGTCTGAGCATCGTTGAGTGCATATCTGAAGCGCAAGGGCTTTTGAAGGACATGAAATATGCGGCTGCCCGAGCCGTGGTAAGAATCGTTGCACCATTTCGGACAGAAAGGCTGGGGAAGGCAGTATTCCTTTCCAGAAGCACGATGTTCTTTTGCGCAGGATAGCGCGCAGCCCCTGAAGTCCTTCCCTACTAAAGGCTGTCACGTATAAGTTGAATGCACACAGATGCCTGGAACCTACAAAGGATTAAGACGAGAACTTACCTGAATAACTGCAAGTACCAGCATGCAAAGGGAGACACTTACTATAAGCCACACCCACTATGGGCAGTCTCTTGTAATAAATTAAGAGCAAATCAAACAGGCAAGTTTTCTGTGCATCTGTGAACTCATGATGAAGAGGCGTTGGCCTCGAAACGCGTTGAGTATCAGATTTTAATTTTGGACTGTGGGGAAGCGAGCTGCATCGAGGCTAACACTGGCCAAGTGGTCTGAGCATCGTTGAGTGCATATCTGAAGCGCAAGGGCTTTTGAAGGACATGAAATATGCGGCTGCCTGAGCCGTGGTAAGAAGTGTTGCACCATTTCGGACAGAAAGGCTGGGGAAGGCAGTATTCCTTTCCAGAAGCAGGATGTTCTTTTGCGCAGGATAGCGCGCAGACCCTGAAGTCCTTACCTACTAAAGGCTGTCACGTATAAGTTGAATGCACACAGATGCCTGGAACCTACAAAGGATTAAGACGAGAACTTACCTGAATAACTGTAAGTACCAGCATGCAAAGGGAGACACTTACTATAAGCCACACCCACTATGGGCAGTCTCTTGTAATAAATTAAGAGCAAATCAAACAGGCAAGTTTTCTGTGCATCTGTGAACTCATGATGAAGAGGCGTTGGCCTCGAAACGCGTTGAGTATCAGATTTTAATTTTGGACTGTGGGGAAGTGAGCTGCATCGAGGCTAACACTGGCCAAGTGGTCTGAGCATCGTTGAGTGCATATCTGAGGCGCAAGGGCTTTTGAAGGACATATATATATATATATGCACCAAACCCCTCCAGTCAAGAAAGGTGGAGGCCACACAGGGGATTTCTTCAGAGACGTTTTATTGAGACAGCAATGTGGCATGATGCATTTCGGCTGCCTTCAGCCTTCTTCGGATGCCGCTGTAGATCAAAAGTAATGCCCCACCTGCATCCATTTGAAATCCTGCACTCCCCCATTGGTGAGAGTTTCTGACCATCCCCCATCACCTGACCAAAAAACTACGGGAGTGCTGTAAATACTACATCTCCCAGGTGACACCTTGCTGAAACCGATGCTGTCAGGTAATTGACTTGTTGGTTTCAGTCCAGTTGAATAATTGCAGAGCAGGAAAAGGGCGCAGAGTGTCCGATGTTGGAAATGTCTTTTGATGACAGAACAAAACTCTCCCTCGAGTCCCCATAACACCCCAACCTCTAAGATAAGTTTCAACTGGGCCACGAACAGGAAATCAATGCAACCTACTCCTCATAGAATCACGAGCTACGGGAGTGCTGTAAATACTACATCTCCCAGGTGACACCTTGCTGGAACCAATGCTGTTATATACATATATATATATATATATATATATATATATATATATATATATATATATATATATATATATATATATATATATATGTATATATATATATATATATATATATATATATATATATATATATATATATATACATTACGGCGATTGCCAGTAGGTAGTTATGGTTAGAACCTAGTTTACATAGGAGAAGCATTTTTTGATTTGCTAATAACTTTTTCGTCGTTTGATGAATCTTTGCGAAATTTCCCCTCAAAAAAGTCTATCCAGGTCAGCTCCTATCCTGAAAGTTTGGGGTGATTCGTCAAGCGGGGGCTGAGAAACAAGTGGGTCTCAAAATGCGTATTCCCCATGTTAATTTCTATAGGAAATTTTGAGACAGGTGACCTTTTTTTAAATGGTGTAAATACATTCAGTAGTTTTTGAGAAATTAAAAAAATAAGAGTAAAAAAATCAATTTCCCATAGGAAACTTTGGGCAAGGCTACAGCCGAAACTACTGAACGCAATTACCCCAAATTTGGCAAAAAGGTAGAGCTTGGTTCAGAAAGCGACCTTTTTTTAAATGGTGTAAATACGTTCAGTAGTTTTTGAGAAATTCAAAACATAAGAGTAAAAAAATCAATTTCCCATAGGAAACTTTGGGCAAGGCTACTTCCGAAACTACTGAACGGAATTACCCCAAATTTGACAAAAAGCTAGTGCTTGGATCAGAAAGCGACCTTTTCTTAAATGGTGTAAATACGTTCAGTAGTTGCTGAGAAATTAAAAAACATAGACGTTTCGATATCTAGGGATGCGGTGGAGTCGTGACCCTTCCCGACCACGAGCTTCATTCTAATTGGCTGTCAACACTCCAAACCAGGAAGTGTTGAAAAAAGCATTTGTTTTAAAAATTCAGAGCAAATCACGCTGGGGTCGTGAATTCCGCCATAATTGTTTAAAAACTATGAAGCGCGGGTTCCCGCGTTTTATTCTAATGAGGCCCCTGGGTGGGTTTGGTCCAGGGGGCATTTCTTAAAAAATAATAATAGCGGGGCCCTGCTTGGGAACCCCCCCAGTCCTGGGTACCACCACCCCCGGGGTTTCACTCATGTTGAGAGGAGGGCACGCGGTCCGCCTCCTGGAGCCCGTGATGGCTCTGGGGACCGCCACCCCCCAGGGCCGGCTCTAACAGTGTTCCTGGGTGCCCACCCCCGGTTCACTGCTGTTTGCTATGACAGGGTGGGAGCCACGCGGCTCCCACCCACTTGCTTTAGTTTTGGAAACGAGAGCTGGGAAACCTGCTTTCACTTGCAAAATGCAAAGCTGATTGCTTTTTCATGCATGTCAGCAGCTCCCCGTTTGGAAAAGCAATGCCGGCAGGACGTGGGGAGCTGCAAGGACCATGGGTGCATTGGGACTCTGCCCACGGTCCCCAACGGTGAGGCCAGGCACCGGGGGATGGGGTCCTCAGGCCTGATTTGGCCATGAGAGGGGGGCCGACATGTCCCGCTTCTCGTTCATTCTTTTTTTTTTTTTTATAATTAACATGTCAGCATGATTAGGGGGATGGGGTCCCTGAGGAGAATGTAAATTAGTGAAAGTGGAAGTTTAAAAAAATAATTTTTTAGGAGTAGCGACTCTACCGCAGCTCTCAATGCGGCCCCCGTGTGAAGGTGATGGGTGCGCGGCTCTCAGCGTGGCTCTCGAGTACTTCTTTAAGTCTTTCAAACACTGAGGGGTATATTCTCAAGGACACATCGCAGAGTTAATGGCACTTTATCGCAACCAAAATGGTGATAAATTTAACGCACCATTCACAAGCTGGAGCAAACAGCCCATATCACCAGTTTACCAGCGATAGCAGCCTCAAAAAGCAGTGTCACGGATGACCCCGGCAAATATTGGTAATGAGATGTAGAGTAGGCATTCCCGTGCAAAAAGCAGCAAACACATCACTTCGCAAGTTTCTCAACCACCAGCAAGATTGTCGAAGTGAGTACAAAACAGGGGATAAGGTGGGTTAGTAGCAGAAAGTGTACACCTGCTCTGAGCTGATGAAAAGTCGGACTGCAACCTGTAACTTGATAGGGAGCCCAGCCCAGAGCCACACCTGAACGACAACGGATGCAATGGAGCCAATGATCATGCAGCTCGGACACCCAACACTGCTCCGACACCCCCGCACCACCAGCCCCTCGTCCGCCATCCCCCTTCACCCCCTCCACAAACAAATGTGACAGCAACTTTAGGAAATCTGGAACGTAACAAATTGGCTGATGTCGCACAATTATAATTAAGAAGATGCATGTGAGGTTGGACAAACAAGAATCGCAGTCATCTATGGATTTACATATAAAACATTTTATGTAAACAAAACAACAAAATAAAAGTAGGTACAGGCATGGCGTGTCATCCCTCAACAATTTGTAAATCACAGCCTGCAAGAAAAAAAGAAAGATAAGATTGTGCGGCATGCGTCCATCAAAGGAGAGAGAGAGTGAGAGAGAGGAATAGAGAGAGAAAGAAAGAAACAGTGAGAGAGAGAGGAAGACAGAGAAAGAGAGAAAGAGAAAGTGAGGAAGGGAGAGGGAAAGAGAGAAAGAGTGAGATACAAGGAAGATAGAGAGAAAGAGAGAAACAGTGTGAGGAAGAGAGAGAGAGCAAGAGTGAGACAGAGAGGAAGAGAGAGAGAAAGAGAAAGAATGAGAGAGAGAGATGAAGAGAGAGAGAAAGAGTGTGAGAGAGAGAAAGGAAGAGATAGAGCATGAGAGAGTTAAAGCGTGTGAGTGACAGAATGGAAGAGATGGAGAAGGAGAGTGAGTGTTAACACTGTGGAGAAAATCCTCACAGCTCACTTTCTGCCACCAGTGTGTCTCCAACCATGTGCCGGAACATAGTGCAGCCCTCAAGTTTAGTAATCTGAAACATAGTATAGAACCAGTAATGGCAGAGTACATACAACTGCACATGCCTAATTGTCTGTTTTGCCCCTGCGCACCCAGGCTGCTGCACCACATCGACCCCGCCACCCAGAGGTGTCTGCCCGCCTCTGCGCACCCAGGCTGCTGTACACCATCCACTCCCACTGCCCAAAGCTGTCTGCCCGCTGCTGTGCACCCAGGCTGCTGCACCCCATCCACTCTCACTGCCCACAGGTGACTGCCTGTTCCTGCGCACCAAGACTGCTGCACGCCATCCACTCCCACTGCCTAGAGTTGTCGCCCGTTCCTGTGCACCCAGGCTGCTGCACCCCATCCACTCCCACTGCTCGGAGGTGTCTGCCCGCTCTTGTGCACCCAGGGTGCTGAACACTATCCACTCCCACCACCCAGAAGTGACTTCCGGCTGCTGCGGAAACAAGCCTCTCTGCTCACCTTCCGCCCACTGGTGAGGGTCCACCACATGCTGTAGCAACCTCCTCAGCCGTTGCGTACATGCGGTCAAGCCGAGCTCACAATTCAAAGTGGGTGTTGATTGCCAGGATGGCAACGCATCATCGCAGGCTGCACACGCGCTCATCTCTGGTGGCACTAACTAAGTGGAACTGAAGTCACCGCCTCGTGGCTGGAAGTCCGTGTCGGGGGGGGTCGTCAATCTGTGAATCACAGCCTGCTAGACAAAAAGCAAGATAAGATTGTGCGTCATGCGTCCATCAAAGGAGAGAGAGAGCGAGAAAGAAAGAGTGAGGGAGAGGAAGAGAGAGAGAAAGAAAGAAAGAGTGAGACCAAAACAGAGAGAAAGAGAGAAAAGTGAGATAGAGAGGACGAGAGAGAGAGGAAGAGAGAGACAAAGAGAGAAATATTGTGAGAAAGAGGAGGAGTGAGAGAGAGAGAAAGAGAAAGAGAGAGAGAAAGAGTGACAGAGCGAGGAAGAGAGAGAAACAGTGAGAGAGAGAGGAAGAGAGAGAGAAAGAGTGTGAAGGAGAGAAAGTAAGATATGGAGAGGGACAGTGAGTGCCCACACTGTGGACAAAATCCTCACGGCTCACCTTTCCGCCACCGGTGTGTCTCCAACCATGTGCCGGGACATAGTGGAGCCCTCAAGCTGCTTACTCATCTAAAACGTAGTTTGGAATCAGTAATGGCAGAGTACATACAACTGTGCAGGCCTAAATTGCTGTCCCGCCTTTGTGCATCCTGGCTGCTGCACCCTATCCACTTCCACTGCCCCAAGGAGTCTGCTCGTTGCTGCGCACCCAGGTTGCTGTACCCCATTCACTCCCACTGCCAGGAGGTGACTGCCCGCCGCTATGCACCCAGGCTGCTGCACCCCATCCACTCCCTCTGCCTGGAGGTGATTGCCCCCCGCTGCGCAAACAAGCCTCTCTGCTCACCTTTTGCAACCTGTGTGTAGAAAGGAGTGCCTACCACGTGCTGCTGCAAGCCCCAAGCCCGGGGCCCATGGACAGGGCACCCTGTATATCATGCAGCCCCGCTCTGCAGGCCACCACGTCTCACATTAGGTGCTGTATCTTGATTTCACCATGGCAGAGGACATACCAGTGCACCCAGCTTTTCATTACAGACTGCATCCGCTCAGCCCTTGCGGTGCGACTAACTCTGTGACCAGCAGGCCGACGCCACGTGGCGGTAGGCCTGCGCTGTCTGATGGCTCAGGCCTACACTGCGGTCCAGCAGAGCACACAAAACCTGGGCTGTCCAGACCGATTGGACAGGCCATCACCGCAGGCTGCACATCCACTCAGCAGCAGCAGTTACGGTAACTGTACCTGTGCCGGCCGCAGTACATTCAGTGCAAGTAACTCTGAAATGGCATAGAGCATGTGCGCCCGGTCTTTTTTATTAGCAGGGTCACGTGTCCTGTGATGCCTGTGCTGGATGGGTGTGGTGTGGGTGTATACCCACCGTGAGGGGATGGCTGTGGCGTACTGACAACTAGACTGTGACCAGCAGATCACTGCAATGAAAACCTGGGCTAAGTAGCATTGTTGTGCTTCCCTGTAAGTGTAAGCGTAATGGGCTGGCGTATGCCAGTCCTGCGTGAGGCTGTGAAGAATGACTCCAGAGCTATGGGCATGGCTCCGACCTGGGCTGTATGAGGAATCAAATGATGCAGTGTCCCTGTTGTAGTGCTGCCGTCAACCGGGTTGCAAGCGCCAATGTGTCACTCTGTGAGCCAAGTCCCACAACATGGCCAACATAGAAGGTATGGGGAATCACTGACCCTACATTCATCCATAGTTCCACACATGAAAGATTGTGGACATGACACATCTGTCTGGATATGAATGTGTATTGCACATTCAATGGAGTGTCGCAGCTGTAGCAAAACAGGACCATGCAAAGTTCAAGTTTCAGTTTTTGGCACATGGAGGGCAGCCAATTACAGACAAGCTTGTGTTCGGGGTTAGGCTGCGCCAACATATGTACTTCTACAATCACTCCGCCAATTCCCAAGCACTTATAAATTCACTATATACTCTCCTTCCAGTACTCTAATGTTCTAGTGTCTGCGCACGTACTTGTACAATGGCAGAGACAAAGTTACATAACCGAAGTTTTCCCCACTGCCAAAGGTAACATGGTTGCATACGCTGTCCACAGCACAATGTAATGTTCTAGGGCCCAGGGGCAGCATCTTGCATACATACTGAACACATGGACACAGATAGATAGTGGAACTGGGTACGTGCACATGCGCTCAACTCCTTTTTATTACCGGGGTCATATGTCCAGTGACGTCTGTGCTGGATGCGTGTGGGGTGAGTGTAAGCCAGCCCTCCGGGTATGGTTGGTGCTGGCAACATGTACAACAGCAATCTTTGGATCAGACACAGAGATTCAATAATAAAGGGTCAATGATTTGTCTGCACTAAGGTAGGGGCAGCAGATGTGATATAATACACAAAAGATTTTTTTTTTTTATTAAATTCACAGCAATACATGGATACATCATAAAAATGAAAATCAGAACATTATATAAGCGGTATATACTATAAGACATAATTCATCAATCAAAGGAAGGAATAGTCAGTGCTGTACATATGCCAAGTAAAGTAATGTATAGTAATCAATGTAAATCATTATTAACAAATACCATTCATATTTAGATACTATCTCAATCCTCATAATAAGCTGAGAAGGCACCCCAGGTTTTCATTCCCATTTTCTTTTTCCTCCTTGATCCACTAATCGAAAAAAGCCCCATTCCAATTTATATAAATTATACATTCTTGATTGCCATTGTTGGTAGAGAGGCGGCCTTTCCTGAAGCCGCTCCGTAGCAATACATAATCGTGCGACAGTCATAGAGAAAAAAATAAAGTGACGATAAGGATATAAACTTTCCAAGGGGGAATCAATGGGAATTTACCCCAGTAACAACATAGCGGGGGAAATTGTTACGGGAATGTTAAGAACTAAAGAAATTAATTTTTCAATTCCTCCTATAAATCCATAAAGCCTAGGGCAGGAGTAAAAAAATATGAGTACTATCTGCATGATCAGCTTTGCATCGGAAACATTTGCCATCAAATCCCCCACCCCACTTAGCCATGCGTTCAGGAGTATAATATAAGTCAAACAAAGTTTTAAAAAATTGAGCTTTTAAATTTGCAGACATTAGTGCCTCTTTTGACAGTAAAAGAAGATCTTCCACCACTATATCTGAGTCTCCTAAATTATTGGCCCACTTTGCCCCCACTTTCTCCAGATCATCTATTTTCCCCCTGATAATATTCGATACAAAAAGCCTATTTTCACCTGTCTATTAATCCCCTCAATGACTGGGTTAATTTGTAGGATTAACTTCTGTCTTAAAAAAAAATCCCGTATTTGCAGAAATTAAAAAAAATAAACTCTGGGGAAAGAAAACTGCTCTCTCAGCTCGTCAAAGGATTTACATGTGCCATCTTCCAAACAAAAGTCACCCAACCACCTCACCCCCTTTTCCTGCCAATTTTGTGACATTCCATCCGAGAATATCATAGGCAATATCCTCGATGCTTTTATGGGTGTATAATATGAAAACTTGCCAATAGCCATTGTTCTGGCTAGCCATCTCCAAGTCTTATAAGCACCCAATAACACCTTAAAGCGGGTTCGCTTATAATAGCTGCCATCTATTTCAATAAATAGGCTCTGCTTCGCGCAGGGCCCTAACAAAATTTCAAATATAGATGGGTGATTAAGCATATACTTAGTCGGTACCCCTGTTAACAATATCCTCATTTTTAATAAAAAGCAAACTACATAATAAAGAAAAAAATCTGGAACCCCTAGCCCTCCCCTCCCTGTAGGTAACATCATATGCTTCATTGCCCGCCTTGGCTTTCCGGGACTTCAAATAAATTTTCCACATAAAGATTGCAGAGCCTGTATCCTATGTTTAGGGAATTCCAAAGGAATGGACCTGAACAAATATAAAACTTTGGGCAGGATATTCATTTTTATAATATTAGTACGCCCAATGATGGTAAAGTACATTCATTCCCACCTCCCAAGAGACACCTTACTTTTGGCGTATACATCATTCCAATTGGAATCAACCAATTCCGTCATGTTAGCTTTAATAAAAATCCTCAAATATATAACCTCTTTAACCACTCTATCGTCTTCCCATGATAAAGCTTCAGAACAAAGAATCTGAGTCTTCGATTCGTTCAATTTATACCCCGTTGCCCTTCCAAACTCCTTTCCAAGCCTCTCAATCTCTACAATAGCAGTTCCCGGATTGACAGTTACCACAGCGATATCATCCGCATACGCGAAAACAGAAAATGCATAATCAAAAACAATAAAAGGGGGGATAAGTATATTCTGATTTAGTTGTTCTATAAAGGGATTAATATACAAAGCAAACAATAACGGAGAGCAGGGACATCCTTGTTGAGTCCCTCTAGTAATATTTAAAATGTCTGAGAGTAGACCCATGGCTGATATCCTGGCCGTCGGTGTGAAATAGAGTGATTTCATTGCAATAATAAATTTCTGTCCAAAACCCATTTTAGTTATAAGCCTCCAAAAGTAGCCCCAATGCACCCGATCAAACGCTTTTTCTGCGTCAAGCAAAAAAACCGCTAATTCCCTGTTATTCACGGCCGCGGTATCAAATAACGTGATAACTTTGTTTATATGATCTACCGTACCTCTTTTAGGTACAAAGCAATGCTGTTGCCGGGAAACTAAAGATGTTATGACTTCAGACAAGCGATTGGCCAGAATCTTTGAATAAATTTTATTATCGACGTTTAATAAAGATATCGGCCGATAAGATCCCACCATATCCGAAGCTTTGCCTTACTTACAGAATACCGCGATGGTCGCTTCTGACCAGGTAGTGGGTGGGCTTCCCTTCTGTGCCGACTGCATTACAACCAATAATTCATCTTTAAAATTGTTGAAAAACTGTTTATAAACTTCCGCGGGGATTCTGTCAGGACCTGCTGCCTTACCAATTGCCAAACTCTTTACAGCCAATTCTAGCTCAGTCATCGTTATCGGAAGGTCCATCTGCACAGCAGTCATAGGGTCTAGAACTTTCAGACCCAATTCCAGCCTATCGCTCCATTCAGTAGCCGTAGCAGATCCGCCTTCTTGAGTGTATAAATCAGAATGAAACTTCTGGAATATGCTAAGAATCTGCTGCGGCTCCGAGTGCGATACCCCCTGGCTATCCCTCATTGCCTTGATGTTCCTAGCTGACTCCTTCATCCGTAATCTGACCGCAAGCCTTCTCCTAATTTTCTCACCAAACTCATAACTTTGCATTTTAGATGTTAAAAATTTTCTTGCAATCTCCGAGCTCCAAAAACCAAGAATGTTAGCTCTGGCCTTTGCCACCTTATTTTCAGCCTTCCATAACTCTTTCCTGCCACTACCTACTTCCCTCGTTAATAAAATCTCGGCCTGTGCTAACTGATCAAATAACATATCAAATTCTTTTTTAAATGTCTTTTGCTGCCTGATTGAAAAGCTAATACACTCACCCCGGAATCCTGCTTTAAATGTGTCCCAGACTGTACAAACATTAGCAGTTCCTTTATTATATCTAAAAAAGGACTGAATCCAGCTGTCCATATGGACTTTAAATTCCCTGTTCAAACCCAGCTTTCGATCATATGAAAAGTTAGAGCGTTTTGTGTTCAGATGTGATCCTGGGATAAGTTTTAATTGCTGCCCCTTCCAATATATTATCGGGCGCAAAAAAATAATACAATCTGACCAGTTTCTTATGTCGATGCGAATAAAATGTAAACCCTTTATCTTCCCCCCTGAGTCGTCCCCATGCATCAACTAAGACTTGATCTTGCAATAGATTAACAAGAGCTTTGTATACTCTTGGTTTCCGGCCTTTATAATTTCCATATCCATCCTGTATTGCATTGTTCGATAAATTTATATTCACATCCCCACAAAACACTATTGGTTGCGAAAAATTGTCCAATTCTAAATTAATTTCATTCAGTGCAGCAGGGTCATCCAGATTGCCTCCGTAAATTGTACATAGTGTTAACTGTCTTCCTTCAACCTTAAGCTCTACAATAGCCCACCGCCCATTTTTATCCACTAGTTTCCTACCAATATTTGCAAAGTTTTGTTTAACAAGGATAGCTACTCCCCTTATCATACTAGACTGACCAGACGCAGCCGCTAATGTAAAACCCAGTTCTTTTAGCATTCCCCTTTTTGACCAGGGAATGTGAGTCTCTTGTATACACACTATGTCACGTCGAATATACCAAAATTCCGCAGCAACCTTTTGTCTTTTAATATTATTATTCAGCCCAGACACATTCATTGAACAGATTCTAACCCCTTTACTCGCTATTGCATTTATACAAATCCATAGTCTGCCCCCATCTATCAACCACCCATCCAAACAGGATCAAAAATAATGAAGATGCTAGAGCAATCTTTTTATTTTGTCTTTCCATCACATTTTCTCCATATAATTTGCTGTGAACTCTTTATTCCCATGTTTTTACCCCACACACAACCCCAAGTGCCCCCCTCACCCCCCCTACCCTGCCCTGCTGACCCCCCCACCTACCCCACCCTTCCCTTCTCCCTTAATAGAGGCTTTAGGACTTATGGTCCTGTGATGCGAGCTTACCCCCATCCCCCTGTCGTCCCCCTCAGGGTGTCACCCTTCAAGTCTTTCCCATACTAAATCCCAATGCTCCCGGTGAAAACCAAAACATTTTAGAAACAGCAAAAAGAAGTTAGCATACAAACACTACTGGCTCTTACTATCTATATTCTATTTTCTATTGAAATTCCGTGATTATATCTCTTGCAGATTACAGCGAGACCATGAATTCTTTGGCAGCACTGACAGTTGTAAAAAATCTAGTGCGTTCCCTGTGTATAACTTTTAATTTAGCTGGGAACGTCAGATAAACCTGCACCCCTTTTGCCTGAAACTCCGGTATTAGCTGCCTTAGTTGCCATCGTAATTCTACAGATTGTTTACACAAATCGGGTCTCACAAAAAACTCACAATCTGAAGCACAACATTTTTTATCTGGTCGAGCCTTGATAAATATCTCCTCACGGGCCTGGAAACTATTAAAAGCCACTAGGATGGCTCTTGGCTTCTGATCACGCTGGTTGACTTTGAATAGGAATCTGTGGGCCCGCTCCACCTCCCGATCCCAGTCCCATTTGGTTACTTCTGGCATTGCTTTTTTTAGAAGCGTGACGATGAACCCTCTTGTATCAGACCCCTCTTTCCCTTCGGGTTCTGCAAAAATCTCAGATTGTTTCTGCGAGAGCAATTCTCAATGTCAACAAGTTTCCAGTTAATATCATCCTTAGTAGCCATATGCAGGTCAATAATCTTTTTTTGCTGAGCCACCTCATCTTCTAAAGACGAGATACGCGATTCTGCCTCCGTTGCCCTTGCCAAAAACTCAGAATGTGATTTCACCAAACGTCTTACAGAATTGTGCAGCTTTTTGCATGAGTTTTGTACTCTTAAACTATCCTCTCGTGTCTCCTCCCTATTTTGCATCATCGTGTGATAAATCAGGCCAAGTGATATGTCCTCCCACTCTGAGCCAAAAGTAGCCACTGCGCCTTCCGTGCCATCAAGTTCTTTTTGAGCACCATTATCCTTGTCTATCGCGCCCAATTGTAGCTTACGAACAGTGCCAGTCTCTGCACCCTCTGTCTCCATTAGATCAGTGTTCATGGTGCTGCTATGATCACTACCTTCATCCAACCTGCCATCCTCCATACTCATGCGAGTAGCGTACAGCTCAGCCAAATCCTCCGAAGACAACATAGAGCGGTCAGACAAAGAGTAAAAATCAGAAGAATCCGTCTCCCCACTAGCAATAGATGCTGCCCCATCATTACTTGGCAGATTTAATACTATAGCCAGGTTGCCATCATTTTCCTCCACTGCTGTCGGTAAAGCGTTAATGTTTAACATCGAAGGAGTCAGGCCTGCCACATCCTGAGCCTTGTTGTAAATAATTTTGTCCACCCTAAGCATGGAAGGGTATACTCAGACATGAGTCCCTTGCTCATTGCACCATCAGGATTCAAGCAAGCCGGGCCGAAGACGGCTGTAATGCCAGAAACCGGTCCCCGGAAGCTTGTTTCCTTCCCAGTGTAAGAATTGGCTTTTGTAGTTTGGTTTGCCCTGTTCCCATCATGCACTGGGACAGGAACAAACTAATTTGCATACAGCCAGGTTCTGAAACTGGGATGGTGCAATGAGCTAAAAAACCGTGTTGGATCTAGCCCTGATCACTTGACTGGGTGAGAGTATTCTGCTTAATTCAGAGACTCTGTCCCTCACCACCCCTTGTTGTAAATAACATCCTGAATATGGGCATTACTCAGGTTGCTCAGACTCTCCTCTGCATTCGCTCTTACACCGCTCGTTTCAAGTACAGGGGGAGGGAATGTTGTAATGACATCAGCTTGAATAAAAGCAGTCTGCTTATGCCCTCCCCTTCTGCCCCCTGACCTCCAGATACCATTACCATTAGCGGAGTCTCAGTCTGATTACTAAGCCGTGGTTTTTCTGTTTCCTTAGATTTCCCAACAGAAAACATCTCAGGTATTTTTTTTCTCAAGCCTGAGCTCGCAGCCTCCCCCTCCTTAGACCGCGCTGCAGCTTGCACTGTCCCACGCTCAATCACCTTACTTGCCAAGGGAGCCTCCTTCGTACCCTCCGCTCCTTCCATAGTTTCGGTGACGGCTCCCTGCGCCCGGCCTCTTCGTCCTTTTGGTCCCATCCTCCAGACACCCGTGTCCTGCAGCCGCCGCAGAGAAGCGTCTCGAGCTCCACTGTGTTTCAGTGCAGCGCGGGAAACAGCGCTCCAGGTGTGCCGAGCAAACTGCTTCCAGAGAGACGCCCACTGAGCCTTCAGCGTGCTCCAAGCTACCAACGCCGCTGCTGCTCGGTTAACAATCATGCAAGTTCGGAGAGGATACTTTTCCGGCAGCAAAAACTCCCTTTCTCCTTCTCGTCCTGAAACGCAGCCTTTTTTCAGCACCGATACACTAGCAGTGATATTATCCAGCCGTTCGAGGCTTTAAAAATGCCTCACTATTCCAGGTTTTCACCGTGCACAACCTCATGCCCCGGGAGGTCCGACAGGAGCGGCTTGCTCACGCGTCCAGCGTGGACGCCATCTTGCCTTCTCAATACACAAAAGATTCTATCGTAAATGGTCCATGACTTGTGGTACACTGACGTAGGGGCAGCAGATGTGAAATTGTACACAAAACATTGTATCATAAAGGTCCATGAGTTGTGCTGCACTGACATAGGGGCATCAGAAGCATTTAGTGTGTGCGCAACCAGCGATGATGCATGGTGCGGGCGAGCTGCTCTGGAAGCAATGTTTGTTGCCTACTGGACTGCATCATCTGCAATCGCGACTCAATGTGAATTGTAAGCCCTGCTATCCACTGTGTAGATCAAAGGCAGTAGTCAGCACAGACATTGAGGAATACTTTTAGTCACTTCCTCTTCACAAAATTCGAGGACATACAGTACAAATTTCACTGCAATAAATAAATCATATCTCAATTTAAATTGTGAGCTCTGCTGACGGCAGTGTGGGTGTATGGAACAAAAGATGAAACATTAATGGAATACACTGTCGAAATATGTAGGTTTCAGGTACGTTATAGTTAGTTGCCTACTAGACTCTGAAATGAATGAATGAAGGCTGAATTTGAATTGTGAGCCCTGCTGAGAACAGTGTAGGCTGGAGTCAGTGGTCAGGAAGGGCCCACAGCCACGTGGCATTGACTTGAGCTGCATAGAGTTAGTGGAAGGTGTGGTGCTCAGCGTGTGCGCAGCGAGCGATAATGCAATGTCTCTTGCCTACTGGACTGTGTCATCTGCAATCGCGACTCAATCTGAATTGTGAGTCCTGCTCTCTGCAGTGTAGATCGAAGGCAGTAGTCAGCACAGACATCAAGGAATGCTTTTTGTCACTTCCTCTTGACAAAGTCCAAGGACATAGAGTACAATTCTGTCTACAAGTAATAAATCAAGACTGAACTCAAATTGTGAGCTCTGCTGTCCGCAGTGTAGACTGTCATTCAGTGTTCCTTTGGACTTGCAAGATTAATTTGGTCATTGTAGTAAAGCTATAACTAATATAAAACAAGTACTTGAAGCAAGGATACTAAAATGATATTATGTAGGTTTTAGGAACATTATACTTAGTTGCCTACTGGACTCTGCAATAAATGAATCAAGACTCAATTTTAAATGTGAGCCCTGATGATCGCAGTGTACGCTGGAGGCAGAGGTTAGCAAGGACCCACAGCTATGTGGCGTTGAGTTGAGCTGCACAGTTAGTGTCACAATAAGCAACCAGCGTGTGGAGCCTGCGATGATGCATTGTCCGCACTGGTAGCAATGTCTTTTGCATAATGAATTCTGCCTTAATAAGTCCATGTGGTGTTGACTTGTGGTGCACTGAGTTAGTGACACCTAAAGCACTCAGAGTGTGCGCAGTCTGCGATGATGCGTCGTCCGGGCGGGCCGCACTTGGAGCAATGTCTCTTGCCTACTGGACTGCGTCATCTGCAATCGCGTTCCAATCTGAATTGTGAGCCCTGTCATGAATGATGTAATATGTGATGTCATCAGTAGTGCATTGCGGTGGCGTGAGTTATAGTTAGCTCAACTAACTATAACATCGGAACTTCTATGGTTTTGTATGAGTGAAATGTCAAACTAACTATAACGTCCCTGCAACCTATAGTTTTTTCAGTGAATATATATATATATATATATATATATAACATTCTTAAAATGAATGGGTGTATGAGTGTTTGTATGGATGCTTCACTGGATGCGTGACTGAATGGATAAATGAGTGATTATATGTGTCTCAGAGAATGTGTGGGTGATTGACTAATCTGTGTGAATGTCTGTATCAGTCTTTCAGTTTGTGTGTAAGAGGCTGCATGGGTTGTTGAGTAGCTACATGAGTGTCTATATGGGTTATTGATTGGTTGTCAGAGTACTTATATGAGTGCCTGAGTGTCTGCGTGGGTGAGTGAGGGTGTGTGTGACTCCTTTCATGGATGTCTGAGTGGGTGATTCACTGGGTGTATAGGTTCATGAGTACATCTGCGAAGGGCTCTATGGGTGAGTGAATGTGTGTATGGCTGTGTCAAGAGTGAATGGATGTCTCAGTGGTGTATGGGTGAGTAGCTGCATATGTGCATGGCAGTATATGTGAGTGCTGGAGTATATAAGTGACTGGATGTGAGAGTGAGTGGTTGTGAGAGTGGCTGTATAGATAAGTGTGAACTGGTTTCAGTGATTGTATAAGAGAGTAAGTATGTGTTAGCATCTCTATGAATAAGTGATGTGATGTGTGTATAACTGTGTAGGTTAGTAAATGGCAGTGTTCTTGACTCTTTGGGTGAGTGACCAGTTGTGTCACTAAATCTATGGGTGAGTGGCTGTGTATGAGTGTCTGTATAGGTGTATAAGTACATATATCTGTGGGTGTATTCGTGAGTGACTGCATGTATGAGTCGCTGTATGGATGAGTGAGTGGATGTGTGTGTAGACTTATGAATAAGTGAGTGGGTATGTACTAACTGCTATTGGTGTGTCTATGGTTTCGAGATTGGTAGTCTGAATTTTGGAGTGGGATTATGGAAGCTTATATTAGAGTATATAAGTGCATCATAGATTATGTAATCATTGATGTAATATGTGATGTCATCAGCAGTGCACTGCAGGGACGCAAGTTATGGTTAGCTCAACTAACTATAATGGCTGAATTACTATGGTTTTGTATGAGTGAAATGTCAGCCTAACTATAATGTTTCGGTCACCTTTGTTTTTTTAATTGAATTTCTAAGGATGTTTAAATGCTAATTCCTAACTATAACGTCATAAAACCTGTGTTTTTTTCCAGTGAATTTCTAAGGTTTTTTAAATGGAAATTGCTAACTATACCATCCCAGAAACCTGTGTTTCTTTCAGTGAATTTCTTAGGATTTTTTAATGCTAATTTCTAACTATAATGTCCCTTGAAACTATGGTTTTTTACAGTAATTTTCAAAGGTTTTTTTAACTAGCAGTCAGGTTTGCAGAGGGGTGGAGAAAGGGGTCCGGGCCCCCAACCAGCTCTCGGGAATACTGATGTGTAGGACATACAGGAGGTACCAGAAGGGCCTCTTGGCCCCAAGGTCCATCTGGAGTAAAGTGGACTTCATCCCCCAAACAGTTGTGCGCCAGGAGGCTCATTTGTGGAGTGGTGAAGAGAGGGGACATGGCCTCTAATCATCTCTCAGCAATCTAGCTGTGTGGGGCTTGCTGCCGGTAACAGGATGGCTAGTGGCTCCCAGGGACCCTCAAGAGGCAAGTGTACTTAATAACCAACTAAGAGCGCACTAGGAGGCATGTTTACAGGATAGCGGATAAAGGGGCTTGGCCTGTGACTATAGCTGCATAAAGGAGCCGAAGAAATGTTTCCAGTGACCTTGAGTGTCTGTAACTTTGCCACCAAGCAGGAAACGCACTGGGGTGCTTTCAGTAAGCTGTCAATCATTCTGGGAAAAGGGCTGGAAGATGCTGCATCCCGCGAACGTATATGGGGTGGGTCCAAACAGGCGTGGCTTCTTGGCAAGTTTATATGCCAGTTATAAAAGCTCAGCACACTATGTCTTGTCTCAGCTGCAGATGACGAGAAAGAACCTCCTGGTCACAGGAACTGCATGAGGTTTTGGGCTCTGGAAAAGCAAGGGTGCAACCTCCTCCATTAAGGATTACAATGATGTTTTCATGCTGGAAATTAGGACAAAGCCCACCTTCTTAGCCATAACCATGCCCACGAAGTTAGGTTAATAAATGTGTTACAGAAGTGGAGCTTCAATTCGGACACCTGCTTTCATTATATCTTTAAGTCCTGGGGAGGTGGCGGTCCCCTGTGCTGCAGGAGGGGGGATGCATTGCCCCCTGCATTTAACATAAATAGTCTTCGGGAGGTGGCAATCCCCAGGGCTGATGGGGGGGCAGGAGCCCCTCCACACGTTTCTTTTAAAAAAAAAATCCCCTGGAAGGTGGCGGTCCCAGGGGTTGCGTGGCCCCCCGCATTTAACAAAATTAGCCCCAGGGCTATGAGGGGGTTGTCATGATCCCCCCATGCATTTATGTTTAAACAAAGACCCAGGGAAGTGGCGGTCCCGGGCCTGCGGTGGCCCACGTGGTCCCTCGCCTTTAAGAAACACAGACCCAGAGAGGTGGCTGCCCTGGGGCTGCGGGGGCCCATGTGGTCCCCTGCATTTAATAAACACAGCCCCAGGGAGGTGATGGTCCCCGGGGCTGTGGGGGGGGTCAAGTGGCCCCCTGCATTTGCTTAACATTGCCCGGGGAAGGTGGCTGTCCCCAGGCCTGCAGGGACCCGCACGGAACTCCACATCTATTTAGATAATTGCCCCCGTGACCTGGCCCCCCCCAGGATTAAAGAAAATAAATCACGGGAACTAGCGCTTTGAATTTTTTTAATTTTCAGCCGGATTCGCACACCCAACGCAAATCCTGCCGTAAAGTTTTTAAAAAATGCTTTTTTTGGCCCTCGTTTTTTTAATATTTTGAACCTCTTTTCTGGTGACTCGGTTCAACTGAGTCACAAGATGGCTACCAACACTCCCTGGTTGGAACTGTTGGCAGCCAATCAGATCGCAGGCTCAGAATCGGGAGGGTACGCAGATCCTCCTCTGCCGTATTTGTATATCTGAGAAATGTTTACATTCCTCAGTAACTACTGAATGGATTTACACCATTTAACAAAAAGAGTACTTTCTGAACCAAGAGCTACCTTTTTGCCAAATTTGGTGTATTTCTGTCTAGCAGTTCGGGCTGTAGCCTGTAATGATGCAGGGCCATAGGCCCTCATGCACGCTAAAGTACTGGACACAGATAGTTAGATGGTAGAACTGGGCCAGGGCACATGCGCCCGGCCCCTTTTTTTGGCAGGGTCACATGTTCAGTGACACCTGTGCTGGATGGGTTTTGGGTGGGCTGTAATCAAGCCCTCGTGCGTGGCTGCTGCATTATAAGAACTAGAGCAGTGATCAGCAGATCACTACATCCCTCCCAAACTTTATTTAAACTGGAAACAAATAAAGTCCAACCTGTGGGAGAGAACAAACAAAAATAAAACAAGATAACAGAAACTTCCGCTGGGTATCTTCAGCTGTTTACAAAATAAAGACAATGGTACAACAGCAACTAGGACCACCAGTTCTATTTGGCACCATTCGTGGGTGCTCTGTGGGACCGTGCATGGAAGTTGTCATCGCTGTCTTTCTCTGCATCACTTTCGTGGTGACAAAATAAGTAGAGTGATGGTGGATTGGATGAATGTTTTTTTCCACCAATCAGTCCTGGCTGTCATGGTTTCTCCACACATGTAGCATTACTTCTCTCTACAAATGGTGGAGTAGTTGCAAAACATCCCTCTCACTAGGAAGCCCCTCACACAGGTGTTCCCCTCTCAAGGGAAGTCCCGGAGGCCCTCTTCACCTGGTTTCCACTGAACTTGGTGCACTTCGCCATGGCACTCCAACGCCACCCGCTGGGTGTGGAGGAAGCGCTACTAGTCCCACCTTCATGTCCTTAGCTCTACCTGAAGGGTAGTTGTTGGCTACTGCCATCTCGCACAAGATCTTCATCATCCTGGGACCTGTGGAAGAGTGGCTGTGGGCCCATCTTTTGTGGCGGGACCCTCTCTTACCGGCATCTCTGAGGCCTTTGCCCCTGGGTCGCCATGGTCTGGTGTAGAATGGTAGGATCCTCTTCTTCAGGACGTCAGAGCAGTCTCACCGTCCGGTCTCATGTGCGACCCCCAAAGGTGGATGTCCAGCCTGCTCGCCTCTGTCGTTGCCAGGTGTTCCTGAAGACTCGTAGTTAGATATTTTCTCCCAGTGCCACCGATGTTCTCCTGGCCCTGTGCTCCATGTGCTCCAATGTTCTTGCACTTGTCACCTTTGCCTTCTGGTGTGCGATTTGGCAGATCATACACTCCTTTCATCTTCTTTCTTCTTGTTGAGATTTCTTCCGCCTTTCTTTTCAGTGGCAGTAAGTGACAATGGGGTAACCCAGTATCCCTCAGAACCTGGGCGGAAGTATGAAGTATACAAATGGTTCTGTCAGGTATGTACTATTTCTTTAAGTTGTTCTGAATCCTAAACAATATATACATTTTGAAGCGTTTTCATCAAAGAGGAAAGAATATATGCATTTTAACGTGAGTTCATCTAGGAGAAAAGAATGTAAATCCAAACCATCTGGGGTAAACCCAAAACACTTTTATAAATTATTTTCATTTATAATTACCCTGAATTCAATTATGAAAAGGCTGTACAAAATACAAAATGGCGCATCAAATGTGAAGAAAGCTGACATTCAGTGCTCAGTGATATTTGTGAAGGTGTCAAATATATAGTGGTGTTTAAAAAGGGGACAGGGAGGGGAAAAGGGCCAGTAGTATAGGGTTTTCAGGAACTTCTGACGACCACATCCGTTGATCTTCTCACAGAGACCATGGTGCTGGTCCAAAGGATTCAAGTGTCGACGTTTCAACCCTGGATAAGCCCTCTTCAAGGGTCAGTGCGGGTCTTCATCAGGACGAGGAAGGGCGTGGGGGGGACAGCCTGTTAAATGAAATGAGCTATGTTCAGGTTTGGATTTAATTTGGCGGATAGTGCCAGAGATAATAGTTAGCACTGAAGGCGGTAGTAACTCACTTCGAAGGGTGCCCAGATGGGTGCACCCAGGTGGGGTTTAGGCAGAGACACTGGTTGGTCTGTGGCTGGTACAGGGTACTGTCTCCCTTGCTTGGTATGTCTAACGGAAAAAAGGGCGTAGCGATTTCTAACCCGTTTAGACCTCTCATGCTGTCAAGGAGTTAAACAGGGTGGGCTGGCCACTCACCTTTAAATCATGGAAGTTGCTCTATTAAGTGCAATCAATTCATTTGCGAGGATGCTCATCAATGATGCAATCCATTTGCATGGAACAGTTTCAGGCAATTCAAGGCCCGGATGTGTTCTAGAATAGAAAGTTACTGGTTCGTTAAACCAATCGGCTGTGTTGAGCTAATAATAGCGGATTGGATGGTCTGACTCGTGCAGACGGCACACCTTTAGAAACTTGTAAAGAATCCAAGTATCGCTCAGAAGCTATGATTTCTTCTCTTGATCTGTCCGCGTTCCCTGAGACAGTGACAGCGGCTGCCTAGTCGGACTTGTATAAGCCGGTTTCAGAAGCGCGAGGACGTTTCGCTGGAAACGACGTGCGCCTGGTTGCTAGGCAACCACCTTAATGTTGGGTGACGCTATCGGGCCGATCACAGTTCGCGCCATTGGTCTAACAAGTCATGTTAAATTAAAATCATGTTAACGGTGGTGATGGTGTTGTCATGAACGGGCATCTCGGGATATCAATTGTGGTGGGCGAAGGTGGGTTACATACGTATTTAAAACCATATTACCAAAGTGCACGCAGTGAAATTGTCACAATTTAACAGTGTAAAGGTAGCACATTAAACCTTCCGTTGGAAAAGCATTTCAGATATTTGTCAACATGCACATGTGTTACATTGCATTTGCAGTGAGCTTAACAATACTAATTCATGTTTGTTCAATAAGTAAATACTTCAATTGTATGCAACGACATTCTCATGTTGTATAGCATGCATACTGGACGTTTTGGTCAATTCAAAATATACAAATAGTATGCTTGATCGGCCATGTACCAAATGAACATATATGGCCACTTAAGAAATAGTGTCATAGCTAGCTGAGCATGTTGACAAATATCTGAAATGCTTTTTCAACGGAAGCAAGCACTCCTGCGAGTCCTGGATTACTTTCCTTGCAAATTTTGAAGGTTGTTGGACGATTGATGGGACAGCCAGAGCCCATCCAAGACCGCCGTGTTAGAAACTCCATACTTCCGGGTTGTAGATCAGTAAAATAAAAAATAAAAATTATATATATATATATATATATATATATATATATATATATATATATATATATATACAGATATACAGATATAGGTATAGATATACCTATAATATTTCCATATGCAGTTACAAGACTATGTTCTATAACATTAACTGTGCAGGACCTCCACCCTGAGGCCCCTGCTCTCCTTCCCCACTCTGTCTTCCCTCTACAGCTCACAGTCAACATCTTTTGTATTGCTTGAAAGAAGTAGATAATAAATTAAATGGGGGCGCTAGGTGGAGCATACACAAGATGGCCGCACACATGTGAGGCTCCTGCAGCCTAGCGTGATTATCCTCACATTTATCCTGCTTTTGGACCCGCGGCTGGTGTATACTAAGGCATCCTGCTGTACTGACCTCACAGAACATTCACTGTAAAAGTTGGCGTGATTGCACTTACAGACTTCCTGGCGTGGGGGCAGGAAGATTCGGCCGCAGGTGAGGGAGGAGCGACGGGGCTCTCCGGAGCTGCCAACAGAGTCACGCGAGGTCGCTGCGTCACAAGAGGCAGCTGGGCCGTGGGCCCTGTGGAGTTGATTGGGCAGCGACGCTGAAGGAGACGACCGGGCTGGCATAAGCAGAGTCCCCTGCTGCTGCCTTTGTGGAGATGCTGTCTCGCCGAAGCTGCTGCCTCCCAGCTGCCCGATACACACTGTGTAACGACACCGGCGCAGGGGGCGGTAGGTGTGCGGTGGCGCGTGGTCCCCTGCTGCTGCCTTGTCGGAAGCGATGCCTCGCTGAAGCCGCTGCCTCCCTGCTGCCCGATACGGACTGTACAATAACGCCGACGCCGGGTCGGTTGGTGTGCAGCGGCACGGGATCGGCGCTGGACCGCACTGTGAACCATTGAGGCGAGGCGAGAGTCACTATTGCCGTCCTGCAGGAAACTTCGGCGCTGGGGGGACGGCCTGCAGATCCCGCGTCATTGCACCTGCCTATTGCCCAGACACATCTGCGCTGAGTTATCAGCTGTTGACTGGCACATGCTGCATCGGTGGGACGCTGGGTGCTGGAAGTCTCCAGCGAGCACTGCACTGCCCTCGTTGCCCGCAAATATATTTTTGGGAGTGTGGATTGGCCTCCTTTGTTGCCGTTACTGCAGAGGGGGGGCTGCCTGATTCCCTGGACATTTAGCTCAAGGACGCACCATCTCTCCCTTCGGTAGCCCCTGTAGCGACTAAGGGGGAATGGAACAATTACTTGAGGGGCGCCCATTTATCACTGCACCCCTGTTATTTGTATCAGGGCAATCGGTTCTCCTGAGTGGGCGCCATCTTGAATCCAGGGGTTTTGGCTTCTCTTTCTAAGCATTGGGGGCACAGAGCACCTATTATATCAGCATTGTTTTTGGATACGCTGCGGAGCTCTTGGTGGGTGTGGTGGCGCGCATAGTGCTGAACCCTTTGAAGGCGCCCTTTGGGCTCCCCCTGGACTGAGACGACTATAGAACTGCAAACCACTGTGCTAATGTAATTTGTTACGGATGTCAGTGTTTGATTAGAGACGTGCCTATAGTGGAGAGTGGAGCACACTTATCTAGCCTCAGCGCACTGACTTGGGTCCCCTTGTGGTGGGGTAGGAGGCTGAGGTTGGAGAGACCGGTCTATCCTAAATGGCCTGCTGCTGATTCCCTGCAGGGCCTATACTCTTTCTGCACTTGGATGCACGAGGAATGTGTGCTGGGATATATCCTCTGAGCTGCTGAATCTGCTACATTTCATTCCCGGGGCCACTGTGAGCGCAGTATCGCCTCTCTGGGAGGGACATTCGGCGACGGCACAGTTAAATTAGCAGGTCGTGAACTCGGAGCGTCATGGGCAAGCCGGACACCCACCAACCTAAATTGAACGTTGAGTTGGCAAAGCGGAGTGCCCGCAGCCTGCAGTATGACCAGGCTCAGGAGGGAACAGATGGGGCAAATGCAGGGGCAAATGCACAAAACTCTGATGTACAGAATATACTCCAGGAGGTGCGACAGGGATTCGCCACCATAGTGGACAAGGTAGACAAAATGTTGTCACAAATGGATGCCATTGTGCACAAACTGGAGGGGCATGAGGACCGCATTAAGGTGGGGGAAAGGCGCATCTCAGACACCGAAGACACAACGACCCGAGTTACCGCACAAGTCGCCCAAATGGATAAACTCCTGAAGGTTATTGCAGTGAAAAATGAGGATTTAGAAGCGCGCAGTCGGCGCAATAATATCCAAATTTTAGGCATTCCAGAGTCCACAAACACAGGGAAGATGGAGGACAATGTGGAAAAGCTCTTGCTGTCGTCAATTGGAGCGGACTCATTCTCCAACCAGTTTATAGTAGAACGTGCGCATAGGTCACTGGGGCCGCATCCGCCCCCTGGCAGCACCCCACGTCCCATTGTGACGAGACTCTTGAACTACAGGGAACGGGACGTGGCACTCCGAGTGGCGAGAAGCAAACAAAAGTTGACTTATGATGGCAATACATTTTCCATTTATCTGTATTTTACTCCCACATTCCAGGAGGAATGACGTAAATTCATGGACGTGAAAAGTAAACTACGATTGGCACAGATCGATTATGCGCTGCTTTACCCTGCGCGCCTCAGAGTCACCCACCAGGGCAGACAGTGCTTCTTCACTAGACCACAGCAGGTGTAAGAATTCCTAAAGCACTTGAAACGTATTAACCGAGCTAATGGAACACCAGCGTCATCACAACAGTCTTCTTCTTTGGAGGTGACAATGATTCACAGTGAACTTTCGCATCGCTGGACTCTGTCTGCCGAGAAGTGGAGTTTATCGAACTAACAATTTGGCTGTTGGAACTGTTATGTGGGCTGAGTATCCTTTATACAGTTGTGAGGGAGCTTTAAGCTTCTTCTACTGCACGCTGGGCACCCTCTGCCCCCTATAACCCACCAGTTCTAGCTGAGGTGGACTTTCTGGGCGAGGTGCAACGGTGCTGCCACCTAGAGGGATCCCCTCTTGGGTATTCCCCCACTGATGGTCACTGTGGGACTCGAATGGTGACTGTCTGGGTTCTGATGTTGTTGTTGGGAGCGAGGGAGGGTGGGTGAGCTACTATTTCTGGAAAGTTGGGGCTGCTTCAGTGGGTGGGGGTGCGTATCAGTGTAGCTTGGTTTCGTTTGAGTATGATTGTCGTTGAGCAGAAGGGTTGTCTATGCAATAACATGCAGTTGGCGTGTGAGGTGCATTCTGCACGGGCGGCAAGCAGTGTAGAGCTTACATGTGAACACACATTGACATTGCACTTTGGTTTCTGGGCATGGTCTGCAATTATTGTGGACACATTGATCAATTGCTAACACTGATCTTGGGAAGCTGAACATTATTACGTGGAACGTCAGAGGGCTGGGTGACCCGCGAAAAAAGAGACATATACTAGCCTATCTGGACAGGCATCAAGTGCATATAGCAATGTTGCAAGAGATGCATTTTAATCTTCAAAGCAGTACTACTTTTGCCTGTAAATGGGCGGACCATAGAATTTTTTCTTCCTACTCGTCTTATGTGAGAGGGACAGCCATACTCATAAAAAAAGGAACACCGTTTCATTTAGCTGGGACAGCCTGGGACAGACAGGGGCGGTACTGTCTGGCGTGGGGGGCGGCTAGGAGCTGAGTCGGTCACCCTGGCCTGTTGCTACGGGCCGAATGTTGATGCCCCGGACTTTTATACCTCCTTGTGGGCAAACATTTTTGATATAAGTTCCAATCATATAATATGGGGAGGAGATTTTAATGTCGCATGTAACCCACATGTTGATAGGTCCTAACCTGCCCCTCATCATTATAGTAAAGCACGTACTGTCCTGCAGAACACATTGACGTCTTACCAACTGATTGATGCATGGAGACACACACACCCCAATGGGTTGGAGGGAACACACTACACTGTACAAGCAGCAACATGGGCGAGACTGGATTACCTGTTTCTGTCCAGGGGGCTAGGTCCAGCTATACCTCGGGTGCAACATCTGCCCACACTTACTTGGACCATGCTCCTGTCAAGCTCACACTGACATCGGCAGATTATGGCCCATCGCGCAATAGTTGGAGACTCCACGCCCCTATCCTACTGGATGCAGTTCTTCAGGAGGAACTGAGGGAGGAGGTGGGGGATTTCCTGTACGAAATAAGGACTCTGTAGAGAGTGTGGAGACCGTATGGGAAGCATTCAAGGTTACCCTGCGGAATTCTGTATATCGAAAGAGTGTTAGGAGACATCACTAACATACTGCGGAAATTAGAAACTGAACTTAAGGTAATGGAGACGATACTGGCCTCCATACTGGACAGTCCCACCCAGACTAAGTTTAGGGAGACGCTCAGAGAATAAATGGAGTCGGCGAAGAGAGAGGGGAGATTCAGGGGCAGATATTGGATGGCTCGGTGGTATGGCGAGGGGGAGAGACCAGGCAAGGCACTAGTGGATACCATTAGGAAGCCGTGCTATTCCAATTATGTGCTTGAGCTTGAAGGCCCGGGCGAGGTGGTCTATAGAGACACCGCAAGTATACTGAATGCTTTTACCTCCCGTATACCCAACTCTACACCACGACTAGGACAGGTGAGCTGGATTTGGAGAATTATCTAGAGGATGTGGAACTGGGTTGGCTAAGTGATGTGCAAAGATAATTTTTATGTGCCCCATTCGAATTGGATGAGGTCAGAGACACCATCATGCATATGCAATCGGGAAAGGGCACCAGTACTGATGGCATGCCAATTGAGTTTTATAAAACTTATATAGATCAAATGGCCCTCATACTGCGTGAGGTGTATGAGGATTCATTAGAAACGGGAAGCCTCCTGCCTTCCATGAGGGAGGCTCCCATCATATCGCTGCAGAAACATGGAAAATCCCCCCTTCATTGCGACTCTTATAGACCACTGTCCCTCCTTAATTGCGATGCAAAAATATTGGCCAACCGACTTAGTTTATTAATGGAAAACCTGATTCTCCCTGACCAATCTGGCTTTGTACCTGGAAGGGCCACCTCCCACAATCTGAGGACCCTTTTCACAATTTTAAATAATGTCTCTCCAGATTTGCCTTTGGCGGCTGTGTTTTTAGATGCCACAAAGGCTTTTGACTCTATTGAATGGGACTACATCTTTGGGGTGATGTTACGCATGAGTTTTCCGCCCCTCTTTCTCTCCTGGATTGAGCTGTTATACCGCTCACCAACGGCTAAGGTGCTCATGAATGGGCGTGTGTCCCAAGCGTTCCCGATCACTAGAGGAACTAGGCAGGGGTGACCCTTGTCCCCCTTATTATATGCATTTGCGGTCGAGCCACTGGCCGCAAAGTTAAGGCAACGTCACAATGATAAAGCTTTAAGATGTAATATGAGGCAGATACTCCTTTCCCTGTACGCGGATGATATCACATTGTATATTCGCGACCCGCAGCAAAACCTAAACCCAATCCTTAGGGAATTCATTATTTTTGGGAACCTATCAGGGGTCAAAATTAACTGGAGTAAGTCCTGTTTTTTCCCTTTAACAGCTGCAACAACGCGCTTCCCAATGGACTATCCTCTAGAGTGGTGCGATGAGGATTTGCGCTATTTGGGCATTTGTGTAACTAGGGATAGGGACGAGTTGATGCGCCTCAATTATGGCACGGCGATGACACGCATAACGGAATATGTTACCCGATGGATCACGCTTCCTCTTTCAATGGCGGGAAGAGCATCCTTAATAAAAATGGTGATATTGCCACAATTGCTCTATTTATTCTTGAATATCCCTTTCCACCCGGGGTTTTTTTTCTTTAAAACACTCAGGTCAGAATTGACAAGACTGGTGTGAAGAGGTAAGCACCCAAGACTGCAGTGGAATATCCTTACCAGGTCAAATTCGCAGGGAGGGTTTGGAGTACCTAATTTTAAATTGTATTACCTCAGTGCTCAAGCCCACTATGCATATTATTGGGTGTATCCGCCACGATATATGCCTCAGGTGGCAGCTGAACATTGGCTTGCACACCCTATACCGATTGACGGTGTGTTACATAACGCCCCGCCTCTTAGGGACAGGGCACCCACTACTGCTACTTGAACAGTTACGGCATGGCATCGCATAGCTAGAATGTTAGACACCCCAATGCTCTACTCCAGCCGCGGTGCGTCCATTGGGGCGTAGGGGCGTAGCCCCACTAAGCCTGGTGGACGCACCTGCGGCTGCAGCAGAGAGAGAGCACCAAATAATTAAATGCAGCGCTTCATCGGGTGTTCTGACCGGGACAGACCCGAAGGAATAGGGAGTGAGCAGGGGGTGGGGCTGGGTTAGTGTCTGGCAGGGGGTGGGGCTGGGTTAGTGTCTGACTCAACTGACTCAGGCTGCGCATGAGGAATTCAGGAGGAAACTTCCCCGCGCATGCGCTTTAGCCGTCAACTTCGTCAAGTTGACTGAGAGGGAGGGGGGTGTGTCTTTTGCTGGGCCCCGTCCTTTTGAGAAGACGCCAGGGCGAGTGACTGTGTGCCCCCCTAGCCAATCCTGGTGCTTATGCAGCGCCAGGATTGGCTGGGGCCCACCGCGCTGAAATACAGAGGGGAGCCGGGGAGAAAATCTGAGCAGACAGACTCCCTTACCGGTCCACCCCGCCGAGCTACCGAGGAGCTGTTGTGTGTCCAGTGCTGGGGTACGGTATGGTACAGTGTGTCCAAGTGCTTCATATTCACCCACCGGGGACTCTATGTCTGTTTTTAACTCCGTTCAGTGTTGCGTCTTTCCCGTGGCCTTCTTTTTCCTGCTGACTCGAGCATGTTTAATGAAGTCTGAAATATTCACTGAGGCAGAAGCTGTTTTTTTTTTTCTAATCCTGGAGCCAGACACACACCCACCTTCCACGCTGACACAAATGCACTCTTTTAATATGATCATTGGGATCTGGAAAGTGGAAATTCATGCGTGTTGTGTCTGAGCGGGCTCGGACATTTGGCATTGGGCTGTTGGCCCAGCTGGTAATCGGGGCGAGGACCGATGTCCCATCCTGTAGGCCGCAGCCTACACCCTGTGGAGGCAGTCCACCACCCATCACCTCCCCCGGGAATGGACCCGCCACTAGGGGGCACAGAATGTACCACAGCGACCGCGTGGGAGTTAGAGTTAGGCATGCTCGGACTTTTCAGACCCACACACGTTTTGTCATCTAGCATTTGTGAAGTGTGCGACTGCCACTAGTGTGGAATTGTAGCACCCACACTGTCAGGAGTGAATACAGGTAGTTCTGAATCTTTGGCTTGAGTGGGGGGTGAGTAGTATGATCTGCATGGGAAGAGGCGGGTGCAGAATGCGGGGCCCAGATGTGTGGCCTTGTTGTGACATGGTGAACTTGTCGCTGCTGGTATGCAAGCCCGGTGTTACAGAGGAATGCAAGAAGGGAAAAAGAGCGCTTCACACAGTATTTATTTACGTACCTAGTTGATGAGTCACAACATGGCGTCTGTGGTTTCGGTCTGAGCTCTTGGTGTGGAGCACAGAGATAAGCTGTGTCGACTTGCATTAGACTATAATTTTTTGGGAGTGCCTTACTGTGCACTAGGTTACTGTGATTGAGGAGTCAAACTGGTATTATCAAGTAGAGAAATTTGGGCCACTTAGGGGGCTTAAACTTTAACAGCCATGTGTTTACGACTTTCAGAAGGTGAATGAGTTGTGTAATTTCCCGGGTTTGCTCCATTGGACTTAGTAGAAACAACTTCCAAGTCGTGATTTGCTGAAGAGTGCGTGTAAAAAGTGACACAACTCCTCCAAGCATGCTTAGTATTAGCTCGAAAGCAGGCCAAAGTATTGATCTAGGGTCATTTCACAGCTATATATTCAATGTGCAATTTTACTCACGCAAAAGTTACTGCCAAACCGATCTTTTGGCTGACCTCACTCCCTGTCAAGATATTTCAGCAGACTAGAAAAAACAAATACAACTACAAAAGTATAAAAATGCAAATGAAGGCAAACGAATCAAGAAAAATCAGCTGGTCACATTTACACAAGCGCATGTCCATACCGAGATCTGTGCATTAGTCTGTAAATATTGATTCATCTCTATCCTCTACGTGCGTTCAAACAAGTAGAGAGCACCACACACATCCATGCTCTGTAAAGAACATTCATCCTCTGAATGAAGCACATAAATTAGAGCAGTCGACAACCATAGATGCATAGATTCCATAGGCAGGCCAAATACCAAATTATGTTAAACAAGCATAGCCTTCCTAGGACTCTTCTGGCATCCACTGGGCCCACCAAAGTCACAGCAAGCAAAATAAATAACATTAGGCAAAAACAAGTGATCTGAAAACTAGTGGCAAATAATAGAGATTAAAATACATAAAGAGCAGCTGCTGACAAGTATATGATAAGGCAACGCCTTCTACGTTTACTTCATTACCCAGCGCTTAAAATTAAATGAATAATAAATAGGCACTGTTCTGTACTTAGAAGACCAGGTGTCGAATCACACCGAAAAGAACTCTGGGAGATGTGTAACATACACAGGATTACATCCGATATCAGTGTGTTGGTCATCTTCGAGGGCAGAAGCAGCGCTTTCATCCACATGGAGCATGAAACTATCTGGTGTATTTCAATGGAAAAACCTACACTTTTTGAAGAAAACATTATCCACGATTAAAATGATTTCCTTTTGGGAAAAACCATTCCCACAACTTTTGCAAAATAGAGAGAAGACATTTTTACAAGCCATTTACACAATTACTCAAACCTAATTTTGGAGTAGTGGGTTATGTATGCAAACGATGTAACAATATGTAACATGTTACTGATTGTCGCTCTGTGCCCTGATCGCAGCAGGTCAGCAGGCTGCATGGGGTGGCGAAGCAGCCTGCACCGCAGGCAATCACTGTGGGCAAAACGATGAATACAGGACAACTGCTGTGCAACTCTTGGCAGTTAGCTCCCAGAACCGTAAATCCCAGTCACAAGCAGTGCAAGTACGGCCTCGGCCTCTAAGCCAGACTCCCCACATCGGCATGGGCCTCGCCAGCTCCTCCAGGGGATGAGTTCAACACTTCCTGCCATCAACAGCCGTAGGGAAGGGTCTCGCTGTTGTTTGGGGGACTCGTGGGGTTGCTATCAGCTGTGAATACCTGCTCTCCCCCGCTTTATTCTCTATCTTACTGCAATTGGAAGCTTAGAGAAGTCACTCTGTCACAAGACGGCCCTGCAGGAGTCAGGACGGCCTGGAGGACTATCACTGTAGGCAGGCTGGGGCCGGACGGCAAACTTGATTGCTACAGCCTGCGGTGACTTAACAAGGCCTGAGCCCGTCTACAACCAGCCTTGCAGACCATGGTTGCTGCCTTGCGTTATGAAGTGCGAAAAGCGGGAGGCCAGAATTGGTTAAGAGACGTAAAAACAGATATGGGAGACTAGGAACAAACCTGTTGCCTAACGCTGCCCAGAGTCTCGTGAGCAGGGATTTGACCCATGATGGTAAGATAACTTTTCCATTGATGTTGTGGCGTACATACTGTGATGTGCTAACCTTGAGCTTTGCGAGGGAAAGGTTTGTGGTTTTTCCCGGGTAGAGGTCCTGTAGAGTGACTGTTCCCTAAATTAATTTAAAGCAAGATCTGTATTATATTTAATTAGCTTTTACATTCACAATCCTGAAGCACTGTAGCACTAAAAATAATAACATGCATTAGTGTCCTTCAGCAACATAGTTTGAAAAGTAAGTCAGGTTGAATACATATGCAAGAAACTATTTAAAATAGTGCACACTATATGTTATTGCCTAAGCAGCAGCTGTAGCCCAGTATTAGACTACAGACCTTCAGGTACCTGAACTCACTGTCTCTTGAATGCAGCTCTCTACTATTCTCTCTCTGTGATTGACGGTCTGGCTGACGACTCTTACCTTACTATGTGCTACAGTACATATATAAATATATATACATATATATATACATATATATAGGTTTTTGTGCTTATGACTTCTCTTTAATCTTACAAATTGTGAATTTCATTTCTGAATGGCCACTGTCTAGACACTTTCTACATTAACACCATTACTTTTTCTGACTTTAATATTCCAGGCTTTTGTGTTTAGGATAAATGGGACATTCGTCCTCATCTGGAAAACTGATAAAGAAGTGCTCCTTCTTCCGAAATGTATGGTGGATTAATAAAAAAATGAAACTGCACACCCCTTTTGTTGCCTGTGTCAAACGTTAAACATTTATCTTTTGATCCGTCAGCGTCTGTCATATGTTTAGATTCTCTCATAAGAGATTGCCTCAGCCTCACTCTCCTGAGCCTTGCCTGATGCAGTTTCTGTGGCCACTGTCCGATCACGTTAAAAGGGTACTAGGTTAGATCCGTTCCATTTCTGGTGCTTTATAGTTGTTTTAAGATCTCCTAAAAGTTTTACGTTGCTCGAATGGGTGTACATTCTGATATGTATATACATTTCCCTCATCTTCATTACTTGATTTTGCTCTATAGAAAGTGTCACTCATAGTCCTTGAAATGTCACTCATTATTACACTGACATTATGAAAATGTCACACATAGCAATCTGAAACCTTGGCAGCTATGTCTGTCCCTTCCTGTCTTTCAGCCATGGGTCCCGTGAGAGCTGCCCTCCGGTTGCTGCTGGCACTGGGCTTCTTGCAAACAGCAGCACCTTCTTTCTACGGTAAGGCCTTGTCCCTCTTCCCTGCGAGCATCAGAGCCCACCCCCCCCCTGAGCGGTCATTCTTAAAACATGATTTAAAACTGTGCAGAATGAAAGTGACATTCAGGCCCCAGGAGAGGGGAAATCAGGATCGGATAATAACCTGACTAGTGATTTTTGGTTTCACTGTTTTACAAATAAGTGTAACTGAAATGTGTTTTTTTAGAATTTAGAACTATTCTTGTCAATTTTGTATTTTTAGTTAAATGGATTGTAGAGTTTGAGTGATTTTATAAGAAAGGTGGAGTCGGCCCTTTCATGTTTTTACTCTATAGCCTCAGGTTGAGCCCCGTGTTAGTGCACCGGTTTTGGAGAGTGTCCTGTGTGTGTGTGTGGGGGAGGGGGGGGAGAGTTCGGGGGTGTCAGGGGGTGAGACCGCTGCCGAGAACACTCTGGGCTTTAGACTGCTGGACACGGGTGAGATCTGTGCGGATTGAGAGCTCCTGAGCGAAAGGGTCAGAGTGTGAGGGTCGAGGCCAGAGGCAGCCGCGACTTCGGGCAGGAGGGGCTCAATGACTGTCAGTTACGATGAATGTTATAATGAATGTTACAGCGAGTGGAGCTAATGTCTCCTCGAGGCCGGCAGTGACACGGTGAGGCATGTCGCTCTGGTGGTGGGTGACGCATGGGTATTAAAGGGATTGTTAGTGCAGAGGCGGACGGTGTCTGGGTGAGGTGTGACTGCTATGAGCGTGTGAGATATGCCTGCTATTAGAGGGTGAGATATGCCTGCTATGAGTGGGTGAGCTGTGCCTGCGTTGAGTGATTGAAATGTGCCTGCCATAAGTGAGTGAGGTGTCTCTTATTAATGGGTGACGTATGGCTGCTATAGTGAGTGAGATGTGTCTGCTATGCTATGGGTGGGTGAGATGTGACTGCTATGAGTGGTTGAGATGTGACAGCGATGAATGCGTGAGGTGTCTGTTATGAATGGGTGGCATATGGCTGCTGTGAGTGGGTGAAATGTGTATTCAGTGCTGTGGGTGGGTGAGAAATGCCTGCCATGAGTGAGTGAGGTGTCTGTTATGAATGGGCGGCATAAGGCTGCTGTGAGTGGGTGAAATGTGTCTGCTATGATGTGGGTGGGTCAGATGTGCCTGCTACGAGTGGTTGAGATGTGACAGCGATGAATGCATGAGGTGTCTGTTATGAATGGGTGACATATGGCTGCTATGAGTGGGTTAGATGTGCCTACTATGAGTGGTGAGATGTGACAGCGATGAATGCGTGAGGTGTCTGTTATGAACGGGTGACATATGGCTGCTATGAGTGGGTGAAATGTGTATTCAATGCTGTGGGTGGGTGAGATATGGCTGCTATGAGTGGGTGGCATATGCCTGCTATGAGTGGGTGAGATATATTGGCTACGAGTGGGCGAGATATGCCTACTACGAGTGGGTGAGATATGCCTGCCATGAGTGGGTGAGATATGCCTGTTATGAGTGAATGAGATATGCCTGTTATGAGTGGGTGAGATATATTGGCTACGAGTGGGTGAGATATGCCTACTACGAGTGGGTGAGATATGCCTGCTATGAGTGAATGGGATATGCCTGTTATGAATGGGTGAGATACGCCTGCTATGAATGAATGAGATATGCCTGTCATGAGTGGGTGATATATACCTGCTCTCATTGTTTGAGCCGTTCAATAATAAAGAGCTTGTGCAGAGGCAGGCGTCACGGCCTCTTACACATAGCAGTGCCCATTCAAAGGTACTGCGCAAGTTAACGCACAGTCGACTGTATTGCACACATTTTGTGCAGTGAATGAGGTATTGCGCAGTCAGAGGTATTTAACAGTAATGCCAACTTGTAAGCAGTGTACATCCGGACTTGTTGCACACTGGAGAGAACAGATCCATTAAGTGAGGAAGAGAAAGCTATCATGCTATCTTATCTCCCCGGGCCTCAAGTGGTACTTAGAGGTAGCTTTAGCTGTATGATAAGAGATATTGTCAGACCCAACACCCAATACAGAACACAACATAAAACATACATAGACAGGCAGGGGTTTTTGAACAGCCAATTTCATTCATTGGCTGATGTGGTTGAGTGAACTTTTGGCATTGGCTACCAGGATTTTCCATCAGTGTTGACATCTGTCAATGGCACTTCACGGATGTAGGCATCCTTCAAGGTAGAAACTCACACACAATCATTGGCTTCTGCACTCTATCTGCTCAGTCTCACCCGCTGCTTATCCATTCTTCCCAGGTGCTTCTATCTCGCTCACCATTTTTAAGTCGAGCTTCGATCAACCTGTTATAGCTCTTCTGTGGGGTTTGGCACACCCCCCTACAGCCATTGGTTATGATCTGTGGCATTCAGAAATGCTTAATTGTTACTGTTGCATTTGTGTAAATGCCCCTCCTTTGCTGCTTAATTCCGCCCCAGGCGATTTCACTCAGAGAACGTTTTGTTTGGCCATCACACTGTACAGCATGTGATGGCCCCTCCTCCTTGTTTTTTGTTTTCATTCACCGGCTAGTTTCATTTTGGTAGTGGCTCCAGGTTTCTCTTAACATCGGTGTGCTTCATTTAGTGTCCTCGTGGACACTATTTGACTAGTTCATTCATCCTCTTTTGTATGGTTTAAGGGAGGGGTAGTTCCACTTGTTTTGTTCTGCTTTAGAATATGCTGTAGAACCTTGCATGGCCATTCTGTGGTTATACTGAATAAGCAGCTACCTATGTTAAGCCATCTATTAATGTAATAACTGCACTTTCACAATTGCTTTATTAACCTTCCTGCTTTCTCAAATTTGCTTGAAAATGCACGATTTTTCTTCTTTTTTTTCAAAATTTTCTTGGGGGGGTTATCCCCCCGAACCCCCCTTTTAAGGTTCAGGCTCGCTCGTTGCGCTCGCTCGCTCACTACGTTGCTGTATGCAAATCACTTTGCGCCCCACCACTTGGAAATGTCACCCACCGCCCCTGCTCTACTCCCCACAGCTACCTCATACTTACCACCCGACTATGCCTCTTCTACAGGAGACGATATTTCACAAATTCACGGAACGAATGCACATTAAGACTTGGGAGGACCTGTATCATGAGGGCCAATTTCGTACAGCCGACCATATATTTCAGAGTACACACCACACGCCAATGGACCTGTTCTTATATGTCCGTCTTAGACAAGGCATTCGCTCCTGAACCCCGGAGTTTCCGGCTGAGCCCCCTTCACTTGCTCCACTACAGCTAATGCTCAGTAAAACGACACCCAAGCGACTTGTTTCCCTAATATACTGCACAATTCACGACCATAAAGAGGAGACGGCTGCACTAGCCCGCACACTTTGGGGTGAGGAACTGGGCCGTGACCTGTCGAATGAACCATGGGAATATTGCTGCTTGCTGACTGAGCCGGTATCGGCTAGCTGCAGGCTCCGTATCATACATTACAAATTTCCACATAGGTTGTATCATACTCCGGCCAGATTGCAAAGATATGATTTGCGCACTACAGATAGGTGTGAAAGATGTCAGGCCCCAGGAGCGGACTTCCTTCACTTGGCTTGAGAATGCCCAACGATATATGACTACTGGAGACAAGTCTTTGCTGCCCTGAATTTAATGACAAACACCCACATTGAACCTACGCCCCTACAGGCCCTGTTGGGGTATGTGAAGCCATTGCCGACGGTGCATTATAAGTATGTAGCCCTTGTGCTGCTCCTGGCTAAAAGAAGGGTAGCATGTAGGTGGGGAAGGGGAACGGACCAAAAATTAAAGGTCTGGTTGGGAGATTTATTTTTTTGCCAGGAACAACTCAACAGGTATGCGGAATTGTTACCTAGAACCTCCAGTCCTAAAGATATTCGGGCTCCCCCAACATCTTATTTATTAGCACATCCTAGCGAGACTGTCACACCTGAAAGGGCGACGACGGCACCCTGAGAAAGCTTTACATGACGGATAGAGGGCAGATATATGTATCCACCACTGTTGAATAATAGCTACCACTGCTGTGTTTGTGTTTGTGCTGTGTTTGTGTTATACCTGGGGTTGGGGACTCTGCTCGCACATACTTCGGTTGAGGTCCTATTGAACTAAAAGCTGTGTACTGAGTACTGATTGGGTTGGTTGCACCTACCTCCTAGCACGGCATCATGGGAAGAGCTGCACGATGGTCCGCTGTATTTGTCAATTGTTCATTGCTGTGTATGAAAATGTTGTCTCACGCCTTGAGATGCAATGGAGCTATGATATGGAAATGTATGTCATTATGCTATTACTTTAATATTAAGTGTACCATGTGATGTATTTAGATAACTCCGAAGCTCAATTGTGTTTGAAACAAAACAATAAAAAGAAGTTTAAAAAAAGATAATACATTAAATGACTTTAGAGGCTTCTTTTGAAAGGAGAGCAGAGTTTCATTTCTGCTCTTTATAATGACTTTATCTTTGTCCCAAAAACCGGGATCTTTATTGAAAAGGAGGAAATGCATCGTGACGCTGGGGCAGTGCAATTAAAAGCTGGACTGTCCCGAGAAATGCTGGCTGTCTGGTCACCCTGACAAAGATGTTTAAATATTTACTTACACAGCGAGGGGTGGAATAGTGCTTTGTGGGAGAAGAAACAGAGCCATGCCAGTGCCTCCTGTGAAGGAAGACATTTAGGACTGGGCTGGGTGCGCACCAAAATGGAGAAGCCAACAGATGCAAGCCAGTGATATACCTAGTGTGTCATAGGCCCTTACATCATGGACCCTTCTCTCCTCTGTTTAGATGGAAAAAGACAACAGCATTGGGCAGGCTGGAGAATTGATGGACACACAGGACTCAAGTCAAAGACAAGCCAGAATACGGTTGGCTATAAGAGTCAAAGCATGGCCTGAGCTAACGAAAATGATCTTCCTACATGATATGTTCATTAATGTATTTCACAACTAGTCATCATTCAGACTCATAGACATAACCCTGCTCATTGCAAATCTTTACATAAGAATGTTTTCTTCTTTCAAGCTACAGCATAACATATGGTAAGGTTTTTAATAGGAAGTTAGAAGTGAGAGTTATTCTTGGTTTTGCTTGTTAATCAGCAGATATGGCCAGGATACACATCCTTAAAAAAAGCTGAAGTAGGGGACTAGTCAAGTTAGGCAGTTGGCATGTGACATAACAGGAACTAATATCACAGGAAGTAACAAACTAGTCATACTAAACGTGGTACCAAGAACAAAGCACAGTACATGCATTGCATTAAAAAAGAAAAAAACGAATAATGAGGCCTACCTTGAAGGTCAAGGTTATCTGAAACTCAGTCTCACGGCGAGAGCTGCTTGATAGATATTCACCAACATTGAAGTTCCTGCTATGCTGGTTCTGCCCTTTATGGCCCTACCCTTCTGTGTAGGAGCCAATGCAGAAATCGGAGCCATGTTGCTCTGCTGTCCCAGTGCCGTGGCAGCCGTGGAAAACGGAATTGTCTTGGGAGAACCTCCATACTCCCAGTTATGGCTCTGTCCTGCCGGCGCTCACTGATTCTTGATGGTGCTGGTGATCTATCTATCTATCTATCTATCTATCTATCTATCTATCTATCTATCTATCTATCTATCTATCTATCTATCTATCTATCTATCTATCTATCTATCTATCTATCTATCTATCTATCTATCTATCTGTCTGTCTATCTATCTATCTGTCTATCTATCTATCTATCTATCTATCTATCTATCTATCTATCTATCTATCTATCTCTCTATCTATCTATCTCTCTATCTATCTATCTATCTATCTATCTATCTTTAAAATGTATATTAAATCTATTTTAATTTTTTTTAATTACTGTTACTATTTAATATATTCCATATTTATTATTTAAATGTACATATATTTAAAAAAACGATATTTAATGCAATGATATTTATTACAACAATATTTCCCCCCATATTATTGTACTTACTATTATTAGTTGAGGATGACGCTATTTTTGACATCGATATTCTGGTCATGTTAGTTCTGTAAGGGGATATTTTGGGGGTTGATATTATATCACTGGACCTTGCAGTACATTTCCATATAGCTGTAATTGCTTTAGCTGCCCGTGCTCTCCAGAGGGGAGATCACACTCCTATGCAAAATATGTATATTCAACCCTATCTACCTCTTAGTGAGTCTGTAGTGGGCAAATGTACTCATTTTTGGAGAGTGGGGCTCATTTTTCACCAACTGACCATGACCCAGATCAAGAGAGAAAGATAGAAATGGAAGAAAGTAGGAGAAAGAAAGAAAGGAACACAATGCTGAGGGCAGAATAGGGGATGAAAAAAAGCCAGCAAGATTAAGTCAAAGCAACTGTAGGATAGTAGAAGAAAAAGGCAATGGAAGCCATGGCCTTAAGCAATGTGGCCCTAAAAACGTTTGGAGCTCTAAATTTATGTTCTTACAAACGACGCAAAGCCATAAAAAGGTTATCACCTCCACAGTTAGCAACAGACATCTCCCATGTTCTTATTGTTGGCATAACTATATCTAAACCACACAAATATTCACCAGTGCAACCAAACGACAGCTCACCCTGGAATCAATACCACCAAAATACGCACACAAAGATTGTACCATAAATTTCCTAGCAAGAGATATCAGCTTCACACTAAAATAAGTGTAAGCCACCTAGTGTCCAAAGATGAGAAGGAAATGAAAATAAAGTTAACTCACAACTCACAAGAAAAGGCTACTTGCAATTCTAGTCCCAAACAGCACTCTCAAGAAAATATTGGCCTTCTCAAGGAAATATTGCTTGATTATATAGGAACAGTGAGACACCAAACACTACTGACAGTAATCAGGGTCTACATTCCACCACTTTCACTAATTAGAACTTTGTCAATCCTAAACATGATACACTCCCAGCAAGGTGTACTGTAATCACATATTAACTTTAATCTCATACATAGCATACATCATAATTACATCAGTCTGTCAGACCTAAAAGCATCATAACAGCAAAGCTACGTGTGTTACTGTGTCATGAAATAGTACATCTTCAACTTGCTGCACTAAGTAGTGGTGAGTAGAGGAAAGAACAAGATCAGCCGTACGCAGGCAGGTGTAGCATCGTGCTACAAGTAAACACAGACACTGCTTGGTATCTTACTGGAGCTTTATTATATACATCCAGTATCTTCCCTGTCCCTACTCTAACTGCCCACCAGCCAGTCCCGGCTCCTCCTGTTCCCCTTCCTGGCTCCGCCCTACCAAACACTAGACTGCACAGAACAATGCTACATCTCCCCCTTTCTTAACAAAAAGAAATTAACTTCTACCAAGTTCGCAATTGTCCACTCAGCCCCATGAGTCGGCAGACAGTCTGTTTGGGCCACAGGAAAGTGGCTCCATGCATGAGCTCAGACTTAGTTCTGTCCTCAAGCATCAGCAGGGTCGAATCAGTGATGGGTCCGTCTTTGGTCGATCTTTCGGTCGTCTCACCACAAGCATCTTTGACCACGGGAGCGTGTTCTTGAAAGTGTGAGACATTGTACGTGAATGGCTTGTTCTCAGATTCCACAGTTGTTATGGTTTCGTTCTGCTGTGTGACTACTGATGTCTCGGTATGGCAGTGACAGTCCGTTCTCCATTGTGACACATGTTTTCCTAAGCATCCGCTTGTGAGTTCACTTCCTATACCCCTTCGGTTAAGGGCATCAATGTTCTCGTGCTCACAATCCTGCATGTTGGAGGATGGAGTGCTGGGTGTCTTGGTTCGGTTTTGGGACTCATATGCAGGTTTTGTTGATCCTCTCAGCTCCCACCCGCATTCGTAAATGTTGAGCTCATTGAGCACAGAGTTATCAGGCTCTTTTGATCCTCTCTGCTCCCACTCGCGTTTGAAGATGTTGAACTCTTCGAGTATGGGAGTATGGACATGTTCCGTTCTCGCCCCCTCTTGTCTCCGCGATGTGGACCCATCTTCGCCAACACACCTTGTCTCCTTGACGGAGTGATGATATAGTCCTTTCCCGCGCCAATGTGTAGTGCCCCATATGGCCGCCTCTTTTCTGACAACTCTTGGAGTCAGCCTCGCAAACCCCGTCAGGGGTGATGGTATCCTCCTCAAGTCCGGATATGATCATGACAAACAGGACAAGTTGCTTGGCGGGGTAATCAAATGTTCCGAGACACCTACGTGCAATATGCTGTTTTGGATGAGTGAAGTAGTCTCTGAGTTGAAGGTCCGTTCAGGTGGTCGGTGCCATGGATGTTGTCGTGAACTTGATTCTGTTGACCTCAGTGATTGTACCGACCTGTCCTCTGAATCAGAGAGATCTCTTGCTGCTTTTCTCTGAGACCCTTCTTTCAAATGTGTTTGGACTGATGCACTTCTTGCACTGGTAGGCTGTGACAAACGGCTCTCAGGTTTAGAGTTGTCTGTGGGACACTTCTTGGGGTATGTGTCTCGCCATGTCTTCCATGCTGTTTCAGTGAAATGATTGTCTGAAAGCCAAGCGTGTATTTGTTTTGTTCGATCCTGAGGTTTTCCGTTGCTGCCCTTCTCGTATGATGTCACTGGTCTCCTCTTAGTTCTCTCACTTTCATGGGTGTCCTGAGTGTACTTGCCTCTCACTTTCTGGTGTCGGAGTGCATCACCCAGGTTTGTGATGTCTCTTTCGTCTTCTGGCTCTCTGGGAGCCCTGGTGTCTGTGTCCAGGGAGTGGTGTTTTCTACGACTGCATGCTTCTTCGGACTTGTCTGTGAAAGTCGGTGACCCGCAGATTGCTCGGGTGTGCTCGTGTACCGGCTCCCAGAGTTGACATGACTGGTCTGATATCCTATAGCTTGTCTTTTCTTCATGCTCGTTGAGTAGGCTGACATCGGTTCCATCCCCGTGAGCTATCTCACTTGACTCTTCTTCAGAATAGCTTGTGTCATTTGCTGATTGACTCCTTGAAGTTGAGTAACTCCCCGAGGTCATGTCTGTGAGGCTGTTATGATTCTGGATCATCCCAGTCTTTTGTCTTCGCGTTGTTGACTCAGAGTGTTTTGTGTCACTTTGCCTCTCCCACTCTTGAATCTTATGTTCAGACCTGCGGGAGGTCTCCTTTCGCTTATATTCTCTTCTTGCGTTGATGTGCAACTCTCTTGACACTTCTCTTGTTTCGGCTCGCTCTCCAGCTTTGGCCCTCCTGACAATTTCCTTCAGCGAGAATTGCCTTTGAAGTATCTTTCGCTGTGCGTCCGGTTCTGAGCAGCTCTCAATCACCCGCAGGCGGATAGCTTCCTCATTTGTGAATGTGTTGAATTGACAATATCGTACCAACTTGTGTAACCGCGTCGCAAAGTTTGATAAGGATTCTCCTGGTTCCCGCCGTGCTGTATTGAAAGCAATGCGTTCACGATCGACATCTTCCTTTGTAATGAAATGAGCACATAACGCCTTTTTGAGTTTCGTATATGTTCCGGTATCCTTTGCTGAGAAGGTTCTGATCAGGCGTCGGCCTTCGTGTCCCACCAATTGGAGTAGTAGTAGTAGACGTTTACTATCTCTTCGCTCTCCGATAACGTCAAGAAATGCATCCAGTGATTCCAGCCACCGGTTCCATTCTGGACCCAGACTCTGGTGACCAGTCTGTGTCACTGGGGGTGGCACTCCAATGCAGGGGCTCGATGTATGTGTTTCTTCTCTCACCGACATGATGGTGGAATGTGCCGGCATGGCAATGTCACAGGATTGTTCCCTTACGCTTCTTCTTGTCTTCTTTTGCTGATCCTTCCCGGCCGCTAGTCTTTGTTTGGTGGTTTCCTTAGAATTCTGGTAAGGTTCCCCCGCTCCCAGGTGACTATTGTCTGTTGTCTGCTCCTGGCATGACCGTCTCTGTACGCTTCAGTGGGTCAAGCTTGACTCGCCTGACGTCAAATGGTCACCATTTAGCTGCGCCATGTGTAACTCGTGGCTCTGCGATTTTCCACTCTCTTTGGTGTTGCGTGTTAACTGCAGGTACTTTGAAGTTTTTTCGCGATGATATGCGACACCATTGACCCCAGTGATATCTCGTTCCTGTGTTTCTTTCGGCCCGGCTTAGGTTATCCAGTGGTTTCAATGATGGGAGAATGTTTCCTTGATGTTCGTTTACTCATGTTTCTGGATTATTTTAGCTCCTTAGTTGTTCTTACTGTTGATCGTTTATCTCCGCGTGGTGCTGAAAGTTTATTTTGGTACTTGTCTTTAGCTCGTGTTTGTTACGTTCGGGATTTGCATTTGCTTGGTGCATTCAGGATTTGCACTTGCTTGTGCTCGCTGACTTCGGAACTTGTATTCATCCGTGCTTGTTAGGTTACCTTTGCCACTGCTTGCTCTTTTGCAGTTATCAGTGTTTGGTCGTTTACATTTACCAATGCTTGTTGCTTTCCGTATGCCAATGCTTGTTCTCTCGCGTTTGCCAATGCTTGTTGCGCTATTCTTCTTTTTGTCTTTCTCAGTGCTTGTTTTCTTAGACTGCTTCTTGCATTTGCATGTGCTTGTTGTGTCACTGTAACTTACTCTTGCCAATGTTTGTTTCCTTCTTGTGGTCTTTCCACTTGTGTTTGCCAGTGTTTGTTTCTCTACGTTTGCCACTGCTTGTCTTATTATATTCGCCAATGCTTGTTTATGTCTTCTTGCCAATGCTTGTTTATTTGCTTCACCCAATGCTTGTTGAACTCTTCTTGCCAATGCTTGTTGGCTTGTTCTAGTCAATGCTTGTCTCTCTATGCCTGACTTTAAGATGGCCGCTCTATGACAATCAAGGGGTCTGTCCTGAAAACCGCCTGACTTCAAGATGGCCGCCGTCAATGCAGGCATACACGAGGCTTTCTCTCCAGGTTCAGTCACCTCCGATTCACTCAGGACTCACCGGTGGTCGACTTCAAGGGCAGTCCACGCCGGGATTCACTCTTCTTCAGCCACTGCGACCATCAGGTGAGGTTGGGGTGGGCACCCGCCTTACTTTGCAGGGTCCCGCGTTTTTCCAGCGACAGCGTGCCAACACTCACGCATCAGGCGTGAGGTTTTCCGACGTCGGGCCTCACTCGGGCTCAGATTTCACCGCGCTCGACAGCGCTTGGCAGTAGACCTTCGTGGGGGCAGCAGACCTTCGTGGGGGCGACGTCCTCCACCCTGAGGCACTTTCCTTCCTCTTTGGGGCTTGGCAGAGTCAGGGTGGGCTCCCGACTTCTGCTCGTACAGCGCTCACCCGTTTTGCACGCTTCACGCGTGAGTCGCGCTTCAGCGCGAACAGCGTCTCTTCTTCGAGCGATTCAGCGCTCGGTGTTTCGGCTCCCTCTTGGGTCCCTCTCAAGTGCGGGGAGGGATAGGGTCACCTGCTGCTGGTTTCTTTCTCAGACAGCAACTCCGTCTTCCTTGGGCAGCGCTCTCTTCTTCCCGAGGCTGCCTGGGATAGGGCGCTCTTGTGGGGCTCTGCACACAGTGGGCTTGGCTATCCCACCCTCGTCGCCAGTTGTAGCATCGTGCTACAAGTAAACACAGACACTGCTTGGTATCTTACTGGAGCTTTATTATATACATCCAGTATCTTCCCTGTCCCTACTCTAACTGCCCACCAGCCAGTCCCGGCTCCTCCTGTTCCCCTTCCTGGCTCCGCCCTACCAAACACTAGACTGCACAGAACAATGCTACAGCAGGGTATCAATTTGGCAAACTTTAATACAGCCATATTCAGCGCTCCAGAATTTCCAGATCTATAAAACAAACACGCTGTCTTCCTTTCAAGAATAACAGCTCTTCAACATTTATTGATCGGAATTCGTAATGAAAGCACATCATTTTAATAATTTGGAAATTGTTTATTGTAGTGGTATGAATGATTTAGATGTATCTGTACAAAAAGGATATATTTGGATGATCGAAGAGCAAGCTTGATTATATGAGACAGCTCTTATATGAAAGAAAAATATACAGCTACAGCATGGATGAGAGAAGAAACGATCTAAATATTTCTACAAGTTGACAAATAAGGTGTACATAAATCTGTGGTATTGTCAAAATATGAAATGATCAGTTCAAGTCGACAATTGTGCACAAAAATATACATAGTTTTATGAAACTTCACAAATATAAAGCAATAAGTTGTACCTGAACTGAGATTTAACTATGAGTGGTAAGCAGATAACATGTTGTGTATTACGAATATAGGTAATATATAAGGTGGGCATGGCAACTGACTTTCATGGGGATTCTGCCTGCTACTCATGCTCCAATCTTAGGCATCAAAAATAAATACAAAGCATTAATTTCTTTGTAAAACATGGTTAATAAAGAGATGCCCATTTAGTGGCTGAATTGCATTATGTGAAGGAAGAGTCCCAGCTTCCCCACCTAACCAAATTGTGTATCCTTGGCAAATCTCGTTTGTGTTTGATTTAATAGATGTGAATGTTGCTCCATGTGTAACATGAATCTAGGTCACATATAGAGTGCACTTGACAATTGACTCTCATGTGGCTTCAGCTTGTCACCCGCGATTCAATCTCATGCGGCAAGCATTACATTCAAAGCATTAACCTTTGTTGTAACAAAGGAGAACTAAAGAGATGCCAACCTACTGTCTGAATTGCACAACGTGAAAGTAGAAAACCTGGGATCGCCACTTGGCCAAATTGTGCCATCCTAGTTAAGTCTCTCACCCACGTTTAATTTAGTGGACTGTAATGCTGTTCCATGGATAATAAGAATGTAGGCGCCAAATAAGGTACAAATGAAAATTGACTTGCATGTGGCTTTTACCTATCGCCTGCCCTCTAACCCCATGCACCATGAATTAAAGACAAAGCATCAACCTTTGATGTAAAAGGGAGAAATAAAGAGCTGCCAATCTAGTGGAAGATTTTCAAAAGAATTACACAACATGAAAAAAAAAGAAAACCTGGGATCAATTCTGGTTTTCCCACTTGACCAAATGGAGTGATCCTTGACAAATCTTTCTCTCTCTTGTGTTTTATTTAATAGAAAAGAATGTTGTTCCATGAATCTTTCTAAGTTCACACTAAGGGGCTCATTAGGATGGCGGGCGGACTTTGTCCGCCCGCCAGCCTTACGGAGAACGGGACCGCCCGCCATAAGGGCGGGGGTCCCGTAGGGGGAATTAGGATGTGCCCGCCACTGTGGTGGGCATGTCCTCCATGTTTTGCATTGTGGCGGGCTGTGCACTCTGCACCGCCCGCCACAATGCAAAACAATCGTGCACGCATTTGCATGTGCAAAGCGGCAGGCACCACACGGTGCCTGCCGCTTTGCATATGCAAATGTGGGGGGGTACCATAGGTACCCCCCCTGTCCTCCCCCTACACCAGCATCACCTGGGGGCCCCGCAGGGGGCCCCCACAGCACACACCGCCTGCCTTTCCATGGCGGCATTGCTGCCGCGGAAAGGCACCTCTCAGTGGCCATTGTAATATGGCTGGTGCCACCATATTATTCCATTACCGCCGAGGTCGCCTTGCGACAGCAGCGGTAAAGCGGCGGACGGTCTTTCCGTCCGCCGCGCTCCCCCGCCATCCTAATACGGCAGGGGGGAATCTGGGCATAGGTGTCGGGTGGATTGCCTCCGCCAGGCCGACGGTGGCTACCGCCAGCCTGGTGGAGGCAATCCGCCGACATCATAATGGGCCCCTAAATTCAAGCTATCAAGTTTTAGTAAATGTCTCTCAATATAGAGATCTAATCTGAAATGTTCTGCATTTTAACAAAATATATTTTTTTTATTGGGAATCGGCTTTGCATATTTTGTTATATAAATTAATTACCAGTTTCATGGCTTGGCTCTCCCTGTTAGTTTGCAGGCTAGCCTTTTTCTAAAGAAGCAAGCAAGGCTGTAGCATGGGTGATTGCAATGGTGTCTTTAAAGGCTTTTGAGTTGGTAATTGGTACCTTTGGAAACTTTTGAGTTGGAAAAGTTTGTTTGAAATCGGGCTAAAGTCCAAGCAGACGTTGCATCACAGGGGCAGCATGTTCTTCATAGAAAGGAAACCATTAATCCTTTGAAGTGAGATGAGTAAAGTTGGGCTGGGGTAGTAGTACACAGAAAAAGCTGGAATGAAGACCAAGATACAGCTGAGTCCCCCCCCCCCGCCCCGCCCCCTGCATTCTTTGTTCGGCTTTGTTTTACCTCTTTCTGTCCAGTATCGGCATGTGCTCCAGCTCCAATGGAAGACAAGACTCAGGAGGGCTAAGAAAGGTGAAGAGGTTCGGGAATAAAAAGACCAACATTCGGGCTGCTTACCTTTTTAAATGATGTGGCACAAATGTTAATCATTCAACTTCTTGGCTCTCTGCATTCTGGAAAATTGCAGGGTGGACACATTTTTATATTCTACCTGCTAATTTCAGGTAGGCTTCTGGCACTGGGCATGCTGGAAACAAATCACAGGGTGGACGTGAAATGGTTTTCTAGTCCTGCTACTTCCCATGTGAGATCCTTGTAGCAGAGCTGGAATTGCAAAAATGTGACTCCAGTAACCCAAAGATTGAGGGTCAAGGTGTGGCCATCAAAAGAGGTTGGAGTCATGAGGGACGGAACCATGAACAACGGTGTGATACTTAAGGTATTTATATATTTTTTAATTCTTCACCAAAGAAATTGCCAACAACAAGAAACGTGACAGTAAAACTGTTGAGGTTTAATTGGTCACAAAGGCTGCATTTTAAAATATCTTATGAGGGTAAGAGACCTACTGCAGAGATCTTTATGTGTCCAGTAAACTCTCAGGGAATAATATTAATGGCGAGATAACTATTGCGGTTACTACACTTGCTGGAGAGATCTGTGTCTTGTGCAGTCACAGTTTTGACTCATTAAGTTGAGGGTTGTTAATGTGTCTCCTGCAAAGTACATTGTGTAAGATGCAGATGACAGATTTTTCTTTTAAGTTGCTATGTAACTGGGTTACTGTTATAAATACTGAGAATATATTGTTACTTGCACTTTATACAATGCAGTCCTTCTAAATATAGGACAATGAGATATGTTCGAGAATTATACACTTGCATGGAAACTGCAAGTCACAGGTTTAGAATCTTTTCTTTAATTTGTCCTGCTGCTAAAAAGGGATTCTTTGCGTAGTACATAAGATTTATTTGCATAGATAACCCCAGACTTAACTAGCCTGATTCACAAAGGTAAACTTCGATGCTTAGTTTCTGACTTTGGGAATTCACAAAGGCATTTACGTGCACTATCTTAATGTTCGCTCTCGGGCGAAGATCCGACTCGATTGCGGACATAAAGTTATTACTCGTAAAAGTCTTATGCTAATTCCCAAAGTTGTAAACTTAGGGCCATATGCATCAAGCTAATTAGCATTCGCAAAGGCCGAAATTCACAGAATTTCGGCCTTTGCGAATACTAATTTGCTAAATGGTATGTATGTAACATTTTTGATGCAAAATAAGGAATAGCAAAAATTGCTATTCCTTATTTTGCGATTGCACTTAAGGAATCTGTAAGCGCAAAAGTGACGCATTGCTGGAGTGTGTCACAAAAGTGACGCAACTCCAGCAAGGCGTCCTCTCACACGGGGAAAGCCCCATGTGAAAGGGCCTGCGTCAGTCTTACGCCTGCTGTGAGGCAGGCGCAAGATTTTGACGCAACAGCATCCTAAAAGTGACGCGGTGAAATCTTATAGATTTCACTGTGTCACTATCACGAGGCTTTTTGCGGGGGAACTCCCCCCCTGCATACATTATACCTGACGCAGGTATAATGTAGGTCAGGGGTTTACAAAGTGACGCATCTGCTTAGATGCGTCACTTTGTAAATAGTGCGCAACAGGAGGCATGTTTTACGTCACCGATGCGTCACAAAAAATGACGCATCGGAAGCACATAACTGACGCAAGGCCCCATAAATGAGTCCCCAGGGGCCGCATTATAGATGCAGTGCACTTCCCTTCACTGCGCTGGGTGCACGTTTTTAAAGGTGCGCCCAGCGCAATGAAGAGAAATATGCCATATTATAATGAATGCACTGCCCCCAGGGCAGCGGCGAACTCGCGCTAATCTGAGAGCAGTGTATTCATGTAAAAAACAGAACGGCTGCAAGCAGCCGCTCTGCGTTTTCACAGTGCAGGCAGCAACCAACCTGCACTTTTAAAGGGGTATAGAGATTCCCTTGCAGGTAGGGGCAGGCGGTGACTGCACCCGTCTGCAAGGGGATGTCTGGGGGGTATCTAGGAGCCCATTTACCACCTTCAGAAGGCTGCTCTCAGGAGGCGCACTGAAAGTTTGCCACCTTTAAATGACGCACTGTCAGAGCGCCTCCTGGGGGCTTCTTTGCCTGAATACGGCATGGCGCAGAGGCAAAGCGGTTTCCTCATTTGCATAGGAAACACCCCATGGAAACGAGGGAACACCCACATCAATATAGCGCTGGTGCTGTATGTGCACTAGCGCTGTCAGTATTACATAAGGGGCCGCACAAGTGTCTGCGGCCCCTTATGTAATACTAAAATGCCCTGGGCGCGCAAAGCGGGTGAAAACGCACGTTGCACTCCTGGGGCATGTTGTGTAATACAGCCCCAGCTGTACGCTGCCCACCTGTGTGTATCCCCGACTTGTGCCCTGGATATAGTGAATTCTGGAATGGAATCACTCAGACACAGGTGGTGAGTTTACCTTTTTTAAAGAGCAGAATGATAAAGACGCATAGCTCCCAAACAATGTAGGCGTCACAACACTTATCTGTATTAGCAATACTAAAACAGTGGGCAAACAAATCACTCAGTTCAGAGCAAGTTCACAAAGGAAAAATCTGTCTAATGCAGATCTTACATACTGCCCATTATGTTACTGCGTGGGCACACTTCACGGTTCCTTTTCTGAAGCATCCTGTAATGATTGTACGTTGTACATTATAACCCAACATTCTTATTGAGTTCCAATGTCACGTGATATAGACACATGTTGAATAAATGATCCATGCAGCTGTACATGATACTCTTTTAAGGAGGGGCGTCTGTTGTAGCTAGTTTCATTTAAAGGAGTACATTTCTTAGAGACAATAAGAAAAGAAGAAAAAACAACCCCAGCCCCCTGGTATAGGACTTGTTGGCACAAAGTCAGTCTTAAAGTCCTCAATGGAGTGCCAAGGGCATCGCCGCTAAGTTGTAAATGCAGGTGTCACCAACCCAATACAAAGCACATAAGCACACTGAAGTCTCTTTTCTCCTCTCTCGCCTTTCTTCATCAAGTTCTTAGATAAGTTCAGTACTTTGAAGTCTGCTGCGTACATCCTCGTAGGGGCTCCCTCCTCCTTGAGATGTGTCCGCAGGGCCTTCCAAAGGGTTGTATAGTCTTTAGTATGATCTATCGTATTACGTATCAGTGTCAAGAGATTAAAGAACTACAAATGCCACTGATTAATATCCGGGGGGGGGGGGGCGTTCTTTTTCAAAGATGCTACCATAGCATTTTTGGTGGCTCCCAGAAAGTTCGATGTGATTTATTTCGCATCTCTGGAAGAGAGTAGGTCAAAAACACACATATCCTAGCTTGTACATCCTTCCAATATAGTTGAATCTTGAGATATGTCCCTCAAATACAGAAGAGGTCAACAAGACTTAGGGCCTCTTGTATGAGGTTTTGCCGTAGGGAAGTGCAGCAGGCCTTCCTGCTGCGCTTCCCTACGGCAAAAGAAAAGGGCAGGAATGCACCGTATCTATAAGATCCTCTTATCCAAGTCACAAACCTGTCAACTCCACTTCTTCCCTGAGATAGACAGGCAGGGGTTCAATATTCAGGACAAAAGGTAGAGTTGACAAGGAACAACTCTGTCTGGTGTCTCGCTTTGATTGGATTATTGGGGAGATAACACCACTGGGTGATATTTTTGCGTAGGGCGCCTGGTATCCTGCCTGGGGCAGAGCCATGAAGCAGAACCTGAAGTGGACCTTTTTAAGCTCTCGAGTCAAGAAGAGCCAGTCCACATAGTCAAAGACTTTTCTGCATCTAATGCAATCAGGATCTCTTGGACCACAATTTTCGATGCCTTTTCGACCGGATGGAAAATTCTCCTGAGATTGTTATACCTTTTACTATTTTTAATCAAGCGTATTTGGTCCAGGTGTATAAGCCCTGGTAAGATGTTTTCTAAGAGCATTGTCAGGAAATCTTTACGTCTATGTTTAAGAATGCTGTAGGATGGTATGAAGTATATTTCCGGGGTCCTTCCCTTGCTTAAGGATTAGGGAACTGCTTGAATTGTTCACTGTCTGTGTCACTTCCTTAGTTGTTGAAAATGGGTTGTCCACTGTCATCAAAAAGTGAGGTAATATTGGCACAAACGTTTTATAAAAACAACTGGGTGTGTGGCCAACTGCCGACCAAGATGGTTGTGTAGGTGTGAGCCCTCACCCGTTGGAGCTCACATCGGCCTCAATCCTGTAGTCCTGGGAGAGCCATCAGGCACAACTGCACTGCTAAAACAACTTCAGGTGCCAGCAATACTCCCCCCCATTCAAAACCCTGAGGTTGACAAAGCAGTGGGCATTCTGTGCTTGGACATTCATGGCTGAACGGAGTGGAAGGCCCCGTGGGAGAAATTTCAGCAGCCGGACCACTTGCACATAACACCAGAGAGGCAGCGCAGCATTTTAAGGACATAATGACACAGACGATGGGGTGAGTGAGGTCCCTGACAAGCATGCAACTCTGCTCAGGGCATCTGGTGGGACGCCAGGACTGGGCCAACAACCTGATGGGACGACCCTGGTGTGTCCTGCCTGCTGGGGGCTGGCAGACGCTGCCGCAAAACTAAGTGGCCACTAACAAGGGCAGTGCTTATCTCCCTTTCTCTACCCTCAGGGCAGATGAACCCACAGGAGGTGGTGGGCCCCTCTGATATGGCAGTGGAGGCAAGGCCTGAGGAAAGGACTCAGGTTTTGTGGGCCCCAGAACGCCGGGCCAGGAGCAGACAGATGAGCAACAACATTGGCCTGAATGATAGGGGCACTGAGTGACATAAATGCTGTCTCTAGCAATGAGTAGGGGGTTGCCTGTGTGCTGGTATTGTGTCTCATGAGAGGCAGTTGGTGGACTGTGCCTGCGAGCACTGAGGCAGCTAAGTACCTGCTTGAGGGTGGCTTGGGGCCCGAGGGGTAGCGAGTGGAGCCTGAACTGTTCCGCATTATTTCTGCCAGAGTTGTGGTTGAACAAACGAGGGAGAGCACTGCTGTGGCTGGCAGATGAGGTGGGGTTCAGAATAACCACGAGCTGACGATGCAGGGTGTATAAATATGAGAGCCATGACTGTTTACCAATTCAAACTGCCACTGTGATCTCCACCTTGCTCAAACGTGAAGCATGGGTGACTCTCAACCTGGAGCCAACAGGGGATTGAACTTATCAACACTGAGCTACCCGAAGTCGGTAGCCCTTGTGGTGACCATAGGAAATGGTGTGAAACAAGACTTCCAGCCCACTCCAAGTGAGTAAACTGGACAAACACATCTTCAAGGATGGCAATGTGGATCCACACACGACAAGGCACAGACAGAGAGCCCGCAGGAATCTTGGAACACATAGATGCTGGATCTTCTTCAGGCAGTTAAAGATTCCAGAGCAGCTCTCGAACACAAAATAGACATGCTGGCAGGTTGACATTACTTTCCTGAGTGCTGACCTTTGGAAAATGTGGACTAGAATGGGGAAGGCTGAACAAACCCTATCCGACCACACAACAGCCATGAAACACCTGGAGCTCGAAGTCTGACACCTCACAGACATCATCCAAATACTGCATGCCCGGGCAGATGATGTGGAGGACAGCTCCCGAAGCAACAATCTGCACTTTGTGTGGATGCAGGAAAGGACTGACGGAGCGGCAGTGGCACATTTCCTGAAGGATTTGATCAAAAATATGGTGGGCCCGCGATCTGTCTCCGACCAATTCTCAGTAAAAGAGCACATAGGGAGCTGACTATTTCGCCTAGACCTGTGGTGAGGCCTAGGCCCCTGCTAGCACAGATCTTGTATTACAGGGACCTTGACGCTATCCTACAGGCAGTCCATCTGAAGTGCCCAATCTCCATTGCCAACAAAGAAGTATGGGTGTTCCCAGACTACACGAAGGAGGTACAAAATTAAAGGCAGTCATTTGAGAAAGCAAAACTTGAACTCTGAAAGGGGATACTACCCTTTTCGTCTTTCCAGCGAAACTCCTTCTGAAGGCAGGAGAGTGCAACCTGTTTCTTCCTCTCACTAGAGGAGATCTGGAACTGGCAGGATGGCTAGAGCCCAGTAGGACAGAAAAGACACAGGGACAGACCATGTCCAATGGAGGGTGGCAATCTATCTCGGCCAGTGTGCCTGGATCGTTGCATAGTGGGATCCAGGACAGAGGAGCACAGAGAAATCCTGAGCCAGTGACTGAAGACACAGAAATCGCTGGAAGCCGATGAAGCTGGGGGGTGGTGGGGTGAGCCCTTAGAAACATCAACACCTTCAAGAAGCCACTTCCATTCTTTGACTGTGGATTGGTAGTGTTTACTATAGTGGAGTCTCTTCTGGATTTGTAAGTTACATTTTGGGGGTAGGACAACAGATGCTTCAAGACTTGAGTATGTGAGCAGTTCAAGTCTCACAGCATGACATGGTTAAGAGGAGGGATGTTGAAGGTGCTTCAATTTACTGGTAACCTGATAGACAATGGGGAGGAACGGAGGATACAGCAAACAACACTATACACCATTGCAGGGAGGATCAATGCATCACAAGCCTTGACACTAAAGATCCTTTCATGGAGCTTGAATGGGCTATGCCACATAATTAAGAGAGGACTAGTACATAAATGCTTGTATCACCATGACCCTGACTTAATACTGCTACAAGAGATGCATCTAGTGGGAAACAGATGTGGCATTCTTGGCATTTGGAGATACAAAGTTGTGGCACACTCTCGGTTTTCCATCCTTTGTCGCTTACCTTGCATATGCTAGTGCCAAGATGCCCTTGAGCATTCGTGTACTTTATAAATAATATCAATATCAATACCATGGGCTCACGGGGCGTGGCCATACTATCCCACAAAACACTGCCCAGTGAGGAAGATACTGTGTTTACCTTGTGGTGGGTGCACTGCTCTGCCCAGCATTCTGGTCCGACACTCTTCAAGCATTTCCCCAGGGAGACAGTGCGGCTTGGCTGTCTGACATGGTTGTATGTTGTAACAGACTGAGCCAAACCAGGCTGAGTCTTGTTACCCTAGTTTGCACTGCCCCGATGTACTAAAGTGCAGTATGTGGAAGACTGATGTCACTGAAGGTGGGGCTACAGAAAATTGGAGCTGGGAGCCCATATTTGTTGATCAGGGTGACAGTGAAGGTGGTGCTCGCTGCAGCTTGACAGAAACAGCATGGGTGAGGAGCTGGACATTTCCTCTGGCTGCAAGAGTGCAGGGTCCCGAGCGGGTGCTCGCAGAGTGAAGCGGAGGTTGCACTAGGGTGCCACCAATCAATTAATCATTATACTTGTAGAGCGCGCTACTTACCCGCGAGGGTCTCAAGGCGCTGGGGGGGGGGGGTGGGTGCCGCTACTGGTCGAAGAGCCAGGTCTTGAGGAGCCTCCTGAAGGTGAGCAGGTCTTGGGTCTGCCGTAGGTGCGTGGGGAGGGTGTTCCAGGTCTTGGAGGCGAGGTAGGAGAAGGATCTTCCGCCGGTGGTCGTATGTTGGATGCGGGGGACGGCGGCAAGGGCGAAGCTTGCGGAGCGGAGCTGGTGGGTGGAGGTGTAGAAGCTGAGTCTGCTGTTGTGGTAGGCTGGACCGGTGTTGTGGAGTGCTTTGTGTGCGTGGGTGAGCAGCTTGAAGGTGATCCTCTTGTCGATGGGGAGCCAGTGTAGGTCTCTCAGGAGGGGGGTGATGTGGCTGCGGGGAGGGACGTTGAGGATCAGTCGGGCGGAGGAGTTTTGGATGTGTTGCAGTCGTCAGAGATGTTTGGCCGGGATTCCTGTGTAGAGTGCGTTGCCGTAGTCCAGTCTGCTGCTGATGAGGGCCTGTGTCACCGTCTGTCTTGTTTCAGTGGGGATCCACTTGTAGATCCTGCGAAGCATGCGGAGGGTATTGTAGCAGGAGGAGGAGACGGCGTTGACCTGCTTCGACATGAGGAGTGAGGAGTCGAGGATGAATCCAAGGTTGCGTGCGTGGTCGGTGGGCGTCGGTGCTGTTCCTAGCGTGGTCAGCCATCAGGAGTCATCCCAGGCTGAGGGGGTGGACCCGAGGATGAGGATCTCCGTCTTGTCCTAGTTCAGCTTCAGTCGGCTGTTCCTCATCCATTCGGCGACGGCCGTCATTCCCTCTTGGATGCTGGTTTTGGTGGTGTACGGGTCTTTGGTGAGGGAGAGGATGAGCTGTGTGTCGTCTGCGTAGGAGATGATATTGAGGTCGTGCTGGCGGGTGACTTGAGCGAGGGGGGCCATGTAAACATTGAACAGCGTCGGGCTGAGGGAGGATCCCTGGGGTACGCCGCAAATTATGTCGGTGGCTGAGGAGCAGAAGGGGGAGGCGGACACTCTGGGTTCTGCCGGAGAGGAAGGACGTGGTCCAGTCCAGGGCCTTCTCCTGGATGCCGGCTTCTTGGAGTTGTGTCTTTAGTGTGCGGTGATAGACCGTGTCGAAGGCGGCTGACAGGTCCAGGAGGGTGAGGGCCGATGTTTCACCGTTGTCCAGTTGGGCCCTTATGTCGTCTGTGGCGGCGATGAGGGCTGTCTCATTGCTGTGCCACCCTTGTTGTTAAGCCTAGGAGGTGAGGAAACTGCCAAGCTAGGTCTCAGTCTGGCTTTCACTTGCCTGGTGTGCTGCCACCGCTCTTCCCTCTCCCTCCTCCACTCCAGTACCATTATATGCCCACCTTGCTTTACTGGCTGTGGTTTGAGTGGCCACTTCCACCCCCTCCTCTTAAGTAGGTTATCCCAAAATATTGGTTAAATATTTCTATCTCCCATTACTGAACTAAACTGCCAAAACCAAGGGCCATATTATCCAGAACGGCCATAACATTATCGCCATTTTAGCGGCAGGAAACTGCCTCTAAAACGGCGATAAGGGGCTTGATAATATGCCCTTGTGAATTCCCATAGAAGCCCAGGTTCACACTAGAACCTGGGCTTCTATGGGAATATATCACTGCTTTGGCAGCAGTGATAATGTTATCGTCGTTCTTGATAATATGGCCCCAAGTTTTGACACTAGTTGTTAGTTATTTTACCCGATCTCCTAGAGGTGGCAAAGCATGCTCGTGTCTGCACCCTCCTCTTTTGATAAAAACAACGCTGCAGTGGTAGCAGCAGCAGTGCCGGCACAAGCGGCAGACTTTGGCAACTGATTTTTCTGTTGGATGTTGGGTATCCATTTCTTGTATTTTAATTCTTTCATTTTGGCTTGCTAAATAATTCAATTTTTATGTTTTTGGAACTACTTGGAAAGGGAAACCAGAAGGCCACACAGATTGTTTATTTTAATCTTTTTATTTTATTTTGATTATTTCTGAAAATATGAAGATTAAAAGGCTAAGAAACAGGCAAATTGTGGTGAGATCCCCACATGTTACATTTAACTATAAAAGAACAAAAAACATTGTTGTGCTATACATGTGCCGACAAACGATCTGGGCGCCTCCTTTTTCCGCTGATATGGCTCCGCTAGAGGTGGGAGTCCCGCAGGGTTCCATTCTCAGCCCTATGCTGTTTAACATCTTTATGGCCCCTCTGGCGGAAGTCGCGGAATCCTTTGGCGCCCAGATCGTGTCTTATGCCGATGACACCCAACTCCTGTTCACATGTGACAGGGGTGGGTCGTTTGATGCCACAAAGATCAGGGATTGCCTGGGTGCGGTGTTTGAGTGGTTTAGAGATCATGGCTTAAAATGCAACTCTGATAAGTCAGAGTTGCTCTTCTTCGGCTGCGCACCGGAACAAGACTGGAAATCCTGGTGGCCACAGGATATGTTTCCTCCTGATAAGGTTGCTGTCAAGGCCAAGAATTTGGGAGTGATAGTAAATTGTGACTTATCCTTTGGACCTCACATCTCGTCCATTGTTGGGAAATGCTTCGGCATCTTACGGATGCTGAGGAAATTTCTTCCTCTACTGTCACTCAACCACAGGAAGACAGTCGTTCAGGCACTAATCGGGTCGCGACTGGACTACGCAAACGCTCTTTTTTTGGGTCTACCGAAATATCTCATGACCCGTTTGCAAGCGGTCCAAAAAAGCGGCAGCCCGTGCCATCTTTGGACTCCCGAGGAGAGCTGGCGCCACTGCCTTATTGAACACCCTTCATTGGCTACCTATCTCCAAGCGAGTCCTTTTTAAATGCCTGACTGTGGCCTTTAAGGCCATACATGGTATGGGCCCCAAATATCTTGGGAAACGATTTTCCCGGTATGTGCCAAGCAGGACTCTTAGATCATCGGGTCTGTCTTTGCTGACTGTCCCTGCAATTCGTCGTGCATGTTTGGGAGGTCGATCTTTCCGCTATTTGACACCTAAGGCATGGAACGAACTACCATTGTCCCTGAGATCGGCCCCCTGTCTTCTTGCTTTTAGAAAGGACTTGAAGACATGGCTTTTTAGGAAATCGTCCTTTTATTTCTTTTACTGTTGTGTGGTTGCTTTTTATGCTGTTCCTTTCTTTGCCAAAGCGCCGGGATGCTCCTCTGGAGTTGCCGTGCGCTATAAAAGAAATAAAGTAACATAACATAACATAACATATTGGGTCAATACCCACCATGAAACCTATCACATCCTTTTTTTAAATGAAATCTCTCGTTTTACTGCACCTCCTTTTGGTTCACTAGAGGTTGCATAAGATTAGTAGGCGGTAATCTCCACCAAGAAGGCTCTTTTACCTCTAGATTCTAATAATGGTGACCTTATCACAACCCCAAGTCTGCTGTAGTGTATTTCTGATAGTACTCTTTCATGCAGGACCTACGCTGTTTACGGAGAACATATACTGTGGGCTTTGTGGCAAACTGACTCTGTACACCCCCGCCGAATATGTCAGCCTATGTTTTCGCATTAACTAGCTCGCAGTGTCTCTGAAAACAGGAAAATCTCCTGTTTTCAGAGAGATTAGTTTTTATAACTTCAGAACATAATAACCTCAGGTTTATGGAAATAATATACTACTTTTCGCCCAGTCACACGTGCTTGCATGTTTTGCTCTCAGGTACTCTGCACTACGCAGAGTTACCGGATTCCACTTTTCAGCATATAGTTGAGTTTCTGTTTCCATTCCTGGGCTTGAGGATTGTTTTGGTGCTCACTCATGAGCACCACAATATTCTCAGGCCACTAGCAAGTGCATGCAAGATTTCGCACCTGCACGCACAGCTTCTTGCTGCCACTGTGCCAATATAGTGTGGTTTGTGATTACACCTAGAGTTGTTTTTGTGCTTGAAAGCAGCTAAATATACTCAAAATGAGGTTTTCAAGTGTATATCCTTCATCCAACGGACCACTCAGGTTATTTCTTAGTGTGAAAAGCCTTCTTTTTTAACTTTTTTCCCGACAGAAAGGAAGTGCCCCAGAGACTCCAACTTCCTGTCCAGCAGGCTTCTCCCAGTGCTTTGTCTGTCTCCTGGCCACTTTTCATGTGTATTTCAAGCTGGAAGTATCACTCTCTTTGCTGCATATATATAATTGGATTTAAGGACTTAGTATTTGGCATAGGCTTGCATGAGTTCTTTGTTACCCATGCCCCCTTACTCGCTACTGTTGTTTTACCATGTGGCTCGCAGTCATTTTGTGCCTCCAGCCAGTGTGTTTTTGGTATAGATTTGCATGTGTTTTTTGTTCCCCATGCCTCCTTTCTCACTGTTGTTTGACCATGTGGCTGGCAGCCATCCTGTGCATACAGTCAGTCTTTTTTTGCCAAAGGCTTGCATGTGTTCTTTGTTCCACGTGCCTCCTTGATCGCTATTGTTGTTTGCCCATGTGCCTAGCAGCCATTTTGTACAATCAGTCAGTGTGTCTTTGCCATAGGCTTGCATGTGTACTTTGTACCCCATGTCTCCTTGCTCACTGTTGTTGTGTGACCAAGTGGCTGGAGGCCATTGTGTGCCTTTGCCACAGGTTTGCATGGATGGATGTGATATCAGTTTAAAAATAATCTTGATGATCATTGTAGAATATGTATTTTAAGATTATGAATTTTATGAAAAGTGCTCATATATTACATGCATTTTTTGTATTTTTTATTTTGCACCTCCTTGCCTCACAAGTCAGTTGCGTTTTATCTTCCCATACAAACATTGATCTTTTTTTTATTTAACTTTAGTAATTTAGATTTTTTGAATTTTAACTTTTTTATTTTTTATTAAAGTTTTTTGTTTTGATGTTTATGATTTTCTTTTTTGATTACATTTTGTGTTTTTATTTTCTTATGATTTTTATTTTATATATATATATTTTTTTTAATTTTATGTTTTTATTTTGTTACTTTTATTTATGTTTTTTTGTTGCATTTTTCCACCATCCTTCTATCCATCCACGATAGGTGCACAGCCGCACAATAGGATTCCGTTTTTTAGTTATAATTCCACTTCCTCCTGGATGTGACGCAGTGATGCTGAATTTGAGTTGTCCTTTTCGCAAAGTAGTACCCAATCATTTCAGGAAACAGATCAAAGTGGACAGCAGCTACAGCCAGTGATTGTAGGTATTACTGAAGTTGGAGCAGAACAAGAGTTTGAGTTTCCTGCCAAGCAAGAACCTCCTCTTTTACAATCATTGACTTGCAGATCTCTAGCAAGGAAATGGAAAGATAGTACACCATCTTCTCCAAGCACCACTTCTGATGTTGATGATAGGGATAGGGAGTGGACGCGGCAGAGTCTGGGAGATGCCATGAGAGTCAAGGAAAAATAAAAGTTCCTGGAAGGGGATGATGAGGCAGATGATGACGATGAGCTAATCATTGTGGAAGATGGCACAGAGGAGTCCAACATCACTATTCAACCTGCTCTGAGAGATGTGGTACAGGTAGGCCCGCCAGCTCCCATTTTTGCAAAGCCCTAGGTGAGGCCTGCACTGACCTCTCCCTTAGTAGAAGTATTCACTGTAGAGAGGCAATTAATGACACACCCACCTACCTCCAGTTCTTCTACAATCTTTGGCAGAGGCACAGTACAAAAGTACTTCTCCCCAGTTTGGGACATTTCTACAATTAGCAAACAGGAGGAGAGCATTGCAATATGCACCATTTGCCACACAAGTGTTTGTCGAGGTAAGCCTGGTTCACATTATGGTACTGAAGGTCAAAGACCCATATGAAAAAACATCATGCATTCCGGCCGGAGAAGCACCTTAAAAATAATTGCTGAGGGGGCGTGGCCGGGCGAGATGGCCGAGCAGACGTGACCTGCTTGGCTCCCGGTCCGCGCAGTGCTTTCTGCACTCTACTGGCGGAAATCCTGGGCAGAACGGAGCTCTTTGACCGCCCACGGACTGCGGGAATACAGAGGCACGAACTGATGGCTCGCTAGCGCGTTTTGTGAGGCCACGGGTGCTTGCTCTACCTCCTTTTCACAGCGCCGTGTCCTCGGAGGCAAGATGGCGGCCGGCGCGGCTCAGGGGAGGTGACCGGCGACGGCGACGGCGAACGCTGGGGCCGCTGGGGAGTGCGCTCTCACCGTACAGGCGGCGGAGGTACAGGGGGTGAGTTGTGACCGCATGTGAAGCCCCCTAGCCCACTCGTCACCCACAGGGAGCTGTCCACCGGCTGCCTGACTCCAAAATGGCGGCCAGCGGGACGCTCTGAAACTGCAAGGGACCTCAGCGCGCGCTAGATTCCCCCAGCGACCCCGATGTGGCTCGGAGAGGAGGCGGATGAGGGGCTAACCTAAGGCTGGCATGAGACCTGGGAAGACGCTAATGCGGCACCCACCAGGAGAGTCACTTCGGATGCCTGTCCCCAAGATGGCGGCCAGCAAGACACCATGAAATGGCGATGAGCCTCGTGGTATGCTGACTCCCCTCGGCAGCTCAGGCATAACAGGACGGGGTACTGGCTATGCGGCAAGTTAAAGGGTGACCTGTACCTGGCGGGGGAGCTAAGGGGCAGCCTTAGTGAAGACACCAGCTAATGATTCAGATGTCCTGGAAAGGCTGAACAGAGCTATCGCCACTCCAGTGGCCACGTATCTGGAGAGGTCTTTGGTCCACTGCCTTGCGAGAGAGCTGAGAAGTCCACACAGCCGGCAGGAGAGGTCGCTAACATCGCCGCGACAGAGCCCCACTAGGCGAGTGAGTGACGCTACCTCTGAGTGCAGCACGGGCCCCCCTCTGGCCCTCCAATTGCAGAGAGGGTCCCCCTGGAATGCTCGGGCTATCTAACAGTGTGAAGCTACTCCCCTATGTCGCCAAAGAAAAACACGAACAAAGGAACGGGCAAGGTTTCGGATTTCTTTGCTGCTGTGGCCGATCGACCTGCTCTTAGGAATCCCTCGGAAAAGTCAACCATGGCCCTCTCTAAGGCAGACCTCCAGTCTATGCACAAGGACTTCAAATCTGAGCTACGTAATGAGCTCGGCCAGGACGTCAAATCTTCTATCGATCAACTACGCTCTGACCTATCAGAACGCTTAACCTCCCTTCAGCGGGATGTAGACTCTGTAGGCACCAGGGTCCTCGACCTCGAGTCACAACACCAGGAACACAAGAAACTAGCGATTGAATGTCAGAGGGACGTCCTCCTCCTTAAAGAACAGCTCCAGCAAACACAGCTGAAAACTGAGGACCTGGAAAACCGCGCTCAACGGGAGAACATCCGCGTCAAAAACCCGGAGGAGGGCGCCGAGGGGCCAGACTTAGAGGCGTTCATGGAGGGCCTCTTTGCGGAGATACTACACCCCAAAGTGCTCAAGATCAAGCTGGACAGGGTCCACAGGGTCCACAGGGTGGGCCCCCCCAAAGGGGTGAACGGAAGAAACCGCGGGACATCCTGGCGAAGTTCCACTCTTACAAAACCAAGGAGGCGGTTCTGCAGGGGGCCAGGGCGAAGGATACCATCTCCTTTCAGAACTTTTCTTGTGCCATATTTCAAGATGTCGCCCCCTCTACTCTGGCACGGAGGCAAACACTGCGGCCGGTTACCACCAAGCTCCAGGAGGATGGAGTCAAATATCGCTGGACATACCCCTTTGGCCTCAGCTTTGAACTCCACAACAAAAGACACCATGTCACCGACCTGAAAGACGGCCTACACATCCTTGGTCTCCCGGAGGAGGGGGGAGACTCCACCGCTGGGGCTCCCGGGACTGCTTCTGGGAGGGTGCCCTCTGCCACAACCTGGTCGCAGTCTGCAATAAAAGGGAATAACTGACGTATAAGGTGATTATGGTGGTGTACTGCTGCCTGACGAATAGTGCCATGTCGTCGACTGAGGCTCTTCCTTAGAGGGAGGAGTGGACTTACTCCTTCTCCCGGTCTGGCTTATAGCAGGGCGGCCAATAGCTTCACAGCTAGATCGGGAGCCTCAACACTGCGACATCTGGGACATTATGTGAGTGTTTTCTGCCCATGGACCTTTCCCTATGCTCTCGCTATAGTGCTGTGCGGACTGGGTCCCAGGACCCGTTGTCCCCCTTTGATCCATGCGGGGGCAGTTTTGCCCTACGCTACGACTCAATGATGGTTTTTGGTTTTGCTTTGGGTTCTTGTTATGTTGGGACCTGTTGAGGGGGGTAGGGGGTGAGGGGGGAAGATGGTGGTGGCTGCTCCGTTTTGTTTCTTCAAGATAGGAAGCTGGCGTGGAGTCCCGGAGGCGGGAGAGGGGTGATGAGAGGTGAGAGTGGCTGCTTCTATGGTGGGAGGGTTTTGGGCGCCTTAAACCACTTGAGATCTTACAAGCTCACATGGAGGGGAAGGTGGGATGACGGCATAGTACTGGTTTGGGATATGCTGGTGGGCTGTTTATTGAGAAGATACACAGGTTTGGCCCTGCGATGCCCATTACCGTAGGTACATGGAATGTCAAGGGGCTCAACTCCCCTCAAAAACGACAGAAAGTCTGGAAATATATATTGGATCACCACCTTGATGTAGTGGCCCTACAGGAGACTCATTTACTTAAGTCTGAAGATTCTCGTTTGAAACATAAACAATACCCCCTTATTTATAAATCCTCAGCAGCTACCAAGCATAGGGGAGTGGCCCTCTTGTTTCGCTCTAATACCCAGTTCCAGCCTTTAGGGGTTCAGAGCGACAGGGACGGGCGATGGCTCATGGTCATGGGGCGCCTGAAGGGGAAATTGTGTACATTCGTGACACTCTATGCCCCCAACTCGGGACAGAGGGGATTCCTGCACACTCTCTTGGGTAAGGTGACAGACTTTGCCGAGGGACCGCTATTTCTTATGGGGGACTTCAACTTAGTGTGGCACCCAGAACTTGATAGCACACACACCCGACGCTCGGACATGGGTTTATTTTTCGCTGACACTCAGGGGCCGATTCAAGACTTGGACCTCCTGGACACATGGCGCGCCCTCTACCCCCAGACCCGAGACTACACCTTCTTCTCTCACGTTCACCACTCCTATTCCCGATTGGATCATATCTTTGCCAGCCAGTCCCTTCAGGGCAGTTTTAGGGAGGCCAAGATTTTCCCCATAGCTGTCTCTGACCATGGTTTTTATTCAGTGTGCCTCTCTTGGTTGGGTAATGCCCCATCGCCAGCTCGGTGGTATTTCCCGGCGTCGTTGACGAGAGATAAAGAATCGTGTAATCAGTTGAGAGAGACTATTATTGAATTCTTTGCCTTGAATAGGCCGGAGGACACTTCCAAATATATTACCTGGGACTCCTTTAAGGCCGTATTGCGAGGCAAATGCATTTCGCTCAACTCTGCTCTAAATAGACAACGGGCTAAAGAAAGGGAAGATCTCGAGGCCGAACTAGCTAAAATGGAACAAACTCACAAACTGGCGCCCACCAGACAGACGCTGCGCAACCTTACGGTGGTCAGGGGCAAACTCAGAGCTATCTATAACAATAGGGCTGAATTCACTCTCCATAAACTGCGTAATTTGTCTTACACGCAAGGCAATAAAATAGGGAAACATCTGGCTAGGCAACTGAAGGACAAAAGGGAGAGGGAGTACATCGGGGGTATTCAAGACCCCTCGGGGACGTTGGTCCACAGGGACGAAGACAAAGCGGGCATCTTCAGGGAATTTTACCGGACCTTGTATGCAGCGGATACCTTGGATACTGAGAAACAACAGGACTTCCTGAGGGATCTGCCCATCCCTCAGGTCTCTCCTGCTTGGAATGAGGAACGTATAACTCCAATCACACTTGAAGAGGTTTCCGCGGCTAATAAAGCACTGAAACCCCATAAAGCTCCGGGCACTGACGGTTATACCGCGCTCTTTTATAAGACATTCATATCGGATATTGGCCCCCACCTAGTCCGGCTTTTTAATAGAATGGCGACGGACGGTGACACGACTGACTCCATGTCTGAGGCTGTGATATCAGTGATCCCCAAACCTGGGAAAGATCTCTCATGCTGTGCTTCCTTTAGGCCCATCGCACTCTTAAATATTGACGCGAAGTTATACTCCTCCATTCTAGCTAAAAGATTGAACGATCTTATCAATCGGGCTTTATTGCAGGACGCCAGACCCATGACAACACCCGTCGCATTGTCCACTTGATTGAGAAGGCCAACAAATTCAAAATTCCGGCAGTCCTGGTCGGGCTGGATGCCGAAAAGGCATTTGACCGCGTGGATTGGAGGTTTCTGTTCTCGACCCTCACAGCGTTTGGGTTCTCCACTCAATTCATAAATATGCTTCAGGCTAATTACAGACACCCTCGATCCAAAGTCTCAATTAATGGCGTGCAATCCCCATCCTTTACACACTCCAGGGGGACTAGACAGGGATGCCCCTTGTCCCCTCTATTGTTCACTCTCAGTATAGAGCCTCTAGCGATTGCTGTCAGGGAACAGGGTCTCCCTTTCACAGGTGAAGCCCATAAGATTTCTCTTTTCGCTGACAACGTCCTCTTATCCCTGACAAACCCGACGAGGTCTCTCCCACATCTGCAAACGGTACTGGAGCGTTTTGAGGAAGCTGCAGGCTTCAAAATCAATTAAGATAAATCTTATGTACTCAATCTCACTCTCCCACGGGAGGAAGCCCTTCTCCTTCGATCGCATACGCCTATGGCGTGGGCTTCATCCTCTATCCAATATCTGGGCGTGCAGCTAACACCGACAGTAGAGAAACTATACACTGCCAACTTCCCCCCCCCCACTCTCCTCCATATTCAGGCGGAGTTGACGCGGTGGAAGCCGCTCTTTCTGTCCTGGCTTGGTCGTGTTCATGCCATAAAGATGACCCTGCTCCCTAAATTATTATATTTATTCCAGGCTCTTCCAATAGATCTTGAGATGGACTTCTTTAGGCGAGTGAAAGCAATGATCCTGCACTTCATTTGGCAAGGAGGGCGGGCCCGCTTCTCGTTCTCTATGCTGCGTCGCCCCCAGCGGGAGGGAGGAGTCGGCCTTCCTGATATTCAGCTCTATTATAAAGCTGCGCAGCTCAGGATTCTGGTGGACTGGTCGCAAAAAGAGTCTGAAAAACACTGGCTCCATATGGACCGTAGTGTAGCAGGAAGAACGATTTGGGACTTGATCTGGCGGGCACGGCAAGACAGGCCTAAAAAGCCTTACCTTAGCACCCCTACACGTACCACCCTGAGGGTTTGGGACTCTGTATCGACAGAGGACGGCTGGTCTTCCTTCCCTTCCCCTTTTACACCAATACACTTCAACACAGCATTTCCTCCAGCTCTCCATGAGGGGCCATTTGACGCCTGGCGGGGGGGGGGGGTGTCTGGCGCTGACCCATCTGTTCCATAACTATGATCCCCTCACGTTCGATAACTGTAAAAGGGACTATGGGATTGGAGACTCTGAGCGCTACCACCACGCCCAGTTGCTACATTGGGCCTTGGGACCGAAAGTCCGGGAAGAGGCCACCCGCCCACTTACTAAATTTGAGTCCTTCCTGGTCAGAGCTTCATCCATGAAGGGTGCAATCTCATTTCTCTACAAACTCTTGCTATCCACTGCACTTTCCACCCGTCTGCGATATATGTCTATGTGGGAAAGGCTGGCCCAACGGGACATCCCGGACGAGGAGTGGACACATTTGTGGTCGGACATTTTTAAATTTAACCAATCCACAGACTTGAGAGAAGCACACTTGAAGACGATGATGGACTGGTACTTATACCCGTCCAAACTAGCACAAATTTTCCCGGGCACATCAGATAGATGCTGGCGCGGATGCGGACTGCTCGGTGATTTCCAGCATATTTGGTGGGACTGCCCAACCATTAGACCTTTTTGGGAGGAAATGTTAGCACAGGTGAAGGACATACTGGGGTACCCCATTCCGACATCCATGGATACAACACTTCTGGGCATCCGTGATCCTATGTTAGAACATCAAACTAGGACTGACAAGAGAATCATGTGGCTATGTATGGGGGCGGCCAAGGTCACTATTGCGGCGGCGTGGAAGAAGAGGGAGGCCCCGGCAATCTCCCTGTGGCATTCCCGGCTCTGGAGACTGCTCAGTCTAGAACGCATGTCGGATGTCTTTGGGGAAGACTTTAAGAATTTTGAGTTCCGATGGGGTCCGCTGGTCTCCTTCCTCTCGAGGGGTCTGCCTTCAGCGGTTTGTCCCCCGTCAGTTCGAGCCTTGCATCTTTTCCAACTCTAAGTAGACTCCTCATCGACGATCCACTGTCAGACTATGTTGCCACCACCAGGGAGGGGGGAGGGGTTGGGGATGGAGGGGGGGTTCTGTTTAAATGTTTGACTCTTGTTGCGATCTTGATTCTGTTTCCACCTTTGACCTCAGGACTTGCCATTCGTTACATTTGCATATTTCTGAACTATTACCATGATGGACCTATCAAAGGCACGGCGTTCTGTGGAGAGGACGACGGGGCTGACATAAGCGCCCCTCGCCACTCCATCGCAGTCGGTCTATGCTATGTACCTATACGCTCTAGAATCTGTATCCCTCTGTTGAGCTGCGGACTATGAATAAGGTACTCTATCACTTATAGCTGGGTCCCCCCTTCGTGCTTTGATTGATGACTAGCTTTCCCCTGCGAGGGATAATGGGCGGATTGTGCCTTCAGTCTTTGTTAAAACCTTCAATAAAAACTTCTTTGACAAAAAATAATTGCTGAACCTGGTCGCGGTGGTGAAGGTGAAGAGGGACGAGAAACATCAGCTACAAGTCCAAACATGATGAGGAAGGAGAAGGTGACATCCTCACTCAATTATTCCCAGAAGTGGCTAGCAGAATCATATGCCTCAGTGACTTCACAATGGCACAGGAAGACTCATAGTCAGATGGAGACACCACAGCATACATTGACGGCCCCACCATTAAGGACACTGAGACTACCACCACCTACTTCTCAAAAGTATCCTGTGTCAGTGTCCCCAGAAAAGATGAAAATCCAGTATACTATTATGATCATGTTTAGGCAGGAGGCTCCGTACGACGGTAACCACCCGATGGCACATTTGTACAACGGGAAGTTGGCAGAAATGTTAGTGCTGGACTTCCTCCATTTTTCTTTTGTGGAAGGAGTGGGTGTTGTATGTTGGTACTTGAAATAGACACGAGCGCTCTGCGCGCGTGTCGATTTCAAGTAATTACTCACGAGGTGTTTTGACTCGAAGATGATGCGTGGGATGTGTATGTTTGTCGTGTGGTATGTGGATGTTTGAAATGGTGTATGTTGGCCGCGTGGTATGTGGATGTTTGAATGCGAGTGTGGAGATATAGGCATTAGGGAAATAGCAGTTAGACATTCTTACTTGGTACTGGACATGTAGCAGACATGGAATAAACAACTCTGCATCATACCTGTTTCTTCATTGTTATTTCTGGTATTCATCAATTGTAAAGGAATATCTTTTTTCCACACTGGCAACGATTGGGAACGTATCCTCATTTAAGATTCCCATCTACCAGCAATTTAATAGAGTTTCGGCGAAAAGAGCCTTCTGTGCACAAGGATATTACTGGCTGACGGAAGTTTAGGCAATCCCCCATCAAGGAATCCTATGATCGTATTGGCTGCCACGACGCCTGCAATTGTAATTGAACCTTTTAGGAACCTACTTAAGAAAAATGCTAAATATATTTGGACTGATACTATGACTGCAACATTTACCACTGTTAAGGAGATGACTACTAAAGCTCTGTGTCTCAAACCATTTGTAATTGGCAAACACTGTATTGTAATGGTAGATGCAAGTAACTGTGGATTAGGTGCTGTACTAATTCAAGAAGAGTGGGGTAAGGAATGGATTGTGGCATATGCATCAACAACCTTGAGGGAATCTGAGCGTCACTACTCGGTGATTGAAAGAGAGTTATTAGCATGTGTATGGGGTGCGAACATTTTAGACCATTTTAATGGGGTACAAAATTCACCATCAAGTCTGACCACAAGCCCTTAGTTCACATATTATCACCTGGTGGTGGGCGTACTCTGTCATCAAGACTGGCTTGACTACAAAATTTCCAATATTCTTTGGAGTATGTTCCGGGGAAATCCAATGTCCAGGCTGACTGTATGTCAAGGCTACCTCTTCCCTGTAAAGATTCAGACAGTGTTGACGATGATGAGTGTGAAGTGGCGCATGTAGTATGTGATGTAAATTTAGTGCTTGGGATTTTCATTCTGTTATTCATGAGCAACTGTGGAATGAAGAGGTGGGAAAGGATCAGGAACTCAAAAAAGTAAAAGAGTTTATATTGAATGGTTGGCCAGAAGAAAAAGAAATTATAGGGCGTTTAGTTAGTTATTATAAAATTCATGATGAGTTGGCCATAGAGAATGGTATTGTCTTAAGGGGGGATACATTCATTCCACCTTTTGGTCTCAGGAAGTTGTTGGTTGACTTTTCTCAGTAAGGGCATTTTGGTATTTCAGTGACTAGGAGACGTTTAAAAGGACAATTTTTAGTGGCCAGGAATAGACTCATATTTTGAACATCAGGTAAGACTTTGTACATTATGCGCTAACAGTGATAAATCAGCTAAAGCCTTAATCCCTATAGCACAACCTGTGGATCTACCTGTCGCACATTGGAGTAAACTTGGCATTAATATTATTGGACCATTCAGTATTTTACCACATCAATATTCATTTAGCATAGTGCTGATATATTATTTTTCTCAATGGCCAGAAATTAAAATTGTCAGGGAAGTTACTTCAGAAAACATCATACAATTTTTAGATGAAAATTCTGTAGAGAAGGTATTCCTCAGGAGATTGTGACAGATTATGGACCACAATTTGTTAGCAAACAAATGGAGGATTATCTAAAGAGATGTGGCATTTCTCACAAAAAGATTGCAGTTTTTCATCCAGTAGGAAACGGTCAAATTGAGAGGTTTAATAGGGTTGTTAAGGAGGCTATCCAATTGGCTATTAAAGGTGGATTATGTTGGAATAAGGCTTTACAGTCCATGCTGCTTTCTTACAGAACAGCTCCAAATGCAGTCACTTTGTTGACTCCTTTTGAATTATTAAGAGGTTGTAAACCTAGTACAAAATTAGTTCCATGGTGGCTAAGGAACACGAATAAAACTAAAGAAGATTTTGCTGAGATTGATTTCAAAGAAATTAGTAGGAAAGTAGATAATTACAAAGAAAAGATGAAGTGTGATTTGTTAAAAAATAAGACCGTGAGGAATGTTTTTGTTCAAGTTGGTGACTTAGTACGGTTGAAGAAGGGCTGCTCTGTACGTAAGGGATCATCAAATTGGTCTGATCCCATACAAGTAGTAGAAGTGTTCAAGAATGCAGTACGAGTGGAAGATGGCAGTGTTTGGAACTTTAATAGGGTTTCAATCTTCAAAGGCAGAAAGTATGTGGGTGATTATGATTCTTCAAATGTATTTTTAGATGTTAATGGTGAGGACATAAGTACTTCAAATTCGGGAATAACTTTTAGTGAACAAGGTGTTTCTGCTTCTGCATGTTCAACTAGGAGCTCAAGAGTTCGCAATTTACCTATCAGATTTAAGGATTTTGAGCTTTCCTAAAAAAAGGAAATAAATAAATAAATAAATAAAAGGGGGGAGGTGAGTTGTATGTTGGTACTTGAAATAGACACAAGCGCTCTGCGCGAGTGTCGATTTCAAGTAATTACTAACGAGATGTTTTGACTCGAAGAAGAGTACGTGGGATGTGTATGTTTGCCGTGTGGTATGTGGATGTTTGAATGAGAGTGTGGAGATATAGGCATTAGGGAAACAGCAGTTAGACATTCTTACTTGGTACTGGACATGTAGCAGACATGGAATAAACGACTCTGCATCGTACCTGTGTCTTCATCGTTATTTCTGGTATTCATCAATTGTAAAGGAATATCTATTTTCTACACTGGGATTTTTACAATTTGTGGCAGCCATCTGTTTGAAATGGAAGGTTTCAAGATGGGCTCATTTTTCCAGAGTTGGTGCTCCTGTGCTGCATCAAGATGTGCTGCAATTGGTCAGAGAAGCTTTGCAGCAAAGTGTTGTTTATGCTATCCACCTGACGACAAACATGTGGACCAGTTGTCAGGCGACTGACTACATGTGCATCACTGCACACTTAATCTCTTTTGTGGTGGTAAAGCAAAGGGTATCTACTCTTTGCCCTGAAGAACGTTTTTACAGTCTTCAACCACATGTAACAATCGCCATATTGCATGGAGAAATCACAAACAGCTGCAAACATCTTTTAAAAAAATTATTTTTATTAACATTTGTGGAATATACAATGTAATATACTATAGCTGGAATAGGTTCTGAACAACTTGAAGACTTGCAGTATTCTGCTGATGGGGCGGTATGGCAGCGAAACATATAGAAGGATGTCATCTGCACAAAGTTATATATGCTCCACCCAGCCACCCGGTGCCTGTTTTCCTTTTATTAGTGGGTCTTTATTGACCGGCTCCACCAGTGGCTTCAGAGCCAATGAAAAAATAATAGGCGAGAGAAGACAACGCTGCCTCACTCCCTTTTGCAGTGCAAATTCTTGGGAGTCCACTGCATTGACCTGGACAGGGGCTAGAGGTCACTTAATTGACCTGGACACGCACTAGGGGAGACCGGTAAAGGAGGTGAACCCACCCGCAGTATTTTGACCCGAAACCCATCCTGGCCAGTACAGCAAAGATGAAATTCCATTCTATATTATTGAAAAACACCCTGGTATTTAGGGCCATCACGGCCGCTGGTCCCTTGCTGGCTGATTAATTGCGCCATAAGTTCACACGGGTGCTTCTGTGGGGCATGAAACCAGATTAGTCTGGATGCACCAGGGAGGTACTCACCTTGTGAAGTCTAGTTGGCAGGATCTTAGCTAGTACCTTAGCTTTGACATTTAGGAGTGAGATTGGTCTATAGGAGCACTCTATTGGTGTTTTACAAGTCCTAAGAAACACCACAATAGTGGCCATTTTTTGATCTTTGGGTAGGCAAGCCGCTGCGCCCGCATTACTTTTGTGCATAGTTTTTATAATTCTACTGGCAGCTTATTTTGGCGTGTCGCCTTGCTGTATAGCAAGTTACGGAGAGCAGCTATCACTTCTTCTTCTGTTAGATCTAAGTCCAACCTCTCCTGGTTGTCACCTGTATGTGTACGTAGGCCTACATTATGGAGAAAGGCTGCACCCTCTTCCTCCATCTTAGATGTATTCAAGGTATATACGGCTTCATAATAACTGGTGAATGTCTCTGCTATTTCGTCATTAAATGTCCATATTTCTCCCTCTTGGTCAGTCACCCTGAGCACCCAAGACCTGGTCTGATCTCTCCTTTCTAACCAGGCCAGTTATTTACCAGCCTTGTCGCACACATTGTACAGTCAGCGTTGCATTTCCAGAGTGTGAGTTCTTGCCCTATTCTCTGCCAGGCCTCTGAGTTCATACTATTTAAGCATCAGGAGATGGGTCAGGGCTGGCGTACCCTCTGTTATCGCCCGTTCCTCCAAGGTCAACCCTTCTTTTTCAACCGACTCGCACTCCAACCTTTGTTCCTTCGTTTTCCCTCCTATGAGGGACTGAATCTGACCTTGTAGGACAGTCTTAAATGCTTCCCAGAGATCACTGGCCGAAACCACGGAGCCTTGATTTTCTTTAACGTAAAGATCTGTCCCTTTCCGTATTTTGCCACCCATACCTTTGTCTCGAAGATACCAGGTATCTATTAAGTCTGGGTGGTGAACTCAGCTCTGCTTGCGGCGTTTGCAGAGTTTTTGGCCCTGCGCGTTACGCGGAGCTCGCGGAGATTTGAAAATTCCGCTCTGCGTAGCGTAGCAGAGTTTTTTTCCTCACTTGCGTTAATCAATGTCAAGTTGGCGAGCGCAAGCTAGTAAAATCCACCTCCCGGTGAGATTTTTCCTCGTTCGCGTACGTCAACATCAAATTGGCGAGAGTGGAAAATCAACCACCTGTGAGATTTCTCAACGCGGGCGGTCAGGTTCCTCATTGTGAGTGGTCGCGTATGCTTTCGATCCATCGCACTGAGAAACCGTCCGTTCGTGATGAGAAAGCTGCCGCTCGAGTAAAAATCTACTCGAGCGGCAGAAAAGAAGCAGCCCCCACTTGTGCTGTGCATGGTGCAGTTCGCGGTAATTGCACAGTGTGGACAAGCACCTGACACTGGAAACCACAGAATGGCATTTATCCAAAGAAACTCAGTCGCTTGCAAAGCTCTACCTAGCGCAGCAGGGTTTTTTTTGTTTGCCCTTCGCAGAACTCAGCAAACTCTGCCCAAGCTTAGCATCTATTCGGGGAACTTGTGGAAATTCCCTGTGAGGATCCTGTAGGAGAATTCCTATGAGCGAGTGATCGGAGATGCCTCTTGCATAGTGCCGTACCTCCCTGAATTTGGCAGCAGTAGTAGTATGCATAAACATGTAGTCAAGGTGAGAAAAGCTATTGTGTGCTGATGACAGGTGCATGTATTGCCTTTTGTCCTGATTATGCAGTTGCCTAAGGTCGACCATTCCCAATGCCTCCACAAAAGAACACAGTGGGCCTCTTCCTTACCTGAGTACCATCCCACCTGTTCTGTCTATGTCAGGATCAACTACATCATTTATGTCCCCACCTCAGATCAGTGTTCCAGGCGGCATTGCTAATAGCAGAGAACTCACTCCTGGAAGGATTGTCACATGCAGACAAGGTGGGACATAAACAGAACAAAAATGGATCAGCTGACCCTCCCAACTGCCGGTAACTGGCACATATTTCCCTGCGGATCATTCCATGTGGCATGGACAGTAAAGGGCACCAACTTCTTGAGCCGTATGCCCACCCCTCCGGAGTCAGTGGTGTACCCTGAGTGCGCTATTATATATTATCATATGTCCAAATTGGTCAAGAGGTAAACCAAAATCAAAGATTTGGAAGTGTAGAGGTAGTGCTCCTAAGAGTACTGTGGTGGATGCATCCTCCAAACAAAATGTAATGAAACAAAAGGAACCACCTCAAAGGGGATTATTGTCTGCCTAAATATGTAAGGCATAGACAATGTTTGTTAAAATACCCCTCACACACCAAAAGGACCCTTGGTGTCATGCTTCATCATCGGGGTCTTCCCGCCCCGCTGCGGGACGGGGCGTGTTGCGACTTTGCGACTACGCTGGAGCACTGATGTTTGTAAGTGCTATGTGAGGTGTATTTGTTGTGAGTGTTCCCTTAGTCACTCACTATGTTGCTATCAATATGTGAATAAATTATATACAAGTGATGTTAAAAATACAATACCCAATTGGTACAGGTATGACTTTTTAGGAGCTCAATCAGTATTTCTGAGTATAAGCCTGTAAAGAGAGAGAGAGCACAGTTATTTCCGGTGCGCTCCCAATGCGCAGATACATTATCACCTAAGGAAGAAAGGTGAAGCACAGTGAATATTACTATAGTTTAATGTTGATGTCATGACCTGTATCAGTGAAGGGAGGGGGAAACAATACACACAACAAAAAAACATACAACAGAAATCCTTATCTTTATAAGATGGTATTTCAGATTGGTTTCGTGTAGGCTAGGAGGTAAGGAAAGTTTGTTTTTGTAAAACAAAGCGAAAGTACATGCTAGGAAACTCGGGAGTCATTGCCCCATGAACCTCTGGGTCGAGAGTTGAAAGTCTCATCTGTAAATTTGGGGAAAGAAAAACAAAACAAAACACAGAGTCGTTTTTTATCGTTCCTTGGGGAAGAAAAAGTCTCCAGAAGTTCTCCTGTGTCAGAGGAATTAAGGCATCCCCTGGGTGCAGTTAACATGACACCTACATGGTGTTTATATGCAACTCTTTTCAGACCCTGTTGCACACTAACACCACCATACCACCTTGGATATGTGGCTTAGTTTACTTTTCTGAGTTTTTTTATAAGAAACCCGTGCACTGCTGTTAATAGATTCTACAGTAGTTTTTCAAGAAGGTATAGAAGCTATGGAACAAGCCATCATGAAACTGGAGATAGATGAATCATTGAAATTATTCTTGATGGAATTAACCTTATTTACGCTCTACCATAGCTACTTCTCCTACAAAGACAATTGGTTCTTGCAACTAGTGGGCACCAGCATGGGTAATTCAGCTGCTCCAGTATACGCGAATATTTTTATGGGAGAGTTTGAGGACAACAATATTTGGCAGAATCAGTTGTGGAAAAACCACTTAAAGATGTATGTACGCTATATAGACGATTTGTTTATCCTATGGAAAGGATCACGCGCTAACTTGGAATTAGCATTAACTACTTTAAACTCAGTCAATCAACGCATTCAACTCACTTGGACCATTGACTCAAACACCATAACCTTTTTGGATGTTCGCATCACCATAAAAGACCACCAAATTACGACAGATATTTTCAGAAAATCCACCGACCGCAACAATATGTTGCATTATTCGAGTTTCCATCAGCCATCTCTAAAAAATCACCTACCCAAATCTCAACTGTTGAGAGTTAAAAGAATCACCTCGGATCCAATTGTCTTGGAAAACAGAATGGAGGAAATGATTAACCGCTTCAAAGCTAGAGAATACCCAGATGATCTCTTAGTAAAAACCAAAAAAGAGGTCAACAAAACACCCAGAGAGAAACTTCTACTACCTTCAAAAAAGGAAAAAGATGAAGACCGGATGGTCGTAGTCTCCAAATATTCCAATGCCAGCTCGAAGTACAAAAAGATCATCCTAAGACATTGGCCAATGTTACAGTTAGAGACAGACTTTAATAATATGTTTGAAGCCACACCCATATTTGCTCACACAAGGGGCAAAAACCTAGGAGAAATTCTCAAACAACCGACAGAACAAATAGTGATCCATAAAGGCACCAGACCATGCAATAATTGCAATAATTGTCATAATGTAATTACAGGCAACAAACTATCACATCCTATGAAAGGTTACAACATTAACTTGAAAGTCACGGCTACATGCGATTCCACCAATTTAATTTACCTCCTCAAATGCCCATGTGGGAAGGTATACGTGGGCAAGACGGAGCGCAAGTTAAAAACCCGTGTCAACGAACACAAATCGAACATTCGAACTAAAAATCTTAAATCGTCCATAGCATCACACTTTTTGGACTCTAACCATACCATAGCCCAACTGAAATTCATGGCACTGGAAATTGTCCCTAAATCGGAAGGAAGAGACAACAACAGGGCATTGCTACAAAGAGAAAACTTTTGGATTTACAAATTAAATTCGATCAAGCCCTTCGGTTTAAATGAACGGATCGAATTTTCGTGTTATTTGTAACAATGTTTACTGTATATAATGCACCATGTGGGTGCATCTGTTCTGATCCCAAATCCACAGTGTGGTTTCATCACAGACGTTTGTCAATTTACCATTTTACTAATTTACTATTTTACTAATTCAGTTTAGCCAGTTTTTTATTTTATTTTATTTTATTTTATACATTGTTTAGGCGCATCTCACTGTGTTCTTTATTGTTCGACATGTTTACCATTAGTCCACTTTCTGTTTTCATTAGTCGCGATCACGTGCCCTAGCACTAACCACTCACGGCCATTTATTTACTTTCACCGCATTTCCGGACTAACACGCCGATCTGCGGTCAGCGTTTCCAGAAACGCTGTGAACCCTGCTAGAAAAGTAAGTTTTGCACGCCACTTTAGAATTTCTGCATTGCTAGTATAGCACGCCTTTACCTTTGGGGTTTCACTTTCTCCGTATTGAGTAGTATTTCAAGTTAGTTCTATTACAAGCCACCGGTGAACCACGTTATTTTAACGCTCTGCCGAACTCACCCATTAGTTACCCTCAGATCTAGCATCGCGTAGCTGACACCATTTCTTTCACGTTACCTGGTGAACACCTGGAAATAAGGTTTTATCTTCACTATCACTATCATTTTACAATCACCGTTTTTTAATCTCAATTGACAATCAATTACCACCATATGACAGATATGTTCGTCTTTTGTTTGTATAGGCTCCCCGATGAAGGGCTGTTAGCCCGAAATGCATTGGAGCAGCAACATTAATATGGATTTTGAATATTAATATGCATTTGGCAGTGGATATTTTCTTTTGAAATGAAAATAATGAAAAACTGAAAAATGAAAAATGAAAATTAAACTCAGTTGAAAGAACTTATTTCCCATTGAATTTGTTGGAGGATTTCACCTGTTTTGAGTGCCTAAGGGATGTCATCAAAGTCCTTTTGATTGCACATTCTCCACGATAGTTTACTTTTCTACCATGAACGATTGGGTACCCTTATGATTAATACACAGAGTATATGTAATTGCGCTGACCAATGTGTTATACATCCACACCACACTTTTTTGGTGCATTAATAAACTGACCCCCATATGCAAAGCATTTTTTAATTTTTTTGTCATTTTTTGTCATTTTTTTGTAACCAACGTGTGAAACGGCTTTGCGTGAATCACTATGAACATAACGCTGACCAGTATGTTAAAATCCATACCATATGGACGAGGTTTTTGATAAACTGCTCGCCTCCTCAATTTCAATAAGACTGCCCTTTGTATGAGGAAATTGATGCTTTCATGTGGCATCAGTCCAGCATTTGGATTGAGCCCACAAAACTGGTACATTAAGACTGCCCAATCGGCAGAGGTTAACAAATATCGCGTTCAACCAATGGTGTTGCACGCTAATGACTTTCCTCACGTGCGGGCGTCGTTCCCCCTTGCGCAAAATGGCCGCTTACTCTGAACCACTTGCTTCTTTATTTAAACTGCAACTTCTTCACCCCTACACTTAGGGATGTCTAATTTTAACAGTTGTATTTAGCGGGCCGCTCGGATGCACAAAAGACGTAAACTCAAATTTACCAGCTAATTATGAAAACGAGCATTTTTCCAACATGGCCCCCGCATGTGCCTCATCTAAACAAACGCAAGCAGCGCTAGTTGCTTTTCGAAAATCCGCCTCGGGTTTTCATGGCCAGGTGCACACTATCTTCTTCAAATTAACAAATTAAGCCTTGCATAAATACGCTCTTGCCCGCCCTCTCAAACCACACCATGGAACTTCGGGTTGGCGAGAGAGCAAGCAGTGACTTCACAAAAATATGTAAGTACGGCATAGCCGCTGGTGGGAAGAGGATGGACCTTGCCTTAATTCCTCTGACACAGGAGCACTTCTGGAGGCTTTTTCTTCCCCAAGGAACGATAAAAAACAACTCTGTGTTTTGTTTTGTTTTTCTTTCCCCAAATATACAGATGAGACTTTCACCTCTCGACCCAGAGGTTCAAGGGGCAATGACTCCCCAGTTTACTAGTATGTACTTTCGCTTTGTTTTACAAAAACGAACTTTCCTTACCTCCTAGCCTACACAAAACCAATCTGAAATACCATCTTATAAAGTGTGTGATTTCTGTTCTATGTTGTTTTGTTGTGTGTATTGTTTCCCCCTTCCTTCACTGATACAGGTCACGGCATCAACATTAAACTATAGTAATATTCACTGTGCTTCACCTTCCTTCCTTAGGTGATACTGTATCTGGGCATTGGGAGCGCACCAGAAAAAACTGTGCTCTCTCTCTTTACAGGCTTATACTCAGAAATACTGATTGAGCTCCTAAAAAGTCATACCTGTACCAATTGGGTATTGTATTTTTAACATCACTTGTATATAATTTATTCACATATTGATAGCAACATAGTGAGTGACTGAGGGATCGTACTTTGTCCTGACGAAGAAGCATCCCTGGCTTCGAAACATGTTGACACCCAAAGGAGAATACGCACATTACTAGCGTGATCTCTCCGACCACACATTTTAACAATACCAGCCTATGACCAAATAAAGTTTTTTTGAACCTATAAGGCCAGGTATTTTTTAACATCACTTTTTCATCCACCTTTGACCCTTTTTTCGCTCACAACAAATTAAGTATGGGCTGAAAATTCATTCCGCTCGCAGAATTTGCGGATTTTCCGCAATTTTGAGATCCGCGAATCTCGCCTAATTGCGGAAAAATCCGCTAATCCGCGAGCGGGACACATTTTTTTCAGGAAGCACTTACAGGGTTACAGCAGGTGCCCAAGTTGAAGCTAATTTCTTTGTAACCATTTACAAAATGGTTACAAAGAAATTAACTTCAACTTGGGCACCTGCTATAACCCTGTAAGTGCTTCCTGAGCGGCGCCTCCAGAGTTCGTTGCCTACTTGCAACTATTCTCTGACCCTGCTCTGACCCTCGAAGCAGGGTCAGAGAATAGTTACAAGTATGCACAATGCTCCTGTCACAAAAATTAAACCCCAACAGGAAGCACTTACAGATAAAAAGCAGGTGCCGGACTTGAAGCTCAAATTCAGTAGCACATTAACCAGCCCCAAATTAATTTGTCTTGGCTGAGGCTGGCTGGGCAGGTGTGCTTTCTCCCCATAATCTACAGTGGTGAACCAGAGGGTGCTGTGATGAACCAGAAGGTGCAGTGGTAAACCAGAGAGTGGCAGTGGTGAACCAGAGGGTGGCAGTGGTGAACCAGAGGGTGGCAGTGATGAACCAGAGGGTGGCAGTGGTGAACCAGAGGGTGGCAGTGGTGAACCAGAGGGTGGCAGTGGTGAACCAGAGGGTGGCAGTGGTGAACCAGAGGGTGCTGTGATGAACCAGAGGGTGGCAGTGGTGAACCAGAGGGTGGCCGTGGTGACCCAGAGGGTGGCAGTGGTGAACCAGAGGGTGCTGTGATGAGCCAGAGGGTGACAGTGATGAACCAGAGGGTGGCAGTGATGAACCAGAGGGTGGCAGTGATGAATCAGAGGGTGGCAGTGGTGAACCAGAGGGTGCTGTGATAAACCAGAGGGTGACAGTGATGAACCAGAGGGTGGCGGTGGTAAACCAGAGGGTGGCAGTGATGAACCAGAGGGTGGCAGTGATGAACCAGAGGGTGGCAGTGGTGAACCAGGGGATGACAGTGGTGAACAAGAGGGTGGCAGTGGTGAACCAGAGGGTGGCAGTGATGAACCAGAAGGTGGCAGTGATGAACCAGAGGGTGCTGTGATGAACCAGAGGGTGGCAGTGATGAACCAGAGGGTGACAGTGATGAACCAGAGGGTGGCAGTTGTGAAGCAGTGGTGAACCAGAGGGTGCTGTGATGGACCAGAGGGTGGCAGTGATGAACCAGAGGGTGACAGTGATGAACCAGAGGGTGGCAGTGATGAACCAGAGGGTGGCAGTGGTGAACCAGAGGGTGGCAGTGGTGAACCAGAGGGTGCTGTGATGAACCAGAGGGTGGCTGTGGTGAACCAGAGGGTGGCTGTGGTGAACCAGAGGGTGGCAGTGGTGAACCAGAGGGTGGCGTGATGAACCAGAGGGTGGCAGTGATGAACCAGAGGGTGGCAGTGGTGAACCAGAGGGTGGCAGTGATGAACCAGAGGGTGGCAGTGGTGAACCAGAGGGTGCTGTGATGAAGCAGAGGGTGGCAGTGATGAACCAGAGGGTGACAGTGATGAACCAGAGGGTGGTAGTGGTGAACCAGAGGGTGACAGTGGTGAACCAGAGGGTGGCAGTGATGAACCAGAAGGTGGCAGTGATGAACCAGAGGGTGCTGTGATGAACCAGAGGGTAGCAGTGTGTGAACCAGAGGGCGGCAGTGATGAACTCGAAGGTGGCAGTGATGAACCAGAGGGTGCTGTGATGAACCAGAGGGTGGCAGTGATGAACCAGAGGGGGACAGTGATGAACCAGAGGGTGTCAGTGGTGTAGCAGTGGTGAACCAGAGGGTGCTGTGATGAACCAGAGGGTGGCAATGATGAACCAGAGGGTGATAGTCATGAACCAGAGGGTGGCAGTGATGAACCAGAGGGTGGCAGTGGTGAACCAGAGGGTGCTGTGATGAACCAGAGGGTGGCAGTGGTGAACCAGAGGGTGCTGTGATGAACCAGAGGGTGACAGTGATGAACCAGAGGGTGGCAGTGGTGAAGCAGTGGTGAACAAGAGGGTGCTGTGATGAACCAGAGGGTGGCAGTGATGAACCAGAGGCTGACAGTGATTAACCAGAGGGTGGCAGTGGTGAACCATAGGGTGGCAGTGATGAACCAGAAGTTGGTAGTGATGAACCCGAAGGTGACAGTGATGAACCAGAGGGTGGCAGTGGTGAAGCAGTGGTGAACCAGAGGGTGCTGTGATGAACCAGAGGGTGGCAGTGATGAACCAGAGGGTGGCAGTGATGAACCAGAGGGTGACAGTGATGAACCAGAGGGTGGCAGTGATGAACCAAAGGGTGATAGTGATGAACCAAAGGGTGATAGTGGTGAACCAGAGGGTGGCAGTGATGAACCAGAGGGTGGGAGTGGTGAACCAGAGGGTGGCAGTGATGAACCAGAGGGTGGCAGTGATGAACCAGAGGGTGGCGCTGCTAAACTGCCCAGGAGCCCTGTGGGTGTGAGCCCCCGCGCTGCTGAGCTTCCATTGGGTTGTGAGCCCCCGCGCTACTGAACTGCCCCGGGGCCCAGTGGGTGTGAGCCCCCGTGCTGCTGAACTGCGCCGGAGCCCTCTCAATGTGACATGCTGAATTGCCTGGGAGCCCTCTGGGTGTGAGCACTCATTGTGCTAAGTGCCCCCCTGCCCCCAGTACATATATACCCATACCCCAGAGCACCATTATGCTCTTGCACCATGAAGTCTGGTGCCTGGATGCTCCTGATCCGTGTAGGTGGTACCACCATCTGGTGCAGTCAAAATGTAAAGTCATAACTTGCTACACAGCACCAATAAACACGTGTCCCCCCTGGCACCGGTATGCGCATGTAACAGGCTTGCAGCACCCGCATGTCACTGCACCCTACTGCCCAGCGCCAGCACATGCCTGTACGGGGCAGCTTAGTATGAGATGAGACATTGTCCAGCAGCAGCAGCTGCATGCGCCTGAACCCACTGAGCAGGATCAGAATGGCTTTGTACCAATACGCGCAGCAGAGCTATCTTGGACATCTGAAGGATTCTGGGGTCCTGTGCCAAACGTATTTTTGCATCCATGAGTTTCCCGAGCGCCATCCCTGTGTAGCTCCTGTGACCAGGAGGCTGCTTTCTCCTCATCTGCTGCTCTGCTCGGTCTCTGACCCTTTATAAACAAGATGCATGTGAACTCGCAAAGAAGCCCCGCCCGTTTGGCCCCGTCCACCACACACTAGCGGTATGAAACGTCTTACCGCCCATCCCCACTATAATGGCCAGCTCACTCAAGGGACCTCGGCGCCTTTTGGTGTGCTGGCAAAGTTACAGGCACACGTGGTCACATATTTGTGCAAATAGTAAAAAATCTGCGAGTCAGGCAAAAATTCGCGAACTCGCAGATTTTTTTTTGCCATTTTGTGCGAATTCGTAGACCGCAAATTCGCACATTTCGCCCATACTTACAACAAATACACCTCACATAGCACTTACAAATATCAGTGCTCCAGCGTAGTCGCCAAGTCGCAGCACGCCCCGTCCCGCAGCGGGGCGGGAAGACCCCGATGATGAAGCATGACACCAAGGGCCCTTTTGGTGTGTGAGGGGTATTTTAACAAACATTGTGTATGCCTTACATATTTAGGCAGACAATAATCCCCTTTAAGGTGGTTCCTTTTGTTTCATCAAATTGGTCAAGAACCTTGCATCGTGTTCCCCTAAGGTGTGTCTCTTGGATCAGGACCACGTCCGGGGACTGCCGCCTCAGAAGCTGCAGCACTAGCGTTCTTTTAATTTTTTTCTCCATGCCATTAACATTGCATGACCATATGTTTAGATCTCCTCCCACTAGACATGCCATGGTGGTGCAGGTGTTGTATGCGACCCTCCGTCACTTTGCGGATTGAGTGAGAGCCAGTCTGATCAATGGAGGGCACTCACAAATTCCCTCTCCTCCTCCCTCTCCCCTTCAGTGTCGTGCTGTGGTGGTTCATTAGGATAACAAAAAAATTCAAACATCTGTATTTTTCCCTTAACCTCCCCCCTCCCTGATACCCTGCTGTATGGGTTTAAAACTTCCCACCACCCCAACCAGCAGAGTGCCTGTTGCCCCAAAACTAACATAGTTAAACGTGGGTAGGCTGCGCTTCTCAACATTGGCAATAAGGTGATGCTTGAACTATGTTCACCCCTGTTAAAAGACTCCTGCGGAGGCCTCATGATGTTTTCACATGCCCTTTTCCCAAGGCAAACTATAAACATATTCAGCCCTACTAGTATTTCCATCCCTCCACCCCCATAAGCACATCTATACAGTATCCCATGTCCATGCAGTTTTCCAACGTTGAGGTAACTGCCTCATCCCAGAGTATGGACAGGGACACACATGTACCCTTTAGGGAGTCCGGAGAGTGAAGTCTATCAGTGGGAGCCGTGCTCCGTGATTTGTCCTCCGAGCCCAGGCCCCAGACACCTTTGTTGTTCATCCCTTTCCAATTCACTGGCTGCCAGCCCTCCACCTACTTCCATGTCTTTTCCGGGAAGGGGAAATGCCATGGCTTGCCTTCAGATATAATGGGTAGCTTACCTGAAAACTTAATCATATACTTTATGTCTTTGCTGTGCAGCACTTTTTTCACTTCTTTAAGTAAGATCCGGGAACAGTTGGACGGTCACATTGTCTATATATATGTCACCTGGCACTTGAGCCGCCTGAAGGATAGCGTCATGATCTCTGTAGTTGAACACTCCAGCAATTATCATACATAGGGGGGCACCTGGTTTTGATGTGGTCCCAGCGCCCTATGCGCCCTTTCAACACAAAGAATTTGGACAGTCTCTTTGGGCGCAGGGTGAGCTGCTAACTATTTAGACAAATTTAACAGCAAGATGTCTCAATGCATATGACCCAGAAGCCTCAGAATTGGATTTGTTGTGATGGACAATGGTAGTAACTTAGTCAAGGCCATGGCAGGCGGTGGCTATTTCAAGGTTCAGGGTTTGGCGCAGTGCATCAACCTGGTTGTGCAAGACTTTCTAAAAAAAGAAGACACAGTCATCAACAAACTGACCATCTGCAGAAGACTGTACACTCATTTCAGCCATGCTTTTAAAGCCCGGAAACATTTGCGGATTATTGAGTTTGCTAATATTGTACCAGTTAAAGCCCTGATACAGGAGGTGCCAAAACATTGGAACTCAACTTATTACATGTTGTAGCGTCTGTATGAGTAGTAGAGATCAATCAATGTGTATGACATTCAAAGAGGATGAGATGAAATTGGGAAAGCTCTGAGCATGTTTATGGACAAATGAGGCCTAGCCAAATGCTTGACAGAGATGCTTCTCCCTTTTCAGGTTTTTGAATGGAAGTTAGTAAGGAGGACATTACGATGGGCCTAGCTATCCCGTTGTGGCCTGTGCTACAGGACCAGCTAAATTTCACTGGTCCCAAGACACTTGTTTCAAATTCAGGGAGAACCTGGCTTGGAAGTTCGGGCTAGACTGTTCCCATGGAGAGCATGGTCAAGAACGATTTGAATATGGCCATGTCTGAACTGGGGTGGTGGAGTGAGCTAAAGAATGATGATGGATTAAACCCAGATCAGTTGACTTGGGGTGAGTGTTTGATTTGTTCAAACACTCCGTCCATCATCCCCTTTGTTATCGCTTTGCATCAAGGAACATTCAACAACCAAACGTTCAATGGTGACTTTTAGCCTGTAGGAAATATGTTATGCAGTTACATATTAACATGTTACTACAGTCATCATTGGGGTGCAGTGTTGGCCGCTCCCTGAAGGTCCTCGTGATACTGCACCCGTTGCTCTAATACAAGTGTACCACTGCTTGTAGTTTCACATGTCTAGCACAGCAGCGCCAAGGTGCGGTAAGCTGTATCCCATTACCTCCTACTGTGCAAACATGTACTCTGGGTATTTGTGCTATGAAGCCTGGAGGAGAAGGATCATGGGCGCTGCGTACCAAGCTCCGATGCTGTTGAGACCAAAGCAGATGCTGGCCTGATTTCCATGTCGAACCCACACAGTGCCCTGCAGTATGTATATTATGAGGTTCCCTGCTGAAGAACAGGCAGGTCAGGCCGGCACGTGTGCAAGCAGTCTCCCTGTTTTAGTTGTGTAATGTTCCTACCACTGTATCATCTGCGGTGCTGTGGCCCCTGCAAGAAATACCTAGAGAGACCACAGGAGGTAGGCCTAAGCTGAGGCTGCGCAGCCTTGTAGAGCGGTGAGATCGTGAAAGAGTCCCGGTTCCATATATAAGTGCCGGTGGGGCCGACGTAGGGGCGACAGGTGTTCATGGGCCCTGCCACCCTCCAGGGAGATGCAAGAACAGGCAAATAAATACGGAGCAGCTGAAAATAAATCACAGCTCTCCTCTGAGGCCATGGGATGAATCTCTTGGTTGAACTTTAGTGAACTTTGCCGATGTCCTACTGCCCAAGTGCCAACCGGGTGAGGTTTTCTTCAACCTGCAGACACAAACGACAGCAGTGACATCACAAGAGAGGTAGTGCTAAATTAGAAAGCAAGTGATCAGGTTGCTTTGGAGCCACATAAACATTGGCCCTGGCAGGAGTTACAAAATTCCATGCACTTCAATGGCTGGGGGTCGGACAGGCCGATGAGACAAGAAGGAAGTGTGTGGCAATAACTTGTTGGTCATCACAGAGGGGCAATCTGTAGGAGAGGTGCAGAGGGCTGCTCTCCTGGCAGTAATAAGAGTTTATTACGGCATTTGGTTGCTCCTTATCTCGACCGTAGAGGTCCAAGAGAGGGAATTAACGAGCTGCGGACAACAATTGCACTAGTGGACTAAGAAGTAGGTGTGCAGTGAAGCTTCTGTCTATGTCAGGGTCATTGTCATTCCACCTCCACTCCCCCCTCCTTTCGCAGCTACAGTGGGGTGGTGTTCATGATGGACCTGTTCTGTCTGCAGCTCGGCAGGCAAAGGCTCATAATTACCTTAGGAGGGTAAGTGAGTGAAAGGAAGGATGGGTTGGTGGATGGATGGATGAAAGGATGGATGGATGATGGACAGATGGATGTATGGATGGATGGAGTGGTGAATGGATAGATGCATGGATGAGTAAAAAGAGGAAGGTCAGTATGGAAGAGTGAACGGCTGGGAGGGTGCATGAGTGAAAGAGAGGGTGGAAGGATGGAGTGAAAAGATGGGTTGTTAGATGATGAGGGAAAAGATGGATGGATGTATGGTAGAATGAGTGAAAGGATGGATGGATGATTAGATAGATGGATGGATGGAGTGAAAGTATGGATGGATGAGTGAAAGGACAGATGAATGAAAGGATGTATGCAAAGATAGATGAGTAAAAGAATGGATCAATGAGTGATAGGCATGGTAGATGAATGTCTGGATGAAAGATTGACTGATTGATGGATGGAAGAGTGAGAAAAAGGATGAATGGCTGGGTAAAAGGGTAAATTGAGGGATGTGTGAATAGATGGATGGATGGGTGGATGAGTGTAAGGATGGATATTTGATTGGCTAGATGGAGCGAAAAGGTGGATAGAAGGGGGAAGGATGGAGGAATGATTGAATGGATAGATGGATGGATGAACTGGGATGGATAAGTCAAAGGATGAATGGTTTAGTGGAAGGATTTGTTTGATGGACAGGTGTGCCTAGATCATTGGCAGCTCTCCTTCATGGGCTTCACAGCTACACTACCCTTCCTTATTCTGTTGGCCATTTTTATTGCATCAAGAGTGATAAACCATTCACTCTTGATATAATAAAAATAAAATGCAGACCCTCTTTGGTGCAGCATCGAGCTGAGGCAGCTGGTGACATTTTTTGCTTGCTGACAGGTGCATGAAGGTGCCTGTGGCATTCTAGCACAACGAGATTGCCTGTGTGACTATGTGTGTGAGTTAAAGTGAGAGGTGAGTCAATGGAGGAATGAGTCTGAGTGAGTGAGAATGAGTGTTACAGTGTGAGAGACTGAGTCACAGTAAGACTGAATAATTAAGAATGCATGAGAATGAGTGGTGCTGAGTGAGACAGAGTGGGCCAGAGTAGAATGAGTGACACTGTGTGAATTAGTGAGACTGAGTGAGTCAGAGTGAGAAAGTACACTTAGTGCAAGAAAGTGTGAGAGAACCCTTTAATAAAAAGCTCTTTGGAATTCGAGCCAAGGATTATGCTTCACCACTTTTAAAGGTCACCAGTCACCACTGGGCCCATGGCACTCACATGCGCTAACCTGCACACACTAACCACTGGATAATGGTAGTGAAAGCAAATAGGAAGAACCAAAGGAGAAAACGGGAGTGCAGGTTAGCTTTCGCTTGAAAAGTAAACCACAATAAGCACTCTGGATAATACTTCTCCATCGGTCCAACTATGGCATGTTTGATCCACAGAAGAGGGTACTGTGAGTTACTGACAGTGGTCTGCAGTGTGAAGAACTGGCACTGGTAGGCAAGATAAGGAACTTGCACTGGTTGGTAGTGTGAGGAAATGGCACTGATGGGCATTATTAATAAAATTGGCAATGGGATGAAAGCCTAAATGATGTAGGTGGTGACAAATTTGATAAGAATGAAAAGGCAGTGTGAGGCAATGTGATGGATTTGAACTGGTGGGAATTAGGAGAATACTTCCCTGGTAGTAAGTTAAAAGAGGTCTGTTGTAAAAGGAAGACAGCGGCACACCAACGTCGTGTAGGTTAGGGTCTTTTATTGAGCAAAGACGTAGGAAAACCCAACCATCAAGATCGGGACCAAACGGGCAACTGACAGCCGTTGGACCGAACACTGGACATGTCACCGAGTCAGGCAGCACGAGCTCAGCGCGCGACCTGGGCAGCAACACGGAGCATAGGGTGAATATAACACATCTCCTTTCCCTAAACAGAGAATGAAAAGAATGCAACAGAACAAATTGGACAAAAGCTTATAGCAACCTTTTGCAAGAAAACAGGTGAAACACAAAGTAAAACAATGCAGCATTGAATACACTTCTTTCTCTTGAGAATGCAGGATCAGGTGAAACAGGCCATTCAACCCCACATCCTCCCTTAAACAAACAAAATTACACATAATCCTTTAAATAAGCAGGAGCAACCCTACGGCGAAGAGGTCTGCAAAGCCCATCAGCAACAATATTCTTAGAGATTTGCACAGAGGGAATAGACTTTACCCTTTTCTGATAAAGTGCCACCCGGCGGAGGTTCCACGTTTGACCATTCTGCAACTTAATGTAGTTACCAACTACCGACTTTACTTGGTAGGGCCCCCTAAATTTGTTGAACATCTTCTGATTACCGCCAGGTTTCACTTTTACCAGGTCCCCTTCGGCTATTTTAGTAGAGACACGTTTTTCCGGGACACTGCATCCCACCTTGTTTATTTTCTCATGCAGCCAGGTAGGAATTAGTTTCGTACCCGCCGCCCTCCCCCTCATGAGCTCGAAGGGTGTCACGGACATGTTGCTATGAACCGTTGTGCGGTACGCCCACAGCATTTCTTTAATTTCCTTCTGTACTGAGCGGCCTGATGCTAAGGCAAGCTGCATGGTGCCCTTAACAAGTCTATTTATCCTCTCACAAAGTCCATTTCCTTGTGGGTTTTAGAGCGAAGTACGCAAATGCTTCAAGCCCAGAAATACAAAATAATCCTCCATAATGGCTGAGGTAAGCTGCGTGCCATTGTCTGTTAAAACCATGGAGGGAATCCCCTCACGTCTAAATATCTCATCAAGTACCTTGACAGTAGACTCAGCAGTGATACTTTTCATGAAGGCAACCTCCACCCACCTGGAAGTTGAATCCACCAATACCAAGGCAAATTTCTCAGAATCTAATAGGTCATGGAAAGGACCTATAAAGTCAATGCAGACCTTCTGCCACACACCATCGTCAGAAACAATTTTCCCCATGGCATCTTTACTTGCACAAACCTGTAACCTCTTTTCAGACTCCTTGCGTAGCTGGCATTGCTCAACCCAACTCTTCACCTGTGCATCTACCCCCGGCCACCAGAAGTCAGCTTTGATGCGTTTACCAGTAAGGGTTTGGCCTAGATGGCCCTCATGCGCCAAGGCAATGATGCGGGGTCTAAGGGATATCGGAGGTATATATTTTTCACCCCGCACAAGGATATATTCGCCCTGTAAGGAAATCTCATCCTGTAATTGAACATAAGGCCTAAGAGCAGGTGAGACCGTACTCTGCCTTGACACCCCTTCCTTGCACATCTTGATTAGACCATCCATGACAAGATCTTTCCTCATTTTCTCAATCCATTCCCTCCTAGATATAGAACTGGGTAAATCACTTTCTAAGTCATCTAGAAACGCGACCACATTCTCGGTCACCAACTCTTTAGGCAGCTCTTTAGTGTCGGGTAATCTGGATAAGCAGTCCGCAACACTGTTGCACCAACCAGGTAAGTATTCTACATTACACGTGAACTCTTGGACACTAACAGCAAGTCTCGCTAACCTCCCTGAGCAATTTCTAATTCCCCCAGGGGCTAAAACCTTCAACAGAGGCTTGTGGTCCGTTCTGAGTGTGAACATGATCCCCCATAAATACACTCTGAAATACCGGGTTGCCCATGCAGCCGCCAATGCTTCACGCTCTATGACTGAGTAATTCCTTTCGGTCTCAGTCAGAGAACGCGAAGCAAATGCAATAGTGTTTTGTTTACCACCCCCTTTTTGTGTTAGGACCGCACCAATCCCAACAGAGCTGGCGTCAACAGTGAGGATGGTGTGATATGACTGCACAAAACTTGAGAGAATGTTAGCATCTAAGATGTTTTGTTTGATCAACAAAAAGGCATTCTTCTGATCTGCACCCCAAGTGAAACCTTTCCCTTTTCGCATGATGATTCGCAAGGGTTCTACCTTTCCTGCAAAGTTCTTTACGAACTTTGCATAGTACTCAACCATGCCCATAAAAGACCTTAGTTTGTCTTTGTCATCAGGTTCAGACACATTACATATTGCACTTACAAGGTCTTTTTTGGGTTGTATGCCAAGGCCAGACACGTGGTACCCCAGGTAATCTACTTCCTCAACAGCAAATACACATTTTTCCTTTCGCAATGTTAAACCAGCCCTTGAAAGAGCAGTGAGAACTTTATCTAGAATAACATTATGGTCATCAGTGTTCAAACCATAAATTAAGATATCGTCCTGGAAAAATACTACCCTTTCAATGTCTTTGAGGACATCTGTGATGATTCTTTGGAACGCACTTGCTGCTGAGCAGAGGCCAAAGGGAAGTCTTTTGAATTGGTATGTGCCCTCCGGAGTGATGAATGATGTAAATTGCTTCGAGTCCGGGTGAAGCTTTATCTGGTGGTATGCGCTGCGGAGGTCCAACTTTGAAAAAATCTTTCCTCCACCCAAACTCAGGACAATTTCATTTATGTTTGGAAGTGGAAAGCTATCCATTATCACGGCTTTATTAAGACTTCGCATGTCCACACAGAAGCGCAAGGATTTGTCCGGTTTCTGTGTGATCACTACTGGACTCAACCACTGTGTGGCCTCCACAGGTTCAATTATGTCATCCTCCAACAACTGTTTGATAATCTTTCTGACCTCATCCCTTGCAGATAGGGGTATCTTCCTTGCGGTGTGTTTCACAGGTGCTACACTCTTCTTGGTTTTAATAACATGTTGGTACCCAATGGCTTCCCCCAATTTCTCATTAAAGACGTTTTCATGTTTTTTAAGAATGGCTTCTAGATTCTCATAAACTATATTGCACACATTTTCACCTTCTACCCACATTACAGGTGGATTAGCTCTCGGGTCCACCCTTATATTAAGCTCATATTGGTGCAACCATCCCAAAATTGCAGGACCATGTGGGGATACATAAACCTTTCCCTGAGTGGTTCTCCCCATAAACCTAATGTTGGCCTCAAAGAACCCAAGGACACCAATGCTCACCCCTTGATAACCTCTTAGAGTGATGTCAGATTTCACTAAAACAGATCCGGTGCAAGATAAATTATACAATTTCTTTGGGATGATTGTGTAAAGCGACCCTGTATCCACCATTAAATTGACAACAATCCCATTCAACTCAAAATCTGCTTTAGGCCGAGATAGAACAACACCCTCTGTTAATTCCAGGCTGCCAGCAGACGTAATCATCATTACCTCTGCTTCATCATCAGTAGCTTCACTCTCAATCATAGCAACCTTTTTTGAGCTAATTGTTCTACACATTCGTGCATAATGCCCTTTCTTCCCACATTTTAAACAATCCCTAGACAAAGCCGTACAATTCTTTGAGTCAGCTAAATGAAAAGGGCTTCCACATCTATTACAAGACCGTGTGGTCTGTTTAAACTTGCTAGTTGTCCCATTTCTATTAAAAGAGGTTGTGGGTTTCCCCCCCTTATTCGTTTGTCTTCCTTGTATTAAGCCTATGCTTTCTGAAGCATCTGCCTGCAAATTTGCAACTTCTTGACTACTTGTGTGTCCCAGTTGTATTCTTTTAAGTTCCTTCATGCACCTATCGCTTTCTTCAGCAACTTTAGCAATAGTAATTGCTTCAGTGAGTGTGGGGTTTTTAGCTGCCCACAACTTTTCTTGTGTTTTCTTACTAAAACATTGCACAATTAATTGATCCCGAATCATCTCATCCTGTATGTTTCCAAACTGACATTTCACAGAGAGTTCTCTTAGCCTAGAAACAAATTCATCTATCGTTTCATTTTCCCTTTGCGGGGCAGTGTAAAATTTGTGCCTGCGCATTACTACATTCTCCTGCTTAGCAAACCTAGTATATAGTCTAAAAAGAGCATTTTTGTAAACATCATCAATGTCAAGAGGCGGGTTCAGCAAGTATTTAAATACCCTTTGTCCCTCCTTCCCTAAGGCACCCAGTAACAAAGCCTTCTTCCTGATGGCAGAAAACTTTGTACCATCCAAGGCTATGATGTAATTCTCGAATGCCTCACACCAATCGTCCCATTCCATGGATGGTTCACCCGGGGCACTTAGGAAAGGGACAGGGGCTTGAATGGCATTACTCACATTCATAGTGAATATCCAGGAGTAACACTTGCAAATATGCTTAACACAAATCTCATAGAAACATAAATTAGAGAGGAAAATTACTCAGCAAGGTTCGTAATTTCTCAATTTAAAGTGTGTGTGTCACTGTTGTTTATGTTGTAGGTGCGTGACACACTATGACAAGGTAGACTTTAAAGTGAGTGTGTCACTGTAAATTAGGCTTTTCTCCAAATTCGGCCGTCTTTAACGACAAATATGTTTATTTAAAGTACAGTTCCCTTGTGTTTGCGTGACACACGGTGACGAACTTGCTTAAAAGTGAGTGTGTCACTGTAGAATAGCGCTGATATTCGTTTAAAATGCACTTTCTCTGTTTAAGTGCGTTTCCCTTTTAAATTGTTCTCCCGAGTGGTGGGGCTCACTGGTACTGCCTTTCTGTTTGCAGTGATAATTTCCCCTTTAAGATCAATGGCACCATGGGGGCGCTGTCGCCTGCATTGACGGGCTGAAGATCAGTTAATGCTCCGTTACGCTTCGTATGAAGACAGCTACAGTTTTAATTCCCTTCACGGTGAGCGACTACTCAACATACCTTCTCTCGAGGCTTACGTGTTTGTTTCTAATTTCAATCCGCTTTCTCTGGTCTGTGAATATTTCTTCTGGTTGGGTTTCCTTTCTCGCGTCGTTTTTTTCCGCTGAACTCTGACTTTTCTTTCTCGCGTTACCCTCCGCCTTCAACTGTCGCCAAAATGTTGTAAAAGGAAGACAGGCGGCACACCAACGTCGTGTAGGTTAGGGTCTGTGTTACATCTTGCTCATACTTTACATTTCCCTTACTTAGATTTCCCCATTGCTTAGCCACTGCATGTAATAGAATGATTGATGTCATATTAGAATGTTAAGTACCTGACTGCTCTAAGTAGAGACAGTTGATGGCAGACAGGCTGAGCAAGAGAAGAACTGCTCCTGGTGGGACTTTTATCATTATATCTATTAATCATATAACTTGGATTAATCAACAATAAATCATACCTAATTATACTTACTGGAAATAAGAACATTATTTATTACAGTCTTTTATTGAGCAAAGACGTAGGAAAACCCAACCATCAAGATCGGGACCAAACGGGCAACTGACAGCCGTTGGACCGAACACTGGACATGTCACCGAGTCAGGCAGCACGAGCTCAGCGCGCGACCTGGGCAGCAACACGGAGCATAGGGTGAATATAACAAGGTCACATTGGTGAATGTTGGACTTGGCCCTTTTTGCAGGGTCATCCCTGAACTTTTTTGCCTTCCCCCTAGCCTTTTTTCTGACATGGTGTTGGTTGTTTTAGAACTCTGGGCACTTTAGCACTGCTGCCCAGTGTAAAGTGAATGTGCTCACTGTGGTAAATATGGTAAGATTGGTTTACACCTGTTTGGCATATTTAATTTACCTGTCAGTCTCTTGTAAAGTGGTATCTCATATACCCGGGGCTGGTAAATTAAATGCTACTGGTGGGCTTGCAGTGCTGATTGCGCCCCCCCACCAAAGTAGCCTTGCAAACCTGTCTCAGGTCTTTGACATTGCAGGGACTGTGCGCGCAGTGTTACTGTTGCTGTGACATGGCACCTAATGTGTGTGCTACGTTTGTGACCCCCTTTTTACTACATGTCAGACACCCCTAAGGTAGGTCCTAGATAGCCCTATGGGCAGGGTGTATTGTAGGTAAAAGGTAAGACATGTACCTTGAGTGTGTGACATCCTGGTAGTGAGAAACCGCCATTTTGGTTTCTCACTGCTGTGAGGCTGCCCGCTCATAGGAATGCATTGGGGATTCCCTGAGAAGTGTTTCAGTGGTAATTCCTGATATGAGAAGAGCAGCGTGGTCAAGTGTGGTATGGTTGGAATAGTAATAATAAATGCTGCACAATGGTGTGCGCAGATTTATTATCACTATTTTAGAAATTTCACTTCTAGAAGTTGGCATTTCTGTGTGCTATGTGTCTGCCTGCCTGATGTGGATCGCATGTCTGGCTTTGGAGCGACAGGGCCTGGTGAGGTGTGTGTGGCTACAAGGAGGGCAGGATGAGTCAGCACTAGGCTGAATAGGGGATCTGCATCTGCATTTGGAGTAGTGGGAGGAGTAGTCTCCTGACCCTGAAAAGGTTTGTGCCTGCCTAGGTGAATGCTGGCTCCGCTCCCTGTGGTGTGTCTGATGACGAGCCCCCACCTGACAAAGGGGAAGAGGAGCCCTGTAAACCGAGTGGTCCAAAACCCCCCAGAACCAGCACAGGATGGTTCCCTAAGCCCTGTGCCAAGGGCAGACAAAAGGAAAAGGGCGTATAAATATTGTAGCTGTGACCCCATGAAAATGTTGTGCTGTTCCTGTTCTTACTTGGACGTGCTGCTGCTGGGCCCCAAAAGGAATCACCACGAGGGACTGCCTCCATGCTGGAGGGACCTGTGTGCTGGCCTGCCTGGGCCCTGCTGTGCCCCTTGAACATTTAAGGAGTCTAGCACCTTGTGAGCGCTATATCTATCACCAGGAAGACAGGAACTGGTGTCTTGCAGCGTGCTGATGTGGGAAGATCGGGAGCCTGCCCAGCGTTTATGCTGCTTTTGTTGACGGGAGCCCACCCCACGTTTGTACTCCTTTAGCGGGAGCCCACCCCGCATTTGTGCTTCTAACAGCGGGAGCCCATCCCGCACAGAAGAGCTGCCGCAGGAATAACCGCTGCAACCTGAAACGAAGCGGAGAGAGCTGCCGCAACACGACCAGGAAGGTCGGCAGGCTGCCTGACTGTGGATGGGACCTGCTGCATCCTCGGAGCTTCGCCGGCTCCAGGTCCACCTCCCTCTGCCGAGGGAAGGCAGTCCAGCGGTTGCAGCAGGGTTGGAGGCCGAAGTAGGGCCCCTGGAATCCAGGAGAAGCCTGGCTGTGTGCCGGTGCCCCTTAGCCCCTGACCGGAGCAGAAGACGGGAGGAGTCCTGAGATGCCCCGGTGAGTGGGGCAGACCGGAACCGAGTTTGGCTCCCGGAGGCATTGTGGTGCCTCTGCTTATTTTTCTCTGGGGCAATTCTTGTGAGAGTGGGGGCTTAAAAGGCAGAGTTGGTGCCAGGCCTCATAATTACAGCTGCACCGCACAAGCGCGGGCAGCTGCCACATTGGGCACAATTGTTGGAAAGTCCCAGTGGGGACCCAGGAGGCACTGTGGTGCAGATGCCTGAATTCCAGCTGCACCGCAAGAGAGAGCCGGCAGCTGCAACATGGCGGCATTTTGGTGTTCAAGATGAATGTATGAGATACACTCCTCTGCCCCAGTGCAGTGTGCACTTTGCTTTTGCTGCTTTTGCAGCCCTAGGGCTAATCGAGAAGCCCTATCTTCGCTCCCGGGATGGTGCAATGAGCTAAAAAACGGTGTTGGATCTAGCCCTGATCTCTTGACTGGGTGAGAGTACTCTGCTTAATTCAGAGACTCTGTCCATCACCACCCCTTGTTGTAAACTATCTTCGCTCCCTGACATTCTGGACAGAGGGCATTTTGAGCCCCAGTAAAAGGCCAGTTGGCCTGGGGGTCATTTTGGATGGTGATGCCTAATATTATTGTGGCATACTGTGTTTTAGGCTAATGTGATTTTTGCCCAGGGTGCTTATGCTTCTGGTGTTTAGGATAATGTGTATGCTGGTGATTTATTGCAAAATGTGTTTATGCTGGTGATTTATTTCATAATGTGTTTATGCTGATGATTTATTGCATAATGTGCTTTATTCCTAATATGTTTTTTGTATAAGGTGATACAGATAATGCGTTTATGTCTCCCAGGCTAATGCTGAGTACAGTATTCTGCCTCCAGTTACTGGTTGTGTTTTACATTTGCTACAAGTACTTTCTAAAGGTTCTGACAGTGGCCCGATTGGCCCTGTCCTGTGTATATAGTCCTCTGTAAATATTGGCTAATGCTAGTTGGCACAGTGTATATGTGTGACTATGATTCTAATGTGTTTATGATAATACCAAGGGGGTGAGCAGGGGTTATCTTCAGTGTGTAACTCCCTTGCTCTGACTAGAGTGGTGGTTTCTGCCTGGCTTAGGCGCATGCCCTAGCCAACCAGAAATCCTATTTCTAACAGTGAGCAATGGGTGTATCTGGGACGAATTGGAGGAATATGGACCATGCACTAGGGGCAGTAAACAAAGCTGACAATGGTGAGAAGAGTGACTTAAAAATTAACAGCTTGAGAAACAGACCCCGGGAGCAGTGTAAGTAACTGGCACCCATGGGCAGTTTAAGGAGACAGCACTGGTGGCCAGTGTGAGGATAAGGCTGTGGTGTAGAGTACGAGGAGTCACCATTCATAGGCTTGATGCAAACTAGTAGTGTGAGAAATTAACATAATTGAAAATTAGGAAAAACTACCCAAAATGCTATTCTGGCATTTGGTGCTATATTATAGTGTGAAATGTGTCCTTGCGTCCATTTTGGATATGAGGTCATATTTTACGCATTAAACAAAACAACAAAACACAAGTGCCGCACAATAACACCTGCTTGTGTAATGTTATGTTATATTAATTTAATTTATTAAGCGCAGCAGTTACCCTGGGGTATCATGGCGCTGGTCACTGCCTATCGATTGCTGAGGTGCGTAGTGCCCTATGGTGTGAAAAGCCATGGTTTCCATCCCTTCCTAAAATTAATGAGCTCCGTAGTGTTCCTAAGATGAAATGGAAGTTCGTTCCAAGCCCATTCTGGCCCCGTAATGAAGCTTCTACTACCCCTGCTAGCTTTTTTAGCTCTAATTACTCTTTTTTGCTCCCATTGAGCAGAGGACCCTTCTTAGAACATACCATCGAAATGTTGTTTCAGATGATCAGGGCCAACTCCATGGAGGGCCTTAAAAAACATACACCGGGCTTTGACTTGAATCTGTTGTTTAACTGTGAGCTAATGTAACTGTTTTATTTCTTTTTTAACTGAGGCAAACTTGGGTGTCCCAGTCAGTAATCTGGCTGCCACATTTTGCACGAGTTGGAGCCTATTTAGATGCTTCCTTTGGCTATTAAGATATAGAATATTGCAGTAGTCTAACCACGACATGATAAGAGATGTAACCACTGTCCTGTAGCTATTCGCTTGTAAGAATGATAGTATCTTCCTTCTCATTCTGAGGAGATGAAAGCTAGCTGAGACAACTGCATTTACCTGATCCTTGTGCTGTGGTCATTCTTGTTTCTCTACAATTTTACTGCAAATGCAGAAAATTACAAAAACGTGTATCATTTCTGGAATTTGACTCAAGAACCACCATGCAACATTTCCAAAATTACACAAATTACACCAGCATAATTTAAAATTTGTCTGGGCTTAGTGATGAATTGACACTGGCATGCACTATGAGAAACACACAGTGGTGGTCAGTGTGGCAGTCCCAGGTGAGCAGTGTGTGGTACTGGCACTGTTAGACATCTAAAAAAAAGCACTATTGGCGAAATAGAGAGGAGCAGGCACTGCTTGACAGTGTGCGATCCGATACAAGTGAGCATTAGGAACACGTGGCACTAGTTGGTAGCATGAAGAGCTGGTATTGGTGACCATTGTGAGGAGCCAGCACTCCCATGCAGCCTCAAGAGCTGGCATTGATGGGCAAGGTGAAGACCTGACATTCATAGCCAATCTGGTCTCATTGTGGGGTGGGTGTTCCTGACACCAGTAAGCAGTGTGATCAGATGCCACAGGTGGGCTGTGAGAGGAGTAAGGACTACTAGGCTATACAAGAAGGTGGCATTGGGTCAGTCTGGGAAATTCACTCCAAGGGGGAGAAGGAAGGGATGACACTGGATGAATATGTACTCAGCTGGTGCTAGAAAGTGGTGCAATGAAAGGTGTTGTAAATAGAAGATACACAGGCCATGTGTATGAACAGGATATCTTTATTGTAGCTTGGTTCAAGGATAGATGAGTAGTAGAATATAAGGAGGTAAAGCGTAGCCCCACCAGGAGCAGCCTCCCTGCTGCTAAGCCTGCATTCACCAACTGACGCTCCACACACATACAGATACAAAAAACGTTCTATGAGGTCATCACACATTCTAGCTGAGTAGTAGGGAATAGACAAGAACTAGTTCATGACACATCCTCTTTCCTTAGGGAACTAAAACAGTGAAGGAGTGCAATAGTGGAAATGTCATTATAAACAATACATCAGAAGTAGAAGAGACTGAACGTCAAAATAAGAACAGCATTTCAATAGGTAAAACATATCAGGAAAAGTGGTAGGATCTTATGCCCCCAAACTACCATGCAGGCACCATCTCCCTCCCTTAGGGAAGAACAACATTGTGAGGGCATGGCTTAGGAACACTCACCGCTCCCACAACCACCCTAAAGGTGGGTACACACTAGACTTGAAAATAATGGTGGCGCGCTAACCGCCCCCACAACCCATTAAATGGTACACCGTAGAGTATATGTCACTCTATAAAACTAAATTGGAGCATTAACTGGCTCCACAACCTCCCCAATGAAGGGTACACCATAGGGTAAAACATCACCCTAGAAAACAGAATTGGCTTGACTGGCTCCACAACCTCCCCAATGAAGGGTACACCATAGGGTATAAATCACCCTAAAAACGAAATTGGAGCATTTGACTGGCCCCACCATCTCCCCATTGAAGGGTACACTGTAGGGTACACATCACCCTAAAAACTAAATTGGAGCATTTGACTGGCCCCACAACCGCCCCATTGAAGGGTACACCGTAGGGTATACATCACCCTAAAAACTAAATCGGAGCATTTGACTGGACCCACAACCTCCCAAAAATAGGTACATTCTACACAAAAAAAAACTTGACTTGAACACTCACTGCTCGCACAACCTCCCAAATAAATGGATAAACTCTACCCTATAAAACTTGACTTGGGCACTCACCGCTCCCACAACCTCCCCATAAATGGGTGCACGCTATACACTTGGAAACTGAACTGAAACTTGAATTGGGGCATTGACTGCCCCCCTATACCTCCTCAAGACAGGGTACACCACCCACATAACCTCCCCAAAGATGGGTACACATGCACTAGTAAATTAAATTAGGGGTGCTGACCTCCCCCCGAACCTTCCCATGGCAGGGTACACCACTCCCATAACCTCCCCAAGAATGGCTACGCACTGCACTAGTAAAATGGATGGAGGGCGCGCTACAACTGTTATGGACCCTGGAAGGAAAACATGACCTTAAGCACACACAAACTAATATAGGACAAGCATTTTATGACAAGCGTTATAATAAACAGAAAGTCTTAAACTCCAGTGAGCGGTCTCTCACCAGGAGTCCTCATCCTCACCCAACGTGAAGCCCTTGTTTATGAGTTTGGTGTAGGTATCGCCAACCAATCCGCCGTGACATAGTTAATTTGAGAATAAACTGCGACACGTATGTTGAAAGGCTTGAACTGATGCACTAAGTCCTTGGTTGAAAAGAGTAAACACGTCTTCACAATCGCAGTCATGACGAATATGAAAAAAAACGTGGTTGGCAGTCACGAACTGCAGGGAACACTTCGGCCTTCATGTGCCACAGCCAAGCACAAAATGGTGGCACCAACTTGTAGCCGCGCCGGATGGCCCACAGTGCGTCTACGCAGCAGAGCGTTCTTCCGCAGCCCAAAATTGCGTGAAGACAAAGGCATAATAAAGGATCATCTTGGAGCCCTGCGAGTACAGCCACAGGTAAGGCTGCTCATGCTCCCGCTGGTCAATTTGAAAAGGTGCTAGCACTCGCAACGGCCCCCAAGCATGAGAATCTTAACATAAAAAATAGATCACAGACAAAAATTGCTTTACCATGGATGTTGAGATAGCTGAGAATTGGCGCTCTCCAGAAGGCAAAGTCATAGGCAATAGTGTGTTGAAATATGGGACTTGTCACAGGCTCCGCTCCAAGTACCTTCTTGAACACAGACCCATGAAGTGCTCACAGCCAACACACCTACTCAGGTTCTTGTCACTAGTACCTTCCCCAGCACAGACTCAGGAAGTGCCAGCAAGGAAAAAACAACACACATCCTCTGGTTCTTGTCACTGGCTCCACTCAAAGTACCTTCCCCAGCACAGACCCACGAAGTACCTGCAAAGAAAAAACAACACACATCCTCTGGTTCTTGTCACTGGCTCCACTCAAAGTACCTTCCCCAGCACAGACCCACGAAGTACCTGCAAAGAAAAAACAACACACATCCTCTGGTTCTTGTCACTGGCTCCACTCAAAGTACCTTCCCCAGCACAGACCCACGCAGTGCTTGCAGGGAAGAAACAACACACTTCCTCAGCAGAGCGTGCCAGGACACACTGACACTTCTGGTTCCTCATGGGCAACAGGCAAATTAACACATAGCGTCCGCTTGTATTCAGGAACAAGCTACCAGACAAACTCCCCACGGCAGGATGGGAGAAAGTTCTACGTTAGACTTTTGGAGAAATCAGAAGTGCAAGGTTAAACGCCCACGGCTGCAGGCTGTCCAGGTGGTGAAGGACACTGGTGGGGCTGGTCAGGGCGTTTCCTTGAAGTTTCACTTGACGTGTATGAACATCTTAAGAAGGTTCATTGGTTCCTTGGCTCCCTTACATACAGCTTCTTTCCTCAACGTGTAGGTTCCTTAAAATCGTCCCCAAAATGTTGTAAATAGAAGATACACAGGCCATGTGTATGAATAGGATATCTTTATTGTAGCTTGGTTCCAGGATAGATGAGTAGTAGAAGATAAGAGGGTAAAGCGTAGCCCCACCAGGAGCAGCCTCCCTGCTGCTCAGCCTGCATTTACCAACTGACGCTCCACACACACACAGGCACTCAAACATTCTACGAGGTCATGACACATTCCAGCTGAGCAGTAGGGAAGAGACAAGAATTAGTTTATGACAAAAGGGCATTGATAAGCAGTAATAGGGGTGTCATTTTTTTTTATTATTGTCGGCACATTTTTGTGAACTGACATATTTCACAGTTACACGAACCTGTGAACTTTGTCAACTTGGCATGGGTTCATCAGTGTGAAACTTTTTACATGACAATTTTTGCATTAACTTTCAGCTGTAGAAAATTTGATTTTGTGTTGTTTCTTTTCTCAACCCCTATTTCAGAGACGTTTTATCTCGTACATTTCTTTTGCATTTTGTGAAATGCGTGAACTTAGTTTAATTAACTGTGCACAACGAAAAACCAAGTACTTGTCTTTCACATATGATCTTGTGGTGTATGGCACTTGCACCTATGAGTGTCAAAGGAAACTTGCGCTTGTAGGTCATGTGAGGGGCAGGATCATCTGTCCGCGAGAAAAGTAGGTGATGGTGGGGAGAACACAGGCAGTCGCAGTTGGTCGCAAATGGTTTGTGATCAGAGGGCTGCTTCTCGAGTTGGTTTCCTGACACTCAAATAGATTTTCCACTTGAGTGAGAGCAATATTAACTTGAATGGCTCTGCATTCCTGTGCACCACATGGTGCAATGTTCAGCCTTGCTCATGCTACTGATACTAAATTGCAGTGAGAGCAGTGCTACATGCACATTTTCTGTCCGTTGGTGGAACTTGGCTGAGATTTTATATATCCGCAGAATTCAGAGGATTGAAACTTTGCAAGTTCCACCAACCCCTAGAAATAACCTCCTACTGATGACAGCTTCAGGTTGGTCCAGACCCTCTTTATTTTAATGTCCTAGGACAGCCCTTGTGCCATGCTCTAAAGAGTCTGTCTGCACTTTGGAGTAGTCAGGAAACTTGAGTACAGGTGCTGTACACATGGCTTCATCGAGGGTATCAAAGGCTTTCTGAAAAGTTTCTGTCCAGATCACGTTTTTGGGCTGTGTCTTGGAAGTCTGCTCAGTTAAAGGAGCAACAATGGTGCCATACCCCTTAGCAAGGCTCCTGTAATATCTGGTGAGACCTCAGTTTGAGTTTTTGTGGGTTGCCAGCTCAGGATAGTCTCAATCTCGGCCTGCAGGGGCTGCACCTTGCCCCCACCCACCATGTGGCCATGATACATCACTGTTCCCTGCCCTATCTGGCACTTGATGACCTTGATAGTCAGGTCTGCCATCTGTAGGGCCTGATGTACCTCCTGGAGGTGGTACAGATGTGGTATAGATGTACCTCCCAGCTGAAACTAAAGACATCTATATCATCATTCTCAGCCAGGACCATGGTCAACAACCTCTGGAACACAGCAGGGGCATTCTTTAATGCTGTGTTACAGATCTCTCTGAATTCAGCCACAGTGTAGCTCTCCAAATAGGTGAGCTCAGATTCAATCTTGCAGGTATGTTCACTGGCACAGACAGTCAGGTAGAATGTGAGTGAATTTGGAAAAAAGCAAAAGAGCCATCTGAGGAGGATATTTAAAAAATTAAATGGGTATCAAACTATTTAACTAGGCTTTTAGTGTTACACAAACTCACTTAATGGCACTGCACAAACACAAGTACTAAAACACACAGCTGAACTCCAATGTAGGAAGTTGTGTTACTGGCTGAGGGGGGTGAAACTCTATTCAAGAAGCAACCACAACTCTCATAAGGGTGAAACACTTTCGAAACCCCAAATCCACCTATGCTTAACCCTCTGGTAGCTTGGCACAAAACAGTCAGGTTTAACTTCTTAGAGGCAATGTGTAAGGTATTTATGCAGCACTTCAAGAGGTAATAAAATGAAAACACAGCACAAAACAAATCCCATGCCGAGTTAGAAATATGGAGTAAAGTTTGATAAATTATTCAACACCAAAATAATGAAAATCCAATTAATAAAACCAGAGATATGCAATTTTACAGAGTTAGATAAAAATAGCATTTAGAAGCACAGAGTGCCAACTGTGGTTATCTGGTCACAGCGGACAGGGACAAAGTCACAAGTTCAGCCCAACCATAATGAAGTGTGGGACAGAGACAGGTATCAAGTTAGGCCTACTGAAAAAAGTACCTTAAATCTTGGTGGAAGAGCTTTGCAATATCCCACATTGAGGATACAGCGCACAGAATCAGTTCCAAGTAGGGAAAAGGGCTGCGATGTAAGGTCCTGTGTTGAGGATGCGACACACAGCTGCAAATCCAAGGAGCTGTGGGGCTGCAATGGGGATGCATCTCACAGAGGAGATTCCGATGCGGAACTGCAAGAAGTAGTATTGTGCTGCAAAATCAACAGCAGGGCTGGCAGAGCACCTTTTGGCCCTCTTCCAAGGGTAGAGGACTGGGGGTCAGGATTTACAGAATGAGGATGGGGGGAGGGGTTTCAGCGTGGCTGCTGCTCACCCCTGGAACGTGTTGCCACAGAGCATCAGACAGATTGATTCTTTAATCAAATTCAGAAAGAGCTTAAAAACATGGCTCTTTCGGAAAATATGATTCCTCACTGTCTATTTTTCCAGACTCCCCCACTTGAAGGTTGTGTTCCTTTGTCTGAGCGCCAGGATACCCATAGGGTGGCAGTTGCGCTATATAAGAATACCTACAATACAATGCAAGAGTCCAGGTGCAAGGTTCAAGGTGTTTGGGGCCTTTTCTGTCCCTGGTGCTCTGATCAGGAGGTCCTTGGTTCAACATGCAGGACCAGTCCTTCTCACTCAGGCAGCAGGGCAGCATGGCAGCAGAGCAGCAGGGCAGCTCAGTAGCAGTCTTTCCTGCAGCACAGCAGCACAATCAGGCCCGGACTGGCCGTTGCGGGCACCGGGCAAATCCCCGGTCGGCCGCAAGGGTGGGGGCCGTTTTTAGGCCCCTGGGTCCGTTTTTGTGACAGGGCCATTTTTGCAGCAAAGCTGCAAAATCGGCCCTGTAACAAATTCAGCGGAAAAGCGGCCCTGGTAAAGAGCTTGGTGGCATCCCCCCCCTCAACCAGGGGGAGGAGGGGGGGCCGGCCGAGCACTTTGCCAGGGCCGGTTTTGGTTCCCAGTCCGGCCCTGAGCACAATAGTCCTTCTGAGTCTTCCACAGGTCTAGAAGCATGGCTGGGGGCATAAAAAACTAGTGTGAAACCTTTTCTGAGTGTGTTGTGTCAGTCTTTGTGCAAGTGTGGTAGGTGATAGTGCCGCCCCCCTATCAAGAAATGGCCTATCATGCCAACACTTATTCCCCCTTTGTCTCACTGCCTGTGAGTAATACACAAAGACCAATTGTCAGCTACACCTTGTCATGTGACCTATTATACAGGCTGCAAGCACCTAATGGTTAGGACAAGAAAAATTAAACTTTCCAAAAGTACAATTTTCCGAATTGTAACCTAAAATCCAACATTACCATTAAAGAGATTTTCAAATTACAATTCTTTAGAGACAAAACTTGACTTTCCTACCTGCTCCCAATTGAAAGGTAGCACTTGTTAGATGTCATAAGGCAATCCAATGTTATCCTAGGAGAGATACAGGCATTGTAGTAGTGAAAAACAAATTCAAGAGATTTTCACTACCAGGACATGTAAAAGTGAAAAGTACATATCCAACATTTTAAATACACTGTACTCTGCCCTGTGGGCTGTTTAGGGCCTCCCTAGGTTTAAATTATATGTATTGAAAAAGAAGGTTTAGATCTGGCAAACAATAATTTTACCAGGCCAAAATGGCAGGCTAAAACTACACACACAGGTTGCAGTGGCAAGGTTAATATATGTTTAATGGGCTACTTAAGTGTGCTTCAAGCCCACAGGTAGTATTTAATATATAGGCCCTTGGTACAAGAAGTACTACTTTGAGTAAACTAAATGTGCCATTTGGGTGTAAGCCAATGGTGCCATGTTTAAATGAGGAAGGACAAGCAATTTAGCACTGGTTGGCAGTGGCAAAGTGAGCAGAATCCTAAAGCCAACAAAATTAAATTCAGCAAAAAAGCAGCTGGGGTAACGCGAAAGGTTTGGGAGAAGACCACCCTAAGGCTGACAGGTCTAACAATAGCAGTTTCAGTTAGCGCAAAACGTTCAGAGATCACATCACCGGATGGTGAGGGAAGCTGGCACCAGTCAGTAATGATGAGCTAGTGCCATTGTGACGTGTAAACAATGGTGCGATTACATGAGCACATCTCTTCCGAGCACCACATTCACTTCTACTGCGCAGACACAGATTGAGAAGAGCTTTATTTGGCTACTATTCGCTCAATCCATTTCTCTCCATATGACAGCAAAACATGTTTTATGAAAGATACAAGAAAACGGGATTACCTAGTTCACTGTATCATTCTAGAAGAAAGCAGTTTTGTATTTTTCAGTCTCTGGCTATGTAGCAATCGCAGTGATAAGTTACGACTCGAGTCAGCTTTCAATGTGGTGCTTTCAATAATCTAATTCATTATAACACATTTTCTGCGTATATGTTCGGAATTTACATTGGTAATTCCAGTTGTTAGAATCAATCAATCAATCAATCAAGGACATTTATAGAGCGCACTACTCACCCAAAGGGTCTCAAGGCGCTAGGGGAGGGGGGTGCTGCTACTGCTCGAATAGCCAGGTCTTGAGCTTCTTCCTGAAGGAGAGGTGGTCCTGGGTCAGGCGGAGGTGGGTCGGAAGGGAGTTCCAGGTCTTGGCGGCCAGGTAGGAGAAGGACCTTCCTCCTGTTGTCGCTCTTCGGATGCGGGGGACGGCGGCGAGGGCGTGGTTGGTCGATCGGAGGTGGCGTTTGGGAGCGTAGAAGTTGAGGCGGCTGTTGAGGTATCCTGGGCCTTGGTTGAGTAGGGCTTTGTGTGCGTGGGTGAGGAGCCGGAAGGTGATTCTTTTGTTGATCGGGAGCCAGTGCAGGTCTCTCAGGTGTCTGGAGATGTGGCTTCGTCTGGGGACGTCGAGGATGAGTCTCGCCGAGGCGTTCTGGATACGCTGGAGTCTCTTCTGGAGCTTGGCGGTGGTTCCGGCATAGAGGGCGTTGCCGTAGTCCAGACGGCTGGTGACGAGTGCCTGGGTGACCGTCTTCCTGGTTTCGGTGGGGATCCACCGGAAGATCTTACGTAGCATGCGCAGGATGTTGAAACAGGACGAGGAGACGGCGTTGACTTGTCTGGTCATGGAGAGGGAGGAGTCCAGGATGAAGCCCAGGTTGCGTGCGTGGTCTGTCGGTTTGGGTGCGGTGCCCAGGGCGGGGGGCCACCAGGAGTCGTCCCAGGCGGAGGGCGAGGAGCCCAGGTTGAGGACTTCCGTCTTGTCTGAGTTCAGTTTCAGGCGGCTGGTTGTCATCCACTCGGCTACGTCTTTCATCCCTTCGTGAAGGTTGGCTCTGGCGGTGGCGGGGTCGTTGGTGAGGGAGAGAATCAGCTGGGTGTCGTCGGCGAAGGAGATGATGTTGAGGTTGTGTTGGCGTGCGATGGCCGCGAGGGGGCTCATGTAGACGTTGAAGAGGGTGGGGCTCAGCGAGGATCCTTGAGGGACGCCGCAGATGACTCCGGTGGCCTCTGACTTGTACGGTGGTAGGCGGACTCTCTGTGTTCTTCCGTCGAGGAAGGAGATGATCCATTCCAGTGCCTTCTCGTGGATTCCGACGTTGCTGAGGCGCTGCACTAGGGTGCGGTGGCAGACAGTGTTGAAAGCTGCGGAGAGGTCTAGGAGGATGAGGGCCGCTGTTTCTCCGTTGTCCATCAGGGCTCGGATGTCATCGGTGGCAGCGATGAGGGCGGTCTCGGTGCTGTGGTTGGCTCGGAAGCCAGACTGTGAGGGGTCGGGGGATCCATTCGTCTCGAGGAAGGTGGCCAGCTGTTTGTTGACGATCTTCTCGATGACTTTGGCTGGAAACGGGAGGAGCGAGATGGGGCGGTAATTCTTGAGTTTGGTGGGGTCCGCTGTAGGTTTCTTGAGTAGGGCGCTGAAGGTGGCGGTGTCGAATGAGGTGTTGATGATGTCCCGCAGGTGGGGTGCGATGACAGCGTCGGCCTTGTTGAAGACGTGGTGAGGGCAGGGGTCGGTTGGAGATCCGGAGTGGATGGAGTTCATCATGCGGACGGTGTCTTCGGTGCTGATCGGCGTCCAGGCGCGGAGGGTGGTGGTGGGGGGCGGTGGTTCGGTCGTGGCGTGCGTCGGTTGAGTGCTGAAGCTGTTGTGTATGTCCGCGATCTTGTTGTGGAAGTAGGAGGCGAGGGAATTGCAGAGGTCTTGCGAAGGGGTGATGTCGTTGTTTCCGGCGTTGGGGTTGGAGAGCTCTTTCACGATGTTGAAGAGTTCCTTGCAGTTGTGTGCGTTGTTGTCCAGTCGGTCCTTGAATGCAGTTTTCTTGGTGGTGCGGATCAGTTGGTGGTGCTTCCGGGTGGCAAGCTTGAGGGTGGTCATGTTGTGCGGAGTTGGTTCCCTTCTCCAGTCTTTCTCGAGGGCTCGGCAGTTCTTCTTGGAACTCATGAGTTCGTCGGTGAACCATGGGGCCTTCTTGCTGCCGGGTCTGTTGGGCGGGGTCCTCAGTGGGGCGAGTTCGTCCGCGCATTTGCTGATCCACTTCGTGAGGTTGTCGGCGGCCTGGCTGGGGTTCGCTGAGCTGGTGGGAGGGTGCTGGCTCAGGGAAGCGGCGAGCTGGTCGGCTGTGATCTTGTTCCAGCTTCTACGAGCAACCTGTTGCTGGTGGTGGTGGATCGTCGTTCTTCTGAAGGTGAAGTGGACGCAGCTGTGGTCCGTCCAGTGGAGTCCGGTGGTGTGGCTGAAGGTGATGTCTTTGCTGGATGAGAAGACGGCGTCGAGTGTGTGTCCGGCGAGGTGGGTGGGGGTGGACACCAGCTGCTTGAGACCGAGGGTGGCGAGGTTGTCGAGCAGGGTGGTGGTGTTGCGGTCGTTGTTGTTCTCCAGGTGGAAGTTGATGTCCCCCAGGAGGATGTAGTCGGCGGAGGGGAGGGCGTGCGGGCTGATGAAGTCGGCGATGTCCTCGCTGAATTGTGTGCGTGGTCCCGGGGGTCGGTAGATCAGGGTGCCTCTGAGGGTGGTTTTGGGGTCCGTGTGGATCTGGAAGTGCAGGTGTTCGGCGGTTGTCAGGGTGTCGTCGGTGTTGGTCTTGATGCGGATGGTGTCCCTGTAGATGATGGCGAGGCCTCCTCCAGTCTGGTTGTCGCGGTCTCTTCGGGTGATCTTGTAACCCTCTGGGATGGCGATGGCGATGTCGGGCGCTGAGGAGTCATTCATCCAGGTTTCCGTGAGGAAGGCGACGTCTGGGTCTGTGGTGTCGAGCAGGTTCCAGAGCTCGACGGCGTGTCTGTGGACGGAGCGGGTGTTGATCAGGATGCACTTCAGGTGGGTGGTGCTGGTGTTCGGCTTGGTGGGTGCTGGTGTGGCGTGGGTCCGGTTGCAGGTGAACTTACAGGAGTGGCAGCTGAAGGATCCGTGGGTGCGTCTCGGTGTGGCTCAGTAGCAGCCCGGGGTTCGGCCGGTGTTGAGTGCGTTGAGTTCGGTGGCGTCGTAGGTCCGGTGGGTCAGCTTCCGACGGTGGGGGCCAGGGGTCCTGGCACTGGGCGCGGTCCAGGCGTGGACGGGCGTAGACGGGCTTACCTTTGGCGCACCTTCGGCGCTCATTCGGTGCTCCCGCTGCGCGCGTCCGCTGCGCGGTCGCTCCGGGGGCGTCATAAGAAGGGAGCCGGTAGGGAGGGTCTGCGGGGAGGCGGGAGCGGGCCGACCAATCGGCTGGCGGGGGGGCGGGGCCGCGGGCTGGCAGCGGCGGGAAAACGGGAGGCCGAGGCTCGGAGGGCGGCCCTGCGGCGGCTGGGGCAGCGTCAGCGGCGAGGATCTGGTGCAGCGGGCAGCGAGGATCTGGTGCAGCGGGCAGCAGGTAAGCAGGTAGGCTGAGGGGGCGACCAGGCCAGAGGCGCAGTGGTCGCTCCCTTGGAAGGGTCTGGGTCCCCTTAAGAAGGGAGCCGGTAGGGAGGGTCTGCGGGGAGGCGGGAGCGGGCTGACCAATCGGCTGGCGGGGGGGCGGGGCCGCGGGCTGGCAGCGGCGGGAAAACGGGAGGCCGAGGCTCGGAGGGCGGCCCTGCGGCGGCTGGGGCAGCGTCAGCGGCGAGGATCTGGTGCAGCGGGCAGCGAGGATCTGGTGCAGCGGGCAGCAGGTAAGCAGGTAGGCTGAGGGGGCGACCAGGCCAGAGGCGCAGTGGTTGCTCCCTTGGAAGGGTCTGGGTCCCCTTAAGAAGGGAGCCGGTAGGGAGGGTCTGCGGGGAGGCGGGAGCGGGCCGACCAATCGGCTGGCGGGGGGGCGGGGCCGCGGGCTGGCAGCGGCGGGAAAACGGGAGGCCGAGGCTCGGAGGGCGGCCCTGCGGCGGCTGGGGCAGCGTCAGCGGCGAGGATCTGGTGCAGCGGGCAGCGAGGATCTGGTGCAGCGGGCAGCAGGTAAGCAGGTAGGCTGAGGGGGCGACCAGGCCAGAGGCGCAGTGGTCGCTCCCTTGGAAGGGTCTGGGTCCCCTTAAGAAGGGAGCCGGTAGGGAGGGTCTGCGGGGAGGCGGGAGAGGGCCGACCAATCGGCTGGCGGGGGGGCGGGGCCGCGGGCTGGCAGCGGCGGGAAAACGGGAGGCCGAGGCTCGGAGGGCGGCCCTGCGGCGGCTGGGGCAGCGTCAGCGGCGAGGATCTGGTGCAGCGGGCAGCGAGGATCTGGTGCAGCGGGCAGCAGGTAAGCAGGTAGGCTGAGGGGGCGACCAGGCCAGAGGCGCAGTGGTCGCTCCCTTGGAAGGGTCTGGGTCCCCTTAAGAAGGGAGCCGGTAGGGAGGGTCTGCGGGGAGGCGGGAGCGGGCCGACCAATCGGCTGGCGGGGGGGCGGGGCCGCGGGCTGGCAGCGGCGGGAAAACGGGAGGCCGAGGCTCGGAGGGCGACCCTGCGGCGGCTGGGGCAGAATATTTGACATATGGAGTTTGTAATTTTGCTGAAGGATTATTTGTATTACAGGAAAGCCACAGAAAAACATATCAATGCCATCAAAGTGCCAGAGCAAAGCGTTAATCTTTTGTTAATCTTTAGTTTGCATGCAAGATAAGTGTGCTGTGCTTACATTAACGTGCATTACCGCATGAAGGAGAGCAATTGAAAGGCTCCTTTTGTAGAGACAGTCAGTATACGCCTTCCACAGTCCCTATTCTTCTTGTAACAACAATGCAACATTTTAAACCTTGTGTTGCTAAACCACCACAAACACTACCTCAACACTCTCGTACACCATGGCTAGACTTTAAGAATGAAAATCCCTTATCTAATATCTTTACCTGGGCATTTTTGAGATTATTCCCATTTTGGTTCAGGGTATCACAAGAGGAGGTCAGCCAGGGCTCATTGCCATGGCCCTGCACTATTTGGGGATCCACGCACCTGCTACAACATATTTGACAAGTGTCTTTGTTGTGTAGATGACATGGTAACACCACTAGGATGTGCCAACTTTCGCCCTGGCCTCACAAAATCATCTGACGTGCTGTTGGGGTCCAATCTGTGCAAAAAGGTTTTGAGACCATTCGTTTTCAGTGGACAGTTCGCTAATATGACATTTCTGCTTTTAAATCTCAGAAGAAACGGTACTCACAGGAATAAACATAGAGCTTGAAATCCATGAAGAGCATAGGATTGCCAAAAGCAAAATGGTGGACATGCTGCTTCAATTCTAAAAGTTGGCACATTTTCAGGTGCTCACACTTTTGGCAAGTAAGGGTCCTCAGGCTGGGGGAGGCAACATGATATACAAGAACAACATTTATTTGACCAAGAAAAAAAATCTGACGGAAACCTCTGAACTCCTTGTTCCACAATTAGCAATTGAGCCACTTGACCCCAGTCCTCCGACCAATCCCCACCACCATCATTTTCGGCTTAAAGCACCAGCATAGGGCTTTTACACAAAAAGACGACTGTGATAATCCCCTTTCAGACGAAGACTCTTATAATCAGTCTTCCTTCTTTGGCAAATATGTCATCAAAAAAACAGTATCATGTAAGTTTACTTTCACCTAACTGTATAACGATAGGCATTACATTGTTACACAGTCCTGATATTGGTTGTGAAGTTTTCTAGAAATATTCAAATGTGTCAAGTACTTCCTGTCTTGTAGATAAGCACAGCTAGGCAGTGCCTTAAGTGGAAATAGAAAAGAATAGGTGCTCGCTACTCCATAGTACCTGCTTGTCTGTGAGAAGTGGTGGTATTCTGCCTTTCAAATGAAAGAAGTGGAGGTGCTTCCGTACCTAGCTGTACTTGCCCACTGAGTATTTAGGGGGCATCCGACCACAGGAAGGTCTGGCATCAGGGGCCTTTGGGAGAAGGTGCATTCAAAGTGACTGCCCTCCCCGTCCTTCTTGTTGAGCCCAACATAGCCCAATAGGGAAGTATATGGGGTTCCTTTTGGGCTCCCTGCCATCATTTTAGGTTTAAGGTGACCTGGTTGCTGGTGGCAGAGAGCCCTGTCTATCTTTTTAGGTCTCGCCTGAGCCAGCGCATGCCCTGCTCTGGCGAGACATTTAGTAAGCGGGTTTTCGAAGTGCTACCCACAGGCTTTTTCCAGCCACCAGCTTGCTGTTATGCGCACAAGCGCGCGCGCCTCGCTCCGCCTCTCCTATGCTGCACGCGCATCCCTTGCCCGATTAGCACAGAGCACATCATCGCGATTTCGATCACTTTTGCTTTCACCGCAATCGCGATGACTTTCGCTTTCAGGGCCGTGTGGCGCTACTTTTACGGCCGCGTGGCCAATGCTTGTTCAGATTTCCACGCATGCTTCATTCTACAAATTCACTTACTCTTCCCACAAAGTATTTCTTTGTTAGTTACGAGCCTCTGTTGTGGCTACATACTTCTGGCATCACAGATGTGTGTACTGCTTCACAAAGAACCTGAAGCAGACCCCCTTCCTCCGAGCTCTCAGGATCTGGAACATTCCTTTCAATATCCAAACAGGCTCGAAATTCTGCAATTCAGAGATACTGCATTGGCACTCCGCTGGATCCACCACCTCCAAACACCCTGCCTCATGGGAAATGATCCTCCCTCTTGACTCTGGCCCCCCAGCCTTGTTCATTGCTTTTCTGCGCTCTAGCGAGGTGTGTGCTATACAAATACCTAGACATACGAGATTGCCAATTCAAATGTCTTTCTTTGCATGTTCTCGCTTTCTGCCATTCCACACCCTCCTTTTATGTTATGTCCCAAGCTATTTGTTTCTCAACACCTTGTGCTTTTCCTGCTTCTGCCAGTCTTTCTTCCTCGTGTCCTTGCTAATCATGTCCCTCCTCCCTCTGCGGAATCCAGAAGGCCTTGTATACCATTACGTCTTTAGTCGGAGTCGCGCATTACTGCAGATTGCAGGATGGATATTCTTAGAACGAGCCTAGAATTAGTGCACTATCGGGGCGTGCCCGCCCTGTGAAAAGGCTCAGGGAGTAGTGCCTTCCGACGCTTTAGCTGTGCAGTACGCTTGCCTCGGTGAGCTGGGAAGGGCACTTGAAGAAGTGGCTTAGTCTAGTGCTGCTAAATCCGGCCTGTCACTTGTCTGACATGAGATTGCCATACAAAGGAACAGGAAATGCTCTGATTGCACAGCACTAATGCCCATGTGTTCGGCAGCCAGTTGTCGGTCAACGCTCAGTGAGGTCACACCAGTCGCTCTGCCCTTCACAGCAGGACTAAGTCGGCTGTAGTTGTCTACCCTTTGTATCGCATTGCATAGCCCAAAGGTGACTTTCCAGGTGATTCCATGGTGTGCGACATAGGCCGCAGTCTGATTTGTTTTGTTTAGATATTACGTGATGAGTGGTGTTTGTGATGAATCACTGTGTGAATTCTTAAGGGAGTGAGAGGTTGATGGGTGTGGACAGAGCGCTGTGCCAAATTGTTTATACCATAGCACAGATATTCCATAGCCATGCACACACATGCACTAAATTACTGAATAAGTGCATGCAAGGGAAAAGTCTACACATAAATGACTGCTGTCACAGTAGTATTGTTTGGAGAAAATTATATTGCAGGATTATTTGGTACAGTAATACGTTAATTTCCAGGCAATCCAGGGTCAGTCAGTGATAATGTGACCTAAGCTGATTGCCACCTGATTAGCCAATGAGAACCAGGAATATACACATCTGGTACTAAACCTTTGGGGGTTCACCCCACATCTGGACCTCATAGTTCAGGAAAACAAGCATTGGCATAGCCAATAGGTCTTGCCTTTGGGACATTATAAGTGTTTAGCCATGCAACAGTTGATGTTGTTGCACCAAGGATATTGTGCTGCATAACTAAATACTTATAGGGTCCCAAAAGCGAGACCTTTTAGCTATGCCAATGCTTGTTTCATTTGGTGCGCAGGCAACATAAATTACGATCATTTGCAACAAGAATGGCATCAAATGCCGTAATACTTACTCAAGCCATGCGCAAATCAAAGGAATCAGGCAAGAGGGATGCAATTGCACTGCCTCCTGCCTCCAGGGGTGAGTTTTTAGCAGAAGGAAAGTGATGAGCCTCCCTCTCATAAAATAAAGGAGGAGGAGGAGGAGCCTGCTGCGCCTCCCGCTGGGTTAATTTCAGATGGTGGGAGGGAGGGAGGCATGGGGAGGACAGAGCAGTACTGTAGTCCAGGGTCCCGGTTAGGTGTGGCCCTCAGATGATAGTGCAGAGCGAGTCAGGGTGGGGGGGTCACCTGGGACTGGGGAGGACTACTGGCTGGGATGCAGATACTGGCTTGCAGGGCCAACAAGAGTGCTGGGAGGAGAGCGGCCCCTGGGGGGTGGGAGGGGATGTCGATCAGAGCAGAAGAGCCTGGCCCTCTTGGACGCAGGGCCTGGCCTCTGAGTTTGTGGCTGCCATGCTTCAATGGAACAGGGAGGTGGAGGGGACAGAGTTCAAGGGGGAAGGGAGAGCCTGGTCCCTGGTGGGAGTTCAGGGCAGAGAGAAGAGGACCATGGGGTTGTATTCTTCATTTGATGGGGACACTATCAGGCACGGTCAGTGGTCCTGGGACCCGGAGGGAGATGTAGAGGGGGATCGGAGGGAGGTGGTGCCCCCACACCAGTCGTGTCATCTTTTTTACTGGTGGAAGAGCATCGCAGATTTCCGTACTTGGAAGAGCTTAGCACAGCTCACAGACACCAGGGTGAAGAGATGCAGGGCCCAGAGCTGTTCGGCAGACAACTATGTGGACCCCATTTCAGCCAGCAAAAGTAGGTCCAGGATGAACTTATTGGCTTCAACAGTGGGTGGGTCTTGGGCGATGTCCGGTTACTTCTATGCAGTGGAGGGACAGGAGGTGTCGGCACACAGTTGTGGTGGGGTTCAGACAGCCCTTTTGGCCACCGGGTGCTAGCCCATGGCTCAACGAGAAATACCATAACAACACAGTCTGAAAGGGTAGGCCCAAGATGGGTAGCCTCAAAGAAGGCAAGGTGCGGGATGGGGAGGTACCTATGGAGGCACAGGTCGGGGCATGGACGGGGGTACTGCTAACACATTTCTGTCTAGTGTGTTACAGATGGGAGAGGCCCAGCGCACTGTGGTATCAGGAACATGGAGGCCACTGGTGAAGCAGTAAGAACCTGTATGGGCACTGACTTTGCAGCCAGGTAAGAGCAATGAGGTGGGCATGGGACCAGTTTTGGAATCTACTTGTGTACATGTGGGGTGTGGCAACAGTTCGGGGAGCAGCTGCGTACAGGTAAGTACGTTGCTGATGTCGGTGTGGGTACGAACCAAACAGCTTGCAGTTCCGTAAAAGACTTTGGAGCAAGAGCAGAAGGACAGGAGGTCAGCAGAGCAAAGGGCGGGGAGAGTGCAAGGGATGCAGAGGCGATACACATGGGGGATGCAGGTGGAAAGAAGGATAGACCGGACTGCCAAGAGCTGAAGGTAACACAGCTTCCATACATGGGGATTGCAAAGCCCTTAGGGGCACATTTGATGTTAGCAATAAAGGAAATCATTTGGTAGGGGGAATATGTGGAAATGTTTAAGCTCCTTCAAAGGGAACTGCGCTCCAAAGAGGGGTCAGAGGAAGAGTAGTACAAATTGGCCAAGAGGCTGAGGGTTCCCCTGACATTAGAGAATTGGACTGCCGTGTTTTTAATTTACAGCAGTGTCTTCTGCGAGAAATTTCCTAAACGTTGCGATGCCCTGATCAAATATATGGTTGTAATTTGCAAGGCACAACTGACTTTTTTGGAGTGCATGCCTGGCCTCAATATGATTGAAATTCAGGGAGCGTTTGACTTGGAATTCTGAGCCAAAGTGGGGGGGTGTGGGGGTGGGAGACTGGATACAGTCCTGTGGCAGCATACTATGGGTCCCGTTCGGCGAGACCATTTTCACGGCCAGTGGCCTGCTTATAGTTTACAAGCCCTTTCAGGGGCGCCCCACCTGGAGAGGGGTGGGACAGGCACCCAAAGGCCATGCTGGGACTGCAACAAAAGATGTGCACTCACGAGTACTGCAAATTTTGTCATGAGTGCTCCAAGTGTGCAGGCCATCACATCCTTATCCACTGTTTTGGGTATGCAGGGGTATCAGGGACAGAGTACAGGACAGTGGCAGCCTTATACAAATGGTCAAGGGACACACCCGCAGCAGTATTTCAGCAACAGAGGGGGGAGAGCGGCACAGTGGCCAATAGGCTTGTACTCTGGTTAAATTGGACAGGCTGAAATACTGGCTCAGGTTTTATGATTGGCCAGAGGAGACAGGGATCTTGGGGGATGGTTTTGGATGGGGTTTTTGATTGAGGTATAAGGGACCCCAAATTCGGAAATGGGCAGATAATTTGTGGTCCACGAAGGAACACAAAAGTGCGGTACGAGAGAAACTTGACAAGAAAGTTTGGGAGGGGAGGATGGTGGGCTCCTTTGATGATTGGCCATGGTCGACCTGATTGTGTCACCTATATGTGTGGTGCCTAGGAAAGAACAGGGGCAGTTAAGCATAATACAGCATTTGTCATGGCCCAAAGGCAGGTCAATAAATGAATGAATTCCCCAGAAATGGTCTCAGTGTCTTACTTTTCAGTGGGCATGGCCATTTAACTGGTGGTGTAGCAGGGCAAGGGGCACAGATGGCAAAATGCGATGTGAAGTCAGCTTTTTGTCTGTTTCTGGTTTACCCGGATGACTTTCTACTGTTGAGCATGCGTTTAGAAAGAAATTGGTATTTAGTCAAGGCTTTTACCAATGGGATGCTCTGTCTCTCGGGACCTTTTCGAGTGCTTCAGTTCCTTTTTGTAGTGGCTCTGCACATGGTATACAAGTCACAGGTTGGTAACTCATTACCTGAATTCGTGGGAGCACCCGCCTTGGTCGTCTACCAGCATATGTTGGCTGGATTCCAGGAGCACATGGGAGAGTAGGCATTACACTGGCCCCGAAAAAATAGTGGGACCTAGCACAATATTGTTCTTTATAGGGATCAAACTTTATGCGGACAAAATGGAGGCGAGGCTACCACAGGACAGAAAGAAGACTATGCAGACATTGTTGGCGAACATGCTGGCCAGAGAAAAGGTGAATGTAGGGAAGTGTAGGACCTGTTGAGTCACCTCAATTTTTCCTGTAGGTTGGTTAGGGCAAGGAGAACATTACGTAGGAGGTTAGGTTTGGCCCTTGCAGAGGGATCACTGCTGCATCATCATGTGTGCATATCGTCTGGGGTCTAAGATGATCTCAGGATGTGGAGGTTCTTCTTGAATTCCTTCAATGAATTCCATTGGCTCATCAGGACGACACTGATTGGGATGTACATATATTCTTGGATGGACTTCGGTTTGTTCTGGCAGGGTCGCTGATGTGCGGAGGAGTGGCTGCCACAGTGGAAGGCAGGAGGAAGAAGTATTGCATTCCTAGAACTCTTCTCACTAGTGGTTGTGATTACCTTATGAGGAGCAGAGTTGGAGCACTGGAGGTTGCTGTTCTATGTAGAGAACATGCCTGTCAGTTGTGAACAGACAGTAAGCAAGAGATGCGTAGGTGCTGAAATTGATGCGTGTTTTTGTGCTGAGTTGCCTGTGGCATGACATCTCTTTGAAGGTGCGGCATGTGTAGGGGTAGACAATTACATAGTGGATGCTGTCTCATTTTCAATGGTAGAGATTCACTGGGCTGGTCAAGGATGCAGACAGAGGCAAAACGCCTATACCAGTGTAGTTGTGTAGTTGTGGACAGTAGGCAATCGTACAATTGGTAGTAGGGTCCCTAGCCGAATTGACAAGGAGAGCTTACGGTAAGGCATGGTCAGACTTTTCTGCATCAGGGGCACAGTGAAGGGGGGCATGATTGCGTAGGACGGAAGATGTGGTTTCATTTATCCTAGATTTGACTGAGAAGGGACTGTCGAGGATGACAATGGCAGGGAAGCTTGCGGGTATTGCCTTTATGGGCAAGTTGTTGTGGGTCTACGCCCCGTCAGCCGGGGAACTGGGACAATGGATGCTCGAGGGCTGGGCAAGGTAGCAAGGTCATTTTAGGAGACCCTGCAAGCCCCTATCATGAAAACTGTTCTACTAGGTGCTATGGCAATTGCCATTGGTTTGCAAGGGAGCCAAGGAGGTTTGCATATTCTCCACTTTGATATCCTGGATGCTTTTTGGCATCTATCCAGTTCCTGGGCTGCAAGGGCACGGGAGGAGTGAAATGGGAGGATGTTACGAGGAGAGAGAGTAGTTGGGTGATTTGACTGCACAGCTCCAAAACCAACCATAGAGCATGAGGAAGTCATGTGGTGCTGCTGATGCTTCTAGTGCCAGGCCAGTGCCCAGTGGCATGGGGTAACAGATGGGCTACACATTGCAGGGTTGCCGGAAGGGCAATTTTCCAGTGCCAGTCTGGTGTGAAGGTGACAGTATTCCAGGTCCTCTCTGTTATGCAAAAGGTGCTCGCACCTTTGGGGACCCTGTCTGAAAATGGGATGCACTCTTTCCAAATTGGCATTGCGACCAAGGGTGACAATTGTGGGTGAGCACAAGAAGACATCATGAGGCTGGGGCGTTGGTCTTCAGATAGCTTTAGGAGATACGTGTGTGCCACTGTGGTTCAGGACAGTGCAACAGAGCTTTTTGTGTGAATATTTACTGCTGTTTTTGCTTCCGGTTCAGTTGCGGGTCTGGCAGTTGACTATGTGTCCATCTGGGTAGTAGGACATTCCTTCATCAAATGGGTGGAGCGTCAGGCATTTCATAGAGGCTATGGGCCCAACTTGGAATTTGACCAGCGCTTGTTTCCTATTACTTGGCAAGGTAAACAGGGCTGATCAGGTGCTTAAACGGTATGCTGGTGGGGAGATGCCCGGACATATTGCTCATTCATTTGGGGAGAATTATCTAGTATTAGAGAAAGGGGTGGTCTTGATGAGGGCTATGAAATATGACTTGAGGCATTTGAAAGCACAGTGGTCTGAGTGCTTCATGATCTGGATGGAGTTTATGCCTGCAGACAGTGGAGAGGTGCTGAGAAGCTGGCACGAGTGGACAGGGCAAGCAGGAAGATTAACAGTGAGATGAGCCAGTTTTGCAGGGATCTTGGTTTTGGCCGTATTTGTCACTAAGATATTCAGTATGATCATGATGATTCCCCTTTCTCAGATGGGAATGCAGTTGTACCTTTTGAAGTTAATGGAGGTAGTGGTTTGGTCTCTGAACATACATAGATAAGTGGGGAATCCTGAGAAGGCCAGCTACGAGTAGGGGCAGCCAACCACAGGGAGGTCTGTCCCCTGGGTTTCTGGGAGAAGGTTTAAGGTGACTTGATGGCTGGCGACAAGGAGCCCAGTCCGTCTTTTCCCCCCACCCCCACCCGTCCCTTTATTTACAGTTTATGGGTTGTGTTAGGTTCTGCAAGTTTTATATTTCTTGGTCCTGTTGTTAGGACCGGTGCACTAGGGGCTGTTCTGGTTGTAATGTTGTCGCTTGAGACCCCTAAGTAGCGGTGGCCTGGAAAGTTTTCCTGGAGGTTACAGAGATTGAAGTGGTTCGCCATTGGTGAAACACAAGGAAAGAGAGGGTAGACAGGATGTTCAAGGTTAAGAAGTTTAGTTCCTTAGAGTTTTATATTTACACGTTGTCTGACCCCCGGAGAAGCAGGGTCGCAGACCAGTCTTCCCCCATGGATCTTCACGCTGGCCAGAAGGTCATGGTGGGAGGGAGGTCATTAGGGAGGGTTATGGGGCGGGTTGGTGGTGCCTATAAAGGTGATGGGGAGAACGGTCACAGTCTCTTTCCCAACACCTTGCACCACCGGGTTAGGGCGGATTTCTGTTTAAATTGATTAGGCCTGAGGTAGCGCAGCAGGGATCGGGCACCTGTGCGTTGGGTAGGCAAGGTAAAGAAGGCAAACAATCAGCCGCGGCCGGCAGTGGGAGTACCTGCAGGGCGGTGACGTGGGGAGGGGGAGGGGCAGGATGGGGATTAGTAATGTATGGATTACGGAGCTTCCCAGGTAAGTAAACATTTAAATAAATAAAACGAATTTCGTTGAGTGCACTGCATCCCCAAATGTGATGCAGTGCGCGCAACAAAATTCGTTTTATTTATTCAAATGTTTACTTACCTGTAAAACTCCGTAATCCATACATTACTACCCCCCACCTTGCCCTTCCCCCTCCCCATGTCACCACCCTGCAGGTACTCCCACTGCCGGCCGTGGCTGCAAACAGTACCTGGAGCAACGGCTTGATGGCAAGGACAGAAATGCGGTGCTAGAAGCACTACGTGTCCTGGGGCAGGCAGGCCGGGCGTACCCTCTCAGGGCTGATGTGCTGGAAGAGGCATGGGTCAGAATGGTCCAGCTTGCGCGACTCGTGTCCGCAGGCGTGTCTGCAATGGTAGCGGCGTTCGTGGATGACCCACTCTCTGCCCGAACAGCCTCTGGGCCCAGGGGGCCAGGCTCTGGCAAGCCAGTGCAACCGAAGTGCGGAGGCAGGAAGCAAAGCCTGTCCGCGTGGCTGCCAGCTGATTGTGAGGACGGAAAGTGCAGCGGGTGCAGGGTCTCAGAGTAACTATCAGGTGCTGCTGAGCTCGGGCGCCGGAGTGGTGTCTAGGAAGCAGGGGACCCTGAGGGAGGAGAGCAGCCTGCTCGATCTTTCATGTAGGCCGGCAACAGGGTATGTGGGGAGGAAGGAGGCATGCACTCAGGGACCGGCCTTTAAGAAGGCCAAGAAAAAGGGGGCACGTGTCTTGGGGTAGGTTGGCGGCATGAGCAGCATTGAGCAGGGAATCAGGGATGGATCTGGAAGGAGAGACAAGACTGGGGATGATTTCCTCCTAATTTTGCCCCAGTGGGAGGGTCTTTCCTTGGAAGAGAAGATTAGGGAACAGAGGCTGCTGATCCACGACATAGAGGCCAAGTGGGCTGCCATGTATGAGGCAAGGGAGAAAAGGGGCCTGGGAGACACTGAGTGGGGGGATGAGGTAGGAGGGAGCTGGGGGCTGGTACAGTTTCGAAGGGCAGGAACAGGAACTGGCAGGGGGTAAGTGGCTGTGGGTTTCTGCCGGCCGGCAGTCTGGCAAGAGGGCAGGGACAGCCAGCATGATTGTGAGGCGCGGTGGTGTTGGGGACTCCCCTGGTTGGAGCAGCCTGGGGGACCCACCCGGCGGAATAGGCCGGGTGATACCGGCAGGGTGCATTACGGCTCTGGGACGCCGGGCAGAAGCAGCAGGGGGTCCGCGGCGGCCAACCTGGAGTGCGCAAAGCTGGTGACGGGGAAGAAGTGCGACATGAAGAGTGGGGGGTTGTGAAAGAGTCAAAAAGAATGGTGCAGGAGAGAGTGAGATAGTCGGAGGGGGCTGAGGATGTGTTGGTGTTGTAATAGCAGGATGAGTGTGATGAGTGGAAGGAAGGCGAGCTGCGTGACGATGAAGAGCTTAGAGAAGGGGCCCTCAGGGTCCTGGAGTGAAGGCATGTATGGAGAGGTTTACAGCAAGAATGGGGAGGAGTGAAACGGGTGAGACGGTTGGAGAATGGTTGAGGTATTATTGTTGAATAAAGTTATAAAAGCATTGTTATGCTTAGTAAATGTTGGACTTATGATAACCTTGTCCTAATAAATGGCCTTTTATGCTTCAAGTCAGCGTGGAGTGGAGTTATTGCGTGAAGGTTGGAGGGAAAAGTTAATGTTGAAGATGTTGAAACGCTTTTCAATAGCAATAAGACACTTGTGGGTGCGGTATTGTGGGTGGGACAGTAGGGATTGGTGTGAGGGCATTGGTTAGTTAATTGGTTGTTTAGCGAGGTAGTTTTTTTGTAAGGCAGTTTGCCAGGAACAAGCTGTTAATGTGCACCTGTTTCAATAGATCAGCGTTTTCCACACTTCATAATATGGTCAGTGGTTCGCACTGCGCCCCTGTCTTACAATTGGAGCACTGCTGCTGTGAAGATGCACAATGGAGTCGCAGCCACGCCTGTGACAATGTTGTCTTAAGAGGTTCCTCCGTCACAGCCTTTGAAGTGGACTTGTGGCACTACAGAGAGGACTTAGACCATCTTCCTGGCATGTCCGTGACCCCGCTTTGTGTAAAAGTTCAAAAACCCTTAGCTTGTAGTGTTCATTGTAGGTACAAAAATGGCTGCTGAGCAGTTCTGACCCGCATTGAACAAATTAAACGATATAGATCCGCGTCTGGCCTTGAGTTTGGCTCTGAATTCATTGTGACTCAGAAGAAGCACAATATGAAGTTATTTTACATTTGCGTGTGTACATTGTGCGCATATGTATGCACGCATTTTCGAAATCCTCAGAAATGAACTGAATTACCATTTGAATAGTTCAAAGAGTCAAAGACGCAGGCGTACGGCGATTCCTCCCAGCGCAACGAGAGCGAAAGAAAGAGCCCGGGAATTATCCATACAAACAATAATAAGGGCTTCTATTTTTATTTAATCTCGGAGCTTTTGAGAGCTGGATGCCTGCATTGTGCTCAGCATAGACACTGCGGCCTTAACAGAACATTCGTATTTATATGGAACACAATTAGAGAGGCTCCTTTCAGACTCCAGTGCGACTGTGTGGAAGTGGCTGAGTATGACTGCCCGGCAGTGGTGGGCGGGAGGAATACAATGCCAGCCTCGCAGGTGGTGGGTGAAGGCGTGACCTTTGACACATGGGACTCCCTGCACCCTCAGCCTCTATGTGAAGAGGCTGCATCTAAAGGTCTGCACTTGGCGGAGAATGTGATAGCAGCAAAGAGGAATTTCCAGTAGGTTGCTTGCCCCTGACAGCTGGAACAGCAGTGTTAGAGTTAGTGACATGTCAGCATGCCCTAAATCCAGGGGTTTGATGTGAGGGGGGGTGGGGGGGGTGTTCTCTCCTGGAATTCCAAAAGGGCAGTTCTCTTCATCTGCAATGACTAGTGGCCAGATGTACGACCAAGAAAATTGCGCATGGCAAATTGCGACTCATTTGTGAGGTACAATTTCCCGATGTACAACAGTGTATTTCACAGTGATTGCGATCCCCAATGGGGTTGCAAATTGCGAGGCTCATTAATATTAATGAGCCTCTTGCAATTTGCAAGCGTATTGGGAATGGCAGCCCTCCCAGGGATGATGGCCTGCTGGGCTCACCAGACCACCATGTCTGGGACTGCTTTTTAATAAAGTAGTTTTTTTTTAATGCAGCCCGTTTTCCTTAAAGAAAAACGGACTGCATTTAAAAAAAGAAAAATTCAACTTTTCAGTTTAATATTTTTAAGGGCAGGCAGTGGTCTCTGAGACCACTGCCTGCTCTTAAAAAATATTTTCCGACATACTCACAAAGGGGAAGGGGTCAGCAGTGGACCCCTTCCTCTTTGCAAGTGGTCTACCAACTACTTGAAGTAGGTGGTAAACTGCAAGTGTTTTTGCAGCAGCAAATGCAGTTGCAAAACACTAGTACATAACATGTTGACTAATAGCGAGAATCGCAAATGTTTTTTTGCGAGTCAGGGACTCGCAAAATAGCATTTGTATGTGCTATAACCCTTTTTTGCGGCCGCAAACAGGAGGTTCTCCCGTTTGTGGCCGCAAAAAAGGGTCGTACATCTGACCCTAGGTGCCCTGCATCTCATGCAAATTAGACCTCATGCTAGCAGCAGATCTTCTATCAAACATTCCTCTATTGGAAACGGACACCCTTGATTCTGTCTTAGATCATGCTCAAGATAAATCAGAATCATATTCAATTTTGAAAATATTTTAAAAAACATAAAATCATCAGCTAGATTCCTCATTCAATAATTCCGTCTACTTTACACAAAATACAATGAAACCAGATATCAAATATTACACATTAAAATATTATAAAGAACATCTAGTAATTAAAGATAGTATAAGTCATGCATTTCTTTATCACCTAAAATTTCGGTGAGATGATTCGGAGCAAATAGTTACGTGACAGGAGAGCGATAGAATGGGAACATTTGTTGACCTTTCTGAATATAAAGCATCGCGTTTAACGCTGGCTTTAGATAATTTCTCCACAAAGTATTATAAAACATTTCAATTAGGAAAAAATGTATAATAGTTTATTTTGGTCCATCCTCACTTTAATACGTCTTGTCACTCACAGAAGAGGTCATTCACTCAATCTTGGTCACGATGAAATCTACAAATGCCAAGACTGCGGAAGTGTTGCCCCAGGCAGTCCCAGACGTCATTCTGTCCCGAAGAATCACCACTTTCTTCCTTTTAGTTATACACAAGATCCTGCAGAAAAAAATACAGTTTAGGATTACAATAAAATCCTAAATTCACTGGTGAAATTGGCCGGAACACACCTGATTCTGACTCAAGCTTTAATTTCTCTGTTTTAATGTCGAGGATCAATGCAATTCTGTCCTGATGAGGTGTACCCACCAGTGGCGTAGCATGAGGGGGTGGGGGGGGCGTGGTCGGTCCCGGGTGACACGAGTTTTGGGGGCAGCGGCATCCCCCCCACTTTTATATGAGTTTGCAGCGGGGCGGCAGAACCTAAGAATCCTCACCAGCAACCCCGCTTTTCAGTGCAGCCATTGGGCGGCAAAGGCAGGGACCACTACGGGCGGCAAAGTGCCTAGCTACGCCACTGGTTCCCACACCAGCACACAGAATATCTGGGGTCAGTGGACTTTAAACTGCTGAGGGAAAGGCTGTACTTTGGTTTCCACTGGGAACAGCAGCAGCGTGTGCGCACACACACACTCTGTCTTTCTTGCTCTTTCTCTCCCTCTCTCACACTTCACACCTGCCTTCTCACAAGTAAAACAAACGGAGAGATGAACATGCATTTGCCCTTGTTAATGGATGGCATGTAGCAAGCTACACACAACAAAACTGTACAGTGTCAGTGATACACAAAGTACAAGGGTGTATCTAGAGCCTCAGAGTATGGGCTCTGGTACAAGTGTGCTCACTTTGAAGCTGAGCCCTCAGATTCCTAACTAATGGGGAAGTCATCCTTAATGGAAGAGGAAACCTCACACACTTATTAGTGTCATGCTTCATCATAGGAATCCTCTCCCCACCCTGGTAGGACAATGCCACCAGAACGGACTTGACCTCCTCGAAGACTGACTAGTTTTGAGGGAGTTCTTGCATAAATCTTGCTGAACAACTCCATAAAACATGGGACCCAGATGGAAACTTTAAAAATACCTTAGAGTTACCAGGGGAATATTACCTTTATTTGTGGAATGCTAGGGAAGATTAAAAGCGAAAAGATATTTAGGTATTGGAGTACAATGTCTCACCTCCAAATTATTGCCAACATGTTTCTGCCCACTAACATTAGCCTAAACGGTCTAGGGCATTCGTCAGGGCAACGGATCCCTAGGCAAATACCCATATTAGGTTCCATTTGAAAATCATTGGATGAAGGTATGGTGGATTCCTAATTAAGTCCTATCATAATTACCTGCTTGAAGGTGGAATACTTGTTCTTGTTTCCTACAATAAGTAAAGAACAATACAGTACAAGGCACATTAGTAATTCTCAAAACTTAACTATACATCTAGTCGTTTGTATCTAGTAAGGCTCTGGACATCTAAGGTCTGTGTGGTGCCTGGGATCACTATCACTAGAAGACCACAAGTACATTCTGTTGAACTTGCTTTTAAAAATAAGGGTGATTCCTTTGTGCTCTATAAAGTTAAGGCCGCTAACCTATGTGTCACTACTTCTAGTGTTCTATTGTGATTAATATCACTAGTATAAAAAGCATACATCCCTTACCCTTTAGTCAGGGTGCTACCATCCTCAAGGTCACAGAGAGGGAGGGGGTCCTTAGTAGTCAAACACTGACATAGAGAAAAAGAAAAGGAAACCACAAAGACAAGCTACCACTGATGACATTCTTAGTTCCATATTAGTAAACAGGACACCATAACTTTCTAGTGCTGCAGTTCGTTGGAGGACTCGTCAAAGAGGCCACTGAATGAAGGAAAATACCATTGTCACTCCTTTCTTGCACTGCTTTCCATCAGTGATGTGTTCCTCGGATGCACTGCTGTATTTCTGTCTAAACAAAATTAGCACTCGCTGTATCGGTGCAATACCTTCCAGAGAAGGTGGCAGAGGCATTGTTCAACCAAAAGGGCACCACGCAAAACTGGAAGTGGGATTCTGGGGTACAGAACGCAGACTTTTCTTTGCCCCCCTCCCCCACAGTTAAGGTGATCTGCTAATACCCTGACGTCAGCTCAAACGGTGTAGCACGGTTACAACGAATTTTTTACAACGCACTACCATTACATCGCAACTTTTACCACGCAAACCATTACAACGCAATGCGCTGGGGGGCGCTCTAGGATAGGGAATGTATTTAATATACTATCCAACACCTTCCCTGCTATCCACGGGGACTGGAGTTGGAATAGTAAATTAAATAATTCACTATCCAGCGCCTAAAAGCATTATGCGTTGTAATGGACTGCGTGGTAAAAACCGCGTTGTAAAGGCATGCGTGGTAAAAGCATGCGTTGTAGTGACACCAATCCGCTCAAACATGCTGAGGAACATAGCAGCTTCCAACCAATGAATGAGCTCATCAGCTAGGGTAGGGTAATGTGGTGAGTGCAGGCTTAATAACTGCGTTGGGCCCCTGGTAATCCAAGCAGAACAAGAGTTCCATGGTGGTACCTGGAGGGGCAGCTTGAGGACCAGCAACACTGGGCTGAACTAAGAGTTTGGTCTGAGGGTCCTCCATTTATACCTGGTGTCAGCTTTGAAGTAGGAGAAGGGTCTGGAGGTGTATATCCACAGAGGTGCCTGGAATTTTCTGCATCCCTGCCCTGACCACTGTGTGTCTGGGGACACAAAAGACTAGCCGAACCCTTTGTGAGTGTGCTCAGGCAGGGGTTTTGAGATGTACAAGAGTTAAAAAAAAATAATCATTGAGCAGAGCATTTGGTTCATGAAGTACCTAGTATACTTGCAATCATTATTAATACCAGTTTCTACAAACAATGGAAATGACAGCCTCTCTATACATAATAAAAATGAGCTAAAACTAAAGCAGCTAATCATGTAGTCATTCACAAGACAAAGTGCAAATTTATCTTACAACATAGCAGCAATGAAGGAAATTCCTAATACGTCTAAATAGCAATGCCTATAAAGTGGTAGTACCATCTTATCGCCTAAAGCCATCATTGCTACAACATTTTATTAAAATGCAAGAACTTATGGCTATAGCGGCTCATTACATTCTTGACCAAAATACGTTATTCTATAAAGTGCAGAAACCATAAAAGTGCTAGTGCTACTAAAGTGCAATAAGAAAAAGTGGTAATGCATTTTACTAAAAGCTGCTACATTGATTTACCAACCCTAGTGTTATGCTCTCTCTTTAAACTTTTCTAATTCATTAAAAAACTTCAAATTTTTTTCAAATTTTTTAGTAGCTCCCACCCTCCTAGTGTAGGCTTTTTCGAATTTTTGGGTTCTTTTAATTTTATTAAACCATTTCAGATGGGCGGGAGCTTCCTTAGATTTCCAATTTTGGAGGATTAGAGAGCGAGCCACCGAACAAGAAATAAATACAAAAGCTTTTTCGGGTTCGGATTGCATCGCTTCAGCTCTGCAGATTCCGAACAAAGCAGCTTCGTCCTCAAGCGGAATACTCTTTCCAATTGCTTGTTTAATATCCGAGAAAACTGCCTCCCAAAAAAACCTAAGACCTGAACCTGAAAAAAATGTATGGTACAACCCGCCTTCCCCATCTATTTGACAACGAAAGCACTTATTTTCAGCTCCCGGAAATCTATTTTTTAAGGCGGTCGGTGTTAGATAGGAAAGCCATCGCGATAGGGAGGCCATCCTTTTGAAATTTGCAGCACGCAGAGATTTGCTTCCTAAATGGCAGATGGCCTTCCACTCCTTCCCAGCCAGCCTACATCTGGTCTCCCGAGTTATTTTATCCAAATGATTTTCTATCACGGGAGCTTGTCCCTGCTTATGTAGCAGCCTATAGCAGTTTCCCACCCCTTTAACGTTGGCCCCAATAAAGGGCTACCACAAATTGGTTAGGGGTATCCAAAATGCCACTGGTATTTTTTAGCAAATGCACAATTCGTATATATTCAAAAAGATCGGCTTCCGATGGCTCTCTGCCCTTGCCATTACTGCTTGCCATAAAATCGGCCTATTTTGAACTATGAAGTGCCTTAGCTCAGAAAGTCCACAGTCTTCCCAAATGTTTATATGCCTTAATTGCAACTGGAGACCGAGACTAATACGTTCTCTTAATTTTAAATACTGGAGAACCGACGAGCCCATCTTTTTAAAAAAGGACTGAAGTCTAAAAAAATTGTCTTTTAAAGTTTTATAACGTGTTTTTTTAAGAAGTTTGGAAGTTTTTAAAAACACTCGAGTTAGTGATACAATTTATTTTGTCATTTTATCTTTAAAAAGGTGTCTCTAGTAGAATTGATCCCATCAAGTCGGACACTAAATCTAAAAAAGTGGCCTCATAGTAAGTTCTCAGATGCGCAACGCTAAACCCCCTTGAACTATTGGTAATTGTACCACCTTCAGTTTGACCCTTGGAGCTTTCTTACCCCATATGAATTCCCTAAGTAGGGTATCAATTTCCCTAAAGTGTGAGTGGTTTATTTTAATCGTGACATTAGTAAACAAAAAGATAAGCAGCGGAAGAATGGAGATTTTGATCAATGAAACTCTACCCACTATCGATAGGTGGAGTAGTGTCCATTGCTCCAGCAGCTTCTTGATCTTGCCCTTCATTCCTAAATAGTTCAATTCAAATAACTGGTGAAACTGATTGGATACATATATCCCAAGATATCTTATAGGGTCCGTTTTTGTTGCTTGTATCTTCAGACAATGTGGAAAAGAATTCAAATCAGCAATGAGGGCAAGAACCTCGGTTTCATTTGCATTGATTTTATACCTGCCTATTTTTTCAAACTCGCAAAATTCCCTCAGAACTATTTTCAGGTTCTCTCTATCAGGGGTCAGGTACAAAATAATATCATCCACGAAGAGTTTTAACGTAGCCATACCAGGGATCGGTGGTTGAATTGTAGCATTATTCCGTATCTTTAAAACCAAAGGTTCTATAAAAAAGGTAAAAAGTAAAGGCGAAAGCGGACAGCACTGCCTGGTTCCACGGTTTATTGTTATGGTTCCTGCACAATTTGAGTTTATTATGACTTGGGCTGTAGCCTCATGGTAGATATCACATAACAGATTAACCACCTGAGCAGGAAAACCAAACCGACCAAGGGTGAAAAACAAAGTTTTCCACTTCACAAGGTCAAAGACTTTCTCTGCTTCGACCATTACAATACTTGCCGGAATGGAGTTAGTATTAAAATAATCCAGTGTATGTATTAAAAACTGGGTGTTAGCTGCCATTGATCTACCTGCTATGAAGCCCGTTTGATCTCTGTGCATTATTTCTTGGGCAGCCAGTACAAAACGTTCTGCCCGTACCTTCATCAAGAGTTTATAATCAGAATTCAAAAGACTAATAGGGCTATATGAATTCACATCCTCCGGGTTTTTATCTTTTTTAACAAAAGAAACAATTATTGCTTTTTTAAAAGCAGCTAGAACAACACAACCCGTTTTGACAAAGTTAAATAGGTTTCTCAAAGGGGTAGTGAGTGCCTTTAAAAAAACTTTATAAAACTCGATGGGGAAGCCGTCCTGCCCACAAGCTTTTGCCCCAGCTGTTGACTTAATAGCTGCTGAAATTTCGGTAGCTTCCACTTCCATTTCCAATTCGCCAATCCGATTCTCCGAGAGTTTAGGAACATTCATATTTATGAAATATTCCTGGATTAGCTCCTCCTTCACTAAATATTCTGTAGAATACAGCTGGCGAAAATGGTAAACGAAAGTCTGTGAGATATCACTAGCATTAACTACTTCTTGACCGATCCGAGGGTCTAAGATTTTAGATAATATAGCTGAGTCTTGCTTTTTCCTAGTGGAATTTGCCAAGAATTTGCCAAATAACTGGCTTTCTTCATAGACCCTCTGCTAGAATATTTGAGAAATACAGACTTCTTCTAGAGTAAAAAAAATCCCTCAACGCAGTTCTTGCATGCTCATATTGATTTGGGAGAAGCTGGAGTTGAACAGCATATTCCCGATCTACTTCAGTTTGCAATTGAGCTATCTTAGTCCTCCTGGTCTTGGACTGGGTGGCCGTAAAGGCTATTATCTGTCCGCGGTCTGCTGCCTTAAACCCCCCCACATCGAAAAGGGGGCTGCAGTATTCTTGTTAGTCTGAAAATATTCCAGAATCCACTCTCTGAACCTTTGAACCCAATCGTCGTTTTGCAAGAGGAGACGATCCAGCTGCCACCTGGAGCATTCCCTACTTCCTCCCCCAAGCACCATTTCTATCTCAACATATACATGGTCTGAAAAAGGGTTACAACCTATGCAAGCACCTTGCATCTGGAGGGATCTGGAGGGATCTGGAGGTAAGAAAAAAAAATATTTGAGACGCCGTCTGAAAACGGTGCGAATAGCAGGTGCAAAATTCCTTATCTACATTAATTTCCCTCCATGGATCCACCAATTGAAATTCTTGTGTAATGGCTCCCACTATTTTTTTGTATTTTGTTTTAGTTGGTTTTTTTTTCATTCGAGGTATCTTTCTTTATATCCTGTATAAAGTTAAAGTCCACACCAAATATCATCTGCCCAGGAGATCCTATCAATAAATCATTAATTTGAACCAGGGGTACAATATCATCTGAAACAGGGCCATAGTAGTTTATAAAATTTAGTATTTTCCCATGTAACTTAGTTACTACCCATAGCCACTACCCATATGTATCCCTATGCACTTGTAGAAATTCCCAGGGAAGTTTACTTGAAAAGTAGATTGCTACTCCTCTAGCCGCAAGACCTGAAGATGCAAAAAAGACTTTAGAAAAAATCTTAGGTATAAAAAATTTAGGAGAATTAGATTTTAAATGTGTCTGCTGCAGAAACAGAACTTGGGGATCTAGTGAAGATAACCATCTGATAAGAGTGCCATAGTTCCTTTTGTTTAGTATGCCGTTAACATTGACTGATAGGATCTTGCATTTACTGGTTTCCATAGTTAACTATTCCTTGCATATTTTTAAGACCTTGTGAACCTTCTGCTTGTGCTCTTTTCTCTGCTGTGAAACCCACCCTTCCCACCCCAAAAGAAAGAACGTCTACTCACCCCTCAAAATGTGAGAAAACTCCTACCTGCCACGCTACCCACATTTGCCCCTTCCATCTAACCTCATGGGTGTCATGAAATTACACCCTAAGTGACCCCACTGATCCCAGCACCCCCAGCAATATTTTAACTACTAATCAGTTAGCTAACCCAGCTTATGCTTGGAATAAAAGAAGCCCTTATTTAACCAATAATCAATCTAAGAGTTGATACACTAAACATTGAGGAAAAGGAATCCTTTTTCCCATTTACCATATGGTAAATTCAAATATGGACTAATGTCAGCAAAAGCCTTTAAAAACCATTCAAAGTTGCCAACAATAGACACATCTCCTATTTTAAGGGATTAGAATCATCCCTCCTCCCCTATCACCGTTTAGTGGTTCGATCTGCCCTTCAATACGGATTTTGCTGGCCTAGGGATCCCCAACCATATTTTAAGACTATTCTGTAGGCTAGCCAGTCCAGCTTGTAAAAAAGGGAGGGGGTCCTAATCATTGCCATTGGTAAATCTGAATATAAACAAATATTCAAGTGCTAGACCCTGCCGAGTTCTCCTTTAATAAGGACTGTACTTCTTCTAAATCTGAGAACATAAAGAACTTCCCTTTAACTAAGACCCATAGTTTCGGCTGAGCAATTGAAGCTTAAGCGTCATGAGTTTTGAACAAATGAAGGATTTTTACAAATTATTTTCTCCTACGAGCAGCAGCAGCAGTCATGTCAGAAAATATACAACACTTATTAGTCTCATTCACAGAAAACTGTCTCTGCTGAATCGCTCTTGTCAGAATTCTCTCCTTGATATAGAAGTCTGCAAAATTCAGCAAAATAGTTCTTGGTATCGTGGAGTTAGGAAAAGGTTGTGCAGGAACTTGTTGAGCTCTTGTAATAGTAAGGTCGCTCTCAAACTCAGACAGAAAATGAGTTCACCCATTGGAGGGGTTGAGAGCCTTCTATTCCTTCAGGAACCCCGACAATCCAGAGGTTAGATATCCGAGAGGGATTCTCAATTTCCTCCAGTTTGTTCTCAAGGTAGTTTTTCTTTTTCCCCCGCCTCTTTTACCTCTCCCATAGCTGTATTCATTTGGTCCACCAACACAGAAATTCTGGCTTCTGCCTCCTGTAATCGTATGGGAAAACCAGTCATTACTTCTTTGATTTTCCTTAGATGCAGAGCAGCGATTTCCATTTGCTGCGCTTTTTTCATTTTGCGTATCTCTTCCAAAATTAGATTCAGCATGTCTCTAATGCCTAACTGGTAGACCCCCGTAGTCTCCATATTTTGGCTGGAGTTACTTAGCGTATCGTCAGTGCCAATGGTCGTGCTTCCCACCTTAGGATCTACCTGCGCCAATGCAGCTTCTGGCAATACATGCCCTTGAGGTCCTAATTGAAGCTGAGGTTGGGATTGTAAATGGGGCTGTGGTGACATCGAGTTCACAGAGGTTTCGATCATGTTCTTTCTAGCTGCTGACTCTTGAGCCTGAGAGGGATTTTTCTTCCCCGCTGCGCTCAAGGAGGTTAAAAGCATGCGGGGCGCTGCCAAAACTTGTACTTTAATTAAATCCTGCTGTTGCTGCTGGACTCCTAAATGATCAGTTTCAAGATTTTGTTGCATCGCTACCTGGTCTTTAGGAGCTTGTGATCCTGGTGAAACCAGTCCTGTCTCCAGAGGTGAGGTGCTGGGCGATTGTGAAGCTGAGCCCGAGGTTAGTGAGGAGGATTGTGGGTGTGGAGGTTGTAGAGGTTGTCAGGTGGCTTTCTTTAAAAGCAGTGGAAATTCCTTACCTTCTCTTACACTTTTACTCAGGCCATCTTGAGGTGGACTAGTTGACTCAGACACATCTTCTATCTGCTCCGATGTGGCACTCGTCTGGTCAACCACTAATTCCACTGCTTCAGGCTGCCCCTCACCTTGTGGAGAGACAGAGGTGGGGGAGGGCTCATCCTCTGAACTCTCAAGGGTGCTGTCAAGACCAGGGGAAGTGGAGTTGTTTTCCTTATCTTTATCCTTGGCAACCCGAAGTGCAGCTTTTTTTGCCAAAGCTTAGCTTGGTTTCGCTTTAAGGCGAGCCGCAACATCTGCTTTGCTAGGTTTCCTAACGACATTAACATCCTTCTGGGGTTTACCCATTTTCCCCCTCTTCACCTTCAATATAGTGTGAGTTCTGTACTTCTGCAGCTCCCCCTTACCTCTTTTCACTTAACTCAGACTCGCAATTCCAATTAAGATCATTGTGATTTCACCGAAATGTTCTCTTAATCCTGAGCTTCCTCCCAGCTCCTCCTCACTTCTTTTCCCGTCTCTTCAATTCCGCTTCTTTTAAATGACAGCGTCTCTCCAACGCCGTTCACAGCGTATGACTGCCTCATGCATCCCTACACCACTAACACGAGAGCGGCCACCTGGGGAAAGCAAGCTTGCTTAAAGGCACCCCGCAAGGCTGCGCCCTGGGCTGATCACGCCGACCGGCTGGGTGCGCGAAATCCTCTCCGCTGTCTCTCCTCTGCAACAAAACTGCTTCGAGTCACCGCACAGTCCCTTTCTCACATGAAAAAAGCATCCTGGTGCTCCTCGAACTCTCCACACGCCGTGTTCCAAGAAAGTCGCCAGCATCACCCTCTCCAGGAGCAGCATGCCTAATTCAGCAGCCAGGTACCGCCATTGCCGGGGGGTGGGTTCCCGGATCACCTGTGGCTACACGGAGGAGTGGTTCTCCGTAGCCATCCTCTCCAATACTCGAGATGTACAATAGTTGATAGTTCCTCTCCCCTATCAGGTCAGAAATGGCACAACCTGCCAGCAACTATCCAATATTTGTCTCACTGTCTGTGAGTAATAGACAAAGACCAAATGCCAGCCACACCTAGTCATGTGACTCAGTATACATTCTGGAGGCACCAATTAGTATAACAAGAAAAACTTTCTGACATTGGTACTTTCAAAATTGTGAAATAAAATCTGACTTTACCATTAAAGAGGGTTTTTAAATTACAATTCTTTAGACACAAAACTCGACATTCCTACTTGCTCCCAATTGAAAGTTAGCACTTATTAAAGATAATAAGTGTACCCAATGTTATCCTATGGGCGAGGTGGACCTTGCAGTAGTGAAAAACAAATGTAAGACTTTTTAACTACCAGGACATGTAAAACTTATAAGTGCATGTCCACCTTTTCAAATACACTGTACCCTGCCCTCTGGGCTATATAGGGTCTAACCTAGGGGTGACATATATATTAAACAGGAAGGTTTAGACCATGCAAATTGTTTCTTTTTTCATTTCGAAATTCGCCATTAAACACTATGCATGCAGGCTGCAATGGCTGGCCTGAGACATGTTAAAAAGGCCACTTAAGTGAATGGCACAATATTTGCTTCAGGTCCACTAGTAGCATTTAATTTAAAGTCCCAAGGTATATGTTGTACCACTGCATTAGGCACTTACAAGTAAATTAAATGGGCGAATTTGGTATAAGCTAATGTTGCCATGTTTAAAGGAGAGAGCACATTCACTTTAGCACTGGTTGGCAGTGGTAAGATGCACAGAGTCCTAAGGTAGGCGCAAATGTAATCAACTCAAACAGGAGGATGGAAGGCAAAAAAGTTGGGGAAGAAACACACCAAGGATGTCAGGTCCAACAGTACTGAGAAACTAATTCAGAAATAATTATATATGCAAAAAGTGTAAAGTTTTGTAAATTGTACATATTTAAGCATGCTGAGAAAACTCATTTATTATTCACTTCATCTCCTAAGCCACAGCTGCAATTGGGAGTTGTTTGACATACCACCACTGGGTCTGAAATCTTGTTCATCATTCATGCAACACCTCACCAAGCCATGTAGTTGGCTTGGCATTTGACCTCTTAGCGATGCATCCATATGAAGTTGATGTTCCCTACTGCACATCAGCAGGACACATTAGATTAATTTATTGGCATCTTCATGCCCATAACACGGTTCTGAGCCATATAGTTGACTAAGTGTTGTGACACATACAAAGTAATATTTATACTGGCCCTTCTACAAGAATACACTTTAGACAGAACCCTTGGTAACACCATGCACTCAACAAACATACATGCCAAATATTTGGGTAAGATCTTTCCACTGCAACATTACATTCTTTTCAAGATATATTCATACATAACCATATACCAAAGTGCACCGTAGACTCAATCCTGGCACCGACACGTGCACAACACAGATCCTAGACATAGAGTTGGCTAAACATTTGCCACTTTAATGTTACATCCATATTAAGTTATCCTCACACTTATCACTTCATAAACAGTACTCATAAAACAATACTCCTAGAATCATCAGAAATACAACATTGCCTTCAAACCAGATATTTCACTAAGCATTTGCCACCTCTTCTTTTTATGTAGTTATGTATCTATATAGTTATTACTTTATTTAGATTGTAGAAGAAAAAAAAACTCTGAGTCTCTCCAATGCATAACTCTATCTCACCCTAAACCTCTCTCAATATGACTTCTACCTCCACTCTCTGGCTCATCCCAAACCTCTTTCTGCAACTATGATCTCCAAAATAACCCTTTCGAGACTGTTCCCTCATGAATCCTCCTTTGACTCATCCAAACCCTTATTTTACTTCCTTTCTAAAGACTCTTTCCCCATTCATCTCTCCTTTTACTCATACCACATATCATTTTACTACTATGATCTCACAAATAACACTTTTTAGACTCTTCCCTCTTCCATCCCTCCATTATCATATTCAATCCAAATAGCAGGCTTGCGTGTCCAATTAACTCGTATTTCCCTATACTAATCCACTACTAATCATTTTGGGTTCCGGAGTGGCCTGCTACTCGCCAAAAAGAGCTTTGACACCTCATCAGGGGCAGTAGGCGATAAATAAATACAACTACAATTAGAATTCTAGGTTCAGTCTCTTATCATTCTGCACATCAATGATTCGGAAAATGTAAACAAAGATTTACCTCACCTTACTTTGCTTCGCATCAAAGTCACCAGATGGGGAAATAGGTCTTAAAGCATTACAGCCACCCAACACTGCGAAATAGATAATGGCACACCTCAGCAGAAGAAAGCAAACAGCAGTGGCATTTGACACACAGTTCCATAGAAGCAATGCTCCACTGATACCCATGACTTGATCTAGCTGGCCAATAATCAATATAATCCAACATTGAACAAATTAGCCGATGCAACCCATCTGTCACTATGGAATATAGCTCATCTTTGCATCTGAGGCGAACACGAACAACACAGTTAAAAAGGGTTTACCTCTCCATAGACTGCAGGTTGATGCTGGAATGAGGGGGCAGAGGAGGTGATCCCAGAAACTGTTGTTGCTGCTGGAGGGAGGTGAGCCCCTCCTCCCTGTTGGTTGGCTGAAGAGTTCCAAAATCGCCATTTTCCTCCTGCGGTGTGAGACTTGCTAGAGCACTGTCCGGGCCAAGACCAGACCAAGAGTGCCCGTCTGCTCCCGTCAGAGCCTAAAGTAAGCTAGGCTGAGCCTCCTCCAATTCATCCATCATCTGTGGATAATGGGCAAGAGTAAGATTGGTAGGGAGATGCAAAAGGAAGCTAAAAGTTCAACAATCGTTTGTTTATAGAATGTGCGATTGGGGTCATTTCAAAGGAAATAAAGCTTGTGAAAAAAGGTCTCTCTTTTTCAAATGAGATACCTATCTTGACCCCACAGCACAGGTGTGTGACTGAAGCACAAGTCCACTTTAACCATTCAGTGTCACTGTGTGTCACATTTTTACCACCTTATGAGACTGTCGCAACTAGTACTGCGCCCTCATCTGACCCGGGACATGGAGAGCAGGGCTTGAGGCTAGAACATCTTAACATGTTTATGCTGATATTGCCCCACTGCTGGGTGCCATTGCAGACCAGATGGATAATAACTTGCATCAAATCTATAGGTCGCAAATAGTAAACGTCTCAGAAATGCTGATTCAATCAAAAGACGCAGAAGGTGTGAGGGAGAGGTTGAGGGGTGGGGGTCGCCACTGAGGCTGGGACTAACCATGGGTTCTTAGTTCTAAGTATGAAAGTTCCCACTGCTATAAATCTAACCCTCCCCCCCCGACCGCTTGTCCGTAAATAATTATTTTGTTTAAAGTTGCACACACTACACTCGAGTCACCTGAATATCCTGCACAGTTAAAAAAACAAAGGTATGCATTGGCTTTGTAAAAATACAAAATGTAATTTGTGGAATTTTAATGACATTCTGCGTAGGGGTCCCATGGAAATCGATTGAGGATGAGTGTTTCATTGTACATTTAAGGAACCCTTATCCAGCAGGATGGATTCTGTCCGAATCCTATATATGGGCAGTAAATCCAGGACGAATAAGGGTTCTGCCACTGGGATATTTGTTTAGGCATTTGAAGTGTGATATGATGCGACTTGAAACGTGACACAAGACCTGCGGCCCAGATCTTTACGTTAAAACAGTTCTCGTTGCTTCCAGATTGGCTACATAATGCTTGGCAATATGAGCCAAAATGATGCTCTGTAGCAGGGTGGGATTGGAATTGTAATTAGGCTCGGTAAATCCCAAAAACGCGCCCACATTTGCGGTGTGCCCTTGAAGAAAAGAAACATAATTTGGATAGTCTCATTGGACTCATTTTTAGATAAATGTTTGGTAACCTAAACATTTTAAAGCCGATAGAATGAATAAGATTGGTGAAAACTAGAAGCACTACATTTTGACCTGGTGGGAGGGGTGAAATAAAATGGACCAAGAGCCACAAAACCGGATCTGGCTAGGGTTGACACCTGGATGTCTTTTTTTACCGACATGACCTGTATTTTAATATCCTGACCAGTGTGGAAATGAAGAAAATCATTAAAGTCTGTATTTTTTTCCTACTATGTTCTAAAGCTGTGACTAATAATTAAAATAAAAATAGACAGAAAAGCCATGTTCATGTTAAAAATTAATATGGATATTTTTATTTAAAGAGTGCTCTCTAATTATCATGCTCTGGCCCTTGCAGAATCTTATAACATAAATAAGTTGCCGTTTTATTTTGTAATGGCTTTTTTATAGTTTTACAGAAGGTGAACTCCGCGCTAGGGCATTGAAGCGATTTACATGAGCAACAGTTACACTACAGAAGACAAGAGCACATTTATTTTTTTCTTTAGGCATTGGGAGATTAAGTGATTTGCCCAGAATCAAAGGATGTTGAGCTGACGATGGGACTGGAACCCAGGGCCTCATTTATGAAAAGTGACGCATCGCTGCGTCAAAACAGCAATGCGTCACTTTTCATTGCGCCCTCCTTGCGACACCAATGATGCGTCATATTTACAATATGACGCATCATTGCGCAAGGAGTTACAGATACGTCAGTATTTCTGACGTATCTGCATGGCACAAAAGTGACGTATTGCTGGAGTGTGTCACAAAAGTGACGCAACTCCAGCAATGTGACCTTTCACATGGGGCAAGCCCCATGTGAAAGGGCCTGCGCCAGTCTTACGCCTCCTGTGAGGCAGGCGTAAGAAATTGACGCATTTGCCTCCTAGAAGTGGCGTAGTGAAATCTTATAGACTTCACTGTGTCACTTCTATGACCTTTTCTTGCGTCAGAACGCCCTCCTGGCTACAATTAAGGCCGATTTCCACACTTAACACCTTAGCCCCGCAGACCACAGCCTGAAGTGTGATTGCCTGGGAGGGCAGGAATGAAGCTGAGGCCCTTTAAAAACGGGCCCACATGTCACCCTCAGGCACCGGCCCATTGGCCAATGCCCAACTGCCCTCCTTCCCAATCTGATCCTGCGCTATAGGTACGGAATTAAAGCAAAGAAGGGAGCAAACTGTGCCATTGTTAAGAATTATACATCTGTGGCATACTAAAAATGTTAAATAGTAGATTTGAATAATGTGGGTTTTATATCCATATTAAACATAGAGAACTGGTTAGATTATATTCATCTATTTGATATCATTATGATGCAGGAAACCTGGGTTATCAATGATATTCACTGTGGCAGCCATGCAAGTTATATGGAGCCAGTAATCCCCTCGATCTAGTGCATGGCAAGGGCCAGACTAATAACTTGTTTTAAAGTCACTCGACAACATTCCAGAACGCCAATACCTTTTATTTCGAAATTTTATTTAAAATGGCTGAGCAATTGTAATTTGGTTCTTCTCAATCAAAAGATAATTTAAATAACAATACGCTATTTGAGCTTAGTAACAAATTGTCTAATAATATATCTAGTATAGGGAAAGGTCACAGGTTTTTGATATGGGGAGAATTTAATGGTAAGTTGTGGAATAGGTAATTGTTAGACACCACAAATCCTCCTATTGAATTATTCTAGATAGAGGATCCATGCTCAGGATTCCAGGTGAAACATCTCATTTTACTATTTAATATGCAGTGATTTATGTAATGCTCTAGGTCATTTGGACCCCTAAAGTCACCTATGCCGACATTTGTAAGGGAGAAATGTAGCTCTATTTTCAAATATATCATTATATCATGAAATCTGGGACACTAAATTATAGCAGGGTATATCAGCCCAAGTATTTATAGTGATCACACTGCCCTTACTGTCACCATAGCCACACCAATGGATAAAACATTTACTAATGCTGAGGGCTGTACAAAACTAACTACAAACAAAACAGGCAGAGGATCATTACGCCCTTTAGAAGCCCCTGTTATGACTCTAGTGTGGGTTAGTAATGTTTGTAGTTTAGCCAATAAAACATTCCACAGGGCATTGAAAAGCTATCCCAAAGATATGATAGAAATCATATAGTATAGATCTGTTGATAAGCTTAGCTCTTGACACTAACCTGTTCTTTCTTTAGGTTGTGCAATCTTGCTGAAGCAAGATACAATCCTAGAAGCAAGCTCTCAATGGCACCCAAACACTGTAACTGCCCAAATCCTGGCTAAGATTCAGGCTGTGCCAGTCGTCGTGGGAAAGAGGAAGTGGATTGAGAAAAGAAGGATAAAGTCTTACATGTAGCCTGGTCCCTCTCAGCATAAATGCTCCACAATGGTTCCCTCGCAGGACGGTGATGGCAAATGTGTATACATGTATCTATCAAAACCAAAGAGATTGTACAAACTGTTAGATATTTCTAACACAAGATCCTTTAAGAACACATCTATCCCTAGTACCAAGCTTACCTAAAACCTCCTCTCTCTTTCGCATCTAGGCTTCATATTATGGGAAACAAAACATCGATTTCAGTAGTGCCTAAATAAAAAGAAATCGAAAAGAGTATTCATGTATGACTTTCCAGTGTCAATGTCTGTCTTAAGTAATCACCCATTTGGAACGCCCCTTTCCCCTGATTACCTGACATATAGCACAGGGAGGTAATTCACAAAAACCTAGATTGGGAAATATGTAGTCATTCCAAGAAAACACTTCTGGCTTGAGAGGCCACCCATTGATGGAGACTGGGTCAGAGGAAAATTAAAACAAAGTCTTGAAAATTCAAAAAGGAAATTAACACAAAAGCACCTTTTCCATCTTTTCCCATATTATCCTTATTTTTCCTGGAAATGCAGAATTCGAACTTTAGATGGCCAGACAGAGAGTATCCGGTACGGTAAGTCTTATTCCAAACAACACTTGTAACTCACACCTTACCACCTCTTATGAGCAGTCTTCTGTTGGTAAAGATTCTATTGTTTTTTATGGGTCCTCAGCATGTTGTGGGATTCAACAGGGCCCGTGCACAAAAGCGTCCATCTTGACGTACATATTTAAACTTGACATATTTTTTAGATGGTGACTTTTCTACATGCTTTGCATGTACTTTATTACATACTCAGAAACTATTCTGCTTGCAAGCACATTTCTGTGTAGATGTTTTGCCATCACACTTGTAGACTCTGTCAAAGGCTACAGAACACTGAGCATGTTGCCCTAGTATATGGTTGTCCAGTTGGAGACAGCTCTGAATCAGAAAGACAAACAATCACATCAGCAATGCATCTCTGACGCTGTGCAAATGGAAGCAGGCTTTTATGATATAGACAGCCTTTGATTTGAATTTCTTATATCATGCAAAGGTGGCCTGCTCTACACCAGACTGGCTTCCAAATACATCACCCACAGGTATGGAGAGTTAGGTTGTTCCAAGTGATCTGGAAGAACGCATTATCACTATGCTCTCTATAGTCTAGATAGTATTAGGTAGGAGTAACTGTATGACATATTTTCATATATTTTTATAATTCACTGCAGAATTATAATGGTTTACTTGTTCATCTTTTTCACCTCTATTGTAATGCGTGTAGCAATGCTTTGTTTCCTCCAGCTAATAATTGCAGCTCATGTTTTCTACATAAGTATACAATTGCTTCAATAAATGGTTAAAACACCAATTTGTGTAGTTTTTGTGTCTATCGTTGGGCATTCCTAAATAACAACAAAAGGGTAGGTCTGTTTCCATGATTTCCTTGGGGGAATTAGAGTGTTAATGCACTGATGTTGTAGAACCGTTCCAAAGTGCTGTCAAGTTAGAGGTCCAGAAGGCATACTTTGAGCTAGCCAGAAATTGAGCTAGCATAGTCTGATGTTATGAGTAGACTCACTCCCCATCTTTTGACGCTTATGATGTCTAGATGCACATTCTTACTTAATTGGTAGGAACCATATGACAGGCATCCTCCAGAGCAGTGCAAGTCAGGCGAAGAATAAAGTCAAGTGGAAGTAGTGGGACCAACCATGATGTCATGATGCACCAAGAAGAATATTTGGAGTGACAGCAATCAGGAAAGTATACTGGTTCTAATACAAAATCAAGGGCAAGCACTATGAGACTCCAGATGTGGCTTTTATACTTATCCACACATGGGAACCATGGTCCTGTGTTTCACAAACTTCTGGGGGTGTGCATTAGGATGCACAGGACACAGCTGTAACATCTAGACCACACCCTGCATGCTGGAACACCCCTCCCAGGTCATGGCTGTGCCAGCAAGCTCTTCACAGAGCCATGGCAGCAGTGACAATAAGCAATCTCTGAAAAAAGGAGAGAAGATCCTAATATACATGCTTGAGAGAAGTTTTTTTTTCTTTCAAATTGAAAGATATTAATAATTCTTTTTTGTTGTTGCAGTTTTAGATAGGGCCAACTTGACCCGAAGCTCTGAGAGCACCTTACATGAGCACCAGTTGCATTACAGACGGACACATTCATTTTTAGGCACATGGAGATGTTTGAGCCTCCCGCCAGAGTCGAGCCTGGTTCCCCAGCTTCAAGGTCGGCCACCCTAGCCGTTAAGCCACACCCTCTCTCGCTGAAGGCAGCTAATTCTGCCAAACTTGAAAAACCCTAGGCTTTTTCTCAGTGTGAGCATTGGAACTTAGCGATGGGTGGATCATTTTAAAATTATTTATTGTCTGCCGGAAAGTGAAAACTAAGTTATTGAGAATGTCTCCCTGATATATCTTTCATTAACAGAGTCCCATCTACATTAAGTGGTTCTCGCTTTTATTAAAAATCCATCCCATATTCCAGACAGGGTGCCAAACTGCCAATGGACCAATATAAGGCTGCTGTTGATTTGTGAGTGTGCTTGCTTACAAATATAATCAATACTGCCTGCAAATTCAGCCTTCCCCCGTCTTGGCAATAGGCCATTTTGGTCTCCGTCTTCAAAAAGGGAAAACTTTCCTGTTACCATTCAATATCATTGCTGGACATAACGGTGAAGGTAAAGGTTAGCGGTATGCTCCATTTATTACTAACTTGAACTAATGATCATCCAGTACAGTTGTAGGATGGGCCAGAGACTTTAGAACTATACCTAAACAGATCTATGTTGTGGTCACTTTTACTCACTAAGGTCCTGGACAAGGAACAGGTGATCTTCCATTGTGACCTACATTACACTGTATCTTCCTCGTCTTTGCACCATTTTTTTTGCTGTACAATAATGATCTTGATGTTAGGCTTACTGAGGTAGGGCAGAATTTGACAGTTGTCAAGAAGAACTCCATACCTGTCCTACCATATGCTGACAATAAGGTACTACTGTCCTGAACCCCCAATGGTTTAAAAACAAAACTTATAGGCGCCTTCATTCGTTTAATTAAACAAACCTTGGAACTAACCTCTCAAATACTTGCACCATGGCCTGTGGCTTCTAAAACGTGGGGATTCAGGATTCTTCAATTAATAAAAACCCCTTGGAGAGGGTAGATCGTACATCAATTTCGTTTGACTTCATATATTCATGAGCCCCATGTTTAACTATAAAGGATTCATGATTTACACATTTATCTGTGGGGTTCTATTCAACTTGACTGCAAATATTGGTAACAGACCAATTGTATCCCCAAAGAAAGCTTAAATTAGGAAATATGTTCCTGTACGGACATGTGCTGGCATATGGAGGTCGCAGGGACACGAGTAACTTACAAGTTGAAGTAAATTGCATGTGTCTGCGACATTTGAGTGTACCCACTGGCAGCTCACATTAAGTTACATGAAGAGCTCGGCCTTAGTTACATAAAGGATCAAATTAAATTGGCTCATTTGTTAATATGGTGTTTCATCTTGTGTAATAAATATGCCTTCCTTGAAGAAATAATACAAGACTGCCTATCCTGGGACCATGGCCTGATGATTCCATGGATCGCTTGTATGACGTCCAGCACTTAGAAATTGGTTAGACCCTCAATATTTTTTAATCCATACAAATTAACACCAAATGATAAAACATGGCTTAACCCATTGACCACGGCGCAAATTCCACTGTGGTGCGGGTGAAATAATGAATGGCGTAGTTCAGACGGTCCCCGGCCGTTCTCCGCACATGCCCACCATGACGTCAGATGGCCCCCGGCCGAACGGATTAAACAGCCTTTTTTTGGAAGCATCCGCTCGGAGAGAAATGAGGTGAATGATTAAAAAGGCAGCTAATAAAGAGTATGTAACGATCAAGCCTCTCGAGATATGGAACCATATCTAGGTTTTAGGGGCTGATTTAGATGTTGGCGGAGGGGGCACTCCTTCATAAAGACAACGGTGTTCCATCCCCATCGACACAGTGCCCAGTATGTCCGTAAATGCAGGTAGACCTCAGGATTGGCTACAGCAGGAACTACTCCATCACTATCATAGCCAAACTTCTCTAAAGGGCCGACCGAGTAAAAGGCAATTGGAGATTTGGCTATGTGCTCGTCCATCCAATTAGGATATTGCTGTTTTTTACTGTCCGTTTCAGTTTTTGCAAACCATGGCGGCAAGGGACAGTGAAAACATAAAATGCACGCTTCACCATGGGAAAGGTCTCCCATGCTAAGAGCAGCAATATAATTTTTACTGTCAAAAAGAAAACCCTTATTTGGATCTTTTTTTAAAATAAAAAAAGAAAACAGTTTGGTGCAAGGCTCCATCTTATTGACTGAGCCCTACACCAAATTGCGAAAAGTATTGACATAAACCACTCTGACACTGAGGTTCCGTGAATTCTGAAACCCGTTTCATAAAGGTCATGGTTTCGTTACAAATTTGATATTAGCGAACCGTAACTAGTTAGTGCGGCAAGTATGAGTGCTTTCATCACGTTAGACCGATAGATTCACTACGTATTTAGGGATTTCGTTTTGAACCCTTGGGTTCCATTTTGTGTACGGCAGCCATTTTGTCCTCACATAGGCCGATGACTGTGGCTGAACTAGTCTTTTTAAGGACATGTACACCTTAGCTCCAGTTTGTGCTGACTTCTGTTTGACCTGCGTGAACTGACCCTGTTGCCTGAAGCTGACCTTGTTAAACCAGTTCCTGCCCTTTAGCTGATCAAGATTAAGGATCAGAGCACAGGACATCATTAAGTTTTACTGCACACAAATAGGCCTTATCCTACTCTCACCTGTTTCTGCTCCTTTCTTTATGGTCTATTTATGATTGGGTTGTTTCTTCTTTTTTATTATGGGTTCGTTCGACCTGTCTAAAGAAGAATGTTGGGTTTGATCGATGATTGATCATGGGCTGGGCAACTGAAAAATGGGTTTGTCGTCATGCAATACTTTTGTTGTAGAAACATGTGATTGGTTAAACTGTAAACAAGGAATGTTTGCCTGAAGCATAATGTTTGGCATAAAAAGGGATGAAATTGAGCAGTCTCCTGAGAACTCATACCGTGATGATTTCTAGGACTTCTGTTACTGGCTGCAGCCAATAAATTTGATCTTTGACGCCACTCAGAAGTATCCTGTGTCTCTGTATTCTAAGACAGGTGAACCCGAAGACTTTGGGCGTGCCCCTGGCGCCGCTGGGTACTAAAACCCGGTTCTTCAGTTGGCGCTTCCAACGTGGGGCGGCTTCAGCGGTACCGGTCCAAGCCTGAAGATCGTGAGGAGCTTCGTGAGGAAATTCTGGAGGACGGCCACCACTTCATCGACCCCGGCATGTTGAACGTGGACTGAAGGTCTTTTCTGCGAGGCTTCCCGCTTTCCTGACGGCTACGAAGGACTGCTGCCCTGACTGTCGCCCTGTCTTGGACCCATGTGTGATGCTTTGTACGGCGAGACGATAGACGGGTCTTCTGGTGGCGTGACTGATACCTCAGTTAAATATAAGTGGGTCGCTCCCAGTCCTTAGTTTTTGGTTATTTGGTTCTTAGTTTGTTGGGTCCTTAGTTTTGATTTGAAAATTGCAATTTTCAAAGCCGAGGGTCTTGTATATTTACGAGTGTATCGGAAGAGATAATCCCTTGAAGTTTGAAGCTCGATTAGTGAGCGAAGATGCCTAATCGTAGCAAATTTGGTACTTGGTTTGGTTGTGGTTGCAACAGGGATTCCCGATTGGAGGACTCATGTCCGATACCTCCGGTTGGAACTCCGACTTATGAGTTCTATTCTAAACACGGCGTGGGTCCCATTACGTATAATGAGGTATGGATCCGCTACACTAGGAAAGATGGTGTCTTACGATGGCCCCAACACGGTAGTTTCAATACTGAGATTTTAAATAATTTGGAAGCTGCATTATTCAGGAAGAAAGCCGTCCGGCAATGTTTGACTCCTTTCGCCTTTGGCGTAAAGAAGCCAGACAACGAGAAATTAAACAAGCTAAAATAGATAAAAGAGAAAAGGATGTATCAATAATGCAAGCTGCTAGGCAGTTTAAAGAAAACGAAGAAGATAAAGCAATTGAGGTGTCAGATAGGCAACATAATATGGCTATTGATAAATGTTATCCAGCTTTGCCATCTCTTCTTGAGAATGCAACGAAGGACCCTGAGAAGGATCCTTTGATGTCACATTTGTTGAGATTACCACCCCCTTCTGCACAGAGTGCTACGGCACCTCCGCAACCTCCAGTTGCACAACCTCTTGTTGCTGTTCAGCCACCGGCTCCTCCTCAGCTGGTTCTTCCTCCTACGGCGCAGCCTCCTCTGGGGCCGCCGACTTTGCTATCAGTTTTGTCTGGAACTACTTTGCCTTATTCTCCTGTACCTTCAACTTCTCTTGTTACTAACCCTACGCTTCTATCACCTCAAAATACTTTGTCTCCTGTCCTTAAGACAGCTTCTCCTTCTGCTCGACAACGAATGACTGATAATGTTACTGGTCTTTTGTCTCCTTTCTTTGGGTCATTGAGTATGACCCCTGTTTCTGCACGTAAACAAATGCGTAGTCAGCTACCTGGTCCCGAAGAACGGGCAGTGTTAGATCTCTTGGCTCGCAGATGGGTTTCGAATGTTTCGAGGTATAACTTAGAGTCAGTTATGGATGTTTTCCAGCAGTGGGAAGCACCCAAGCAAAGGTATGTTTTTGAAGTTATGTGTACGTTCCTTCGTGAGGAATGGGAAGATAATGATTTGGGTTCAGTCCCAGTGGAGCTGCTAAATGTACAGTCTGAGTTTGCGAAAGGGACGATAGTGGGTCCCAGAATTGAGAAAGCAGTTGTGATGGTACTTGCGTTTAGGAGCGATTTCCCTTCTCAGCAACTGTTTGAGCCTGATTCCACAGTTAGGAGAAAGGTACGACAATATCCAATGAGAGAGGTTCCCCCAGTTTGGAGAGAAGTGGACCCAAACGCTAATCCAGCTGTTCTGCCTCATTTTCAGAGAGTATGGGTACATGTGCCATGGAAGAGAGTAGAAGTTTTGGCCCTTAAACAGTCTTTACCTGATCCTCGTAAGAATCCAGCTGGCTATTACAAAGAATTGTCCCAGACAGTTGACGCATGCATCATGAATTTGGCAGATATAGATATGCTGTTGGGTAATGTAGTACCTCAACCTCTATGGGCAAAGATTCGTCATGAGGATCATGCAATTGAATTAGGTGACTCATGAGTCAATATTGCTGCTGCGGGCGCTAGACAAGTTGGTGGTGCTAAGCCTGAGGCTTTAGTGGCAGATCTACCTGGTAGAATTATTAATTTAATGAAAACAATGATGCCAGCGTTACGAGTGAATTGGGACAAGTTAGCAGCATGTAAGCAGAAGAAGGACAAAAGTGTATCTGATCTCTTCACTAGATTTAAAGAAACATTTATAGATCATAGTGGTCAGGATATGAGTACGGAAGGTGGGCAAAGATTGTTCGTAGATAAGTTTGTCTTCAACTTACTTCCTGAACTGTGTAATAAATTGAAAGATTCTGAGAGTTCTTGGGCTGTTTCCTCGTCGGCCCAGATATTGGCGACTGCACAGTACTATGAGAATAGGGACAAGGACGAGAAAGAAAGAGTAGAGAAAAAGACCAAAGACTTAAAGACTAAGTTTCTTTTGCAGCAGGCGTATCCGCCTCGCTTGAATCAGCAAGAGTCACAGCAACGCCCACAGTTTCAGCAACCTCCCCCATTTCAGAGACCGCCACAGAACGCTGGGTATTTTCCTCCAAGACCACCCTTGGGTTTAAATCAGTGTGCGTATTGTAGGGAGGAAGGCCTTTATAAAAATGAGTGCCCTGTGTTGCGACAGCGCGCGAGTGGTATGACGGCCCAGAGAGGCCGTGGTGGTTTTCAGCAAGTGTCTAGGGGTAGAGGACGTGGTGCGTTTCCTCAGAACGAACGTTCCTTTCCCCCACAGAATTCTATGAATTGTTTTGATCAACAGAAAATTGCATCTGGTCAGTCGACTCAGTACTATGCTGATGACTATTATGTCGAGAGTGGGAATGCTGATTATAATGATTGCTAGGACAGCCATAGACAAATAGAGGGAGTAGTGTCGGTTCCAGTAGATCAGAGTGGGCCTTATGTTGCAGTAGCCACATCGGGTGTGGTAGAGCCTTTTCTTTTGGATACTGGTGCAGCGAAGAGTTCTATCATACACTCTAAACTCCCTGGCGCACCTTTGTCTGGCTTAACTAATGTTTCAGTAGGATTCTCTGGCGCCCCAGTTCGTAACCCAGTTTCTAGTCCCTTGTCTCTTTCTATAGGGCCTTGTGAGTTGGAAGCACCTCTCATTTTAACGACAGGTTGTGGTGAGAATGTGTTGGGTTTGGATTTGTTGAAAAGGTTGCATGCAACATTACGTTGTTCTCCTTTGGGAGTACAGCTTACATTGGGTAAGGAAGTGATCTCTCCGATGTATTTGTCTAAAGATCGGCTTCCACCGGAATTGCGTTCTCTCCCTGATACTCTTTGGGCTACTGGTCCTAATGATGTGGGTCTTTTGGAGATTCCACCTTACATTGTAACGCTTAAAGCGAATGTTAAATTGCCACGCATCCCCCAATATAGGATTTCTAGCGATGGTGAAAGAGCGCTTTTAGCGATCATCTATGATTTGATTGAGAAAGATGTGATTGAAGAAACGAGAGGTAATGTGTGTAACAGTCCCGTTTTGCCTGTCCTGAAGCGCACTGACTCTACTCAGCCACCTGTTTATAGGTTTGTGATCGATCTTAGAGAGGTTAAAAAGATTGCCGTGCCACAGTTTCCAGTTGTTCCGGATATTACTGCTTTGTTGACTTTGATTCCTGCTTCAGCTGCCTGGTTTTCGGTTATAGATCTGAAGAATGCTTTCTTCAGCATTCCAATTGCCGAGGAAAGTAGAGATATTTTTGGCTTCTCTTTAGGAGGCCGAATCTTCCGGTTTAAGAGAGCTCCCCAAGGCTATTGCGAAAGTCCTTCTATTTATAGACAGGCTTTGAAGACTCAGCTTGATACTCTTGCGTTGCCTGCTGGTACTGCTCCTATTCAGTATGTTGACGATTTATTAGTGGCTGCTGATGATGAGGTAACTTGAAGAAGCTACTATTTCTTTGTTGCGACATTTGTCGGACTTGCATCATAAAGTGTCACCTTCTAAGTTGCAGTATTGTCGCCAAGAAGTGACCTACTTAGGTCATCTCTTGTCGAAGGAGGGAAGAAGGTTGACACCAGAACGAATTCAAGCGATTGCTCGAATGACTGTGCCAAGTACACAGAGAGAAGTGCGTGCTTTCTTGGGTATCACGTCGTATTGTAGACAGTGGATTCCGAACTTTTCTTTATTGGCAAAACCTCTATTGGCATTGACTTGTAAGGATATACCGAACCCTCTTCCTTGGTCCGACGATTGTCAGAAAAGTTTTTCTGAATTGCATGATGCGTTGTGTTCTGATCCAGTGTTGGGTACTCCTGACTACAGTAAGCCTTTTACACTCTATGTTCACGAGTGAGAGGGTTGTGCATTGTCAGTTTTGACTCAACAATTTGGTGATAAGCAACGTCCATGTGCGTATTTCTCGTCGACTTTAGATCCGGTAGCTAGAGGGTTGCCAAGCTGTTTGAGAGCTACAGCGGCAGCGGCTGTTTCCATCCGACAGTCTGCTGGATTGGTGATGGATAATACGTTGGTTGTGATGGTTCCACATGCAGTGGATACTCTGTTAAATAGAACCAAGACTCAGCACCTTACTAGTGCGAGATTATCGGGTTATGAGCTGACACTTTTGGCTAGTCATGTGCACATCAAGCGGTGTAACGTGTTGAATCCAGCGACATGGTTGCCGATTTCTGTGGACACAGATGGTCAGGAACAGCATGATTGTTTTCTTAGGACGGAGGAGGAAACGAAGGGGAGAGTCAACCTGAAAGACACTCCTCTTTCGGATCCTGATGGTACGCTATGGGTTGATGGGTCATGCTACAAGCTCCCGAATGGTGATACGACTGCAGCATATGCTGTGACGACATTGTGTACGATTGTTGAAGCTGCACGTATCCCACAAAATTCAGCCCAAGCAGCAGAGTTGATTGCACTGATGAGAGCGTGTGTGTTGTCGAAAGGAAAGAGAGTGACTGTGTATACCGATAGCCAGTATGCATTTGGTGTTGCTCATAGTTTTGGGCGTTTGTGGAAAGAACGTGGATTTCTTACTTCGCATGGTACGAAGATTCAGCATGGTCAGTTGGTGAATGAGCTTCTCGAGTCACTTACGTTGCCGATGCAAGTTGCGATCGTGAAATGCAATGCACATAAGAAGGTTACCGATGATGTTTCTCGTGGTAATGCATTTGCGGATGAATTTGCGAAAGAAGCGGCGAAAGATGTGACGAGTCGAATGTATGTTGCGGGCCCAGCAAGATGGGTTCTGAAAAGAGGAATGTGTGAAGATACGATAGAGAGTGTGAAGTCAATTCAGGCTGTAGCTACGGAGAAAGAATTGAGTGTGTGGAGAGAGAGGAAGGGAAAATTGGATTCGACTGGTTGTTGGACTGAGTTGTCAGAGCATCAGCGATGGTTGTTACCTGATGCGTATGTGCTTGCAGTGGTTACGATGGCGCATGGAATAGCTCACATTAGTGCGAAAGGGATTTGTAAGTTGTTGGCTCCAGTATGGCAGAATGCTGGAATTCCTAAGTGTGCGGAGAATCTGGTCAAGAACTGCATGGTTTGTCTGATGTATAATCCTGGCAAGGGAACTCCAACTCCAGCTGGTCACTTTGCGCCTCCGACGTATCCGTTCGAGGTGCTACAATTGGATTTCATACACATGGAAAGGTGTAATAATCTAAAATACGTCCTTGTAGTTTGTGCCTTTTCGAGATGGGTAGAGGCATACCCCCTGAAAGATAATACTGCCTTGTCCACAGCTAAAGCCCTACTCAAGGAATTTTTCCCCATATTCGGATTGCCAAGTATGGTGTGGAGTGATAATGGAAGTGAGTTTGTGAGCCAGATCATGAAGAAAGTGTGTGAGGGTTTGGGCATCCGTCAGAAGTTCCATGCTGCAAATCATCCCCAATCAGCTGGGTTAGTGGAATGTTACAATGGCACTTTGAAGCTAAAATTGGCCAAAATTCAAGCGAGTTCTGGTCTCCAATGGCCCGATGCTTTGCCGTTGGCACTTTTGTCAACAAGGACTACAGTGCATTCCCGAATTGGTCTTAGTCCCTATGAGATCGTGTATGGCCGCCCGGCAAATGTATGGGGAGTGCCAAGGCCAACAAAGTTTAGCGAGATTGAACATCCCGTGCTGGTTGACTACTTGTATGATTTGACGGCTAAATTGCCTGTCTTACACCAACAGGTTTACGATACACTTCCTCAAGCATCTGAAGATTCAGGACACGCCATTGACCCTGGTTCCTGGGTGTTGGTGCGCAACTTTCAGCGGACAAAGAATGATCAGCCCCGCTGGATTGGACCATTTCAAGTCCTTTTATCGAGGCGTACCGCAGTGAGAGTTCAGGGCAAGAAGAACTGGATCTACGGCGTACATTCTAAGAGAGTATCATTGCCTCTGCCGTACGACCAGTGGGTCCAGGAGGGTGTTGGTGATTCAGAGACTGATACAGTGCCACGTTACGTTCCATTCAGTGACGCACGTTTGGTTGGGACAAGTTCTGAGCGCGAGGATAACGATTTTTTGCAAGAAGCTGTGTCTCCACCTGCACGATTGGACACTACTGAGCCTGAGTTGTTGTTCCGAGATCAGACAGTGCCTGGTAAAGGCCGCTATAATCTACGACCGAGAGCCGATGGACTAATAAACAATTAATTCCTTTTTGCTTTTGAAAAACAAAACGCTCTCTCATCCGAAAAGCTGTTTTGATCTATTTTTCTTTTTTTTGAAACGCCATCCGGGTTCAGCTGTAGGGTCGCGGTATGAAGCCTTGGAGTGTACAGCCGTGTAGACATAAGGTCGACGGTTCTGGTTTGTCTTAGGGCGTTCCCTGGACTTACAGACGTACCTCTGAGCCGAAGAGAACCACCTGCCGCGAACAGCACGGTTAGAGGATGGAGTTTTTTGAGATCGAGAGAGCTGTTGTAGAAATGAACTTTAAGACGAGACTGTGTAGACTAATGAGTAGCAATTTTTTTTGATAACATGTCTTTTAATGTTACTTAGCATAACGATGTTCTTAGTGGGATATCTTGTTTTTTCTTTCCAAGTGACTTTTGCACCCACCATACAACCTATGTCTTTTCCTACTACTACTTCTTCGCATTCTTTTCATCCTTTGCCTGAACATGAATCTATCAGAAGATTGGAATTCGTTAATAATTCCTTTGTGCAGCTTCTGCATCAGCATCAGTTAGTAGTGAACACCACTAATTGCTGGGTGTGTGGTCTTATGCCTCATACCACGGATAAGGGTATTCCTTACCTGGTTCTGCCATTCAGCTATAATGGATCTGTATGGGCATATAGGACGATGTTTATTTATGCCCATGAAGTTTACCCCCTGCGTTCTATGAAAGATAATCCAAGTAATAGTGCTCTAGTGAAAGGAATAGTAGATATGATTAGAGGAATCGATTCCTATGAGACTATCCCTAAAGATTAGACACTGGCTTATATTGGGTGGAACGTGACTGAATATGGTGTTAGTCTGAGTGAAAAGCAGAGAAGGGAAAAATCATCCCCGATTTGGATCGTGCCCCATCGTGGTCATTTTTGTCTGCAAGGTAATGGCAAGAATCCAAGAGCTCAGTTAGGGAAGAGTGTTTGTACTGAGACGTATGTTTTTGCGTCCCAGACTTCCCCCCCGTTTTTAGCAGCTAAGGGTACGTATTTTGTGTGCTATGATAGAGCATATACATGGTTGCCCCCTGATTTTTTGGGAACATGTTATGTTTTGTATCTGTTGCCCCCTACGTATACTGCAGAGGCAGATTACCACAGAACTAGAGCAGTTAGAGGTGTCTTCAGTAAGGAAGATACTTCAGGACAATAATTGGGAGATTTTCTTAAGGGTTTCCTGCCGTTTTGGGGACCTATGGTTAATAGTAGGAATATACGGCAATTGACGAGAGTGGTTGAGTCCACCATACTTGAGACTGCCGGTGCCCTTAGTAATTTGACTGCTGCGCTCCAGTCGGATCGTCTTATGAGGTTGCAGAATCGAGTTGCATTAGACGTCATACTTGCAGACAGAGGAGGGGTATGTAAATTAATTCAATCGAGCTGCTGCATTTTTATTCCAGACAATGCTCCTACAGTGTACCAGGCCATTTCCAAGCTACATAAGATCTCCGAGTCTGTACACATGGACGAAGGAGATTGGTCATTGATGGGATGGTTTTGGGGATTGTTATCTGTAGGAAGATGGATGTCTGACTATGGTTACCCCCAAACTTTTTGCCAGGTATTTAGCTGGTTTTTGACATAGTTGGCCTGGGATCCTGCTATTCAGGGCCCCAGGCTAATTGCTCTCTCCTTAAAATGGACTCCATGTACCTTAGGTACATACACAATTGGAATTGGCTCACCTTATTGGCCCCTGTAACAGTGTACCCAGGTACCCAGGGCATAGGTGCTTCCAAGGCCTACCAGGGGCTGCAGCATGTATTGTGCCACCCCTGGCCTGGCCTCCATATTTGACACAACTGGCTGATCACTCAGCTGGGGTAAGTCGGTGTAACCACCCCTTACTTAGGTGTAGTATGCCTATACCTAACCTAAAATGGACACATATGTTCCTATCAGTCACTCCTATGGAAGGCCTCATCAATCCTGGAGGCAGAGTGCTTGGAAATATGTGAGATGGTGCTCTGGCATGAGCTGAGCCTGTCTGCAGCTTTCGGAACCATGTCCTTTAGCTGTTTCATGATATTGCCATACCATATACTCTTAAGTGCATTATGAACCTCGCGGTTAAATGCTATCTTGGGTTTGGCTTTATCAAAACATGTCGAGTAAGGTGTCATACGAATTGGAATACTACCCCCTCGCCAGTTCTGGCGACGGGGGTAGCATTCCACCCTTCTAGAGGGGCACGACATGTACCTAACCTAAATCCCGGTTAAAGTTAAACAGAGCCTTAGCATCACAAAATGGATGCTGCCACCACAGACACAAGTCTCACCTCCTGCTGCTGGGAGTCCTTCCAGTGAGGGCAGCTTGGACAAAGGGTTTCCTGCCTGGGGAGATGCTAGCACCACTCCAGACAGGATTTTGTGTATTGGGTAGGACAGGGCTGAATAGAATCAGACATGCCTGGGGCACACAAGGTGTCCCTGTGCATAGGCCAGTTCAAACCGGTGCTGGGGCTTTCCAGCCCCAGTCCTGGCGCGAAACTGGACAAAGGAAAGGGGGTGTAACCACCCCCCTTCCTGGTTCCACCCAGAGGAGGGATCTAGTAGGTGATCCGGCCCCCCAGATTCGAATAAGAGTGGGAGCTGTGTCCTGAGACTTCAGATCATCCTGAATCAACTTGAAATACAGAAGAAGACTGGACTTCGACATTCTGCTGCACAGAAGACGGAAGAGAAACTCCCTTGTGGCCAAGGAGTGACCACCCTGTGAACACAGGCACCAACCAGCAACTCGACGTCTGCTTTGCCGCCGCCTCCCGCCGGAGCCCGAGCCCAGAGCCTGACAAGACCCAGACTCCCAGACTTCTCACCGCCCGATCCACAGTCCCTGCAAAGAAGGGACCAGTGGAGGCACCGAGAGACGTGGGACCGGACCTCTTGAAAGACACCCGAGAGGCTGACTGCGCAGCATCAGAGGCACCCTCGATGCTGTGCTTTGGGGTTTGAGAAGCCCCAACCTCGAGCAGCCCTTGCACCAAAGATCAGCCCCCCAGCATCTCCACGATCTGCGTGGGGCCCTTTTGCACTGTGCCGCTCGACGCGCTATCCCGGCCACTTGCCACGTGGCTAGCGGCCATCTTGGCGACGAAACCTTCGACTTACACTGCGGGTCTGGTTGCTCCAGACTTTCCCTTGCTCCTGTAAAAAGGAGTACCTGCTCTGACCTTGCTGGTCCGAGTAACAAGCCTTTTCGATTCCTGCGTGGCTTGCATTAGCCAAGGCCTGTTTGCTCCAATCAAGTTGCCGACACCGCCAACAGCGAGAAGCCTGCGTGGGACAGCTCGTGACCGACTCCTGGACGTCTTCGACCCCTCATGTCCACGTGGTTGCAGAGAGAAGCTACACCTCGACGCCTGTTTGCACCCGACATTGACTGGTTCCAGTCTGGTTCCACGGTAGTCACTGGCTAGTGACTTTGAACATTGTCCCCTCTGCTTTCAGGTCTTCACCTCTTCAGATCCACCCTTGGATCCACCGGAACTCTTCACATCGAGCCGCCTGCAGCATCTTCAGCTCCAAGCACCATCGACCTGCGTGACGAAACCCGACACTACTTCGACCCTGTGCACCCGCTTCCTGTGGGTGAGGTAACTCCGCTCCGCCGGTGTTCCCACACTGGTACACACCTCTAGGGTCTGTGTCTAAGGTGTCATCCTTCTAGGTCACTCGGAAGGTTCCTTTTTAACTAACTTTGTAACTTTTACGCACCATTGACATTGCATTGGTAAAGCGTGCACTTTCCGCACTGCACCCAAGTCCCGCGGGCCTTTCCCGACTTCTTCACTGCTAGTCCCGAACAGCTCCAGCGATTCCCCAGGCCCTAGGCCTCTTCACTTTCCCCATAGTGGTTCTTATACCACTATTTTAGTATATGGTTTAGGTGGCCCCTAGGGCTCATCCATAATTGTGCAACTTTTGTGTATTTAAACTGTGTTTTGTTTTAACGCATTTGCTTCTGTGCTCATAAAGAGTATCAGGGTTATTTGTAGAAATAAATCTATATATATTTTCAATATATATCTGTGTGGTGTCCTTTCATTTGGTATTCAAGGGATTGTGTATGGTAAAACAGCTTGCTTCACATGCCTTTACAGAGTTTAGCCTAAGACTGCTTAGTCCATGCTACCCCTAGGATAGCTTGTCTATAAGGTTGACTTTACAACCTGCACCATAAGGGTTGCTTGGCATGGTACAAGGTGATCACTAGAACTAGTGAGCATCATATACCAGGCCAACTTCTCACATTGGTGAGCAGCGGATTGGGATTTGAGCTTGCTGTTGTTTTACCATTACAATCTTTGAAAATATCATTTGAAAGATCATACAGGTACCTGATAGATACACTAAAACAAGACTAGATATACTTAAGTTCTACTGAACTTAGTTGTTGTAGAGGATAGGGAGTAGCACACCCTGACTACAACTACTAGATAGGTTTTGTAGGAAAACACAAGTGTAGGTAGATTGCAACACGTCCACCCCACTAGAGCAATGTCTGGAGCAGAGGGATCCACTGGAACCACCTCTGTTGAGAGTGACCCTCCAAGGGCACCATCCAAATTTGCTATCTTTCCATTTAAGGAACTGAGGCAACTGTGTTCCATGAGAGGAATCAAAACAGGTCCTACTCCTACAGCAGGACACCTCAGAGAGCTGTTAGACCAGTCTGAAGCTCTAAAAAGCTCCAAACCAGGCCCCTCAGGGACTGGAGATGGAGGCTCTCCCACTGAAGATGATAACCCTGATGCCCCTGCCCCTGTCATCCAGATAGATGAGGAAGACCAGACCCCTGGGAATACTCAGCCTGAGGAAGAAGAAGAGGAGGAGGAGGAGGAAGAAAGTGATTCTGATGATGGTAGAAATAGCCAGGTGGTAGTCAGCAGGCTTAACCAGGCTAACTTAAGCTTATTTGGGACTGAAGGTGGGTCCAACCCATTCAGACCCCCAAATGGACTTAACCAGGAGCATAGGAGGAGGAGGAATCACTCAGGTGAGTCCAATACTTCCCATGTTTCTAGAGGTTCTCATGGCAACTCCAGAAGGGAGTTGACTAGCCCTCAGAGAAGGGAACATGAGGCCAAAATGAGAGAGGCTGAACTTAGGATCCGGAGGCAAGAGTTAGAAGTTGCCCTGGCCAAAGAGAAACTTGCTAGAGCAAGGCAGCCTAGAGAGAGTGGATTAGAATCCACTGGTGGCAGCACTATCCCTAAGGATAAAGACAGGTCCTATGACAATAGAAACCTGAGTAAGATTGTGCCCCTCTACAAAGTTGGGGATGATATCCACAAATGGATGACTGCACTTGAGAGAGCTTGCAAAGTACAGCAGGTCCCTCAGGAGCAGTGGGCAGCAATCTTGTGGCTCTCCTTTGAAGGTAGAGGCAGAGACAGACTCCTCACAGTTAGTGATGGGGATTCTAGAAACTACCTGGTCCTGAAGAGTGCTCTGATTGATGGGTTAGGCTTAACCACTGAACAGTACAGGTTAATGTTCAGAGACACCCAGAAGACACAGACTCAGGACTGGTCTGAATTTGTTGAATGTGCCACTAAGGCTCTGGAGGGCTGGTTGCTGGGAAGTAAGGTTACTGACTATACAGGATTGTATAATTTAATTATGAGAGAGCAAATCTTAAGTAATTGTCAAAATCAGCTTCTACATCAGCACCTGGTTGACTCTGATCTGACCTCCCCACAAGAATTGGGTAGGAGGGCAGACAAATGGGTCAGAACCAGGATCAGGCCTAAGAACCAGGGTGGTGACCAAAAGAAAGAGACTACCAAGCCTCAAGAGAAGGGTGGGGATAAAAGTAAGGAAAAGACTTCCCCAGGGCCCCAAAACTCCAAGGATGGGGGTGGGTCCCAAGACACTTCTTCAACCCAGAAAAAGCCTTATTGTCATGTCTGTAAACAGGTTGGGCATTACAAAACAGACAGCTGTTGTCCCAAGAATGGCAATAAAGAGAATATACCTCCAAAGCCAGCTCCAACGGATGTATGACGTTACAACTCATACTTTTCCAACGCATGCCATTACAACGAATTTTTTACAACGCAAAAACTTTTACAACGCATGTATTTACAACGCATGTTTTTACAACGCAGGTACCTTTACAACGCATACCATTACAACGTAAGTATTGGTAAGTATATATTAATTTTTTTTATTTAAAATAATTGAAAATAATATAATTTAATTTAATTTCATTTCATTTCATTTCATTGATTTAATTTAAATTTAATTTTATTTTATTTTTACCCTGTACCCCTGTACTCCAAAAACCCCAAACTGACCCTGAACCCTAAAAATACCCCTTTACCCCAAAAACCCAAAACTGACCCTGACCCCTAAAAATACCCCTGTACCCAAAAACCCAAAAATGACCCTGAACCCCAAAAATACCCTTTTACCCAAAAACTCAAAGCTGACCCTGAACCCTAAAAATAACCCTTTACCCAAAAACCCAAAACTGACCCTGAACCCCAAAAATACCCTTTTACCCAAAAACCCAAAACTGACCCTGAACCCTAAAAATACCCCTTTACCCAATAACCCAAAACTGACCCTGAACCCTAAAAATACCCCTTAACCCAAAAACTGAAAACTGACCCTGACCCTAAAAATACCCCTTTACCCAAAATCTGAAAACTGACCCTGAACCCTAAAAATACCCTTTTACCCAAAAACTGAAAACTGACCCTGAACCCTAAAAATACCCCTTTACCCAAAAACTGAAAACTGACCCTGAACCCTAAAAATACCCTTTTACCCAAAAACTCAAAACTGACCCTGAACCCTAAAAATACCCCTTAACCCAAAAACTGAAACCTGACCCTGAACCCTAAAAATACCCCTTTACCCAAAAACTGAAAACTGACCCTGAAACCTAAAAATACCCTTTTACCCAAAAACTGAAAACTGACCCTGAACCCTAAAAATACCCCTTTACCCAAAAACTGAAAACTGACCCTGAACCCTAAAAATACCCTTTTACCCAAAAACTGAAAACTGACCCTTAACCCTAAAAATACCCCTTAAAAAACCCAAACATATAAAATTTAAAATATAATTATATACTTACCAATACTTACGTTGTAATGGTATGCGTTGTAAAGGTACCTGCGTTGTAAAAACATGCGTTGTAAATACATGCGTTGTAATGGTTTTTGCGTTGTAAAAATTTCATTGTAATGGTACTGCGTTGTAAAAGTTGCGTTGTAATGGTTGTTTCCCAGCTCCAACACCTCCTGTTACTGTCAGCAGTAATCCCCCAGGAAGTGGGAGCACACCCAGGAATCTGGGTGGGTTTACTTTTGGAGGACAGGTGGATTCTGGCCTAACCAGGGGGCATATTATCAAGGGGCTTTATCTCCGCTTTTTTGGCTTTAAAAGCCAAGAAAGCGGAGATAAAATTATCTCCCTATTACCAAGCTGTCGCTAACACCAGTTAGCGACAGCTAATAGGAGATAGTGACCATCTTGGGCCCCGCTTTGCATGTCAGTGATATTTATCACTAATGACATGCAAAATGGGCGTGCCAAGATGTTAGCGACTGAAAACAGTCGCTAACATCGCTATCTCCTATTACCAACTTTTGGAGATATTCGCGCTAAGCGCGAATATCTCCAAAAGCTAACACTTGCCCAGGAGCAGTTCTTAGCCATGTTATCCAATGGGAGGTGGATAACATGGCTAAGAGCATTTGCTCGATAATGCATGAATATCGCTGACTTTTCAGCGATATTCATGCATTGCGGCCGTTTTTTATCGCATTTGCGATAAACCTTGCTAATGGCAAGGTTTATCTGCGATAAAAATCGCCGATTTGCGGCGATAATTTTTGTCTCTAACTAAGTTAGAGACAAAAATGATCTCTATTGGTTGGTAATATGCCCCCAGGTCCCCTACCTCAGATACTCTTGTCTATGAGACTGGCATGGGGTTTGCCAATTTCACTGCTTGCCCAAACACTTTGAGCAAGTATAGACAGGAGCCCCTCATCAATGGCTTGAAAGTTGAGGCCTTTAGAGACACAGGGGCTAGCATCACCATGTTGGCTGAATGTCTAGTCCCCTCAAGGCAACTTTTACCTGATGCCACATATCAGGTGACAAACATTGATGGAATAGAAACCAATCACCCCATGGCAGTAGTAAATCTTAGCTGGGGAGGTGTCACTGGCCCAAAGAGAGTGGCAGTGTCATCAAACTTGCCTGTAGATTGTCTACTGGGGAATGATTTAGAAATCTCAGCCTGGGCTGAGGTGGAACAAGAAACCCATTCTAAAATGGTAAATCTCCATGGAAAGGTTAGTGGGGCCGTGATGGCTACAGCCCCAATCCAAGATGTCCTTCCTGAAAAGGTTGGCAGGGCTGAGCAAACCTCAGCCCCATCTTTAGCTAACTTCCCTCCTGAAAAGATTAGCAGGGCTGTGATGGTAACAGCCCATACCCAAACTGAGTCTCCTCCTGAAAAGGTTGGTGGGGCTGTGATGGCCACAGCCCAAACTCAAACTGATACATGTGTTGTGAAGCCTGAAAAGATGGATCACTCCACACAAACAGAGAGCATTGAGGAGGAAGAGAAATCTCCCTCCCACCAGACTTTAGGAAAGGATCAGCCTCCTCAGGGAACTGATCTTACCCCTGATGAAGGAACTGTCCCAGAGGTTGTTAGGCCTGGTCTGACAGAGCCTCTGATGACAGTGGACCCTTCTCAGGTGGGACCCAGTCTGGAGCAGGTATCCTGCCCCTCTCTACCTTGCCTTACTCAGCCCAGGGCTGCAGAGGACAAGAAGGACAGTGAGCCCCAAAGGTCCCCCTGTCAAATAAAGCACCCCATCAACAGATTAGGGGCACCGAAACTAGTAGCCCTAGTGAGGTGAAAACTTTAAAAACTCCTGAGGGAGCCCCCTTAAAAGTAGTTAGGGACCTCCCACAGATGGATTCTGTTGGGCACAGCCAAACCTGGGACCCCAAGGCCCCAAACCTGACCTGTCCCTCCAGTAAGCCAACAAGAGGGACCCAGCCTCCAGCTTTAGGTAGCCAGAGGTTGACCCTGAGAGCACAGTGCAACTCAGTCAAAGAAAGAAAGGCACACATGGTGGAGAGTGATTGGAGGAAGCTGAGTCCTACAGAGGAATCTCACTTCAGTACTCCATCCCAACACCAGCCTTTAACTTTGCAAAGACACACCACAGGTAGAGATTCACTATGGTGGAGACCCTCAGATACCCTTAGGGTGAGGGATTGCTTAGTGGACCATGAGACAGGGGGTAACCAAGCCAGAGCTGGTACTTCCTTATATGGCCACTTAGGCAATATAGGCTTACCTGGTCAAGGATAGCCTTATCTCCTTTCGTTTGGGGGGGGTTATGTAGGAAGGTGGATGTCTGACTATGGTTACCCCCAAACTTTTTGCCAGGTGTTTAGCTGGTTTTTGACATAGTTGGCCTGGGATCCTGCTATTCAGGGCCCCAGGCTAATTGCTCTCTCCTTAAAATGGACTCCATGTACCTTAGGTACATACACAATTGGAATTGGCTCACCTTATTGGCCCCTGTAACAGTGTACCCAGGTACCCAGGGCATAGGTGCTTCCAAGGCCTACCAGGGGCTGCAGCATGTATTGTGCCACCCCTGGCCTGGCCTCCATATTTGACACAACTGGCTGATCACTCAGCTGGGGTAAGTCGGTGTAACCACCCCTTACTTAGGTGTAGTATGCCTATACCTAACCTAAAATGGACACATATGTTCCTATCAGTCACTCCTATGGAAGGCCTCATCAATCCTGGAGGCAGAGTGCTTGGAAATATGTGAGATGGTGCTCTGGCATGAGCTGAGCCTGTCTGCAGCTTTCGGAACCATGTCCTTTAGCTGTTTCATGATATTGCCATACCAGATACTTTTAAGTGCATTATGAACCTCGCGGTTAAATGCTATCTTGGGTTTGGCTTTATCAAAACATGTCGAGTGAGGTGTCATACGAATTGGAATACTACCCCCTCACCAGTTCTGGCGACGGGGGTAGCATACCACCCTTCTAGAGGGGCACGACATGTACCTAACCTAAACCCCGGTTAAAGTTAAACAGAGCCGTAGCATCACAAAATGGATGCTGCCACCACAGACACAAGCCTGACCTCCTGCTGCTGGGAGTCCTTCCAGCGAGGGCAGCTTGGACAAAGGGTTTCCTGCCTGGGGAGGTGCTAGCACCACTCCAGACAGGATTTTGTGCATTGGGTAGGACAGGGCTGAATAGAATCAGACATGTCTGGGGCACACAAGGTGTCCCTGTGCATAGGCCAGTTCAAACCGGTGCTGGGGCTTTCCAGCCCCAGTCCTGGCGCGAAACTGGACAAAGGAAAGGGGGTGTAACCACTCCCCTTCCTGGTTCCACCCAGAGGAGGGACCTAGTAGGTGATCCGGCCCACCAGATTCGAATATGAGTGGGAGCTGTGTCCTGAGACTTCAGATCATCCTGAATCAACTTGAAATACAGAAGAAGACTGGACTTCGACATTCTGCTGCACAGAAGACGGAAGAGAATCTCCCTTGTGTCCAAGGAGTGACCACCCTGTGAACACAGGCACCAACCAGCAACTCGACGTCTGCTTTGCCGCCGCCTCCCGCTGGAGCCCGAGCCCGAGCCCAGAGCCTGACAAGACCCAGACTCCCAGACTTCTCACCGCCCGATCCACAGTCCCTGCAAAGAAGGGACCCGTGGAGGCACCGAGAGACGTGGGACCGGACCTCTTGAAAGACCCCCGAGAAGCTGACTGCGCAGCATCAGAGGCACCCTCGACGCTGTGCTCTGGGGTTTGAGAAGCCCCAACCTCGAGCAGCCCTTGCACTGAAGATCAGCCCCCCAGCATCTCCACGATCTGCGTGGGGCCCTTTTGCACTGTGCCACTCGATGCGCCATCCCGGCCACTTGCCACGTGGCTAGCGGCCATCTTGGCGACGAAACCTTCGACTTACACTGCGGGTCTGGTTGCTCCAGACTTGCCCTTGCTCCTGTAAAAAGGAGTACCTGCTCTGACCTTGCTGGTCCGAGTAACAAGCCTTTTTTGATTCCTGCGTGGCTTGCATTAGCCAAGGCCTGTTTGCTCCAATCAAGTTGCCGACACCGCCAACAGCGAGAAGCCTACGTGGGACAGCTTGTGACCGACTCCTGGACGTCTTCGACCCCTCGTGTCCACGTGGCTGCAGAGAGAAGCTACACCTCGACGCCTGTTTGCACCCGACATTGCCTGGTTCCAGTCTGGTTCCACGGTAGTCACTGGCTAGTGACTTTGAACATTGTCCCCTCTGCTTTCAGGTCTCACCTCTTCAGATCCACCCTTGGATCCACCGGAACTCTTCACATCGAGCCGCCTGCAGCATCTTCAGCTCCAAGCACCATCGACCTGCGTGACGAAACCCGACACTACTTCGACCCTGTGCACCCGCTTCCTGTGGGTGAGGTAACTCAGCTCCGCCGGTGTTCCCACACTGGTACACACCTCTAGGGTCTGTGTCTAAGGTTTCATCCTTCTAGGTCACTCGGAAGGTTCCTTTTTAACTAACTTTGTAACTTTTACGCACCATTGACATTGCATTGGTAAAGCATGCACTTTCCGCACTGCACCTGAGTCCCACGGGCCTTTCCCGACTTCTTCACTGCTAGTCCCGAACAGCTCCAGTGATTCCCCAGGCCCTAGGCCTCTTCACTTTCCCCATAGTGGTTCTTATACCACTATTTTAGTATATGGTTTAGGTGGCCCCTAGGGCTCATCCATAATTGTGCAACTTTTGTGTATTTAAACTGTGTTTTGTTTTAACGCATTTGCTTCTGTGCTCATAAGGAGTATCAGGATTATTTGTAGAAATAAATCTATATATATTTTCAATATATATCTGTGTGGTGTCCTTTCATTTTGTATTCAAGGGATTGTGTATGGTAAAACAGCTTGCTTCACATGCCTTTACAGAGTTTAGCCTAAGACTGCTTAGTCCATGCTACCCCTAGGATAGCTTGTCTAGAAGGTTGACTTTACAACCTGCACCATAAGGGTTGCTTGGCATGGTACAAGGTGATCACTAGAACTAGTGAGCATCATATACCAGGCCAACTTCTCACATTATCCACTTGGGGATGGAAGATTCTGAAGATAATTGGGATGGCTTTAGCGATTCTTTTCCTGTTCTGTCTTTGTGTGCAGTGCGCTCCTGCTATATGTGGCCACTGTGCTACTACGTGTGCAAGGAGACCTGTCCCAAGAGAGGTACTAAGTAATAGGATTATGCTCCAGCAACATCTTGATGATCTGATGAATATAGACCTGAACTCAGATTGACGTGAGTTTAGGTTATTGCCTATGTAAGGGCAAAAGGAGGGTTTAAGGTTCCGTGAATTCTGAACCCGTTTCATAAAGGTCATGGTTTCGTTACAAATTTGATATTAGCGAACCGTAACTAGTTAGTGCGGCAAGTATGAGTGCTTTCATCACGTTAGACCGATGGATTCACTACGTATTTAGGGATTTCGTTTTGAACCCTTGGGTTCCATTTTGTGTACGGCAGCCATTTTGTGGTTGCCCTCACATAGGCCGAAGACTGTGGCTGAACAATCTTTTTAAGGACATGTACACCTTAGCTCCAGTTCGTGCTGACTTCTGTTTGACCTGAGTGAACTGACTCTGTTGCCTGAGGCTGACCTTGTTAAACCAGTTCCTGCCCTTTAGCTGATCAAGATTAAGGATCAGAGCACAGGACATCATAACGTTTTACTGCACACAAATATGCCTTATCCTACTCTCACCTGTTTCTGCTCCTTTCTTTATGGTCTATTTATGATTGGGTTGTGGCTTCTTTTTTATTATGGGTTCGTTCGACCTGTCTAAAGAAGAATGTTGGGTTTGATCGATGATTGATCATGGGCTGGGCAACTGAAAAGTGGGTTTTACCGTCATGCGATACCTCTGGTGTGGATGCATGTGATTGGACAGTTTGTAAATGTTAGGTATTTGTCTGGAACGTGATTTTTGGCATAAAAAGGGATGACTTGCTTTGTAAAATTGAGCAGTCTCCTGAGAACTCATACCGTGATGATTTCTAGGACTTCTGTTACTGGCTGCAGCCAATAAATTTGATCTTTTACGCCACTCAGAAGTATCCCGTGTCTCTGTATTCTAAGACAGGTGAACCCGAAGACTTTGGGCGTGCCCCTGGCGCCGCTGGGTTCTAAAACCCGGTTCTTCAACACCAGTTCCTGCCAATGCTTTAGAAATGACTGCTAGCTTGGTGCTCATTTCTAAATTCGGCTCTTGGCTTCTCTGACAGGGTGACAGAGTAATTTACTTCATCACCCTGGTGGAGAAAGGGGCCGGTCACCGATATTTAAATTGGCCCCTAAATAATCCACTTGTGGAGGCAATCTCTCCTTAGTAGGATTAGATTTGGTTCTCCTATATGGCAGGTTTTTTTCTCCCTTGGGCAAATAGGGATAGGTGGCTATATATAACTGCCATTGCGACTAATATTCATCCCAACCTTAACTTCATTTCATAATTGTTAGAAATTTTTTTTGTCTTTTCAAGTATGTTTTTACTTTTTATTTTATGTCAATTGCTTGAAAGATGTAGAACTGCATTAATCTTTCTACAAAGGCTTTCTTCTACTGAAGTGTCCTATAGAGTAGGTTTATTTATAACGTGTCCTGTGGCATTGTACGAGACTAATGTTTTGATCGATGTGTTGTACAATGGATTGCATCTTAAGGAGGATCATAGTTAATTTTTGATAGATCACAAACTAACAAGAACGAGCCCTCTACCAATAGGCTCTGTTGTCATGAATGTTCTTCACTCTTGCATCCGGGGAACCATTTGTTTTCTTTTAAAGAACCCTCACCCACCAACCTAGTTAGTGGCATGCTTCATCATTGGGTTTTCACCCAAGATGCCTGGCACTTCCCGGGTGCCGGGTGTGCTGCATCGCCTGATTACAGCGGATCTGTTTTTTGTTTTACGTGGTTGTAAATTTCTGAGTGGTTTTAAGACTGCCTCAAGGTTGTCCTTTCCAATCGAAAAATGTTTATTAATGGATACCTTGGGTAGGGAAGTAAAAGCAACTGATGTAAAGTGAGAGAATAATGATCTCACACATCACGGTGTATGGCCTATTGTTAATAAGCCTGTTTTTGTTTGTTTCTGATATATTAAGGGGGAAGAGGATCAAGACCTTCTACATCTTCTTGCTCTCTTATTGGCTATTTTAATTTTTTATATTCAACCTAATTACTGTTGAATGTGATCTATGTTAAAGTTTTGTAATTATGTCAACAGATTTTTATAATATACCCAATTATATACTTATTGTCTGAACAGTGTGTTTTATGATTAATAATGAATAATCAAATAAAGAATTAATTGAAAGTGGCTTAGTGTAGAACAATACTAGAAACAAGCAAATAAAATATTAACAAACCACTCTTGTAGCAATCAACAAGGATACCAATGGCACCCAGATCCAAAAAGGCACTGAGGGGAGAATACGGATGGTAGAAATGTGCTATACAATGCGCATAAGACAGGAAGAATATTTTGCTAAAAATGGGCTCAAACGTTGCATTTTAAAGTACAATTCATGTTTTAATTGCATAAAAGACGTAGGGGCAGGTTTACAAGCCCCTTGCACCACTGGTGCGTCACTTTTTGTGTCACAACGGTGATGCATTTTGCTGCCCCATATTTACAAGGACAGGAAAAGCCACCCTGCGTGACTTTTTCTGTCCTAGTAAATATGGCCCCTATGCATACAGCACTTTGCATGAAAGGGGTGTTCAATGGGTGTTGCTGTGGGTGTTCCCACACAATACCCATGGAACCAGACACATTTCCAGATGCATGGGAATGCTACTCCTCCCCAGGGGAGGCAAAGGGAGGCGCAACGATGAGAAATGTATTCATTTCTCCTCATTTTCTTTTCCTCTTTCTATGCGTGCTGAATTCTTCTGCAGCAAGCATAGAAAGAGGAAATCACCGCTAATTCATTATTTTGTTCAGGAAGTGTTCCCTTCCTGCACATAAACAATCATTGAAACAATTACGGTTTTCAACTTCTATGTGTACTAATGCAGCACACATAGAAGTTGAAAAACGGCATTTCAGATTATTTTTGTGCAGGAAGGGAACCCTTCCTGAACAAAAACAATCTCCCCATGATGCAGGCATCCTTGCACCACGGTGCAAGGGTGCCTGTGCCAGTGCATGACAGCAGTTTGTGCTCCAGCGCAGGGGGAAGCACAGAGATTTGACATATTGCTGTAAATATGTTGCACCCCTGTGCTTTGAAAGTGACTCAGCGGTGCAGCTAAATAGCTTGTGTTGCGCACTGACTCACTTTCTTGTAAATCTACCCCATAGTTTATAAAGTATACTAAAATGTTTGCCTTGAACTAGGAAAGTTTGTCCCTCTATAGGCATCTTAGAAGTCCACACTCCCAAGGTAATTTTGGGAAATGCTGCCACAATGACCAGCTTTCGGCATCAGTTCTTACAATTTGGCTAATAGCCATCGGTGGGATCGGCTATTCAGCAAACATAACTATGCAATTATAATTTTCAAAACGTTCATAGCTTTTTTCATATCTTCTCCGTCTCTCTCTCTTTCATTTTTCTATCTTCCCAGACAGGCTGTCGGTTGTCAGTTGTCACTGAAAATCTACTGACAAGGGTCAGAGTGGAATATTTCACAGATATCCCACGCTTAGGGAATGCGACATTTTACAGGATACTACAGTTCAGGACAGACACCTCAAAGGTTAGGTACTAGTCCAATTACACAAATCTTACACACTAAGACCTCAGACGACATAGTAGTGATAATGCTGTCCATCCTTTATTAGTATTTGGGATAACGTATCCAACAAACAAGTTCTTTAAGAACAGCAATAAGAGCAGGAAATTGGGATCAGCAATTTCAGAAAGCATTCATAAAGGCTGCCTGAGCGATTTACCCAACATCCCTTGCATAAAAAACCCAGAATTATCCAGAAAGTCAATTTAATTTAAGGAGGAATTATTTTCGGGAAGTCAGTCTACCGCAAAGTTTTATTTGAGAGATGGAGACTGAGTCTGGTCATTTTTCTGGACATGTGCCATTAACTGCCTTATGGTCCACACTCAGAGTTTCGACAAATCAACACAAGCCAAGGGGATGCCAGTGGGGCTGCTTAAACACCAGAGGTGGGCACACTGTCCATCAGGCCTTAGACATAATCCTGGCTGCTTGATTCCCAATTAGCCGAGGATGATTGATCGGCCTCCCTGGCAGCCACTGGCCCAAGCTGCTACAGTCGACCAATCTCCATGAGACAGACGGTGCTGGCCAGCCGCTCAAAGTTTTCTAAAACCCTAAAGTCCACAATTTCAGGAAATATTTGCGCCAACTGTCTTTAGCTGTGTTTTCCAAAGCAAGCCGGATGTGGTTGCGTTAGGAATCTAAAAAGTGAAATGATGGAAATTAATTGAGCCATCAAGCGTATTGGCCAGGTGGATGAGCCATGTTGTCTGAAGATGCTCAGACCAAAATACGCTGCTACCAGTGGCATTCGTGTAAGGTCGCTTTAGCCAATCCAATGCACTGGAAAAGATAAGAAGGACAATACAGGAACTGGAATCTGGATACCTAGCAAAGGAGAATGGTGCTGTTTGTATTGTGTTCCATAGCAGTGAAAGGTAGAATTGTGTACACAAAATATGTCGTTAAAGGAATCACAACAGCGGCGAAAGAAAATATAATCTCGTAAAGAAACATTGCCAGAAATTAGAAACATGCCTCTATGTGGACTGTGGGAAATACTGAGATTAAAATCCATGAAATCTACTGGTGATCACAGCGCGAAGAACCCCAATACACATACCTTGAATATATCAAAATAAGCCTCTGCATACGATAACAAGTGTGGTTCACTTCAAGCAAATACAACAAAATCAGGGAACAAGAGAGCTGCATAAAGCATAACTAAAATTTGCAACATTTTATGATCATGCCTACAGACAGAAACAGTTCCGTGTTACAAAAATAACTCGGACAGGTGCAATCACACAGCACACCACTGTTCCAGAAAATGAATAGCCCCAAACCGCAAAGATAAACTCAGCATGAGCATGCACGCAGTGCAAACATTATACCCATTGCTGCAGAAACCAGAGAGATGCATCCTACAGCGACTGTCAGCAGCAAAGGCCTCAGTGACATTTGACAAAGACCATTTTGAACTAAACAGATGTACATAGAAAAATAAAATCATGCAAATTAGGAGACTCGGGGAACTGAGACATAATCCCTTCTGATATAACAATAAAACGAATGTAGATTATGTGTGGAGGGAAGGGGATGTTGGTCGTTGTACTGTATGCGCAGACCACAAATGGACAAGAATACCACTGCATAGACAAAGCAATGGACAACTGTAGGACACGGTGCCATGGGATGTACAGTGTAGCATGTGATAGAGCGCCATGTTATTCTGAAAATTGTAGGGGTGCACCATAATCCCAAGTAGTCAGCACCCACATATTGAGAGGACCATGTTATTGTGTGATTTTATAATGTAGTACTAGGACGGGGATCAGTGCAATATGTAGTTGTGTGTTTATATTGTTTAAAGAGCTAATGTAGTGCCAGATTTGAGAATATGCCTTAAGTAATGTAGAAACTATTGCTTTGTGTTTAAATTGTTGCATTAGATTGAACGTGCCATATTTAAAGTTGCACGTATAGGTTGCCTATTAAAGAAATGTGTGATGCTCTAACTTAAAAATGAATAATGTTTAGAAATGTAATGAAATAATGCTTTAGAATGGTTTAAATGTAATGCTTATGTTGTAGTTTAGAAATGCATTTAAAAGTGTAAAGGCATGAGACATGAAATTGCCAGCAGAGGCCTAACTGTAGTTTTCTTAGCATAACTAGAAGGCAGGGTTGAATGTTTCCTTGGGAAAAGGCTCCTGTTTGCAGTTGAATTTCGAAATGGAACTTAGAGCGTGTACAGGATTGTTTCTCATGCATTTCTTTTGCAGGTGCAAGGCCATGTAGCTCGTTAGGTAGAATAATCCATTGCTTTAGGAGTTAGGGTGGTAGGAGTGAGAACGAAGGGAGTCTACTGGTATGCAAAACTGCAACTTTTGGCCGAGAAGGTGCCTGGGACCCAAGGACACAGCAATGGTTAGAAGAAGATGTACTTGTGCTGGAAAAGTACGAGGGGCTGCACCTGCCTGAAGGAGGTGTGCCATGGACGTGCCTACTGTTTTGGGATTTTGTATTAGGGAAAGTGCCCAGAGGGAGGAGAGTCAGTTGCAATTGGAGTTAGGGTTAGAGTCAATTGGAGTCAGACTGGGTCCTGACTAAGGCAGTCTAATTGGAAATGAGGTTAGACAGGGGTCTCAGTGGGAACTAGGCAGGGGAAATTAAGGAGCATCTTAGAACGAGCTCGGTAGCTTGGGCTATTTACCTGGAAAAAGTGAATGTGCTTCTTAGGGAGCCTTCACAGCTGGCACCTTTTTCTCTTGCCTGGGAGATATGCTAAGTAGGGATGTCATCTTAGTATGGACCCAAATCAGAATCTGGATCATATATAGGGCCATATGTTCAAAGCATTTTTGCAATCAGAAACAGCCCGATTCTGAAAATGTGTTTCCGACTGCAAAAATGCTTTTACCTATATACAAAGCACAAATAGTGATTTGTTAACATGTTATGGAATCGCAATTTGTGTTTGCATTTTGGTATTTGAAAGGAGCAGGAGGGTGTGTAGGGCGTCCCTTCCGAATACCGAATCTATATGGGATGTATTAATTTTTTTGCGACCGAATTCTGATCTCACAATTGTAATATTTTACCAAAGCCTTGAAGGAAATAGTAACCTATTCGCAAATTAGAAGGGGTACCAATGGGATCCCTTTCCCATTGAGAATAGAAAAAAAATATTTTTTAAGAGCAGACCGTGGTCAAACGAAGCACTGCACTGCCTAATCTTAAAAGAAATGAAAGTTCAAAGTTGAATTTATTTCCTTTTTCAACGCATCCCTTTTTCCTTTAAGGAAAATGGGCTCCATTAAAAATAAAAGGTTTTATTAACACGCATTGGGAAAGTCAAAAGGTCTCCCCTATAGGCGAGCTATTTGCTTTGGCAATCGGGTGGGGTGGTGAATGGGTAGGGTTGGTGTATGGAAATGATGATTTATTAATAATGTGTACGTGAGTTTAATGGAACATACCCGAAACAATATATTTATATTCCAGTAATGAACCATATCAGTTTAACAATACTAACTAGAAGTCATTCAGCCATCATGATGACATGTTTGTCGTGACAAAAGTAATAACAAACATTGGCATAGCCGATAGGTCTCGCTTTTGGGACCTTATAAGTATTTAGTTATGCAGCACAGTATCCTTGGTGCACCAACATCAACTGTTGCATGGCTAAACACTTCTTAGGTCCCAAAGGGGATATCTATTGACTATGCCAATGCTTTTTTTTGTTGTTGTCTCACTGATGGTGTGGTATGCGCAGTTTATCTGAACCAGCATTTTGAGATTATGAGACAAGCAGGTGATGTGAACAAGCATGGGCCCTGGTTGTCTTATCATAAGGTGCGGGCAGGTGGAATGGAGCTGCAGTTCTAAGTGAGTGTGGAAATCAAAGGGTGGACCATGGTAACCCAAATGGTCAAAGGGATGAATTAGGTGAGCAGCCCAGGCAAGTTGTTTCCTTTAAGCGGTGGCTGGAGCAAGACCATTAGGGCACAGCAAGGCTATCACAGTATAGAAGGGGCTGTGGAAAAGGCTTGGTGGGGTGGGACATGGACTGGGATTAGGGTGTAATTTACCAACAGAGGACTCTTAAGTGAGTATCTTTCATGGGCACTGCGTTAGAAAATTCTATGTTTAGCCACCACAAGAGCAGTATCCAACAAGTGGGCTTTCTGATGCGTTATCTCAGGATAGTTGGTGTATTCACGCAGGACATCTACTTGTCTTGTGAGGGTGTCTTAAGGTGTTGATGGACTCCGTCATAGTGTCCCACATGCCCTTCCAGTATGCACTCAAGTTAGAATATTCCCATAGGATGTGCACCATGTAGCTGTCAGGGAAGTTGCATTTCGAACACAGGCATTATGCTCGTATCAAGCGATCATTTGGGGGACCTCTGTCACCTATAAATTATATTAAATTAACTAAGTTTCAAGTGGGCCACTCTGAGGGATTTCTCATCGGTCATTATCACCTCAGTCCATGTCTTGTTTGTGCATTGTACTTGAAGTCTATGGGTCCACCAATCTCTCAGTTGCTGTGGTATTGCTGTCAAGAAAATATGATGTATTAGGATCTGACAGAGTCCTGATACCATGCCCTTATACGATCAACATTTATATAGGTAAAGGAGTATGTGAGAGTCACATAGGTCTACGGAGGGGCCTGCAAGCAGAGTACTGAGACAGTGACACAGCTGCTGAAAGCACTCAAAGGATGTTTCTGGGAACTTGAATTCTGTCTGTGCTTACTCTAATTTTTTCAGCTTCTTGTGGTTCAATAAATAGTAAACAGTTTTTAGACCACTGAATCTCTGTGTACCCTATTTTAATACTTGCATTGAACCATACAGATTCCTCCTCTGCAGTCTGCTGTTCTCCCCCAATCAAGCATGAACTTTGTGCCACACTTATGACATTGTCTTTTAGATGAGGTTGTAAAATATAGGTTTCTCCATATCCACAGTGTATGGTCAATGGGCTTTATCAATATTCTAACTATGTGGACCTGCGCTGGCATGTCCAGGGTATCATGGATCATGTGGTGTAGTTGTGCGAGTTGTAATGCATACTAATACTGTTAGACCTGGCACCATTGGCGTGGGTCTCCCTTCCATTTTTTGCAGTTGCTTCATGTGTTTTTGCTGGTGTTAGATGCTTTGGGCACTGTGCCACTGCTATTCAGTGCCACAGTGCAAGTACTCCCGATTGTAAATTGATGTCTGATTAGTGATTTCATGTTTGGCTATGTTGGTTTACTCGTCAGACCCTAGTCTAGTGCACTGAGTGTGCCAGGGCGTGTAATCCAAATGTTGCTGGTGGACCTGCAGCACTGGTTGTGCCACCCACAAAAGCAGCCTTGTAAAATGTGTCTACGGTCTGCTATTGCAGAGCCTGCGTGCAGTCTGGTACTGTCATGCTGACTGGGCAAGTGCACCCACTTGCCAGTCCCTAAACCTTCTCTTTTCTTCATATCAGACACCCCTATGGTAGGTCCGCCGGCAGGGTGCATTGTAAGTATAAGGTTGGGCAAGCCCTGATGTGTGTGGCATGTCCTAATAGTGAATTACAGCCATTTTCGATTTTCACTATTGCAAGGCTACCTGTTCTCCATAGGCCAGAATGGCCTGTTAGAATTGTTACACTTTATAATCCTAACAGGCTCAGAGAACATGGTAGAAATTTGAGTTTAGTATGCCTGAACTCAGAATAATAAAATACATCTTTTAGTAAAGTTTATTTTAATCTTCTGTGTTTGCAAATACCACTTTTAGAAAGTAGGTATTTGCTTGTCTAACTATTCAAACCTGCCTCTGCTAGTTTGTGTATTCCTATGTCTGGTTTCTGTGAGTGACAGGGCTGGGGAATTCCAGGAGACAGGCGGAGTCACCCAGTGGTTAATAGAGAGATCTGCATCTAGATGGGAGGGAGGAGTGCACCTGAACTCTGAATAGGACTGTGCCTGCCTTCCACAATGCTGGCTCCACCCCCTGGGGAGCGGCTGATGTCTCTGCCCTGCACACTGAAAGAAGAGAAGGAGTCCTGTCAACAAAGTGCTCCAGGACTGTACTTGCCTTCCACAATGCTGGCTCCACCTCCTGTGGGGCGTCTGATGTTTCTGCCCTGCACTGTGAAAGGAAAGGGGAAGTCTGGTAAAAAAAAAAAGTGCTCAGGAACTGGTTTGGACTAGGTACAGGCCCCTCTCCCCTCAGAGAACAAAGGATTTTGGGGTATACATGTTGGGACCCTGCTCCCAAGAAATTAGATCACTTTTGGACTACACGAAGAAACCTTTACTGAGGAGATGAACCTGAATAAACTGAGGAGAGACTATTCCAAAGCTGAAGTGCTGCTTGGGGGATTGGCCTGCAGTGGTTGCCTTCCTGCTAAAGGAAGGAGACAGGAACTTTGTGAACTTTGCTTTCAACTTGTGAAGGATCTCCAAGGGTTTGGAAAACAGCTTGTCTCAGGGACAACAGACTTCACCCCCAGCTCCCCAGAGTTCTTTTGGAAGTGCCTGCTGCTGTTTTGGGCCTTCTTAGGAACTGCGTGTTGCAAGGAGCTGGAAGCGTGACTTAACAAGAAGAAGCGTGTCGCCGTCGCTGTGCCTGGCGTCACAACTCTGGAGAAAGGATGGTGTCGCCGTTGGAACTGTCGCACAGCACCGCATCGGAGAGAAGCGTGCTGCAACGAAGAGGAAGCGGGTCGCCGTAGCTGCTGCTGCCGTTGCAACTCCGAAGAAGGAGGGTGTCGTGGCTGGAGCTGTCGCACTGCACCACATCAGGAGAATAATCTCACAACGAGGTCGGACCGTGTCGCCGTCCCTGTGCCTGCCGCCGCAACTCCGGAGAAGGAGGGTGTTGCCGCTGGAACTGTCACACTGCACCTCATCGATCAAGAGCACCTCGCATGCCCGAGAAGCGCGCTGCCATCGGAGCTGCTGCCGTCGCATCTTGAATGTCACCGCTGTAGTTGTCGCATCGAGCGGAAGCTTCACGCATCGTGGGAGAAGAGGGTCGCTGCTGGAGCTGCTGCCGGCGCATGTTGGATGTCGCCGCTGTAGTCCACGCATCAGACCGAGAACTTCTTGCATCCCCGAGAAGCGTGCAGCATCTGGAAGATCTTCACATCTTTATTTCTTTGTATCTGAACTTTGCCGCATTTCCCATCGCTGCGACATTGCTTGTCGTGGAAGTGCAACGCAACTTAGCACGTTTACTGCGGCTGCGATTTTGCTGAAGTGCGGCACTTCCGCAAAACGGGTGGGGCCGCGTCGGCCATTGTCCGATGGCAGCACTGGGGAGGTAGTGCTGCCATCAGCCAATGGCCGACGGCAGCATGGAAGGGGTTAAGGTACATTGACGCAGAGTGTCGCATCTAAAAACTGAACTGAACTAAGCTTAAGCTACCATCTTAAAGTAATCATAGTGTGTATTTTTGTTGTTTATGGTCTTGTGGTAACTCTATATATAGTCTACTTATTTTTTATATAAAACTTGTGTGGTGTCCATTTGTAGTGTTGTCACTGGGTTACTGTATGTGGTCACAACTGCTTAACTTACACCGCCTCTGAAATAAGCCTTGACTGCTCGCACCACGCAACCTAGAGGGTGAGCAGGGGTTATTTTAGGAGTGTATTCCCCTTGTCCTTACTAGAGGAGAGGGTCCCTATTCGTCACAAGTACCTGTGCCAACCAGAGACCCCCAAATCTGACAAATATGATCCTATATGGGGCAGTATCAGACAACCACTTTCTGTTTCTGCATTCACTTTCCCCATTTTTAGATATGATCTTGATCCCTCCCACAGAAATACTTTCATCGTTTTGGGAAGTTTGTAAATCATGCTTGAAGAGATCTGTAAGGGCAGTAATGCAAAGATAGAGTTTGGTCATGGCAACACATTCATTTTTAAGACATGCACTTTGCCCCACATCAAGAAACGAAGCATAGACTAAAGAGAGAAATCAGTTTATGTCTTGAGATCAGAGGGCCAATATTGTTTTATAACAGGCTGTGGAGCCCTGCATTCAAGTATATCCCAAGATATTTTACTTTGGATTGCTGCCACCTAATCTTGTGGTGACCGATCAATCATAAGGCAGTAGCGTGTGTGAGGGGTAGGGCTTTGCATTGCCCCCAATTTATCTTGTATGCTTAAAAAGAATAAAAAAAAGGCAATGGTTTGAATCAGACTGGATAATGATTTACTCGGGTTGGACAGTATGACTAATACGACATCTGTGTAGAGAAGTGGTTTAAGTTGTCTCCCTGGGTTCACTATACCTTCTACGTCCTTATTTTGCTGGATGGTTACAGCGAGGGGTTCAAGTGCAAGGGTAAATATTAGTGGAGACAGTGGGCACCTCTGTCACGTGCCTCTGTGGACCAGGAATGCGGAGGAAGTGTGCTGGTTACAGCTGACTACTGCTGATGGGTTGGTACATAGCCATCTCACCTTGGTAAGAAATTTCTCACCTTTCCCAAATCATGTTAGGGTCCTGAACAGGTATGGTCATTCCAACCTGTCAAAGGCTTTTTCCACATCTAACAAGAGAGGCACTTTCTCATCAGTATCATATTTGCTTGGCAGAGACAGTGTAACATGAGTCTTTGGTGGGATGCAGAGTAACGGTGTATCACACAGCCCAACTGGTCATGGTTGACCAATGATGTTAACAACCATTTGAGGCTGTTAGCCAACACATTTCCCAGTATCTTTATATCCATGCTGAGCAGTGATATCGGCCTGTAATTATTACATTCAAATGGATTTATACCAGGCTTTAGGAAAAAGGCACGCTTGGCCATATTATCATCTCGGAGGGGTTGGGACCACCTGGCCTATTTCGAGGAACTGTTTACAAAAAAGCTGTGATAGTAAAGGTTTAATAATTCTATAGTGTTTGAAAGGGTAACCATCTAAGCATAGTTCCTTATTATAAGGGAGGTCCTCATGTATCTTCCGTATCTCATCCTCCGTTCTTGATCCAACAATTGCACCTGCTCTGGGAAAACTGTTGGGAGCCGGCTCCCTGGCTGCCAAGGGGGAGGCGAGGCTTTGTGTCAGCAAGGTGGCAATGTGTCGAGTCGAGACAGGGGAAGCCAGTTGCGTCAGTGGTGAGGTGTTGGTTTCTGTGAGGTGATGCAAAGTCGAAGACTCGTAGAATTACCCTCGGCGACGCTCCGCAATAGCAGGATGCAGGCGCTGGCGGTGACGGCGTTGGTGTGAGGCTGGCGTCAGGAGGGCTGATAATTGCGGGCATTGGCAGGCGTGGAAAGGCATTGAAGCTGCGGTGTAGATGGGGTGGTGCATCCTGCACTTCATGAGAGGTGCCCTTGGGCTCGTTGCAGGTCACGGCTTGTTGCTGATGGCATCAGGGTTTGTTTTTCTTGCTTCTTTTAGGTTTCTTCCAGCTCCCGAAAGCAGGAATGACCTCCAGAGGCCCACAACTGGAATAGGTTAGTCAGAACTTCCAACAGTGGAGTTCAGGGGAGCTGATGGTGAAGTCTTTGTGTCCCTGAGACTTCAGAACAGGAGGCCAGCACAGACACAGCCACCCTTGGAGATTATTCTTCAAGCAGGTTCTTGTTGGACTTGGCCCTTTTTGCAGGGTCATCCCTGAACTTTTCGCCTCCCTCCTGTACTTTCTCTGACCTGTTTTTGTTTGTTTCATGACTCTGGGCACTTTACCACTACTGCTCAGTGTGAAAGTGCATATGCTCTCCCTATTGTAAATTGATGTATAGATTAGTGATTCGGTGATTGGCTGGTTTGGTTTTCCTGTCAGACCCTAGTACAGTGCACCAGGAGTGCCCAGGGCTTGTAAACCAAATGCTGCTGGTGGGCTTGCAGCACTGGTTGTGCCACCCACATAAGCAGCCTGTAAAAGTGTGTCTAAGGCTTGCCGTTGCAAAGCCTGTGGGCAGTCCGGTACTTCCATGCTGACTGGGCAAGTGCACCCACTTGCCAGTCCCTAAACCTTCCCTTTTCTTCATATCAGACACCCTTATGGTAGGTCCAAGGGCAGGGTGCATTGTAAGGAAAGGTAGGACATGCCCTGGTGTGTGTGGCATGTCCTAATAGTGAAGTACAGCCATTTTCGTTTTTCACTATTGCAAGGCTACCTGTTCTCCATTTGCAAGAATGGGCAGTTAGATTATTACATTTTATAACCCTAACTGACTCAGAGAACATGGTAGAAATTCGAGTTTAGTATGCCTCAACTCAGAATGATAAAATACATCTTTTAGTGAAGCTGATTTTAAAATTTTGTGTTTGAAAATACCACTTTTAGGAAGTAGGTATTTTCTTGTCTTACTATCCAAGCCTGCCTCTGATAGGTTGTGTATTCCTTGTCAAACAAGAATAAACCTTATCTGAGGAGAGGAAACTGAAGAAACTGAGGAGAGACTATCCCTAAGCTGAAGTGCTGCGTGGGGGGATTGGCCTGCAGTGGTTGCCTGACTGCCAAAGAAAGGAGAGAGGAATTTTGTGTGTACTTTCATCAACTTGTGTAAGGATCTCCAAGGGCTTGGAACAGAGCTTGCCTCCTGCTGAAGTCTCAGAACAACAGACTTCACCCACCAGCTCCCCAAGAGTTCTCCTGAAGTGCGTACAGTTGTGTTGGACTTTATGAGGACTCGCGTGTCGCAAGGAGCTGGAAGCACGACTCGAGATCAAGAAGCACGTCGCAGAGCTGCCGCTTTACAACACAAAGTGCCTTGCATCGCCGGAGGAGAGGACTGACATTGCAGCAGACGCCGCCGCATCCCCGGGAAGCGTGTCACAGGAGTACAGGATCGACGTTGCATTAGACGCCACCGCATCTCCAAGAAGCGTGTCACAGGGCTGTCGCGGCTCATCGCTGGAGAAGAGGATCGACGTCTCAGCAGACGCCGCCGCATCACCGGGAAGAGTGTCGAGGCCTGTGAGGCTCACATCGTTGTAGAAGCAACTTGCATCGCCAGGAGAGAGGATCGACGTTGCAGCAGATGCCCCCGCATCACTGGGAAGCATGTCGCAGGGCCTGTCATGGCTCGCATCGTGTCAAGCACCTCTCATCGCCGGGGGAGAGGATCAACGTCGCAGCAGATGCCGCCGCATCACCGGGAAGTGTGTTGCATCAAGGAGAAAGCACCATCTTTGTTTCCTTGCACCAGATCTTCAGCGCATCACCGTCTTTGCCTCTAAAGGACTACCACATCACCTTTCTTGCAACACTTTCTTTGCCCTGTGTATCGCATCTTAAGGTACATTGACTCAAAGTGTGGATTTTTGTCATTTGTGGTCTTGTGATAAGTCTATATAAAGAATACTTATTTTTGATATAAAACCTGTGTGGTGTCAATCTGTAGTGTTGTCACTGAGATACTGTATGTGTTAACAAATGCATTACACACTGCCTCTGAGATAAGTCTGTCTGCTCATGCCAAGCTACCAAGGGGGTGAGCAGGGGTTATTTTAGGAGTATACCCCCTTATCCTGACTAGAGGCAAGGGTCCCTATTTGTCACAAGTACCTACCTGTGCCAACTAAAAAACCCCAAATCTAACAGTTCTCAGCAAAGTTCAAGTCTTTGTCCTCTTCCTTGGCAAGATCAGTAACTACAGGCCAACGCAGAAAAGCACACAGGCAAGGGGCAGTACTACAAGATACAGCTGTCTAGCTCTTTTCCTTGGCAAAAGGTTCCTCTTGAGTCCAGAAGTGATCTAATTCTCTGACGTTTAAGGTCCACTACCTATATCCCATTTTGCTTTTGTCCTCTCTGTGGCAAGGGTCTCTGAGCCCAGTCCAAACCAGTTCTGTCCCCTTTATTGCAGCATTGCTACAGGAGGTGGAGACAGCATTGTGCATAGGAGACACTGCCTATTCAGATGCAAGTGAAACTCCTCCCACCACTCTAAATGCAGCCAAGGCCTGTTCAACTCAGGTGTAGTCACCCAGGAAAGGCAGGACACACCTCAAACCCCCCTTGTGGCTGTCTATAGTAAATGCACATCCCCAGCCCCTGCCACTCCTGTCACTCCAAAACCAGACAGTCAATACACAAACAGCAGAGGCACACAGAATGGTTAAGTAAGAAAATGCTTACTTTCTAAAAGTGACATTTTCAAACACACAATGTACAAACCATCTCAGTAAAAACATGTGTTATTAAATTCTGAGTTCAGATAGCCTATCTCCACTTCTCTATCTTTTCGCAATGGAAAGTTATACCTGTAAGATGTTACAAAGTAACCACCATGGTAGCCAATGGGACAGATAGCCTTTCAATAGTGAAAAAACGAAATAGACAATATTTCACTATCAGGACATGTAAAACCCACCAGCACATGTCCTACCTTTTACCCACACCACACCCTGCTCATGGGGGTACCTTGGGGCTACTTGAGGTGTGTCTTACATGTAAGAAAAGGGAAAGTGGGGGCCTGGCAAGTGGGTGCACTTGTCAGGTCGAAATGGCAGTTTAGAATTGCACGCAGACACTGCGGTGGCAGGACTGAGAGACCTTTACATTGCTTCTAATGTGAGTGGCACAATCAGTGCTGCAGGCTTACTAGTTGCATTTGATTTACAGGCCCTGGCACACTCAGTGCACTTTACTAGGGGCTTACTCGTAAATCAAATATGCCAATCATGGATAACTAATCATAATAACAATTTACACAGGGAGCACTTGCACTTTGATGCTGATCAGCAATGACAACGTGCCCAAAGCATCTAAGCCAGCAAAAACGAAATCCAGCACAGCATCAAAAATACAGGAGATAGAGGCAAAAACTCAGGGGAAACTGCACCACGGATGCCAAGTCTAACAGCACCCAATACTTTCTCTTTAGGATAACATTAGCTATAGTGTGCAAAGCTATTAGTGTCAAAGGATCTTACTGCGTAAGTACTATTGTTGTTTCAAGAGCAGTTCCCAGTCCTATAAGATACCAGAATCTATCTTAGTTTGCCTTTGTTAATTTCAACTGACTTACATTTCTGCATTTAGACAAAACTTTCTTCTCAGCAAAGTAACTCTGCCTCGACATTGATCTTATTGAGTGTATTTACTTGTATAGTGCAGTATCTGTGTTTCAGACCATCTGTTCCTGATCGCAGTAGGTCTTGCTATCATTGGAGTGTTTAGCTAACAAAGGGAGCAACTCAGTCTTTCAGTTGTAGTGCAACAGGAGCACAGTGATAGTAAACTCCATACTTACTAGCCAGTAAGCAGTGTCTGTCCAAAAATCCAGGTTTAGACGTCCACTTTGAAGTAAAGCCGAAACAGCCAAGAAGAAAAGCATAATCACTGAAGGTCATGTCCTGGTGCTGTTGCTAGAAGATGTCACATGAAAAGTTATGTGCCTCTAGCAGCCCTCACTACCCAGTATGGGAGATATAGATCTCAAGCCCCCTTTCATTGGGGAAAAAGGCAGATGAAAAAGACAAAGGGCTGTCAGAGCATGGAGCTCATGTAGTGAAGGGCAAGATGTTCCCTTGTCGGTGGCAGCATCTCTAGGTAATCCATACAAAAAAGTGATGGATGGAATGCTTGAATTAAGCTCATTTACCAGTAATTACTTGGATCACATCCCAGTCCATCGTCATTTTGCATATCATGACACCTCAGTTTCGATCCAGCTATATGCAAATCAGTCTTGACCCGGTTTCACCAGGAACAAACCAGCCCAAAATGCCAGGCTGAGAGAGAACACAAAATAACCAAGACTGATTTTGCCTTGACTGGTGCTCATCATTCAGGTTCACCTTGGTTCCAGTGGCTCAGTGAAATCGGTTTCCATTGCACTTAGGAAGCACTTACGCAGCATCCTGAACCATAAAAAATAATAATGGATGGATTATTTGAATTAATCTCAGTCAATTGTAATTACTCAGGCCGAATCCCAGACAATTGTTATTTTGCACAACGTGGAATCTCAGTTTGGACATAGCCATATGCAAATCAGTCTTGTCTGTGCTGCATTAGGAACAGTTCCGCCTGAACTGCCAGGTCAGGTCTTCCCTGAACCAGACAAATAACCAACCCAAAACCAAGCAACATCACTACAACTTGGTTGGCTCAGCTGCTCTTTTATTTTTTTTAGAAGTTGTTCTTTCTGGATGACTAAAACTAATTCTCCACCAACATGTACCCCAAGCTCAGACAGATTTTACTTCCTATATGGGGTGAGAAGACAACCGTCGACTCTTCGCTGGCTCTTCATGCTCGAGTTCCTCTGTCATTCCAGACAGCTTCTCAGCAGTAAGAAAGTTGGTTGGTACAACTTCATCCCAACCTGGTCTGAGATGGTAAGAGATGGGCCATATAATTGTTAAACACTGAGGAGCACCATCGGAAAAGTCCAAAGTGCTTCCTCGTTTACTGACTGAAGGGGTTCAGTGTATACATTGTTTTGGCTGGACAGGAACCCAGCTACAGTCAAGGACAATTCTGTTTCACAATGTCTGGCAAACAAAAGTCAGAAACAAAGGAAGGAATGACTTATTTCATGAGCTGGCATCTCAAAAACACTTTCAGTTTGAGCTTAATGTTGATTTAATCTCTAAGCAAAACATGATGCACATTAGATTTTCCATGAGTCTTGTTGTAGGCGAAGGGTTTAGTGCAGGAAGAACAATAGGAGACCTTCCTGAGATATGGGTATTGTCATGTACCTGGTGCACCTCTGAGGAAGAACCATGACAACGTTGCCACAGCACATGGACACACACAAAGGGATTGGTGCCAGGAATGGTGCCATGCACCCATTCCTGCAAACATTGACCTCAGTCATTTATGAGTCCGTATTTTAACACACACACCAAAACCCCCTCTGTCCAAGGAAAATTCTGAGATAGAGAGATCACACTGCATTTACATGGGGTGGGAGTTGGACGACACGTCCTGAGGTGCATAAGAAATTGTACACCAACAAGTCAGAATTATGCTGCTATCAACCAGTCCCTTATAAGCCACACTGGAAGCGGCTTCTTGGTTGATAAAATAAGAAGCCCTTTGGTGGCTTCTAAGACAGACAAACTTAGAGCCATATTTACAAGTTTTTCACGTAACGCAGCATGACAGCTTGCTGTGCTGTGTGATAGGTAGAGGGCAGGAATGCACCATACCTATCAAGATATGGAGCATTCTTAGTCTCTTCTTGCGCTGGAGCACTTTTGGCTGCTTAGAGCAGACGCAGACACACTTGCACTATGGTGCAAGGGTGTCTGCATTCCATTAAGGATTTGAGGGTTTTTCCTCTTTCTGTGTGTGCTGCAGAATGCAATACTTGTAGAAAGAGAAAAAAAATTGAAATACAAATATTTCTCCTCGTAATGCCTCCACTGGGAAGGCACAGCAATGTGACGCATTCCCAGGTCTACCACTCATGGTAGTTCTGGTAAAGCACCAAAATCCATGGATGGATGCGTGGGAACACCCATCCACCACCTATGGAACCCCTCCCTGCAGCAGAGTAACACAAGGCAGGTACTTCCATTGCCTTGCGTTACTCCAGATATACAAAGCACCGCAGAGCCACAGAATGTGGCCTTGTGGTGCAAGGGTGACACATAACTTTGATAAATATGCCACAAGCCTGATTCAGCCTTGCGTAACCATTTATCTAACACCTATGTGTCCGGATAAAAGATTAACAATTGAATTCACCCTAGGATAAGTAAAACGTTGCAGGATGTTACAACTGCAACAGCAAGTTCTGTACTTGTGTCTTGTGGAAGTAAAGAGTAAGAGGCAGCACTGTTCACTGATGATGGATGCAGCCACATTTATATGGTCCCTGATGTTTGCCATTTTATGACTCCTTATGTGGTTAACAGGAGTGTGCGAGATAGGGATATTAGTGGGGTGTTTAGAATGCATGGCGATTAAACTAGTCAGGACAGAAGTCTGTGTTGTTTGTTAGAAGGCAAATGCTTTGTGTCTCACCCTATAGGACACAGTAGACATATCCTCACATATGTCTCATCATTTAGACCTGTGAACCTTAGATGGCCGTCAAACATCAACTCTCTGTTGATGTTGGTATATCCCTGGTAGGTTACAAGTTTCTTCATTGGATGATACATACATCAATGGCGTCCACAGTGTTTGAGACTTGATTCACTTTGTATATAACTCTCTTGTATTTTTAAGATGTTCGTGCTCTGAGTGGAACACAATAGCATGCCACATGGAAATTGTATTAGGGTGGGCCAAAGTTTTCCTTTTACTTTCAAAAACAGGACACAAATGTAAACTGCCTCTGTGAAAGGGTACGTAGTTTCTTAACTTGGCCATGGTCAGGTTTAACATGCCGGCAGCCATCTGATTTATAGCCATAGGCTAGCCCATCCACAAAGAGTGACTGTTCCTGCAGCAATGACAGGCTGCCCCGGGACACCAAAGGTGGCTACCTGCGAGGGCGGCCATCCTTAGTGCCATAGGATGGCACGAACCCTAAGCGGTCTAGTGGTTGGCTGACTCGGTGGTCAGCCAGTGGTCAACCTGGGATTCCCCACACGTGAGGTCATTTCCTGTCCTGGGGGAGAAGGGGGGGAGGGCTATATAGCCCGGGGGGCGAGGGTCAGGCGTCCTCTTTTGTTCCTGTGCAGCTGAGTGTAGACCCTCGCCCCACCCCACCTCTGGAGAATCCCGCAGCGCGGACCAGGACTGCCCGGCGTTCTTTTGTACGGTGAGGGATTCTTACATGCCCGTTCCCAGGGGTGCGCGCTGGCAGCCTGTGCTGGTGGGGTCTCCTGGGCGGGGGTCCCCGGGCGGGGGCGCGCGGTTGGGGCATGTTAACATTGTGGCGCTCATCGGGCGGATGTTTCCATGTCTTGGTGCGGGATCTGGCCGGGGTTGCTAAGGAGTGGTAGGGGGGCGGAGGGTTGAGCTGCTGCTGGGGGGGGGACCGGCTCTCCGCGGCGGTTTTGGGCCTCCCCCCGGTTGCTCACCGTCAGGTTTCGTCTCCTGCTCCCTCGGTTGCGGGTGGGGGGTGCTTCGCCAGCGCTGTCCTGTCTTCTGGCCGCGCGGACCTCTCTTGGGTCGCTCCCGGGGTCCGTTATTGTTTCCCCCTGGGAGTGCACCCTGCTCCATGTGCAGGGGCTCGGCTGGGCACCCGCATCTTCCCGGGATTAGAGCGCACTCCCCTGGTGGACTGCACTCCCCGGGGAGACCGCGTGGTGCCGGTCAGCAGGTCCTCCCCCCCCCTGAGTGTCCACGTTTGGGGACCATGCCGGGCCGCTCGTTCACGTTTTTGCGTACCCGGCTCTTGTTTGCCCGGGCCTCCGATCGCCCCTGGGGCTGCGGGAGGGCTGGCGAGACGTGGGGGTAGGTGCGCTTTGGGCCCCGACTCCCTCCCTTGAGCCCCGGGCCGGGGGGGGGGGTGGCGCCTGCTTCGGGCCTGGTAGGAGTGTTTTTCCCTTGGTCCTGTGCCCGGGGTTTGCTCCGGCGGCCTCGCTGGTCCGGCTGTCCTCGTGGTTGAGGCCCACGCTGGACTCAGGGGCAATTTTGGCTGTGGCATTAATTACAGCTCGTGCATGCACGCCTCCGCTGGTGCCGCCCGCTCCCTCTTAGCGGCGCGTTCTCCCCTGCCCGGGCTCGAGCCTGGGTGTTTCGGCTGGGCCCTGCAGGAGCATTCTTTTCACTATACTCGCAATCTATCCGTGAAGTACCTCGTAGGCGTCAGTACAGTTGAGGAACAGCTTTGTTCACTCGAGGGTAATTTATAACGTGAACACTTGTCTTGCAATCGTTAATGCACTTGTTTAAGTATTATATATAATAGGGTGAGCGTCTGGCTGCTTGTTTGGAGGTTATAATCACCGGTGCCATGCGGGGAGGGGGGTAAGGGGGATTTAACGTTTTTCTTCTGTCTTACTGCAGGACGGCTGCACGAGAAGGTCGCCACCCGCGAGGATAACACACACTACATGTGGGGGGGTAGGGGGATTTGACTCTTTTCTTGTGTCTTACTGCAGGATAGCAGGCAAGCTAATGTGTGGAAGGCGGTCTGGACAAGGCATGGCCACGTTTAGGCTCACGTAGGGTAATCGGTTTGGAGGAGTGGGGGAACAACTGCATTAAGAGCAGTGTATGTGTTGGTATGCCCACTGGGCCTATTTAGTCTAAATTTTAAGGAGCTCAGAGGGAACTTTGAGGTTCGATGTTTAGCCACTGCCGCACTTCGCAGTGGGGTTTGATTTGATTAGCTCCGCATCCCGCCACAGGTGACAATCATGTACTCACTCTTATGTATAATTTTATGTATAATTTTATATAGCACGGCCTTTCCGCGATGGTTAAAGAGCCCTTCACAATTTATTATTTAATGGAATTTTATATAGCACAAACTTTGCCTCGAAGGGCCAGACCGCTTTGCATAGGAACCGGTTACAGTACGTAAGGACTTAGGATCAAATGCGTTACATTAGGATACATACAAAGAATTACGACTGCTAACGAACAAGATGTAATGTCTCACAATATAGGGACTGGTGATTATAGTTATTCCGTTATACATAGGGAAGGGAGATGTATGCCTTTTATATAGCACGGTCCTATACTAGTGATTCTGAGACATGAGAGCGCTATACGTGGCACACTACATAAGCAAATGCTAAGTTACATGTAGCAAAGGGACGAACGCGAGCTAACAATAGAAGAGGTAGCGTACAGTGCTTTACAGGAGGATAAGTGACATGTGTGCAAGTCACAGAGGCGCAAAGGGACAAGTAGATGTGCATACTGCAATACGTGGCAGACACTCAAACACAAAAAAAACAAAAAACTAACGGTATGCATGTTGGACATTCATGGTAATGCACTGGGATACTTATCCTTATGACGGATAAGACCCCAGGAATGTAACCCCAGTAGGGATGGCGAACTCTGCTTCCTGTTGGCCACAAGCATTGCCTGGGGAAGTTTTACATACACTCAGAGTGCCCACTTAAATTCTATTACTTTAACTATTGGAGGGTTTGTCAGTGGGCGGCGGTAATAGTGGATTTTGGCATCTACTAATGGGTACCCTTGTTTGACCTCTTGTCAAATCAAGTAGGGGATAATACTACATTAAATGGAAGGGACGCAAACAATAGAATACACGTTACGCAGGCATTGGTGGCTCTTGTGTAAGCACCGGAACGAAATTTCAAGTAGGAGGTAGCTATCAGTGTGTAAAATAGAACCGTGACATGTGCTTGTCACTTTACCTGGGGATACACATTTCAGTAGAACGAACGTTATGTAGGCATGGTGGCACTTGTGCAAGTACCGGAACATAACACTAGGTAAGAGGGAGATATCAGTGGGTTTCAGAGTATAGTGACGTGTGCATGTTCATTAAATGGAAGACACTCTAAACACAAGAACAAACGTTACGGAGGCATTGGTGGCACTTGTGCAAGTAACGGAACCAAACAACTAAAGAGGTAGCAATCACTGGGTCACAAGAGTGTAGCTTGTTTGACATTTATGCTTTATATCTATGCAGGCAATCGGGCAGAGGAGGAAGTTGTGGCTCACTTCATGGCAGGTCACTGAATTGACCCATATTGTGGTTTGGTAAGGTGTCCAAGTAGATTGGATGGTGGTGCATGACTTTGTTTGCAATTAATTTAGCGTGAGGGTTCTCCATGGCATTCAGGTCCACACAAACGCGGGGTAGGTGGTGTGTTATAGCATCATTTAGGAATTAGTGCGTTAATTGTGATGGTTATCATCATTGTGCAATTCAGAAGCATATTATTGAGGTTGTCGGAATTGACCTTCATTCATCTTTTTATCATGATGTGCTGGGGCCATGGTAACCATGCTAGGAATGAATCAAAGTTTAACTGGGACAGTGCAGGCCTAATAGGATGTAATTGCTTTGTGTGAGGTAATTAGTGCAAGAACTCATAACCGCTCAAGTCAGAATTATTTGGGGGCAAGCACAAATTAAACCTATCAGTAAGCGTCAAAGGACTGAAATAATCGATCAAGTCCAGAGGCCCGCCACAGATTTCTCAGTCTGGTTTAATATGCAGAGGTGAAAGGAACATTGTTGCAGGTATCTCTAGTTCAAGCTTCAGGCTTCTGATGGAGCGGACTTTGCCTATGGTGTTAGCGCGCCTCACAGGGGGACAGTACCGATACACGATAGTACGTTAGGTGCTCTCATTACAAGGCCAACGCTAGTTAGGTGAAGCAATGTGACAAAATGAGCAGACAAGGACAAGAGGTTTAATATGGACATTACAGGAGGAGAATGGGTCAAGTGTGAAAGTCAATAAAGTGTATATAGTACATGTGAGGTAATCAGTACAATCATGGCAGACAGTCAAACGTTATGTAGGTACTGGTGCAAGTCGACCAAGTACCGGAACGGAGAAGGGACGTAGGAGGTAGCGCCGTGTGCGGACAGAGATTGGTGACGGGTGCATGCTACTAAAGAGGACCAAAGCCAGTTAGAGGGCTAAAACTGCAATAAGGGGGAGACTCTCAGACAAATAGAACACCTTGGGAAGTCCCTTCCTGAGTCAAGGAAATGGTATTTCTTAAATGAATGGTCTCCTTCAGATAATAGAGAGGACATCTATTAATTTTCGGAGTGTGCAGGTAATGCGAGCTAATTGGTTATTAACTCAGAACTGGCCTGGCCTGAATAGCGGGTGGGGCATTGAGGGCCCTCTCTCTTGGCAGAGATTACAGATTGGTAGATAAAGGGGGAAAGAGCTTTTAATGTATGTCTTCTGTCTCTAATGCAGGAACAACGCTGGAGTACAGCCCTACCCCCTTGGGAGGCCACATGAACTAACAACAGGATAAGGATCTTGGCACACGGTGGGCAGTGTGCTAGGGTCTGGGATTCCCTTGTTCTCCCCCTATGTCATTACTATCCCGTGTGGGACTCGCGCTGGTTTCACTCATGGAAGATTGAGCTTTAGGGGACTTGTGGGGGTCACCCAACATGGGAGACAGTCTCGGCCTGCCTTTTGCAAGTAGGGATTGCAACTGATTTGGTAGTTGGCTTGGGGGTGACTATATCCCTTTCCACCACTTCAATATAACTTAGCAATACATTGGGTCACTTGGTACATGTTTTATGAACCTCCTCCGGGGGAGCAAATTTTATTGCCAGGGCCCGGCTGCGCCAGGGAGCCTCTCTCTGTAGGGGAGATAGCTTAGCGCACTATGGTGATATGGGGCACGGTGCCCTTTGACAAATCCGAAGAATAGCGCACGTTGGGAGTGCATATTTATCTCCGACACAAGTGGGCAGGCACCCCTTGTATGCATCCTATTGATAGGGTTCGTGGGAGTGCTTACGTTCTATGCACAGCAAAAGAATTGTGTAAAAGGATTGGACTGGTTCAGGCAGCTAATTTTGAACTCCTCTAGCTAAATTTGAACTCCTCTATTGCTGTCCAGTTCGGGCTTTTCGGCTACTTCTTTACCTAGCCGCTGTGGGGCGCTTTGCGTGCTCTCTCGAAGTGCAGCAGAGGCTTAGGGGCCTTTTGGTGCAACTTGTCGTTGGCACCTTGACTCCCTATTGTAGTAAGGTCTGTCTCTCACTTGGACACTCCAAGGGCAGGTATACCTCGTAGCATGCGGCCTGATTCCAGGGTCCTCTCAGAGCCTGGGGGTCGAACAGGCTGGTTATACTAGCAGCAAGTGTCATCACAGTCTGTTTAATCCACTCAGTATGTACATTAGGAAGACTGGCCACCCGTGGCGGTGGAAGTTGGCAGTCATCGGGGGGGCGGCCAGCTCTGCTGGGCTACACGAGATGCGATTTGGTAGCTCCTTTCTCTGATGTTACGAGGAAGGAGTGACTATGCCAGCCTTTTCATACCCTCATGGGACTCCGGTCATTGTTGGCCGGGAGGAGGGTGCATGCTCGTTGTCAGATTGCCCGCCAGACGTAGCATTGCATCTGGTCTGGTGGGCGGGCAGAGGGGCCTGGTTGGCCAATACAGACATTGATCAGCTTGCAGGTGATACCAGTCCACTCGAGCAGCCTTCTTCTGCTAGGTTTTAAAGCTAGTCGGCAAGTTATATTATGATAGATGCATGCCCATGGGTTGCGTTGTGTCCGGTGCTTGTTCAAGGCTTTCAGGGGTTCCTGCAAATGGGCACTCCAGGACACGTACGGTGTAGAAGGGGTGCCTCATGGCTGGGATGACTTTTGTTCATTTGGGAATGACGGGACACAGCCTTGTTCGCAGGCCTGGCAGACTTCGTTCTTCTTTCAGACCAACTGGGGGTACTCCTTGCACATGGTAGACAGGGGGCCAGCGCAAACTTTGCTTTCCTAGGTATAGAGAGCGGCACGTCTGCAGGGGGCCAGATTGCCGGTTGACTAGGTGCACGACTTGGCAAGGTAATTCCAGGCTATGGTAGGCTTTGACAAGGCCTCCCTGGGGTGCATCCAGGGCATCTGGGTCTCCTCAAAGTTCGCGGTGGCCTTTCAATTGTGGCCTGTTCCCCCCTGACCAAGTACCAGCTGCGGCGCGTCATGGACACTTGCTTAGAATTAGCTGGCAGCAACAGACAGGGGAAAAGGTTTTGTACTCATTCATTGAGGATAGGTGCTGCGACTACAGCTTTTCAGGCAGGGCTGCCAGTGTCAAATATAAAGCAGGTGGGGCGCTGGGAGTCCAGCTGTTACAAACGGTACATACGCTCCTGAGCGGGTTCAAACAAGGGTGGTTGGCGGGCATTTTGGTTCATATGTATGTGACGTGGAGTCAATGTATGGTTTGCAGTGTGTAATCTGGATATGTGATAAACGTGTTTTACACATCTGCATCTTTTAGTTGGTAGGTAAATCGGTCTGGGTGGCAGGAAATGTGAGAATCCAAAGGGTAGCCTGGTGGGCTGATAGCGGAAAATGGAAGCATGGTTTTGCAACAACAAAGATCAGGGGATAGTGTCGCCCGACCTGCATTGGAGTAGTGTGCAGCGCGTATTTCAGCAACTATTGGACGGGGGTGAATCTCCACCAGACTTGTTAATTGTGCATTTGGGAGGCGAGGAATTGGTCCCCTTGGAGCGCAGGGCCCTGCTACAGTTAATGAGGGGCACGCTGAGCGATTTGAGCAATCTGTTGGGGCCGTGCGAAGTATGGTGGTCCGAGATCACTCCAAGACTGCATTGGAAGGACGCTAGATCAGGGGTGGCCATCGAAACTTCCCGCAGACGAGTGAACAGAGCCATGCGCAAATTCACAGAGCAGAGGGGATTCGGCTTCATAAGACACAGTTTGTTGCACACCAAATGAACAGGTTCTTTTGATGAGGACGGCGTCCATCTATCAGAAGTAGGGATAGCCATTTTTCTGCTGGACCTATCTGAAGCGATGGGAACAGCGGGTTGTAAATAGAGGAAAGATAAGGGATGGGGGGACTCTCGGACGGCGGCTGCCGCACCGAGAGCCTTGGCGGAGTTACAGGGCATCCAATACAGGAAGGTACAGAAGGGTACCCTCTACAGGAGCACCGGAAGGGTGCGTGAGCGATATATCCCCCAGGGAGATCCACGGTAAAAAGGATCCTGGGGGACTGACGGCGCCCCGTTAGTCCTTCGGGCGGTTGTGTACCTGAGCAACCGGGGGTTGCCAACGCTCTGCCCCCCGAGGGGGGGGGTTTGAGTAAATGGGCGAACGAGAGGTTCGCCGGGGTAGGGGTTAGACCTTTCCCCCCAAACTGATAACACCCCCACGGTTTAACACTGTGGGGGGGTTATAGCTCGGTCAGGTGGACGGGTCGCGAGGGGCGGCCCGCTCTTGGATCGCCCGTAAGATAACCCAACATGTTGCATAATGTATATGCTAATAAAACTGCAACCACTTTCTCCATCAACTTGTGTGGTGTCGGTTATTGTGGGTTGGGGGTTGTATGTAAGCGGGTCTGGGCCGATATTGGCACTATGACAGGCTGCCCCGGGACACCAAAGGTGGCTACCTGCGAGGGCGGCCATCCTTAGTGCCATAGGATGGCACGGACCCTAAGCGGTCTAGTGGTTGGCTGACTCGGTGGTCAGCCAGTGGTCAACCTGGGATTCCCCACACGTGAGGTAATTTCCTGTCCTGGGGGAGAAGGGGGGGAGGGCTATATAGCCCGGGGGGCGAGGGTCAGGCGTCCTCTTTTGTTCCTGTGCAGCGGCGTGTAGACCCTCGCCCCCCCCACCTCTGGAGAATCCCGCAGCGCAGACCAGGACTGCCCGGCGTTCTTTTCCCTCCCATCCGCTTACCCTGCTCTTGGGCAGATCGGGGTTGGGGGGGGCTACTACTAATGAATTGTTTTGTGTTGCAGGCGGAGTTACAGGGCATCCAATACAGGAAGGTACAGAAGGGTACCCTCTACAGGAGCACCGGAAGGGTGCGTGAGCGATATATCCCCCAGGGAGATCCACTGTAAAAAGGATCCTGGGGGACTGACGGCGCCCCGTTAGTCCTTCGGGCGGTTGTGTATCTGAGCAACCGGGGGTTGCCAACGCTCTTCCCCCCGAGGGGGGGGGGTTTGAGTAAATGGGCGAACGAGAGGTTCGCCGGGGGTAGGGGTTAGACCTTCCCCCCCAAACTGATAACACCCCCACGGTTTAACACTGTGGGGGGGTTATAGCTCGGTCAGGTGGGCGGGTCGCGAGGGGCTGCCCGCTCTTGGATCGCCCGTAAGATAACCCAACATGTTGCATAATGTATATGCTAATAAAACTGCAACCACTTTCTCCATCAACTTGTGTGGTGTCGGTTATTGTGGGATGGGGGTTGTATGTAAGCGGGTCTGGGCCGATATTGGCACTATGTCTGGTGATGGAGGTCGGCCAGAGGATGTGCCTCAGTTTCGGTCTTCACCAGGACACAATTACAGAGAGTCATTTACATGTGATAAAGTGCCTTTTGTAAGGGGTAACGGAGTGAGATAAATGTGAGATATTCTTTGTCTCTGATGGTGCTGGTTGTATTGTGATGCCTGTGAGTGAATCAAATGCTGCACATTCAAATGAATTTAGTAATGCGTGTATGTACATTTGATATATCGCATTGTGATGTGCTGTTGTTTTTACATGGTACTAGATTTTTACGTTTCGCTTGCACAGTGTTTGCGTTGTGCTTGTGAAATCTATTGTATTTAGTATATCTTAAAAGGGTGCTCAGTTCCAGGGGCCGAGGTACAGTGTTTATTCGCTTTTGTGTGGAACCTTTTTTTATGCATTTTAAGAATTCTTCGCGTGGCACCCAGGACGGCTACATTCTTATTATTTCATTCCACATTTTGGTTTTTTTCCCTGGCAGCGCGCTTTGAAATCGTGCTTAGGCAGATGCATTATAATGAAGCATTTTTTTACATGGTAACATGCATGGCTACTTAACACGTACTGAATTATTCTCTGTCTTTAAATAATTATGGGGCGCTTATCCTTGTATCGACCCCACGTACCAGCAGAGTATTTGCTGACCGCAGTGACTCGACCTGCTTTGACTTCAAAGTTATATCCATGCCAGTGACTTGTTCTTCTTTCTGTCTTTCTACCTTTCTCCACATTACTTCCTGACAGTACCAATCAGCCAGTTTTAGTATGTGCTGTATTCGGTCACTGCTCTCTTCCCCTGTTCTTACCACTCCGTGCCTCACTCGGATAGCCACAGCCAGCCTCTAATATGCACACCTTTCCTTCCTGGTTCCTCTTTCTCTCCTTGGGCATCTGAAGAGCCACCTGCCACTGTCCTTCAACTTTATGCTGCTGAAAGGGCGAGATTTTGATCGATACCTTATATCTATTGATCCAAACCTCGATCTGGTCGACTGAACCTTTATTGCCTGTCTGTAAGGAAAGAAAGTGCACCTATTTCCAAGTTAGTTCACCCAAGAAAGGACTCTACTCTCAAAGATCACGGACAACTTCTAGTTTTCAAAAGTTTATTGTAAAGATATAATGAGCTGCAAATACAGGCATCTCAGAATGAGATTCACGAGATACACAGGTCCAATTACATACATGTGCTCTCGAAAAGCCCTCAGACGAGCGACAGAAATCACTAACACAAGTTCTAAAAATAGCAAAGCTATCAGCATAGACGCATATCTCTCCTTCATTTAGGTTGGAGGAAAAAACACACAGGTTAGGCGTCCCTACCCTGTTCTAGATGGTATCCCTACTTAACCAAATCCCAACCTAACAAAGGTGTCAGCAGTGAATGACCCCCAAGGGAAGTCACTCACTCTAAGTCTCTTGGTGAAAACCTAAAGTTCTCCAGTCATGACCCCTCTCTGCCTACCCATCCACTCTCTTAGGGGTCCTCAGGTCTCTGCTCTAACTCCACCCAGGGGTGCTGTCCCTAATACAAAACAGTCATCAACATTTGAGACGCCCCTTGCGAAACGCCTCTCACGTGGTGCAACTTCAGGCTTTTTCCATGATGCTTTGTATTGGGCCTCAGATGTTAGAGTTGACCTTGCTTCTCAGACTCTTCTCCGGCCCGCTGATACCCCTTAAACATTCCAGAACCCTCCTCCATGTCTGGGCCGTCTACTTGAACAGACCTCTATTCATTCATTTATAATTGGATCCCCCCTTTCCTGTTGCAGACAGATATCTGCCGCCAAGAACCCAACTCTCATAGACTTCTAAAAAGGCTTGCAACATTTCTCAGCCCAGACATGTACGTGTAAATCAATGCTAAAACATTTTAGGCCTACAATATTTCTCATTATGATTATAGCATTCAACTTCTTCATTTAATTAAAGCATGTTAAAACTCTTATTCTATTATTCAGTAAACATTACTATAAATCATGGCCCATTAATGCAATGACCAAAAACGTTAAAACAATCTGTGTCGTGAAAAGAAACACCTTCCCTTTTAGCTCCAGCTCTGGCCCTGAGGCCTACCACGTTCTGCTCTTAACCACATACCACCTTATGTTTTAGCAGCTTCACGACATGGATTCAAAATAATCACATCTAATAAAGTCATATAATGTCACACATTTCTGTATTAGTTCCACTTCTACTTAAATCTCTATATTAGCTATACATTTAGAATATAATTTCAGATACTATTAGCACTCATGGCATTTCTCTTCATGAATTATGCTTACTACAGATAAGTGTGATGTACTCATACATTTATCAGTTTGCGCTCTCTCAGTTCCCCCCTTTGATGACCTCTCGGGGTCATCACTAACATTTAAACTGCAGTTATTGCTGGCATTCTCTGCGCTTCCAGAGCTCTCAGGCTCCTGTACTGATTATCTTGTATGGCAGCCAATCTCTGCAGCTGCTCTCTTTGGGCCCTTTCTGACTTTCTTGCTCTGTACCATTTGAATACCCTCACCAATCCCCACAATATTATCCCACAGATCAATATTATGATGATAGGCTTTAGAATATACCATATAAAGCTTTTTCCTAAGGTGGAAAACCACCCTCCAACTGCACTCATTCCGTGGCCCACCTTTTCCCAGACATTTTCTCTACTCAAGTCTTCGATCTCTTTGTGAATATTAGTTATGTTCTTAATAACTTTCTCAAGGGGTTTTGAAAGGTCTGGAATGTAAGTGCAACATTCCTGAACCTTCAAAGCCTTACAGACTCCGCCCTCTTTTGCTAATAGGACATCTAATGCAAGACGATTTTGAAGAACCATAGCCCTTATCGATTGCATCTCTCCTTCTACCAGCATTAAGGACTGAGCAGTGCTGGCAGACAACCTGTCGACAACTGTTGCCAGTCGTCTAATTTTAACATCATTAAGGATTATTCCCAAAAGAGGAAACATAGCTCCAAAAACATCTCCAACCATTTCTGCATCGCCTAAATCTCTCCTTCCCCTCGATGATGTCTGGCCCTCAATGATCAATAAGTCTTGTGCATGATATATTTTGGGGAAGACAATTGCCAAGTAACATGATCCATACCAGTTGTCAGGTAGTCTCACGTAAGCATTTCTTCCACATACAAAATACACATTTGGAATCACTTGCATTCCCTTCAGGAAATCCTTAGTGTAGTACTCTAAATTAAAAGCATGTTCACAGTCAACTTCACCCACGTATACATTTTCATAATACGTTTTGGCTCGGTGAAGACATAACTTTCCTCTCTGCGCTTTATCTAAAGCTATTGGACCACTACTACCCTTTCTCTTATGTGACTTCTCTTCCTCGGTCCAATCTATTTTCCCTTGTCCTGATTTCTTCAAAATCTTTTGTCTCCTGTAACGATCATCCACCTGCCCTATGAACTTCTTCTCGACTTCTGACACCTTGCATGTCAGGTTATTTCTACGGGCATGTGAAGTATCTAAGGTAATCCAAGGAATGAAGAACTTGGCCAATCTGTCTTCACTCTTCCAGTAATCCCATTTATTCATCTGCTTATAATTTGGGACTTCTGGCAACACTGAATCATAATTAGAGAAATAGTATTCAAAACTATCTCTCTCATAAAATATACTAAGCAATAAGCTACATGTAATGCCATATGTCAGAGGGAGGTGATGATAGCGAATTCCTTCATCTACAGACGCAGGCAACTGCATGCAGACGTAGCAATCCTTAACCTCCATGGCATCCACGTATTCATACAAAAGTTTAGCATAAGCATTTGACCTAAAGTCTCCTTGGGACTCGTCTACATGTAACCTGCGGGCTTCTGCAGCCAATAACGCTTTCTCTTGAGTGTTTTCCCTTTTCTCACCTGCAACAGTAGGTGTAAGCGTTCCTGCAGAACTCACATCAATTACCTTTACTTCTTCTTCATGTCCCTTTACATAAGAAATGGTTACCACTAAAGCTATTAATAATATCACTCCTACTATTAGTGTACCTATTATACATTTAGCTCTGCGGTTCGGGGTGCCGGCCTCCATTTCGTCAGACTATATAGTTCTCTCTTTATCTCCGCAAAAAGTTCTTTTCCTCTCGTTCCTTTACAGTCTCTTTTCAATCCTTTTTGTCTTTAGAATCCACACAGTTGGAGGCTGACAACCTTCTTCGCAAAAGTCCTTTAACAGTTCAAAAAGACAACCCTAGCCCTTCTCCATCAACTCAAGGGATTCCCTAAAATTCTCTGCTTCCTGGGCGCTAGGTAATCTTCTTTTTCTGCTTGCTTTATTTACAAAGTCCTTTAACAATCGACTATCAGATTTGTGGTTGCAGCTTCAATAGCATAGTTCAATATTTCCAAGCGAAGAGTGTGCTCTTCATGTGCTGTTATCGTTGTACCAAAGTCGGGGAATTGCAATTCTGTAAGAAACATGTGCTTTAACTTGCTGAGGCGGGGAGGTCTGGGGAGCACGAATGTTAGTGACCCTTCTTGTTCGACACCGGGTACCAACAATCGTATTTCCACGGTGATAATGGGCTCAGAACTGGACACCACCACCGCTCGGATCCTCCCTGTCTCCGGTTTCACAGACATTTGTCGCCAGATATGTCCACTCAGGTGTGGAGTATCTTCTGTTAGGCACACGCACTCTTCTTGACCTTCTTCGGTCCGGTGCTTCAGCGCCCTGAGCACCTTCTTCTGGGTCTGAGTCTTCTGATATCGGAGGAAGGGTTAACTCTGGAGTTGACCTCAGGCTAGAGCTCCTTCTTTGCGGCCAATTAGCTTCTCCACGTGCCCTTCTACTCCTTCTCCTTCTGGTCTGTTCTCGCTCTCCTTCAGACCTGTCAGGGTCAGACTCGTACTCCCAGCTATTTTCTCCTTCTGTAGCGTCTTCTGTTTCGCTGTTGTACTGACCGTCCTCAGCTTGGTCAGACTCGTTCCCTGCTTCCGCTGGCACCTCTACAGCTTGGCTAGCCCCCTCTATGGCTTCTTGGTCCTCAGCTGGACGTCCATCCGAGAGAGGAGCTGTTTCCAGAGGTGCTGGAACCCTTTTCGTATGTGACGCGTGGATCCAATTGGGCAGGCCTCCCACCTTTACAGCTGTGTTGGTGATCAGGATGACCTGGTAGGGCCCACGCCAACGAATATCCAAGCAGCTTCTTCTCACATGTTTCTTCACCAGGACCCAGTCCCCAGGATACAGGTCATGGCACGGGCCCTGGCACGCTGGAACCTCTGCAGCCTGCACCTGAAGGGACACAGAACGCATGGCGTCAGACAGCCCCTTACAATAGTCCAGGATCATATCATCTGTGATATTTAACAATGCAGTAGCTGGAATAGATGGCAGCCTCATTGCTCTCCCCATTAACACTTCATGTGGTGACAACCCTGTTCTTCTGTCTGGGGTACTACGAAGGCTCATGAGGACTAATGGCAGGGCATCAGGCCAACTCAGGGTCGTTGAGGAACAGACTTTAGCTATTCTGGACTTGATCGTTCCATTGATCTGTTCCACAATTCCTGAGGCTTCTGGTCGGTAACTGCAATGGAGCTTTTGGTCAATATTCAGTGCTACACAGATCATCTTCACAAGCTCGCTGTTAAAATGTGTTCCCCTATCTGATTCCAAAAAGGCCGGCACCCCGAAACGAGGGATAAGTTCTCTAAGCAGTAACTTAGCCACTGTGAGGGTGTCGCACCTACGTGTAGGATATGCCTCAACCCATCTGGAGAACACACAAACAACCACCAGGACATAGCGAAGGCGGTTGCATCTTGGCATTTCAATGAAATCTATCTGCATTCTATTGAATGGACCTCCAGACCTTCCTATGTGACTTAGTGCAACTGGTGTTCTTTTTCCTACGTTCAGCTGCTGGCAGGTCACACAACGCTGGCACACTGCTTCTGCTGCTATTCTAAACTTAGGATTGTACCAAGTCTGTCTAAACACTCTCAGCATAGCATCTCTCCCTAAGTGTACTGGACCATGTATGAGTCTAGCCATTGGACTCACCATCTCATTGGGCAACACTGCTCTGCCGTCTGCTGAGACCCAAAAATGGGTCTCACCCATTACACATCCTGCCTTTTCCCATGTTTCTTTTTCTGAATCAGGAGCATTTTCTTGCATGGTTGACAATTCATCCCAAGTATCAACAGTTTCCAGTATCATGGCTAATTCAGTTCTTACATTTATTCCACCCACATCCACCTCTGTGAAAGAGTAACCTTGTTCTGCGCAATACCGCGCAACTTCATCAGCATATCTATTGCCTTTCGAAACAAAGTCCTCATTTTTGGTATGTGCGATGCACTTTACAACTGCGATACTTGCTGGACATTGCAATGCTTCTAACAACAAGCGCACAAACTCTCCATTGCGAATGGGAGAGCCTGAAGAAGTCATGAACCCTCTTTGAGACCATAACTGCCCGTAATCATGAACTACCCCAAACCCGTATTGGCTGTCGGTGTAGATGGTGACTCGAATTTGATTGCCTGCTAAGCAAGCACGTGTCAGGGCAATAATCTCGGCTACCTGAGCGGAGTTTACTCCTTCCAGGCACCCTGCTTCCACAACTCCTTCAATTGTACAAACAGCATACGCTGCTCTCAACTGCCCAACTTCGTCTCTTACACATGAGCCATCGACAAAGAAAACTTCGTCTGGGTCGGTCAGTGGCTCATCTACGATGTCGGGTCTGGGTTTGGTGCATAGTTCAGTCACATCGAGACAGTCATGGTCTGTATATTCATCATCATCATCAATATCATTTGGAAGTGGCATTAAGGTAGCAGGGTTCAAAACAGAGCATCTCTTGAGGGTCACGTTCTCTGCAGCAAGAATAACTTGCTCATAGCGCGTGAGCCTGCTGTTGGTCAGATGCTGTGTTTTGGTCCTGGTCATCAACAGTTCAACAGAATGTGGCACGCACACCTCTAACGGGTGCCCCATGACGATATTTTCACATCTCTCAATGCTGACACCCGTTGCAGCAACGGATTTGAGACATCCGGGCAACGCTGCGGCTACTGGGTCTAAAGTAGCCGAGAAATAAGCAACTGGTCTACGGGCATTCCCATGGATTTGGACCAACACAGACAACGCGCAACCTTCTCTCTCACAACAGTAAAGAAAAAATTGTTTATTGTAATCAGGCATTCCCAATGCCGGAGCACGACACAGGTCCTCTCGCAACTGTAGGAACGCCATCAAACAGTCTTTGTCCCATGGTACCGGATCACTCACCTCCTTGTGCGTCAGTTTTTGCAAAGGTTTTGCTTTCAGTGAAAAGTTCACGATCCACTGTCGGCAATAACCCACCATCCCTAGGAACATCCTGACCTCTCTCTGGGTCTGAGGCGCATTCATTTTCATGATCGCCTCTATCCTGTCTGGTGACACTTTTCGTTTGCCTTTCTCAATTCTGTGTCCCAAGTACTGCACTTCTGTCAGGCAGTACTGCAATTTTCCCGGGGATACCTTATGCCCATTGGCAGCTAGGTGATTTAACAAAGCAATGGAGTCTTCCCTGCAAGCTTCTTCTGTTTCTGACGCCACAAGGAGGTCGTCTATGTACTGGACCAGAACTGACTTCTGGGGCAGCACTAGACTTTCAAGATTTTTCTTCAAAAGCTGGTTAAAGATCGATGGGCTCTCTGTATACCCCTGAGGGATACGACACCATGTTAGGACGCGATTTTCCAGCTTAAATGCGAAAAGAAAATGGCTATCTTCGTCCAAAGGGATCGAAAAGAAAGCCTGGCAAAGATCGATCACAGTGAACCACTCTGCTTGGAATGGAATCTGAAACAGTATCACTGATGGATTCGGTACCACTGGACAACATGAAACGACTATGTTATTAATCTTTCGAAGGTCCTGCACTATCCGAAATTTCCCATTTGGTTTCTGTAGACCCATAATCGGGGAGTTGCATGGACTACCCACGATTTCTTTCAGTATTCCCTGTTTAATCATGGACTCGATCACGGGTTTTATGCCTGCAATCGTTTCTGGAGTCAATTTGTATTGGGGTGTTCTTGGGAACTCAGCATGCGGTTTCACTACAATTTTCACTGGGTCCACCCCTTTGACCAATCCAATCTCTTCCCCAGTGAAATCCCATACTTCTGGTGCCACTGTCTCTCTCAAGTCCCAGGGGAGCTCGTCTACTGTCAAAGTAGGGTACAGCTCCACGCATATTCTAGAGTTTGCGACTTTGAAATCTGCATCATCATCATTTGTCAGTACCTCCACTCCCTGCGGTGTACAGTATATAGTACAATTTAATTTACACAACAGGTCTCTTCCTAGCAGACACACAGGACTTGAATCGCAAACCACAAACTGGTGCTCATCGCTGTACTTCCCTATTTTCACCTGCACCGGTTCTGTCAATTGACTGGTTATTCTCCTGTTTGCGACCCCTACCACCTGTATGGTCTCTCCAGACATGGGCAGGTCTGGAACTGCAGCTGATCTGATCGTGGATCTAGTGGCTCCTGTGTCCACCAGAAATGTCGTAGGGCACCCTGCTACTTCTGCTTCCACATAGGGTCCCCTCTGATCTACCTCTAAGGCTGCCCCGAGGGTGCAGTCTTCTCTTTCCACTCTCTGTCCGGTTAATGGGTCCACATAATAGCATTCTTCCCCTTCCACAAACAGGGGCATTTGTCTATAGGTCTTACCCATACTCCCTACTCGAGGAGGTTGCGGGAACTGGGCTCGGGGAGGAGCCCCCCCCCCTTTGAGCACCTTTCCTTGGTATTGCGTCGCCCCTCTCATAGGTGCGCTCTGGACCTCTTCCTCCTCTATCTCTTGCTCTCCTATCTCTACATTGTAAGGGCACTCGCGTTTCCAATGCCCCAGCTCGTTGCACTGGTGGCACCTAGTCGTTTTCTTCAAGGTAGCTATGTCCACTCTGGGTCTAAAGGTAGTACTCTCCTCATTACCCTTGTTCTGACTGTACTGCTTCTTACCTCCTGTACCTGTCCCTTGCTGCTGTTGTTGCGGTCCCCCCTTTCCTGCTGTCTGCAATTGTACCACCATCAGCTTTTCTTTTAGTTTCTTAGCCTTGGAGTCTACCTCATCACAGCAGTACCTGGCATATCTCAGTATTTCATCTAGGGGTTTACTTTGCCAACAAATCGAGTGTTGCTGAATCATTAAACTAATATCCGGTCTCAGTCCCAGGACGAACTTGGACACGAATTGCCCTATGTCTTTTGGATCCATTACATCCAAGCCGCTATACTGTTTAAATGCCTTCAGCAATCTCTCGTAATATTCATGAACTGTCTCTTTGGGTTCCTGTCTTGTTCGATCTATTCTGACCCAATCTATGTCTTGCATTGGCACCTTCTCTTTCAGCCAAGTCATCACTCTCTCGAATTTTGCCATCACAATCTCAGACGGCCCATTAGTCTTGGCATCTCTCTCTGGCTCCGTTGTGGGCCACTCAGCGCTAACCTTACATGCTGTCCACAGGTCTCCAGGTACTACAATGTCGAACAGCGTGTTCAGATCTATCCAAAGGACCTTGGAGATTTTTACAAATCTCTCCACTTGCTTGTACCACTCCACAGGGTTCTCTCGTAACTTGGGGAAAGAGGTGGTAAAAGCAGCTAAATCTCCCCTACTCCAAGGGACATGTACATAGTTCCCATTTGCCACTTCACGCAAAGGGTAAGCTTCTATTCCCTGCTGTCCTGGTGTCATACCAATCATGCTTCTCCTGCCGGTCCCTTTCTTGGACCACCTCTCTTCCCACTTATCTAGTGCCCTCCATGTCCTTATTCCAGTAATCAGTTCCCTTATGTGTGTTTTCAGCCCAATCGTTCTCCTCTCATCTAGATCTCGATCTGAGTAATGTAGCCTGTGGTTACCCTGTAATGCTTTGGTTCTTGACAAGTCCACCATATATTTGCCTGCTAGTTCGACTAACTTCTCATGGACTGCTCTCGCCTTTCGTGTGATGTCCTTTGCCATATACAGTATTTCATCCTGTTCATACATTTCCATTCTTTCTAAAGGCAGGGTACCATCTACCATGTCATCCAGATCTGACCTTAAACTGGAGACATCGAGTCTTTTGGCTTTTATCTCAGCTCGCAATATGTCTTTCGAAGGGGGTTCACTGGTCTCCCTACCATCCCAACTTCGAGCTCTGCGTTTGGGCTCGGGAGAGTTAATGGGTGGTCTCCCTCGCTCCCATCTCTCCAGGTCCCATGCTCGGCCATCCGATCTAGGAAGGTGATGGAACACGGGCCTGTTACCCCCACTCTCTCTCTGCCCACTCTCTTCTTCTTCCCTCCTCTCACCGCACATCTCTCTGTTATTTTCCCTCTGGTCGCTACACTCCCTTTGCCTCGTATCGCTCAGTATCCGATACGATCCTTCCTGGTTCCCCATATTCCCTGGGCTGCGCTCATTGCCGTCATCACAGGGACTATGGTGCGACCTCTCACAACTCCCATTCAGTTCTCTGGTGCCGGGCACACAGTGTGGACATTTAAAGCTGTTTCTGTACTCTTGTGCTCTCCTCTCCCCTTCACTGAGTATTGGGCGCGCCACCCCTTCACTCCCGGGGCCCCCGTTTTCCAGGTCTGTTCTACCTCCATTCCGGGCCCAATGGGTGACTCCCCTACTCCCTCTACAGTCCCACTCCGGGCTACTCTCCCCAGCCCCGCAGTGAGTCCGAGCTCGGCTGTCCTGACTTTCCCTTTCTGCTTCTGCAGCATTGATGCACTTTTGAGCCTTCACTGCCTCATCCCACTGCTTCATGTACTCATTTAGCTCTTGAAAGGATTTTCGTCCAGATCCCCTCAGATCCATTGGCCATCTGGGGCCCCCAGGATCTCCCCCTGGGTCCCCTGCTGTGTGCTTCGGGGTGCTCCACTCTCTGGGTATCGGCATCTGACTTGGGGAATTAGTGGTATCGTTCCTCCTTGCCTGCTCTGCTCTTTCTCTGTCTTTCCGTTTCCGTTCTTCCCCTCTTGCTCTCTCTTGGTCATATATCGATATTATAGGACCTATGGTAACAGGTACCTGTAGTGCATCTGGTAATGGGTAGGATGTGGCGCTTTCCGTTTCCGGCGCTCTTTGTACCACAAACCTACCGACTACCTGTTGCACCTGACTAGGCTGGAGCAACTCTTTCTTTGGCTCAGGATCCCACTCTGAACTGGGAAGCGGTCTATGCTCTCCTGCATTGCCCCCCTTTGCTCCTTCAGTATTCTCGACCTCTCCCCCTGCTCTATTATACGGGGGTGGCCTGTCTGTCAGTAATCTGTTTATCAAGCTATCCTCTGTTTCGCTCTCATCATCTTCTTCTAGGGGACTTTTATTTACTGGCGCCTCTAACACTGGGTACAGTTTATTTATTTCCAAATTATGCACTCTCCATCTTTTAGCATCTGCATCCCACCTGGCATCCTGCACTGCCCTTACCGAGCGTTTCACCCTTTCTTGTCGTCTGTTCATATTCCTTTCATGCGCTGCCCTAAGCCAGGCATCAAGGGCTTCGAACTGGGTTGGTCTAGGCAAGGGTCTAATTGAGGTCATGACTGATTTTAATCGATGTAACACCTCTAATCTGAACGTCCCGTACTTCGGGAACGTCAGTTCCTCGTTTCCTTCAGTAATCTTACTCCACTCTGATATCCACAGGATCGTATGCAACCCAACATTTACTGCCATGTAACGAGCTGGCGTACCCTCCGGCGGGGCTTCTTCCCCTTCATACGATCCCCGCTTCTCTTTCTTAAACATCGCTTTCAACCATTTAAAGCACTTCATAATTATGCGCACAAAATCCAGCCTCGCTACTCTGTTTACTTCCTGATGACAATCCACCAATCCTGTCGCGGCTTTGCTAGCTTGGCCTATCACAGCGCGGTCTTTCTCCTGTCGGCCAATCACGTCGCGACCCTGTGTGACGTGTTCGCTAGCTGGCCTATCACAGCGCGGTCTTTCTCCGGTCAGCCAATCTCTGCGCGACACCACCTGACGTCTCTTTTCTCCGCTTCGCAGCAGCACCCCTCCTTTCTCAACTCGTCTCCCGGTTATGCATGCGTCCCATTCATACACCGAAAAATGACTACTTCCGACCAAGCGGTCACTTCTCTCGACTGTACGTCCACAGTCTATCTGTAATTGTCAACACAACTGACGAGATGTCTATCGTCTCTCTGATAGGTTGCTTACACACACAGTAACTTCCGACCAGCGTCCGTTACTCACGCACTCACTCTTACGTTCCCCCTATCTCGGTCTCTTGGGTGATCAATGGTACCTCATGACCCCCTTCACACTAGTTGACAATTACTCTGGGTGTCCGATACACCCGAACCACTTAAGCTCTCCTTGAACTTAAGATTTCCACCGGTTGCGCGCGCTCACAACCTGTTCCACAGTCACTCTACAGACATTCAACTCCGCCAGACATTACAACATAGATACAATACAAAAACACCGCAATCTAACACGCATAACCCTTTATACTCACTCTCGACCGATACTGCTGCTTTTTCTGTCTCACGTCATCCGGATCTTCCTCTGCGGGCTGTTCTTCCGATCATCGATTTCTAGGGGCCTTGGGGTAAGCTAACCTGGCCTAGGTCACCGTCCTCAAGAAGGCAACCATCCTCTATAGCTACCAACTGAAAGGGCGAGATTTTGATCGATACCTTATATCTATTGATCCAAACCTCGATCTGGTCGACTGAACCTTTATTGCCTGTCTGTAAGGAAAGAAAGTGCACCTATTTCCAAGTTAGTTCACCCAAGAAAGGACTCTACTCTCAAAGATCACGGACAACTTCTAGTTTTCAAAAGTTTATTGTAAAGATATAATGAGCTGCAAATACAGGCATCTCAGAATGAGATTCACGAGATACACAGGTCCAATTACATACATGTGCTCTCGAAAAGCCCTCAGACGAGCGACAGAAATCACTAACACAAGTTCTAAAAATAGCAAAGCTATCAGCATAGACGCATATCTCTCCTTCATTTAGGTTGGAGGAAAAAACACACAGGTTAGGCGTCCCTACCCTGTTCTAGATGGTATCCCTACTTAACCAAATCCCAACCTAACAAAGGTGTCAGCAGTGAATGACCCCCAAGGGAAGTCACTCACTCTAAGTCTCTTGGTGAAAACCTAAAGTTCTCCAGTCATGACCCCTCTCTGCCTACCCATCCACTCTCTTAGGGGTCCTCAGGTCTCTGCTCTAACTCCACCCAGGGGTGCTGTCCCTAATACAAAACAGTCATCAACATTTGAGACGCCCCTTGCGAAACGCCTCTCACGTGGTGCAACTTCAGGCTTTTTCCATGATGCTTTGTATTGGGCCTCAGATGTTAGAGTTGACCTTGCTTCTCAGACTCTTCTCCGGCCCGCTGATACCCCTTAAACATTCCAGAACCCTCCTCCATGTCTGGGCCGTCTACTTGAACAGACCTCTATTCATTCATTTATAATTGGATCCCCCCTTTCCTGTTGCAGACAGATATCTGCCGCCAAGAACCCAACTCTCATAGACTTCTAAAAAGGCTTGCAACATTTCTCAGCCCAGACATGTACGTGTAAATCAATGCTAAAACATTTTAGGCCTACAATATTTCTCATTATGATTATAGCATTCAACTTCTTCATTTAATTAAAGCATGTTAAAACTCTTATTCTATTATTCAGTAAACATTACTATAAATCATGGCCCATTAATGCAATGACCAAAAACGTTAAAACAATCTGTGTCGTGAAAAGAAACACCTTCCCTTTTAGCTCCAGCTCTGGCCCTGAGGCCTACCACGTTCTGCTCTTAACCACATACCACCTTATGTTTTAGCAGCTTCACGACATGGATTCAAAATAATCACATCTAATAAAGTCATATAATGTCACACATTTCTGTATTAGTTCCACTTCTACTTAAATCTCTATATTAGCTATACATTTAGAATATAATTTCAGATACTATTAGCACTCATGGCATTTCTCTTCATGAATTATGCTTACTACAGATAAGTGTGATGTACTCATACATTTATCAGTTTGCGCTCTCTCACTGCCAGTAGGAACCAGGCATCTTGTAAATGTCCAAGGAATGTAAAATATCCATGGTTGGGATTTTGTATTAATGTGTAAAGAAAGGTCAGATGTCTGCCATGGATTCGCACCCATCCAGCACTCTGAATGGGTGCTGCATGGAATTTCATGGACCCTGTACCTTGTGGAGCTGCGATACTGCTGGCCTACCCCATATCTGCATGATACTCCTTAAGCTGGCCCATTCACCCATACCGTTCAAGAGGGAAGAGGGTTCTTGTGAGACCGTCCACTTTGCTTTTTCACAATTTAACCTTTTGTGCTGAACTTGCATTCACAGAAAGTGTGTTAGTTCTTATCACAACAGTATTACATAAATATACGCATTCATCCAACGTGCATTCACTCATTCACATTTTTACTCACTGATGTAGAGCTTACTGAGAGGGCTTGCGCTGACATCTAAGCATTGTGAAAGTTATGTAGGCCACACATGGGAGGCCCGGCAGGAGTGAGAGATACATTGCATAGCACCTGCACTCCTACTGCCCTTTAGAGACTGCGCCAGCACCGCAACCAACACTGAACCAGCGACAGAGAAGGTGCATGGCATGACATGGAACCTGGCAGTGTGGCACAAAGCATTTAAAGGGGCCAACACAAATACAGTGGCCAAGCCCAAAAATCAGTGGTATGCAGTTAGTTTTCAGAGCCTACAGGGACACAAGAGACAACGAAGCTGCGATGTAGTCACCCCACACAGTGATTGCTCCTGAAATACTGCCTGTACCTGCCTAAAATGACGGCCGCAACAAACCCTCCTGAGTCTCTCCTGTCCTTATCTCCCTCCTCCCCTACCCCCTACCCCTCTCCGCTCTACTCTTCTCAACTTTCCTGCTACTGACCTTTGCCCTCACCTGTCCTGGCCCTTAGTTACCACCCTGTGTATCTGTGAATTTTACCTCGTCAATTGAGATCTAGCTGTTTTGTCTGATGCCCGGTGGAGCGACCTGGTTTAGCTATAGGGGAGACAGGCCGGGGATTCCCTCCTTGGACGTCACCTACCCAGTCGGTCTTTAGACAGACTTCCTTTTGTCTCTCCTGTCGTCTCTTCCCGCATCCTCCCTCTATTTATGTCTCTCCTTCTCTCCTCTCTCAATGTATTGAGACTGAACTATTTTGTCTAATGCCCGATGGAGCTACCTGGTTTAGCTATAGGGGAGACAGGCCGGGGATTCCCTCCTTGGACGTCACCTACCCAGTCGGTCTTTAGATAGACTTCCTTTCGTCTCTCCTGTCGTCTCTTCCCGCATCCTCCCTCTATTCATGTCTCTCCTTCTCTCCTCTCTCAATGTATTGAGACTGAACTATTTTGTCTGATGCCCGATGGAGCTACCTGGTTTAGCTATAGGGGAGATGGGCCGTGGATTCCCTCCTTGGTCGTCACCTACACAGTCGGTCTTTAGACAGACTTCCTTTCGTCTCTCCTTGTTGTCTCTTCCCTTATCCTCCCTTTCTCACCTCTCCTGCCCCTCCACTACTTTTCTCTCTCCTTTCTCTCCTCTCCTAATTGTATTGCCTATTTTTTGATGTATTATGTAATTGTTGATTTTTTCTGTTACATTATTGATTCTCATGTAAAGTGCTCTGATACCTTCGGGTCTAGCCAGCGCTATATAAAACTCTTTAAATAAAATAAATACATAAATGCTGTACTCATTCAATTTGATACGCCCACCTATTCATTCCTGTACTTGCTCATTCACTTCTGCTCTCATTCACTCCTGCACAGTCACACATTCACTCCACCACACCTATTAATTGCTGTTTGCATTCTCTACACTCACACCATACACCCTGCATTCCCTGCCACAATCATTCACTCTGGTGCACTCATGAATTCCCTGCTGCACTCAGTAATGCCTGCACACTCATTAATCCCTGAATGTATTCACTCATCCAGACTAGCACATCTCTCTCTGCAGACGGGTCAGGTTCCACACAGGTGGAAAAGGGCAAAAATTCTACCCTTATTAAAAAAATCAACATTGGACCCAGAGTTAGCCTCTCAATTATAGGTCAATATCTCTGCTTCCTTTCTTTTCTATGGCCCTGGAAAAAGTGGTGAATCATGCCACCACAGCATTTGTCGAAACTAATTCATTACTCCACCAGAGTCAGTCTGGATTTAGGACAAATTTCAGCACTGAGACAGCACTGCTGGAAGTATCAGAAGCCATAAAGGATGTTGTGGATAGGGGTGGCAAGGCAGTACTGATATTGCTGGACTTATCTGTGGCTTTGGATACCGTCCCCCATGACTGACTCCTGCTGAGACTTCGAGAGTGTGGTTTTGGGGGTACGGTATTTAACTGGTTTGCCTCCTTTTTAAAGGATCGCTAGCAAACAGTGTGGTCTCCACCTTTTGCTGCCCCTATCCTTCAGGGCTCTATTTTGAACCCCACCATTTTTAATATATATATGACACCCTTAGTGACTCTTGCCGAGGGCCATGGAGCAAAAATTGTATTGTATGCCGACGATACGCTGTTGCTCTTTACCTGCAATAAAGATACAGATTTTATTGGAGACATGATTAACAGCTGCCTAACAGAAGTGTTCTCCTGGCTCCAGTGTAACCAGCTTAAATGTAATCCTGAAAAGTCGGAGATCATCTTCTTTGGCCATCCCCCAAGTAATGCCTGGCGTAACTGGTGGCCAGCGGACATGTCCCCCAACTTTAACTTCCGTAAAGACAGTGAAAAATCTAGGGGTGAAGTTGGATGAGAATCTCTCCATGCAGGCTGAGATCCAGGCAGTGGCCGGATCCTGCTGTGGCATGCTGAAGATGCTAAAGCAGGTTCTGCCTCTCCTGACGATCACCCACAGAAAACGGTGGTCCAAGCACTAATAGTCTCCAGGTTGGACTACATGAATGTACTATACCTAGGGTTGCCCGAGTATCTATTGGAAAGGCTGCAGGTGGCCCAGCATGCAGCAGCCAGGGCAATACTCATGCTTGGCCCCAGAGCACAGATGTCCACACAGCTGAAATCCCTGCATTGACTCCCAGTCCGCAAGAGGATCCATTTTAAGGCCATGGTTCTGGCTTTTAAGGTTCTCCATGGCATAGGTGCCGGGTACATTGTGAAGATGGTCTAATTCTATTTCCCTCACCGCACACGAAGGTCCTCAGCACTTCAGTTGGCACAAACCCCCAAATACCACTGAGCGCGGATTGGGGGACGCTCCTTCCAGGTTCAAGTGGCGCAATTGTGGAACAATCTGCTGGTGGAATTATGACTGATGCAGGATCTACTTGCATTCAGGAAATCACTGAAAACCTGGTTGTTCCAGCTATAATACTCAATTTGGTGGTCATAGCGCACAGCCAATGTTGTCACCCTGCCTCACCCGCCGGGACACTCAATTGAGTAGCTGCGCGCTTTACAAATATCCATTTAACATAACACATTCATCCCGGCACTTACTCAGTGTTACATTCACTTCTGCCTGGCCCTTGGGGATGCCTCATGTCCTGTAGCCCTGGGTGCAGCCCACTAGCGCTTTTCCAATTTCTGCCTGCCCTATAATTACTTCTTCCATTTCATCAAACCAGAAGGCGCCCCCTGCCCCCACCATGCCGCCACGTAGTCATAAGGAAACATTTACTTTACAGCCACCAAGCATATTTAGACAGGAGCACCCGTCTGCACCAAGGCTCGGACTTTCCTCCTCGCTGCTCCATTTTCAGGCCTTTCTTCCTTTCCAATGCTTTCTTTACTGCCGCCTCCTTCTCACCCTTCAGGAGCTCTGTTCTCTTCTCATTAAATTTTCCTTCCTTTTTCATTTCTTTCTCGTTCTATCCTTTCACCCGCTTTCTTTATCTTTCCTTAATTACTTCTTCATTCATATCTCTCATTTCCGTCATTCTTGCGCTTTGTTTTCAATCTTTTCTCAAATTTTTCTTCTTTCAGATGACATAACGTCCTTTTCACCCATATTTTACTACTAAACAGACAGTCACAAATGCAGTCTTGCAGGAACTAGGGGCATGATTTGAATGGTGCAGCAGGTGCAGAGGTACCGGGGTCAAAAGTTTTCTGAACTCCTCGATACACATAATATTGCTATTACATCAATTAATTCTATTATTTCTCTCTCTCATTTCATTTTCTCAAAAAAGTTCTATTACGTACCCGCACTATACCACTAGTAACAGCACAATATATTGCCTTTTTGCCCATAAACAGGTCATAACACTTTAACAGACTTTCTGTAACTCCTATTGTACAACTACTCAGCAAGCTGCAACTTAAAACAAAAACAGCTTATTATTAATCACATAGCCGAAACCAAATGCATTTACCAGTGCTTGTTCTGATTGGATTCATACTGGTCTCCTTACCGCATGCCAACCTCATTACAGTTACTCTTGACCCCTGTGATCCCTAGAACCATCGGACCAGTTAAATAAAAGAGAAATAGACGACTAATATTGAGATTATGATGAACTATATTTCTCAGTTTAAAGAAGTACATCTCTAGTGCCACGTGCAATATTTTCATCCATTCTGCTGCCGGGGGAATATTAGCTGCGAGATGTACTTTCACGAAGATTATAGAGTGGGCTGTTTCCTTGGGGGATAACCCTGCAGGCGCTCGCAGGAAACGAGAGTGCCCTTCAGAGACCGGAGCTCACAAAAGCCTGGGCTCAATTTTCACCTCCAAAGTGTCACATTGGAGAATCAGCGGGTGCAAAACTGATCAGCAGAGCACACTGTCTGGCAGCAGACGGAAAGCAGTGTGCAGGAAGCCATCCTCCAGAGTCGCCCCCCTGCACCCTCCCCCACACTGATTGCACTACATCTCGCACTGCTGGAGGGGGCAGCCCTCCCGGGCCCTTCAGTTCGGATCTTTGATCCAGGGCTGGGCCGCTCTAAATGTAAAGAGACTGGGCCTGTCCCCGTTCTCAGAAGCACACGTGCCATTCCCTCACGCATCAGACCTGAAGCAGCCTACAAGGCCAAGAATCCTGAGAGCTCTTCGTGTATCACTCGCTGGAACTGTAATATTACACTGAAGCCCCCCCTGATCTCTCTATGCAAATACATATGCTAAGTATTAAACAGTGTGCAACCCTGGGCTATTCTACCCAGCCACTAGGGTTCATAAAGTGACTTTTATGTGATCCTGAACACAGTTTTACTTGTAACGTGGTTGAGAGAGTTAAACACAAGATCGGCGAGTGTCAACTTCCATTGGGTTGTCAGGATCCACATAATCCATTGCAGCAAAAAACTCTCCAAGTGCAAAACTTTACCAACGCTGTTACCATAAAACAAAGGCAGCCATTAGCTTCTGTGCCAAAATAATATCAAAGTAACCAAGCAGCCCTTTCTACTATTTCTAGCAGAACCTTAATACTAGCCAGTGCCATACCATTCTAAGAGGTCATTCACCGATTCTGGTTGAAAGAACTTGCCAGGATAGTCAGACATGTGATCTCTTATGAGAAATGCAACAGGTGAGGAGTTTCTGGTCTGCTTCGCTGGCCGAAGGCACTCCTGGTGATTGTGAGAGAGGGTACAGGAAGGTCTTCTAGCATGTTGTATTACGTATTAGAAACATAGGGGCATATTAGCAAGAACCTCGTTAAAATTATCGCCTTTTTAACGGCAGGAAACTGCCGCTAAAACTGTGATAAACGGCTTGGTAATATGCGTTATAGAATTCCAATAGAAGCCCAGGTTAGATGTGCAGGACATCTAACCTGGGCTTCTATTGGAATTCTATAACGCATATTAGTAAGCCCATTATCGCCATTTTAGCGGCAGTTTCATGCCGCTAAAACTGCGATAATTTTAACGAGGTTCTTGCTAATATGCTATCAGAAACAAATGGAGGAGTACCCCCGTGAGGCTATAGTAAAATGAGCATCGGAAATCAATTGTATTGTGGTGCACGTAGTGCCCACCCAACCAAGGACAGCAGTAGTCCTTTAAGGAGACCCCTCACTCACCAACCTGGTTGGTCACATGCTTCATCATCGGGGTCCCACCCCGAAGGCCGAGTGCCAACAGGGTGTGCTGCGACACCTGCTTACAGTGGAGCGGGTATTTTTCTTTTTATATGTGCAGTGAGTGATTTTAAAAGGTGTCCAATGCTACTCGTTCCTGGACTTTATTCCGGAGTGACTGAACACTGAGTATAACATTTGTAACACCTTTGTCAAATTAGGTAGGCTGCGGTGTTTGAGACGTATGGTGTGTTAAAAAAGGAACATGTGTTATGTGATTAAAATATAGGTCTACATGTTTCAACCCTGTTAATATTATCGGTTTTCGTCAGGACCAAGGTGAAAGATCTGGGTAGTGCACACACGCTAAGGCGTGCCCTGCCCTCTATCAATGTGTAAGCAGGAACCACAAAATTGTGGTTCACACAAAAAGAAATAAAGCGGTCTTCTTTCCGGGTCTGGAAAAAAACCTGCAAAATAAAAGTTTTAGGAAAGGGGGTTGGGACCACAATAACAAACGACAAACAGGTTGTCATACAATTAACAGACAAACATGCAAGAACGGGCTCTACAAGGTGACAACCAGACTGAGAGTGTCAAAGTCATGGAAGTCCCTCTCACTATATGCACAGAGGGCCGTGCGTGATCGAGTGACCCGCACTAGTTGCACATTTCCCATAGTGTGCATACGTGTTTGTAAAAACAATACATCCCATTCATATAAATAATACAAACTATTATCTAGTGATGAGGGACGAGGGTGAAACAAATGATCACGTGTCAGGGCAAAAGAGTGGCCCACACAACTGTAAATATACACCTTAAAACCACCTTAAACAATCTTGCGATAAATAGGGAATGAAAACTATGTGCTGGTCAGATTTTGTCAACGTGCAGTCCGTGGACCACACACAACATCACACGTATTCTCATATCATTAGGAGCAGGTTTACTCAGAGTAAAGAAACTATTTGCTTCATGGGCGTCCCGGTTCCAAAGGCGGATCGCTCACGTAATCTGTTTTGTCGGAAGGCAAAGGATAGAATCAAAATCGGAGTGCCGTACTCGTGTGTGAGTAGTCGCCAACACGACACCGCAAACTTACTTGTGGCAGGATCCTGGAGGTCTATTAACTACTTGGTAACCATCATTGAGCCCCGCTGGTAGTGACCGGCGATAAGCGTATGCGCTGTTAATAACGCGAATACTCGACTTCCGGGATTCAGCCAAAGAAGGGACACGTGGGACCCGGCAGCCAATGGGATTAGGCCGCAGTGGGAACACGTGGGACCCAACAGCCAATGGCGCTTGATGTCAGCTGACACGGCACGAAGGCCGTGGGTAGTCATGGTAACGTTGCTTATACTGTTATCGATCTTCAATAAAGTTTTGACAGCGAGTTGTGAATGTGGATTTACAAAATGATCAGGACAGTTAGTGCACCACTGATGATCATTGATGTAAATAAGGGCCCATAAACGTTAAATAATGTTCGGGAGGGACCAACACGGAGTGTATTAAGCAGATCAGGAGGTTACTGGTAAAGCTAGGTATATTCTGGCACAGGGGGTGCCAAGAGTACATAAGGCAGCTATGATCATGAGTGCTGCCAGTCTATTAAGGTTCACCTGAACACCCTGTATCTGGGATCTAGGTGATGATACAGAGAAAAAACGAAAAAGTCGGGACTGATTGTTAGGAGGCCTATTTGGTAGAGTTCACATGCAGATGGACATTCATCCCATGATGGAATTCCAGGGTATATTGTCGTTAAGACCAGTCTTGTGCGTGGAAATCCTATAAATCCATCTTTGTTCCTTTTCGAACAAGCGCTGGTTCTGATTGTTGCCGGGGGTGATTTGCTCTATAATGGTCCATCTCAGGTCGTCAGGAGAATGACCGGATGTGAGAAAATGCTCAGTTAATTTAGTCATGGATTTCTTCCACCTGATGCTGCTCCTGTGCTCGCAGATCCTGAGTTTTATTTTCCTACTGGTCATTCCTATGTACTGGAGGTTACACGGGCAGGTTATTCTGTATATGACGTTGTCACTATTACAATTCAAAAAAAGGGGTGGTGATGAACAGAGTGTCTGAATTAAGCAGACCACTCTTACCCAGTCCAAAGATCAGGGCTTGATCCATCACCGTTATTTAGCTCACTGCCCCATCCCAGCTCAGAACCTGGCTATATGCAAATTAGTCTGTCCCTGGCCCAGTGCATCATGGGAACAGGGCAGACCAAACTACCAAGCCAATTCTTCACCAGAAAGGATACAAGCTACCGGGGACCGGTTTCTGGCATTTCAGCCTCGTCGGCCCGGCTTGCTTGAATCCTGATGGAGCAGTGAGCAAGGGACTCATGTCTGAGTATACCCTGCCACACCTATAGTGGCCAAAAACTATTCAAAAAAAGGGGTGGTGATGAACAGAGTGTCTGAATTAAGCAGACCACTCTTACCCAGTCCAAAGATCAGGGCTTGATCCATCACCGTTATTTAGCTCACTGCCCCATCCCAGCTCAGAACCTGGCTCTGAAACGGTGATGGATCAAGCCCTGATCTTTAGACATGGGTAGGAGTGTTCTGCTTAATTCAGATACTCTGTCCATCACCACCCCCTTTTATGAATCGTAGCTAAAAAACGGTGATGGATCAAGCCCTGATCTTTTGACATGGGTAGGAGTGTTCTGCTTAATTCAGATACTCTGTCCATCACCACCCCCTTTTATGAATCGTTTTGGCCACCATACGTGTGGTAGGGTATACTCAGATGTGAGTCCCTTGCTCATTGCACCATTCCAGTAAAGAATTGGCTTGGTAGTTTGGTCTGCCCTGTTCCCATGATGCACTGGGCCAGGGTCAGACTAATTTGCATGTAGCCAGGTTCTGAGCTGGGATGGTGCAGTGAGCTAAAAAACGGTGATGGATCAAGCCCTGATCTTTTGACATGGGTAGGAGTGTTCTGCTTAATTCAGATACTCTGTCCATCACCACCCCCTTTTATGAATCGTTGTCACTATTACAGTTCGTTTGGCACCCGATGGTCCAAACCTTCCCGTGTTCCAATGCTAGTGTTTTAGTATTCATAGTTAGTGGACAAACGCTGCAGTTCCCACATTTGTAATGTCCAGTGACCTTAGGAAGGCCCCATGCATGGAGTACTGTTGTACTGTCCGAGTGGTTTTTAAATGGTCTAGTATTGACCACACTATCTTTAATATTCCTAGCCTTTCTAAATGTGAATAGTGGTTTTTCCCACTTCATTTTGCCTGTATTTAGAATAGACCAGTGTTTGTTTATGGCCTTGGTCGCCTGGTTTGACACAGTGCTATATGTGGTGTCGCACGTTGAAGGTGCCTTCCCGGTGATTTTCTCCACGTTCTCCAGTAATGCGTCTGGCGGGTGGTTGCTGGCACGTTTCTGGCATTTGTTGAGAATCTTGTCAGGATAACCTCGGTCTTGCAATTTGCGGGTTAGATCCTTGGCCTGTTCTTTATAGTCACTGGTCTTGCTACAGTTTCTACGGATTCTCAAAAACAGGCCGTAAGGGAGATTTTCTCGTAGGGGTCTCGGGTGAAAGCTCTCAAACCGTAGGAGATTGTTCTTGGCGGTTGGTTTGTAGTGTGTTATGGTTTCCAGACGGCCATTCTCATTGCTGATTTCGAGGTCAAGGAACACCATGCTTGAGCGGTCCTTCACACATGTGAACTTGAGATTCTTATCGCGGGAGTTGATCCATTCGTTGAAAGCAAGCAGAGTGTCTTCAGGTCCTTGCCAAATGGCTAGGACGTCGTCAATATACCATTTCCAAAATAGGATATGGGTACTGTACCCTTTCCTACAACTTTTATTTTGCAGGTTTTTTTCCAGACCCGGAAAGAAGACCGCTTTATTTCTTTTTGTGTGAACCACAATTTTGTGGTTCCTGCTTACACATTGATCGAGGGCAGGGCACGCCTTAGCGTGTGTGCACCACCCAGATCTTTCAGCTTGGTCCTGACGAAAACCGATAATATTAACATGGTTGAAACATGTAGACCTATATTTTAAGCACATAACACATGTGCCTTTTTTAACACACCATACGTCTCAAAAACCGCAGCTTACCTAATTAGACAAAGGTGTTACAAATGTTATACTCGGTGTTCAGTCACTCCGGAATAAAGTCCAGGAACGAGTAGCATTGGACACCTTTTAAAATCACTCACTTTTAAAATATCTCACTGCACATATAAAAAGAAAAATACCCGCTCCACTGTAATCAGGTGTCGCAGCACACCCTGTTGGCACTCGGCCTTCGGGGTGGGACCCCGATGATGAAGCATGTCACCAACCAGGTTGGTGAGTGAGGGGTCTTCTCAAAGGACTATTGCTGTCCTTGGTTGGGTGGGCACTATGTGCACCACAATACAATTGATTTCCGAGGCTCATTCTACTATAGCCTCACGGGGGTACTCCTCCATTTGTTTCTGATAGTATTTACTAGGGGACCAGGAGTTTCCTCCCTACCCATACTTAAACACCCTCTCTCTCTTTTTTATTTACAATAATCTTGCTAATATGCCCCATAGTTCTATAAGAATTGGATGCTACTATTGGAGAACATAGCTTTAACATGGTATGGTGCATGTTTCACAATAACATAAACATGACTTGCATCTGTCAAAAAAATTAACAATAACAGAACCACATATTTTAAAGATGTCCAACAGTCACAGATACACCTCCCAGTAATGGTTAACAATTGCATTACAACGAGTTTCGCTGGCTGCACTGCATTGCGACTAGTTGGTCTTTGGATCTTGACCAAGAGGTAAGGAGGGAGCAGGAGAGAGAATGAGGGGGTGGAGCAGAGTGTTGGAGGGAAAGGAAGAGGGAAGAGTGTGGGTAATCTAGGGGTAATGGTCCCAAAGACAGGATAGCAAAGAGATGGATTGAATTAGAAATCATGATACTTTGTTAGGTGAAATGCTGCAGAGTTATCCAGCGAAGTAAGTACTTTAACACTGGTGCCAAGTATGCGCGTATTCCACCTATGTCTCAGTCACTGAGTAGCAGATTATTAATTTTTAGGAGTTCACTTTCAATTTCTGGTCCTGGGCGGAGGTCTTACTAGAACCCATTTGTCACTGGCATCTCGTTGTCGAAAGATCGAGCCACCATCATAGTTTTTTTATGTTTTCATTTCACAGTCCCTGCTTACTTCTGAATTTAAAGTCCTCCTTGTAGTGTCTCAAATACGCTCCCCAAGGTTGTAAGGAAGTAAACTTCCAACTGCAGTGCAGAGATGCAGAAGCCTACTCACCAAGGCTCTTTTTTAGATAGGAACATATTTCATCCTTGTAACATCAACACCGACTGGTCCAGACGATTCAAGTGCCTGGCTCCTGCCCTGAAGAAAATGAGGCACAGGACAAGAGATTCCATTTTGGGGAAAATTGCATAAATAGGTTTGTACTGTGGGAAAGGCACATGAGAACTTAAAGTTCAACATAACATGCATGCATCCCTGTTCAAATACAACATCTTCAACATCTAATTTGTAACACTTTGGGGCATCATTTAACTTGCACCTGGCGCTACCAACCACATCAGAACTATGAGCACTGTGGAACAGTGTTGGTCCAGTATTTTTACTCAGACATTTTGGCTGCTAAAAGCAGCCCAACCGTGCTGGTGCAATATCAGGGATAAATGAGGAATCACCTTTGGAATCAAATGTGGAATTTACTGTTTCCTTTGTAATTCCTCTTTTCTTAGGGGAAACCCAACCCATATCCCACAGATGTTGCCCCTTGAACCTGGAATTAAAGATATCCCCAGAATTGGAAACTTCAGGGAGGTGGGGGCAATATAGAGAAGAATAATAACGTGCTCCTTATCAGGTCCACAGAAGCTAACTTAGTTTAGGGTAAATACTACACATGTACTGCCACATGCATCAAAGTTCAATTTTGAGATTACCAAATAGCAATTTTCAAATGTCAATGCATCAAAAAATTTAAAAAATGTTAGCGGATAGGTAAAAATTTCAATTGCTATTAGCGATTGCCAAATACCGAATCACCAAAATGTGAATATGCAATTAGCAAATCGCAAATAGAGAGTCCGGTTTTCCGAGGCAGCATTATTACATCCCAACCAGGAAGTGATGCAGCCCATGCTGGCACCTGTGTACTGAGAGAGACTGAGGAGGAGGCAGACCTGTAGGAGCACAGCAAAAAGGAAGCATTTTCTCACACTGAACCTGTGCAAGGACACCAGAATGGCTTTGAGAAAAAGTGAGAAGGCAGCACAGCGCAAGGGGAAGCTAAAGTTCAGCTAGAAGGAGCTTGAAGTCCTCATTGAGGACTTTGTAAAGAGCCATGATAAGCTCTTTGGGAAGCAGCCACTCCACACCCCTGAGTCTGAGAAAAGAAAAATCTGGCTTGCAATCCAATCCAGGATCAATGCAGTGGGTATCACACACAGTGTTCGATCAAAGATCTGAGCAAGCGCAGGTATGACCTGCAGAGCCATGCCAAGGAAAAGGTTTCTGACAGGCTTGGGGATGCCAGGAAGACTAGAGGAGGACCATCCACACAAACAGACAATACACCCCTGGAGGACCTGGTGGAGTCAACCCTTCAGCCTGAAGCTGTAGTTGGATTCACAGAGATAGACACCTTGGCACAGGCCAGTACTTCACAAGATAAGATGCATGCAAATGTTCATTCAATGCTAAATATTTTTTTTTAAACTTAAATCAGATCAGGCTTAGTATTGCGGATCCTACTCCAGTCCACATTTTACTACACATGCATTATGGGACTAGCAGACAGCAACTCCAATAGGAAAGGCAAGTAGGGCTAAAAAAACATAGATGCTTTCAAGTACAACATGCAAATGAAATATCTAGACACTGAGAGTTACTAAATACATTTATTAAACCACACAAAGCGCAATGTCCAACAAAAAAACTGATTTTGCACAGTTTAACATCACAGATGCAGCTGCGCAGGAGTCTTAAGAAGGGGAAGGCCATGACACCCTGGAGACTCAGGCCCTGTCAGGAGAGGAGACAAAAGTGGCCACAGCAACCCCAATACCTGCACCCACAAGACGCAGGACCACAGTGCCTCCACTGCCTACCAGAAGAGGAGAGCCAACCTGACCCTCAGACATCACAGGCTGGGCTTTTATCCACACCAAGACCCCAATCACAGTTGCAGCGCAGCAATGTCCACAACCGGAGGTGCAGGGCAAGGGCTCAAATGGTAGCTGCTGAGGATGATGGTTCCAATAACTTTGGTGGGCTGGAGAGCCAAATGTTGAAGGTGCAGCGCCTGCAATGCAATCACATGTGATTAATGCAGGCACTACTTGGTTCCCTAGCTACAAACATGGCAGAGATGAGGGACAGCATAAAGGAGCTCACTACAGCAGTGGTGGAAGGACAGAGGGGGCATCGATGAGTTATGAAATGTTGCAGGAAGACCATGTGTTCCAGCACAAAAGGCACTATCAGTTGATTGGGCACGTAGATGGCTACCCTAGGGCCATCAACCACCTGAGCAAAACCATAGCTCTGCTGTCTCATCATGCTGTGGGCATGCATGTGGAAATAACCCATTGCTGTGGGAATGTGGCCAGGGGACTCATACAGGTCACCAATGCCATGGAGCAATTACAGAATGCTGCAGTTGGGGTAAACAACGTACTGGGCGGAGAAGAGAGTGAGGAGGCCTCTAGCCTAAGTAGTCTCTTTGCACCATTAACAACATGCAGGAGGCACACACAAGGGATGTGAGAGAGCCTACAGAACGACCCACGGGAGTGCGTGGTTGCAGAAAGTAGTTTGGCGTAGAAAGAAAAACTGTAATCTGGTGAGGTAACCAGTATTGTGTCATTTGTCTGGACTGACATTCAAGCTCCATGGCAATATCATATTGTTTAATTTTGACTGTAACAATGCAAGTTTGCACCTGGTATGTGTGCATGAACACAACCTCATTTTCTCTATACTAAAGAACAGAAACAATGAAAGTATGTAGTGTTTCCTCTCATGTTTACCAACCGTAAAAATAATACTGTGCAATTTCTGCACGCCTCTGTCTCCCCTTCTGCTGTGCTCGTCCCGCGTGCTGCTTGTGTTAGTTGTCCTGGCTGATTGTCATCCTCAGGCTCGCTGTCTGATAGTTCCAGGGGTATGCCTCTTGAAGTTGCAATGTTATGCAACATGGCACAAGTGGCCACAATTTTGCAGCAGGTATCTGGTCTGTACTGCAATGCCCCGCCAGTTTTGGGGAGGCAGAGGAATCAACATTTAAGTAAGCCGAAGGTCCGCTCAATCACATTGCGGGTGGAAATGTGCACTGCGGTGTATCGCTGCTCACTTGGGGTACTTGGATTGAGGTATGGCATCAGTATGTAGGACCGCACAGCGTATGCGCTGTGACCTACAGGGTAGATAGCAAACGATTACTCACCACTATGTGTCACCATGAGCAGAAGTCTGCAAGTCATTGTTATATATATTTACCACGCAGGTATCCTTCGCCAAATTCACCCCCAAGGGGATGAATATGTGGTATGCAGACAAAATATCGATTTTTAAATATCGACATACAATAATGTCGATGTTTAAATATCGAAGGGACATAATATAGAATGTAAGTTATATCGATAGATTTAATATCGATATTAGTTATAGCGATGTTTTTAATATCGATGTTAGTAATATCGATGTTAGAAATTTCGATGTCACTAATTTCTATTTTTATATTATTTTATATTATTTTTATGTATATTATTATGTATTTATTATGTTTTTAATTTTTATTCATGTAATTTAAGCACATTTTGTATTTTAGTACTGTAGTGGGTTGTGGGTTTATAGGGGAATAGGGTGGGAAGTAATTTAAGAATTAGTTATTAATTATTAGGAACTATAAATTAATTTTAATTGGTAATTAATTTTAAAAAAATTGGTAATTAATTTTTATTAATTGATTAATTGATAATTATGTTCTGTGGGGGGTTATGGGTTTATAGGGGAAAGGGTGGGAAGTAATTTAATTATACTAAACTAATTATTCATTTTTAGGAATTAAAAATAGATTTTAATTAATTGGTAATTCATTTTTATTAATTGTTAATTAATTTTAATCAATTAATTAATTGATAATTATGTTCTGTAGCGGGTTATGGGTTTACAGGAGAATAGGGTAGGAAGTAATTTAAATGTAATTAAGTAATAATGTATTTCAATTGATTGTTTTGTTAATTATATTATTGTTAATTAATTATTAATTGGTAATTAATTATTATTAATTGGTATTTATATTTTATTTTTTTAGTTATTTATTGCTAATCATGTTTTTAATAATTATGCATTGGTACTGGTAAATGGTTTATATTTATTTAATAATTACGTTTTTTATTATTTTAAAATATTAGTTTATTTATAAGTATGTCATTTTTACCCCTACGCTATGCAACACTTTCCCTACTGTTGCACTCTCTGGAGTTGGAATAGTAAATTTACTCGTACGCTATCCAACACTTTCCCTGCTGTTGCACTCTCTGGAGTGGGAGTACTAATTTTTACCCCTATGCTATCCAACACTTTCCCTACTGTTGCACTCTCTGGAGTTGGAATAGTAATTTTAACCCTACGCTATCCAACGCTTTCCCTACTGTGGCACTCTCTGGAGTTGGAATAGTAATTTTACCTGTACGCTATCCAACACTTTCCCTACTGCTGTACTCTCTGGTGTGGGAATAGTAATTTTAACCCTATGCTATCCAACACTTTCCCTACTGTTGCACTCTCTGGAGTTGGAATAGTAATTTGTACCCCTACGCTATCCAACACTTTCCCTACTGTTGCACTCTCTGGAGTTGGAATAGTAATTTTCACCCCTACGCTATCCAACACTTTCCCTACTGTTGCACTCTCTGGAGTTGGAAAAGTAATTTTTACCCCTACGCTATCCAACACTTTCCCTACTGTTGCACTTCCTGGAGTGGGAATAGTAATTGTTACCCCTACGCTATCCAACACTTTCCCTACTGTTGCACTCTCTGGAGTTGGACTAGTAATTTTTACCCCGACGCTATCCAACACTTTCCCTACTGTTGCACTCTCTGGAGTGGGAATAGTCATTTTTACCCCTACACTATCCAACATTTAATTACTTTTTTTAATTTGTTTTACATTTTTATTAATTTTTATTTATATTATTATTTTATGTGTATAAATGTATTTGTAATGTATTATATTGTTACTTATTTATAAGTTATTAAAATACATTTTTTGAGAGTTATTATTAATGAAGTATACACTATGTATTATATCTATATTATTATTTGTTTTTTATTAAATTATGTATTATTTATTAATTTAAAATATTATAATATATTTTAACTATGTTTATTACATTTATAAGTATTATTTTGTTTATATTAAAAAAAAATTTTTTTTTTTAAAAAGCGATATTTTGGACATCTATATATTTTTTTCGATATTTTTGTACTTACCTTGTTAGAGATAGGATGTCCATATTTTTGTAATCAATATTTTTGTTGCAATATTTTTGTAGGTAGATATTTTTGAATCGATATTTTGTCACAGATCCGAATATGTATGTCACTGTCTCGGAAGCTGAAAGAATCATGAGTACTGCCAGGGAAACGAGCCACTATGTCTGTAACGATGTGTTTGGAATTGCAGATGACTTGTATATTTAGTGAATGGTACGATTTCCTATTCCTGTAAATGTACTCATTCACTGAGGGGGACATATAGCTATATGCATCCCATTAATGCAACCAATTACGTGGGGAAGTTGGGTTATCTGATAGAAATCAAATTTGGTTTGCTGCAATTCCTGTGGTGTTGTAGGAAACCTTATGTGGTGGTGTATCCTCTGCAACATGACGTCAAGCAATGCATTGAAAAGGCGTGATAGGGCACTTTGGGAAACTACTCCAGCTGCAGCTATTACACCCTGGAAGCCACCTGACGCTAGGAGGTGCAGTGAACATAAGACCAGCACATCAGTGGGGATGGCATGTGTCCTGCGAGTGTGACCCTGCAGTAGGGGATCTAATTCCGCTATCAAATCATAAATCATGCCTGCATTTAACCTATACTTGTCTTCCTCTGGGTGCCCCAACAATGTAATGCGCACACTGAAAATGCGCTCCTGTATCCTACTTCTTCTCTGTGCTGCTGCTCATAGCCTCATACTCCTTGCCATGACGTAGAGCGCTGCCATTGTGAAGCATTCTGAGGCATTATAGACCTGTTTAAATACTTTGCCAATGGCTCCCACCTGATTAGATAGTTTTCACCTTGTTACCACCTGATTTGATTTGGTGTTATTTTGCAAGTGCAAAATTGCACATCCTGGGTCATTCGCAATTTGCGATTTTTTCATGCATAGGTATTTGAGATTCCCAAATAGCGAATAGGTAATACAGATTTGCTATTAGGCATTCGCAAATTAGGTAATCGCTATCTTTGCGAATACCAGGGATATTCTGCAAATTTGTTTGATGATTGCTTAGGGCTATTTTGCAATCGCAAACGGCCAATTTTTGCGATTCGCACTGTTTGCGATCGCAAAATATTTCGATGCATGTGCCCCATAACCTATACCCCAACATCTTAATTTAGACTTCAGACCAACTTTCCAATATCCAGTATATACAAAATCTGGAGCTCCATGCCCTACTAAGCCCGTTTATTCCTACTTTTCTTTCTACTGCCGCTGATCTTGGGAAGGCAGAAGACCGAATACAGTATTGTATTATAATATCTACCTCTATAATGGAGGTATGTGGAAAAACATGTATTGACCTCTTGGTCACCTATTCCCAAAGCACCATCGTGAAGAGGGAGTTAGCTATTACCCTTTCATGGTTTTCTTGGTGGACAGATTTACTTACAAAATGACCAACCTACATGGGAGAATGTGAACATAGGGGGAAAAACTCTGGTGTTCTGATGCTTTTAGACACTAAATCATAAACTAAATTAGCTGGTGCTGGGGGGAAATCTATAAATCCAGCCATTGTTTTGGGGTAGAAGACTAATCTCATATGCATAGGTAGGGGATATACCTTTAAAGTGCGTGGGGACACGACATAAACTGGGGCGGGAGTGTGCTTCTCATACAAATTTGAACAGCGAAAATCTCAAAATGAAATACACAAGATTATCAGTATTCCAAGAGATTTCGTAATTTCGAACGATAACTCATGTTAGGGGTATACGGGTAACATGACAATTATAGTAAATCTCGTAAAGGGGCCATGTGTAGCGTGAACAAAATCCTCAAAGAATCCACAGATCTCCTTCTTACCTCTACATCCAACAGCCTCACTCTTGGTCCATATCATCTTATCTAGCATGCCTTACGAGTCACAAACAGGAAAGACAAAAAGAACAGATATATTTAGAATCGTGACTTTGAAAAGTAGGCTAGGCAGTTTCAGTTCTGTCTGGGTCAGAGTTCAACACAGGGGCCAACATGAAGGAGCTAGACGATGAAAGGAAGAGAGTAGGTATGTATTGCAGTTTCACAGTCACCCACTCTGGGTAGTTGAGGAGGAACTGAGGTCTTTATCGCTTTGTTGTCTAATTTAGCGGAAGTTCAACAAGTCCTGTCAATCACCGCAATACCGAGCCCCACAGGGGTAGATGTAGATTCCCAGATCCTAGCTTGTCTTGTCCGCCCTGGGGGCAAAACCTCGGAGAAACAGCCCGCGTGATCAGGCAGGTTTCGACGTTTCGCTCCTTTTTTTTGTCCTTTACAGTCTAAAATTGCGTTTTGGAGACATGGCTTCAAGAAAACGATCAGACGCCTGAAAAGATTGTAAAAAAGGAACCTTTTTTGTATTTAATCTTTGCTTCTCACTGGCATCACGGCTCGTTGGTGGGAATCGTTATAGCGTTTCAAAATTATCGGCCTGCGGGGGTTTGCTGGAAAGCAGCTGCTGATTGGGGTAATCACAACGGTACATACCGGATTAGCTGAATTCCTTTTAAAGGAACATTTAAATAAAAATTAATGTGACAGAAATGTACATGCAAAATTAGTGCTGCAATATTAATATTTATGGCAGCTGGGAAATGCGCGTGCGAAGGAAATCTCTTGGTAGTGAAATTAAAGTCTATCTCTCCCGATTCCACCCTCTCTCTCCTCACCACTTTCTCTTTCGCTCGCCCTGTTTCTCGTGCCTACCACCTCCTTTATTATATCTTGGAAACTTTCTCTTATTTACTCAACACATCTTTCTTCTCTATTGTGTTCTTTTGTATTTTCCTCTACATAACCAATCGTTCATTTTTCTTTCTCTTCTTTCATTACCTTCTCTATTAATTACAAGATTTTTTTATAGTATGCCCAATGTAGGACAAAATATTCAGTTTACTCATTTTGCAAATCAGATTTACCATCCCTTAAAGTGACAAGTTCTGTATGGATGGCACTTGATTCATTATTTAGGGCCTGATTGACATATATGTAGACGGCTCACCTTTTTGCAATGGAGATAGAGTAAATTACTTGGTCCCCATAGCATAGGGACCGCCTGCCTAATTTATAAAGGACTACCAAGCTAGTGTTAATTTATAAAAGCATTGGCGGGAACCGTAGTCACTGTGGTTCCTGTCAATGCTCTCCGCTGTTTGGTGCAAGGTTGCACCAGCATGACGCAACCCAGCACCTAACAGGTTTATTTTTTATTTTCAAACAGAAAATCTTGAAACAGGATTCTCTTTTTGAAAGTAACAAATATAATACTCTGTTTGCCATGGTAGTCATTTCCCATGGTGGGGGGAGCATTATTTTCATTTAACTGTTCCGTACTGCCAGGGTTCGCCTGTTGATAACGACCATTTAGAAATGGCTGCATGCCCCCCATCTTAATTGGGTGGGCGGACAGGTAGCCATTTCTCCAATGGCCCTTACTCTGCAGGGCTGCAGGAGAAGGTGGGCCACAGTAGACACCACGACGAATGACACATGACCAGGTGTAGCTGGTAGTTGGTCTTTGTGTAATGCTGACAGTAAGACAAAAGGGAACACTGCTGTAGTCAGGATGGGTAACTCTGAGTTATGGGGAGGAGCTGTCACCCACCACACTTGCACATCACAAAGGCTCTGTTTGAGCACTCTCACAAAGGGTTTGACACTGGTCTTTTGTGGCCCCAGACAAGCTGGAGCCTGAACAGGGAGGAAGGGGATACCTGACACCTCAGGTGGGTGTAAACCCTCTAGAACAGTGACACTCAAAGTACGGCCCACTCCTGGACCCTTGAAAGTATGCCTGAAGGTGCTCTGCAAGCCCACCTGTGCATTCAGCAGAACCGATGCATCTCCTTTGTGGTGGGGCACATCTCCTGCAGAACCGGTGCATTGCCTTTGGTGTTCAACGTCTCACCCTCGGTATTAACAAATCACATTTACTGAGCAGACTTCCCTAATGCAAGGACTTTGCATCCCCCATGGCAGTCCATCAGAGCTGATGCATTTTAACAGCTGGATATTTTCTTGCCCAACATAGCCCATAAAAATCGCCACTGCACGATGCATTTCGATTATGGACATTGCATCCCACTTCGCAGCTCCCCAAACCGCTGCTGTGCAATGCATCTCCTCCCCTGGACCTCACTTTGCCTCTGCTACATGATGCATTCTCCTAGGATACTCCACATCTCTTTGCAACCAGGATTTAAAGACAATAACTCTTGAGTCGTTTTTGGGGGGAAGAACATGGCGGCGGCAAGCTAGCTCGCCGCGGTGCTCCGTGCTGATTTCCCTGCAGGATCGTCTTCCGCAATGAAGAATGAGTGTGCATATACGGCACACTGCCTATGAAGATTTCCGCGAGTAAATTGAGCTTTTTTGTTTAATTACTGTTGTTTCTGTGGCTCTGACGGTGAAATTACCTTTCTGCCGAACGGATGGTGTGCTCTACTCAGAGCGGCTGCCGGAGCTCCGATGTCCTCTCTCTGTCTCCATGCTGCCTCGGACGAGGTGAGGTGAGTGTCGAAGACGCCGGGCGCCGAGGCAAACACAGAGGTAGCGAATATTTCGGCGGGCTTCAAGTGGATTCCTTCAGCACAGGCAATTGTGACTTTCATGTATCAACCTTGGGGGTTTGCCTTTCTCGAACTCTGATTAAAGGAGGGAGGTTGGATATTAAAGCGCCCACTCGCCTGTCGGTTCATTCAGAGAGCAGTCGTTTACCATACATCTTCCCCCATCTGGAAAGCCTTTCTTTGCTACCAGTTATTTCCACTGTCAGCCCGAGGATCTGTACAGCCGCGCTGGAGCTAAGGAAGGGTAAAAAATTAAGATACTTGTTTTCTCCTCGAGGTGCATTAGATTTTGAGAAATCTACTAAAACAGTCATAACTGCAAAATCTAACGAAGGTTTACAAGGTCAGTTCCCTGTTTCCTTAGCCGTAGTGGAGGGGTATTCTGCGTATGATCTGGGCAATGGTAGTCCCACAGACTTTTCATCGGTAGAAGCCATCCCTATTCATCCTGTATGTGTAACTGATGTTGGAGATAATTTACAGGCTTCTTCTAATAAAAATACTCCCAATACCCCTGATACATTAAAATCTACAGGCAGCTCTCCTAATACTCCTAATGCTCCTAAAGGCGAGCTCAAAAGAGGTCGAGGTCGTGGGCGCAAAAAGAAACCTGGAGCAAGCAAAATTGGAGTCCCAGAAGAAGAGTTCGAGGCCGGGAAAGCAGTCAATAAATATTCTAAGAAAAAATCTTCTTCCTTTTTGAACACTGAATTTAAGTCTAAAAATACAACTTTGAAGAGTAAAAACAAGGTGAAGACCAAAGATACTAAATTAGTGTATCCAGTAAGTTCAATAATTACGCCTTCACTTCGTTCCTACTTTAAAGTAGTCCCTCAGATTTTACATCTTCCTGAAATTACAGACGACGATATAGGTATGGCATCAAAAGAAATAGAAACAGTTGTAACTGCCGATTTAGCAGCAAGCTCACAAAAAATGCCTGTTCCAGAGATAGAGCAGAGGCCAGCACTGCTGGCACAGGCTCCCTTGCTAGAACAATCTTTGCCTCAAATTCTGCCCCAGCCTTTGTCCATCCAAGATCAGAGCTTACCTCAAGTCTGCACAACAGTATACTTGGAAGAGGTTGAAGAATCAGATTTTACTGAGTTGGGAGGCGCATCTGGGGGTGTAGATGGGGGTGTAGATGCAGAAGCAGCAGCAGATGACTCTGCTATCCATGTCCTCTGTGATCCCAACTCATTGTTGGCCCCTTCCACTTCTACTTCTTCTTCCTCTTCCCCTCCGATGACGACAGCCTCAGTTCTGGAGATGTTTTCAGCCCTTACCCTGGAGATAAGAAAGGGCTTTGCGGAATCATCTGCTAACCAACTAGAGTTTAAAAATTATTGTGAAACACTCGACAATAAAATTGAAAGCCTCACTATAAGAACTGGAGTGTTAGAAGAGACTATCGGCATTCATTCAATTCACTTGGATCAAGCGAAGGAGGATATACAGAAGCTTACAAGGGAGGATCTGGCTCTTAGCGAGAGGATGGAGTCTCTTGAAAACAATGCTAGAAGGGGGAACATTCGTATTTTGAATGTTCCAGAAGGGTCTGAAGGATCAGATATTAAACAATACATTGTTTCATTATTGAAGGATGCATTGTCTCTAGAATATACTCCCGTTGAATTGTCGGTCGACATTCAGAGGGTTCACAGGGATCCCTTCAAACTGAATCCTCAGAGGTCTAAACCTCGCAAAATTTTAGTCAATTTTCACACTTATGTTCTAAAGGAACGCATCTTAAATATGGCCTTAAAACAAAAGACCCTGTCAGGGAAAGGTTTTACCTTTCTGATAAGATCAGACCTGTCAAGAATAACACTGGAAAAGCAATGGGAATTTGGGAGGCGCTTGGATGCTTTCAGAAAATTAGGCGCAACAGCTCAGCTTATGTTTCCGGCAGCCCTTAAAGTAATGTACAACAACAAGATGTTTAACATCAGGTCCGTGCAAGCCGCCGATGAATTACTAATGGATCTGGGCAAGGGGGCCACTAAGGTTTAAAATTAGGGTCCATTAATAAACCCTGAATACTTAACAGGACCTTCCATTTTACCCTCCATTCTTTTCAAAATAAAAATTGAGAGGCTGATGCACCTATACATAATAAGCACTATAACAAACACTATATATGCACTATATATATGCACTAATCAAGAAGACTCATACTTTTAATTAATTATCTTCTTTGTTATAAAAATTTTGTATCTCTTCACTCTTTATTAGTCACCTGAATATTAAGCGGTTGAACTTTCCTGTAGGGGATCAACCGGTGGGGCACTATCTACTGGACACTGTTCCGGTTAGATAATGCAAGGGTTCTTCACGGGGGGGGGGAAGCTCTCACTCCGAGTGGGTGAGTGCGAGGGGGTGGCAAAAATATAAAAAAGTCCTCAATAACCTAAATAGTAGTTTCTTGAAAGGCCATTTACATTTCATACATAATTTTTGGAAGCAAGCCACTAACTTGGCTAATAATATCATACTGGATATAGTGTTCATTTATCATGGTCTACTGGTTGAAAGATGAGTGATGTGGGCTTTCTTTCCTGGAACGTCAATGGCCTCCGCACCAAGCCCCGAGCCAATAGAATTTTACAATATCTGAGGGACTCGGATGCGCAGGTCCTGGTGTTGCAGGAAACTCACCTAACCCATTCTGAACTATCTGACCTCACTAAAAAGAATAGATGGATTGATTTTATGGTTACTACTACTCAAACTTCTCACACAAGAGGAGTTGCGATTATTTTCAAAAAAGGAATCAAAGCTAAGTTGATCTCACAGGCTGTAGATTCTTCCGGCAGATGGGCCATAGCCTCCGTTCTTATAGCCGGGTTTTCTGTTACAATAGCTGGCTATTACGGCCCGAATCAGGATGACCCCTCTTTTTTGGAAACAATATTTATCCAATTACTTTCCATTTCAGGACCTATAATTTTAGCCGGTGATTTCAATATCGTGTTGGATCCTGTCTTGGACAAGTCCCCTAATAATAGATCATTGGTTCTGTCTAAGACTAGATCCGTTCTTCTAGATGCTATGAGGCAGTACGGGTTTGTTGATATTTGGCGACAAAGGTCAGGAAAACAGCAAGGGGTTTCCTATCGGAATCTTAAATATCATCATAAGTCAAGGATTGATTATATTCTGATCACTCAAAGACTGGTAGATTCTGTTAAATTAATAGAATACTTTCCTTCACATCTTTCAGATCATTCTGCGGTTAAATTGGTGTTAGGTATTCGTAGTGAAAAAACCCCGACTACATGGTCCTTTGATCGCTCTCTCCTTACTAATGAGGAGGATATCTCATATCTTAAATCGGAGACTCGTAACTTTTTTCTGTTAAATAATGGCTCCGCCTCTAATAGAATAATTTGGGGCTCGTTTAAGGCAACGCTGAGAGGGCTGATTGTTGCTAAAACTGCCTTTCGGAGGAAGAACTATAAGGAAAAAATTGCCTCCATTGAATCAGAGATGGCTCGTGTTCAACACGAGATAGATATTAACAGCACAGCTTCAGGATCTATTTTAGATCCTCTTTATAATCAACTGCAGATTCTTAAAGAAAGTTTGGCTTCAATTCTAAATCTGAGGGTTCAACAGAGATGGGAAGCCAGTAAGTTGGCGCACTTCGAATATGGGGAGGGTGCTGGTAAATTACTGGCTTGGAAGACCAAAGTAGATCAGGTCCGGAACAACATTGCATCTATAAAAATCGGAAACATCTATCTTTCTTCTGATGAGGAAATTAGGAAAGCATTTAGGGAATTCTTCCAAGAAATATATCAAGAAGACAAAACAATATCTGCCGAGGCGGTTAAGAGTTGGTTGAATAATATTTCTCTACCCTCTTTCTCTCTTGAACAAACCCAAGAGTTGGATAAACCCATCTCAGAGGGCGAAGTGAGATCTGCCATAAAGAGAGGCAAGAAGGGGAAGGCGTCCGGTCCTGATGGGCTGCCAGCTGAGTTATATAAAATCCTGGACTCAGAGATCGTTCCCTTCCTTACCAAGTTGTTTAATCAAATTCTTTTAGAAGGAATGCCCCCTCCTACGTCATGGGATAACGCCTCTATTACCCTTATTTTAAAACCGGGTAAACCCAAGGAGATGTGTGGGTCGTATAGGCCAATTTCCATTCTGAACGTGGATTATAAAATCTTCACCACAGTTCTATCCTTAAGACTGGCTGAGATCGCACCTTCTGTCCTTCATTCTGATCAAAAGGGGTTTTTGAAGGGCAGACAACTGCATGAATTAACTTATGATTTAATTGGCGCCATAGATATCGCAACTTCTAAAAATCTCCCATTGGCGGCCCTTACGTTGGACGCAACCAAGGCTTTCGACAGGGTTAACTGGGTATACCTGTCGGAGGCTTTGGCCAAGTTCGGTGTCGGGGAAAGATTTCGTAGGGTGATTGGCTTGTTGTATAGTAGTCCATCTGCATCCCTTCTCGTCAATGGTGATCTATCGAGCCCCTTTCACATCACTAGGGGAACCCGTCAGGGGTGCCCGCTCTCCCCTTTACTTTTTGATTTCTATATCGAGCCTTTTGCGCAATATTTAAGAGAGGAGCTCTCTATCCAACCCTTTTATTATCAAGGCTGGATAAGGAAGGTGGCATTATATGCTGATGACGTGCTTATTCTTACATCACACGTCACTACGGCCCTTCCGGCTATCATGAAATTGGCTCATGCTTTTGGACAAGTGTCGGGATATGAAATTAATGCTGCCAAAACTGATGTGCTTGTTTGGAATGATGAGAACATTCCAGCAGAACTTCAACCGGGCAACTCAATGCGATACTTAGGCTTGACGATAGTAAAAGATATTAATAAAATAGTCCAAGTTAATTTGTCTGCAGTTATTAAGGATTGCCGTAAGCTCCTCCAATCATGGTCGCACCTGCCTCTCTCTTTAATAGGTAGAGTCAATCTTATCAAAATGTCTATTCTTCCCAAAATCTCTTTTTTATTTAACACTATTCCCTTATACTTTGACCCAAAAACCTTAGCCAAGTTTCAATCAAATATCTCATCCTTTATTTGGAACAATCATCTTCCACGGATTGCCTGGAAAAAACTAAGACGGCGACGTGATAAGGGTGGTCTGGCGGCTCCAGATCTAAAAATCTATGCTTGGGCCTTTCAATTATCTCACTCACGGATGCTGTTGAAGGGTCCAGTAGCTTCAGGTGTGGGTCTTATGTATGCAGCCATGTTGGATGGGGAAAGAATTAACTATTCTGGCTTTCTTTTTAAGTTTGGTAACCCAAAGTTCTTTAAGAAAATTAAACTGAAGACTCTACAAGGTCTGGCCAGAACATGGGCAGAAGTCATGAAATCCATAAAAGTAAATTATCTCTGCGAAAAAACTCCGCTGTGGGACTTGCCTGAAAATCCAGCCTGGCTTGAAGACACTCTAGCAACTCCTTTGAGAGAGGCAGGCCTGGAAGTATGGGGCGACCTCTTTTACGAGGGAGATTTACTTTCGTGGGAACATCTGCAAGCTAAGATTGGCCCTAATTTTTCACGTTTCAAATATATACAGATCCATAGCTGGATTGTTGCCTATAAAACATCTCCTGCCAATAAGAATAAGTTTAAACTCGGAGGTCATAGTCCATTTATCTCTGAGCTAATAAGCAGCGGTCCTGCAAAGAAAGAAATATCTAAATGGTATAATTTCATTCTAGAGGAGTCAGATGGGGACTTTGTTCTGCCAGAGTCATTATGGGGCTCTGCCTTGATGACCCAGAATTTACAATATCTTTGGAAGATTTCGCTCGAACTTCTGTGGAACATTGTCAAGCCATCCTGGCTTCGCAGAAATCATATTTTTACCCTGCATAGGGCATACTATTCCCCTCTTAGGCTATCTAAATTTGCAGGCGGCCAGTCAGTATCTTGTACTAAATGTGGTTTGATTGCGGCTTCAGATACACACATGTTTTTTGAGTGTCCAGTATTAACCACATTCTGGAAGGATATCAGCAATTCCCTCGCAGAATCACTGGGAAGTCCTGTCACCATGGATTTGCCTTTAATAGTATTTGGAGTCCTAGAGGGCGTACAACACACTGCCAGATGTCTAGTCTTTTACGCTATCCTGCTCGCAAGGAGAGAGATCTGTAGGAAGTGGAAAGACCCTTTACCTCCTACTTTTGGGGATTGGAAAAACTCAGTATTGCAGATCTCGGTTACTGATCTGGCCAGATCTGGTAATCACAGTAAAAGGGCCTTTTGGTATTTACTTTCGTGGCTTCATTGACTCATCCGGGGTTTTTTTTTTTTTTTTTTTTTTTTTCTTCCCCGGGTCCAATGATTGATCTCCAATGGTGCTTCTATACTTGGTACCAATGGAACAGCCGTTAACCGGTTCATGCCCGGTCTCCACCTGGCTGCAAAAAACTACCCCAAGGTTTGCCACAGTTTGGTAAATCATAGACTCTGTGCCTTTCTGGAATACGGTTGAAAGCTGAGGGATAGTTGGCCCCCGTTAGACTCATGTCCCTTCCAGTTTTTCATAAACTGAGACAGTTATTCTCCGTTAATTCCTTCCGGTACTTTGGTCTACATGGTGGTTATGAGGACAAAAAAAAAAAACAAAAAAAAAATAAAATAACTCTTGTTCAGCTGGCCTAAATGGTTCCCTGTAGCTAGACCATGCTTCATTGAGGCAGTGGCCACTCCTTCGCTAAGGCGGAGGAGTGTCGCTCCACTGCCTTGAAACAGTAAAAAAAGGAAAAAATTAAATGATAATAAAGTAATGTTATTATCATCTTATTTTGTCCTCCTGCTACAGCAGGTTTGCATGATGAGGCGGGGAGGGCTAAAGAGCAGGGGAGAGTGGTAGAACCCCCCTAAGTGCACAATCACTGTTTAGCTAGCCCTTTTGAGCAACCTAAAACAGTAATGCTCACTTACCCTTTTCTCCTTGCAGGCTGCATTACAGCATGACTAGATGAATGGAGAACATGCCCAGGCCCCCAGTCCCTGGCTGAGCGTCGAACCACAGCACTCAGACACATCACAACGCTGCATTGCAGCATTGTAATTAGTCAGGGGAGCCTGGCAGTGCTTAAGTCATGATGATACTTTCACCTGAATGGTCGCTGCGCACCTGATTGACAGTGCAGGGTCTGTCTGGAGACCCTGCACTGTTAATCACAGCGTGACATAAGCCCTGCCCACCCCCTGCAGTTTGGGGCCTTTCACATGAGCGCTGCTGGAATCTTTACCAGCAACTCTGCAAATGGCTACTTCAGCGGAGTTAATTACAAGCTCCTCGGAAGCAGAGTCGTCTCTGCCCTGGACTGGAGGAGAAAAGTAACCTGCGCTTGCCGTGGATCAGGGTACCGGTACTCTCCCTGGCTACAGAGAAGTGCCGGTACTGTCGGCAAAAGAAATCGGAAGTGCCGGTACTCAGTACCGGTGAGTACCAGCCCATTTAAAGCACTGAGTTATTGGCATTGTAAATGACAAAGCCAAACAATAATAAAAGGCATTGTCATTTACAATGCCAATAGCTCAAACTCGCATAAATGGGAGACCCATTGCATTCAGATAGGTGCTGTGCTGCAGCATAAAGTTTCATAACGTTTATACTTCAGCACAGTGCCCGCTTTTGTATTATCAGTACAGATGCTGTGCTTTATTAAAGCGTGGAGCCCGTGTTACGCCATGCTGAAGTATAACCTTTATGAAACTTGATGCTGCAGTATGGCTCCTGCTTTCATATTTGGTGCCAAGTTGATAATATGAAAGCCGGAGCAGTGCTGCAGCATAGAGCTGGGCGCCTGTGTTGATAATAGTAAAGTGGGCGCCCTGATGCGAGAGAAGGATTCAGCGGCGGAAAGCACAATTTTAAAAAAGCGTTACCCAATGAGGTGCGGCGGCGACAAGGGAAAGTTTAAAATTTAAAAATAAAAGAGTTCTGCCACACAAGAGCTGAAGACCCAAAGCGTAAGAAAACTGTACTTTAGTGGTCCATCTCAGCCTTGAAGGCTGACGTTTACGTAAAGACAACGAATTAGGATGCAGCAAAGAAGAAGGACAGTGGAGTGAACTAATGGTAAGTAGCAGGGGAGGGAAATGTCGGATTATTGATCCGACAAATTAATGCAGTAGGTCATGCAGACAGAGCATGCGATGTAACTCGACCTAAAAGCAGCAGACCCAGAAGCAGAACCCATGCATGAGGGCTCCAGATTCAGTGGTGAGTGTTGTCCACCATATCATATTTTGAGTTCCTGGTACTCATGCAATGAACCGGGGTCAGCAGTAATAGAACTGCGGTCCTCCAGGCAACTCACATCAAACATACAGTCTCCACAGTAGCGATAAGTACAAGGCTTGGCCAGAGCCCAACATTGATTAAGGGATGTGCCGAGCATTCACTCGTCCTTTGGCCCCAGTGTTGTTGCACTTGCTCCTCTTGCGGCCACAGAAGTGCAGATCTGTTCATGGCATATGAGCTCCGCACCCTGGCACTTCACTTCAGGGTCCCAAGTATACTCCACCACTTCTCACTGATGGAGGACGCGCCACTGCACAGGCGGCCACACATAAACCTTGCTTAGCTCTTTGGGGTAACACATCAATATAGAAGTGGCAATGGCTGTTGTCTCTGATGCTGCAGTTTCCTCAGGATGAAAGCTATTAGGCATGATTTTTCTCTGCTAAGATAATTAATTTGGGTAACAGGAAAATTAATCCAGTGCCTACTCGCAGATCACTGGTAACCCAACCAGTGTGGTGTCCATAGGGTCATTAGGTCTTTACGTTCTGAGAAAAGAACTCCTTCAAAATATTCAGTCCAAGATGTTCAATGAATACACCTTTATTCCATTTTGTACATCAGTTAACACATCCCAAAAAATGATCACAATATCGATCCTCAAAATATTGTTCTATAATCAACACAGCCAATATGTGTTTCATGATACTGTGGCTGAAATACCTCGAATGAGTACAGTGACTTCTGATCAACCCTTTCTAATCCTTTAAAAAGATCTTATAGTCTTACATTTCAAGAATCCCTTTCTGTCAAATTGTTTAATCCGTTAAACCTCTTGATAAGGGAATCTAGTATGCATATATAAATGAAAAGAGGTCTCAATCCAACCGCAGCAACGTATACTAATATTGATCCTAGATATGTATAACATAAAAAGTATACTTTGGTGCACTCTGATTACGGTCTCCTTATTGATAAAGACTAAATGTGCCAGTAACAGAAGGATTACTGTATACATACCTGGGAATAAAGGCATCGGATACATGACTGGCCCGTGAGAGTGAGTGAAAGGGTGCGTCTTTAGTTCAGCAATGAGCATAGTTATTGCAAGTGGTCTTCACAGCTGGCTTGTCATTATTTAACTGAGTTTGAATTTGATAAATGATGTGAGTACCACATCATAACAAAAAGCTTTCCTTTTCTTTGGGGACTGATCAGGAACACGCCCCACTGGAAAGGTATGATGCACAGACACCAGCATGGCATCATTACAGATTTCCCCACTGCAGCGAATGCACGTATTCATAAGTCCATGTCGCGGGGTGACAGTCATGATTGGTCGGCCATTGTCCCAATGTGGGTGTCCCTGTTTTTCAAAGAACCGAACCGTGCTTCTGGTTACTCCTGTTTCCTCCTCGTTGAAACAAAACACAGACCCGGCGCAGAAACAACTGTGCCATTCAGTCAGCCTCAAGTACGAGAAGCGGAGATGATTGCGAGCACTGTTTTTGGGGCACACCAGTAGGTAGGGGGGGAAGCACTGACACAGACACCAATTTAGTGTGATAAAGGCCGCTTTATTTGGAATCAGGTGCACCTACACAACACCCACCTGGCCTGTGCCGAACAAAACTAGTGCTAGCTAAATAACAACTGCCTAACAGCCCCCCCAACCCCACCCCTAATTGTATCCCCAACAGTGCAACAAAGTGTCCACATCCGCTCAGCAACCTACCCCCAACTGCAATGACCTCAGTGACCTTACTGACCTCCGCTCCCCAACTGCCCATACAGCCCCAGGCCTCCTGTGAATACCCCCCTTTCTCTTAGGGAAACACCACCCATCCCAGCACCTGTTCCAGAGACAACACAACTCTTGTCCCCTGACCTCCAGTGCACCATCAACCAAGAAAGCCCCTCACAACCCCAGGACCTACCCTGGCCTGTACCTGGAAGCAAAACCCCCCCACCCCAACGGGACACAGGGAGGGAGGGCGGGACAACAATCTCGGACAATCCCCGGCTGCCGTGTCACTGCACCTCAAATGGTGCCTGGCTCTACAAAATGTCCGGTTTTAAACTAGCCAGCCCAAAAGACACCCAAAAGAAGCCCAACCAGCCCAACCAACCCAACCAGCCCAAACTACGGGGGCCCACAGTGCTCACCTATCCCCCCCCCCCCCTGCTGCCCCAAATTTCCCCGGGTGGCAAGCCTCCCGTTGGTCGGCTGCCCCCCCAAATCCCCATTGGGGTACACCAGTAGGAGGGGGGGGGAAAGCACTGACACAGACACCAACTTAGTGTGATAAAGGCCGCTTTATTTGGAATCAGGTGCACCTACACAACACCCACCTGGCCTGTGCCGAACAAAACGAGTGCTCGCTAAATATCAACTGCCTAACAACCCCCCCACCCCCACCCCTAATTGTATCCCCAACAGTGCAACAAAGTGTCCACATCCGCTCAGCAACCTACCCCCAACTGCAATGACCTCAGTGACCTTACTGACCTCCGCTCCCCAACTGCCCATACAGCCCCAGGCCTCCTGTGAATACCCCCCTTTCTCTTAGGGAAACGCCACTCGGAAGTCGTTTACTACTTCCGACCCCCCACCCCTAGGACTCCTGCCTCCTGGGATACCTGAGCACCCCCAAAGCTCCATCCAGTGCCTCCTTCAACTGCACTATGTACAGTTCCATGCCATATCTGGAAAGGTGGACCCCATCCTCCCTGAAAAAATACACCGCTCCATAGCGTAGCTCCGGATGTACCATTCTCCCCACCCATTCTTTGGCACAGAAATCCCCCATCTCCCGGTTAATCTTCCTCCGTGCCCTGTCTATCGCTCCTGGGCGCTCAGCTCCCCTCCACACCCGCCTGGGGATAAACTCGGACCAGATCACATGACACCCCGCTCATTGTTTTTTGATCTCCCTCAGGTCCCTCTTCATTTGTTTAACCAAAGCCAACCCCTTGCACAGCACCAAGTCGTTTTCGCCTAAGTGAATCACTACCACATCCGGGCACACCCCCCCCCCTGACCACCGTATTCAACAGAGGCAACAATTCATGCCAACGCATACCCCCTTTGCCCCTCCAGTGACACCGATACAGTCCTGTATCCAATCCCAAATTAAGTGCACGATGCCTTTCCCACTCCGCCTGCTCAGCCCGCTTGACAAATGAGTGTCCCACCATATACAAATTCAACACTGCCACCTCTGGCCCCGCCACAGCACCTGCAAAGAAACACATATCAGATTTCGGAATCACAGTAACGACACCCCTTCAACCTCCCGCAGCCGCACATACGTCCGGTAACAATCCGACTTCCACCGTCCCAGCCTCTGTATCTCCTCCTTCCCCCAACCCCTACGTGCCGCCTCCGTCGCCGCCCCGATCCGGAAAGAGTGAGTCCCGAAAGCTAAGGGGTCCTCACCCAAGCCCGCAGGGCGCGTCGCAGAACCCACAACGCCTGCGCCGCCGTCACTCCGCCCCCACTACCCCGGCCAAACAACTCCCCTGCTTCCTGGCTCCGGTCCACCATCAGCCTTCTACCCCACGCCGCGGGACAGACTCCCTCCCGCACCCCCGGGCCCAGGACCACCCAAGTTCCAACCCCCCTCTGGTCAGTTTTCGAGCACCGCAGCCGCACCGCCACTTCACGCGCTCGCAAGTCCACATCCTCCCACACCACCCCCGGCACCCCCTTCGTTCCCAACAGCTCTGACACTCGAAACGCTCCATAAAACAGCCAAGACATTAAGGTAGAGAATCGCACCACCTCGCCCCCATCCCTGCACACCGCCGGCAGTGGCCAATGATTTTCCCCAACAAAGCCACCATGATGGGACGCCTCAAGCGAACCGCAGCGCCCCTCTCCCTCGCCCACCCCTCCAGCAGCCGGGACCCCAGCTCCCCCGCCGACGGGGTGTAACCCCACCACAGCTTCCCCATGAACGCCACTGCTGACAACTTGCCCGCGATAGTGACCCGTGACAATCCCTTGTCCATGAGCGCCAACATGAACCGCACCACCTGTTCCTCGCGCTGCCACCGGTCCCCTCGCCTTACCGCGCCAGACAGCAAGAATTCCTCCCATGCCTGCTCGTAAGACTTCCACGTGGACGCCGCTACGGACGTCTTTACCAGCTGAAGGACCCGGGCTCGCCCACCGACCACATCTCTCCCGGCACCTCCGCCGTAACGAGCCTCCGCGCCACGTCCACTGACGAGTAGGTCACCGACGCCAGGTCCGCCGAGATGTAGGCATTCACCGACTCCCCTTCCGGCCACGACAGATGTTGTATCAACCGGAACTGCCCCTCCTCCTTCTTGGGCACCACCCCAATGGGGGAGATGATCAAGCCAGGCATCGGCGGCTCCGAGAACGGGCCCGCCATTCTCCCCTCTCTGACCTCCTTGAACAGCTTCTCCCGCACAATACCCTTGTGCGCGTTCACCGACTTCAGATTGTCCGCCCAGCGAGCAATCCGGGGGCCCTCATAGCCCAGTCGGAACCCTTCCCGAAAACCCCGACGCAGCACTGCAGCGTCCTCCGCCCGCGGATACACCGCCAACCAGGGCTCCATCCACTCCAACCTAACCGGCGTACGAGCCTTTGCCCAAAGCTCCCGCTCCCCCCCCTCTGACCCCTCCCCTTCCTCCCCCCTGCCCCCCCCCTCCATGGGGACCTCCGTGCCCGGGCTGTTGGCCCGGCTGGCCCCCAGCACCGCAGCGCTGGGTGCCGCTTTCCGCAGGTCGAGCACTCATGCCTAAAACGGCATGCCGCCCGTCCGCACGAACCTTTATTGAAGTCCCAACAGGCCCCGACCGTGGCCTGGCCGCTAGACTCCCCTCGACCCACCCCCAGGGTGGGGCGCGCGGCAAAGGGGGGCGGCCCAATCGGCAAACCGCTGGCCGTGTAAATGGTGTGGCCGAACACCCCCGCCCCCCTTCCCGTCTCTCTGAGCCGGCCGCGGTCGCGACCGCGGCGGCTCACAGGCCCACACGGCCGCCGCGGCGCCGTTGGCAGCGCGCCGTGGCGGCGGCCTCACCTGCAATTCCGGCCGAAGGATGTCCAACCGGCCTGCCTCCCCCAATAGCCGCAACGCTTCGGCCACCCTGGGGTCCCGATCCGCCATTCCGATCACGCTGCCTCAGTCCCACAGGAAGCGACCGCCGACCACAACGTATCCCGGTCGCGCCGCCTGACACCCGCTGTCAAACGCCCCCGCACACGCCTCCGGCCCAATTTACAACAAATTCGACAACAATCTCGGACAACCCCCGGCTGCCGTGTCACTGCACCTCAAATGGTGCCTGGCTCTACAAAATGTCCGGTTTTAAACTAGCCAGCCCAAAAGACGCCCAAAAGAAGCCCAACCAGCCCAACCAGCCCAACCAGCCCAAACTACAGGGGCCCAGAGTGCTCACCTATCCCCCCCCCCCTGCTGCCCCAAATTCCCCCGGGTGGGCAAGCCTCCCGTTGGTCAGCTGCCCCCCAAATCCCCAATCCATGCAGTGTTGTTATTAATGACTCACTTGGAGCGGCGGACTTAACTTGAACAAAATCCCTCACAATAAGGTTTCAATAGTGTTTACAGTCCCCCCCTGCATGAAACCTGCCAGATTCTATGCTTAAAGCTAAGGCGAGCCGGTATTTCGTACACAAAACCCAGAGATGTATTTCTAGCTAATTGTGACTGTTAAAGTTAAATACTTGCGCCCGATGACAGAGTGCAGAGATCCCCTATGTCAGCCGCTTGCCGGGCTAACTTTGGGACTCCCTGGCTGCAGAAGGTGATGTAGGACTAGGAGTGACTGGGGAGGGACGTAGAGGCAGGCGGTTCGTTCAACAGGAAACGGTTGGCCATAGTGGCTGCCGACACAGCACACGTCTGCCGCCAAATAATTCCCAAATTTGAACCAGCCCCGGATTCCTTCAAAACAGACTTAGTGTGTGTTGTACAATGACCACACAGACATTCTGAGCGTAACTTTTTTTTCAGGTAACATCTGGTTGAATTTTGGGTTTTCATTTCTTCTTTTTTTTTGTGTGAAGTATATTGGGTCTTTTAGTTTTTTACAGAGTAGTCTGAGTTAGTTTAATTTGCTTCTTTTACTTATTGAATTATTTTTTTAAATCGCATTAGTGCTCGTTTTAAAAATATACAAAGCTTATATTTTCCTCCGCTGCCTGATTTGCTTCCTTTCTTTATCATGTATTTGTGAGGTATTTTCCGATTCAGGGAAGTGAAGTCACAATGTCAGATCACCTTCAAGATAAAGTTGAAGCATCATTATCTTCAGGAAAGAAAGCAAGCAAGAAGAGTTTGCGGGAGAAAGTGCTCACCAGGCAGCCACAGTTTATTTTTGCATCTCGCTTTCACTTTAAAGTGAAAACCAGATGCAAAAATAAAGCACGCCACAGAACTTGTCTTTATGGGGCCATGTGTTTGAAACACATGGTCCCATAAAGATAAGAAACCTTTTGCGACACACACAGAGGCAGACGAGTGTCCGTCCAAGTGGGCTGTCTGACAGAGAGAAAAGTCTACGTCAGACAAAAATCTCTCCCAATGGCTGGCCACCGTTTAGCATAAACGGTGACTCGGGGCAATGGGAAAGAGGGACGGGACATAAAGCCCGATACTCAAAGCTCCTCAAAAACATAAAATCTCGCCGAGACCGCGCATGTGTGCAGCCCACGCAGACAAGACCTAATGACACATAGGTTTTACAATCAATGCCATTATATTCACAAAATGATAGCACAAACAGAAAGTCAGCAACGCCTGATCATTGGCACAACATTAATAAAAAGGTCCAAGTATTCTTTCCCTGGAGATAATGCCTTTTTAGATCGAGCCTGAGCCAGCACGCATGCGCTGCTCTGCGAGGCTTCTTATAAGCACTTAAAACTTCTATGTGTGGGTCTGATTCCCCCCATGCACTGGGTTGGCTATTGCCTGTGTCCTTTTCTTATTGTAGCCTGCAGGTGGGTAAAGGCGGACATATATCCCACCTTTTAGTCAAATGTTCACTCCCACAGCCTTTTGCTTGCAGGAGTGAGCAGGGGCGCGCAGGCCAGCAGCTGCATTCCTCTCCTCATGGGTCAGGTTACACGCACAGCCTCGTGAGGAATTCCCGTGCCTTGTGAGGATCTTGCTTTCACTGTGCTGGGTGATTTATGAACAGAAAAACTGCAAAAACACAAAGAAGGGCGAGGTCACACATCTAAGAAAGTGAACCTCCGGTAAACAGAGATGTGGGCAAAGGACGCGCAGGCAGCAACGCTGCCATAATCTGAACGCAAGAGTGGGAAAAACATTAATTTCTAATAACATGTTTGAAAATGCAAGTTTTCTAATATGAATAAATTCATTCAAAATAACCACAATTTGCATAGGATTGTTTAACATTGTTCTACACTTATGTTTTTAAAAATCAGATGTTTGATGGGCAGCATCCCTTGAAATTATTTTTCCCTTTTAAACACAGTTCCATGTTGCTTGATTGCACTGACCTCTAACCTTTAACACATTTAATCTGGAAAAGATTGACCCTCTTCCTTTTAGAAGATGCAAAATAGATACTTAATATTAATGGAGGGCCACTTGCGCTCTCTGTGCCCATCACTACCTCCTCTCTCTGTGCCCTCCACCACCTGCACACTCTGTGCCCTCCACCTCCTCTCTTTATGCCCCCCACCACCTCCTCTCTCTGTGCCCTCCACCAACTCCTCTATCTGTGCCATCCACCACCTACTCTCTCTGTGCCCTCCACCACTCCGCTCTCAGTGCCCTCCACCACCTCCTCTCATTGCCCTCCACCACCTCCTCCCTTTGCCACCTCCTCTCTCTGTGCCCTCCTCCACCTGTGCGCTCTGTGCACTCCACCACCTGTGGTCTCTGTGCCCTCCACCACATGTGCTCTCTGTGCCCTCCAACTTCTCTCTCTGTGACCTCCACCTCCTCTCTATGTGCCCTCCACTACCTGCACTCTCTGTGCCCTCCACCACCTCCTCTATCTGTGCCCTCCACCACCTGTGCTCTCTGTGCCCTCCACCACCTGCACTCACTGACTGACTAACTGACTGACTGACTCTCTGACTGACTGACTAACTGACTGACTGACTCTCTCACTGACTGACTGACACACTCACTCTCTCAATCTCTCTCTCACGGACTGATGACTCTCTGACTGACTGACAGACTCTCTGACTCTCTGACTGACTCTCTGACTCTCTCTCTCTCTCTGACTGACTCACTGACTCTGACTGACTGACTGACTCTCTCACTGACTGACTGACTGACTCTCTCACTGACTGACTGACTGATTCTCTCACCCTCTCTCTCACTGACTGACTAAATGACTGACTGACTCTCGTACATTCTCTCTCACTGACTGATTGGCTCTCTCACTCTCTCACTGACTGATTCTCACTGAGTCTCTCACTCTGACTCTCTCTTTCTCACTGACTGACTCTCTAACTGACTGACTGACTGACTCTCTCACTCCCTGACTGACTGACTGACTCTCTCTCTCTCTCACTGACTGACTGACTCTCAATCTCTCTCTCACTGACTGACTAACTCTCACTCTCTGACTGACTGACTCTCACTGACTCTCTGACTGACTCTCTGACTGACTCTCTGACTAACTAACTGACTCACTCACTGACTGACTGACTCTCTCGCTCTCTCTCACTGACTGACTGACTGACTCTCTTTCACTGACTGACTCTATTGCTCTCTTATTGACTGACTCTCTCAATGACTGACTGACTCTCTCATTGACTGACTGACTCAATTCAATTCAATTCAAGAATACTTTATTCGGTATAAAAACAATACCATACAAAGTGCATTATTATAAAAAAGAAAGGCATTACAACTGGTAAATGTTACATGATAAAATGGGGGTGTATGTAAACAATCACAAAATAAATATTTCATATCTTAAAAGCCCGGTTAAGAACAATGTGTACAATAAAAACAGAATCCTGGGCCATTTTAGTGCAACCAACCCTTCTATCACAAGAGATGATCAAGGACAATTATTCATCACCTCTAGTATTCCTTAGTCTCACTGCCGATCTCAAGAAGTTTACCATACTAAACAATGTTAGAGGATCTGCTGACAGTTTCAAAAACAGTAGTGCCACCTTTGCCTGGTTGAATCTGGCTTGCCTTAAAATCGGTTTTAAAAACAATGTCCTGGGGTACGCATAAAAGGGGCATACTAAAACAAAATGAAGAGTGTCCTGCGGAGACCACTGGTCGCAGCCGCAGGGTCCCTTTATGTCGATATCTGGTGTGTACCCTGCTGGAACCGATAAAATGTGGTGCAGGAGATTCAATCTGAATCTGGTCATTAGGAATCTGTTGTGTTTATTGTACATGTTGGACAGATAAAATTCCATTCTTGGGGTTGGTTTGGTTAGCAAGTGGGCTCTCACCAAGGATTTCATCAGTTCTCTGTCCTCCCTTTCCGATGCTGTTTGCCTTATGAATTCCATCTTTATGATACCCTTGTCTTTAGGTCTGAGTTTAGCAGGTTCATCAAAATACTTAGCATAGCCCAGCCCTTTCAGGGTATTCCTTACATATTTAAGCCAAGGAATCGTTAGTCCTCTGTCCAGGGCAATACAGTCCGATAGTATTTGCCTGCTTAGAGTGGCCTCAGGGTTCGTCCATATTTTAATCCAACGGGTTATGGGTTTTAGTCTTAGCCTGTCGCTAATATTAGAAAGGCCTAACTCCTCATGAACAATATGGGAAGGCGTGCTTTGTGGTACCTGCAGAACCCTTCTCAGGAATTTATTTTCCTCGTTTTGGAGCAACGAGATGTCTCTAAAACCCCATTCCTCGCTTCCATACAAGGTCCTAGCACAGCATACTGAGGTGTACAAGTGCGTGATTTCCTTTGGTGACCAGCGGCCTAGTCTTTTTGCAAAATTCATGATTGAGTCCACCGAGCTAATTTGGGATCTACATTTGTCATTTATCAGTGTTTTAAAACTAAGGTGATTGTCAAATAAAATCCCTAAGTAATTAAAAGCCTGCACTTTTTCTAATTTGTGAGACCCAATTGTAAAGGTAAAATTCTTGGACGGTCTTTTCCATGTTTTAATATTATAGGTTTTAGTAAGATTGGGTGTTAGGTCTATATCCTCCATGAAGCTCACAAAGCCGTCAATACGGGACTGTAGTCCCCGAGCTGTGCGGGCCAGGAGTACCGCATCATCCGCGTATAGTAGGACGGGTATGCCTCTCCTACCTATACGCGGACAGTCCACCCCTAGGTCTCGTAGCGCCTTGTCCAGTCCATTTAGTTATAATGTGAATAGAAAAGGCGCCAGAATGCATCCCTGCCTCACACCTCTTGAACAAGGGAAGAGATTAGTTGTGTTCCCCTCTTCATTAAATCTGACCTGTGCAGCAGTGTTCCGGTGGAGCACTCTCAAGATATTTATCACACCTGGGTCTACACCGAGCTGCCCCAAACATTCCCACAGTTTCCTCCGATTCACCCGGTCAAAGGCTGCCGACAGGTCCATGAAGGCCAAGTACACTGTCCCCTTAATTGCCACGGTGTACTTGCTCACCAGGTGGTATAGATTAAGGCATTGGTCTGTTGTGGATCTGCCATTTCTAAACCCATACAGGGTGTCTGAAATGATATCATGTTCCTCCGCCCAATCGCGGTTAAGGATAACCCTTCCCAGGACTTTCACAATCACGTCTATTAACGAGATTGGACGGTAACATTGTCGGTCGCTCCTATTTCCCTTTTTAAAAATCGGGACTATAGTGGCCAAGGACCATGACCTCGACATCCCTGCTTCCACTGCTGTATTAAGAACTCTTGTGAGTATGGGGGCCCAGAGGTCTGCCTGGCTCTTAAAGACATCTGGCGGGATCCCATTGGGGCCTGGGGCCTTGTTACAGGTCAGCCCGTCTATTCCTGCTTTGATCTCTCCTAGGGAAAAGATGATCTGCTTGCTGCTTGCATTTTCTACATCTGGGCTCATTGAGTCTTCTGAGCCAGCACAATTGTACAGGCCTTTAAAATGCGCCTCCCACAATTCCGGGAGAATATGACAGGCCACCTTTGACATATTTGATTCCTGGAAGCAAGGATCATTAATTACTCCCCAGAATTCGTTTGTATCCCTGCGCTCTGCAGCATCTTTTAGAGACTCCCATGCCTGATTCTGAAGCCTGGTCTTATGCTGTTTAATGGCCCTTTCATAATGTGCCCTACACTCCACCACTGACTGACTCAATGACTGACTCTCACTGACTGACTGACTGACTCTCTCTTACACTCTCACTGACTGACTCTTTCACTGACTGACTGACTCTCTGACTGACTAACTGACTGACTGACTCTCTCACTCTCTTGCACTGACTGACACTCTCACTGATTGACTGACTGACTCTCTCGCTCTCTCTCACTGACTGACTGACTCTCTCACTGACTGACTCTCACTGACTCTCTGACTGACTCTTTGATTGACTAACTGACTGACTGACTCTCTCACTCTCTCTCACTGACTGACACTCTCACTGACTGACTGACTCTCTCACTGACTGACTGACTCACTGACTCTCACTGACTGACTGACTGAGTCTCAATCGCTCTCTCTCTGACTGACTGACTGGCTCTCAATCGCTCTCTCACTGACTGACTGTCTGACTCTCTCTCTCTCTGACTGACTGACTCTCACTGACTCTCAGACTGACTCTCTGACTGACTAACTGACTGACCGACTCTCTCACTCTCTCTCACTGACTGACTGACTGACTCTCTCGCTCTCTCTCACTGACTGACTGACTCTCTCTTACTCTCTCACTGATTGACTCTCTATCTGACTGACTGACTCTCTCACTGACTGACTGACTCACTGACTGACTCACTCTCTCTCACTGACTGACTAGCTCACTCTCTCAATCTCTCTCTCACTGATTGACTGACTCTCACTCTCTCACTGACTGACTGACTCTCTTACTGACTCTCTGACTGACTGCCTGACTCTCACTCTCTCTCTGACTGACTGACTCTCTCAATCTCTCTCTCACTGACTGACTCTCTCACTCTATCACTGACTGACTTACTGACACTCACAGACTCTCTGACTCTCTCTCACTGACTGACTCTCTCACTGACTGACTGACTCGCTCACTGACTGACTGACTCTCTTTGTCTTACTCACTGACTGACTGACTGACTCTCAATCTCTCTCTTACTAACTGACTGACTGACTATCACTCTCTGACTGACTGACTCTCACTGACTCTCTGACTGACTAACTGACTGACTCTCACACTCTCACTGACTGACTCTCTCACTCTCTCTCTCACTGACTGGCTGACTCTCAATGACTGACTGACTCTCACTCTCCCACTGACTGACTGACTCTCTCTTCACTGACTGACTAACTCACTCTCTTGATCTCTCTCTCTCTCACTAACTGACTGACTCTCTTATTGACTGACTGACTCTCTCACTAACTCTCTGACTGACTGACAGACTCTCACTCTCTCACTGACTGACTGGATTGATCTCTCTCTCTCTCTCACTGACTTACTGACTGACTGACTGACTCTCTCACTCTCTGACTGACTAACTGAGTCTCACTGACACTCTGACTGACTAACTGACTGACTGTCTCTATCACTCTCTCTCACTGACTGACTGACTCTCTCTCTCACTGAATGATGCTCTCATTGAATGACTGACTCTCTCACTGACTGACTGACTCTCACTGACTAACTGACTGACTAACTGACTAACTGACTGACTCTCTCTCTGACTGACTAACTCACTCTCCCAATCCCACTCTCACTGACTGACTGGCTGACTCTCATTCTCTCACTGACTCTCTGACTGACCGACTCTCATTCTCTCTCTCTGACTGACTCTCTCACTGACTGACTAACTGTCTCACTAACTGACTCACTGACTCTCTCACTGACTGACTGATTCACTCTCTCTCACTGACTGACCGACTGACAAAATGACTGACTCTCTCACTCTCTCTCACACTGACTGACTGATTGTCTCTCACTGCCTGACTGGGGTGACTCTCTCACTGAATGACTAACTGCTTCACTGAATAACTGATTCACTGATCGACTGACTCTCTCTCTCTCACTGACTAACTGACTCTCTCACTCTCTGTCTTGCTGACTGACTCTCTCAATCTCTCTCACTGACTGACTCTCTCATTCTCTCTCACTGACTGATGGACTGACTCTCATTAACTGACTGACTGACTCTCTCACTGACTGACTGACTAACTCTCTCACTCTCTCCCTCACTGACTGACTAAATGACTGACTGACTCTCACTGACTGACTGCGTCTATTACTCTCTCTCTCACTGACTGACTGGCTCTCTCACTCTCTCACTGACTCACTCTCACTGAGTCTCTCACTCTGACTCTCTCTCACTGACTGACTCATTGACTTTCTAACTGACTCACTGACTGACTCTCTCACTGACTGACTGAGGCTCTCACTCTCTCTCTCACTGACTGACTGACTTTCTCTCTCTCTCACTGACTGACCGACTGACTAAATGACTGACTCTCTCACTCTCTCTCACACTGACTGACTCTCTCACTCTGTCTCTATCTCACTGACTGACTCTCTCTCACTGACTGACTGACTCTGTCTCACTGACTGACTGACTCTCTCACTCTCTCTCTCACTGACTGACTGACTCTCTCACTCTCTCTCTTGCTGACTGACTCTCTCAATCTCTCTCACTGACTGACTCTCTCATTCTCTCTCACTGACTGATGGACTGACTCTCATTAACTGACTGACTGACTCTCTCACTGACTGACTGACTAACTCTCTCTCAGTGACAGATTTCGACTCTCTCTCACTGACTGACTCTCTGACTCTCTCACTGACTAACTCTCTCTCTCACTGACTTTCTCACTCTCTCTCTCACTGACTGACTCTCTCTATCACTGACTGACTCTCTCACTATGTCTCACTAACTGATTGACTCACTCTCTCAATGACTGACTCATTCACTGACTGACTCTCTCACTGACTGACTGACTGACTCTCTCACTCTCTCCCTCACTGACTGACTAAATGACTGACTGACTCTCACTGACTGACTGCGTCTATTACTCTCTCTCTCACTGACTGACACCCGCTGTCAAACGCCCCCGCACACGCCTCCGGCCCAATTTACAACAAATTCGACAACAATCTCGGACAACCCCCGGCTGCCGTGTCACTGCACCTCAAATGGTGCCTGGCTCTACAAAATGTCCGGTTTTAAACTAGCCAGCCCAAAAGACGCCCAAAAGAAGCCCAACCAGCCCAACCAGCCCAAACTACAGGGGCCCACAGTGCTCACCTATCCCCCCCCCCCTGCTGCCCCAAATTCCCCGTTGGTCAGCTGCCCCCCAAATCCCCAATCCATGCAGTGTTGTTATTAATGACTCACTTGGAGCGGCGGACTTAACTTGAACAAAATCCCTCACAATAAGGTTTTAATAGTGTTTACAGTCCCCCCCTGCATGAAACCTGCCAGATTCTATGCTTAAAGCTAAGGCGAGCCGGTATTTCGTACACAAAACCCAGAGATGTATTTCTAGCTAATTGTGACTGTTAAAGTTAAATACTTGCGCCCGATGACAGAGTGCAGAGATCCCCTATGTCAGCCGCTTGCCGGGCTAACTTTGGGACTCCCTGGCTGCAGAAGGTGATGTAGGACTAGGAGTTACTGGGGAGGGACGTAGAGGCAGGCGGTTCGTTCAACAGGAAACGGTTGGCCATAGTGGCTGCCGACACAGCACACGTCTGCCGCCAAATAATTCCCAAATTTGAACCAGCCCCGGATTCCTTCAAAACAGACTTAGTGTGTGTTGTACAATGACCACACAGACATTCTGAGCGTAACTTTTTTTTCAGGTAACATCTGGTTGAATTTTGGGTTTTCATTTCTTCTTTTTTTTTGTGTGAAGTATATTGGGTCTTTTAGTTTTTTACAGAGTAGTCTGAGTTAGTTTAATTTGCTTCTTTTACTTATTGAATTATTTTTTTAAATCGCATTAGTGCTCGTTTTAAAAATATACAAAGCTTATATTTTCCTCCGCTGCCTGATTTGCTTCCTTTCTTTATCATGTATTTGTGAGGTATTTTCCGATTCAGGGAAGTGAAGTCACAATGTCAGATCGCCTTCAAGATAAAGTTGAAGCATCATTATCTTCAGGAAAGAAAGCAAGCAAGAAGAGTTTGCGGGAGAAAGTGCTCACCAGGCAGCCACAGTTTATTTTTGCATCTCGCTTTCACTTTAAAGTGAAAACCAGATGCAAAAATAAAGCACGCCACAGAACTTGTCTTTATGGGGCCATGTGTTTGAAACACATGGTCCCATAAAGATAAGAAACCTTTTGCGACACACACAGAGGCAGACGAGTGTCCGTCCAAGTGGGCTGTCTGACAGAGAGAAAAGTCTACGTCAGACAAAAATCTCTCTCAATCTCTCTCACTGACTGACTCTCTCAATCTCTCTCACTGACTGACTCTCTCATTCTCTCTCACTGACTGATGGACTGACTCTCATTAACTGACTGACTGACTCTCTCACTGACTGACTGACTAACTCTCTCTCAGTGACAGATTTCGACTCTCTCTCACTGACTGACTCTCTGACTCTCTCACTGACTAACTCTCTCTCTCACTGACTTTCTCACTCTCTCTCTCACTGACTGACTCTCTCTATCACTGACTGACTCTCTCACTATGTCTCACTAACTGACTGACTCACTCTCTCAATGACTGACTCATTCACTGACTGACTCTCTCACTGACTGACTGACTGACTCTCTCACTCTCTCCCTCACTGACTGACTAAATGACTGACTGACTCTCACTGACTGACTGTGTCTATTACTCTCTCTCTCACTGACTGACACCCGCTGTCAAACGCCCCCGCACACGCCTCCGGCCCAATTTACAACAAATTCGACAACAATCTCGGACAACCCCCGGCTGCCGTGTCACTGCACCTCAAATGGTGCCTGGCTCTACAAAATGTCCGGTTTTAAACTAGCCAGCCCAAAAGACGCCCAAAAGAAGCCCAACCAGCCCAACCAGCCCAACCAGCCCAAACTACAGGGGCCCACAGTGCTCACCTATCCCCCCCCCTGCTGCCCCAAATTCCCCGTTGGTCAGCTGCCCCCCAAATCCCCAATCCATGCAGTCTTGTTATTAATGACTCACTTGGAGCGGCGGACTTAACTTGAACAAAATCCCTCACAATAAGGTTTTAATAGTGTTTACAGTCCCCTCCTGCATGAAACCTGCCAGATTCTATGCTTAAAGCTAAGGCGAGCCGGTATTTCGTACACAAAACCCAGAGATGTATTTCTAGCTAATTGTGACTGTTAAAGTTAAATACTTGCGCCCGATGACAGAGTGCAGAGATCCCCTATGTCAGCCGCTTGCCGGGCTAACTTTGGGACTCCCTGGCTGCAGAAGGTGATGTAGGACTAGGAGTGACTGGGGAGGGACGTAGAGGCAGGCGGTTCGTTCAACAGGAAACGGTTGGCCATAGTGGCTGCCGACACAGCACACGTCTGCCGCCAAATAATTCCCAAATTTGAACCAGCCCCGGATTCCTTCAAAACAGACTTAGTGTGTGTTGTACAATGACCACACAGACATTCTGAGCGTAACTTTTTTTTCAGGTAACATCTGGTTGAATTTTGGGTTTTCATTTCTTCTTTTTTTTTGTGTGAAGTATATTGGGTCTTTTAGTTTTTTACAGAGTAGTCTGAGTTAGTTTAATTTGCTTCTTTTACTTATTTAATTATTTTTTTTAATCGCATTAGTGCTCGTTTTAAAAATATACAAAGCTTATATTTTCCTCCGCTGCCTGATTTGCTTCCTTTCTTTATCATGTATTTGTGAGGTATTTTCCGATTCAGGGAAGTGAAGTCACAATGTCAGATCGCCTTCAAGATAAAGTTGAAGCATCATTATCTTCAGGAAAGAAAGCAAGCAAGAAGAGTTTGCGGGAGAAAGTGCTCACCAGGCAGCCACAGTTTATTTTTGCATCTCGCTTTCACTTTAAAGTGAAAACCAGATGCAAAAATAAAGCACGCCACAGAACTTGTCTTTATGGGGCCATGTGTTTGAAACACATGGTCCCATAAAGATAAGAAACCTTTTGCGACACACACAGAGGCAGACGAGTGTCCGTCCAAGTGGGCTGTCTGACAGAGAGAAAAGTCTACGTCAGACAAAAATCTCTCCCAATGGCTGGCCACCGTTTAGCATAAACGGTGACTCGGGGCAATGGGAAAGAGGGACGGGACATAAAGCCCGATACTCAAAGCTCCTCAAAAACATAAAATCTCGCCGAGACCGCGCATGTGTGCAGCCCACGCAGACAAGACCTAATGACACATAGGTTTTACAATCAATGCCAATATATTCACAAAATGATAGCACAAACAGAAAGTCAGCAACGCCTGATCATTGGCACAACATTAATAAAAAGGTCCAAGTATTCTTTCCCTGGAGATAATGCCTTTTTAGATCGAGCCTGAGCCAGCACGCATGCGCTGCTCTGCGAGGCTTCTTATAAGCACTTAAAACTTCTATGTGTGGGTCTGATTCCCCCCATGCACTGGGTTGGCTATTGCCTGTGTCCTTTTCTTATTGTAGCCTGCAGGTGGCTAAAGGCGGACATATATCCCACCTTTTAGTCAAATGTTCACTCCCACAGCCTTTTGCTTGCAGGAGTGAGCAGGGGCGCGCAGGTCAGCAGCTGCATTCCTCTCCTCATGGGTCAGGTTACACGCACAGCCTCGTGAGGAATTCCCGTGCCTTGTGAGGATCTTGCTTTCACTGTGCTGGGTGATTTATGAACAGAAAAACTGCAAAAACACAAAGAAGGGCGAGGTCACACATCTAAGAAAGTGAACCTCCGGTAAACAGAGATGTGGGCAAAGGACGCGCAGGCAGAAACGCTGCCATAATCTGAACGCAAGAGTGGGAAAAACATTAATTTCTAATAACATGTTTGAAAATGCAAGTTTTCTAATATGAATAAATTCATTCAAAATAACCACAATTTGCATAGGATTGTTTAACATTGTTCTACACTTATGTTTTTAAAAATCAGATGTTTGATGGGCAGCATCCCTTGAAATTATTTTTCCCTTTTAAACACAGTTCCATGTTGCTTGATTGCACTGACCTCTAACCTTTAACACATTTAATCTGGAAAAGATTGACCCTCTTCCTTTTAGAAGATGCAAAATAGATACTTAATATTAATGGAGGGCCACTAGCGCTCTCTGTGCCCATCACTACCTCCTCTCTCTGTGCCCTCCACCACCTGCACACTCTGTGCCCTCCACCTCCTCTCTTTATGCCCCCCACCACCTCCTCTCTCTGTGCCCTCCACCAACTCCTCTATCTGTGCCATCCACCACCTACTCTCTCTGTGCCCTCCACCACTCCGCTCTCAGTGCCCTCCACCACCTCCTCTCATTGCCCTCCACCACCTCCTCCCTTTGCCACCTCCTCTCTCTGTGCCCTCCTCCACCTGTGGTCTCTGTGCACTCCACCACCTGTGGTCTCTGTGCCCTCCACCACATGTGCTCTCTGTGCCCTCCAACTTCTCTCTCTGTGCCCTCCACCTCCTCTCTATGTGCCCTCCAATACCTGCACTCTCTGTGCCCTCCACCACCTCCTCTATCTGTGCCCTCCACCACCTGTGCTCTCTATGCCCTCCACCACCTGCACTCACTGACTGACTAACTGACTGACTGACTCTCTGACTGACTGACTAACTGACTGACTGACTCTCTCACTGACTGACTGACACACTCACTCTCTCAATCTCTCTCTCACGGACTGATGACTCTCTGACTGACTGACAGACTCTCTGACTGACTCTCTGACTCTCTCTCTCTCTCTGACTGACTGACTGACTCTGACTGACTGACTGACTCTCTCACTGACTGACTGACTGACTCTCTCACTGACTGACTGACTGATTCTCTCACCCTCTCTCTCACTGACTGACTAAATGACTGACTGACTCTCGTACATTCTCTCTCACTGACTGATTGGCTCTCTCACTCTCTCACTGACTGATTCTCACTGAGTCTCTCACTCTGACTCTCTCTTTCTCACTGACTGACTCTCTAACTGACTGACTGACTGACTCTCTCACTCCCTGACTGACTGACTGACTCTCTCTCTCTCACTGACTGATTGACTCTCAATCTCTCTCTCACTGACTGACTAACTCTCACTCTCTGACTGACTGACTCTCACTGACTCTCTGACTGACTCTCTGACTGACTCTCTGACTAACTAACTGACTCACTCACTGACTGACTGACTCTCTCGCTCTCTCTCACTGACTGACTGACTGACTCTCTTTCACTGACTGACTCTATTGCTCTCTTATTGACTGACTCTCTCAATGACTGACTGACTCTCTCATTGACTGACTGACTCAATTCAATTCAATTCAAGAATACTTTATTCGGTATAAAAACAATACCATACAAAGTGCATTATTATAAAAAAGAAAGGCATTACAACTGGTAAATGTTACATGATAAAATGGGGGTGTATGTAAACAATCACAAAATAAATATTTCATATCTTAAAAGCCCGGTTAAGAACAATGTGTACAATAAAAACAGAATCCTGGGCCATTTTAGTGCAACCAACCCTTCTATCACAAGAGATGATCAAGGACAATTATTCATCACCTCTAGTATTCCTTAGTCTCACTGCCGATCTCAAGAAGTTTACCATACTAAACAATGTTAGAGGATCTGCTGACAGTTTCAAAAACAGTAGTGCCACCTTTGCCTGGTTGAATCTGGCTTGCCTTAAAATCGGTTTTAAAAACAATGTCCTGGGGTACGCATAAAAGGGGCATACTAAAACAAAATGAAGAGTGTCCTGCGGAGACCACTGGTCGCAGCCGCAGGGTCCCTTTATGTCGATATCTGGTGTGTACCCTGCTGGAACCGATAAAATGTGGTGCAGGAGATTCAATCTGAATCTGGTCATTAGGAATCTGTTGTGTTTATTGTACATGTTGGACAGATAAAATTCCATTCTTGGGGTTGGTTTGGTTAGCAAGTGGGCTCTCACCAAGGATTTCATCAGTTCTCTGTCCTCCCTTTCCGATGCTGTTTGCCTTATGAATTCCATCTTTATGATACCCTTGTCTTTAGGTCTGAGTTTAGCAGGTTCATCAAAATACTTAGCATAGCCCAGCCCTTTCAGGGTATTCCTTACATATTTAAGCCAAGGAATCGTTAGTCCTCTGTCCAGGGCAATACAGTCCGATAGTATTTGCCTGCTTAGAGTGGCCTCAGGGTTCGTCCATATTTTAATCCAACGGGTTATGGGTTTTAGTCTTAGCCTGTCACTAATATTAGAAAGGCCTAACTCCTCATGAACAATATGGGAAGGCGTGCTTTGTGGTACCTGCAGAACCCTTCTCAGGAATTTATTTTCCTCGTTTTGGAGCAACGAGATGTCTCTAAAACCCCATTCCTCGCTTCCATACAAGGTCCTAGCACAGCATACTGAGGTGTACAAGTGCGTGATTTCCTTTGGTGACCAGCGGCCTAGTCTTTTTGCAAAATTCATGATTGAGTCCACCGAGCTAATTTGGGATCTACATTTGTCATTTATCAGTGTTTTAAAACTAAGGTGATTGTCAAATAAAATCCCTAAGTAATTAAAAGCCTGCACTTTTTCTAATTTGTGAGACCCAATTGTAAAGGTAAAATTCTTGGACGGTCTTTTCCCTGTTTCAATAATATAGGTTTTAGTAAGATTGGGTGTTAGGTCTATATCCTCCATGAAGCTCACAAAGCCGTCAATATGGGACTGTAGTCCCCGAGCTGTGCGGGCCAGGAGTACCGCATCATCCGCGTATAGTAGGACGGGTATGCCTCTCCTACCTATACGCGGACAGTCCACCCCTAGGTCTCGTAGCGCCTTGTCCAGTCCATTTAGTTATAATGTGAATAGAAAAGGCGCCAGAATGCATCCCTGCCTCACACCTCTTGAACAAGGGAAGAGATTAGTTGTGTTCCCCTCTTCATTAAATCTGACCTGTGCAGCAGTGTTCCGGTGGAGCACTCTCAAGATATTTATCACACCTGGGTCTACACCGAGCTGCCCCAAACATTCCCACAGTTTCCTCCGATTCACCTGGTCAAAGGCTGCCGACAGGTCCATAAAGGCCAAGTACACTGTCCCCTTAATTGCCACGGTGTACTTGCCCACCAGGTGGTATAGATTAAGGCATTGGTCTGTTGTGGATCTGCCATTTCTAAACCCATACAGGGTGTCCGAAATGATATCATGTTCCTCCGCCCAATCGCGGTTAAGGATAACCCTTCCCAGGACTTTCACAATCACGTCTATTAACGAGATTGGACGGTAACATTGTCGGTCGCTCCTATTTCCCTTTTTAAAAATCGGGACTATAGTGGCCAAGGACTGTGACCTCGACATCCCTGCTTCCACTGCTGTATTAAGAACTCTTGTGAGTATGGGGGCCCAGAGGTCTGCCTGGCTCTTAAAGACATCTGGCGGGATCCCATTGGGGCCTGGGGCCTTGTTACAGGTCAGCCCGTCTATTCCTGCTTTGATCTCTCCTAGGGAAAAGATGATCTGCTTGCTGCTTGCATTTTCTACATCTGGGCTCATTGAGTCTTCCGAGCCAGCACAATTGTACAGGCCTTTAAAATGCACCTCCCACAATTCCAGGAGAATATGACAGGCCACCTTTGACATATTTGATTCCTGGAAGCAAGGATCATTAATTACTCTCCAGAATTCGTTCGTATCCCTGCGCTCTGCAGCATCTTTTAGAGACTCCCATGCCTGATTCTGAAGCCTGGTCTTATGCTGTTTAATGGCCCTTTCATAATGTGCCCTACACTCCACCACTGACTGACTCAATGACTGACTCTCACTGACTGACTGACTGACTCTCTCTTACACTCTCACTGACTGACTCTTTCACTGACTGACTGACTCTCTGACTGACTAACTGACTGACTGACTCTCTCACTCTCTTGCACTGACTGACACTCTCACTGATTGACTGACTGACTCTCTCGCTCTCTCTCACTGACTGACTGACTCTCTCACTGACTGACTCTCACTGACTCTCTGACTGACTCTCTGACTGACTAACTGACTGACTGACTCTCTCACTCTCTCTGACTGACTGACACTCTCACTGACTGACTGACTCTCTCACTGACTGACTGACTCACTGACTCTCACTGACTGACTGACTGAGTCTCAATCGCTCTCTCTCTGACTGACTGACTGGCTCTCAATCGCTCTCTCACTGACTGACTGTCTGACTCTCTCACTCTCTGACTGACTGACTCTCACTGACTCTCAGACTGACTCTCTGACTGACTAACTGACTGACCGACTCTCTCACTCTCTCTCACTGACTGACTGACTGACTCTCTCACTCTCTCTCACTGACTGACTGACTCTCTCTTACTCTCTCACTGATTGACTCTCTATCTGACTGACTGACTCTCTCACTGACTGACTGACTCACTGACTGACTCACTCTCTCTCTCACTGACTGACTCTCTCACTCTATCACTGACTGACTTACTGACACTCACAGACTCTCTGACTCTCTCTCACTGACTGACTCTCTCACTGACTGACTGACTCGCTCACTGACTGACTGACTGACTCTCTCACTGACTGACTGACTCACTGACTGACTCACTCTCTCTCTCACTGACTGACTAGCTCACTCTCTCAATCTCTCTCTCACTGATTGACTGACTCTCACTCTCTCACTGACTGACTGACTCTCTTACTGACTCTCTGACTGACTGCCTGACTCTCACTCTCTCTCTGACTGACTGACTCTCTCAATCTCTCTCTCACTGACTGACTCTCTCACTCTATCACTGACTGACTTACTGACACTCACAGACTCTCTGACTCTCTCTCACTGACTGACTCTCTCACTGACTGACTGACTCGCTCACTGACTGACTGACTAACTCTCTCACTGACTGACTGACTCTCTTTGACTTACTCACTGACTGACTGACTGACTCTCAATCTCTCTCTTACTAACTGACTGACTGACTCTCACTCTCTGACTGACTGACTCTCACTGACTCTCTGACTGACTAACTGACTGACTCTCACACTCTCACTGACTGACTCTCTCACTCTCTCTCTCACTGACTGGCTGACTCTCAATGACTGACTGACTCTCACTCTCCCACTGACTGACTGACTCTCTCTTCACTGACTGACTAACTCACTCTCTTGATCTCTCTCTCTCTCACTAACTGACTGACTCTCTTATTGACTGACTGACTCTCTCACTAACTCTCTGACTGACTGACAGACTCTCACTCTCTCACTGACTGACTGGATTGATCTCTCTCTCTCTCTCACTGACTTACTGACTGACTGACTGACTCTCTCACTCTCTGACTGACTAACTGAGTCTCACTGACACTCTGACTGACTAACTGACTGACTGTCTCTATCACTCTCTCTCACTGACTGACTGACTCTCTCACTCTCTCTCTCTCTCACTGAATGATGCTCTCATTGAATGACTGACTCTCTCACTGACTGACTGACTCACTGACTGACTCTCACTGACTAACTGACTGACTAACTGACTAACTGACTGACTCTCTCTCTGACTGACTAACTCACTCTCCCAATCCCACTCTCACTGACTGACTGGCTGACTCTCATTCTCTCACTGACTCTCTGACTGACTGACTCTCATTCTCTCTCTCTGACTGACTCTCTCACTGACTGACTAACTGTCTCACTAACTGACTCACTGACTCTCTCACTGACTGACTGATTCACTCTCTCTCACTGACTGACCGACTGACAAAATGACTGACTCTCTCACTCTCTCTCACACTGACTGACTGATTGTCTCTCACTGCCTGACTGGGGTGACTCTCTCACTGACTGACTAACTGATTCACTGAATAACTGATTCAATGATCGACTGATTCTCTCTCTCTCACTGACTAACTGACTCTCTCACTCTCTGTCTTGCTGACTGACTCTCTCAATCTCTCTCACTGACTGACTCTCTCATTCTCTCTCACTGACTGATGGACTGACTCTCATTAACTGACTGACTGACTCTCTCACTGACTGACTGACTAACTCTCTCACTCTCTCCCTCACAGACTGACTAAATGACTGACTGACTCTCACTGACTGACTGCGTCTTTACTCTCTCTCTCACTGACTGACTGGCTCTCTCACTCTCTCACTGACTGACTCTCACTGAGTCTCTCACTCTGACTCTCTCTCACTGACTGACTCACTGACTTTCTAACTGACTCACTGACTGACTCTCTCACTGACTGACTGAGGCTCTCACTCTCTCTCTCACTGACTGACTGACTTTCTCTCTCTCTCTCACTGACTGACCGACTGACTAAATGACTGACTCTCTCACTCTCTCTCACACTGACTGACTCTCTCACTCTGTCTCTATCTCACTGACTGACTCTCTCACTGACTGACTGACTCTGTCTCACTGACTGACTGACTCTCTCACTCTCTCTCTCACTGACTGACTGACTCTCTCACTCTCTCTCTTGCTGACTGACTCTCTCAATCTCTCTCACTGACTGACTCTCTCATTCTCTCTCACTGACTGATGGACTGACTCTCATTAACTGACTGACTGACTCTCTCACTGACTGACTGACTAACTCTCTCTCAGTGACAGATTTCGACTCTCTCTCACTGACTGACTCTCTGACTCTCTCACTGACTAACTCTCTCTCTCACTGACTTTCTCACTCTCTCTCTCACTGACTGACTCTCTCTATCACTGACTGACTCTCTCACTATGTCTCACTAACTTACTGACTCACTCTCTCAATGACTGACTCATTCACTGACTGACTCTCTCACTGACTGACTGACTGACTCTCTCACTCTCTCCCTCACTGACTGACTAAATGACTGACTGACTCTCACTGACTGACTGCGTCTATTACTCTCTCTCTCACTGACTGACTGGCTCTCTCACTCTCTCACTGACTGACTCTCACTGAGTCTCTCACTCTGACTCTCTCTCACTGACTGACTCACTGACTTTCTAACTGACTCACTGACTGACTCTCTCACTGACTGACTGAGGCTCTCACTCTCTCTCTCACTGACTGACTGACTTTCTCTCTCTCTCTCACTGACTGACCGACTGACTAAATGACTGACTTTCTCACTCTCTCTCACACTGACTGACTCTCTCACTCTGTCTCTCTCTCACTGACTGACTCTCTCTCACTGACTGACTGACTGACTGCCTGACGATCTCTCTCTTTCACTAACTGACTGTCTGACTAAGTGATTCACTGACTAACTGACTCACTGATTGACTGACTCTGTCTCACTGACTGACTGACTCTCTCACTCTCTCTCTCACTGACTGACTGACTCTCTCACTCTCTCTCTTGCTGACTGACTCTCTCAATCTCTCTCACTGACTGACTCTCTCATTCTCTCTCACTGACTGATGGACTGACTCTCATTAACTGACTGACTGACTCTCTCACTGACTGACTGACTAACTCTCTCTCAGTGACAGATTTCGACTCTCTCTCACTGACTGACTCTCTGACCCTCTCACTGACTAACTCTCTCTCTCACTGACTTTCTCACTCTCTCTCTCTCACTGACTGACTCTCTCTCTCACTGACTGACTCTCTCACTATGTCTCACTAACTGACTGACTCACTCTCTCAATGACTGACTCATTCACTGACTGACTCTCTCACTGACTGACTCACTGACTTTCTAACTGACTCACTGACTGACTCTCTCACTGACTGACTGAGGCTCTCACTCTCTCTCTCACTGACTGACTGACTTTCTCTCTCTCTCTCTCTCACTGACTGACCGACTGACTAAATGACTGACTCTCTCACTCTCTCTCACACTGACTGACTCTCTCACTCTGTCTCTCTCTCACTGACTGACTCTCTCACTGACTGACTGACTGACTGCCTGACGATCTCTCTCTTTCACTAACTGACTGTCTCTCACTGACTGACTGGGGTGACTCTCTCACTGACTGACTGACTAAATGATTCACTGACTAACTGACTCACTGATTGACTGACTCTCTCACTCTCTCTCTCTTGCTGACTGACTCTCTCAATCTCTCTCACTGACTGACTCTCTCAATCTCTCTCACTGACTGATGGACTGACTCTCATTAAATGACTGAATGACTCTCTCACTCTCTCTCTCACTGACTAACTTACTCTCTCACTGACTGACTGACTCTCTCACTCTCTCTCTCATTGACTGACTGACTCTCTCACTGACTGACTGACTAACTCTCTCTCAGTGACAGATTTTGACTCTCTTTCACTGACTGACTCTCTGACTCTCTCATTGACTAACTCTCTCTCTCTCTCTCACTGGCTTTCTCACTCTCTCTCACTGACTGACTCTCTCTATCACTGACTGACTCTCTCACTATGTCTCGCTAACTGACTGACTCACTCTCTCAGTGACTGACTTATTCACTGACTGACTCTCTCACTCACTGACTGACTGACTCTCTCACTCTCTCTCCAACTGACTGACTAAATGACTAACTGACTCTCACTGACTGACTGCGTCTCTTACTTTCTCTCTCACTGACAGACTGGCTCTCTCACTCTCACTGGCTGACTCTCACTGAGTCTCTCACTCTGACTCTCTCTCTCTCACTGACTGACTGACTGACTTTCTAACTGACTGACTGACTCTCTCACTGACTGACTGAGTCTCTCACTCTCTCTCTCACTGACTGACTGTCTTTCTCTCTCTCTCTCTCACTGACTGACTGACTCTCAATCTCGCTCTCACTGACTGACTTGTGGAAAAGTAAATTTTGCCATGTTCTGTGTCCCTACGTGTCATCCATCATATGTTATGTGTGCATGATTAAATATGCATATGCATTCCCTATGTTCGATTAATGACGCAATTACAGTTGTGTCCACCTCTAGTATGCCAGTTTCCAGTTCTCGTGAATACTACGAATATCAGGCCTATGTAAAGCTACGTTGCCACGTTTCTCAGTGTGCACGTTATTCTATTGAAAAGTCCCCGTTTCTAGGCCTCAAAAGGGCCTGGACACCAGATTCAGCTCCTGTCTCCTGAAGCCTCGCTGAGGAGCGATACAGCCCCCACCTGTATCCTCGACCCTTCACTTACTTCCTGCCTTGCAGTGCCCGGCTCACCCTGGCTCTGCCTCTGAGTCTGCCAAGAATATGTTATGATTCCAGTTATCAGTTCAGTCCTCCTTCTCTGCATTCCTAAAGCTACTGAATCGCATCGATAGTTTCCGTCATTGTCTAGCCTTCACGTCTCCACGTTAGAGAAATACTGCATTTAATGGTCATTTAATATTCTTCATCATGCACTACATGTAGAATAATGCATGGTCCAGTCTTAGAATCAAGTTAGCCTTTCCCCTCCTGACTTCTAGTTTATATCAACATGTTCTCTAAACATCAGATACTAGATGCTGTTTAGGTACATGTCGCCCTGACTCTCCAGACTTCAGTCTCTGCTCCTAGCACAGAGTTCATAGCCCCAGCTTCTCCTAGTAACACGTCATTGCTAGTTTGCGCGCACCATCAGGTTAGAGGTCCCGGCTCCTCAGGTAGCCCCCTCCATGGTTTCCGCCCCATTCATGACATATTCTGTTACGTTTGCATCACATGTCTATGTATACGCCCTGTTACACCTCTTTTCACCCTTATCTTTCGCGACTGCTACGTGTCACGCCTTTTGCTCCACCCACTGCTACGCCTATTGCAATGTAATGCTATGTGTTTGCGTTATGTATATATGCTCATGCACTGTTATTAAAAAGTTGTTCCCCTTGTCCCGATCCTGACCCCGGCAGCGCTGCTGGGCCTTGCCATCCTGTATTGCTGTATTAAACCTGCAAAAAACTCCTACTACCTCGAATCTTGACTCTTATTTATTGAGCTATCTGTTATTCATTTATGCATTCAAAAATAGGGTATTATTTATTTATTTACCACATAATGGCGCCCGAACAGGGACTTGCCCTTTCCCCACGCGTCGGTGAAGCCACGCCGACCCCCTGACCCTCTGCAGTCGTGACGGAACTCTTCTGCGCACCGGCAGATATTTCTGCTTCAAGTATCCCTCAGGCCCACGGAGGAGACGGAGGAGGCGGTCCAGCATCCAGACGAGACGGTGGAGGAACGCGGTGAGTCCCGACCAGAGCCCAAGCCGAGAGTCCAAGGTCCGAGGTATCCGGAGGCCCACCCGTAACAGAAGTCCGAAGTTCGTCCGTCCGACGTCGAGGCAGTCCCGTCCAGTCTGAGGCCTTCCGTTCTTGCTGCCCGGTGAGTACCGTTACTGGGGTAGTATCTAGACAGGGTCAATTTAATTGACTCTGGTCCGTGGGTTGGTGGTACACAGACCCACAAACGAAGTGTCCACTTCGGTGGATGCGGGTCCTGACGTGTCTCTTTATGAGACCAGTAAGTTTCGTACTGTTTTAGCAGTGCATCTAGTTCCTGTTCTAGTCAGTTCTGTTCTCGAGAAAATTCATGTATTCTGTGTTCCGTATTCCAGGTAGTATTCTGTTCGAACTGTTATTTTTAAATGTTCTTCATGTATTTTAATGTCGTGGTATGAATGGGGAATAAGTATCGTGTTCATTGTGTATTGTATTGTGTCTAGATTACAGTCCAGTCATGCCCTTGTTTTCTAAGTTACGCCAGTTAAAAACTAGAAAGGGTCTGCTGGAAGCAGCAGTTCCTGTCCCGCCTAGGGACAGTCCAGGTCATTTTATGTATCAGAAGCATGGCATAAGCGCCATACTGTATCTAGATTTATGGGTAGAGTATACCAAACAGTTAGAAGACAAGTATAGATGGCCCGTATCGGGTACATGGGATGCCGAGTGCATCATGCGAGTAGAAGAGGCATTATGGAAAAAGAAAGCCAGACAGTCACAGAAAGATGCCATCGAGTTATGGCGCAAAGAAGCTCATAAAAGAACTGAAAAAGAAATCAGAAAGTCGGAATTAAGTAGAGAATCCTTGGAATGAGCCCATGAAAAAGAACTAATCGAGATAGGTGAACAAGTCAAAGCCGAACAGTCAGACAGACAGAGGCATGCCCTTATTAGGGGTATGTATCCTCTCCTTGCCGAGGGCTTGCCAAAAGCGACCCCAGAGGCATCCAGTAATTTCCCGCCACCATTAGTTCCGACCAAGCTGCGTCACAAACCGACCGCAGCTGATATTTTTATTTCGTCCTATTTGGACGACACAGTCCCAGAATATGCAAATCCTGTTCGCGCTCCGCCAGTCCCTGTAAATCAGGCACTTCCCGCTCCTCCAGACACCGGAGTACCTGTTACGGTACCCCCGGTCCAGCCCGCCATACAAGTCCAGCCTACATTTCCATTTCCCACTCTGCCAGGACGAAGAGCCTCAGTAGACGACTCTAGTTTAGGGGCCGCAGGGGGAGGTACTCCTCAAACCCCGCCGCCACACAAGCGTTTAACGACAGCCGAATTACATATACAAGCATCACAACGTACGCCCAGACATCAGACTGTAGCAGAAATAAGAAAATCCCTTGCCGAATGCGGCTATGATCCAGTCCCAGGCGAGGATAATATGGTTTTATATTCATTCCGTGTAAGAAAGGTGGCCGAGTATCTAGTCACCTTACCGAATATGAAAGAAGATCTAGACAGAATATATCGCTTCATCCGTACAGGGGATGATCCAGAAAGCATTGGCGAGGCCATGTCTCAAAGGAAAGCTGAGACCCAGCTCATGATATTAAAGTTTCTGATCAATTGTCTAATAAGAGAACAAGATCACCCGTCTAAAGATCCGGCTGAAATGAAAACCCTGACAAGGTGGAGTGATAATATAGCCGAGGGTAAGCACAAGACCATCGGTGCTATGGAGAGTATGTACAAGAAAATCCGTAAAGAAATAATAAAGTTACACGAACAGCGTAAAGCAGCACAAGTAAGCGAGAAAGAAAGTAACTCTGATCCTGAAGAGTTAGACGACGAGAATCCTGACAGAATAGCGTATGTAGGAAAATCTAGATTTTCAGATCGCCATTTACGCCTAGAACACAAGTCTATTTTCCATCATCCAGCACCAGAATAAGGTTCTCTAGAACAAGTGTTTCAAGCTACCGATCACATTCTGAAATCACGAATCGGTTACAGTGAGTTAAGTACCATGCATGAACAAGAACGAGCCCGATCAGCAGTCCGATGGATTACTGATTCTACCACTTTTCCAGACGAAATAGTGGCACAAATGTTTCTGAAAATGCCCCCAGCCGAGCAACGACTGGCGGGTATGTATATGATTCAGCACCTCATTACATTGTATGAGGGTCAGCACTCTGATCCAGGCCCATTACATGATATCCTGAACGAGTTACTCCAGTATAGATGGAAAGGTTTAGGTACCGACTTAATTAGTGTCATTCTAGAACAGCGTCACAAATATAGAACGTTTTTGAATCCGCGTTTTGTTCATGTCTCACCCCCCGAAAGTAAACCATTTTATATGGAGAGACAGAATCCGTTACGAGAAGTCCACCCAGTCAGAGGAACGGGTGGCGAACTAGAACGAGTGTTTGTTTACACTCCGATTACAAAGATGGAACTCCTAGAGATGAAGAAATTAATTCCCTGTCATGATAAAGATCCAGCAGGGTTCCATAGAGAATTAAAAGACATGCTACGTATGGGAGAATACACGTATCCAGATATAATTAAAATGTTAAAGGTTCTGCTGCCCGCAGGGGTGTATGAAAAGCTCAAGGAAAAAGAATGGGAGGTGGGAGAGAAAAAGATCGATTGGGCAGTTCTAGAAGCTGAAGACAAGGCACGAGTACCAGGTACCGGTCTTGGAGATAAATGTAAAGAATTACCAGAATTATTAATACAAATTTTACCTAGATTATTGACAACTAGAAAAGAAGACTGGGATGCAATCTCAGCCTGTAAACAGAAACAAGACGAAGATATTAGTGATTTTTATTCTAGATTTGAGAAATGTTTTAGCATCAACAGTGGCCTCAAGACAAGTAGTGAGTCATACCCTCACCTTTTTGTTACTAAATTAGTCGAGAATTCAAGTCCACAAATTAAAAATCGAGTTTTGAAAGTCGAAAGTACCTGGCAAGCTAATACCCCGTCCCAGATGTTGCAGATGCTCCAATACCACCAGAATAGGATCAGGGAAGAACAAGAACACGAGAGAAAACGTATGAAAGACACGAAAATGAAAGTACTAGTTGCACAATCTGTTCCTCAAGACAGTCAGAAGAGGGGTCCGAATCAAGCCAGTCATCCTGCAGCTCCCGTTAAAGGGAACTGCAATTATTGTAAACAGCCAGGTCATTTTATAAACGAGTGTGCAGTTCTGAAACATAACATAGCTACCGGTAAGACTAAAGAAAGACCACGTCCGCCTAGACAAGAACAAGTTTCACAGACTCCTCAGCCACAGAATGCACCACAGACAGTTACCGCACCGCAGCCTATTGCTGCAACACAGCACGTTACACAGCAGATGTATCAGTATGCACAGTCTGAGTATCCAGAGTACCAGCAGTATTCATGAAACAGCCTAGAGAGGGAGGTAGGCTTGCCTCTCATCGAGATACCTGTAGATCAAGAAGGTCCCTATGTTCACAGTCAAGTATTAGGGAAAGACAGAAAGTTTTTGATTGATACAGGGGCAAGTAGGACCACAATTAGTCACGCCGAAGTTCCAGGGGCTCCGCTCTCAGGCTCAAGAAATGTTTCCCTTGGATTTTCAGGAAAACCCATTGTAAATGAAATATCAAAGCCAGTTACTCTAGAAGTAGGTCCATTGTCCCGCACTACTGATCTGTTACTTACTAAGTCATGTCCAGAAAACCTATTAGGCATTAAAACACTGAAAGAGTTAGGTGCAGTTATATGCTGTTCCCCAGAGGGAATACGATTGTTCCTACGTGACTTTAAGGGTCACTATGTATTACGAGATTTTGATTCCAGGTTGTCTAATGTCCCGCAGCATCTATGGGCGCAAGGTCCAACTGATGTTGGTTATATGCAAATCACACCCTATCGTGTGACTCTCAAGCCAGGTGTGGTGTTACCACGAATCAGACAGTACAGATTGCCACCTGAGGCTGTAGCAGCCTTATCCAAAATTATTGACGAGCTCATGGCTCAAGGAGTGGTTGTAGAAACTGACTCCAATGTATGCAATTCCCCGATCATTCCAGTCATGAAACGTACTGATCCAAATGCACCCCCAGTATATCGATTAGTGATTGACCTACGAGAGCTTAATAAATGTATTATTCCTCAGTACCCAGTCGTTCCAGATATCTCTTCCCTATTGACAGCCATTGATTCCGAAGCCACGTTCTTTACTGTAATCGACCTCAAGAATGCGTTTTTCAGTGTCCCTATTCATCCAGACAGCCAGTTCCTTTTCGGATTTTGTTTAAATGGAAGGAGCTATATGTTCACACGCGCTCCTCAAGGTTTCACAGAAAGCCCTAGCATTTACAGTCAAGCACTTAAGAGACAACTAGACAACATTCACATGCCAACTGACACTGCCCTGCTCCAGTATGTCGATGATCTCCTGATCACAGCCCGTTCTGAACGTGCTTGCGAGCGAGCATCCCTTACAGTCTTGTATTTCCTAGCCGAGATGGGGCACAAGGTGTCCCCTTCTAAGCTTCAATTCTGTGTCCAGCAAGTGGTCTACTTAGGACACTTACTGTCCAAGAGGGGTAGGCAGTTGACACCAGACCGTATCCAGTTAATAGCGAGTCTTCCTCAGCCCAAGACCCAGAAGGAGGTACGTGCTTTTATCGGCCTTACTTCTTACTGCAGACAATGGATTCCTCAGTATGCATTTCTAGCCAAGCCACTGATACAGTTAACGACACAGGAGGCAGCCGCACCGACTGTCCTCCCTTGGACATCTGAACATACACTTAGTTTCAATGAGTTAAAGAAAGCCCTATGCCAAGCTCCAGTTCTAGCGACACCGAACTACAGTAAGCCTTTTACACTTTTCGTCACTGAACGCGAAGGTACAGCATTATCTGTTCTCACACAAGATCAAGCAGGACAATACAAGCCCTGTGCTTATTTTTCGAGCACATTAGATCCTGTAGCCCAGGCTCTGCCTGCGTGCCTCAAGTCAGTTGCAGCCACAGCACTAGCTATCAGACAAAGTGATTCCATAGTCTTAGGACACTCCTTGACAGTACAAGTTCCACATTCCGTGGAAGTTCTGTTAAACCGAACACAGACTCAGCACTTGACAATTGCACGTTTAACAGGTTATGAATTGACACTGTTCCAGCCACACATAGAAATCAGACGCTGCAACATCCTGAACCCTGCTACACTGTTACCATCAGTTACTCCGAATTCTGCCGCACATGACTGTGTGGAAGTAGTTAACATTATGACCAAGCCAAGACAAGATCTGACAGATATTCCGTTACCAGACCCCGACCTGACACTTTATGTGGATGGTTCATGTATGAGAAAAGTACAGGAGAACTAGTCGCCGCGTATGCAGTGACTACTGACACTGAAGTTATTGAAACACACCGTATCGACACCCTGTCCGCTCAAGCAGCAGAGCTAGTTGCTCTGACACAAGCCTGCATACACGCCAAGAACTTGAAAGTTAATGTTTACACAGATTCACGCTACGCATTTGGAGTTGTACACGACTTCGGAGTGCTCTGGCAAGAGAGAGGTTTCATGACTTCTCATGGAACCAAGATTCAGCATGGTCTCCTTATTCAAGCTCTGTTAGATGCCATACATTTACCGACATCTATCGCTATCATGAAGTGCAAAGCACATACGAAAGTTACTGATACCATTTCTCAAGGTAACGATCTAGCAGATCGCACAGCCAAGCTTACAACACAGACTCTAGACATTCCAGTTAACATGACACACACTCCAGATCCGATTACATGTATGACAGTTAAAGACCCTACACAAGATGTCATAGACATACAGTTACATGCTACTCCCGAAGAAATCAAGAAATGGTCCGAACAAGGAAGGGGTCCAGACAGATCAAGGATGGTTAACGAAGGGTAGAGCCACATGGTTTCTCCCCGACTCTATGGTTCAAGTCATTATCAATACCGCACATAGTCCAGCACATTTAGGAGAAAAAGCCATGTTAGACAGTATCCAGAACATCTGGTTCAACAAGCATTTACGAGCTGCAGCCAAGCAGAAAGTCCGTACCTGTATGATATGTTGTCAGTTTAATCCAGGTAAAAGTGTCCCGGTGGAACAAGGTGGATTCCAGCCCCCTGACCACCCTTTTGAAGTCCTCCAGATGGATTATATTCAGATGGAGCGATGTCGAGGTTTCAAGTATGTCCTTGTAGTTGTATGCGCTTTGTCCAGGTGGACAGAAGCATATCCAGTCCCAGATTACACAGCCGCGACCACTGCCAAGCAGTTGATTCGTGAGTTCTTCCCCCGTTATGGACTCCCTAGAGTCGTATATTCTGACAACGGCCAGCCATTCTCATCCGAGTTGATGAAGCATGTGTCCCTTTTGTTGGGGTACCAGTGGAAGTTTCATTGTGTACGCCATCCTGAAGCAGCCGGTCTCGTAGAGAGACATAACCAGACTCTGAAAATCCGTATTGCAAAAGTGTGTAAAGAGAAAGGTGTGGACTGGCTAGTAGCTCTGCCAGTCGCTTTATTTTATATGCGCATGGTCGCACATTCCAGATCAGGTCTGTCCCCGTATGAGGTCGTTTTCGGCCGCCCCCCTAACATGTGGGGTACTCCTAGACCCCGAAGTATTACCGATGTTTCAAGTAATATGCTGACAGATTACCTAGCTTCCTTGATGTCTGCCCTCAACTCTTGTCGTTCACAGGTTGCCGCCGCATTTCCAGACAATACGGAGGTGGCACCGCATGAAATCGTTCCAGGATCCATGGTTCTTGTCCGCAATTTTGACCGCTCAAGTCCGCTGGAGCCACGCTGGAAGGAGCCCCGACAGGTCCTCCTCGCCACCCGTACAGCCGTGAAGTTGGAGGGTCGCAAAGGCTGGGTGCACCTTTCACATATAAAAAAGTTTTATGGACTGAAACCCGTCTCAAAGAACATTTCCCAGGATTTGAAGGATTGCCAAAATATTGTTCTCAAGGACTGTCCCGCAAAAGACATTGCTACAAACCCTCCCCTGTTAGAGAAAACTCCGCAACAGGAGTATAAGTTGAAACTCCGGTCTAGTAAAATAAGTCAGCCAGTTTGATTGTCTAAGTCCTCCCCTAGGTGAAACGGTTAAACTGTTTCTGACATGTATAAAATAGACCCCCATAGTGAGAGAGTTAGTCAAAACTCAATTCGATGTATCGTTTTTCTATGTTTCATATTATTTTTCAGCATTATGATTTCCTGCACCAGTTATGCATTTTTCTTGTATTTCCCAGTTCTTCATGTAAATAAGTCTGCTAATGCTACAGTAGAGCACACGTTTAGTGATCTGCCTCCTCATGAACTCTCTTACCGCCTCGCTATGAAAAATAATTCTTTCATCCGCATGTTACATTACTCACATCAGACCAGCAATGCCACTAATTGCTGGGTGTGTGGTCGACTTCCCCCTTTCCAGATACCGAAGGGAGTTCTGCCACTTTTTCCTTATCCTTTTTCACATAATGGTTCGTGTGGAGCATGGTCCACGTTAACGTCATCCTCAACAGATATGTCTTTTCTTAACAGTACATGTTTCCCAGACAAGCAAGGTCTTCCCCACAGAACCGGGTTAGATCTAGAAAATGAAGTGTATAATTTAGGTAACTATTCTTCGAATTTCATGGTCCTGAATGTTCAGTCTGATACTACTCCAGACTTACCTGCTATTTCAGTATTACCAGTTCAAGGCGAATTATGTGTCCGAAATAATGGTTCCGTACACGTAGGACATAGTGATTGTACTACTATTGTCAAGTATAGTGACAGTGGGAAATCCATTTTCAAAGCTTCACGTCATTCTTATTTTATTTGTGGTCAAACTGCATATGTTCGTCTGCCCCTCGATTGGGAGGGAACCTGTTACATTGCCTTCCTACTACCACCAGTTTTCCTAGCCCCACCTGATTATCATAGAAACACACATCTAGTACACATTAGACATAGAAGGGAGTCCCCAATTGTCGATTATAATGAAACTGCTCTAGAACAGTATACAGATTTCAACAGAGGTTTCTTTTTCTTTATAGGACCTATCCAGAATAGTAAGCTAATCCGTAGGTTAACCAGAACCCTCGAAGCTGTAGTAAATGAGACTGCCTCTGCTCTAGGTAACTTAACTGAAGAGCAATCTGCTATGAGATTTGTCGTTTTACAGAATCGTCTCGTCCTTGACGTCATACTGGCCGATAGGGGCGGGGCCTGTAGAGTCATCGGATCTAGTTGCTGCATTTTCATTCCAAATAACGCGCCGTCTGTTTATTCAGCTATAACCAGACTCCATAAAATTGCCCATCTGTTACACCAAGATCCAGGCACCTGGACATGGTCCGGTTGGTTCTGGAATATAATTTCCGCCTGGGGATGGAAAGTCTTGTCCTTTCTAGGTATTGCAGTAGCGATCATATTCAGCTGCTGCCTCTGTATACAATGTGGCCCTGCGATTTGCGGCATTTGTGCTACATCATGTATTCCTAGTCCCAAGCCCCGTTCTAAATCCCGTTCCAGGATAATTCGAGACGAGCAAATGATACTGTATGAAATGATAGATGGTATCATGAATATTGATGTTTCCTGATGGAATCGTAGTGACAAGGAGGGAATGTGGAAAAGTAAATTTTGCCATGTTCTGTGTCCCTACGTGTCATCCATCATATGTTATGTGTGCATGATTAAATATGCATATGCATTCCCTATGTTCGATTAATGACGCAATTACAGTTGTGTCCACCTCTAGTATGCCAGTTTCCAGTTCTCGTGAATACTACGAATATCAGGCCTATGTAAAGCTACGTTGCCACGTTTCTCAGTGTGCACGTTATTCTATTGAAAAGTCCCCGTTTCTAGGCCTCAAAAGGGCCTGGACACCAGATTCAGCTCCTGTCTCCTGAAGCCTCGCTGAGGAGCGATACAGCCCCCACCTGTATCCTCGACCCTTCACTTACTTCCTGCCTTGCAGTGCCCGGCTCACCCTGGCTCTGCCTCTGAGTCTGCCAAGAATATGTTATGATTCCAGTTATCAGTTCAGTCCTCCTTCTCTGCATTCCTAAAGCTACTGAATCGCATCGATAGTTTCCGTCATTGTCTAGCCTTCACGTCTCCACGTTAGAGAAATACTGCATTTAATGGTCATTTAATATTCTTCATCACGCACTACATGTAGAATAATGCATGGTCCAGTCTTAGAATCAAGTTAGCCTTTCCCCTCCTGACTTCTAGTTTATATCAACATGTTCTCTAAACATCAGATACTAGATGCTGTTTAGGTACATGTCGCCCTGACTCTCCAGACTTCAGTCTCTGCTCCTAGCACAGAGTTCATAGCCCCAGCTTCTCCTAGTAACACGTCATTGCTAGTTTGCGCGCACCATCAGGTTAGAGGTCCCGGCTCCTCAGGTAGCCCCCTCCATGGTTTCCGCCCCATTCATGACATATTCTGTTACGTTTGCATCACATGTCTATGTATACGCCCTGTTACACCTCTTTTCACCCTTATCTTTCGCGACTGCTACGTGTCACGCCTTTTGCTCCACCCACTGCTACGCCTATTGCAATGTAATGCTATGTGTTTGCGTTATGTATATATGCTCATGCACTGTTATTAAAAAGTTGTTCCCCTTGTCCCGATCCTGACCCCGGCAGCGCTGCTGGGCCTTGCCATCCTGTATTGCTGTATTAAACCTGCAAAAAACTCCTACTACCTCGAATCTTGACTCTTATTTATTGAGCTATCTGTTATTCATTTATGCATTCAAAAATAGGGTATTATTTATTTATTTACCACAGACTGACTGACTTCCTCACTCTCTGACTCACTGACTCTCACTGACTCTCTGACTGACTCGCTTACTGACCCACTAAATGACTGTTTCTCTCGCTCGCTCTCACTGACTGACTGACTGACTCTCTCACTCTCTGACTGACTTATTCTCACTGACTCTCGGACTGACTCTCTGACTGACTAACTGACTGACTGACTCTCTCACTCTCTCTCACTGACTGACTGACTGACTGACTCTCTCACTTTTTCTCCCTGGCTGACTGACTGACTGACTCTCTCGCTCTCTCTCACTGACTGACTCTCTCACTGACTGACCGACTCTCTCACTGACTGACTGACTCACTGACTGACTCCCACTGACTGACAGACTGACTGACAAACTAACTCACTCTCTCACTGACTGACTGACTCGCTCACTGACTGACTGACTGACTCTCAGTCTCTCTCTTACTAACTGACTGACCCTCACTCTCTGACTGACTGATTCTCACTGACTCTCTGATTGACTCTCAGACTGACTAACTGACTGACTGTCAATCTCACTCTCTCTCACTGACTAACTCTCTCACTCTCACTGACTGACTAACACACTCTTTAATCTCTCTCTCAATAACTGACTGACTCTCTCACTAACTCTCTAACTGACTCTTGCTCTCTCACTGACTGACTGGCTGACATTTCTCTCTCTCACTGACTGACTGACTGACTCTCTCACTCTCTTACTTACTAAATGACTCTCACTGACTCTCTGACTGAATAACTGACTGCCTGAATCTCTCACTCTCTCACTGACTGACTGTCTCTCTCACTGACTGACTGACTTTCACTGACTGACTGACTGGCTCTCTCACTCTCTCACTGACTGACTCTCACTGAGTCTCTCACTCTGACTCTCTCTCACTGACTGACTCACTGACTTTCTAACTGACTCACTGACTGACTCTCTCACTGACTGACTGAGGCTCTCACTCTCTCTCTCACTGACTGACTGACTTTCTCTCTCTCTCTCACTGACTGACCGACTGACTAAATGACTGACTCTCTCACTCTCTCTCACACTGACTGACTCTCTCACTCTGTCTCTATCTCACTGACTGACTCTCTCTCTCTCACTGACTGACTGACACTGTCTCACTGACTGACTGACTCTCTCACTCTCTCTCTCACTGCGTGACTGACTCTCTCACTCTCTCTCTTGCTGACTGACTCTCTCAATCTCTCTCACTGACTGACTCTCTCATTCTCTCTCACTGACTGATGGACTGACTCTCATTAACTGACTGACTGACTCTCTCACTGACTGACTGACTAACTCTCTCTCAGTGACAGATTTCGACTCTCTCTCACTGACTGACTCTCTGACTCTCTCACTGACTAACTCTCTCTCTCACTGACTTTCTCACTCTCTCTCTCTCACTGACTGACTCTCTCTATCACTGACTGACTCTCTCACTATGTCTCACTAACTTACTGACTCACTCTCTCAATGACTGACTCATTCACTGACTGACTCTCTCACTGACTGACTGACTGACTCTCTCACTCTCTCCCTCACTGACTGACTAAATGACTGACTGACTCTCACTGACTGACTGCGTCTATTACTCTCTCTCTCACTGACTGACTGGCTCTCTCACTCTCTCACTGACTGACTCTCACTGAGTCTCTCACTCTGACTCTCTCTCACTGACTGACTCACTGACTTTCTAACTGACTCACTGACTGACTCTCTCACTGACTGACTGAGGCTCTCACTCTCTCTCTCACTGACTGACTGACTTTCTCTCTCTCTCTCACTGACTGACCGACTGACTAAATGACTGACTCTCTCACTCTCTCTCACACTGACTGACTCTCTCACTCTGTCTCTCTCTCACTGACTGACTCTCTCTCACTGACTGACTGACTGACTGCCTGACGATCTCTCTCTTTCACTAACTGACTGTCTGACTAAGTGATTCACTGACTAACTGACTCACTGATTGACTGACTCTGTCTCACTGACTGACTGACTCTCTCACTCTCTCTCTCACTGACTGACTGACTCTCTCACTCTCTCTCTTGCTGACTGACTCTCTCAATCTCTCTCACTGACTGACTCTCTCATTCTCTCTCACTGACTGATGGACTGACTCTCATTAACTGACTGACTGACTCTCTCACTGACTGACTGACTAACTCTCTCTCAGTGACAGATTTCGACTCTCTCTCACTGACTGACTCTCTGACCCTCTCACTGACTAACTCTCTCTCTCACTGACTTTCTCACTCTCTCTCTCTCACTGACTGACTCTCTCTCTCACTGACTGACTCTCTCACTATGTCTCACTAACTGACTGACTCACTCTCTCAATGACTGACTCATTCACTGACTGACTCTCTCACTGACTGACTCACTGACTTTCTAACTGACTCACTGACTGACTCTCTCACTGACTGACTGAGGCTCTCACTCTCTCTCTCACTGACTGACTGACTTTCTCTCTCTCTCTCTCTCACTGACTGACCGACTGACTAAATGACTGACTCTCTCACTCTCTCTCACACTGACTGACTCTCTCACTCTGTCTCTCTCTCACTGACTGACTCTCTCACTGACTGACTGACTGACTGCCTGACGATCTCTCTCTTTCACTAACTGACTGTCTCTCACTGACTGACTGGGGTGACTCTCTCACTGACTGACTGACTAAATGATTCACTGACTAACTGACTCACTGATTGACTGACTCTCTCACTCTCTCTCTCTTGCTGACTGACTCTCTCAATCTCTCTCACTGACTGACTCTCTCAATCTCTCTCACTGACTGATGGACTGACTCTCATTAAATGACTGAATGACTCTCTCACTCTCTCTCTCACTGACTAACTTACTCTCTCACTGACTGACTGACTCTCTCACTCTCTCTCTCATTGACTGACTGACTCTCTCACTGACTGACTGACTAACTCTCTCTCAGTGACAGATTTTGACTCTCTTTCACTGACTGACTCTCTGACTCTCTCATTGACTAACTCTCTCTCTCTCTCTCACTGGCTTTCTCACTCTCTCTCACTGACTGACTCTCTCTATCACTGACTGACTCTCTCACTATGTCTCGCTAACTGACTGACTCACTCTCTCAGTGACTGACTTATTCACTGACTGACTCTCTCACTCACTGACTGACTGACTCTCTCACTCTCTCTCCAACTGACTGACTAAATGACTAACTGACTCTCACTGACTGACTGCGTCTCTTACTTTCTCTCTCACTGACAGACTGGCTCTCTCACTCTCACTGGCTGACTCTCACTGAGTCTCTCACTCTGACTCTCTCTCTCTCACTGACTGACTGACTGACTTTCTAACTGACTGACTGACTCTCTCACTGACTGACTGAGTCTCTCACTCTCTCTCTCACTGACTGACTGTCTTTCTCTCTCTCTCTCTCACTGACTGACTGACTCTCAATCTCGCTCTCACTGACTGACTGACTGACTTCCTCACTCTCTGACTCACTGACTCTCACTGACTCTCTGACTGACTCGCTTACTGACCCACTAAATGACTGTTTCTCTCGCTCGCTCTCACTGACTGACTGACTGACTCTCTCACTCTCTGACTGACTTATTCTCACTGACTCTCTGACTGACTCTCTGACTGACTAACTGACTGACTGACTCTCTCACTCTCTCTCACTGACTGACTGACTGACTGACTCTCTCACTTTTTCTCCCTGGCTGACTGACTGACTGACTCTCTCGCTCTCTCTCACTGACTGACTCTCTCACTGACTGACCGACTCTCTCACTGACTGACTGACTCACTGACTGACTCCCACTGACTGACAGACTGACTGACAAACTAACTCACTCTCTCACTGACTGACTGACTCGCTCACTGACTGACTGACTGACTCTCAGTCTCTCTCTTACTAACTGACTGACCCTCACTCTCTGACTGACTGATTCTCACTGACTCTCTGATTGACTCTCAGACTGACTAACTGACTGACTGTCAATCTCACTCTCTCTCACTGACTAACTCTCTCACTCTCACTGACTGACTAACACACTCTTTAATCTCTCTCTCAATAACTGACTGACTCTCTCACTAACTCTCTAACTGACTCTTGCTCTCTCACTGACTGACTGGCTGACATTTCTCTCTCTCACTGACTGACTGACTGACTCTCTCACTCTCTTACTTACTAAATGACTCTCACTGACTCTCTGACTGAATAACTGACTGCCTGAATCTCTCACTCTCTCACTGACTGACTGTCTCTCTCACTGACTGACTGACTTTCACTGACTGACTGACTGGCTCTCTCACTCTCTCACTGACTGACTCTCACTGAGTCTCTCACTCTGACTCTCTCTCACTGACTGACTCACTGACTTTCTAACTGACTCACTGACTGACTCTCTCACTGACTGACTGAGGCTCTCACTCTCTCTCTCACTGACTAACTGACTTTCTCTCTCTCTCTCACTGACTGACCGACTGACTAAATGACTGACTCTCTCACTCTCTCTCACACTGACTGACTCTCTCACTCTGTCTCTATCTCACTGACTGACTCTCTCTCTCTCACTGACTGACTGACTCTGTCTCACTGACTGACTGACTCTCTCACTCTCTCTCTCACTGCGTGACTGACTCTCTCACTCTCTCTCTTGCTGACTGACTCTCTCAATCTCTCTCACTGACTGACTCTCTCATTCTCTCTCACTGACTGATGGACTGACTCTCATTAACTGACTGACTGACTCTCTCACTGACTGACTGACTAACTCTCTCTCAGTGACAGATTTCGACTCTCTCTCACTGACTGACTCCCTGACTCTCTCACTGACTAACTCTCTCTCTCACTGACTTTCTCACTCTCTCTCTCTCACTGACTGACTCTCTCTATCACTGACTGACTCTCTCACTATGTCTCACTAACTTACTGACTCACTCTCTCAATGACTGACTCATTCACTGACTGACTCTCTCACTGACTGACTGACTGACTCTCTCACTCTCTCCCTCACTGACTGACTAAATGACTGACTGACTCTCACTGACTGACTGCGTCTATTACTCTCTCTCTCACTGACTGACTGGCTCTCTCACTCTCTCACTGACTGACTCTCACTGAGTCTCTCACTCTGACTCTCTCTCACTGACTGACTCACTGACTTTCTAACTGACTCACTGACTGACTCTCTCACTGACTGACTGAGGCTCTCACTCTCTCTCTCACTGACTGACTGACTTTCTCTCTCTCTCTCACTGACTGACCGACTGACTAAATGACTGACTCTCTCACTCTCTCTCACACTGACTGACTCTCTCACTCTGTCTCTCTCTCACTGACTGACTCTCTCTCACTGACTGACTGACTGACTGCCTGACGATCTCTCTCTTTCACTAACTGACTGTCTGACTAAGTGATTCACTGACTAACTGACTCACTGATTGACTGACTCTGTCTCACTGACTGACTGACTCTCTCACTCTCTCTCTCACTGACTGACTGACTCTCTCACTCTCTCTCTTGCTGACTGACTCTCTCAATCTCTCTCTCTCACTGACTGACTCTCATTCTCTCTCACTGACTGATGGACTGACTCTCATTAACTGACTGACTGACTCTCTCACTTGTGATGTATTCCTATAGGTTCTGAATCGATCCCCCTATTCCTGACCCTATTCTGGTTAAACAAAGTTAACTAACAGTCAGCCCATGAGGCAGAAAACCCCCATGATGCAGATACCGTTATCTGACGCAGTCACACTACGGCACAGGAACGTGTTATCTGATTAGGTCATAACGCTTGCGATCTAATTAGACAAGCGATATTCCCCCAGCCCCTGATAAGGCATACGGAGTTCTCATAACAAATCAAACCTATGACAACCTGGGCAAAACCCTGCGGCCATTGTTTTGATTTCACCGAGAACTTCAGCAAAAGAATGTGCTAACGAGCAAGTCGTATGACATCCTTATTGACGTATCTATGTCCATCCTTACGTCAATCTCGGCACCTTAAAGGTATAAATATTACCGATATTGCCCTATGCAAACACACGCGGTGGTGACGAGACGGAGCAGCCATACTTGCCGAAGCCCAGAGCAGAGCAGACCCCGCTGGCGCAGCCCCGCCTTCCTGACGCGCTGAGAGAAGCTGCTTTCTCCTGCCGAGAAATCCAGCACCGGCGTTTCTGGGTAGCCCTCGCAGGCAGCCTGGAATATCGAGACCAGAGACGAGAGATACCATCCCTCATTCAACCTAGATTCCAGGTACAGAACTGAATAACCCCTCACAGAGAATTCTTTAGTTATTCACTTGGCAAAAACAAACTTAACTTAAACTGTAACTTTCTATTCCCGCCCACGTATTAGGCTTAGGTCAGGTACACGGGGTAGGCGTATTTAGAAACACCAGTTGAGTACGTTTAGTCAAATGTATATGTGTATATAATATATTTTATTCATTTTAAAACATCTTATGGCTTAGAAACCATATCAATGTTTTTACAGTATTATTTTATACTATTGCTTTTAATGTATGCACTTTACTTAGCTATAAGTATTGCAATAATATCGATCCATTTCTCTTGTATGAGAAAAGAGACTGATCAATAAATAACACCTTTTTATTGAACACGCCCGTCTCTTCCTTTTCTCTACAATCTGATGAGACTAAGAATGCACGTACTGACTGAGTAAAATAAATTGCCTTTTGTTCACACGACTCTCGAGATATACTCTTGATTAGGGGAGAGCAAAGTTGTCATGTTCTATGGTTGTCAGAAACTAAATCCCTTCTTGTCTAATCAGGGAAGTTAAGTCCTTCCTGAACATTCGAGAAAGTTTCTAGTGAACTCTGAGCTAGCTGGCAAACCCAAAACTTTAAGTCTAGTATCGACAGTAGTAGACCTAGTTAACGTCTGGTCTAGGCCTTTACTGCTGTAGGTATTATTCCAATGCGCAGAGCCTATTGGGATGATAGGAACTACACTACATGGCACCCAACTGGTTTGGAAAGGGCGATAAAACTAACGTAAGACATTTAGAGTAACTCAATCGTGCTTTCTCACTCAGACCCCTTTTCCCATAATACTCCAAAGACGTCTGGAGTGGATGAAAGGTTATATCCGCCAGACCTCGCAGGAGGGAACTCCTATGTATGGTTCTTGGTATAAGTCAACGTTGAAGGATACACTGTTCCAAAATATTGTGCATCTAATCTTTGTTTCCATAAGAAACCTGATCTGCAAACAAACAAAAAAATAACCATCCTGTCAGTAAAATGGGAGACAGTGATAAAGAAAGAGAGGCAGTTAGATTAGCAACTGAACTCGCAGCAGCTGATGCTACCATACAGGAAGCAGACCCGGATATAATACTCATTCCGGTCATCAAAAGGAAATCTATAACCATAAAACTTATAGAAAATGGACTGACACCTAGAGGTGGTACAGTCATATTCGTAATTGAGGCACACGAATATCGGCAGACAGAGGTATACTATTCATGGATAAATTTTCCAGCAGCAAATCCTGTAACAAAGTACTTCCACTATTACAAAATAGAGGAACCTCCTGAAACGTACACTCCTTTCGAGGAGGTGGAAGTACCACTCAAATTTCAAGAGCATTTGCTCTTATTTGATGGCGCCCTAAAACATAATAATCACATCACCAGGCTCGGTCCTTTAGGTAGACCAGGAGCAACGTGGCCGGTCCTAGCCGGATACACACCACATCCAGACATTGACGGGATGTCTGCAGCTAACTTGTTAACACAGCTAAAACAATTAATAAAAATACATAGACAATTAGTCCAGTATGTGATGCGGACTTCAACAATTCAGCCAGCGATTAAACTCCCACAGCTGACCCCTCACCAGGGGAACACAAATAATATTACACCACAGAACATCCAGTCCTGCCTAGGTAAAGTACCGGCTAAACGGGAACAAATACCATTCTGGCTAGCGCAGAAAATCACCCAAATAGAGGCGGTGTTTCCAGACACTACACCGCTAGAAAAGCACAGGATTCTGACTATCTGTCTTCCAATGGGAATCGCACAACACATTGAGGACTGTGACACTTGGGGTACAGTCTTTGCTTCCATCTACACAAAAACGCACGGTGTTCCATCCATTTCGGTAATACCAGATGTGCTAAAACAAATTCAAGATGAATATGGTCCAGAACCCGCTTTAACTCTTGGTATGAAATTACTGAAAGACTTCAAGCAGGTCTCGGCTATATTATTAGCCAACATAAAAGGTGAAGCAGCAAACGTGGCGATCCGCCAGAGGTTAAAAGAGACAGATATAGCAGACCAACCAGCTGAAATTGCCAGAATCATAGAAATATCCTATGAGGAACTAGGTAGAGATAGTTTAGGTGGAATACCAGTAAAACCGCAACTAATTGAAAGTCCTGAAAAAATATTTTTTAATAATAATTCTACATCACCAAAAAAGAACTGGGATGGAAACAAACAATCCAATCCTAAAGAAAAGAAATTCCAGTCCCGAGGAAGGTCTCCTAGGCGAAGAGAAAAATCTCCGAACCAAAGACACAGGTCACCTCAGAGTGACCCCTCTGGGAAAAGATATAACCTTAGAAATAGGGATAATATTAAAAAACCTGATAGATATCAAGACATTGATACACGTCCCTCTCAATCTTTTCAGACTTCCTCGCAGAAATCGGAAAGAAGAGGACGATCAGAACAAAGAGAAGAGCACGCCAAGTCCAAAGACAAGGAACCTGCTCAGCTAAAAAAGAAATTACAATTTCCAAAAAAGAAGGTAGCCAGTATCAAGGTAGTTAACAATGCCGAGAATACTGAGGACACAACTGAAAAACGGAGAATGGGCTCAGACAATGCTAGACAGCGCAGCAGAAGTGAGCATAGCTCGCAAAGTCCTTATGAATCATCTGGAGACAGTGGACACGAATGAATATCTTCAAGTGGAAACTGCGGACACCAGAGTTAGCAAACCTCACAAAATATACGAAATAACATTGCGTATAGAGGGGGATAAGACTAGAAAAATAAGGGGACTATTTTGGGATAATCTCTCCAAGGGCTATGATATCCTTCTAGCTGAAAAAGACTGGCCACCAGAGTTTGTCAGGGAGTGCCCTCATGGCGAAGAAATAATTATGCCTGCCTTCTCAAATCAAATTCCAATTCATAAAAAATACACACTTGCTAGAAAGTGGGCAGTGGCTCTAGCTCCTGCTTTATATAAAAATCACGTGGGATGGGATGAGGACTCTCCTCCTCACAAAATCCAGTTAAAATCACAACCAACTGCACAAAGGCAGTACCCAATTAAGCAAGAAGCTAAAAAACAGGTAAATGAAATACTAGATCAGCTAGAATACCAGGGGGTGATTGAAACTTGCACCTCACAAATGAACAACCCTTTGTTTCCGGTCTCCAAACCAGACAATTCATACCATCTAGTTTTGGATTACCGACACCTTAACACATGTTGCAAAACTTTTGCAGTGCAAAACTCACATAGTGCTGCACTAATGAATAACATAGTGCGCAAAAAATACAAAACAACATTAGACATTTCTAATGGATTCTTTTGTCAAAACATAGCACCAGAGAGCAGATATTTAACTGCATTCTCAATAAATGGCACTCAGAAACAATTCTGTCGGTTAGCCCAGGGGTACAAGAACAGCCCGGGGGTATTCTCAGCGAGAGTAACAGAATTACTACAACTATATGATGATGAAGCATTATCTTATGTCGATGACATATACTTAACAGATGATGACTTGGAGACTCACTTGAAAGAGTGAACACCATAATACTTGGGTTCGCAGCAGAGGGTTACAAATTCAACTTTAAAAAATCCAGAATTGCCCATCTGACAGTCCTGTTCTTAGGATATGAATTATCAAGCGAAGGCAAAAGCCTGGCTGACAATTTCCTAGAGAAATGTGCCGTACTCCAAGCACCTAGAACACTAAAAAACTTACAGTCAATTCTAGGCTTCCTAAATTTCGGAAGAACATACATTGCAAATTACGCAGAAAGGGTCAAACCCCTTTATGATCTGATAAAACCCGATTTTAAAAGATCCAATTGGACTCAAATACACACAGAAATTTTGAGATCCCTACAAACAGACATGCTAATTAAAACAAAATTAGAAACACGTGATAACACACGCAATCTTGTGATTCGAGTCATCCCAGGGAGATGCGGATTCACATACCTGACCTCTAATGAGGGAGAAAAGGTACCAATTACATTCAAATCACACTTGTACACAGAAGCTGAACAGAATTTCAGCAACAAAGAAAAAATTGTTCATGCAGTTCAAACCGCAATAGCTAGAGAAAAAGATCAAGCTGACGGTAGACATATCACAGTCAGAACAGCTGAATCAGCCTTTGAGGCACTAACAACACCGTGTAATTTACCAACAACAACATTGAATCCGGAATGGATACAATGGGTGAATTCAATCACCACGGACAAAGTATACTATTACTTTGATCCAGAACTAGAAGAATTAAAAAATCTAGAATATGAAAGAACAATCCCTCTGCCAATCGACATTCTGCCTTTACGACATTACGCCTGTGTAATTTATACAGACGGACATGCTCAACCCCCCGTTTGGGGAGAACAGGCATACAACCCCACATGTGGGATTACAAAAGAAGTGTGGCGCGGAGGTAAACTAAAACCTCTATTAACAAAAACACACTCAGTAGAAACTAATTCAGAACAACAGACTGAAATAATGGCATTAAAAATGGCGCTAGATAATGCGGATCGCGAATTCCCGACACTTATAGTGTCAGATTCCTATTACTGCGTCAAATCATATAACAAGGATTTGCAGACATGGATTCAAAACGGTTACAAAGATGACACAGATGCAACAATAAAGCAGAAAATGCTTTGGGAACAAATAGCTCTTTTACAAAAAGAGCTACCAAAGACTCACGTGACACACTCACTGAGTCATCAGCGTGATGGCGTTCACGTTGCAGGGAATTCATTGGCTGAGACAGCCACAGCGGCAGCCACTAAATCGGCTCCCGTAGTTCGAAAAAAGCGTACATTAAAATACATTGACGGTGAAACAGTACTGGCGGTGAAAACGTCATCAAAAGGCGACTGCTCAGCGTTACCGATCAACTATCCACTCAATTATACATACATAATAGATGCAAACTCCGTCCCTTTTGCTCGAATCCCTGGAGTGGGGGATAGAGTGATTCCAAACATGGACAGGAGAAACTTGTTAATCGCAGACGCACATATGGGCGAGGGTCTCAGTCACCTAAAACTAAAAGATTCTCTGGAAGAATTACAATCACGGTACTGGTGGCCAGGCATGAGCCTGCGTCACACCATGTTTGTAAAAAACTGCCCAAACTGCAACAGAGATCGCAGTGGGGAGAGAAACAGTTTAATACCTCGTCGTTTTACTCCAGAAAAAATCAAGAGTAAAAAGGAAGGCTTGCGATTAACATATACAGGCTAGTTTACACTTATAATGTAGATCACCAGCACTCGGCTGACGTCTGGACTGTTATACAAAGATTTGCGAGTCTAAATGGCATATACGCTAAGAGCATGCTACGTTTGACCATTGTTTTCACTCTAGCCCTCCAGCCTGAGGGGAAACATGACCAAATGAGCATAGCCCAGCGGGAATCTTCTCACTTCCTTCCTGAGGGTATGGGATGGTGTAAAGAAAAAACCAAGGCATAAAGCAATCTATAACGGAAAGGATATTAGGTTCGGGAGCTGGGTGGGTCAAACGTAGTCTAAATAACTTGCCAAGAAATTCTCTGAAGGGATTCAGTGCGTACGAATTATTATTTGGAACTAGGATGTTGATCTCTGACATTGATAGTCAGACTTCAGTGGTGAAAGAAAAAAGCTTTGATATCAAAGACCGTTTGGCTATTTTGCAGGACTTAAACAAAACAAGAAAAGACCTGAGCAACATAAAATTGAAACAACAGCCAACAACCACTGAAGAACCACCACCTGTCCCAGCAAGACCTGTCTGGATTCCAAAAGTCGGGGATCTAGTCAGGGAAAAGATCGCGGTAAAGAAGGAATTTGGGCCTTCTTACAGAAAAGCAGTTCCTGTCTTGTCTGTCAACGGGACAAGATCAGTTGTACTACCGCCACTTGCTGGAAAAAAGGAGAACCGAGTTGTATCCATCGACCTGGTAAAACCACAACATGTGGCCGATAACAAACAGTAGGCCAAGTGGACTCCCAATAAGTAGCAGAACACCAAGGTTTGCTACCAGTACAGAGGTCCTAACGAAGAGGCTCATCACATTCGAAACGCCTACAGAAGAACAACAAGGACTATGCAACAATGCAATAGAACTCAGACCTCTGAAAACCCAAATAAAAACATTTAGCAGAGACACACCAATCTATAATGAAGTACCAAGTGAAAATGCAAGAAACAGAAATCCTGAACCAATTGGAACAATTGACAGAACTGCATCCGGCTACTTCATAAACTTCGATGATTCCTCTGAAGGCTTCAGTGAATCAAAGACACAGACATCATCAAAAACCTTTAAAGATAAAGCTAAAGAACTTTTGAAACAACTGAAAGAAACATATCTGATTTCTCCATGGATTGAATTTTGGGTGGGTTTTGGTGCATTTATCCTCATACTTTGGCTCATCATGATACTAACTTTGGGACGCTTCATTGAGGGAAAATATGCAAAAATGGACACAGCAAGTCAGAAAATCAACTTGATCCTCAAACCACACACATCTTCACACATCGAGAAAAGAGAACTTTCTTCAGTCAACTTCACAGCCACTCCGATACCTGGTGGGGTAGCCTGGGACAACACTGACTATGAAATTTATGGTCCGGTCGAAATCCTGAAATATCCACACCAAATTAAGATCTCATTGAGTGACTTTGCAAAAACAAGCTCATTTGCTGATGATTGGGACTTCGAAAGCATTAATAATATGATGTCTGACTTAGTAATGTCTGCTAAATTTACCAAACATGATTATTTGCAGGGTTCTACAAATTATGATAGTATGTACTGTTATAACCACTATGGTAACCATTTTTTACATAGATCTGCACAACCTAGAAATGTTTTAAATTATAATCAATGGGAACATTGTGCAACCCCTCCAAAAGGAAGCTCAAGGACCTTCTATGACAAATATTCATACTTTTCAGGTTTTAACACAAGTAATGCTGAAGCATTCTATTTTAAATTGTCAAACAAGACAGGGACAAAGACCATGATAACCAACACAAAATTGATATATTCAGACTCATTCTTTGAAAAAATGAATACTTTTGGTTTTGATTATTGGGACAAGAATGTTGAATTGAAAAGTGTTTGGGGTACAAAAGAATGGCAAGTGCAGGGCATAGAATCTATGTTTAGAGCCTGCATGATCCCAGAACAAATGATATTTTTAAATGACACTGTTCAACAAACCACCTGTCTTGGCCTAGCCAAAATCAAAGACTTAAATAAACCGTCTATTCCAAAGCCAACAATGTTCAGCAATAGCTCTACAGATGAAGAGATAGACGTAAATTATGTATTAAACCAAAACAGAACACATCCTGATTGGAAACAGTGGTTGATCTGGCCCACAGATACAAATAACTGTCAAGATAGATTCCTGAACAAAACACAGGGGTTCAAACTGACCAGGCCAGACCCTAGATATCCCCAAAGACATCACCCAGGGATAATAACCACCTACAGTGTGGGCAAATTATGCCTTCAATGGCTACAAACTTCCACACTGGCAGAAATTAAACAACACCTAACTTTACTTACTGATGGTGCTGACTTGCGTGATTTCATTATGGGACCGCGCAAACAGCGTCAAAAACGTTTCATAGCAGCCTCTGTATATGCAGCATACAATGAGGCCTGGAAGGTTACTCAAATTGAAACAGCAGAGAGAATACGGGAAATTGACCGTATTAATTTGGAAAAATCACTTTCTGTAGTGGACAATGGGTTAATGACTCTGTCCTCCAGAATTTTTTCTTTGGACAGCATTGTGTCTTCAGCAATCGACATATTGACGCAAGACTTACTGTTATTACAACACGGTCAGTCCCAATTGCGCTCTATTAAACAGCTTGGCTGGACGTTACAAAATCTGCGTTCAGGCTATGTGCCTTGGCGTTTAATCAACACAACGTCACTATTCCAAATCTTTAACCTTACTGATAGACAAATCAGTATGGCACAAAAGGGTGCTGATTATACAATCTTGAGCATTGAAAAACTCGAAAGATTACCAGTGACAATGTCAGAACGACCTGTCAGTGAATGGATAATACATGGGATAATAAATATTCCAATCTCAACCTTCAGGTTTCAATACTGCCAAAAATATATACAGGCTGGCATGTACGAGAAATTGGGAAAAGGGTACATTAAAACATCATGGAACCTGCCCTATTCACATGCATGTGTCAGTAATAAAGGACAGAAAGTGTTTCTTAGTGGCAATAATTGTGCGATGTCACTAAGCGGCACGCTTCTGTGTAACGGAATTAGTTTGCATGGAGCCTGTGAAGGGAATTCATACAACCTTTCATGTCACCAGCAAGGCGCACCTGCAACAGAAATAGAACCATTCTTTCAAAGACTCTATAATGGGAGTTACATTCTAATTGTAGACCGCAGATGTTGTAGTCTTATGCCCGGGACTCCTTATCTAGTCACTACGACTGCGAAGGTCAAGTGCTGTGGACGCTCATTGTTTCCCAGCTCCTTTCCAGACAGGGAGGCAAGGGCATGGCCCAATTTGAAAATTACTTCTATTCGAATAGATACTTTAAGCAGAATGAAAACAGTGCTTCTTCAGACGCCTACAAGGCTCACGTCATCAAAAGAAACGTATGATCTACAAGTCGCAAGGACGACTGCAGAGATACATTCATTGTTATCAACTAATTCCCCCATACATTTCGCAGAAATACTAAACGAAATCTTAAATATTTCTGATACCAATGGGGTCTCAAAGGTATTTAAGACAGTATTTTCGATGGCATTAACACCATTCAAAGCCATACTGGGTATTTTTCCAGATTTCGTCCATTCGATTTTTGGCGGACTTCCCCTGATCTTGGGACTAATTGCAGGAATCCTATTCTTGGTCCTTATTTTTCGGTATGGCAACCCATGTCACAGACAAAACTCTTGCGACAAGGGAAGAAACAATCCTAGCCATTGGATACCGGGACCGGATATCAAAAATCCTGGGACTCTCCCGGCTTAGAGACCTGAACATGACTTGGTTTCTATCATTTCGACCAATGTGGCAAAGATGTGTTTTACCTGTATTAAGCTGTCTGCTATGCGGAGAAGAATGCGTGTTAGACCCCTGTCTGACGCTACAATCGGATGCGCCAATGGATGCAGAAACATTGTTGAGCCCGATCAAGGTTCATGCTTTCTGCTGCCCTCAAAGGCTACCAATCCTGATGACGGCATTCGTGGAAGCTTCACCACTACGATTGATGGGTAGTGAAGTTCAAGATGAAAGCAGCATCGATCAGGTACGACCTTCTGTCAGCAATGCAAATCAGAATGTCAATGGAAACAATCATGCGCACGAATGCATGATTACACCTATTTCCGAGTTAGTGGAACTTTCCCAGGAAGCTGTTGACAGTTTTTTCGAAAGCCTAAATGATATGATGTTCTCACCAGAGCAGAAATAGAGACTTTTGAACAAGCTCACACACGGCGTTCCCTGAATTCGGCCTTCAACTTTAAAAATAAAGTCACATGAACAATTTTTCCTCCAGTTCACGGACAGCAATTTTTCAGCAGCCCCAAAATATTTTTTCATATTTTTCGGGACACTATCTTCTGCTTAAAGTAAGAACTATTCTTAAAGAACTAAGGTTTCTAAATTTTAGATAGCTTATAGACATTAGCTGCCCGCTGGTATGTTCATAAATATCTTATTCTGTGATGGAATGGTCTCGAACTTTTTTTCTGTATTAAGAGCCATTTCATGTGTAAATTCTCATATACAAATAAGCAATAATGTATACAAATGCGTGATTACCTTAGCGTTATTATACAGCTTGAGTGCATACAATACATATGATTGCAACTTTTCCGTATATTTGAAAATTTCAAAATGCATTTATGTATTTTGGGGTGGTAAGGTATACACAATACTCTATAGTATGTTGTACTATGTTTTACTATGCATAGATTAGTAAATATGACCATAGTTAGCGTGGAGTGGGTGTGATGTATTCCTATAGGTTCTGAATCGATCCCCCTATTCCTGACCCTATTCTGGTTAAACAAACCAACAAGTTAACTAACAGTCAGCCCATGAGGCAGAAAACCCCCATGATGCAGATACCATTATCTGACGCAGTCACACTACGGCACAGGAACGTGTTATCTGATTAGGTCATAACGCTTGCGATCTAATTAGACAAGCGATATTCCTCCAGCCCCTGATAAGGCATACGGAGTTCTCATAACAAATCAAACCTATGACAACCTGGGCAAAACCCTGCGGCCATTGTTTTGATTTCACCGAGAACTTCAGCAAAAGAATGTGCTAACGAGCAAGTCGTATGACATCCTTATTGACGTATCTATGTCCATCCTTACGTCAATCTCGGCACCTTAAAGGTATAAATATTACCGATATTGCCCTATGCAAACACACGCGGTGGTGACGAGACGGAGCAGCCATACTTGCCGAAGCCCAGAGCAGAGCAGACCCCGCTGGCGCAGCCCCGCCTTCCTGACGCGCTGAGAGAAGCTGCTTTCTCCTGCCGAGAAATCCAGCACCGGCGTTTCTGGGTAGCCCTCGCAGGCAGCCTGGAATATCGAGACCAGAGACGAGAGATACCATCCCTCATTCAACCTAGATTCCAGGTACAGAACTGAATAACCCCTCACAGAGAATTCTTTAGTTATTCACTTGGCAAAAACAAACTTAACTTAAACTGTAACTTTCTATTCCCGCCCACGTATTAGGCTTAGGTCAGGTACACGGGGTAGGCGTATTTAGAAACACCAGTTGAGTACGTTTAGTCAAATGTATATGTGTATATAATATATTTTATTCATTTTAAAACATCTTATGGCTTAGAAACCATATCAATGTTTTTACAGTATTATTTTATACTATTGCTTTTAATGTATGCACTTTACTTAGCTATAAGTATTGCAATAATATCGATCCATTTCTCTTGTATGAGAAAAGAGACTGATCAATAAATAACACCTTTTTATTGAACACGCCCGTCTCTTCCTTTTCTCTACAATCTGATGAGACTAAGAATGCACGTACTGACTGAGTAAAATAAATTGCCTTTTGTTCACACGACTCTCGAGATATACTCTTGATTAGGGGAGAGCAAAGTTGTCATGTTCTATGGTTGTCAGAAACTAAATCCCTTCTTGTCTAATCAGGGAAGTTAAGTCCTTCCTGAACATTCGAGAAAGTTTCTAGTGAACTCTGAGCTAGCTGGCAAACCCAAAACTTTAAGTCTAGTATCGACAGTAGTAGACCTAGTTAACGTCTGGTCTAGGCCTTTACTGCTGTAGGTATTATTCCAATGCGCAGAGCCTATTGGGATGATAGGAACTACACTACACACTGACTGACTGACTAACTCTCTCTCAGTGACAGATTTCGACTCTCTCTCACTGACTGACTCTCTGACTCTCTCACTGACTAACTCTCTCTCTCACTGACTTTCTCACTCTCTCTCTCTCACTGACTGACTCTCTCTATCACTGACTGACTCTCTCACTATGTCTCACTAACTGACTGACTCACTCTCTCAATGACTGACTCATTCACTGACTGACTCTCTCACTGACTGACTGACTCACTCTCTCCTTCACTGACTGACTATATGACTGACTGACTCTCACTGACTGACTGCGTCTATTACTCTCTATCTCACTGACTGACTGGCTCTCTCACTCTCTCACTGAGTCTCTCACTCTGACTCTCTCTCACTGACTGACTCACTGACTTTCTAACTGACTCACTGACTGACTCTCTCACTGACTGACTGAGGCTCTCACTCTCTCTCTCACTGACTGACTGACTTTCTCTCTCTCTCTCTCTCACTGACTGACCGACTGACTAAATGACTGACTCTCTCACTCTCTCTCACACTGACTGACTCTCTCACTCTGTCTCTCTCTCACTGACTGACTCTCTCTCACTGACTGACTGACTGCCTGACGATCTCTCTCTTTCACTAACTGACTGTCTCTCACTGACTGACTGGGGTGACTCTCTCACTGACTGACTGACTAAATGATTCACTGACTAACTGACTCACTGATTGACTGACTCTCTCACGCTCTCTCTCTTGCTGACTGACTCTCTCAATCTCTCTCACTGACTGACTCTCTCAATCTCTCTCACTGACTGATGGACTGACTCTCATTAACTGACTGAATGACTCTCTCACTCTCTCTCTCACTGACTAACTTACTCTCTCACTGACTGACTGACTCTCTCACTCTCTCTCTCATTGACTGACTGACTCTCTCACTGACTGACTGACTAACTCTCTCTCAGTGAAAGATTTTGACTCTCTTTCACTGACTGACTCTCTGACTCTCTCATTGACTAAATCTCTCTCTCTCTCTCACTGGCTTTCTCACTCTCTCTCACTGACTGACTCTCTCTATCACTGACTGACTCTCTCACTATGTCTCGCTAACTGACTGACTCACTCTCTCAATGACTGACTTATTCACTGACTGACTCTCTCACTCACTGACTGACTGACTCTCTCACTCTCTCTCCAACTGACTGACTAAATGACTAACTGACTCTCACTGACTGACTGCGTCTCTTACTTTCTCTCTCACTGACAGACTGGCTCTCTCACTCTCACTGACTGACTCTCACTGAGTCTCTCACTCTGACTCTCTCTCTCTCACTGACTGACTGACTGACTTTCTAACTGACTGACTGACTGACTCTCTCACTGACTGACTGAGTCTCTCACTCTCTCTCTCACTGACTGTCTTTCTCTCTCTCTCTCACTGACTGACTGACTCTCAATCTCGCTCTCACTGACTGACTGACTGACTTCCTCACTCTCTGACTGACTGACTCTCACTGACTCTCTGACTGACTCGCTTACTGACCCACTAAATGACTATTTCTCTCGCTCGCTCTCACTGACTGACTGACTGACTCTCTCACTCTCTGACTGACTTATTCTCACTGACTCTCTGACTGACTAACTGACTGACTGACTCTATCACTCTCTCTCACTGACTGACTGACTGACTGACTCTCTCACTTTTTCTCCCTGGCTGACTGACTGACTGACTCTCTCGCTCTCTCTCACTGACTGACTCTCTCACTGACTGACTGACTCGCTCACTGACTGACTGACTGACTGACTCCCACGGACTGACAGACTGACTGACAAACTAACTCACTCTCTCACTGACTGACTGACTCGCTCACTGACTGACTGACTGACTCTCAGTCTCTCTCTTACTAACTGACTGACCCTCACTCTCTGACTGACTGATTCTCACTGACTCTCTGATTGACTCTCAGACTGACTAACTGACTGACTGTCAATCTCACTCTCTCTCACTGACTAACTCTCTCACTCTCACTGACTGACTAACACACTCTTTAATCTCTCTCTCTCAATAACTGACTGACTCTCTCACTAACTCTCTAACTGACTCTTGCTCTCTCACTGACTGACTGGCTGACATTTCTCTCTCTCACTGACTGACTGACTGACTCTCTCACTCTCTTACTGACTAAATGACTCTCACTGACTCTCTGACTGACTAACTGACTGACTGAATCTCTCACTCTCTCTCTCTCACTGACTGAATGTCTCTCTCACTGACTGACTGACTTTCACTGACTGACTGACTGGCTCTCTCACTCTCTCACTGACTGACTCTCACTGAGTCTCTCACTCTGACTCTCTCTCACTGACTGACTCACTGACTTTCTAACTGACTCACTGACTGACTCTCTCACTGACTGACTGAGGCTCTCACTCTCTCTCTCACTGACTGACTGACTTTCTCTCTCTCTCTCACTGACTGACCGACTGACTAAATGACTGACTCTCTCACTCTCTCTCACACTGACTGACTCTCTCACTCTGTCTCTCTCTCACTGACTGACTCTCTCCCACTGACTGACTGACTGACTGCCTGACGATCTCTCTCTTTCACTAACTGACTGTCTCTCACTGACTGACTGGGGTGACTCTCTCACTGACTGACTGACTAAATGATTCACTGACTAACTGACTCACTGATTGACTGACTCTCTCACTCTCTCTCTCTTGCTGACTGACTCTCTCAATCTCTCTCACTGACTGACTCTCTCAATCTCTCTCACTGACTGATGGACTGACTCATTAACTGACTGAATGACTCTCTCACTCTCTCTCACTGACTAACTTACTCTCTCACTGACTGACTCTCTCTCACTGACTGACTGACTCTGTCTCACTGACTGACTGACTCTCTCACTCTCTCTCTCACTGACTGACTGACTCTCTCACTCTCTCTTGCTGACTGACTCTCTCAATCTCTCTCACTGACTGACTCTCTCATTCTCTCTCACTGACTGATGGACTGACTCTCATTAACTGACTGACTGACTCTCTCACTGACTGACTGACTAACTCTCTCTCAGTGACGGATTTCGACTCTCTCTCACTGACTGACTCTCTGACTCTCTTACTGACTAACTCTCTCTCTCACTGACTTTCTCACTCTCTCTCTCTCACTGACTGACTCTCTCTATCACTGACTGACTGACTCACTATGTCTCACTAACTGACTGACTCACTCTCTCAATGACTGACTCATTCACTGACTGACTCTCTCACTGACTGACTGACTGACTCTCTCACTGACTGACTAAATGACTGACTGACTCTCACTGACTGACTGCGTCTATTACTCTCTCTCTCACTGACTGACTGGCTCTCTCACTCTCTCACTGACTGACTATCACTGAGTCTCTCACTCTGACTCTCTCTCACTGACTGACTCACTGACTTTCTAACTGACTCACTGACTGACTCTCTCACTGACTGACTGAGGCTCTCACTCTCTCTCTCACTGACTGACTGACTTTCTCTCTCTCTCTCTCACTGACTGACCGACTGACTAAATGACTGACTCTCTCACCTTCTCTCACACTGACTGACTCTCTCACTCTGTCTCTCTCTCACTGACTGACTCTCTCTCACTGACTGACTGACTGACTGCCTGACGATCTCTCTCTTTCACTAACTGACTGTCTGACTAAGTGATTCACTGACTAACTGACTCACTGATTCACTGACTCTGTCTCACTGACTGACTGACTCTCTCACTCTCTCTCTCACTGACTGACTGACTCTCTCACTCTCTCTTGCTGACTGACTCTCTCAATCTCTCTCACTGACTGACTCTCTCATTCTCTCTCACTGACTGATGGACTGACTCTCATTAACTGACTGACTGACTCTCTCACTGACTGACTGACTAACTCTCTCTCAGTGACAGATTTCGACTCTCTCTCACTGACTGACTCTCTGACTCTCTCACTGACTAACTCTCTCTCTCACTGACTTTCTCACTCTCTCTCTCTCTCACTGACTGACTCTCTCTATCACTGACTGACTCTCTCACTATGTCTCACTAACTGACTGACTCACTCTCTCAATGACTGACTCATTCACTGACTGACTCTCTCACTGACTGACTCACTGACTTTCTAACTGACTCACTGACTGACTCTCTCACTGACTGACTGAGGCTCTCACTCTCTCTCTCTCACTGACTGACTGACTTTCTCTCTCTCTCTCTCTCTCACTGACTGACCGACTGACTAAATGACTGACTCTCTCACTCTGTCTCACACTGACTGACTCTCTCACTCACTCTCTCTTTTACTGACTGACTCTCTCTCACTGACTGACTGACTGACGATCTCTCTGTTTCACTGACTGACTGACTCTCATTGACTCTCCGGCTGGCTGGCTCTCTCACTTACTGACTGACTGACTCTCACTGACTGACTGGGGTGACTCTCTCACAGACTGACTAAGTGATTCACTGACTAACTGACTCACTGATTGACTGACTCTGTCTCACTGACTGACTGACTCTCTCACTCTCTCGCTCACTGACTGACTGACTCTCTCACTCTCTCTCTTGCTGACTGACTCTCTCAATCTCTCTCACTGACTGACTCTCTCATTCTCTCTCACTGACTGATGGACTGACTCTCATTAACTGACTGACTGACTCTCTCACTGACTGACTGACTAACTCTCTCTCAGTGACAGATTTCGACTCTCTCTCACTGACTGACTCTCTGACTCTCTCACTGACTAACTCTCTCTCTCACTGACTTTCTCACTCTCTTTCTCTCACTGACTGACTCTCTCTATCACTGACTGACTCTCTCACTATGTCTAACTAACTGACTGACTCACTCTCTCAATGACTGACTCATTCACTGACTGACTCTCTCACTGACTGACTGACTGACTCTCTCCTTCACTGACTGACTAAATGACTGACTGACTCTCACTGACTGACTGCGTCTATTACTCTCTCTCTCACTTACTGACTGGCTCTCTCACTCTCTCACTGACTGACTCTCACTGAGTCTCTCACTCTGACTCTCTCTCACTGACTGACTCACTGACTTTCTAACTGACTCACTGACTGACTCTCTCACTGACTGACTGAGGCTCTCACTCTCTCTCTCACTGACTGACTGACTTTCTCTCTCTCTCTCACTGACTGACCGACTGACTAAATGACTGACTTTCTCACTCTCTCTCACACTGACTGACTCTCTCACTCTGTCTCTCTCTCACTGACTGACTCTCTCTCACTGACTGACTGACTGACTGCCTGACGATCTCTCTCTTTCACTAACTGACTGTCTGACTAAGTGATTCACTGACTAACTGACTCACTGATTGACTGACTCTGTCTCACTGACTAACTGACTCTCTCACTCTCTCTCTCACTGGCTGACTGACTCTCTCACTCTCTCTCTTGCTGACTGACTCTCTCAATCTCTCTTACTGACTGACTCTCTCATTCTCTCTCACTGACTGATGGACTGACTCTCATTAACTGACTGACTGACTCTCTCACTGACTGACTGACTAACTCTCTCTCAGTGACAGATTTCGACTCTCTCTCACTGACTGACTCTCTGACTCTCTCACTGACTAACTCTCTCTCTCACTGACTTTCTCACTCTCTCTCACTGACTGACTCTCTCTATCACTGACTGACTCTCTCACTATGTCTCACTAACTGACTGACTCACTCTCTCAATGACTGACTCATTCACTGACTGACTCTCTCACTGACTGACTCACTGACTTTCTAACTGATTCACTGACTGACTCTCTCACTGACTGACTGAGGCTCTCACTCTCTCTCTCACTGACTGACTGACTTTCTCTCTCTCTCTCACTGACTGACCGACTGACTAAATGACTGACTCTCTCACTCTCTCTCACACTGACTGACTCTCTCACTCTGTCTCTCTCTCACTGACTGACTCTCTCCCACTGACTGACTGACTGACTGCCTGACGATCTCTCTCTTTCACTAACTGACTGTCTCTCACTGACTGACTGGGGTGACTCTCTCACTGACTGACTGACTAAATGATTCACTGACTAACTGACTCACTGATTGACTGACTCTCTCACTCTCTCTCTCTTGCTGACTGACTCTCTCAATCTCTCTCACTGACTGACTCTCTCAATCTCTCTCACTGACTGATGGACTGACTCATTAACTGACTGAATGACTCTCTCACTCTCTCTCTCACTGACTAACTTACTCTCTCACTGACTGACTGACTCTCTCACTCTCTCTCTCATTGACTGACTGACTCTCTCACTGACTGACTGACTAACTCTCTCTCAGTGACAGATTTTGACTCTCTTTCACTGACTGACTCTCTGACTCTCTCATTGACTAACTCTCTCTCTCTCTCACTGGCTTTCTCACTATCTCTCACTGACTGACTCTCTCTATCACTGACTGACTCTCTCACTATGTCTCGCTAACTGACTGACTCACTCTCTCAATGACTGACTTATTCACTGACTGACTCTCTCACTCACTGACTGACTGACTCTCTCACTCTCTCTCCAACTGACTGACTAAATGACTAACTGACTCTCACTGACTGACTGCGTCTCTTACTTTCTCTCTCACTGACAGACTGGCTCTCTCACTCTCACTGACTGACTCTCACTGAGTCTCTGACTCTGACTCTCTCTCTCTCACTGACTGACTGACTGACTTTCTAACTGACTGACTGACTGACTCTCTCACTGACTGACTGAGTCTCTCACTCTCTCTCTCACTGACTGACTGTCTTTCTCTCTCTCTCTCACTGACTGACTGACTGTCAATCTCGCTCTCACTGACTGACTGACTGACTTCCTCACTCTCTGACTGACTGACTCTCACTGACTCTCTGACTGACTCGCTTACTGACCCACTAAATGACTGTTTCTCTCGCTCGCTCTCACTGACTGACTGACTGACTCTCTCACTCTCTGACTGACTTATTCTCACTGACTCTCTGACTGACTCTCCTTCTGACTAACTGACTGACTGACTCTCTCACTCTCTCTCACTGACTGACTGACTGACTGACTCTCTCACTTTTTCTCCCTGGCTGACTGACTGACTGACTCTCTCGCTCTCTCTCACTGACTGACTCTCTCACTGACTGACTGACTCTCTCACTGACTAACTGACTCACTGACTGACTCCCACTGACTGACAGACTGACTGACAAACTAACTCACTCTCTCACTGACTGACTGACTCGCTCACTGACTGACTGACTGACTCTCAGTCTCTCTCTTACTAACTGACTGACCCTCACTCTCTGACTGACTGATTCTCACTGACTCTCTGATTGACTCTCAGACTGACTAACTGACTGACTGTCAATCTCACTCTCTCTCACTGACTAACTCTCTCACTCTCACTGACTGACTAACACACTCTTTAATCTCTCTCTCTCAATAACTGACTGACTCTCTCACTAACTCTCTAACTGACTCTTGCTCTTTCACTGACTGACTGGCTGACATTTCTCTCTCTCACTGACTGACTGACTGACTCTCTCACTCTCTTACTGACTAAATGACTCTCACTGACTCTCTGACTGACTAACTGACTGACTGAATCTCTCACTCTCTCTCTCTCACTGACTGACTGTCTCTCTCACTGACTGACTGACTTTCACTGACTGACTGACTGGCTCTCTCACTCTCTCACTGACTGACTCTCACTGAGTCTCTCACTCTGACTCTCTCTCACTGACTGACTCACTGACTTTCTAACTGACTCACTGACTGACTCTCTCACTGACTGACTGAGGCTCTCACTCTCTCTCTCACTGACTGACTGACTTTCTCTCTCTCTCTCACTGACTGACCGACTGACTAAATGACTGACTCTCTCACTCTCTCTCACACTGACTGACTCTCTCACTCTGTCTCTATCTCACTGACTGACTCTCTCTCACTGACTGACTGACTCTGTCTCACTGACTGACTGACTCTCTCACTCTCTCTCTCACTGACTGACTGACTCTCTCACTCTCTCTCTTGCTGACTGACTCTCTCAATCTCTCTCACTGACTGACTCTCTCATTCTCTCTCACTGACTGATGGACTGACTCTCATTAACTGACTGACTGACTCTCTCACTGACTGACTGACTAACTCTCTCTCAGTGACAGATTTCGACTCTCTCTTACTGACTGACTCTCTGACTCTCTCACTGACTAACTCTCTCTCTCACCGACTTTCTCACTCTCTCTCTCTCACTGACTGACTCTCTCTATCACTGACTGACTCTCTCACTATGTCTCACTAACTGACTGACTCACTCTCTCAATGACTGACTCATTCACTGACTGACTCTCTCACTGACTGACTGACTAACTCTCTCCCTCTCTCCCTCACTGACTGACTAAATGACTGACTGACTCTCACTGACTGACTGCGTCTATTACTCTCTCTCTCTCACTGACTGACTGGCTCTCTCACTCTCTCACTGACTGACTCTCACTGAGTCTCTCACTCTGACTCTCTCTCACTGACTGACTCACTGACTTTCTAACTGACTCACTGACTGACTCTCTCACTGACTGACTGAGGCTCTCACTCTCTCTCACTGACTGACTGACTTTCTCTCTCTCTCTCACTGACTGACCGACTGACTAAATGACTGACTCTCTCACTCTCTCTCACACTGACTGACTCTCTCACTCTGTCTCTATCTCACTGACTGACTCTCTCTCACTGACTGACTGACTCTGTCTCACTGACTGACTGACTCTCTCACTCTCTCTCTCACTGACTGACTGACTCTCTCACTCTCTCTCTTGCTGACTGACTCTCTCAATCTCTCTCACTGACTGATGGACTGACTCTCATTAACTGACTGACTGACTCTCTCACTGACTGACTGACTAACTCTCTCTCAGTGACAGATTTCGACTCTCTCTCACTGACTGACTCTCTGACTCTCTCACTGACTAACTCTCTCTCTCACTGACTTTCTCACTCTCTTTCTCTCACTGACTGACTCTATCACTGACTGACTCTCTCACTATGTCTAACTAACTGACTGACTCACTCTCTCAATGACTGACTCATTCACTGACTGACTCTCTCACTGACTGACTGACTGACTCTCTCCTTCACTGACTGACTAAATGACTGACTGACTCTCACTGACTGACTGCGTCTATTACTCTCTCTCTCACTGACTGACTGGCTCTCTCACTCTCTCACTGACTGACTCTCACTGAGTCTCTCACTCTGACTCTCTCTCACTGACTGACTCACTGACTTTCTAACTGACTCACTGACTGACTCTCTCACTGACTGACTGAGGCTCTCACTCTCTCTCTCACTCACTGACTGACTTTCTCTCTCTCTCTCCCTGACTGACCGACTGACTAAATGACTGACTCTCTCACTCTCTCTCACACTGACTGACTCTCTCACTCTCTCTCCAACTGACTGACTAAATGAATAACTGACTCTCACTGACTGACTGCGTCTCTTACTTTCTCTCTCACTGACAGACTGGCTCTCTCACTCTCACTGACTGACTCTCACTGAGTCTCTCACTCTGACTCTCTCTCTCTCTCACTGACTGACTGACTTACTTTCTAACTGACTGACTGACTGACTCTCTCACTGACTGACTGAGTCTCTCACTCTCTCTCTCACTGACTGACTGTCTTTCTCTCTCTCTCACTGACTGACCGACTGACTAAATGACTGACTCTCTCACTCTCTCTCACACTGACTGACTCTCTCACTCTGTCTCTATCTCACTGACTGACTCTCTCTCACTGACTGACTGACTCTGTCTCACTGACTGACTGACTCTCTCACTCTCTCTCTCACTGACTGACTGACTCTCTCACTCTCTCTCTTGCTGACTGACTCTCTCAATCTCTCTCACTGACTGATGGACTGACTCTCATTAACTGACTGACTGACTCTCTCACTGACTGACTGACTAACTCTCTCTCAGTGACAGATTTCGACTCTCTCTCACTGACTGACTCTCTGACTCTCTCACTGACTAACTCTCTCTCTCACTGACTTTCTCACTCTCTTTCTCTCACTGACTGACTCTCTCTATCACTGACTGACTCTCTCACTATGTCTAACTAACTGACTGACTCACTCTCTCAATGACTGACTCATTCACTGACTGACTCTCTCACTGACTGACTGACTGACTCTCTCCTTCACTGACTGACTAAATGACTGACTGACTCTCACTGACTGACTGCGTCTATTACTCTCTCTCTCACTGACTGACTGGCTCTCTCACTCTCTCACTGACTGACTCTCACTGAGTCTCTCACTCTGACTCTCTCTCACTGACTGACTCACTGACTTTCTAACTGACTCACTGACTGACTCTCTCACTGACTGACTGAGGCTCTCACTCTCTCTCTCACTGACTGACTGACTTTCTCTCTCTCTCTCCCTGACTGACCGACTGACTAAATGACTGACTCTCTCACTCTCTCTCACACTGACTGACTCTCTCACTCTCTCTCCAACTGACTGACTAAATGAATAACTGACTCTCACTGACTGACTGCGTCTCTTACTTTCTCTCTCACTGACAGACTGGCTCTCTCACTCTCACTGACTGACTCTCACTGAGTCTCTCACTCTGACTCTCTCTCTCTCTCACTGACTGACTGACTTACTTTCTAACTGACTGACTGACTGACTCTCTCACTGACTGACTGAGTCTCTCACTCTCTCTCTCACTGACTGACTGTCTTTCTCTCTCTCTCTCACTGACTGACTGACTCTAAATCTCGCTCTCACTGACTGACTGACTGACTTCCTCACTCTCTGACTGACTGACTCTCACTGACTCTCTGACTGACTCGCTTACTGACCCACTAAATGACTGTTTCTCTCGCTCGCTCTCACTGACTGACTGACTGACTCTCTCACTCTCTGACTGACTTATTCTCACTGACTCTCTGACTGACTCTCTGACTGACTAACTGACTGACTGACTCTCTCACTCTCTCTCACTGACTGACTGACTGACTGACTCTCTCACTTTTTCTCCCTGGCTGACTGACTGACTGACTCTCTCGCTCTCTCTCACTGACTGACTCTCTCACTGACTGACTGACTCTCTCACTGACTGACTGACTGACTGACTCACTAACTGACTCCCACTGACTGACAGACTGACTGACAAACTAACTCACTCTCTCACTGACTGACTGACTCGCTCACTGACTGACTGACTGACTCTCAGTCTCTCTCTTACTAACTGACTGACCCTCACTCTCTGACTGACTGATTCTCACTGACTCTCTGACTGACTCTCTGACTGACTAACTGACTGACTGACTCTCTCACTCTCTCTCACTGACTGACTGACTGACTCTCTCACTTTTTCTCCCTGGCTGACTGACTGACTGATTCTATCGCTCTCTCTCACTGACTGACTCTCTCACTGACTGACTGACTCTCTCACTGACTGACTGACTCACTGACTGACTCCCACTGACTGACAGACTGACTGACAAACTAACTCACTCTCTCACTGACTGACTGACTCGCTCACTGACTGACTGACTGACTCTCAGTCTCTCTCTTACTAACTGACTGACCCTCACTCTCTGACTGACTGATTCTCACTGACTCTCTGATTGACTCTCAGACTGACTAACTGACTGACTGTCAATCTCACTCTCTCTCTCACTGACTAACTCTCTCACTCTCACTGACTAACACACTCTTTAATCTCTCTCTCTCAATAACTGACTGACTCTCTCACTAACTCTCTAACTGACTCTTGCTCTCTCACTGACTGACTGGCTGACATTTCACTCTCTCACTGACTGACTGACTGACTCTCTCACTCTCTTACTGACTAAATGACTCTCACTGACTCTCTGACTGACTAACTGACTGTCTGAATCTCTCACTCTCTCTCTCTCACTGACTGACTGTCTCTCTCGCTGACTGACTGACTTTCACTGACTGACTGACTGACTAACTGACTGACTCTCTCTCAGACTGACTAACTCACTCTCCCAGTCTCACTCTCACTGACTAGCTGACTCTCACTCTCTCACTGACTGACTGACTCTCTCACTGACTCTCTGACTGACGGACTCTCATTCTCTCTCTGACTGACTCTCTGACTGACTGACTAACTGTCTCACTGACTGACTGACTGACTGACTGACTCTCTCTCTCACTGACAGACCGACTGACTAAATGACTGACTCTCTCACTTCCTCTCCCACTGACTGACTCTCTCACTCACTCTCTCTTTTTCTGACTGACTCTCTCACTGACTGGCTGACTGACTGACTGACGATCTCTCTGTTTCACTGACTGACTGACTCTCACTGACTCTCCGGCTGACTGGCTCTCTCACTTACTGACTGACTGACTCTCACTGACTGACTGGGGTGACTCTCTCACAGACTGACTAAGTGATTCACTGACTAACTGACTCACCGATTGACTGACTCTGTCTCACTGACTGACTGACTCTCTCACTCTCTCTCTCACTGACTGACTGACCCTCTCATTCCCTCTCTCTTGCTGACTGACTCTCTCAATCTCTCTCACTGACTGACTCTCTCAATCTCTTTCACTGACTGATGGACTGACTCTCATTAACTGATGACTCCCTCACTCACTCTTTCTCTCACTGATTGACTGGCTCTCACTGACTAACTTACTCTCTCACTGACTGACTGACTCACTGACTCACTGACTGACTCTCACTGACTGACAGACTGACTGACAAACTAACTGACTCACTCACTCTCTCACTGACTGACTGACTCGCTCACTGACTGACTGACTCTCTCAATCTCTGTCTCTCTCACTGACTGACTGGCTGACTCTCAATCTCTCTCTTACTAACTGACTGACTGACTGACTGACTGACCCTCACTCTCTGACTGACTGATTCTCACTGACTCTCTCACTGACTCTCTGACTGACTAACTGACTGACTGTCAATCTCACTCTCTCTCACTGACTAACTCTCTCGCTCTCACTCTCACTGACTGACTGACTCTCTCATTGACTGATTGACTCACTGACTGAATCTCACTCTCTCACTGACTGACTGACTCTCTCTCTCTCTCACTGACTGACTAACACACTCTCTTGGTCTCTCTCTCTCAATAACTGACTGACTCTCTTACTGACTGACTGACTCTCTCACTAACTCTCTAACTGACTCTTGCTCTCTCACTGACTGACTGGCTGACATTTCTCTCTCTCACTGACTGACTGACTGACTCTCTCACTCTCTTACTGACTAAATGACTCTCACTGACTCTCTGACTGACTAACTGACTGACTCTCTCACTCTCCCTCTCTCTCTCACTGACTGACTGTCTCTCTCACTGACTGACTGGCTCTCACTGACTGACTGACTGACTGACTAACTGACTGACTCTCTCTCAGACTGACTAACTCACTCTCCCAATCTCACTCTCACTGACTAGCTGACTCTCACTCTCTCACTGACTGACTGAATCTCTCACTGACTCTCTGACTGACGGACTCTCATTCTCTCTCTGACTGACTCTCTGACTGACTGACTAACTGTTTAACTGACTGACTGACTGACTCTCTCACTGACTGACTGACTGACTCTCTCTCTCACTGACAGACCGACTGACTAAATGACTGACTCTCTCACTCTCTCTCCCACTGACTGACTCTCTCACTCACTCTCTCTTTTACTGACTGACTCTCTCTCACTGACTGGCTGACTGACTGACTGACGATCTCTCTGTTTCACTGACTGACTGACTCTCATTGACTCTCCGGCTGGCTGGCTCTCTCACTTACTGACTGACTGACTCTCACTGACTGACTGGGGTGACTCTCTCACAGACTGACTAAGTGATTCACTGACTAACTGACTCACTGATTGACTGACTCTGTCTCACTGACTGACTGACTCTCTCACTCTCTCTCTCACTGACTGACTGACTCTCTCACTCTCTCTCTTGCTGACTGACTCTCTCAATCTCTCTCACTGACTGACTCTCTCACTGACTGATGGACTGACTCTCATTAACTGACTGACTGACTCTCTCACTGACTGACTGACTAACTCTCTCTCAGTGACAGATTTCGACTCTCTCTCACTGACTGACTCTCTGACTCTCTCACTGACTAACTCTCTCTCTCACTGACTTTCTCACTCTCTCTCTCTCACTGACTGACTCTCTCTATCACTGACTGACTCTCTCACTATGTCTCACTAACTGACTGACTCACTCTCTCAATGACTGACTCATTCACTGACTGACTCTCTCACTGACTGACTGACTGACTCTCTCACTCTCTCCCTCACTGACTGACTAAAAGACTGACTGATTCTCACTGACTGACTGCGTCTATTACTCTCTCTCTCTCACTGACTGACTGGCTCTCTCACTCTCTCACTGACTGACTCTCACTGAGTCTCTCACTCTGACTCTCTCTCACTGACTGACTCACTGACTTTCTAACTGACTCACTGACTGACTCTCTCACTGACTGACTGAGGCTCTCACTCTCTCTCTCACTGACTGACTGACTTTCTCTCTCTCTCTCACTGACTGACCGACTGACTAAATGACTGACTCTCTCACTCTCTCTCACACTGACTGACTCGCTCACTCTGTCTCTCTCTCACTGACTGACTCTCTCTCACTGACTGACTGCCTGACGATCTCTCTCTTTCACTAACTGACTGTCTGACTAAGTAATTCACTGACTAACTGACTCACTGATTGACTGACTCTGTCTCACTGACTGACTGACTCTCTCACTCTCTCTCTTGCTGACTGACTCTCTCAATCTCTCTCACTGACTGACTCTCTCATTCTCTCTCACTGACTGATGGACTGACTCTCATTAACTGACTGACTGACTCTCTCACTGTCTGACTGACTAACTCTCTCTCAGTGACAGATTTCGACTCTCTCTCACTGACTGACTCTCTGACTCTCTCACTGACTAACTCTCTCACTGACTTTCTCACTCTCTCTCTCTCTCTCACTGACTGACTCTCTCTATCACTGACTGACTCTCTCACTATGTCTCACTAACTGACTGACTCACTCTCTCAATGACTGACTCATTCACTGACTGACTCTCTCACTGACTGACTGACTGACTCTCTCACTATCTCCTTCACTGACTGACTAAATGACTGACTGACTCTCACTGACTGACTGCGTCTATTACTCTCTCTCTCACTGACTGACTGGCTCTCTCACTCTCTCACTGACTGACTCTCACTGAGTTTCTCACTCTGACTCTCTCTCACTGACTGACTCACTGACTTTCTAACTGACTCACTGACTGACTCTCTCACTGACTGACTGAGGCTCTCACTCTCTCTCTCACTGACTGACTGACTTTCTCTCTCTCTCTCACTGACTGACCGACTGACTAAATGACTGACTCTCTCACTCTCTCTCACACTGACTGACTCTCTCACTCTGTCTCTCTCTCACTGACTGACTCTCTCTCACTGACTGACTGACTGACTGCCTGATGATCTCTCTCTTTCACTAACTGACTGTCTCTCAGTGACTGACTGGGGTGACTCTCTCACTGACTGACTGACTAAATGATTCACTGACTAACTGACTCACTGATTGACTGACTCTCTCATTCTCTCTCTCTTGCTGACTGACTCTCTCAATCTCTCTCACTGACTGACTCTCTCATTCTCTCTCACTGACTGATGGACAGACTCTCATTAACTGACTGACTGACTCTCTCACTCTCTCACTCATTGACTGACTGACTGACTCTCTCACTGACTGACTGACTAACTCTCTCTCATTGACAGATTTTGACTCTCTCTCACTGACTGACTTTCTGACTCTCTCACTGACTAACTCTCTCTCTCTCACTGGCTTTCTCACTCTCTCTCACTGACTGACTCTATCACTGACTGACTCTCTCACTATGTCTCGCTAACTGACTGACTCACTCTCTCAATGACTGACTTATTAACTGACTGACTCTCTCTCTCACTGACAGACCGACTGACTAAATGACTGACTCTCTCACTCTCTCTCCCACTGACTGACCGACTGACTAAATGACTGACTCTCTCACTCTCTCTCACACTGACTGACTCGCTCACTCTGTCTCTCTCTCACTGACTGACTCTCTCTCACTGACTGACTGCCTGACGATCTCTCTCTTTCACTAACTGACTGTCTGACTAAGTAATTCACTGACTAACTGACTCACTGATTGACTGACTCTGTCTCACTGACTGACTGACTCTCTCACTCTCTCTCTCTCACTGACTGACTGACTCTCTCACTCTCTCTCTTGCTGACTGACTCTCTCAATCTCTCTCACTGACTGACTCTCTCATTCTCTCTCACTGACTGATGGACTGACTCTCATTAACTGACTGACTGACTCTCTCACTGACTGACTGACTAACTCTCTCTCAGTGACAGATTTCGACTCTCTCTCACTGACTGACTCTCTGACTCTCTCAATGACTAACTCTCTCACTGACTTTCTCACTCTCTCTCTCTCACTGACTGACTCTCTCTATCACTGACTGACTCTCTCACTATGTCTCACTAACTGACTGACTCACTCTCTCAATGACTGACTCATTCACTGACTGACTCTCTCACTGACTAACTGACTGACTCTCTCACTATCTCCTTCACTGACTGACTAAATGACTGACTGACTCTCACTGACTGACTGTGTCTATTACTCTCTCTCTCACTGACTTACTGGCTCTCTCACTCTCTCACTGACTGACTCTCACTGAGTCTCTCACTCTGACTCTCTCTCACTGACTGACTCACTGACTTTCTAACTGACTCACTGACTGACTCTCTCACTGACTGACTGAGGCTCTCACTCTCTCTCTCACTGACTGACTGACTTTCTCTCTCTCTCTCACTGACTGACCGACTGACTAAATGACTGACTCTCTCACTCTCTCTCACACTGACTGACTCTCTCACTCTGTCTCTCTCTCACTGACTGACTCTCTCTCACTGACTGACTGACTGCCTGCCTGACGATCTCTCTCTTTCACTAACTGACTGTCTCTCAGTGACTGACTGGGGTGACTCTCTCACTGACTGACTGACTAAATGATTCACTGACTAACTGACTCACTGATTGACTGACTCTCTCATTCTCTCTCTCTTGCTGACTGACTCTCTCAATCTCTCTCACTGACTGACTCTCTCATTCTTTCTCACTGACTGATGGACTGACTCTCATTAACTGACTGACTGACTCTCTCACTCTCTCTCTCACTGACTAACTTACTCTCTCACTGACTGACTGACTCTCTCACTCTCTCCCTCATTGACTGACTGACTCTCTCACTGACTGACTGACTAACTCTCTCTCATTGACAGATTTTGACTCTCTCTCACTGACTGACTCTCTGACTCTCTCACTGACTAACTCTCTCTCTCTCACTGGCTTTCTCACTCTCTCTCACTGACTGACTCTATCACTGACTGACTCTCTCACTATGTCTCGCTAACTGACTGACTCACTCTCTCAATGACTGACTTATTAACTGACTGACTCTCTCTCTCACTGACAGACCAACTGACTAAATGATTGACTCTCTCACTCTCTCTCCCACTGACTGACTCTCTCACTCACTCTCTCTTTTACTGACTGACTCTCTCTCACTGACTGGCTGACTGACTGACTGACGATCTCTCTGTTTCACTGACTCTCTCAATGACTGACTCATTCACTGACTGACTCTCTCACTGACTGACTGACTGACTCTCTCACTATCTCCTTCACTGACTGACTAAATGACTGACTGACTCTCACTGACTGACTGCGTCTATTACTCTCTCTCTCACTGACTGACTGGCTCTCTCACTCTCTCACTGACTGACTCTCACTGAGTCTCTCACTCTGACTCTCTCTCACTGACTGACTCACTGACTTTCTAACTGACTCACTGACTGACTCTCTCACTGACTGACTGAGGCTCTCACTCTCTCTCTCACTGACTGACTGACTTTCTCTCTCTCTCTCACTGACTGACCGACTGACTAAATGACTGACTCTCTCACTCTCTATCACACTGACTGACTCTCTCACTCTGTCTCTCTCTCACTGACTGACTCTCTCTCACTGACTGACTGACTGACTGCCTGACGGTCTCTCTCTTTCACTAACTGACTGTCTCTCAGTGACTGACTGGGGTGACTCTCTCACTGACTGACTAACTAAATGATTCACTGACTAACTGACTCACTGATTGACTGACTCTCTCATTCTCTCTCTCTTGCTGACTGACTCTCTCAATCTCTCTCACTGACTGACTCTCTCATTCTCTCTCACTGACTGATGGACTGACTCTCATTAACTGACTGACTGACTCTCTCACTCTCTCTCTCACTGACTAACGTACTCTCTCACTGACTGACTGACTCTCTCACTCTCTCTCTCATTGACTGACTGACTCTCTCACTGACTGACTAACTCTCTCTCAGTGACCGATTTTGACTCTCTCTCACTGACTGACTCTCTGACTCTCTCACTGACTAACTCTCTCTCTCTCTCACTGGCTTTCTCACTCTCTCTCACTGACTGACTCTACCACTGACTGACTCTCTCACTATGTCTCGCTAACCGACTGACTCACTCTCTCAATGACTGACTTATTAACTGACTGACTCTCTCACTGACTGACTGACTGACTCTCTCACTCTCTCTCCAACTGACTGACTAAATGACTAACTGACTCTCACTGACTGACTGCGTCTCTTACTTTCTCTCTCACTGACAGAATGGCTCTCTCACTCTCACTGACTGACTCTCACTGAGTCTCTCACTCTGACTCTCTCTCACTGACTGACTCACTGACTTTCTAACTGACTCACTGACTGACTCTGTCACTGACTGACTGAGGCTCTCACTCTCTCTCCCACTGACTGACTGACTTTCTCTCTCTCTCTCACTGACTGACTGACTCTCAATCTCGCTCTCACTGACTGACTGACTGACTTCCTCACTCTCTGACTGACTGACTCTCTCTGACTCTCTGACTGACTCGCTTACTGACCCACTAACTGACTGACTCTCTCGCTCGCTCTCACTGACTGACTGACTGACTCTCTCACTCTCTGACTGACTGATTCTCACTGACTCTCTGACTGACTCTCTGACTGACTGACTGACTGACTCTCTCACTTTTTCTCCCTGGCCGACTGACTGACTGACTCTCTCGCTCTCCCTCACTGACTGACTCTCTCACTGACTGACTGACTCTCTCACTGACTGACTGACTGACTCACTGACTGACTCTCACTGACTGACAGACTGACTGACAAACTAACTCACTCTCTCACTGACTGACTGACTCGCTCACTGACTGACTGACTGACTCTCAGTCTCTCTCTTACTAACTGGCTGACCCTCACTCTCTGACTGACTGATTCTCACTGACTCTCTGATTGACTCTCAGACTGACTGACTGACTGACTGTCAATCTCACTCTCTCTCACTGACTAACTCTCTCGCTCTCACTCTCACGCTCACTCTCACTGACTGACTGACTCTCTCTATGACTGATTGACTCACTGACTGACTCTCACTCTCTCACTGACTGACTGACTCTCTCTCTCTCACTGACTGACTAACACACTCTCTTGATCTCTCTCTTTCAATAACTGACTAACTCTCTCACTAACTCTCTAACTGACTCTTGCTCTCTCACTGACTGACTGGCTGACATTTCTCCCTCTCTCACTGACTGACTGACTGACTTTCTCACTCTCTTACTGACTAATTGACTCTCACTGACTCTCTGACTGACTAACTGACTGACTGACTCTCTCACTCTCTCTCTCTCACTGACTTACTGTCTCTCTCACTGACTGACTGACTCTCACTGACTGACTGACTGACTGACTAACTGACTGACTCTCTCTCTCTCACTGACTGACTAACACACTCTCTTGATCTCTCTCTTTCAATAACTGACTGACTCTCTCACTAACTCTCTAACTGACTCTTGCTCTCTCACTGACTGACTGGCTGACATTTCTCCCTCTCTCACTGACTGACTGACTGACTTTCTCACTCTCTTACTGACTAATTGACTCTCACTGACTCTCTGACTGACTAACTGACTGACTGACTCTCTCACTCTCTCTCTCTCACTGACTTACTGTCTCTCTCACTGACTGACTGACTCTCACTGACTGACTGACTGACTGACTAACTGACTGACTCTCTCTCAGACTGACTAACTCACTCTCCCAATCTCACTCTCACTGACTAGCTGACTCTCACTTTCTCACTGACTGACTGACTCTCTCACTGACTCTCTGACTGACGGACTCTCATTCTCTCTCTGACTGACTCTCTGACTGTCTGACTAACTGTCTCACTGACTGACTGACAGACTCTCTCACTGACTGACTGACTGACTCTCTCTCTCACTGACAGACCAACTGACTAAATGACTGACTCTCTCACTCTCTCTCCCACTGACTGACTCTCTCACTCACTCTCTCTTTTACTGACTGACTCTCTCTCACTGACTGGCTGACGGACTGATTGACGATCTCTCTGTTTCACTGACTGACTGACTCTCACTGACTCACCGGCTGACTGGCTCTCTCACTTACTGACTGACTGACTCTCACTGACTGACTGGGGTGACTCTCTCACAGACTGACTAAGTGATTCACTGACTAACTGACTCACCAATTGACTGACTCTGTCTCACTGACTGACTGACTCTCTCACTCTCTCTCTCACTGACTGACTGACCCTCTCATTCCCTCTCTCTTGCTGACTGACTCTCTCAATCTCTCTCACTGACTGACTCTCTCAATCTCTTTCACTGACTGATGGACTGACTCTCATTAACTGACTGACTCTCTCACTCACTCTCTCTCTCACTGATTGACTGGCTCTCACTGACTAACTTACTCCCTCACTGACTGACTGACTCACTGACTCACTGACTGACTCTCACTGACTGACAGACTGACTGACTAACTAAATGACTCACTCACTCTCTCACTGACTGACTGACTCGCTCACTGACTGACTGACTCTCTCAATCTCTGTCTCTCTCACTGACTGACTGGCTGACTCTCAATCTCTCTCTTACTAACTGACTGACTGACTGACCCTCACTCTCTGACTGAGTGATTCTCACTGACTCTCTTATTGACTCTCTGACTGACTAACTGACTGACTGTCAATCTCACTCTCTCTCACTGACTAACTCTCTCACACTCACTCTCACTCTCACTGACTGACTGACTCTCTCAATGACTGATTAACTCACTGACTGAATCTCACTCTCTCACTGACTGACTGACTCTCCCTAACTGACTAACACACTCTCTTGATCTCTCTCTCTCAATAACTGACTGAGTCTCTTACTAACTGACTGACTCTCTCACTAACTCTCTAACTGACTCTTGCTCTCGCACTGACTGACTGGCTGACATTATTCTCTCTCACTGACTGACTGACTGACTGAATCTCTCACTCTCTTACTGACTAAATGAATCTCACTGACTCTCTGACTGACTAACTGACTGACTGACTCTCTCTCTCACTGACTCACTGTCTCTCTCACTGCCTGACTGACTCTCACTGACTGACTGACTGACTGACTAACTGACTGACTCTCTCTCAGACTGACTAACTCACTCTCCCACTCTCACTCTCACTGACTAGCTGACTCTCACTCTCTCACTGACTGACTGACTCTCTCACTGACTCTCTGACTGACGGACTCTCACTCTCTCTCTGACTGACTGACTAACTGTCTCACTGACTGACTGACTGACTGACTGACTGACTCTCTCTCTCACTGACAGACCGACTGACTAAATGATTGACTCTCTCACTTCCTCTCCCACTGACTGACTCTCTCGCTCACTCTCTCTTTTTCTGACTGACTCTCTCACTGACTGGCTGACTGACTGACTGACGATCTCTCTGTTTCACTGACTGACTGACTCTCACTGACTCTCCGGCTGACTGGCTCACTCACTTACTGACTGACTGACTCTCACTGACTGACTGGGGTGACTCTCTCACAGACTGACTAAGTGATTCACTGACTAACTGACTCACTGATTGACTGACTCTGTCTCACTGACTGACTGACTCTCTCACTTTCTCTCTCACTGACTGACTGACCCTCACATTCTCTCTCTCTTGCTGACTGACTCTCTCAATCTCTCTCACTGACTGACACTCTCAATCTCTTTCACTGACTGATGGACTGACTCTCATTAACTGACTGACTCTCTCTATCACTCTCTCTCTCACTGATTGACTGGCTCTCACTGACTAACTTATTCCCTCACTGACTGACGGACTCTCTCACTCTCTCTCAATCACTGACTGACTGACTCTTTCACTGACTGACTGACTAACGCTCTCTTACTGACAGACTCTGACTCTCTCACTGACTGACTCTCTGACTCGCTCACTGACTAACTCTCTCTCTCTCTGACTTTCTCACTCTCTCTCACTGACTGACTCTCTCTATCACTGACTGACTCTCTCACTATGTCTCACTAACTGACAGACTCACTCTCTCAATGACTGACTGACTCACTGGCTGATTCTCTCTCTCACTAATATACTGACTAACTCGCTCTCTCAATCCCTCTCTCACTGACTGACTCTCTGACTGACTCTCTGACTGACTGACTGACTCTCACTCTGTCTCTGACTGACTCTCTCACTGATTGACTGACTGACTGACATTTCTCTCTCTCACTGACTGACTGACTGACTCTCTCACTCTCTTACTGACTAAATGACTCTCACTGACTCTCTGACTGACTAACTGACTGACTGACTCACTCTCTCTCTCTCACTGACTGACTCTCTCTCTCACTGACTGACTGACTCTCACTGATTGACTGACTGACTGACTAACTGACTGACTCTCTCTCAGATTGACTAACTCACTCTCCCAATATCACTCTCACTGACTAGCTGACTCTCACTCTGTCTCACTGACTGATTGACTCTCTCACTGACTCACTGACCCACTGACTCTCTCTCACTGACTGACAAACTCACTCTCTCAATTTCTTTCTCACTGACTGACTGGCTCTCTCACTCTCACTGACTTAATGACTGACTCTCTCTCTCTCTCTCTCTCTGACTGACTGACTTACTGATCCTCTCACTCTGTCACTGACTGACTGACTGACTCTCACTTACTGACATACTGACTGACTCTGTCACTCTCTATCTCTCATTGACTGGCCAACTGACTGACTGTCTGACTCTCTCAATCTCTCTCTCACTGACTGACTGACTCTCTCACTCTCTCACTGACTGACTGACTCTCTCACTGACTGACTGACTCTTCCCCCCTCTCTCTCTCTCCCTCTCTCTCTCTCTCTCACTCACTGACTCACTGACTGACTAACTGACTGACTGACTCTCTCGCTCTCTCTCTCACTGACTGACTGTCTCTCTCACTGACTGACTGACTCTCACTGAATGACTGACTGACTAACTGACTGACTCTCTCTCAGACTGACTAACTCACTCTCCCAATCTCACTCTCACTGACTAGCTGACTCTCACTCTCTCACTGTCTGACTGACTGTCTGACTGACTCTCTGACTGACGGACTCTCACTCTCTCTCTCTGACTGACTCTCTGACTGACTGACTAACTGTCTCACTGACTGACTGACTGACTGACTGACTCTCTCTCTCACTGACAGACCGACTGACTAAATGACTGACTCTCTCACTTCCTCTCCCACTGACTGACTCTCTCACTCACTCTCTCTTTTACTGACTGACTCTCTCACTGACTGGCTGACTGACTGACTGACGATCTCTCTGTTTCACTGACTGACTGACTCTCACTGACTCTCCAGCTGACTGGTTCACTCACTTACTGACTGACTGACTCTCACTGACTGACTGGGGTGATTCTCTCACAGACTGACTAAGTGATTCACTGACTAACTGACTCACTGATTGACTGACTCTGTCTCACTGACTGACTGACTCTCTCACTTTCTCTCTCACTGACTGACTGACCCTCACATTCTCTCTCTCTTGCTGACTGACTCTCTCAATCTCTCTCACTGACTGACGCTCTCAATCTCTTTCACTGACTGATGGACTGACTCTCATTAACTGACTGACTCTCTCTATCACTCTCTCTCTCACTGATTGACTGGCTCTCACTGACTAACTTACTCCCTCACTGACTGACGGACTCTCTCACTCTCTCTCAATCACTGACTGACTGACTCTTTCACTGACTGACTGACTAACGCTCTCTTACTGACAGACTCTGACTCTCTCACTGACTGACTCTCTGACTCGCTCACTGACTAACTCTCTCTCTCTCTGACTTTCTCACTCTCTCTCACTGACTGACTCTCTCTATCACTGACTGACTCTCTCACTATGTCTCACTAACTGACAGACTCACTCTCTCAATGACTGACTGACTCACTGGCTGATTCTCTCACTAATATACTGACTAACTCGCTCTCTCAATCCCTCTCTCACTGACTGACTCTCTGACTGACTCTCTGACTGACTGACTGACTCTCACTCTGTCTCTGACTGACTCTCTCACTGATTGACTGACTGACTGACATTTCTCTCTCTCACTGACTGACTGACTGACTCTCTCACTCTCTTACTGACTAAATGACTCTCACTGACTCTCTGACTGACTAACTGACTGACTGACTCACTCTCTCTCTCTCACTGACTGACTCTCTCTCTCACTGACTGACTGACTCTCACTGATTGACTGACTGACTGACTAACTGACTGACTCTCTCTCAGATTGACTAACTCACTCTCCCAATATCACTCTCACTGACTAGCTGACTCTCACTCTGTCTCACTGACTGATTGACTCTCTCACTGACTCACTGACCCACTGACTCTCTCTCACTGACTGACAAACTCACTCTCTCAATTTCTTTCTCACTGACTGACTGGCTCTCTCACTCTCACTGACTTAATGACTGACTCTCTCTCTCTCTCTCTCTCTGACTGACTGACTTACTGATCCTCTCACTCTGTCACTGACTGACTGACTGACTCTCACTTACTGACATACTGACTGACTCTGTCACTCTCTATCTCTCATTGACTGGCCAACTGACTGACTGTCTGACTCTCTCAATCTCTCTCTCACTGACTGACTGACTCTCTCACTCTCTCACTGACTGACTGACTCTCTCACTGACTGACTGACTCTTCCCCCCTCTCTCTCTCTCCCTCTCTCTCTCTCTCTCACTCACTGACTCACTGACTGACTAACTGACTGACTGACTCTCTCGCTCTCTCTCTCACTGACTGACTGTCTCTCTCACTGACTGACTGACTCTCACTGACTGACTGACTGACTAACTGACTGACTCTCTCTCAGACTGACTAACTCACTCTCCCAATCTCACTCTCACTGACTAGCTGACTCTCACTCTCTCACTGTCTGACTGACTGTCTGACTGACTCTCTGACTGACGGACTCTCACTCTCTCTCTCTGACTGACTCTCTGACTGACTGACTAACTGTCTCACTGACTGACTGACTGACTGACTGACTCTCTCTCTCACTGACAGACCGACTGACTAAATGACTGACTCTCTCACTTCCTCTCCCACTGACTGACTCTCTCACTCACTCTCTCTTTTACTGACTGACTCTCTCACTGACTGGCTGACTGACTGACTGACGATCTCTCTGTTTCACTGACTGACTGACTCTCACTGACTCTCCAGCTGACTGGTTCACTCACTTACTGACTGACTGACTCTCACTGACTGACTGGGGTGATTCTCTCACAGACTGACTAAGTGATTCACTGACTAACTGACTCACTGATTGACTGACTCTGTCTCACTGACTGACTGACTCTCTCACTTTCTCTCTCACTGACTGACTGACCCTCACATTCTCTCTCTCTTGCTGACTGACTCTCTCAATCTCTCTCACTGACTGACGCTCTCAATCTCTTTCACTGACTGATGGACTGACTCTCATTAACTGACTGACTCTCTCTATCACTCTCTCTCTCACTGATTGACTAGCTCTCACTGACTAACTTACTCCCTCACTGACTGACGGACTCTCTCACTCTCTCTCAATCACTGACTGACTGACTCTTTCACTGACTGACTGACTAACGCTCTCTTACTGACAGACTCTGACTCTCTCACTGACTGACTCTCTGACTCGCTCACTGACTAACTCTCTCTCTCTCTGACTTTCTCACTCTCTCTCACTGACTGACTCTCTCTATCACTGACTGACTCTCTCACTATGTCTCACTAACTGACAGACTCACTCTCTCAATGACTGACTGACTCACTGGCTGATTCTCTCACTAATATACTGACTAACTCGCTCTCTCAATCCCTCTCTCACTGACTGACTCTCTGACTGACTCTCTGACTGACTGACTGACTCTCACTCTGTCTCTGACTGACTCTCTCACTGATTGACTGACTGACTGACATTTCTCTCTCTCACTGACTGACTGACTGACTCTCTCACTCTCTTACTGACTAAATGACTCTCACTGACTCTCTGACTGACTAACTGACTGACTGACTCACTCTCTCTCTCTCACTGACTGACTCTCTCTCTGACTGACTGACTCTCACTGATTGACTGACTGACTGACTAACTGACTGACTCTCTCTCAGATTGACTAACTCACTCTCCCAATATCACTCTCACTGACTAGCTGACTCTCACTCTGTCTCACTGACTGATTGACTCTCTCACTGACTCACTGACCCACTGACTCTCTCTCACTGACTCACAAACTCACTCTCTCAATTTCTTTCTCACTGACTGACTGGCTCTCTCACTCTCACTGACTGAATGACTGACTCTCTCTCTCTCTCTCTCTCTCTGACTGACTGACTTACTGATCCTCTCACTCTGTCACTGACTGACTGACTGACTCTCACTTACTGACATACTGACTGACTCTGTCACTCTCTATCTCTCATTGACGGGCCAACTGACTGACTGTCTGACTTTCTCAATCTCTCTCTCACTGACTGACTGACTCTCTCACTCTCTCACTGACTGACTGACTCTCTCACTGACTGACTGACTCTTCCCCCCCTCTCTCTCTCTCCCTCTCTCTCTCTCTCACTCACTGACTGACTGACTGTCTCACTGACTGGCTGACTCTCTCACTGTCTGACTGACTAACTCTCTCTCTGACTGACTGAATCTCTCACTGACTGACTCACTCACTCACTGACTGACTCTCTCACTAACTGACTCACTGACTAAGTGACAGACTCATGCTCTCTCTCTCTCACTGACTGACTGACTCTCTCACTAACTCACTGACTCTCTCTCTCACTGATAACTCTCTCTCTCTGACTGACTCTCTCTCTCTCACTGACTCTCTCACTGTGTCTCACTGACTGACTGACTCCCTCTCTCACTGACTGACTGACTCACTCTCTCAATTTCTTTCTCACTGACTGACTGACTCATTCACTCTCACTGACTGACTGAATACTTCTCTCACTCTCTCTCACTGACTTACTAACTCTCTCACTGACTGACTCACTCTCTCACTGACTGACTGACTCACTGACTTACTGACTCACTGACTGACTGACTCATTGACTCTCTCACTCTCTCACTAACTGACTGACTGAATGACTCTCTCACTAACTGACTGACTGACTCTCTCACTGACTGACTGACTGACTCTCTCTCTCCCTCTCTCTCACTGACTGCCTCTCCCATTCTTTCACTGGCTGACTCAGGCTCACTAACTGACTCTCTGACTCTCTCTTTGTCACTGACAAACTCTCTGACTCTCTGACTGACTGACTGACTCTCTCTCACTGACAAACTGACTGACTCTCTCACTGACTGTTATACATTTACTATATCCCAACCTTCACCCTCCTGGTATTTATGCCCCCCATAACAAAAAAACCCATAACAAGCAACCATTGGGACAGGCAGACAGATGTTTCCAGCATTGAAAGGTCAAAAAAACTCAAGACATTATTTATTGTTAATACTTTTTTAATATGGTCGTTCAGTTGTACATAATGCTTTCTTGGTCATATATACAGTAACTAAAATGCTTCTGACACTTCTTTATTATATCTTGGGCCGAATAGGAAAATTCCTGGAGGAAAATCTTGCAAGACTTCACACTATCCTTACAACCATTATACTCTTGTATTTCACCATACACCCACTTTACCAATAACACCGACACTGATCCCAAGTATACTATCAATCTGAAATGTAATGCCTCTGAACTAATCCTGAAAGGTACATACAATCAATATATTAAAACATTTTATACAATTTATACATTCCACTGAGTGTGGTTCCAAATGCAAGACAATATTAAAAACACAATATTAAAAACAAAAGACACAATCATTAAGCAAAGCATTAGATATACAACCCCAGTAAGAAAACAGTTATGGTTGTCTGATTAAACATCAGTCTGATCCAATAGCCCTATATGATTTATGTGGAACCATTTGTACAGGAATATCGCTTGTATCTAAAAGTTCCTTGGCTTTTTTTGGATTCCTTAGTTAACAAGGGACTTTTAGATACAAGGGATATTCCTGTACAAATGGTTCCACATAAATCATATAGGGCTATTGGACAGCCTCCTGGAAACTGTGACAAGGGAAACCAATTCTGAGATCCTAACATGTGTCACAACATACAGCATTTCTACCAATCTGGTGAAAAAGATGATCAATAAAAACTGGGGGATCCTGACATCAGGTTTCCTAAAATGGCCAAAACCACTCTCTGCAAACAAAAGAAACAAGAACATCCAAGATCTTCTAGTCCATACCAGACCAAAACAGCAACATATGAGAACAGAGACCCAACACTTAGACAGGGAAATCAGGTATAGGGCATTACCCATGTGGGAAATGCTCAGTGTGAAAACTTACCAAGATGACGAAAAGCATACAACTAACTGAAACATTTGAGTGGAAAATCACATGACCCTCAAACTGTAACATCACTCATGCTATATATATGATCACATGTACATGCCAATTGAAATATATCGGAGTGATGCCAAAAAGTGAAGCAACGGATTTGTGAACACCGCAGCAACATCAAATAAAAAAGATCAATCGCGTGTATGAGTTATCATTTCTTAGAGTTAGAACATACCATTGATGAAATCCAATGGGTCATTCCAGAAACCATGGACACAAAAGACCTACATTCAGAAAAGACTCTTTTTTTGAAAGAGCAAAGGTGGGTGTACCACCTTAAAACATATGACACAGGCCTGAATGACAATATACCATGGCAATCCTTAAGAAAATAACGTATATCACATGGAAAAACAAAGACAAGTACCTACATTTTCCGCATACTTTGACAACATAAGAACTGTAGAAATACTGAGTAAAGGTTCAAGATGAATGAATAACGAATGATCCTTCATGAACAAATCGATCTACTCCCTGCCATAAATAATTTGAGTGGAACTGTATATTCCTCAGAACTCGTCTGATATTATTTCTACATCTTCTGAATTTGCTCCCTTTCTTCGTCTAAATATTATGAATAGTGAAATGATCGAGTACTAATTCCAACAGATCAATGATAGAGACCCAAAATCGTTCACTAATTATGAGACAGTTGTTCATCTACCATTTTTATGACCGACATACTTTCTCCATGTCGAGTGCATAACAGCACAACGCTTTAAAAACACTTTCGGTACCACCAAGACCCGTTTCCGTGTCATGGCCAGTACCGTCAGCCTCAATGCACTGTGAGCAACATGAAGGTAACACAGACTATAGGAGAAGGTTAACCAAGTCCTTACGAAAGGAGGTAATGTAATAGACCCCTTGCCTTACCCTCTTGCGCTTTACCCCCCACAGTGTGTGCTTGCCTATAGTCGAAAGAGCCACTACAGACTCCACACAAGGTAATCCATTTCTGCAACTTAGCCTTTAAGGTACTGTTTGCCATTTTTCACACTTATGAATACCGGAACAGTAATAAGAAGTTAACTATGCAACAGGATATCTATATAGTACACACATGACTACCAAAGAAGGACACATCCCCAGCACTATCACAACCTCTTTCTTAGGTATGGTTCATACCACACAGATATAAGGGCAGCCTCACTTTAAAGCCAAGAGCCAACAAGACATACGGTAAGAATGACCACCCATCAATATATTAAGCCATAGTAAGAGCACACATACTATTCAGTGTACACACTGCTCTATAATTCATTTTATTATTGTTTTATTGCTCAGCTATGAATGCTGTCATGTTTTTCAAATTAGAAGGTTACAGAAGGATTGACCAGAATGTGTCAAATGCTTCTATCTACCTGTTGTTTTCACATCTCATTGGGTGAGATGGGTTACATCAATTTATACTGTTTTATGTCCCCTGTCTCTTTCTCACCATTAGTAATAGGTACAAAGTACATCCGTAACTCGAACACGATTTGAGGCAATAAACTAAATTAAGGAGATGGGTAAGTGAATTGACTTGCCATGTAAGAGCGATAAAGAATAAGTATCGCACCATCTTCCCGTCCTGAAGAAGGGCCATAGACCCTTATAGGTAATTGAGGGCCGAAAAATGTTGACCTCTCACAAGTAAGACACCAGGTGCGGTGGATCATTAACCTACCCACCTCAGCACCGCCTTTGTTTTTAAGACTTACCCCTGCCTGCACTATTAAACTCAGTATACAGGCAAGGAGGTGTTTCTAAAGAACACTCTTTTTCACCTTTTCACGACTGTCAAAAACCAGATGGTCTTCCTCTGGGTGGAGGATAGGAGACCGCCTGGAGAACTGGAAACTCATGCGGTACAAAAAAAAACCAATGTTGACACTATTCACCTAACCAAAAGGTGGAGAATAAAGATATACCGCCCCTATAGTTAGTGTGATTGAGGTTTTTTTACAACATATAGACCCTGACATTACCAGACATGTGATCCATTATTTCTTGATTGTTGCCTTTACCCACGGAAGCTTAATGGATCCAAGCTTCTATCTTCCTCTATATGATATATGAATAAATAGAGCAATGGACATCGCTATATTAAAAAAACAAATAAGAAACATTGGGGTATCCTTGTGAACAATCCTACTATCTCGGATGTTATAAAAGACTCCCCGCAATTCTGTTTTACACGAGCATGGAATCTTAAAGACCAACTTTGTCCTTCTGTTTTTTCAAGATAATAAAGATGGAAAAACATTTCTTCAACAGCCAAAGGGTTTTCATACCTGCTCCAACTGCTCTATATGTAAATTGTGCAGGTCTAAAAAAAGGAAGTATCCATTAATGGACACTGTCATAAATCAGTGATTTCATTGACTGTGAGAGTACTAAAGTAATCTACCTGATTTCCTGCCCCTGTGATACACATTACATAGGAGTATAACAAGACCATTAAAGATTCGGCTCCAGGAACATTATCGAAACATTCATTAAAATGATATGAGACAACTACTGGTGGAGCATTTTGAAAAAAACCATCCACACCAACATAATTTTTCTTTCTGAGGTCTGAAAAGATTAAAGCAACATGTCAGAGGGGGCAACTTAGAGTTAAAATAAGACAAGAAGAAAGTGCCCTTATTATTCAATTTGGAACTGTAGCTAAAAGTCTAAACAAAGACAATGGTTGGCATTATTGGCTTTGCACGTCCAAATGAAGGCACCTATCAACATGAAGCTATCTTACATCTAGCCGGTGATATGCACCTTAAATTAATGTATCAACATGAGTCCAGGAATCCTTATTATATGGTCTGTAGTCATGAAAAGCATATATCTAATTTTGACTGGACAAGTGATAGAAATGACTTCAATCTAATAATATTTGAAAACTTCACACACACAAAAAGTGTCCATACTTCATTGAATAATGACATTGACTTGGGATCGTTGTTCGCTCATTATTACTCTATTTCTTTTCTTTTTTTGAGTTTAACCTATTATATTTCTCTTTCTCTCTGTACAATTAATATTTCTTCTATACATTCTTTATACTATTGACTTACTTCTTGCAATTGTTTATTGTTATTTTGCTTTTTATCGGTTCTTTCTAATGATTCTCAAATTCTTCTTTTCTTTTCCTTATCCTTTTTAATGTCCATGAACATACAGGTTTACCTTCAGCAGATAACCCCAAGAATAAATCAAAACTAGAGCTCAATATTAAGCCATTGCAATATGGCAAACGGAATCTAGTACCTAAAATCCTTACTTGAAACTAGCCTGTCTTCTCACAGACATTCATGGCATGGATTGCAATTGCAATCGAAAGTCTTGTAACTAACTAGAATGACATTGGACACATATGATTTTGATACCATCCAAAATAATCTCACCAGTTGATCAGGCAATGTGACAATAAGCATGTTGACCCCAAAGAGCTATAACTTTGGAAAAGGTCTATAGCTAAGTTAAAGAACAACAATAATTAAAATAGGTGAATATACAACAAACAATAAAGGGAGCCCAGATAGAAGGAACTGATCACCAAATTGGTAGAGAATTTCTCTAAATTTTATTAATCGGATACTTATTTTTTTAATAGATTTTTAGTTAAAGTTCATAAGCATTATTTTTGACTTTAAAGGAGTAATCCACTATTTACAAGACAGTAACATAAAAACTCTTAAAAAACATAACAAACATGGACATGGCATTAGACAAGAAAACGATGGAGGCAATGCGGTAGATAGGGACTACGCGCGTTTTGGCTTCTCGGCCTTCATCAGGTAACCGTCTATTGCACTATAGCTATAACATAAAATACGTAATAAATAATCGTTATTTTGGCAATTAATAGCATTAAATTGGTAACAGCCTGAATTGCCAAACGCAAACCCTATTTCACATATTTGGAGCTGAGTTTACAAATAACGATTACAAAATGGTGGACAGTTTTATGCAACTCAGACCAGGACTTGATCTTCCTTTGTCCGCTCTCGAATAAATATGACCTCCATTCGAGACGTCGTCAATCTACAGCGCAGATCGCGACTAAGGGATTCATCCCAGAACCTGTTCCAACATGATGTCTAACTGAGTAAGGAATCTCATAAATTCTAACTCATGCATCCGCTAGGATTACACATACTAAATTATTTCAAACATTTTAAGTCATTTGGATCCTTAACGTTAATTTTGGGCTGACCGTTAAAAAGTTGCTCTATGTAATAAAGGCGACTGTCGCTCGCAAATTACTCTATGCTCCGGCAGGTCAAATATGTCTTCTAAACTTTCTATCCTTTAAATTCAGTGGAGAATTTTCCTCATTAATCTGATTATCCTGTTCAAGCACTCGTTCTCAGAACCGATTACCCATACGTAGTTATTTTTAAAGACAAATCATTTTCAAACTGGCATGCAAAGATAGTTTCTGTAAGTTTACATCAAAATGGGGCGTGGCTTGGAGTGTCAAGATGGTGGTCGCACTCTAGGAGTGCTCCGGATCCTTCAGTCATCCGCTCAGGCCCACTGCGCCATCGGCATCCATCCTTGCATCCTACTCCAGTGCCAGGAATCCCCGTACCTTAGGCTGCCTGCCAACACTCGGACGTTGCGGAATCTGCACCTGTGACGAGCCTCGGGCTCACGCTCTGGGCCGACCTGCACCCAACATGGCGACGCCCAAGTGGCCGTGACCCACGCTGGAAGCTGAGAGCTGCTTCGGTCCCCACCCCCATGGAGGCCATGTCGCTCCTGCTTTGAGCCTTGCTGCCAATTGGGGACACTGGAGGCTGTGTGGGCAGGGGGCTAAATTCCAGGACACAGACCATGGGACGGTCAAACACCGTTGCGGCCCCGGAGGGAGGACATGGTGTGAGGCCTGGAGTGGATGCCCTGTTTTGTGCCTCCTGCTCGGAGTCCGGAGGCCGGTGCCGGTAGCCGTCGCCGAGATGGAGCTGGTGGGAGGTAGGCCTGGGGTTGGCTGTGATGACGCACAGTGGGGGCACTCCGTGTGTGCCCCCTCCAGCTGCTGTGCGCCAGTGGCCCTCAAATACTTCTCATGCTCATTTGGGCCCCACTGAAGCTTCCTGTGGGGACTGCCCTGATGCAGATGAGACTTTGGCCTTGACGATGCGGACCTACACCCGCCGTCTGCTCCTCCTGTGGCCTTGTGAGTCATAGGATCTGCCGTCAATTCGGGCGGCAAGGGGTCCCACAGCCCACGGGGTCCATCCCCTCCCTTACAGCAGCCTTCGTGAGTCCAGGAGACGCTCTGGGGCCGGGCCAGGTCACTGTGCTTGGAGTGAGGTAATGGTTGTCACCCACAGATCCTGGTGCCTTTATCCGCACACCCTGTGCCCAGTCGGTGCTTAGCCGCGGCCTTGTGGGCCCCCATGATCGTTGGTGATGGTGGCCTGTGCATGAGGGCAAGAGTGGAACGCTGTGGAAGGAGGCTGGCTTAGCAGAGGCCATGACTGGCAGCATCCGGCAGCGGAGTCACGGGGGCAGTGGTGAGGGATGTCAGCTGCTTTGCTTGAGCAGCGGGGGCCCTGGAGGAGTGGCTTCCACCTCCCGCACCCTCCCCCCCTCTGGTGTGGTACTCAGGTGTGCTGGACCTCCCCGGTGTTCCCAGTGGCCCCTGGTGGACCGCGCCTCGCCTGGGGCCGAGCCCACATCTCCTGACCCTCCCTCAATCTGCTCTAAGGACTGGGCCCCAAATCTGGGATCAAGACACCCCCAATGCGAGGGGCTGGCTGGAGCCAGGCCAGATCCGCAGGGCCCGAGCATGGTGGTGCGGCCGCAATTGGCGTTGGTGCTGCAGCAGAGCATCCCTCCACCCTGCCGATGCCTGGACGCAGGCCCGAAGGGCTCCCGTGGGTGCAGAGAACAGTGGCACACAGAGGCGGGTGGCTGTTCTGGACCAGGGCCCCAGCCAGCAACACTCTGAAGCAGCATCGTGGTAGGCCGGCAACAAGGGACCTTGGCTGCACTGATCAAGCAGCAGTGGCCGGAGGGAGAGGCTTCTGTCACCCTGTTCCTCTCCTACCCGCCACCCTCCACTGAGACACCCGAGTGCTGACGACCTGCGCGCTGGACTTAACCCACGGGGGACCGCCTATCCCCCGAGCCTGTACATGCCTCATAGCCCCGGGCGGCCGAGGCACCGTGATGGGAAAGGACTGCGTCCCTAAGATGCCCGCCACACAAACCAAACAAAGATGGACCATTACATTACAACCGAGCAAAATCCAGTGGACGGAACGCCGGGGGCCCCTCACTCCCCGGCAATGATCTCTTGACTATTTTCCAGGCCATCGGAGCAACATTGGCGAGGTCCGGGTGGATGTGCCCCTTATACGCTAGGATCTGCGCAACGCCACAGCGCAGATCTCAGAAGCAGAGTCCGACCTGTCCATGGTCCAGGATGAGCTTGGTCAGCTGAAGAACCAGGTAGCTCACCTGCAATCTTGAGCCTCAGATCTGCACCGTAGGACCGAAGACGCCGAGAACTGCTCGAGCGGCAACAACGTGCACCTGGTGGGCTTCCCAGAGGGGGATCGAACAAGGCCAGACGGACACTTTCGTGGAGACATGGCTGAAGGTCTGGATGCCCAAAGACATGCTTTCAGCTTGGTTCGCGATTGAGCGTGCTCACCGCTCACTGTTCAAAATGATGGTCCTCCCCCGCTTCTTTTATATCATTGAGAATACCACCATCCACTTCCCTAGCAGCTGGTTCAGAGAACTTGACGGGGTGATCACAAGGTTTCTGTGGGGAGGAGGGAGGCCGCGTATCGCCCTGGTCCGATGCAGGATTCCACCCTTTGACGGAGGCTTGGATATGACCGATCTCCACCTATACTATTTAGCCACCAGGCTCTTTGTCATCCACGACTGGTTCACAGGAGGGTGGTCTGATCCGGCCTACAAAACTGAACTCATGGACCTGGACTTACCCCAAATCCAAGCTTACTTATACAGGACTCCCATACCCCTGGCGATACCACCAATCACAAGAGCAGCCCTGGTGGTCTGGCCACGGCCTTGCGACATACGTGTTGGAACAAACGACTCAGTCAGCGAGGCCTATGGTTGCGGGGGGTGGTGAACCTCACGGGCTTCCGGCAGTGGGACCATATAGGGATATGTGGGTGGGGGATCACATTAGGGCCTTCCCTGATTTGTAGAAGAGCTACACCCTCCACACCTCCCAATTCTACAAATATTTGCAGCTCCGCCACGCCCTCACCACGCACATCTCAATAGGTACGTCACTCCCCGAATTTAGCCCGTTGGAAGAACAAGTAATGATGAGGAATTTGGGGCGGGGAGGGGTGTCCCGGATAGACGGCTCCCTGGTAACAATGGTCCGACAACTCTGGCCTAGCTCTGGGACGATGGGAGGGATGGCTGGGTCCCGTGCAGGAGGAAGATTGGTGTGACACCCTTATGGCTTCCAAAACCCTCACAACCTCATCCAAACTTCGCCTCTTTCAACTCTATTATCTACATATGGCTTATCTCACCCCAGCGCGTTTACATAAAGCAGGGCTGCATCCTTCCCCAGACTGTACATGCTGTGGCCACGCTCCATCAGATTTTTACCACATGGTTTGGTCGTGCCCCAGTCTTGCCCCATTCTGGTCAGTGATAGAGTCTGAACTCACACAGACCCTGGGTTGGCAGGACCCCCATGATCCCTTACGCCTCATCCTTGGCATGTTGGATGGCCTGGATGGCTCTAGAGCGGATAAACAATGTCTTGGGGTGGCATGCTAGGTGGCCAAACAAGACATTGCAGTGGCCAGGGCACAGGTCAACCTCCCTAGCATAAGAAAATGGCGCAGAGGAGTAGATTAGTGTGCGGCTCAGGAGGAGCCCTTATTCGAGACTCGTGGATGCCCAGCAAAATTCCACAGGGTCTGGGGCAAATGGCTAAATCTATTGTAATAAACCCACCCCACCTGTATTCACATGTGGACATGTATTGCTCTTGGTGGCTCACCTGACTATTATTACTATGACTGTGGTTTATACTGCCTTTTATGGGCTGGGTTTGCATCAATTTGTATTGTACGTGCTGTCCCTTTGTTTGTTTTGTCAAAACAATAAAAATTGATTATCAAAAAAATGTTTACAACAAAACAGCAGTATCAGAGCCCACATTTGCAATAGTTTATAACTATTACTCGTTTTTAACTATGATTACTAGTTTATGACCAATTTATTTTAATAGAATGTTACTCTGTCTTTTCTTTACTCAGATAAGCTTTGCTCCTTCAATCTTCCTGCGGAAACATTTTTGCTGAATGTCATAATATGTATCACACCACAGCAGTGATGTTCCAAAGATTACTAAAGGTATTCTGTCGCCCAAAAATATGTTTGTAAATATGTTAAAAAAATGTTTTAGCCACGTTTGTAGGCATGTAAATGTATTAACAATTGTCACATACTCAGATAAGGGCGATGCACACTGACAATGTGAAACTGCACTTAACTCTAACTTGATACATAAACAGCTAAGATTGAATATGGCAACCTATACATCTATAGTTATTCTCTATTTTCATTAATTTAATACATTGTGCATGAAGGAAATGCAGGAATGTGTATTCACCACATATCTAGTTTATTCCTGCCTATGCCGGCATTCTCACTAAATAGGTATATATTATTTTAATCCTTTTTTTGTTGGGTTTTTTTTGCTTCTTTTCCACATGCCCCTTTATCTCATGCATGAATTACTAACCCTTTTAATATTATTCACTATATCACATCAAACTAAATAAAAATATTAACTTTTTAACATCAGAAGTCTTGTAGTTAAACACTGATCCCGAAAGTTCTAACTACACCAGGTGGTGGTCACCTTAACCTAATCTGACTTTGAAACTTATGATGTTTATCATTCTTTGCAGCCTTGAGAAAGCCCCAGTCCTACAATCAACTGGGGGTGGGGGGGCCGAAACACGTGTTGGCTGAAGAAAGTTACCAATCAACAATGTAGGAAGTATGAAGATAATCCAACTTGAAAAAAACAGAAAATCAGTAAAGGACAATGCCAATCATTAATCAAAAATGCCAGACATCATCAGTCATGAATGCTTTTCGTTATGAGCCAGACATATAAAGGATCAGCTAAGGGTGGCATAATCATCAAGCTAGGATGCCCCATACATCAGCCAAAAGTGCCTGCAACCATTGTCCAGCCAGCCATGATCAATCCTAATCGTAAATTAAGAGTGATCTTGTCATCCACAAGGCACACTGTAATTGTTGGGAATAGTGGGTTGCAGAGAGGAATCTAAAACAAATCCATGTATGTGATAAAAAAAAAACCATGGCAAATTATGATGCCCAGTTCATATAGTGCTACACTGTGAAGAAAGGAAGATGAATCAAAATGTTTTTATTTAGGATCAGAATGAATGGGAGTTGCTCAAATGTAGCTACTCAAGTAGCTTCACTTGCAATACCTTCCCAGTAAAATGTCTGTCTGCATGCAGCTTTGCTGGCGCAGTACTGACAGGCCGGAGCTGTGGTGGAGGAGGTTTGGCCAAGGTGTATTGGCAGTGGAGCCTTGACACTGGCGAAATAAGCTATGAGGGACACCAGCATGGCACCTCTCTTATTTGAGGTGGTGCCACCAGGCAACAGGTCCATAAAGAAGCTATAACGACCCATCCAAGAATGGAATAGAATATCATGAAGATTTACAATTTATAAGCATGTACGAGCATATGATCATGTGCACTTCTGCCAACTACTCTGGTTGATCTTCGTTATTCTAGAAACAAGTTCATTCAAAATGTCCTGTTGTGTTCATTCTTGTGCTTAACCGCAAATCTAACCTTTTTCTAGACATTTATAGAGTGAAATATCCCAGGCTTAGCAATTAGTATACATTATTTTATAGCATACATACATTTCTATGCTAATGAGTGCTTCATAACATCCTGAAAGTTCCAAATTCAGAAAGTCAACTTTGTCACATGTCGTGTCAAGCAAGCTATTTTTAATTTGGAATAGTTTGATAATAATCGGACTGCAGAGTAATTTTATGTATTCGTTTGCTTAGAATTAATAATTTAACATTAACTGCTATGCCAAGTGACAGTAGAGCATTTTACAGAAACCTGAAAATGAATGCCTCTAGTTAGCTAACAGAAGATTCATACTGAGATATGCAATGTCCATTGGTTTTACTAAATTTACATCAAATTCACTATTATTAGTAAGGTTCGTTTTTAACTTTTCACTGAATGATAGAAGATTGAGTTGAGTTCTTAGGTCTAGAGGTAGCAAAGGGTTCCTGAAGCACCTGCTAAATACTGTGCCTGATCTAGCCATGGTTTTTGATGCAAAGCCGCAGCTACTTACATTTATAGACAGGGCTTTGTGCCAAAACGAATATCCCTCTTTAACACAGTTGCAAAGAAGGAAACCTTTTTCTCCTGGCTTTCTCATGTTACATGTCTACTAAACTGTCCATCACACAAACAAATTGGGAAAACTTTAAAGGTAAGTCTACGCATAGTACCTTGTAATAAACGTGTGTCCTCCCAGTGCAAAACCTACGGTAGACTCACACAGAAAAATATTTGCCCTATGGCTTAAAGATGTGTAGGTGGCACTTGACAACCAGAAAGTGCGCTGGTACATGGGAAGAGAGCAGCAGTCTTAGATCTTGGTAGAAGTGGTAGTGTTTACACTATCTTTCATACAATGCAGCAAAGCCACTGCGAGTGCTACTCTAAGTGGCATGAAAGAACACAAGATATTTAGTAGTTGTGTGTTTTTCTGTGGTGACGGGAGACATAAGATTAGGTTATTCTGATTTCTCAGTTCCATTCTTCATTTGCTCAGGTCAGTAACACTTCACTTCCACTTCCATCCGGCAAGGCTGCGCTGGCATTCCAGGCCTACCAGGCGGTTCAGTGGGTGGGCAGGGTGAGAACTGGTTTCTCTGCTGGTGAGGGCTGGGTTTGTTGCTTCAGGACCTGCTGGCCACATTCATATTTGCAGAGTTTCTAAATAAATTATTTTTTTAAAAAAGGTTTAGAAGCAGGGATTAAGCACACTTTGAAACTAATTGTTTTTTTACTGCTTATTTAGTAGCCTAGCAAGTAAGAACATGGCTGGCAGGTTCCCAGCAACAATCCAGCCCCCCACCCTTCTAGGCCACCTAAACGTCAGGTAGCTGCTCTGGCCCTGCTTGCTACCTGGCAGCTATATGTGATCACTTGATTGATTTTTGAGAATTTTCATCAACATAAATTCACATTGTTGCGAACAAAGTGTCAATAATCTTTACATTCCACTAATGAAATTAGGACAAACGGAAAAACAGGATTGGGTTGAAGAGCTGAAACCTGTACAAATACACTTTTGTCTTTGCCGTTATATTCAGTGCTGATGCAGTTCCCAGGCCATATCATGCAGAAATAGACTTATGTGAGATTAATATTATGTTTCCTCATCTTTCCATGCGTGTGCATTTATCAGTACTCCTTGCAACAAGAGCAGCCCCATTTTAATATTCATTTTCACTAAACAAAGCATTGCAGAATACGTTAAACCCAAACTCAAATCGAACCGAATCACTTATTTATTTACAACTGAAAGGCACCCTTCCATTTATTCATTGTATACTTGACAAAGATATAAATGAAGCAATTAGTAGAAGGTTAGTATACAGCATTTTTTGAGCTCTGTTTATGTTCATTCAGTGGTCTTGGAGATATTTAAAACAAATGCTCGATGGAATTCAAGGAGCTAACCACTTGAAAGTTGAGGCTCAAAACATTATGAAACATTCAATTCAAGAACCAAGGGGTATATTATCAAAAACTGCGATAAAATTATCGACACTTTAGCAGCAGGAAACTGCCGCTAAAACGGCGATAATGGGCTTGATAATGTGCCCTTGTGAATTCCCATAGCAGCCCAGGTTAACACCAGAACCTGGGCTGCTATGGGAATTCACAAGGATATATTATCAAGCCCATTATCCCGTTTTTAGCGGCAGTTCCCTGCCGCTGAAGCGGCGATAATTTTATCGCAGGTCTTGAGAATATGCCCCCATTTTTTAACTAAAAATAAGTACCATCAGACTAGACAGCTCTTTCTCCTGCCATCCACTTCACGGGTTTCAAGTGGCAAACTGTTCCAAAAACTGATGAAATTTGGGTGAGGGTCACTGATCGCTTTTTTTCTCTATTCGACATTTCAATGGGATAGCTGTTTTCATACCATTCTCAAATCTGTGTTATAGAAAAACATATCTTGGCGGGGTCAAATGAGGATACGGGTGAACATCATAATTCTATCGGGAGAAACAGAAGATTCGTGGAAAATTAACATTTTGCAAGAAAAGTGCTAACTTCCTCATGCTGTGTTCTTGAATCAATAAAATAGTTTTCAACTGGTTTGAGAACCAGTGCTGAAAGGAGAAACAATACAACGAGGAAAAGTATGCTCACAATCCAAGGTCTCTTGAGTTCACTTGCCCTGTAGTTAGTTTCTGTTTATGTCTACGGCCTTGTACACTGGGGGAGATATTGCTATAAAAGGCTGAAGGTTGTGGCAAGTAGGCTCTGGGGACAGCAGGGTTGGATTGGCCTATATGGCAATCAGACAGTGCCTGATGGACTGGTCTGACAGTTGAGTGTGCAGGACTGTTTTCTGGCTGCTTTGGGCTTGTTCTATGGTGTGGTGGGCTGTTTATTTACTGTTGACGTCTGGTGTTGCCACAAACATTGCTTGGAGTAGGCACAAGTATATGCACTCTCCCCTACTTTGCAAAATACCTATGTGTTTTAAAGTTCAAAACTGCCTAATGTGGAAATGTGGGATGTAAGGAATTGGGTTATTGGTCGAGGGAGATAGAAGCTCTATCTAGGCAACAACCACAATCCTTGTCAGGGTGAGCCACAAAAGTCACCAAATTAACCTGTGCTTTACACTCTGGTAGATTGGTGCAAAGGTAATGTGTAAAGTATTTATGCAGCACAGTAATGAAGTGAAAGCACAACAAAAGAAAAATCCCAAACAATAAAAAAAATAGAGTGCATTTTAATATATAAAGGGAGAACAGAAAAACAAAAATACAATCAGTAGAAATGAATGTATGCAATTTCAAAGTTTTAGGTAGCTATAGCAAACACTGCCACTCGAGGTCATCTGGTCATGCTAGACTGTGGTTCGGGCCAACCGCAGTGAAGCGCGGTTGCCCCGATTCTCCTTCTGAAAGAGATACCTTCTCGCAGTCTAGGCGCAAAGAGTTCCGTTCACAGTGGAGGAGGCTGCAAGGAGTAGGGAGAACATTGCAGATTGTCGTCATTGTAGCATGAACAGGAGGCAGGGTGTGTGGACTATCATTGCTGTAGCACAAGGAGCCAGTAGGGCAGCGTGGATGATCATTGTTGGGGCTTGGCGTTGGTGGTCATCCTGCGCTGTCATCGCTATGGTATGGAATGCAGATCTTGCATTGCTGGTCGTCACTGGTTGTCGCTGTAGCACAAAGATCAGGTATTCACTGGAGCTTCGCGTGGATGTTTGTTGTGGATCGCAGAGTTTCGGCGCAAAGGGACCCATTTGTGGTTATGATGAGCTCAGACTTCAGGATTACACCTTTTCTTCTTGGAGAGAGGTTAGACTGATGCCAGGGAAAGGGTGCAAGACCTGGGAAGGCACCTCTTGAGGGTCAGGAACTCAATCTAGTAGAGGCCAGTAGGGTTCAGACAGGTCCAGTTGCAGGTCCACTGCAGCAGGCCAGTTGGGCAGTTGCCGGGAGGCCTCTGGAGCTTGATGTGCCCCTGTGGCTCAGATAGGAGATCAGAAAACGGACCCCTGGAGTTACTGAAAGAAGCAGGTCTAGTCTTTCTTCTCAGAGAGCACAGTATTCTCATGAAACAGCAGAGCAGGCATCCGGTAGTAGCCGGGCAGTCCTCTGGTAACAGGGCAGTCCTTGTTTGGTAATGTCCACAGGTCCAGGAGTGTAAACATGTTCAGCTTTTTAAATCCAATGGACCCTGCCCTACTAGCAGTGATGGTTGGTGATCTTTAACCCGTTGGCTGCGCCGCCGATTTTGCGGAAGTGCGGCACTTCCAAAAAACGGGCAGGGCCGCTTCGGCCATTGGCCGACGGCAGCACCAGCGAGGTAGTGCTGCCGTCGGCCAATGGCCGACGGCAGCATGGAAGGGGTTAAAGATGGTGGGATGTAGGAGGATACCCCATACTTTTCTAAATTTGCCTTAAGAGTTTCCCACATGTGAAGAATTAACTTCATTGTGCCAATGCCAGTATTTTGTTATGGGTTTCCCCATGCAAGAAATTCCATACAATATTCCAGGATCAGAACTTTGCCACTGTTATTGCTCAAATGTCATGGATAGCATGTATGCCAAAATTACCTCCAGTATTTCAGAGGCAGAATTGTATCATGGTTTGCTTCCCCCAACCTGCCCCTCGGCCCCAATATGCATTTCCTGCCATCTCGAAGGCAAAGGAGTGATATTCAGTATGTCAGCACTAGCATTTTGCTATAGCGGTCCCTTTAGGTAAATATTTCTTCCAGTATTTCATGGTCTGCATTTTAGGTTGGATGCCCTTCCTTATGGTAAGAAGTACTTCCACAGTCCCAGGAAAGCATTGTGCCACTGGTGCCCTCATGCCAAGAATTTCCTCCAGTATTGAAGCACCAGCACTTTTCAACAGGGCCCGTACCAAGAATTACTTCTAGTACGTCAGGTCCTGCATTTTGTCATAGGCACTATTTCTTATGGCAGGAATTATCTCTAAAATACCAGGAGCAGCATGTTACCTTGAGTGCCCACCCCCAAATTATATTGACTATGCCACAGCCAACTCTCTTCTACTCACTCACGCTCTCTCACTTATATATTCCCTCTTGCAATCACTCTCTTCCCCCTCTCTCACTGTAACTTACACTCTCTCACTCAAACTGGCTCTCACTCACAGTTACTCACACGCAAAAGTACTCATAAGTACTGGTTCTCACTCTCAGTTAGAACCACACACTCACATTTCACACTCAATAACTCTGGGCCCTGGTGCAAACTGCACCTCCTGCACCATTGATAGCTACACACATCATTCCCTTCCACACCCTCTTACAATCTCGCAGTCCTTATAAAACACTCTCTCCTTCACCCACTTCCTTGTATACATTTACACTCATGCACTCTCTCAAGCTCAGATTTCCACTCACTTTCACTCTCAATGACACTCTCAAAGACAATCACACACACTCTAACTCAATCTCAATCACTGTCATCTACTGACAAACGGACCCCAAACATGCACAGAGAAACACATTTTTTTCACTTACCTGATTCCTTAGATGACAACTCAGAGGCTCCATGGCAGCAGCAGAGAAGGAATTCGGTGCTAGCATTAGAACCAGAAAGCCATGATTCCCAATGAGAAAACCAGAAAGAAAGCAGCAAGGTCAAGTTTGAAATGGGGAATACCCACTTCAATCCCTCTCCCAGCTTCTTGGTAGGACTGGAAGCAAAGCCCTAAAAGAATCTTGAACAGTGCTTCGCTGTATGGCTCCTCATTGGCCTCAGGGATGCACTGATGAGTGTCCTAACAGCTATAACTTAGCAAATATATTGTGCTGCCTGAGGCATGGTCAGTGTGTATTCTAAATAAAATGGATTTTCCCTCTGTCAGGGAATTGTAGTTGGTCTACAACCCTCACATACAAAATCCAGACATCCAACTGCAGAGTGTTGTATTTTGAAACAACACTCTGCAGCAAGATCTATGTCACCCACCCATTCCGCACCTCCCGTGTTCAGGAGCCTAGAGAGGAGGCCAAGAGTGCGAACCTGCGCACTAACAGTGTTCATGAAAACAAAATATATGTGTTTTCATGAATGCTGCTCACTGTTTTCATGAACACTGCTCAGTTAAATCTTTAGCAGCAGGGGCAAGGGGCAGAAAGTGGTGCCTCACAGGTTGCAGGGCTATGCTCCTTAGACCCTGATAAGGAGCCACTGCTACCTATGAGCCTTTAGGACCTACGTTAGGGGTGATTTATATGTATTAAAAAGGAAGGTTTAGGTCTGGCAAAAGGTTTATTTTGGCAGGTCGAAATGACAGTTTAAAACTTCACTACAGGCTGCAGTGGAAGGCAAAGACATGTTTTTACGGGCTACTTTAGTGGGTGGCACAGTGCAGGCCCACAAGTAGCATTTACCTGCAGACCCTGGCCATGTTTGAAGAGAGAGCACAATCACATTAGTACTCGTGCACAGAGTTCTAATGCCAACAAAAATGAAATCAGCAAAATAGGAGGAGTGGAGGCAAATACGTTGAGTCATGCAACGTAAGAAAATGCCCCAGCTTGCATGATCAATACAAAGTTTTGGATTGTTGCCGGGTTTTTTTCGACTCTGAGAATTAGGCCTGTGAATCAGACCTTAGTGCCAGTATCCTTACTCTACAAAGTGTTGGTCTGAATGGCCTACACTTGATTGGTATAACTTTACCTACTTATAATTCCTTAGTGTATGTTACCAGTGGTACCAAGGCCTAGTAACTTAAAGTGTCCCACCAAGGCTTCAGCACTTATTGGGCAACCTTGGATGTGGGAACATGAAAACATGTCTCCTAGCCTGCCACTGCAAACTGGCAGAGCAGCTTAAACTGGTAACTCAACAATGCCTTTCCAACTAATGGCAAAGCCCAATTCCCCAGCTCCTTTTTTTGTACATTTCTTTATTGACATTTCAGTAACAAAAACAATGGACATCAGACAGCATATAGCTCAGGGACCGTATACATGGCATTCCGTTGTACACTCCCAGTATCATAACAATATATCTCCTGTGCAAAACCAGCAGTGTCTAGTTGGCTGAAGGGATGCCCCCAGCCTGGCAGAACTACCGCTTCCGTCAAGGGCAAGTGTACCCTTGGGTGATTTGACTCTGAGTAGTCAGGTTTACTTCACAGGCAATCTGTAAAGCAGCGGCACAGCAGTCCCATGCGATAAATACACTAAGCATCATAAAAGAGACTTCATACAGGATGTATGTAAAAACATTAGTATTAAGCGGCACCCCTAGCCAAAGCCTCCCTCTACCTTCTGGGTCAACCCTGCTCTCAGACACTGGGCCGCACGCGGCCAAAGTCACAATTAGTCTGGGTCCTCAGGAAGCAGGTGGGAATATGTAGCAGTTTTATTAGGAGGTAGACGTAAACAAGGGAGAGTTTAGCTGCATCTCTGGAAGTACCTCCACAGGTCACAAAACACAACGGAGACACACAGGGGTATATTATCAAGGGGTTTTATCTCCGCTTTTTTGGCTTTAAAAGCCAAGAAAGCGGAGATAAAATTATCTCCCTATTACCAAGCTGTCGCTAACACCAGTTAGCGACAGCTAATAGGAGATAGCGACCATCATGGGCCCCACTTTGCATGTCAGTGATATTTATCACTAATGACATGCAAAGTGGGCGTGCCAAGATGTTAGCGACTGGAAACAGTCGCTAACATCGCTATCTCCTATTACCAACTTTTGGAGATATTCGCGCTAAGCGCGAATATCTCCAAAAGCTAACACCTGCCCTGAGCAGTTCTTAGCCATGTTATCCAATGGGAGGTGGATAACATGGCTAAGAGCATTTGCTCGATAATGCATGAATATCGCTGACTTTTCAGCGATATTCATGCATTGCGGCCGTTTTTTATCGCATTTGCGATAAACCTTGCTAATAGCAAGGTTTATCTGCGATAAAAATCGCCGGTTTGCGGCGATAATTTTTGTCTCTAAACAAGTTAGAGACAAAAACTATCGCTAGTTGTTGGTAATATACCCCACAGTCTCTTGACCCACTTCCGAATATTCCCGCAAGCGTTCCTTTAACCCAGTCAATTTCTCTTGCTACTACCTGATGCCAAGATGTCTTCAGGAGGAGCCAGGTGTGGAGAGGGCAGTTAGTCCACCACGATGAGGGTCAGCAACAGAAGAATAGAAGAATGTGTAGCAACACAGGGGAGCCTTTCGATAGGATGAGGCACCCTGATCGGTACACGATAATCTGGGTCATGCCCAGGTAATCAGGTCAAAGCACCTTGTGGGCGTTGGTATGAGTCGTACTAGGCCCTTTAGATTTCAAACACGATGAGTTGTAAATTCCTCAATTCCGTGGAAAGGCGTCACAATGACCATTGCACATTGAGATGGGTTGCACCGGGTGATTTCGGTCATACACAGCGAAGAGATGCAATTCTGTACCTCCCTGAAAATGAGGCAAAACATCCGGCTTACCAACAACTAGATGCTTAGAAGTGTTTGGATCCCTGCAGTACAGAACCCACCCATCTTTACTGCAGTTATGATTTCTGGTGCTCCTCACTGGACAATCCGGTCTCCAGACACAAGTCTTAGTCCAGCTTCACACCACGCTATCAGTTGGGATTCAGTTGCTGAGGTGGGCACTTGAGAGGGCACTGCTCTCCAGATTTCTGAGGTAGATGACGTATGCTCTTTGCGGGACATCTTTGATGTCCATGAGATCTCCAGGAGAACAAGAGGCCCACTGACAGGCCCTTGGGGAGCACACTTCAGAGCACCACTTTTCAGCAGGTCTTTTGCCCAGGCCAGCCACTATTTGGGCAGTTATCTTCCATGTACACAACAGATTCCTCTGGCAATGTCACAACACAGTCCGAGATCTCCGGTCCAATGTCCCCATAAGTTTATTTCACCCTTTGCTGAAGGATGGCACCCGTAGTTATACTGTTCTGTGTCTTTCAAGTTCAGGGTGGTTTAGGGGGTTTTCCCTTTGAACCAAAGCTGTCTCCCCTAAATTGTAGGCTTGCCTGCCTTGGGGCAGTGGAATGCAGATCTTAAACTTTAGTCGGGCCATGATTCAGGCCCTAGCGGCTAAGTGTCAAAATCTCTATATTCAATCTATCGCATTTGACCCTCAAAAGGCAGAGGTCTGCAGTTCCCGTGGGATGCCCATGGTTTATGGCTGTCGCTGAGGAATGCACAGATGTGCTCCCCCTGACCCTTGGTGTCCACTAGAACCAGACAACATGGTCCTTGAGACTCTTGGAGCATAGAAATGTCCATATTCTCTAAATTGCACTTCTAAGCGTGTTATGTCAAAAACCCCTTTACCAATGAAAAAGGTTTGGCACTGCAAATCCATTTATATGAAACATCATGAGGATGCCCTACTGTAATCAACTATTCCAGTCCAAGGTAATGTCCACCACTTTCCCAAGTTAACCTATTTGGTTGGACTCCCATTGACTTCTATGGGAGCCTATATTCCTAACCACATTGTAATCTGGCCCTCGGTTGGGAAGACACATTACTAATCCGATTCGGAAGGAGCAAAAGCTGTTAGCAGGCCTTCATAACCGCATCGTAATCAGGGAATAGAGGGACAGTGTTCACAAAAACAAGTTTCTTTTCCAGTAGTGTCATATTGGGTCCCAATAGAAGGAAGTCAATACATGTGTTAAATGCCAGGAAGGTGTCTCGCCCCCAATGGTAAAGATGTGGCCCAGCTTCCGGCACTGACCTCAACTGAGCGTGAGACCCATACCCGCTCACCCCTTTTCAGCACAGTCATATTGAGTCTCTGAAACATGGCTCAGCTAAGAGAATGGGATCTGCATCTCCAAAGACACCAGTTTGCCCTGCAGTGTGTCATCTGGGATGAGTTCTCACTGCACCAATACCGGGGAGCCAGGTTGTTTCTTTGCCGGTGTTTGATTGCGTGCCGAGTGTCGCACTCTGCGGTGTCTTGGTTTTCGCCATTCAGGGCCAGTGACTCCAATCACTTCACAGCCTCCTGTGGTGATTCATAGATATGTACCCTTTCCATCACACTGAACGTGGAGCTTGGCCAGAAACATCAGGCTGTACTTGATATTATCCTCCCGCAACTGTCTCTTAACTGACAGACAAGTCTTGTATGCTCCATGTGTAATCAGGAAGATCTTTATCTGTTTATTGTCATATCAGGGAGGGCTGTGAGCATGGACATGTTGAATGATTATATCTCTATCCCTGTAGTTGAAGGTGCACAGGGATGCGGTGCCACCGCCAGTGCTCTGTGAGCTCGCTCAATAGAGAATAGTTTAGAGAGGCATTTCGATTTAAGTATATTGTCTATCCAATTGTGAAGGAAGAGTTCCGCATAGGGGCCCTCTGTACTCTCTGGAAACTCTAGGAAGCATAAAGTGTTTCTCGTGAGAATTCCTGTGCATCTTCCACGCCTTCTTCTATGTGCATTGCACAACACTTGAGACCCACCACTCTATGGCATGGAGCTCTTCGATGTTGGGGGTGGTAACATCCTCTTCAGTGTTTGTGACTCTTTCAGCCACTTTATGAAGGTCCAGTCTGAAATGGTTGATGTGCATGGACAATGCATTCAATTTGGATTCCAGCACTTGCCTTGAACCCTGACTAGTGAGAAGTATCTCAGCTGTGCCCTGTGTATGTTCTGTAGATTCCTGGGCCATCCGGCTCCCCAATCCTTTTCCTGAGGGCCACGTCCGGGCACTGTATACTGCATTATGGTATTAGTTTGCGCTGCTTTCAGACCCTTGTCTTTCACCATTGTGGAGCCTACAGAAGAAGCACATGGGACAGATTGTGCCCCACTGGTACCAGCAGGGGCCGTCTGGTCAGGAATGCATACAGAGAGACAGTCCTTGTATTTCCTTTATGAACCCAGTTCACTTCTAATCACAAGAGGTATAGGCAGCTTGCATATGCTCATGGAAGCACCTCCCCAGTCCAGCAGGTGCATCCGCATCTCACTCGACCAGTGTCTTACTCGTCCAAGAACCGCTGGCTCACTCAACCTTAGCTCCACTGTTTAATTATAATAATGGCCCTTCTCAAGGGCTATTGCAACCTCATAGGTGAAGTGGGTCTCTGCCATGGTATCCTATGTGGTTGCAGCAGAAACAACACAACCTCAAAGCATATTTCTGGCCCTGTCAAGCTGCTGGCGCCCGTTCAACAATTCTCTGTGCTGTAAAGGAGTTTTTGGCCCAGTCTCACCGGCAGCAGCAAACTGCACAGTGGCATCACCCCCCCCATCCTCCAGGCCTCACACAGTATATATATATATATATATATATATATATATATATATATATATATGCAAAAAAAGAAGGAGAGAACTCTGGGTAAGTCTCAGTTTAGGTGGAAAACAGCTCCTGTTAGAGCACTCTCAACACCAGCGACACTCTAGATCTGCTCCCCTCAAATGTCTGTTTTTCTATCAAAGTTTTTAAGCATAGGATTAGACAGTGCTATCCATGCCGAGATAGAAAATGACAAAGTCTTTCGCCATTTAAACAGCAAAGTCTTTAAGCATAGGACTAGTACAGTGCAGTCCTTGCCGAGCTGTCAAATAACAAAAGCCATTTATCACTCCAGGCACAATATTACAGCTTTGAATTGGTAAAATACCAACTCAAGCCAACCTGAAATGATTAAAAGCAACCTTTGACACAGTGTTTCGCTCTAATTAGAGCTCTTCAGAGAGGTATAGCTTTGTCCAGACACAAGGGAGCACCCAGTATTAAGTCAAAACAAAACCCTTTCAGGCATAGAGTGACGCATAAATTATGCAAAAACAGAAGGAGAGAACTCTGGGTAAGTCTCAGTTTAGGTGGAAAACAGCTCCTGTTAGAGCACTCTCAACACCAGCGACACTCTAGATCTGCTCCCCTCAAATGTCTGTTTTTCTATCAAAGTTTTTAAGCATAGGATTAGACAGTGCTATCCATGCCGAGATAGAAAATGACAAAGTCTTTCGCCATTTAAACAGCAAAGTCTTTAAGCATAGGACTAGTACAGTGCAGTCCTTGCCGAGCTGTCAAAAAACAAAAACCATTTATCACTCCAGGCACAATATTACAGCTTTGAATTGGTAAAATACCAACTCAAGCCAACCTGAAATGATTAAAAGCAACCTCTGACACAGTGTTTCGCTCTAATTAGAGCTCTTCAGAGAGGTATAGCTTTGTCCAGACACAAGGGAGCACCCAGTATTAAGTCAAAACAAAACCCTTTCAGGCATAGAGTGACGCATAAATTATGCAAAAAAGAAGGAGAGAACTCTGGGTAAGTCTCAGTTTAGGTGGAAAACAGCTCCTGTTAGAGCACTCTCAACACCAGCGACACTCTAGATCTGCTCCCCTCAAATGTCTGTTTTTCTATCAAAGTTTTTAAGCATAGGATTAGACAGTGCTATCCATGCCAAGATAGAAAATGACAAAGTCTTTCACCATTTAAACAGCAAAGTCTTTAAGCATAGGACTAGTACAGTGCAGTCCTTGCCGAGCTGTCAAATAACAAAAGCCATTTATCACTCCAGGCACAATATTACAGCTTTGAATTGGTAAAATACCAACTCAAGCCAACCTGAAATGATTAAAAGCAACCTCTGACACAGTGTTTCGCTCTAATTAGAGCTCTTCAGAGAGGTATAGCTTTGTCCAGACACAAGGGAGCACCCAGTATTAAGTCAAAACAAAACCCTTTCAGGCATAGAGTGACGCATAAATTATGCAAAAAAGAAGGAGAGAACTCTGGGTAAGTCTCAGTTTAGGTGGAAAACAGCTCCTGTTAGAGCACTCTCAACACCAGCGACACTCTAGATCTGCTCCCCTCAAATGTCTGTTTTTCTATCAAAGTTTTTAAGCATAGGATTAGACAGTGCTATCCATGCCGAGATAGAAAATGACAAAGTCTTTCGCCACTTAAACAGCAAAGTCTTTAAGCATAGGACTAGTACAGTGCAGTCCTTGCCGAGCTGTCAAATAACAAAAGCCATTTATCACTCCAGGCACAATATTACAGCTTTGAATTGGTAAAATACCAACTCAAGCCAACCTGAAATGATTAAAAGCAACCTCTGACACAGTGTTTCGCTCTAATTAGAGCTCTTCAGAGAGGTATAGCTTTGTCCAGACACAAGGGAGCACCCAGTATTAAGTCAAAACAAAACCCTTTCAGGCATAGAGTGACACATAAATTATGCAAAAAAGAAGGAGAGAACTCTGGGTAAGTCTCAGTTTAGGTGGAAAACAGCTCCTGTTAGAGCACTCTCAACACCAGCGACACTCTAGATCTGCTCCCCTCAAATGTCTGTTTTTCTATCAAAGTTTTTAAGCATAGGATTAGACAGTGCTATCCATGCCGAGATAGAAAATGACAAAGTCTTTCGCCATTTAAACAGCAAAGTCTTTAAGCATAGGACTAGTACAGTGCAGTCCTTGCCGAGCTGTCAAATAACAAAAGCCATTTATCACTCCAGGCACAATATTACAGCTTTGAATTGGTAAAATACCAACTCAAGCCAACCTGAAATGATTAAAAGCAACCTCTGACACAGTGTTTCGCTCTAATTAGAGCTCTTCAGAGAGGTATAGCTTTGTCCAGACACAAGGGAGCACCCAGTATTAAGTCAAAACAAAACCCTTTCAGGCATAGAGTGACGCATAAATTATGCAAAAAAGAAGGAGAGAACTCTGGGTAAGTCTCAGTTTAGGTGGAAAACAGCTCCTGTTAGAGCACTCTCAACACCAGCGACACTCTAGATCTGCTCCCCTCAAATGTCTGTTTTTCTATCAAAGTTTTTAAGCATAGGATTAGACAGTGCTATCCATGCCGAGATAGAAAATGACAAAGTCTTTCGCCATTTAAACAGCAAAGTCTTTAAGCATAGGACTAGTACAGTGCAGTCCTTGCCGAGCTGTCAAATAACAAAAGCCATTTATCACTCCAGGCACAATATTACAGCTTTGAATTGGCAAAATACCAACTCAAGCCAACCTGAAATGATTAAAAGCAACCTTTGACACAGTGTTTCGCTCTAATTAGAGCTCTTCAGAGAGGTATAGCTTTGTCCAGACACAAGGGAGCACCCAGTATTAAGTCAAAACAAAACCCTTTCAGGCATAGAGTGACGCATAAATTATGCAAAAACAGAAGGAGAGAACTCTGGGTAAGTCTCAGTTTAGGTGGAAAACAGCTCCTGTTAGAGCACTCTCAACACCAGCGACACTCTAGATCTGCTCCCCTCAAATGTCTGTTTTTCTATCAAAGTTTTTTAAGCATAGGATTAGACAGTGCTATCCATGCCGAGATAGAAAATGACAAAGTCTTTCGCCATTTAAACAGCAAAGTCTTTAAGCATAGGACTAGTACAGTGCAGTCCTTGCCGAGCTGTCAAAAAACAAAAACCATTTATCACTCCAGGCACAATATTACAGCTTTGAATTGGTAAAATACCAACTCAAGCCAACCTGAAATGATTAAAAGCAACCTCTGACACAGTGTTTCGCTCTAATTAGAGCTCTTCAGAGAGGTATAGCTTTGTCCAGACACAAGGGAGCACCCAGTATTAAGTCAAAACAAAACCCTTTCAGGCATAGAGTGACGCATAAATTATGCAAAAAAGAAGGAGAGAACTCTGGGTAAGTCTCAGTTTAGGTGGAAAACAGCTCCTGTTAGAGCACTCTCAACACCAGCGACACTCTAGATCTGCTCCCCTCAAATGTCTGTTTTTCTATCAAAGTTTTTAAGCATAGGATTAGACAGTGCTATCCATGCCAAGATAGAAAATGACAAAGTCTTTCGCCATTTAAACAGCAAAGTCTTTAAGCATAGGACTAGTACAGTGCAGTCCTTGCCGAGCTGTCAAATAACAAAAGCCATTTATCACTCCAGGCACAATATTACAGCTTTGAATTGGTAAAATACCAACTCAAGCCAACCTGAAATGATTAAAAGCAACCTCTGACACAGTGTTTCGCTCTAATTAGAGCTCTTCAGAGAGGTATAGCTTTGTCCAGACACAAGGGAGCACCCAGTATTAAGTCAAAACAAAACCCTTTCAGGCATAGAGTGATGCATAAATTATGCAAAAAAGAAGGAGAGAACTCTGGGTAAGTCTCAGTTTAGGTGGAAAACAGCTCCTGTTAGAGCACTCTCAACACCAGCGACACTCTAGATCTGCTCCCCTCAAATGTCTGTTTTTCTATCAAAGTTTTTAAGCATAGGATTAGACAGTGCTATCCATGCCGAGATAGAAAATGACAAAGTCTTTCGCCATTTAAACAGCAAAGTCTTTAAGCATAGGACTAGTACAGTGCAGTCCTTGCCGAGCTGTCAAATAACAAAAGCCATTTATCACTCCAGGCACAATATTACAGCTTTGAATTGGTAAAATACCAACTCAAGCCAACCTGAAATGATTAAAAGCAACCTCTGACACAGTGTTTCACTCTAATTAGAGCTCTTCAGAGAGGTATAGCTTTGTCCAGACACAAGGGAGCACCCAGTATTAAGTCAAAACAAAACCCTTTCAGGCATAGAGTGACGCATAAATTATGCAAAAAAGAAGGAGAGAACTCTGGGTAAGTCTCAGTTTAGGTGGAAAACAGCTCCTGTTAGAGCACTCTCAACACCAGCGACACTCTAGATCTGCTCCCCTCAAATGTCTGTTTTTCTATCAAAGTTTTTAAGCATAGGATTAGACAGTGCTATCCATGCCGAGATAGAAAATGACAAAGTCTTTCGCCATTTAAACAGCAAAGTCTTTAAGCATAGGACTAGTACAGTGCAGTCCTTGCCGAGCTGTCAAATAACAAAAGCCATTTATCACTCCAGGCACAATATTACAGCTTTGAATTGGTAAAATACCAACTCAAGCCAACCTGAAATGATTAAAAGCAACCTCTGACACAGTGTTTCGCTCTAATTAGAGCTCTTCAGAGAGGTATAGCTTTGTCCAGACACAAGGGAGCACCCAGTATTAAGTCAAAACAAAACCCTTTCAGGCATAGAGTGACGCATAAATTATGCAAAAAAGAAGGAGAGAACTCTGGGTAAGTCTCAGTTTAGGTGGAAAACAGCTCCTGTTAGAGCACTCTCAACACCAGCGACACTCTAGATCTGCTCCCCTCAAATGTCTGTTTTTCTATCAAAGTTTTTAAGCATAGGATTAGACAGTGCTATCCATGCCGAGATAGAAAATGACAAAGTCTTTCGCCATTTAAACAGCAAAGTCTTTAAGCATAGGACTAGTACAGTGCAGTCCTTGCCGAGCTGTCAAATAACAAAAGCCATTTATCACTCCAGGCACAATATTACAGCTTTGAATTGGTAAAATACCAACTCAAGCCAACCTGAAATGATTAAAAGCAACCTCTGACACAGTGTTTCGCTCTAATTAGAGCTCTTCAGAGAGGTATAGCTTTGTCCAGACACAAGGGAGCACCCAGTATTAAGTCAAAACAAAACCCTTTCAGGCATAGAGTGACGCATAAATTATGCAAAAAAGAAGGAGAGAACTCTGGGTAAGTCTCAGTTTAGGTGGAAAACAGCTCCTGTTAGAGCACTCTCAACACCAGCGACACTCTAGATCTGCTCCCCTCAAATGTCTGTTTTTCTATCAAAGTTTTTAAGCATAGGATTAGACAGTGCTATCCATGCCGAGATAGAAAATGACAAAGTCTTTCGCCATTTAAACAGCAAAGTCTTTAAGCATAGGACTAGTACAGTGCAGTCCTTGCCGAGCTGTCAAATAACAAAAGCCATTTATCACTCCAGGCACAATATTACAGCTTTGAATTGGTAAAATACCAACTCAAGCCAACCTGAAATGATTAAAAGCAACCTCTGACACAGTGTTTCGCTCTAATTAGAGATCTTCAGAGAGGTATAGCTTTGTCCAGACACAAGGGAGCACCCAGTATTAAGTCAAAACAAAACCCTTTCAGGCATAGAGTGACACATAAATTATGCAAAAAAGAAGGAGAGAACTCTGGGTAAGTCTCAGTTTAGGTGGAAAACAGCTCCTGTTAGAGCACTCTCAACACCAGCGACACTCTAGATCTGCTCCCCTCAAATGTCTGTTTTTCTATCAAAGTTTTTAAGCATAGGATTAGACAGTGCTATCCATGCCGAGATAGAAAATGACAAAGTCATTTGAGGTTATGATTTCTGGTGCTCCTCACTGGACAATCCGGTCTCCAGACACAAGTCTTAGTCCAGCTTCACACCACGCTATCAGTTGGGATTCAGTTGCTGAGGTGGGCACTTGAGAGGGCACTGCTCTCCAGATTTCTGAGGTAGATGACGTATGCTCTTTGCGGGACATCTTTGATGTCCATGAGATCTCCAGGAGAACAAGAGGCCCACTGACAGGCCCTTGGGGAGCACACTTCAGAGCACCACTTTTCAGCAGGTCTTTTGCCCAGGCCAGCCACTATTTGGGCAGTTATCTTCCATGTACACAACAGATTCCTCTGGCAATGTCACAACACAGTCCGAGATCTCCGGTCCAATGTCCCCATAAGTTTATTTCACCCTTTGCTGAAGGATGGCACCCGTAGTTATACTGTTCTGTGTCTTTCAAGTTCAGGGTGGTTTAGGGGGTTTTCCCTTTGAACCAAAGCTGTCTCCCCTAAATTGTAGGCTTGCCTGCCTTGGGGCAGTGGAATGCAGATCTTAAACTTTAGTCGGGCCATGATTCAGGCCCTAGCGGCTAAGTGTCAAAATCTCTATATTCAATCTATCGCATTTGACCCTCAAAAGGCAGAGGTCTGCAGTTTCCGTGGGATGCCCATGGTTTATGGCTGTCGCTGAGGAATGCACAGATGTGCTCCCCCTGACCCTTGGTGTCCACTAGAACCAGACAACATGGTCCTTGAGACTCTTGGAGCATAGAAATGTCCATATTCTCTAAATTGCACTTCTAAGCGTGTTATGTCAAAAACCCCTTTACCAATGAAAAAGGTTTGGCACTGCAAATCCATTTATATGAAACATCATGAGGATGCCCTACTGTAATCAACTATTCCAGTCCAAGGTAATGTCCACCACTTTCCCAAGTTAACCTATTTGGTTGGACTCCCATTGACTTCTATGGGAGCCTATATTCCTAACCACATTGTAATCTGGCCCTCGGTTGGGAAGACACATTACTAATCCGATTCGGAAGGAGCAAAAGCTGTTAGCAGGCCTTCATAACCGCATCGTAATCAGGGAATAGAGGGACAGTGTTCACAAAAACAAGTTTCTTTTCCAGTAGTGTCATATTGGGTCCCAATAGAAGGAAGTCAATACATGTGTTAAATGCCAGGAAGGTGTCTCGCCCCCAATGGTAAAGATGTGGCCCAGCTTCCGGCACTGACCTCAACTGAGCGTGAGACCCATACCCGCTCACCCCTTTTCAGCACAGTCATATTGAGTCTCTGAAACATGGCTCAGCTAAGAGAATGGGATCTGCATCTCCAAAGACACCAGTTTGCCCTGCAGTGTGTCATCTGGGATGAGTTCTCACTGCACCAATACCGGGGAGCCAGGTTGTTTCTTTGCCGGTGTTTGATTGCGTGCCGAGTGTCGCACTCTGCGGTGTCTTGGTTTTCGCCATTCAGGGCCAGTGACTCCAATCACTTCACAGCCTCCTGTGGTGATTCATAGATATGTACCCTTTCCATCACACTGAACGTGGAGCTTGGCCAGAAACATCAGGCTGTACTTGATATTATCCTCCCGCAACTGTCTCTTAACTGACAGACAAGTCTTGTATGCTCCATGTGTAATCAGGAAGATCTTTATCTGTTTATTGTCATATCAGGGAGGGCTGTGAGCATGGACATGTTGAATGATTATATCTCTATCCCTGTAGTTGAAGGTGCACAGGGATGCGGTGCCACCGCCAGTGCTCTGTGAGCTCGCTCAATAGAGAATAGTTTAGAGAGGCATTTCGATTTAAGTATATTGTCTATCCAATTGTGAAGGAAGAGTTCCGCATAGGGGCCCTCTGTACTCTCTGGAAACTCTAGGAAGCATAAATTGTTTCTCGTGAGAATTCCTGTGCATCTTCCACGCCTTCTTCTATGTGCATTGCACAACACTTGAGACCCACCACTCTATGGCATGGAGCTCTTCGATGTTGGGGGTGGTAACATCCTCTTCAGTGTTTGTGACTCTTTCAGCCACTTTATGAAGGTCCAGTCTGAAATGGTTGATGTGCATGGACAATGCATTCAATTTGGATTCCAGCACTTGCCTTGAACCCTGACTAGTGAGAAGTATCTCAGCTGTGCCCTGTGTATGTTCTGTAGATTCCTGGGCCATCCGGCTCCCCAATCCTTTTCCTGAGGGCCACGTCCGGGCACTGTATACTGCATTATGGTATTAGTTTGCGCTGCTTTCAGACCCTTGTCTTTCACCATTGTGGAGCCTACAGAAGAAGCACATGGGACAGATTGTGCCCCACTGGTACCAGCAGGGGCCGTCTGGTCAGGAATGCATACAGAGAGACAGTCCTTGTATTTCCTTTATGAACCCAGTTCACTTCTAATCACAAGAGGTATAGGCAGCTTGCATATGCTCATGGAAGCACCTCCCCAGTCCAGCAGGTGCATCCGCATCTCACTCGACCAGTGTCTTACTCGTCCAAGAACCGCTGGCTCACTCAACCTTAGCTCCACTGTTTAATTATAATAATGGCCCTTCTCAAGGGCTATTGCAACCTCATAGGTGAAGTGGGTCTCTGCCATGGTATCCTATGTGGTTGCAGCAGAAACAACACAACCTCAAAGCATATTTCTGGCCCTGTCAAGCTGCTGGCGCCCGTTCAACAATTCTCTGTGCTGTAAAGGAGTTTTTGGCCCAGTCTCACCGGCAGCAGCAAACTGCACAGTGGCATCACCCCCCCCATCCTCCAGGCCTCACACAGTATATATATATAAATATATATATATATATATATATATATATATATATATATATATATATATATATATATATATATGCAAAAAAGAAGGAGAGAACTCTGGGTAAGTCTCAGTTTAGGTGGAAAACAGCTCCTGTTAGAGCACTCTCAACACCAGCGACACTCTAGATCTGCTCCCCTCAAATGTCTGTTTTTCTATCAAAGTTTTTAAGCATAGGATTAGACAGTGCTATCCATGCCGAGATAGAAAATGACAAAGTCTTTCGCCATTTAAACAGCAAAGTCTTTAAGCATAGGACTAGTACAGTGCAGTCCTTGCCGAGCTGTCAAATAACAAAAGCCATTTATCACTCCAGGCACAATATTACAGCTTTGAATTGGTAAAATACCAACTCAAGCCAACCTGAAATGATTAAAAGCAACCTCTGACACAATGTTTCGCTCTAATTAGAGCTCTTCAGAGAGGTATAGCTTTGTCCAGACACAAGGGAGCACCCAGTATTAAGTCAAAACAAAACCCTTTCAGGCATAGAGTGACGCATAAATTATGCAAAAAAGAAGGAGAGAACTCTGGGTAAGTCTCAGTTTAGGTGGAAAACAGCTCCTGTTAGAGCACTCTCAACACCAGCGACACTCTAGATCTGCTCCCCTCAAATGTCTGTTTTTCTATCAAAGTTTTTAAGCATAGGATTAGACAGTGCTATCCATGCCGAGATAGAAAATGACAAAGTCTTTCGCCATTTAAACAGCAAAGTCTTTAAGCATAGGACTAGTACAGTGCAGTCCTTGCCGAGCTGTCAAATAACAAAAGCCATTTATCACTCCAGGCACAATATTACAGCTTTGAATTGGTAAAATACCAACTCAAGCCAACCTGAAATGATTAAAAGCAACCTCTGACACAGTGTTTCGCTCTAATTAGAGCTCTTCAGAGAGGTATAGCTTTGTCCAGACACAAGAGAGCACCCAGTATTAAGTCAAAACAAAACCCTTTCAGGCATAGAGTGACGCATAAATTATGCAAAAAAGAAGGAGAGAACTCTGGGTAAGTCTCAGTTTAGGTGGAAAACAGCTCCTGTTAGAGCACTCTCAACACCAGCGACACTCTTGATCTGCTCCCCTCAAATGTCTGTTTTTCTATCAAAGTTTTTAAGCATAGGATTAGACAGTGCTATCCATGCCGAGATAGAAAATGACAAAGTCTTTCGCCATTTAAACAGCAAAGTCTTTAAGCATAGGACTAGTACAGTGCAGTCCTTGCCGAGCTGTCAAATAACAAAAGCCATTTATCACTCCAGGCACAATATTACAGCTTTGAATTGGTAAAATACCAACTCAAGCCAACCTGAAATGATTAAAAGCAACCTCTGACACAGTGTTTCGCTCTAATTAGAGCTCTTCAGAAAGGTATAGCTTTGTCCAGACACAAGGGAGCACCCAGTATTAAGTCAAAACAAAACCCTTTCAGGCATAGAGTGACGCATAAATTATGCAAAAAAGAAGGAGAGAACTCTGGGTAAGTCTCAGTTTAGGTGGAAAACAGCTCCTGTTAGAGCACTCTCAACACCAGCGACACTCTAGATCTGCTCCCCTCAAATGTCTGTTTTTCTATCAAAGTTTTTAAGCATAGGATTAGACAGTGCTATCCATGCCGAGATAGAAAATGACAAAGTCTTTCGCCATTTAAACAGCAAAGTCTTTAAGCATAGGACTAGTACAGTGCAGTCCTTGCCGAGCTGTCAAATAACAAAAGCCATTTATCACTCCAGGCACAATATTACAGCTTTGAATTGGTAAAATACCAACTCAAGCCAACCTGAAATGATTAAAAGCAACCTCTGACACAGTGTTTCGCTCTAATTAGAGCTCTTCAGAGAGGTATAGCTTTGTCCAGACACAAGGGAGCACCCAGTATTAAGTCAAAACAAAACCCTTTCAGGCATAGAGTGACGCATAAATTATGCAAAAAAGAAGGAGAGAACTCTGGGTAAGTCTCAGTTTAGGTGGAAAACAGCTCCTGTTAGAGCACTCTCAACACCAGCGACACTCTAGATCTGCTCCCCTCAAATGTCTGTTTTTCTATCAAAGTTTTTAAGCATAGGATTAGACAGTGCTATCCATGCCGAGATAGAAAATGACAAAGTCTTTCGCCATTTAAACAGCAAAGTCTTTAAGCATAGGACTAGTACAGTGCAGTCCTTGCCGAGCTGTCAAATAACAAAAGCCATTTATCACTCCAGGCACAATATTACAGCTTTGAATTGGTAAAATACCAACTCAAACCAACCTGAAATGATTAAAAGCAACCTCTGACACAGTGTTTCGCTCTAATTAGAGATCTTCAGAGAGGTATAGCTTTGTCCAGACACAAGGGAGCACCCAGTATTAAGTCAAAACAAAACCCTTTCAGGCATAGAGTGACACATAAATTATGCAAAAAAGAAGGAGAGAACTCTGGGTAAGTCTCAGTTTAGGTGGAAAACAGCTCCTGTTAGAGCACTCTCAACACCAGCGACACTCTAGATCTGCTCCCCTCAAATGTCTGTTTTTCTATCAAAGTTTTTAAGCATAGGATTAGACAGTGCTATCCATGCCGAGATAGAAAATGACAAAGTCATTTGAGGGGAGCAGATCTAGAGTGTCGCTGGTGTTGAGAGTGCTCTAACAGGAGCTGTTTTCCACCTAAACTGAGACTTACCCAGAGTTCTCTCCTTTTTTTTTGCATAATTTATGCATCACTCTATGCCTGAAAGGGTTTTGTTTTGACTTAATACTGGGTGCTCCCTTGTGTCTGGACAAAGCTATACCTCTCTGAAGAGCTCTAATTAGAGCGAAAGACTGTGTCAGAGGTTGCTTTTAATCATTTCAGGTTGGCTTGAGTTGGTATTTTACCAATTCAAAGCTGTAATATTGTGCCTGGAGTGATAAATGGCTTTTGTTATTTGACAGCTCGGCAAGGACTGCACTGTACTAGTCCTATGCTTAAAGACTTTGCTGTTTAAATGGCGAAAGACTTTGTCATTTTCTATCTCGGCATGGATAGCACTGTCTAATCCTATGCTTAAAAACTTTGATAGAAAAACAGACATTTGAGGGGAGCAGATCTAGAGTGTCGCTGGTGTTGAGAGTGCTCTAACAGGAGCTGTTTTCCACCTAAACTGAGACTTACCCAGAGTTCTCTCCTTCTTTTTTGCATAATTTATGCGTCACTCTATGCCTGAAAGGGTTTTGTTTTGACTTAATACTGGGTGCTCCCTTGTGTCTGGACAAAGCTATACCTCTCTGAAGATCTCTAATTAGAGCGAAACACTGTGTCAGAGGTTGCTTTTAATCATTTCAGGTTGGCTTGAGTTGGTATTTTACCAATTCAAAGCTGTAATATTGTGCCTGGAGTGATAAATGGCTTTTGTTATTTGACAGCTCGGCAAGGACTGCACTGTACTAGTCCTATGCTTAAAGACTTTGCTGTTTAAATGGCGAAAGACTTTGTCATTTTCTATCTCGGCATGGATAGCACTGTCTAATCCTATGCTTAAAAACTTTGATAGAAAAACAGACATTTGAGGGGAGCAGATCTAGAGTGTCGCTGGTGTTGAGAGTGCTCTAACAGGAGCTGTTTTCCACCAAAACTGAGACAAACCCAGAGTTCTCTCCTTTTTTGCATAATTTATGCGTCACTCTATGCCTGAAAGGGTTTTGTTTTGATATATATATATATATATAAATATATATATATATATATATATGTATATATATATATATATATATGTATATATATATATATATATATATATATATCAAAGCTCCAAGTTCCAAGGATATTTAGTCCCAAAAGAATGTAGCACACGCAGGGGTAGTTCCAAAAAGATTTAATATCGGAACACTTACAGCAACAAGACGCGTTTCGCCATCGGGCTTTGTCAAATTGTGCAGAGAGCCGAGGCGCCCGTCTGCTTAAAAAAGCGTCATTCTTAGTGTAAAGTGCAACAAAGGACTAACATGCAGTAGTCTATAGTGGCCGCCATCTTAAGACGGTAGTAATGTCACAGAAAAATCATATGCATACAGCCTTATGAGTACAAATGCCATACGAACTGATGAAACAATAAATAAACATCACATTCTTGTCCGCTGTTAATCCAAATGTTTGCACTTGAAAAGACATCTAGCCCTGAATGGGCATACATGAAGTGAAGAGCATTGTGGAACGTGCGCAAACAAGATATATCTTGCACCAAAATCCATACTTCAATAGTTAGGACTACATAAATACTAGTCATGAATATAACTGTGTATATGTAAATGGGCAGACGTAAGTATGCGACCCCTATAGAATCACAAAACCATAATTATGTCACGAACGCACGTTACAAATAATAAAGCCCTGGATGGGCAGAACAAACTACATCACTTCAAATGTATACATAATTTGCTACTATTCAGAATGACCTTAATAAATAAGAAATAATTGCATAATATTAGAAAAATCAGTAAAGGTACGAAAATTCAGAAAAAATCGGGAAACTCTTAAATATCAGATACTATGAATATATACGGCAAGAGAATCAGGTACTGTGCACTAATGTCGAACACCATAACATCACAGATTGTCATCCTAGGTGTACTGATAACTCTTCATGCATATTCAATCCATGTGGAATTTTACATTGCAAGTCGATTATGTACCTGGATTCCAAGGGGCAGATTTATGAGGCACTTGCGCCACGTTTACGCCGCTGTTGCGTCACGCAAGGCGGCGTAAACGTGGCGCATCCCTACGAACGATTTACAACGTGACGCATCTAGGCAGATGCGTCACGTTGTAAAGCCCTGCGCCGCTTGTGGGCGTTCCGGCGCAGGGTGGGCGTTCCGGGGCAGGTGCGCCTCGCAAAAGTGGCTGAGTGAAATCTATAAGATTTCACTCAGCCACTTTCAGGCCAATGCTGCGTCAAAAGCCTGCGCCTGCTTGAAGCAGGCGTAGGTCTTGACGCAGCATTGTGGAGATGGGGCACCCCCGAGCCTTGCTGGAGCTGCGTCGCGCTTGCGACGCAACTCCAGCAATGCGTCACCTTTACGGCACAGATGCGTCACGCATCTGTGCCGTTTTTGCCCCATGGTGCGCCGCATCATAAATGCGGCGCACCATGGGTGGCGGAGCTGTGGCGCACTGTGGCGCATGTTAACTGGCGCATCCCTGGGGATGCGCCAGTTAACATAAATCTGCCCCCAAGCGTCTTAATTTTAAGAGGCGATCCCCCCTCTGATGTTAGATGGTACACTATCAAGACATGTATATGTCAACAGATCCCTGTTGCTTTTATGCATTTTTTCGAAGTGCCTGGCTACTGGGTAGGAAGCATCTTTATTGGCAATCGCACGCATATGCTCCAGGATTCTAAGTTTTACGGCATTAGTCGTACTGCCAATATATTTCAAGCCACAAGGACACGTAAGACAATAAATGGCATAAGGTGTCGAGCAAGTTAGAAACTTAGTTATGCGTTTTGGAATAGCCAAACGAGGTATTTTATATGTAAGCGTCCGCTTACTATGTTTACACGCCTTGCACCTCCCACAAGGATAAAAACCACTGAGAACGGGCATTTTGGGGGTTACTATCTGAGTCTGAAAATGGCTAGAGACCAAGTGGTCCCTAAGAGATCTAGCCTTTCTAAAGGTGACCAAAGGGTTGGTGGGTAAGTCAGCCTTGATAGCGTTGTCAGTCAAGAAGATATTCCAGTTTTTCTTGAGTATCTTTTTGATTTGCCCTGCGTTCTCAGAGTAAGTGGTGATGAGGCGAAAAGAGCCGTTATCAGCTGTCACTGGCTTTTTGGGTAGTAAAAGCTCATGACGCCTAATCTTCTTAACTCTCTCATATGCATGTGCCAGAACACTTTCACTATAACCCCTTACTCTAAATCTCTGTAGACTAGAGTTAGCTGCCCTCTCAAAGTCATCCTCATTGGAGTTGTTCCTTCTTAATCTTAGCAATTCTCCATAGGGAATGCTCTCAATAAGTGGCCGTGGGTGACTGCTAGTGGCGAAAAGGGTGGAGTTACCAGCCGTCTCCTTTCTGTAAAGTTTGGTCTGCATTTTGCCGTCCCTGTCAATATATACTGTGAGGTCTAAGTAATTCACAGATGTTTGACTGATGTGGCCAGAGAATCTAAGATTCACATCATTATTATTAAGAGCATCAACAAAAGTACTCGCTGTTTCTATAGGGTTCTCTAAGATGATGAAGAGATCGTCGATATAACGATGCCACCCTATTATCCGGTTATTCCATTCATGATTCACATTGCTCCATGCCACTTGCTCCTCCCACCATCCCACGAAAAGATTCGCGAAACTGGGGGCGGAGCAAGCTCCCATGGCAACGCCTGACATCTGTTTATACAGCTGTTTACCAAATAGGAATATGTTGTTGTTCAGGCTGAATGTCATGAATTCAAGTAACATTTTGTTGTGTTCATAAAATCTGAGTGGACGTTTTTCCAAAAAGCTGGCCATAGCCTTAAGACCATCCCCATGTGCTATACACGTGTATAGACTGGTGATGTCAAGGACCAGCATACAATACGTATCTTTCCAGGTGACTTTCTTAATGCAGTTCAAAAAATGTTTGGTGTCTCTTACGTAAGAATCTAAGGACATTACCAAGGGAGAAAGAAATGAGTCCACATAAATAGATAAATTTTCTGTAAGGCTGCCATTGGATGCCACAATGGGCCGCCCTGGTGGATTGGAAATATTTTTGTGAACTTTTGGGAGGTAGTAAAAAGTAGGAATAACAGGGCTCAAGCAACGTAGAAATAAGTATTCATCAGTGTTTAACATGTTCAAGTTATACCACTTTAAAATCATGTCATGATATTCTTTCACACTTTGATTGTATACTTTTTCATTTACAGTCATATAGGTGGTGGTATCTCCCAACAGACGCATGGCCTCTGTTTCATATTGTATCTTGGTAAGAAGAACAATATTGCCCCCCTTATCAGAGGGTTTGCATACCAGGCCTGAATCCTCACACAAAGATTTTAAAGCCTTCTGTTGATGTTTAGTGAAATTGTCTTTCGAAGGTAGATATTTCTTAGTGTTTCTAAGCCTTGTGAGATCCCTCACAACGGCCTCTGAGAAAGTGTCAATGGCATCAGGGCCCATTATGGGCATAAAAGTGGAGACCGGTTTAAACGCACTGGCCCCACCTTTCTGTAGTACATCCGCATTTGCCAACATTTGAGTGTTGGTTACCTCACCGTCACCTCCTATGTTGATTTCCTGATGCAAGCCCTCTATGGCTCTCAGTCCTCCCAAGTCACTGCACCTCAATGTAGTGCTTCCTTGCTCATTTGCATTAACCCCCCCGATGTTAACATTAACCACTTCGGTGTTCTCCGAATGGGGTTTAAGTTTAAAAAACTTATGAAGTTTTAATTTTCTTGCAAATTTAAAAACGTCGATCCTGGTTTGAGCAAATTCAAAATTCCTGCGTGGGCAAAAGGATAAGCCCAATTTCAGTATCGAATTTTCTTCTTTGGTCAGGACTTTGTCAGTGAGATTGATGATCGTCAGATTATCATTCCTCGAGCTTAGTTCTTCTTCTTGGTGTAGACGTTTCTCTTGTTGCTGCTGCGTGTGACAGGTGGGGACCCTGCTACGTTTCTTGCTGCAGCCCCCCCGCCGCGTTTTCCTCTTGCTGTTTGATTGTCCGGGGGTTTGCCCCTGCCTCCCTCCAGCTGTTGTTTTCTCATTAATTTGAACTCTACATGAAAAGAAGAACTGGCTTCATTGCCATCCTCGCTCCCTGCTTCATCTGCGGTGGCCTCTGATTCTGAGGTTACGAGTTCGACAGTAGCTGGTTCATTTGCTTTGGTCTTCAATTGCTTTCTGGTATTTTCGTATTTTTTAGCAAATGTCAAGACCCTGCCCATTTGGTAATCTTTTTCATCCCTCTCAAACTTTTCCTCCTTACGTTGTTTGATTTACTGCTCATATTTCTTCAGACTTTTTTTATTTGTTCACGTTTTTCTGCCAGATACACCTGGCCCTCCTCCTTAGATAAGTCGTTTTCAAGATCTTTAATCTGTGCCAGAGCCTTGTCTCTGTCACTCCAGGCAAAGCGAACCAATATAGCAAGACTCCCCTTACACGATGCTGCCGTGTGTTCTGCCCACGCATCTAATAGCAGGGGATCGGGGTTCTCATTCGCTGGGATGGTGTAAATCCTCAGACCTCTGGGGACACGGTCGACATCAATGTAGTTCTGCAGTGATGTCGCTTCCCACCATTTTCTGATCTCGCGTTCATACAAACGTTCCAGGGAGACCAGTTTGGTATTTAGAGTCGTACAGCCCCCATTCGATTGACTGGTGCCTGCCTTGGATGTGCCATCCGATTTTTTCTTATTTTTGAACATCTCTTGTTCAGCTTCTCTTCCCTCTGCCTCGCAAAACATATTTAATGGTACCGCAGCCGCGGCTACCAAATCAACAACGCTGTATCCCCCTTCGCTCAGAGTCAAATGCCCTAATGCAGAGTTTATGAATGTAAAGTCACTGCTGCGCTCACCGCGCCTTACCCGGATGATGCAAATGCTCGTCCAACCAGCCGGCTGTGACTGCAATATTCCGGGCTCCGGCAATGCGGCTCACAATCCAGGGCAAACTCGGTGCAACCGGTAATAAATCCACCAGCTCCGAAACACCAACCAGCTGCACTCTCGAGCGGGTGCACACGAAACGGGGGTGTGCCCGTTAAGGTAATCAAAGCTCCAAGTTCCAAGGATATTTAGTCCCAAAAGAATGTAGCACACGCAGGGGTAGTTCCAAAAAGATTTAATATCGGAACACTTACAGCAACAAGACGCGTTTCGCCATCGGGCTTTGTCAAATTGTGCAGAGAGCCGAGGCGCCCGTCTGCTTAAAAAAGCGTCATTCTTAGTGTAAAGTGCAACAAAGGACTAACATGCAGTAGTCTATAGTGGCCGCCATCTTAAGACGGTAGTAATGTCACAGAAAAATCATATGCATACAGCCTTATGAGTACAAATGCCATACGAACTGATGAAACAATAAATAAACATCACATTCTTGTCCGCTGTTAATCCAAATGTTTGCACTTGAAAAGACATCTAGCCCTGAATGGGCATACATGAAGTGAAGAGCATTGTGGAACGTGCGCAAACAAGATATATCTTGCACCAAAATCCATACTTCAATAGTTAGGACTACATAAATACTAGTCATGAATATAACTGTGTATATGTAAATGGGCAGACGTAAGTATGCGACCCATATAGAATCACAAAACCATAATTATGTCACGAACGCACGTTTGTTTGCGCACGTTCCACAATGCTCTTCACTTCATGTATGCCCATTCAGGGCTAGATGTCTTTTCAAGTGCAAACATTTGGATTAACAGCGGACAAGAATGTGATGTTTATTTATTGTTTCATCAGTTCGTATGGCATTTGTACTCATAAGGCTGTATGCATATGATTTTTCTGTGACATTACTACCGTCTTAAGATGGCGGCCACTATAGACTACTGCATGTTAGTCCTTTGTTGCACTTTACACTAAGAATGACGCTTTTTTAAGCAGACGGGCGCCTCGGCTCTCTGCACAATTTGACAAAGCCCGATGGCGAAACGCGTCTTGTTGCTGTAAGTGTTCCGATATTAAATCTTTTTGGAACTACCCCTGCGTGTGCTACATTCTTTTGGGACTAAATATCCTTGGAACTTGGAGCTTTGATTACCTTAACGGGCACACCCCTGTTTCGTGTGCACCCGCTCGAGAGTGCAGCTGGTTGGTGTTTCGGAGCTGGTGGATTTATTACCGGTTGCACCGAGTTTGCCCTGGATTGTGAGCCGCATTGCCGGAGCCCGGAATATTGCAGTCACAGCCGGCTGGTTGGACGAGCATTTGCATCATCCGGGTAAGGCGCGGTGAGCGCAGCAGTGACTTTACATTCATAAACTCTGCATTAGGGCATTTGACTCTGAGCGAAGGGGGATACAGCGTTGTTGATTTGGTAGCCGCGGCTGCGGTACCATTAAATATGTTTTGCGAGGCAGAGAGAAGAGAAGCTGAACAAGAGATGTTCAAAAATAAGAAAAAATCGGATGGCACATCCAAGGCAGGCACCAGTCAATCGAATGGGGGCTGTGCGACTCTAAATACCAAACTGGTCTCCCTGGAACGTTTGTATGAACGCGAGATCAGAAAATGGTGGGAAGCGACATCACTGCAGAACTACATTGATGTCGACCGTGTCCCCAGAGGTCTGAGGATTTACACCATCCCAGCGTACGAGAACCCTGATCCCCTGCTATTAGATGCGTGGGCAGAACACACGGCAGCATCGTGTAAGGGGAGTCTTGCTATATTGGTTCGCCTTGCCTGGAGTGACAGAGACAAGGCTCTGGCACAGATTAAAGATCTTGAAAACGACTTATCTAAGGAGGAGGACCAGGTGTATCTGGCAGAAAAACGTGAACAAATAAAAAAACGTCTGAAGAAATATGAGCAGAAAATCAAACAACGTAAGGAGGAAAAGTTTGAGAGGGATGAAAAAGATTACCAAATGGGCAGGGTCTTGACATTTGCTAAAAAATACGAAAATACCAGAAAGCAATTGAAGACCAAAGCAAATGAACCAGCTACTGTCGAACTCGTAACCTCAGAATCAGAGGCCACCGCAGATGAAGCAGGGAGCGAGGATGGCAATGAAGCCAGTTCTCCTTTTCATGTAGAGTTCAAATTAATGAGAAAACAACAGCTGGAGGGAGGCAGGGGCAAACCCCCGGACAATCAAACAGCAAGAGGAAAACGCGGCGGGGGGGCTGCGGCAAGAAACATAGCAAGGTCCCCACCTGTCACACGCAGCAGAAACAAGAGAAACTTCTACACCAAGAAGAAGAACTAAGCTCGAGGAATGATAATCTGACGATCATCAATCTCACTGACAAAGACCTGACCAAAGAAGAAAATTCGATACTGAAATTGGGCTTATCCTTTTGCCCACGCAGGAATTTTTAATTTGCTCAAACCAGGATCGACGTTTTTAAATTTGCAAGAAAATTAAAACTTCATAAGTTTTTTAAACTTAAACCCCATTCGGAGAACACCAAAGTGGTTAATGTTAACATCGGGGGGGTTAATGCAAATGAGCAAGGAAGCACTACATTGAGGTGCAGTGACTTGGGAGGACTGAGAGCCATAGAGGGCTTGCATCAGGAAATCAACATAGGAGGTGACGGTGAGGTAACCAACACTCAAATGTTGGCAAATGCGGATGTACTACAGAAAGGTGGGGCCAGTGCGTTTAAACCGGTCTCCACTTTTATGCCCATAATGGGCCCTGATGCCATTGACACTTTCTCAGAGGCCGTTGTGAGGGATCTCACAAGGCTTAGAAACACTAAGAAATATCTACCTTCGAAAGACAATTTCACTAAACATCAACAGAAGGCTTTAAAATCTTTGTGTGAGGATTCAGGCCTGGTATGCAAACCCTCTGATAAGGGGGACAATATTGTTCTTCTTACCAAGATACAATATGAAACAGAGGCCATGCGTCTGTTGGGAGATACCACCACCTATATGACTGTAAATGAAAAAGTATACAATCAAAGTGTGAAAGAATATCATGACATGATTTTAAAGTGGTATAACTTGAACATGTTAAACACTGATGAATACTTATTTCTACGTTGCTTGAGCCCTGTTATTCCTACTTTTTACTACCTCCCAAAAGTTCACAAAAATATTTCCAATCCACCAGGGCGGCCCATTGTGGCATCCAATGGCAGCCTTACAGAAAATGTATCTATTTATGTGGACTCATTTCTTTCTCCCTTGGTAATGTCCTTAGATTCTTACGTAAGAGACACCAAACATTTTTTGAACTGCATTAACAAAGTCACCTGGAAAGATACGTATTGTGTGCTGGTCCTTGACATCACCAGTCTATACACGTGTATAGCACATGGGGATGGTCTTAAGGCTATGGCCAGCTTTTTGGAAAAACGTCCACTCAGATTTTGTGAACACAACAAAATGTTACTTGAATTCATGACATTCAGCCTGAACAACAACATATTCCTATTTGGTAAACAGCTGTATAAACAGATGTCAGGCGTTGCCATTGGAGCTTGCTCCGCCCCCAGTTTCGCGAATCTTTTCGTGGAATGGTGGGAGGAGCAAGTGGCATGGAGCAATGTGAATCATGAATGGAATAACCGGATAATAGGGTGGCATCGTTATATCGACGATCTCTTCATCATCTTAGAGAACCCTATAGAAACAGCGAGTACTTTTGTTGATGCTCTTAATAATAATGATGTGAATCTTAGATTCTCTGGCCACATCAGTCAAACATCTGTGAATTACTTAGACCTCACAGTATATATTGACAGGGACGGCAAAATGCAGACCAAACTTTACAGAAAGGAGACGGCTGGTAACTCCACCCTTTTCGCCACTAGCAGTCACCCACGGCCACTTATTGAGAGCATTCCCTATGGAGAATTGCTAAGATTAAGAAGGAACAACTCCAATGAGGATGACTTTGAGAGGGCAGCTAACTCTAGTCTACAGAGATTTAGAGTAAGGGGTTATAGTGAAAGTGTTCTGGCACATGCATATGAGAGAGTTAAGAAGATTAGGCGTCATGTGCTTTTACTACCCAAAAAGCCAGTGACAGCTGATAACGGCTCTTTTTGCCTCATCACCACTTACTCTGAGAACGCAGGGCAAATCAAAAAGATACTCAAGAAAAACTGGAATATCTTATTGACTGACAACGCTATCAAGGCTGACTTACCCACCAACCCTTTGGTCACCTTTAGAAAGGCTAGATCTCTTAGGGACCACTTGGTCTCTAGCCATTTTCAGACTCAGATAGTAACCCCCAAAATGCCCGTTCTCAGTGGTTTTTATCCTTGTGGGAGGTGCAAGGCGTGTAAACATAGTAAGCGGACGCTTACATATAAAATACCTGGTTTGGCTATTCCAAAACGCATAACTAAGTTTCTAACTTGCTCGACACCTTATGCCATTTATTGTCTTACGTGTCCTTGTGGCTTGAAATATATTGGCAGTACGACTAATGCCGTAAAACTTAGAATCCTGGAGCATATGCGTGCAATTGCCAATAAAGATGCTTCCTACCCAGTAGCCAGGCACTTCGAAAAAATGCATAAAAGCAACAGGGATCTGTTGACATATACATGTCTCGATAGTGTACCATCTAACATCAGAGGGGGGATCGCCTCTTAAAATTAAGACGCTTGGAATCCAGGTACATAATCGACTTGCAATGTAAAATTCCACATGGATTGAATATGCATGAAGAGTTATCAGTACACCTAGGATGACAATCTGTGATGTTATGGTGTTCGACATTAGTGCACAGTACCTGATTTTCTTGCCGTATATATTCATAGTATCTGATATTTAAGAGTTTCCCGATTTTTTCTGAATTTTCGTACCTTTACTGATTTTTCTAATATTATGCAATTATTTCTTATTTATTAAGGTCATTCTGAATAGTAGCAAATTATGTATACATTTGAAGTGATGTAGTTTGTTCTGCCCATCCAGGGCTTTATTATTTGTAACGTGCGTTCGTGACATAATTATGGTTTTGTGATTCTATATGGGTCGCATACTTACGTCTGCCCATTTACATATACACAGTTATATTCATGACTAGTATTTATGTAGTCCTAACTATTGAAGTATTGATTTTGGTGCAAGATATATCTTGTTTGCGCACGTTCCACAATGCTCTTCACTTCATGTATGCCCATTCAGGGCTAGATGTCTTTTCAAGTGCAAACATTTGGATTAACAGCGGACAAGAATGTGATGTTTATTTATTGTTTCATCAGTTCGTATGGCATTTGTACTCATAAGGCTGTATGCATATGATTTTTCTGTGACATTACTACCGTCTTAAGATGGTGGCCACTATAGACTACTGCATGTTAGTTCTTTGTTGCACTTTACACTAAGAATGACGCTTTTTTAAGCAGACGGGCGCCTCGGCTCTCTGCACAATTTGACAAAGCCCGATGGCGAAACGCGTCTTGTTGCTGTAAGTGTTCCGATATTAAATCTTTTTGGAACTACCCCTGCGTGTGCTACATTCTTTTGGGACTAAATATCCTTGGAACTTGGAGCTTTGATTACCTTAACGGGCACACCCCCGTTTCGTGTGCACCCGCTCGAGAGTGCAGCTGGTTGGTGTTTCGGAGCTGGTGTATATATATATATATATATATATATATATATATATATATATATATATATATATATATATATATATATATATATATATATATATATATAATCATAGGTTTCAGGCCTTATATAGTTAGGAATTAGCATTTAAAAAACCATTGAAATTGCTCCAATATAGTTAGTTGTACTAATTATATTTCGCTCACCCGCAATCCACTGCTGATGATATAACATATTACATCATTCATGACATGGTCAGTGACATCACTGATGACATCTCAAATGACATCACTTTCACTCTCAATGACACTCTCAAAGACAATCACACACACTCTAACTCAATCTCAATCACTGTCATCTACTGACAAACGGACTCAAAACATGCACAGAGAAACAAATTTTTTTCACTTACCTGATTCCTTAGATGACAACTCAGAGGCTCCATGGCAGCAGCAGAGAAGGAATTCGGTGCTAGCATTAGAACCAGAAAGCCATGATTCCCAATGAGAAAACCAGAAAGAAAGCAGCAAGGTCAAGTTTGAAATGGGGAATACCCACTTCAATCCCTCTCCCAGCTCCTTGCTAGGACTGGAAGCAAAGCCCTAAAAGAATCTTGAACAGTGCTTCGCTGTATGGCTCCTCATTGGCCTCAGGGATGCACTGATGAGTGTCCTAACAGCTATAACTTAGCAAATATATTGTGCTGCCTGAGGCATGGTCAGTGTGTATTCTAAATAAAATGGATTTTCCCTCTGTCAGGGAATTGTAGTTGGTCTACAACCCTCACATACAAAATCCAGACATCCAACTGCAGAGTGTTGCATTTTGAAACAACACTCTGCAGCAAGATCTATGTCACCCACCCATTCCGCACCTCCCGTCTTCAGGAGCCTAGAGAGGAGGCCAAGAGTGCGAACCTGCGCACTAACAGTGTTCATGAAAACAAAATATATGTGTTTTCATGAATGCTGCTCACTGTTTTCATGAACACTGCTCAGTTAAATCTTTAGCAGCAGGGGCAAGGGGCAGAAAGTGGTGCCTCACAGGTTGCAGGGCTATGCTCCTTAGACCCTGATAATGAGCCACTGCTACCTATGAGCCTTTAGGACCTACGTTAGGGGTGATTTATATGTATTAAAAAGGAAGGTTTAGGTCTGGCAAAAGGTTTATTTTGGCAGGTCGAAATGACAGTTTAAAACTTCACTACAGGCTGCAGTGGAAGGCAAAGACATGTTTTTACGGGCTACTTTAGTGGGTGGCACAGTGCAGGCCCACAAGTAGCATTTAACTGCAGACCCTGGCCATGTTTGAAGAGAGAGCACAATCACATTAGTACTCGTGCACAGAGTTCTAATGCCAACAAAAATGAAATCAGCAAAATAGGAGGAGTGGAGGCAAATACGTTGAGTCATGCCACGTAAGAAAATGCCCCAGCTTGCATGATCAATACAAAGTTTTGGATTGTTGCCGGGTTTTTTTCGACTCTGAGAATGAGGCCTGTGAATCAGACCTTAGTGCCAGTATCCTTACTGTACAACGTGTAGGTCTGAATGGCCTACACTTGATTGGTATAACTTTACCTGCTTATAATTCCTTAGTGTATGTTACCAGTGGTACCAAGGCCTAGTAACTTAAAGTGTCCCACCAAGGCTTCAGCACTTATTGGGCAACCTTGGATGTGGGAACATGAAAACATGTCTCCTAGCCTGCCACTGCAAACTGGCAGAGCAGCTTAAACTGGTAACTCAACAATGCCTTTCCAACTAATGGTAAAGCCCAATTCCCCAGCTCCTTTTTTTGTACATTTCTTTATTGACATTTCAGTAACAAAAACAATGGACATCAGACAGCATATAGCTCAGGGACCGTATACATGGCATTCCGTTGTACACTCCCAGTATCATAACAATATATCTCCTGTTCAAAACCAGCAGTGTCTAGTTGGCTGAAGGGATGCCCCCAGCCTGGCAGAACAACCGCTTCCGTCAAGGGCAAGTGATTACCCTTGGGTGATTTGACTCTGAGTAGTCAGGTTTACTTCACAGGCAATCTGTAAAGCAGCGGCACAGCAGTCCCATGCGATAAATACACTAAGCATCATAAAAGAGACTTCATACAGGATGTATGTAAAAACATTAGTATTAAGTGGCACCCCTAGCCAAAGCCTCCCTCTACCTTCTGGGTCAACCCTGCTCTCAGACACTGGGCCGCACGCGGCCAAAGTCACAATTAGTCTGGGTCCTCAGGAAGCAGGTGGGAATATGTAGCAGTTTTATTAGGAGGTAGACGTAAACAAGGGAGAGTTTAGCTGCATCTCTGGAAGTACCTCCACAGGTCACAAAACACAAAGGAGACACACAGTCTCTTGACCCACTTCCGAATATTCCCGCAAGCGTTCCTTCAACCCAGTCAATTTCTCTTGCTACTACCTGATGCCAAGATGTCTTCAGGAGGAGCCAGGTGTGGAGAGGGCAGTTAGTCCACCACAATGAGGGTCAGCAACAGAAGAATAGAAGAATGTGTAGCAACACAGGGGAGCCTTTCGATAGGATGAGGCACCCTGATCGGTACACGATAATCTGGGTCATGCCCAGGTAATCAGGTCAAAGCACCTTGTGGGCGTTGGTATGAGTCGTACTAGGCCCTTTAGATTTCAAACACGATGAGTTGTAAATTCCTCAATTCCGTGGAAAGGCGTCACAATGACCATTGCACATTGAGATGGGTTGCACCGGGTGATTTCGGTCATACACAGCGAAGAGATGCAATTCTGTACCTCCCTGAAAATGAGGCAAAACATCCGGCTTACCAACAACTAGATGCTTAGAAGTGTTTGGATCCCTGCAGTACAGTACCCACCCATCTTTACTGCAGTTATGATTTCTGGTGCTCCTCACTGGACAATCCGGTCTCCAGACACAAGTCTTATTCCAGCTTCACACCACGCTATCAGTTGGGATTCAGTTGCTGAGGTGGGCACTTGAGAGGGCACTGCTCTCCAGATTTCTGAGGTAGATGACGTATGCTCTTTGCGGGACATCTTTGATGTCCATGAGATCTCCAGGAGAACAAGAGGCCCACTGACAGGCCCTTGGGGAGCACACTTCAGAGCACCACTTTTCAGCAGGTCTTTTGCCCAGGCCAGCAACTATTTGGGCAGTTATCTTCCATGTACACAACAGATTCCTCTGGCAATGTCACAACACAGTCCGAGATCTCCGGTCCAATGTCCCCATAAGTTTATTTCACCCTTTGCTGAAGGATGGCACCCGTAGTTATACTGTTCTGTGTCTTTGAAGTTCAGGGTGGTTTAGGGGGTTTTCCCTTTGAACCAAAGCTGTCTCCCCTAAATTGTAGGCTTGCCTGCCTTGGGGCAGTGGAATGCAGATCTTAAACTTTAGTCGGGCCATGATTCAGGCCCTAGCGGCTAAGTGTCAAAATCTCTATATTCAATCTATCGCATTTGACCCTCAAAAGGCAGAGGTCTGCAGTTCCCGTGGGATGCCCATGGTTTATGGCTGTCGCTGAGGAATGCACAGATGTGCTCCCCCTGACCCTTGGTGTCCACTAGAACCAGACAACATGGTCCTTGAGACTCTTGGAGCATAGAAATGTCCATATTCTCTAAATTGCACTTCTAAGCGTGTTATGTCAAAAACCCCTTTACCAATGAAAAAGGTTTGGCACTGCAAATCCATTTATATGAAACATCATGAGGATGCCCTACTGTAATCAACTATTCCAGTCCAAGGTAATGTCCACCACTTTCCCAAGTTAACCTATTTGGTTGGACTCCCATTGACTTCTATGGGAGCCTATATTCCTAACCACATTGTAATCTGGCCCTCGGTTGGGAAGACACATTACTAATCCGATTCGGAAGGAGCAAAAGCTGTTAGCAGGCCTTCATAACCGCATCGTAATCAGGGAATAGAGGGACAGTGTGCACAAAAACAAGTTTCTTTTCCAGTAGTGTCATTTTGGGTCCCAATAGAAGGAAGTCAATACATGTGTTAAATGCCAGGAAGGTGTCTCGCCCCCAATGGTAAAGATGTGGCCCAGCTTCCGGCACTGACCTCAACTGAGCGTGAGACCCATACCCGCTCACCCCATTTCAGCACAGTCATATTGAGTTTCTGAAACATGGCTCAGCTAAGAGAATGGGATCTGCATCTCCAAAGACACCAGTTTGCCCTGCAGTGTGTCATCTGGGATGAGTTCTCACTGCACCAATACCGGGGAGCCAGGTTGTTTCTTTGCCGGTGTTTGATTGCGTGCCGAGTGTCGCACTCTGCGGTGTCTTGGTTTTCGCCATTCAGGGCCAGTGACTCCAATCACTTCACAGCCTCCTGTGGTGATTCATGGATATGTACCCTTCCATCACACTGAACGTGGAGCTTGGCCAGAAACATCAGGCTGTACTTGATATTATCCTCCCGCAACTGTCTCTTAACTGACAGACAAGTCTTGTATGCTCCATGTGTAATCAGGAAGATCTTTATCTGTTTATTGTCATATCAGGGAGGGCTGTGAGCATGGACATGTTGAATGATTATATCTCTATCCCTGTAGTTGAAGGTGCACAGGGATGCGGTGCCACCGCCAGTGCTCTGTGAGCTCGCTCAATAGAGAATAGTTTAGAGAGGCATTTCGATTTAAGTATATTGTCTATCCAATTGTGAAGGAAGAGTTCCGCATAGGGGCCCTCTGTACTCTCTGGAAACTCTAGGAAGCATAAATTGTTTCTCTTGAGAATTCCTGTGCATCTTCCACGCCTTCTTCTATGTGCATTGCACAACACTTGAGACCCACCACTCTATGGCATGGAGCTCTTCGATGTTGGGGGTGGTAACATCCTCTTCAGTGTTTGTGACTCTTTCAGCCACTTTATGAAGGTCCAGTCTGAAATGGTTGATGTGCATGGACAATGCATCCAATTTGGATTCCAGCACTTGCCTTGAACCCTGACTAGTGAGAAGTATCTCAGCTGAGCCCTGTGTATGTTCTGTAGATTCCTGGGCCATCCGGCTCCCCAATCCTTTTCCTGAGGGCCACGTCCAGGCACTGTATACTGCATTATGGTATTAGTTTGCGCTGCTTTCAGACCCTTGTCTTTCACCATTGTGGAGCCTACAGAAGAAGCCCATGGGACAGATTGTGCCCCACTGGTACCAGCAGGGGCCGTCTGGTCAGGAATGCATACAGAGAGACAGTCCTTGTATTTCCTTTATGAACCCAGTTCACTCCTAATCACAAGAGGTATAGGCAGCTTGCATATGCTCATGGAAGCACCTCCCCAGTCCAGCAGGTGCATCCGCATCTCACTCGACCAGTGTCTTACTCGTCCAATAACGGCTGGCTCACTCAACCTTAGCTCCACTGTTTAATTATAATAATGGCCCTTCTCAAGGGCTATTGCAACCTCATAGGTGAAGTGGGTCTCTGCCATGGTAGCCTATGTGGTTGCAGCAGAAACATTACAACCTCAAAGCATATTTCTGGCCCTGTCAAGCTACTGGCGCCCGTTCGACAATTCTCTGTGCTGTAAAGGAGTTTTTGGGCCAGTCTCACCGGCAGCAGCAAACTGCACAGTGGCATCACCCCCCCCATCCTCCAGGCCTCACACAGTATATATATATATATATATATATATATATATATATATATATATATATATATATATATATATATATATATATATATATATATATATATATATATATAACAGCTTCCCTCGCACCAGCCTGTCGCACTCCAAGGCGGGTGCCTGCCAGTCGGGGGTGCACCCGACAACAATATCAGCTCCAACAACCCCTCCCCACAATCCAGGGAATAGGAGGCAGCACTCCAAAGATAGATGCAAAAGATTTTAATCTCGTTCACAAGCGCTTTCGGCACTCGGCCTTCGTCAGGTATGAGACGCTGAAAATCAACATTCGTTTGTATTTAAACTCCCGCGTTGTACGGGTAATCAACATAAAGGTAGGACTAACCTTAAAGATGATTCAACATAAATTGGCGGTCGCCATATTGTAAAGGTTTAGCAATGTGTGTTGCCCATATAAATTCAAGGTGCAAACTCGCAATATATTTACACAAAATTCAACCATTTACACAACTTATAACGCCCTATATGGGCATACCCCTTATATCAGAGGTATCTCTCCAATCTTTATGTTCCATAGCCCATAATGGGCATAAATCCATTACGATATCAAACAACGTACAACCCTAATGGAATTCAGTTATTTCCATAGTAATTCATACATCCTAGTATATACACAGTGAATAAACGTGAAGCAAAGTACAGTCAATGTGAGTCAATTCATCCCAGGTGCACGGCTAAGTCCTCATGCATATTCAATCCGGTCGGCGTTTTACTTAACAGATCAATTATATATCGAGATTCTAAACGCCTTAATTTCTGGAGTCTGTCACCACCTCTTACGCTCACCGGGACAGAGTCTAGGCAGAAGAATGTCAGCAATTCCCTGTTGCGAGCATGCTCTTTATCAAAATGTCTCGCAACTGGATAAGTTGCATCTGCATTCTGTATTGCTCTTTGGTGCTCCAGTATCCTCAATTTTACTGGATTGGTGGTACTGCCCACATACCTTCTCCCACAAGGACATGATAGACAGTACACCACGTAAGGCGTGGAACACGTGAGGAATTTCAAAATTCTTTTAGGCTCTTTGACCCCTGGGATGCTGTATTGAGTCATTCGTTTGCTTCCCTTGCATGCCTTGCATCTTCCGCAGGGAAAGAAACCCTTCATAGGTTCAATTTTGGATTTAGGTTTGGATTCATCATGGTGACTATGGACCAAATAGTCCTTCAATGCTCTTGCTTTCCTGAATGTTATCATAGGATAGGAGGGCAGTTCATGTTTTATGACATTGTCCGTCATCAAAATGTTCCAGTGTTTCTGCAGGATACGTTTGATATCATGAGAGTTCTTTGAATACGTAGTTATTAATCTGAATTGCCCAGTTTGCGATTGCTTGTTCTTGTCTTTGTCTTCCAGCAATGTACTTCTTTTCAGGGTTTCAACTTTGCTCAATGCTTGTTGTAAAGTTCTATCATTGTATCCCCTTGCTTTGAATCTTTATACACAATCGCTGGCGGCCTTTTTGAACTCCTCATCTTTAGTATTGTTCCTCCTTATCCTTAAAAGCTCACCATAAGGTATGCTGTGAACCAAGCTCTTAGGATGCCCACTGGTAGCATGTAGCGTTGAGTTGCCAGCGGTAGCTTTACGATAGAGCTTGGTATGCAGATTGCCTCCTTCAATGAAAACAGTCAAGTCCAGATAATTCACTTCCTTTTGGCTGATTTCTCCTGTAAATTTCAAATTGTTCTCATTATCATTGAGTACCTCCAGATATTCTTCAGCTTGCTCCACTGATCCTTCAATGATAATGAACAGGTCGTCTATGTAACGATACCAACATTTCACCAGGTCATTCCATTTTTTGTTGGTATTGGACCAAGCTACCTGCTCTTCCCAATGCCCCACGAATAGATTCGCGAAGCTTGGGGCAGAGCAAGTGCCCATAGCCACGCCTGTAAGCTGTCTGTAGAGGTTAGTTCCAAACAGGAAAATGTTATTCCTGAGGCTAAATCTTAGAAATTCCATCAACATTGTATTGTGCTCGTAGTACTTCACTGGTCTCCTCCCAAGAAACCAGGAAATAGCCTTTAATCCTTCTTCATGCTCAATGCACGTATATAGGCTGGCAATGTCGATGACCATCATGGTATACCCTTGTAGCCAAACCATATTCTCAATACAGTTCAAAAAATGTTTAGTATCCTTCAGATAGGATTTTAAATTGACCACATGAGGTGAGAGAAAGGAGTCCACATAGATAGACAGGTTTTCAGTTAGGCTGCCTTGAGAGGCAACAATAGGCCTCCCAGGTGGATTTACCGAATCCTTATGTATCTTAGGTAGATAATAAAAGGTCGGAGTTGTAGGATTCAAGCATCTCAAATACAAATGTTCATCTCCATTTAGCATATTTCTGTTGTACCACTTAAATATCATGTCGTGGTAATCCTGGATGCTCTTGTTGTATGTTGACTCATTCACCTTTATGTATGTGTTAGGATCACTCAACTGCCGCAGTGCTTCTTGTTCATATTGCAGTTTAGTTAGCAGTACGATGTTGCCCCCCTTATCCGAGGGCTTGCACACCAGGGAAGAATCCTCACATAATTTTTTCAAAGACATCCTTTGCTTATAGGTGAAATTAGATTTACCTGAATCAGTTTTATGTTTACTTCTGAGAATTTTCAAATCCTGGATTACAGCTTCTGAAAAGGTATCTATTGCATCTGCTCCCATGATGGGCATAAAGGTGGAACCTGGTTTAAAGTTCGTTGCACCCCCTCTTTGCTGTACCTCCATGTCTGTCAACATCTGTGTATTACTTAAATTGGCAGAATCATTTTCATCTATCTCCCTTCTTAATTCTTCCAGGGATCGCATGCCCCCTAGATCTTTACACAGCATCGTGCTCTCATCTGATTCTCCAGCAGCCGCTGGTTTAGGTAAGGGAGGTTTCAATTTAAAGTATTTATATATATATATGCAAAAAAGAAGGAGAGAACTCTGGGTAAGTCTCAGTTTAGGTTTTCATCCGCGCCATACAATTGATAGTCTGCCTTATGGCGAATTCTTAAGAATCAAACGCGCATGTAGCACTGACCAGGCTTGGATAGAGTCACGAGAAATTGCTAGAAATAGACTGTTAGCCAGGGGCTACAAAAAACATAATCTGGAGGTAGCAATATCCAAAATTAACACAATAGACAGAATAAGTTTGCTACAACCAAAGATTCCGGTTGTAAGTGAACAGACTGTCAGGATATTGGACACACCTGTGTCAACGGACAGTTTCCCACCAGTAGCCTCTTGTAGATTCATCACTACATATAGCAAACAGTCACAAGCAATCAGAAGAATTTTGAATTCCCAGTGGCCCATAGCTCTAACTGATGGTGTATTAAGAAGTACTCTACCCGTTAAACCTGACATCACCTATCGCAAAGCTTATTCAATGAGATGTGATTTAGTTCACAATAGCCCAGAGGTTATGAACAAAGAGTACTGGGTGTCCTCCAAATATGGTTTCTCTAAATGCAGCAGCTGCAGAGCCTGCAAGTTTGGTGTTAACACCAAAACATACCGAGGTGCCTTTGATGATCAGGAAATAAAAATCAAAGGCAATTTTAACTGCAAGACAGAGTTCGCAGTTTATGTTTTATCCTGTACATGCGGACTCCGGTATGTAGGTAGTACGAAGTTACCAGTTCAGGCTCGGATTCTCCAACACCTCAGAGCGACTGTCAATTCTGACCAGTCATATCCAGTGGCAAGACATGTGAAGTCAGCACATGGGGGTAATTTAAATGTCTTGTCTTATTTTGTAATTGACAGTGTGCCAATAAATAGAAGGGGCGGTGATAGGGACAAGTCCCTTAGGAGGTTGGAGTCCAAATATATATTGGAGTTAGACACCAAGAGCCCAAATGGAGAAGTGTGGCTCAATGGTTAGAGCGGCAGACCCTGATGCAGAGGTCTGGCCTGGGACCAGGGTTCAATTCCTGCCTCGGCTGGTCTCGGCGGATCTTGGGCTCATAATTCCCCTGGACCTGATTTCTCGCCTCGGTGCCTACTCTAAGCATGGGTCCCACGCTGCAACTCTGGGCAATAGCTTGCTTAGTCTCCACAACGGCCCCCTACAGCGCTGGGGATGCCTGGTTGCACCCTGGGGATGCCCAGGAGTGGACATTTCATGGGGAAAAGCCAGGAAGGGTTCCCTAGCGGTATGAGTACAGCGCCAGGACACTTAGTAGTATCAGTGCGCTTTACAAATACGTCTATTTCATTTCATTTTCATTTCAAATGGTCTCAATATTTGTGAAGATTTGTATCATTACCTGTGAGACTTATTGTGAAATCTATGATATGATCTGTTTTGAATGCTTTGCATTATTTGAAATATTGATGTATATACATGAAATGAAGTTTATACAAGTACACTTTGATAATATCAGGAAATTGGGATTATTTGCTGGTGGCAGAGCGTGGGGAGATTTGATGTTATCGTGACTCTTTTTAAGGGCTATGCTTTTATCGGATCCTACCAGGCACTCATCAGCAACCTTGATATGTTGTACTGTATATTGACATATTGGTTTTACTGTGTATATATGTGTAGATATATATTTCTTTGATATCAAAATCATGCATTTTGATCTTATGGATCAAATGTGATGTCAGGTTGCGAATAAGCATTAGCCACTTTAGTATGTTGAATCATGCAATGAAGAATATATAAGCTTTGATGGTTATGCTGTCCTATATTGCTGCTAGTTCTTTCCTGTATTAGATTCCCCGGCTGGGGAATCTATTGTATTTTAGATATGCACTTTACACTTTGCACTTTTTGACACTTTAGCACTTTTTTGGATGTTTTAACCAGTGACAATGTATATACAATCTTTTTAAATATTTAGATGGACTGTTATTTAGTGTATATAGCTCGGAGAAGCCACGATATCTATGACTGTGTTTATGGAGTATTTGTACAGATAAAATGTATATTGTTTTAATATCGTTACAGTATACAAAAGTCGGAATCGGATGGTTTGTCTATGAGAAAAATAATGTGAGCATATACAATACTGTATTTGAACAGTAAGAATGTGTGGCCTGTGGCCACAAGCTGAGAGGTCGAAAACACTATGTTTTAAAATCAGTCTGTCTACTATGTTTATCAAAACATACAATATGGTCACATGGTATAGAATTCAGTGCTTTGATTGGTGAATTACCATTTTTTAAGCCAGTGTTGTGTGTAATGGCAAACACTCGTTATTTCCGGTGAACAAGGCGACAGGGTCGCCGAAACGCGTCCGGTCTAGGGCACTACTGCTGCACTTTATGAAGAAAAACAAATAAAGAAAAAAAGATATCAATCTGCTACCTGAGACTGTTGTCCGTTCTTTCTCCGTAAGGGTGCGGCGCTTTGCGGTGTCCTTTGGAGCGGTGGATTATATATATATATATATATATATATATATAAAACCATAGGTTTCAGGCCTTATATAGTTAGAAGTTAGCATTTAAAAAACCATTGAAATTGCTCCAATATAGTTAGTTGTACTAACTATATTTCGCTCACCCGCAATCCACTGCTGATGATATCACATATTACATCATTCATGACATGGTCAGTGACATCACTGATGACATCTCAAATGACATCACTGATGACATCTCATTTGACATCACTGATGACATCACTGATGACATCATCCAGTGACTGTGTGTTTCTGTAAAGTTTAAATATGTTTTACATATTGAAGAATGAGTGGATGTATAAATGTCTGGATGAAGGATTTAGTAGGTGCGTGACTGACTGTATGAGTGAGTGATTAAATGTGTCTTACTAAATGCATGGGTTAGTGACTAAACTGTCTGAATGTGTGCATCAGTGTGTCTGTTGTTGTGTAAGCTGCTGCATGTGTTGATCAGTAGCTATATGAGTGGCTATATGGGTTATTGATTGGTTGGCCAAGTATTTGAATGGGAGACTGAGTGTGTGTGTGGGTGGCTGGGAGGTGTGTGACTCTGTGCATAGATGTGTGAGCAGTTGATTCACTAGGTGTATGGGTTCAAGAGTGCATGTGGAAACAGCTATATGGGCGGTTGACTGTGTGCATGGGTGTGTTGGTGAGTGAATGGATATCTCAGTGCTACATGTCCAAGTAAGTACATATGTAAAACACAGTGCATGTGAGAGTTGGCATATATAAATGACTATACATGAGAGCCAGTGAATGTGCCAGTGGCTGTATGGATCAATGTGTACTTGTATCAGTGATTGTATAAGAGAGTAAGTATGTGTTAGTATATGTTTGAATAAGTAAGGTGTTGTGTGTATAACTGTATAGTTGAGGAAAAGGAAGTGTGATTGATTCTTTGCATGACTGACTAGATGTGTGAGTAACTCCATGGATGAGTGGCAGTGTGTGAGTGTCTGTATAGGTGTATGAGTGCATATGATAGTGTTGTATTGATGAGTGACTGTATGTATGAGTGATTCTATGGGTGAAGGAGTGAATGTGTGTGTAGACCTAGGAATCAGTGAGTGCGTATGTATTAAATCGTGGGGTACGCGCACGGTACGCGTACCGTACGCGTACGGTGCGCCTACCCCGCGATTTTTTTGATTTCTTTTTTTTTGCCCTTGGGGGTCCTTTTGGGGGCCTGCGGCATCGAAACGCGTTGATCAAATGCTTTCCATTGCCCAAATTTAATCTTGAATAAACGAAAATTGTGGCAAATCTAAGGGAGTGCGCCCATTTATCCCTCTTGCTGGAGGGAGAGTGTGATGATATATATATATATATATAAATATATTCACTGAAAAAAGATATTTTTCAGGGGCGTTATAGTTAGTTGGGCATTTCACTCGTACAAAACCATAGAAATTCCCCCGTTATAGTTAGTTCAGCTAACTATAGCTCGCGTGCGTGCAATGCACTGCTGCTGATGTCACATATTACAACACTCATGACATGGTCAGTGACATTACTCATGACATCACTGATGACATCTCAATTGACATCACTGGTGACATTACTGATGACATCATCCAGTGAATGTGTGTTTTTCTGAAAATTAAATATGTTTCATATATGTATATCTCAAGGTCAATGGAAGAATAAATGGGTATATAAGTGTCTAAATGGATGATTGTTTTTTGTAAAATTGATTGTATAACTGACTGAATAAGTGTATCTTAGTGAATACATAGGTTAGTGAGTAATGTTTAAATATGGGAATATCTGTATCAGTCTCTCACTTTGTGTATAAGTGGCTGCATGGATCGGTGAGTAGCTACATGAGTGTCTATATGGGTTATTAGTTGTTATTTGAGTATCATTATGAGTGTCTGAGTGTCTGTATGGTTCGGTGGGGGTATTACTGAGTGCATAGATACATGAATGAGTGACTCATTGTTTGTATGTGTTGACAACAGCATGTGTGCAGGACTGTATAGGTGGATGAGTGTGTGTATGGGAGGGTTAGTGAGTGAATGACTGTCTCAATAGTGTCTTTATGAGTAACTACATATGTTTTAAACTAGTATATGTGAGTATTGGCATATGTGAGAGTGAGAGATTGGAAGAGTTCCTGTATAAATAAGTATGTGTTTCTAAAAGTGATTGTTTAAGAGAGTAAGTATGTGTACGTTTCTGTAGAAGTAAGTGTGGTTGTGTGTGTATAACTGTATGTGCAAGTAAATGGATTTTGCTACTTCGCTTGCATGTATGACTATGTGTGTGAGTAACTTTATGGACGAGTGGTGGTGTGTAACAGGATGTATAGGTGTATGAGTACATATGATGACTGAGTACATGTATGAGTGACTGTATATGGTTGTTGGTGAATGAGTGGATGTGTGTGTAGATGTTGGAATTACTGAATAGGTGTGTTGTAACTGGTATTGGTATGTCCATTGTTTTGAAAATGTTAATTTCTATTTTTGAGTGTGTGTATCAAAGGTGATATTAAGGTGAGAGGAAGTCTGACACTCTATCACGAGGATGATGTCATCACTGACCCCAGGACACCCCCACACCGCACGGCCCACCAGCCGAAGGCGCGTCTCTGCCCCAGCGCCACAGGTCCGTCCCTGACCTCGGTGACCCCTCGCTGCTGCTCGTTCTTTTTTCTCCCGCTTTTTGCCCTTCTGTGCCCTCGTTTTTGACTGTATTGCATTGTATTTACTGTATTAGTCCTTCTCTTCTGCCAGTAGGTTTTGTTGCACTTCTTTGGTTTACTGTACCCCTGGTGTGATCCCCCTCCGCTCCCCGCTTCCCGCCGCTGCTCCCTCGCGGCCCGCCCCCTTTTCTTTCTGTTCCCCCATTGGCCGCCCCGCTCCCGCCTCCCAGCTGCTCCTCCCTTCCACTTCACCTTAAATGAAGCCTGCGCGGCGCAGGCGAGTGTGACCTGACCCCAGGACACCCCCATGCCGCACGGCCCACCAGCCGAAGGCGCGTCTTTGCCCCAGCGTCACAGGTCCGTCCCTGACCTCGGTGCCCCCTCGCTGCTGCTCATTCTTTTTTCTCCGGCTTTTTGCCCTTCTGTGCCCTCGTTTTTTACTGTATTGCATTGTATTTACTGTATTAGTCCTTCTCTTCTGCCAGTAGGTTTTGTTGCGCTTCTTTGGTTTACTGTACCCCTGGTGTGACCCCCCTCCGCTCCCCGCTTCCCGCCGCTGCTCCCTCGCGGCCCCGCCCCTTTTCTTTCTTTTCCCCATTTGGCCGCCCCTCTCCCGCCTCCCAGCTGCTCCTCCTTCCCACTTCGCCTTAAACGGAGCCCGCGCGTACGCGCAGCGGTCACACGCAGTGGGTGTGCCGATTGTGCGAAGAAGGCGTGCCAAAGGCAAGCCCGTCTACGCCCGTCCGCGCCTGGACCGCGCCCAGTGCCAGGATCCCTGGTCCCCGACGATGCCAGCGCACCCGACGGACCTACGACGCCGCCAACCTCCACGCACTCAACGCCGGCCGAAACGCCACCTGCTACCAAGTCACCTGAGGCACACACACAGACCCTTCACCTGCCAAGTCTGCCGATTCACCTGTCTCCGAACCTGCACCGCACCCGCCAAACCGAGCACCAGCAACAACCACCTGTTATGGCCCATCGATATGTTCCCCCCGTCTTGTTCTTCCCCAATGGCTGAGAACTTGGGGGTCAAGATGGACAAGGGGCTAACGATGAAAGCCCAGATCCTGGGGTGACTGGCACCTGCTTCGGCCTGCTAAAGATGCTGCGGAGGTTTCTACCTCTGCTGTCTGAGGAACACAGGAAGCTGACCGTGCAGGCTCTGGTCGGGTCCAGGTTGGATTACGCTAACGTTCTTTACCTGGGCCTACCAGAGTACCTGCTGCAGCGGCTTCAAGTCGCGCAGAACGTGGCGGCCCGGGCCATCTTCGGTCTAAATAGACGTGCCAGCGCCTCTGGTCTATTGCTGACGCTGCATTGGCTACGCATCCGCAAACGGATCGCCTTTAAGGCAATGACTTTGGCCTATAAGGCTCTCCATGCGGTGGGAGCAAAATACCTCCAAAACAGACTGACCTTCTACCAGCCGGCTCGCTTGTTGAGGTCAGAATCTTTATTCCTGGCGGCTCTCCCGCGAGTGAAGAGAGCGCGCCTGGGCGGCCGCTCCTTCGGTTTGCTGGCTCCACAGATGTGGAATTCGCTTCCGCTCTCACTCCGGGGGGCCACCAGTCTTCTTGCCTTTAGGAGAGGTCTTAAAACCTGGCTGTTTATGCAGTAGGCCTCTCAGTAGCCCTTCTTACCGTATTTGGCTTGCTTTCTCATTTTAATTGTGTTGTGTTATGGTGAAGCAGCTTTCCTTACCTAAAGCGCCGGGACACTCTTTTTGAGTAGCCGTTGCGCTATACAAAAGACAAAATAACATAACATAACATAACACCTCAAGTGCATCCTGCTCAACACCCGCTCCGTCCACAGGCATGCCGTGGAACTCTGGAACCTCCTCGACACAACATCACCAGACGTCGCCTTCCTCACAGAAACCTGGATGAACGCCTCCTCAGCCCCCGACATCGCCATAGGCATCCCAGACGGCTACAAGACCACCCGGAGGGACCACATCAACCAAACCGGAGGAGGCATCGCCATCGTCCACAGAAACACCATCCGCATCACGACCAACTCCGACGACACCCTCACCGCAGCCGAGCACCTTCACTTCCAGATCCACACCGACCCCAAGACCACCCTCAGAGGCACCCTCATCTACAGACCCCCAGGACCATGCAATCAATTCAGCGAAGCCATCGCAGACTTTGTCAACGCCCTCACCTCCTCAGACTACATCCTCCTAGGGGACCTCAATTTCCACCTGGAGAACAACAAGGACTACAACACCGCCGCCCTGCTGGACAACCTCGCCAACCTCGGACTCAAGCAACTGGTGAACACCCCCACCCACTACGCCGGCCACAAGCTTGACCCTGTCTTCTCCTCCAGCAAGCACATCTCCTTCAGCCACTCCACCGGACTACACTGGACAGACCACAGCTGCGTCCACTTCAACTTCAGGAGAACCACGACCCACCACCGCCCGCAACAAGTTCCCCTCAGAAGCTGGAGCAAGATCACCGCCGACCAGCTCACCACCACCCTCAGCCAGAACCCACCCACCAACATGACGGACCCCGACGAAGCAGCCCGCAACCTCACAAGGTGGCTCACCGACTGCGCCGACGAACTCGCACCACTGAAGAACCCTCCCAGCAGACCCAGCAGCAGGAAAGCCTCATGGTTTACCACCGACCTCAAAATCTCCAAGAAAACCTGCCGCATCCTCGAGAAAGCCTGGCGCCACGACCAGACAACAGAAAACATGACAGCCCTCAAGAACGCCACCCTTAAACACCACCAGCTGAACCGCACCACCAAGAAGACAGCATTCAAAGAAAGACTGGACAACAACACCCACAACAGCAAGGAGCTCTTCAGCATCGTCAAAGAGCTCTCAAATCCCAGCGCCTGCAACACCGACATCACTCCCTCGCAAGACCTCTGCGACTCTCTCGCCTTGTTCTTCCACCGCCAGATCGCCGACATTCACAACAGCTTCGGCGCACAAACCACGCACCCAACCGCCGAACCAGCGCCCCCAACCACCACCCTCTGCAACTGGACCCCGGTCAGCACCAAAGATACCACCCGCACGATGAACACCATCCACTCCGGCTCCCCTACCGACCCATGCCCACACCACATCTTCAACAAAGCCAACTCCATCATCGCACCCCAACTCCGGAACATCATCAACAGCTCCTTCGCATCCGCCACCTTCCCGGAGAGCTGGAAACACGCCGAGCTGAGCGCCCTCCTCAAGAAACCCACCGCGGACCCCAAGGACCTGAAGAACTTCCGCCCCATCTCGCTCCTCCCCTTTCCAGCCAAAGTCATCGAAAAGACCGTCAACAGACAACTCTCCGCCTTCCTTGAGACCAACGGATCCCTTGACCCCCCACAGTCCGGCTTCTGAGCAAACCACAGCACCGAGACCGCCCTCATCACAGCCACCGATGACATCAGGTCCCTGCTCGACAACGGGGAAAGGGCTGCCCTCATCCTCCTGGACCTCTCAGCAGCCTTCGACACCGTATGCCACCGCACCCTGATACAGTGCCTCAGCAACACCGGAATCCAAGGAGCGGCCCTGAAGTGGATCATCTCATTCCTCGCCGGAAGAACCCAGAGAGTCCGCCTCCTCCCGTTCCGGTCCGCGGCCACCGAAGTCATCTGCGGCGTCCCGCAAGGATCCTCACTCGCGTCCAACCCTCTTCAACGTCTAAATGAGCCCTCTCGCAGCCATCGCCCGCCGACACAACCTCAACATCATCTCCTACGCCGACGACACCCAGCTGATCCTCTCCCTCACCAACGACCCCACCACCACCAAAGCCAACCTCCAGGAAGGAATGAGAGACGTCGCAGAATGGATAAAGATCAGCCGCCTGAAACTGAACTCAGACAAGACGGAAGTCCTCATCCTCGGACCATCTCCCTCCGCGTGGGATGACTCCTGGTGGCCCCCTGCCCTGGGCAGCGCACCCAAACCAACGGACCACGCACGCAACCTGGGCTTCATCCTGGACTCCTCCCTCACGATGACCAAGCAAGTGAACGCAGTCTCATCATCCTGCTTCAACACCCTGCGCATGCTCCTAAAGATCTTCCGATGGATCCCCACAGAAACCAGAAAGACGGTCACCCAGGCCCTCGTCACCAGCCGCCTGGACTACGGGAACACCCTCTACGCTGGAACCACAGCCAAACTCCAGAAAAGGCTCCAGCGCATTCAGAACGCCTCAGCATGACTCATCCTGGACATCCCTCGCCGCAGCCACATCTCTGCCCACCTGAGAGACCGAAAATGGCTCCCCGTCAACAAGAGGATCACGTTCAGACTCCTCACCCACGCACAGAAGGCTCTCCACGACATGGGCCCGAAGTACCTCAACAGCCGCCTCACCTTCTACACACACACCCACCCGCCAGCTCCGATCCGCTAGCCTCGCCCTTGCCTCCGTCCCACGAATTCGGAAATCCACCGTTGGAGGAAGATCCTTCTCCTACCTGGCAGCCAAGACATGGAATTCCCTCCCCACTCACTTACGGCTGACCCTGGATCACCTCTCCTTCAGGAAAGAACTCAAGACCTGGCTGTTCGAGCAATAGCGACTCTCCCCCCCCCCCTCAGCGCCTTGAGACCCTTACGGGTGAGTAGCGCGCTATACAAATTCTTATGATTGATTGATTGATTGATTGATTGATGAGTGATGTCACTGACCATGTCATGAGTGATGTAATAGGTGACATCATCAGCAGTGCATTGCGGGCGCATGAGTTATAGTTAGCTGAACTGACTATAACGGGGGAATTTCTATGGTTTTGTACGAGTGAAATGTCCAACTAACTATAACGCCCCTGAAACCTATGGTTTTTTCAGTGAATTTCTAAGATTTTTTTAAATGCTAAATTCTAACTATAACGTGCCTGCAACCTATGGTTTTTTCAGTGAATTTCTAAGATTTATTTTTAAATGGTAATTTCTAACTATAACGTGCCTGAAACCTATGGTTTTTTCTGTGAATTTCAAAGGATTTTTAAATGCTAATTTCAACCTATAACGTGCCTGAAACCTATGGGTTTTTAAGTGAACTTCTAAGGTTTTTTAAATGCTAGTTTCTAACTATGTGTACAGAGGTAGGACATGTGAAGAAAGAAGAAAAAACACACAGAAAGAAGCAAAAGAAATGCAGAAAGAAGCACCAGAAGTCCCCAAAGACGAAGAAAAGTGCAGGATGAAGCAAGACGTGCAGAAAGAACAAACAGAGGAGCATAAAGAGGCCTTGTTGCAAAATCATCCTGTACCCTCAACTTTTTCAGATGGGTACAGGTGGTAACTGACTCGGACTAACCAGGCCTAGAGCTAGTGCTATGCTAAAAGACAATGAATACACCTACATACACACTAGGGAACACTATGTGTTGGGGTGCCCCTGTGATTAGCATGACCTCCTCTGTAAGGCCCAAGTACCCGCTCCCTTCACCACAGACTTCTGGCCACTGGAGGGAGCCCACGAGTTGTGTTGGAGCCAGGAAACGCCATTCACAGAGAACGCCTCACCGAAGTGCTGCTTTCGCTCCTGCTCCTGCTCGCTCCTTACACTCCATCATCGTACCTTCGTATCCAGAAAGGAACAGCGGAGCACACGGACCATACAGGGCACAAGCGGCTCGGGTGCCAGGGACTCACTGGATTCGACGGACAGCCCTCTGTTGGTCTGCTGGGTGCTTCACATTCATACCACGGCAGGTACACGGAAAGAGTGTGGGAGGAGCAGGCAACGTGGGCAGGCGCGGGCGTGAGCAGGTGCGAGAGCTGCCTGGGCTGGGCTGAGTTTTGAGGCTGAGTCTTGAGGCTGAGCGTTGAGATAACAGCACCCCTCTGCCTCCGCCTGTGCCTGCTAGTGCTGCCTCCGCCTGCGCCAGTGCTGGTGCGAGCCTGCTCTTCGTAACCTGTAACCTGGGACTCTGCAAGAATTGAAAAGGGGGTCGTTTGGAGTCCTGTTAGACTGCTGCTGCCGGTGAAAACTGCCTGTGAAAACAGCACTGCCAAGCAGGGGGGGGGGGAGCCTGTTCATTTTTTGCCTTTGACCTACCCCAGGATCAGACCACAGATTACGGACTACGGACTGCATCTGCGTGACCAAAACTACATCTGAAGAGGTAGGGGGTTTCGTCTTCCATATATATATCTCCTACCTCTGGGTTATTGGGTTAATAGGGTTATTGGGTTAATAGGTCAACGGTTGGTGGGGCGAGGCGAAAAAAAATTCACATCCATAGGCCATAGCCTCTACCCAGGAGAACTCAGGAAAGGACACGATTAAATTGTGACTAGACTGGAACTTTTGGGGTTCCGGATAATATTCAACACATCACTCAGGCTCTGTGGATTTGTGGATTTGAATACGCTCCAACCCTAACCCGCCCTTAACCCGCCCTTACTCCGCCCTTACTCCAGTGCTGCCCCCTGACGGCAGCTGCTCCTGGTTCTGTTAAACCTGTCATGTGGATCAGCAAGCGGTAGGGTTCCAGAGCCCTAAAAGGAGTAGACAGGCTTGGGTCGCACAGAGAAGTTTGGAATTCTTATGGTCTAGACTCGTGTCTCTATAAGAGGGGAGTATAAAGTCTGTGCTAGTGTACTATAACGTACCAAAATCGTACCTACAAGGAGCAAAAGCAAATATATAAACCTAAGGCACAGTCCTAGACATGAGATCAGGAAAGGTAAGGACTGTGGGAACAGCAACTAAACGCACAAAAAAACTGCAGCAATCAAATGTAGCAAAAAAACTAAAAATAAACACTACAGGTCAGAACCAATCTCTTATTTCCCCGATTGCGCGGATGTTCGAGAAATCTGGTAAATTACCAGACAAATTCCAATTTTTGAAAGATCCAGCGGGTGGTATGATGTCAATGATAATGGAAACAAACAAGGATAAATTACAAACACCCATGAAACCTATTAATACTAATACTAATACTAACACTGAGGCCTTAAATCAGTCACAAAACAACAAAGGAATTAAAGAGCTGGACCAAATAGAATATATCTGGAATGAAAATCAATCTATGGTCCTAGAAACACAAACTGGAGCCCAACAGCCGTGGAAAACTCAGGAAGAACCCACAAAAGATATGAGAAATTGCTATATAGCAACGACGGAAGAAACTAATATGTCTGTAACGTCTAACCTGGATGCCATCACCGCAAACAAATTGCTGTTGCAATCAAAGGAATCCAACCAACAAGACTGCCAAGAAAGGACTGAGCAAGCAGGGCAAACAACACAAAGGATCCCTTTTGAAGTCAATGTTGAGATAATTAAAATGTCGAACACAAGCCCTGAGGAAACTGAAATAAATACAGATCACCATCAGGAACCCCAAAGGAGCACTCAGACTAATAACATACCCAAGGAACCGGCTGACAACGGTGGTAAGACGGTTGAAACTAGGGAGCAAACTATAGACTCCGTGGAAGCTGAGCAATCCAAGTATGAAACACTAGAAATAGGAGCTAAACATCAGGGTGGAGTCAAACCATGGGATATATTCTACCAAACATCAACCCTTACGCTGGAAGCCCTTCACTACCAATCAAATAAAATGGATATACAAATTGACCTTCTAAAAATGATGGCAAACAACGTGGCTGGGATTGACAACAAACTGGCCCAATTAAATGATCTGATAATCAGAGCACAAAGAGATAATGAAAAAACATCTTCTGACTGCATTTATGTGCCTATCATGGATAAGCTATCAGCCCTACCTGCAGTACTAACAAGCATAATAGATGACGCTAAAAGAACCATCCATCATAGTAAGGATAACTCTAAAACAAACATCGCCAGTAGGATGGGAATGGAAAAAATTACACCTGGGGTTGGCACGGACAACTCTAATCCCACAGAATCACAACATCTAATAAGACAATCTGATGATACAGTTAACTTACATATCTCACAGGCAAAGGATCAACTGGAAAATGAAATCCTATGTGAAACTACGTGTACAGTCTCCAAAAACGACCAAAATCTGAATGACACTGAGTCAGATGGCTTCTCTATGATGACAAAACGCCAAAAGAAAAAGCTGCGCAAAGCAAGAAAAAAAGAGAAACCGAAGCTGATTATCACAAGTAAACCATCTGAGGAACTCAAATTACCTAGCTCCGGATCTAACAACTTCTTCCCTATCTTCGGAAAAAACCCACTAAACGACCGTGGTTCAATAAAATCTGACAAATTAAATGAATCACAAATTCCGGTATAGAAAGAAAATAGAGTAGTGGAAGTACGAGTAAAAAGCAATATGCCAGAGAGTCTGCAAATGGAACCTAACCAGGATGAAAACCAAACTAAAAAAGAAAGAGATCAAATTACTTATAACCCTGATACAACGAATGGAATCATCTCTATTAACGAGACGGAAACAATGATTCCTCATCTCAAGGCAGGTATGAAGGAAGATACAAAAAAAGACATCGTCCTGATAGAGAGAAGGGCAGTAAATAGCCTTGATATAACATCCGAACGTGATTATTTGCAGATTAAAAGCATGGATGGGAATAAAACAGTAAGTTATACAACGAAACAAACTAAGATAAAGGAGGCTGCAAATCAACACACTACTGAAATTAGTGAGAAACTTAAATTTACACCAGAATTCCGCTCTAGAGGTAGACACGACATTCTTAATCGAGGGAATTTACTGCGACTTTTTAAATGCATACCTTCACTCAATAACATTGCAACTAAAGATATTATATCTGTACAATTTATGGAGGATGACCAGAGTAGCCAGACCCCAACCTTAATCTCACTATCGTCAACATTCATAGCTGACCAGATAATGAAGGAGCATAAGATATTTAAATCCTGGGGCATAATACTCACCAAACAAATCCCAGAGGTTTACCCTACCCCTTTTATAGAAGCTGATACTCCACTGGATCAAAAAAAGGTAGGGACAAAGACTGTATCAGTCCTAAAAAATGCACTTGGTAGATCACCAGAAAAAAATGAATGTCACACCTTGCAAAAAGAGGTAGAAAGAAACACAGAAATAAATGAAAAATGGATTAACTTGGCACTCCATAGTAACCAGACACAATGATACAGTAGTCAACTACAAATAGGAGCTAACAGCATAAACAAAGAAATAATAAGTCTATGTTCATGGAACATTAACGGTTTGAGGGGGAAAATTAACAACGCATATATAGACTCGATAGTGGGAAACCCTGATATCGTAGTGCTGCAGGAAACATGGGAATCTAACCCATTATGCTACATGGTTATGCAGGTTACTATGAAAACGCAAAAAAAGACCAAAAGTTTGGGCGAGCCAGTGGGGGGCAGGCTATATTCATTTCTAATGCGTTGCACACTGACCATGAGCTAGTGGAAATAGATGAGTCGAACATTCTGATGGTCAAACTTATAAAATAAATAATCAAAAACCTAGAACAATATATTTGATTACTGTTTATATATTGCCCACTAATAAGAGTAGGGAGAAAACATGTGGAACGCTGAACAATGTACTAATTAACAGAATGCTCGAGGACCCAATAGCAGATTTTCTGATTACCTGGGACTTTAACCTCAATTTAATGTCTCAACACTTAAGAGATGAAGCCACGCAACTGCAAAACCATCAATGGTTAATACGTGAGCAGGATCTAGGGACTGATAATAACTCCAATAAAAACAAAATGGGTCAGAAATTTGTAAAGGATATGGAAGCTATGGGTCTTCGAATACTTAACGGCAGACTAAAAACGGATGTTCCACCAAAATACAGTTATTTTGGGCACAAGACAAAATCCAGGATTGATTACACCATGACAACCCTATATCTGTTCCAAAGCATCATCTCATACCAACTAACGAAAGTAAACGCGAGTGATCATGCCCAGCAGGCAATACTAATGGATATTGGAATAACTATGAAAAAGACCTATCAGACGGTCCAAGGGCATTGCGGTACTACTAACTATAAAAAATTGATTTGGAATTTAGGTAATAAAGATGAAATTAATGAGCAAGTGGAGAAGTTCGCGGAAAAATGCATGAAAGATACTGCAACAAAAACAGCAATTGAACAATGGGAAAACCTGACTGGGATGTTGACTACATCACAAGGGCAAATAGGAAAAAAAAGGTCTAAATATGGGAATGTCCAGAAGAAGGAAAACAAAGCTTATTTAAACCTCCCACATACAATAAGATCACTGAAGAAAGAACGAAATAGGATTATCAGACTAAGCAAAAAACCGTATCTAAAAACGGAAAATCTTGGAAATCTAAAGTTACTAAACCAGAACTTGAAGAAACTAATATGGAGCGAGAAAAACAAAGCGAAACAAGCTATTTGGGCAAAAATATTCCACGCCAGTAAACTGAAGAACTCAAGAGACTTTTGGTACATTATTAATGGCCTTGCTAGACCCAACAAGCAAGTAGTCTCATCTCCCTTAACTGAGCAGGAATGGGTCAAGTTCCTAAGGAGACATCTGAATCAAGAACTTATACACACTTCCTCAATGGAAATGCAACTGGGGCGTAAAACTGACAATGTGAATGACTTTATCTACCAAGATAGTGATACGGATATGCAATTTCCCATAGAAATAGAAGAGCTAATTAAACTTATAAAACGACAGAAGAATGGCGCCCCAGGACCAAATGGAATTCCATTTGCACTTTTGAAAGAAAATCCGGATCTATGGGCAACAATCCTACAGAAGTTGTACTTAGAAGTTGTGATGACTGGTAGGGTACCTAAGTCATGGCGTGGATCCCTAATAACTCCAATATTTAAAAAAGGAAATTGGGCACTGCCGGAAAATTACAGGCTGATAACATTGCAAGACTCGGATGCCAAGCTATTTGCCAGACTAATACTAACTAAACTAACTGACTGGGTGACGGAAGAAAAAAGAATGCCTTTAAATCAAACAGGCTTTATTCAAGGACTAGGAACGACTACTAACAAAATGATTCTCGCCTTACTTATGAACAAATCGCTTAGAATAAATCGACCTTTATATCTTTGCTTTATAGATTTCAAATCGGCATTTGACTGCGTAAATCGAAAATTACTCTGGGACAAACTAGAAAAAATGAAAATTCCAGCTCCATTGCTCAAGCTAGTTCGCCTCCTATACTCAGAGACATGGGTGAGGGTGAGGATGGGTGACGGGCACACACTATCTACTGAGATCCCAGCAAATGAAGGATTGAAGCAGGGTTGTGTTTTAGCCCCCCTTCTTTTTAATTTGTTTCTTGCTGACCTACCAGGATTATTGGACAATGAAAATGCCCATCCGCCGAAATTAGCTGATAGATGGCTCACAAGTTTGATGTATGCCGACGATGTCATACTTATGAGTCACACAAAAGTGGGCCTTCAGCGATTAATGAAAAGGACCTATACCTACTCAAAAGAGAATGGAATGGTTATAAACGAGAACAAAACTAAGATTATGGTAGTTGCTAAAAACGCAAAGATAAAACAAAAAAGTAAATGGTTCATGGATAAAATCGAGCTTGAAAAAGTTGAGGTTTACAAATACCTGGGGGTACTATTCGATGCAAAGGGCAATTACCATCTTCAAAAAGCTGATGCTAATAGGAAAGCAAACACACTAATTGCTGCATTTAGAACTGTGCAAAAGTCTCTCCCTAGCCTGACCTATGGTCCTCTTCTGAGCATTGTTGGTGCAAAACTCCTACCCACTATTACATATGGGAGTGAAGCACTTATGGGTAAAGATAGTGATACTTTGAATAAAATTATGACCAGAGTATACCAAGCGCTTTTCCATCTCCCAGTGAACGCTTTCCCAGCACAAGTAAGGATGGAGTTCGGCCTAACAAATCAACACGTTACAAGGTAAGGCCACTTTATTAAAGTTTGGAACCAAATAAAAAGTGACCATCAAAATGAGATATCTTTGCTCTTATGGAGAGAAATTAAGAAGGACACTAACTCTAGTGCAGCTCTCTACCTTAGAGATGCGATTAATGAATTTGGGGTTATGCCGATATGGGAAATGAACATAACCAAGTCTTCATTTAAGAAAATCATTAATAAAGCTGTAGGCCACCTATCCATTTTAAAGGACAAGGCTACACTCACCAACAGAAAACATGCCTGGACGGTGCTAAATGGCTATAAAAAGAAGAAGATACAACAATATCTGAAAACCCCGTGGACGGAAAAAATTAAGCAGGTGCTTATTAAAGCGAGATTTGGATCCCTGCCAGGCCGATGTCATCTTCCGCCATGGGAATTTCAAGAAACTCAAACGAAATGTAGATTATGTAACATGGGCGAAGAAGACATTCAACATCTTTTGTGTATCTGCCCTGCACTCCTGCAAGAGAGAAAATCAATGCTCAAGTTTCCTTTAAAATCACGAGGCATACGGACATGCAGGCAGGCAGTGATTAAGTGTATGGACCCAAACGATATTGCTCTTAACGCATTCTTCGTAAAGTTCCTGCTGCTGGTTAAAAGGAAACTAGAAGACGTTACTACTGTAAAACTTAATTGTCTGTAAAGGTCCTGCAATGATAATTTTAGGCGATTTTATGCTGTAACATATATTTTTAAAAGTCTTTTTTATATGCGCTATGTTGTAAGATTTTAAATAATCATCACAATAAAATACTTTATACACTGTGCAAACATGCTTCATGGTGCGTTTTACGTTGGGGGATTAAGTCCCCTTGAATCCTGAGAGTCCCTGGGGTCCAACTAGCCCACGAGGTACCTCCAGTTAGCGCCACAGAGCTGCGTTGCAGAGAGGTGTAAAATGGGGTGTGGCCTCTGAACACCTCTCTGCAACGCAGCTCCCTGGCGCATACTGGAGTTACCTGGTGGGCTGGTTGGCCCCCAGTGACCCCCAGTATTCAAGGGGAATTACTTCCCCATCTTACAACGCACCAGGGGGCTCCTTTGTAGAGTGCTGCTGAGAGGGGGCAGAGCCTCCGGCACGATCCCGAGATTTTTTTAATTTTCTTTTTTTTGGAAGGGGGTCTTTTGGGCCCCCCCTCTATTTTTACTTTTTTTGGGCCCTGAGGACCCCATCCCCTAGGGCCTGACCCCCATTAAAAAATATAAATATATATCCTAACGGGGAGGGGGACCCGTGGGCCCCCCTCCCGTGGCCAATTCCGGGCCCCGGGACCACATCCCCCAGTGCATGGCCGAATTCTTTTTTTATATTTATGGAGGGGAAGCTGCGTTGCCCCCCTTCTCAGGCCATTTATGGCCCCAGGGACCCCATCCACCGGGGCCGGCCTGTGCGTGATTTTTAAATTAAAAAAATATATATTATTGGGGAGGGGGGCCGCATGGACCCCTCCCTGGCCACTTCTGGCCCCGGGGACCCCATCCCCTGGTGCCTGGTCACCACGTTGGGGACCGTGGGGGGAGCCCCAATTCCTCCCAGGTTCCTGTCGGCTCCCCGCGTCCTGCGGGAGCCGGCATTGCTTTTCCACACGGGGAGCTGCTGACATGCAGCTCCCCGTCTGGAAAATCTATCTGGTTTGGATTTTGGAAGAGAGAGCAGGTTTCCTGCTCTCTCTTCCAAAACCCAAACCAAGTTTGCTATGACAGGGCAGGAGCAGCCCGGCTCCCGCCCTGCCATAGCAAACTGCAGTGTCCTGGGGGTGGGCACCCCGGGACACTACAGGAGCCGGCCCTGGGGGGTGGCTGTCCCCAGGGGCATCACTGGCTCCAGGAGGGGGGCCACTTGGCCCCCCTCTAAACATCTACACAGGCGTGGGGGATGGTGGTCCCCAGTGCTCGGGGGTCCACCTAATTCCACCGAATACAGACCCCCGAATTTGAATAATTAGTGCCCCAGGGAGGTGGTGGCGGTCCTCGGGGCGTGTGGGGGGCTTGAGCCCCCCCAAACAAGTTGTTTTTTAAAATAAATAGAAGCCCCGGGGTTGGCGGTCCTCAGGACTGCAAGGGGGGCATGTGCCCCCCGCAAATATTTTTTAAAAGCCCCAAGGGTGGCGGTATCCGGGGCATGGGGGGGCCTTGGAGGCCCCCATAGATTAAAAAAGAAGCCCCAGGGGTGGCGGTCCCCGGGACTGCGGGGGGCTGCAAGCCCCCCGCAACTCAATTATCTTGCCCCGGGGAGGTGGCAGTCCTTGGGGCAGAGTGGGGAGGGGTTGGGACCCCCCACACTTTTTTTTCGCTTCCTCCGGGACCTGGCCCACCTGGGGGATGAATATTAACAAAGCGCGGGAGCCCACGCTTCGTTTTTTTAATTTTCTCGGCCGTATCGCGGATCCTCCGCAGATTTTGCCATTTTTAAAAAAAATGTTTTTATTGGCCCTGGGCGTCATTGTGGGACCCATTGAGCAGGTCTGGGGGGTCAGGGTGTTTCTACCTTGCCCCCTTTTCTTGTTTTATGCCTTTGTTTTTCTATTTTCTTGTGCCTCGGTTACTGAGGCACAAGATGGCTGCCACCACTTCCTGATTTGGAGTGTTGACAACCAATTAGAATGCAGATCGTGATCGGCAGGGTTCGCGGATCCTCCGTGCCTCTATATATCGATTTATTTATTTTTTTTCTCAGCAACTACTGAACGGATTTACACCATTGTAAAAAAAGAGTGCTTTCTAAACCAAGCACTACCATTTTGCTTAATTTTGTGTAATTCCGTTCAACAGTTCGAGCATAGCGTGTTTAAAATTTCCTATGGGAAATTGATTTTTTTATCTCTTTTTCTTGAATTTCTCAGGAACTACTGAATGGATTTACACCATTTAACAAGAAGAGTTCCTTCTGAAACAAGGGCTACCTTTTTTGCCAAATTTGGTGTAATTCCGTTCAGCAGTTCGGGCTGTAGCCTTGTCTAAAGTTTCCTATGGGAATTAACATTGAGAAAACACGTTTTGGGACCCTCCTTTTTTCTTGGCTCCTGCTTGCCGAATCACCCCGAAACTTCCAAGATAGGAGCTGACTGGAGCGCCCCACTAGTTTAAAAAATTTGGCGAAGATTCATCAACCGGTGCCAAAGTTATTGGGAAAAGAAAAATCGCTTTTTGAATAGAAACAAGGTCCTAACTATAACTACCTACTGGCGACTGCCAGTAGGTTAAAAAAATTTCTTTTTATTTATACATATATATATATGTAAGTCATCCCTACGGCAGGTCTTTCGAGTCCTAAGGCAGGGTGCTGTATATATAAAAGTAGATTGTGTACTTTTACATGACTTAATATTTTTTTTTTAAATGGTAGCGCCGTTGGCGAGTACAGTGTTACATGCTGACAGTTCAGCTGCGCTACCTTCTGATTGGGACTACTAAAGTTGATACTTCAAGATATCAGAATAATTGTTACATTAAACCTGACTTGATGCCCAAGTCAATTTACTGTGACTTTTTAGGAAACATAAATTTTACAAAGTTGCCACCCTGTTACTCAACTCTTCATGTGACCTCTCCTGGGGAGAAATGTGAATGACTCTTTTGAGTGCAAAAAATAGAGGACTGTTGCTGAAAGAAGTGTCACCTCTTCCTGGCAGTAAGCCACAGGGGGTGCGAGCCCAAAAGGCGAGCTTCAAAGGGGAAGCTACCTTTGAAAGGCAAATGGTGGGCACACACAAGAGGGGCTGTTCTTTTGATGAAGTAGACGGGTTGGCATCAGAGACAGAAAGCGAGGACCATTTTCTAAACCACTTTTTCAATGGGAGTGTAGCCCTTAGGTAGCCATACCTCTAGGGGAGGCTATCAAGCGCCACACACCTAAAGAGGGGTTCTGCCACCTTGGAAGTGGACAGAATAGTGCACTCTGGGATAGATAGATGTCTCACTTCACAGGAACTTCTCTTCAGTTGAGAAAGTTCATACTAGCACATTGGCTAGTGACCACCACATCTACGAAGGGCATGTTCTGGGCATAAAAATCGCACCCAGACCTCAGGTTGTATCTGGACTGGCGAGAGGATAAAAAAATAACTGTCCTGCTGTTCCGTAGGCCTGGAAAGAGAGGCTACACAAATTGTTGAACTTCAGTGAACTGCACCTGCTGTTCCTTGGGCTAGCAAAGAGAAGACTGTGACTGTGGTGCTAGACTCATGGAAAAGTTGCTACCGATCCCCAGACAGAAGAGGTGAATTTTAAGAGTCATGTGGCTGACTCCCTATTACACCACCAGGGCCACAAAAGCAAAAGAAGCTAGTTCTGGCTAGTCAGTAGCCACAATCGCCTGATAGCCACTGACCCCCGAAGTGCAGCCTGGACAACCAAGTTCTGATGCTGCAAAGTTTCATCAGAGTCTGCCAGACCAAGGAGAGTCATTGTATTGCAGTTAGGTTGGCCAAGAAGGACACTAGTTGTCATCCAAAAGAACCACTGGTTTTGCTGCGATCAGTGACCTTTAGTCACTTGGCAAACATACTTTTTCTGGACTACTTTTTCTGGACTTCGATGTATATTGACCCCTTTAGCCAAAGTTGCCCCTCCTGGACTGAGGACTGAGGAGTAGAACAAGGAAGACCCTGTCTTCTTCACAGCATCCCCTTCATCTTATAGAAGCTTCAGCATCTAATATCCCTTGCACCAGGACCACTCAATTGAAGTCCATGTTGGTGTGCCCGTAGAACATGGAGCTGGACTTTAGACTGCTTGGTACCAAGGTAAGTGTCCTACTTCTCCTAATTGGTCCTCCTGGACTTCCCCCTGTAGGATTTAGTTGCCCAATGTGGGCCAGAGTATCTGAACAAAACTCTTTGAATGTTTTACAAAGTTTCCAAACTTTGCGTTTACCCGTGTTTGTTTGCATTTCTGAGTGAATAGCTGACATTTACATTTTACCTAAAATCTGTATCTCTGGAACCCTCCAGTGGATTCTAGTCATTTTGGTGTCTGAAAATTCATAAAAATAAGATCTATTTGAATAAATTGGTGTTGGATTTTTTTTGTATCGTGTGAAATTCTTAGTTTGTTGTTTTGTTACTTCTGTATGCTTTAAACATGCTTTCTTGTTTAAGCCTGACTGCTTGAAGTCACAGAGCTAAGGTTTGACAAGCAATCTTGATGTGGTATAAGTTTGTTTCATGAGTGTTTTCCATGGTGAGGTCACTCAACCACACCATAACACCACCACAAATCCTCTCAGTGGGCCCCTGACAATTACAATCAGTGAATCCTTTAAGTTTGTACTCCCTTTTTGTGGTGACCAGCCTAAAGTACTTTTCTGTAATCTAATCTGCACATTAATAATGCCTGCCCTGTGCAAAACAGGCCTAAGGCTGGTATGCACTGGAAAAGATGAAGTCCAAAATTGCTCAAAGTGCACTTTTCAATTGGGTAGAAAGGCTGATGGATTTGCACTCCCAGTTGGTGCTTGAGCTCTGATCTTTTGGCGATACACTCAACACTTTCGGAAGGCATTTGAGCGAGATAAGAAGAGAAGCAGAATCTTTGTTTTTGTTTACTTTTTTTGCATTCGTATTCATGTAATGCTGCCACATTCAGCCCTCTGGTGCATCAAAAAAGACCGAATATGCTGTTCTGAGGTGAAGCTGTCTGTGGCAGCATATTGATAGCTGTTACTTTTCTGTTTTGATTATGATTCGAGAGCCTGTACATAAAGGTTAGAAAGCAGATGGGTGAGGATTGATCCTTGAGGATTCTATGAAACATGCATCTTTGACATCCAGTAAGTACATAGCATATTGTGCTTTTCACAGGAAGGCCCCAGTTTCATAAGGTGGATATTCTCAAGATAGCTCCCTATGAGATGACCTCGACATTGCAACGCTCTTCTTTTCACAATCCCGAAATTTAAAACTAAATGATAGGGGACTTGGGGGCATATTAGCAAGGGCGATATCGCTGCTTTAGCGGGACTTTTTACCGCTAAAGCGGCGATATTTTTATCACCCTATTAGCAGGCTGTCGCTAACAGCAGTTAGCGACAGCTTATAGGCGATAGCTACAGGTTTGGGGCCCGCTTTACATGTCAGCGATATTTATCGCTAATGACATGCAAAGTGGGCGTACCCAACCTGTTAGCGACTGAAAGCAGTCGCTAACACAGCTATCGCCTATTAGCAAGGCAGGCAAAGTGATTTAAAAAATTGCGCTACGCGCGAATATCGCCGGAACCTAAAACCTGCTCAGACCATGACTTAACCTGTATATCCAATGGGAGATGGATATTCAGGTTAAGTTCCCATTAGCGATAATGCCTGAATATCGCTGGATTTCCAGCGATATTCACGCATTGAGCCGCTATCGCAGGATAATTTATCGCTTTAGAGATAAACGTTGCTAATAGCACGTTATCTCTGCGATAATATCCGGCGATAGGCAGCGATAAAAAACAATGAGCTATGCGCATTTAGCGATAATTATCGCTATTTGTTGCTAATATGCCCCTTAGTTATTGAGGGTTTCTGACGCCCAGGTCTGGAATTCCATTCCTGTAGAAATACAAATGGAACCAAGTAAATAAAAACATGGAAGTTCAACAACTAAAACTGGGCACCAATGACCTGCTAAAATGACTGTGTTCTGTATCACCCAGAGCCTCCATGCGTGGGATCTTACAGGCAGATGCATCAAAGAAAATACCGGGAGCAAATGGGCAGATTCTCAGAATCTGGCCGTTTGCTCCCGGTATTTTTGCATTTGGGATGCATCATCCCAAATGCAGAAATCGCAATTTAAGGAATCTCTAAATAGCGATTCCTTAAATTGCTCTTGCATTTAAGGAATCCCAAAATGAGATTCCTTAAATGCAATGCATGAAACCCAAAAAAATAGCGAATTTGCTAATAGGGGGAGCAAATTACCATGAAGTTGAACCTCGTGGTAATTTTCTAAAACTTTGAAAAATGCACTTTTGTGCATTTTTCAAAGTTATTATGTTGCGCACACACATGCCCTAAGGGCATGTGTGTGTGTAACATTTGTGCACAGGTCCATTTCAGGGGTGCAACAGGGTGTCCTTTGGACACCCTGGCACCCTTGAAATAGCGGAACATTAGCGATTCGGTAATAGCGAATCGCTAATAAGGAATGGCTTTCCCATTCATTCCTATGGGCCTTTAGGCCCATAGGAATGAATGGGATAGCCATTCCTTATTAGCGATTCGCTATTACCGAATCGCTAATAAGGAATCTTTAGGAATCGCTAATAACATTGCGATTCCTACATGCATCCCGTTTTGCGAGTCTTTAATAGCGATTCCTTAAAATTCGCTATTAAGGACTCACAAAACATAACTTTGATGCATCTGCCAGTAAGGTTCTAAAAATAGAAAGTTGATAATAATGAGATAAATATGCATTGAAATTTGGAGTACCTCGTCTGCATCTTTTACGTTGGCTTTTTTAGCAGTGCAGGTCTGTGGAAAGCCTGGATGTTTGGTTTCTCAATGTCCAAAGAACTATGTAAAATGATACATGGTGACCAGAACGTTGACAGTTTGGCCCCTAAACTTCACATTTCTGTGTGCTCCCAGGAAGAATCCCAACAAGCACATTTTTCTGTTTAGAAATGGATTATAGGCATCTTTGGTGAAAATCTGTGGGTTTAAAGATCATTAAATTCTACCTCAAGGGATCTTCTTAAGGTCCAATTTTGGTCTTGAATGAAAAGACTAAATAGAAGTCCAAGAATGCCAACAGAAATGAGGGGCATGTTAGCAAGAAGCTCATTAAAATTATCGCCGTTTTAGCGGCAGGAAACTGCCTCTAAAGCGGCGATAATGGGCTTGATAATATGCCCTTGTGAATTCCCATAGTAGCCCAGGTTAATACCAGAAGAGTGTTAACCTGTTAATGAAGAGTATGTGTAAAGAAAATGTCAAGAATACCTCAGCACATGGTCAGTGTGAGGATGGCACACTCTCCAGTTCATCCACTGAGTACATACAGCATGGAAGAAGGGAAGGGTGTGGGAAGGCATAGCTGGCACCCAGCACAAAGCCAGGAGCCACAGTTTGGAGCTGACTTGCTTTTGTTTTAGCTGCCTCTACCCTAAAGCATTTGAACCTAGGTTCTATTTAAGAAAAATAAAAGAAGGCCTGTGAGTAAAGAGGAATCAGAGCTGATTCATAATAAACTCGAGTTAGTTATTTGCAACATCATGAGGCCTGTAAGGGAAGTCATTCCCAGGGAAAGGTACAGTAGTAGTTGGAGACATCATGGCAAAACGTTCCCCGAGGTTATTAGCAATTTAATCTGCTCGAAGCTTCGAGCCATCCACGAATGGTGACTCGGAGAGGAGTCAGCGATCAGGATTGTAGAACATGGACTCTAAAAGCAGCCAAGGGAAGCCTCTTCATCCATTATTCAGAAGCAGAGAGTCTGTTTATTAGAACAGAGCAGGTTTGAATTCCTGTTGGGGATTAAAGCCGAGGAGAGGCGCGCGGGCCTGTGCACGCACAGGCGCGCGCACAAATGCGCTCTCGCTCTCTCTCACATTCCTTGCACTGTGCACTCCACCCCTCCCCTTAACAGGCAGGCTCAAGGGATGTGCAAGTTAATAAAAGATGGAGGGGCGACGGGATGTGAGCTGTCTTGATGGTTGAAAGCGGTTGTGTGTCAGATTCTGGTAATAGAAGAACATGAGAACACTTAAAGGAATGGTGACAGGCAACCCGAGGTCATTTTCTTCAGCCGCTGCTTCCAGCAATTGTTCGGCTATTATAAAAGACGAAACATCCACAAAAGGGACTCTAAGGCAAAGGCGAGTGATCCACAAAGAACGAAATCGGTAATGTGGCGCATCTCAATTTCTAAAAGAAACTAGCGAAGTTAAAACAGTGCCCTGAGTATTCCATCTGTCGACCATTATACGTTTTGCTCGATTTTTTGCATGCCGTGCGAGGACTGGAGTGAATAGGTCTTTTGCGACCCTATCCCTAACCTTTCACCCCACGATACACTCATTGCTTGATCATATAAGTCAGTGCTTCAATGGGAAAAAATAAGTGCATGTTCTCACCAAATTGAGCCATGGTCATAGGGTGGAGTTTGGGGCGGGGCTAAGAGGTAAGCATTAATTAACACGATTAAGACTTTCTCAGTGCACAATGGTGCATGATAATTCAAAAACAATTCTGCTATCTGTATTATTATTATTTTTCCATGTGCAAAAGGATACATTTAGCAATGTTTGTCACATTTCAAATGTATTCAGAATGCTACTGCACTTATGGTAAATGAACAACATTTTTATTTTCATTTATCCACAACAACGGATACCGTGTGCAGCCTGAGAAAGAAACCTAGACAAGGGTGTACCGTGTTCTTGTTGACAGATTACGCCTCTACTTTTCATCTACATGTTTCCTGTTAATTCAGTTACGGTGGTTCCTTGAAAGTACCTTTTGTAATTCCCTTGAATTCAATAATAATGTAAAGTTTCAAAATAATAAAGTACATTGTTGTAAAGTATTTCAAGGACAAAAACAAATGCTGCAGAACTCCATGTAGTTACTAAGAAAATGAGCATTGCCGATTTATTTAATTACTCTATATTGTTGCAAGTCACTTGACTTCATGGCAAAGTTAAAATTGAATTCATAATTGCGCCTGCGTGTTTTTATTTTTACTTAAAGAGCCCAAGAGCCTCTTTTAAATATTTACCATGAATATACATAATTATAGCTCAATTTTTCCTTTATTTCAGCATGTACCTTTATGTGAGGAAAATTGTATTTCAATGAATCTTGAAGCCAAGCTACTGCCTCGCGAAAGTGGAACCTCCCTTAAAAGTGATGGATTTGCAACTCATTTTTTAAAATAAAAAATTAGAATTTCCCCATCTCCCTTCCCCTCATTCTTCCTTCTGCTCTCTCATTCTTTCCATCATTCCCTTCCCATCTCTGCAACTTCCTCCTGCCTTCCACTTAATATTACTCTTGTCTTCACCCCTCATTATTTCTTCTATGACTCTTTCTCATCTTTGTGTCCCCATCACTTTCTTTAGTAGCTTCCTTTCACTCTTTCTTCTACTCTTCTCCTCATTCCTATTTCTCCTTTCTCACCCTACTTCTAGTTTGCTCCTTTTCTCCTTTCTATCTCCATTTTCTTTCTAATGGTCTAGAGGTGCACATGCAAAACTCAAGATTAGACACCTCAGCCAGACTGCCAGTCAGTCATTGTCACCCAACAGACTGACATTTATACAGATCGCCTGCCAGAAAGAGCTATCTGCTAGCTAGAGAATCCGTGGCAAACAGTATTAACGATGTCACAGCAGTCAAACACCTGGTACATCTTATCATGGTGTTGGTTTGCAACCTTATATTCAGGGCCACTGGAATTATGTGATTGTGTTGTGTTTTCTGCATGATAATGGAATTGCTGCATTTGTCACATTAATCATCTTCCGCTAAATAATATGCAGATTTTATATAAAAAAAATTGTGTTTCCAGCTTAAAGTAAGCAGGTAAAACTTTTATTAAGAGAACAATTACAATGGTATCTTAACGCGGATAGCGGGAAACCTCCAATGGGCTGGACCATGCTCGGAAAATGCTGAACTTTGTGTACTGAGGGATGAAAAAACAGGTTTTCAACCGTTTCGTAAAGCATGGAAGACTATCCTGCGATCTTAGGGCCAGTGGCAGGGAGTTCCAAAGTTTTAAACCAAGATGATGTAAGCTCCTGCTCCCTATCTGTCTTTCTTTATCTTAGTAATTTCAAATGAGTGGGCAGAGGCAGTCCAAAGAGCTCATTGTGGACGGTACCATTGAAAGTTGGTTGGATGGTAATATGCTCCCTTTCCGTGCATGGCTTTATGAATGAGACAAAGGGCTTTGAATTTAATCCGGTACGCTATGGGTAACCAATGAAGGGCCTGTATATCTGGTTGTATGTCGTTACAACGCATTCCGTTGCAACGCATGCCTTTACCAGGCATGCGTTACAACGGAATGCTTTTTTCACGCGTAACCTTTTCCACAAATATTCCTTTACCACACATAGATTTACAACAATTTTCGTTGTAAATTTATTGTAGCCTTACTCGTCCCCCCAGCCCCCAAACCTTTGTCTAATTACCCCTGCCCTTAACCCTCAATTTTTATTTTTTTTAATTAAAATTCCTCTTAACTCTTCACGTGGTCGTCTCTACTCCTTCATTTTCCTTGATGACGTCCTACGTTGTAAAGAGGAAGTGGAAGTTTCTTTCCGTTTTCTCTCTAACAACGCTGATTGCCTCCACTTCGCTTCACTTCATTTTCACTTCCTTTTCGTCACTCTTTTTTTTGGGGGGGGGGAGACCCCTTAAACCCCCCCTTTTTTTTGCCTTTACCACACATGCCTTTACTATGCATCTCGTAGTAAAGGTAAGGGTGGTAAAGGCTTTCTTGGTAACCACGCATGCGTTCTAATGCATGCGTGGTAAAGGCTTTTGTGGAAACGTCCGCGTTGTAGTGGCCGTTTCCCGTATATCCTTGGTAACTGTTCAGAATTTGGGAGCCTTAAGGAGAAGCCCTGTGGTGGCATTCTGCAAAGATTATAATTTATTCTCTGCACATTTCGTAGTCCTAAATAGAGGGCATTAAAATAGAAGATCCTGGAAAAAATGAGTGCGACCACGACCTCACAGAGCAAAAACAGATCAAAAGTTACTAAAATCATGGCGACATGTTGTTGCTCAAGAAGGCAAGATGGTGGCGCCATGCTGTCTCACCTCTACATCGCTTAGGGGTAAGGCTGAGAATGTTGCAGACTCTCCAATCTAGATAATGAAAATATAATTGGCGGCAAAACGAGTTGGTCTGAGAATAATCAAATTCTGCTTTGTTATTTTTCTTTTACCGCCATTCTCCACAGCTGCCATTTGTGCATGAGAGAGCTCTTACTGGCGAGATTTGCACCCTACACCTGCTGGGTGCTGCAGCAGGTGGGAGGACGCTTAGGCCTATCCCTGCATTTACTGTGGGTTCCTTACCTGCTGCTGTGTTATCTATCCTAATGCAGAGGATTGGCTCACGATTCCCATGAAAAGCACAGAAGAAGATGTCGGGCCCTCGAAGGGGATGACTGACTTGGGCTATGGGGATTGGTGCAGCAGCCGGAACCTCCCGCTCATCATGCCTATAGGTAAGCACCCGGAACGGCCTGCAGGCTCAGCCAGGCTGCAGGACTAACTAGCGGAAGTAGTAAGCACTGCTGCTATGGTTGGGCTGGAGTCCGAACCACACAATAAGAAGTCCAACGCGCCTAAGCAGTCCAATTAACTAGTCTTTGTGCATGGAGCACCTGTAGAGGGCTGGTTGTCCTGTGAGGCTGCTGGGGCCCTGTCTGATGGGTGAGTCTCTCTGGTGCTTTTCCATTCAGTAGTAATGGAGCGAGAGAAAGACAAGCAGGACAAGCAGAGAACCCTGGAGATGGATGAAGTCTCATATGGAGATAACGGGGGCTGGCTCCGTCAACACAGAATCTGTTTTGCCACCCATAACCCAGGCAACTAAGGTATGCACACAGTTAAATGCTTCTGCAGAGGGTTCTTCTGTATCATCTGCTAAGAGAACAATGGTGGCCATTTCTGGCCTTAAGGGAGCAGGCCTGTGTGACTCAGTTATTACCCCACTAGTGCTAGCAATTTATGGGCCTTCTGTGATGCCTTCCATTATATCTGGCTCTTTGACAGCACCATTAGGGGTGCATGCCACTGGTGACCCAAACAACTTAATTCAGGGACAGGGGGCGTCTAATAAAGCCTGTGATACTAGCCTGGCTCCCCCCATTGTACAGGAGTATGTAGCGTTCCCCCAGTGGTCCTTTCCTTAAGGGACATTGGCTTTGGAGGTCCATTGTTCTAATGAATTACATAAAACCCAAGAGACACTGGAGGCCTTCTTCTCATTATACAACTTCTCTGAGTCAGGTAGTTGGACCACATCAGACTCTAGGTCTAATGATGATGGTGGTGGTTGGGAGAATCAGGAACTATCTAGGGGTCCGCTGGCTGGAGTTGATGGAAGCACATCCAACCTAAGTGTATTACAACCAGCTAGGAAATCGGGTGCGATGCTTGAGAGTGCCATGGTCCATTTGGCCAACTTTGTAGATGCTAGCGAGGGCGAGCTGCTATGGGACCCAGAAGGCATTGAACAAACTCCTACTAATGTAACTTTATGGGAGGTTTGCTCTCCGGCAACTCAGTTGGCATCGCAGATAGTTGGCATGGAATTCATAAAAATCCCCCCTTTGGGGTGTTATATTTCACATCGGTACCCCGACATAGGTTTAGAGAACATCGTACTCTTTCCCTACATCACCTCCCCTTCATTTCATATGAACCAGCCTTATAAGGACATAATTCCAAATAAGGACAGAATGCCTTATAGGGACTGAACACCTTTTAACGACTAAACATTTCACATAGTTCATGACGAGGGTGGGTTCTGACCGATTGATATTGCTAAGACGTCATTCTTAGCACATATGAATAATTTATGAGTACACTCTCCAGGGGGGCATACTTCACCTCTCCTATCTTCGTACAAAAGTTTCATCCTCAATGTCATCCTCATACTAAACAATGGGTAACACACGTACATAGTGTCAGGTTTCAGCAGTATAGGGTCGCTGTCCGCCTTATGCGGGACAAAGGGCAACCGCACTGGCCAAACTACATTTCCCAGAAGGCCGGGAGACGACGTCACGTAGCAACGCCAGTCACGCACAATCCTGGAAATAGGACTAGGCCGTTACTCGGCAGCGGTGCCGATAATTAATGTCAAGAGAACCGACGCCGAGCCTGACAGAATTATCGGCCCACAATTGTTTTTTCTCTTCTTGGCTGTGTTGAAGTTTCCATGGCCTCTTTAGATGACGTTCTGGCAGCTCTAGTTTTGGTTCAAACGGAGCTAGCGGCCTCCAACAGAGAAGTGGCGGCCTCTAGATCCGAGAACGCTCAGTTAAAAGCTAGAATGGACCGGATGCAGGGGAACCCCTTTGACGCTGGGTCGGGTCCTCCTCCTTCCACCTCCGTAGTGGTAGAAATGCCTACACAAATACCCCTGGCACCTCCTGAGCGGTTCTATGGGGACAACAAGAAAGTCCAGGTGTTCATGACACGGGTGTTATTACATTTTATGTGCAAGCCCAAGATGTTCGCCACCAACCAGGCTAGGGTTGCTTTTCTTATCTCCTATCTAGGGCGGGAGGCGGCACAATGGGCAGTCCCTGTAGTCCGGCGAGATGATCCACTACTCTATGATTGGGATGAGTTCAGATCAGAATTCGAAAAGACCTTTGATCATAGAGCCGAGACGTTCGCTGCCTACAGGGAACTGCTAGTCCTGAAACAAGGTAACACCGACCTGGTAACCTACTTGAATAGTTTTCGTCATCTGGTAGCAGTATACAACAGCACGCAACATTCCTCCACACTTCATTCACCTTTTTTCTGTTCCTATGGTCACCATCCTCGACTTAGTCCCTTGTTGCTCCCAAGTGACAATGTGAAGCTGCCAGACGTCAGGGCCAGGTTGTTGCGCATACGCCGGATACTCACGGACACGCGCAAGAATCTTGTTCGTGCCAAAAGTAGGTACAAGTGGTCCTAGACACAGTTTTTTAAGGCAGAAACAATTAATGTAAGTGTTAATTATTCACACTAGGCAGATAGTCAGATTTAATCTGAACGACAAAAGGAGATGTATTATTAGTTAATGGGCTCCCCCCATTGTACAGGAGTATGTAGCGTTCCCCCAGTGGTCCTTTCCTTAAGGGACATTGGCTTTGGAGGTCCATTGTTCTAATGAATTACATAAAACCCAAGAGACACTGGAGGCCTTCTTCTCATTATACAACTTCTCTGAGTCAGGTAGTTGGACCACATCAGACTCTAGGTCTAATGATGATGGTGGTGGTTGGGAGAATCAGGAACTATCTAGGGGTCCGCTGGCTGGAGTTGATGGAAGTACATCCAACCTAAGTGTATTACAACCAGCTAGGAAATCGGGTGCGATGCTTGAGAGTGCCATGGTCCATTTGGCCAACTTTGTAGATGCTAGCGAGGGCGAGCTGCTATGGGACCCAGAAGGCATTGAACAAACTCCTACTAATGTAACTTTATGGGAGGTTTGCTCTCCGGCAACTCAGTTGGCATCGCAGATAGTTGGCATGGAATTCATAAAAATCCCCCCTTTGGGGTGTTATATTTCACATCGGTACCCCGACATAGGTTTAGAGAACATCGTACTCTTTCCCTACATCACCTCCCCTTCATTTCATATGAACCAGCCTTATAAGGACATAATTCCAAATAAGGACAGAATGCCTTATAGGGACTGAACACCTTTTAACGACTAAACATTTCACATAGTTCATGACGAGGGTGGGTTCTGACCGACTGATATTGCTAAGACGTCATTCTTAGCACATATGAATAATTTATGAGTACACTCTCCAGGGGGGCATACTTCACCTCTCCTATCTTCGTACAAAAGTTTCATCCTCAATGTCATCCTCATACTAAACAATGGGTAACACACGTACATAGTGTCAGGTTTCAGCAGTATAGGGTCGCTGTCCGCCTTATGCGGGACAAAGGGCAACCGCACTGGCCAAACTACATTTCCCAGAAGGCCGGGAGACGACGTCACGTAGCAACGCCAGTCACGCACAATCCTGGAAATAGGACTCAGCCGTTACTCGGCAGCGGTGCCGATAATTAATGTCAAGAGAACCGACGCCGAGCCTGACAGAATTATCGGCCCACAATTGTTTTTTCTCTTCTTGGCTGTGTTGAAGTTTCCATGGCCTCTTTAGATGACGTTCTGGCAGCTCTAGTTTTGGTTCAAACGGAGCTAGCGGCCTCCAACAGAGAAGTGGCAGCCTCTAGATCCGAGAACGCTCAGTTAAAAGCTAGAATGGACCGGATGCAGGGGAACCCCTTTGACGCTGGGTCGGGTCCTCCTCCTTCCACCTCCGTAGTGGTAGAAATGCCTACACAAATACCCCTGGCACCTCCTGAGCGGTTCTATGGGGACAACAAGAAAGTCCAGGTGTTCATGACACGGGTGTTATTACATTTTATGTGCAAGCCCAAGATGTTCGCCACCAACCAGGCTAGGGTTGCTTTTCTTATCTCCTATCTAGGGCGGGAGGCGGCACAATGGGCAGTCCCTGTAGTCCGGCGAGACGATCCACTACTCTATGATTGGGATGAGTTCAGATCAGAATTCGAAAAGACCTTTGATCATAGAGCCGAGACGTTCACTGCCTACAGGGAACTGCTAGTCCTGAAACAAGGTAACACCGACCTGGTAACCTACTTGAATAGTTTTCGTCATCTGGTAGCAGTATACAACAGCACGCAACATTCCTCCACACTTCATTCACCTTTTTTCTGTTCCTATGGTCACCATCCTCGACTTAGTCCCTTGTTGCTCCCAAGTGACAATGTGAAGCTGCCAGACGTCAGGGCCAGGTTGTTGCGCATACGCCGGATACTCACGGACACGCGCAAGAATCTTGTTCGTGCCAAAAGTAGGTACAAGTGGTCCTAGACACAGTTTTTTAAGGCAGAAACAATTAATGTAAGTGTTAATTATTCACACTAGGCAGATAGTCAGATTTAATCTGAACGACAAAAGGAGATGTATTATTAGCTAATACTGCTATCAATGCAATGAACCCAACACAACAGTACCAAGACAATTTATACTGCAGTTTATTTACATATTTATAAAAAATGAACAATAAAGAAAATAGAAAAGATTGGTGCTCAAGTGATGAAAAGGGAAAGCTTAAGGCACAGGATTTAGAATAATTCAGTGCAGAAAAGAAATTAATTTACATTGCACATATGTAAAGCCTACCCATACAAAGTATATACACACTATTATACAGGGGGACAGGGGAAATGGTATAGGCCCCCTACTTGTCCTGAAGAAGACCCGCAGCAGAGGTCGCTATTTCCCCGTATTGCGCCAGGGTCGAAACGTCGACGATTATGCCCCCTTTTTAACTCTTAAAGCCTATACCATTTCCCCTGTCCCCCTGTATAATAGTGTGTATATACTTTGTATGGGTAGGCTTTACATATGTGCAATGTAAATTAATCTCTTTTCTGCACTGAATTATTCTAAATCCTGTGCCTTAAGCTTTCCCTTTTCATCACTTGAGCACCAATCTTTTCTATTTTCTTTATTGTTCATTTTTTATAAATATGTAAATAAACTGCAGTATCAATTGTCTTGGTACTGTTGTGTTGGGTTCATTGCATTGATAGCAGTATTAGCTAATAATACATCTCCTTTTGTCGTTCAGATTAAATCTGACTATCTGCCTAGTGTGAATAATTAACACTTACATTAATTGTTTCTGCCTTAAAAAACTGTGTCTAGGACCACTTTTTCTATATACACACATTTACCCAGGTCCTGTTGACTTATTGGGTCTACCCCATTGTTTTTCAATGAAAAGTAGGTACAAGGCACAGGCTGACAAACACAGCAGGCCATGCCCGGTCTACAAGAAGGGTGACCTGGTGTGGTTGTCTACCAGGCATATCAGGTTCAAGGGACACAGTGTGTTTAATCCTAGGTTCATAGGACCATATAGGGTAGTTAGCCATGTGAACCCTGTGTCGGTTCGGTTGCGTTTGCCTGCACATTTGAGGATCCACCATGTTTTTCATGTGTCCCTGCTGAAGCCCTCTCTTTGTCCGGTTCGGCGTACCCCGTTGCCGATCTGGGTCCAGCATGACCGTGAATATGAGGTACAGGGGGTTCTTGATTCCCAGCGGGTGAGGGGACAACTGCAGTACCTGATTTCCTGGAAGGGCTATGGACAGGAGGAGAACTCTTGGGAGCCTGCGTGTTTGGTTCATGCTCCTCGTCTGGTGGCGAAGTTCCATTGATTGTTCCCTGGGAGGCCTGCTGCTGGTCAGCGCCCCTTGTGAGGGGGGATGTGCTGTCAGGTTTCAGCAGTATAGGGTCACTGTCCACCTTATGCGGGACAAAGGGCAACCGCACTGGTCAAACTACATTTCCCAGAAGGCCGGGAGACTACGTCACGTTGCAACGCCAGTCACGCACAATCCCGTAAATAAGACTCAGCCGTTACTTGGCAGCGGTGCCGATAATTAATGTCAAGACTTCGGACTGGTCGGTAAGGTGGAGTAGCGGTAAGCTCCTGTTTTGAGATTTGTTATCCGTCTGTGTTACCTTTCATCCCGTTCTGGGTCGGATGAAAAAAGGATTGGATTCGCTTACTCAGTGCACGCGGCTGTGGGCATGTTCAAGGATATCGGAGAACCCTGTGAGGTAACAAGGGCTCTCTCTCTCTCCCTGTTGGACGAGACAGCAATCCGCGTTCTCGATGCGGGGAGAGGCTTGTTGAAGGTCTGGTTAGATCGGAACTATATCCATAGTCCAACAAGTATTTTGTACAGTATTGACTCTCATAAGGAGATCGGAACAGTGTGGATTGACATTTTTCATTTAGTTAGTTACCCTGGGTTCAGACACGGACGTGTCAAGAAACAGATACCTCCCTTATAGGATAACCAGTACCACGTGGCAGGAACCAGTCTGAAAGGGTGTTGTAACCTTGCCTGCCGTTTCTTTCTTTGTGATTCCTTTTGCCCAACATGTTTTCTACGCTTTGTATCTGAACCTACAGGGGAGACGAGTCAGGGGGTACGTGATCAAGGGGATTGGTCTAACCTAAGGAGGAACACCTTACTTGAGTGGTATGTAGAATGTATTGTAGGAGATTAACATAGCCTCTCATGATACAATAGTTCATCGTGTTCCTATGCGTTTGTTGTTGCAGTTGGTTTCCATCCATGATCGCAACCCCCATCATTCCTCCCGAAATACAAAACCTCTTGTATTTTCCTTTTCAGGTAGGGGCTTAGATTAAAAGTTGTGAACAGTAAGGAAGGATTGTAGAATTAGTTTATTGTGGGGTTTTTGGGAGGGTGTTTTCTAAACCACTGTCCTTGTCGTTTCAGATCTCCCTCCCCGCTGTCCCCTTCCTTTCCCGCCCTCACGGGACCCTCCTGGTAGTCTGTGTTCCTTACTTCAGGCTCTAGGGGAGTCATGTGGGGGAGGTTATAAGATATTCAGTACAGCCCCGAAGAGAACCGACACTGAGAGTGACACATAGACTGTATAAGTACAGCACCTCTTGCTATCAGTAAGCAGGAGGAAACCGAGACTTTATTGCCGACACACTGACCAGAGATGCTGCGGCTCCGGCATGCCATCGCTCTAGCTGACAGTGGTCTAACCATCCCTTGCAGGGTGTCCAACTCAAGTCCAGGACAAAGTCCCACATTCTCACTATTCAGGTATGGGTGTTCGACTAAATCCTAGCAGGATTCTTGGCTCTTAGATTCTAGGCTCTTAGACTATAAAGGCTCTTAGGCTTATTAGCTCTGTAGCACCTACTCACATGCTAGGTACATTCAGGTACATCTAGACAGGCATCTTAGGAGTGCGCACTATATTTTATAAATGCATTTTATATTCATTTATTGGTTCATAACTATTGAAAAATGGTAGAGCTGTACTATTCCTTTTTATTCACTGTACTGCTGATACTATGTCTCTGCTACTGTGTTACAGGTATAGCATTACACTTATTTTATATGAGAAGAACAATGGTACAATACATTCTTATTGTAAACATGCTCAACTGTTTCTTCTGTGTATCTCTCTGAGAGCAAAACAAGCAAGCACGAGTGACTGGGTGAAAAGTAGTATATTGCTTCCACACGTCTGAGGTTATTATGTTCTGAAAGTTGCACAAACTAATCTCTCTGATAACAGGAGATTCTAGTAGCACTGCGAGTTAGCTAATGCGAAAACAAAGGCTGACATATTCGGTGGGGGTGTACGGTGTCAGTTTGCCACCAAGCCCACAGTATATGTTATCCGCAAACGCGTAGGTCCTGCAAGAAGGGTACTATTGGAACTACATTACACTACAGGGAACCAGTTACTGAATATTCAACAAAGGACGGATTCAGTGCAACCTTACCAGTCAGCATCTACTAATGAAGACACCCTGTCTCTCGCAACCATATACGATCTACTCCTACTACATAGAGAGGAATATATGAAGGACTCATTAGCCCTGAAGACCTCACATATGAAGACGCAGGTTGTATTAAGGAAATTGTCCAAAAATACGGATATTCGCTATGGCCGCCTTAAAAATATAGATAGCCAGTTTGCCAGCTTGATGCCATCTATGCAGGGTATTAAAGAACAAATTAAACAATAGTATGGCAAATTATAGAACGTGTCACAGAAAATCGAGGATGTTGAAAAACGGATGCGATGCAATAATCTCCGGGTTCTGAGGATACCAGAAAGGAATAAGGTTGGATGACCCCAGAAGATATATTATCTGTTTCAACAGGCCTTTCCACAACTTAGTGACTGGGACATCGTTTTCCAAGTACACAGGTTCCCTTTCCATAAACCTAAACAAGGCTGTGCCTCCAACTATCTAAGGGTTATTTAGATTTACATAGGGAATTTTGTGTTCGGCAGCATATTTTCCAGCTAAACCAATCAAAGCTTGCGGAGTTTTTTTGTAAGGTCTAACTTTTGTCAGGACACTGGAGTGCAGGTGAGGACTGCTGGAGTCAAAACCATCTTCTCTTAAGCATAGGGTATGGTCTCATTGTTGGAATGCTCTGAATTGAGGAATACTTTTAGGGGTCAAACTATCTACTGTGAAGACCCAGAGAAGGTTCAGGGCTTTTTAAAATCATGGGAAGAATGTAAAGATTAGCTGCTCTGCAGCTTGGACTGTAAAACACGCTTTGTGTTTATGGAATATTTTGATTAATTCTTGACTAGTATTCACTGGCATTGTTTTTGGACTGTTACACTGGATTTTTTTAGGCCTTAAATCATCTTTAGCTTTTTATGAACTTTTCTCCTTCTCTTTTTGTCTTTTTTTGGTCTTCACACCTTATGATTTTAATTCTAGTTATACTTATGGCAGCCTTGCTCACTTGCCCTTTCACCTTTTCTCTTCCTTGTATGGGAGTAGTTTTGTTGATATTTGAGTTTTAGATTACCCCTGGAGGTGGTGGAGGCTTGATGTCAGCCAGATCACCAATTCTATGTTTGAGGTGTTGGTGTGCATTCACACCTAGTCCTACTCGACTGAGTAGTACAAGAATGGGTTTCGGTGGTGTAATCTGGCGGGCTTGGGTGGAAGGGGTGAGAGTGGGAAGGGGGAGGGATTTGATGGATTGTGGACAGTTTTGTGCAAGGCTTCTAAGGTTCAGGGATGGCACTTGGTTAATACAGCTGAAAGGGAAGGGATAGTATGAGTAACACTGAAGTTGAACCATCATTCTATGAGGTTATCTCAATCTATCAATAGATAATACTACCTGTGGTCACAACCAGGGGCTACATACCCTTAGATGGAATATCAAAAGTATGCACTCTAGCGCTAAAGTCATATATGTGAGGGAAGAACTCTGTACGCTTAACCCTCATCTTGTATGCATTCAGGAGACACATCTTACCACTGGGGAACTGTCTAAGCTTACTGGTTTAGGCTACCATATCCTTGCTGCTGTTGGATTGATGCCCGGAATAAGGGGGTAGCCCTACTCTCTAAAGAGAAAGGATGGTCTGCACACTGGGTTAAACTTGACAGGTCTGGGAGATGGCTAATAGCACGAATAGGCAACAGTAGTATATCATTGATGATCTGTGTGGTTTATGCTTCAAACACGGGTGATTCCTCTCTGTTTAACTTCCTATTAGGTGACATTAGCATATGGCCTAATTTGATTGTTATGTGCGGGGATTTCAATCTGGTTATGGAGCCTTGGGGTGGAGTCAACAGCTTCAGAGGATTGGCCAAGTCCCGAGCAGCTGTCAAGCAAATTAGACTTACACATACTCTGTCTGATGTTTAGCGTGCGTTTTGGGGCCAAAAGACGGGATTCACATTTTATGCTATCTCACATGGCACATCTTCCTGGCTGGATCTGTTCTCTATTCTGACGGAATTTTATTAGCAGTTTAAGAATATTCTGATTCCTCTTCTCACTGATTTAGTAAACTCATTGACTTTTTTAACATCATTTTCGCAATCATGGGGGAAAAAGTATATTTTTATATTCGTAAAAAAAGAATAAAGACCATTTAGCCGCTCATATTGCCCCATCTTCTTGATAATTGGGACTCTAAAATCTATAACCAGGTCCTGCTGAATCAACTTGCTGCCGTAATCATCTCACCTCATTAATAGATCCAATGCAGTACAGATTTGTTCCCTCGTGGGATATCACCTCCCATGTCAATCTTGTCATCTCCACTCTGGATGAGGCAAGGGAACTGAATGGACCCAATGGGAGGATCCTGTTGGATGCTGAAAAATCATTTGACAGGGTCTCCTGCCGGTACTTGTGGTTGGTCATGACAGAGATGGGAATAGGGTTGGGATTTGTAACTAGGAGAAAGTCAATATATTCAACTTTGACAGCCAGGGTTTCATACATGGGAACGCTCTCTAAGTCCATTCAGTATGATAGGGGAACTAGGGAAGGGTGTCCTCTTTTCCCAGACTTGCAAAGCTAGGTATAAATAGCTACATAATAAATTAGCCGACCAACCTCTCCAAAAACGCAATTGAATCTATGAAACATAGACTACTCAAAGCTAATCCAGAAACACTTATCTCGGTCCCATATTTCTGTCCGAAAAAAGGGGCCATTACTAGTGACCTGATCTTCTATACTAAAAGATGAGCGCCATGTAGAATGGTATTCTATTCTTTACTCAGAATCGCCTCTGCAAAGAAATTTCCTCAGGGTCTAAGACTCTTAGCTGTGTAGTCACCCACTTTCAGTGCAAATGCTACCATATCCATATACAACAATGGAACTATCCTAATTCAAGCCTCCAATCGGAACCTGGGCATCGTTGATGACAGATTCTCCTTCATTTAAAAATAACTTGACACTCCAAAAATACCCTAGGAACATCCTTCCCCTAACTTCGCCGCAGGACCGTCTTGATCTCTCTCTAATGCACCACAACTATCTGTTGTTTGCCCCACCTGCATTCAACAATACACATAGGGCCCTAGCTCTACCAAATCTGGGCTCCTCAGACTCACCCACCGTCTCCCGACCACCCGACCTGACGATAGCCTCTCCCTTAATGCTGGAGCATAAGATATCCCAAGCTCTAATCACCGTTCCTACACTTCCCCCACACTTGGCTCTCACCTACACTACTCTCCCTCTCCACAGCAGGTCCTTCCTCCTGGCTCCTACCTACATAACTACCCTTCTCCACAGCAGGCCCTCCCTCCTTGCTCTCCCCCACATAATTCCCTCTCTACACAGCAGGCTCACCCACCCTCCTCTTTGAATACAGTTCCCTTTATTCCCTGCAACACCAAAAGACCCCACTCACTCTCTAATCCTCAACTCTCAAACCCTTCCCCCCTTCTACCCAAACTCCAGCCTCATGCCAATTCTAGCGCTATATTACTGTGCTCTCCTGAACAGCAGAGATGGAAATCCTCAGTAGGAGACGTCCTCCCTCCTTATCGTCCCCTTTCCTGGGACCCACCTACCTCCACTATAGCAAACAACCCTCCTCCTCCTCTCCACAATAACGATAAACCACATTCTGATCCTGCAGCTAAGCTCAACGAAATTAACAGAGAACTTCTAAAACTCAAAACTGACATTCAAAATCTCATTAATATCACCTCAGAGCTGACCCTTGACCTCTCCTTCTACAAGGCATCGCAGGTGATCCAGTATATGATCCTACCTCACCCTAATCTACCATTTCCTTCCCCCAGGGTACCGAGTGACCTTGGGGAGATACCCCCAGGCCAAGGGTGGATTACCATTCAATACACCGATGCTCAACCTAGACCCGCCAGATCCAAAAATCATGTATCTGAACCAGATATTGTCCCCACTAGAACGGCACAAACCACCCCTTTAATGTTGCCTGGAACGACTAATCCCAAGCATGGCAACACAGTGGCTATACAAAGCATCACTTCCAACCCTCATAGAGCACCCAGCCTCAACGCCAATGCCATAAAAATTAATAACCTCATGCATATCCCCATTACACAGCCCTCGCTTACTGACCACAAATCACACCTGAATTGCGTGTTACTCAACTGTAGATCAGCGGCGAAACATGCCACGGACCTTGCTGATCTCATCCTTGCCCAAGATCTAGACCTCCTTATCCTCACCGAAACTTGGCTCACCGACTCCTTAGGTCCCATCCTTGACATTCTAGCCCCACCTAGCCACAACATTATCAGACTTGATTGAGTTAAGAGAACGGGTGGTGGCATAGCCTGTATCTACTCTCTCTCAGCAAAACAGTACCCTTCAGCAAATCTCTCATCCTGTGAATATTTGTACATGGATATCACTAGCAAACATAGACCTTTATGCAGCCTGCACATCTTCTGCCAACCCTCCAGGAGACAACCTCCCTCTAATTGAACAAACTATGGAAACCATATCCTCCAGCCAGTGACGACACTGCCCCCAGATCTTCCTTGGTGACTTCAATCTCCACTGGAATGACCAGTATGACCAGGCGGTTAACAGTCTCAAAAACTTCCTAACTGACCTCTGCCTGACTCAATTCTGTGACAAACCCACGCACAATTTAGGATCGACCTTCGACCTAATCATCTCCAATCCCAACTCCATACATCCAGAATCTATCCTCCCCTCTGACTGGTCCGACCATCACTTTATCACCTTCCCTAACCTAGAAAGTTGGAACTCCAAAAGATCACAACCATTAAAACAAAAACATTGGAAAAGAACGCTCCAAAAACAAACATTAATGAGCTCCTATCTAGCTGCAATATCTACCGCCGCCTGCACATCCTCACGGAGTACTACAACAGTTCTATGTTGTCTGCCCTGAATGCAACTGCCCCCCCTTAAACTAAAAAGAAAAGCCATCAAAGTCTCCAAACCTTGGTTCAACGACAGCCTAAATGCTGAGAGATGCAGCATGAGATTAGCAGAACGCGCTTAGAGAACCGCTCCGTCCATTGGTCCACTAAAAATTCTAAGACTAAAGAGGAGTAGATACAATGAACACATCAGAATGGCTAAAACAACCTTCTTCAAATCCCAACTGGACAAAGCCATAAATCACCTGAAAAGGTTGTTTGAGTTGATTAAGTTACAATCCAATAACACTCCTATTCAATCTCCTCTCATTTCCTGCTCTCAGCTAAACTGCGATGATGTTGCTGACTTCTTCCTTGAAAAGGGGAGTAAGATCGAATCAGATCTAAAGTCTGCCCTGATCGATATCTCACCCTGTCCTGACTTCTCCTTACCCTTGCTCCCTCCTACACTAGCCTGTCCCTCCCCTAAAAACAATACTTCTTGGAGTCAATTCACACCCATCAATGACACTGCCATCTTCAGCATTCTTTCAATCCTAAAACCTTCAAATCACTTCAATGATCCCCTCCCCCCAACGTCTTTAAAGAAAAGATAGGATCACTAGTCCCACTCTGGTCCAAGATCATAAATGTGTCTCTCCTGCAAGCTGTGATCCCTGACTGCCTAAAGTAGGACCATTCTCAAAAAACCCACAGCAGACCCTGAAGACCTGAATAACTATCGTCCAATCACAAACAATTCCAACTTCTTGACCAATTCCATTCGGGCTTCTGTCCCGGCCACAGCATTGAAACGGCCATCACTCATATAGTGGAGGACAGTGGAGGACACACTCACCTTGCTTGACCAGAAAGAATCTTTGAGGCACCTAACCCTACGGCTGAGGCGCAGAACCTGGGCATACTGATAGGCAACAAGCTCTCACTGGGGGAGCAGGTGAAATCAGTATCAGGAACCTGCTTTGGTATTATGCAGATGTTGAGGAAAATCTTCCCATGGATCCCTGTGAAGGATAGAAAGACCCTAGTACAGGCCTTACTAGTCAGTAGACTAGATTATGGCAACGCGCTTTTAGCAGGAATAAGGGATGACCTCGCAGCAAGACTACAGGTAGTGCAAAATACAGCGGCACGGTTGGTGCTTAATAAACCAAGGCGCACCCCCACCCGCCCTCTTCTACAACAGCTGCACTGGGTGCCTGTGAGGAAGAGAGCTGTGTTTAAACTATTAGTGATGGTGTTCAGAGCACAACAAGGGACCGGTCCGCTCTACCTAAGGAGGAAAATAACAGCCTACACACCTGCTCGCGGAATAAGACCTAGCACCCGCAATCTGCCTCTCACTTGTAAAATCAGGAAACCAAATCAGGAGGACGCGCATTTTCACATCTTGCCCCTCTTCACTGGAATCGTTTGCCGGATGAGCTATGCGCCTGCCCTAGCCTGCAACAATTTAAGAAGCTCTTAAAAACCTAGCTCTTTTAATTGCAGTAATCCTTGTCTTAGTCACCATCACAGTGTCGCCAAATGTCCCGAGAGATCCCTGTTGGGATGATTCGTTGCTCAATACAAGTCTTAATAATAATAATAAAAATTTCTCATCAGTATTTGACTCTGTCAAACATGACAATCTACTTAGCCTTTTGGAATTTAGGATGGGGTCTTTTAGGCACTGTTCTAAAATGGTTTGCCTCATTTCTCAGCAACAGAACTCAGAGAGTCAAATCCAATCAAACCCTATCCAACTCCAGTCCCTGTACACTGGGTGTGCCCCAAGGGTCCTCGCTTTCCCCCACACTCTTCAACCTTTTCATTGAACCACTTACTGTAATCCTAAAAGCCTCAAACATCCAATGTCACAGGTATGCGGACGACACCCAACTGTACATGAAAATCGCCTCCCCTGAAAATATCAAGTCACTCAACGGAACCCTGCACAAAAGTCTTAAATCTGGAACATCCAAACACCTCAAACTAAACGCCCTTAAAACGGAATTCCTCATTTCACCCGCTAGGCAAACCCTGATTGTTGAGAAATATCTTTAAAACTTCTCAGCTCTGAACTGCACACCTCATATCATTGATTCCATGAAATCACTAGGAATTGTGCTCGATAAGAACCTAAACATGCAGGATCACATCAAAGCATCTACCAAAGGAGTGAACCACCAACTGAGCATCCTAAGAAAACTCAAACCCTACCTTCCCCAAGATGACTTCAAATCTGCTGTGCAAGCACTAGTCATCTCCAGTCTAGAATACGGCAGTGCTACTCTATGCAGGCTTCCTAAACTCAGTTTACCCCACCCCCCTTAGAGCATTGTTGAATGCTGCAACTAGACTCATCACTGGCTCTAAGAAAAAAAAACACATCTCTCCGTACCTTCAATCGCTCAACTGGCTCCCGTTTGAATCAAGTATCCAGTTGAATATTGCATGTATGACTCATAGAGCGCTACCCTTCAACACTCCCTATACCTGGCAAATAAGCTTAAAATATCGTGGGCTTCCCTGCACTCTAGGAGCACCAGCATGCTTCTACTCAAGCCGAAGAAATTAAAAAAAATAAAACCTACAATCGTACATTCTCTGAAATTGCCCCGAGAATATGGAACTCCCTACCTGTGGAAAGAAGACTGATTCCCTCAACATTTGCCTTCAAAAGGAAAGTGAAAGCCTTACTGTTGAACACTGTGCTGAACTAGAAGTTTCTCTCCTTTTATCTCCTGTATTGTTTTGCTGTTAAATCCATTACCTGGCATTTGCTACAGTCTCAGTGTCACCTGCTAATAAGTCAATGTGTTCCTGATGTATATTTTCATTCTTTTTTCTCCCAGAGCTATCTACCTATGTCTTCCACAACTCATATGTAAAGCTCTCTGATACCCGCTTGGGTCATGTTGGTGCTATACAAAACATTAAAAATAAAATTAAAATAAATACAATATTTGCCCTATACTTGAATCCCTATAATCGTGCACTAAAGTTGACTTCCTCAATTCCACCACTGAGGCTGCACAATTGGGAGGCAAAATCCTAGCTTACGCTGATGATATTGCTGTGCTCAGCGCCGCGGCCAGGGCGACTGATGCTGGAATCTGGGGACCACGGTTCGATCCCCGGCTCCGGCGGCAGGTTAGCCCAGCACCATGTGACTCTGGGCAATAGCTCGCTTAATCTTCCCGACGGCCCCCAGCGCCTAGAGACCCTTACGGGTGATTGTGCGCTTTACAAATGTGGACTTTTACTTTTATCATCTTTGGCAACAGCACTGCCAGCATTAGAGAATGCAGCTATGGTATATGGGCATGTTTTGGGTTACAAACTGGACATCGATAAATCCGGAGTTCATCATCAGTAAGGAATCTAATAAGGAGGACCCTCACTATGAAACCTTGGCCAAAGTATTGGGTATTCATATATTTTTTGATATGGGTACTGTGGTATCCCTGAATTACGAAGCACTATACACAGAATGCCTCTATTTATTTAAAAAATGGGACAGGCTACACTCAGTCAGATTAGGAGATGCCATATTATTAAGAAGACTGTATTGCCATGTTATCTATATCTATTTAGGTCTATTCCGTTGTATTTATATAAAAGCTTGTTCACTAAAGCTGAAAGTAGGTGGGAAAATTTCATCTGGGTTTATAAAAACCTTGTTGTGCCATTCACTGTATTCTACTGCCATGTGGGGTGGGTGGGGCTGAGCTCCCACTCTTGTGGAATTATTATTTAGCTGCACCAATGTTTCGGCTCTCTGCAATGATGGTGCTTAGTGTATGGGATTTGGCAGCGTAATTTCCTGAGTACCGGACTTTTCCAACAACAATTATTAAAAGCCAAGGATTGGCCGATACTGCCTTTTTTAAGCATTGACAAGTTAAGTCATTATTAGTCTAGCATAAGGTTTGGCAGGCTTTTCAATACACCTGTTAAGTACCCAGGATTCATCAATATACTTAGTTGGGTGACAACTCTTACCTCTCATCTTCTTCCAAGATAGTTTTTAGGTCAAGCCTAGAGCAGCGCATGCGCTGCTTGCTCGACTTTTAGTAAGGGGCTTTTCCAAGTGCTACCTACCCACAAGCTTTTCCTGGCCTAAAGCTTGCGTGCATGTGCGCGTGAACGCGCGCAGCTGATATCTGCCTTTCGTATCTCATTATTAAAACTTGTTTTACAACTACGAGCTGTCATGGCTCATTAAGTGCTTTCACGTGCACTGCGTGCGCACACAACCCCCGCTGCCTCTCTCTCCCACTGCAGCCCCATCTAGGCAATCCACGTGGCCAATGCTTGTTTTTTAACAGAAATGCTGCACCGAATGTGCAAGTACTTAAAGATGCATTTGGGGGCGACTACGAGAGGGCAGTAAGCGAGATATCACTAAACTATTGCATCAGAGTCCAGCCGTTTTGTACTGCATATGCCTACACTAGGTTATATAAGCCTAGGTCCGTGAGTCGTGACTCAGTTATAAGCTGGGAAACCTTGACGAGGCATACGGGGAAATGCATTTTCTCAACTGGCATAATGAATAGTGCCATCGTTAAGGGTACTAAAATGTTTCTTTGTTTATTGACGTCGAGTTTCGAGACCTACTGTGATGCCATCAACTAACAGCAAAAATGTTTCAAAATACTTGAAAGGTTGAAATGGCCCATCTCACAGACCTGCGGAGGCAAGTACGATTCCATTCCTTCTCCTTAATTTAGCATTTGTAATATTTCTACTCTTCTGTGCCCAGCCTATGCATTTCAGAACTCTTCGCCCATCGTGTGTGCATCTCTAGCAGTGCTCTTGAATCTCTGCTCGGGGGATCTCCTTTCATGCTCAGTCAGGTCCAGACCAGCGCTGGAATATTCTGCGGTACGCGCATTTCATCACGCATCCCCTGACTGCTCACTCATGCCGAAGAGAGTGCGTCAGACGTGGGCACGGCTCCGTGCGCTCCGCAAGGCAGCGATTTCTACCTTTCGAGTCCAAAAGTTCTGGCTTTTGTAAGGAGGACAGATTTTCAGACATCATTACCACACAAGGAACAGGAACTGTACTGGAATGAGCTCTGCAAGCTTCCATCCCACACGCAGAACAGGGATTGTATAGTGATAGATGTAACAGTGCAAGTTTCACTTGCACATACTGAATGTTTATAACACGTGCAGCAGCATTGTGCTCTTCCCAGACACAGATATACACATGGTGGTGGTAGCAAAAGGACATGCTATCCTTGCACACAGGTCAGGAGAATAGTGCAGATGGCTCAAAGTACGTACACACAGAATGCAAGTCAAAGCAGTGGAAACACCCCACATAAATATCAGTTGCTTCATTGGGATACTTTACTTTGTGATGTCTACAATGGCTGTCTTACCATCCTGTAGTAATGCATCTTAATGTAAAATAACAGTACAACGCAAGTCGTTACATCAAATTAAATGTTAACATTCACCTATCACGAAAATTATGTATTCATTTTTTTGTTAACTTCATTGAAAAAAATATACTTTTTAAAGTACATCTTTATTTGAAATGTAAAAATGAAACCCTCTCCACACAAACACCGCCAATCCCAGAAACCTAAACACCTCTCTCCACCCCTAAATCTCACTCATCAATGAACTCTAAAAACCTTTAGCCAGCCCTAAGCGCCATTCATCTCTGAAGCATAAAAACCCTTCTCCATCCCCTAAAACCCACTCATCCATCAACCTTAAATAAACCTCATCACCCATCTCTGAATCATAAAAATAGCTCTCCACCCCTAACCCCACCTATCCTGAAAACTAAAAATCCCTCTCCACCCCTAAACCTCATCAGTTCCTGAACCCTAAAACCCTATTAACTGCTACAACCCACCATCCTTTTGACACTAAAGAAATCCTCTCCACCTCTAAAACCCACCCATCCCTGAAGCTTAAAAATCCCTTCCCACCTTTAAATCCCTCCCATCCCTGATTCCTTAAAACCCATCTCCACCTCTAAACCTAAAACAAGCATTGGCATAGCTAATAGGTCTCACCTTTTTGGACCTTATAAGTGTTTAGTCATGCAACAGTTGATGTTGTTGCACCAAGGATATTGTGCAGCATAAGTAAATACTTATAAGGTCCCAAAGGCGAGACCTATTGGCTATGCCAAAGCTTGTTCTAAATGCTGGCACATATCTAAAATCCAGTACCTGGGTAATTTTTTAAAGAAGGGAACTCTCTTATATTTTCAAGACATGAATAGGGAATACAGGCTCCACAAGATTGGATTGTTCTGTTATCTACAACTAAGAGAATTTGTATGTTGACCTCTTGATAGTGATATTAGTATAACAGCAATGAGTTCCTTAAGAATTTTATTAAGATTCATCAGGGGAATGCAGGTGATAATTTTTTTGTACTTTCTGCGAAGCGGTCTTATAGTTTGCAGTGCAATGTCTCTATGTCAGAGATACGATACACCAATATTTTGGCTCAGGGCACTTTCAATGTATCTTGACTTAACCTCATGGGTGCTGCTGATGAGCTGAGCTCGTTATGAGGCGCAGCGGAGCTGTCCTCATGACGAGCTGAGCTCGTCACGGCCATTGGAACATTCGCACGCAGGGCTAATTTCCCCGCTGTGCTGAACGTTCAAAAAACGGGTGTGGCCGTGACGAGCTGATCTCGTCATGAGGGCAGCTCCGCTGAGCCTCATGACGAGCTGAGCTTGTCACCAGCCCGCGGGCGCTGCGCGCGGCCCCCCTTCCCCCCGCACAGTGGGGGGAAAACACCCCACAGCTAAGGCACACTCTTTTAAAGCCTTAAACGATATACCTTATACACCATTCAAGCTGTGCAAGTGGGGTATGAGGGAAACATTTGGTTGCTTTCGGTGTGGTGAACCTGAGTCTAATACAGTACATATTTTTGCAACTTGTGGCTCCATCATACAGTTTTGGCACAAAGTATTTGTACTGGGTAACTATGAAAAGACTAATGTTATTCCCGATGCCAAAACTGCCTTGTTTGGATATGCTCCTGATGTCTCTGCAGAGGTCGTTGGTATCTTTTATTTGGCAGGAACTTCTTCAAAATGAATGATTACTCGAGCCTGGCTACAAAAGGAGGCCCCAGATTCTTTATCTTGGTGGTGGAAGTTTTTATTTCTTGGTGGCCTGGGTTTGCAATAATTGAAAATCAACTGAGTCAATATAAGCTAATGAGAATGTGGGAACCAGTACAGGGGGGTTTACTGAATCTTTTACCTGGTTGGGACATATCAATGTGAAACATGTGAATAGCCTTCATGGATTTTTATTTATTTTACCTATGTATGGGTGATAGTTTTTTAATGATTAATATATTTCAAGTCAAGTCAAAACCACTTTAATCGATTAATTAAAATCATAAAAGATACACAATCAAATTACATCACCCAATTCATAAATACAATTTAAGTATTACAAGTATTAAAATTGCAGAATATTTAAATCCATTAAATGACAATTTAAATATAACGGGGGTATATCATACAATCAGATTTATGCGACTTAATTTTTTCAGCCTACCAGCTGCTACAAAATAACTTGCAGTATTAAATATTCCAAGGATTATCCAGCAATTATAAATACAGTAAAGCAGGCTTAGCCTGTAGAAACCCCTTCCCCTTTAATAGAGGAATAATAAATTTAGCTCTGATTTCACAGTAATAGTCGCAAAAAAACGTAAAGTGCATTGTGTCTTTAATTGACATTTTGTCACAGTTACAGGGTGCACTATCCTCAGGGTTACACCATCCTTCATAAGATCCCAGAAAAAAATGAATCAAGTTAAAACGAAACTTTGTTAGCAACCAGCGATGGTATGGCCTTGTTACTAACTAGGGCTCGATGGAGGGTGAAGTAACCAATAAAAAATGGGCCCACACAAGAGGTTTTTTAAATTCCTCTCCCTCCCGGTCCTGGGACCTTTGGGACAGGAAATGCTCCTTGACCCAGTTGATGTCCCCTCTCACAATACCTTCAGGATTTTCAAAGATATCTACATGCCCAAGTTTCGCAAACATGGTTTTTATATAAGAGAGCCACTGTATTTCATTCCACTTTTCTAGTCTGAGACAACCTTTTATAATCTGTCGATTTAAAATCAATTCCGGGTTAAGCCATGTTTTTAGCAAGTTGACAAGAGGGGCCATGCCTATCTGATCACACAAGTACCCCAACCCCAGTTCCAGATGGATGGCAAATGTGGGTGATGATTGGGAAATCGATAGGAGTGAGCGGAGGAATTTATTTTCCACCTTTTGTATTACATCCACTTGTTTGTATCTCCAGATGGCTGCACCATACAGTGATGCAGCCAAGCATTTTGCTTTGTAAATGGAAAGGATTGCTTCACATGGCCTGCCCCATAGCCGCTGTGCAAAACTTAAAACTGCGGAAGTTGATCTTCCCAGTACAGTTGTTTTCGCTAAAAACTGGGGAGCCCATGAGCAATGGTCGTCAAACAGGACCCCTACATATGTAAAAGCCTTCACCCTTGCGACTTCCACCCCCTTGCAATGGAAGGTCCTTACTTTATTTTTATGTAACCCCATAGACATGGTATGAGATTTCCCGCTATTTACTACCAGGTCCATAGAGTCGTGCTTCTACCTGGCCTAAAGCCGTATTGGAAATCGGTTAAAATATTGTTGTCATTCACCCACTCTGACATCTTTACCAATATAACCTTACCCAAAATTTTGACAGAGGAGTCAATTAAAGAAATGGGCCTGTAGCATCTTGGATCCCCTCTCTGCCCTTTTTTGAATACAGGTATAATAATAGAGTGGGCCCAAGAGGCAGGAAATCCCAGAGTAACCGAGGAATTAAAAACATTTGTTAACATTTTTTACCATAGTTTAGAATTACTCTTATAAAAGTCCATATGATATTTACATTGGACAAAAGTACTATACACATCTGCGAAGGCCAGGGTAAAGGTGGGAACACTAGTGTCCTCACAGTATCCAGTAGAGAGGGGGACGAGGCAGGGGTGCTCATTGTCCCCGTTATTATTCGCCTTAGCAGTAGAGCCGCTGGCGATCACAATCAGGACGGGGAACCACTACAAGGGACTGAGTAGTAAAAACAGACAGCAGTATATATCTCTATACACGGACGATCTGTTACTTTTCCTCAAAGATGCTGATGAAGCAATGTCAGGAGCTGAACGGCCCAACACACCACAGGCGGTACGATGGGAACCTAACTGCCTGAAATACCTGGGGGTACACATATACCACGAGGCGGCAGACCTGCTGGAAGGAAACATAGGACGAGGAGTAAGGGCCTTGAAAAGCAGCATGTCCTTCTGGTCCACTCTCCCATTGTCAATGACAGGCCGCATAGCGCTGTTAAAGATGATAGCGCTTCCCAGGTTTCGGTATTATTTCAGAACACTGCCAGTGTGGATACCTAACTCTATCTTTAGGCTGTTGAAATCTATGGTAGTATCCTTTCTATGGGGCTCGGGGAGGCGTAGAGAGCACAATCGACGCTAGTGAGACCTAAGGCAGAGGGGGGACTAGCGGTACCAGATTTTGAAATATATTACTTGGCGGCCCAACTGCAGGTTTTTATGCAAGAGGTAGCCAGAGTGTTCAGGGGGCCAGAACACAAGCGTACGTGGTGACCCACGCCATGTCTTATCATTTATAGCTCTAAAACAGAAACTGAACCTCAGGGACGTGACACTGGAAGAGAACACACTCAGACTGTGCTGGAATCGATCTCAACGTAAGGCTGGGGTGCTTCATCCGTATGCGCCCTAAATTCCCCTAGGAATGGTGATGGCATTACCACACGGAGGCGACTGGTCACACTTACAAGTTTGGGAGGAGGCGGGAATCCAAATGGTGGGAGACTTATTCGAAGATGGAACAGTGCTGCCCTACCAGATACTTCAAGACAGATTTGAATTACCGAGAGGTGACTTTCTGCTGCACGCAGCAGTGATAAGAGCGATGCAGGCACACTGGCAAGAAGGACTAATGGAACCTAAGACAACGAGGGCTTGCCAATATGTTATGATGGCAGCAGATACCTTCAAGGCGGTTACGTGCTTATACTCTAGAATGCTTAATGAAACGATATTACCGTTAGACACTTTGAAAGGGAGGAGGACTTGGAGAAAGCCATCCCTGAAGTGACGTGGGCGCAGATAGTGCGAAGGGCCTGGAAAAGCTCAAGGAACGCTAGGTTTCAACTAGAACACTTCTATGTCCTACACCGAGCGTACTTAACACCAGGGAGGGTGAAGAAATTCTTTAAAGTGGAAAACGCGGCATGCCCCAGATGTATGAGAGCAGAAGTGGAATTGGCACACATGCTATGGTCATGTCCCGACTAAATACTGGGAGGAGGTAGGAGACACACTAAACGTGATAACAGAAAGGCGGCTCGATTTTGATATGGTTGTCAGTATCCTACACTGGTTCCTACACTGGTTCCCTCACACACCTAAAAATAAGAACACTAGCAAATTTATATACATGGGACTCATACTGGCAAAGCGTGAGATTACAAAACACTGGAAAGCAGCAGTAGGCCCCAGCGGACATAGGTGGAAGAACGAATTACTCAAGTGGGCCAGCAGCGAAAGCACACTAAGGTATCAACAGGCGCGCAGACTCAAGAATGACAAAATGCTAGCAACAGCAACAGCATGGGAATCGCTAGTTCAGGCTTTACGGGACCATGAGACGCAAGATGAGAATGTGACTTAGATCATTGATTGAGGTATGACCCTAAACCATGACAGGGCATCAAGTGTGGGAACTCACATACTTTCCTGCGCACACCTGTATAGAAAGTACAATTCATCTGCAGGCATCGGTTACGGGTTTGGGGACGAGGGGAGGAGGATAGGGTTTAGCTAAAAATATGTTGGGGGCAAATATTCGAAACCTTGTTTAAATAGAATGCTGAATGTCAGAAATGCTGTATCCCAAGATATGCCTCCAGGAGATGAGAGGAATGCATGTTTTGTAATAATCAAGTATGTTTTTGTGTGCAAAAACCAATAAACTTTGTTTTGAAAAGAAGAAAAAAAAGGTCCATAGGAACTCCGTCTGGGCCAGGGGCCTTGTTACTTGCGGACTCGATTATTGCTAGCTCCACATCCTCCTCGTTAAACACTAATCTGGAAGGGGTGGGACTACTGATAGGGGCTACAAATGGTACAAATATCTCGTTACTTGCATATATTTTTTCAAAATGAGACAGCCAGTCCTCCTCAGGAATATTTATTTCCAATAAACCATTCTCATCCCCTGTGTACAGGGAGCTATTTACAATTGCCCAAAACTTAGCACTATCGTTAAGGACTTCTTTCGTCATTAGACTTTCCCAAGCCTCTGTTTTTAATTTAATTTTTACGGGTTTGTAAATTTGTTTATATTCTTTTCTGAGACTGGCTACCAAAGTTTTGTCCCTAGGTATAATTTTGAGCGATTTCATCAGTTTTTGGTGAGCCCTTGAACATTTTGAGTCAAACCATCTTTTTTCTGGGTGAGTTTTTGACCCAGTGGTGACAGTTAAATCCCAGTTAATCTGCTTACAAATTCTATCAAAAGCTGCTAAAATTTCCCCATCCCCCGTAGAACAATCAGTACATTTACAAATTTCAATATTAACCTTTGCACTTAGGCTATCAAAAAAATGTTCAGGGACTATTTTTGCCCATTTTAGCCTCCTCCCTCGCTCTTGACTTTTAATTTGGCTAGGCGTTTTACTATTAGCCGCAGTGTCTGAAAGTGCAAGACCAATATCTAGTAATAATATCACCGGGTTATGGTCACTAAATGGGGAATTTACAGCATTATAAAAATATACATGCCCTAATAAATCAGGGGATACAAATATAAAATCAATAATCGACTCTCTTTCTCAGCCCTTAAATGTTGCTACCCTCTCCTTGACATAAAAAAAGTTGGTTCAAGTTACCCTACTAAGGGTGGACCTTCATAAAATGGACACGAAGGTTAAAGCCGTCGAGATCAAAACCGCGGCCCTCATGGACGATACTTCCACTCTCCAGCAACAGGTGGCTCAACCCCAGAAACAACAGAAACAAATGGGTGATCTTCTCGATGACTATGAAGGGCGAGCGAGACGGAACAACATCCGCATCTTGGGAGTTCCAGAGCGAATGGAGGAGCCAGCAGCGGACCTTTTTGACGAAGACTTGGTCACAAAATACCTCCAGCCGAAGCACCTCTCTAGTTACTTCTCAATCGAGCGGGCACACAGAGTCCTGGGAGGGAAGCCGAAGCCGGGAGCCCCTCCCCGCCTCATCCTCGCGAGGGTCTTCAACTTTCAGGATCGCGACACCTTCCTCCAAACGGCTCAATCGGGGCCGCCTCTGCTCCTGGAGAATACCCGGATCACGATGTTCCCGGACTTTACAATGAAGGTGCAGGCAAGGCGACGCAGTTTCCTAGAAGTTAAAAAGGCCCTGCGAGACAAACACCTAATATATTCTATGCTCTTTCCTGCAAAGCTACGGGTAGAGTCGGACGGAAAGGTCTGGTTCTTCCTGTCTCCAAATGAAGTGTGGGACTGGCTGGAGGGCTGGCGTCAGGTGGGAAGGTCTCCTGAGGATTGCGGTATTCCAGACGACCGCCCAAACCGTAACCACCTGCCGGAAAGCCAGGAACTGTTCACTGACACCAACAACGACGAGCACTGAGATCTCTCCACCACGCTGGAACCAATATGCGATGATGTCCAGGAATTGTTTGTTCGGACTGAAACCCTTGGTGCCACTATCGCTGTGGGTGGCGAACTGTCACTTGACATATGCCTCTTCTCTCAGCAGGCTCTTCCTCCGGCCCAGACCAGGATGCAGTGACTGACTGAATAGTGTTTCCGTAATATGTGGATGTGCACTGAAAAATGTTTTTGTTATGAATCTTATCTATCAAACAGGATACAGTTGATCTCAGGCGAGAGGCATCAACGGCTCACCAGGTACCCCGGCAATGGTTGGGAGGGCGACAGGCACTCTGCCTAGTTGGGGTGTGGATAGTTTCAAATCCGTGGGCAGGGAAGCAGGGAGGGGGGATGGGATGGGGGGAGGGGGTCCACTAATATGTTTTGTTTTGGTTTTGTTGGTTTTCTTTGGCGCAGAGTCTTTCCTTGTCACAATTCACATCTCCTCCAAGGTCCAACCATGGAAAGTTAGCTCCTTCGGATATCACCTAGTCCCCGAGAGGTCCGGACACCCCCTGATATTGCATTCCTCTCTACCACGGCCACTCGGCATTGCACGCTACCTCTCCTCTTGTCATTTATACAGACCACACATTGTCCACCACCATGCCACAGACCACCTCTAGGACCATCACGATAATGTCGTGGAATGTCAATGGATTAGGGCACAAAATAAAACGCGGTATAGTCCTTCAAAACCTACGACGACACTCCCCTGACATAGTATTGCTGCAGGAGTCGCACTTGGTGGGCAAAACCTGTCAAGCACTACAGAGAGGGGTCTACAAACTACTAGTACACGCGGGGTTCACCTCTGGATTCCGTGGTGCGGGGATTCTTGTTAAAAAGTGTCTAGCCCTAACTTACACAACGACATGGGCTGACCCCCTGGGCCGCTTTGCACTAGTAGAGGCTGCCTGGGACGGACGCCCTCTAAACCTTGTATCGACCTACCTCCCACCGACCCTCGGCCGAGACTCCCTCAGAGAACTGGGCACCCGACTGATAGGCCTCCCTACCGGCACACTTCTCATTGGGGGAGACTTTAACATGACAATGAATGACGAACTAGACCGACACCCTAGTCGCAGCTCACACAGGCGTAGCTCTGACCTTTCAAACTTTGTACAGGCGATGGGACTTGAAGATGTTTGGCGAACCCACTACCCAGACATGCCTTATTTCACGCACTACTCTAATGCTCACACTAGCATGTCCCGGATTGACTACTTCTTCTGCCCCACACCAGACATTGGTTTTTTCACACGACCTAAGGGCCTCCCCCGAGGCATCTCTGATCACTCTCCTCTCACTGTGGATCTAACATATCACATCCAATATACCCGAGGCCCTATTATTATTAATCCCTGGCTTATGCAGATTCCAGACATCAAAGATAGCCTGATAGAACGAACCGACTTCTACTTTGAGGAAAATGTCAGTTCAGTGTGTTCCGCAGTCACAATCTGGGAGGCATATCTAGCAGTGATTAAGGGTGAGGTATTAGCGCTTAAAATGGGATATCTACAAAAACACAATTAACAGATCCACCAGGCCGAATCTGACCTTCTCAGCCTTGAAACATCCCATAATGCTGCTCCTTCGGCCGAGACGGCTCGCCGTCTCCGAGCCCAGCAAATTGTCTATAAAGCACTGGCTCAGGAAAAGGCACAGGCTCGGTTACTCCACACACGCCACTGCGTATACGAATTCGGGGACAGTGCAGGGAAGATGCTGGCGTGGCTAGAACGGCGTGAACGAGGAACTAGATGGGTATCATCCATAGTAAGGCCGGATGGGTCCATGGTTGTGGATCCACAGGAAATAGCGGAGGCTTTCGCCGACCACCTAGAGCTTATTTATACTGCTGGAGCGCACTACACCTCGGAAGAGTCCAGACTACTCCTAGAGGAGATGCGCCTACCCACCCTTTCAGAGCCTGACAAAGAGATTCTGGACACTGACATTACGGCGGAAGAGCTAACTACGGCACTATTTGCCGTTAACTCTGGCAAAGCTTTGGGTCCTAACGGCGTCCCCATTGAGTTCCTGAAGGGTATGACTCCCGGAATTGTCCCTCATCTAAAAAATATGTTTAAAGAAAGCTGAGATAATGGTACCTTGCCGCTCGATCAAAGGCTAGCCTCTATAGTGGTCATCCTCAAGCCGAATAAACCACCTACTGATTGCGGGTCTTATAGACCCATCTCTCTGATTAGAGCGGAGGCTAAGATCCTGGCCAAACTATTAGCTAATCGCCTCCTCACCGTGCTTCCCTCCCTAATCCATGACGACCAATCGGGTTTCCTCCCGGGACATAACACGGCCCTGAACCTGCGAAGGGTCAACAATGTTCTGAGTCGGCAACCTATCATACAACAAGATGCCACCATTCTGTCCCTTGGCGCCACGATGGTGTTCGACTCGATCGAGTGGTCCTATCTCTTCGAGGTCCTGCGCAGATTTGGCTTCGGACCCAAGTTTACCCAATGGGTACGACTCCTGTATACAGATTTACTGGGTCAAGTGCGGGTCAACAACCATACGTCTCGACGATTCCGGCTCCACAGGGGAACCCGAAAGGGCTGCCCGCTGTCACCACTATTGTTTGCCCTCACCTTGGAACCCCTGGCCCACTGGGTCCGCACGGAAGTTTCTATTAGAGCCCTCCAATGGAACGACGAGTTAACGGACAAAATTTCTCTCTATGCCGACGACATCCTGGTATATGTAGCTTCCCCCCGGTCCTCTATTAATAGCCTGTTCCACATCCTCACTAATTTCTGAAAATATTCGGGCTATTCGAGCAATTGGTCTAAACCAACATTATACATGCTACACGGCCCCCCGCCTAAGTTGCCCCAAGGTTTTTCCATCACGGTGGCCCTTGACGGATTCAAAGACATGGCTTGGCAGTTCGTGCTGGACTGTTCCCATGAGGCACAGGGTCAGACTGATTTGAACTGGGGTGGCGGAGTGAGCTAAAGAACGGTGATAGATTGAACCCAGATCAGTTGACTGGGGGTGAGTGTTTGTATTGTCAACGCTCCGTCCATCATTACCTTTGGTTTTTCTTTGTTCGCCCTAAGTTGGCAGGGTATGCTCCGACGTGAGTCCCTTGCTCACTTTGCCACTGGAGTCAAGCAAGCCCGGCTGAAGATGGCTGTAATGCCAGAAACCGGTCCTGGGAAGCTTGATTCCGGTCCAGGGAAGATATGGCTTGGCAGTTCGGGCTGGACTGTTCCCATGAGGCACAGGGTCAGACTGATTTGCATATGGCCATGTCTGAACTGGGGTGGCGGAGTGAGCTAAAGAACGGTGATCGATTAAACCCAGATCAGTTGACTGGGGGTGAGTGTTTGTATTGTCAACACTCCGTCCATCATTACCTTTGGTTTATCTTTGTTACACCAGATCCTGCAATGTTCCATGATCGGAACCTATTGGGTCCCCTGCGCAGGCTACATAGTGACACTGGCGATCTCTCCCACTCTCCCTTCCAGGCAGGGCTGCTTTATTTAAAATGTTGGGGCTCCCGCGTTTCATGTACGCCCTGCAAAACTGTCCCTTTCCGATCCCTGACTCCTACTTTAGCACTGTGGAGAGCGACATACGTTGTCTGTTGTGGGACGGTGGGGCAGCCCGCATAGCCCTCCATAAACTCACCCAAAGCTGGTACGACGGAGGTATAGCCCTGCCAAAACTGCGCCTTTACTATTGGTCATCGCAATTGGTGGCCATCAATCACTGGATTCATGGCTCGCCTGTGAATCCGGCCTTCCTCCTTGACAGATGTCAGACCGGGCGAGAGGGCTACCTGGGAGCCCTTTACAGCAAACCGGCCAGGAAAAAGTATGTTGGGCCCATGGCACACACGGTTACAATATGGCATAGAGCCAACAAAGGTATGGGGTGGTCGGACAAACTTACCGAAGCAACACCATTATGGTCGTCGCAACGACTGGGCTCCCTTTGTTTCCTTCAGGGGTTCGATAAATGGGACACGATAGGGATTTCTACAGTGGGTGATTTAGTACATAGGGGTAAGCTATTAACATTCGATGACCTGCAAACTAAACACTCCCTTGCACCAACAGAATACTTCCGCTATCTTCAAATCAAACATGCCATCCCCACTGCCATCCCCGACCTCACCTTCATCCCCGAAAGGTCCCCCCTGGAGGATAGGCTGCTGTCGGAACCTCTCCCTGCAAAGGCCATATCATATACTTACCGTAAGCTTTGTAACAACCTCCCTTACACCTTCCAGCCCCTACGGGACAAGTGGGAGGAAGACCTGGGTCTCTTAGAAGATGAGGAATGGCGGGCGGCCCTAATGTCCCCCAGGGTGACAGCAATCAACCACCGGCTCCAACTAATCCAACTGAAGGTTTTACGTAGAGTGTACATGTCTGCTCTCATACTGGCCAAAATTGGGAGGCGCCCTGATGCGCTGTGCCTACGAGGTTGCGGCCTACCTGGTACCTTCTACCACGTCCTATGGGACTGCCCGATTGTACACCAATTTTGGGAGGGAGCAGTTCGTAAAATGAGAAACTCCCTGGGTAAGCCAGTCCCACTTTCACTGAAAGAATGTGTCCTTAACATATGGGGGCCACGGACATAAACAAACTAGAACTACAGTGGGCGTCATTGGGTTTCCTGCTTGCTAAGCGCTCCATTGCCATGAAGTGGGGCGCTCCCGAGAGGCCGCTGGTGGTGGGCTGGATAGCTGAGATGGACCGCTGCATGCTTGCCGGAAAAACAGTGTATAAAATTAGAGGTTGCCCCACGAAGTGGGATAAGAAATGGGGACATTGGAATAAATACCGTGGTGGTGAACTCTGTGACTCTCCAATAACTGAACTGGCCATGACCCGGGCTGGGCCCTTATGTCGAAATGTAATGTGTATACTTGTAAAGCGCACTGTTGCCAGCCGGCGTCCTGGCGCTGTATACCGCTGGGGAACCCGTCCTGGCTTTCCCTGTGGGATGGTCCCTGCTGGGAATCCCCAAGGTGGAGCCAGGCATCCCCGGCGTTGATGGGGCCGTTGTGGAGATTAGGTAAGCTAATGCCCAGAGTTGCCGAGTGGGACCCCTGGTTAGAGTAGGCACAGAGGCGAGAATGATCAAGTCCGCTGACCCTGGTCCACGACCCTGCCACGTCGGGAATCGAACCCTGGTCCCAGGCCGACTTCTGCTTCCAGGTTTGCCGCCTCTAACCAGTGAGCCACACCACTCCAAATGTACGCTGATGTATCATCATGATTGCTCTGTAACTTGATTCAATTGTGTATTTTCACATGTGACTGGTTTATTGACTCTGCTTTCTTTCTAATAAAATCTTATGTTTAAAAACAATTAAATAAATTTGGTTCGTAGACGTCAGCCGAAGCCAGGAGTTCTTCCAGGGTCTCCCCCTTAGGTGAATGTTCAAAATGCGGCAGTGATACAATGGCGGCCCCCTGGTTCATCTTAATACAACAGTTAGTTTTACACAAATGAATGTTAAAATCCCCCATAAAAATAATATAAACAAAAGTGGTCTGCTGAGATTTGTACATTTCTAAAAACCTTGACACATAGAGGAGATGTTCATTATAGTACACACTGTCCTCCGCATTATAAAAAATAATTAACAAAGTTTTATAACTATTCACATTAGTGATTTCCACTATTAGGCAATTTGGGGACGCAACATCTAATATTTTTACCACTCCTTTCAGTCTTACTGAGACTAGTATCAACAACCCCCCCTTGGCTCTCCCTGCAGGGGTAGGACAGGCTGGCTGGAAATAAGATTTAAAGCCGTCCACCCAGAAATCATTTTTCTTATTCCAGGTCTCTTGGAGGGCGACTAACTCACAGGCTGCTACTAACTGAAGCCAATTTTGATTGTCCCTTTTTCAGCGTAGGCCTGCAATATTCCAGCTCATCAATCGAGGGTATTTTACACCCACAGGGATAGAATCATATCCGGGAGAAAGAGGTCGAGGGGTCTCCTGTGTGGGGCTTAGTCAATCAATCTCATTTAGTTGAGTCAAAGGTGAGAACCTATTAGCTAATAACATAGAGTCATCTCTCAGGGATACCTGAGTGCGCAAACAACTAGGGGTAGGGCCCGATTCTGTACGGACCTTATCAAGGCTACAATTCCTACCTATGCTTATGTGAGTTGGACAATCTGTCGTTCTTGGGTTTTTGCCCACCCCAGGGCTAAATCTAGGATGTACTTCAATCCCTCTTGAAGGGGGATAGAATTAGCCCACGGGGTAATGCCCTTGCTGTCCCTTCCTCTCTCTGTACATCTGAGGCATCCCACAACAGCCGAGAGGCATCATGGGAGTTGTTAAAATTTACAATAACACAATCACCTTTAATTGTCTTCTGGGTACATCCTAGCCAACCCACCCGTCTTGCCATTATGATATTTGCAGAAATTTCCATGCCACCCGTACAATTAAGATTGCACCATTTTTTAGTTGTGGCTAAAAGAGCATCAGTAGATTCAATAGCTCCTTCCACTAACGGGGGAACCCTTACTAATACTGCCACCAGAGGGGCTGCTTCAGGGGGTAGGTTAATACTTGATTGCATAACAGATTTTCCCCCATGCTGTGGGTTCCAGCCTAACCCCTGCTCCCTACCAGAATTTTGCTTTCTCTCCATCTCTGCTTTTTTTGTTTGACTTAACTGAGGGACCACAACCCCTTTGTTCCCACTATTTCCTGCAGGCAGGCTATGTCTGTCTGGTCTTTTCCACCTGTAAGGGACATTGTGCTCCATATCCTACACCTTGTGTCCCCGGTTTCCCCATAGCAGACTTAAGGGGACATGGATGGGGCCCAATCATCGGAACTAGCCCTGTATCACATTTATGCATATTTAAGACTGTATTAATCCGCTCACATGTATCCAAAAGATTGGCAACACAGGTATTCAGGGTATCAATAATGTCCTTAGCTATAATAGATAAAGTCTGCTCAAAACAAGATATAAAAAGTTCCTCCATCATGTCCCGTACATTAGATTCTAAGGTGCTCGTTAAAGATGGATTCCCAGTCTGAGTGGAGTTTTTTAGTTCCTTTTCCCGTCTGTTCGTTTTTTTCTGGGTTTTCTTTGAGGCAGTACATTGCCTCTTAGATTGGCCTTTGATGTTTTTCACCTGGGTAGAGGAGCCACCAAGGTCTTCATTTATGGGACATTGAACTGTACCCTCGGGACCAACAGGGTCTATTTTCTCTATACCAGATTGGTTGTTAATAATCACACGAGGTTCCAAGGGGATGGGTTTTCCACTAGAGGTTACCAGGGGTGGAGTACCTAATGTTTGGGCAGTAGTTGCGTCCAAACCAAGTTCCCTTTCTGCAGTCTAAATTTCTGATTTTAATGCTCCCACCGCTGAAGTCAAATAGGAGATTATTGAGGATGACTTCCTGGGGACTTTTGTTTTAACCCCCCCCTGCTCCTGAGAAGTATTCAGTTTCCGCTTACCCATACTTGATGTTCACATCGAAAGGGGGTAGCCCAGCCCGGCCTCTTCTGGCCCCTGATGGCCGCAGACGGCCCGCCCTTTGCCCGGGCTTAGCCCGGTGCCGCCCGTGCCATCCCGCGGGGCGGAAGGGGATGCAGGTAATATCCAGTAGGGGGTGGGCGGGGCTGGCTGGCGCTTCTCGGGACAGCGGGTCCCTCGCGCTGCTCTCGCCGCCCTGCCTCTCTGCACAGGTGTCCTGGTCGGTGTGGTGCGCAGGTTGCTGTGGGCTGCGTCTCCCGTGGAGCGGGAGACACGAGGTGCTTTTCAAATGGCCCGGTAGGAGGGGGGCGGGGCTGGCTCGCTCTGATGCTTCTCGGGACAGCGAGTTCCTCGCGCTGCTCCCGCCGCTCTGCCTCTCTGCACAGGTGTCCTGGTCGGTGTGGTGCGCTGGTTGCTGTGCGCTGCATTAATATATTTCTTTCTTATCTGATATGATGCCATTCCTGCATCTGCAATTTTGTTGTGAGATTTTCATGAATTATAACCTCTCAATAAAAAAATTAAAAAAAATAAAAAAAAACAACAACTCGGCTACATGTTCCTGTGCATTGGAAGGCTCTTTCCATAGGTTGGCTGGTCACCTTTGACTTTCCTATTGCTGTATCTGGGTATTAAACCAGCACCAGTAAAGTGAAATCTTTCCCCAGACAGTGTTATTATATGTAAAAATGGCACAATACTATCATAAAATGTGCAGCATTAGACGCCATAATTTGCCTTTTCGTGATGCATAATTTAGTCAACGCTGCTGAATAATTTGGTCCTCCCCTGCTGCATAATTCCAAGGGCCCTGCCTATATTGCACAAAATCCGTAAACAAAACAATAGTGCTGCCATGGCCCATGACCAAACCAGTTACGTAGACTGAAATACACCATGCTGTAGCAGATGCAATTTAAAGCATGAGTGCACCTTACTTTGGGTTCAAGTGCATCACATGTGTAAAGTTTGAAATAGCTGAAAATACAATTTTTAAAAAGTGGTGCTGGAAGGGGGCTCAATTGATATTTCACAGAGTGTTATTGTTTGATTAAACAGCATCTTATTAAAGGGCCGATTACGAGTCTCGCGGACCGGGGACTGGCAGACTCACGAAGGCGTGGCAGTCTCCCGCCCGCCAATTACGAGTTGAGCAGTCGGACCCCCCATAGCCCCGCTGCAGCCGTCAGGGATCCGCCGTTCCCAGGTGGTGTTGCGGTGGTCAGGAGGCTGCAATATGCTTGGCAGGACTGCCGCGGTTAAAGAAAAAGTTTCCTGTTTGGAAAAACTTCAGTTGGAGCACACAGTGAAACCATGGACCACTGTCTGATCCCCCCACTGAGATTATCCAAAGTTACCTATGAAGAGGAAATGCAGTAGAGTAGGAGGCTACTGTGCATAAATACATCAATGTCCTCTTCCAGTCCCAGAGATTCCTCCAGGTGCTTTATTGAGTTCTTGGTCATTATGGGTTTGGATTTTGGATGGAAAGCCTCACTGTTTCCTGAAATCTCTGTTGCATCATCCACACTTGAAATCTTTACTTTTTCATTAAAATCAAGTAAGTTTAGTGCAGTCCTTTGCAAAATATCTGCAGTTGGGAGATACCACTATTTTTGTTCTTTATTTTCCCTGTGTGTTTGTTTCTCCATGGCCTAGAGTTTAAAGTAGGGCTGCAGACAGGCCCATATGGGGTTGGATAAAGCATGTGAAGGCAATGGACATTTATAAATGGCTGGGGTCTGGACTAACAGATCGTTTCCTCTTTCACTTGTGTTTTGCACATTTTGCCATTATACTGTGGCACTTTACTGTTTGGGGCCAATTCTGCTATAGATCTTGGATGTATGTTTTTTTCACATTCTGTCTGCTGTTGTGCTAGTGATAGGGATGAGTGGATGGCTTTAAAGTCATGGCAAGTTTAGGTTATTTTTTTCTGCGTATGGCTCTTTCTGGCTAGGCTTGGGGTTGCTCCTGGAGTCCCGGCCATATATCCATATTTTCTTTGTTCTCAGGCACCTTCTTCACCATGTGTCTGACCACTATTGTGTGTATGTACGTGAGAGATAATAATTGATTAATGTGCATTATCAGCAGCTTTGGCTGGGGTAACTGTTGCCTAGGCCTGCTTGTGACCGAGGCATTTTACATATTATTTTATTATTTTATGTTTTCATGTTACTCTGTTGTTATTATTTTTTTATGGTGGTCAAATTGTTTATACATTATTGTTGCTACTTTACTGATGATGTACAAAGCCTCACACATGGACACACTCACATTTTGGCTGTCTATATTTCTTCAAATTTGTCCCTGCAGAAAGTTTTTGTTCCAGCTAGGTTAAGTCAGTCATATTCTTTGTACTCTATGCCACCTTCTTTGTTTGCTATGTGAGTGACCTCCATTTTGTGGAGGCAGTGTGTATGTGTGTGTGAGAGAGAAGCCACCATTTTGGATTAGTTCCCTATGCCTCCTTCTTTCCTTGTCATGAGGGTGACTATCATTTTGTATAACTAGTGTTTATGTCTGATTAGTAATCCTTGTATGCCACTTTCAAAGGCCTTTTGCCTGGAGCATTGCTTGTTATGGCCTATTAGGAGTCCATATTATTTTTGCAAATGTTTTATTTCTATTCACAAATGTACCTGTTATATTTATTTATGCTTGTAGCTAATTGCAATACTCTGTAGCATACCTTATTGGGGTTTTAGTTATCTTAATCAATTTTTATCTGCCTCCTATTGGGGTTTGATGGGGCCTGGAGAGACACCAGGGGGTCGATTACAATAGCGGGCGGATCGCCACCGCCCTCATGGCGGTGGTGATCCGCCTGCCATAATCCACCATCCGCCACCCAATTCCCCCCTGCCATATTACTATGGCGGGGGGACCCCGGCTGACGGAAAGACCGACCGCCGGTTTTAATGTTTTGATATGGTGACGGTGTCTGCTATACACCGCCATCCATATTAGGATACACATGAGGATTTGCTTTCCGTGGCAGCAATGCTGCCCCAGAAAGGCATGCGGTCCTTGACATTGGGGGCCCGTAGCAGGCCCCCAGGTATTTTGGGGGGTGGTGGTGCACATGGGGGGTATCTATGGTACCCCCCTGCATTTGAATGCACAATGTGGCATCACTGCCTGTCACGTTGTGCATTCAAATGCACAACTTGCATTTTTAACCTTGCCATGGCTGCTGCTGGCAGCACCGCCCGCCGCAATGTTAAGAATGCGGGATGCGCCCACTAGTGTGGGGGGGCGCATTCAAATTGCAAATGCGGGACTGCCACATGCATTGCGGGCGGTCCCATTTCCCGCCCACCATGCTTATCAGCCCCCATGTCTTTTGTTTTCAGTAATGTAATCAATTATTATCAGCCTCCCCTGGTTCCCATTTGGGCCATGTGGGTCCTGGAGTGACAACAGGTATTTATTTCTTAATATAATTGATTTTTGTCTACCTCCTACAGAGATCCCATTAGCCTTGGAAGGTCACCAAGCACCTTTTTCTAATAATTAAATTGATGTATATATATATATATTTATAATATTGATATGATGATGATGGTGATGATCATGTGTATTTCATTGGCTACAATTGCCAAGTCTCACTCTCTTCCTTATTATTTTTTTATTGTCTGAAGACAAAAAAGAGGATACCTTGTCGAAAAGAAGACTATGAATTAGCTGACATCCGAGTCCAGAGTCCTCTCTGTTATGGTTCTGATACTGGCCAAAAACAAAATCAGAAAACAATATGACCCCATATAAGTAGGATTGTGCCAAGAAAGCAGCTATTGAAAAGAAGTCTGTTGCCAGCACTAGCATCACACCTTCACCCTTTTCTGGCAATGCAGAATATCTGCTGCACCCTCTTCTTACCAGGATTACACCGAGAGACGTTTACCATCGGATCAACAACATTACCACCCCCAATAAAACAAAAATAGATATCTATGATCACTGCAATGGCTTCATTGAGGCAGAGAGCAATGAGTTTGAAATCAAATTGTACCAGCAGTAAACCAAATCTTCACTGATAAATCAGCAGCCACAAGAGTCAGCTACACTTGATCTGATCTGCAGAAAGTTGCAGCATATTCTCTGATGGTAGGAGCAGAGAAGGACATTGAGCTTCCTGCAGAAAAGCAAGATGCTGTGCCTGCTCTGTCACTGGACACAACGTATTCACTGTCTCCTCTGAGTATGGTAAATAGCACTGCCTAATCTTCTCCAAGCCTCCATCATATGATCCTAACAAGGATTAGGCCCCTGAGTACTGCCATGAGAGACAAAAGAAAAGAAAGATTGCTGTAGGCCTTGGAGGTGAGGAAGAAGAAAGATTGATTGTTCTAGTGAAGAGTGACACAGACGAATTACCGATCACTTTTGTTCAACTGACTCTAAGTCATGTAGTATAACCCACACCACCTGCTTCCATCATTTCAGAACACAAAAACCTAGACCAACTCCCACCCCTGCCACAGCCAAAGCCAACCATAGAGGAAAAAAATGCAACTGCTTACCTCTACTGCACTATTTTGTGGCTTTGTATCTATAAGGCAGATATCTTCCCTGTTTGGGACTTCTTTACACTAAGGCTGTATGAGGATCGCATTGCAGACTGCATAATTTGCCAAACATCAGTAGCCAATGGAAGCCAGGTTGACATTATGATAACCGGGTCGACAGGCCCATCTAAAAACACAATAACATGAAATCATGTGGGTAGAGCACCTCAAAACAATAGCTGCTACCACCAGATAAGAAGAAGTCAAACAGATAGAAGGAGTTGGTGGTGATGAGGAAGAAGGAGAATTAAGCATTATTAAGTAGCTCTATTGCCCTTAGTGTGAAGTCATCACCTGCAGCAATCTCAGCATGGCACAAGGAAAAGAGGTATACCACCACCACAAAGCATTGAAGTGGCCTATTTGCTTCCTGTAGTCACTTGAAGTGGAATGTCACAAAGATAACAAGAAACACAACCACCTACTATTAAGTCTATGTTCGGAAAGTAATCCCCATATCATCAAAGCCATGAATTATGGAATGAGAAGTTGGGCAAAATGTTAGCACTTGATCAGCTCACTTTTTCATTGGTAGGATAACAGTTTCTGAACTTTATGGAGGCCCTACTTGCTAAATGGAAGGTTTCAAGCTGGACTTATTTTTTAACAGCTGCTGTGCCAGCACTGCATCATCAAGTTCTGTAATTGGTTAGAGAAACAATGAAGGAGAGCATTGTTCAGCCCATCCACCTGATGAAAGACATTTGGACTAGCTGTAAAGTTACAGCCTACATGTCCACCACTTCACACTGGCCTTCTTTCAAAGGGGTTAAATAAAGGCTAACCAATGGTCTCATTTAACATGTCATGAGTGATGTGATACATGAGGTCATAAGCAGTGTATGGCAAGGGTGCATTTTATAGCTATTTCACTACACTAGAACTGGCAAATTTCAACTAATCTCTTTATTTTTATACATCAGTACATGTCTCCTTTCAACACCAATCATAATTTCACTCTAAACTTTGTTTTTTCTCAAGAAATGTCTGAGGCTTTTTCATCACATTCAAAGTTGATCATGCGCCCAAACCTCTGGGACAGCCTGGGCCCAACCTCCCTGAGAGTACACGATAACTGCTGCATTTCAGTCTATTTTGTTTTTAAAGCATCAATTTGTATCCTATTTTCAATATTTAACTTTAACATCACTTTAACCTTTGGTTTATCTGTACATTTCTAGAGTTTTTTAACTTAAGCTAGGATTTTATTAATAATCGAGGATGGGTTAATGGTAGGGGTAAGTAGGCACCTACCACTAGCAATAAGGCCACCCCGCAATGTAAGTTCCAGACGAGGTCTTAATACATTAGTCCCTGGCTCAATGCTTGACAGCTGGCTGTGAGCAGGCAGGCTTAACTCAGGAGTCAAGTATGTAAATCATTTAAATACACAAATACAGACACAACATACAATAAAAATCCCACACCAATTTATAAAAATTGGAAATATGATATCTTTAAAATGACACCAACACAACAAACATCTAATGTAGGGAACAGGAGATATGAATTTTTAAAGATTAACCACTATCTAGTGCTTAAAAACATATAACACTAACTTGGGACATCTGGTCACGCTTGACCGGGACAAAGGTGGAGTTTAAGGCCGACCGCGATGGAGCCCTGGTCGGGTACACAATGCAGTAGGCCCTGTTGAAAATGTTACCTTCTGACTTAGAAACATTTCTGGAGGATTTTCTCTTGATTTAGTGCGGTCCCCTTCAGCAGGCCAGTTTCCATGCAACATCATCGTATTGCGTTCCCACAAGAGCTCAGTCAAATCCTGAAAGTATGGAGATCCAGATCTTTCAGCAGGACAAACCTGAAATCCAGGCTGGAAGGTTCTCGGCTTGACTCTTGACGCTGTGCTGGTCCGCTTAAGGATCATTTTTCCAAAAGTTCCTCTAAACTTCTCCAGACTTATGGAACTTCTTCCTGAAGTGCCTCTTGAGGGTTCACAGTGTCCAAACCACAAATCCAAGGATCTCGAAGCTCTGAGATGACCCTTTGAAGTCTGGACTAGATTTAACACAATGCACCTGGCCAAATCATACAAGTCCACTGGATGCAATCCAGGCTGGGGACATCTTCAGGGATATGGTGCAAGAAAGCTCTGTTAACCTTTTGCTTTCAGGGACTCCACTCCTTAGTACTTTTTAAAGCAAGGCAAAGTCCCGAGGGCTGTAGTTCCAAGTGTGCAACAGGAGCAGTCCTTTATGGAGAGATCCAGTGTGGTGCAGACCAGGGTTCCAGCAGCACAATACTTCTTCTTGTAGTGTCAGGCAGCAATTTTGAGTTGGTATGCAGCTATCACATATTTTTTCAATGATCTGGGGAGATGAGCATGGGGCACCCCTGTCCAATGAGATGCCTGCTGCCACCCAAAAGCATGACAGCCTCCTCCAAAGTGTGGCGTATTCTTTTCCCACAAAGCTCTGTGCTTTAAAGTTCAAAATCAATATTTTCTCTTCTTTGGAGTAAGAGCTGGCTAAACCAACATACTAGTGCGGCTCACTACCATTAACAACCCCATCCACCACATGCACATTCCATTCCCTGGCTTGGGTTCCAGGAAATGGGGTTAGGCCTGTTAGGCATTCCTTACTGTCCTGCTCTCTTTGAAGCCCAGTTTGAATTATCCAGCCCCCGACCTGGCCTGTTCTGTAGAGCTGCAGAGCTCTCCCCATAAGGTAACCCCTGCTCTATGCAGCCACTTACTACCTCATCAGAGCACCCTGATTTAGCCTGTTAAGGCTGACCAATCAGGAAAGGCTGTTTGAAGGCTGGATTTTGACTCAGAGAAAAGAAAGTTCTATAACTTCTTTTCTGTACTAGTTATTATAAATTCAACAGTATCGAATTGTTGGATTTATCATTGTCAATCTTTTAAGTATTTGAATGACATTTTGTTGCCCCTTCCTAGCAAATATTTATCCGTAGAACCTTATTTGACATCACTAATGGCATAACCGATGACATCTCAAATAACATCACTTATGATATTTCAAATGACATCACTGATGACATCATCCAGTGATTGTGAGTGTTTTCTAAAGGTTACTGAGTATTAAACATATATACTAAGGTAAGTATTTGTGGGAGTGCCTGTATGGGTGAGGGAATGGGTATGTAAGTGGTATATAGAAGAGTGGGTGGGTATGTGAAAGACTATATGCATGAGTAAATGGGTGTGCGAATTTCTATATAGATGAGCTAGTGGGCATTTCGGTGTGTGTTTGAGTATGTGTAAGTGAGTGGATATGTGAGTATCTCTATGGGGTGAGTGGGTATGTAAGTGGCTGTAATGGTGAATGAGAGGGTAAATGGATGGCTGTATGGGTGAGTGTGTGGGTGTGTCAGTGGCTGTAAATGGTGAATGAGAGGGTACATGAGTGGCTGAATGTGTGACTGAGCAGGTACATAAGTGTCTGTATGGATGAATGACAGGGTACATGAGTGGCTGTATGGGTACATGAATGGGTGTGCGCATGGCTGCATGAGGTAGTGGGTGTGAGAGAGGTTGTATGGGAGAGTATGTGCTTGTCTTAGTGGCTGTACAGGTGAGTGAGTACATGTGTTGACATTCACTGAAAAACAATGGTTATAGGAACAATATAGAAGGAAATTGAATTTAAAAAAACATAGAAAGTCACTGAAAATAACAAAGGTTACAGGGATGTTATAGTTAGGCTGAGGCTGCAGTTTCACTCATAGAAAATATGAGGAATTCAGCAGTTATAGTTACCTGTGCTAACTATAACGTATACCCCACAATGCACTGCTTATGACCTCGCATATTAAATCACTCATTACATGGTCAGTGACATCACTGATGACATCTCAAATGACATCACTGATAACATCATCCATAGAACCACTCACATACCCACACAACCAGTCATACACTCACTTGCACATTCACTTATAAACCCAGTCACATATCCATACAAGCACTCATACATCCACTCACTCACCCACACAGCCATTCACAGATACTCACTCTCCAATACACCCACTCACACACCTACTCATTTACCGAAAAGACATTCAGTCACCCGTACTGCCACTAACACATACAGTCACTCAACCATACAGTCACTCACACAGCCACTCATCCACCCATACAGCCACTCACACAGCCATGAACTAATCCTTACAGCCACTGACACACCCACTCACCAATATAGCCACTCAAACAGCCAGTCATTCACCTGCACAGCTACTCACACATCCACGTATATACTAATACAGCCACTCACATGCCCACTCAAAGACCTACACAGACACCCACTTACACACAAACACACATAGTCACACAGCTACTCACATAATATAGGTTAAAAATAATATAAGTCATTAGTAGTATACATTTTGTGGTAGCTTAGTCTATATGTTGAAATCATAAACTCTTAGAAAATACTTACACTCACTGGATGATGTCATGAGTGATGTCATTTGAGATGTCACTGATCATGTCATGAGTGATGTAATATGCGAGGTCATAAGCAGTGCTTTGTGGGGCCATAAGTTATAGTGGACTCAGGAAACCATAACTGCTGAATTTCAATGGTTTTGTAAGAGCAAAATCTGAGCCTAACTATAACGTCCCTGTAACCATTGTATTTATTGTGACTTTTGAAGGGTTTGTTAAATTTTATTTCCTAAATGCAACCCGTACCCTTTCAGAGTTGGTGTGTGAGTGGCTGTATAGGTCAGTAAGTGGGTGTGTGAGTGGCTGTATGGGTCTGTGACTGGGTGTGTGAGTGGTTATGTGGGTGTGTGAGTAGCTGTGTCGGTGTGTGGCTGGGTTTGTGAGTGGCTGTATGAGTTTGTGAATAGGTTTGTTATGTGGGTGTGTGAGTGGCTGTATGAGTCTGTACAGTGGGTGGAGAAAGAAGGTAGTGCCTCCGATGAACTCTCAGCAATCCCTCTGTGTGGGAATTCATAGTGGTACCAGGAGGGGTTCTTGGCCCCCAATAATCCTCAGCATCCAAGGGAACTTCATCTCACATTGAGTAGTGCATCAGGAGGCGCATTTGCAAAGTGGTGGACAAAGCGGGCAGGGCCTCTAACAAGCTTTCAGCAATCCAGCTGTGTAGGACTTACTGGTGGTAACTGGTGGACCCATGGCCCCCATTTTAGGGCTTAGAAAAGCCCCTGGGAGCCACCACGTCCCCAGGGAAAATCTTTATAAATAAATGTGGGGGGTCTGCAAGCTTCCCCCAGCAACCCCAGGGACCGCCACCTCCCCGGGGCACTTTAAAATATGAATGCGGTGGGCCCCAGCATCTCCCTGGGGCTAAACATAAAATTAATGCATCGTGCCGTGTGGCTCCCCTGCTGCCACAGGCACCACCAGCTCCCCTGGGCAATTAATTCAAATTAAGTAAGGCTGCCAAGGACCACCACCGCCCTGGGGATAACTACTATAATGGGGGGGCACGTGCCCCCCCCCCCATATGAAGCCATTGATGGCATAAATTATAGCACAATGGAAATATGAGCCTAATTATAATGGTTCCTGTAACCATTGGTTTTTTTAATGTGAATTTCTATGTTTTTTAAAATGTTACCGTTTTATACCCTGTCCCTGGTGAGTGCTGGAGCGCATCATCACTCTCTGCCCTACCACGGTAAGCGTAGGAACGCTTTACTGTTTTCCGACCTTCAACAGTGAGCGCAGGAGCACGTTACCGTTCTAACACACTCACGGTAAGCGCAGGAGAGTGTTACCGCTTTCTCCTAGTTCTCGGTGAGCGCTGGAGCGCGCCACCATTTTCCTTTTTTACTCATACCTAGCGCAGGAGCGCATTGGCATTATCACTTGTTTTCACACCACGGTGAGCGCAGAAGCGTGTCACCAATGTCCTTTCCTTGCTATCTACAGAGCGCAGGAGAGCCTTGTTACTTTATTTCCCCTTCATGAAGTGCGCAGGAGCAATTACCATCATCACCGTTGTTTTAGGAACCCCCTATTTTACCAAGACTATGGGTTCCAGCCCAGGTGCGCTATTTGTATTTCCCTGGTACCTAGGAGGTAAGCGCCCCTACCGAAGATCCCTGAAAACAGCTCTTCCTTTAGGTGACTGTAATTTTTCTTTCTACCATCTTCTTGATGAATGCATGAGTATGATTGTATACCGGTTGAAGCAGTGGAGTGATTGATTGTTGGTTATTCTTCAGGCTCCAGGTCAGGAAAGACTACAAACTCCACAGAGGTTCCATTATCGTTTCGTCACATCTTCAGGCATGTCCCTTCTTCGGATTCCTTCCCCCAGTCTTCACCATGCCCCGTCTGGTACTGATTAAGGTAGGACTAGGGAGCAGGTGGGAGATGGTTGATGTTATTCATATCATCCCTCCGAGACTACTCTACAGGCAGACGGTAAGGCTAGTGGGGTCCTTGACACCTGCCCCCTTTTCTTTTATGTTAACTTTTTTGTGGGACTCAGATTCAAGCCGAGTCCAAAGATGGCTGCCAACACTTCCTGGTAGAAGTGTTGGCAGCCAATCAAATTTCAATAGGATTTGAGTAGGATGTTGGACTCCCTATTTTTTTTAACTTAAATATCTCTGAAACTACTAAACAGATTTACACCAAATCATAAAAAGCATGCTTTCTGCCAAATTTGGTATGATTCCATTCAGCTGTTCGGGCTGTAGTCGTGTACAAAAAAAAAAATACAAAATCTCCATAGACAAAACATGGGGCAAACATGTTTTGGGACAACTCTTTTGTCTCACCCCCGCTTATTGGATCACCCCAAAAAATTCAACACATCACAGCTGAACCAAAAATGGGAATTTTTGGGAACCTTCTTAAAGATTCGTCAAGCGGCCCCAAAGTTATAAGCAAAAAACACCTCTTTTCCTTTGGAAACTTTTTAGGCAGTAGGTAGTTATAGTTAGGACCAAGTTTCCATAGTAAGAGGTCAGTCACAACAGCTGCTGTATTGAAAATGTCGGCATGATCCGTCAAGCAGGGGCAGAGAAAAAGGGGGACACAAAATTATTTATTTCCATGTTAAATTCCATGGGAAAGCTTTGACGCGGCTACAACCCGAAGTGCTGTACGAATTACACCAAATTTGGCAAAAAGGTAGCTCTTGGTCCAGAAAGCATTCTCTTTGCTAAAAAGTGTAAATCCATTCAGTAGTTCCTGAGAAATGTAAATATTTCTCAGATATACAACTGTGGCAGCGGTGGATGCACGACCCCTGCCGATCTCATGCCTGAGATGTGATTGGTTGCCAACACTGGTCCCCTTTTCTCCTGAGGACCTCTGGACTAAAATAGACTTCACCCCAGCAGCAGTGCACCAGGAGGTGCATTTGCAGAGTGGTGGAGAAAGGGTTTGTGGGTCTTACTGGCAGTAACAGGAAGGCGGCTTGTTGGCCCCCAAGGACCATCAAGAGCCAAGGGGACTTCATCCCCCTACTAGTTGTGCACCATGAGGCGCGTTTGCAGAGTGGTGGAGAAAGGGGGTGTGGCAACCAAAAAACTCTCAGCAAACCCACTGTGTAGGACTTGCTGGAGGTAACAGGAGGGGTAGTTAGCCCAGAAGAACTGTCAATAGCCAAGAGGATGTCATCCTCCTACTAGTAGTGCATAAGGAGGTGCGTTTGTTAAAGTGTTGGAGAAAGGGGGTATGGCCTGTTATGAGATCTCAGCAATCCTGCGGTATGGGACTTACTGGAGGTAATAGGAAGGGTAGTTGGCCTCTATGAACGTCCTTGGGGGCAAACTCTCTTCCTGTTACCTCCAGTGAGTCCCACATACCAGGATTGGTGAGAAGTTGTCAGAGGCCACGCTCCCTTTCTCCACCACTCTGCAATACTAGTTGGGGCATAATGTGCCCTTTGCTCCAGTGGGACCTTGGGGACCAAGAAGCCCTCTAGGTACCTCCTGTATGCCCTATGCAGTGGAATTCCTGAGAGCTGGTCAGAGAACCAGTCCCCTTTCTCCACCACTTCGTAAAAGTGACTGCTAGTTAAAAAACTGTAGAAATTCACTTAAAAAAACAAAGGTTATAGGGATGTTATAGTTAGGAATTAGCATTTCAAAATCCTTAGAAATTCACAGAAAAAACAAAGGTTACAAGGACGTTATAGTTAGCAAATAGAAGGGAAAAAACCTTAGAAATTCACTAAAAAACACAAAGGTTACAGGGACGTTATAGTTAGGGTCAGATTTTACACATACAAAACCAGAGAAATTCCGCCGTTATAGTTACCTGATTTAACTATAACCCGCACTCCTGCAATGCATTGTTTATGACCTCACATATTACATAATGACATCACTCATGACATCACTGATGCTATCTCAAATTGATTAGTTCATGCCGAGGCTGTTTGACTCAAGCAGGACGATCAACAGCCCCCTCGCTTTCGTTGCCATCCCTTCCACCCGGCTTGTTACTCATCAAGCTCTATGGGTGTACCCTAGTAACCTCTTGGACAGAGCCAGCCCTCGAATATCGACACTGCAATTTAACTTAACCGTAACCTGGTCCTGATGATGGCCTAACACTTCTACAAACGAACAGAAACAGGAGTAAACCCGTTAACCCAGCTGAGACCGGGTAAGTGTTACAGCAAAAAGACAATGTTTCAACTGGTATATCAAGTGGGGGGACTGTTAAATCGTGTATTAATCACATAGCACAGGACAAGGAGGAGGTAAACCAATTAGGGGTTGAAGGGTTGTTATTTGCATATAGAGGCACAAAATACAACTATATTGCAGTAACCATAACAACCAGATGTACACTGGGAGTGTTGTGGTGGGTGAATGGCGCAGTGACACATGTGATCAAGAGGCAACGTGGAGCGGCAAAAAAACAAAAAACTGTGGGGGTCAAACAAAAGTATTTACAGTCACAAACATAGTTTCATTATTTGTGAATGACCCTATGGTTGCTGCAAATGGTGCTGTAGAGTCGATGGCGTTTCAACATCTTTAGCATGAGGTCCTCAGCAGGAGGATGGTTACACGCATCAAAAAGTGCTCTATTGGATTAGGAGGGAAGGGAGGGAAAGTCAAATGGACTGGAACCCAGAAAGAACAAATAAAACCGGGGACGGGCACTAGAAAGGTGGGTAGAAATTATCTTGTAGCACTTGAAGAGGAGAGGAAAGGAGTATCCAGAAGGTGATGCTTGCTTGTCTGGAGGTGCGATGGAGCGTCAATGGAAAAGCATTCAATTGCTGGGACGCAGTCTGGGCAATGAGGGAAGGGCATCAGAAAGGAGATAACTAAAAGAAAGATGGGCACATTTTGAAGGGGGCCAGTGCAGAGCTGGGTCGTGGTCTTACCGCTTGTGGAAGGTCCTACGTTAAAGGGCGGTAGCATGTGGATGACTTGGCAGCGTTCTGAAAGGAAGCGAGGTGGAACGGGCACGGTTAAACCCGGGGGATAGACAAGAAGTCTAAATGTGAGTGCGTACGGCCTGAAAGGTGCCGAGTTCTTACCTGAGACAAAGGGCTGAAGGGCATCGAGTCCGGCTGTGACTTGTGGTCGAAGGCGGCCAGGACAGGGTGCCGGGATAAGTCCGGGGGCAAGGGGGGGGGCGAATGAAGCATCGCAAGCATGCTGCTCGGCATATCCAGAATAAGTAGAAGCCGGCAGTATCACGTGAGAGTGCTAGGGCGGGTCATGCACGAGCAGTGGGGATACAAACTTGTGCATAAAGGCAAGGGGCTGGTGCTCCGGGGGGACGAAAGAGAATAAACACGGCACATGAAAGATGGCCGGCGGGCAAAGGCACTGAGAAATGGTAGATACATATTCAAAAACAGTTAAGGTGTTACTTTACAGTTGTGAACAGTGGAATGCAAAAAAATACATTGATATAATCAAACAACGTAACTTGGAACTCATGAGGAGAAATGAGGTGAAATCAGTGCAAGAAAAAACGACATCACTGGTACAAAAATTGTCAAATAAACATGATTTTGGTGGCGCATAATGCGAGACCGGGTGATAGCTGATATCCGGTTAGTAGCGAAACCCGTTAATACTGGGCATAAGTCATGACAGCGGAATGTAAAAACCTTACAGCTAGGCGGAGATGAAATTAGGCAATTAAACAAAGGGACTTAGGACTAATGAGGAAAAACGCACGAATAAACATGCTATTTCTGGCAAGAATTGCAAAACATGGTAATAATTAATAAACAGTGGAGTTACTAACAATACCAGTAGACAATTAGCGTAAGTTATAGCACGGGGAACAATTAGTGATGTTTTGTGCGCGCCGTGGGCTCATGTGTTAAAGCAACTGTAGTGACATGTATATAGGTATATAGGTACTAATGCAAGAGATGGATTTGCATTAGGCCCATGATGGATTAACCAAATGTATACTAATGCATTGAATATGTTCCGTGTTCAGAGGAAAAACATTTGGACGCAATGTATGTGCAAAAAAAGATTAATGAGACTGCTGACACACTGTGTATGTTACGATTGTAGGCAGAGAGAGGGTTCTAAGTGGTTGTAATCACTGGGTTCCACTCATCAAGTGAATTCAGGCCCTGGGCCACAGAGTTGCAGTGTGTTATCCATCTACACTCACATTTGTTCAGTAGGAGTTGGAGGTTGCCGCCACGGATGGGTAGTTGTAGATGGTCTATGACCTGCCATGTCATGTCTGTCTCAGAGTGGTTTGTGTTCAGTGTCCCACTGTTATCTAACATACCGGGTCGGGCCAGAAACTGGGGCAAATTGGATGCTGTAAAATGTAATCACTTACTGTTAAACAATGCTCCTTGCTTGAAGTCTATATCACTGGCCTCCCTGGACAGTATTTATAAATGGATCGCCTCCGCCTCTAACACCTGTCTACCACCTACTGTGAAAAAATGTAACTACCACCGTCCTCCAGCTCCCTGGTTTACAGAGCAGCTAAAAAGCGAAAAAAGCAAGTGTAAAGCGATGGAAAGAAGGTGGAGAAGGGATTACTCTCCCGAATCCAAAGGTATTTACAAAGCTGCATTGAAAAAATACAATGCTCTATGTAAAGTAGCACAAGCCGATTACGTCTCCCATACTATTCTGGGGGCGAAGAATTGTTCTCGTACGCTATTTTCCATGGTGTAGAAGCTAGCAGGTTCAGGGACGCAACCTAGTTTACCTGTTCTTGACGAATTACAATGTTATTTGCTTGCTAACTTTTTTATAATTAAAGTCGAACAAATCCATCAGACTTTAGAAGGAACTAGTGTATAGGCTGGCTTTATTAGATACAGATGCACAGTCTTGTTTTCTCTTACATGTTCCAAAAATAAATTCAAAAGATGTAAATAAGGTTTTTAGGTGCTCCGCGGGTGGCGTCTATCGTCCAAGATGTCCATTAAACATAGGTGGAGCGTGCTTCTAATGATCCTTTAGTTGCATCCCCGTGGGCACTCAAAAGTAGGTTCCTCTGTGACAAAAATGAGGACTCCACACAGTTTAATAGAGTTATTCTCTCCTTTTTTTTATTGATTGAATTAAAGTTTGTGAATATTTATTCAATGAAATTCATTTGTCATTCCATTTCATTTATACATCATTGTTCTTTTTTTGACATTGTTGCTTTGTTGGCTCCTATGCATTTCGGGCAAGAGACAGCCCTTCCTCAGGGAGCATCACTGTTAATTCAGAAATATCATAAAATCAGTGTATATCTATCATATATTAAAGAAAACGTCATCATGATTGAATTGCTTAATACAAACTGTTCGAACCGTGATGTAACACACATGTCCCCTGGTATCGGAACTCAATCTTAAAACAGTGCTCGTGTGGTATGTGTGAAACCAAAAATAACCCATTGGTTTGTGCCAAACATGTAGAAACAAGACTTACATGTCTTTTTCGCTTTGCCGTTTTCGCGAGTCTAAACGTAAAAAAGACCCGGGATAAGTGTTACATATTCAGATATGTGTGTTATATGTTGCATTCAAAAACACTGAGGGGCCGATTAGGATGGCGGTTTTTCCGCATCCTCCGGGCCGGCGGAAGTGTCCGCCGGCCTGGAGGATGCGGAAAAACCGCGGCGGAGACTCCAAAGACCCACCGCCAAATTAGGATGGCTGGTGGGTCTGATAATCTGTCCGCCGCTTTTCCGCCGCGGTCGGAAGGCGACCGCGGCGGAAAAGCACTAACATGTCTGGTGGTGTCTATCAGACACCGCCAGGCATATTAGGATGTCTGAAAATATATGCTTTTCCGCGGCGGCTTTACCGCCGTGGAAAAGCATACGGACCTTCACTTCGGGGGCCCGTTGCGGGCCCCCTGGGTGAAGGTGGGGTGGGGGGTGCACATGGGGGGTACCTATGGTACCCCCCTGCATTTGCGTGCACAATGCAGCAGGCACCGCGCGGTGCCTGCCGCTTTGTGCACGCAAATGCTGTGCATGGATTTTTTACATTGCGGCGGGTGCAGCTTGAAGCTGCACCCGCCGCAATGTTAGAGATAGAGGATGTGACCGCCACCCTGGCGGTCACATCCTAATTTGATCGGAGGGAACGCCGCAGCCCATGCGGACGTTCCCTCCTCCTCAGGGGTTGCGGACGGACTCAAGTCCGTCCGCGATCCTAATCGACCCCTGAATCTCTAAACAAACCTTATTTCATGGTACACCCCCAGCGTGGTAAATCAGAATCGAGCGGAACGCTCCCAGCGCTTCCGTGTTTTGAAAACAGAATGTCCGCGATTGGATGGTAACACCTCAATCATGTGTTATGTGTCATCAAATAAAACTGAAAAACAGACTCGGCCCCGGTTGCTACAACGAGAGAAGCAGTCTCTGTTCCTATTATCAGAGACTTTAAGTTTACGATCAGAATCTTAAATGCAAAAGCATTTATGTTATAAAAAACGAGTTCTAAAAAACAGAGGAATAGAAACCTGATAACAAAAAACGCGTAAAAAAGTTTGGTCAGTGGGTGTATAGTATAAACGGTGTATGTACATGGTGAAAAAAGGTGATGCCCATATGTAACATAAGGTGACTAAAGGGTACATGATAAATACAGTATGCAACAAATAGAACCAAGGATATAGGCAACAGGCATACCTATATGTCAGTTATAGTTTGTTATTACAGATAACATGCCAGTTCTATACGGTCATTAAGGCCATTTGGTCTGCTTGAACTCAGTCTTTGTATTCAAACATTCTCACGTTGTAGTAAGTATTTTTTGTTGTCTCTCCCTTCCTTTTTTTCAATGCATTCCAATACCATGAATTTTAATTGAGATATTTTATGATGTTCCTCCAGAAAATGGGTTGCGACTGAAGACCGTGTTACGGGTGCGAATGTTAGACTTGTGCTCCGTAATGCGTGTTTTAATTTTCCTTTCCGTCTTACCCACATACACTTTTCCGCACGGGCATTTCAGTAAATAAATAACATTAGATGTATCACAGGTAGCTGAAACCCTGAGTTTAATGTTGTGTCCCTTCATGGGATGGGTTATAGTGTTACCTTTTATTATGTTATTACAATTGCCACAGTTTAACCAAGGTCTTGTGCCTTTGTATGGCATCGTTGTTATTGATTTCTGTTTGAGAATCTCTCCCATGTTTCTTCCCCTGGCGTGGGCAAATAGCTGGGGTATTGTGAAGATTGAGTTGAAGTCTGGTTCCAGGTCAAGAATTGACCAATGTTTCCTTATTATCTTTTTGAAGCTTTGATAATAGGAACAGAGACTGCTTCTCTCGTTGTACCAACCGGGGCCAAGTCTGTTTTTCAGTTTTATCTGATGACACATAACACATGATTGAGGTGTTACCATCCAATCGCAGACATTCTGTTTTCAAAACACGGAAGCGCTGGGAGCGTTACGCTCGATTCTGATTTACCACGCTGGAGGTGAACCTTGAAATAAGGTTTGTTTAGATAGATTCGGTGTTTTTGAATGCAACATATAACGCACAAATCTGAATATGTAACACTTATCCCGTTTTTTTTTTACGTTTAGACTCACGGAAACCGCAAAGCGAAAAAGACATGTAAGTCTTGTTTCTACATGTTCGGCACAAACCAATGAGTTATTTTTTGTTTCACACATACAACACGGGCACTGTTTTAAGATTGAGTTCCGACACCAGGGGACACGTGGGTTACATCACGGTTCGAACAGTTTGTATTAAGCAATTTATTCATGATGATGTTTTCTTTAATATATGATAGATATACACTGTTTTTATGATATTTCTGAATTTACAGTGATTCTCCCTGAGGAAGGGCTGTCTCTTGCCCGTAATGCATAGGAGCCAACAAAGCAACAATGTCAAAAAAGAACAATGATGTATAAATGAAATGGAATGACAAATGAATTTCATTGAATAAATATTCACGAACTTTAATTCAATCAAAAAAAAAAGGAGAGAATAACTCTATTAAACTGTGTGGAGTCCTCATTTTTGTCACAGAGGAACCTACTTTTGAGTTCCCACGGGGATGCAACTAATGGATCATTAGGAGCACGCTTCACTTATAAGGCCGGCTTTGCCCGATCTTGCTTTGGCACCTACTGTAGAACATCTTCGGTTAAAATTAGAGAGAAATGGGCTCCTTTAGACATTGAGTTTTTTACTAAAATCTTAGCGAGCATTAAATCAGGCTCTCTGTGTGAACCCATTCCAGCAGTAGCACTCTTACAATTGGAACAGCCTGCCTTAAGAGTTGTCATGGAGCTACTGAATGCCTTTCTCAGCGAAGCTATCTGGAAGCATGCAATGGTTCTACCCCTGCTGAAGAAGCCAAATACGGACCCTGCTATCCCGGCCATTTTAGGCCGATATCCTTGCTCCTGGTGTTTTCTAAAGTTTTGGAAAAACATGTAAATGCCCAGCTGTCTATGTTTGTGGAGTCTTCTAACTTTCTGCACACTTCCCAATCGGGCTTTAGAGCAGGGTTCTCTACTGAGACCACATTGTTGGGCGTCACAGAGAAGCTACGCCAACGGTTGGACGCAGGTGATACAGTGGCCCTTATATTATTAGACCTAAGCCGGGTTCGATACAGTTTCTCACACCGTATTCATAAAGTCTTTACAGGCATTGGGTATTACTGGATTGGCGCTTAGCTGGCTGTCTTCCTTCTTATCAAAATGATCAATCCAAGTTTTTTCCACTAAGGCAACCTCAAAGTCATAAACTTCCCTGTTTGGGGTGCCACAGGGCTCAATTTTGAGCCCACTCTTTTTTAACTTCTATGTGCAACCCCTGGCAGTGATTGCTGAGGAAGCAGGGTTGGCACTTTTTTCATATGCCGATGATACTCAAATCATATAAGAGATTGAATCCCTTTGCTCTGCAATTGGGCTTGCGCAATATTGCATCGTGGATGCAATTGAACTTGCTGAAGCTCAATGGAGATAAGAAGGAGGTGCTTATTTTTGGAAAAAATTCTGAACATTGGGGCCCTCAACATTGGCCAGTTGAAATGGGGCCTCTACCCACGCCCTCCTCTCATGTCCGCAATCTAGACTTTATCATTGACAATAAATTGTCAATGAAACAACAGGCGGTCCAAACTGCAGCCACCTGTTTTACCATCTTAAAATGGTTATAAAAAATCATTTGGATGCTCCCTGTTGACACCCAGCGAACGGTAGTCCAGGCACTTGTAAAATCTCGCCTGGACTATGGTAACGTCCTTTTTCTGGGCTCAAACAGGGATGTATTGCGCAAGCTTCAGGTGGTGCAGAATTCTGCAGCCAGATTGCTGCTTGGACTTCCTAGAATGTCCAGTACAGCTAATGCCCTGAGAGGGCTACATTGGCTTAAGGTGGAACAGTGAACCAAATTTAAAGCCCTGTGTTATATGTTCAGAATTAAGATTGGCTCAGCTCCGAAATACCTACAAGATCTGGTACGTCCTTACCATCCTTCTCGCCTGCTTCGTTCTTCCTTAGGAGAGAATTTCGTTGTGCCCAGGATTAAATTAACAAGAATGGGAGGTCGTTCCTTTTCTTTTCTTGGGCCAACGTTGTGGAATTCTCTACCTGATGCGATGCGGAAGGAGAAGCTTTATCCCAATTTCCGCAAGCAATTAAAAACGTGGCTGTTCATTCAACAATTCTAAGTTCAGATCTCTAGAGTCTCTTTCTGGCCTGCGCTGGGAAACCCTTGGTTGGGTAGCTGTGCGCATTAGAAAAATAAATTAAATTAAATTAAAATAAAATAATGTGTTACCAGTTGTGCGGTAGTAACAATGCATCTGATGCGACTCTTGTGTTGGGAAATGCGTTGCTTCACCATCTGAGTGGTTGTTGCGTATATAAAGTAAATTGCAAGGGCAACGGATCACATAGATGATATTGTTAGTGCGACAGTTGGAGAATTGTTTGAGTTGGTAGGTACGGTCTGTAGTGACAAAGACTTTGGTTTTACTGGTGAGGTCACAGACATTACAGTTCTGGTATTTGAAATGGCCTATGATGGGTGGGAGACCCCACATGGTAGTCACTGATTGGTCATTCCTTTCTTTGGAAGGCTATGCAATGGCATGGACCAATTTGTCAGAGAGATTATCACCCCTTTTGTATCATAGTAAAGGGGGTTATGAAAAGTGTAAGAAGGTATGGAGCAATGTCCAGTTTCTTTTAATTATTTTGCCACCCCTGTTGTGAGAGGGACTATCCACCATTTCTCTGTGTCTTTCCCGATCGGCCATCTTTCATGTGCTGTGTTTATTCTCTTTCGGCCCCCCAGGGCACCAGCCCTTGCCTTTATGTGCTAGTTCTTATCCCCAGCGCTCGTGCACGACCTGCCCTAGCACTCTCAAGTGATACTGCTGACTTCTACTTATTCTGGATATGCCGAGCAGCACGCCTGAGACGCTTCATTCGCTCCCCCCCTTGCCCCCGGATTTATCTCTGTCCCCTTGTACTGGACTCCTTTGACCGCAAGTCACAGACGGACTCGATGCCCTTCAGCCCTTTGACTAATGTTTCAGGTAAGATCTCGGCACCTTTCAGGCCGTACGCACTCGTGTTTAGACTTCTTGTCTTTCCCCGGGTTTAACCGTGCCCGTTCCATCTCGCTTCCTTTCAGAACGCTGCCAAGTCATCCGCACGCTACCGCCCCTCGACGTAGGACCTTCCACAAGTGGTAAGACCACAACGCCGCTCTGCACTGGCCTCCTCCAAAATTTGGCCATTGTTCTTTTAGTTATCTCCTTTCTTATGCCCTTCCCTCCTTGCTCACACCGCGTCCCAGGAATTGAATGCTATTTCCAGTGACGCTCCATCGCACCGCTAGATAAGCAAGCATCACCTTCTGGATACTCCTTCCCTCTCCCCTCCAAGTGCTACAAGGTAATTTCTACCCACCTTTCTAGCGCCTATTCCCTATTTTATTAGTTCTTTCTGGGTTCCAGTCCAATCAACTTTCCCTCCTTTCCCTCCTTTCCCTCCTAATCCTAACAAGCACTTTTTGAATTGTGTAACCATCGTCCTGATGATGACCTCAAGGTAAAGAGGTCGAAAAGTCGTTGACTCCTCAACGCCATTCGCGGCAACCATAGGGTCATTCACAAATAATTAAACTATGTTTGTGACTGTTAATACTTTAGTTTGACCCCCACAGTTTATTGTTTTTTCGCCGCTCCACGTTGTTTCCTAATCACGTGTCACTGCGCCGCTCACCCACCACGACACTCCCAGTGCACATCTGGTTGTTATGGTTACTGCAATTTAGTTGTATTTTGTGCCTCCATATGCAAATAACAACCCTTTAACCCCTAATTGGTCTTCCTCGTCCTTGTCCTGTGCTATGTGAATAATACCATATTTAACAGTCCCCCCACCTGATATACCAGTTGAGACATTGTCTTTTTGCTCTAACACTGCTACAGGCCAAAATGCTGTCGACTTACACAGCAGAACTCCTGCTGCCCCCATTTACGGATACCCCACACATTTGAATTTTTGTATTCATGTACCGTTAACTGCCTGGGTATCCCAAAAATGTAAAGAATTTTAAAATCCCACTTGTCTTTTGTTGCGCCCATCACTATCTCTGTATACAGCACGTCACGTGTCACTTGCGCTGTCAAAAAGCTTCATGAGCACTTGTACACCGTATTTTGCAGGTTACATGTCATTTAATGCAACGCAGTGCTACCGTCCCATGTGCTTGTGTATACGAAGTTTAATACATCCAACATGTTTATCGATTTGAACACTATTTACCTTTCCAAGAAAATGTCCCCCTGGTTTTCTCCTCCTTTGGATTTAATCCGTCGCCGTTGCTTGTATGCCTCAGCATGTGTTTATGGGGCTGATTATGAGTCAGGAAGTCCGAGGTCTGCCAGACTCATGGAGGCATGGCAGTGGTGGTCCAGCCACTGCAGATCCGGCTGCCCTAATATGACTTTGGCAGTCAGACTGCCATTACACTGCCACAACCACCAGAGAACTGCATTCCCTGGCAGTCCCGCAGCAGTCTGAGGGCCTCAATGTGCTTGGTGGTGCCCCGAGGCACCACCAAACATATTATGACTTTCCTCACCGCCAGCGGTTACATGGAGGTTCTTCCATGTAACTGCTGGCTGTGAGGAAAGAAAATGGGTCCTACAGGGCCTTAAGGCTCACAATGAGCCTTTACACAGCACCGCCACATGACCACCACACCACCCTCCCACCAGACCACAAAACTACATGTAATCTGGTGGGCATAGAGTGGCAACTCTTGGCAGTGGCATACCACCTGCTCCGGCACTGCCAAAAGTCGTAATCAGGCTCTTGGGGGTCCATTACCATGTCAGGCGGATCACCACCGCCATGGTGGCGGTGTCGATCCGCCCCAAAAAAAATGCCCGCCCGCCACCCTTTCCCCCCGCCACATTACAATGGCAGGGGGGACATTAGCGGAGGCAAACACCGCCCGCCACTTTTCCACCCGGTCGCGTTGCGGCCGGGGCGGAAAAGGGTTCATATGGTGGCGGTGTCTATCAGACACCGCCAGCCATATTTGGATGCGTGCAAATAGGTGCCTTTCCGCGGTGGCGATGCCGCCACGGAAAGGCAGGCGGTCTTTGCTTTGCGGGGCCTTTGCGGGCCCCCCTGGTGAAGGCCAAGGTGGGGGTGCACAGGGGGGGTACCTATGGTACCCCCCTTCATTTGCATGTACAAAGCGGTAGGCACCTCACGGTGCCTGCCGCTTTGTATATGCAAATGCGAAAATGCATTTTTAGCATTGTGGCGGGCGCTGCAGAGTGCACCGCCCGCCACAATGCTAAAAATGAAGGATGTGCCCGCCACTGTGGCGGGCACATCCTAATTCCCCCAACCGGACCCCCGCCCTTATGGCGGGAGGTCCAGAATACCGAAAGGGTGGCGGGCGGACAAAGTCCGCCCGTCATCCTAATGAGGCCCTTAGTGTTTGTGTGTGTGGGTTCTGAAAGCCTGTACAGGGGTTTACAAAGCATACAGTTGAATGTTGAGACGTGCATTTGGTCTTCTAGGGGCCCCACCACATCTATAATCCACCAGCCACCTCTGATGTCATGCAATATTAATTGAGATAAGCTGGCGGGTCGGCCATGATTTTTGTACCACCATTGGCATGTAACAACAATAACTTCCGTGACCCTCTTATTCCCCTACATCTGACCCCTACCCAAAGTCCCCCATCCCCACACCACAACTGCCTCACTAATTCATTCCATTGCAACAAATATATTATTCCTTAGTTAGGAAGCAGGTGGGTGTTAGGTAAGGTATACAATATCAGGGCTCAGGCTAGATTTAAAGCAGATTAGGCTTTGAACATGTTGGATCACATGGTTAACACAAGGTAGACTATGGACCAGTGTAACGTATGGCTTGAAAGAAAGACAAATTTAGGAGGAGGTATCAGAGGAATGTGGCAAGTCCTGGGACAGGATGGGATGAATTAGGTATCTGTGGGGAGGGGCAATGGGCAATAATCTTCTTTTACCCATGAATTTAAATCGTAGCGAGACAGATACAGAAATATAGGAAGGTGGGTGATTTAATATGGATTGGGGACCAGACTTAAAAGCAAAGAAGTAATTCTTTATTAAATACAGCAGATTCCATTGAGAAAGGAAATTGACTTACCACTTGTGCCAGCAACCACTTCATCCCCGTTTTTCCTTCACAGGTGGTTGTTGTTCCTGGCCCTTCACGTCCGCTGTATTGGCCTGGACAGGTTCTAGACAAAAACGAAAATGTATAAGGATGAATAGATTACAGCTAAGTACAATCTGAATTTATTGGACCCCGCCGCTGATCAGTAATCAGGCAACAGTTGAATGAATTCTTGAGAATTAGAAACGGCAGGGAATAAAAACACAGCATGAAGATAAATAAATATATACATGGACTTACAATGAAACATGAGACACACAACACAAGACAAAGAGTGAGACAAAAGGACAGATATGCAGTGACACACAATGGAATGTAGGGAATATAAAGGGGCACACACTGTGACATACAACATGGAACAAAATGAGTACTACTTAGTGAATACAATACATTGCATTGTTGTGGAAGGCGAAATTAACAAAATATGAACATGATAGAAATACAGTTAGCTATTTACAACAATAAGTATCAAACACAATTTTTAAAATAGCCAGGTATTTTGATGAATCTGCAGCTTTTTCCTGAATGTAATATTCCCATCATATTCTGATTGATTAAAAACAAGTGAGTTTGAATTGGTTGACCAATTGAAATTGGGTGATCCAGTGAGTTCAGAATATGTGTCAACCACATTAACTGAACTACTGTTTGAAGATGTAACAGAGATTGGAGGAAGATTATTAACTAAACTAGTGTTTGGAGATGAAATAATAGTTGACCAAAGATCCCAAAAAAGGCCTTCATAATTAATGTATTTATCCTCATTTTCTCCTTTGGACCATTCCACTCTGGATAAACGCCACCATTTACCATCCTCCAACAACACTGAGGATTTAGTGCCTGATTATGATGATGGTCAGACGAGTGTTCGACCGCCATCCTGTCAGGTACAGGACCGGCCGACACTGAGTCCATGGTCCTGCCAGACAAATGACAATCCGACTGCCGTGGAGGTGGTCGGAAACATGCCTCTGAGCATTGAGGCTTGTGCTGCGGCCAAAAGAAGGACTGCTACACAATCCTCACTGCTAAGAGGCATGTTTGTAAACATTTCTGCACCTTGTGACAGGCCCCATGTGGACGTTTAGGGGGCACCTACCCATAGCAGAGGGCCAGGGGTGGCCCACTAGTGTCCCCCCAAAGTCCCTTTCTGTCTGCCTTTTCAGACCGCCATGAAATGGTAGGCAGAAAGGGACATTGTAATCCCTACAGTGGTGCCTGAGCCGGCACCGCCCTATTGTATGAATTGCAGTCCCTTCAACGGTCCGACAGACTCCTTGAGACAGTCGGTTGCGAGGTGAATGGTTCCTCCGCCGGATGCCTCCGACTGCTGCATCCTAATGCGGCGGGCAGTCTTGTGGGCTGGTGGCAGAGGGGCCACCACTGATGGCCTGATGGTGGTGGTACCACCACCATTGTGATCAGGCCCTTAGGTCTCACCAACGTATGAGGAGGGATAAACCTTAAAATACTTTTGATCCTGAAGAAAGGGTATTTAATTTTAACTGTATCACCAGTTCTAACCAAATTTCCTGCCATGCCGTTCTTTAATTTTTTCTTGTTTTCAAAAGACTTTCCTCCTAGCCCACACATGCATGTCCCTCAACGTTCTCTTCTTTGTTCTTGGTCAACCATACTGGGAGGCTTATTTATGAGCCCTTGCGTCACTTTTGCGCCACTGGTGCATCACTTTTTGTGACGACCCTGCAGTGTAAAAAATGCGCCATGGTGCGTTATACTTACAAAGGGACTCATCTTGGTATATGCATCACTTTGTAAACCCCTGCGCCACATTATACCTGCGCCAGGTATAATGTATGCCGGGTGGGCGTTCTGACGCAAGTAAGCCGCGTAGGAGTGACGCAGTGAAACCTCAGAGATTTCACTGTGTTACTTCTAGGAGGCAAATGTGTCAATATCTTATGCCTGCCTCACAGCAGGCGTAAGACTGATGCAGGCCCTTTCACATGGGGCTTGCCCCATGTGAAAGGGCACATTGCTGGAGTTGCGTCACTATTGTGACACACTCCAGCAATGCGTCATTTTTTCGCCTACAGATACGTCAGAAATAATGATGTATCTGTAACTCCTTGCGACATGATGCGTCACACTGTAAATATGACGCATCCAGCATGTCGCAAGGAGGGCGCAATGAAAAGTGACGCATCGCTGTTTTCACGCAGCAATGCGTCACTTTTCATAAATGAGGCCCTAGATTTATATCAGAAGTAGGGATTATATTTCTGAGCAAAGCAAAAGGTGAGTATCCTGTATATGAATGTGGCATTAAATGATAGTTCTGAATTGTTTTTGTAACATGGGCATACTACTTGTACACCATAACAAATTATTCTATTAATTCTCTCTACAAAGCAAATAGATTTTGGAGAGTATAGTGACATGCATTTGTGCTTATTGTTGTGCTTGGTAAGAAAGACTTTTCTTTTAAGGGAAACAAATTGTACACAATTATCAGAGATGATGGTTTTAGGAAAGCCCTCTCTGCAGAAACACTCACGAAAATATTCTAATGCACGTCTAGTATTTGATATATCCACAAATGTTCACTCAATACACTTGGAAAAATAATCAAACAATAAAATTATATGTTTCTGTATACCACTTCAAATGATGAAATGGGCCTAAAAACTTAACTCCAAACAAATTCCACAGGTCTTTCAGGACACTGAACTGGTTAGAAGGAGCTGATTTTTTTTTATAGGAGTTAGAACAAACATAGAAATTCTCAATCAAATTGCTAATCACCGACACTATTTAAGGCCACCAAAATCAATTTCTGAAAAGTCTAATCCTTTTGGTATTAGTATCACCTAGATGTCCTTTATGTAACATTAGAAAAAGTATAGATCTAATACTCACACGTGGCACAATTTATCACCTCTCATTACAAAATTCCTTTCAAGAGATCGTTCTTCTTTCACCTCCCAAAAACTCCATTGGAAGAGATCCTTCCCAAGCCCATTTCCTAACAATTAAATCTTTGATGAGCATAAGCATGGTATCATTTCTCATAGCCTCACTTTAGTAATCCTCATATATTTTCTTTAACAACAGATTTTCTTGATTTTACGTGGTATATGCCGGGTTGCAACCCAAAGGATACACAGTGATGAATATTTGTGACGTTACAAATTACTGATCGTCGTTTCTGAAAAACTTCTGTTAGCAGCAATAACAACCTTGCGCAGATCCACCCAAATCCCCCAAATTATAAACACAGAATTTAATATGTAGTCTGAAGGGCTCACGTAACCCTCTCGTTTATATAGAGTCCAATCTCAGTACGGGGTCATAGCTTATCATGGGTCTGAAGTGATGATGGGAGGTAATTCTATGCCTCGGTAATCCGCCACCCTAGCCATATTTTCTTATGTTTCTGGGGGCATCCCCGAGTCTGAAACACCACTATCTCTGCATTCATACATTCATCTATGGCCTTTTTCCATCGGCTGATCTTCTTCGGATACTCACTTTTCCACTGCTGAGCAATATCTTGTTTAGCTATGGTAACCGCTAAGAACAATAAGTGCTGTTTGTATCGGTTCCCCCCAATACTATCCGTGCTGTGCAATAACAGCAACTTCGGTTCGAGTGGCAGATACCACGACAGCACCTCACTCAGGCAAGCCACCACCCTCTGCCAGAACGGTTGTAATGCAGTACATTCCCAGACTGTATGTATCAATGTCCCATCGTCCGTCCCACATCTTAAGCACACCGGGGATTGGCTGGCACTTATTTTCCAAAGTCGGAATCGGGTATAGCATACACGGTGTAAATATTTGAACTATATGAGGCGGTAATGTGTGGAATCACCACACCTCTGGGGCTAGCCAAGGCCTCTGCCCAATCATCATCTGTTATGTCAGGTATATCCCCTTCCCAGGCCTTTCTGGTCTTATGTAGTGTGGTATGGTTGCGTGTTGTCAGGGTTTGATAGATCTGACGGATCTTAGGTGCACCTATGTCACCCATCACTAAGCGCCCTTCTAAGGGATGGAATTCGGGCAAGATGTCGGTCAGTTGTAGTATGGGGGAGTGTATGCCTAAGCTGAAGATATTTAAAGAATTGAGTCTTTGTGCAATCAAAACTATGTCTGGAGCTGTTGAAACGATTTCAAAGCGGTGCCTCATACCATATTCCCCAAGGTGGATATTCCCACGATGTCCTACCCACGAAATCCCACAAGAGTCACCACCGAGTGCAGCATAGTGCCGTGCCACAGCGGGTTGCCTAAGTTTGGTGGCCATGCCATCCCATCTGTCTGACATAGCCCGTCATAGTCGGATTACAGTGGTGCTGGCTGGGCGCAGGAAATCTAAGTTCGGAGCACTATATAAAAGCTGGAGGAGTGTAACGTTTCCCATTGCCATGTGGTCCAAGGCAAACCCTGGGTCCGATGGTGAATTTTACCACAATTCATTGACCACTTGCAGATGGGAGGCCGCGTAGGAGGCGGAAGAGAAGACCAGACTGTTGTCTCATCCTTAAGGCTTTTGAGAAGAAGATTGATATTACTAGCCCACGAAGTCGGTGGGCACGGTGACATAAAGATGCCTCGGTACTGAAATCCTGTGGTTGCACACAACAAATGTTCAGCCCATTTTTTCTCTGCCCTGGTGCCCGCACACTGGGAATAGTACAGACTTGGTGGGGTTCATTTGGAGCCCTGTGGTTTGACCAAAACGTGCAGGATCTGCAAAATATGGGCCCCGAAAACAACGGGTCGGTCATGAAGAAAAGGACATCGTCCGCGTACAATGTAATGCAGTCTGATCTAGACGAGTCCCAATCAAAGCTCCTGAGCACTGGGTCGCCATGCACCCACACCACCAGGGGTTCTATGGCAAGGGCGAACAATAGCGGCGACAGGGGGCAACCCTGTGACTTACCATGGCATTATGGAAATGGGGCAGAGCGGTGGCCGGCAACTCGAAGTGAGGCAGTAAGCCCTGGGTAGAGGAGGTGCACATACATTAGGAAACGTGGGCAGAAGTTGAGGGCATTTAGAAGGCAAAAGCAGTATGTCCAGCTTATGGAATCGAATGCCTTGTCAATGTCTGCAAGCAGCATGGCTGCAGGGTGTCCGAGCCTCGGGCTCTATCCATAGCCTTGTGTATGCGTCTGATGTTATGTTGTGTGGAGCAGTGCGGTGCGGTGCGGCATAAACCTGACTGGTCAGAATGAATCAGATTATGTATACAGGATCAAAGGCAGTCAGCAAGGACCTTGCCCAGAAGCTTAGGCTCAAAATTAATAAGAGAGATAGGTCTGTAAGATGCAGGGTCTTCTGGCGGGCATCCTGGTTTTATGAATAAGACTATCTCCGCATGTCACCACTCCAGGGGGAGTTGGGATTAGTCGGCAGCCTCCTGTATGGCACTGAGTAGGTGGGAGCCCTGTATGTTCATGTGCGATCTAAGGAATTCCATACGAAAACCGTTAGGTCCAGGGGCCCGGCTTGGGTGTATGGCTGCCAGTGCAGCACTCAGTTCATCAATAGTGATTGGAGCATCAAGTAGGTCTTGTGCCTAGTCTGATAGTCTACGGGGCGAAAATCACTCAAAAATGTGTCTTTAGCGGCCTCCAATAACTGCTGCTGGTGCGTGTATAGAAGTGAAAAATAGCTTGCAAACTCTGCAGCAACTGTCTCAGGAGATGAACACAGGGCCCCACTATCGTCCAGAAGCACTGGTACTCTGGCAGGGGACGTCTCTGCTTGGCATAGTCTATGAAGCATTTTGCTAGATTTATCTCCCCATTTGGTAGATCCAATGTTGAGATGCTAACCGAATTTCTTTGGCCTCGCCCATGAGATGATGGTGTATGGACTGTTGTGCCTGTAGTAGGGTGCCTTTTAGTGTGGGATTTGGGTCAGTGAGACACTGCCTCTAGGACCTTCTGGTGGTCCTCTAACTCCAATAGTTGCGCCAGTCGGTTACATTTGGCCATGGCGCGAAAACTGATATCCACCCCACGTATGGTAGGCTTCATGACCTCCCATAGAGTGCATTTAGAGGGGGTTGATACCTTGTTATATGTATGATATTCCGTGATCGCTTAGGACAGAGTCTCCCGATACTCTGTTTCTCGCAAATGCCAGGGAGACATCCTCTTCCAAAATGGAGGTGTGTGTGAGTGCACTCGGAGTAGACACTGAACCGGGGAGTGGTCTGAAAGGCCCAGAGGGAGATGTGACACACGGGAGACCCTATGTACATATCTGTGTGGGATGAATATGTAGTCTAAACAAGATGAAGATCCATGGACTGCGGACAGATATGTGTAACCTTGCTCGGAGGGATGGAATTCGCGCCATACATCTGACCAGCCCAAGGTGGTGGCCAACAGGTGGTGCTTAGTTCTGTCTGTCAGGAGAGCTTGCTCTGATGTGCGTGTCCTGTCTATTGCTGTCATGGTGTTGTTCCAGTCTCCAACCAGGAGTGTCAGGTCATCTGGTAATTCTCCCCATAAGCGAGTTATCCTTTCGGCAAAGGTGGCGCCTAACGGCGTGGGGGGCATAAATACTGCCTAGATGTATGCGTTCTCCAAACAGTGTCCCTGAGAGCAAGACATAACGTCCACCAGTGTGTAGCTAATGCTTTGTGTGTTCAAATGGCATGCAGCGGTGTATGAGAATGGCAGCCCACCCGGGATTCCCTAGTGAACCCTGCATGATATACGGTATGATATCCAAATCTGGAGAGACGGGGGGCCTTAGTGCCCAGCAGGTGTGTCTCTTGCAGAGAAAGAATGTCTGCACCATAGCGTTTGGCCTGGTGAGGAATGGCACCCCTCTTCACTTTGCTGAGTAGGCCACTGAAGTTCCATGAGACTATGGTCAAATCCCCAGGTGAAGGAATGTTCTGTTGAGTTGTCATCTAACCCTAAGACTTGAATGTACTAGGACTAGGCTGGTGGGATCCAGACTAGACCTCTGCACATGTATAGAAACAAAAAACAATAATAACATAATACTCTAATGAACCCCCCCCCACACCCGATACTGCCTGAAAGACGGAGCATCTGTCACGGCGGAAGATACCCCGAGACCCCCAACATATGAACTCGTGTCAGTTCTATTCTCGCCCGAACCAGGGAGCTGAGGTAAGCCCGCTACTCACATGCCATCAGTCCTTCCTTGCACCCTACTTAGTGGTTTTTTGTACATTCTGATTTCTTTCCGTTTTTACAGGTCTCCCTGCAACACAGACGTACACGTCTGCTCTTTTGTGTTATGTATTCACTTTAAACATCGGGGAAGAGCGACACATTTGCCTTCCCATTTTATCCATCTCACCAGAAACCTGCGTCTTCCGTTTGATGAACCCATGCCAATACCGGGCTGGAAATATCACTGGTACTGCGGTGAGTACCAAAGCATCTTACCCTTTTTAGACTCTACCTTTTGTTAACCTTCAGTTAACGTACGTTTTTCCCCTTTAAATGCTTGTATTGCACTTTTTTCCTTAGACTCCCACACCACGGACTGTCTTTCCCTACAGGTAGACTCTGTACTTTTTATTCTTTATCCGCTCTTGCCATGACCTCATGACATTGTTAGACAACTAAAAATAATGATAGTTGTACATCGACAAGGCATGTTTCGTTGTTGTTTTTCTTGTTAAATGCTTACCTTAACATACATTTAGGTCGTGTAAGCCGCATTACATATCAATAAGTGTTATTTTAATTTAGTTTATTTTGTTTTTGTTCCTATTATGTGCCTACCGTACTTTTCATACTATCTTGGCATGCTGTATACACCCTTATCATGTTCATGAAGTCACCTTGAAACACCAATCCACCGTTTGCACTCAATAATACCTTGTGGGGATATATGTCTTTAATATTCCCTCACTTGATAGGCATACCAAATTAGGAAAGTCCGGTAATGTTATTTTTTTCATAGGGCGTCTTTACCACCTCCTGAATCATAAGGAGTATTTTTTTTATGTCGCAAGACGCTTCTCATTTGTGTGCAGTGAAGTCACGATTTTGTTTCTTTCTGCACCACTCTAATAGGGTATCCACGAAATTATGGGTGCCTTCAGAATGTTCACCTTCACTATTGTTTCGTTTTTTGTGCCCCTTTTTTCTGGTTATATGTTTCCGTTTTGTATTATACCTTATGCTTTGTGTCCTTCCCAGCCCTGAAGAGTCACAAGTTAATTTCTTTGTGACAAAACACGTGTCTGCTTGTTTTCTTTCTGTATTGACCTAAAACACTTGGTATAAAGTAATCTTCTTTAAGATACCCCTGATGTCGACCTTCATAATTTCTGAACGCAAAATACTTTGAAAATTGGGTTTTACACTGAAACCTATACTCTAAAACTTGTGCACAGGACTTGGTTCTAAATAGGGACCAAGGACGCCTCCGCCAAAGGTACCCATAACACCAATATAATTCTAACAAACAATAAAAGTGTCTGGGGTGGGAGGAAGTGTGCGGCCGAACATCCACGCCATCTTTGTGGTCTATACTGAGCAAATAGACTTATGGATTGGCTGCCATTCTGGCCCTAGTTTTGTAGAGGATCAATACCAGCTATCCGTATGAGGGTATTTCTTCCAGGTCGAGGAGCATCTGGCAGAGCCTGATCTGTATCGTCTTTTGGATTTGTTTCTTTTGGGTCTGTTCCTGTGCAGATCTTGAGAGGAGTCTGACTCCATTGGCAGTGAGGTACGCAATTTCAGATGCGATCGTTCATCAGTCCAGGCAAAGACTGCCTCTGGGGTGTCGTAAAAGTAGGATTTGGCATTGTATATGATGCTCATACGGGCTGGATAAAGGAGCATGTACTGAATATTCAAGTGTCGTAGCCTGCGCTTCGCCTCCATAAATGACTGGCGCTGCTGCTGCACCAGCCGAGTATAATCCAGGAATATCATTATGTGTTTAGAGTCATGCTGGAGCTTATCTTTTTGAGCCCTGGCGAATTGAAGAATGGAATCTCTGTCGGCATAGTTTAGAAACTTTGCGATTACGGGCCTCGGGTTTTCTCCAGGGGGTGGTTTCTTCATTAAGGCGCGCTGTGCCCGTTCCACTACGAAGCAGGTCGACAAGTTGTCGGGTGGCAGAAGGTCAGTTAGCCATTGTGTAAGGAAACTGGTCATGGACGTGCCCTTACAATCCCTCCAGAAAGCTGATAAAGCGCAAATTGTTGCATTGTGCGCGGCCTTTCCCATTCTCGACCCGGGAAGCCAGTTCCTGTGTTAGCACCGTGAGTTTATTAACTTTCTTTTGTCAGGTGGGTACGGCATCTTCAACTGTTGACACGCGCGTCTCTGCCTCAGTAATGCAGTACACAGCCCTTCTGAGGTCCTGATGAAGGAAGGAGACCTCGGATCCCACCGCACCAATTTTAGCGTCCAGAGTGTTCCTTGCCTCAGTGATGGCTGCCAGAAGTGTCGCATTGTCCGGCAGTGCGCCGCTTGTATCATCACCTGTGGAACCGCCCGGTGCAGAGGTGAACTGGTCCAGGGTACTCTGCTTGGAACCGGCTGCGCCTGGCTTGTCCTTGCCCATGGAGACAGGCGATGCGGCGGCTGGATTAGGCCCCGCTAAAAGGATCAGACTTGCCGGACCCCCTGTCCACCAAATGACCCCAGTTTACTGTAGTATTTCACCACTCAGCAACCAATATTGCTCACCCCAGGTCGTTGTCGCTGAGCAATCGGGTCGCCAGCACCATTTGAATTCTTAGGGCTCTGAGGAGGATTACTGTAGGTAAGTCAGCAGCTCCTCTGGGCTGCAGCAAACGATGATGGCACGAACTGCTGAAGGCACCCTCTACATCACTTCAGGTATCGTCACTCTCGCCCCATCTAGGGATGTTTGCAGGTTTATATGCCGTGTGGAGAGGGCGGGGTTGGGGCCCGATGACTCAGCGGGTGCCAAATCGGGGCTAGTGTAAGGCCTCTGGGCCTGATCTTATTGCTGGGTGATTTCAACATCCACAGTGAATGCACCTCCAACGCTGACGCACTGACACTTCTGGCAGACCTAGCCCTCCTGAGCTTATCTAAACTCAATGAAGGTCCCACTCACACAGCGGGTCACACACGGGATATCATTTTCTCCAACTCTCCCAGTGTTTTGTGTGAACCTCCTCAACGGATGTATGACGGTACAACGCATACATTTACATCGCGGTACATTACATCACGGTTTTTACAACGCAAGTTGTTACAACGACTTGCGTTGGAGGGGGCTGGACTTAGGAGTAGTATAATTTACTATTCCAACTCCAGTCCACGTACAGTAGGGAAGGTGTAGGATAGTAAATTATACTATTCCTTGTCCTAGAGTGCCATCTAGCGCAAGTCGTTGTAACGACTTGCTTTGTGAAAACCACGATGTAATAGCATTGCAATGTAATCCTCGAGTTGTAAACGATGTTTCCCTCTTCAACAATCATGTGTCAATTGAATTTTCCATTCAAGGTCCAAGGGAGATGAAAGGATACAACCCTGTCACTTACCATACTCGCAGACAATGGCAGAAAGTCACCCCGGAGTGCTTTCAAGCCTCTTTTTTAGTGCCTTGGGACACTGCACTGGACAACATAGAGGATACTCTTGCCAAATACAATTCTGCTGTCTTTAGCGCCATTGACCAACATGCACCATTGAAATCACTTCCTAACCTCCCTAGGCGTCCTCAGACTACGTGGTTCTCTCCCCAGCTCCGAGCTCAGAAACAACTTTGTAGAAAACATGAAAGACGCTGGCGCAGTACACATAACGAGAGGAATAAAGACCTATTCTTGGTCACTCTGTCTGGCTACCATAAAAATGTAAAGGCTGCGCCTAAAGCTCACATTACATCTCAATTAGACCAGACTGGCAATGCTCCTAAAATTCTTTACCGTATCCTCCAGTCTTTCATTAACCCTAGGCCCTGCGAGAATCTAGAAGACCCCTTGCAACCGCTTTGTAATAACATCGCACAATATTTCTCGCAGAAAATAGAGCTCATCTATGAAAAAATTATCCCATCAGGGAGCCATCCTTTGATCATCATGGCTTCTGATTAGCCAGAACAGGCAACCTCCGAGTTGCTAGAGAGCTTCCTCCCTGTGACCTTGGCAGATGTAGAAACACTGCTTTGCACTGTCAAATCAGGCTCCCCCTACATACTATCCGGGCCAAAGTTCTCACCTCTCTGGCCTGTCAATTGTCCACTCCCATTGAGTGTCTTCTGAATCTCTCATTGAGAGAGGGTCACGTTCCTTCAGAATCGAAAGCAGCACAGGTTATGCCTAACCGTAGGTACACCAAGGCTCCTTTGACGCATTTCTCGAATGCCGTCCCTTCTCGCTTCTTCCCTTCCTGAGCAAGCTATTGGAGAAGCAAGTCAATAAATATCTCTCCAACCATGTCAAACACACTCGTAGCTTAGATACTTCCCAGTCAGGCTTTAGGCCCAAATACAGCACAGAATCAGCCCTGCTTGTGGTCACAGATAACATCAGGATGACCCTAGACTGCGCTTTCCCTACTGTTGCACTCACTGGAATGGGAATAGTAATTTTTACCCCTCCGCTATCCAGCGCTTTCCCTACTGTTGCACTCACTGGAGTGGGAATAGTCATTTTTACCCCTACGCTATCGTGCTACGCTATTGGGGTGGTGGTGGTGGGTGTTGTGGCCCTCTTGGGTGTCCGGCCTGCATGATCAGTGGCTCCATGGCATCTGTTGCCCTTCAGGAGTGGCTTTGGCCTTGGCTCCCTTTTGTTGTGCAGGCTATCATCCGACTTTACACCAGGTCAGAGCAGGTGTTAATTTCATGCAGCTAACGCGCCTTATGTTTTGTTATCTAATTGCCGATCTGGCTGGTCATTGAGAATGTGCGGAGTGGTGTTGTCGTGGCTTTTTGCACGGGAACTCCTACTCTGCATCTCATTAGTGATAGTTGCGGGGGTCATCTGTGGTGATGTTTTTTGCAGCTGTTATCGCAAGTAAACTGGTGATATGGGCTGTTAGCACCTGCTTGTGAATGGGGTGATAGTTTATCGCCACTTTCGCTGCGATAAAGTGCAGATAACTCAGCGTTAGTTCCTTGAGACTATGCCCCATAGAGTTATAGCTTGGGCCGATTTTAAACTCAGGCAGGCTACAGAATAGTTTGGGGCTACTTTACAATGAGCCTGGTTACAGAATAGTGATAGAGAACGAGCGCCAGGCGCTCTCGGAAACGGAATTACAAGGGAAGTGGTTAAAGCATATGGTTAGGGAGCAAACGTGGAGTTATGCATTCGCACTGGTGTTGAAACAGTTAAGGAATTGTCCATTGAGAGAAAGTGAAGAAAGAACAAAAAGTAGTAGGCTCTGCCCAGGCCCTCTAAGCAAAGCAGTGAAGAAACACATGGCATGGAGGACTTCGCTGTTAGATTAGCTTGCCGGTGAGGTCCTGAAAAAAGTGTTACCAATGTGCCAGAACTGATTGACTTGAGGACTGTCTGACACCAAAAAGAAACATCCAGCTCGCAGTAGAATGGTGTTGCAGATTGCTGAAGAACTCCAGGTGGATCACCACCAGTATATGAGTGGCTGTAGCGGAAGGGCTGGTGAAGCAGAGGCTGGGGCCCAGAATCAACATGGTTGCCAAAAAATAGGAGATTAAAGCATCACAGAGAAGTAAGTACAAGTTGGATATATTGGGCCCTGCCGCCCGGCAGTAATCAGGAAACAGTACAATGAATTCTAGAGCCTTAGAAATGGCCAGGAATAAAGAACACAGCTTAGAGGTAAACAAATATTGACGTGGACGTATGGTATAGTACGAGACACACAACGCGAGACAAGGAGCGAGACAAAAGTAGAGATATGTGAGGACTCTGAACAGAGAGTAGAGCAAATATATGAGCACACACTGTGACATAAAACATGGAGGAAAATGAGTAGTGCTTAATGAATACAATACAAAGGCACTTATTTAGTAATATCACCACTACCAACCGTAGTATTTGCACACGCTATAAAAGAACACCTTACAAATCTGAAATTATTGCTAGCCAAAGTATCACTTTGGAAGGATTACTTTTACATTTCGAAAAAATAGAGATCCCACTTTATCAAACACAATTCCTTTTTTGATAATTTGTGGGTCAATGGCTAGGAAAAAAACAGGAACTCAATCAGTAAAGGAAGGATGAGGGAATGGAGAGGAGGCATGTAAAAACGGGTAAGTGAGAGGTTGTTGCCACAGTAAGAAAAATGGTGGGAAAGAAGGGGCTGAAGGGAGAGGAGGATGTCGTCAGTTGAAGCAGAAGTGAATATAAAAGGAAACACAGGCAATTAACAGACATGAAACCAGTTAAGAAAAATACAAACAATAGAAATAAAGAAGGCCATTGTCCATATTAAGTGAGATAGATTATTACATCTAAACAGATTAAATAAATATACTTAATTTAACAGCACCAGAGGGAGTTCTTTGAGCATTGGTGGCTACGGTGTCATTACCACCAGCCTTGGCGCTGGAATACATTTTGGCCTTGGTCTTTCTCTTCTTCTTATATGGTCCTGAAAGAAAGAAAAAGAAGACACTGGTTAATAACATTTTACACAATAATGCTAAAGCACATTTAATTATTTTCAGGAAAACAATCTTGTGGTTGAGTAACTCATCCTATCCTCCTATAATCTCCATCCTCAAAATAGTTCCCTGTCTTATAAATTACTAAATACAAATAATATTGCTCTCCACTAGCTTCATACATTTTTGCTAGTGTCACACTAAAGCTGCCTGTGAGGTTGCAAATGTTTCACCTCACAGAGATGTAGACTTTACAATAACAGAGTCATGGAGGAGCCAAACCAATTATAATTTCCAACCTGTCTCTTGATTTTCTGCCCATCAACCTAAGCATACCTGGCTTCCTCACTGCCTGTGCTGACATCCCATGTGACCTCTGTTCACCATAGAAGAGCATCCTAATTCCAGGCAATGTGACTTGGTGGAACTCCACTCCCAGTCCTCCTGTCACCTTCACTTAAATACCCCTCTGTTCCTTCTGGGCCACAAACACTCCCCACAAACGAAGTCCGAGGAAACTACAATGTGTAATATGTAATAAATATATAAAGTAATTTATGCAGACCTAAGACACATTTGCATAATTGTATATACAAAATAATTAAAATATAACATATGGTTTAACACTGTAGAAAAAGAAAACCATACTGTGTACAGTGCCAGACCTTGTGTGTGTGTTTTTTTATTTTAGATGGTGGACACAAATTTTAGGGGAAACTATTTAATGTATTTATGTGAATGGCACCAACGTATTACAACTCTGAAATGAATCTTGTTCACTATAGGGCTGTCATCAGTGGGATGTCATCAGTGATGTCATCAGTGATGTCACTGACCATGTCATGAATGATGTAATATGTGACATCATCAGCAGTGGATTGCGGGTGCGCGAAATATAGTTAGTACAACTAACTATATAGGAGCGATTTCAATGGTTTTTTAAATGCTAATTCCTAACTATATAAGGCCTGAAACCTATGGTTTTTTAAGTGAATATATATATATATATATATATATATATATATATATATATATATATCTCACTTAACTTAATGCTACACTGTGGCTTATGCAAATTAATCAATATTTTTTAAATATTGTAAATATCAATTATCTGTCAGTGCTGCCATCACAAAGCCAAGAGGATCCAACAGGTCCGGCTTGCGATCAACCTGGTCAGCCCAGCAGTTCATCGCCTGACTCTGGGTGAGGATGACCCTGATGAGGCAGTGCATGCTGCATTGCACTTCCTCTCTGGGAAGCTGAAGACCTTGCCGGGCCTGCCACCCACATGAGAAAAATGTGGTGCAGCACCCAAAAAAACCTCAAACTCTGCCACTTCCTCAGAAAAGATGTTGCACAGGGTCATGCCAGCGCAAAACCCGGGTCCCAAAACCGCCTCTGCCATGACTTGGGAGGTGAGGGCTGACAAAAAAAACTCACAAAGGATGGGGAAAAACAAAATAACACGAGGACATGTAAAGTAGACAAAAGGTGGAAATGGGAGAGGTGAACAGGAAGAGGGTCAATCTTCAATGGGATAGTCAAGGGAACCCGAGGGGACTGCTGGCAGGAGCAGGCTGGAGAGAAGCGTAGCACACCATAATCTGAATGGATGATCAGGTGAGTGACGAGTGTTCATGCTTCTTTTTAGCATGAAATGCGACTTTGCATCATGTTAAAGGCGCAAGACACATTTTGTGTAAGTACACAACATATTTTGCCGATTTCATGTAATTACGCTTGTGGAAATTACACAAATGTCACACTCTCCTCATCAAAACTCCTGTCTCCTCTAAACCATACCCCAAGTCCTTGACCACTTTACATTTGCTTAACTATAATGATTTCATCTATTTCTAGTGCTCCTGTTTAAAAGTGTGTGTCACCTCTTTTACTGTGTTATTCTATTCAGAAATTAAAAGGGCCTTTCCCCCTTTCTTTAATACGATATACAGCAGTTCTTGAAAATCCCATGAAATGGTTAAGATTTAAACTATGCATCATTTGTGGTCCTACTTCACTGTAATGACTGACATTTGTTTAGATTCTTCTTGAGATGTGGTCTCTAGGACTCGACACACCACTCAAAATGATGCCTTATCGGCCATGTAGGCAGAAGGAACACAACTTCTCTTTTTCTATTGGTTATTGAGGTCACTAGTGAGGGTGTGCAAAGTTTCGCTGGGTCTACCCGGTCAAACTTCTCAAAGTCATTGCATATATTTGCAAGCTTCACACAATTAAGGCAATATTTTGCAGTCTTGGCAAATATATTGGGATGTGGGAAAACAGCCCAACCCCACTTTTAAGAGTATATTTGTGCAAAAAGAAAAAAAAAAGAAATATTATTTTGTGAAATATTTTTAATGAGATTTTGATGAGATTTTGTGCAAGTGGCAATTGTTACAACTTTTTAAAGCTGAATATTTGTCACATTTGCAAAAGTTCACCAATTTTGAACACACCTTTATCTATGCAGCACAATACTCGTCCTCCCTCTCTTTTTGCCTTGTCATCGTGGTCAGCCACACAAAAGGTTAGTGGATTCAATAAATTCAACATCCTTCCACTAATCCTTAGGTTTCATCTCCCACTAAAGGTTGCTTAAGTTGTATAGTTACACTTCTTCTTGTGCCGCACTTATAATTCTCGCGAGAACTGCAGGCTGTACACGTGCTGCACGAGGAGGGCCGTCCCATTAAAAACTCGGAAATGGCAAAGCTTTCCAACATGAGGTCCACATTTTCACCATCTATTCACAAATGATCTTTCGTACCTTTCCCTTGTAACAGCCCACTTCCACGACACATTTATCCGCAGACAAATTCTCCTGCGATAATAGTACACATTATGTGATCGAGATGAGAGTACTGAAAACAAAAATATTCGTGAGCTGCAGATAATCAACATCTATGTTACATTACTCTTGCATCTGGCCCGATCGTGTGTGACCCTCGGGATCTCTGTGCCCTACAATCTGCTGCAGTGGACTTGCCCTGCACCCCTCTTCCACTGCCTTGTGCATTACACAGCCAAGACGAGCACATTGGCTTCTGCAGTTTCTAATTTGAAAACGCCTCTATGGCGAATGTTGTTCAAGGTGTGTGGCCGAGCAGGAGGAAGTTGTTTCCCTGTACCGTCTTTATTGATTCGCATCTCCCCCCTCACACACGCAGTCCTGAGAACGGAAGACTGACAGCCCCTCCAATGCACGCGCTCAGTGAATTCTCTTCAATATTGCCCGTTAGAGTAGGGGTGAAGTGTCAGCCCCTCGGGTTCTCCAAGCAGCCTTTTACCTCTGAACCTATATTATTAATTTCGCTCAGCATTAGAGTTCTATTTGTTTCCAAAGAAGCTTATATCCTGGTTTCAACTGCTGAACAGATGGGTTAACAAGCCTAATTAGCAGAAGGACCTGCTCCCGTGGACTCCGCGCGGTTTACTCATGCAGCACGCATTAAATAAAACATAGCTTACTAAATGAATGCATACGTTAGCTTCTCTGTGAAACCCCGCAGGGGTCTAACTCTCGGACCCGCACTGCAGTGGTCTGGGCCAGCATTGGCCGGCTCCGAGTCACGTGCTGGTGACCAGATGTTCCTGATGGATACAGATGGACAGGCACCTAGGAGAAAAGCCCACAGCTATCGGTTTGTGTACGGTCGGCAGCACACGCATAGAATTTACAGTCAGGCAAACACATTTTTTTCACTGATATCATGAAAACCAAACACATAGGAGACGTTTCTTAAATAAAAATAGAGCGTCACATAAACTGCATGCCCTCCTCCAGCCCAACGGGACATCTGCAATTTGGATGTGTTGGATCATATGTGCTGGATATATTTGAAGCAAAGAAGCCGTAGGAGAAAACTTGACGATGAACCGAATGCCACAGCCCACTGAGGTTTGCACATCCCTGCGGGTGACATCAATAGCCTGGGTGTTAGTGGTGAGTAGCGGGTGGGCGAGAGACCACCCAGCCGCCCAGGCTCCAGCAGGTACACATGGTCTACTAAGCCATGGGAGGACCCGAGACCACCTCTCAATCTTAGGCTGATACAGTAAATCCACCCACACCCCAAGCAGTAAAATGGGGAGGTGAAGATATTTAAATCCCTACCGCACTCCAAATTTTCCAAAACCTTCTCTTCGGTTCTGAAAAAAGAGCGCATCAATGGCATGATATGTCCTGGCAGTTCAGGCTGGACTGTTCCTACTGGACCAGGATCAAGACAGATTTGTATTTGGCAGGTCTCTGTTCAGAACAGCACAGTAGGGATTAGAAAAATGCATGTCTGTGGCCCAAGTGATTGCCAGTGGCTGAGATTAATTCAGTAATTTCTTCCATCACCTTGTTATTTTTGCAGGAGAAGCTATAAGTGCACCGAGTATGCCCAGATGTGGTTCCAGTGCTCACTGACCTTAGGACACAAGCTATGCCTCATTGATGAGACCCAAGTAGGTTGGAACCAGCCTGTGGTTGTTTGTGTTCACGCCCAGCGGGAACCTGGCCTAGCAATTTGGGCTGGAATGTTCCTATTGGAGGAGAACAGAAACACAGAGTTGCATAATGTGGATCTCCATCTATAAGGGCACAGTGGACCCAAAAATGCTGGCCTAGAATGTGGCCCAAGCGGTTACCAGTGGCTGAGATTAATCAATCGTTTCTTCCATAATTGTGTTGTTTTTTGCATGAAAGGTCCTTTGAGCAGAGACCTCAAGGAATATTACAGAATTAACTAACATTTTTTCTACTTTTTAATGCAGCACCTGCTATACATAACTTAGAAGCGGATCCACTCCAACCAGGTCAGTCAACAGCCCAGGTGGAAGAGTTGGTTCCAAGATAAACACTGCTGTGGAAAAGGTTATGAAGACACAGCCATGGGGAAAACCTAGGAATATTGGTGGGAAGGATCAGTTTTGCCAGTGCGCTTCAGCTGGAAGGGCGTGTATTGATAGGGTGTGGCATGGTCATATAGTAGGCGTGGGTGAAGTGAAGTTGAGTGAAGCACAGCCACTGATAGCGGAGGGCAACTAAGAGCGCATGGTGAACTGAGGTGCGGCCCCCAGAAGTGAGCGCATGCCTGATTGAAGGTAACGAAGCATAGTTTTTGTAAAATTCTGAGCACTGATACACGGCCGCCGGAAGTTAAGGGTCGTTCACTGTCCCTGACTGACTGAGGCTCAACTACCGGAAGTGGGCAGCCACCTGAAATTCCAGATCGACTGAAGGTGAGATCAGTGAATGATAATTGGAGTTGATTGATATAAAACTGTCACTTTGAATACAAAGTGAAACTATGATGGATCACTCCTAAATATAAACAGCCAATAAACTGTGGCCTTTTTACTCTTCCAAAAAGTAAGAGGGTTTCCATTATTGGGATAGGGCGTGGGTGACCGGGTAGGGGCACAAACGCTCTGCAGTGGTCTTAGAAACGAAACTGCCATCTCCAAGGCAAGTCTTTTGGTGGTCACAACTCCACCAGCTCCCTCCCACCCCGGAGCTGTCTCTAAACCGCATCCTTTGTCTGTCGTTACTGTTCATCGGCTCCTCTTAGATCATGTGTGTTGTCTCCGCAGTGAGCAGTGGAGGGGGGAGACGGGGAGGGGATTATACGCTCCAGATGGGTCTTGTCTGCACCAAGCTGTAGGGCAACTGCCGCGAACGACGACCGCGGCTCGGATCACTGGAGTCGTCTGAAATCCTTCACAGCGGGTTTATTTTTTCCCCTCTTCCCTCGTCACCTTGATTGGAGCTTCCTTTGTACAAACATGTCACATGTTGACAGTAGCCCATGCCTAATTCAGCAGAGTCAGAACTGAAGCCCCTCGCTGCTCGTCTCTCAGCAGCTGTCCCATGTGGCGTCGTCTGTACAGGAGCTGCATTTTAGATGCACATGATGGCTCCATTTAGTCTTTGAAGCTCCTCGGATCGGATCCCTTTCAGTGCAGCCGCAGCCTGTCTCCCACCGCGGAACGAGCCTCAAAGCTCGACGGCTTGAGAGGGAACCGAGGGGTGGCGTGAAATCCGGTCTCTTCTCAAAGCTTCCGGAGAAAGCTGCTGATATCTGCTGGAGGCCGTGCTCGAAAGTTTCGGGCCTTGAGGGAACTTTAGGGAACAAGAAACATACGTTTTTTGGTAAGATTTACAAGTGAAATTTACTGAAATCTTGACCCAATTTGTACATTTTAAAGGCAAATCAGATTATACATCCCTCACTAAACGAATTCAATGACTGAACACAGTGTGAACATCTCAGTAAATTTGACTTGAAAGATGTTACCACTTCAGAGAACTTCCACTCCTTAACACCCAATTTAGAGAACTTTTTTGTGAAAGAAATACTACTCTGTTGAAAAGTTTCTTGGTTTTGTCCGACCAATCGCATCTCAAGACCCTTTTTTCAAGATAATTTTTAAAACAAACTACGCACCACATGTTGTTTTAGTAGTATTCTAAATGATTCACACTTTTTTTGCAGATTTATATAGCGCGAACTCGACGCCAAGGTATTGGAGGACTTTACATGAGGACCAGTTACATTACACAAGGACACTAGGACATTGTCATCACTTCCTGTCCCTTCTGCTTCCCTGTCTGTGACTTCCGTAGGCAATAACCTCTAGGAATGAGCACTGGAGTAATCCACAGTGGGACATTGGGTATTATAGAGTACAATTTTGTGTTGATGAATAAATCCTGAGAATCTCTTCATAGCATATTTGCTGTTTGTGGATTAGACATGAAAGAAAAGGGTTTAGCCAAAAGGGCATACTAACTAAAGCAGTTTCATTGAGGCAAATGTATCTAGTAAATAGCCCCATGACACGTTGAGTCAGGCAATAAAATTCTGAATCTCCCAAATTTAGGTCTATTTTCAAGTTCACAAAATTGTATAAATCTATTCATAAAACACAGGGACAGTGAAGTGGTAGGCCATTAAAGGTAGTGTTTACATGTCTTGCTCTTGCCTGCAGCCGCTTCTCGAGGCATGTCCGAGGAGGTACGCGAGAGAACGAGCATCTGGGAGAATCGATGGACGGCGTTTGGGACACATTGGTTCATCGGCGCTGCTGGCATCTTGTGTTACCCCCGTAGCAGGGAGATTAGCCGCTCTCACACAAACGTCGACAGCATGGAGAGAAGATAATAAAGATGCGGAGAGAACTGTGCCGTGCTGACCTGCAGACAGTTTGAGGGGGCAGTCTTTGGAAGGAAACCACGTTCCCCTGCAGTTCGTGCGGACCTCTACGCCACATCTATGCGTTTCCCGCTTCGCGGGAAACGCTCGCAGCTGGGGGGCAAAAGAGCCACAGGGTGAGGCAAACTACAGCGCCTACAAACCTCCTGGCCTGTTGAGAGGCGTGCTACCGCCAGGACATCGACATCGCCAGGACACGCCCCACAGGTGATCAAAATAGGATCCAGCCTCCCGCATCGCGGGACGCGCGCGGGCAGCGCCGGAGTAAACCCGGGCAAAGGGCGGGCAGTCTGTGGCAGTCAAGGGCTGTCTAGGGCTGGGCTGGGCTACCCCTCTGACATTGTTATTCGATACTCCGGACCCGGTGGATAATTTAACGCTATTAAGGGTATCTGCTCTTGCTTAACAGTCTGTGACAATGTCTACCCGCTCGGGGAAGAGCTTGAGAGGAGGGGGCGATGTGGGATCTAGTAATGTTATAGGTACTATGGACAAATTTATCACACGGGTTGCTGCCGTCATAAAGAAGGAGATTGTAATGACGGAGCGGCGTCTTTCGCAGGAACATCTCCCGTCTAAAAGATCATCCCTGGGCCCCTTAGCCCAGGCAGTGTCACCTGTATGTAACCTTGCTCCCCTTTTAGCCACTACTCATGTGTCTGACGAACTGCGGGTTGCATCTCTGAGGGCTAGTATCGACAGATTGGAGAGCCTGGCTGCATCATCCATACCTCCTTCTGAGGATGGTGGCAATCCGGCCTTGTCTCCCACTGTATCCCCTGTATCCATAGCAGGTCCTGTCTGCCCCCCCCCCGCCCCCACAGTGGATAATCCTAAGACACTGGGCACCCCGCTGTTGGCTCCTAAGATCCCTGTAATTACTAAAAGGAAAAGGATTGCTAGCCCACGTAAAGGAAGTTCCCTGAAACTGTTCAAGAAACCAAGGAAACAAGGGACCAAGGGCATAGGTACCAAAACGGGTGAGGGCTTGGGCACAATACATTCTTCTTCTTTTACCAAGGGGAGTGGTTCTACTCTAGAAATAGCAGGTGCAGCTCCCTTTCCCAGCCACCAGCCACCAGCCACCAGCCACCAGCTCTCCGTGTCCCTGTTACTATTGCACAAATCGAGGAGTTGATGAAAACATTGTTGTCCCCGATTGTTGACAGAGTAACAGGGCTGGGTGATAGGCTAGATAAGTTTGAACAATCAACCCTAGATAGCTTTTTCTCATTGAAAGCACTTATTAAACTGCACTCTAGGTTAAGGGAGGAGGGTCAAGGAGGGCCCACGGAAAATAGGAAAACTACGGAGCCCCAGCAGGCTTTGCCTGTTTTACCCACTGCGGCTATTTTGGTATCTTCTCAGTTGACTGACAATGTTCCCTTAGTGCCGCTTGTGGCTACTTCTGGGAGCACTGGTCAAAAAGCGCAAGTCGTTTCAAGTATCCCCAAGCCCCCCCAAAGCCCCGGGAACGAAGCCGGGCCGGGTCGAGTTGCCGGGGGGGGAGTGGTCCTGCTAAATTAAAGGGAACATCTAAGGGGACGGATAAAGGTAAAGTTACTAGTCAGGCTTGTTTAGCCAAAACCTCGATTAATAATCCTGCTCCTATCCAACCACAAACACTACTAACAAAAGCTGTCCCAAAAGTTTCATCATCCAAAGTTGCTCCAATATCCCCTCCTGTGAACCTGCCTCAAGACTGTCAACCGTATGTTGCTGTCCTTATAAATGTACCCACCCTGAAGGCTGATCAAAATGAATCCCCTCAAGCCTTAAAAAATAAAACGTTGCACTGGCTAGAGTCCAACAGATCAAGAAGGAATGTCCCCACGAAGAATGGACAATATAAAAGTGTCCAACTTCAATGTGTATTTCCTAGAAAAAACCTATTATTTAACGGACAGCACGCCACCAATTGGGCGGGAAAGGCAAAGGTACAAGGTTTGGCGTTATACTTCTCCAATTCGCATTCGAGCTACAAGGTGTTATCACCGACACTAATATTTGAAGGAGACCAAAGTACAAACATTAATCATAAAATACAATGAATAAAAGAAGATAGATGATTCCCACACTATGCGTTTTATAAAACTCTGTTACAATTTATTTTGATACAAAAACAATTTTACATCATCACAATATTTAAAAACATGTCATACAATTTTTAAAAAATTTCATGTTACATTAAAAACACAAAAGAATCAAAAAAGTCGACGCGGCGTTTCGGTATTCTGGTGGTAGACCTTCTTCAGGACTGATTCTTGTTCCAGTAGGATTTCTTATGACTACTGGGCACTGCTTTATGCTTTGCAAAAGGAATCCTGAAGGCTTCGGAATAATAGACCTGCCCCCGGTTTCTCTACACACTTCTTAATTTGTGGTGTCACTTATTTAAAGACGAAATATTCGCAACCCTTTGAGTTGTCGTTTTATGATTAATGTTTGTACTTTGGTCTCCTTCAAATATTAGTGTCGGTGATAACACCTTGTAGCTCGAATGCGAATTGGAGAAGTATAACGCCAAACCTTGTACCTTTGCCTTTCCCGCCCAATTGGTGGCGTGCTGTCCTTTAAATAATAGTTTTTTTTCTAGGAAATACACATTGAAGTTGGACACTTTTATATTGTCCATTCTTCGTGGGGACATTCCTTCTTGATTTGCTAACTTTCCCGCCAGTCCCCAATAAGTCTGTGTGGGGTCCTCCTTCTTTTTATAACGTAGAGTCCAACAGACCCCTCCCTAGGGGCCTTGATGGATCAATTATAGGAGTCAGAAGGGTGGGATGGGTGGGTTATGGTCACAAGCACTTGGAAGGAGACTGCGTGTTGGTCAATTTCAGGGACAGTAGACCAGCACAAACCATCTGCAATTCTAAACCAAATCCCGGGGGGCCGAGAATTGGTATAGTGGACCTAACCTTATTTTTTATCCAAGATCAATCACTACCCCGATTGGCCGAGAATCCGGAGTGGTTTGGAGCAATAGCTCTGCCTATTCTGAATTTCCTGCTAACCCACAATTCCACCCTCAGGCAGTCTGGCCATCGCCTGGGTGGAGACCACCGGGATATTGAACCGACGGTATCGTAGGGGAGGTCCTCGGAGTCGGTAACTCAGGTGATGCCACTGAGCTGAGTGGGCTGACTATTGATTATGGCACTCTCCCCCCAAGTATAGTAGTTCCCACCCCTATACTAGAGAGTAATCAGCTTCCCGGGAGGCATGGTGGGGTTGGCAGCCTAACGACCCAGGACCCGTTGGAGGGCAGAGGAGGCCTCGACTCTGGCGGTGACCCAGCTGTGGCGGATCCAGTTCTCAGGATTTTCAGCTGGAACATCGCAGGAATCGATAGGAAGTTGGGGCTGCCTGACTGGAATGCTCTAGTTGAGGGATATTCTATTTGTATATTCCAGGAGACGTGGGATAGGGAGCCCTGTCATAAGGTGGGATATTCATCCCACTTTGTTCCAGCTGTCCCACCTTTGTCAGGGAGGGGTCGCCCTTCGGGTGGTCTCCTCATTTGGGTTGCCGTCTCTTTAGTTTGCAGGGTGGAGGAGCACCCCACAAATTCATCTGATATCCTCAACATCACGTTAAAGGATTCTCTGGGATGTCTGCTCCTAGACATCTTCAATATCTATGCTAGAGGCACTAGGGGAGGCGTACAATCGCCCACCATTGCTCTTTTGGAAGATCTCCTTAGGCAGCGGCCAAATAAATCGTGCATTTTGGTGGCGGGGGATCTAAATTGTACGTTCGAGCCCCTAGCCCTCGATGACATGCTGGGCATAGAAGAGGAGGATTCGAGAAAGGGGATTCCGGCCCTGACTCTGCCCCCTATTAAAAGGTGGTCACAAGTGGCGTTGCAGATCAACGCACTCAATATGGAATTTGATCTGAGGGCGGTCAATGGGAGGTCCAAATCTGATTTCATTGGTGCACACACTTACACCATGCCCAATCATACGTCTAGAATAGATTATATTCTTCTCGACGTATGTTTATGGAGCACCCTGAGTGACATGGAGATTATTCAGACCATTGAGAGTGATCATAATCTTCTCTCTCTTGTCTTATCTCCTGAGTGGCTCAAGGGCAAGGCTGGGTTACAACCACTGTCGGCATCCAACTCTCAGATGGCCAGTGTATCTAACTGTGGGAGGCGACTGAAGTGGGCCAAGCTCGTCTTCTCTGTTGAGAAAGTCACAGCCATAGGGGCACTGCTGGCCTCAGCCCAGAGAAATCTAGGCTCATTGTCCCATGCGCCTAAGGAGGCCACGCAGATTTTTTGTGACCTAACTAGGGCCCTAAGTCAGCTTTTCATCTCACCTAGTAGTTCCTTTGGTGCGACTAACAGGACTAAACCCATGAATAGACAGGGATGGTTTACGACAAAATGCAGGACCATGAAAAAAGCCTTGATAGGGGCAGTTAAATCCAAGTCCCAACTTGCAATTAGGACAGCTAGGAAGGATTACTCCCACACCCTAAGGGCAGCGAAAAAGGAGTGGGAGGAGAAGTTTTGGGAAGACCTTTTGGTAGCAAGCAAGGGAAAGGATGCAAGGGGCTTTTGGAGTTTGGTTAGAACAAGGAATAGGCCAGATGTATCGCTGGTTACGTGTAACATCCCCGCCCAGATCTGGTATAACCACTTCGAGGCCCTGTATTCCCAACCTGAAGGGGACCTTAGTGAGCCTTTTTCCCTGGAGGATGATGTTATTGTTAGTGGCATTGATGGCTTTACCGCGAGGGAGGTGGAGGCCGTAATTAAGTCCCTGGTCCCATTAAAAGCAGCTGGGCCAGATGGGATACCAGGTGACTTGCTACGAGCCGATCCCAAGGAATGGGGACAACTGGTCGCTACACTACTAAATGCAATTGTGAGGGGTGCATTAGTACCTGATTCCTGGAAGGGGGCGGAGGTTGTCCCGATATTCAAAAAGGGGTGTCGGGACAACCCCGCTAATTACAGGCCCATTAGTCTCATCGACTCTTCCCAAAAGGTGGTCGGGAAGGTGATTTTGGGGAGGGTCCTTCAATGGGCTGATGACTACAAGATACTGTCTGACTTTAAGGCGGGATTCCGTTCAGGTACTGGGACGATCGAACAGGCCTTCAGTCTGATGCTTCTGTATTGGAAGGTGGTGGTGCTGGGCAAGGGCAGTCTTTATCTGGCCTTCATTGACCTGAAGACTGCCTTTGACCTAGTACCCAGGGAGGAGCGATGGAGGGTTCTGCAGGGGCTGGGGCTGCCCCCCTACATCCTGTCTCTTTTGATTAAACTTCATACAGACAATTATGCACAGGTGCGGTGGGGCACGAATGGGGAGAAAACCAATAGGATCCCGGTGTGTAGGGGAGTCCGCCAGGGATGTGTGTTAGCTCCCACACTATTGTCATTGTATGTGAATGGCGTGGTAGAGCACCTGCTTAAAGAACCAGCAGATGCTCCGTCCCTGGCGGGCACTCGGATCCCCACGCTGCTTTTTGCCGATGATACCCTTCTCATCGCAAAGACACCCCGGGGTCTCCAAAAGCTCCTCAACCGCTTCCAGGAGTTCTGATCTCTCAGGGGCTTGACGATCAATGTAGACAAGACCAAATTCCTGACCTTGAACCCTCCTAAAAAGCTAGGGCCCCCTCCGGTTCTAAATACTGTTCCCCTGGAGAGGGTCTGTGAGTTTGATTATTTGGGGATCCGCCTTAGCAATTCCATGGGCTGGACTCCACATATTCAAAAGATGCTGCTCAGCCACAAAAGGGTGACTGGTGTCCTACTCAGGGAACATCGCTCATCCTCTAAACATTGCATTTCCCCGGTTATAGACATCTACAAAGCTAGAGGGGTTACTGCCGCCCTGTATGGGGCGGAGTTGTGGGGCACCTCAAACCTTGAGGTACTAGCTAAAGCGGAAAGTAAGTTTCTGAAGGATCTTATGGCCGTTCCATTGAGCACGCCCACAGTCCCAGTGCTTCTTGACTTGGGCTGCAGACCAATTGCGGATCAGGCGCGACTCCGGCCTTTGCTCTTGTGGGCTCGCTTGTGGAGGGTTCCCGAGCTAGCCTCATATGCAGCAGGCCTGTCTGAGATGATCGCAATGGAGGGATGGCACCGAATAAAATGGTTAAGGGATGTTAAGAGTCTATTGGGGGAGCTGGGTCTGGATGACTGTTGGGCTACTCGTTCTGCTCCTCCTAAAGCCACCTTGAAGAAATTGTACTGGGAGTGGGTATCTTCCAAACTCATTGGCAATCCTCGACACTGCAATTTGACCGCAGCATTCCTAAGAATCAAAGATGTGGTTGCATATGAGCCTTATCTGGACCTTATCTCTATCCCACTGGATAGGGCTCTCTACTTTAAGCTTAGAGTGGGTACCTTACCTCTAGGTAACCTGGTGTCCAGGTGGAAATCTTCTTCCCAGTCCTCGCCCTTCTGTGCTTTGTGTTCGACACGGGTGGAGACGGTGGCACACATTCTTTTTGAATGCCCGGACTATTGTGCTCCAAGGAGGCGCTGGCTCATACCATTGTGTAGACTTTTAGGTACACGCCAGCACTTGGTGGCCCTCCGTATCTTACTGACTGATACATCCTCCCCCATTGTCTGTGGTGTTACAACATTTTTAAAATGGGCATGGGTGATCCGCTCAAAAAGGCTTTCCATTTCAATTTAATTCTTTTTTAAATATTTATTGTAATAGTTCCCGATTGTTTTATTCTTTTTAAATTACAATGTATTTTATTCTTGGCCTTGTGAATGTATTTCTTAATGTATGTATTGCTTTTAAGATATTTACGTATCGAAATAAAGCATATATCACTCACTCACTACATGTCTAGTAGTTTAGAAAAAGGGATTCACTGCTACCTCTAGTTTTTGCATGGAGTTGATTTCACTGGTGGTGTAAAACTCCTAATGCAAGAAATGATCTTTCAATGCTCATAATTATTCTTTGTTAATATTGTCTAGCTCAGTGGTCCTCCAGTTGATGACTACAGAAAGGATAACGGTTGAGCTTTCTTTGTTGAGTCAAACGTGGGTCCTGAACTATGCATAGAACTCTGCTGTAAGTGTATTCGTCTACAGCGGAGAACATACTGGTTACACACTCTGCTGCCGACGGTAAACTCACTGAGCTATCTTACATATAATTTTCTGCCCCCAATACCATTGTTAATATTGATAAATACAATGTCATTGTACGTCATGATATAGGTACGTATAACAACGAGCTCGCACCGCTGTTGACGAATCCGAACTATATGACCTACCCATCAAACATGAGTCAGAAATATGTGGTCAGGCAGGCCATGCGTGCTAGGCCTGAAGCAACTGATTGACAGATCACAGGTGGGGTGACAAGTAACCATTAGACAAACGCGCAAATAGGAAAACCCAGATCTATCACACAGACAGTGACACCACAATGGTTTCAGCAGATTGCCCTATCAAAAAATGTTTGGCCGGAGGGACGCACGTTCCCAAAACGCTATAAAGTCAGAAGCTACACTAAGTGGCACATTACGATGGAGGATTTTCCGCATCCTCCGGGCCGGCGGAAGCCACCGCCGGCTCGGCGGATGCGGAAAATCCTCTGCGGACCCACCAAAGACCCACCGCCACATTAGGATGGCTGGTGGGTCCTGGTTTCAGTCTGCTGCGCTTCCGCCGCGGTTGGCTTACAACCGCGGCGGAAAAGGCCTAATATGGTGGCGGTGTCTCTCAGACACCGCCAGCCATATTAGGATGTCTGGAGTTCTATTCCTTTACACGGCGGCATTTCCGCCGCGCAAAGGCATACAGACTTTTGTTTGGGGGCCCGTTGCAGGCCCCCAGGGGTGAAGGGGGGGTGCACATGGGGGGTACATATGGTACCCCCTGCATATGGTACCCCCCACCGCGCGGTACCTGCCGCTTTGTGCATGCAAATGCACAGCTTTCATTTTTAACATTGCGGCGGGTGCTGCTTCAAGCAGCACTCGCAGCAATGTTAAAAATAGAGGATGTGACCGCCAGGGTGGCGGTCACATCCTAATTGCACATGAGGGAACGCCGCAGCACATGCGGATGTTCCCTCCTACTCAGGGCTTGCGGACGGACGCATGTCCGTCCGCGATCGTAATGGGCCCCTAAGTTAGGAACACTCAGCAAGTCAAAACACAGCATGCGCACTACACCCAGTGATCACGCACTCCCCATGCCGGACATCTGGATACATACCCGCTGGCCCCACATTGTGTTCACGCAAGGTCAAAATCTACCCACACTTCTTACCAAATGACAAGGATTATGGCCCTGTGACTAGGCCCGGATTTCTGTCTCTAAAGGAATGTACAAATTGTTCCATGCCGCTTCATGTAATGTATAAAATGATGGCTGAAACTAATGTGCTTTGAGACTGTCTTCAGACCCCAACTAAGTTGCTTGTTCTCCCGGCCACTGCGTTTAATTAAACCAACTATTCCAGTTTTGCCAAATGCCTCTTGTTTTCCATTTTTTTCAAGGTAAATTCATACTCGAGCATCACCATATAACCCAACAAGCTCTTAGTTATATATTGAAACCTGTGACCTACAGTGTATGCACAGTAGAAGGTGCATTACCCTGAATCTGACAGAGATATTACTAAAGATGAGCAGGCCTTTTTATTGATGCCCCAAGCCTAGTGATACATATAAAAGAAAGCAGATTTGTTTCTCAGTCACTGTTAGAAATGGGATTTCTGGTTGGCTAGGGCTTGCGCCTAAGCCAGGCAAAAACCACCAGTGTAGTCAGGGCAAGGGAGTTACACGCTGAAGATAACCCCTGCTCACCCCCTTGGTAGCTTGGCACGAGCATATAAGAAGGGAGGGACCCTGAACTAATTAGGGGCAGGTAAGCAGGGGATCAAAGACACCAAGGGGCAAAAACAATCCCTGCCCCAAATTGATAAATCAGTTCCTCAAAATGGATCCTTGAATAGACCTACTGTCAAAAGAGCAAAGCGGGGAGCAAAATGGCAATCTCACAAAGGGATAGACACAAAATGTACAAAAAGTTTTTTATTGCCATTTATCTATTTATTTGGGTAGGCATTCCACCATTTTATAAATAAATACATTTCACATGTTCATGATAGTTCATAATACAATACATCAAAATCACATAAATTCTGTCCCACAGTGTAGATTCATACATCACATTCACACACTCAATCGTTCCCTAAGGATCCTCATAAAAAAATTGCAAAAAATTACACATCACTCCTTTGCATACACACATCAGGTACTACGCAGAAATATTGTGCATCAGGGCCACAGATGGTCAAATGACAGAATGGAGAAAAGTCACTGGAGGGTGGGGAGGCGGGGAAGATATCTTCCAGCTGCCCCCACACAAAACAACGCCAACGCGCGTTTCGGTGTGTCGCCTCAGCCGGGGCTACACCTTCATCAGGGCGAAGAAGGACAATGGGAAGGGGAACAGAGCACCTGTTGAGATAAACAGATCAAACAACAAAAATCAGGACAACTGTGCACCTTGACATGATAATAATCATAGTCACTCAACACCAAAATTCATAAAGACTGCTCCATGATAAGCTCCAGAGACACAATAGTTAATCAAAACTGATAAGAAATCAAACAGGAATAGTCGGCTTTAGACAAAACAAATAACATTCTCATTTTTTCAAACAACCCATGGTGTCTGCATTCATCAAAGGGAAACATCCTAAATAACGTGAAATGTACAGGTCTGGTCCACCAACAGAAAATAAATTAACAGGAATGAATAAGAGATGGCACCCGTGATAAAGGAGGAAAACAGACCCACTTTAGTGATTACAGAGGGCCGCTCCCGTGTCTTATAAAAACAACTTCAGCAGGTAATCACATGGAGACATACCAAGTATCAAAACAGTGCTAAAGATTTTTATAAAGGTGTATCTGCGGGCAGAAACAAGGGCAGCAACCCGAAGGGTCCCGTATTTCTTAACCAGTATTCTTAAAAAGAAAAAGGAGAGGATCAAAAACGAGGGAGGGAACCCTTCCAGTTTTCACACATAGACAGCAGCGGTGCGTCCATTGGGGCGTACGGGCGTAGCCCCCCCAGGCACACGGACCCGCATCGCGGCCGCCGGCCGCATCTATCTGAATAAAATACATTGCACCCAGCAACCAATCAGCTGCCGGGAATTGGGGGGGGGTGGCCTGCTGCAGCTTGAGTGACAGTCCACACACTCAGGCTGCAGCAGACCGTAGTGCGCACGCAGTCCTGCTGGGGAACTTACAGTACGCATGCTTGAGAAAGTTTTCAACTTTTTCAAGCATGCGCACTGTAAGTTCCCCAGCGGGACCCAGGGGTAGTTGTTCGCCTGCCACAGCCCGGGTTTACTAAGGGCGACAGGGCGAACAGCAAATGGGCCCCCCTAGCTAATCCTGGCGCTCCATGCAGGGCCAGGATTGGCTGTTCCACCACGCAGCATCCATCATTGGATGCCGCGCGTGGGGGTAGCTGGAAAATTCCTACACTGAAGCGGTATTGGATTCGGCCGGAGCGTCTGACAGAGATTGCTGCTCGGAAGACTTGCCAGCCAGCCCGACACGCTAATCAGCACCCCGAGTTCCGAGGGGCTTGCAATGACTCCGAAGAAGTACATGTAAGTCTCAGTAGGCTGTATGGGGTGGGGAGCGGGGGCTGGTTTTCCGACAGGGGGCCGGTTTAGTGGCTGGGGGGGTACACAGGCAGCCACAACCAGACACGTACCTCATCCGATACTACGCTCTTCCCCCTGCCCCCCCCTGCCCCCCCTTCACCCCACCTGCAGCAGCTCACTGTCTGAATCTACAGTGGGTCACGTGACACGGCCTCTGCTCCCACTACTTGCCTCATCAGCGTCTCTGCCAGGCACTGCCGTGACCCCTGGAATCTAGGGTCACGGGGGAGGACACCAGTGTGATGTGAAACAACCGACTCATGCCTGGAATCTGAGGAGGCGGCATGCCGGGGTGCTGAGGTGTGAGAGTGGGCTGTCAGGGACCCGGCACTGAGATAACAGGACACTGTGCTCCCTCAGTGATGGTGTAGCATAACTTAATAAATACTGCTTATGACAGGAATTATGCGCCAGGAGACGGCCAAATTGTGCAGCCGGTTTGAGCAAATTATGTGGTAAAAAGAATAATTATGCGACATGATGCGGCACGTTTTTAAAAACAATCACTTATTTAAGCTTTTTTTTTAACTTGGTAACACTGGGAATTGGTCGCACCTCAATACCAGTTTAACACCCAGATATGGTAATAAGCAACAGAAAGGTGACCAGTCCCGTTGTATAAAGTGTCTTTCAGCGCGCAGCAACACTTGTTGCATTTTTCACATGTTCTGAACCGTTTGAGCTAGAAATGTAAAAACTGGGGGGTATAATCTTCAGATTATAGATTATGCGTCAAACTAATTATGCATAAATCGCACCACCTAGTGACGCCACTGGAATGCACCTCAGGGTGAAATCTGGCCCTGGACTAGAGTTAAATATGGAAATCAAACTCTGAAAACTGTTGACATTTTCTTTTCTGCGGGAGCTCTTCAGCGGAAGATGAATCGTTCTATAAGTGAAGAAGCGGTACAGTCACTGGAAACGTCTGCCAGTTCATGGAATAAATATTCAGCCCTGGAATACCATGCTTTATAGCCTGGTTTTAAATTATATAACTCTTTTGCCATTTGAAATTGATGAATGGACGTTTAGACTGCTCTTTCTCTCACTCTCTAAATTGCAGTTATGAATCGCTTTACTATACCATGCGTCTGCGCTCACAGTCACATTATCTATCTTTCAATTACTTGAGAACTTGAGCAAAGTTGCTGTTGTGAATGTGAGATCATTGCCAGCTTTAAGGTGTCTGAGTTCCCCAATATAACAAATGCTTCATTCAATTTAGAGAGCAGAGCTCTCGCTGTCAGTGATAGTCCTCCATAATGGCCAATATACTGCCTGTGTGCAAAGCATTTCCATACTATCTCAGCTGGCTCAGTCGTCTACAGTGGTTCAAGGTGTGGGGGTTTAAATGTGCTCAGTATGGTAAGGCATGTTTTTCTGACATTGTCAGTCATCATGAGGTCTAGCTTTAGGAAACACACCTGTCCACCAGCTGTTATGAGACAAGTTACTGTTTTTGGCAATGGATGTATGGCATGTACTCTGCAATACTGTACTCTTTCCCAGGTATATGAGTATTTTTAAACTAGTTCCCACCAACAATACGCCCCATCTCTCAGAGATTGCCCTTTCATATTGAGATTGCCGTAGACTGAAAGCAGAACCTGGTGATCTGTTGCCAGGGGGAAAGGTTTTCCGAACTGGAACGCGGGATAGTGCTCAAAAGGGCATACAGTAGTCATGCTTTCTCTTTGTGGTTTATGTAAGATGTTCTTGACTTTAGTTGTGTTGTGCAAGGACATCACTCAGGCCATCGGAGAGTCACCCAGAGAGGGAAGCACATACGCTGGGGTAGAAATGTACAATGTGTGAGCAGATAGATACCATCCTTCAGCCTCTAAAATGAATCTCCTGACATACCGACCACCTGAACACTCTGGGACTCATATTTAAAAAATTAACTTTATTAACATTCATATATCACGTCGACAACATTTTGCAGGCAGTTATTGAAATAAAACATACAAATACAACATATTCCCCCATTCCTCCCTTCCGATCATAGTACAGGCTTCGATCATATCTTCCATCATTCACATTAATCTGTCTTTAGAAATCAAGGAAAACAAACAAGAGAGAGTCTGTATTCCCATTTGCTTGTTTTTTTCAGTGGTGTTCCGAGACTCTGGTGGATTCGGACGAGGTCCATGGGGCAAATCGTGAGGGGGTGACACCAGGGGTTAGGGCACTGGGTGACACCAACCCTAGTGACGCCGCTGGTGTGGGAGAGGTCCCTTCGAAACAGGTTTCTCATTTAGGAGTAAAAGTTGCGGGCCCGGAATAGCCATGTGTTCTTAATAAAATCCCTTGCTGTCAGAGACTGTGCCTGCCTGATTTCATTCCCTTTCACCGGAGTGTGTATTTCGTCATCTGTAAAGGATGCTGGGAGTAATCGCTATTCAGCATGATTACTTCATAGGAAGCCCATGGCCTCGTCATCACCATGGGCAGTATTTTACTGGATCTCTCCCCTCTCCATATCTTTTGCCACTGCATATTTGGCCGTGAATGTAACTCCCCTGTCTGCTTCCTTCATGAATTCTTTAATTGCGGCGCCAGTTGTGACCTATAGTATTGCATCGCCTGAAGTGTGTTTTTTAAAGCTCAGTTTTAATTTCATATTCCTTCTGTGTCAAAAGGTGTGTTCTAATTGATTTACGTACCCTATGATGTAATACCTAACATTTATAAATGACTACCATTTTGAGTGCCTCCCATCCTTTTCCTGGACTCAAGACTGACTGTTTTTAAATTAAAGTCAGTCTTTAACAACTGCCTCAAGTAGTTCATTGCAGAATCTAGCAGTGTCCTTCTGAGAAGGAGCAGGTTATTATCTTGGAGTTTGGGGCATGAACTAGGGGTGTGACCAATCTGACCATTAAGGTATCTTGTGCCTAGCCTGAAATCTTGAGGTTATGTTTTGAATCGAGGAGTGAACTGTGAATGCTTAGGTCATGGGATGTCCAGGGTGCACATCTGCAAAAAGAACAATTGATGGACAGAATGCAGGACAATGTCATACATTCACCCCAGTACAGAGATCTGGGCCTAAATCCATTGGGGCAGATTTATGAAGGCCTTGCGCCGCCGGTGCGTCATTTTTAACATGGGAAAAAGTGACGCACCGGCGGCGCAAGGCCTTCATAAATAAGGCCCATTGTTTTTCTGCTCACCATGCCATTCCAGTTTGGACCCAGCCATATGCAAATCAGTCTTGACCCTGTGCCCATTGGGAACAGTCCAGCCCGAACTGCCAAGCCAGGTCTTCCCTGGATTGGAAACAAGCTTCCGAGGACCGGTTTCAGGCTTTCAGCCCTCATCAGCCAGGATAGCTTGACTCCAGTGGCATGGATTGTCCCGTTGGGGGTGGGTGGGGGCCGCAGCATCAAGCTATGGGGCACTGGCGTGGGTGCTGTGGGGCAGCTGCGCATGCCATGTGCCTTGCAGGGAGATTCGTTGGCATCTGTGTTGTGCCAGTCATGACTATTGGCATCACGGCGGCTCTTTGATGTAGACCATTATCGCATTTTTTAAGCTCTAGGCAAAATATAATAGTGGAATTTTCTAGAGCCTGCAGTAACACCAGAGAGTTTCCTAGCACTAAGCGGCTCATCCAGAACTCCCCTCCAGCACTCCCCACGTGGAAACGCATCTGCGCTGGAATCCCCGAGAGGTGTACAACTTCCAGTGTGAGGGAATGCCATTCTCTTAGCCACTCTTATTCACACAAGTAGATTTGGTTTAAATAGGCGTATTAATTGGCATGGGAACTTATTTTTTTCTTTGGCACAGCACAGTTGTTTACAAGACCCCAAACCTGTACTCGGAGTCTATTGGGGGAGAGGAGGGGGGGGGTGCATTTGACGGTCCAGAGGCACTGAAGCACCTGCCAAATATTGTAAGAAGCGCCTGACATTTCTGACAATAGCTTTACAAATGCCCGACTGTCCGGATGGAGCTCTCGGTCAGACACCTCACTGGCAGAAAAGGTTTGGGGAAAACAGCCTCTTCCACAGCCTCAGTACATCTATTCAACCCTTTACCAGCCATCCTCAACTTTTCTCCTTCTACTGCTCTCTGCACCACAATACGAGCACATCCCAGGCCCTGCAGAGGACACAAACACACTGCTCATCTCCTAACCAACACCAATGAGCTTTCAGCAACACTTCGCTCCCCCATTGCTCGCCATTTCTCCCACATGCATCGTCCACCCTCTGCTGCAACATACTCAGTTCAACACACATGGAGTACTCTGCAGTCGTCATCCAAATTACTCCTCCTTCTTTACATATAGATCACAGCAACCAACACGTGCATGCCAGCTAGCAAACAGAGCCTCGTGGCCATCCTATTGGTAGCGATGAGATATATAATAGCAGTGTCCAATCATATAAAGGTAAAACACCATTCTCTACATCCATACACTACAAATGCAAGATGTGTATGAGAAAGTGAGTTTTTTCAACTTTTGTGGTAAGGCACAGTGTTCACAGAAAAATGAGGCCTTACACTTCACAATATGGTTAACGTGCCAGCCTTGTATTAATGAATACTGATGTCAGCAGAGTTGTGCATCTTAGCCAATAAACAGTGTTAGAAGTCATGATCTCATTAACTTGGAGTAAGGTCTTCTCCTTCAGCGTGGGTTACTTACTGGTTCTGGGCATTCTGGGTGACTGTTGCTCTATTTAGGTGGTTACATGCATGTGTATGTCTCTGATATTCCTGGATTAACTGCTATTTTTATGTTATGTCTCTTTCATTTATCATGATTGTTTACTAAACCAGCATTCACCTTATTTATTGCAGTTGGCTGATTACTTTCATTTCAAAAAAGGAATTTCCAAATTTAATATGAGTTCTTGTTGATTACTTTCGAGAAGGTGTTAGTTGCATTTGCTTTTGATTGGGGCTGACTTCGAAGTCTGTTTGTAAATGTTGCTGCTGACCTTGTTCCCTCGTGGGTTCCTTGAGTTATAAGTGCTTGTTCCATTTATTTACGTACATCTGGTAAGGTAGCTCATTGGGTGCATGCGTTTGTTTTCCTGTGACTAGTTTGGTCTGATATAATTTTCTTATTTGCAATAGTTTTCAGTACACAGTTTGCTCAATCAGTTATGATTTTGTGTGACTACCTGGATTCCTGGAGTGCCTCTGACTTCATTCTGTTTCTTTACTTTTTGTGACTGTTGGTCCTGCAGGGAAACATTTTCAATTTATGTTGTCTTGTTTACTGGGAGCATTGCTTTTATTTTCCTTTAGTGTAATAGGCTGGCTGGTGAAGTGCACTTCCCATAGTGTGCAGTCACTTCAATTTGCCTTTAGGTGACTACCTGGCTTGATGGTGGTTTTCTATTTGATTTCATGTAACTCCTTGTCTTGGTGAGTGCATTGGTTTTAGTTTGTTTGAGGTAACTGCTTCACATGCTGGTTTCATCACACAGCAGACACCCACCCTGAGAAAGCCAGAGCTGCCGTGTTAGTGGTATAAACACCAGTGCGCTTAGGTTCCTTACAGCTCCTTCACTTGAAGTGGGTTACCACCTACCCGTTACTTTTTGTATCCTGCTCGTACCAAGTCATATCCAGACCCAGACCAGTCCCCACAGTTGCTCCGGATTAAGGGACATTTTCATGTCATCTCAGGCGCGATGTAAAGACTCCCAGTGACCTGAGGACTCTTTTGGCTCAAGAACCAACTAGCTGGAGACCCTTGTGGTTGTTTAAAGATTTAAGATCAGCCTGTAACTCAGTCTTGAGCTGGGTGGGTGACCTCGATTACAAAGTGGCTGTGCCAGATGTCCCATTTATGACCCCTTTTGCCTGTCTCCCCTTCAGACGCACAGGGCATAAAACTGGTTTAGTTTACTTTTGTATGGTTGACTGCATGCACTGTTTTGCTGGATGCATTGCTTTAAGTTACTACTTGATGCATTGCTTTCAGTTTGCTTTCAAGTAATTGCCTCTCATTTTTCTAATGCTTTGTGAAGGCTGTTTCCCAACTGCTGTGCAACTTCTTCTACTCTTAGAGCTGAGATTTTCATGAAAGTCTTATAGTCTAAATTCAGCACCTGAGCGTAATAGGACGGAATGTATGAAGCTCTGTGGTTATACTGAATAAGCAACTACCTATGTTATGCCATCTATTAATGTAATAACTGCACTTTCACAATTGCTTTCTCAAATTTGCTTGAAAATGCACGATTGCTTGAAAATGGACGATTTTTCTTCTTTTTTTTCAAAATTTTCGTGGGGGGGGTTATCCCCCCAAACCCCCCTTTTGGGGTTCGGGCTCGCTCGCTGCGCTCGCTCGCTATGGTGCTGTATGCAAATTACTTTGCGCCCCACCACTTTGAAATGTCACCCACCGCCCCTGCACATAGATCCCATCCCGTGGCAATGTGCCAGCAGTATGGCAAGGAAAAAGACCATGTGAAGCCCAATGTGAAGTCCCTATTCTATCCCAAATTCAAAATACCTACCAAGGATAAGCTGTTCCTCAAATTTCGACTTCAACTAAAAGATTCCTCAGCGGGAAATAACCCAGTAGAGATGTCCGCAAGGTTTGCGAGTCTGGGCTGTGAATTAATCAGGCACCGAGGGTCCAATCTAGGGAAGTATAAGAATGGAAAAAACAGATGAAAGGCGGAGCAGGGGGAATCCTACACGGACATCCAGGGAGTATGACTCACAAGGTTAGACAACGGCCGTATTTAATATTTCTAAACCCAACTGGCTCCACTAGTGAGGAAGATGCCAGCACATGGCTTTGCCCGTATAGAGTAGACAATACCGGGGTAGCCAAAGAGCAGAAACATTTTCAAGCCGCCCGTGCAGGAAAGAAGTACGGGCCCCTTCGTTCTTGATCTGTTTATCTCTACATGTGCTCTGTCCCCCTTCCCATTGTCCTTCTTCGCCCTGATGAAGGCGTAGCTCCGGGTGGGTCAACACACCGAAACGCGCATTGGCGTTGTTTTGTGCGGGGGCAGCTGGAAGATATCCACCCCACCCTCCAATGACTTTTCTCCATTCCGTCATTTGACCATCTGTGGCCCTGATGCACAATTTTTATGCGTAGTACCTGATGTGTGTATGCACAGGAGTGATGTGTAATTTTTTGTAATTTGTTATGGAGATCATTAGGGAACGATTGAGTGTGTGAATGTGATGTATGAATCTGAACTGTGGGACATAATTTATGTGATTTTGATATATTGTATTATGAACTATCATGAACATGTGAAATGTATGTATTTATAAAATGATGGAATGCCCACCCAAAAAAATAGATAAATGGCAATAAAAAACCTTTTTGTACATTTTGTGTCTATCCCTTTGTGAGATTGCCATTCTGCTCCCTGATTTGCACTTTTGACAGTAGGTCTATTCAAGGATCCCCTTTGAGGACCTGATTTATCAATTTGGAGCTAGGATTGTTTTTGCCCCTTGGGAGCTTGGCACGAGCAGTCAGGCTTATCCCAGAGGCAATGTGTAAAGCGTTTGCGCAACAAACACACACAGCAGCAGCATACTAGGCACACTACAAAAGAAACTCCACACAAGGTTATATAAATAAAACAGCCTTTGTATTATCATAAACACATTAGATCATAACCACACAATGTACAGTGGGCCAACTGGCACTGGGCAATATTCACAGGGGATTATATACACATGACAGGGCCAATTGGGCCACTGTCAAAATCTTTAGAAAGTACTAGTAACACATGTATATCACAACCAGTAACTACTGGTATCATAATGACCTCAGCATTATCACAGTAGGCATAACACACATTAGGCCCAAACCTCATTAGCATAGGCACATTAAGCAATAGGCCTCACCAGCATAAACACATGGAATAAATCAAGGTGCATAAATCACATTTGGCAACCATCAGCATATATCACCTTAGGCATAAAATACATTATGCAGTAGGCATCACATTGGGCATAAGCAGTGCACCACAGTAACACTGAAAAGGTGCACACAGCACCCTAGCCCACACTGAACTGGCCCCAGGCCAACTATCCTTTCACTGGGGCTCAAATGCCCTATGTTCGCAAAGTTAGGGCCTAGCTGGCAATGCAGCGAAGTCCCCGTGCGCAAATGCGCTGGGGCGTGGGGTGTAACTCACCCCCTCCTTAATAAAAGAAATGCCCCCCAAACGTTGCAGCTGACCACTGTCCGGTTAGGCAGCTGTGGCAAAATGAGCCCTGGCACTAACCGTGCCTTAGGAGCCCCACTCTGGGACTACTGAAATAAACTGGCCAGTACTGTGCAGCTGCCCGCGACGGCGGCGCAGCTGTGAGGCAAACCAAAATAGGCCAAATGAGCACTAGAACTACTGTGCCACCTGGACCCCCACTGGGGCCCTGAAAACAATGTGCCCCATGTTGTAGCCAACACTGGCACTACCAGTGCCTCCGGGAACGCCAACACGGCTCCAGGCACCGACAATGTGCCTCGGGAGGTCCCTCTCTCGGAACCAGATTGCCCCACGTTGCAGCTGCCTGCAACTGTGATGCAGCTCTGACAGGCAATACCAAACACAGCCCCCACTCACCGGGATCTCCTTCTGGGGCACGCATCCAGCAGCTAGGACTTCTCTAGTGGAGGGAGGGTCTCTGCACTGAGAGCCCTCAGGCTCCGTCTTTCTTCTGCGCATGTCCCAGCGTGGGGTGGGCTCTGGCTTGGATTTTCTGGTTCAGCGCTACCTGGACCACAGCCAAACATCTACCTGTCTTCCGGCAGGTGCTTCTCTTCCGGCCCGCTTCTCCTTGGCCCCACCCACAACCAGGCAGGCTGCTTGGGTTCCAATTTCGCCGCTCGTAGTGAAGGCGGATCCCCTTCTCTGCAGATGCGGGGTGGGCTCCCGCTTTCAGTTGAGCATAACTGTGGGCGAAAAATCACACAAATGCGGGGTAGGCATCCACTCTTCAAATAACGGCACCAGCATGCAGGGTGAGCACCCGCTACACAATTGTAGGCCCCTGCATGTGGGGTGGGCTCACGCTACACAATTGCAGGCACCAGCATGCGGGGTTGGCTCCCACTACTCCTGGCATTCAAAACGCGGGATAGGCTCCCACTAAAAACACTCAAAAACAGCGGGGTAGGCACCCGCTTCGGTAGCATAAATGCGGGGTAATCCCCACATCGGGATTCCCTCTGATTTCTGCTCCTCCGCTGCAACAGCACCAGCACTTTCCTTCCAGAGTAGATAGAGTGCCCATGAGGCGATAAGGCCCCCATAGTTCCTAGGGCAAATGCTGGGCCCAGGCAGGCCAGCTCACAGCAGGGAGGCAAGCCCTTGTGGCGGTTCCTCCTGGGGCCCAGCCGCAGTTAGTCACCCACCAGCACAAGCAAGCACCCCTTTCATGGGGTCACAGCCCCAGTACTTATACTCCATTTCCCTTTGTCTGCGCTGGCACAGGGCTTGGGGGAACCAGTTTCAACTGGTTCTGGGGGTGTTGAAGCACTTTGTGTACAGTGTTTACACCCTCCTTTGTCAGGTGGGGGCTCATCATCAGACACACCACAGGGGGGCGGAGCCAGCATTCACATAGGCAGGCACAGACCTATTTAGGGTCAGGGGACTACTCCTCCCATTACTCCAAAAACTCCAAAGCCAGACATGCAAACCACATCAGGCAGGCAGATACATAGCACACAGAAAAGCTCACTTCTGAAAGTGGCATTTCTAAAATAGTTATAATAAATCTGCGCACACCATTGCGTAGCATTTAATATTACTATTCCAAACATACCAAACTTGACCACACTGCTCCTCTCATATCAGGAATTACCACTGAAACATTTGTCAGTGAATCCCCGGTGCATTCCTATGGGAGGGCAGCCTCACGGTTGTGAAAAACCGAAATGGCTGTTTGTCACTACCAGGACATGTCACACACTTAAGGTACATGTCCTACCTTTTACCTACACTGCAACCTGCCCATAGGACCTACCTTAGGGGTGACTGACACGTAGTAAAAGGGGGGTCACAGACATGGCACACACTTTAGGTGCCACGCCATAGCAGCAGTAACACTGCATGCACAAGCCCTGCAATGGCAGAGGCCTGAGACAGGTTTGAAAGGCTACTTTGGTGGGTGGCGCAATCAGCGCTGCAAGCCCACCAGTAGCATTTAATTTATCAGCCCCGGGTATATGGGATACCACTTTACAAGAGACTGACAGGTAAATTAAATAGGCCAAACAGGTGTAGACCAATCTTACCATGTTTATCACAGAGAGCACACACACTTTACACTGGACAGCAGTTCTAAAGTGCCCAGAGTTCTAAAACCACCAACACCATCTCAGAAAAAAGGCTTAGAGAAAGGCAAAAAGTTTAGGGATGACCCTGCAAAAAGGGCCAAGTTCAACACTCACAACTTAACTTTTTCTTAAAATTTTATATTTCTCTTTAGTGAAGTAGCAAAATTGTACAGAAATTAATAAAGCCAGTTTGCTCCTTTTTTGGCCCTCTTGTCAAGCTGTGGTTATAGAAACTAACTGTAGAAATACCAGTGTTTGTATTGAGTTCTAAGTAAATAGCAAAAATGAAAATCTGGATTATTTTGCCACAGTTCACAACATTACATAGGAAGGCCATGCAGCAGAATATATGTAAAGATAATTTTCCCCTTGTTTTAACCGCCAGAAGCTTACATCATGAGGCTCTTTTGCTTTCTCCTTTAGGAAATTTGTATTAGATCTGACCATGTTTAAGGAGAAGGCTTTGGTAGGTTTCATGAAAATTAGCATGAAGTTTGGTTTCCTTAGAAATGTCTAGGGAATGTTGGTGTGAGATATTTTCCTTACTTAGTCTAGAGGTGATCTATAGTTGATGATTAAAACAAAAGTCAGCACTCAGTTACAACCACAGCCCTGAAATAACTACACTGGATGTGAATCAAGCAAATAGGTTAATTCAAGACAATTACAGGGGAATACAATGGTGTGCATGGTAACATACAAACCAAATAAAGAAATTCTCTGCAGGGCTTTACCTAAAAAGCAAATCACATTCAAGGACACATTGGCACAAACTAGAGGCTGATCCATCAGGATTGTTGCTCAGTGGAACGCATTACTGGATTACTAATAAAACAGATGCCAACACCTTCAGCACTACCAAAAAAGGCACTCAAACTGTGTACTTCCCCAGGATGACATCAAACTAGCAACCTTAGAACTTTCTTTTTCATCCTCTTTTCAATATCCTATTTTATCCCAGTCATACAGTGCTATGGTTCTAGACGCTTTTAGATATGATAGTGAAAATGTTTCTGAACTTAGGATAAATGGTGACTTTTCCAAAGGGCTGACAATCAATGTTCTATATATTGATTAGTCCCTGGCAAAAAGTTAATTACTCCACCATAATTTGCATAATTTCAGAAACTTGGCATTACACTTGTTATGCAAAATTACGCTATTATACCACTTCATGTGATTACGCGTTGTTCCTTGAAAAACTTTATATGCCATTTAATCCACAGGAACAACAGAACACGAGAAAGTTGTTTCCGGTTCTGTTTTTTCACTTTTTTTAGTGTTTTGATCCTGTGGGTCCAGTTTTGTTACTTGGATCCGGTTTTGCAGCAGTGCTGCAATTTTGGCCCCCGTAACAAAAGCAGGAGCGGAGCTTCTCAAAACACCCCCTTATACTCCCGGGGCGGTCGAGCAGCAATCTGCCAGGGCTGGTTGCTGTTCCTAGTCCAGCCGTGATCCTCATGTATAAAAGTGACACAAGGCTGCATTTTGTGTTAAAGTATACTGCAAAGTGGCAGATTTGCATTTCATGTAATTATCAGTATTTTTGTGTACTTTTGCTGAAATTTTGCTGAATTACACGAAAGCAAATTATGCAAATTTTACACACCCCTTACATTGAGGCATGATGCTAAAACATACAACACTGCTTTACTGGTTAACAAAACTACCAGAAAACCATGATGAACAGAACAGGAGGTTCACTACCTCATCACCGTTGGGACCACCTAGATGTGAATTGCACACATTTTTTAATATGAGGGTGATTATTTTGAGTAGGTGTTTTGCGGTTCTTAATCTTCTTTGCATAACACCTGGATCCACTGTCCACTCAATGAAATGTCGGTTCAATCTAATGTATTCACTTTTCATGTGGGGGTTTTTCCGTTCAAGTGATTTAAAGTTGGTTAGTAATGAAAAAGTCGGGGCGTGGCTTACGCGCCGAAGCAGGATGGCGGCTTCAGTGTGAGCTTCGTCGAGCTACGGGATTCCTCTCGTCACACGGACCTCGTCTGACACCGCTGGGAGCCTAATTTGCGGTCATCTTGCTGGCGGAACATGGTCCTCGTCTGAGGGAAGCTTCATTTGCCGGTTTCCTGCCGGTTTCGCGAAGTTGTGCAAAACAGTGAATTTCTTCCGTCTCTGGACGTGGGCGGCCGCCATTTTGTGCCTCTGAGCCCGCGTCCTCACTCAACCTGCTGCAGCACCTTCTGCTTGTGAGATGCCTCCTTAGCAAGCACCACTATCGCGTTGCCACCTGATTTCAAGCACCTTTTCAGGTATTGCATAAATCGCGATATTTTCGCCATCATTTTTTACATGTTTTCTGTCAGCTGCTCCGGTTTTTGTAAAACTTTGAGACGAACGGCCGCCATTTTAGATTTTGGCGCGAAAATCTGATCCTACTCTGTTGCTTCTGCTACACTGTTTTCCTTCATTGGTGGAGCCACGCTTTGTAAAATGATGACATCTGCCTTCATTCCACTTTGGAGCTGATTTCTCCTGTGCTACACTGACTTTCTCTGACTGATCATATCTGTCTCTTTTTATATTTTTGATTCCCTTGGAGACATTTCTGCTTTTTCTGCCTCAGTATTTCTCTGGAGTGCTTATTTTCACCTAGCCCTCTAATTTTCAACTCACTTTGGTTGCCTTCTCACATTCCCACCATGGCGCATGATGCAAGTAATACAAAGTCTTCCCACACAAAGCCTTAGAGACCAAAAAATGATCCGCCTTCCCCCAGTCATACCTCTCAAAATCCTGTTTTGGATTTCATTTTGGAGGAAGTACGAGGTCTTCAACCTTTCATGATTGCAACCAATGAAAAACTTAAGCAAATAGAGGAAAGATGGGTCATTATGGAAGACAAAGTTTTGAACTTAGAACAGCGTGTCAGTGACATTCAGGATGTTTCCTCTAAAATACCTATATTGAAGCAAGAGATTCACAAATTGAAGCTTCATACTGAGGACCTTGAAAACCGTAATCGAAGAAACAACCTACGTGTTTATGGTATTCCGGAAAATGTTGAGGGGTCTGACATGGCGTCATTCATACGGAAATTTTTGCATCAACTTTTGGAACTCCAACCAGCGTCTCATCCTCTCAACATCCAGAGGGCTCATCGTCTAGGTCGTCTTAATTCCAATGCGTCTAAACCTCGTGGCATCATTCTGCTATTTCTTGAGTTTACAGAGTTAATGAATGTTTTGAAAGCTGCCAGGCTCAAACGACGCCTCCTATGGTCTGGTCACAATATTTTTATTTCCCAAGACCTTTCGAATGCAACGAATGCCCGGCGTAAGGAATTTTTGACTCTTCGTCCTCAGATGAGACAGTTGGACATCGAATATGGTATCCTGCATCCATGTTTCTGTAAGATTACACATAATGGTCGTACCCGCTCGTTTGATGATCCTCAGAAGCTTCGCGCATACCTGCGGAGTGTCTCCCCATCTACCATGGACACTAAAATGTAATATTTCTTCTCTTCTTGGCTGAAATTGTTATGCTCTCTGTACATAATATAGCTCCTTTTTGATTCTCCTATTACTTGACTCCTTTCTTGAGGATCTGTTTTTCTTTCATCCTTTTTTCTTTCTTACCTTTTCTCTGCTCTTCTGATGCTCGTTGGAATCTGTGTCCTCTATGGCGTCTCTTCGCTCCTGCTGTCTTGGTTTCTCTTTTCTTCTCAGACCTGGCTCCTTTGCCTTGATCTGTCTACTTATCTTTTCCTCTTTATCTATTTCTCCTTTCTTCTCTCCCTATCGTGCATTTTCTCTTTCTGCCCTTCCTTTCTGTCATTTGTATTCTGCTACTATTCTTTTCCTGAACAATCTCTTTTTTTGTCTCAGTATTTCATGTGGTTGTTCATTATGACTTTGTGCTTATGCTATTCTACTAATGTGAGCGTATTGGGAGTTTTATTCATATGTAATGCTTTTGTTTGTTGTGTCCTTTTTTGTAGTTGTCGTTTTGAAGTGTGTCTCCTCCAAATGTCTCCCAGCATCCTTACCTTCCATCATGTGTAATTTTGTTTTGTGGAACTTTCGAGGTCTTGGACATCCTGTCAAGCGTCAAAAGGTATTGTCTCATTTATCCAAGCTTAATTCACAGGTTGTTTTTCTCCAAGAGACCCACTGTACGGATGTCGAATTGATTAAACTAAAAAGACAATGGGTGGGTCAGGTTGTTTTCTCCCGCTATTAACAAAAAAGGGGGTGTTGCTATTTTGTCTCATAAAGCGTTGTCCGTTCAAATTCTCTCTTCTCAGAATGATGATGAAAGCCGTTGGGCAATGGCTAAAGTTGTGATTCAGAATAAAACATTAGTCTTATTGAACATCTACGGTCCTGTTAGACCTGATCCCAAATTTTGGACTGATATTAAAATTCTTATCTCCTCAATTGATTGTCCAAACATTGTAATTGCAGGTGATTTTAACCAATGGCTTGACTCTTTTTCAGATAGACTTTCCTTAAGTAAATTACAACCTGGCAAATCCCATAAATGTTTCAAATCTGCCATTGCCTCTCGTCCATTATATGATGTGTGGAAAACATGTAATCCTGACTCCCTTGAATATACATTTTTCTCAAATGTTCACCATACCCGCTCACGGATCGATAACATTTTGGTCAGTAAATCTTTACTCCCATCAATTCTCAAATCTGAAATTGGTTCCATTTTAATTTCTGACCATGCACCTGTCTATGCTACCCTTGACCTTTCCCTTACCTCTTCTAAATTTAGTCGCTGGAAACTCAATACATTCCTCCTGTCTGATACTGTTTTTGTAAAAGAAATTACTGTGTTTATTAATTCGTTTTTTACCTTTAATAACCCATCGGACACCTCTATCTCTAATACCTGGGATGCTTTTAAGGCTGCTCTACGGGCCTTCGCTATATCTTATGTCTAAAAAAACAAAGAAACTAAAGAGAACTAAATATGAAGATCAACTCCAGAACATTAAACCGCTTGAGCACTCTTATTTCTCCTCTAAGTCTTCTGCTGCTCTCCGCAACCTAATACTAGCGAAAACTGAGCTTAATAAAATCGCTACTATTGAAGCATGTAATACTTTGCTTAAAGTTAAATCCAAATTCCATGGGGGTCAAAACAAGGCTGGTAAAATGTTGGCAAATTATCTAAAAATTAAATCTGAACGTAATTACACCATTAATAAACTTGTCATGTCTGATGAAGACATTGCAGAAGTATTCCATATTTATTATCAAACTCTTTATACTGATGACACACACCCCTCCGCTCAGAATTTAGCATCTTTCTTTGATGGTCTCCCCTCACCATCGTCGCTCCCTGATTAATATCACCAATTAGAGAAGGATATCTCTCTTCAGGAAGTTCTTCGGGCCATTAATTCCCTGAAAAATTCAAAAGCACCGTGCCCTGACGGATTGCCTGTTGAGTTCTAATCTACCTTTCACAAAATTTTTGCTCCAAAATTATTACAACTTTTTAACTCCTTCATTGCTGACGCTAAGGCCTCTGGGTCTTTCATGGATGCACTGATTAGTATAATTCCCAAACCCGGCAAAGATCACTCACATTGTAAACACTTCCGTCCTATATGATTAATTAACTTTGATTGTTAAATTTTTGCTAAAATCCTTGCCTCCCGTCTTGAATCTATTTTCCCACTTCTAATTAAAAAGGACCAAGTTGGTTTTGTGAAGGGCAGACTTGCTGCTGATAATGCTCGTATGTTTTCTAATATTATCTCGCATAGCAAGAATTTTAAAACCCCTCTAGCAGCTTTGTCTTTAGATGCTGAAAAAGCCTTTGACCGCATCAATTGGCAATTTATGTTTAGTACCCTACATTGGTTTGGTTTTGGTCCCTCTTTTATTTCCTTGGTTAAACTCCTTTACTCTTCCCTCCGTGCCAGTATTTTTTGTTAACAATCAATTCTCTAGATTTTTTTCCCTATCTGGAGGTACAAGACAAGGCTGTCCTCTTTCCCCTTTATTGTTTATTCTCTGCCTTGAATCTTTTTTGGAACAAATTCGAACTAACCCTAAGATTGCTGGCTTCAAACATGCCTCTACTGAAACAAAACTATCCGCATATGCTGACGACATATTGGTTTATATGGCCGACCCTGTTTCGTCTCTCCCGCCTTTTTTGGACGAAGTTCGACTATACTCATCTGCTTCGGGTTATAAACTTAACCTATCTAAAACAGAAGTCTTACCTCTGAATTCTATCTGTTATCAAATCCTGTTTAATTCTACTGCTTTTGCGTGGTGCCCTTCCAAAATTAAATACCTTGGCATTTGGTTTTCTTCATCCGTAGTTGATACACTTAAATTCACCTTTGAAGCCCTTATAAAGAACGTTCAATCCCTTCTTCACATTTGGTCTCCTTTATACCTGTCCTGGTGGGTTAGACTTGATACTATCAAAATGATGATTACTCCTCATGTACTCTATACTGTCTCTATGCTCCTTATAAAAAAACTCCTAATTCATATTTTTCCCGCATAAATTCTATCTGTACTAAATTCTTGTGGAACGATAAGCACCCTCGCATTGCCTTAAACAAACTCATTCGACCTAAGAACAAAGGTGGTGTTCGCTTTCCTAACTTTAAAACTTATCACTCTGCTTTCTTGATTAAACAATCCTTTTCCTTAGCTTATGATTTTATGACCACTACAATACCCAGTTGGGTTGTTTTTGAACGCTCATTTTTAAAGGATTTTTCATTTTAGCACACTGTTTTTATGTCAAATTGCTCTTTTTGAGCCAAACACCCTGTTCTAAAATACTCCCAAACACTACTTCACAATACATTTTTTACAGACCTTTCCCCTCTTCAACATTTTTTATCATCCATTGTGTGGTATAATAAATTCCTTAAATACAAGGGCAAATCTTTCTATTACAAATACTGGAAAGAAAAGGATATCTTGTTTGTCCATCAATTTTTCTCCAATGATTCTATTATTCCTTTTCCTGAGCTGCAAAACATATATCAACTGTCTACATCTTGCCTTACTGAATATACCATTATCATCAATGCCATACAATCTCACATGTCTATTCTTTCAGCACCTTCTACTTTACCTTCTTTCACTCCATCTACTCCTCTATATCCTTTATTTTCGTTGCATCAACCTAAAGCTGCCCTTGTTTATAAAATATTGTTATCCACTGTTCCTGATCGTTCTAAATCAGCTGTTGAGATTGCCTGGGAAACTGATTTGTCTGTTTCTCTATATGTTGTAACATGGGATCGATTATGGTCCAAATTGTTTAAAGCTTCTATTGCTGCACGTATCACTCAATCTGTGTTTTTTATCTACCATAAAGCTGTTATTGCACCTGTTAGTATTTATAAGTTTTCACCACTTTCTTCCCCACTATGTTGGTCATGTTCAAAAGAAACAGGCCCACTTAAGCATCAATTATATGATTGTCCCTCTGTTTTAACTTTTTGGAATTCTGTTTGGAATATTTGCATGCCAATGTTTCAATGTTCTTCCCCTTTATCACTATTTAATGTTTTTTAGGTTCTTTATCACCTGATATAGATATTGTATCCTCAAATGCTAGACTACTTGATCTTTTCATTGCCCTTGCTTTTAAAGTGATTTTAGCGTGTTGGAAAGATAACTCCAAACTATCTGTACTTACCTGGTGCAATTTCATTAGTGATGAACATAGGATTTCTGTTGCCTCCTCTTCTTCTGTTTCCCTAAAAATTAAAACTGATCTTCTTTGGCTCCCCTTTACTACTTATCTTTCCTTCAAATCTCCCAGATAACCACCTGGTCTTTTTTCACTCTTTCAAATATTCCCCTTTCTTCATGAATTAGGCCTCTCTTTCTCTCCCTCTCCCTTCTTTCTCTTTTTCTCTTTCCTCTTCTCTTTTCTTCTCTCCTTCCCTATTTTCCTATTCTTATCCTCTTTCCCTTTTTAGTTTACATTGTACATCTATCATATGCCACATGTTTTCTTTGATTTTGTTACCCACTTACTACTCTATGGCTTATGTATTGTATTTGTAAAATCGTAATTAAATTTTCTTAAACACAAAAAAAAAGTTATGAAAAAGTCTCTAAATTGCATTGAAAGTGTAGTGAACAGTTCGCTGGCAAAATCTTCCTTCTTAAACAAATAGGTATGTTAGGGGAAATCCACCATAGGACTGGTTACTGGGTTTAGCACCCCACCACACAAATCTGAGGATTTTCGATTACCTCCAAGCTCGACTGTGATCTGCCTTTTCCGGAAAGGTGTGGCCAGTAAAATTTCCTCATGGGACATAATCAATATGGAGACAACTACAATCCAAGAAGTGAATGACATCCTCTTATTTTGTGAAAATGTTGAGCTGCAGCTCTTGATGCTGTGATATTTGTTACTGGCTTTTGATACAGGTCTCAACTTAATCTCTACAGCCTCACATGGGCATCATTGACACTGGTTTACCTAGTTCCAATGTGAAGGCAGAAACCTATTTTTATAAGTAGAATCTTCCATATTTCGCCCAATCCTTACTATTTGTGGTATTCAATTGGGCTCCAGTCTCACTCACATGACGTTAAACAATTATATTGCTTTATTCTGTGTACTCATTAGCCAACAAGATATTGCTGTCCACCAATAGGCTAATGACACCCAAATATATCTCAAAGTGTCATTGGCCAATGATATCCATAGACTCACATCTTGTGCAGACCTTATTCACACATGAATGTCTGCAGTGTATCTGAACCTCAATGCAAAAAAGACTGTGTTATTCTGCATAGAGGTTCCATCGATCCTTCATCTGGGAAATTGCTCAACAGAATTGACATATATGCCTTATCCACTTGTTTTCATTGCAGGCTAAATATCAGCTTTTTTTTATTGACCCCAGCCTGTTATTCGAGGAGCACATGAAGAAAAACACTTTAAGGGTCTGGTTCCAGCCTTCATTACTCTCCTTTCTCTCTAATGACTTCAGGGCCACCATTCACACATCAAAAAAGTCAGTACTTTACTCACTGGTCTCGCTGAGGCTTCAATACACTAGTCAGTGCATTTCTACCAGCATAGGCTCAATATATCACCAATTAAAGAAAGTTTGAGCACATCCCATCAATTTTTAGAGTACTTCCTTGGTCTCTCCTTCTGCCAGAATGTATTTCCATGTCTTTTATATAATCTATAAAACACTCCACTTGAGAAAATACACCTTCTGCCTCTATACTGAACACATCAAGCGATATTACCAACATTAGGAGCCATCCTTTGCCAGTCTGGAAATCGAAAGGACTCACAAAGAAAGTAAGTATGGGCGAAATTTGCGAATTTGCGGTCCGCAAATTCATGCGAAATGGCAAAAAAATTCCGCGAGTTCGCGAATTTACCCGCGAACTCGCGGATTTTTGTGCCATTTGCACAAATATGTGACCACGTGGGCCTGTAACTTTGCCAGCGTGCCAAAAGGCGCCGAGGTCCCTTGAGTGAGCTGGCCATTATAGTGGGGATGGGCGGGAAGACATTTCATACCGCTAGTGTGTGGTGGACGGGGCCAAACGGGTGGGGCTTCTATGCGAGTTCACATGCATCTTGTTTATAAAGGGTCAGAGACCGAGCAGAGCAGCAGATGAGGAGAAAGCAGCCTCCTGGTCACAGGAGCTACACGGGGATGGCGCTCGGGAAACTCATGGATGCAAAAATACGTTTGGCACAGGACCCCAGAATCCTTCAGATGTCCAAGATAGCTCTGCTGCGCGTGTTGGTACAAACCCATTCTGATCCTGCTCAGTGGGTTCAGGCACATGCAGCTGCTGCTGCTGGACAATGTCTCATCTCATACTAAACTGCCCCGTACAGGCATATGCTGGCGCTGGGCAGTAGGGTGCAGTGGCATGCGGGTGCTCCACGCCTGGTACATGCGCATACAGGTGCCAGGGGGGACACGTGTTTAGTGGTGCTGTGTAGCAAGTTATGACTTTACATTTTGACTGCACCAGACTGTGGTACCACCTACACGGATCAGGAGCATCTAGGCACCAGACTTCATGGTGCAAGAGCATAATGGTGCTGTGCGGTATGGGTATATATGTACTGGTGGCAGGGGGGCACTTAGCACAATCTGTGCTCACACCTAGAGGGCTCCCAGGCAATTGAGCACAAATGATTTTCACATTGAGAGGGCTCCGGGGCAGTTTCAGCAGCACGGGGGCTCACACCCACTGGGCCCCGGGGCAGTTCAGTAGCGCGTGGGCTCACAACCCCTGGGCAGCTCAGCAGCGTGGGGGCTCACACCCTCTGGTTAATAACAGCACCCTCTGGTTCACCAGTGCCACCCTCTGGTTCACCACTGCCACCCTCTGGATCATCACTGTCACCCTCTGGTTCGCCACTGGCACCCTCTGGATCATCACTGTCACCCTCTGGTTCATCACTGTTACCCTCTGGTTCATCACAGCACCCTTTGGTTCACTAGTGCCTCCCTCTGGTTCACCACTGCCACCTTCTGGATCATCACTGTCACCCTCTGGTTCATCACTGCCACCCTCTGGTTCACCACTGCCACCCTCTCGTTCATCACTGCCACCCTCTGGTTCATCACAGCACCCTCTGGTTCACCCCTGCCACCCTCTGGTTCATCACTGCCACCCTCTGGTTCATCACTGCCACCCTCTGGTTCACCACTGCCACCCTCTGGTTCACCACTGCCACCCTCTGATTCATCACTGTCACCCTCTGGTTCATCACTGCCACCCTCTGGTTCATCACTGCCACCCTCTGGTACACCACTGCCACCCTCTGGCTCACCACTGCCACCCTCTGGTTCATCACTGTCACCCTCTGGTTCATCACTGCCACCCTCTGGTTCATCACAGCAACCTCTGGTTCACCACTGCCACTCTCTAGTTCATCACTGCCACCCTCTGGTTCATCACTGTCACCCTCTGGTTCATCACTGCCACCCTCTGGTTCACCACTGCCACCCTCTGGTTCATCACTGCCACCATCTGGTTCACCACTGCCACCCTCTGGTTCATCACTGTCACCCTCTGGTTCATTACTGCTACCCTCTGGTTCACCACTGCCACCCTTTGGTTCATCGCTGTCACCCTCTAGTTCATCACTGCCACCCTCTGGTTCATCACAGCACCCTCTAGTTCACCACTGCCACCCTCTGGTTCACCACTGCCACCCTCTGGTTCATCACTGCCACCCTCTGGTTCACCACTGCCACCCTCTGGATCATCACTGCCACCCTCTGGTTCACCACTGCCACCCTCTGGTTCACCACAGCACCCTCTGGTTCACCAGTGCCACCCTCTGGTTCATCACTGCCACCCTCTGGTTCACCACTGCCACCCTCTGGATCATCAATGTCAACCTCTGGTTCATCACTGCCAACCTCTGAATTACCACTGCCACCCTCTGGTTTATCACTGCCACCCTCTGGTTCATCACAGCACGCTCTGGTTCACCTCTGCCACCCTCTGGGTCATCACTGCCACCCTCTGGTTCACCACTGCCACCCTCTGATTCACCACTGCTACCCTCTGATTCATCACAGCACCCTCTGGTTCACCACTGCCACCCTCTGTTTCACCACTGCCACCCTCTGGTTCACCCCTGCCACCATCTGGTTCACCACTGTCACCCTCTGGTTCACCACTGTCACCCTCTGGTTCACCACTGTCCCCCTCTAGTTCATCACTGTCACCCTCTGGTTCACCACTGTCCCCCTCTGGTTCACCACTGCCACCCTCTGGTTCATCACTGTCACCCTCTGGTTTATCACTGCCACCCTCTGGTTCATCACTGTCACCCTCTGGTTTATCACTGTCACCCTCTGGTTTATCACTGCCACCCTCTGGTTCATCACAGCACGCTCTGGTTCACCTCTGCCACCCTCTGGGTCATCACTGCCACCCTCTGGTTCACCACTGCCACCCTCTGATTCACCACTGCTACCCTCTGATTCATCACAGCACCCTCTGGTTCACCACTGCCACCCTCTGGTTCATCACTGCCAACCTCTGAATTACCACTGCCACCCTCTGGTTTATCACTGCCACCCTCTGGTTCATCACAGCACGCTCTGGTTCACCTCTGCCACCCTCTGGGTCATCACTGCCACCCTCTGGTTCACCACTGCCACCCTCTGATTCACCACTGCTACCCTCTGATTCATCACAGCACCCTCTGGTTCACCACTGCCACCCTCTGGTTCACCCCTGCCACCATCTGGTTCACCACTGTCACCCTCTGGTTCACCACTGTCACCCTCTGGTTCACCACTGTCCCCCTCTAGTTCATCACTGTCACCCTCTGGTTCACCACTGTCCCCCTCTGGTTCACCACTGCCACCCTCTGGTTCATCACTGTCACCCTCTGGTTTATCACTGCCACCCTCTGGTTCATCACTGTCACCCTCTGGTTTATCACTGTCACACTCTGGTTCACCACTGCCACCCTCTGGTTCATCACTGCCACCCTCTGGTTCATCACAGCACCCTCTGGTTCATCACTGCCACCCTCTGGTTCATCACAGCACCACCTGGTTCACCACTGCCACCCTCTGGTTCACCACTGCCACCCTCTGGTTCACCACTTCCACCCTCTGGTTCACAACTGCCACCCTCTGGTTCACCACTGCCACCCTCTGGTTCACCACTTCCACCCTCTGGTTCATCACTGCCACCCTCTGGTTCACCACTGCCACCCTCTGGTTCACCACTGTCTCCCTCTGGTTCATCACAGCACCCTCTGGTTCATCACTGCCACCCTCTGGTTCATCACAGCACCGCCTGGTTCACCACTGCCACCCTCTGATTCATCACTGTCACCCTCTGGTTCATCACTGCCACCCTCTGGTTCATCACTGCCACCCTCTGGTACACCACTGCCACCCTCTGGCTCACCACTGCCACCCTCTGGTTCATCACTGTCAACCTCTGGTTCATCACTGCCACCCTCTGGTTCATCACAGCAACCTCTGGTTCACCACGGCCACTCTCTAGTTCATCACTGCCACCCTCTGGTTCATCACTGTCACCCTCTGGTTCATCACTGCCACCCTCTGGTTCACCACTGCCACCCTCTGGTTCATCACTGCCACCATCTGGTTCACCACTGCCACCCTCTGGTTCATCACTGTCCCCCTCTGGTTCATTACTGCTACCCTCTGGTTCACCACTGCCACCCTTTGGTTCATCGCTGTCACCCTCTAGTTCATCACTGCCACCCTCTGGTTCATCACAGCACCCTTTAGTTCACCACTGCCACCCTCTGGTTCACCACTGCCACCCTCTGGTTCATCACTGCCACCCTCTGGTTCACCACTGCCACCCTCTGGATCATCACTGCCACCCTCTGGTTCACCACTGCCACCCTCTGGTTCACCACAGCACCCTCTGGTTCACCAGTGCCACCCTCTGGTTCATCACTGCCACCCTCTGGTTCACCACTGCCACCCTCTGGATCATCAATGTCAACCTCTGGTTCATCACTGCCAACCTCTAAATTACCACTGCCACCCTCTGGTTTATCACTGCCACCCTCTGGTTCATCACAGCACGCTCTGGTTCACCTCTGCCACCCTCTGGGTCATCACTGCCACCCTCTGGTTCACCACTGCCACCCTCTGATTCACCACTGCTACCCTCTGATTCATCACAGCACCCTCTGGTTCACCACTGCCACCCTCTGGTTCACCACTGCCACCCTCTGGTTCACCCCTGCCACCATCTGGTTCACCACTGTCACCCTCTGGTTCACTACTGTCACCCTCTGGTTCACCACTGTCCCCCTCTAGTTCATCACTGTCACCCTCTGGTTCACCACTGTCCCCCTCTGGTTCACCACTGCCACCCTCTGGTTCATCACTGTCACCCTCTGGTTTATCACTGCCACCCTCTGGTTTATCACTGCCACCCTCTGGTTCATCACTGTCACCCTCTGGTTTATCACTGTCACACTCTGGTTCACCACTGCCACCCTCTGGTTCATCACTGCCACCCTCTGGTTCATCACAGCACCCTCTGGTTCATCACTGCCACCCTCTGGTTCATCACAGCACCGCCTGGTTCACCACTGCCACCCTCTGGTTCACCATTGCCACCCTCTGGTTCACCACTTCCACCCTCTGGTTCACAACTGCCACCCTCTGGTTCACCACTGCCACCCTCTGGTTCACCACTTCCACCCTCTGGTTCATCACTGCCACCCTCTGGTTCACCACTGCCACCCTCTGGTTCACCACTGTCTCCCTCTGGTTCATCACTGCCACCCTTTGGGTAATTACTGCCATCCTTTGGTTCACCACTGCCACCCTCTGGTTCATCACTGTCACCCTCTGGTTCACCACTGCCACACTCTGGTTCACCACTGCCACACTCTGGTTCACCACTGCCACCCTCTGGTTCATCACTGTCACCCTCTGGTTCATCACTGCCTCCCTCTGGTTCATCACTGCCTCCCTCTGGTTCATCACAGCACCCTCTGGTTCACCACTGCCACCCTCTGGTTCACCACTGCCACCCTCTGGTTCACCACTGCCACCCTCTGGTTCATCACTGCCACTCTCTGGTTCACCACTGCCACCCTCTGGTTCACCACTGATACCCTCTGGTTCATCACTGCCACCCTCTGGTTCATCACTGCCACCCTCTGGTTCACCACTGCCACCCTCTGGTTCACCACTGCCACCCTCTGGTTCATCACTGCCACCCTCTGGTTCACCACTGCCACCCTCTGTTTCACCACTGCCACCCTCTAGTTTATCACTGTCACCCTCTGGGTCATTACTGCCACCCTCTGGTTCATCACTGTCACCCTCTGGTTCATCACTGCCACCCTCTGGTTCATCACTGCCACCCTCTGGTTCACCACTGCCACCCTCTGGTTCACCACTGCCACCCTCTGGTTCACCACTGACACCCTCTGGTTCACCACTGCCACCCTCTGGTTCATCACTGTCCCCCTCTGGTTCATTACTGCTACCCTCTGGTTCACCACTGCCACCCTTTGGTTCATCGCTGTCACCCTCTAGTTCATCACTGCCACCCTCTGGTTCATCACAGCACCCTTTAGTTCACCACTGCCACCCTCTGGTTCACCACTGCCACCCTCTGGTTCATCACTGCCACCCTCTGGTTCACCACTGCCACCCTCTGGTTCATCACAGCAACCTCTGGTTCACCACGGCCACTCTCTAGTTCATCACTGCCACCCTCTGGTTCATCACTGTCACCCTCTGGTTCATCACTGCCACCCTCTGGTTCACCACTGCCACCCTCTGGTTAATCACTGCCACCATCTGGTTCACCACTGCCACCCTCTGGTTCATCACTGTCCCCCTCTGGTTCATTACTGCTACCCTCTGGTTCACCACTGCCACCCTTTGGTTCATCGCTGTCACCCTCTAGTTCATCACTGCCACCCTCTGGTTCATCACAGCACCCTTTAGTTCACCACTGCCACCCTCTGGTTCACCACTGCCACCCTCTGGTTCATCACTGCCACCCTCTGGTTCACCACTGCCACCCTCTGGATCATCACTGCCACCCTCTGGTTCACCACTGCCACCCTCTGGTTCACCACAGCACCCTCTGGTTCACCAGTGCCACCCTCTGGTTCATCACTGCCACCCTCTGGTTCACCACTGCCACCCTCTGGATCATCAATGTCAACCTCTGGTTCATCACTGCCAACCTCTAAATTACCACTGCCACCCTCTGGTTTATCACTGCCACCCTCTGGTTCATCACAGAACGCTCTGGTTCACCTCTGCCACCCTCTGGGTCATCACTGCCACCCTCTGGTTCACCACTGCCACCCTCTGATTCACCACTGCTACCCTCTGATTCATCACAGCACCCTCTGGTTCACCACTGCCACCCTCTGGTTCACCACTGCCACCCTCTGGTTCACCCCTGCCACCATCTGGTTCACCACTGTCACCCTCTGGTTCACTACTGTCACCCTCTGGTTCACCACTGTCCCCCTCTAGTTCATCACTGTCACCCTCTGGTTCACCACTGTCCCCCTCTGGTTCACCACTGCCACCCTCTGGTTCATCACTGTCACCCTCTGGTTTATCACTGCCACCCTCTGGTTTATCACTGCCACCCTCTGGTTCATCACTGTCACCCTCTGGTTTATCACTGTCACACTCTGGTTCACCACTGCCACCCTCTGGTTCATCACTGCCACCCTCTGGTTCATCACAGCACCCTCTGGTTCATCACTGCCACCCTCTGGTTCATCACAGCACCGCCTGGTTCACCACTGCCACCCTCTGGTTCACCATTGCCACCCTCTGGTTCACCACTTCCACCCTCTGGTTCACAACTGCCACCCTCTGGTTCACCACTGCCACCCTCTGGTTCACCACTTCCACCCTCTGGTTCATCACTGCCACCCTCTGGTTCACCACTGCCACCCTCTGGTTCACCACTGTCTCCCTCTGGTTCATCACTGCCACCCTTTGGGTAATTACTGCCATCCTTTGGTTCACCACTGCCACCCTCTGGTTCATCACTGTCACCCTCTGGTTCACCACTGCCACACTCTGGTTCACCACTGCCACACTCTGGTTCACCACTGCCACCCTCTGGTTCATCACTGTCACCCTCTGGTTCATCACTGCCTCCCTCTGGTTCATCACTGCCTCCCTCTGGTTCATCACAGCACCCTCTGGTTCACCACTGCCACCCTCTGGTTCACCACTGCCACCCTCTGGTTCACCACTGCCACCCTCTGGTTCATCACTGCCACTCTCTGGTTCACCACTGCCACCCTCTGGTTCACCACTGATACCCTCTGGTTCATCACTGCCACCCTCTGGTTCATCACTGCCACCCTCTGGTTCACCACTGCCACCCTCTGGTTCACCACTGCCACCCTCTGGTTCATCACTGCCACCCTCTGGTTCACCACTGCCACCCTCTGTTTCACCACTGCCACCCTCTAGTTTATCACTGTCACCCTCTGGGTCATTACTGCCACCCTCTGGTTCATCACTGTCACCCTCTGGTTCATCACTGCCACCCTCTGGTTCATCACTGCCACCCTCTGGTTCACCACTGCCACCCTCTGGTTCATCACTGTGACCCTCTGGTTCATCACTGCCACCCTCTGGTTCATCACAGCACCCTCTGGTTCACCACTGCCACCCTCTGGTTCACCACTGACACCCTCTGGTTCACCACTGCCACCCTCTGGTTCACCACTGCCACCCTCTGGTTCACCACTGCCACTCTCTGGTTCACAACTGACACCCTCTGGTTCACCACTGCCACCCTCTGGTTCATCACTGCCACCCTCTGGTTCATCACTGCCACCATCTGGTCCATCACAGCACCCCCTGGTTCACCACTGCCACCCTCTGGTTCACCACTGCCACCCTCTGGTTCATCACAGCACCCTCTGGTTCACAACTGCACCTTCTGGTTCATCACAGCACCCTCTGGTTCACCACTGTAGATTATGGGGAGAAAGCACACCTGCCCAGCCTCAACCGGGGGCTGGGTAATGTGTTACTCAATTTGAGCTTCAAGTCCGAAACCTGCTTTCTTATCTGTAAGTGCTTCCTGTTGTGGCTACATTTGTGTGACAGCCTGGAGCATTATGCCATACTTGTAACTATTCTCTGACCCTGCTTCGAGGGTCAGAGCAGGGTCAGAGAATAGTTGCAAGTATGCAACAACTCTGGAGGTGCCGCTCAGGAAGCACTTACAGGGTTACAGCAGGTGCCCAAGTTGAAGTTGATTTCTTTGTAACCATTTTGTAAATGGTTACAAAGAAATTAGCTTCAACTTGGGCACCTGCTGTAACCCTGTAAGTGCTTCATATACTTCAGTTTTTGAAAATCCGTCGCGCACGCGATTTCACGGATTTTTCGGCAATTTCGCGAGATTCGCGGACCGCGAAATTGCAGAAAATCCACAAATTCCGCGAACTGAACGGATTTTACGCCCAGATACTGGATTGATGTCTCTTTGCTCTTTCAACCTGCAATTCAGGAGATGCCTCAAACCCCACCTCTTCATTATCTGCATAAATGGTTAGAAAGCACCACTCTTTCCGAGCATACTGAGCTGCTGTTTTTTTCATATGTATGTTTGTATTTAGTTTCTTGTAATCTCAGTTTAAGCACACCTATACCTGTCTTTATCAAATGCAGGATATGCATTTTCTTGCTGTCCATAGCTCTCGTTGATCTCTGAGGCAAGGTCTATGTTTTATAAATACTCCCCAAAAATAAAAAAAAATAGGCATTTCGAATAGTGGTATGGAGCACATTGAGGGTCAGGAATGTGGGAGAAAAATGAATGTTCAAATGAAAAGGGAAAGGCTGAGGTAAATTATTACCTTCATTTAGTGAGCGCGGAGGACTAGAATGCATTGTTAAGAAAGAGAAGTGAAAACGTATGTTCCTATCAAGTACAACCCGTGTGTTGTGAATTGTTGCTGCCCAATGTTATTCCTCACAGTGGTAGCCTTTATATGGATATTGATGGTCTTCAAAGGTACAGGTGTTTAACAGCAGTGAAACATTGTACTAATTCCCACTCAGTATGGACTGTTCTGAAGCTTCCCATAAATAAATGTTGCCATTATCATATACTTTACATCACACATTTCTTCCACTAGGGAGGTCAGGAAACACCAGTACTTGGACCTGGGAGGCACGCAACAGGATGCATGTGTGGCTACTAAGGACTTTGGACGTTGAAGCCTAAGCATAGCGCAGAAAGTGCTGCTTCTGTAACTGCTGAAGTACATACAAATAATTAAAATAAAACGTTTCGCTTAAAAGCATTAGGGATTTATAGCACTCTGCCACTTATTGGATGATTGGCTGTGAACTGTCTTATCTGGGATTTTCCTGCATCTAAGCTGATGTAAATGCTTCTCCCTATGACATTAATCTGGTCTAGTGATTTATTTCTGAATTTGTTGCCCTGCTGGTATTAAGATACTTGCATTAGCATGTAAACGTGATAATTTCTTGTAAAGATTTAGGGGTGGATTTACTAACCTTTCCCACACGCAATGCAGAAAGGCAACATGATGCACTGCATTGCGTGAAAGGGAGAAAGCAAAACATTTGCAATATCCACTAAGATATGACACACTCTACTCTCTCCTAGTGCTGGCACACTTCAGGCAGCCTATCGCCAAGGCAGGCAACCTTGCACGATAGTGGAAGGGTGCTTGCTTTATGTGCAGGATTGATCTTGTGCAAGGAAAACAATCCTTAGAAGCATGTTGCTCTTTGTATATGGGCTGCAGAATGGAGCATTTATAGAGCAAGCATTGGTAAATGCGTTAAGTTTCGCCGATGTGATTATCAATAAAAACTTTTGTTTTGTAATTTGTAGTTTTGTGAGTAGTTGCGCAATATACGTTACTGAAACTCCATTAAAGTGTTATGAGTTGTTTACTGATAAAGTCAATATATTGTTCTTTTCTGGTGGTATTATAAAATGGGGATATTAGGTTGAAGGGGAGAGGTGCAATTTAAAAACAAATGTGCCTTATAAGTAGGGTAATAGAGCCAGAAATATTGAAAAAAAGCACACTAAGTAAGATGTAAATGCACACAGCCAGGCCTCCTATGTGTATGGGGTGGGGGGAGCAGGGGTTGAGATGTGTTGTTGGGGTGAATTCAGATAAACTTACTTGAGAGGCTTCTGCAGCCAAAACAATGTTTAACAGAATGGTCTGCACGTTATCGCAGCCAAAGTGGCGATACATTTATCTCCCTATTCACAAGCTTGTGCTAACAGCCCATATCACCAGTTTACCTGCGATAGCAGCCGCAAAAAATAACGCCACTGATGACCCCGGCAACTATCACAAATGAGATGCAGAGTAGGCGTTCCCGTGCCAAAAGCTGTGACAACACCACTCCGCAACATTCTCAACGACTAGCCAGATTGATGATAAGAACACAAAACAGGCAATAAGGCGCGTTAGCAGCAGGAAATTAACACCTGCTCTGACCTGTTGTAAAGTCGGACGACAGCCTGAACCAGAAAAGGGAGCCAAGCCCAGAGCCACACCTGAAGGGCAACAGATGCCATGGAGCCAACGATCATGCAGCTGGGAACTAAAGCGGGCCATAACACCCACCGTCACCACACCTAGGACCTCCCCTCCCCGGTGCACCCCCCACTCTACCAAGGGCAAAGACATCCCACATCAACTACATGAAACATGTACCAAATATTCTGCTGAAATGGCACAATCACATTTGGTGACATGCTTGTGACATCACAAAAATGAGCATCACACATCCACCTTCGAATCAACAATCGAAAATGTATTCAAAGAAACACAGAACAGAAAGGAAGACACATGGTGGCTCTCCTTGGGACAATCTGTAGGTCACAGCCTGCAAGACAAAAATCCAGATGAGAAGGTGTGACTTGCGCCCATCAAAGGACAGAGAGAGAGCAAAGGAGAGAGAGAGAGATACAGAGAGAGAGAAAGAGAGGGAGATAGAGAAAGATGGACAAAGAGGGGGAGAGAGAGATGGACAGAGAGGGGAGAGAGGGAAAGACGGACAGAGAGGGGGAGAGAGAGAAACACGGACAGAAAGGGGAAGAGAGAGAGAAAGAGAGGGGGTGAGAGAGAAAGACGGACAGAGGTGGAGAGACAAAGAGAGAGAGGGACAGAGAGGGGGAGAGATAGAAAGATGGACAGAGAGGGAGAGAGAGATGGACATAGAGAGGGGGAGAGAGAAAGATGGACAGAGATGGGGAGAGAGAGAAAGACGGACAGAGAGGGGGAGAGAGAGAGCAAGAAGAACAGAGAGAGGGAGAGAGAAAGACAGACAGAGAGAGGGAGAGAGAAAGACGGACAGAGAGGGGGAGAGAGACACAGATAAGAGAAGAGATGGACAGGGAGAGAGCGTGCCGACACTGTGCACCCAGGCCTCATTGCTCACCGGTGCCACCACTTGGTGGTGCCGGATACAATGCGGCCAGCACAGGCGCACCGCTACAGGACGGTGACTTTCGGTGCACTGAGGTAGTGGCACCTTAAGTGCTGAGCGGGTGCCCTGCAAGACATGGACCCTCTATGATCGGGAATCGTGGTGCGGGCTCCATCGGGTCACCTCCGGGCAGGGGAAATGTGATGTTGCAGAGCCCTAGGCCTTCATGCCCTAAAGCCTACATGAACACCACACAGATACACCCACAGAGAGGTTGGAAAAGGCGTTGAGCACATGCGCCCGGCCGTTTTTATTGGCAGGGTCACATGTCCTGTGATGCATGTGCGGGATGGGTGTGGTGTGGGTATACACCAGCCGTGAAGGAGTGGCTGTGGCATGCTGACAACTAGACCTGTGATCAGCAGCTCACTACAAGGTAGACCTGGGACATCTAGCATTGCCGTCCTTCCTGTGAGCATAAGTGGAGTGGGCTGGCCTGGGGTATGCCAGTCTAGCATAAGGGTGTGAACAATGACCTCGAGGCTCTGGGCGTGGTTCCGTAGGGTGCTGGACAAGGAAGTAGCTAACAATTAACAGTAAAAAGGAAGTAACTAATGCGTGTGTTCCTGTTGCTGTGTCTGCGCCACCCGGACCACATTCGGCAATGTGTCACTCTGTGACCCTAGTCCTACGACATGAGCCACATGGACGTAAGAGGAATTCACTGAGCCTACTTTCATCCATACTTCCACACTTGAAAGACCATAGACATGACACATCTGTGTGTTAGGAATGTTTAATGCACATTCAGTGGAGTGTTGCATCTGGAGCAGTACAGGGCTGTGCAAACCCCACATGACGATGTTGGTCCATGGAGGGCCAGCCAGAGTCCTTTAGGGACTGACAAGTCCAAAGGAAGAGGAGGAGTTCAGTTTGATTGCTGGTCTATTGGCAATCAAACAGAATATGGCAGTCCATGTTGAGGTCTAAGGTGAGTGTCACAGAGTGCATCGGGGGACAGTGGAAGGTGATGATGCAGAGTGAAGAACCGAGCAGAAACAGGCCATAAGGTGGAGAAGAATGCTACTGCATCCTTCGTACCACAAAGGCAGGTTCATCTGCATCTTCATCCACCGCTGATGCAAGTACCTCACGTGTGAGTGATGGTGTTCTGTCTCCTGCACTATGTGGCAGTGACACCTCAGGGGCTGGAGGTGGAATGTCTACTGCACTGTGTGGCACTGAAACTTCAGGGGGTGGAGATGTGGATTTAGTGGTAGCAGCCGCATGCATCAGCGCCAGGCCTTGTGGCAGCAATGCCATGATGATGGTCTTGAGGTCATTGAGGAAGCCAGCTACCACTCACTGGTGTGCAGCCGGGGCAGCTGCTCTTTCTGCATTCCCCGCTCCATGTTCTCCATTAAACTCCACATGTTTCTCAACTCCCGTGTGACATCGCTAGAGCCACTCTGACTGGACAGTAGTTCTATTCTCTGAGTCAGGCCTCCAGTGACGACAGCCATGGTCTGTTGGAGAGCATGTAGTGGACTGTGGGTGTCTGTTAGAGACTGTGATTGGTTCCTGATGGGACTTAGACTCCCCCGTATGGCATCTAGTTTGTCTGCCATGCGGTCAAAGCCTACCGCACGTGTTTAGCCAGATTCTCCTGGCACCCCAACACACGGCGTTGGAAGGCCATGTGTTCTTCATGGGGTCCTGGGAGGCAGCCGTGGTGGTGGGTGCTGCCTGCTGTGTGGTCTGGGTAGGGGTTGGGTTCCCCTTGATAGAGCTAGGCTGCCCAGCTCCTGGAAGTGGGCTGCGGAGGCTTTCCACGAGCTGTTGGAGGGCTTCTGAGTCAAAGCTATGGTGGTCCTCTTCGTCATCAGAGAAGAGAGGTTTGGGCTGCTCTGCAGGAGGTGTTGATTCTCCCTCTGCAATGTGAAGGAGAGATGCAGTTTTACAATGTGTCCACATGTATGTTGTCGCATTGTACATATTTTCATACAGACTGCATGACTGTGTACATTGTGGCTGTTTGGTAGGTGCTGCCTATTTGATGGGGGAGAGTGGACATTTCGGAAACATGAAGTGTGTGGGTTTGTACTTGTACATTATCAACTCACATTTCCCTGCACTGCCAAATGTGACTGGCCAGTGTCTACACCTAGTTAGCACCAGTTGTGTCCTGTGTTCTATTGTGGAAGTGTTGCGTTTTGTACCACCTTGTTGTCAGTGTTGATGTGCTCTGCATGCTATATGTGTGTGCTGCATTTCGGGGGAGTCACCCCTGCAGCTCTGAATTTGCTGCCCCTTATCCCTTTCATGCGGTGTGCCTTTGACTTCTGTGTCATACAGTGCTGAGATATTGCATACTTGGGTGCATTGGTCTCTTGGTGGGAGTGGGGGCTGGGGTATGGTTTGTCCGCAGATGTGCTCAGCTCAATTTTGCATGTGTGCCATTGTGTCCATCTCCCCCGTCCCCCCAGTCCCTGGTTGTTACTCACCCTGGTGATGTTGTGTCCGGTCATGTTGAGCAGTGTCCGGTCCCCCAACTCTTGCCATTGTCTCCCCACTGATGACTGTGGACACAATTCCTCCATGTCGTACAGCTCCTCCTGTGTCGCTGGACTCCCACCTCCAGTCTGCATTGCTGCCTTCCGGTTGTTGGCGAGTTTCAGCTTGGTTTTGCGCTTGACATAATCCTCTTGACCTCTTCCATTGTCCTCTTCAGCACTCCCACTGCTTTCACCTTGTCTATGATGGACTGGCATAGTCCATTTTTGGTTGCCAATGACACAGTGAAGGTGACAAACAGTTGTTGATGGTGTTCTACCACCTCCGTTATCAGGATCCTGTTTTCCTGTGGACTGAACTGCTTCTTCCTACTCTTCTTCTCCTTGGCTTTCTCTGACCCCGAGGTCCCAGTCAGGTTCTCCGGGTGGGGGGTGGGCTTGTGGGGTTCTGGTTCTCCTACGTTCTTGCTCCGGCAACATCCATTGTGCTTCGCAGTTGTTTGGCAATTGTTTGTCTGTTTTTTTTTACTGTTATGTTGATTTTTCCCGCCTGACGCGTGTGATTTGCAGGCCTGTTGCTGGTTTTCGCTGATTTTTGTATATGCTTTTGTGTTTCTCATTTTTGCGGCGTTGCATTGGTATTAAAGTGGTCATTTGATGCGTTATTGTGAGACTATCGCATGGTACCGCCGTGTTGTGAATACTTAGTTGACATAGCGTAATTTTCCCACAATAGACTGCAATGTTGAAAGTTGCGTTAAGTTACTTTTGGAATATTTGTCACACTTTCTTGAGAATATCCTCCAAAGTGTTTAAGAATACAAATTTGAGGGAGAGGAGTTGGCCTAACGGCTAGGGCGGTCGACCTCGAATCTGGGGAACTGGGTTAAGGTCTCGGCAATGATGGTGAACATCCTGTGATTCTGTGGAAATCACTTACTCACCCGGATACCCAATTCGGTCAAGTTTGCATTATATAAAACTCTGTAAATTAAAAAATAATTAAGCAAATAATCATGCATTGGAATAAGAAATATTTAAAGAAAAGCACACAAAGCAAGATGTAACACGCTGCCCTTAAAAGTAAACGGTGTGAAGCGTTAACAAAACAAAGTAGTTTGAACCACCAATGCAGATGAGGATGAGCATTTAGGCCTTGGGAAACTGATAAGAGAAACACAGAAGGGAGAACAGCCTACAATCAGTAGTAACTGAGGAAAGAAAACTGGCAAGCACATGGACCGATCAGAAGTGAAGACGGCATGTAAGTCAATTTTAAGATATATTAAATACTATAGATTTCCCAAGTGCAGCGCAAGCGCTATGCAGGCGACACCTAAAAAGGAAGTAGCAGGGAGAAATGAAGTAATTTCTCCTCACTACGCAAGCCTCGGTAGAAGCATCATTGTAATGCAAACCCAGGTTTATTACCTTTAGAAAACTTGATTTGCCTCAAAGTCCATGGGTGTATGCATAAGAACGTCCATGCTCCAACAATGGAATGCCTCCCTAATACACAATAAAGCAAGACCGCGCTAGTAGCTGCCTAGCATTACTTTTTCTTTTTCCCAAAGCCATGCAAATTGGGCGTTACGTGACTTAGTAAATCCAGAGAGACATTTTGTGTTGGGCTACGTTAAAAAAGTGACGCAATACTGACACAAAGTTTTAGTAACTCTGGGCTCAAGTTTTCATATGAAATGTATTATAACAAAAATTCCACAATATAAAAATAGCACCTGAGCCTTGAACAGGAATAACTTGGAAATCAAAGTATAGATAAGTAGCCTTTTCTTAATAAATAAAAGAAACTGAAAACATATGTTTATTATGCTTTTAAAATATATATTTTTCGGAAATGTAGTAATTGAACTGTATGGAAATCTCTCACTGTAATGTCATTTATTGTGTTACAGAGTAATCCCAATATCGCTGAACCATCCTTGTCATCCAGAAACCAAATTCCTCTCAATCAACTTCCACTGAATGTCCATCCCATTCGGTTTGTATGTTGTTGTCCTGGGACCGGGCAGCATGCCCCTGCGCTCAAACAAGTGTGATTGAGGGCCATTGAAGGTATGGCAGAGGGAATGTTCCTGGTTAGTTCAGTCCTCACACCCCTTACAAAAGTAAAACATTCAGCGATTTGCTGTTGGGGAAAGATCATAGCACTGAAAATGTAAGATTGGGTCCCGCTGGATGAAGATTTGTGGAAGACAGTGGGGGGCTGCTAATACAATCACTGCTGGGTTGATATCCCTGGAGGCCAAGGGTAATGGGTTGGACCACCAACTAGACATCCCAAGGAGTGGCAGGGGTGACACTGGAGACACTGATCAAAGCAGGATAAAATCTGGCGACATGATGGAGACTAGGGCCCGGACCAGGGGAGACTTGAGTGAGTGAAAAGGGCATACCGTCCTGGGGAAGGCCCATAAGATTGGGCTCTCCTCCAAAGGACTGCAGAAACAGTGCTTGGAGATATGTCCTTTAAGTGACAAACTGGGGCACTGTTAAAAGAGAAGCTGTTGACAAGAGAGGACACCCTCTGTTTTTTCCATCACTGATGGTCAGTGCTTAGACCCTCCTCACTACATGACTTGAGTGATCCAAGATCGTGAGTGTGGCGGCACTGTACAATGGGTGGCTCTGCACGCCTTCCTGCAAATATCTTTTCAGTTCTTGTAAAGTTCTGACTGATCAGGTGGACCATGCATAAGGAAGGGCAAGCCATAACAATATCCATCTGATGAGAATTCTGCAAGGGGTTGAGGTAACACACATAGGGGCATATTATCAAGACAGGCGATAAAATGATCTCCGTTTTAACTGCAGCTACAACGGCGATAATGGGCTTGATAATATGCTCTATGGAATTCCAATTGAAGCCTATGTTAGATGTGAAGGACATCTAACGCCTGTCTTGATATTATGCCCATAGTGAGAGCTCCATTACATATGAATCTACACACATTCTTAACTTACCGGATTACAGAAAGAATTTTGCTGAGGGCACTAACAACAGAAAACCACAAACTCTCTGACTTCTCACTTGGAAACCTATTGCAGAGCTGCTTTAAAGCACCTAAGAGAGACATAACATACATTTCCTCATACTGCATTTGAAGAATATAATGGGGACCACGTGTTGCTTCTCTACAGTCATACAAGCTGGTTCCCTGAAAGGTTCAAGGGGGTCACATTACCTTTCAAACACCATCTTTCTCTCCAACTCCCGAAGATACATTAAGAGTCACTGTGCTACTATGTTGCCATATCAAACCTTCTGCAGGGGAGACCTTTAACTCTAGCAAATAGTTATGGACCACCTTTTCCTTCTGTGGCATTTCATAAGAAAACCTGGTCTATCTTGGTGGAGACTTAAATATGAAAATGGATCAAATGTTAGGTAGGTCTCATATGCTCTACAATCCTACAAAAGCACTACCTCCCAGGAGACTTTGATAAGTCCTTGGGTCTGGGAGTCATTTGGCGAAATTCCCCTCCGAAAGCAATTTACTCTCTATTCTAGGGCAGACAAGTCCTTCTTTAGGGCTGAAGACTTCTTGATCATCTTTATAATTCTTCAATATCACATATTGGCTAGAGGGGTGCTACTTCATTCTCTAATAGAGCTGGTTTTACACAAGCGGTGGCAGAGAGGGGCTGGGAGAGATGCATTGGGTGGAGGCTTAATGCCTGATGGCTAACAGGACCCAAAGTACAGACAACTTTTAACTGAGGCAGATCAATACTTTGAGAATAATCTAACATTTATTTAATTTCAGTCCTTAGATTTGGAGGGATTTAAAGCCATCATCTGGGTTCATTTGATGATGTCAAGATCAAGTTAAGCAACAAGCATGCAGAGGCTGGAAGTGCTGGGGCACGGAACTGTGGAAGCTTAGGCTGGTGGGAACACTATACTACTAACTTTCTGGGATTGCACACATATTCACTTCCTGGGCTGGGGTTATTTTCAGGTCAAGAGAGATGGACCTCTATATAAGCTCCCTGGATCTTAGCTCTGTCCTGGCAGTGAGTTGCATGGTTACATTGACGTTTCCGATTTGTGCCATAGTTCACATTTTTTGCATTCCAAAATATTTGTTGTTTTCTCACTTTTGGTTCCCTAGGTCCCTTTGTTAATCACCTCCCTATCCTCATTCTCTTGGTTGTCTCTTGCAACTTGTTTCTTATAGAGACTTGCCTGTGTGTGTCCACCGGTGTCCTGGTGCCTTCACTGGATTTCTGGTTGATTTTGGGATCATCATAACATTCTCCGCTGCTGGAACTGGTAACCTTTGTCTCAGTTGTTACATATATTTTACTTCCAGCTGGTATCCATACTGAACTTCTGCCCTGTATCCTACAGCTGATAAGATCTCCTAAAAATTCATACCATCAGGGCAGAGTGGTGTCATCTCTAGAAAGTCTTACGGAGTCCGCTCCAATCCTGGATTTCTTTTTTGCTTCCTTTCCCTGATTCTCCACTTGTTAAAGTGTCTGGAGATGCACATCCAGTACAGAGACTCAGGGATGTCTGAGGCATCAAGCGGGTCTGCAACATTCAACCTGGATCTATTGGAAAGTCACAATCAGATGATGGCACAAGCTATTAATAAGATCACTGAGAGCCTAAAGCTTAAGACCATGCAGCATGAGCGATTCTGTTTAATAAGTCAACTGAACCAATTAATGTTTAGTTCTGGTTATTCTAATACCACCTTGTCTCATGATGATAACTCAATAGCTAGTGTTATGAATGCCGCTAACAATTTGGATACCGGTCCAGAAATAGGTTTAAATGCATTTTCTACCCTTGATTTGGTGAAGAGAAATGTTTTGGCCATCCTCAGAAGTTTCAAAACATTATGGGCCAGTACCATTTGCACTTCTCAGTGAAACCCCAAATTTGTAACCTTCAAAGTTACATTTGTACTCTCATACCTTACAAAAGAAGCTTTAAGTTGGGCTACACCATTCATATTAAATCAGAACAATATACTGTCCATTTAGACTCAATTCATGGATCAGTATTCTGCAATGTTTTATGAAAAACATAACTCTCACAGGGGCCTGTTAACCCCTACATAGGGAAATCAGGACTTAGTGAAATACAATGGCCCGATTCACAGAACTAACTTAAGACAAAATCCTAAACTTACTACCATTTTGGTATTCACAGAAGGCACTTACTCATTTCAGTATTCACAGAAGTTAGGAGTCCTAACTTTAGGACACCTAAATGCCTTCTGTGAATACCGAAAGTTTTAAAGTTAGGATTTTTCTCAGTTTAGGAGTAGTAAAGTTAGGACTCCTCAAAATATTGTAAATGAGGTCCTACGTTTGGACTGAGAGCAGTTAGAGAACACCAACACCAACAGAGCACTAGAACCATTATCAGGGACCAGGTGACCATCGTCAAGATGTAGTGACCTAACTGCTGTCAAGCCCCAGTAGTGCACCACCAGCTGAGTTTCTTGTAGGATACGCGGCTCAATGCCGCGGGGATTCAAGGTCCATCCCGAAATTGATTACATACAATCTTATGGATAGGATGCTCATCAAATCATTTCCTCCATCTCTAAACCATTCAGAACAACAGCATAAGTATTCCAATGGTCTCCCCTCCTTCTTAACATCTAAGTACACTAGCAGACATTATTTTATCACTGAAACAGAATTGGTCTATTAGAAATGGGGGTCTCTAGTTGGCAATGGTTTGCACCTTCGTAACGGGTAACGGGGATACATGTCTAAAATAACCCCTGCTCACCCCCTTAGTAGCTTGGCACGAGCAGACAAACTTATCTCAGAGGCAGTGTATAAAGCATTTGTGTACACATACCGTAATAAAGTCAAAACACTACAAATTGACACCACACTAGTTTAGAAAAATAAGTAATCTTTATCTAAATCAAACTAGACCAAGAAAACTAAAATCCACAATACAGTAATTAAAATATGACTTTTAAAAGGTAGAAATAGTTCTGTTAATAGAAAATGGTAGATGCTACACTTTCAATTCAAAGTACATTGTATGCGTCAAAAACACAAGCAAAATGATTTGAAGGGAAGAAGATGCGTTGGTTCCTTACACACAGGGAAAGGGATGCGTCAGATCCTTGCTCCGGGGGAGGTGATGCATTGGTTCCTTACTGCTGTGCAGGTGAAGCGATGCGTCGGCTCCTTACCGGAGAGGAGGTGATGAGTCGGTTTCATACTACGTGGGAAGGTGAAGCGTCAGTTTCTTACTACGTCCCCCAACAATGCGATGGACCTGGCACCTCAATGTGATGCATGTTGATCCGGGACGATGCAATGCAAGAAGATCTGGGATGTAATGCGATGATTCCAGCCGCATCCTCTTGATGCTTCGGTTCTTACACAGCAGGGCCTGCATCAGAGTCGGTGCGGGGATGTCAGAGATCAGTGCACAGGACTCGTCGCACAGCAGACACTTCAGCCTTGGGCAGGGGCTGAGTTGATTCTTCGTCAGCGGCGATGCGTTAGAAATTCCTCTCGCACACTATGATGCATCGGAACCAGGCGATGCATCGATTTTCACAGTTCTTTAGTCTTTTGCAGTTTGCAGCCCCAGAAACAACCTCCAGAGGCCCAGAATACTGGTAGGCATGGTAGGTCGAGATCTTCCTCAAGCAGTGGACAGAGCACACTGCCAAGTCCTTGTCCTTTCTTTGGCAGAAACAGCCACTGCATGCCAACCTCAGACAGCACACAGCAAAGGGGCAGTTCCTCTCCTCAGTTTCTCCTGTTCTTCTCCTTGCAAAGGTTCCTCTTGAATCCCCGAAGTAAACTAAAGTTCAGGGGTCTGGGACCCACTCTTTATAGCACAAATTCCTTTGTTCTCGGGTGGCAGAGAAACTCTTTGCCCAGCCAAAACCAGTTCTGTCCTCTCTAGTGCAGCTTCCTGGCAGGAGGAGGGGACAGCATTGTACAAGGCAGACCAAGCCCATTCAGGTGTGAAAGAAATCTCCTCCCACAACTCTGAATGCAGCCCAGGTCTATTCAGCCAAGCCCTGACTCACACTGGAAAGGCAGGACACACCTCACCCCTCAAGTGGCTGTCTGAACAGAATGCACATCCCCAGCCACTGTAACTCCAAAGTCAGACAGTCAATACACCAAACTAGCAGAGGCACACTGGATGGCTAAGCAAGAAAATACCTACTTTCTAAAAGTGGTATTTTCAAACACAGAATGTAAAAATCAGCCTCACTATAAGATAAATCTTTATATTCTGAGTTCAGGCATACTAAACTTTACCTTCCCATCTTGTCCCAATGGGAAGGTATATTTATAAGATGTTATACATGAACTCCCATTCTGTCCTATAGGACAGATAGCCTTTCAATAGTGAAAAACGAAATTGGCATTATTTCACTATCAGGACACATCACACACACCAGGACATGTCCTACCTTTCAAATACACTACACCCTGCCCACAGGGGTACCTTACACCTACCTTAGGGGTGACTCACATATAAGAAAAGGAAAGGCTAGGGCCTGGCAAGTCAGTGCACTTGCCAGGTGGACATGGCAGTACTAGCCTGCACCCATCCACTTCAGTGCAAAGCTGCTTGTGTGGGTGACAAAGTCAGTGCTGCAAGTCCACTAGCAGTATTTGGTTCACAAGCCCTGGGCACACACAGTGCACTCTACTAGGGTCTTAACAGTAAACTAAATAAACCAATTATTGAAACACTAATCCATTATAACAATTTCCAGCAGGAGCACTAGCACTTTGGAACTGAACAGCAGTTGCAAAGTGCCCAATAGCATCTAGACCAGCAAAAACGAAGTCCAACACACAGTAAAACACAGGAGGCAAAGGACGAAATACAGGGGGAACTCATGGCAAGGCTGCCAGGTCTAACATGGCCCATATATGTGCATTTTGCAAGTTCCTATTAGGAAATCGCATATTGGTGATCTCCAAATTTGCAATTTCCTAATACCAAATGTGAGGAGGAGTCACGCACCGGTCCAAGATGGTCGCATGAGTGCTCAGCTCCACCGGACCTGTCCCCCTGCCCCAATATCCAGCCTTTATCCTGTCGCCTGAGCCTGCTGCTGGTCAGCTGAGGTGAAGTGGTGATTGGCAACGCGACTCCGCAAGCTGTGCCATCCGGGGCCAGAGATACAACACCCGTCGTCAGAGGCCTTCTGATTGTCTGGACCCTGGGGCTCGATTGCTACAGGAGCCAGCCGCAAGTTCGACAACACCGGGGCCGACACCGGACGTTGCCGGTCAGGCCCCGGAACTATTCAAATACTCGGCGTGGGAGCGGCTGGGAGTGCTGCCGTGTGACCCCTGCCGCTTATATGGGGAGCGGATTGCTGGCAGACGGGCGGCGTTCGTTGTGGGAGCGCGAGCGGTGCTCGGGGGCAGTTGGAGAACTGTGCATTGACCGCTCCCGGTAGGGCTGCGCTGTTGGAGGGGCCAGCCCGCATTGTCCTGGCGGTGGGACCATTGTGCTTGTGACAAGACTCCCCCTCACCTACAGGCTGGAGGACCCCCTGCAGTGGTGGGGAGAGGCGCGTTCGCGCCGTGGTGTGTCGTGGCCCTGAGGGGGCTGCCTGCATTGGGGCCCACATTGGTTACTGCTTGGTGTCTGCAGTTAAGACCCCCAAGCCTGGGACCCGCATTGCCACCTGGTCACGGGCCTGGCCTGGCACCCGAGTGGCCGGATTGCTTTCATGTGGTAACAGGGGAGGCACACCACGGGGTGCACGGAAACTTTGTTGTCTGGACGCCCGGGGGGGGGGGATCCCGGTCTGCGTGACCAGATTGGCTGCCCTCGCAGTGTTGGTGGTGGGTCAGTGGCTGGCATCTGGGGCCTCACCTTGTGCAGTTCGTGACTTTGGACCGGCACCCTTGGTCCCTTTCCCCTGGGGGACTGTGTGGCTGGGGTCTGGCAGTGGCAGGCTGGGTCTGCGGCTCTCCTGCGGTGGGCTCTGTCTGTTCTCCACCTCGGTGATCCGGCTGCTCCCAGGCGTCCGCGGCCTTTGAAGCCGGTCTCGTCTGGTGACTTGCTTTGCGCTCCAGCCACTGAGTGCATTGACTGGTCACCCACGGCCATTTATTGATTGCCTGTGCGATGCCTCTACGCTTTGGTGAGCAGGAGAGGCCCGTAGGCCCCTGATGAGGCATTTCTGATGGCGACTAAACCCGACACGGACAAGCATCATTTGAAGACTGCCAAGGGGTCCAAACATATCCAAACCAACAAGCTGGACCACTACACAATGCCCAGGGGGTCTCCGCCGGAGCAGAGGAAGATTCAGTAATAGGGGGGAGACTCCACCGGTCCACTGGCTGAGCCAACATTGCTAGACCTGATGGCGGCTATTGATGGCGTCAAGTCTTCCCATGGACAGAAGATGGAATTGCTGGACAACAAACTGGACACGGCCACCATCAAGGTCAATCTCATCCATGCAGACCTTACGAAGGCAAGTGAGAAAGTCGTCTCTAGACATCAAGACGGCAAGCTTAACAGAAGATGTGGCTTTGCTTCAGCAGGAGGTACGGGACCTCAGGGCTGCCAGTGACCTCACTGGTCAGAAACTGGATGAGTATGCAGGGAGGGCTAGATGGAACAACGTTTGTGTCATTGGCGTTCCAGAGAAGGCTGAAGGCCCGGACCCAGATTTATTTGTTGAAGACATTATACTTAACCATCTGAAGCCTAAGGGACTGGGCAACTTCTTCATAATCGAACGGGCACATAGGGTGCCGGAGGGGAGACCCAGGCTTGGAGCACCCTCCCGCCCGATGATTGCGAGGGTGCTGAACTTTAGGGACCGAGACGCTATCCTGCAGGATTCCCATTCCGGGGGCCCCTTGAAATATGAAAACGCTACTCTTTCCTTTTTTCCGGACTTCACGCAAGCTGTTCAGAGGCAGCGCCAATGCTTCCTTGGTGTGAAGAAGAAGCTCAGAGACAAAGGTCAAAAATATGTAATGATGTTTCCGGCCCAGTTGAGAGTGGAGGTCGAGGGGAGAGCTTGGTTTTTCGACAATCCGGAGGTGGCATCAGACTGGTTGGACAGCCACCCTCGAGTGAGCCAGAGTGACAAGATCAGGATGGTGGTGGCGGCATACAGGAACAGGAATGACGAAGACCACTGTGTAAATGACTATCGAGTCTGTCAGGTAGTGAGTCTCACCCATGAGTACCTCGTCTGACTTGACCCTGTGGACTAAGAGATGTGGCAGGTGGAGGGTGGGGCTGTTCTGAAACGGGGTTGGGGGGACGGGGCTCTGATCTCCTCCTCTTTTCTACTTTTAGTTAGTCAGTAGTTAGTTTAGGGGCGACAGGCACACTGCTAGTTGGGGATGGGTGGAAGCCGTGAGCAGGGGTGCAGGGAGGGTGGTGGGGGTTGGGAGGTTCGAGGGTTCTGGGGTTTGTGGATTTTTTTGCGTTTTCTTCAGTTTATTTAACATCAGGTGGCAAAGATTGTTTTACGTTTGTGACATCAGGAGATAATTTGACGGTGCTTTCATGCCAGCTTAATGTCAAATGGTAAGAGGGGATCGGGGATCAAAGTGCTCAGCTGGAATGTGAATGGGCTGGGCGACAAAATCAAAAGCGGGATGGTCAGCCAGTTCATTCGACATAACTCCCCGGACGTGGTGCTGTTGCAGGAAACACATCTCATCGGGAATAGGTGTATGGCCCTCCACAAGGGTGGCTTCAAACTGGTGGCAAATGCGGGGTTCACGTCTGGGTCGAGGGGGGTCGGCCTTTTATTAAAAAATTCCTTTTCCCTGACTTTTTAAGCTAGTTTGTCTGATCAGCGGTGTAGATATGTCGGCATCTCGGGTCAATGGTAAGGAAGAGTCGCCACTTTTATTTCCTTCTATGTTCCACCAGGTTTGCAGGTAGATACATTTCGAGATTTGGGCACAATTTTCTTAACGTTGCCTTTGGGTAACCTAGTTCTTGGAGGAGATTTTAATGCCGTGGTAGATGGTGAAAAGGACAGGCACCCAGCCAGAACGCTGAGACTGGTGCAGAGGTGGCTTCCTGATTATCTGGACACTACCGGCTTGGTTGACAGTTGGCTGCAGTACAATTTAAGAGTTGTGCAGTATACACACGTGTCAGCTGCACACCACAGTATGTCCAGGATAGATTATGTGTGGTCCGGGAGGTCCAGCACCTTGGGAGAGGCATCTCAGACCATTCACCAGTATGGTTGCAGCTGGAATTTGATTGGGTCCCAGCTGGCAGGATTGCCCCCATCAGCCCATGGAATTTGAGAGACCCCGCTGTCAAGAGAGATATAGTCAAGTACATGGATAGGTATTTTCATGACAATCAGGGCACATTGGATTCGGTCCAGACCCTGTAGGAGGCGTTTAAAACCGTGGTTAGGGGAGAGGTCCTGTCCCTCGTAGTACAGAAAAAGAGGGAACGGCAGGCAGACTTGGTGAAGGCGGAAGAGGCGGTACAGACTCTGGACTCAGAAATAGCCCGGGCGGTTACTCCTGAGGGTATCCACCTTCTTCGGTTACGTCAGGACGAGTTCGGGAGCCTCGCAAGGGAAAGCGCCAGGGAGCAACATAGAGAGACCCAGAGTAGGATATATGAGCTTAGAGATAAGGCGGGGAAATTAATTGCTTGGCTGGAGAGGAAGGGGTGGGCATCGCGGCTGGTACCTGAACTGCAGGGAGATGACTCTAGCGTGATCACTGACCCACAGGCACTTTGCAAAAATATACTGTTTACATTTCAGTACTTGATCAATATATTCAAGTACCAAACTGATATTAATGAGGTCAAACATAATGTCCCCTCTGAATAAATTGGGGAAGGGTTTTTGTTGACAGGTTTGCGAACTACTACGGGGAGGTATACCGTTCGGAAGGGGTGTACACAGAGGAAGACAATAAGGCAATGGTTAGATATATTCAACTGCTTATGCTCTCAGACGACGACCGTAAATATCTTGACTCCCCACTCATGAATGATGAGGTAGCGGAGGCTATTAGGGGAGTACGCTCTGGCAAGGCCATGGGACCGAACGGGATCCCTGTTGAGCTCCACAAGTTGAACTCCAACAGACTAACTCCATTCCTACGCTCGATGTTAAATGAAAGTAGAGAAAAAGGGCAGCTTCCATATGACCAAGGCATTGCTAACATTGTGGTCATCCATAAGGAGGGTAAACCCAGAGAGTGCTGTTCGTCCTACAGGCCTATCTCACTGCTGAGCGTAGAACCCAAGGTTCTGGCGAAGTTGTTGGCTACGAGACTGACCAAGGTTATCACCACCTTGATGCACCCGGACCAGTCGGGCTTCATGCCGCGCCGCAATACTGCCCTTAATTTGCGCCGACTTCATGGGGTCTTGGGCCGTTCCATAACAATTCAGGAGCCAGCGGCGCTGGTGTCCTTAGATGCTACAATGGCATTCGATTGAGTAGAGTGGCCCTACCTTTTTGCTGTCCTTAAGAAACTTGGCTTTGGACCTGATTTTATTGACTGGGTGCACCTTTTGTACTCAGCGCCATTAGCCCGATTTTGCTTTAAGCACGGGGACAAGACAGGGATGCCCCCTGTCTCCACTTCCATTCACATTGGTCTTGGAGCCATTGGCGGCATGGGTCCGACAGGATCTTTCAATACGTGGGATGAGATGGTCTTTGGAGTGGGAGGATAACATTTCACTCTACGCTGATGATATCCTTCTTTACCTCACCAACCCGAAGTGGTCCCTGAGCTGTTTCTTGGATGTTTTGGTTATATGCAGACGATACTCGAGCTTTGCCATTAATTGGTCTAAGTCGGTCCTCTTTGTCCTCACCGGGAACCCGCCAGATGTTCCGAGCACTTGCTCGATACAGGTCGCCACGGAGGGTTTCAGGTATCTTGGGCTCTATATCACCTTAGATCCTAAACTCCATTATGCCCAGAACCTGTCTCCCCCGCTCATTCTATTCAGGAATGATGTGGAACGATGGAAGGCGCTCTCACTCTCCCTTCTAGGGAGGGCGATATTCTTTAAAATGTTGGCCTTGCCCTGGATCCTGTATGCACTGCAGAATGCAGTGGACCCCATTCCAGCGGCTTATTTCAAGGAGATAGAATCCCTTCAGAGGCAGTTACTCTTGGATGGTATACCCCGCATTGCGTTTCATAAACTCACTCTTCCCTAATATGACGGGGGCATAGGCTTGCCAGATCTCAGGAAATACAACTGGGCCTCGCAGCTGGTGGCAGTAAACCACAGGATATATGGCGCCCCGAATGATCCCGGATACGCCATGGACAGCTGGTTAATGCCAGGAGGTGACTACACTAGGGCACTTTATGCTAAACCGCACAGATTCCCCCTCACGGGGCCTACGGCGCATGCCGTCCAGGTATGGCACACGACTAATGGGCACCTTAAATGGGAAGGGAAGCTTACGCTCGCCACTCCATTATGGAGCTCAGAGAATTTGGTTAGCTTGTGGAAGTCGAAAGGTTTTGCCAAGTGGGACCTTACTGGAATTACGCATGTGCGGGATATCTGGGGGAGGGCACGATACTCTTGTTTGCTTCCCTTAAGTGACAATATCACCTGAGTGACGGTGAATATTTCCGTTAATTGCAGGGATGGCATGCATTGCTTACTCACGTCCTTGGGGGCACGGCACTGCCTGAGGCCTCCCCCCTTGAAGACAGAGTGTTAGACGGCCAACTCCCGAGAGGGCTATCTCCTTGATATACAAGAAGCTTGTCAATAATATGGAAAACCTGCTGGTAGATCTAAGAAGGCACTGGCAGGATGATTGGCTGGAGCTTGATGATGAGGACTGGCAGGAGGCGGCGTCGTCCCCGAAGGTTGTGGCAATTCCGATGCGACTCCGACTGGTGCAACTAAAGATCTTACACAGATCGTACGTCATGGGTCCCTGACTGATTCATATGGGCCATTCAGACACCTGGGAATGCAGGAGGGGGTGTGGGTAACTGGGGACCTTTATGTATATCCTGTGGCATTGTATGAGGGTGCAGGAGTATTGGGGTAAGGTCCACAGCATGTTACGCACAGTCCTAGGCACAGAAATGCAGTTGGAAGCCCGCAGGGGTATTCTGAATATATGGGCACCAACTGATCATAATTCGTACAAGAAGCAATGGGCAACACTGGCACTCATGATTGCGAAACGCAATATCGCGCAACTATGGGGAGCTCGCCAGCCGCCTGGGGTGGAAAAGTGGAGGGAGGACTTGGACTGGTGTATGTTCAGGGAATGGGCAGTCTATTCCACCAGGGGCTGCCTGGGAAAGTGGAGTTAGATCTGGGGGTCCTGGACTCACTATAGAGGGGATATCTGTACCCCCCGATAGGGCCAGAGATTATTGAAGAGCACGCGTCCCCTTGATCCATTCAATGTTATATCCGTACAATATTTTGAGGGTATGGGATGTCTGTTAATGTCCGATATTATTCTGAAATGTGTCCCCTGATGTCTCTTTTTTGTTTGTTTTGTTGCTTTTGGTTTAATAAAAATAAATTTAAAAAATATATAGCAAATGTGACTCCGTAGGAATTGCTATTAGGAAATCGTAGGTTACATACATTCCATTTTGCGATTCCTAAATAGCGATTTCTATGGATTCGCTATTTGGGAATCGCAATTTCAGAATTTTTTACATAGCGACCTATGTACCTAAAAGGAACACAAAGAAGGGGGGCCAGAGGAGGTTTATACACCTGTGAGGGTAAACTCCCCTAATTCAATAGACAAAACACAAAAGAACCCTTGGGTCTGAAAAGAGAGATGCATGTTGGCTGATGAAGAACGCTTCCCTTTAAAGAACGATTTCCCTCACTCACCAAAAGTGGTATGCTTCAACATTGGGGAACTACCTCGCACAAGAGAAGCCTAGCCTTGGTGCATGCTACAACACCTCACTGAGAGGGGTGAGCTCAGGGATGTTTTATAAATCAGAAGGGTTATTACTAAAACCGAGCTTGAGCTTTCAAGATGTGGTGTTGGATGCAGTGCAAGTGATTAAGTGAACGAAAACTAGCTACAGGGTTTGCCACATATCTTTATTCAGGCTAAAACAAAGGACACACCGGGAACCATTAGACACAGTCCTGCTATGCTAAGATCAACATGTTTCAGACAGTGACCTCATGAGTGTTGTGGCTTTCTTTAGGATGTAAAGTGAGCCACTGCTGTAAAAGTGCTATATACAAAAAAAGTGCGAGAATGCAGTATATTAGCTAGATGCAAAACAAGTGATCCAAGGTTTTCAGTAGGGTAGATTCACAGGTGGTGTCTGTAGAGAAACACATAAAAAACATACCATACAGTGTTGCAAAATTTGAATAGTTCTCCATTCAGCCAACTACTAAGATGTTGTACTGACAATATATTGAACACAGTAATTATATTAATGTTTTAGGGTGAAGGAGACAATATTCCTTCACCTGCTCCATTCAAACTCTATCAGTGGGTACTTTAAGAACTTTTGAAAACCAAATCACATCATAATAGTGTCTGGAAAATTAGCACCTACCTGCAATAGTCAGGTCTAGTGCCTCAACTGTCCTTAGCATGGGTGCTCAAGGAGCTCACACGTCTCCAACCTGTCTGATAAAGGTGGGTATGTTACCAATCATATGTATAGTGAAGGTGTAGCAACAAGCGTAGTTAAAATGAGGACCAAATCACCATATAGTCTAGTTAGAGGCAGAAGAATTAAGGAAACAGTATTAAGATGGAGGGGGGAGTTTTCACAATTAAATGATTAGAGGTAACTTCAGTTGTGTAGCTGGGTATATTTATGCATGCCTGATGTATAGGCTTCAGAGCATCTGACCCGCAATAGGAATCATGCAATACACAAAGCAATGTTGTGTGCGCAGCGCGCAGTAGAATGAGCCAAGTGTGGTACGATTAGGTCGGTATAGAGAAGGGGAGGGGAAGCAAAGGCTCACCTCAGTCCAGCCATTCACATTCCTACCTGCCATATCGATACAAAGTACACTTATGTATTAAGTGCGAGAGGCGCAGCAAACTATGGCAGGTGTTACACAGCTACCCAGGGCAGATGATGGGTGTTGCCGTCGGCTAAAGTTTGGCATGATTGGTCTCTGCATGCATAAAGACTGCCGGCATATTATACAAGATTTCACCTTGGTGCGATAGTTGGGAAGAGAGCTGGCCATGCCAAAGGACGTGAGCAGCGGCGAGCATTCAGGAGACGCGTATTTCATGTCTCAGGCTGACCCCTTCACCAAGTACTTGCTGTTTAGCAGCAAGGTATGCCTGGAAGTGTAGTTCTCTGGTTCAGAAAAGCTAAACTCAAAGTGATGAGATGAGAGAAGTGAAGTCAAATTCGAATACTGAAATGTATATGTCACATCACAGACCTCGTACATCAGCACTCTAATGTGGCATTCAGGAAGATGTAGTTTAAAATGAACACGAAATGATTGGATGTGGGGCCGTCAATTTGTTTTATTAACCATCCCCGTCTCTAGATCAGCGGTGTGTCCTACTTGCTGAAAAGTGGCCAGGTCATGTAAGAGAAAGCCATTGTAGATATCAATGACCTCGGGTATGGGCATTTTAGTGTGGCATTCTGGGAAGTGTAGATTGAAATAGATGCAACACCATTGGACACAGGGGACATCAGAATGTGTTATCAACCAGCCATGTGAGATTGGCCAAGTCACATGACAGCAAGCCATGGTACTTCATCGTTGAGACCCCTTTCGGTAGTGGCCAATCTAAACACCCATCTCTGTTCAATTCTAAGAAGAGTTTTTGTCAAGTTGAGCGTTGTGGATAGTAGATTGGGTTTGTCCAGAACAGTCCATCTCAAGTCCTCTGGAGGTTGTTTTTCTCCAGGAAGTGTTTGGTAAGCTTGGTACCTTGTTTCTCACAACGGACAGTGCTTATGTTCCATGATTCGAGTCTTGACTTTGCGAGTTGTCATCCCCACATACCTCAAATTGCAGGGGCAGGTGATGAAATATATGAATCTCTCGCTGTTGCAGTTGGTGTGTTGTTTTAACACCCAAGGTTTGCCATCGCTAATATCAATGGTTTTAGTTGCTTAAGTCTGGGAACTTACCCCACAGTATCCACCCGGATAGTGTCCTTGAACATGTGGGATACGCCAGAGAGTATTTTGCCTGGTATTTGATGTTGGTTTGGGACTAGTATGGACCAGTCTGTCTTTAAGATTACTGCTCCTTTTGAAGGCAAACAATGGTTGATTTTGTTTGATAAGGAGCAAAAGGAAGGGACACACACCAGTCTGTTGACGGGTTCTTTATGCGATGGAGTGTCTGACCAGGCTTCCTGGTTATTATTCCGGACTCTCTTTGGGGACTTCTGGATGACAGGTGGTGGATAATACCTGTCGAGGAGATTGCGCTTCAGATTTGCAGCATGTTCATCGTACTTTTCTGTGCTGGTGCAATACCGTCTCAGTCTCAGAAACTGTCCGAATGGCAAATAATTGTGTAAAGACTTTGGTTGGTAGCTGTTGTAGGGCAGTAGAGCATTGCGGGCCATGGGCTTCTGATAAAGTTCAGTTTCCAGATGGCCAGCACGAGTAACAATGAGGAGATCAAGAAAGGGTAGACATTCTTTGCTGTATTCACAAGTAATCTGCTGGAAAGCGTTCTGAGTGTTAAGCCATTCATGGAACAGTACAATAGAAAAAGCATTTCCACACCAGATTACCAGAATATCAGCAATGTAGCCCTTCCATAAGATAATATGGGAGGGGTGTCGGTTCTGCTCTGTCAGAACTCTCTCACTTTTGAGCTTCTGCATATAAAGATTGGGCAAACTCGGGGTGAAGGTACTGCTCAAAGATTTCTCAGACGTTTGGAGGTACAAATTGGAAAGCTTTATTTTTCAGGGCCAAAGTTGCAAACTTCATAATGAAGGAGCTGGGGGTGATGTTGTCTGGATTGCTAGCATGAAGGAGGCTTTCCACTGTGGTCAATGTTTGATTTTTTGGGGTACAGGTATAGAGTGACTCAACATTAAATGATATCAGGAAATCTGTTTCTGCTTCAAAAGTTGTTTCCCTAAATTGGCAACCATAGTATCCTGAAAATATGTTGGCATCCAAGTGACCAAGGGTCTCAGAAAGTGATCCACAAATTGAGATAGTAATTTGAGAACCAAGCCAGTCCCTGAGATAATGGTCTCCCCGGTGGTGGTCTTTGTGTCTTGTGAATTTTGGGGAGAACATAAAAATATGGGTTGATGGACTCATTTGTTTTCAAAAATTCAGCCTCTTATGGCGTTATCCACCCAGCTTGGTTCTTGAACCACTATCTCAGTTTGTGGATCACTTTCTGAGACCTGTGGTCACTCGGCGGGGAGCAGCAGAGAGAGGCCCGCGAGGCTCAAACCCTCTTTAGTGCAGATACATGGTCTCCTTTCCCTCTGTCGGCTTCTCAGGTCTCTGGGCCTCTGCTCACTTCACCCGGGCCCCCTCCTGGGACCCGGGACTAGGGTGTGGAGCCCGCAAAGGTCCGGACTTTCCGATGCCGGTTTCATCCAAGGAACTTGTGGGGCTTCCCTTTCCATTTGGGAGCTCCGCCCACAGTGAGGCACAACCCTGCCTGACTTCCTGTGAGGTTCTTTAATTTTGACTCCATCTTACATTTGTCTTCAATTTGTGTTGCCTTTACACAGACTGCACTATTCATGAAGTGTTTCTGCCCTTTGGACTGCAACGTGTAGAAAACCCCCCTCTGTCCTTGCTTTGAAAGCAATCTCAGACACTAGCTGGCCTAACAGCATACAGACATGTTCTGCCATTACTGATTGACCTATAAGTGCTGTAGTTGATTGACTTATGGGTTGGGCAGAAACACGACGTAAGGGGGACATTCTGGTTACATGATGTTTTTCTATTCGCTAATATTTTGCAGATCTTGTATGTCCATATTAGGTATTTTGTATGCTTGCAGAAGCTAGGACTGCCCCTTTCTTTTATGCTGAGTTTGTAAATCCTAAGCATATAAAAGACCTCTGTGTTCTGTATTCTTTAGACTACCTCATTCAATTGCTACGACTTCTGTGTGAGGTGGCCTCACTTATTAAGTTTAATAAAGATGTCTTTTAATATTTCAGCTTCTGTGCCAAAGTTCTTTTGTATTAGTGAGACCCCTGAGAATGAAGATTTCAGTTCTTCAGATGGCGCGGCCAACGCGGGCTTCATCAGAGAAGTGACTTTCTGTGGGAGTGATCTTGTCAGGAGACAGAAAGCTACTGAGGAGGACAAGACAGGATTCTACTAAGAAGGTACTCTGTGCACAGGGATTCTGGGGATTCTTCGTCTCTGTAGCCCAGTGTATTTATGCTCTTCCTGATTGTGATCCTCCACATGATGTCACTCCTGACTGAGAACCTTTTTGGCGTGAGTATTCTAAAAAAGACCGTTAGGTCACGTAGAACTTGACAGTTAGAATTTGGATAACCTTTTGATTAGTAAAAATAAAAGTATAAGTGGGTCGCTCCCAGTCCTTTGTTCTTTGGTTCTTTGGTTCTTTGAGTCCTTAGTTTTTGGTTCTTTGGTTCTTAGTTTGTTTGGTCCTTAGTTTTTATTTGAAGATTGTAAGCATGGGCGGATTTTGCGAATTGGCAATCCGCGAAATTGCGTATTTACAGATTCGCAATCCGCAAAATCCGCAAACTCTCGCGAATTTGCATTTTTTTTGTGTTCGCAAGGATTTCTGCCAGTTCGCGAGGATTTTGTACCAGTTCGCAAACGCGAACTTACTTTTCGGGTAGCAACGGTCGCGAACATGTTGTTTCTACATCTGGTTCATCACAGCACCCTCTGTTTCACCACTGGCACCCTCTGTTTCACCACTGCCACCCTCTGGCTCACCCATGCCACCCTCTGGCTCACCCATGCCACCCTCTAGTTCATCACTGTAGATTATGGGTGGAAAAACACACCTGCCCTGCCTCAACTGACATAAATGAATTAGGGGCTGATTAATGTGTTACTGAATTTGAAGTTCCTGGCTGGAACCTGCTTCCTTATCTGTAATTGCTTTCTCTGAGCCTGCCGTGAGGGTCAGAGCAGGGTCATAGAATAGTTGCAAGTAGGCAACTGAACTCTGGAGGGGCCCCTCAGGAAGCACTACAGGGAATGGTTACTAATGATAAGATTGAACTTTTGCACCTGCTGAGTGCTTTCAGTTTTGCAAAAATCCAAATATCCAGCAGCATCCACAAAAAGTAATCCTTCCAGGTCAAGATCCCTGGCACCTGCTTCCTTATCTGTAATTGCTTTCTGTTGCAGTGTAATTTTTTTAACAGGACCATTGTTGTATACTTGTAGCTATTCTCTGAGCCTGCTGTGAGGGTCAGAGCAGGGTCATAGAATAGTTGCAAGTAGGCAACTGAACTCTGGAGGGGCCCCTCAGGAAGCACTACAGGGAATGGTTACTAATGATGAGTTTGAACTTTTGCACCTGCTGAGTGCTTCCAGGTCAAGATCCAAATCAAAGTGACCAGCACATGAAGAAAGCACTGAGAGGAGCCTGCTGGACAGGAACAGGAAGTTGGAGACTGTGGGGCACTTCCTTCCTCCCACCCCCCCCCAAAATGGACTCCTTGCAAAAAAAAAGTGCAGGCAAATGTCAACCTGAGGAGTTATTGTAATAAAAATCATAATTTTCAAGGTTTATGCTGCCTGCTGGTGGATTGCTTGTGCGAAATTGCAAATTTTGCAATCTCGCAATTGCGAGATTGTCGCTGCCCGCCGCATCTACGTTTTCGCGAGTGTTTACTCCCGCGAAATTGTATAGTATTCTAGTTGGCAAGTGCGACCAAGCAAAAAAATCCGTTTCGCACGGATTTACGAATTTTCGGTAAGTTCGCGAGAGTTTGCGGATTGCGAATTTACCGAAAATTCGCAAAATCCGCGAGCGGAACGGATTTTACGCCCATGCTTAGAAGATTGCAATTTTCAAAAACCGAGGGTCTTGTATATTTACGAGTGTATCGATAGAGATAGCCCCATGAAGTTTGAAGCTAGATTAGTGAGCTATAAGATGCCTGATCTTAGCAAATTTGGAGCTTTGTGTTGGCCAACTTTGTATACGTTTGGATCAGCCGGCTTCCCCTAAAGGGAATATCTAAATAGGTTTAGATTTACAAACATATTTCTTCCTTGGTGATTTTGTATCCCCAGGGAATTAAAATATGGACATAATACATACAAGGATCCTTGGTTCTGTGCAATTGTATGAGTGAAGATATGCAGAGCGATTTTTGGTGTTCTGCTAGTCAAAGCTAGTGAATTGAGTGTATTTTTGCTTCTTGGACATACATCAGTCTGTTGGGCTGTTTTTGCAGTCTTTTGGAACACAATTGAGAAGCGTTTCTTGTAAATATGACTTACAACTAGTATTTACAAATGGTTTGGTGTAAGTACAGTCTGTGGGCTGTCCTTTATTTCTGTCCTGAGTATTGATATGTGGGTTAAATGTGTGTTTAAATGTCTATGTGGTTTTCCCATTAGTGCAATTTCTGTAAGTGAATGGCGTTGGCGCTATTCACGAAATGCATGGCTAAAAGCGTGCCGTATTGTGTGTCCTGAGTTTTTGACCCCTTTCTGTTTGTCTGAAATGAGCTCAATGTGTGTTTGTGGTTTTTTTCTTGATGTTTTCAGTCTGTTATGCAAAATGTTAGTTAATTAATATTAATCAGAAATGAAATAAAAATCCAGAAATGAACCATGTGATATGCTAAAATAGCTATATGTTGCTATTTAATTTATAGAGTAAGCAATTATGCACATGTACAATGCTTTAAAGATAAAATTAAAATTCACATTCACTAGGAATAAAAAAGCCCTCAAAAACGAAATTGTGTGTTTTGCAAAAAATAAACTTACAGCATTTTCCTTAGATACATTGTATTAGATATTAACAGGCAAACACATCATCTGAATACATTGGATTTTGCTGTATTGCACACGCATTTTGAAACTTGAAATGTCTTAGTTTTAGTTTTAAATAGACAGCCACCGTGCCCACGTTTACAACACTAGGAAACAGCTGTTGCTGCCGCTAAGCAAGCAACACGAAGCAATCACGAATAGACAGGAATGTTTCCTCAGTCAGGACTTTCCCAGTTAAACACAGGTGAACCTTTGCATTTCAGAATAGTGTTTTAAAAAGGTTACAAAAATAAGGTTCATTATTTTGTATTATAGGAAGACATTTCAATTAAGGGTTTTCCTTTCTTTAAGCATTTCTCTAAGCAAATTCTTGGCTCAGTTGCTAAGTAATAATTAACCCATGTAGTGAAGAAACATTTAAAAAGAAAGAAACCGTAACAGATGCTGAAACAAGATAGAGCAAGTCCAAGGAAACTAAAAAGTTAACGATGTTTTGAACGTTGATTGGCAATCTCAGATAAAGATCAATCAGGGAAATTGGCTTTGCAGGTCAGTTTCGGGTGACGAAAGTTAGTTTCTTACAGTTTAAACTGGTTAATGTGTAAATGACCTGGGGAGGCCGGGCCACTTTGTTCTTTGCAGGCCTATGTGGCACAGAGAAAAAAAAAAAGAAAACGAAGTCAGATTCAAGGAATTACAGAGCCTTAATATGTGGAATCATCAAAATTGATTGAGTTATAAAAATAAGTGCTACAAAATTCGTTTTTTACTATTCATGAAGCTTAATACTTATACTGTGACCTCCTAGCATTATAATTTAATTTAAGGTATGGTATACTGCATAATAAGGACATTAGCATATAGATTTTCACTTGACCAGGCGTGAAAAACTCATTTTTCTCAGGATTTGCAGAAGATATGTCCAATGTCCAATCTCTGCAATTCGTAAAGAACATTCTGAGGATGATTAACATGAAACATTATTATAGGATATTTATTTTTAAGTGCCCCAAATATCAAAGTCGAATTTGGGTAAAATTTGGGCATTTTTGCCATTTACAATAGCTTTAAAAGTGCTTTAGGATTCAGTAAATGCATACATTTAGGTATAATACAAATGTGCAGGTTATTCCCATTTGGGGTTTCTTTTAAATAGGTCAGTGAGCCAATGTGCCTGGTGCAGAGGTTTGAGTTTAATATCAGGGTGGAAGGTTTTAACTTTTGCTGGACCTAACTGAGCCTTCATCCATTTAAGGTAGATGAAATGAGTACCATTGCAAACAAGCATTTGTTCTAAAATCTGGTATGTGTGTTATTATGTTCTGCGAATTATTCACAGTAACTGTTTTAATAATCTAAGTATAGAAATAAATTGTAGCCCCTAACAGGAGTAATATATATATCATGTGTTTTTAAATAGGGTTGGTTATTGCAGGTTAGAAAGAGTTGGGAAGTTTTTTTTTGTATTTTTCAGCCTTAGAGTGAGGTGGGAGTTAGGAGTAAGTGTAAACAGATGGAGAAATTATTGCTTGGAAAAGCAGGGCCTCAAAGGGTGTTGGCGCACGGGACACGCAGAGTGTCTGTGAAAAAGTTTTTGGAAAGTTAAAAAGGTTTAGCATGTTTTCAAAAGATGGTTGTTACAGTTGATATTTTGTGTGTTATGTGCAGAAATGTTCATGCGTTTTACATATTTTTGCATTTTATCCTTTTATGAATGGTTCATGCTGGTCCTGTGTGTCAGAAGCGACACAGTTAGTTGTGTTTTGACAGCCAAATGTCCACTAACTGGTGATCTACTGTCAAAAGGAGGGTGTGGATTTTAAGCCTGACAAATTAAGCAGGCCTGAATATTCTGTTTTGAGCTGCAGGTTCACAGTGCATAAAAGTGCATGCAATAGTGTTGTGTGTTACCTCTTATTTACATATGCTATTGTTTTGTCTATGCTTTTCGTGCTTGATATACAGCGCGTATATCTGATGGCTTGGCATATGTGTGTTTTTTGTTGTTTTTTTGCACTGATACTAAATTTCACAGATATGGTTTTTCATGCTGTGAACAAAACAAGACAACACTTCACCAGTGTATGTCAAATTTGGCTTTAATGGTATTTGAAGGAAAATAAAAAAGAGATATACAGAATTAAAGTGTGTCATCTGCAATTAGTCACGATACTGTCCTCTTCCTTTAAGGAACAGGCAGCCCTAAAATTATGTATCCTTGATTGGACGTAAGGATAAATGATAGATTTGTGACTCTTGTACATGGTGACCTAATTTCTATATTACATTAGTCAGTTTTGTTCTGCTTCCTAAGTAGTGTATGGCTTTGTACCATAAAGGAAACAAGGCTTCATTTTTACCTAGTCCTATTTCCCTTTTCCAAATTCCTTTCACCAGTTGGTGTATTGCTCAGGTTCACACTTCCAGACTGCATTAATGTACCAGATAACCCATATTATGTATAATTCCCTTTTGTATGACCAGTCTGGTTTTCAAAAATGTTCTTTAGGCCTACTCTGATGTTTTTTTTAGTCTGACTGTTAGGGTAGTGATGGACTGGTTAACTGACTCAATACTATAGTAAGACAAGTTTTCCACCTCAATACGAGACACCTTACGTTTTTTTGAATATGACAAATTCAATGCCTACTCTAATTTGGTTTTTAGTTCCTTTTTCCTGCTGCTTTAATTTTTGATGGACCAGATGTATTTTAAATAATGGAAATACCAGGACTCTCTAGTTCTTGTCTTTTGTTTCCACATTTTGATCATTAGCTTTTGCATTGCATAGTCCACCTGATGCACAATTCTTAAAGGGAGATATCTACATGTCCCTGATAAAATGTATTATGTGATCTCTCTTTTGAGGTGCTCTAGATAAGGAATTTAGGAACACCTATATGTAATTATTTAGAGAAAAAAATGTGTTTGCCCCATTAGACAATGCCACCATGTGTGAGGACATCCATTCAGATAGAATTCCCATGTCGCTACCTACCCTTAGATGGTAGAGGATATGCTCTCACATGGAAACCCAATTAAAGAGGCTAGAGGCACTGTTTTGCCTACTGCCTTTGTCTTTGTATTGCCTTTGAGAATGACAGTGTGTTCTAGACCAGAAATGTCCCATGACGTATGGCCACTCCTTTAAAGATGGCAGGCCACTTGCTTGCAGTCCCTTGTTATACAATGAACTGTTTTTGTACTTAAGTGAAGGAAACAACTGTGTCACATTTTCTACGTCACTAGGTTCTGCGGGATTAAATCATGATAACCTGTGGAACTTACCCACAATCCCATCAGTGACATTTAACAGATGAAAAGTCCCAGCACCCAGAAAAGTAGCAAGATTGGACAGCGATCGCCAGCGTGCCATCAGTGATATCTCCAACTATTGTGCTTGCTTCATCAGAAGGCGTTGAACATCAGAAAAGAAGGAGGATCTGGTTTTGCCACAGAACCAGAATTTCAGTGCAAAAGAGCAAAAGAGAAGGATTCTTGTTGTTTGAGGCTTCAGTTTTCCACCCACCTGTCATGTGCTGGTTAACCTCTGACAGTGTCCAGTCCCTTGAGCCCCTTGGCCTGAGTTTTGGCCACACACCCCTTTTTCCTTTGCTCCAACGGAAGTGCAGTGCACCTGAGGATTTGAGATTGGCAAAAGGCACTACATTATGGTGCCCATGAAAGAGCAGCCCGAGCATCCTCTGACACTGAATAGAGAGTGTTGGAGCCTGAAAGTGTTGCTGAGAGTGACAGTCTGTTGCTCTTCCCGGATTAATAGTACTTGGGTCTGCATGAGATGATCTGTGCCCTTGATCAATGAAGAGCACACTATCTGTAGTGCCTGCAGCACAGGAAATATTGGTGCACTGCATTGAGACATTGAGACTTTCAAGTGAGCTGTGAGTGTTTGCCAGGAAGGCACTCCAATGGATACTGAGTAACATCATTTTCATGAAAGGCTTGAATGAAGAGGCCCATGCGGAAGAAAGCAACAGAAACAGGATTTGATGGACAATAGAAGCCTGCCAGAAGAGGTTTTGACGGACTCTGGGTATTTCCTGTGCGATTGTATAGAATTGGTGTTTGAAGACTGATTCTTGTTTTATTGGCATTGTCAATAGTCACTGAAATACATATTGTTTGCAAAATAATTTTAGATTTTGCCTGTGTAATGGCAAAAGAGGGTCTGAGGTTCTTTAATTTTGACTCCATCTTACATTTGTCTTCAATTTGTGTTGCCTTTACACAGACTGCTCTATTCATGAAGTGTTTCTGCCCTTTGGACTGCAACGTGTAGAAAACCCCCCTCTGTCCTTGCTTTGAAAGCAATCTCAGACACTAGCTGGCCTAACTGCATACAGACGTGTTCTGCCATTACTGATTGACCTATAAGTGCTGTAGTTGATTGACTTATGGGTTGGGCAGAAACACGACGTAAGGGGGACATTCTGGTTACATGATGTTTTTCTATTGGCTAATATCTTGCAGATCTTGTATGTCCATATTTGGTATTTTGTATGCTTGCAGAAGCTAGGACTGACCCTTTCTTTTATGCTGAGTTTGTAAATCCTAAGCATATAAAAGACCTCTGTGTTCTGTATTCTTTAGACTACCTCATTCAATTGCTACGGCTTCTGTGTGACGTGGCCTCACTTATTAAGTTTAATAAAGATGTCTTTTAATATTTCAGCTGCTGTGCCAAGTTCTTTTGTATTAGTGAGACCCCTGAGAATGAAGATTTCAGTTCTTCACCTGGTCGCGTTTCTCCTCGGGCCGCGGCGGTAATTTCTTTTCTCTTGGCGGCAATGAGGGTTAGGCTCCCTCTTATCCTTAAGTATAAAGCGGGGTGGACTCCCACTAAAGGTGATGAAAAGGCGGGGTGGGAACCCGCAAATTAAATAGCAAAAAAATGTGGCATAAAAGCGGGGTGGGCACCCGCTCTTTCCAGCAATGAGGGGGAACCCCCACGTTGGGATTCCCTCTGACGAAGTTGCAGTTCAGCACTGCGGAGCCCTCACGCTCCTTCTGTTGGGCAATTAAAATATAGCGCTCACGAGGTGCCGGAAGGCAGGAATTTTGGAAGCAATGCTGGGCAACATCAGCAGGCAGTAGAGCAGCTCAGCAAAACAGGACAGCAGTTCCTGGGAGTGGTCAAATCCAGCAGCGTGGCAATCTTCCCGGTACAGCAGTCTTCACTCCAACAAAAGTCTTTTCCTGGACCTGTAGAAGGCAGAGGGGCAAAGTTGGGCACAGGGGCCAGCATGCAGGGCCCCGCGGCGGTTCTTCCTGGCAGAGTATCCCCTCCAAGTCAGCCCAAGCACAACAACCTCATGGGGTCACAGTCCCTATATTTATACACCCTTCTGCCCTGCTACTATAGGGGCAGAAGCTTCTGGAAGGGTCTTTTGGGAAACCAGTCCCAACTGGTCTTGGGGCAGTGTACAACACTTCCTTTACCAGGCTTCCCTCCTCCATTTGTGAGCTGTGGCTTGGTAATCAGACTCACCACAGGGGGGTGGAGTCAGCTTGGTACATGCCAGGCACAGACCTATTCAGGGACAGGGGAATTCTCTGCCCATTACTCCAATTGCAGATCTCCTATTCAGCCTGACACTGACTTACCCTGCCCTCTCTGGAGCCACCCACACCTCACCAGCCCTGGTCACTTCTAGAACCAGACATGCAAAACACAACAGGCAGGCAGACAGGCACACAGCACACAGAAATGCCAACTTCTAAAAGTAGCATTACTAAAATAGTGAAAATAAATGTGCACACCATTGCACAGCATTTATTATCTCCATTCCACACATACCAAACATGACATACTTACTTTGTTCCATTTAGGAGTTATCCCATGAGGGAGGGATTCCCAATGTTAGCCTATGGGGGACAGAGAGCACACGCACGTTGCACTGCTAAACAGTGCAAAAGTGTCCAGAGTCCTAAAACCACCAACACCATGTCAGGAAAAAGGATAGGAGGAGACAAAAAGTTCAGGATGACCCTGTAAAAAGGGCCAAGTCCAACAACCTTTATTCTTAAAGTTGTTTTATATATATGTCTTGCATATCCGTCCTGTGTGTAGTTTTTCTGAATGCTAAATCACCTCTGAGGGCCTGTCCTTTTCTGAACCTTACCTCTCTTATTCTCTTGTACAGAACTTCCCCTTTGGATTCTCTTTCTCCTTTGACTCCCTGTGTGATTGATCTTGGGCAGCTCTCTACCCAGTATTCTGCCTCCTTTGTCTTCCCTGGCGCCAGTCGTTGTCAGAGTCCCTGACACATACCAGTGTCCTGGACTGAGTCTGACACCCTGTCCTATCATGCTCTTGATGACAGGGGAAATTTCTGCAATGGCTTCTAGGGTCATTTTGTAATGACAGGTCTAAGGGAAAATGGCATTAATTCAGAGGGCAATCTTTAGTGGTTTGGCACCTTTGATCAATTCAGTTTCTCTCCCTGTGAAATCCCAGACATCCTCTCTGAATGTCTCTCTCAGATCAACTGGAAGGTCCTCTTTTGTAAAGTCCAGATACAACCTAACAACAAATTCCAGCAACTGTAATTTACCTCTGCAACAAGGTCCAGTAATTCACCTGCTTGGGTTTCATTTCAACTTTATACTGCGTGCAATAAATAACGCAATTGGCTTTACAAAGAAGGTCTTTTCCTAGCAAGTTTACAGGATTAGAATCAGAGGCTTCAAACTGGTGTTGCTCTCTGATGTCTCCTATTCTTACTGGAACACGGGCAGTAATTTTTCTGGTAAGCTGCTCTTTGGTAATGACTACAACTTCTACTTCTTTACCCAAGAGGGCTAGGTTGGGGGCCTCAAATGCTTCAACCCTCGAGCAAGTGACTCCTGTGTCTATTAGGAAAGATACAGGATGCCCATTAACCTCTACATCCCATACGGTCCACTCAGGTCCATATCCAGGGCTGCACTAAGTTAGCACTCCTCCTCCCCTCTCAGGCACCATCATTGGTCCTGATCGAAATCTGTGGAAGTCTCAAACATCATGAAGACCGTGCCGATTTGAGACATCATCAGGTTTTGGGGAACCGTATTGCTCAGTTGGGAATGTGGAATCCTTCCCCTCCCTGTATCTGAATTCGGCTAAGGGAACTTGGCAGCAAGCCAGGCTTTGTGATCTTCAGGGCTGAAATAGGGGGTCTTGGTATTGAGACATGCTCTCCCGGCCCCACAAGACTCACAGCATCTTGGGTGTCAGTCATGATACTATCTGGATAGTAATGAAATACCCGATATCAATGCCCCACCTAGTTGCAAATGTGATAAGGGTAGCCTTCATTAGGGCACTGACGGTGGTACCTGGCATATTCCCTCGACCTTTTACCATTCCTGTGACATTCCAAAAATATGTCAGGAAAACTCATTGCATTGCCATTGTAGGATCTACTTTGAATCCTTGAAGAGGAACTTTAAGTCTCTTTGACCCTCCACTTTGTGCTAACTGGGTTTGGGCTACCCTATGCTTCTCTTCTCATGCTGCTGATTTGGTTGGGCATTCAGGAGCTCAAGAATGCCCCCAGCATGGACGAACCCATAGCACTGCAACCCATGATGTCAGCATGAGTCTGGAATAGCATTTCTGCAGCAAGTCCAAAAAAGACAAAAGCTGGGAATTGATGGGCCAACCAGACTAGAGGACTGCTACACACAAGTAAGTGCCATTGGTGGCCTCCCCTGATCAGGATCGCAAATCCAGTAGGCAGACTGTGCTGTAGCTCTTTAACATGAGATGGTCTACTGAAGCATGGCATCCACAAGTGGGCACAATAGTATGGTCTCTCTCCTGGATGTACAGAGGCCATGGAAAAGGCTCTGAAAAAATGACAGATCAAGCTAGGTGCATGAATTTTTGGTGCCCAAACCGAAGATCACTTCCCTTAAGGCACAGAAAATGCTCTGAAAAAAAGAACAGATAACGTTATGTGCATGAATATTAGAAGCCAAAATTAAAGATCATTCACTAGGTGGATAAACCTTCCAGAGATTAGGAAATTGCAGATGATTTACTAAAATAATGGGACTGGCAAACCTCAATGATGTCATATTCATGATGTCCAGCAATTGAAATTGGGGGAGATGGTGCCAAATGATTAAAAGGACCAAAAACAAGGTTTTACCTGAGAAACATGGCATTTTGGATGAAATGGCAAAGATGATGGTATGTGTTAGATTTGGGGGTCTCTAGTTGGCAGAGGTAGGTACCTTTGACCGAAGAGGGACCCTTGCGTCTTGTCAGGGTAAGGGGCTACACTTCTAAAATAACCCCTGCTCGCCCCCTTGGTTTGCTTGGCACGAGCAGGCAGGCTTATCTCAGAGGCAGTGTGTAAAGCATTTATGAACACTTACAGTAATACAGTGACAATACTACAGATGGACACCACACAGGTTGTGTTATAAAAAGAAGTATTTTTATATAGACTTAACATAAGACTAAACGACAAAAATCCACAATACTGTACTCAAAAATTGACTTTAAAATGGTAGGAAATAGCTCAGTTCTCTCAAGTTGAAAATGCAACACTTTACTCTCAATGTACCTTGGATGCGTAACGCTTAACAAACAAAAGGGTCACAGGGAAGGAGATGCATCGGTTCCTTACACTCAGGGGAGTGGTTGCGTCGGTTCCTTACTGCTGTGCAGGTGAGTTGATGCTCGCTTCCTTACTGTGTGGGGAGGTGATGCGTCTGTTTCTTACTGCTCTCCGGTACGATGCGACAAGATGGCGCCTCGATGCGATACTCTTCTCCAGTGTGATGCAAAAAAATGGGTCTTGGTTACGATGCAACAACGTTGATGCGATGTGTGCACGCCCGACGGCCATGCAGCGACTCAATGATCTTCTGAGCTGCGACAGGCCCTGTGAGACGCTGCCCTGGTGATGCGACGGTGACCTCTGTGGCGGCGGCACGCTTCTGCAGTGATGCGACGAGCTTCAGTGATGCGATGGCGACAGCGGCAGCACACTTACTTGGCAAATTGACGGCAACTGCGGTGGCGGTGACACGCGTCTCGCTTTTGAGTCGCTCTTCCAGCTCCCAGTGACACACAGTCTCTCAGAAGGCCCAGCACAACAGCAGGCACTTAAATTCCCAGTAAAGGAATTCAGGGGGGAGTTGGTGGGTGAAGTCTTGTATCCCTGAGAATGAAAAGCACACTAAGTCCTCTTTCCCTTTCTTTGGCAATGAAGTAACCACTGCTGGCCAACCCCCAAACACACAGCACAGGGGTAGCCTCCTCCTTCAGCTTCCTAGTTCTTCTCCTCAGCAAAGGTGTGTCTTGATTCCCAGAAGTGATCTAAAATTCTGTGGTCTGGGTCCCCCTTTTTATACACCAAACTCCTTTGTCTCTGAAGGCAGAGAGTGTCTGTACCTAGTACAAACCAGTTCTGTGCAGTCCTGGAGCACTTTGTTTACAGGACGCCTTCTTTCCTTTGACAGTGTGGGCAAGGGTCATCAGACACACGCCAGGAGGTGGAGCCAGCATTGTGGAAGGCAGGCATAAACCTATTCAGGCCCAGGTGCAACTCCTACCACCACTGTACATGCAGAAAGGTCTATTAAGTCATGTGCTGACTCACCCTTTCTCCTGGAGTCCCCAGCCACTTTCACTCAAAAACCAGACAAGGAATACATAACCTAGCTGAAGCTGGCTTGGATAGTTAGGCAAGGAAATACCTACTCTCTAAAAGTGGTGTTTTCAAACACAGAATGCTAAAGCCAACTTCACTAAAAGATGTATTTTATCATTCTGAGTTGAGGAATACTAAATTTGTTTTTCTACTATGTTCCCTGTGTCAGTTAGGATTATAAGGTGTTATAATCAAGGTGTTATGCCTATGGGAGCAGGTAGACTTGCAATAGTGAAAAACGAAAATGGCTGTAATGCACTCTTAGGACATGCCACACACATCAGGGCATGCCCTACCTTTTACCTACAATGCACCCTGCCCTTGGGCTTACCTTAGGAGTGTCTAATATGTAGAAAAGGGAAGGTTTGCGGACTGACAAGTTGGTGCACTGGCCAAGTCAGCATGGCAGTACCCGACTGCACACAAGCTCTGCACTGGCAGGACTGAGACACACTTTACAAGCTGCTCCGGTGGGTGGCACAATCAGTGCTGCAAGCCCACTAGCAGCATTTGATTTACAAGCCCTGGGCACACGCAATGCACTGTACTAGGGTCTGACAAGTAAACCAAATAAGCCAATCATGGAATCACTAATCCATACATCAATTTAACATAGAGAGCATATGCACTTTAGCACTGATCAGCAGTGGTAAAGTGCCCAGAGTCATAAAACAGCCAACAACAGGTCAGAGAAAAAATGCAGGAGGAAGGCAAAAAGTTCAGGGATGTCCCTGCAAACAGGGCCAAGTCCAACGGTATGCATAAGTGAAAGGCTACCAGATTTTTGTGTTCGGTAATGATGAATTGAATTGTGCAAAGAATCATGGACGCACTTAACAGGAGACGGTATAGTAGATTAAAATTGAGAAGCAAGCCATTCTATGTTTCCTAACAAACATTTGAGAGTTGTCCTACTCTCTACGTCAGCATGACTTTTTATAATCTGCTTATCTTCTTTTCAGTTTTCAGCAGCTGATTGTCTCTCAGCAGTCAGAGTCTCCAACACATCTTTAGCAGTAGGAACTACATATAAATAAGTGGCAGGGCTGAAGAAAGCAAATCTAGGATGAAATATTTGGAGACAGAAGAAAGTTGAAATTTTGGTTGAAGAGTGAATGGAGCTTGTATAAGCAAATTTTGCTAATTACAAGAATTCAACCCAGTTGCTTTGTGCACCTTTACTAAAGGATATTAAATACTGCTCCAGGCACTGATTCAATGTTTTAGTTTGCTTATTAGTCTTGGGTGAAACCTGGAGGTGAAGGCTTGTTGGAGAACAAGAAAAGAACAAAATATGCACCAAAAATGGACATATATGAAGAGTTTTTGTTATGTTATTTGGTAACTAATAGAGAGGACAAATATAATGGTTGGTGGTGGAATGGAGAGAAGCTGGCCATATTGGAAAGCTACAACAATATGAACGGATGTTACCAAGGGAAGCAATTCTAATAAATCAGTTGATATAGTATGCCAAGGTTGTGGTGGCATGTGCAAGGGCTGAAGGTATACAAAGGCTTTTAATGAGTAGATTTGTCTTGAGCACAAACTGGTCATGAACAAGCCTATAGTTTCACATCTTGGTCGACAGATAGCAATCAAAAAGAGTGAAGAAAAAATGTGAGAGTTTCATTCCTCAATGACCAGCAGCAACCATATCATGACAAATCTTTAAAACTTCTTCCTGTAAATCTGTGGTTGTAATATGGAGGGGTTCCTGATGGAAGCAGGAATTGGGATGTTGGCAATAGGTTTATTGAGTCTTCATTGGAATACTTGCATAGTATCAGGAGGCATTTCAAGATGAGAGTCTCTAATCTTCTTTCTACAGATCTGATAGCAAAAGAGAAATGAATGGTTCCTTTTACACATCATTACATCTTAGCTACAACATTCTAGAGAACCTGGAATGTGAATTATGTAAAACTCAGATTGAGAAAAAATGTGTGCCAACCAGCGAGCTGACTATTGCTACACTGCATAATTTAAGGAAATTGAAAATTCCAGTGATCACTCCTAATCTTGACTGGTTCAGAAACACTCGTCAAAGGATGCCTCCATTCAGTAGAGTCATGTTTCATGGCCAGAATGACTCGTTATTGTACTCAGTGATTACAACCACAGGAGATCAAGACATGTGACAGCTAAAAGATTGCACATTCTAATTCATCATCAGGTCTTCCTTGAAGCAGAAAGGAAACCACTGCAGAATCGGAGGAATCAGTCTTAACTACACATTTTTGTTAAGAATTTGCGTAGTGAAAAATGGGTACCTTGTTAAAGGCCCTCTTTAGATTTAGAAAAGCTAATTCAGACATTTCTGTCCAGTGAAATTCTTTAGAAGAATTTTCAGCAAGGCCTAGGAGACCTCACTGGTCATGTAAGCAGAACCCTTGATAAATTGCTGATAGCAATTGGTAAACCCAAGAAACACTGAGTCTCCTTAACAGAAGTAGGCAATGAGAACTCAACATCAGTCCTTTCAAATTCACACTTCTCCGGTTTGTACGATTGTGATTGTGATTTTGCCACAAATGTAGCATGACTGGCCTTACATAGCAATATTGGTTTGGAAACATTTCTGAGTAAATCATTCTATCATCTAAATAGACAATTATGTATTGGTTCAAAACAACAGCAAAAATACTGTCGGTGAACTTCTGGTTGATGGCTGGGCATTATAAAGACCAAAGGGCCTCCTCCTATTTGCACAATGACTACATGATGTTTGAAACGTTGTCTTTCATCCAGACAGTTCTTTGACAGAAAGAAAATGGTAAGCTCCGCGAAGATCCAACTTTGTAAAGACTGTAGCTATCCTCACAGATGCCAAAATATCTTTACTAGCAGTAGTTGACAACCGTTCTTGATAGTAATCTTATTGAGTACCATGTTGTCTATGCATGGTTTTAATTTTTGTGATTTCTTATGCATGAAAAAGAGGTTAGCTCTGGCCTGCAAATATTACCTTGTTATTAAATCATTCTAAAGATTTTCTTCCAGGTTCTGTTTGAGTAATTTCTTCTCAGGCTCAGACACTGAGTAAATCTGTCTAAACGGAATTACAACTTCTGTAACACTGGGAATGGTGCGGTCTAAATTCTTATGAGGTGGTAAAAAGTAAAGAAATGACAGAATTTACTCACAATGATAATACATATAAACTTGAAGACCACAGTAATTGCAACTCCACTGGAGGTATTTATGCCATCAGTTGCCCATGCTGTTTCCTATACATAGGACAAACGACACAAAAAATCAAATGCCGCATACTACAGCATTGCAGCCGCATTAGATGCGCAGTCCAGGGGGCACCCCTCGTGGAGCATTTCTCTAACTTTGAACACACACCTGATAGTCTCAAATGGTGGGTTATAGAGAAAGTCAAACCCAACCCCAGAGGTGGGGATTATTCAAGTACACTGAGTAAACGTGGGTGTAGGTGGATACACTCTTTAGACACCATCTCACGAGGGTTGAATGAATCTGAGGAAATGAACTGACAGGTAGCGGTCATGAATTAATTCCAGAGATACCCTAAACCCACCGGGAGGCCTTTCTGTAGATATTTCATGCCCCTTGGTCCACACATACCAGTGTAGGCAAACCACTGTTCCATTGTTTTTATTGTTCACTGTAAATATGTCCACTTATCGAATTGGCATCATTATGCTTTATTTGTTCTATCCATCACTGTAAATATGCCCACACACTGTAGGGCAGTATATCCCTTAATCTTGTGGAATAGCTGCACAACATTGTAACCTTGATCGAATCTGGCTTGCACAATTGCCCTTGTGCCACCTTGTATATACTGTACATCTAATCCATCACACAGAAATGCTATGTTAATTATCTGTTATTTCCTGATTATTTCAGCTGCGATCTAGGCTGCACTTCTTCAATGTACATAATAACCTATTGTGACTTGTATGGAATGGAGTCTTTTTTCTCAAATTATGCCCACTAGTGAAAATGTTCGTTTTTATTATGTTCTCCATTGACTTGCTTAAATTGTATGCATTACCTATCCAACATCCATGCGAACTGCCTTGAAATGTTCGTTTTTATATTGTTTTCCATTCACCTGCCAACATTGTATGCATTGCATATCCATCACCCACGAGAACTGCTCTGGATGCCCAAAAAATTAGTATTTGATTATATATGATTTCGTGAGTCCGCGATTTAACATAATCGATTATGTATTTTGTAAATACCCCTTCATTGAATGTCCACGAGCCTTCACCGCTCGCAGTGTAGTAACTTTCTTCTAATTCACGTTCCCCGGCGCATGACCCTTATGAGTCTTTTAACTCTGGCCTTCGCCGCACGTTTCCCCTGCCGTTTCGCGCGCCTCCGGTCTTTAACTTCCTGCCGGCTGGAACCGCTCGCATTCTGTTTGTGCAGTGCGATGGAACAGGTCCCGGATTACTGGATATAATAAGGTAAATTTCGTGGTGGCATCCATGCGGTTTCAATTTCCAAATCTGCCACTGCCTCCGGCCCCATTTTGCCAGTAGCCCTAACCAAATGCTGTTTATTTCATTTTAGATTACCGATCATACTGTGATTAAGGCACAACCTAGACGGGTGATACTTACCTCACCAACAGCAACATCGAGGTATGTTTTAGAAGGCAATTATTCAGACAGCGGTTAGGAATTAATCATGTTTCCACATTAATGCCCACTCATCCTGGCAATTTTATTCCTCTCCAGCACCCTCATACTAAATTGGAGGAATCGTTCCCAATCAGGCTGACATGAAATAGCCACCGGCTACCCACCACGCTCATACGTAGGGTAAGCCTGCTCTTTTCGTCCCCCTTTTGTGGTGCAAAATCAGACCTACAGCAACAGACCTGATTGATACTCTCTTTACCCATTAGGTGACCTACCCACCTTATCCCAGGTTGCCATTCACTTTCCCAGCCCTGAAGAAGATCCGCACGGCCCATGCCCAGAATTTCCCTGGTGCCCTAAGACGGATCGAAATGTCGACGCCCTTGTTTAAGGCCTAGACTTTCTTATGTGACCCTTATCGTGCTATTGTGGAAATGTAATCCTGTGTTTGTGCAAATAACCGTATTAGTATTGTATTATATATGGAGATAGGCTGTGTATGACGGTGATTGACAACCGTACATATTGTTAAAAAAGAACACAAAGTTCCTTTCTTCTATGTCACTCAATTTCCTTCTTTTTCACTGACTCACACGGAGCACTTCTCCTTTACGCACGTTCCCCCATGGAGCAACCTTTTCCCATTTTTTGAAATACCTGAATAATACTTGACAAATTCACCAGAGACTGAACATATTAAATTATTTGGTGAACACTAAAATTGTTTGGTTTGTTGCTGTTTTGACTTCACATTAGTTGTTTAAACTATTGACTTAGGCGTAAGGAGTTTAACTCTTCACAGAAACTCCATTAGACTTTGATCTAATTAATTGTAGCAATGTCCCTTTGATTCATAGCTTCTTTTGAATGAGGTTCTAGGACCATTGTCTTTGATACCAATTAAATACCCAGGTCCAGGACCATTTTGGGTCAAACCCCATTTTTTGAAATGGCATCCTTGGCATTGTAGTCCACCAAACATTTTGCCTTCCCCCCTCATGTTTTGCTGAATTTGTTTTTGTTGGCTTTAGGACTCTTTACCACTGCTAACTACTGCCAATATTCTTGTGCTCTCTCCCCAAAACTTGGTAAAATTGGCCTACACCTCAATGGAATATATAGTGCAATTATAAGTCTCTAGTATATGGTACTCTAAGTACCAGGGCCTAAATAAATTAAATGCTACTAGTGGACCAAAACATGCATGAGACAACTGTATGGAGGGCTTGCAGCACTCATTGTGCTACCTTCTAAAGTAGCACTTTAAAACATGTCTCAGGCCTGCCCTGGCTGCCTTTAGTGTAGTTTTAAATTGCCGTTTTGACCTCGCAAAAAAACCTTTTGCCAAGCCTAAACCTTCATTTTAACTACTTATAAGGCACCCCAAAGTTAGGCCTTAAAGGCTCATAGGGCTGAGTGCATGGTATTTCAAAAACTAGTGTTTTGATCTCTACTGTGAGGCCTATCCCTCCCATTGGCGAATGCTGGGTTACGCTTTTACTTTTCATAAGTGCTAACGTTCGATTGGGAGCAGGTAGAGATGTGCTGTTTAGACTCTAATGAATAGTCATTTTAAATCCTCTTTAATGGTAAAGTTGGATTTTAAGCCACAATTCTGAAAAAGTTGGCTTTTTTTTTACCATATTTCCTTTCTGCCACTGTCCTGGCTCACATGACTGTAATTGGCTCTGCTGCTGAAAGTTTGTGTATTTGTCCCAGACACTGACACAAGGGGGAGTAGGTGTGAGCAGGATGTGCCACATGGCAGGGTGGCTGGGGGTGGAGCTGTTCCCTGCCTCACATGCACTTCAAAGGGCTTGCCTGCAGCACACATGAAGGAACCTGACACCAGCCTATTGTCATGCTAGACAGTTTGGACCATTGAAAGTGTAAGGGAAGAGCTTTCCAGAACCAGATGTGAGTGTAGGACAGGGTGTTCCTCCCACAAATAAAGGTTGGCACAAGTATAAAAATTGAACCCTCAGATCCACGCTTCATAACACGCCTGCCCTGAGAAAGTCACAAAAGAAGGGCTGCCCTGCTGCCAGGAGGACTGCCCTGCTGCTGGAGAACTGGTTTGCTGTCTGAGAAGGAAGACTGGACCTGCTTGCCTTCAACCCAGACTAGCCAGTGTGACTCCCAGGGTCAAATGACTGACCTCCTGTGAGCTACAGGGGCACAACATGTTACAGATGCCTCCATGCAACTGTCCAACTGAGCTGCTACGCTGGACTTGCCTGGATCTGCAACTGAACCTGTCTGAGCCCTGATGCTAATCTCTGCAGTAGTGAGCCTCTGATCCCCAATAGGTGCCTCCCCAGGCTCCTGGACCTTTGGTGGTTGTCAGAGAGTACTCCTCCATACCTAGCTGCCAGGTCCAGCCAATCTGACACACTGCAATGAAACTGATGCAGGACCTCACACCGTATCATCCACACACATTCCAGAGGCTCCAACATCTAATAGAGCTAAAAATAAGATGGTAGATGTCAGACCCTTGAACAAACCTACACAGGAGCAGAATGATGACAATTCCCAAGGTGTGCTACAAGGGAGAAAAGGGGTTGGGGACAAAGAAAAGACTGCATGATTCTCTCTGGTCCTCTAACTTCGTATGGACGTGCCCTATCTTCGGACACAAACCAATTGTTGTTTGTTCTTGCTTCTTTTGCTAGGTTGTTAAACTGTAAGAAACTCATTTAACATTTGTTCAAAACATCTATATATCTGTGTTTCTTAACTAAATAATATTCTTACTACCATGGCTAAATACCCAGAGTAAATCAGGATTGAGCCACTCTTCTATCAATGTATTGCCTTTAATATTATGTACTAGTGGAATAATTTCTATTCAGTCTTTTCACTTCCATGGAAGAAAAGGTCTCGGCTCATGAATGATTATATCAATAACTTGTTTCCTAACTGTAGTATTTTCTTTACAATTCTTAGTTACAGTTCTTCTCTTGTGTTTTTGAGCAACTCAAGCATAGGTAATTCAGACTGTTATTTTCAATAATAAGAAACAGTTAATTTTCACTTAGCTTTCTGTATGGAATCTTCTGAAGTTTTCAGAGGCTAGTGTTTCCTGAAGGTCTCTGCTGCTTCCAGTTCTTTTTTGATCTTCAGAGTCTATGGACGGGCAGGGATACTGGTCTTGTCTTCGGGCGGCAGTATACAAGAGACGCTAGTAACCAGAGTCTGACTCTACTAACTGGAGTCTTGGAAGGAGACATTATCACTACTCACTTGAACAGGTAAATGCTAGACTGAAATTTTTTGGGGAGGAACTAAATGAAGCCCCAAAAACAATCCCTCTACTTTATCTGATTAACTTGACGAGAGAAACAAAAATGCCTTCCTCACAGAGAAAGAAACTTGGTGAAGTGTGCAGAGTAGAATCTTTGTGCGCTGAACATTCCTCTCTGGGCTTCAGTGGGAAACCTTGACCACACTAGAGCTGAGTGCATTTTGGCAGCCATCTTGGAATTCCTGGGATTCCATTTAACTCTCCATAGGTTGGATTTAACCATTCCTTAGGTGTCTGATTTTCCTGGAAGGAAGGAGGATTGCATTGATTGCCTTAACTGTGTTTCTAAGTTTCTTGGGGACAGTTCTGACTGTACCCCCTCGCTCGAGGTTTTGTTGGAAATTTGTAATGAAAGGTCTTGGTTAACCTAGGAGCATGAACATCTGAGTGCACCTCCCAAGACCTCTCTTCCAATCCACTTAATAATACGGACCTCTCAGTTCTTTGGAATCCAGAATTATTTTCTCCTCAAATTCTAGTCCACTCTCTACTTGTATTGGTTTTGGTGGAAACATTCTTCTTAAATTCTGAGGGTCCTTCTTTAATAGTGAAACATGAAATACAGGGTGGGTTTTTACATTTGGAGGTAAGGTTATTCGAAATGCTACTGGGTTGTTGACCTTTGGTTTTGCTTTGTTCGCCATAAGTTGGCAGACAGATTTGCATTTGGCCATGTCTGAACTGGGGTGGCAGAGTGGGCTAAAGAACGGTGATGGATTAAACCCAGATCAGTTGACTGGGGGTGAGTGCTTATATTGTCAACGCTCCGTCCATCACCACCTTTGGTTTTGCTTTGTTCGCCATAAGTTGGCAGGGTATGCTCAGACGTGAGTCCCTTGCTCACTTTGCAACTGGATTCAAGCAAGCCAGGCTGAAGACGGCTGTAATGCCAGAAACCGGTCCTTGTAAGCTTGTTTCCGGTCCAGGGAAGGCATGACTTGGCAGTTCGGGCTGGACTGTTCCCATGAGGCACAGAGTCAGACTGATTTGCATATGGCCATGTCTGAACTGGGGTGGCAGAGTGGGCTAAAGAACGGTGATGGATTAAACCCAGATCAGTTGACGGGGGGTGAGTGCTTGTATTGTCAACGCTCCGTCCATCACCACCTTTGGTTTTGCTTTGATGACCATCTCAACAGGATATGACCCTACAAAACAAGGTTGAAACTTCCTATTTCCCTTGAGTCTGAGATTGTTTCCATTTAGCAATACCCTGTCCCCAACCCTTAAGTCAAAATCTTTTCTTATTTTCATGGCAGCATACCACTTGTATTTTTCTTTGGCCCGCACTAAATTTTCAACTGCTTTCTTGTGAACTAAGGTTAGGTGCTTTACTAGGTCTTTAGCTGCAAGGACTATGAGCTCTTGTAATTCTACTAATGAGTGTGGATGCCTACTGCAATTTAGATATAATGGGGAATAACCCGTAGACACATTTTTGGCATTAATATGTGCAAACTTAGCTGCCCAAAGGAAATCTGGCTAGTCCCCCTTTTGATCTAGTAGAAATAAAAGTAGGTATTGTTCTGGCTCTTATTTGTTCTATCTGTTTACCCATCCGTTTCTGGGTGGAAACTGGTGGAAAATCTTGTGTCTATTTCAAGACCCTCAGTGAAGACCTTCCAGAAGTGTGACAAGAATTGTGAGCCGCGATCTGAAGTGATTATCCTGGAATACCATGTAGTCTCACTATGTGCTGATTGTGCTAATTCTTTTGCTGTGGGTACTCCTTTAAAGGAATAAAGTGGGCCATTTTAGTAAGCTCATCTACGCACACTAGAATTGTATCAAACCCCTGGCTAGAGGGCAGTTCTACAATGAGATGGTTAGAGTGTGCAATGGATGAGGGGGAGTGGGTAATGGTTGCAAAAACCCTTTTGGAGCCTGTCTCTCCGATTTTCCCCAAGCACAAATCTCACAAGTGGTAACGTACTCTTGGATATCCTTTGTCACTTGTGGCCACCAAAATTTACGCTTGATTAAATCTTTTGTTTTAGAGGTTCCTTTATGGCATGCTAGTGGGCTATCATGGCACTCGTACAATGCTCTTTCTTGAAGGTCTTGTGAAGGCAGGTATAGGGCTTCTCCATGGTATGGTAAGCTAAATCTGATTTGCCTCCTTGAATCCTCATCAAACCATTCTTCCATTTCTTTCGGGTTCATGGATTTGCTTACATGTCCTTTGAAGGTCTCCTTTGGCCCCTAGAATCTTCACTGGTGGTATTATTATTTAGGTTCTTGATTGTTTTTGGACAACTCTGTATCTCTTTGTGACAGGGCATCAGCCTTCTCATTTTTTACTCCTGGTCTATAGGTGATAACAAAGTCATAGTCTGCTAAATACAGAGACCATCGAAGCTGTCTTAGTGTTAGAGTCCTGGCTGATTTGAGGTACTTCTGCTTTCAGTGATCAGTATATACTGTAACCATATGTCGTATTACCATAAGGTAATGTCACCATTCCTTAAAAGCATCCTTGTTCGCCAATAATTCTTTTTCTGAGATTGTGTAATTGACTTCTGCCAAAGTAAGTTTTCTGTATCAAAAAGCCACCGGATGCAATTTCCTGGTCTTTTTATGTCTCTGAGATAGAATTCCACCAATAGCTGAGTCAAAGGCGTCTTTCTCAACATAAAATGGCTCTGATGGGTCTGCATGCAATAATATCTGTGCTGTGGTGAAGTCCTTTTTCAATGATGTATAGGCTCTTTGTCTTGTTCAGACCAGTGGAAGGTAAGACCTCTCCTTAACAGATGTGTCAAAGGCGTGATTTTCTGGTAAGAGTCCTTAATAAATCTTTAGTAAAAATGTGAAAAGCCAATGAAGCTCTGAATGTCTTTTACTGTTTTTGGAGATGTCCAATCCACAACTGCCTTGATATTTTGCTCATCCATTGTTACTCCCGTTGGAGAGAGCACAAATCCCAGAAAAGCCATTGTATCAGTGTTAAAAGCACATGTTTCCAATTTCACAAACATATTATTTTCTCTCAATGTTTGAAGGACTCCTCTTACTTGTTTTCTATGCTCTTCCTCTCAATTTGAATATATCAAAATGGCATCTATATAGATTATGGCACACTTATCTGTAAATTCCTCCATTGATAATGCTGGAAGGCAGTGGGTGCATGGTATCTTCCATATGGTATTACTTGGTATTAATATAAGCTGTACTTAGTTCTGAACGCTGTCTTCCACTAGTCACCTTATTTTATTCTTACCAAATGGTAAGCTCCTCTTAAGTCAAGTTTGAAATATATTTTCACCTCTTTCACTTGATCTAGAAGTACAAAATTAGATGGAGGGGGTATCGGTTTTACACTGTGATCACGTTGATGGCTCTATAATCTAAGCACATTCTCAATTCACCCTCCTTCTTAGAAAAAAAATAAAGAGTAGAGGAAACCGGAGCCTGGAATGGCAGAATACATCAGTTGTCCAAGTATATTTTTAAATATTATTTTAGATGCTCATTCTCCTTTTCGGTTAATGCTTAGACTCAACTGCAGGGTAGATTTGAACCTTGTCCTAGTTCTATTTTGCAATCGTAACTTCCATGAGGCGGTAACCTTTCAGCTTCTGTTTCATCAAAAACATCAGAGAAGTGTTGATATTCAGGAGGAATCTCTTCAGTTTGAATTACACACACCAAAACCCCCTCATGACATAATAATGAAGCTTGACATCTCTTCCTTACCAAAACAATTGTTTTTGCAAAATTCTGAATTCATCGTTATAGTTCAGATGCTCCAATTGATTGTAGGATTGTGCTCAGTGAACCATGGTAAGCCTAAAATCAACTCAAATTGTGGGGCATCAATATGGTTAAATTGCAGGATCTCCTTCTGCCCTTCACAAGAGATTAGTTGAACTGGTTCAGTATAACTTATAATGGGACCAGATGACAAGTTTGTTCCATCAACTGCTCAAACAGCCTAGCTTCTTGATTTCTTGATGGCTGACAATCTTCTGAGCAAAGTTCACAAAAGTTTCCAGTAGCCCCTGAATCTACTATTACTGATATTTCTGACAAGGTGAACTCTCGAAACTTGTGTGTCACACTGAGAACCAAAGTTGGAGATGACAACTGCAAGGTATTAGCCAATTAATGGGCTTCTGGGCTTGTTTCCTTGGTTGTACTCAACAGTCCAACTCCTCCTATTGATGAGTGCCGCATGTTTTCCTTTGAGGATTGTTTGGGTTTCTTTGGGCATGCCTTCACAAAATGCCCATTAGCTCCACAAAACAAATGTTGATTATTCTGCCTACTATTTTCTTTTTCCTCTTTTGATAGAGGACCTCGTATGGCTTCTATTTGAATCAGCTCAACTCCCTGTTGTGCTTCCTCTGCTCGTGAACCTTTCACCTTGGCTCTCTCAACCTTGACACATCATAACGAAATTCCTTTTTCTTCTCTCCTCTCCTTTCGTGTAGCTGAAAATCTATTTCTAAGACCAAATCAATTAATTCTGAGACTTCTGTTGGGCAATTGGAAATTTGAGCCAATGCATCCTTTAATTTATCTCTCAGTCCTCCATAAAAAATTACTGCCCTCTTACTTTCTGGCCGCACTATTTCTACCACTAGTTTATTGAATTGTGTGAGGTAAGCAATGAGTTCTATATTTCCTTGTCTCAGTTCTAGTAACTCATTGTCAGTGGCTTGTGAAACTTTTCTTCTATCAAAAATTTGTAGAAACTCACTTTTAAAACTCTCAAAATTATTCAAAATTGGGTCATCTTGAGAGTCTAGTGGCATAGACCAGGATGCTGCATCCCCACTGAGGTAGGACAGAATAAAAGCCACTCGAGATTGTGCATCTGGAAAAATTGAAAGTCATCACATAAAGTGCAAAATACACTGAGTTAGAAAGACTTGTGCCTTTTGTGGATCTCCACTAAGGGGTTTAGGATGCGGAAGCGGATAGAGCAAACGGCGCTATCCATAAACTATTGCTGCCAAAGATCAAAACACCTGGATCTGCACCTCTTCTACTTCGACTCGCTCTTGACTGCTGGAAGAAGGCAGTGCAATATACGGATGCGGCGACATCATATGCCTCCACGATACCACTATTGGGGATTCCGCTTGGGATGAACGCACTAACAGAACACGAGCTGACAGATTGGCGTCACGCAGGTGGGAGACCTGTTTGTGGATGGCAACATCATGCCATTTGCGGACTTTAATAGAACACATCAGACCCCTGTGAGGTTCTTTATATTATTTGCCAGGGTTAAACACTATGTGATGCGAACGTGGGCACCCACTGGTGCGGAGCCACTCGCGAACCCGCTGCTTACTATGCAATATTTAATGGGAACGGGTAGCCACTTGACGAAATGGTTAACGAACAGCATCAGGACCGGTAGGGCCATTTCACTTCAACCCAAGCGTGAGAGATGGGAGGGAGACATAGGAAGAGCCTTTAGAGACAAAGAGTGGGAGAGGATACTGAAGTTTCCTAAAAAGGTTTCGAGGAACCCAAAGTTCAAATTTATTCAACTGATGATTATACACAGAGCATACCTCACTCCGCATCGGATACACACCATGTTTCCTGATGCTGCAGCCACGTGCCCTCGATGCAAAGCAGATGACGCACAGCTATTACACATGCTATGGGAATGCCCAAAGTTAGGGTACTATTGGACAACGATACATACAGCACTAGCCAGGGTAGCCCCAGCAAGACCATACACCTCTGCAGAATATTGCATACTGGGACTGGGCCCTACTGAAAAAAAGAGGAGTGTAGCATCCCGCTTTGCTGATATGGCATTATAGCTAGCGAAGAGAACAATAAATATGAGATGGAAATCGGCTAGACCACCAGAACTGGACCTTTGGTGAGGGGAAGTGCTGAGGTGGGGTAAAGCAGAGAGTGCAGAATTACAGCAGGAGGAGCGCAGAGGCTTGCGTAAACACCCCATTTCATTGGAATGGAATGCAATACTACTGGATTTTTAATCAGGTGATGATGTTAGCCTACCTCCCACAGCTACTGGAGATAATGATGGAGAGTTGCAAACTTAACTAAAAGTGACTACCGCATGCCGCCGCCCCCCTTTCCCCATATATGTATTTCTTAACTCAATAATATTCTTACTACCATGACTACATACCCAGAGTAAATCAGGATTGAGCCCCTCTTCTATCAATGTATTGACTTTAGTACTATGTACTAGTGGAGTAACTTCTCTCCATTCTTTTAGCTTCCATGGAAGAGAAGGTATCGACTCCTGAATGATATATCAACAACTTGTTTCCTAATGGTAATCTTTTCTTTATAATTCTTAGTTACAGTCCTACTCTTGTTTTTTTAGCAACTCAAGCATAGACGCTTACCAATCTAATTCAGACTGTGATTTCCAATAATAAGAAACAGTTAATCTTCACTTAGCTACTGTATGGAATCTTCTGAAGTTTTCAGCTGCTAGCGTTTCCTGAAGGCCCTGGCTGCTCCTGGTTCTATTTTGGTCTTCAGAGCCTATGAACATGCAGGGACCCTGGTCATGTCTTTAGGCGGTGATATACAAGAGATGCTAGTCTCCAGAGTCTGACTCTACTAACTGGAGTCTTGGAAGAAGACACTAGCACTACGGTAACAGAGAATAAGATAAACTCCGCCCTACTCAACTACTGAGACACTGCTCACTTGAAAAGGTAACTTCTAGAGTAGAATTTCATGAAGGAACTAAACGATGCCCCAAAAAACGACACCTCTACCTTATCTGACTTACTCGCTGAGAGAAAAAATAATACCTTTCTCACAGGGGAAGAAACTGGGTAAAGTGAGCTGAGTAGAATCTTTGGGCCCGATTCACAGAACTAACTTAAGCCAAAATCCTAAACTTACTACTTTTGGTATTCACAGAAGGCATTTAGTAGTAGTAAAGTTTGGATTTTGTCTTAAGTCTGTCTTAAGTCTGTCCTAAGTTTGTCTTAAGTCTATCTTAAGTCTGTCTTAAGTCTGTCTTAAGTCTGTCCTAAATTTGTGCTATGTCTGTCTTAAATCTGTCCTAAGTTCGTCTTAAGTCTGTCTTAAGTCTGTCTTAAGTCAAACTTAAGACAAAATCCTAACTTTACTACTACTAAATGCCTTCTGTGAATACCAAAAGTAGTAGGACAGACTTAAGACAGACGTAAGACAGACTTAAGACAAACTTAAGACAAACTTAAGACAGACTTAAGACAGATTTAAGACAAAATCCTAACTTTACTACTACTAAATGCCTTCTGTGAATGTCAAAAGTAGTAAGTTTAGGATTTTGTCTTAAGTTAGTTCTGTGAATTGGGCCCTTTGTGTGCTGAACATTCTACTCTAGGCTTCAGTGGAACACCTTTGACAACACTAGAGCAGTTTGGTACTGTGTGCATTTTGGCAGCCATCTTGGCATTCCTCTGATTCCATTTAACTTTCCATAGGTTGGAATTAACCATTCCTGAGGCGACTGATTTTCCTGGAAGGAGGATTGCATTGATTGCTTTAACTCTGTTTCTAGGTGTTTTGGTGATGATTCTCACAGTAGTGCCTGAATGAAATTGAAGCTGGATTGACAGTAAAAATAACACGACACAAGACTTTTCAGCAGAATCCTAGATTCCACAGTAAGGGATAAATTCACCCCTTGTCTTCTCTCCCTTGAAGAGGATGGAATATGATATTTCCCTGATTCTGAGAGTTTCTTAAGATACATTGTCTGAACGGGTGATTTGGGTCATCGCAATAAAAAATTAAAATTTTTGCATCTACAGTCTTTCTTAGATTTCTGTAAAAGCCTTCTCGCTGGGCCAGTTTGCAGTGGCTCCTCTTTAGAGGCTAAGGTAGAATCATCTGTAGAGGCTAAGGTGGATCACTATATATAACAGTTGATCCAGACAGAGGTTGAGATGAATGAACCTTAAATATGATATGTAGCCTTTTGTCATTCTGGCTTTCTCTCCTGTAATTATATTCAATAAGTAAGAATTGATCTGATACTTCTGCCAAAGAAATTAGACAAGTAGTTTGAAAGAAGGTCATTGGTGTGCATTTGACCGAGGTAGATTCAGCAGCTAACTCTCAGAATCGAGTATATATGTCAGTACATCTGATTAACATATTTTACATACAGCTTCTTCTTCTATAATTCAGGCATTCGTTTACATTTTTCAAATCAGTTTAGATAATTATCCAGACCGGAAAATCAAACAGACTCCAACAGAGTGGCTCAGGCTAGGTCAGCTATGGATCCAATTACGTAGCCAGCATAGCCCTATCTGTTTCAAATAATCCATGGCAAAAGACAAAATGTCCATCTGCAAATTCTTTCAACTTCTTTTAAGAGTTCCTGGAAATTGAGGAGTAGCAGATGTAACTGTGGGAAGATCCCCTGCTTGACAAGTCAAAACCTGGTGAAGATCATCATTCTCAGCTTGAAGGTGAATAATCTTTAATCTTTTGACTTTGCTACTATATTTCAACAAACATGTCCATGTATGGATCCATATCCAAATTGTCCAGAGAATTAAATATGTGGATTTTGCAAAATGTCAAGGGTTGATACAATGGAAGTCTTCTGAGCATGGACTTTGCTTCCTCGATGTAAAAGTTACACCTCCATGTACCCACAGTGCCAACACATGAATTAGACAAATTTGTGGAGGGCTGGTGTCTGCTTAGTTGCATCTCAACTCTGGAGGAAAAGACCTTATGATATAAAAATATCCAAGCGAAACTGACAATGGTAGAATGTTTTAGTTGAAGATCAACTCAGGGAAATATAAGTACTAAACAACACAGAAAGAACTATGCTGAAGAATACCCACAGAACCAGAGCAAGTCTGGAATAAATTGCAGAAAAGATACAAATTCAGAATGGAGGGGAGGTGATACACTTGAAAATACTATGGGTGCATTGCCATTCAGTTGGATAGAAGGAACAATTGATTTATAGAGGAAACAGTAACAGGAAGTCCATCATTGTCAAGCAACAAAGTAACCATTGAGGATTGGGAGACAGAAAACGGCATCTATAGAGTTGTCCATCATTGAATAACTAAGCAGAGATAAATTACTGGTCTGGATTCCAGAAATATTAGATTTAAGAAACACACCTCTGATTCCTTAGCAACAACCAATGTAGGGTGAGGATCAGTGCTTAATTTGAGCTAGTGTTTGCCTGTGCACTGCATTTGTATTCGTTTCGATGCTAGCTATATTGTGGGCAGTGTGTCGTGCACAGTAATAAATGCCTCCCCACTCTTTTAGCGTCAACTCTCTATCGATTTCCGATTCCCAGTGCTTCTGGCTTGCAGATCTGGAGAACCGCATAAAGTCCGGATTCCCAACTGTGGGCGGTAATGGAGAGGGGATGAATGTAAGGCCCCCCAGTACTGCCAGTCCATCCCAAGCAGCCAAGGAAGACTTGGTGATGGGAGAAAGATAAAGGGTTTTGGGGCGGGCATGTTTGGGAAGAAAGGAGATTCTCCACAGAGACTGTCCTGCTAGTGCCCTATCCATGAACAACCAGTGCTTCTCTGACTCTTCGTGAGACCATGCCACAAAGATCCTGATTCGGGTAGCCTGATAATAGCGATAGAGCTTTGGTAGCCCTAGCCATCTTTTAGTTTAGGACCTGTAACTGTGGTCTCTGCGAAGATGAGGCCTCTTGTCAGCCCATATAAATCTATTAAACTCATGCTGCAGGGACTGCAGTGACCCAGTGGGCAGTTCAGCAGGGAGGACCTGAAAGAGGAAGAGAATCATAGGGAGGATTGTCACCTTAATTGCTGCGATTCCTCCAAACCAGGATAGTGAGTAGGGTTGCCATTGGCGTAGGTCGGATTTTATCTGGTGAGATGGATTTTGGTAATTGAGGGCAGCCGTTTCCGCAAGTGTGAGGGTGATGTAGAGGCCTAGGTAGGGAAAAGATGTCAGTGCCCACTGAAGGGGTAGGGCCCATTGTAGGGCATTTAGTGTGTGCGACTCTAGGGTCAGGTTGAGAGCCTGTGATTTGTGGATATTTGTCTTAAAGCCTGCTTCCTGGGTAAAAAGTCTCTAGCTTGTCGAGGAAGTCGGGTAGGGAGGTGGAAGGCTCCTCCGAGGTTGCCAGGATGCTATAGCTTTATACTGTGACCAAGATGTCCGTGACCATGCAACAATCCTACAGATTCTTAGCTTCCATCACTACCCCTGCCACATAAAGTTCTTTGAAACGGCGCCTGCACAACATTGTTGTGGTAAAATATACATATGAATATGTAAATCGTTTCAGTATTGCTTCCTTGAACTTTGAACGGGAAACTCTCTCGCCTTGTTTATCTTGTTGCTATTCTAGACTGATAGACCAGTAATCTGCACATTACATTCCTGCTCTGCGATGGCGCGTACTATGTTTTCTTTCTTTTTTTTTTTGTCAGTCAAAAAATACTTTATTTCGGCTATACAGGCATAAAAGCACAATACATATTGTAATCCATAAAATAAGATAACATATGCACAGGCAGGGCAGTCACGAGAAGTATTCAAAACATCCATTCATTATTGAAACAATAGTATATTACCTCTTTACCATGTCATTAGCTGTCACTGCATATTTACCCGACCCCAAGATATTGGCATGCAGGACTGTCAGTAAGGCCCAGGTCTCCTAATTTGGAATTTTTAAAACTTTTAAAATCAATGTCAATACATTTTACATATTTTAATACACTACTATTAAAATGATAGTTGAAAAGGAAAATATTAAAATCACATTACCTAAACAAAAACAAAAAAATAATGTCATCACCATTCTCTAGGTCAAGTTATATATCAGCAACAGATAGTAGTAAAATTAATTAGGGGACACTGTCAAACTCTTGCCCAACTCTTTCCCCTTTAGGATTCCTCTGCGAATACACCACATTGCAAACAGAAATTTCAAGGTAGCGACTACAAATATTGGAAGTGTTTTGTATTTGAGTAGCCTAAAAACCTCGATATGGTTTCTAAGCCCCAAATTTCTGCATAATTGGAGGACCCACTTTGATCTAGACCTATGATAAGCAGGTCAGAAAAGCATTACATAGAGTTCTGTTTCATCCGAGGTGGAACAGCCTGGCCAATCTGCTTTGGCTGCACCCTTCCATTTGTTCGTGAAAGCACAAATGCGGAAGCCTGCCATGCCTAAATTGTAAGAAGTTTTTTAGCCATGAATGGTTGAATACTGTCCAAACTAACTTCCAGATTATACTGCTGCTTGACATCCAGAAACCTTGATGTCAGGCTGCATGTGTTCATGGTCCGGATCAATAGGGCAAGTTTAAATTCTTTAAAGGCAAGGGGTAACGACTTTTTAGAAATACTGGGACAGGTCTCTTCCGGTTTTGACCACATATTTGCCCACCCCAATGAGAGACAGGCACTCCTAATATAGGACAGCCATGGTAAGTTTGTTGCCCCCTGGTTGGTCATGACGTCCCTCAGTTCCTCCCTATAATTAACTAACTCGGGCATGCTCTAAATGCAGCACCAGAAAAGAAGAGGACGAGAGGCAATAAGATCAGAATTAGGGCCAATACCCATATCCACCCTGAGTGGGGTTAAGGGCGTGCTTTTTGGGAGACCCAACAACTGCCTAATAGATGTGTTCTCGGTCACCACTAAAGAATGAGATGGGCTGTGACCCCAGAGTTCCGCTCCATATAGGGAGGCTCCCCTGGCTTGGGTTTTATAGATTTCTGCCGGGGGACCAACCATCTTTTGGGAGCAGTTTTTATTAACTTTCAGGATACTTCCCATTGACTGTGTTAATTTCAGGTTGGCCTTCATTATTTGGGTCCCCCAGTCCATCTTATCATTCAATGTAATGCCCAGATAATCGAAAATGGGCACTCTCTCTAGAGATCTACCATCCATTTGGGGATGCAGACAATTAGTAGTTTTAGCGTGGAAAACCATGCATTTCGTTTTCGGGACGTTAATCACCAGATTCCTATTCCTGCAGAATGCACAAAACTCATCCAAAACGCGCTGCATACCCATTGGTGATTTAGACAGGAGCAGCGTGTCGTCAGCGAACATAAGGGCTGGTATTTTCCAATTTGTTAACGTTGGTGAACCTTTATCCTTCACTGCTAAGAGGGTTTCAATTAGACCGTTCAGAAAGAGGGAGAAGAGGGTTGGCGCAAACACACATCCCTTCCTCACCCCTTTTTCCACGGGAAAAGGAGGAGTCAATTCTCCTTTCTTTCTATTCTAGACTGATAGACCAGTAATCTGCACATCACATTCCTGCTCTGCGATGGCACGTACTATGTTTTCAATAAATACGCGCTGCTACAAAAAGTCATTTACATGCCAGAACCACATACAGCTCATGCGTTGCCAAGGCAGCTGTCCCTGCATTTTACTCTCATGTTTACTCATTCTCATTTCACCGACTTTTTCAATGTAATTTCGGGCAAAACTTAAGATAAATACCTTGCCCAATCACAAGACAGCAGTTCACAGGTGGCTCTCACTTTGTGATATGGCAAATAACCTTTTTCGAAAAAGCTTTCAGCACAACATTAAATTCTGATACTGTGTCAGATCTGCGTAGTACACAGAGACTGAAATATTGTGAGAGAATGACATGTGTGTCATGTTACTACTGCCTGGGCTGGGGTTACAAATCGAAGAACAATCTGGAATTAAAAACAGCCACTAAATAAAAAAAAGTAATAACTTCAAAATAAAAAATCAGCATGTCTAATTATGTTCACTACATTTTAAATATTTTATCATTTGGTCATTTTTGTAGATAAATATAACACGCATTTAAAAGTGCTAAATCTCTGTTCAGTGCTTCATTCACTCTGTCCAAAAACAGAAAGAGTTGCAACAAATCCCTAGATTTTATTTTTATTATGAAACAAAGTGATGCATCTACGAAGGGGCATTTTAAACTATGCAGAGAGCAAGGTGGTTTAACTGGCCACATTTAAAAAATGGCTCCTTGTGCAGTAAAAGTGCACTGAAGAAGCTAACTAAGATTCAAACAGAGCAGGAGAGAGCTGCAGTAATCCATTGCAGCACAGACGGAATCGGAATCGGAGAATGGCCCTCCGTCGACGGAAGGTTCCGTGCTGGATGGAAGAGGTTTTCCTATGGTGACCCCACAGTTCATTGATGAGCTGGTTCGATCTCGAGTGCTCACACCTAAACTGTTGTTTTGGCTGCTGTCCTCTGCTGTGCTGTTGCTGGGTGACCACCTGTTGTGTTCAGGAGACAACAATGACCGTTGCCTGATTCCTGAGAACCATCTGGGTCGAATTCATGACGACGCACAGGGAAAGGTGAGGTAACTATCTAACTTTAATTTAATTGGGCGCCTGAAATGCAGACTTCCTCTAGACTGTGATAGCAACCCTCACCAGAGTGAATCTAGGAACAATGGTCGCACCTGCCTACACCCCACCACTTCACCCCTTCCAAGAGTCTGGTGGAGCTTCGCTAATGACTTTGTTTATTGGTAGTGATATGTTCGGATGGACAGACATTGGCTGCTCTGCCCTGGGGATGGAGAGTTTATCATTGGAACGTTGTTATTGTTTATCTCAGGGGGAATGTGGCCTAAGTTGCTGGGCCCTGTGGCTCTGTAATTGGTCTGGAAATTATGGCCTATATCAGTGACAATCCTACCTAAATGGCTAATAGAAGCCAGAGGTTTAACTGTATGAACTGGAATGTCCAGGGTATGAGATCAGCAACTAAGAGACAAACATTCACAGATATCTCAAACGCAGGAGAAAACACATCGCCATAATACAGGAGACCCATCTCACAGGAGTAGAGGTGGAACACTTACGTTGTAGATGGTGTGGCCAATTACACACCATCTTGTTCTCTACATATGCAAGTGAACGCTATTATGGGTCAGGGCTGGGACTCCTTTCGAACTCAAGCAATCAATAATTTATAAAGAGGTTTGATATGTTCTTGTGAAAGCTTAGTTACTGGGGAAAGAGGTGACACTGGGGAGCATCTATGCCCTTAACCAAGAACAGTTGGTGTTACTCCACTCACTGTCAGCTCCTCTGGGGCAATTGTTGGGTAGGGATTTGCTTGTGGGAGGGGACTTCAATTGTGTTACAGATGTGCTCCTGGACTGCACTACTCCCCCCTACCTGGAGCACCAACACATAGACTAGCAGCTGGCCTTAGCGAGTGGAAACAACACTGGGAATTGGCAGACCTGTGGTGCACCCAACATGGCATTGAAAGAGACTACTCTTACTATTCCTACATTTATTCTCTTCACACTAGAATAGAGAGATTATTCTGCTCAGAAAGATTGAGCCAATATGTATTCTTTACTGAATACCTGGGATGGACAATCTCTGACCACAGTCCCTTACTTCTGAGGTTCTGACCTATTGATGAAATAACCTGTGATCCCTTTGTGGTGGCTTCAACTGATGACACTGGAAGATGACTGCTATATAGAGTCACTTCACACAACCATCACAGAGTATTTTACAAACTATCAAGGCACAGCGTCATCTGCCCTAATCGAATGGGAAGCCTTCAAGGTTGTGGTACGTGACCAATGCATGAGTCAATCTGTCGGCATATGTAGGGAACCTAATAAGGAATTAGGTACACTAGAAAATACCCTAACCACACTAGACAACTGCTTGGGAGTAAATCCCAACACCCACCAATGGTTAATGGAGGTGAAATAACTCTATAACAGTATTTTAAAGCAACTAAGATGCCACAACTACAAAAATGACATAGCTTGAGCTCAAGGTGAGGAGGGTAAATATGGGAGACTGCTGGTGTTGCTCATTCATCCTGAACTAAGAGGCTCACCCATTGCACACATACTATCAAATACAGGAGCTCATATCTATATCCAGGGAGCCTTCAACTATAAGTTTCGAAAATACTATGAGCCGCTCTTTGGCCACCCTGAGACACTACCAGAAAACCTACAAGTTATACTTCTAGACCGTCTGACCCTCCGACATTACCACATGGAGCTAGGGAGAATTTTAGGGGACCGATGACTGTCCAGGAAATACAAACAGCTATTAAGGATAAGGCCACTTGCAAATCTCTGGGCCCCGATGGACTCCAAGTAGAGTTCTACTCCGCTTTCATAGGTGCCCTAGCCCCAAAACTAGAAGTGCTCTAAGCTGCATCTTTGGAAATAGGCCACCTACCAGATTTTACAAAGCGTGCATGACTGATCCTCCTCCCCAAGACAGATGTTTTGGGCATGCCTCCATCAGCGTTCCACCCATTGTTTATGTTAAATATGGACTTCAAGGTCATCAGTAAAATACTGGTGTGTAGATTGCTTCCCCATATGCCAGCTCTGGTTCATAGAGACCAAATGGTGTCATTCTGAATTGTAGCACCTCTCTTTATCTTAGAAGATTGTCAGTGGCGGCCGGCATGGATCTGGGGTGGCAGAGCGGGGGGCTAGGGGGTGTAAAATATAGAAAAATAGACTTACCTCTTTGTTGCTCGCCTCACGCATTGTCTCTTCTCCGTCTGCCGACAAGGAAGCAGCCAGGCTCTCATGAGCCAATCACAACATTGCAATATATCCTGGTCCATGAAATCATGGATGGGTCTGGAATAAGATGCTAGCCTACCCCAAAAAGATATCTCACAAAGTGAGTCTAAAATATATACAATTTAACCACCTACACATGACATACTTCACCCCACATGCATTGCAGGCTATACACAGCAAAGAGCCCCAGGATATCGAATGCCAGATGCAGACATTAGTCACATGACATGGAGATGCCCCACACTTCAAGCTTTTAGGATTGTTGTTCCTCACCTACTCCATGACACATTGGGACGGACCCTTCCCGGCACTGTGGAAACCCATCTTCTGGGAAGGTTCCCCAGACCCAAAACGTGCAGAGTAGGCTGTAGATTTATAGAAATGGCCTGGAAGTCAGGAAGGGGACCAGTGCTAGAGATCTGGGGGAAAGATGTTGCAACATGGGCTGGAGCAAAGCCCTCCTTAGAGACGGTGCAGAGGAATCCGAAGCTGACCTATGGATGAGCTATGGAAGGAGTTTGTGGCAAGACGGAAGCACCCAGGAGACAATATAGACTCAGTACAGGGGGACTCAGACAAACGCGAGGGGAGAGCCCAGAGACCTGACTCAGACAGAGAGGAAGTTCATTTATTCATTTTATTTATTTATTTATTTATTTAACTTTTAAGGCACACAGCTACCCACAGAAGGTTTCCAGGCTCCAAGGGACAGATTAAAAGAAAGAAAAGAGAACAAGCACAAATCATTGCCGAAAGAGCCATGTCTTGAGTCCTTTATGGAAGCTGAGATAGGTAGTTTCAGTTTTCAGAGCAGTGGGCAGGATATTCCAAATCTTAGGGCCTAAGTGGGAGAACGAGCAACCGCCCATTTTCACCAGCTTAAATCTAGGAATTACAAAATCACCTTTACAGGAAGATCTGAGAGAATGAGTAGGGTGATAAGCATGGATAAGTTCCTGTAGATATGCAGGGGCCGTTCCTTGTTTGATCTTAAATATATAGCAGAGGGCCTTAAACTTGATTCTGCTAGCAATCCAGAGCCAGTGAAGGTCTAGGAGCGACTGGGAAATGGAGACTCTCCGCGGAACATGGCATAGGAGTTGTGCAGCCGCATTCTGCACAACCTGAAGCTTTCTAAGAGTTTCTTGATCAGCTCCTAGATAAAGAACGTTGCCGTAGTCCAGGAGTGAAACAACTAAGGCCTGGACAACCGTCCTTTGTGTGGAAACAGGGAGCATCCAAAGAATTTTGTGGAGCCATCTTAAGATAGTAAAACATGTGGAGGCCACTTTTACTACTTGCTGCCGCATAGAGAGATTCTCATCAATGAGAAATCCAAGGTTGCGGACCTGGGCAACAGGTTGTGGAAAAGAACCCATTTCTTGAGGCCAGTATTGGGGGCCCCATAAATTCTTCCCTTTGCCCAGGATGACAACCTCAGTCTTGTCCCCATTTAGCTTCAAAAAGTTGTTGCGCATCCATTCGGAGACTTTATTCAGTCCCTGTTTAAGAACTGAAGTGCTGCCATCTTCCACAGTAGAAAGAGAAAAAATAATTTGAGTGTCATCACCTTACGAAAATAAGGTGAGACCCGCTTTCTCCACAATAGTGGCCAGGGGTCTAACATAGATATTAAAAAGTAAAGGACTCAGGATAGACCCCTGAGGCACTCCGTACACTGAAGAACAAATTTTGGAAGACGCTTTTGCAGAAAAGACCTGGAAAGTACGGCCGTTAAGGAAGGAGGCAAGCCAATTCAGAACCCTCAACTCCCAAAGACCGAAGAGATGCGAGAAGGATGGAATGCAACACAGTATCAAAAGCCGCACTCAAATCATGTAATATGAGTGCAGATGTCTCTCCGCAGTCATGGCAGTGACACAGTTTCTCTGTGACTCCAAGAAGAACTGTTTTAGTGGAGTGGTTGGCCCTGAAACCTGATTGGGAAGGATATAAGAAGCCAGGACTTTCCACAAAATGAGTTAGCTGATTATTAATATGTCTTTCAAAAATCTTGGAGAGAACAGGTAGCAGAGAGATGGGCCTATAGTTTGATAATTTAGAGGGATCAGCTCCAGTTTTTTTAAGAGTGGAATGGTCATTGCATGTTTCCACTCAGGTGGAACAAAAGCATCTCTCAATGAAGAGTTAAGAAGCTCCTTGAAAACATTAAGGGAGTCCGGGTGAAGTTGCTTCAGTATTTTAATCGGGAAAGGGTCACATGGAGAACCCGATTTAATACTTGCCAGACAAACAGAAAAGGTTGTGTCATCAAAAGATAGCCAGCCAACAAGTTTGGCTACAGAGTCAGGCACGCTTCTTTAAATGGAGTCAGGAAGCAGAACAGATTCAGCAGAGAGGGGGGGGGGGCAGAGAACCATAGATGAGCTCAACCTTCACTATGAAAAACTCCGCAATTGAGTCACATTGCGCCTCATCTAAAATCGGTGGAGTAGGGACAGTGTCAGAGCCTGTCAGCTTCCTTACAACCGAGAAAAGAGTACGCGGGCAATTTTGAGCCTGTGTAACGGTGTTAGCGATATAAGTGGCTCTTGCCAAATGGCACAATTTATGATATTCTTTACGGGAGCTTTTGTAATCGGCTTTACGGGCAGGAGAGTAGGAACGCCTCCATTTCCTCTCAAGGACCTTACATGAAAGGGAATAGATAACTTTGAAGGCCAGATTTTTGCACCTTATAACCCATACCATCCAAGACTTATGCATATTGACACATAATGCTTCATCCACTGTATCCATCCCAAACCCTCTGACTTTTTTGTTTGTTATTTTTTTGATATTTTTTTTATGATTTCTCCAGGTTTCTTCTTATTGGTTGGCCTTGTCATGAAGTCATGCAAAACCAACCACACAAGACAACCTCAGGGATGAGACAGGAAAAGGGTGTTCGGCTTATTGTGTAACAGAGACACTTGTACTTATGTTAATTTTAGAAACAGACTAACACAATCTTCATAAACGGCTAATGACTGTGCACCTAAAGTATATATATTGTTGTGTATAATTAATGTCTACTTGTGTTCATTATTCACCTGTGTGTGTTTTTTGTCAGCTTAAAATCAATGGAAATGTCTTGGACTAAAACAGAAATTCTCCCTATGTTAAAGTTTCACTAAATGCCAATAAAACAAATATTTACAATATATATTTAACTCACATCCCCCTACCAATCATTTTGAATAATGGTGGATAATTACAATAACAAAATGACTTCCTTTATTTCCTATTAATTGCATACATATTAGTCACAGTTTTCTCTCATGTCAAGACTGACTTCCATACTGTGTACACAAACTAATCATTTGGTTTTCCAGTTCCTCAACTGCAGAATCCGATTTGAGAAACCAACCGATGCGTCTTTTTATTCAATTCCTGTTAAGGTAACTGTCATGTCCTAGACCCGTTCTCTTTTAGAATCAATCTGGTGGCCCCACTTGGTTCATTTCATTTATCCTCCCCAATTGTACTCCTGTTCCTTATCTCACCTATAAGGATTACCTACTACATCTGACTTCAGGCACCCTTTTGATAAGTATGTCGTCATCCTCATCTACCATGTACTCCTACCACGTTTTTTTCCATTTACTCTATGAAAGATATGTGCACTTCAGTTCTCTTTTAACGCACCATCTGAACAGATTGTGTACAAATACTTTTCCAATATTGTTTCTCAATCTGCTAACCTTAATTTATTCTGTGCATGATTACTGTATCACTCGTGCCACCATCGAATGAATGAATCCAGACAACAAACTAAAGAAAACATCTAACTCCTACTAATTTAATCTACTACATAGAAGCTGGAGTAAATGATTGGCATGATTTTCCTTAAGAGCCACAGAACTAATCAACAACAACAAAAACACTAACCCTGAGTTTCGAAGCAGCATTGTGTCTGACGTAAAGTGCTACGACACTTTGCATGGTGCTAAAGGAGCTATATAAGTGCTATTACAATTAACATACAATGGGTAACCCTCACTAATAGTAATACCATAAACCTCACCGGGTGGGCAGCCGATTGTAGTTCATACAGGCTGCATTATAATCCCCTTTACTGCTTGACATTCCTACATTAACAAACAACAAAGGTGCTAAGGGGCATTCGCATCACCCAGTACTGTACTAGTCCAAAACAAATAAATGACCAATCACTAACTGCACAGGCATTAAAGAACTGAAGAGATCTGCCACAAGCCATGGGCCAACAGAGGATTGTAATGTAGTCCACAACAGTAGGTCCCAACAAGCTACATACTGCAACCATTTCTTGACATCTCACAATGACAATCAGATAAGGGATGATAATACAAAATCCATCCCATCAGATCCCTCTACCATCTCTCCACCTTCTCTCCCTTTAACTCAGGCCTGCTCAGCACCATTAAACAAAATACCTCAGAATGGACAATCCAGTGCAGTAACTAGCTAAGTGGACAATGATTCTTAGAACTACCATAAGGTACCTGCACAGCTGCTGAAAGCTGCCAACTTACTGAAAACCACAAACTGTGCACCTGTCTCTCACACTTCTTCTTCCATCACACTGCTAAGCGCTGTGTCCAATTACACTATAACCGCACCTCAGTGGTCCTCACATACAACATGGAAACATATCCCACATAGGACCAAAACAAAGACAACATTCTCACAAACACACCCTACATGATGTAGCTTACTAGTCAAATACACTTTCTTCGATTTATAAAAATCATAAAAGGCATAAAAACATTATTGTACACGTATAAAATTATTTGATACATTTTCATTTTCATCATGTGCAATACAATAGGTCAAAGGGATAAAAACGCATAAATAACATGATTAAAAATTCAGGAGGAGTGTGGCTCAATGGTTAGAGCGGCAGACCCTGATGCAGAGTTCTAGCCAGGGACCAGGGTTCAATTCCTGCCTCGGTGGGGTCTCGGGCTTAATTTCCTCAGACCTGTTAATTCTCGCCTCGGTGCCTATTCTAATCACGGGCCCCACGCTGCAACTCTGGGCAATAGCTTGCTTAGCCTCCAAACTCAATGGTTCTATACATACAATCTCCAGTTGTTGTTTTTTGAATGATGTTCATTTTTATGACATTTACATAAATTGTTAAATAATATGAAATAAGTCCTTTAGGAACCTTTTTGTTTTTGTTATTGAATATCCCCAGTTCCGGGGGAATATTGGGTTGCCCTCTGTTGTGAATATATATTGGCGCAGACGCTGTCTGCAAGGGCCCTTGTGAAAGTGGTTGGTCTTTTTTCATTCATTGTATTGTACTAGTATGCCCTCTTTTGTCTCTTTTATGTGTATATAGAGGTCCTTTTTAGGTCGCGCCTGCGAATGCAGGGGCGAAAGCCCCTGCTGTCGCAAAGCGATCTATTGTTATCATTTCAGTCCTTTTCCCGTTCAAGGACTAGGCAGAGACAACAGACTGTCACGAGCACGCAGCCGGCCGGGATCGGATCAGGTCACGCGCTCCGATCCCGGCCGGCTGTTCACAACACATGCACACATGCACACGCAAGCACAGGCAGGTACGCACACACACAGGCAGGCACACACGCAGGCACAGGCAGGCACACACGCAGGCAGGCACACAGGCAGGCACACACGCAGGCACAGGCAGGCACACACGCAGGCGCACACAACACACGCACAGACAGACGCACGCACGCACGCACACTCCCCCCCTCCCAAACTCACCGGGCTAAACAGTCACAGAGGACGGACTTAAAAACAAAAATGCTGTCGCACTCGCACCCCTTCTTCTGGGAGCAGTGTAGGCCACTTTTACATAGCTGCCAAGGTTTGAGATTGCCAAGTGTGACATTTAAATAATTTCAGTTCAATTAGGAGTGACATTCCAACGAATATGAGTGACACTTTTTGCAAGCAAAATCAAGCAATGAAGACTAGGAAAACATATAAATATCTGCAATTACAACCCATTTGAGAAACAAGACACTTGAAGAAGATGTAAAAACTGCTGGAAAGCACCAGAAAACTAAAGCATCTAGTGCCCCTTTTAAGCTGATCCTACTGTTAACCACAACGAGGACTCAGATCTGCACCACTCATTGACAGTCATTGCCATACCACTACTAACAAAAGGACGCTTCTGTAAATTTCAGCAAAGTCAATATTTGTAAAACAGCCTGTTGAAAATAAAATGTAAACCTGTATACAAAAACGCCGTCATGGAGAGTAGATGCAGTCAGTCAGAGCATGTGCATAACGAGGGGTTGGAATCAATTTAAATGTGCTAGTGTGACTGCTGAACAATTTCAAAGCAGGCCGCCCTCTGCAACAGTCTAACTTTCATAACATAATGTAAGTAATGCTGAGCCCGCACACTGCCCAGATGAACAGGGGGGCTCCTTCACATATTTGTTTTCACTTACAGGCTGTCACAGAGCAACTACACCGACACAGAATAGGAGGTACTGACCACGTGAAGTAATAGGATCGGCAGCGCTGTTGGCGCACTAGCGCTATTAATAAAATGTAAAGTACTGTACACTGAAAAGAGAAATACCTCGCTGACTGAGGCACAACTTACTTTATGAGTAGACTTCAGTAACGTTAATTGTGCAGGCCGCACCTCGCTGCAAAAACTCCCACCTCAGCAAGCACTGGCCCGGCATGATTACAGGAAGGGCTGGTGTACTGCTGGGGAAGAACTCCACAGGCTGCCACAGTCCGTGCGGACGCCGGAGTTCAACTGATCCACCGGTCGAGACCCACGGTCATGGTGTCAGCAGCGCACCGCTGCCATTGCCACTCCCTGTAGCCACTATTTTATTTAAACTACAGCCGCCGCTCCCCACTTGCGCCATAGCGCACTTTGTGAGGCTAGTAGAGCGACAATTCTGTTCAGTTGCACCCACCGTTCTCAGTCGAGTCATGCATTCTCAGCTACCATGAAAGTACGGGAATTACACCCGTGAGTTTTAATCCATCGTTAAATATTATTTCGCCCCACAGTGCGGGCGGCCCGGCCCGGCCCGGATCAGCTTGCTGGGCAGCCGAGCCCCATTCCAGCGCCACCCGCTAACCATTGAGGAGCCGGCCTCCACCTCAAATGTCTTTACAAAATGTATGTAACGCCCTGCGCGCACCCTGTCTGTAGGACGTGACGTCGCGTCCCCACACGGCGCCACGCACAATGCCCTATATATTTAAACTGCGGCAGCTAGGTGGCAGGCAGGGCCCGGATCTCCAGGGCACATCAAATATAACATTGTAGCACTGAGAGCAGTGCACATGACGTCGAATCTTTAACTGCTACACACTGAGCCTGCAGCCAAGCGAAGTCTGCTTTACCCGGGCCGGGCCACAGCACACTTGTGTCAGGGGAGCTGGAGCATGCGCTAGCATCTGGCGTAGGTTAATGCAGCCACTTTCAGCTCTGTCAGGTTAGAGTAAAAATGCGTGACCATGCATTTCAGTGCGGTGATGCGGGAACACCACACTGAAATGCGTTAGCGTCACGCCAAATGCGTGATACTTGGCAGGACTGCTTTTACGTCATTGTAACATCAGAAACCGAAGGCTCGTCAGCTAGGGGACTCCCCGGTTCCTCTTCCATGCCGTGACCACGTCATTCCAGCTCTGACGTAAGGAGCCGCGCCTCTGCTGGCGCCGTGCCTGGGGGGAGGGGGACTGCAAGGGTTAAGTTGACAAGTCAAATGAACTCCGCGGCTCCTGCTTAATGCACTCTTATCCGAGCCCGGCTGATCCGGTCAGCGCAGCTGTTCGCTCAGTTGTGCACTTGGGTGCCGCGTCCTCCGGTCTCATGCAGTAGTCCAAAGAGCCGGTTTCTTTTACTTTGTGTTTTAACCTTTCCGTCTGTCTGTTCTGGTTCCGACCTCTCCTTTGATCCCCAGTATTGTCGGAGTCGGCGCAGGGCTAGTGTGAGGAGGCGCAGGTTCTGAGAACCAAAAACCGAGACATTTCTCTCACAGAAATGCACGGCTGTAATTTGGCATCGCCCAGGGGCCCACGGTGGCTTGATTGACAGCGCTCATCGTCAGAGAGAACGCAGACAGTGGGCGGGCAATCCATTGCACCTTTTACACACACTGCTAGCGGCTGCTAATTCATTCTGCACTACGGCACGTGCAAAGGGCTCTCGGAAAACTGGGTCTGTACTAAATGTTCTGAAATTTGCTGGAGCCCAGAACAGGTGCTGAAAAGGGAGGACTGCCCTAGCAAATGCGTGGCGCCGTCACCCTGGCTTATTTTTTTTTAAAGCAACTGTTGCAGAATAGATAATGCTGGCCATCAGGTGCCTAACGAGCCACTAACCCAGGCAAAACTAACCCAGGCAAAACGCGTCGTCCCTGATTACTCGTCAGTTTCATTGCAGCATCTGCAGAAGTCCGTGCCTTATAATGTGTGGCCTATAGTAATCAGGAGGCCACACTCGAAAGCATGAAGACGCCGTGGAAGCAAGTGCACAGAGAAGGCTTCCACTTACAAATAATGCATGTTTGCACAGAAAGTGACTCGCATGCACTTTGAGGTCTAAATGAAGCTGCAGCAGGATGAATGCATTTCTGCATTAGAGAGGGAAAAAACACATACGAATATCGAAGCTTAGAACTAGAAGCAACATCTGCCTCCCGGCCTGGACAGTGGGTGGCAGCAGACATGCGGCATTAGGTTGGGAGGCGGCACCAGTAAACTCTGCTCCTTGGAGATTGGCAGAGTTCTTTTTGTGCGCTAAAACTCTGTGTACTCCTCCAACGGAGCGCAGTTAAACGCCCACCCCTAGACAAAAGGCCCTGGCTAGAAGCTCGGACCACGACACTGGACGACCTTTCAGTACACAGGATGCTTTGCACAATACAAAACAGTGAGGACGAGCATTAGTTGGACCAGGTCAATTCATCATATAAAATGTATATATAAAATGTCCTAATACATGCATTGGGCCAGAACTGGGAGGACCATTGGCCATCTTGCAGCCCTTGATTACCCACAGCCAAGCGAGAAGGGTTTTGATCTGGCTTTTGTCCTGGTTGAATGCAGCATTGCGACATCATGTAAGTCACCCAAGCCTTATTAACTGAGCTTGTGGCAGAAAGACCCGAGTCTGACACTCGACCACCTTGAGGCAAAAGTTAGAAGAAAACCGGTATCCTTGGCTGTGCCGGTTTGGGCGGTGGTAAAGAATGGGCACTCCATTAATGGAATTTGTTAAGTACATCTGTTTGTCAAGCTGCACCATAAACGTATTATGAATCAAAAGTTAGGGCTACCATCGGACCAGGAAGGCCTTGGATGAAAGATGGACTTAATATGACAACCTTGTTACATGCTTAAGTTAAAAAGAGAATGCGAGAGGTGAGAACTGATGAAACAAGCATTGGTATAGCCAATAGGTCTCGCCTTTGGGACCTTATAAGTGTTCAGCCATGCAACAGTTGATGTTGTTGCACCAAGGATATTGTGCTGGATAACTAAACACTTATAAGGTCCCAAAGGCGAGACCTATTGGCTATGCCAATGCTTGTTGTATATATAGAGGCCTTTTCTGTCTATATAGAGGTCACTGTATGTTAGGTGTTAATTGTTTATGAAATTGTTTTATAATTGTTAATTGTTTTTTGTAGTCAGCTCAATTTACTAAATGTCTGAACAAGAAACACTAACGTATACGGATGATTATATAGCAAGAATTGCGGGGGGCCCATCATTGTTAGGACAACGAGTAGGTAATCCGGGCCTCAGTAATCAGCAATCAACAATTAGAAATAATCTAGAACGCTTACATAAAAAACTCATCAGAACCGAATTACACGCAAAGTTCTTGACAGACTGTCTGAATAATAACATCATTCCAGTCGGGTTACAAGTGAGGAACATTCCAGCAATCTTCGTTGAAGACGAAGATTTTAAAACAGGTTTCAGCTTCGTTTCAAATAAATGCTCAAGAAGCTGGATGGTCTTGAGCATTGAGACAGCCTTTAAACATATAGATAGACTAAAAAGTGAGATAGCTGAATTAGAAAAACAGGTACTAGATGATACCACTTCCACAGACAACCAAGATTTTCTGAAAAAATTAGAAACGACGATTGCCGACTTCCAAAGAACTAATATTCTCAAAAAAACGGATAAGCTTCAAAAAGATATAAAAAACTACGCAAAAGATCGTACTTATCCTTACTTGAAGAAAGATTTTTTTGCATCTAACCAATCCAATTGGGTTCCTAAGTATACAAACTTCTCGGACACGGCATCCTCTAGCTCAGACGATACCAGTGGAGGAAGTAACGCCCAGAACCCCAGATTTGGTAGGGGCCAAAATCCGGCCCCTTTTTTAGGGAGAGGCCAATCCTCACAGAGAGGCCGCAGCAGGAACACACGCAGAGGATGGTACAGGAACCAATACACCCCGGGGTACCGCCAGACGAGGAACAACTACTACGAGTGGTAGAGTCATCCTCACTAGAAAACATGTCTATAATGGGTGGTCTAAATAATGCGAACTTGGAAGTGGTACCAATCTTTAATCTATCCTCACATGAACTAAGCAATAAAGAAATCAATGTTTAAAGCCATGGCCTATCCTTTGTACCAACAAATAGGAATGATCATTTCACAACTTATGTAGAGATGTACAGATTATTTAGATCAATAAGACTTAGATATTTTTTTAACAAAGTATCTCCTCCTGAATTCAATTCTGTCACAGGATTAAGGTGCCCTTCTACTTTCTTTCCTGCCACTAACTTGATTCCAAAGGAAATAATAACGTTTGAAAATGTAGTGTTAACAGAGGTGGAACAAATGTTTCAGAATAAGAAATATGTCAAGTTCAATTTTTCCAAAGAACAACATGAGACCCTAAAAACCCTTGCTAGCCGGGATGACCTAGTGATCAAACCGGCTGGCCAGGGGCGGAAGTATCATAATACAGGACAAAACTGACTATGATCAAGAAATATTAAGGCAACTATGTAATCCATCTCACTACAAGAAATTGCCAAGAGATCCCACAGATATGATCAGATTGAAAATCCTGAATCTCACTAAAGAAGGTGTAGAGGGCTTATGGTTGAGCCAAAAAGAATTTGACTATTTAAACAAAAAAGATTTCTCCATTCCTGCATTCTATACACTCCCGAAAGTGCATAAAGATGACAAAAAACCACCGGGTAGACCTATTGTGGCTGGCTGTCAATCTATCCTACAGCCATTAGCTGAATATGTGGACTTTTTTATAAAATCGGAGGTACCACTGACTAGGTCTTACACTAGAGATAGTACTAGTGTGATCAATCGCCTAGAAGGAAAGGAGTATGATCATGTTACCAATGTCTTAGTCACCATGGACATAGTTAACCTTTATACCAATATCCCCCAAGAGGCTGCTCTGGAAGTTATTAGGGAAGTGTTAGAAAAAAGACCAGGTCCCCACCAAGTCCCAACTGACTTTATTGTTAACTGTGCTAAGATCGCACTTGAAGACAATTACTTCATTTTCAATGGTGATTTTTATGGGCAATTAAAGGGTGTCGCCATGGGCGCTATTTTTGCCCCTGATATAGCGAATTTGTTCGTTTCAGCCTTTGAGGAAAAAGTGATTTATAACAATAATCCTTTTGTGCATTGTATAAGAGACTATTTACGATATATAGACGATGTTTGTTTTGTTTGGGAGGGGACTATTCCCCAATTACAAGATTTCCATGAGTGGCTCAACCAACAGGAAAGTAACCTACAGTTCACCATGGAATATGATAAAACTCGTGTTAATTTCCTAGACCTTAAAATCTGGAACAATGAGGGGCGATTAGCCACCAGTTTATATACAAAAACTACAGCACGCAACACATTACTGAAATACACAAGCCACCATCCACGGAATTTACGAGATAACCTCCCTTTTGGACAGTTTCTCCGTATACGACGGAACTGTACCAGAAGGGAGGATTATTTTAAGGAGGCAAAAACCTTGCAAACTAAACTGGTAATGAGGAATTATCCTTATCGTCTAGTCAAGCGCTCTATGAAAAGGGCATGGTACTACGATAGGCAAGCACTACTAGAACCAAGAATGAGCCAAAGTACAACTGATAACCCGATTACTTGTGTTACCACATTCGGGTCAGAATCCAATTTAATCAAAAAGATAATAATGAGGAATTGGCATCTAATACATAAGATTGAACCGCAACTCCCAGTCCCCCGGTTTGCCTTTAAAAGATCGCGCAACCTGAGGGACCATTTGGTAAAGGCCTACAAAGAACCAGTCCCTAATTCAATCCAGAATATGTGGGGAATGTTGCCTGTAACGGGTCACTATCCCTGTGGCTCTTGTAGTGCTTGCCAGACTACCGTTAGCACCAAAAATTGCTGCATCAATGGAAAAAACTGGGTACTGAGACAGCATACCAACTGTCTGACTAGGAATGTGATTTATTGCATTGAATGCCCTTGCTCTCTTTTCTATATAGGAAAAACTACCCAAGAAGTCAAGAAGCGCATAATGCAACACCAGTCAAGGATACGTTGTAAGATTGAAACAGCGCCATTGGTCGAACATTATTTAGCCAAACAGCATTTGCCTCACGATATGAAGTGGTTTGTCTTAGAAGCAGTAAAAAACTCAAAAAGAAGATGTGATGTGGATTGTCTGTTAACCCTTAAAGAGAACAGATGGATATGGTCAGCTAAGACTGTGGAAAAAGGACTGAATTGTTTTGTGGAATGGCAGACATTGGCAACTTTGAGATAGTCTGTAGTCTGTTCAGCTTGATGGAGTCTTATTTCTGCTGTAACAGTCTTGATTTATATGAAAACCTCCCAAGATGAAACAGGTTCGTTGCTCATGTAAATGAGCAGTAGTATGCAGAGACAGAACGGCATATGACATAGTAGTAGATCGAGTAGGAATACAGAGAATATGGTTTTGCCTGACCCTCGCTGTAATTGCAACAGATAGTCAGGCAAGTTCCAATAGGACAATCATGGCCGCCACGTTGCACGTAATCCCACGTGATTACCGCTTCACCGGTCTTAGACGACCAGGAAGACGCCGACCGGCACTTGTCTGATGTAGAGAGTCAAGGATACGAGCGGTGATTTGATCCCAGTCCTAGTAAGTAAAGCGGACGCTTTGCTCTGCGTGTGATAACTCAGATGGCTGTAGTTTTGGCTGACTTTTAGTTTAGTTCTGTATATTCGATATGTGTATTGAGTGTTATTCGTTGTTTATGTCACAGAGATTCAAGGGAGGCATTTGAAATACGCCCAGAATTCACGATTGAGAGCGTGAACCTATCTCCATTTAGTATACAGATTCAGGAGGTAAGCGCTGGGGTCCAAGTTTTTTAAAAATTAGAGTAAGTGAGAGTGGTTTGGACATAATCTTATCGATATTTGTGGTTTGTTCCTGTATAGGATTGATTTACTGTGACATTTCATTTGTAAGTATTGTTGGAAGAGGTAAAGTTGTTGTTATTAGATGTATGCACTTGGTAAAGAGATAAGTGACCCACACTACCCTTGACCTTTATTTAACTGTTTGTTTCTTAGTGCATGGTTGTACATATGTATATAGACACTGTATATAGTTTCCCAGTCTTTAGACACCATACCTGGTGGGGGCAGACGGTACACATCACACAATATGGAGATTAATGAGTATACGTTATTTTACTATAGATTCATGGTGCAACATTGGTCCTGAGGATGGTCTCGTTTAATCAGGAAGTCTGAGACCGAAACGTCGACGCACTGACACTGTTTTGCTAATACCATCTGACTATGTATTGTAAATAAATGTATATCGTTGGGAACTAATGTATATATGGCATACATTGTACATATTGTCCATATATTAAGCAAAAGTGTCCATGATCACTGCACATATGAGAAATTGACGTAGCAGTTTTCTGTTTGAGTTGCCATTTCATGAATTGTCATATGGATATTTACCTATGCTGATTTAATAATTTCTTGATTGACTATATAAAAACTCAATGGTTCTATACATACAATCTCCAGTTGTTGTTTTTTGAATGATGTTCATTTTTATGACATTTACATAAATTGTTAAATAATATGAAATAAGTCCTTTAGGAACCTTTTTGTTTTTGTTATTGAATATACCCAGTTCCGGGGGAATATTGGGTTGCCCTCTGTTGTGAATATATAATATAGCCTCCACACCGGCGCTAAGGATGCATGGCTTCACCCTGGAGGCGCCCAGGAGTGGACACTTCACAGGGAAAGCCAGGAGGGGTTCCACAGCGGTATGAGTATCAGCGCCAGGAAGCCGCATAGGCGACACCGCAAGGTGACCGTCTGGTGACAGTGCGCTCTATAAGTACCATGACATTTACATTTACATTATGTCACAGACAGTGGGGCGTTATGCAATTTGCTCCTGGATGCCACCACTAAGAAATTAGCCACACAAAATGTGATGCGGACGCTGCTCAAAGACTGGAGGAAAACTAATGCCGGCCTCACTTGCGTAAAGCCAGCCTCCTTCAAGATAGGCCGAATGTATTTTTTTCTGATGTCCGAGAAGAGCCCGCAAAACATTACAAAATGCATTGTGTCTTGGGTTGAAAACTGGTCACAAGTGCAAGGGGTGGCTAAATCTGGTTTGACCCAAGTTGGATAATTGCCCAAATAAAAGTGAATCAAATTAAATCTAAACTTTACCAATAAAAACCTATGAAATGGCTTTGTGACAGTCATAAGGTATTGCTCGAGTGAGGTAGAACCTAATAGCATATAATGGGATCGCACAGTGGGTTTCAACATTTCCCTTTCCTCCCTGGCTAATCTGGCCTCTCTCATCAAAGAGCACCCACAGGTATGGGAACACAGCTACCCTGGTAACCACCTCGCCCTGGCATTTAAACATTTTATGTTTACCCCTGTTCCTATGGAATCCGACGACCATGGTGTGAGATTTATTAGCATTCACTTTTAGGTCCAGCCTGTCCATAAATGCACCAAAGGCATCAATTAAAAGCTGCAGACCATTGCCAGTGCGGGCTATGAGGACGGCGTCATCCGCGTATAGGAGGGCAGGAATCTTTGCATCTCCTATACGCGGGACGTCCCCATCCACCTCCTCCAGATGTCGACCCAGGCCATTGATGTAGATGGTAAAAAGGAGGGGGGCCAGAATACAGCCCTGGCGCACTCCACGCATAGATTTAAAGCGGGTAGTGCACCTTCCCTCGTTAGTGACCCGGATTTGGGAGAACAGCTCCTGATGGAGGGATGCCATGAATTTAACTAATGCCCCATCTATGCCAAGCTCCAGGAGGATTGCCCACAACTTGGCCCTGTTCACCAGACCGAAGGCCGAGGAGAGGTCCATAAAGGCCAAAAGTAGCGACCCCTCCTTGGCTACTGTGTACTTGGAGATCAGCATTTGCAAATTGGAGCACTGCTCCAGGGTACCTCTTTTCTCCCTAAACCCATACTGGATGTTTGATAGCCCCCCACATCCCTCAATACTGTCCCTCAGCTTAACCAGAAGGACTCTGCCTAAGATTTTTATTGCAGAATCTAGGAGGGATATGGGTCTATAACACCCTGGGTCATCGCGCTGGCCTTTTTTAAAGATCGGCACTATAATTGAGGTGGCCCAAGAAGTAGGCAACAGATTGCCATTGGCAGCGTTAAATATATTAGACAATATTCTGGCCCAAAGCTTCGGGGAATGTTTATAAAAATCTACTGGGACTCCATCCGGCCCGAGGCTTTATTTTTAGTTGACTCTGAAATTGCTAGCTCCACCTCTGCTTCGTTGAAGGTTACTGGTCCAGCCTCAGGGACTGTCCATATACAGCCAGAGGCTTCTGAGTCCGAATCACCGTAGACTGCTCTAAAGTGGCTCAACCATTTGTCATCGGGGATGACACAATCCGTGACACAATTGTCCGAGTCCGAGAAAAAAGGCTCATTGATTTTTGTCCATAATTTGCTGCTGTTACGGAGAACGTCTACTGAAAGTAGATTGTCCCAAGCCGCTGCCTTTATGTCGTCCTTCCGTTCTTTGATAGCTTGCTTGTACTCTCTCCTTAGCAGTGTGATGACTACCTTGTCTCTCGGGTTGTGTTTTAGAGCTGACATTAGTGCTCTGTGTGCTTTTGAACACTTGGTGTCGAACCATCGACGGTGATTATTTGCTCCCTGCCCTAGTTTGGCCGTCAGATCTGTGGAGATGTGTGTGCATATGGATTTAAATGCCCCCATTATTTCATAGTTTGCTGCACTCAGGTCCCCACAAACAGCCATGTAACCCTCAATTTTTGGGAGGAGGTCTGCATAGAAGGTTTCAGGGACCACATTTGCCCACTTTATCCTTCTCCGCTCATCCACGGGGCGTAGCGCTGACCTTACCTTAACAGGGCATGACATGGGTCCCATGAAATCCCCCCATTTCACCTCGAGTAAAACAGGATTATGATCACTGAACGGGGAAACAACTGTTGCGTAAAAAACAGCCTTGTGTAGGATGCCTGAGGTCACAAATATATAGTCTATGACAGAACCAGGGTCTGAACCCTTGTAGGTAATTAATCTCATCTTCCCCACCGGGGTCGTTGGTTCGAATAGGTTAAAATTAGCTAGCAACTCTTCCAGTGCCTCTCCGGCCTTGGTATGCTCAAAATGGGAGGCCTCTAGACCAGGAGGGCCCATGGGGTCGCCTATGCTACACATGTTATTGCAGGGGTGGATATTAAAATCGCCCAGTAGGACGCACTCGTCGCTAGTGTTTTTATCTTGACCGACTGAAAGTAAAAAGGATTCCAGGGTGGCAATATGGTCATTACCATTTTCCCTGTTCCAGGAATTATAAAAATTAATAAAGAAGGTTTTCCTACTAGGGGAAACCTCCCTTTCCACAATTAAAAGATTTGGCGAGCTACTATTGATTATTTTTAAAGCCCCCTTAAGTTTTAATGAAAAAAGAAGAATGAGACCTCCCTTGGCTCTACCGGTGATGCTAGGGACTGTCGGAACGGCAAAACTTGTAAAACCATCCAACCAGAAGCCAGGCGAGGTGTCCCATGTTTCCTGCAGTGCTATGATGTTGTGGCTGATGACAAATCTAACCCATGCGTCATCTCCTCTTTTTGCTCTGACCCCAGCCTTGTTCCAACTAAGGATTTTACAAGCTATAACCTCATCGGAAATGGGAGCCCCAACCGTGGGAGCAGGCCTCATATCCGCCAGTCAATCAATTTCTTCTAGACCCGACAGAGGGGCAAAACGATTACTCAGGACCGGCCCGCAAACCCACAACGGGGCTAAATAGTGGATGGGGAATAGGTACCAGGGCTACAGTGTCTGTCCTTAGGGTATTAATGCGATCATGCACGTCTGAACATATCCCTCCCGGTGCTGGGATCAACCCCCGCCTCCGTGTTGATAGTCGATGATCACCATGAGACTTTGCTGAGGGGGGATAAAAATAACCCAAGGGGACTGGTCTCAGTTGGTCTCTTACTGATATCTGTGAGACGTCCCAGAACAGTCTATCTGCCAAATTGGCCCTGTCAAAATTAATTAAGACACAGTCCCCCTGGACAGACTTCGAGCGCCTCCCTATCCAGCCCACCCTCCTTGCAAAGATGATCCTGTCAGAGATGATAGCCCCGCTGCAAACATCGTCACACCAGGAACGAGCCCTTGCCATGAGGTCTGGGGCGGATTCAAGCTCTCCCTCTATAAGTGGGGGGACCCCAGTAAAGATGGCAACAAGTGGGGCAGCTTCAGGTGGTAGATCCAGGTTGACCTGACTAGGTCTTACCCTTTTGTTAATGGGAGCGTTAGGTTGTTCAATTAGGCGGGCGGGAGTGTTAAGGTGTGGTAAAATTACCTCCAAACCTTTATGGGAGGTTATGGGATCCCTTGACCTATCGTTAACTTTGACTTGCGCCACCTCACTGTAAAATGGTCCTGGTTCCCCTGTTTTGACCCCCTCATTACCACTTTTACCGTTCCCTTCAGGCCCCACATTATGTGCTTTTAAATGCGAGGTATGATGGTGCACAAGTCTATCCAGGAGTGAACACTTCTTTAAAAGTCCTTCCAGGCAGGTGTTCAAAGTGTCCATGATATCCTTTGCAATACCTATACGTAGGGGCTCAATCCGGGCAACAAAAAGGGCCTCCATCTGATCTCCCAAAGAGTCTGGTGCCCCAGGTGGCACAACAGGAGCGTTTTTAGGTTTTCCCCGTTTCCGCTTTAGGGATGGATCACACTGCTGAGCGCTAGGGGAAACAGGGAGCGTAGTGGTACAGTCTGGAAATAAACCAGCGCCAAAAATGACTGGTGTGATGGGGTTAGCAATAATCACCTCAGGTTCAAGGGGGATATGAGAAGCTTTAACGGAGTCCTGGGTGTCCTGAGTGTTAGGGGTAGTGGATTGGGAAGAGGGTATAAAGCCCAGCTCCTGTTCAGCGTTCGCAATCTCCTTTGTGAGTGCCCCCACAGCAGAAGAGAGATACGTCAAAATAGAGTTCGAGTGTTTTGGTACCTTTGCTTTGCTTCCCCCCTCCTCTACATCATTGACTTTCTTGCGCTTACCCATCTTGCGATGTCAGAGGGCTGGCCCTGCCCTGCCTCCTCCTGCCCCAGACGGCCACAGACGGTCCGTCCTTTGCCCGGGCTTAGCCCGCGCGCGTCCCGCGGCGCGGAAGTCCTCTGTCAAATAAATACCCCCAGGTGGAAAGGGGGAGGGTCTGGCATCCAATCACGGCTCCCGGTGTCCTCTGGGGCTTAGAGTCCTGCCCCCGTGCTGCTGTGCACTGCCTCGGTATTTCGATGCGTACATATGTAGGCAAGCAAGTCAGGGCCTCCACATAGGGTTGTAGGTGCTATATAAATGTTACAATACAATATAATTAAATCTCCACTTTTGAGGATATAACTAGTCTATAAATATTCTATAGCCCTCTGACTAGATTAGTATTCAGAATGTAAATCTTTGTAATAACACATCTGTCATTCTCAATCTTGTACCCCTCAAATTCCACCTAGAAGCTGCCATTGGAATAGCTACAGCAACCATGACACTAATCATGTACCTGATTTTGGAACTCCTTTATTGTCTACTGCCTCCCCACTGTTTTAGGGTTAAAATTGCTGTGCATCACAATGGTTATCTCATATTTTCCTGCTTTTTCCTCCTTCCCCTCTGGTTTGCAATATCCCTGTTACCAGATTGTTGTCATCCAAAATTCCCTCTGATTGTAAAGCGCTCTGATATATAATGGTCTAGATTGTGGTATATATTTTGTTATATAAATAAACAAACTCATTTTTGATATCCTGTGTTTGATCTCTCCCCTCTTATACATAGATGGCTTTCTCCCATCCCTTATCTTCCAAGGGGAAAACAATATATGTTGGTAACCTTGGCTTTGTTATCATTATAGACCTGTTTGAATGTCCAGTAGAAACCTAACCATGACTTCTATGGTTGGGTTATTCACAAATTCTTTTTTAAACACATTTCACTTGTGATTTAGGGGTGATGTTCCTTTAGCATTTGAGAAGGTTGTTTTTAATAATAAAGGCAGTATTTCTACCAGCACTTTTGAAGACAAATTCTTTTGGTTAAACCAGGAGGAATCTGTACTCATAATAAGGCCTGGAATTTTTGAATGGCCTGCAGAAATTGGTACATTAACTGACTACTTTCTACTTTCCAAAAGGGATCCCTATGCATTACACCATTGCAGTTCTTCCACATTCCCGAAATTATTGATAACCAGAATGCAAAATGTCTGCATCTCCTGTGAAGGAAGCCGCAGTCCTAGAATGTCTACAAATGTTCCTTAACACTTTCACAATGTAGAGGACTTCAAATCGGTTATGATCAACAGGGTTCAGATGACCATGAAGATAGTTCGTGGATAACTTTAACACATGTACCTCCATGCAAAGGCCAGTCGGCAGGGCCTTGTTTTGAGTATTTCTGGTCGATGGTCGACTTCTCCCCACATAGTTTGGTGCAGCTTTTTCCTCTTTCAGGTCAAGTGATGGCATCAGGTCTTCCTCCATAGTCTTGGGCTTGTCTTGCTTGTTTTATAAAGTAACTTTGAGAGTCTTATGCCTGGTGAAACGTCACTCTGTACTGGTGCAGCAGATCTTCAATATTTATATACCACAGGAGGCCCTGGCATGAAGCAAGTTTGAAACACAATGGACATAACAAGCGGACATACTGGGAGCAGGCATGACATTGTCCTGTGAAAATCTGTAGTAACTGAATAAGTCATATCCTCAGTGGTCCTTGTTATATATATTTAAAAAAAACTACGATGCACCTAATATTTCTCTACGTGAAGTCATTTTACATACACGGAACCTTCCAGAGGGGTTCATAATATTAAAGATTCTATGTTAGTAGATTGGGGAAAATGTGCTTAAACATATTCACCAGAATATATTATTTTAGGATGAAAGTATTTTCGTAACAAGCTTTCACGGGTTGAAGGGGCACCTGTTCTGCCCTCAAACAAAGTCTTTCTCAAAGATGTTGAAAGCGCCAAGGTAGCTGTTCTGTCGATGACAGTGCTAGATAACAACAACAGACTCGCGCTCTCACTGCGTGAGTCCAGTGCTTAATTATCAAACTGCGGGATCAGCTCCGGCCCCTGGCCCGCGTCTATAATAGATTTAACTGTACTTACAGTGCCAGGAAGCATATTGATTCTTCAAAGAGCCGTCAGCTGATGCTAAACGCTGCTTGCATCGATTGCGAGAAGGATTTCTTTCTTTTTTACCTACTTTCCATAAAACCTTTATTCATTGTTAAAATATCCATTTCTTTGAGAACATTTCTGTTGCTCTGAGAAGGAAAGAGAGCAAAGTTGCATTGCCATAGAAACCATTTCGCGTTACAATCGTTGGATCTGTCCTGCTAGGGGAGCCTCCTGTCAAAACGCCTAATTGTTGCCCCTGATCCCCACTGTTCAATTAGCTGTGATATCTCCCTTCAAGTTAATTGCCAGAATTGGGAGCAAGCACGACAATGCTAACCTTTTAGATGAAAAGGTTTTCCTGTTCTTTAGTGTGTGTGCTTCCATTCTCTTCCAAAGCTGCACGCGGTAATTCTGCACGCGCGGAGATGTACGGTCTTGCACGGTCTTGCACTCCGGTCTAGCTTCCAGGGTCTTTGCGTAGGCGAAATGAAGTGCACCTTTCTCACGTGGGGAATACGGGGAGCAGCACAGACTACTGACACCGGAATAAGGTGAAAAGGCCGCTTTTATTAAAACAGGTGCACATCACAATTAAAAGCCCTTGGCCTGATGCCTTACAAAACTACAAACACACTATACAAGAAGTTACCTATGTTAAACTACCTCCACCCCTAAAGTTCCCCCACACATCATTTTTAAACCTGCAATTAATTACCCCCTACTCTGACCGTTGAACTTTAACCTTTGACCTTTAACCTTTACGACTATTAACCTGTAACTAACCTAACTTCCTAATGCACCTTAAAGAGCCTACCTTGTCCTGGCGTGAACTTGTCTACCCGTTCCCTTTCAGCTTGGATTGTCTCTGTCGACAACGAATAAACTTGGCTAAAACATGCCAACTTGACTGCCATCCGCCCTTGCACCTGCTTCAAAGCAACAACCCCCAAAACACTCACTTAAAAGCCCTGTACACTTGTTCCAACTCAAAGCCAACCAAAAAAATGAACTTACTAGCGGGATACATAATTAAACCTCCAAAGCACGATTTTAACGGGGCGGAAGGGTAGGGAAAAGCACTGCTATACCTATGACCAGCCACCGTGTATCACAAAATGGTGGCTGGTCAGTCAACATTGGGGAAGAAATATCTTTTGGGCTCTAAAGTAGCCCATGTAGCCCAAAGGGGGAGAAGCAGTCACCCTGGCCGCTCCCATTCCCCAAACACTCCGGGAAGGCAGACCGCTTTACGTTTGGCTGCCCCCCAAGACCACCTTCGGGAATATGGGGAGCAGCACCGACTACTGACACCGGAATAGTGTGAAAAAGCTGCTTTTATTGAAACAGGTGCCCATTCTAATTAAAAGCTCTTGGCCTGATGCCTCACAAAAATACAACCTCACTATACAAGATATATTATTAATGGGAAATATAAATTTTCTTGCGACATTTAGCCGACCCACAACTTTGCCCCTTTTTGACAGTACCTCGTGTGTAAACCACATGGTGACCCACCCCAACGCTATTTCAACCATGTGAAATAGAACTTTCTTGTGAAATGTAGAATGCCTCAAAAAAGTTTGCCCCTCATTGCCAGAACCTTGTGTTTAGCCGGCATTGTGTCCCATATCACTGCCTTGATAGCTTTCCTTCCAACGGTAACTGGGCCTCCCTGGCACATACTCAAACTCCATGCTAGGGAATGACAGCACCGTACAAGGACCAACTGTCTTCTGTTTTGGCAAAGGCTCACATAGGTGAACCATGATCTGCCCATAAACTGTCCAGCACCCTCTGGCAGTCCATGACAATGGGCTTGTTCGATGTATCCCCTTGATAACTAGGCCACCATGGCCATATACCTAATCACAATGCCCAGGAGTGGCAGCGCCGTTCTGGTTCCAGCTGCCTTTGTTATTGCCAGAGGGAACCTCAGCTTGCCCTTGAGGTCCCAGAACTGTCCAGCCTCCTCTGGAAGTCCACGGAGCCGGGAGTGTCCACTCTAATCACTATTCGTAAACCAGACCTCCATGGTCACAGAATCAATGTAACCTCCAGGCATGACAGTGCCGTGCTGGTCAATCTTTCTTCTATGCTGTCAACTGTACCCCAGGTTCGCCCATGAACTCCCAGAACTGTCCAGCATCCTCTGGCAGTCCCCTTAACTGGCTTGTTTGCTCTGATCCCTATCAGTAAACCGTGCCTCCATGGCCACAGGATCAATGTCGATACTCAAGGGTGCCAGTGCCGTACTGGGCCAAATGTCTTCTAGGCTGAAGGTACTCTAAGGTTAACCCAAGGGTAATCGAAAATGCCCAGCATCCTCGGGCAGCCCTTCGAACTATGCGTGTTTGCTCTATCACCATTGGTAACCAGGCATCATTGGCCACAGATTTATTTGCAGTGTCCTGGAATGACAGCCCTCATCCAAGGTCCAGCTGTCTGCTCTGATGCCCAAGGTACACCAAATCACCCATGATCCCCATTTGTGCTTGCTTTTTCACTATAGTAACTAGGCCTCTATGGCCACAGGGTCAATGTCAATGTCCTAAAATGACAGCCCCGTACCTAGTCCATCTGTCTGCTCTGATTCCCAAGGTTTACCCAAGTCCCCCATGAGTGCCATAAACTAATCTGCCTCCTCTTGCATTCCGCGGAAATTGGCTGCCTCACAACGAAAAATTCCCCAGGTTATTGTGTCACCTCCAAATACCCTGTCCTCCGTGACACACTAAAGAATAAGCCAAGAAGGCCTCTTCTTCCAGTACGACACTGTTAAGTAACCTACCCCCTGCTCAGTACCAATGAAGGGGAAAACAGTGCTAACCTTTACCTTTCTTGGGAAACCCCATGCCTATCTTTGAGCAGTTTCTCTTAACCAAATGGTCGGCTGCACTAACTGCTTAGGTATCCACCACCTATCTCCTTACTCTCGTACCTATGTACCCTAGCCAGAAACCATGTGTAACTCTTCCCTCAGCCTTGTGTGTCATCTCTGTTACTAGACATCAACGCTCCAAATTATTTAAAGGCTGAAGTTAATGAGCATATTAACTTTGGCTCCAAATCCTCACTCTTCCCCCTCCCCCCTATCCCATACCCCTGCTTGTGCTGTTGTGTGCCAGTAGACACCTGCTGCTGTTGCTGCAACTCAGCGGAAAAACTAGGCTGGCGGATTCTGCCGTGAGACTTGGTGAGGGGGTGTGCTCCCAGGGCCTTTAAACCTGCATGCCTACCTACGAAATTCCCTGTTGAGCCCTCCGGTACTAAAGCTCCCACAACCACCAGCGGGATCACTCTTAACCTCTTCCTGCTTTTCTTTTTAGTTGCCTGCCTACAAAGGGCTCCTAACAGCTTCAAACCCTCCCCATAGTGTAGGTCCTCGTCTTGAGCTCAGCACTCTCCTTCCCTTATATCTTAACCCCATCATGTTCTTTGGCGCCAAGGCACCTTCTTCAACTACGCCTGAATCGTCCTTGCCAACTATTATGTCTGATACCTGCCAACCCCCTGGCAGCCATATCACAACCCCCAGTGTGCTACTCCCTCGCATCCCAACCCATAGACAACATTGCTGCCACCCTTATTCTGCATCTGCGCTTTTACCTGGTGCTAGAACAGGTGCCCGTGCTGGAGCCTGCAATTTTGCTCTTCTTGTTCTCCTCTTGTCGGGCCCTCCACGGTAGTCCTGATGTCACTGCCCTTCCTGACGCCAATTGCCTGCTGTAGTACCCTGTAGAATTTCATGAACAAATTGGTGAGATTTCCCCCCCACGCCTGCCCCACCCTTTCTGTACCTCCTGCTGATCATGTGAACACTCCCTAGTAGTCCAGGGTGTAACATCCCATGTGTCACCCCACCTCATGTGCGGCAGCCTTTGCCACCTGCCCCCGCGGTTATATTTACTGCCCTAAAACACTTTGACAGTATTGACAGGATCCACACCCTTGTCCTGTGAGAACCTTTTCCAACACTGCCACAATATTTAACATTGAGTCCTAGCTCCTTCCTAGTCACTTCACCCTTATTTGTGTATTCTCATGCCTACATTGGATGGTCGTACCCTATTCTACCGCCTCTTCCCGTGAGGCAGAAAGCGGCATTCTGAGTCCACTTCCTCCAGGGTCAGTACTGTTCCCCTTGGCTCAGTGCACCGCCGAGGCCGTTCAGGGCCTTTGTGGTGCGGTGATATTGTCGTCCCCACCACTGTCCAGCTCAGCTTTCTCTTCCCCACAGGGTAATGGAGCAGCACGGTGCTCCCCTGCATCTGGAACGCTGCTGACCTGAAACCATCATAAAAGTATATGTGGCCAGTGTCCTCCCGGCCTGGCCTTCCCCTCGTCTACTGTGCCACTGAACTTATCTCACTCCCAAACTACATTGATCCCCCTCCCCGGACACTCGTACTAATAGCCCACCTGGTTTCCTTCCTATGGACCTTCCTGTGTTTGTGCTGCTCCCCCAAATAGCCTATTTTGCACGAATCTAGTGCTAGAACTCTCAACAATAAAAAATGATGGCCCTGGGAGTGAGAGCTAAGAAACTGCCCCTAAAAATTAAAAGGAATACTGCTCTCAAAAAAGTGTGATAACTCCACGTGCAGGATTATTGATATGGCCGCAAACCTCAAAATTTAGCAGCTGTTCCCCTCACATAAGGCTATATAGTACTGAAAATAGGATGACACATGCCAAATAATAGTGCGTTGATAGCCTCTTTAAAAACAGCATAACACAGTCTTAAGACTTCATAATTTTCTGTGAAGTGTCACTTTTAGATCTGGGGGTCTCTAGTTGGCAGAGGTAGGTACCACTGTCCAAATAGGACCCTTGCTTCTAGTCAGGGTAAGAAGGATACACTCTTTAGATAACCCCTGCTCACCCCCTTGGTAGCTTGACACGAGCAGTCAGGCTTATCAAAGGCAATGAGTAAAGTATTTGTACCAACACTTACAGTAACACAGTGAAAACACCACAAACTGACTCCACAACAGTTTAGAAAAATAAAGGTATTTAATCTAAACTACAAAAGAGCAAAACAACAAAACCCCAATATACACAGTCAAGAATATGGTTTCAAAAGAGTTCTTAAGCTGGCGTTAAAATAATCCACAGTTGCGTCACGTTTTAGCCAACAGTACCTTTAGATGCGACAAAAGGTCCAAGTGAAAGCTGCAGCGTTGAAAAGCAAGCGATGTGTCACTCCTGAGACCCTGGGGAGGCGATGCAACAACCCCGCTGGACGTAGCGGGCGTGTTGCGATATCTCCGGTCTGTATGGGTAGGGATGCAATACCTTGCGTGGATGCAGGTGCGCAGGTTTCGGTGGAAGCGGCTCACAAAAGGTCCGATGCGCCGATCTTCGGGGTGGCGACGATCTCTGGTGAGGCGACGATGCGCGGCTCAGCATCGATCTTCTCCTCTCACGGCCCCTCGATGCGATGGCTCAGTGACAACTCTCGCAGCGACATGATGCGGTCTGCAAGCTAGCGGTGCGACGATCTCATCCAGTGATGACAGGCTCTGCGACGATACTCGCAGCAATGGTAATCTTCCAGCACCGGACTGGTGCATCCTGCAAGCGAAGGATGCGACGACTCTGGCAACGGCAACAGGCACTGCGATGATCTTGGCCTTCGCAGTGGCAGGAATTTCCTTGCACTGACGGGGATGCGCTCCGCAAGCGAGCAATGCATTAAAACTTGCAGAAAGTCTTTAAAATCTTGATTTCCAGCTTCCCAACACAGGTACAACTTCCAGAGGCACCACAACTGGCCCAAGCACTCTAGGAAGGACAGAACTCTTTCAGCAGAGTTCAGGGAAGCTGGGGGTGAAGTCCTTTTGTTCCTGGGACTTCTTAACAGGGAGCCAGCTCTTCTTCAGGCCCTTGGAAAATCCTTCAAGCAAGGGGACACAGCACAAAGCAAAATCCTCCCCCTCTCCTTGGTAGCAAAGCAACTGCAGATCAGTCCAGCACAGCAACAGCAGGACAGTCTTCCTTCTTTAGTCTTCCAGCTTTCTCCTTAGCAGAGGTTCCTTCTTGATTCCAGGATGATCTAATTTTCTGTAGTCAGGGGTCCTGTACTTATACCCCTAAAAGTCTTTGTTCCCTTTGTGCAGGAGGGCTCTGAGCCCGGTCTGAACAAGTTCTGGGTGTTCCTTGAGCACTTTGCTTTCCTGGCTTCTCCGTTCCTTTCAGAGAGAGGGGCATGGTCGTCAGCCACCCAGCAGGAGGTGGAGCCAGCATTGTGGAAGGCAGGCACAGCCCTATTCAGGCCCAGGTGCTATCCCCTCCCACTACTCAAGATGCAGATGCAGTCATTCAGCCTAGGGCTGACTCAGCCAGCCTCCTGGGGGCTCCCCAGCCCCTGTCACTCTCAAACCAGACAGTCAATTCACAAACAGGCCAAAGCACACAGAAAGGTCAGACAAGAGAACAGCAACTTTCTAAAAGTGCTGTTCTCAAACACAGGATTTAAAAACCACCTTTCCTAAAATATGTGTTATTAAATTCTGATTTCAGGGATACCAGACTTTTATGTCATAACTTGCTCCTATGGGAAGATATGCTGGTAGCCACTGTAGCCAGCATTCCCCATGATAGCCTATGGGCAAGGTAGCCTTACAATAGTGAAAAACGAAAATGGCTGTCATTCACTACCAGAGCATGTCACCTGCACTAGTACATGCTCTACCGTTCACATACACTGCACCCTGCCCAAGGGGGTACATTGGGCCTTCCATAGGGGTGACCAATGTGTACAGAAAGGGAAGGGTTAGGCCTGGTCAGTGGGGACAATGACCAGGTGGACATGGCAGTTCATCGACTGCACATAGGCACTGCGGTGGCAGGCCTGAGACACCATTTTAGGGCTACTCATGGGGGTGGCACAATCAGTGCTGCAGGCCCACTAGTAGCATTTGTATCACCAGCCCCGGCACACTCAGTGCACTTTACTGGGGACTTCTTGGTGATACAAATATGTCAATCATGGATAACCAATTACAATCACAATTTATACAGGGAGCATATGCACTTTAGCACTGATCAGCAGTGGTAAAGTGCCCAGAGTCCTATTGCCAACAACCACGGGTCAGGAAAAACAAAGGAGGAAGAAGCAAAATGTTTGGGGATTACCCTGCAAAAAGGGCCATTTCCAACAGTCACCAAGTAAAGGGATTGTCCGGGGTAAATTAATACGTCGGCATGTGGCCTACCACCCTCATAAGCCCCGCCCCACTACTCTCGCTGGCTCACTTTTTTCAATCGAACAGTTTGTTGCACGCTGCTCCCCATTCATGTCAAACACTACAGGGCATTACTGGACTTCTAGATAGCTCTCTCGGGGAATACTTTGTGCTGCCACTGGGGGCTGTGTGTGCTTAAGCTCTGCCCTGTGTTCTACTGCACACCACCTCAGGGCCGATATCCGAAGTCGAGAGCGGCCCTGTTACCTCACCTGTTGAAACGCGGAGTCCCGCGCTGTAGCAAGCAAACAAAAAACGCAGCCGCAACCCTTGCTTACTGGGTGGAAATCATTTGCCCCATTTCTAAATAAGATCAGGGCGCCCGTCTTTCTCAAGTAACCATCACGCCTGTGCTATTCTGCCATCTGTGGACAAAACGTCCCTCACATATTCCCCCCAAAAAAGCACTGCTAATCCTATAACCAGCCGCAGTGTATCACAAAATTGTGTCTGGTCGGTCAAAATGGGGGAATAATTTTCTTTTGGGCTATAAAATAGCCCAAATAGCCCAAAGGGGGTGGGGTAGTCGCCAGGGCTGCTCCCGTTCCCCAAACACCCCAGGTCACTGACCTATCTATGTTCGGCTGCCCCCCAAATCCCTCTTCTAGAGTACTGGGGTGTCTGAATTGCAAATGAGAAAAGGTCGTAATTTGCAGGGGTTCATGTAGGAGTGTCCATTGCGGTAGTGAGGGTTTCTTATCTCTCAAGAGACCCCTGCCCATGCCAAGCCTAATACTTTTAATTATCCTTGAGCCCCAAGCTAAATTTTATAAGGGATCATTTAATTTTACTTTACACCAGTTGGAACGGGGCCATCCCAGTGGTGGTTTCTCGCTAAGGTAGAGGAGCATCACCCCACTGCTCTCGGAGCAGTGTAGAGGGAAAAATAAAAGCATAATAACAGAAGCTAATATTTCATTTTTAGTATCTTGCAGCCAGGTTAGGGCGGGGCTGGGCAGGGCTGGGCTCCAGTGACGTTGAGGGAGATAGAGTGCTTGCTGCACCTTAAGTGTGCATGACAGTTTGACTGGCCGTCTTGGGTTGGCCAGTCATGTGCACTTTGCATGTTCTCTGCCGGGGTTCAACGCATAGCCTGGGTGTAGATCATGCACAGGTTGTCAGTCCCGGTCTGAGTGCCGAACCACAGCACCCAGACCAATCAAGAGACTGCTGTCATGGTGGAAGCAGAGCCGTGATTGGCTTAGGGGAGCCTGGGTGCTGGCGGGAGCCAGTGGAACAGCAAAGACGAAGAAGAGAACAGCGACAATCGGGTAAGTCTTTTTTTTTAAGAACCCCTCCACCCCCGACCCCCTTACCTACTAGCCACCACTGCCATCTTCTGAAATGTCATGTCCTTAAATAACTCTTGCTTCTAATCTGAGTGACTGATGCCAAATGAAACACACACACAGACACTTTTACTGACCTTTTCATTCAGTAGACAGTGACCACATTGAAGACAGAAAAAATTCATAGGGAGAGCCAAGACAGAACTGAGAAAATGTTCTGAAATGGCTGTAAGTGTCAAAATGTTAGCTTGGGCTTTCAAAAATCCACTAAGTGACACAAATCTTTGAAGTTAAAAAATACTATTTTTTTTACTTTTTAGAGTATTTAATATCTATATATGAAATTACCAGAGGCCAGAGAGACGTCAGAGAAAGAGAGGCATCCCATTATGAAATAGAAGACCCCTGTCTGCCGCCCGCAAGTGGCAGCCTGACACCGGACCACACGCCCCAGAATCCAGTGGAGCCCAGCGTGCAGTGGCAGCCCCTCCTTTCACCACCAGGCGCCATAAGACTGTCCGCGACTCCCGCTTCGCGGGAGACTCTTCATCTTTTGTTGCAGGGGGCAGCCTGACACCGGACCACACGCCCCAGAATTCCGTGGAGCCCAGCGTGCAGTGGCAGCCCCTCCTTTCACCACCAGGCGCCATAAGACTGTCCGTGACTCCCGCTTCGTGGGAGACGCTTCATCTTTTGTTGCAGGGGGCAGCCTAACACCGGACCACACGCCACAGAATCCCGTGGAGCCCAGCGTACAGTGGCAGCCTCTCCTTTCACCACCAGGCGCCATAAGACTGTCCACGACTCCCGCTTCGCGGGCCGCGCGCGGGCCCGTCTGTGCCCGTCAGGGCCAGAAAGGGGCTGGGCAGGGCCACTCCCTTTGGCTCTCTTCCCTCAGGACTAACTCCAGAATAGCGGTAAGACCATCGATGACATTGACTTTCCTACGTGGTCTGCCCTAGTACGTTTATTATTCTTGTAGAGCCATTGTGTGTTTTACCTTTTCCTTTTTGTAGAAGCGGACTGTTAGCTTGCTTGGCCTAAAAGTTAGCCTATTTAGCCCACATCAAACTGTGATATATATATATTTTTTTCTTTACAAAAGCGATGGAAAAACGAAAGAGCACTGTGGGCACTTTAGATGCCTTCCTTGTTTGAGCGGAATCCCTTCTTAATCACGAGATTCAATTAACCGAGCGCAGGCTCTCAATAGATCCCTCACAATTCCCATTGACCAGAGAGGCAGAGTCAATTAGATTATCAAACTCAAAAACTAACATCTCAAAATCCAATTCTAACTCCCCTCTGGCCACTCAATCCCAATCTCATATGATACAGGATAGGGAGCTTGAGAACATTACACCTGTAGGGAAAGGGCCCCAAACTCGGAAACAAACTAAAGCACTGAAAGGGCACACTACAATCACGAAAGAGAGGAGAGACAAGGGGGGTAAGGACGGTAGGTAAAAAGAACATCATGGCTCCACTCCCTCACAAACTGTTTCAGTGGTAACCCAAACAGATGCAACTCCCAATCATTCTACACCACAGTTAGAACCATTCATCTTAAACCCTAAAGAGGTCCAACAAGCCTTTGAGGCCCCTATTGAAGATCTTTTTAGAGGACTTCTAGAAACACACACTAGGGCAATGATGACCCAGATAAGTGCGCTGATTGATGAGAGGTTTGGCCGACTAGAGAGGAGGATTGACCAACTGAAAGACACTGTAGACTCTATCAGTGTCCAATTCGAAAAAATTACTTACAGCAATAAGGAATCTATTATTATTGAAAAGGATTCCCATAGGCAATCCACTCAAGAGACTATGTCTGGCTCGACAAAGGAACCCCATTCAGAAATTGTATCAAGACACGTAGCAGAGAACCCTAAAATAAAGGTGATTGCTAGGGTGGAGGACAAAAGAAGTCATGGGCAGGATAAAAGGGACATTCTTAGTGATTCTATGGTCCAACCCAGCACAGATAATTTACATTTACCACCTGCATCCTGCCCTTACGTACTAATTCTGACGGGGGTCCCACCACTAAAGCAGTCACACTCTGAAATGTGGCCATCCCTTCGTAATAAAGTTGTGGATTGGTTGACAAAATACAAGCATTTCAACCCTCAGTATTCTAATGAAATTTTGATCTCTCGTAGAGTGAGGTGGGTAGGCTCCTCATGAAAGACCATTCCGGGAGATTGCATAGTCATGAATTTTAGAACACCTCGAATGGTCCGCTTTCTCCTAAACCAAAAAGAGGTACCTCTTGCACTAGACGCAATTATTACGGCCCTCCCCCTGGCTTTCTTATATAAACCTGTCCAGGGGACTAGAGGAGAGGATAATGGTTCGGTTATAACCCACAATAGGTTTGAGCAGTTATCACTTCTAGAGGAAGTGGATTGACAACCAAATCCTGCATTAGTTACCACTCCTTGCCCAAACGAAGGAAACATAATGGGTCAGCCAATAATTCCCCAATCTGCACTTCCACTTGTAGCTGCTTGGGCAGAAAATTCTTTATCTCTTACTACTAAACCCACTTCGTTCCCATTAGAACAGGACATAGAACCTTTGAAGGTCATTTTTAGCAACGCATCTAACCAACAGAGTATCCCCACAATAATTGGCCAGGATCGAGGCATGGGTAATCTAAATGATAGAACCTGTCCAAAAGAACAAGGAGCGTTGGTAACAGCTCCTTTCCCTGCCGTAAATCCCACGAGAGGGGTTCCATTTAGTATCATCCTCTGGAACATTGCAGGTCTCCGTTATAAGATCGAACAACCTGAGTGGCTCACCTTCGTGAGGCCCTACGGCATTATTTGTTTACAAGAGACGTGGGCCGTTGTACCCATTCATTTAAATGGTTTTAAAAACTTTTTTTCTCCTGCAACTCCATCCCTATCAGGGCGTGCAAAAGGTGGCTTAGTGGTTTTTATTTCAAATTTAACAAAAGTGAGGTAAATTACTGCCCTAAAAATGGAGGAAAACTATCAGATAATCTCAATAGAAATCAACAAACAGGTTGTTTTAGTGTTGATCAATTTCTATAATAATTTACAGCAGCCCTAGCTAATCGCCATCCTAAAGGAAATTCGAAATTCACTTTTAGATCTCAATAACAAGCTGCAAGGGAAAAATTCTATTATCATCTCGGGTGGTGACTTTAACTTACCCCTCTGTGAACGTAATGAAAGCATTACATGTGGTCTCCACGATGAGCAAGATAATAACATGAATCATTTCACCCACTCTCAGATCGGGGCATGTCTGAATGAGACGTTATCGATCCTCCAATTGGCCAGTGCAAATGAACTGATATCGCCCACTGTTCCTTTAACTCCAACATTCAATGGCAGAGGAGCCACTAGTTGCATTGATTTCATCTTTTTGGTAACCAGGGCTTCATCCCTTTTATCGAATTTTAAGACCCTTGACTGTGTGTTTAGTAATCATTTCCCTATCTCAATTACCCTTTCTCTTCCGCGGGTACGAGGAGAGGACAAAAGGCAGAGTATCTACGGGGATGAATGCTTGGCCATGAACAGATTAAATGGTTATAACCTTGAGTGGGTCCGGGCAGATGCTGTAAAGATTACGGAAAAGGTTGTAAAGACCTCTATGGCGGCAATAAGTGCCTGTCTGGCCGATTCATCTCCCCCGCAGGAGATTCTGGACAACTTCATGGAGATAATCAAATCTGTTAATGAAGCCCTAAATGTTAAACCCAAAAGGGCAAGAAAAAATAAGGACGGCTGGTATAATTCCACCTGCACTAAAGCATATTCAAACCTCATAAATGCTCTTAGTAAAACCCCAAGAGATAGGGAACAGATAACCCAATTTAGGAAGATCTACCACAAGGCCCTAAAACATAGGAAATAAGAATGGAAAGAGGAACTTTGGGCAGAATTTCATAAAAGCTGTGTAGAAAAGGATAGTGCTGCTTTCTGGGAAGTTATAATTACTCCATTTTTGTCTGATGTCAGGGATACCAGCAAAATTAAAGCTGCAATTGATGAATCAAGTTGGATTGCTCATTTTTCTCAAATATTTGGAGCACCTCGTAATTCGTCCGCAACTCAGTGTCATCCAGGGACGAGTAGCAATGGGAACAGCTCGACTACTATCACACTTGACTCAGCCTTCACCTTAGTGGAAGTCGAGCAAGCATTAATTGATAGCAAAGGGGGTAAGTCCCCAGGCCCTGATGGGGTGCCTGTCGACCTATATAAATTTAAAATGGATCTTTGGGCCCCAATCCTGCTCAGGGTATAGGAAGCAACCACTAGAGTTGGTCCCCTAGACTCCTGGTCAGAATCCATACTGGTTCCAATTTTTAAGAAGGGAGATCGTCTGAGTCCAACTTGCTACTGCCCTATTTCGTTGCTCGACTCCCTTGGGAAAGTCGCGGGCGCATAATTTTAGAACGAATGCAGCAGTGGACGGAAGAAAAAAAGATCATATCTCATATCCAGTATGGATTTAGGGAAGGCATGGGGACCATAGAGCAGGTTTTAAATTTGACCTTAATCAGGGGCAAATACGTGGAAGCAAAGGGCGGGAGACTGCATATGGCTTAGGTGGAAGTTATCGCAGCATTTGACTGCGTAAGTCACTCGAAGCTCTGGGACATTCTAACACGATTGGGTCTGGATCCTTTTTTAGTTCATTTTCTCCATGAAATCTACTCTAACGCGACAGCCAGAGTTAGATTTGGCACGGGGCGAATTAACAGCACCATTCAGGGTTGAGCGGGGAGTCAGACAGGGTTGTGTCCTGGCCCCCTTCTTTTTTACCTTATACACAAATGGCCTTGAAGTCGCCATGTTGGAGGGGTCCCTGGACCTACCCCAAATTCAAAATCGGCTGTTCCCCGCTCTCCTATATGTGGACGACGCAGTGATTGTAGCCCGCACTTCCCTTGAACACCAGCGTTCACTAAATCGATACAACTTGTTCATGTCAAATTTAGATTTAAAAATCAATATAAAAAAAACCTTTGTCATGAACTCTGGTCGAAATGTGCGCAAAGGGAGAGATATTTACATAAATAACATTAGGGTGGAGAATACCCCCACGTATCCATATCTTGGAGTTGTAAACAACCAAAAAGCACATGGAGAAGAGCCATGGAGGCCAGAAAATTGATGTTTTTAAAATCAACCATGGCCCGAGTAAATTTTACCCAGAGATTAGGTAAACAACCCCCTGAGGAAATGATTCGTATCTATCAGGCCAAATGTGTTAGTACTGCCATCTACGGTGCGGGGTTTGGGGATATGTACAGGCGGAATCTCTCCAAAAGGTGGAGAACAGCTTTCTAAGGTTTTTCCTAGCTGTCCCAAAAAGTACCTCAACATATAGTTGCCACTTAGATCTAGGCCTCCCTTACATCACTGACAAAATAAAAATACAGAATAATCAAGGGGGAGAGCAAGGGTTTTTAGGGGCGCGTCCTGTCCCCAAATGTATTATGTAGAATCAATGTGGACCAGCCCACTATGTGTAGGAATATTCACTGATATTCTAGGTCACTTGTAAAGATGGCCTTCTGACTGGACCCGATGGGTCTTGTTAATAAACCCCTCACACACCAACCTGGTTGGTGTCATGCTTCATCATCGGGGTCCAACCAGGCAGCCGAATGCCGCCTGGTTGTGCTTCCACGCCTGACTACAGCGGAGCAGGTGTCGTGTAATCATGTGAAGTGGATGAAGGTGAATATTAAAAGATACCTCTGGGAATCCTTGCCTACTATTTTATTCTTGGCGGCCCAGGGTATTGTTTAAAAATAAATAAAATATGTGATGCAACTACAATTAGAAAAATTATTACTAAGAGTTGACTTATAAGGTCTACATGTTTCAGTCCCTTCTGGAAAAAGATATGCTGGACTTTCTTCAGGACCAAAAGGAAGGTGAAGTGAGTGGCAAAATTTGGTACCACGGGTGATTTTTGTCCTACACACGCGCTAAGATGTGTGGAAAAAAGTGAAAAATAAAATGAGTGTCTGTATACTCATAGACACTAGACACCTGCAAGAAACAACCTGCGAAGAAAAGGAACAATACACATCATGTATGATGCAACATTTTAGAATGGCATACATTGCGATTGGTTGGGTGTCATGCATGATGATTCCTGTGGGGCCAGATCAAGTGACAAATGCTCAGAGAGCGCTGCATGCACGTACTGGTTTGTGGCATGCTGTGGCAGGATCAGCGCATAACTCTTGCTGGCCGAGGAACTGCCAAATGGCTAGTGAGTAGATCCAGTGGGTAGATCAACACTATGGCGTGCTGGAAGGGCGATGGTGGGCCCCTCGCTATTGAGGCACGTCGTGTACAATATAGTGATCTAAAACAGGGCAACCCTGTGGTCTGTGAGGGGTGCCTTAGTGAGATTGTGTCTCATTACGATATGGCTACCAAAAGTACTGAAGAATATAGTGAGACAAACAAACATTTAAAAATGACATGTTAAAAAAGGTGCACCGATATTTACATCGCTAATGCTTGCTGTTCCAGTAATTCAGGGAGCGGGGGAGAGGGACTCCCGTTAACGATCTGAAAGAGTTTAAGGGGAGACAAGCTCTGAGGTTAGCCTACATTGGGCGAAAAAGATCGAGCCGTCTGGAAGCTGTTGCGGGGGGCGCAAGACCTTACTTGTTTAGAGAGTGTCCTCTGCGGGGATACCTATTGGGTCCCTCGGTGTCCCGGCTGGTAAATGAGTGCCGGTGGCGCTTGGTTAAATACCGGCGTCTGTTAGTATTTCCGGGTATTGGGTAGAGAAGCCTCGTCATACGGAGGCAGTGCGTTAGTGCGCGCATGCGCAAAGAGTTCCTACAATCAGAGTGCGAGTGGCGGCCATCTTAAGACGGAGTCCCGGAACAGTACTTGTATGTACTAAATATGAGGGCTACACTTCTATCAGGCCATAAAGAACTCGGAAGTCTGTGGGTGGCGTTATGTTGGATACATGGTCTATTGTCCTCGCATTTAATCACTAAGTTGTTAGTGCAATGATTTTATTGATATTAATTATTTGGGAAAGTATGTGGGCCATGAGGTGGGAAAAGAGCTCGAAAGAGTAGAATGCTTACACCATTAAGATGGGGGCCTACTTAGGGCATGGTCCTGCAAAGGGTGCTTGAAAGTCTTAAAATATGTGGAGCACCAGGCTCTGGGGAAGTTGGAAGACATACTGTCATGGTCATCAGATCATGATCAATGAGGCCATATCTGTTTAACATAGGTCCTCCCTGAAATGGGTCCCTATGTGCAGATTGCAGTAATGTACTTATATTCATATTCAAGTGTAGGACCACTGATTGAATATATTGATAGTTGGTGGTTAGTGGTTGCTCAAGCTATGCCACGGTATGTTATCGTTCAAGCCCATCTTGTGGCTAGACAGGCGATAGAGCCACCGTTGTTCTTTACTGAGTAGTTTCTCTTGAATATTCGACATGTTGGGGTTGATGCTTTCAATCACGACCCACCTCATGTCGTTGGTGGTATGGCCCATTTCCAGGAAGTGATTGGTCAATTTGGTGGTGTTCTTTTTACAACGGATAGTGCTCCGATTTCACAAATGCGTGTCTTGATTTTCCTGCTGGTCATGCCTATGTATGTGAGGTTGCATGGGCACGTGATCCGGTAGATTACATGTGTGGTGTTGTAATTGGTGTGGTGCGCAACTCCCACAATTTCCCAGGTTCGAGGGTCAGGGTTTTGTGGTACTAGTCAAGTGGCACACACTGCAGTCCCCGCATGCAAAATTGCCAGTGATCTTGGGAAGGCCCCATGCGTTGGTAATGGTGTTGAGAGCAATTTGCATGGGTTTAGGTCTAGTAGAGACAATTGCATCCTTTATGGATTTGGCTTTTCTGTGCGAGATGAGGGGTGGGTCCCATTGTAGGCTTCCAGTCCCTATTATTTTCCAATGTTTCTTGATTATTTTGGATACTTGGTTTGAGACCGTGTTGAAGGTAGTTACACAGGTCAGAGGTATGGGTTTTTGTTCTAAAGGGCATGTGTCAATTAGTCTCTCGTGATTTTGTTTTTTCGCACGTTTTTGAGCTTTATTTGTGATCCTTTTTGGGTAGCCGCTGTGGCTGAGCTTGGCACTAAGGTCTTTTGCCTGTTCCTTGTAGTCTGCGGTCTCGCTGCAGTTGCGCCTTAATCTGAAGTATTGACCGTAAGGCAGGTTTTCTCTCAGTGGTCTGGGGTGGAAGCTGGAGAAATGGAGCAGAGAGTTACGGGCAGTGGGTTTATAGTGGGTTTTGCTTTTTAGAGAGCCTCCAGCTGCCTCGATGTCGAGGTCCAGAAAGGTGGTTTTGTGAGTATCATAACTGTAAGTGAATTTTAGGTTCTGGTCACAGGTGTTGAGCCATTGGCAGAAGTTGGGTATAGACTCGATGTTGCCTTCCCATATTAGAAGAATGTCATATATATATCTTTTATAGAATTTTATTTCTGGGAATTTAGGCACATTGTTGGTAAAAATATGCTCAGTTTCGAAATGGTGGACATAAAGCCCTGCTATGCTGGGAGCGAAAACGTACCGTATGTTTGCAAATATAGTTTGTTTTCGAATTCGAAAAAGTTTTCTTTCAGTGCCAGTTTAGCACAGTCCCAAATGAATTTGGTTGAAGTTTGGTAAGGCCAAACTGTGTAGGTAACTGCTGTCTCCAGCACTTTTAGAGTGTCATCTCACGCTACTGCGATCACTTTCTCCAACCCATGGTCAAATCCACAAACACCTATCTACAAGATACAAAAGACCTACTCAGACTCCTGGACGGATTCAACTACAATCCTGACACATCTCTCCTGGTCAGTTTGGATGTTGAAAGCCTATACACCAGTTTGCCCCAAGACGACTCTTAACCTGTTTTAAAGAAAACTGAGCTAAATTACTTCTAAGAGCTGCCAAGTAGTACACTAAAGTGAAAGAAGTCAGAGTGAGATTAATGATTTGTCCAGGGGAACATTGCAAGGTCAAAGATATAGCATAAATGAATGTTTGTGAGCAAAACTTGTGTAAAACAAACAGTATGGATTAAAAGAAAAACTCTTGTTGTTATGTATAGTTCAAATTGAAATGTAAGGTAGCATACCATTAGATTTACAGATAAATATCAATAGTCTTCTTTGATTTAGGTTTAAAAAACGATTTCAGAGAAAGCCCCACACTTCTGAAGAAACAATCCAGGAAAGTACCATCACAGTGAAGAGGCAATTCATATATCTGTCCTAATCGTTTTCCCATTGAGACAGATCTGTGAAATACAGCTCATCTTTAAAACAAGATTTTATGCTCTGACATTTTCTTTAGGTCTAACTGCAGACAGATCTGTGTGTTGGCTGAACTATTGCTTCCAATACATAATATGCATAAAGTGGATTTGAGCCAGTCCTTTGCTCATGATTGGATGATGTTGATGTCTACATCAGGTGCTTACTCTTGATTGGATGTATTTCCTGCCTTTTTTCATACTTGTTGTGATGAGCATTTCAGTCTTTCAGTATTCTAACTGGATGAAATGTATCCTTACACTACAGACATGAGGGGACTCTCTTTAGGTGTAGTATTAGACAAACATGTTGGAGTTTACCAAAACTACACATATAGCATACTTTTAGGGTGTTTCGGCTAGTCTTTATACATTGGTCTGTTTTTGTCATTCATATTTATCTTACTTCTTCTGTGGCATTTAGCATGGGGCAGTGGGTCCGTCCACTTGTGACACTGGTTAGCGTCACTGTTAGTGACAACATTCGATCTGTCGCAATAGGTTTCCTTAATGGCCCTACTAATATCACTGATGAACTCTTTTAGCATTTCAACTACCTCTTACACGGATGAAACTCAATTGATGTTGTCCTTGAACAAAAACTCATTTGGGTCAGAACACAATTTAAAAAAAAAAAGTACTGACATTATTTGCTGGATGGAAAGCAATAATTTGAAATGCAACAGAGACAAAACAGAAACAGTCTTGTTTGCGATGCACGATTTGCATACCCAATAATGTGGTGGCTTGAGTGTGTGCCACACCTTCTTTTGAGGTGGTCAGAAATTTAGGAGTAACATTTGACAGTGTGTTGCCTTTTCGACTCCAAGTCTTGTCAGTTGCGGGCACTTGTTATTCCTTGATTAAATCACTAATAAAAACCTTTAGTTTCCTCCCTTTGGCCACAAGGTAAGCGGTAGCCTTTTCATTTTTAACTGCAAAGTTGGAATACTGTAATAACCTTTATCTAGGCATCTCTAAGCAATTGCTTCACAGGCTCCAGGTTGTCCAGGATTTGGCCAGTAGATGTGTGCTCAGACTTCCCAGACATGGCTCTGCTTCTCAAGTTCTCAGAGAGTTTTATAAGGGGATTTTTTAACTCTGGTTCTGGTTTTTAGGGCCTTTCATGCTACTGGTCCCAAATATTTATTCCATCACTTTTGTCGCTACAGGACACAGAAGACCCTTAGATCCTCAAATTCTAATCTGTTAAAATCTCCTACCTTCAGGCTAAAATCTATCGGAGGCAAATCTTTTGCTGCCTTGGGTTCCAAGGCTTGGAACCAACTTAATGGTTCTCTTCGACTGATGTCTAATGAAGTCAGTTTTAAGAAGAGCCTGAAAATTTTGGGGCATATTACCAAGATTTAGTGATAATTACGGTTGGCCTTTGTAGGTAATAGGAGATAGCGATGTTAGCAACTGTTTACAGTCGCTAACATCTTGGCACGCCCACTTTGCATGTAATTAGCGATAAATATCGCTGACATGCAAAGTGGGCCCCAAGATGATCGCTATCTCCTACTAGCTGTCGCTAACTGGTGTTAGCGACAGCTAGGTAATAGGGCGATGAAATTATCGCCGCTTTAGCGGGAAAAATTCCCGCTAAAGCGGCGACAAGGCCCTTGGTAATATGCCCCTTTGTTTTTAACTACTGCCTGGGGCCCACTAATAAAGTAACCTTTTGGGAACCCAAGGACAGTATTTTAAAACCTCACGCACAATAGCATGGGAAATTCTGACTTTGCCGCAGGAAAAGGGAGGTCTAGCTGCCCCAGACTTCACATTATATGCTTACAGTACACAGGCGCAATTTCTACACTTCCGGGCCCACCCCATACCATATCAGCCACACGTAGCTATAGAAATAGATCACGCTGCTCCTCTGCCAATATTGACAGCACTATATAAGCCCTACAAGTGCCCATGTGGAGAATAAGACTCAGTACAGGCTTTAAGATGGGCATGGGACGGAATTCGTAAAAGGGCACATCTAGACATACTATACGCCCCATCCATACCCCTCTTCAATAACCCATTCTTTCCCCCCTTGACTGACAAGAAATCTCAGGCAAGCGCTACAGCCCATAAATTGGCAATGGGGTGGGATCTCTTCCAAAATGATTTGTTCCTCACTCTTGACCAAAGGTGCTCCCTTCAGAGCGGACTGCATTTGATAGGCTGCTATACTACCAACTTAGGGCGTCCTGTAGGAGCAGGTTCCCTACATTCCCCACACCTCCGCCAACCTTCCCGGCACTCGAGAATCTGCTGGCAATAGAAACAGGACGAAAACTCATATCTCGCATATATAGACACGCAACAAACCTCCCCGATAATAATTCACCCCTCCTGCAGAGCCTGGGATCAGGGCCTAGATGAGTCCCTCACTGACGAACAATGGAGGCTGAGTTGTCAACAGCTCGAGAGACTATTGCCTAATTATCGCCTTTGGCTCATAAACTTTAAGTATTTACAACGTCTCTACCGTACTCCCACACCGTTGCATAGAATGGGACTGAGAGCTGATGGCTGTTGCTGGAAATGTGGCTCTCCGCTCGCTTCATTTATACATCTGGCTTGGAGCTGCAGGCCCATACCTAATTTCTGGCTGGAAATTCACCAACACATCAAAAGCATAACTGGCTTAGCCATCCCCATCACTCCCCTAACATCCTTGCTTGGAGTGCTGGAGACAGTGTCCCCAAATGCACGTAAACTACCTGCAATGCTACTTCTGATGGCCAAATGGCCGGTAGTACTACACTGGGGGACAGCAAGACCACTGGGTCACACAAGTTACCTACTACAACAACCAGCTCACCGCCTACTGGGATCTCCAACCAACAAAATCCTGTCCCAAATATATCTGGGAACCGTTTATAACCTGGTTACGCACTAGGGATGTTGAAGGGTAATGTATTGCTAGTATGATTTGTGTTCCTGCTGGGGCACCTCTTGCAATGTTATTGTGGTGTTGGAAATTGGGCAGGTGGTATCAATGTGCCTCTTGTTGGACTTATGTATTATGGTGTAAAATACTACTGATTGCATACTATGGACTCCAAACGCAGGAGTGAAAATATGTGTCATGGATATGTTGTATCCACCTATACCAGCCGAGCACTGCAATGTCTGTTTTTCGCTTGTTGTTTTATTATGAACATGAAAATAAATCATGTAATCATGTCTTAAAAAACGATCTGTGGTGGTATAGATTATTGGCATGGAGGTCTGCCAGGAGCGGCTGGATCCCCTATGTGCATGTTTCCATATACCTTTCTTTAAGTATTACCTGTTGAAATGCTGTCAGTTGTTCTATACACTTATTACCCAAGTCTCGGCTGGGTCTACAGGTAACCTCCTGTAGTCGAATCCTGGTATTTACTTGTGGCACAGGCATAACTTTTACCATATGTGGCACCGCTACATGTAAAACACAAATATACAACCATTTAATTTAAATGAGAAAATTTAAAGTGCAGAAAAAGGTTCCTCAAAAATGCTCATAATATGGAATATTCTTCTGCACTTTATAAATCTCTCACTTTAACAAATAGCTTTATATTTAAGTTATTAATATGACACCAGCCTTTTGTTTAAATGGGAGACATGTATAGTGCAAACACATGCTTAAGACTTAATGTTTCATAGAAATATTTAGCATTTCTCCCATTTGAAAAAATGACTGCTTTGCAATTATAAATATGGCACAGTGTCTAATGGCATTGGGAGCAAGAGCACAGCTGTTTGCAAATGCAACAGTTTGAAATTGGAGAAATTAAAAGGAGAAGTTAACTTAATCATTAAGGTAGCTTCGTTATAATGTTCTCCCATTTAAAAGCATTCATTCCAAAACATCATTTTGTTCTCACCACCAATATTGAGTTGACAAGGACTTTTATTTAAGAGTTAAATACCTCAGTGCTTCAGTTATTCACCTCTGTGCCCCACCCTGGATCATACAGCTGACTGGAGCACTACTCATTATCAGGCTCCACCATCTGCAGCCAGATGATAATAATGTAAAATAAACACAGAATTTCCTTAACTTTAAAAGCAAAATTTGAGTAACCCTGTGCATATTTAAAACTGAACTTAAGGCTGCATGCTACTCTGAAGGTCTCTGCAAATTACTGGAGATCGCCATCGACCTGTTGGAGGCACCTGGACTGGAGTGACAGTGCCACTCTGATGCTGCAACAAGGAGACATGGACATGAACTGGAATAAAGCCACGAGAGTTAAGTGGAATGATACAGGATAGGGTCACATTGAGGCTAGTAAATGGTTATGCTGACAATAGGATAAAGCTCTCTTGCACTATAGATGGGGAAACACAAACATAGAAACTAGGACAGATTCACACTCAACCACGGCCCGTGGAGGGAATTCGTAAAACGATTTTCGTAGCTCACCCTGCATCACATTTTGCGATGCAAGGCGCGCTACGAAATTCGTTTATTTATTAAATTGTTTACTTACCTTCAATTATCCATACTCCGGTTTTTAGCACCCCCACCCCGCCTCTCTGCCCCACCGAAACTCCCTCCAGGGGCCGCGGCTGTTCACACTGATAGATGTTAGACCCACACTGATATTGATATGCAGACCTCAGTCTCTGACACTGTCACAGTAGCACATCGCCACTGGAATGCACGCCATAGTTCACTTCCCATTAACTTCCCTCACACACAGTGGTACATGTATAGTAGAATCAACCCTCCTCCAGGACCCCCACAACTGTCACAGAAAAACTCACAACTAGGAGATGTCACTGTGCTAACCTATATTGTCTTAAGTGACAAAAGACAAAGACACAAGGAAATTGTTTTCTCAACTCACAAATATTTCATCTCTGAGCACACGTCTCGCTGACTTCACCCATTGGGATGTTCAGGGTCACAATAACTGAGTTTACATTGGTGTTGCCCAGTGGCAACAACAATGGCAGATGACTTCACTATGATAACCCAAGGCAGCAAACAGTGTCAGTTGGTTCTGCTTGTAGCAGATGATGTTCTATGCACTCAGATTTGTGTTAAGTGATAAATCCAGAAGGCTTAGAACTCCATGTAATTTTGTAAACGTAGGATAGCTAATCAAAATGTATTGCTATTAGTAGCTTAAAACATGATTTCACTGTCCCTTTCCCCCCGACTCCCTAAACCTCCACAAAGAATCCTGATTTGCCCTCCCATGGTGTTTCTAGGCTTATAAAGCATTTCCCAATCTGGCCACACCCTGCCCGTCTGCCACACTGACCTACACGCTTCATGGCTTCGACCTCTCATTGTCCCAGCTACTCTCTGTAGCATTGCATGCTATGCATGGAAGAGTTCAGTCATCAACATTGTCATTTCCAGCTCTAGCATATTACACCCAGGGATTGCCAAGAGGAGGAAATAGTATTGGGGTGGTGGACCAACAAGGCATTCCATAGTTGGAGAAAATCAGTTAACCTGGCTTGTACATATAGGCTTGAATTGTCAAATTGCCCCCAAAGGCGCATGTGTAAAACAAAATTACACAGTCTTATTTAAAAGAATTGCCTAACAAAAGATACCACGTATGATTGCCAGGATAGAGGGTAGGTCTTGTTATTGGTCAGGCATTCCTACTCAATATAAATTCCTAATGAATGAGGCATGGGGGCTTATTTGTAGTTTGTTGGATGGGCTACTCCATCAAAACATGACAGATATCTCATTTGTCATATTACAAGTACCATAGACTATAAAACACTTGTAATAACCATGTTTGTGACAGAATGACCCATCCACCAAACTCTAAATAAGCCTCTTAGCCACATTGGTTGATACGTGCACTGTGTGAAGTCAGCAGCAAACTCTGTAATGAGATAAATGCACATATGTGTTTAAGAGGAAGGAACATAGTTTGTTAAGTAGCAACTGGCAAAGATTGTGAGGAAAATGTTCCCAGCACATCTAGCCTCTCATAATCACTCAAGAGTTACTTTGTAGTCCATTTGACCCATTGCTACCCTTCCTTGCAACCTTTATCCCTTCTTCAATCCAATCCAGTTGAGGCATGTGGCCCTTCTTGGACATAACCAGCATAAATCTGTTGCAATTTTTTGTACCGGTCATTTGATGACCACTGAGCCCAAGATGGCTCAGGAGAAGGAGTAGCCAATCTGCAGTATTTGATGACAACTGTCTGTCTTCCATGGGCACTCCTACCCCTATTACTGCCACATCATCGTAGTCCTGACTGCTTCATCACCAAAGCGTTCCACTGGGTATACAACCTTTACAACGCAACTTTTACAACGACCTACCATTACCACGCATTTTTTACAACGCAGGATCCATTACAACGCATACCATTACAACGCATGTATTTACAACGCAGGTACCTTTACAACGCATACCATTACAACGTAAGTATTGGTAAGTATATCATTTTATTAAAAATATTATAAGTTTGGGTTTTTGGGTAAAGGGGTATTTTTAGGGTTCAGGGTCAGTTTTCAGTTTTTGGGTAAAGGGGTATTTTTAGGGTTCAGGGTCAGTTTTCAGTTTTTGGGTAAAGGGGTATTTTTAGGGTTCAGGGTCAGTTTTCAGTTTTTGGGTAAAGGGGTATTTTTAGGGTTCAGGGTCAGTTTTCAGTTTTTGGGTAAAAGGGTATTTTTAGGGTTCAGGGTCAGTTTTCAGTTTTTGGGTAAAGGGGTATTTTTAGGGTTCAGGGTCAGTTTTCAGTTTTTGGGTAAAAGGGTATTTTTAGGGTTCAGGGTCAGTTTTCAGTTTTTGGGTAAAGGGGTATTTTTAGGGTTCAGGGTCAGTTTTCAGTTTTTGGGTAAAGGGGTATTTTTAGGGTTCAGGGTCAGTTTTCAGTTTTTGGGTAAAGGGGTATTTTTAGGGTTCAGGGTCAGTTTTCAGTTTTTGGGTAAAGGGGTATTTTTAGGGTTCAGGGTTAGTTTTGGGTTTTTGGGGTACAGGGGTATTTTTAGGGTTCAGGGTCAGTTTTGGGTTTTTGGGTAAAGGGGTATTTTTAGGGTTTAGGGTCAGTTTTGGGTTTTTGGGTAAAGGGGTATTTTTAGGGTTCAGGGTCAGTTTTGGGTTTTTGGGTAAAGGGGTATTTTTAGGGTTTAGGGTCAGTTTTGGGTTCTTGGGTAAAGGGGTATTTTTAGGGTTCAGGGTCAGTTTTGGGTTTTTGGGTAAAGGGGTACAGGGTAAAAAGTAAATATAATTAAATTTAAATTACATTAAATTAAATTGATTAAATTAAATTAAATTAAATTAATTAAATTAAATTAAATTAAATTAATTAAATTAAATTAAATTACATTATATTAATTTTAATTAAATTACATTTTAAAAAATATTATATACTTACCAATACTTACGTTGTAATGGTATGCGTTGTAAAGGTACATGCCTTGTAAATACATGCGTTGTAATGGTATGCGTTGTAATGGATCCTGTGTTGTAAAAAATGCGTGGTAATGGTAGGCGTGGTAAAAGTATGCGTTGTAACGTCATACATCCGTTCCACTGTTCTGAGCCAGAGCTTCTTTGAAAAGCATCAGCTGGTGCCTCTTCAGTCCTCAGAGCTTGATGTCATAGTTAACTCCACCTGCACTGTGAATGACTGCACTGGTGCAAGAGAAGGTGGCCACCACCATCCTCTCCCCTCTGTTGGCTAGGTGTTAAAGTCCAGAGATGTTTGGCTTTTCAGATATGATGAGGTCAAACTATGCTGGCCATAACAGCTCGAGCTGGCATTCTAGACTATTCTGTCAGTAAAATTAAGACCAAGGAGGAAATTCACTATGAGGCTGATGTGGTCCCGCTAGATCCCATGTGATGCATGGTTGCCTAATCTGTGCTGGTACAAATTTATGGTGTTTAAGGATCATCACCAAATTAGCCATATTTAGAAGCAAAATCATGGAACACCTTACAAGTCAAGAAAGCATGGCTTGTAAAATGACAGTCCCGGCTGGGAGCAGAAGTGATATTGTCTATCAATCACTCAATCAGTTGATCTTGTAGAGGTGGCTTGTCACACGGGGGAGGGGGGGGGATCTCCAGGTGGTGGTGGGCAGTACGAGCCTCTGTCAAATGGCGATGGAAGTCGAAAAGTCAGGCCTTGAGCTGCTTCCTGAAGCTCTTCAGAGTGGGAGAGGTGCACATGTATATAGGGAGATTGTTCCAGGCTCTGGCAGCGGGGTAGGAGAAAGAGAGGCTTCCTCAGGGGATGCGGCAGATGTGGGATTCAGTAGACTAGTTACAGGCTGCATTGCCTTTGGGCACAGAATAGGGTTCGGACAGAACTAGTTCCATGCCAGGGATACACGGATTTCTTTGCTTCCTTTGGCCTGGATCCTGAGAGGCAGACATTTTAGGCACATTGGTTTCTCATTGTAAAGTCGGCTGTGCTAACAAGTAAAGGGAAAAGATAGTCGCTATCTGATCTGCAGTGTGCCCGAGCGGTATGTATAGCGGCACATCATCAGCACAAGAATGGTTCTGACCTCAATGTCTCGGCCGATCACAGAGCCGTCTTTTGTAGTCGTTCAAGAGGACTAGTGGCCCTTGGGTCGCGGCTGTTCCTTCAGATTTCTCTTTGTGTTCTTCAATAGTGTGCTATTTTTCTTTGTGTGACAGACGCGTTCTAAATACTTGCCAGGTAATTGTAAGAGCCATACTGTGGCTGAACCTGATTCTATTTGTGTCCACTCACGACTTGGCCTTAATGAATGGCTTTCCTGTCCTTTGCCATCGGCTGCTCTGATTGGTTTTCTTTTTCTCCGTGTTAAATCTCGGGTCTCAGTGGTGTTCTGCGATATCGACTTCCTGGTCTTTCGGACTATTATTTAGTGTAAGGTTGTGGGCTATTGACGTTTTCTATCGATAATGCAGTGCACATCTCTGTTTTAATATTCACATGTGATCTAGATGCGAATTGTTTCGACGAAGCGGTCGAGCCTTTCTTTGCTTATTGACTAACCATACATTTTATCGTTAAAACAATAAAAAAATACAAATAAAAAAATACACAGAAAGAGCACAGCAGAGAGAGAGAGAGTCCCTAGGGACGATTTATTATCTCTGTTGCTGACACATCCACATGACATGAACAGATGCACGAACAAACCGTAACCAACAGCGAACAGGCCATTTCCTTCGGAATAGGTGCCAGCCATTTTCTGTGACTACTGCGATCGTGTTCCCTTTTACAAATGATTTATTTTAATGTGTGTATTGATAGCAATGAAATGTGTACCAAAGATGCATTGCTTTTGATGCACCGTAGCAGTATTTGAGGGTGTTCAAATTATGTCAATTCGCTAGAATGGCAATAAAAGATGCCTCTGTCCTGAAGCATTCTTTGCATGTAGTATTTATTTTTCCTAAATTCGATGGTATTCTTCTGAATAGTGACAGTTGTAGATTGTGGATTTGGCTGGTTTTTTTTTAGGTATTTATGTCGACTTTCAGCACGCCCTTCTGGAACTTAAATAGATCTGCTTCGACTATCTGTAAAATAATTGTAATATTAATATTAATAATAACAACAGTAAAAACAATGGCATGTGTGCTATTTCCAAGCGCTGCTAATAATTGGTGCTGCTATTACCGAATGTAGGGGCATATTAGCAAGAACTTCGTTAAAATTATTGCCGTTTTAGCGGCAGGAAACTGCCGCTAAAACGGCGATAATGGGCTTGCTAATATGCTTTATAGAATTCCAATAGAAGCCCAGGTTAGCTGTGCAGGACATCTAACCTGGGCTTCTATTGGAATTCTATAGCGCATATTAGCAAACCGTTTATCGCCGCTTTAAAGCAGCGATAATTTTAACGAGGTTCTTGCTAATATGCCCTTGTAATTATTGACACTGAAAGGATGGAAGCATGAGCCCACCTTACTTAGTGTGACCAACTGGCATGGGTGATAATTCAGGATGGTGAGTGTAAAAATTCAGGACAAAGGGTCAACATTCAGGACAAAAATTCAGGACAGGAGGTCAAAATTCAGGACAAAACTTTTGGACAAAAGGTACGTTTTACGGTCACGTCAGAGGAGGTCGCGCAATAGTATAAAAGTAAGTAAATAGACAACCATTTAAGTACAAGTCAAAATAAGTTTATATTAGGTTGAGACAATCGTGCACTTCATGGTTTTTCAGTATACCCGCAGCTTGCTAATTTAGACAATTCAAAACTTGCATCTTGCTCCAGTAGGTATTAGACACCAGAAAATGGTGAACCATACCTGAATTCAAGTGGGGCCGCTTTTATTGTTGATTGAAAACTACTGGATATGCAAGGAACTTTGCAGTCCCCCCCCCTTCCAGCCTCTCAGGGAAACACTTGATGCCCGGTCCAATCAGTCAAGCCTTGCTACCACCCTCCAATGGTGCCCCTCATCTTCACATAGACCGTCTCTCATGTGTATTTAATTTCTTTTATAGTGCTACTCATCCCATCTATGTAGGGCAGGGTGTCGGAGTATGTTACATCACATGCCAGCGCTGGGACGCCCTAGGGTAGCTATGCGCTTTAGAAATCCCTACTCAAACTCAAACTCAAACTCACGCACATCATATAGAGACAATGACTCATATAAACGTGAAAGTCAATGTATAGGAAATGTTACTTAAGATAAAGGGTGCTACAAGGTGTAATCATTCTTTTATCTATCATTCAGTCTTCACCGTTCATTCTGTCCTCCCATCTGTGTGCCCATCTATATCCAAACATATTCAACCATTTGCAAACCTATCCACCATATATCCTTCCATCCATCATTTCACTCATCCATCCCTCCATCCACCCTTTCACTCATCCATCCATTATTCATCCATCCACCCTTTCACCCCGTCCATCCATACACTCATCCTTCCACTCTTCCACCCATCTATCTATTTACTCATTCATCCAGCCATTTACCCTTTCACCCATCCAGGCATCCTTTCACCTACTCATCCACCCACTCAGTCACTTATCCTTCCCCCCATTCACCATTTCAGTCATTCATCCTCAATTTCTCTCTCCATCCCCTTTTCACGTATCCATCCATCCATCCTTCCACCAACCCACCCATCTACTCATCCATTCATGAATCCATCCATTGACCCAATTACTCAACCATCCTTTCACTCATCCATCCATTCGTTCTCTCGTCCATCTACCCTTTCACTTTTTCACTCATCTATCCATCCTTTTGTGCATATACCCTCTTTCACTCACTCATCAATCCTTACATCCACCCTTTCACTCATCCATTCATTCACCCTTTCACTTATAAATTAATCAATCCATTCACCCTTTCATTCATCCATTCATCCTTTCAGTAATCCACCCAGCCATTCACACATTCCTTCACTTATTTACTCACCCACCTTTTCACATTATGAGCTGAGCCTTTGTCTGCAGAGTCGTACACAGAAGAGGCCCATCAAGAACTTCACCTCGCTGTAGTTCCTAAAGCAAGGGGTGGGGTGCGGTCGGGAGAGTTCACTATGCCCCTGCACATAGGTAATCTGAAAACTTAGAAGTCATGAGTCATGCATGATGCTCAGTGCCAGGACGCGAGGTGACGGTGACATGGTGTTGTTTCCAGGGCCTAAAGTGGGGTACAAAAACTGGGGGGTCTCTTCAAAGGGGGTGTTCAATGTAATTAAGGGTGTGGTTTAAAACACCTAGGCTAAAAATCTGTGCTTAGTATAGTGTTTCGCGCGACTGGTATTATGTTGTTTCTGTCATTGCATCCAGATATATAGTGCATTGCACCTACAACATGCCAGGAATATTGGCTTTGTCAATGGTTGTTAGTTGCTTAAAATGAAAAAGAGGCAAGCATGGCTGTTGAATATAATATTGAAAACGCGTCAGTTCTAAAATGATGCAACACTAAAAGAACTATGTAACTCGTTATTTTAAACTTGCTTTACAGGCTTCTTTATATAAACTGTTTTCTCACATTGCAGCATGGGCGTTTTACCATTCATCCATCAGAATGCCCTGCTGTACACTGAGGCAGGAGGAGGCTCATGACTCATATTACCGTCCTTAGCAGGATGATAGGCTGAGTCAGCTTTGCTGGGGTTCGGACTTGTGACCTTCAGATCATTTCAAGTGCCAGCAGTGAGCATGGAACTCCTTGAGCCATCTTGCATTCTCTAAGGCTGAACAAATAGAGCAGGGCACCATCTGGACCCCTCTGAAGACGCTAGTGGCTGGCAGCTATCCTCCAGCATCTTGGGATGGTATCAATGAAGTCGCCCGTTTAAGTTGAGAGCACTCGTTGCTAATTAAAATGTACCGTTCTACTCGTGATCTGGAGTCAGTAACGACGATACTTGAGTGAGTTACAACCGCTCCATACTCAAAAGGGACACGTTTAGAAAGAGGAACCAATTCCCACATGGCTGTGCCAAATGTCCATTAAGTGGGGAGTTTTCCACCCCCTCCCACGGGTCACCGCACTATACTAGTAACATTCTGTGTAGAATAGGAACCATTTAAATGAATTTAGTAATTCTAACTTTGTGCGACAAAATACGTGTTTTTCCAGGCCGAGCTGAGATTTTATCTGCTTATAGAGCAAAACAGGCGAAAACTCGTCCATTGGAATAAATCCCCCACCAATTTGAATATTTCAGAATTTTCGGGAAATCCTTAGAGGAGCCCAGACTGCCCCATTGTCATTTTGTATGTGGCAATTAGCCGGAATAGAGAATGACAATGGGCGGGATGGGGATGCACTTGAGCTCTGGGAGGAGTGCGAGGCGCCAGCATCAAGGGGTTAAGGCCTCTCACAGGGGAGCAGTGCTGCTCCGTGAAAAGGCTAAAATTACGGACAAAAGGCGTCCGTAAAAAGGATCCTCACGGACAACGGACGTGAGGTCCCAATTACGGACGGTCCGTGAAATTTACGGACGGTTGGTCACCCTAACTTACTAGGGTTTGAAATTGTGACTTGCAGGTGAGCGCATTAATTGCAAGCGGTATAAGTAAGCAGGAGTTCCAGATATCAATGTGAGACCTTCTGTTGTTTTTTTCTCTAAAATTGTTTATTGCTAGTCAATGCAAGTAGATTTGGGGCTTTTTGCTGATGTGTAGTTTTTGACTCTCTTTTTTTCAAGGTATCTGTACATTTATTGGCACTTTAATACATTTGCTTCATTTTTTTAATCAGTGGTTGTTAGAAATGGGGGTCTCTAGTTGGAAGAAGTATGCACCTTTGTCCAAGTAGGGATCATTGCTTCTAGTCAGGGTAAGGGAGTTACATACTTCAGATAAACCCCACTCACCCCCTTGGCAGCTTAGCACGAGCAGACAGGCTTATTTATGCCAAAGGCAAATGTGTAAAGTATTTGTACCCAACAGGCAGTAACACAGTGAAAATACCACAAATGGACACCACACCAGTTTAGAAAAGTAAAATATCTAAACCAAACAAGACCAAAACGACAAAAATCTAACATACATGTATCAAGGTATGTTTTTTCAAACAGTTGCTTCAGAAATAGCACTTATAGAAACAAATAGCTCCACCGTTTCCTTTATGCCACAGGGAGGGAGGGCGTCATGTCCGGAGGTGTCAAATCCAGGACAAGGGAAGTTAGGCTGCATTGGTGGTGAGGCGTTTGTGAAGCCACCCTCGTCGGTTATCGGTGCTCCAATAACGGGATGCAGACACTAGTGCTGACTGTGTCAGTGCAAGTGCTGGCATCAGGAAGAACGATAACTGCAAACATCCACAGGCGCATACCCCTTGGTGTAGGTCTCGGCGTCAATGGCGGTATTGCTGATGGAGACAGAGTTGTTCTTCTTGCTTTGCCGCACCAACCACACAATTTTTAGGGCCCAGGAAGTCGAATTTGTGCCCTTTTCAATACTGGAGTCCACAGAGGAGTCCAGGTGCTGGTTAGCGGGTGCAGGTGAAGTCTTTGTGGCCCTGAGACTTCAGAACAGGAGGCAAGCACACACGCCCTTGGAGAGTCTTCTTCAAGCAGGCTCACTGTAAAGTTCCAGTGTTTGTTCTCTCAACTGCAGGCCAACCCAGCAAAGCAAACACAGCAAAGGGGCAGCACTCCTCCTTACAGCTCTACAGCTCTTCTCCTTGGCAGAGGTCTTTTTGAGTCCAGAAGTGATCTAATTCTCTGGGATTTAAGGTCCAATACCTATACTCCACCTTCTCTCTGTTCTCTTTGTGGCAAGGGACCCTGAGCCCAGTCCAAACCAGTTCTGATCTCTTTGGCCTAGCTTCACTACAGACAGTCCAGACCACATTGTGCAAAGGACACACAGCTTATTCAGGTGCTACTGAAATTCCTCCCACTACTCTAAATGAAGCCCAGGTCTATTCATCCTAATTATGAGTCACCCAGGAAAGGCAGGACACACTCCACCCTCTTTAGAACTGTCTAGAGTGAATGCACATCTCCAGATACTTAGATAAACACAAAGAATCCAACTAAAAAAATGGGAGGGGAGGGGGGGAGTGTTTTCAACGTGTGTTGAAGCACTCAGTGTTTTGAAAAATACCCCTCACACACCAAAAGGCCCCTTGGTGTCATGCTTCATCATCGGGGTCTTCGCACCCCTCTATCGGGATGCGGCGTGCTGCGACCTACGACTACGCGGGAGCACTAATAGTAAAGACTATGTGTGGTGTTGGTGTGTGGGGTGTTTTAGGTTAAGTGAGTGGTGGGATGTGGTGAAAAATTAAAAAATACCTGGCGCATGAGTTTGAGGAAAAATTTATTCTGAACTCTGGCTGGTATTATTAAAAGAAGTGCAGAATGAGGTCAGGGCTGTTATATTAGGAAACAGGGCCTCTGGTGTGCGTTGTCGACATGTTTCGGAGCCAAGCTCCTTCTTCAGGACGGGGGCACAACCTCCCCACCTTACTCACGTTTTTCTAAAATTAAAAAGTGTATTATACAGAAAAGTGACGAAAAAATAGGCTAAGTGTGCCTACAGCGGTCTGCTACAAGTACAATGACCTGCAGAAAGACAAAAAGGAGAAAACAACATTGGTTACCCTTGTAGCGGGTAGTTCAAGCAGGTGCAGTCACCTGGAACCTCACCATTATGCTTGTTTTAAAGCCTGTGGAAGGAAAAGGACTCACACAACATACAACATAGAACACACATGTACTGGTACTTAGAGTTATTGTTGGTCCTACTTTTGAAGCTTTCTTTTTTTGCCTCATGAGCATAGAGGACGTCTGGGGTGTTGCTATTGTTGCAATCTATTGGGAAGAATGATGCAAGATTTAATAACTCATTCTTACTCACTTTGGTTTTAGGACGATGGTCTTAATTGATCAGACTGTGGATTACTCACGATTACAGGACGCTATGGACACCGTCTACCCCCACACGCTGCTCCGCTGGTTCTGAATGGTAGACCAGTGGTCATGCTATTTATACCCTGTTTCTTAATGGTCGGAAGTAACTGTGTTTCCTAACATGGGTGTTCCGCTCCATGTTAATTGACAAATGCCCATGTTTGGAACGTCCGTTAATTAGCCTCGCGCATGTCTCTCCGTCATGTAATGACATGGCATAGACGTCTGGTGATTCTCCCCGTCGGCGCATGGTAACTGATCACTCGCGCATGCGCACGCCAGTGATAAATGGCGCATGCGCGATCGCTTTTGTCATTTCTGACAGACACTGATTATCGCGCATGCGCTTCTTGTATTACGGCGGTCCTTTCAGTACTGTCTGCGCTTTCAATGGGGCAATATCCTTCCTATTGAAGCCGGTTCGTAAAACTTCAGTTTCTTGGTCTCAGAAGTATCCCGATTGAGTACATTCAGACAATATGGTTGTGGTCGCGCTCTGTTTATCTGCTTAGTTATAATAGTCTTCAATTTCGGGGATATTTATTAATTGAAGTTCTATTTTTGACATATGTGAAAGACCGTTTCACCGGTCATTGGTCATTGGTCAATTGGGTCCACGGTACATCATCATTAAGCCCAATTATATGGGTTCCAAGCCTGAAAACCCATCTCTGTTCCTTCTGGAAGAGCCCGGCTTCAGAGGGTAGTTGCTCAATGATTGTCCAGTTTAGGTCATTTACGCAGTGTCCAGCCGTTAGGTAGTGAGTTGCCATTTTCGTTGTGCTCTTTTTACAGCGTACATTGCTCTTATGTTCGTTCATTCTTATTTTGACGGCCCTCGTTGTCATACCAACATACTCAAGGTTGCAGGGACATTTGATCAGATATACTACGTTTTTAGTATTGCAATTTGAAAACTTCCTTTGCTCCCAGGTGGTTCCATTACGGAAGAAGAGTTTTTTGCTTTTCTTGGTCAGGTGGCAGCTACTGCAGTTTCCACAGGGAAAATGGCCCTGGACGTCAACAGATGGTTGCATAACAGTTGTTTTTGATTTTGGTCTTGTGTGTACCAATATGTCTCTTAGGTTACGCCCTCTTCGGTGTGCAAACATAGGTTTTTCAAAGTTTAGGTTGCCACAGGTTAGTATCCTCCAGTGTTTATTCACAATTTTTGATACTTCGTTGGACATGGTGTTAAAAGTTGTCACACATATAGGTCTTTTATTCTCCTTTGCTTCTGTGGTTCGGTCCTCCAGTAGGGCCTCTCTGTTGTTATTCGTAGCTCTTTTTAGACCTTTTGCAATGATTCTCTTGGGGTACTCTCGTTGCTTTAGCTTCTCACTCAGGTCTTTCGCCTGTGATTTGAAATTGGACATATTTGTGCAGTTACGTCTCAGACGTAAAAATTGTCCATAAGGCAAGTTCTCACGCAAGTGCCTGGGGTGAAAGCTGTCGTATCTTAGCAGACAGTTTCTCGATGTTGGCTTGAAATGGGTAGTGGTTTTTAGACCCCCATCTTCTGCATAGATATTTAGATCAAGGAAAACTAATAGGTTGGATGACATTGTACTGGTGAATTTGAGGAAGGTATTTTGGTTGTTCAGCCATATTTGGAATTCCTCCGCGGAGTGTCGGTCACCTTCCCAGATGACTAGGACGTCATCTATGTACCTCCTCCAGCATTTTATGTTTGCTCTGTATGGATTTCGTTCATTGAGAATTTTAGTGGTCTCTAGGTGATGTACATAGAGCCCCGCCAGGCTCGGCGCAAAGGTGCTACCCATGCTGGTTCCATGGCACTGTTGGTAGATCGTGGTCTTGTATTGAAAGAAGTTTTTTTCTAGGGCCAGTGAGATGCACTCAAGAACCAGTCCTCGTGGTGTTTGGTACTTCCATTGTGTTGAGAACAAAACTTCTTCAATGATCATGAGTGTTTCGTCATGGGGAAGGCTTGTATAAAGACTTTCGACGTCCAGGCTAATTAAGAGTTGACTGCCCGGGTCGAAGGGTATGTCCTGTAGGAGTTGTAATACCGCTTTAGTGTCTTTGAGGTAGGTGTTAGTAGATTGTACTAGAGGGCGCAGGAAAGCGTCTGCGAATTTTGACAGTGGTTCTAGGATTGAACCGATCCCTGATACTATCGGTCTTCCAGGGGGATTGGTGAGGTTTTTATGAATTTTCGGGATGCTGTAAAAATACGGTATCCGCGGTTTTTTCTGCTCCAAAAATTCGCCCTCTTTCTTGCTCAACCAATCGTGTGCTAGGCCTTCTTCGATCATCCCTCCAATCTTAATTCTCAGGTTCTCTGTTGGATCCTGTTGTAGGATCTTGTAATTGCGTCTATCAGACAATAGTCTTAAACATTCACTGTCGTAGGCCTCGGCAGTTTGTAGGACGATGGCTCCGCCTTTGTCTGCTGGCTTTATTATGATATTAGTGTCCTCAGATAGCGATTTTAGGGCTTGTTGTTCCTCCTTTGTTGTGTTATGAAAAATTCTGGTAGACGACATATCCAGTTTGTTGACTTCTGTCATGATAGCTTTTTCATAGGCCAATAGCTCTAAGGGGACCAAGGGATCTGGTGGAGTGAAGGTAGATTTGGGTCTAAGGCCGGTATCGGTTCTCAGAACTGGTGATGGTCTTTCCATGAAGTAGGCTTGTAGTTTCAATTTGCGTATGAATTCCTGCATCTCAATGTTCATCTTGAAGATATCAGGTCTCTGTGTAGGAACAAAGCCTAGGCCTTTGTTTAACACCTGGGTTTGTAGACTCGTTAGTAGTGTTGGAGTGAGATTGACCACTAAGTCCCTCTCTGGTTGCTGGACGACGGTTGGTTGGGTAGGGATCCCGTCATGCTCCTGGTTTGTCGGGGGTTTCCTTGGTTCGGGTCCTCCCATGTGACGTTGTTTCCCTTCCGGTTTCTTCCCCGTGGTCCCGGGCGCGTGCCTAAAAAAGGCTGTGGGTCATAGAAAGCACCATCAAAATCCTGGTTCCATTGTGGATACCCCTGAGCATTAGCTGTTGGGCCAAACTGGAAAGGGGTGAACGGTGGGGGACCCATGTATTGTGGAAATTGAGGGTACCCTCTCCATCCCCGTTGTCTCGGGAACTGTTGTCTTTTTTGTCTCCAACCGCCTCGGTTTTGGCGGTACCTTTGGCCATTACCTGAGTTAGAGCCGGTTGAGCTGTCTGACCCATCACTGTCTATGTCGCTGTTTTGGTTCTTGTGCACATAATCAGCTTTTGTGTATGGATAGGCTCCTTCCGGTGTGAATTTATCTTTATCCTTTTTAAGTTTGCTGAACTTGCTTTGTTTCAGGGTGTATTCGAACTCCGTCATCTGTTGGTTAAGTTCATCAAGTTTTATTTTGAGGTCGGCAGGTGAGATGTAAGTGCTTAGTTGTACCTCAATTTTTTGAATTTCAATTTTTAATTCTTGTGTTATTCTGGCCGCTGTTTTTACAATGAGGACTAACCAGTCTCTGGTGCAGTGCCAGGAGATCAGGGACCACTCTTTTTTAAACTGGGCATCAGACTGGAATATAAACGGTTCAGTTTTGACGATCAGACCCGGTGGGCCCATTTTATTCCGGAGGTACTCTGTCATTAGTAGACCATGTAGTGCTGCTTTGATTTGGTTACGTCTTAGGTTTACTATTTCGTTCCAATCATTAATATTAGGACCTGTTTCTGGGTTGCTGAGGCCCTCAAATGGGTTGATGGCTGTGAGAATTCTGTCGATCTCGTCGACCCCAAACGTGAGGCCATGTTCATCCTCCATTGTAAAGACCGCTGATGTAAGTACCTAATGTGTGATACTATGTGTGTGAGTATGAGAGTAAGGCTCCCGCAGCTGTGCGCTGCCTGTACTGAGTCAAAAACAAAGAAGGGAGGTAGAGCGAAACGACTGGATTCTTGCTCCACTGGGATACTTAGATAAACACAAAGAATCCAACTAAAAAAATGGGAGGGGAGGGGGGGAGTGTTTTCAACGTGTGTTGAAGCACTCAGTGTTTTGAAAAATACCCCTCACACACCAAAAGGCCCCTTGGTGTCATGCTTCATCATCGGGGTCTTCGCACCCCTCTATCGGGATGCGGCGTGCTGCGACCTACGACTACGCGGGAGCACTAATAGTAAAGACTATGTGTGGTGTTGGTGTGTGGGGTGTTTTAGGTTAAGTGAGTGGTGGGATGTGGTGAAAAATTAAAAAATACCTGGCGCATGAGTTTGAGGAAAAATTTATTCTGAACTCTGGCTGGTATTATTAAAAGAAGTGCAGAATGAGGTCAGGGCTGTTATATTAGGAAACAGGGCCTCTGGTGTGCGTTGTCGACATGTTTCGGAGCCAAGCTCCTTCTTCAGGACGGGGGCACAACCTCCCCACCTTACTCACGTTTTTCTAAAATTAAAAAGTGTATTATACAGAAAAGTGACGAAAAAAAAAAAAAAAAAAAAAGGCTAAGTGTGCCTACAGCGGTCTGCTACAAGTACAACGACCTGCAGAAAGACAAAAAGGAGAAAACAACATTGGTTACCCTTGTAGCGGGTAGTTCAAGCAGGTGCAGTCACCTGGAACCTCACCATTATGCTTGTTTTAAAGCCTGTGGAAGGAAAAGGACTCACACAACATACAACATAGAACACACATGTACTGGTACTTAGAGTTATTGTTGGTCCTACTTTTGAAGCTTTCTTTTTTTGCCTCATGAGCATAGAGGACGTCTGGGGTGTTGCTATTGTTGCAATCTATTGGGAAGAATGATGCAAGATTTAATAACTCATTCTTACTCACTTTGGTTTTAGGACGATGGTCTTAATTGATCAGACTGTGGATTACTCACGATTACAGGACGCTATGGACACCGTCTACCCCCACACGCTGCTCCGCTGGTTCTGAATGGTAGACCAGTGGTCATGCTATTTATACCCTGTTTCTTAATGGTCGGAAGTAACTGTGTTTCCTAACATGGGTGTTCCGCTCCATGTTAATTGACAAATGCCCATGTTTGGAACGTCCGTTAATTAGCCTCGCGCATGTCTCTCCGTCATGTAATGACATGGCATAGACGTCTGGTGATTCTCCCCGTCGGCGCATGGTAACTGATCACTCGCGCATGCGCACGCCAGTGATAAATGGCGCATGCGCGATCGCTTTTGTCATTTCTGACAGACACTGATTATCGCGCATGCGCTTCTTGTATTACGGCGGTCCTTTCAGTACTGTCTGCGCTTTCAATGGGGCAATATCCTTCCTATTGAAGCCGGTTCGTAAAACTTCAGTTTCTTGGTCTCAGAAGTATCCCGATTGAGTACATTCAGACAATATGGTTGTGGTCGCGCTCTGTTTATCTGCTTAGTTATAATAGTCTTCAATTTCGGGGATATTTATTAATTGAAGTTCTATTTTTGACATATGTGAAAGACCGTTTCACCGGTCATTGGTCATTGGTCAATTGGGTCCACGGTACATCATCATTAAGCCCAATTATATGGGTTCCAAGCCTGAAAACCCATCTCTGTTCCTTCTGGAAGAGCCCGGCTTCAGAGGGTAGTTGCTCAATGATTGTCCAGTTTAGGTCATTTACGCAGTGTCCAGCCGTTAGGTAGTGAGTTGCCATTTTCGTTGTGCTCTTTTTACAGCGTACATTGCTCTTATGTTCGTTCATTCTTATTTTGACGGCCCTCGTTGTCATACCAACATACTCAAGGTTGCAGGGACATTTGATCAGATATACTACGTTTTTAGTATTGCAATTTGAAAACTTCCTTTGCTCCCAGGTGGTTCCATTACGGAAGAAGAGTTTTTTGCTTTTCTTGGTCAGGTGGCAGCTACTGCAGTTTCCACAGGGAAAATGGCCCTGGACGTCAACAGATGGTTGCATAACAGTTGTTTTTGATTTTGGTCTTGTGTGTACCAATATGTCTCTTAGGTTACGCCCTCTTCGGTGTGCAAACATAGGTTTTTCAAAGTTTAGGTTGCCACAGGTTAGTATCCTCCAGTGTTTATTCACATTTTTTGATACTTCGTTGGACATGGTGTTAAAAGTTGTCACACATATAGGTCTTTTATTCTCCTTTGCTTCTGTGGTTCGGTCCTCCAGTAGGGCCTCTCTGTTGTTATTCGTAGCTCTTTTTAGACCTTTTGCAATGATTCTCTTGGGGTACTCTCGTTGCTTTAGCTTCTCACTCAGGTCTTTCGCCTGTGATTTGAAATTGGACATATTTGTGCAGTTACGTCTCAGACGTAAAAATTGTCCATAAGGCAAGTTCTCACGCAAGTGCCTGGGGTGAAAGCTGTCGTATCTTAGCAGACAGTTTCTCGATGTTGGCTTGAAATGGGTAGTGGTTTTTAGACCCCCATCTTCTGCATAGATATTTAGATCAAGGAAAACTAATAGGTTGGATGACATTGTACTGGTGAATTTGAGGAAGGTATTTTGGTTGTTCAGCCATATTTGGAATTCCTCCGCGGAGTGTCGGTCACCTTCCCAGATGACTAGGACGTCATCTATGTACCTCCTCCAGCATTTTATGTTTGCTCTGTATGGATTTCGTTCATTGAGAATTTTAGTGGTCTCTAGGTGATGTACATAGAGCCCCGCCAGGCTCGGCGCAAAGGTGCTACCCATGCTGGTTCCATGGCACTGTTGGTAGATCGTGGTCTTGTATTGAAAGAAGTTTTTTTCTAGGGCCAGTGAGATGCACTCAAGAACCAGTCCTCGTGGTGTTTGGTACTTCCATTGTGTTGAGAACAAAACTTCTTCAATGATCATGAGTGTTTCGTCATGGGGAAGGCTTGTATAAAGACTTTCGACGTCCAGGCTAATTAAGAGTTGACTGCCCGGGTCGAAGGGTATGTCCTGTAGGAGTTGTAATACCGCTTTAGTGTCTTTGAGGTAGGTGTTAGTAGATTGTACTAGAGGGCGCAGGAAAGCGTCTGCGAATTTTGACAGTGGTTCTAGGATTGAACCGATCCCTGATACTATCGGTCTTCCAGGGGGATTGGTGAGGTTTTTATGAATTTTCGGGATGCTGTAAAAATACGGTATCCGCGGTTTTTTCTGCTCCAAAAATTCGCCCTCTTTCTTGCTCAACCAATCGTGTGCTAGGCCTTCTTCGATCATCCCTCCAATCTTAATTCTCAGGTTCTCTGTTGGATCCTGTTGTAGGATCTTGTAATTGCGTCTATCAGACAATAGTCTTAAACATTCACTGTCGTAGGCCTCGGCAGTTTGTAGGACGATGGCTCCGCCTTTGTCTGCTGGCTTTATTATGATATTAGTGTCCTCAGATAGCGATTTTAGGGCGATCCCTTGGTCCCCTTAGAGCTATTGGCCTATGAAAAAGCTATCATGACAGAAGTCAACAAACTGGATATGTCGTCTACCAGAATTTTTCATAACACAACAAAGGAGGAACAACAAGCCCTAAAATCGCTATCTGAGGACACTAATATCATAATAAAGCCAGCAGACAAAGGCGGAGCCATCGTCCTACAAACTGCCGAGGCCTACGACAGTGAATGTTTAAGACTATTGTCTGATAGACGCAATTACAAGATCCTACAACAGGATCCAACAGAGAACCTGAGAATTAAGATTGGAGGGATGATCGAAGAAGGCCTAGCACACGATTGGTTGAGCAAGAAAGAGGGCGAATTTTTGGAGCAGAAAAAACCGCGGATACCGTATTTTTACAGCATCCCGAAAATTCATAAAAACCTCACCAATCCCCCTGGAAGACCGATAGTATCAGGGATCGGTTCAATCCTAGAACCACTGTCAAAATTCGCAGACGCTTTCCTGCGCCCTCTAGTACAATCTACTAACACCTACCTCAAAGACACTAAAGCGGTATTACAACTCCTACAGGACATACCCTTCGACCCGGGCAGTCAACTCTTAATTAGCCTGGACGTCGAAAGTCTTTATACAAGCCTTCCCCATGACGAAACACTCATGATCATTGAAGAAGTTTTGTTCTCAACACAATGGAAGTACCAAACACCACGAGGACTGGTTCTTGAGTGCATCTCACTGGCCCTAGAAAAAAACTTCTTTCAATACAAGACCACGATCTACCAACAGTGCCATGGAACCAGCATGGGTAGCACCTTTGCGCCGAGCCTGGCGGGGCTCTATGTACATCACCTAGAGACCACTAAAATTCTCAATGAACGAAATCCATACAGAGCAAACATAAAATGCTGGAGGAGGTACATAGATGACGTCCTAGTCATCTGGGAAGGTGACCGACACTCCGCGGAGGAATTCCAAATATGGCTGAACAACCAAAATACCTTCCTCAAATTCACCAGTACAATGTCATCCAACCTATTAGTTTTCCTTGATCTAAATATCTATGCAGAAGATGGGGGTCTAAAAACCACTACCCATTTCAAGCCAACATCGAGAAACTGTCTGCTAAGATACGACAGCTTTCACCCCAGGCACTTGCGTGAGAACTTGCCTTATGGACAATTTTTACGTCTGAGACGTAACTGCACAAATATGTCCAATTTCAAATCACAGGCGAAAGACCTGAGTGAGAAGCTAAAGCAACGAGAGTACCCCAAGAGAATCATTGCAAAAGGTCTAAAAAGAGCTACGAATAACAACAGAGAGGCCCTACTGGAGGACCGAACCACAGAAGCAAAGGAGAATAAAAGACCTATATGTGTGACAACTTTTAACACCATGTCCAACGAAGTATCAAAAATTGTGAATAAACACTGGAGGATACTAACCTGTGGCAACCTAAACTTTGAAAAACCTATGTTTGCACACCGAAGAGGGCGTAACCTAAGAGACATATTGGTACACACAAGACCAAAATCAAAAACAACTGTTATGCAACCATCTGTTGACGTCCAGGGCCATTTTCCCTGTGGAAACTGCAGTAGCTGCCACCTGACCAAGAAAAGCAAAAAACTCTTCTTCCGTAATGGAACCACCTGGGAGCAAAGGAAGTTTTCAAATTGCAATACTAAAAACGTAGTATATCTGATCAAATGTCCCTGCAACCTTGAGTATGTTGGTATGACAACGAGGGCCGTCAAAATAAGAATGAACGAACATAAGAGCAATGTACGCTGTAAAAAGAGCACAACGAAAATGGCAACTCACTACCTAACGGCTGGACACTGCGTAAATGACCTAAACTGGACAATCATTGAGCAACTACCCTCTGAAGCCGGGCTCTTCCAGAAGGAACAGAGATGGGTTTTCAGGCTTGGAACCCATATAATTGGGCTTAATGATGATGTACCGTGGACCCAATTGACCAATGACCAATGACCGGTGAAACGGTCTTTCACATATGTCAAAAATAGAACTTCAATTAATAAATATCCCCGAAATTGAAGACTATTATAACTAAGCAGATAAACAGAGCGCGACCACAACCATATTGTCTGAATGTACTCAATCGGGATACTTCTGAGACCAAGAAACTGAAGTTTTACGAACCGGCTTCAATAGGAAGGATATTGCCCCATTGAAAGCGCAGACAGTACTGAAAGGACCGCCGTAATACAAGAAGCGCATGCGCGATAATCAGTGTCTGTCAGAAATGACAAAAGCGATCGCGCATGCGCCATTTATCACTGGCGTGCGCATGCGCGAGTGATCAGTTACCATGCGCCGACGGGGAGAATCACCAGACGTCTATGCCATGTCATTACATGACGGAGAGACATGCGCGAGGCTAATTAACGGACGTTCCAAACATGGGCATTTGTCAATTAACATGGAGCGGAACACCCATGTTAGGAAACACAGTTACTTCCGACCATTAAGAAACAGGGTATAAATAGCATGACCACTGGTCTACCATTCAGAACCAGCGGAGCAGCGTGTGGGGGTAGACGGTGTCCATAGCGTCCTGTAATCGTGAGTAATCCACAGTCTGATCAATTAAGACCATCGTCCTAAAACCAAAGTGAGTAAGAATGAGTTATTAAATCTTGCATCATTCTTCCCAATAGATTGCAACAATAGCAACACCCCAGACGTCCTCTATGCTCATGAGGCAAAAAAAGAAAGCTTCAAAAGTAGGACCAACAATAACTCTAAGTACCAGTACATGTGTGTTCTATGTTGTATGTTGTGTGAGTCCTTTTCCTTCCACAGGCTTTAAAACAAGCATAATGGTGAGGTTCCAGGTGACTGCACCTGCTTGAACTACCCGCTACAAGGGTAACCAATGTTGTTTTCTCCTTTTTGTCTTTCTGCAGGTCATTGTACTTGTAGCAGACCGCTGTAGGCACACTTAGCCTATTTTTTCGTCACTTTTCTGTATAATACACTTTTTAATTTTAGAAAAACGTGAGTAAGGTGGGGAGGTTGTGCCCCCGTCCTGAAGAAGGAGCTTGGCTCCGAAACATGTCGACAACGCACACCAGAGGCCCTGTTTCCTAATATAACAGCCCTGACCTCATTCTGCACTTCTTTTAATAATACCAGCCAGAGTTCAGAATAAATTTTTCCTCAAACTCATGCGCCAGGTATTTTTTAATTTTTCACCACATCCCACCACTCACTTAACCTAAAACACCCCACACACCAACACCACACATAGTCTTTACTATTAGTGCTCCCGCGTAGTCGTAGGTCGCAGCACGCCGCATCCCGATAGAGGGGTGCGAAGACCCCGATGATGAAGCATGACACCAAGGGGCCTTTTGGTGTGTGAGGGGTATTTTTCAAAACACTGAGTGCTTCAACACACGTTGAAAACACTCCCCCCCTCCCCTCCCATTTTTTTAGTTGGATTCTTTGTGTTTATCTAAGTATCCCAGTGGAGCAAGAATCCAGTCGTTTCGCTCTACCTCCCTTCTTTGTTTTTGACTCATCTCCAGATACTGTCAGTCCAAAACCAGACAGTCAATACTCAAACAGCAGAGGCAAACAGAATGGTTAAACTAGAAAATGGCTGTTTTCTCAAAGTAAAAACAATTGATGGACAGAATGCAGAACAAGTCATACATTAACCCCAGTGCAAAGATATGCGCCTAAATCCATCATTTTTTGTTCCCCATGCCATTTGAGTTTGAACCCAGCCATATGCAAATCAATCTTGACCCTGCTCCCAATAGGAACAGTCCAGCCCAAACTGCCAGGCCAGGTCTTCACTTGACTGGAAACAAGCATCCTAGGACCAGTTTCAGGGTTTCACTTGTCATCAGCCAGGATAGCTTGACTCCAGTGACATGGAGAGCACAGGCCCACGTCTGGGCATACCCGTCCCACTCGGCACAGGGTCAAGACTGATTTGTATATGGCCAGGTTTAAACTGGGTTGGCATGGTGAGCAGAAGAATGATGGATTTAACCCAAATCTCTTGACTGGGGGTAAATGTTTTGATTTGTCCTGCATTCTGTCCATCAATTGTGTGTCTTTTGTGTTCTTGTCTAAGTGCGCCTGGTATGCACAGACATGGGTCCCGGGCTCACTGTGCCACTGGATTCAAGCTATCCTGGCTGATGAGGGGTGAAAACCCGAAACCGGTCCTAGGATGCTTGTTTCCAGTCCAGGGAGGACCTGACTTGGCAGTTCAGGCTGGACTGTTCCCATGAGGCACAGGGTCAAGATGTGACCATTACAATCCAAACCTATCATGTCTGACAAGAAAAGGCCTGTAAAGGACAAGAAGAGTTGCCCATTAACGAAGTAGCAACACAATCAGTGACAAATAAAAATATTCCTCTCAATAGAGCCAAAACACTTTGCCCTGCACACTCACCCTCAAACAGTTTCAAATTATGGTTTATGGTCACATATCGAAAGCACTTATTTTTTAACCTATCGGCAACCCTCATCTTGGATGTTTGAGGGATTTCCCCTAACCAGAGTATTAAACTCCCTTCATTATTCTATAATATCTATTACGTTTTGTTGACTTAGGGAGCAACAATGAGGACATCAGCATGTCTGGGCACCCTGTGAAATGATGTACTCTTGCTAGTAAGTTTATGCCACTTCAAACAAGAATTGTGATTCTCACCCAGAAAACCAAATGAAAAGTTTGAGCGTTACTCCTTCTCTCTCTAGAAGTCACAGCTGCTCTGATCAGCGTCCACAATATGAAGAAAAAGACCAAAACAAAATTGCACGTGGTACTAGCTAGCGGGATGATTTATTGTTTTACACTCTTTGCCAATCGAACTCTAAAATATTTATTTTGAAGGGTCTTATTGGAATGAAACCCATATCATGAGCTGCACCCCCCTCCCATCACTGTCCAGCATCACAGAACTGCAACAAATCACTGGCCTCCATCTATGTCACTAGTCGTAGGCACTTGGTGGCAGGTCAGGTTAGGATGAAAAATTGGTACACACGACTTGAAGCAATAACAGACTGACGTGATGATACTGTTTAATGTTATGAATGCACCCTTTAACTGCAAAACGCTTACTGATTTCAAAGTTTAGAATGTCGACTGGCTCAGGTTTTCATTCACTTTAGCTTAATTCAATTAGTACTGTTACTAATGCATTTATTATTATTGTGCTTAGATAACAGGTCTTGAATGACATATCTAAAAATACTTTTTTATGTTCCCTATTCACAGATCAAAGTCATAAAACAGCGCTGTCCAAGTTATGAGTGTGTCTTAGTCCCAGGGGCTACTGTAATTACACATCATCGCACATGTAGGCATAGTCTGCTAGTGTAATGTGAGGCAAGTGCGCTTGCAAACACAAGTTCTGACATAAATCTGGTGTTGCTTACCAACAACTGTAAACTGACACGGAGCAGCCATGGAAAACAAGGGCTTTTTCCACATCGTGAACTTATTGCTTTGAGAGCCCTGCTCACTTGGTAATATTGATTGTAGTTACCACTGCCCTACCAACAAGAGGCACGATGTATTTAAAGATGTTCTCCTTCCTAAAGTTTGCGGGGCATATTATCAAGGACAGGCGATACATTAACGCCGCTTTTATCGGCAGGAAACTGCCGATAAAGTGGCGATAATGGCCTTGATAATATGCTCTATGAATTCCAATCGAAGCCCATGTTAGATGTGAACACATGTAACACAGTACTTCAGCAGAGTATGCAGGCACCAAAAGACTAAGGCAGGAAAATTGCAACTTTTTAAAAGTGGCATTTTCAAAACTGAAATGGGAAATCCAACTTCAGCATAACTTAGGATTTTTCAATACAATTCCAAAGACACTAAACATGAACTGGATATCCGTTCCCATTAGGAAATGAAACATATCACATGTAATAAGGTAACTACAATGTTATCCTGTGAGAGATGTGGGCCTTGCAGTATTGAACAACAACTGTAGTAGGTTTTGACTACCAGGACATGTAAAACTTAAAAGTACATATCCAACTTTTTAAATACTCTGAATCCTTCCTTCTGAGCCATCCAGGACCTGCCATAGAGTTGACTTATATGTATTACAAGGGAAGGATTGGGCCTGGCAAAAGGTTTACTTTGCTGGTTCGAAATGGCATTTTAAACTGCACACACACAGGCTGCAATGGCAGGCCTGACACATGTTTAAAGTGCTACTTAAGTGGGTTGCACAATCAGTGCTGCAGTCCCACTAGTAAAAAGTAACGTATAGGCCCTAGGTATAGATTCTGTGACTTTACAAGGGAGTTGCAAGTAAAGTAAATGTGCCAATTGGGTATATGCCAATTTTTGGAAAATGGCCCTCTCTGAAGGGTCACCCAAACATTTTGCCTTCCTCTTCCTTTTTCTGACCTTCTTTTTGTTGGGTTTAAGACTCTGAGCACTTTATCACTATTGACCAGTGCTGAAGTGCATGTGTGTCTCCACTAAACATGGTATAATTGGTTTACGCTTATTTGGCATATTTAGTTTACTTATAAGTCCCTTGTAATGTGGTATACCATATACCTAGAGCCTGTAATCTAAATGCTACTAGTGGACGTGAAGCACTAGTTGTGCCACCCACACAAGTAGCCTTTCAAACCTGTCTCAGCCCTGCCATTGCAAGGCCAGTATGTGCAATTTACTGCCACTTTGACTTGGTATTTAAAACCAATTGCCAAGCCTTAAACTTCCCTTTCGTTACACATAAATTACCCCTAAAGTAGGGCCTACGTAGCCCTAAAGGCAGGGTGCTGTGTAACTAAAGTGTAGTCTTTGAAATGTGAACCACAAACTTTTTAAGTCCAGCACAATGTTCCTTATATCAATGAATTAAAGTAAAGGGGTGTGCAGTTCATCAAAACAGTGAAGAAATAGAAGTCTAAAGTTCTTGGGGAAGGAATGCGCTCCAATAGGAGTACAGGCCCTTACAGTAGCCAGCACTGCAATGCTATGTAATGATTGAGCCCACTAGCCTAATTTTAAAATTATTTGCTGACTTAGGATATAATGGACCTAGTTAGCATAGTGAGTAAGTTGGTCTTTAAATAGTCTGACCCTGAATATCACAACACCTATTTTAACCCACTCATTATCACTACACTACACATACCACTTGAGCCCATATACCCTCACTTCACCAGATGGCTAAGAAACGATCTCAGGTAAAGAGCCCCCTATTGGATGCCAATTGGGCATAGTAATGTTGGCCCAACGCAAGCTAGCCCAATGATGAAGCATGAAATCAATTTGGTTGTGAGGGTCTATGCTCATATTGGAACGCATTCCTTCCCCTGGAGCTTTAGATGTCTATTTCTGTACTGTTTTGAGGAACTATACAGCCCTTTGCTTATATAACTAAATAGTAGGACATGCACTTTTAAGTTTTTCATGTCCTGATAGTGACAAACATCTACATTAGTTCACTATTTTAAAACCTATTCCTCTCATAGGCTAGCATTGGGAATTCCTAAAACACTTTTAACCTGATTAAAAGGAAGTAGCTGCATGATGTTTCATATCTTTGGAATGGTAATAATAAATCCTCTTTACTGGTAAAGTTGGATTTAACATTGCTATTTTAAAAATGTCACTTTTTGAAAGTGGACATTTTGCTGCCCTTACTGCTCTGTGTGTCTTGCAACCTGTCTCCAAAACATGTCTGGGTTGGGTGACAGCAACACTTTGTGCATTCCCTCTAGACAGCCACAAACACAGGAAGGGTTGGGTTGACAGAGAACACATCTGCATTCTGATAGCTCATCCTGGTCAGAAAGAGAGAGGGGGAGCTGACACTCACACCTGAATAGGTAGTGTCCTTTGTCCAACACAAACAATTGATTAACCCCATAGAGAGCCTGGCAGACTGGGCTGGAATGAAAAAGGGCCTGTGCACTTCAAGGGCCTTCTTTGAAGTCACCCCCACTTCGAAAGCTCATTGGGTATAAGTACTTAGGATCTGACCCTACTAAGACAGTACATTACTGGACCTGTGAGGTACCCTGTCAGGAGCAAGGACTGCTGTGCTACAAGTATTGCCACTTTGCCTGACTGTTGCTCTGAAGGGACTTCTTTCTGCTTTGCTGAGCTGTCCAGATGCCTGATGATCGCTGCCCTGCTGAGAATAAAGAATGAACCCATCTCACTTGAACCCAGAGTGACTCCAAGAGCTTGCTTGCTTTCCAGCTGTTCTGAACTCTCAGGACCATAAAATATTTTCTTCAACCCTGCACCAGCACCTAAACACTGCCAACTGTGAGTCCTGCCAAGTGGTGCCAATCCAGTCCTGGGCCCTTGAAAGGGGACTTCTGCTGTCCAGAACCAGAAAACTTGACACAGTGACGACTTTGTGCCGTTCAGAACTGATGCATTGCTCTTTGATGACAATGCATGAGCCGATCAACAACTTTGCGTCGATGGACTGCATGGCTTAACGACAACAGACTGCATGGCTCAATGATGATTCAGCACCTGCATCGTAAAAGAGTTCATTGATGAACCTCCCACAGATCAGCACCGAATCTTCACCTCAATCTACGTGATCGATGACGATGCAGCGCCTGCTCAGCTTCTTGCATCAAGTCTTCAACATCCACTCTTGCTCCATCCATGGTACCCTGTCAGCATGACCTTCGTGAGTCCAATAGCTGGACTGTCTTCTATCATGGTCTGCCTGACTTTTGCATTTATCCCAGTCTAGCGTGACCCCAAGTAATCCATTAGTGGTAGAGACTTCTAAGCACTATTTTTGGTTTATTATTTAAAAATTCATAACTCAGGTTCTACTTATTGGAATTTTGTCATTGTGGCCTTGTTTTATTCAGTACATTATTCTGAACCCATGTGAGTATGTTTGTGGTGTTTTCATTGTGTTGCTGTGTGTGTGTGTGTTGCACAAATACTTTGCAAATTGCCTCTTTAGATAAGTCTTACTACTATATGCCTAGCTCCCAGATGGTGAGCACAGGTTCTCCTTTAGTGTGTTTCTAGTTTAGCCTGACTAGGATTGCGATCCCTGCTTGGACAGGGTGCATACCTCTGCCAACTAGAGACCCAATTTCTAACACCAATCTAACATCTTTTCTGGAGAAGGAACAAGCACTTTTGGATTGGTTAGCAGTGGTAAAGTATGCAGGGTCGTAAGGCCAGCAAAATGAAGTCAGTAAAAACAGGAGGTGTGAAACCAAAAGGTTGCATGAAAACCATGCCAAGGATGCCAGGACTGACAGACTGGTATTAAGGAAGTACATGCAATGTGCAAGTTGTAGGTTTCGATTCCTATTGGTTATTTCTCAATCTGTTGTTATTCTAAGTTTGTAAAGAAGAGTTCCTTTTGCTAGCAATAAAATCCAATCACTCTGTTACATTTTAAATTCAGACTTTTTCTTTCTCACCAATGCACTTTTAACATATAATGTTTCAAAGTATGGTTGACATATGGCTCCTACACTTTATAGCCCTCATTGCCTTTTGGAACCATTCCAGTGCATTGGTTTACTTACTTATATGATTTATTGTCACTTTGTGCATGATGTAAAACACTCTATTGCCCTACACTACAATAATTAGTGCTATAAAAGAATTGAATAAATTAGTAAGTACCTTTTGCATTTTTATTTTTATAATTACTCATACTCACAGATTCAACTGGCATTCTTACATTGAGTGCACATCTCTTATTAGGGGTAGTTGAAGAGAGTTAAAAACCTGCCTGCCTCCAAATCAAAGTTTCTCTAACTTACTTAAAAGTGGTAAGTTGTGTGCTTTTGTTTTCCTTCATTGCACTGGAGTGCAGGTGTTAGGCACGAGATGGCTCTCAGCCAGGATGATACTTGAACAAAAGAAAAGTTAATTTTAGCCCCAAGTGGAAGTGAAAGAAACAGAAAGCCTTCTCGCCACCACTACATTGCTCCTCCGAACAGAAAGCAGTGTGCACTCTGCTGAATTGTATACAGGTGTCAGAAAACTACACTAGGACAAATTCAACATAATCAGCTGAGTCAGCTGGATCCCAAATCTGACTCAGAAAAAGCTCCAGGTACCGGGATCACCCTAATTTCCTGCACTGATCACAGGGAAATGTACCAATGGTTAGAAGCATGGAATCATTACCAGGTTAAAAAGTGGAAGAGGTCGATCATTGACAGCTGTCACTGAGCAAATGACAGCTGTTGGCATCAGGGGAGGCGACAGCGATACGTACTATTCAGGTACTTCTGGACCTCTGTATGCTCTCCCCGAAGTCTGTTTTGAAATATGCCCCATTTTTAGGCATAGCAACCCATGTCTCTTCCAAAGTATTCCATTATTGTAGCAGCATTGTGAATGTGAATGCAGCAAAGGTGATGAGCTGTCCATTGAAGGCTTCCATCTGTGCACTCATAGCCGGCCCCATGGATTTGCAGAAGACATCTTGCCACACAGTGGTGCGTCCTGCCCAGTGATTCATTTCACCCCCAAATCCTGAAGACAGCACAGGCAGTTTGAACTTCTGCCTTGGCCATTTGCTGTTTTCATTCAGGGATATGGATTGAAAGTACTTGCATGAGGGGACTATGTTCTCCTTCCCAATAGGATATTGTTCCAAACTGGACATCATAGGAAAGAGAATCCTTGAGCAGCTGTCAGCATCTCATTTATGTCTCATTACCTCCCTGGTCATGTTATGCTCTATTCTCTTATATTTGTGTGTGGACAATAGAGGCTCCGAGGGAAAAAATTGCGGACATCCTAAGTTATCTTAATACCTTAGGAGGTGGTAACATGACCCAAACTGAACATCAAATAGGATCATGTAGAATCCTTTTTCGGAACGTGGCAGGTCTAAAGAATAATATCAATGACCCAGCTTGGCTGTCTTTTACTAATAATTTTGATGTTTTGTGTCTCCAAGAGACTTGGGCGATAGAAAGTACACACATAAATGGGTTCAAGACATTTCATACCCCTGCTATTCAATCTTCCAGTGGTAGGCCTAAAGGAGGGTTGTGCGTGTACATCTCTAACCTACTGATTATACATAAGAGCAACTTGGTTAGCTCAGAAACCTTTTTTCAGACAGTTTTCATACAGATGGATTGTTATCATGCCATGCTCCTTGTAAATTTATACAATAACATCGAAAATGGGCACTTGGGAACCATACTAGATAAACTAAGTGGAGATATCGCCGCTTGGACTCAAAGTCAAACCTGGAAATTCTACCTGTCTGGGGCGGGGACTTTAATACTAACTTGTGCTCAGCGGCAGGAATTGGGAAGTGTGGCTTATCCGTGGATGGGAATGACCCATCCTTCCATTTCCAACATACTATCAAGGGCGAGTTGCTCAATGAAGTCATGTTTAAGCATGTTTAAGCACGATCTGGGATTTTCAAATCGTCTGTGCACGCCCCCTGTGGATTTTGGTCATACATTCATAGGGAGAGGTGCAAATACTGCTATTGATTTTATCATTATCCCAAATCGATTTGCCAGTCACATGAAAGCCTATGATATCCACTCTAACGTTATGAGTGACCACTTGGCTCTCAGTGTGAACTTATTAGTCCCAAGTGGGAGGTCGAAGAGAAATGGCAATAAATTATCCTGGCTTCAGTATATTGAATTGGGAAGGAAGAATGGTTATGACGTTCGCTGGGAAGTAGGGATTCTAAGAATCTAAGCACTGAAATTGTCGAAAAGGCATTAGATCCCATTCTAATATGTCTAGGTGATAGTCCTTTACATGACGAGGTTCTAACTGCTTTTAATAGTATTGCGGAAACCGTGAGAAATACTCTGTTTAAGGAATCTAAAGGCTCACCTAAAACTAAGAAAGGCTGGTTCGATAAAAAATGTACACAAAGTTATACAAACTTAAAAACTGCCTTACAGTGCGAGGTGAGAGACGTGTTTAAGATAAGGGAATGTAGGAAAATGGATAATGAAGCAAGGAAACCCAGGTTTCAGAACTGAAAGACAAGTCCTGGAAGGATCTCAGTGCAGCTGCTGAATCCAATGATAGTTCGAAATTCTGAGCAGCAGTAAATGCACCTTTCCTTGCAAATAAAAACGAGGTACCAGCCATTGAGGTAGCAATAAGTGAAGAGACCTGGATCAACTTCTTTTCTGGCGTATATGCTAACCAGCAGTCTAACGAGGGTACTCCGGGGAGGCAAGAATTACCGAATTCTGATCAATATTTTAGTCCCATTAATTTAGATATCTCACTAAAGAACGTTAATGCCGCAGTTGTTGCTAGTAAGAGTGGAAAGGCGGCCGGTCCAGACGGGATACAAATTGATCTTTGCCAGTCAAACTTGGAGGTGTGGGGTCCCATTTTAACTAGGGTATTGCAGGGATGTTGTGAGAGAGGATTTATTAAAACTTGGTCCGAATCTATCATCGTCCGCATCTTCAAAAAGGGCGACTGGGACACTCCTGCCTGCTATCGCCCGATATCCCTGCTGGATTCTTTGATGAAGGTGGCAGGCAGGATTGTCCTAGATCGATTGCAGGGATGGACTGAAAAAAACAAGGTTTTAAGCGACGTCCAATATGGTTTTAGGGCCGGTTAAGGCACAAACGAGCAGATTTTAAACGTAAGTATTTTAATTGGCAAATTTCTAGGGCGAAATCCGGGCAGTTCTATTTGGCCTTTGTGGACCTCATCGCGGCCGTTTTTTTTATTTTTTAACTTTATTTGTCATTTTCCAAGTAGCAATACAAAGATGTGATGCGAGTTACGTAGTATAACGTATCGACAATATCGCATAAGGAGAGGACACACATATATCACATATCTTAATACAGCATGGTGTTCAGGTATTGAAATTCATTCAGGTAACCACTGACTTTACAATGATGCTAAATAGCACAGCACGAAAATAAGGAAAAACAAATTAGCAAAAAGGGACCAACATAATGATAAACAGTGACCTATACTATCAAATTGAATCAATATGATACATGTTACAATCAACCAATTGATATACCCCCGGTTACCACAAGAGGGGCTGCCAGCGACCATAAATGTAAATGCATAGTTAGAATTGTGCATAGCATTTCAGCCCACTCCCACCGGGACTATGTGACTCTGTAATTGAGAGTGCTGCTCCGCCGCGAATTTGACAATGTAGGAGCGGTATGAACCCCAAATATCAATAGGCCGGGACGGCCCAGGGATCTGTGTCGAATATTCAACACAATTAATATTGCAATAAGTCATACTTCTTAGCCAGGACTTTACACTCGGAGGTCGTCTAGCACACCAGAGCAACGCCACCTCCCTCTTTGCCAATAGGAATCCCAGTGCTGCCAATTTACGAATAGTGCGAGGGAAATTGTAAACGTAGCCCAGTAGCGCTATTTCAGGGGTGGGAATCAGATTCAGCCCTAGTATGTTGCTGAAAGTGCGGTGCACCTGTGACCAATACTCATGTAAAAGGGGACAAGTCCAAGATAAGTGGGCAAAGTCGGCGTAGGGGGCCCTGCATTTGGGGCACTGGTGGGAGCGGCGAGAGTCAATTTTGTGTGAAAGCACTGGGGTATGATAAAGCCTCCGGAGGAATTTTAAATGAATGACTTTGTGTCTACTGTTTAGAGACACATCCTTCGTAGCTCTGCAGCACTGCGCCGATTGATCGTCCGATATGGGTTTCCCGGGCTCCTCCTCCCACGCAGCGCGAACCTTAGTGTCCAGAGTGGGAAGTGGGGCACTGCACAATTTATACATTTTAGAAACTTAGGGCCTGATGTAGGTAATTCATATTTACCGACTCTTAAATACCGAATTTTACCGATTCGGTATTTAAGAGTCGGTAAATATGAAGGGGGGAGATATAGGTATTACAGATTCTGTAAATACCGAATCATTAAGATTCGGTATTTACCGATTCTGTAATTACAGATTCGGTATTTCCCATTGATTCCTATGGGCTTTGAAGCCCATAGCAATCAATGGGAAATACTGATTCTGTAATTACAGAATCGGTAAATACCGATTTTAGCAAGGGTGCAGGGGGTGTCACTTTGACACCCTCTAGCACCCCAAAGACGGGCCTGTGAGCCATGTGGCATACAGACATGCCCTAAGGGCATGTCTGTGTGTCACATGGCACAGGTGTGCATGCACACATGTGCATGCACACCTGGATCCGATATTTTACCACACAATTGGATTGGGTGGTAAAATACCGAATCTGTAAGGCCTGTGGCACTCTCAGGAGTGCCACCTACATTTGGATATACCGAATCGGTAAAAATACCGATTCGGTATTTTACAGAATCGGTAAATTTACCGATTCTGTAAAATATATGCCCCTACATCTGAAAACCCAAATACTGGTCGGTAACGGCCGAATTCGGCCGTTACCGACCGGTATTTTGGCTCCTACATCTGGCCCCAGGTGTGTTCCCATTGGGTGCTGTATGACAAGAGTGAGAGGGGGGTCTCCGTAGGGGTGAGCGGAAATGTGGAGACCACAGCATGTATCATGGATCGCAGTCCAGTCAACACAAAGGAATCCATGAATAAGCGATCAGAAAATCGTTGGTCTTCAGCTATGGAGAACGCGTGGCCTTCAGGAAAAAGGTCACCAACAGTATGGATGTGAAATTTGGCCAGAGTGTGCCTGACCACTGTCTCATCAGTAATCGGAAGCCAAGAGGCATTGGGCAATGGGAGGGCGGGAGAATACAATAGGTCTAGGCCAAGGAGCCTGCGTACTTTATCCCAGGCCCGACAGGTGGACGAGACCGTCTGTATGTCTTGCGGGTCCCGGGGGGAATCCCTTAGGGAGAACGGTGGAAAGCGATCCAGGCAGGATCAAGTCAGCTTCAGGTTTCAAATATAAAATGCGGGCATCTGGGTGAAACCAAGAATGTGCATACGAACATTGTGCAACTAAAAAATATAAATTAAAATCAGGAACGCCAAAACCACCTCTGTCATATGGGAGGTTCAAAACCCGCCAGGACACCCGTGGATTCTTGTCCCCCCAAACTAACCGCAATAACATTGAACGCAATTGTGAAAAAAATATCTTGGTCAAAGGAATCGGGATATTGTTAAAAAGGTACAAAAACGAGGGAGTATAACCATTTTGATTATCTAAATCCTCCCAGCTATAGACAGGGGGAGGCGGACCCACCTTTCTATCCGGCCTTCCAAAAAGTCCAAAGCACTGCCATAATTTAGTCTAATGAATGCTACAGTATCCAGATGTATATGAACCCCAAGGTATTTAACTGAGTCGTAGCTCCATTCAAGAGGATATAAGCAAGGCCATTCTGTGGTACTTGGGGTAAGCGGAAAGATGACTGATTTGTGCCAATTGATGCGGAGACCGGAGAATTTGCCGAATCGTGTTATCTCCAAAATAAGAGGTGCCAGAATGATGTGTGGCTGTCTGACATACAAAATGTTGTCATCCGCATATAAAGATACCAATAGATGGCCCGTGCGGAACTGGAGTCCCCGGTGTAGGTGGTTTTCCTGAAAGTGGCGGACCAAGGGATCCATTGCCAAAATGAAAAGCAACGGGGACTAGGGGCACCCCTGACGTGTGCCACGTGACAAGGGAAACTGCTCAGTAATGGTGCCGTTGAGGCGCAGTCTGGCCATGGGCGCAGTATACAATAATGCAACCGTAGCGACAAAGCACTCCGTCATGCCCATGCCCCTCATGATAGATAGGAAGAAGGGCCATTCCAAGGAATCAAACGCTTTCTCAGCGTCAAGAAGGACCGCGGCAGCCGGTGTGGAAGGTTCTATGCGGTGCAAAACCGAAAACAGGGTCCTCAAATTCAAAGAAGTGGATCGATGTGGGACAAATCCAGATTGCGCTGGAGATATAATAGACTCCATCAGTAATGAGAACCTAATGGCGATGACTTTAGCCAAAATCTTGTAGTCAAGATTCAATAACGAGAGAGGTCTATATGAGCTGCACAATGTGGCTGGCTTGGGAAGGAGGATTATAACTGCCTCTCTGAACGTGGGAGGAAGGCATCCCGACTCAAGTGCCTCCGCGTAAACCTCAACCAGCCGCGGAACTAGGATCTTCTTATAGGCCTTGTAAAAATCGGCAGAAAAACCGTCTAGGCCCGGTGCCGAGGAACCCCTCAATGCCTCAATGGCTTCTACTATACTGTCCTGAGTGATGGGTGTAGCTAAGAATTCCTGCATGTGCTTTTCAAGATACACCATAGCGATCTCGTTTAGGTAGGCTCTCTGATCCTCCAGGTCCCCGGCCAGCGTGGATGTGTAAAGGCGCTTGTAATAGGATAAGAATGTGTTGCAGATTTCTGGTGGGGAACGGAGCACCTCTCCCTGCGGGCCTATAATCTCCGTGATATAAGGCGCCTGATAAGGGGGGGTGAAGTAGTTGCGCAATAATTTACCGAGACTGTCGCGCTGTGTATTGTGTGGATACAAATCTCAACTCCCTATCTGCCTCCTCCCTAAACGCCATCAACAATGACGAGCGTTTGGTCTCGATGTTCGCCGATGGATTCCGTAGCGATTCTTCATCAAGTGCAGCAATGTCATTCTCAATGCAAGACAGCGTGGAGCGCATATCTCTCAAATCCCCAACACGTTTGGCGATGCAGACACCCCAAATGGTTGCCTTGAACCCCTCCCAAAGAACTGCCCAAGACTCTACCGACCCGGTGTTTAGGTCGAAGTAGTCCTCAATGGCCTGTCGTATCTCCTCAGTGAAAACAGGGTCAGTCAGAGCTCTTCCGGGAAATCGCCACTGCCTCTCATACCCTCCCAACCTTGGGATCTTCAACTTAAGGACTCTTGAAGAGTGGTCCGATAGCGTGCGCGGGAGAATGGGAAGGTTCTCAACCCACCCAGCAATCCCAGGGGAAATGAGCCAATAATCAATTCTGGTCCAGGTGTTGTGGTATCCGGAGTGGTGTGTGTACTCGGGAAGCTGTGGGTGTAGCCGTGTCTCTATGTCAATTAAGGAGAAGTGTGTGCATATCTCTACTAGAATTGACCGTGATCTAGCTTTAGCGTCAGGGGAGGATGAGGTGCTGTCTTTCGTTGGGTTCAATAACAAATTAAAGTCTCCTCCAACAATCAATAACCCATGGTCTAGTGTGAGGAGTCTCACTTGTAAGTCCTGAAAAAAGGAAGGGGTGTCGGCATTGGGACCGTATATCCCCACTAATGTGACCTTGTATTCTAAAAGTGTGCCCGTGACTATCAGGTAGCGACCCTCCCCGTCCACGACACTGCTGGATAAAGCGAATTGCACTTGTTTGTGTATAATTATGGCTACCTCCCTAGAATATCTGCTATAATGAGAAAAGAATCGATGAGTACCCCAACTTTTCGCAAGTAAAGAGGAGTCAGAGGGAGCCAGATGCGTATCCTGTAAAAAAACAATATCAATCCTGTGCCTGGTGATGTAATTAAAAACCTGTCTTCGCTTTCTGGTATTATTCAGCCCCCTGACATTCCAGGACATCAATGAGAGCCTGTAAGGACCGAGCTGAAGGCCTAGCTTGGCCATCTAATAGTCCATGAAATAAATGTACCAAATTGTGTGTCACTCTATCTCGACTCAAATACCTGATGCATGATGTAACAATCGCAAATACAAAGAAAACAAACAAACCCCTTCCCCCACCCACCACCAAGCCTCATAGCAACCCCGTAGAGGCCAACCCATTGCAGTCGTACAGTAGAACGCAACAGTATACAAGTCGTTGAGCAATTTCAAAGGAATCCCCAAAAAACGATAACACAAAGGCATCCACCATGGGGTGTAGCAATGCCACACCGGACAGGCATACCCGTAAATCAACGTATGAATAGATGTAGCATATACATAATCATGTAACGTCCGGAAAAAAGCAAAAGGATATGTATTATTGGGCCTTCAGCCAGTCCCAGGTTCAGTAAAAAGTTTGACGCTGTTCTGTGAATAGCCATGGACTGGGGATAGCGAACCAGTAGCCGAAGCCGCACTCGACCCCTGCTCCTTATAATGCTGGCAAAACTCCTGAGCCTCCGCAGGCGACTCAAAAATGCAGAATCGGCCGGCAACCTCCACTTTCAGTCGTGCAGGATATAGCATGCCATACTTGAGGCCCAAGTTTCGGAGTGCGGCCTTCACCCCGTTATATTTCCGCCATGCCTCTTGGACCATAAAGGTCCTCGTTCTTGATGGCTACTTCCTTGAGGATCTTTTCAGCCCACTCCAACCTCTTTAATGACATCGATGTGCTATCCTCAATGTCCGAGACTCTAGACTCCACCATATCCAGCCGCCGGTCGTGGGCCTGGACTTTAGATCCCAGGTCTGCTAGTTTTTGTTCGAGGTTGTCGAAACGACCATCGAACGATTTGAAGCCTGCCCTCATCTCAGTCATCATGGCAGTGACCAAGGAGGTTGCATCGTCACGATCCGAAGACTCTACAGCACCCGATGAGGAGCCCGGCGGAGCATCAGTGGCAATGAGGGACGCTTTGTCGAAGCTGAGCTTGCGTTGGTTTGGATCCCTTTTCCCCATGGTGGAAGTCGAGGGGGGACGAGAGAAGCTGCGGAAGGAACGCGGCAGTGGGCAAAGGCTTCGACGAACAGGTATGTAACAATCACCAATGCAGGGAAGATCACTATCGCTTTCAAGTGAGAGGCCCAAGCAGCGATTGACGTGACTCAGGGAATGCAGAGGCGCGGGAGCCGCAACAAAAGGCACATGCCCGTGGTCTATCCTGTATTTTGCCAGGGGCAGCCCATGGTGCATAACTCCGTCAAGGAGTGTCTGGAAGCAGCAAAAGGTCGTGGTTATAGCCGTGGCGACAGCACCGCTTCAACAAAAAGGCTACGCAGCAAGGGCCATCACCCCCGCAGCCACGCGGTCCCAGGCGATCCACCAAGGTGTCCTCAGGGCTAGGCCGATCATGTATAGTGGGCGCAGACGGAATCACAGCCAAAAGTTCCCCAAATCAGTCCGTGTGTTCAGGCCAGGGGAGCACACTCGATATGGTCAGCCCGTGTGGCGCAGGAAGATATACGCTGTCATGGGCATCTTTGGCTTGGAGAACAGGACAGAGGGAACCCAGGGCGGGGCCACCACAGCACCGGAGGAGGCACCAACACCCACAGCACCCACCACCATCCCCACACCCTCCCGCGGCCCACAGAGCACCCAGGCTCCACCCCCTAGCCCCAGCGGGCCGAGCCGCTACTCGAGGCCCCGGGCCGGGACAGCGCCGCAGGCCCGAGAGCCGCTAGTGCACCCCCGGGGTGCCAGGAGCAGCACCACCCGACCCGGAGGCGAACGGGGCAAAGGCAGGGCAAACCAAGCACCGCAAGAGGGTGCGGAGCGCGGCAGGGGCACGACAAGTGCGGCACTCACCGTCCAGCCGGGCGCAGTAAGGGATTCTTCCACGAGGGTTATAGGCCCTCGATCCCCTCCGCCGTTCTTCCTTCTCACGATGTCCCCAGGTTCCGCACGGGTGTCTGAAGGACTGGACTTTTAACAGTACCAGCGGTGCCAGGGAACAACACCTATAACCTTCATGGGATACCTGTTTCGGCGCACAAATTACAGAGACACGGGAAACTTCCTTCGGCGTCAAAGATCAGCGTTTATTACTGCAGGGAGGCAAAAGTCACAAGAAGTACAACAGTGTGTAGGTTCTGAGAGTCTGCTTCAAATTGAGGTTGTAGGTCGCTCTCTTTTATACAGAGTGTTACCGTTGCATAACATGTGGACAAAAGATTATAATCCGGTTCCCACAGTAGGTTTAAAAAAAAGGTCGCTTTCATGTGTTCAGAATCCCGGAACATCATTACAATAGCTATGCCGGTTCCCAACTGTAAAAGTACATCTTCCCACCATTAGGCACACCCATTAGAGTTGTAAATGACAAAGAAGAAGAGACAAGAACAGCTGCAAGGAAGTCAGATACGTGTAGAGAAAAGAGTGTGGGGGTAATATCGGAAGCATGATCGTAGGATCAAAGAGTTGGATCCATCGCCTGCAAGGCTGTCACAATAAGCCGGCACGACCAGATTACCCTCAAGCTGAGCCATTTGCCTTTGCTGTGTCATTCCTCCGGCCATAAAGACGCATGAAAGGAATATGCGTCTTCCGTAAGGCTTGGGAACTAGAGGGTCAGGGGGCGAACAGTTATCTGCTCGCTGACTACGTGAGGGCAAGAAACAAAATGGATGCCGTATCTAAAATGGAACCCGAGGGTTCAGATGAAGAACGCGTAATATTAGACGAACCCTGGCAGGTAGTGTAGCGAAATTTCGCACACTTGCCGAACTCATCATTTGCGGTTCGTAGATACCAAACGTATCCATATTCGGCAATGCCCAGAACATCGTAATAATTTTTACGGAACCTCAGACGGTCCTTTTGCCCTCATGTAGGCAAGCACTAGTCGGAATCATAATCGATTTCAATACTCATCAGATCACTCAGATGTTGTTGATACATTATTCGATCCTTCAATGCCTCTTTGGTGACAACGGGCTGTCTTATACACGTCGTAGCACAAAGGCCACATAAGGCAGGACCACATTGCACACAAAGACAACATGAGAACAGAAATGTCACAACAATCCCTATGATCATCAGAATCTTCCAACCCCAAGTCGATATCAGACCCCAAAACCATCCCAGAAGCGTCCAATTTCCTTCGTCCACGTGTATGGACTCCGAAATTTTGTGCAACTTAGAGATGGCTTGATAAACCGTTGGAGCGTTATCAGGTATGAATATGCAGCAGCTCGAATGGATGACTTTACAAACCCCACCTCTATCTGCTAGAACGATATCTAGAACCATACGGTTCTGCAACGTCATCAGTCTATCCGCCTGGACTTCGGCTGTTAAATTTCCAAGGGCATTTGCAGTTATGTTGGCAGTTGATTCTACTACACGAGTTAACTGTCTCAGGTTCCTGCTATTAACCATTGGTCCCCAGAACGGTAGGAAACCCTTAAAGAAGTCTCCCGCCTCTTGTCCGGAAGTATCTTCTTTGCTAATCACACCTCTTACAATTCTATTTCTGTGATAATCAGAGGCCACAGTGAAGGTCGGAGGCAAAAGATTTGCAATATAGCAGGTACCCGAGAAGTCATGAGGTAACCACGTATAGGCTCGATCATAACATACAAAGTAGGTACCCTTGGCAGGTAGGAAGACAGGGGAGGAGAGTGTCGGTAAGACATATGTCTCGGTACAAGCACTCTCCCCAAACTGAGCTCTTGGATTTCGACCAAGACCTTTCAAGCAGAAATTACCAAGGTGAGGTACAATCCATATCGGTGGCGAGCTTTTAAGCTGCCTCTCACCCACTGATAAGCTGTACTCAGCTTCACTTAGTTCCTTATGTGCTCGCACCTCTTCCTCTGGGATGAGTGATGCGTCAAAAATATCTCTATCTAAGTCTGCAATAGCTCTCGCCAGAGTCTTGTGGTACGGGCCAGGACCAGAGTTTGCTGAGCGTGGTTCTCGATGGGGGTAGGAATCTAGTGCGCTACGGAACATAGTTTGTAATGCTCGAGCTGACCCTTGTGCACTATAAGGTAGAACTAGGTACGGAATACCTTTATCCATAGTATGTGGCATTAACCCACACACCCAACAATTGGTAGTGTTTACCACTAACTGATGCTGATGCAGGAGTTGTATAAAAGAGTTGTTTCTGAATTCCGCACGTCTGATTTGTTCGTGTTGAGGCAGAGGATAAAAGGAATGTGGAGAAACAGTAGAAATGAAATATTGATCATGAGATGGAAGAGTAGGTATAGCAGAAGACAATAAGAACTGAGACCCATAATATATTCCTCCTACCAATAGCATAGATATGGTGAGAAACAGTATGATTACTTGTGAGAAAAACCATTTTGTATGACATATTTTCTGCAATGTAGATCTTTGCGCCAACATTTCTTCTCTTTTCGACAGCTCAGACAATGATGATTCCATCCCCTAACGACCGTCCGCGACGTTCTTGACGCACTTCGTTCTGAGTAGCGGTTATCAATTCCCAGGAATTCCCAGAAATTGATAATAGAAACCAACCTTGTGTCGATAGCTGCTAAACAGAAGGAAGTACCCGCACGGCCTTACGGTCAACCTGGATGGTAGGTTCTAGCTAGATAATGTTCTTGGCTGTACGAAAAAGAAAAAGATACACAATATATATAATGTCCACTGTTTTCAGAGTAACGTAGAACCTATAAACAAAAAAATCTTTTTATTTATGGCTTGTTCGTGGACGAAGAAAATATCGGCTACTTCCAGGGCGAGTCTGATCTTCAAACAATGGATTGGACGGCAAAGGAGTGTTCAATTGTTCAGGCAATTGTTCAACAGTCAAATTTTCCAAGGTTGACGTGGAGGAAATTGTTTGAGAGGAGTCAGCAACGGTGTCAGATACAAGCCGAGCTTCGCTGAATGGAACGAAACGTGGTGCAGTGTCGGTCTCAGATGAAGAAAGACCTCTTCTTATCCAGGTGTCCGATGGCAAAGGAAGCGGGACTCTCTTCGTGTGGGTAGCATGTACCCAGTTCCGACGTCCGTGTAGTCGAACCGCCGTTCTCGTAGCCAGCTGTACCTGAAACGGGCCCACAAATCTTGGTTCAAGGTTTCGTTTTCGTCCGTAGTTTCTGACGAGGACCCAGTCCCCTGGTTGAAGTCGATGACCAGGACCCTCTGTTTGTGATGGCAGAGACTCAAAGACCTGTTGATGAATCAAACTCAATTTAGCAGTCAGGTCATAGAGATAATCAATCAACATAGGGTATTCAATTCTGTCAACTTCCTTAGGTCTTGGGACTCCCCATATATTAGCAGGACGACCGAACACAATCTCATATGGGCTGAGCCCTACTCGAGAGTGTACAGTTGCCCTGGTCGACAGGAGAGCCAGAGGCAAAGCGTCGGGCCAAGATAAACCAGTTGTTGCCTGAATTTTAGCCAATTTCAGTTTTAGAGTGCCATTATATCCCTCCACCAAGCCTGCTGATTGTGGATGGTTTGCACTATGAAATTTTTGTACTATCCCTAAACCGCGACACACACTCTTCATCACACTCCCAACAAACTCACTTCCGTTGTCCGACCATACGACCCGAGGCATTCCGTAGCGGGGAAAATACTCTTTGAGCAAAATTTTTGCCGTGGATAAAGCCGTATTATCCTTAAGGGGGTAGGCCTCAATCCACCTAGAGAATGCACACACCACAACCAACACATACTTCAAGTTATTACATCGGTCCATGTGGATAAAGTCCAACTGGATAACTTCGAAAGGGTACGTAGGAGGGGCAAAATGACCAGGTGGAGTGGGGGTGCCCTTACCAGGATTGTGCATCAAACACACCATACAATTTTTAACCACTCTCTCAGCACACTTAGTAATCCCATCATTCTTCCATACATGAGACAACAACTTGCATATACCTTTCGTGTTGATGTGCGCCATACCATGAGCCATTGTAACAACAGCGAGCACATACGCATCCGGTAACATCCATCTCTGTTTCTCTGATAGATCAACCCAACATCCATTCTCATCTAATCTTCCCGTGCTCTCTCTCCATTTAGTCCTTTCCGTCTCAGTGGCTTCATTCTGTATTCCTTTCACGCTTTCAAATGTGTCTTTACACATACCAGTCTCTGTTGGCCATCTCACTGAGCTCGTAACATACATTCTGTTTGTCAAATCTTTAGCCGTCTCTTTAGCCGTTTCATCCGCAAACGCATTACCACGACCCACATCGTCCGTTACTTTCTGATGTGCGCTACATTTGACTATGGCCACTTGTTTAGGCAATGTGAGTGCATCTAAAAGATCATTTACAAGCTGACCATGTTGAATCTTCGTGCCATGCGACGTAAGGAATCCTCTCTCTCTCCATAGTCGTCCAAAACTATGTGCCACACCAAACGCATACTGACTATCTGTAAACACATTCACCCGTTTATCTTTAGACAACACACACGCTCTTGTCAAAGCGATTAACTCGGCAGCCTGAGCCGAATTCTGACTTAGTCTTTCGCTTTCCACAATCGTTCTCAATGTAACTACAGCATATGCAGTCGTCACATCACCGTTCGGCAACTTGAAACAAGAACCATCCACATACAAAGTACCATCGGGATCTGTCAATGGAGTATCTTTTAGGTCAATACGACCCTTAGTTTCCTCCTCAGTTCTGAGATAGCAGTCATGTACTGCTTCACCATTTGATTCTGTGTCAATCGGCAGCAATGTTGCTGGATTCAACACATTACATCGTTTTATCCGTATGTGACTGGCCAGCAACGTCAACTCATATCCAGACAATCTTGCGCTCGTCAGATGTTGAGTTTTCGTTCGATTCAATAGAGTGTCAACTGCATGCGGAACCATTACCGTGAGCATATTATCCATAACTAAACCTGCGGACTGTCGAATGGACGCCGCAGCTGCCGCTGTTGCTCTTAAACAACTTGGCAAGGCTCTTGCTACTGGGTCTAAAGTCGAAGAAAAATAGGCACATGGGCGTTGCTTACCACCAAAAGGTTGTGTCAGAACACTCAACGCACAACCATCCCTCTCGTGAACGTATAGTGTAAACGGCTTACTGTAATCAGGAGTGCCCAACACAGGAGCCGAACACAACGCATCACGTAATTCAGAAAAACTTTTCTGACACTCTTCAGTCCAAGGCAATGGGGATGAAACATCCTTGCACGTAAGGGCTATCAATGGTTTCGCCAACAGTGAAAAATTTGGAATCCATTGTCTGCAATAGGACGTAATACCTAAAAAGGCACGAACTTCTCTCTGGGTTTTTGGCACAGTCATTCGGGTAATCGCTGCAATTCTCTCTGGGGTCAACCTTCTCCCTTCTCTTGACAATAAGTGACCTAGATAGGTAACTTCTTGACAACAATACTGTAGCTTTGAAGGCGATACCTTGTGGTGTAAGTTATGTAGATAATGTAACAATGATACTGTAGCCATTTTGCAAATAGCTTCTGTATCAGCTGCCACTAAAAGATCATCAACGTATTGAATCAAAGCTGCACCTTTAGGTAATACAAAGGCATCAAGTTGACCTTTAAGTGCTTGGCTGTAGATTGACGGACTCTCACAGTAGCCCTGTGGAGCGCGTTTTAACCTAAAACTGCGACCACCTAATGAGAATCCGAATAGGTCTCTGCTTTCCTCTGCAATTGGGATGCTAAAGAAAGCATTCTTTAGATCGATCACTGTGAACCAGGAGGCAGATGCCGGAATCATTGTTAGTAAAGCCGTAATGTCGGGAACTACAGGAAATTGTGGAACCACTATTTTGTTTACTTCTCTTAAGTCTATTACAAAACGATACACAGGAGGTTTAGTTGGGTCAGTTCGTTTCAGAATTGGTAATACAGGGCTATTACACACGTTTCCACGAGTTTCTTCAACAACACCTTTTCCAATGAGATCATGAACGATTGCTAACAGCGCTCGTTCGCCCTCAAGAGAAATACGATATTGAGGTAAACGTGGTAATCGCGCATTTGGTTTCAATTGAATCACATAGGGTGGAATGTCTAACAGGCCCACATCATTGGGACCTGTGGCCCATAAGGACGCAGGGAGGGAATTCAATTCCGGTGGGAATTTATCGACCGATAAATACATTGGAGAGATCACTCTCCGTCCCAATGTAAGCTCCACTCCTTCGGGGGAACAATACAATGTTGCATATAACCGTTTCAACAAATCCAGGCCCAAAAGATTTTCACCACAACCTGTAGATAGAATTAGTGGAGCCATTAGCTCACGAGGACCAATCATAAGAGGCAAAGGACTAGAGACTGGGTTGCTAACAGGGGCGCCAGAGAATCCAACGGAAACGTTCGTTAAGCCAGACAAAGGTGCGCCAGGGAGTTTCGAATGCATGATGGAACTTTTCGTCGCACCAGTGTCTAACAGAAAAGGCTCAACTACACCCGATGTAGCCACTGCAACGTAAGGCCCACTCTGATCGACCGGAACTGACACTACTCCCTCTCTTTGTCGTTGGCTGTCCTAGTAATGGTCATTTACAACAGTCTCATGCTCTACGTAATAATCGTCCACATTATACTGTGCCGATCGGACTGACCCTGCATTTCGCTGGTCAAAACAATTATTTGCATCTGATTGATTTTGATAACGATCACTCTGATTGTGGGATGAACCACGACCTCTACCTCGTGATGCCTGTTGGGGACCACTACCACGATTTCCTCGTGCTGACACACCATTTAGGCGGTCCCGTAAGGCAAGACAATCATATTTTAGGTGTCCCTCTTTCTTACAATATGCGCACTGATTATACCCAAGGGAAGATCTATAATCAAAGTTGTCAGAACGCGGCTGTGTCCTATCGGGCTGTGCTCGTGGTCGATACTGCTGTTGTGAATCAGTTTGGTTTGATCGTGGAGGGTATGCTTGCTGTAACAAAACCCTCGTTTTTAGCTCCTTCGTTTTCTTCTCTACACGATCACTTTCTTCCTTTTCCCTATTCTCATAATACTGGGCTGTTGCTAGTATTTGCGCAGGGGTTGAAACTGCCCACGCACTCTCTGAATTTTTCAGTTTGTTGCTTAATTCAGGCAACAAATTCGACACAAATTTGTCAACAAATAACCGCTGGCCTCCCTCAGCTCCCATGTCCTGACCGCTGTGGTCGACAAACGCTTCCTCAAACCTTGTAAAGAAATCCGAGACACTCTCGTCTTTCTTTTGCTTACAAGCTGATAACTTATCCCAGTTCACCTTCATCGCTGGCATGATAGTTTTCATGAGCGTAATGATTTTCTGCGGCAAGTCTAAGATTAGCTGGTCGGGCTTAGCCCCACCAACTTGTAATGCATCAGCCGCTAGCAGTGCAGCCCAATCACCCCCTAATTCAACTGCGTGGTTGGCTTGACGAATTTTGGCCCAAACTGGTTGCGGTACAACATTGCCAAACAACATGTCGATGTCGGCAAGGTTCATAATAGAAGCTTCCACCAGTTGTGATAACTCCTTATAATAACCAGCCGGATTTTTACGCGGATCGGGTAAGGATTGCTTCACTTGCAAAACTTCCGATCGTTTCCATGGAAGATGTATCCATACCCTTCGAAAATGCGGTAGAACCACAGGGTTTGCATTAGGATCACCAGGCACCCACAGTGGCGGAACCTCTCTCATGGGATATTGACCAGGAACCGCTTTCCAATTCTCGGTGGTATCATCTGAGGACACCCGAGAATGTGCTGTGGATCTAAACGCTAATAAGCGTTCCACGGCACGTCGTACATCTTCACCTATGATCATACCATTGGAAAAGTGACTCTGAAGTTCAATTATGTCGGACGGTACATTATCTACATCATCATTATACCATTCTTCCCTCAAAAAGTTACACATCTCCTCAAACACGAATCTCTGCGTAGGCTCATTAAACTGAGAAAATGTATCAAAGACCACACGAGGAGTGTAATTAGCAGGATGTCTTATCCACCTATGTGCCATGGTTATTAATGTCTCTTTCTCCCTACCACTAGGGATCTGACTCCGTCTCTGAGGAGTTTCAGATGAATCAGACGAAAATAACGGACCAGAAAGAGGTGAATAAAGGGTAGCAACAGAGTTAGGAACACGCTTACGAACAGAAGGGGAAAGAAAAACAGGGGCAACAACACTGGAGGTGAAAGAAGGCATAGTAGGAACTGACAAGATAGTTGGAGTAGCAGAAACAACAGTCTGCGAAGGTACAGGTACAGGAGCAGTAGGAACAAGGACAGGTGGTGAAACAAACGTAGGGTTAACAACGGGCTGGCCCGCAGCCACTGGAGCAACAAGGGGAACTACAGGAGGAATAACAGGAGCAGCTACAGGAGCAGTAGCACCCTGTACATAAGGAGGTGGTGATTTCATCAAATATGATAACAAGGAATCCTCCTTTAAATCTTCTTCTTTCTTTTCTAGATTATTCGGTAAAACCGGGTAACATTTATCTATTTTCATATGATGCAATCTAGTAGAGATTTCCATTTCCTTTTCTTCTTTGTCCTGTTTACATTCTTTTATAGTTTGCATTATCGGAACGAACCCTTGCTTTTGATCCTTTTTAAATTGTTTGATTTCTTTCTGCTTGGCCTCTTTACGCCATATTCGAAAAGAATCAAACATAGCTGGCCTAGCTTTCTTTAAAAATAATTTAGCCTCAAGATTATCTAAAATCGAAAGTTCAAAAGTTCCATGTGGTGGCCATCTAAGGTCACCGTCTTTCTTTGTATAGCGGACCCAGTAATCATTATATATTATAGGACCCACCCCATGTCGACTATAAAGATCATGTATCGGAGTTCCAACTGGAGGTATCGGACACGAGTCCTCCAACCGGGAATCCATTGCGCAACATTGGAAAATACGAAACAAACCACTATGGCTAGGCATCGTGCACACTAACCTAGTATCAAACTTCAAGGATTACCGAAGTAATTAAACCTCGTGTAAGTCAAAACCCTCGGTTTTTGGCAATTGCAACTGTCAAATAATACTAAGGACCAATACTAAGAACCACAAATGCAATGGAACCATGCAATACAACAAAGCCTTAAGGCTATCACAAAGCTCGGAGAGCTAACCACAAAGCCTGAGGAGGCTATTACAAAGCTCGGTGAGCTATTACAACAAAGCCTTAAAGGCTAACAACAAAGCTTTCAAGAAGCTAGAACAACCACTAAGGACTGGGAGCGACCCACAAAATACTTAACTCAGAACTTCAATGGCGTCACCAGGAAGGCCCGTCTATCGTCTCGCTTGTACGTAAGGTCTACGCCGGGCGTCGAAGACAGGTCGACAGTCAGGGCATCGGTCCGTCGCAGCCGTCAGGAGGCGGGAATCTTCGCAGGGAAAAACTTCGGGCCACTTATTTCGACAACAGGATCGATGAAGCGGGGTGCACCTTCCCTCGGAGATTTCACACGAAGTTCCTCACGATCATCAGGCTTTGGACCGGTACCGCTGAAGTCGCCCCACGTGGGCGCCAACTGAAGGACTGGACTTTTAACAGTACCAGCGGTGCCAGGGAACAACACCTATAACCTTCATGGGATACCTGTTTCGGCGCACAAATTACAGAGACACGGGAAACTTCCTTCGGCGTCAAAGATCAGCGTTTATTACTGCAGGGAGGCAAAAGTCACAAGAAGTACAACAGTGTGTAGGTTCTGAGAGTCTGCTTCAAATTGAGGTTGTAGGTCGCTCTCTTTTATACAGAGTGTTACCGTTGCATAACATGTGGACAAAAGATTATAATCCGGTTCCCACAGTAGGTTTAAGAAAAAGGTCGCTTTCATGTGTTCAGAATCCCGGAACATCATTACAATAGCTATGCCGGTTCCCAACTGTAAAAGTACATCTTCCCACCATTAGGCACACCCATTAGAGTTGTAAATGACAAAGAAGAAGAGACAAGAACAGCTGCAAGGAAGTCAGATACGTGTAGAGAAAAGAGTGTGGGGGTAATATCGGAAGCATGATCGTAGGATCAAAGAGTTGGATCCATCGCCTGCAAGGCTGTCACAATAAGCCGGCACGACCAGATTACCCTCAAGCTGAGCCATTTGCCTTTGCTGTGTCATTCCTCCGGCCATAAAGACGTATGAAAGGAATATGCGTCTTCCGTAAGGCTTGGGAACTAGAGGGTCAGGGGGCGAACAGTTATCTGCTCGCTGACTACGTGAGGGCAAGAAACAAAATGGATGCCGTATCTAAAATGGAACCCGAGGGTTCAGATGAAGAACGCGTAATATTAGACGAACCCTGGCAGGTAGTGTAGCGAAATTTCGCACACTTGCCGAACTCATCATTTGCGGTTCGTAGATACCAAACTTATCCATATTCGGCAATGCCCAGAACATCGTAATAATTTTTACGGAACCTCATGTCGATAGACGCCAAATCGGGGCTGCTGCAGGATGGAATCAATTTGCAGGTTGGAATGTGGGAAATCACATGTTTAAATGGTTATACGGGAGCCCGCCGGCGGAGCTTCAGGCAGAGGCAGCCATCTTGGTCGCCTCCGTGGCCATGCCCCCAACCTCACCGTGGCCTTTGATTGTGTAGTTCATGAAAAGCTATGAGGGGTCCTGAAGGAATTAAAAGTTGACACTGTTTTATTACAATTTTTAAGACATTTTTATACCGGGGCCACTGCAAAGGTCCGTTACGGAACCAAGGGTGAGTGCACTGCCCCATTTAAAATAGAACAAGGTGTAAGGCAGGGCTGCGTGTTGGCTCCACTCCTGTTCTCTCTATATACAAACGCCTTGGAACAGGAGTTGGTGACACATACCAGGGATCCGCCACATGCAAATTCCCGCTCGATTGCATCACTCCTTTACTCCGATGATGCCGTCCTTATGGCCCGTACCCAAGTCGGTTTACAGAGGGCCCTTTCTTTCTATTCTATTTTCATGGATAGGCTTGGCCTGAGATTGAATGCTAAAAAAAGTTTTGTGATGACTTGTGGGTCAACAAAAAACAAGATAGGAAAATTTCAGGCAGGGGGAAGCAACGTTGAAACCACTGACTCATTTAGCTATTTGGGCGTGATCTTCGACAGGACAGGTTCCTGGGCACCGGCGGCCAAGCCAGGTATTTACTATTTTTAAAATCTATTGCGGCTCTTTTATATTTTTCTAAAAAACTGGGTAAAAGACCTTAAGAAATTATGCTAAAGATATATCGCGCAAAATACGTAAGCATAGCTCTTTATGGGGAGGGAATCTGGGGATTCCAAGATTGTACACTAATCCAGCGCACGGAAAACGCTTTTTTAAGGTCCCTCTTAAGTGTTCCGAACAGCACATTGTTTTTTAATTGCTATTCAGAGCTGGGAGTTGTGCATATTTCTGACTTGATCAGGGCCCAACCAGTTCTTTTATGGCACAGAATTTGGAACACAGAGAGTGCCGCACTTAATAGGGATATAATGAGGGATGCCATGAAATTAGATAACGCCCGCAAAATCCAATGGCTGAAATATGTGGAGAATTTTATGCAAGACATTGGCCATCCTGAATACTTTAACCTCCCTGATAGCCTGAATGCGATCAAATGCAAAGAGTTAAAAGGAGTCATCATGACCCACTTAGAAGAAAACAGATTAGCATTTGTTATGAATAAACCTACGGTGATCCATCACCAACTAATAATAACGACATGTAACATCCAACCATACCTGCAATACGTTTCGAGCAGATATGATAGATTCCTCCTGACCAGATTTAGATTTGGGACTTTCCATCATCTAATTTCGTACCCAAATATCAATGACTGGTCGAGAGTATTATCTCGATGTCCTTGCGACGGTACATCACAACAAAGCACGATACATGTGGTTTTATTTTTCAAGTTCTACTCCACTGAAAGGATCAGATGGTTAAAGCCGCTACTCAAACAGGGAGGTTGGAGGCAATGTTGCCCTGCTTTTACATATTTGCAGATGTTCGATAGTTTTTATTGCATTGGTTCCATGGTGGGATTCTTAAAGAGTGTAATAAGGACTAGAAAAGTTACTAATCAGTGAATCCGGGGAAGAGCCTATTAGAAACTTTTAAAGGAAGCATTATATGTCTATAAATACTTTTATAAACCTGTTAGTATAATTAACTGGATCGTCGTATATTGTTGCATTTTATGTGATATTAATTGATGAATTATTTTTCTTGCATGTATGCTTTTATGATTTTATTACTTGAAATCAAATAAAGCTCGTTTTGATTGATTGATTGTGTGGACAATGCCATGTTGGAACTTTTCACTTTCACAGATCTCATTTCTATGCACAGATGTCTCAGGTGGGTAATAAGAGGTGCAATCAGAGTACATCCACGCTGTCACAAATGACGAATAAGCGCAATTTAATGCTCAAACCTCACCAGACTTAGGGCCAGATTAAGATGTTGGCGGAGAGGGAACTCCATCACCATGGTGATGGAGTTACTTCCTCGCCAACACTGGGCCTCATTTATGAAAAGTGTCACATCGCTGCGAGAAAACAGTGATGCGTCACTTTTCATTGCGCCCTCCTTGCGACACTAATGATGCGTCATATTTACAGTATGACGCATCATGACGCAAGGAATTACAGATACGTCAGTATTTCAGATACATCAGTATTTCTGACGTATCTGTAGGCGCAAAAATGACGCATTGCTGGAGTGTGTCACAAAAGTGACGCAACTCTAACAATGGGTCATTACACATGGGCAAGTCCCATGTTAATTGTGCCTGCGTCAGTCTTACGCCTGCCATGTGGCAGGCGTAAAATGTTGACGCATTTGCATCCTAGAAGTGGTGCAGTGAAATCTGATAGATTTCACTGCGTCACTTCTATGACCCTTACTTGCGTCGGAACACCCCCACTGCATATATTATACCTGGCTCAGGTATAATGTGGTGCAGGGATTTACAAAGTGACGCATCTACCTAGATGCATCACTTTATAAATAGGGTGTCACAAGGCATATTTTTTACGTGCCGGTGCGGCACAAAAAAGTGACTCACCGGCGGCTCAAAAGTGACGCAAGGGCTCATAAATAAACCCCACAGTGTTCTGCCCGCCTGATTAAAATGCGGGCAGACCATAGAAATTCTATTTTTTTATTTTCAAAAAGAAAATCCAGGTTCAGGATTTTGTTTTTGAAAATAAAAAAGAAACAGTTTGAAGATGGGCTCCGGCATATTGATGGAGCCCTGCACCAAACTTCAAGAAGCATTGACAGGCACCACTGTCACAGCTGTTCCTGGCAATGATTTAGAAATAACCGCTTGATTTGTGGTTGTGTCTAAATCTGGCAGGAGGCATCTCCATCAGAGCGGCGGCTGGCACCGGTAAGCGCGGTGTGGCGGTGAGGCGGGGCAGTGCACTACGGGGGGGGGAGCCGACAGATGACGAAATAGGTATTAGTTATTTATTTAATGATACCCATTCCATCGTCTGTCTACTTTCCCCCCACTCAGCCACGCCCCTGCCTGCCCCACCGTCTCACCGCGTTTACCAGTGCCAGCCGCTGCTGCTCTATCATGGAGATGGAGTAATTTACTCCATTGCTCTAGCCGAGAATTGGACCTTCCGTCAGTATATAAAGCTGGCCCTTACGTTTTGATTAATATTGTTATTTCACAAGAATATTCAGGGTGACCAGTGGCTCCTCCACACCACACCGAGCCCTACGGTGGATGTTTCTGGAGCTATCATTCAAATAAACTATGAATATAAGAGCTAGCATGTTTAATCAGGCCGGGATACGTGTATGCTGGAGGTAAAACTGCTGTGATTGCACCTCTGAATATAGTAAAAGCTTCATCTGCAACCAGAGGCACTGTTCCATTTGTCTCACTGGGTCCCAAGGGATCACATCACATCTCCTTTAGCATTCACAGGGCTGCAGTGTAACACAGCGTGGGGGAGACAGCGTAGGAAGCAGCGTATCTGTCGAAGTCAGTAATGCCCCAGTTTAACTCCCGGCACAATGCTTCGGAAGACTTTTTTTTGTTAATAAGTCATGTGTTTCTAGATTTATGAAGCTTTTGTAATGCTGAGACTTCCACTTGGTACTGGCCTTTTAACTTTGGCATTACCTCTTCAATGTAATTTTTGTTTAACATTTTGTTGAGGGTGATTGAAGGCCTGATGGTGGCTACAGCTATGAATGCGCCTCAAGGTGAGCTGTTTGTGAATTTAGGGGCATATTACCAAGCCATAGCGATAATTATCGCTATTGCTTGGTTAGAGACAAAATTTACAGCTGAGCTGCGGCGATTTTTATCGCAGATAAACCTTGGTATTACCAAGGTTTATCGCAAATGCGATAAAAATCGGCCGCAATGCATGAATATCGCTGAAAAGTCAGCGATATTCATGCATTACCGAGCTAATGCTCTTAGCCATGTTATCCAGCTCCCATTGGATAACATGGCTAAGAACTGCTCAGGGCAGGTGTTAGCTTTTGGAGATATTCGCGCTTAGCGCGAATATCTCCAAAAGTTGGTAATAGGAGATAGCGATGTTAGCGACTGTTTCCAGTCTCTAACATCTTGGCACGCCCACTTTGCATGTCATTAGTGATAAATATCACTGACATGCAAAGTGGGGCCCAAGATGGTCGCTATCTCCTACTAGCTGTCGCTAACTGGTGTTAGCGACAGCTAGGTAATAGGGAGATACTTTTATCTCCGCTTTCTTGGCTTTTAAAGCCAAAAAAGCGGAGATAAACCCCCTTGATAATATGCCCCTTAGATCTTTACGGACAATATGTACCTCTCCCTTATGTAACCTTCGCTTGGAGGCTGATTGTAGTCACCTTCTCACTGATAAAGAGTGGGAGAGATTTCTTGAATACTCGGAAAGGTCTCCCGCAATGCAAGGCTGCAAAAAAAAAACAATACTATCAAGCATATAGCGTCTACTTGGCTAGTAATTTAAAACCCGACCTGCCCCTGTTGCCGGGCAGAGAGAGCAGACGTTTTCCATATGATGTGGGACTGCCCTGTGCTGACCTCATTTCGACACGAGATCCATAATACCTTAAAGCAAGTGACAGGTAGAGAGTTCTGCGCAACTCCTGAAGCCTACCTTTTGGCCTGCACCTCACCCTAAACATGGTCAGGCAGAAACCGATTGCTATCATAGTGCATTAGAAGTCTGCTACCGGACACCAAATTAAGCAGTGGGTGACAGTGGTTAGGAAATGTATGGTTAGTGAGAGCATGGTGCTATGCAGAGAAGAAGTGCGCAGCCTGCACAAATTCCCAAGTGCTAGTAAATGGGATGAGTTAGGAGCAACTTTTATCAACAAGCATTGGCAAAGTCAATTGATCATGCCTATTTGAGATTTAACAATGTGTTTAGCCATGTTGTACACCAGTGTGACTGCTGTTCAGCGTGGCTAAAAGTTATTGATTAGGAGTGTTGTAGGATGGAGTGGAGTGGCGTAGAATAGAGTGGAGTGGTGTAGAGTGGAGTGGTATAGAGATACATAGAGTGTCGTAGAGTGGAGTGTCATAGTGTGGAGTGGCGTAAGAGTTGTAGAGTCGAGTGGCATAGAGTGTCATAGAGTGGAGTGGCGTAGACCAGAGTTTCATATACTGGAGTGTCATTGAGTGGGCAAGAGTGGAGTAGCGTAGAGTGGAGTGGATTAGAGTGGAGTGAATTAGAGTGGAATTGATTAGAGTGGATTGTAGTGAAGTGTGAATTACAGAGGATTATTATGGAGTGAATTGGAGTACATTAGAATGGATTATAATGGATTTGAGCAGAGTGGATTGAAGTGAAGTAGCTTAGAATACAGTGGTGTGGAATGGATTAGAGAGGATAGGAGTGGATTAGAGCGGATTAAAATGGAGTGGATTGATATGGATTAGAGAGGATTGGAGTGGACTGGAGTTGATTTGAGTGGCGTGGATAGAGTTGAGTGGTTTAGCATGGAGTGGATTACAGTGAAGTGGAGCAGAAAAGAGTAGAATGGATATGAGTGAAGTTCAGGGGAGTGGATTAGAGTGGAATGGAGTGGAGTGCATTGAAGTGGATTAGAGTGGATTGGAGTGCATTAGAGTGGATTGAAGTGGATTAGATTGGAGTGGAGTGGATTACAGTGAAGTGGATAAGAGAAGATGGGAGTGGGTTGGAGTGAGTTAGAATAAAGTAGATTAGACTCGAGTGGAGTGCATTAGAGTGGAGTGGATTAGAGTGGATTGGAATGGAGTAGATTACAGTATACTAGAGTGGAGCAGCATGGAGAGAAAGATAAAATAGATGCACACACAGGAGATGTCCTTGCACAATTGCTGAATGTGACCCTGTTTAATGCAACTTGTGCACATTTGAAACGATCCAAAAAGCTTTGGGACAAGTTTGCTCTATCAAAAAAATGTAAACAAAATGAAGAAATAGTACCTCAATCTCAGTGTGAACAGTGGACGGACACTTATTAAGAGTAATGAATTTGTACTTAATCCATGTGCCACACAAAGAATGGAAGTGAGGCAGGAACTAACTCCTAAAACGCGCTACCGAAGTTGGAGGCAGTTAAGAAAAGTGATAATGATTCCGATGAATGGTAAGTAATTGGTGGGCTAAAAGCCTGTTTGAAGGTTTTTTTAGATGCAATATGTTGCCAAGCGACAGCAGTGCATGCATGCTGCCTGAAGGCTTGACCTATAAAAGAGAGGGGCAAGGCAGATTAAGGAGGAAGTTGGATCGCCCTTTCTACCACCATATTGACCAAGAAAGAGGCAACTAAAAGCCAAAAAGAACAAGAATAGAAACAGACAGTGTGAGTGAGTTATGACAATACAGGCAGGATATTTGAATATACAAAATTCTCGAAGTGCTACGAAGCAAAAATGATAAGGTGCTCTAGAAGTTCGCTTTAATGAAGACATTAATGTGTTCAGGAAATTGTACAGTTTTGCCATTCATTTTCAGTGCTGCATGGGATTACAGAAAGGGCAAAGGTGACAGAAGTGAAGTAAAGTCAATAAGGGTCTTTTTCCTCCCCAAATTATACATCTGCCAACATTGGCATAGTCGGGCACAGGCTGAACACACGTAGTTGTAAAATGTACGTAAAAAGTAAAACTCTACCTCAGCGGGGAGGCACCTAGAAGAGAGTTTATATGTGTCTAGGTGTCCCAAGCAGCGCCAATGGACTGCTGTGGCAAAACTGGGCACTTCGGATGTTTAACCCCTCCCAGGCTTGTGACGGAACCGCTCCGTCACACCCCTCAGGTGGGCTGTGCTGGTGACGGAGCGGTTCCGCCAGGGCCCGCTTGCCGCGCCTGCATGACGCTGATTTCGCACCTACGGTTCGTTCTATTGAGCAGGCGGGGCCGTGACGGAACCACTCCGTCACAAGCACAGGCCACCTGAGGGGCGCGACGGAGCGGTTCCGTCACAAGCGTCGCAGCGCCGCGCGGCCCCCCTGCCGCTTAGCGCTGCGGCGGAATTGCCGCCGCAGCGAAAGGGTTAACTACGACACTCCTAGTCACGGCAGAAAGTGGAGTGGAAACGTAATATTTAACTATATGTCTGGGTACAAAAGATGTGTTATAAGAACCTCCGTTTAGTAAAATTACCTGTTAGTGACCGGCACCCTACAACAACAAACTCTTGATAAATAGTTCAGAATCCCACCATAGTCTATCAGGGGGGCTGCAGTATAGTATTATTCTGAACCTTGAATTGGCCCTCTCACTGTTTTCTTTTTGAAGCAGTTCACGCTTGCATAGAGTTGTCCTGTCAGATGTAGAAGGACAAGCTGCCTTTCATGCCCCAGATTTCAAGAGTTTAAAATTTTAACAGCAATAAAGAGAATGCAAAAAGTATCAATAAAAGCAATTTTCACTATCTTGGGAACTGCTTTCGTGGCCTCTATTATGCAAAGAGCTGAAACGTAAACTTGTAAAACATCTCCTTAACTTGAAGGCAGACTGGGCCTAAGTTTCCTCAAGTTGACAGCCATTCACAGCCAGTGGTTGAAGTGGGGAAAAAAAAGTAGGGGAACTGTGGGTGGAGAATCAGGGGGCGGGAATAGCCAAAGATTGGATCAGTGGGTGGAGTCAAGGGTGTGGCTAGAAATAGCAAAACATACCAATTTTTAGCACTTTTCTCATTTCACTGACCAGCTACAGCTTATAACGTTATTTAATTCAAACAATGGATAAACATGTTTATTTGAGGTTTAATTCAGAAATAAGCGAACCCTCATGGGGAATACAGGTTTATGGAAAGCGTGCAAAATATAAGCAGGAACCACATGTTACCTTAATGCTTTTACTCTCATTGTTCAGAAATCCATGAGTATTCTTTGCCTCAAACATTGAGGACATGAATACAGGGCTCCACCTGTACACATGCGTTAAGCAGGGGTCAAAAGAGAAAGGTACTCTTCAGGAGAATCTAGACTCACGGAAACCCACAAAGGTTCCTTCATATTCATGTCAGCCAACTAGCTGCTCAATCATAATATAGCAAAAAGAATAACTGGTGGACACAATGCAGAACAATGTCATACATTCACCCCAGTATAGAGATCTGGGCCTAAATCCATAATTTTTTTGCTCACTATGCCATTCCAGTTTGAACCTAGCCATATGCAAATTAGTCTTGATCCTGCTCCCAATGGTAACAGTCCAGCCCGAACTACCAGGCAAGGTCCTCCCTGGACTGGAAACAAGCATCCTAGGACCGGTTTCGGACTCTCAGCTCTCATCAGCCAGGATAGCTTGATTCCAATGGCATGGAAAGCACAGGACCCACATCTGGGCATACCCGTCCCACTCGGGGTGACAAAAGCAAAAAGAACAACCGATGGACAGAATGCAAAACAATGTCATACAGTCACTCCAGTACAGAGATCTGGCCCTAAATCCATTGTTTTTTTGTTCACCGCTCCTGTCCGTTCACCGCTCCTGTTCGTTCACTGCTCCTGTCGGTACACTGCTCCTGCCCGGTCACTGATCCTGCTCATGCCTAATCACTACTTCTGCCCAGTCACCTCTCCTGCCCCGTCACTTCTCCTGCCCCATCACTTCTCCTGCCCCATCACTTCTCCGACCCGGTCACCACTCCTGCCCAGTCACCACTCCAGCCCGGTCACCTCTCCCGCCCAGTCACCTCTCCTGCCCAGTCACCTCTCCTTTCCTGTTGCCTCTCCTGCCCCGTCACTGCTACTGCCCCTGCCCCATCATTTTTCCTGCCCGTCACTTTTCCTGCCCCATCACTGCTCCTGCCCATTCACTGATCCTGCCCATTCACTGCTCCTGTCTGGTCAGCACTCTTTCCCGATCACCCCTACTGCCCCATCACTTCCCCTGTCCCATCAGTTCTCTGGCCCCTTCACTGCTCCTATCCGTTCGCTGCCCCTATCCGTTCACTGCACCTGCCCAGTTACTGCTCCTGCTCTTGCCTAATCACCGCTCCGGCCCCGTCACCGCTCCTGCCCCATCACTTCTCCTGCCCCATCACTTCTCCTGCCTGGTCACCTCTCCTTTCCTGTTGCCTCTCCTGTCCTGTCACTGCTCCTGCCCCATCACTTCTCCTGCCCATCAATTCTCCTGCCCGTTACTTGTCCTACCTGGTCACCTCTCCTGCCCCATCCTCTCTCCTTTCCTGTCGCCTCTCCTGTCCCGTCACTGATCCTGCACCGTCACCTCTCCTGCCCCGTCATCTCTCCGACCCTCCCACTTTTCCTGCCCCATCACATCTCCTGCCTGTTACTTCGCTTGCCTGGTCACCTCTCCAGCCCCATCACCTCTCCTTTCTTGTCGCCTCTTCTGCCCCGCCACTGCTCCTGTCCCGTCACAGCTCCTGCCCCGTCACTTCTCCCGCCCCGTCACATCTCCTGTCCTGTCACTTCTCCTGCCCCATCACCTCTCCTGCCCCATCACCTCTCCTGCCCCATCACTTCTTTCCTGTCGCCTCTTCATCCCCGTCACTGCTCCTGACCCGTCACTGCTCCTGACCCGTCACTTCTCCTACCCGTTACTTCTCCTGCCTAGTCACCTCTCCTGCCCCATCACCTCTCCTTTCCTGTCGCCTCTTCTGTCCTGTCACTGCTCCTGCCCTGTTCACTCTGTGTACAACATTGACAAATTACACAAGGGGGCAAGTTCCCCCCAATCCTCTCTTTGGAAAAGCTCCTCTGTAATCACTAACTTAGATATCACTGGCACATGACATGCTAAAGGCAGAGGGCGGGCGCATTGTCATTCGAAATGGGGTAATCAGCCTTAATCGGAATGTCAATGGCCCAGCCCACAGCCTGTGTGAGCTCAGGGAGGGGCTGCTGCAGCCTCTGGAGTTCAAGAGAAGTGCGAGCCACCCCAGGAAGCTGAATGAAAAAGTTATAGTTTTAAAGTAGAACTATTCTTGCCTTCCCGGGATGCTTTTTTGAAAGACAGAAGTAGGATCCCGCCCACTTCTACCACTGTTCACAGCCCGAGGGCTGCAAACCTTGCACGCAACATGCATATCTGTCAACACATGTAAGGGATCAAGTGGACATATCAGGGTATCTTTAAAAACACAAGCATTGACAAAGCCAATAGATATTGTCACTGTTTTGTTAGCTATGTTGCACAGAACGTCTGTGGTGCAACATGGCTGAAAGTGAAAAAATAATAATTCTGCCACAGCCAGCATGGACCACGTCACAGCGCTCCTATTTGTTACTTCCAGCCATTCTGCATGGCAGTCACAGTGCTGTTCAACATGGCCAACAAAACATTGACAAAGTGAATAGATCTTACATAGGTGAGACCTATTGGCTTTGCCCATGCTTGTTTTGTTATGGTGGGCAGGTCAAGATGGATAGTGGGGGGAGGAAGGGAGGGGGCAAGTAACATGAAGGGGGTGAAGCAGTGCAACACAGGAGAACTGGGGGAGGGATGGGAATACATTGCTAGAAAATCAAGAAAATATATGCAAGCACAATGAAGGAGCAGCAGACATGTGGAGTGGAAGTGGGGAGACATAGTATCTCAATCATGTTGAGATCATCAAAAAGGCACAGATTAACTTGAATCAGTCTGTGCTTGGACCCTGTGCCACAGAAAGGATAAAAAATGAAGTTTCATCAGCACTAACCAATTAAGGAGGATGTACAGAAGAATGACATGAAGTCAACAAATGGTAAGCAACAGGTGGACCTCCTGCCCATTTTGTATACCATAGTGTCTTGCAAGCGAGACATGCTCTAGTGCATGCTCTTGCAGGCTCTCACCTAAAAATAGTAAAGATGACACCTGCCCCCTCTGAAGCGCAGGTTAGGGTTCTTAGATGCTGGCCGCTTGAGCAATGTCTTTCAACTCTGGCACCATAACCAATCTGACAACATCCTAACCTTTGTATGTAAGTGACCACCATTCCGAGGTGGTAACATTTCCCCCTTGAATGTGTCGTAGTATTACTAGGCCCATATCAACAAATTTTATTACCACCAGATAAAAAAAAATCCTTTTCCCTATTAATGATTAGTTCTCTCCCACTTGGTCCCTCTTGTTTAGTGCCAAGAGGGGTTGGATATAAGGATGGCAACAGTCATTCAATGAGGACGAGGAATTGGATAACTGAAATACAAGCTAGAAATCAAACTCATATATATTATTCCCAGAACAATTCTATAAAGAGTTGTCATGGCAAGCCTAAATCTCCTGAAGAAAGGGAGATGAGCCAAGATCCTGCGCACTAAGAGCTCTGGTAAAACTATACAGAATAACAGCATTAGTATTTGATGTTCTGAGAGCTCTCTGATATGATCTCCTCTGTCATTAGTAACCCCAAATTGAGAATGCACACTCAATTGAAAAGGAAACATTTATGATAACTGAGTCGATAGGGTAATTTTAGTTTCATTTATTGAATTTAAGGTACACAGGTGCATCAATAAATCAGGTAATAGACAATTTGGTTAAATGCTAATAAGACATTTGAAATAAGATACCAAAGCTGAAGAATTCAGGAAGGTATGTGGAAAAGGCCAGTTTGAACAGTCTCCCAAAAAGGAAGAAACTGCTGGGAGCACACAGATAGCGTATGCGTCAGTTCAGGAAAGAATAGCCAGGTGAGTCCACATCGGCAAATTGAGAGCAAGAATTGCGTAGGTAAGGAATTAGCCAACAGTTTGTCTGTCACATCGAGAGCCAAGGATCAGAACAGGATAGAACCCTAACAGTCAACAACTGCAGCTGCTGCTCTAGAGTTCAAATTTCTTAAAGTTCAGGGGGTGACACCTCCTGGAATCACCTCATTTGGTTAGACCACTCAGTCCATTGGTCAGTTCGTATAGGATGGTGACACCTGACATAAGACACAAAATGTGGAGAAATGTGTGGGACCATTACGCAGTCCTTAAGCAATCCAGTATTTGAAAAGTTGGAACATTGCTCCATTAGCAAAACACATAGGCATGTTAAAGAGGACAGTTTCCCAGGCAGCTGGTTAGGATTGTATCAAGAAAATGCTGCAAAGTATCTTGTACAGTACATGTGAACTCAGGAAAGAAAACACTGTTTCATGTTATTTGTAATTCTGAGAAATTTCTCTCATGAACAGTAGATTAAGCGAGTCAAGAGACTTCACATATGCAGTTTGGCCTACATTAAATTGTGCTAATATAATGTGAAATATATAGAATTATTAAGCATATATTAACAATAAATACAAACATGTCATGATTCTAGTATGACTTTGATGCACTTGAAAACATTTAGTATGTTTACAAATAACATATTACAATGACAGAGTTCTGCCTATCAAATGTACTAACGTAAGTATTTTTTTTATTTCGTTTTTGAGTTTTCTATATAGATGCAAAAAATTAGTACATGTACGAAAGTTTCATGAATGCATCATTACTTATGATTGTGTTACACCTACTTTTCGTTTTTCATTTTGGTGCACACGATTGCGCACATAACTTTCTTGATAAATTCTTCTTATTCATACATAAATATAAATGATAATAATGATGATTAGGGGTAAACTCTGTAACGCAAGAGTTCACCATGTACATGTTTCTAACACACATTTGTGAAAATACAGTTCTTTGTCCATTAGAAAATCACAATATATATTACTTACACAGTTAACATCATCTAAGCTACACATGTTCTGCATGCTTTTAAGATGCAGTATCTAAAATTCTCTTGATTCGTCATTTTTCATGAACGTATATTGGTGCACGTTTATTAATTTCTCTCAGAAAGTGTCATATTCGGTTTTCTGAATGTTACTAAAGTTTAAGTGTAGTTTCCTCTCCATCAGAAGTAAAACCGTGGGCCGAGCCCGAGACCCTCTCTCTTCCTCCTTCCTCCAAACAATAGCTTGCGGTTAGTCTTCCACTTCACACTCATACTCAAAGACACCTCCCTCCATTAGTTCAATCCATTAGGGAATTGTAATAGTTCTCGCAATTGTCTTGTTTATGCTTAGTCTTCGAGTTATGTAATCCTAAAATGACTTTCTACCTGGAAAGTGTGGTTGCTGATGGAAGTGCGCTAGACACTGCTAATAATCACTTGAGAAACACTTGATATAATGGTTTGAGCTGGTGAGCCTTGCACTGCACAAGCAATATTTATGGAAGATATTTTTTTAGACAGATGATTAGTTTATTTAATATTACCATACACTGAACTGTGAAGTTGGTTGAAATTACCATGCGAAGTTAACCACATTGTAACTGATGAAATGCAATCAATCAATCATTTGTAGAGCATGCTACTCACCCGTGAGGGTCTCAAGGCGCTGAGGGGGAGGGAAGGGGCGGAGCTGCTACTGTTCGAACAACCAGGTCTTGAGAAGTCTCCTGAAGGTCAGCAGGTTCTGGGTCTGTCAGAGGTGGATGGGGAGGGTGTTCCATATCTTGGCGGCGAGGTGTGAGAAGGATCTGTCGCTGGTGGTCATTTGGTGGATGCATGGAATGGTGGCGAGGGCGAGGTCAGCGGAGCCAAGCTGGTGGTTGGGGTGCAGAAGGTGAGTCGTTTGTTGCGGTATGCTGGTCCGGCGTTGTGAAGTGCTTTGTGAGCGTGGGTGAGGAGCTTGAAGGTGATCCTCTTGTTGACAGGGAGCCAGTGCAGGTTCCTCAGGTGGGCAATGATGAGGCTGTGGTGGGGGATGTCGAGGATGAGATGAGCGTAGGTGTTCTGTATGCGTTGAAGTCTCTTCTGGAGTTTAGCCGTGGTTCCTGCATAGAGGGCGTTGCCGTAGTCCAGCCTGCTGGTAACAAGGGCCAGGGTGACCCTCTTTCTGGTTCTGGGTGAATCCATCTGTAGATCTTCCAAAGCATGCAGTGGGTGTTGAAGCAGGAGGAGGAGATGGCATTGACTTGCTTGGTCATTGACAGAGATGAGTCCAGGATGAACCCCAGATTGCATGCGCGGTTGGTGGGTGTTGGCGCAGCTCCCAGCCAGGCCGGCCACCAGGAGTCATCCCAGGCAGAGGGGGTGGAGCCAAGGATGAGGACCTCCATCTTCTCCGAGTTCAGTTTCAGGCGCCTGCTCTTTATCCATTCGGCGACGACCTTCATTCCATCGTGGAAGTTGGTTTTGGCGGTGGCGGGGTCTTTGGTGAGGGAGAGGATCAGCTGGGTGTCATCGGTGTATGAGATGATGTTGAGGTTGTGCAATCGGACGATGTTGGCGAGCGGTGTCATGTAGACGTTGAAGAGGGTCGGGCTGAGGGATGATCCTTGGGGGTACGCTGCAGGGGATCTTGATGGCTTCGGATCGGAATGGCGGAAGGCAGACTCTATGGGTTCTGTTGGTGAGGAAGGAGGTGATCCAGTCCAGGGCTTTGTTGTGGATCCCTGCATTACAGAGGTGTGGGTGTAGGGTGTAGTGACAGACGTGTCAGAGGTGGCTGAGCTGTCTATGAGGATGAGGGCCGCGGTTTTGCCGTTGTCCAGCATGTCCTGATGTTGTCAGTCGCGGGAATGAGAGTGGTTTTGGCGCTGTGATTGCTGCAGAAACCGGATTGGGATGAGTCCAGGGTGTTGGTCTCTTTGAGGAATCGGGTCAGTTGTCCATTGATAATTTTCTTGATGACTTTCGCCAGGAACGGGAGCAGGGTGTTGGGCCGGAACTTTTTGAGGTCCCTTGGGTCGGCCTTGGGTTTCTTGTGTAGGGTGTTTATCTCGACGTGGTTCCAGCTTTCCCCGGAAGGTGGCGGTCTCAAATGAGCTGTAGAAGATCTTTCGGCATTGGGTGTGATGATGGAGCTTGCTTTGTTGAAGATGTGGTGGGGGCAGGGGTCTGACGGAGTGGATGGTGTTCATGGGTTTGATGGTGTCTTCGTCGTTGATGTGGTTCCATGAGATCAGGAGGCCGGTGTGGCAGGAGGGCAATATGTCTAGGGTGTTGGCGGCTGTCGGGGGGTCTGGATGTTGAAGATGTTGTGGATGTCTATAATCTTGAGGTGGAAGAAGGTGGCTAGAGCGTCGCAGATGTCTTGTGACGGCGGGATGTTTTTGGAGCTGGGGTTGGCGAGCGTCTTCACTATGTTGAAGAGCTCTTTGCTGCTGTGTGCATTGATGTCAATGCGTTCCTTGAAGGAGGTCCTTTTGGCGGTATGAATGAATTGGTGGTGCCTGCGGCTGGTGTTCTTGAGGGCTGCATGGTTGTCCGGTGTTTGCTCATGGCGCCATTTCTTCTCCAGACTTCGACAGGTCTGCTTGGATGTCTGGAGGTCGGCGTTGAACCAGATGGCCCTTCTGTCGGTGCGTCTGTTTGAGGGTGTCTTGATCGGGGCGAGAGTATTGGTGCAGTCGTCGATCCATTGCCTGAGGTTGTGGGCAGCTGTGTCGGTGTTGGTGTGGTCGGTTGGTGGGTCTGCTGCAAGGGTGTTGATGAGCTGGTCTTCCGTCACTTTCCTTTGCCATGACCTCCATGGGAGGTGACAGCACACTTAGGGGCATATTTACAAGGGAAGTGGTGGAGTGAGGTGTTAGCCTTCCTGGCTTAACGCCTCACTCTGTCACTTCAGAAGCACAGGGCTGCACCATATTTACAAGTATATGGTGCAGCCCTGCGCACTGGTGATACACTTAGAAGCATAGCACCAATGCAGGCACCCTTGTACCATATTGTAAGGGTGTCTGCATGCAGGGAAAGATAGTTTATGTGCAGGAAGATGCCCCTTCCTGCACATAAACAAACTTTAAATGCTGGTTTGGAACTTCTATGCGTGCTGCTCAATGCAGCACGCACAGAAGTTCCAAAACAGCATTAAAAAAAAATTATTGGACCTTCTTGTACATAAACAAACATTGGCCTTTGCTGTTTCCATGTGTGCTGCACAATGTAGCACACATGAAAACAGCAAAAACGAGGAGAAATGGAAAATTTTTCCTTGTTGCGCCAGGGTAAGACCAGGTTTCCCCAAGTCTTCATTCTGGCACTGCCTCCTATTTACTCCTCCCTTGTAAATAGGGGGCAGCGTCAGAATCAATGGGTGTTGCGGTGGAACGCACACAGCAACACCCATTGCCCTCCCCTTTCACGCTAAGCATTATTTACAAGGCAGCGTTAAGCCACGTTAAGTGGCATAACACTGCCTTGAAAAGAAGGCAAAGCCCCTAACGCTACAGGAACATCATAAAAAGTCACGTTCCTGTGGCGATAGGGGATCGTAAATATGCCCCGTGCTATAAACGTGGGTTGCAGACAAGCGTGGGATTGTACAGGAGTAGAGAGCGGTCGAAGCTGTCAATGGAAGATTAACTTTCCAGTTCCAAGAGGTAAGCTGCACTTCTGTAACTACCCAGCAGGGGGGAACTCATTATGCCTTGATTTATTGACTGGTTCTTGAGAATATGACCTAACAAAAGGTACATTTAATCTCCTTTATTATTGGTAAGGCTGGGATTCTTAACTAGATTTTATCTTACCAATCCTTAGAATCTGCGGTCGACTGAATCTTTTTGTCTGCTAAGAAGTGTAAAGGGAGGATCACCAATTTCATACTGATGACAATTTTTCAACAACCAAATCCATCTCAATTCAAAGGACCACTGACTACACAGTAAAATTTAAAAGATTTATTACAAACCAAGAACAACTGGACATACAAGCACCTCAGTAAGAGGTTCAGAAAATAAACCGGCACTAATACAAACATGATCCTCCGCAAGAGTCTCAGACGACTTAAAATAAAAATCAGCGTAAGCTCAAGAAGCATTAGACATACAATTACAGTTCCTGCTTGAAGTCTCGACTGCATTTAACCAAAAAGAAAGAAAAGGTTAGTCTGTCCCTACACTAACTCTAAGTGGACATCCCTACTTTACATCCCTCCCAAGCAAGAGAAAAAGGTGTCAGCAGTGAAGACTTCCTAAGAAGTACACTCACTTTCCATAGGTAAGTAGCCTAAGCTACAGAGCTTGCTCTAAGATGCTCCTTCCTACCCCTCTCCTGCCTGGCTTTCCCCAAATCTGCTCCAAGTCTACATTCTGCCCCAAGATCTACTATAAAGTGTGCTCTCCACCCTCGGGGTGGGATGTATGTCATTACATCGCATTCTAATACCACGCATACCATTACAACGCGGGTATTACAACCTGATGACAATGACATCGCATGCCATTACATCGCATACTTTTACCACGAGTATGCTTTTACCACGCATGCCATTACAACGCAAAGGCATGCATGGTAAAGCTATACTTATGATAAAAGTATGCAAGGTAAGTTACATCTCTATCCCTACACCTACACAACAAACTACTCCCACCCTTACACTACCCCAACCCAAAAACACTACCACACTACTACACTACCCACACTACCCACACCACTTCCACCCTTACACTACCCTAAACCCTAAAACACTACTACGCTACCCACACTACTCCCACCCCTACACTACCCTAAACCCTAAAACACTACTACGCTACCCACACTACTCCCACCCTTACACTACCCTAAACCCTAAAACACTACTACGCTGCCCACACTACTCCCACCCTTACACTACCCTAAACTCTAAAATACTATTACGCTACCCACACTACTCCCACCCCTACACTACCCTAAAGCCTAAAACACTACTACGCTACCCACACTACTCCCACCCCTACACTACCCTAAACCCTAAAACACTACTACGCTACCCACACTACTCCCACCCCTACACTAGCCTAAACCCTAAAACACTACTACGCTACCCACACTACTCCCACCCCTACACTACCCTAAACCCTAATACACTACAATAAACATACACTACACCACTACACTACCCTAAAACCTAAATCACTACATAAACACTACACCACAACACACACTAAAACGTTTTAAAAAACACAAACAAACATTACCACACTACTTAAAAACTGCCCTAAACCATACATAAGTAACCCCCACCCCATGCGCAAAACCCCTTACCCCTTACCCCAACGTCGCCTACAGATCCTGCTTCCTCCTTCCTGCTGAGTTCACGTCGTTGTGAATAGCCGCCGCCGCCATTACACATTACATCGCATGCGTTGTAAAAGCGCATGCGATGTAATGGTATATTCGATGTAATGGTATGCGTGGTTTTACCACGCGTTGTAACATCACATGCGTTGTAATACATGCGATGTAAAAGCAACGCGTGGTAAAACCCGTGTTGTAATGGTTGTTCCCCTCGGGGTCCCTAATACAAAAACCCCAAAACAGTAAAAACGCCCAAAAACACCCCTCTGGGCAGGGGCTTCATCCTTGGTTTTTCCAGCAAAACTTCTATTCCATCCAAAAAACATTGCTGTGTCCTTGGGTCCCAGGCACCTTCTCTGCCAAATGTAGCATCTCTGCATTCCGATCCACTCCCTTCGTTCTCACTCCTACCAACCTAACTCCTAAGCAATGGATTATTCTACCTAACAAGCTTCATGTCCTTGCAACTGCAACAGAAATGCAAGAGAAACAACCTTGCATACACTCCAAGTTACAATCTAAAATTCAACTGCGAACAGGAGCTTTTTCCCAAGGAAAAATACACATTTCAGGTCTACATTGTTAGCTAAGCTAAGAAAATACAGTCAGGCCTCTGCTGGCTTTTTCATGTCTCAGGCCGTTACACGTTTAAATGCATTTCTAATACTACAACCTAAGCATTACATTATCATTCCAAAGCATTACATTTCATGATATTTCTAAGGCATTTTCCTTCTCATGTTAGAACATAGCATGTTTTCATTAATAAGCAGCTTACATGTGCAACTTCTAATATGGCACGTTTATTCCTAATGCAACAGTTTAAACACAAAGCAATAATTCCTGCATTACTTAAAGCATATTTTCGGTTAAAGCACTACATTAGTCTCTAAATAATATGAGCATGCTACTACATGTTGCAACATTCTCGGCCTAGTACTACATTTCTAATAATCACACATTAACATGGCCCTCTAAATATGCGGGTGCTGACTACTGGTGATTATAATGCAACCCTGCAATTTTCAAAATAACATGGCGCTTTATCAGTCCCCCCCTTTGATGACCTGTGTCATCACAAGCCACACCATCCTTGGGGAAAGAACCGACTTAAAGAGAACTTGTTGCCACTCTTCCTCTCCTGAGCAACTCCATGTTCTTAAGATTCTGATATTGACTGTCCTGTAGTGTCTCCATTAGTCTCTCTTGCACTCTCAGCAATCTCTCCAATTTGCTAGATCTATACCACTTGTAAGCTCTTATCAGACCCCACAATCCAATCACACATGCCACAGCTAAAATAAGAGGTTTCAAAATAAACCCAAGGAACCCATTTCCAAGGTTCACAAACAAACTCCCTACTTTGCCAAATCCCTAACCAACTTTTTCCCACACAGTTTCCTTCAGTCAAATCTTCAATTTCATAATGGATCGCAGTAATATTACTTAAGTACTTCTCCAGGTCCTTGCTGTTATCAGAAATGTATGTGCAGCCTTCTTGTACCTTCAAAAGTTTACAGACTCCTCCCTCTTTTGCTAGAAGGACATCTAAAGCAAGACGATTTTGCAAAACCATCGTCCTGATCGATAACATCTCTCCTTCAACCAACACCAACGACTTAGATGTATTCATTGACAATTCATCCACCACAGCCCCCAATCTTCTAATCTTCACATCATTAAAAATCACTCCCAAGCTTGGTATTATTGCTCCGAAAACATCTCTAACCACAGCCGCTGCCCTTTCACCTCGCTTCACTCTTACATGCTGTCCTCCTTCTAAAAGCTCCAAATCTTTTGTATGATAAATCTTAGGTTAAATGATCACTAAATAACACGTACCATACCATTTCTCAGGCAATCGCATATAGGCATTCCTCACACAAACAAAATACACAGTTGGAATTATCTGCATCACACTCTGCAAAAAGTCCTTTGCGTAGTATTCCAACGTAAAGGGGTGCTCATATGTGGTCTGCCCCACATTCACATTTTCACAATATGTCTGTGGTAGATTTATGCACAGCTTCCCCTTTTGCACTTCATCTAGAGCTCTCGGACCATAACTCCCTTTTGACGTGTGTAATTTCTCTTCATCTGTCCAGTCTACTTTACCCTGTCCTGAATCTTGCAACTGCTTTTGTTTTCTGTATCTATCTTCTATTTGATCTATGAATTTCTTCTCCACATCTGACAAGAGGCATGTCAGATTGTGGCGATGAGCATAAGCTGCATCCAACTCTTGAGTAGGAATGAAATACGTTCTAAGTCTATCCTCTGATTTGTAATAATCATACTTATTCAAATGCTTATAAGCTGGCACTTCAGGAAGAACTGCATCATAATTCGAAAAGAAATACTCAAAATGATTTTGCAGCATATTACATGAAATACCATATGTCAATGAAAGATGATGGTATCTGATGCCCTCATCTACTGAAGCAGGCAATTGCATACACACATAACAATCCTTCGCATCCATTGCAACAATATATTAATACAAACATTTTGCATACGCATTAAGCTTAAAGTCACTTTTAGACAGATCTGCATGTAACCTACGACTCCCTTCTAGTAGTAAAGATCTTTCGTCTCCTATTTTGACCTTGCTCTTGCTAGGAGTAGTAGGTGTAGGTGTTCCCTCTACCTCCACTGCCTGCTCATGTGGTGCTAAATACGAAACTATAACTACTAGAATTATGAGTATCACTCCTCCTCCAAGTGTGCCTACTATGCACCAAGCTCTGTGATTTGGGTTTCCAGCCTCCATGGACTCATGACTGATTGCAATTCTTTTTCAGCTGCAACGCTCAAGAGTCACTCCTTCTCCTCCTCCAGTTGCTTGAACCAACTCGAACCACACCTCGGAAAGCTGGAAGTCTCCCTTTATTTCAGTTCCTTATTTACAGCGAACAAGAGACAACCTTAATCCTTCTCCGTCCCGTGTGGAAAGCCCCTAAATTTCTTCTTCTTCCACTCGGACCTAGGTCATTCTAATTCAACTTATTTACAACAAAGTCTCTTTAATCCAAAATAAGATTTGCTCCAACAGCTTCTAGAACATGTTGCAAAAGTTCAAGATGAAGAACAATAGATTCATAGGATGGTATCTCAGTTCCAAAGGTAGGGAATATCAGTCTATTCAGAATTCTGCTTCGTATCGTAGGATCCGGAACTCTGATGGTCAGTACTCCTTCAATTTCAAGTCCTGGTACCAACAACACCACGTCCAATTTCAAGTTAGGACTGGTACTGATCACTGTCACTGCCCTCAGTCTCCCCGATCTCAGTACTCGTGGTATCAGTCACAACATATGTCCACTGTGGAGTCGTGTACCTCAGGCAAGGCACCCTCGTTCATCTTGACCTCCTCAGACCTCCATGAGCTTGCCCTTCTTCGCCTTCATCCGTCTCAGACTCCTCAGACACCAGAACAAGGTCCCTCTTGGAGAACAGTCTCAAATTCAGCCACCTCTGTCTCTCCGGCCACTGCTCTTCTGCTCTGCTATCTCTCCTGCCTTCTCTTTGCTCAGCTGAGTCTGACTCTGGGTCACCTTCACAGTCACTTCCCCTTTCTGGGGCAGTTTCAGTGTCGCTGCCGTCGGGACCCTCCTCAGCTCGGTCTAGTGAGCAACCAGCTTCGTCAGTCACCCTTACAGCTTGGCTTGTCCCCTCCTGTGGCCTTGCCACTTCAGCTGGATTTTCATTTGGGAGAGGAGCGATTTCTTCCAAGGATGCTGAAACTCGACGGGTGTGAGAAGCATGTACCCAATTCGGCAGTCCTCCACACTTTACTGCAGTGTTCGTCACCAAGATTACTTGGTAAGGACCTCCCAAATGAACATTCAAACTGCTCTTTCCCACGTGCTTCCGAACCAGCACCCAGTCCCCTGGACTCAGCCGTGACAGAGATCACTTGAAGCTGGAACCACAGCAGCCTGCACCTGATGAGCCACAGAACAGATGACATCAGTGAGTCATTTGCAATAATGAAGAATCAGATCATCTGTGATGCTTATCAAGGCTGTCGATGGTACCTCTGGCAACCTCATAGCCCTCCGCATCAGCAGTTCATGAGGTGAAAGACCTGTTTTCCTATCTGGGGTACTGCGAATACTCATCAACACCAGAAGCAAAGCATCAGGCCATTTCAGTGACGTGGATGAACACACTTTTGTCATTCGGGCTTTCAAAGTCCCATTGATCTGCTCCACTATCCCAGAAGCCTCTGGACGGTAACTACAATGGAGCCGCTGATCAACATTCAGCGCTGTGCAAAGCATCTTCATGATTTGGCTATGGAAGTGTGTTCCTCTGTCCGATTCCAAAGAGGTCGGAATCCCAAACCTAGGAATGAGTTCCCTCAACAACAGCTTAGCCACTGTGAGTGTATTGTACCTGCGTGTAGGGCATGCCTCCACCCACCTTGAGAACACACATAGCTCTACCAAAATGTACCTCAACCTGTTGCAAATAGGCATCTCATAAAGTCCACCTGCATCCTGTTGAAAGGTCCCCCGGACCTCTCAATGTGACTCATCGTAACCACAGATTTCTTTCCAGCATTCATTTGTTGACAGGTAACGCAGCTCTGACACGCAGCCTCAGCCACTGCACAAAATCGCGGATTGTACGTTTGTCTGAACACTCGCACCATCGCATCTTTTCCCAGATGTACCGCACCATGAATCTGTCTTGCCATCGGGCTCAACAACTCATCCGGCAACACCGCCCTTCCATCACTCGAAACCCAAATGTCCACATCTCCCGTTAAGCAAACCTGAGTTGATCCACACATTCTTCTCCTGGTCTGAAACCTGTTCCTGCAGGCACTTGAGCTCATGCCAAGTATTTGCCATGGCCGACATCGTGTTGAACTCGTTTTTTTCTTGGCTCCCTTCTATGTGATTTTCAGTAAATGAGCAACCCTGCTCGGCACAGAAACGTGCGACTTCATCCGCATAGCGGTTTGACACAAAATCTGTCCCCTTTCCATGAGCCATGCACTTCACAACAGCAATCTCTTTAGGGCGCTGTAGGGCCTCAAGAAGCAATCTCACAAACTCCCCATTCCGGATAGGTGATCCAGAGGATGTCATGTAACCTCTCTTGGACCATAACTGTCCGAAGTCATGATGAACCACACCAAACCCGTACTGGCTGTCAGTGTAAATGGTGATTCGAATCTGGTCTGCTGCCAACCAGGCATGAGTCAAAGCAATGATCTCAGCAATCCTGAGCAGAGTATACTCCTTGCAGGCATACAGCTTCAACTACTCCTGTAATGGTACATACAGCAAATGCTGCTCTCAACTGACCAACACTGTCTCTTAAACATGAACCATCAACAAAGAAAATCTCATCGGGGTCAGGCAACGGTTCATCAACAATGTCAGATCTCGGTTTGGTGCAAAGCTCAGTGTCATCAAGACAATCATGGTCTGCACAATCTTCATCAAGTGTATTTGGCAACGGCATCAATGTTGCAGGATTCAAAACAGAACACCTCCTAAGGGTCACATTCTTCGCAGCAAGTATAACCTGCTCGTAGCGTGTGAGCCTATTATTGGTCAGGTGCTGTGTCTTGGTCCTGGTCATCAATAATTCAACAGAATGTGGAACAAAAACAGTCAATTGGTGACCCCTGACAATACTTTCACACCTTTCAATACTGACACCCTTTGCAGCAACAGATTTGAGACATCCGGGCCATGCTGAAGCTACTGGATCTAAAGTAGCTGAAAAGTAGGCAACTGGTCTAAGGACACCTCCATGATCCTGAACCAAAACTGATAGCGCACAACCTTCTCATTCACAACAGAATAATGAAAAAGGCTTGTTGTAATCAGGCATCCCCAGTGGCGGAGCACGACAAAGGTCCTCTAGCAACTCCAAGAATGCCTTCATAAAGTCATAGTCCCATGGTACCGGATCACTCACATCCTTGTGTGTCAGTCTCTGCAAAGGCTTCGCCTTCAATGAGAAGTTGGCAATCCACTGACGGCAGTAGCCAACCATCCCTAAGAACATTCTGACTTCTCTTTGGGTAGAGGGCACCATCATACCCATAATTGCCTAAATCCTGTCAGGTGAAACCTTCCTCTTGCCTTTTTCTATTCAATGACCCAAATACTGCACCTCATTCAAGCAGCACTGTATCTTATTTGGCAACACCTCCATTCTCTGAAAAATGATTCAGTAAGGCAATGGTATCAATCCTGCATGCATCTTCAGTCTCTGACACAACAAGGAGATCGTCTATGTCCTGTATGAGAACAGAGTTCTGCGGCAGTGCAAGACTCTCAAGGTTCTTTTTCTAGATCTGATTAAAGCTCGATGGGCTCTCTATATACCCCTGAGGGATAGGACACCACGTTAAGACATGGTTTTCCAGCTTGAAAGTAAAAAGAAACTGGCTCAGGGGTAACAAAGGTTAAAGAGAGAGGAGGAATAACATTTGAAGGCAACCCTTTCTCGTTATTTGTAAATAGGCCTAAATGTGACTTACTCTAATCATACTGACTGGTATTCCCGGACACCAGCCTGTTGGAAGATGTCATGATTCTTCAATAAAGCAGTTGAATTCTGGTTCTTGTCTGTACTGTGAGTAGCAGCCATTGTGCAGAGTCTGAGACCCAAGTTGATGATTCAATCCAATGAAATATTCTAGAAGAGGTCCACTATGTGGAACCCCAACTAAACTGTTTCAGAAGAAATGGGGTGCAGAAACTGATGGTCGAGGAGACACTTGAGACCGTGATCTGCTGGGGCACATTACTGATCACTCTATGAGCACATCTATACTACTGTCTAATGTACTTGACTTTAAATGACATTAACTTGCCACTGACTGTGAGTGATTCCCAGGTAAAAATGCAATGAACTCAAGAAGCATAAAAGGAAATATTAGTATCTGACCACCCCTGTGTTATGATGAAGAGAATGTACATAATCGCAAAAGAAACAATACTTGTCTTTAATTTTCAAGATACCTACTGCCCTTTAGAGTGCTTGTTTCATGGTGTAACATAGTGACCACTCATATTTTTTAAACAAACCCATTTCTTAGCCGAAACTCAGGGGGCCAGATGTACGATTGATCCATTTTGCGAGTCGCAAATTGTAACTCCCAATTTGCGACTCGCAAAATGGAATGTACAACAGTGTCTCAGATTCCCAATGGGGTCGCAAATGACCTCGCTCATTAATATTCTCATGGCAGGTCGCAGTTTGCGACCCCATTGGGAATAGCCAGCAGACCACCATGTCAGTGATTGCTTTTTAAATAAAGCAACTTTTTTTAAAATGCAGCCCTATTTCCTTAAAGGAAAATGGGATGCATTTAAAAAAGCAAAAGGAAACGTTTCAGCTGCTGAGTAAAATAGGAATATGTGACTGTTGTGATGTAATCTACTTTGGTTGTTTTATCATCAGATGGGATACACCTCTCTGAATTTTTTTTGGAGCCCCAGACCAATCAAGGGTCACTGGACTCAAATTGTGATAATGAGAGACGTTTACTTCTTGCATCTTGGACTTATTTACTGTTGGTACCCAAAAACGGATCATTAAGCACAACCATTTAGCACTCGCCCTTCCAGGTAGGCTTCCTTAGGGAGGTGCTGAGAGGTAGTGACTCAAAATTCAGAAAATAACAATTAATAAATCATTGTCGGGCCATTGCTTTGACTCTAATTACACCATGCAGCTAAGTACAGCACACAAAATATACGGGGCAAAATGCACATCATTACCCGAGAAAACATATTGAGACAGCTAGTGTCTGCTTTAGTCTGTGACTGACGCTTTTCTCAGGCTGTGCAGAAAATGTTCTGCAATTTACATAAAAGAGAGCATCGCCGGACCTTTGGCACAATTTATTTTACTGTTAAGATTGTTAGCCACAACAAGAATATTGCTAAGGTGTGGGTGTCTCTGTGATATAGAGATAGTTGCTGTATTAGTGTTAGCACACTTTCAGTGATCACTGAACCTTTCTAAGACTTGGGGCGTGGGCTTTTCTCAATTTACTTAATTAACAGGGAAACAAGAGCTGCTCTCATATATCTGTGCATTTGCACACAGTCCCTGGAAGAGGGCATGCTGAATCTGTCCCACTCCTCCTGCTAATATTATTGTTGTAATGGAAGGAAGTTCAGGTAATCATAGGGTAGATTGTATAAGATGATTTATTGATCTTAGTTGCAGGTAAGTATATTTGAAGGTCCTTTGCTTAGTTATTAGGATAGCTCCACCAGCAGCAGCCTCCCTACTGCTCAGTCCATACTCAAACTGCCACTCTCAATCTCACATGTATGTAATAACAAGTACAGCCAATACGCCCACATGGACAGGGTGAATTTTATATATGTGCACTATGTAGAGATGTATTACTGTGGGCTGTCTAAACACAATGTTTTTCGTTCTGCTATGAATATTTTACTGTTTCATTTAGCAAACCACGGGGCATGTTACCAACAAGTAGCGATAATTATCACTAAATAGGCTTAGCGACGATTTTTTTATTGCTGCCTATCGCTGGATATGTTAGCGGAGAAAACATGCTATTAGCAACGTTTTTCTCCATTGTGCTAAAATATCCAGCGATAGCGGCGAAATGCGTGAATATCACTGAGAATACAGCGATATTCACACATTAGCGACGAAATGCTCTTAGCCATGTTATCCCCCGCTCATTGGATAACATGGCTAAGAACTGGTCTGAGCAGGCATTGGTTTTTGGCGATAGCGGGAATATTTCCATCACTACGCCTGCCTTGCTAATAGGCGATAGCGACGTTAGCGACTGCTTTCAGTCGCTAACAGGTTGCGTACACCCACTTTACATGTTATTAGCGATAAATATCGCTGACATGCATAGCGGGCCCCAAACCGCTCACTATCGCCTGAAAGCTGTCGCTAACATCAGTTAGCGACAGCTTGCTCATAGAGCGATAGAATTATCGTCGCTTAGCGGCCTAAAACGGCCGCTAAACCGGCGATAATTGCCTATTGCCACCCTTGGTAACATGTCCCCACATTTTTTCAGTCTGAGTCAATTATGTTATAGTAAATAAAACGATCCAGTGTCAACATATTTAATAATGAAGATGTCTGCCATGTTTAATTTACCTGGTTGTTAGTTGAGTCTGGCCATGCTTACTATGACTAACTTGTCACTACCATGCAGTATACGACCTAGGGGTAGGTAAAGGTTCTCTCACTTGTGCACTTCAAGAATAGAATGATGAAATGGTAAAAAGACTGTATCTTATATAAACTTGCTATTTGTACGTAGCGCTTTATGTGAGCAAGGCAGAAGGTCAGCGTCCGAAATGTGTCATGTGGGCGATGTCATTGGAATAAAACTGTTCACAAAATCTGGAGTCTGTGCCCTAGCCGTGATTTACTTTGCATGCATTTACTCATACAAAACCATTGAAATTCCTCTGTTATAGTTGGTTGTACTAACTATAACTCGCGCGCCCGCAATCCACTGCTGATGATGTCACATATTACATAATTCATGACAAGGTCAGTGACATCACTGATGACATCACTGATGATATCTCAAATGACATCACTGATGACATCACTGATGACATCATCAGGTGAATGTGGTTTGGTTCGATATTTAAATAATTATTATATCTATAGCAATCTGCATTGAAGACTGAGTGGATGTATTAGTGTCTGGATGGAGGATTTAGTAGCAGTGTGATTGACTGTCTAAGTGACTAATTTAAAGTGTCTTACTAAAGTTAACTGAGTATTTGTATGGGATAGTGAATGTGTGTGTGATTGGGTTGGAGGTGTGTGACTGTCCAAAGATGTGTAAATAGTTGATTTAGTAGGTATATGAGGTAAGACTGTAAGTGGAAACAGTTGTTTGGGTGAGTGAATCTCTTTATGGGTGTGGTGATGAGTAAATATATTTCTCAATGATACATGTCCAACAAAGTAGAAATATAAAAGGCAGTGTATGTGACAGTTGTATACAAATAAGTATACATAGGACTCAGTGATTGTATGAGTGACTGTATCGAAAACAGTATACTTGTAATAGTGATTTTATAACACACTAAGTATGAGTTACTATCTATATGAATAAATAAAGTGGTGTTTGTATAAGTGTGTAGCTTAGTAAATGTAAGTATGATCAATTGTTTGCATAAGTGAGTAGGATGATTGCATAAGTGAATAGGATGCGTGCTGGTGTGTAATATTGATGTAGGTGTATAAGTATATTTAAAAGTGTTCTATTGATCTTTGCTAGCATGTACGAGTGAATCTATAGGTAAGTGTTTAGATGTAGGAATCACTGAGTGGGTTTTTAGAAACTTGTATTGGTATGTCATTGGTTTCAAATATGGTACTCCATATTTTATAATGAGTGTTGAAAGGCTATGCTTGTGTATGGTGAGATGTATCAGATTGTCACGTGGATGATGTCATCTGTGATGTCATCAGTGATGTCACTGACCATGTCATGAATGATGTAATAAGTGACATTATCAGCAGTGGATTGCGGGCGCGCGAGTTATAGTTAGTGCAACTAACTATAACGGAGGAATTTCAATGGTTTTGTACGGGTGAAATGTTCAGCTAACTATAACACCCCTGAAACCTATGGTTTTTTCAGTGAATTTCTAAGGTTTTTTAAATGCTAATTCCTAACTATAACATGTCTGAAACCTATGGTTTTTTCAGAGAATTACAAAGGTTTTGTAAATGATAATCTTTAACTGTATTGATTGTTATACTTAATTTTTTATACTGATTTACTATATTTTTTTAACTATTTCTTTTTAGATATTTTTTTAAATTACATTACATACATTTAATATAAATTGAAAAAAATGTTTGAAAAAATATTGAAATTCTAATATTGTTTGTTTTTTATTTTATATTTTTTTAATATATTTATATATATTTTGAATCAATCAATCAATCAATCAATCATAACATTTGTATAGCACACTACTCACCCGGAAGGGTCTCAAGGCGCTTGGGGGAAGGGGTCTGCTATTGCTCGAACAGCCAGGTCTTGAGTTGTCTCCTGAAGGCGAGGTGGTCCTGGGTCCTGGGTCAGCCGAAGGTGGATGGGGAGGGAGTTCCATGTCTTGGCCGCCAGGTAGTAGAAAGATCTACCTCCGGCGGTGGCTCTTCGGATGCGTGGTACGGCGGCGAGGGCGAGGCTTGTAGAGCGTAGCTGGCGGGTGGGCATGTAGAAGGTCAGGCGGTCGTTGAGGTACTTGGGGCCCAGGTCGTGGAGAGACTTGTGTGCGTGGGTGAGGAGCCTGAACGTGATCCTTTTGCTGACGGGAAGCCAGTGCAGGTCCCTCAGGTGGCCGGAGATGTGGCTGCATCGGGGGATGTCCAGGATGAGTCGGGCGGAGGCGTTCTGGATGCGTTGGAGTCTTTTCTGTAGCTTGGCGTAGAGGGTGTTTCCGTAGTCCATTCGGCTGGTGACGAGTGCCTGGGTGACCGTCTTCCTGGTTTCGGTCGGAAGATGTTGCGGAGCATGCGTAGGGTGTTGAAGCATGATGAGGAGACGGCGTTGACTTGTCTGGTCATCGAGAGGGAGGAGTCCAGGATGAAGCCCAGGTTGCGTGCATGGTCCGTTGGCTTGGGAGTGGTGCCCAGGGTGGGGGGACACCAGGAGTCGTCCCAGGCGTAGGGCGATGGTCCCAGGATGAGGACTTCCGTCTTGTCTGAGTTCAGTTTCAGGCGGCTGTGCTTCATCCACTCGGCGACGTCTTTCATCCCTTTGTGTAGGTTAGTTCTGGCGGTGGCAGTTTCTCTGGTGAGGGAGAGGATCAGTAGGGTGTCGTCGGCGTAGGAGATGATGTTGAGGCTGTGTTGGCGTGCGATGGCTGCTAGAGGTTTCATGTAGAAGTTGATGAGGGTGGGGCTGAGTGATGATCCTTGCGGTACGCCGCAGATGACTTCGGTGGCTTCGGATCGAAACGGGGGAGGCGGACTCTCTGTGTTCTTCCGGCGAGGAACGAGATGATCCACTCCAGTGCCTTCTCTTGGATACCGATGTTGCTGAGGCGTTGAACTAGGGTGTGGTGGCAGACAGTGTCAAACGCTGCAGAGAGGTCTAGGAGGATGAGGGCCGCTGTTTCCCCGTTGTCGAGCAGGGTTCTGATGTTGTCGGTGGCTGCGATGAGGGCGGTCTTGGTGCTGTGGTTGGCTCGGAAACCAGACTGCGAGGGGTCGAGGGATCCGTTTGTCTCGAGGAAGGCGGCAAGCTGTCTGTTGACGGTCTTCTTGATGACTTTGGCAGGAAAAGGGAGGAGCGAGATGGGGCGGAAGTTCTTGAGGTCGGTGGGGTCCGCTGTTGATTTCTTCAGTAGGGCGCTGAGTTCGGCATGCTTCCAGCTCTCCGGGAAGGTGGCGGTGTTGAAGGAGGTGTTGATGATGTTCCGGAGTTGGGGTGCGATGGTGGAGTCGGCCTTGTTGAAGACGTGGTGGGGGCAGGGGTCGGTTGGAGATCCGGAGTGAATGGTGTTCATCGTGCGGGCTGTGTCTTCGGTGGTCACCGCGGTCCAGGTGCGAAGGGTGGCGGTGGGGGGGGGTTGGTTCGACGGTTGGGTGCGTGGATGGTGCGCCGAAGCTGTTGTGGATGTCGGCGATCTTGCGGTGGAAGAACGAGGCGAGAGAGTCGCAGAGATCTTGTGAGGGAGTGATGTTGTTGTTGCCGGTGCTGGGGTTGGAGAACTCCTTGACGATGCTGAAGAGTTCCTTGCTGTCGTGGGCGTTGTTGTCCAGTCGTTCCTTCAGTGATTTCTTCTTGGTGGTTCAGATAAGCTGGTGGTGCTTGCGGGTGGCGTGTTTGAGGGCGGTCATGTTGTCTGTGGTCTGGTCGAGGAGCCAAGCTTTCTCGAGGGTGCGGCAGTTCTTCATGGAGTCCTTGAGTTCGTCGGTGAACCAGGAGGCTTTCTTGCTTCTGGGTCTGCTGGGAGGGTTCTTCAGTGGCGCGAGGTCATCGGCGCAGGCGGTCAGCCACTGTGTGAAGTTGCGGGCTGCTTCGTTGGGGTCCGTTGTGCTAACGGGTGGGTTTTGGCTGAGGGAGGTGCTGAGCTGCTCGGCGGTGATCTTGCTCCAGCTCCTGTGGGGAACCTGTTGCGGGTGGTGGTGGGTCGTGGTTCTTTTGAAGCTGAAGTGGACGCAGCTGTGGTCGGTCCAGTGAAGTCCGGTGGAGTGGCTGAAGGTGATGTGCTTGCTGGATGAGAGGACGGGATCAAGCGTGTGGCCAGCGTAGTGGGTGGGGGTGTTGACCAGTTGCTTGAGTCCGAGGTTGGCGAGGTTGTCCAGCAGGGCGGCGGTGTTGCGGTCCTTGTTGTTCTCCAGGTGGAAGTTGAGGTCCCCTAGGAGGATGTAGTCAGCAGAGGGGAGGGCGTGCGGGCTGATGAAGTCTGCGATGTCTTCGCTGAATTGTGTGCGTGGTACCGGGGGTCTATAGACGAGGGTGCCTCTGAGGATCATCTTTGGGTCGGTGTGTATCTGCAAGTGGAGGTGCTCGGCGGCGGCGAAAGTGTCGTTGGAGTCGGTCGTGATGCGGATGGTGTTCTTGTGTACGATGGCGATGCCTCCTCCAGTCTGGTTGACGCGGTCCTTCCGGGTGATCTTGTATGCGTCTGGGCTTGCGATGGCGATGTCGGGTGCAGAGGAGGCGTTCATCCAGGTTTCTGTGAGGAAGGCGACGTCTGGTGAAGTTGTGTCGAGCAGGTTCCAAAGTTCGATGGCGTGTCTGTGGATGGAGCGGGTGTTGAGCAGGATGCACTTGAGGTGGCTGTTGTTGGTGCTCGGCTTGGTGGCTGTGGTGCCGGTCCGGAGGCAGGTGAACTTGCAGGCTTGACAGGTGAAGGGTCCGTGGGTGCGTCTCGGGGTGGCTCGTGGCAGGCTCTGGATTGATCGGGTTTGAGTGCGATGAGGGTGGCAGCATCGTAGGTCCGTCGTGTGGGCGGGCATCATCGGGGGCCAGGGGTCCTGGCGCTGGGCGCGGTCCAGGCACGGACGGGCGCAGACGGGCTTACCTTTGGCGTGCCTTCAGCGCAGAATCGGCGCGCCCGCTGCGCGTCCGTGCGGTCCCCATTTAAGGCAGAGTGGGAGGAAGGAGCAGCTGGGAGGCGGGAGCGGGGAGGGTACAGAAGAAAAGGGGGCGGGGCCACGAACTCACGGCGGCGGGGAGCGGGGGATACACCAGGGGGGTCAGCAAACCTGGCACAGAGGTACAATTTGAACAAACAAACAAAATTTTGAACAGCTACAGCAACAACAGTAGGCAATGAACAGGAAAAAAGAACAGGAAAGACGGCAGATCGGCGCGGCGAGCAGCAGCAGCGAGGGGGCACACACACAACTGGAGGGCTGTGCGGCGCGGGGGTGTCCTGAGGACAGGTCACACTCACCTGCGCCGCGCGGTCCCCATTTTGTATAGCAGGCAATGATATCAAATGGAAGGAAATTAAAGTTACTGGTAAGTATGGTTAGAATTACTTTTCAGGCTCCGTACTGGGCTCAAAGATGCAGCACTGAGGTCTGTCCTGATAACAGGTGAGTAAATTGGAATTCGTAGTTTGGCTGATTTTAGAGGAATATTTTAAAGTTCCAAAACTCCACACTTAGAAACTTTATCAGCAAAAAGCAAGCAATGATATCCTATGGAAGGAAATTCAAGTTACTGGTAAGTACGGTTAGAATTACTTTTCAGGATCAGTACTGGGCTCATAGATGCAGCACTGAGGTCTCTCCTGATAAAAGGGGAGTAAATCGGAATTCGTAGTTGGGCTGATTTTACTTCGGTCCAGTATATATTGAGCCACTTTCCTACGCCATCCCCTCCCTTCACCACTGTGCAAACACACCGTATGGTGCGTTTTAAGTTGGGGAAATAATTCCCCTTCATTCCTGATGGTCCCTAGGGTCCAAGTAGCCCACTAGGTACATCCAGTAAGCGCCACAGAGCAGCGTAGCAGAGAGATGTAAAAAGGGGCACGGCCTAGACCACCTCTCTGCAATGCAGCACAGTGGCGCTTACTGGAAGCACCTGGTGGGCTAATTGGTACCCAGGGTCCCTCATGGTTGAAGGGGAATTATTTCCCCAACTTAAAACGTGCCACAGGGCGTGTTTGCACATGTCACCTCAGGCCCCGTCCCCTCCCTTCACCACTGTGTAAACGTGCCCTGTGGCAGTTCTAATTTGAGAGATGAAGTCCCCTTGAATCCTAAGGGTCCCTAGGGTCAAACTAGCCCACTAGGTACCTCCAGTAAGTGCCACAGAGCTGCATTCCAGACAGGTGTAGAAAGGGATGTGGGCTCTGAACAGCTGTCTGCAACGCAGCACCCTGGCCCATACTGGAGATACCTGTTGGGCTAGTTGGCCCTCAGGGACTCTCTGTATTGAAAGAGAATTAATTCCCCAACTTAAAACGCGCCACAGGTGTGTTTGCACAGTGGTGAAGGAAGGGGACATGGCCTGAGGTGACAGCTCTGCAAACACACCCTCTGGCACATTTTAAGATAGAGAATTAATTCCTCCCCAATCCTGTGGGTCCCTGGGGGCCAACTAGCCCACCAAGTACCTCCAGTATGCACCAGGGGGCAGAGAGGTGTTCAGAGGCCACGCCCCTTTTTACAACACGCTTCAATGCACCTCCGTTGCGCTTACTGGAGGTACCTGGTGGGCTAGTTGGCCCCCAGGGACCCTCAGGATTGACAAGGAATTAATTTCCCAACTTAAACCCTGCCACAGGGTATGTTTGCACTCATGTGAACTCAGGCTAAGCCCCCTCCCTTCACCACTGTGCAAACGCACCTGTGCTGCGTTTTAAGTTGGGGGATTAACTCCCCTTGACTGCTGAGGGTCACTGGGGTGCAACTAGCCCACCAGCTACCTCCACTAAGCACCACAGAGCTGTGTTGCAGAGAGGTGTAAAAAGGGGCATGGCCTCAGAACACCTCTCTGCAATGCAGCCCCCTGGTGCATACTGGAGGTTCCTGTTGGGCTAGGCCCCCAGGGACCCCTGTATTCAAGGGGAATTCGTTCCCCATCTGCATATGGGCCAGGGGGCGCTTTTGCAGAGTTCTGCAAGGAGGGGCGTGGCCTCCGGCGCAATGCCGTCATTATATATTTTTTTTAAGAAGGGTGGCTGTGTAGCCAATGTGCAACATTCCGTCCATCATCTTGTGTGTTTTGCTGTTCGCCCTATGTGAGAAGGGTATGCCGAGACGTGGGTCCCGTGCTCACTACACCACTGGAGTAAAGCTATCCTGGCTGATGATGGCTGATAGCCCGAAAACGGTTCTAGGATGCTTGATTAGGGTCCAGGGTAGACATGGCTTGGCAGTTCGGGCTGGACTGTTCCCATGAGGCACAGGATCAAGGCCACTTGTAGCCCCAGGGACCCCATCCACCGGGACTGGCCCACTTCGTTGGGGACCGTGGGGGGTCCCCAATCCCCCCACGGTCCCAGGTGGCTCCCCGTGTCCTGCGGGAGCCAGCATTGCGTTTCCACATGGGGAGCAGGTAACATGCTGCCCCCCATGTGAATAAGCAATCTGCTTTGCTTCATTGAAGTGTGAGTAGGTTTCCCCGCTCTCGCTTCAATGAAGCAAAGCAGTTTGCAATGACAGAGTGGAAGTCGCGAGGCTCCCGCCCTGTCATTGCAAAACTACAGTGCCCCGGGGGACACTGCAGGAGCCGGCCCTGGGGGCGGTGGTCCTCAGGGCCACACCAAGGCTCCAGGAGGGGGGCCCTCCTCCCATATTTAAAAAAGCCCCGGGGGTGGCTGCGGGGGTGCCGTGAGCCCCCCGCATATATTCTGATAAAGCCCTGGGGGTGGCGGTCCCTGGGGCTTGGGGGGGCCTTTGAGCCCCCCACCCTCTTATCAACAATGCCAGAGGGTGGCAATCCCCGGGGCTAGGGGGCTATGAGCCTCTGCACATTTTATTAATATAAAGTCCGAGGGGGTGGCGGTCCCCAGGGCAGGGGGCCCCTTTGGGCCCCCCACCCATTTCTTACATTGTCCCCGAGATTTGGCCCCTGGGGGCTTAATATTCACAAAGCGCGGGAGACCGTGTTTCGTTTTTTTTATATCGCAAAAACAACAGTTGATGGACAGAATGCAGAACAATGTCATACATTCACCCCAGTACAGAGATCTGGGCCTAAATCCATCGTTTTTTTGCTCACCACACCACCCCAATTTAGACATGGCCATATGCAAATCAGCCTTGATCCTGTGCCTCATGGGAACAGTCCAGCCCGAACTGCCAAGCCATGTCTTCCTTGGACCGGAATCAAGCATCCTAGGACTGCTTTCTGGCTATCAGCCGTCTTCAGCCAGGCAAGATCCGGGCACCCTGGCGGGTATTGCCGATTTTGTGTTTCTACCCTGCCCAACTTTTCGCATTTTTCGCGTTTTTTTCTTAGGTTTCTTGTGCCTCGGTTCAACAGAGGCACAAGATGGCTGTCAACACTTCCTGATTTGGAGTGTTGACAGCCAATTAGAATACAGCTCATGCTCGGCAGGGTGCGCTTAGGGTGTGCTGATCTGCAGCGGCCATAGATATATATGTTTTTACTTTTGATTTTCTCAGGAACTACTGAACGGATTTACACTATGCACGACTCTGAACCAAGGGCTACCTCTTTCCCAAATGTTGGTGTAATTCCGTTAAGCAGTTCAGGCTGTAGCTGCGATTAAAGGTTCCTATGGGAAATTGAATGGGGAAAACACGCTTTGGGACACCCCTTTTTTCTCAGCACCCACTTGACGAATCACCTTGAGACTTAGAGGATAGAAGCAAACTGGAGTGCCCCACCAGTTTTTAAAATTTCACAAAGATTCGTCAACCGATGCCAAAGTTATTTCAAAGAGAATGTTGCAGATTTCCTATGTAAAATAGGTCCTAACGATAACTACCTACTGGCGACCGCCAGTAGGTTTGATGTATATATATATATATATATATATTCACTAAAGAAACCATAGGTTTTACAGATGTTATAGTTAGGAATTAGCATTTAAAAACCTTAGAAATTCACTAAAGAAAACATAGGTTTCAGGGACATAGTTAGTTGAACATTTGACTCATATAAAACCAGAGAAATTCGCCTGTTATAGTTAGTTGAGCTAACTATAACTCACGCGCCCACAATGCACTGGTGATGATGTCACATATTACATTACTCCTGACATGGTCAGTGACATCACTGATGACATCACTCATGACATCTCAAATGACACCACTGATGACATCACAGTGCGAACAAGTGATGTGGCCGTCCGTAATAATGTGATCTGGCGTCAATCAGTCACATCTCTGTCTCATTTTAATGACCTGCTGGACCGTACTGTAGGCCTGAGCCAGCGGCCAGCGCTGCCCTACAGACACATGTTGATCATGGTGCTGCGGGAGGGGTGGGGTGCATCTGCCTAGGAGCGAGGTGCGAACAAGCGATGTTGCCCTGCGTAATGATGTGATCTCTGACCTCATTCAGTCACATGTCTGTCTCATTTTAAGGACCTGCTGGACCGTACTGTAGGTCTGAGCCAGTGGGCAATGCTGCCCTACAGACATGTGGCGTTGGCTTTCGGGGCACTGTAGTAAGCTCATTACTAAGTGTACATGCACACAGGCTTCCACCACTGCATTACACGTGCACATTATGCTTCTAGCATGCGCTCTGTTCCTTTGTATGTGAACCTTGGTATAACATATTGTTGTTTAACCTTATGTATTGTCGTGCACTCCAACTCCTCTTTGAACCTAGATTACCACTAACAGTTGGTGGACGGTACTTCAAAAACAAAGGATGCACTCAACAGTTTTTTTCTATTAAGCTTGAAATAAACCTTGTTTCCACCACTAAACTATTTCTCCCTTTTCAGACACTGAATTGATTGAGCCAAAATGGGCGGAGAGGGTGCTCACCCCGTGATGATGCCCTCGGCATTCTCACGCCTTCCATCGTGGTATCAAGACACCGTCCCCGACCAGAGACCTGCTCTCCCACTCTACAAAGGTACCCCGGAGTCGGAGCTTGCACCGGCACGTCTTTGGACATACTGGTGGTGTCAGGTGAGCAGTAAAGCCTTGGTGCGCAGGACCTACAATTGAGCTCAGTGCGGGGGAAGGTGCTGAGGTGCTGCACCCTGGGTGCGAAAGTGGAGGTAAGCAATGTTCCTGTAGCTAATAATCTATTCTCTGGCCTCATTCATATGTTTAATTTTAAGGATTTGCTCGACCACACTATTTCTCGTGGACCCCAGCATCCTAGACAAACGGGTGTCGGGACGTACACACTGAGGGCTGGGTGCAATAGGCCGACGCTCTGTCTCCTCCTCCCTCTGTTCTTTTGACTCTCCCTCCCCTTCTCCCTTTCACCCACTCCCTCTCCCTCCTATTCTCACTATCTTCCTTTCATTCGGACTACCTTTTTTTACCTCTTCCACATGGCACACATACTTATGTTTTTATCTTTCAAATTTTGTATGCTGCTTCCGGAGGAGTCCCACCCACGTATTTCATGTTATACTGTTGTCTGTTCTAATAAATTTACATTTTCCATTTATTTGTGTTGTTTTAATAAAGATTTTTTTTTCCCAATTAATAAGTGAGTGTATATGTATTCTTTTTCTGACAATACTTGTCTGTGGTTTATTGTGAAAATCGTCTGTTTATAGGAGGTTATGAGAGATAACATTTGTAATTTTGCGGTGCACCTTCCAAAAATAAACCAGTAGACTATTACATAAATGAAGCCTGCGTAATTCTACAACTGCAAGGGTTACATGCGTCTATCACTTTATAACACCATGAGTACTGCCCGTGTGATTACAGAACTAATAAGGCACTGCCTGGGACCACCGTGACTTCAGGGACTGCCGAAGCCCACCCTGCATATTTAAGTAAAGCCCCAGGGGGTGGCGATCCCCGGACTTCAGTTGGCCTCGAAGCCCCTTCAAACAATTAGGAACCAATTCCCAAGAAGGTGGCGATCCCCTAGGCTACGAAAAGTCACACTGCCCTTCCGCGCATAATTTACATGTGACATTAAGACCCCCAGTCCTACAGAGACCCCGCAATATAATAATAGGATTAGCCACGGAACATTACCCACCAGGAGCCTAATTTAAATCAACTAGTGAGACCCCGCTTTTCTTTCCTTCCATTTTTACCATCCAGATCCGCTCTTTTAAAGAGATATGAGGTTTTCCTCCTCTCGCTTCAACTAGTCAAACAAGGATTTGCTATCACTGGGTGGAAGCCATGCACCCGCCCTCTAATAAGAAATATAAATGTCCCGCGGATGCACCCCCCGGGACATTGTATGAGCTGTGCCTGGGAGGTCGTGATCCCTAGGACCATGATGCATTGGTTAGTATAAATGCATACTAATACTACTTACACAGGTGTAGTACAGCGACCAGAGTGTAGTGAAGAGGCAGAAGAAGCGCAAAATCTAAAAATATAAATCCTACCAGAGGTTGAATGACATAGTTCAATGAGCCGAAGACCCTGGGATGAGTAGAAACAGCTATATGATGAAAACGGGTCTTCAGCACAACGCAAGCAACTTGGAAGTATTGGTGAGTGCTGCCTTCTTTCTACCTTCTCCCGCTCGTCGCCAAATTTATGTTGTGAAGAGGTAGACAGCAGTGGATTCGATAAGTGGATTTATTGCAGGAAAACAAGACACCTTAAACACCCACCAACAGGAGTAGACAGCAAGGCAACCGTCTTCTCCAGCACCGTGTAAAAACTCCCCTCATGACAGCCCTACATTCTAAAATTACATACTTACATTCTAGTAGAATTACATACTAACATTCTACTATGTCTTACATCGGAATACTACACAGAGTAATTCCATTCACCCGTTCGACCTGCAACCTTGTCTAAGTTTTCCTATGGAAATTAAAATGGAGAAAACATGTTTTGGGACCCCCCTTTTTTCTCAGCCCCCCCTCGACGAATCACCCCCAAACTTTCAACATAGGAGCTGATACGCAAAAAAATTAGTTTGGAAAATGTTATGAAGATTTATCTTTTGACGCCAAAGTTAAAAGCAAAACAAAAAATGCTCTTGCAATGGAAATTAGGTTCTAACTACAGCTACCTACTGGCAACCGCCAGTAGGTAGTATATATATATATATATATATTAACTAAACAACAAGAACTAGCTCTGTTAGTGTGCTATGTGTCTGTGTGGGAAACCATTTGGTTTTGTATGAAGGCCCCCACCCACCAACCTAGTTGGTGGCATGCTTCATCATCGGGCCCCACCCGAGGCACCGTGTGTGCCTCAGGTGTGCTGTGACGCCAGGCTACTGTGGAGCGGGTTTTATTGAATTGTGAGTGTGCTGTGCAAGTGTGTTGCATGAGGTTTTAAAATACTGTCCTTAGGGTCCCAAACGTTTACTTTATAGGTGGGCCCCAGGCAGTAGTTAAAAACAAAGGATTTGGACGTGCGTGGTAGACTTATGGTCTTCAACGTCCAGTGTTGTCGACTAGTTTCAGCCAGGCCTTTTCTTCTACTGGCTTTCTTCAGGACCTATTGTGTATAACGATGTTACAGGGATCTATGTGTTTGCTGGTACCCTGTATGTGAGGCACGCGCTAAGGTGCTTATATATGTAAGAGGTGTTTCCTCTCAATTTGTACCTGTAAGGGAATTAAAAAAAAAAGAAGACACACAGAAAACACATAATGTAAAGGTACATAATACTCAGCCACATACATGAGTGGGTGAGCACCTTGTGCCTAAACGTGTGAGCGAATAAGGCGGTAGTGTTTGGCGCTAGTGGCGGAGCGTGGCAATTGGCCGGTCTCATTATATATGCGATATGGGTGCTAGTGCCTAGATGCGGTCAATCATAGTGGTGGAGGGAGGGTTTATACAGCCCTGCTTACACATGTACTCAGGGGACAAATCTCCATGGACCTCTGCCGGCTAGGGTCCGGGACCTGTTCGCACTCTGGACTGAGTGGGGAGAAAGCAAAAGATCATTGTCTAGGGGAGGCTTCGGCCTTGTGCTACAAGTGGTAAAGGAATGCACGCCCAGTCACGGCCGGAGACAGCATGACTGGCGGCTGCACTGCGAGTGGGGGCCGGCCTCTGAAACTTACTTTGCGTGGCCTCCAGACCTGAAGGGAACCTGTTGTCCGGGCATGGGCTCCGATGGAAATGAGCTCCCGGAGTTGCGGCGTTTAAGTACCTTGTTGGTAACCCAGGTGTGGCTCATTGCTGACAGGCAGAGTCCATGTGAGTAGTGTTCTCTCAGATCTTGCGCTGCTCACAAGAGGCAGGGTCTATGCGAGTAGTGTTCTCCTGATGTGCGCGCTACTCACAGGGGCGAGTCTTCCTGTCGAAATAGACAGAGAAAAGAGATACACATGCTAATTCCCTACTTGGTGATGCCGATATGCACTGTGGTGATTAAAACAGTACGTGAAGGGGCTGCCAATTAATACTGAGGTGAATTAAACAGTATGTAAAGGGCTTTTGGGTCCAAAAGCGGTCAGTGTTAAAAATATCACTGGAAAAATGTGACGAGCAGCGTCATCAAAGGGCTCATGTGTTGCCAGTATATACTGCGGTGTATTAAGTAGTATGTAAGGGTGCTTCAGGATTTAAATGTGGTCAGTATTAGGAAAAGTCACAGGGAAAGTGTGATGCGCATCGTGATGGATGAGCATGGGGCATGATTACAGGGCTCATGTTTACACAATGATGGGTTTCACATTGGATATCAGTGTCAGAGACACAGCGGATGTTGTCCTGGGTCCTGGACCATGTTGATTGCCTAAAGAGGAGGTCTAGGAGCAGGGAAGTGTGTGTACTAGTCTAGAAAGGTTGACTGCAGTGGAGCTACATGTTAATTTATTAAGGCTATTCCAGGGAATGTTATCATTGAGTCCCTGGGTGGGAGTGGACAGTGTGTAAATCCAGCGCTGTTCCTTGGATAACAGGTGTTTTTCATTATTAGTGGGGTGGACCGGAATCTGTTCAATTACTGTCCACCTCATGTCATTGGTAGTGTGTCCGCTCCTAAGGAAGTGGTCCGTTAGTCTACTGATGGACTTTTTGTACCAGATCGTACTTCTGTTTTCTATGATCCGTGTGCGCACTTTTCTTGTTGTCATCTCTACGTATCTGAGTTTACACGGGCACTCGATTAGATATAATAAGTTTGTGGAGTTACAGTTAGTGTGTTTAAGTTGGTGCCATGTTTTGCCCAGTTCCAGGTCTAGGGTTTGACTGAGCTGTGCAAGGTGGCATATGCTGCTGTCACCACAGGGATAGTGACCCGTGACATTTGGCACGCCCCATGCAGTATGCAATGTGTTGTGCATTGCGGCTCCAGTGGCTCTTGGTCGTGTTGAAAGCAATTGGTCCCTCAAGCTGTTTGACTTTTTGTATGTGTCGTGCTCGCTTCCAATTGTCGCAGGAGTGCCACGGAGCCTGATGCCTAGCCCTCCGTCTCGCCCCTTATCACCTCCCTGTGTTAGGAATGACAACTAACACATAAGCGGTGACTTGGGGAAAACAGGGGAACACAACAAGGAAAGGAGGGGAAGACACTGCAGTCAGCAATCGTCTAACAGGACAGGTTTAAGCTTCACCGGAACTGTATCTATAAGACAAAGCAAATGATTAATATAGTTCTATTCCCACTTTCCTGAGCATGAGTGTTTAACGCTTGATATCTGCATAGTATACCTATGGGAGGTTGTGTATTTAAGCTTGGTTCCCCGTAATAAAGAAAGTCTTGATCTTCATATGTTTTTACCTAGAAAGAAGATCACAGACTATTAGGTATAGCTATTAGATTTCTAGGGTTTAAGTAATATTGAGTTGTATCTACACTGTACCTCTTAACTTCAGAGGATACACTTATAAAGGTCCAAAACATCCAAATCCCTTGTTAAAGGACACAAGGAAATAAAGTCTCAACAAATACAAGGACGTCGACTGGAAACATACGCCTAAGAAACTAGAGGAGTAACATCACGTGTGCTACTTCCTGAAATGCACAACAACATAACGCTTCGATAACTGACTACTCTTAAGTCACCTATGATCAAAAGGCACTCGCTAAATAATAAATGAAGGCAAAGAACCGTGACGAACATACAGGCTCTACACCAAGAAGTAAATAACAAGCCAGACAAGAGTATCAAAGGGAATTGAATCCAGGCACTCACGATTACCACCGAAAACGCCGATGGTGGAACACGCCAAACGCTAACTCCTCGGACGACTTTCCCCAGTGACCCGTAACGAACCAGAAACACAAGCTAATCGCGAAGCGCTTCCGAGCAGGAAAGGCGGACCTAAATGCCCCGAGAACAATCATGCGCATGCGCAATACTCTCACCGTCGTATGGGGAGTTATTGCCAACCACGTCTGTTTTGCCAACCACGTTGTTAGTTACGAACGCGGCGTCTGCTCCATGTAAACAGGCATGACAGAATACCCCCCCACAACACCCCCCACCGGTTTCGGCTTGTGAGGATAGCGCCTATGGAAGGCCCGAAGTAAACGAGGGGCATGCACCTGGCTGGCCGGTTCCCACGACAATTCCTCGATACCATATCCTTTCCAATGCATCAAATATTGGAGGCGACGTCGCACGCGTCGGGAATCGATTATAGCCCCTACTTCATATTCCTCATCATCGTCAACCAAGACAGGAACAGTCACTGCTGGGATACGAGTACCAGGCACAACAGGCTTTAATAGGGACACATGAAAGACGGGATGCACTTTCATAGACGAGGGCAAGGTCAATTTCATGGCCACAGGGTTTACAATCTTTGAAATCACAAATGGCCCGACATATTTTGGTTTAAATTTACAGGCGCCTTTGAGATTCAGATGTCTGGTGGAAAGCCATACCTTTTCCCCCGTTTGATATTCTGGTTCTGCTTTTCTGCGGGCATCCGCCTTTTTCTTATACTCAGTTTTGGCCCTATCAAGATTATCATGTATCTTGGAATGAACCGATTGAACATGATGAACCAAATCTGTCACAGCAGGAATAAGACATTGTTTGACAGAGGCAAAAGGCAGAATTCTAGGGTGATAACCATGGGACCCATAGAAAGGTGTGAACAGGGTAGAAAAGTGGTGACTGTTGTTATATGATAGCTCAGCAAGCCAAACTAACTCATCCCATTCTTTCTGATCTTGCAGTGACTGACATCTGATGAATTGTTCTAGGCTCTGATTCACCCTCTCAGTTTGCCCATCTGTCTGGGGGTGGTGACTTGATGAAAGGCGTATTTCTATGTGTAGGGCCTCACACAAAGATTTCCAAAATTTGGATACAAATTGAGTCCCTCTGTCCGTGATCAAAACAGCTGGTAAACCATGCAACCTGACTATATTATGCAAAAAGACAGATGCCAAACCTTGTGAAGTGGGTAGTTTCTGTAGTGGGATGAAGTGAGCATATTTGGTAAACAAATCAACCACTACGAGAAGAGTGGTGTGGCCTCTCTTCGTGCATGGCAATTCAACAATAAAATCCATGGACACGGTATGCCAGGGTTCTGGAGGAGTTGGGATAGGATGTAGTAGACCTACTAACCCTTCATGAGAGGTCTTCCCCTGGGCACACACATGACATGTATGAACATACTTCTGCACCTCCCCTGCCAGATTAGGCCACCAACAGTATCTCCTCACCAGCTCGAGTGTCCTTTTATACCCAGGGTGGCCTGCTATTCCTGAAGAATGACATAACTCAAGAATGTGTTGTTGCAAGGGATATGTAGGTATCACTAATCCACCCAGGACATAGTGCAAACCATCCTTGACAACGGAGGTTTGGTGAGCCAAAGAAGGTAGGAAAGAAGGATCTTGCTGAGCACTACGTATTTGTTCAATCAAACGCTCTTCTGATGTGAGCCCACAAATGATTTTGCAAGGACTAATGATATTGGGAGGCTCCACATCAGTGGGAACAGGATCAAACCCCATGCGGGACAACGCATCAGCCTTCCCGTTCTTTTTCCCTGGCCTGAAATGTATGACGAAATCATACCCACTAAAAAACTGTGTCCATCTCATTTGCCTCATGGATAATGCTCGTGCTGTTTGTAAATACTGCAAGTTTCTATGGTCCGTTATAATGGTGACTGTGTGATGGGTGCCCAATAAGTACTGCCGCCATTCTCCCAACACTTTCTTAATTGCAAGAAGCTCTTTCTCCCCCACCGCATAGTTGGATTCTGCAGGTGTGAGTTTGTGAGAGTAATAGGCTACGGGGTGTAATTCTCCTGTAGGAGAGTCAGCTTGGGAAAGGACTCCCCCCACTGCCACCTGGGAGGCGTCTACCTCCACTATGAACGGACTGTTGAGATCGGGATGTTTCAGAATGGGTGCACAAGTAAAAGCTGATTTCAGGATTCGGAAGGCATTCTCGGCCTCTTCAGACCACACAAAAGGCACCCCTTTACGCAATAACTTAGTGATAGGGGACACTACATCAGAAAATTGATGGATAAAGCGCCTGTAGAAGTTGGTGAACCCTATGAACTGTTGCACCTCTTTGACAGTTCTGGGGGAAGGCCAATTCGTCACAGCAGACACCTTATGTGGATCCATTTGTAATCCATGTTCGGAAATCAAGAAACCCAGGAAGGCTACTTGGTGTCTGTGGGAAAAACATTTGTCTAGTTTGCAAAACAACTGATTCGTTTGTAGTTTGTGGAGAACCGCCTGTACATGTTGAATGTGTTCATGGTAGGTCTTGGAATAAATGAGTATATCGTCGATGTAAGCTATGACACTGACATCGAGATGTTCTTTCAGTACTTCGTTAATGAAGTACTGAAAGGCAGATGGAGCGTTGCAAAGCCCAAAGGGCATTACTAAATACTCATACAACCCATACTTCGTACAAAAGGCGGTTTTCCATTCATCTCCGTCTTGGACCCTGACGAGATGATATGCCCCTCTAAGGTCTAACTTGGTAAACCACTTGGCGTCCTTTATTTGGTCCAAAAGTACGGAAATGAGGGGAAGGGGATATTTATTCTTGATCGTAATAGAATTGAGAGCGCGATAATCGATACAGCAGCGCAATCCACCCTCCCTTTTGGGTATAAAAAAAAGAGCTGAGGAAGCAGGGGATCTAGAGGCTCGGATAAACCCCAACTCAAGCATATTGTCAAGATATTCTCTGAGATATATGTTCTCTTTTTCGGTGAGTGAGTACACTCTACTTGTAGGTATTTTGGCTCCAGGTTGTAGCTCTATGCGGCAATCATATACCCTGTGTGGCCTGTTTTTTGTCAAACACCGACTGAAATTCTTTGTATTCTCTGGGTAATTCTACATCAGGTTGTTCCACAGTCAGGTGGGGATCCATAGAGAGGGTTATGGAGTTGACCTCCTTGTCTGTTACTTCTTTGTGTGGCACAGAGTCTTCTGACTCTGTCACATTCTCAAATGTAATAGGAATAATTCCAGCTTTCCTATGGCGGCTGCATCTTTCACTAAAGGTAAGAGTTGAATGTTCCCAATCTATCTGGGGATTATGTAGGCGTAGCCAGGGCAACCCTAATACCACTGGAAATTGGGGGGAATCTATCAAGTCAAAAGTAATTTCCTCCCAATGAGTGGACTGAATAGTGAGTTCCATCCTAATAGAAGTCTGGGTGATGGGTCCAGATTTTAAAGGACTGCCATCAATGGTATACACTTCTTCAATATAGGTCTTTTGTACTGTTGGAATCGACTGTTCTATGGCCCAATGGGTATCCATAAAGTTCCCTGATGCTCCGGAATCTATCATGATAGGAACTTCTATCGTGATTCCAAACCAGCTGAGCTGAGCCATGACATAAAAATGACCATTGTTAACCAAAACAGAGGAGACCATGTGTTTGATAGGACCCGAGAGAGCAGTCTCATTCGGTCTCGGGTCTACTAGTTTTCCGCCCGGCGTGACGGTTTAGGTTTTACAGGGCATTCTCTGAGGAAATGACCTGCTTTCCCACAATACAGACATCATTTATTGTCTCTTCTCCTTTGTTTCTCGGTTTCTGTCAGGGGACCCTTAATGCTACCTATCTGCATAGGCTCTGGTTCTTCGGTTTTTGATTCTGTCTCTGCTTTCTTTTCTCTCGTACCTACTCTAGGAAATTCATATCGACCCTTATCCCTTTTTCTTTCGTTTAACCTATGATCGAGTTTTACCACTAAGTCTATCAACTCAGAGCAAGTCTCAGGGGGGTCCACAACATGAGCTAGTGCATCTTTTAACTCCTCCCTTAACCCTTTATAAAACAGTGCACTACGTTTTCCTGGTGGCCAGTCAGCCTCTACAACCAATCGATTAAAGGTAGAGATATACGTTATAAGATCTTTATTTCCCTGTTTAAGGTGTAAGAGTTCTGTGTCTGCTGCATGGGTGAAGGTATGTTTATCAAACATCTTTCTTAATTCTCGTTTGAATCGAATGTAATCCACTAAAAGAGGATCATCTCTTTCGATTAAAGGAATCGTCCAGTTAGCAGCTGAACCTCCCAGATAAGAAAGAACGAATTCTACTTTGGCCTGATCGTTTGGAAAACAAGCTGCCTTGCATAAAAAATGTAGCTGGCATTGTGTAAGGAATGCTGCGCATTTATTAGGGTCTCCATAATATCTTTCAGGAGGAGCTAATGGTATGGTCTGAGGAGTAACTACTTGGACTACGGGGCTGGGGGCGCTAGCTCCGGCTCCTCCATCTCTATTTCGTTGTAAAGCTTCTACCTTATCAGAAAGGGATTGGGTCTCCAATTGGAGATTGCCTATCATGCTAGCTACATCTGCAAGTGTAAGATCCATGGCACTCGGGAGACAAATAAACTAAGGCTTCGCGATCTGTCGTGCTCGCTTCCAATTGTCGCAGGAGTGCCACGGAGCCTGATGCCTAGCCCTCAGTCTCGCCCCTTATCACCTCCCTGTGTTAGGAATGACAACTAACACATAAGCGGTGACTTGGGGAAAACAGGGGAACACAACAAGGAAAGGAGGGGAAGACACTGCAGTCAGCAATCGTCTAACAGGACAGGTTTAAGCTTCACCGGAACTGTATCTATAAGTCAAAGCAAATGATTAATATAGTTCTATTCCCACTTTCCTGAGCATGAGTGTTTAACGCTTGATATCTGCATAGTATACCTATGGGAGGTTGTGTATTTAAGCTTGGTTCCCCGTAATAAAGAAAGTCTTGATCTTCATATGTTTTTACCTAGAAAGAAGATCACAGACTATTAGGTATAGCTATTAGATTTCTAGGGTTTAAGTAATATTGAGTTGTATCTACACTGTACCTCCTAACTTCAGAGGATACACTTATAAAGGTCCAAAACATCCAAATCCCTTGTTAAAGGACACAAGGAAATAAAGTCTCAACAAATACAAGGACGTCGACTGGAAACATACGCCTAAGAAACTAGAGGAGTAACATCACGTGTGCTACTTCCTGAAATGCACAACAACATAACGCTTCGATAACTGACTACTCTTAAGTCACCTATGATCAAAAGGCACTCGCTAAATAATAAATGAAGGCAAAGAACCGTGACGAACATACAGGCTCTACACCAAGAAGTAAATAACAAGCCAGACAAGAGTATCAAAGGGAATTGAATCCAGGCACTCACGATTACCGCCGAAAACGCCGATGGTGGAACACGCCAAACGCTAACTCCTCGGACGACTTTCCCCAGTGACCCGGAACGAACCAGAAACACAAGCTAATTGCGAAGCGTTTCCGAGCAGGAAAGGCGGACCTAAATGCCCCGAGAACAATCATGCGCATGCGCAATACTCTCACCGTCGTATGGGGAGTTATTGCCAACCACGTCTGTTTTGCCAACCACGTTGTTAGTTACGAACGCGGCGTCTGCTCCATGTAAACAGGCATGACAGTATGCGAACAAGGGCAGGGCCCAGTCGCGGTTGCCTGTATTTATGATCCTCCAGTTTTTCTTGATTACTTTTGCCACTTGGTTCGAGATAGAGTTGTATGTTGTAACACAGGTGAGGGGCGGTGTGGTTGAAGGCATTCTGGGACTTCTAGGAGGGAATCTCGGTTTTGGTTCCTTGCCCGTTTTTTCGTATTGTCAAGTATTCTTTTCGGGTAGCCGCGCGGGTGTAATTTCTGGGCTACATCGGTTGCCTGTTTGTTATAATACTCTTTGGTCCTGCAATTGTGCCTGATATGCAAGAATTGCCTGTAGGAAGGTCGAGGAATGGCAACTAGTCGCTGCTGCTTGTGCAAGTGAAGCGCAGGAAAGGGTCTCTTGTGTTCAGCCATGTTAGAAAGTCTTGCAATGTTTCTTCCATGCCAGTCCAGATCATAAGGATGTTGTCAATGTAGCGACGCCAAAACGCCATTGACTGTTTGAAAGGGTTTTTTGGTGCGAGGATGTGTGAGAGTTCCAGGCTGTAGACGTAGAGCCCAGCCACACTGGGGGCAAAAACGCTGCCCATCGAGGTACCGTTTGTTTGTAGGCAGTATGTGCCTTCGAACTCAAAATAGTTCTCCTTCAAGGCCAGTCTAGCGCAATCTAGGACGAATTCCATTGGTGTTGAGTGTTCCCACTGTGATCTTGTCAGCACATCTTCTAGGACCCTGAGAGTGGCATCTTGCGGTAAGTTTGCATATAAGCTTTCAATGTCTAATGCCACCAGTAATTGGGTGGTGGGGTCAAAGTCCATATCTAGGATGAGGGATAGGAGATGTTTGGTGTCCTTGATGTATGTGGTTGATGTCTGTACCAGGGGGTTGAGGAAGAAATCACAGAACCTGTAGAGGGGCTCCAGGGGTGAATCAATGCCTGATACAATTGGCCGCCCTGGGGTGGTCTGGCTTCCTTGTGGACTTTAGGGACCTTATAAAAGTACGGTGTTCTGGGATTGGTTTTACAGAGAAAGGCACCCTCCTGTTTGGAGATGTAGTTATGGTCTGCAGCCGTTGTCACTAAGTTGGTGATGGCGATCTTCAAGTTGTTTTTTGGGTCACCATTAAGGCGTTTATAGTTGCGGGTATCGTTGAGTAATCTTTGGCACTTTGCTTGGTATGCATATGTGTCCTAGATCACTATGCCTCCGCCTTTGTCCGCGGGTTTGATAGTAATGTCGCGGTTATCTCGGAGGGTTTGTAGTGCTTCTCGTTCTTCCTTCGAAAGGTTACTGAAGGTCTCAAGTTGGTTCATTTTCTCTACTACATTGTAGGCGGCCTGTTCAAATGTGATAATTTTTGACAGGGATACTTGATGGTGGTGGCATGAATGTTGATTTAGGTCATAGGCCAGTCTTGTTGGGTTCTCTTGTGTCGTTGTCATTCTGTTGTTTCTAAAAGTAGGCTTTAAGCTTCAGTTTCCGGAAGAATTCAGCTAGCTCTGTGTGGAGGTGGAATTTGTCAACTCTTTTGGTTGGTACAAATGAGACCTTTATTCAAGACTTTCTCCTCCGTCGCAGTGAGAGTGGTGGTAGATAGATTAAAGACCAATGATGGTGTATGTTGTTCCATGTTCACCGGCTCCCACTGGTCCCCGGTTGTGGCTCCTTTGTCTTGTACCTGGTGTTGGCGCTTACTGGTCCGTCTTCCTCTGCCCAGTGCACCTGTGGTGTCTGTTGTGCATTTCTCCTGCGGCCTCTTGATCACCTGCCCTGTCCTAAAAAAGGCGGTGTGTATGGTTGGCCGAAGAAATTCTGTGGTACTTGTTGGTACATTGGTGGCCAGCCAAAATTTGGATTCTGGTGTGGGGGATTGAAGACTGGGTGTCCGAAGGTTTGGTTCGACTGTTGTTGTGATCCCCATGGTTGTTGCCATCGCTGGGCCCGACCTCTGTTTCTTTGTTGTTTAGAGGAGCCTGAGCTGGAGTCACTGGACATTCACCCAAGTATTAATCGGCAGCCCCTTTACATACTGTTTTAATCACCGCAGTGCATATCTGCATCACCAGGTAGGGCATTAGCATATGTATCTCTTTTCTCTGTCTATTTCCACAGGAAGACACACCCCTGTGAGTAGCGCACACATCAGGAAAACACTACTCGCATAGACCACGCCTCTTGTGAGCAGCGCAAGATCTGAGAGAACACTACTACATGGACTCTGCCTGTCAGCAATGAGCCACACCTGGGTTACCAACAAGGTACTTAAACGCCGCATCTCTGGGAGCTCTTTAACATCAGAGCCCATGCCCGGACAACAGGTTCCCTTCAGGGTTGGAGACCACGCAAAGTAAGTTTCAGAGGCCGGCCCCTGCTCGCGCTACAGCCACCAGTCATGCTGCCTCTGGCCGTGACTGAAATATTTACAACAAGGGGTGGTGATGGACCGAGTCTCTGAATTAAGCAGAATACTCTCACCCAGTCAAGAGATCAGGGCTAGATCCAACACCGTTTTTTAGCTCATTGCACCATCCCAGTTTCAGAACCTGGCTGTATGCAAATTAGTCTGTCCCTGGCCCAGTGCATCATGGGAACAGGGCAGACCAGACTACAAAAGCCAATTCTTACACTGGGAAGGAAACAAGCTTCCCGGCTTGCTTGAATCCTGATGGTGCAATGAGCAAGGTACTCACATCTGAGTATACCCTTCCACGCTTAGGGTGGACAAAAATATTTACAACAAGGGGTGGTGATGGACAGAGTCTCTGAATTAAGCAGAATACTCTCACCCAGTCAAGAGATCAGGGCTAGATCCAACACCGTTTTTTAGCTCATTGCACCATCCCAGTTTCAGAACCTGGCTGTATGCAAATTAGTCTGTCCCTGGCCCAGTGCATCATGGGAACAGGGCACACCAGACTACAAAAGCCAATTCTTACACTGGGAAGGAAACAAGCTTCTTCCGGCTTGCTTGAATCCTGATGGTGCAATGAGCAAGGGACTCACATCTGAGTATACCCTTCCACGCTTAGGGTGGACAAAAATATTTACAACAAGGGGTGGTGATGGACAGAGTAGGAGTGTTCTGATTAACTCAGATACTCTGTCCATCACCACCCCCTTTTTGTAATTATTTTGGCCACCATGAGTGTGGAAGGGTGTGGAAGGGTATGCTCAGACATGAGTCCCTTGCTCATTGCACCATCAGGATTCAAGCAAGCCGGGCCGAAGACGGCTGTAATGCCAGAAACCGGTCCCCGGAAGCTTGTTTCCTTTCCAGTGAAGAATTGGCTTGGTAGTTTGGTCTGCCCTGTTCCCATGATGCACTGGGCCAGGGACGGACTAATTTGCATATAGCCAGGTTCTGAACTGGGATGGTGCAATGAGCTAAAAAACGGTGATGGATCAAGCCCTGATCTGTTGACTGGGTAGGAGTGTTCTGATTAACTCAGATACTCTGTCCATCACCACCCCCTTTTTGTAATTATTCTGGCCGTGACTGGGCATGCATTCCTTTACCGCTTGTAGCACAAGGCCGAAGCCTACCCCAGACAATGATCTTTTGCTTTCTCCCCACTCATTCCAGAGTGCGAACAGGTCCGGGACCGTAGCCGGCAGAGGTCCATGGAGATTTGTCCCCTGAGTACAGGTGTAAGTAGTGTTTTCTAAACCCTCCCTCCACCACTATGATCGACCGCACGTAGGCACTAGCACCCATATCGCATTTATAATGAGACCGGCCAATCGCCATGCTCCGCCATTAACGCCAAACACTACCGGCTTATTCACTCACATGTTTAGGCACAAGGCGCTGACCCACTCGTGTATGTGGCTGAGTGTTATGTACCTTTACATTATGTGTTTTCAGTGTGTCTTCTATTTTTTTTTTTTATCCCTTACTGGTACAAATTGAGAGGAAACACCTCTTACATATATAAGTACCGTAACGCGTGCTTCACATACAGGGCACTGACAAACACATAGATCCCTGTAACACCGTTGCACACAATAGGTCCTGGAGAAAGCCATTAGAAGGAAAGGCCTGGCTGAAACTAGTCGACCACACTGGACGTTGGAGACCATAAGTCTACCACGCACGTCCAAAGCCTTTGTTTTTAACTACTGCCTGGGGCCCACCAATAAAGTAACCTTTTGGGACCCTAAGGACAGTATTTTAAAACCTCACACAACACACTTGCACAGCATCCTCACGATTCAATAATATCCGCTCCCCAGTAGCCTAACGTCGCAGCACACCTGAGGCACACTCGGTGCCTCGGGTGGGGCCCGATGAGGAAGTATGCCACCAACTAGGTTGGTGGGTGAGGGCCCTCCTTCAAAACCAAATGGTTTCTGACACAGACACTTAGCACACTAACAGAGATAGTTCTTGTTGTTTAGTTACTGTATCCTAGGGGAAACGAACTAGAGTCTCTGGTTCCTCTCTCTCTCTATTGATCATAAATATATATATATATATATATATATATATATATATATATATATATATATATATATATATATATATATAGATATAGATATAGATATATAGATATATATTACCTACTGGAACAGCCAGTAGTTAATTATAGTGAGTTCATTGTTTCTATTCAAAAATGTTTCTTTTGCCCATATCTTTGGAGCTGTTTGACGAATCTTTGCAAATTTTTTTACAACTAATGGGACGCTCTGGTCAGCTTCTGTCTTGAACGTTTCAGGGTGATTCATCAAGCGGGGAATGAGAAAAAAGGGGGGTCCCAAAACTCGTTTTCTCCATGTTCATTTCCATAGAAAATCTTAGACAAAGCTACAGCCCGAATAGCTGAACGGAATTACACCAAATTTGGTAAAAAAAGGTAGGTCTTCGGCCAGAAAGTGTGCTTTTTAAAAAATGGTGTAAATCCGTTCAGTTGTTGCCGAGAAATTTAAAAAATAAAAATATCGATATCTGAGCACAGAGGAGGGTTAGCCAGCCTCCCAAGTATGAGTTCAATTCTGATTAGCTCCCAACACTCCAAACCAGGATGTGTTGGCAGCCATCTTGTGACTCGGTAACCGAGTCACAAGAAAACAGTGAAAAAGAAAAGGAGGCAGGGTAGAAACACCCTGACCTACTAGGGACAGGGCCAAAAAAAGCATTAAAAAAAATCATCCGAATTTGCGCTGGGTGTGCTAATCCTGCTGAAAAAAACCAAAAAAGAAATGAGCCAGCACATTGTTTTAATCAGTCCCTTGGTGGCCCAGGTCCCAGGGGAAATGCGTAGTTAAATAGTGGGGCCCGCAAGGGCCCATGCATCCCCGGGGACCACCACCTCCACGGGGTGTTATCCATTATGTGCGGGGGGCACACAAACCCCACAGCCCTGGGGACTGCTACCTCCCCGGGGCTTCTAAAAAATGCATGGTGTGGGCTCCTGCCACCCCCCATGCTGCCCCGGGGACAACCACCTCCCCGGGGCACTAATTATTTAAATATGGGGTCCACTGTGAACCTCCGGGCCCCGGGGACCACCACCTCCCCGGGGCTTTAACAATGCTGCGAGGGCGGGCATGTGTCCCTCCTCCTGCAGCCCTCTAGAGCCCTGGGGACCGCCAACCCACAGAGGCGGCTCCTGCTATGTACCAGGGTGCCCACCACCGGAACATTGCTATTTGCTGCTTGCTGCGCTTCCGCCCGCCCTGTCAAAGCAAACTCCTGCTTTGCTTCATTGAAGCGAGAGCAGGATATCTGCTCTCGCTTCAACAAAGCAAAGCAGATTGCTTTTGAGCAAGGGGAGCTGCATATCAGCAGCTCCCATTGCCCAAAAGCAATGCCGGCTCCCGCAGGAGGCGGGGAGCCGGCTTGGACCATGGGGGCATTGAGGATCCCCAACAAGAGGCCATGCCCCGGGGCATGGACTTCCCGGGGCCAAAAATGGCTAGGGAGGGGTCCCCCTCCCGGGGCCCCCTCCCTCAAAAAATAAATAAAGAATTGGGCATTCCCCGGGGGATGGTGTCCCCGGGACCAAAACTGGTCCACGGGAGAGGGGCCACGTGGCCCCCCCACTGGAATTTTAAAAAAGATTAAATTTCCGGGGGGATGGCATCACCAATGCTGAAATTGACCTCGTGAGGGGGGCCGCGCGGCCCCCCTTCCCGTTTAAAAAAATAAAATAAAATAAATGTAGCAGGCCCTGGCGGATGAAAGAAGGGGAGCCACACAGCTTCCCACACAAGTGGGGCGATGAGGTCCTCTTATGTCCTGAGGACCTCAGGACACCATTGGACTTCATCCCCCGAGCAGCAGTGCGCCAGGAGCTTCGTTTGCAGAGTGGTGTACAAAGGGGGCGTGGCCTCAGACCACTCTCAGCAATCCAGCTGTGTGGGGCTTACTGGAGGTACCTGGTGAGCTAGTTGGCCCCCAGGGACCCTCAAGAATGAAGGGACCTCAATACCCCAACTTAGAACATGCCAGGAGGTGCATTTGCAGAGTGGTGGAGAAAGGGGGAGTGGCCTGTGCTCACCTCTCAGCAATCCCACTGTGTGGGGCACATTGGAGATAAGAGGTAGGCTAGTTGGCCCCTAAGGACCCCCAGCAGTGAAGGGGACCTCAGGCCCCATCCAAGATTGCACCAGGGAGTGGCTTTGCAAAGTGGTGGGCAAAGGGGGCATGGCCTGCTATGAGAACTTAGTAATCCTGCTGTGTGGGATTTACTGGAGGTAATAGGAAGTGTAGTTGGCCCCAAGGTTGTCCTTGGGGGCCAACTACCCTTCCTGTTTTCTCCAGTTAGTCCCACACAGTGGGATTGCTAAAACTTCTTTAGAGGCCACGCCCCTTTAATCTACCACTCTGCAAATGCATTTCCTAGCAGACTATGGGATGGGGATGAAGTCCACTTTACTCCTGAGGTACTTTGGGGCCAAGAAACCGTCCTGGTACCACCCGTAAGTCCTACGCAGCGGAATTCCTGGGCGCTTGTCGGAGGCCCAGCACCCTTTCTCCACCACTCTGCAAACATGTCTACTAGTTAAAGAAGTGTTTGCAATGCAACAGGTTTTGCATTTGCGAGACTTAGAGCTATTGGCATGGTAAATGTAAATGTTTTTTACTAATATTTTTGGGAGTGGTGTGGATGTACCGCATGTGTAGTGGAATTATTAGGGGAGAGGAGCTGGCCTAACGGCTAGGGCGCTCGACCTCGGACCTGGGGATCTGGGTTCGAGTCTTGGTAACGACGCCAAAACCTCCTGTGATTCTGGGCAAATCACTTAATCTCCCCGTGCCTAAAATGAATGTGTGTCTGTCCTCATGTAACGTAACTGGTGCTATGTAAAGCGCTCTGATACCTGATTCGGTTCGGGTCTAGTTCGCGCTATATAAAACTCTGTAAAAAAAAAAAAAATTATGTGGTAAATTGTGCAGTGAAATTATGTGGTTAGAAAGTATGTGGTATTTAGTGTGTAGGAATTATGTAGAGTGAGATTTTGTGTTATGGAGAGTAATTATGTGGTATGGTAGTCTTTGTTGTGGATTGGTAAACTCAGGTTTACTCTTCCTCGTTTCCATAGAAGCTCAACTATGAACTCAGTGAGACACAAAAAGAAGGAACCAATGAGGAGCACTTGTGGACCTAGTCAGAGGTATGAGCAGGGCCACTGGAATTATGCGACTGTTTGGCTGAACCGATTTTCGCACAATTATACATTTTCCGCATTAGCCACATAATCCATCATCTGTTCCCTAATCTGCAGATTTGAACAAAAAAAGCCTTGTTTCTAGCTCAAACGTTACCAAAAAAGCAGTGACAAGTGTTACAGTTTGGTGGAAGGCCCTTTGCAAACCTAGAACTTATTGCTAAATGTGCGTGTTAAATTGGTACAAATGGTGTGTAAAGGTTAGTTATATAAATAATTCAATGTAAACTGGTTCTTGAAGTAAGAGGTGGGTTTATTCAACCTCATCCAGCAACAGTCCACAGCAACTGGCAAGTCCAGAATCCCACAAGCACAACATTCTAATATTCTAAGAACACAGGGGTTCTCCGTGTTCTCAAGTCCTAATAGAGTCTAGAAGAGAACATCACACATCTCCCTTCTATACACTTTGAGCAAATGAATATTATATGCAACCATTAAGAGAACCAGAGAGAACTAGAATTGAATAACTCACATAAACATTTTTGGTAAAGGAAACAGAACCAAGAGCATATTCAAACATAATCTCTCAAGTATACAGGAGCTCTGCGAGTTCTTTGACTCCTTCTAAAGGAAGAAGAAGAAGGAGAAAACCTGTCAAAGGAAGAATTAGACATAAAATGCAAATTATCATGAGAATCACCAACATGAACAGAGCCCCTTTGAGATGTCAAATATGGATCAACAACAACAACACGACTCTTATTCCATATTCTCCCATCATCAGTTTTAACAGCATTTTTAAAGATCTTAATGACAGTTCTAATATCAGTATATTTGGACCAAGGTCTACATCCTACAGGAGTCTTAATTTTCACAAAATCACCAACTTTGACATCCTGATAATGAACATTTTTCTTTTTGTCAAAGTAAGACTTGCGGGCATCTTGTTTGAGTAATTCTTTTTCTCTCCAAGCACCAATGTCATTATCCACCAGACCTTTATTCATACACATCCACCCAGGGCACAACACAGTGTTAGGAGCCCTCCCTTTGAAAAGTTCAAAAGGAGACCTGCCCGTAGTAGCATGAGGAGCAAAGCGATAGGTGTTGATTCTGTCCTGCAGAGTAGACTTCCAATTAAGACTGGAAGAACGAGCGAGCTGAATATACTCCTTCAATGTCTTATTAACTCTCTCAATAGCACCATTGGTTTCAGGATGGTACAAAGAACATTTCTTATGAACAATTCCACACTTTTTTAAAAATTCAGTGAAAACAAGAGAACAAAATTGAGGCCCATTGTCAGATAATAAACTGTTAGGAAAACTCTCCTTATTGAACAGGGGTTCTAGAAATTTAATGATAGCTTCAGAGGTGATATCTCTGACAGCAGAGACTTCAATCCATCTAGAATAAAGGTCAATTAACACAATTAAATAAGGAGTATCCGAAACACCTTGAAGAGGACCTACAATGTCGATAGCAACCTCATCCCAGGGATGACCTGGCAAAGTTCTCTTCACCATAGGCATGTGTCTAGTTTTTAGAATCTTATCACTAGCACAACATTCAGGACATTCTCTAACCATTCTCTCAATATCTAAGTCCATACCTGGCCACCAAAATTGCATGCGAAGTATCTCCTTGGTTTTCACTATGCCTAAATGACCACAATGAGCATGCACTAATAGTCTTTTCCTCAAAGTGCCAGGAGGAACAAGTTTTGTCCCTCTAGTTAACAGACCATTGTTAACCGAAAGCTCATCTGAAATCAACAACCAAGGTTTGACTAACCTAATGTTATTCTTCAAAGATTGCATGACACTCAAAATTTCTTGATCCTTCTCCAATTCCACTCTCCATTCAGATTCTTCAATTGCACCATCAGTCACCTCACACACATTTGTAAACTCTTCCCAATCACTTGAGTCATCAACTTCAGAGTTATCAGAATCAACTAATCTAGACAAACAATCCGCAGATCTATTAGCTAAGCCAGGAATGTACTCCACTTCAAACTCAAATTCTTGTAATGAGACAATCCACTTTCTGATTCTAGAAGAAATTGCATCCAAACCTTTCTTAGAAAACACTTCTCTCAAGGGTTTATGATCGGATAATACACTAACTTTTGTGCCCCAGATCAAATTTTTGAACTTCCTTAAAGCCCAAAAAATTGCAAGAGACTCTCTCTCTATCACTGAATAATTGCATTCTGCACCCCTGAGACAGCGAGATGAACAGCAAATCAAGGCATCTTTCCCATTCTTCTTTTGAACCAACACCGCCCCTAGTCCCTTATCACTCGCATCGGTAAACATGACCGTGGGAAGACCAGGAACAAAAGCATGCAGAGAAGGTGCCTTTCTTAACTCATTCTTAATGCATATAAATTCTTCCTGACATTCATCCGTCCAGTCAAAAACAGCATTTTTTACCGTTAACCTTCTCAAATTGCAAGTTTTGCTGGCAAAATTAAAAATAAACTTACCATAGAATTCTACCATCCCTAAAAATGAGAGAAGTTCATCCCTACTCTTCGGCTCCTTTACTTTATCAATAGCCTCAACCAATTCCTTCTTAGGAAAAACTCCATTACCAGTAATTCGATGACCTAAATAATTGACCTCCTGTACCCTAAACTTACACTTAGTCCTCTTCAGAGTCATACCAGCACCATCCAAACGTTCCAGCACCAAAGCAACTCTTTTATCATGCTCAACAATGCTGTTACCATAAATCAATAAATCGTCCTGGTAGCATTTGACACCCACCAAACCCCTTAAGATCTTTGACATAATTCTTTGAAAGACAGAGGCCGCTGACACAAGGCCAAACGGCATTCTCCTGAATTTAAAAGTACCCATGGGTGTTACAAATGCGGTCAGATCTTGAGAGGAGTCATCCAACTCCACCTGATGGTACGCGGAGGCAAGATCAAGTGTGGTGAAGTATTTAGCACCTTCCAATGTACAAATCATTTCATCTATATTTGGAAGAGGGTACCTATCAACTATTACCTCCTTATTTAAGGACCTCAGATCAATACAAAGACGGATCTCTCCAGTAGGTTTCTTGGCTATGACCACTGGAGCAAGCCACTCAGTAGCTTCAACTGGTACAATGATATTATTCTTGACAAGTTTATTTAATTCTTCCTGAACTTTAGGCTGTTCTACCAGAGGGATCCTTCTGACTTTTGCCACAACAGGCAGAGCATTCATTTTCAATTTAATATGATGTTTGTAACCACGTAAACAACCCAAATCATCTTTAAAAACATTAGGGAATTGTTTAGCTAAACTCAAAGATAATTTTTCATCACTCGTGTTGCTCACAGTATCGGATATTTCATGAACTTGAACCTGAGGAGATGCATTGGGGTCCAAAGTAACACCTAACTGGCGTTGATGAAGCCAACCCAACAGAGCATCTCCCTTTTTCGATACATAAACTTTACCCACAATGATGTGAGAGCCAAGCTCAATCTCAGCCATGAAATATCCTAACATAGAGATGGGTTTCTCACTATAACCTAGAGGCATAATGTCACATCTAAACAGTTTCACTTTCTTCTTAAACAAATCAACGAATAGTTTTTCATCAATTATCGTTATTTTTGAACAAGAATCAAACTTAAAATTTACCATACAATTTTCTACTTTCACTATGAATGAAGGATGATCTGGATTATTATCTTTCACTTCAAAACATATAGATCTCACATGTGGCTGAGACCATCTCCTTCTTGAATTGTCAGCTCCTTGAGGCCTTGTCCTGCAAAATTTCGCATAATGACCTTTCTTGTTACATAAATTACAGGTCACCTTTAAAGCAGGACAAATGGGAGCATTAGCTAAATGAGTAAATTGACCACACCGAAAACATGAAAATCTATTATAAGAAAAACTTGAAGGTCTGGTTTGTCTCTCTTCAAAATTATCCCCGACAGTTCTTTTGACCTGACAGATGGTCTCATCTACTTTTTCTTCATCTTTCAATTCAGGCATTGTAGGTTTATCTTTTTTCTTTTTTTTTTAGTTCCCCAACACATTTTGTCATATGTTCAACCTGTTTTGCGATCTCTAACACTTCTTCAAGAGGAGGTTCATCTTTTAACCATAGTTCCTTTCTGATTTCATCATGTGCACACCTTAGCACAAATTGATCACGAATCCTCTCATCAAGAGATTGACCGAAGTTGCACGACGATGCAAGTTTCCTTAGAGAAGACACATAATCCTCGACCGACTCATCTTTCTTCTGTTCTCTTAGACCAAAATGGTATCTTTCCATTATTGTACTGAGCCGTGGCAAGTAATGTCTATCAAGCTGAACAATCGCTATTTCATACTCGTTTAAGTTTCTCTGCTCAGCAGCTGACAAATCAGGCAAATGTTCAAGTACATCTTGTCCTTCCCCTCCTAGACAATGTAATAATAGAGAATGCTTTCTTTCAGCACTCAGGTTTGTTCCACAGACTCTTGCATAGTTAGCAAAGATTTTTTTTTACTTCTTCCACTTTACGTTTGGTTCACCTGGACTTGTTAAAAAAAACGCAGGTTGTGTTACATTCTGCATATTTTATAATTCCGCTTCCTTTATGCAAATAACTCTTTAAATCACTTTGTAATCCACTTGTAATTTGACCTTATCACTGTAGTCCACTTGCAATTTGACTTTAATGCAGGCTTTTTTTTTTTTTTTTTTTTTAAACTGCTTGTAAATTAATTTTATTATTGTGGTTTACTTGCCAATATTTGATTTTATCACAGTAAATGCAGGCTTTTATTTAGCTTGAAACAAATCCACTTGTAAATATATGACTTTAAATCCACTTGTAAATATATGACTTTAAATCCACTTGTAAATAAATATTTGACTTTATGCAGGCTCTTATTTATCTTGAACCGCAATACACAGTCTTAGGGCGAAATCTGAAAGTTTTATTGTTTTCCTTCGTTTGTTATCCCTTTAGAGCAGACAAGTCGCGCTGATATTGAGCCGAACAGCGGCTTGGAACGCAACGTTCCGTTTCTCTGGAACGCAGAGAGGACAAAAAAGAAGGACGCACCGTGCGTACTGTGACGTCCGTTCCAGCGCGAGGCGTCTGTTACCATGCGAGAGCAGGCGCGAGCAGAGTAGAACGCTCGTAGCGTATTAAAACTAGAAGTCCCCTTAAATTTTTAAATTAAGCGCTATGATTAATTTTAAACAATCGCGCTATAATATATTTGCCACCCGCTCTCCTCACCATATGGAATACAGCCGCTGGGAAGACATCGCTTCACTTTTTTTTTTAAACAGCCGCTGGAGGAGATGACGGGTCAGTTTCTCCGCTGTGTTGTCGAGTTGAGGCTTTTCCTCCCGATCGTCGCCAATGTAAAGGTTAGTTATATAAATAATTCAATGTAAACTGGTTCTTGAAGTAAGAGGTGGGTTTATTCAACCTCATCCAGCAACAGTCCACAGCAACTGGCAAGTCCAGAATCCCACAAGCACAACATTCTAATATTCTAAGAACACAGGGGTTCTCCGTGTTCTCAAGTCCTAATAGAGTCTAGAAGAGAACATCACATGGTGTCCAAGCCACTCTTGCTTCCTTCTGCGTCTCTCTTGCTTCTTTCTGCATTTCTTTTGCTTCTTTCTGCACATTTCTTTCTCTTCATTCACTTCTCTTGCCTCTTTCTGCAAATCTCTTCTACTTTCTACACCTTTCTAGACTGTTTCTGCTCCTCTGTTGCCTCTTTCTGGACTTCACTTGCTTCTTTCTATACCCCTCTTGCCTCTTTCTGCATCCTTCTTACCTCTTTCTGTACCCTTCTTTTCTCTTTCAGCACCTCTGTTGCTTCTTTCTGCACTTCTCCTCCTTCTTTCTGTGCCCCTCTTGCCTCTCTCTGTACCTCTCTTGCCTCTTTGAGCACCTCTCCTACCTCTTTCTGCATCCCACTTTCCTCTTTCTATACCTCTGGCGGTTCTTTCTGCATTGCTATTGCTTCTTTCTGTACCTCTTTTGCAAATTTCTGTATCCCTCTTGACTCTTTCTGCACCCCTGTTATCTATTTCTGCACCTTTCCTGCCTGTTACTGCACCTCTGTTGCCTCTTTCTGCACCTCTATTTCTTCTTTCTGCACGTCTCTCGCTTCCTCTGCACCCCTCTTGCCTCTTTATGTACCCCTCTTGCCTCTTTCTGCACCACTTCTTCAGTGGCGGAACATCCATTAGGGCGCTGCGGCATTGCCCCACTAATATTTTTGAGGCCACATGGCCACATTCATCAGAGTTGCAGCATTGGGATGCCGTTACAGTAAACTTCAATTTACTGACTCGAATTCTGGGCTGGCCGGTCAGTGGGCCATGCCTGAGGCAGTCAGGATGCTCTGAATGTGGTGGGGGCAAGGCAGCAGGGTTTGACTGACAACTTCAAGTTTGACAACATGCATGCATTGCAAGCAAGGGTGGGTGGTCTAGCGCAGCAGCAAGAGTACGCATGTTTGGTTTTGGGCTGGTAATTTTTCCGACCAGCCTGAACATGAGCACTAGCCCGCACATTAGGAGAGTGAGGGTTGCTTCATGCGGCATCCCCGGATCTCCCAATGAGCGGGGAGAATCCCTGCTCAAGCCAATCCTGGCGCTGCTGGAGCAGCATCTGGATTGGCTGAGAGCCTGAGGCACACATTTGCCAGGACTCTCTGGCACAGTCCTGAGGTATTGGGTGCATCGCTTGGGTGGCACTATGGTGTAAGTATGACCAATCACTGTGGCTTATGTGAAGCCATGCAGACAGTGATTGGCCATTTCATTTCCATGCTGATGATGACACTGACGTCGCAGCAGACCGCCACACACACCTCGTGTTCAGTCAGTGTTGGGACAGTGCCTACTGCTTGGGTCACCTCAACCTTGATTCATTTGATTGATTTATTTAATCAATCGCAGAATCGCTCATCAGCCACGACGTCGACATATGTAAAGTACGTCATCAAAATGAACTGGCTGCGATTGCAAAGATCATCTGATAGTAAGTCTGTTCTTGAGTTGAAATGCTAACTTATAAATTGATGTTTCCATTGGTCGATGGCGGCGCATTTAGTGACAGTGGCACCTGGAACTGTCCATCTCCTGTCAAAATAAATCCCTAACCACCACCTATGAACGTGCGCAGTCTATCAACAATTTAGACACTTTCTAAGAACGTTAAGCCCCCTAAGGTGTTGAACCTCTTATCAAACTTGAAAAATAAAAAGTAACACTCGTATTCACTCAGGTATTTCTTGCAGACGTATCGTAGATATGGTGTATAGTGCTACTTTTGAGAAATCAATTTCAAATAACGGAGAGAGCAGAGAATGTTGGCAGAAGCCATATGAAGAGACAGCTAGGCTAAGCATTACAATGACAAAATATCTCTCTTTATTCGAGATGCACAGAAAGTCAGAAACAAAAACTGTCCCAGTGCCTGGGCGCGGTGAGCTTTGCCATTTACATATTAATCCCAGTGGAAGGTTTAACAACATTTTGGCATTCTCTCTCGCAAAGTGCATTTAGGGCCTAGGCCTAACAGCATACAAAATTCAGAATGCTGCCCGTCGTTACTCGCTCGTTAGCCCTGTGGATTGGAGTGTCTAAATTGTTGTGAATAGTCCGCGGAGTGCAGGCCCTGGTGCCAGTGTGCCACGCTCTTTATAAGGCAGCAGTCGGAGAGGGAAGAATGTGTTCAGGCTGTCTGTCTGACTCTGTTTAGGCTCTGCCAGATAGGATCCAAGCACATTTTGTCAAATGCTTCTAATGGTTGGTTCTTCGATAAATAATTTGCGTCAAAACGCGGGGGTCTGCCTTAGAGCCTGAGCAGACACTATTGTGCGAAGTGCCTGCATTCTACAAGAAACAAGAGGAGAAGTTTATCTCTCTCTTTTTCTTTACATACGTGCATACAGACACACACACACGCGGACATATACACACACTCTCTCTTTATTCTTTACATACATGCATACAGAAACACACAAAGGCATGCACATGCACACTCACACACACACTCTCTTTTTTCTTTAGTTACATGCATACAGACACACACGTGCGCGTGAGCACACACACCCTCTCTCTTTTTTCTTTACATACATGCATATATACACACACATACTCTCTCTCTCTCTCTCGCTCTCTCTCCCTCCACCCTCCCCCATTGCCCAGGTTAATGGTACTAATTCAACCAATTGAAGGCAGTATTAAAGACAGGGTTGTCCCTTCCTGCATTGAAACCTGTAACCTGATGCTTGTAAACAAATACCTGCCAGAGGCATTACCTATCAAATCCATATAAACAAAATACATTGTAGGGAAACAGGTGAAAAAGACTCTCTGTGCACTTAAAATTAAACAAATCAAAGTGATTTGTGTCTTGTTACTTTTAAAATTAATTGTTAATATGAACCAACATAACCATACTTTAGAAGGAGTTAAGAGTTGCCATTTTTGACAGGATTAAAACCTGTTAACTGCAGGTTATAAACAGACCTCTACATCAGGAACATTAATCCAAGGGTTAAAGTTACCCAAAGATAGTCATTGATAAGACCCTTCTGATAGATTTACACACCTTATAATGAACACCTTAAACGAGGTGCTTCCGGCTATTTGTTAAAAACAGTGTTATCAATTTTTTATCGTCTATGGGAAAAAGAAAAGTGCCGTTGTCTCATCACTGCATTTATGTGAAACAGTGATTTGCGTGTTATACACAAACCTCTGCAGCAGGTGTATTAACCAAACGAGCTCTATATATATTCACTGAAACAAACATAGGTTTCAGGGACGTTATAGTTCGATATTAGCATTTAAAAAACATTAGAAATTCACTGAAAAAAACACAGGTTTCTGCGAGGTATAGTTAGTTGGACATTTCACTCGTACAAAACCAAAGAAATTTGGCCGTTATAGTTAGAGCTAACTATAACTCGCGCCCCAGCAATGCAGTGCTGATGATGTCACATATTACATCACTCATGACATGGTCAGTGACATCACTGATGACATCATTCATGACATCACTGAGGACATCTCGAATGACATCACTGGTTTGGAGTGTTGGCAGCCAATCGGAATTGAGCTCAAGCTCGAGAGGGTTCACGACTCCTCCTCAGTGCTCAGATATCGATATTTTTCTTTTTTAAATTTCTCAGGAACTATTGAACAGATTTAAACCATTTTTAAGAAAGGCGCATTCTAAACCAAGACCTACCATTTTGCCAAAATTGGTGTAATTGTGTTAGCTATGTATCCTTACACCAAAAGTCCCACTGTTACGCACTTTCCCTCCCCCAATATTGGACTGCCTCTACTTGTTACATGTCTTGGTGTTCACCCTGTCACACCTGTTACTGTAAAGCGCTCTGCTACCTTCGGGTCTTGTTAGCGCTATAGAAAACTTCTAAAAATAAAATAAATAAATAAATAATTCCGTTCAGCAGGTCAGGTTGTAGCCTGTAATAAACTTTCCTATGGAAAATAATATGGAGGAAACGCGCTTTGGAACCCCCTTTTTTCTCATGCCCCCGCATGAAGAATTACCCTGAAACTTTCAACACACAAACTGAGCGATCCGCCCTATTTTTTGAAAAATTTCAATAAGATTCGTCAAATGGAGCCAAATATTTAGGCAAATCGAAAAACACTTTGCCTATGGAAACTAGGTTCTAACTATAACAACCTACTGGCAACTGCCAGTATGTTATATTGTTATATTTCATATAACCCTGGGCGTCCGATTCGGCTACGCCCACGGAGTAGGCGTAGTGTTGCCTTCTACGCATTTTGCGTAGACAGCGTAGCCGGCAACACTACGCCCACTCCGTGTGCGTAGCCGAGTCAGCCGCCACCCGCCTCCCTCCCGCCCTCCCCTAGATACATTATTTAAGCAATTACCCTGATTAAAACAATTTTAAAGCACTTACCTTGTCCGGGGCTCGTCCGGGGCTCCCTCTTTGAATAGCGTCCTTTTCCTGGAAACAAATGCGCATGCGCGGCCGCTATTCAAAGAGGGAGCCCCGGACGAGCCCCGGACAAGGTAAGTGCTTTAAAATTGTTTTAATCAGGGTAATTGCTTAAATAATGTATGTAGGGGAGAGCGGGAGGGAGGTGCATAGTGGGGCTACGCGGAGTGCGGGAGTGGGTGTAGCTTCTCGCCCTCTCCGCGTAGCTCCGCGGAGCCCCACTACGCCCACTACGCCCAGGTTGGTACCCTGATATCGGTCTATGGAACATCTAACACTTTCCCCACATCATCTCCCTGTCATTTCATATGAACAAGCCTTATAAGGACTTAACTCCAAATAAGGACAGACTGCCTTGTATGGACATAATGCCTTATAAGGACTGTAGCCTTTAATGGACTAAACCTTTCACCGAGTTCCATGCAGCGGGTGGGTTTTTCCCAATTGATATTGCTGAGGCGTCATCCTTAGCACATATGAATAATTTATGAGTACACTCTCCAGGAGGTACACTTCACCTCTCCCATCGATGCACAAGGTTTTATCCCCAACGTCATCCTCATACTGAACAATGGAAACATACGCACATAGACTGTATAAACACAGCACCTCTTGCTTTCAGAAAGCAGGAGGGAACCAAGACTTCAAGGCCGACACTCTGGCCAGAGATGATGCGGCTCCGGCATGCCATCATTCCATCTGATAGTGGTCTGACGAGCTCTTGCGGGGTGTCCAGCTCAAGTCCAGGACGAAGTCCCACACTCTCACTCTTCAGGTATGGAGGTTCAACTAAATCCTAGTGGGATTCTTGGCTCTTAGACTCAGGCTCTGAGACTTAGGCACTTAGACTTATACTCTTAGACTTAGGCTCTTAGACTTAGGCTCTTAGGCTTAGGCTCTTTCGCACATACTCACATGCTAAGTACACTTAGGTACATCTAGTACATCTAGACAGGCATCTCAGGAGTAGGCACTTTATTTTATAAATGCATTTTATATTCATGTATCTGTTCATGACTTGCAAAATGGCAGCAAAATACTATTTATTTTTATTCTCTGTACTGCTGGTTCTTTATCTCTGTTCCTGTGTTACAGTTGTAGCAGCGCAGTTATTTTACATGAGAAGAAAACGGTGCAATAAATTCTTATTGTAAACACGCTCAACTGTTTCTTCTGTGCATCTCTCTGAGAGCAAAACAAGGAAGCACGAATGACTGGATGAAAAGTAGTATGTTGTTTCCACAAGTCTAAGGTTATTATGTTATGAGGTTGCCAAAAACAAATCTCTTTGATAACAAGAGATTCTAGTGGCACTGCGAGCTAGCTAATGCGAAAACATATGCTGATATATTCGGTGGGGGTGTACAGGGTCAGTTTGCCATCAACCCCACAGTATATGTTATCCATAAACAGCGTAGGTCCTGCATGAAAGGGTACTATCGAAACTACACTAGTTGGCGCCCAACGTGTCAAACATGGGTTACCCAACGTGGTCTAATAATACCCAATTTGGTATATACAAGGCGTACAAACTCAACAGTAGAATCTGAGTAGCTCAGTCATGCTTATTCTCAGAGACCCTATTTACAAACCCCAGAGACGTCTGGTGTAGGTGGAAAAAAAACTCCGCCACAGCTGAGTCGGCGAGATATCCATATGTATTGGCTGTTGGTTAGTCAAACCTGAAAGGAAAATTTCCCAAAATTGTGCATAAAACCTTTGCATAAAACCTTTTCATAATTTCCAAGGACAGTAATTATGTGTCTTAAACACGATGTCTGACGAGAAGATAGACTTACACAAAGGACTCAATCAGTCTGGTGAGGAAGATACAATTGCAATACAAAATGCAACCAAAGTAAGAAAAACTTTGACAGTTAAACTTGTCAAACATAGGTTATAACTCAGAGGAGGTGTAGTAAAATTTGTGATGGAGGCACATGAAGATTTCAAAACAGAGGTATTCTACTCATGGGTTATATTCCCAGAAGCAGATGATGTAACAAAAACATTACATTATAACAAACATAAAGATTTTTCCAGCAGCCTACACTCTGTTTGAGGAGATTGAGATTCCGCTTACCTACCAGGAACATATTTTCTGGGTTAATGGTGCCCTACCCCACACAAAAACAAGAGCAAGGCTTGGTCCTTTAGGAAGGCCAGGAGCAACATGGCCGATATTAGCGACCTATGCACCACATCCAGACATTGACACCATGCCACATGATGAACTACTTGTTCAAATCACAGAGTTGATGAAACTCTACAGAAACATGACACACTTTGTCTTAAGGACACTAGCGGTCCAAGCTACAGTAATTGCACCTACTGCAGCTCTAACACAGAGCACAAAATGCACATAGAGCTGCATTAATGAATAATGTTGAGCTCAAAAAATACAAAACCACACTTACTATCTCAAATGGATTTATCTGCCAAAATATAGCGCCTGAAAGCAGGTATCTGACTGCATTCAGTGCGTTAGGGTCCCAACGACAATTCTGTTGTCTAGCACAAGGGTATAAAAACAGCCCGGGTGTATTGTCAGCAAGAGTAACAGAGTTACTTCAAAAGTTTGATGAAGAAGCGTTGTCCTATGTGGATGATATTTATCTGACAGATGACAACTTAGAGAGGCACTTGACCAGGGTAAGCACCATTATTATGGGATTTGCCAAAGAGGGCTACAAATTCAACCTTAAAAAATAAAAAATAGCCCACCTTAATGTCTTCTTTTTTAGGATATCAGCTGTCAAGTGAAGGCAAAAGTCTGGCGGCTAACTTTTTAGAAAAATGTGGGCTGCTCCAGCCTCAAAAATCTTTAAAAAATTTACAATCAATACTTGGATTCCTAAATTTTGGCAGGACATATATTTTAGTTTACGCACAAAGGGTAAAACCTTTCTATGACTTAATAAAACCTGACTTTTCAGATAGAGATTGGACACAAGAACATACTCATATTCTTTATTTACTCCAGGAAGACATGATTGCTTCCAAACACTTACAAACACTCTTAAACGTACGCAACTTAGTGATCCGAATAATAGCCGGCAATGCGGGTACACTCATTTGACCTTTAATGAAGGAGAAACTGTACCAATCACTTTCAAATCAAACCTGTACACAAAGGCAGAAATGCATTTCACTTCAACAGAAAAAATCCTGACAGCAGTTCAGACTGCTGTAGCAAGAGAAAGAGCACTGGCTCAGGGGAGATGCATTATTGTCATAACTCCGGTACTGATTTTGGAAGCTGTTACAAAGGCTAGCATCCCAAATGCAAAAGTGTTACATCCAAGACGGATACAATGGGCTAATTCTCTTACTACCACAGATGTTGAGATACAAATTTGATCCAAGTTTAAAAACACAAGCATTCCTGCAATATGAATAAGAATATCCTCTACCAAATGAAATCTTGCCTCTAGATCAGTATGAATATATTATTTAGTCTGACGGACCTGCTCAACCGGCTATAGGAAGTAAGCAGCAATATTTTTCGGCGTGTGCTATCGTTGAAGCACGCATGTGTGATGGCAAGTTCCATCCTAGTTGCACAAAAACGCAATCTCTAGGAGACTGCACAGATCCATTGACAGAATTGAAAGCACTTATACTGGCACTTGTAAATACGGATCGAGAATTCCCCACACTAATCGTGTGTGATTCTTTTTACTCTGTAAAGTCGTACAATTAATACTTAGCGCATTGGGAACAAAAGATGACACAATTAAACACAAAATGTTATGGAAACAGGTAGCGGAATCGAAATCTGAGCTACCGAGGACTCAGATGATCCAACGTGATGGTGTTCACGTTGAAGGGAATTCATTGGCTGATGAAGCCGCAAATGGGGCTGTTCGCATGGCTTCCGTAGCTGCGCTGACTCGTTCAAAAACAAGAATAGATGGAGATATAATGGTAGCTGTCATTGCATCACGCAAAGGCAGCACAGCAGTACCTAAAAAAATTCTACTCAAATACTCCTACAAGTTAGATGCACAAACCATTCCATATGCTCAGATTCCTGGAGTGGTGGATAGGGTAATACCAAATATGGCTCGTAGGTATAGTTTAATACTAGTTGCACACGAGGGTTTGGGGTCTGCGCACACAGGCGTTACAGCGACTATTTCTTTACTTAAACAGCGCTATTGGTTAAGTAAGCAAACTAAAGACTATGGGCCCCATTAGGATGGCAGGCGAATCGTCCCTGCCGGGCCGGCAGTATTCTTCGCCGGCCCGACAGGGGCAATCTGCCTGCCATCCGTGCAGCAAACACCCCCCACCATATTACAATGGCTGGGGTGTCCGTGGAGGACGGAAAGACCGTCCGCCGCTTTTCCGCCCGGTCGTCAAGTCGACCGCGCGGAAAAGGGTGCAATATGGTGGCACTGTCTGTTAGATACCGCCAGCCATATTACAATGTTTGCGGGAATATACCTTTCCGTGGCGGCATTGCGGCAACAGAAAAGCATGCGCAGTCTGCTTGAGGGGGCCCATTGCAAGACCCCAGGGACTCTGGCGGGTGGGGGGTGCACATGAGGGGGTACCTATGGTACCCCCCTGCATTTCAATGAACTAAGTGGTAGGCACCACGCGGTGCCTGTCATGTTGTGCATTGAAACGCACAACCTGCCTTTGTGGCATTGTGGCGGGCAGTGCTTTCAGCACCGCCAGCTGCAATGTTCCAATGCGCCCGCCAGTGCGGCGGGCGCATCCTAATTGGGAGTGTGGAACCGCCACACCCTCAGCGGGCGGTCCCGCCTGCCATACTAATGACCCTCTATGTCTTGAAATGAGACATCTGTCAGCAGATAAAAGGTTCCACCGTTGCACACCCGGCACAGACGCCATTACTGAAGTCAGACAAACTTCTCGCATGTGTGTACTTGGAACACTGCTGTCCCTCACAAATGGACGGGGATTACAGATATATCATGGTAGCAGTGGATTCATGCTCGAAATTCCTATGGGTATGGCCTCAGCGTTCTGCTGATGCTCGAAGTGTTATAAAAGATTTGCGAGACTTTATCGGTACATACACAGTTAGCACGTTACACTCTGACCGCGGCCCTGAGTTTAGCTCTCTGGCCATGGAAGGAATGGGTGTAGCATTGCGGTTCTTATCTCCGTACCATCCCGAGGGAAATTCAGTTGTGGAGAGAAAAACCTGGGACTTAAAGCAATCTTTAACAGCTAGGCTATTAGGCAAGGCCTGTAGTTGGGTCACACACCTTTATGGGGTACAGCGGGCATAAAACAACCAGCCAAGAATCTCTCTAGGGGGTGTCACTCCATATGAGGTCCTCTTCGGGACACAAATGTGGGTACGATATCTTGATTGTGAAGGCGCAGTGGCGAAAAAAAAAAAGATTTGATATCCATGATTGTTTGGCTGTTTTACAGGATCTAAAGAAATCCAGGACAAAAGAAACAAAGCAATGTCCATCTAAACCAGACCGCCACTGACGAAGATCAAGGTACTCACTGCAAGACCTATTTGGATCCCAAAAGTTGGGGATCTGGTCAGAGAAAAAATTGCAGACAAAAAGAAATTTGGACCCTCTTACAGAAAACCTGTACCAGTCCTAGCAGTACACGGAACAAGAACTGTGCTGCTCTCGCCTTTTGCCGGAAAAAAGGAGAAAATATTTGTCTCAATCGACTTAATCAAACCACACTATGTGGCCGATACTAAACAGTAGGCCTAGTGGACTCCGCTGTGGAAAATGCCCTCCTCTAGCTACAATCCAAGAAGTACAAACAGAAAGACTCTTCACATTTGAAGAGCCACCTGTGAGGAATGAAGGACTAAGCAACAATGCTATGGAACTTGTTCTACTTGAACATGACATTCAAATTCAAAATGAAAATCAGAATAATTCACAAGTTGCAACTAGAACGAATACAGACGTCTACATCAACATGCCTTGTTGACAGGAAAATAACATTTCAACTAATCCCGATGCAATTCCAACAATTGATCGAACAGCTTCTGGCTATTTCATTAACTTTGATAAGTTTTCTCGGATCCGATGCCAGCCAAAACACCATTCAAACAAGAATTAAAGAACTTTCTTCTCTTTCTTCGAAAGACATACCTGTATCACCTTGGATTGAACTCTGGGTAATTTCTGGTATATTGTTATTTCTTTTCTGGCTTGGCTTAGTATTGACTTTTAGTATGATCATCACTGGACGCTTTCTTCAACAAGGTTCCACAGCCCAAAAGTTCAACAACCTACTGAAGCCACATCCATCATCACATCGTGAACAAAGAGACTTGTCATCAGTGAACATTACAGCTGTTCCTATACCCGATGGTATAGTATGGGACAGGGTTGATTTCAACTTATTTGGACCGACCAAACTTAAAAAAAATGAATCAGGTATTTAAAATCTCATTAAGTGATTTCATTAACTCCAGTACATTTGCTGATGATTGGGACACTGAAACAGTAAATAACATGTTGTCTGATTTAGAGAAAACTGCTGCATTTTTTAATAATGAAATGGTAGAGGGTTCATCAGACTATGACAAATTGTACTATTATCAACATTTTGGTCATCATTTCCTGCACAACCCCATTTCAACTAGGAGTGTATTTGAGTACCATCAGTGGGAACATTGCCCAACACCACCAAAAAGTAGTTCACAAATGTTTGCACAGAAATGTACATACTTTTCAGGGATTAACGCCACAGATCCTGCCTCATTTCATTATAAGGTTGTCCCAAAATCAGCACTGAAAATTATGTTGACAGACACTAAACAGATTTCCTCTGCTTCCTTATTGGCCCAATTGTCTGAACAGGGTTTCAACCTATGGAAAGACGAAATTGACTCAAAATCGATTTGTGGTTCAAGGAACTGGCAAGTCCAGGGTACAGAGGCACTATTTAGAGCATGCCTCGTTCCACAGCAGATGATCTTTTTAAATGATACTGTGCAACAGACATCCTGTCTTGGAACAGCCAAGATAAAGGACCTGAACACTCCAAAATGTCCAACACCATCACAGGGGTGCAGAATTCTTCTTCAAATGAACGGGCAACAATTGATGACGTGCTAAAGTACAACAGATCAGAAGCAAATTGAAAGGAGTGGGTGGTTTGGCCCGTATACACAAACACATGTCATAAATGGTTCCTACACATCACCAAGGGACTCACTATGCAAAGGCCAGATCAACGTATGTACAGAGAAAACATCCAGGGGTAATGACATGCTATAGTGTAGGGAAGTTGTGCCTAGAATGGCTAGAAACCTCAACACTTGCAGAAGTGCAGCAACACTTATCTTTACTCTCACAAGACATGGATTTTAGGGACTTTTTACTAGGACCTAGGAAACAACGTGAAAAACTTTTCATATATGCAGGCATTTATGCTGTCTATAATAAAATCTGAAAGATTTCCCAACAAGAAGCTGCAGAGAGAATACGGGAAATAGACTGTATAAACTTAGAAAAAGCTTTAGCTGTGGTGGATAATGGGTTAACAACTTTGACCTCCAGGGTATATTCATTGGGCAACATTGTATTTTCTGCTATTGACATACCAGGACAGGATTTAACCATATTACAACATGGCCAATCACAGTTACGTACTATTATGGTTTTGAGCTGTACTCTACAATCTTTGTGTGCAGACTTTGTAGCTTGGCATTTTATAAACAGTACATCTCTGTTTTCAGAATACAATCTAACTGATATACAGAAAAATGGCACAAAGAGGAGCTGAATATACAATGTTGCAAATTGAAAAAACTGGACAGGCTTCCATTCACAGTGGCTGAATTACCATCCACAGAGTGGCTAATCCACGGCCAAATCACTCTCCCGGTTACGTCCTTTCAGTTTCACTATTGCCTTGAACAAAGGCAGGCAGGCTAATATGAGAAATTGGGTAAAGAATACAATTTATCATATAGATTTCAATGATGGAGTGGGGATCAAGAAGTGTTTCTTAGTGGTACTGCAAGAGTGCTTTAAGCAGTTCTCTCATGTGCCAAGATATCGTTTTGCACGGGGCCTGTAGTGGTTCAGTTTTCGAATCTGTCTTGCCACATGAAAGGAACTCCAGCTGCCGTGATCACGCCAGTGTTCGAGTTACTTTCGAATGGGAGTTACTTGATGCTGAACAATCAAGGTTGCTGTGGGATGTTCCCGGGCATTGCCTATCTGGTCACAGTGAACACCAAGGTTACTTGCTGAATGCAGGTATTGTTTCCTCCGACAAATACAGTCAGGGAGGTACCAGTATGGCCTTCATTGAATGTTTCTTTTATACAGTTTGATGCTTTGAGCAGAATGAAAGTCATGCTTTTACAGCAAACCGTGCCATTGACCTCTGTACGAGAAACCTTTGAACTTGAAGTTTCAAGGACCTATACAGAGATAGAGGCGCTAATCCGTACAAACTGCCCCAGACATTGCACAGAAATGGTGGGTTGTATCGTAAATATGTCAGATATGAGCGGTGTTGTACGCCTATTTAAAACCATAGGGTCAGGATTCCTTAACACCTTCCAGACCATCTTCGGAGTTATTCCTAATTTTTTACACTCTGTATTTGGAAGCATTTTCTGAGGTCTACCTCTGATCCTGCTAGCTAGTGCTGAAATCCTGATTGTCGTTTACCTGCTATGCAATGGACGGACCATCCACCAGTGAGATTGCAAAAGCTCTCCTTGAAAGATATTACCGTAAGCACATGGTACGACATCTGGGTATGCCTCGCCTTCGAGAACTAAGTGCTTCTTGGTTCCTGTCATTCAGACCAGTCTATGAAGACTGCATAGTACCTGTTTTCTGATGCCTGTTTTGGGGAGGAGAATGCGAGTTGGACATCTGTCTGACACCTCTAACGGAGACGCCAGTGGATTTAGTCTCCAGGTTGGAACCACTGCGGTCCCATTCTCGACTCTGTCTTCAGCGTATTCCCATCTTAGTGCATGTATTCCTCGAGGATCTGCAGGTGCCCTTGACTGAGTTGGATTTCAGCTTCACCCTGGGTACAGAGCTATCGAATACAGCAATGGCTGCCTCACCAACAACTGTTGGTAGCACTGACAAGTTTCATCTATGCACACTTGACGTGCTATGGGAGGTACTACAATGTTTGTCCCCAACAACAGCAGGCAACAACAATTTTATGTCTCCCAGCCAGGACACATAATATGAATCTGGCTCACCGTGTGCTTGGAACAAATTCAGTTTTTTCTTTCCCCATCTTTTTACCTTTAAGTTTCTTCAGTAATTTCTTCAATTCACTCACATGGCTCTTTCTCCAAATTATCGTCATTGTTGTAATAAAAGGAAGTACGGTTAGCCATAGGTTAGATTGTATAAGATGATTTATTGATATTAGTTGCAGGTAAGTATATTTAAAGGTTCTTAGCTTAGATTTTAGGATAGCCCCACCAGGCGCAGCCTCCCTGCTGCTCGGCCCAAACTCAAACTGCCACTCTCAGCCTCACAGGCACCCAAGCATTTCATTGCATCACCATGCATTCCAACATTCCACACAGCACATTCATACTGGCTGAGCAGCAAGGAGCAGACAGAGCATCAGAGAACATGCAAAGTAAAACACAAGATATAACAATTATTTTGCGAAAAACGTGTCTACATGCAGGTGCACACCTTCAGTCACAAAGAAGAGTGTCTACATGACACATGTAGGCCGGAACCACATTCACTCATGCCTGCTTTGGGAATAGAACTCTTCCTATGGGATCATCTTCAGGCCCAATGCTCACACCACTAGCCAAGCAAAACAAGAGCCGACCTGGCTAACAGTGGGGATCTTACTGGGATGTGAAGTACAAACTTCTGATGCGGTTGCACATTTTCCTTAGCTCCTAGCTGTCACAGATGCTGCTGCTTGGGATCAACCTTTTGTAGCCATTCTTGCAATGTCTGGTAGACTCCTGACACTCTCCACATGCCAACATATTGGAGTTCAAAGTGCCCTCATGCAAGCACAGAGTCGGACAGAAAGTTGCCTCGCTCTGGTTCAAACTTACTACATGGCCTCGAAATGATGATCGTTTCTTGAGATCAAACAGACCAGCAGTTATGTGGGGCCCTCATCTTTAACACAGAATTTCTTTCATGCAGGGATACCTCCTGAACCCCTAGCCCACAGTTCTAGAAGTTGGTTCAAGGCAGCTTCTTCTGGCAGAGTGCAGTACTACCAGGTGTCTGTTCCGAAACTGGTCAAAGGAGAGATGGCTGTCGGTGACACCTTCGCTTAAAGTCAGATGTCTATCTTAAGCTCCACTGGAGTGAGACTTCTGGCACAGATTAGTGAAAAATCTTGCCACATTGACTGGGGTTTCTGCCCCACACTAAAACTTTAAAGGTTTGCATATATTCCACAGGTTCAACTCGTTTTATCTGGTTCATGCTTTTTGTTGCCTTGAATACTGGTCAAGTCACAGTCTCTGTGAGTCTTTTATCAGCAATAAGGAGGATGTGAGCTTCTTGCCAGAGAAAGGTGCACAAGAGGGAGAGGCTTCATTACTCCGATATCTCACAGTCTGTTGGGGGAACACCTCAAGAATGAATGAAGCACAAGCTGGCCCTGCTGTTTAATAGGACTCACTGTCACCTGTCTTCCATACCCTAGGGATTAGTCCATTTGAAAGGAGCACGGGAGGGATTGTGGGAGGGCCTTGAAAATCCACATTGCTGAATGTCATTCTCTGTACAGCTTCAATCTTTTGCATCATTCACATACAGGTGATGAGAAAGGGTTCCTGTCAAACACAGCAAATACACCTAAATTTCATTCCACTACACACACATAGTGTTAACATACATGCAACATCCATGTCCACATGAAAGGAGTGAAAAGCCCTTTTGAAGGGGCTAGGAGACCATTTTAAACATGACAAGCCAAATAGGCAACACTCCCTGTGCAGACAACATATAAAAACAGGTATAATCAGTAACCCCGGGTGGTTAACTACGCTCCGCTGCAGAGTGTGCGGAGATTTGCGGAGAAGGCAAATCTCTGCACACTCTGCAGCGGAGCGGAGTTGCCCAGCCCTTTCCTCCAACTTGCTATTAACAAGTAAGTCAACATAAATTAAAAATACATTTAAAACCACTTACTGCTGCACTGCGTCATCCCAGGGCTGCCCTCCTCCTCATCCTCGCTGTATCCATAATCCTTGAGAAACTGTGCATGAGCGAGCACCCCACATGAGCATTTCTTGCGAGAAATGCTCATGCACAACCCTTCGGAGGGCTCCAGTCAGCCCTGGGCCAATAATATCTGTGAGATATAGGAGCCTCCCTGGACTCTCACCACATTCTGCTGGAGCCCCTTTCATTTTTAATTACGCTAAAGTTCTAGGGGCCTCATTTATGAGAAGTGACGCATCGCTGCGTGAAAGCAGCGATGCGTGACTTCTCAGTGCGACCTCCTTGCGACATGATTGATGCGTCATATTTAATGTATGACGCATCATGTCGCAAGGAGTTACAGATACGTCAGTATTTCTGACGTATCTGTAAGCGCAAAAGTCACGCATTGCCGGAATGTGTCACAAAAGTGACGCAACTCCAGCAATGCGTCCTTTCACAAGGGGAAAGCCCCATGTGAAAGGGCTTGCGTCAGTCTTACGCCTGCTGTGAGGCAGGCGCAAGATTTTGACGCAACAGCATCCTAAAAGTGACGCAGTGAAATCTCATAGATTTCACTGCGTCAGTATTACGAGGCTTTTTGCGGGGGAAGGCCCCCTCTGCATACATTATACCTGACGCAGGTATAATGTAGCGCAGGGGTTTACAAAGTGACGCATCTGCTTAGATGCGTCACTTTGTAAATAGTGCGCAACAGGAGGCATGTTTTACGCCGCCGATGCGTCACAAAAAGTGACGCATCGGAAGCGCAAAACTGACGCAAGGCCTCATAAATGAGGCCCTAGGCTGCTTACAATAAGGAATGCAAATCTTTTTTGTGTCTCTATGGCATTCTCAAAAGACTTTCAAAGAAGGGCCCAAGTGCACACCTGTTAACTTTCCACTTGTTTCACTGATCAATGTTTATTCAGTTTCAGTCTTTAGCGTGCAGCTCGGTAACGTGGTCTGTCCAAGTGCCACGTGCAATTGAACAAATCAAAAATAGGAGCGAGCTTGCACTCCAACCAGACGCATCGCATGCTCTGTGAATATATCAAAACTCTTCCACAGTTTATCCTTATTTCATCAAATGTTATTCCTTGTAAAGGCGTTCAGTTGAGCCTTTAGAGGGAAAACGTTAGTTATTAGTAAATGCAGGGTTTGGATTGTTTACTGAGTTGTTTAAATGATGTATAATGGTTTGAGAACGTTGACTAATGTGAATTTTTTCAAACTTTTCAGTGAACCCCTGAGGAAGGGCGATTAAATGCCCGAAATGCATTGGGTTAAAGAGATCCATTATTGGGGATGGTTTACGTATATATCATGCTTCAAAGACAGGTTTAAAAGTTTTGAAGAAAAACAGGAACATAAAGGAGAACAAGGAATAAAATTTGATGAAATAAGGAGAAACTGTGGAAGAGTTTGTGGTATATTCACAGACCATGCTGTGTGTCCGGTTGGAGTGCAAACTCGCTCCTATTTCTGATTCTCAAAAGACTGCCATCTGCTACTTCATATCAGACCATAAACATTTTCATTGTAAAAACATTGGGGCAGATTTACAAGTCCCCTGCGCCTCTTTTACGTCGCCGTTGCGTCACTTTTGTGATGCAGCGGTGGCGCAAAAGATGCGCCATGGTGCGGGGTATTTACAACGTGACGCATCTCCCAGATGTGTCATGTTGTAAAGCCCTGCTCCAGAAGGAGGCGCTCCATCGCAGGGGGGGGGCGTTGCGGCGCAGGAACGCCTCCCAAAAGTGGCTGAGTGAAATCTACAAGATTTTACTCAGTCACTTTTAAGCCCATGCTGCGTCAAAACCCTGCACCTGCTTGAAGCAGGCGTAAGGATTGACGCAGCATTGTGGAGATAGAGCCCCCCAAAGCATTGCTGGAGCAAGCGTGACGCAACTCCAGCAATGCACCGCTTTTACTTCACAGATGCATGACGCATTTGTGCCATTTTTGCCCCATGGTGCGCCGCATTGTAAATGCGGCGCATCCAGGGTGGCGGAGCTGCGGCGCACAATAACTGGCGCATCCCTGCTGATATGCAGGGATGTGCCAGTTATTGTAAATCTGCCTCATTGTTTTTAAAACAGCACTTCCCTTTCGTGCCCGTCCACTTTAGTGATTGAAATTGTTACGACAAGGCGTGATCATTATATGTTATATGTTTTTATGTTTATGTTGTAAAAAAGAGTAAAATATACATTGAAATTATTTAAAAAATGGATGTAGTACTGCCACTTTTCTTTCCAAGCCTGTCCTACCCACATGAAGATGTCCCTGTAAGGTAATAACAAAGGTGTATCAGGTTCTGCAATTAGGAATCAGATAAAAATATATGTGGTGCTTAGTTCCTCCAAACAAACTAGCCGAAGCCCAGGCTCATTTTAAAAATGAGGAGAGAGACTCTGGAGTGCATCCCCTTGAGAGCGTGCTTGAACAGGTTATCATATTTTGCTTAGTAACATGGAAGCAATGGCAATGAATACGAAGGAAAGACTGAGTTTACAGCAAAACAAAATCGAACTTTGTGGACTATGGTTCAAAGTTGTTAAATCAAAACGAATATTTTGAGGCTGATGTTTGGGGTGTTACAGTCAGTGGTGCTGTCTAACTGACTAGAATAATGTCCAGTAAAGGTGGAGTTGCGCACTATTGGCCAGTGAGTAGACCAAATGTCAGAGACTTGACCTTTGTAAGCTACATCGGACAATGTTCAGTTAATGGCTGTCTCGTGACATTCAATTGATGACTGCTTCCTCCATGTCAATCAATCAATCAGGGATTTATAAATGCACAACCACCCATGAGGGTCTCAAAGCACTGGGGAGGGGGAGGTAGCAGCTCTGTTTAGGAGTGTCTACTTGAAGATGTTAAAGGATGGGGTGCATCTGATGTTGATCAGGAGCTCATTCCAGGTCTTGGCTGTGATGTAGGAGAAGGCTTTTCCGCCTGTTCTGGCTCGGCGGATTCAAGGGGTTTTGGCGAGGGTGGGGTCGGCGGAGCAGAGGTTTCTTTTGGGTAGATGGAAGGAGATTCTTTTGTTGAGGTATTGGGGTCCGGTATTGTGGAGAGATTTGGAGGCGTGGGTGAGTATCTTGGAAGTGACTCTCTTCTCGACAGGGAGCCAGTGGAGCATCCGCAGGTATTGTGTGATGTGTTTGTGTCGAGGGATGTAGAGTACAAGTCTGGCTGCGGTGTTCTGTATGGGCTGGAGCTTTCTGAGCAGGTACTTGTTGATCCCGGCGTAGAGTGCGTTTCCGTAGGCGAGTCTGCTGGTTATGAATGAGTGCATGGCTGATGATCTTCCTTGATTTGGGGGGATCCATTTTAAGGTCTTTCGGAGGATGCAGAGGGTGTTGAAGCAGCTGGAGGAAAACGGTGTTGACCTGTCGGGTCATGGAGAGGGAGGAGTCGAGTACGATGCAGAGGTTCCAGGCATGGTTGGTGGGGGTGGGAGGGCTTCCGAGGGAGGTGGGCCACCAGGTGTTGTCCCATGCAGAGGGGGGGGTCTGAGGACAAGGACCTCTGTCTTCTCCGAGTTGAGTTTCAAGCAGCTGTTGCTCATCTAGGATGCAACGTCCTTCATTCCTTCCTGGAAGCTGAGTCTGGTAGTGTTGGGGTCCTTGGTGAGGAAGAGGATAAGCTGGGTATCATTGGCGTAGGATACTATGCTGAGTCCGTGCTGTCTGACAATGGTAGTGAGGGGGGCAATGTAGATATTGAAGAGCATGGGGCTGTGCGATGAGCCTTGGGGTACTCCGCAGTTGATTTCCATGGGTTCAGAGAGGAAGGGAGGTAGTCTGATTCTTTGGGTTCTGCCGGTGAGGAATGAGCGGATCCATTCAAGGGCTGTTCCTTGAATGCGGGTGTCGTGGAGTCTGGCGGTGAGTGTGTGCGGTGGGAGATGGTGTTAAAAGCTGCCGAGAGGTCGAGTAGGATCCGGGCCGCAGTGTGTCCTTGGTTGAGGAGGGTGCAGATGTCGTCAGTGGCGGTGAGTAGGGCAGTCTTGGTGCTATGGCTGCTGCAGAATAAGTATTGGGAGGGGTCGAGCATGGAGTTTTATTAGATGAATTTTGTCAGTTGTGCATTGTGGTCTTCTCTGTGACTTTGGCCGTGAATGGGAGGAGGGAAATGGGCTGGTAGTTCTTGAGGTCCATGTCTGCTTCTCACTTTGCCAACCATGCCCTGACTGCCATGGAGGAAGCTAGGAGGTATCTTTCAAACATTTTTTTGCGTCAGTAGTACTTCTGCTTCTTCTTCCTTATGCATGTGCAGGGACAGAGGGACAGACGTGAATGCTACCAAATGTGTCAGAACCCAGGTGCACAGTTCCAGGTGTAGAGTGCAAGTACAAGAAGGACCCAGCAATGTCAAGTGAAACAAAGGCACACCAGAATAGCTCTTCTTTTTCACAATTGTTTGGAATGGGCCTTTCAACCTTTGCTTCATTGACTTCTGTGTAGTGCTGTCTGAGAAGACATCCACACTATAATTATATGTTTTTATTTCTTCAATGGAATCTGGAAGCCCCATTGGTGTGCTTAAACTTGAGTGTACGTTTGTTCCTATCACTGTAGAATCCCACAGAAAGACCTTCTAACTACTTCTGCTTTATATTCCTGTACATTGGCTTAGATAAATCGTTTATTGCTTTTCCAATTGATTTTCTTGTAGGCTAGAGAGTCTAGTAAGATGTCTGCAGTCAATGAAATAGCATTTGCCTTGAATTAGCATGTCTCCTGTCCTATTGTGTGCATCACATCAAAAAAAGGTAGGTGGTAGGTTAGTGGTAGGTTGACCAGAAAGGATGCACTTTTCAGAAGGAAAGATGCTAGATCTTAACGTGATTTTGCTAGCACAATCTGCAGGGGTCATTGTGTAGTAACCTGCAGCACACAATTGTAATCCTGGTAGTAAATGCTTAATGCATAAATCACGAATCTCTGGTCAAGAATGCATGGCCAGATTGGATTTTGGGGCTTCTGATTATTAGCCTAAAAGGTTTCCTTAAAGGATTTGTTTATTTGAGGGACACGGCAAATTGTAACATATGAGCAGATACCATAAACCCCACTTTTTGCTACAAAGGAAACCTTACGTTTTTGTGATATATGCAGTCTTATGCATTTTTCTATTACCCAAAAATATTCGTACATAGATCCAGGCTATTAGGGTACAAGTACCTTCCATCATTTTCTGTTCTCCTTATGCATATGAAACCGCATAAGTTGTTTCCTGCAACATTTGCTTCAAGAATAAATGTCAAGTAAGAACTAAAGCCAGATGTGTACTACCCTAGTAAGGTTGACGTGTAATGCACATTCCTTGGCCATTTGAGGTAACTTATACCGTAAACAGAAGGTGAAAATGGCGATCTCTGGAGTAAAAGCATCATGAAGTCCCTCATATTCATACAGACGCCCAAGTAGGGCACATACAATAAAACCCGTAGTTCTTCTGAGAAATGTGCAAACTAAAATAAGAAAAAATGACACAACATCACATAACCATGGAAGTATGCACCTTGTTAAAAGATGGAGCCTTCAGGAAGCAGTGACGTTATTGGTCTAGGGCTAAGGGTAGGATAGCAGATCTGGAGGTGAGTCGGTACGAAATGCATTGAGGCTACCTTGTAAAACTGTAATGCTGGACACACGCGGGTGAGTTGCTGCCATTCTGTTCTCCACAGCTTGCTGCCGTGTGCTTGTGCTTATAAAGACTGTGGTCAACAGTGAACATAGAGCTGGCAGACTGGGCCATCATTGAAATGGAGGTAACAAAAATCCACACCTGACTCGTAAAATAGCTTCACTGCCTTTGAGCAGATTTAACCAAAGTATTTAGGGATGGTCTAATGCTGTTAAAGTGTGTCTTGTAATTTCACATTTAATAAAAAATGATTAAAAAAAAAGATCCTGTATGAAAATAAACCTGCGTATTTCTGCTAAAAAAAAAAAAGAAATGTATGAATGAATGAATGATTACGTGCTTGTATAGCGCATGGCTACCTGGGGGCATCCCAGCGCTTTCAGACCGAGCACGAAAGCACCGCTCACTGAAAAAGGAAGGTCTTCAGCCATTTCCTGAATGCAAGATGGTTAGGTTCCAGCCGGATACAATCTGGAAGCTGATTCCAGAACTTGGCTGCGTGGAATGGGAAGTGTCAGAAGGTTTTTGTGGTTAGATCTCAGGAGATCGGGGGATCTGATGACGAAGAAAGATGGGACGAAGAAGGGCCGGGCCATTGTCAGTGATTGACTTATGGACCATACACATGGCCTTAAACCGAACCCTGTCATGCACCGGCAGCCAGTGGAGGGCTTGCATTGCTGCCTTAGCAGAACTACATTTAGGAACATCCATCAGTAGTCGGGCTGCGCAATTCTGGACAGACTGTAGGATTTTGAAAGTGCATACTGGGGCACCCAAATAAACCGCGTTTGCGTAATCCAAACGAGATAAAATGAGTGTTTGGACAAGGAGTCATCTAGCCTTTGGGGGAAGTAGGGCCAGAACCTTCCTTAGAGTTCTAAGCAAACCATAGCATGTTGCTGCCACCTTGCGTGCCTGTACTTGGAAACTCAAATTAGGGTCTAGCCAGACACCTAAGCTCTTGATTTGGTTTTTAGGAGTAGGAGCAAGGCCCAGACAATCCGGCCACCAAGGATCCAGAATAATGGGGGCCTTGTACCCTAGGATCATAATTTCAGTCTTTGACCCATTCAGCTTTAGAAAATAAGGAACAACAGCGTAAACTTCTATATATGTTCTACCAGGGCCTAGTGAAATAATGTGGGCTATCATGTATACTTGTTTATTACGCTGGTGCAAAGTGGTTTTGTCAAGTAACGAAATGTGGCAAATTAACTGTATATTTTAAAAATCGAACCATTTACAGAAAATACGAATTGATGTGACAAAAATAAACAATCTGTACCAAAATAACGAATCACTCCAGTCAAAATAATTGTTTTGTGACAAAATTAACCGACTTTGGTCCCACAATTTAAAATGAGGCCAGCTGATCGTATTTTAGTAACTGGATGTGTTCCATGCTTTGCATCTGTTAAAAAAATCTAATTTTCAATTAAAAAAGAGCACATTGTACATGCGCATGTTTTGCCCTATCGTCTACTTCGGTGCCTTTTGTGTGCTCCCTACGTCAGTTGTTTTCTAGTTTCAACACTGTCATTTGTCCTGGTCGCGAGGAGGGGTACTCTACGTTTGTCGAGTGTACGCTCCTCCAGTCTGAGGTAACTTTGGATGTACTGTTCAATAGATGTACCTTTATTCTATACACTCCGCCTGAACGCGCCTACGCAGCGTATTTGATCCGATTTTGTCACGTGACCATTTGTGAGTTTACGCCGGATGAAAGCCAAGAACGAGCATGATATTTAATTTTAGATTAAGGCTTGAGGTAGATTTCATTTTAGCTTCAGCTATCAGACCTGAAAAGAGGAACAGCATGAAAAAAACTGTCAGTGACCTTTTCATAAAGCAGTTAGCGGCTCATCTGATGCGCAGCTGGCTCGCGGTGAAGACTCCACGTCTGTCCGGCAGAGAGGGAGAGAGAAAAGAGTTTACTTTGTTTTTTATTGAAAAGGTGGTTCGCCTGGGAGGACATATGAGCAGAGGGTGGCGGGGAGAGGAGCAGGAAATGAAAGAGACAGCCAGGGAGAGAGGGGTCACTGGCAGAGAGCGGCTTTCAAGATGGCTTCCTTTGATCTGGAACAAATTGATTCTTTATCTTCCCCTTTCAGCAAACAAAACAGGCGAGATAAAATGTAATGGATTTGCACTTGTGAGTGGCCATGAGGAAAAATGAACTGTGTGCCTTTAAGAATTCGTAAGGTTAAGAAGATATGGCCAACCCAGAGCTCCATAATTCAACACAAAGGGTGGGTGGAGAGCAACACCACCATCTGAGTGAGTGAGTTGTAACACAACATGCTTGGGTAAGAGTGATGTACAATATACTGGAGACACTATAGCACACCTAACACAATCCTCGTCGAATATACCTTATTACCAGTGCGACACTCATTTTCCAGAAGCCTAGCCATGAGCTAATATACAGCTTACCCTGGTAGAAGTGAGATGAACTCAATTAAAACAAGCCTGATTGACTCAGACCATCATAATCAAACACCTGTTGGCATGAGTGAGACAATTAAAAACAAACCACCTGGGTATGAGTGAGACCACTGCAATCTAACACACCCCAGTAAGAGTTACAGAGTGAGTAACAGGTGCGCGTGATTATGAGTGAGATGGTCATTGTATAACCCACATGTACACGAGTGAGCCAGCACAGTTATAAATGAGAAATAAATCATAACACAACTTTCACGAGCATTGTTGAAGTATTTGTTAGCTATCACACCAAGAATTCAACGAAATGCTTGTAATCTAAGACACATGGGTATTGGTGAGACGTTTATAGAAATCTGTTATGCTTGTAGGCATTCTAGAACTAGAAAACATGTCAACAGTTTTATTTGCAGAAGTCAGCTGTGATGTGTAACTGTTACACCTTGTCAAACTTACAGGCATTACACATGTACGAGAAGGAAAGTGCTTCCTCACAGGGATCATAGGGTGTGAATGACATAGGCCAGCATGCTTTTGTGTGAAGGGCGATGATGACTCAGGCTCTTCCTCTCTTTGCCTCACCACCAGTGCAGGCCCTGTTTTGCCTTTTGGAGCCTGCCCTACTTTCTTGAAAGACCGTTCATATCAGGCCAGCAAGACATATTTCTGGAGGAAATCGAATCTGTCAGTCTTTCAGCACTTGTGACTGCCTGTTTAGTAGTAAAATAATGTAATATTTGGTGTTTATAGGAATTCCTAGAGCTTTGGGCCCCAGCGTCACTGCACCTGCTGCACTACTGAATTCACAAACCTAGGGCCATATGTATCAACACATTTCCCCATAGACACAGAATGGGAAAAACCCTTTGATACATCTGGCCCCTAGTGCCTGCAAGGTAACCACACGTGTACCTGCTTATTTAGTGGTTAAATACAGCAATATTTGGTTGTTAGAGGAGTTCTGACACCGTTTGGCCCAGGTGCCACTGCACCTGCAGCACCATTGAAACCATGCCCCTAGTGCCTGCACGATAACTGCATTTGTGTCTGCCTGTATCATAGTAAAATATAGAAATATGTGGAGTTTAGAGGAGTTATTAAATCTTTTGTCACCGGTGCCCCTGCACCCGCTGCACCGTGCAAGTCATGAGCCTATTGCCTTAAACGTAACTGTACTTGTGACTGCCTGTTTAATAGTAAACTATTACAATATTTGATGTTTATAGGAATTCATAGAGCTTTCGGACCCGGTGTCACTGCACCTGCTGCACCATTGAAATCATGACCCAAGTGTCTGCAAGGTAAGTACACGTGTGACTGCTTATTTAGTGGTTAAATATAGCTTTGTATGGTGTTTAGAGGAGTTATGTCAACTTTTCGCCCACGTGCCACTGCACCTGCAGCACCATTGAAATTATGGTTGTAGTGCCTGCTAGATAACGGCACTTGTGACGGTCTGTTTAGTACTAAAGTTTAGCTATATTCTGCGTTTAGTGGGGTCCCTCGAGCTTTTGGCCCCAGTGCCACTACACCTGCTGTAGCCCTCAAATCAAGCCCCTGTTAGCTGCAAGATAACTGCAATTGTGTCTGTCTGCATGGTATTTAAATATAGCAATCTCGGGTGTTCCGAGAAGGTCATGCCAAATTTTGGGCCTGGTGTCACTGCACTTGCTGCACCATTGACATCATGCCCCTGTTGTCTGCAAGGTAACTGCACTTGTGACTGTCTGTTTAATAGTAAAAAATAGCAATATTAAGTGTTTAGTGGGGTGCCTAGAGCTTTTGGTCCTAGTTTTGCAGCACCTGCTGCTCTATTCAGACCAAGTCCTTTTTAACTGCAAGGTAACTGCAATTGTGAATGCCTGCTTATTAATCCATTCTGTTGTTTGGGCTATAGCAGTGTCTAAAGTTTCTATGAAAAATGAATGGGGAAATTGTGTTTGGGACCCCACTCATTCTCAACCCCACTTGACAGATCACCCTGAAACTTTCCACGTAGAAATGAATCAAAAAGTAGCACTTTCTTGGAAACTTACATAGAGATCCGTCAAACAGGGCCAAAGTTATATATATATATTTTTTAAAGGTTTAAGGGTGGTTAGGGGTATTGGGTTGAAAAGCAGTATTTAAGGTTTAGGGGTGGGTAGGGATATAGCTTGATATGGGTACCCCTCCTGTTACCCTCAGTAAGTCCCACAGTCCAGGATTGCTGAGAGGTCTTTGTGACCCACCCCCTTTCTCTACCACTCTGTAAACACGCCCCCTGGCACACTACTATTTGAGGGATAAAGTCCCTTGGCTGCTGAGGGTCCTTGGGGGTGAACAACCCTTTATGATACCTAGTAAGTCTCACATAGTGGCATTCCAAAGAGGCCACACCACACACTGCAGATGTATCTCCTGGCGCATTGCTGGTTTGTGGAATGTAGTTCTCTTGGATGCTGTGGGACCATGGTGGTCAAGAAGCCCTCCTGCTACTTTCTGTAAGTCCTACACAGCGGGATTCCTGAAAGTTGGTTAGAGGCCCCACCCCCTGTTTCTCCACCACTCTGCAAGCTTCATTACTACTTACAAACCCATCAAATTTGACTGAAAACACCAAAGGTTACAGGGACGTTATAGTTAGGCTCAGGTTTCACTCATACAAATCCAGTGAAATTCAAGTTATAGCTAGTGGAGCTAACTATAACTCTCACCCCCTGCAATGCACTACTTATGACCTCCCATGTTTCATCACTCATAACATGGTCAGGGGCATCACTGATGACATTACCGATGAAATCTCAAATTACATCACTGATGACATCATCCATAGAATCACTGATGCACTCAATCACACCACCATAGAACCTTTCATACACCCACTCCCACACAACCATTCACAAACCCATTCACAGACCCATACCAGTACTTACTGATTCATAGACCTACTCACCCATCCATTCACTTGCCCATACAGTTACTGATACACCCACTCAGTTACTAATAAACCACTGACATATCCACTCATTCACCCACATACACACTCTCATTCACCCATAGAGCTACTCACAGACCTAGCCACTCACCCATTCTGTCAGTCACACAGCCACTTACCCATACAGATACACACACCCACTCACTTACTCAAACAGATACTAACACATACTCACTCACCTATACAGGTACTGTCACAAGCACACACTCACCCATATGGCCACTCTCACATTCACTCACTCACTCATATATCTCGTCACTCACCTATAATGCCATTCACATACCCAGTCACTCACCCATATACCACTGACATATCCATTTAGTCACCACACAGCCATACACACACTCACTCACCCATACAGCCCCTCACACAGGCACTCACTAACCCATACAGCCACTGACTCACCCACTCACTCAGCCATACAGGAGTCACACACCTATTAACCCACCAACACAGATGCCCAGACAATAATACAGGTACTCAGACAACCAATCACTCACCAATTCAGCCACTCACGTATCCACTCAGTCACCTATACAGCCACTTAGACACCAACTGACAGACTAATACAGACATTCTCACATCCAATCACTCACCCATACATTCACTGAGACACCTAATAACTCACATATACTGTCAGTCACGCACCCACTGACTCATCCATACAGGCTCTGATACACCCACTGATTCACCAATACACCAAGGTATGAATATTTAACTCATAAACTTTTTTAAAACACTCACAGTAACCGTATGATGTCATCCATGATGTAACTTGCGAGATGTCATGAGTCACGTCACTGACCATGTCATGAGTGATGTTATATGTGAGGCCATAAGTAGTGCATTGTTGGGGCACAAGTTATAGTTAGCTCAGCTAACTATAACTGCTGAATTTCACTGGTTTTGTATGAGTGAAACCTGAGGCTAACTATTACGTCCCTGCAACCTTTGTTTTTTTCAGTGAATATATATAAGTATATATACAATTTAAAATTGAGTCAGAGAGAGAGAAGGAGCAACATATTTAACTTAGTTTATTTATACATGCCTGTATGGTAAAGCATTTGTTGTAGAAAACCTGTGATAAAGGCATGCATGGTAAAGGCATGTGTTGTAAAGTTGGGCAACCCTGCTGGACCACTGTCATTAAATTCAAAGCCCGTTACAGACCTAAATGCCTTGGACAAAGATATTGGACTAACTGTTCGGACTGGATAAGCCAGTGGGAATGGATAAGAGGACCGTAGCAGAAGGCTCTTTATTTGAGAGCCACGCCAGATATTTTCAAGTTGAAAATGGAGAGAGGAGAGTAAATAGCTGAAGGCTGATGAATTATTCTTTCCATTCACTGCCTAGATTGGCTCTTTATTTTTTGGATGTATATGTGGAGTAAGAGCTATTAAGACATACTATTGCAAGTCTCTTTGTAATACAGATGAGATTAATTTAAGGGAATAGGACGAATTCTTGGGCTAGGGGACCTGTTGCTACACCACTTGAGGTAATCACATGGTTCCAAGTAATGGTTGACTAACTCTAAGACCAGCTACCAACTGGTCAAACATCAGAGACATTTAAACAGAATCGAGAGGCAACAAAACAGAGTGTGCACACAGAAAGCTGTACAAGAAACAAAATAAACAAGACGAGTAGGTCCTTTGTGTTTGCGCTTGTTTCTACTTTCTGACGAAGAACACAATTAAAAGACAAACACAAAGGACCTAATTGTCTTGTTTATGTTGCTTCTTTTACACCTTTGTCTGTTCATATACTGTTTTGTTGCCTTTCGATTTTGTTTAAAAAACGTAAGGAGGTGCTTTGCTGCACTGAAATGTATGAATTCCTCACACTTTCCCTCATCTTCAGCCAAATCTCGCTGGGTGCGCACCGGTAGAAGGGAATTTCCCAGGCGGAATTGTGTGTGCAGCCTTTTCATCAGCATTTCAGTGAAAACTCCAGGAAACTTCTGACTTGTATTATAGGCGTGGGCTATTAGTTCTCATTGCAACTTGCAGAATGTCCACGCCATCACCTACATACATTTACATTTATTCTTGCCTTTTCACAGCACCCCAGCAAGGCAAGAGAGAGCGAGGGAAGGAGATAGTGTCATAGGGACAAAAATACACAATGACACTAGCTGTGAAATTTAAGATTCAATACTGTTGACCTCACTCTGGCTCACACTTTGTGAAACAGACACCCACCAGACATTGTGGCTTTGGGGGACATGAAGCATTCTCCTCCGAGTGTTAAGAATCCCCTAAGTAACAATACAACAGCAACAGGTCAAATCTATTCCTTTCTGTTGTTGATACAGTGCCATGAAAGCACCCTACCCAGACCCTAACCACAGTGCAAAACACTCAGAGCATCTAAAGAGAAGTAAGATACCTTGTTTTGTTCTTAATAGTAATACAATGTTTAAGTCTAGGTTAGACTAGACTGGCAGAATAGATTTTGACCACTCGGGGTCTCCTGAAATCGACTGGCATGAAATGAAGGAGGCAGCCTTCTCACTGATGTTATTAGTTTTTGCTGCCCTCAGTAGCACTACTGCTTTTACTCCCTTACTGATAGTGCTATGGACGCTGAACACTATGGCTTCTCAGTGGCCTGGATTACCTTTGGTGTCTTTAAATACACCTAAGGAAAGGTCAAGAAAGGGCCAGAGGAGCATGTGTGATGCACTGTAAGACAACTCAGGCTGTGCTTTAAGACTAGCATGATGGTTCTGCGGTTCATAATGCTTGCAATCCTCCAAGCAAGGTAAATGCACCACAAGTCAATGAAAACACCTATCAATGGGAGCATGTCTATGGAAAATCCTTCCTGTGCTTCCAAAATTGATGCTGCATAATAATTCCAACCCACTCTACTTGACATAAGAAAATTCCTAAACAGAGGACTAGGCTCATGAGTATGTAGATGTGGGTGAGTGAGTTACACAACGTGTGTTATTTAGATCATGGAAACCTGGGTGCATAGGCCTCATTGTCAACAAGAATGTCCAGTGCATTAAATATATGTTAAGCTCATAGAGGCTGAAATGGGCATGTCAGCTTGGAATGGGGTCGTAATGCCTATTGGAGTAATGACCTGAAAGCCACTTCGATCTGGAGCAGAGTTCATAAGGTGGATCAAAGGTACATGTGTATTTTTTGTAGTTGTCATAGACTCTGGATGTGCATTTTCGATGTAAGGATTGCGATTAAGAGCAAGAATCTCTTTCTTTTGGTTCATCAGGAAATCTAACAATTATGCAGCTGATATTCGGTCAATTGATGGCCCTCCACCCAATAAAAGGAGCATGGAGAGGCAACTCCTTTTGGACAGCATACAACCCTAAAGCATGTGCGGGAGGTAAAAAGGTCAGGCGGGAAACAACCATTACAACGTAGTCATTACTACACAACTGCCTTTACGTAGCATGCCATTATAACGCATTATAAGGTAAGTAATAGGGAATAGTAATTTTTACCCCTACACTATCCAACACTTACCCTACTGTTGCACTCACTGGAGTGGGAATAATACATTTTACCCCTACACTATCCAACACTTACCTTACTGTTGCACTCACTGGAGTGGGAATAGTAATTTTTACTCCTACACTATTCAACACTTACCCTATTGTTGCCCTAAAAGTATTATGCATTTTAATGGAAAGTGTTGTAAATGTAGTTTCAAAAAATGCGCAGTGATGGCATGTGTTGTAAAATCATGCGTTGTAATGGATGTTGCGATGTAAAAACCGTGTTGTAAAGGAATGCTTTGTACATTTTTGTGTTGTAACGTGTCCTATTCGGTCAGACAGATATCTTCAAGCATTGTCAAAACATCATCAGAATCACCCGAAACCTTGGGACTTCCTCATAACCCAAAATACTTAAAGAGCAGCTGCCAATAAAAGAGCACAAACCTTCAATCTAAGCATTTACCACTGAAATAAACTTCATCAGTGGACCAATGGCAGGGTCCATAGCCCAGGTTCATAGTCCAGCAGTCAGAATATAGAGGCACTAGGCCAAGCGTGTCATACCTCTCTGTCATCACAACCACTTGAAATCAGATCCGGTCCCTATTTACAGTACTAGGTCCATATCCGGTTCCTTTTTTTACTAATGATCTAGCTGAGGGTAGCACGACCCCAGGCCTCAATACACAGATGGAAAAGTCATGAACTGTCCATGGGTAAATGGTAAACTGGTGGACCAGCACTGTTGCCTTGCATGACATCTTTGCAAGACTCTACCACTGAACCCCAAGAATTGCCCTCAGGTGATTACCTAGCCCAGGCTTTCACTCATGTTTCTGTTAATGTAGATAATGTATTTTTCTTAGAGATAAAGGCAAACGATGAGCCTGGAAGTTTGCAGCACCTCTTACCCCTTCTCCACCCTTGGTCAGAATAAACTAAAGGACTTAACACTGTTCGGACAACCATTACACAACATGCTCAGCAACGGATGAATATATTTTTAATGAGTAGATGATCGTTTTAGGAATACGCTAAGAACACCACATACTTGGAAATTCATCTGGTTAGAGGCAGCCAATAGATGAACAGAGACAAAAGCAATACCCTCGTAATGAGACAAAGTGACCCAGCCCCTCTTCTATTAAACACACCTCAAGGTCTAGCTATGCCCCAGCAACTGCCCAAAAGGCAGGTACCTGGCGATACTCTCTGATGCCAAATATTTCGTTGCCCCCAAATCAACACAATAGTTTTTATTATAGTTTATTGAGCTAATTATAACTTTTTATAAATACTTTATTTGTATTTTTATAAAGAAACATTGGCAACATTACCGCTTGCTTAAAATTTCCACTGAAAAGAACAACACACATAAGATAGGGAATAAAAACATCAAGCAATTCCATCATTGCGTGATGCATAACGGGTAAGCAATACAGCACACTGTGTAGCAGGATCAGTGAGAAAAAAAGCCAGGCACCTCGGCAGCGCCACGTACAAGAGCGTCTCAAGTATGAGGGTCGATTTCATTCCATTTTAGGGGTAGGGATCGGTTCTCAGAGTGCATTATTTTCAGGTTGCTGTAGAAGGTACAATTTGAGGGGTTGCCATATATCTCTGGGTCAAGAGGTGGGAGGCAGCATATCCTCACATACTTGTAGTTGCTCATTGCAATACACTAGATCAGCAATCCATGCTTTCAACTGGGGGCAGTAGCGTAACCCAGGGGTATATTACCAACAACTAGTGATAGTTTTTGTCTCTAACTTGTTTAGAGACAAAAATTATCGCCGCAAACCGGCGATTTTTATCGCAGATAAACCTTGCTATTAGCAAGGTTTATCGCAAATGCGATAAAAAACGGCCGCAATGCATGAATATCGCTGAAAAGTCAGCGATATTCATGCATTATCGAGCAAATGCTCTTAGCCATGTTATCCACCTCCCATTGGATAACATGGCTAAGAACTGCTCAGGGCAGGTGTTAGCTTTTGGAGATATTCGCGCTTAGCGCGAATATCTCCAAAAGTTGGTAATAGGAGATAGCGATGTTAGCGACTGTTTCCAGTCGCTAACATCTTGGCACGCCCACTTTGCATGTCATTAGTGATAAATATCACTGACATGCAAAGTGGGGCCCATGATGGTCGCTATCTCCTATTAGCTGTCGCTAACTGGTGTTAGCGACAGCTTGGTAATAGGGAGATAATTTTATCTCCGCTTTCTTGGCTTTTAAAGCCAAAAAAGCGGAGATAAAACCCCTTGATAATATACCCCCCAGTCCCTCACGGCCCCAGCGGTGCCCCCAAGCTCTAGGGGCTCCCTCAGCACAGTACTCTGACTGGAGAGCTCCTGAATGAGTCTGGAGGGTGCCCCTCCACGTCCCTTGAATTGGGCCCCCTCAAGTTTCGTTACACCAGTACTTGGGGGCACGCACCCTCAATCACCAACAATAGTCTAAAACTGAAATCTTCATCTTGCCATGCTCTGCAAAATCCTTCCAGGGGTGGCGCTGACAAAAGCACATGTCATGGTATGCAAGGACTACTCCACCATCAACACCTACCCATAATAATACAAAGTCAGGCAGCCCGACTGTAACTTAAATGTCAGCATACGCAAACAAGGTCAGCCTGCTCTAAGGTTTCACTGATTTCCCATAACTGACAGGATTGCTAGGGCAAAGACCCAGAAGACGGACAGAAACTGATCCCACAGTGTTTCCAGCAAGAACCCTCGAATTTACAGCCACCTGCCTGATACATCAGCGCTACTTCTAGAGATCGAAAAGTGAAAGCTGACCCCTGGGATTTCACGGCGCCTAACTATTCAAGTCTAAACCAACTACCTGCAAATCAGGAAACTGCTTTCTAACAGAGCTCTGTACTGACTGAGGGTTGAAGTTGAAGTAATCAAGAACAAAACCCTTCTGGGCAGACTCCAAACTCCCTTTTCTCATCTTTCTTTTAACCGGATATAGTAAGTTTTCAGTAAAAAAGGCGAGGTTACACATTGGGGCATATTCTCAAGGAGTTATCGCCGAGTTAACGGCACTTTATCGCAACCAAAGTCGCGATAAATTTATCACCCCATTCATAAGCTGGTTCTAACAGCCCATAGCACCAGTGTACCTGCAATAGCAGGCGCAAAAAACATCACCACAGATGACCTCAGCAACTATTGCTAATTAGATGCAGAGTAGGCATTCCCGTGCCAAAAGCAGCGACAACACCACTTCGCAACATTCTCAACGACCAGCCAGTTTAGCGATACGACCACAATATATGCGATAAGGTGCGTTAGCAGCAGGAAATGAACACCTGCTCTGACCTGGTGCAAAGTCGGACCACAGCCTGCACCACAAAAGGGAGCCCAGCTCAGACCCACACCTGAACGGCAACAGATGCCATGGAGCCACTGATCACGTAGCTGGGAGCCCAACAGGCCCACGACATCCACCGCCACCACCCCCAGGACCTCGCTCCCTGGGCACCACCCCAGGCCAAAGACATGCCACATCAACTACACAGAATCATGTACCAAATATTCTGCCTGATGTCGCACAGTCACATTTGGTGACATGCATGTGATATCACAAAAATGAGCATCACACAGTCACCTTCAAATTAACAAATGAACATTTATTCAAAGAAACACACAACAGAAATGAAGACACATGGCGGCTCCCCTCAGGACAATCCGTAGGTCACAGCCTGCAAGACAAAATTCATGATGAGAAGGTGTATTTTGCGCACATCAAAGGACAGAGAGAGAACGAAGAAGAGAGAGCGAGATACAGAGAGAGAGAAAGAGAGGGCGCGAGAGAAAGACGGACAGAGAGGGGGAGCGAGAGAAAGAAGGACAGAGAGGGGGAGCGAGAGAAAGAAGGACAGAGAGGGGGAGCGAGATAAAGACGGACAGGGAGGGGGAGCGAGAGCAAGACAGCCCGAGAGGGGTAACAAGAGAAAGACGGACAGAGAGGGGGAACGAGAGAAAGACGCAGAGAGAGAGCGAGAGGAAGACGGACAGAGGGGGAGCAAGAGAAAGACGGACAGAGAGGGTGGAGCGAGAGAAAGAAGGACAGAGAGGTGGAGAGAGACACAGATAACAGAAGAGCTGGACAGGGAGAGCGAGTGCTGACAATGCGCACCCAGGACACACTGCTCACCTGCTGCCACTGGTGTGTCTCCAACCACATGCCGGTATGTAGTACAGTTCACCAAGTGCCACATCTGAAACAGATCCCTAATTTGAAACAGAATCCAGATACATGATTGGCAAAGTACATAAAATTGAACACAACATCATTGACTGTCCGCCCCATGGCAGCTGCCCCCATCCCCTCCCGCCGCCCGGCGGTGCATTCCCACCCCTGCGCACCCAGGCAGCTGCACCCCAGCCCCTCCTGCCGTAAAGCAGTGCATGACCGCCCCTGCGCACCAAGGCAGCTGCACCTCAGCCCTGCTGCCCAGCATGGCATGCTTTCCCGTGCGCACCCAGGCAGCTGCACCCCAGTCCCTCCTGGCACCCAGCAGTGCATGCCCGCCCCTGCGCACCCAGGCATCACTGATCACCTTCCGCCACCGGCGTGTCACAATGAGGGCCCACCATGTGCTGGTGCAAGGCCCAAGCCCGTGGGCCGTGGACTTGGCACGCTCCACATCATGCAGCCACTCTCCGCAGGCCACCAGGTCTCACTTTTGATTCTGGGTCTTGATTTCACCATGGCAGAGGACATACCAGCGCACCCGGCATCATCGCAGGCTGCACACCCGCTCAACCATACATGTGCCACTAACTCTGTGATCCAGGAGGTGACGCCACATGGCGGTAGGCCCCCCGCTGTCCACTGGCTCAGGCCTACACAGTGGTCCAGCAGGGCACACAAGACCTGAGCAGCCTGGAACGCTGGGACGGGGCATTATTGCAGGCTGCACACCCGCTGAGCACCTATGGTGTCCCTACCTCAGTGCACCGAATGTCACTGTCCCGTGGCGGTGTGCCGGCCACAGTGTATCGGGTGCCACCAAGTCTGTGCCCCGCAAGTCATGGACCCTCTATGATTGGGTATCTTGGTGTGGAAGCCATCATGTCAACTCCACTCATGCGGAATGTGATGTAACAGGCCCCTGAGCCCCCATGCCTACATGTACACCATACGGATACACCCCGAGAGAGGTTGGAAATGGCATCGAGTACGTTCCCCCGACCCTTTTTATTGGCAGGGTCACATGTCCTGTGATGCGTGTGCTGGATGGGTGTGGTGTGAGTGTACACCAGCCATGAGGGAGTGGCTGTGGCATGCTGACAACTAGACCTGTGAGCATCAGATCCCTAGAGGGAAGACCTGGGACATGTGGTGTTGCCGCCCCGTGAGCGTAAGCGGAGTGGGCTGCCCTGGCGTATGCCAGTCCAGGTTAGGGTTTGAACAATGACCCCGGGGCTCTGGGCGTTGTTCCGTAGGGGGCTGGACAAGGAAGTAACAAATGCGTGTGCCCCTGTTGTTGCATCGGTGCCACCTGGACACAAGTCCAACAACATGAGCCACATGGATGTAAGAGGGATTCACTGACCCTACATTCATCCATACTTCCACACTTTAAAGACCATAGGCACAACACATCTGTGTGATTCAGAATGTTTAATGCATATTCAGTGGAGTGTTGCATCTGGAGCAGTACAGGGCCGTGCAAACCCCACTTTACAATGTTGGCCCGTGGAGGGTCAGCCAGAGTTCTTCAGCGAATGACAAGTCCAACGGAAGAGGAAGTGTTCAGTCCGCAGTCTGATTGGCGATCATACAGAAAATAGCAGTCCGCGTCAAGGTCCAAGGTGAGTGTCGCAGGGTGCATAGGGGGACAGTGGAAGGTGATGATGCAGAAGGCAGAACCAAGCAGAAACAGGCCATATGATGGAGATTAATGCTACTGCGTCCTTCTTACCACAAAGCTGGTTGTATCTGTATTCTCGTCCTCTGCTGTTTCATGTGTCTCACGTGTGGGTGGTGCTGGCTTTTCTCCATCACTGTGTGTCAGTGACACCTCAGGGAGCCAGAGGAGGCCTGTCTGCTGCACTGTGTGGCACTGACACTTCAGGGTGCAGAGATTTGGATGTAGTGGTAGCAGCAGCATGCATCAGCACCAGGCCTTGTGACAGAAATGCCATGAGGATGGTTTTGAGGTCATTAAGGAACCCAGTGGGTATCCACTCGCTGGTGTGCAGCCGTGGCAGCCGTTCTTTCCGCATTCCCCTGCTCTGTGGTCGCCATTAACCTCCGCATGTTTCCCAACTCCCGTCTGACATCGCTAGAGCCACTCTGACTGGACAGTTGTTCTATTCTCTTAGTCAGGGCTCCAGCGATGTCAGCCATGGTTTGTTGGAGAGCATTGAGCAGACTGTGGGTGTGCATTAGGGATGTGAGTGGTCCCTGATGGGACTTAGACACCCACGTATGGTATCTAGTTTGTCTACCATGCGGTCAAAGTCCATCCGCACCTGTTCAGTCAGCTGCTTCTGGCACCCAACACAAGCGTTGGAAGTCTAAGTGTTCTTTGTGGGGGCCCTGGGAGGTTGCGTGGTGGTGGGTGCTGCCTGCTGTGTGGTCTGTGAAGGGGTGGGGTATCCTTGTTGCAGCTGGGCTGCCCTGCACCTGGAGGTGGACTGCAGGCTGTCAATGAACAATTGGAGGGCATCGGTGTCGAAGCTGAAGTGGTCCTTTTCATCATCAGAGAAGAGAGGGTCAGGCTTTTCTGCAGGAGGTGTTTATTCTCCCTCTGCAATGTGAAGGGGAGATGCAGTTTAACAGTGTATTCACATGTATGTTGTTGCATTGTACATGTTTACATGCAGACTGCATGACCGTGTACATTGTGGCTGTTTGTGAGGAGCTGCCTATTTGATGGGGGACAGTGGACATTTCAACAGCAGACATGTGTGTTTGCACTTGTACATTATCAATTCACATATCCCTACAATACCAATTGTGATTGGCCAGTGTCTACACCCAGTCGGCACCAGTTGTGTCCTGTTGTGGACGTGTTGTGGTCTATGCCACATTGTTGTCAGTGTTGATGTGCTCTGCATGTTATGTGTGTGTGCTGCATTTAGGGTGTGTGGCCCCTGCAGCACTGATTTTGCTGCCCCTTATCCCTTTCCTGCAATGTGCCTTTGACTCCTGTGCTTATAGAGTGCTGAGATGTTGCATACTTGGGTACATTGGTCTCTTGGTGGGAGTTGGGGGCTGGGTCATGGTTTGTCCACAGATGTGCTCTGCTCAATTGTGCATGTGTGCCATTGTGCCCATCTCCCCCATCCCCCCAGTCCCTGTTCATTACTCACCCTACTGCTGTTGTGTCCGGTCATGTTGAGCAGTGTCCAGTCCCCCGATTCCAGCCACCATCTCCCCTCTGATGACCGTGCACACCATTTCCTCCATATCTTCCAGCTCCTCCTCTGGCGCAGACCTCCCACCCCCAGTCTGCATTGCTGCCTTCCAGTTGTTGGCGAGTTTCAGCTTGGTGTTGCCCTTGACGTCATTCCAGCACCTCTAGACCTCGTCCATTGTCCTCTTCAGCAATCCCACTGCATTCACCTTGTCCAAGATGGACTGCCATAGTCCATTTGTGGTGGAAGAGGACACAGTGGAGGTGGCGAACAGTTGTTGATGGTGTTCTACCACCTCCGTTTTCAGGATCCTGTTTTCCTGCGGACTGAACCGCTTCTTCCTACCCTTCTTTTCCTTGGCTTTCCCTGACCCTGAGGTCCCAGGCAGGTCATCCGGGGGGCTTGTTGGGTTCTGGTTCTCCTCAGTACTTGCTCCTGCAACATCCATTGTGCTTCGCTGTTGTTTGGCATTTGTTTGTCTATTTTTTTTCTCCTTTTGGTGGTTTTTCCCACCTGACGCATGTGAATTGCAGGTCTGTCACTGTTTTTTTCTGATTATTGTACCATGATTGGCCTCATCGCAAGATTTTTTAGTTTGCGTTTTGCATTTTTGCGGCTTGACATTGATCTTAACGCGGTCATTTGACGCGTTTTCTGATGACTATTGCATGGTACCGCCGTGTTGAGAATGCTTTGTTAATACGGCGTAATTTTCCCGCAATAGACTGCGATATTGAGAGTTGTGTTAAGTTACTTTTGCAATGGTCATCACACGTTCTTGAGAATATGCCCCAGAGTGTAGTATAAAACTCACAAAAAAGTAATATTTCAGTCTGCTCAAGTGCTCTAATAGAATACATCTTCACAATTTAAACCGTGTTGGCCTGGCATGGTCTGAGCATAAACATTTGAAACTGGAATTATTATTTTGTTTCTGGACATTAAGGAAGCATTCATACCCACAGCTATCTTTGTCAGAAGTGCTTTCTGTCCTGCAGAAATGATGTGCAAATCCACTCGATCAATCTAGTTTGCTCCTTATCACTCTCAAAACAGACCTGTCTCCAGTCCTCAGCCCTGACCCCATTGAGCTTGCGCCATGAAATGGATCTGCCCTTTAATATCTTCCAAACAACCTCTCACTGTGAAATTTGTGATCAATCTCTTACCTGGTTAGACTATGAAATACCAGGGCTTCCAAAATCATAAACCAAAAGGAGCTAGAATGAAAGCCACATACTCCGCTGAGCACAGACCTCACCCATCATCCTTCTCATGATTTGGTGGCTCTGACACAGAGAAGCTGAATATGCTGAAAGGACTTTGAGCTTGTGAGAAATACATTCAAAAAATGCAAATTTGACTTGCACACTGTATTAGGATTTCACTTTAGAGTTTATTTAAACCTTTGCAGAAAATCATTTTGCATAGAGAAGATAACACGTAGGAAAAATGTGCTCGCTTTAAACTTGTAAGAAAGACTTTTAGAGTGCATTTTAACTCTGCTAAAAGAAGGCATAAGAAAATCCCAAGTAGGGACAGGTGCTTGTTTTAAACATGTAGGAAAATTTAATGTGAAGAAAACAAAAATGTAGTAGGCTATCATTCTTAATGTGCTTCTGTAACTAGGGCCAAGCCATTTTTCTTTCAATTCTTGCTCACAGTTAGATAGACATGTATTCAGACTAATTTGCCTAGCACCAGCATCCTACTAAGGAATGTGCTGACCTCACAATTATGTTCTTTTGTTTCATCGTACATTATTAGAGGAACCTGTTTAACAATGAACCTTGCTTTGGATTTATAATTAGGGCTCCCAGTTTTATGGTATTTATTCTTTTGCCATTTCCGTCTGTATTTATCAATATTTATGTTTTGCTAAATGTATCTGTAGTTAGTTTGGGTCTTGTGAAAAAGTTAAGCTGAAATTATCTTATTTCCACATTTATTTAACCAATAAATATGCACTCATGCTTGAAGGTCTGCCAGGTTTCAGTGCTGTGAGCACTCACAAAAGATAAATCAGTGAACTTATATGAAAAAATGCAAATTTCAGTATCAACCTTGTGTATATCTACTGCTGTTAAAGCCTTCATTATGAAAATTCCTTTCTGTTCTAACCCGCTTATCTATCAATCCACAAATCTATTGGCCTGGCAGTAATGGCAGACAGTATTTAGAATTACTCAAAAAGCAACCCAATTTCTGTTTTTATCCACGTTTAAAAATAAATACAGACAAGAAAATGTATGTTTTCTGTCTGTATTTATCTGTAAAATTTAGTAAAGATGGAACACAGGGAGCCTTATTCATAATGAATAAACTGTTAGAATGAAGAATACTTTAGATATATTGTATGTACGCTAATCAGGGCATTGTCTATAGTTTTGTTTCATTGCATATGTTTAGCCCTTTTTATTCACAATGGGACATTGAACGCACCTAATAGCTTAGGTAAGAAGGTTTTCATGAGAACTTTCCTCCATGTTACTACGTTTGCAACATTGAATTTCCTATGTATGGGCTTGAAAGTTTACTGTGGGAATTGAAAGGAGAAGCAGCAGATGTCAACATCACCATCAGATGAGTGCTTTCCATTGACTGAGCACATTATACACCTTCTAAGTTTCAATATATTACTGTGCATTTTTATATTATAGTGAAGTGTTCCTAACTAGGGAGGCGTGATTCAGATTCTTCTTCTGATCATGACTCGATTCATTCTTGAACTCATCATTTACTTCCCCAGATCTTTGTCCTCTTTGCTGGAAGCTGCTGCTACCAGTTGCTTTACTCTCCTTTATCCTGACTCTTCTTGATCAATACTACTGCAACAAACATTCCTTTATCACTGATTTACTTTAACAGTTGCTACTGCAGTTGTGGGACCGCAGAACAACTCTTTATGGGGAGTTCCTGATTATATCTATGCTCTAGAAATCTTGCTTTTTTCTAGGGAGAACTCTTTATGAGTTATTTAATTAGGTTAGGTTAGGCTCTAATAGCTAGGTAGTGACAAATGTCCTTTATGGAACACTCTGTTTGATGTATGCTGTCACTAATATCAATCTTTTATTTGATGGAAACTTTTAAAACTTCTCTTCATTGACTTAAAAATAATAAAATCTAACAATTATGACCTGTACTTTTGTCCTAGCTCCATTCACAACACTTAGGCAAACTGGCAAAGGTCTATCCAACCGGTCAAGAGCCATCTGGATTTCCAGGGTCCAAGCAGTAAGTTGGGGTTTTTTGGTTTGATACCCTGTTTTTGCAATCCTTGGCGCTAACCGAGTTCAACCCATAAATTCACTCGTCTTGTAGAAACAAATGTTCTCCTGGCAACTAATCCAACAGCTTAGTTCCTCTAGAAAAATGACCACAGAGTCTGGGTATAGGTTACACATCCACCACAGAAGGAATACACCATCGAAGGCACAGTACACCCTGTACCAGACTCCAGGACCACAAATCCATCTCCAAAAGTACTTGACAGCCATTTTTGTTTATTGAATTGATGGAACATTTATATTCAAACTCCCCTTTACATGACAGCACCCGCACCAGAACCGTGCTACATAAAACTCTTTCCCCAGCTGACTATGTCTACCCTCACAATATTCACACTAATGGAAGCATGTCTCTCTTGATGTGACGATTTCAAGGTCACAGTACAAACTGATGCAATTATTAAATGCATTTAATGTTTCACCACCTCTGAAAAATACTGGTATGTCCTTGGTTGAAAAAGTGTTTAAGCTAAAGGTTAAACACTGCTGCTTTTTGGTCCTATTACATGTTATAGAGGTATTGAATATATTTTTAGTGGCAACAAGAGGGCACAATACATTGTCTGTCTGTCCATTAACCTACCTATCTGTCTGCTTATTTATCCATCTGTCTCTCTATCTGCGTCTAACTGTCAATTTACCTATTTCTCTGATTACCAGACTGCCTGACTATCTATATTATGGTACAGTGAGGTTGCAAAATTATTTTTTCCCCACAGGCTAGTTATTTTTCAATAAAACTATGAGGAGCATTCAAAGGTTGATGGAAAGAATAGATGACACTGTGCAAAAAATGCACATAATACGTAATGTATATAAATGTATCACTGATTTATGACATGTCAATACAAACAATTGTTTATCTACGGGATTGGATGTCTGCAAATCTATTACAAGTCAATCCAGATTTAAACAGAGTTTGCCCTATTTCACTGACATTAAGAAGACTAAAATTTCAAATCAGATTGGATAAATACTCTCCACATGGCTATCGATAAAGGAAAGTACATATTTCTATTAACAAACGACTTCCACTTTCTGTTCCAGTCTCTAATCATTTTGAAAACTGATTTCGGAATGCTTTTCTGCTGGGCACTTTCACATCTACTCTTGCGCCAGCCAAATATATTCTTAATTCTTTGCCTAAAGTAATTTCAGACACTAACAAATTGTATCTAAGTTGCACATGTCCTGCAGCATTTACTCTGGCTACCTTTGGAAGCCAGGAGAAAATTCTAGTTGGCCTGTATAGATTGCACAGCATTGCTTTTACACTGGCCGGGTCAACTGTAAGATGTACTCAAGACTGTGGGAACTACTAGAAAACTCAGGAGTGTTTATCACTTGGCTCTTCAAACAAGAGATTCCCATCCAATAAAGCTGCTGCCAGGCAATCATCCTCAGGACCAGCTCCAGCCTAATGGAACTCTCTCCAGGCTGAACTCAGATGCTCGTATTACTACGGTTTGGTAAGAAACAAAAACACATCTGTGTTATCTGCATCTATAATAACTATTGTCAGACTTACCGTTGGTCCTCCTCTAAAATCCTCTCACTCTATGTACATCTTCTTCTAAATTTATCTTCTATCTCTCTTGCCAGACTCCCATGGTCTGTAGTTTCATCTTCCATCACTCACTTCAATGAGAAGAATGTGGGATTAATTTACTGGGTATTTACTAAGAAATTTAAAACTAAACTTAACTTCCTTCTATGTAAAATACAATTGCATTCTGTTCAAATGGAAAGTGCACTGAGACCGACTAGTGTTGTGCACTATCAGCTAATAATACTAAATTAAGTAAAATAGAATAAAGGTTACAAAGTTACATATAATAGGTGAATCTGCATTAAAGTTGTGACATTTGCAAGTATTTTCTATAGATTTATAAGTGGAGTTGAGTCCTTTACAAGAGAAAGCTAAGAAAGTTCTGCATTGTGTCCAAAATGAAAGAGAGAGTTAACAGCTTTACATTGTGTCATGTCCATGAGCTACCGAGAACCACCAACACTAAACAGAGAAAGTTGACAAATGAGAGGGCACTGAAAAGTGAAAAATTATACAAACCATTGGTTGCCTAACAATCTGGAAATCTGTGAGTCTAAACTTGCATAATAAAAACTCTGTACACCCCTAAATTATACAAGAACATGCATAGAGAAATATTTCTCAAATATTTCACAGGCCAACATTCCTCCTTCTCCATAAAAAGATAATGGAGGTGTGGCCCAGTTGTGAAGGTTTGATAACAAATCTTGTGCAGCCTTCTGCAATGATCCTTTATTGTATTCTATTTTATGGAAGAGGACCTGAGATGGTAAACATTGTTTACCACGAAGTTTTTACAACGTGGTACCTTTAGCACGCATCCCTTACAACGCAAGTCGTTACCATGACTTGCGCTGGAGGGCGCTAAAGGATTAAAAATAGTAAATTTACTATTCAAACACCTTCCCTAGGGTCCACGGGGACTGGTGTTAGAATAGTAAATTATACTATTCGAAATCCGCGCCCCCCAATGCAAGTTGTGGTAACGACTTGCGTTGTAAGGGATGCGTGGTAAAGGGATGCGTTGTGACGGTACGCGTTGTACTGTCATACATCCCCTGAGATAGCAATGGTGAGCCTAGATTTTGGAGAAGATTTTGCTTCTGGGTTGCAGAAAACATTTGATCCTCTTCCAATGCCTAAATGGCACCCTGAATGACATAGTAAGCAGCCTCACCACCTTAGTGTCCTCTGAAGAATTGAAATGAGGGATTTCAGGCTCATTTGCCTGCACACTTTCCCCCATGTCTATTGTTGGACTTGGCCCTTTTTGGCTAAAGTTCCCTAAACCTTTTGCTTTCCCCTAGAAATTTTTTCTGAAATGCTGTTGCCAACTTAGATGGTCACTTTGCCACTGCTGATCAGTGTCAAAGTGCAAGTGCTCCCTGTGTAAAGTGTAATGGTAATTGGTTGGCCATGATTGATATGTTTGCCTAAATATTAAAGCCCCTAGTAAAGTGCACTATGTGTGCCAGGGCTAGTAATGCAAATTCTACTAGTAGGCATGCAGCACTAATTGTGCCACCCACACAAGTAGCATTAAAAAGAGAGCTCAAGCCTGCCACTGCAGTGCCTGTGCGCCTGCACGTAAAACTGCCATGTTTTCCCGACAAGTGCACCATCTTGCCAGGCCATACCCTTCCGTTTCTGTGCACATCAGACACCCCTATGGTAGGTCCAAGATACCCCCTGGGCAGGGTGCAGTCTATGTGAAAGGTAGCACATGTACTGAGGTGTGTACCATGTCCTGACAGTCAAATAATCTTCATTTAGTTTTTCACTGTTAAAAGGGCATCTTGCCCATAGGATAGAATGGGGAGGCTGTGTAATATGTTTCCAGCCTATCTTCCCAAAGGCTTAAGATGGAGAGGTGAGGTTTAGTATGCCTGAACTCACAATTCAATGACACATCTTTTTGTGAAGGTGGTTTTTGCATTGTGTGTTTAGAAACCACTCTTTTAGAAGTGGCTGGGGTTTTGTGCTCTAACATTTCTGTGTCTCTCTGCCTGGTTGTGGATTGACTGTCTAGATCTGAAATTGATAGGATCTGGGGAATGTCTTGACCCAGGGGAAGAGGGGAGACAGCAACAGGCTGACATACATCTGGAGTGTAGGAGGGAGCAGTAGCCCCTAAAGGTGAAGAGGCCTGGGTTGCAGCCATAAAACTATGGCCCAATTCTTGCTGAGTGACTAAGGATCCAGACCCCCACTATCAAAGGAAGAAGGGTTGTATGATGATACAGCGGAAACACTTTCCTCGCGCGGCTTTACATCGCCGCAAATACATCGCATCTACTGTTACACCGCCATGTTTTACCTCGAACGTCATTCCGACGCTAGTGCGGTAAATCCTATTGGCAGGATAGCACATCGCACGGCTTGAAATCGCGTGTCAGGACAACGCATGATCCCGTATCTGAGGGGGGGGGGAGGTTATATAACGTTTCGCCCCCAGTGCCTGCATCCGCTTTCACATAACGTCATTTTCAAATGCCTTCCGATTTCAGACACAGTGCATAATTCATCATTTGACTCGGCAATAATTTCTAACGTTATTTACGTTTTATTTGAGGCAGAGCATCACAAATGCCTTAATTCATGTGCTATGTTTCCCTCGTTTTTGTGTGCCCTTCTGCCCAATGTTCCCTTCGTTTTTAGTGCACTTCTGCCCTATCTTTCCCTTGTTTGTCGTGCCCCTCTAACCTATGTTCCCCTCATTTTTGTGTGCCTTAATGCCCAATATTTCCCTCGTTTTTTGTGCACCTCAGCCATATGTTTCACACGTTTTTCGTGCCCCTTCTGCGCTATGTTTCACTTGTTTTTGTGTGCCCATCTGCCCTCTGTTCATTTGTGCACCTCAGCCCTATGTTTCACACGTTTTTTTTGCCCCTCTGCGCTGTTTCACTCATTTTTGTGTGCCCTTCTGCCCAATGTTTCCCTCGTTTTTAGTGCACTTCTGCCCTATCTTTCCCTTGTTTTTCGTGCCCCTCTAACCTATGTTTCCCTCGTTTTTGTGTGCCCTTCTGCCCAATGTTCTTATTAAACAATGTTTTCCAACATTTGTGCCCATATTAATGCTCCTCAATGAGTAAAGATTTTCCGCCCATAGCAATAGAAAAGGATTTTGGATTACCTGAGTTTGAGCACCCATCCATCCATCCAATAATCAATATTTTCCATAATAAAGTTTAGTTAACAATTTTTTAAACAACAATGTTTAATAATCAATATTTCCAAACACGCACTGTCAAAAGTCATGTGAGCACCCACCCATCCACCAATATCCATCCATTCATCCACCATCACCCATCCATTCACCAATGCTTGCAGTATGCCATCCAGTAACCACCCATCCTCCAGCACCCACCCATCCATCCATTCATCCACCATCACCCATCTATTCACCAATGCTTGCAGTATGCCATCCAGCAACCACCCATCCCCCAGCACCCACCCATCCATCCATTCCTCCACCATCACCCATCCATTCACCAATGCTTGCAGTATGCCATCCATCCATCCATCCCCCAGCACCCAGTGAGCAACCACCCACCCATCCATTCATCCACCATCACCCATCAGCCATCCTTCATCCACGCATCCATCCACCCATGTGAAACGGCATGTGAGCAACCGCCCTTCCATCCATTCATCCCCCAGCACCCTGTGAGCAACCACCCATCCATCCATTCATCCACCATCAGCCAAATGTCCGTCCATACCAAGCGTGCCGCATTTGGAAAAATGCGCATTTAATAAACATTTGTGAAAACCAACATTTGAGTAAAAATGTGCATGTGCCGCATTGTGCATGTACAGCATTTTTGTAAATTCCGCATTAGTAAAACTGTCCGCCCATAATAATGTGGCTCATTTAGTAACCATTCCTGCCGCTTTCCTCATTAGTAAACTGTCCGCCCGTTGTAGTTGCATGACACTCGATCCATAATAATGTGGCTCATTTAGTAACCATTTCTGCCGCTTTCCGCATTAGTAAACTGTCAAACCAACATTTGAGTAAAAATGTGCATGTGTCACATTGTGCATGTACAGCATTTTTGTAAATTCCGTAGTAAACTGTCCGCCCGTTGTAGTTGCATGGCACTCGATCCATAATAATGTGGCTCATTTAGCAACCATTTCTGCCGCTTTCCGCATTAGTAAACTGTTCGCCCGTTGTAGTTGCATGACATTACCACCCCAAAACATCAAACCTCAAACATCGCATGCGTTGTAATTGCATGCGATGTTAAAGACATCGCGCCATCGTTGCATGCGATGTAAACAACGATGCGATGTCAAAATCGCGGCGCGATAGCACCGCGATGTTTTGACATCGATGCTGTGGGTGCTTTCCAGGAAGAAGGTGTCACTGGCAGGGAGACACCCAGAACTGGTTTGGACAGGGGTCAGTGCCCCCTGACACAAAGACTTCAAAGACATTTAGGGGTATAACTGTGAGAGCTGAAACCCCTGAACATTGGAATTGGATTGATCAAGACTGAAAAGGATTGAAAACTACTTTGTGGTCAAGCGGAACCTCTGCCAAGGAAGAAACAGCTGAAGAGACTGAAGGAAAGGACTGGCCCTTGCTATGTGTTCTGGGGCTAGCCTACAGTTTTTGTTTTAACCAAGGAAGAGGCTACAGGGACTTTGCTGTGTACCCCTACTTGAAAGGACTTTGTTGTGCTGTGTCCTGTAGTAACGTAACCCCAAGGGCCCGAGGTGGGCTGGCTCCCTGTTGTGGAAACTCAGAAACACAAAAGTTACTAGAAGTGTCTCAGCGACGCTGTGTGCGTGCGCTTTTTTTGCAGCCTCAGCCCTTCATAAGCCATGCCCTGTGATCGTGGGCACTTGGCATCCAAGCGAGTCTCAGCGACTCTCTGTGTGTGTGATTTTTGCAGCCTGAGCCCTTCGTGAGGATTGTCCTCAGATCGTGTGCACCTTGAGTCCAAGTGAGTCTCAAAGACGCTGTGTGCGCGTGCTTTGTGCAGCCTGAGACCTTCGTGAGGATTGCCCTGTAACCATGCACACCAGAAGTTCAAGAGTGTCTCGGCTACGCTGTGTGCGTGTGCTTTCTGTAGCCTGAGACCCTTGGAAGAATTGCCCTGTGATCGTGGGCACCAGAAGTTCAAGTGTGTCTCAGCTACGCTTTTTGTGTGCTTTCTACAGCCTGAGACCCTCAAAAGAATTGCCCTGTGATCGGGGGCACCAGGAGTCCAAGTGAGTCTCAGCTACGCTGTGTGCGTGTGCCCTGTTGCAGCCTGAGATTTTCTTTATCGTCATCAGCCCGGAATCAACCAAGTTGTATCGGGGGCCCAAGTCGAGAGAGGCGGAGAGGAGAGCGAGGTCGCACCCCCCAGGTAACGTGTGTCGGCGCCTGGGGTGGGGTGCGGGCACAGGAGAGAGACGCTCTCGGTCTCTCCCCTTCTGCTAGTGCGAGCCTCTGTTTCAGCTCATATCGCGGCCTGTGCATGCCAAGGATTGGCAGTACCCGGGCCGGAGCGTGGACCTGCACTGTGGTTTATACCTGATCCGTGTTGGCTGCATATGGGGACAGAAACTGACCGCGAGTCAGTAAGAGGGGTGGAGAGACCCTCTGAAGCACCGTGATCGGTGCTGGAGTGTATTACGCATTGCATTAATTCTGCATTACGAACTACCTGATTGTTGTATTACGCCTTGCATTAATTCTGCATTACGAAGTTCCCGGTTTTTTCATTACGCATTGCATTAGTTTGCAGACAAACTACCTGATTGTTGCATTACGCATTGCATTATTTCCGCATAACGAACTGCCTGATTGTTGTATTACGTATTGCATTCATTTGCAGAACGAACAAACTGATTGTTGCATTACGCATTGCATTATTTCTGCATAACGAACTGCCTGATGGTTGTGTCACACATTGCAGTAGTTTGCATCACAAACTGCATTTTTTCACATTGCAAAGTGCTTGATTCTTGCATTACGAACTGCATAGCCTTGCATTAGGACTGCACAGGATTACCTAGAATTGCGTATTAATACTGCCAGAACTTACCGTAGCTGGCTGACCTAGTAACTGGCCAGGAGGTATATTACAAATATGCATATGTTGGATTTTTATTGTGTGGTCTCATCGTATATCTTTTTATATATACTTATACTTGTTTTTATCTGAAACTCATGTGGAGTCCTTTTGTGGTGTCACCATTGGGTCACTGGAAGCATGGTTGCAAATACTTTACACATGTGCCTTGAAGATGAGCCTGGCTGCTCGTGCCAAGCTACCAAGGGGGGTTAGCAGGGGTTATCTGGAAAGGTGTCCTTCCTTTCCCTGACGTGGAAGCGATGGTCCCTTCTTGGCCTAAGGTACCTACCTCAGCCAACTAGGGAGTCACCTTCTAACATTGGAGGCAGCGGTTGGTATTTACCGTTGATGCTTAGTGGGTTTGGAATTGAACGTGTATTTGCAAATCCACTCACAGTGATTGGTGTATATCACTAGGTTAGCGCAGGCCACGATGTAACCACATATTGTGTTTTGATTTGTTGGTTCTGTTTTTGAGCGACCTTTAAGCCACACATCATGTCTCAGTGGAGTCAAGTAGCCAGTGAGGCTGCAGAAATAGAGTTAGACATTGAGGCGTTGCTTACCTACAAAGTTGATCAATTGAGGCAATTCTGCAGAGCTTTGGGATGTTCCATGAAAAGTAGTGCCAAGAAGGAGGAGCTGCAAATGGCCTTGAGGGCCTGGTGGGAAGCCAAAGAGGCTCAGGAGACGGGTGATGTTGAGGTCGATGAGGATGACCCAGGGAATGGATTTGGTCCACAGGATTTGCCAGTGGAAGGACCAGTCTCAGGGGCTGGTAGTAACCATTCAGGGAGGAGTTTTTCCCCAGAGGAGCTGGAGGAAAACCATAGGGTCAGAGAGCATGATTTGAAGGTTTTAAAACATAAGGCTCAAGAAGAAGAGAAGAAGCTGCTCATTAAAAGTGAAAAGCGAGCAGAGGAGAGCAGGAATGCTCTAGCCTTGGAAGAGAAAAATATTCTCTTAGCTCATGAGTTAAGCATGAGGGAACTGGACATTAAGGTTAAACATGTGGGGCCCGATTCACAGAACTAACTTAAGACAAAATCCTAAACTTACTACCATTTTGGTATTCACAGAAGGCACTTACTCATTTTGGTATTCACAGAAGGCACTTACTCATAACGGTATTCACCGAAGTTAGGAGTCCTAACTTTAGGACTCCTAAATGCCTTCTGTGAATACCGAAGGTCTTAAAGTTAGGATTTTCTCCGTTTAGGAGTAGTAAAGTTAGGACTCCTAACTTTAGGACTACTAAATGCCTTCTGTAAATACTGAAAGTCTTAAAGTTAGGATTTTTCTCAGTTTAGGAGTACTAAAGTTAGGACTCCTAACTTTAGGACTCCTAAATGCCTTCTGTGAATACCGAAAGTCTTAAAGTTAGGATTTTTCTCAGTTTAGGAGTCCTAAAGTTAAGAGTCCTAAGTTTTCTACTCCTAAACTGGGAAAAATCCTAACTTTAAGACTTTCGGTATTCACAGAAGGCAAAAGTTAGGACTCCTAACTTCTGTGAATACAGAAATGAGTATGTGCCTTCTGTGAATACCAAAATGAGTAAGTGCCTTCTATAAATACCAAAATGGTAGTAAGTTTAGGATTTTGTCTTAAGTTAGTTCTGTGAATCGGGCCCGTGGAGTCCAGTTTGAATGGTGGCAGCGAACAGCCAGTGCCAAGTGTGAATGAGAACAAGCGTGCACTGGATGAATGGGTGTTGGTTGGAATGGCAAATGAAGGGGTTGCTTAATTTGGCGCCCTGGGAGTCTAGGCTCAGTAACTATTCCAGGATTGTGCCAACCTGTGTTATGGTGCAAGCTCTTTGTTTCCCGGGAGCTGGCACAAGAGCCCAACCCCTAGTCATGTGTCCAAGGGTCTGAGGAGGCCTTAGAGAGGGAAGAGAGGTGAAGTAGAGGTGAGATCCCAGAGTAGTGGGCGGGGACATGTGGGCTAGTGCTCTGTATCAAAGGAGAGGGAGGGAGTGTGAGCAGCATCCCCAGGGGTACACCACCCCACCCCAGAAACTGGAGGGGTCCTCAAGGGGGCACCTGGTGGGAGGCCTAGTACCTACTTGACAGATGTCATCAGGAGGATGTGGGGCGTCTGTAACCAATGCCCCCGCGGTCCGGAAGTTTGTGGGTGCCATTCCTAAATGGCAGGCTCAGAAATCTAAATGGAAGGTTAAGAGAGGGAAGTGTTCTTCCGTGGGAAAACCAGTGGGACAGTGCCCAGCCAGTCAGGCTAGATCCCCTAGAAGTGACTAGGGTAAACCCACTTCTAACGTGGAGGGTAGTATAACTGGGGACAGTATCCTGACCGATGGGTCTTTCAGGGGTACCGTTCTAGGTGGGGGTTGGCAATGGAAAGCACCCCTAGAGTGGCCCCAACTGCCAGGAAGTAACCATCGAGCCGCATAATTGGCCCAGGGAGTAGTGACCAAGAGAACCCCCTGGGGTCAGGAAGGCATGGATGCAGTAGCAGGCCTGCATCCGTGTTCTATCGCCCCAAGCAGGGAAGTCCATCAAGTTAGTTGATTGGTCCACCCTGGCTTTTGGCTGGGAGGGGGTTGTGTTGGACTTGGCCCTTTTTGGCTAAAGTTCCCTAAACTTTTTGCTTTCCCCTACACCTTTTTTCTGATAGGGTGTTGCCATCTTAGATGCTTTTGGCACTTTGCCACTGCTGATCAGTGTCGAAATGCAAGTGCTCCCTGTGTAAAGTGTAATGGTAATTGGTTGTCCATGATTGGTATGTTTCCCTTACTAGTAAAGTCGCTAGTAAAGTGCACTATGTGTGCCATTGCTAGTAATGCAAATGCTACTAGTGGGACTGCAGCACTAATTGTGCCACCCACTCAAGTAGCCTTAAAAAGAGAACTCAGGCTTGCCATTGCAGTGCCTTCATGCAGTTTGTTAAACTGCCATGTTGTCCTCACAAGAGCACCCAATTGCCAGGCCTTACCCTTCCCTTTCTATGCACATCAGACACCCCTATGGTAGGTCCACGATACCCCCCTAGGCAGGGCGCAGTGTTGTGAAAGGTAAAGCATGTACCGAGGTGTGTACAATGTCCTGACAGTAACATAATCTCCATATTTGTTTTTCACTGTTGAAAGGCCATCTTGCCCATAGGATAGAATGGGGAGGCTATGTAATATGGTTCCAGCCTATCTTCCCAAAGGCTTAAGATGGAGAGGCGAAGTTTAGTATTGCTGAACTCTCAATTCAATAACACACTTTTTTGTGAAGGTGTTTTTTGCATTGTGTGTTTAGAAACCACTTCTTTAGAAGTGGCTGGGTTTTTGTGCTTTAACATGTCTGTGTGTCTCTGCCTGGTTGTGGATTGACTGCCTGGATCTGAAAGTGATAGGGTCTGGGGAATGTCTGGACCCAGGGGAGGATGTGAGACAGCAACAGGCTGATCTGCACCTGGAGTGTAGGGGGGAGCAGTAGCCCTTAGTGGTGAAAACGCCTGGGCTGCAGCTATAAAATAGTGGCCCCAACTCCTGCTGAGTGATTAAGGATCATGACCCCACTAACAAAGGAAAAAGGTGTCACTGGCAGGGAGATACCCAAAACTGGTATGTACAGGGGTCAGTGCCCCCTGAACGCAAAGACTTCAAAGACATTTAGGGGTATAACTATGAGAGCTGAAACTCCTGAACATTCGAATTGGATTGATCAAGACTGAACATGATTGAAAACTAGTTTTTGGTCAAGAGGAACCTCTGTCAAGGAAGAAACAGCTGAAGAGACTGAAGGAAAGGACTGACCCTTGCTGTGTGTTCTGGGGCTGGCCTCTAATTTGTTGTTCTTAACCAAGGCTACTGGGACTTTGCTGTGTGCTGTGGCCCCCTGCTAGAAAGGACTTTGCTGTGCTGTGTCCTGAAGAAACTTAACCCCAAGGGCCTGAGGTGAGCTGGCTCCCTGTTGTATAAACTCAGGAACACAAAAGTTTCCAGAAGTGTCTCAGCCATGCTGTGTGCGTGTGCTTTTGTGCGGCCTGACACCTTCGTAAGCTGTGCCCCGTGATTGTGGGCATCTGGAGTCCAAGTGAGTCTCAGCAACGCTGTGTGCATGTGCTTTTTGCAGTCTGAGCCCTTCGTGAGGATTGTCCTGTGATCGTGTGCACCTGGAGTCCAAGTGAGTCTCAGTGATGCTGTGTGCGTGTGTTCGTGTGTTCGTGCAGCCTGAGACCTTCGTGAGGATTGCCCTGTGACCGTGCACAACAGAAGTTCAAGAGTGTCTCAGCGGTGCTGTGTGGCTGCGCTTTCTGCAGCGTAAGAGCCTCGGAAGAATTGCCCTGTGATTGTGAGCAACAGAAGTTTAAGTGTGTCTCAGCACCGCTGTGTGGTGTGCTTTCTGCAGCATGATACCCTTGGAAGAATTGCTCTGTGATCAGGGGCGCCAGGAGTCCAAGTGAGTCTCAGCAGCGCTGTGTGTGTGTGCTTCATGTAGCCTGAGACCTACGTGAGGATTGGCCTGTGACTGTGCGCACCCGAGGCACAAGGGAGTTTCAGTGACGCTGTGTGCGTGTGCTTTGTGCAGCCTGAGACCTTCGTGAGGATTGCCCTGTGACCATGCACACCTGAAGCTCAAGGAAGTCTCAGCGACGCTGTGTGCCCTTTTGCAGCCTGAGATCTTCATTATCGTCTTTGGCCTGGAATCAACCAAGTCACATCGGGGGCCCAAGTCATGAGAGGCGGAGAGGACAGCGAAGTCGCACCCCCCAGGTAATGTGTGTCAGTGCCTGGGGCGGGGTGCGGGCTCGGAGAGAGATGCTCTCGGCCTCTCCCCTTCTTGTAGCACGAGCCTCTGTTCCAGCTCATATTGCGGTCTGTTTGTGCCAAGGAGTGGCAGTACCGGGGCAGGAACATGGTGGTTTACACCAGATCTGTGTTGGGGCATATGGTGACGGAAACTGACCGTGAGTCAGTAAGAGGGGCAGAAAGACCATCAGAAGCACCGTGATCGGTGCTGGAGTGCATTACGTATTGCATTAATTCTGCATTATGAACTACCTGATTGCTGCATTACGCATTGCATTAGTTTGCAGTACGAACTACCTGATTGTTGCATTACACATTGCATTACTTCTGCATAACAAACTGCCTGATGGTTGTATTATGCATTGCATTCGTTCGCATCACAAACTGCATTATTTTTACATTTCAAAGAGCTTAATTCTTGCTTTACGAACTGCATAGCCTTGCATTAGGACTGCATAGGATCACTTAGAAGTGCTCATTAATACAGCCAGAACTTACCAGACCTGGCTGACCTAATAACTGTGAGAAAGGGGGTTCGTGGAGAGCACTCTGTTAGTTTAGCAAAATATATGATGATCAATTGGTGCTGCGATCGGGTGAGTGTTATCACTCATCATAACCTGACCTAATAACTGGCCAGGAGGTATATTCTAAATACGCATATGTTGGGTTTTTATTGTGTGGTCTCATTGTATATCTTTTTATATAAACTTATACTTGTTTTTATATGAAACTTGTGTGGAGTCCTTTTGTGGTGTCACCATTGGGTCACTGGGAGCGTGGTTGCAAATACTTTACACATTTGCCTTAAAGATGAGCCTGGCTGCTCGTGCCAAGCTACCAAGGGGTGATCAGGGGTTATCTGAGACGGTGTCCTTCCTTTCCCTGACGTGGAAGCGAGGGTCCTACTTGGCATAAGGTACCTACTTCAGCCAACTAGGAAGTCCAGGATTTAACATCTATATAAACGGGGGAGGAGAGGAGTCCTGGTTCTTGGATCATTGGAGATTCCTAGGTGGTCACCAGCTGGTACAGCCACATTTTGATGCCAACCCAATATGGCAACAGACAGTGCGATAGGGATTGATGGAAGTGAGATTGGGGGAGTCTTTTGGCAGTGCTGCAGGTCTTTTAGCTCTGGGCAGTTATTGCAATCAGATTGGGAGGCTAGTGGGTGATGACAGGTCCTCACTGTGCAGGAGCGAGATTCCCCACATCAAGTACACACTAATCAGATTAACATGGGCAAAGTCATGTCACTGAAAGAGGGAAATACATGGGGCCTAGGGAAAAGCATGACATTTTCTTTTCAAAACAGTCCACAGACTGAGAGTCGTGAGGAACATCAGATGAAGTTGATTCCAGTGCTGCATATTTGTCAGGGAAAGCCCTGCTGAAGGACCTACTTAAACATTCGAGCACAACAACAGGAAGCATTGATCGCAAGATGTCCAATGCGGAGAGTCGTTTTGAGAAACTGATTACAAGAATCATTTGAATGGAGCCTTGAGATCAGGGACTCGAGAAAAAGGTGAAGACACTGAAAACATTTTAGTGGGCATACTGTGAAGAGTTGGTACAATATAAAGCTTTTAAGGACTATGCAGTAAGTGCAATAGAGTGCTTGGAAAAAGGAAATAGAAAATCTTGAACATGCCGTTAGGGCATTTCAATTACTTATCCTTGACTTACAGCTATTTCATAAAGTAGAAGATGCAGATCATGATGTGCTAATGGAACACCTAGCACTTCATTTAGCAGTTCATGAGAAACCTGCATTCCTACAAAAAACCTTTGGCAGAGATTGTTTGATGCTGGCATTATATTAGCAGACTTAGTCAACTATTCCCAGACCAAAGCTTTAGAAAGTGTAATATGTTTATCTTCCCTGATCTCAACTGGGCAACAAAGAGGAAAAGGCAGGAGCTCTTGTCCATTAAGAAATATCTCATTCCTATCATCATGTCTGTGTCACTTTGTTACTAGTACTAGTCTCGAGTTGTGGAGGAAGCTGTAGTACGTTTTCACCCTCCTGAGTCTGCCCTATTTTTCTTAGAGGCTAAACAAAGAAACCATGTGGATCTAGACCCTGGGGTTTGATCTAGCTAGATGTGATACGTTTTACTGTCTGACCAGAATTGTTCTAGGTCTGACCTGTTGAGGTTCTTGAAGGAGAGAGAATTTTGTCCTGTGACATGTGCCAGCTCAGGCCACCTGTCTTTCTTGGTATGTCTCTTACCCTCTGATTCCCACCTCAAAGTCACCATGGCGTGGGAGTGCGAATTGAACAGTTTTGTGCTTAGAGTTTTTTGGGATACAGACTAGTAATAATGGCAAGCAGAGAGATACGATTCTTGTGGTAATATCTTCTTATTTGTTCATAAAATAGATGTAATACTAAAAAAAGGGAACAGGAGAGTGGAAGGGAACAGAGGCACCCGTATTAGTTAGTTTATCTCATCAGACACCAACAGAAGGCAAAGTTCATTCGCATATGCTATATGCTTGGGTTAAACCTTGATGTCTAGGAAATTTATAGAGAATATATGTAATCTATTGTAGTGGGTATGCTAAAACACAAGAACTGCGTAATTTAGCAATGCATTTGCACTACAGAACTCTTTGTAAATCATTTTGTCCTTTCCTTTTTAGGTCTCGGTCTGTGTAGGCTGCGCTTGCGCAGTTTCGCCGGCGAGATCTTATGTTTCTTAGTGTTTTGGCTCCATTGGCTGGCCTCCTAAATGCTGGCCAGCCATTGGAGAAGACGGGCCTCTATCCATTTAACCCTTTCACTGTGGCGGCTATTCCGCTGCAGTGCTAAGGGGCGGGGGGGGGGTGCGGCGCTCCCACGCTTGTGACAGAACCGCTCCGTCATGGCCCTCGGGTGAGCTGTGCTTGTGACGGAACGGTTCCGTCACGGCCCCGCCCGCTCAATTGAACGCTCAGTGCAGGCGTGGAATTCGCGCCACGCAGGCGCGGCGAGCGGGCCGTGACAGAACCGTTCCGTCACCAGCACAGCCCACCCGAGGGGCGTGAAAGAACGGTTCCGTCATAAGCGTGGGAGGGGTTAAGCCCTGTCTTTTTGGGATTGAGGGGTGTGTTTTTTAGTTTCTTTCTCCTATTCCCATTGGCTGGAATTTTACATTCCAGCCAATGGGAAGAGGAGAGAAAGAAAAACACGCCCCCCAGTTGGAAAATGACGGCGCGTTTCTCCGAGGTATTTCTGCTGGACCTCGGAGAAACATGGTGATGTGGAGCGCTCCTCTCTTGTTTTATATTCTTACATATTTCTGGAATCTATGTAAACTTTACCGTTTTCAGAATCTCGTTGAATGGGTGGATCAAAGTGGTCTATCAGTACTGTATTTGGCCAAATGGTTCTCAAATTTTAGATAAGGATGAGAACACATAACATGGATGTATAAAGTAGAAATATGCTTTGTTCCTGCTTCAGAAAATACGAATGGGTAATTCCTGTTAGCGATCACATCACTTTTTAACATAGAGAATCAGAATCTGCAGCAGCAAATACCTGCTCCCGAGCAATCCCTCTGATGCCTGTTTATATACAAGATGCTTGTTTCCTGCGACTTCCATGCAGCTGACACAAACTACATTTCCTTATGCTTTAACTCCGTATACTCGGTGCATAACTAACTGTTGCACTATACGTCTTTCGATAATACATCTTTCGAGGTATTCAAGTTCAAGTTTGTCACTATCTCGACTGTTCTTTTTCTCGTTTCTTACCACATTCCTGTGCGCAGTCTGGTCTCTCCATCAACTGGTACTGTCCACTCCACTTCCCAAACAACTTTCTCTTTGCCTGTGTACACCGTCTCCAAACCATGGCCATAAAAAGAGGACTTACTAGGTGATCTACCCAGGGCCTCCACTCATTCTAGGCTTCCCTATAGGGGACGTACGGCACTGCGGCTCCATGCGGGGGGGGGCTAGCAGCCCCTGATGGCAAGACAATTGTTGTGATTGCAATACACAGTTGGGCGGGCGTCCAGGCGGAGGGTCGGGGGTCCCGATCCCGGGCTCACCTTTAGGTAGGAACTTGAATTTGTAGCAGCCCATGGTCGTGTGGGGAGTCGAGCGTGTGGCTAAAATTGCAGGCTTCCCTACAGTAGACGGTCGGCTCCTTGCGGCTACCAGCCCCCAATGGCAAGAGAAAAACTTCGGGACTTGGTGTATAGGGATACATTGAACCAAAGCTTTCTGAAGTGTCATTTAATTTGTAGTTCTCTCCTCCTGGCAGTTAGTTGTTAACGCTGGTTGAAGCAGTGAAAATTGCAGCTATCTTTCGGTTTCGAAAGTAAGCAGAACCTGATATCCGCTTCCGTTTTTGCGCCATCTTGGAATGAGGCAGCACCAGCAGCCCTCAGCAGCGGGTGAAGCGGTAGATCCAGCGCAGTGTTCAAGAGCTTGTAAACAGGAACAGGACGTTAGCAGCCCCGGAGTACAGTGTGAGTTGAGGTAGACAATGCTGTCCATCCCGCGGTACGAGGAGAGTCTGCGCATGGCGGACTATCACTACAGTGGACCGGTAGAACACGGATTCTCCCAATACACCTTTAACGGCGGGTAAGGCTTGGAGGGGCTGGGGTGAAATTAGAGTTTATGCCCTGTCATGCATGATGTGCATTACATCATCTCAGGAGGTGTCAAAGAGACTGAGTGTTGCAAACTCTTTCTCCCCCACCCCCTTATTCTTTGGCTCTTCAAGTTCCCTGGTTACCTATTGACTTTGTCAGGATTGCAAACCATTGTGTGTTGCTAGTTTCATAATTGCCGAAAAAGCCTCATTTTAATAAAAGATAGACACAAAGGTTGCCCCGTGTAGTGACCATTCCTGTACCCTACTAAAGTAGCTTGCCACACCGAACACGTCAACAGTTGAGATTACCTGAATCTAAGAATGCATTGATAAACTTGAAGCGAAATTTACATGGAATGCTCCCCACTACCCACGCTCTTCTTCAAATGGTCCTCTGACAATGATGTTCGTTTGGGCAGTGATAACTTCCAGGATATTAGCTTATTATATATTTTTTTTAAAACACAAGACCACGTTATTTTTCGGATGTCTGGTTTGAGCTCTCGTCCCGGATGCTAATTTTTGTGTGTTCTTTTTGCATTGTGAGGTGGAAGCCACTTTTCTGTGTGTATGTGTGTGTATGTGGCTCTGTGTGTGTGTGGCTATGTGTGTGTGTGGCTCTGTGTGTGTGGCGCTGTGTGTGTGTGGCGCTGTGTGTGTGTGGCGCTGTTTGTGTGTGGCGCTGTGTGTGTGGCTCTGTGTGTGTGTGTGGCTCTGTGTGTGTGGCTCTGTGTGTGTGTGTGTGTGCCTCTGTGTGTGTTTGTGTGTGGCTCTGTGTGTGTGTGTGTGGCTCTGTGTGTGGGTGTGGGTGAAAATGCAATAGGTCTCGTATTTGCGAGAGATTATGCAATTGGGATTGTAAATGAAAATGCCGTTTATTTATCTGTTTTCAAAACCAACACATAAATAAAAAGTTTGTCATTTACAATGCCAATAGCTCTAACGTTTCCGAAGGCGAGCCCGTTGCATTATAAATGCTTGTTTGTATTCTCTGTTAATATCACCCTTCCTAGTCCAAGCCCTATCCATTTCTGTTTTAGTTTTTCTGATGTCTTAACACCACTACAACAAAATGCACTGCAACACTGTTAGAGATGACTTACAACGAAGGCAGACCAAGGGACCACCTTGTTCCTATGGCTAGGTAAAAATGTTGTCCATATTAATGCATTATGTGACAGCTTGTTATACAGTTCATTGGCCAAAGCATGCTCGTGTGAATCGTATGATGCAAATGAAGTCATTGGCATGTTAGAATGGAAAGCATTGCTTCTTCTTAGCACAGAGGACCTCACTGACAGCATTTGTAAGAGGGACACTTTTGGAGGGGATGTTGCTTTTACTCGCTTTTGCTGGGTGACAGTTTGCTCTAACCACACACCTGACCTTGTTGGCTGCCAGGCATTGTACTTGGGACATGTCTCCTTTACAACATGCTTACCTCTTATTGTTACTGGATTCAAAAAGGCCTCTTTATGCCCGGTTTGTGTTGCTCATTATTTCACAAAACCTTAATGTTTCTTATTTTCGAATTCTCTATACTGTTCAGAGAAAATCACTATCTTCATCTAAGAAGGACACCAGTTGGCTGATTCCCTATATTTAGTCTCCATGAAAATGCCATTCCAGAGGTGTATCAGGAGTGTCACAGGCTCATACATAAAACAAAAGGGCGCTCTCCCGGGTTCACAGTAAAGGAAAGTCCTTGTTGGGAAGTGGTAGCCCTTCACAGCTTTTGCCCCTTTACGATTGCACTCACTGCCCTATTTATAACTATGTTCCTGTAGGTCCAGAAATGAAAACATTGCCTTGATATAGGGCACATTGTTGATAAAATTGTTGCAGTGTGCAGATGACAAACCATTTTAAAAAGTTGTGGATCTGTACCTTCAATCCAAGGAAACCTTTATGCCTAAAAACCAGGCAAGCGACCAGAGAGGGATAAGAAAATAAGATCATATCTTAAGAGTTCTGAAATTTGATAGAATTCTGATGCATGAAAGGGTACTTGCATTATCACTGTTTTAGAAGATGAAACCCAGTGGTGTTGATATACATTTTACAGATGGGGTCTGATTCAGAAGCGAGAGTACTCAGAACTGGTTTCATCCAGGTCCGGACGGGAAACCGAAACCAGCCGTGGCAAATTGCTCAGCTGTCCCCCGGGGACGGTGGTTGTGCGACCGAGCTGTTTGATTGGGCCAGTTTCTGCTGATTCTGCTACAGGGGCAGATATTGCCAGCCGCGGGTAATATAAATGCCCCCCCAGGGGCCCAAAACTGGCCCCCACACTGGCGGCACACCGGGGAAATGCCTGGTGCTCATTATGGCCAGTTCTGCCCTGGTTTCATCCATAGCTTACTGTCAGTGCTTTAAATGGGCCGGTACTCACCGGTACTGAGTACCGGCACCTTTTTATTTTCTCGCATCGAGTACCGGCACTTTTCCTTGAATAAGGAGAGTACTGGTACTCACGGGGGGCCTGGCTTTGATGCCGGTGGCGCTCTGTCATCAATCACCTCGTACCTCGGCAGCACCTTCAACTCTTAATCACATTGGAAGCCAGTGCTGGGCTCTTACAAGAGAACAGCTGCTCATCACCATTACACAGTGATCTGCATATGCTCTGGAAGCCATCAGAGCAGAGGTGTGTATGAGGAGCGGTTCCTTTATCCCTTGTCCTTCCGCAGCGGGCGTTGAGAGGTGGCTATAAAACCTAATGAGCGAAGGTGTGAGAGGCATTGTCAGTCAAAGTTCTTTATTGCGATAACTTAATATCATACAAAGACAATGGCATAAAAAACAACAAATAACATAAATAAAAAAAAAAAGCAGGTTAAAAACAATTAAAAAACAGTTAAAACTTTAAAAAAGAACATTTCAGATAAAAAGCAATGTACCATGTGCAAATCATTAAGACTTTGTAATTGCGTGGTATTAAAGTACATTAATAGTAAAATACATGATAAAGTGCAATATCCCAAGGAATAATCCCCGAATAATTGTTCTACTAAAATACACACCTTAATCTAAAATTCGTTAACCTGAAGTTGCCATCAGCCCGACTAGTTAATAAGCAAGTCTGCACTCTTGAGTCTGGTATTCCTGCTTCTTATTGCTCTTACCAGGAAATTTGCCACGAAAAACATGATCCTGGGAGTTTGCAACATTTGTAGGTAAATAAGAGCAGGTCGGACCAGAATGAATCCCGCTTCCTTAAGTATAGGAACGAGAAACTGCCTCCGGGCATCGTTATAATGGCTACAAAACATTATAAAGTGCATTGTGCTCTGATCTGAAAAAAGATCACATGAACATGGCGGGGCCTTTTCCGGGGTACTCCACTCAGAGTAAAAACCCAAGTTAAAATGAATTAGGTTAAGTCTAAAACGGGTTAAAATGAACCTATGATAAGGGTTAGTCACCACATTAAGGTAGTTGTCAGGACCACTAGGTATAGCCAGCAGGAGGCTGGCCCTAACACAGGGTTTCTGTAGCTCGACTTCCTCCCTCTCCAAGGAAAGAAGGTCTTTCATGGCAGCCTTGATGAATACAACGTCATTGGATGTTATAGAGTCAATGGCTGTATAAAGTTCAGGCCTCCCCAACCTACAAAAACTGTCCTTGATGTACTTTAACCATCCAATCTTGTGTACATTATCCAGGGTCAAACAGTCCCTTATTATGGAGTGGTTTAGGGAAATTTCAGGATTAAGCCACAGCTTGAGCCATGCGATTAATGGGGCTATTCTAACCATATCGCTAATGAAGCCTTCTCCTATCTCCTGGTGGACAGTATAGGATGGGGTTGACTGCGGGACGCCCAAAACTAATCTGAAAAATCTGTTTTCCGCGGTCTGTATGGGGTCAACTCTTTTATGCCCCCAAAGGGAGCTCCCATATGAAGCTACAGAGATACATTTGGCTTTGTATATTTTACTAATAGCTTCAAAAGGCCTGCCCCCTAATCTTTTTGAAAAGCCATGAAGGGCCGCGGAAGTTCTAGCCAGTGTAGCTACTCTACTTTTTACGTGAGGGCCCCAACTACCTTTTTCGTCAAAAGTGATCCCTAGATAGGGGAAAGTAGTAACCCGAACAAGTTTTTCCCTTCCGCAGAGAAAGGTTTTATGGGCGGATTTCCTTAAGGCCAGACCCATAAGCATAATCTGGGATTTTTTTGCGTTAATTTTCAGGTCTAAGGAACCCATGAAGGATTCGAAAGCATCCAGCAGCCGTTGTAGCCCCACTCCTGTTCGCGCCAGAAGCACCGCGTCATCCGCGTACAGGAGAACTGGAATACCCTGTTCCCCCGCACGTGGGATATCGCAGGTGACCCCTCTTAGGGCGGGCTCTAAGGCATTCACATACAGCGTGAACAGTAGAGGTGCCAAGATGCATCCCTGACGGACACCTCTTTCCGAAGCAAACACTTCAGTACATCTTCCATCAGTAGAGACTCTAACTTTAGCAGACAGGCCAGAATGCAGGTCGGACAGTAAGCTGACTATAGATCTGTCCAGACCCATCTCAACCAGTTTACCCCAAAGCTTAGATCTATTGACCATATCGAATGCAGAGGAGAGGTCCATGAACCCTAGGTACATGGACCCATCCTTAGCTCTGGTGTATTTCTCAATCAGTAGATGGAGATTGAGGCACTGGTCCAGGGTGCTTCTCTTGGGTCTAAACCCATATTGCACATTGCTCAAGATGTTGTTCTCGGTGGCCCATGTATTCAGTTTTGCTAATAGAACTCTCCCCAAGATTTTGACTGAGGAGTCTATCAGTGAAATGGGCCTATAGCATACAGGGTCCTGCCTATTGCCTTTTTTAAAAACCGGAATAATAGTTGAAGTTTTCCAAGACTTCGGGATGTTGTCACGGTTTAAGGCGTTAAAAACCCTGCAAAGCAATCTTGACCAGAAGTTGGGAAAACATTTAAAGGCATCGGCCGGAACACCATCCGGTCCCGGTGCCTTTTTTGTCAGAGTTCGACTAATGGCGTCTAAAATGTCCTCAACTTCAAAGTGCAAGTGGTTACCCAGTATGATAGTAGACTCTTCATAAGCACTATTCTTAGCTAGAGACTGGCCTGAGTATATCTCTCTGAAGTGTTGAATCCAGTCCTGATCTGGAATATTTGCTTCCAGAGGGGAGTTATCCTCGCCTGTGAGAAGGGGTTGATTAACAATTCTCCAGAACTCCCCACTATTTTTTAATATGGCTGAATCTGTAAGTTGCGCCCAAGCTTCATCTTTAAGCTCTTTCTTTCTGGCTGCAATGGCTTTTTTATATAAGGCCCTACTAGTCCTAATAAGGTCACGATCCTTTGGATCGGATTTGAGGGCGTTAAGCAGCACAGAATGTGCTAGGGAACAACTGTGATCAAACCATCTTTTAGGAGGTTTTGTCTTGGTCTTACTGATCACAGAGAGCCTACCACTTATCTTACAGCATATATTGGTAAATGCGAGAATGACATCCCCATCATTAGCATCATTCGATAAGCAGACCCCAACCTCTTCCTCAGCGTCTAACAAAAGTTCCTGAATGAATGGTTCTGGGGTTAAGCTGTCCCATTTAAGTCTGCGTCTTTGGTCCTTAACTTTAATTGGTCCATCCATAAAGGTTGAACCATGGATGCGTCCTAATAATCCACCCTCTCCTATATCAAGAGAAACTGGGTTGTGGTCACTAAAAACAGATATCACAGTTCTATACATAAAAACATTAGATAAAAAACATGCAGAGATAAAAATATAATCAATGATAGAGCCATTGTCTGAGCCCTTAAAAGTAGGGGCCCTATCCTCCTCCCCACAACTAGATTCATAAAGGTTCCATCTAGCAAGAAAGTTTTCTAGACATTCCCCCTGCTTGTTGTGCGCCAGATGAACCATTGCACTGTTCGGGGGGGATTCAACGTCATCACAAACACATGATAATAAGCACGGATGAATATTAAAATCCCCTAAAAAAATAATTTCGAATACATTAACATCCTCACTGTAGACTGACAGGAAATCATCCAATCTACCGAGACTATATGACGTACAATCGGCAGCATTGGGGTTATAAAAATTAATAAACAAAATATTAGGAGACTCAGCATGAGACAATTCAACGATAAGGCAGTGTTCTGAACCTGAGGCTAGTACCTTAAGGCATCCCTTAATATCAAGTTTAAACAGGCTAATCAAGCCCCCCTTAGCCCTTCCTGCTGAGCTAGCCACGGCAGGAATACTAAAGTAGCTGAAGCCATCAAGAGAAAAGGTGTTGTTAGTGTCCCAGGTTTCCTGAAAGGCGATAACGTCATACGTGGATATAAAATCTAACCAGGTTGCATTATCTGCCTTTGTCTTAATGCCAGCAATATTCCAGGTAAGGATACTAAAAACAGGCACATTGATCCTAGGCTTTACGGGTTGTTCTGGCTGAAGTCAATCATTGTGATCTAAAAATGAAAGGGGTGCAAAGCGGTTGGACAGTGAGAGGGGTTGAGCAAAAGGATTCTGAAACCCTTGGGGTACAGAATGATTCACTGTATTGCGAGTTTGTTCAAAACCCCATCTCTGGTGTGTATCAGGGTTAGAATCCCAGGCAAAAGCTGGTGTTTTAGGGTATGTAACATTCTGTTGTTCACCATAAAAGAATTTAAGTGTCAATGGTACAACAGAACCCTGCCTGCGTTGTGGTGGGAGTAAGTTAATTAGGATGTTGGGTAACACCCCTGTGTGAGTAAAACTTACTGCTACGCAATCCCCCTTAAATTTTTTAGGGCGATTGCCCAGCCATGAGACCCTTTTGGCTGTTTTAATTTCCTGGGCCAGCTGCCGCCCACCCCCTGGAGCTAATCTCATATTTGTTGTTAGCCACTGTAGGGCTTTATTAGACAGGGACGATGGAAATTCCTCAGTACCAGCTTCTAGTGGTGGGACGTTCGCCAGAACTAGGACGACCGGGGAGGCTTCAACTATAAATTGAAGTGGGTCAGTTGGCTGATCTTGAGCAGGGGGTATCTCAACCGTTAAGGAGCCCTCCCCTCTACTGGTACCTAAACTGCCTAAAGGTTGGTCAGGAAGCTGGGATGGTGAATTACTAGGGGCTACAACTGGAATCACCCTCTCTTGATCATCATCCTGACTTCTACTCTTACCCATATTTACCACAGCTGTCTTAACACAGTCAACCCCCTCAGTTAGTTTGTTCATCTGCCCTCCCAATTTTTTAATCTCGGATTGAAGTTTATCGATTTTAGAAAGCAAAGGCTTGACGATGGTTTTGATTTTCACATCAATTAACTCAGTGAGTCTATCGAATAAGTCCTCATCAATGGTATTGGTAGACTTTGCACGCCCCCCTCGAGTCTCCTTAGGAGGAACTTTTGGGGTATTAACCCTCTTCCTCCTAGTCCCAGATCTCAGACCACCTCGCCTAGGTGGATTTTTATTTTTCCCGGAATCCGAACAGGAGGGAAATTCAGTAATAGAGGTGTCATCATCGGTGGGGGATGCAAGAATTTCCTGGTCCTCATCGCTGACCACTTGATTCCCAAGGTCCACTAAGAGAACCTCGGAGCCAGATCCAGATGGTACGTTACTGGTCATGGGGCCGGATTCCAGTGGTTTCGGACACATATAACTGGCATCAGGGAAGGTCTGTAAAGAGACTATATCATCCGGTAATGGGATTAGGGAGGGGGATAAACAACGTAGGTCAGGTGACTGACTAAGACCCAATGAATCTCTCCTTTGGGAGTTGATTTTTTCCACAGTCTGGACCAAATAGTTCTTCATATTATTAGCTTGAGGACCTTGGTTCTTTTTCGACATTATAGCTAATGTAGCGCAGAGCCTAGGCAACTAAATAAAAAGTACGTGGGGCTGTTAGAAACAATACAGTCTTACTTGGTCCGTTGATTGCCTCTTGTGCTTCTGACAGGGATTCTGGCCCTGCCCCTGCCTCCTCCTGCCGATGAGGGCCGTAGAGGGCCCGCCCTTTGCCCGGGCTTAGCCCGGCGCTGTCCGCGCGCGTCCCGCGGGGCGGGAGGCGGTCCGGTGCTTTGTAGCACCTCCGGTCGCTGGTGGTGGCGTGTGTAGTGCGCCGCGGGTCCCGGGGCACCTGGGGATTGTAGTCTCCCCGCTGCCGTTTCCCTCACGGCGCGAAAGTGGCCCCGCTGTCCCCTTACAGCAAGGGTGAAGAAAATGCTCCGTCCGCTAAAGCCGTTGCCCTCACGGCTGAATGCTGACTCAGGACCTCTGGTAAGTCTCCCCACGGTGCAGGAGGCGGTCCGGTGCTTTGTAGCACCTCCGGTCGCTGGTGGTGGCGTGTGTAGTGCGCCGCGGGTCCCGGGGCACCTGGGGATTGTAGTCTCCCCGCTGCCGTTTCCCTCACGGCGCGAAAGTGGCCCCGCTGTCCCCTTACAGCAAGGGTGAAGAAAATGCTCCGTCCGCTAAAGCCGTTGCCCTCACGGCTGAATGCTGACTCAGGACCTCTGGTAAGTCTCCCCAGAGAGGCATTGTTCACAGTAACACAGTGCTGCAATGATGCTTTCTTTACAAAAATTTGCTAGTACATCTATCACAATACAAGTTGTTGAGCACCATTTAAAAGTCAAAAAAGGATTTTAGAGCACTTCTTATCCAACAGACGTTTTTTCAACATGTGTGCTGTGTTACATATATGCTGAAAACAATGGTTCTGTCGGGTATTGCTATTTCTTTGGGGGTTAGAAAAAATCATGCAAACAGTCAATCTTGTACTGTTTGCATGATTCTTTCTAACTCACAAAGAAATAGCTATACCCAACAGAACCATTGTTGTTTACAGTATATAGGTCCAGGTTCTGAGGGATACTGGGTTACCCCTTTTTGCTTTGCTGAGTGTTACATATATAGGTGTATATTTAATTACACAGAGTGTATTCAGAGAACTCAGCTAGATACCTTTATTCATCTAAAATCACATGTGCAACCTGTTTATTTTGTCCACCACTCCTTTTCAATCACATAAAATGGAATGTTTGAAAGTTTGAGCCTCCAGCAGCAACTTCACCAGTGTCTCTGTGTCAACATTTCTTATCCAGTGGCAGCGAGAGACAGAATATGCTGCTTACTGAAGTCACACAAAGTATGTCCCTTGGAAAGCAACACTGGTTTCCCTTTTCGACAGAAACACCCACTAGTGCAGAGAATGAAAAGACTGTCTGATGAATTGCTCGTTTTTTTTGCAGCTAAGCATTTACTAATGGTAGGAAACAGGAAGCCAGTGCCTTTCTCTTAAGTTAGTAAGATTGGGGCACCATAAGTAGAAATAAATTGGATAGCTCTGGTGGTTAATTCACTTGCTAGAAAGATCTGCGTGCATTCTAATCTAAGGTTCAACTCACCATAAAATTGCCTAGAGGATCATTGTGCCTGCTGGAAAGCATAGCATGCAACATGTAGATCAGATATTTGTTTTTTTATGTAGATAGCTCAATTGGATACTGTTTTTGTTGCATAGATCCTTGTCTTCCCTGTAGGTCACAAGTTAACAGCCTTGGCATATATCTTAGTGAATTATGCCGCTGCAGCAGGGACCTGTATGCAACAACAAGGCATATATATAGAACCTTACTGGTTTCTTTCTCAATCTTTTAATTTAAGGTTGCTAAAAAAGGGTTACTTTGGGTAGTAATAAACACTTATTAGTAAGTGCTATACAAATGGTTATTAGTGCAAAAAGCTAATGGACACATACTTCCGATATTCCAACAATGCATGCAGATTTCTTGCATTAAAACCTTGGAAAGGTTAAAAACTTAGCGCCGCCCCTTGTTCCACCTTAAGCACCGCCCTTATGCCCGCCCCAAGCTCCACCCCCTGTCCATCCCTCATTTTGATGAGTACCTGCACTTATTTTTGTCCATTTAAAGCACTCCTCACGGTGCATACCGTATACCGGTGACTTGTTCGTAAATAAAGTACTTACAGTTGCCCACTTCCTGTGTCTCCTTACCACCGTGCAACTTCTAAATGTAACAGAGCCCCTTCGTGGAGGAAGAACAGGGAAGATGTGGTACACAGTACTGCTTTCTAAGCTGCTATATAATGCCCGCCCTTCTTCACCGGAGAGTTTGTCATGATGTGGGTTAGTGTGAATGGTGTAATAAGTGTATTGCTCTGCAATCTACTTTCAAGTTCTGTCTCTCTTCTGCAAAAATGAATATAGATATATTAAAACAATATATATTGAACCTTTGTTCACCATCAAATTATAGTGATGCATTAAGGCATCTTCTGGCTAGCTGTCAAGATGTAGATGTCAAATGATGTAGGTAGAGGGATGGGCCAGCAGACTGATAAATAGATTTAAAAAACGTACAGTCTCTCTTCACCAGCACAGTCACTTAGCGCGATGGGATATTAACCAGTCCCGATTTTCAGAAGGGCCACCAGCATCTTCTTGGGCATGGAAATACACTCCCCCTGGTGGTCCTTGTTGAAGAGTACTGGCAGGCCAGAATGTTGGCTTTTGCTCTTCCAATGTAGGTGTGACGGGAGAGTAATGCTTTTCAAATGTAATATCAGTATTAAAACTGCTCCCGCTATGACGGCATGATCTCTCCCACCAGACACGCGCGCTCGCACACACGCGCACACACACACCTAACTGACAGTCAAATGCAGAACTCATGCAGTGACAGAGTAGACGAGAAGGAAGTTTATCAGTCTGAGCAGTGGATCGTGACCTCGAGGAATTTCAGGCTGCCACATTCAAACTGCGCAATTCTCTCAGTTTGCATTTTCACAATCGAAAGACTTGTAGCCACCTTAAAAACGGGCATCCGGTCTCTATGGCAACATGCACTTGCCTGCTTGCCATAGACCAAGCGCAGCATCTGCTTTCTGATTCCCCGCAGGACCGATTCCGGAATTGGAAAATAAAAACTAGATAAGTGGACGGCTACTCGAGCGCCCTATTTTCCCCACCGTGTCTGTTGCCAACTTGTTATCATAGTCCGACGGCCCATCGCGAGCTGCGTCGCTAATCCCTACTTCAAGGAAAAAACAGTTAAGGATGTCTCTGCTAGTAGGAAACTTCATCAGCGTGGCGCAGCTAGGAACTTCACTTGCATTTAGGTGATTAGGGCCATTTATAGGGCTTCCGTTGCAGCAAATGAGCCTCTGCCAACAAGTACAATGGTGGCTTGGCATTCAGCTCGTGTCAGAGATCACGAAATCCGAGACCACGTGTTCAGGCACTAATTGTTGCCAAATGGCTGTGGTGCTCGTTGTGAATACCGCGGAAGGACACGGAAGGCCTAGGCTAGGTGTAGTGGCTTGACAGTATGCAATGCAAAGATACAAACATATGTACTAGGCAGAAACTGCAGCAGAATTGATATTCAAGACACCCAGCAAAGTTCCTCAAAGCCTCCGTCATTCAAGTTTACAGACTGATTGGCCAAATGGGAAAAAGTAGGAAACTTCCCAGAGAAGGCTGTTGTTCTGGAGTTCTCAGAAGCCTAGACAAGAGAATAAGGCTGAACCATCTTGTGACTGACACTATCCCAGCACGGCTACCATTTCAGAAGTATTGCTGTGCTGTTTATTCTACTTAATTATAGACAGATGAGTCTGCCTTACGTTATCACACTGTTGTACTAATCGTTAGGGTTTACTGGGTCAGGGTCTGCTGGGCAGACTTTGACAAGAATGTCATATTGCACCGTGTATCTTTCCTGTCTGTGCCACCAGAACCTGTGCTGCCCAATATACACATATATATTTAAATACATTGTATTTTTTGGAAGAAGTATTGTATCAAAAACTACTGTCCATACTATCCATTGCTTGTGAAACATCTCTCTCGCATCCCACAATTCCTGTGTGTCTATCAGATTATCAACTCTTTTTCCCATTCCCAAGCAAACTCTTCGTGTAGTACGCAGTAAACAGGAGTCGGGGTCTCCCTTTCTCACCAAAGAAAAGCTCAGTAATGAAAGTCCGAATGAGCTACCTGAGGCCCTTAAGTGTCAGCATGACTGACTACCAAGGAAACCCTTGAAAGTGCACACGTTTAATTAATGATCCAGGTTCTCATTTACAATAAATTCATATAAAAGTGCTCCCAATCTACACTCATGTAATCTGAATTGATACCATTTGCAATTAAACATTTAACTTATTTACATTGGGGTCCACAAATCTCTCTCATTATCTATGACCAATCCATTTGACCTGACCTTTGCTGCGTGTTTCATTCTCCCCCCCCTTTTTCTGGAAAGAGCATATTGCATAACTCAACGTATAGGAGGGGAAGATATCCAGAGCTCTGACTTTGTGTTGGGATGCAACAGGTAACATTCTGAGAGTGTAACTGAGTTGAGGTGGAATGCACTTTCTTGAACACCTGGATAAGTAGTTTGAAGAGACTGCTGGCAGTAGGCAAAGGTGGGTGTCTGGGCATATCGAAGACAGTATAGGTGCCAACGTTGAAAAGTCTATGGAGGTGGAAGACGTCATACTGTAGCGGGCTGAACAGGAAGCTTTTCCAAACATTAAACGTATAGATGATCCCACAATTCCTGTATGACTATCTAATTATCACCTCTTTTTCCCATTCCCAAACAAACTGTTATTGTAGTACGCAGTCGGGGTCTCTTTTTCCCTTCAAAGGAGAGCTCCGTAATGCGAGCCCTTGTGAGCTATCTGATGCCCTTTAGTGTCAGCATGACTGATTTCCAAGCAAACCCTTGAGAGTGCTCAAGTGTAATGATCCATGTTCTCATTTACAATAACTTCATATAAAAGTGCTCCCAATCTGCCCCCATATAATCCGAGTTCATACAGTTTGCTAGTAAACATTTAACTTATTTACATTGGGTTCCACAAATCTTTCTCAGTTAGCTATGACTAATCCATTTGACCTGACCTTTGCTGCATGTTTCATTCATCCCCCCTTATCTGGAAATAGCATATTAAATTATTCTTACGTATAGGAGGCGCAGATATCCAGAGCTCTTACTTTGTGTTGGGATGCAACAGGTAACATTCTGAGAGTGCTACTGAGTTAAGGTGGAATGCACTTTCTTGAACACCTGGATAAGTAGTTTGAAGAGGCTGCTGGCAGTAGGCAAAGGTGGGTGCCTGGGTGTATCGAAGACAGTATAGGTGCCAACGTTGAAAAGTCTATGGAGGAGGAAGACGTCATACTGTAGAGGGCTGAACAGGAAGCTTTTCTAACCATTATTAAACGTATGGATGACCAAGCTGCTGAATCTGAATCTGAATAGGAATTAATAGTGCAGTTCATTGTAAAGTTAATTTATTTTACATGGCTAAAGATGAAGTGCATCTAATGTCTGGTCTTTAAACTTTGTGCTGGAAGGATTTCCCTACATGAAGAATTAGAGCCAAGTTATTGATAGACCATTTGTGATTACAATTGCTCTGCATTCATGAGTAATCCTCTTTGTGTATGCTTTTTCTTCAATTAACTTTTCCTGCTGTCTGTAGCTTGTTTATCTCTACTGCTTGAACGTGTTTTGCCTGTAGAAATTGTGTTTAGCTTTCTTAATCTTGTCTGTAGCTTGAGATTTCTGTGTTGTCTCTAGATTCCACGGGTCTATTTTGCTTGAGCTGTGCTTTCCTCTCATGTAGTGTGAGCATAAGCACCCGATTACAGCTTTTTGTGGCTAGACCCCTGAACTGCAGGTGTGGGAGAGACAATACTTCCTCTATACCAATAAAGAAATGTACATCTGCCATGTCAAAATATATTTTTTCTTCAATCAGATCCTAACACAATGGTGGACGCAACCTCAGGGGTAAAACTCTATGTCTTCTGGATCCTGTCTCTTATTATTCTGCCCATCCTCATACTCCTGGTGCTCTAGTGGACTGTTGCAATTCTCCATTTCCAGGTGCTCCTCATCATGGTAAGTACCCTGGATATTGGTTATCCTCCTTCTTTTGTTTGCCGTCCAGGACCTTCTTCTGGTCTCTGATACTACACTTCTGCTTCCTAGCCCTCCTCCTGAACTTGTCTTCATGATCCTGGTCTTCCTGTTCAGCCTGGTTCTAATAGCCAATATTCTGTAACTTCTGCTCTTCTTAGCCTGGCCTTTTGTATCCTAATTCATCTGACCTTAGTCTTGCTCCAAGTGCCTTTGGTCCTGCTCAAGCTCCTCCAGGATTACATGTCAGTGGACTTGGTCCATTAGTCCTAGTCCTCATGGTCCTTGTTTTCCTGGTCCCCATGGTCCTTCAGGTCCCCATAGGCCTACTGGTCCATCTCCACTCCTAGGGCCATATGTAGGTAATAGAATACCAAATTTTACTGATTCTGTATTTTAAAATCGATAAATAGTATGTAGGTAAAAATTCTGTAAATTTTACCGATTCAGTAATATTCGGTATTACCGATTCGGTATTTACTGATTCAGTAATTCTCATTCATTCCTATGGGCCTGGAGGCCCATAGGAATGAATGGGAAGCCATTCACTATAGCCATTCACTATTACCGATTTGGTAAATACAGAATCAGTAATAGGGGAAACATATTCAAAGGTGGCAGGGTGTCACATTGACCTCCTGTTGCACCCCTGACTCGTGCATGTGTGCACATGTGGCACACATACATGCCCTAAGGGCATGTATGTCTACCACATGGCACTTTTAAAAAAGCACAAAATTGCTTTTTTAAAGATTTTCAATATTTACCACCAACTTGTAGTTGGGGGTGAATAACAAATCCTTAAATCCAAAATGCACTCACTTGAGTGCTCCCTATATAGGATTTAAGGATTCGGTATTTACCAATTCAGTGTTTTAAGGATTCGGTAATTTACTGATTCCTTAAATTACCAAATCGGTAAATTACTGAATCCTTAAATCCAGCCACCTACATTGGAAAAAGCTAAATACCGGTCGGTAACGGCAAATTTACCGATTTTCGGCCATTACCGACCGGTATTAAGCTACCTACATATGGCCCCTAGTTCTTTCTCTCTGGTCTTAGTTCAACAGGTCCTCTTAGCACCCTAAATCCTCCATCTGATCCCCTGATTTACCTCTCGGTCCTCGTCCTTGACTAAGTCCTTTTCCTACTGGCCTTATGCCTAAGCCTTCAAGTACTTCTCCAAGTCATTATCCCTAACTTATCCTTCTGTTCCTCTTCTTCATCACCCTCATAGTCCCCTTTTCTTCCTTTCTCTCCTCCTTCCACATTCTCCTGGTTGTTCTCTTTTTAGTCCTTCTCCTTCTTGCCCTTCTCCGAAACCTTATGGTCCTCTTTCAAGTCCTTATCTTTAACTAGAACGTCTCCTCTACATCATCACCTCACCCTCCAGGTGGTCCTCCTCCTCCTCTTCTTCTTGACATTCCTTCCTCCTCAGCCTCTTAATCAACCTCCTCCTGCTGCTCTACCTTCATCTCACCCATAGCCGCCTCCTCATTCTGCTGGTCTGTCCCCTGGTTCTCCTCCACTTTCCTATGGGACCCTTCCTTGTACTAGTCATCCCTCTCCTGGGCCACCTCCCAAGTCTTCTTCTCTTTCAGTATTTCCCTCTTCCTCCCTTTCTTCTTATTCCTGGTTTCCAACACCCCTTTTTAGTGGAGACTATGCCTAAGCCTCTTGGTCTTCCACTTTTTTCTTAGTCCTCCTCATTCAATTAGTACTCTTCATCCTCTTTGTGTTCTTTGTGGTCCTAGTCCTCAGCGTCTTGGTTTTCTACCACCTGGTCCAGATCATCATCTGGGTGTTAATCCTGAAATGGCGACCAGGATCATCCTGTTCTTCATACACCCAGTCGTGGTCCGCAAAGTCCTCTCAATCCTGGCCCACTCTCTCATCTCATCTCATTATTTTCAGTTATTCTTCAGGTCCTGAATCTTCAGCTCGTTCTCCCATCCCTCTTGATTTTTGTCCGCTCACATTTGCTTCCTTTTGTCCTGGTCCTCTTGGCCTTACTGTTCCTCATCCACCTGGTTGTAGTCCTCCTGGTCATCTTAGTCTTATTATCATGGCTGTCCTTGTCCTGGGTTAACTGGTGCTGGTTTTACTGATCCTGGCCCTCATTCTCTTGGTAGTCCTGATCCTCCAGGCCTTTCTCCTCTTGTTTGTGATCCTTTAACAGGCCCTGGTCATGTAGTACATCCTCTTGGCCTTTTTCCTCCACCTGACACTTCTAAGTCGAATTGCCAGGTCAGGTCCCCTCTGAATGAAAACACAACTAATAGTAGACTGGTTTCATACTATTTGGGCCTCGTTGGTATGATACAGCCTTATCCAATGGCACAGTGAGCATGCAACACATTTCAGGACATACCTGTCAACCTTATGGTATTGCACTGAAGAAAACAAAAAGAATGCTAGGTGGAATGCTTCAAGTAATCTCAGTCACAGGTAAGTACTCAGGGATGCATCACACTTAATCTTTTTTTGGTAATCATGCTACCTCAGACAGGAACCAGTCATATGCATTTGACCTTTCCCATAGGAACAGTCCAGATTGAACTGCTAGTCTTCGTCTTCTCTGAGTGGGTACACAAACAACCCCAGATGGGGTTTATGCTGCATGAGCTTGAGTATATAGCACAGTTAGCATGGGACCCATGTCTGGGAACACCTGTTGCTCTTAGAGAATTACACTAAAGAAATTAAAAAGAAGTGACAGGTGAAATGCCTTGATTTAACCTTGCACACTGGTATTGATAAGGGGCACATTTCAGTCTATCATTTTTTGCTCACCATGCCACCTCAGACATGAATTTGTCTTGGTCCTGCTCTACTAGGAACGGTGCAGCCTGAACTATGGAGTCAGGCCCCTTATGTCCAGGAATACAAACAATCCCAGTGTAGTTTTGACCTATTTGGGTCTTGTTAGTAAATTATAGCTTGAGTCTTATGACACAGTGAGCATGCAATACATTTGTAGACATACCTGTCACACTATCAATGTTACACTGAAGAAAACAAAAAAGTGATGGCTGCAATCCTTGAATTAATCTCAGCCACATATAATTGCTTGGCAATACCTCACTTTTATATTTTGTCCAGGAATTATTTCATTAGAGAAGACTAGAGAAGAAAATAAATCTGCCTTTAAGGCAAGATATACAAACTGAACATTTAATGGCTGGCATAGTTCAGACCACGCATAATTGAAGCAATAGCTTTTGTAAGGTTTTTAGGTCTTGCCTATATACATCTTTAGTTGTTTAGAATTCCTATTGTCACTAAGAATTTAAATGCATTTAGTGGGTGTAAGAGGCTGGCTTAGTGTATGGTGCACACTTATTTAAGTGAAGCATCCTGCATCAATCCAGACCACCCTTATGGTAATTTTAGCGGTCTTAGACAAGCATAGAAAACTCTCTAAATGGTAGCTTTGGTGAGCAACCTTCAGGCTTAGTCCAGAAGGAGTGTGAAGCAGCTTGTTTTACCAGTACTAGTCATATAGTGTAGGATACGTGAGAAAGAACCACACAGTGTAATTATAAAGATATGTCTTTATTACAAACACTCACTAACTCATTGAAATATCTCCTACCCAGAGATATAATCACAAAACACACAATACTTCAATGATAAAACAGGTAAGTAGCACAAATACACAGTGGGCTCCAGGGGGAGACCAAACCATATAATGATAAAGTGGAATGCGAACCACGACTGAAGTCTACACTGGACCCAGAAGATTTAGAAATGACGGGGACCTAAGGAACCACTTGAGGTATGTACCCAGGGACCCCACGAAGGCTGAGTGCAGAATGGAAAAACAACTGCGTGCTCACTACAAGTCAATGGGGGTAGTCGCAGCTGCAGTCTTTAAGAAGATGGATCCTTCCCAGAGTACCCAAAAGAAACCCTGTGGGAGATGGAAGGTTGTAAAGTCACCCCACTTATGGAAACCCCAGGAACCAGGAGACCTACACCTGGCAAGCTGGCTGCATAGGTGTGAAGTGACGTCAGAAACCATGTAGAACACAAGTGAGGACTTCAGTGAAGATGCCACTGGCGAAGAAGGTATACGAGTCCGGTGGAATCCAAGGGTGGATTCTAGACCCAGCAAGCAAAGGGGACAGAGTCTATGCTACACGGAAGTGACCAGGCGGCGCAGAAGACCAATGACCACAGACGAACGAAGATGCAGGAAAGTTGACAGTGCCCTTTTTGCTGCAGCTGGGAGGACCAGGTGATGCTGTGGAAGACCAGTAGCCGTTCACAAACTGTCCCTCGTTAGAAGTCAAAAACCAGGAGTTTGGTGTCAATTAGGAGCACTAGCAAGCGTTGGCAGCAGCAACAGATGAGGAAAGCGAAGAAGGTGCAGTGTAGTGTAGTGCCTATATTCCCAATAGGCTCTGCGCATTGGAATAATATATCCTATAGATTAGGCGTAGGACTGAGGTTGACTAGGTCCCTATCGAATATACTAAACTTAATCGTGAGTGCCAGCTAGCTCAGAGGTCACTAGAAACTTTCTCGAATTCACAAGAAGGGATTAGTTTCTGACAACCGCATAAACATGACAACTTTGTTTCCCAAGAATAAGACATATATCTCTCAGAGTCGCGGAAACAATAGATACATATTTCACTCAGTCAATTGTGCATGCTTCATTTCAACAGAGTTGTAGAGAAATAGAGAGACTGGTGTTTTCAATGAAAAGGTGCATTGAACAGTCTTCTTTCTCATACAAGAGAAGTGAACTGCTACAATAGTTATGCAGACTGCAAAGTATAATGCGTACAGCAAAAATAGTATTATAAAATAATACTGTAAGATCATTGTATGGTTTCTAAGCCGTATAAAAATACATACATAAATACACAGGCTAAAATACTCAACTGGTGCTTCTAGAATACGCCTACCCAACGTACCTAACCTAAGTCTAGTACGAGGGAAGAAGTAAGTATTGTGAAGCATAGGTTTAGTTTTTCATTGCCAAGAATCTACCAAAGGTTTCTCTAGGTTATAATCAGCTCCATACCTTGGTTTAAAATGAAGGAGGTCTGGTATTTCTGTCTCAGGACTCGATTTCCCAACACCACGCAAGGGGAGCTTGGAAACAGTGGAGCTGGATTCTCTTCAGGAGAAGGGCAGCCTCTTGATCAGTGCGTCAGCTGGAGTGTCGGCTTCCTTCGGCACTTGCTGTAGAGAGCTGCGTCGGGCAAGTAGATAGTTGAACTGCTCCGAACCACCGTGTCTTGCTAGAGCAAGTGAAGGTATATTTAACCTTGAAGGTGTTTAGGAATGCCATAGTTTGACGTAAAGTCGGGCACATGAACGTCAGGAAAGAACCCCTAGGGACTAGTTGTTCTTTGTAAAGTAACTGAGTTCTTGGACAAATCAATATTCAAGCAAGGGGAAGTTCCCTAACTGCTTAAGCTGATATTCCAAGAAATCGTTGTGATGTTTGGTACGAGTGGAAGTAGCCATGCCTGTATTTGGGTAGCATGGGCTATGCCTATATAAGGGTAGATGTATATGCCTATATAAGGGCAATGTGAATTGTACCTATATAAGGGCATGAATCGGGAAAATTCACTCGGAGTTCTAAACGCCCCACAACAGCAGTGTTGGGACCAGCAAGGTCTAAGGGACTCACCAAGTGCAGGAGAGTCAGTGCAGGCCTTTAGCAAGCAGGGGAGCCGAGTGAAACGAAATAAGACCCTCAAGAGGACACAGAGGCCGAAGGCACAGAAGTCGCTAGAGGACCTCGAGCAGCTCACCAAGAATGCAGGCCAACAGTGCAGAGGATGCGGTGAGGACAAAGATCTTGGGTGCTGGAGGCTGTAGCTTCTTGGAGCCTGCAGATCTCTGGAGAAGAGACTCAACAAGCCTTGGCAATGGCAAGTCAACTAGAGTTCTGTTCCAGCGGTTCCAACAAGGGATACTGGCCCCAAAATCGGTGAGAAAACAGTTCAGGCCTCGAGGGAGTTGTAGAACCACCACCTGTGTTGCTGGTTCTTGTGAAGTCCAGATGATGTCAGGAGCAGAAGACTGGTCAGCTTGGTTGCGGTGCTTGCAGATACAGAGGAGTGACTCCTTCACTCCAAGGGAGATTCCTTTGGGTGTCTTGGATGCCCACAGGCCTAGAGAAGAACCTGTATGGAGCACAGGCACAGACGACGCAGAAGACTGGCAGGACAACAAGACCAGAAGCAGCAGGAGTCTTCTGGATGCTGTCTCAGTTCCCAAAGTAAAGTCCAGCAAAGTCCAAAGTGGCAAGACGGTTGAAGATGAAGTGGTTTCGGATCAGAATCTTGTCCCACAACAAATCTGAAGTGCAAACCACAGGTAAGCCCTTAAGTACCCTTGGGAAAGGGTTGGGACGATTCAGGGATGCCTCCCAGGAGAGGGACTGGGCAGAGGGGAGGATACTTCTTTGACTTTTGTCCAGTTTCATGCCAGAGCAGGAGCCAAGGGCTCCCTGAACTGGTTCCAACTAGAGTATGCTTTGAAGGGCACCAAATGTGCCCTTCATAGCTGTCTGGTGGCACTGGCCAGCACTCCCTAACCCAGCCCAATACACTAAGTCATGTCTGGGAAGTAGTTACACCTTCCTGTGAGAGGAAACTTGTTGTTCTACCTTCCGCTGCTTGAGCCTGGCTCAGCAGCAGGAGGGCAGAATCGTGTTTGTGGTGGGCAATAGCACTGGCTTGCTGCTAGACCCTGAAAGGTCAGTTCTGGGAATACAGGGGAGCTCCTTAGGGGAGCCATCCAGTACATGGGATCCTGCATCCAACACTGGAATAGGTGTTGGGGTAGGATTCCAAAAAGTTTAATACCAAACATGAGCAGTTTTGGTGCAGCCGATATATAGTTAGACATCTCGTTATTGACTTGATGTCCACTATCTGTCTAAAATGGCTGACCACACTACAAAGCCTGGAGAATCGAGTCCGGGGTTTTCTATAATGTACACATTCTTAAACATTTTCCAGGGCAGCAATTTCATTGTCTACACATTAGTCTGCTGTTCTAACCTGGGTAATCTGGCCTGTTCCCCGGACCATCACTGCGTGTCCTAGATATCTGTAATGAATTCACATTTTGAAGAAGGCAAATATGAAAAATTCACTACCACATATATTCAAAATGTACCATACCATGTTGCAGGCTAAGCTGTTTCATCTGATGCAGTCAGCACAGTTGGAGTGTACAGATGCAAAAAATTGCTGTGCTAAAGCCTCTGTATATGGTGTTCAAAGGGTTTAAATTATGTTACGTTTGGCTTTTCCTAAGTTGTCTGAATTTTCAAAGCCTTCCCGTGGCTGACACATGGAGTCTCTCAGTATTATGGCCATGGCTGTCATAAAGGATTTTCCAACATTAAGAGTGAGGCAGTACAATTCTCAAAAGAGCCCCAGTTTTGGTGTGTCTCCTTTTGGGTAGAATGAAGCCCAGACTCTTTACTTTGTGGTAATTGATATGCTAAGGGTATTATTATTATTTTTATAATTATTATTATTATTATTATTATTGAGGACTAGTTTAGCACATAGCTACCCTCCAGGGTTTCCTAGCACTTTAAGTATAGGTAGATCGATCGCCCATAGTATGTATCTAACTGTCGGACTGTGAAAAGAGATTGATTGCTAGAACACAGGGTGCGAGCAGCATGGTAGGGAGTCATCCGACTTAGCAAGTACGGCGGTCCTAAACATGCACAGATTTTATGCATAAGCAGAATGCTTTGAAGTTAATTTGCTTGTCCACTGGAAGCCAGTGGAGTTGGCGTAGAAGCCCAGATGCTTAGGGATCTTTAGGGAGGTGGAGTAAGAGCCTGGTGGCAGAGTTCTGAACCACCTGCAGGAGTCTTATTATTATGTTGTCTTCTCCAAGTACAAGTTGTTGCCATAGTCGAGTCTGGATAATATAATGCGCTGAATGACTGTTCCTTAAGCAGAAAAGGAAGTATCCACAGGATCATCTTAAGTCCTTTCATGAAAGCAAAACATGTGGAGGCCACTATGCCCGCTTATGGCTTCATAGACAGGGTGGAGTCGAGCCAGAAGCCAAAATTCTTCACTTTATGATGAAGTAGGTGGCAGTCCCAGCATGGCAGGCCAATGTTGAGGCCCTCAAAGCTGAGGATTCTTCCTCAATACCATTGCGTTTGTCTTGTCGCCATTTAGTTTCAAGGAGTTGCTGTTCATTGAGGTACAGACAAGGCTGAGGCAGGAGTTAAAATCCTCTGATTTGACTTCCTGCTCAGACAGCAAGGAGAAGATGATCTGGTGTCATCTACCTATGAAAATCATTTATCCTCAGCTTTCCACCAGGTCTGACATAGATGTTGAAAAGCATAGGGCTCGGAGGCTGCGGGTGGAGGAGGGCCTCGTCCCACTGACCAGAGGGTCCGATGCTCAGCAGCAGAAAACTCTGGGGCAGAAGGTACAAGGCAGAGCTGTGCAGTGAAAGGAGCAGTCCACTGATAGGATCAGTGGATTACACTTTCACCGTGCAGCAGACGCCATTAAGTAGTGTGTGAGGTGCTGGACAACTGAGAGGCGGGAAATCCAGGGAACTGGAAAGTGGCACTGGAGGGAGGGCGAGGGGATCGCAGTGGCAGGGGCAAAATGGCAAAAAAAGGTGCAAAAAAGAAAAGGAAAAAGTGCAAAAAAGTGAAGAGGTGAAAGGATAGAAAAGAATCAAAGAAAAGCAGAAGAGAGAGACAGAGGGCAGCCCAGCAGCAGAGCATAGACGCTCTACCTCTAGACCACCAGGGATGATCTTATCTGATCTTATCAGTGGACTGCTCCCTTCCCTGCACAGCTCCATCTCATGGTTGCTGCCCCTGAGCTCCCTGCTGCTGACCATCTGACTCTCTGGTCAGTGGTTCGAGGCCCTCCTCCATCCGTAGGCTGAAAGTGCCCCACAGCAAGCCTGCCTGTGTCCATCTGCACCTGGACTGCACCCAGCGCCGCAGACCCTGGTCCTCGGACCTGCCACCTTTACGATGTCTGCACCATTCGCTTCCTTGACCCCGGATGCAACACCACCTACTGCCTTGCGACGCCATCCTCCGGTGGATACAAGATCCTCCGCAAGGACTGTACCAACAAACCAGGAGGAGACATTGCCATCGTCCACAAAAACAACCTCCACCTGACCACCAACTCAGATGACACAACGACAAGCATGGAACACCTCCACTTCCAGGTTCAGACCAACCCCAACACAAGCCTCTGTGGCACCCTCATCTACAGACCTCCTGGCCCCCACCCACACTTCACCGATGCCATCATCAATTCAACTTGAACAAGACCTAAGTCCTCATTCTAGGACCAACCCCCACATCTTGGGATGACCTATGGTGGCCCGCTGCTCTAGGAACACCCCCCACACCCACAGACCACACACAAAACCTCAGCTTTATACTGGGCTCCTTACTCACAGAGAACCACCAGATCAATGCCGTTTCATATTTCATGCGTCCACACGCTCCACCTGCTATGCAAGACCTTCAGATGGATCCCCACCAAATCCAGAAAGATGGTCAACCACGCACTCATCAGCAGCAGACTCGACTATGGCAACATACTCTAAGCCAGCATCACCCAGAAACTCCTCAGGAAACTACAGAGCGTTCAAAAAAGCAGCAGCAAGACTGGTCGTCAACATCCCCTGCCACTGCCAATTCGCTGAACACCTGCGAGAACTCCACCGGCTCCCAGTCAAAGAAAGAGTCACTTCAAGCTCCTCACACTCACCTACAAAGCTCTCATGACACAGGACCAGCATATCTGAACCACCACCTCTCATTCCAAGTATCCACCAGACACCTCCGCTCCGTCCAACTGGCCCTGGCCACCGTCCCATGGATCAGCAAGACTAGGACCGGAGGTAGATCATTCCCTTACCTTTTTGCCAAATCCTACAACACCTTGCTTCTCCACCTCAGGCAAGCCTTGTCGCTGACCCAATTCAGGAAGGATCTCAAGACCTGGCTCTTCAACAGAAACTCTGTGGACAGACAGATCAGCAGCCCCCCACCCATCCACTCCATCAGTGCCTTGAGACCTTCACTGGTGAGTAGCCGCCCTGTGCAAACCCTGGTTGATTGATTGATAGGGCTTAGGGTGGATCCCTGAGAAACTCTAGAATTAAGTGGGAGAGGATCAGATGCTGCGTTTCACAAGAAGATCTTAAATGTGTGATCACAAAAGAAGGAGGGAAGCCATGCCAGTGCTGTGCCTTGGAGGCCTGTTAGGTCAGTCTATCAACAAGAGTGTCATAAGACACAGTATCGAAGGCAACGCTGAGGTCTAAAAAATCAGTGCAGAAATACCACCCAAATCCAGAAGTCACTGTAGATGTTCTGTGACTACTAGAAGAGCGGTTTCTGTGCTGTGCCGGCTCAGAAGCCTGACTGGGAGGGATGAAGGGCAGCCTGAGTTTCCACAAATGAGTTGAGCTGGGTATTTATATTTTTTCTAGAATCTTGGAAAAATAGGTAGTAAAGAAATGGGTCTGAAATTGGATCAATTGTCTTGGTCCAAGTGGGGTCTCTTTAGCAAGGGGAGAACCATTGCATGTTTCCAGGTTTTAGATAACTACCCCTTGTGTAGGGAGGAGTTTAAAAGTTGAAACACAGGGTGCATGGATTGAGGGCTTGAGGTGCTCAATGTGATGGGATAGAGGGTCTAGAGGCGATGCTGATTTGATTGACAGAAGTAAGTTCATCAGATGGGGATAGTCCAATGAAAGCAAAGACTGCAGTCATACAGGCACCTCACCTGCCACTGTGGGGATTACATCCCTGGTTGGTGGTAGAATCAGAGTAAGGCTAGGTCTGTTATACCTTAGCTAAGTGTTTTCATTCCTAGTTGTGGCCAAGGTAGACAGGTTGAAATACCTTTATGCACATGTGCACTGCATTAATTGAATATGTGATGAACAATGAACAAATTGACATTGGGCACAATTCTTACCCAGGCTCATCTAGAAATAAAAGGAACGTTCTGGAACAGCAATGACCGTTTTGAAAGAAAAGTTAAATCTCGCAACAGTAATGGCGATCTAGAAAGAAAGGGAACATTCTGTATCAGCAATGGGTAATCGCATTAGATCACAAGATGTTGGTGGGATCTTGAATAACATAAGTACCCTTCCTAGTTCCAGCCACACCCTGCTAGTCAATCTGGTACCTGCAGAGAGAGAGAAATTCACGTTTCAAGTAGCAAGACCCAACCTGTCCAAACTTTCTGGCGTCCTGACCTCCTGAATGTCGACAGTGTCCAGTTTGTGTGACCAATGGAAACTTGATTAAGTGAAAAAAGAGGACAAAATGACAAGTAAGAATGTTCGTGCAAAACACTTGCAAGTCTTAGTCATTGCATGCAACCACTTAGGTGTCTATACCACCTATAGGCGTGAAAAGTACACAAATGTTACTAGCTTGAAGAAAATATTTAAAAACTTCATTGCAAAAGGATACAACAATCCTGGAACATTTGTGTATTAAGTTGGCATAATGTAACAGTACAACAATTTAAGTGAAGCAAGATGAAATAAAGGTAATTATTTCATGTAAGTTATGCACAGGCACCAGCATTCAGGATATATATTTTTGAGTGGACAACCGACTTTGTTCTCCATTGAAGTGAAGTGGCACAAAAACAAGACGGTGCCAAAACACTATGGGCCTCATTAATGAAAAGTGATGCATCACTGCGTGAGAACAGGGATGCGTCACTTTTCAATGCGCCCTCCTTGCGACACCAATGATGTGTCATATTTACAGTATTTGAATCACGATTGATAATTCAAGTTTAACTGAGAAGGATAACTTTATAATCCTTAAAGAAATTAATTCACCAAGAATCAAATAACCATTATGCAAGCACAAAAAGAATACATACATCACAGACACAAACACAAACACAAAGGTGTATAGGAAAATAGAATTTATCTGATAGTAAAATAATTAGTTTCATATACAGATACACATAGTTCGAGTTAATTAAGTCTGCAGGTACATGAACAATGTATTAATGAATAACTCAACAGAACCTAAAACACCTATCCACAAAACTAGTATATATCATAGAATATGGAAAAGGCGGAGGTCGACGTTTCGGTCTCCTAAAGAATGATTTGCGAGACCATCTTCAGGACTGATGTCAATTGGGAACTGTATAATAACCAATGTAATCTGAATCAACGAAGGGCCACACCGATAGATTTTCAATTTCAGTGGTATAAGGATTATTAAGTTATCCTTCTCAGTTAAACTTGAATTATCAATCGTGATTCAAAAAAATTCCCTTGAAGGCACCTTTAACCTTTCACATAATCACCCAAGCCCTCAAGGGTATTTTGGGTTGCTCACTGTTGTATATTCTATATTTACAGTATGACGCATCATTGCGCAAGGAGTTACAGATACGTCAGTATTTCTGACGTATCTGTATGGCGCAAAAGTGACGCATTGCTGGAGTGTGTCATAAAAGTGACGCAACTCCAGCAATGTGTCCTTTCAAATGGGGCAAGCCCCATGTGAAAGGGCCTGCGTCAGTCTTACGCCTGCTGTGAGGCAGGCTTAAAAAATTTACGCATTTAGGTCCTAGAAGTGGTGCAGTGAAATCTTATGGATTTCACTGCATCACTTCTATTACCTTTTATTGCATCAGAACGCCCCCTGCATACATTATACCTGGCACAGGTATAATGTGGCACAGGGGTTTACAAAGTGACGCATCTACCTAGATGGGTCAGTTTGTAAATTTGGTGCAACAAGGCACATTTTTTACGCTGCTGGTACGTCAAAAAAAGTGACGCACGGCGCCGTAAAAGTGACGCGCGGCCTCATAAGTGAGGCCCTATAGTTGGTAACTATGCAATCGTAGTGGGACAATAGTGAACTAAATGTTAGCCAGCGAAATATTCGTGGAGTAAATTGCATTTTCTTTTATACTGGAGAACGAGCTTGAGCCCAGGCGTTAGGCAATCTGTCCACTAGTCATCCTAACGAGAAGAAGGACCACATTACTAGTTGTGAAAACAACTGTGAAACAGTCTCTCAATTTCCCAATCGCATTTTCCCTTCTGCGTCAGCTCTGTAAGAAAGACAAAAACATTTCAAAGGCGGCCAAGTAAATATCGCCAGTGACAAAATTAATATTTGTTCTGATCTGTCACTCAGGGTAGCTTCACACTTCTAAAAGGCTCAGTCACATACTGCAATAGCTTTGGCGAGTACCCATGTCATTGGATGTTTAGAATATAGATACAATTAAAAGTGATTCACAATGAGAATGAATAAATTATTCAAGATAGATTGACCTCCTACTGAAACAAGCATTTACAATGCAACGGTTTCGTCTTTGGAAAAGTTAGAGCTATTGGCATTGTAAAGGACAACATTTTTATTTATGTGTTGGCTTTGAAAACATAAATAAATGGCATTGTCATTTACAAAGCCAATAGCCTAATCTCTTACAAATGCGACACCTATTGCATTTGCACCCACACACAAAACCGGGTCACAAGCAGGCAACAGAGGCACACACAAAACCGGGTCACAAGCAGGCAACAGAGGCACACACAAAACCGGGTTGCAAGCAGGCAACAGAGTCACACACAAAACCGGGTCACAAGCAGGCAACAGAGGCACACACAAAAACAGTTAAAAGCAAATCAACAAATGCTTTTCCAACTGTCAAAATATACAAAAGTGTTAAACATTTCAGGCCCATGTGGCATCTTTTTCAAACCTTAATATCTCATTAACTACTGAACAGATTTATAACAAAACTTAAAAAAAAGCACACGTTGTGTCTAAAGATCTATATTCATGCGAACTTTGGCATGAAGGCATTCACTGGTTGTTGATATTGTTGTAAACAAAATGTCCTATGGGAGTTAAAATAGGAAGTCACGGGTTTGCCCAGTCCCTCGGCTCTTAACTTTGAACCCCTGCGGGAATTCATAGAAATGTGCTCATTAGTTAAAGTAACAATAAATGGCATACTACACTAGTGTTATTCTGTGTCTGCATCCACACTGTTTTATGCCAAGCAAGATGAAATAAATGTGGCGCGATAACACAATATTTAATCCACATTTACTAAATAGAACTGCATCGACATATTACTACAGTGAAGATGTCAAATCATGAACACAGAACAGCACAACCGCATGAGACACCACTTCATACCGTGTCACATAATATGCGATGTATTACTATTGTTGACGAGTGGGATGCAATGTCAGCCGCTCCAGGCTTTCGCACTCCCACACAACAAAGTTAATTAATGTGAATACACATTATTTTACACTCAGTGCATCTATATATATTCCACAAATGCATGCATCTAGACACACAAAACAGACAAAAGTCTAACATGCAGCACCCGTGATATTTGCTCCAGACCCTGTGATAGCTGGGGGTGCACAGAACTCACCAGCTCTTGCCGGAGCTGAGGTACTGGGTTTTTAAGAACCGGCACAGAACCGGTAACCCAGCGGGGCCAGGGAATCAACACCCAGAGACCTCGGGTTCTTCCTGATCCAGACCTACAGAAACTCACAGTCTTCTAGGTGAAGTCAAAGATTAGTTTATTGGCTGCAACCAAGGTAACAAGTGTCCTAGAAGTACAATACGGGTATATTCTCAGGAGACTGCACACTTTTACAAAGTCAGGCTTCTCTTCTTATACACAATTTTGGGCTCCAGGCAAAACATTCTTGGTTGTAAAGTAAATCGTTAACATACTTTTAGTACAAAGAGAAAGCAGAGTCATGATGACATGTCCATATTTCACTTCGTGCTGCCTACAACAAATCATTTGGCAAGGCCCAACATTTCATCAGATATCACTGGACCCCTAATAAAAACGGGCACCTCCCCACCATAAAGTAAGTGAAGCAAAAGAGTGGAGATAGATGTGAGCGAGATATGGCAGGTGTGCGCGCTGAAATGGTTTTATGGTTTGTTGAGCCTAGATGCTATCTTGCTCGGCCACTGGGAGGGGAACTGACCTAACGAGTTCGGCCTGGGGCAATGGTTCCAACTTGTACAGGTCATGGAAAAGTCGATTAAGGAGTATGTGTCCTTGTGGACTTGAATTCAACTGGATTAAGGTCTATGTAAAGGGCAACATAGAAATGGAAGCCAAGGGCTCAGAATGTAAATGACGATTTCGAGGTGAAATCGTCACTCGAATATGCTGAAAATATAAGTACATGATGTACTCGTCATTCTCGGTCTTTTGATACCAAATTCGTCATGTTTCGACGAAGTTTTAATTCTCGAGTTCATAATAATTATACGAATCCAGATTTTCAGAACCTCAATCCCTCCTTTTGCCCTTATATAGGCAATTAATCTATCCTCATGTTAGTCTGAGTCCAGATCTATATTCCTAAAGTCATTGAGATGTTGCTGTAACATCATTCTAGTACTTAGTTCATTTCTTGACACAGGCTTCCTTACACATGATGTAACACAGAGGCCACATATTGCAGGAGCACACTGTATGCACAGACAGAACAGGAAAAGAATGGCTAAGACCATCCCAATGACCATCAGAATTTTCCATCCCCAGGCAGATATCAGTTCCCAGAACCATCCCATTAACGACCAATCTCCTTTATCCACATGAATAGATTCGGAAATCTTATGTAGTTTGGAGATGGCCCTGTACACGGTTGGAGCATTATCTGGGATGAAAATGCAACAACTAGATTGGATAAATTTGCATACCCCACCTCGGTCTGCAAGTATAACATCCAAAGCGACCCGGTTCTGAAGGGTCATAAGTCGATCCGACTGGAGCTCAGCAGTAAAGTTACTAAGGGCACCAGCAGTTTCAGTCACGGTGGACTCAACTACCCTTGTTAATGGCCTTATGTTTCTGCTGTTAGCCATGGATCCCCAGAACGGCAGAAAACCCTTTGCAAAGTCCCCAAATTCTTGACCTGCAGTGTCTTCTTTACTCAAAACACCTCTAACTACCCTTGTCCGGTGGTAATCCGCAGCTGCTGTGTAGGTGGGAGGCAACAGGAATGAATCAAAACATGAGCCCGAGAAGTCAGGGGGCAACCATGTGTAGGCTCTATCATGGCAGATGAAATAAGTACCCTTAGCAGCTAAAAACGCAGGGGAAGTCTGAGATCCAAAAACATATGTTTCTGTACAGATACTCTACCCTAGCTGAGCTCTGGGATTCTTGCCAACACCTTGCAGACACAGGTGACCTTGATGGGGTACGATCCAGATAGGGGAGGATCTTTTGGCTTGCTGTTTCTCACTTAAAGTAGTGCCATATCCGGTCACGTTCCAACCTACATATGCAAGTATCTCATCATCCGGAGTATCTTCATAGGAAGTTACTTCCTTGATCATGTCAACTATACCTTTGACTAGGGCGCTAGTCTTGAGGTTGTCTTTTACAGAACGTTGGGGTTGGACTTCTCGTGCATATATGAACATTGTCCTATATGCCCATACTGAACCATTGTGACTAAATGGCAGGACCAAATAGGGGATACCTCTATCCGTTGTGTGAGGCATGAGACCGCACACCCAACAGTTAGTTGTGTTCATTACAAGCTGGTGTTGGTGTAATAACTGAACAAAGGAGTTATTAACGAACTCTAATCTCCTATTTGATTCGTGGTCAGGCAGAGGGTGGAAAGAATGAGAGGAAATAGTATGAGGAGGTATGGGTGGTGCAGTGGGCGCAAATGTTACATGGAAAGAGAATAAAACATAACTTATCAAAAAGATCATTACGCTGGACAGCATAAAAATACACAATATTATAAAACTTTTCTTTGTCATCGTATAACACAGTCTCTGCTTAAAGTTCATTTGTTTGGCAGGTCTCTCCACATCAGGAAACTCCATCCTCTCTAAAGTGCTGCCCACGGTGGGAGGTTGCCTCTGCTAAAGGATGCTTCCGTCAGTCTAGGGCAACTCCCTTGGACTGACCAGAACTACCGACCTAACGTCGTCAGCTGCACCCAAAAGACTTTAATCAACCGCGGCCCTAGCAGCGGAACCCGGATGGCGGTTCGAAAAACAAAAATAAGCAAGTTTCCTAAATGGGAGAGCTGCACTTTCAAAAAGGGTATTTGGGAGGAAAAAAGGATATTTTATTTGTCCATAGGTCTTGGTCTCAAATCATAAAAAGGAATCACTTTTGTTAGTTCGTTTTTCTAGGTCGCAAATTGTAGCGTCTTTTCCCTGGTACTGTCTGGTCCTGAAACAGCAGTTCAGGCTCCAAAAAGTTCAATTGTTCTGATGGTGGCACAGTTTCTTGAAAAATGTTCTCGCTTTCACATTCAGGGTTAGTTTCTTTTACACGGTCATCGCTGATAGGTATGACATGTGGCACAGTTGTAAGCTCTGAGTCAGTGACACCCTTCTGGACCCACTGGTCATGTGGCGGAGGTGAAGGGATTCTTTTGCAGTGGACCCCGTGGATCCAGTTGGCCTTCCCCTCCACTCGAACGGCTGACCTCGTGGAAAGGAGGACGAGATTTGGCCCGGTCCACCTGGGCTGGTCGTTCTTTGTTCTCTGAAAGTTTTTCACGAGAATCCAGGATCCAGGGACAATGGAGTGACCTGGAGTCTCAGAGACCGGAGGCAGGGTGTTGTGGACCTGTTGATGCAAAACACGCAATTTAGCCGTCAATTCATACAAGTAATCAAGCAAAATAGGGTGTTCTAGCTCGCTGAACTTCGTGGGTCTAGGCACTCCCCATATGTTGGCTGGCCGGCCAAAGACAATTTCGTAAGGGCTGAGTTTCACTCGCGAATGCACAGTCATTCTGGTGGATAGGAGTGCTAAGGGTAGAGCGTCAGGCCATTTAAGACCTGTGCTCGCTTGGATTTTGGCCAATTTAAGTTTTAAAGTGCCATTGTAACATTCTACTAATCCAGCTGATTGGGGGTGATTTGCAGCGTGGAACTTCTGCCTAATGCCTAGCCCTTCACACACTCTTTTCATCACACGACCCACAAATTCACTTCCGTTGTCAGACCAGACCATTCTAGGCATTCCAAACCTGGGGAAGTACTCTTTTACAAGGGCTTTTGCTGTGGACAAGGCAGTATTGTCTTTTAGGGGATAGGCTTCTACCCATCTTGAGAAGGCACAAACAACAACGAGCACATATTTTAAGTTGTTGCACCTCTCCATGTGTATGAAATCTAGCTGCAAAACCTCGAACGGATACGTAGGAGGTGCAAAATGACCAGCTGGAGTTGGGGTTCCCCTACCAGGATTGTGCTTCAGACATACCATGCAATTCTTGACAACATTCTCTGCACACTTGGGAATCCCCAAATTCTTCCATACTGGGGCCAACAACTCGCAAATCCCTTTCACGCTGATATGAGCCATTCCATGAGCCATTGTAACCACTGCAAGCACATATGCATCGGGTAACAACCATCTCTGATGCTCTGTCAATTCAACCCAACAACCATGTGCATCCATTCTTCCTGTACTTTCTTTCCACGTGCTTAACTCTTTCTCTGTGGCCTCAGCTTGGATGGACTTCACACTCTCTATCGTGTCCTCACATATTCCAACATCGCCAGTCCATCTTTCAGGGCCTGCAACATACATTCGGCTCATCACATTCTTTGCCGTTTCTTTAGCGGTCTCATCAGCAAATGCATTTCCACGACCAACATCATCAGTCACCTTCTTGTGAGCACTACATTTCACAATCGCCATCTGCAGAGGCAAGGTCAGTGATTCAAGAAGCTCATTCACCAACTGACCATGCTGAATCTTAGCTCCATGCGAGGTCAGAAATCCACGTTCTCTCCACAATCGTCCAAAGCTGTGAGCCACTCCAAACGCATACTGACTATCAGTGTAGATAGTCACTCTCATTCCTTTAGACAATACACATGCTCTCGTTAGTGCAACTAATTCTGCGGCTTGAGCTGAACCATGTGGTATTCGTGCAGTTTCAACGACTGTGTGCAAAGTTGTGACAGCATATGCTGCAGTCACGTTACCATTTTGGAGCTTAAAGCATGAACCATCCACCCATAATGTACCATCACATTCAGCAAGAGGAGTGTCAAATAAATCCACTCTCCCTTTTGTCTCTTCCTCTGTTGTGAGGAAACAATCGTGCTGTTCTAAAGCGTCTGATTCCTCTGCATTTGGTAACAACGTGGCTAGATTTAAGGTACTGCACCTTTTTATATGCACATGGCTCGCTAGCAGCGTCAATTCGTAACTGGACAGTTGAGCACTAGTTAAGTGCTGTGTCTTGGTCCTATTTAACAAAGTGTCTACTGCATGCGGGACCATCACGATTAGTGTATTATTCATTACTAGACCAGCAGACTGTCGAATAGAAACAGCTGCTGCTGCTGTGGCCCTTAAACAAATTGGCAATGCTTGTGCTACCGGGTCCAAAGTTGACGAAAAATAGGCGCATGGCCGCTGTCTACCTCCGAATGACTGAGTCAACACAGACAATGCACAGCCTTCCTTCTCGTGGACATACAATGTGAAAGGCTTACTGTAGTTGGGGGTACCTAACACAGGAGCCGAACATAATGCTGTGCGTAATTCGAGAAAACTTTTCTGACACTCTTCAGACCAAGGAATGGGATTGGGTGTATTTTTACACGTTAATGCCACCAAGGGTTTGGCCAATAACGAAAAATTTGGAATCCACTGTCTACAGTACGATGTAATGCCCAAGAAAGCACGCACTTCTCTCTGTGTTCTTGGCACATTCAATTTCGCTATTGCCTGAATTCTTTCTGGGGTCAGTTTCCTTCCCTCCTTCGATAAGAGGTGACCTAAGTAGGTCACTTCTTGTCGGCAATATTGAAGCTTGGAAAGTGACACCTTGTGATGCAGATCACACAGATGACGCAATAATGTCAATGTGGCCTTTTTACAAATTTCCTCAGTATCTGCAGCAACGAGCAGATCATCCACATACTGTACAAGAGTAGCACCTTTAGGCAAAACAATCGTGTCAAGCTGTGCTTTCAAAGCTTGACTGTATAGTGAGGGGCTTTCACAGTAGCCTTGAGGAGCGCGTTTAAAGCGGAAGCTTCGACCTCCTAAACTGAAGGAAAAGATATCCCTGCTCTCCTCAGCGATTGGGATGCTGAAGAAAGCATTCTTTAGGTCAATCACCGAAAACCACGAAGCAGAAGCTGGAATCATAGTCAATAATGTGGTAATGTCGGGGACAACTGGGAATTGTGGCACAACTATCTTATTTACTTCTCGAAGATCAATCACGAATCTGTACACAGGTGGCTGAGAAGGGTCAGTTCGTTTTAAAACAGGCAGAACAGGACTATTGCAAACATTGCCTCGTGTTTCCTCAATCACATCCTTTTCAATCAATTCGTAAACAATCGCTAGCAAAGCTTTTTCACCCTCATTAGATATTTTGTATTGGGGAATTCGTGGCATTTTGACATTGGCCTTCAATGTTACAACATATGGTGGAATTTCTAGAAGACCTACATCATTAGGACCAGTGGCCCAAAGAATATCTGGGAGAAGTGACAATTCTGCTGGAAGTGCATATCTCGACAAATACATGGGAGAAACCACTTTCTTACCTAAAGTAAGTTGTACTCCTGAAGGAGAACAGTACAAAGTTGCATACAATCTTTTTAACAAATCCAATCCTAGCAAATTTTCACCACAACCTGTTGTCAGAATAAGGGGTGCTTCGAATTCACAAGGACCAACAGAAAGAGATAAAGGGTCAGAAATCGGATTTCTAACTGGGGCGCCAGAAAAACCTACAGAAACGTTCATTTCGCCAGAAAAAGGTGCGCCAGGGAGTTTGGAGTGCATTATAGAACTCTTTGTAGCACCAGTATCCAACAGAAAAGGTTCTGACACACCTGATGTAATCACCTCAACGTAAGGTCCACTCTGATCTACTGGAACTGAAACAACTCCCTCTCTTTGTCTATGGCTGTCCTAGCAATCATTATTCTCCCACTGCTCATTTTCTGTATAATAATCATCAACGTAGTATTGAGCTGTCCTGTCAGATACGTTATTTTGCTGATCAAACCTGTTCATAGAGTTTTGTGGTGGAAGGGGACGTGTGTCCTGAGGGGCGTTTCCACGCCCTCTACCTCTAGGTGCTTGCTGACTCCCACGACCTCTAACACCAGAAACTCCATTTGCACGTTGTAATAGAATAGGACAATTATACTTGTAATGACCCTCTTGTTTGCAATATAAACACTGGTTGGGGCCTACAGGTACACGGGGTTGAGTATACTCGACTCTTTGCGAGTTTCTCTGATACTGTTGAGGCTGCTGAAAAGTATTTTGGTCGTGATTTTGACCATTATTATTTTGATTACCACCACCACGTGGCGGATAGGCTTGTTGTAGCAAAACCTTCGTTTTTAGTTCTCTAGTTTTCTTTTCTACTCTATCTTTCTCATCTTTGTCTCTATTCTTGTAATATTGTGCGGTAGCCAATATCTGGGCTGAAGATGAGACTGCCCAAGAACTTTCTGAATCTTTTAATTTTTTACACAATTCTGGAAGCAGATTGTGCACGAATTTATCGACAAATAATCTCTGACCACCTTCTGTGGTCATATCTTGACCGCTGTGGTCAACAAATGTTTCTTCAAATCTGGTGAAGAAGTCTGAGACTGTTTCTTCTTTCTTCTGCTTGCATGCAGACAACTTATCCCAATTTACGCGTATTGCAGGCATTATCGTTTTCATGTAATCTACTATTTTACCAGGGAGTTCTGCTATCAAAGGCTCAGGCTTGGCACCACCAACTTGTCGGGCATCTGCAGCAGTAATATTAGCCCATGTGTCACCTAATTCCTGGTCATGATCTATATGACGAATTTTACCCCATAAAGGCTGTGGAACAACATTTCCAAATTACATATCGATGTCGGCTAAATTCATTATACATGACCCAGCAGTTTGCGACAACTCTTTATAGTACCCTGCAGGATTTTTACGCGGATCGGGTAATGTTTGTTTGAGTGCTAAAACTTCAGCTCGCTTAAATGAGACATGTACCCATACACGCTGAAAGTGTGGCAGAATAGGTGGGACAGAAGTCGTGTCACCCCCTCTCCATTGTGGGGGAACTTCTCTCATAGGGTATTGTCGCGCCTTTTTCCTACTGGATGTATTAGATTCAGATGGTGACCCAGAACTGCTTCCCTTACTCCGATATGATAACAACATTTCAACTGCTTTCTCCACATCTGGACCTACAATCATACCCTCCCCGAACTTAAATCGTACACGACACATCTCTCGTGGGATGCATTCCTGATCATTGTCTTCTAAATCCTCGCAAAGGAAAACACACATCTGTTCGAAAACATATCTCTGTGTCGCTGCTTCCCATTGATGGAAGACTTCCATGACAGACTGTACATCGTATCTTACAGTGTCCATGACCCATTTCCGTGCTAAACTATTCAGTGAATCTCTCTCTTGATAATCAGGTAGTTGACTTCGCAACTGTCTTCTTCCCATGTTAGGGGTCGTAGTAGGCGACCCGAATAGAGGTAAAAGAAGGTTAGTAACAGTGCTGGCCATTTTCTGCCGAATGGAAGGTGAAACTGAAGGACAAACAGATGGAAAAACGGGGTGAGATAAGGCAGGGGTAGAGATAGCAGAAGAGGTATCAGGGGAAATAGAGGGGGCACTAGGCAAAATCGTAGAGGGAGCATTAGGAGACGTAAAAAGTACAGTAGGCAAAATCGTAGAAAACAAAAGTGAAACAGAAGTGGTCGGTGGGCCTGGAGGAGGCTGCACCGAAGAAGTAGGAGCCAGCTGAATAACAGCTGGTGGGTGCTGTGGAGGAGCAGGAGGCGTAGTTTGCGCAACTAAAGGTTGCGGGGGTGCTGTGGCATTTTGCACATAGGGGGGTGGTGAATTTAGCAAATGCGACATTAATGGGTCTTTTTCACGCTCTTTTGCTGCCTCTTGCTGAAGAGACGGCACAACTGGATAACACTTATCTATTGCCATTTTACGTTGCCTGTGCAACTGCTCATTCATCTGCTCTTCTTCATTATCTTTAAACTGCACAGCAGCTTGCATTACTGAAAGTCCCCCTTCTCTCTTATTTTTCTTAGCTAATTTAATTTCTTTTTGTTTGGCTTCTTTACGCCATAAGCGGAAAGAGTCAAACATCGCCGGCCGGGCTTTCTTTTTAAAGAGTTTTACTTCAAGGTTGTCTAAGATTTCGGAATCAAAGCTACCATATTGGGGCCATTTTAGAACACCATCTTTCCTAGTGTATTTAATCCATACTTCGTTGTAGGTGATGGGGCCTACCCCATGTTTTACATAAAGCTCATAAGTCGGAGTTCCAACTGGAGGGACCGGACATGAGTCCTCCAATCGGGAGTCCCTATTATTACTACCAAGACAAAACAAATTCCCAAGTCTAAGACTAGGCATCTTCGCTCTCTAGTCTAGTTCCAAACTTCAAAGGATTATCGATTACGATATTTCTCGTGAATACACGAGTCCTTCGGTTTTGGTGCTTGCAAGTACCAACACAAAACTTTGTATCCCAAAGATACCCAAAACTAAGTCCAACTAAAGACTGGGTGACGCTCCACTTATACTTAACTGAAATATCGATGACGTCACCAGAAGATTCGTCTTAGTGTTTCGCTCTACCAAACTTCAAGGGTCCAAATCAGGGCGATAGCCAGGGCAGCAGTCCTTGTAGCCGTCGGGAAGCGGGGAACCTCGCAGCAAAGACCTTCGGACCACGTCGACATGCAGGGGTCGATGAGGTGGTTGGCCGTCCTCCGGAATTTCCACACGAAGCTCCTCACGATCTTCAGGCTGACTGGTACCACTGGAATCGCCCCACGTTGGGCGCCAACTGAGGTACTGGGCTTTTAAGAACCGGCACAGAACCGGTAACCCAGCGGTGCCAGGGAATCAACACCCAGAGACCTCGGGTTCTTCCTGATCCAGACCTACAGAAACTCAGAGTCTTCTAGGTGAAGTCAAAGATTAGTTTATTGGCTGCAACCAAGGTAACAAGTGTCCTAGAAGTACAATACGGGTATATTCTCAGGAGACTGCACACTTTTACAAAGTCAGGCTTCTCTTCTTATACACAATTTTGGGCTCCAGGCAAAACATTCTTGGTTGTAAAGTAAATCGTTACCATACTTTTAGTACAAAGAGAAAGCAGAGTCATGATGACATGTCCATATTTCACTTCGTGCTGCCTACAACAAATCATTTGGCAAGGCCCAACATTTCATCAGATATCACTGGACCCCTAATAAAAACGGGCACCTCCCCACCATAAAGTAAGTGAAGCAAAAGAGTGGAGATAGATGTGAGCGAGATATGGCAGGTGTGCGCGCTGAAATGGTTTTATGGTTTGTTGAGCCTAGATGCTATCTTGCTCTCCAGCGCCTGGCCCAGGGTGGCGAAGCCCTGGGTGTTCGTCAGTGGCACGTCCTCCGCCTGTGTGGGGGCTTGGCGGGGGCGCGGTGGGGTCGAGCGAGCATGGAGGAGGTTGTTTACTAATGCGAGCTAGACCAGCCTACGCTGAGTGCGCAGGAAGGTCACCGGAACGAGCCAGCGTGTGCAAGGGACAGTGCGTCGGTATGAATGGGCAGTGAATGTTTTACTGAAGCGTGTATGGCATAAACAGAGGTTCTACACATGCGAAGAAGCAAGAAAATGTAAACGAGGTTGCATGCAATAAAACGTGTGCACTGCAAGTATGCGGGGACGGTGAAAAAAACAAGCATTACGGGCAGAGCTCACTCTCCTGCGGGATACAGAGCAGGGGCTGAAATCACTGCTGTTTGCTGTTATACATTTTTTAAGAGCAGTATTAAGATCAAGAAACTCGAGACATGATTAATGGATATATGGACTTTTGCGATTTTGCACAAATTATACATTGTTTTCAATGAATGTATTACTGTTTTTATCTTTGTATCTTTTATGGCTGTGATTACTGCCGAATAAAGAGAATTAATATTATTAGGGGCAGTCATTCCAAAGTGTAGCTGCGCAGTAGTCAAAATATTCCTCAGCACAGAAGTGGGAGTTGCTGTGAAGGATGACAAGAGAAGTGTCTTCCTGAGAGGAAGTTTTTAATATTTGTTTATGAGCAAGACCCATACCCAATGTACATTTATCAACTAGGGTAATAGTTTAAAAATGGCCACATTCTAAGATTAAATAAAATGGGGATCGAAAAATTCAAGAAAATCTCTTAGTAACAAAATGTCTGCAACAAATCTTTGGCACTCATTCTCACTTTTCTGCATATTTGACATTAACTTCCATCTAGTCGTCTGTCAGTGAAAGTTGCATCTCCACAACTTGGAAAATCAGTTCTGAATCACCATCCAGGAAATGGATTTTGCAGCAGTCAAACACTCAAGTATATTTTTGAGTGATTTTTCTACCATCATTTCAAAGCGATTATGCCTGTATGCACCGTCGCATAATTAATATGTCATTTGGGTAAAATTCCTATCCTGGGAGCATAGGAACAATACAAACCAAAAGAAAAGAGTAGCTGTTGTTCACATAAAGTGTGATTTCATGTTTTTTTTTCAGGTGAATCACAACAATGGATGGTAGAAGCATTTGTGCTGAAAATAGCACATACTGCTAGACCACCATCTTGCATAGTAATGCCTACTTTTGCGTGATTTTTGGGGGGTCTTTGGCATAATTTCTGCAAAGGAAGTTACACAAATGTCAGGTAGACCTAAATTGCCCATGTCAATGTGGTGGCGTGCATAGTTGTTGAATGAAATACACAAGAATGCAGCAGCCATTTCTTGTCCCTCCACATCCTGCCCATGGTATTGTGGACCCGAGTAGAATCATTGTTTACTGATTCCTTTTTAGGAGGAATTTAAAAACCTTCCTATCTCCACACTGATTATCTTAACCTTCTTGTCTCCCAAGTAGCCCACCGGTGTTCTTACACTGATGGCATCGAAAGAGCGCCCTGCTGTAGCCAGTGGGCCGTCCAGAGAGGTTTTCAGAATCCTGTCATGTGCAGCCAGTGTAAAACCTTCAGAAAAGAGAGACAAGATGAAAGTTAGCTTCTGAACTTGACCAAAGTTCCGGGGGAAGTCGATGCACCTCTCCGCACCCGGGGCGGTTAGAAAAGTGTCGACTCACAGAGGCACAGGAGTGTAAACTAACTCTGCCCTATTTCAGAGGTGGGAGCCACCCCACAGAACGGGGCCTGGGTATGTGACCTTCTAGGTGCCACCGTTTAGAAGTCCCTTGTTCCAGCGACAACTCCAGACAACGCCAAGGCAGCAGCGTCTGCATCTGGGGCCTTCTGGTTCAGCACGCTCAAGGCACACCAACTACCCCAGAAAAGATATGTCAGCCAGCACCGTTTGACATTAGTGCAGCAAGCACTTCGTACGCGGACGATCGTCTTTAAAACTGAATGATGCCAAATATGTATTTGCTGGAGTGTTTTACTGCACAAATCATTCCTTTGAAACTGAGACAAGGGTAGACTCTACATTAAGTTTTTTCATTCATTTAAAAAAGTGACCGAACAACAAATATTGGGTAATGGTGCATACAGACAGAGGTGATAATCTTTTAAACAGGACACACGATGTCGTATTTACAATCAGGCTGCATAACGGAGCCCTGTATTCTTCCGTAATAAGAAGGGTTTACGTTCTTCCTTGAAGTAATCAATAGGATAAAATATGCTCAAATTGAACGTAAACTATGTTTCTGAAGCATCCTTGTTTGCCAGGATTTACAGTCAACGAGTGTCTCGCTCGGCCTCCATCACTCGAGGTGTTATAGCTTCATTTAGGAAGGTTCAGCTTTGGGCCTGCCTGGTACCAAGGGGAGGTTGGTGTCTTTCTGTTGAATTGCCATGGTCGGTTACGGTCACGGCCACTGGCGTTTGCAGCAGGTGTTGCATAAATACCAAAATAATACTTGCACAAAAAATGCCGCCTATACCACATTGTTTGCGGTTTCTTACTACATAATTCAGCCAATCCTGCCCCATAATGTGGTGTTCCAGCGCGGCATACTTTCAGTTTGGGTGCGTGGGTGTGTGGTGTGGAAAGGTGCTTTCGCTCCATGGGGCACTGTGCGATAGTGATAAGATTTGATTCCAAGCACCGGTTTGCCTTACGAGTGTAAGTTTATATTAAGGCACACAACACCCCTCGATTCTGTGTCCAAATTACAAAAAGATGATTCACTCTGGTGGCACACATTCTTGGCTGTGAGTACTACAGGAGTAAGTCCCACCTGCTCCTAGCAAACTCTTTGCAAAGTGGGCGACATTTAGACTGGAGATCTGTGATGGAAGGTGTGTTTCAACCTCATAGCAGAGCAGTGGCCACCGCAGCAGCAGCAGGGCTGCAGAAATATAGGACCTGGTTCACAAGGGGCCTCGCACTTGTGGGGGAGGCCCCGCAAAGGGGGGGTCTCCGTAGTAAGAGTTCTCATTGCAGAGATTCGCCCGAATGCGAGCCCCTGTGTAATCAGCCTCATACATTTAAAATGTTGAAAAGCCTTTAAAAAACGTATCAATTTTGCAATTTTATAAACAACACAGAGATTTGTCAGCAATCAAAAATGAATCCATAAAACATTTCGGTGTAAAAAATGACTAGACGTTTTTCCTGCTAAAAGTACGTTTTGGTTGAGATTTTTTTTTCTTCAATACAAAAAAACATTTCTAGACGTTTTTCTCACAGAGCATGCAAACTTACGTTTTAGAAAAAAAAGTAATGAAAAATGCAGCATGGCACAGGCCACCTGCGAATTCTAAAGATTGGATTTCACTGTCGAATTAATGACCAAGCAGAAGTTGAATTTATAGAAATTCTCACATAAGAAATGTGGCTGTTTCGCTAGCGTGTGTTGAGTAGGTTGGTGCTGTTTATAAACACTTGCAGCCTATTTTCTGGTGCGTTCTAAAGGCCTTTGCATACTTTGGTGAAACTCTTAGTGCTCGATCAGGTGAGCGGCCTCAGATTCATCAGCTAATTCAACAGGTACCCGAGAGAGAAACGGTTTCGCTCAGGGTCAATAGTGCGGTCCAGTGCAGAAGCCGGGAATACTACTCCAGTCTCCTGGTTCCACGGTCGGCACTTTAGCCAGAAGACGACACTATTCGGTGTGTTAAAACAGTTTCTTGGATTGGGGAAAACTGTTGCAATTCTTTACAAAGTGCCAGCAGCAAAATTAAATCCAAAACATTTTGTAAAACTTTAAGAATTGTAGGGCTGATTTACAAGGCCCTTGCGCCACTTTTGCGTCGTTTTTTAACATGTTAAAAATGACGCAAAACTGGCGCACGGGGCTTGTAAATCTGCCCCTGTGTATTTTGTTATCACTTAAAACAATCACAAAATCCTATAGGTCAACAAGAGCACTCTACGGTCGGAAATGCGCCGTGAAACTGAGTGGATGCACTTTAAGGCAGTTCATAGTGTATTTGATCAGGATAAATTGTCAAACGGAAAAACAGATATTCGAATAATGCCGACAGTGTATGAACTAGGCCCAACAACCGAGCGAGACCGTCCGGGTACTTCTAGGAAACTCGGTTTGATCGCCGCTGTTCTCGGCAGATCCTACAGAAGACTTGGGACGCGAGAGGAGCGCCCTCTGCCGGCACGTCACCAGTCTCGTCTCGTCTTTGTGACATTGGTGTTGGAAGTTTCCGTCTGACGAGTGTCGCTCGGTCTTTCATCCGTGCGACTAGTGGAACATTAGGGGCTAATCGAGGTAAAGCTACAGGGGCGCAAACAAACAACAGGGGAAATGCATGCTGCTTCTTATTCGAAAACGGAAATAGCACTGTTAGCCCCGTCCACATAGCATAAGAGTTTGGCAACACGGAAAATTAAAGAAAGTTTGAAACTGTTATAAAGAAATTGTAACTGAAAAATGACCTTTGCACGGGTAATTACAGGAGGCTCAGAGGACAAAGACAGCGGGCCTTTGGATGCCACAGCAGGGCTGGCTAAGAATGACAAAAAAAAGAAGTCAGGTCCCGGGCCGGCCAGCCAATCACAGCGCGGCCCGGGGAATAGCGTCACGGGGGTGTCCCGGGCTGGCAGCCAATGACAGCGCGGCCCAGGACAAAGGGGCGGGGCTTAAAAAAAGACCGAGAAACGCCCCCGAATCGCGTTTTCACGAGAAAGCCTGATTGCCAGCCTCTGTCTCCCAATGGCTAGCCTCCATTTATGGAGCTAGCCAATGGGAGACAGAGGCGGAAGCAAAGCCCATATGTAGGATCATCAGATTTCGCCGTGGGCGGAGCAACTGCTTTGCAGTTGCAACGCCCAGGGCGAAACCTAAAAATAGGGTCCTTGTGTATTTTTATATTTAGCTGAAGAACTATTGGTATGAGCTGTTATGGTGAGCAAAAATGTCAAGACAGAACTCATGGGGCCTCATTTATGAAAAGTGACGCATCGCTGCGTGAAAACAGCAATGCGTCACTTTTCACTGCACCCTCCTTGCGACACCAATGATGCGTCATATTTACAGTATGATGCATCATAGCGCAAGGAGTTACAGATACGTCAGTATTTCTGATGTATCTGTATGGTGCAAAAGTGACGCATTGCTGGAGTGTGTCACAAAAGTGACGCAACTCCAGCAAGCCCCATGTGAAAGGGCCTGCGTCGGTCTTACGCCTGCTGTGAGGCAGGCGTAAGAAATTGACGCATTTGTGTCCTAGAAGTGGCGCAGTGAAATCTTATAGATTTCCCGCATCACTTCTATGACCCTTTCTTGTGTCAGAACGCCCCCCCCCTGCATACATTATACCTGGCGTAGGTATAATGTAGCGCAGGGGTTTACAAAGTGACGCATCTACCTAGATGCGTCACTTTGTAAATATGGTGCAACAAGGCACATTTTTTACGCTGCTGGTGCGTCACAAAAAGTGACGCACCGGCGGCGTAAAAGTGACACACGGCGTCATAAATGAGGCCTATGGTCTGGGATTAAGCTTCTCGAAATAAGGGTAGGCCACATAAAAGGCTTGATGAACCCCGTTAGGCATCTTGAGCTAAAGCTTACTGGTGACCAGGAACCTATGCAGAGGCTACAGCAAAGGAGTGGTGAGTTCAGGCATTCTACTTCCCAGTTCAAGTAGACAGCTGTTAAAAATTATGAAAGTGTAGTTTACAATTTTTGTAACATTCCGAACAAATGACTAAGGCCTAGATGTATCAAGCCTTTTGTGATTCGTTAAGGCCGAAATTCGCAGAATTTCGGCCTTAACGAATCGCAAACGGACATTTTGCATCTTTTGGGATTGTGATGTATTCCTATAGATTCTGTATCGATCCCCCTATTCCTGACCCTATTCTGGTTAACAAGTTAACTAGCAGGCATCCCATGAGGCAAAAAACCCCCATGATGCAGGAACCGTTATCTGCTTAAGCCACACTACGGCACAGGAACGTGTTATCTGATTAGGTCATAACGCTTGCCATCTAATTAGACAAGCGATATTCCTCCAGCCCCTGATAAGGCATACGGAGTTCTCAAAACAAATCAAACCTATGACAACCTGGGAAAAACCCTGCGGCCATTGTTTTGATTTCACCGAGAACTTCAGCAAAAGAATGTGCTAACGACCAGGTCGTATGACATCCTTATTGACGTATCTATGTCCATCCTTACGTCAATCTCGGCACCTTTAAGGTATAAATATTACCGATATTGCCCTATGCAAACACACGCGGTGGTGACGAGATCGGAGCAGCCAGACTTGCCGAAGCCCAGAGCAGAGCAGACCCCGCTGGCACAGCCCCGCCTTCCTGACGCGTTGAGAACGAGACGCTGCTTTCTCCTGCCGAGAAATCCAGCTCCGGCGCTTCCGGGTAGCCCTCGCAGGCAGCCTGGAATATCGAGACCAGAGACGAGAGATACCATCCCTCATTCATCCTAGACTCCAGGTACAGAACTGAATAACCCCTTGCAGAGAATTCTTGAGTCAGTCACTTGGCAAAACAAACTTAACTTAAACTGCTACTTTCTATTCCCGCCCACGTATTAGGCTTAGGTCAGGTACATCTGGGGTAGGCGTAGTTAGAAACACCAGTTGAGTATGATTAGTCAAATGTATATGTGTATGTATCTATTTTATCCATTTTAACCCATCATATGGCTTAGAAACCATATCAATGTTTTTACAGTATTATTTTATACTTCTGCTTTTAATGTATGCACTTTACTTAACCATAAGTATTGCAATAATATCGATCCATTTCTCTTGTATGAGAAAAGAGACTGATCAATAAATACCATCTTTTATTGAACACGCCCGTCTCTTCCTTTTCTCTACAATCTGGTGAGACTAAGAATGCACGTACTGACTGAGTAAAATAAGTTGTCTTTTGTTTTCACACGACTCTAGAGATACACTCTTGATTAGGGGAGAGCAAAGTTGTCATGTTCTATGGTTGTCAGAAACTAAATCCCTTCTTGTCTATCCAGGGAGGTTCAACTCCTCCTTGCCTATTCGAGAAAGTTTCTAGTGAACTCTGAGCTAGCTGGCAAACCCAAAACTTTAAGTCTAATATCGACAATAGAAGACCTAGTTAACGTCTGGTTTAGGCCTATACTATTGAAGGTATTATTCCAATGCGCAGAGCCTATTGGGATAATAGGAACTACACTACATGGCGCCCAACGTGTTTGGATAGGCGATAAAACTAACGTAAGACATTTAGAGTAACTCAGCCGTGCTTTTTCACTCAGACCCCTTTTTTCCCATAATACTCCAAAGACGTCTGGAGTGGGTGAAAGGTAATATCCGCCAGACCTCGCAGGAGGAAACTCCTATGTATGGTCCTTGGTTTAGTCAACGTTGAAGGATACACTGTTCCAAAATATTGTGCATCTAATCTTTGTTTCCATAAGAACCTGATCTGCAAAACAAACTAAATAACCTTCTGGACAGTACAATGTCAGACACTGAAGGAGAAAGAGAGGCAGTTAGAATAGTAACTGAACTCGCAGCAGCTGATAATGCACTGCAAGACGCTGACCCGGATATAATACTCATCGCGGTCAACATAAGAAAATCTATAACTTTAAAACTTATAGAAAATGGACTGACACCTAGAGGTGGCACAGTCATATTCGTAATTGAGGCACACGAATATCGGCAGACAGAGGTATTCTATTCATGGATACACTTTCCAGCAGCAAATGCTGTAACAAAGGTCTTCCACTATTACAAAACAGAGGAACCTCCTAATGAGTACACTCCTTTCGAGGAGGTGGAAGTACCACTTAAATTTCAAGAGCATCTGCTCTTATTTAATGGCGCCCTAAAGCATAATAATCACATCACCAGGCTCGGTCCATTAGGTAGACCAGGAGCAACGTGGCCGGTCCTAGCCGGATACACACCACATCCAGACATCGATGGGATGTCTGCAGCAGAGCTTTTAACACAGCTAAAACAATTAATAAAATTACATAGACAATTAGTCCAATATGTGATGCGGACTTCAACAATTCAACCAGCAATTAAAATTCCACAGCTGACCCCTCATCAGGGTAACACAAATAAAATTACACCACAGAACATACAATCCTGCCTAGGTAAAGTACCAGCTAAACGGGAACAAATACCATTCTGGCTAGCACAAAAAATCACCCAAATAGAGGCGGTGTTTCCAGACACCACCCCGTTAGAAAAACACAGGATTCTGACTATCTGTCTTCCAATGGGAATCGCACCACACATGGAGGACTGTGACACTTGGGGTACAGTCTTTGCTTCCATCTACACAAAAACGCACGGTGTTCCATCCATTTCGGTAATACCAGATGTGCTAAAACAAATTCAAGACGAATACGGTCCAGAACCCGCTTTAACTCTTGGTATGAAATTACTAAAAGACTTCAAGCAGGTCTCGGCTATATTATTAGCCAACATAAAGGGAGAAGCAGCAAACGTGGCGATCCGCCAGAGGTTAAAGGAGACAGATATAGCAGACCAACCAGCTGAAATTGCCAGAATTATAGAAAAATCCTATGAGGAACTAGGTAGAGATAGTTTAGGTGGAATACCAGTAAAACCACAACTGATTGAAAGTCCTGGAAAAATATTTTTTAATAATAATTCAACATCACAAAAAAAGATCTGGGATGGAAACAAACAATCCAATCCTAAAGAAAAGAAATTCCAGTCCAGAGGAAGGTCTCCTCGGCGGAGAGAAAAATCTCCAAACCAAAGACACAGGTCACCCCAAAGTGACCCCTCTGGGAAAAGATATAACCTTAGAAATAGGGATAATATAAAGAAGCCTGATAGATATCAAGACATTGATACACGTCCCTCTCAATTTTTTCAGACTTCCTCGCAGAAATCGGAAAGAAGAGGACGATCAGAACAAAGAGAAGAGCACGCCAAGTCCAAAGACAAGGAATCTGCTCATCTAAAAAAGAAACTACAATTTCCAAAAAAGAAGGTAGCCAGTATCAAGGTAGTTAACAATGCCGAGAATACTGAGGACACAACTGAAAAACGGAGAGTGGGCTCAGACAATGCTAGACAGCGCAGCAGAAGTGAGCATAGCTCGCAAAGTCCTTATGAATCTTCTGGAGACAGTGGACACGAATGAATATCTTCAAGTGGAAACTGCAGACACCAGAGTTAGCAAACCTCACAAAATATATGAAATAACTTTACGTATAGAAGGGGATAAGACTAGAAAAATAAGGGGACTATATTGGGATAATCTCTCCAAGGGCTATGACATCCTTCTAGCTGAAAAAGACTGGCCACCAGAGTTTGTCAGGGAGTGCCCTCATGGCGAAGAAATAATTATGCCTGCCTTCTCAAATCATATCCCAATTCATAAAAAATACACACTTGCCAGAAAGTGGGCAGTAGCTCAAGCTCCTGCTTTATATAAAAATCATGTAGGATGGGATGAGGACTCTCCTCCTCACAAAATCCAGTTAAAATCACAACCTACTGCACAAAGACAGTACCCAATTAAGCAAGAAGCTAAAAAACATGTAAAAGAAATCCTAGATCAACTAGAATACCAGGGGGTGATTGAAACTCGCACCTCACAAATGAACAACCCTTTGTTTCCGGTCTCCAAACCAGACAATTCATATCGTCTAGTTTTGGATTACCGACACCTTAACTCATGTTGCAAAACTTTTGCAGTGCAAAACTCGCATAGTGCTGCACTAATGAATAACATAGTGCGCAAAAAATACAAAACAACATTAGACATCTCTAATGGATTCTTTTGTCAAAACATAGCACCAGAGAGCAGATATTTGTCTGCGTTCTCAATAAATGGCACTCAAAAACAATTCTGTCGGTTAGCCCAGGGGTACAAGAATAGCCCAGGGGTATTCTCAGCGAGAGTAACAGAATTACTACAAACATATGATGACGAGGCATTATCTTATGTCGACGACATATACCTAACAGATGATGACTTGGATACTCACTTGAAGAGAGTGAACACCATAATACTTGGGTTCGCAGCAGAGGGTTACAAATTCAACTTTAAAAAATCTAGAATTGCCCATCTAACAGTCCTGTTCTTAGGATACGAATTATCAAGTGAAGGCAAAAGCCTGGCTGACAATTTCCTAGAGAAATGTGCCGTACTCCAAGCACCTAGAACACTAAAAAACCTACAGTCAATTCTAGGCTTCCTAAATTTCGGAAGAACATACATTGCAAATTACGCAGAAAGGGTTAAACCCCTTTATGATCTAATAAAACCAGATTTTAAAAGAACCAATTGGACTCGAATACACACAGAAATTTTGAGATCCTTACAAACAGACATGTTAATTAAAACAAAATTAGAAACACGTGATAACACACGCAATCTAGTGATTCGAGTCATCCCAGGAAGATGCGGATTCACATACCTGACCTCTAATGAGGGAGAAAAAGTACCAATTGCATTCAAATCACACTTGTACACAGAAGCTGAAAAGAAATTCAGCATTAAAGAAAATATTGTTCATGCAGTTAAAATCGCAATAGCTAGAGAAAAAGATCAAGCGGACGGTAGACATATCACAGTCAGAACAGCAGAATCAGCCTTTGAGGCATTAACAACACCGTGTAATTTACCAACAACAACATTGAATCCGGAATGGATACAATGGGTGAATTCAATTACAACGGACAAAGTATACTACTACTTTGATCCAGAACTAAAGGAATTGAAAAATCTAGAATTTAAAAGAACATTCCCTCTGCCTATCGACATCCTGCCCTTATGACAATACGCTTGTGTAATCTATACAGACGGACATGCTCAACCCTCCGTTTGGGGAGAACAAGCATACAACCCCACATGTGAGATTACAAAAGAAGTGTGGCGCGGAGGTAATCTAAGACCTCTATTAACAAAAACACACTCAGTAGAAACTAATTCAGAACAACAGACTGAAATAATAGCATTGAAAATGGCGCTAGATAATGCGGATCGCGAATTCCCGACACTTATAGTGTCCGATTCATATTACTGCGTCAAATCATATAACAACGATTTGCAGACATGGATTCAAAACGGTTACAAAGATGACACAGGTGCAACAATAAAGCAAAAACTGCTTTGGGAACAAATAGTTCTTTTAACAAAAGAACTACCAAAGACTCACGTGACACACTCACTGAGTCATCAGCGTGATGGCGTTCACGTTGCAGGGAATTCATTGGCTGAAACAGCCACAGCGGTAGCAACTAAATCGGCTTCCGTAGCTCGAAAAAAGCGTACAGTGAAGTATATTGACGGTGAAACAGTGCTGGCGGTGAAAACGTCATCAAAAGGCGACTGCTCAGCGCTACCGATCAACTATCCACTCAATTATACATACATAATCGATGCAAACTCCGTCCCTTTTGCTCGAATCCCTGGAGTGGGGGATAGAGTGATTCCAAACATGGACAGGAGAACCTTGTTAATAGCAGACGCACATATGGGCGAGGGTCTCAGACACCTCAAACTAAAAGATTCTCTGGAAGAATTACAATCAAGGTACTGGTGGCCAGGCATGAGCCTGCATCATACCATGTTTGTAAAGAACTGCCCAAACTGTAACAGAAATCGCAGTGGTGAGAGAAACGGTGTAATACCGTGTCGTTTCACTCCAGAGAAGATCAACAGTAAAAAGCAAAGCGTCCGATTAACATATACAGGCTAGTTTCCACTTATAATGTAGATCACCAGCACTCGGCTGACATCTGGACTGTTATACAAAGATTTGCGAGTCTAAATGGCATATACGCTAGAAGCATGCTACGTTTGACCATTGTTTTCACTCTAGCCCTCCAGCCTGAGGGAAAACATGGCCAAATGAGCATAGCACAGCGGGAATCTTCTCACTTCCTTCCTGAGGGATACGGGATGGTGTAAAGAAAAAACCAAGGCATAAAGCTATCTATAACAGAAAGGATATTAGGTTCGGGAGCTGGGTGGGTCAAACATCTAATAAGTGTCCAACGTAGTCTAAATAACCTGCCAAGAAATTCTCTGAAGGGATTCAGTCCGTACGAATTATTGTTTGGAACTAGGATGTTAGTCTTAGACCTCGACAGTCAGACTTCAGTGGTGAAGGAAAAAAGCTTTGATATCAAAGATCGTTTGGCTATTTTGCAGGACTTAAACGAAACAAGAAAAGACCTGAGCAACATAAAGTTGAAACAGCAGCCAACAACCACTGAAGAACCACCACCTGTCCCAGCAAGACCTGTCTGGATTCCAAAAGTCGGGGATCTAGTCAGAGAAAAGATCGCGGTAAAGAAGGAATTTGGGCCTTCTTACAGAAAAGCAGTTCCTGTCTTGTCCATCAACGGGACAAGATCAGTTGTACTACCGCCGCTTGCTGGTAAAAAGGAGAACCGAGTTGTATCCATCGACCTGGTAAAACCACAATCATGTGGCCGATAACAAATAGTAGGCCAAGTGGACTCCCGATAAGTAGTAGAACACCAAGATTTGCTACAAACACAGAGGTTCAATCTAAGAGGCTAATCACATTCGAAACGCCTACAGAACTACAACAAGGACTATGCAACAATGCAATGGAACTTAGACCTCTGAAAACCCAAATAAAAACATTTAGCAGAGACACACCAATCTATAATGAAGTAACAAACGACTATGCAAGAAACAGTAATCCTGAAGCAATTGGAACAATTGACAGAACTGCATCCGGATACTTCATAAACTTCGATGATTCCTCTGAAGGCTTCACTGAATCAAAAACACAGCCATCAACAAAAACCTTTAAAGATAAAGTTAAAGTACTTTTGAAACAACTGAAAGAAACATATCTGATTTCTCCATGGATTGAATTTTGGGTGGGTTTTGGTGCATTTATCCTCATACTTTGGCTCATCATGGTACTAACTTTGGGACGCTTCATTGAGGGAAAATATGCTAAAATGGACACAGCAAGTCAGAAAATCAACTTGATCCTCAAACCACACACATCTTCACACGTCGAGAAAAGAGAACTTTCTTCAGTCAACTTCACAGCCAATCCTATACCGGGTGGGGTAGCATGGGACAACACTGACTACGAAATTTATGGTCCGGTTGAAATCCTGAAATATCCACACCAAATTAAGATCTCGTTGAGTGACTTTGTAAAACCAAGCTCATTTGCTGATGATTGGGACTTTGAAAGTATAAATAATATGATGTCTGACTTAGTGATGTCTGCTAAATTTACCAAACATGATTATTTGCAGGGTTCGACAAATTATGATAGTATGTACTGTTATAACCACTATGGTAACCATTTTCTACATAGATCTGCACAACCTAGAAATGTTTTAAATTATAATCAATGGGAACATTGTGCAACCCCTCCAAAAGGAAGCTCAAGAACCGTTTATGACAAATATTCATACTTTTCAGGTTTTAACACAAGTAATGCTGAAACATTTTATTTCAAATTGTCAAATAAGACAGGGACAAAGACCATGATAACAAACACGAAATTGATATATTCAGACTCATTCTTTGAACAAATGAATACTTTTGGTTTTGATTATTGGGACAAAAATGTTGAAGTAAAGAGTGTTTGGGGTACAAAAGAATGGCAAGTACAGGGTATAGAATCTTTATTTAGAGCCTGCATGATCCCAGAACAAATGATATTTTTAAATGACACTGTTCAACAAACTACCTGTCTTGGCCTAGCCAAAATCAAAGACTTAAATAAACCGTCTATTCCAAAACCAACAATGAACAGCAATAGCTCTACAGATGAAGAGATAGACGTAAATTATGTATTAAACCAAAACAGAACACATCCTGATTGGAAAAAGTGGTTGATCTGGCCCACAGATACTAATAACTGTCAAGACAGATTCCTGAACAAAACACAGGGGTTCAAAATGACCAGGCCAGACCCTAGATATTCCCAAAGACAACACCCAGGGATAATAACCACCTACAGTGTGGGCAAATTATGCCTTCAGTGGCTACAAACTTCCACACTGGCAGAAATTAAGCAACACCTAACTTTACTTACTGATGGTGCTGACTTGCGTGATTTCATTATGGGACCGCGCAAACAGCGTCAGAAACGTTTCATAGCAGCCTCTGTATATGCAGCATACAACGAGGCCTGGAAGGTGACTCAAATTGAGACAGCAGAAAGTATACGGGAAATTGACCATATTAATTTGGAAAAATCACTTGCTGTAGTGGACAATGGGTTAATGACTCTGTCCTCCAGAATTTTTTCTCTGGACAGCATTGTGTCTTCAGCAATCGACATATTATCGCAAGACTTACTGTTGTTACAACACGGTCAGTCCCAATTGCGTTCTATTGTACAGCTTGTCTGGACGTTACAAAATCTGCGTTCAGGCTATGTGCCTTGGCGTTTAATCAACACAACGTCACTACTCAATATCTTTAACCTCACTGATAAACAAATCAGTATGGCACAAAAGGGTGCTGATTATACAATCCTGAGCATTGAGTAACTCGAGAGATTACCAGTGACAATGTCAGAACGACCTGTCAGTGAATGGATAATACATGGGATAATTAATATTCCAATATCAACCTTCAGGTTTCAATGCTGCCAAAAATATATACAGGCTGGCATGTACGAAAAATTGGGAAAAAGTTACATTAAAACAACATGGAACTTGCCCTATTCACATGCATGTGTCAGTAATAAAGGACAGAAAGTGTTTCTTAGTGGCAATAATTGTGCGATGTCACTGAGCGGTACACTTCTGTGTAATGGAATTAGTTTGCATGGAGCCTGTGAAGGGAACTCAAATAACCTTTCATGTCACCAGCTAGGCGCACCTGCAACAGAGATAGAACCATTCTTTCAAAGACTCTATAATGGGAGTTACGTTCTAATTGTGGACCGCAGATGTTGTAGTCTTATGCCCGGGACTCCTTATCTCGTAACTACGACTGCGAAGGTCAAGTGCTGTGGACGCTTATTGTTCCCCAGCTCCCTTCCAGACAGGGAGGCAAGGGCATGGCCCAACTTGAAAATTACTTCTATTCGAATAGATACTTTAAGCAGAATGAAAACAGTGCTTCTTCAGACGCCGACCAGGCTCACGCCTTCAAAAGAAACGTATGATCTCCTAGTCGCAAGGACGACTGCAGAGATTCACTCATTGTTATCAACTAATTCCCCCATACATTTCGCAGAAATCCTGAATGAAATCTTAAATATTTCTGATACCAGTGGAGTCTCAAAAGTATTTAAGACAGTATTTTCGATGGCATTAACACCATTCAAAGCCATACTGGGTATTTTTCCAGATTTCGTCCATTCGATTTTTGGCGGACTTCCCCTCCTTTTGGGACTAATTGCAGGAATACTATTCTTAGTCCTTATATTTCGTTATGGCAAACCATGTCACAGACAAAACACCTGCGACAAGGGAAGAAACAATCCTAGCCATTGGATACCGGGACCGGATATCAAAAGTCCTGGGACTATCCCGGCTTAGAGATTTGAACATGACTTGGTCTCTTTCATTTCGACCAATGTGGCAACGATGTGTTTTACCTGTATTAAGGTGCTTGCTATGCGGAGAAGAATGCGTGTTAGACACCTGTCTGACGCTACAATCAGATGCGCCAATGGATGCAGAAACATTGTTGAGTCCAATAAAGGCTCATGCTTTGTGCTGCCCTCAACGGCTACCAATCCTGATGACGGCATTCGTGGAAGCTTCACCACTACGATTGAGGGGTAGTGAAGTTCAAGATGAAAGCAGCATTGATCAGGTACGACCTTCTGTCAGCAATACTAATCAAAACGTCAATGGAGACAATCATGCGCACGAATGCATGGTTACATCCTTTTCCGAGTTAGTGGAACTCTCCCAGGAAGCTGTTGACAGCTTTTTCGACAGTCTAAATGATATGATGTTCTCACCAGAGCAGAAATAGAGACTTTTGAGCAAGCTCGCACACGGCGTTCCCTGAATTTGGCCTTCAACTAGAATAGCAAAATACCATGAACAATTTTCCTTCCAGTTCACGGACAGCGATTTTTTCAGCAGCCCCAAAATATTTTTACATGTTTTTCGGGACACTTATCTTCTGCTTAAAGTAAGGACTATTCTTAGAGAAATAAAACTTCTACTTTTAGATAGTTTATAGACATTAGCTGCCCGCTGGTATGTTCATAATTATTTTATTCTGTGATGGAATGGTCTCGAAACTTTTTTTCTGTATTAAGAGCCATTTCATGTGTAAATTCTCATATACAAATTAGTGATAATGTATAGATATGCGTGATTGCTTTAGCATTATTCTACAGCTTGAGTGCATATATTACATGTGACTGTTTTTTCCGTATATTTGATAATTTCAAAATGCATTTATGTATTTTGGGGTGGTAAGGTATACACGATACTCTACAGTATGTTTTACTATGCATTGATTTGTAAATATGTCCATAGTTAGCGTGGAGTGGGTGTGATGTATTCCTATAGGTTCTGTATCGATCCCCCTATTCCTGACCCTATTCTGGTTAACAAGTTAACTAGCAGCCATCCCATGAGGCAAAAAACCCCCATGATGCAGGAACCGTTATCTGCTTAAGCCACACTACGGCACAGGAACGTGTTATCTGATTAGGTCATAACGCTTGCCATCTAATTAGACAAGCGATATTCCTCCAGCCCCTGATAAGGCATACAGAGTTCTCAAAACAAATCAAACCTATGACAACCTGGGAAAAACCCTGCGGCCATTGTTTTGATTTCACCGAGAACTTCAGCAAAAGAATGTGCTAACGACCAGGTCATATGACATCCTTATTGACGTATCTATGTCCATCCTTACGTCAATCTCGGCACCTTAAAGGTATAAATATTACCGATATTGCCCTATGCAAACACACGCGGTGGTGACGAGATCGGAGCAGCCAGACTTGCCGAAGCCCAGAGCAGAGCAGACCCCGCTGGCACTGCCCCGCCTTCCTGACGCGCTGAGAACGAGACGCTGCTTTCTCCTGCCGAGAAATCCAGCTCCGGCGCTTCCGGGTAGCCCTCGCAGGCAGCCTGGAATATCAAGACCAGAGACAAGAGATACCATCCCTCATTCATCCTAGACTCCAGGTACAGAACTGAATAACCCCTTGCAGAGAATTCTTGAGTCAGTCACTTGGCAAAACAAACTTAACTTAAACTGCTACTTTCTATTCCCGCCCACGTATTAGGCTTAGGTCAGATACATCTGGGGTAGGCGTAGTTAGAAACACCAGTTGAGTACGATTAGTCAAATGTATATGTGTATGTATCTATTTTATCCATTTTAACCCATCATATGGCTTAGAAACCATATCAATGTTTTTACAGTATTATTTTATACTTCTGCTTTTAATGTATGCACTTTACTTAACCATAAGTATTGCAATAATATCGATCCAGGGGGGGCGTGGCTAGCAGCCAACGATGGCGGCTGCAACTTAGAGAGGCTCCTGGGCAGAGGCGGCTTTCCGCGAACATCCGTAACTGAATCCTGACACTTACAGGCGGAGAGGGGCGGACCGGACCCAGCGTCCGTGCGGCAAGCATCGCCGTAATTCCCGGGAACGGCGGCGGCCTGAAAGGGCGGGATCCCGCGGTCAAGAGGCGGAGGAGGAGCGGGGCCTGACTGCAGCAGTGCAGCCGCGGACTGAAGGCGCGACTGAATCCGGCCGGAAGTGGCCCAAAGGCGGGGGTGAGTGGCAGGAAGCGCCGGCTCTACGAGCGCATCACCCGGAAACCTCCGTGAGGCTCCCCTCCCGTCACCCGGAGCACACGGGCGCACATCAACGAAACCCATCGGCACCCCCCCGGTCCCGCACGCATTCACCAGTGGTGCGACAGCAGCTGCGCAAACTCAGCCTGGTGCCGCCATTGCCCGGTCACGCAAACGGAGTACACCAGGCCCCAGTAACGGCCGTCAAAGCCACACAGCGACCGGAAGCATCACTCGGCGACCACTGCGGTCATCGGGCAGTGGGCGCTGCGGACTTCTCAACGGGAACACCGGGGGCCATACGCGCACTGTGCCACAAGGGGGGCAGGAGCCTGGTCGGTGCGCATAACGGGGAGATACTGAGGTGAGGCATACTGCGACGACCACAGCTGGAGTGGATCGCAACTTACAGCGCACCACCAAACTCCCCTTGGGGCTACTTGCTGGGGGAAGACCTGGCACCTGGTCAGTACACGATCTATGTGAGGACGCTGGACCGCTACACACCTGTGGGGAAGCACCATCCCCCACTGCGGTAACCATACCATCAAACACAGCCAGCCATCGGAGAGCGCGACCCACGCAAGGTCATTCACTCCTGCTGCCAGTTTGCTTCGCGGCTGGACCATGTCTCACAGGGGCCCCAGAAACACCGCGACCCAGGCCAAATTGGACAAATTTGCGTATGAGAGGCACTCGCGCCCCAAGACCAACGCAAGGCCGCCGGCAAAACGGCAGAAACGGAGGGGGCGCGAAAGGCCACGCTAGATGATGTCCTGGCTGCTCTGGCCCAAGTACAAACGACGGTGGGTGCCACGGCGACGGAGGTCACCCTGATTAGAGCGGATCTCCAAAAGATGAACGAGAGGGTCAAGCAGGTCGAGGTGGTCACTAAATCGCTAGTTGAGGATGTATCCGAATTGCAAACAGCAGTAGAACGTCTGCAAGCCGATAACAAACTGCTGAGGGACAAACTGGATGACCAGGAAGGGCGCTCCCGGCGCAATAATGTCCGAATTTTAGGTGTGCCGGAATCAGAAGACATGGGAGCGTTAGACCTATATGTGGAGGACCTGGTCAAAACACGGCTCAAGCCAAAGGGACTCTCGAACTTTTTCTCCGTCGAAAGGGCGCACCGCGTTCCGGGAGGAAAACCCAAGTCGGGGGCCTCACTGCGACCGATACTGGCCAGATTGTTTAATTTCCGGGATCGGGATGCCATTCTGCAGGCCGCAAGAGTGGCACCGGCCATCCAGATCCAGAACTCCAGGATTGCTTTCTTCCCGGACTATACAGCGGAGGTGGCCAGGAGACGGAGAACGTTCCTGGAGGTAAAAAAGACCCTGAGAGACAAAGAACTCCCATATTCGATGATCTTCCCGGCTAAGCTGAGGGTGGTGGCGGACAAAAAGGTATGGATCTTCGACTCACCTGATGCAGCCCGTGACTGGCTGGAGGGTTGGCACACCGTTGGAAGACAGCGCAAATCGCACAGACCGGATCGAGACCGTGGGGAGGGCAGCAGAACTGGCACACAAGCATCAGGTCGAGTGGAGGGAACGGAACCCTCACCCTCCCATGGATTTGAAGGGGGCGGCGAGGAAGAATGACCCCGACCAAGGACTCTGCGCACTGAGAAGCCGCTGACCGCTGAACTGACTTATCTCTTTCGATGCTACACGTAGATGCTGGCATGGCCGCCCCGAAAGCCTTCAGGGAGGCCGCCTGCCTGGGGAGACGCTCTCCCCCCCTACACGCAAGTACTCTGGTTTTGGGATGGGTAAAGCACTCTGCTCAGTTGGGGAGGCGGGCAGTTAAAGGTCCGTTAAGCAGGGAGGCAGGGAGGGGGGTTTGTTTTGTAAGGTTTTTGTTGGGAATGTACACAAAGGGTCGAGGGCAGTGTTTCGGTACTTACAGGAATCAGAACGCATTATTTGGAACGGACAGTGACTTTATGCCCCCCTGATGCATCTAAACACTTGGCTGCAAGACGACGCAGCAGATGGAACGGCCGCATCTCTGGGGCAATACATCATGTACCTATCACCCCTGGATGGCTGGCTATCCCGAAACTGCGGAGGGGGTGACTCCCTCTGATACACAATGCCCACCTTTGACCCTGGTTTCCTGGAATGTGAGGGGCTTGGGGGATAAGGTTAAGCGGGGATTGGTATTGACTGCTATTGGGCGCCTGCGACCTGCTGTGGCCCTGTTACAAGAGACACACCTGATGGGGGGAGCTACGAAGGCCTTAGATAGACGAGGCTACAAGATGTGGGCCCACTCTGCTTTCACGTCCGGCTCCAGGGGGTCCGGCATTCTAATACAGAGGAACTCACGTTTTATGCCCCTATCAGTTAAAACTGATGATCAGGGCTGCTTTGCGGCCGTGCAGGGACAATGGGAAGGGAAACTCTTTAATTTGGTATCAGTGTATATTCCGCCGGCTTTGCACTCGGTCCACCTCCCAAGACTAGGAGACTTCCTTTTAACTCTCCCCGAGGGTGAGATCATTCTAGGGGGGGATTTCAACGCGGTCCTAGACCCACAACTAGATAAACACCCTTCCCCCAACCAGACAGGGGGGGAAACATACTTTCGGCGATTTACCACGGCCATGGGCATGACTGACATCTGGAGACACTTACACCCGAGCACGAAACAATACACATTTCACTCCTCGGTGCATGGCAGCCTGTCCCGCATCGATTATTTCCTGTCACTGGGGGAGGCCCTTTGTCATGTGGAGACCCTGGTGATTCACCCCCGCGGTATTTCTGACCACTCACCGCTAACACTGACGCTTTCCCTACAGACGAGAGCACGTAAGCGCGTTTACCCCATGCACGCATCATATTTTAAAATTCCACAGGTTAGCAAAGAACTCAAACGCACCACGAAGCACTACTTTCTTGAAAATACCCGTTCGGTGCGCTCCCCGGCGACGCTCTGGGAGGCCTATAAAACAGTTCTGCGGGGCCAAGCCATTAACACCATAACCGGTCATAAGAAACAACAGTCTCAAGAACTGGCCGACCTGGAGATTACATTGAGGGAACGAACCACGGCACATGAGTCTCACCCTTCCACCGCTAACATGCACGCACTCACTCTACAGCAACAGCTGTACAATGATCACCTACGGTTGGTAGTCAAGGGACACATAACCGACACCCAGAACAGGATTTATGAAGTGGGGGACAAAGCGGGGAAAATGCTGGCTTGGCTCGATAAACGAGAGGGCAATTCCAGGGGGATCCAATGTCTAAAGGATGAACAGGGAGAGACGCACACTGATCCGAGGCGGATAACGGAACTGCTCGCGACCCATTTTGAAAAAGTGTACACCCCGGATCGCGAAATCACACCTGACTGTGCCAAGGCGCTCTTGGCACCGATCGAAGTCCGAACCCTCTCACCGGAGGCGTCATGCGAGCTGGAGGCGGACATCACAGCCGATGAAATCCAGCTGGCCATTAAGGCGCTAAACCCAGGCAAGGCGTTGGGACCAAATGGGATACCCATGGAGTGGTATCAGGCAATGCCGGACACCCTCAGTAAGCATCTGCTGGAGATGTTCGAGGACTGTTTGCAGGGGGGTTCCCTTCCACCGGACCAACGTACGGCTACTATAATACCGATCCCCAAGCCGGGTAAACCCCCAGAGGATTGCTCCTCCTATCGTCCCATTTCCTTATTGAACGCGGAAGTAAAAATCTTGGCCAAGCTACTGGCACAGAGACTCCTGCCCCATCTGTCCTCGATTATACACCCGGATCAGTCCGGGTTTATGCCACACAGGAACACAGCGATGAATTTGCGGCGGTTGCACGGTATACTGGCCAGAGCCGACACCATTACCACACCGGCAGTAATCCTGGCACTTGATGCCAAAATGGCATTTGATTTGGTGGAGTGGGAGTACCTCTTCGAAACACTGACGCGTATGGGGTTCGGGCCTCGTTTTTTAGCGTGGGTCAGGCTGCTGTACAAAGCCCCAGTGGCTCACGTGGTAGCGAACGGCCACATTTCCCGCACTTTCCAGCTGGGGCGGGGCACGCGACAGGGATGCCCTCTGTCACCCCTATTGTTTGCCATTTCACTGGAACCCCTGGCGACTCTCATACGAGCCTCCCCCCTTCTCAAGGGGATACCGGGGTCCGGGGGTTGGGAAGACCGTCTGTCCCTGTACGCAGACGACATGCTGCTGTATCTAACAGACCCCGAGGTGGGAATACCGGCCTTGTTACGCATTTGTGACACGTACGGTAAGATCTCCGGCTACACGCTAAATTGGTCCAAGTCAGAGATTTACGTGTTACAAGGTCCAGCTCCAGCTCTCGACGATAGTTGCCCGCTGCGGCTGACGGGGTCATCTTTTAAATATCTAGGCATACACGTCACGAGGGACCCGACTGAATTCGCAGACAAGAACCTGAAGCCCCCCCTGGATAGACTCAAGCGGGATGTGGAGTTTTGGTCCAGCCTGCCATTAACACTCCTCGGCAGGGCAGCACTCTACAAGATGATGGCGTTACCACGCTTCTTGTACGTCCTTGACAATTCACCCTATCCTGTGCCACCCAAGTTTTTCCAGAAAGTGGCGGCTCTGGTCTCCAACCTACTCTGGGGCAACCTCCCGGCGCGAGTGGCACAATCCAAGTTACACAGAGACTGGTACAGCGGGGGCATCGCGCTACCGGATTTAAAACTGTACTATTGGGCTGCACAACTGAAACCCATTAATCAATGGTTACACGCACCACACGATGAGCCAGCATTTCATTCGGACAGGGTGCAGCTGGGAGCTGCTAGTCTGTTGGGTCCACTATATGATCGCCGCAAAATGCGCACTCTGCTAGGCCCCACAAAGATAACGGTGCAGACATGGCACGCAGCTACGGCAGCACTGGGCTGGAAAGGGAGAATTACTAGGATGACTCCGCTGTGGGACTCTCGCATGCTGGGCAACCTGAGGAACACCAAGGGGTTCGCACAATGGGACACAATAGGCATTTCCGTAGTGGGCGACCTATGGGAGAGGAATGAAGTGATCCCCTTTGCCCGATTGCAGGAACAATATGAGCTCAGTGACAGGGAACTATACAGATACATTCAAATCCGTCACACACTACATGCAGCCATTCCAGCGGGCACTCAGCTCCCAGATTCTACACCTTTGGAAGATCGCCTACTCACCGATTACATGCTGGAACGGGCGACTTCCCTCACTTACCGCAAGTTACTCAATAACAGTCCTGAACCCACAGCACACCTGAAAGAGAAATGGGAAGGGGAGATTGGCGATATGGATGAACGTGAATGGAACGAGGCACTTGGGTCCCCTAAAGAGGTAGGCATTTCGGCACGCATGCGGTTGGTGCAATTTAAGATACTGCACAGGGTTTACTATACAAGGAAAATGCTACATCACATACACAGGGCGCCCCATCCCTACTGTCTGCGGGGATGTGGGGAGGAAGGTACGTTCTTTCATACCATATGGGACTGCCCCAAGATCCAGGAGTACTGGAAACAAGTGCTCCGCACACTTTCGCAGGCACTAGATCACTCCATTTTACCTGACCCGAGGAGGTGTTTGCTAAATATATGGGAACCTACTGACTTGAACCGATACGAGCAACTGTGGGTCACGGCAGGGCTAATGGTAGCAAAACGCGACATAGCTCAGCGCTGGGGGGCAGCAGAACTGCCAACCAAGTCCCAGTGGTGCCTAAACATGGACCGGGTGATGTTAACAGAGAGAGCAGTATACATCAACCGAGCCTGCCCCGGGAAATGGAATAAGATATGGCTGAAGTGGAATGAATACAGGGGGGACATCTGCGAACCCCTGAGAGAAGATGATCAGGTCGAATCTGATGAGGAGGGTGAGGAGGGCTGAACTTGGGCGGGATGGGGCGGGGGGTGGAGGACAGGGTTGCTGCAATAGGCTCCTTCTCAGAGCTTGGACAGATGGGCCAAAGGGGGCAGGAGCGGGTGGGGTGGGTAATGGAGTATGCGCACTGTGATGGGCTGTCAAGTTCCCATATTCCCAAGAGACTCGAGAGAATTGAAATGCATTGATTAATGTCCGACCGCAATGTCATTCCTAACTGTTAATGTTACGGGTTGTTGTTATTTAAAAGGGAAAAACGAAGAAAAAAAAAAAAAAAGAAAAAAAAAAAAACTACATCAAAACCTCAATTCATGCATTGAATAATTGCTCAACTGGCACTTTTAAATCTTTCGGTACGATCAGTCGCGACTTTGTCGTTACTACAGTATTGATATCCTTCGTGCTGGAAATTAAAGTATACACCGATCCACTGATAGCGGCCGGCCCACAGGGTTGTAGGCATTCCGCTGTGTATTATGCAAAGTGCAATAAAGGTTTTGGGAAAAAAAAAAAATAATATCGATCCATTTCTCTTGTATGAGAAAAGAGACTGATCAATAAATACCATCTTTTATTGAACACGCCCGTCTCTTCCTTTTCTCTACAATCTGGTGAGACTAAGAATGCACGTACTGACTAAGTAAAATAAGTCGTCTTTTGTTTTCACACGACTCTAGAGATACACTCTTGATTAGGGGAGAGCAAAGTTGTCATGTTCTATGGTTGTCAGAAACTAAATCCCTTCTTGTCTATCCAGGGAGGTTCAACTCCTCCTTGCCTATTCGAGAAAGTTTCTAGTGAACTCTGAGCTAGCTGGCAAACCCAAAACTTTAAGTCTAATATCGACAATAGAAGACCTAGTTAACGTCTGGTCTAGGCCTATACTATTGAAGGTATTATTCCAATGCGCAGAGCCTATTGGGATAATAGGAACTACACTACAGGATGTATTAGAAATTAGCAAAATAAGGAATCGCAAAAAATTGTGATTCCTTATTTTGCTTAAGCATTTAAGGAATCGCAATTTTGCGATTCCTTAAATGCCATGTATGAAATTTTTTTACATTGCGAATTCAGGTTAAGGAATCGCAAATTAACACCAATTTGAGGTTTGTGTTAATTTGCGATATCCTTTCAAAAACCAAAATATGACAATTTTGAAGGTGGCATGTGACACACATACATGCCCATAGGGCATGTATGTGTGCCATATGCACACACATGTAAGTTTCAGGGGTGCAGCAGGGTGTCCATGAGACACCCCTGCACCCTTGAAATAATTCTCAAATTGCGATTAGCAAATTGCGAATTCGCAATTTGAGAATTACTTCACAATCATTCCTAAGGGCCTCCTGGCCCATAGGAATGCATGGGAAATTATTCCTTATTTGCGAATTCGCAAAATGCGAATTCGCAAATAAAGATTAATAAGGAATCGCTAAAAAAATGCGATTTTTTACATACATTCCGTTTTGCGAATCTTAAATAGCGATTCGCTAAAAATCGCTATTTAAGATTCGCAAAATGGAATCTTGATACATCTAGGCCCAGGTGCGAATATATTAGAAATCCACGGACATGAATTTATCAGGAAGTTGTCACGTTTATCTGCACATACACATGCTACAAGAGATTAAAGAGTAACATGGAACTGCCTGAATAATGCACACAGCTAAATGCCAGTTTGGACTAGGCTGCAACACACATTTGTATACAAGAGCAGTAGACAGCCAGTGGCTGGACTGCGCTCAAGAACACCGACCAATAAACAAACACAGAGTTACCGATAACTGCAATGGGAATCTGGAATCAGGTGCACTGTAGCAAACTAGGACAATGCAATGTAACAGAGACAATGAACAGACTTGAAATTTCACCGCTCAATCGAAGAAAGGGCAGTGGGAGAGGTGTGGCGCCGCGGCCAGGGCGACTGACGCTGGAATCTGGGGATCAGGGTTCGATCCCCGGCTCCGGCCGCAGGTTAGCCCAGCACCATGCGACTCTGGGCAATAGCTTGCTTAATCTTCCCGACGGCCCTCCAGCGCCTAGAGACCCTAACGGGTGATTGTGCGCTATACAAATGTGGATTATTATTATTAATGTTCTCTCACGTAGCACAGAACGATGGAGACTGTTTTCAGGGAAGCGGCAAAACAATGTTGCCATGGCAACTCATTCAATGAAGGTAAACGTACCCCAAACAAAAGGGTGTCACTCGCTTCAATAATGCTCTGCATTGAGCATGCACCTGCTTGGCCCATTGGGCCCTAGAACCCACTTCAAGGCACCCAAGAGTGACGGAGTAGGAGTGCACAAGGCTTGAGACAAGAAGATGGGTGCAAGGCTAATGCCCAAATGTGTCATAATCCAGATCTTTGAATGTAAAAACAATTTGTATGCATTTGACTGCTTGTTTCATTGGTTGGAGGTGAAGAACAGGATTGTATAAAAGGTCACCTGACTAACCTTTAAAAACCTTTATGGGTTGGCTTGGTACCACCAGTCGAGGTCTATACACCAGCATACATTATCAGGCAAGTAGACAAAAGGTGTTTGACAAACAATTCAAATCTCTTTCAAAAGGAATATACATTTAGCCACATAAGCAGCATTAATTTCATATCAGCAAGCCAGGAGATGTGAGCAAAAAAATGATGGATTTAGGCCAAGATCTCTGTACTGGGGTGAATGTATGACATTGTTAAGCATTCTGTCCATCAATTGTTGGTTTTGCAATTGTCACCCCGAGTGGGAAAGGTATGCCCAGACATGGGTCCGGTGCTCTCCATGCCACTGGAGTCATGTTATCCTGGCTGAAGAGGGGTGAAACCCCTAAACCGGTCCAGAAAGGACCTGGCCTGGCAGTTCGGGCTGGACTGTTACCATTGGGCACAGGGTCAAGACTGATTTGCTTATGGCTGGGCTCAAACTGGAATGGCATGGGTATCAAAAAACTATGGATTTAGGCCTAGATCTCTGTAATGGGGTGAATGTATGACATTGTTCTGCATTCTGTCCATCAATTGATGCATTTGTAATAGCCAGAAGACCGAAGCAGCAACTTTGGTGACCATCTTAAGATGAATGTGGGGAATTCATTTGTTTTCATACTGCATATTGGAGGTTGCAAGCTTTATAGTGTCTTCAGTCTGTCAGTCAAAATAGGGGACATAGAACCTGTGGAAACCATTCAGATGCAGCATTTTAGAGGCATGCCCCTCAGAAAGAAAGTTTTACAGGGATCAGGGAGGGATTTGTCACCACTTTGAACCCCTAGTCACGACCCCTGTCTAAAAAGAGCTTCCCCATGGTAGGTGTGGTGGCTGTACAGAAAGCTCTTCCGAAGCCGAACCCCCTTTATTTAGTTACAGGTTTCAAAGGGGTTTCTGACTTCTTGATGCACAGATGAGTTCAAATAACAATGACCCCCAGACTTATCCCAGGAAATCTACACTCATGTTGTTTGACTGACTGATTGACTTCTTGATTAGCTCCTCCTGCTGCTTATCAAATAGCTTAGCACATGCAAAGGCGAGATGCATTGGCATGCCCTTCTCTGCTGCGTCCGCCTTACAGGAGCACATCCAAAGATACCTCCTTGTAAGAATGGATGAATGGAAGCTGAATCCACTGAGCCCAGTGCATCAACGCATCTACCAGGAAACTCTTGTGCTGCTCCAGATGGACAGTGTAGGAACAGAGTCTAGCTCTTGAAGAATCTGATCAGAAAGGGTCTGAAAGACTTTCAGCAGGGATTGAACTGCGTAGTGGGAGTAAGCAATGGTCTGAGAGCGAAACTAAATGCTGCATAAAATCTTTTTACTGTTGATTTGACATTCTTATTTTCTGCATCTGTGAATGTTGCTTCTGTTGGGATGATCATATCCTGATAGGACAACCCCTCCATCAAGTTCCAGGAAGGAATGAAGGACATCGCATCCTGGATGAGCAGCAGCTGCCTAAAGTTCAACTCGGTGAAGACAGAGGTCCTCATCCTCGGACCCTCCGCTCTGCATGGAACAACACCTGGTGGCCACCCTCCCTCGGCAGCCCCTCCACCCCCATGGAGCACGCCCAAAACCTTAGCATCATACTCGACTCCTCCCTCTCCATGACCAGACAGGTCAACGCATCACCTCCAGCTGTTTCAACACCCTCCGCATTCTCCGAAAGACCTTCAAATGGATCCCCCCGATTCAAGGAAGACAATTATCTACGCACTCATAACCAGACTAGACTACGGAAACGCCCACTATGCCAGGATCAACGCCAAGCGTATGTTGGACGTGACACGCGCTTGGCGCGGTCAGCGGTCCAGTCGTTGCACGCATCTTCCCGGCACTGGGCAAAAATTTACTTAATTGGGCCCATAGCGGGAGAGCCCTGCTCCTGTTAGCTCCCACACTGCTAGTCTGCTGCTGATTTTAACATTGTTTGCTTTATTTTAATTTCTTGCCGGTGTGTGTGAGGAGAATTTGGGGGGGAGTGCTTGTCAGTTTATTTTTCTTTCTGCATCACTTTGATGTCTAAGAATTGAATTTTAAAAAGATCGCAATTGCCATTTGGTGCTCAGCATTGCTCGGGGCTCTATTCTTCTTGCCACGGCTCCGCAGCACTCCTGACCTCATTTTTGGCCGGGTAGCGGCCATCTTGGACGTGACACGCGCTTGGCGCGGTCAGCGGTCCAGTCGTTGCACGCATCTTCCCAGCACTGGCCACACCCTATTTAAATGTGTCTGTGCCGAACGGCGCGCCAAAGGCAAGCCCGCTTTATTTTAATTTCTTGCCGGTGTGTGTGAGGGGAATTTGGGGGGGAGTGCTTGTCAGTTTATTTTTCTTTCTGCATCATTTTGATGTCTAAGAATTGAATTTTAAAAAGATCGCAATTACCATTTGGTGCTCGGCATTGCTCAGGGCTCTCTTCTTCTTGCCACGGCTCCGCAGCACTCCTGACCTCATTTTCGGACGGGTAGCGGCCATCTTGGACATGACACGCGCTTGGTGCGGTCAGCGGTCCAGTCGTTGCACGCATCTTCCCGGCACTGGGCAAAAATCTACTTAATTGGGCCCATTGCGGGAGAGTGCTGCTCCTGTTAGCTCCCACACTGCTAGTCTGCTGCTGATTTTAACATTGTTTGCTTTATTTTAATTTCTTGCCGGTGTGTGTGAGGAGAATTTGGGGGGGAGTGCTTGTCAGTTTATTTTTCTTTCTGCATCACTTTGATGTCTAAGAATTGAATTTTAAAAAGATCGCAATTACCATTTGGTGCTCGGCATTGCTCGGGGCTCTATTCTTCTTGCCACAGCTCCGACTCCTGACCTCATTTTCGGCGGGGTAGCGGCCATCTTGGACGTGACACGCGCTTGGCGCGGTCAGCAGTCCAGTCGTTGCACGCATCTTCCCAGCACTGGCCACACCCTATTTAAATGTGTCTGTGCCGAACGGCACGCCAAAGGCAAGCCCGCTTTATTTTAATTTCTTGCCGGTGTGTGTGAGGGGAATTTGGGGGGGAGTGCTTGTCAGTTTATTTTTCTTTCTGCATCACTTTGATGTCTAAGAATTGAATTTTAAAAAGATCGCAATTACCATTTGGTGCTCGGCATTCCTCGGGACTCTATTCTTCTTGCCACGGCTCCGCAGCACTCCTGACCTCATTTTCGGACGGGTAGCGGCCATCTTGGACGTGACAAGCGCTTGGCGCGGTCAGCGGTCCAGTCATTGCACGCATCTTCCCAGCACTGGCCACACCCTATTTAAATGTGTCTGTGCCGAACGGCGCGCCAAAGGCAAGTCCGTCTGCGCCCGTCAGTGCCACGGCAGTGCTCAGGGCGAGCCATGCTGCTGGATTAGCCCCCACCCATCACAATGGCATGCTCATTCAGTACTCCAGCACTACTTTAAGGTCTTTAAGAGTCCCGTGCTGGCCCTCCTACTCTACTATCACTGCCAGCCCTGAGAGTACCTTGGCATGCCCGGACTGTGTTTTTTTTCCATCCACACAGCTCTTCTCGGTCGCGCTGAGTGCTGACCTCTGCCCTCAAGGGTGTTTTAAATCCTGCCTCATTAATTCCAGATCTTTGAAGCGGCATCATGCTGACATTGCCGACCTGGTTTTGGATAATGATCTTGATCTATTATTCATCACGGAGACCTGGCTCGACGCGTTCTCTAATCCCATCGTCGCTTTGGCCACCCTCTCGGGTTATAAAATACATCAGACTGACCGCCCAGTTGGGAGAGGGGGGGGGTGTGGCCATTTTATATAGAGAACGCTGGGCTCTCCAGTGTGAGTCCTAAACTACATGGGGAGGCTGCGAGGCCATGGATTTCAACCTCCAATTGTCACCTCACTTCACATTGGGGGGTTCATTATTATCTCGTCCACCGGGCCCAGCGGGTGTCTTTTTGGATGCCTGCGGCGATGCTTTGGCAGATAGAGTCTTAAGGTTTGCCAACTACCTTCTCTTGAGGGATTTCAATTTACATCTCGACTCCTTGGAGTCAGCTGATTCTGCTGTCTTCATGGAAAATCTCCAGTTGGCTATGCTCTCCCAATGGGTCACATTTTGGATCCTATCTGTTCCAATTTCCCGGTGCTGGTTAGAAAGCCACTCCTGATCACCTGGTCGGATCACTTCCCTATATTCTTCTCATTGTCCGCCCAGCGCCGGCGGCAATTAGCTAACTGCCATCGCGCCCCCACGGCCAGGAAGCTGGATGCAGGCCTTCTTGGCAGCCATTTGGCGGCCTCATGCCCTACCCTCCTAGGTGATCTGCAGGACAATGTCACCACCTTCTCTAGTTGGATCAGTGATTCAGTCACTGCCCTCTCGGCACCAGGTCCTTGCAAACTGGGGAGAGAGACTCCCTCTAAGCCTTAGTTCACCTCGGAGCTGAAGGCTCTAAAGCACGCCTGTAAGGTTTTGGAGAGAGCATGGCGGGTCAGCGGCTATTGCCCCATTGCCAAACAGGCTCTTAGAGTCAAACAGAAAATCTATTATTCAGCTATTGCCACGGCCAAAGGCCAGCATTTTGCCACTCGCATTGACCGGGCGAATAACAATTCCAAGGAAATTTTTGCCATTGTGCAGAGTTTTGTAACGCCCCGTGCCCAGGAGGCGGTGGTGCCCCCCTCTGACAACTGGTGCAACACCTTAGCAAAACACTTTAGGGATAAAATCATGGACATTCAAGAATCCTTTTTGGAAATCCCTAAGCCGACCCCAACTGTTCCGTCGGGCAGCCCGGTGAGGGAGTCGGCTCATTTTGTTCTCGGCTTTTAGCCCCATTGACCCATTGGCCTCAGGCAGAATCCTTGGAGCACTGAAATGGGGCTCCCCCAAGGATCCTTGCGCGGCTAGGTTGCTGGCCGAGTTGTCTGACACGATCAACCCGGAAGTTAATCTTCTGGTCAATCAGTCGCTCCGCGAGGCCTGCGTTCTGTCCTCTTGGAAGCAGGCTCTCATACTGCCCCTGTTCAAGAAGCCAACCCTGGATCCGTCGCTTCCCGCCAACTACCAACCTATCTCGCTCCTGCTTAGCTTGGCCAAGGTCTGCAAAAAGGCAGTTACCGCTCAGCTCACCAACTATGTAGAGAGGGCGGGTTTGCTGCATCCGGCGCAATCGGGGTTCCGCGCCTCCTATAGCACGGAGTCAGCTTTGCTGGAGGTGGCGGAGGCTATTTGCGATTGCTTGGATGCCGGCGGGAGAGCAGCCTTGGTGATGCTGGATCTCTCGGCGGCATTCGACACGGTGCCCCATTCGCTCCTTCTCGATCGTCTAACAGCTATCGGCATTGCCGGCTCAGCTTGGAGCTGGCTTAGATCCTTTTTGGAGGATAGGTCACAGCAAGTTTGGCTGCCCCCCTGCGCCTCTGCGCCGACGCCTCTTTCCACCAGCGTCCTGCAGGGATCCTCACTTAGCCCCCTGCTGTTTAACATCTATGTGACTCCCCTGGTCTATCTAGCGGAGTCCTTGGGGGCTAAGGTGATGGCCTATGTGAATGACACGCAGCTGCTGTTCTTCTGGAAACGGGGTGAGGACTCGGTCAGCACGGCGCAGCGCTTTCTCTCAGCTGTGTTTCGTTGGCTGGCTAATGCACAGCTAAAGTGCAACAAAGAGAAATCGGAGGTTCTTCTGTTTGGTGCGTTCTCTGTGGATTTCAGAGCTAGGCTGTGGCCGCCGGATTTCCCGCCCCCTCTGTCCGACAAGGGTCTTGCTAAAAATCTGGGGGTTTGGTTTGAGGAAAACTTAAATTTCGCGACACAAGTGAAGAAGCTAACAGGGACATGTTTTGGCACCCTGAAAATTCTGCGGAATTTTCTCCCCCTCTTGCCAATCGGTGCCAAAGAGACGGTCGTACGGGCACTGACCCTTTCACACCTGGACTATGCCAATGCTCTCCTGGCGGGAAGTCCGGGCTATCTGACCAGGAAGCTGCAGGTAGTCCAGAATGCGGCAGCGAGATTCCTCCTGGGATTATCTACCAGGCAGAGCGTGCGGGTCCATCTTCGCTACCTGCACTGGCTCCCAGTCGAGTCTCGTCTTAAATTTAAAATGCTGTCCATTGTCCAACGGGCTCTGTATGGGTTGGGCCCGCTCTATCTTCAGAAGCGATTTGCCTTTTATAAACCTTCTAGGCAACTGCGATCCTCTGACCAACTCCTAATACAGAACCCTCGGTTCAATCGCTACAGGCTGGGTGGCTGCTCCTTCACCCGCAAAGCAGGTCTAGCTTGGAATGAGCTCCCTCTGGCCCTTAGGAGGGTGTCGGACCCTGTTGCTTTCAAGAAGAAATTAAAAACTCTGCTTTTTTTAGGCTTTTTTTCTCTTTTTCCTTCTCCCCCTCAGATGGTTATGTGGTGGGCTTTCTTTGGAACTAGCGCCGGGATACTTTGAGTAGCTGCCCGCTTTACAAATCTAGTATAACATAACATAACATAACATAACAAGTCTCTGCTATGCAAACTCCAGACCATACAGAACACTGCAGCCATCGAGAAGAGAATCACTTTCAAGATACTCACCCACACCTACAAATGCCTCCACAACACTGGCCCCCAATACCTCAATGAGAGAATCTCATTCCACGTGCCCAAGAGAAACCTCCAATCTGCTGACCTTGCACTCGACAAAATCCCTCGCATCCACAGAGCAAGGACAGGCGGAAGAACCTTCACCTACATCGCGGCCAAGACCTGGAACGAGCTCCTGATTAACATCAGACGCTCCCCCTCCCTGAACATCTTCAGGAAGATGCTCAAGGCCTGGCTCTTTGGCTGAACGGAGCTGCACAACACTTCCTTTAGGTCCTTGGGACCCTCACTGGTGAGTAGAGCGTTTATAATAGCCCTGATTGATTGATTAATCAGAGAACTTATCTAATTCACAGGGACGGCTCCTCCACTATGGTGGAGGAGCGTTGCCCCACTGCCTTGCAGCAGTAAAAAAAGGAAAAAATAAAATGATAATAATGTAATGTTATTAATATGTAATTTGATCCTCCTGCTGCTGCAGCTTTGCATGAAGCAGGGGGCAGGGTTGCAGAACAGGGAAGGAGTGGAAGAACTCTCCAGAGTGTGCAGTGACTGTTTGATCTGCCCTCTAGGGCTACCCAAAACATTCATGCACACCTTCCCTGTTCTCCATGCAGGTAGCATTGCAGTGTGCATGGAGAACATCCCCCAGTTTCTGGCTGAGTGCCGAACCATGGTGCTCAGACCAATCACAATGCAAGGCAAGTGTATTTTTTTTATTTAAAAATTTGCCCAGTGCCCCCCCCCCCATACCTCCCCCCGTGGCTGTCCAGCCCGACACCCGCGAGCTGTGCTGGCTGCCACTACTAATACATAGCATTTAGTGAGAAATGTTATGAATGTCTGCTTACTCCATTCATGTAGCATCACCTGCCTGACTGAAGAATGAGCTGTCAGGTTCTTTTCTTTGGTACTGACTGAAAAGAATCCACCCATGGTGGAGGATCTGCAGTTAGAGGCATAGCCAAATTGTCCCGTACGTGCTACAGTACTTCACACAGTCCAGGACCATGCACAGAACACCATTGGATTTCGTCATCATCATAATTCCTCCCCCACATCTCAGGGAGCAGTAGATAATCAAGAAAAACCAGCGCGCACGGCTACCAATCTTGGAATACGTTTACTAAAGAAGACCCATTCCAAAATGGCCACTGGTTGGAACGCATGCGTGCATCCTAAACCATCTGCATTCATCATGATAGTTATCTTTAATTTACAGTTCAAACATGGTGAATGGCTATGTTAGGGCTCTAAATTAAAATGTGAAAAAAAGTGTGCCCAAAGTGAGACAAACAATAGGATCAGCCCTGCTGGCCCCACAGCAAAAAATAAATAACGAAATTAAACACGTCTAGATATAGGGAGTGTGGCAGGGTGCATGGGGTAGGGGGCGTAAAGAAAAATAAAGAGGGGTAAGAAGGAAGAGCAAGGGAAAACGTCCACTCCCACAGATTGCCGAATAGCAAAAATAACAGAGGGGTATATTATCAAGGGGTTTTATCTCCGCTTTTTTGGCTTTAAAAGCCAAGAAAGCGGAGATAAAATTATCTCCCTATTACCAAGCTGTCGCTAACACCAGTTAGCGACAGCTAATAGGAGATAGCGACCATCATGGGCCCCACTTTGCATGTCAGTGATATTTATCACTAATGATATGCAAAGTGGGCGTGCCAAGATGTTAGCGACTGGAAACAGTCGCTAACATCGCTATCTCCTATTACCAACTTTTGGAGATATTTGCGCTAAGGGCGAATATCTCCAAAAGCTATCACCTGCCCTGAGCAGTTCTTAGCCATGTTATCCAATGGGAGGTGGATAACATGGCTAAGAGCATTTGCTCGATAATGCATGAATATCGCTGACTTTTCATCGATATTCATGCATTGCGGGCGTTTTTTATCGCATTTGCGATAAACCTTGCTAATAGCAAGGTTTATCTGCGATAAAAATCGCCGATGTGCGGCGATAATTTTTGTCTCTAAACAAGTTAGAGACAAAAATTATCGCTAGTTGTTGATAATATACCCCAGAGTTCCCACGGTTATGGCATAGAAGGATAAAACTCTTTCAGAACACTGTCAGCAAAGTGCTCCTGGACAGGACGAGCTGTAGAGTAAGGAATAAAGCCATCCAATCAAGAGCGGACAACCGAGATGCACAGCAAAGCCATCACTCAAGTGGTTGTTCCACAGTACATTCCAAAAATGGTGTGTATTAGAAACAATACATCTGCATGTAGCCAAGACCTTGAAAAGCCATTGTGAAGCAGCGCTTCCATGCTCAAATTATGATGCAAAAATTGTGCAAAATTCAATCAGCAGCAGCTTAAACTCTTCACTCCATAAATATCAGAATACAATTTAACTGGCATCAGTGTCATCAATTAGCTCTATCCCCATTATTAATATTACATAACTCAGTGTTACCCATTTAACACAGTGGGTAAAATAAAGGGCTGAGCTTGTGTGTGTTGACAAGAACCAAAGGACACACGAGCACCTGTAGCAGGGGCATTAACACACTCAGGGGCATATTATCAAGACAAGCGATAAAATTATCACCGTTTTAGCGGCAGAAAACGGCCGCTAAAATGGCGATAATGGGCTTGATAATATGCTCTATGGAATTCCAATTGAAGCCCAAGTTAGATGTGAAGGACATATAACATGGGCTTCAATTGGAATTCCATTGAGCATGTTATCAAGCCCGTTATCGCCGTTTTAGCGGCAGTTTTCTACCGCTAAAACAGAGATAATTTTATCGTCTGTCTTGATAATATGCCCCTCAGTTATCTGGCTGCTTAGTTTGCCACACAGCCTTCAAGAAGATCCAGATAGTGATCTCTGGCATAGAGTGATAGTCAGGGTTGGACCGAGAACCAAAAGCATCCCTGGCAAACCTGCTCAAACCGTCCCAAAGCCTTCCTCCTCTCTCACCTCCTCCCTGACTCTCTTTCTCTGGCTCTCCTCTCACGTTGCGAAAGTGACAGAGGCGCCAGCAGTGCCCCCTACCTTAAAGTCCGGCCTCCAGCGGTTTCGGCCCATAGGGGAAATGTCCGGTGGAAAGCACGGGCAGTCCTGGTCTGGTGGCAGTCCTTTAACCAAGCAGGAATACAAGTGTGATGGAACTGCATTACCATAACCTGATTTTACGCTTGGCACTGTCAGTGGAGAGGCCATGAATACACAATGCCCCTGAACAGCATTTGATTCATCTCAAAGTTTTTCTTATTTTCAGGAATGGACGCTCATGCATCGTAATGGAAACTTCACATAGCTGTCACGGTCCACAGATCAAAAATGAGAGGCATTTTATGGACACTGTGCAGGAAAACGCACAGAACTATGAATGATATGCCGCTGAGATAAATCAAATGAACACAAACGCTTGATCAAATCTCCAAAAATAAAATGTTCACTTATTGGCAACTATCAAAAACATTTGATTAAGCAAAGGAGGCCAATCAAAGAAAATTAATGCATGCTATGTTGTTGGATAGTATATGTTCACTGCAGTGAAAGCATGCTCAAAATGTCGTTTTCTATTCAGCAAATGTGTTAGCAGCGTAATATGTAATGTTAACCATGTTCATACCACGACCAAATACAATTGTCTCATTTAGTTTACTATTAGCAGTTACTAGCAACCAACAACTAGCACTCATATTATCAACCTCTTAAGTATGAAATACTGGGACGGCACTTCCAGTAGTTAATCTTTTGACAAGTAGGTTGTACATAGACTGTTGCGGCACATGCTCAGCCCTCACAGCAATCTTATTTGCTCAACATGAAGCCTTCATGTAAATGTGCAAGCAAGCAAAATTTAGCAGGATTTAACTGAGGACGAAGTCATTTCGTTTTTTTGGCAGATGGATATGTAATGCTTGTACAAGTAGACGTGTGCTAAGTAGTGAAGATTTTTCAGCAAATTTTATAAAGTCTTTGCAATCTGCATATGTCAGGACGTAATGGCTCACAATTGTTTTCAAGTTTAGAAGAGGATGCATTGTGCACCGGCTATCCCCCAAAAAGCTGCAGGCTTGCAGTGCAGAGTCCTGCGTCATCATCCAGGATGTCATCAATGAGGAACTTGCGATGCGAGTGCCTGTACCAAGGATGCAACACGCAGCAGCGGTTCTGAGGAGGCTGAGGGCTGCAATGGCAATACAGAGTCCTTGCAGAAGTAAAGTCCATGCAGGCAATACGTTGTTTCCCGTTCAAAGTTACTCCACGCAGCAGAGTAGATGCATCAGTTCTGCTGGGTCCACAGATAGGCCGTCAGAGCACCTTTGGGTCCACTTCCAAGGGTGCAAGACTGGGGTGGCACCACATGGCAAGGTAGGACTCACAGTTGCAGAATCCATGTGCTGGTTACAAGAGACTAGTGTTTGGAGTCACTCTCAGGGTCCTGTGTACAAGTTGCAGGTCCAGTCCTTCTCACCCAGGCAGGAGGGCAGCAGGGCAGCGCAACAGGACAGCAGTCCTTTAGGTCAGCATTCCAGCAGAGTGGCAGCCCTTTCAGCAGCACAGGAGTTGTTATTTGTGGCAGAGTCTTCCACAGGCCCAGAATTGTACTGAGGAGTAGTGTGTGAGGTCCAGTATTTATACCTGGTGCCTCCTTTGAAGTGGGAGAAGCCTCTGAAGGTTTGCCATTGAAGTGCACAGACTTCCTGCCTCCTCTGCCCTGGCTTCAGACTAAGTACAGGGGGTGTTCAATCCTTTGTCTGAAGGCAGGACACAGTCCATTCAAGTGTAGGTAGTGCTGTGCCTAACACCGCTTTCCCATCTTGCCAGCGATGGCCTATTCAGACACACCTGAGCCCTCTCTTGTGTGTGGCTGTCTAATAGGTATACACAAAGACCAACTGCCAACTAAATGTAGTCATATGACCCAGAGACAAGCTGAAGGCACTAAATGTCTAAGGCAGGAAAATGCCAACTTTCTGAAAGTGGCATTTTCAAAACTGTATTTCACGCTCCGACTTTACCATAAAAGAGGATTTTCCATTACAATTCCAAAGACACCAGATATGAACTGGTCCCCTGTTCCCATTTCAAAGTTATCCTCATTAAATTTAATAGTGTAACCATAATGTTATCTTATATCTTTGCAATAAGGAAAAACACATTCAACAGTTTTTCACTATCAGGTCATGTAAAACCTGAAATCACATGACCTACTTTTTAAATACATTACACCCTGCCCACTGGGCTCTTTTGGACCTACCCTAGGGGTGACTTATATATCTTAAAAAAGAAAGGCTTGAGTCCTGGGAAAAGGCTATTTTGCAAAGGTGGACATGGCAGTTTAGAGCTGCAAACAGGTTGCAATGACAGGCCTGAGACATGGTTAAAGGGCTTCTTAAGTAGGTGGCAAAATCAGTGCTGCGCAGTAACTTTCAACCATGATTCAACTCAGGACGCGGCTGCCGTTCCCGGTCCAGTTCTTCGCCCGGGCTACTCTCTAACCTGGGCGACGCCAGATTTAGTCGGCTCCTCCCGGCATTGTGGCTCGCCGATTTTTTCGGTTTCAAAGTTCAGAGAACCTTCCTCCCCCCAGTAAAGACCCCATAGCGACTCCGTTAGAGGGCGGTGCTCTCCTTGAGAGGAGATCTTCAGTATTAGCAGGACACCTCCTGGACAAAATATAAAGTGAGCTTCTGTGGCCCTGATGAGAATCCTGTCACATTCAAGGATTCGAAACGTGTAGGCCTGTTGGTCTGCTTGGCTTTGTCTTCGTGCCCAATGGTTCTGCGCCTAGACCAGCATTCTTACACTTTAAATGCTGAAAATTGTGTTATTAATTGCGTTTGATTCAACAAATTCATTATGTATATATATATAGTGTATTGTTCTGTTTTGTAGGAAAGTTTTTTTGAAGTGGATAAGCAGACTTAGTACTTCACTTACTGGTCAATTGATCCTCCAGTATTTGTTGAGTACATTGTGTGAATGTAGGAATGAAAGAGGTTTTGACTGTGATATGCTTTGAGAATTTATGAGTGATGGTATGTATGAAGTTTTTATCTCACTTGTTGTGTCTTCGTTTGATTTTTTTGCTACAAATTGTCTTTGAACTACTGCATTGAATTTAAAAATATGCATAAACAAAAAATCTTTTTCTAAATAAACAGCTATTAATTAGCATGCACGTGTATTGAATTGTTATCTTTACATTGTCTATTGAGTTGTTTTGGAAATTAGGTATCAGTATTGGCACTTTCTTCTTGTTGTTTTGCAGCTTCAGTATTGGCATTTATTTTACAGGCCCTGGGCACATGTAGTAGCAATGTAGTAGGCACTTACAAGTAAACTAAACATGCTAAGTAATGATAAAGCAAATCCATTATGTTTAAAGTGATAAAGCGACCAGAGTCCTAAAGACCAACAAAAATGGGTTCAGAAAATAGGAGGCTGAAGGCAAAGGTTTGAGGATGACCCTGCAGAGTATATCAAGTGCAACAGGGGCCACATAGGGAAGGAATCAAGAGAGCAGGAAAACATATGCACTCTCATGGAGAGCTTATCTAAGAAGAAAAAAATAGTTCCCTAAAAGTGAGTGGTGGAGGGATTGAAGCCAGCCTACCAAAGAGATGGGAAAGGGGAAATGCTACAGGGCAGGAACAATCACAAGCTGGACGCGTGAGACAAAAGAAAGCCACTGAATAAGAAGCAAGTGAATGATTCTGACAAGAAAGTCAAGCAATGGAAAGCAATGGGTGGGTGGTAAGCCCACTGTATGATCTTGGTAAGCTCACAGTGGGTTTTGTGCTGTCTGGTGGGTGAGATCTAAAAATGTCTTTAGGCTAGAATTTCAAAGTGTGACCGACACCAGTACAAAGCATGTATTAGTGACTGTCCTAACACCTGTCAGGCAGACAGTATGTAGAACTTGGGGGGGGGGGGGGGGGGGGGGGGGTAAGAGAAGGGTCGGAGCACAGAACATTTCTATGATTTATTGTCTCAGTATAAAATGTGTTTGCACATGTAAGTAGGATGAGCAGAGTAAGAAATTATATAACTAAAATATTAGCTAGTGCTGTTGAAATTGCTGTCATCTAATGCCAAGGTGCTTCAATAAGATACTTAGTGTACCTGTCTGTCAAGGGTGATCGATGATGCACAATGGGATTTGGGGTACTCATTGTAGCTGCAGCTGCTCTCTGTGCCAGGTGGCTTTTCAGAGTGTGAGGCTTGTTGCAGATGGCCTACCATCCTCAGGATGCTGATACTCTAGCCAATAAACAGCTCTTGACCTAAACAGTGGGTTTATCAGTGTTCAGACAATTGCAGAATGCCTACAAATATAAGGCACACATCAACATACCAGTCACTCATGTAGACCCCACATGCAAGGCATCACTGCCAGGACAATGATCCACACTATGCCCAGCAGAAGAATCACCATTTTTATGCTAGTAATTAAAACATCACCTAAGGTTATTAGCAAATAAAACAATATTGCTCATACCGCCCCACCTCACCAACATGCAATCCCATCCTAATATCCTAGTTTCTACACCCAAGACACGTTTTTATTAGATTTCCTCAGCAGAAAAGTACTACAAACACACTGTACGAGTCTCACTGCCCTGGCTGGCTGTGCTATCAACAGTTACCAAAACAAACAGGCTTTTGCTATACAAACTTTCCTAGACAGAGAAATCAGCGAAGGTAACAGCATGAATACAAGGCTGGCCAAGCAGAGGAGCTCTATGCAGCTGATCCCTTGTGAACTTACCACTGTTGGGAGGAGCTAACAATGCCCTCCAATCTACCAGCCTGCTGGGAAAGGCCAGACTACCTTGCTGCTTAGCCTAACCTTGTATGTGGGTGATGTTTAGGGCTCGGCTACAGCTAGCTTTTGCGTCCAGTGGTTCATACAAAAAGCTTAAAGCATGATTAGGTACCGTTCATTGCTTACTTTTAGTCACATTCAAAACACAACATATACCCCGGGGTCTAGTGATAAGGAACACAAATAATGTAACTTTCCAAGACTCTAATGGAATATACAAAAATTGTATGGATTCCCATCACTCACCATTCCAGGTGACATGCTTCATCATCTGGGTCTCCTTAAATAGGGCTTCAACTCCACCCTAATGATGGAGTAGCCCAAGGATGTTTTTAGGTGTTAATACAGATGTGAGCAAATGTTTTTATAGAGTGTATGGGAAAGTGCAGTGCAATGAATGATGTGAGGTTTAACATTGAAGCGTAATCAGACCCCAAATTTATTATTGTCTGATACGATCAAAGGTTAAAAACAGTGCATGAGAACAGTTTCAACAGATAGCTGTCCGTAAATAATCAATCGGTCAACATGTTTCAGCACCTAAAGGTAGATGTACACCTAGTGCTTTCATCAGGACCTATTAAGTTTTGATGCTATAGCAATAGTGAAAAGTGATTATAACATCAAAACGTGAAACAGTACCAGAAAGGATACACAGTGGAACAATACAACCTTACAGCTTGGTTCTCACAGTTCACAATCCTCGTATCTCTTGAAGGATCTATAAGAAATACAGAAAAGGTACATAAAAGAATAACTACAAAAGTCTTGGAGGACTGTATGTATGTCCTATATAAAGCCTATGCAACTATAGTTGGTTGTCAGGCTAACCTTCATAGTGGGCACTCATCCACCGAGCCTTACCTCAAGAGTATGGAGGAATTACCTCACCCCACCTGGCAACAGCTCAGGATAAAGGAGGCACCGCGCTAGAAAGGGGAACAAAATACACCAGAACATTAATTATTGTGGTGCATTGTTCACCCTATACGTTTTCTACATAATCCAGTTGTCTGATACACTGCATGAGCTACCAAAACTCCAACACACACCACATATCATGTATGATGTATCATCCGCAGAAGGGGAATATGTCGATTTCTTTTTAGCACTAGAAGTTTAGTAGTGCATTTACTGTGAATCAAGCTTGAAAGCAAAAACCATGCTAGAAGTCTGCACGAGCATTACTCTAAAGAATAGAGATCATTTACTAAAAACCGGTGACCATGCATCATTATGGTAGATTGCCAAACATATAGCCCTGTCCTGAGCCCATCAGGGACTATCAGGGACATGTAATGATGTAACAAAAAAATGCCAGAATGGTAAGTCCTGATCAAGTCAGTATACAAACTCTGCGAAGACATCGCCGTGCATACACGGGACAGTTCGAAACTCAAGTCATTCAGACAGAGAACAAACAAACAAACAATAATACATATGTAAAGTGTGCTAAATACCCGTGAGGGTCTCAAGGCGCTGGGGGGATGGGGGCTGTTACTGATCGAAGAGCCAGGTCTTGAGAAGTCACCTGAAGGTCGGCAGGTCCTGGGTCTGGTGTAGGTAGGTGGGGAGAGAGTTCCAGGTCTTGGCGGCGAGGTAGGAGAAGGATCTGCCGCCGGCGGTGGTTTTCCTGATGCGAGGCGCTGTGGCGAGGGCGTGGCTGGCCGAGCGGAGGCTGCGGGTGGGGGTATAGAAGCTGAGTCGGTCATTGAGGTATGTGGGTCCGGTGATGTGGAGGGCCTTGTGTGCGTGGATGAGGAGCTTGAAGGTGATCCTCTTATCGACGGGGAGCCAGTGCAGGTCTCTCAGGAGGGGTGTGATGTGGTTGCGTCGTGGGATATCGAGGATCAGCCGTGCCGCGGCGTTCTGGATGTGTTGGAGCCGTCTCAGGAGCTTGGTTGTTCCTCCTGAGTAGAGGGCGTTCCCGTAGTCCAGTCTGCTGGTGACAAGGGCGTGGGTGATGGTCTTTCTTGTGTCGGAGGGGATCCATTTGAAGATCCTGCGGAGCATTCAGAGGGTGTTGAAACAGGACGCGGAGACGGCGTTGACTTGCTTAGTCATGGAGAGGGTGGAGTCGAGGATGATCCCCAGGTTGCGTGCGTGTTCGGTGGGTTCTGGCGGTGTTCCTAGCGAAGTGGGCCACCAGGAGTCGTCGCAGGCAGAGGGGGTGGAGCCGAGAATGAGGACCTCCGTTTTGTCTGAGTTCAGTTTCAGTTTGCTCTCCTTCATCCATTCTGCGACGTCCTTCATTCCTCTGTGGAGATTGTCTTTGGTGGTGTGGGGGTCTTCTGTGAGGGATATGATCAGCTGGGTGTCGTCAACATAGGAGAGGATGTTGAGGTTGTGTCTTCGTGCGACCTGGGCGAGTGGTGCCATGTAGATATTCAACAGCGTCGGGCTGAGGGAGGATCCCTGTGGGACGCTGCAGATGATCTCGGTGGTCATTGAGCGGAAGGGTGGGAAGCGGACGCTCTGGGTTCTGCCGGAGAGGAAGGATGTGGTCCATGCCAGGGCTTTCTCTTGGATTCCGTCGTCGTGGAGGCGTGCTATAAGGGTGCGGTGGCAGACCGTGTCGAAGGTTGCTGATAGGTCCAGAAGGATGAGGGCGGCTGTTTCTCCTTTGTCCATAAGGATCATGATGTCGTCGGTGGCGGCAATGAGGGCGGTCTCGGTGCTGTGGTTGCTACGGCACACGGACTGGCATGGGTCTAGGATGTTGTTGTCTTTGAGGTAGCGGTTCAGCATTCTGTTGACGATCTTCTCTATGACTTTCGCCGGGAAGGGGAGCAGGGAGATGGGCCGGAAGTTCTTGAGGTCCTTGGGGTCTGCCTTGGGTTTCTTCAGTAGGGCGTTGATCTCGGCGTGTTTCCAGCTCTCCGGGAAGGTACCTGTCTCGAAGGAGGTGTTGATGGCTTTCCGGAGATGGGGTGTGATGACTGTGCCGGCTTTGTTGAAGACGTGATGGGGGCATGGGTCAGATGGGGAGCCGGAGTGGATGGAGTTCATGGTCTTGATGGTGTCTTCCTCACTGACGTTGGGCCAGGTGGTCAGGCGGCTGGTGCGGGTTTAGGTTGCAGGGGCAGTGTCGGTGGAGGCTGTGGGGGTGTCGGAGTTGAAGCTGTCATGGATGTCAGCGAACTTGCGGTGAAAGAAGGTGGCCAATGAGTCGTAGAGGTCTTGTGAAGGTGGGATGTCGTTGGTGTTGGAGATGGGGTTGGAGAGTTCTTTCACGATGTTGAAGAGCTCTTTGGAGTTGTGTGCGTTGTTGTCCAGGCGGTTCTTGAAGGCGGTCCTCATGGCAGTCCTGATGAGTTGGTGGTGAGTTCGGGTGGCATTTTGTGGGCTGTGTGGTTGTCTGGGGTTCGGTCGTGAAGCCATCTCTTCTCCAGCTTCCGACAGGTGTGTTTGGAGGTCCGGAGGTCTTCGGTGAACCATGCAACTTTCTTGTTGGTGCTGTGGGTTGTGTTGATCTTGAGGGGGCGAGGGTGTCGGCGCAGTTGTTGATCCATTTGTTGAGGTTGGTGGTGGCGGTGGCGGGGTCGATGGGGTCGTCGGGTGGACTGAGGGAGAGGGTGGTGGTCGGTTGGTCCTCGGTGACCTTGCCCAAGCGGCAGGGTGGCAACTGTTGGGTGCGGTGGTGTGTGGTGGGTTTCCTGAAGGTGAAGTGGACGCATCTGTGGTCGGTTCAGTGGGGTTCGGAGACGTGGGGAATTGCGGAGTTTGCATTGTATATGGAGACAGCATTTCCACTTAGCATAGACCTCTCTGCTTAATAGCATTCTACCAACACTTCCTGACATCAAGAGTAAATCATCAAGCAATTCGTTAATTTTGTGGCAATGCCCATGTGTTTGTGAGCTGTCTGTAATCACGCTATTGTACTACCATTAGATATAGCCTTTGGCAAATCCATGCTTAGATATATGCTTATCTTCCCCCTTTTTTTAATTAGTGTCTCAGGTATACACTCTTTTTATTGAATACTCAGCGGGCACTATTATAATATTATTGTTAACGCTTACCGCTTATGGGACTACATTTCCCATGATTCAATGAGGCACTAGCGTAATCTCGCGAGTAGCGAGATCACGCAATGCGTGATGACGCGGTGGCCGGGACCGGAATGGATTTTGAATGGGCCTCTCTTTAAATACACTTCGGGCTCCAGGCATCGGTACCTCCCCGATGGCTTGGATGACCGGCAGAGGTACCGACGGCCAGGTAAAAGCCGGCGATGATAGCTTTAGCTGCGCAACTATCCTGCATTGAGCCGCCGAACCTCGCTACATGATCTTTGTTGACTTATGTAGTGAGTGAGCTTGTTATCTGTCTGAATGACTTGAGTTTCGAACTGTCCCGTGTATGCAAGGCGATGTCTTCGCAGAGTTTGTATACTGACTTGATCAGGTCTTATCATTCTGGCATTTTTTTGTTACATCATTCCATTTTCCTGATAGTCCCTGATGGGCTCAGGACAGGGCTATATGTTTGGCAATCTACCATAATGATACATGGTCATACCCATACTCAATCTAGGGGGACCGGTTTTTAGTAAATGATCTCTATTCTTTAGAGTAATGCTCGTGCAGACATCTAGCATGGTTTTTGCTTTCAAGCTTGATTCACAGTAAATGCACTACTAAACTTCTAGTGCTAAAAAGAAATCGACATATTCCCCTTGTGGGGATGATACATTATACATGATATGTGGTGTGTGTTGGAGTTTTGGTAGCTCATGCTGTGTATCAGACAACTGGATTATGTAGAAAACTTATAGGGTGAACAATGCACCACAGAAATTAATGTTCTGGTGTATTTTGTTGCCCTCTCTAGAGCGGTGCCTCCTTTATCCTAAGCTGTTGCCAGGTGGGGTGAGGTAATTCCTCCATACTCTTGAGGTAAGGCTCGGTGGATGAGTGCCCACTATGAAGGTTAGCCTGATAACCAACTATAGTTGCATAGGCTTTATATAGGACATACATACTGTCCTCCAAGACTTTTGTAGTTCTTCTTTTATGTACCTTTTCTGTATTTCTTATAGGTCCTTCAAGAGATACGAGGATTGTGAACTGTGAGAACCAAGCTGTAAGGTTGTATTGTTCCACAGTGTATCCTTTCTGGTACTGTTTCACGTTTTGTTGTTATAATCACTATTGCAGTAGCATCAATACTTAATAGGTCCTGATGAAAGCACTAGGTGTACATCTACCTTTAGGTGCTGAAACATGTTGACCGATTGATTATTTACGGACAGCTATCTGTTGAAACTGTTCCCATGCACTGTTTTTAACCTTTGATCGTATCAGACAATAATAAATTTGGGGTCTGATTACGCTTCAATGTTAAACCTCACATCATTCATTGCACTGCACTTTCCCATACACTCTATAAAAACATTTGCTCACATCTGTATTAACACCTAAAAACATCCTTGGGCTACTCCATCATTAGGGTGGAGTTGAAGCCCTATTTAAGGAGACCCAGATGATGAAGCATGTCACCTGGAATGGTGAGTGATGGGAATCCATACATTTTTTGTATATTCCATTAGAGTCGTGGACAGTTATAGTATTTGATTTCCTTATTACTAGACCCCAGGATATATGTTGTGTTTTGAACTTTTATAGTGGGGCTGAATATCCCGTTGAGTCTTTAAATGTTGGCCTCTGACCCTACCCAAAGTATAGTGTATTATATACTTTTAGTCACAGCCACACCAGCAGGGCCCGCCCAGTTCATATTTTTGTCTTGTCCCCCTAAAATATTTAGCCTCAGATTTGTATATTTATTTCTTTTAACCTTAGTTTGTGAATTCACAGTATACTGTTGCTACTCTTTGAGCTGGGTGAGGGTCATGTTAACCAGGGCAGAGACAGAGGAAATATAATGTAATGCACACACCTTAAAGGAAAAATAAATGCAAGTTAAACTAATTTGTATGAAATGCATTCTTCTGTTAGAAAGTTGGTTATTGTGATTACTTCTTTGTTCAGTGAGTTAAACTGGAGATCAAGTGATCTGAAAACTGGTTGGTGCTCTGGGGGAATGGTGACCGTTGTATTTACAGTGCTATAACATTCCTTCGGTGACAGAAAGCACTGTGAAGATATGTCAATAGTTTAAAAAAAAAACAATTATGCACAGTATAAAATAAGCTGCTGCAGTTTTTAAAATATATTTGACACATTATAGGATAGGCTTTACAAAGTATTTGAGCACCCAAACTGCCCTCATCCACAGCACCAAAACTGCCCTTATCAGCGCCACCGATGACATCAGGGCCCTGCTAGACAACAGAGAAACCGCAGCCCTCATCCTCCTGGACCTGTCAGCCGCCTTCGACACGGTCTGCCATTGCACCCTAAGCATATGCCTCCACGACGCTGGGATCCAAGAGAAGGCCTGAACTGGACCACCTCCTTCCTCTCCGGCAGAACCCTGAGAGTCCGCTTACCCCCTTTCCGCTCCGGAGCCACAGAGATCATTTGCGGTGTACACTAGGGCTCATCCCTCAGCCCAACACTGTTTAACATCTACATGGCACCGCTCGCCCATGTCACTCGACTGCATGACCTCAACATCATCTTCTACGCCAATGACACCCAGCTGATCCTCTCCCTCACTAAGGACCGCCACACCACCAAAACCAACCTCCACGAAGGAATGAAAGCCGTCGCTGAGTGGATGAAGAACAGCTGACTGAAGCTAAACTCGAACAAGACGGAAATCCTCATCCTCGGTTCCACCCCCTCAGCCTGGGATGACTCCTGGTGGCTGACCGCAGTGGGAACAGCTCCAACACTCACCGACCACGTACGCAACCTAGGGTTTATCCTCTACTCCACCCTCTCCATGACAAAGCAGGTCACCGCCGTTTCATCCTCCTGCTTCAACACCCTCTGCATGCTCCGCAAGATATGCAGGTGGATCCCCACCGAAACGAGAAGAACGGTCACCCAGGCCCTCGTCAACAGCAGCTTGGACTACAGAAATGTCCTCTACGCAGGAGCCTCAGCCAAACTCCTGAAATGACTTCAACGCATTCAAAACGCCTCTGCACGCCTGATCCCTCACCGCAGCCACATCACACCCCACCTGAGAGACCTGCACTGGCTCCCTGTCAACAAAAAGATCACCTTAAAGCTCCACACCCATGCACACAAGGCACTCCACAACACTGGACCAGCATACCTCAACAGACGACTCAACTTCTACACCCCCGACTCCCAGCTTCGCTCCGCTGACCTCGCCCTCGCCACAGTCCCCCGCATCCGAAAAGCGACCTCCAGTGGCAGATCATTCTCCCACCTCACCACCAAGACCTGGAACACCCTCCCCATCCCCCTACGGCAGACCCAAGACCTTCTGACCTTCAAAAGACTCCTCAAGACGTTGCTCTTCGAGCGGTAGCAGCTTCCCCCCCCCAGCGCCTTCAGACCCTCACGGGTAAGTAGTGCGCTTTACAAATGCTCTGAATGACTCATTGATTAATTTTGGCTGGCACACAATGTTCAAGAAGATATGGGCAGTCGCGGCTGCTCCCGTGAATCGGAGGGGGGGTGGTAGAGCAGGAGCCAGGGTGGGGGGGGAGGGGGGAGGAGGGAGAAAATACACACAAATAAATGACTTACCTGCCACTGCCTCTCTTTTATCCTCTTCCTGGCTTCTGTTGGAGCAGGAAGCAGGATGGGCTCCCCTAAGCCAATCACAATGCTGCATTGCAGCATTGTAATTGGTAAGCTCTCAGGCTCAACTGAGCCAATCACAACGCTGCAATGCAGCGTTGTGATTGGTCTGAGCACCGTGGTTCAGGACTCAGATTGGGATTGGGAGCCTGGGCATGTTCTCCACCCAGGCTGTAATGCAGCCTGGGTGAAGAACATGCAAAGTGCCATAGCGGGCACTAGGAGTTCCCCCGGTGGGCCACCAGGGTGGGGGCTGGTGTGGACGCCCGAGGGGGCATTTTTTTTACCGGGGCCGGCAATATCAGCCCCCTGTAACAAAATCGGCCAAACAAACAGCTCAGCCTCACCCCCTCTCCCCCCTAGGGGGGCCAGCCGAGCATTTTTGCGAGGGTCAGTTTCGGTTCCCAGTCCGGCCCTGTGCACGTGAGTGTTGGGGCAGCCCTTCAGGGCCGGCCCAACATTTTTGCACACTTAGGAGGGTGCCACCACTTCTTCCCCCTGTGCAGCCTAGCCCTGACGCAACAAAACTGCCCCAGCACAGAAAAATGTAATTATAAGAACATCTTTTTATTATCCTTTTATTTTTCCTTTCTTGCCATGCTTTAAGGTGTGGGGCGACACTAATCCACCTTAGCGGAGGAGCCGCCCCCTGGATATGGGGTCAGTTTTATGTAATGCAGCACAGCAACCAAAGATGCTGCCCTGCCTTGTGTCAATTAGAAAGAGCAGAAATGTGCCATTTCTACTAGGATATGGTGCTGTTGCTCTCTCCCCCTGTGCGAGTACATTTTTGTCTGACTTCATTCAGACAGGCACCCTTACACAACAGTGCAAGAGTGAGTGTGTGATGTCTGGTGTATGTTTTGTACTCGATGGGTTCCATTCCAGTATGAAACTTTGTGTGTGTTACACAATACAGCACATATGCATTTCTGATAAAAAAATATTTTCCTGAAAAGTTATGCATGTCTCAAGATGTATTTTTGTAGGCAAATCCATGCCTACCATTTTTTTAGTATATAGAAATAGGAGTCAAAAACGTGGGAGGCTGCATGGAATATTCTTGTACCACCCATGGTACTCCCCCTCGACAAAAAGTAGCATACATTGCAACTTTGCATTATTTTGAATCCACTTTCAGGGGTACAAAACAAGTTTTGCACTGGAAGGTAAATAGAAAATCAACACTTTGTGTCGATTGGGTTAGTTGTTGATGCAAACACAGAGTTTTGAAATTTGGACCTCAGAGTTTAAATGTTTATACTGCTTTCAAACTTTATAATTTTAGTATTAGCATTCAGGTTGTATCTAGTGCAAATTCTTTTATAGATTTTTATTGGAAGGATACATCCCAGAATACCCTTACAATGCGTCTAAAAAAGAATAACTTTTGTCACCATGAAGCTTCAAATGAAGCTATTTAATACATGCCTAAACTGGCTCTGGAGCATACTGACTTTGCAGATTAACCAATTGCACATGTTTACATTTTATTCAGATAGCAACTCATCCTGGAGCAAGGGCGTGTTTCTTCATTAAATGTCTGCCCCTTCTTTCCCTCGCTCCCTTTCAGCCCAAGGCTACTCAAAGTCTGGGTTATCCATTCAGGATCATTTCCGTTTTAACAAAAAAAATATGAGGACAGTTTAAAAAAAAGCATGAAATGTAGTCAGCAATAAATCCTGCCCACTTTGATCTCTGTTTTTGACTGTGCCTGTCAGGGTGGGTATTTAGCAGTCGCACTGGTGCGTTGATTGTATGAGACGCTTTCCCTAACCTCATCCGACACACACTTGCTTCTCGATGGGCAGATGCAAAATGAGTCACCCCCTCCCAAAAACCTGCCCTGCCTGCCACTGCCTGCCCTGGTCTGTGGCCCAACAGGCTCACAGGTCTATTTCAGGGGAAGCATGCAAGACAAGCAGAGCACTCAAGCACACTGCACAAGCCTGCACTTGTCTCTTGAGTACCACTGGGCAGAGGCTGCCTGACACTCCCGCTTCTACTTTGGGTCCTTTGTCTCTGCTGTCAGATAACAAACAGAGGAGCTTGCTGAATTTGAGTATGGCCTGATCTGGTCTGGAATGTTATGGAGCTACTGTAGAAGATGACATGCCAAACCACCCTGCTCCGGCAAAGATTTGATTTGAAATCAAATGGTCAAAATAAACATGGTAATTTCGCTTGCCTAGTGGTTTCTCTGGGGATGGACTAACATTTAGAACAAAATTGCATTATGAATGCACTTTGCTGACTCTGGGAAAGAACTTCATTTAAAGGCAGATGTAGAATCTTGGTCTCCAAACTAATCATGCATGTAAAAAATCAAAGTCTGATAGAAGGTTAGAAAGTACAGATAGCTACACCACAAAGAGAGCTTGCATTCCAGTGCTGGATATTTAATCTGCCCATACATATTACGAACCCCTTTATTTTTCTTAGGATCCCACATCAGACAGAATCACCGGCACTCTCCTTTGTATGCAGTACTCACGTTTTTCTATATAGGATAAAGGATTATTTTTGTGGTATTCGTGGTAGCACTGCGCACACGGTAACAAAAGTGCTGCAATAAGATTCAGTTCTCAGTAACACCACAAAATCTGACTTTTATATTCTCTCAAAGGAGGAGGATAGAAAATATACTTCTTTACTCTTACCTGTAGGTGGCGATGGCAACTGTTTTTATGATACCTACAAACAAGGGCAATGCAGACATACGACTATGCGGCTGATATTTATGCTGGCAGAAAGTCAAATAGAATCTCAGAAGATGTAAGAACAACTTTCCTTAGAAATAGCATGATAGCTTTATTCAAAGAAACTGGACCAGTCACAGTGTTGATGACAATCGTAGACTTTGCCCTGTCCCATCATGATGTCAAAACAGTCAGTGGCGGCTCCTCCACTAAGGCAGAGGACCGTCTCCCTACTCCTTTTTTGCAGTGACAAAAAGGGAAAAAGGGAAAATATAATGATAATAACTTGCGTTATTATCATTTTAATTTTATCATTTTAATTTCTCCTACTTCTGCCTGCTTTGTTTTGGGGGCAAGGGCAAGGGAGGAATGGTAGCACCCTCCTAAAGTGCACAGTGACTGGTTGGCTGACCCTCTTCTTGCCCAAAACAGTCTTGCGTACTTCGAATGTTCTCCATGCAGGCTGCATCACAGCCTGCGAGGAGAACATGCCCAGGCCCCCAGTCAGCATCTGCGCGCCAAACCAAGGCAGCAGTGTGATTGTTTGACTGGCCGCCTGGGTGTGCTTCCGGTAAGGGCAAATGAGGGAGGACTACGGAGGTGAGGAAGCATCGAGAAGGTATGTTTAAAAAAAAAAAAAATCCCAATTCCCATCCAACCCCTCCCACCCCCTACCTCCCTCCTTCTCTTCCCTCCCACCTTCACCCCACCACCTCCAATCAGTGCTGGTCGCTGGTGCAAACAGTACGGGGCATCTATCTTCAGCTCTCCTAATAATACAGCGTTTAATAAAGCACTCAACATTCTCTACAAGGCACATGAAAGTGATTGGTAATAGAGCTGGTGTTGTAAAATAGGACAGGGAAAAAGCATAGTTAAGACCATTTTCAACATGTCAAATAGGGATGTCACTTATTTGTTGGTGGGGAAACTCCAAAAGGAAGTCAGGTAACGTCAAAGCTCTGCCCAGTTCTATAACTCAAAATTAATCTAAATGTAAGACCTTAAGGGCTTTACAACCTAGTTAATTTCACAGTATTATGTCCCGAAAGCAGAAAAATATGGATAGAAATAGATGTAGTAAAGAGTGCTGATGTAAGAGTGTGATACACATGTAGGAATGAACATCATGTGCTGCTTCACTCACAAAGTCTGACAACCCCTGTAATTCAAACATTCTGTTCATGCGGTCATTCCTCAGGCCCCCTTAAAATAAATACTCTTGGCTATATTCCTGCTTTTGGTTGACTTTATTGGCACCCCTGTTTGTTTTTAGGTCTTGGCTAGATAGCGCATGCTCTGTCTCAAAGAGACATGCTATGTTTAATCTGTGGGCTTCAGCATGACGACAGGCTTCCAATATGCTTACTTCAACGTCTGTCTCATATTCTTTGTCACCATTTTGTCCTTGGCATGCATAGTCATGCCTCTTCTTGTGTTTAGCCCTCATCCTATAGCAAGGACCAAGTACTTGTAAACATCCACTGCTCCCGTTTATACAAACATTTTAGGACCTACTTTTTTCCTTCTTTTTCAGCACTCTACACAGTGCTCAGGCTTTTACCAGCTTTGTCTCCTCCCACCTGCCCTCATTCCCCGCCCACAGATCACCCCCTCTTCTGTCGCTGCTTTTCCCTTCGTTGCTGCTTTCTGTTTCCCAACCTCCTCCCTCCCGTCTCTGCTTTCTCATTTGCACCTCTCCTATAGATGACCCATCCACAATTCACCCCTCCCTTGATCCCATCACTGCTATAAATCCCAATTGTAGTCTTTTCGTTCTAGTGAGTGGTGGCGTTCTGAATATTAAAGTACTGCTAGTGTATAGCTGACGTGATGATTGGAGCATGTGTGCATGGCTGCTATAACTTGGCACACATGTAGTCTCTGCTTATTTAACATGTATGTGTTTTTTTTGTGTGACTGCATGTTTACACCATGTGTGGTTGTTCGGCAATGGTGTTTAGAGGTGGATAATCAGACCTCAAGTGAATCAGGTAGGAGTTATCACAGGGCATTTTTGAGATGCTAAAGTACTTGTGTCTTCTGCTGTATTTGCTTAGCCACATTTCTCCTGGGAGAAATGATTGAACTGTTTGTATCTCACCTTGTTGCTTGTCATTTCATACAGTGGAACTCTATTTCTTTAAATTCTCCAGTCAGGACACTTTCTTACTTTATCTGCATTCACCAGTCCACTATTTCCGTAAGCCATTGTTACTTAACTTGAATTCTCTTCAATGAAGCCAGGCTGAGTCTTGATGTCATCAAGGTCTGCCTTCCCCTCCGTGTCCATGGCAAAAGCAAAAGTAGTCCTTTTAATGTGCTTGCTGATATGATGCATTTCCTTGTGGTCACTACTGTAAACCAACTTAACACTATTATTCTTTCTGGTTTTTGTGCAGTTTTATATAGCACCAACACTACTCAAAGGTATTTAAGAGCTTTACTTTAGCACCAGTTCCTTATACAAAGGCACATTCATTTTTGTAGGCACACGGAGATTAAGAGATTTGCCCAAAATCAAGGATGTTAATCCGATTCCGAAACTCGAATCTGGTTTCCCAGCTCCAATGTTGGTGGCTGTGGCCCTTACGCCATATCCTCTTCCAAGAGGATGCCACATCGTCTCCCTAGCCTCGGTCTCTGTTCCACATTTTGTGATTACAGCCAACTCACTTAATCTCCCCATGGCAGCCTGCATTTGTTGCTAGTTGCCTGTTCACCTCAGCCAAACTGAACTCAGCTGAACTCCATTGCACAGATATCCTCAAGCCCTGACTCTGCTTTTCAATTTTTTTGTGTGCAGTTTTACATAGCACCACCCCATCAAAAGACATTGGGCCGCTTTACATGAGCACCAGTTACTTTCCAAGAGGACACCATCACCTTAGACAAATCACTTAAGGTACCTGTGGCAGCCTGCATTTGCTGCTGGTTGCCCATCCACCTCCCATCTGTCGTTGCTTGCCCACGCTGAACTCCAGTTTGCACAGACACCCCTCTTCCCGCAGATTCCATCCTCCTTGACTCTGAATTTCACGTTTGTTTTTTTGTGCAGTTTTATGTAGTGCTTTACATAAGCACCAGTTACTTTTTTTGTGCAGTATTGTATAGCACCAAACTCCACCCGAAGGTATTGAAGCACTTTACATTAGCACCAGTTTCTTCGCACAACGACAAATGCCGCAGGTATGGCCCTTAAGCTACATCCTCTCTTAAAGGGACGTCATATCATTTCCCGAGCCTCAGCCTCAGGTCCAAATTTTATGACTGTGGCTAAATCACTTAATCTCCCCATTTCTAAACACAACAAGAAGTGGCAAAGCCAGTAGGTTTTGCCTGTGCGAAATCTATTGTTTTTAGGTCTCGACTAGACAGAGCATGCGTTGTTTGGCTAGACAGCATATGTACTGCCTCGAAGAGACATGTTGTGTTCTATCTGTGGGCTTACAGGCTGCCTATATCCTACCATTGGTAAACTTCAGCATCGCTCTCATTCTCTTTGATGCCATTTGTCACGGCATGCGGATGTCATGACCTCTTCTTGTGTTTCACCCTCACATAGCACATGGGCCAAGTACGTGTCTCCTTACATGGCTCCCAGTTTACACACCTATTTTTTCTTTGTTTTTAAGAACTCCATAGGGTTACTTGTGTTTTCAGGGACATGCCAGTAAAATGCATACACGTGTACATAAATAAATGCATTCTTGAAAAGTTGTTAAAACATGAACAGCATTTGTTTTTTTTTTCTTTTTGAATGATCCAATGGTATTGAAGTGCTCATTCTGTCCTCCATCTTGACACAGCGCAAACACGAGGCAATGGTATTTGAGCGCTTTACGTGCTCACCAGTTACATTCCACAATGACACATTAATTTTTGTCACTGGTCCTGCTTCAATAAACGTATTCTCCGCTTTCATTGTTGCTTCATCCGCCCTCTCCCGTTATTGCTTGCCCCCCCACTACCTACCTCTTTGCTGCTGCTTTTATTATTTGCTTTTTTTGCATGATCCAATGGTATTGGAGCACTTGTTCCATCCTCCATCTTGCCATAGTGCTAACACTGGTGGTATTGGGGTGTTTAAAGTGCTCACCAGTTGTATTACACAATAACACATTCATTGTCGTATGTAGGGGGAAGAGCAAGTGATTTGCTCCAAATCACAAACTGTTCAGCCAACCCTGAGGTTCAATCCTCACTCCCCTGTCGGTAGCTCAAGTTGTTAACACACTTCCTTGCTTCACATCAAAGCTCCTCAACTGTTTCTTACTATCACTTTCACATTTGTTCAGCAAGACTCTGTCAACACTGAACAGGTATTCCCAAAGTCAATAGATCTTGGCAATGCCCAAGCTTTTGGCCTTGTCAATGTGAATGTCTTTTAGCCATATTGTCTATCAGCAAATCTGCAGTTTAGCATGCTTGTTTTCTTATTTTATGGCTTACCTTCCTCTTGTGTTCCGCCCTCCTACTGAGTATATCCTCTTTACTATCCTTTTGAATGGTTCACTTGAATTTACCACTGCTCATTCAGGAAGCATTTTTTTTTCTTTGAGCACCACCCGAGTTCATAGTTTTTCTGCCTCTTTCACTCATGTGCAGTAATTCTTCCCCTAAACACCCATAATCTGTGTTCACTTCGTATTGCTAAACTCGTCCATTGCTTTCTGTGCCCTCTTCCTGATATTTCTTTCTCAATTTTTCTGCTCCTTCTTCCAAGCCTTGCCTCAAGTGCCTCTGTTGCTTTCCCACACTTCCCTCCACCCACTCCCCAAATTTCTTCCTATGAACTTCTCTGTTAACAGCAATCTTTTTTTTATTTTACTTTATTTTTGGGAGGGCTTAGCAACTGCCATTTGCTGCGGGCCACTCCACCTTTGAAGTCGAATTTAATTTATTTTAAATCTACTGATGGTGTCCGTTATATCGGTTTGGTAAATAAGAAAAACATTTCCTCCACATAATTTCGGAGGTGCGCACATGAAAAAAAATGGATTTGGTCGCCTCCGAAACAATGCAGCCTCCAGAAGCGCTGTCTCATCGCGCCTTTTTTCCCTTTTTGAGGATGATGCACAGGATGGCGGAAGGATTTTTGTCTTATTAAATTAGTGGTGTTCCTCTCAATATTTGTGAGGTAATACTCAATGCATTTCGGTTTTTTATTGATTTAAACTAAAAGGACCAGAAACTGCCTGTTTGCAGTATATTTGCGCCAGTAGTGCTAAATATGTGCATTGGTAGGTAAACCTTAAGCAATGAAATCAGAGATTTCTTCTTGACCTCCATTCGTGACTCAACAAATTCAGTGGCAAACTGAGCAATGGCAATGTTCTACGAAAACACGAAGGTGTTGTAGAGAGAGCTAAAAATGGTACCGGTGAGAAAAGGCAGCTACGAATGGAAAAGCGCCATGCACGCAGAAGAAACCAAAAACAGAAATACTGTTTTAATCCCTCTAAAGTGATCAAAGAGGAGGACGGAGTAGGTGTGGAACCATAATATACCATTATGACACAACATACAAAGAAGCATTGTTGATGAAACAAACATATATGACAACCATAATGTAAACTTGTACAGGAAACACCTGTGTAACTCTTTGATGGGCTTATTTATGAGCCCCTGCATCACTTTTGATCCGCTTTTGCGTCACTTTTTGTGATGCAGCAGCAGCGTAAAAAATGCATCACGTTGTGCCCTATTTACAAAGTGACGCATCTAAGCAGATGCGTCACTTTGTAGAGCCCTGCGCTACATTATACCTGCATCAGGTATAATGTATGCAGGGTGGGCGTTCCCACGCAAAAAGTCTTGTAGTAGTGGCGCAGTGAAATCTATGAGATTTCACTGCGCCACTTCTAAGACGCTACAGCGTCTATATCTTACGCCTGCCTCACAGCAGGTGTAAGACTGACGCAGGCCCTTTCACTTGGGGCTTGCCCCATGTGAAAGGAGACATTGCTGGAGTTGCGTCTCTTTTCAGACACACCCCCAGCAGCGCGTCATGTTTGCGCTGACAGATACCTCAGTTATACTAACGTATCTGTCATTCCTTGCAACATGATGCGTCATACAGTAAATATGACACATTCATCATGGCGAGGAGGGCCCAGTGAAAACTGTCGCTTCACTGTTTTCACGCACCAATGCAGGTGCTTGAATTGGTTCGTCAGGAACCAATTGTGGGAGATCAGGGAGACCCTTTGCATCATGGAACACACCACAACTCACTCTCTCTGGATGTCCCTTAGTCTCTGGGATACTCAGGGCCTCTACCCTCCTGGACAGTGTTTCTCCCTGCAGGGTCAGACAGACTCCTTCTGTCTCTCAGCTCGCAAGAAAGCTTCTAGGCACTTGACGCAGATCCTCCATTCCACCAGTAGAAATGTACGATGTCCTCTAACCTCTGGAACACTGTCTGTCACACAGCAGTCCTTCAAGTTTTTGAGGAGCACTCTCTTTCCTGGAGATTAAGGACTATGAAACAGGAACTGGTCACCCTTTTATACACAACTGCTAGACAAAGGATGTGGGACACCGGTCTCAAACTTTAGACCCTCTTTGGAATGGTTCTCCTTTGAAGTGTCCTTCTCAGACTGTTCTGCAGACACAGTCTTTGTGAAGAGTGATACTTCTCCCAGCAGATAACTCTGGGGTTGTTTCCAGACTGGAGCATCCACAACACAGGCAAAATGAGGTTTGAAGATTCCTTTTTATTTTATCAAGCTCCCTGAGGTAGTAATTGCAGATGACCTAGAACGTTCCTCACACTACGCAACCGAAACTGCAGTTCACCTCTTATCCCACCATCAACCAGTGCTCAGAAAGAACTAATCTACAGTCCATTGCTAACACAAAAGGTCATAGAATTTCAAAAAGTAGACCTGTCCCTATCTTCCTCACTTCAAATTCTGGATCTCCACGTTCCAACCACAAGAATCCAGGCAATATACTTCTAATATCTGGGGAATATGTTCTGATCCTCTGCCTTGAGTCACTTCCAGCCAGGGGCAGATAAAACGATTCTGCTCTATACTGTAGTCATATTTTCCCGCACACAAAGCGCTACTGCATACATGCTCCATACACACTACATACACACGTGCACTCAACATGCACGCAGGATGCCAGTGCAAGATTCTGGACATATATATATATATATATAACAGTAGAACATTACACAAGAGTGTCCTGTAAGCCACACTCTACTAACACAGTTTAAAGGTTTAGTCACACTACCAGTTTCAAAGCCTCCAGTGCTTTATGATGAGTGATAACCTAGAAGACCCTCCAGGTCACATGACAGGTCGAGGACTTCACATAGTAAGGGAGGGTGATAGTAGGGCCAAAATAAAAAGCCATTTTACCAGATACACAAGATTTTGGGCACTCATAGCACGGCACCACATCTGTACACCACACAGAGGACAATCCTGGCTCAACAGTAATTAACTTCTCTAAGTCCTAAACTAAGTACTTACTTTCTCAAAGCCACATCATTCTCGCTGCTTCAATATTACAGACTTCAATGACACCATGAATCCACATTTTAAGAACACAGATCCATGCCTACCTAAGATGATGGAGTAATCCTCATATCGTAGTACCCACACAGACATACATGCTCTAAGCATACTTGCAAATTGCTACTAGTACCTGAACCTAATCAATTACATCAAGCCTCATATTCAAAAACTGTCCTTCACCCTCAATGTCTTCCACTAGCCCTCTCACTTCAGCTCCATATTAACATGACTTTCACCAATAAATTTCCCACAAGCAGTAAAACACTGATGAGCTCATTAGTTAGTTGGCATTATGAAGTGTCCAAAACAATGTGGTGAAAAAATAATTTGTGCCAGGTATCGTGTATGTTTTACATCTAATTATTATCTATGCAGTAACAAAATTGAGACTAATTTATGCGGCCAATTTTTATGCGGTTGATTTTGCACATTATTAACCGCAAATGGTAGCTGCCTGTGAAAAACACAAGAGTGAGAAGTATGTGCTCATCTCCTAATGGCTACACGTGTAAATTTGAGGACTTAAACCATTTCTACACCGTTTTTCACTATCTGCAAACCTCAGAATGAGTGCATCGATATCTTATTTATGTCTTCCTCTACCGTCATACACCCATTCCTTTCCAAAACTGCCTCCCCAACATTAGTGTTCTCGCCTACTTCACATTTGCAACCCAATTAATGGAACTATGAGCCATATTCTCTTGTATCTTAATGTGAATCTCATCCCTTTTTAACCACTGTCCTCTCTCTGGATAATATGTAAAATGTTGTTCAACTGATGATCCTCTTTACCCAACTACTGACCATTCTCCCTACTTCCTTTTATTTATATGACTCCTGATTGGCATTCTGCTTGTGTTAAATAGACTTATTTAACAACTGAGGGCCATATTATCAGGAACGGCGATAACATTATCGCCGCTTTAGCGGCAGGAAACTGCTGCTAAAGCGGCGTTAAGGGGCTTGATAATATGCCCTTGTGAAATCCCATAGAAGCCCAGGTTGACACCAGACCTGTGCTTCTATGGGAATTCACAAGGGCATATTATCAAGCCCCTTACCGCCGCTTTAGCTGCAGTTTCCTGCCACTAAAGCAGCGATAATGTTATCGCCTTTCTTGATAATATGGCCCTCTCTTCTTTATTCCCGCTAAACCATTGCAGTCTGGTTGTTTCCCTGTTGCACTCTACCGAACTAAAATTGTTACACATCTGTATCTTAAAAACATCTCACATGATGACCAACACACCTCCATCCTGGAACTTAAAGCTGCAATTGACAAAGTGGACCTCATAATTGTCCTTGATGCACTAGCCTTTCTTGGCATCACATCAAAGACACTTGGCTGATTTGGCTCTTGAGTTACAGATTTCTCTTTTTCTGTCTTATGCCGCACTTCAATCTCAAAGTCTGTGGTCTTTTAATAACTAGGGGTGTCCGCTCTAATAGATTTTCTATTCAAGTGGCAGCAAAATTAATTCAAATGACCACAACTCTTGCAAAACGTTTAGTGCTGCTCAAGCTTATTTCAGCACTGCTCACACTACCAGCACTGAACTGTAGCGCGAGCAGCGCAAGCTGCATATTTTCTGCCCATTGGCAGAATACTGCAGAATTTCACTATCGATAACTCCGTGGAATTCCGCTGATCGCAACTCCGCTAGTTCCGCCCACCCCTGTCTCCCCTAGAGATTCATCCCTTACACTTCCCTTTTCAAACTACCTCTCTCCTTGTGACTTCATATACTCCTTTTATTTCTCATACCACTCTTTCTTGACAGCATGCAGATATTTTCATCTTTTCCTTTTCTCCCCAACTCATTAAATGTAAACTCTCAAATTGCCTCATAGAAGGTTGACACTGAATGACGTTCGTTTCTTAATGCCCAACTTTCTGACGACTGAATTCATCATGTAGGTCTCTTCATTCACTACCATCCACTTTGGGTACTAAACACATCCCCTTTCATCCTGGAACCTATGGATGCTCTTTAGCAACAGCATGAGGTAGGAATCATTTATCATCTCTTCTATGACTGATGCATGATTCTAACTTCTCAATATCAAGAGAGTGTGTAACTATCTCCATTTCCAACAACCAAACCGCTTATCAATTTTCTAATTACTAAACAAATGAGAATATTGCAGCAGCCTATTGATAAGTCTGCCTCAATATGCTTCTGTCCCCCTTGTTACACTGAATGAATCCGCCTTCCACATACTAGACACTCGCCCACACGTCTCAAAGGGAAGACCCATTTCCTCTAAATGAAAAACAGAACATGATTCAAACTGCTCAACAAGTTCTATAAGGCAATGAACAGCCAACATCCTCTTATTATGTCTCAGAGTTTATAACATGCCATGCTCCTGTCTAGATACTACATTCAGTCACCCGCAACCGCGGTGCCATCATGGTACCAACTAAGGCCTCATTGACATTTAAATCATGGTAGCTACATTGTCTGCTCTATTGGAATGCCTGACATCATAAAGCCAGTTTGACTCTCTCAGAATGCAAGTCAGTTATATAAGCCTATCTGCTTAACCCCTTCTGCGCTCATGACGAGCTGAGCTCGTCATGAGTTGTGCCGCTCGCACGCTCATGACGAGCTCAGCGCAGCGCAAAAATAGCCGCCGCACGCATGCGGTTAAAGAAGAGAACCCCAATGTGCTACCGATTGCAAACACGTCCCGATTCCTACCACAACAGGGGCCATGCTGTACAAGTGCCCTGGGGGTGGAACGGGCGATTGCGTCGACTTTGCGTGCCCTCAGAGCACTTTAGTATTACAGAAGGGGCTGCAGATGCTTGTGTGGCCCCTTCTGTAATACCGATAGCGCTGGCGTTTATAAAGCTTGAGGGCTATCTTTAAAGGGCATTCCTCATTTGCATGGGGCGTGCTCCATACAATTGAGGGAATCCCTTTGCCTCTGCACCAGCGCCGGATTACAGACGAGGGCGCAGAGGTAAAGAAGCTCTCAGGATGCATGCTGACAGTGCGCCATCTAGCAGGTGGTGCACGTTCAGTATGCATCCTGATGGCAGCCCTCTGCAAGAGGTAACAGTGGTCCTATGATCCACCCCGCCCCAGACATCCCCTTGCAGATTTGTGTAGTCACTCACTGCACCTGCCTGCAAGGGGATCTCTAATCCCCTTACAAAGTGCAGGTGGATTACTAAATGCACTGTGAAAACATGGAGCGGCTTAAAAGCCGCAGCTCCATTTGTCACCTGAATGCAATGCCCTGAGGGTGGCAAAGGTTCGTGGCTGCCCTAAGGGTAGCACATTATTCATCTAAATATGGCGCATTTTCGTTGTTTGCGCTGGGTGCACTTTTTAAAAGGTGCATCCGGCGCAAACAATAAAAATGCACATTTTCTGTAATATGGCCTCAGATCCAAAATCATGAATGAATATTCATCGAAAATAAATGGGTAATGTGACTGTTTAGTTTTATCTATATTTTGTCTTGGCCCATGAATTAAAATGCAACTCAAACAAATGGTATGTGTTAACTCAAAGGTACTCTGGTAGGAGGTTTAATTGAAATTTCTTTCAAAAAGCAATGAGCTTTGGCAAAGTCAATAGGTCTGGCATTTTCTTAGGGTTAGTGTTTGATAACAGTTGAGAGACTGTTTGTGTTGCCGCCAGCAGTCTCCAAAATGTCCCACAATAAAATAGCGTTTCCGGGAACAACTATATGAGGTTGAAAGAAGGGCCTCTTTGTGGAAAATAACATGCATTTGCAAAGAGCATTTTCATTGCTTGGTGCACCTCAATGATGAATAACTAATGTTTAGTGCCAATCAACTCAATGATACTTATTTTATCAACATTAGAAGTATAAAAGATTGAATGAGCCCAGCACGATTCTAGGCTGTAGCCAAGTGGTCAAACACATAATCACAACCCAGGGCAGAATATTTTGTATATAGCAAAGTAAAGCTGTACCCTCAAACAAAAGTGTTATATAAAGGATTCAGAATTGGAAGTGGTGAATTTAAATTAGAAGTCGTACATAGTGAAATATTGCACAGAACATTCTTTTGGCAAAGGGGCAGTATTTATACCGCCATTTTTTAGAGCCTACGTGTGCAGGCCTTTTAAATTTGTGGGAAAGAAAAGTCATATATCCAACATAATATCATGACAGAAAAAAAAAAACATGAAAAAACAACTGTGATTAATAATTGGCACTTTGTCTTCATGAACAGCAAATGCATCTACACTGCACATACTTCAGAAAACAAAAATAACATAAATCAGCAATTAAAATGTTGTGTCAGATAAGTAATGCACCAGAAAACACACTCTGGCGGATATTCTCAAGAACGTGCAATAATTATCGCAAAATTAGCTTAACGCAACTCTTCACATCGCAGTACATCGTGGGAAAATAACGCTGTGTTAACATTTTATTCTCAACATGGTGGTACCATGCAATAGTCTCACGATAACGCATCAAATGACCGCGTTAAAATCAACGCGACACCTAAAAAATGCGAAAAACAAACGTGAAAAAAGCAGCGATGTCCCAAACCGCGCTACAAAAATCAGTGAAATCCAGCGACAGGCCTGCAAGTCCCACGCATCATGTGGGAGCATGCACCATAAAAGCAGAGAAATAAAACTGTGAGATGACAATGTACGAGTGCAACCTCACATCCGTGATGTAGTACAAATGTCCACTGTCCCGCATCAAATAGGCATCTCCCCACAAACAGTCACAATGTACATTGTCATGCAGTCTGTATGTGAACTGCGCCAATGCTTAAACATACATGGAACACACTGTGAAACCGCATCTCCCCTTCACATTGCAGAGGGACAATCAACACCTCCTGCAGAGCAGACCCTACATCACGTCATTGATGACTGAGACGACCCCCAGGACAACGACTACGACGAACTCCAACGGTTCATGGGCAACCTCCGCACCCCACCTCTAGTAGCAAGGCAGCCCACAACCATTGAGGTGAGCCCACCACCATCGAGGTGAGCCCACCCCCTACACAGACCACACAGCAGGAGGCACCCACCACCACGACTGCCTCCCAGCACCTCACCTAAGAATACATGGGATTCCAATGTCGTGTGTTAGACCACCAGAAGGAGCTGGCTGAATAGGTGTGGGTGGGGTTCGACCTCATGGAAGCCAAACTAGATGCCATATGTGGGTGTCTAAGTCCCATCATGGACCACTTACACTCCCTAATGGAAACCCACAGTTTGCCCCATGCCCTCCAAAAATCTATGGCTTGTGTCGCTGAAGTCATGACTCGGAGACAACAACTGTCTAGTCAGAGTGGCCACAGCGATGACATCCGTGATTTGGGAAAAATAAAGAGGGTCATGGAGAACATGGAGCAGATGCAGGCAGAAAGAATGGCTGTCACAGCTGCACACGAGAAAGCTGTAGATGGGATCTTCCATGCCCTGCAGATCCTCATCATGGGATTGATGCCACAAGACATTGCATAGATGAATGCTGCTGCTCGTTCTATATCTCTAACAAAAGAGAGGGACCCCAGAGTCCAAAAAGGTAGGGTACCAAACGACAATTATCAAAAAAGATTCCCTTTTGGGTACAACTCTATATCATGAAACAAATAGTTACCATCACATCACATTCAAAACCGGAGCAATGAAGGAAAAGCTAATTAACACAAAAGCAGTTTATTCAACAAGTTCAATTAAAAGGATTTGTCATTTCTATTCATCAGACACAGATTAAAAACTACAGAAATTAGACACTTTAAAATATCATTTCATGAATACATTAACATATCAAAGGTGGGATACAAAGCTTAAGGAAAAAATTGATCCTATTCGCATGAGGTAAGTACAATGACCATAACCGTAATCACTCTCTGATCTCACAATGTTTTTCCTCAGAGATACTGTCACTAGAGCCTAGAGTACTTAAACTCAACAAAATGGGGCATCAACGCGTTTCGGTGGGCACAGTATTTTTTAGGAGCCAACACCTTCCTCAGGATATAGTAGTTGAATCCCACAAGTAAAGTAAAATATCTGTAATACAAGAAAAAGTGTCTTAAGTCGATATATCTAATAAAACAATATTAAAACATTGCTATCATATCATTTCAACAAACATTTCCTAAATGCTCCAGCTTTCTGCTAAATACAACAGTCTTACATACATCAGTTACATACATTTCATCCATATTTCGAATTTTAGCTAATATAGCATTGTAATTTATACAGTCTCCATCTCAGAGTACGTGCGGTCTAATTGCATCCTTGGCATATATAGGTTCAATTATACCATATTTCAGCTGATGTGACCAAATGAAGTATACAGTCTCCATCCCAAAATCCGTGTGGTCTAAGTATGTAAATGTAAAGGTGTTCCTTGTTGCCTAGGACCTGTAGAGCCATCATTAGTACTACCTTTCTATGAAATAGACCTATTCCAAAATACTATGCCATTTGACATGCATAATAGGCAAGCATAGATAGGTAAAAAATTACCTTATTAAAATGCTACTGTTTCAGCCAGATTACGACGATTCAATATCACACCGGTGATTATCTATAGATTGGGCGCAACCACTTCCTCAAGTTGTCACCAGGCCATTCGTATGCAAATCCGAGATCCTTTAATTAAGGCTACGGAAACAATTAGGGTAATATCTTATTTGGGTATCCCAATGAAAGTAGCTCATAACACTCTTAAAATAGTACGACAATATCAGAATTACTACCTATAGGCTTATCCATAATGCCCGCTCTATGCTAAAGTAGTGCCTCTTTATATAAAGAGTGTCACCCGCAATGAAGCCAAATTCTGTTACATTATTATTATCGAGCCTCTATTGTGGCATTAAATAGACAGGGGTCCAATACGCTCTACCCACCATCTGTCGTTCACTTGCAGACACTAAATGACCGAAAGGCTAAACATTCAGAAAGATATCTTGATATGGATCTTGCTCCATACCCTTTATCGCACGATAGAGAGACAATGTAGCACTCATCATATGAAACACAGCGCCTCATAGACTACGTACCTTGCACTCTGTAAGCGGAGATTTAAACTGTGTCGCCTCAAATACAGTGGAACATATATTTCTTGCTCCACGGCACCTCGGGTTATTTAATAATCCCTGGTCTTGACCGCCCGCGGTCTGTGTTACAAAAATAAAAATAAAAATACGGATCGTAAGACTCAAAGGAGTCAATATATCGCATACGCTCGACGTTCTCTATATTCATAAAATCAGACTTCGATGATTCTTTACCTGAGTATTGTTCGTAGGGCTCCTCGTCAGCGCACACGCTTTAACGATTTAAACAGCCTCTAATGCTGAGTGACCCAGTTTATATAGTCACAGCATTTGTCAAGCGGGCGCTGGCTTCCGCAGTTATGCGCGCGTATTTTCTGTCTACCATTCAACTTCCGTTAGTCCCGCCTTCACTCCTCCCCAAGCACTAGAGCATTGGAGACTATTCCCTACTAGTATTGCACATTATCCATGCGGCACTGCTGCTGGTGTGCACATGAGGCTAACGATACATACAAACTAAAGAAAACCATTGTTAAATCAATCGCATATAGTGCAATTGGTAAATTCCTCCCTGGTCTTTGTATGTTATTATAAAATTAATTTTAGAGTAGATTCTAGTAAGATCCGGAAATGTGCATAGGTTACCTAATCACTACTCTCCTAGCTCCGTGGGGTATCCAATAGGTGCATAATTATTATTATTTTTTTTTTTTATGTACCTAATGGCCATGTATGACCCGTAGTTGAAAAAATAAAAAAAAGGGCCGTGGATCCCACCCAGCACGATACCCGTACACCAGAGAGAGGCTATGCGGTTATCCTTGCTGTTAAATCAAAATGCCAAAAATGCAGTTACATTCAAATGCAATGTTATACAGATGTCTCAGAGTTGTAGTGTGCATATTATTCGACATGGTTACCAATTATAGCATCAATCATAATTATATCAAATAATTATAAAAAATGGGGACATCAGTACATCAGTGTATTCCTAATCATACATCAGGACATTTAAAGCTAACAATACATTCCTAACCATAAATCTAAAAAATTTTTGTCATTATTCCACATTCTACAAAGGTATCTTTCAGGTTTGCTTTTAACACCATTACATGATCCGTAAACGGATTTAAGGTTACCCTATGTGAATCCCAACAAACGGTCCCACTCCTCTTTTGAATTCAGACCATTTCTTACTTTATTCACAGTTGAAATACACCACTGTTCACGCATTTTCCTTTTGGACTGCATGTTACCTCCTCTCTTTCCAATTTAAATTTTTTCTAAGACAAACCATACAAAATCACTTTCATTGTGGCCTGCCTCAATAATGTGCGTAACCAATGACGCTGTGATCTTTTTTGTCCTAATGGCGGACCTGTGTTCCTGGATTCTGACACGAATCTCCCTACCAGTTTCGCCAATATATCCCAAGCCACAGGAACATCTCAAAAAATATATGACATTTTTGCTTTTGCAGTTATTCATAGTTTTAGATTTTAATGTCACTCCATTGTGAGTGATTTCCGTGGCCTGAAGGCATTGTGGGCAGACATTACAAGTACTGCATTTGAAATTTCCTATTGCTGTTGTGTTTGTCATAGTTCTTTCGACCATCTGATTTTCTTCCCTGTATGTGTGCACTAAAAGATCACGCAGGTTTTTGTTTTTCTTAAACGCGGAGAGTGGTTTCTCTAGAGTAACACTTTCATCATGGTTTAAGATGTGCCAGTTTTTATTCACAACATTTTTTATTTGATTACTCAGGGTTGAAAATTTGCTTACAAATACAATTTTGTTAAGTGGCTTTTTTTCATTTGTAGGCTTGTTGACTAAAGCATCCCGATCATAAAATCTTGCTCTCTTCATAGAGTGTGTGAGAAGCTTTTTCGGGTATCCCCTATCTCTGAACTTAGTTTTCAGGATCTCTGAGTGTTTATAAAAGTCTTCAAGTCTTCAAGTTCAGAGCAATTCCTCCTAAGCCGCAGAAATTGGCTGAATGGTATACTTTCTCTCTGCGACTTAGGGTGAAAGCTCGAAAAGTGAAGAAGTGTGTTTTTCGCTGTGGGTTTGGTAAATAGTTCAACTTCTAAATGCCCTCTCACTTCTTTGATTGTGATATCTAAAAAATCAACTCTGGAAGTACTATGGTATGATCTGAATTTGAGGTTTGGATCACCCAAATTTAACCATAGTAAAAATTCATTTAAATGTTCGACAGAGCCTTCCCAAATAAGGAAAATGTCGTCGATGTAGCGGTACCAGACCGCTACATTTTCGAAGAAAGGGGCAATTTCATTATACACATATTCCCCTCAAACTGGCCAACATAAAGGCAGGCAAGACTGGGGGCACAAGTGGCCCCCATGCTGGTCCCCTTCAGTTGTTTGAAAAGCTCATCCTTGAACAGAAAAACATTGTTGGTCAGAAAATGTTTTACAAAACAATTGAGGAAGTGAAGAGGTAATGACAGAATCACCCTCCGATCAGATATGTATAAACAAAGAGATTCTATCAAAGTGTAGTGATTTTTATTATTTTTATTAATTTCTGTGGGTGATAAAAACTAATAAATGAGCTCTCTCTTTGGATGGTAAACATGAGAGCACAGTGTGCTTTTTAAAATACCCCTCACACACAAAAAAAATCCAATAGTGTCATGCTTCATCATTGGGGTCTTCCCGTCCCTCTACGGAGCGGGGCGTGCTACGACCTGACCGACTACGCGGGAGCACTAGTATGGTGACAGGACTATGTGACTGTGCAAGTGTGGGTGATGTCAGTGAAGTGTAGGGACCTAATCATGTGTGGAAATAAAAAAGGTTAAAAATCCTCTGGCTAGTAGAAAATGATGGTTCATCTGACGCTGGATCTAACAGCTCTAATTCTAGCGGTAACAAAAGCCCCAGGTATCAGGGCAATCGAAGGAACTTCCGACGACCCAATCACCGTGGCATGCGAGGATGGAATAGCTACCCCCAACCAATGATGTACCCTCCACAACAATTTGGCCCACCACCCTTCCAACACCCGAATGCCCCTTATCCGCCATGGGGTTTTCAGCAAGATTATAGCTATTTCGACAACTCGGCTCCTTTTTTAGGGTCACGCCGAGGACAGAACAAAGGAAGGAACCGGAGAGGCAATTCGGTACACTGGAGCAACGAAGAAGAAGGAACTCCGAGAGTATCAACGAGGAGCATGACAGGGGCATCCAAGAACCAGAAGTAAGCCTAGTTGTAAATCTTACGGGCAGTGAACTATCGGAATCACAGAAAAAAGTACTAGAGAAAGGCCTAGGATATGTTCCTACTGCCAACATGGACAAATTTCATCTCTGCAAGGAAATACAGGAATTTATAAGGAGACTGAAACTGCAGGTCTTCTTTAAGGATAAAACAGACAATCAAGACAAGGGAGACACGGGACTGAAACCACGGTCCACCTTCACTCCCATGAATCACACTCTCCCTATTGAACTCCTGACCTTCGAAAAGGCGGTCATGAAGGATCTTGAAGCACTGGACCCAGCACAGAAACGGGTTTTTCAAAACGTTTCGAAAGATGAACGACAGGCACTCCGCGAATTGAGCAGTAACAAACAGGTTGTCATAAAACCAGCAGACAAGGGGGGTGCAACTGTGCTAATGAATAAGGAACAATATGACAAGGAGTGCTCCAGACTGCTCCAAGACAAAAGGAACTACGAAGTCCTACTGACCAATCCAACTGAAAAAATAACAATTAAGATCAAAACAATGGTAGAGGAGGCACTGTCACACAATTGGATCACCAACAAGGAAGGGGAGTTCCTGTGCCAAAATAACCCTAGAACCCCTTACCTGTACATCCTACCCAAGATTCACAAGGATCTCGAGAACCCACTAGGGAGACCCATAGTATCAGGGATTGGGTCAGTTCTCGAACCAGTCTCTAGGTTTGCAGACGCATTTTTAAGACCAATGGTACAGAGGACATCCACTTACCTGAGAGACACAAAAGATGTGTTAAACCTATTGGAGGAGGTGTCATTCGACCCAGAAACACAGCTCTTAATCAGCTGTGATGTGGAAAGTCTGTACACCAGTTTGCCACACAACGACACCTTGGCAATAATCGAAGATGTACTATTTGCAGATGACTGGGAGTACCAGACCCCACGGAACGTGGTTATGGAGTGTTGCTCCTTGGCACTTAAGGAGAACTTTTTTGAGCACAATGGGACCCTGTACCTCCAAAAACATGGGACCAGCATGGGAAGCACATTTGCTCCAAGCATAGCTGGTCTCTATGTTCACCATCTTGAGGAAACAAAAATACTAAGTACCAGCAACCCTTTCCGACAAAAGATCTTGACCTGGAAGAGGTACATTGATGATATCCTGATCATCTGGGATGGAGATGATAAGACCGCCCAGCAGTTCCTCACGTGGCTCAATTACCAAGACGAGTTCCTCAAATTCACCAGTGTCACTACCAAAACCAATCTGGTATTTTTGGATTTAAACATCTTTCCCAAAAACGGAAGACTGATGACAACGACACATTTCAAGAGCACATCTAAGAACTGTCTCTTGCTATATCAGAGCTTCCACCCAAGGCATCTGAGGGATAATCTACCCTACGGTCAGTTTCTGCGACTCCGTAGAAACTGCACGGAAGTCGCTAGTTTCAAAGCGCAGTCAAATGACCTAAGGAAGAAGTTACAACTGAGAAATTACCCACAGAGAACCATTGACCAAGCTTACAAAAGAGCGAGAAATAACTGCAGAGACAGCCTCCTGGAAGAAAAAGTGAAAACAGTGGAAGTACAGCGACCAATATGTGTTACAACATATAACACCAATTCCAACCAAGTAAGCAAGATCATCAACAAAAACTGGAAAATTCTGAACAGTGGAGGTCTCGACATTCCTAAACCCATGTTTTCACACAAAAGAGCACAGAGTGTCAGAGACATACTAGTACACACCAGACCTAAGGACAGTAAAGCCAACACCCAAATCAATCCCAACTTTGTACAAGGGCACTACCCGTGCGGCGGATGTAAGGTATGCTGCCTGACCAAAAAGAGCAAAAAACTAACCTTTAACAACGGGACCTCATGGGAACAAAGAGCCTTTACCAACTGCAACAGTTCGAACGTCGTCTATCTCATTACTTGCCCCTGCCATCTTGAATACATTGGCATGACAAGCAGGGCAGTGAAGTTGAGAATAGGCGAACATAAGAGCACCATTAAATGTAAAAAGGCGAGTACAAAATTAACAAACCACTTCCTGGAAAGTGGGCATAAACCTGAGGATATTACTTGGACGGTCATCGAACAGATTGACAACGAGAAACATCTACTAGAGAAAGAACAGAGATGGGTTTTTCGTGTCCAGTCAAACAAACAGGGATTGAACGATGAAATTCCGTGGGGCCAGCTATAAGCCTCGTTATTTACAACAAGGGGTGGTGATGGACAGAGTCTCTGAATTAAGCAGAGTACTCTCACCCAGTCAAGAGATCAGGGCTAGATCCAACACCGTTTTTTAGCTCATTGCACCATCCCAGTTTCAGAACCCGGCTGTATGCAAATTAGCAAGAGTGGTCTGCTTAATTCAGACACTCTGTTCATCACCACCCCCTTTTCTGTATCGTTTTTGGCCACTATAGGTGTGGCAGGGTATACTCAGACATGAGTCCCTTTCTCACTGCTCCATCAGGATTCAAGCAAGCTGGGCCGAAGAGGCTGAAATGCCAGAAACCGGTCCCCGGTAGCTTGTCTCCTTTCTGGTGAAGAATTGGCTTGGTAGTTTGGTCTGCCCTGTTCCCATGATGCACTGGTCCAGGGACAGACTAATTTGCATATAGCCAGGTTCTGAGCTGGGATGGGGCAGTGAGATAAATAACGGTGATGGATCAAGCCCTGATCTTTGGACTGGGTAAGAGTGGTCTGCTTAATTCAGACACTCTGTTCATCACCACCCCCTTTTCTGTATCGTTTTTGGCCACTATAGGTGTGGCAGGGTATACTCAGACATGAGTCCCTTTCTCACTGCTCCATCAGGATTCAAGCAAGCTGGGCCGAAGAGGCTGAAATGCCAGAAACCGGTCCCCGGTAGCTTGTCTCCTTTCTGGTGAAGAATTGGCTTGGTAGTTTGGTCTGCCCTGTTCCCATGATGCACTGGGCCAGGGACAGACTAATTTGCATATAGCCAGGTTCTGAGCTGGGATGGGGCAGTGAGATAAATAACGGTGATGGATCAAGCCCTGATCTTTGGACTGGGTAAGAGTGGTCTGCTTAATTCAGACACTCTGTTCATCACCACCCCCTTTTCTGTATCGTTTTTGGCCACTATAGGTGTGGCAGGGTATACTCAGACATGAGTCCCTTTCTCACTGCTCCATCAGGATTCAAGCAAGCTGGGCCGAAGAGGCTGAAATGCCAGAAACCGGTCCCCGGTAGCTTGTCTCCTTTCTGGTGAAGAATTGGCTTGGTAGTTTGGTCTGCCCTGTTCCCATGATGCACTGGGCCAGGGACAGACTAATTTGCATATAGCCAGGTTCTGAGCTGGGATGGGGCAGTGAGATAAATAACGGTGATGGATCAAGCCCTGATCTTTGGACTGGGTAAGAGTGGTCTGCTTAATTCAGACACTCTGTTCATCACCACCCCCTTTTCTGTATCGTTTTTGGCCACTATAGGTGTGGCAGGGTATACTCAGACATGAGTCCCTTTCTCACTGCTCCATCAGGATTCAAGCAAGCTGGGCCGAAGAGGCTGAAATGCCAGAAACTGGTCCCCGGTAGCTTGTCTCCTTTCTGGTGAAGAATTGGCTTGGTAGTTTGGTCTGCCCTGTTCCCATGATGCACTGGGCCAGGGACAGACTAATTTGCATATAGCCAGGTTCTGAGCTGGGATGGGGCAGTGAGATAAATAACGGTGATGGATCAAGCCCTGATCTTTGGACTGGGTAAGAGTGGTCTGCTTAATTCAGACACTCTGTTCATCACCACCCCCTTTTCTGTATCGTCTTTGGCCACTATAGGTGTGGCAGGGTATACTCAGACATGAGTCCCTTTCTCACTGCTCCATCAGGATTCAAGCAAGCTGGGCCGAAGAGGCTGAAATGCCAGAAACCGGTCCCCGGTAGCTTGTCTCCTTTCTGGTGAAGAATTGGCTTGGTAGTTTGGTCTGCCCTGTTCCCATGATGCACTGGGCCAGGGACAGACTAATTTGCATATAGCCAGGTTCTGAGCTGGGATGGGGCAGTGAGATAAATAACGGTGATGGATCAAGCCCTGATCTTTGGACTGGGTAAGAGTGGTCTGCTTAATTCAGACACTCTGTTCATCACCACCCCCTTTTCTGTATCGTTTTTGGCCACTATAGGTGTGGCAGGGTATACTCAGACATGAGTCCCTTTCTCACTGCTCCATCAGGATTCAAGCAAGCTGGGCCGAAGAGGCTGAAATGCCAGAAACCGGTCCCCGGTAGCTTGTCTCCTTTCTGGTGAAGAATTGGCTTGGTAGTTTGGTCTGCCCTGTTCCCATGATGCACTGGGCCAGGGACAGACTAATTTGCATATAGCCAGGTTCTGAGCTGGGATGGGGCAGTGAGATAAATAACGGTGATGGATCAAGCCCTGATCTTTGGACTGGGTAAGAGTGGTCTGCTTAATTCAGACACTCTGTTCATCACCACCCCCTTTTCTGTATCGTTTTTGGCCACTATAGGTGTGGCAGGGTATACTCAGACATGAGTCCCTTTCTCACTGCTCCATCAGGATTCAAGCAAGCTGGGCCGAAGAGGCTGAAATGCCAGAAACCGGTCCCCGGTAGCTTGTCTCCTTTCTGGTGAAGAATTGGCTTGGTAGTTTGGTCTGCCCTGTTCCCATGATGCACTGGGCCAGGGACAGACTAATTTGCATATAGCCAGGTTCTGAGCTGGGATGGGCCAGTGAGATAAATAACGGTGATGGATCAAGCCCTGATCTTTGGACTGGGTAAGAGTGGTCTGCTTAATTCAGACACTCTGTTCATCACCACCCCCTTTTCTGTATCGTTTTTGGCCACTATAGGTGTGGCAGGGTATACTCAGACATGAGTCCCTTTCTCACTGCTCCATCAGGATTCAAGCAAGCTGGGCCGAAGAGGCTGAAATGCCAGACACCGGTCCCCGGTAGCTTGTCTCCTTTCTGGTGAAGAATTGGCTTGGTAGTTTGGTCTGCCCTGTTCCCATGATGCACTGGGCCAGGGACAGACTAATTTGCATATAGCCAGGTTCTGAGCTGGGATGGGGCAGTGAGATAAATAACGGTGATGGATCAAGCCCTGATCTTTGGACTGGGTAAGAGTGGTCTGCTTAATTCAGACACTCTGTTCATCACCACCCCCTTTTCTGTATCGTTTTTGGCCACTATAGGTGTGGCAGGGTATACTCAGACATGAGTCCCTTTCTCACTGCTCCATCAGGATTCAAGCAAGCTGGGCCGAAGAGGCTGAAATGCCAGAAACCGGTCCCCGGTAGCTTGTCTCCTTTCTGGTGAAGAATTGGCTTGGTAGTTTGGTCTGCCCTGTTCCCATGATGCACTGGGCCAGGGACAGACTAATTTGCATATAGCCAGGTTCTGAGCTGGGATGGGGCAGTGAGATAAATAACGGTGATGGATCAAGCCCTGATCTTTGGACTGGGTAAGAGTGGTCTGCTTAATTCAGACACTCTGTTCATCACCACCCCCTTTTCTGTATCGTTTTTGGCCACTATAGGTGTGGCAGGGTATACTCAGACATGAGTCCCTTTCTCACTGCTCCATCAGGATTCAAGCAAGCTGGGCCGAAGAGGCTGAAATGCCAGAAACCGGTCCCCGGTAGCTTGTCTCCTTTCTGGTGAAGAATTGGCTTGGTAGTTTGGTCTGCCCTGTTGCCATGATGCACTGGGCCAGGGACAGACTAATTTGCATATAGCCAGGTTCTGAGCTGGGATGGGGCAGTGAGATAAATAACGGTGATGGATCAAGCCCTGATCTTTGGACTGGGTAAGAGTGGTCTGCTTAATTCAGACACTCTGTTCATCACCACCCCCTTTTCTGTATCGTTTTTGGCCACTATAGGTGTGGCAGGGTATACTCAGACATGAGTCCCTTTCTCACTGCTCCATCAGGATTCAAGCAAGCTGGGCCGAAGAGGCTGAAATGCCAGAAACCGGTCCCCGGTAGCTTGTCTCCTTTCTGGTGAAGAATTGGCTTGGTAGTTTGGTCTGCCCTGTTCCCATGATGCACTGGGCCAGGGACAGACTAATTTGCATATAGCCAGGTTCTGAGCTGGGATGGGCCAGTGAGATAAATAACGGTGATGGATCAAGCCCTGATCTTTGGACTGGGTAAGAGTGGTCTGCTTAATTCAGACACTCTGTTCATCACCACCCCCTTTTCTGTATCGTTTTTGGCCACTATAGGTGTGGCAGGGTATACTCAGACATGAGTCCCTTTCTCACTGCTCCATCAGGATTCAAGCAAGCTGGGCCGAAGAGGCTGAAATGCCAGAAACCGGTCCCCGGTAGCTTGTCTCCTTTCTGGTGAAGAATTGGCTTGGTAGTTTGGTCTGCCCTGTTCCCATGATGCACTGGGCCAGGGACAGACTAATTTGCATATAGCCAGGTTCTGAGCTGGGATGGGGCAGTGAGATAAATAACGGTGATGGATCAAGCCCTGATCTTTGGACTGGGTAAGAGTGGTCTGCTTAATTCAGACACTCTGTTCATCACCACCCCCTTTTCTGTATCGTTTTTGGCCACTATAGGTGTGGCAGGGTATACTCAGACATGAGTCCCTTTCTCACTGCTCCATCAGGATTCAAGCAAGCTGGGCCGAAGAGGCTGAAATGCCAGAAACCGGTCCCCGGTAGCTTGTCTCCTTTCTGGTGAAGAATTGGCTTGGTAGTTTGGTCTGCCCTGTTCCCATGATGCACTGGGCCAGGGACAGACTAATTTGCATATAGCCAGGTTCTGAGCTGGGATGGGGCAGTGAGATAAATAACGGTGATGGATCAAGCCCTGATCTTTGGACTGGGTAAGAGTGGTCTGCTTAATTCAGACACTCTGTTCATCACCACCCCCTTTTCTGTATCGTTTTTGGCCACTATAGGTGTGGCAGGGTATACTCAGACATGAGTCCCTTTCTCACTGCTCCATCAGGATTCAAGCAAGCTGGGCCGAAGAGGCTGAAATGCCAGAAACCGGTCCCCGGTAGCTTGTCTCCTTTCTGGTGAAGAATTGGCTTGGTAGTTTGGTCTGCCCTGTTCCCATGATGCACTGGGCCAGGGACAGACTAATTTGCATATAGCCAGGTTCTGAGCTGGGATGGGGCAGTGAGATAAATAACGGTGATGGATCAAGCCCTGATCTTTGGACTGGGTAAGAGTGGTCTGCTTAATTCAGACACTCTGTTCATCACCACCCCCTTTTCTGTATCGTTTTTGGCCACTATAGGTGTGGCAGGGTATACTCAGACATGAGTCCCTTTCTCACTGCTCCATCAGGATTCAAGCAAGCTGGGCCGAAGAGGCTGAAATGCCAGAAACCGGTCCCCGGTAGCTTGTCTCCTTTCTGGTGAAGAATTGGCTTGGTAGTTTGGTCTGCCCTGTTCCCATGATGCACTGGGCCAGGGACAGACTAATTTGCATATAGCCAGGTTCTGAGCTGGGATGGGGCAGTGAGATAAATAACGGTGATGGATCAAGCCCTGATCTTTGGACTGGGTAAGAGTGGTCTGCTTAATTCAGACACTCTGTTCATCACCACCCCCTTTTCTGTATCGTTTTTGGCCACTATAGGTGTGGCAGGGTATACTCAGACATGAGTCCCTTTCTCACTGCTCCATCAGGATTCAAGCAAGCTGGGCCGAAGAGGCTGAAATGCCAGAAACCGGTCCCCGGTAGCTTGTCTCCTTTCTGGTGAAGAATTGGCTTGGTAGTTTGGTCTGCCCTGTTCCCATGATGCACTGGGCCAGGGACAGACTAATTTGCATATAGCCAGGTTCTGAGCTGGGATGGGGCAGTGAGATAAATAACGGTGATGGATCAAGCCCTGATCTTTGGACTGGGTAAGAGTGGTCTGCTTAATTCAGACACTCTGTTCATCACCACCCCCTTTTCTGTATCGTTTTTGGCCACTATAGGTGTGGCAGGGTATACTCAGACATGAGTCCCTTTCTCACTGCTCCATCAGGATTCAAGCAAGCTGGGCCGAAGAGGCTGAAATGCCAGAAACCGGTCCCCGGTAGCTTGTCTCCTTTCTGGTGAAGAATTGGCTTGGTAGTTTGGTCTGCCCTGTTGCCATGATGCACTGGGCCAGGGACAGACTAATTTGCATATAGCCAGGTTCTGAGCTGGGATGGGGCAGTGAGATAAATAACGGTGATGGATCAAGCCCTGATCTTTGGACTGGGTAAGAGTGGTCTGCTTAATTCAGACACTCTGTTCATCACCACCCCCTTTTCTGTATAGCTATAAGCCTCGTACCACCCCACCCCACTGAGAGGCAGTTCATCCGTGGCCAGAGCAGATCCCCTGCGTCCTATTAGTGATTCACTGATAACACCCACCCTAGCATTCTACAACCCATTGCTCACATTTTGTTATACATTGGGGATTACAGGTCCCAACCCTGTGGTTTGAGGTACTCCGTCAAACAACCTACAAGATATCCGGACATGTATGCATCCCAAGAGGATCTAAAGCTTATCTAAGATAATTGTCCGGCAACGCCAGCAACCCCTGAGAAATTGAGGAAGCGTGTTACAACATTGTAATTCAGACAACATGTTCTTTCTGTAATATATGATCATATTGACCGTTGTCTTAATTATTTGAGTTAATATGGGTAATATAATTGTTCAGCCATGAGATTCATGCCTGAGGTATTCAGGAGCCGGTTTCATTATATTGCATTTCAGTTAACTTTTCCCTGTAATATAATTAGACATTGTTTGTTTTCTAAATAACATAGTATTAATGTAAGGAGCGAGGATAAGATATTTTGGAATCCTTAAAGTATATCTTCAAGGTCGATCACTTTTGTTTACCTAATTGACACGGAAGACAGACTTCCGTTTTTAGCACACGCTTGCTCCATTTCAGGGCGGCCATCTTGGGGTGAGCGTCCTAGTGTTTGCGGGTGATTCCCTACGCGACACCGGCGCGTAAGCAGAGCTCATAAGACCACTGAGCCGCAGACGCGATTAATCCTCGGAGCGGTACCTCGTGGTAGAAGTAAGCCTTAATGATATAGCGGTCACTGTGAGTATTTGACTTTGCCAAAAGTCGTTAAACACTTGGCTAATCAAGACGAGGGCTACATGACATGGGTGTATATTGACTAGTTTGCTAAGGGCGCGGTCTCTTTCTTTCAGGACGCCGCGGTGAATACCTACCGAGTACCAGCTCATGGGGCATATCTTTTGCACAACAGCAGTATGTATTGCACATTACTTAATGATTGGGGTGTGCCCCTTGGGTTTTTAGAAAGATCGTTTCTCAGATCACCACTGATATTGATCAAGTCGGGTTCCTCTATTTTTACCCTGCAGAGTTCCGTTGTATGTATTGAGTCGTGAGAGTGTGTGTATGTTGAAGATGAATACAGCCCTAATTACAAGGGGCCTCCCTATGTTCGGCCACAACAACGAGCGTATAGGGGATGGCAGATTGCACTATCATTCGCGCCATAAAAAACAGCCTATATTACAAGGGGCGTGACAATGTTCATTATAAAACAAACATCTAGGGGATGGCGGATTGTACAATCATTCTGTCCATAAAGTCTTACGTGCATCATTTGTGGTATGGGCAATTGCAACTAAAAATGTGGGACCTGTGGCGCTAATAATAATGAGCATCCACAGACAGATTACAGTATCATTGTATAATTCTGTATGTTTCTCTCCCCCTTTTTTTCCTCCTTATTTTACAGAGACCACATACAGGTCATTATTTTTGATACCTTTTGCTTACAGAGGGCCAGCTCATGCCCTGAAGCAGAAACTAGCAGTGGATTTTTACTACTGGTTTCTAGGACGACAGGCTTATTACATTTAGCAACTGAGCTTTGATCCAGTAGGGGCCATTAGAAGGTCCTGATGAGTAGGCAGTAGGGGACTGCCTACGAAACATGTAGACCAGGTTGTAGCGAATCGCTCTACCTCAAAACCCCCTTCTTAACGTCCCCAGCTAGGGAAGTGAATAAATTGTTTTTTTCTACTAGCCAGAGGATTTTTAACCTTTTTTATTTCCACACATGATTAGGTCCCTACACTTCACTGACATCACCCACACTTGCACAGTCACATAGTCCTGTCACCATACTAGTGCTCCCGCGTAGTCGGTCAGGTCGTAGCACGCCCCGCCCCGTAGAGGGACGGGAAGACCCCAATGATGAAGCATGACACTATTGGATTTTTTTTTAGTGTGTGAGGGGTATTTTAAAAAGCACACTGTGCTCTCATCTTTACCATCCTAAGAGAGAGCTCATTTATTAGTTTTTATCACCCACAGAAATTAATAAAAATAATAAAAATCACTACACTTTGATAGAATCTCTTTGTTTATACAGAAAACGTTTTACACACCTAACAATAAACTCCTTATTCGCACCTCCAATGTCTTGGGTCTCCAAAATATCCCTAATTACACAAACTGTGTCCTCCTGAGGAATATTTGTGTAGAGAGACTCAATGTCTAGTGTAACCAGACACTGAGTCTCTCCACAAAACTCCCTCCCTTCAATCAGGGAGATCATGTGTGCCGAATCCCTCACATAGGATTTCATGTTGCACACGAGGGGTTTCAGGAAATGGTCGACATATTTGCTGATAGGCTCGAGAAGGGAGTCAATACTACTAACAATCGGACGCATGGGAGGATCATCATATCGCTTATGCACTTTAGGCAGTCCGTATATAGCAGGGGTCCTGGGTTCTATATGAGTTAGATACTTGAACACATCTTCACATATCCACCCCTGTTCTCTAGCCTCCAGCAAAAGTGTAGTGCAGTCTTTGGAAATTTTAGTAATGCTGCTTTCTTTTGTCCTCTCATAATGTTCCTTCACATTTAGTAGTTTGTACATTCTATCATCATAGTCAGTTGTGTTAAAAACCACGACTCCATCACCTTTATCCGCCTTTATCCGCGGGCTTAATGGTAAGGGACCTATCCTCCTTAAGAGAGTTCAAGCCTATTCTCTCTTCTTTACTGATATTGTAAATATTATATCTTTTATTGTTATCCAGAATCTTATGGATCCCACTTTCCACAGCCATTTCAAAGGCTACAACATTTTTTCTTAGCATCCCTAAGCTTGGTGTGAATACAGATTTGGGTTTAAATCTTGACACATTACTACGTTCTCTTGTTTCCCTATCCTCAAAAAATCTTTTCAATCTTACCTTCCTGAAGAAAGAGCGCATGTCTTTTTCAAGCTGAAAGGAATCTATACCAGTGGTGGGGACAAAACTAAGGCTTCTACTTAGGATACCCATTTCTCTCGGAGAGGTTTATGACTGGTATTCGGTCGGTCGCCAATACCGTTTGTTCCTCGTTCGTATGTATTCTTGATGTGGTGGAGGGCCCCGGTTGAATTGACCCCTCCTTGTATTCCCGTTGTATCGGTTCCCTCTCTTTGGACGTGAATCTAAAAAGGCCCTTGTTCTCTGAAATGGTTCCTGCCTTCGTTCTCTTCTCTCTGTCCCCCCTCGTCCTCACTGCTGGATCCAGACGTTTCAGAAAAAGTGATTTGCTTTCTACTGTCCCTATTGAAAGTTTGTCTATTCTGTGATCGTTCCCAATTAGGGTAATTGCGCTGTTGGTAAAAAATTTCTTTCAGAAAGGCATACACCCTTTCTTCGGAAAATCTTTCAATGTCCTTTTTCAGTTTGTTGGTTTTATTATTGAGAAGATATTCACTATATCCTTCAACGTCTTTGTTAAGATCATCTAATTTTTTCTTTGCCTCTTCAAGGGCTGGGCAGTTCTTTAGCTCTATCTCCAATTTTTCAATTGCTTCTTTTTCTATAATGATTAGATCATGGGCGGTCTCGATAATGATGAGCATCCAATCACGGCTGCATCGATTGGAGATGGCTGCCCAAGTTTCTAAAAACTTTCTATTTTCATAGAAAAGCCCATGTTCATTCCGGACCTGTAGTCCAATAGGTATAGTTCCTGATTTAATATACTTGACTAAGAAGTCCGCATGGACTTCAGTCCTAATAAGTTTTTTCTTCAGGTTAAGGAGTTTGCCCCAGTTCTCCCCTTTCCCTGAGACAACGGTCATTTTGTTCCCATTTTTTGTGTTGATAATTCGATTAAGTTAATCATCACTGAACCCAAAGGTCCTAAACTGAATTTACCGATTGCACTATATGCGATTGATTTAACAATGGTTTTCTTTAGTTTGTATGTATCGCTAGCCTCATGTGCACACCAGCAGCATTGCCGTATGGATAATGTGTAAATAGTAGTAGGGAATAGTCTTTCTTCTGTGGTTCCGCTGTACTAGCGGATCCTCCAACGCTCTAGTGCTTGGGGAGGAGTGAAGGCGGGACTAACGGAAGTTGAATGGTAGACAGAAAATACGCGCGGATAATTGCGGAAGCCAGCGCCCGCTTGACAAATGCTGTGACTATATAAACTGGGTCACTCAGCATTAGAGGCTGTTTAAATCGTCAAAGCATGTGTGCTGACGAGGAGCCCTACGAACAATACTCAGGTAAAGAATCATCGAAATCTGATTTTATGAATATAGAGAACGTCGAGCGTATGCGATAAATTGACTCCTTTGAGTCTTACTATCCGTATTTTTATTTTTATTTTTGTAACACAGACCGCGGGCGGTCAAGACCAGGGATTATTAAATAACCTGAGGTGCCGTGGAGCAAGAAATATATGTTCCACTGTATGTGAGGCGGCACAGTTTAAATCTTCGCTTACAAAGTGCAAGGTACGTAGTCTATGAGGCGCTGTGTTTCATATGATGAGTGCTACATTGTCTCTCTATCGTGCGATAAAGGGTATGGAGCAAGACCCATATCAAGATATCTTTCTGAATGTTTAGCCTTTCGGTCATCTAGTGTCTGCAAGTGAACGACAGATGGTGGGTAGAGCGTATTGGACCCCTGTCTATTTAATGCCACAATAGAGGCTCGATAATAATAATGTAACAGAATTTGGCTTCATTGCGGGTGACACTCTTTATATAAAGAGGCACTACTTTAGCATAGTGCGGGCATTATGGATAAGCCTATAGGTAGTAATTCTGATATTGTCGTACTATTTTAAGATTGTTATGAGCTACTTTTATTGGGATACCCAAATAAAATATTACCCTAATTGTTTCCGTAGCCTTAATTAAAGGATCTCGGATTTGCATACGAATGGCCTGGTGACAACTTGAGGATGTGGTTACGCCCAATCTATAGATAATCACCGGTGTGATATCGAATCGTTGTAATCTGGCTGAAACAGTAGCCTTTTAATAAGGTAATTTTTTACCTATCTATGCTTCTCTATTATGCATGTCAAATGGCATAGTATTTTGGAATAGGTCTATTTCATAGAAAGGTAGTACTAATGATGGCTTTACAGGTCCTAGGCAACAAGATACACCTTTAAATTTACATACTTAGACCACACAGATTTTGGGATGGAGACTGTATACTTCATTTGGTCACATCAGCTGAAATATGGTATAATTGAACCTATATATGCCAAGGATGCAATTAGACCTCACGTACTCTGAGATGGAGACTGTACAAATTACAATGCTATATTAGCTAAAATTCGAAATATGGATGAAATGTATGTAACTGATGTATGTAAGACTGTTGTATTTAGCAGTAAGCTGGAGCATTTAGGAAATGTTTGTTGAAATGATATGATAGCAATATTTTAATATTGTTTTATTACATATATCAACTTAAGACACTTTTTCTTGTATTACAGATATTTTACTTTACTTGTGGGATTCAACTACTATATCCTTAGGATGGTGTTGGCTCCTAAAAAATACTGTGCCCACCGAAACGCGTCGATGCCCCATTTTCTGGAGTTTAAGTACTCTAGTGACAGTATCTCTGAGGAAAAACATTGTGAGATCAGAGAGTGATTACGGTTATGGTCATTGTACTTACCTCATGCGAATAGGATCAATTTTTTCCTTAAGCTTTGCATCTCACCTTTGATATGTTAATGTATTCATGAAATGATATTTTAAAGTGTCTAATTTCTGTAGTTTTTAATCTGTGTCTGATGAATAGAAATGACAAATCTCTTTAATTGAGCTCCTTCAACATCTACATCTCCGGCTCCTGATGTGTCAGTGTCATACAGTGCTGCAGACCAAACACCACCACCCACAATTGAGGCACATGAAATGTCAGAGGTGAGGATGAATCTGCCTTAGTGGTAAGAAGGAAGCAGTAGCACTCATTTCCGCCAGATGGCTTGTTTCTGCTTGGTTCTGCCCTCTACATCATGCCCTGGAATAACACCTTCCACTTTACTGTTTTTATTGCAAAAAGGAAGCTTTTAATTAATAAATCCAAAACCTGTGTAATGGCGTGTGGCAGAAACCCGATTAGATTCAGATCTTATTTTATAGAAGGCTCTAAGGTTGAAACGGTTAAAACTTTCTGCTACCTGGGTATTACTTTTGCAGGGAGCGGGTCCTGGGCACAGGAACAGGACAACACCCGTGCGAAGATGCTGAGGAATATAAATGGCATATTCAGATTTGCTGTTAAACTGGGCAGCCGCCGTATTAAAGATATGCTGACAATTTATGAGATTCGATGTGTCACTGCTGCACTTTACGGTGCCGGGTTCTGGGGACATTGCCATGGCAATTTATTATTACAAACTGAAAATTCTTTTTTAAAATGCTTGTTGTGTGCCCCACTATCGGCCTCCACGGAAATTATTCATCGCGAAGTGGGCATTAAGTACATCTCAGATCTGGTTTCATTACGCCCTCTTTTACTTTGGAAATCCATATGGTCAAAGGAAGAGACAATGTTTACACAATCTGTAATACGGGACTGCCTTAAAATGGAGAATTGCTTAAGAATCCCCTGGCTTAATTATATCTCCCACTGGTTTAAAGTTCTGTTTAACTGTGATATCCAACAGAATCCTGAATGTGTAGATTCACTGCTAGAGGTGAGATTAAATCATCCCTGCTAGCCCATAAAACAGCAGATCGTTCTCGTGCCCTTTTGAACCAAACAACTTATATTTTTTACACGCAACTGGATCCTAAACAAGGGTTCCAAAGCTATTTGTCTGCTGTAGCAAGAGCATCATGTTAACACAATTAAGATTGGGTACTATACACCACCTTGTCAATTTTCCTGTTATGAAACAAGGTTCTACCCAACCCTGCCCATGCGATGGAGTCTCTCGCCAAAGTTGTTGCCATATGTTATTACTTTGTAATTTGTATTCTAATTTTAGGAAATTTCACTTAAAACCGTTTTTCTTACGCTATAATATTAGATCTACCAAAGACGCTATAAATTTGCTCTTAAGACTAGAGGAACCAGGATTGTGTTTTTATACAGCAACATTCCTCTTGAAAGCGATTCATATTAGGAAATCAATGATCTTTGATATTTGATCGTATGATCTATAGGGTATTTTAAGTAATTTCTGCACTTGTACTTTTTTGCATATGGATTACTCATGTTTACATAAATCCAGGGGGAGTATATGAAGCATGTATCTGCGTTTATTATACCGTTTTCTCATGTTTAAGAATTTTATGATCAATCTTTTTATTATTTTATGTACGGGTAAGCCTTTTTATTATTGTGTATTGCTGTGAATAATGATGCATGTCTGTTTCGCTTCTATGGTTGATTCATTTAACCGAATCAAAGCTTTCAAACTGAAACTGAACTGAACCTTCTACCGTCCCCCAATACACTCTGCGACACTAATCTTGCACCTCGACATGGAGTGCCATATTTTGTTTGCTTAACAATGACACCGCAATTAACCTGTGGACTGGACTCTTCCCCTTCCGAGTAACTTGTCAATCCCTAAAGGACTCTGGCTGACCCTCCACGGGCCAACATTGTAAAGTGTTGTCTGCAAAGCCCAGTACTAAGACGGCATTAACACTCCACTGAACGTGAACAATACATACTAATACACACAGGCGTGTCATGTCTATGATCAAGCGAGTATGAAAGCATGGAAAAATGTAGGGGCAGTGATTCCCCCTTACGTACATGTTGCTCATGTTGTGGGACTGAAGTCACAGGGTGCATCTCTGCATCATGGTGGTACATATTTGACCCCAAAAGAAGCCCTGTTGTCACTTGTAGGTCACAAATGACAGCCTATATGTCATGATTTGGGACACACGTGAAACGCTGAAGAGTCGGTTTCTGTATTATCTGTGACACACAGAAATGGCATTTCGAATACGTGACACCCTAAGTAGCCTCTCTGTACTGAGGTGACACACCCACCATCTATTATCAAATTATGAGATTGTCAGCACTACATGTTGCACTTACATTTGTCAGAGTGAAGTGCTTGTACAGATGAGTGACATGCACACAGGGAATGTGTGTTGGAATGCATTTATTTGCACATGCTGTGCCTGTGGTCATTTTGTACTGCCCCATGATTGTGAAGGACTGTGACAATGTGATGTGAAGAAATTGTCAATGATGGTGTTCCTACAGGCTATTCCTGCTGCGGCTGTAGTGGGGTGTGGACCACCTGCCTCATCTTCCGCATCATTGTCCGGTGCATCTGGCACTTGTATCCATGGGGCATTGGTGCATACACATATGTTGTGCAACACACAACATGCAATGATCATCTTGCACACAATGTCTGGGCTGTACAGGAGCCTTCCACCTGTGATGTCAAGGCACCTGAAACTTGACTTCAACACGCCAAATGTGCATTCCACGATGCCCCTGGTGCATTTGTGGCCTGCATTGTACTGCCTTAATACCAAAAATTCCCTGTACCCTGGACGTTGGTTAGCATTCATCTAATAGGCATCAAAACACTATTTGCTGGAAAAAATATATACACTTTAAATCCAGCCTCACCCCTCTCTATATGTAGTTAGGTGTACGCTATCTTGTGCCTGACCATCCAAATCAAACCGTTGTTTGTAACTGCAAGCGGGAGATTCCGGGCAGAATTGTACTGCCCCTGGGCCTGTGTGTTCAGGCTCGGAGGGCTGTCATCATCCAAGTGCAGAGTACATATCCTTAATCACCTGTGACAGTGCAGGGAGACATGAGTCAATAGTTTGTTCTGCATGATGTGTTGGCAGGCTCACTGGTACATTGGTGTGTGATATGTGTGACTTAGTGATTCCTGTCTGACATGTACTGCTAGTAGCAAATGAGCGGCATCAATGTGTATTACATAGCCTCACTGCTATTCCTCCCTCCTCCGAGCCTATTTACTAGTGTGCGCAGCGCGGTTGCATCACTTGCACTCCTACGGCACACCATTGTCATGCCTGTGTGCACATGTCCACAAGCCTGACAACGACACTGTGATGTTGTGCGCTGAAGGTGGGCAGCCACGTGTGTGTAGGCCTATGGTAAGGATAGGGCAGACACAGATGTAGAATTCATGGCTGGCTGAACTCGCGATGCAATTGAGGGTAGACCTTTCGCTTATGCTGCGGTAATAGCGACACACACAACAGTTGGCATGTATGATCCTGCACCGCGTACGGGCTTTCGCTAACTCATTTACCCCTTCGGCCGAGTCCGCACTCCAGGGACATGCTACATTACAACATTGTCCATTGCAGGACGGGTGGCGCCAACACTACAACAGAGACAAACGCATTAGCTACTTCCTTGGCAAGGCCAAAACTTATATCAAACAACAAAGTCCACGGGTCTGACAAACTCTCCAAACGGAGATCCAAAACACTAATAGTACAAGTAAATCACTCCTACAAAAACATGGAATGAGTCCTATTTAAGAGGACGGAATCCCATCATCCACGAGGTGGAATGCTTCATCATCTGGGATCTCCTATTGGTCACAAATCCTAGTGCGACCAAGGGCTACAACCCCCTCACTGTGAGGGAGGAGCTCAGGGATGTTTTGGTAGATCAGATTGTTTGATCTCCCAAAATACGTATAGATGTGAAGCGAGTTGCAGTGAAAAAATTTGTGAAAAAGTGGTTAAACTTGGCTACCAGGAGAAAAAAGACATTTTTAATAATTGTCTCTTGGTGTCAATATTAAAAACCAGTGCAAACACGATCTGAAAAAATTGTTGAGCGCGCAGGTCTAAACAAAGGGTCAACATGTTTCGGCCATGGTGATCAATCTTTGATCGCGGCCTTCTTCAAGACCTAGATGACTATTGCATTTGTAAACAACAAGGGTTCCCTGTTTGAAAAATAATAATCAACCCCTAGGTCAGGGAATAAATCAGTGGAATAAACTACCTAGGCAGTAATTCTAAAATGAAAACACAATAGTGAAAGGACCAACACTGAGAGTGAACAGTTTCTAAATAATTACACAAGTTTTATTACAATCACATAAACAATAGCTAAAAGTATACATTTCATAAAAATTGAAAATACATCATTCATAACATAAAAATTCTTGGATATAGAAGAATAAGTTGTGTGTGATGACTATTGCTACTGCAAGTACTATGTGAAAAAATATATATTAATAATAAAATTGAACAAATACGACATACAAACACCTGTGATATCCTTTTTGTTTGGAAAGATCGACCGGATTTGTTATCACCTGTGAAAGAAAAAAATATGGTGATAAAACGAATCCATGATTGAAAGTAGAAGAAACATATTCAAATATTAGAAATACTTGTACTGTAGTCGGTGCTATAAATCATGCAACCAATTATTTATTATTATTCCAAAATTGTAGCAAGTGCCTTTTGCACCGAAAAGTCAATGAAAGATATTTCTTACCCTCAATTCCACGGGTGGATGCCTCACCTCACCTAGCAACAGCTCAGGACTTGATGCCCCACTCTGTTAAAAAGGAAAAGCTGATTGTAGGTACTCACAGTGTACCACAAAACAGTTTCCCATATATTTTGTATCAACTACAACCATACGTTCCTGACCAAACCATATGAAAACACATGGCAAGGTATAATGTAATATTTGTCCTGTTAACATCCTGTCCAACCATGATGATTTCTTATTGACCATAGGGAGTAGCCACTCCATTAGATTCAGTATTAAGAAAACGCGTATAGGGAACTCCTTTGTTATACTATAATCAATGTATTTGTACACAACTTTAAAAGTTCCTAAGGGTTCATTTAATGTTATCTAATGGCAATTTTAAATGCTTTCTCTTTGCTAGTGATGTGTGATTTAAGAGGACACGTCATTGAATGAGGCATCACAAACTTTAGTCTAAATTACTTTGGATACAGTGCCTATGATAGAGAAATCTATGTCAAAACCTTGATCAAATGTGGATAAGAGTGTAATGAATGTCCAAGCACATTAACGCTGACTTGGAAGAATTGCACTACTCTTGGTGCATCACAACAAATGACACGCATTTTTTGAGTGGAAAATAGAAGGTGAAACATCACCGTTACGAGCGCGTTCTTTTTTACAAGAGCGCATAAAAACAAAATGGCACTCATTTATCGAGCAGGAGATTTAGTGTGAGAAAGTCATGACTTCGAGTGCGTAATAAAGAAAAGGAGTTTAGATAAAATGGCTCCTGACTCACCTCTCCACCGGTACCCCGGACCTATCTTCTGGCTGCTACCAGTGTAGTGTGTTTATCTAGGTACCTGAATCGATATTCCTATTCTTCGCCCTTGTCCGGTCATAAATCAATAATATCCCTACAACGGCATAGAAACCCTTTTCATAATTCAGTCACAGCGCATGCTGTCACATTAAGCAAGCCTATTCCTCCAGCCACCTAGAAAGCACACCGAGTTCTTAAACAAATCCAATCCTCCAGCAACCTGGGAAATCCCCGCTGCTTTGTTTTGATTTCGTCCGAGAACTCCTGTAAAGCACTGTAAGAACGACCAGTTCTTAGTGACATCTTTATTGACGTCTTATGTCCAGCCTTACGTCAAACCTGGCACCTTTCAGGTATAAATATACCAACGTTGCCTTAAGCAAACACACGGCGGTAATCCTGGAGCAGAGCAGCTATCTACTTCCGAAGAGCCCAGCTGATGCGAGAGCCCACGAACGCTGCCCCTCCCTTTTGACGCGCTGAGAAAGACGCTGTCTTTTCTCCTGCCGAGAAATCCAGCCTCCGGCGTTTCCAGCCTACCCTTGCGGGTGACTGGGATACCGAGTCCTGAGAGAGAGATACCAGCCCTCCTGCCTTCTAATACCCAGGTACTGAACTGACTAAACCCTTACAGAGAATTCTTGAGTCAGATTCTTGGCAAAACAAACTTAACTTAAACTTCTACTTACTTACTCCCTCCCACGTACTAGGCTTAGGTCAGGTACACCGGGGTAGGCATAGTTAGAAGCACCAGTTGAGTACGATTAGTCAATGTATATATGTATGTATCTATTTTATCCATTTTAAAGTATCATATGGCTAAGAAACCATATCAATGCTTTTACAGTATTATTTTATAATCCTGCTTTTACTGTATGCACTTTACTTAACTATAAGTATTGCAATTGTAGCAATTCATTTCTCTTGTATGAGGAAAGAGACTGCTCAATAAATAACACCTTTTATTGAAAACGCCCGTCTCTCTTTTTCTCTGCAATCTGGTGAAACTAAGTGAGCACTTATTGACTGAGTGAAATAGCTGTCTTTTGTTTTCACACGACTCTAGAGATATACTCTTATTCAGGGAGAGCAAAGTTGTCATGTTTTATGGTTGTCAGAAACTAAATCCCTTCTTGTCTATCCAGGGAAGTTAAACTCCTCCTCGCTTATTCGAGAAAGTTTCTAGTGAACTCTGAGCTAGCTGGCAAAAAACTGAAGTCTAATATAGTCAGTAGAGACCTAGTTAACCTCAGTCCTACGTCTACACTACTGAAGATATTATTCCAATGGTATACAACCATTACCACGCAACTTTTACAACGACCTACCTTTATCACGCAATTTTTACAACGCAGGATCCATTACAACGAAGTACCATTACAACGCATGTATTTACAACGCAGATACCTTTACAACGCATACTATTACAACGTAAGTATTGGTAAGTATATAATTTTATTAAAAATATTATAGGTTTGGGTTTTTGGGTAAAGGGGTATTTTTAGGGTTCAGGGCAAGGTTTGGGTTTTTGGGTAAAGGGGTATTTAGGGTTCATGGTCAGTTTTGGGTTTTTGGGTAAAGGGGTATTTTTAGGGTTCAGGGTCAGTTTGGGGTTTTTGGGTAAAGGGGTATTTTTAGGGTTCAGGGTCAGTTTTGGGTTTTTGGGTAAAGGGTTATTTTTAGGGTTCAGGGTCAGTTTGGGGTTTTTGGGTAAAGGGGTATTTTTAGGGTTCAAGGTCAGTTTTGGGTTTTTGGGTAAAGGGGTATTTTTAGAGTTCAGGGTCAGTTTGGGGTTTTTGGGTAAAAGGGTATTTTTAGGGTTCAGGGTAAGTTTTTAGTTTTTGGGTAAAGGGGTATTTTTAGGGTTCAGGGTCAGTTTTGGGTTTTTGGGTAAAAGGGTATTTTTAGAGTTCAGGGTCAGTTTTTAGTTTTTGGGTAAAAGGGTATTTTTAGGGTTCAGGGTCAGTTTTTAGTTTTTGGTTAAAGGGTTATATTTAGGGTTCAGGGTCAGTTTTTAGTTTTTGGGTAAAGGGGTATTTTTAGGGTTCAGGGTCAGTTTTTAGTTTTTGGGTAAAGGGGTATTTTTAGGGTTCAGGGTCAGTTTTGGGTTTTTGGGTAAAGGGGTATTTTTAGGGTTCAGGGTCAGTTTTGGGTTTTTGGGTAAAGGGGTATTTTTAGGGTTCAGGGTAAGTTTTGGGTTTTTGGGGTACAGGGGTACAGGATAAAAATTAAGAAAAATTAAAATTAAATTCCATTAAATTAAATTAATTAAATTAAATTACATTAAATTAAATTAATTAATTAAATTAAATTAAATTAAATTAAATTAAATTAATTTAAATTAAATTATAATAATTTTAATTAATTTACATTTAAAAAAATTATATACTTACCAATACTTACGTTGTAATGGTATGCGTTGTAAAAGTATATTCGTTGTAAATACATGCGTTGTAATGGTACTTCGTTGTAATGGATCCTGCGTTGTAAAAATTGCGTGGTAAAGGTAGGCGTTGTAAAAGTATGCGTTATAACGTCATACATCCTATTCCAATGCGCAGAGCCTATTGGGACTATAGGAACTACACTACATGGAGCCCGACGTTTGGTAAGGCGATAAATCTAACACAAGACGTTAGAGTAACTCAGTCGTGCTTTTTCACACAGACCCTTTCTCCCGTAAATACTCCAAAGACGTCTGGAGTGGGTAAAAGGTAAAAATCCGCCGGAACTTAGTAGGAAGAGATTTCTATGTATAGTTTTTGGTTTATTCAACGTTGAAGGATACAGTATTCCAAAATATTGTGCACCTAATCTTTGTTTCCTTGAAAACCTGATCTGCAACAAAAAAAAACAAAAAAAACCTTCCTGTCAGTAAAATGTCAGACGGTGAAGAAGATAGGGAGGCAGCTAGAATAGCAGCTCGTCTCCTAGAGGATGACACAAGTCTCCTGCAGACTGACCCGGATGCAATACTCATCCCGGTCAACATAAGAAAAACTATAACTCTTAAACTTATAGAAAATGGACTAACATCGAGAGGTGGTACAGTCATATTTGTAATTGAGGAACATGAATATCGGCAGACAGAGGTATTCTATTCATGGATAAACTTTCCAGCAGCAAACGCTGTCACACATGAATTCCACTATTACAAAATAGAGGAACCACCGGATGACTACACTCCTTTCGAGGAGGTGGAAATCCCATTAAAATACCAAGAGCACCTGCTCTGGTTTAAAGGCGCCCTAAAACATAATAATCACATCACCAGGCTCGGTTCACTAGGCAGACCAGGAGCAATGTGGCCGGTTCTAGCCAGCTACACACCAAATCCCGACATCGAAAAAATGTCAATACCAGAACTTTTAGCACAGCTAAATCAACTGATTAAAATACATAGATAATTAGTCCAATATGTAATGCGGACTTCAACAGTCCAACCAACTATTAACATTCCACAGCTGACCCCTCATCAGGGGAACACAAACAAAATGACACCACAGAACATACAATCGTGTCTGGGTAAAGTACCCGCAAAACGGGAACAAATTCCATTCTGGTTAGCACAAAAAATCACTCAAATAGAGGCAGTATTTCCGGATACTACCCCTACTGAGAAACACAGAATTCTGACTATCTGTCTTCCAATGGGGATCGCACCACATGTGGAGGACTGTGACACTTGGGGCACAGTCTTTGCTTCCATTTACACAAAAACACATGGTGTTCCGTCCATGGCGGTAATACCCGATGTGCTAAGACAGATTCAAAACGAATACGGTCCAGAACCTGCTTTAACTCTGGGTACGAAATTACTGAAAGACTTCAAGCAGGTCTCAGCTTTATTATTATCTAATATAAAAGGAGAAGCAGCATCTGTGGCGATCCGCCAGAAATTGAAAGAAACAGATATAGCAGAACAACCATTTGAACTTGCCAGAATCATAGAAAAATCCTGTGAAGAGCTAGGAAGAGATAGTTTGGGTGGGAAACCAGTAAAACCCCAACTAACTTAAAATCCTGAAAAGATATTTATTAAAAATAATCTAAACACTCCAAAAAAGAGCTGGGATGGAAATAAACAATCCACTCCCAAAGAAAAAAGATTCCAGTCCAGAGGAAGGTCTCCTCGGCGGAGAGAAAGATCTCCGGACCAAGGTCACAAGTCTCCCCAGAGGGAGCCCTCTGAGAAAAGATACAACCTTAGAAATAGGGATAATTTGAAGAAACCTGATAGATATCAAGATATTGATACACGTCCCTCTCGATCTTTTCAGACTTCCTCGCAGAAATCGGAAAGAAGAGGACGGTCAGAACACAGGGAAGAGCACGTCAAGTCCAAAGACAAAGAACCTGCTCATCAAAGTATTAAATTACAATTTCCAAAAAAAGAAGGTAGCCAGTATTAAAATAATCAAACATGCCAAGGATCCTGAGGACACAGCTGAAAAACGGAGAGTGGGCTCAGACAATGCTAGACAGCGCAGCAGAAGTGAGCATAGCTCGCAAGATCCTGATGAATCTTCTGGAGACAGTGGACACGAATGAATACATTCAGGTGGAAACTGCAGATATCAGAGTTAGCAAACCTCATAAAATATACAAAATAACATTAAGTATAGAGGGAGATAAGACTAGGAAAATAAGGGGTCTATTTTGGGATAACCTCTCCAAAGGCTATGACATCCTTTTAGCTGAAAAAGACTGGCCACCGGAGTTTGTCAGGGAGTGCCCTCATGGCGAAGAAATGATTATGCCTGCCTTCTGAAATCATATTCCAATTCATAAAAAATATACACTTGCAAGAAAGTGGGCAGTAGTCCAAGCTCCTGCATTATATAAAAACCATGTTGGATGGGATGAGGACTCTCCTCCTCACAAAATCCAGTTAAAATGTCAACCAACTGCACAGAGGCAGTACCCAATTAAGCAAGAAGCTAAGAAACAGGCTAGGGAGATCTTAGATCAACTTGAATACCAGGGGGTGATTGAAACTTGCACCTCACAATTGAACAATCCTTTGTTTCCTGTCTCCAAGCCAGACGATTCATATCGTCTAGTTTTAGACTACAGACACCTTAACTCATGTTGCAAAACCTTTGCAGTACAAAACTCACACAGTGCAGCACTAATGAATAACATCGTGCGCAAAAAATACAAAACAACATTAGACATCTCTAATGGATTCTTTTGTCAAAATATAGCACCTGAAAGCAGGTATTTGACCGCTTTCTCAATAATGGGCTCGCAGAAATAATTCTGTCGACTCCCACAGGGGTTCAAGAACAGCCCAGGATTATTCTCAGCAAGTGTAACAGAGTTCCTACAACTGTATGATGATGAGGCATTATCTTATGTCGATGACATCTATCTAACAGATGATGACTTGAATACTCACTTGAAAAGAGTGAACACCATAATACTTGGGTTCGCAGCAGAGGGTTACAAATTCAACTTTAAAAAGTCACGAATTGCCCATCTAACTGTCCTGTTTTTAGGATATGAATTATCAAGTGAAGGCAAAAGCCTGGCAGACAATTTCTTAGAGAAATGTGCTGTAATCCAAGCACCAAGAACGCTGAAAAACTTACAATCAATTCTAGGTTTCGTCAATTTCGGAAGAACTTACATTCTAAATTCTGCAGAGAGGGTTAAACCTCTCTATGAACTAATAAAACCAGATTTTAAAACAATCAATTGGACTCAAAAACACACAGAAATCTTGAGATCATTGCAAACAGACATGTTAGCTAAAACAAAATTGCAAACACGCGATAACACACGCAACCTTGTGATCCGGGTCATCCCAGGAAGATGCGGATTCACATACCTAACCTCAAATGAGGGAGAAACGGTACCAATAGCATACAAATCACATTTGTACACAGAAGCTGAAAAAACATTCAGTATTAAGGAAAACATTGTACATGCGGTTCAAACAGCTGTAGCAAAAGAAAGAGACCAAGCCGAAGGCAGACGGATTACTGTTATAACAGCAGAATCAGCCTTTGAGGCATTAACAAGCCCATGTAATTTACATACCGTGGCATTAAATCCAAAATGGATACAATGGGAAAATTCTCTTGCTACAGACAAAGTGAAATACTATTTTGGCCCAAACATGAAAAAATTAAAAAATTTAGAATATGAAAAAGAATATCCTCTGCCAATCGACATTCGGCCCATACAACAGTACGCCTGTGTAATATATACAGACGGATATGCACAACCCTCAGTTTGGGGAAAACAAGCCTATAACGCCACATGCGAGATTGTTAAATACGTGTGGCGCGGAGGTAAATTGAGACCTCTGGTAACAAAATCACACTCTGTAGAAAATAATTCAGATAAACAAACTGAAGTAATAGCGTTAAAAATGGCGCTAGGTAATGCCGATCGCGAATTCCCGACACTAAAAGTGTGCGATTCATATTACTGCGTCAAATCATACAATAACGACTTGCAGAAATGGGTTCAAAACGGTTACAAAGATGACACAGGTGCCACAATAAAGCAAAAATCGCTTTGGGAACAAGTAGTTCTTTTACAGAAAGAACTACCAAAGACTCACGTGATACATTCATTGAGTCATGAACGTGATGGCGTTCACGTTTCAGGGAGTTCATTGGCTGAGACAGCCACAGCGGAAGCAACTAAGCCGGCTTCCGTAGCTAGAAAAAAGTGTTCAGGAAAATACGTTGACGGGGAAACGATGCTGGCGGTAAAAACGTCATCAAAAGGCGACTGTGCAGCACTACCCGTCAACTATCCACTCAATTATACATACGTAATCGATGCAAACTCCGTTCCTTTTGCTCAAATCCCTGGAGTGGGGGATAGAGTAATTCCAAACACGAACAGGAGAAACTTATTAATAGCAGACGCACATATGGGTGAGGGTCTAAGACACCTTAAGATTAAGGAATCTCTGAAAGAATTACAATCAATATACTGGTGGCCAGGAATGAGCCTGCAAAACTACAAATTTGCATTTTACTGTCAAAACTGCAACAGAGATCGCAGTGGCGAACCACCGGAAGTATTACCAATGCCCTTCTTTTAAAAATCATAAGAATATCAATACAAAAAACTGAGAGAAAATGCGTTCCATTAATATTATTTAAGACTAGTTTCACTTATAATATAGACCCCAGCTCTCGGCTGACGTCTGAACTGTTATAAAAGATTTGCGAGTCTATAGCGGCATAGACGCAAGTGGCATGCTACACTCTGACCAGGGTCCTGCTTTTAGCTCTCGAGCTTATAAGGAGGACATGACCAGCATGGGCATTGCATTGCGGGAATCTTATCACTTCCTTCCTGAGGGAAATGGGATGGTGGAAAGAAAAAACTGAGACATATAGCAATCTATAACGGCAAAGGTATTAGGTTCGGGGGTTGGGTGGGTCAAACATTTAATAAGTGTCCAACGTAGTCTTAACAATTTGCCAAGAAATTCTCTAAAAGGTTTCAGTCCGTACGAACTATTGTTCAGGACTAGAATGCATATCCAGGATCTCGATAGTCAGACTTCAGTGGTAGAAAGAAAATGCTTTGATATCAAAGATCGTTTGGCTATTTTACAGGACTTAAATGAAACAAGAAAAGACCTGAGCAACATAAAGTTGAAACAACAGCCAACAGCCACTGAAGAGAAACCACCTGTCCCAGCAAGGTCTGTCTGGATTCCAAAGATTGGGGATCTGGTCAGAGAGAAAATCGCGGTGAAGAAGGAATTTGGGCCTTCTTACAAAAAGCAGTACCTGTCTTAGCTGTCAACGGAACAAGATCAGTTGTACTACCGCCCCTTGCTGGTAAAAAGGAGAACCGAGTTGTATCCATCGACCTGGTTAAACCACAATCATGTGGCCAATAATATGTAGTAGGCCAAGTGGTCTCCTAAGAAATAGCAGAACACCAAAGTTTGCTACAAATCAAGAGGTTCAAACTGAGAGACTAATCACATTTGATAAACCTACAGTGAATCAACAAGGACTATGCAACAAAGCCATGGAACTTATGCCTCTTGAAACCCAAATTACAACAAATCGTCAAGAAACACCTGCAACTCGAATAGAGCCATTCTTTAGACGGCTTTCGAACGGGAGCTACATTCTAATAGTGGACCACAGATGTTGTGGCTTGGTGCCAGGAACAGCTTATCTAGTAAGCGTTTCATCCATGGTCACTTGCTGTATGCAAGTATTGTATCCGAACGACACTCCAGACAGGGAGGGAAAAATTTGGCCCAGTTTGAAAATCTCTTCTATTCGAATTGATACTTTAAGCAGAATGAAGTCTGTTCTTCTACAGACGCCTGTGCCCTTGACGTCATCAAAAGAAACGTATGATCTCCAAGTTGCAAGGACAACTGCAGAGATACATAACCTTTTATCAACAAATTGCCCCTTACACTTCGCAGAAATGCTAAACGAAATCTTAAACATTTCTGATACGAATGGTATCGCGAGTGTATTTAAGACAATTTTTTCGGGACTGTTGACACCTTTCAAAGCAGTCCTGGGCATCTTTCCTAATTTTGTCCATTCAATCTTTGGCGGCCTTCCACTCCTGTTGGGACTCGTAGCAGGCATTTTATTTTTGATACTCCTGCTTCGTTATGGCAAGCCATGTCACAGACAAGACTCCAGCAACAATGGAAGAAACAATCCTAGCTATACGCTATCGGGAACGCATAACTAAAGTCCTTGGATTAGCCCGGCTAAGAGATCTGAATATGACCTGGTTTCTTTCATTCAGACCCGTCTGGCAGAACTGTATCTTACCTGTGTTAAGATGTATGCTGTGCGGAGAAGAATGCGTGTTAGACGTCTGTCTCACACTACAATCAGAAGTACCTTTGGATACAGATACTTTGCTAAGTCCAGTAAAGGCTCATGCATCGTGTTGTCCCCAGCGGTTACCCATCCTGATGACGGCATTCGTTGAGACTTCACCACTGCGATTGAAGGGTAGTGAAGTGCAAGATGAGAGCAGCATCAACCAGGTACGACCTTCTGTGAGCACTGATGATCATGTCATCGATGATAGCAATCATTCTCATGACTGCACAGTTGCAGCATTTTCCAACTTGGTCGAACTTTCACCTGAAGCGGTAAACTGCTTTTTTGAAAGTCTGTCTGAAATGATGTTCTCCCCTGCACAAAAAGAATAAACTTTTAAGCAAACAAGCACTCAGCGTTCCCTGAACTCTGAATTTGGCCTTCAGCTTTGAAAAACAAAAGCTTCTGAAAATATTTGGAACTGTTTTGACTTCTTCCCTTGAAAAACGAAATTCTTTTTTTCCCGATTCCAAAATATTTACTTTTTTTTTGGCACTCACCCTCTGCTTAAAGTAGAACTATTCTTGGAGAACAGAGCTTCTATTTTTAGGAACTCTAGAGACAATATATTACCTCAGCCTCTAGCATATTTACAAATAACTGTATTTATATGTGATGAAATGGCCTCGCACTTTTCTTTTCTGTATTAAGAGCCATTTCATGTGTAATTTTCGCAAATCATTCATGCTGATATACATATGCATCCTTTTTAATGAATGATTACACTGCTTGAAAGCGTACAGTACCTATACTCATTTATTTCGCATATGCCTTTTCAGATACAAAACAATGTATTTTGGGGTGGATCGGTATACACATGCACCGTTAGATGTGTTTACTATTGCTTAGTTTAGTAATTATGGACATGAATTCGTGGAGTGGGTGTAGTGTGTTTATCTAGGTACCTGAATCGATATTCCTATTCTTTGCCCTTGTCCGGTTATAAATCAATAATATCCCTACAACGGCATAGAAACCCTTTTCATAATTCAGTCATAGCGCATGCTGTCACATTAAGCAAGCCTATTCCTCCAGCCCCCTAGAAAGCACACCGAGTTCTTAAACAAATACAAGCCTCCAGCAACCTGGGAAATCCCCGCTGCTTTGTTTTGATTTCGTCTGAGAACTCCTGTAAAGCACTGTAAGAACGACCAGTTCTTAGTGACATCTTTATTGACGTCTTATGTCCAGCCTTACGTCAAACCCGGCACCTTTCAGGTATAAATATACCAACGTTGCCTTAAGCAAACACACGGTGGTAATCCTGGAGCTGAGCAGCTATCTACTTCCGAAGAGCCCAGCTGATGCGAGAGCCCACGGACGCTGCCCCTCCCTTTTGACGCACTGAGAAAGACGCTGTCTTTTCTCCTGCCGAGAAATCCAGCCTCCGGCGTTTCCAGCCTACCCTTGCGGGTGACTGGGATACCGAGTCCTGAGAGGGAGATACCAGCCCTCCTGCCTTCTAATACCCAGGTACTGAACTGACTAAACCCTTACAGAGAACTCTTGAGTCAGATTCTTGGCAAAACAAACGTAACTTAAACTGCTACTTACTTACTCCCTCCCACGTATTAGGCTTAGGTCAGGTACACCGGGGTAGGCGTAGTTAGGAACACCAGTTGAGTACGATTAGTCAATGTATATATGTATGTATCTATTGTATCCATTTTAAAGTATCATATGGCTAAGAAACCATATCAATGCTTTTACAGTATTATTTTATAATCCTGCTTTTACTGTATGCACTTTACTTAACTATAAGTATTGCAATTGTAGCAATTTATTTCTCTTGTATGAGGAAAGAGACTGCTCAATAAATAACATATTTTATTGAAAACGCCCGTCTCTCTTTTTCTCTGCAATCTGGTGAAACTAAGTGAGCACTTATTGATTGAGTGAAAAAGCTGTCTTTTGTTTTCACACGACTCTAGAGACATACTCTTATTCAGGGAGAGCAAAGTTGTCATGTTTTATGGTTGTCAGAAACGAAATCCCTTCTTGTCTATCCAGGGAGGTTAAACTCCTCCTCGCTTATTCGAGAAAGTTTCTAGTGAACTCTGAGCTAGCTGGCAAAAAACTGAAGTCTAATATAGTCAGTAGAGACCTAGTTAACCTCAGTCCTACGTCTACACTACTGAAGATATTATTCTAATGCGCAGAGCCTATTGGGACTATAGGAACTACACTACACCAGAGGTAACTGACGAGAAGGAGCTCGACCTTTATACGTGACACAGCCCTTTAATCATGCCCAGCTGTACGTAATTATTCTTCATTCTTGCCACGCTTACAAACGCGTTGTCAGTTTATGGACCACAAAAGGGACTGTGAATCATGGGAAATGTTGTCTGTGGCAGTTGATTTCTGTCAGATCGTTGTAGGGCCAATTTGTTTTCATCAGGGCACTGTGGTTTTAAAAGGGTCATGAAACCTTGCAAATAGTGAAACTACATATTTTATTGTTAGCGATTCTGAATCACAAATGAATCGCTTAAAATGACCGTGTACAACGTATTGAACTACCGATCACTCATAGATTCACAGGAAACATAGTTTCTGAACACTGTTCTGCCATATTAGATTTAGCTCAACAGGACACACAAATTGGGCAGACTGTCATTGCGAGGTTTACATTAGAGATATCATTACTACAATTGTGCATTATGTCTATAGCCATATTGAGAAGTATCACGCGCCTATGGGAACGTGAGAAATGTAATATCATACTTGCTACTCTAAACATTTGAGCAAGTACTTCAATATGATGATGTTTGGTGACTAATCACCATACTTTTCTGAAAGACTGCCTTAGCTGAAGGGTAGACAACCTCTTTTTTTCATCCGTCCAGACAAGAGGGCTGACCCATTGTTTTTCAGCATAGTCTGACCACACAGACCTGAAGGGCAATACTGAAAAACCTCTTTGGGAAATGTTAATCGAGAGGACAAACATTACTTAGTTAATGTAAGGGTATTATCATAATCAGACCAGGACTGGTATAGAGCGGAGGAACATTACAAGATAATGTGATGGTATTATCATGAGCAGACCAAGACTAGTATAGGAAGGTATTGTTTTTCAGTTTTTGGCCAATCCGAATAAGAAGGAGACCATGCTATAATGAAGTACACGGATCATCATTCAGGCCTTCTGTGTCACTATTTAATTTAAAAACCCATCACTGATTTTTCCGAAAAAGAAATTTGGTTATATCAGTGACATGTAGAGGTATAAATGGTTGCTCAAGGACTGACCATGTCAAGTCATTTGCTTTATGTTGTGTGTTGAGAAAATGGTTTGTCAGTCACATAGATCGTTATATACACCGAATAGTGCTCTTATGTGTAAGTATTCACTGTTTTACCTTTCTGGTAGTCATACCGACATACTTGAGCTGACAAGGGTATGTTATTAAGTAAATTACTCTTTTGCTGTTTCAATTCGTGTGTTTTCACTGTCTCCAAGGCCTTCCTGTGCCTATGTTCACTTCTATTGTGTGTTTAGTTTGTGGACATGCTGCGCATGAGCCGCAAGGATAGTGTCCTTCGATGGCTTGCAAACCACATAGTGTCTCTTGTTTTTTTGGTTCAACTCTTGATCTTGTGTGAAGCTGTTGCGTAGATTAGAGCTCCTCTTAAATGAAAACAATGGCGGAGGTATAGTTTCTTTTCCCACATTGAGGATGTGCCAATGTCTATGCACACTCTTTTGAATTTTGTTAGACAGTGTACTGAAGGTATTGACGCAAGTCAATCTTGTCCTAGGTGACTTAAGTAATGGGAGATCCTCCCTGTTGGTATAGATGCTCGTTTAAATGACTGTCGTATTAATTTTTTAGGATAATGCCTCTCCTGTAGGTTTTTAAGACAAGATTTTCGCATGTTGTTCATAATCTTCTTTTTGAGGACAGTTCCTTCGGACCCAAAGGAATTGCCCATATGGAGGATTTTTGCAAAGTGACTTTGGGTGGAAACTTTTGAAGGCTAGCAACAAATTTCTTGCCATAGCTTTTTTGTACAGTTCACTCTCCAACCCTCTGGCCGATGGAAAAATTTGAAGGTCAAGTAATGGCAAACTGTCTTTGCTGTACTTCACTGTAAATTTAAGAAAGTTGTTTCTCGTTTTCCACCATGCTTGAAATTCGATGACAGTGGTAACATCGCCTCCCCATATGACAAAAATGTCATTGATGTATCGCTTCCATAGAGCAATCTGTTCATAGAAGGGGTTACCTGCAATCAGTATGTGGTCCTGTTTAAATAAATGGACATACAGGTTAGCTAAACTAGGAGCAAAAACGCTACCAATCAATGTTCCTGATGTTTGAAGGTAGATGCTATCTTCAAATGTGAAGACATTTTCCTTCATTGCTAACCTAGCGCACTCCATAATGAAGTGCACTGGTGTGATGGTTTCCAATGCTCCTCAGTCCAGGAGTAGTCTGATGGCATCAAGGGTTTCATCCTGGGGGATGCAAGTATACAGAGATTCCACATCGAAAGAGACCAAAAAATCTGTTTCAACTTTGAAATCCATCTCCGGGAGTAATCACAGAGATTCTTTTAGTATCCTGGAGATACGTTGGCATTTCCTTTACCAAAGGTCATAGAAAATGATCCACAAAAGGGGATTGTGGTTCTATCAAGGAACCAATCCCCAAGATAATCGGCCTACCTGGTGGTGGTCTCTGGAGTTTATGTATTTTTGGTAAAATATAGAAGTATGGCATCACCAGATTTGGAGTGGTAAGGAAGTTTGCTTCTTGTACAGATATCCAACCTTTTATTTTGATCTCATCCACGAGGTCAGGGATCTCTTTAGTCAATCTCAGTGTTGGATCCATTTTGAGTTGACGGTAAAACCGTCTATCCGTCAGTTGCATGATGCATTCAGTGTGATAGTCAGAGGTGTTCAGAATAACTATCGCACCACCTTTCTCAGCTGATTTGATCGTTATTGTGGCATCTTGTGTTAGAGTGTCCAATTCTTTCTTTTCACGTAATGATAAATTATGAAAATGACAAATTTGCATGGCACTCATGGAGGACATGTCTTTGATGACTGCCTTCTCAAATGTTAACACTTCATCCGGTACCAGATGGGCTGGAGAATTGAAAGTGGATCAATATCTCAGGCCGCTATTGGTACATTCAGTGTCAGACATGGTATTTTCTCTTTCTTTTTCTCGGAAGAAAAAATGATGTCTGATTTTTCTAAACAATAGGGCCAGTTCCCATTGTGTTTGACAAGACTCGCCACTGTGAGTTGGAACAAATCCTAGTCCTCTATTGAGTACTGCTTGCTCATCCTGAGTGAGTGAGCGGTCACTTAGGTTAACAACTGAGGGGCATATTATCAATGACAGGCGATACATTATCGTCGCTTTTATTGGCAGGAAACTGCCGATAAAGCGGCGATAATGGCCTTGATAATATGCTCTATGAATTCCAATCGAAGCCCATGTTAGATGTATTCACATCTAACATGGGCTTCGATTGGAATTCATAGAGCATATTATCAAGGCCATTATTGCCGCTTTATCGGCAGTTTCCTGCCGATAAAAGCGGCGATAATGTATCGCCTGTCCTTGATAATATGTCCCTAAGTTATTGTGTCGGTGCTGGTTCCCACTTGTTGAGGGCATTTCTTCGTGCTGCATGTGCTGAGGGGTGATGGTGGAGGGCTCCAGGGTACCTGTGTCTGTTGACCTCTTCTTCTCCCTCGGGAACCTCCCCAGACAAGCCCTAAAAAAGGCTTGTTTTGAAAAATGTGTTGGGGTGTAGATTGTAAGGTAGCATCTGAGGATGGAATGGTGGTTTAGGGAAGGCCCAAGGATTCGGTGGCCACCATTGTTGCAACTGCTGGTTGCCATGTGGGGCGTTCTTCCATTGTGATCTATTGTTCCTACCTCAGCCTCAAGTTTGCTGCCCATCTTGGTTCGAGGAATCTGAATCACTCGACCAACCATCAAACCCAGAGGAGGAGTAATTTGAACCATAGCGTTTACCTCTCTTGTTGTAATCAGGTGGCACGTAGTTTTCATTGGTGTATGGACACACCTTCTAAAGGGAAAACGTTCCAGATCCTTTTTATATTTATCGATCTTTGTCAACAGAATCGTATCTTTGAATTCTTTATATGATTTATATGATTCTTCAAGGTTCTTTTTGTATAAAGTAGTGGATATATTGGTTTTAATCTGGCCTTCCAATGTGTGAATCTCAATTAGGATGAAATCAGCAACGCGCTTGGCTGTGCTAATTATTAAAATTAACCAATCGCGCGTACAGCGCCATTCTATTAAGGACCAGTCCTTTAGAAATGCTTTATCTTGTAGAAAGAGCCTAGGTGCGTTAGTTACGATCAGACCTGTGGGGGTACAATTGCCACAGAGGTATTCGGTCATGATCGCCCCATGAATAGAAATGCGTGTGTATGATTTCTTAAGAGCCAATAATTTGGTCCAGTCATCTCCGCTGGTTGTCACTGCTGTGTGTATTGAATCGATAATGATGGGGGTAGTTAGTATCGCCTGAGCTATATCATCATAAAATGCTAGGCCAGTTAGTTCTGCCATAGATATGTTCAGGTACAAAAAAAGTTGACGTTGATATAGAGCAAAATTAGTGTGACTCTAAAAAGACCCACAGCCGCAGCTGCTCAAGAACAACCCAAGGTAAGTAAAGGGTCTCAAGGAAAAAGTTAAAAGACCAGCTAGGGCTCATGCGCAGCATGTCCACAAAGTAAACACACAACAGAAGTGAACATAGGCAGGGGACTGAAAGCAAGATGGCGACATAGACGCATTGTGGACGTGCTCTCCCGAGGTATCCAACACCCCTCCTTGCTCCTGCTGATACCGCTGATACCGCGCAGAGATACCTGCTGATTCCGGGCAGATGTACAGGCGGCTGGCATTGCTCTTTCTACACACGAGCGATTGAGGCATGATTGCCGGGCCCCCGCTGTGGAGAGAAGGGAGGATCTGGGACTGGCACTCAGTGTTTGTGCCTGCTGCACATCGGTGTCTCAGCGTCCTTGGCTGGTGGGTGGGACACATCAGGAGCTTTCCTTCATTGGTGGCTGGAATAAGCTTTTGTACTGTCTGGGTGGTGCTGGCCATACAATGCCACCAAAGCCGGCAAAGAAACAGAAGAATAGAGGAGAAGGATCAACAACAGTTAATAGACCTGCTGCATGCATCCCGGCTGCCAGACAGGCTTCAGCCCATGAACAGCCTACCGCAGGGACAGGTAAAACAGCAGATGTCCAAGCGGGGAAGCACATAACAGGCAGCACAGGTGCTGGGAAAAGGAGGATTCAAGTTGCTACTAAAGGCATCAGGAGAGGAGCTAGAACGGAGGAGGGGTTTGGTGGACTTGGTAATGAAGGACTATGTACACCGCAGGCCTCAATTGATGACTTCTTTATCAACAAGCATTCAGGCAACCCCCATGTCAGCAGGATACTATTGAAAAACCAACAAACTTGAGGGAACTGGATGCGGCTCCTGAAGTACTGGCAGGAGATGCTTTGGCAAGAGATGGAGACCTAAACGGCCCAAGCGAATCTCAGCAACTCGAACAGGCAGTGGCATTGGCAGGGGTCGGAGGAAGCAAGGAGGAAAGCCACAAGTCACTCGGTACTGAGCAGCTTGGAGCGGCAGCAGCGACTGACATCACCTTGGATGGAGCGGATAAATTCATCTCCCTGACTCATGGGCCGGAGTCTCAGGCCCTGGATTCATAGAACAGTGAAACTAGTGGGACTAACTCTGTAACCTCAGAGTCCAGCACGCTGGAAGCACCAGAAACTTTGCTTAAACGCCTGAAGCACCAACGGGTCCATAAATGTAGCACTGAACCTCGGAATCAAAGAACAAAGAAATCAATATGTAGTAGTCAGAAATGGGATTACTCTCATACAAAGATGGTTGGAACCCAGTCTGAATCACTAGTTGTAAATGAATATGGGACAGTTACCCTACAGCTTACTGACACAATGCCTTTAAATCCTGAGTTAAGTCTAATATTAGATTCCATTAAAGAACACCGGGCAGAGACACGGGCAAACAGTAAAAGGCCAAGGCATGCCACGAAAAAACTGGAAGGGGCTGTGCGGAAGATTGGGAAGGCATGCTCTGAGATTGGGGAACGCCTTAATCACATTGAGGATATGACGGCGGCCTTGGAGGTGGAAGCCACCAAAGTAAGAGAGCAAACCAAGATGCACGAGTCCCAAATAAGTGATGTACAATGGAAGCTTGAGGACATGGAGAACTGACAGCGCAGAAATAATCTTCGGTTTCTTGGTATAGAGTAATGCAGGAAGGGGGAGGATAAACGCTCTTACCACAGGTTCCGGATAACCCGCAACAAGTCAGCACAGGATGGTAGAATGCCAAGGCAGGTACGAGCTATCCTGGTTTTCTTTGGAAACTTTCAGCTCCATCAGGCAATATTTGAAAAGGCACGCCCCAAGGCAAGACGGCATATCACGGGTCATAATTCTTCGTTCGCCACAACTTCTGTCATATTACGGTCGAATGGCGGTAGCACCTCTGGTAGGTCATTAAGCCTTTTCAAGTTGCTGGCTATGAAGCATATCTATTGGCTCCAGCCGGATTGAAAACTGTTGTCTGGGGCTCTGTTAAATTTTTTACATCAGAAATCAAGGCCAAAGAGTACCTGTGCCAGTTTACGATGGGCAATGGCAATGCATAAATTTGGGAGTAGCATCTAAGAATTTGCTAAGGATTGTTCAGAGCTGGCTATAGCTTTAGCCTATGTTGCATAAGTGTTGGCTTTTTCACGGTTCTCATGGTTTGTTTTTTTGGGTCCCTTTTTTGTGTCGTTCTCCTGAGAGGCTATTCTTTTTTTGGCGAAAATAAGGGGGGGCTAACTTCTGGAAGGGGAGGGGGATCCCCACATTGCTGACCTTCGGTCTCCATCACACAGACCAGTTGGTCTGGCTGTTTTCATTAGAGGGGGGGTTGGAGGGGGTGGGGAGGCATGGGGGTGTCAGAGAGGGGGTGGGGGTCGGAAGGGAGTGGAGGTTCGTGGTGTGATGGTTTGAAATTCAATATACAGCAAGTGGATGCATTTGTATTTGTATTTGTATTTGTAATGACGTAATTTTTGGCTTTAAAAGAACGAAGATATTGTGTACATGGATTTTTCTGGGACGGGTAGTAGTTAGCACTGTTTCAGGCTGTGTGATAAGGACAGAATGGAGGCGTAAGGCTCTCTCTTTAATAGAGTTGTTATCATTCGTGGCAGCAATAGCGTTTAGGCACTATGGCTAGAGTGCGCATTGCATCTATTAATATTTGCGGGTTAAACGATTAGGCCAACAGAAGGCAGGTACAAGAAGAGCTATGTTTTTTAAGAGCTGATGTTGACATGTTTACAAGAAACTCATGTTACCAGAGAAGATAGGGTCCTGCTGAATACTCTTGGTCTAAAAGCTGCCTACTATAGGACACAAGAAACTAGGCCCTAGAGGGGTTGCGATCTTAGTAAAAGGGGAATCTATTACACCTGGCCGCAATACAGCAGATACTCTGGGTAGATGGGCTTTAATGGAATGCATGGCCAGCCGTGGCTCTTTCACATTATGCACAATATATGGCCCAGTTTTAGATGACCCCAGTATGTTTACATTTTTGGCCGCTGAACTTCTATCGTGGCCCGGGGCCACTTGTCGTCTGTGGGATTTTAATCTAAATGGTTCAAGGGGGGTCTGTTTATGAACGAAGAAGGCGATGTAGGGCGTAAGCTGCAATCATTTAAAGCCCTGGGGCATCTACGGAAAGAACTAGGACTGGTTGATGTTTGGGCATCACTGAGGGCACCGGACCCAGGATATACCTTTTATTCGACTCCTCATGGCAGCTTTACCAGACTGTATTGTTTCTACGCTTCACCCATATTGATCAGGGGGGAATGGGTTGATTTATTTCCTAGAGCAGTGTCTGATCATAATCCGATTATCTTTGAGTTTGTAATTGCAGGGCTGGTTCGAGCACCCAGAAAGTGGACATTTGAAAGGGGATTGCTCCTGGACCCTGATTATGTCAAACACATGAAATCTTCGATTGTGTTTTTTTTTTTTAACTAAATAATGGAATCGCGGACGTAGGAATAATCTGGGACTCATTTAAGGCAGGGTAAGGGGTGAAACCCTGAGTTTTAGCATCTCTAATCAGAAGAAGCCACGTGGATGCAGCAGAGAACTTTATCAAATGTTAAGCAGCCTGGAAACCGATTTAATTAGCACTGTTAAAAATGGGAAAGACTCAGCCTTTGTTTCAAACGAGATAGCTATCATAAAGGCTTGCTTGAATGAACACTTTGAAGAGAAAACAGCTGGGAGACTCCTGTCTAAAGAGCAGGCCGCTACAAATACAGCAAGCATATTGGGCGGTTCCTAGCAGTTAGTGCACAACAACAGAGGACGGCTGGTAGTATTAGCAAGGTTAAGAATCTGTTTGGAAATATAGTCACAGATCCCGGGGAAATTAGAGAGGCTTTTAGGGGGTTTTATGCCAATTTGTATAAAGACTCCTCTAATCTTGACCCCATGCTATCAGATAACTGCTTGGTAGACCAGCCCGGTTTGGTCACAGATGAGGAGAGGCTGATGCTTGGGGGAGTAATTTCACAAGAGGAGCTACAGGTGGCCCTGTTTGCCTTACCATCGGGGAAGGCTGTTGGGGCAGACCATATCCCACTAGAATTCTACAAAGTATTCTTCTCAGACATTCAGCAGGAACTGCCTCCCAGGACATGAGGTATGGCTATTAAAATCATATTCTTAAAGAAAGGTAAAGATCCAGCTGCCATGGGCTCATACAGACCAATCACGTTGCTTAATAGCGATGTGAAGATATATTCTAAAGTCTTTGCTACTCGATTAGCTGGGGTCATCCATCAGCTGGTATCTGAGCAGCAGCATGGGTTTATCCCAAGTATGGGGACAACGGACCACGTCCAGAGGGTTACACCTGTATTTAATGCAACTGAAGTTTTGGAAAAACCAATGGGGGTGACCTTACTTGACGCAGAAAAGGCCTTCAATCGTGTGTCGTGGGCCTTTTTTGTGGAAAGTGCTGGAAGACAATGGCTTGGGAATGACTTTATTGGTGCAATTTGGGCAATGTACAACAACCCTATAGCCTATTTGCAAATAATGGGACAAAAGTGTGAACCCTTTCCAATAGAGAGAGGTACAAGACAGGGCTGTCCTATGTCTCCTTTGATGTTTGCCTTATTTATCGATCCTTTTCTTAGGAGACTATCAGGTCGGGGTTTCTGTTAAACAAGGCTAAAACACAAGTTTTGATTAACAGCCATAAGTTGGCATCTGATAATAGGATTGCAAGTGAAGCTACTTACTTAGGTGTATGCATTACCCCTTAGGTGGGGCGTATAATTGATTTATATGTGATCCCTATTTTGGAGAAAGTCAAACTGGATTTTGAAAGGTGGGACAATCTGAGATTATCTATAATGGGATGATGCAATTTAGTTAAGATGTTTTTTCTCACTAAACTGCTATATGTTTTTAGATGTGTTGCATTGGAATTCAACAACAAGTGGTTTAGGAAAATGGATAGATTAGTAGCAAGTTTTATTTGGGCATATGGGAAAACCAGAAGAGCCAATGTTTTTATGTGTTTACCCAGAGAGAGAGGTGGGTGGGCACTTCCGAACTTCAGACTATACTACCTTGCTGCTGCTATGCAGAGCTATAAGGTATTGTTTAGCACTCAGGCAATGGAGCAAGGTGCTGGCAAACGTGTACCATCCATTTATGAGTTATTAATTGGTAATGCTGCTCATGGATGTTTAATTATGTTTTTTGAACCTAGCTCCTTTAAGCGAACCCGTTTCAAGACTCTGTATGCTGCATATAGGAACTGGGCGATGGTTCAAAAGAAATTGGGGTAGACAGGTAGGTAGATATTCTCCCCTGATCTGGAATTAACAACTGCCCTGTATATTTCATGATAGCTGCTTTAATAGATGGGGCAGCCACGGGTTTGGCAGGATTGTAGATCTCCTTGCTGTGAATTTGTTGGCATCCTTTGATGTGATGTGCAGTAAATGTAATGTTGGGCCACAAGATTTTTTTAAGTACCTACAGATCAGGGATTTTTTTTTAAGGTTGGGGGAATAGATGGCTTCGATCAAATACTTTTGCTGGAAATGATGGTAATGAAAACTTCCCCTTCCATTTCTCAGTTATATGGATGTTTGATGGACTTGGTCCCTGATGATCTGGAGAAACAGTGTGGGAAATGGCAGGAAAGGCTTGAGCTTGCCATCTCCGGCTTTCTGGAATCACTGCAACTAGAGGGCACAATGGTGTTTGCCTCGATCCTGCAGTCACAACATTATAAGACATTGTTTGATCTTTATGTAACTCCAGTAAAGATTGCGAAATGGGGTGGCATGGTGGGGACAAGGTGCCCTAGATGCCAGGCGTCGGAGGCGTATCTGGTTCATACATTTTACTGACTCCTGCCCCTGTTTAAAACTGCTAGAATTAGAAATTGTGGGCTTTCTGGTGGAGGTACTGAAAAGCAAAATCATTCCATCTCCACAACCTATTTTGTTAGGTGTGGACAAGACAGTCTCGGAACCTGGGTTGAAAATGCTTTTTATTGCAATAATTGTTTTTAGACTGTGTATATCCTCAACATGGGCCAAGGCTAGATAGCTTACCGCCTACCTTTAAGCAATGGAAGGGACGTTTTTTACATGTATATAATTTTGAAATGGCGCTGTATACTCTCATGGGCATTCAGGCTAAAAAGATATGGGGAGCCTTAACAACATGGTTGGAAGCGTTCCAATAAGTACTTACTGTTAACCCCACAGGACTGTATGTTGAATTAGTGCTGCTTTTTGTACATTATTTATATTTATTCGCATGTTAAATTCATAAGCTACTATTTATGCACACTTGCTCATATTGTATCTGTATTACTTGCTGAGAAAAGAAAAGAAGAATTTTTAAATAAAAAAAATAAAAAAAGTAAACATAGGCACAGGAAGGTTTGGAAACAGTTAAAACACACTAATTGCAATAGGGAAAGAGTAATTTACTTAATAACATGCCCTTGTCAGCTCAAATATGTCGGTATGACTACCAGAAAGGTAAAACAGTGAATACTTGAACATAAGAGCAAATGATGGTTCTTAACAAATCACACACATGCACTTCGATTGTTGATAAAGAAGTCAGTAATTGCGGCCTGCGGTGTAGATAGACCTTCATTTCCAAGTCCACCAAACCCCTCCTCCGTGCCAGCCCCTCTCCTGATGACTTTAGAAGCAACTTGAATCCTCATTTTCCCAGCACCTGTGCTGCCTGTTATGTGCTTCCCCGCTTGGACATCTGCTGTTTTACCTGTCCCACCGGTAGGCTGTTCATGGGCTGATGCCTGTCTGGCAGCCGGGATGCGTGCAGCAGGTCTAAAAACAGTTGTTGATCCTTCTCTTATATCCTTCTGTATCTTTGCTGGCTTTGGTGGCATTGTAGTGCCAGCAGCCACCCAGGCAGTACAGAAGCTTATTCCAGCCACCAATCGAGGAAAGCTCCTAATGTGTCCCGCCCACCAGCCAAGGATGCTGAGACACCGATGTGCAGCAGGCACAAACACTGAGTGCCAGCCCTCGCTGGTCTTTAAACTTTTTCCCTGAGAACCTTTACTTACCTTGGTGTTGTTCTTGAACAGCTGCATCTGTGGGTCTTTTTAGAGTCACACTTATTTTAACGTGTGAAGTTTGCTCTATATCAACGTCAACTTTTTTTGTTCCTGAACATATCTATGGCAGAACTAACTGGCCTAGCATTTTATGATGATATAGCTCGGGCTTTACTAACTACCCCCAGCATTATCGATTCAATACACACAGCAGTGACAACTAGCGAGATGACTGTAACAAATTATTTATTCTTAAGAAATCAGACACACGCATTTCTATTCATGAGGCGATCATGACCGAATACCTCCGTGGCAATTTTGCCCTCACTGGTCTGATCGTAACTAACGCACCTAGGCTCTTTCTACAGGATTGTGCCTTTTGAAAGGACTGGTCCTTAATAGCATGGCGCTGTACGCGCAATTTATTAATTTTAATAATTAGCACAGCCAAGCGCGTTGCTGATGCCATCCTAATTAAGATTCAAACATTAGAAGGCCAGATTAAAACCACTATATCCACGACTTTATACAAAAAGATTCTTGAAGAATCAAATAAATCAAATAAAGAGTTCAAAGATACGATTCTGTTGACCAAGATTGATACATTTAAAAAGGATCTGGAATGTTTTTCCTTTGAGAAAGTATATCCATACACCAATGAAAACTATGTGCCACCTGATTACAACAAGAGAGGCAAACGCCATGGTTCAAATTACTTCTCCTCTGGGTCTGATGGTTGGTCGAGTGATTCAGATTCCTCAAACAATGGTGGGCAGCAAACTAGAGGCCGAGGTAGGAACAATAGATCACAATGGATGAACGCCCCTCATGGCAACCAGCAGTTACAACAATGGTAGCCACCGAATCCTTGGGCCTTCCCTAATCCACCATTCCATCCTCAGATGCTACCTTACAATGCATAACCCCAACAATTTTTTCCAAACCAGCCTTTTTTAGGGCTTGGTCGGGGACTTTCCTGAGGGAGAAGAAGAGGTCAACCGACACCGGTACACTGGAGGCCTCCACCATCACCCCGCACACGCAGCACGAAGAAAGGCCCTCAACAAGCGGGAACCAGCACCGACACAATAACTTAGTCGTTAACCTAAGTGACCGCTCACTCACTCAGGATGGGCATGCAGTACTCGATAGAGGACTAGGATTTGTTCCAACTCACAGTGGCGATTCTTTTCAAACACAGTGTGAACTGGCCCAATTTTTTTAGAAAAATCAGACTTCATTTTTTATTCCGAGAAAAAGAAAGAGAAAACACCTAGTCTGACAATGAATGTACCAATAACGGCCTGAGACCACTTTCAGTCCTCCAGCCCATCTGGTACCGGATGAAGAGTTGACATTTGAGAAAGCAGTCATCAAAGGCGTATCCTCCATGAGTGCCATGCAACTCGTCATTTTCATAATTAACCATTACGTGAAAAGAAAGCATTGGACACTCTAACATAAGATGCCACAATAACGATCAAACCAGCTGATAAAGGCGGTGCAATAGTTATCCTTATCACCTCTGACTATCACACTGAATGCCTCACACAACTGTGATAGACGGTTTTACCGTCAACTCAAAATGGATCCAACACCAAGGTTGACTAAAGAGAACTGTGACCTTGTGGATGAGGCCAAAATAGAAGGTTAGGTAACTGTACAAGAGGCAAACTTCCTTACCACTCCACATCCGGTGATGCTATACTTCTATATTTTACCAAAAATACATAAACCCCAGAGGCCACCACCAGGTAGGCTGATCATCTTGGGGATTGGTTCTTTGATAGAACCACTATCCACTTTTGTGGATCATTTTCTAAGACCTTTGGTAAAGGAAATGCCAGCATATCTCCAGGACACTAAAGATATCCTGTGATTACTCCCGGAGATGGATTTCAATGTCGAAACAGACTTTTTGGTCTCTTTTGCTGTGGAATCTCTGTATACTTGCATCCCCCAGGATGAAACCCTCAACGCCAACAGACTACTCTTGGACCGAGGAGCATTGGAAACCATCACACCAGTTCACTTCATTATGGAGTGCGCTAGGTTAGCAATGAAGGGAAATTTCTTCAAATTGAAGACAGCATCTACCTTCAAACATCGGAAACATTGATGGGTAGCATTTTCGCTCCTAGTTTAGCTAAACTGTATATCCATTTATTTGAACGGGAGCACGTCCTGACTGCAGATAACCCCTTCTATGAACAGATTGTTCTATAGAAGCGATACATCAATTACATTTTCGTCAGATGGAGAGGTGATGATACAACTATCATCGAAATTCAAGCATGGCTGAACACAAGAAACAACTCTCTTAAATTTAATGTGGAGTACAGCAAAGACAGCTTGCTATTTCTGGACCTTCTCATTTTTCCATCGGCCAGAGGGTTGGAGAGTGAACTGTACAAAAAACCTATGGCAAGAAATTTGTTGCTAGCCTTCGAAAGTTTCCACCCAAAGTCACTTCGCAAAAATCTTCCATATGGGCAATTCGGGTCCGAAATGGGCAATTCGGGTTCCCAAAATGAACTACATGCGAAAACCTTGTCTAAAAACCTACAGGAGAGGCATTATCCTAAAAAATTAATACGCCAGTCGTTTAAACCAGCATCTAATAACAACAGGGAGGCACTTTTAGATCTCCCATTACCTAAGCCACCTATGACAAGACTGACTTGCGTCAATACCTTCAGTACACTGTCTAACAAAATTCAAAAGAGTGTGCGTGGACATTGGCGCATCCTCAATGTAGGAAGGCAACTGTACCTCTGCCATTGTTTTCATTTAAGAGGAGCTCTAATCTACACTACAGCTTAGTTCACACAAGACCAAGAGTTGAAACGAAAAAAAAAGAAACACTATGGAGTTTGCCAGTCATCGGAGGACACTATGCTTGCGGCTCATGCGCAGCAGGTCCTCAAACTAAACACACAGCAGAAGAGATCATATACTGTCCTAGATTGTTTTTTTTTGGCTTGCCACCAGGATACAATATGAAGAACTTTGCTTCACAATTTCTGTTTTATGTGATAGTTATTGTCAGGAGAGAAATATGTAGAGAATGGAAGTCGGAGGCTCCACCCAGATTCACGGATTGTTTAAAAAATATCATGATGGGCAGTCAGTCAGACATGGCTTGCGATGAAGCGAGTGCCGATAGGGTCTGGTCCGCACTGGTGGCCTGGTCGAAGAACTAACATTGGTCCAATGATTATGCCAGAGGTTTGTGGTCCGGTCCTCCCTGGTACCTATGACGGTCCATCGAAGGGAACGGGAGTTGGACAAGGAGACAGCCTACCTCTGGGTGAACCCTGTATGCCGTACACAGACACCGGGGGCAGTAATCGAGCTTGTTTGTTTGGAAGGCACAGAGAGATCCCATCTAGATTATATATCTTCTGGTGGCATGTATGAGGACTAAAAAAAAAAAAAGAAGTGATCATAGGCACAGGAAGGCCTTGGAGACAGTTAAAATACACGGATTGCAACAACGAAAGAGTAATTTACTTAATAACATGCCCTTGTCAGCTCAAATATGTCGGTATGACTACCAGAAAGGTAAAACAGCGAATACTTGAACATAAGAGCACTATTCGGTGCATAAAACAATCTCCAAGACTGACAAGCCATTTTCTCAACACACATCATAAAACAAATGATTTGATATGGACAGTCCTTGAGCAACCATTTATACCTCCACGTGTCACTGATATAACCAAATTTCTTTTTTGGAAGGAACAGATTTGGCTTTTTAAATTAAATAGTGACACAGAAGGCCTGAATGATGATATTCTGTGGACGTCATTATAGCATGGTCTCCTTCTTGTTTGGATTGGCCAAAAACTGAAAAACAATATCTCCCTATACTAGTCTTGGTCTGATCATGATAATACCATCACATTAACTTGTAATGTTCCTCCGCTCTATATCAGTATTGGTCTGATTATGATAATACCATTACATTACCTAAGTAATGTTTGTCCTATCTATTAACATTTCCCAAAGAGGTTTTTCAGTACTGCCATTCAGGACTGTGTTGTCTGACTATACTGAAAAACAATGGGTCAGTCCGGTTGTATGGATGGATTAAAAAGAGAGGTTCTCTATCTTTCACCGGAGCCAGTCTTTCAGAGAAAGTATGGTGATGAGTCGCCAAACATCATCATATTGAAGCCCTTGCTCAAATGTTTACAGCAGCAAGCGAATGTATAATATTACATTTTTCATATTCCCATAGGTGCGTGATAGTTCTCAATATGGCTATTCACAATTGTAGTATTGATATCTCTAATGTAAACCTCGCAATGACAGTCTGGTCACTTTGTGTGTCCTGTTGAGCTAAATCCGATACGCAAGTACAATGTTCAGAATCTACGTTTACCATGAATCTACGAGTGATCGGTAGTTCAATACGTTGTACACAGTCATTTCGAGTGGTTCATTTGTGATTCATATTCGTTAACAATAAAATATGTAGTTGCACTATTGGCAATGTAGTGTAGTTCCTATCTTCCCAATAGGCTCTGCGCATTGGAATAATACCTACAGCAGTAAAGGCCTAGGCCAGATGTTAACTAGGTCTACTACTGTCGATACTAGACTTAAAGTTTTGGGTTTGCCAGCGTAGCTCAGAGTTCACTAGAAACTTTCTCGAATGTTCAAGGAGGAATTAACTTCCCTGATTAGACAAGAAGGGATTTAGTTTCTGACAACCATAGAACATGACAACTTTGCTCTCCCCTAATCAAGAGTCAATCTCGAGAGTCGTGTGAACAAAAGGCAAATTATTTTACTCAGTCAGTACGTGCATTCTTAGTCTCATCAGAATGTAGAGAAAAGGAAGAGACGGGCGTGTTCAATAAAAAGGTGTTATTTATTGATCAGTCTCTTTTCTCATACAAGAGAAATGGATCGATATTATTGCAATACTTATAGTTAAGTAAAGTGCATACATTAAAAGCAATAGTATAAAATAATACTGTAAAAACATTGATATGGTTTCTAAGCCATAAGATGTTTTAAAATGAATAAAATATATTATATACACATATACATTTGACTAAACGTACTCAACTGGTGTTTCTAGATACGCCTACCCCGCGTACCTGACCTAAGTCTAATACGTGGGCGGGAATAGATAGTTACAGTTTAAGTTAAGTTTGTTTTTGCCAAGTGAATAACTAAAGAATTCTCTGTGAGGGGTTATTCAGTTCTGTACCTGGAATTTAGGATGAATGAGGAATGGTATCTCTCTCTCTGGTCTCGATATTCCAGGCTGCCTGCGAGGGCTACCCGGAAACGCCGGTGCTGGATTCTCGGCAGGAGAAAGCAGCGCGTCTCTCAGCGCGTCAGAAAGGCGGGGCTGCGCCAGCGGGGTCTGCTCTGCTCTTCGCTTCGGCAAGTATGGCTGCTCCGTCTCGTCACCACGCGTGTGTTTGCATATGGCAAGATCGGTAATATTTATACCTTTAAGGTGCCGAGATTGACGTAAGGATGGACATAGATACGTCAATAAAGATGTCATACGACTTGCTCGTTAGCACATTCTTTTACTAAAGTTCTCGGTGAAATCAAAACAATGGCCGCAGGGTTTTGCCCAGGTTGTCATAGGTTTGATTTGTTATGAGAACTCCGTATGCCTTATCAGGGACTGGAGGAATATCGCTTGTCTAATTAGATCGCAAGCGTTATGACCTAATCAGATAACACGTTCCTGTGCCGTAGTGTGACTGCGTCAGATAACGGTATCTGCATCATGGGGGTTTTCTGCCTCATGGGCTGACTGCTAGTTAACTTGTTGGTTTGTTTAACTAGAATAGGGTCAGGAATAGGGGGATCGATTCAGGACCTATAGGAATACATGACACCCACTCCACGCTAACTATGGACATATTTACTAATCTAGGCATAGTATAACATAGTACAACATACTATAGAGTAGTGTGTATACCTTACCACCCCAAAATACATAAATGCATTTTGAAATTTTCAAATATACTGAAAAAAATTGCAGACATATATATATGGTATGCACTCAAGCTGTAGAAAAATGCCAAAGTTATCGCATTTGTATACATTATTGCTTATTTGGTATATGAGAATTAAACATGAAATGGTTTCTTACAGAAAAAAGTTTCGAGACCATTCCATCACAGAATAAAATATCTTTATGAACATGCCAGCGGGCAGCTAATGTCTATAAGCTATCTAAAATTTAGAAACCTTAGTTCTCTAAGAATAGTTCTTACTTTAAGCAGAAGATAGTGTCCCGAAAAATATGCAAAAATATTTGGGGCTGCTGGAAAAACTGCTGTCCGTGAACTGGAGCGAAAATGTTCATGTGACCTTATTTTTAAAGTTGAAGGCCGAATTCAGGGAACGCCGTGTGCGAGCTTGCTCAAAAGTCTCTATTTCTGTTCGGGTGAGAACATCATATCATTTAGGCTTTCGAAAAAACTGTCAACAGCTTCCTGGGAAAGTTCCACTAACTCGGAAATAGGTGTAATCATGCATTCTTGCGCATGATTGTCTCCATTGACATTCTGATTTGCATTACTGACAGAAGGTCGTATATGTTCGATGCTGCTTTCATCTTGAACTTCACTACCCATCAATCGTAGTGGTGAAGCTTCCACGAATGCCGTCATCAGGATTGGTAGCCTTTGAGGGCAGCACAAAGCATGAACCTTGATCGGGCTCAACAATGTTTCTGCATCCATCGGCGCATCCGATTGTAACGTCAGACAGGTGTCTAACACGCATTCTTCTCCGCATAGCAGACACCTCAATACAGGTAAAACACATCTTTGCCACATTGGTCGAAATGATAGAAACCAAGTCATGTTCAGGTCTCTAAGCCGGGAGAGTTCCAGGATTTTTGATATCCGGTCCCGGTATCCAATGGCTAGGATTGTTTCTTCCCTTGTCGCAAGAGTTTTGTCTGTGACATGGGTTGCCATAACGAAAAATAAGGACTAAGAATAGGATTCCTGCAATTAGTCCCAGGATCAGGGGAAGTCCGCCAAAAATCGAATGGACGAAATCTGGAAAAATACCCAGTATGGCTTTGAATGGTGTTAATGCCATCGAAAATACTGTCTTAAATACCTTTGAGACCCCATTGGTATCAGAAATATTTAAGATTTCATTCAGGATTTCCGCGAAATGTACGGGGGAATTAGTTGATAATAATGTATGTATCTCTGCAGTCGTCCTTGCGACTTGTAGATCATACGTTTCTTTTGATGACGAGAGCCTGGTAGGCATCTGAAGAAGGACTGTTTTCATTCTGCTTAAAGTATCTATTCGAATAGAAGTAATTTTCAAATCGGGCCATGCCCTTGCCTCCCTGTCTGGGAAGGAGCTGGGGAACAATGTGCGTCCACAGCACTTGACCTTCGCAGTAGTAGTTACTAGATAAGGAGTCCCGGGCATAAGACTACAACATCTGCGGTCTACAATAAGAATGTAACTCCCATTATAGAGTCTTTGAAAGAATGGTTCTATTTCTGTTGCAGGTGCGCCTTGCTGGTGACATGAAAGGTTGTATGAATTCCCTTCACAGGCTCCATGCAAACTAATTCCGTTACACAGAAGTGTGCCACTCAGTGACATCGCACAATTGTTGCCACTAAGAAACACTTTCTGTCCTTTATTACTGACACATGCATGTGAATAGGGCAGGTTCCATGTTGTTTTAAGGTACCCCTTTCCCAATTTCTCGTACATGCCAGCCTGTATATATTTTTGGCAGTATTGAAACCTGAAGGTTGAGATTGGAATATTTATTATCCCATGTATTATCCATTCATTGACAGGTCGTTCTGACATTGTCATTGGTAATCTTTCTAGTTTTTCAATGCTCAAGATTGTATAATCAGCACCCTTTTGCGCCATACTGATTTGTCTATCAGTAAGGTTAAAGATTTGGAATAGTGACGTTGTGTTGATTAAACGCCAAGGCACATAGCCTGAACGCAGATTTTGTAACGTCCAGCCAAGCTGTACAATAGAACGCAATTGTGACTGACCGTGTTGTAATAGCAGTAAGTCTTGCGATAATATATCGATTGCTGACGACACAATGCTGTCCAAAGAAAAAATTCTGGAGGACAGAGTCATTAACCCATTGTCCACTACAGAAAGTGATTTTTCCAAATTAATACGGTCAATTTCCCGTATTCTCTCTGCTGTTTCAATTTGAGTAACCTTCCAGGCCTCATTTTATGCTGCATATACAGAGGCTGCTATGAAACGCTTTTGACGCTGTTTGCGTGGTCCCCAAGTGAAATCACGCAAGTCAGCACCATCAGTAAGTAAAGTTAGGTGTTGCTTAATTTCTGCCAGTGTGGAAGTTTGTAGCCATTGAAGGCATAATTTGCCCACACTGTAGGTGGTTATTATCCCTGGGTGATGTCTTTGAGGATATCTAGGGTCTGGCCTGGTCATTTTGAAGCCCTGTGTTTTGTTCAGGAATCTGTCTTGACAGTTATTAGTATCTGTGGGCCAGATCAACCACTGTTTCCAATCAGGATGTGTTCTGTTTTGGTTTAATATATGGTTTACGTCTATCTCTTCATCTGTATCAGAGTTATTGCTAAACATTATTGGCTTTGGAATAGACGGTTTATTTAAATCTTTGATTTTGGCTAAGCCAAGACAGGTGGTCTGTTGAACAGTGTCATTTAAAAATATCATTTGTTCTGGGATCATGCAGGCTCTAAACAAAGCTTCTATATCCTGTACTTGCCATTCTTTTGTACCCCAAACACTTTTCAATTCAACATTTTTGTCCCAATAATCAAATCCAAAAGTATTCATTTGTTCAAAAAATGAGTCTGAATATAACAATTTTGTGTTGGTTATCATGGTTTTGGTTCCTGTCTTGTTCGACAATTTAAAATAAAATGTTTCAGCATTACTTGTGTTAAAACCTGAAAAATATGAATATTTGTCGTAAACGGTTCTTGAGCTCCCTTTTGGAGGTGTTGCACAATGTTCCCATTGATTATAATTTAAAACGTTTCTAGGTTGTGCAGATCTATGTAAAAAGTGGTTACCATAGTGGTTATAGCAATACATACTGTCATAATTTGTAGAACCCTGCAAATAATCATGTTTGGTAAATTTAGCAGACATTACTAAGTCAGACATCATATTATTAATGCTTTCGAAGTCCCAATCATCAGCAAATGAGTTTGGTTTTGCAAAGTCACTCAATGAGATCTTAATTTGGTGTGGATATTTCAGGATCTCGACCGGACCATAAATTTCATAGTCAGTGTTGTCCCAGGCTACCCCACCAGGTATCGGATTGGCTGTGAAGTTGGCTGAAGAAAGTTCTCTTTTCTCGACGTGTGAAGATGTGTGTGGTTTGAGGATCAAGTTGATTTTCTGACTTGCTGTGTCCATTTTAGCATATTTTCCCTCAATGAAGCGTCCCAAAGTAAGTACCATGATGAGCCAAAGTATGAGGATAAATGCACCAAAACCCACCCAAAATTCAATCCATGGAGAAATCAGATATGTTTCTTTCAGTTGTCTCAAAAGTTCCTTAGCTTTGTCTTTAAAGGTTTTTGATGATGGCTGTGTCTTTGATTCGCTGAAGCCCTCAGAGGAATCATCGAAGTTAATGAAGTAGCCGGATGCAGTTCTGTCAATTGTTTCAATTGGTTCAGGATTTCTGTTTCTTGCATTTTCACTTGGTACTTCATTATAGATTGGTGTGTCTCTGCTAAATGTTTTTATTTGGGTATTCAGAGGTCTTAGTTCTATTGCATTGTTGCATAGTCCTTGTTGTTCTTCTGTAGGCGTTTCGAATGTGATGAGCCTCTTCGTTAGGACCTCTGTACTGGTAGCAAACTTTGGTGTTCTGCTACTTATTGGGAGTCCACTTGGCCTACTGTTTGTTATCGGCCACATGTTGTGGTTTTACCAGGTCGATGGATACAACTCAGTTCTCCTTTTTACCAGCAAGTGGCGGTAGTACAACTGATCTTGTCCCGTTGACAGACAAGACAGGAACTGCTTTTCTGTAAGAAGGCCCAAATTCCTTCTTTACTGCGATCTTTTCCCTGACTAGATCCCCGACTTTTGGAATCCAGACAGGTCTTGCTGGGACAGGTGGTGGTTCTTCAGTGGTTGTTGGCTGTTGTTTCAACTTTATGTTGCTCAGGTCTTTTCTTGTTTTGTTTAAGTCCTGCAAAATAGCCAAACGGTCTTTGATATCAAAGGTTTTTTCTTTCACCACTGAAGTCTGACTATCAATGTCAGAGATCATCATCCTAGTTCCAAATAATAATTCGTACGCACTGAATCCCTTCAGAGAATTTCATGGCAAGTTATTGAGACTACGTTGGACACTTATTAGATGTTTGACCCACCCAGCTCCCGAACCTAATATCCTTTCCGCTATAGATTGCTTTATGCCTTGGTTTTTTCTTTACACCATCCCGTACCCTCAGGAAGGAAGTGAGAAGATTCCCGCTGGGCTATGCTCTTTTGGTCATGTTTCCCCTCAGGCTTGAGGGCTAGAGTGGAGACAATGGTCAAACGTAGCATGCTCTTAGCGTATATGCCATTTAGACTCGCAAATCTTTGTATAACAGTCCGGACGTCAGCCGAGTGCTGGTGATCTACATTATAAGTGGAACTAGCCTGTATATGTTAATCGCAACCCTTCCTTTTTACTCCTGATTTTTTCTGGAGTAGAACGACGAGGTATTAAACTGTTTCTTTCCCCACTGCGATCTCTGTTGCAGTTTGGGCAGTTTTTTACAAACATGGTATGACGCAGGCTCATGCCTGGCCACCAGTACCTTGATTGTAATTCTTCCAGAGAATCTTTTAGTTTAAGGTGTCTGAGACCCTCGCCCATATGTGCGTCTGCGATTAACAAGTTTCTCCTGTCCATGTTTGGAATCACCCTATCCCCCACTCCAGGGATTCGAGCAAAAGGGACGGAGTTTGCATCGATTATGTATGTATAATTGAGTGGATAGTTGATCGGTAACGCTGAGCAGTCGCCTTTTGATGACGTTTTCACCGCCAGCACTGTTTCACTGTCAATGTATTTTAATGTACGCTTTTTTCGAACTACGGGAGCCGATTTAGTGGCTGCCGCTGCGGCTGTTTCAGCCAATGAATTCCCTACAACGTGAACGCCATCAAGCTGATGACTCAGTGAGTGAGTCACGTGAGTCTTTGGTAGTTCTTTTTGTAAAAGAGCTATTTGTTCCCAGAGCAGTTTCTGCTTTATTGGTGCATCTGTGTCATCTTTGTAACCTTTTTGAATCCATGTCTGCAAATCGCTGTTATATGATTTGACGCAGTAATATGAATCTGACACTATAAGTGTCGGGAATTCGCGATCCGCATTATCTAGCGCCATTTTCAAAGTTAATATTTCAGTTTGTTGTTCTGAATTAGTTTCTACTGAGTGTGTCTTTGTTAATAGAGGTTTTAGTTTACCTCCGCGCCACACTTCTTTTGTAATCTCACATGTGGGGTTGTATGCTTGTTCTCCCCAAACGGAGGGTTGAGCATGTCCGTCTGTATAGATTACACAGGCGTAATGTCGTAAAGGCAGAATGTCGATTGGCAGAGGATATGTTTCTTCATATTCTAGATTTTTTAATTCTTCTAGTTCTGGATCAAAGTAGTAGTATACTTTGTCCGTTGTGATAGAATTCACCCATTGTATCCATGCCGGATTCAATGCTGTTGTTGGTAAATTCCACGGTGTTGTTAGTGCCTCAAAGGCTGATTTTGCTGTTCTGACTGTGATATGTCTACCGTCCGCTTGATCTTTCTCTCTAGCTATTGCGGTTTGAACTGCATGAACAATTTTTTCTTTGTTGCTGAATTTCTGTTCAGCTTCTGTGTACAAGTGTGATTTGAATGCAATTGGTACCTTTTCCCCCTCATTAGAGGTCAGGTATGTGAATCCGCATCTCCCTGGGATGACTCGAATCACAAGATTGCGTGTGTTATCACGTGTTTCTAATTTTGTTTTAATTAGCATGTCTGTTTGTAAGGATCTCAGAATTTCTGTGTGTATTTGAGTCCAATTGGATTTTTTAAAATCTGGTTTAATTAGATCATAAAGGGGTTTGACCCTTTCTGCGTAATTTGCAATGTATGTTCTTCCGAAATTTAGGAAGCCTAGAATCGACTGTAAGTTTTTTAGTGTTCTAGGTGCTTGGAGTACGGCACATTTCTCTAGGAAATTGTCAGCCAGGCTTTTGCCTTCGCTTGATAATTCATATCCTAAGAACAGGACTGTCAGATGGGCAATTCTGGATTTTTTAAAGTTGAATTTGTAACCCTCTGCAGCGAACCCAAGTATTATGGTGTTCACTCTTTTCAAGTGAGTCTCCAAGTCATCATCTGTTAAGTAAATGTCATCGACATAAGATAATGCTTCATCATCATATAGTTGTAGTAATTCTGTTACTCTCGCTGAGAATACCCCTGGACTGTTCTTGTACCCCTGGGCTAACCGACAGAATTGTTTTTGAGTGCCATTTACTGAGAATGCAGTTAAATATCTGCTCTCTGGTGCTATGTTTTGACAAAAGAATCCATTAGAGATGTCTAAGGTTGTTTTGTATTTTTTGCGCACTATGTTATTCATTAGTGCAGCACTGTGTGAGTTTTGCACTGCAAAAGTTTTGCAACATGTGTTAAGGTGTCGGTAATCCAAAACTAGACGATATGAATTGTCTGGTTTGGAGACCGGAAACAAAGGATTGTTCATTTGTGAGGTGCAAGTTTCAATCACCCCCTGGTATTCTAGCTGATCTAGTATTTCATTTACCTGTTTTTTAGCTTCTTGCTTAATTGGGTACTGCCTTTGTGCAGTAGGTTGTGATTTTAGCTGGATTTTGTGAGGAGGAGAATCCTCATCCCATCCTACATGATTTTTATATAAAGCAGGTGCTAGAGCCACTGCCCACTTTCTAGCAAGTGTGTATTTTTTATGAATTGGAATTTGATTTGAGAAGGCAGGCATAATTACTTCTTCGCCATGAGGGCACTCCCTGACAAACTCTGGTGGCCAGTCTTTTTCAGCTAGAAGGATGTCATAACCCTTGGAAAGGTTATCCCAAAATAGTCCCCTTATTTTCCTAGTCTTATCTCCCTCTATACGTAATGTTATCTCGTATATCTTGTGAGGTTTGCTAACCCTGGTGTCTGCAGTTTCCACTTGAAGATATTCATTCGTGTCCACTGTCTCCAGATGATTCATAAGGACTTTGCGAGCTATGCTCACTTCTGCTGCGCTGTCTAGCATTGTCTGAGCCCACTCTCCGTTTTTCAGTTGTGTCCTCAGTATTCTCGGCATTGTTAACTACCTTGATACTGGCTACCTTCTTTTTTGGAAATTGTAATTTCTTTTTTAGTTGAGCAGGTTCCTTGTCTTTGGACTTGGCGTGCTCTTCTCTTTGTTCTGATCGTCCTCTTCTTTCCGATTTCTGCGAGGAAGTCTGAAAAGATTGAGAGGGACGCGTATCAATGTTTTGATATCTATCAGGTTTTTTTATATTATCCCTATTTCTAAGGTTATATCTTTTCCCAGAGGGGTCACTCTGGGGTGACCTGTGTCTTTGGTTCGGAGATTTCTCTCTTCGCCTAGGAGACCTTCCTCTGGACTGGAATTTCTTTTCTTTAGGATTGGATTGTTTGTTTCCATCCCAGTTCTTTTTTGGTGAATTATTATTAAAAAATATTTTTTCTGGACTTTCAGTCAGTTGTGGTTTTACTGGTATTCCACCTAAACTATCTCTACCTAGTTCCTCATAGGATTTTTCTATGATTCTGGCAATTTCAGCTGGTTGGTCTGCTATATCTGTCTCTTTTAACCTCTGGCGGATCGCCACGTTGGCTGCTCCACCTTTTATGTTGGCTAATAATATAGCCGAGACCTGCTTGAAGTCTTTCAGTAATTTCATACCAAGAGTTAAAGCGGGTTCTGGACCGTATTCGTCTTGAATTTGTTTTAGCACATCTGGTATCACCGAAATGGATGGAACACCGTGCGTTTTTGTGTAGATGGAAGCAAAAGACTGTACCCCAAGTGTCACAGTCCTCTATGTGTGGTGCGATTCCCATTGGGAGACAGATAGTCAGGAAACACCGCCTCTATTTGGGTAATTTTCTGTGCCAACCAGAATGGTATTTGTTCCCGTTTAGCCGGTACTTTACCTAGGCAGGATTGGATGTTCTGTGGTGTAATTTTATTTGTGTTCCCCTGGTGAGGGGTCAGCTGTGGAAGTTTAATCGCTGGCTGAATTGTTGAAGTCCGCATCACATACTGAACTAGTTGTCTATGAATTTTTATTAATTGTTTTAGCTGTGTTAACAGCTCTGCTGCAGACATCCCATTGATGTCTGGATGTGGTGTGTATCCGGCTAGGACCGGCCACGTTGCTCCTGGTCTACCTAAAGGACCGAGCCTGGTGATGTGATTATTATGTTTTAGGGCGCCATCAAATAAGAGCAAATGCTCTTGGAATTTGAGTGGTACTTCCACCTCCTCGAAAGGAGTGTACTCATTAGGAGGTTCCTCTATTTTGTAATAGTGGAAGTACTTTGTTACAGCATTTGCTGCTGGAAAATGTATCCATGAATAATATACCTCTGTCTGCCGATATTCGTGTGCCTCAATTACGAATATGACTGTGCCACCTCTAGGTGTCAGTCCATTTTCTATAAGTTTCAAGGTTATAGATTTTCTTTTAATGACCGGGATGAGTATTATATCCGGGTCTGCATTTTGTAGTGCAGTATCAGCTTCTGCTATGTCAGCTGCTAATCTAACTGCCTCTCTTTCTTCATCACTGTCTGTCATTTTACTGACCGGATGGTTATTTTGTTTGTTTGCAGATCAGGTTTCTTATGGAAACAAAGATTAGATGCACAATATTTTGGAACTGTTTATCCTTCAACGTTGACTATACCAAGAACCATACATAGGAGTTCCCTCCTGCGAGGTCTGGCGGATATAACCTTTCACCCACTCCAGACGTCTTTGGAGTATTTGGGAAAAGGGGTCTGAGTGAGAAAGCACGACTGAGTTACTCTAAATGTCTTACGTTAGTTTTATCGCCCTTTCCAAACGCGTTGGGCGCCATGTAGTGTAGTTCCTATCTTCCCAATAGGCTCTGCGCATTGGAATAATACCTACAGCAGCAAAGGCCTAGGCCAGACGTTAACTAGGTCTACTACTGTCGATACTAGACTTAAAGTTTTGGGTTTGCCAGCGTAGCTCAGAGTTCACTAGAAACTTTCTCGAATGTTCAAGGAGGAATTAACTTCCCTGATTAGACAAGAAGGGATTTAGTTTCTGACAACCATAGAACATGACAACTTTGCTCTCCCCTAATCAAGAGTCAATCTCGAGAGTCATGTGAACAAAAGGCAAATTATTTTACTCAGTCATTATGTGCATTCTTAGTCTCATCAGAATGTAGAGAAAAGGAAGAGACGGGCGTGTTCAATAAAAAGGTGTTATTTATTGATCAGTCTCTTTTCTCATACAAGAGAAATGGATCGATATTATTGCAATACTTATAGTTAAGTAAAGTGCATACATTAAAAGCAATAGTATAAAATAATACTGTAAAAACATTGATATGGTTTCTAAGCCATAAGATGTTTTAAAATGAATAAAATATATTATATACACATATACATTTGACTAAACGTACTCAACTGGTGTTTCTAGATACGCCTACCCCGTGTACCTGACCTAAGTCTAATACGTGGGCGGGAATAGATAGTTACAGTTTAAGTTAAGTTTGTTTTTGCCAAGTGAATAACTAAAGAATTCTCTGTGAGGGGTTATTCAGTTCTGTACCTGGAATTTAGGATGAATGAGGAATGGTATCTCTCTCTCTGGTCTCGATATTCCAGGCTGCCTGCGAGGGCTACCCGGAAACGCCGGTGCTGGATTCTCGGCAGGAGAAAGCAGCGCGTCTCTCAGCGCGTCAGAAAGGCGGGGCTGCGCCAGCAGGGTCTGCTCTGCTCTTCGCTTCAGCAAGTATGGCTGCTCCGTCTCGTCACCACACGTGTGTTTGCATATGGCAAGATCGGTAATATTTATACCTTTAAGGTGCCGAGATTGACGTAAGGATGGACATAGATACGTCAATAAAGATGTCATACGACTTGCTCGTTAGCACATTCTTTTACTAAAGTTCTCGGTGAAATCAAAACAATGGCCGCAGGGTTTTGCCCAGGTTGTCATAGGTTTGATTTGTTATGAGAACTCCGAATGCCTTATCAGGGGCTGGAGGAATATCGCTTGTCTAATTAGATCGCAAGCGTTATGACCTAATCAGATAACACGTTCCTGTGCCGTAGTGTGACTGCGTCAGATAACGGTATCTGCATCATGGGGGTTTTCTGCCTCATGGGCTGACTGCTAGTTAACTTGTTGGTTTGTTTAACTAGAATAGGGTCAGGAATAGGAGGATCGATTCAGGACCTATAGGAATACATGACAGCAAGGTTTCATGGCCCTTTTTAAACCACAGTGCCCGGATGAAAACAAATTGGCCCTACAACGATCTGACAGAAATCAACTACTGCAGACTACATTTCCCATGATTCACAGTCCATTTTGTAGTCCATAAACTGACAATGCATTTGTAAGCGCGACAAGAACGAAAAATAATTACATACAGCTGGGCATGATTAAAGCACTGTGTCACGTATGAAGGTCGCACTTCCTCTCGTCAGTTACCTCCAGTAGCAGCCAGAAGATAGGTCCAGGGTACCAATGGAGAGATGAGTCAGGCGCCCTTTTATCTAAAAGCCTTTTCTTTATTACGCGCTCGAAGTCTTGACTTTCTCACACTAATTCTCCCGCTCGATATGTGTGTGACATTTAGTTTTTATGCGCTCTTGTAAAAAGAACGCACTTGTAACGGTGATGTTTCACCTTCGAGTTTCCACTCAAAAAATGTGTTTTATTTGTTGGATGCACCCAGAGTAGGGCAATTCTTCCAAGTCATTGGGCATTCTTTACACTCTTATCCACATTTGATCCAATTCATGACATAGATTTCTCTTTCATAGGCACTGTATCCACAGTCATTTAGACTAAAGTTTGTGATGCATAATTCAATGATGTGTTCTTACAAATCACGCATCACTAGCGAAGAGAAAGCATTTAACATTGCCATCAGATCAAATTAAATGAACCCTTAGGAACTTTTAAAGTTGTGTACAAATACATTGATTATAATATAACAAAGGAGTTCCCTATACTCGCTATCTTAATACTGAATCAAATGGAGTGGCTACTCCCTATGGTCAATAAGAAATCATCAAGTTTGGACAGGATATTAACAGGACAAATGTTACATTGTAGCTTGCCTTGTGTTTTCATATGGTTTGGTCAGGAACGTATGGTTGTAGTTGATACAAAATGTATGGGAAACTGTTTTGTGGTACACTGTGCGTAACTACACTCAGCTTTTCTTTTTTAAGTGTGGGGGCTCACGTCCTGAGCTGTTGCCAGGTGAGGTGAGGCGTCCACCCGTGAAATTGTGAGTAGGAAATATCTTTCATTGAGTTTTCAGTGCAAAAGGCACTTGCTACAATTTTGGAATAATAATAAATAATTGGTTGCATGATTTATAGCACTGAGTACAGTACATGTATTTCTAATATTTAATATGTTTCTTCTACTTTCAGTCATGGAATAGTTTTATTACCATGTTTTCGTCTTTCAAAGGTGATGACAACAAATCCTGTAGGTCTTTCCAAACAAAAAGAATATCACAGGTGTTTGTATGTTGTATTGTGTCAATTTTATTTTTTTCAAATACTATTTGCAGTAGCAATAGTCATCTAGGTCCTGAAGAAGGCTGCGATCAGAGACTAATCACCCTGCCCGAAACTTGTAGACCCTTTGTTTAGCCCAGCACGCTCGACAATTTTTTCAGATCGCGTTTGCCTTTTTTTTCCAATATTGACACCAAGAGACAATTATTAAAAATGTCTTTTTTCTCCTGGTAGACAACTTTTACTTACTTTTTTCACATCTTTGTGCACTGCAACTCACTTCACATCTATATGATCTACTAAAACATCCCTGATCTCTTCCCTCACAGTGAGGGGGTTGAAGCCCTTGGTCAAACTAGGATTTGCCACCAAGAGAAGATCCAAGATGATGAAGCATGCCACCTCGGTGGGTGATGAAATTCCGCCCTCTTAAATAGGACTCCTTCCATGCTTTTGTAAGAGTGATTTACTTGTACTGTTAGTGCTTTGGATCTCTGTTTGGAGAGTCTGTCAGACCCATGGACTTTGTTGTTTGATATATTATTGACTGAGGATTTTGCCCGCGCTGGTCTTTAAACTTTTTCCCTGAGATCCTTTACTTACCTTGGTGTTCTTCAAGCCCAAAACTTAACCAAGCCCAGTGCCCCAGGTTGATGAACCACACCCCTACGCTGGACTGTTGTGCACTAGTCCACTCCCCTTACAGTTATAGGGGGGTACGACACAGCTACATGGCCCAGGTGACATGGTTGCGTCCGCTGTACACAGCACAATGTAAAGTGGTAGGGCCCAGGGCCCTCAAGCATACATAATGACCACACAGACACACTTAGATAGTTTGTGGGACTGGCTATGGGTCCGTGCGCCTGGCCCCTTTTATTGCCAGGCTCACATGTCCAGTGACGCCTGTGGATGGGTGTGGGGTGAGTGTAAGCCACTCCTCAGGGGGTGGATGCTGCTGGCAACATCTACAACAGTGATCAGACAATTAGAAGTTCAAAGTTCAAACAGAAAGGGTCCATGACTTGAGCTTCACAGAGTTAGTGGCCCTGGATGCACTGCGGCTGGCACAGGCAGGTGACCTGCGGTGCACTGAGGTAGGACCACGAGAGCTGAGCGGGTCCTCGTCGAATGCATAGGGATGCGGGGGACAGTGCAATGTGTTCTTCCAGGGCATGATGCAGAGGGAAAACCAAAATTAAACAGACATTATGGAGGAGATGGATGCTACAGACTCATTTTTCCCACCAAGTCAGTATCAGCTACATGATGATGAAGGCAATCCCCAGGCCATATACTCAGATGCCACCAAAGTTCAACCAGTGAGTGTCCATGAATGTCGGGGCACAGAGTTAGTGGCACCGGAGCTGAAAGGGTATGCATTCTGCGATGTGGCCTGTACAATGATATAAACTCTGCCATCAATAAATCAAGCCTCAGTTCCAAATGTGTGACCTACTCGACTACAGTGTAGGCCGGAGGCAGCGGTCAGCAGGGGCCCACAGCCACGTGTTGTTGGCTTGCGATGCACAGAGTTAGTGGTACCTGAGCTGAAAGGGGATGCAGTATGCAATGAGGCCTGTACAATTATATAAACCCTGCCATAAATAAATCAAGGCTCAGTTCCAAATGTGTGACATACTCGACCACAGTGTGGGCGGGAGGCAGCGGATAGCAGGGGCCCACAGCCATGTGTTGTTGGTTTGTGATGCACAGAGTTAGTGACACCAGAGCAGTTGTTGGTAGTGTTCAATCACCTTCTTAATGATAATCCTTTTTCCTCCGGACTAAAATGCGTCTTCCTCTTACTCCTCTCCTTGCGTACAATGATATGAACTCTGCCATTTAGAAATAAAGACTCAATCCAAATGTGTGACCTACTTGACCGCAGTGTGGGCCGAAGGCAGTAGTCAGCAAGGGACCACAGACACTTGTGGTTGGAATGCTATGCACAGAGTTGGTGGCACCACATCAAAGGGAGTACAGTGATTTCAAACGTCCCATTAACATATGAACTCGGCCATCAGGATATCAAGACTCAGTTCTGAATGTGAGACCTACTAGTTGGCAGTGTAGGCCGGAGGCAGCGGTTGAGTACGTTAACAAGTAAGGAGTGATGGGGGCCTGTGTCGCAGAGGCCAGCGATGGTCTGAGGAGGCTGCCAAGGTTGTGGACCCCGGGTTTGGAGCTTGCACCGGCATGTGGTGGGCCCCCTTTGACACACGCCGGTGTTGGCAGGTGAGCAGTGAGGCCGGGGTGCGCAGGGGTGGGAAAGATGGGTCTAGGGACCAGTGGCCCGGGGGCAGCAGGCGCACAGGATCGCAGGCCACACCGCTCACGGCGTCGGCCTCGTGGCGGGGTGAGAGGCACCAGGGAAAGGCTGTATCTAGTGACTCGCGGCGCTTCTACACTCTGCCAGCGCTTAAGCGAGCTTGCTGTAGGAACTATCAGCGTACTTTTAAAATTTACCGATTTTTCGTATTTTATTTGTAAAATTGTTTATTTGCCCCTGTTTTTACTCTGATCCTCTGCCCACACACTTGCACTATAATCATGCTCCCACCGCTGTTTTAGCGGGCCGAATTGTGGTTCACAGTGATTATTGTGTATCGCCGCCATCTTGGGGGTAGCCGGGGAGGTCTCGTGGTGCCATTGGGCTGAGCGCTCCTGTGCTCAGGCGGACGGTGATGTGAGCCTCTACTTAAGACGACCACTTTGGTGAGTCTGTCCTAGGGAAAGGCTGTATCTAGTGACTCGCGACGCTTCTACACTCTGCCAGCGCTTAAGCGAGCTTGCTGTAGGAACTATCAGCGTACTTTTAAAATTTACTGATTTTTCGTATTTTATTTGTAAAATTGTTTATTTGCCCCTGTTTTTACTCTGATCCTCTGCCCACACACTTGCACTATAATCGTGCTCCCACCGCTGTTTTAGCGGGCCGAATTGTGGTTCACAGTGATTATTGTGTATCGCTGCCATCTTGGGGGTAGCCGGGGAGGTCTCGTGGTGCCATCGGGCTGAGCGCTCCAGTGCTCAGGCGGACGGTGAGGTGAGCCTCTACTTAAGACAACCACTTTGGTGAGTCTGTCCTAGGGAAAGGCTGTATCTAGTGACTCGCGGCGCTTCTACACTCTGCCAGCGCTTAAGCGAGCTTGCTGTAGGAACTATCAGCGTACTTTTAAAATTTACCGATTTTTCGTATTTTATTTGTAAAATTGTTTATTTGCCCCTGTTTTTACTCTGATCCTCTGCCCACACACTTGCACTATAATCGTGCTCCCACCGCTGTTTTAGCGGGCCGAATTGTGGTTCACAGTGATTATTGTGTATCGCCGCCATCTTGGGGGTAGCCGGGGAGGTCTCGTTGTGCCATCGGGCTGAGCGCTCCAGTGCTCAGGCGGACGGTGAGGTGAGCCTCTACTTAAACCTCCCTTGACTTCGCGCAGCGGTGACGCGCAGCAGGCGCGCCCGACTCGCGCCGGAGTCGGGCCAGAATCTTGCCCGTCAGCGCAAAGGAGGCGTTTGAGGCGGGAGACCCTGTGCGGACATTGGCCCTTCGAAACTCACAATCAGGTATGTCTAGGGAGTTTTTGCTTTCCCGTAATGTACCTCACGTACTTTGTCATGACGTTCTAATTCCTGGAAAATGGTATGGCCCTGTTTGCTGTGGTCATTGTAAACTTACGCTGACCCCAGAGCCTATCCTGAAAACACCCTCGCATTCTTCTGTCCTACGGGGAGGATTAATTAACGCCCGATCACTCTCCAAGAACGCCCAGAACATTCACGATCTTATTGTGGAGACAAAACCTCGACTGGCTCCTGGTTACAGAAACTTGGCTAAAACCCTGGTGTAATCCCGACTTAGCCATTGCCCTCCCGCAGAATTTTCTCATCCAGCGATTGGATAGACCTGAACAACGGGGAGGGGGTTTGGGTATTATCTACCGTAATTCCCTTAAATGTTCTACTCAAGGATCGGCAGATATTAAAGGGGCAGAGGCGCTAGCCTTCTCTTCAGGCATCCATGACTCTTTTACCTTTTCTGGTGCCCTCATCTATCGCCCTCCGGGACCCCCAACAAAGTTTCTGGAAACTGTGGGAGATGTACTGAGCGAGTTAGCGCTTAGATTCTCCCACTTTACAGTACTGGGCGACTTAAACCTGCACTTAGACTCCCTTAATGAACCAGGAGTTGGTTGCTTCATGGATATCATTGACGTGCTTGGACTCACTCTTCTGAATCGCGAACCCACACATCTAGCAGGACATTTATTGGATTGTATCTGCTCAAATTCCACTAGGCTGAGAGTTAAGCCCCCCAGCCCTCAGATTTGGTCCGATCATCAGCAGACCTGATGTTGTAGAAAAGTTAAAAGCTAGTATACCGGTTCTATCAGGTTATACTTCTGCTGACAATCAAAACTTTTGTGATTGGATTGCCAGAGCGGGTGCCTCGTTGGGACCAACCGGCAATAAGAATCCAAGGGCCACCAAGACCAAAAAGAGTGCCCCATGGTTCTCATTGGCCTTGAAATTGGAACTGGGAGAAGTAAGAGTTTTGGAACGGAGGTGGCATAGGAACTACGATGCTACCGCCCGCAACGCCTATAGATCAGCGAGACGGAAGTATCATGCTGGAATAAAGTTAGCCAAGAAAGCCCATTACCTACAGGCCATCTCCACGGCGGGCCAGGGACAAAAGGAAATCTTCAAGATAGTAAAGGATTTTATGAACCCATCAGCTCTTTCGCTGGAGATTCCTCCGTCTCAAACCTCTGCAATGCGATATCTGATTATTTTGACAATAAGATCCTCGACATCGTTAAGACTTTCCCTCCAGTACCCGCTATGCCGTTAGTTGCTGAACAGACAGAGGAGGTGAGGACCTCTGCCCGCTTGGAGGAATTTGCCCTGGTCTCCCTCGAAGAGACCTCCAAGGCTATTCTGGCCAGCAAATCTGGTTCTCCTTTTGATCCTTGTCCTCCTTTAGTCCTACAGACCCTAGTAGAGGTGGTTAATCCTATCATCAATAGGATTATTAATTCATCATTAGCTACGGCAGACATTCCTAATGACTGGAAGCTTGCAGCTGTCAAGCCTCTCCAGAAAAAGGCACTAGCTGACCCTACCATCCTTTCCAACCTGCGTCCTATCTCCCTGCTTCCGGTGCTGTTCAAACTGGTGGAAAAGTTCGTCAATAGTCAACTGACGAGCTTTTTGGAGGAAAATAACATCCTACATCCCAACCAGTCAGGGTTTCGGTCAAAACACTCTACCGAATCGGCCCTGCTATTTACAGCAGAGACCCGATGAACGGCTATGGACCAGGGAAAGAAGGCTGTCCTAATCCTACTTGACCTGTCGGCAGCCTTTGATACGGTCTCACATAACATCTTAGTGGACCGGTTGGCTGCCGCAGGAGTAGGAGGGCAGGCCTTGGCTTGGCTTAGGAACTTCCTCAGCAATAGACGCCAAGTCACAGTGTTGGGTCAATACCAGTCTGAAGCAAAGGTCGTCAGCTCCGGGGTCCCTCGGGGCTCGAGTCTAAGTCATATACTTTTTAACCTGTATATGGTACCCCTAGTGAAACTGATCGCATCATTCCAGATCAGTACAATATCATATGCTGACGACACCCAGCTCATCCTGGTGTTGGACAGGGAACGGCCTGGTGCCGAGGAAGATCTTAAGGAGTGTCTAGCAGCAACGTTTAAATGGATGACTGACAATCATTTAAAATGTAATGCTGGAAAGACAGAAATCTTGCCGTTTGGGAATCATAATCTGTTTTCCCCAAAAATGTGTTGGCCTGCTGATGCAGAAGCCCCCCCAACACGATTACATCTGTTCGAAACTTGGGTATCAAGTTCGACGATCAACTGTCTTTCAAACATCAAGCGGTGGCCGTCGCTGGGACGTGCTTCCAGATTATAAAAGCTTTGAGGAAGTTCTTTGATCTTCTCCCGTTGCCAGCCAGAAAAACAGTTGCAGTGGCCCTAATAAATTCCAGGTTGGACTACTGTAATGGCTTATATGCTGGAGCTAATAAGGCCGTACTCCATAGGTTACAATTGGTCCAACATGCAGCGGCCCGCCTTGTATTACGTTGGCCCCGTAGGTCTTCAGCCTCAGCAGCACTCAATGCGCTCCATTGGCTACCAATTGGTAAAAGGATTCTCTTTAAGATTCTTATAATCACCTTCAGGGCATTTCAACAGCAAGGACCAAAATACCTGTGTAATGGGTTCAGAAGATATCACCCGACACGCTGTTTGAGGTCTGCCAGTCAGAATCTGCTCATAATCCCTTGATTCAAGCTGGCAACAAAAGGTGGCAAATCCCTTTTTGTGCTGGGCGCCAAGGCCTGGAATAAGCTCCCGCCCTCCTTACGATCATTGTCCCAAGAAACTCAATTCAGGAAAGCATTAAAAACCTGGGTCTTTTCTTTGGTAGGGTGTTGAAATATCGATTACAAAAATATCGTTGACAAAAATATCGTTGGAAAAATATCGTTTACAAAAATATCGACACCCTATACCTAAACAGGTAAGTACATAAATATCGACTCATAAATATCGTTGTAATAAATATCGTTGTAAAAAATATCGAATGTTTAAATTAATTAAAATTACATTCAATATTAAATAAATATAAGTACTATTAACAAAATAAATTACATTACTTTTATTTTTTGACTATTGAAAACAAATTAAATACACTTTTTCATTATAAACTTAATAAATGTGTACATATACATATATTTAACACATTACTTTACATAACAACAATAATACATACATATAATTAAAATATAAAATATATTATTAATTAAAACATTTGATAGTGAAGGGGTAAAAATTACTATTCCCACTCCAGAGGGTGCAACAGTAGGGAAAGCGTTGGATAGCGTAGGGGTTTAAATTACTATTCCCACTCCAGAGGGTGCAACAGTAGGGAAAGCGTTGGATAGCGTAGGGGTTTAAATTACTATTTCCACTCCAGAGGGGATGTATGACGTTACAACGCATACTTTTATCACGCCTACCATTACCACGCATTTTTTACAACGCAGGATCCATGACAACGCATACCATTACCACGCATGTATTTACAACGCATATACCTTTACAACGCATACAATTACAACGTAAGTATTGGTAAGTATATAATATTTTTTAATATTTAATTTAATTAAAATTAATATAATGTAATTTAATGTAATTTAATTTAATTAATTTAATTTAATTTAATTTAATTAATTTAATTTAATTTAATCAATTTAATTTAATGTAATTTAAATTTAATTATATTTAATTTTTACACTGTACCCTTTTCCCAAAAACCCAAAACTGACCCTGAACCCAAAAAATACCCCTTTTACCCAAAAACCCAAAACTGACCCTGAACCCTAAACATACCCCTTTACCCAAAAACTAAAAACTGACCCTGAACCCTAAAAATACCCCTTTACCCAAAAACTGAAAACTGACCCTGAACCCTAAAAATACCCCTTTACCCAAAAACTGAAAACTGACCCTGAACCCTAAAAATACCCCTTTACCCAAAAACTGAAAACTGACCCTAAACCCTAAAAATACCCCTTTACCCAAAAACTGAAAACTGACCCTGAACCCTAAAAATACCCCTTTACCCAAAAACTGAAAACTGACCCTGAACCCTAAAAATACCCCTTTACCCAAAAACTGAAAACTGACCCTAAACCCTAAAAATACCCCTTTACCCAAAAACTGAAAACTGACCCTGAACCCTAAAAATACCCCTTTACCCAAAAACTGAAAACTGACCCTAAACCCTAAAAATACCCCTTTACCCAAAAACTGAAAACTGACCCTGAACCCTAAAAATACCCCTTTACCCAAAACTGACCCTGAACCCAAAAAATACCCCTTTACAAAAAAAAACAAATAATATTTTTAATAAAATAATATACTTACCAATACTTACGTTGTAATGGTATGTGTTGTAAAAGTACCTGCGTTGTAAATACATGCGTGGTAATGGTATGCGTTGTAATGGATCCTGCGTTGTAAAAAATGCGTGGTAATGGTAGGTCGTGGTAAAAGTTGCGTTGTAAAGGTTGTATACCCTCCAGAGGGTGCAACAGTAGGGAAAGCGTTGGATAGCGTAGGGGTTTAAATTACTATTCCCACTCCAGAGGGTGCAACAGTAGGGAAAGCGTTGGATAGCGTAGGGGTCAAAATTACTATTCCCACTCCAGAGGGTGCAACAGTAGGGAAAGCGTTGGATAGTGTAGGGGTTAAGATTACTAAATGTATTTACAATGTTTAAAAATTAACAAATCTTTATTTTTATTTAATTAATCATTAATTAAATAATTATTCAATTAAAATGTAATTAATTCACTACTTTTTCACTTAAAAATTCAACTACACACACCTAAAATTAATTAAACAATTAACATAACTAATTTACATAATTATTAATCAATTAACAAATTGAAATTAATTAACTATTATTTATTACACTATTTATATTCAATTAACACATTCATTAATCAATTATTTTATTATATTTACAATGTTTAAAAATTAACAAATCTTTATTTTTATTTAATTAATCATTAATTAAATATTTATTCAATTAAAATGTAATTAATTCACTACTTTTTCACTTAAAAATTCAACTACACACACCTAAAATTAATTAAACAATTAACATAATTAATTTACATAATTATTAATCAATTAACTAATTGAAATTAATTAACTATTATTTATTACACTATTTATATTCAATTAACACATTAATCAATTATTTTATTATATTTAAATTACTTCCCACCCTACTCCCCTATAAACCCACAACCCGCTACGGAACTATTAACACTAAATTCAACATAAAATACGGTATTAACTAATAAAATACTACAAAAAATACTACTTTGACAACCAATACTCATTAAAAACACTTAATTACTTATTATTATTTAAAAAACGATATTTTTGTAAACGATGTTTTTGTAAACGATATTTATTACAACTATATTAATGTTAACGATATTACTTACCTGTCTGTCGATATTCTTGTCAAACTATATTTTTGTCATCGATATTTCTTCTTGTCGATATTTCTGTGACGATATTAATGTTAGTCGATATTTTTACGACGATATTCCCGCTCTGTACCCTTTTCTTTAACTGATGTTGCCTGCAGAGCGCTGGTGTAATGTGTAGTGCAAAGTGTAAGCTATCTCTTTTCCCTCCAACCCTTCCATCTGGGTTGGGTGAGCACCAAGATACTCCTTGGAGTGATAGGAGCGCTATAAAAGTGTCCTTTACATTACATTACATTACATACATTACATTACATTACATTACATTACACCCTGGCAGACATGTTGGCCATTCCGGAAGAGAACCACGCCCCGAGTTACCTGTTTTTTATTCACACCCCTAAGCTAGCCTGGAGTACGCCGGGCCAGCCCACTACGCTCATGCCTACAGGGGAGGACGTTGCAAGCTACATTTCCGCGATCTTCCCCACTGGCTGAAGTGACATGGTTGCGTCCTTTGTCCACTACACTCCAAACACCAGCAGTGTATGTTGACATGGATATGTCTGTGGTCTGCATACTGCAGTCTGGCCAGCACATCCATGCCACACTTGGCATTGTGTACTTTCTCATTCATGGGTAACTTGCCTCCTTCGCACATGCCTGGTTCCCACCTCTCCCCACAATCTGCTTTTGTGTGGCTGAGGTACCATGCCATTGATGGCTCATGTACATGGCTAGCCAAGGTTACCACAGTAAGTTGTGCTGTCGTGTCTGGTAGGTGGGCATGTTGTTTGGCGTGATGTATGTGAGTTTGTAATGTGTGCAATCCCAGAGTTGTGAGTTGCATGATCGTGGAGTTGGGGTGTATGGTGTGTTCATTTGGTACTTACCAAGGAGCAGAGCATTTCCGTAGGTCCCATCCTGGAAGCGCTGGTTGACGATGAACTGTCGGAAGATGTAGGAATCATGCACACTGCCTGGGTAGTTGGCGATGACATTGGTGAAGAGTCGCCGGTGGTCCACTGTTGCCTCCACATTGATGGAATGCGTGTGCTTTCTGTTGCGGTATGTGTACAGTGTTGGCAGGGGGCACAAGTAGGAAATGTGTGCAGTCAATTTCCCCCAACACGTGCAGGAAGCCAGATATGACATAGAAGCCTTGTTTGGTCTCCAGCTGTTCTTACGCAGTGTGGAGGATGTGATGCTGCTGGGGTACCAAGCTGATGATGGCATCCAAGACAGTTGTGATGAACTTTGATAGGGCTGGCTGTGAGATGCCTCTGACTCTGGCAGTTGTTGCTTGGAAGGTACTAGAGGCCAACAGATGCAGCACAGCCAGCAGCTTTGTCTGTGGAGGGATATTAGTTGTCCGCTGTGTTGGTACCGTCAGCCTGTGAGGCTGGTGCGTTTTCTGAAGGTCTGCTGTCTTTGTCTGCGCTGCCTCCGTGGTAGTGGGGGGGAGGTCCGGGGGCGGGCCTGGGGTGGTGGTGGAGGTGGTTGTGGCTCTCTTGGGGCTCCTTGCTGCATGATCAGTAGCTCCATGGCATCTGTTGTTCTTCATGTGTGGCTCTGGGCTGGGCTCCCTTTTATGGTGCAGGTTGATGTACAATTTTACACCAGGTAAGAGCAGGTGTTAAATCCCTGCACCTAACGCGCCTTATCGCATGTTTTGTGCTTTTATCGCCAATCTGACTGGTCATTGAGAATGTTGCGAAGTGGTGTTGTTGCGCCTTTTTGCACGGGAACGCCTACTCTGCATATCATTAGCGTTAGTTGCCAGTGTCATCTGTGGCAATGTTTTTTGCGGCTGCTATCGCAGGTAAACTGGTGATATCGGCTGTTAGCAACAGCTTGTGAATAGGACGATAAATGTATCACCACTTTGGCAGCAATAAAGTGCCGCTAACTCAGCGATAAGTCCTTGAGAATATGCCCCTCTGTGTTTCCAATACAAGCTATATTTTTATTTTTTTTATTTTTATTTTGCAATATACCAGTTGAAAACAGAAAAGGGGTAGGAAACAGTAAGAGGGGAATCAGAAGGGAAAGAAAAAGACAGGCGACACACCGCCACAAAACCCCACACAGGAGGCGCAGAACATAGGGAGGGGCTCATCCACAGAAGAAGGGCGATAGTGCTCCATAGTCCATAGGTAGTCAACAAAAGTTCGATAGGCAATGGGGGAACTTCCACCCACTGCAGATTCTAGTCCAGAACAGGCACCTGTAGTTCGAAAGAACCGCCCAAACTCCGCTCAGAACCCAATAGCCCTCCCTAGGCATAGCTAGTCGCAACAAGGGAGAGAAAGGGAAGAAGAATACAAGACAATTACCCCAACTATCCCCCACCCTCGTCCCTCCCCAACATCACCCACCCCCCAGTGGCGGCGACCAGCAAGCACACAAAGCAGTACAGACAGTCTCGAGATTAAATTTGGAAGAGATGGAGAGATCGCAGCGTTGATGGGCATACAGCTGAAGGTAAGCCTCGGGACAGAAACCTCACAAGCGAGCCCCAATTGTACATAAAGTTCGTAAAGTTCCCCAGGAAGATGTCAGAGAGGCGTTCCATACTCAACAAACGCCACAGTCGGGCATGCCACAAGGAAATAGCCGGGGTAGATGGGGACTTCCATGCCGCCGCTAGAGTCATCTTGGCCGCACCCAAACACAACCACATAACACGCTTATCCGCCCTAGTCTGGTGTTCAAGCAGCGAGTCCCGAAGCCCTAACAGGACAAAGGCCATGGAGTTCGGAATCGGGTAACCCAAGATGTCCTTTATGTGAGATAGAATCTCAGCCCAGAACGGCTTAATGGAGGGGCAGTCCCACCATATATGAGTAAAGTCTCCCAACATCCCACAGCCCCGCCAACACCTGTCAGAAGTAGCTGGAAATATGCGGTGCAATTTGGAGGGATATAGGTACCAATCAAAGATGAGTTTCATGTGCGCCTCTCTGAGATCAGTAGAGTGATTGTGCGCAGTCACATCTCTCCATAAGGCCTGCCATTCGGTAGTAGAAATGTCCCTCCCCAGTGTGGATTCCCAATGATCCTGGTATCGCGGTCGCGGTGAAACGGCAGAGTCCAATAACAATTTGTACAGGAATGAGATCGTACCCCTCATGGTAGAAGTGTGAAGAAGGAAGGATTCAAATTTCGACAGGGGTCTGGTAGCTGCGTCCACCACGGCAGGCGACGTCGCCCAATGCAGGAGCTGGAGATGTCTAAAGCGTTCCGCTGGGAGGACACCATAGTCCCTCATACAGTTGTGGAAAGTGAGGGGAGCGGCGCCATGGAACAAGTGGGTGAGGGCTCTACAGCCACCCATCCTCCAAGCGTCAAAGGGACCTTCCGTCAGGGCCGGGAGAAAAGCCGGGTTGAAGTGAATCGGGGTGAATGGGGACGGGAATGTGGTCCAACGGTCGTCACCGCTCACCGTGTCCCATACCTTCAGCACCGTGCTCGTGGGGGTGCTAACGTAAGCATTCTTGGGGCGATCCGCCTTAGGCTTCCAGGCCAGATCCCAGATGGAGCGGCCCGCAATGCTCCGATCCATGTGGAGCCAGTGCTTTTCCGACTTCTGTTGGGACCACTCCACAATGACCCTCAGTTGGGCGGCTTTGTAGTACAAATGCATGTCCGGAAAGCCAACCCCCCCTTCCAAGCGTGGACGCCGCAAGACTGAAAACGGAAGCCGTGCCCGGCCCCCCTGCCAGACATATCGCAGCATCACGGTCTTCAACCGGCGGAAGTAGTCCAGCCCTATCGGAATAGGCAAGGCCTGAAATAAATACAGCAGTTTGGGAAGGAGCACCATTTTAAGAGCGTGTATCCTACCCAACCACGAGATGAATTTAGGTTTCCATCGCTCCAGTTCAATTTTAACGGAAGATAATATCGGAGGGAAGTTAGCGTGGAACAGGGCGTTCACGGTGGGAGTCAACCGCACACCTAGGTAGAGCAAGGACTCCGACGCCCAAGCGAGCGGGGTGAGTAGCCTGGTCAGCTGCACCTCCCCCGCCGAGAGGGTCAGGTTTAGTACGTAGGATTTATCGAAATTAACCTTGAAGCCTGCCACTTCCTCGTAGGCAGAGAGTACCGAGTGGACATGCGGTAGCGACATCGCCGGCTCTCTGATAGACAACAGGACATCGTCTGCAAAGAGCGAGATTTTGTGCTGCTCGCCTGTAAAGGGAATCCCAAGAATCTTCTCATTGTCTCGCACCGCCAACGCCAATGGTTCAATACTAAGAGCAAAGAGAAGGGGTGAGAGGGGACATCAATGACGCGTCCCTCGGGAGTGACGAAAGCTCGTGGATCTATGGCCGTTGACCAACACACGAGACGTAGGGCCACTGTAGTTAGCCTCGATCATCCTCACGAAAGAAGGCGAGAAACCGAAGGCTACTAGTGTCTGGTGTAAAAACCCCCAGTCGACGCGGTCGAAAGCCTTCTCAGCGTCGAGCCCAACTAGTACCGCGGGTATGGTTATCATGGGTCTGTCTGCCTTTGATAAACCCCGATTGATCAGGATGGATCAGAGCAGGCATCAGGTCCTGCAGCCTACCCGCCAGAATAGAGGAATACAATTTGGCGTCCAGGTTGAGAAGCGCAATCGGGCGGTAGGACGTACAAAGGGTAGGGTCCTTCCCCGGCTTAGGAATAATACTGATCAGTGCCTCAGCCATAGAGTCCGTAGTTCTGCCATCAAGCGCCATCGCGTTGAAGAGGGAGACTAAGTAGTCGCATATTTCAGAAGCAAACGTCTTGTAGAAGAGGGCCGTGTAGCCGTCAGGCCCGGGGGCCTTGTGCAGCTTCAGGCCTTTAATCGCATCCAAGACCTCCTCCCGGGTGATGGGGGAGGATAGTGATTCGTTCCAGTCCTTAGAGACTTTTGGGAGAGACAGGCCCTCCAGAAATTTGGATTGTGCGCCGGGATCAAGGGCGTCGCTTGAGTAGAGCGCTGCATAAAAGCGCCCGAATATGGTCGCCTTGTCCGCATCTCTATGCTGAACAGAGCCCGCCTGATCGCGAATTCCCCCAATATAATCCTTCTCGCGTTTGTCCCGGAGTTGCCGGGCAAGATGGCGCCCGATCTTGTTGCCCTGGGAATAGGAGGTACGCCTAAGTCGCAGAAGAGTAAATTCCGCCCTGTTATTATAATGGGCCCTCAGTTTCCCCCGCACCGCCGTCAGGGGGCGTAGGGTCACCCTGGAGGGGTTCGCTTTGTGGGCCTGTTCCAGGGCAGCCAGTTCCACTTCCAAAGCCTCCCTCTCCTCGCGCCTCAGCTTATTCAAGTTTGCGTTGAGGGCGAGGCATGTGCCCCGTAGAGAGGCCTTGCACGCGTCCCACGTGGTGTACACCGACGTGTCTGTGGGTGGGTTGAGGAGGAAAAAGTCACCAATCGCCTTGCGTAGGGCCTTACACGATTCCTCATCTCGCACCAGAGCTGCCGGGAAATACCACTTGCGCCAGCCATCCCCCCCAGTGGCCCAGTGTAGTCCCAGAACCACAAGGCTATGATCCGATAGTGAAAGTGGAAAAATACTAGCTAACTGTACATCCCCCCGCAGGGCCTGACTAATCAAGATATAATCAATGCGGGAGTACGATTGATGTACGTTGGAAAAAAAGGTGTAATCCCTGGTCTGCGTGTGGAGGAAGCGCCAACTGTCAAACAGCCCCAAGTCCCCCAACTGCCGTTTAGTTCCGTCTGAGAAAACGCCAGTGTCAGCCCTGCGGCCCCCAGAGCTATCCAGACCCCTGTCCCATATCATATTGAAGTCGCCTAGTAAGAGTAAGTGACCCTCCACAAAGTCCCCCATCTTGTCCAGCAGATCCTGCACAAAGCCATTCTGTCCTGCATTAGGGGCATACAATACAGCAAAAGTACATAGGCGACCACGCAACAGTCCCTTCACCAGCAGCCAACGGCCTTCCCTATCCACCCTCACACCCATGGGTTGAAAATGCAGGGAAGATCGGAAGAGTAGGGCCACCCCTCTATGCTTCGTGGCCGCAGAAGCCCTGTAGATAAGGGGGAACTGCCTATGACGAAGCCTCAATTCATCTTTCCTAGCTAGGTGGGTCTCCTGGAGGGCCACCACATCCAAATGGTGATCTATAATGTACTTCCATAGTTTCTGCCGCTTCTGCGGGGAGTTAAGGCCCTTAACATTCCAAGTTCCTATGCTGACAGGCATAAGTGGCAACACAGAATCCACGCCATGCTCACAGCCAGACAGCCCTGATGCCCGCACCGGTCCCGCACACGCACCACGAACCAAGCCCAGGCAAAGGAAACAGACATAGGGACTCTAGGAAGGGATCCCAGCCACCCCCACCCCAGGAGGCCCACCCGATCACTCCGCAAGACCTGCACAACATCCATGTTCCCAAGGCACGTAGGGGTCAAAGAAGGCACATCTCGAAACAATATGTGAAATACAGAAGACAATGGCAAGAAAGGCCCTCTCAACACACACTCAACACACAATGCCGCCGCCACCCCCCGAACTCCCATCCCCAACCCAAGTCGCCCTTTCATGACAGCCAAAGTCAGAGCGCCAACAAAGCCACCCGCCACCCCCCCAAGAACAAAGAACAACAAAATGTAATTCAAGGCACTGAACCTGAACCCCGCAGTCTTCAGTTCCAGTAGGTCACGGTTCAAAAGTCCCCCACTGGACTGGGGTCAGGGAAGGGGTATCCACCTGGGGACCCCCAGGGCCACAGTCCGGGGTGTCTTCTCCAAAAGTACCTTTATACCCCGAGGACCTCAGGCCAAGAGCCCCTCCGACGCCACTCCATAAGTTCGGGGTCACGCTGCTCCAGAGCTCGCCTGGGATTCCGTCATGGTGGCGGAGGCCACCGAGGCCCCTCTCTCCTGCACACTAGTCGCCGAATCCGGTCGCCGTCGCTCCGGGGATGGGCCCACCCTGTGCCATGAGGAAGAGCGACGCCGCCTCCGGAAGGAAGAGCCACGCGCCCCCTGTGATGGTTCCGTTTCTTCAATGCCCAGAAGATCCATCGCTTCTCGCAGGGAACTGATCTGTCGCAGCCGATTCTCCCATCGAAAGATGATCCGAAAGGGATGGCCCCAGGAGTAGGATATCCCGCGCCCCCGGAGAAAGGCCGTCACAGGCCGGAAGTCCCTACATTTCTGCAAGGTCGACGCCGCCAGGTCTTGGTAAAGCTGGGGGTGATGGCCCCTGAATTGCAGCGAGGTAGTGGCTCTTGCTTTCCTCAAGATCTTTTCCTTCATCTGAAAGTCATTCACGCAAACGAGGATATCCGGAGGCGGCCCCCCGCCCCTCCTGGGTAGTCCCACTCTATGCACTCTGTCCATCTGGATGTCACGCACCTCTTCATCTTCCAAGATTTGGAGAAACAAGGCCAGGACGTATCCACGCAGGTCCCCTGCCTCCCCGTCCCAGGGCACTGCTTTAATGCGAATGTTATTTCTTCTGGAGCGGTTCTCCAAATCCTCTGCGTGGGATTGCAAATCCAGATTTTGCTCCGTAAGGCGTATGATGTCCTGTTGGAGAAGGTGCACATCATTCGCCATGCTAAGGTCATGGTCCTCCAGCGTCGCAACCCGTTCGCCAATCCCATCTACGTCCCTCCGTACCTCCCGGAGATCCGAGGCCAACTGTGTACGGAGTTCGGAAATGTCTTCCTTGATAGTTGCAAAGAGCTCCTTCATGAAGGCTTTAGTTGCCGGCGCCTCATCATCCGACTGTCTGGAGGAGCTGCTGGTTCCCGGCGACGCCGGTTGCTGCGATGATTTGAGGAGTACGTCCTTCCCCGCCTTCCCCCCTCTGCGTTGCGAGTTGGACATGGCTGTGAGTCGCGTCCACGCACTTCCACTCAGGCTCTGGATAGCCGCCGCTGGGAGGCGAGACTCGGGTCGATGACCCACCGTAACAGGACAGTCCGTTGACGGCGCTATCCGCCCTCTCCAGAGGTCATTCAGGGATACTCCGATGATAGTGCGGTCTCTCCCCCACCAGGCCACCACCGCTCACCGATGCTCCTAGCATGCAAGGGTTCTCCCAGCCCCCGGGGCAGAAAGCGGGCGAGAAGGCTCACACCCCAAAGCCGGCGACCAGACACGGGGCCCGCGGGGACCCAGTACAGCACGTGTCCCCACCAACGGTCAAGACCCGGGAGAAGCCGGTCCGGTCCGCCACCGTCAGAGCTCCTCCAAAGTGGCGCCAAGTGCTCAGTCGCTAGAGGGACCCACCACCCAGGTGGGCGACAGCCCCGGTGCCCCGCTGTCCAAGATCAGAGCTAGTAAGCTGAGCTGCAAGTCCACCGCTCCACCCTGGCGCCAACGCAAAGCTGAAAGGCGCAGCCACGCCGGCGGAGCCTCCTCCGGAAAAGTACACCACAAGCGCAATGTCAGGCCACTCCACAGCGTCCCCCAGCAGAGCCAAGTGTTCCCAATGCTGTCCAAAGCCTCGTCACCACCACGATCCGGCCGCCAGACTCGTGCGACCCTCCTCGCGTTATGCAGGCGTGGGCACGACCACGCGTCAGCTCCCCAGTCGCATTCACTCTCCAGGGCCGAGTCCGGAAGGGCCCAGCGCGGCGCGTGTGCCTGGGTGGATATTCGGCCTCGCCACCTCGCAGCCCTTTCTGTCCTCCCCCGTCGGTGGACACACCAGTCTGCTGCCCTCCGAGCAGGGGGGTCTACCTGCTCTTCCCTCGCCGGGCCCGTGCGGCAGCGCTCAGAGCCGCTCCGTGGTCTAGGGGCCGCCTCCCGACCCGGTGTCCGGCTCCTCCGGCAGCCCCAGGCGGCGTCCAGCCACCGACGCGGCCCGCCGAGCTCCCTTCTCAGCGCCGGTCAGCAAGCGCTCCTCCGCCGGTGAGAGCAGGTTCTTGCCTCACCCGCTTAGCTCGGTACAGTCAGCGCCGATGCTGCGCCAGGGCCTGGGTCCGCTCCGCCTCCTCCGGCCTCCGGCCTCCAATTCACGCGAGGCCGCCGCTTCACAGGCCGCAGCTCTGCTCCCTACTAACGGCTCCTGTCGGCCACCCTCCGCCGAGGCGACGACACCGGGGCACACCGCTAGCAATCGGCAGCCTCCGCCGATCAGGCAGCACAGGCAAGGCGCCTTGGGACCCCGCAGTAAGTTGCTATGCAGGATCGGCGTCGGAGAGGCTCGAGAAAGCGTCCTACTCCGACGCCATCTTGGCCACGCCCCCACAAGCTATATTTTATGTTGCATCTGCAATGTAACAATAAACTTGGTGCATCATCGCCAAAACCGAATGAGAACTCAAAGTGCACAATGTAACAATCCACAAAATGCTAAGGCAAACCAAACAACGACAATAAATCGGGGCTAGTTGTTGAAGGGGATGACCCAATGTCTACAGGGCACCATCTATTAAAGTACCTACCGCTAGTGCATTGAAGATGGAAAACAAAACACTTGATAAAGGCCGCGAGAGTTTACCAATCAGTGTTGACAGTTATGAAGAATGTCCAATTTTGCTTTACATCTCAAGGGAGGGTGCAGGATTCGTACTAAGTCACGAAGAGAAGAAAGCAAGCATGTACATAGTTGTGATTTTTCAAAGTTTATATTTTGTTTAATTGGGTAACCAGCCACACAAATCCATCATCACATAAGTTACACCATATGTCGCCCACAACAATTGCGCCCAAATAGCAAGGACAGCAGTTGCCATCCTTCAGTGCGAGGCGGAACATGGACTAAAATTCTTTTAAGAACAGATTTGTTTCTGCAGAGGTGCTTAGTTCATTTATATCCGTATTTCCGACAAATGTAGATGGATCTGTGGAAATAAATTGGTAGCATGCCTGTCAGCAAAGTTCTCACTTCACTCCTCGTAGATAGAGCTCTACAAAGAGTAACCAGAAATGCAAGAAGAAAGGGAAAATAAATCAAGTATAAAGGGGCTTGCCGTTTGCAAAACGGTAAGACGTCGCATAAGGATAATACATAGACGTCTCCATCCCAGCCATTGTGCGAGCACGGTTAGTCATGTTTCCCCCCCCCCACCCCTTTTATTTTGCAGTAGGGAAAACAAGCTTCGCTGAATTCCTATCAAAACCAACCCATTCTATAGTTTAGGTTTTGCTTTTATCAAAAATACAGCAGCCTTTGGTAAACAAAAGCCAGGCAGGCATAAGCGAGGGAAAAATAGAATATCCGTAATCAGAGGTGGGTTGGCGCGCTGAAAGAAAGCGGCCTATCTGCGAGGCAAAGCGAGAAAATTAGGCCGAGGAGAAAGAAAGCGGAGAAGCCTCATGCTGGCGGGGAAATCGCTCGGCGCATCGATGGGCCCGCTCTTTCACGCCTTTCTGTCTCTGCGAGGGTGGGAGGCACCGCCAGCCTGAGGGAGCCAGACATTTTTTGTCGCCCCTGCCAATAAATGCGAATGAGAAGACCAGACCACACATCTCATGCATCGACGAGTAGCTTCCATTGGTGCAGCAGGTGCAGTGGACCCGGGTCCCAGAGGCCCGAAGTCCCCACCGAACCCCGCTTATTGCAGTATTTTGCAATTCAAACAACAGTCGGGGTATCCATTTCAATGACACACTGACTACACTACTGCCCACCCAGCTGCAGTGCCATAATGTCAGCCCGTGTGGTATATGTCTCCTGTGACAAATGTCAGAAACCTATCATGATTCCAGTTAAAAAGTATCTTAGAACACATTGGATGGTTGACCAGGCAATTACAGTGAACTTAAATTCGATTAAGAAAGCAGGGCCATATTATCAAGAACGGCGATAACATTATCGCCACTTTAGCGGGAGACAACTGCCGCTAAAGCGGCGATAAGGGGCTTGATAATATGCCCTTGAGAATTCACATAGAAGCCTGGGCTTCTATGGGAAATCACAAGGGCATATTATCAAGCCCCTTATCACCGCTTTAGTGGCAGTTTTCTGCCGCTAAAGGGGCGATAATGTTATCGCCGTTCTTGATAATATGGACCAGCTTCAGATACCATACCGTTAAACACCATAGCATTTACAATTTCCTTAAGTTCTCATCACCATCATTTCCACTATGCTCTTTAGCAAGGTTTCACTGAATAGGTTGCCAGACCAGCCAAATGCAAACAAAAGCTCACAGTGTGAGGAGTGTGAATGGCCCTGGAGGGCAAGGGACGGACCTTCATGCTAAGTAATGATTGAGAGGCACTTCTGTCCCACCCTACCAACCGTACCAAAATAAAAAAAATGTTAAAAGGTTCCCCAGGCTGCTGCTGAAGTCCTAGTGCCTATTATGCATACTGCACATGCACACTTTCCCTGTTTTCGCCATGGAGCACTTTTCAAAAGGTGCTCTTGGTGAAAACATGAGACAGTGTGCCATATTACAATAAATGTACTGCTCCCAGGGCCGCTGAGAATTCATAGTACCCCCTGCAAAGTAAAACACAGAGTGGCTGTTTCAACACCCTACCGTATATCATGATGCAGGGGACATGACCACTGCACTTTGAAGAGGGGAGAGAGATCCCCTTGCAGGCAGGTACACTGAGTGACTGTACCAACCTGTAGGGAGATGTGTGGGAGGTTCAGGGGACCTCTTTTCTCCCCTTCAGAGGGTTGGCTCTAGGAGGCGTACTGAAAGTGCTCCACCTTTTTGTAGCGCACTCCAAGTGCACCTCCTAAGGGCATGTTGATCTCTGCACCTTCAACCCTAATATGGCGCAGAGGCAAAGTGATTTCCTCATTTGCATAGGGTAATGGCCCCATGAAAATGAGGGAACACCCACTCATGATAGTGCTGGCACTAGTTGTGCACTGGTGCTATCATTGTTATGGAAGGGGATGCACAAAAATCTGCAGTTCCTTCTGTAGTACTATTGTGCCATGCAGGCTCACAAAGCGGGTTAACTTGCCTTTGGCACCCCCAGTGTACAATGTGTAATAAGGCCTCTGGAGTGTTTATTAATAAAAGATATATTTTGTCTATAACGCACACACAATGTCACTTAGTACATGACCTGAACATAGCGCAACGCTTAAAAAATAGAGGGCCAGTTCATTCATTCTCATCCACATACTGAGTTTCCATGCAGGCAGATGCACATATTATCTGAGAGGGTCTCTCATGCCCTCTGGAGGGTAGGTGCAGTCAGGATACCCTTCTGGAATCACAGTGAAGAATGCATCTTCAGGGACAGTGACAGTACAGCTTCTATTATGCTATCATCGCCTTTGAACTGGCATCCTTTCAACAGGGGTGCTGGAACTGGTATTTTCTGGTTGGTTGAGGCGGTGCCCAAGCCAGACAGAACCTACCACTCCTGTCAGAGGTAAGTGATTACACTCACTGTATAAACTGCGCTCACCCATTGAGCTGTCAGGCTTTTCACAGAGGTAATGTGTACAGCATTGGCACAGCACTCCCACACAACAAAATACACTGAGCATCACAAAAGACACTTCTCACGTGGTGTTTGTAAATAAACATTGTATTCAGCACACACATTAATTAACACAACATGAACATCGTGTATTTCTGGGCATAAATCACACTTGGAAATATCACAAACAGTACTAGGCCCAACTGTGTTAAAATGACATCACTAATATTCACAATTGGGAAAATCCTATTTTACCCCAGCACCCTTATGCGGTGCGATACGTTGTCAGAACTATGCCCATCCTGCCAAATAACATAATACAAATTCACACATTTCTAGGGGGCACCCCATGTCACAATGATTTCAGCAGCACCGTGGTCAAGGCCACACCAGTGAAACCAATGTCAGAACGGAGTATTTGTTAGGTAATGAAACAAACAAGTAAAACAACACTGCTGCACAGTGCAAATAATAGCAGGCTGTTCTCATTTAGTATACTCCCACACTCACACAGCACTGTAATGTGGTGCAAAGGGTATCAGCAAGTGTATATGAAGCACATTCACATACACACTCAAACACTCTACATCGTAACATTGTACAGATGATATCTGGAGGGTATATGAATGTGGACCCTGTAGCCCAATCCCTCCCACAACTCTTGGTTACCCACCCCCCACTAATCTGCTCATAGGTTAGAGTAATAAAAAAAATCCCTTATTCTACCGGTTTAAGGCCGGGGTCACACTTAGTCAAGGACCATGGGGAGAAGGCTGAAGTGACTATCAGGGTAACCGAGCAACAGTCGACAAATGGAGGGTTGGCCACCACGCGGGAAGTTCACCCACTTTATGCAGAGCAGAAACAGGCTAGAATCTTTCCCAGTTCAATCAAGAGGTCCCTCAATACACTTTCTGGTGTCAACCCGGTACTGTGAAGCACAGGGAGGGTCACACAGTCTTTCAACGCTGTTCTGATCGCTTTTGGAAATGTTCCTCAGCCCAGGCCTGCTCCAGGTCATAGTACCTGGCAATGCAAAGTCGTCGAGTCTTGTGAGGAGAGGGCAGTTGTTTAGCTGCACAGAGGGCAAGATGGAACACTCAGTGAATGAGGGTGAGGCTGTCTCTCCACCCCACACAAAGTAATACACAATGTTTGGTGCACGTTGATCCGAGTAGAACCAGACAATCCAGTCACCATGAACCATGAGTTGGGTTCTCTGTACCTCCCTGGAAATGAGGCACAATGTCTGGTGAGCGATGCTCCGAGTCGCGCCAGACAATCCATTCCCAATTTACCCATGGTCATGTTGTAATTTAGCAGCGATGGGGTTAGCATTAGCGGAAGCCATCCTGTATTTAGAGGCTATCGTGTTCGTTTTGTGGAATCCATTTTGCATTTCTGGCAGCCATTTTGTTTGCCATGTGCTGCCACGTGTATGCCATGTGCTCTGTCCTACATTGCTGTTGTCTGCTCTTGAAATCTGCCTAGAGACAGGTTATATTTAGCCTCTTCCACTTTGCACATGCCCAGTTGAGATTGCAGCTGTCCATGCAGCTGCTGTTAGTCTATAAATGTCAGGATGCGTTCACCCGAAATAGCAACTGTTAGCTCCTCCCACTTGTTGACTGTGCATTTTCTGTATTACCTTATATTTGCCTAAAACCTACTTTTTGTGTTGTACCGCCTTTTTTTGAGCCCCTGTGTGGGTATAAAAGGACCAAGCTCCTTCCATTCAGCGTGCTACTTCCTACATTGCCAAAGGATGTTGTGTGAATGTAGTTCCACCTCACGAGGTTAATAAACTTTGTATTTTCTATTCCAGTTTCTGTGCCAAATTCTATCCTATTGGTCTGAGGACTTGTGCAGAGAAGGGCGAACCCCTTGCACTGGTAGGACTTGCTGAGGCTCACCACCACCGTCAGGTTCACTGTAATGAGGCATAACAACTTATGCGTGATGATATGAGTCACACTAGATAATCCAGTCAAAATGAACCACAATATGTAAATGTAGTGTACTTGTATAGCGCACAAATCGACCCCAGCTGGGGTAACTCGGCGCTTGTACGAATACCGCTGTGGAACCCTTCCTGGCTTTTCCCTGTGAAGTGCCCACTCCTGGGCACCCCCAAGGTGAAGCCAGGCATCCTAGCGTTGTTGGAGTCGTTGTGGAGATTAAGCAAGCTATTGCCCAGAGTTGCAGAGTGGGACCCATGATTAGAATAGGCACCGAGGCGAGAATGATCAGGTCCGAGGAAATTGAGCCCAAGACCCGCCGAGGCGGGAATTGAACCCTGGTCCCAGGCTAGACCTCTGCATCAGGGTCTGCCTGCTCTAACCATTGAGCCACACTTCTCCAAGATGGGTTATTTGTACCTCCCTGGAAATGATGCACATTGTCACAAGGAACCAAAAGTTGGGTCCACCATACCTCCCTGGAAATGAGGCAAATCATCTGGTGTGCAATGATACGAGTTGCACCAGACAATCCAGTCACAAGGAACCAAAAGTTGCAAAAGAGGCACAACGTCTGGTGCGCAATGATCTGAGTCACACCAATCAATCCAGTGCCAATTAAACCAACGGTCAGGTTCACAGTGCCTCCCTGGAATAATGTAAAAAGAACTATTGATGGACAGAATGCAGAACAATGTTCCAGTTTGAACCCAGCCATGTTCAGTTCAGTTCAACAAAGCTTTATTTCGATATGAAATATCTTAAAAAGCACATCACAATTAAAAACACATTTCATTCAAAATATAATCAGGAGAAAGATTACAATGACAATCATTTTTACAATAAAATAGTAAAAATATATTAAACCAGAAACAGCTTTGCTGAGAGCTTAAAAACTGGTAACTATACAGATTCATCGTAGGGCTTTCGATTTTAGCAGCCAAGCCCAGCTTAAATATTTAGCCACCCCACAAGCTAACATAGTATTTACATCTGCTCGAAGAATTCTGAGGGCAGTCGAATGGTTCCTGGTCTCGAGCTGTCGACAGACAGGTCTTAACCACTTCAATCTAGGTTTAGTGTAGGCTGGGCATACAAAGAAGAAGTGTGGAATATTTTCAACTGCCCCTGCACAATATGGGCAATCAGCAGACGTTTGGTTGGGAGGTTTCCACTTGTTTGTGCGTTCATGAACGGGAAGAGTTCCCATTCTGAACTGAATGAAGAGGGCCCTGTCTCTAGGTTTTTGGATAAAATCCAGGTAAGGCTCAAGACGAGGCACTGTCTTGTGCTGGCGGAACTCGTCAGTCAGTCTACCCAGATTAGGATCTCTATGATCTTGGTTATCAATCCATGTCCAGTATACTCTCTTAGTTCCGTTTTAGACAACGGGACCCCTGACTCCCATGCAAGGTTAAGGCTGGTGGCCAAAAGAAGCCTTTTTTATTTGCTAACCAAGCAATCTTGTGAGATCCCTGGAGATTCATTACTTCTTTTAGGCCATCGGCATATCTGGACAACTCAGGGGTACGCCAAAGGCAAGCCCAGTAAAGCAGGGGACGCAAGCTGATTAGTTCCTTAATTGAGCGGCGGCCCAGGTCACTCAGAAGGGGTTTGCTAGGAGTTCCCCTGGGAAGTGAAACAAGCTCTCTAAAGAACTTATTTTCTGCTGTCACAAGGGCATCTACATTATTGAAGCCCCAGAGCTCGGCTCCATGTAATGCGCAGCCTACAGCCTTTGCGGCATAGATCTCCAGGGCAGGGGCGATAGGTCTGGAGATTGAGGCTCGGTGCTCTCTCCCAATAACTCCCACAACCCGCTTGTGGCTTAGGGTCATTTTTTCAATGTGCGGCTGCCATTTCAATTTGCCCAAGATTCTGATCCCCAGGTAGTCAAAAACTTTAAAACGCTCTAAGGGCACCCCATCAAGTGTGAGCGTGGATTTAACCGACCTGCTCAGATTAAAATAAAGGAGCTTCGTTTTGGTGGTGTTGATTACTAGGCCCCTCAAATTACAAAAAAGACAGAACCGATCTAATAACTCTGTAAGCCCGCCGGAGTTTTCGATACCAACAGCGTATTGTCCGCAAAAAGTAATGCGGGGACTTTATCACCAGCCAAAACAGGGGCATCGGCATTGATTTCTGATAGGAAAGAAACCACCCCATTCACAAATAGCGTGAATAGGGTTGGAGCCAAGACGCTTCCCTGGCGGACACCTCTATTCACAGGGATTTTGTCTGTTTTTTGATCCTGGGTGCCCCACCTGATACGAGCATAATTTCCACCATGCATGCGGGCCAAGAGGTTCAGGATGGGCGGGGGAAACCCCATCTCTCGCAAGACCATGCAAAGACGCTCTCTGGGAACCAGGTCAAAGGCGGTCTTCAAATCAATATATGCAAGATAAAGACCGCCCTTGCCAATGGTTACAACCTTCCAGTGCAGTAATACCAGCCTAAAAGCCTGGTCCATTGTACTCGTGCAGGCCCTGAACCCCACCTGGAATTGCGAAATTATATTATTCTCCTCCGCCCACAAAAGAATCCTCTCCAGGAGAACCCTACCAACTACCTTCTGACCAGCATCAATAAGACTTATTGGGCGATAGTTGGCAGGGTCCACCCTGGGCCCCTTCTTATAAATGGGGATCACCTCAGCCCCTTTCCAAGAGCTTGGGACTGGTGATCCCTCGAGGAGGGCATTAATCAGAAATGCAAAGTATATGGCCCATTGCTCAGCATTGGCTTGAAAAACAGATCACCTGGTATTCCGTCCTGTCCTGGCGCCTTAGCTGATACAATTTTGCTTATAGCCGCCACCACCTAATTTTTCCCTACAGGGTCAAAGGAACCTGAAGGGGTCAACATAGATGCCATAGGGTGACCTGAGTACCCACTTCTCTCTATAACCTTGTTCCCTGCATACAATCTCCTAAAATGATCAAACCACTCCCTGTCAGTGATGTAATTAGGGATTTGGTCCGGATCGCAACCATTGGATTTTCTTACCAATGCCCAAAAGAGCTCGCCATTCTTAGACTGGCTCGCTGTCTTCAGGCTAGCCCAGTGTGATTCCTCCCATGCCCTTTTCGCCACTGAGATGGCTTGCCTGTACTGGAGTCTTGCTGAGCGTATCTCAGCGGGATTGCGGGTTTTAATAGCAAGTATTAATATGGACTTTTTCCTCCTGCAGTCCTTATTGGACCACTGCTCTACTGGTTTCCTGTTCGTGGGGTACTTTTTAGGGGCCTGGGTCTCCAGAAAGAGAGAGCCTATCAGGTCAATTGTTTCAGCATAAATTGTCTCCACCCCAGGGGGCCCAACCTTATTCCTACAGGCTACAGAAAGTTTGATGGTCTGATTACTTACAATCTCCCCAAGGGCACTCATTTTCTGTTCATTCAAAATGAATTTTTGCCATTTGATAAACCTTTCACAGTTAGATGGGATAATTGCCTTTGTTAGCATCCGAGGTCTAGTACTAATCAGATGCTCCATATTTTGCAACAATTCCCGCATGCAAAGGGACAAAGGATTATGATCGCTATGAATAGATGGAATGACAGACATGTCAATCACATATTTCCATAACCTTTTATCAGCCAAAATATAGTCAATTCTGCTTGGACAGGAAACCCTATTGTATGTATCGTCTCCCAAATAGTCAGAGGGCGTACGCCCATTAACTGCTATTAAACCGTGTTCAGTTGTTAATGCATTTAATTGTATGACAATCTGCAACCATTTCTTCACAGGTGGGATCAGCAAAAGTGGTATGCCCCATCTAGCATCCTCATCATGTATTCCTACAACATCATTGACCGCCAGAGGTTCAAATGTACAATTTAGGTCACCGGCGATCAAAAATAAGGAGTCAGATGGGCAGGATGAAAGTATTTCAGACAAAATGGAGATGGTTCGGGATTTTGCCCCCCCTTGCAAGCCTCTGACATAAATGTTAAAAAGTTCCAAGGTGACGCTGTCCTTTGAGTCCTTAATTGTTAATCTCAACAGGTCCGGTGATACACATGGATGGTGAGTAATTTTACAGTTAAGCGCAGCCTTAACCCATACTATCAGCCCACCAGATGGACGGCCGCGCCCAGAGGAGATAGCTGGTACATGGAAACAAGAAAAACCGGGCTTGTACAATGGCTCAAGACTTCATGTTTCCTGGAATATACACAGATCATAGTCATCAATAAAAGTATTCCAGTCCGGTAGGGATAACTTTTTACACAAGCCCGCTATATTCCACAAGAGAATTTTGAGATTCCTAGTGGAGCCGCTACAGGGGATCAACCCACCTTGAGAGGAAATGGGGCATTGACCATTTTCTATGTTGCCCCCCCGAGTTGCTACAACCGAGATTGGCAGTTCGAGACCTGGGAACTGAAGAGGCCTAGGGGGACTGGTGATCCTGCTTCTTGGTGGGGCAGTTGTGTTTGAGGAAACCCCTACATGTACATGAAGTCAATCAACAGCCTCCAGTCCACTAAACCGGTTTTGACTAAAGGTATGGCTCTGGGATAACAAGGACTCGAGCCGACCCCCATTGGTCAATCTCCTCCCATTCCGCTGTATTAATGTCCAACCATCGCCTGTAGTTGAAATATAACCCGGGGGATAAAAATAGGACAAAGGGAGGGATAGAATAGAAGCACCTGGGCTATGCTGTTTCCAGCTACAGATATGTCCCACTGTCCTAGGGTCTTTAAAATTGACTAAAACACAATCCCCCCAAATGTCCTTAACCGAGTGTCCCACCCAGGAAACCCTTTGCACCATAAGTATTTTATTTGAAATATGCGTTGGTAAAGGTCTATATTTATTTAGCCAGTCAATCACCTTGTTCCTTGAGGACGAAAAAGATTCTTGCTCGTCCTTTCTCAGAACCGGGACCCCTGCTAAAACTACCAGGTATGGGCTTACTTCTGGTGGTAAATCGATATTAATTCCCCCCCCGCCAACAGGCTCCTTAGGAGCCCCGTCACCCTCTTTCAACCGTGCTAAATTACTTTGGCTTGATGTTACAGCTGTACCTTTTACTGGTACCTTAATTAAAGGAGGAGCTGCAGCCTGTTTAACTGTATTAGAAACTAGCGGGATTATTGGATCAGTAACAATACCCCCTGTCCGAAACTCATCTAAGGGAGCTGCGGCCCTAACTGTGTTTGCCTTTTCCAGGGAGTCAACAATTCCCAATGATATAGACTCGATCTTACTTAGCTTCTGTTCAATCTTAGATAACCTATCTTCTACTGGACGAAGAAGGAGACTAATTAAATTGCCTATCTTGGCCAGTAAGAGGTCCTCTATTTCCACCCCACTCTCTGGGCTCTTATTCCCATCCTCAGCCTGGGACGCCACTCTCAAGGGTATGAGATCTTCTCTCGATATATGTACAATTGCCTGAGTAGTCACGGAAGCCTGCCCCTTTTCAGCCATTATTGTTCCCTTACGTTTGGGCAACTTCTCTTTCTTTCGATCAGTAACAGTGGCCAGCCCCTGTTTGTGCTTTGGGATAGCCCCTTGACGTCTTTCACGTAGTTGCCTGGTATTGTGCTCCCTGACACGGCTGGCCTCACTTAGTAACTTGGGAGGTGTTAGCAATAACAAATCGGAGGCCATAGACTGATTCCCTGTAAAGGAATGGTCGAGGTCACGAACTGCCAAGCCAGTGTTTGGGGATTCTGGGATCACAGATGCACCAATATTACTAGTTTGACCAAGGTGGTCGGGTGTCCGTGCATTAGCAATATGCCCCATGGATGACTTTCTGGCAAGTGCCAAGTCCTGTGAAACCCGCCACTCCATCAGCGTGATCCCCTGATCAATAGCAGTATTAACCTTGGTAATAAACGTATCCATGGATCCAATTAGGTTTGCATTGGCCGCCTTAATCCTACCATCCTTCTGAGCCATTGTGGTACAAATAAAGCGATGATATGAATATGAAACTTACAGTGAAGACCTCCGATCTGGAGATGTAAGAGAGGTGGCCCGTCCCGTCCTTGAGCGTTCTTGAACGGGCTTAAACGAGGCCCGCCCTTGGCCCGGGCTTGGCCCGGGCTCGTCCCGCGTTGCGGAGGAGGAGCCTGTTAATGTAGGGCAGGCAGGCGGGCTGATACCGGGAAGAGCCACCAGCTGTGGTCAAGCAGGGAATGCTGGTCCTCGCAGTCCCGGTATCCCGCTGCACAGGGGAAGTCTCCTCTCCTTGTTGGCCCCAGTACACAGCTCTTCACACAGCCCCTCCAGTGGCCAGAATACAAGGTTCTCAATTCACCTCGGAACGAGCGGCACCCCTCTTCATCCAGGATAGCTTAATTCCAGTGGAATGGAGAGCACGGGACTCACGTCTGAGCATACTCGTCGCACTCGGGTGACAAATGCAAAAAGAACTATTGATAGACAGAATGCAGAACAATGTCATACATTCACCCCAGTAGAGAGATCTGGGCCTAAATCCATTGTTTTTTTGCTCACCGTGCCATTCCAGTTTGAACCCAGCCATGTGCAAATCAGTCTTGACCCTATGCCTCATGGGAACAGTCCAGCCCGAACTGCCAAGCCAGGTCCTCCCTGGACTGGAAACAAGAATCCTAGGACCGTTTTCGGGGTTTGACCCCTCTTCAACCAGGATAACTTGATTCCAGTGGCATGGAGAGCCCGGGACTCACGTCTGAGCATACCCGTCCCACTCGGGGTGACAAATACTAAAAGAACTATTGATGGACAGAATGCAGAACAATGTCATACATTCACCCCAGTAGAGAGATCCGGGCCTAAAACCATCGTTTTTTTGCTCACCATGCCACTCCAGTTTGAACCCAGCCATAGGCAAATCAGTCTTGATCGGGTGCCTCATGGGAACAGTCCAGCCCGAACTGCCAAGCCAGGTCCTCCCTGGACTGGAAACAAGCATACTAGGACCGGTTTCTGGGTTTCACCCCTCTTCAGCCAGGATAGCTTGATTCCAGTGGCATGGAGAGAACGGGACTCACGTCTGAGCATACCCGTCCCACTCGGGGTGACAAATGCAAAAAGAACTATTGATGAACAGAATGCAGAACAATGTCATACATTCACCCCAGTACAGAGATTTGGGCCTAAATCCATCATTTTTTTTGCTCACCATGCCATTCCAGTTTGTACCAGACATATGCAAATCAGTCTTGACCCTGTGGCTCATGGGAACAGTCCAGCCCGAACTGGCAAACCAGTTCCTTCCTGGACTTGAAACAAGCATTCTAGAACTGGTTTCAGGGTTTCACCCCTCTTCAGCCAGGATAGCTTGATTCCATTGGCATGGAGAGCACATGACTCATGTCTGAGTATACGCGTCCCACTCGGGGAGACAAATGCAAAAAGAACTACTGATGGACAGAATGCAGAACAATGTCATAGATTCACCCCAGTACAGAGATCTGGGCCTAAATCCATTGTTTTTTTGCTCACCATTTTTATTTTATTTTATTTTAGTTTCTTTTATAGCGCAGGAATCGACCCCTGACGGGGTATCTCCGCGCTTTGCTCGCTATGTTGGTGGAGTGGGGGCTTTACAGCAAGACCTAGTGTGACAATATCTAAACTATTATTCTTCCAGGAACAGGTTGGTTTTAAGCATTTTCCTAAAAGATAGGTGGTTGGAGGTTTGTCTGAGACTGAAAGGCAGGTTGTTCCACAGGGTCGGGCCCATCAGGGAGAGCGCCCACCCGCCTTGTCTGGTCTTTTTAATGAATGGAGGTTTTAATAGCAATTGGTTGCTAGAGCGCAGAGATCGATCTGGCTTATAGAGTAGTAGTTTTTGGGACAGATAATTGGGACCATTTCCAAACAGGCATTTGTGCACCGTGCAACAGATTTTAAATTTGACACGTTGCCGTATTGGGAGCCAGTGAAGTTCTCTCAGTAGGGGCCTCGAAGGGGTTCTTGTGGGAGCATTCAGAATCAGTCGTGCCGCTGTATTCTGAACTACCTGCAGCCGGTTTATGGCGTCTTCGTTCGCTAATATCAGAAGCCCATTGCAGTAGTCTAATCGACTAATCACCAAGGCCTGTACCAGGGTCTTTCTGTGAGCATCCGGCAGAAAGGGAAAAACTCTTCTCAGCAGACCAATAGTGCGGAAACACGCTCCAGCAGTCACATTTGCGTGTTCCCTTAAAGTTAGATTTTGGTCTAACTTCACACCCAGATTTTTTACAGTTGATTTTGGGGAAGGCACTGGTCCTAGATCTAGAGGCCACCAGTCGGGAGACCATAACATGGTTGCTTTTCCAAAGAGCATGACCTCCGTCTTCCCGACATTGCATTGGAGGCAGTTGGAAGCCATCCAATTTGAGACAGCCCTCATGCCTTCAGCAAAATTTTCTCTAACATTAGAGTTAAGGGAATGGAAAGGGTAGAGAAGTTGGGTATCATCGGCGTAAGACACCGGTGTGAATCCATACTTCCTCACAATTTCAGCAAGGGGGGCCACATACACATTGAACAATGTGGGGCTTAGACATGAGCCCTGTGGCACCCCCTTCGTCAGCACCCTTGAGATGGAACGATAGGGGCCCAAGCTGACAGATTGTGAGCGCCCGAGGAGGAAACTCTCCAACCAAGATAAGGCCTGTCCTCCAATGCCCACTCCCTGCAAACGGCTCAGAAGAATTTTATGGGACACAGTATCAAAGGCGGCCGACAGGTCTAACAGCACCAGAATCCTCGAGCCTCCTCTATACTGTGACATCTTGATGTTATCGGTCACGGAGAGGAGTGCTGATTCGGTGCTGTAGTTGGGCCTGAACCCAGATTGAGAGTGGTCCAGGCCCCCTGTCGCCTCTATGAAACTGGAAACCTGGGTGTTAACATGTTTCTCAGCCAGTTTGCTTAGGAGGGGCAGAAGAGAGATAGGACGAAGATTGGAGAGTTCCGTCCAAGGGGAGGTGGAGTTTTTACGTATGGGATTCACTACTGCCTCTTTCCATTGCTGAGGGAGTTTTCCTTCTTTAAAAGAAAGATTCAAGATCTTACAGATGGTAGAGCACAGTGTCGGGCTCAGAGTATTCATCAATTTGGTGGGAAGAAGGTCAAGGGGAGAGCCAGTTTTCATTTTATTTAGTAGTGATATTATATCCCTTGCCGTGACTTTGGGGATATCAAAAAAGATGTCTGTGTGAGTCTTTATATTAGGGACATTAAAATCCTCAACATTATTGGAATGTTTAGCCAAACTTTTTTGTAGATTGTATCGATCTTATCCTCAAAGAATTGAGAAATATTGTTGCATAACTCCTGCGAGAATGTGTCGGGGCTTACACATACCACAGGGTTTGTAAAAGATTGGAGGATTTTATATAATTCCCTGGTCGAGTTGCCAGCTTCATCTAGCTGAGATATTAGGCAGGATTTTCTTGCCTTTTTTATGTTTTTATAGTAGATAGATGTTGCCTGTTGGTAAAGCTCCTTACTGGCACTAGAGTGATTCTTCCTCCATAGTTTTTCCAACTTTCGGCACTTTTGTTTCTCTAATTTCAATGTTTCAGTGTACCATGTTTCTTTTATAGTGGTCGAAGGTTTTTTAATTGTTTTTTGAGGGGCTAAGAGATTAGTGACCTCTAGCAGTGAGTTGTTTAATTTAGCTAACGCCGACTCAGTGTCATCAGAGTCGGAGACAATTGGTTCTCTCCAGACTTGTTCGAACATTTCCGGGGTAATTTTGTGCCATGGTCTCCGTTTAATGCTCAAGGTAGTAGGAGGTTCAGGAGGTTTAGGTAGCTGTATAAAAGAAAATTCCAGCATACTATGATCAGACCAGTTTATGGATTTGGGAGGGTGACAGTGTATTGAGGGGTTATTAGTGAAAATTAAATCCAAAGTGTGGCCTCCCCTATGGGTGGGGCCATGGTTACACAGATGGAATCCTAAGAGAGCAAGGTCAGCTAAGAGGAGCTTTGTGTCTGAGTCTTCTAATACATCCGCATGAAAATTAAAATCCCCAAGTAAGATAAAGTTTTCGTTGGCTTTCATATGTAAGGCTAGTATTTCAGTTAGGGCTAGTGAAAATTCAGCATTAGGGCCAGGAGGCCGGTACACTAGAGCACCTTTCCAGTGGTTCTTAGTTCCTGTATTTATCTTAAAGATCATTATTTCCATAGTTGGTAGTATAGTTTGTTCGATCACTGTAATGTGAAGACTGTCTTTATATATGATGGCGATTCCGCCACCTGTTTTTATCGGGCGGTCTTGTCTCAAAATTTTAAATCCTAGGGGAATTCCCAGAGTTATGGCTGGAACAGTGTGTGGCTTTAGCCAAGTTTCCGTAAGGAAACATACTTCCGGTTTAAGGCTCTGGATAGTGTCCCATATCTCGACGCAATGTCGCGGAAGGGATCTAACATTTAAAAGAAAGCTTTTCCAGCCTTTCATTTCTGGTTTTTGTGTCTTGGTGGGCCCAATGATAATAGCATTGGGAGTCGCTTGGAATCTACATAGTAGACAAGAAAAGGGACCCTCTGGACATGGCCAGATATTGCAGGGACACCTCAGTACTTCCTGAGGTCGAAGGGCTAATAGAGAGTTAGAGGTGTACCTGAGACGCGTGTCTTCTAGCGACGCCATGATGGAAAAGAGGAAGAGCAGAGTAAATGGCCCCTGGCCCCGTCCTGTCGCGGACGGGCGCAGACGGGCCACTCTTTGGCTACTCTTCGGCGTAGCTTCGGCTCTCACTGCGCGCGATCGCTGCGCGCTCACCAAGGGGCGAGGGCTAAATAGCCCCGAGAGACCCAGCTGCTAGAGCGCTAACCGCCAAGCAGTTCTAAACAGGAAGTGGTGTTCTCCCCCTTGCTAATCCGAGGGAAAACGAACAAGCAACCCGAGATGCGGTTACTACACACCAGTCAGATAAGTGTGGCAAATTTTGATCAGTGCGTGCAAGAAATGCGAAATGCAATTTTTAAAAACACAAATTTTCCGTTTCAATCACAGATTTAAAAGTTTTAGCAAATCACAAAGCACATTTAGGTATGAGTGCAGGCTCAATACTGTAGCCTCTGGCGAGCTAGCGGATCAGGAGGAACTGCCGCTACCCCTTACCGCAGCGCGTAGATGTCAGGCTCAGCCTAAATAGCCCCGAGAGACCCAGCTGCTAGAGCGCTAACCGCCAAGCAGTTCTAAACAGGAAGTGGTGTTCTCCCCCTTGCTAATCCGAGGGAAAACGAACAAGCAACCCGAGATGCGGTTACTACACACCAGTCAGATAAGTGTGGCAAATTTTGCCATGGCAATTTGAACCCAGCCATATGCAAATCAGTCTTGACCCTGTGCCTCATGGGAAGAGTCCAGCCCGAACTGCCAAGCCAGGTCCTCCCTAGACTGGAAACAAGCATCCTAGGACCAGTTTCGGGGTTTCACCCCTCTTCAGCCAGGATAGCTTGATTCCAGTGGAATGGAGAGCACGGGACTCACGTCTGAGCATACTCGTCGCACTCGGGTGACAAATGCAAAAATAACTATTGATAGACAGAATGCAGAACAATGGCATACATTCGCCCCAGTAGAGAGATCTGGGCCTAAATCCATTGTTTTTTTGCTTACCGTGCCATTCCAGTTTGAACCCAACCATGTGCAAATCAGTCTTGATCCTGTGCCTCATGGAAACAGTCCAGCCCGAACTGCCAAGCCAGGTCCTCCCTGGACTAGAAACAAGCATCCTAGGACCAGTTTCCGGGTTTTGGGTCCCTTGCTCACTTTGTCACTGGATTCAAGCAAGCCTTGCTGATGACGGCTGATTAGCCAGAAACTGGTCCCAGGATGCTTGTTTCCGGTCCAGGGAAGACATGGCTTGGCAGTTCGGGCTGGACTGTTCCCACGAGGCACAGGGTCAGACTGATTTGCATATGGCCATGTCTGAACTGGGGTGGCGGAGGGTGCTAAAGAATGATGATGGATTAAACCCAGATCAGTTGACTGGGGGTGAGTGCTTGCAATGTTCAACACTCCGTCCATCATCCCCTTTGGTTTTGCTTTGTTCGCCCTAAGTTGGCAGGGTATGCCAAGACGTAGGTCCCTTGCTCATTTTGCCACTGGATTCAAGCTAGGCTGACTGATCATGGCTGATTACGACATGGCTTGGCAGTTTGGGCTGGACTGTTCCCATGAGGCACAGGGTCAATCTTATTTGCATATGGCCATGTCTGAACTGGGGTGGTGGATTGAGCTAAAGAATGATGATGGATTAAACCCAGATCAGTTGACTGGGGGTGAGTGCTGCAATGTCCAACACTCCGTCCATCATTCCCTTTGGTTTTGCTTTGTTTGCTCTAAGTTGGCAGGGAATGCCCAGACGTGGGTACCTTGCTCACTTTGTCACTGGATTCAAGCTAGTCTGGCTGATGACGTCTGATTAGCCAGAAACCGGTCGCAGGATGGTTGTTTCTGGTCCACGGAAGACATGGCTTGGCAGTTCAGGCTGGACTGTTCCCATGAGGCACAGGGTCAGACTGATTTGCATATGGCCATGTCTGAACTGGGGTGGTGGAGTGAGCTAAAGAATGATGATGGATTAAACCCAGATCAGTTGACTGGGGGTGAGTGCTTGCAAAGTTCAACTCTCCGCCCGTCATCCCCTTTGGTTTTGCTTTCCCTGGAATGAGGCATAACATCTGGTGTATGATGATACGAGTTCCACCAGACAATCTGGTTACATTCAACCCACAGTTGAGTTTGCTGTTCCTCCCTGGAATGAGGCACAACGTCTGGTGTGCGATGATATGGGTCGCCCCAGACACTCCATTTACAATCAACCCACAGTGTGGTTTACTGTACCTCCCTGGAGTGAGGCACAACATCTGGTGGATGGTAATAGAAGTCACACCAGACAATCTGGTTACCATCAGCCTACAGTCTGTTCACCGTACCTTCCTGGAATGAGGCACAATGTCTGATGAGCAGTGATGCAAGTCGCACCAGACAATACAGTTACAGTCAAACCACCGTTGGATTAGCTTTACCTCACTGGAATGAGACACAGCGTTTTGGGCGTGATGATACAGTCAAACCAGACAATCTGGTCCCACACACAGAGTCACAAGTTCAGTTGTACTCTCTGAGGGTCGCAACCTGTGAATCTGACACTGCGCACAAGAAGCATGCACCGGGGTGTCGCATGAGAGAGATGTAGCACGGAAGATAAAGCAGCCCATGCTGAGTCCTGCAACCAGTGGATCTGCTCACCACCAGTTAGACTTTTGTGCATGCTGAGGCCCCATGATGCAGGGGTCACACTCCTTAGATGTCGTCATGGTTTGTGGGCTCCGCCCAACGCAATCTGGCCTAAATACACAATCTTAGTTCTATGCTTAAACCACGCTGCTGTCATGATCCAGCAGACGAAGTAGGCACTTAGGAGGGTACCACTCTTCAGGTGAAACACATAGATGGTGTAGGCCCCTCAAGGGAGGACTTTGATATCTCTCAGACCTACAAAAAGAACAGAGGACAAGCCAACAAGCCCTTGGAGAGCACACTTCAGGGCGCCACATAACATCAGAGAGTCAGCCCGGGTTAGCCACTATTCAGGCCGTGTGCACGGTCACTTCCAGTGGCAGTCTCCTCCTTGTGCACAACAGATTCCTCTGACAGCTTGCACCAGGCAGTCCAGAATGTCTGATCCTATGTCCCCACAAGTGCATTTCTGCCCTGCTGAAGTATGGCACCAGATGTTATAGTGTAGAGTGCCTTTGAAGTAGGGTGGGGTTCAGAGGGTTCCCTTTTAACTACACATGCCTCTGCTAAATGTCAGTCCTGTCTGCCCAGGAGGCATTGCAATGCAGATCTTAATCTTTAGTGGGGCCATGATCTAGCTTCCCAGAAGCCAAGTATCTAAACCTCTCCCTCCAATCTATCTAGTCAGGTCCACAAAGGCAGAGGTCTTTCGTTCCAGTCGCATGCCTAAAGTTTACGTCTGTCTCAGGGGAATGCACAGATGTGCTCCCCAGCCTCCAGTGGGAACTGGAGTCAAAATAAAAGGCACACAAACTAATTTAGTGCAAATAAATGCCCAATTTCCAGAAGTGGCATTTCTAAGCTATCAATGACAAATCCACCTTTACAACAAAGATGGATTTGTTATTATGAATCCAATGCTAGTAAAAAAACCGCTGCAGGTTAAAGTAATCACAGCCATTCCCCCATGTTTACCGATTGGGAGACCAAAGCTCATAGGCAGTGAAAACACACATGGGGGTTCTTCACAACCTGGGAAGGGAACACACATGTGTATCTGCCCTGCTTTTCACCTATCACCTGCTCCACGTCTCAGGACTCGTCTTAGGGTTCTCTACTGTTAGTGATAGGCACCCTCAGCATTGGCCAATGATTTAGAAAGGCCAACCTAAGCATAAGTGCAAATTGCACACACACAGGCCTGAAATGGAAAGCTTAAGACATGTTTGAAAACACCACAAGGCTACTCCCTGCTGTAAGCTAAAACTTTAGTTAAAAAAATTCATTCAGCAATTTCCCCATGTCGACCCATGGGAAGAGCAGACCTCCTTGGCAGAGAAAGCCCACATGGGGATTATTCACTACCTGGGCAGGGAACACACATGTGTACCTGCCCTGACTTTCCTCTATCACTTGCCCCACCCCTCAGAACATACTCTAGGTGTGCTCTAGTGGCACTGAACAGCCCATCCAGCATTGGCTAATGGTTTAGAAATGCCAACCTGAGTATAAGTGCAACTGCACACACACAGGATTGCAATGACAGGCTCTAGACATGTTTGAATAGCTATTATTGTGGGTGGCACATTCAGTGCTGTGGCCCACTAGTAGCCAGTCCAGTACCTGTCCTGGGTATGCGGTGTACCTCTTTACAGGGTACTCACAGGTGCAGCACCAAAACCAATCAGGTAAGCACCATTTCCTAACATGTGTAAGAAGGGCGGGCTGACTTTTACACTGTGTTACAGTGAGAAAGTGCCCAGAGTCCTAAAGCAACAAAAAGAGATTCAGCAAAATCTAGGAGGAAAAAAGAAAAACGTTTTTGGGAAATCCCCTGGGAAGGGCAATGTCCAACAGGAGGGCAGGGGCCTCTCAACAGGTGGGGCAGTCTGTATTTGAACCGTATGTTGGAGAAGAGGGGGAAACTCAAGGGGTGGCTCGAGCACTCCCTGTTGCTTCCAGATGGCACCATTGGGAGATGATCATTGGAGGATCCCACTAAACAAGCACCAACTCCTTAGTAACACACAGGTCCATATGCCTGCATCTGCAATAGACCAGAGAATCATTTTCAATTTGGTTCCCTCATTTGTACATGAAAGCACAAGAAACACAATTGATGACGGAATGGAGAATAAATCAAATCATTCACCCCCAGTCAAGAGATCTAAGTTAAATCCATCTTTCTTTTGCTCCCCATGCCACCCCAGTTTAGACCTGGCCATATGCAAGCCGGTCTTGACCCTGTGCCTCATGGGAACAGTCCATCCCAAACTACCAAGCCAGGTCCTATCTGGACCAGAAACAAGCATCCAAGGACCGGTTTCGGGGTTTCATCCCTCTTCAGCCCGGATAGCTTGATTCCAGTGGCACAGGGTCAAGACTGATTTGCATATGGCCCAGATCTCTGTACTGGGGTGAATGTATGACATTGTTCTGTACTCTGTCCATCATTTGTTCTTTTTGCATTTGTCACCCGAGTGGGACGGGTATGCTCAGATGTGAGTCCCGTGCTCTCCATGCCACTGGAGTCACGCTATCCTGGCTGTTGAGGGATTGTTTCCAGTCCAGGGAGGACCTGGCCTGGCAGTTCGGGCTGGACTGTTCACATAGGGCGCAGGGTCAAGACAGATTTGCATATGGATGGGTCCAAACTGGAATGGCATGGTGAGCAAAAACAATGGATTTAGACTGATTTGCATATGGCCCAGATCTCTGTCGTGAGGTGAATGTATGATGTTGTTCTGCATTCTGTCCATCAATTGTTCTTTTTGCATTTGTCACCCCGAGTGGGACGGGTATTCCTGGGTCCCGTGCTCTCCATGCCACTGGAGTCAAGGTATCCTGGCTGATAAGGGATGAAAGCCCAAAACCGATCCTAGGATGCTTGTTTCCAGTCCAGGGAGGACCTTTCCTGGAAGTTCGGGCTGGACTGTTCCCATTGGGCGCAGGGTCAAGACTGTTTTGCATATGGCTGGGTCCAAACTGGAATGGCATGGTGAACAAAAAAACGATGATTTAGGCCCAGATCTCTGTACTGGGGTGAATGTATGACCCCGAGTGGGACGGGTATGCTCAGACATGGGTCCGTGCTCTCCATGCCACTGGAGTCAAGCTATCCTGGCTGATAAGTGATGAAAGCCCAAAACCGATCCTAGGATGCTTGTTTCCAGTCCAGGGAGGACCTTTCCTGGAAGTTCGGGCTGGACTGTTCCAATTGGGCGCAGGCTCAAGGCAGATTTGCATATGGCTGGGTCCAAACTGGATGGGCATGGTGAGCAAAAAAATGATGGATTTAGGCCCAGATCGCTGTACTGGGGTTATTGTATGACATTGTTCTGCATTCTGTTCATCAATTGTTCTTTTTGTATTAGCTAAGAATTAGACAGAGCTAAAGTGGGGTGGCAGTATGATGTGTAGTTAACAGTATTAGTGAACATGCTCATTCAACCCTGGTTCACTGCAGTGAGGCCTACTGGCTCACTCACCTCTTCAAAGTTTGTGTTGCTGTGTGCTACACTCACCCCGGCGTGACATCAGGTTGATAAAACCATGCGCAGAATGCATGTGCCTGTGTAAGACATACACAACACATAGGTTGAAATCTGGAACAGAGTGTGTCACACAACACACTCACCTGAATACCAGGTACCGCAGGAACGATGAGAGACTCCCCTCTCACCTCCAAACCAATCCTCCACACAGAACTCAACTGTCTGGGCGATTGATTTCCAGGGGAAGGGGGAGAGTTTTAACTCGCGAAAGAGGTGTCTTTAGCAGGTAAGGGATGACTCTAGGCGGGATGTCTCAGGGAGGTAGATTGTCCAAAAGGAGAAGGAATCACAGGGCGTCTGGGGGATGACCTTCAGTAGGTCCTGGAAAACAGAAAAGCACCAGATGATTATCTAGCAGATTCAGGAACCTCCACGAGAACTGTTCTTAACAAAAATAAGACAAATAAGACAGACCTATCCTCTTACCCTAAAAGAAAGTGAATCAATGTCTAGGATATGGGGCGAATGACTCAGTTGACCCTCAAACAAAAGGGGACTCCAGCCACTAGAAGTCTCAGAACCTTGAGCGTGGGAGGCGGTGCTGCCAGCTCCGGCCGTGCGCCATTAATAGTACCATAAAAAAGGAATATCAGGCGTGGGAGGCGATGCCGCCGGCTCCTGCTGTGCGCCTCGGTGAAAAGAGAACCACAAAAGTAAGCATAGAAAAGAAAGGAATAATGCTGCCTTCAAGAACTAGAGAGTGTGTTCTACAACCATGTGAACGTAGGTGCAGCTGGCTCAAAGATGCTCAAAGAACAACAAAAGTTCTCGCTGGCGCATTAACATTAAATTACCGTTATTCCTGGAAGTAAGGACGGTTCATTCACCTTCTTACTGCAACTCCTCTGAATGTCACGTTGCTACTGCGGCCGTGTTAATTCACGTACGGTGCAATAGATAGCATTAGATTGAGCTTAATTTGTTGGGCAGCTTTTGCCGCATTCGTCTTTCACGCGGCAACAACCACATCTGTGTTTTCATAGGCGGATCATGTCACGTTTATTCCCCCCCCCCCCGTGGCTTCAGCCGAGTTCGAGCTGCAAGCGACAACAGCCGCGTCAGGTGGTTTCTGTAAACAGCTCCTGCCTTGTTTAATTAATTCCCAAGCGGCTTCGGCCTCGTGCGTCTTTCACGCGGCAACGGTCGCATCTGCGTTTTTGTAGGTGGCTCCTGCCACGTCCATTAACCACAGCGGCTTCAGCCGAGTCCGAGCTGCAAGAGGCAAACGGCCGCGTCCGGGGGATTTCTGTTAGCGCCTCCTGCTGCGTCGCCTTCACAACCCGTCGAGTTTGGACTGCTTCCAACTCCAAGGGTGACACCTCTCAGTCTCACATAAAGCAGTGAGCAGTGAGTAATAGTTCTTGTCCTTTGGCTACACAACAAAAATGGGGGGGTGGAAGGGAAGGAAGCACAGGAATCAAGTCAGGGTCTCAAGGTGAACACAGAGTTCTCTCGGGGCCTGAATCAAGGAAAATACATTAAAGCCAAGCACTGGATCTATGGAAGGGAGGGACTTATATATCGCATCCCTTCTCATTTGTCTGCCAAGATCTTTATTTAAAGGGGAAGGAACTCACTGAAAAGCAGGAGGTAGTACCAATACGTGAGGGCAACAGGGAAACAAGAAAAAGTGGTAACATTACTTCCTCCTCAAGGCTCTTCTTACAGGGCGAGGCTTCATTGGGTGACTAGCATGGAATATTCTAATCAATAGGGGAGCATGGACATTTTCTGTAGGTTCCCATGAATACTCCTCTGGAGGATACCCTTTCCAATCCACAAGATAGTACAGTTTTCCTCCTCGTCTACGTGAATCCAAAATACGATTCACCTCGTATTCCTCCTGGTTACTGATTAACAAAGGAGGAGGTGGAACCATGGAATGGGCAAAAGAAGTGAAAGGCTTCAAAAGAGACGTATGGAAGACAGGATGTATTCTGTACTCATCTGGTAAGGATATTTCCATGGCCACGGGATTGATAATTTGTGTTATTTCAAATGGACCTACATAAAGGGGTTTCAACTTTTTTGGACCTGGTAACTTCAGGTTTTTTGAGGACAGCCATACTTTCTCTCCTATGCCATACTCAGGTGCAGGGCGCCTATGTTTGTCTGCGGCCTTTTTCATCTTCTTTTTTGTCACCTTTAATTGAGAATAGGCAGCCTTCCAAATTCCTTTCAAGTCCGTACACGAGGGGCATATTACCGAGGAGTGCGTTGGAAAACGCACACCGCACATTCCCGTATCGCCGGCTATCGCCGGATTTCATCGTCTTGTTAGCACGCAATTATCAATGCGCATCAGGCAGGCGAATAGAAATCCGGCGATATGGCACGTTAGCGCATGAAAACAAACGTTGTTTTCACGTGCTAATGTGGGCCTTGATAATATGGGGGGGTAGATTCAGCTTTATGATCCACACCCCCATGTAATCAATGCCTAACGCCTGGTCATTGCAGGTGTTGGGAGACCTGCGATAAATGAGTTTATCGCAGGTCTTTTCCTCCCATCGCCTTCCTTGGTAATAGGGTGTTCCCACCTCCAACCACATTTTTCATGTGGTTGGATGTGGGAACGCCCACTTTGCATGTCATTAGCGATGTTTATCGCCGACATGCAAAGTGGGCTTGGGGCAGGCTGTAAAATGCCCTTGTTAATAGGGCTCTAGCAGTATCGCCGCTTTCTCGGCACAATTCGCTGAGAAAGCGGCGATACTTGCCCTTGGTAATATGCCCCAAGGTGTCTACAGCCGGGACCTTCAGTGTGGGTTGTACGGGTACTGCTTGGGGATGAAAACCCATAGAGCAATAGAAGGGAGACATCCCTAAAGCAGAGTGAGTACTGTTATTATACGCAAACTCTGCGATCGGTAGCGCTTTTACCCAACTACTTGTCAAAGTCATTAGTAAACAGCGTAAAAACTGTTCCATGGTCTGATTCAGTCTCTCCATCTGTCCGTCGGTTTGCGGATGATACACCGAAGACAGACGGAGATCCATGTGTAGGGTGGAGCCTATTTGATGCCAAAATTGAGAAATTAACTGGGGGTCTCTGTCTGACACCAGCACCGAAGGATTTCCGTGTAACCTGATCACATTATGTATGAAGATAACCACTAACTCACTTAGATTAGGGATTTTGGATAGAGGTACAAAATGTGCTGTGTTAGTAATAACGAGTATGGTGTTAAACCCTTCCTCTGGAGGGAGGTCTGTGACAAAATCCATGCTCACTGTATGCCGAGGATAAGGGGGACGGGAAGAGGGTGCAATAACCCTTCTGGGATAGTACGTGGTGTTTTCTGTGTGGCACAAACGGGACAAGAGGAAACATAACTCTGGATATCCTTTGCCATATTTTCCCACCAAAACCACCTATGGCAGATATAATTAGTTTTGGTAAAGCCAGGGTGACTCACCAATGCAGAAGAATGTACCCATTGTAATACCTGTTCTCTCAATATGTCCGGAACGTATATTTGCTCTCCATGATATAGCAGACCTCTTATCATGTGAAACTCCGGTTTCTCCAACCAGGGGGACAAATCAAGGTCTTTTAACTTTTCTTCCAATTCCTGACAAAACCTATCAAAGAGACATACCCGAGGATTCGACCAGGGGGTATGAATGCTTCAAGATCAGGGTCCATTCTCTTGTGAGGGGGCGTTACACATAAGCGTGATAAAGCATCGACTTTCACTTGTTTCGCTGCTGGTCTATATGTGATGACAAAATTGAACTCATTAAAGAAAGAGACCCAATGCATTTGTTTGGGGTTTAAGGCTCTAGCTGTACGGAAGAATTCCAGGTTCTTATGATCAGAATAGATCGTGATGGTATGTTTAGCCCCCCAAAGATAATGCCTCCATTCTTGGAATGCTTTCCGAATAGCTAGAAGTTCTCTCTCTGCCACTGTGTAGTTCTGTTCTGCTGGTAGTAACTTCTTGGGAAAAAAGGCAATAGGATGCATCTGTCCGGTACTATCTCTTTGAGAAAGAACCCCTCCTACCACGTATTGCGAAGCATCAGCTTCTACAAAATATGGGAGAGTAGGATCAGGATGTATAAGGACAGGAGCCATAGAGAATGCCCTTTTTAAGGTATCAAAAGCTTTCTGTGCTTCGGAAGACCACACAAAAGGCACTCCCTTTTTTACCAGTCTGGTTATGGGGATAACCAGGTCTAAAAAAAGGTGTAATAAACCTCCTATAGAAGTTCGCAAATCCTAGTAATGCCTGTATGTCTTTAACACTGGTAGGAATAGGCCAGGACAAGATAGCCTCAATTTTCTTTTTATCCATTTGATTCCATTAGTAGAAATTACAAACCCCAGAAAGTCAACAGTATCAACATGAAAGGTGCATTTCTCTAATTTAGAAAAAAGGTGATGTTCTCTTAACCGGTGTAATACGTGTTTTGTGTGTTATTTATAATTCTTTCAAAAGATCAGTATGTCGTCCATGTAGACGATCAGAAATCATTCTAGGAAATCCCGAAAAATCTCATTGGTAAAGAATTGAAATGCCGCAGGGGCATTACATAGCCCGAACGGCATCACACAATATTCAAACTGTCCGAATTTGGTCTGGAACGCCGTCTTCCACTCGTCGCCATCCCGTACCCTTATGAGGTGGTATGCTCCTCGCAGATCAATCTTTGTAAACGCGGTGGCGTGTTTGATTTGGTCCAATAATACTGGAATGAGGGGTAATGGGTACTTGTTTTTATGGTGATTTTATTGAGTGACCTATAGTCGATACAGGTGCGAAGACCGCCTTCTCGTTTGGCTATAAAGAAGAGGGGAGACGAGACGGGTGAGGTGGAATGCCTAATAAAACCACATTGCAACATATTATCCAAATATTCTTTGAGATAAGCAGTCTCGGGTTCCGACAGGGCATAAATATGACTGCAAGGTAATATGCCTCCGGACTCTAAATCAATGCGACAATCAAAGTCGCGATGAGGTGGTAGTACTGTGGCTTTTACCTCATCAAAGACATCAGAATACTGGTCATAGCACAGGGGAAGGCGATCCAGCTTTTGAACGTTACAAGAGGCACAGATTAATGGAGAAGCCCAATCAATGGACTCCTGGTAACAGTTCTGAATGCAATATTGAGAATCTAGAGTCACAGTTCTTCTTACCCAGTCTACCTATGGGTTATGTTTTTGCATCCAGGGTACCCCAAGGATTACCCCAAAGGATGGACTGTCTATGAGATCAAAAGTAACTTCCTCCGAATGTCCGTTGTCACAAACCAACGTCAAAGGCGCTGTCTGTCTAGTGATGGGACCGGAAGACAATGCTGACCCATCTACGGCTCTGACCGTTTCAGGTTCATCTTTCTGTATACACATGACGTTAACGATGAGGCTAATCTATTGTCCCAAAAGTTTCCCGTAGCCCCAGAATCCAATAAGACCGAAATGGTCACTCGTTTGCTAATTGAGAGGATCAGAGGTACACTGATGGTAAAATGTTTAGGCACTCTGGCTACAAATGCATCTTGTTTTTTCCATGCCATTACCACTATCTTTCGGGGACCTCCAGTTTTAGGACGCACAGGACATTCTTGTGCGAAATGACCTCCCTTTCTGCAATACAGACATAAGTTAAGACTGCGTCTTTTGTCTTTCTCCTCTTTCATTAGAGGACCTCTAACTTCTCCTATCTGCATGGGTTCTTCAGTGATTAGTCTTTGTTCTTCTTTCTTGGGATTTCTATACTGGAATACTCGGGGGGTATCCCCCCTTCCGTTCTCCCCATGTCTTTCTCGGAGTCTGTGGTCCAATTTAACCACCAAATCTATGAACTCTGTACATTCCTCTGGGGGCTCAAAAATCTGTGACAAAACGTCCTTGAGCTCCTCGTTCAATCCCTTATAGAATAGGGAGGTTCGTTTCTCCTGTGGGCATCTAGTCTCGGCCATTAGACGATTAAACTCAGTGACATATGAGAGCAAGGAACTTTTTTCCTGTCTGAGATTCAGCAGTTCCTTATCGCTGGCCTGCATGAATGTATGTTTGTCAAATAGTCTTCTCATCTGTTCTTGGAAGGCGGGAAAGTTATGTAATAGCGGATCATCTGAGGCCACTAAGGGGATCGACAAATTTGCGGCTACTCCCATCAGATAGGAAATAACGAACGCCACCTTAGCTGTGTCGTCCGGAAATGCCGTAGGTCTACACATAAACTGTAAATAACATTGGTTCATAAAACTGCGATATTTACCATATACCCTGTTAAATCGTTCTGGATTAGCCAAGGGTACAGGGACATGGGTTACCACAGTAATGCTCGTGGGTGTGGCCCCCCCTTCCGCAGCTGTTTTGTCAAAATGGAAAGTGGCGGGTTGTTCAACAGAACAATGGCCTTTAGGGGTCGCTCCAGAGGAAGAGCCCCAAGGATTATGAACCTGCCTCGCCTGCAGTTCTGATTTCAAAGAAAGGTTTTCTTGTCGTAGGGTCTGTACCTCATGTTGCAGTGTCACTAATGCAGCAGCTATTTCCTGAGCTGAGGGAAGGGAAGAGGAGTCCGCGGAGAGCTGACCCTCATTAAGTCTCTCCGGATCCATCATCGCTCTGGTGGTATAAAATTTTGTGGGCTTGGCTTTCTGTCACAAACCACACTCACCTGAATACCAGGTGTGAGAAGTTGGCCTGGTATATGATGCTCACTAGTTCTAGTGATCACCTTGTACCATGCCAAGCAACCCTTATGATGATTGGTTGTTAGTCAACCTTACAGACCAGCTATCCTAGTAGCGTGGACAAAGCAGTCTTAGGCTAAACTCTGTAAAGGCATGTGAAGCAAGCTGTTTTACCATACACAATCCCCTTGAAAACCAGATGAAAGGACAACACACAGATATATATTGAAAATATATATATTTATTTACTACAACTATCCCCTATACTCTTTATGAGCACAGAAGCAAATGCGTTAAAACAAAACACAGTTTAAATACACAAAAGTTGCACAATATGGATGAGCCCTAGGGGCCACTTAAACCATATACTAAAATAGTGGTATAAGAACCACCAATCTGAAAGGGAATAGGCCTAGGGCCTGGGGAATCGCTGGAGCTGTTCGGGACTGTAAGAAAACAAGGAAATCCCTGGGCGGACAGAACTAAACCCTTAGCCCATATATTAGCAAAGGTTTTAACATCAAATATACAAACAAATATTTTTTTTTTGTTAAAAACGAGGGAGATTTCTCACTTTTTATTTTTGTTAAAAACGCATAAAATTTTTATACATCAACAAATTATAATTTCATAAAAACATATACGGTGCTCTCACCACCATATTTAACTAAAATACATAAATATAAAATTAATACACAATAATATAACCATAAAAGTTGATCGTCATGTGCAGCAAATAAATGAATGAATTTGAAAAGAGAGAAAAAGGGGAGAGACAAACACAGACAGTACTTTTTGTCATAAAATTCCACATCTAACCAGACCAATTTAGAGCTATATCCTGGACCTATTTGATTAGTCTTGTCTACAGGATAAGCTTAGTCCCGTGATTGTGCTAGTGTGGGCGTCGACGCGTTTCGATGGTTCTTTAACAGTGATGTGCCATCTTTTTCAAGACTGTTTGATAGGTCTCTCTTAGAAAAAGGTACTGGTTGGTTACCAATTTAATCAAGTCCTTATTTCATATCACTTTTCTGCATTTCTCTGGATTCTGTGCAGTTTGTATAATCACATCCTATTATACGCTAAAAGGCTTAAAATCTGCTCCTGCTTGCATATGCGAATCGATTCTGCATATGTGGTCTATGATATGTTATCTTTTCATGTTTTAAAACCAAACTACCATTATGTCCGTTGTTGTTATGACTCTGTCAGTGCAATTCCCCTGCCACACCGGAATCATCCGAGACTGACGTCTGGGAGACCTGGCTTAGTCTTCAGGTTCCAGATCCGCTGGACTATCCTTGGGGTGAATATGAGAGTTGTCCTTGGTCCCTTCAGATTCGTATAATTACTTGGACCACGTCTCTCCACGCCCAAATCGACTTGGCTCGAGGCTGCCTTGCCCGGAAATGGTAAACCCTGTTCGGGACTAACAGTGAAGAAGTCGGGAAAGGCCCGCGGGACTCGGGTGCAGTGCTTAAAGTGCACGCATGCACCAATGCAAAGTCAATGGTGCGTAAAAGTTACAAAGTTACTGCAAAAGGAGTCTTCCGACTGGACTAGGACTACCAAACTTTAGAGTTAGGCACTAGAGGTGTGTACCAGTGTAAGAACACCGGCGTTAGCAAGTTACCTCACCCACAGAAAGCGGGTGCACAGGTGCCAAAGTGTGTCGGGTTTCGTCACGCAGTCTGATGGTGCCTGAGGATGAAGATGCTGCAGGCGTCCAGGCGAGAAGTGTCCGGCGTGATCCAAGGGTGGATCGAAGATGTGAAGACCTGAAAGCAGAGGGGACAATGTTCAGAAATCACTAGCCAGTGACTGGCGAGGAACCAGGATGGAACCAGGCAATGTCGGGTACAAACAGGTGATGAGGTGCAGCTTGTCTCCACAGCCATGTGGACACGAAGAGGTCAAGGACGTCGAGGATTCGATAACGAGCTGTCCCACAAAGGCTCTAGCTGATGGTGGTGTTGGCAACTTGATTGGAGCAAACAGGTCTTGGCTAATGCAAGCCACAAAGGAAGTGTAGAAAGCTTAGTTCTCGGACCAGCAAGGTCAGAGGTGCTGCTCCTTTTTACAGGAGCAAGGGCCAGTCTGGAGCAACCAGACCAGCAGTTTAGATTGTAGATTTCATCACCAAGATGGCCACTAGCCGCGTGGCAAGTGACCGGGATGACGCATCGAGTGGCAAAGTGCAAAAGGGCCCCACGCAGATCGTGGAGATGCTGGGGGGGCTAATCTTTGGTGCAAATGCTGCTCGGTGATGGGGCTTCTCAAACCCCAAAGCACAGCATTGAGGGAGCCTTGGGTGCAGCGCAGTCAGCTTCTCGGGTGTCTTTCAAGATGGCCGGTCCCACGTCTCTCGATGCCTCCACGGGTCTCTTCTTTTCAGGGACTGTGGATCGGGCTGTGAGATGTCTGGGAATCTAGGTCTTGTCAGGCTCTCGGCTCCGGCGGGAGGCGGCGGCAAAGCAGATGTCGAGTTGCTGGTTGGTGCCTGTGTTCACAGGGTGGTCACTCCTTGACCACAAGGTAGATTCTCTTCAGCCTTCTGTGCAGCAGAATGTCGAAGTCCAGTTTTCTTCTTAGTTTCAAGTCGAGTTCAGGATGATCTGAAGTCTTGGGACACAGCTCCTACTCTTATTCCAAATCTAGGGGCCGGATTACCTGCTAGGTCCCTCCTCTGGGTGGGACCAGGAAGGGGGGTGGTTACACCCCCTTTCCTTTGTCCAGCTTCGCGCCAAGACTGGGGCTGGAGAACCCCAGCACCGGTTTGAACTGGCATATGCACAGGGACACCTTGTGTGCCCCAGGCATGTCTCATTCTATTCAGCCCTGTCCTACCCAATACACAAAATCCTGTCTGGGGTGGAGCTAGCACCTCCCAAGGCAGGAAACCCTTTGTCCAAGCCTCCCTCGCTGGAAGGACTCCCAGCAGCAGGAGGTCAGACTTGTGTCTGTGGTGGCAGCATCCATTTTGTGATGCTGAGGCTCTAGTTTAACTTTAACCGGGGTTCAGGTTATGTACATGTCGTGTCCCTCTAGAAGGGTGGAATGCTACCCCCGTCGCCAGAACTGGCGAGGGGGTAGTATTCCAATTCGTATGACACCTTACTCGACATGTTTTGATAAAGCCAAACCAAAGTTAGCAAATTACCGCCAGGATTATAATGCACTTAAGAGTATATAGTATGGCAGTATCATGGAACAGCTACAGGAAGTGGTTCCGAAAGCTGCAGACAGGCTCAGCTCATGCTAGAGCACCATCTCACATATTTCCAAGCACTCTGCCTCCAGGATTGATGAGGCCTTCCATAGGAGTGGCTGATAGGAACATATGTGTCTATTTTAGGTTAGGCATAGGCATACTATACCTAAGTAAGGGGTGATTACACCGACTTACCCCAGCTGAGTGATCAGCTAGTTGTGTCAAATATGGAGGCCAGGCCAGGGGTGGCACAATACGTGCTGCAGCCCCTGGTAGGCCTTGAAAACACTTATGCCCTGGGTACCCTGGGTACACTGTTACAGGGGCCTATAAGGTGAACCAGTTCCAATTCGTAAAGCACCTAGAGTGCATCGGCATTAATTTAAAGAGAGAACAGCAGGCTGTGGGTCTGATTAGCAGGCCCACAGCCACATTAAGTCATAAACCAGTAAAGCAAAAAGCAAAAATTTGGGGTGACCATAGGATAGCAGACCCTACTCTCCTACACCAGGTACCACAGGAACGATGAAAGCCTCCCCTCTCACCTCCAAACCAATCCTCCACACAGAACTCAACTGTCTGGGTGATTGATTTCCAGGGGAAGGTGGAGAGTTTTACCTCGCAAAAGAGGTGTCTTTAGCAGGAAGGGGATGACTCTAGGCGGAATGTCTCAGGGAGGTAGGTTGCCCAAAAGGAGAAGGAATCACAGGGCGTCTGGGGGATGACCTTCAGTAGGTCCTGGAAAACAGAAAAGCACCAGATGACTATCGATCAGTTGCAGGAACCTCCACGAGAACTGTTTTTAACAAAAATAAGACATATAAGACAGACCTATCCTCTTACCCTAAAAGAAAGTGTATCAACATCTAGGATATGGGGCGAATGACTCCATTGACCCCAAAACAAAAGGGGACTCCAGCCACTAGAAGTCTTGGAACCTTGAGCGTGGGAGGCGGTGCTGCCGGCTTCGGCCGTGCGCCTCTAATAGTACCATGAAAATGGAATATCAGGCGTGGGAGGCAAAGCCGCCGGCTCCTGCCGTGCGCCTCGGTGAAAAGAGAACCACAAAAGTAAGGATAGAAAAGAAAGGAATAATGCTGCCTTTAAGAACTAGAGAGTGTGTTCTACAACCATGTGAACGTAGGTGCAGCTGGCTCAAAGATGCTCAAAGAACAACAAAAGTTCTCGCAGGCACATTAACGTTAAATTACCGTTATTCCTGGAAGTAAGGACGGTTCATTCACATTCTTACTGCAACTTCTCTGAATGTCACGTTCCTACTGCGGCCATGTTAATTCACATACAGTGCAATAGATAGCATTAGATTGACCTTAATTTGGTGGGCGGTTTTTGCCGTGTTCGTCTTTCACGTGGCAACGACCGCGTCTGCGTTTTCGTATGCGGCTCCTGCCGCGTTTATTTTCCCTCCAGTGGCTTCAGTCGCGTTAGAGCTGCAAGAGGCAACGGCCGCGTCAGGGGGTTTCTGTAAGCGGCTCCTACCGCGTTTAATTAATTCCCAAGCGGCTTCGGCTGCGTTCGTCTTTCACGCAGCAACGGTCGCGTCTGCGTTTTTGTAGGTGGCTCCTGATGATTCAATTACTCCCAGCGGCTTCAGCCGCATTCGAGCTGCAAGCGGCAACGGTCACATCCGGGGGAATTCTGTAAGCGGCTCCTGCCGTGTCGCCTTCACAACCCGTGGAGGTTGGACTGCTTCCAACTCCAAGGGTGACGTCTCTCCGTCTCACATAAAGCAGTGAGCAGAGAGTAATAGTTCTTGTCTTTTGGCTACACAACAAAAAGGGTGTGTGGGGGGCTGAAGGGAAGGAAGCACAGGAATCAAGTCGGGGTCTCAAGGTGAACACAGAGGGAAAACGCTCCAGCGTTCTCTCGGGCCTGAAGCAAGGAAAATACATTAAAGCCAAGCACTGGATCTATGGAAGGGAAGGACTTATATACCGCCTCCCTTCTCACTTGTCTGCCAAGATTTTTATTTAAAGGGGAAGGAACTCACTGAAAAAGAGGAGGTAGTACCAATACACGAGGGCAACAGGGAAACAAGAAAAAGTGGTAACAGTGTGAACATGGTTGATGTGTGTGTGCTGGTACTGTGTGTTCAACATGACATACTCTAGTACAGTTGAAAGGGAGTGTTGAACGAAACAATGTGAGCAGACTGAGTGTGTGTGCTGCATGTGGGTATGCTGGTGGTAGCATGATACATGTGTATTAGTTACTTAATGTCTCGTGAATGTAGGAACATATTTGTGATATTTGTCACAAAGTGCAGCACAGCAAGAAATGTACTATATTCAAAAGAATATGGCGCATTCGTGCCTTTTTGCCTGCGCTGGTGCAGTTTTGGCTGCCTAGCGTCAGCGCAGGCACCCTTACACCGTGGTGAAAGGGTGCCTATGTTGCATGCAGGATTGTTTTAATGCATGAAGGGAACCTTCCTGCACAAAAGAAATCCTTAGAGGCACATTTCTCTTAACCCTGGGTGGTGAACTCCGCTCCGCTCGTATAGTTTGCGGATTTATCCGAAACTCTGCATTATGTGGCGCTTGCGTAGTTCTGATAAACTCTGTTCAGCAGAGCGGAGTATTTTTCCTTGCTCACGCTCATCAACATCAAGTTGGAAGTTGGAAGAAATAAAGATAATACTCCTTACTACACCTCTCCTGGGAATTTATTTATTTATTTAATTAGATTTATATAGCGCCTTATCACCCAGAGGTCTCTAAGCGCTTGTCCAGAAGTACCTATTGAATATTCACAGGCCAGAGCACATTAGGACGAGCCCCACGCCTCCTGGAAGAGCACAGTTTTGAATGTGTATCTTTTTGAAGCATTCACAGAAAAATCGATGCAGTTGTCAAAAACGTGCTGATCACACCCGGGAAATGACACAATTGGTGTGGCAGGCTGCATACTAGGAACTGTGAAAGTTAGTTTCACTTTCTGTTACAGTCTGCTAGATTGAGCAGGTTGTTGCTGGTGTTTGGAGAGCATCTGGTGGATTTTTGCTGTTTTTGATCTAGTCTGTGTCTATTATGTCCCGGTCAAGTATTTGTCTTAATATTTTTGGGTGTTTGTAAATGTAGGGTTTTTTGTATATTAATTTAAGTGTTATTTTAAAGGGTGTTCTTTTGGGGTTTAGTCAGCTAAGGAGGTATATTGTCATGTTAGCTCAGGGTAGGGGAAAGGTCTAATCAGGCTAATAATGTACTACAAACAAAAGGGTGGGTTTGCCTAGATTAATCCGCACATCTACTCACTTGTCATGAAAAAGAAGCAATTACTTGGTTGTACAAACGGTCAGTAAGGGGTGCTAACTACGATATACAACATCTACCCACTGAGATATTGCTAAAGTCAGAGATTCATAGAATTCTGATCTATCAATTTCAAAAATATATCAGAGCACACCCAATCACTATATCTATAATCCACCTATTGTCGCACACATTCATAGGTCTACAGATAAATAAGTTCTTTCAAGACTGTAGTATGGGATTCCAAATTTTCAATCTCAAAAAGGGATCCAGTCACACTCTTCAATCAGATCCATAAGTTTTTTTTATTTTCCAATCATAGCATTGTTGATAAGCAGCAGCCGACGCGCGTTTCGCCCACAGGGCTTTTTCAAGGCTGCAAATAGAATGTACACTAGTTTTAGATATTATATTTTCGTTACTACACATAATGTACACATGTTGATTGGCCATTCTAAGCAACAGATCTGGTTTTTATACAGAAAGTGATAAGCTCCCGTGCAGAAGACAGTTAAATAAATCCTTTTTGTCACGTTATGATTATATGCAAAGTTAGAAAATATTAAAAACGTTTTTAGAGAGAGAGTATTAAAAGAATGTACAATGATAATTCTCCTCATCCAAAGAGTCCCATTTATGCTGGTGGTAAGGGTCAGTAGATAACTAAGGAGGTGCATTGCTAGAGGTCACCTCATCCAATCAAGTGGGGTGCATGCTCAGTATAAAGTATGTGGTTACCATATAATATGATGATCGAATAACCATCACCAAGTATATCCTATGTTTTAAATTAATATTTCCCATTCTCACCTTCAAAATAGGAATAGGATCCAAAGTTTCAAATAATATCATAAATCCAAAAGTACGCAATGATGAGAATCAAAAATATAGAGGTGATGTCCGTAAAATCACTCTTTATATCTGTAAAGAGAAGTGATTTGGAGATTAATTCCTCCATCACTACGATTCATGGTGATACATATTAAGTCTGCATATCTGTACACCACAAGAGCATTGCTAATAAAAAGACATCAATCCAATCACAGAATTGTTCCATATATACAAAAGAGAAGAAAGAAGAAAATAGAGCATCTCTTCATTCTTGTACCTCCATTGTCGACTTATGTTTTATACTGTTATTTAGCACGTCAGAGACATGTGAGTGTCTCTACTGTCTATTAAGCCAGCATTCAAAGTATCCTATTCCACGCACTTATCCACTACTGCAAAAAGACAAAATATATCATGCAGAACTCATATAAGGAAAACTCATAAGAGCCTTACCCCAAGTGAGAATAGACGTCCAAAATTAATTTGATAATTCCCTCTGTTAAAACGAGGTAACATTTGGATTGGCGTCTTCCCCTTGAATTACGTTCCCATGCCGATCCTGATAAACCGTACAGTTGGGAGAGTGTTGCCTGGATATATGTCGAAATAGGAACGTGTGTAGATTATGAAAAGAAAGGAGGGAATTTCGATCAGAGCGGCAATTCAGTAAAACCCCAAACGAGTCACTCTTATCATTACGATTCACGGAAATACCCCCGCCTTTTCTATTGGCTTTTCAGAACTAAACCCGCCGTACCTGTATTTGTTTCCAGTTTCTCCTCGTCCGTTTTGACACTGGCGTAAGTAAGCGCCGCGTTCGTGGTGCCGCCATCATTTTAAGCTCGCACGGCATCCCGGATGTGCTGTGAACATCAATGGTGGACTAGCGACTCAACCTCGCTATTCTTGGTGTATTGAAAGTGGCCGCCATTGCCCAATGGGCAAAAAATACTGGCTAAACCATTAGCATTTCTCGATAGAATTCATTAGATCGTCTGATTTTAAGTAAATGTATTTCGTAATTAAGAGTTCAACATATTTTGACCGAGTATCAGTATTGCTAATTAACAAGAATATAAAATTCAAATATGGGAGACAGTATGTGCTTTGTACATATTGACTGCGCGGAAAACCTATAAGACAACAACCCTCTAAAGTAGTCTTATCTGAATATAGGAGAGGCACACTGGTATAAAACCAAGGTCATGATGTAATGTCTTCTATAAACCACCAGCATACGTGAAGAACTGTTTGGTTACAACAGGAGGAGTTTCAGAGTTGTATAGGAGAGAGAGATAAACATGATGAACACTAATCCCCTTAAGGAAACAGTACAGATACATCATTCGTGATGTATACATTAAAATGTTCTATTACAGCACTTTGTTTTGGTCTAATTAATTGTGGCCGACTTTTACAAAGGAAAGATAAGGTCTATCTTTAAGCATTAACAATGTCATTTACACTATGCCAATCGTATGTCAGTTGTACTTATTCATAAATACATTGAACGATAAGCTTTTAATACATTATAAGGGACACAGTGTATACTCGTTATGCATTTGCAAATGAATGTCTTGGTATTTGCCTAGATTGTTAAAAACACCCATATTATGGGTATAAGGCATTATTAACGATTAACTATCCAGTTATCTTCTTATTCAGGCACATGCATCTTTTCAAAGGAACTCATGTAGGTCCTTTACAATGTTGATCCCATGTTCTACAGCCCGTAGTTTAATGATCCAACTACTTTCCAGTTTTCTTAAATAAGATGTTTTATTACCACCTCTTAAGCCCATCTCTAAACTGTCAATGCCATGGAATGTAAGCCTATGAAGATCATTTGGCTTATGCATTCCATTGAAATGTACAGCCAAGGGGTATTGAGTGTGGTTATTTTTTATGGCTCTGATGTGTTCTTGGATTCTTTCTTTTAATGGTCTAATAGTGCTTCCAATGTAGATCTTGTTACAAATACAGATAATACAATACACCACATACTTCGTATTGCAGTTTATAAAATGCTTAATGTGATAGATCTTCTCAGTATTGTACTTAAATGTCACTGTTCTATTCAGACCAAAGCAGCATATATTGCAATTGCCACACTGAAAAAAACCCTTGGATGCGTTGGACAGCCAATTCTTACGTTGTAATGGCGGAATAAAACTGGGACATAGATGTTGTCTCAATGTTTTTGCTCTGGCATGGGTCATAACTGGGTTCTTTCCTACTACAGATTGTAGTGATGCATCTCGAGTTAATAGATACCAGTGTTTCTTGAGTATTTTAAAAACATTAGTACTAACACATGAATAGGGAGCAATGAAATTACATTTCTTCAGATCTTTACCCTTATTTTTGGTTTTCTTTTTATTTACAAGTAAGGTGGATCTATTTATTTGATTCACTTTGTTTCTTGCTTGTTTAATCACCTTTTGCGAGTAGCCTCTTTTTTCGAAACGATGTTCCACACTGTCTAGTTCCTTTTGAAGAGTCAAGACATCGCTACAATTTCGTTTTATACGTAGCATTTCTCCAAAGGGGATGGCGTTTATTTGTGATGCAGGATGAGCACTTGAGGCATGTAAAGTTGAGTTACAAGCTGTCTTTTTTCTATATGGCAAAGTTGTTAGTTTGTCATTGGCCACAATTATTGTTAAGTCTAGGAAGTTGATTTGTCTTGCACTACTTTCTTTAGTGAATGATAGATTATACTCATTATTATTGACATGATTGAAAAATTCTTCCAGTTCAACATTGGTCCCTGCCCAAAAGAGCAGGACATCGTCAATAAATCTGCCCCAGTACAATATATGTTCTAACAAATGTACTGGGCAGTTACGCCATATATGTATTTGTTCAAACATCCCCATGTAGAGGTTTGCAAATGAGGGGGAAAATTTCGCCCCCATAGCTACCCCTCTTAGTTGTCGATACCATTGGCCATTGTGCATGAAGATGTTGTTATCTAGCACTAATTTGATGAGGTCTAAGAGCATGATGGTATGTTCATAGCAATTGATAGGACGATTATCCAGGATATGTTCTACAGCATTGATACCTAGGTCACCCGGTATGCTCGTATACAATGAGCAGACATCCATTGTAACTAATAGATGTCCCTCTGTCCAATCCACATCTGCTATTTTACTCAGTACTTCACAAGTGTCCTTTATGTAGGAAGGCAAGTTAATTACATGTGGTTGTAGGTACATGTCAATATATTCTGACACTCTCTCAGTTGGAGAGTTAATGCCAGAAATGATAGGCCTTCCTGGAGGAAAGACACCCTGTTTATGTACTTTCGGAAGTACATATATGCATGGACTGGTAGGTGTGGCATTGTATAGATACTTGAACTCTGTGTCTATATTTTTGATTCTCATCATTGCGTACTTTTGGATTTATGATATTATTTGAAACTTTGGATTCTATTCCTATTTTGAAGGTGAAATATTAATTTAAAACATAGGATATACTTGGTGATGGTTATGCGATCATCATATTATATGGTAACCGCATACTTTATACTGAGCATGCACCCCACTTGATTGGATGAGGTGACCTCTAGCAATGCACCTCCTTAGTTATCTGCTGACCCTTACCACCAGCATAAATGGGACTCTTTGGATGAGGAGAATTATCATTGTACATTCTTTTAATACTCTCTCTCCAAAAACGTTTTTAATATTTTCTAACTTTGCATATAATCATAACGTGGCAAAAAGGATTTATTTAACTGTCTTCTGCACGGGAGCTTATCACTTTCTGTATAAAAACCAGATCTGTTGCTTAGAATGGCCAATCAACATGTGTACATTATGTGTAGTAACGAAAATATAATATCTAAAACTAGTGTACATTCTATTTGCAGCCTTGAAAAAGCTCTTGTGGGCGAAACGCGCGTCGGCTGCTGCTTATCAACAATGCTATAATTGGAAAATAAAAAAAACTTATGGATCTGATTGAAGAGTGTGACTGGATCCCTTTTTGAGATTGAAAATTTGGAATCCCATACTATAGTCTTGAAAGAACTTATTTATCTGTAGACCTATGAATGTGTGCGACAATAGGTGGATTATAGATATAGTGATTGGGAGGCTAATAATGTACTACCTGCTTCACTGGTGGCCTCTAGGGGTAGGGTCAGCAAAGGCTACCCGCCAACGGACAGGAAAGATCGCTGGGAACAGGTGCATTTAAACATGTGTCAGGTGTTTGGAGGAGATCGCACCGTTTCCCAGCTCAAGCATAGGTTCAATGCTATTGTGGCATGTGATGCCAAACAGTGGACCTGCTGGCATTGGAAATAAGAGGCCCATAGGTATGTATTTGTGTACTAGCTGCATGTAGTTATGTTGCTATGTCATTAATGCAGAACTTAAACATTAAAGTGGATGATTTATTAATGTGGTGGTTTTAGTTTGCACCATGCAACTTGCTTCAAGTGTAAAGCAAACATTAAAGTGCAAGTAATTAAGCAACACAAGGCCACTATGTGTGTCTTGGAGTGGCTTCGTAAATCCAGTGTAATGCAACACAGGGCTAATTGCTGCTCCAGGGGTCTATTCTGTGCGTTTTGTGTGGTTGTTTACATTGAGCATACATGGGTATTGAAGATTTTCCAGATTTAACATACCTGATTGGCCAGGGAATTCTCCAAAACTGCTAGACCTTCTCAGGTGATGGGTGAGGAGAAGATGTATGTTTAATCTTCATTTATTCTAAACTTTCTGTGTGAGCTGCATTGTGCAGCTTACATAGATGGATGAAAATGCCTCAGGCAATTAGTTTTTGGGCAGGAAGTTACCCCTTCCAGTACAAAACAATGTTGCAAGGTTGCATGCATTGTCTTTAGTCAATACGTTGTGCACCAGCGCCATGAAAAATCTGAGATGGTCCGTACAATGTTACATACTGCATAAATCTGTCCTTTCCCATCGCAGAACAACTTTGGTATGCCCAGGGCTAATGGCTTCACCCTTGTGTCATGGTGCAAGGGGGCCAGCGATGACAAGTGGTACTGTAAACATCACTTGCTTAAAGCATGTGATGTTAGATACCTCAGATATTCAACATCCAGCCAGCGCAGCCCTGCAAGATGGCTAGCTGCATTGCATATTCATACAAGAAATACAGAAATATATAAATATATATAAATGTGTGTCAAGAGTGTAGGTTTTTTGGGAATACAGGGGGATGCCATATTATATATTGCAGATTTTGGAACATGTGTAATTGCACTATTTAAAATGCAATGTCAAAACCTTTGTCTTGTAGGTGGGCATGTCCCATTTACCAGGGCAGAAGAGGACAGCTTATGGGATCCAAATGCAACCAGTAAGTGTAATGAGTTCATTGTTGTAGCTCTGTGTTTTTTGTGAACCATGATAGTAATAACATTGTGTAGCAGTAGCAGCACCCCCCCCCCCTCCCTTCAGCGCCTTGAGACCCTCACGGGTAAGTAGCGTGCTCTACAAGTACTCTGATTGATTGATTGATTGATTGATGTGTATGGCGAGGTATCCTCCACCTGCATCCAAACTATAGTCAATGTGCCAACACAACAAAACATGTCCACAAAATCATTTACAGTTAACAAGGAGGCATGTTATTGTGAACTTAGGGGCAATGTAAGCAGGCCCACATGCATTTTTGCATCTTGTGATGTTTGCTTATCTGTAGTTTTGATGCATTTGGCACATGAATTATCATCTGGCGCCTACTTGGGAGCTGTTCAGCACAATCAAATTTGGTTGTACTGCAAAAGGCACAAATGTGACAAACACAATTTCCACAGATGTAGCAACAAAGTGGAATGACCTTAGCAAAGCTTATCTGGGCACATTTATGTGCCCTATGTCCATATTTGAGTATGAAACTGGTGCTAATGAGGTGCAAAAATACTCAGTGTTAGTAAGTGTAAAAATAAAGGTATTATGAAATTAGATTATTACAAATTGAGTATTATGCCACATATTTTGCTCCATCTTGCAGCATAATATACACATACATGCTGCATATGTTTATCCTCTCCTGCTACATAATTCCATTGAGACTGACTATAGGTGTGGGTAAAGATTCCTGCTTATCAACACTTAAAATGTTTGGTGACACATACCTGTCCCTGTACATGTGTGTCAATTCAAAGCAAAATAGTGTAAACATGGAGGGCATTGCCAGAAGGATTGCCACCACATTCCAACCATGTTTCCAATGATGGATGCTGGGACTGTGGTAGTGACATGACAAAGTTTATCTACATCATCATTTTGAGCCATGTAAGAGTGCAAATGACATCTCAACATGTGTTTCTGTAATGGGGTTTGTACATTTTTATGAGTATGGATACATCTTCATTTTGGAAAAGTAAGCAGAGGTATTGCTTATCCAATGCAACCTCAGGGGTGCCTGAGCCTCCCTCAGATAATTCCATGTCATACCTATGGACAGACAGAGGAACTATTACGCAGAACCCCTGAATGATGCATGGATGTAGGCCTGTGAGTGTATTTATCTATACTGTAGTACAAATCATTAGCAGACTGCTGACTGTTGCACATTGTGAGTGTAGATGTCCACATTGCAGGGTTATGGTCACCTGGCTTTGCAGGTGTAAACTGGATATCAGACTGCATATCTCAGTGCAATGTGTATTTTTAGAGCATACTATGCAAATACCATTGTTGTTAAACCTATGGAGTGCCAGTAGGCCACAATGCATGATACAGTGTCATTGGCATGGTGACCAGCTTGACAAACGTACTAGTTTGCACATGGATTGGCAATGAACTGCCAGACTCATGCCCATATAGCCCCTATGTCACATTTCTGAGAAGCATTCATACAATGCAAGGTATAACGTCATGTTGCAGTACTGTGAAAAAGTTCACATGAAGGAATGATTGGTGTTAGCAGCATGCAGTGCATTACACTGTTCACCTACTGGTGGGATACTAAATATCGAGGGACAAAATATAGACTACCCAAAATATATATGCCAAAGTATCGACAGACAAAATCATGAATTCCTATCTACAAACAGGTATGTACCAAAATATCGAACCCAAAATATCGTTTAAAAATATATACTTTGTAAAAATATCGTATTTCTTAAAAATAATGTAAAAATAAAAAAATATTAAAAATAAATAGCTAAAATATACTTTAAAATATTTAAATTACCTTAAAATTATTAAATAATTAATTTAACTTATAAAAAAAGCATACAATCATATATGTTAAAACATATATATATATATATTAACATAATATTAATGAACAATACACAATATTATTACCGTAGGATAGCGGGAATGTAAAAATACTATTCCCACTCCTGGAAGTGCAACAGTAGGGAAAGCGTTGGATAGCGTAGGGGTAAAAATTACTATTCCCACTCAAGAGAGTGCAACAGTAGGAAAAGCGTTGGATAGCGTAGGGGTAAAAATGACTATTCCCACTCCAGAGAGTGCAACAGTAGGGAAAGCGTTGGATAGCGTATGGGTAAAAATTACTATTCCCACTCCAGAGAGTGCAACAGTAGGGAAAGCGTTGGATAGAGTAGGGGTAAAAATTACTATTCCCACTCCAGAGAGTGCAACAGTAGGGAAGGCGTTGGATAGCGTAGGGGTAAAAATTACTATTTCCACTCCAGAGAGTGCAACAGTAGAGAAAGCGTTGGATAGCGTAGGGGTAAAAATTACTATTCCCACTCCAGAGAGTGCAACAGTAGGGAAAGCGTTGGATAGCGTAGGGGTAAAAATTACTATTCCCACTCCAGTGAGTGCAACAGTAGGGAAAGCGTTGGATAGCATAGGGGTAAATTTTACTATTCCCACTCTAGTGAAAATAAATAAACATAATTCACATAATTATCAATTAATCAATTAAAAAAATGAATTACCAATTAAGAATTAATTAATTACCAATTAAAAATGAATTAACAATTTATTCAAAATAAATACCAATAAATAAATTAACATATTTAATTAATTATAATTAAATTACTTCCCACCCTATTCCCCTATAAACCCACAACCCGCTACAGAAAATAAATTAATATTATTCACATAATTATCAATTAACAAAAATTAATTGTCAATTAAGAATTAATTAATTACCAATTCAAAATTAATTAACAATGTATTTAAAATAAATACCAATAAATTAATTAACATATTTAATTCATTATAATTAAATTACGTCCCACCCTATTCCCCTATAAACCCACAACCCGCTACAGAAAATAAATTAATATTATTCACATAATTATCAATTAATAAAAATTAATTATCAATTAAGAATTAATTAATTACCAATTCAAAATTAATTAACAATGTATTTAAAATAAATACCAATAAATTAATTAACATATTTAATTCATTATAATTAAATTACTTCCCACCCTATTCCCCTATAAACCCACAACCCACTACAGAATTAAATTACGTAAAAATTAAATGACTTAAAATTAATTACTTCAAATAAATTACAAAAAATATACACTTTTCACTCATAATCAATCAATCAATCAATCATGCCATTTGTATAGCGCACTACTCACCCGGGAGGGTCTCAAGGCACTTGGGGGGAGGGGTATGCTACTGCTCGAACAGCCAGGTCTTGAGTTGTTTCCTGAAGGCGAGATGGTCCTGGGTCAGCCGAAGGTAGATGGGGAGGGAGTTCCAAGTCTTGGCAGCCAGGTAAGAGAAGGATCTTCCTCCGGCGGTGGCTCTTCAGATGCGTGGTACGGCTGCGAGGGCGAGGCTGGTGGACCGTAGCTGGCGGGTGGGCGTGTAGAAGGTCAGGCGGTCGTTGAGGTACTTGGGGCCCAGGTCGTGGAGAGACTTGTGTGCGTGGGTGAGGAGCCGGAACGTGATCCTCTTGTCGACGGAGAGCCAGTGCAGGTTCCTCAGGTGGCTGGAGATGTGGCTGCGTCGGGGGACATCCAGAATGAGTCGGGCGGAGGCGTTCTGGATGCGCTGGAGTCTTTTCTGTAGCTTGGCTGTGGTTCCGGCGTAGAGGGCGTTTCCGTAGTCCAGTCGGCTGGTGACGAGTGCCTGGGTGACAGTCTTCCTGGTCTCGGTCGGGATCCAGCGGAAGATCTTGCGAAGCATACGCAGGGTGTTGAAGCACGATGAGGAGACGGCGTTGACTTGTCTGGTCATCGAGAGGGAGGGGTCCAGGATGAAGCCCAGGTTGCGTGCGTGGTCGGTTGGCTTGGGTGCGGTGCCCAGGGCTGGGGGCCACCAGGAGTCGTCCCAGGCGGAGGGCGAAGATCCCAGGATGAGGACTTCCGTCTTGTCCGAGTTCAGTTTCAGGCGGCTGTCCTTCATCCACTCGGCGACGTCTTTCATCCCTTCGTGTAGGCAGGTTCTGGCGGTGTCGGGGTCTCTGGTGAGGGAGAGGATCAGCTGGGTGTCGTCGGCGTAAGAGATGATGTTGAGGTTGTGCTGGCGTGCGATGGCTGCGACAGGTTTCAAGTAGATGTTGAAGAGGGTGGGGCTGAGTGAAGATCCTTGCGGGACGCCGCAGATGACTTTGGTGGCCTCGGAGCGAAACGGGGGGAGGCGGACTCTTTGTGTTTTCCGGCGAGGAACGAGATGATCCACTCCAGTGCCTTCTCTTGGCCTTCATATACTAACATACAAAACACTTAAAAAAATTCGATATTATTAAAAATGTGATATTTTTAATAACCTATATAATGTATTTCGATATTTTGACTTTCTATATTTTTAAAATCGATATTACATTACTTACCTTAAAAACTATATTTTTGAGGTCTATATTCTGACCATTCGATATTTTGTCCATTCTATATTTTGGAGTCGATATTTGTGTTAGTCTATATTTTGCAATCGATATTTTGACCATATACCCACCCTTGCATCATGGTGCAGGGGGCCCTGCATTATACCCAACAATGTTCTTGTAGAGATGAGTAGTCCTGCATGCATACACACACCCCTGAAATGCATTTTCATATTTTATTTGTGCACTGATGTATGCAGCCCTGAGAGAATGAGTGTATAGAAAAGTAAATATGTAAAGGTTATCATAGGTTAGGTACAACTGCATACCAGAAGCTTTATGCCAGATTTCAATTAAGTTGTTTGCGGCTAAAATGTTGAAGTGTTCAACATTAAAGTCATGCAGGAGGGAGCCACCCACCCTCCATCTATGGAGTGGCTAGCTGGTGCAGAGTAAGTCAAGTCAGCAAAGTATGCTGTCCCGTGTAACTCCAAAGGAGTGATTCAGTGCAGAGGACAACAAGCTGAACATGCTTACCTTATCACTGCTCACATATGTTTGTGAACCACTTTGCCCACACTTGCAAGTAAAAGTGAACATATCTGGACCACATGCATATTTTATTGACAAAGCCAGAATCACGCTGTGCCTTCACAGCGCCGGCAATAGAGCAAACACATCTTTAGCATGCATTCGTTCAACATGCAACTTGTTACAACAACTTGCTTTAGGAGGGAGCTTTGGTAGAATGGTGTTGGATTTTAAGTCCAACAACTTCCCTACTGTTGTGCAGACTAGAGTTGGAATAGTAAATGAAACTATTCCAACGCCCAGAGCCCCCCTAAGGCAAATGGTTATAATGACTTGTGTGCTGAACGAATGCATGCTCAAGATGCGTTTCTTCTAATGACAGCATGCAGAATGTATGCTTGCTAAACGCATACGTAATACCATCATATAGTCATATATTTTGCCATTGACACACCTGAATGAGTGTGACTTACTGGTATGCATGATATGCAAGAGATCTAATTGTAGTCAGTCTACCTCGCTTGGGTCCATTGTATTAGGAAATGTCTTTGTACTGAAAATATATGTTACACATATATATTAAATATATGTATCTCAGGACTTGGTGTAGTTGTGGTCTGGCACTTATGATTGCTTGTCAATGTTACACTAAATGTGGTAAATGTGCTGTTGTAAAATTGCAACTTGAAATAATATGTGTGTACATAACAGAAGACATGGCCAGGACATTCAAGTGTCGACTGGCATGCTATGTCCACATAAGGAAAATAGCTCAGGGATACCGTAAAATGGGACATGTCTATGAAAAGGCAAAGGCCAGTGGAATTTGGTGATCTGGAAACAGGTCCGGGCCCCAGAAGACCCCTATGCCAACAGTGAGCAGCAACATGCCAGCACTCAACATAGTACATGACCCTCAAGCAGATCAACCAGGCCGCTCACAGGCAGTAAGAGGTTCAGACGTGGCCCACCCTTCACCTTCTACTATTCCCTGGTGAAAATGATGAGGAGAATGAACAGGAGAATGGATCATTTGGAGGATGAAATTACCAGCATTCGGGAAATTCTTCTGACATGCCAGGAGGCACTTGCAAATATAGTGACTCAGATCTGACTCTCTACCTCAGGACATTTCCCTCCCTGTTATGTGCATTGTTAATTTTTTAATTTTTTTAGTAGGCATAGTGATAGTTAAGATTATAGTGTAGGTTTAGTATGTTCTTAATACGGTACGCTTGTTAGTGGGTGTTTTTTTAAAATGCATTTATTTTTTGCCAAATCTCTTGCTGGCGATGCTCTTTTAATGGTTGACAATATCTGGAGAAGAGCCATTCCACACAAGAAAACAGCTGTTTCCAATTCCAACCTCTTCACGAGTTGCCCCGAAACAGAGGAAACCAGGACCGACAACTATATTGGCTTAATCATCGTACCTCCTTGATCGCCGGCTCCAATCCACCAACATTATTCATACTTTTTCTTGGCTTCTTACATCACAGGCTATATCCAACTGACTTGTCAAGATTAAGTTCTTTAAATAGTCATAAAAACAAGGTGGGCTCCCAAACTTCCATAACATGCAAATTTCCTGCCTTACCATACGTATTGCGTAAAAAATAAACTTAGAAATCACTGTCTTAGTGACTTGTGGCCCATCTTTGTACACTAGAAAAAAAATAAGTTTAGGGCTTACCGTAATCTGTTTCCCTGTTACATCCACAAGGAACTTACATATCTCAGTCCAATAACAAAGGATCTTCGGACATACCATAAACATGTGGGTGTCATCGGCTGATGAAGATGAGCATCTTGGGCAAACATATGGGTTTCCTGTAGCTTTTGATAACTCAATGTGTGGTAAAGAGATAGTTTCGTTTGAGCTAGGTCGGTTTCACCACTGTCCGTAATATATCAAAAGAGACTTGCCAAACCTCATTAAGATCTTCACCCTCAGGATCTTCTACCCAAAGCTTAGAGATGTCAGAAACCAACTTATCTTCGGCCTCCACCAAAGCCCAGTACCACCTGAAAACTTCCTTTTTTAGCTGACCTACTCTCATTGCCTGGTCTAACCATTCATCCTCACCCTCCACTGCCCAAGTCTGTGTATTCCACCAGGAACTAAGTTGGTAGTATTTGAACCTAGTTAATTGGCCCCCAGTTAGATTACTCAAGACTTCCCAGCTCACTAGGCCCGATGTCGTTTTAAGATCTCCCCAATGCAATAGACCCGCACATTTAAGTGGCACACTGAGTTGATCTCTGAAAAACATTCAGGGGTTCCTAGTGAATCCCAAACCGGTGCCCAAGATGACTAGTAAGAAACTCTGAACTTTTTCCGAAAATACACCAAAGTTCTTAGGACTCCCTGCAAGATCTTCAATCGGACTTCTTAAAAAGAATTTGGGTCACCGTATTTACAAAGGAAATGGCTCTTTCTTGCCCCACCACACTTAACATTGCCCCGAAAAGTAGACCCAGGGGGACCTATCGAAACTCCCAACCAAAATATGAAAATTTTTTACATTGAAAAGCATAACAAGATGCTAACAAATCTGGAAGAGCCTGCCCACCCTGTTCTAACTTCCTTCTTAACTTCTTCCATGATATCCTTGCCCCCTTAGAGGACCAAATGAAACTACCAATCCTCCCCTGAAGCTTTCCTATATCTTCCTTATGGAAGGGAAGGGGTTTTGTATTAAAAAGGAAAGGAATTTTTGGAAGAACTACCATTTTAATGAGATTAACTCACCCATAATTGTTTAGCGGCAAATTTGACCACCTGACCAATAGATTCCCAATATCTTGACTGAGTTTTTTGCAGTTAATCTTAGAGATATCTTCTAATGTCGGTGTTATTGTGATGCCCAAATAGCACATGTGGGCCTTGGCCCCTGTACTTTGTTTTGCCTGATTCCATTCCATAATTTCAGTTTTACCACTATTCACCTTGTAGCCCGAGATCAAGCCGAAATTTAGTGCCAAGGCCATTAAGTAAGGAATTGCCACATCTGGATTAATGGTGTAAATAATAAGGTTGTCCGCATATAATGCCACCTTTGATTCGAACCCAGCCGCACTGGAGGGGAGATTAGTGGGATCCATTCGAATCAGAGTTGCAAGCAGCTCTATATGTATGCAAGAACGGGGAGAGGGGACACCCCTGTCTGGTACCTGTAGTGATGTCGAACCAGTCTGACAGCTAACTATTCACCAATACCCTGGCTCTGGGGAGATGATAAAGATTTTGTATCGCCTTTACGGTATTCTGTGGAACCTCATAGGACTTACGAGCCTCCCAAAGGTAAGGCCAATGTACTTGGTCGAACGCCTTTGCGGCGTCCACCACTACTACCGACACCGGGAGGTTCCGGACTTCAGTCAAGCCAATAACCCCTAGCATAAAGAAGATGACCTCATTAAGCTGTCTCCCAGGGATAAATCCTCTCTGGTATTGATGAATTACTCCCTTAATGACCTGGGCGACCCTAGAGGCAAAAATCCCAGACAAAATCTCATAGTCGGCATTTAAAAGTGATATTGGCCTATAAGAGTCCACTAATAAAGGATCTTTATTATGTTTCAATATAAGGATTTCGGTGGCCTCTGCCCAGGATTGAGGGATGACTTCACCCCCCAAATATATTGCATTAAATAAGTCTTTAAACATTGGAGCAATAATATCCAGAAGTTGAGAGTAAACCTCAACTGGGAGGCTATCTGGGCCAGCCGCCTTACCCCTTGTCATCTTCCTAATTTGGATCCTAACTTCATCCTCCATAATCTCCGTCTCTACAGGTCTTGTTTGCTCATTGGTTAACCGTGGGAGCACAATTTTGTCTAGCCAGGCCTCTATACACTCTTTCCTAGGAGAAATATGGTCTCTGTATAGCCTACTCATGTTTCTCCGGGCCTCAAAATATAGATCGAAATTGGTACTCAATAGAGCATCTGTCTCGATATCCCTCAGATTTTGAACTACATTTCTGGCCTTGTCTGGTTTTACTTACCAGGCCAGAAGCGAACTACACCTTTCCCCATATGCAAAATATTGCAACGTAACTTCCACCTATCTAATAATCTTATTTCCAATTGCGCCTGGTATTCTGCCTTTAACTGTTCAATTTCTTCACTAAGCACCAAGACTCTACCTGAGCCTGCCAATGATGCCTTCTGGAGGTCCCCTTCCTTAGCCGTAATCTCTTTAATTTGATCCTCATCTACCTGTTTCAGGGTACTCCTCTTGCCCACCATTATAGAACTGAGAATTCCCCTTAAGTAGGCTTTGAAAGTGTCTCAAACTACTTGCATAGTCGCTGAGCCTCTATTAATTTGAAAAAAGTCCACTGTCCTATCCACTATATCTGCTAGTACCCTCTAATCCAACAGAATAGTCCTATCTAAGGTCCACCTTTTCATACCCAATTTTTGATGATATCTAAACACTAAAGAAACTGCTGAATGATCTGATAGAATAGCAGGTACGTGTTTAAATAGTTCAACCGCTTCTGATAACTCCCGATCTACCAGGAAATAATCAATAAGGGAATGATGTCCGTATTTTTTACTATAGAAGGTGAAGTCTCTTACTTCCCCCCCTTAATTCGCCAGATATCGACCAAGTTCAGCTCGAACATCATATTTTTCAAAATAGCAGTTGTTCTAGGGGGGCTTACATAGGTAATTTTTGAAGTTCTATCTAGGACCTTATTTAGAACTATATTGAAGTCCCCTCCAAGGATGACTGGGGCGGTAGCCTCCAAGAGTCGCAGTGCCAACTCAGACAAGGCTTCTGGGGAATCATTATTAGAGCCATAATAGGTGGCACAGACTAGCGGTATCCCCTGGATTGTCAGGTTCATCACCAACCATCTTCCAGAGGAATCAGATTCGTAGCTGACCAACTTACTTCCAGCGTTATTCCTAATAATGAATGCGACTCCTCTCGTACACCCCCTCTGATCCGAGCAAACTACTTCCTGGACCCAGCACAACTTATTAAAAAGTGGCCCACACTCCTCCCGCTCCAAGTGAGTCTCCTGTAGCAAAATGATCTTTGCTTCACTATTCTTAAGAAACTCAGTCACCCTGGCCATCTTCCTTTTGGACCTCAAGCCATTAACGTTCCGTGATAAAACTTTAATTCTGGATTGCTCATTTTTCAAAATTCAGCCTGTTCCTCTCCCACTCCATAGTCCGCCACTTGATACTACCCGGGAGCCAATATACTTATTGCCAAATAAGGCATAAGTAGGACATATTTCCCCATGCTCCCACCACCCAGTGCACCCCCCACCTACCCACCTCAGGGACCTCCCTTTTCTATCCCTAAGCGAAACCTCCGCCCATTTGTGACCCCCCAGGTTAAGGAAAAGATCTAGAGAGATAATAAAGGAAGTGAAAAAAGTACTAAGGTCAAAAAAGTTTTTGTTAAATAAAATAGGTAAGAACCCTAAACTGCTACTACAAATTCGAATTGGTTCACTGAATCCACCAATATCTATCATAATACATCACAAATATTCCTTGCCGACAGCTAGACTGCTAAACTGATCCATCCACCTGGGCCAAAAAATCATCTTCTTCTTCTGGGTTTCTAATATTGTGCTTCTTGTTACGTAACATTATTCTCAGCATTGCAGGGAATTTCATCTGGACCTGGACCCCCTTACTACGCAGATCATTTATTTTAGTACCCAGCTCCCATTGTCTCTGCGCAGTTCTCTTGCCAATATCCGATTGTATTTGGTAATTAAAATCTTCACATTTCAAAAGGCGTTCCTTCAAAGCACGACCCAGGACTAATTCTTTAACTGCAAATGTAAGAAAATTTACCTGGATTTTCCTGGGAGACTTCCTGGCAGGATTTAACCTGAAAGGGTCCCTGTGAACCCTTTGTATTACATTCTCCAAGTCAGTATCTGGCCTATCCTGTAGAAGTCCATGCTTCAACAATCTCCATATGAAACCTTTGATGTCGGTCTTCTGGAATGCTTAGAAGTCTCAAGTTATTTCGCCTGGATTGTATTTCCAACCTCTCCATATCTTCCTATGAATGCTTTTTTTGTGCTTTGAGATTTGCGATGTCACTTGAATTCTCGGACAGGATGGCTGTCATGGACTTCACCTAACCTTCTAACACTAAAGTAGGCTGGGCAAGTCCATGTAGTTTTTCCTCCAGAATCCTGCACTTCTCTTGAATACCCTTTTGGTTACCCTCCGAGATCTCAAAATTTACGAGGATATCCTACCTTAAGTTAAATAATTGATTTTCCACTGAGTTCTCTCGGGCTGGTCCCACCTGGTTCGTACGTTTAGCCCCGGGCCCATCAATATCACCCATAACGGGCCTGTATCCTGTATAGTTTGACCATCATTAGCCCCCTGGATATCACCCAGCACAGAAAAACTGTTTTCTAGCTGTAAGGGCTCCTTCTGTGGGAGAGGGAGAGGGTGGATTTCCTCATTCCCTGCCCCCTCTGCTGCAACATGCTTCATAATCTTGTAATACGACCTGAGAGAGGAGAGGTTTCTAAGGTAAACGTCCTTCTTTGGGTCCGCACCTCTTAGTTTTTACAGTCCCTTTAAGTGTTTTTTTTTTAATGGGAGTTACTCTTGTACAGGCAATTCCCTTATTTTCCCAGAAAAACCCTTTCTTTCTGGTATTAGGCGCAAATGGTATTTATTTCTTCTATGTGGAACAAAAACATCTCCACGCGAAGAAACAATCCTAGTTTTCACGCCCTCCTTAGGTGCCTGTGCTAGACTTTTAGACTAGACTTCGGTCCCCATCCAGCTGCACAGCCTATTATTCATGAATTTAATGAATTACATTCGTTTTCCACCATATACATTTTTTCTTCAGTTTAACCATTATCTTTTTCCATATACTTTAGTCGTTTCAATCCATTATACTCATTTTTTGCTATTCAAAAACACAGGAGCAGCGTTGGTTTCCACATGCCACGTTTTTAATGTCAATCACCCAATGCATTTCGGGAATTCATCCCTTCTTCGGGGGTTTCTAAAGTACAAAAAAATAAACTACATCAGTTCCTTCAACTTCATTACATCAAACTGAAGAAAAAATGTATATGGTGGAAAACGAATTTAATTCATTAAATTCATGAATAATAGGCTGTGCAGCTGGATGGGGACTGAAATGTGGTTCCCTTTGTGTTCTTACTTATTTGCAGCGCAAAATGGGCGGAGCGCGGAGAGCGAGCACGCCGACAATTGTTTAATGTGGACTGAGTAAAGTGAACAGAATAAAACAATGGAGTATAGAGGTGTGCATCTCTTTTTCACAGAAATTCCTCATTTGAGCCAGATTCAGGCTCTCTGGTGATGTTGTGCAGACTCTTCCACATGGTAATATTGTGGAGAACGGCACATGTGGTGATGATTTTACAACACGTCTCAGGTCTGTAGATTAGTGCGCCGCCTGCTTTGTAGGGTGTCAGTATCCAAAAATGCAAGGCATGAGCACTGTCTCCTTAAGGCGCATGAGCAGAAACCATTAGGTAATTTTACACAAACAGTTCTGGCCACTGTATGCACTGAGTTAGCAGTTTTCTTACCAAGTAAAAAGCAATCACCAAATTCACATTGAGACAGTCAGTTATGTATTCCACTCTGGTGGTACATGAAGGAGTCATGGGTGCTGCCTGGGAATCTGGTCACAAGGTCTGAAATGATGCATGAGGCATCACACACTATCTGTACATTGAGTAAGTGTGAGCTTTTCCTGTTTCTGTAGAATATTTAATTTGCTGAGGGGTAACATATGGCAATATGTGTGCCATCAGCATAGCCAATACCATTGGAAAACTGTGATGCCTGGTAAAATATAAATTTGGTCTGTTGCAAATATTGTTTTTTGGGATAATACATTTATTGGTTAACTCTGCAAACCATGATTTCCAGAAATGTGTGAAAGGACCTGGAAAATGCACTTTGTGATACTCCCCCTGCCACTGATATGACCCCCTGGTAACTGCCAGAAGCTAGAAGGTGTAGACAACACAATACCTGCACATGTGGTGGGATTGCATTGCTTCTGAGTGTTAGGATCTGAAGCTGAGGTTGCAACTCAGCAATTTATTCCAGGATTACCTTGCTTCTCATGTATTTCCACATCTGTCTGTTCAAGCAGGGTGACTCTCACCCTAAATATCCTTTTCTGTCACCTCCTCCTTGTCAGCCTGCCAGCCAAAATCCTCATTCTTCTCGCCAAGACATGCAGAGCCGCCATTCTGAAATGGCCTGATACATTTTGAGGGGCTTTTTATAGTTTGCAACTGGTTACCATCTGATACAGATTGATTGTAATTGCATTTCCTAAATGGCCATTTTGTGAGTATTCGCAATTAGGAAATCATTTGTATATAGTGTTAGCAAATCACTATTTGAAAATCCTTATTTGTGATTTCATATTTAGAAATTTCCAAAATGCAATTTCTATTGGGAAGGAATCGCATTTTGCACCTCCCAAAATGCCTGTTGTATATTCCAAAATGGCATTTTGCATTTTCAAACAACCATCATTTGGAATTGCATTGTTAGGGAATGCAAAATGCCTTTTCTATATATGTCCCATTGTGACTTGTTTTCACTTACCCTGTAGTTCTTTCTGGTTCTTGACTGAAACACTGTCTTGTCGTTCCAGCCTTGCCACTAACTCTGTTGTGATGAGGGATGCCACCTGCTTCTCCAATGACTCCTACTTCTCCTGGACAACAGGTCCTCCTCCAGTCCTTATAGCTGCCTTAAAGTTCCGGGACAGTTTTTTTGGTCCCGTCTTGCACTCCAGTACTGTCCTTTTTGTTTCACCTATGCTGTTTATCTTATCCACTATGGTTGCCAAATGGCATCCTTCGTCCTTAATGGCAATTTGAAGGTGGCAAAGAAAGGGTGTTCATTCCTTGTCATCACACTGAATAGTATTGCATTTGGTTCTCCTCCACACTATAATTGCACTTCCTCTTCCTCCTCCCCTGGACTGCTCTCTGGTCTTCTTGGCAGGGGTTGGGGTTGTTGCCCTCCTGGCTGGCAGATGGCGTTCCCTCCATTTGCAGTTATTGGTGATCTACCCGGCTTCCAGTGTTCCTTTTTGATCCCTTCGTTCTCAGCTTTTAGAGCTACACAACAACTTTCAACACTGCAGATCTCTCTGTGGGATTATTCAAATAAGCAATTTATAAATCCCAAATCATTATATATTGTCTCCCCTGTTTCTCAGCTTACACTCTGAGCATCAAGCCAGAGGCCGGATCACTGGGGCATATTACCAACAACTAGCGATAATTATCGCTGAGTTGGCTTAGCAGGAATATTCCTATCGCCGCCCTTCACCTGTTTTTATCGCTGAGATACCTTGCTATTAGCAAGGTTTATCTCGGGAGCGATAAAAAATAGGCGAAATGCGTTAATATCGCTGTCAATACAGCGATATTCAGGCAGTACCGTGACAATGCTCTTAGCCATGTTATCCACCTCTCATTGGATAACATGGCTAAGAACTGGTCAGGCGAGGCGTTAGCTTTTGGAGATATTCGCGCTTAGCGCGAATATTTCCAAAACTATGCCTGTGTTGATCATAGGCGATAGCGATTGCAGCGACTGTTTTCAGTCGCTGACATTTTGGCACGCCCACTTTGCATGTCATTAGCGATAATTATCGCTGACATGCAAAGCAGGCCCCAAAATGCCCGCTATCGCCTACAAGCTGTCGCTAACTGGTGTTAGCGACAGCTTGGTAATAGGGCGATAAAATTATCGCCGCATTAGCGGAAAAAAGTCCCGCTAAAGCGGCGATAATGGCCCTTGGTAATATGCCCCACTGTTCTTCCTGTTTTGCGTTTCACTTCTTCACTTTGAGATACATTAGCATCAGTGAATTCTGCCAACTAAAGAGACATACGTTTGTTGAGACAGGTAATAACAAACTCTTCTGCTATTACACACTCTACCTAGCGACAGACAAATATTTTTATCAGTCATGAACACTGAACATGGAGAGCTCTCTGCGCCCACAGTTCGTGGTTTGATGTTCCACATTAAACACCAATAAATAAAAATAAAGATCACAGTAAATGCTAATTTCAGATACACAGGAACTTGTTAATTGGTTTTATGCTATTTTTCTCTATGACACATCTTCATTTTTTTCTTTCTGTTGTCCTTTCAATTTATATGTCTTCAGATAAGATGCATTTCTGAATGATAAAAGATACATTTCTGTGCACGTAAGAAATAACAAACTCGGGTAATTTTCCCAGATCTTCACAAATTAATTAACAACTGCATTCCAGAGGGTGAAACAATTCATTATTAACATCTTTTACCCTTCACTAAGCTACATACGTACAGTATTATTTCAAAATAAGCTTTAAAACACATTAAATATTTGTTCATTCTAGTTGACAGTTGATAATGTCTCTACTGATTGTAAATGGGTCTAAAACCATTTTTTAATAAGTGCTTATAATGAGACTATAGGAAATCTGAATTCTAGGCAGCGGGGTGAAAGGGGGCATTTATGTTGTGAGCTATGATTGAGCTAACATTGAGCATAATTCAAACGGGCTCCTAATAACTAAACTGGATATTTTGTGTGTGTAATATCTGGATCAAACTTGGTAGCTGCTTCAAGCAGCAAACCTCCCTTAAAGAAATGCGTGTAGTACAGGTGCAGCAACTGACCAAAACAAGATTACAGGTAAGAAAATAATAAATATAAGGGTTCCAAACCATGTTCGCTAATACAACACGAGTTGAATAAATAAGATGTCTCATTAAATGAAGGCAATCGGATGTGGGAAACAAAGGTTTTGACAAAACAAGTTGTAAGTCTCCTTGGAAAAAGTCAGCTTTGGAAAAGTTGGACAACAAAATCAAACAAGTGTTGTACTTATTTTGCTTCTCAGTGAACTATAATGCCTTGATGTTTGAGAGTCAGGGTTTTAACAAAGATATATATATATATATATTTTATTTTTAAAAACTTTATTAACATTCGTGCACAGGTACACAGCTTTGCGCCTACAACCATAATATGGCCGGCAGCAGGTTACCGCAGTTGTTGAGCATCAATGTGTGATTGATAACGAATAACAAATTAACACAGCAAGCCGCCTACAACCACTTCGGGCCGGCCGCGTATTGGACTAGTTTCAGTATATCTATAATAGCAGACATGGCAAGAACGAGAAAAAAAGAAGGAATCGACATGTAGACAATAAATCAGATGTGTAGTCCACGTAATGAACGTGCACCATGGATCACTTCCTCATTGCCTATCACACATCAGACAAGCATGCCTCAGGTACGTCCGGAGTGTGTTTGTGCAACCCAATACTTGGAGATACATTTTCGATGCAACAGGATAGGCAAGATTTAACTGTAGTATGTATTACCGTGGCTGGGTGACCTCTCAAGGTATGTCGTGTGCATATTGCACATGTCTGGGAGAGTGGTATTCCTGCCCTCACACACTGTGTAGGCATCCTCTCCTACCTAGATCTTAGCTAATGCTCTCGCAATGTGACCCCCACATCTGCCCAGTGCGGGTCGTATGAGAGGGGTGTTAGATTCCCTAGCAGTTCCACCACTTGGATGTGGCATGTATCAGCAGGAAATGGTGATCATGTAGGGGTATGTCCTCCCTCTAGGTCTGGCAGGGCACTATCGGTTGACTGTGTCGCCGTCTGAATCAAGTATGTGTGTAGTGGGCCCCAGATATCCGTCGGCCTAGATGTCATTGATTGCATTTCAGAGTATATTCCATATTGCTCCTGACAGTACACCATGTCTTGCATCCATTCCTTAAATTTGGGGGCGCACCCCCTCCCCCACCTGCACGCCAGCCGTCTTTTGGCCAATAATAGTGCTACATTGGTGAACTTCCTGCTACTCCTCGGAATCTGCGCCGTGTAGCCCAGTTAAAACATAAGAGGGTTCATCTCTATCGTGCTATCTGTCATGAGCTCTACTGCCCCATGGATCTGCCCCCAGTATAGTCTCACTTGCGGACACTCCCATGCCAAATGTATGAAGCCAGCACCAGGTTGCTGACATCGTTCACAACAATCTGAGTCTGTAAGATGAAATCTATATTTTCGAGCAGGGGTGTAATACATTCTGTGTAGAAATTTATAATGGATTATTTTAAAACGGCACTTGACGTCAAAGTCCCTGCGAGTCCACAGCAGTATTCCCACTGCTCATCTGTCACCTCACTGCCAAAATCTGCAGCCCAATGTGCCCTGGCTGTACCCACCACTGCCGGTATATTACTACGCATGCTGCTATATGTGCTAGACACCAAGTGTGTGCCATCCGCGCTGTTCAGAACCACAGTAAGAGGAGCCGTGCAAGCGGGTTCTTCGGGGTAATCAGGGAGCACCGTTTTCAGTCCTTCTCGCAGTCGGATATAATAGAACACCTCCAAAGGGTTAGGGGGATGATCACCAAAGAATTGCTCCCGAGAGCGGAATACTCCTCCAAGAAATAAGTCGCCCCATGTACCTATATTAAGCCGGCGACACATATTGCGGAAGCCTGCTGCTTGAAATAATGCTATCTGAGGGTGGTAGGAAAGAGGCATTCGGGGTGCGTATAGCATCGACGCCCGCAGTCGACGCCCTATCCTCTGCCATGCATCTACCGTGCATGTCACTGTGGTGGGCGGGGTATCAAAAACCCTAGCAGGACCATAGACGATACCAGTTAATGGCAACGGGTGAGCAATCCAGTCCTCAACCGCAATCTGCGGCATAAAGCTGGCAGGTTTCATCCAGTGATATAAATAGTGCACCTGTGCACTCAGATAATATATCTCAAAGTCCGGTATGTCAAAGCCTCCCATGTCGTAAGGCTGCGCCATGACGGCCCATTTGAGTCGTCCCTGTCTACCCCCCCCCACACCAACCGAATCAATTCAGACTTCAAGGTCTTAAAAAAAAGGACCATGGATAGTATGGTATGTTAAGAAAATAATAAAGGAATCGGGGCAAGACTACCATTTTGATGAGCGAGACCCTTGCAGCCATCGATAGTGGGAGACCAATCCAACGCAAAACCGAATCCGTCAGTTTGGTGATGGCCGTACCATAATTTAGCCGGAGAGTCTCATCTCTATCTCTGGATATTTGGATACCTAAGTATCGTAGATCAGTATGGCACCATTCCAAGGGGTAATCCAATGGAAACTCAGACACTGCGGCAGTCAATGGGAACAGCTGTGACTTCCCCCAATTTATCATTACACCAGACAGTCCACCAAAGGCTACAAACTCCCTCAGTAGGGCATTCAGGTTATTCCGAGGGTCTTTGACGTAGAGCATTACATCGTCCGCATAGAGCGAAATGGAGAGCTGTCTCTGAAAGCAATGAAAGGAGCTGTCTTTGTGTAATTGTCGGATACGACACGCCAATGGTTCTATCGCTATGGCGAACAAGAGGGGGGACAGTGGGCATCCCTGACGGGTGCCTCTAGTGACCGCAAAGGCCTCCGACAAGCGACCATTGGCCAGCACCTTAGCTGTAGGAGCAGTGTACAATAAACGTATCTACCCCACAAAAACCGGAGGCAAGCCCATCTTATGCAGGACAGATACCGCCATTCCACGGAATCAAACGCCTTGGATGCATCTAGGAATATCGCAGCCAAAGGAAGGTCCGGGGCTACCGTTTGTATGAGTGAAAATACGGTCCGTAGGTTATGGGAGGTTGATCTTGTTGGAACAAAACCTGACTGATCGGGGAGTATAAATCTGGTCATTAGTAGAGAGAGTCTTGTTGCCAATACTTTGGCAAGGATCTTAGCATCACAGTTAAGTAACGACAAAGGTCGATAGGAGTCACATTGTTTGGGTCTTTACTCGGCTTAAGGAGGGAGGTGATCACTACCTCTCTCATAGAGCGGGGCAATACGCCCACCTCTAATGAGTCTTCGAACACTTCTCTTAACACCGGAGCTATTATATCGATATAGCATTTGTAAAACTCAGCTGGGAGTCCGTCTAAGCCGGGCGCTTTCCCATTGCTAAGGGACATTATGCCATCTCGGATCTCATCCTATTCGAACGGGGCGCTGAGGAACGTTCTGTGAACGTCGCTGAGCCAGCATAGTGCCAGATCTCCCAGAAAGCCCTCGAGATCAATGTCTCCGGAGGAATGGGTGGTGTATAAATGCATATAATGTGTCTGGAGTGTAGCCAAGATACGATCATTATCCTTACATGCCTCTCCTGTGGCATCCACGAGTTCTAGTATGGTGTTAGCACCCCGTATGCCTCGTACCGCCATTGACAGCGCCATACCAGGCCTATCTCCCTCATTATATTTGCGAGCTTTCCAATACTTGTCCCTGAAATGCACCTCCCGCTGCGCCTCTGCCTCATACTCCGAGAGTTTGGTTCGAAACTGTTGTTGCATAGGTCCCGTACTCTCCCGCAGCATCTGTCGCTCTAGTCCCTGCAATTCCCCTTCCAACTTCCGCATTGTGCGCTGTATATCCCGTAAAACACCAAAATTCTTAGCGATGCACCAACCCCTAACTGTAACATTAAAGGCCTCCCAGACCGTCTCCACGCTATCCACAGTATCTTTATTGCGGGGAAAAAAGTCCTCTATGTCTACCCTCAGTTCTTCACGGAAGACAGTGTCTAACAGGGCATTAGGCTGTAGCTGCCAGGGTCACCGGGGGCAATCATAACCCGGCATGGCTAGTGTAATCAGTACCGGACAGTGATCTGACTGAGTCCTGGCCAAATGCCTTGCAGCTGTTTTACAAGTAGCCAACTCTCTGGACACAAAGCAGTAGTCTATCCTTGCACATGTTCCTGTGTAGGAAGTAAAATGTGTCCCTTCTCTAAGCCCAGGGTGCATATGTCTCCAGCCATCTACAAGTCCTCCATCCTCCACTATGCCCTTCAGCATCTCCCTCGCCTTGGGATGGTATTGGGTCTGCCCATCGGCCCTATCCAGTCCAGGAGTCATGGCTATATTGAAATCTCCCCCCCATATGACGTGGCGCGATCCGATATCTGATATCACTCCCCATACCACTGTAAAGAATTCCGGTGTGTCCACATTAGGAATGTAGCAATTAGCGAAGGTAACAGTGTCTTTGCCCATCCTCCCCCATAGCACAACATATCTCCCCGCCTTATCTATCCGTTGACCCAGAAGTGTGAAGGGAGTATTGCGGTGTATAAGGATGGCTCTACCTCTGGCGTATGACGAGTAGTTCGAGAATGCTCTAACACCTGCCCACCTGTTAGCGAAAGTAGAGGCAACTTGTGGGGGGATATGCGTTTCCTGCAGCATCACTATATTTATTTTATGTCTGTCAAAATAAGCTAATATTTGCCTGCAATTGCGAGCATCTTTAAGACCACGCACATTCCACGACAACACAGTACATGTATTTGAGTCTATTTCACTGATTGGAAACGATCAATATACATCCAACAAGTATCCATATCGGCCGCAGCCGTTCCATCCTGCCCCAGCGATCCGACCCTTCAAATGCTCTCCCTTTCGTCTCCCTGCCCTAAAAAATTGTGCACGTATCATAGGCTGCCGTGTGTTCATCCAATCCATCTCACATATCAGCAACATGTGCAATCTCGTAGCATGCCTGAGTACCCCATCCACGTTCAAACTGTGCAACCCCCACACATTCCCCCACATCCCCCCCTCACCCACTGAAGCAACCCCAACCTGCCAGTATCGTCCCCCCATCCCACCCAAGAACTCCCAGAAAACAGGGGCCAGATAATGCCCTAATTAGAAAGTAACAGCAAGGGTATTTCCCGCTGGGGAACATTCCAGGTGGCAACACAACAACCCCTCACACCCACCGGAGCCACAGCATTGCCTGCAGCCCGGCCAAATGGAAAGAGGGGTGCCCAGCGATATAGACGTAGGCACAATGGGAACTGCACCGCCCATCCATCTAATCATCAGTCAAAAAAAGGGGGCAACAGAGAATATGGAGGCCCCCCCATACAAGCTGTCCTGTACTCACATATGGATAATCAAGTCGGTGATAATCACTAAAAGTCCAGGACAGTCACTGTTCATCTTCCTCTATTCTCTCGTGCGGTAAATCTGGAACCTCCTCCATCCCCTCATTGGGCCTGTTGGTACGTTTGTAGTGTTTAATGAAGTCCTCCACCTGCTGTGGTTTCGTAAAGAATTTCTGTCGACCCTGGTACGTGACTCTCAGGCGAACCGGATAAAGCAATGCTTAGTCAATTTGCAGGTTGCGTAGTTTGGCTTTCACATCCAGAAACTTCCGCCGCTCCTCTTGTACCATTGGGGTGAAATCAGGGTAGATGGTAAAGGAATTGACATCATATGAAAGCGATTTCGTGCTGCGAGCCGCCCGCAAGGCCACATCCCTGTCTCTATAGTTCAATAATCGGGCGATGATAGGTCTAGGAGCCATGCCCGGCTTTGGTCTAGGATCCAACAAACGATGCACCCTTTCCACTATAAATTGGGGCGAGAAGGCCTCGGTACCAATCGCCGCCAGCAAAAGTTTCTCCACATATTCCTCCATCTTGCCCATGTTGGTCGTCTCCGGAATACCTACTATACGGACGTTGTTGCGTCTACTCCTCGCCTCTAAATCCTCGTTCTTGGCCGCAATTATCCGCAACAGGCTATCCATCCTGGAAAGCTGCGAGGTATGTCGCGTCGTGGTGTCTTCCGAGTCCGAGAGGCGTTGCTCCGCTTCTTTCAGGCGTTCTTGGTGAGGATCTAGTTTATGAACCACTGCATCCATGCGCGATGACATTCTATCAACCTTGTCTGCTATTGTAGCGAATCCCTGGCGCATTTCACGAATGACATCTTGCAGATCTGCTGCAGAGTCCGAAGGTCCCCCAGTTGCTCCGCCAGTGTCTGCCAGACTTTGCTGGTCCGGTCCAGTGTGATTCGATTTCTTGGCAGTGTCAAAGTTGAGCTTCGGCTGCCTCGTGTCTGGCCTTCCCATCCTCTCAGCAGTCCAGGCCAAACAGCCGCCCCTCGCAAATGGCCATGCACCAGCCCTCCAGCTAGCGGTTACAGATCAGAAGGAGGAACAGGATGGGGGAGGGCCGCTCGACAGAAGGATAGGTAGGAAGCACAGACCTTCACTAGAACATTAGGTCCTTCCTGGTGTTATCTTGAGCAGCGTGTATGGGGTGACACACCCTGTACAGTATTCAGTGGTGCTCTAACTGCTCAGTTGGTTTCACAGGCCAGGGGGAGAGGGTACTCTTGCCCGTCATAGGCCTAGTCCTCCGCAGGCTCTTCTCCGTGGATTCCGTTTGCTACAGGCCTCACTGTGCAGGATGCAGCCCAAAATGCGGTCAAGAGAGGGGCAGTACAGTCCGGCAAACGCGAGAGCCAATGCAGTGTCCCCCACCAGTGTACCAGCGCAGCTCAGCCCCCTCTTTGTGCCGTGGTTGCAGATCGATGCCTCACTACCACCCCCAAGTGTGGCCCGCCAGGTACAGTAACTCCTTAAAGGGTCAGGGGGCTACAAGGTTCGCTCCTCACGACCCTGCCGGTATGAAATTCCACTTCTGGGGGCACCCTCATTCCTTTTCCCGGGATGCAGCCCAAACGGCCGAGACAGTGCAATTACAGGAGACCCCTTCAGACTCCGTGCTGTTCAGGTCCACCCTGCGGCCTTGTCTCAGCGGCTACACAGCCTCCCCGGATGGCTCACTCACCACACAAGTCCTCTTCCGTCTCCCGGGTCCCCGGGGGGGGGGGGGCAGTCCTTCAGACGGGCGTCTCGCTGACGGTGGCAAGGTGGTCGGGAGGGCACCAGCCCGTATCCCTCAAGCAGATGGAGTATCACGGCCCAGGGCCTCACTCGACCCCCTGCAGGGCTCACTCTCAGCCACAGGATGATATTTAGCAGAGTGGGGGGGGGAGCGGAACAGCAGCTATCACCGATGTCCCCCGCGCAGGCGAGTGTAGAGGTCCGGGCGGTCAGAGCAGCGTTCGCGTGACACGCGCTGTATGAGGCCTAAGGCCTCAAAGGAAGCCTCGGTCTTGCGTGGCCGGTGTGGCCGGCCGCCGACACAGCTCCCTCCACAGGCCCAGGTCGCCGAAGTTTCCGCAGCACCTCCCCGGCTCAGTTTCCCTCCGATTCGACCCAAACTCGACCAGGATGCGTTGGAAGCCGTGTATTGCAGATGCCTATGAGCACAGTTCCCAAAGGTGCATAGAAAGGATGATTAAAAGGATAAATATCGCCGGACGGCGGGAGCCTCACGCGAAGGTGACCATTCGCTAGTGCGCCACCTAGCGTCCCCATAGCAAAGATATTTTATTAAAATATAATTCAGTTGTTGTTCATCAGCAAATATTATTGTAAAAAAGATGGGATATGTTCAAGGCTTGAGGATTGGTGCCCCCGACATTGTAGTGTGTTATCTAGGAAACCTGAATCAATATTCCTATTTTATGCCCTTGTCCGGTTATAATCAATAATGTCCATACAACGGCATAATAATCATATCCATAATTCAGTCGTAGCACATGCTGTCACACTAAGCAAGGCTACTTCTCCGGCCCCCTAGTAAGCACACCGAGTTCTCTAAACAAAACCAAGCCTCCAGCAACCTGGGAAATCCCCCTTGCCTTTGTTTTGATTTAGTCCTAGAACTCCAGTTAAAGCACTGTAAGAACGGCCAGTTCTTAATGACATCTTTATTGACGTCTTATGTCCAACCTTACGTCAAACCCAGGCACCTTTCAGGTATAAATATACCAATGTTGCCTTAAGCAAACACACGGTGGTAATTCTGGAACAGAGCAGCTATCTACTTCCGAAAGCCCAGCTGATGCGAGAGCCCACGGACGCTGCCCCTCCTCCTTGACGCGCTGAGAAAGACGCTGTCTTTTCTCCTGCCGAGAAATCCAGCTCCGGCGTTTCCAGCCTACCCATACGGGTTGCTGGGATATCGAGTCCTGAGAGAGAGATACCAGACCTCCTGCTTTCTATTACCCAGGTACGGAACTGACTAAACCCTTACAGAGAATTCTTGAGTCAGATTCTTGGCAAAACAAACTTAACTTAAACTGCTACTTACTCACTCCCTCCCATGTATTAGGCTTAGGTCAGGTACACCGGGGTAGGCGTATTGAGAAGCACCAGTTGAGTACGATTAGTCAATGTATATATGTATGTATACATTTTATCTATTTTAAAGTATCATATGGCTAAGAAACCATATCAATGCTTTTACAGTATTATTTTATAATCCTCCTTTTACTGTACGCACTTTACTTTACCATGAGCATTACAATCATGGTAATTCATTTCTCTTGTATGAGGAAGAAGACTGCTCAATAAATAACACCTTTTTATTGAAAACGCCCGTCTCTCTTTTCTCTGCATTCTAGTGAAACTAAGTACGCACATTTGACTGAGTGAAATAGCTGTCTATTGTTTTCACACGACTCTAGAGATACACTCTTATTCAGGGAGAGCAAAGTTGTCATGTTTTATGGTTGTCAGAAGCTAATCCCTTTTTGTCTATCCAGGGAGGTTAAACTCCTCCTCGTTTATTCAAGAAAGTTTCTAGTGACCTCTGAGCTAGCTGGCAAACCTTAAGTCTAATATAGTCAGTAGAGACCTAGATAACCTCAGTCCTACGTCTACACTGCTGAATATATTATTCCAATGCGCAGAGCCTATTGGGAATATAGGAACTACACTACATGGCGCCCAACGTTTGGTAAGGCGATAAATCTACCGCAAGACGTTAGAGTAACTCAGTCGTGCTTTTTCACACAGACCCTTTTTCCCGTAAATACTCCAAAAGACGTCTGGAGTGGGTAAAAGGTTAAAAATCCGCCGGAACTTAGTAGGAAGAGATTTCTATGTATAGTTTTTGGTTTAGTCAACGTTGAAGGATACAGTGTTCCAAAAATATTGTGCACCTAATCTTTGTTTCCTTGTAACCTGATCTGCGACAAAAACTTTTCTGTCAGTAAAAATGGCAGAAAGTGAAGAAGAAAGGGAGACAGCTAGAATAGTAGCTCAACTCCTAGAGGAAGACACAAGTCTCCTACAGACCGACCCGAATGCTATACTCATTCCGGTCAACATAAGAAAAACTATAACTCTTAAACTTATAGACAATTGACTAACATCGAGAGGTGGTATAGTCGTATTCATAATTGAGGCACATGAATATCGGCAGACAGAGGTATTCTATTCATGGATAAACTTTCCAGCAGCAAACGCTGTCACACACGAATTCCACTATTACAAAATAGAGGAACCACCGGATGAGTACACTCCTTTCGAGGAGGTGGAAATCCCATTAAAATACCAAGAGCACCTGCTCTGGTTTAAAGGCGCCCTAAAACATAATAATCACATCACCAGGCTCGGTCCACTAGGTAGACCAGGAGCAACATGGCTGGTTCTAGCCAGCTACACACCACATCCAGACATTGAAAAAATGTCAAGTGAAGAACTCTTAGTTAAAATAAAAGAATTAACACAGGCATATAGAGAGTTAGTTCAATTGGCAACCGAGGATATAACTTTCCTCCAGAAATTGAAAGAAACAGATATAGCAGAACAACCATTTGAACTTGCCAGAATCATAGAAAAATCCTATGAAGAACTAGGAAGAGATAGTTTGGGTGGGAAACCCGTAAAATCCCAACTAACTGAAAATCCTGAAAAAATATTTATTAAAAATAATCTACACACTCCAAAAGAGAGCTGGGATGGAAATAAACAATCCACTCCCAAAGAAAAAAGATTCCAGCCCAGAGGAAGGTCTCCTCGGCGGAGAGAAAGATCTCCGGACCAAGGACACAAGTCTCCCCAGAGGGAACCCTCTGAGAAAACATACAACCTTAGAAATAGGGATAATCTAAAGAAACCTGATAGATATCAAGATATTGATACACGTCCCTCTCGATCTTTTCAGACTTCCACGCAGAAATCGGAAAGAAGAAGACGGTCAGAACAAAGGGAATAGCACGTCAAGTCCAAAGACAAAGAACCTGCTCATCAAAATAAAAAATTACAATTTCCAAGAAAAAAGGTAGCCAGCATTAAAATAATCAAACATGCCGAGGATACTGAGGACACAGCTGAAAAACGGAGAGTGGGCCCAGACAGTGCTAGACAGCGCAGCAGAAGTGACCATAGCTTGCAAGATCCTGATGAATCATCTGGAGACAGTGGACACGAATGAATACATTCAAGTGGAAACTGCAGACAGCAGAGTTAGCAAACCTCATAAAATATACGAGATAACATTACGTATAGAGGGAGATAAGACTAGGAAAATAAGGGGTCTATTTTGGGATAACCTTTCCAAAGGCTATGACATCCTTTTAGCTGAAAAGGACTGGCCACCAGAGTTTGTCAGGGAGTGCCCTCGTGGCGAAGAAATGATTATGCCTGCCTTCTCAAATCACATTCCAATTCATAAAAAATATACACTTGCAAGAAAGCCCAAATAGCCCAAGCTCCTGCATTATATAAAAATCATGTAGGATGGGATGAGGACCCTCCTCCTCACAAAATCCAATTAAAATGTCAACCAACTGCACAAAGGCAGTACCCAATTAAGCAAGAAGCTAAAAAACAGGTCTGGGAGATCTTAGATCAACTTGAATACCAGGGGGTGATTAAAACATGCACCTGACAAATGAACAATCCTTTGTTTCCTGTCTCCAAGCCAGACGATTCATACCATCTAGTTTTGGACTACAGACACCTTAACTCATGTTGCAAGACATTTGCAGTACAAAACTCACACAGTGCAGCACTAATGAATAACATCGTGCGCAAAAAATACAAAAAAACATTAGACATCTCTAATGGATTCTTTTGTCAAAACATTGCACCTGAAAGTAGGTATTTGACCGCTTTCTTATTAATGGGCTCGCAGAAATTTCTGTCGACTCCCACAGGGGTTCAAGAATAGCCCAGGATTATTCTCAGCAAGGGTAACAGAGTTACTACAAATGTATGATGGTGAGGCATTATCCTATGTCGATGACATCTATCTAACAGATGATGACTTGGATACTCACTTGAAAAGAGTGAACACCATAATACTTGAGTTCGCAGCAGAGGGTTACAAATTCAACTTTAAAAAGTCACGAATTGCCCATCTGACTGTCCTGTTTTTAGGATATGAATTATCAAGTGAAGGCAAAAGCCTAGCAGACAACTTCTTAAAAAAGTGTGCTGTACTACAAGCACCAAAAACGCTGAGGAACTTAAATCAATACTAGGTTTCCTGAATTTCGGAAGAACATACATTCTAAATTATGCAGAGAGGGTTAAACCTCTCTATGAATTAATACAACCAGATTTTAAACCAATCAATTGGACTCAAAAACACACAGAAATTTTGAGATCATTGCAAACAGACATGTTAGCTAAAAACAAAATTGCAAACTCGCGATAACACACGCAACCTTGTAATCCGAGTCATCCCAGGAAGATGCGGATTCACGTACCTGACCTCTAATGAGGGAGAAAAGGTACCAATAGCATACAAATCACACTTGTACTCACAAGCTGAAAAAGCATTCAGTCTTGCGAAGAATGTTGTAAATGCGGTTCAAACAGCTGTAGCAAAAGAAAGAGCCCAGGCCCAAGGCAGACGGATTACTGTTTTAACAGCAGAATCAGCCTTCGAGGCATTACCAAGCCCATGTAACTTAACTACCGTGGCATTAGATCCAAAATGGATACAATGGGAAAATTCTCTTGCTACAGAAAAAGTGAAATACTATTTTGACCCGGAAATGAAAAATTTGAAATATCTAACATATGAAAGAGAATATCCTCTGCCTAACGACATTCTGCCCATACAACTTTACGCCTGCGTAATATACACAAACAGTTATGCAGAACCCTCAGTTTGGGGTAAACAAGCTTATAATGCTACGCGCGAGGTTGTCAAATGCCGGTGGCGCGGACGTAAATTGATGCCACTGGTCACAATGTCACAATCTGTAAAAGACAATGCAGGTCAACAAACTTAATTAATAGCTTTAAATATGGCGCTCGACATTGCCGATCGCGAATTCCCGACACTAATAGTGTGCGATTCGCATTCCTGCGTCAAATTATACAATGAGGACTTGCAGAAATGGGTTGAAAACGGTTACAAAGATGACACAGGTGCCACAATTAAGCAAAAATCGCTTTGGGAACAAGTAGTTCTTGTAAAGAAAGAACTACAAAAGACTCACGTGATACATACACTGAGTCATCAGCGTGATGGCGTTCATGTTGCAGGGAATTCATTGGCTGAGACAGCCACAGCGGAAGCAACTAATCCGGCTTCCGTAGCCACAAAAAAGCATTCAGAAAAATACATAGACGGGGAAACCATGCTGGCGGTAAAACGTCTTTAAAAAGCGACTGTGCAGCATTACCCGTGAACTATTCACTCAAGTATACATACATAATCGATGCAAACTCCGTTCCTTTTGCTTGAATCCCTGGAGTGGGGGATAGAGTGATTCCAAACACGAACAGGAGAGTCTTGCTAATAGCAGACGCACACATGGGTGAAGGTCTAGGGCACCGAAGGATCAAGGAATCTCTGACAGAATTACAATCAGAATACTGGTGGCTGGGAATGAGCGTGGATAATCACAAATTTGCAAAAAATTGTGAAAACTGCAACAGAGATCGCAGTGGCGAACCGGCCGAAGTAGTGCCAGAACACCTAGTAGAAAGCATAAGGCTATCAATACGCATGATTAAACAGGAAACATGCGTCCCTATGTATGTTATTTAAGACTAGATTCACTTAAAATGTAGACCCCAGCGCTCGGCTGACGCCAGAACTGTTATAAAAGATTTGCGAGTCTATATCGGCACATACGCAATTGGCATGCTACATTCTGACCATGGTCCTGCTTTTAGCTCTCGAGCTTATAAGGAGGCCATGACCAGCATGGGCATTGCATTGCGGTTTTCTTGTCCCTTCCATCCTGAGGGAAACGGGATTGTGGAAAGAAAAAACCGAGACATAAAGCAATCTATAACGGCGAGGGTATTAGGCACGGGTACTGGGTGGGTCCAACATTTAACAAGTGTCCAATGTAGTCTTAACAATCTGCCAAGAAATTCTCTAAAAGGTTTCAGTCCGTATGAACTATTGTTCGGTACTAGAATGCATATTCAGGACTTAGATAGTCAGACTTCAGTGGTAGAAGAAAAATGCTTTGATATCAAAGATTGTTTGGCTATTTTACAGGACTTAAATGAAACAAGAAAAGACCTGAGCAACGTAAAGCTAAAACAGCAGCAACAGCCACTGAAGAGAAACCACCTGTCCCAGCAAGGCCTGTCTGGATTCCAAAAATTGGGGATCTGGTCAGAGAGAAGATCGCGGTGAAGAAGGAATTTGGGCCTTCTTACAGAAAAGCATACCTATCTTAGCTGTCAACGGAACAAGATCAGTTGTACTACCGCCCCTTGCTGGTAAAAAGGAGAACCGAGTTGTATCCATCGACCTGGTAAAACCACAATCATGTGGCCGATAATAAGTAGTAGGCCCAGTGGACTCCCAAGAAATAGCAGAAGACCAAATCTTGCTACAATCCAAGAGGTTCAAACTGAGAGACTGATCACATTTGATAAACCTGCAGTGATTAAAAAAGGACTATGCAATATTGCCATGGAACTTGTGCCTCTTGAAACCCAAATTGCAACAGTTCATCAAGAAACACCTGTCTACAACGATGTAGCCACAGACTATGCTAATGAAACAAAGAATATTCAAAAAGCAAATAAAAATCCGGAAGAGATTCCAACAATTGATAGAACTGCATCTGGCTACTTCATCAATTTCGATGACTTTTCTGAGGATCCAAGCAAGCCTGAAGAACAGCCAACATCAACATCTTTTAAAGACAAAGCAAAAGAACTCTTTCATGAACTAAAAGAAACCTACCTGATTTCTCCATGGATTGCATTTTGGATTGTGTTAGGTGTACTTTTCCTCCTGCTTTGGCTCATCATGGTTCTTTGTTTGGGAAAATTCATTGAGGGAAAATATAGTACAATGGACACAGCAAGTCAGAACATCAACTTGGTCCTAAAGCCACACAAGCCATCTCACATCGAGAAAAGAGAACTATGATCCGTGAATGTCACAGCCAATCCAATAACCGGTGGGGTAGCTTGGGACAAAACAGATTACGATATTTATGGCCCGGTCGAGCTCTTGAAGTATCCACACCAGTTCAAAATGTCATTGAGTGACTTTGTAAAACCGAGCACATTCTCTGATGATTGGGACTTTGAAAGTATTAATGATATGATGTCAGATTTAGTAATGTCAGCAAAATTTACAGAACATGATTACTTGCAGGGTTCATCTACTTATGACGAATTGTACTGCTACAACCACTTTGCGCATCACTATTTGCATAAAACTGCTCAACCTAGAAATGTTTTAAATTATAATCAATGGGAACATTGTGCAACTCCACCAAAAGGTAGTTCAAAAACATTTTATGAGAAATTCCCATACTTCTCAGGGTTTAACACAAGTGAAGCAGAAGCCTTTTATTTCAAAATGTTAAATAAGACAGGAATGAAAACAATGCTGACAAACACTAAATTAATCTATTCAGAAGCTTTTTATGAAAAAATGACTACATTTGGTTTTGATTTTTGGAAAAACAATATTGAAACAAAAACCATCTGGGGTACCAAAGATTGGCAAGTCCAAGGTATAGAATCATTATTTCGAGCCTGCATGATCCCAGAACAAATTATGGGCAGAGTAAGGCAATGCAGCGCTTTGCACTGCTTTGCCTTACTCCAGATTTTTTAAGCCATTTAAAGCCACGCAAAGTGGCTTTGCGTGGCTTCATAGATCTGACTTAGAGGTTTGCTTCACGGATGTACCATGTTGCGTGGTGCAAGCATGACGCAAATCTCTCATAAATATTCCCCTTTGTCTTTAGGCTATGGACTGATGGATCAACTAGAGTTCTTTGACCATAATTGGGGCCCATTTCTGAAGATGTCACACTAAGACTAACACCGACTCCATTGGTCGCTGTGCCTTGAACTCAGATGTAGTTTACATTTTTTGTTTTTCCCTCTAATAACCTTAAACCATACACTTACATAGAGGTTACCCATTTTATTAATACTCGTCAGATGTTTATTCTCGTGAGACGTTACGCTTGTAAACTTCCATATTCATGTTTCATGCTTATAACAATGACTTGCTATCTCTTCATAACCACTCCCTCTTCTAATTTTCTCCTCCTTGTTTGTGTGTCCTAACCTTCATGCTCTTAGATACGTGGAGGGATATGGTTAAACGCATGTCATTAGTACCAGCAAGATAGATTAACAACGACCATAAAAATGTCACTTTTTTTTCATATGACCTTTATGAGAGTATCCCTACGTTGTTGCTGTTCTGTACACTTGATTATGATTGAGATTTTTTTTATATATATAATACAAATAAATATATGTTTAACAATAAAATAAATAACAGCAATTCGAGGGTAAAAAGATGGCATCTAGCACAGAGACAAATACAAAAAAAAGTAACTGCCATCACTTTTGTGGCTTATGCAGCCGATCTTGAAGAATCAACAAAAATTACTGTGGCATTAGAGGAGTACTTTCGTTTTACTCATTTTATAAAATCTTTCAAACATTTAAATAAGATCTTTTTGTTCGGATTTAGATTAAAAACCCTTACTATTTTTCAAAAGTTTATGTTGTGATTTAATAAAAGATCGTTGCACAGAAATAAATATAGGAACATGTGTAAAAATCAGTTTTGCAAGTTGTTTGAAAAAACATGTTCGATTTTATTTTGAACGCAAAATAATATTGTTCTTTTCTTCATAGCTACTGATAAATTCAGGTTTCTGGTATTTAAATGTTTTCATTTTACTGTGTTGAGGTAATTTATTACATTTTGATCAGAGATGGAATTATGGGCAGGTAGAGCTCGGCCAGGAACAATATGGTCGCTTCTGCTTAATTCACTGACGAATTCGCCAACTCGAGACAGATTTTTGGAAGAAAGTAGGTGCCTCTGACAGCCAGAAATATTGACATTGGATATCTGTGATGAAAGCGAGTGAGCAGAAAAATGTCCAACTACTTCAGAGGTGAGAACCACCTTCTCAAGGGAGCGTTTCTGGGCCTGAGCTATTGGGTCCTAGTGGAAGACAAAGCTGTGGCGACGAAGACGGGAAAAGTCCCATTCAGCCTGTGAGGGGAGGTTCAGAGACAACCACTGCATATACTGAATGCGCTAGAGTCTTCTGATAAGGTTCAGACAGTGCATTCAGTGGGCACATACAGTCCAGTACTGAGTAACTGCACTTCTTTAATTTGAAAGGCAAGTGCCTGCACTTCTCAGCATTTCTGCAGTAACGGGAGAGTACCAGCTCTTCTCAGGAGAAATCAGATGCTCTAAGGAGTGAGTGCCTGCACGGCTATATTTCCATTGAAAGGACTGGGCTTGGAAGATCAAAGTTAGGGCCCCATTTAAAGCATTTTGGCGTAGGGCAGCACAGCAAGGCAACAGATTACCCCTCATCATATCATCAAGAGAACAGTAGTCTATCAATTGCACAGGTAGATTTGTTGCAACAAATGTCGAACAGGGTTCAGCTCTGCTTATGGCCTAACTTTCCCATGTATAGGTGTACAATTCCATTCTTCAAAGCTAAGGTTCACACAATAGGCTTTGTAGAAGTTCGAACTTCTTTAAAATGAATAATACAAGATTTTTGAAATTACATGTTCTTAAAAAGAAATATAAATTAGTAGAAGAGATCAATCAGTTGATTTTTCATATAAGGTTGCACAACTTCCCCTTTAAAAAGACTAAATGCTAATCAATTGCAACAATAGGTTTTATTTAACCAAATAAAGTCTTCAAGAAATAAGTGAATCATTTTCTTAATGTTATCTTATTATAAAAAAAGCATCTTTTTGCAGAGGACAAACGTTACATATTTTTGTAATAGCTCCATTGTACATGATCTCATCTTTTCTAAGAATTACCATTTCATGTGTTAGTATTTCTAAGTGTACAAACTTTTAGCATTAACACTAAAGCTGTTTGAGGCCTAGTACCTATAGCTGTAGCAGCTGTGAACATTTTGTTTTCATAATTCTAAAAGCACATTCTTTTATTTAAGCTTGCACATTAATAGCGCACGTTTAATACAACCTATATTATTGCGTTTTATTTAAACACCCTTCCACAAGTGTGCCGATGCTCATCACTCCTGGTCTGCAGCAGCCACTGCGATCCAGTGCCGCTATTACTAACAATAACAACTTATATCATTCTTACTGCAACAGTTTTACAGTTTCCTACCACACTTTGCCGTTTACTGCTACTTGAATATACACACAGCTCAGCTTGGACTCTTCAGTCTTTGCATGAACACGCTCGGTGCTTCGACCCTTGATGACCACTGCCCCAGCTGCACCAAATCACTACCACCAGCATTGCAGGGTAGTACTGATCTTTCCAGCACCGTAAAATAAAGTGGTGAGTATAAATGCAGCAGGTCAGACCAGTCCAGCCAACAGCACTGGGCTCTCTCCTTCAGACCTGATTCGAGTCACTTTTGTTTCATACACTCATTGTCAGAGCAGGGAGGACTGTGGCCACTTTAACTGTGCATGTACACTAGTGAGGAAGTGCTTCCAGGATGTAACTTGTCTCCAGCCTTCCAAGGAATCCTACTGCCTGGTTGGCTTAATCTTCTGGGTAGGCAGAGACTCAGTAGTCGGGTCCCAGAGGTGTAGTGGGGCATCAGGCAAGAATATGGAAGCAAGGGGGCAACAGCACATTTTGCCCCTCCACCCCATTGCTTCTGTGCTCAAATGTCACTCTAATAACTCAGACATGAAAAGATTACCAAAAATATTAATAAGTAGGTTGAGAAAATTCATCCCATTTTTAGACCCTGAGTTTCAAGTTAGATTTATTGGACCTGCCTTTTTCAAACCCTTGAAAGGTTTGACTTTGGTTCAAACTTCATAACCAAAGTAAGATGCTTCTATAATAATCCCTCAGCCCTGGTAACACATGGAGGGTTCCTATCATGGCCTTTTCTAATTTGTATTAGCACAAGACAGGGCTGTCCACTCTCACTTGAAATATTCTTACTAGCCCTAGGACCACTGGCAACAGACATATGAAAGACACCTAGTTTTAAAGGGAACCACACGTGAGCCAAAGGCCCTTCTATAAGCACATTAGATTATGTTAACATTTACAGAGCCACAAACCTCACTTTCTGTATCCTCCCTTTTCAACCACCTTCTAACTTACACTGCTACATGACATTTCTGACATAACAGATGTATGTTATGTTATGTTAAGGGGTGCTGTCACCGTGGGTTTCCTGGCGCTGGTCTGATACTGAAAAGGCGAAAGGAATTAACCAGATTGTGGGAAAAGCCAGGTTTTTAAAGATTTACGGAATTGGATGAGCGAGTTAGAGAATTTCAGTGAGGGAGGAAGAGAATTCCAGAATTTGGGGGCAAATCTCCGGCCACCGATTCTGCAGAGTTTAGAAGGGGGAACAATCAGAAGACGGAGGTGAGAAGATCTTAGGTTACGTGAGGGGCAGTAAGGGCTGATAAGGGATTTCAAGAAGGCAGGACAGGGGCCGGTTATAGATTTAAAAGTGAGGCAGCCAATCTTAAAGGCTGCCCTCGATGAGACAGAAAGCCAGTGTAGTTTGGTGAGAAGAGGTTTGGCGGATTGCCATATTGGAGTCCCGAAGGCCAGTCTCGCCGCTTGGTTCTGGACGATCTGAAGTCTAGAAAGAAGGACCTTAGGCAGAGCATGATACAGAGAATTCGAGAAGTCCAAGCGGGAAAGGACAAGAGCCATAATGACTTGAAGCAGGGGTTCGGGAGTCAAGAGGTAGGCCACCTTTCTAATCCTGCGCAGCTGATACATGCAGGAAGAGACCACCATCCCAATTTGGGGTTTAAGGGATAGCTCGGAGTCAATAATGACCCCGAGGCTCTTTACTGAGGCCCCGGGGGTGGGGGAGGGGCCGAGGTCTACCGGCCGAAAATGCGGGCCCCAATGGGTGGAGCTCTTGCCGGGGAGAAGGAGCTCCGTCTTCCCGGGATTTAATTTAAGTTGGTTCTGGCTCATCCACTGAAGAATGTGGACCATAACCGCCTGAAAATTAGAGATAGCAGAAAGAGAATCAAGAGGAAAGATGAGTTGCAGGTCGTCAGCGTAGTTAAAGACGGTGACGTCCCACTGCCTCAGAGAGAAAAGAAGAGGTTGAAGATACAGGTTGAAAAGAAGAGGAGATAAGGAGGAGCCCTGAGGGACCCCGCAGAGTGAACGCTCCCTAGGTGCCCTAAAAGTACCCAGGCTGACGGTCTGAGACCTCCCAGTCAGGAAGGATTTGACCCAGGCCAGCGCCAGGCCCTGGATGCCGGCCTGCTCGACACGATGGAGAAGGATGTTATGGTCCACCGTGTCGAAGGCGGCCGACAGGTCTAAAAGAACCAGGGCCTGAGCGGTGCCCCTGTCCACGCCGGCTCTAAGAGCATCCAACACGGCCAAGATTACTACCTCCATGGAGTGGCCGGGTCTGAAGCCAGCCTGGTTGGCTTCGAGGAAGTTGGAGCTCTCGATGAACTGGGAGAGACAGGCGGTGACGTGGGCTTCCAGAATTTTGGCGAAGTAGGGCAGAAGGGAGATAGGCCGGTAATTCGCCAAGACTGCGGGGTCGGCTCCAGGCTTCTTCAATAAAGGCACCAGAACGGCTGCCTTGAAAGAACTAGGCACCGAAGAGAGAGAGGAGTTCAACAGGGAAAGAATATTGTCCGGAAGAGAGAGACATATGTCCCGTAGTATGGAGGGTGGACAACAATCGTCCGGAGAACCGGATTTAACCCGAGCGGCCAGTGTGGCCAGAGATTTTGAATCTAGAGGGGGGAAATATGTGAGGGAAAGGGCATTAGGAGGGGGACAGACAGAGTCAGTACCAGGGTAGGTGGCCGGAATAGTGTCCTTGATCATAACAATTTTCTCTAAAAAAACGTACTGAGAGCATTGCATGACTCCTGTGTAGGAGCCTGGGTCGGGAGCGTCCTGGAGTCGGAGGTAAATTCATCAAGGACTTTGAAAATCTCCTTTGATTTACAGGGGGCAGATAAAATTTTATTGGAGGCATAGGCTGTTTTGGCTATGGCGATGGCTTTTTTATATTTATTGCGAGCGGCCACATAGGTGTCTCTGCTCGTGGAGCAGTAGGTTCTTCTCCACTTGCGCCCCAATTGGCGTAGCTCCAGATGTTGGGTTTTTAGTTGGATCCTCCTCATGGTGCAAATTGGAATATCATGATGTATGAACTCAGGCTCTATTCAAATCAGAAATATCAACTGCTTGAAATTCTGACATCCAACTTTGCCCCACCTTCTCCCCAAGTTTTAGAAGTTACCAGCAAACTAAATTTAGTGTGTGTTTGTTTGAATGACAATGCATTTATAATATGGTGCTGATAACCATATATTTTTCATAATGACTGTTAAGTATGCTGGACTCGTGACACAATTCAAGACTACATGATTGTTCATCTGTCTTAAAATATATTTTATATTATGCAAAAATACACACACAAAAAATCCTAAACAAAGGAGATAGAATTACAAGTAATGCACTTGGCTACCAAGATTATTCAGAATCACACACAGATACCGGCACTGAACACATACCTACATTGCCATCTTGGTTCACATAGGGTACATCTCAATTAGCAATACACGGGATCCTTGGAAATAGGCCACCAAATGTTATAATCCTCGTTGTGCATACACAGTATCTGAATACATCATGGCTGAAAACCTTATTGAAACATCTTTAAAATTCCTTACATGGAACGTTAATGGACTCGGGGACAAACTGAAAAGGAGAACTGTGCTACAATATTTTAATAGAGAGTCCCCGGATATAATCTTACTATAGGAGACACACCTGATGGGCAATAATTGCAAAGTACTGAATAGATGGGGTTATAAGTTAGCGATGCATGCCGGTTTCACGTCCAGTTCTAGAGGTACTGGCATTCTAATTCGTAAGAACCTGGCATCGTGTGTACATCAAACATGGGCTGAAGTGAAGTGGAAATGTACAGTTCTGGAGGCCAGTTGGGAGGGACGAGAGGTAAATGTTGTGTCGATCTATGCCCGCCTCAGCTCGACAGGTCAGTCCTAGCAGACCTGGGGAGGATAATTCTTGACTTTCCAATCAGGACACTCATCCATAGAGGGGAGCTCAACATGACGCTAGATGACACAATGGATCGCCTGCCGTCCCAACACCCGAATAAAAACACATCACTCCTATCAGAATTCCTCAACACCATGGGTATGATGGACATTTGGTGACATTTTAATCCATGCATGAATAGCTTCACATACTTCTCGAATGCCCACAATATCCTCTCTCAAATAGATTATCTTTTAACCCACTCAGCAGACATAGACCAGTTTAGAGAACGGCGTTGTCTCCTGAGAGGCATATCACATCACTCTACAGTCTGGGCCATGTTCACTTTTAATCAATGTCGACACAGAACCACTATAATATTGAATCCTTGGCTCCTTTAAGTCCCAGACATAAAAGAAAACCTCATACAACAATCAGATAACTATTTCAACGAAAACGAGGGCTCTGTAGAATCTGTTCAAATATTATGGGAGACCTTCAAACAGTAGTAAGAGGTCTGGCACTGGCGCTTACAGTGGGACATGTCAGGAACCAGAGAGACAAAATAGATCAGCTTGAGGTGGGGCTCCATGACGGCGAAACAGAGTACACACTAAACCCAAACGCGGCCAATAAACACAACTTACATATTAAACAACTTGAATATAAGGCCTTGTTTCAAGAAATGGCTGGGGTCAAACATACAGCCACCCACCATAAAATATATGAGCTGGTGGACAGGGCGGGCAGATTGCTAGCCTGGCTTGAGAAAAAGGAACGGGCCGAGCGGTGGGTCCCCCGAATCTGCATCAATGATTCCCATAATCTCACAGATCTGCAAGAGATTGCAGAGGCATTTTCCAATAATTTTGAGCAGATCTATACCTCACAAGTAACCACTACAGCAGAGGACTCTCCCCAACTACTGGCAGACATACCTTCGCCTACCCTGTCCCCAGGTGACAGAGAGTCGCTGGAGGGAGACATCACCAATGAGGAAACCTGCTCAGCAATTAGTAACATACAATCTGGGAAAGCAATGGGACCTAACGGTGTCCCTATCGAGTTCCTTAAATTGGTAGTATCTCGAGTCACGCCATGTCTCCAAGAAATGTATCTCAAGAGCAAAGGGGAGGGGTTCCTACCAGAGGACATCAGATTGGCCTCAATTGTGGTTATATACAAAAAGGGAAAACCTGCCAATAATTGCAGGTCCTACCGGGCGATCTCCTTAATAAATGTAGAGGCCAAAACCCTAGCAAAACTACTGGCCTCCTGACTCGCCCCTATCATCACCTCGTTAGTGCACACCGATCAATCCGGTTTCATGCTTGGCCGCAACAAGGCCTTAAATATCTGCCGACTTTAGAATGTATTGGGAGGGAAACGTTTAGTCGCAGAGGACGCCATAATACTTTCCCTGGATGCCAAAATGACATTTGACACAATTGAGCGGCCATACCTCTTTGAGGTGTTGTTGCGACTGGGTTGCGCCCGAAATTTATTGGCTGGGTTAGGCTACTATACACGGACCTAAGGGGCCAAATCAAGGTAAATAATCGTACATCACAAGTATTTCCACTGAGGAGGGGAACCAGACAGGGGTGTCCCCTGTCACTATTGATTTTTTCGCTGATGCTAGAAACATTAGCGACATGGATTAGGGATGAGAGATTGCTTAGGGGACTGAAATGGGCAGAGGGACAGGAAGACAGGATTTCCCCCTATGCTGATGATATCTTGATCTATCTTGCATCACCGGCTAAGTCCATACATAAAATTGTCAACATTTGGATATGCTGTCAACTGGTCCAAATCAGTGGTTTATACACTTCCCGGTCTGATCCTAAAACTCCAACATGGATGTGAGGTTATGATGGTGAAGGAAGGCTTCTATTACCTTGGTATCTTCATAACCCCAGACCCAACTCTCTTTTATGCTAACAATCTTGAGACCCCCCTCAATAAACTGCGAAATGACGTGAAGCATTGGAGGACTCTACCCCTGTCTCTGCTGGGCTGTGCGGCATTTTTCAAAATGTTGGCTCTTCCCTGCTTTTTATATATCCTTCAGAATTGCCTCTTTAAAGTCCCTGAGTCCTACTTCTAACACATAGATAGTGAAATCAGGACATTGGTAGGGGATGGGAAAAAAACCTGTATAGCCATGCACAAATTAACCAGACGCTGGTACGACGGGGGAATCGCACTCCCTGATACCCCCCTTTACTACTGGGAATCACAACTAGTGGTTTTCAATCACTGGATATACCAGCCCCAGACAGAACCCGCTTATCAATTAGACAGATACCAGATGGGCAGGGAGGGGTACAACGTGGTTCTATATTCACACACAAAGAAAAGTCTGTCATGCCCTGAATGCTGCACTTCCTGTACCAGGGGAGATACCAGAGTCATCCCCGTTGGAAAATAGAGTGCTATCAGAACCCCTTGGGAAAAAGTAATATCATTGATATATAGGAAACTGATCAACAATATACTTTACTCACTCCAACTTCTTCGAGAAAAGTGGCAGGCTGATTTGGGATCACTTGAAGATGACGAATGACACACTGCAATAATGTCCCCAAGTGAAGGGGCTATCCAACTAAAGTTCCTTCTTATTCAACTCAAGATCTTACACAAAATTTATCTAACAGGGACCGCCCAAAATTGGGCATAGAGATGATCTGCTTTGTCTCTGACTTTGTGCGGAAGAAGACACATTTTTATCGTATACTGTGAGAGTGCCTGGGTAGAGCGCCACTCTGGGTGAAAGTCACAAGACACTTGCACATGGCTATCGGCAAAGATATTCAATTAACACCAAAATTGAGACTCCTTAAGATATGGGATGCAACAACAGAGCAATAGTGGGCCACCCTGAGGTACACACTAGTTAAACGTTGCATAGGATTGCACTGGGGAAATGCAAAAGGGCCTATGTCGACACAATGGGCTGGAGAAATGGACACATGTATGATCGCAGAGAAATTAGCGTTTAAAAAAAGAGGATGTCCCAAAAAATGGGATAAAAAGTGGGGGAAATTGGATATCTACCAAGGAGAGCTCTGTGTCTCCCCAACTGCTGTAAGGGCGCTGAAAGAAAGACAAAGAACTGGACATATATGATTGTGCCTGCTTTGCAGGGAGATTCCAGAAGGGAATAGACCTGGTAATTTAGGTAAAAATGTGTTATCCGTATTGACATCAATATGACCTGTATTGTTTTTATTATGAATCAATAAATAGAATGTTTAATAAAAAAGTAATGCACGTAGACAAGATTTTTTATTACACCTGTCAGTCATAAAGTATGAAGATTTCAAAAAGACTTTTGTCAGGAAATAGTTTTTCAGCAGCCCAAAGTCTTATTCCAGACAAAGCCTTTTTCAGGACGTAATTACTACTGCAGTAAATACATTAGATCTTCATTTGCGAAAGATTTGCACAGGAGCCCACATAAGACCATGCAAATGGTACCCTCAGTTTACTTCCTAAACGAAAGGACTACGAACACGGTGCTAAATTGTATTGTGTTGCTTCAACGCCTGAGAAAACTTTAGTAAATGGGCCGTAGTACCATCAAATATACACATCTGATTTGGGTTTATTGCATTTAGATTAGGCAAGAAATGAATCAACAGAATAATAAATCAAACACCGCTTTTCAAAGGTAATAATAAGCATTGAAGGGAACAGCCTGCTTTATGGTAGTATCTCCTATTGTGAGTTTTTGAGGGCGAAGAGGAATTGTAGTATAATAGAAGCCTTTGAGGATGAAAGCAGGCTGATGACCAGCAGGTTTAGGGAGCGAAGGTCCAACAATGAAGTAATTCAACAGGCCAAGAATGACTCGGTCCCCAGATCAAACCTGCTGTACCCCACAGTTAAACCATCTCATGAACCAAACAACTCAATCAGGTTCATCACCACTTTTTCAAACCAGGCACACATTGTAAGAAGGATTCTCAAAAACAACATTGCCCTTTTCTCAAGAATGAAGACGTATTAAACAGGTATTTGTGTTCAGCCCCAAAAATCACCTTTAAACGTTGTTGCTCAATGAGAGATAGTTTGAGCAAGAATTCCGTTACCAGCAGGGAATCCAAAAGTTCGAATTCCCCCAGGTTTTTTTTGTAGAAACAGAAGAGCTTGTTGCAACAGTTCTAATGCTTCCAGTGTGACCATCCCTAACACTTCAAGAGAGTTTGTGATTAGAAAGTATGCAATGTACAATACTGAATATTGTGTATACTGCCTTCTGTGCCCCTGTGACCTGGTTTATATGGGCAGTACTATACACAAAGATAAGAACCGTGTACTTGTACAACTCAGGGTGATACGTCATGCCAACCAATAATACCCAGCAGCCAGGCATTTTGCTGAGAAACAATTTGCAATGAGAATTTTTCGTACTTTATTGTCTTGGACACATTTTTGTCTAACATTAGAGGGAGTGTCAGGGAAAATGCACTTCGCAAATTGGAATCATGTTTTAAACTGGATTTCGATACCCCCATACCGTTTAGGCTTAACTGCGATGAGGAGTTGTCAGTACACCTCTGAACCGCACCTTAGTGATTGTTATGCTTCTTGTTTTCGGGAGTGTCAGCTTTTTTAACCCTTTTTAATTCACTTTTGTTGTATTTCGTTTTTTCACTTGTGTCACTACACTTGTGTTAAGCACTGTCAACATTCACAAGGACTCCGTATTAAAAGATTTGCCTTGCCTTGCATCATAGGCTCCCCACATGGGTGTGATTTTGTGACTTTCTAACCTTTTCCGTGATATTCTGTAGCCATGTTTGCCCACACGGGTGCTCATTAGCCAATCTCTTTGGGAACACTTGTTCCACCATAACACATGTTTGGGAATGTGTGTACTAGGTGTGCCAATTACTGGCATTTTTACACTCTCTATCTTTGGCGAAGAGAGTGCCTAGTCTGCCCAACACTTTTTAACACCACCAGTAGTGACTTCAACACATTTCCATCACATGTACTGGCCTGCATATGGATTTTACAGTGCATGTTTACCTATGGGAGTTGCGTGCAAGGCGATACTTTATTATGTTTGTGCATAAATGTTTGGGGTAGGGTGCTACAGGGTCCCATAATTTATAAATATGTTGCGCACACTTTCCCCCATAAAATTTCACTCACCTCAGCTCCTTCAAAGTTTTGGGGTGATCAGTCAACCGGGTGTCAAGAAAAAAGGAGCTTCCCAAAATGTAAAATTCCAACGCAGTTTCCATAGACTTCTTTAGGAAGAAAGCAGCTGAGCAGAATTATAACAAATTCAGCAGGAAGCTAGATCTTAGTCCGCAGTTTATGGTTTTTGTGATTTGGTGTAAATCCATTCAATAGTTTTTGAGAACTTAAGGATACAAAATTATTGTATAGCTGGATGGTTGGGTGCGTAAGAGTCTCGAGAGACTCTCGCAGGAGCGGCAATTTAAAAATAGAGCATTCTGATTGGTCCAGGGAGCTTTTTTCCCTATGGCTGTCTCACTCCTGTGGGAGTCGGAATCCCGCAGGAGTGAACTCTGACTGGCTGCCAGGAACATGAGAAAAATGTTGCTGGCAGCCATCACCCATTACAGAACTCGGGTAAATAGTCCCCTGGCCTGAAATTAAAAAAAAGATATAGTATAAGGGGCAAGGTAGGGATACCCTGACCCCCGGGGGAAAAAGAAAATAAATCGCCAACAAATGTCATGATCCCGCAAGACTCTTGTGGGATCGATAAAATCAAAAAACAAAATGGGAGCCTGGCAGTCTTTATTATGTTAAAGCTCCAGGGAGCTCACCCATGGCACTTTATTCATGAAGAGGATCCTCCAGAGGCCCCAAGGAGCCCACACCCACGGCTGAAATCTGTTTATATGAGGAGGAGGGCTGCATCGCCCCCCTACCTGAGCCCCCAGATGTACCGAGTAGCCTGCCCCTGAGACCAAAATTAGATTATGTGAGAGGTGTCATGCATCTCCCATCTCCAAGTCTTGAGAGTCCCCAGGGAGCCTACCTCTGTGGCTGATGATACTTTATATGAGGAAGGGGGCCCAGGGAACCCATCCCATATGGCCAATATAGTGTATATGGGAAGTTGGGCATGTGACCCCCCTCCCCAAGACTCATAAGGTCCCGGGGAACACTCTCTCAGGGCCACAATTTAAGAAAAAGGGCCATTAAAAACCCCTAGAGCAGATTACTTTAAGGGTGGGGGCCACACTTCCCCTTCCCTGAGCTATTAATGGCCCGGGATTCCATCCTCTTGAGCTGGCTCAGTAGCTATGTCCATTGGGAGTCCCCTGGGACATAGGAGTTTCCCTGCCTGGTGAGGGCAGGGAAACCTGTGTTTGCTCTTGCTTGGTGGCATAATTTTAGAATTTCCCACCAAGTGGCTGCAAACAACAAGTCCCCCCCTCAGGCGATACTTTGAAAATGCTCCCTCCCACTGGCAGCAGACTTTTGATCTGTTTCCCTGCACGCACTTAATGGAAACAGATCAAAATATTGCCGCAGTCCGGAGGGAGTAGAATTAGGAGCTTTTCCCTGCAGGCTTGTGTAATGCTGGCTGCTGCAAGAGTATGGTGGGTGCCCATCTTTAAGTTTGAGGGTCACGGGGGATGGTGTCACTGGAGTTGAAAGGCAGAGGGGCAGCATGTCACCCTCTCCCTAAATACCATGCCAGGCCCAGGGGGGTGGAGTCCCAGAGCCTGTATCGACCTGGAGAAGGGGGCCACATGCACCTTCCCCCTGAAAATTACGCTGGGCTACAAGGAATGGGGTCCACGAGCCGATAACGACTCAGGGAAAGTGGCACACGACCTCCCTCTCCTTTAAAAATACAGAGTCTTGGGGGATTGCATCTGCAGGATGTAAAGAGGCTCGGGGAGCGGGCTCTGTGGCCCCCTCCCATTTATTACTTATACATGCAACCCTGGGGAATGGGGTTTCAGGGCCTAACAAGCTTGGTGAGGGAGGCTGCATGCCCCCCTCCCCTTTCATTTAAATAATTGCAGCAGGGGATCAGGTCCCTAGGGCCCATAATGGGTCAGGGAGAGGGCCATGTGAAACAGTTAAAAAGAAACAGCATTGGAGGATGGGGTCCACAGGGCCTTACAAGGCTCGAGAGGAGGGGCGTGTAGCACCCTCCGCCTCTAACATATATGTTCGTCCCTAGGGGATGGAGTCTAGGGCCTAAAGAGGTTTGGGGAGGCTGGTGTATGGCCCCTCTCCCCTCTATTTAAATAAGTGGGCCAAGGGGATGGGTTCCCGTAGGCCTATAACAGCTTGTGGATGGGGCTACAGGGCCCCCCCTTTATTATTTAGAAATGGCCCAGGAGGATGTGGTTCCCAAGGCCTAATCAAGGCTTTGGGAGGGGGACTGCACGGTCCCTTCTCTTTTAAGTTATATGTACGGCCCTGGAGAATGGAGTCCCCAGAACTTAAAGAGGCTCGAAGAGGGGGGCCGCAGAGCCACCCCCGCGTTTACTTAAAAAACAAACAGCCCTGCGGGATGAGGTCCCCAGGGTCTTACACAGCTATGGTAGGTGCGCCACATGGCCCCCTCCCCTTTTAACTTATTTGTAGTACCCCGGAGGATAGCCTCCCCAATGCCTAAAGAGGCTTGGGGAGGTGGGCCACGTATCCCCCCTCCCCTTTAATAAAAAAGAAAAGGCCCTGGGGCATGGGGTCCCAGGGGGCCAGGCATTATGACCAATCCTTGGCCACACACTGTTAAAGTGTGTGTGATTGGCTACCTTTGGGGGGGGGGGGTTCTCACAAGACCTGGTTAAAGGCTTCTGGCCAACCTCCCCCCACTCACAGCCAAAGCTGTTGTGCAGCGTGGGGGTTGGCTACATGCAGGGGTGTGTCCAACCACTCACCATGTATGACCGAAGACCCTGCTTAATGTGGGGTTGGGAGCTTTGATGAGGCTGGCCACAAGTTATGGCCGAAGTAAAACTCTCATGAGAATCTAAAAGTATCTATTAAGAACAGTGTACACTCTATGCAACACTTGACAAAAAAAGATGCGATTACCTTAAAATAAGCAACCCCTAAAGGTGCTAAAGATTATACTGCAGGCAGCCTTCATATTGTGGTGAAAACGTTAGAGAGCCCATCTTCTGAAGAAAAACAAGCATATATATACATAGCTTAGTACTTGGTGGACACAGTCTTCTATGTGAAGTAGAAATTGTCATGCTGAGACAATTCTGCCTAATTACTCAAGGTTGCTTGCATTACTTAGAAAGTACTACATAGAATCTTTGCCCTGCAGGAACCTTTTTCCGCTGTACCAAAAGAATGTCTGTGGAACATAATACAAATCATCAACTGTCACCACACACAGAGTAATTCTCCAATACAAAGATCTATAACATGTTCAATAACTGAGGGGCGTGGCTTAAGCGCCGACCGGGATGGCTGCGTGAGCGAGTTGCTCCGCGCCAAGTCCCGTACTTTCTCCTGCAAACCCGAGCCCCAGGTCACCTGACGGCGGACATTGAGGTCCTGGAGGGTCACTGACATAGTGGGCTGCGTCCGGACCCCGACTGGCCCCTGGTCGCTGAGTGTGGGCTGACCTGGAGACTGGCCCGGTCTGGCCGGACCAAGACGGCAAGATGGCGGCGCCGAATAAATGAAAGCGCCGAGGGCTGCGCTGTGAGGAGGCGCGAGACTGAAGGAAGGCACCTAGAGGGCTGCTCCGAGGCGGTGAGCCGGGAGGCGGACTGCAGGTGCGGGCCAGAGCAGCAGCGGAGACCGAAGCGGCGAGCGGAGGTGGGTGGCGCCCCTCCCCCACCTGACTTCCCGGCCGGCTGGAGAGCTGGGCCCGGCTTGCGCTGGGCGGGCAGGGCGCGGCTGGAACGAAGGGCCGCCGGGCCGTTGAGACAGCCGCAGCGGAGGCAGCAGAGACGCGGTGGGAGGCAAGGAGTACCGGAGTGCTGCAGTGGGAGCTGCCCGTAGCGCCTGGGCATCCCGAGGGGCGGATTGGCCGAGTGGCGGCTGGCGGACTGATCGCCGATGCAGGGCCCGCCCGGGGGCCGGCAGGGGTGCGCTGGGCCTGCGCACTGATATTTCGGCCCCAACGAGTGCTGAAGCAGCGGTGACCTGAATTCTGCGGCCCAGTTCGGGACATTGTGCACTGCTCCGAGTGAGTCTATGCTAGGCGCCTGGGGGTGAGAGCGCTACCCGGCGGGGAATAGCAGGATCTGCAGTGGGGCCTGGGGCGAGCTCCCACTATCAGCCCAGTGTTTGCCAGGGGAGTGCTCTCTTGCGCCAACGGCTGCCTGTCCCTACTTGAAGAATCTGGGTGGCACCGCCCGCCGCTCGCGGGCAGGGGGCTGAAGAACGCAGGCTCGGCAGGGACGGCGGGTTGGGACGGAGCCCATTCTGGTGCGGCTGGCTGGACCTGCCCGGGGACACGAGCTTCCGGCTGCCCGCCATCGCGGGAGGGCAAGTGCTCCCTGGACCTGGGGCGCACTGTGATTGTTGAGGGGCCTGCACCTCTGGACTGGAGGCTACCGGCTGGGAGTGGTGGAGGGGAAGCTGGCCCCGCGTGGTCGTGTTTGGCCTGGACATTGGAGAGTAACGCTCCTTCGGATATACCATTGGACGTCACAGGGCGAGCCTAGGACCGAACCGTCCGGAGGGACCGCCACCATAGGCTGTCTTCAGTGGGAACTGCTTGCTCAAGATGGCCGCGCAGGGAAATGGCGTCGTGGCGCCGCTTGAGCGAGGAAGCAAGGGATCTGAGGACGTGGAGGGCGATATCACAGCAGGGCCGTCACCACAGGAACAACGTCTGAATCTCCGCCTTGATGCCATCTTGGCCGCGATTACTGCCACAAAGGATGAACTACACCAGGACATAGCACAGGTGGCGACGGGGCTTGGCCTACTGAGAGCGGACCACGCCAAGCTCTCGGACAGAGTGAAAATCAACGAACAACTGCTCCAGGAGCTGAAACCGGCAGTGGTTACCGCGGAACATAAACTTGAGGACGTTCTTCATAGATTGGCGATCCTGGAGCGACGAGCGGAGGACGCGGAAGGACGTAATCGACGGAACAACGTGCGGGTGGTGGGGCTTCCGGAGAAGATTGAGAAAGGTGACGCAGTGTCCTACATGGAGGACTGGTTTCGAACAGTGGTGGCACCGGAAGGCCTGTCCCCCTTCTTCTCGCTGGAACGGGCGCACCGGGTGCCCGCCAAGCCACCCCTGGAGGGCAGACCACCCCGACCGATGGTGGTCAAACTGCTGCACTACAAAGATCGGGATCTGCTGATCCAGCGGGCGAGATCCATGGGGCCCTTCCAGGTGGATAACAGTAAGGTGACGATTTTTCCGGATTACACGCAGGAAGTGCAGAGGGGCAGAGCTTCCTTCCTGTCGGTGAAGAAGGAGCTAAGAGAAGAAGGAATCCAATACTCCTTGCTTTTTCCGGCCAAGCTACGGGTCATAGTTGATGACAGGACTCTTTTTTTCCAAACGCCCGATGAAGCATGGTCCTGGCTGGAACTGTATCGTGCAGGGACTGATCGTGCGCACAGGCCGACCAGGGATCGACAGCAGCCGGTCAGGGTCAGGAAGTCCCAGCGTATCCGCTCCAGGAATAGGCGCCAGCGAGCTGAACGGGAGGCACAAATGCTGGCCGATAGACAGAGTGCGTTGGAGGCCACGGCTAGCATTACGGGGTCACAGCAAGAGGACGCTTCCAGAGGCTCGGCATCGGAAGGGGAAGGAGTGAAATCCGGTGACGAGGACTCAGAAGTGGGTGGAGGGCTGGGACCGGAGGTCACCCCACAGACATCGGATGGTATCTTTAATGAATGATGCTAATGGCTGCTGAACATTTCTGGGTGGCCTGAAGGGGCGATTGATCCTGACCTTTATTTGCCTACCAGGTATGGGGCTGCACTAGCAGTGTGGGGCTATGGGCGCGGGGTGGTTGCTCTGTCGTCCTGGTTAGGGGCTCCATAGCCCTCATTAGACCCTTAAGGTCTTCTGTGGTGCCGACCACAGGTTAGTGTGATGTGTTGGGTGTTTATGGTTTGGAACGGGGCTGAAGCTGGGTTACTAGGCCCTGTCCTGGGGAGGGGGTTGGGGGGAGTTGGGGTACATGTTTTGAAGGGGATGCACCACTGTTGCAATGCGGGTCACACATATTGGCATGCGCCACTGTTGGGATTGATGCTCTATGGGGACGTTACCTAACCTGAAATGTATCACATGGAATGTCCGGGGTATTCGAACTATGGTGAAGCGCCACAAGGTACACGCCTACCGGGTGAGGCGGGGTGTTCAAATAGCGATGCTTCAGGAGACGCATTTGACGCAGCAGGAATGTGGAGCCATGCAGAAGAGGTGGAGGGGTCAGGCGTTTGGCACGACTTATTCGGCATTCGCCAGAGGGGTATTGATCTGGATTAGGGCGGGCACGCCTTTCCAAGTCACGAGTCAGAAGATAGATCCAGAGGGTCGCTATGCGGTAGTGGAGGGGCGGCTACATGGAAGGGAGGTGGTGCTGTGTAACATCTATGCCCCCAACGCTGATCAGGCTCGTTTCTTCGAGGGTTTATCGCGATCACTGGCGTATTATTTGGCAGGCCCCGTACTGTTGGCAGGGGATTTTAACTCCATTACTGATGTGCTGATGGACAGATCGCACCCGCCCTTAGTTGACTCCCCAGTGCGCCGTCTAGCGACCCATAGGCGGGACTGGCAGGATAAGTGGGGTCTGGTGGATGTGTGGAGGGCGCAACACCCTGAAACTCGAGATTACTCCTACTTCTCTACGCTGCATGACCTGCATGTTAGACTGGATTCAGTGCTGTGTAGCGATTCATTGGCGAGGGTGGTGACTGGCTCTGAGTATTTGTCCAGGACCATCTCGGACCATAACCCCCTGTTGCTCTCTATGCAATGGCAGCTGGCGAGATCGGCAGTCCCTACGTGGCGACTGCGTCCGGAGACGCTGAAGGACCCGGCGTTTTGCGACACGGTCCGCCAGGGCATAGACGGTTATTTTGAGGAAAATGCTGGATCGACAGCGGCTAGAGCGATTGAATGGGACGCAATGAAAGTGGTGGTGAGAGGGGTGTGTATGGGGCGGTTTCTGACCGTGAGAGGGGCAGTGCTGAATGACCTTGCAAAAGCGGAGGAAGTGTTGAGAGGGGTGGAACAGCAGAGGCCCGAGAGGCCGGAGATTCAGGACCGATTGTTGCAAGCCAAGGAGACTGTGGCGACTGAGACAGAGAGATTGCGGTGCTATGATTACAAGTTGTATGCTGTGAAAGTGCATGAGGAGCGGGATAAGGTGGGCATGCTCCTGGCGAAGCTGGCTGATCCGAACCCTAGGGGGTGCCCGGTCCTGAGTGTGCGACAGGAGGACGGGGAGGTGGTCTACTCGCAGTCAGCGGTCCTGGGCCGCTTCCAATCTTACTATACAGGACTGTATGCTAGCCACCTCGAGGCGACGGCCACGGAAATAGGGGATTACCTGGAACAGATTCCTTTACCGTTACTGGATGGGGAGGAAGCCCGGGATCTAGGGGGGCCCATCACCCTGGCGGAAATCAGAGGGGCAATTGCTCATATGGCACGGAACAAAACCCCTGGGGTAGATGGACTGCCGGTCGAGTTCTACGCTAAATTTATGGAGGTATTAGCACCCAGGCTGCAGATTGTATTTGAGGAAGCGAGACAATTGGGGCGGTTGCCCGACTCGATGAGGGAGGCGCTGGTGGTGCCGCTGCTGAAGCCGGGCAGGGATGCATTGGATGTCTCTTCTTATCGTCCATTGTCTATGCTAACCGTAGATTACAAGATCTTGAGTCGTATCCTAGCTACCAGGCTCCTACCGCTGATGACCTCCCTGGTGCATGGGGACCAGGCAGGGTTTATCCCGTCTAGGAGCACTTCGATGAATGTTCGTCGGCTGATCGGGGTTATAGATAGTGCAGCTGAGGCGGAACAGGGCCCAGTGGTGTTGACGGTTGATATAGAGAAGGCGTTTGACAGCTTGGAGTGGGATTTTCTGGATGGCGTGCTGTTGAAGTTCGGAGTTGGGGAGGGGTTCCGGCGTTGGACGAGAGTACTTTACTCCTCGGCTAAGGCGCGGGTACGGCTGGGGACCTTGGTTTCTCGGGTTTATCCGGTTGGCAGGGGCACGAGGCAGGGTTGCTCGCTTTTCCCGCTGCTCTTTGCCCTGGCTATGGAACCGCTAGCGGCGCAGGCTAGATCAGGCGTTCTTTACGAGGGAATAGCACAGGGTCCTGACTCGCACTATATCTCGTTATATGCCGACGACCTGTTATTGTACTTAGCGGACTCTGGGAGGGCGTTGGAAGGCGCAGTGGACATGTTGGGCAGGTTCGGGAGGCTCTCAGGCCTCAGGGTGAACTGGACTAAGACCTGTGTGTTTCCATTGCGGAAGACCGCGCTCTGCCCACCGCTCACGAGGCCGGTAGTGTGGGAACCTTCTTGCTTTGTTTATCTAGGAGTGCGCGTCTACCATGACACAGGGGACCTCCTTGAGGGGAATGTGGGGCGCTGCATCCGAGCGTTGAGGGGTAGTATGGAATTCTGGGCGTCCCTTCCGCTGTCAGTGCTGGGTCGTGTTGCGCTGCTGAAAATGGTGGCTCTCCCGCGGTTGCTCTATTACTTTAGAACATTGCCGATATGGATCCCGCAGAGGATCTTTAGGGAACTGAGGACGTTGGTGACTGGCTTTCTCTGGGGCCAGGGTCGCCGGAGAGTGGCGCTGACCACCTTGATGAGACCCAAGTGTGAAGGGGGGATGGCAGTCCCCGACTTTGAGTTATACTATTTGGCGGCGCAGCTCCAGATCCTGACTCAAAATGTGGCTAGGGAATTTAGGGGGCCTGATAGCGGCCGGGGGATCGGCGTTCAGAGGCATGTCTTGTCGGCTATCGTGATGCAACAGAGACTGGCTGATAGGGATCTTACGATGGAGGAGAGGACGCTTAGATTGTGTTGGAATAGGCACCTGAAGAGGGCTGGGAAGCGCCGGCCGTATGCTCCGGAGATTCCGCTGGGAATGCTGACTGCCTTGCCGCATGGCGGTGATTGGTCCCAACTGTTAACGTGGGAAGACCTGGGTTTGCAGATGGTGGGAGACCTCTATGTGGACGGGACGCTGGCCCCATTCCAGACTTTACAAGAGCAATTTGGCCTGCCGAATGGTACCTTCCTGTTGCATGCGGCGGTTACCGCTGCGATGCAGCGGCATTGGGGAACTGGACTGGTAGAACCGGAGGTGACGATGGCGTGCCAATACGTGGTGATGGCCGCGGGCACCGTCAAGGCGGTGACCTGCCTCCACAACAGAATGTTGAACGAGGGACTGGTGCCTTTGGTTGAGTTGAAGTCACGATGGGAGGCCAGCATAGGTAAACAAATCCCAGACGCCGTATGGGCCCAGGTGCTGCACAGGACCTGGAAAGGAACGAGGAACGCGAGGTTTCAACAGGTGCATTTTTTTGTTATTCATCGAGCGTATTTGACTCCGGAGAGGTTGCGTCGACACTTTCAGGTGCTTGACGCCATATGCCCCAGATGTCTAGTGCCTGCGGTAGATCTGGACCACATGCTGTGGGGGTGCCCAAGATTAGGGAATTACTGGTCTGAGATAGGGGACCTCCTGCAGGCGGTTACGGATCGGGAGGTGGACTTTGACATGGCTGCATGCCTGCTTCTTTGGTTCCCGCACACCAAAAAGACCAAGGTGACGAGCAAATTCATTGGGTTGGGTTTAATACTGGCACAGCGGGAAATCACTTGGCACTGGAAGTCTAAAGAGGGGCCGTCTGTGCGGCGATGGAGGAATGAGTTGCTGAAATGGTCGGGCTGTGAGAGTGTGCTAAGGATGCGTCAGGCAACTAGAACTGGTAACGAGAAATGTTTGGAACTGGCACGGTCCTGGGAGCTGGTGGTGCAAGCTTTACGGGACTACTTAACAGAAGGCGAGGAATCTGATTAGATATTGGACGGGATTCCATGGAACTGTTTGAATGTCAGAACTTCCTGGTAGTTGGCACCCTAGAGCAGGAGAGGAATGTTAGAGCCCGCATTAGCAGCAGTTGGTGGGGAGGGGGGGACATTGGGAAAGGATCATGGGAGGGGAGATTAGCCGGCTCCGCAGCAGCCTCCCGGAACCGGGGGGCCCTAGGAAGTAATCATGAAGATTGGGAGAAATACTGGTGGAATGACCTAGGGCGGGCTGGAGTGGGGTGAATAGGTTGTTATGGGGTAAAAGCAGTCACGATATGTTGCATTCGACCTATGGCCCGACCAGGGCGCACACTGAGGTGCCTCCAGTGAACTGATTCATTGATACGCCGCCCTGCCTCCGGGATGTGGGCTACTCGGCTGTGTATTGTGTTACTATCGGTCTGAATGTTGAGGGCCATCAATGTATAGGTTGGCCTGTTGATCTTGGTTATTCCTGATTCTGCAATAAAAATATATTAAAAAAAAAACACAAAAAAAAACATGTTCAATAACTCTACACATGCATGATGCATTATAAGCACATGCATTTTGTAAACAGTTACACCCATTAGCTTGGCACAGGTTGTAAATACAAACTAGCACAGACATTGAATGATGTTATCAGTGATGTCTTCAATTATGTCATTTGAGATGTCTTCAGTGATAACATAAATAATGTCATAGAACATGCCATGAGTGCTGTAATATGTGATGTCATAAGCAGTGCATGGCGAGGGCACAAGTTAGCAAGTTATACTGGGCCTTGGCTCTATATTCACCCCTACCGGTTCAAAATGTAGTTTCTTTCTCAAACTAAACAGACTTATCTCAGGACTGGGCCCAATAAGGGTCATCCTGTGAGGTAACTGGAACCCGGATGCCATATTAGACCGCATCAGCCTGATTAAGGTATTCATCAATGGAGACAGAGTGGTTCTCCATGTCATGGATGACCAGAGCCTCTTTGATGTCTGGTGTCTGCTTCATCGATCTGACAAGGACAAGGAATTCTCCTTTGTATCGCTGATCCATGGGACACAATCACTGCTGAACTACTTTCTCTGCTCTCACCAGCTAACACCCTTAGTGATTCACTTGGACACATTTGAGGGGCTTCCTCTCTGATCATTCACCTGTCAGGCTTGATATTGATTGAGGCTTGACACAACCAAATTGAAAACCTTGGCGCCACAACATTTCACACTACTAACTGCCTGCAGAAAAATGTCTCCAGAAATCCCATGTGACTACACACTATGATGAGAACAGGGGATCTGCAACCTCTATACAAAGCCTGTGGGTGATGGCTAAATCTACTATTCTTGGCCATATTATTTGCGCCGCACCTATCGCTAACAAACGGTGGAGGAAAAACACACCCTTTTAGAGGCAGAAAAAATCCCAATCATGAGCTCCTCAGCCAATGGCTTCATAAGAACAATTCCACGCCAACTCTTTAGCAACAGCTGGAGGATGCAAAGGTGGAACTCAACCACCTGTACACATCCAAGACGGAATACATGCTCTACAAACTGTGGGCATGGCACTATAAATAAGGGGAAAAAGTAGGCAGACTCTAAGTCACCCAACACAAACAATAGGAGGCATTTGCTGCAATCCCCACCATTCGTAATAGAGCAGGAGTTTTGCTTCAAAAGCCTGAAGACATAGCCTCAGAATCTGCATCCTATTACCAAGCCCTGTACAGCTCGGAGACCGTTAATGACCCTGAGGGTGAGGACATCTACTTCTCTACTCTCCGATTGCCATGCCTCAAAGCCTATGGCAGGGCCCTCCTGGATGGGGAAATCTTTAAGGAGGAGATTGCTCAGGCAATCGCTCACCTCCCCTACAGAAAAGCCCTTGGGCAGGACGATTTTCCTCGAGAATTTTATAGTTGGCTAAAACCAGACATAATGGTCTCCCATTATGAGTGAAGAGGTGGAATGAAAGTACAGACTCTCTGCCATCTCCAACAAAGCGCTCTATACTGGTCTCCCCACGCTGGAGAAGGACCCTTTGCTCTACTGTAGTTGCCGTCCAATATACCTTTTACGCATAGATATTAAAATCCTGGCCTGCATACTGGCTTCACCTCCTAAACGTATTATACTCACCCTCATCCACCAGCATCAGGTAGACTTCATGCCGGGACGTACTTCCAGCAATCGTCTATCACTAAACATTTGCCGGACAAGGCCATCATTCTCTACCTTGACACCGAAAAGGCATTTGCCTCGATTGAGTGATCCTACCTCTTCAGTATACTCAGGGGGTATGGATTGGGTGAGGATTTCACAGCAAAGACAGATGGCTCTCTGGTCAACTGTGGGGCATTGTTTCCGACCCCTTCCCTATCCACTGGGGCACCTGCCAGGGGTGCCCTTGAACACCATTATTGTTTCTCCAAGCAATGGAACCTCTGGAGGAGCCATAAGACATCATACTTCCATATCAGGAGTGCCCACACCTGCTGGCTGATCGAATATCCTGCTGTATGTAGATGACATTCTTTTAACGCTTATGGATCTCAACCCCGCACTCCCTAATCTCATGTTGTTTATATTGGACTTTTCCTCTATATCAGACTATAGGATCAACTGGACAAAGAGCGAGGCATTATCCATGCCCCGAGCCAGTACCGCCGTGGCCATCAACGCTTATCCATTCCAGTGGAAGCTGGACTGCCTCCATTAACAGGGCATCTCCCTAAATCGAGGTTTAGAGAAAATGTTGCCTGAAAACCTAGGCCCATTGACAGTCAGGACGCGGCTGGACTACATAAAGCGGACACAGCTCCACCTCTCGCTATGAGGCAGGATGCAGGGTGTGAAAATGTTTGTGGTGCCCAGGTTTATGTATGTACTAGGCATGTTACCGCTTCTGGTCAACTATCTTTCTTGCACACCATTGACCAGGGCATTAAATCCTCTATTTGGTGCGACCCCAAACCCAGCTGAATATCAGCAAACTGATGCTCCACAGGCATCATGGGGCCTCAGTCTCCTGTCTGGAGCATTACTACACTGCTTTGCATTTATCGCAACTGGCTGTTTGCAAGCCCAGGTGGAGGACGTCCCCCTGTGGGGTACCATTGAAAGTCTACTTACCTCCACCAGCCTAGGGCTGCACCATCTCTAGAAAAATACATCCCACCACCCTGTCACAGAATACGACTATTCACTCCATGGTGAAGTCCTGGCTCTGCATTCACAAAAAACTGCAGACTGATGTGTTGTTGCTCAATTGCACCTACTTGGAAAAATGTTGCACTCAAGATGGACAAATATATCATAAGTTGGAGTTGAGACATCCGCTTCTTCGAGTCTCACTAGGCCGGATTTCGACTACCTGCTCTCCATAGGTGACAAAATGCCTAACTGCAACACTGTTTGTGGGACTATCTGTGGTAACCCTTCATGGATAGTATGTAACTCTGGGGTAGAATGATACCTGACACATTGGGGTTTCCATCTCAGTGTCTTGTCAGGACTGAACCCCCCACACTGCAATTATTCAGGAAGAGCCGCAAGACCTGGCTCTGCTGATGAGCCAGAGCTGCCCGAAATCCCCGCCTACCCAAGCGCCTTGAGACCCTCACGTGTGAGTGGTACGCTCTACAAATCCTGATACATAGATTGACTTTAAGATCTATTAATATTCCACATATATGGCAAACCGAATCTCGTCAAGCTACAGGACTCATGGCAGAGAATATTACAGATTGACTACACTGAACTTGACTCGAATGTAGAAGACCTTGACTGAGGAGTCTAATACAAGAATGAAATGGTGTCTTTTTAAAATACTAAACTGGTACTGGATCCCACATAAATCTACTCAGCGAGCCTACCCCACCACTCCAACTGCTAGAGATGTGACCATACCGACTGTACCATAGTCCACATTCTTCGTGACTACCCCACCTCCAGTAATTCTCGGGGAGGTAAAATCTACACTGACTGAGGCCCTGCACTGGCCTCTAGCTGTACCGCAGCAGCTGATTATATTACATGATACAGATGACTCCCCTACCTCATCACACATGAGAGACATTTATTTGACACAGCACTCACCAAGACAAGGATCTGCATTCTCTGTCATTGGAGATCGCCCCAACATCCTACCCATGACAAATGGCTAATAGAACTGTACAAGGTAGCCTCTTATGAAAGGGTTATAAACAAAATGCAGGGGATAAAACAGAGATTTACTATCGGATCTGGTCACCTTTCCTGAATGTCGACCCTGTTTCTTGTGGGACATATGTTTTGGTGCTCACAACCTGCACCTGGAGGCTTGATAATGGCATTGTAGCCTCCCTTCTCCCCTCTCTACTTCTCTCTCCCTATCTCCCCATCGATCCCTACTCCCCATCCTCCTCTCCTCCCTCTCAGTTTTGTCTGTTTGTTATGTCTGCACCCTGGTTGATACTTTTACTCGATTTGCTTATATATTTATTTTCTCTCCTGTTTCACATAGGCCTTGGGTCAAAAGTATAGCTGAGGCTCTGAAGCGTGCTCTGAGACTCTGGGTACGTCTGTATAACCACCCTCTCCCCCATCCCTCTCCTCTTTCTCAACTCTTTACTCCCAAAATCTCCTATTATTCTCTGATGTTTGATCTCCCACTGTTTCAACTGTTTATACCATGCCACCCTAATGCACTGTGTTGACCATGTATTTGCTTGTTCGTCTTGTTGTCATCCTCTCTTTATTTCTGTGATGGGAGTTTGTGGTTCTGAGTGGTCCTTCCTTGTTTGAGGTACTTGTTCATATCTCCGTCACTACAATGGTGCTGGGGATTGCTTATGTTTGTATTAGTATTTTTTTCTGTCAATGATTACTAAAGATTAGGGGGGAAAAATCAACTTAATGGAAAAGCCAGATTTTTTATTATTGTTTTGGATAGGCCACTTTTAGAAAGTTGTCATTTGCCTGCCTAACCCAAATATGCCTTTCTGGCAGCGCCCAGTGTCACATGACTGGTGATTGGCTTCCCTGAACCGTGTTATGTGTATTTCTCCCAGAGAGTGGACAAAGGGTCTAGGTAGTGGAGAGGGGTTCTCCCCTCTAGAGCAGGATGTCCAAGGGACTGTATCCAGCCCCTGCCTGAGCTTTATCAGTTAGGTTAGGGTTGTATACAGCCCCTTCTTGACTTCAGAGAGTGCCTATCATATCACTGATAGATACAAATCACTCTTGGACCTCCCAGCCCTTTGTGTCCCTGGATAGACTGTGCCTAAACCTGGGGAGAAAGGGGAGAGGGAAACCCTCACAGGTGATTAGTAATATTATAAAAATCCAGTTATATATAGATTGATTTGTTGAGAGGACCTGCGTGGAATTCGTTTAGGGGTAGTCAAAAGCGTTGCCCTCTACAACAGTCTGGAACTGGATATAAGAGTGGCAGCCCCACAACTTCTCTCATAACACTCCTGGACCTTTGTGCATCAGAAGAAGGACTTCCCGGCTGTCTGAAGAAAATGAGGGTCGACTGGCCCTGCTTGTCTTTAAGCCGGGACCCAGAAGTGTCTCCATAGTCCAGTAGACTGACCTCCTGTTTGAGCTACAGACACAAGTAGCTTCTTGAGTCCTAGCTTGCTGCAACTGCCAAGATGACCATTTCAAACAGGACCTGCCATTGACCATGCTCCTGGCCTCTGCTGGAGTGAATCCTAACCCCCAACGGGTGCCCTTAAGATCCTGGACCCTTGGATTGGCGTAGGTCTGTCTAAGCCTGAAAACTGATCCTCCAAAGGTACATAGCTGGTGAGATTGAATTTGTCATATACAATAATATTCAACCTTCTGGAGACCTCTCCAGCTATTGCCTGTAGCTTTGCCCTGCTGAGGAAATCTGAGCATCAGAAAACCATCGAAATAAAGGTAGAAATCTTTACCAGGCTCAATGTCAAGCAGCACCCCATTGACAGCGACACATGCTTGGCGCAAAATCTTGACTTTTCCTACATCCAGCCTGGTGACTTGCCCTGCTGAAAACTTTGGACCTGATCCACAAACGTAAACTTACACTTTTATCTAAATGTACTACACTTTGGTATTCACAAACTATGTGAGGAAATTTAGAACTCTGCATTCCCTATACTTATGTGTTCAAAGTCCTTCGTCCTGATTGCAGAGATTCTGGAGGCAAGTAACTTCATACACATAAGTATAGTAAGTGTAGAGTCATAAAACTCTGCACATAGTTTGTGGATACCAAAAAGTAGTAAACTTGCAAAAAGTTTTAAGTAAACCTTTGTGAATTCAGCCCATAACATTCTCAGAATTTGTTCGGAGTCCGAAGATAACTCTGGGACACGGACAAAACCGATCCTTGTATCCAGCCAGCACTCTATTGCGGGAGGCCTTAACTTTTTACTTCCCCGGTCTTGGGCGACCAGATAACCATACTTGGCACGTTGTTCTTTTTGGCACTATTTTTTAATTAAAACTTTGAAAATTCACATCTCCCGTTCTCCGATTGGACTTTTGTTGTTTGTGTGTCATTTTTGTTTTGAAATTTACTCTATTTTTCTAAATTGGTGTGGGACTTTTCTTGTGTTGTGTTTTCAGTTTATTAATGTTGCGTACTGCATAAATACTTCACACATTGTCTCTAAGTTGAGCCTGACTGCTTTCGGCCAAGTTACAAAATAGTTAAACATAGGTTTGTTTATTGACTTGTGGGTTTATTGTTCGAGGTGATTTACCGATTCCCTTAACTAATACTCCAATTTTTCACATTTACCTTCTGAGTTGACCATTTTTTCTGGAGAAATGCTCTTCTCTATGAGATTGTCGGTAGGTCATACTGCAGGCTGGATCCAAAGAGGGTCTTGTTGACGCCGCCCAGCATTGATCCCAGTGGAGTTCTCTCCATTTGGACTTAGAAACTTTTCTGGAGCTCAATGTCCTTTCAGAGGGGCAAACCAGAAATATTAGTCCAACTAGTAGTTTGATGTCAGCGCCCTGGTACCAGTCAAGTGGTAGCCTCTGGTTATTTTGGAGAAAAGCTTCTAAGTGTCAAGTTGTGCAATTTTAAAGGGGGAAAACACCAGCCAAGGCTCCAGGACATTTTAGACACCACCATGGGGTTAGGACTCAATCTCCCAGTAGGGTCCATGACAAATCCAAGTGGAACTGGTCAGCTGGACTTGCCATAGATTGGGCTTCTTGCAGTCTTTGTGTTCCTGGAGTTTAACAGGAGGCTAACCAACTAGCCCTTGGAGTTCACTTTTCTGTACTCGGTACAGTAGAACAAGATTAAGCCCTGGGGGTTCTTCTCCACAAGTTAAGCCGGAGGGGCAGTCCATCTTCTTTCTTACACATATCCAGATGTGTTCTGAAGAAGGTATACAAGGCTCCCACATTTTGCCTTCTGATAGCTTGTTTAGGGTGGGGGGCATCTGGATGGTTTGTAGTCTTCTAGAGAGGTGATTGGTGATCCCAGCTTAGAGGCTGTTCTTGTAGTATAACTTGTTGGTGACTTGAAAGTGAGCAAGTGTTTATCTTGTGTTGCTTTGGAGCCATTAGAAGATCTTCCTCAAAATCTTTAGGGTGTAGAAGCGGGATGCAGCATCAGCGTTGACTTGTGCTGTCATGCCCAGTTCGCTGATGATGATTACTAAGATGTGTCTGATATGTGTTGTGAGTGTGAGTCCGAGTACGCCAGCCAGCAGTTGGACTCACATGGTGAGGTGTTCTTGTAGAAGTTCACTACTTTTGTCTTGTCAGTGGTGAGCTTGAGAAAGTTTGCTTCCATCCAGTTAGCAACTCCGGTCATGCAGGTGGTGAACTTTTTTCTTGTTTTAGGGGTCAAGTCCGAGAGGGAAAGAGGGAGTATGAGTTAGGTGTCATTGATGTCAGAGAGTATGTTGATGTTGAGTGTGCCTAATTACATTTGCCAGATGTATCATGGATGTGTTGATGAGGATGGGGCTGAACAATTAACCTTGATGCTCTTCGCAGATGAGTTTGAAGGCTTCCGAGGAGTAAGCTGCTAGGCTGACAGCTTGTGTTAAGTCCATTAACCGGTTCCATGCGTCGAACGGCCGCGTGTGCGGAGGACATACAAAAAGGATGTTTAGGTCTGGCAAAATGTTTATATTGCCAGGTCAAATTGGCAGTTTGAAAACGGCTCAGCTAGCCTGCAGTGCAGGCCTAGAGTCAGCCTTTCACCGATCAACTTAGTAGTGGCACAATAAGTGATGTAGTCAACTAGAAAGATTTAACTTACCAGTCCTCTGCACAGAGAGTACCATATACTAGGAACATATAGGTAAGTGAAATATGCCAATCAGGGGTTTTCCAATTCTACATGTTTTACGGGGCCTTGGCACATAAACTGGGTGGTGGACGGCAGCACCCCAGTGTCTAGAGTCCATACAAAAGCAATAAAATCTAGGAAAAAGTTTGGTAGGGAGGGGGGTGACCACACAAATATTTTCTTACAATGTATACTTAACAAACAGTGCCAAACTTCTAAGCAAATCAACAAATTGCTTTTCAACTGACAAGAGTTGAAAAGTGGTAGCCATTTCAATCCAGCCATCACCCTTTTTCAAATGCTAAAGGCGCAAAAAATTACTTAATGGATTTATACCAAAACAATGAAAGGATGCATTTGAAGTAAAGTTATCCATTCATGCTATGTTTGGTGTAAATCCTTTTAGTGGTTTTGATGGTAGCTGTGAGCAAAGTTTCCAAGAGCTAAAATAGGAAAATACAATTTCTGTCCCCTCTTAACTCTTCCTAGCACAGATCTATACACATTTTGGCAGGCTGGACTTCAATTAACTATGCTTAGCGAATGCCAAATAGTGTGCAGATCTATTGTCAAGACTAAGTGATAGGCTAAGTCATAAGCAGATCCAAAAAGAAGCATTTCAATTGGAAATGATGGTTGAACCATAACTATGCACTGTCACTGTCGTATATATATTGAAAGAAACAAAGGTTAAAGTGACGTATAGTTAGGTGAAAATGCCGGTTTAAACATAACATTTTAAAATAAAAAAACACAGAAATGTAGCTGTTATAGTTATTTAAAGTAAGTTTCAGCCTCTTTCCAGACCTTGTGCCCAACATGTGGCCAATCCACCACAGTCACTCATGCTGCCCTTTTTAGGTCTCGGCAACGAGATCTATTGTCGTTGAGTTCGCTCGCAAGGGAATACAGAGAGGTGCACGAGCCGACCACGGTCTGTGGACGCGCACACACCCAGGCAGGCAGGCAGGCACGCAGACACACATAGACAGACAGACAGACACACGCACGCACACACACACACACACACACACACACACACACCCTCCCTCCCTGCCCACTCCCTCTCTGCCGCCCCCCTCTACCCCCACTCACCGGGCTCTTTCCCTCCTCAGCGGGTCAGTCAGGGCAGCAGGCAGACTCGGTTTCTTCTCCGGCGATCTTCAGCTGATGTGCACGCCCACGCTGCGTCTCGTGCGCGCCCACCACGCTGTTTCGCGCCCGTTGATCCTCAGCTTGTGATTACTACTCCTTCTAACCCGGATTCAAATTACTATTTCTTGGTTCTCTAACTCCACTCCGTTGATTCGTAACAAACTGATATTCAGCACATTTCACAGTCTCGCTTTTGCTTCTCATAAATACAATACGATTATTTTAAGCAAATGTCTACCCTTCTTTTGGTCCTGTGCCTATTATGCTTCGGACTATAGAGTTTTAGAAAGTGTGGTGGAAGATTCCATGATATCAGCGTGCGGAACCTGGGTGTCATAGACATAGAAAAAGACTGCCCATGTGCCAACCTGTGTGCTGACTCCAGAGTGTGAGTGCAGAGTGTGAGTGCAGAGTAGTGAGTGCAGACTGCAGAGTAGTGAGTGCAGAGTAGTGAGTGCAGAGTAGTGAGTGTGCAGAGTAGTGAGTGCAGAGTGTGAGTCCAGAGTGCAGAGTGAGTGTGCAGAGTAGTGAGTGTGCAGAGTAGTGAGTGTGCAGAGTAGTGAGTGTGCAGAGTAGTGAGTGCAGAGTAGTGGGTGCAGAGTAGTGAGTGCAGAGTAGTGAGTGCAGAGTAGTGAGTGCAGAGTAGTGAGTGCAGAGTAGTGAGTGCAGAGTAGCGAGTGCAGAGTAGTGAGTAGTGAGTGCAGAGTAGTGAGTGCAGAGTAGTGAGTGCAGAGTAGTGAGTAGTGAGTGCAGAGTAGTGAGTGCAGAGTAGTGAGTGCAGAGTAGTGAGTAGTGTGCGCAGAGTAGTGAGTAGTGAGTGCAGAGTAGGGAGTGCAGAGTAGTGAGTGCTGAGTAGTGAGTGCAGAGTAGTGAGTAGTGAGTGCAGAGTAGTGAGTAGTGAGTGCAGAGTAGTGAGTAGTGAGTGCAGAGTAGTGAGTAGTGAGTGCAGAGTAGTAAATAGTGAGTGCAGAGCAGTGAGTGCAGAGTAGTGAGTGCAGAGTAGTGAGTGCAGAGTAGTGAGTGCAGAGTAGTGAGTGTGCAGAGTAGTGAGCGTGCAGAGTAGTGAGTGTGCAGAGTAGTGAGTGCAGAGTGGGTGTGCAGAGTGCAGAGTGAGTGTGCAGAGTAGTGAGTGTGCAGAGTAGTGAGTGTGCAGAGTAGTGAGTGCATAGTAGTGAGTGCAGAGTAATGAGTGCAGAGTAGTGAGTGCAGAGTAGTGAGTGCAGAGTAGTGAGTGCAGAGTAGCGAGTGCAGAGTAGTGAGTAGTGAGTGCAGAGTAGTGAGTGCAGAGTAGTGAGTAGTGAGTGTGCAGAGTAGTGAGTGCAGAGTAGTGAGTGCAGAGTAGTGAGTAGTGAGTGCAGAGTAGTGAGTATGGAGTGCAGAGTAGGGAGTGCAGAGTAGGGAGTGCAGAGTAGGGAGTGCAGAGTAGTGAGTAGTGAGTGCAGATTAGTGAATAGTGAGTGCAGAGCAGTGAGTGCAGTCGTGAGTAGTGAGTAGTGAGTAGTGAGTAGTGAGTGCAGAGTAGTGAGTAGTAGTGCAGAGTAGTGAGTAGTGAGTGCAGAGTAGTGAGTAGTGAGTGCAGAGTAGTGAGTGCAGAGTAGTGAGTGCAGAGTAGTGAGTGCAGAGTAGTGCGTGCAGAGTAGTGAGTAGTGCGTGCAGAGTAGTGAGTAGTGAGTGCAGAGTAGTGAGTGCAGAGGAGTGAGTGCAGAGGAGTGAGTGCAGAGTAGTGAGTAGTGAGTGCAGAGTAGTGAGTAGTGAGTGCAGAGTAGTGAATAGTGAATGTAGAGTAGTGAATAGTGAATGCAGAGTAGTGAGTAGTGAGTGCAGAGTAGTGAGTGCAGAATAGTGAGTGCAGAGTAGTGAGTGGTGAGTAGTGAGTAGTGAGTGCAGAGTAGTGAGTAGTGAGTGCAGAGTAGTGAGCAGTGAGTGCAGAGCAGTGAGTGCAGAGTAGTGAGTGCAGAGTAGTGAGTGCAGAGTAGTGAGTGCAGAGTAGTGAGTGCAGAGTAGTGAGTAGTGAGTGCAGAGTAGTGAGTAGTAGTGCAGAGTAGTGAGTAGTGAGTGCAGAGTAGTGAGTAGTGAGTGCAGAGTAGTGAGTGCAGAGTAGTGAGTGCAGAGTAGTGAGTAGTGAGTATTGAGTGCAGAGTAGTGAGTGCAGAGTAGTGAGTGCAGAGTGCAGAGTAGTGAGTGCAGAGTAGTGAGTAGTGATTGCAGAGTAGTGAGTGCAGAGTAGTGAGTAGTGAGTGCAGAGTAGTGAGTGCAGAGGAGTGAGTGCAGAGTAGTGAGTAGTGAGTAGTGAGTGCAGAGTAGTGAGTAGTGAATGCAGAGTAGTGAGTAGTGAATGCAGAGTAGTGAGTAGTGAGTAGTGAGTGCAGAGTAGTGAGTGCAGAATAGTGAGTAGTGAGTGCAGAGTAGTGAGCAGTGAGTGCAGAGCAGTGAGTGCAGAGCAGTGAGTGCAGAGTAGTGAGTGCAGAGTAGTGAGTGCAGAGTGCAGAGTAGTGAGTGCAGAGTAGTGAGTAGTGATTGCAGAGTAGTGAGTGCAGAGTAGTGAGTAGTGAGTGCAGAGTAGTGAGTGCAGAGTAGTGAGTGCAGAGTAGTGAGTAGTGAGTGCAGAGTAGTGAGTAGTAGTGCAGAGTAGTGAGTAGTGAGTGCAGAGTAGTGAGTGCAGAGTAGTGAGTGCAGAGTAGTGAGTAGTGAGTAGTGAGTGCAGAGTAGTGACTGCAGAGTAGTGAGTGCAGAGTGCAGAGTAGTGAGTGCAGAGTAGTGAGTAGTGATTGCAGAGTAGTGAGTGCAGAGTAGTGAGTAGTGAGTGCAGAGTAGTGAGTAGTGAGTAGTGTGTGCAGAGTAGTGAGTAGTGTGTGCAGAGTAGTGAGTGCAGAGTAGTGAGTGCAGAGTAGTGAGTAGTGAGTGCAGAGCAGTGAGTAGTAGTGCAGAGTAGTGAGTAGTGAGTGCAGAGTAGTGAGTGCAGAGTAGTGAGTAGTGAGTAGTGAGTGCAGAGTAGTGAGTGCAGAGTAGTGAGTAGTGAGTGCAGAGTAGTGAGTGCAGAGTAGTGAGTAGTGATTGCAGAGTAGTGAGTGCAGAGTAGTGAGTAGTGAGTGCAGAGTAGTGAGTAGTGAGTAGTGTGTGCAGAGTAGTGAGTAGTGTGTGCAGAGTAGTGAGTAGTGAGTAGTGAGTGCAGAGTAGTGAGTAGTGAGTGCAGAGTAGTGAGTGCAGAGTAGAGAGTGCAGAGTAGTGAGTGCAGAGTAGTGAGTAGTGAGTGCAGAGTGCAGAGTAGTGAGTGCAGAGTAGTGAGTGCAGAGTAGTGAGTGCTGAGTAGTGAGTAGTGAGTGCAGAGTAGTGAGTAGTGAGTGCAGAGTAGTGAGTGCAGAGTAGTGAGTGCAGAGTAGTGAGTGCAGAGTAGTGAGTAGTGAGTGCAGAGTGCAGAGTGCAGAGTAGTGAGTGCAGAGTAGTGGGTAGTGAGTGCAGAGTGCAGAGTGCAGAGTAGTGAGTGCAGAGTAGTGAGTGCAGAGTAGTGAGTAGTGAGTGCAGAGTAGTGAGTAGTGAGTGCAGAGTAGTGAGTAGTGAGTAGTGAGTAGTGAGTGCAGAGTAGTGAGTAGTGAGTGCAGAGTAGTGAGTGCAGAGTAGTGAGTGCAGAGTAGTGAGTAGTGAGTAGTGAGTAGTGAGTGCAGAGTAGTGAGTAGTGAGTGCAGAGTAGTGAGTAGTGAGTGCAGAGTAGTGAGTGCAGAGTAGTGAGTGCAGAGTAGTGAGTAGTGAGTAGTGAGTGCAGAGTAGTGAGTAGTGAGTGCAGAGTAGTTATTGCAGAGTAGTGAGTGCAGAGTAGTGAGTAGTGAGTGCAGAGTAGTGAGTAGTGAGTGCAGAGTAGTGAGTGCAGAGTATTGAGTGCAGAGTAGTGAGTAGTGAGTGCAGAGTAGTGAGTAATGAGTAGTGAGTGCAGAGTAGTGAGTAGTGAGTAATGAGTAGTGAGTGCAGAGTAGTGAGTAGTGAGTGCAGAGTAGGGAGTGCAGAGTAGTGAGTGCAGAGTAGTGAGTGCAGAGTAGTGAGTGCAGAGTAGTGAGTGTGCAGAGTAGTGAGCGTGCAGAGTAGTGAGTGTGCAGAGTAGTGAGTGCAGAGTAGTGAGTAGTGAGTAGTGAGTGCAGAGTAGTGAGTAGTGAGTGCAGAGTAGTGAGTAGTGAGTGCAGAGTAGTGAGTGCAGAGTAGTGAGTAGTGAGTGCAAAGTAGTGAGTAGTGAGTGCAGAGTAGTGAGTGCAGAGTAGTGAGTGCAGAGTAGTGAGTAGTGAGTGCAGAGTAGTGAGTAGTGAGTGCAGAGTAGTGAGTAGTGAGTGCAGAGTAGTGAGTGCAGAGTATTGAGTGCAGAGTAGTGAGTGCAGAGTAGTGAGTAATGAGTAGTGAGTGCAGAGTAGTGAGTAGTGAGTGCAGAGTAGTGAGTGCAGAGTAGTGAGTAGTGAGTAATGAGTAGTGAGTGCAGAGTAGTGAGTAGTGAGTAATGAGTAGTGAGTGCAGAGTAGTGAGTAGTGAGTAATGAGTAGTGAGTGCAGAGTAGTGAGTAGTGAGTGCAGAGTAGTGAGTAGTGACTAATGAGTAGTGAGTGCAGAGTAGTGAGTGCAGAGTAGTGAGTGCAGAGTAGTGAGTAGTGAGTGCAGAGTAGTGAGTAGTGAGTGCAGAGTAGTGAGTAGTGAGTGCAGAGTAGTGAGTGCAGAGTGCAGAGTAGTGAGTGCAGAGTGCAGAGTAGTGAGTGCAGAGTGCAGAGTAGTGAGTGCAGAGTAGTGAGTGCAGAGTAGTGAGTGCAGAGTAGTGAGTAGTGAGTGCAGAGTAGTGAGTGCAGCGTAGTGAGTAGTGAGTGCAGAGTAGTGAGTAGTGAGTGCAGAGTAGTGAGTAGTGAGTGCAGAGTAGTGAGTAGTGAGTGCAGAGTAGTGAATAGAGAGTGCAGAGCAGTGAGTGCAGAGTCGTGAGTAGTGAGTAGTGAGTGCAGAGTAGTGAGTGCAGAGTAGTGAGTAGTGAGTGCAGAGTAGTGAGTGCAGAGTAGTGAGTGCAGAGTAGTGAGTAGTGAGTGCAGAGTAGTGAGTAGTGAGTGCAGAGTAGTGAGTGCAGAGTGCAGAGTAGTGAGTGCAGAGTAGTGAGTAGTGAGTGCAGAGTATTGAGTGCAGAGTCGTGAGTAGTGAGTGCAGAGTAGTGAGTGCAGAGTAGTGAGTAGTGAGTGCAGAGTAGTGAGTAGTGAGTGCAGAGTAGTGAGTAGTGAGTGCAGAGTAGTGAGTAGTGAATAATGAGTAGTGAGTACAGAGTAGTGAGTAGTGAGTAATGAGTAGTGAGTGCAGAGTAGTGAGTAGTGAGTAATGAGTAGTGAGTGCAGAGTAGTGAGTAGTGAGTGCAGAGTAGTGAGTGCAGAGTAGTGAGTGCAGAGTAGTGAGTAGTGAGTAATGAGTAGTGAGTAGTGAGTGCAGAGTAGTGAGTGCAGAGTAGTGAGTGCAGAGTAGTGAGTGCAGAGTAGTGAGTAGTGAGTGCAGAGTAGTGAGTAGTGAGTGCAGAGTAGTGAGTAGTGAGTGCAGAGTAGTGAGTGCAGAGTGCAGAGTAGTGAGTGCAGAGTGCAGAGTAGTGAGTGCAGAGTAGTGAGTGCAGAGTGCAGAGTAGTGAGTGCAGAGTAGTGAGTAGTGAGTGCAGAGTAGTGAGTAGTGAGTGCAGAGTAGTGAGTGCAGAGTAGTGAGTGCAGAGTAGTGAGTGCAGAGTAGTGAGTGCAGAGTAGTGAGTGCAGAGTGCAGAGTAGTGAGTGCAGAGTAGTGAGTGCAGAGTAGTGAGTGCAGAGTAGTGAGTGCAGAGTAGTGAGTGCAGAGTAGTGAGTAGTGAGTGCAAAATAGTGAGTAGTGAGTGCAGAGTAGTGAGTAGTGAGTGCAGAGTAGTGAGTAGTGAGTGCAGAGTAGTGAGTAGTGAGTGCAGAGTAGTGAGTAGTGAGTGCAGAGTAGTGAGTAGTGAGTGCAGAGTAGTGAGTGCAGAGTAGTGAGTGCAGAGTGGTGAGTGCAGAGTGGTGAGTGCAGAGTGGTGAGTGCAGAGTGGTGAGTGCAGAGTGGTGAGTGCAGAGTGGTGAGTGCAGAGTAGTGAGTGCAGAGTAGTGAGTGCAGAGTGGTGTGTGCTGTTGAGTGCAGAGTGGTGTGTGCTGTTGAGTGCAGAGTGGTGTGTGCTGTTGAGTGCAGAGTGGTGTGTGCTGTTGAGTGCAGAGTGGTGTGTGCTGTTGAGTGCAGAGTGCTGTGTGCTGTTGAGTGCAGAGTGCTGTGTATTGGCAATGTAAATGACAATGCCATTTATTTATGATTTAAAGAAAAAAAAAGAAATGTCATGAGCAATGCCAATAGCTCTACCTTTAATGATGCCGAGACCATTGCATTGTAAATGCTTGTTTTTAATGGTTGCCGCAATCCCACAAGACTGTCACTGGAGCCAGCGCAACCTCTGTGCTCTTGTGGGACTCTAATAGGGGCAGCGAGATGTTGCTGACTTCCCGGAGAGTCCCATGGGATTGCAGCAACAGAATGTTTTTTCCCGTTTGCCCACCCCACACATGGTCAAGGGGGTGAGAATACTCTATTTTTTTTAAAAATGTTCATGACATGGGGATCAACTCCCCATGTCCTGAAATGGAGCCTGCAACATTCCTCCTCATGTTGCAGCCAGCTAATTATAGTGCAAGGAAGGTTTCGTGAAGATTCATTTAATGGCAACAAAATTATTAGAAGCCCAAGAAAATAAAAAAATATTTCCTATGGTAACTAGGTCCTACTCATAACTACCCAGTGGCAACACTTTAGTCATATGTAGCATAGAGTTACCGAATGGACACATGTGGGTCATTAGCAGGGAAATAGCCTAAGCCCCATAGACAAATGTAATTGGGCATTGTTTATAAACCACTAAAGTTTGGGGTTGAATACATACTCCATGGTGAACAAGGTAAAGGCTGAGGGCATCTGATGTTGGCTATTTCAGTATTTTGTTATTTAAGCATCAGCTTTTACCTTATTTCAACACCTAACTATATTGTCACTTTAACCTTTCTCTTTTCAGTGTGTATAGATATATATTCAGTGCAAAAAACAAAGGTTACAAGGACGTTATGGTTAGGCTCACATTTCACTCATACAAAACTAGAGAAATTCAGCAGTTATAGTTAGTTGAGCTAGCTATATCTCACGCCCCTGCAATGCACTGCTTACGACCTCACATATTACATTACTCATCACATGGTCAGTGACATCACTGATAACATCATCCAGTGAGTGAGTGTTTTCCAAAAGTTTATGAGTGCTAAACATTAATACCAAGGTACTACAAAAGTAAAAATAGTATACTGTCTGTACTACTAATGAGTGATATTGTTTCTAACATATATTATGTGAGTGGCTGTGTGACTGTGTGTACTCAAGTGTGAGTGGGTGTCTGAGTGCCTGTATTGCTGTGTGAGTGTTTGTATGGGTGGGTGACTGGGTGTGTAAGTGACTGTATGGGTGAGTGAGTGGGTCTCTGAATGGCTGTATGATTGAATGACTGTCCATGTAAGTGGCAGTTTGCTTAAGTGAGTTGATGTGTGAATGGTATATTGTAGAGTGAGTGTTTGCCTGAGTGGATGATTGGATGAGTTGAAGGATGTGTGAGTGCTTGTTTTGAATGGATATGTACATGGTTGTGTGGTTGGGTGCTTGTATTGATGAGCTAGTGGGTGTGTGAGTGGCTGTTTAGGTGAATAAGTGTGTTTGGTCAGTAGCTGTATAGGTGAGTGTGTTGCTGAGTGAGAGGCTGTATGGGTAAGTGACTGATTGTATCAGTCGCTGTATGAGTGAGTAAGTGGGTGTGTGAGTGCCTGTATGAGTGAGTGAGTGTGTGAGTGTGGCTCTATGGAGTCGTGAGTAGTTTTGTGAGTACTTGTATGGGTCTGTAATTGGATGTGTGAGTGGTTGTGTGGGTGTGTAGGTGAGTGTATGAGAGGTTGTATGGGAATGAGTGAGTAAATGGTTCTGTGGATGATGTCATCATTGATAACATCAGTGATGTAATTTGAGATGTTATCAGTGATGTCAATTACCATGTCATGAGTGATGTAATATGTGACCTCATAAGCAGTGCATTTGCGGGGGCATGTGTTATAGTTAGCTCTGTTAACTATACCTACTGAATTTCTCTGGTTTTGTATGAGTGAAAAGTGACCTTAACTATAACTTCCCTGTAACCTTTGGTTTTTCAGTCAATTTCTAAGGTTTAACAAAAAAATCTATTTCCTAACTATAATGTCCCTCTAACCTTTGGTTTTTATTATTATTATTATTATTAGTATTATTATTAGTATTAATTAGCATTTAGTAAAGCACATGGCTACCCTTAGGCATCCCAGAGCTAGTGGCAACAAGCATACGGGTAGAAGAGGTTTTAAGTAAAATTTTGAAAAAGCTACTTCTTCAGTTGCTTCCTGAATGAGAAATGGTGGGACATTGAGCGAGGATGGATGGGGAGGGTGTTCCATAATTTGGCATCATTGTAGGAAAGGGTACGTCCTCCGGAGCGAGCCCTCTTAATTTTGGGTACCAAAGCCAGAGATAGGTTGGCTAATCGCAGGCATCTTACGGCCTGGTAAAAGGCCATAAGAGAGTGATTGATTTTAGGGCCAATCCCCCAAAGCGTTTTGTGTGCTCGGCATAATGATTTAAACATTATACATTCATTTATAGGTAGCCAATGCAGTGATTTCAGCGCAGGCTTGGCAGAAAGACATTTGGGAATATTGTGCAGCAGCCTGGCTGCACAATTTTGTACAACCTGCAGTTTCGTTGTGGTGGACTTTGGAGTTCCAAAGTAGAGACAATTCCCATATTCCAGTTGGGAGACCTCTAGTGCCTGGACCATGGTTCTTCGTGCAGTTACAGGGAGAAGTGGGAGAATTTTTCACATCTGTCTGATGATACCGACCCAGGAGGCTGCTAGCTTAACTATTTGATGATCAGATTTTAGTGATTTATCCAGCCAGACTCCCAGGCTTTTGATCTTTTCTTAGGGGGTTGGCAGTGGGCCAAGACACTTAGGCCAACTCAGTCCGGCCGTAGTAATGGAGTATTTGCCCAGGATCATCAGCTCAGTCTTGTCTCCATTGAGCTTAAGACATGAGTGATCCATCCAAGTGGCCCCAGTTTCCAGACAGGATTCTAGATTAGCTGGCATATTCTTCGGGTGATTTAACTCAACCACTAGCTGTGTGTAGTCCACATAGGTAATGATTTGGATCCCGAAGTGCAGGACTAACTCAGCAAGGGGTTTTAAATAGACATTAGGTATGGTGAGGCCTAATTAGGAGCCCTGAGGGACTCCACAAGTGAGTGGCACCCTTTTGGAGGTGTAGTTGCCCTCAAAAACCTGATACGATCTATCCTTTAAAAAGGATTTGATCCAAGTCGGGACTTTGCCTCAGACTCCCGCCATTCTAAGTCTCTCAAAGAAGATGTTATAATTGACCATATTGAATGCGGAACTTCAGTCAAGCAGGATGATAGCCACTGCGTCTCCTTGGTCCAGTATTTTCCATGACTCTTCCACTACTGCTAACAGGGCCGTTCCCTTGTCATAGTTTGGTCAGAAACCTGTCTGAGAAGAATGCATTATGGAGTGGGTTTCTAAATACTCCAAGAGAATTTTGTTGACTAATTTCTCTAGTATTTTATTGGTCCCGGGGAGAAGCGAAACTGGATGATAGTTACCCCATGGCTCAGGATTGAGGTTAGGATTTTTTTAGCAGTGCTCTAATCATGGCATGTTTCCATGACAAGGGCAATTGTCAGGTGGAAATAGAGGAGTTTAAAACTTCTAGTAGCACAGGAAGTATGACAACCTCTGCCTTACGCAATGTATGAATAGGGGCTGAGTCAAGAGGGGAGCCAGGTTTGACCTGGGAGAAAAGTTGGGATAAGGTAGATAAACTCATAGTGGGAAGTGAATTTCTAAATTTCTTTAAATTCCATTTCATAAATGTACCCTGTAACCTTTGAAAAGGAGTGTGTGAGTGAGTGCAAGAATGTCTCAGTGGGTATGTAACTGAGTGCATTAGTGTCTCAATAGGTGTGTGAGCGTCAGAGTGGGTCTGGGATGACAGAACATATGCAACCACAGCACTTACTCGCTTTAAGTACTTTAGAACAAGATATGCGCTGCATGATTTACTGGTAGCAGATATGCGCAAAATGGTAGCGTTGTCATCTCTTTTGCAAGTAGCTGCTCCTAAGAGGTTGATAACAAGGCTCTATGCCCTTGCACACGAATCACGTAGACTTGGATTGGCGAAGGCCTGCATAGACTTACAGAGGGATCTAGATCGAACTATCGATGATCAATGCTGGTGGTATTGTTATGACATGGCCATTTGGGTGTCGCTTAATAATAGACACAGGCTAATACACTCCAAGTTTTCTGAAGAACTAAGATTGCAGAGGCAGCACTGCAGGAATCTTGAGAGACATTGGCGAAGACATTATAATTTGCACGACAAACAAACTTATAAAGCTGCTATAGCCATTTATAAACGTACCATAATCTCTCACAAGAGGGCGTACTATCTATTTCAAATAGAGTCCGCACAAAATTCCTCCAGGAAACTCTTTCAAATAGTCAATTTGTTATCCACCCCTCCCTCTGTCCCTGTAGTTGAGCCATCCCAAGACCTTTGTAATTCCCTAGCTGATTATTTTTCCACCAAAGTCACTAGTATCTATGCCACCTTTACATCGTTGGTTCAAACTAAAGGTCCTGATTCTCAACACACTTCAAATCCTGTTACTAGCCCTATTTTTTCTTTATTTCACCCTGTCCCTACGGAAACAATTAACAAATACATTATCACTACTACCTCAGGCTCACCTCTGGACCCGTGCCCTGCATCGGTATTTAATCAACTCAGTGAACTTATTACATTTCCTCTTACCAAGATTGGTAATTCCATGTTCCTTACTGGCGAGTACCCTGAGATCTGGAAGAGAACTATAATTAAACCTTTGTTGAAAAAACCTTCTCTGGACCCTTTAGAACCAGCTAGTTATAGACCCATAGCTGCTCTTCCTTTCCCAGCAAAAATCTGTGAAGCAATCATGAATTACCAACTGTCTGACTTCATTGAACAACATCATTTGCTGGATGACACCCAATTTGGTTTCAGAAGGAACCATGGGACGGAAACAGCGCTGATAAAGGCGGCTGATGAGATCAGAGCTATTTTAGATCATAATGGGGCAGCTGCTCTCATTCTGCTAGATCTCTCAGCCGCCTTTGACACGGTCGATCACTCTATTTTGATCGACCGTGTCTCAGCACTGGGGGTCAATCTTCGAGCCAGAGACCTAATAGCTTCCTTTTTGGCGAACCGTTCCCAAGCTGTGAAACTTGGTACTTTCTACTCGCCTACTACCACATTACCCTGTGGAGTACCCCAGGGATCCTCGCTAAGTCCGACACTATTTAACATCTATGTGTCGGACTTGGCGAGGGTCATAAAAACTTATGGACTGAATCTGACCACCTATGCAGACGACACCCAACTGGTGTTGGCGGTCCATAAGAATGGTTTGGCAGTTGCCTCAAGATTTCAGGAGGCTTTACTAGCCATAGGTTCCTGGATGTTGGGGAACTGCCTTAAACTAAATTCGAACAAAACCGAGGTGATGACCTTTGGCAACCTGTCTCCGGTGTGGTCTGACATCTGGTGGCCCATAGAACTCGGCCCCCCACCGGTACCGGTTGCCAAGGTTAGGAACCTGGGGGTCACATTTGACACCAAACTAACTTTTATCCATCATGTCAATAATGTGACCTCAGCTTCCTTCTTCATCCTCAGGAAAATTAAAAAACTACTTCCTTTTTTACCCCTGGCTGCAGGAATGACATTGATCTCCACACTTATATTTTCGAAATTGGACTATTGCAATGCCCTCCTGCTGAATGCCCAACAGCAGGTTGTGGATAAACTGCAATTAGTCCAAAATGCAGCGGCCAGGGTACTTCTTTCCATTCCCAAGTACAAATCTGTTGCAGCTGCCATACGTCAACTCCATTGGCTTACAGTTAGAAGCCGCATAAAATTCAAGGCCCTCTGTATTGCATACAAGGCAATACATAACTCAGGCCCTCAATTTTTAAGAAATGCTTTCAGGATTTACATCCCTAGCAGGTCTCTTCGTTCGGCATCTAATTTTCTGCTCCCCCTTCCTCGCACCAGAACAGTTACTTGGGGAGACAGACGTTTTCTGGTAGCTACGGCGAGATTATGGAACTCCCTTCCTCTTTGTATTAAAATCAGTCCAACCTTGTTTATTTTCCGAAAACAGCTCAAAACATGGCTTTTTGATCAATAAATACTTTTTTCTTTTCAGTTTACTGTTCAAATCCTCTGCGCCGAGACACCCTCGGGTATTTGTGCGCATTACAAATTGAATAAACATAAACATAAACATAAACAAGTATGTTAAAAGAGTTTACTACACTCCGGAATGTCTTTGCAGAAATGGATTGTGAAACACTGTGGAGTGCCAATCGCGTAGTACCAGAGTAGCTGGATTCATGCATGTCGATGGTACTGCCCTAGGGTATATGATTTTTGGAGGAAACTCTTCAGCGAGATGAGGGGCATTACCGGAAACACCATAGAAATTAACAAGATGCTGGCACTGACGGGTTATGATAAAGATGTTGATTAGTAGACTGGTGGCTTTGGGCCTGTTACTGGCAAAATGTAGAGTGGCGATGCGATGGGCTAAGGGTCCAATTCCTACCCTCAAGGACTGGCATGTAGATATGGTATATTGTTGCATTCAATCTGATGTGTACAGTGAACTATTTCCAGCACAACATCTTCTCAAGAACTTTTGGGACCATACCAAACTACCTGGTGTTGAAGGAGACGGGGGAGCCGAAAGGGGATGACAAGGAGTGACACTGACTCACGACAAATATTGATGCAGCATAGTATATATCATAGATAGACTACTTGCCTTTAAGAATGTAATGATGACGGAAGTGAAAAGCCTCATTTTGATTTACACCATTACCTGGTGAGAGAAGCCTAGAGGTATAATAATTTATATTGCATTCCCTAGTAGTCAATGTTGGGAATAGATGTACCAACTGATCATCCACAGAACCACACCCACACAGCGACTCACACACCCACTCATACACCCATACAACCACTCACACCCACACTTTACCACTCCCACACCCACTTACAGACTCATGCAACCACTCACACACTCACACAACCACTCACACACCCATACAGCCACTCGTACATCTACCTGCACACCCATACAACCCCTCACACATCCACACAACCATTCACATAAAACCACTCACACCCTCACTCACACTTTCAAACAGCCACTCACAGACCCACATAACCACTCATGCACCCACTCACAGACAGATACAACTGCTCACAGACCCATACATCCACTAACACACTCATACAATCACTCACACACTCACTTACACATCCATACTGACACTCACACACCCAGACAACCACTCACAAACCCACTCACAGACCTATACAGCCACTCATATACCCACTGACAAATCCATACAGCCATTCATACACCCACTCACACACCTATACAGCCACTCAAACACCCACTCACACACTAATTCAGACAGTCATGCAGCCAATCAGATTACATATGTTAGAAATAGTATCACTCATTAGCAGTACAGAAATAAAATTAATTTAACTTATGCAGTAGCTTAGTATCTGCCTTTAGGTTTCAGAAAGGTTAAACTAAACAATTACACTCACTGGATGATGTCATCAGTGATGTCATTACTGATGTCACTGATCATGTCATGACCTCACATATTACATCAGGATCTTGTGTGGGTATGGGTTATGGGTGGCAAGGGTATTTTTATGGTTTAGGCTGGGCATTGGTTTTTTGGTGGCAAGGGAATTTGTGTGGCTCAGGGTAGGCATGGGTTTTTGGGTGTCAAGGGCATTTTTAGGGTGTAGATTGGGTATATATATATATACCGTATTTTCCGGCGTATAAGACGACCCGGCGTATAAGACGACCCCCTACTTTTCTTGATAAAATGTAGGTTTCGTGCTATACTCGCTGTATAAGACTACCCCCACTTCCAACGCAGTGCACAGTGCCACCATCGCCATTATCCACATTAGTATTGTTACGTACTCATATGCATGGTGGTTTGCCATTATCCACATTAGGGTAGTTTTGTTACTCATATGCATGGTGGTTTGCGGTGGAAATTACTTCTGTTCATTAGCATAGCCTGTGGTGGAGCCAGATGATTTCTCCTGTGTCTCGAGAACAATAAATAGGGTGGATATGCTGCTGGATGCATTAAGGAAAATTTGATGTTTTTGGCAGATTACCGGTACCGTAACTGTAATTTATTTCCCTTTTTCAGATCCGCTTTCAGTGGGTTTGCTTTTGATACTTCCACAGTGCGACCATCGCCTACGTAACGTTAGTTCGTGTGTTTGAGTGCCCTCCTATATCGTACCTCTACTTGCACACATGTAACTTTTTCCTCCTGTAATGCCCATTTCCTATTGAGAAGCGGTCTGACACCTTCGGGTGAAGTCCGCGCTATGTAAAAACACATGAAAACATACCTTCAAATTTTGTACCCGGCGTATAAGATGACCCCCGACTTTCCAGAACATTTTAAGGGGTTAAAAAGTCATCTTATACGCCGGAAAATACGGTATATATATATATATATATATATATATATATATATATATATATGCACCAAAGTCCTTCCCAAAAAGAAAAGGCGGAGGCCAACACGGGAACAGGTTAGGAAGCCTTTAATTGTCAAATCCACCAGGGCGAATGCATTCCGGCAACTTGAGCCTTCGTCAGCTCCGTGGAAAATAAAGGACAAGGAAGCAGTCCACACTTTAAAATGTCCTGCCGCTGCTTGATTGGCTGCGGCTACTCCTCCCCAAATGGGCTCCGCCTGATGTAGTTAATACTGTCGGTACTTGAACTACAGGACCCAGAATTCAGCAGTCCGATTCGGGGTCCCGCGGCGGTGATGACAATAGGATATGCCGTTTCACAGGATGGTGTGCGCTGCAAGTCCAGTGTTTCCCCTATTATTGACTGTAAAGGCCTCCTTCCGTTATATATATATATATATATTCCTTTCAACACTTTGCCAAAAGCTTTAGGACACACTCTCCAACAGATATATAAGGCAATAACGAAGTCTGTACATCAAAGGATATAATAACATCAGTGCCTTACGTGTTTCAGACATAAGCTGTCCTTTCTCACAGGCTGAGCAACATCAAAAATATATATTTTATTGCCTACGGGTGGGGCCTCATTATCATCACAAAATTGCATCATGGGAACAGCAGTTCCTGAATAGGCTTGTAGTTCATAATATACATACAATGTCCACTCAAATATATATTTTTTCTCAATTCCGCCATAAATGGGCAAACCAGGGGCAGCAGTCAACGTTGTCAAATATGATACAAGCCATCTCGATGGTCCGACCTCGGCTCCAAACATCCGAAGCTGAACGGCCCGCTTTACCTGCGGTGGTGCAGTCCTCACGGCAGACATGCCGTGTATTTTATTCCTTTCCACTCTTTGCCAAAAGCTTTAGGACACACTCTCCATCAGATAGATAAGGCAACAACGAAGTCTGCACATCCACGGATATGATAACAGTGCCTTACCTGTTATATATAACACTGGCACCTGGTAAGAAACGATCCGGGTTTGGGTGCCAGAGTTAAGAGAAATCCAGAGATCACATTTAAAAAATCAAAATTTCTTAAGGACTTGATTGTCAAGAGTGAATTCACTGAAAGAAGGAAGGGTGCCCCCACATGGCTACATCATAAACCAGGTTTTAAAAAATGCTCTAAGTGTAAGGCATGCCAGCATGGCATGAACCGGACTTATTTTAGAACATTTTTTAACAAAAAAATAACCATTAGATGTTTTCTGACCTGTAGAACCAGTTTTGTCGTTTATTTGCTACAATGCTCCTGTCCAAGAATGTATATAGGAAGCACTACTCTGCCCGTTTACCAACGAATCCTCCAACACAGGTGAGCGATTGTAAATCAAGACAGAACATATCCAATTGCTAGATATTTTGAGTCCCTTCACCAAAGTAACCCTATGAGCCTGCAGTTTACTTGTATAGCAGAGGTCCCAAAGAAAAGGAGAGGGGGGGGGGGGCAGAGAAAGAGAACCCCGGAAATTAGAAACATACTTTATTATGTAATTCAATTGCATGGAACCGTATGGGTTTAATGTAGATGAGGACCTATATACCTGCCTGTCTTGATGAGTATGATGAAGAGTTATAATAGGAGAACCTGCACATAAAACCATGAATTTATTGTCTTTAAAAATATTTTTTATTTTTGTAGTGGTGGATATTAGGATAAATGAAACATAGGATTTGTGTTATGAAGTTGGGATGGGTAACCTGTTCCATTTTGGATTAATATACACTTGCACTTTTTGAGAGTATTGCACTGTATTTAAACAGGATTTAAGATTGAGGAGAGTGAAATGTTTACATGGAGAAATCTTATCCAGTTTACATATGCACTTGCACTTTTTTGATATCATTGTACTGTATTGAAGTATGTTTACATTGAGGAGAGTGATGTGTTTACATGGAGAAATGATCTCTAGTTTACATAAGCACCAGCACTTTAAAGGTGCTAGGTAACATTACAGTTAGAGGTTATAATTGAAAATGGTTTTGGTCTCTGGATACATACTTTTAGATAGACATAAATAATGACCTGTTTTTAAATTGTATATAGGTCATGATGGATTATATCTATTTGCGTTTGCACTTCATAGTGAAGTAACTTGAAGTCTAAACAACAATGATTGAACAATGCTTACTGCACTTGCACTTTAAATCTGTTGGAATTTGCACCCAATATGATTAGGCACTTGCCACCATACTATGGTAAAAGCTGAAATTTCCTATAGCTCAATGCACTTGCTCTTTGAAAGTATGTAACGTATGGTTTGAAATTTAAACAGTTTTTGTTTTAATATAAATGTGCAATAGCTAAAAAAAAAATTTTAGGAATTAACATTCCCAAATGTTATTAATGAATTTTGGTTATAAACATCCATGAATTCTAATTTTAAATTGAATAACTGTGAGCATTTGGAAAGATAGCTGAACTGGTATATCTCTGAATACTAAGAGAAACATATTGAAATATGGCGGCCACATTTTGTTAGGCAGAGTCCTACAGGTATAATGTTGTGTCCTTTGTTAGTTTTAATCACAAGTGCTGAGTGTATTTTAATTTGAAAAAATGGTGACTCGACATCGTGAACAAGGAAGCAAGAGACTTCCAAAACGTGTTGATGTAATTTCGTCTAAATGAAAATAAACTGAGTGCTTTTAAACCCTACCTTGGAGTACCGGATGATTGCCTACTTGAAATTTGGACAGTCCTATACTCGAAACAGCAATGACGCGTTTTGGGCTCGAGAGCCCTTGTTCACATGCGGATCGCTTCAACCATGTTGTTATTTTATTTCTATGCTTAATAGTGCACACCCACAATATATTGCATCATTGATCATGTGACAAAAGAAACTGAAGAAATACTGTCTTGGGAAATTGCTTTTCGTGCATAAATGCAAGACATATCAATGTCAGTTATGTAAATCACTGTATGAATACAGGTTTTGCGCTATGGACAAATAAGAGGGATAAATCCCACACCCAACACATAGACAGTAAACTAATTTGTCAAGAATCAATAGTTCACTGTTCAGACAGTACAAAGTAATAGATATTAAAGTGCAAAATCTTATTGGTATCCTAACATTGTTTTATGGTTGATGTGCAAACGGTGCAAAAAGTTTGTGCAAATTTTATCTGAAGTGCAAACTGGATGATATATATTTGGTATATAAATATCAATAACAATAAAATTAGTCAATGACAAATTTCATTATTAAAAATCATCATAAATAACAATCTTCCATCATCATAGTAAAAAGTGTTAAAATATGTTAAAAAGTGCAGAGAATTCGATGAAAAGTAAAAATCATTATAAATAAATATTTATTTTTTGGGGGTATTTTTCATCTATATTAGCGAATCAAGGAGTAATTCATAATATTTACATAACATACGAAAACATATGCAATTCAAGTTGGAGATAATATCGACTAGCAACTGAATTACTCTTGCTGGCATGATAAATATGTGTAAAAACAATAATAAATATAATTATTGCTACATAAATATCTAAAACCAACAATACTAACATCTACTGGTGGAGACAGATATTAATAATACTGGTGTCAGGGTACAAGTATTACGGGGAACATTGTATTCATAAGAAATTGTACATATCTTCTGTATTGTTCAACCCATTAGGCCATTTACTATCAAATTCCAAAATCATGGTGGTTTCCAATTGCCTTAAACTGTGTTCTCTATTACAACCTCTACGTGATTTCGGAATGGCCCCTACCACATAATATTTCAGGCACGCCATGTCATTGTCATGAAATCGTTTGAAATGACGCACTACCGGGTAGGCTGGGTCATTATGTAAAATGGCTCTTAAATGCTGTAAAATCCTAGCATGCACCTGAAGCTTTGTACTGCCGATGTAGTTCAAGCCACAGGTGCATGTCAAGACATAGACAGCAAAATCCTTCTTGCAATAATAACTACCAGAGATTGCTATGTCTTGAGAACTGAAAGGTGCCTGGTAATGTGTTCTATTTGTTCCAAATTTGCATGCTCTGCATGTAGTGCATTTCCGGAACCCATGTGCTGGCTGCAGCCACATAGTATTCTGTCTGACTTCTGGGCTGCTTTTATCCAATACAGACCCCATGCTTCTAGCTCTTCTGAACGTAACTGAGGGGGAGTTGGGTAATTTCGAGCCGAGTATCAAGTCAGTTAAAACTATGGGCCAGTTTTTCTTTATGATGGTCCTGATTTTACTCTCTTCGTTACTATAAGTAGTAATAAATCTAGGACATTCATTGTTTTCATTATTGTGGTTAGCACCAGAACTCATCTCAAAATTCTCTGTATCATTGGATTTAGAAAGAAACAGACATTCTCTGGGTCGCAAATTGGCTTTAACTACAGCCTGATTTAAGATGACATCAGAATATGCACGCAATTTGAGTCTAATTATCATGTCTTTTAAGCAAGTTTCAAAATCACTCGTGGTACTACATAGTCTCTTAAGTCTTAGGATTTCTCCATAAGGAATGCTGTTGATGGTGTGTTTGGGGTGCAGACTGGTGGCGTGTAAGGTCGTATTCCCTGCGGTAGGTTTTCTGAAAAGAGTAGTCTCAAATCTGGCATTTTTGATGTAGATTTTCACATCAAGAAATTCAATTTCTTTTTTACTCATGTGGGACGTGAAATTTAAATTTAGGGAATTGTCATTAATCTCTTCCACAAAGAGTGATGCCTCCTCCTCATCTCCCTGCCATAAAATAAAAATATCGTCGATATGACGAAGATATTTTACAATCTTTTCATTTACCCAAACCTGATGTTTCTTGTTTAGGACCTGTTCCTCCCACCAGCTAACGTGTAAACACGTGTAGCTGGGGGTGAAACAGGATCTCATCGCCACACCTCCAAGTTATTTAAACAAGTCCTTTCCAAAAAGGAAGAAGTTATTGTAAAGACACCATTCTCTATGACTGATAATGACTGATAATGACCTTATTATGCTCATAGTATTCATACAATCTTCTGCCCAAAAAGTGTTCAACAGCTTTTATCCTATTACTATGATTTACACTGGTGTAGAGAGACTCTACATCTAGCGTTATTAGCAACATGTCATCAATCCATTATTGATTATTTATTTTCTGTAAAAAGTCACTGGTGTCCCTTACATAACTAGGCAAACTTGTAACCATGTCTTGCAGGAAAAAATCAATGTATTGACCGATCTGTTCACTAGCGCTCTTGATAGCTGAAATGATCGGTCTTCCTGGCGTAGGAACTATACCATATATTACTCCACATCTCCTCCAGCAACGAAGAAGCAGCGGCCACATAGGGGAGACGTTTGGAAGCTCTTTAATTAGGTATGCGGCATAATGCATTTCGCTGTGACTTTTTCTACACATATATATGCCTTTACCATGCGTGCCTTTACATATAGATATTGTTAAATATGGGATTTCTGGTTGGCTAGGGAAGCGCTTAAGCCAAGCAGAAACCACCACTCTAGTCAGGGCAAGGGAGTTATACACTGAAGATAACCCCTGCTCACCCCCTTGGTAGATTGGCATGAGCAGTCAGGCTTATCCCAGAGGCAATGTGTAAAGCGTTTGCGCACCTCACTCACACAGCAGCGACACACTAGGCACACCACAAAAGAAACTCCACACAAGGTTATATAAAATAGCCATTGTATTATCCATAAAACACTTCAGAGCAAAATCACATATGTACACTGTGCCATCTGGCACTAGGTATTACCTTACAGGGTATTATATACAGTACAGGGCCAATCGGCCACTGTCAGAACCATCAGAATAGGTAAGTAATAATACAACCAGTAACTACTGGTACAGGCACTTAGCACAAACACATTATGCATCAATCCTATTGGCAATGCACTACAGCAACCCTAACACGGTGCATACACCCTCCCAGGGCCTTGCGCCCCACCAGAACACAAGGTGCTTTCAGGCCCACTGGCATTCCTCAGGGGCCCGTCTTGGGCTTCCCCGCAATGCCCTATGTCCATAAAGGTCAGGGTTCTAGAAGTCTGTGGCATTCATCTACCTCCAGGCTGCCACTGCAGCAGGGTACAGGTCCAGCAGGCCGGTACCAGAAATGGAGGGTGAGGGTTCAACTCACTCTTGTCTCTCCTAAGACACAAAATGCCCCCAATGTAGCAGCTGCCACGATCTGGTGGTACAACTGTGTACAGAACTGTTGGAAAGTGGGTGATTGATAGGGGCAAATGTAGGTCTGCCACTGGCAATAAGGCCAGTAACACATGGTAGGGCTCAGCATAGGTCTTAGAAAATTATTCCTATGCTCAACCATTGGTAGCTTGGCTGCGGGCAGACAGGCTTAACTTCAAAGACAGGTATGTAAAGCATTTAAAAACACCATTTCAGTAAATAATTAAGACACAACACAAAACAAAAATCCTATACCACTTTATAAAATAGGTAATATTTTTATCTTTTAAATGACACCAAAATGAAAAAAGAAACACTTTGGGGAACCAGAGACATGAATTTGTAAAGATTAGTCACTTTCTAGTGCTTAGATACCAACAGTGTCTCTTTTAGTCATTTTGTTTTCGCTGACAGGGACATCTTTAGAGATTGTACTGGAGAATCTCACCAAATGTGTTGTATGGACTTCTCAAGCAGGCGGGTCCAGTTAGAACTCCTTCCTGAAGTTCCGCTTGCGGGTCCCAAAGTATCCAACACTCAATCCGAGGTTCTTGAATCTCCAAGAGGGTCTTTGAAAGTGTGAAACTTCAATTTTGCAATCCACTTGAACAAAACCCTCACAAATCCACTGGTACTCCAGGCTGGGAATTCTTTTTGGGGATGTGCAGGTGAGCTCTGTTAACCTGTAGCTTTCAGGGAGTCCACTTTTTAGTCCTTTTGCAGCAAGGTAATCCACAGGACTGCAGTTTCAGTTGGTGCATTCTTCAGAGGTCAGGCCTTAGAGATCTTTGCACAGCAACACTTCTCAGCAGAGCACTTCTTGCTTCAGTAAGTTTCAAGCAGCAGATCTGGATGGCTCTGCCCCTCTCAGATACGTATTCAAAATTCTCTGGGTCAAGCAGCAGGTCACTCCTGACCAATGAGAGAAGGGTAACTCCTCAAGGCGAAGACCACATCCTGTAGAGTGTGGCATTATTTTGTCCCAGAGTGCATCAAATCTTCCAAATCCATAATGGCTGATTTTCCAGCAAAGAGTCAAGACCTGGCTAAACACACCCCCAGGGATGTCTTATTTCCCTACTCTCCCACTACAATCCTCACATACCTTCCTTATTAAGCCTAGCCCTGACTCATGGTCAAAAGTGTAAAAGTGTTACTGACACCCAGGCCTCCCCTCTGCCTTTGAAGAGCAAGGTTTACAACTCCACCGCCTGGCCTGGCATTCCTATGGACCAGCACACTGTCCTCCCAGCAGAGCTAGTAATTACCCCAGGGGCTCTTTATCACCTCTTCAAAGCAGCCTGGCTAATCCACTTAACTCTGACCAATCAGGGCACACCACTGGAAGGCTGGATTTGGACTTACAAACAAGAAAGTCTTATAACTTCTTGTATTTACACTTTAGGAGAAATTCAACAATATGATATTGTTGGATTTTCTACTACCATTCTGGGAAGTCTTTGAATGGTCAGTCTAGTCCTCTCCTATCAATAATTATTCATCAATAACTTCCTGCAATGTTAACCTATGTAACAAGGGATTTGCAATGGGAAAAATGACTTGGGCCATTTTTACAGCACCAGGACTTACACAAACATATTTCATAGGTACTTGCCTTATATCTACAGGAATCCCACCCCATGTGCAACTAGGGGAGACTTTAGGGATTGTGAATCTGTAGAAATGTTGCATATTCTCCTTTTATTGTGCTCCTAACATCAAAGTCGAAATTGAGCAGCACTTTACCACAATGTGGGGAGTGAAATGTGAAATGTCACTTTACCCAGGCATATAAAAACTCATTTTATAAGGGTGTACCTCATAGGTAACTGACCCCCCCACCCCTGGGATACCTAGGACTCGACCCCGGGGGTCCCTAATATGCTAAAACATTGCAGGTTTTCCATTTTAAAGTGCCCCTACCACCAAAGTCGAGTTTGGGCACGATTTACTTTTTTAAAGTAGTCTTGGCACCCCAGGCTTTTTTTTAACTGACCTCAGGCTTCAGCAGAGCACACATGCAAGTGCAGTAAAAGCTGCTGGCCTCTAAACTGCCATGCCCAGGGTACTGGGGACTTCTAGGCAGTTTCAATCCCCTGCCCTATTATATACATGGGGCTTATGGGATAGGTCATGCAATTGACAGGGGTACCCCACCAAACCGGGGTACCCTAGTGTATGTTAGGTGTTTTGTTGGGGGCACAGGATGACTTTGCAACATAACACTTAGGCACCAACAATGCCTTGGGAGCCCCACCTTCCTGGGGGTCCTTTCACAGGGACCTCATGCTAGTGCTCCCCTGCAAGCCCCACTCACCGAGGTCTCGCCCACTAGCCAGTTCCTCAGCAACTCACCCATGGCCTGGGTGAATCAGAATCATCGGATCCCCTTGTCCACTGGGAACACACAGGACTTCTCTCTGCCTCCAGCAAAGCTGGCAGACACGCGGGGCTCTCCTCCTCACAGGAAGCCCCGCCTGCAGTCAGGCAAGTGCAGCCTGGCTTCCTGTTACGTCTTAGCCTGACTTCCGGTTCTGCGGTTTCACAGAGGGATGTCTCAGTTGCTCCTGCCGCCTCCTCTGTCACACAATGCGGAGCAGAGCCTCCACAACTTCTTGGTTTTGGGATGGCTGTCCCATGCCCACAGCACAGCCATAGGCTGCTCACGGCACAGCTTGAGGGGAAGACCAGGCAATCTCCTCACGGCATGAAAGCACACTGCTCCCGCTGCACCCAGGAATATTGATCCCACTTCTAAGGCTCCAAGGCAAAAGTGCTCAGCACGCGCTTTCTGCAGATCACTTCCCTCAAGCCTGGGCAGCGTCCACCTCGCGCCGAATGCACTCTTCAGGGCAATGGCCACCAGCTCCCCAGCAGCAGCGGGAGCAGTCCAGTGCTCACCATACTCTAAGTCCCATGCCACCAGGGGCAAATCTGGGCAGAGGCAGGCCAGCATATAGGTACTCATCAGGAAGCAGCAGGGGCTACTCCTTCCACTATTCCAAATGCAGATCTGCCTATTCAGCCTAGCGCTGACTCACCCAGCCCCTGTCACACCAGAGCCAGACTTGCAATACACATCAGGCAGGCACAAAGACACATAGCACACCTAATGCCAACTTCTAAAAGTGGAATTTCTAAAATAGGTATAATAAACCTGCACACATCATTATGCAGCATTTATTATTACTATTTCAAACATACCAAACTTGACCACGCTGCTCCTCTCATATCAGGAATTACCACTGAAACACTTATCAGGGAATCCCCAAAGGCATTCCTATGAGAAAGTAGCCTCACAGCAGTGAGAAACCAAAATGGCTGTTTGTCACTACCAGGACATGCCACACAGTTAAGGCACATGTCCTACCTTTTACCTACATTGCACCCTGCCCAAAAGGCTAGCTAGGGCCTACCTTAGGAATGACTGATATGTAGTAAAAGGGGATTCACAGACGTGGCAACCACTTTCTGTGCAACGTCACAGCTGCAGTACACTGCACGCTCAGGCCCTCTAATGGCAGTGGCCTGAGGCAGGTTTGAAAGGCTACTTTGCTGGGTGGCGCAAGCAGCGCTGCAAGCCCACCAGTAGCATTTAATTTACTGGGCCTGGGTATCTGAGATACCACTTTACAAGGGACTGATAGGTAAATTAAATATGCCAAACAGGTATAGACCAATCTTAACACGTTTTACCATAGAGAGCACATGCACTTCACACTGGACAGCAGTGATAAGGTGACTAGAGTCCTAAAACCACCAACACCAAGTCAGAAAATAGCCTAGGAGGAAGGCAAAAAGTTCAGGGATGACCCTGCAAAAAGGGCCAAGTCCAACAGATATATTTATGAAAAGCGTTAATATTTAACTTGTAAAACACTAACATTTGCGTTGTAAAGGCATGAGTGGTAAAGGTATATTCGTGATAAAGATTTGTGTGGTAAAGGCATGAATGGTAAAAACACATTATTTGTAATGACAATGTAGTAAAGGCATGCGTGCTAATTGCATTTGTGGTTCCATCATACATCCCAGCCGCAACGGTGTGTCAGTGCAGTGGGAGAGAGAATCAAAGCCATCGAGGGGCGGCTGACGCATATAACCAGTAGGGTGGCGGGTGGAGGGGGAGCCGGGGGCTGAGGGTAGGCACTGGGAACTGAAGGAGGAGGGAGCGCGAGGAAGAGCATGGGTTTAAAAATAAAAAACATACCTGATGCTCCTTCTGCTGCCTCAGTTCTTCAATACTTCCTGGATGCCATCAGCCCCTGGGCCAGCATCAGAGACTCCCTGTGCAACCCCCGCACTGGGGATTGGCCTGAGTGGGGTGTTTTAATTCTCCGCTCAGGACAGGGAGCCTGTGCTGTTTCTCCAACCCAGATGTTCAATACAGCCGGGTTGGAGAAACCTAAGTGCACATGTTTGTCTGCCCACCATGAGAGTGCCAGCCAACACACATAAGCTGGAAACAGTCCTTCTACCCCCTCCTACCCCTCCCATCAGGCTCTGGGCCAGCATCAGAGACTCCCTGTGCAATCCCCACACTGGGGATTATCCTGAGTGGGGTGTTTTAATGCTCTGCTCAGGACAGGGAGCCTGTGCTGTTTCTCCATCCCAGATGTTCAATACAGCAGGGTTGGAGAAATCTAAGTGTACATGTGTGTTTGGCCGGCCCGAGAGGGCCAGCCAACACACACAAGCACTTACAGTGTAGGAAAAAGTCCTCCTCCCCCCTCCTATGCCCCAGCCCTACCCCTGCCTGCACATGCTGGCTTAGCAAGCAGGTGAAAAAAAAATGATAGTAAGATATTGTTTTATTTTTCACCTGCTGCCGGTGGAGCCACTGCTGGAACCATCACATAGAAAATATGGTGCTATTCTACACTTCTTTTCATGGAACACAGGGGCATACTAGCAAGGAATAGCGATATTTATTGAAAAATGCGCTTAGCGCATTTTTTTTAACGCTGCCTATCGCTCGATATGTTAGCGGAGAAAACATGCTATTAGCAACGTTTTTCTCGATTGTGCTAAAATATCCAGCGATAGCGGCAAAATGCGTGAATATCGCTGGAAATCCAGTGATATTCGCGCATTAACGCCAATGGGGACTTAACCTGACAATCCACCTCCGATTGGATAAACAGGTAAGTCATGTTTTTAGCAGGCGCTAGATTATAGCGATAATCGCGCTTAGCGCAATATTTTTTATCACTTTGCCTGCCTTGCTAATAGGAGATAGCTGTGTTAGCAACTGCTTTCACTTGCTAACAGTTTGGGAACACCCACTTTGCATGTCATTTCATTAGCGCTAAATATCGCTGACATGCAAAGCGGCCCCAAACTGGTCGCTATTGCCTGAAAGCTGTGGCTAACTGCTGTTACCGATAGCTTGCTGATAGGGCGATAACAATATTGCCACTTTAGTGGCAAAAAGTACAGCTAAAGCGGCGATATGACCCTTGCTAATATGCCCCACAGTGTCTTTTGTTGCAGTGCTGCGTTGCATTAAATCTTTGAAAATCTGCCACTTGATGAGCTTGACTTAGAACAATCACAGCCTGAAGAAACTGACCAACTGCTGACCAACTCGGTCTGTTAAGAAAGATGTCTTGAAAGAGACAGCGCACCTAAAACTCCTGCCGCAAGGCGGACACTGAAACATGACTGCCGAGTGTATGCTCAATGAAACATTCTAGAATGTGGATTCGGTATTTTTACATATCAAGTTTATTTGGACTTTAGCTTTACCAAAACTAAAAGCAGTCCTAGGGAGAGGAAATAAATGCAAGCCTAGAATAATATTTTTTGTAGCCTCCTTTTTGGCACTGCTGAGGCAGATGGTGGCTATTAGCAATCATTAAATGTGCTTGAGCTATTTTGGTGCTCCCTTATTTTGTGAAACTTCGTCAATATTATTATTATTATCAACAATAATAATCATAGGAATCATAATCATAATAATATTCTTATGTTTCCACTAATAGGACCCCATGGGGTTTTGGTTAATTGGTGCCTGGCTTTTACTGGACCGAGTGAGCAGAGACCATCATTGACGCCCTCTACCTCTGAAGACACAAATCTCTATGTGAAACCATCGCGTGAGGTAGCAAAGCCCAATGTAAAGTTCATGTGTGGCAGAGAGTGTGGAATAGCAGTGACGCGCCACACACGGGAAAGAAGCAGCAAGTGCTTTCACTCTCACATGTTCTCATCACTTCTTTGGCGTTACAGCACTGTAGTCAAGAAGCCAATACAGGCTTGTGCACGCAGCGTTTTGAAGCCACGGCCTCTTTGCTACCATCAAAATGGCTGCCATGGAGAGAATCTGCCCATCCTGGAGGCGCTGCATCCGAGCCTGGAGCCCGTGTTAAGGCAGTGAGGCACATGAAGACACATTGACAAATCACAACTCCTGGACCGGCAAGAGCAGCGTGGGGCTCGATTCCCCTAGAGGCACAACATACTCCCTCGAGCACCTACGACCTCATCTTCCACACACCCTGATTAAGCATTTTTGACAGATAGGGTGATGACGCGAGCGGCCTGCTTGTCCTTGAAAGAGTTGTATAATGAGCAGGCAATTGTGAATCAGGATGAAGCGGAAACACAAGCAGAGAGAGGCCTACATCGAGGAGGATTCCGTGTTTTTGTGCAAAAAAATAAGCATGTTTTAATTTCCTACCGCAGTGGCACTCCTTTTATCAACCTCGTGGGATTCAAAGTTAGAATATGAGCCTTGCAAGTGTGAAAGGTTTCGGTGTTTTACTTCTGAGAATAGTCTAAAGGCGAAAACAGGTGCCCAACGGATGCGTCTTAAATATGAAAAAGAGCAGCTATGATCAGTTAGCATGTGAAAACATTTTGAGATGCTTGAATGTCACTGTTGGAAGCATCAGGAAGCTGCCTTTGAAACCTCTGATCTCCTGCGCATAAAGATGCTTTCCCGTGCCACCGACTCAAAAATGACAGACATTGTCAGTTTCACAGAATGTTAACATTATTTATAAAAAGTGGGAAAGGAGGATTTTGAAGGGAACCCAGATAATAATCAACGAATCTGCCCTGATTTTCAGAGGAACGCAGGGATGGTAGGTAATACTATGCTGTCTTAGAGCCCTGAAAAATTATACACTTTTGGTTTTATTAAAAAAAACTGGGAAATCCAGGGCACCTTAATTGTTGAGTGTTAGAACCGGGATTCCCTAGTTGGCTGAGGTAGGTACCTTAGGCCAAGTAGGGACCCTCGCTTCCACGTCAGGGAAAGGAAGGACCCCTGCTCACCCCCTTGATAGCTTGGCACGAGCAGCTAGGCTTATCCTCAAGGCAAATGTGTAAAGTATTTGCAACCGCGCTCCCAGTGACCCAATGGTGACACCACAAAAGGACTCCACACTACTTACATACAGTAACAAGTATACATTTATATAAAAAGATGAGGCCACACGATATAAATCAAACATATGCTTATTTGTAATATAGCTCATGCCCGGTTATTTGGTCAGCCAGCTCTTGTAAGTTCTGGCAGTATTAATGAGCAATTCTAGGTGATCCTATGCAGTCCTAATGCAAGGCTATGCAGTTCATAATGCTAGAATCAGGCCCTTAGCAATGTAAAGATAATGCAATTTGTGATGCAATGAATGCAATGCATAACCCAACCATCAGGCAGTTCGTTATGCAGAAATAATGCAATGCGTAATGCAAAATCAGGTAGTGCGGTCTACAAACTAATGCAATGCGTAATGCAACAATCAGGCAGTTCGTTATGCAGAAATAATGCAATGCGTAATGCAACAATCAGGTAGTTCGTTCTGCAAACTAATGCAATGCGTAATACAACAATCAGGTAGTTAGTTCTGCAGAAATTGAGGAGAGCGAGGTTGCACCCCCCAGGTAACGTTTGTCTGCGCCTGGGGCAGCATGCGGGCTCAGAGAGAGACGTTCTTGGCCTCTCCCCTTCTGGTAGCGCAAGCCTCTGTCCCAGCTCGTGTCATGGCCCATACGTGCCAAGCAGTGACCGTACCAGGGCCGGAGCATGGAGCTGCATTGTGGTTTACACCAAATCTGTGTTGGGGGCATATGGTGATGAAAACTGACCGCGAGTCAGTAAGAGGGGCGGAGAGACTGTCTAAAGCACCATGATCTGTGCTGGAGTGTATTACACATTGCATTAATTCTGCATTACAAACTACCTGATTGTTGTATTACGCATTGCATTATTTCTGCAGAACGAACTACCTGATTGTTGCATTACGCATTGCATTATTTCTGCAGAACGAACTACCTGATTGTTGTATTACGCATTGCATTAGTTTGCAGAACAAACTACCTGATTGTTGCATTACGCATTGCATTATTTCTGCATAACGAACTGCCTGATTGTTGCATTACGCATTGCATTAGTTTGTAGACCGCACTACCTCGCGCTACCAGAAGGGGAGAGGCCAAGAACGTCTCTCTCTGAGCCCGCAACTCCGTCAGACCCATGCCCACACTACATCTTCAACAAAGCCAGCCATTGCAACCCATCTCGGGAAAGTCATCAACACCTCCTTCAAGACAGCAACCTTCCCGGAGAGCTGGAAGTATGCCGAGATCAACGCCTTTCTCAAGAAACCGAAGGCAGACCCCAAGGACCTCAAGAACTTCCGGCCCATCTCCCTGCTCCAGTTCTCAACAAAGGTCATCGAGAAGACCGTCAACGAACAGCTGACCCGCTACATAAGAGGAAAACAACATCCTGGACCCTTCTCAGTCCGGGTTACACAGCAACCACAGCACCGAGACGGCCCTCATTGCCGCCACTGATGATATCAAGCCCCTGCTGGACAACGGAGAAACAGCAGCCCTCATCCTCCTGGACCTGGCAGCTGCCTTCTACACGGTCTGCCACCACACTCTACGAACATGCCTCCACAACGCCAGGATCCAAGAGAAGGCCCTGGACTGGACCACCTCCTTTCTTTCCGGCAGAACACAGAGGGTCCGCCTTACCCCCTTCTGCTCCGAAGCCACCAAGATCATCTGCGGTGTACCCTAGGGCTCATCCCTAAGCCCAACTCTGTTTAACATCTACATGGCACCGCTCACCCACGTCGCCCATCGGCTCGACCTCAACATCATCTCCTACGCCAATGACACCCAGCTGATCCTCTCCCTCACCAAGTACACCCATACCGCCAAAACCAACTTTCACAAAGGAATGAAGGCCGTCGCTGAATGGACGAGGAACAGCCGACTGAAGCTGAACTCGGAAAAGATGAAGGTCCTCATCTTTGGATCTACCCCTTTGGCCTGGGACGGCTCCTGGTGGCCAACCGCACTGGGAACCGCTCCAACACCCACTGACTACGCATGCAACCTAGGATTCATCCTCGACTCCACCCTCTCCATGACTAAACAGGTCAACAGCGTCACCTCCTCCTGCTTCAACACCCTCCGCATGCTCCACAGGATCCACAAGTGGATCCCCACTGAAACGAGAAGAACAGCCACCCAGGCCCTCGTCAGCAGCAGGTTGGACTACGGAAACGCCCTCGGACAAACTCCTGAGATAGCTCCAACGCATCCAGAACACCTCTGCACGCCTGATCCTCGACATCCCACACCGCAGCCAAATCACACCCCACCTGAGAGATCTGCACTGGCTCCCGGTTAACAAGAGGATAACCTTCAAGCTCCTCACCCACGCACACAAGGCACTCCACAACACTGGACCAACATACCTCAACAGACGACTTAGCTTCTACACCCCCACCGGCCAGCTCTGCTCTGCCGACCTCACCCTCGCCACAGTCCCCCACTTCCGAAGAGCGACCTCCGGTGACAGATTATTTCCAACCTCGCTGCCAAGACCTGGAACACCCTCCCCATCCACCTACGACAGACCCAAGACTTGCTGACCTTCAGAAAACTCCTCGACCTGGCTTTTCGAGCAGTAGCAGCATTCCCCATCCCAGAGCCTTGAGACCCTCACAGGTGAGTAGTGGGCTTTACAAATGATATGATTGATTGACTGAACTACTCAGCAGGGGATGGAGCCATTGTTTCATGGCTGCAGCCCAGGCCTCTTCATCTCCAGGGCCTACTCCTCCCCCCTACTCTCCAGATGCAGGGCAGCCTGTTGCTGTCTCACCTCCTCCCCTGGATTAAGATATTCCCCAAAGCCTATCACATTTAAATCCTGACAGTCAAGCCACAACCAGGCAGAGACACACAGAAATGTTAGAGCACAAAAACCCAGCCACTTCTAAAAGAGTGGTTTCTAAACACACAATGGAAAAACCACCTTCATAAAAAGATGTGGTATTACCTTGTGAGTTCAGACATACTAAACTTCACTTCTCCATCTTAATCCTTTGGGAAGATAGACTGGAAAACATGTTACACAGCCTCCCCATTCTGTTCTAATGGCAAGATGGCCTTTCAACAGTGAAAACAAAATGGAGATTATTTCACTGTCAGGACATGGTACACACCTCAGTACATGTCCTACCTTTCACATGCACTGCACCCTGTCCAGGGAGGTACTTTGGACCTTCCATAGGGGTGTCTGATGTGCATAAAAAGGGAAGGGTCAGGCCTGGCAAGTGGGTGCACTTGTCAGGACAACATGGCAGTTTAACAAACTGCACACAGGCTCTGCAGTGGCAGGCCTGAGTTCTCTTCTTTAAGGCTACTGGTGTGGCTGGCACAATTAGTGCTGCAGGCCCACTAGTAGCATTTGCATTACCAGCCCCGGCGCACATAGTGCACATCACTATGGACTTTACTATTAAGGAAAACATACCAATCATGGACAACCAACAATTACCATTAAAATTTACACATGGAGCACTTGCATTTTGGCACTGCTCAGCAGTGGCAAAGTGCCCAAAGCATCTAAGTTGACAACACCATGTCAGAAAAAAGGTCTAGGGGGAAAGCAAAAACTTTAGGGCCCTTCAGCCAAAAAGGGCCAAGTCCAACATTGAGTTACATTGAAAAGTATTTATACCGCATTCTACTTTTAATTAGCTTCTGTGCACTACCACATATAAGTGTCTAGATGCTGCACATTATACAAGGGAACTAAATAAACTTCTTGTTTATTTTACTTCTTAGATTTCTCTTTCGGGCGTTCTCCGTGTGTCTGCAAAATGTGAGGAACTAAGGGGCATATTACTAAGCAATAGCGATAATTATCGCTATGCATGGTTAGCGGCTAAAATTATATCGCCGCGCTCCGACCAATTTTACCGCTGAGATACCTTGATATTATCAAGGTGTATCTCAAAAGCGGTAAAAATCCTGCGAAATGCATGAATATCGCTGAAAAATCAGCGATATTCATGCATTATCGTGACAATGCTCTTAGCCATGTTATCCACCTTCCATTGGATAACATGGCTAAGAACTGCTCTGGGCCGGCGTTTGGAGATATTCGCGCTTAGCGCGAATATTTCCAAAAGTAAGGCTTTGTTGATAATTGGAGATAGCGATATTAGCGACTGTTTCCAGTCGCTAACATCTTGGCACGCCCACTTTGATTGTCATTAGCGATAAATATCGCTGACATGCAAAGTGGGCCCCAAGATGATCGCTATCTCCTACTAGCTGTCGCTAACTGGTGTTAGCGACAGCTAGGTAATAGGGCGATAAAATTATCGCCGCTTTAGCGGGAAAAAGTCCCGCTAAGGCGGCGATAATGGCCCTTGGTAATATGCCCCTAAGTTCTTGGAATATAGGGCCTCTAGGCATCAATTCCCCATAATGCAGATCTATGTGCCACAAGGTCCTCACACTCTGATCAAGTGACAGTCACTGACATAGGTTGTGTGCTACTGTCAGCCTCACTTTCAAATCGCAGCCTAAAAGCTACTTTTATGTCTCACATACCAGATTGCGCAAGACCTCTTGTGGGTTTACCAAGAATTTACAGTTGGCTCACAGCCCGCCCATTGCTTACCAATGGTTGACTTTAATGTCACTCTTTTTTTCTTTGCTTCTTATTCAATGGGTTTTCATGACCATACTGTGTTTGCCCCTGTCTTGGAGCATAGCATCTTCACCATCCTTTGGATTGACTGACTTGTATCCTTCCACTCCTCTAATTTAGGGAACTTCCTTTATCTTTTTGCTAAGCACTCCATTAGAGTGTGTGTGATTTACAGTTTTATCCATAGTGTGCTTTTTACCCTTGCCAAATACCCACCCTGACACTCTATATTGCTATCTCCCTCATGTTGCAGGCTCTCTCTCCTGTGTTTCTCCCCTGCTAAACTCCTTCCCTCCTCCATGCTCAATGTTGCTTTCTCGCTCTTGTGCTCCTCTACCCACTTGCATGCTGCTCTCCTTCATGTGCTGCTTTTACTCTCCCCGCTCGCTCCCCATGAAGTCCCCCCACCTGCTACTCTATTGCCCCTATGGTCTTTTTTTCTTATATTTTAATTTTTCTTATTATTTTTTGGAAGTACCAGGCAGCAAATTTTTGTGGACCCCACACCATGAAAAAAAAGTGCTCTTGCGCTACTCTTATTTTTATTTTTTGAATTTAACAATTCATCTTAGATCAGTAAATAAAAATGATGCCCCATTTATATTATGGGTGTGTTCATTACGGATGGGCATAGTTGGCGGAGTACTATTACGCAGAATTCTACAAAGCTGAACTAAAACTCCGTGAATTCTGCAACTTTGCTCCGTTGGACTCCCAATTAATAAATCAGAAACCTCATTTACTTTTGATAACATACTAAGTATCACTGTCTTTACATGGTGTAATGAATAGTCATTTCACAAAAATGAAAATTAAAAATTAGCAAGCAGTGAGAGAGGTGATGATTTTGGGATCCTCTCTAACCTAGGGAGAGAACCAGGCAGATGCCTTGAAAACATATAGCACATGTTGATGAATGATTCGGTGGTGGTCCCATCCTCTTAGAACCACCCCAAGCCCAGTAATTGGTAAAAATACAATCCCAACCAAAGGAAGTGCAAAGCATTATGGGACAAGATTAGCAGTGGTCAGTGAATATTATAGTATCCAATATCAAAATAATTTTACAAAGAGCTGCAGTTCAACTAGTCGTTACTAGGTGTCCCTCAATATCATTGTGCAATTAAGTGTTTAAATTGCTAAATATATATATTGGTTCAACAGTTGGTTTAAATGCTTTTGTTTTTTCTATGCAGATATCATGTGACTTATACCTTTAAAGTGATAGTGCAAAACAGTGAGTTTAAAGCTATAGTGCAATGGTTGTCTTCCTGTCCAGAGTTTCTTTTTGCAATGATTGTTATTGTTTTACGACAAAATGAATGCTTAAATGCTTTAAAATTTCAACTAAAACCGCTATACAGTGTACATAATTGTTTTAATATATATACACACACACACGTATATCTGAAATTTGATTGGTCTTTGTTGCAACCATAGAATTCATCATAATCTGTATATAAGCAGTTAGTTTTAATTACGGTCGTTTCCTCATCCGCACATAATTTAATAAATTAAGCATTTCTGATACTGATATATACAATCAAATGTACAGGTACTCTTTTGAAAAAAAAATATATATATATATGCCGATGAAAGGCGTGGGTGCGCTGAGGAAGATCAGCACTAATAATCTCTATTATACAGGATTATTGTATTATCACAATGCTTTCCCAGACCGTGAGGCTACAAGGAGACAGGCAGCGGAGAGGCTGTTTGTCCCGAGATAAAACAGTGCAGTAGATGCAGTGGGGCATAGTGAAACCATCGAGGATGCCTCCCAAATTAAAACATTTTTATGGGACAAGTTATGGAAAGCAGCAAAACTTGAGCAGGTAGAATGGTGGGAGGCTACAGCCCTCCAGAAATATGTGGATGCAAAAATGGTACAGAGAGGGCTAAGAATATTCATAACACCAACCTTTGCGGATCCCGACCCAGAATGAATAGAGAAATGGGCACTTAATAACCATGAATGCTCCACCATTATGTTGAAGTTATTAATTAAATATGCCACTAATGAGAAAAAACGTTTGGCAATTGAAATTGAGAGATTGTCCTCATTATTAAGAGACCAATACACAGAAAGTGAATTTTAAATTGAAATAAAGAAAGTAAACCTCAGGTTGCAAAAAGCGAAAGAGGAGATCAAAATGAAGAAACAACGAAAATTCCACAGAGACCAACAGGACTACGACCATGGACAAATCTTTACATTTGGTAAGAGATTAGACCATTTGAGAGCTACAAATGAAAAAGAGGGAAGCAATGTAACAAAGCCACAAAGAACAGCAACTGGGGAGGAAACAGAATCAATCAGTATAATAACGGAATCAACAAGTGATGAGACAGTGAACACTGTCCCAGTGGCAGAGGAGGTTGGAGTAGAACCACAACCAGGAGTAAAATGCAACATTTTAAAGGAGTTCGACCTAATGGCCATAGCACGTCAAGGTCAAAATCAAGGAAGTCCAGGACCCCAGGGGAACAGAGGACGTGGTCAAGGTGCCAGAGGAGGAAAAAGTTGAGGAGCAAAAAAGCCAGCGAATTTGGACTCGTACGTGGGAATGACAACCCGAGGAAAATCCGCAACCAAATGATGGAATAACTTACAGTGTTAAATTTATTTGACATTATACTTACTGATATTCAGATTAATGTGTTGTCTCTTGGTTTAACCTTTTGCCCATCTAAGAAATTTGATTATACTATGGGTAGAATTGATTTGCTTCATTTCACTAGGAAACTTAAGCTCAAAAAGTGGTATCAGTACAAAAAGACTGTATAGCGTTCATCTATGGATGACCATACGAATTTGACAATTGCTGATTTGGGGACATTACAATTAATGCATAAATTGCGGGATGAGGAAGCTGGAAGCTATAATCCTGTTGAGATAGCTGCTGAGGAACAATTGGTTTTAGATCATAGCAGTGGAAGTGGTTTTATACCTCAGTCTATATTTTTGCCCCAAGTACATTGTGATGCCATTGACATATTTGAAAAAGGTGTAAAAGAAGAATTTAAGAAGTTGAGTCGAAGTAGGACAAAGAATAATTGTAATCTTACTTCAGAACAAAATGAGGCAATACAGGAGTTGAAAGAAAATACTTCAATTGTGATAAAGAAATCCGATAAGGGTGGGAACATTGTGGTGTGGCCGTTAACTATGTATCTTGAAGAGGGGCTGAGACAGTTGAGAGAAGAAGAGAACTATGGTGTTACAACCAGGGGTTGCTATGAGGAAAGTAATGAGCAATATAAAAGGTGTCTGATCAGATGGAAAAATGACCTGTTGATCTCTGAAGATGAGTTAAAATTTTTATATTGCGAGTACCCAGATTACCGGTCTTATACCTGCTGCCGAAGCTACATAAAGACAAAAGGAAACTACCGGGGAGACTCATAGTTTCCTCTATAGGTTGTCTTTATGAAAAAACATCTAAATATATTGATTACTTTTTAAGACCCTATGTCCAATCTCTACCGGCCTATGTACGTGATGCAGAACATTTCCTTAAATTAGTAGAAAACATTGTGTGAGAAGAGGGAATGCTGTTGATAACACTGGAAGTCAGCAGCTTATACACATGCATACCCCATTCACAGTTACAAAAAAGAAAGTTGTCTTATTTCAAACATACGGGAATGTTGCTTGACATGATGTAGGCATGTTTAAGCAATAACTTCTTCTTATTCAATCATGTGATCCACAGCCAAACCCAGGGGACGGCGATGGGAGCCTGCTTCACCCCCAGCTACGTGGGTTTATATCTGGGCTGGTGGGAGGAGCAGGTGGCGATTAAGATCAATGCCTTTACCCAAAATGTCATCCTCTGGGCAAGATACATCGATGATGTTTTTTGTGTTTGGCGAGGCTCTGAATTAAAAGCTAAGGAATTCATTGAAACTCTGAATGATAATGAGTTAAATCTCAAATTCACGAGTGCAATTGATGACAAAAGAATTGAATTTCTAGATGTGGAGCTACTGGTGAATAACAATAAACTGGAGAGCAGACTGTTTAGAAAGAAAACATCTGGTAGCAGTCTGCTTCATTCCGATAGCTGTCATCCAAGAAACCTTGAGAACAGTATCTCGTATGGGGAGCTTTTACGTGCAAGGAGAAATTGCAGCTCTGAAGACAGTTTTAAAGGAGAAATGAAAGTTATGACTACTCGCTTTAGAACAGGGGATACTCGGCAAAAATCATAAATCAGGCATGTGACAAAATCCAATTAATAGACAGAAAGGATTTATTAGTGGATAAATATGAAGACACCAAAACAGACACTCCCACATGCTTTATCAAAACATACAGCAATCAGGCTGGGAAATGAGATGTTGTTTGAAGAAATTTTGGAATGTTCTAGGTACAGACAGAACTCTCCAAAAATATGTAGGTGATAATCCCAAGATCACCTATAGGAAATGTACGGCCTTAGGAGACATGTTGTGTAGTAGTGATTTAAGGAATGTAAGTGACAAACAAGTGGTAAATGGATGTTTTACTTGTAGGGCGTGTAAGGCCTGTAAAAACAGTCTCAACACAAAGCAAATTGATTTGTCTGTACATCATAAACCATTTGTCATAGACAAACATTTAACTTGTAAATCATACTTTTGTGTATATGCCCTGATTTGTCCATGTCCTTTGATTTACAGTGGAAGCACTATACACCAAGTAAAAAAACGTGTTCTTGAACATAGATGAGCTATCATTAACGAGGAAAAGCAATATCCAATAGCGAGGCACTTCAAGGATGTTCATGGTAAAAATGTGGAACTATTGAGGTATTGTGTGTTGGACAGAATCCCCAAGATGGAGCGAGGAGGGATTCGATTTAAAGAACTAAGGCGCCTAGAGTCCAAAATGATTATAAAATACGAGACAATGTATCCCCTTGAGTTGGACAAGGATGAGGAATTGTCGGTCCATTTAAGATGATGTAATGCACTGTTTAAATTAATTATGTAGCACTGAAGTTGTTTGTATATATTTTTTTAATAGGTATCAGGTGAACATTGATCACTTGTATGTTTTTATCATAGGAGACGGAGACACCATCATCAAAATATGGGGACGCTAGTGAGAAGCCTAAGTTGCACAAGGCACATTGTAAATAGCCCACATGGGTGGAATTGTAAATATTGTACTATCAGTTGAAACTGGAGTTATTAATTTGGAACTTTGGACATATTAATATTGTTTGCCCATTGGGGCTGAATTGTACAATAATATAAAAATATGGAGGATTATATCTCTGCATTCAATATGCTGAAATTATGAAATATATGCCTAAATCAGGTATATTATGTTTATGTGTGACACAATGTCCTGTTCCTATGAATTGAGAATAGACCAGCATTAACTTTAACAACATTCTAATATGGCTGCCATTCTCACGAAGCCCTGGATGTGGTCCAGTAGTCCTTTTTTGATGTTTATGTTATTGTGATGTTGTCACTTTTTTATGTATATATACTTTATCAAAAACAAACAAAACTGACCCGTGATAAAGGAGCTCAGCTCCGAAAAGCGTCGGGCAAGGATTTGCCAATGGATGCAATAAATTAATTTCACCACGCAAAAATGGATTTGGGCTCGGTTCTCTTGGTGTAAAAATACCGAAGGTTAAAGTAATATACATATATATATATATATATTCACTGAAAAAACCATAGGTTATAGACCATATATAGTTAGGAATTAGCATTTACAAAACCTTGAAAATTCACTGAAAAAACCATAGGTTATACACCATATATAGTTAGGAATTAGCATTTAAAAAACCTTATTTTACTCACACAAAACCATTGAAATTCCATATATAGTTAGTTGCACTAACTATATATCGCGCACCCGCAATCCACTGCTGATCATGTCACATATTACATCATTCATGACATGGTCAGTGACATCACTGATGACATCACTGATGACATCTCAAATGACATCACTGATGAGATCACTGATGACATCATCCAGTGACTGTGTGTTTCTGTAAAGTTTAAATATGTTTTACATATTGAAGAATGAGTAGATGTATAAGTGTCTGGACGAAGGATTTAGTAGGTGCATGACTGAATGTATGAGTGAGTGATTAAATGTGTCTCACTGAGTGCATGGGTTAGTGAGTAAACTGTCTTAATTTGTGCATCATTATGTCTGTTGTTCTGTAAACTGCTGCATGTGTTGATCAGTAGCTATATGATTAACTATATGGGTTATTGATTGATTGTCCAAGTATTTGTATAGGAGACTGAGTGTGTGTGTGGCTGGCTGGGAGGTGTGTGACTCTGTGCAGATCAATGTGTACTTGTATCAATGATTGTATAAGAAAGTAAGTATGTGTTAGTATATGTTTGAAAATGTAAGGTGCTCTATGTTTAACTGTATAGACAAGAAAATGGAAGTGTGATTGATTCTTTACAGGACTGACTAGGTGTGTGAGTAACTCCATGGATGAGTGGCAGAGTGTAAGTGTCTGTATAGGTGTATGAGTGCATATGATAGTGTTGTAAAGATGAGTGATTGTATGTATGAATGATTGTATGGGTGAATGAGTGAATGTGTGTGTAGACGTAGGAATCAGTGAGTACGTATGTAGTAACTAGTATTGGTGTGTCAATGGTTTCAAAAATTATACTCTGTATTTAACACTGGGTGAAACAGAGGTTATATTAAAACGTGAGGAGATGCATTGTATTGTCACATGAATGATATCATCAGTGATGTGGTCATTGATGTCAAATGAGATGTCATCAGTGATCTCATCAGTGATGTCATTTGAGATGTCATCAGTGATGTCATCAGTGATGTCACTGACCATGTCATGAATGATGTAATATGTGACATGATCAGCAGTGGATTGCGGGTGCGCGATATATAGTTAGTGCAACTAACTATATATGGAATTTCAATGGTTTTGTGTGAGTAAAATAAGGTTTTTTAAATGCTAATTCCTAACTATATATGGTGTATAACCTATGGTTTTTTCAGTGAATTTTCAAGGTTTTGTAAATGCTAATTCCTAACTATATATGGTCTATAACCTATGGTTTTTTCAGTGAATTTCAATGGTTTTTTAATAGCAAATATCATAAGCTGTCGAATGTCAAGTACGTGGTAAGTGAAAACATTTTCGTGTTTATGCACACTGATCTGCTTTGAATGGTGCCCCCCCCCCCTCATTTCTATTAGGAGTACTCTCTCTTTGCAGATAGTGAAAGGTAGTTAACGCAGGCCTTTGCCCCCGTTGTAATCCGTCGTGCCTGCTTCTCTCTCCATTTGATTGATTGTTATCCAAGTATTTACTGTTTTAGAATTAGTTCTCTTTGGTTCATTCTCTATTTACAAACAAACACAGAGTCGCAATACTCTGTTTAGTCTTTGCAGATAACGAAAAATCGTGTAAAAAAAAAGAAAAGGAATCGAGCAAAATCAGTAGGCCACTAATGGGATCTCTTTTTGACCTCGCTAAAATAGAAACATTAGGAACAACCCCTCATGACAAATACAAAACTAGTGAGATGAACTGAACTCCACACAATGATGGCTGCAAAACAGCTCGGCTCCGCCACCCACCCCGCCCAAAATAACGATAAAGAGCGGCTGCCATGATTGGTTGCGGAATGGCCACAACGGAGCTACGAAATGGTGCTGCTCTCATGCTAACCCCAGCTTCGGTCTGAAACATCCAGAAACACTGTAGACTACCAATTCGATCAGTTCCGGTAGCGCCCCAATGTAACCCGGTAGAGAAGAACTAGCCCTCCCCTCTTTGACTGATGGTTCTTGTTGCCTGTCCTTTCTGTTGTCATTTAACAGAACTATTTAGCCTGCTGAAAGGGGTTGTGTTTCGACCGCTGGTTGGTGGAGACATTTTGACTATATTCTGGACCTGCGTTGTCGCGTAATGCGTCATATGACGCGCCGCGTTAGCGCATCCGGAAGTCATCCGGGGCGCGCAGCGCGTAACGTAAGCATAACAAGTCATGTGACTTGTTAATAAAACTTTTCATTGGTTCATTTTACTTTTCTTATTCTAATGATGAAAGCCTTGGTCATATCACCTAAAAATTACGCTTTTAATTACTTCCGAACATTATTTTCTCTTAAATATATGTTATAATGTTCCAGGCTAATGTACTTTCCCGGAAATTTTACAACTGTCCTGCAAGTAAAATATATTCTTTTTTCGAGAAAAAGAGCGTTTCTTCGTTCTATGACGGAGCCGTTGAGCAAAACAGGGTCGACCTGCTGTCTTAGTCGCCGATACGCCTGAATATGAGATTCTTATCGATCACTTTATGTTGCAGGAATAGAAAACACAACAGCCCTTGACCATTTATCTTTACTGCGTTCCTTCGTATTATACCTTTTACCCTTCATGTAATTGGTCTGCTTTATTTCACTTGCCTTTTAATGATTCTAAAACAGTGACTATTATTAAAAACTTTACCAATGTATACACTACTACCATGTTTTCTTTTAAAAACCTTTATTGTGAAAATTTCATTATACAAATACGAGCCTATAACCACGTGGGCCTGCCACAGAGCAAACTGTAATCGTATATGATGAATAGACATTTACACTGTAGAGGAACGTAACGGGCGGGCCATTAGGTTGCAAAAACTAAGGTGTCTAACAGTTACGGAATCGGTGGACGTACATTTTATAATTAAAATACGACAGGGCCAGTTACAATAAAATTATCTAGATATACATTTGCGGGCAAGTACCATGGGTGACGTTAATTCGAATTTTCAACAGTACAGTAATCAATAACACATCAGAACTTAATATCAATAGGGATGTCGAAATATTCAATCAATTCTCGTCCCCGCCCGCCATGTGCTTCAAAACTGCATACGTATCTCGTGATTTCAAGGTTCTGCAACCAGTACACAACAAGGAGTTACGAGTCCCATTTATTCCGGCGCCATTTTGGGCGAGGACGGGCAGGTCCAGGATATAGTCAAAATGTCTCTACCAACCATCGACTATGATGATGTTCATATGCTGTATTTATTAGAGTAACACTCATCTGCCCACATGAAATTAATTTACCACAATCTAAACATGTCATTTTAATCTTTCCAAAGTTCTTCTAAATATTTGGGACCGTTTCCCTTGCCTCTGAAGCTCTCAGTGCCACTTCTTTGATGAATGTACTAGCAGGTCAGGGGTTCTCCTCCAAATCTCTCTTTTATGCAGCACTATAATTAATTGGTGCCACCTCTCCATATGATGATGCATGGTATAGTTACCACAACTATATATTTTTTCGGTTCCTCTGGAGAGTTCATCGTGGCAGATGAAGCGTGTAACATACCGGGCATTTACCTTTTTTTGCATGTACAGGAAAGGGAAAAAAAATCGAGCGTTCGAGTTCTTAGGTGTCCCAGGGCCATTTTAGTGGACCAGGCCCAAATCCAAAGAACAGCTATCTCACAGGCTAATGGGGCGACCCACGCCGAGTTTCAGCATTGTAGGATGACCACACAAGTATAGCAACTTGCTAGACATCACCTCGGTGCCATCCGGATCTCGGCGCCCCACTGCAGATGAAGTGCCTCTCAACTATGAAACCACCACGGTGACATCCGGATCTTGGCGCGTTGTGCTGCCTTCGGCCTATTCGCACATCGGTCCGCTACTGACGCCATCTCACAGGCTAATGGGGTGACCCACGCCGAGTTTCAGCATTGTAGGATGACCACAACAACTTGCTAGACATCACCTCGGTGCCATCCGAATCTTGGCATCTCAACGCCTAATGGTATCTTCCATACAGAAAATATTGTTACGCTGCCTTTGGCCCCATTCGCACATCAGTCCGCAACTTAGACATCACCTCGATGCCATCCGGATCTTGGCATCTCAGCGCCTTGTGGTGTCAGTCAGAAAATATTGTTGCGCTGCCTTTGGCCCCATTCGCACATCAGTCCGCTACTGACACCATCTCACAGGCCAATAGGGCGCCCCACGCCGACTTTTACCATTGTACGATGGCCACACCAGTGGCACAACTTCCTAGACATCACCTCGGTGCCATCCGAATCTTGGCATCTCAACGCCTAGTGGTATCTTCCATACAGAAAATCTTGTTACGCTACCTTTGGCCCCATTCGCACATCGGTCCGCAACTTAGACATCACCTCGGTGCCATCCGGATCTTGGCATCTCAGCGCCTTGTGGTGTATTCTCTTCAGAAAATATTGTTGAGCTGCCTTTGGCCCCATTCGCACATCCGTCCGCAACTTACACATCACCTCGGTGCCATCCGGATCTTGGCATCTCAGCGCCTTGTGGTGTCTTCTACTCTGAAAATATAGTAGAAAATATTGTTGCGCTTCCTTTGGCCCCATTCACACATCAGTCCGCTACTGACACCATCTCACAGGCCAACGGGGCGCCCCACGCCGACTTTCAGCATTGTAGGATGGCCACACCAGTGCGGCAACTTACTAGACACCACCTCGGTGCCATCCGGATCTTGGCGCGTTGTGCTGCCTTCGGCCTATTCGCACATCGGTCCGCTACTGACGCAAACTCACAGGCCAACGGGGCGCCCCACGCCGACTTTCAGCATTGTTGGATGGCCACACCAGTGCGACAACTTACTAGACACCACCTCGGTGCCATCCGGATCTTGGCGCGTTGTGCTGCCTTCGGCCTATTCGCACATCGGTCCGCTACTGACGCAAACTCACAGGCCAACGGGGCGCCCCACGCCGACTTTCAGCATTGTAGGATGGCCACACCAGTGCTGCAACTTGCTGGACACCACCTCGGTGCCATCCAGATCTTGGCGCGTTGTGTTGCCTTCGGCCTATTTGCACATCGGTCCGCTACTGACGCCGCCTCACGTGCCAACGTATTTTCTCCTAATTTTACACCCTATGCCGCATAACAGGTCATGTGACTTGTTTATAAAACTTTTCATTGGTTCATTTTACTTTTGGTTTCCTAATGATGGAAGGCTTGATCATGTGACCTAAAAACAACACTTTTCATAGGATGAAAACTTTTTTTTTTCCCCAAACGATGAAAGCCCCACCTTGTTTCTGGATGTTTCAGACTGAAGCTGGCGTCAGCATGAAAGCACCACCATCTCGTAGCTCAGTCGTGGTCATTCCGCGAGCAATCATGGCAGCCGCTCCCCACCAGAAGCCTGCAGGAGTCGGAGCCCCCAAAACTTTTGATGAATTCTCAAGGCGGAGGGGACGCTTTCGAGAATGAGGTCCAAGACCTAGCAGACAAGCGTCCGATTTCCAAGGTGTCCCAGGGCCATTTCAGTGGACCAGGCCCAAAAAGGAAACAGCCTGCCGCCATTTTGAGAGTCCTGTGACAGCCGCCTATCGCTGCACCGCAAGAGTGGGCGCAACTCAGCTGAATTGCGGCTTTTGACACAGTGGACCAAAAACGGACGGAATGGCAACTGAAACGGTAAAGGGGCGCCCCACTACAACAGATGACACTCCACCTGGAGAGGCCCGTTCACGCCGCCTCCCCCGGGGCGCTCCACGCCGTTATTCGGAGCAGCATTGTAGGATACCAAAACCAGTGCGGCAACTTACTGGACATCACCTTGGTGCCATCGTTCTGCTGCCTTGGAACTATTCGCGCAACAGTTTGCTACTGATGACCCACCCCCCGCGACGCCCCATGCCGTTATTTGCTGGGTGGCACCTTACTAGACATCACTTTCGTGTCATCTAGATTTCAACGCGTTCTGCTGCCTTGGAACTATTCGCACAACAGTTTGCTACTGATGACCCACCCCCCGCGACGCCCCACGCCGGAAATCTGGACGTTGTGCTGCGTTGGGACTATTCGCACAGCCGACCGCTACTTCGTTGTTTTTCCCTAAAAATGTTTATATGTTATTACTATTTTTGTTTTCTTGTATATATTTATAAATTATTAAAGTTTTATAATCTTACTACTTTGTCGGAGTGCTATATATTTTTAATGTGACACATAATTGTAAAAACTTTGATGTACAAACAGTCATCCCTGGAATCTTCCGCTTCAGGCTCGGTCCCCTCCCCAATCACAATACAGGATGGTTTTCAGATAATAGCAACGCTTCTGCTGTGACGAATCTCATCGAGTGTGGGCCTTGATCTACTATAACTCCTTTGAAGAGGGGTGATTCTTTACAGCTGTGGCCATAAACTACATCTGCAGGGCTAGCTGATACCCTAGGACCAGCCTGGACAATCGGACACAGAGGAAAAGGAGTGTCAGAGGGTGCGGTAGTGAATAGGGCGAAAGGGAGGTGTCGGGCGGGCACAGGGTGTGATTCTCAGGGAACAGCAGCGCAGATGGGGGAGGTTTATTACCCATGCATAAGACAGAGAGCGGGGGTGACCACTGCCTGGGGGAGATGTTTGCGAGGGTGGGGAGCCATGCTAAGGATCGACAGCGTGCACAGAGTGGGTCTGGTCAAGGCATCTAAAATGGCTGCCGTGCACGACAAAAGTGTGGCATTTGAAAAAAGACAAGATGGCGCAGACAATGTTTTTCAACACTTCCTGATTTCCTTCGAATCGAACGTTAACAGACGTTGGGGCATATTACCAAAGTTAAGCGATATTTATCCCTAACGATGCTTAGCAACGATTTTTTTACCGTCAGAAATTATCGCAGATAAACCTTGCTATTATCAAGGTTTATCGGAAATACGATAAAAAACGACCGCAATGCATTAATATCGCTGAAAACTCAGCGATATTCATGCATTACCGAGCTAATGCTCTTAGCCATGTTATCCACCTCCCATTGGATAACATGGCTAAGAACTGCTCAGGGCAGGTGGTAGCTTTTAGAGATATTCGCCCTTATCTCGAATATTTCCAAAAGTTGATAATAGGAGATAGCGATGTTAGCGACTGTTTCCAGTCGCTAACATCTTGGCATGCCCACTTTGCATGTCATTAGTGATAAATATCACTCACATGCAAAGTGGGGCCCAAGATGGTCGCTATCTTCTACTAGCCGTCGCTAACTGGTGTTAGCAACAGCTAGGTAATACACATATAATTTTATCTCCGCGAAGCGGAGCGCTGTTACAGATATATATCTTGTTTCTGAACGTTAATTTCTCAAAATGCACTGAAGCACATATATTGAGACCTAGCAAAGGCACATCGGGCTACCAGTCCCTACAATTTTGCCAAGTTTCGTGCAAATCCATTCAGCTGTTCGATCCTACCGAGAGACAAGATGGCGGCCGCTACGGACTGTTTGGAATGTTTACAGACACCGGAGAGCCAATCAGCTTCGCTTCGCAAAGCTCCGTAACGCGAAAAGTACGCGAAGCGGTGCGCTGTTACAGATATATACCTTTTTTTGAACGTTAATTTCTCAAAATCCACTGGAGCACATATATTGAGATCTAGCAAAGGCACATCGGGCTACCAGTCCCTACAATTTTGCCAAGTTTCGTGCAAATCCATTCACCTGTTCGATTATTATTATTTTTATTTTTTTTTGCCCCGCGGGGCCCTTTTAAAACCTCCACATCAAACCTAGGGGGTGAGCGACAATGTACTATGCCCCCTTATGGTCATTTGCCCCTTCGCTTCGGCCTCCTCTTGTCTCTCGATCCTACCGAGAGACAAGATGGCGGCCGCTACGGACTGTTTGGAATGTTGACAGACGCCGGAGAACCAATCAGCTTCGCTTCACAAAGCTCCGTTGCGCGAAAAGTCCGCGAACCAGTGCGCTGCCCGGTCCGCTGTTACAGATATATATCTTTTTTTAAACGTTAATTTCTCAAAATCTACTGGAGCACATATATTGAGACCTACAAAAGGCACATCGGGCTACCAGTCCCTACAATTTTGCCAAGTTTCGTGCAAATCCATTCAGCCGTTCGGGCTAAAAGTGAGGCCAACCGCCCTATGGAAAACTCAATGTTAAAAACACGTTTTGGGACCCCCCTTTTTTCTCGGCCCCCCCTTGACGAACCCCCCCCAAATTTTCAAGGGCTGCTCAGAAACAAAATGTGCCATTTACCTGAAAATTTCAGCCAATTCCGTCCACAAACGCCAAAGTTATTAGACATAGAATTTTCAAAAAACCCATAGAGAAAAAATCCTAACTATATATACCTACTGGCGACCGCCAGTAGGTAATATATATATATATATATATTATACACACTTCAGGCCTGAAATCCTTTACAGGAAAAACCAGAGTCGAAGCCCAATTGTCACGGTGCAGCATCAGTGTTTAATCAGCCGAGAAAACAAATACGCCCGACGCGTTTCGAGATCAGCCGATCTCTTGGTCACGGGTGGAGCTTGCCGGCACCATCAATCATTTAAAGGTACATTGCATACTAGTCACGTGATCATAGACATAGAGAAAGTAAAATACACTCTGTGTTTCCAATTCATAAATGAACAAATATATACAAGAGCGGAATTCAAAAATAAGCAAGTTGTCATTCATAGTCTGGCAAGATACGGTACAAAATTAACCGGGGTCCACAAACAAATTAATGCGTGTAAACGATGTCAGGCAAGTTGCCAAACCCAATTCATGTGCTAGTGCCACCATTGTATTAGTTACATACAATGGAGGAAATATTCATAACCAACAATGCTGCCCCAGTGGGTATGTCGTAAAAGTCCTTTGTCCCATGGAATGACTTCATATATAGCCCTAGTGGGCATAATCCTTCTGAGTTCCGTGAATCCTGAAAAAAAAGGGGGAAACACAACTGTATGTAACAAATCTTATTGAACTGATACGTGTACAGTTAAAACCAATTAAAACCTGAATTTCAAATGCCCAGGAAGCAACATCACATATATACATCCAAAATTAATAATTAAACTGAAACCTAAGTCTGTAGGTGAATGGCTAGTTCTTCTCCCAAATTATGTCCAACAGGCTGCATGGTATTGTACATTATGATATATCTTGACTCCAACTTTCTCAGTTCCAACCATCTGTTGCCGCCCCTCTCATTTCTCTCAACACTGTCCAACACATAAAATTTCACCAGATTAGGATTTTTGTTGTGTTTTTCTGCAAAATGTCTTGCTACGGGGTATTGTTGGTTGACATTCCTAATCGCTCTCTGGTGTTCTAGAATTCTGAGTTTCGCTTGTTTGGTAGTACACCCTATATAAAACTTCTTGCAGGGACACTCTAGTGCATAGACAACATACTCGGTTGTACAACTGAGATGCTTAGTGATTTTGTGTGCACAACGGTCTGTAGACAATTGTATAGATTTACAATTATTACTGTACTTGCAGGCCTTACACCTGCGGCACGGGAAAAATCCCTGAATGGTGTCAGTTTTAGGTTTTTCTTTAATCAGTGTACTACTTAGTGTGTCCTTAAGGGATTTCGCTTTTCTGTATGTTACAGAGGGAATGTCATGGATAGCTTCTTTTATATCATTGTCAAGCTTGAGGATATCCCAATGTTTACTTAGGCATTTGCGCAGTCTCCATGATTGACTGTTAAAGGTGGTTATAAACCGTACCTTGTCATCACTGCTGCTTTGTCTAGGAATTAACAACTCATTTCTGTCCATGACATTAACCCTTGCAAGTGCCTGTTTAATTATTCGCTGGCTGTATCCTCTCTCGGAAAATCGTTTGGCCATTATCTGGCTCTCTGCGAAAAACCCTTCAGCAGAACTACAATTTCTCTTAGCCCTGATCAGTTCTCTCACAGGTATACTGTGTATGAGACTAGTAGGATGGCTACTTCCTGCATGGAGCAGACTATTGCCTGCCGTGGGTTTCCGGAACAGGACACTACTCAGAGTTCCATTGTTGACTTCCAACTTTATATCCAGAAATTCCAGTTGTTGTTTACTGATCACACTGGTAAACCTCAAATTAAGGACATTATCATTTAGAGTATCCTCAAATTCGTGTATCTGATTGAGAGTGCCCCTCCAGATACAGAAAATGTCATCAATGTATCTTTTCCAGAGGATGACGTGGGTACCAAAGTGGGAGATCTTACGCACCACTTGCTCCTCCCACCAGCCCAGGTAAAGACACGCTAGGCTGGGGGCAAAGCAGGTCCCCATCGCCACCCCCCGGATTTGTTTAAACAGAGATTTGTTGAAAATGAAGTAATTGTTTGTTAAGCATTCAAGCATCATATCCAGCAGCATGTGAGTATGTGATAGTAAAGAGATTGACCTCTCCTGCAAGTAAAATTTGCATGCCTCCACACCAAGTTCCTGGGGAATGCTTGTGTACAGGCTGGTTACATCGAAGCTCACCAGCCAGTACTCAGGACTCCATGTAATCTCATCAAGAATGCGTAAAAAATCAGATGAGTCTCTTACGTATGAGGGCAAGCTAGTTACATAAGGTTGCAAGAAATAGTCTATATACCTACTGGTATTTTCATAAAGACTGCCCACCGAAGACACGATAGGTCTGCCCGGGGGTATCTGCAAATTCTTGTGTAACTTGGGCAGTAAATAAAGTGCCGGTATTTTAGGGTATTTGACATGGAGGTAGTTGTACTCATCATCTTCTAACAACCCCCTTGCTTTCCAGTCACATAATCTGTCCCCATATGCAGTTTTCAAAGCATTATAATCATCTTTGTTAGCATGCGCATAACTGTTAGTGTCAGATAATTGTGTTAAACCCTCTTTAAGATACAATTCGAGGGGCCAGACAACAACATTTCCACCCTTATCGCTATTCTTGATTATCACATCAGTCCAATTCTCCATCTCCTTTAAGGCAACAAACTGATTCTTAGTCAAATTCCAATTCATTCTATGTTTCGTTCTGTCCATTAGCCTCATGTCATGTATTACGCTTTGTTCAAAGCTGTCAATATTACTGTTGATAATCTGCGGTACAAAAACCGATTTAGGTTTGAACCCACTCTTGCTGCACATATCGACTGTGTTTTCAGTTCCAATTAAGTTAACAATAGCATCATCACTAACATTATCACAGCCTGCTAACAAGTGTACAGATTGCAAGAGTTCAGCATCGTTTATACTGAGTGCACTTGGTTTGTCAACTGTTATATCCTTTCTAAGTCTAGGTTTAGTGGCAAACCACTTCTTTAACTTAAGTTTTCGCGTGAAACAAAATAAATCAATACGTGCATTGGCAAAATTAAAATTAGAGGTAGGACAGAATGAAAGCCCTCTAGATAATACTTCGAGTTGTGCAGATGTTAAAATACGATCAGAAAGGTTTACCACTGTCTTGGAGTTTATTTCCTCGCTGCCTTGCCTCTTGTTACGACTCCCACTGGACTTTTCAGTGCTTCGAAGGAGCTGTTGCCTTTTCCGCGTCCGCCTCTGCCGCCTTTTCCACGCCCTCTTGATGGGGTGCCTGTCTGGCGTCCCTGTGTGATTAGGGCTACTTCCTTTGAAATTAAATCTTTTACTGGCATATTATCCAGTGGCTCTGAGACATCACTTTCCACAGACTCAGTTTCCTCCTCCAAAGTCACCGAATCTCCAGGATCTGTTTGTTTTGAAATACTTTTCTTTGTACCGGGTGTCATATGTGTTTTAGTTTTGTTAGCGGCATCCCTGATCACATCATACCGCTTGGCAAAGGTTAAGATCTGTCCTTTGCTATAGTCGATTTCATCACGGTGAAATTTACGCTGTTTTTTCTCTTTAATTTCTTCCTCTAATTTGTCAAGGCGTTTATTCAATTTCTCCATTTCTTTCGTGAATTCGCTCTCTGTGTATTTGACCTTCAGTTTGGTGATTAATGCCTCATTTTCGGTATTTAGTCTGGCACACTCCTTTTCAGCATTTCTAATCAGCATTTTCAGCATGTTGAGAGAACAGGCATGGTTGTTATCCATCCATTCGCTGATTAATTCGGGGTCAGGATTTGGAAACGTCGGAATAACAAAAATTCTTAATCCACGTGGTATCCTGTTGCATTCCAGGTATTTGGCGAGGGCAGCCGCCTCCCACCAACGCGATTGTTCACGTTTTAAGTTTTTCCATAATGTGTCCCATGTAGATCTAAGTTCATCAGTTTGTTTGCCAGATGGTTTGGAAGTATCCCCACCACTGGACTCGATTGGTGTAAAAAGCTTTGATGCTGCTTCCAGCCTCCTATTGTTTCTTGTTTCGGCCATACTCACTGACACAAACTACCAGCCGGTATAAGTTTGTGTGCACCGTTACTCCACTTTGCTCTGCACTGTAGTTGTCACTATTTGCCCTACACAGGGCGGGAAAGCGTTATGTTGTTGTCTTGATCCGATCACATCCCAGATCATCGGATACTCTTCCGTTTGCAAAAGCAGTTTTTCATCACTTTCAAAAACCGCTGCCGCTTTCTTTGTTGCGTATCCCAACACAGTGAAACCACGAGCAGGCGGGCAAAAGCGATTAATTTTAGAATCCACACACAAGTTTGGCGTGCTTAAGCCGCTTGGGCGGCGGGCTCACGACGGGGTTCGCCGACCCCCTCCAATTATACACACTTCAGGCCTGAAATCCTTTACAGGAAAAACCAGAGTCGAAGCCCAATTGTCACGGTGCAGCATCAGTGTTTAATCAGCCGAGAAAACAAATACGCCCGACGCGTTTCGAGATCAGCCGATCTCTTGGTCACGGGTGGAGCTTGCCGGCACCATCAATCATTTAAAGGTACATTGCATACTAGTCACGTGATCATAGAGAAAGTAAAATACACTCTGTGTTTCCAATTCATAAATGAACAAATATATACAAGAGCGGAATTCAAAAATAAGCAAGTTGTCATTCATAGTCTGGCAAGATACGGTACAAAATGAAACGGGGTCCACAAACAAATTAATGCGTGTAAACGATGTCAGGCAAGTTGCCAAACCCAATTCATGTGCTAGTGCCACCATTGTATTAGTTACATACAATGGAGGAAATATTCATAACCAACAATGCTGCCCCAGTGGGTATGTCGTAAAAGTCCTTTGTCCCATGGAATGACTTCATATATACATATATATAGATATATATATATATCTATATATATATATCTATATATATATATATATATATATATTACCTACTGGCGGTCGCCAGTAGGTATATATAGTTAGGATTTTTTCTCTATGGGTTTTTTGAAAATTCTATGTCTAATAACTTTGGCGTTTGTGGACGGAATCGGCTGAAATTTTCAGGAAAATGGCACATTTTGTTTCTGAGCAGCCCTTGAAAATTTGGGGGGGGTTCGTCCAGTGGGGGCCGAGAAAAAAGGGGGGTCCCAAAACGTGTTTTTAACATTGAGTTTTCCATAGGGCGGTTGGCCTCACTTTTAGCCCGAACGGCTGAATGGATTTGCACGAAACTTGGCAAAATTGTAGGGACTGGTAGCCCGATGTGCCTTTTGTAGGTCTCAATATATGTGCTCCAGTGGATTTTGAGAAATTAACGTTTAAAAAAAGATATATATCTGTAACAGCGGACCGGTTAGCGCTCTGGTTCGCGGACTTTTCGCGCAACGGAGCTTTGTGAAGCGAAGCTGATTGGTTCTCCGGCGTCTGTCAACATTCCAAACAGTCCGTAGCGGCCGCCATCTTGTCTCTCGGTAGGATCGAGAGACAAGAGGAGGTCAAAACAAAGGGGGAAATAACTATAAGGGGGCATAGTAGATCCTCGCTGACCCCCTAGGTTTGATGTGGAGGTTTTAAAAGGGCCCCGCGGGGCAAAAAAAAAAAATAATAATAATAATCGAACGGCTGAATGGATTTGCACGAAACTTGGCAAAATTGTAGGGACTGGTAGCCCGATGTGCCTTTGCTAGGTCTCAATATATGTGCTTCAGTGGATTTTGAGAAATTAACGTTCAAAAAAAGATATATATCTGTAACAGCGCACCGCTTCGCGTACTTTTCGCGTTACGGAGCTTTGCGAAGCGAAGCTGATTGGCTCTCCGGTGTCTGTAAACATTCCAAACAGTACGTAGCGGCCGCCATCTTGTCTCTCGGTAGGATCGAGAGACAAGAGGAGGCCAAAGCGAAGGGGCAAATGACCATAAGGGGGCATAGTAGATCCTCGCTGACCCCCTAGGTTTGATGTGGAGGTTTTAAAAGGGCCCCGCGGGGCAAAAAAAAAAATAATAATAATAATCGAACGGCTGATGACCATAAGGGGGCATAGTAGATCCTCGCTGACCCCCTAGGTTTGATGTGGAGGTTTTAAAAGGGCCCCGCGGGGCAAAAAAAAATAATAATAATAATAATCGAACGGCTGAATGGATTTGCACGAAACTTGGTAAAATATTAGGGACTGGTAGCCCGATGTGCCTTTGCTATGTCTCAATATATGTGCTTCAGTGCATTTTGAGAAATTAACGTTCAAAAACAAGATATATATCTGTAACAGCGCTCCGCTTCGTGGAGATAAAATTATATGTGTATTACCTAGCTGTTGCTAACACCAGTTAGCGACGGCTAGTAGGAGATAGCGACCATCTTGGGTCCCACTTTGCATGTGAGTGATATTTATCACTAATGACATGCAAAGTGGGCATGCCAAGATGTTAGCGACTGGAAACAGTCGCTAACATCGCTATCTCCTATTATCAACTTTTGGAAATATTCGAGATAAGCGCGAATATCTCCAAAAAGTAACAGCTGCCCTGAGCAGTTCTTAGCCATGTTATCCAATGGGAGGTGGATAACATGGCTAAGAGCATTAGCTCGGTAATGCATGAATATCGCGGAGTTTTCAGCGACATTAATGCATTGCGCTCGTTTTTTATCGTATTTGCGATAAACCTTGATAATAGCAAGGTTTATCTGCGATAATTTCTGACGGTAAAAAAATCTTTGCAATGTATCGTTAGGGATAAATATCGCTTAACTTTGGTAATATGCCCCAACGTCTGTTAACGTTCGATTCGAAGGAAATCAGGAATTGTTGAAAAACATTGTGTGCGCCATCTTGTCTTTTTTCAAATGCCACACTTTTGTCGTGCACGGCAGCCATTTTAGATGCCTTGACCAGATCCACTCTGTGAACGCTGTCGATCCTTAGCATGGCTCCCCACCCTCGCAAGCATCTCCCCCAGGCAGTGGTCACCCCCGCTCTCTGTTTTATGCATGGGTAATAAACCTCCCCCCATCTGCGCTGTTCTTCCCTGAGAATCACACCCTGTGCCCGCCCGACACCTCCCTTTCGCCCTATTCACTACCGCACCCTCTGACACTCCTTTTCCTCTGTGTCCGATTGTCCAGGCCGGTCCTAGGCTATCAGCTAGCCCTGCAGATGTAGTTTATGGCCACAGCTGTAAAGAATCACCCGTCTTCAAAGGAGTTATAGTAGATCAAGGCCCACACTCGATGAGATCCGTCACAGCAGAAGCGTTGCTATTATCTGAAAACCATTCTGTATTGTGATTGGGGAGGGGACCGAGCGTGAAGCGGAAGATTCCAGGGATGACTCTTTGTACATCAAAGTTTTTACAATTATGTGTCACATTAAAAATATATAGCACTCCGACAAAGTAGTAAGATTATAAAACTTTAATAATTTATAAATATATACAAGAAAACAAAAATAGTAATAACATATAAACATTTTTAGAGAAAAACAACGAAGTAGCGGTCGGCTGTGCGAATAGTCCCAACGCAGCACAACGTCCAGATTTCCGGCGTGGGGCGTCGCGGGGGGTGGGTGATCAGTAGCAAACTGTTGTGCGAATAGTTCCAAGGCAGCAGAACGCGCCGAAATCTAGATGACACAAAAGTGATGTCTAGTAAGTTGCCACCCAGCAAATAACGGCGTGGGGCGTCGCGGGGGGTGGGTCATCAGTAGCAAACTGTTGTGCGAATAGTTCCAAGGCAGCAGAACGATGGCACCAAGGTGATGTCCAGTAAGTTGCCGCACTGGTTTTGGTATCCTACAATGCTGCTCCGAATAACGGCGTGGAGCGCCCCGGGGGAGGCGGCGTGAACGGGCCTCTCCAGGTGGAGTCTCGTCTGTTGTAGTGGGGCGCCCCTTTACCGTTTCAGTTGCCATTCCGTCCGCTTTTGGTCCACTGTGTCAAAATCCGCCATTCAGCTGAGTTGCGCCCACTCTTGCGGTGCAGCGATAGGCGGCTGTCACAGGACTCTCAAAATGGCGGCAGGCTGTTTCCTTTTTGGGCCTGGTCCACTGAAATGGCCCTGGGACACCTTGGAAATCGGACGCTTGTCTGCTAGGTCTTGGACCCCATTCTCGAAAGCGTCCCCTCCGCCTTGAGAATTCATCAAAAGTTTTGGGGGCCCCGACTCCTGCAGGCTTCTGGTGGGGAGCGGCTGCCATGATTGCTCGCGGAATGACCACGACGGAGCTACGAGATGGTGGTGCTCTCATGGTGACGCCAGCTTCAGTCTGAAACATCCAGAAACAAGGTGGGGCTTTCATCGTTTGGGGGAAAAAAAAAGTTTTCATCCAATGAAAAGTGTTGTTTTTAGGTCATATGATCAAGCCTTCCATCATTAGGAAACCAAAAGTAAAATGAACCAATGAAAAGTTTTATAAACAAGTCACATGACCTGTTATGCGGCATAGGGTATAAAATGCGGAGAAAATACGTTGGCACGTGAGGCGGCGTTAGTAGCGGACCGATGTGCGAATAGGCCGAAGGCAATACAACGCGCCAAGATCCGGATGGCATCGAGGTGGTGTCATAGTTGAGAGTTCTGAGCAGCGGTTGTAACACTGTCTGAAGCTTATTTGCAGCTGCTGCAGCTTCACTACGCGCCAAGATCCGGATGGCACCGAGGTGGTGTGTAGGAAGTTGCCGCACTGGTGTGGCCATCCTACAATGCTGAAAGTCGGCGTGGGGCGCCCCGTTGGCCTGTGAGTTTGCGTCAGTAGCGGACCGATGTGCGAATAGGCCGAAGGCAGCACAACGCGCCAAGATCCGGATGGCACCGAGGTGGTGTCTAGTAAGTTGTCGCACTTCTGTGGCCATCCTACAATGTTGAAAGTCGGCGTGGGGCGCCCCGTTGGCCTGTGAGATGGTGTCAGTAGCGGACTGATGTGTGAATGGGGCCAAAGGCAGCGCAACAATATTTTCTACTATATTTCCGGTGTAGAAGAGACCACAAGGCGCTGAGATGCCAAGATCCGGATGGCACCGAGGTGGTGTGTAGCAAGTTGCCGCACTGGTGTGGCCATCCTACAATGCTGAAAGTCGGCGTGGGGCGCCCCGTTGGCCTGTGAGATGGCGTCAGTAGCGGACCGATGTGCGAATAGGCCGAAGGCAGCACAACAATATTTTCTGACTGACACCACAAGGCGCTGAGATGCCAAGATCCGGATGGCACCGAGGTGATGTCTAAGTTGCGGACTGATGTGCGAATGGGGCCAAAGGCAGCGTAACAATATTTTTTGTATGGAAGATACCACTAGGCGTTGAGATGCCAAGATTCGGATGGCACTGAGGTGATGTCTAGCAAGTTGGTGTGGTCATCCTACAATGCTGAAACTCGGCGTGGGTCACCCCATTAGCCTGTGAGATGGCGTCAGTAGCGGACCGATGTGCGAATAGGCCGAAGGCAGCACAACGCGCCAAGATCCGGATGTCACCGTGGTGGTTTCATAGTTGAGAGGCACTTCATCTGCAGTGGGGCGCCGAGATCCGGATGGCACCGAGGTGATGTCTAGGAAGTTGCTGTACTGGTGTGGTCATCCTACAATGCTGAAACTCGGCGTGGGTCGCCCCATTAGCCTGTGAGATGGCGTCAGTAGCGGACCGATGTGCGAATAGGCCGAAGGCAGCACAACGCGCCAAGATCCGGATGTCACCGTGGTGGTTTCATAGTTGAGAGGCACTTCATCTGCAGTGGGGCGCCGAGATCCGGATGGCACCGAGGTGATGTCTAGCAAGTTGCTGTACTGGTGTGGTCATCCTACAATGCTGAAACTCGGCGTGGGTCGCCCCATTAGCCTGTGAGATGGCGTCAGTAGCGGACCGATGTGCGAATAGGCCGAAGGCAGCACAACGCGCCAAGATCCGGATGTCACCGTGGTGGTTTCATAGTTGAGAGGCACTTCATCTGCAGTGGGGCGCCGAGATCCGGATGGCACCGAGGTGATGTCTAGCAAGTTGCTGTACTTGTGTGGTCATCCTACAATGCTGAAACTCGGCGTGGGTCGCCCCATTAGCCTGTGAGATAGCAGTTCTTTGGATTTGGGCCTGGCTCGTCTGCTGTAGTGGGGCGCCCCTTTACCGTTTCAGTTGCCATTCAGCTGAGTTTCGGCTGCTCTTGATGCTACAGCGACAGGCGGCTGCAACAGGACTCTCAAAATGGCGGCCTGTTCTTTGGATTTGGGCCTGGTCCACTAAAATGGCCCTGGGACACCTTAGAACTCGGACGCTCGATTTTTTTTTCCTTTCCTGTACATGCAAAAAAAGGTAAATGCCCGGTACGTTACACGCTTCATCTGCCACGATGAACTCTCTAGAGGAACCGAAAAAAAATATAGTTGTGGTAACTATACCATGCATCGTCATATGGAGAGGTGGCACCAATTAATTATAGTGCTGCATAAAAGAGAGATTTGGAGGAGAACCCCTGACCTGCTAGTACATTCATCAAAGAAGTGGCACTGAGAGCTTCAGAGGCAAGGGAAACGGTCCCAAATATTTAGAAGAACTTTGGAAAGATTAAAATGACATGTTTAGATTGTGGCAAATTTATTTCATGTGGACATCTGAGTGTTACTCTAATAAATACAGCATATGAACATCATCATAGTCGATGGTTGGTAGAGACATTTTGACTATATCCTGGACCTGCCCGTCCTCGCCCAAAATGGCGCCAGAATAAATGGGACTCGTAACTCCTTGTTGTGTACTGGTTGCAGAACCTTGAAATCACGAGATACGTATGCAGTTTTGAAGCACATGGCGGGCGGGGACGAGAATTGATTGAATATTTCGACATCCCTATTGATATTAAGTTCTGATGTGTTATTGATTACTGTACTGTTGAAAGTTCGAATTAACGTCACCCATGGTACTTGCCCGCAAATGTATATCTAGATAATTTTATTGTAACTGGCCCTGTCGTATTTTAATTATAAAATGTACGTCCACCGATTCCGTAACTGTTAGACACCTTAGTTCTTGCAACCTAATGGCCCGCCCGTTACGTTCCTCTACAGTGTAAATGTCTATTCATCATATACGATTACAGTTTGCTCCGTGGCCGGCCCACGTGGTTATAGGCTCGTATTTGTATAATGAAATTTTCACAATAAAGGTTTTTAAAAGAAAACATGGTAGTAGTATATACATTGGTAAAGTTTTTAATAATAGTCACTGTTTTAGAATCATTAAAAGGCAAGTGAAATAAAGCAGACCAATTACATGAAGGGTAAAAGGTATAATACGAAGGAACGCAGTAAAGATAAATGGTCAAGGGCTGTTGTGTTTTCTATTCCTGCAACATAAAGTGATCGATAAGAATCTCATATTCAGGCGTATCGGCGACTAAGACAGCAGGTCGACCCTCTTTTGCTCAACGGCTCCGTCATGGGACGAAGAAACGCTCTTTTTCTCGAAAAAAGAATATATTTTACTTGCAGGACAGTTGTAAAATTTCCGGGAAAGTACATTAGCCTGGAACATTATAACATATATTTAAGAAAAAATAATGTTCGGAAGTAATGAAAAGCGTAATTTTTAGGTCATATGACCAAGCCTTTCATCATTACAATAAGAAAAGTAAAATGAACCAATGAAAAGTTTTATTAACAAGTCACATGACTTGTTATGCTTACGTTACGCGCTGCGCGCCCCGGATGACTTCCGGATGCGCTAACGCGGCGCGTCATATGACGCATTACGCGACAACGCAGGTACAGAATATAGTCAAAATGTCTCCACCAACCAGCGGTCGGAACACAACCCCTTTCAGCAGGCTAAATAGTTCTGTTAAATGACAACAGAAGGGACAGGCAACAAGAACCATCAGTCAAAGAGGGGAGGGCTAGTTCTTCTCTACCGGGTTACATTGGGGCGCTACCGGAACTGATCGAATTGGTAGTCTACAGTGTTTCTGGATGTTTCAGACTGAAGCTGGGGTTAGCATGAGAGCAGCACCATTTCGTAGCTCCGTCGTGGTCATTCCGCAACCAATCATGGCAGCCGTTCTTTATCGTTATTTTGGGCGGGGTGGGTGGCGGAGCAGAGCTGTTTTGCAGCCATCATTGTGTGGAGTTCAGTTCATCTCACTAGTTTTGTATTTGTCATGAGGGGTTGTTCCTAATGTTTCTATTTTAGCGAGGTCAAAAAGAGATCCCATTAGTGGCCTACTGATTTTGCTCGATTCCTTTTCTTTTTTTTTACACGATTTTTCGTTATCTGCAAAGACTAAACAGAGTATTGCGACTCTGTGTTTGTTTGTAAATAGAGAATGAACCAAAGAGAACTAATTCTAAAACAGTAAATACTTGGATAACAATGAATCAAATGGAGAGAGAAGCAGGCACGACGGATTACAATGGGGGCAAAGACCTGCGTTAACTACCTTTCACTATCTGCAAAGAGAGAGTACTCCTAATAGAAATGAGGGGGGGGGGCACCATTCAAAGCAGATCAGTGTGCATAAACACGAAAATGTTTTCACTTACCACGTACTTGACATTCGACAGCTTATGATATTTGCTATTAAAAAACCATTGAAATTCACTGAAAAAACCATAGGTTATAGACCATATATAGTTAGGAATTAGCATTTACAAAACCTTGAAAATTCACTGAAAAAACCATAGGTTATAGACCATATATAGTTAGGAATTAGCATTTAAAAAACCTTATTTTACTCACACAAAACCATTGAAATTCCATATATAGTTAGTTGCACTAACTATATATCGCGCACCTGCAATCCACTGCTGATGATGTCACATATTACATCATTCATGACATGGTCAGTGACATCACTGATGACATCACTGATGACATCTCAAATGACATCACTGATGACATCACTGATGACAACATCCAGTGACTGTATGTTTCTGTAAAGTTAAAATGTGTCTTACATATTGAAGAATGAGTGGAAGTATAAGTGTCTGGACAAAGGATTTAGTAGGTGCATGACTGAATGCATGAGTGAGTGATTAAATGTGTCTCACTGAGTGCATGGGTTAGTGACTAAAGTGTCTTAATTTGTGCATCATTATGTCTGTTGTTCTGTAAACTGCTGCATGTTTTGATCAGTAGCTATATGATTAACTATATGGGTTACTGATTGATTGTCCAAGTATTTGTATGGGAGACTGAGTGTGTGTGTGGCTGGCTGGGAGGTGTGTGACTCTGTGCAGATCAATGTGTACTTGTATCAATGATTGTATAACAAGGTAAGTATGTGTTAGTATATGTTTGAAAATGTAAGGTGCTCTATGTTTAACTGTATAGACAAGAAAATGGAAGTGTCATTGATTCTTTACAGGACTGACTAGGTGTGTGAGTAACTCCATGGATGAGTGGCAGACTGTGAGTGTCTGTATAGGTGTATGAGTGCATATGATAGTGTTGTAAAGATGAGTGATTGTATGTATGAATGATAGTATGGGTGAATGAGTGAAGGTGTGTGTAGACGTAGGAATCAGTGAGTGCGTATGTAGTAACTAGTATTGGTGTGTCAATGGTTTCAAAAATTATATTCTGTATTTAACACTGGGTGAAACAGAGGTTATATTAAAATGTGAGGAGATGCATTGTATTGTCACATGAATGATATCATCAGTGATGTGGTCATTGATGTCAAATGAGATGTCATCAGTGATGTCATCAGTGATGTCATTTGAGATGTCATCAGTGATGTCATCAGTGATGTCACTGACCATGTCATGAATGATGTAATATGTGACATCATCAGCAGTGGATTGCAGGTGCGCGATATATAGTTAGTGCAACTAACTATATATGGAATTTCAATGGTTTTGTGTGAGTAAAATAAGGTTTTTTAAATGCTAATTCCTAACTATATATGGTCTATAACCTATGGTTTTTTCAGTGAATTTTCAAGGTTTTGTAAATGCTAATTCCTAACTATATATGGTCTATAACCTATGGTTTTTTCAGTGAATATATATATATATATATATATATATATATATATATATATATATATATATATATATATATATATATATATATCTCTCTCTCTATATATATATATATATATATATATATATATATATATATATATATATATATATTACCTACTGGCGGTCGCCAGTAGGTATATATAGTTAGGATTTTTTCTCTATGGGATTTTTGAAAATTCTATGTCTAATAACTTTGGCGTTTGTGGACGGAATTGGCTGAAATTTTCTGGAAAATGGAACATTTTGTTTCTGAGCAGCCCCTGGAAATTTGGGGGGAGTTCGTCCAGGGGGGGTCGAGAAAAAAGGGGGGTCCCAAAACGTGTTTTTAACATTGAGTTTTCCATAGGGCGGTTGGCCTCACTTTTAGCCCGAACGGCTGAATGGATTTGCATGAAACTTGGCAAAATTGTAGGGACTGGTAGCCCGATGTGCCTTTTGTAGGTCTCAATATATGTGCTCCAGTGGATTTTGAGAAATTAACGTTTAAAAAAAGATATATATCTGTAAGCGCGCTCTGGGCAGCGCTCCGGTCCGCGGACCTTAAGCGTACCGGAACTCCGCGTAGCGAAGCTGATTGGTTCTCCGGTGTCTGTCAACATTCTAAACAGTCCGGAGCGGCCGCCATCTTGTCTCTCGGTAGGATTGAGAGACAAGAGGAGGCCAAAACAAAGGGGGAAATAACCATAAGGGGGCATAGTAGATCCTCCCTGACCCCCTAGGTTTAATGTGGAGGCTTTAAAAGGGCCCCGCGGGGCAAAAAAAATAAAAAAAAAATTTTGTTTTTTTGCGTGGGTAGCGCCCGGTCCGCGAACCGGGAAGCGTTCTGGGCAGCGTACTGCAATGAAAAATGAATGATAGACTTTTTAAATGCTGTATGTTAATTGATTGTTGGTTTTGTTGATTATTTTTTATTTTCTTTAATTTTTTAAGCATTTTTTTTTATTGTGATTGTGTTTCATAATTTATTAAACTTTCTAACATTTCATTGTCAGAAATTTCATAATTATCATTGAATATACATTGTAGTCTCTGAGGGTGTAAAATGTCCTCATTTTCAAGGAGGTTATCTACTGCTTGTACACATTGCAGTAGTTCTTTGTCCCAAGTTTCATCGAAAAATTCAATATCATTTTCATCAATGATTTCTTGGCTGCTCTCTTGCAGGACAATTTGAAATTCAACTTTCTGTTCGCCTTCCATTTTGCCTGAAATTTAGATTAAAAAAATATATATTAGTAGAGATAGGGCACTGTTGGGATTAATTTTAGATAGGCAGTTTTTATCAGTGAATTTATCTTTGGGCAGTGTATAGTATCAGAGTGGAAGTAGGAATATAAAAAAGTGTATGTGATTTAACGTAAGTAAATTCATAATTATACAAGAGAAGCCTAACTCCATCCATAACTATAACAGAGAAGTCTATCTAAATCTATAACTACTACAGAGGGATAGTATATAACTATCAGAAAAAGTTTACCATATTAACTTATAGTGCACAATATACTTCAGTTTTAAAAATAAAAACTTACCTTTAGAAAGAAGTTGAAGGAATTAGTGAAAATACTATTGAAATGTACACCAAGAAGTAGTAGTCAAAATGGCTGTGTTTTCTTCTCTTCCTTTATATATATTCAGGTATATAACCAATGAAATGTCAGGTAAAAAAAGTAGAAAATGAAAGTAACATATTAATTGGTTGTCAATTCCAACACTTCAGATGTGTTTTGTGAAGTAATTTACCTCAGGGTATTTATAGAGGTCTACAGGCTAAATGGCTAAATGGAATTCCAATCAAATTTGTGAAAATGGTAGGGATTGGTATGTAGTATGAGCTAATCTATATTTGGTGAAATTGTCTCCAGTGGCTTTTCTGTGAACTACTTTCCCACCTTTTTTGATGGTGCGCTTCCCAGGGAGCGACCCGGTACGCGAACCGTTGAGCGCCCCGGTTCGCGAACCTTAAGCGTTACGGGAGTCCACCATTTTGTGTTTCGGTCGAATTAAGATACAAAATGGAGGGCAAATAATGTCCAGAATGGGTAGAAGGGGGCACGGTAGACTTATCTTGACCCCCTAGGTTTTGTGAGGGTGGCTGAGGAGGCTTATATGTGCGAAAAAAACCCTTTTTTTAAAAAAATTTCGTGAGGTTAGCTCCCGGTTAGCGTACCGGGTAGCGTCCCAGGGAGCGTACTTTGTTGAAAATTAGTGAAAAAAGTTAGAGGAAAAATAACAATTGTGAGTGATCAGATGTAGGGTAGCTCTGAGAAGAGCTTTTGGATTTATGGTACATTTAGCCGCACTCAGGCGGTCCGGCTAGGCGACTTCACGGCCACTCCCCTCCCTGTCACCTGTGGTGTCCCCCAGGGATCCTCTCTCTCCCCCTTACTTTTCAACCTTTATATCTTTCCTCTCATCTTTGCACTACAGCAGCTGGAGGTCACCGTCTATAATTACGCGGATGACCTCCAGCTCATCTTTGATCTGTCCCCTTCCCCTCTCTCGGTCTCTAATTTCCAGTCAACTATGACATTCATCAGGGACTGGATGAACCACAACCACCTTAAGCTGAACCCGGATAAAACCGAGCTGGTTCTCACTGGTGGTTCGTCCAGTCCCTGGAACTCTCTCTTCTGGCCCCCCTCCCTTGGCACTGCACCGACCCCCTCCATCACGGTCAAAACACTTGGTGTCAAAATAAACAGCCAACTCACCCTCCATTCACAAATCAGCTCTGTGGTGTCCTCCTGCTTCCTCTCTCTCCGCACTATCCGCACTGTCTCCCGCTTCTTTTCCCCCCAGGCACTTAAGATCATTATGGCCGCACTTGTGATATCGAAACTGGACTACGCAAACGCTCTCTACCACGGTATCCCCGCATACAGTCTGCGTAGACTCCAGACCGTTCAGAACCAAGCAGCCCGGCTGGTGTACGGTCTTCCTCGGTATCACCACTCCACCCCTCTTCTTAGGGAGCTTCACTGGCTCCCTATAAAGGAACGGGCCCTATTTAAGATCGGTTGTATGGTCTTCCAGGCCCGCCAGGGCACTGCCCCCGCCTTCATCTCCTCACTAATCAAGTCTTATGTACCCGTAAGAGAACTCCGGTCTTCCTCCAAGTCCCTCCTCCATATCCCTCGCTTCACTCGCAAAAAGTGGGGCGGGGCCAATTTCTCTACCCTGGCTCCAACCTTTTGGAACTCACTCCCTGACCACCTCCGCTCTGCCACTCAGTATCTCCCCTTTCGCAGAGATCTGAAAACGTTCCTCTTCAGCCAGGCTTTCCTCACTTAATCTTCCTCAAAATTCCCTTCACCTCTCCCTGGTCTTTCCCCCTCAGCTGCCGATCCCCCCAGCGCCAAGAAACCGCAAGGTGTACGCTGCGCTCTAGAAGTATTTTAAATTAGAAATTAGAAATTAGAATTATAAGTAGGTACCAATGCACATTCTTAAATTCAGAGTGAAAATTCTGTTGCCCTCATCTGAGAAGTGAACTCTATCTCCTCTGTAGATATCTTGCATGTAGTAACGCAAGTTATTGTTGTACAGGGAGCCCATTCCATGGTCTCTCATGTAAGCTGAAACAGATTTGTTTACATGCTTCCTCGACTTCTCAATTTGTGGACAAAATTGGTTTGACCACCTCCATTTCTGTCTTTGGCATATATTTGAATATACCAAGGCAGTCTGAGGAAAAAGTGCCATCAATTGCTCAAAGGTGTCCTTTAAAAGCATTTCCAGACCTACCCCAGTCAAAGTGCCCAAATCATTACCTCCACAGTGCACAATTAACAGGTCAGGTTTGGGCAAATGCATAAAGGTTTTCACCAATGGTATCAATTGGTGACATTTTAATCCTCTGTGGCCAAACCACTTAATTTCCACATCTTGTAAATTGAGGTTAGGTAATTTTCTGTTCTCAGCATACCTGTGAGCCCAGTGAATATAACTATGTCCAACAATCCAGACAGAAAACATGGTGAGAGGAGGTTCTCCTGCAGTCAGATGAAGTGTGGCAATGAAATGGCAGTTGAAAAAATGAGAGTTTAAAATGAAAAAAACTGTGGAGTTTCTGTGTTCATGAAGCAGTAACAGTGATTGGTGGATTTTGATTGCTGAAAACAGAAAGTTAGGGTGCATGGGTGAGCTCTTTGAAAGATGTATTTTGAGTGGTCAATAAATAATCATTAAATGAAAGATTGCAGTGGATATGCAGGTGCACTGAGAGTTCAGAGTTCAATTGCAACATTGTTGTGTGAACTTGCAAACACCAGAAGTCTTCCAAGAGGTGGTTGCCATGCAGAAAAGGCATGAAATGGCAGAGGGGGGAAGGGTTTTCATTTGAAAAAAAGTGAGGGAAGAGTTTTGATTGGGTGACATGAGAGATATGTGTGAAGAATTACAGCATTTTAGTGCTTTTGATAGCTGCAGACTCTGGAGTGCATACCTTTTGCTCTGCTGAAGACAAATTGGTGTGTTTCTGAGACTGTTTTCAAACTCAAAGTATTTGCTAAGGTGAGAAAATATTTCTTTAATTTAGATAGAGAATAGTGTGCTTTAAGGAGAAAATTATGAATTATGTGGCGCAAAATGCTTGTAAATATGCTCCCACCTGTGCATGGAAAATTTAGATTTTGAATGTTTGTGTTACATAGCCATGTTAAAAGTGATACAAACATGCTGCAAAGGCAATCAAAAAACGCTTTTATGTGTCTTAAGGACATTTTAAGTAATTTTCCCATGTGCAGTGTTTTGAAATTATGATTTGAAAATCGTTTTTGGGGAAAAGGAATTGTTTTTAAATTTATGACAAGGACATAATGGTGTATGCTTCTTTATAAGGCAATTGACTGTCCCTGATGTTATTTTTCCCATTTTAATGTAAGACCTTTCTCTGTGGCGCAAATTGCTTGTAAATATGGTCCCACCTGTGCATGGCAAATTTAGATTTTAAATGTTTGTGTTACATAGCCATGTTAAAAGTGACCCAACCATGCTGGAAAGGCAATCAAAAAACACTTTCATGTGTCTTAAGGGCATTTTAAGTCATTTCCTCATGTGCAGTGTTTTCAAATTATGATTTGAAAATCGTTTTTGGGGAAAAGGAATGGTTTGTAAATTTATGACAAGAACATAATGGTGTATGATTCTTTATAAGGCATTTCAGTGTCTCTGATGTCATTTTTCACATATTACATTAAAAGACCTTTCCCTGTGGAGCACATTCCTTGTAAATATGCTCCCACCTGTGCTTGGTAAATTTAGATTTTTACTGTTTGAGTTACATAGCCATGTTAAAAGTGACCCAAAAACTTGCAAAGGCTTTTAAAAAAAACTTTCATGTGTCTTAAGGACATTTTAAGTAATTTCCCTGTGGGCAGTGTTTTCAAATTATGAATTGAAAATCGTTTTTGAGGTAATGGAATGTTGTTAAAATTTATGTGCGCCATATGCCCCCAAATTTATTTTTCAGGGGTGCAGCAGGGTGTTCTTGAGACAATCCTGCACCTTTGGAAAAATTCCTAATTTGCGATGAGCTAATTGCTAATCGCAAATTGCACCTTCATTCATATGGGCATCTTGGCCCATGGAAATGAATGGGTAATTTGCAATTAGCAATTTGCTCATCGCAAATTTGGAATGGTAAAGAATCGCTATTTATTCCTTAAAATTCGCTATTTTGGAAATGCAAAATAGTTATATGATACATATGGCGGTTGATGTCTAACAAGATAAGAAGCTTAGGGATACATTTATGATGACTGGCGCAATGAAGTGGACATCACTTACTTCATTGGTAGAGCTTTACATGTATTATGTCCTCTGTATTCTTCATCAAGCGTAACTTTAATCTGCAATCCTGAGTAGGCCTCACCTTAAACAAACCTCTGGATAGGCCACACCTTATCGTCATCATGAATTAATCATTTAAAATGCTAGGGACAGATTTATGATAGGTGTATGCCTCTTTTGCGCCACTTACAAAACACTGTCCACGGGGAAATGACTTAAAATGTCCTTAAGACACATGAATGTGTTTTTTTAAAGCGTTTGCAATTTTTTTGGGTCACTTTTAACATGGCTATGTGACTCAAACAGTCAAAATCTAAATTCACCATGCACAGGTGGGAGCATATTTACAAGGAATGTGCTCCATGGGGAAAGGTCTTATAATGTAATATGGGAAAAATGACATCAGAGACACTGAAATGCCTTATAGAGAAGCATACACCATTATGTCCTTGTCATACATTTGCAAACCATTACTTTTCCCCAAAAACGATTTTCAAATCATAATTTGAAAACACTGCACATGTGGAAATGACTTAAAATGTCCTTAATTCAAAATTTGCTATTCCTTATTTTGCGATTGCACTGAAGGATTTGCAAATTTTGCGATTCCTTAAATGTAATGTATCAAACAAAAAATATGTAAAAAATGACATTAAGGATTTGGAAACTACCACCAACTTCTAGTTTGTGGTAATTTGCGAATTCTTTTCAAAAAGCATTTTTTTCCAAAAAACAAAAGGTGCCATATGACGCCAATACATGTCCTTAGGGCATGTATGTGCGCCATATGCCCCCAAATTTCTTTTTCAGGGGTGCAGCAGGGTGTTCTTGAGATACCCCTGCACCCTTGAAAAAATTCCTATTTTGTGATGAGCTAATTGCTAATCGCAAATTGCACCTTCATTCCTATGAGCCTCCTAGCCCATGGAAATGAATGGGTACTTTGCAATTAGCAATTTGCTCATTGCAAATTAGGAATGGTAAAGAATTGCTATTTATTCCTTAAAATTCGCTATTTAGGAAATGCAAAATAGTTTGATGGTACATATGGTGGTTCATCTGTAACAAGATAAGAAGCTTAGGGATACATTTATGATGACTGGCGAAATAAAGTGCAAATCACTTACTTCATTGGTAGGCCTTTACATGTATTATCTCTTCTGTATTCTTCATCAAGCGTAACTTTAATCTGCAGTCCTGAGTAGGCCTCACCTTAAACAAACCTCTGGATAGGCCACACCTTATCGTCATCATGAATTAATCATTTAAAATGCTAGGGACAGATTTATGATAGGTGTATGACTCTTTTGCGCCACTTACAAAACACTGTCCACGGGGAAATGACTTAAAATGTCCTTAAGACACATGAATGTGTTTTTTTAAAGCGTTTCCAATTTTTTTGGGTCACTATTAACATGGCTATGTGACTCAAACAGTCAAAATCTAAATTCACCATGCACAGGTGGGAGCATATTTACAAGGAATGTGCTCCATGGGGAAAGGTCTTATAATGTAATATGGGAAAAATGACATCAGAGACACTGAAATGCCTTATAGAGAAGCATACACCATTATGTCCTTGTCATAAATTTGCAAACCATTCCTTTTCCCCAAAAACGATTTTCAAATCATAATTTGAAAACACTGCACATGTGGAAATTACTTAAAATGTCCTTAATTCAAAATTTGCTATTCTTTATTTTGTGATTGCACTGAAGGATTTGCAAATTTTGCGATTCCTTAAATGCAATGTATCGAACAAAAAATATGTAAAAAATGACATTAAGGATTTGGAAACTACCACCAACTTCTAGTTTGTGGTAATTTGCGAATTCTTTTCAAAAAGCATTTTTTTCCAAAAAACAAAAGGTGCCATATGACGCCAATACATGTCCTTAGGGCATGTATGTGCGCCATATGCCCCCAAATTTCTTTTTCAGGGGTGCAGCAGGGTGTTCTTGAGATACCCCTGCACCCTTGAAAAAATTCCTATTTTGTGATGAGCTAATTGCTAATCGCAAATTGCACCTTCATTCCTATGAGCCTCCTAGCCCATGGAAATGAATGGGTACTTTGCAATTAGCAATTTGCTCATTGCAAATTAGGAATGGTAAAGAATTGCTATTTATTCCTTAAAATTCGCTATTTAGGAAATGCAAAATAGTTTGATGGTACATATGGTGGTTCATCTGTAACAAGATAAGAAGCTTAGGGATACATTAATGATGACTGGCGAAATAAAGTGCACATTACTTACTTCATTGGTAGGCCTTTACATGTATTATCTCCTCTGTATTCTTCATCAAGCGTAACTTTAATCTGCAATCCTGAGTAGGCCTCACCTTAAACAAACCTTTGGATAGGCCACACCTTATCGTCATCCTGGATTAATCATTTAAAATGCTAGGGACAGATTTATGATAGGTGTATGCCTCTTTTGCGCCACTGTGCGTCACTTTTATGATGCAGCGGCGGTGCAAAAGATTTGCTATGAGGTGACAAAATTACAAATTGATGCATTTAGGCAGATATGTCATGGTGTAAAAAAAAGTACCACATGAAACCGATGCAGCAGTGATGCAAAAGATGCACCATGTTGCAAGACAGGCCTCACTTGGGGCCATATGTATCAAGCTAATTAGCATTCGCAAAGATCAAAATTCTGCGAATTTCGGCCTTTGCGAATGTTAATTAGACAAATGGTATGTATCAAACAAGTTTGATGCAAAATAAGGAGTAGCAAAATTTGCTATTCCTTATTTTGCGAATGCACTGAAGGATTTGCAAATTTTGCGATTACTTAAATGCAATGTATCAAACAAAAAATATGTAAAAAATGACATTAAGGATTTGGAAACTACCACCAACTTCTAGTTGGTGGTAATTTGTGAATTCTTTTCAAAAAGCTTTTTTTCAAAAAAACAAAAGGTCCCATATGACGCCAACACATGCCCTTAGGGCATGTATGTGTGCCATATGCCCCCAAATTTCTTTTTCAGGGGTGCAGCAGGGTGTTCTTGAGACACCCCTGCACCCTTGGAAAAATTCCTAATTTGTGATGAGCAAATTGCTAATCGCAAATTAAACCTTCATTCCTATGAGCCTCCTAGCCCATGGAAATGAATGGGTAACTTGCAATTAGCAATTTGCTCATTGCAAATTAGGAATGGTAAAGAATTGCTATTTATTCCTTAAAATTCGCTATTTAGGAAATGCAAAATAGTTTGATGGTACATATGGCGGTTCATCTGTAACAAGATAAGAAGCTTAGGGATAGATTTATGATGACTGGTGCATCACCAGGGATGTGTCAGTCATCCTGCGCCGCTGTTCCGCCACCCATGGTGTGCTGCATTTACAATGCGGGGCATCATGGGGCAAAAATGACACAGATGCGTGATGTATCTGTGCTGTAAAGGTAGTGATTGCTGGAGTTGTATCGCAAGTGCGATGCAGCTCAAGCAAGGCTCAGGGGTGCCCCATCTCCACAATGTTGCGTCAAGACCTATGCCTGCTTAAAGCAGGCGCAGGGTTTTGATGCAGCTTTCTCCTATCTGATTGTAAATACGGCACACCATGGGTGGCAGAGCAGCGGTGCACGTTAACTGGTGCATGCCTGGGGATGTGCTATTTAACATAAATCTGCCCCTTTACATTTAAGTATGTGCAGGACACACAGAGTCGGTGAGGCTTATCCAAGGTTAAGAAGAGATGAGTCCTGTTCACTGAAAAATTAGACATAGTCTTCACCTGATCAGCATTGCTGGACATGGCTAAATAATAGCTGCAAAATATTACTCTTGTTAAACAATTTTACTATTATAATCTCTGAGATTTGTCTCTTACTCTGCAACATCTCATTGTTGTTATCTTTCTTTAAAGATAAAGACAACATCAACATGAGCGACAATCTGCAATCAGTTGATTTTGACCTCATCATTGAACTTGTAATTGAAACATCAGTGGATATTGATCCATTGGATGATTTAAATCCTGAGGATGAAGAAGAGCGTGATGAGGATGCAGATTTGTCCGAATTATATGACATAGGGTGGGAAGCTGACCTGCTTGAGCCTATGGAAATATAAACATTTATTTTTAAAATTTATAATTAATAAAAAGTAAAAATGTAAACCGTTTAATTTAAAAATAAAGACACCTTCAAAAACAGGTTATGTGTAGTGTCTTCAATAAAATATTAAAATATACTCATAAAATTAGATCAGATTCACATATAAAATAGCACAGGTAACATAAATATAAATGTCATTTCTTTTCTGCTATTTCTGTATTGTCAATTTGCCAAGGACTAAAAAATCTTCTATTTAAAATGTCAAGTAGTGTGTTAAGTTTTTGATCACTGTTATTGATTTACTGTTTGGTAATAATGGTTAATAACATTTTTTATTATATTTTACCACAGATTCAACTGCAGATCATTTCAAGATTTCACCATGCCAACAATAGAAAGACAGAGAAAGGCTGCAAAACGTCAAAGACAGCAGGTGAAACAAAATAAGCAGCAGTCCTCTAACAAAAAGATTTGTCAAGTCACAAAGAAAGCACCGGGTAAGAGCACAAAATATTTCATAAGAAATATGTGTAGTAAAAAAAATATTACTACAGAAAATGTTTCAGTCCATAAAAAGAGAAGCAATTCAAATGGAAAGGAAAGGCCAATCAAAAATGTTACTGCTAGAGCAAGAGATAACTCTGTGCATGATAGTAGAAGGAAACAACAGTTTAGGGACATTCGTAAACGAATGTTCCGCAACAGGATAATTGGCAATTTGTTAAAAAATATTAAGAAAGGTCAACAGAAACTGGTTTTTTATAAGAGAAAAAAAAAAGTTGAGAAAGTTATTGATCAGGCATTTGAAATTAAACGTAAGTTATTTATTTTGATAATCAATAGAATTAGGAAGCTAAACAAGGCAATTTATGATTTCAAAAGAAATAGTAGATGGAAGAGAATAGTTAATCGTAGTAATTTTTGTGAAGTTTTTTCTGGAGAATGGATGCATAGTTCAAGCTGTGAGGCATTTTTTAATGAGGAGAGTTATTTCCAGGATAATGATTTGGTGCATGCAGTTGACACCAGTGGTCGTGCTTATGAAGTGAAAGATGGTTGTCCAGTTGAAAAAGAAAAACTTGTGACAACAGAGACAGAAGAGGTGTTAGGTAATGAGGTTTTAGGAAGACGTGCTAAGGGTCCTGTCTACACCTGGAAGTGTAGTAGTATTTGTAGTGTGCGACAGGATTCCATCAATTTGCTTTGTGATTTTGTACGGTCATTTAATAAGAAAAGTTTGAAGCAGAAAATAAGGTTGTTGCAAGAATTAGATCCTTGCAGAGTGAGAGAAGTGACAGGTTTGCATGGTCATTCACTGGCTTGTCTTTCCAGGAGAGTATGCCAGAGTGTTTTTCATCATTTCAGGATGCTAGCAGTGCATCATAATAAAGTGAGGAAATTAGTTAGAATGTTGTATTATGCTAAGAGTCCAGCAATTATGCTTAAACAATTATGCGCTGCTCTTTTGCATGGTTCTGAAATAGATGTGAAGAAATTGAGTTTTGTTACTTTGGAAGTAAAGAGGAGAATGTTGAAATTGACCCAGAAGAAGAGGGTAATGTGGAAGATAGTGTACAGGTTTCCAGTACAGATAATTTCCAGAGGGAAATTGCGACGTTTCAGGTGAAATCAAGTGAGAGGCCTAATTTCACTTGTGTGTGTTGTCGACGCACTTATTATAAGAATCAGACTAAGTTAGTGGATTTATATGCAAAAAGTGAAAGGGAAAATAATAGTGAATGGAAGGATTTCGCAACATACTTGATGGTAGAAAATTGTTTTGATTTGGGATTGGATCAACGTGTGTGTACTTATTGTTGTTGCAAATTAAATCAAAACCAGATGCCTGCTAGAGCAGTTCATAATAATCTTGAATTGGTTGAGATTCCTTCTGAATTGAAGGATTTAAATACTTATGAATCTATTTTGATTCAAAGTATCCATCCCTTTCAGGCTATTGTAAGAATGGAGCCAAAGACAGGGAAATTGCCTCCATCAGATTTACAGAGAGGATTAAAGGGAAGAGTTGTTTATTTGCCTCTAGATTTGAAGAAAAACATTAACACAACTGGAGTAGAAAAAGTGGAAGAGGAACCTCTTGTTATCTTAGTTAATGGGGTTCCGACAAAGAATAAGAAAATATGGCAAGATTTAGTAGATGTTAGGAAAGTCAAAAGGGCAACATTGTATTTGAAAAAATATAATAAATACTATAAAAATGTATATGTTGCAGAAGAGGAAGTAAGTGAGGAAGAGGATAGCGATTTGTGTGCTGGTCAAATTGAGAAAGTAGAACCCTCTACTAGTGAAGAAATATATGAACATTATAGTGTTCATCCTTTGCATTCCAAGGAAGTCATGGGGAATGCTATTGAGTTGTTTCAAATGAAACAAGCCAAAGGGAGTCTCATTAGTGTTTGGGAGGAAAGTTTGGAAGCTCGGTGTTTCCCACAGCTTTTTCCAACAGGTCAGGGAGGAAGATATGATGAGCGACCTCATCAAATTCCTGCTTCTGAATACCGGACTTTGCGATTGTATGCAGGAGATGCTAGGTTTCGACAATGCATTCCTTATTTGTTTCATCTCCTGTTTGAAAGCGATCTGTCTGGACTGTCATATGCAGTGAACCACATCTTGAAAAGTGGTATACACATGCAAAACATCTCGGCAAGTGACTTTATGGATAAAGTCAATGTCCAAGACAGTATTTTGGATTCTCACCTGATTAATCTCATGGCGTGTCAGCGTGGTACTAATGAGTACTGGTACCGTCGTCATGGTGATTTAAAATGTATGCTGAGGAACTTAGGTACTCCCACATGGTTCCTCACTCTGAGCTGTGCCGAGTATGGCTGGGAAGACTTACTTGAATTTCTACGAGAGGCAAATGCTAACGTAGATAACATCAAATTCAAGACACCCGGAGAACTGTGCTCTTTGGATCCAGGCAATGTATGTAGGTACTTCAATCATAGATTTGAAGCTATGATGTCTTTCATCATGAATAAGAAGAATCCACCTCTTGGAGAGGTGTTGGATTTCTTCTGGAGAAAGGAGTACCAAGCAAGAGGTGCTCCTCATATACATATGTTGCTGTGGATCAAGGATGCACCTAAATTTGGAACGGATCCAGAAGACTCAGTGACGAGTTTCATCCAACAGTATTCTACGTGTGTTGTTCCAAACGCAAAGGAGAAGAAAAGCCTAAGAGAAAAAGTTCTGCGTTTCCAAAGCCATCGATGTGGAAAGTACTGCCGTCGTAAATTCCGAAACAAGGACAAGTTCTACACCAAATGTCGTTTCGGCTTTCCACGACCGGTGATTTCTAAAGGAAGAGTAAACAGTTTGATGTCTTCGCTGCGACACAATGTCATGAAGAAATCACCTAAAAACACATACAATTTGAAGAGGAAGGAAGAGTCCAAGTACATCAATGACTACAACCCGGTGATTTTGTCCATGTGGAATGCTAACATGGATATACAGTTTGTGGCTGATAACTGTATGGCTGTGGCTCGGTATGTGACGTCTTACATCACCAAAAAAGAGAAGACAGAATTGAAGGATATGTGGGAGGACATTTCCCATGAAAAGAGCCTCAGCAAGAAGTTGTACAGTTTCAGTCTGAAGATGTTGTCGCATCGAGAAATCGGAGCGTACGAATGTTCTGACCGGTTGTCTTCAGCAAGTCTCTATGCCAAGTCCAGGAGTATCGTTTGGGCGAGTCTTGGTCTTGCTGCAACGCGTAATCGAGTTCTCAAACCTGTCCGGGAAATTGAGTATTTGGCGGAAAAGGAGCCAAACAGTACCGACATTTTGAAGACCAACATGTTGGATACATATTATCCAAATCGAAGCATTCACCTCGACAATGTTTGTCTGTATGAGGTTCTTCAAAATTACATATTCAAGAGGAACATCAAAGAAGATACTGAGAAAGGAGTGTATGCTGTAATAGGAAGTGAGGGATGTCTGGTCAAGCAAAGAAAATGCCACTTGGTAAACCATCGAAAATTGAGTGGCGAATCTCCTGAAAAAAAGGAGTTTTTCTATTTAGCACTTTTGCAACTTTTCAAGCCTTGGCGTGCAGAAGAGGAACTGCTTGGAGATTTCCTCTGTTACGAAGACTCTTTCAATGCCGCCAAGGAGACCATAAAATGTCCTGCTTTTCCCAAATATGTAGAAATGTTGAATGCGGAAATTGAGCAGGAAGCAACGATTGCAGCCGAGATTGCCAGAGACAGTTCTCAGGACAGTCAGAGTTCTGCTTCATTGAGTCAGGATCCACTAGGAGGACCTCTTATCGAAAATGAAGCTGCCACTGCTATGAATTAAGTGGAAAGAGCCATGGCACATGCTCAGGAGGATGCGGTTAACTTAGAAGAGTTGGAAAGACAACTCAACGTTGAGCAGAGGAAAATATATGATGAAGTTACCATGCAAATTGATCATGGATTAAGTCATGACAAGAAAGAGTGCTCATGTACATCGTTGAAGCCTGTCCGACTGTACGTGAGTGGAGAAGCGGGAACTGGAAAAAGTTTCCTCATTAAAGCAATTTCATGTTATTTGTAGAAAAGGACTGAGTCATCGCTGTCTTGTGTTGTCACCGCTCCAACTGGACTGGCAGCACATAACATTAAAGGTATTACTTTGCATCGTCTACTGATGCTGCCAGTGGAGCATGATTTCTGATTGGTTATGTTATATGGGTTTTTTAAACACAATCATTTTGATTGTGTTTTTTTTTCCCCGCTGTTATATGATGAATACCTTCAAGTCACTGTTTTTAGTGAATTTTGATACATTCTGAGAACAGCAAAAATAAACCATTTAACATGTATAATTAATTCTGTACTGTTTGCATTTATGATGTATATGTAGAACTGTGTAGGAGGCATGGAGAAGGTGAGGCTTCTGTAAGTGTCAAAGTTGTTGCATGCAGTGCTGCACTTCTGCGTATTCTTTCATATGCTAGACTACATCTGCACAATGAGATACCTAAGCAAAGGAAACACAAGTGATGTGATTGTGAAATGAGCAAAATAAATTGCACGTATTTCAATTACATCACCTGTGTTTCCTATCATTACGAATCACATTGTGCAGATCAAGTTTAGGTCTGTCCAGGGAAACATAGGAGGTTTGGACTTTGTTCAAGAGTGCAGTGGACATGACTCACTTCATTGGTAGACCTTCACATGTATTATGTCCTCTATTCTCTTCAACAACTCGAAATTTCATCTGCAACCCTGAGTAGGCCTCACCTCAAACAAACCTCTGGATAGGACACATCTTATTGGCATCCTGAAGCAATCATTTAAAATTTTAGTGTCTTGCGACACTTTTCTGAGACAACAGCAATGCAAAAGATGCACCATGTTTTAAGATAGGCCTCACTTCATCTGCATCAAGATACTGTTAGTTTAAAATGTATATCTTTAGGACTGTGTAGGGGGCCTGGAGAAGCAGAAGCTTCTGTAAGTGTCAAAGTTGTTGAAAAACTGTTTGTCCTTCAATCTTTTCCCTTGTCTTTTGTAATTTTTAAATACATGTTTTAATATTTTTGAAATGTTTGTTCTCTCTTTCACAGATTGAAAGTATAAAAACAAAAAGTGAGTAATTTAACGACAATTATAAGGTAAATGCTTTGTACTCTTTTCGTTACATTTCTATCACATTCACCTACTATTAGTTCCACTGCTTCACTTCTTTAACCCTCAGTTTCCTGCCTTTGTTACTTCCCTCATTCCTTTCTCTATTACCTACTTACTCAACTCCTTCCACTCTTTTTCTCAGTCCCTCTCTTCTCATAGTTCCTCACTCTTGTTCACTCACTCCGTCTCTATTACTCTTAGTGTCTTTGACTGATCACTCTATCACTACTTGTTCATAATGCTTTCTCTGTGTAGTTGAAGCACACTAAGGGGCATATTATGAACACAGCCAATAAAAGTATTGCTCTTTTTATTGGCAGAAAACTGGTGCAAAAGTGGTTTTAGCGGCAGTTTTCTGCCGCAAAAGCAGCTTTAGCGACACATTTCTGCCAATAAAAGCTGCAAAACTTTTATTGCCTATGTTGATGATATGGCTCTATGTTACTTACATTTCTTTGCTGTTTCAATTAATCTTTTTCTCTTATTTTTTGTTTTCTGTTTTCTATTTTTTCTCTCTGTTATTCCTCATGTTTTAATCTTATTTTGAACATTCACTCACATTCTCCAAGAAACTCTTCTTTGTTAATGTTATACTCTCTTTTTTTTTCTTTCACTTCGTTATCTATTTTGTTTTTCACAATTATACCCTCTTCCGTCTTTTCTTCGGTAAATAGATCTATTAAACAGTATGTCTTCTTTACTCCCTATAGCTGTCTTTCTTTTAACATCACTCTCTGTTTACTTTCCTTATACTTACTCTTTTTTTTTTTTTTTTTTTTTTTGGTTAGCTCCCGGTCCGCGTACCGGGAAGCTAACCGGGGAGCGAACCAAAAGAAATAGAGCTTGCCAGAGTGCTAAACATTCTAGCAATTTTTTTTGAAAGGGAAGGTAGTTCTGAAAAGAACTTTTTTTTTATATTTTTGTTTTTTTATATATATATATTTTTTTTTGAACATTTTTTTTTTTTTTGTATTTTTTGAACGATTTTATATTTTTTTGGTTTTTTTTTGGGGGGGGGAAGCAACAAAAAACAGGCGTTGAAAAGGGCTCAACAGGAGCAAAAAAAAAATTACTGGGGGCGGTTAGGGCAATTATGGTGTTCATACGCCAGGTTTATAGCATTTATGCTCATGTTGCCACATGCTAACAACGCACGACAGTGCATACAAGAGTGTATCATGTGGCCAAAATTTTCTTGTATATTTGGCACAGTTTCCCGTGCCTCTTCTGGTGTTAATGAAATTGGTATTCTTGGTCTGGCCACAGGAGTTGATCTTGGATTGTCCTGCAAATCCCTTATTTCCGCCCGGCTGTAATTGAGTGGATGCTTCCTTGTCATGTGCCTGTGCATTGTGTGATTTCCGTAACTATATTTCTTGTCCGTCCCTCTGGATAATTGTTCTTTGCATATGAGGCAGGTGACATACCTCGCATTGACTTTTTTTTGGCCACGAGGGATCGAATAAAACTGCCAGATGAAACTGGCTTTCTTTCTGGAAACCCGGGGCACCTCTTCTAAGAACTGTGGTTCTTCTCCCTCCTCATCCATTTCTTCTTCTTCCTCCTCAGTGTTGGTCATGACCTGGGGAGGTGGTCCTCTCTTCCCATGAGGAGGTGGAGGTGGTGGTGGGGGTGCACCAGCTGAAGCTACCAATGAAGCCATTTCTCATATAGTAGTAAAGGTCTTCCTCTCACAATGATGAAAGTCAGAGTGAGGAAAGAAGGAGGGGTTTTCATCATTTGGGAAAAACAATACTTCTCAACCAATGAAAAGTGTTATTTTTAGGTCACCTGACCTAGCCTTACATCATTATGAAACCAAAAGTGAAATGAACCAATGAAAAGTTTTATTAACAAGTCACATGACCTCTCACGCTCATGTTACGCGCTGCGGAACGCGCCCCGGTTAGCTTCCGGGTCGCTGCGCTTCGCGCCTCGGTCCGCGCCCCGGGACACTTCCGGGTGCGCTAACGCGGTACGTCACAAGACGCATTACGCGGCAACGCGATACGTCGCGCTTTCGCGCCGCGGATCGCTTCCGGGGAGCTGCGTTTCGCGCCTCGGTCCGCGCCCCGGGGCACTTCCGGGTGCGCTAACGCAGTACGTCATAAGACGCATTACGCGGCAACGCGATACCGTCACTATGTTGATATCTTACCGGTTCGCGGACCGGGTCGCGGCATCAATTTGAGCTAACGGAAAGCTTCCCGGTTCGCGGACCGGGAGCGAAACAAAAAAAATATTTAAAAAAAATTATTAATAAATATATAAAATATATTTTTGGATTTAAAGAAGAATACATTTTACAGCTATAGATATTAGCTTTTAAAAAACCAATGAAATTCACTGAAAAAACCATAGGTTATAGACCATATATAGTTAGGAATTAGCATTTACAAAACCTTGAAAATTCACTGAAAAAACCATAGGTTATACACCATATATAGTTAGGAATTAGCATTTAAAAAACCTTATTTTACTCACACAAAACCATTGAAATTCCATATATAGTTAGTTGTACTAACTATATATCGCGCACCCGCAATCCACTGCTGATCATGTCACATATTACATCATTCATGACATGGTCAGTGACATCACTGATGACATCACTGATGACATCTCAAATGACATCACTGATGACATCACTGATGACATCTCATTTGACATTACTGATCACATCACTGATGACATCATCCAGTGACTGTATGTTTCTGTAAAGTTAAAATATGTCTTACATATTGAAGAATGAGTGGATGTAGAAGTGTCTGAACAAAGGATTTAGTAGGTGCATGACTGACTGTATGAGTGAGTGATTAAATGTGTCTCACTGAGTGCATGGGTTAGTGACTAAACTGTCTTAATTTGTGCATCATTATGTCTGTTGTTCTGTAAACTGCTGCATGTGTTGATCAGTAGCTATATGATTAACTATATGGGTTATTGATTGGTTGCCCAAGTATTTGTATGGGAGTCTGAGAGTGTGTATGGGTGGCTGGGAGGTGTATGACTCTCTGCATAGATGTATGGGTTCAAAAGTGCATGTGGAAACAGCTGTATGGGTGGTTGACTGTGTGCATCAGTGTATTGGTGAGTGAATGGATATCTCAGTGCTACATGTCAAAGTAAGTACATATGTAAAACACAGTACATGTGAGAGTTGGCATATATAAATAACTTTGCATAAGAGCCAGTGAATGTGTGAGTGGCTGTATGGATGATTGTGAACTTGTATCAGGGATTGTAAAAGAGAGTAAATATGTGTTAGTATATGTTTGAATAAGTAAGGTGTGTATAACTGTATAGTTGAGGAAATGGAGGTGTGATTGATTCTTTGCATGACTGACTAGGTGTGTAAGTAACTCCATGGATGAGTGACAGTCTGTGAGTGTCTGTTTACACTAAGTGTATCTAAGGTTATATTAGAGTCTGAAGAGGTTCATCGTATTATCACATGAATGATGTCATCAGTGATGTGATCAGTAATGTCAAATGAGATGTCATCAGTGATGTCATCAGTGATGTCATTTGAGATGTCATCAGTGATGTCATCAGTGATGTCATTTGAGATGTCATCAGTGATGTCATCAGTGATGTCACTGACCATGTCATGAATGATGTAATATGTGACATGATCAGCAGTGGATTGCGGGTGCGCGATATATAGTTAGTACAACTAACTATATATGGAATTTCAATAGTTTTGTGTGAGTAAAATAAGGTTTTTTAAATGCTAATTCCTAACTATATATGGTGTATAACCTATGGTTTTTTCAGTGAATTTTCAAGGTTTTGTAAATGCTAATTCCTAACTATATATGGTCTATAACCTATGTTTTTTTCAGTGAATATATATATATATATAGATCCAATCCTGGGGCCTCATGCCTCATTCATGAAAAGTGACGCTTCGCTTCGTGAAAACAGCGATGCGTCACTTTTCACTGCGCCCTCCTTGCGACAACAATGATGCGTCATATTTACATTATGACGCATCATGGTGCAAGGAGTTACAAATACGTCAGTATTTCTGACGTATCTGTATGACGCAAAAGTGGGGCATTGCTGGAGTGTGTCACAGAAGTGACGCAACTCCAGCAATATGTCCTTTCACATGGGGGAAGCCCCATGTGAAAGGGTCTGCGTCAGTCTTACGCCTGCTGTGAGGCAGGCGTAAGAATTTGACGCATTTGTGTCTTAGAAGTGGCGCAGTGAAATCTTATAGATTTCACTGCGTCACTTCTATGACCCTTTCTTGCATCAGAACGCCCCCCCTGCATACATTATACCTGGTGTAGGTATAATGTAGCTCAGGGGTTTACAAAGTGACGCATCTACCTAGATGCGTCACTTTGTAAGTATGGTGCAACAAGGCACATTTTTTACGCTGCTGGTGCGTCACAAAAAGTGACGCACCGGCGGCGTAAAAGTGACGCACGGCCTCATAAATGAGGCCCCTGGTTCTTTAGACTTTGAAAAACAGGCACCGACTCCGTGGGTTTGAAGATCAAAGGAATTTATTAAAAAAACAGCCAGACGCGTTTCGGCGGACAAGTCCACCTTGTTCACTATATATATGTATTTCTGCTCAGCTCCTCCAGTTTACGAAGAATTACCGCACTCACGGGGTGGAGGCTTTTGCAAAGACCATTTTATTTTCGGCGCAACGGGAAACAAACGTTACAGCAAAAAGCCTTCCTCCGTGTTCGCAGTTCATTGAACAAAACATGTTTAAAGCATCATTCAAAAGGGGGGGGCATTGAGGTAGGCTCTACCTCAATGCCCCCCCCTTTTGAATGATGTAGGTTAACTTACATCCATGGTGATGCATCGCAAAACATGTTATTTTATCATGAAATTAACTATTTGCTCATTTTGATTCTGAAACTTTATTTATTTAAATAATGAATCATGAGTCACCACCAAAATGATTAATTGCTAAAATAATGGATGAATTGAACATGGAATATAACATGTTATAAAATGGCGCCCACATTAGCAGTGGAACGCGAGTCCTTCCTTAATTTTGACAGTTGGAATGTAAATAAAATATGGCGTTTCAAATGTGTGCCGGTAACATCGAGAAAGGCACTTGAAGCTGCCCGGAGTGCGGTTTTCCTTTGGTACGTTAGTACAGTAAGGATTTTGAGCAGTATATTGTAAGCGGAGTCCGCAACCGCTTTACTGCACCCGCCTGTGAGTGCCTCCCGTTCTATGTTGTGGAAACTTGGAGCCGGTCTTTTCAAGGAGGCACCGCGGGAACTGTGATCTCGCTGCACTGCCAGATTACACATTCATCGTATGTGGAACGCCGTGCCGAGGGAGGGAGAAGAATGCCCAGCGCCTGAGCATCGCGCATGGAGACGCCATCCCTGGTGAGTCACACAGAGCAGCGCAACGCATGTACTCGGACTGCATGAGCGCTAGCAGTATTGTCGGCAGGGCAAACAGGGCAGCTCTGTAATTTTGCAATCAAAGTAGTTTTGATGGCTGTCAAAACTACGTACAGCCAGAACATTTTACCATGGCACAAGCCATGTTTTGTGAACATGAGCGTCGAGGAGCAGCCAAGGGCATGTTCAAAAGGCAAGACACTAGACACACCCACACTGCTGCCAGCAGTCAGGAACAACCCAAAAGCAAATTAACTGATATTATGATCAAATTGGAGCGTCTCTATGAACGAGAAACGCGTAAGTGGTGGGAAGCCACCAGCCTACAAAATTATATTGAAGAACAATGTGTCCCTAGAGGACTGAGAGTATACACTGTGCCCTCTTATGAAAACCCAGATCCACAGCTATTACCTGACTGGGCAGAACACACGGCGCAATACTGTAGAGGTACACTTGGCATACTGGTGAAGTACGCGTGGAGTGACAGGGAAAAAGCCCTCCAAGAAATTAAAGAACTGGAAGGGGACTTATCTTAAGAACCTTTGGATGACATGATGGGCCAAATGAAATCATGATTGGTCAAATATGAACATAAGATCAAGTTACGCAAACAAAAAAAATTTGCTTGACTATTTACAGGGAAGAGTTCTTACCTTCGCCCGTAAGTTTGATGGCCCCAGGAAGGAAGTAAACCAACGATCCAAACAAGTCACCCCAAGCGTGGAGACCTCAGAATCGTAAGTCACCGAAAATGAGTCGGGAGATGAAGGGTCAGGCGCAAGAGCAGAAGGGAGCAAAACACTTACTCCTTTTCACGACGAATTCAAGATTATCCGACAGTCGTGGCTTCGGGGAGGGAAAAACAAACCCCCGGAAGGAGGCGCAGAAAAACCCGTAGAGGCGGGGGAGGCAGGAAGAGGAAGAGGCTGAACCCGAAGCTGGACGAATCGCAAGAAGAACACGAGCAGGCAATAAAAGCGTCCAATCAACAGTAGTCAACCTCACGGAAAGAACCCTTACTGATGTGGAACATAAGATACTTACGATGGGACTAACATTCTGTCCCAGTAATCAATTGGAGTATACACAAGTACGCATAGACCTATTTAGTTTTGTGCGGAACTCAAGCTCCACAAATATTTTAAAACTAGATCACATCTGAAAGAACGAAAAGGGAATACCATGAGGCTAACTGCAACTGACGCCCTCACTGGGAAAGATCTGACCGCAATTGAGTGTCTGGAAGAATTGAGGTTAGAGACTGCCGATGAATCAGTGCACGGAATTCCAGATTTTCCAACTAGAGCGGTAAATGTGGGTGTGGAACAGGACAGAGAAGAAAGTCCATTTAAACCTAAGTCCTTGTTCAATCCGCAAATGCCATCTGATGCCATTGACATTTTTTCTGATGCGATGACTAGTGACCTCCTTAAGTTCAGAGGGAGACCTAAACAAAACACACGCTCAGGCAATTTATCCAAAATGGAGAAACAAGCCCTACAACAATTAGTACAAGACCAAACCATCGTCATAAAACCCTCTGATAAGGGGGGCAATGTGGTACTACAAACAAGGGAGGTGTACTGGGAAGAATCACTCCGGCAATTGAATACGGACTGTTATGTAAAAGTTACAGCTAAAGAGTACCAAAAAGCATCATGGAATATGATAATCTGATTGCCACGTGGTACAGCAAGAACATGTTGGGCCCAGAAGAACATTTATTTTTACGGAGTTCGAATCCTGTTACACCCACCTTTTACCACATACCTAAATTGCATAAGGACAACAAACATCCGCCTGGTCGGCCTATTGTTTCTTCCATGAACGGACTGACAGAGCATCTATCTATGTTTATCGATCACTTTTTGTCTTCATGGGTACTTCAGTTGGATTCCTATATTAGGGATACCAAAGACTTTCTAAATCAAATTGAGAACATTGAGTGGGACCCTAGTTAACAACTGATGGTTCTGGACATTACCAGTTTACATACATGCATAAAGCATGAGGATGGTATAAGAGCGGTAATGTCCTTCTTAGAAAGACGACAACTGTGGTACTCAGCACATACCATCATGCTTATTGAGTATATCGAGTTCTGCCTAACCCATAACATCTTTCTATTCGGAGACCAGTATTACAAGCAACTCACTGGTACGGCGATGGGCACCTGCTTTGCCCCCAGTTATGCGAACTTGTTCGTTGGCTGGTGGGAGGAGCAGGTGCCCAGGACCTAATGGAGTGAATCCGATTCAGGGAAGGTTATAAAGTGGTACCGATAAATCGATGATTTATTCATCATCTGGCAGGGAAGTACAGAGTCAGCCAATCGATATATCGATCTCCTCAACAACAATCTAGTCAATCTTAGATTCTCGGGCACAGTTAGTCCAGTGGCAGTGGACTACCTGGACCTAAGGTTCTATGTTGAGGAGAAGACTCTACAAACCACTCTTTTCCGCAAATCCACTGCGGGAAACTCGATACTCTTCGCTAGCAGCAGCCATCCGCCCAAACATGTCCAAAGCATTCCCTATGGGGAATTGCTTAGGCTAAGAAGAAATTGTTCAAAAGATAACGAGTTTGAGAAAGCTTCAGCAGCAAGCATTGCAAGATTTAGACTCAGGGGTTATGATCCAGCAACCCTGGACAATACGTTACACAAGGTGAGAGGTATACACAGAAAACAACTGCTTACTGGCAGCATGAAGGCTTCAACTGAGGCAGGCAAGTTCCGGATGGTCACTCCCTACTCAGCCGAGGCAAACCACCTCAAGAAAATGCTCCGTAAGAACTGGCCCATTCTCCTACCAGATACCATCATTGGTATGGATATTCCCCCACAACCTTTGGTCACTTTTAAAAGAGCGAGATCCCTGAGGGATATCTTGGTTAAAAGTCACTTAGACAAATTGCCTGAAAAAGTAAGCAGCCTAAAACAGATGATGGGCTTTTTTCCCCTGCAGTAAATGCAAGGCCTGCGCAAATAGCAGGAGGGTGTTGACATATAAAATACCAGATGCAGGGATTGCAAAAAAGATCATTAAGTTCATCACCTGCACGACACCCTTTGTTGTGTATTGTTTGATGTGCCCGTGCGGTCTCCGATACATAGGGAGCACCGTTAACCCAGTAAAGATGCGGGTGTTAGAGCACATGCGGGCCATCAACAAAAATGACCAGGCATACCCGGTTGCGCGCCACTTTGCGGAAAAACATGGTAGGGATTGCAACCAGTTACAATATTTTGGTCTGGATTTTGTAGCTCAGAGTCCGAGGGGTGGGGACAGACTGAAGAAGTTGTGTAGATTAGAACCGTGCTACATCATGGATCTGCATACCAAACATCCGCAAGGGTGAATTGTGGGGAGGAATTGACAGTCCATATAGGTCAAAATTGAGGGAAACCTATAGGACAGTATGAATTGGGTATTGGAGGTTTTATCTTGAGTTTTCATCTGGCTTTTCATCATAATTGTGAACCTAATTAGAATATGTTCAAATATTGGATATGATGAGAGTATCCTCGGAGAATGAATTTCTATCTTTATGTGTCTTGATTAGTATATGTAAGTAATGAACTGAGAAATATATTAATGTGTAAATATTAGATAATTTGAAGTCTTGTTTTGATCTGACATGCACCTAGATGAATTTCTTCATAGATCAACAGTAATATGTTCACGCATTTCAACTGTCTACGATTAGTTATTGTTATCTCGATCTGAGGTGTGATTGGGGTTGCATATGGAAGGATATTAGCCGATCCACGACTCTATTAGTTAACTTACATCCATGGTGATGCATCGCAAAACATGTTATTTTATCATGAAATTAACTATTTGCTCATTTTAATACTGAAACTTTATTTATTTAAATAATGAATCATGAGACACCACCAAAATGATGAATTGATAAAATAATGGATGAATTGAACATGGAATATAACATGTTATAAAATGGCGCCCACATTAGCAGTGGAACGCGAGTCCTTCCTTAATTTTGACAGTTGGAATGTAAATAAAATTTGGCGTTTCAAATGTGTGCCGGTAACATCGAGAAAGGCACTTCCGCCGAAACGCGTCTGTTGCTGTAAATAAAATATTTTTGCATTTGAAGCTGCCCGGAGTGCGGTTTTCCTTTGGTACGTTAGTACAGTAAGGATTTTGAGCAGTATATATATATATATATATATATATATATATATATATATATATATATATATTTATTATTTTTTTCACTGAAAAAAACATAGGTTTCAGCCACGTTATAGTTAGAAATTAGCATTTAAAAAACCTTAAAACTTCACTGAAAAAACCATATGTTTCAGGGACGTTATAGTTAGTTGGACATTTCACTTGTACAAAACCAGAGAAATTCCTCTGTTATAATTACTTCAGCTAACTATAACTTGCACCCCCGCAATGCACTGCTGATAACGTTGTCAACCTTGGACGATGCCCGTTGGAGCTGTCCTACGCAGCTATAGAGGAGTCTGGCCCCTTGGCCGTCACCTACCCAGCCAGTCATCTGGCATTGTCTTCCTCGTCTACCCGTTCATGTCTCCTTCCCTCCCCCTCCTCCCCCCTCTGTTTCTTTGATTCAAACTGTTGTAACTATGTAACCGGTAACTCACTGATCAAACTGATTTAACTATGTATCCTGTAACTCGCTGATCCTCATGTTAAGCGCTCTGATACCTCCGGGTCTAGCCAGCGCTATATAAAACTTTGCAAATAAAAATAAATAAATAAAAATATTACATGATTCATGACATGGTCAGTGACATCACTGATGGCATCTCAAATGACATCACTGATGAAATCATCCACGTGAAAAGCTGATGCACCTTCTCACACTCTAATATAACCTTTGATACACCCAGTGTAAAATACAGACTACCATTTTCAAAACCATTGACACACCAATACCAGTTACTACATATGCACTCAGTGATTCCATATCCACTCATTCACCCATACAATCACTCATACATGAAGTCACTCTTCAATACAACACTATCATATGCACTCATACACCTTTGCAGACACTGACACGCCACCACTCATCCTTGGAGTTACTCACACACCAAGTCAGTCATGCAAAGAATCAATCACACTCCCATGTACTCACCTATACAGTTATACACACACCACCTCACTTATTCATACAGATACCAACGCATACTCACTTTCTTATATAATCACTGATACAAGGGGAAAAAAACATCTATTCGGCCACTCTCACAATCACTGACTCTCATGTATAGTCATTTAAATACTCCAACTCTCACATACACTGCCTTTTACATATGTAGTTACTTGAACATGTACCACTGAGACATCCATTCATTTACAACACACCCATACACACACTCATCCACCTATACAGCTGTTTCCAAGTGCACTCTTGAACCCATACACCCAGTGAATAAAACACTCACACATCTATGCACAGAGTCACACACCTCCCACCCACCCACACACACACTCAGTCTCCCATACAAATACTCAGGCAACCAAATCAATAACCCATATAGACACTCATGTAGCTACTGACAACCCACGCAGCAGTTTATACAACAACAGACAGACTGATACAGATATTCACACAGTTTAGTCACTAACCCATGCATTCTGTAAGACACATGTAATCACTCACTTATTCAGTCAGTCACGCACCTACTAAATATGCCATCCAGACACTTATACATCCACTCATTCTTCAATATACCTTGGCATATATATATAGAAACATATTTAAACTTTAAACAAACAGTCACTTGATGATGTCATTAGTGATGTCATTTGAGATGTCAACAGTGATGTCATTAGTGATGTCACTGAAACCTATGTTTTTTTCATTCAATATACTATAACGTCCCTAAAACCAATGTTTTTTTCAGTGAATATATATATATATATGTATATATATATATATATATACATACATATATATATATATATATACATATATATATATATATATATATATTATCCATCAAATGCCCAAAAGCTGTTTTGGAAGGGCACACGGCAGCTCACCCACTATCCGGTGTAGCATTTCCTTATTCACCTCGAACCCCTGGTAAGTTTGTCCTATATATATATATTCACTGAAAAAGCATAGTTAGTTGGACATTTCACTCGTACAAAACCAGAGAAATTCGAATGTTATAGTTAGTAGAGCTAACTATAACTAGCGCCCCGCAATGCACTGCTGATGACGTCACATATGATATCACTGTGACATGGTCAGTGACATCACTGATAACATCACTCATGATATCTCAAATGACATCACTGATGACATCACTGATGACATCATCCAGTAAATGTGTGTTTCTGTAAAGTTTAACTATATTTTATATATGTTAATGCCAAGGTGTATTGAAGAATGAGTTGGTGTATAAGTGTGTGGGTGGAGGTTTTAGTAGGTGTGTTACTGACTGTATAAGTTAACGATTAAATGTGTCTTACTGAATGCATGGGTTGGTGACTAAACTGTGTGATTGTCTGTATCCGTCTCTCAGTTGTTGTGTAAGCTGCTGCATGGGTTGATGATTAGGTACATGACTGTCTATATGGGTTACTTTTTGGTTGCATGATTGTCTGTATGGGTGCCTCAGTGTTTGTGTGTGTGGGTGGTATCTGACTTTCTACCTATATGTGTGAGTGGATAATTTACTGGGCGTATGGGTTCAATAGTGCATGTGGAAATAGCTGTATAGGTGAGTGAGTGTGTATATCAGTGTGTTGGTGAGTAAATGTATTTCTCACTGGTATATGTGTGAGTAACTACATATGTGAAAGGCAGAATATGTGAGTGTTGGAGTATATAAATGACTCCATGTGAGAGTGAGTAATTGTGAGAGTGGCTGTATAAATGAGTGTGTGCTTGTGTCAGTGATTGTATAAGAGAGTAAGTAAATGTTAGTATCTGTATGAATAGGGTAGGTAGTGAATGTATAACTGTATAGGTGAGTAAATGGTAGTGTCATTGATTCTTTAGATGACTAGCTACGTGTGTCAAACACTCTATGAATAAGTTACGGTGTATGAGTGTTTGTATAGGTGTATGAGTACATATCATAGTGCTGTATTGATGAGTGACTGCATGTATGAATAACTGTATGGGTGAATGAATGAATGTGTGCGTATAGCTAGGGATTAATCAGTGGGTATATAGTAACTGCTATTGATTAGTCTATGGTTTCAAAAATAGTAGTCGGTATTTTAGAGTTGGTGTATCAAAGCCTATTATATTAGGGTGTGAGGAGGTGCATCAGATTATCCAATGGATGATGTCATTAGTGATGTCATTTGAGATGTCATCAGTGAGGTCATCAGTAATGTCACTGACCATGTCATGAGTGGGTTCAATAGTGCATGTGGAAATAGCTGTATAGGTGAGTGAGTGTGTATATCAGTGTGTTGGTGAGTAAATGTATTTCTCACTGGTATATGTGTGAGTAACTACATATGTGAAAGGCAGAATATGTGAGTGTTGGAGTATATAAATGACTACATGTGAGAGTGAGTAATTGTGAGAGTGGCTGTATAAATGAGTGTGTGCTTGTGTCAGTGATTGTATAAGAGAGTAAGTAAATGTTAGTATCTGTATGAATAGGGTAGGTACTGATTGTATAACTGTATAGGTGAGTAAATGGTAGTGTCATTGATTCTTTAGATGACTAGCTACGTGTGTCAAACACTCTATGAATGAGTTACGGTGTATGAGTGTTTGTATAGGTGTATGAGTACATATCATAGTGCTGTATTGATGAGTGACTGCATGTATGAATAACTGTATGGGTGAATGAATGAATGTGTGCGTATAGCTAGGGATTAATCAGTCGGTATATAGTAACTGCTATTAATTAGTCTATGGTTTCAAAAATGGTAGTCGGTATTTTAGAGTTGGTGTATCAAAGGTTATTATATTAGGGTGTGAGGAGGTGCATCAGATTATCCAATGGATGATGTCATTAGTGATGTCATCAGTGATGTCATTTGAGATGTCATCAGTGAGGTCATCAGTAATGTCACTGACCATGTCATGAGTGATGTAATATGTGACGTCATCAGCAGTGCATTGCAGGGGCGCGAGTTATAGTTAGCTCTACTAACTATAATGTTCGAATTTCTCTGGTTTTGTACGAGTGAAATGTCCAACTAACTTCAATGTTCCTGAATTTCTAAGGTTTTCTAAATGCTAATTTCTAACTATAACGTCCCTGAAACCTATGTGTTTTTTCAGTGAATTTCAAAGTTTTTTTTAAATGCTAATTTCTAATTATAATGTTCATTAAACCTATAGTTTTTTCAGTGATTTTAAATTATCATTCCATTCTCAACCTGGCGAAAACAGCCAATATCGCCAGTTTTGCAGCAATAGCTTCTGCAAAAAAAAAATTGCCACAAATGAGAGCAACAACTAATGCTAATAATATGCAGAGTAGGCGTTCATATGCAAAAATAACACAAAACAGCACTTCCTGATGTTTTCAACGAGCAGCCAAATCTACGGTCCAAAAAGTGGTGATAAACTGCGTTAGCAGTAGGAATGTAACATCTGCCTTTTACTGGTGTAAAGTAGGACGACTACCTACAGTGAGAAATTGAGCCCAGCCCAGAATCACATCTGAAGACCAACACATGTCATAGAGCTACTGATCATGCACCTCCGACCCCCAAGAAGGCCACAAAACCCTCTGCCATCACCCCCAGGACCTCCCCTCGGACCACCCCCCTTCTACCACCGAGGCACCGCAGAACAGGACATCAGACCTTCGAAAAATGGCATGGCCCCTCAGCCACACAATAGCTGAATGTTGCGAGATGTGGCAACCAAACATGTGTGAAGGACGTAAGTCACCCACCAATAATAATGCACACAATACCAAGTGTAGCGGTGATGTGCTGGACAAACCTCACTATGCAGAGCACAAACCTCTCCATGTGTACATATACTGCTGGTGCTTGTAGTGTTGTGGACAGTGGATGCAACCGTGCTACCTCAGGCAGTGGGGAAGATCTCGTCATGTACCTGTGTCGTCGTCCCCTGTAAGCGGAAGCGCAGTTGGCTGGTCCAACGTACGCCACTCCAGAGTAGAAGTTTGAATAAATAGGCCGGGGCTCTGGGCGTGGCTTACTTGTATGAAGGCCAGCCCTTCTGCCAGAGTGCCAGCCCTCACCCGGCCACGTGGCTACCGCCATGACCGCGGGACTCCTTGGCACAGGCCCCCTGTGAACACAGCAGCACAGCACTGCAAAGTTATATCTGTTCAGACTACTGCCTTCGATCTACACTGCGGACAGCAGGGCTCACAATTCAGATGGAGTTGCAATTGCAGATGACGCAGTCCAGTAGGCAAGACACATTGCTTCCAGTGTGGCCCACCCGGACCACGCATCATTGCACGGTGCGCACAGGCTGTGCGCCAGAGGTACCACTAACTCAGTGCACCACAAGTCAACATCACTTGGCCTTATTAAGGCAGAATTCATTAGAAAAAAGACATTGCAACCAGTGCGGCCCACCCGGACCACGCATCATCTCATACTCCGCGCACACTGAATGCTTCTGATGCCACTAACTGTGCAGCTCAACTCAATGCCATGTGGCTGTGGGCCCTTGCTGACCGCTGCCGCCTGCCTACACTGTGGTCATCAGGTCTCAAAATTAAAATTGAGTCTTGATTCATTAATTGCAGAGTCCAGTAGGCAACTAAGTATAACATCCCTCAAACCTACATAATATCCTTTTAGCATCTTTGCTTCAAGAACTTGTTTTATATCAGTTATAGCTTTATTACAATGACCAAATTCATCTTGCAAGTCCAAAGGAACACTGAATGACAGTCTACACTGCTGCCTGCCTACACTGCGGTCATCAGGTCTCACAATTTGAATTGAGTCTTGATTTATTACTTGCAGACAGAATTGTACTTTATGTCCTTGGATTTTGTAAAGAGGAAGTGACAAAAAGCATTCCTTGATGTCTGTACTGACTACTGCCTTCGATCTACACTGTGGACATCAGGGCTCACAATTCAGATCGAGTCGCGATGGCAGAAGACCCAGTCCAGTAGGCAAGAGACATTGCATCATCGCTGGCTGCGCACATGCTGAGTGCCACACTTACCACTTACACTATGCAGCTCAAGTCAACGCCACGTGGCTGTGGGCCCTTCCTGGCCGCGGCCTCCGGCCTACACTGTGCTCAGCAGGACTCACAATTCAAATTCAATCTTCATTCATTAATTTCAGAGTCCAGTAGACAACTAACTATAATGTCCCTGAAACCTACATATTTCGACAGTGTATTCCATAAATGTTTCATCCTTTGTTCCATACACCTACACTGCGATCAGCAGAGCTCACAATTTAAATTGAGGCATGATTTATTTATTGGAGAGACAATTGTACTCTATGTCCACAAATTTTGTCAAGAGTAAGTGACTAAAAGCATTCCTCGATGTCTGTGCTGACTACTGCCTTCGATATACACTGCGGATAGCAGGGCTCCCAATTCACATTGAGTCGAGATTGCAGATGACGCAGTCCAGTAGGCAACAGACATTGCTCCCAGTGCGGCTCGCCCGCACTACGCATCATCGGTGGCTGTGCACACGCTAAATGCTTCTGATGCCCCTATCTCAGTGCAACACAACTTATGGACCCCTTATGCTACAATGTTTTATGTATAATTTCACATCTGCTGCCCTTACCTCAGTGTGCCACAAGTCATGGACCCATTACAATAGAATCTTTTATGTATTATTTCACATCTGCAGCCCCTACCTTAGTGCAAAAAACATATAACAGGAGTGAACCCGTAAACCCAGTTGAGACCGGGTAATGATAATACCAATAATACAGTGTCTCAACAAGGATATCCTATAGATGGACAAGATTACAAGTGAATTAATCACAATAGAACAGGGAACAAAATGGGACAAGGGAGACCAAAGAATGATACAAAATTATTATTTTGCATGTAAAGAGCACATTGACAAAATAAATTAGAGTAACCAAGACTAACCAGAAGTGTACTGGCAAAGTGAAGGTGAATAAACGGCGCAGTGACACAAGTGATTATGTGACAACGTGGGGCGGCGAAAAATAAACAATTAGCATACAATGGTCAAAATACAATATGTACATATATCTACAAAAATTACATTTATTATTCACAAATTGACCAAAAAAAAAAGAAAAAGCCGCAATTGGCGTTGCAGGGTAGACGGCGTTTCAACCTTTATGACTTTAGGTCATCATCAGGACATTGGTTACTTAAATGGAATTCTGTGCTCTATAGAGTAAAAGAAGAGGAATAGATAGAGTTTAGTGCCATTTTTCCAAGAATTAAAAGAATTAAAAGCGTGAAGAATAAAGGAAGAAATACTACCTTTTAAGTAGGTAGACAGAAACCAGGACTGGGTATTGAAGGTAAGTCTTCGTTATGAAAACAGGAGTTAATCTAATAAATGTAAAAGAAAAGTTGTTCCATTTTACCACAGTTAAAACAATCGAAGGGATGAGGGAAGGGGGACAGGAAGGGGGTGTGGGGGGGCAGTGGGTGCGTGGGCCGGGTGGATAAGATAGGAAAGCTGAAATGCTTACCCGTAGGGCTGTTGCTGACTATATACATCAATAGGCGCAAATAAACTGTAGGGGTAAAGAGAAGTAAAGGACATATGTAAAGCTTGTATTGAGACCAGAACTGGATTAAATCAACTGGCTCACTAGAATGTCCCATGAAAAACAAGTGGTTCTTACCGGTGGCTGACTGAATTGGGTCCAAGATAACGGGGCGGTTTCAGTATAATCGCATGGCAGTGGCATGCCGACCAAAAACGGCTATTAATCAAAGAAAAGGTCCCGGGTAAATCGGGAATCTCTCTTCGCCACTGCGAGGGCCGGTCTCAGTAATCTGACCGAATTGACAAGTGAAACGTCTGCAGCGTTTTCGACAATGCGAGTGTCCGGAAATATGGGTAACCCACGTGATTAAGCAGACACTAGAATGTCGAGCAAGCGTCATGTTGTAGTGCCCCGGGGGGACTATTCGGCGTGGTACAGAGATATCGAGCAAGGATGAGGAATTCGAGTACCCCGGGGGGGACTAAGGATTAAAGCAGGTCCCAGTACGATAGAAACAGAGGGAAGAGAAAAGACAAGGAAGGGAAAGAGGGGCAGGGGGAGGGGGAGGTGGAGGGAGTGGAAGGGGAAGGGGACAGGAAAAGACTAGTGTAAAATTAAGTCTTGGGATGGGAAGTGAAGAAAAGGAGAATGGGCTCAAAGAATAATAAGGCACCAACAAGACCGTTGCCTCCGGCCTACACTGTGCTCAGCAGGACTCACAATTCAAATTCAATCTTCATTCATTAATTTCAGAGTCCAGTAGGCAACTAACTATAATGTCCCTGAAACCTACATATTTCGACAGTGTATTCCATAAATGTTTCATCCTTTGTTCCATACACCTACACTGCGATCATCAGAGCTCACAATTTAAATTGAGACATGATTTATTTATTGGAGAGACAATTGTACTCTATGTCCTCAAATTTTGTCAAGAGTAAGTGACTAAAAGCATTCCTCGATGTCTGTGCTGACTACTGCCTTCGATATACACTGCGGATAGCAGGGCTCCCAATTCACATTGAGTCGAGATTGCAGATGATGCAGTCCAGTAGGCAACAGACATTGCTCCCAGTACGGCTCGCCCGCACTACGCATCATTGGTGGCTGTGCACACGCTAAATGCTTCTGATGCCCTATCTCAGTGCAACACAACTTATGGACCCTTTATGCTACAATGTTTTGTGTATAATTTCACATCTGCTGCCCTTACCTCAGTGTGCCACAAGTCATTGACCCATTACAATAGAATCTTTTCTGTATTATTTCACATCTGCTGCCCCTACCTTAGTGCAGCACAAATCATTGACCCTTTATCTGTCTGATCCAATGATTACTGTTGTACTTGTTGCCAGCACCAACCATTCCTGGAGGGCTGGCTTACACTCGCATCCAGCACAGACGTCACTGGACATGTGACACTGGTAATAAATAGGAGTTGAGCGCACGTGCCCATACCCAGTTCCACTATCGATCTGTGTACTTGTGTTCATTACGCAAGATGCTGCCCCTGGGCCCTACCACATTACATTGTGCTGTGGACAGCGTATGCAACCATGTTATCTCTGGCAGTGGGGAAAACTTCGGTTATGTAACTTTGTCTCGGTCATTGTACAAGTACGTACGTAGAGACTGGATCATTAGAGTACTGCAAGGAGAGTGAATAGTGAATTTATGAGTACTTGGGGTTGGCAGAGAGATTGTATAAGTAGATATGTTGGCGCAGCCTAACCTTGAACACAAACTTGGCTCTAATTGGCTGTCCTCCATGTGCCAAAACTGAAACTTGAACTTTGCATGGCCCTGTATTACTACAGCTGCAAAACTCCACTGAATGTGCAATAAACATTCATATCCACACAGTTGTGTCTTGTCCACCATCTTTCATGTGTGGAACTATGGATGAATGTAGGGTCAGTGATTCCCCGTACCTTCCATGTTGGCCATGTTGTGGGACTTGGCTCACAGAGTGACACATTGGCGTTTTCGACCCGGGTGACGGCAGCACTACAACAGGGACACCCACATCAGTTGATTCCTCATACAGCCCAGGACAGAGCCACGCCCATAGCTCTGGAGTCATTCTTCACAGCCTCACGCAGAACTGGCATACACCAGGCCAGCCCACTCTGCTTACAGGGAAGGACAACAACGCTACATGGCCCAGGTTTTCATTGCAGTGAGCTGCTGGTCACAGCCTAGTTGTCAGTATGCCACAGCCACTCCCTCACGGCTGGTATACACCCACACCACACCCATCCAGCACAGGCGTCACAGGACACATGACCCTGCCAATAAAAAAGATTGGGTGCACGTGCTCTACGCCATTTCAGAGTTGCTCGCACCAGATGCACTGCGGCCGGCACAGGCATACCGGTACGGGACGGCGACTTTCGGTCCACTGAGGTACGGGTACCGTAACTGCTGAGCAGGTGTGCAGCCTGCAGTAATAGCCCATCCCGGCGGTCTGAACAGCTCAGGTTTTGTGTGCCCTGCTGGACCGCAATGTAGGCATGCGCCATCAGATAGTGCATGCCTACCGCCATGCGGCGTCACCATGCTGGTCACAGAGTTAGTGGCACCGCAAGAGCTGAGCAGGTGTGCAGCCTGCGATGAAAAGCCGGGTGCACTGGTATGTCCTCTGCCATGGCGAAATCAAGACCCAGGACCAAATGTGAGACCTGGTGGCCTGCGGAGCGGGGCTGCATGATTTGCAGGGTGCCCTTTAAGCAGGCCCTGGGCTAGGGCCTTGCAGCGGCACATGGTAGGCCCTCTTTTCTACTTGCAGATTGCGAAAGGTGAGCAGAGAGGCTTGTTTGCGCAGAGGCGGACAGTCACCTCCAGGCAGTGGGAGTGGATGGGGTGCAGCAGCCTGGGTGCGCAGCGGCGGGCAGTCACCTCCGGGGAAGTGGATGGGGTGCAGTAGCCTGGATGCACAAAGGCGGGACAGCGATTTAGGCATGCGCAGTTGTATGTACTTTGCCATTACTGATTCCATACTATGTTTCAGATGACTAAGCTTGAGGGCTGCACTATATCCCGGCACGTGGTTGGAGACACACCGGTGGCAGGAAGGTGAGCTGTGATGGTTTTCTCCACTGTGTCAACACTCACTCTCCCTCTCCATCTCGTCCTTTCTGTCAGTCACACTCTTTCTCCCTCTCACTCTATCACTTCCTTTCTCTCTCACACTCTTTCTCTGTCTCTTCCTCTCTCTCCCATTCTTTCTCTTTCTCTTTCTCTCTCTCTTCCTCTCTGTCTCACTCTTTCTCTCTCTCTCTTCCTCTCTCTCACACTGTTTCTCTTTCTCTCTCTCTTCATTGTATCTCACTCTCTCTCTCTTTTTTCCTCTCACTCACATTCTTTCTCTCTTTCTCTGTCATCTTCTTTCGCTCTTTCTCTCTCACTCTTTCTTTCTCTCTCTCTTCCTCTCAGCTTGGGTGAACAGGAGTGGGCAGACACCTCTAGGCAGTGGGAGTGCATGGGGTGCAGCAGTCTGGGTGCGCAGGAATGTGCAGTCACGTCCGGGCTGTGGGAGTGGATGGGGTGCAGCCGCCTGGGTGCATAGCAGTGGGCAACGCCTCTGGGCTGTGGGAGTGGGTGGGTTACAGAAGCCTGGGTGCGCAGAGGCTGGCAGACACCTCTGGGCGGCGGGAGTCGATGGGGTGCAGCAGCCTGGGTGCGCAGGGGCGAAACAGAGAATTAGGCGTGTGCAGTTGTATGTACTCTGCCATTACTGATTCTATACTAGGTTTCAGATGACTAAACTTGAGGGCTGCACTATGTCCCGGCACGTGGTTGGAGACACACCGGTGGCAGAAAGGTGAGCTGTGGGGGTTTACTTCAGTGTCAACACTCACTTCCCCTCTCCATCTCTTCCTTTCTGTCTCTTCCTTTCTCTCTCTCACACTCTTTCTCTGTCTCTCTCTCTCCTTTGATGGACGCATGACGCACAATCTTATTTTGCTTTTTGTCTTGCAGGCTGTGATTCACAAATGTTCCAGGGATGACACGCCATGGCTGTATATAGTTTTATTTGTTGTTGTTTTGTTTAAATAAAATGTTTTATATGTAATCCATACATGACTGTGATTCTTATTTGTCCAACCTCCCATGCATCTTCTTAATTATAATTGTGCGACATCAGCCAATTTGTTACATTCCAGAATTCCTAAGGTTGCTGGCACATTAGTTTGCGTGGGGGGATGTGCAGCACTAAGAAAAATTTTCAGTCAAAGTATGTACTCAATTGTTTTACAGCTAATTGATATGAATCCAGATCCTCACGGTCTTGGCCATATTCCTGTAAGTGATGAAATACATTCTGACCTTCAATCCCTAAATAGTAGTAAAGTATACTGCATTTCCTATCCGCCTTAAATTTCAAACCGTCAATTGCCCCCAAATAAGCATTGAATGATCTAAACCATAACCACCACTTTAAAGAAGGTTTGCCAGGTTCCTGTAAAAAATGATTAGGGGGTGGTACAGTTTGCATGGTCACCAGAATAGCTAGAAAAAAGAAAGAGAAGAATAAAATAATAAAACAATTAGAGCTTGCTCTGTACAGTAATCTTGTTAAATTGCTTGTTCCATATGTTGTAGGAATCACTTGGATGATCACTTTGATATGCTCTTTAGAGGAGAAGAGGGAAAACAAAAATATGACCAATTTTGTTAAAAGTTCAGAGTGTATCCACCTCCCGTAGGTATAAATTAAGTTGGATTAGAAGTTGAGATGAACAGAACTTTGGGGCATATTATCAAGCCCCCTATCGCCGCGTCATTGGCACTTTTCTGCCGATAGCACGGCGATATCTGCATCGCCCTATTATCAAAGCAGCGTTAAGTCAATTAACGTGGCTTAAAGCCACTTTAATTGTCTTAAGGCTGCCTTGGTAATAGGGCCCCTTTCACGATAAACTCATCGTGAAAGGGGGCGGGCAGTGGGAGTTGCAGTGGGCGTTCCACCGCAACACCCATTCACTTCGCGCTGCCACCTATTATCAAGAGAGGCGATAATAGGTGGCAGTGCCGAATTTAAGAACAGGAAAGACCTGTTCTTAAGGTGGCGAAACGAGGAGAAATGCTTAATTTCTCCTCGTTTTTGCTTTTTCCATGTGTGCTGCCTTGTGCAGCACACATGGAAAAAGCAAAATGCCAAGGTTTGTTTATGTACAAGAAGGTGTCCCTTCCTGTACATAAACAAACCTCTTTTTAAAAATGCCAATTTGCAACTTACATGTGTGCTGCATGAAGCAGCACACATGTAAGTTACAAAATGACATTTAAGCTTTGTTTATGTGCAGAAAGGAACGCCTTCCTGTACATAAACAAACCTTCCCTGCCTGCGCTGGCGTTAAGTTGTAAAACGTATCGCCATCGCAGGCAGAAACGCTAGGCTGCACCATATCCTCGGTAATATGGTACAGCCTAGCGTTTCCGAACACCTCTCTTCGCCACTTTGTTGGTAATATGCCCCTTTGTAAATATGGAGAATTTGTATCCATAGTCACTGTTGAAAGGTGTGCCAATCACTGTGTTAGCACATAGATAGAAACTGAATTAGTGCCAAGTCAGGTGTGCAGATCACTGAACATGATAGATCTGTATTAATTGTGCCATAAGGAATCAGCTGAATAAATGCTTGCAATCATACGGGACTGCTAAAGCACATATGTGGATTCTGAAGTTAGTGCACTAGTTTCCAGCAGTGAGCAGAGAAACCTCACATGCAAGCAAAGTCAGTTGAAGAACACAACTTTAGAACAGGCTCAATATAGCAGCTTTGGAATTGCAGTTGCCATCGGAGTGAGAAGAAACAAAGCCCTCGAGAAGAACACGACTCGCGCTTCCAGAAGACAGCACTTGCAGGGCTCGAAAGCCTGTTGCTTGTGCAAAGATGGGCAGTAAAAGTGTCCAGTCCTGTCTTCAAATGATACGAAGTAAGTACACGCTGGAAATGTTTTACATTGCTAAGTAGACAGCTCTGACTAATAAACGAGTTGATAGAGTGGTAAAAGAATTGTAGTTCCCTGAGCCCTCGAATGGACCAAATATAAACAGGAAGAAGAAACGACGGCTTGATTAACACGAGTCTTGCTGGATCCTTATCCCATCCTCGTCACCATTTTTGTAAAGATTGATGCCAACAGCCAATGTGGTTTGCTTGTAGATTTATTGTAGTAAAGAAGAACAACAAACAGGACTTGAGGGCCCAGAGATTCAGCACCAACTGACTCAGGTGTTCCAATCCACTGTCACCCACATTCTATTTACTGCATGACATATAATACAAGCACCAATAGAGTGCACTACATTCTATAATGTATTATATCAAATGCAATGCCTTCAACAAGTTTCAAATGATAACCAAGATATAACATAACACCACATACCTTAAACTGGTTCTACGGTTCAGTGGATTCCTGTCCGCCAGTTGTGTATAAAAGAGTAACCCCACTTGTAGTACTATATCTGTGTCCATAAAGGTCTTTCTTATCTGGGCAGGCAATGCTTTTTTTTCCTGGCAGCAACTTGAACATAGAGATGTACTTCAGCCGCAATATCTTTTCAGACAAATCACTGGACATGTTAGGTTAACCCAGGCCCTACACTGGGTTTCCTGGTAAAGTTCCGCTGAAGTCAATTGCTAGTAAACCAAATGGTTAGCAAGACCCAAGACACACTCCCTTAAGGCCCAGAGGCTGCAGGTGTAGACAGAGTGCACTGCTTCAAATAAAAAAGAAACAAGTATGTCCAACATCTTCAATTCCGTTCCTTTTTTGATGTCTTGAATTTTAATATTCAAATGTGATGCTGCTCAAAGTATGTCCATGGCGCATTAAAATTCAGGATCACGATAAACAATATTGTCACTCTTCATCATGGACCCAATGCCTTCGTCAAGGTTAATTTTAATACATGGTATGGAAAGGCTACCAGAATAATTAAAAGGAACTATCAAATAGCACATGGGTATGTGGCCAATGTCTGTGTTCAAAAGTGCTGACCGTGCACTTGACCATACAACTTGAGCATGCAAGTGTAGTCCTTCCCTGAGAAGGAACTAATTCAACTGTTTCAGATAGAAAATCAATTGTCCCAAACTCCATTGTTTGCCTCAAAGCATGACTTGAAACAAAAATCAAATGTGCACACTACCGGTGAAGCGGCCTGGACCAATGTGCCAATAGGTGGCCGGAATCACCAAAAAGTGCTGAACAAACAAGATATGGTGAAAATTCATGTTTTTCAAATATTTGACAATCAAATGTGTTAAAAAGAAGGATTTTAAAGAACAATACCATGCAAGATTGTGACCTTAGATGGAAACAACTAAATGAGCATAGCAATCATGATACCTGAAAATTTATGTTGACCGCGGAATGGTTGAAGTCATGTTTCAATGCTGTATTGTGTAGATTCTAAAGTGTGCTTAAAAATTGAGTGACAATGACCTGATTAGAAAAAATCTTGTCAATGAATCCATAACAGAAGTGCTCAGTACAGACAGAAGAAAGAACCCTAACTACCTTAGAAGAAGAAAAGGCAACATGGTGATGGCATACGCATGCTTGTGTAAGTGCACCCTTAAGTTGTCTTCGTTGTTTAAAGCAACCATGCAGTGGAAGAACTTGATAAACACCAGGAACTGTATCCATGAAAAACTGAAGAAATATAAAAGATATTAGATCACGTGTGGAGGAATGTGCATGTCGGCATCAATACTATTCATTGGTGGATTAACCATTATACTAAAAATAGCACACAAGTTATAATTGTAATCATTCATTCATTAATAAACATTATTAAATTTTAGAAATAAAATCATAAAAGACAAATCAGTTAAAAAGAACAGAAATTGACATCCACATATTCACACTTGCTTTAAAATCCCCGAAAGATAACATACAAGAAATAAACAAACTGTGGGTGAATTAAAAAACTGTAAACACAGTAAAGCTGGCCTGACTTGAGTACAATTAATTGATTTAAAAACTTTTCGCAAACACTTATATCGCACGGTGTTATATTTCGAACAGATCATAACAATGTGCAATGTGCGATTGACCAAAACATTGTCACAGTCACATATGGGCAATTCCGAATCCTTAAAACAACCATGATTAAAAAAGAAAAAAACGAGCAAACAGATTCAACCTAAAATAAGTCAATGAGTGTCGCTGATGATGTGTCATGTTCCAAGTCAAATAGGGTAAAAAATTACTAACAGTTTTTACTACGAACGATGCAGAGTCCTCCCGGTACGCTGCCATCTTGCCCATAGAAGCAGCTGCAAACCATTTGTGATCAGAGCTAACTATGCTGCCGGGATTAGCATAGATATCGGGCCTCCCTAAAGACATTATGTAATGGGAGATATAAGCCAGCCATGGGATCAGGGAGAGCTTGTCCAATTTTAAACAATCCTGCAATATTAATATCCTAAAACCAAGCTCTTCCTTTGTCCAAATTGATAGTCAATGTTTTAAGGTAATAAAGTCGGATCTGGTCAATAATAAAACCTAATCCCAGTTCTTCATGGATGATTTCATAGGGTACACATTGTGGGACTTCCAGGAGTCCCCTTAAAAATGTATTTTCTGCTTCTTGAACAGGGCGACCGGGCCATAGCCCCATGTACCACTGTCATAACTCGCTAGTGAGACGCTCTTAGCCCTGAAAATTTCCAAGACAGATTTAATGTGGGTGCGCCCAAGCAAGCGTGAGAAATCGCCACTGCTAGACATGGCTCTATTAAAGGACATCACATTCTGGGTTATAAGAGGGTGTTTAGACCAGAGTGCAACTGGACCCCTAAATATTTGAACATATCTACCTGACTGATGTGGTGTCCGTCAACAACAGATTTCATAGTTTTCATGTTGGGCGGACTAAACTTCATTACATGTGATTTCGAGAAGTTGGTAGAAAGGTGAAGGCTGTTCATAAGATTCATGAAAAGGTTAAGAAGTTTTTGTAAATCCTTGGCTGTCCGAGCAATTAGAACTGTGTCATCTGCGTAAAGCAGGGCCGCTATCGAACAGCCTTCTACTTTGGGGATATCCACACCGAGGTCTGACAAAGCTTGTTCTATCTGTGATTAATATAATAAATAAATAAAAACAGTGCTAAAATACAAGCTTGACTAATCCCACGCCGCAGTTTAAAGTATTCAGTGCATTCCCCATTAGGGCCAAACCTGACACTAGCAGAGAGATCTTTGTGCAAATCATACAGTAAATTAATTAATGCAGAGTTTACTCCCATCTGAGTAATCATCGACTATAGTTTGGAACGATTAAGTCTGTCGAAGGCAGAGCTGAGGTCCTTGAAGACCAAATCAATTGCCCCATTCTTGTCCTTAGTATACTTACTAAATCAGTAGGTAAAGGTTCAGATTTTGTTCAATAGTACCCTGACCTCGCCTAAACCCATACTGTAGGTCGGATAGAAAGCCTCTCTCCTCTGCCCAATCTGACAAACGATCTAGTAGGTTCCAACCAATAATTTTAATCTCTAAGTCAATCACAGACATGGGCCTGAAACAAGTTGGGTTTGACCTGTTGCCCTTTTTAAAAACAGGGACCAATATTGATTGAGATCAAGTTCGTGGAAAACGTCCGTTGGCTGCTGAGTTTAGATGCAGCATTAGCAAGATAGCCCACAAGTTTTTATCAGTTTTGAAAAGATACCCTGGCACCCCGTTGGGCCCAGTTGCTCTGTTTGATGGTATTTATTTATTTTTTAAACTTGTTTTTATTGGCATTTCATTATCATAGCAGTACAGACCATGTAAGTAATCACATATGCTAGGAAACTTAGGATAAAAAAATTCAAGGAGAGAGAAAAAAGCGCAAGCATGTTAACCAACATCATGGGGATCATTGGAGTGGGTCTGCAGAGGCTGTACAGCGGTGTTGCCAAGTAACTGGGGGGACAGAACTCTGGGAAGGAGCATCTGGGCGTTTGCACAGGCATATCGAGAAGAGATGGGGGAAGGACGTTAGAGGGGTCAAAGACTCGCGTTTACAGTGAGCAGGGTTGCTAGAGGGCGGGAGTGTTATGTTAGATTGGGCATCGGGCCAATCGCCCCGGGAGCAGGGTAGAAGTGTGGGACTGCGGGTCGCCAATGTCCGGTACTAGTCGTTGGTCAGGGGCCGCAGGCTCGCGGTTGTGGGGGGGTCTGTCAGGTGGGTGCAGTTGTAGGTGTGGGCGTGGCCGGGTCATCATGTCGCGTCAGCTGTCGGAAACGATGCAATTGCATGGCCCATTCCATAGAGATGGGGTGTTTACGGGCACCTTTAGCTTCCTCCTCCCGCAGGGCGTCCTCTTCCACGGCCGCCCATTTACATACTGCCCCTGTCCATGCTGCTGTAGGGGGGCCCTCTAATGATCACCAGTGCATAGCTATACATCTTTTCGCTAGTAGTAACAGTAGGGATACAAAGCGCTTGTGTGCCGGGAGCTGTTTCGGAATGTGGAAAATGCCCAACGCGCTGGATTCCCAGGTGTCTAGGGTTGTGAGGCCCGTGAGGTCTTTCAGTGTGTCGTGTACTGTCCGCCATAGGGGGTGGAGGTCTGGGCAGCTCCAGAACATGTGACGGAAATCTGCATCTGGGAGTGGCATCTGGGGCAGAGGAATTGAGTAGTGGGGTAGAATTTCTGCAGCCGCGCCGGCGTCAGACACGCCCTGTGTAATATGTAATATTGGATGTTTTTAAAACGGGCGTTCCTAGACGTACGTTTGGGGGCTTCAAGCGCCTTGATCCATTCCGAGTCGTGTAACGGGCGCCCGATGTCCTCTTCCCAGGTGGTGTGCAAGGACACTAGGGGAGCATTCGAGAGTTCTCGTATTGCCTTATATAACCAGGTGACCAAATGGCGTCCTGCACCCATGTGCAGGATTGCGTGTATAACTGGATGTGTGTCTGGTTCGCCGGTCTGGAGGTTGTGGTAAGGACGGAAACATTCGAGGAGCTGGCGATATCAGAGGAATTGACGGGGGGAGATCGAATTCGGCGACAAGTCGATCGAAAGATTTAATCCGACCCTCCTCAAAGAGCGATTCCATGTCCGTAATACCGCACCGTGTCCACTCGGCGAGCATGGGGGCTGGGAAGTATGAATCTGACCTGGGCCAGCCGATCAACGGGAGCAACGGGGAATATGGGGTTGTCCTGGGAGACATCCGGTGGACCCGGAGCACACATTGACGCGCCACTGTGACCTGTATAGGATATCTGCGCCGCGGTTTAGTGCCCGGAAGAAGAAGACGGGTGAGCTCCGGTGTCGGAATCCTACCTGTTGGGGTATTGGCCTCTTGTGTGTGCCGGTCCGCTGTCCAGTACGACAGACATTGGAGCTGGGCCGCCAGAAAGTAGGACTCGAAGGATGGGGCTCCGAGGCCCCCCTGGGTGGTGGGAAGCTGAAGGGTTTTCAAGGCTACCCTGTGCCGGCCCGATCCCCAAATTAGGGTACCTAGGAGGGAATTGAGGTCCTGGAAGAAGGATCTGGGTGGGACCACCGGCAAGTTGGTAAAAAGATGAAGGATCCGGGGAAGCATTACAATTTTAGCCAGGGCAATGCGTCCTATCGGGGCCAGTGGGAGTATGGTCCAGAAAGCAACTGTCGGTCGAAGGCCCGCGAGCGCCCTGCAGTGATTGCCCCCGAAGATGTCAGCGGGAGAATGGTAAAGTCGGACCCCTAGGTATCTGGGGGCATCTGTGGACCATGAGATCTTTTGCGTCCCCAGCCAGGTATCGCGGGGTGGCAGTTCCGGGTGAAAGGGATATACCGTGGATTTATCCCAATTCACTCGGAGGCCCGAGGCGTCCGTGAATTCGGTAAGTGCCGTCCATATGGGGCTGAGGTCGGCCGTAATATCTCGGACATAGATGAGGAGGTCATCCGCGTACATAGAGACGCTGTGTGTGACTTCCGCGAGTGGGATGCCCCAGTCCAGACCTCCTTGGCGTAAACTGATCGCCAGTGGCTCGACTGCAAGGGCGAAGAGGAGAGGCGCGAGGGGGCACCCCTGCCTCGTGCCTCGCCGGACCTAGAACGCCGCCGAGATGTGTCTCCAAATCCGGACCCGTGTGGACAGGTCGGTATAGAGGAGCCGCGTGTACGCCATAAGTACTGGGCCGATATTTAGGTGGTGGAGGACCGAGAAGAGGGGATGAGGCAGGTGGAGTGAGGATATCTGTCCCGTACCTGGTCCTGAACATGGAAGACGCGGCGGATTTTCTGTGAGGTGTTTCTCCCCGGGACAAAGCCACACTGGTCCGGGTGGACCAGCGGGCGTATGACCTGGGCGTATCTGTCTGCCAATACCTTCCCGAGGAGTTTACAGTCTGCAGACAGTAAAGTGATGGGGCGATACGAGCCCATAAGATGTGGGTCCCGGTGTGGTTTTAAAAAGGTCACGATTACCGATTCCCGTAGTGAGCGGGACAACACCCCCTGATCGAGGGCCGACGCGAACACCTGTGCCAGGCGTGGGATCACTAGAAGGGAAAACGTCGAATAGTATTCAAGCGGGAAGCCGTCGAGACCCGGGGCTTTATTGCGAGATAGGGTCCGCAGCGCCTGAATAATTTCTGAAGCCGCTATTTTGGCGTCGAGCGCAAGTTTGTCGGCATCCGAGATTGCGGGTAGTGGCAGTGGGTCAAGGAAATGGGTGATAGACGACGGAGAGAGCGAGTTCGGGGCGCCGTACACCACGGTGTAATAGCGTTGGAACGCCAGAAGGATCTCCGCCTGGGAACGCACGAGCTTGGCCTCCGGGGTGACAATGTCCGTGATCGGTCTGGTTTCGGTGTCCTGTCGCGCCAGCCATGCGAGCATCGCACCCGTTTTGTCCCTGTCTCTATGGACTCTGGAGGCATAGGCCCTAAAATAATATTTCCTGAGATCTGCACAGGTAGCTTGGTAGGCTGACTTTGCTTCAGCTGTGAGCGCAGCGTGTTCCTCAGAGGTATCAACTTGTTTAGTGAGTGTAGCTAGGCGCTGTTCCGCGGTTGTGAGTGCCTGTTCCAACGTGCGCCGGACCCCTGTGATTTGTTTAATGCATTCCCCCCGCGCCACTACCTTGAACGCATCCCACTCTATCAGTGTCGAAGAAGCCGTGTTCGTGTTGTGTGTGAAGTAGTCCTGTATGCTGCGTGTGTGCGAGTCGCGGAACACCTGATCAGTCAAACATTCCCTAGGTAGTCGCCAGGTAGGGACTGGTGGGCGCCAGGTGAGTCGCAGTATGTGAGCGTCATGATCTGAGATGACCCGCCCCAGGTAGTCTGCAGAGACGACCGTAGGGAGGATCTGCACTGAGCATAGAAACCTGTGAAGGCGGACCCGGAGGTTGTGAGGGATAGAGTAGAACGAATAGAGGTGGGTATGAGGATGTAGGTGTCGCCAAGCATCGGTGAGCGCCCAGTGCGTGGCCCAAGCTCGGAACAACTCTGACTGTCGGGGGGCTGGGGAGCGCGGAGGGGGAGGGTGCGATCGGTCCAGGGAAGGGTCCAGCATGCAGTTGTAATCGCCTCCCAAGATCCAGTGAATAGCAGTGAATTGGGCCATGACTCCCGTAAGGTGATCCCAGAACTTGTCTTGCTCAGCATTGGGAGCGTATATGCTGCCCAGGAGGATCCCCCGACCGTCTAAAAGCCCCTCCAGTAAAGCGTATCTACCCTCCCTGTCCACCACCTGCTTGAGTTCCCGGAAGGGGGTGCCTGGCCTAACCCAGATTAAAGCGCCGCGCGCAAATGCCGAGTAGGTCGTGGCACAGAACGTCCCGTGCCATTTAGCCTGCAGTCTGCCCAATTCGGTGCTGTTAATGTGTGTCTCCTGTAGGAGAGCAATCCCAGCTGTCTGGCGCTTGATGTATGAGTAAACTGAATAGCGCTTACCAGGCGTGTGGAGGCCCCGTACATTGAGTGTGAGGACATTAACGTCCGATCGTGGATCTGCCATCAATCAGAGGTCGTGTAAACTGCTGAGAGCTCCCAGGAGGCCCAGGGAAATGTGAGGTTGTACACCGTGTGCATGCCCGTGTATGCCGTGCTGCTGAGGGGTAGGGACAGGAACTGACAGGAGGGAAAACTGTGGTAACAGGGGGAGGGAAACAGTCCCAATGCAGGGGATACATCACCGGGGGCGGCATATCCAAACTAGTGTCCCACTAGGGGGAGAATACAACAAGAAACTGCGGGGGTGGCAGCGCGCATGTATGCGAGGCTGGGCGCTGATCGGGCTGTTGTAGAAGTGACGTATGTCGCGCGTGAGCCAACATAGGAAAAGCGCTGAAGTAGAGTCAGAGCATATTCAGTAAGTAAGGTGGTCATAAAGAGGATACAATCCAGTCACACATCACTCAGAGGTGCTAGGTCGTCCATCCAGGATAGCGTCCATCGTTTGAGTGATGACCAGGGGGGAGGAGGCCAGACCTATTCCTGACATTGTGCCATCACTGTCACGGTCTTTCTCCGGAGTGAAGAGGTGTGGCTGGCGTTCCAAGTCTGGAGCTAGGGGTGACGAGTGCAGTTCAATCACCGCTCTCAGGGCATCTCGTCGCTCTCGCATGATCTGCGTTAAATCAGGCGATCTCGAAGGGGATGATCCGTGGCTCTTGGAGGGGCTCGCTTGGGGGTGCTTCAAACCACGTCTCCTGGATCTCCGTGAGCGACTGTTCTGGTCTCGTTGGGCTCCCGCCTTGGGTAGTAGTGGGCAGTGGAGCTCAGCCCAATCTTGCGCTTCCTCGGCAGTGACAAAGAAGATGGCCTTACCCTTGTGTAGGACCTTGAGGCGGGCTGGGAACAGCAAGGAGTATTGGACATCGTTTGCGCGGAGGCGCCTCTTGACCTCGAGAAATGTGGACCTCTGCTGCTGAACTCCTCGAGCATAGTCCGGGAACACCATGACATGCTGGTCCTTCACCTGTAAGGGGCCTGCCACCCGGGCCGCGCGGAGCACCGCGTCGCGGTCACGGAAATGCAGGAACTTGGCTAACATGGGTCTAGGAGGGACGCCTGGTCTTGGCTCCCGGGCGGGGACCCTGTGGGCTCGTTCAATGGAGAAAAACGCCGAGCGTTCCGCTTCGGGGGTTAAAGATCTGCTCCATGACTCCATATAGTTCAGGGGGTCTGAGTTCTCAATTCCCTCCGGAAGGCCCAGGACGCGAATGTTACAGCGTCTCGACCGCCCCTCCAAATCGACTGTGCGCTCTTCAAGGGCCGCCACGCGATGCAGGACCTCTTGTAGATTTGTCCCCTGCGCCTTCACGGCGGGTTGTAGGTCGGTCAGTATCTGCTCCCCCTCCGCCACCCTGTCCGCCAGTTTGCAGTGATCGTCGCGGACCAAGCTGATGTCCGTCGAGAGGGTGCCCAAACGTTCCTCCATCGATAGTCGGGACATCTCTATGGCCGCCAGCACCTGGTCCAGCTTTGCCGATAAGGTGGGGTCCGTTTGAGGCACGTGGGTTTGCGACCAGGTCCGAGTGTGAGGCATATTCTCTGGGGCCGTTTCTGGGACGGCGGTCGCCTGCGTGCCCTTTGGTTTCCCCATGCCGACAGCAGGTGGGGCACTGTAAGTCAATGAGGGCAGGGAGAGGCGGGCTCTTCGAGGAGGGGTCCCTCGAGCACACCCACGCTAGGGGAGGATGCGTGGACACAGCAGGTGCAGGGTGGCCAAGGGATAGCCCACCAGGTCACGGGCTCCCGAGCGGTGAAGTGCTCGCACTTGAATGGTGGAGCAGGGGCGCAGGCCGCGGGGCCCCCCCGCTGGCTGGTCAGATCCTCCAGATGCAAGTAGCAGGAGCGTGAGGGAGGCGCGCGGTGATCTGGGGCTCCAGAAGTGCTGCCGGGAGCCCTTCAGAGGCCGTCCCTCTCAGACGAGTATGGGCGCCATGTTACGGTCAGGCACCACCGGGGAACAGGCGTCGGGTGGCCGTGGAGGGCGCCCCAGTCACGCAAGCAGTCTCCGCTTCGCGCCTACCTCCGGTGACGGGCGTAGCGATGTTGGCCGGCTCCGCGGACTGCCCGGTGCGGCCACCAAGGATCGGGACGCAGCAGGGGTGAGTCCTCGGAGTGGCGGGATGGCTCCTATAGTCGGGAGGGGGGTTGTTGCAGCGATGGGACACAGCAGCGCCCAACCCCCGCTTGTCTCGCCGCCTGATCCGGGAAATCCACCGGCGGTCACCCTACTGCTGTGCTGAGGGAGTCACGGGAAGAGCAGTGTCACCGGGTCGTGGCCGCCATCTTGGGTCTTGGCGTGCGGCTCCAGCGGGAGCAAACACGGAGGAAATTTGCCCCTTCCAGCGTCGGCAGAACCACTGCGGTCGGCGCTCCGGGGTACAGGGGTGCTCCGGTCAGCAGTTTTGCGTGGAGGGGCCCACGGCGATCCTCGGGTCTAGATATATTGTTAGCCCGATCGCGGAGCCTCAACAAACCACGGCCACCATTGTGGCTTGCGTAGCCACGCCCCCCTGCTTTGTTTGATGGTAGTCAAGAAATGGCTCCTATGACCTCAAATAATTGGAAAACAATTTGGTGATTACTCCTTGTGTCCTTCAATTTCCCATCCTCAACTGCAGAGCTATAGATGGCCTTAAAATGATCAACCCAGGCTTGTGATGTAATAGTACAAGCCTGGTTAGACAGAGGTTTGTTGCTGAAAAAAGGACAGTTATCCACTCCCCAAAAGGCGGTACTGTCTTGCTGCAAGCTAGAGGTTAGTAACTTGTCCCAGGCCTCCTATTTGAGCTGGGCTTTATGATCCTTACAGCCATAGCTCTTTTTACCTTCTCCTGGTGCCGGGGAGTCACAAGAAAAGGGTTCCAAAGATCCTTATGGGCTTTGGAGAACGACTATCAACCATCTTACTTCATAGATCACAGGGGGTGCACCTGCTTTACAGAGTCCTGTTCTGATGAACCTGCTAATGTTTAGAAAGGATTTTGTGATACCCTGAACCAACTCTTCTTCAGACAAAGAGGAATGAAAATTAGCTCGACAAGTGGATACCAGATTTCGTACAGAAACTGAGAGAACGATAGAGGTCCACCTCACCCTTCCTCCTTGATCAATCAGAGTGATTGGCTCCCTATATAAATATAGTTCTCCAATGGATTTTTTATTCCAATGAAAAACAGCCGTCAGGGAATGATGATCACTCAAGTTTTACATTAATACTTTGAATTCTAAAAGAACTGAAGATAAGCAGAGACAAAGATATCATCAATTACAGAACTATGCCACAACCCTAAATGTTGGTATTCTCTGAGTCGGATTCTCCTGATTAAGATTCGTTAGGTTCATCAGGTTAAGCTCGGAAATTAAACTGTTAGCAGTATCACTTTGATGAGTATGTTTAAAATGCACCTGGTTAATAGATGAGTGCCCAGAGTCTAGGTCATTACACTTTGGGCATGAATGACATGCATTCAAATTAAAATCCCCAGCTGGCATGGTCACAGTAAATGGGAGTTCAGATTGAAAGAAGTCATCAATACATACCTGGAGACTGATGACAGCATCTGGCTCATTCATCAGCATGACTGTGTTATAAAAATGAATAAAAAAGCAATCTACACCCTTTGGAAAATAATAAAAGAATACCCAGAATGGTCTTTAAATTGGACTTCAGATCCTCTACTTTACCACTAAGACCTAGACTTACTAAGGTGGTAAGGCTGCCACTGGCATGTCCACTGGTGTAACGAGTTGATGATACTGAGTATGAAGTAAAACCATCCAAGTGTGAACATCCCTTTATGTCCCTTGTTTCCTGCAAACAAATAATGTCAAAATTCATCGGCATGCTCACCCATCCAGTACCTAAAAGCTTGCTCTGGACCCCAACTTTATTCCAACTGAGAACTGTAAGGGTCCCATGTCCATAGGTCTCCGGTGCCATGCTTGGGACATCCACTTTAGGGGCAGGAACCAGTCAAACAGGGTTTTCCAATCACTCAAAGCTGAAAAACGGTTACTAAGATGGAGAGTTCTTGCCTTTAGAGCAAGGGAGATTAGCCAGGTCGCAGCGCGATTTGTTCTGAATCGTGCACCAACCTCTTGTGTCAAATGCTTTGGGGCTTGGTTGGAGGATAGAAAAAATCCAGAGGAAGAACAGATAGAAAATTCATTGATGCCCCTTTCCCCCCCAATGCGCATGAAATAAATCCAGCTCACGAAGCAATGTTGAAATTGTCAGCCAGCAACATTTTATGAGACTGACCAATCCAGCCCATCATACAGACCATTATGATCTCTTCTGCCTGGGTCTGAGATTGAGGGTGGTAGGCATTCACCCTTCTGAGCTCACTCGAATGCATATGTGGGGTGGTCATTTGGGGCATGTTCCCAGTCGTTGATAACGATGAAGTGTGCTGTCCAGTAATATACTCTAATATTAGGGAGGGATATGCCTCCATTGTATTTATTTCTCTGCAGTGTGTGGAGTCCACTCTAGGGGTTGTGCCATCCCAGGGAAATCTCAGGATTATTTCCTCTATCTTATTGAACACTTCAACCGGCAGCTTATGATATGCGTTCTGTATTATGTACAGTTGCTTTGGCAGTGTTATCATCTTATACATAGCTGTTTTGCCGAGGAGGATAATTGGTAGTGTTTTCCATAAGTCCATGTTACTTTGGAAGTCCACCACCACTCTATGTATATTTATGATGTAAGCTCAGTTCTCTATTCAAGGAAATGTAGATGTTCAAATAGGTGAAACAATCAGGGCTTATTTTCAAGCGCCACAGGATATCAGCTGGATCTAACTTGTGAATAGTAATGGGGATAATGGACACCCCCACTTCGTGCCCCTTACATTTGGAAATTCATCAGAAATTTCACAATTCACTCGCACTCTGGAAAATTGCATCTGTATAAAGTAGATCAATTTAGGCTCTGTAGTGGGGCCCAAAGCCATACCTCTTGAGTATGTGCTTCAGAATGGGCCAATGAATGGTATCAAACACTTTATCTGCATCTAGTGACACCATCAGGTGCCGGGTAGCATCTAACCAATTGTTAGGGCGACCGAGGTTGAGGCGGGTCAACCTTTTAGGCATAAAACCAGACTGGTCAGAATGGATTAGGGTGGTTATTACTTTAACTAATCTGTTTGCTAGGACTGTGGCTAAACTTTTTGTTTCGCTATTCAAGAGGGTGATAGGGTCATAACAGCTGCAGGCTGTTTGCGGTTTGCCTGGTTTGCGCATGGTCATGGCACTTCTCAGGTCAGGGGAAAGCGTACCCTGTGTCTTCGCTTCCAAAAATAAGTTGAGTAGGTGGGGGCTAAGTATGTTCCTGTTTTACTAATAGAACTCTGCCTGCATACCGTTAGGTCCGGAGGTTTCCCTAATTTTAGGTGGCCTACGGCTATCTGTATCTCTCTCAGGGTTACAGTCTCCTCCAGAGTTTGAACTGCTTCTGCCTGCTGGATAAGACTCTATCTGGTGGGCAGTTGACAGAGGTCGCAGTTTGTATAATTCTGCATAGTAGTGAGCAAATTTGTTTGTGATCTCTCTGGGCGCAGTGTAAGTGTGGCCTGCACCCATTTCTATTGCTGTCATCCATCTGGCTTCTGCCTCCTGGCTTAGTTGCCGGCATCATAATGACGTCTATGGAAGACCTGAAGTTGGGCTCTAGCATTTTGTTGTACCAGCACTTGGTATCTGCACGTACGATCGCCATTTCTCGTATCCACTTAGGGTTTGCAGGTATATCCATCTGAGTCTCCAACTGAAGAAAGCAGAGTCTATGTCCTCAATTTCTATCGTTTCCTGCCTCTACTTATGCACAACTATGTTTTGTGCTCCATTACGGAGGACAGTCTTTTAGGCCTCGCAGAGTGTAATGGTAGATCCAACTGACCCTATGTTTTCTTCAAAGTATAATTCTGAAGCTATTTTAATCTCCAGTGCCACTCTTACATCCATTAATTCCCATGCATTCAGTTTCCAAACGTGACCAGAGCTACACATCTTCCTTCCCAGGGTGAGCCAAAGTGGGAAGTGGTCAAAAAGGCCTCGGCCAAGTATTCTGCTCTTCCTATCTGTTCCATTTCTCCTGCGGCAGCAAATGCATAATCTAGCCATAAGAAAACTTTATGCACCCAAGAGTAGTATGAATATGTGTGCGAGTGGGAGGGTGTTGACGCCAGAGGTCCTTAAGCCCCAGCGTGTCAGTAAAGTGTTTCAGTGGTGTATCCCTGGTGAAGAGTATGACCATCTGATCTCAACTCCAGCAGTATTCCAGTTAGTATATCCAGTGTTTTTGCCTGGACATGGGGGGGCATACACCCTATTCAAGGTAATCTATTTCCTGCCCCATGTCCCCGACAAATGTCCCACCTGGGCCTATCCACCTATGTTCTATCTTAAAGGGGGGGTGGGCTCCTCATGAGAATTGCAACTCCCGGGTCGGGAGCCGGATGTAAATACTGCGTGTACTAATGTATTATATGCCCCTCTACCCAGAAAACCACACTGTGTGCCTTTCAAGTGTGTCTCCTGGAGAAATGCTATGTCAGGTTTCAACCTGTGTATGTATGCGTTAACCATGCCTCATTTAATCTTCTTTTCTAACCCATTAACATTCCAGGAGAGTATTGAGTAAGTACCCTCATCAGGTGTCATCGGTCCACCTATTTCAGTGAATTAAAGTGCCCTTCAACATGGCCCTCCCATGCCCCAAACCCGGGGCTCGTGTCAGGCTACTGGTTTCAACCAACCACCCCTGTCTACATTGTGTGTAGTGTCTATTATCCCAACTAGCCCCTTTGTGCCCCAACCCCATCCCACCCAACCCTCCCTCTCCTCCTATGCACTAATCCCCATATATCAACATGACAACTGTGTCGCGGGTGGTTCAGAGAGTCTATAACCCACCCAGCCCTCTTAACTTTCCCGTGGTCTCATCCTTGGTCTCCCTTGAAGCCAGTCAGTGGAGGGTCAAGAAAGGGAGGAATGAACAAAGTGGACCAACAGCAATTCTACATAACAACAACAACATGTGTGCAGTAAATTGGGGGTTGCAGTCTCTTGTTATTTTAGAACCGGAGTACTGATAAAGTTGGTGTGTCTTATTTGTCTCTTCCCACCCTGCCACAGCTAGCCTTCTTTATTGTTGGACTAATCACTGTGATCCGACAATGTAGGGGGTGGGTTCTCCATGCTAATATTAGTTGTCATAAGTGAATGTTCTGGCCCTGAAGTTGTTGAGTCGTCAGAGTGTGAGCCATCCGTATCGTTCTCTCCATTTTCGCCGGTCTTAGTTATCATATGACTTTTGACATAAGCAGTTTTCCCCGTATCCGCGAACAGTCTGGCGCATGGGTATATTTCTCTGGTAGCGGTCTAGATTTCCACCATTTCATGAGCACCTGGGTTCTCTAGCAATGCTTTCCCATCTGCCTTTGTTTGGGTCCTGATGCTTGTTGCTAGTCAGTAACGGAGGGTCGTCTATTTTCCTGTCCCGATTAAAGCGGTGGCCGCTACTTCAAGAATACCCATGCCTCTTCTGAGGTGTAGAAAAATTGAGTTTTCTGGTTAAAAAGGACCTTTAGTTGAGCAGGGAATAATAAGAGCATATATTGAATGTTCATTGCTCTGAGCTTGACCTTTACAGAGTAAAATGTGCACTTTTGGGATTATACCTCTCTCGAGTAGTCGAGGAATATCATTATTTTAGCATGTGCATGTCGGAGTTCTTCCAGTTTCCGCGCTTCTTTCAGGATCAGGTCTCTGTGTAGTGTGTTTATCTAGGTACCTATATTGATACTCCTATTTCTGACCCTTGTCCGGTTATTAATTCACTAATGTCCATACACCGGCACAGAAACCCGTTTTCAGATTAGGTCATAGCGCATGCTGTCACATTAAGCAAGCACTATCCCTTCAGCCCCCTAGAAAGCACACCGAGTTCTCAAAACAAATCAAACCTCCAACAGACCTGGGAAATCCCCCGCAGCTATTGTTTTGATTTCGCTCGAGAACTCCTGCAAAGAATGTAAGAACGACCAGTCCTTATGACATTCTTGCTGACGTCTTATGTCCATCCTTACGTCAAACACGGCACCTTTCAGGTATAAATATACCGACGCTGCCCTAAGCTAAGACACGGTGGTGACAAGCTTGGAGCAGCGCTACTTGCCGGAGAGCCCAGCTGATGCAGAAAAGCCCATGGATGCTGCCCCTCCCTTTTGACGCGCTGAGAGAGACGCTGCCTTTTCTCCTGCCGAGAAATCCAGCCTCCGGCGTTTCCAGCCGCCCTCGCGGGTAACTGGGATATCGAGTCCTGAGACAGAGATACCAACCCTCCAGCCTTCTAAATCCCAGGTACTGAACTGACTAACCCCTTACAGAGAATTCTTGAGTCAGATTCTTGGCGAAACAAACTTAACTAAAACTGCTACTTACTTACTCCCTCCCAAGTATTAGGCTTAGGTCAGGTACACCGGGGTAGGCGTAGTTAGAAGCACCAGTTGAGAACGATTAGTCAATGTATATATGTATGTATATCTTTTATCCATTTTAAGTATCATATGGCTAAGAAACCATATAAATGCTTTTACAGTATTATTTTATAATCCTGTTTTTACTGTATGCACTTTACTTAACTATAAGTATTGCAATAATAGCGATTCATTTCTCTTGTATGAGAAAAGAGACTGATCAATAAATAACATCTTTTTATTGAAACACGCCCATCTCTTATTTCTCTACAAACTGGTGAAACTAAGAATGCACGTACTGACTGAGTAAAATAGTTGTTTTCACACGACTCTAGAGATATACTCTTGATTAGGGGAGAGCAAAGTTGTCATGTTCTATGGTTGTCAGAAACTAAATCCCTTCTTGTCTATCCAGGGAGGTTAAACTCCTCCTTGCCTATTCGAGAAAGTTTCTAGTGAACTCTGAGCTAGCTGGCACACATAACTTTAAGTCTAATATCGTCAGTTGAAGACCTAGTTAACCACAGTCCTACGTCTATACTATTGAAGGTATTATTCCAATGCGCAGAGCCTATTGGGATAATAGGAACTATACTACATGGCGCCCAACGGTTTGGATAGGCGATAAATCTAACGCAAGACATTAGAGTAACTCAGTCGTGCTTTTTCACACAGACCCTTTTTCCCATAAAACTCCAAAGACGTCTGGAGTGGGTGAAAGGTTAAAATCCGCCAAACTTAGTAGGAGGAGACTCCTATGTATGGTTTTGGTTTATTCAACCTTGAAGGATACAGTGTTCCAAAATATTGTGCATCTAATCTTTGTTTCCGTGGAAACCTGATCTGCAACAAAAACCCTTCTTGACAGTAAAATGTCAGAAACTGAAGAAGAAAGGGAGACAGCTAGAGTAGCAGCTCAACTCCTAGCGGAAGACACAAGTCTCGTACAGCAAGACCCGGATGCAATACTCATCCCGGTCAGCATAAGAAAAACTATAACCTTAAAACTTATAGAAAATGGACTGACACCAAGAGGTGGTACAGTCATATTCGTAATTGAGGCACACGAATATCGGCAGACAGAGGTATTCTATTCATGGATAAATTTTCCAGCAGCAAACGCTGTAACAAAGGAGTTCCATTATTACAAGATAGAGGAACCTCCGGATGAGTACACCCCTTTCGAGGAGGTGGAAATACCACTCAAATACCAAGAGCACCTGCTCTGGTTTAAAGGCGCCCTAAAACATAATGATCACATCACCAGGCTCGGTCCACTAGGTAGACCAGGAGCAACGTGGCCGGTTCTAGCCAGCTACACACCATATCCAGACATTGAAAAAATGTCAATACCAGAACTTTTAACACAGTTAAAACAACTGATTAAAATACACAGACAACTAGTCCAATATGTAATGCAGACTTCAACCGTCCAACCAGCTATTAAAATTCCACAGCTGACCCCTCATCAGGGGAACACAAATAAAATCACACCACAGAACATACAGTCCTGTCTAGGTAAAGTACCCATTAAAAGGGAACAAATTCCATTCTGGTTAGCACAGAAAATCACTCAAATAGAGGCGGTATTTCCAGATACCACACCTGTTGAGAAACATAGAATTCTGACTATCTGTCTCCCAATGGGGATCGCACCACATGTGGAGGACTGTGACACTTGGGGTACAGTCTTTGCTTCCATTTACACAAAAACACATGGTGTTCCGTCCATGGCGGTAATACCAGAGGTGCTAAAACAGATTCAAAATGAATACGGTCCAGAACCTGCTTTAACTCTGGGTATGAAATTACTGAAAGACTTCAAGCAGGTCTCGGCAATATTACTAGCAAACATAAAAGGGGAAGCAGCAAATGTGGCGATCCGCCAAAGATTGAAGGAAACAGATATAGCAGACCAACCATTTGAACTTGCCAGAATCATAGAAAAATCCTATGAAGAACTAGGAAGAGATAGTTTGGGTGGGAAACCAGTGAAACCCCAACTAATAGAAAATCCTGAAAAGGTATTTATTAAAAATAATCTAAACACTTCAAAAAAGAACTGGGATGGAAATAAACAATCCACTCCCAAAGAAAAAAGATTCCAGTCCAGAGGAAGGTCTCCTCGGCGGAGAGAAAGATCTCCGGACCAAGGACACAAGTCTCCCCAGAGGGAGCCCTCTGAGAAAAAACTACAACCTTAGAAATAGGGATAATTCGAAGAAACCTGATAGATATCAAGATATTGATACACGTCCCTCTCGATCTTTTCAGACTTCCTCGCAGAAATCGGAAAGAAGAGGACGGTCAGAACACAGGGAAGAGCACGTCAAGTCCAAAGACAAAGAACCTGCTCATCAAAGTAAAAAGTTACAATTTCCAAAGAAGAAGGTAGCCAGCATTAAAATAATCAAACATGCCGAGGATCCTGAGGACTCAGCTGAAAAACGGAGAGTGGGCTCAGACAATGTTAGACAGCGCAGCAGAAGTGAGCATAGCTCGCAAGATCCTGATGAATCATCAGGAGACAGTGGACACGAATGAGTACATTCAGGTGGAAACTGCAGATACCAGAGTTAGCAAACCTCATAAAATATATGAATTAACCTTACGTATAGAGGGAGATAAGACTAGGAAAATAAGGGGTCTATTTTGGGATAATCTCTCCAAGGGCTATGACATCCTTCTAGCTGAAAAAGACTGGCCACCAGAGTTTGTCAGGGAGTGCCCTCATGGCGAAGAAATGATTATGCCTGCCTTCTCAAATCATATTCCAATTCATAAAAAATATACACTTGCAAGAAAGTGGGCAGTAGCCCAGGCTCCTGCACTATATAAAAATCATGTGGGATGGGATGAGGACTCTCCTCCTCACAAGATCCAGTTAAAATCTCAACCGACTGCACAGAGGCAGTACCCAATTAAGCAAGAAGCTAAAAAACAGGTCAGGGAGATCTTAGATCAACTTGAATACCAGGGGGTGATTGAAACATGCACCTCACAAATGAACAATCCTTTGTTTCCTGTCTCCAAACCAGATTGTTCATATCGTCTAGTTTTGGACTACAGACACCTTAACTCATGTTGCAAAACTTTTGCAGTACAAAACTCACACAGTGCAGCACTAATGAATAGCATAGTGCGCAAAAAATACAAAACAACATTAGACATCTCTAATGGATTCTTTTGTCAAAATATAGCACCTGAAAGCAGATATTTGACCGCTTTCTCAATAAATGGCTCGCAGATAATTTTCTGTCGTTTGCCCCAAGGGTTCAAGAACAGCCCAGGATTATTCTCAGCGAGGGTAACAGAGTTACTACAAATGTATGATGATGAGGCATTATCTTATGTCGATGACATCTATCTAACAGACGATGACTTGGATACTCACTTGAAAAGAGTGAACACCATAATACTTGGGTTCGCAGCAGAGGGTTACAAATTCAACTTCAAGAAGTCAAGAATTGCCCATCTGACAGTCCTATTTTTAGGATATGAATTATCAAGTGAAGGCAAAAGCCTGGCTGACAATTTCCTAGAGAAATGTGCTGTAATCCAAGCACCTAGGACACTGAGAAACTTGCAATCAATTCTAGGTTTCCTGAATTTCGGAAGAACTTACATTATAAACTATGCAGAGAGGGTTAAACCTCTCTATGATCTAATAAAACCAGATTTTAAAAGAATCAATTGGACTCAAAAACACACAGAAATTCGGAGATCTTTACAAACAGACATGTTAGTTAAAACAAAACTGCAAACACGCGATAACACACGCAATCTTGTGATTCGAGTCATCCCAGGAAGATGCGGATTCACATACCTAACCTCAAATGAGGGAGAAAAGGTACCAATAGCATACAAATCACATTTGTACACAGAAGCTGAAAAAACATTCAGCATTAAGGAAAACATTGTTCACGCGGTTCAAACAGCTGTAGCAAGAGAAAGATACCATGCTGACGGCAGACAGATTACAGTCAGAACAGCAGAATCGGCCTTTGAGGCATTAACAAGCCCATGTAATTTACCTACAATGGCACTGAATCCAAAATGGATACAATGGGAAGATTCTCTTGCTACAGACAGAGTGAAATACTATTTTGATCCAGAGATGACAAAATTAAAAAATCTAGAATATGAAAGAGAATATCCTCTGCCAATCGACATTCTGCCCATACAACAGTACGCCTGTGTAATACATACAGACGGACATGTTCAGCCCTCAGTTTGGGGAGAACAAGCTTATAACGCCACATGCGAGATTACAAAAGACGTGTGGCGCAGAGGTAAATTAAAACATCTGTTTTCAAAAACACACTCAGTGGAAAATAATTCAGAACAACAAACTGAAATAATAGCATTAAAAATGGCGCTAGATAATGCCGATCGCGAATTCCCGACACTAATAGTGTGCGATTCGTATTACTGCGTCAAATCGTACAATAACGACTTGCAGAAATGGGTTGAAAACGGGTACAAAGATGACACAGGTGCCACAATAAAGCAAAAATCGCTTTGGGAACAAATAGTTCTTTTAAAGAAAGAACTACCAAAGACTCACGTGATACACTCACTGAGTCATCAGCGTGATGGCGTTCACGTTGCAGGGAAGTCATTGGCTGAGACAGTCACAGCGGAAACAACCAAATCGGCTTCCGTAGCTACAAAAAAGCGTTCAGTAAAATACATTGACGGGGAAACAATGCTGGCGGTAAAAACGTCATCAAAAGGCGACTGCTCAGCGCTACCTCTCATGTATCCACTCAATTATACATACATAATCGATGCAAACTCCGTTCCTTTTGCTCGAATCCCTGGAGTGGGGGATAGAGTGATTCCAAACATGGACAGGAGAGGCTTGTTAATAGCAGACGCACATATGGGTGAGGGTCTTAGACACCTTACACTTAAGGATTCTCTAGAAGAATTACAATCAACATACTGGTGGCCAGGAATGAGCCTGCAACATCACATATTTGCAAAAAACTGTCCAGACTGCAACAGAGACCGCAGTGGTGACCGAGATGTGTATTGCCATGATGTTTCACCCAATAAGGATTAGGCTATCGACAGAAAATTCCCAGTATGAATAATGCGTCATATTAACATGTAGAGACTATTTTCACTTATAATGTAGACCCCAGCTCTAAGCTGACGTCTGAACTGTTATACAAAGATTTGCGAGTCTTTATCGGCACATACGCAACTGGCATGCTACATTCTGACCAGGGTCCTGCTTTTAGCTCTCGAGCTTATAAGGAGGCCATGACCAGCATGGGCATTGCATCGCGGTACTCTTGTCCCTTTGATCCTGAGGGAAACGGAATTGTGGAAAGAAAAAAACGTGACATAAAGCAATCTATAACAGCAAAGGTATTAGGTTCGGGAGCTGGGTGGGTCAAACATTTAATAAGTGTCCAACGTAGTCTTAATAATCTGCCAAGAAATTCTCTGAGAGGTCTCAGTCCGTACGAACTATTGTTTGGGACTAGAATGTTAATCCAGGACCTTGATAGTCAAACTTCAGTGGTTAAAGAAAAATGCTTTGATATCAAAGATCGTTTGGCTATTTTACAGGACTTAAACGAAACAAGAAAAGACCTGAGCAACATAAAGTTGAAACAGCAGCCAATAACCACTGAAGAGAAACCACCTGTCCCAGCAAGGCCTGTCTGGATTCCAAAAATCGGGGATCTGGTCAGAGAGAAGATTGCGGTGAAGAAGGAATTTGGGCCTTCTTACAGAAAAGCAGTTCCTGTCTTGTCTGTCAACGGGACAAGATCAGTAGTACTACCGCCCCTTGCTGGTAAAAAGGAGAACCGAGTTGTATCCATCGACCTGGTTAAACCACAATCATGTGGCCAATAACAAGTAGTAGGCCAAGTGGACTCCCAAGAAGTAGCAGAACACCAAAGTTTGCTACAAACACAGAGGTTCAAACTGAAAGACTAATCACAATTGATAAACCTACAGTAAAACAACAAGGACTATGCAACAAAGCCATGGAACTTAAACCTCTTGAAACCCAAATTAAAATCTTAAATCAAGAAACACCAGTCTACAATGATGTAACCACAGACAATGCTAATGAAACAAAGAAAATTCCAAAAACGAAAAGGAATCCAGAAGCAATTGAAACAATTGACAGAACAGCATCAGGCTACTTCATCAACTACGATGATTTTTCTGAAGATCTGAGTGAACCTGAGGAACAGCGGACAACAAAAACTTTTAGAGATAAAGCAAAGGAACTCTTTCATCAACTAAAAGAAACCTATCTGATTTCTCCATGGATTGAACTTTGGGTGGCACTAGGAGTATTCATCCTCATACTTTGGCTCATCATGGTACTATGCTTGGGACATTTCATTGAGGGAAAATATTCTACAATGGACACAGCAAGTCAGAAAATCAACTTGGTCCTGAAACCACACAAGTCTTCACACATAGAGAAAAGAGAACTTTCTTCAGTAAACTTCACAGCCAATCCTATACCCGGTGGGGTAGCATGGGACAAAACTGATTACGAAATATATGGTCCGGTTGAACTCCTGAAGTATCCTCATCAATTCAAGATTTCTTTAAGTGACTTTGTAAAACCAAGCACATTTGCTGATGATTGGGACTTTGAAAGTATTAATGATATGATGTCTGATCTAGTAATGTCAGCTAAATTTACAGAACATGATTATTTGCAAGGTTCATCTAATTACGATCAAATGTTTTGTTATAACCATTATGGTAACCATTATCTGCATAAATCTACTCAACCTAGAAATGTTTTAAAATTTAACCAATGGGAACATTGTGCGACTCCACCAAAAGGCAGTTCAAATACATTTTTTGATAAATATTCATACTTTTCAGGGTTCAACACAAGTAATGCAGAATCATTTTATTTCAAATTGTTAAATAAGACAGGAGTGAAAACCATGCTTACAAACACAAAATTGATATATTCAGACTCATTTTTTGAAAAAATGAATACATTCGGTTTTGATTTCTGGAACAATAACATTGAAACGAAAACGATCTGGGGCACAAAAGATTGGCAAGTGCAAGGTGTAGAATCATTATTTAGAACCTGCATGATCCCAGAACAAATTATATTTTTGAATGATACAATTCAACAGACATCCTGTCTTGGCCTAGCCAAAATTAAAGACTTAAATAAACCGTCTATTCCAAAACCAACACCTAACAGTAATAGCACTACGGAGGTTGAGATAGACGTATCTCATATTTTAAACCAAAACAGAACACATACTGATTGGAAACAATGGTTGATCTGGCCCACAGACACAAATAACTGTCAAGACAGATTCCTGAATAAAATACAGGGATTCACATTGACCCGGCCAGACCCAAGATACTCCCAGAGACAACATCCAGGGATTGTAACTACTTATAGTGTGGGGAAACTCTGCCTTCAATGGCTACATACATCCACACTGTCAGAAATTAAGCAACACTTAACTTTACTTAAAGAGGGTGCTGACTTGCGTGATTTCATCATGGGACCACGCAAACAGCGTCTAAAACGTTTCATAGCGGCCTCTATATATGCAGCTTACAACGAAGCTTGGAAAGTAACTCAAATTGGGACAGCAGAAAAAATACGGGAAATTGACCGTGTTAATTTGGAAAAATCACTTTCTGTTGTGGACAATGGGTTAATGACTCTGTCTTCCAGAATATATTCACTGGACAGCATTGTATCTTCTGCAATCGATATAATAGAACAAGACTTACTGATGTTGCAACACGGTCAGTCTCAATTACGTTCTTTTGTACAGCTTGGCTGGGCGTTACAAAATCTGCGTTCAGGCTATGTGCCTTGCCGTTTAATCAACACAACGTCACTATTTAATATCTTTAACCTTACTGATAAACAAATCAGTTTGGCACAAAAGGGTGCTGACTATACAATTCTGAGCATTGAAAAGCTTGAGAGATTACCATTGACAATGTCAGAACGACCTGTCATTGAATGGATAATACATGGGATAATAAATATACCGATAACAACTTTCCAGTTTCAATACTGCCAAAAATATATACAGGCAGGCCAGTATGAAAGGTTGGGTAAAGGATACATTAAGTCCACATGGAACTTGCCCTATATACACACATGTGTCAGTAATAACGGACAGAGTGTATTTCTTAGTGGTAATAATTGTGAAAAATCACTAAGTGGCATACTTCTGTGTCAGGGTATTAGTTTGCATGGGGCCTGTGAAGGGACTTCAAATAACCTTTCATGTCACCAGTTAGGCACACCTGCAACACAAATAGAACCATTCTTTAGAAGACTTTCGAACGGGAGTTACATTCTAATTGTAGATCACAGATGTTGTGGCTTGCTGCCAGGAAAACCTTATCTTGTAAGCGTGACTTCCAGGGTCATGTGCTGTGAAAGAGTATTGTTCCCGAATGATGCTCCAGACAGGGAGGGAAGGTTATGGCCCAGTTTAAAAATCTCTTCTATTCGAATTGATACTTTAAGCAGAATGAAGACTGTGCTCCTACAGACGCCAACCCAGTTGACGTCATCAAAAGAAACGTACGATCTCCAAGTTGCAAGGACAACGGCAGAGATTCATTCAATGTTATCAACAAATTGCCCCCTACACTTCGCAGAAATGCTGAACGAAATCTTAAATATTTCTGATACAAGTGGTATCGCAAGTGTATTTAAGACAGTTTTTTCAGGCGCTTTAACCCCATTCAAAGCGATCCTGGGTATCTTTCCAAATTTCGTCCATTCCTTCTTTGGCGGACTTCCACTCCTGTTGGGACTCATAGCAGGCATTTTATTCTTGCTACTCTTGCTTCGTTATGGCAAGCCATGTCACAGACAAGACTCCAGCAACAATGGAAGAAACGATCCTAGCTATCCGCTACCGGGACCGCATAACTAAAGTCCTTGGCTTAGCCCGGCTACGAGATCTAAATATGACCTGGTTTCTTTCATTCAGACCCATCTGGCAGAATTGTGTTATGCCTGTATTAAGGTGCATGCTATGCGGCGAAGAATGCGTGTTGGACACCTGTCTTACACTACAATCAGACGTACCATTGGATGCAGATACTTTGTTGGGTCCAGTAAAGGCTCATGCATTGTGCTGTCCCCAGCGGCTACCTATCCTGATGACGGCATTCGTGGAGACTTCACCACTACGATTGAAGGGTAGTGAAGTACAAGATGAAAGCAGCATCAACCAGGTACGACCTTCTGTAAGCAGTTCTGATCAAACCATCATTGAAAGCAATCATGCGCATGACTGCATGGTAGCGACATTTTCGAACCTAGTCGAACTTTCACCAGAAGCTGTAGACTGTTTTTTCGAGAGTCTGTCTGAAATTATGTTTTCACTGGAACAGAGAGAATGATTTTCAACAAACTTGCACACGGCGTTCCCTGAACTCTGAATTTGGCCTTCAGTCTTTTGAAAACAAAGTGACTGTGAACTATTTTTTCTCTTCTCCCCTGAATAGCGAAAACTTTTTTCCAATTCCAAAATATTTACCTTTTTGGCACTTATCTTCTGCTTAAAGTAAAACTATTCTTAGAGAACAGAACTTCTATTCTTAGGAATACTAGAGACATTACATTACCTCAACCTCCAGTTTATATGCAATTAATTGTGTTTATATGTGATGAGATGGTCTCGCAATTTTTTTCTGTATCAAGAGCCATTTCATGTGTAATTTCGCAAATCATTCATGCTGATATAAAATATGCATCTCCTTATTGAATGATTATACTGCTTGAATGCATACAGTACCTACACTCATTTCGTGCATTTTGCATACACCATTTTTCAAATACAAAAAAAAGAAAATTTTGGGGTGGTTCGGTATACACATGCACTGTTAGTTATGTTTACTATTGCTTAGGTTAGTAAAAATGTACATAAAATCGTGGAGTGGGTGTAGTGTGTTTATCTAGGTACCTATATTGATACTCCTATTTCTGACCCTTGTCCGGTTATTAATTCACTAATGTCCATACACCGGCACAGAAACCCGTTTTCAGATTAGGTCATAGCGCATGCTGTCACATTAAGCAAGCACTATCCCTTCAGCCCCCTAGAAAGCGCACCGAGTTCTCAAAACAAATCAAACCTCCAACAGACCTGGGAAATCCCCCGCAGCTATTGTTTTGATTTCGCTCGAGAACTCCTGCAAAGAATGTAAGAACGACCAGTCCTTATGACATTCTTGCTGACGTCTTATGTCCATCTTATGTCCATCCTTACGTCAAACACGGCACCTTTCAGGTATAAATATACCGCGCTGCCCTAAGCTAAGACACGGTGGTGACGAGCTTGGAGCAGCGCTACTTGCCGGAGAGCCCAGCTGATGCAGAAAAGCCCACGGACGCTGCCCCTCCCTTTTGACGCGCTGAGAGAGACGCTGCCTTTTCTCCTGCCGAGAAATCCAGCCTCCGGCGTTTCCAGCCGCCCTCGCGGGTAACTGGGCTATCGAGTCCTGAGACAGAGATACCAACCCTCCAGCCTTCTAAATCCCAGGTACTGACCTGACTAACCCCTTACAGAGAATTCTTGAGTCAGATTCTTGGCGAAACAAACTTAACTAAAACTGCTACTTACTTACTCCCTCCCAAGTATTACGCTTACGTCAGGTACACTGGGGTAGGCGTAGTTAGAAGCACCAGTATATGTATATCTTTTATCCATTTTAAGTATCATATGGCTAAGAAACCATATAAATGCTTTTACAGTATTATTTATAATCCTGTTTTTACTGTATGCACTTTACTTAACTATAAGTATTGCAATAATAGCGATTCATTTCTCTTGTATGAGAAAAGAGACTGATCAATAAATAACATCTTTTTATTGAAACACGCCCATCTCTTATTTCTCTACAAACTGGTGAAACTAAGAATGCACGTACTGACTGAGTAAAATAGTTGTCTTTTGTTTTCACACGACTCTAGAGATATACTCTTGATTAGGGGAGAGCAAAGTTGTCATGTTCTATGGTTGTCAGAAACTAAATCCCTTCTTGTCTATCCAGGGAGGTTAAACTCCTCCTTGCCTATTCGAGAAAGTTTCTAGTGAACTCTGAGCTAGCTGGCACACATAACTTTAAGTCTAATATCGTCAGTAGAAGACCTAGTTAACCACAGTCCTACGTCTATACTATTGAAGATATTATTCCAATGCGCAGAGCCTATTGGGATAATAGGAACTACACTACATCTGTCTTGAAAATTTAGGAACCTAGCTTTAAGTGTGCGGGGTGGGCACCTGCAGGAGGTTTTGCACTGAGTGCTCTATGCCCTCTTTCTATCACAAAGCATGTTGAGAATCCAGCCACTGGGAAGGTATTTTGTAATCAGAGTTTCAGGAATTCCCTGGAGTCTGAGCCTTTGACTCCTTCGGGGAATCCCACCAAGAGCAAATTGTTCCTCCTTGCATGATTTTCAGCATTGTCTACTCTCCATGCTATCTCCTTCATGGTGGCGCTGAGTTCCAAGGCTTCCTTTAGCATGTTATGAGTCGAGTGTTCCATCTCTGAAACTCTGTTTTCAGCCTGTGCCACCCTCTCCAACACTTGGTACAAATCTTGGTGCAGTAGTGTACCCTCTTCACAAACTTCCCCTTTCTACCCTTCCAGAGTGTCTCTAGCTGTGTGGATAGCCTGGAGGATCATTGCATTGTCAGGTGCTGGAAGGGGTACGGTATTTTAGTCTGCCAGTGGTTCAATCGTTTTTGCGAATTTGCCCAGTTTGCACTACCTTTGCGGTTTGGGTTCTTTGTCCCTGTCTATGACTTCAGATCTGTGTGACTCAGTGTTCCAGGGGCTGCTGGGTTGCGCCTTCATGTCTCTATGGAGACTGCTCAGGCTCCACTCATCATTCATTCCTGCCACCCGATCAGGCCTGAGACACGGGGTCACAGGCATCATTGAGGTCTCCGAGGGTATTTCCAGTTGGTGAAAGGGCAGCGGGCCACTGTTTTGCAGTCTGTTGGGGGGCCTCTCCTCTGCCCGGGCACCTCTGCAAAACTGATGACTAATTGGACAGCAGTGGGGAAGAAACTGGGGAGGGTCCGTGCCAATCACAGAGCATAGGAAGGTGTAGTGCCAAAGTGTGTGAAGCTCCGCCTCCCTCTCTTTTGGGCCATATGTATCAGCAGTCTCTAACGGGGCCTACTCATGCTGTAACCACAGACCATCTTCGTATTAGCTCACCTAGAAACTTACAGCAGTTTTGTGCACTGCCGCTTTAGCTGGGGAGAAAGCTGCTCTTAGCAGTTGTTTTTGTGGGCACAGCCACTCCCAGTTGATTGGTACCCACTTCAGGTCATCCTAGCTTCTAATCACTCCTGGATGCACTGGGCGGGAGTAATATAGGCCCTGCCAATGCAAGGGCCTTCAGCGCGGATCATCTTCTGTCCCCCGCCGCTCCCCATTGGTCTCCTTGGATAGGGAAACGTCCGTTAGAGCAACACCTGTGGCCGTCAGTCCCCTTGGGTCTGCATAGGGGGAGAGGACCCACCCGCTCAGCACCTCCGAGGCTCACTAGAGTGATCTGAATCACCAGAGGCCAGCCCCGGGACAGCCATCACTCTGTCAGAGCCAGGGGCTCAGTCTGCTCTCTGGGCCCCAGAAGTTGTTCCATATGTGTCGCCAGGGTTCGCCGTCTCACCCCCGATCCCGCAGTCAGGTGGTGCGGGTTACCTGCTCCATAGCCCCAAGCTGCAGTGGCGCCCTCAATGTGGCTCAGGCCTAGCAGACTCACATGGAGTTCCAGCCGTCAGCTCGGTCCGAGGTGAGCACACGGGCCAGTATCAAACAGAGAATGCCACAGGAGCCACCCAGCCGGTATCGGGAGCCACCGCACAAGTCTGGTAGTTGTTTAGTGTGGTGGATGAAGCAAGGAAGATAGGATAAATGCCGGATAAGCAAGTAGGCTGGTGGAGCTTGCATTCAGAGCTGCTATTCTACCATGTTGTTGATCATGACCCCAATAAGAATGACAGAGGACTGGCCCAAAGATCCTTCATATATGTATATATGTATTAACTTGTGAATAGTTTTTTTTACACGGTCCTGTCAGACACTACCCTATTGAAGAAGGTCTAACACAAATTACCACAGTACTAACCTTCTTCCAACAAGGGGTTATCCGAGGGGGATTACCAACACCAAATCCCTTCGTTACTGGATCACTGAAACAATATTGGGTCAAGAATATCGTGTAACAAATAAATCATGTCACAATTATTGTTAATAAAAATTTTCTTTCCCTATCCATGGTAAGTACAAAAAAGCTGAGAGAAAAAATATTACACACTAATATTGTTAAAAATGTATACAAAAATATAGTTTCTTAATATATATATAGTTTAAAGTACTCAATCTTAAATATTTTAATAAATGTTCTTAATCTAATATAAATTAAATAAATATCACCAATATGGAATACTATACATAAATGCATACATGTGTGTGTGTGTTTATATATACATACATACATACATAATAGCACAATTATTAAAAATATATATATTAATATATATAAATTTTTGTTTAATTATTTACACTACTATATAAAGCACATTATATATATCTATACATAATATATATATACATATATATGTGTGTGTATACATGCACATATATATATATATATATATATATATATATATATATATATATATATATATATATATATATATAAATATATATATATATATATACATATATATGTTTGTGTATACATGCACACACACACACACATATATATATATATATATATATATATATATATATATATATATATATATATATATATATATATATATATATATATATGAAGAAAGCTCGCTCTTCGACCCGCTCTCATCCACAGGAGACAAACGAGAGATGACCCAAAGTAAGTGCTATTTTTAATTTATTGCTTGAAAAATAGCTCCGCCATGACGTGTATCGGCAGCTCCTTGCCTTGATCACATGACAGCGTTACCTATTGTGTTTCACCATTTTAAAGTGCCAGTGTCCAATCACAGGATGAAAAGACAGAAAAAATTGCAATTCAAACTATAAATACTGAAAACATGTACAATATCAACATAAATGAAAAATATAAATAGAGTTTAAAAGATTAATAACATAGATTAATTTCATTTTAACCATGTAATCTCCACATATTGTTTCCTCACATAAATGCATAATATAAATAAACTTTAAATATTGTTCACTTATATATTATTTAAAAAAATAAATGTGCTTCATTTTGTACATGTAAACTCCAAATGCCATTTCCTCACATGATCTAATGATCCTGGAAATTCATTGCTTAAATACAAAAAAACGCATTGGCCCTATGTCTCTTCTGTAGATTGAACACTTTCTAAAGTGCCCAAAATATAAATAAACATAAATTCCCCTAAAGTGCTAAAATATATAGTCCCTGTGCAAAGATTGTGTATAAAATAGTATCATAGTTGTCTTGTCCAAAACCTTATACCCATGACTAATGTCTTATTCAGTACGGTCTTGGAACTTCAAAACAAAAAGGGTTTTTTAGTGACCACATATGCTGCGGCAAAGGCCAAGGAAAAGAGAAAGCGATTGTTATAAATTACATATCATAAGTAATTGATTCCCACTATTGTATTAAAATCAATATAAATATGTATATAAATATTTAAATACATAAAACATCAATAAATAAAATTCAATTACTAAAATTCACCATAAAACAATCTTCCTAAAATTTCGTAATTCCCATGAGGCGATGTGCAATACCTATTAGGTCTTCCAAAAACTCCACTAGTACCAGAAAGAAGTGATATAGCATAGTCCCTTTCATTTGGAATACTTTCTTTTCGGAGCTCCTGACCTCTGCCGACCACCGCCAGTTGTGTTATTGGGCAACTTCATAGTGATAGTCCCGCTGGGAGTGGACATCGCCAGCTGGGCGAAACTACACATCCCAGCTTCCCTCGCACAGCGGCAGGTAACGCCGCTCACACCGCCCACGCCTCTCCAAGCGCACCAGGAGGTGCTTAAAAGCACCTAGAGCCTACCGCAGCGTGAGAGTCCCTTTCATTTGGAATACTTACTTTTCGGAGCTCCTGATCTCTGCCGACCACCGCCAGATGAGTCATTGGGGAGCTTCGTCGCGGTGGTCCCACTGGGAGTGGACATCGCCGGCTGGGCGGAACTACACATCCCAGCATCCCTCGCGCAACAGCGGGAAACGCCGCTCACGCCTCTCCAAGCGCACCGGGAGGTTGCTTAAAAGCACCTGGAGCCTCCCACAGTGCGGGAGTCCCTTTCATTTGGAATACTTACTTTTCGGAGCTCCTGATCTCTGCCAACCACCGCCAGTTGAGTCATTGGGCAACTTCATCGCGATAGTCCCGCTGGGAGTGGACATCGCCAGAATGGGCGGAACTACACATCCCAGCATCACTCGCGTAGCAGCAGGAAACATCGCTCACGCCGCCCACACCTCTCCAAGCACACCGGGAGGCGCTTAAGAGCACCTAGAACCTCCCACAGCGCAGGAGTCCCTTTCATTTGGAATACTTACTTTTCGGAGCTCCTGACCTCTGCCGACCACCGCCAGTTGAGTCATTGGGCAACTTCCTCACGATAGTCCCACTGGGAGTGGACATCGCCAGCTGGGCAGCACTACACATCCCAGCATCGCTCACGCAGCGGCAGGAAACGCTGCTCACACCGCCCACGCCTCTCCAAGCGCACGGGGAGGTGCTTAAAAGCACCTAGAGCCTCCCGCAGCACGGGACTCGCGTGAGCGTTCCCGGGCGAAGCCCGGGCCCGTCCGTGCCTATCATAGCCAGGAGGAGGCAGGGCTGGGCCACCCCCCTTTTATCTGACTTTCTGGAGGACTAGTGGACTTGGTCAGTGACGTTTACATTTTACTGTCGGTGAACTTTGAATAGTAACTTAAGTCTCGATATTCCTTTTCTTAGTATAAGTTTGGGGGCTGCAGGGGGCGGTTGTATTAGCATTGTTTTAATATTCCCCAAAATTTTGACTTATTGCATTGATGGCCACAAAACGCAAGCTCACTTGGCAGAGGGGAGGGGGGGTAGCGGGCACGCTGGATGCTTTCCTAACCAGGGCTGAATCGGTGCTCCAGCACGAAATCCAGCTTACCAAAAAGAGATTGTCTTTGGGGTCGTGTACAGAGCAAAAAAGATCATCTTTGGGGGCAATAAGAATGGCCAAATCACCTGTTGTAGTCCCATAAATCTCAAGTGTTTTAAGCGTAGAACCCATCGAACCATCTAAAGCCAGTTTGGTTAATACGGATCACATCCTTGATTTAGAGAGGGGGGAGATGGTTAATTCTATTCCTCTGGAATGCTCTGATTCTTCAAGACTGAGTGCTCAGGGAGCTACAGGGGTTATTCCCTTTAGCTGAACCCTGATTCCCCTGTTGCCCAAGTACCGCACCAAGCCCAACCCCAATCCCCCATTTTAGCCCGGACGGCCAATGGCGATCGAGTTACGAGATCTAAAATCCCACCAAAGGATATTGAAGGGATGGCTAGGGTATGTTTACAAGGGTTGGATCATAACACAGAGGGTGGACCTGGGGACACCCCGGCAAAGCGTACTAAGGGCAGTCCAGCATCGAGGGGTAAAAACAAAGAGAAAGGAAAGAGTAAACTACCCAAAGGGAAGCCATCACCAAAAACTGACAATGGCTTATCCTCGCTCATTAACGCTAATGTGAGCAAGCCGATGGATCCCGGAGATAATCCAAATTATTGAAAGCAAATGGAGACCTTAATCTCCACTCTTATTGCACCTCTTTGGAATAAATTGGGGGTAATTGAAGAAAAACTTGTACTGCTCTCAAAAAATGTTGAGGTGAGGCCAATTACTGATGTAGCGAGGACTGCAGGGGGAGACCTAGATCACGACCGGCTTGGCCCAGGAGTAGTGGTTCCATTGGGGATCAAATTCAGGCTACGACCCAAGGGGCAGCTAATAACACTAATGAAGAAACGCGCATAGCAAGTTCGCAACCCCAGCATGCAAGTTTAAATCCTGGGGGGCCTCTCCCCTAATCGAGCACAGCACCCCAAGGCACGGGGGCAGGAAACCTTCCCTTGGTTGGGTGGCCAGAATCTCCATATCCCAAAGGGGCCACCTAGGGTTTTAGCCATTGCCTCGGCAGGTTCTAGCGAGGGACTGAGTACTATCAATAACGTTCCCACTAAGCCTGTGCGAGACATCTTAGATGTGCCACCGGCGGCTAGCCCTTTGGTCGCCTTGACCTGTGTTCCACCGCTGATCAATCAGAAGCCTGGACCCAATTCAGAAACAAAACCGTGGATTGGTTATCAAGATTTAAAGTGTTCAGGGTGGCCCTGAGCAACAATATTTTGATGGTGCGCAGAGTTGCATGGGTGGGGCGGTCACAAAAAAACATAGGGGGGGATTGTGTTATTGTAAATGTTTTAAGTCCTGTAGTTGCCCAAATGGTCCTTGAAACTCGTGATGACTACCCACTCTCGCTACTTCTATTGCTGCCCTTCCTTTGGGCTATTTTTATAGGCCCCCAGTGAGACGCCAGATGGAGTTCCCCCTCGTATCCCTGTCTTAAATAGATTTGAGGCCTTATCTAATTTAGATGAACAAAGTTGACTACCAGCAAATCAATTAGTGTCAGTAGACCCATTAGTAAAGGGGGATACTGTAAAGGAAGACATTTTTCTTCCTAAAATTAACACGCTACCTCCTATTATACCTCATATTGAAGAGCTTGGTCCCTTCACCAAGGGATCAACCAAATCTAATTCTACCTTGCATCTATCTTGTGCTCCTGGATTAAAAATCCTATCATGGAACATAGCAGATCTTTGATCCAAAAGGGGGGACACTAATTGAGAACTTTTCCTTGCTAGTTATCACATTATTGCCCTGCAGGAAACATGGAACTCAAAAGAACCCTACTTCCTGAATGGGTACTTGTCATTTTGTAAATATGCTGTCCCATCTAGAATGGGGAGATCTAGTGGGGACTTTTGCTGCTAATTAGTCTAAAATTACTGTATAGGGCAATGGTAATTGATACGTGTTCACCTTACATTTTAGCAGTGGAACTAACAGGGAAAAATGTACCTAATTTTTTAGTTTGAATTTTTATAATTATTTTACGAGAAGTGATGAACTTGAACATTTAAGACTTCTCGCTGCTTTTTTGGATGACCATGGGGCTAAGGTCGATACGCCCTACCCCTTATTAATCCTTGGTGATTTTAACGTTCATGCTTGTCCTATTAATTGCATGTCAAGACTGGAGGAGGAGTATGGCCCGCAGGGGCTAACACATTTTGAACATACACACTCTGGGTCTTTTCTAGAGAGCGTTTTATCGGCCCATAATCTGATCTGTCCTGCGCTGTCGGATGTTTTATCTCCCATCTTCACATAGGTGTCCCAAGTATCATTGATTTACTAGGCACTTTTTGTGTAACACGTAGTTGCCTGAGTGACCGTAACCCTTTGACCCTGGTCATTAACATCGATGTCACCGAGAAGGTCAAACCCCTGGTTCACATAACTAACTCCAATATTGCTCCAAAAGATCAAGCCCACGGGCTAAAATGGGAGGCAATTACCCCAGATAGTTTTCTTGAAAATCTACATGACTGTGTGGAGGAGTTTGGAATTTGTACAGACCAAGTCTCTGACCCATTAATAATCTTAGGTGCATTTGACCACATCACCAGGCAGGTAGCGGCAAATTTGACGGTCCCTTGCAAATTAAGGCCCAAGAAACATAAAAAATGGTTTGACCAAGATTGTGTTAGTGCACACATGGTGCTCTTTGAGGAGCTAAATGCGAATCCAAGGGACACTGACAGGGTTATGCAAACCAGGAGGGCTTATAAAACTGCAGTACAAAAAAGAAAGATGCAGTAAAGAGAGATGGCATGGGACGAACTTAGCCAAGCGAGTGTTTTGGCTAATAGCACTAGATTTTGGACCGTGGTAAATAGCCCCACTTTTGATGAATCCACTAATTCTGTTAGTGGTTGTCTCATCTCTCCAGAGAGGTGGGCTCAGCATTTTGGGGGCGTATACAGTGACTCGAGACCGGGAAATATTAGTTGGCCAGGAGACACAGCCCGTGCTTCAAATGCCCTGTCTTTCACAATGGACGAAGTCACTGAGGCAATCGTGTCAACATCAAGGGGGAAGGCACCAGGCCCTGATGGGGTGCCAGCTGTCCTTTACAGGGCAGATCCTATTTGTTGGGCCAAAATCTTAACTTTTGTTTTTAATGCTGCAACCCGGGTCTGCTTTGACCCGTCTTGGGTAAAGGCGGTAATCATCCTGATTTTTAAAAAGGGCTCAAGAGATGATCCGGCCTGTTACAGACCGATTTCACTCTTGGATTCCGCAGCCAAAATAATGGGGAAAGTTGTTCTTGCCCGTTTAACAGATTGGTTAGAAAAAAACATCATCATCTCTGATCTTCATTATGGATTTAGACAGGGAAAGGGTACAACGGGACAATGTCTTAATCTACATTTAGTAATAGGGAAGGGCACGTTCGTAAAGCATGGGGATCTCCATTCGGCTTTCATGGACCTAGCCACAGCTTTCGACCTTGTAAATAGATCAAAACTCTGGGCGTCCCTTCATAGCATTGGTATTGAGCCAGATTTGATCTCTTTTTTGGTGGCCATTCATGAAAACATCACAGGCGCTGTCCGTTATAACAAGAATGGCGCCTTAACTGAAGCGTGGGCTGTCAAAAGAGGGGTGCGACAGGGGTGCATTGTAGCTCCCCTGTTGTTTACACTTTATATCAATAAACTTGGGTACGCCCTGTCTTCCTCTTGCAAAGATGTCCCAAAAGTCGGTTCAAAATTGATCCCTGCTTTACTCTATGCCGATGATGCGGTTTTGGTGGCAAGGACGTCGCAAGGGCTGCAATCTCTTTTAGATTGTTTTATTGTTTTTATGGACTCTCTAGATTTTATCACACATCTTAAGAAGTCACACCCAATGTCTATTGGTACAGCTAGAGCAAGGAAGGCTATATTTTAATATAAGGGGATGGAACTCATAAAAGTCCCCGCCTTCCCTTATTTAGGTGTTCTTTTTGACGAAAGACCCTCGTGGTTTACGCAGCGTATCCACAAAAAGAACACCTTAGCTAGAGCCTCTGGGGCTATCTTAGAGTTCTCTAGAAGAATCGACTCCAAACCGCTCCCAGCCCACATGAAGATCTATAATGCCAAGTGTATCCCTATGGCAACCTAACGGAGTGATGTTTGGGGTTATATAGAAACCGGGGAAATTCAAGCAGCGGAAAATAACTTCTTTCGCAGGCGGCTGTCGGTCCCGGCCTCTACCCCAATTTTTAATATTCATGAGGACCTTGGTGCTGGTTTTATCTCGGATCAGATTGCGGTTGCCCCTGTATTATGCTGGCTGAGAATTTGGGCACAGCCGCCCCTACCCTCAATCAATTGATCATCCAAGATTGCGTTTCCTTGGACAAAGGTCTAGACATACCCTGGGTCCATTATATCAAGACCCAAATGGAATCCCTTGGTTGTCCTGACTTATTCCTAAGCCCTGGAGAGCTTAGTAAGTCAGCTATTAGAGGACTAAAGCTACAGTTCTTGCTTAGATCGATGTCTATAAGGGAGGAAAGGGAATTAGCTAAACCTACAGTGCGGAGTTTTGTCATGCTGAGTCTAGGTAGCCAGTTGCAACCATATTTAACATATATAAACAAACGTACCATTTATTTGCAATAATTAGATTTAAGCACAATATGGTGCCCTGGTTACTAGCCTTTCCAAAAGGTTTTTTTAAAGAAGGGACGTTGGGCCCCTGTCCATGTGACAACTTTTAGAAACAGAATACCCTACATATGATATTTTTCTGTGAATTATATGTTTCGTTACACATGAAATTTATCATTCCTCTCTTAAGAGGGCATAATTTTGAGCAAGTTAGGCCAGCATTGGCCTACTTGCAAATGTTGGCATCTCCAGTAGTCTGTTTTGGGGTTGCAAGTTATATTATTGGAGCAATTAGGTGCAGGAGTAGACTCACTGTACCACAGTGTGGACTTTGCTAATTTTTAATTCACTTTTCATAAAATTGTCACAAATAGTGTACATTTGATTAGGACAAGCTTTAAATATTATCTATTTAAATACCAAGGATCATTTTGTCTGGTAGATATGCCTAATTATTTGATGTCTCCAGGGCCGGACTGGCTACCGGGCAGTTGTGTGTGCTGCCGTGCTGGGGGCTTATTTCGTTGATGGGGACATGCGTGTGCAAAACGAAATTCGTTTTGCTTTTTTTATTTCAAATCGCACACAGGTCCCCATCAACGAAATAAGCCCCCACCACAGAGAAATGAGCCCCTAGCTCGGCAGCACACACAACTGCCCGGTAGCCAGTCCGGCCGTGGATGTCTCATGGAGAATCAGTCAAAGGGGCGAGAATTGGAATTAATTTCTGTACAAATGTAAAATGTTTTAATGTCTTGTGCCATGTGATGTGCACTTTGATGGTTTTAAATGTATACCGCATAAAGTAATTTTTGACTGACTGATGTAGCATAAAACTAAATTCATATTGAATGGTCACATTGCAGATTTAAGGCAGTATGTAGTGATTTATATACAGTTTATCGGACCAACTGACCTAATACAAAACGAATCCAGATAAGTATATAAGTCAACACTGGTGTTGAGACCCCCAGGATGTTTAGTGTCAAGTTCAAGAATATATCTTGTTTCAAGGAGTCTCAATTTCAATTTGCGATCCACTCCTCCTTTTTGAGGAGGGACGGCATCAATAACAAAATATTTTAAATGTTGCAAACTACTGTCATGATGCGCCTTGAAATGCCTTTCAACTGGGTAATTAGGGTAATTGTTGTTTATAAACCTTATATGTTGTAATATGCCCTCATGAACAGATAATTTAGTGCTACCAATGTATGTCAAATTACTACTACACTGCAAAACATAGATGGCATAATCTGTCCGGCATGTTAAATGCTGTTTTATATCTTGAGCCTTATCACTAAAAGCAGCATAATATGTAGTACTGTTAGAGCCATAATGGCATGCTTTACAGCTGGAGCATTTAAAGAAGCCCTTCCTTTCTACCAGCCATTCGCCCTGTTCTTGCTCTTCCGGGTATTTCTTGACTAGTGCATTGGCCATTGATGCCATTTTCCTATAGGTAGCCTGTCCGGAATTCGGTTAAAACCGACTCTGCACGATTCTACCCTACCGACTGCAAATCAGCTGACTCGGTTTAAACCGAGTATCGCTGATTTTTTCAAATAATAATCACCACTTGGTCACTTGCACCTTTTGGCCACACGAGGGAGCCAAAAAAGTACAAACTGTTTGTAGAAGTTGCGGTATTGCATGCACTTGGAGGGGGAGGCGGGAAGTGGTTCTAGTCCGAGGGTTCTGACACGATTCGTTTCACTCTGTAAAGCTGAGAAACTGGTAAGTTATTTTTTAAAGGGAGTTGATGGAAACTTCTGTGATGAAGTAAGTTACTTGGGTCTGTTGTTTTCTTGTACACGGTTGTCTCGATTCTGTTGTCTTTGCGTGTCAATAGTACATTCAGGTATGCAATTGAAGAGTTGTCTGTTTGATATGTAAAAAGAATTCGTTCGTTGATGGTGTTCAGGTGTTCTAGTGCTAGCATGAGATCTTGGTGAGTACCCTGCCACAGTACAAAGATATCATATATATATTTTAGAAATACCAATGCGTTCTTCTTCCAGGTTTCTTGACTGAGGATGTATTTGTTTTCGAAGATATTCATAAAGGTATTGGCATATACTTGGGCAGAACAATTGCCCATCGAGGTACCGGTGAGCTGAAGGCAGAGTTCATTATCCCATTTGAAATAGCTTTGGTACAGTGTGAAGGTCAATAGTTCCATGAGGAAAACTTGGAAGTTATGATCTAGGTCCGAAGATACGAGGATCTCTTCAACTGTCTCCATTCCAAGGTTGTGGGGAATGGAGGTGTAGAGGGATCTAATGTCTATAGTGCACATCCATATTTCATGATTATCAGTGAATTGGATTGATTCAATTTTGTTAATGAAATAGGTTGTGTCCTTGACGTATGTGTTCATTTTTGTCTCGAATCTTTGTAGATGTATATCTAAGAATTTGCCAATTGGTTTGTGTATACTTCCCCTTGTGGTCACGATTGGTCGGAAAAGAGGATGTGTTAAATGCTTATGAATTTTTGGAAGCATGTATAATGTTGGTGTTCTTGGGTGGTCTTGGCTGAGGTATTTCTTAGTTTTTTCTGTTATGGTTCCTTCTCCATGTGCTTTTAGCAAAATTTGATGTTGGAAGGTTGAAGTTGGATCATGGCCTAACACCATGTATGTGTCTTTTTCTTTCACATGTTCATTCACTTGTGCCATGTAAAAGTTTGTGTCCATCACAACAAAGGCACCCCCTTTATCTGCTTGTTGGCAGATAATGTTGGTGTTGCTGGCTAAATTGCGGAGTGTGTTAAATTGGCTTTTAGACATGTTCTGTAGTTTTGATCGTTTTTTGAAATTCAGTTTCATGATGTCGTTCTTAACTAGGTTTTCAAAATCATCCAAGATCTGATGACTAACTGGTGCTTGGAAGGTACTTCTTGTTCTCAGGTTTTTTAATTGAGTGTCTTCTTCTTTTTTAGGTGTTGCCACGATGTTTTAAAAAAACGGCGCAAGCTCAGGTTGCGCATCAATTTAAAAAGGCTGACATCCATTTCAAGTTTATTGGTATGATATGTGGGAACAAACGACGTACCTTTTTGTAAGGTTTTAATTTCCATTCTGTTGAGTTTGTATTGTGAAATGTTGATAACTAGTTGTTGGTCATTCATGTTTTCTTCCCTTTGTTGCGTCTGCCCGATTGTGTGGCTGATTTCACTGGTGGTGTTATTGGATCTCTTTCTCTTACTCCTCCTGGGTCTTCGTTTGCTGTTTGGCCTACTCCAAAAAAAGGAACAGCTACAGTAGTCATGGTAGAAGTTGATGGTTGTTGTGTGGAGCTCTTCTGTGGTGGAGGTCTATTTTCTCCTTCTGATGATGAAGTTTCTGTTTCGGTGTTAGCATGCTGTGGTTTGTTTTGACGTCTCCTGGCGTAAACTTCTGCCCATGAATATACCTCTCCCATCTTATAATCAATGGTGTCTCTTTTATGTTTGTGGATTTTCCGCTCATTGATCTCTTCAGTGTATTTATCTAGTTGTATTTGATTATCTTCCAAAGTTTTTTGCCAATCCTCCTTTTCCATTATATCGTGTAATTTTTTTTTGGTTTGAGCAATATCTTTTTGTAGGTCCTCCAAAACTCTGGAGAGTTCCTCTATAATGAGCAGGATTAAATCCAGCGAACATTTGTTCAATATTGCATACCAGCGTTCAACGAATGTGGGGTAGTTTTTACATAGTAAGGGTTTTAAGGGGACTCTCAGGCCTCTCGGGATCCGTTGCGCCCGGTGATATTTTATGAGTGTACTGGCATGGAGCCTCTGATTGATTTTACGCTTGGTGAGGTATAGTAATCGTCGTATATTATTCTCCTTATTGCGTTTGTTTGTGGTCGGTGTGATATCCTCATTGATGAGAGCATAAATCTTTGATACGTCGTCATCTGCGAACGCGAAAGTTTCTGCTCGTGTATCAGTCAGTCTGGTTATTTCTTCATAAGAGGACATGTTGAATTCCAATGTTGTTTGCCGTGCTGCAATCCTAGGGTCAGACTCAGAATCAAATATAAATAAACAGTGATTGGTTGCGCACAGGCTAGTTTGTAATGATTTTCTTTTTTGTAGTGTACTCTGGAGGTTTCAGTCTCTGACTCTTGGAGTGTAAATTCAAAGTACCATGTCCAGCATCCTCTAAATGTAGGGGATGACCCTCTGGGCACAACGTAAGTCGCTGGAACGCGATTATATAATGACTACTTGAATGATAATCCAAATGAGTTAGTCCATTTATTATCAGTTTGGCTAGAACATTTGATTAAGAGCTTAACAATATGCAATATATCCCATGCATTGGCATTTTACTCTTTCTTCACGAGTCATACAAATGATTTAAAATGGCATTCCCAATGCATTTCATGCACATTCGTGCACTTCTTCAGGGCACATCTAAACAAACAAAAAATGTCTCAATGAGGATTCACATCCTGTAAATCTATCATGTTTGTCATCGTCAATAAGGTGGAACATACATTTAGTGCAAGCGTATGTAGTCATGCTGACAATTATACTGTGAGTGATCAATAGTATTGGTGCTGTGATGTGTCATGCCGAATACATCTTCATTCTTCACAAGCCTAAATTCTTGTTGTGATTTTCTGTGGTTGGCGATATTTTAAAGTTCGAGTGCATCGAGTTCTGGTGAAGTCAAAACAATTGCGTCTGTGGTTAAAATAACGGTCAGTGCATTCATCTAAGTGAACAATCTAAGGGATTTTTTGGGTCCGTTAAATCATTATTAGTGCAAGCTCGAGTGTTGGCTTAGAAGCTAATCTTCTTCTTACCTGCCGTTTGGTGTATCGTGCCTAACGCCATATTAGTTCATGCTGTTCCTGTGTTCGTTGTTAATAAAGTGTTGTCGAACGCACAGGTGTGGATGTTAGAGGTAGAGGAAGGACTCCTCTCATCTGCTGCCAGAATGGCGCCATCTTAGAATGGTGTGTAATCGTGGTAGGACAGTGTTAAACTGTCTGTGGACGTAGCTAATGAAGTGTTTGATTGGTATTGAAGTTGATGTCGTGAAGTTAAAAAAACATAACAATGTTGTAACTGTGTGGTTGATCAACCGTGTGAATCTGTCTTAAGAACACATTGAAGATAAATATATACAATAGGATGAAGAAGTGAGATCTTAATTAATGCAAGGTGAGATCATAATTAATAATAAAAAAATTCTGTTGTAAATGGTGGTGGCTGAAAAAACATGGATGGGCTTTCTGTGTATGTTGCTGATAACATCAAGGTGCTTGATTTAAAGAATGTCAGTCTGGCTTGATTTATAAAGTTCATCACAGGTAGCAAGCGAATTCTAGACGGTCATTGAGCCCGTTTGGTTTCATCGAGTCTAGTAAATAAATCCAATGGTTCTCGCTTTGTAATAGTGTTCTGTTGATGTCCCTTCCAGCTGATTTCTCTATCACTTCCAACCAATCACTGTTTATATAAACAGAGGAGTCTGTCAGCCTGGTTATATGCTCTGAGGGTAAGGGCACTCCCATCACCCGTGTGATATCACTGGGGTAAGCTCACTCTGTTCCCCAAAAAGATATAAAACTGGAGTTCCTGGACTCTTATGTTTCCCTCTATGTATTGGTGAGATGAGACCAGTTACAAATGCCTGGGGTACTCCTAGATCACATTGAACTTCGGAGGATCTTGGGCGGAAGAGGCTGAGACACTGGCAGGACTGATCAAAGCCAATCCCATAAAAGCCTCAATAAAGAACATGGCTACTAACAAATAGCGAGGTCCTGGTGGGCTCCCCCTAGAGTTCTATGTGACGTACACAACAGTGTTGGCTCCTAAATGAGAATCAACGTATAAGGAATCGCTCAAACAGGGACACCACCTGGACTCGACCAGAGAGGCCTTGGTTGTGCAACTACCCAAAACTAAAAAACCGCAGACTTCTGTTCTCTCTCTATGCTCAATACTGACTTTAGGGTCCTGAGCAAGGTTTTATCCTCTCGACTGGAGCTGTATATGCAGGGTCTGATACACCCAGACCAGAATAAGTGAATCCCTGCCTGCAACACCTCCTACAACCTCAGGCGGCTGCATAATATAATTCGCAGCTAGGTTTGGATTGACTGTCTCCAGGCCATGATCATGTCAGTGGACCTGCAAAAGCTCTTTGCCGTCTTGCGATGGGACTTCCCTAGAGGCGGTCATGATCCAGGTGGGACTGGGCAAGGCGACAGGCTAGGTGGGTGTGCCTGTTATACTCCAAACCCACTGCCAGGTTGAAAATGGGCTGCATCATTATGGATTCCTATGACATCTACTAGGGTAGAGGACAGGGCTGCCAGTAAACCCTGCTGGTCTTAACTCTGGGTGTTGAGCCACTGGAGGAATATGGTTAGATGGAATGTAAGGATAGGGGACTCATAGTGGAGGAATGGTGACATCTTACCTCCCTTTATGCAGACAACTTGCTGATATAACAGCGTAATGAGGAAGGGGATATTGGATTTGCACTGCAACTGCTCGAGGAGTATGGGGCCGCATGGAGACTGTGGGTGAAAAGGAACAAGAACTGTATTTTCCCCATGATGCATGAGGCCCTCCAACCTGGAGGCTGCCCACCGGACATCCTTTGGGGTGTCAACATATTTAAATATCTAAGCATTCATATTTACCATGACTCTGCCGATCTGCAGGAGGGCAACCCGGGCAGGGCACTACAGTCACTGAAATCCTACATCCCATTTTGGCGCTCCCTGAAGTTGCTTGTAATGGCATGCACTAAAATGGTCATGCTGCCAGGGATACCTTATTTTGCGAACTTTCCAGTGAAAGTGATGGCGTCATGGTTCCGGCAACTGGTCTCCCTCCAACAGGAGCTTATTTGGGATGGACGTTGACAGCAGGTCTTGCTGGCCATTCTGCGCTGCCCACCTCAGGAGGGGGGACTTGCATTCCTAGACAATGTAATCTACCATTTGGCACACAACTCCAGTAGATCAACCGGTGGCTTGATGGAGCGGGACTCCCAGAAATAAGTAGGATATGGACAGATCACAATCAGGGAACATTACTAGCTAAACTGTTTCATCCCACACTGAAGATCCCATGACCAGGGCTTCTCCTGGCCATGGCCTTGAGCTGCTGGCACCAATGCATTAAGGAGTCAGGTAGTAAGACACTTTATGTCCCCGAGCTCACACTAGAGTGGCTGCCTCACGGAGACTCATTCATGTACTTCAGGGTGGGACAGATGAGTGCCCAAACTGAGGTGGGGATCGTAATAGTGGGCAACTGCTACCAGCTAAATGATCCTATCGGACTGCCAGAACATATGGTGCAGCCAATGCTGCTGGTGGGCCAATTCCCCATTTACGACCCAATCACACAAACATTCTGAGACATCTGGAGTGAAGGTGATACCGAACCGGTGATCCACTTGGTCCTGCAGCACCAGCTGATGATGAGAACGTGGAGACATTTAATCATGTTATTCTACAGGGTGATGAATTTGTTGGTAGGAAAGCCCCTAGACACTTTATGATGGCGTTGGATGGCAGAATTGGGGTGTAACATCTCGGATCCTGATTGGGAATGTCGTTGGCATACTGTAGTACTCAACGAGAAGATGGATACTTCATGTGAGATAGATCAAGTTACTTTATTTAAGTTAGTTAGTTAAGATATAAAGGAAACTCCATCAGGAGCAGCTGTCCTGCTGCTCAGCCCTCACTCAACTCATTCACAGCACAGTAACATTCCAATCATCCAACAATCCATATGACATACATACCAGCTGAGCAGCAGGGAAACACAAGTTATAACACATACCCCCAGAAGGTGTCATGCAACACCTGCCTGAACTATATCTAGTATGACCACACACACAGGACATACTTGAAACAGTGCAGTATAGGGGCGATATATGGGGGGAGCCTAGGTCTTGTTCTTGATGCACAACACGAGATGCGGACTTCAACCACATAAGATGGTGATGAGGACATTCTTGAGAGCTGTCCTAAGGAGACTTAACAATATCCTAAACCGCACACTAGAGAACACCATAGTCTCCCTCTTGGGGGCGTTCCCCAGACCTAAGCCCGAAAAGGTATGTAATAGAATCCTAGATTTGGGCTTGATCAATGCAAAAAGGATAATACCTATGCCTGGAAATCAACGTAATGCTATGGGCTCAGGCAGAGGAAGGGGTATTGCAGAGAGAGGAGGCACAGGAGGTGCACAGACACCCTATAGCAGACCTGTTGATGGAAGACGACGACAAAGACACAGACCGATCTGTGACAGATAACAGTGGCCTGGAGCCAGCTGATGGTGTTGGTGTGGTATGACTACTCTTAGATATCATTGAATGTGCAGGCGGTTCTGCAGACAGCCCCAGGTGCCTCTTGCTTCTTCCTCCCACCACCCCCATACCTTTGGCTTCACCCCTGGCTCCACGTATGCAAGGAGATGGTATGACTACTTGACCCATGTTCAGTTTAAAGGCAGCATTAACTTGGACAGAGTGCACAACATAGGTGTCACTACATAGATGGCTGGCCATTCAAGGAGCACATCTTGTGTATTTGTTGCAACCTGTGGCTAAACAGGGAGAATGGGGCCTAGGTACGCTGTTGCACTATCATGCTCTGGGCAACGTGGGATCATGGTGGGGCTGTATCTGTGTAAAGGTTGAGCTAAACATCACTTGGAGAATTAGATGGAGATGTGTGTATTGTATGTCTACTGAAAATGGCAATAAAATACGTTTAAAAAACCATAACATTACAATTATAAACAAATATTAATAACAAGTCAATTTAAACAATATTAGAAAATGTATTTGAGTTTGTGAAAAATATATACAGCCTTCTTATTATAGTTTATACAACAGTAGAGAAAGCGTAGAACTGTGGAGGGTTTAAAATATTTTCCCACTTCAAACAGTGTAACGCTAGGGAAAGTGTTGGACTTCAAAGGATTTACAAGTATTTTTCCCACTCCAGTCTGTGCAACAGTAAATAAACTACTTAACTTCAAAAACATATTTCCATATTTCCATAACAGTATTAAAAAATATACATATATTATTAAACAAATAAAGACAATTAAACAATTTAAAAAATCATAAACAATGTGATAATTCATTTTTTAAATTAACAATAATGGTTATTTAACTATTACTTCATTAACTTGCTACCCTATACCCCTGCAAGCCTTGCAACCCACGCCTGAAATATAACTAAAATAAATTAGTATAACAATTTACCTAATTGATATTCAATTAAATAGCTAACTAACAATGAATAATTTTTGTTTGTCTTCATCCCACCATCACTTCCTTGAATGCTCGGCTCTCATCTCCTAAAAGGAGAGGCTGGTCTTCCCACGCAAAAATATTGCTGTTCCGCTGTGATCTTCTCCGAACACAAAGAGAGAGAGAAGAAAATAGGGGAGTCCAGCAGACACGGCATATTCATTGTACCCGCTAGTTTGTTGCCAGTTTATGTAATCTACCCAGACCCTATCCAGGCTTTGGGGACACTAGCTATATCCATTTGACTTATCTGCTAGATTATTTTGACACAGTCAGTAAAAAGTAGGATATTAGCAGCTTTCCAAAGCCTACATATCTTTCGCCTTGTCAGTAAAACCACATAAAAACACATTTTGTTATAGGGGAGCTTGCCCCAAAACCTGGATCAGGGTTAAGCCCAAAAAATATAAATTGAGGGCACCTCCATTTGAATCCTGTCACCCCATAGACGAAGTTGCATACAGAAAGCCAAAAAGGGACACTCTTCGGGCATTGTATAAACATATGTATATCATCCTCTGTTAGGGACTTACACTTCAGACATCCAATTTCTTTTCCGGTGATTTTTGAGAGCTTACTTGGTGACAAGTAGACCCTGTGTGTGGTAAACAAATGCTTTCTCATGAGTGAAGCAGGTTTCACCACCGCATATAATGTGGAAAAAGATACTTGCCATAAGTTTCCTTCCACAATTCCCCCTTTCCAAATTGTGGCATAGTTTGGCGTATATTTGTCTTTGGCCTCAAGAAAGGCCCAAATAGCAATAATTTTCTTTAGGGGCCCTCCTTCATCACCTGTCCAAGCCATGGTTCCTCCTACTCTTCTGCCCACTCTAGGGTTGCCACCATGATCGTAACTGATAGTATTTGAATCTTGTTGGCTCACCGTTAGTACATGCCCTCAACACTTCCCACTCTACCAAACCCGCACCTGGTCTGAAATTTGCCCAACAACTTAGACCAACTACTTTAGGGGTTGACTTAGCTGATCTACCAAGCAGTTTGGAGTGCCCAGGGAATCCCAGATTGGTGCTGGAGATGTATAATACGATATGGTAAACCTCTTTTCCTAGTTTTTTGAACACAGGTTCTTTATTTATGTTTGTGTTGTTTTAGATCACGATTAGGATCCATTTACACGGAGGAACAAGAACCAACCTTTTGTATCCTTTCACTTATTTTTACACTATTTAGCAATTTTTGCCTATACATATTGCAGTAGCAACGTCACGAACAGAGGCCCTGAAGAAAGCCTTGGGTCTTCCCCATGTAGGCTGAAACATGTTGGCCATATTGCAGTAAATTTGTTCCACACTGCACCCTTGCACTGTTCTTTTAATTAGGAAGAGACCATATTCCTAATAAAACTGTTAATTATTTGTTCTCTATCCTATTTTAATTCACCACATTTTTTGTTTCGCACTGCACTTCTACCCATTGATCCATTTCTATTTGGTCACCATGTGCTTGTGGGCAGTGACCCCGCTCTCCTACAGGGTAATATTTGGTCTCAATGATCTAGAGACTCATTATCCCTGAGGGATGACCAGATGATAAAATTGATCATACACTACTTTGATGGGTATCCTATGAACTGAGCGGGTTCTTTTCCACAACCACTGACATACCTGCTGTTTAAATAATTGTTTATTCCACTTCAACTATCGTTGTATTCATTCAGAGTAGTTCTAGAATGCATTGAGGTTCCCTTATATTCCTCTATATAGGACCCCTAGGTTTCTTTGTTATTTATACTCATTGATGGGGGGTACAACCTAGGCTAGGTCTTTAAATACCTCTCGGACCCTTTCTTCACCTATTTGTTACAATTTAAGAGCAGCTGCCGGCTGCGGGTCATTTATCAAACTATACTAATAGATAGTTTCTACACTAAACACTTCAGGTTTTAGTGTTTTTCTCTCTTTGTTCTGTGCATCTCTTTAGTCCTTTTGGCTCCTTTGAGAGTTTTCTCGCACTATTCACCGTAATAATGGCGGAACTGAGTGGTCTGGCTTATGACGACTCTGTGTTTCAATCGATCTTGGATAATATGCCTAGCATTTTGGATACTCTTCCAGCACCTGCAGTAGGAATTGCAGATGACTGGACCAAAGCCTTGATACTTAAAAAATCACATTCCCGCACACAAGCACACAGGATCGTGATGGCGGAATACATGAGGGCAAGCTGTGCACCACCTGGCCTAATTGTAACCAACGCCCCACGTCTTTTTCTAACTGATAAAATTTTTCTGAAGGATTGGTCGTTGATCGCTTGGCGGTGCACCCGTGATTGGCTTATCCTCATCATAAGCACCGCCAAACGGATCTGTGATACCTTATTGATAGAAATTCAGGTTCTTGAGGCACAGATTAAAACCACTGTGTCCACTACCACTATCTTTAAGAAACAGAAAGAAGAGTCAGATAAAAGCAACAAAGACTTCTACGATCATATATTGCAAACTAAAATTGACAAATTTTAAAAAAGATCTTGCGAAATTCAAATTAGACATTGTGTACCCTTACACTAGTGACTCTTATAAAGCTCCAGAGTTCAGGAACAGTGGGAAAAGATATGGATCGAACTATTCGGGGTCAAGTACTGATCCAGATAGTGACCCTGATTCTACAAATCCTCAATTATACACCGACAGAGGTCGGGGTAGATCTCGTGGCTATCAGAATCACAGGCGGCAACAGTCAGTACCAGGGCAACCTTGGTGGCAACCATCGCCATGGGGCCCTCCACCTACTTTTCCGTATCCTGTTTCAACCAGCAATGGGACCTTTTCAATGCTACCAGAACCTTGGCAATCAGCCTTTTTTAGGTGTTGGTTCCCGCAGGTGACGGGGCAAAAGAAGAGGCCAACAAACACAAGTCCACTGGGAAGACTCCACGGGTCCACACACGGGCACTCGCAGCCATACAGGGAGGAACGCCCCACAATCCTAAAAGAATCTGTACCGAGCCTTGTAGTCAATCTGAGCAAGAGAGTACTGTCACGAGTGGAAGAACAGGTACTAAATAAAGGCTTAGGTTTCGTGACATCGGACAGTGGAGATGTTTTTAAGATGCAAACTGAACTTGCACAGTTTTTCCGTAAGCTAAGGCTACACTATTTTTTTAAAGACAAAACACCGACAGATAGTGCTGAGGAGGACAAGAATACAGGTATCAGACCCAAATCCACCTTTTTACCTCCCATCCATTCTGTTCCCCCCCAGATACCTACTTTTGAGAGGGCAGTAAAGGATGAAAGTGAGACCATTTGGGACAGCAAAAAGAATGATTACTGCAATCTATCCAGACAAGAAAAACAGGCATTACAAGTGTTGTCACAGGACCCCTCTATAGTGTTTAAATCTGCTGACAAGGGGGGTTCCATCGTGATACAAGATGCAGAGATCTATAGAGATGAATGCCTACGCCAGTTAAGTGATAGAACATCTTACCAACTTCTGACAACAGATCCTACTAAAAGATTGATGGGTGAGATCCAATCACTAGCAGAAGAAGCTCTGTCAGAGGGGTGAATTACCCCGTCGGAATCACAATTTTTACAGACTAAACACCCAGTTGTACCTTATTTTTACACCTTACCTAAGGTACATAAAGCACAGAGACCTCCGCCTGGCAGACCCATTATTTCGGGGCAGGGATCTGTCCTAGAACCACTGTCTGAGTTTGTCGACCATTTTTTGAGACCAATAGTACACACTATGCCGTCTTATCTGAAAGACACGAAAGATGTCTTACGACTCCTTCCAGAGATCGAATACAACCAGGAGACAGATTTGCTTGCCTCTCTGGATGTTGAATCTCTATACACTTCGATTCCCCAGGATGAGACTCTAGACACCATTTGTTCCATCCTGGGGCATACAGATTTGGATACCATCACTCCTGTTCCCTTCATAATGGCGCTAGCCAGAATGGCCATGAAGGAGAACTTCTTTAGATATGAGGATAAGCTGTATCTACAAACTTCGGGCACGAGCATGGGCAGCATTTTTGCGCCGAGCCTGGCGAATCTGTACGTTCATGCATTCGAACAGGAACAAATACTAGCCCCCAGCAATCCGTTCTTGCCCTCAATAATCTGTTACAAACGCTACATTGACGGCATTCTAGTGGTATGGCGTGGTGATGAGGATTCATTAAACCTCTTTCATGAATGGCTCAACACCCGTAACACAGTTCTACGATTCACTATTGAAATGAACAAGGAGAGACTCACTTTTTTGGATCTCTCTATTTTTGTTACTCCTGGAGGCCTACAAAGTGAATTATTCCGCAAGCCTATGGCCAGGAACTCATTATTGTTGTATGAGAGTCAACATCCTAAATCTCTCCGAGACAATCTCCCTTACGGTCAGTTCCTTCATGTTCGAAGGAACTGTTCAACTAATGAGACATTCACTAGACACACGGCAAATCTCACTAGCCAACTGCAAGCCAGGAACTACCCTAAAGCTCTAATCAAACGCTCTTTGAAATGAGCAAGCAATAATAACCGCGAGGCCCTTTTAAAGCCCTCTACTTATAAGCCGCCTCTTACAAGGCTTACTTTTGTAAGTACTTTCAGTACTAAATCAAACCTCATTCAAAAGATTGTTAGACGCCATTGGCGCATTCTCAATTGTACTAACGAGAAAATAGAGCAACCACTGTTTGCTTTCAAACGCTCTAGGAATTTACGTGACTGTTTAGTACACACCTGCCCTCAAGAGAAATCACAAGACCCCTATGGAACCCTATGGGACCTTCCACCAGTACAAGGACACCATCCTTGTGGGGGCTGCTCAATGTGTGCACAAACATGCAGAACTACAGAAATTGATATAGGAACAGACCGCCCATGGCTGCTTAAACACTTTTCGAATTGCAATAGTTCGAACGTCATTTATTTGTTGACATGCCCGTGTAATGAGAGGTACATCGGGATGACGACTCGTAAAGTTCGTACACGCATGTTGGAACACAAGAGCTCGTTCAAGTGCAAGAAAAGTGTGTCCAAACTGACAAAACATTTTCTAGAACAGAATCACAAAGAAACAGAGTTTAGTTGGTCAGTTTTGGATAAACCTCACATTCCATCGCATATTGGTGATGTGTCCAGGTTTCTCTTCTTAAAAGAACAGAAATGGATATATCGATTGCGCTTGGATAGCCATGGGCTTAACGATGAAATACCATGGACTACCATGTAAGCCTTCTTGACCATCTGCTTTGATTGGTGATAAGACATTAATTTATGTACTGATTTACGTTCCAGCATATGCTTTTTCTGGCAGAGACACAATCAGGGTGCTGTATATAATTATTCATTATTCGTATTATGGCTTGTTAATACCACACAAAGCACTGCATAATGGCTCATTCTCATATAATGACCTTCTAATACCACATAAAGCCCTACATGCCAGGATGCGTTCTGTTTCGACTGTATGTCATACTATTTTCCAGTCTTATGTTTTAACGCGCTGTATTAATGGCCGGGCTCCTTAAGAGACTACTGCCCGGTTAAGTGTGACGTCATTTTGTAGTTTTGGAGACATCGCGAGATTACGCGTGAGCTCCACACGTGATCCATGATCCTTCCGGGTTACGAGCAGAAATGCTGTGGTAGGTTAGACTCTAAACCCTCTTTAATACGATATTAATTATATGCGCTTTCTGAAATAACATCATTGCGGTATCGAGCTTAGAGTTTATGAGATACGCCCATCTCTTGACAATCAATGTTTGTAGGGAGGCGTGGTTGAGCTTGTGACTAATAAAAACACCTCGCCTACCTCGATCGCTGCCCCCCCAAACTCGGGACCTGCATGAGGTAACAACGGAGAGGTGAGGTTTAGTACAGACACAGCCCGAGTCTGTTGAATTCCTGCATCATGTTTGTACGCCAGTATTTAAGGGTTAGCCAAAATATAACCTAATCAGGAGATTTTATTTGTAGTTTTTGGTCATCTGCATAAGTAATTCTTTTAAAAAAGTTTTTTGTAAGTAAATACTCTAGAGTTAGCTGTAAATATAACCTACTCTAGAGTTGTAGCTTGTAACATTACCATGTAACTATGTGAATTGAGGTTAATTTTCAAAGTAGAGCCTTTTGTGCGTTGAGAGTGCACAGTTGATAAAGATTCCAGGAGTAAGGAATTTAGACATGCAAGTTGAGAGAATACAAGTTGGAGCGGAATAGACTGGTTCGCCCGCTTTTATCTCAACTTCTTTGTTTCCTTATTGTTCCTAGAGTGTGGCCTCATTTAACCCTGAGTTTGAGTCCAGGTGAGGTGAGGTCCATTCCCCGGTAGCGCTGGGTGAGTGAGTTTTCCATTCTTTTACGAAACAGTGAAGTGGCATAATGTTTTTCCTAGTTTTTTTAACACAGGTTCTTTATTTATGTTTGTGTTGTTTTAGATCACGATTAGGATCCATTTACACGGAGGAACAAGAACCAACCTTTTGTATCCTTTCACTTATTTTTACACTATTTAGCAATTTTTGCCTATACATATTGCAGTAGCAACGTCACGAAGAGAGGCCCTGAAGAAAGCCTTGGGTCTTCCCCATGTAGGCTGAAACATGTTGGCCATATTGCAGTAAATTTGTTCCACACTGCACCCTTGCACTGTTCTTTTAATTAGGAAGAGACCATATTCCTAATAAAACTGTTAATTATTTGTTCTCTATCCTATTTTAATTCACCACATTTTTTGTTTCGCACTGCACTTCTACCCATTGATCCATTTCTATTTGGTCACCATGTGCTTGTGGGCAGTGACCCCGCTCTCCTACAGGGTAATATTCGGTCTCAATGATCTAGAGACTCATTATCCCTGAGGGATGACCAGATGATAAAATTGATCATACACTACTTTGATGGGTATCCTATGAACTGAGCGGGTTCTTTTCCACAACCACTGACATACCTGCTGTTTAAATAATTGTTTATTCCACTTCAACTATCGTTGTATTCATTCAGAGTAGTTCTAGAATGCATTGAGGTTCCCTTATATTCCTCTATATAGGACCCCTAGGTTTCTTTGTTATTTTTACAATAAATAAGCCAGGATTACCTTATTTGTGATACTTGTATATATACTTTTTATATAAAGAGATTAGACCTATGACGTCAGATACAACTTTTTTATTGTAAAAACAGGAATATAGGTTTTACTACGGACTGGTGACATTAACCAATTCAGGACAAATTAATTCTAGATAAGCTTAGCTACAAAACAACTATTGGTATACAGTTGTCAAATTAGAAATATGTACAAAAGTACATTTGACTAAACAATATACAAGTCTTGTCAAAAAGGGCATAACAAAGACAATAAAAGTGCAAATTTTCAATCCTTGGGATTGACACAAGGAATAAGCATCACCAAAATCCTTGCATAATATGGTAATTTGTCAGATTTCTTGTAAAAAAATCTGTTTACAAGCTTTAGCACAGTGTATCGACAATATGCCCTTAAAGGCCTATCAGATTGTATACAAGGCTTCTGAAACAAACAAGTCAGGCATATTATCTTTCTTGTCAATTTTCACAATCAACAGATAAGGCCCATTGCCTAGATCAACAGAATGCCACTATAACCAGCTCAGTAGTGCTGTGTTCATTATAAGCTTTCACACAAGGCACAAGTGTGTCACGAAGCACTTTTGTTTAGCTGAAGCACACAACTTCTGCCATATTAAAATCTGTAGTCAGGGAAACAAGATTTGAATTTGGCTGCAGCCCCTCTCTCTCTAGTACTCCTGAATTCGTTTTTCTGTTCATCATATTATGTCTGATGACAGATGCACTGTCAAATCAGTCTGAAAGACCTGGCCTTCTTGGTGTGGTTTCCACTTAACTTTTTGCCTTCAAGACTTCCTGGTTTTGCTTACATCGTGTTTTCTGGTCTTAGGGCTCTGCACACTTTATCTCTTGTAACCGGAGCTAAATTACTTGTGCCCTCTGCTTAAAACATGTTAACATTGGCATATACCCAATTGGCATATTTAATTTAATTATAATTCCCTAGTAAAGTGCACTACATGTGCCCAGGGTCAGTATATTAAATGCAACTAGTGGGTCTGAAGCCCTGCTTTTGCCACCCACTTAAGTAGGCGTGTACATGTCCCAGCGCTGCCATTGCAGAGCCTGTGTCTCCTGTTTTGTGTTGATTTGTTTTTAATTTTTGTTTTCTGTTTGAATTTATTATTTCGATATTATAGCAGTGAATTGGAGGAAACTAATCTTATTTTTGAGATAATGTCAATCGCTGTATAATTCCTGAGCTTTGCATCATGTGCAGTTTTTTGCTCAGCTCTTTTGAAGTGAGCAGTGCTATTTTAGATGCTGGAATTATCGCATTTCTAGTGCACTGACGAGGAGCGATATGGTTGCCTGCTTGATTTTTCTGGCAGATTAGATGATCTGCGCTAGTTCTTCTGCATTTTTATTACTTGGAATTTTTCAAGTTTTCCTTGGAGGTAATTTTATTGTTTTTTTTTATAGTGTTCAGCTGTAATATCCTTTGAACTGTAAGTGGGTCGGTTTGAAAGTTGTAGCGGATTCCACACTGGCACTGTAATTCAGATGTGTGCTTACTTATTTTCATGAAAATACTACAAATGGTTCTGTCGGTTAGCACAATTTCTTAGCATGACATAATAAATATGCACAAAGAAAGAACGAAACACACAGAAAACAGTTAATGAATGATTCAATCAGTTGAACTCTTGTTGTTGTTGTCACATGAACTTTTCAACAAATTGCAATCATAAGTGAGTGACTTTTTAGTGAGAAAGGGAATAAAGTAAACAAGTGATATTGTGCGTAAAAATACGTACAATAAGGGAACAATGCGACAGTGTAAAATGGGCGACTCAATTAATAACCGTCCTAAATAAATTATTTTAGGCAGTTTAATTGATTGGAAGATTCCATTGACCGTATTCGAATCTCAGTTCTGGGGTGACTGTATGATTCAAGGCTGCTTCAATATTCGACAAAAATCTAAATAGAACCAGTGACCTACTGGGTCATTCACTGACGAGCACACTACCAGTTCAGTATTGGATGGTTTTGAATACCCGAAGTATAAAGCATACCAAACGGCTGCGTTCCTATTTAGATTTTTGTCGAATATTGAAGCAGCCTTGAATCACGACACGTACAGTCACCCTAGAACTGAGATTCCAATCCGGACGATGGAATCTTCCAATTAATTAAACTGCCCTGCTGAGTCCACATGCACTTAGAGACTCGCCTCCAACACAAGTTCCCTTATTTCTAAGGGCCTGAATACGTTCTCGCTAGGAAGGCCTGCAGACAGGTCCTAGAACAAGCAAATCCGATTCAGAGCCTATGTTTCTGACCGAATCGTCCCCGTTCCAAATGACCAAGTACGGTGCGAAGATCTCGTCAGCGTCAACCAAATCGTTTCTGAACCGGATCCTGTCAGTCTGACTCGTTCGCAGCCGAATTATGCCATGCAATGCAGCCGGCTTCCGAAAGAGCGAGCACGATGCACGATTCGGCCAACCGTATGGACTCGGTCTCAGCACGACGAAACGACTGTGGGAGTCAGACTTCGGGGGGCTGTAGCTGGCCCCTCTTTACCCAGGGCCCTCCGAATCGGTCCCGTGCAACTTCCATGCATGCACAGTGTGGCGGGCACCAGGCGGTGGCCTCCCCAGGGTGTAGGCTTTTGCCCACCCACCCCTTTTTGCTATGGGATCCTGTGTACACCCTCGGTATACAGGCTCCCATAGAGTTCAATGGGAGTCCAAGCGAACCAAGTCCATCGCCATACGGGTGCATCATACTCGGTCACTCGTACTCGCAGAGCACAATTCTCTAGGAAAGCCCTCCAGATCTGAGTCGTACAGAGGACTTTCCTAGTGAGATTGTAATCGGGCCCTAAGAATCCAACCTGAATGGTGTATTCCCAATTTCATGACGATTTTCACTGATTAAGGACCATTACTGGAATACTACAGTACCTGGCTGTCCTTTCTCACCTCATTGTCCTGAAGAAGACCCGCTGTTATGTTTGTCCAATAACGCACTATCCTGGGTCAAAACATTGACGCTCCACACCAATCCATGTCCTACAGTTTCGTCACTTCAAAATCTAAATCAGACTTGTGTCAGTGTGTTTAAATATACATGGAAAATAATTTATTTAGGACGGTTCCTAATTGAGTCACTCATTTTACTTTGTTGCATTGTTCCCTTATTCTACATATTTTTACGCACACTTTATTCACTTTCTCAATAAAAAGTCACTGACTTATGATTGCAGTTTGTTGAACTGCTCATGTGACAGCCTTACATACAAAAGAAAATAAGAGTTGAACTGTTTGAATCATTCAACAACTGTTTTCGGTGTGTTTCTTTCTTTGTGCATATTAATTATGTCATGCTAACAAATTGTGCTATTCAATAGAATCGTTTGTAGTATTTTTGTTCAATGTCCAGGTTCTAAGGGACACAGGGTACCCCAACAACATCTTGGACCCGTCCCAGTCCAGATTCAGACGAAACCACAGCACGGAGACAGCCCTCATCGCCGCCACAGACGACATCAGGCGCCTACTAGACAACGGCGAAACATCAGCTCTCATCCTCCTGAGGAAAATGATATTTTGCCTGACCAAATATGTCCACTACATATACCCTATGTTACATGTCATGTGCATGTCACCCATGCATATTTCCTTGTAGTGGCCTGAATCACTAGGCCTCTGCAAACATGTTCTGCATTAGAAATGCCAGTCATCAAGTCTCCCAAACATTAAGTTAGCATAAGGCCCATGTATTTGCATTGCATTGTGCACTTTTAAATAAATATTGTAATGAACCCATTTTGTGGCGCAGTCCGAGCCACTTTTCTGAAATAAGGGTGTTTCATGACTCCTGACACACTGAAGCTGCAGTTACGTCCCTCTGACCTCGCATACATCTAGCTCAGCCGAGAGAAGCCCAGCAAGAGGCCTGCCAAGACTGTATTATGTATAACTGTTATCCGAGGGAGATAGGGCCTAGCCATTCTGACTCCAATTAAGTAAATTACAGTGCTTGCACCCATAGAAAGCTCATGCAATGAACGAATAAATATGCCCTCTCTGTCTTTTAGTGACGAACAACCTTTTCTTCAGATAATACATCCCCTGACTCTAGATATCAGTTGTACTAGATGTGCTGGTCGCCTTGAAATAAGAGATCTCTCTGCTAGGTTGAAAGTCAGCCTCCTCCCAGTTACACGTCAATTGCACGTCATGCTCAAATTGCACAATTAGGGCACAGTTCGAGCTGGTCATGCCAACTCCTCCTCTAAGTACCCACCCACCTATGACACCTACCTATCACACACCTATGACTCATCAAAGTACACACCCTCATGTACACCCACATGTTCTTATCTCATTTACTTTCTTGCTCTGCTTAGCCTATGTACAAGAAATGTATATATACTATGTTCAGTAAATAATTGTTAGAAGACTCTTCCTGAACCTCAGAGGTGATGGAACATATTCTCCCTTTGACTCGAGTTATTGGAATAAAGCCCATTTTAACTCAGATACCACGGACTCTGCTTCTCACTTGATGCATGATACTTTGTTAATGCCTAGAAATTCTGCCAGGGTAATATTTTATTTACCACATAATTTGGCGCCCGAACAGGTACATATCCCTTTCCCCACTCGCCGGAGTTGTCGGTCTAGTCTTTGCCCCCTTCTACAGCCGTGACGGACTTCAAAGCGCACCAGCAGGACTTCCTGCCACTCCCTCAGGCCCACGGAGGAGGACGGACTGCGACCAGGCATCCATGTGAGGCGGTGAGAATCGCGGATCGTCTCAACCAGAGGCCCAGCCCGTGAGAGAGCAAGGTCCGAGGTCTCCAGAGGTCCACCTGTTCCAAGGCGCAAGCGTAGTCAAGTCAAGTTTCCGAGGCCTTCAAGTTTCAAGTTCTGCTTTCCCGGTGAGTACCACTATGGGGAATGTATCTAGTTTCAAGATGGGCTCATTTTAGATGAGAACGGTCAAGACGTGTCCACAGTAAAACGTGGGCCCGGTAAAGACGTGTCTCAATTTTTGGGACCGGTATGGTTGTACTGTATTTTCAGTGCACAAAACTGTTTTTCAAGTACATGTTTAACTCTCTGTAATTGTATCTGTTTTAGTGTTTCAATGTTATGTTGTTTTAGTGTGAATGATTGTTGATTGTTACAGTCTATTTTTGTGTATTGTGTTTCCATTGTATTGGTTTCTGTTTTCAAAATTACGTCAGATAGGGACCAGAAGAGGTTTACTAGAATAGACAGTTAAAATCCGGCCTAGAGACACACCTGGTCATTTTATGTATAATAAGCATGGGCTAAACGCCATTTGAAAAAGAAAGTCAAGACCCTCTCAGAAAGATGCCATTGAGTTATGGCGCAAAGAGTGACATAGGAGAATAAAGAATGATTTCAATAAAGCAGAGAGAACTAAACAAGCCAAGAAATGCCGTTGTTAACTGGTATTTATCCCGTTCTGTCAGAAAAACTAGCTAAAGTGACCACCTCAGAAAGACCCAGTAGGTAGAGAACGCCACCACCTGTACCCTTTAGAGTATGTAGAATTAAAGCCAACAACATCTGAAGAGTTCATTTCCTTGTATCTAGACAAGTCCCTACTGGACTGCGCAAGTGCCTTGTGAGTAACTAGTTGGTTTATTTGTGAATTGCGCTTTGTGCTTAAGACTTGTGAATAGTTTGTTACATCCATGTGTGTAACGCCTTGTGAATGGCTTGTAGTTGCTTGTGAATAGCGACTTGAGATTAAGACTTGTGAGTAGTTTGTTGAATATTCTTAAGTATAGCTCCTTGTAAATATGCCTTGTGAATAGCGTGTCATTTTTGTGACTTGTTGAGTTTCTTGTAAATATGGCTTGTGAATAGCGCCATGTAGTTATGGCTTGTGCAGAGCATGTTATCATCAGGTCCCTAGCCGTTACGTTAGTCAGGAGAGAGCTGGATCTCTTTCAAGTACTTGGAGAAAACGTTTTGAAGATGTGCGTATGTGTTGTGTGATAACGTGGAGAGATGAGTTCATGACTTTCCCATGTACTGCAGTCATTGGGGAATGATTGTGCTTCAGCTGCCGAAGAGTTAATATCTTGTACTGAGTAGGCAGTATTTGTTTTAACATGCTGATCAACAAGGTGTGGAGGGATTTTGGCGTTTTTTGGTGTTTGCGGGGGGGGGCGTGTTTTTGAGCGGAAATTCGTACCCGTTCCAGTGGAGGGATTTGGTTGCCTTTTGGTGAGGATTTAGGGAATAGCTTGGACTACCGTGATGCCAAATTTGAAAAGGATCCGAGCTGAGGAAGTGGTGGAAAAAGCATGTTTTGTGTGGAGGTGCGATTTGCCATGTTATCCAGTGGGCGTATTCAGTTTGCAGATTGAATGGTAAATGCCTTGGAACGCTTGATTTAATGTGTTTGGCTCAGAGGTCGGTATAGTTGTAAATAGACCAGTCGAATTGAGATAAGGGTTTGCACAAAGAGTGCTTCAATGTTTTCACGGTTGGAAAGAAAATATGAAACAGACCCATCTTAGAATGTGCTTTTAATTAGTGTAATGCAACAGTGTTTTTTGTTTTAATAGGAATGTTTCTACAGAATATTTTTCCCAATGCAAGCTGCCCTTTAGAATAGCGTGTGACAGTTATCCCACTCACTTAGGAAAGTGGCTATTTGTAAATTAATGAACGTGGCCCTTTTTGATAGCTACAATACACTACCATGTTAGTGCATTGCTAAGAGTCCCCTACATTAGTTTAGTTTGCATTCATTTAATTTCAAGGCTCACCTATGTACTTTGACAGGCTGCTGATAGAATGGTGATATATTGCACGGTAAAAGCAGTGTTCATTAAACAAGACTTGGAAAATAGGTATGGCGTGATGACAGGCTGCTTCAATTGACATGTGCAGAGAACAGTCCCCACTAAAATTAGAAAACATGGCCTTTTGAAAAAGTATGAATCTGGCCCTTTTAATAGGTAGAATAGAAAAGCTGGCACACTTACTTATGAAAATATTGGTTATGCAATGCAGAATTAAGGAGTTTGACATGTTATTTTCAAAAAAGTAAAATATGGTGTGTTTCCATGCCATGATTGTTTTGTTCTGTTTAATTTTTTCCCTTGCAGCTAGTAGCAGTACAGAATTATTTTAAAATGCTAGCATGTCACTCAGTTACAGAAAAATATATGTCTTTATTAATTTACTTTTTACCACGTTTTAAATTTTGCTTCAGTTAAAGTTAGAAAAGCTCTGGCCTGGGAACAGATATGTTTTGAAGTACAAGGAATGTGTTTTTTTGACCTTGAGACACAGTCCGTCCGAGATGGACTGGTTCCCAGTAAATGATGTTTATGTAAAGGGAGGGCTTTTTCTCTCTTGGAGTGCCTGTCTTGTTGATTTTGGCCATCCTCCAATTCCTTTCCGCGGACGATTATTGGCTGTTCTCCAGCTAAGTCAGGCTTCCTTCGCGAACAGAATAAAAATACTTGACGAGCCACGGAGACAATGTTTATTTAAAGGGGGGCCAAGTTGCTCCTCTGAAACGGTCAACATTGAGAGCTTCATTGACTTCAGATAAGTCACGCTTGCAAATGTATAAGTTTGTCCCTCAGTAGGGTAAACAGAATAATTGGCAGGAGTCTTGCTCTTGCAATGAGTTCAGCATCTGGCAGTCATTCAATTGTAGATCTCAGTGTAGCCCGGCTTGGAGTTGATTCAAAACTCCGAGCGCGAACATAATTCTAGAGGGAGGGGCTGCTTCTCAAAGGAGTGAGGAGTATCGAGGCTTCTAGGCCTTCTGTTTATGACAAAGAATAATGTGGATTTTATTCAGATACATTTAGAGAACATATTGTAGGTAGTATGGTCATACTATTACCAGGATTTAGAGTAGGATTTATTGTAAAACTGCAGAGCTTTTGAATTGAAAATTCATTTTTCTTTATTTATTTATTTCTATGTAATTTATTTTTGCTAGATTGATGACAGTGAGCCCTAGCATTTACAGTCAGACACTAAAGGAACGGCTGGTCAGTGTTTACATGCCTGCCAACACAGCACTGATACAGTACATAAACGACATTCTAATTACAGCAAGATCAGAACCAGACTGTGACATTGCATCTCTGACAGTCTTGCACTTTCTGTGTAAAGCAAGTGGTGTACAACACTTGCTTTCCAAGGAGGGTACACCAGGTATACAGCTAACATAACCATTTATTGGCATCACTTCTTACTGTAGGCAATGGATTCCCCAGTATGCATATCTAGCAAACCGCTCATACAGTTAACTACACAGAAGGCAGCCATTTTGACTGTTCTCCCTAGGACACAAGAACACACCTTGGCATTTGAGGAATTAAAAAGAGCATTATGTCAAGCGCCAGTTTTAAGCGACTCCATGTCACAGTAAACATTTTATGCTTTTTTTTTTTATTTATTTTTACATTTGACTGTAGCGAGACTGACAGGATATGGACTGACATTATTTCAACCACACATAGAGATCAGACGTTGTAATATTCGGAATCCTGCAACGCTTTTGCCCTCAAGTACAGTAAATGCATCACCACATGACTGTGTGGAAGTAATGAATAAACCAAGACAAGACCTGACAGATATTGCACTTCTAGACCCAGACCTGCCACTGTACACAATATGCCTATGGCGTAGTTCATGATTTTGGAGAGAGGTTTTTTTTTTTTGACCTCCCATGGGACCAAGATTCAGCACAGCCAGCTTATTCAGGCCCTGTTAGAGGCCATACATTTACCTACAGCCATTTCTATCCTGAAATGCAAAGCTCACACCAAAGTTACAGACATCATTTCCCAGGGTAATGACCTGGCAGACCGAACAGCTCAGACAGCCCAGACACCAACAGACACGACAAGGACAGAGGTACCATTACTGACAACATGTATGACAGTCAGGGACCCTACTCGAGATGTACTCGACATACAGACACATGCCACCACAGATGAGATAAAGAAATGGACTTTACAAGGAGGGGTCCAGACTAACCAAGGTTGGATGACTAAGGGAAAAAGCACATGGTTTCTTTCAGATTCAATGTTACAAATAATAATAAACACAACACATAGTCCCGCACACTTAGGGGAGAAGGCAATGATAGACAGCTTACAGAACATTTGGTTTAACAAGCACCTACGTGCAGCAGTGAAACAGAAAGTGCGAACATGTGTGATCTACGAACATGTATGATCTATTGCCAGTTCAATCCAGGTAAAGGCATTCCGGTGGAACAAGGCGGATTTCATCCTCCTGACCACCCTTTTGAAGTTCTCCAGACGGATTATATCCAAATGGACAGATGTAGAGGTTACAAATATGTCTTAGTAGTTGTGCACTGTCTAGATGGACAGAAGCATATCCAGTTCCAGATTATACTGCTGTTACAACAGCCAGACAAGTAGTGCGTAGTACTTCCCCAGATATGATCTACCTCATGTGATCTATTCAGATAACGATCAGCCATTCTCCTCTGAATAAATGAAACAAGTGTCCCTTCTGTCAGGTTATACATGGAAATTCCATTGTGTCAGACACCCAGAAGCCGCAGGCCTTGTAGAAAGACAAAATCAGACAATTAAGACAAAGTTGCTGAGATCTGTACAGAAAAAGGCGCGGATTGGATGGTGGCCTTGCCGGTTGCCCTCTTTTACATGCGTATGGTAGCTCATTCCAGAACAGGCCTATCTCCTTATGGAGTATATATGTGGGGTACGCCTATGCCAAAGAAAATAACTGATGTTGACAGTAACATGCTGACAGATTACCTGGCTTCCTTGATTTCTGCACTACTCTCTTTTCATTCACAGGTTGCTGCCGCCTTCCCTGACAACACCCAGGTCAAGGAACATGCCATAGCACCAGAGGATTCTATACTTGTGTCCGGATTTTTGATCGTTCAAGTCCCCTTGAGCCACGTTGGAAGACGCCGAAGTTGGTGGAAGGACGTAAAGGCCGAACTCACCTTCATCACTACAAAAGACACTTTGGAACTTTGGAACTTTGGAACTTTGAAACTTTTAATAAAGAACACTGACCTTTGCTAGAAAATACCCCTCAGCAAGAGTATAGGTCTAGATTAAGAACTAGCAAGTCAGACGTAGTTTAATTGTTTAAGCCCACCCGGTGGTGAATCGGTTAGACTCGATTCTGACATGTATAAGATCACATATGAGAATAGCAAGAAGAGAGATAAGAAGGAAAAGTACTGCAAGGTATTACGCAGTAGATGTATAGTTACTTTGATCATCCTTTTTATTCTGTGCATTGTTATAATTGGTGTCAGTTTATTACTACATGTTTGATTTCCCATTTCCTCACATATACATTCTTCCAGTAACAGTTCCGCAGAGCATACATTTAGTGACCTGCCACCCCATGAACTGTCATATCGACTTGCACTTATCAAGAAACGAAGGGAGTTCTGCCATTCTACCCTTTACCGTTCTCACACAATGGTTCATGTGGAGCATGGTTTGCTCTAATGACATCAATAGATAGAAGGTACATAGCTTATCCAGGTGGCTGGATATATGGAAACCTGAATAAAGTAATGAATGAAGCATGCTTTCCAGACAAAGACGGATTCCCCCAAAGAAAGGGAACCGATTTAGAGAATGAAGAGTACGAACAGGGAAATGCATCTGTTAATTTTATAATGTTAAACGTTCAGCCCAAGCAAAATACAGGTCCACCGTTTATATCAGTCCTGCCAGCAAAAGGTGATTTATGTGTTAGTAAGAAAGGCTCAGTACATATGGGACACAGCGAGTGTAACACTGTAGTAGAGTTTAATGATGAAGGACTTTCTTCTTTCAAAACATCACGCCATACCTATTTCATTTGCGGTCAGACAGCCTATGTACATCTGCCCTTAGACTGGGGTGGGACTTGTTATATAGCATTCTTATTGCCACCCGTTTTTCTAGCCCCATCCAATTATCACAGAGATTCACGACTAGAACATGTTAGACAAAAGAGAGAGACAGATTCTGCAGGGATCGATCAGACTGAAACAGCTTGGGAGCAATATACAGATTTCAACAGAGGATTCTTTTTCTTCATAGGTCCCGTCCAAAACAGTAAACTGATACGCAGGTTAACAAGGACTCTTGAAACAGTTGTAAATATAACTGCATCTGCCCTGGCGAACTTGGCCCAGGAACAGTCTGCTATTAGACTTGTCATTCTTCAAAACCGCCTCGTTCTAGACGTCATCTTGGCGGATAGAGGCGGAGCTTGTAGAGTCATCCGATCTAGTTGTTGCGTTTTCATCCCAGATAATGCACCATCTGTGTACGAAGCAATAACAAGGCTCCACAAGATTGCTAATGTCATACATCAAGACCCAGGCACATGGACTTGGTCCAGTTGGTTCTGGGGTGTAATATCTGCATGGGGATGGAAAGTTATATCCTTCCTAGGAATGGCCCTACTTATGGTATTTGGTTGCTGTCTCTGTCTGCAGTGTGGCCTGTGTGCTACTGCCTGTATTCCACATCCACGTAAACAAAGGATAAAAGATGAAGAAATGATGCTGTATGATCAACTATACGGTCTCATGAATATAGATGTATCCTGAAGGGTTATGTAGGTGACAAGGAGGGAATGAGGAAAATGATATTTTGCCTGACCAATTATGTCCACTACATATACCCTATGTTACATGTCATGTGCATGTCACCCATGCATATTTCCTTGTAGTGGCCTGAATCACTAGGCCTCTGCAAACATGTTCTGCATTAGAAATGCCAGTCATCAAGTCTCCCAAACATTAAGTTAGCATAAGGCCCATGTATTTGCATTGCATTGTGCACTTTTAAATAAATATTGTAATGAACCCATTTTGTGGCGCAGTCCGAGCCACTTTTCTGAAATAAGGGTGTTTCATGACTCCTGACACACTGAAGCTGCAGTTACGTCCCTCTGACCTCGCATACATCTAGCTCAGCCGAGAGAAGCCCAGCAAGAGGCCTGCCAAGACTGTATTATGTATAACTGTTATCCGAGGGAGATAGGGCCTAGCCATTCTGACTCCAATTAAGTAAATTACAGTGCTTGCACCCATAGAAAGCTCATGCAATGAACGAATAAATATGCCCTCTCTGTCTTTTAGTGACGAACAACCTTTTCTTCAGATAATACATCCCCTGACTCTAGATATCAGTTGTACTAGATGTGCTGGTCGCCTTGACATAAGAGATCTCTCTGCTAGGTTGAAAGTCAGCCTCCTCCCAGTTACACGTCAATTGCACGTCATGCTCAAATTGCACAATTAGGGCACAGTTCGAGCTGGTCATGCCAACTCCTCCTCTAAGTACCCACCCACCTATGACACCTACCTATCACACACCTATGACTCATCAAAGTACACACCCTCATGTACACCCACATGTTCTTATCTCATTTACTTTCTTGCTCTGCTTAGCCTATGTACAAGAAATGTATATATACTATGTTCAGTAAATAATTGTTAGAAGACTCTTCCTGAACCTCAGAGGTGATGGAACATATTCTCCCTTTGACTCGAGTTATTGGAATAAAGCCCATTTTAACTCAGATACCACGGACTCTGCTTCTCACTTGATGCATGATACTCTGTTAATGCCTAGAAATTCTGCCAGGGTAATATTTTATTTACCACACTCCTGGACCTGTCGGCCGCCTTCGACCCGGTCTACCATCGCACTCTAAAGACACGCCTCCTAGAAGCCGGAATCCAAGAGAAGGCCCTTGACTGGACCACGTCCTTCCTCTCCGGCAGAACCCAGATCGTCCGCCTCCCACCCTTCCAATTCGAAGCCACCGACATCATATGAGGCATACCCCAGGGCTCATCCCTCAGCCCAACGCTGTTCAACATCGACATGGCCCCCTCTGCACAAGTGGTCCACCATCAGAATCCCAACATCATCTCCTACGCCAATGACACCCAGCTCATCCTCTCCCTCACCAAGGACCCACACACCGCCAAAACCAACCTCCATGAGGGAATGAAGGCCGTCGCCGACTGGATGAGGAGCAACCGTCTGAAGGTGAACTCAGACAAGACAGAGGTACTCATCCTTTGATCCACCCCTTCAGCCTGGGACGACTCCTGGTGGCCGACCACACTGGGAACAGCACCAACACCCACCGACCATGCACGCAACCTAGGATTCATCCTCGACTCCTCCCTCTCCATGGTTAAGCAGGTCAACGCCGTCTCCTCCTCCTGCTACAAAACCCTCCGCATGCTCCGCAGGATCTACAAGTGGATCCCGACCGAAACAAGAAGAACGGTGACACAGGCCCTCGTCAGCAGCAGACTGGACTATGGCATCGCACTCTACGCAGGAATCCCAGCCAAACACCTACAACGACTACAACGGATCCAAAACTCCTCCGCCTGACTGATCGTCAACGTCCCCTGCCGCAGCCACATCACCTCCCACCTGAGAGACCTACACTGGCTCCCCGTCGATAAGAGGATCACCTTTAAGCTCCTCACCCACGCACACAAATCACTCCACAACGCCGGACCAGCCTACCTTAACAGTAGACTCAGCTTCTACACCCCCACCCGCCAGCTCCGCTCCGCCAGCCTCGCTATCGCCGCTGTCCCCCGCATCAAACGAACGACCCCCGGCGGCAGATCCTTCTACTACCTCGCCGCCAAGACCTGGAACACCCTCCCTATCCACATACAGCAGACCCAAGACCTACTCACCTTCAGAAGACTCATCAAGAACTGGCTCTTCAAGCAGTAGCAGCACCCCCCTTTCAGTGCCCTGAGACCCCTCACGGGTAAGTAGCGCGCTCTACAAGTACTCTGATTGATTGATTGGTTGATTATTAATAGGGTTGTACTTATTTTCATGGCCAGTGAGTCATTTATTATCTCTCTAATCAGCAGATGGTTCGTGCTGATTTAATTTGGCTTGCACTTTGCATTTTCTTTTAATTACTGGTTTTCATGCTTTCTGATGTTGTTCATATTGAGGTCCATTTGTGATCTTTTCTGAGTATGCTTGCCTCAGATTGCACAAGTAGATCTTTTTGACAATTTATGAGTTTATTGAATGTGAGCTTTGTCTCATTTATTCACGGTTGATGACAGCCTTTTGGTGATAGATTGATTTTGGTTATTTAAAGCCCCTTCAAATATATGGCACTTGGAATGGATTATGTGTTTTACGTTGCTTGACCTTGATTTTTTAGTACTTCATTGCATGTTACTGAGTTCATATTTTGTTTTGTGCTATGTCATCAATTTTTGAACAAAAATATTTGCTTGTGGCACCCTTCAATACGTTTTTTTCCAGACTACATCCATTGTTTGCTCTATAAATATATCTTCCTGTCCCAATGATGACCTTGTAAAATACCATAGGTCTAAACACCATTGACGCTTATCTTTGGCATACATTTATAAGAAAGGATATATATCAATAATGTGTTCCTGGTATTTGTTGGATTCTCCTTGTTTTCAGTTTTGTTCCCCTCGGCCATTCTTTTCTTGTTTACACTGTAAATGGTGTTTTTAGGGATGTTCATTGTGTAATTATGTGAGCACGTTTTATGTATTCTTTAACTGTCTTGTAATTCTTTTTTCCAGATCTACGTTTTAGTAAACATTTATTTTTGCATTAATAATTGTTTTCTGTGTTGGGTTTCTGTTTTGTTCTTTTGTTGTCTGATTTGATTGTGGTTTCATGTTTGTTAATTTTTTAATAGTGCATTGTTAATAAGTTTCCTGAAACATTTTAGCTTTAATACTGTCCTGTTTTAACCTGCTATTTCAACCTGGTAAAATAAACGGAACACCACATGTTGCAAAAATACGTTTTAGTCTCTCAATGACCTTGTCATGAGTAGTTGATGACAGATATACCACAAGGGGAAAACGTGAATATTCATCAACTATCACTAGTAGATGATGTCCACTGTCAGGGGTCCAAAGAAATCAAATGAAATCTACTCCCATGCATGCTTTGGAAGATCAGATATGGTTAACAAATATGGTATTATTTTGGAAGACAAGCAGTTGCGTAAATGACATGCCTTTCACGCTTTTTCAACTCTTTCTTCAAGATGAGGGAACCGCACTTGGTCCTGTAGAGCTTATTTTGTGCAAACAACTCCTTGAAGTACCTCATGAGCCAGTTCAAGCACTTGTAGTCTCACACCCTCGAGTATGACCATTCTTGATCCTCGTAAAATGATGCCTTCTGAGGTAACTGAGAGCTCTTCCTGCACATTTTTGAATTTCTGGTATTCAAGATCATCATGAAGAGGTTGAGTATGTTTTTGCCATTATTGATGTGTATTAATGTCTTTCAGTGTCAGCAAGTCTCTGTCAGTGCTTGTGGCAGCAAATATTTGTTTCACTGGCATGGCAGCTCGGTTACTGGATTTCACACTGAAGTTAACATAAGCATCAACCACTTTAGAAGGAGTTCCATGACACTGTATTGGCACACATAAGATGTCGTTAGCAGGGTTTTGATCTTCTCCCTCACATGGTATAATCATACTCCCTTAATCATAACCCCCACCTCTCAATGCAAGGGAGCACCTTAGCTTTAGGATTGCTGAAAATGGTGAGCAATGCTTGTTGGTGATAACTGTGAAATGCTTTCCATTTAGAAACACATGAAAATATTCACAAGCCCACACCACAGTGAAGCTTTCTTTTTCAGGTTGTGAATAGGCACGTTCTGTTGATGACAAACTTTGGCTGGCATATGCCACAATGTGCCATAGGGCATGAGGTTGTCCAGTGTGCTGGGCAAGAATGGCACCCATCCCCACTGGACTTGCATCAACAACAACTTCCCTCTATAATTTCGGATCAAAGAATGCCATTTTTAGTGGCTTTCTAAATTGCATGCTTGATTTTCTTGAAGTTTTGCTCACATTCACTTGGCCATTGAAATGGGGCATTGTGGATGACAAGGCTTGTACTTTAGTTGGATCTGGACTCATTCCCCTATCAGAAGAGGTATAACCAAAAATCTTGAATTTGTTTTGATGAAACCCACACTTTGTCGAACTTAAAGTGAGACCTGCATCAACAAGTATATAACACACTTGTGTAAGAGTTTTATAATGCTCCTTTTGTGTGGCCTTAAAAACTAGTATGTCGTCATGTAATTGAAAGCATTTGTGACTAACTATATCATGAGCCAAGTGACACCCTGAAAAATTTCTGCAGCTGATGCCACTCCAAAAATTAGCCTTTTATATCTAAATAAAACAACATTAGTCAAAAAGGTAGTAAGGTACCTGCAATTCTCTTACAGTTCGAGTTTGTGATACCCTTTGTTCAAATCAAGGCGAAAAAGACTTTAGCTCCATTCTGCTGCTTTTATCATTTCAGCAATATGTGAACCTAGATGTAGTTCTCTTTCAATCGCCTTGCTCGCTTGGCACATATCAACGCAGATGCACACTGCTCCTTCACTATCCTTTTTCGGCACTATCATTATGGGTGATATCCATGGTGTTGGGCCAGTTGATCACTCAATGTTGTCATACTTTAAGAGTGTCTCAAGGTCTTCCTCAACAGCCTCCTGAAAATAAAATGCAAATTCAATTATGTCATTGAACAACAAGACAAATGTCCTCATTTATGTGAAGTTGCACTTTCTTGGTCTTAAGTATTCCTCGTCCATTAAACAAGGACGGAAACTAATTCACTGTCTCATGATAGGGGTTGGCAATGTAGTTTACAGAACTCAGACTCATGTCAGCAGTTTTAATAAAACTGAGTAAACATGCATTTGATGAAGTGCATGAAAAGACATGAATTGGTGTGGTTTTGCACTTTTATCTTTTTATGTTTGACAGTCACTATGAATGAACCTTGACTTTCCAGTGGCATCAAAGCAGCCCATGTATACACTTTGTTTTTCGACAGGGTTAAATGAGGCACTGGGGACAGTTCATTGCATTTTTCTTATAGCATAAGATTTATCGCCATACTACTGTCTATGATGAAAGGTATTGACATTCATTCACTTTAAGTGTGATCTTTGGACAGTGTCCAAATTAATTTCACACTTTCACTTGTCGATCTAGCTTCAACCGGCATGCTTTCCTGCAAGAAGCTAATCCTACATGTGCATGCCATCCAGCAGTCAAAATTGACATTGTACACCCATCTTCCTCACTGTTGCTTGACAATGACTGCCACCAACTTCTAGACGAGGAATTTGACGGCAATTAATGTTGTTTAGTTTCTACTTGCCCCAACTGGTGTGGTGGTCACTTGGCCTTGTGGGTGAGTGTAAAGCGTAGCACCTGGAAATTTCTGGCATCCATTTGGTTTTCTCAACGTAAGGCACTTAGGGCCAGATGTAGGTAAATCTATTTTACCGACACTTAAATACCGAATTTTACCGATTCGGTATTTAAGAGTCGGTAAAATAGATGTACCGAGATGTAGGTAAATCCAGATGTGGATTTACCGAATCTTTAAAAGTCGGTATTTACCGATTCGGTAAATACCGACCTGTAATGCTCCATTCATTCCTATGGGCTTTGAAGCCCATAGGAATGAATGGGGCATTACAGGTCGGTATTTACCGATCGGTAAATACAGATTTTTGGCAAGGGTGCAGGGGGTGTCACTTTGACACCCTCTAGCACCCCCAAAAAAGGTTCGGGGGCCATATGGCAGGCATACCTGCCCTAAGGGCAGGTCTGCCTGTCATATGGCACAGGTGTGCATGCACACATTTGCATGCTCACCTGAATCGGTATTTCACCATCAAATTGAATTTGATGGTAAAATACCGATTTCTTAGGCCTTGTGGGACTCATCAGAGTCCCACCTACATATCGATTTTACAGAATCTGTAATTTTACCGTTCTGTAAATTTACCGACCGGTATATTTACAGATTCTGTAAAATTACAGATCGGTAAATTACAGAACGGTAAAATTACCGATTCTGCCCCCTACATCTCAAATTCCTTTTACCGGTCGGTAACGGCCGAATTCGGCCGTTACCGACCGGTAAAACCCTACCTACATCTGGCCCTTGATCTTTCCTCCATTTAGTTTCTTGACATAATGCAGTTGATCTTTCCCTCGCTTTGCAAACCATCACAAAATGGTTTTCTTTTATGTAGTCTTTGCATATCTGTCCAATGGCAAGACATTAACCAACATGTGGAAAGGAAAATCCACATCGAAAGCACAACTTTTTTTTCTTTGGAGACATTACTTTATGGCCTTCTATCTTGTATTTTGACTTAATTTTCACACTCTGCATTGATACATTTTGAGTCATTGTGGCCTCAATGTTAGCTGCTTGTCTATTAGCTCTTTTTCTTCTCTGGAAGTCATGAGTACTCACTCCAAGATGAATGTCTTGTTCAGCATTCATCGTCTGAAGGCATCGGAGAGACAACCATCTTTTACTCTGAGACCCATGGCCTCTTCATGATTGTACTCATTGAACTTGCAATGCATTATGAGTTAATCAAGTCTTTCTACAAACTCATCCATCGCTTCACCAGCTGTCTGCATTTCCTGACAGAAATGTACCTTTCATAATCGACATTCAGCATTGGTTTAACGCCTCTTTGATTTGATGGAACGTCACCTCATCACCATGTGGTATTTTTTCTAATCACTTCACCTCTAAATTCTTTAGATATTTAATGATCTTTTTGTCATTTGCTTCTTCCAGTGCATCAGTGAAATCATCGAAGGTTTAAACCCAGGCAGTCTGTATGTTTCCAATATTTGTATTTTTGGTGGTATCGAAAGGAGGCAGTGGTTTCAAGAAGGCAGTGGCACCAAATGTTGCGCTTTACAGCAGCTATTGAAAAATGTCAATATTCCGATGCCACTGAGAAGCTTTCAGTCCAACTTGATTCTCCAGCCTCATAAGCACAACCCTGTGCTTCTGCTTAGGTTGCAGGGCCTGGTAGTGAGGTCTGATGGCACTCTTTACTCTTCTGGTAAGCGTGATCACATTCTCTACATCTGGTCATTACCACCTCTAATGTTTCTCGGATATACTTGCTTCTGCTCACAGTGTTCTCTTGCTCTGCAACCCTTTGGGTACTTGTTTTTCACTGACTTTAGCGTTTCTTTGTGTTACAACTGTTTTATGCCTTCAGCACTTCCTTGCACTAGGCCATTATTGCCTTTGGTGCTTCTCTGTACCTGGTCATCACTGCTGTTAGTGTTGTCGTACTATGTGAATGATGGCTCTGTGTTAAGGTGTGGCGCAGTTTCACTTGTCTGGACTTTACCAGCAAATTTCTAGCTGACAATTAACAAGCTTCCCCTAAGGCCTTCACTTTCTTCAATGGCCTTGCACTGGCTGGAGTGGTGCTTTTACTCCACATACAGCAACCATTGACCTTCACTTTGATTGAGGCACACGTGGCACTCACAAGCAGTTTGCTGGACCATAGCAAACTCTCCAGGAGAGCACTCTTAGTTCTCCGGGTGGCAGAGTTTATGTAATCAACTATCTTGTGGCCAGTCCACTCCTGCCTGGGTGTATGCAAATTTTCATGACACACAATGGGCTTAGTAGTACATGTCTGTTACTAGCCATCTAAATCTCAGGCAGTTCCCATAGGGCAACGCTAGATCCCTTTATTCATCCTAGGGTCTACCTCCAGTGACAGGAAATGGCACTGTACTGGTCACAGTCCCCAAGGTGAATTGTGGTTGGGATTGAGAAAGACAAACAAGAAGCCTCTTTGGCAACTACAGTGGGGTCTCAATAAGGGCTGTCATCCATCTTATGTGAACGCCTGATCAGAGGATTATCTGTGAATTGCAAGAACAGTACTTTAACTCACAATGTAGTTAATGAACAGAATCATCAAAATGTATTTGAATGTTCTTTGTTCATACCCTAACAGACATCTAGTAGTGCTTTGTCTTTCCGGGTAGAAGGCTTGTGTCATTGTGAAGTTGGAGCATCCTCACACCAATCTGTCTGTTTCTGTGTCCTCCCTCTATGGTTTCCTCATCTTCCACCTAAGTCCTGATCCCTCCTTGCTGCCTCTGCAGGGTCCCATTTCATTTTGATCTTTGACCCCTTCCTTATCACCATATATTGTCGGGGTTTAAAGGTTATAAAGGGGCAAGAACCTAAGAACCAGAAAGATCAGCTTGGCCATTAAGCCGATTAGGTCATGGAACAGAAAGAACGTGAAGGCAGAGAAATGTGAGATGGGCTCCAGGGACAGATGAGGGACCTAGAGTTCTAGTTGGGAACCATAAACCATTGTGAAAGTGATAGGCACTGAGATTGGATGATGGGTCAATGTGGTCAGTGTGAAGTCGGCACTAGGTGGCATGAGGTTGACAATGGTGGCCTACGTCAGAGTTTTAATTCATTAGTTTGCCATTAAGACAACTTGCTTGTAAGGCAAAGGATCTCCAAATATAACCTTTTTATAAAGGGAGCATTATAGTTGAAGATGAGTATATCAGACCGAGTACTTAAGGGTGACACATGATTGAAAGGTAAGTAGAGACGAAGGAAACAGCATAGAAATTAAGTAAAAAGATGAGGAATGATTATACCACTAATAATAACTGCTTTTGAAACTACTGTGTGCACCTTTAATATCGGTTTTCTCCCACAATTTAAACTGCTACCTTTCATGTTCATGTTGTTGCAGCGAGGCTCACATGCAGCCAAATCATGGCCAAATTCATACATCCGTTGTGCAGCGGAACATTGACAAATACTGCTACTGGTTCTGTATTAACTAAGTATTACATTATTAATGACACAAGTTAATCAGGCAAAACGGCTGCAGGCTTTATTTCAACGTGGTTGAGAAAGGAGCCTTGCAGTATACATACATCACAGAATAGATTGGTGGGTTTATTATTATTATGTTGAAGTTTTTTTATGTAACCCTTGCTACCACAGTATTGTAGCTTTAAAGCAATGTAAATAATAGCGGGTGTTATTGCCCAACTTAGAAGCATAAAAGGTTGTGCCACTAAATTTTTGCACCCACAGGTCAAGGTTAAAAATATTGCATACGTGCCACTTCATTACAATTTTACTCAGACATTGCTCTAATCTATGCATACCATGTTTCACTTGCAAATTGATGCACCTATATTGTTATGCTATGTTATATGTTAAGTTATGTTATGTTTTGCTATGTACTGCTATGTTAAAGAGATTTATAGAGCGCCCAGCTACACAAGAATGTCCTGGCACTACACAGTAAAAGTGAGAAACAAAGAAAGATGGCAATTACCGTGAATAGAACCAGGTCTTAACGTTTTTTGTTTAAAAACAGCTTCATTCTTTATTTGACGCATATTTGAAGGAAGCTTGCTCCAACCAACTAGACCCAGAAAAGTAAAAGAATGGCTACCTGTAGTAGCCAGGTTGATTTTTTGGGATATTGGGCAGATAATTATTAGATGAGCGTAGCAGTGTAGCACTAGCCAGGCCGTAAAAGGCAATCCTGGCAGAAAGATAGTCAGATCCAGACTAATGGAGAGCTCTATGCATTAATTTCAGAGAACAGATTTAAAAAGAGCCAATGTAGCTTGTGCAAATGCATGGAGATGTATTCACGTCATCAAAGACCAAGAACCAACTGGGTTGCCACATTCTGAATGCTCTGGAGTCTATTAAAAAAATACTTTAGAAGGCCTGCATATAATGCGTTCGCATAGTCCAACCTGGTCATAACAAGAGCCAATACCATTGTGATCTTATCTGAAAAAGAGAGGAAGTGCAAAACTTTTTTCACCATGCGTAGGATGGCAAAACCTACACCAACATGCGAAATGATTTGATTTTGGAAGGACATTTTGTTATCAAATGTAACCCCTACATTTTTAGCAGAGTCAGCTTGGGTTCCAGGATGGGGCACCCATACCAGACAGTGAACATCTAAATTTAGAGCAGAGTAATGTCCACAACTAAGCACCTCTGTCTTTGCAGTTTTACATTTCTGGTGGCTAAGAGTAGCCCTGGGCGAAAAGCTCCGCTCCGCTCGCTGAGTTTGTAGAGTTTCGGCAACTTCATGTTCGCAGTAGAATGCGGAGTTGCTGAAAAACTCTGCACACCATAACAGAGAGGAGATTATTTGTGTTGGCGTACCCAAAAGTGTGTTTTTGCACACGCGGGAGCGCATTACCAGGTACTTGCGATCTACGATGAGATTTTCCGAGCCGTTGGTGAGCAGCATGAGAGTTGCTAGGCAGCCGCATGGTCGTTCGAGCACAGCAAAGCAGACTTCCGGCGAAGGGTTTTGTGAAAAATGCAATCCCAAAGGCCCAGGATCTACCCTGACTGCAATCTGGAGAAGGTTATCTCCCCAGCAGCATCAAATCCTTCTCGAAATGATGATTTGAAGTAAAAAAAAATCCTCTAATTGACATTTGGCTATACTTTTTGTGTAAGGAGTCCTTTTTCTTTTTTTGCTTTTCTTCAAAAGGAAGGAAGTGCCCCAGAGTCTCCAACGTCCTGTTCCTGTCCAGCAGTCTCCTCTCCCAGTGCTTTGTCCATATCCTGGTCACTTTTCATTTGGATTTGGAGCTGGGAGGATCACACTGTGTGTGTTCTGCATAATATATCATTGGATTTGAGGACTTTGGGTTTGAGATTTCACAAGTAAATTAGAAAACTGGTGTTGCTTGTTTGATTGGGGCCATGCACCTTAATTTATTTGTGCTTTGCATCATATTTTAAAAATGTATTGTGGTGGGTGGCCTGTAGTTTCAGGAGGGGCCTAGTTGTTTTGTAAGTTATTTTTCTTCTTTTATAAAGGAAACATGTTGCACATTTCACTACATTTTCTCCATATTTTGAAATCAATTTGCAATATTTGTATTTAATTCACTGTGTAGCCCAGTAGTCTGTCAATAGGCCTTTCTCAGCCAGTAGGCCAAGGGCTACTCATGGGTGCATGAAACAACAACTGTGTATGTGGTGTCTGTTGAATTTAAAACATCCTTTAGGGCATGGATGTTATTGGATTTAAATACAAAATGTGTTTTTGTGGTATTACACGTTTTGTTCTCCATGAGATGTGTTGCTTAGCTTTGTCTGGCCAGTGTGTGAGTGTGTTTGTAATAGTAGGCCCTATAATTTGTCTTGGCTCCTCATGTGGCCGGGGGCCATTTTATAAAGTCTGTAGCAATAGGCCTGCTTGTGTTAATTGTTTTCCAGGTCTCCTGCTTGTTGTTGTGACCATGTGCCTGGTGGTCACTTTGTGGAGGCAGTCATTGTGCTTTTTTCGCTATAGGCCTGCATGTCTTCCCTTTGTTAGTTTTGGCTTATTGCTTCTTGTTTTGATGGCCTGGCCATGTGGCTGGCAGCCATTTTGTGAAGTCAGCCAGTGTGTTTTTGCCATAAGCTCGCATTGTCTTCCCTTTGTAGGCTTATTGCTTCTTGTGATGGCCTGGCCATGTGGATGGTGGTCATTTTGTGAAGGCAGCCAGTGTGCTTCTGCCATAGGCTTGCATGCCTTCTTTGTGGTGGCATTGTCTTCTTACTGGTTGTTGTTTTGCATACAATTTTGTCTTCTTTTATTCAGCAAAAATGTAGCACATTACACTACATTTTCTCCATGTTTTTAATAAATTTGCAATATTGATTTGAATTTATTCACTATGTGGCCTAGTCTGCTAATGGGTCTTCCAGCCAATAGATCCAGAGCTACTCATGGGTGCATGAAACCACTGTTTGTGTGGTGTGTGTTGAATTTAATCATTATTTTTTACATAGAAGGCATTGGTTTAAAATACAAAATATGATTTTTTGTGGTATTTCACTTTCTTTCATGTGTGTTAACTGATACATTTTTTAAATGCCTTTTTGGATGAGTGTGATTGTTGTTACTTGCAAACCTTTTTACCTCTGTGGATTTTCATTTTAGGCATTGCTGCATTAAAGATGTGTTGTTTAGTAAGCATGCCTCCTTTGAGAATGTGTTTGCTAGTAGGCCAGTAATGCATTTACCTTGGTTCCTCAGGGCCATGTGGCGGGCTATTTTGTAAAGTCGGGGCTATTTTGTAAAGTCTATTTCCTTCTCCTTAGGCCGACTTGTGTTCATTGTTTTTCAGTCCTCCTGCCTGATGTTGTTGTGATATGATGACCATGTGGCTGCGGGACATTTCGTGAAGGCAGTCTGTGTGCTTTTGCCATAGGCCTGCATGTCTTCCCTTTGTTCTTCTTGGCTTATTACTTCTTGTTGTAGCCTGGCCATGTGGCTGGCAGCCATTTTGTGTGTTCAGCCAGTGTAACCCTTTGCCATATGCTTGCATGGATGGTTGATCAATGAGATAAGCATCTGAATAAATTAGGCGCTTGGGGTCATTTATATGTTTTACTTATTTATCATTATTTCTTTCTTTAAAGTATTTATTTCTTTTTTTCATTTTTATGTTGTAATTTTTCCAATTTGTTTCTTTTTTTCTTTTTTTATATTTGCAATGTTATTTTTTTAAAACATTTTTCAGTTTCAAATGAACATGATTAGGCATCGATGAACCATTAACATTAACCCCATGTATGTTGTATGACGTGCACAACAATATTTGTTGTCTAGGGATTGTTGCATTCCATTGTCCAGTGCTGCATCCCATATGATGCACAATGCCAAACCGTTACATTTGTATTTTTGTTGTTGTTCTTCTTTCCTATCCTTTCTGAGTGTACTGCACTGTACAGGTACTCCATGAAAGCCCATGTTGTTGTCAAAGTCTCACAAATGGTTACACTTAATAACTGAGGTAATACTAACAAGTGTGACCACTCAATAAATTATATATATTATATTTGTTTGTATTAATAATTATTGACCTACAACAATGCCACATTTCACTGATGTTCTTCTTCCTTCTTTGCTTTTAGGTGCACAAGGGGAAGAGACAACATTATTACCCCTAGTACTGCCAGACAGAAGGCCTGCGCATGACGTGACGTGAGACCACAGACATCTCTTCAACTTGTGAGTCTAAGACAAGTGGTGCTGTGTGCTAATTGACAGTTTCAAGATGGTCCCTTAGAAAGGTACCAGTGCCAAGAAAGTCAAAGTTGCCAGTGAGAATACAATGGCACTGCCACTTGCCACCACCGGTATATCACCCAAGACCTTTTGTGGGAAACCAAAAATTGCACTTGCAGCAGCAGTGTCCAGGGAGCAAGCTGGGAGCAGCACCCCCACATCGGTGGACCTATCACACCAACCTAGGTCCAAACCCATGTCTATCTCAGAGGCATCCAATCTAATCACAACAACGCCGACTAGCAGTGACCTTGAAATTGACTTATCGTTATCGCAAAATAGTACCCAATCAATGCAGGAAACTCAGATAAGTGGGCAACAACATCCACAACCCCCACCAATAGTAATAGTTCCTCCCGAAATAGGGAAAGTTCAGGAGATCAAGCTTCCTGCTGAAGAAACTATCACCTCCCCTCGCATTTTCCACCATGTGGTCAGTGGTTACTGCACTAATTATGTCCCACCTAGATTATGACAAAGCGCTATATATTGGATTACCAGAAAAGCTGCTAGGCAAGCTGCAAGTATTGATGAATGATGCTACAAGGCTGATCTTTGAGCTACCCAGATGGGCCCGGGCCACACCTTTGCTGCACCAGCTACATTGGCTTCCAGTCAAACAGTGAGCCAGTTTGAAGGGTCTCTGCATTGCCCACAAGGCCCTTCGTGGACAGGCCCCAGGATACATCAAGGAGCCCCTAGGGAGATATGTCCCCGGTGGCACCCTTCGGTCATCCGAGGGGGGCCAGTTGGCCTGCCCATGTTTCAACAACACGACTAAAGGGGGGTGAGCTTTTTCAGTCTTGATCCCTCAGCTGTGGAACAAGCTAACTGGAGAGCTCCTGTCAGAACAAGCCATCCTTCCCTTCAGGAGAAAATTGAAGACCTTCCACTTCACAGAGGCCTGGACATAATGCAGACACTTACCGGGGGCTAACCCTCACTCATCGGGGTGGGCTATGGCTATTCTCTTACAGCGCTTAGGGACCTGTCAGTATTAGGCGCTTTACAAATCACAAATAACATTAACATTAACATTAACAAGCCACTCTTTCAGAAGATCTATTGTCTTCCAGGTCCCAAGCAAGGTAAAGGAGTGTTAGTCCATCAACTTCTTCTCCAAGCTCCGCCTTCTGATCATCTAGACACCACTTGGATCCCGCCTCAGTCTGCGACTGAGTCATGCCATGCCTCTGAGACAAGGCTAGGGAAAAGGAAGGTTCTGGAAAGCCTTAGGGGGATATTCACAAGGACTCAACTCCGAATTATCCTCACTATAACGCAACAAATGGGGAGATAGATTTAACACTCCATTCCCAAGCTGGTGCATACTGCAGACATCGCCAGTATTCCCGCGATAACTGCCCCAAAATTTATCTCCACGGTGGACACCACCAACTAACCCTAATGAGATGCAGAGTAGGCGTTCCCGTGCAAAAACACACAAAAAAAACCACAACACCACTTTCACAACGAACTGCCAGATCCGCGATGTTATACGAAAACAGGCGATCAGCCGCAGTAGCAGCAGGGAAATAACACCTGCTCATTGCTGGTGTAAAGCAGGACGACTACCTGCAGCACGAAAGGGAGCCCAGCCAAGAGCTACACCAGAAGACGCACAGATGCCATGGAGATAATGATCATGCGACCCAGATACCCATGAGGGCGACAACATACACTGCAACCTCCCCAGGCTAGCCACAACCCCCAGGACCCGTCCCGCCCCCCCCCCCCCAGAACACCACAGAGGTAATGTACACAAAGACAGCGGGTCCACCTGAAACACACCTGCCGCCCACAGTCAAGCAACTCACTACACTGCCAATGGGCACGCAGTACAACTACATCCAATATGACCCACAACATGCCAACCGACCAGACATGACAACACGTCTCCATAGAGATTCTGGCCTTGCCATGCTCACAACCCAGCCATGGCATGGCACCACAGACACACAATAGCAGGATGTGAGGAGGGGCATGGAGAAGGCATGTGCGAGAGCCCCAAGTGACTGAGGAATGTGAATCTACCCAATTCCAGGTGTGGCATAGTGTAGTGGGGCTGAGCCTTGCATTCATGCAGTGTTAAGTTAGCATGAGTTTATTAGAAGTTTAAATGCCATTTTACCTTTTGCTTTCTTTTGCACACGGCACACACGTTAGATATTATTTCGCGTTAGGCTGATTGTTTTGCTTCACATGAGAATATCTTGTTTTTCTACATTGCTAGACTTGCTTCGTAAGCTTAGTCTGAACAGTGAGTGCCGAGGCCTTCAAGGTTATCAACACTGTTGCTGTTGTTCGAACTGATCAGTGCACGTTCTAGACGTAACATATATGCCGCTGTGGACAGCTCAGATAGTGCCGCCTTTAATAATACTCTGTGTAGGCATGATTGAACACACTTGGAGAACATTCGTATGCTGAGAGCTTGTGCTGAACTCAATGTGATTCCCTCCTGCTTATCTCTGAGGTATGGGGTCGCCTATGCAAGACTAAGAGACCTTCTTCAGGTTTGAAATAACCTACTAGCAAGGGAGGGTGGAATATAGGTATATATTTAACCTGTATCCATTTAGCATTATAACATGCTTTCTCCCTTTGTATTTTATGGAATAGTAACTATGCTGACAGTCTTATTTCTTATCATATGTCTGCTTGTATTAGCTAAGATGCTGCACCTGAGATCACAGCGTTAAAATAAACATTTTAAACTTGCTCGTGTCTCCATTTACTCCCTGTTCTGGACTGGTATGAGACTATAATGAAAGAGTGCTCATGTTTCCCACCATACCTGAGGTATCCTAAGTCGCATGTCTGGGCTGTCTAATCATTGGTGACTTTGCTATAGGATGAAGAGCTAATGAGACACTGATGCTAGTCTAGAAGGGGATTTGGGGTATTAAGGTGAGTTTTTGGTACACCCTAATTCACTGAGGTCCTGAGTCTCTGTGCACAGTTCTGTGACTGAGGAGAATCCCTGCAACATGGAACCCAACGTTGGTGGTCTTATTTCATGACGATTGTGTAGTGCTTATATCAGTCCTTAACCCCTTCACTAATGTTTCCGGTTAACAGTGGTGACGGATAAACCTACCTATAGTTACATGTGTCTTTTCAAGCTTGAATTTTTTTAAACGGTTTCCTTTTGAATTACTACCCAGTTGTGCTATGTTGTTTTGCATTGTACTTATTCTGTCTGTGTCGTAATGGGTGACATTGATATACCGCAGCATAGTCGCATTCCGGTCCTCAATCATTTGCAGGCTTATAATGTCACTTTTGAGGGCGTAGCGGTTATTTTAGTGGTGAGTACTGAGGTAGGTTACTCGTTTGAGATTTTCTACTCATGGGTGACATTTCCAGCTGTGGATGCAGCAACTCAGGTGTTTTACACTTACACTCACACAGTCGTGCCCGGGAAATTTGTTCCTTATAGGACACAGGAAATTCCTATTTCTGCATTGCAGCACCGTGTTTGGTTTAATGGCGCCCTACCCCACAGTTTAACGGTGATTAGATTAGGTCATTCCAGGCGCTTCTTGGCCTGTTTTGGCTGGATTTACCCTGCATCCTCAAGCGGGGTTAGTCCCCGCTTCTGACTTGAGGCCCCTATATACCTCCACAATTGGAGTTATTAGGGCCTTGGTTCAATATATTACCAGCAATATCCAGGGCGGGCCCCTGGTGTTGCGGCGCTCCCAGCTGGACCGAGCAGAATGAAGCTTAGTCCCGTCATGGTTAATGCGATTATGGGAAGAGTCCCCAAGATAAGGATGATATGCCTTTTTGGCTTGCCGAGAAATTTGACCAGCTGGAAGCAGTTTTTCCTAATTCGAGTCCTGTAGAAAAACACAGAATTCTTACAATTAGTTTGCCCAAGGACTTGGTACCGGAAGCTGGTGACTGAGAGTCATGGGGTAGAATCGTTGCCGCGGTGTACAAGATGGTTCTTCAACACTCCATCAATGGCTGTCCTGCCGATGGTCATTAAACGTGATCAGGATAAACACGGACCTGAGGCTGCGGTTGAATTGGGAATGAGACTCGTTGGCTCATTTGATGTGGTTTCCGATCTCATCCTTTATAATATAAAGGGAGATGCGGTGAACTTCCAAGTGTCTAATGCCTTACGCGATGTCCCCGATGCTGATAAACCCCGTCAGTTGCAGAGAATTATTACCGCGGCTTATAAGACCTTAGGCCATAATAGTTTAGGTGTCAAGCCCTTTTCTGCTAAAGATAAAAAAACAAACTCAGGGGTCGAAGTCAGAAAAAGCAAAATTGGAACAAAAACAGGGAAAGCAACAACAGAAACAGGAGTCCCGTCCCGTTTCACCAGTGCCTGCGTCTACTGAATGCTCTTATGACTTGCGCGACAGTGCTACGATTAAGTCACGTGATCGATTTCAGGTTCCTGATCAACGTTCTCCTCGTTCATTACAGGACACATCGGCATCATCGTCCGGTGGTGGAGGCGGCCACAGAGGAAGGGGTGGCCAGCAGAGTCGCGACCAACCCCGCCCGAAAGACGGAAAAAGCAAGCAGGACGATTCTTCACAGAAAAGACCCCAGTTTCAGAAAAAGAAAGTTGCCACTTTAACAGCGAGATATACCACAGATGGTGAGAACGCAGCTTCAGAATCAGACGTGGGCGCTGGCGCTGTTGGAGAGCGCGGCGGAGATTACCATAGTGCCAGAGGCCCTGCGTCCACTACTGAAGGTGACAGCGACTGACAAATTTGTTGTTATTGAGATAGCTGATACTAGAGTAGCTCCCGCTAATAGGTTATTTGAAATCGGCCTTTTAATTGAAGGTGACATACAACGTACCATAAAAGGGGTATTTTGGGAAAATCTTACAACTACGTATGACATTTTGTTAGCAGAGGCTGACTGGCCCCACCTTTTGTTCTCACAGCTCCGAGAGGAGAGGAGGTAATCCTCCCTAGTTTTGTGCACACTGTGTCAAAGGAGCATGCGCTGAATTTTGCAGAAGAGTGGGCTAAGTCCCTTGCGCCTACTTTGTACCGTACTCACTGTGGTTGGGATAAATTCTACCCCCAACATGAGATTCCCTTGCCGTCTAAGCCACAGCCTCAACCCCAATATCCCATGCGGCGTGAGGCGAAATGTTCAGTCGCAGAAATCCTTGAACAATTGGAATATCAAGATGTGATTGAAACTTGTGTGTCTCCGATGAATAACCCTCTTTTTACTGTGACCAAGCCTGATGGTTCTTACCGTTTGATATTGGATTACCGGCATGTAAACTCACATTGTCGTACCTGTGCAGTACAGAATACCCACGGCTCTGCCTTGGTGGATGGTCTTGTGCGTAAAGGTTTAAAACCACACTTGACATATCCAATGTTTTTTTTGCCCACAAGCTGTCTGATTTAAGTAGTCAATGGACTGCTTTCACCAGTGGTGGCACACAGAAAATTCAAAAGTTTGGCAATGGCCATAGGAATAGTCCAGGTGTGTTTCCTGCCCGTATAGTTTCTCTTTTAGAGAGAATCGACCCAGATGCGTTTTCGTATGTGGATGACATTTATCTCACAGACGACGAGATATGGGTGCATCTGTGCCGCATTGACTGCATAATTTGCAATTTTGCGGACTTCGGTTACAAATTTAACTTTGCAAAGTCTCACATTGCAGAGTACACAGTGTTGTTCCTGCGCTATGAGCTCAACAATGAAGGTCGAGGATTGGCTCCTCATTTCTGGGAGAAATGCGCAAAACTGCGTGCTCCTACAATACTGAAAAAATTGCAATCCTTGCTGGGATTTTTGAATTTTGGGCGTACATACATGGCCGAATATGCCCTGCTTATCAAGCCATTATATGCTTTGATACAACCAACTTTTACCAAATCTTGCTGGCTGCCTGAACATTCAGCCATTTTGCAATCTTTGCTGGCTGATCTGCTAGAATCTAAATTCTTACTGACTCTTGATAACCACACCAACCTGGTGATAAGAATCGTCCCTGGGGCGGTGGGTTTCAAGTACCTTACCTTTAACGAAGGTGACACAGTACCTATCGCTTAAAAGTCACACTTGTACACTTCGGCTGAAATGCGGTTTTCCACTGTGGAAAAAGTTTTGACAGCAGTGCAAATGGCGATTCTAAAGAAACGCGCACTGTCCCGGGGAAAACACATGTTGGTTGTTAGCCCATATCCTGCCTTGGAGGCAGTGACGAAAGCCAGTGTACCTAATTCTAAAGCTTTGCACCCACGGTGGATACAATGGGCAACATCATTGATGTCTCCAGATGTCAAGTTCATTTTTTATGTCTCCTAATGGTTGCAGGAGTATTTGCAGTATGAATTTGTTCATCCTGCCCTTTTGACTATGCGCCCTTTGGAGGATTTCCATTGTATCATTTACACTGACGGTTCCGCGTAAGTCGCGCATAGGTCTAAGCACGCGTACGTCTCAGCTTGCGCTATTGTGGTTGGTACCATGGTGAATGGAGAATTTAAGTCCGATGTCATGCATACACAGACGTTAGGGGACTGTACCGTCCAGTTAGCGGAGCTCCGTGCGCTGATGCTTGCATTGGAGTACCCAGACCCTGGTGTGACTACTCTTATTGTTAGTGACTCCTACTACTCTGTCCAGTTTTACAATGACAATCTGTTCTTTTGGACTCAGAACGACTATCATGACTCCAAAGGTAGCACAATAAATGATCTGGGTTCGAGTGGCTGAACTTAAATAGCAGCTGCCACTCGTGTATGTAATTCATACTCTTGGTCATCAGCGTGTGGGAGTTCACGCTGTTGGCAATAGTTTGGCTGTTGAGGCCCCGAAGACAGCAGTTTCAACATATTTGGTTGCAGCAGTTACACGTTCCAGAAGTAAGATTGATGATGACACCTTGGCAGCAATTGCCGCTACTGAGAAGGGAAGTAAATATCCTACTGAAATTCCTTCAAAGTATTCTTATCATTTACGTCCTGATAAAGTTCCTTATGTGAAAATACCAGACATTGGTGACAGATTGATTCCTAATGTGGACCGCAGGTCAGCGCTGATTACAGCAGCCCACGAGGGTGTTGCGTCCGCTCATGCGGGCATTTCAGCTACTGTATCTTAGTTACAACAGTGTTTCTGGTGGAAGGGACTGTACAAACAGACGCGTGATTATGTCCTTCAATGTGACATTTGTCAGCAGATCAAGCCTTCGTCTGCTACGTGTCTGCCCCAAACACAGTTGTGCATTTCCAATAAACCACTTGGTTGTGTTTATTTGGATCACTGCGGTCCCTTTTCCTCTGATACTGCGTATAAGTACATCTTAGTTGCAGTTGATTCGTGCATGCGCTTTGTATGGGTGTGGCCCCACCGAAGTGCTGATTCACGAACTGTCATAAGAGATTTGCGTGTCTTAGTGGGAATTTTTGTGTGTGGCACCTTCCCATTCGGACCAGGGTCCAGCGTTCAGCTCTAAGGCGTACAAGGATGCCATGAGTTCATTGGGGGCCCAAGTCAAATTTTCGTCTCCATAGCGAACTGAGGATATTAGTGTTCTGGAGTGGATGAACCGTGACTTAAATCAGTCATTGACAGCTAGGGTTATAGGTACCGGCAGGAACTGGCTGGCCCATCTCAATAGCATACAGCGTGCACTTAATAATTTCCATAGAAGGTCACTGGGTGGGTGGACCCCATACGAGATGCTCTTTGGTATCAACATGTTTGTCCCGGACCTTGAAGGTCTAGACCCGGAGGCGGCTGCTGCCCCTTTTATGTAGATTAACATTGTAATGTTTTACAGAATCTACGCGAGACAGTCTTGCAAAGGAACATTTGCCCTCCACATCTGATGCTGCGTTGCAGATTCCGATAGTTGGCTGGCTACCCCGAGTTGGAGAACTGGTCAGAGAGAAGATCAAGAACAAGAAAGAATTTGGTCCCTCATTTAGAGGTCCAGTTCCTGTACTTGGTGTGCAAGGCACAAGAACAGTAATTTTACTCCACTTCCAGGCAGAAAGTAAAAAAGGTACATCTCCATTGATAATGTCAATTTACACAGAGATACCGATTCTTCTTAGTATGACACATGCGGTCTCCTGTCCTTCGATACTGAGAAATTCTGATTTGGCTCCAGCTCCTAACAACAGGCCTGAATAGGGCATCGACAAGTCTGTGGGGTAAGTATACTCAGTCTCATCAAGATGAGCATCAGGTGGGGTATTCAATATAGGACTTCAAACTGCAGGCATCTCAAAGGCCTTCGAGATGCCAGCAGTTTGAAGTCCTATATTGATTACCCCACCTGATGCTCATCTTGATGAGACTGAGTATACTTACCCCACAGACTTGTTGATGCCCAATTTACAAACCTGTTTGGGCACTGAGTCCAGATTTTCATCTGACACTAACTCTACCACATAGAAGTCCCCTTCAAAACCTTCTGTTTTTGCAACATGGTTTAAAAAACATTTTTGGATTCCTCCTTGGACTTACATTTGGTTGGTGCTTTTTTCAATTTTTTTGTTTATGTCAATTGGATTTGTGGTGTATCTTTTCCATCTTGTGAATGGACACTACGTTGAAGAGAGGACTGCTATTCAAAATATTAATGGAACATTGGCACCCCATTCCTCATCACACAGATTGAAGAGGGACCTGAGTTTTGTAAACATTACTGCTTGGCCCGTCTTAGATGGGATTGTATGGGATGCTGTTAAATTTCAAATTCATGGTCCCGCAGAGGTTATAAATGTCCCGAACGTACTAAGAGTTTCTATGGGGGATGTGGTAAAACAAAATGTACTCTCTGATGATTGGGATGTTAAAGCCGTAGAGGCTTTGTTTTCAGATTTGAAATATTATTCTGCTTTTGATGCTGAGGATTTATATTTAGATTCGGCTAATTATGGTGACCTACCTGCAAAAAGCAAACACAAGGAGGAATATGGTTAATTATACGCAATGGGAACATTGCCCTGCTCCTGTGGAAGGCAGCTCAAGTTCTCTTTTAAAGAGATTTACTTATTTTACTGATTTTAATCAGTCAAATCCTAATGCATTTTATTTTAAGAAGTCCTCTTACAAAGTTAGACTTACCCACACACAATTATTATATTCAACATCCTTTCTTGACCAATTGGCTATTGGGGGCTACGAACTGTGGAAAGATACTATTGATCTAAAATCTGTTTGGGGTTCTAAAAGTTGGCAAGTGCAAGGCACAGAGGATTTGCATTGTGCATGACTCATCCCAAACCATATTTTGTTTTTGAATTTGACTATTTCATAAACCACCTGCTTTGGATTGGCTACTACTAAAAAATTAAATGCTCCTTCTTTTCCAGAATTGGAAGAGTACCCCGGTTGGGATAATAATCCCAGTATTTCTATCAGGGAATTACAGACCCTGTTGCTGAATTCTACTTTTAACATATCCAGTTTGGATCCTAAAGGTTGGTTATTGTGGCAGATTCTGGCCAACATCATTTTCTGGGTTTACCCCCTGGTTACACACAGGTTAGGGTGGATCCCCGTTTTGAGAGTGACCATTCTGTAACTACCTATTCCATAGGCAAGCTGTGTCAGAATTGGCTCAAACACTCCACTTTAGCATCAGTTATGCTTCATTTGTCTAAATTGAATGACAATGTTGATCTGAATGACTTTGTCAAAGGCCCTGCTTTTGGCAGACCCAAAAGGTGGATATATGCTATTTACAACGAAGTTTGGAAACTGTCCCAGATAGAGGCTGCTTCCTGCTTAAGAGCTATAGATGAAGCTAATTTAAAAAAAGTGCTAGCAGTTGTCGATAACAGCATTAACACGCTTTCTTCCTGCATTTACACATTAGATAATATTGTTTTGTCTGTTGTTGATATTGGGCAAGAAGATGTCTCTGTTTTGTACCATGGTCAAAATCAACTGCGTTCCATTATGCAGTTTGCATGAACTTTACAAACATTAAAGGCTGGGAAAGTGCCTTGGGGCTACATGAACACGTCCTCATTATTTGCCTCTTTGAATTTGACTGACAAACAGCAATTTATGTCTATGAAAGATGCAACTTTTTCTATGTTACATATTGAAAAGTTAGAACCTTTGTCGTTTTCTGTGGCCGAGACATATTCTGGTGTGTGGCTTGTACATGGGCTAATAACATTACCTTTCCCTCTGTTCAAATTCGAAGCTTGCATGAAGTACTATGCTATAGGCAGGTATGAACATCTGGGCACCGCTTATCTACGTGAAGCTTGGTCACTGCCATTTACCTATAGGTGCATGAGGGATCGAAAGGAGGTTTATTTGAATGGTGGGGATTACACGACAACACCTGATCACTCATTAGTGTGTAGGAATATCCAATTGCATGGCTCGTGTAATAAGAATGCACCTAATTTGGCCTGTGTCTTAAAAGGTAGACCGACACCTCCTATCACAGCCACTGTCACATTACTAGCAAACGGTAGTTATTTACTTTTAATTAACGACGATTGTTGTGGGATCCTGGCAGAAATTCCTTACTTCGTTACAGTCGCCCAACATGTAGTTTTTTGTAAAAATGTAATGTTTCCTCCTCCACAGGGGAAGCTGGATGTGTCCATCTGACCGTAGATTCCGACCTTGAAAGCAGAGTTCAACAAGATGAGTCGAATAAGAGCTCTTTTGTCCCAGAAAGAAGTCGCCCTTACTTCTGCCCTTGAAACATTTGTCCTTCATGTGGCAAACACCTGCACAGAAGTGCATGCCTTATTAAATACCGATCTGCCCCTGCATTTCGGGGAGTTAATTCACACTATTGTTAATGCCTCCTCGACCACAGGGCTGGCTCACTTTTTTAAAATTGTTAGTAGTGGCCTTGTGACTTCTTTCCAAACTATAATCGGTGTGTTTCCGACATTTTTTCATTTGATTTTCTCCAGCCTCTTTGGTGGATTTCCCTCGATGCTCGCTCTGGTTGCTGTTGTGCTTCTACTACTTTATTTCAAAATGGATGCACATCGTGTGCCACAAGACAATTTGCCCCGGCTGTTGCTGCTCCGCAACCGAATGCTTGATTATTATGGAGCGCTGCCTCTGGCTACATTGAGTGCAGTTTATGGATTATCGTTTCGATTTTCCTTTTTCACATGCATCCAGCCTGTCTTTCATTGCCTGAGCTGCAATTTTGAATGGGTTCTGGATTTGTGTTTCTGCAGTACGGTGTCTACCAACGCAGATTATGATCAACAGATGAGCCCCTTAGTTGCTCATAAATTGCTTTGTTCTGGCGGCGGGATTATGGCCTTTGCAGCAATGCATGGAGTCCTGGGACGTTGGAATATTTTTGCAGCGGCGCATGATTTCTTGGCACGCAGTTATATTGAAGCAAATCCGAGTTGTCCTCTGAAGGTACTAGAGGCTCCGGTTCCTGAGGAACATGTATGTTCATTCCCGTTATTAAATTGGAATGCTGAAATGTTTGCAGATGAGAACAATGACTTCCTGTTGGAGACTGTTGCTTCGTACTTTGGATATACACTATTGGAATGAGGTGCATTTCCTACTCTCTGTTATTTAAGACTGACTTCACATGTTGGACTTCAGATTTTTTTTTACTATTTTTTTTTGGGTCGATTGGCTTTATTGTGCCCACAAGTGATTACTAATTTGAAGTATTTTTAAATTTGGAGTTTTACTCTCATTTTTCCATTATGGCAAATTTGAACTTGATTCCATCTCTCGAACTTGAACTCTGCGTTCCTGCTTTGCCCCCATTACTTGTCCGTTCTCCGATCAAGGGATGGTGTAGTGGGGCTGAGCCTTGCATTCATTCAGTGTTAAGTTAGCATGAGTTTATTAGACGTTTAAATGCCATTTTACCTTTTGCTTTCTTTAGCACCTGGTACACACGTTAGATATTGTTTCGCGTTAGGCTGAGTGTTTTGCTTCACATGAGAATAATTTGTTTTTCTAAATTGCTAGACTTACTTCATAAGCTTAGACTGAACAGTGAGTGCCGAGGCCTTCAAGGTTATCAACACTGTTGCCGTTGTTCGAACTGATCAGCGCACGTTCTAGACGTAACATATATGCAGCTGTGGACAGCTCAGATACTGGCGCATTTAATAATACACTGTGTAGGCATGATTGAACACACTTGGAGAACATTCGTATGCTGAGAGCTTGTGCTGAACTAGATGTGATTCACTCCTGCTAATATGGGGTATGGGGTCGCCTATGCAAGCCTAAGAGACCTTTCTGTAGTTATAAAATAACCTACTAGCAAGGGAGGGTTTAATATAGATATATATTTAACCTGTTTCCATTTAGCATTATAAAATGCTTTCTCCCTTTGTATTTTATAGAATTGAAAATACGCTGACAATCTTATTTCTTATCATATGTCTGCTTGTATTAGCTAAGATGCTGCACCTGAGATCACAAACACAACAGTGATGGACAGAATGTGGATCAATGTCACACATTCACCCCAGTCAAAAGATCTGGGCCCAAATCCATCGTTTTTCCACTCCACACCACCCTGGGTTAGACAATGGCGATATGCAAATCAGCGCTGACCCTGTGCCCCATGGGAACAGTCCAGTCCGAACTACAAAAGCCATGTCCTTCCCAGAACGGAAACAAGCATCCGAGGACCGGCCCGGTTTCGAGGTAACACCTCTCATCAGCCCGGCTAGCTTGACTCCAGTGGTGTGGAGTGCCTGGGACTCACGTCTGAGCATCCCCAGTACACTTAGAGCGGTAATTGCAAACACAACAGTGATGGACAGAATGTGGATCAATGTCACACATTCACCCCAGTCAAAAGATCTGGGCCCAAATCCATCGTTTTTCCACTCCACACCACCCTGGGTTAGACAATGGCGATATGCAAATCAGCGCTGACCCTGTGCCCCATGGGAACAGTCCAGTCCGAACTACAAAAGCCATGTCCTTCCCAGAACGGAAACAAGCATCCGAGGACCGGCCCGGTTTCGAGGTAACACCTCTCATAAGCCCGGCTAGCTTGACTCCAGTGGTGTGGAGTGCCTGGGACTCACGTCTAAGCATCCCCAGTACACTTAGAGCGGTAATTGCAAACACAACAGTGATGGACAGAATGTGGATCAATGTCACACATTCACCCCAGTCAAAAGATCTGGGCCCAAATCCATCGTTTTTCCACTCCACACCACCCTGGGTTAGACAATGGCGATATGCAAATCAGCGCTGACCCTGTGCCCCATGGGAACAGTCCAGTCCGAACTACAAAAGCCATGTCCTTCCCAGAACGGAAACAAGCATCCGAGGACCGGCCCGGTTTCGAAGTAACACCTCTCATCAGCCCGGCTAGCTTGACTCCAGTGGTGTGGAGTGCCTGGGACTCACGTCTGAGCATCCCCAGTACACTTAGAGCGGTAATTGCAAACACAACAGTGATGGACAGAATGTGGATCAATGTCACACATTCACCCCAGTCAAAAGATCTGGGCCCAAATCCATCGTTTTTCCACTCCACACCACCCTGGGTTAGACAATGGCGATATGCAAATCAGCGCTGACCCTGTGCCCCATGGGAACAGTCCAGTCCGAACTACAAAAGCCATGTCCTTCCCAGAACGGAAACAAGCATCCGAGGACCGGCCCGGTTTCGAGGTAACACCTCTCATCAGCCCGGCTAGCTTGACTCCAGTGGTGTGGAGTGCCTGGGACTCACGTCTGAGCATCCCCAGTACACTTAGAGCGGTAATTGCAAACACAACAGTGATGGACAGAATGTGGATCAATGTCACACATTCACCCCAGTCAAAAGATCTGGGCCCAAATCCATCGTTTTTCCACTCCACACCACCCTGGGTTAGACAATGGCGATATGCAAATCAGCGCTGACCCTGTGCCCCATGGGAACAGTCCAGTCCGAACTACAAAAGCCATGTCCTTCCCAGAACGGAAACAAGCATCCGAGGACCGGCCCGGTTTCGAGGTAACACCTCTCATCAGCCCGGCTAGCTTGACTCCAGTGGTGTGGAGTGCCTGGGACTCACGTCTGAGCATCCCCAGTACACTTAGAGCGGTAATTGCAAACACAACAGTGATGGACAGAATGTGGATCAATGTCACACATTCACCCCAGTCAAAAGATCTGGGCCCAAATCCATCGTTTTTCCACTCCACACCACCCTGGGTTAGACAATGGCGATATGCAAATCAGCGCTGACCCTGTGCCCCATGGGAACAGTACAGTCCGAACTACAAAAGCCATGTCCTTCCCAGAACTGAAACAAGCATCCGAGGACCGGCCCGGTTTCGAGGTAACACCTCTCATCAGCCCGGCTAGCTTGACTCCAGTGGTGTGGAGTGCCTGGGACTCACGTCTGAGCATCCCCAGTACACTTAGAGCGGTAATTGCAAACACAACAGTGATGGACAGAATGTGGATCAATGTCACACATTCACCCCAGTCAAAAGATCTGGGCCCAAATCCATCGTTTTTCCACTCCACACCACCCTGGGTTAGACAATGGCGATATGCAAATCAGCGCTGACCCTGTGCCCCATGGGAACAGTCCAGTCCGAACTACAAAAGCCATGTCCTTCCCAGAACGGAAACAAGCATCCGAGGACCGGCCCGGTTTCGAGGTAACACCTCTCATCAGCCCGGCTAGCTTGACTCCAGTGGTGTGGAGTGCCTGGGACTCACGTCTGAACATCCCCAGTACACTTAGAGCGGTAATTGCAAACACAACAGTGATGGACAGAATGTGGATCAATGTCACACATTCACCCCAGTCAAAAGATCTGGGCCCAAATCCATCGTTTTTCCACTCCACACCACCCTGGGTTAGACAATGGCGATATGCAAATCAGCGCTGACCCTGTGCCCCATGGGAACAGTCCAGTCCGAACTACAAAAGCCATGTCCTTCCCAGAACGGAAACAAGCATCCGAGGACCGGCCCGGTTTCGAGGTAACACCTCTCATCAGCCCGGCTAGCTTGACTCCAGTGGTGTGGAGTGCCTGGGACTCACGTCTGAGCATCCCCAGTACACTTAGAGCGGTAATTGCAAACACAACAGTGATGGACAGAATGTGGATCAATGTCACACATTCACCCCAGTCAAAAGATCTGGGCCCAAATCCATCGTTTTTCCACTCCACACCACCCTGGGTTAGACAATGACGATATGCAAATCAGCGCTGACCCTGTGCCCCATGGGAACAGTCCAGTCCGAACTACAAAAGCCATGTCCTTCCCAGAACGGAAACAAGCATCCGAGGACCGGCCCGGTTTCGAGGTAACACCTCTCATCAGCCCGGCTAGCTTGACTCCAGTGGTGTGGAGTGCCTGGGACTCACGTCTGAGCATCCCCAGTACACTTAGAGCGGTAATTGCAAACACAACAGTGATGGACAGAATGTGGATCAATGTCACACATTCACCCCAGTCAAAAGATCTGGGCCCAAATCCATCGTTTTTCCACTCCACACCACCCTGGGTTAGACAATGGCGATATGCAAATCAGCGCTGACCCTGTGCCTAGGCCCAAATCCTTGTACTGGGGTGAATGTATGACATTGTTCTACATTCTGTCCATCAACTGTGTTTTTTGCAATTTTCACCCCGAGTGGTCTGGATATGCTCAGACGTGAGTCCCAGGCTCTCCACACCACTGGAGTCAAGCTATCCAAGCTGATGAAGGCTGATAGCCAGAAACCGGTCCTTGGATGCTTGATTCCGGTCTGGGAAAGACATGGCTTGGTAGTTCGGACTGGACTGTTCCCATGAGGCACAGGGTCAGAGCTGATTTGCATATAGCCAGTGTCTAACCCAGGGTGGTGTGGAGTGCAAAAAAACGATGGATTTAGGCCCAGATCCTTGTACTGGGGTGAATGTATGACATTGTTCTACATTCTGTCCATCAACTGTGTTTTTTGCAATTTTCAACCCGAGTGGGCTGGGTATGCTCAGACGTGAGTCCCAGGCTCTCCACACCACTGGAGTCAAGCTATCCAGGCTGATGAAGGCTGATAGCCAGAAACCGGTCCTTGGATGCTTGATTCCGGTCTGGGAAAGACATGGCTTGGTAGTTCGGACTGGACTGTTCCCATGAGGCACAGGGTCAGAGCTGATTTGCATATAGCCAGTGTCTAACCCAGGGTGGTGTGGAGTGCAAAAAAACGATGGATTTAGGCCCAGATCCTTGTACTGGGGTGAATGTATGACATTGTTCTACATTCTGTCCATCAACTGTGTTTTTTGCAATTTTCACCCCGAGTGGGCTGGGTATGCTCAGACGTGAGTCCCAGGCTCTCCACACCACTGGAGTCAAGCTATCCAGGCTGATGAAGGCTGATAGCCAGAAACCGGTCCTTGGATGCTTGATTCCGGTCTGGGAAAGACATGGCTTGGTAGTTCGGACTGGACTGTTCCCATGAGGCACAGGGTCAGAGCTGATTTGCATATAGCCAGTGTCTAACCCAGAGTGGTGTGGAGTGCAAAAAAACTATGGATTTAGGTCCAGATCCTTGTACTGGGGTGAATGTATGACATTGTTCTACATTCTGTCCATCAACTGTGTTTTTTGCAATTTTCACCCCGAGTGGGCTGGGTATGCTCAGACGTGAGTCCCAGGCTCTCCACACCACTGGAGTCAAGCTATCCAGGCTGATGAAGGCTGATAGCCAGAAACCGGTCCTTGGATGCTTGATTCCGGTCTGGGAAAGACATGGCTTGGTAGTTCGGACTGGACTGTTCCCATGAGGCACAGGGTCAGTGCTGATTTGCATATAGCCAGTGTCTAACCCAGGGTGGTGTGGAGTGCAAAAAAACGATGGATTTAGGCCCAGATCCTTGTACTGGGGTGAATGTATGACATTGTTCTACATTCTGTCCATCAACTGTGTTTTTTGCAATTTTCACCCCGAGTGGGCTGGGTATGCTCAGACTTGAGTCCCAGGCTCTCCACACCACTGGAGTCAAGCTATCCAGGCTGATGAAGGCTGATAGCCAGAAACCGGTCCTTGGATGCTTGATTCCGGTCTGGGAAAGACATGGCTTGGTAGTTCGGACTGGACTGTTCCCATGAGGCACAGGGTCAGAGCTGATTTGCATATAGCCAGTGTCTAACCCAGGGTGGTGTGGAGTGCAAAAAAACGATGGATTTAGGCCCAGATCCTTGTACTGGGGTGAATGTATGACATTGTTCTACATTCTGTCCATCAACTGTGTTTTTTGCAATTTTCACCCCGAGTGGGCTGGGTATGCTCAGACGTGAGTCCCAGGCTCTCCACACCACTGGAGTCAAGCTATCCAGGCTGATGAAGGCTGATAGCCAGAAACCAGTCCTTGGATGCTTGATTCCGATCTGGGAAAGACATGGCTTGGTAGTTCGGACTGGACTGTTCCCATGAGGCACAGGGTCAGAGCTGATTTGCATATAGCCAGTGTCTAACCCAGGGTGGTGTGGAGTGCAAAAAAACGATGGATTTAGGCCCAGATCCTTGTACTGGGGTGAATGTATGACATTGTTCTACATTCTGTCCATCAACTGTGTTTTTTATGCAATTTTCACCCCGAGTGGGCTGGGTATGCTCAGACGTGAGTCCCAGGCTCTCCACACCACTGGAGTCAAGCTATCCAGGCTGATGAAGGCTGATAGCCATAAACCGGTCCTTGGATGCTTGATTCCGGTCTGGGAAAGACATGGCTTGGTAGTTCGGACTGGACTGTTCCCATGAGGCACAGGGTCAGAGCTGATTTGCATATAGCCAGTGTCTATCCCAGGGTGGTGTGGAGAGCAAAAAAACGATGGATTTAGGCCCAGATCCTTGTACTGGGGTGAATGTATGACATTGTTCTACATTCTGTCCATCAACTGTGTTTTTTGCAATTTTCACCCTTAGTGGGCTGGGTATGCTCAGACGTGAGTCCCAGGCTCTCCACACCACTGGAGTCAAGCTATCCAGGCTGATGAAGGCTGATAGCCAGAAACCGGTCCTTGGATGCTTGATTCCGGTCTGGGAAAGACATGGCTTGGTAGTTCGGACTGGACTGTTCCCATGAGGCACAGGGTCAGAGCTGATTTGCATATAGCCAGTGTCTAACCCAGGGTGGTGTGGAGTGCAAAAAAACGATGGATTTAGGCCCAGATCCTTGTACTGGGGTGAATGTATGACATTGTTCTACATTCTGTCCATCAACTGTGTTTTTTGCAATTTTCACCCCGAGTGGGCTGGGTATGCTCAGACGTGAGTCCCAGGCTCTCCACACCACTGGAGTCAAGCTATCCAGGCTGATGAAGGCTGATAGCCAGAAACCGGTCCTTGGATGCTTGATTCCGGTCTGGGAAAGACATGGCTTGGTAGTTCGGACTGGACTGTTCCCATGAGGCACAGGGTCAGAGCTGATTTGCATATAGCCAGTGTCTAACCCAGGGTGGTGTGGAGTGCAAAAAAACGATGGATTTAGGCCCAGATCCTTGTACTGGGGTGAATGTATGACATTGTTCTACATTCTGTCCATCAACTATGTTTTTTGCAATTTTCACCCCGAGTGGGCTGGGTATGCTCAGACGTGAGTCCCAGGCTCTCCACACCACTGGAGTCAAGCTATCCAGGCTGATGAAGGCTGATAGCCAGAAACCGGTCCTTGGATGCTTGATTCCGGTCTGGGAAAGACATGGCTTGGTAGTTCGGACTGGACTGTTCCCATGAGGCACAGGGTCAGAGCTGATTTGCATATAGCCAGTGTCTAACCCAGGGTGGTGTGGAGTGCAAAAAAACGATGGATTTAGGCCCAGATCCTTGTACTGGGGTGAATGTATGACATTGTTCTACATTCTGTCCATCAACTGTGTTTTTTGCAATTTTCACCCCGAGTGGGCTGGGTATGCTCAGACGTGAGTCCCAGGCTCTCCACACCACTGGAGTCAAGCTATCCAGGCTGATGAAGGCTGATAGCCAGAAACCGGTCCTTGGATGCTTGATTCTGGTCTGGGAAAGACATGGCTTGGTAGTTCGGACTGGACTGTTCCCATGAGGCACAGGGTCAGAGCTGATTTGCATATAGCCAGTGTCTAACCCAGGGTGGTGTGGAGTGCAAAAAAACGATGGATTTAGGCCCAGATCCTTGTACTGGGGTGAATGTATGACATTGTTCTACATTCTGTCCATCAACTGTGTTTTTTGCAATTTTCACCCCGAGTGGGCTTGGTATGCTCAGACGTGAGTCCCAGGCTCTCCACACCACTGGAGTCAAGCTATCCAGGCTGATGAAGGCTGATAGCCAGAAACCGTTCCTTGGATGCTTGATTCCGGTCTGGGAAAGACATGGCTTGGTAGTTCGGACTGGACTGTTCCCATTAGGCACAGGGTCAGAGCTGATTTGCATATAGCCAGTGTCTAACCCAGGGTGGTGTGGAGTGCAAAAAAACGATGGATTTAGGCCCAGATCCTTGTACTGGGGTGAATGTATGACATTGTTCTACATTCTGTCCATCAACTGTGTTTTTTGCAATTTTCACCCCGAGTGGGATTGGTATGCTCAGACGTGAGTCCCAGGCTCTCCACACCACTGGAGTCAAGCTATCCAGGCTGATGAAGGCTGATAGCCAGAAACCGTTCATTGGATGCTTGATTCCGGTCTGGGAAAGACATGGCTTGGTAGTTCGGACTGGACTGTTCCCATTAGGCACAGGGTCAGAGCTGATTTGCATATAGCCAGTGTCTAACCCAGGGTGGTGTGGAGTGCAAAATAACGATGGATTTAGGCCCAGATCCTTGTACTGGGGTGAATGTATGACATTGTTCTACATTCTGTCCATCAACTGTGTTTTTTGCAATTTTCACCCCGAGTGGGCTGGGTATGCTCAGACGTGAGTCCCAGGCTCTCCACACCACTGGAGTCAAGCTATCCAGGCTGATGAAGGCTGATAGCCAGAAACCGGTCCTTGGATGCTTGATTCCGGTCTGGGAAAGACATGGCTTGGTAGTTCGGACTGGACTGTTCCCATGAGGCACAGGGTCAGAGCTGATTTGCATATAGCCAGTGTCTAACCCAGGGTGGTGTGGAGTGCAAAAAAACGATGGATTTAGGCCCAGATCCTTGTACTGGCGTGAATGTATGACATTGTTCTACATTCTGTCCATCAACTGTGTTTTTTGCAATTTTCACCCTGAGTGGGCTGGGTATGCTCAGACGTGAGTCCCAGGATCTCCACACCACTGGAGTCAAGCTATCCAGGCTGATGAAGGCTGATAGCCAGAAACCGGTCCTTGGATGCTTGATTCCGGTCTGGGAAAGACATGGCTTGGTAGTTCGGACTGGACTGTTCCTATGAGGCACAGGGTCAGAGCTGATTTGCATGTAGCCAGTGTCTAACCCAGGGTGGTGTGGAGTGCAAAAAAACGATGGATTTAGGCCCAGATCCTTGTACTGGGGTGAATGTATGACATTGTTCTACATTCTGTCCATCAACTGTGTTTTTTGCAATTTTCACTCCGAGTGGGCTGGGTATGCTCAGACGTGAGTCCCAGGCTCTCCACACCACTGGAGTCAAGCTATCCAGGCTGATGAAGGCTGATAGCCAGAAACCGGTCCTTGGAGGCTTGATTCCGGTCTGGGAAAGACATGGCTTGGTAGTTCGGACTGGACTGTTCCCATGAGGCACAGGGTCAGAGCTGATTTGCATATAGCCAGTGTCTAACCCAGGGTGGTGTGGAGTGCAAAAAAACGATGGATTTAGGCCCAGATCCTTGTACTGGGGTGAATGTATGACATTGTTCTACATTCTGTCCATCAACTGTGTTTTTTGCAATTTTCACCCCGAGTGGGCTGGGTATGCTCAGACGTGAGTCCCAGGCTCTCCACACCACTGGAGTCAAGCTATCCAGGCTGATGAAGGCTGATAGCCAGAAACCGGTCCTTGGATGCTTGATTCCGGTCTGGGAAAGACATGGCTTGGTAGTTCGGACTGGACTGTTCCCATGAGGCACAGGGTCAGAGCTGATTTGCATATAGCCAGTGTCTAACCCAGGGTGGTCTGGAGTGCAAAAAACGATGGATTTAGGCCCAGATCCTTGTACTGGGGTGAATGTATGACATTGTTCTACATTCTGTCCATCAACTGTGTTTTTTGCAATTTTCACCCCGAGTGGGCTTGGTATGCTCAGACGTGAGTCCCAGGCTCTCCACACCACTGGAGTCAAGCTATCCAGGCTGATGAAGGCTGATAGCCAGAAACCGGTCCTTGGATGCTTGATTCCGGTCTGGGAAAGACATGGCTTGGTAGTTCGGACTGGACTGTTCCCATTAGGCACAGGGTCAGAGCTGATTTGCATATAGCCAGTGTCTAACCCAGGGTGGTGTGGAGTGCAAAATAACGATGGATTTAGGCCCAGATCCTTGTACTGGGGTGAATGTATGACATTGTTCTACATTCTGTCCATCAACTGTGTTTTTTGCAATTTTCACCCCGAGTGGGCTGGGTATGCTCAGACGTGAGTCCCAGGCTCTCCACACCACTGGAGTCAAGCTATCCAGGCTGATGAAGGCTGATAGCCAGAAACCGGTCCTTGGATGCTTGATTCCGGTCTGGGAAAGACATGGCTTGGTAGTTCGGACTGGACTGTTCCCATGAGGCACAGGGTCAGAGCTGATTTGCATATAGCCAGTGTCTAACCCAGGGTGGTGTGGAGTGCAAAGAAACGATGGATTTAGGCCCAGATCCTTGTACTGGGGTGAATGTATGACATTGTTCTACATTCTGTCCATCAACTGTGTTTTTTGCAAATTTCACCCTCAGTGGGCTGGGTATGCTCAGACGTGAGTCCCAGGCTCTCCACACCACTGGAGTCAAGCTATCCAGGCTGATGAAGGCTGATAGCCAGAAACCGGTCCTTGGATGCTTGATTCCGGTCTGGGAAAGACATGGCTTGGTAGTTTGGACTGGACTGTTCCCATGAGGCACAGGGTCAGAGCTGATTTGCATGTAGCCAGTGTCTAACCCAGGGTGGTGTGGAGTGCAAAAAAACGATGGATTTAGGCCCAGATCCTTGTACTGGGGTGAATGTATGACATTGTTCTACATTCTGTCCATCAACTGTGTTTTTTGCAATTTTCACCCCGAGTGGGCTGGGTATGCTCAGACGTGAGTCCCAGGCTCTCCACACCACTGGAGTCAAGCTATCCAGGCTGATGAAGGCTGATAGCCAGAAACTGGTCCTTGGATGCTTGATTCCGGTCTGGGAAAGACATGGCTTGGTAGTTCGGACTGGACTGTTCCCATGAGGCACAGGGTCAGAGCTGATTTGCATATAGCCAGTGTCTAACCCAGGGTGGTGTGGAGTGCAAAAAAACGATGGATTTAGGCCCAGATCCTTGTACTGGGGTGAATGTATGACATTGTTCTACATTCTGTCCATCAACTGTGTTTTTTGCAATTTTCACCCCGAGTGGGCTGGGTATGCTCAGACGTGAGTCCCAGGCTCTCCACACCACTGGAGTCAAGCTATCCAGGCTGATGAAGGCTGATAGCCAGAAACCGGTCCTTGGATGCTTGATTCCGGTCTGGGAAAGACATGGCTTGGTAGTTCGGACTGGACTGTTCCCATGAGGCACAGGGTCAGAGCTGATTTGCATATAGCCAGTGTCTAACCCAGGGTGGTGTGGAGTGCAAAAAAACGATGGATTTAGGCCCAGATCCTTGTACTGGGGTGAATGTATGACATTGTTCTACATTCTGTCCATCAACTGTGTTTTTTGCAATTTTCACCCCGAGTGGGCTGGGTATGCTCAGACGTGAGTCCCAGGCTCTCCACACCACTGGAGTCAAGCTATCCAGGCTGATGAAGGCTGATAGCCAGAAACCGGTCCTTGGATGCTTGATTCCGGTCTGGGAAAGACATGGCTTGGTAGTTCGGACTGGACTGTTCCCATGAGGCACAGGGTCAGAGCTGATTTGCATATAGCCAGTGTCTAACCCAGGGTGGTGTGGAGTGCAAAAAAACGATGGATTTAGGCCCAGATCCTTGTACTGGGGTGAATGTATGACATTGTTCTACATTCTGTCCATCAACTGTGTTTTTTGCAATTTTCACCCCGAGTGGGCTGGGTATGCTCAGACGTGAGTCCCAGGCTCTCCACACCACTGGAGTCAAGCTATCCAGGCTGATGAAGGCTGATAGCCAGAAACCGGTCCTTGGATGCTTGATTCCGGTCTGGGAAAGACATGGCTTGGTAGTTCGGACTGGACTGTTCCCATGAGGCACAGGGTCAGAGCTGATTTGCATATAGCCAGTGTCTAACCCAGGGTGGTGTGGAGTGCAAAAAAACGATGGATTTAGGCCCAGATCCTTGTACTGGGGTGAATGTATGACATTGTTCTACATTCTGTCCATCAACTGTGTTTTTTGCAATTTTCACCCCGAGTGGGCTGGGTATGCTCAGACGTGAGTCCCAGGCTCTCCACACCACTGGAGTCAAGCTATCCAGGCTGATGAAGGCTGATAGGCAGAAACCGGTCCTTGGATGCTTGATTCCGGTCTGGGAAAGACATGGCTTGGTAGTTCGGACTGGACTGTTCCCATGAGGCACAGGGTCAGAGCTGATTTACATATAGCCAGTGTCTAACCCAGGGTGGTGTGGAGTGCAAAAAAACGATGGATTTAGGCCCAGATCCTTGTACTGGGGTGAATGTATGACATTGTTCTACATTCTGTCCATCAACTGTGTTTTTTGCAATTTGCACCTGAGATCACGGCGTTAAAATAAACATTTTAAACTTGCTCGTGTCTCCCTTTACCCCCTGTTCTGGACTTGTATGAGAGTATAACGAAAGAGTGTTCATGTTTCCCACCGTACCTGAGGAAGTCGCAAGCCTGGGTTGTCTAGTCATTGGTGACTTTGCTATAGGACAAAGAGCTAATGAGACACTGTTGCTAGTCTGGTAGGGGATTTGGGGTACTAAGGTGAGTTTTTGTTACACCCTAATTCACTGAGGTCCTGAGTCTCCGTGCACAGTTCTGTGACTGAGCAGAATACCTGCAACAATGGAAGTGCCGGACAGATCACAGAGTGCAAGCCACGGAAATGACCATGTGGAGATCATCTGCTGGTGCATGGAGTGTTAAATGTCCATAGCTGATGCATGAGCAGATGCAAAGTCTGGATGACAAAATCACAGAAGATGTATTAGGGAATAAGACATAGGTCCACCCCCACAGTAAGGTCCCAAGGATCAATGGATACCCTGAAGAATGTTACAAAGTAAACAAAGATCTGCAAGTCCCTTGACTCTGTAAACCCTAAAAGTTTCACAGGGAATCACACCCTGCTAAAAGAAATACAGGAGAAGAACTGGCCATCTCGCTTGACATGGAGAAAATATGTGTCAGTTTTAAGTGGGAATACCTGTTCCAGGTCATGGAAAAAGAAGTAATAGAAATGCAAAACATGGCAAAAGTTAAATGGATATAAAAACACCATCTGTAAAGTTTACGTGCAAAGACTAAACATCCTCAGTATTCACAATTAAGTGTGGACTCAGACAAGGGTGCCCTCTTCCTCCCTTTCTATTTATACTTAAGCTACAGCTCTTGGCTACAGTCACTCAAGTTGCTAAAGACATACTAGGGAATCCTGATGCCAGGGGAGTGTGTACAAGGCACTCTTCTATACAGATGCTGTATTAATGACCATAACAACACTTGCTACTTCTATAGGAGACCTCATAAACCTATTTTCACACTTCTTAACATTTTCATGATACAAGGTTACTTTGGAAAAAAGTAGAAGAATCCCACTCAATGAGACAAACCACAGGAGTAGCATAAGAAGATCACCTCTCCTGATGGTTAACCTCCAATTTACGTTATACGAGAACTGAAGTAATACCATGACTAGATGACATTGTAGACTGCAAAATGATCCTGTATTTTCAAAAGTCAAGTCTGACTTAACATGAAGGCCTAACTGAACGTATTGAGGGGTAAAGCAAAACTTGTTAGGATGAACTTGATGCCTCATTATAATGAATTACATAATCGGCTGCTACGACGCATTCCTACACAACTAATGACAACTGTCTAAAAATCAATCAAGACTTTCATATAGGGAGGGTGTAAACTACACCTTAAAATGTATGGATTTCAAGAGGCAACCAAAAGCAGTGGCCTTTGGCTGCCTCATACACATCTACTGGCTAGTGTTCCAAATGACATAAATACAATAAGTACTCCTTAACTCTATAGATGTCCCCAGAGGGGGAGAGCTGAAGAAAGCCCAGCTGGGCATTAGATAACCTTATACCAGGAACAGTAAAAGAGGTGTGCCATCTCTCCAATGCTAACCGTAATGACATAAGTATGACGTCATATATATACCATATTTAAAGAAAAAAATAAGTTACACAAGACAAGGCCCTTATGGTGAAATAATACAATAGAAACTCTGAGTTTTGGAACAACAATGGGAGAATTTTTAGAGTAGAGGTATTAAAAACATATATGACTTCCTTACTGAAAACAGTCTGAAAAAATATGCAAAGGTGCACAGGAGATATGGCCTTTACATCCACATTTTGGGGGCTACCAATGTCTCAGCCCCAGTTTCTGAAGGCTTCTGGGCCCCTTCCCCTAGATATTCCAAACCCAACTATTCTTAATTATTTATGTAAGGGGGAACCATAAAAGGGGGCGGTATCCAGACTATTAAAAGATCTGATAGATCTTCTATATCCCAACACATGAAAATGTATTGGTATAAAAGGTTTCAATGGAAGTACCGGAACAATGAATGGTCAGTCCTCATGGCATCGCATGATAAACCACTTATGGAAGCACATTTGAAACTGAGATAATACAAAGTATTGAATAGATGGCACTGGTCCCCATATAAAATGAGTGCCGCCAAAATTGTCCCGTGGGCAGCGTTCTAGAGATAGTACACCTCAGAAGGTGACATTGTCCACCTGCTCTGGGAAGGTACCATGTTGAATAACCTTTGGACAGAGGTGTGGGGATGAGGGATACAGGGGAACGTAGGAACCAAATGACTGCACTGACAGTTCTTCTATGTCACTGTGACCTGTACCCTGGGATGGCATATGGCAGACATGACAGACTGCAACAGCATTATCCGCAACAGTGGTTTGCATCCTTAGAATTTGGAGAATAGAACTTTGCCCTACCCATCGAGCCTTGGTTACAATAAATATACAATGTTTTCTATTATGGACATGTTATTTATAGCCTGGATGACCAGTTAGATAAAACCCAGGTTACATAGGTTATATTTGTTGGGGATCTCAGAGGTTCCAGTTTGTCTAATTCCACTGTGAAAATGGTGTAAGTTGTCCTCTTTTGGACTTTGAGTGCCACCTACCTACTCAGTGGGTGGATGACACTTGAAGGTGCCTAAATCAGCGTAATATGCAATTTGGACACCCTGCACTTAGTCTTGGTTATATGCAAACCATGAACCTACAAGCTGTCCCTGGGCTATACATATGTAGTTGACAGTTGTCAAAGTTCCTTGTCTACCTTGAAGGGGAAAAAGAGACAGAGCGTGCCTACAACCTGTCTTGGTACCAAACATTCTTGGTACATGGAGCAGAAACAAAATGAGAGCGAGGTTGCCATGAACCAACTGTAGAAAGAGATGCTGTGGGTCTCCTACCAGCAAACGTTCCTCAGTGAAGCTATTAGCTCATGGCAATCTGCACACCAAAAGCCTGCAAGCTGTCCTTCGGCTACACATGTGTAGTTGACAGTTGTCGAAGTTGGTCCACCTAGAAGATTTACAGGTTTCTTTATTCTTGCATAGTTAATTAAAACCATTGCACTATTAATACTTAAAACAAAAAATAAAATGTTTCAACAGTCAGTGTGATTTCATCCATCTTTGCTGCCCTTTTGATATTTGAAATTATGAAAGGCAATCTTCAGATAAAACCCAATTAAATCCCAAGGTAGAAAATATCTTTACAATATTAAATCAGAATTAATGGTAATCACAATGAATGTCATTAAGTAGCTGGATGCTCTCATAATCTTTAGCTCCAGCCATGTATTCCCTTTTATCGAGTCGCCTTAAGTATGTCGTTTGAAGGTGTCTCCACTTGTTACAGGGATTATCCCTGCGCTACTGGCATTGTGTCCTTGGAGTGGTCCGGCTTGAGACATATTCCCATCAGTAGGAAAACCTGTGGTATCAGGGCCAAATAAAACGTTTGATGTTTTGAGCATTTTTTGTTCAGCCAGCGTGAGGAATTTTACCACTCTGCAGTTTAGTTGTATATTTTCTGGATTTAAGCAGGCTAGCACTTCTTGCCTCCTAGTGTGAATGCCTTTCTGTTTGGGAGGTTCTTTTAGAAGCTGTTGCCGTGCTTGGTGCAGTTCCTAGCATAGGTAGATTAGATAGAAGGGGAAAAAGAGAGGGATTGTGCCTACAACCTGTCCCTGTACTAAACATTCTTGGAACAGACAGCAGAAACAAAACTAGACGGGGTTGCATTGAACCAACTGTGTAAAGTGGTGTTGTGGGTCACCTGTCAGCAAAAGTTCCTCAATGAGGGCAGTAGCAAACCATGAACCTACAGACGCTTATTTGTCCGCCTACAAAAACAAGCATGACTATAGCCTGACCCTATGCTAATCATGTTGAAAGAGTAGGGAATAGATCCGTATTCCCATAAAATATACAAAGATGCTTTTTGTGGCCATCCAGGAGGTCCACGGATTTGGAGTACTTTCTAGTCACCGACTTACCTAATGACACCTCATTGGCAACAGCCAACATTCTGCCTACAGGACAACATGTTTGTTCATGTTTTTCTTCACTTTGCCTCAAGCACGCCCATCATCTTCACAGTACGATTTCCAACATGTAAATTTTAAAAAACGGATTTTACCAATTAAGTGATAGTAGTCAACAACTACCATTGTCTTCACCACAATAGTAGATGCTGAGTCTTACAATTATTGTGGCAGTTACAGAAAGCTGTGTAAGTAAAGCTATATCTGAATGTCTTTTTGTGGTGTCCAACACTTGGAAATATAGATGCTGAGGTCCAACCGCAGATAATTATACTGAAGAGAAAGGATTGTGACAGATGTTGACTTGCCATTCTCCCTCCAGACTAGTCACAAATATGAAAAGCTTTTGTGATCCCTCTAAAACCACTGTATGTGGCTTGTGTGAGTATGCCCATGTATAGGTTTGTGAAGGTGTTATTGGGTAAGTTAAATAAGAGGACAGGGCAGGAAAGGCACACCACTGGGTTCAGCCGACGATTAACTGGGTTCAGCCAATGATTAACTGTAGGTCCAGATGGCCTGCCCAACTAAAGGACAAAAGGTCCTTTGTCACTGTGAGTTAGTATTGAAACAGCAATGTTGTCTGCCTGTATACCTGTGTGACCTCTTTTCTTGACTACATGTCTACCTAATATCCTGAATTTTTATGTTGTCCTTGGAATTACCATATTATGACTACGAGATCAGTCCAGTGAACTGGAGGGGGCACACCAAGCATGCTCTCAGGGCCAGCTTTAGGGTGGTGTGACCAGTGACACTCTTTCGGGTGCCATAATACACCCAGAGATGATATACTAGCCCCCAGCTATATGCAAAACACTGGATACCATCTGAATGCCACCCATCCACCCACTCTTTCAATACTGTACAACCTCAAGGTGCTAGACATCATTAAGGCTTCTCAGCAATACAACACAGGATTAAGACCTATTTGCAAATCATTCAGCTATTTGCAAATCCCTCAGGTACCCTTACAAAATCACCAAACACTTAGCCAAACCCCCAGAGATGCTCAGAATTTGCTCAGACCTACATAGTCCACCTAAACACCCTCATAACTCCCCAGATATGCTTGTACCAACCCAAATGCACACAACACCTTCCAGACTTCGAATACTTCGACTTCGAATACTCAATTGGCAGTCGCACAACACATCCAGCTAACTATGTTATGTCCCCCAAAAACCTCCCACAACCTTCAAAACCCCTACAACAGGCCAGACACAACTTAATTCTCTGACAATTCACCTATACATATTAGTGATATTTATCAGGCACAGTCTTCACTTGAGAAAATGCCATTTTTTACTCCCCAGACACCCTAACAACACCAACCACTCTCACAGAGTGCAAACAAAATATCAGGACACCCAAACACAACCTTCCAGCTCTCCAATATCAATCAATGTGAACCCATATACCATTGCAATAGTCACAGTCACTCTCCAAAAACCTACATGCTACCCTCATGATTCTCACAAACTTCTACACTACTCAAACAGCTTTTTAAAAAAACCTACTCACATATATCTCTCTTTAGTTACTAAACAATCCAAAATGGAACACCTTGAGTTGTGCCACTACATACCCCACAGCGCTGCATAAAGCTTCTTCATGACCCTCAAAACACTCCAGACAACCCTACAGCTTCACAGTGCAGAATATGCTTTCAAAATGCCTGTGATCCCTGAATCCTCCAAAGACATCACCACCACTCACAGTGCATGCTTACAATGCTCTAAGGCAACTGCATAATACTATCCATGCACTCTCACTGTGTACCTTTAAACACTCAAGATGCAAAACATCCCCGAAGCTCTATACTAAGATTATTACAACACATGTATGTTTATGTTTATGTTTAGGCAACTTATATAGCGCACAAATACCCTGCGCTGTCTCGGCTCTTCAGGCATAATTCAGAGGATAATCGCTGAGAGTGGAGATTACTGGCTGAAAAGCCAGGTCTTTAATTGTTTCCATGATATGATAAGTGTGGGGCTAGTTTTAATGGGGAGTGGAAGGGTGTTCCAGAGTCTAGCCGTGGTGACTAGGAAACGTCGATCTCCCCAGGAGGCTTTCTTGGTGCGGGGGACCGGAAGTTTGTGTGCCGAGGAGGAGCGTAGTGGTCTTTTGGGGGTGTATAGGCTTAGTGATTGTTTTAGGAACTGTGGTCCCGTATTGTTGATTGCCTTGTATGCGATACATAGTGCCTTGAATTTGGTCCGGCTTCTGATGGGCAACCAATGAAGTTGGCGGATGGTGGGTGAGATGGATTGGAACTTGGGGATACCTGCTAAGAGATCTGGCTGCCGAGTTTTGGACCAACTGTAGCTTATTGAGGACTTTCTGTTGCGCATTCAACAGGAGTGCGTTACAGTAGTCTATTTTTGAGAGTAGTAATGTGGACATCAGGGTTTTGCCTGCGGAGGGTGGGAGGAAAGGGAGTAGTTTCTTAAATTTTTTTAGGGTGTAGAAGGAGGAAGAGATGACATATCCACAGAGAGCAACACACAGTCTAACATATCACAACCAAGTACATAGAAAGAAACACTTATGGATACTCAAATACTCTTGCAATTTATATATCATGCTCTTTGTTATGGAAATCGCCTCCCTCACTCTGCTTGTGTCAGCATAAGGGGAGTAAGAGGTTGATAGGTCGAGGCACAAGATCATAAAAAATCACCAGTGATTAAACCAGCTGCCCTTTCACCAGAATGTGCTCTCACAGCGCGACATTATGATTACATAGCTCTCTCCAACAAGGTCTGCAGATTTTAGTCTTCCAGGTGGTAGTTAAGGATGTTTCATTTTCGCAAAAAGCCCGCCTCCCACAGTGATTTATTTTGGGAGCCTGGGGAAAGTGCAGATCCAGCTTTCCGCTTTCCTCTCAAGGAAAAATAAAATACTGCAAAGTATACCTTGACAATATGCATCAGTAGAGTGACGCTGTCTTCTTGCTGTCTGATAATTTTAAAAGTGTATTAGCGCATTAAAATTGTGCATGTTTCTAGTTTTGAAAATGTATACAATATCAAGCTTCTCGGGAGTCAATAGGGGCTGATTGCTTTTGTGGTCCTCAGTTGGGCCTCGGATTGTTAATATTAGTGTGTCTGTGGATGCTTCAGATGTCTAGTCAGAAAAAATATATAAAAGTTGCCTGATTGGGATATCAAACAATGACATCTAACAGACGCACACAACAACACTCACACTCACGAGCTATGCCATATGCATCTGATAGGTGGTGGCAATAGAAGACAGTGCTCTGTAGCCACACTGGTCTCCTCATGATGTTTTGTGTAATAGGCTCACTCCTTGGAGCTGCTAAATCATAAGAGATTGTGAGGACAGGAAGATGGACATAGGAAGTGCTATCTCAGAAACAGGCTGAGCATTTTGTGCCTTTTTTGTCCCTCAACCGGTATCAGGAACATCACTCTTCTGCCTGTGACTGGGTGCAAGACTCTGACACTATAAAACATATTTCATGCTGCAGGTAATTACTCAGCCCACCTTCCTCTCCCAACTCTTGTCCAGCTTGTCCCTGTTCCTGCTCCCTTCCTTCCCACCTCAATACACTAAAAACGTACAGACCTTTCTGACAAATGTTGCCTGGAGCCTATCAACAAATGGCCACAGCATGGAAAGCATTCATCCTTCCATCCTACATGAACAAATCAAATGTGTTGCCTTTCCAGGTAGTGCTCTTGTTGCATGCAGTTGGCAACTGCAGAAACATGTGCATTGGAGAACTTGGGAAAGAGAGCTGCCTGTCAATCTACAGCTTCTGCAGAGCTTTTCGTTTGCTAAAGCTGCTTGATAGGAAAGACTGTGGGGCTTATTTATGAGCCCTTGCGTCACTTTTACGCTGCCGTGCATCACTTTTTGTGACGCACCAGCAGGGTAAAAAATGTGCCATGTTCCGTCATATTTACATAGTGACCCATCTAGGTAGGTGCGTCACTTTGTAAACCCCTGCACCACAATATACCTGTGCCAGGTATAATGTATGCAGGGTGGGCATTCTGACGCAGGTAAGTCTCACAGAAGTGACGCCGTGAAATATATGAGATTTCACTGTGTCACTTCTAGGACGCAAATGCTTCAATATCTTACGCCTACCTCATAGCAGGCGTAAGACGGATACAGCCACATTTCACATCGGACTTGCCTATGTGTAATGACCCACTGCTAGGGTTGCGTGTCTTTCGTGTCACACTCCAGCAAAGCTTCATTTTTGCGCCTACAGATAGGTCAGAAATACTAACGTATCTATAACTCCTTGCGACATGATGCGTCATATTGTAAATATGACGCATCCAGCATGTAGCAAGGAGGGCGCAATCAAAAGTGACGCATCGCTGTTTTCACGCAGCAATGCGTCACTTCTCATAAATGAGGCCGTTTGTTTTGCAGGTACGAAGCAGCGAATTGTGATATTGTTTTCATTTCAAGGCCATTCGTTTTACAGTGCACAGGAGAATTCTTTACCTCCATAAATCGTACTTTTTGATAATCTTGTGTGGGCACTGTAAGAATAACTGACGGGGAAGGCAGACTGAGATAATTGCAAAAGCACTAATATGACATCATAGGCAAGTTTATTTTCAGTTTGAACAGGTCAGATTGCACAGACATGCTCTACTGAATTTGTCCCATTAGTGCAAGATAAAACCACTGACATCACATTCACCACCATCCAAATTAACAACACTGTTATTTGTTCCCTTCATAATTTACTATAGATTCACTTCACGCTTCGATGCTCGAATTATATTGCTACATATTTTTTTATATCGGCCTGCATGATTCAAGGTAGTATAACGAGTCCTACTCAGTTCATAAGCTAACTTCTCTACTTGTAGTGCGCTATAAGTAGATTGCTACCGCCACTCCTATGTCACATGTATGATACTCCACCAACAGCCCTGAATTACCCTACTCACACTATTTCCATCATGACCATGGTGCCTGCTGCCACTGCTGGGAGAAAAGAGCAGGGCCAGACTGGGAACCCAAACAAGCCCTGGCAATTTTGTCGAACCTGCCCCTGAGGAAGCACTGTCTGCCCAAGTAAGGCCGGAAACGCTTGCCTGCTGCTTTTGTTATTGGGGCCGACACAGCAGCACTGCTCTAAACCCCCCCAGTAACAAAACCAGCCCCGCAGCTGCAAAACCGGCCCTCACCCTTCTAGCCTCCCGGGGAAACGCCCGATGTCCGTCCCTGGATGAGGGAACAACCTTCCAATTGGGGACTGGAGTATCGTCTAAAAGGAAACGCTGCCTTTCTGATACAACTTGGAAATAAGGGTAGGAGTATTTAGAAAGGGGGTAAAGAGAGAAATGCAAATAGAATACAAAAAACAAACAGTTCAGTTACTAAACGAGTCACAGTATAACCTGAGTTTTACCCATGAATTGATTGCATTTGAGATAAACTAATCTCAGTAACTATTTCATTGGAACTGTTTAGTGAGCCTTACCTGTATTGGTTCCTTAGTGTTTTCAGCTCATTGGGAGGAAGGGGTGGGGGGGAAGCAGACCACAACCGTTCTTTGTGTGAAAAAGGCTGCTTTATTGCAACAGGTGCACATTAACAAATATAAACCTCTGCAAAAACGCCTTACAAAACTAAACCTCAGTAAATAACATTTTCCTTAACCCCCAGTCAGCAGCCCCTCCCCTAACACGTCATTGGCCCCACCCCCACCCATACATTACAAAAATACACAATCCCAACAATGCAAATTCTTATATAATCATTTAAACTTTAACAAGTCCCCCAGACCAATATCCAAAACTCCCCGGCTTGCCCCTCAACCAATGTTGTTCCCCCAATCACAGTAATCATCCCAACAGCTTAGCCTGCCCAACTCACCCTGACCATGACCCAACCTAACAAACAAACCACCACAATCCTGCCAATCCTGGCAAAACACCATTGACCCCCGCACCTGCACCTGTTCCAAGCGACAATACAAAAAGACCAACCCATGTATACCTGTTCCAACAAAAACCACCAAAAGAAAAATAGAGAATTTAAACGACAAAATTGGAAAAAGAAAAAATTGGGAGGGAGGGAGGGACAAAAACACTATAGCCCCGGCCACCAGGTCACCGTAAACTAAAATGGTGGCCGGGGGAGGAGTCAGGGGAGTCTTATAGGTACAATATCGGGTGCTACTAAAAAGAAGCCCAAAATATAAAAAACCCACCCAATGTCCTGCAAAATCCCTCCCCCCCACCCCTCCCAAATTGCCCGGGAGGACCACAATCCTGCCAATCCTGGCAAAACACCATTGACCCCCGCCACCCAGGAGGCGGGAGGGGAGGAATACCAACCTCCCTCTTTCTGCCCCCCAAAGCAAATTGAAGCAAAACCACCGTCCAAAGATTTAAACAGCAAACTCCCAAACTAAGACAATGCGATAACACCTCTCTGAGCTCCAAAAGATACAAATCTGTGCCTAACCTTAATAAATGTACACCATCACTCCTAAAGAATTCCACTGCGTCAAAGCGAATGTCACTGTGAAGCACCCTACCAAAACCCAAACCTCTACAAAATCTGGACACCTCCAAATTTATCTTCTTGCGTGCCCTATCAATTGCCTTAGGCTTGATAGCGCCTCTCCAAACTCTACGTGGAACCAGTTCCGTCCATAACGGGAAACATCCTTTACCACGCGGATTTTACTCCGCGTGGCCTTTACAATGCGTCCGTTACAACGCAAGTCGTAACCACGACTTCCGCTGGAGGGCGCTAGAGGATTAAAAATAGTATATTTACTATTCCAACACCTTCCCTAGTGTCCACGGGGACTGGTGTTAGAATAGTAAATTATACTATTCGAAATCCGCGCCCCCAACGCAAGTCGTGGTAACGACTTGCGTTTTAAGGAACGCGTTGTAAAGGAATGCGTTGTGACGGTACGCATCGTACCGTCATACATCCGTCAATAACACATGACAGCCGGACCATTGACCCTTCAAAAGCGTCAGGTCACGTTTCATGGCCCTCAATAAAACTACACCCTTACTCCACACAGATCATTCTCGCCTAAATGTATTAATATAACATCCGGGCACTGGCCCCCAACTAACCAAGAATTACGAGCAGGAATCAACTCCCTCCATAACATCTCACCCTTACCCTACCAAATCACCGTAAACAAACGTTCATTAAAGCCTAATGCAGAACCAAAATAACTTTGACAAGCTTGAACATGGTCCCATTTAACAAAGGAATGCCCAACAATCCAGATGGTCAATGCTGCCGCGGGACCAGCTACGGAACCTGAAATGAGAAAAGCAGTATCAGACTCATTACAAAACAGATGACGCAAGCGCCTCCCCCTTCATTCCTCACATAGCGCTGAAAGCAATTAGATGACCATCGCCCTAAGCGCATAATATCCTGTCTAGACCAACCCCGTTGATGCGCCTCAGTTGCCGCCCCAATCCGGAAAGAGCGAGTGCTATACCTAGATTCATCCAAACCCAAAGTCCGCAAAGTTTTCCGAAGCACCATGCGGAGTTGGCAGTCTGTGACCTGAGACCCATCAGAGTGCTGAAAAACACTGGATTCCACCCCCCACCAGACAAAACCCACCAATGCCGTGCCCACTGTAGCGGGCACGTTCCATGGGGGGAGGAAGCAACTAACCAAATGCCTTTTCCCTTACGCCTCTGATCAGTTTTTGACCGGTACAACCAGATGTGCACGCCCTTGTCTGACAAATGAACATCCTGCCATAACAAACCCTTAATGAACTTAGAACCCAACAGTTCAGACACACGAAACGCCCCAAAAAACATCCACACCATAAGCGTAGAAAAAAGGCAAGCCTTAAAAGAATCTCTATACACTGATGGCAACATCACGGCCAGGTCCCGCAGCAACAGCTCACACCAGGATATTCTCATGGTTTCAGAAAAACTTAACACCCTGGAAAACTGGCCCCTTGTAACTATGGACTCCCTACAAACCTCCCTAAAGTCAATCTCATCAGGCTCCCCCTGCGACCCTCTCCTTGTGAGTATCTTAAAACAACTGGACCCTACCCCCCTGACTGCCATAATAGACATGCTAAACGTTTCCCTCCTAGCCTCCACCGTCCCATCAAGCTGGAAGCATGCAGTGGTGACCCCACTACTGAAGAAGCCGTCATCCGACCCTACAGTTCTCTCTAATTATCGACCTATATCTCTGCTCCCTGCCTTTTCCAAACTCATGGAAAGGCACATGCACTCCGCCCTCACCTCCTTTTCAGAGGACAACAATCTCCTCCACCCCTCCCAGTCTGGCTTCAGAGCAGGATACTCCACAGAGACTGCCCTACTGGGTGTGACGGAAAAAATTCGACTACTCCTGGACAGGGGTCAAATGGTCGCACTCATTCTTTTAGATTTGAGTGCGGCGTTTGACACCATATCACACAAAACTCTTCTGGCTACCCTAGAGAAAAACAGCATTCGCAATGACGCCTTACAGTGGATCAAGTCCTTTCTTTCCGAAAGAACCTTCCAGATTAAATCCAACAATGCAAGCTCAGACATCTTCCCCGCCTCTCATGGAGTACCACAAGGCTCCATCCTGAGCCTGCTGTTTTTTAACTTGTACCTTAGACCACTGGCAGACCTGGCCGATGGCGCAGGCCTGACTTTAATGACCTAAGCTGACGACTCACAAATCATTTTTTCCCTCTCAGAGTCAAACCCGTTAGCCCCTTCCCAACTCAAAAACGGACTCCAAAAAATTTTCAACTGGATGACCACCAACCAGTTGAAATTAAATGGGGATAAAACCGAGGTACTCCTACTGGGAAGAAACAAGGAACTATGGAACCCCTCCCACTGGCCGCCTGAGTTGGGTAACATTCCCCCACCAGCTACCCAGGTGAGAAACCTAGGAGTTATTATAGACAATACCCTGTCTATGAAACAGCAGGCAAATAAAGTCGCAGGACTCTGCTTCACCATAATAAAATGGTTAAAAATTGACTACGGAAATATCCTCTATCTTAGCAGTAATCAAGCGACTCCAAATGATTCAAAACTCTGCTGCAAGACTCTTGTGTAGGATTCAAAAATCTGAAAGAGTAACAAAACACCTGAACGAATTACATTGGCTCAGGGTTGAACATCGGATCAGCTTCAAAACCCTGAGCTACATGTTCAAAATCAAAAACAAAACGGCTCCCACCTACCTACAAGCCTTGGCCTTTCCCTACCTGCCAACAAGAAGCCTTCGCTCCCAAACAGCCTCGAACTTCGCCGTCCCCAGATTTAAATTGCAAAGAACTGGAGGGAAATCCTTTTCTGTCAGAGGACCAATTTTATGGAACTCACTTCCCCTTCATATCCGGAAAGAGGATAGCTACACCAAATTCCGGAAATACGTAAAAACCTGGCTGTTTCAGAAACAACTGTGCTAAACAACCAACTTCAGCATCTTCCTTTAACCAACTTAATGTCAAAGGCGCCGGGAAACCCTTGTTGGGTAGCTGTGCGCCATACAAATGCAAAAAATAAATAAATAAATAAATAAATGGCAACGCCTCCACTACCCTGACTAAAGTCTGCCAAGACAAAGGGGAGCGAGCCCGCTGTTCTAAACCCTGTTCTCTAGCCCAACCTTCTAACATTCTCTTCCCCACCTCCCCTGCAGAAGGAGTGTAGCCCCAAAGGAGTTTCCCCATGAAAGCAATGCCTGCTAACTTCCCAGCTATTGTCACTCTAGATAGGCCTTTATCCATTAAATCCAGAATGAACTGAATGACATCCTCAGACCTCCTCCAACCAGATTCCCATCTGCAAGCTCCTGACGCAAAAAATTCATTCCAAGCCAGTGTGTAAGCTGCCCGGGTGGAAACTGCCAAAGAACCTACCACCAATTGTATGACCCTACGTTGCCTACATACCACAGATGTTCCGGCATGGGGGTCGGCATCCTGTCCGCGTCCTTGGCAAGCCCATGGAATCTCTCCCACTGCGAATGAGCCAAAGCATCCGCAATGTCATTGTTCACTCCAGGGATGTGTAAGGCCCTAAAACTGATGTCAAATCTCAAACAACCCAACACAAAATCTCGGAGGAGCTTCAGAATCTGTTCTTCTATGGCCGACTGTATGTTAATGATGTCCACCACAGCCATATTGTCAATTCGAAACAGCACTTTCTTATGGGCCAAATCCTGACCCCACAATGTCAAAGCCACTAGCACCGGAAAAAGTTCCAAAAAGGTAATGGACCTCCCACCATCCTTCCACTGATCCAGCCACTGCTCTGCACACCACTTGCCTTGCCAATACAAGCCAAAGCCTTTGCTGCCAGACTCATCTGAAAAAAGTTGAACATCCCAGACCCAATCCTCCTCCCTGAGCAAAGGCACTCCATGAAAAGAATGCAAAAAGACTGACCACATCCGAAGATCCTCTTTGACACCAGGTGACAAACGAACATGGTAGTGGGGCAAATGTTGTCCAGACAGTGCTCGAACCAACGTCTGCAGAAAGTTCGCCCTGCCCTGACCACCCGACATGCAAAGTTAAGATGGCCTAACAGAATTTGTACCTCCCTCACAGTCACTTTCTGTTTCTGTAACATGGTCACTATAAGTTCCAACATTTTCACCTTCTTTTCAATGGGCAGGCGAGCCTGCATTATCACTGAATCAAGCTCAATGCCTAAAAAAGACATGGTCGCGCAAGGACCCATTGTCTTTTCCGGCGCCAACAGTACACCAAGTAATTCCATGAGTTCTTGAAATGTGTCCAAAGTTGTTTGACACTCAGTTGAACCAGGGGAACCCACAAAAAAAAATTCATCCAAATAGTGCATTACCAACTCATGGCCACTGCGCTGTGTAAAAAACCATTGCAAAAAAGTACTGAATGCTTCAAAAAGGGAACAAGACATGGAACAACCCATCGGCAATGCTTTGTCCACGTACCATTTACCAGCAAAATGGATCCCCAGAAGATTCCAATCATCTGGATGGACTGGAAGCAATCGAAATGCAGATTTAATATCGCATTTTGTCATTTCAGCAGTTGCGCCCGCTGTCACTACCAGTGACATGGCAACGTCAACCGAAGAATATGACACAGAGGCCGTCTCCTCATCAATAAAATCATTGACTGAGAACCCCTCTGGCCATGATAGGTGTTGAATCAACCTAAATTGACCTGTATCCTTTTTGGGAACGACCCCAATCGAAGACACAATCAAATCCTGCAAAGGCCAGTCATCAAAAGGCCCTGCCATTCTACCTTCCCTTACTTCCTTATCCAGTTTTCCTTGCACTACTTCTTTGTGTTCCTCCGCTGATTTCAAATTCTTTGATCAACGCCGCAGCCGCGGCCCGTTGTAACCAAGACAAAACCCTACTGCAAATCCCTCCAGTAACATCTGCCTCACACTCAAATCCTTGTACCCCTGCAGAGCCTCTGCTAACTGTTCCAGTTTAACTGGAGTACGAGCCTTTGGGCCCAGCACCCTGTGGACCTTTTCCCCCTCTAGACAGCTGAGACTGCTGTGATATGCCTGGGGCGCTAGCTGCTGGCCGTGACCACTGCTGACTACCTGAGTTCCCTGCACCCCAACTCTTGACCAACGGATGTTTCCTACCACACTGGGAACATTCATGATGGAATCTACAGTATTCCCTGGTGCACATACCCTTTTTGAAGTCCCAGCATGCCCCCACTCCTGCCTGTGTTGTTGCAGTACTTCCCACCCCTCCCCGGGTGGGCATCCCCTGAAAGGGCCGATAAACTAAGGGCAAACCACTAGCGTAAAAATCATCTTACCCCCAGCTGAAGCCCCCATCGTGTGCTGCCATAGATCAGTATCTAGTTCCCCCCACTTTGCCTCCGGATCCCAAGCTAAACGAGCTCTAAACTCTTCATCGTACTGTGCCCATGCAAAACCACTACCAGCAATTTGGGCTTTCCGTATATCATCCATGTATTTGAAAATAGCCAAGCAGCGCTCTGGGAACTTTTCGCAATATACGCTGTGTTAGACCTAGGAAACCTAGACTACATAGGGTAGCCTGGCACAGAGCAGGAAAGCTAAACTCCAAGGCTTTTGTGTAGTGCTTATCAAACCCACTCACAGTAACCCAGCGCTCCACCACCAAAAATAAGGACACCACACCAATCTAGAAAAATACGGTTCACTTTATATAAATCTTTTTGGTAAGTGTCTTCTTTTAGCAGTGTTAAAATCCAGTTCAGAAAATATCTTTTCATTCAATTATTGGCATCCATCAGGCTTTACATGGCATTAATTGACATATCCTCCCCACAAGATGAAGATCCCTTAACAATAATTCTAGCAACTTTACTGGTCAGCAATGGTAACACAGATTAATTGAGATAACCATCAAGAGCAATGCTTCCTTAAGAAAGCCAGTATATACATTACCCTTGGAGACTCATTGACAACAATAGCTGGATGATACAGATGCTCAGCACACAGACACCCCAGTGGTCTACTTGTAATTTTGCCTCAAGCAACTGTACATCTAAAAGGAAACAAGCAGGTTATTCCTTCATCTCATTCTGCCACATAGCGTGCTCTATGCCCAAATGGAATGGCTTGATTATCACCAGCACCTTTCTAAGCCCTGTACGTTCTGCACATCAATAATCCTTTATTACCGTCTACCCTTATTCCTGAGACAGCCTTATTGCCCCGTACTTCAGTAGCTGCCGGCTGTATCTATTTCCCGATTCCTCCCTCACCAACTACTCCTGCTCAGGTAAGGAAGTCAATGGCTGGTACTAGTCCGGTACTTATGGAACACTGTTTGTGGTATTAGTCTGATTTGTGACGTCTCAGGCTCATGTACTGCTGCCTATACTTCGACCTTTGCCACCAATTCAGGACTGGACACGAACGTCTCCACCGGCGTTTCCTCCCCCCCCCCCCCCCGGGGTAGTTTACCCGCTTACTTTTGTATGAAGACTCTGTCCCTCAATTTCAGTCAGCTCCCGTACGATGTCCTCCGACAGAGGAAGATTCCACTGCTGGCTGGCTTGACTTGCCTGACTGAACGAGGCTGAGGAAAGTCGTTCTGCACTCCGGCGTCGTTGAGGGGCGTTCGTCAGGACTTCCCGAATTCTCCTCTTGCTGGCTCCACCCGCGAAGTCTCCGCCTTCTCCCCGCCTCCTCGGATTTCACCGCAGCTTGCCTTGGAAAATCGCTCTATCTACTTCCGATGTCCTCACCCCGTGCCTGCTGTCTTCCGCGCTGCCCACACAGCAGGAGGGATCCTCGTCAGGGGTGCTCCCGCACAACAGGAGATCACAGCTGACACGGTGAGTCTTCCGCACAGGGAGTGCTGCTTCCGCTTACCGGGCCAGCTTCTCACTTTCTCCCCACAGGGGGTCTGCAGTCATTAGGCCTTACAGCACTGCCGTTCACGATGTTACAAGCGGTATTAGGGTAGAGTCAGGAATTACCGCTGTATTTGATGTCCTTTAGGAATTAGTCGACCTTACTTCTGGACTCTTGGGCAATTTTTCCCTCAGCTCTCCAGTAATAGCGTCAGGTCCTTTCAGCAGGAACGTTGATGGACACAAGGGGTTTATGGAGCTAGTGGAACTACCACCACGGCCGCGTTCGGTCAACAGGTGAAGGGTTGCATCATACAGAAGAGCAGCCGGCCCTCGGGGTGATCTGGCCCTCAACAGTGCACCTTCCTCCCCATGTTATCGCCTTACTCCGCACCAGGTCCAACCCCTAAGCTCTCTGGTCACTTCAATCACTCCAAAATGGCCGCCTGGTTACTGGCCTTTTATAGCCTAGGCTCTGGCTCCTGGAAGGTGCTGGTAGGTTCCAGAACTTTCCTAATGCAGTCCAATGGGCCAGCCTCACTGAGGTAACCGTTTTGACAGTTGCTGGCCACCATTTTAGGTCTCTATGTTTTCCTCAGCTCTCATGAGGGTGACTAGGCCTTAAAAGAAAGAAAAGGTGACAACGTCAAGGAACACCTAGCCCCATGACAACTCTAAAAATCCTGGTGGACACAAAGGAAAATAAAACATATGGAGGCCAAAGGAGACAAAAATAAATGATTCTGGGATAGGGACACCAAGAGGCAGACAGGTCTAACACGCGTCCCCCCCAGCTGAAAGTGGGGAGAGCTACCCAACCCCTTGGGAGTTCTCTTCACTAAGGCAGAAATACCTAGAGAGACCGTCTGCATTGGCGTGGTCCACTCCAGGCCGATGTTCCGCCCGGAAGTCCATTCCCTGTAGGGAGATAGACCATCTCAACAGCTTGGGATTCTCCCCTTTCATTTGCATCAGCCAACGAAGGGGTCGGGGGTCGGTCTGTACCAGGAAGTGTGAGCCAAACAGGTATGGCCGCAGCTTCTTCAGAGCCCATACCACCGCAAAGGCTTCCCTCTCAATTGCACTCCACCTCTGTTCTCTGGGAAGCAGTCTCCTGGACAGGAAGACCACAGGTTGATCCAGACCTTCTTCATTGAGTTGCGATAACACTGCCCCAATGCCATGTTCTGATGCATCTGTTTGAACAATGAATTCCTTTGTGAAATCAGGAGCCCTGAGGATTGGAGCATCACACATCGCTTGCTTCAAGGTATCAAAGGCTCGCTGACAAGCCTCTGTCCAGACTACCCATCGGGGTTGTTTCTTAAATGTAAGTTCAGTAAGGGGTGCCACAATGGTGCATAACCCTTCACAAAACGACGGTAATATCCTGTGAGGCCCAGGAAGGCTCGGACCTCTGTCTGGGTCTTGGGGGGCTCCCAGGCCATGATAGCCTCGATCTTCGCCTGGAGGGGCTGCACCGTTCCCCTGCCCACCAAGTGGCCTAGGTACACCACCGACCCCTGCCCAATCTGACATTTGCTGGCCTTGATTGTCAAGCCAGCCTGTTTCAGGGCCTGGAGAACGGCTTGCAGATGACGCAAATGATCCTCCCAACTGCTACTGAAGACAGCAATGTCATCCAGATAAGCAGCAGAGAAAGCTTCCATTCCAGAGAGGACCTCGTTCACCAGCCGCTGAAAAGTGGCAGGAGCGTTCTTAAGCCCAAAGGGCATCACACAGAACTGGTAGTGACCCTCAGTCGTGGAGAAGGCTGACCTTTCCTTTGCTCCATCTGTAAGGGAGATCTGCCAGTACCCTGAAGTAAGGTCAAAGGTACTCAAGTATTGGGCAGCTCCCAGCCGGTCAATGAGTTCATCCGTCCTTGGGATCGGATGGGCATCAGTCTTTGTCACTGAATTCAGTCCCCGGTAATCCACACAGAACCTAAGTACTGGAGTGGTGCCCGGCGGGGCAGCTTTTGGTACCAGAACCACCGGACTGGACCAGGGGCTACTAGAAGGTTCAATCACTCCTAGCTCCAGCATCTTAGCGACTTCACTGTGGATGCTGGCCTTCACCTTGTCTGACAGCCGGTAGATCTTAGACTTCACAGGTGGGCTGTCTCCTGTGTCCACATCATGGGTACACAGGTAGGTTTTTCCCGGGACAAGGGAGAACAGCAAGGAATATTGCTCCAGTTCCTGGCTGCAGTCCCTCTGCTGTTCAGGATTTAGGGATGGTGAGAGAATCACTCCCTCTACCGACCCATCCTTTTCCTGAGACGAGAAGAGATCAGGGAGAGGCTCACTTTCCGCTTCCTCTTCCCCATCAGTCACCATCATTAAGATGACCTCGGGCCTCTCATGGTGGGGTTTGAGGCGATTGGCATGCAGCACCCTTAGGGGCTGTCGGGGGGTCTTAGGGTCCACTAAATAAGTGGCCTTACCCTTTTTCTCCTTCACCTCAAAGGGGCCTGTCCAGCGATTCTGGAGGGCACTTAGCTCTCCAGGTTCCATCACCCACACTTTCTGGCCAGGCTCCAACTCCACCAGGTGAGCATTGTGGTCATACCACTCCTTCATCACGGCTTGGCGGGCTTCCAAGTTGTCAGAAGCTTGCTTCCACAACTTAGCCATTTGGCTCCGGAAGGCCAGCATGTAGCTCACCACGTCCTGGGGAAGCTTCCTGGGAGTCTTTTCCCATCCGTCTTTCACCAGGCTGAGAGGTCCGCGTACAGGGTGCCCATACAGAAGCTCAAAGGGGCTGAAGCCCACTCCCTTCTGTGGCACTTCTCTGTAGGAAAACAACAGACAGGGTAGGAGCACGTCCAATTTCCTCCGCAGGCTCTCAGGCAGACTTCTTATCATGCCTTTCAAGGTCTTGTTGAACCTTTCCACGAGTCCATTGGTCTGTGGGTGATAAGGAGTGGTAAACCGATAGGTAACTCCACACTCCTTCCATATAGCCCGCATGTATGCTGACATGAAGTTGGTCCCCCTGTCGGACACAACTTCCTTGGGGAAACCCACTTGGGTAAAGATACCCATCAGGGCCCTTGCCACTGCAGGTGCAGTGATGGTCCTCAGAGGAATTGCCTCTGGGTACCGTGTGGCATGATCCACCAGAACCAGGATAAACCTGTGACCAGCTGAAGTTGGTGGATCCAATGGCCCTACAATGTCGATGCTCACCCTTTCAAAGAGGGTGCTAACGACAGGAAGTGGTTCCAGGGGAGCTTTCAGCTTCACCTCTATTTTCCCACTAGCTTGGCAAGTCACACATGTCCGACAGTAAGTGTCGGACGCCACCTTCATCTGAGGCCAATAAAAGTGGGGGACAAGCCGGGCAAAGGTCTTGTCCTGTCCCAAGTGTCCTGCCAAGGGTATCTCATGAGCCAATTCTAAAATAAAGGCTTGATAACGTTGAGGGACCACCAAGGCCCGTGATAAACCATGCACTGGTGCCTTGGGTTCACTGTAGAGGAATCCATCCTCCCAGTAAATATGGTAGTTCCCTGTAACGTTCCCTGCTGCCTGGGCTTCGGCCTGTCGCCTCAGTCCCTCAAGGGTGGGACACTCCTTCTGGCCCTTGCAGAATTCCTCCCTGGTAGGACCTCCCTCCACATGCCATTCGGCAGGGATGGGTAGACCCTCCAACGAAGTAATATCCCCCTCTGTGGACTCCAGGTCCACCTCCTCAGGTGGCCTATCCATCTCACGAGGTTGGGATGTTAAGGCAGGCTCCTCCTGCCTACAGTCCTTCCCCTTTTTGGCAGCTGGCTGGGCCAATGTTCCAGGCTCCAGCGTAAGCGAACTCCCCCTCCGGGTAGTCGCGGTCCTGGTGCTGACACAGGCCCAGTCAGGTGTACCCAGCATCTCTGAATGAGTCCGGTATTCCACCTCCCTCCAAGCATTGTGCTCCATGTCATTCCCCAACAGACAATCAATTGGCACGGCAGGGCTTACGGCAACTGTAAGTAAACCTGCAACCCCTTCCCATTCAAATGGAACCTCGGCCACTGGATAGTGACCCATTCTGCCGTCAGCCATCGCGGCGGGGTGGAGTATATGTGGAAGGATCTGCTCTGGAGACACCAGATGACTCCTTACCATAGTCATACTGGCTCCTGTGTCTCTCAGAGCCTGCCCTCTTTGGCCATTGATGGTGACCCATTGCTCATACTTAGTAGTATTTGAAGGCAACCGGATCTTTGGAACCATCTCCCGATCTCCCAAGGACACTAAGGTGACACCAGCCCACTCCCCCCCTTTATCTAAGGGCAACTCCTCCCCGAGCACTACACTAGCTACTCCCGGGGCTTTTCCTCCAGTGGGAGGGGGTGGTCTTTTTCGGCATCTCACGTCTCCTTTATAGTGTCCAACACCACCACACTCAAAGCAATGGACAACCCTTGGCTGCTGGCTTTGGCCAGGATTAGGGTTTCGGGGTGGGTTAGCCTTAGGGATGAATCCTCTTCCCTTTCCCTGGAAATTATTTTGGGGACCTTTTGAGAACTCCCTCTTGTTATCTCCCCCCTCTTTCTTCTGGGGGGCGCCCTGTCCGATCTCTGGGAATCTCCTCCAGTCCCCTTTGAGGACACCCGGGTACTAGCCCAGATGTCCGCCTCCTCAGCAAGCTTCCTGGGGCTGGTCAGCTTGCTGTCCACCAGGTGTTGTCGCAGCTCGGGAAAACATTTCTCGAGTAGGTGTTCCTTGAGTATGAGGTCAAACAATCCCTCATAGTCCCCTACCTTGCTGCCTTTCACCCAAGGCTTTCTTTGCGTAATCGAGGAAGTCCACCCAATTCTGTGTGCCTAGTTTGTGACTACTCCTAAATTTCTGCCTATATTTCTCTGGGGTTAGTCCAAACTGTTTTATTAGCGCCACTTTCATGGTGGGGTAGTGGGTCTGCTCATCTTGCTTTAGGGCCAACAATGTATCCCTACCAGCAGGCGGCATGTATTTATACAGTCCACCCCCCCAGTGAGCTTCCAGTATCCCATGGGCTCTTAAGGAGACCTCATAGGCAGCTAGCCATTTAGCAATATCATCTCCTGCACTGTAGCTAGCGACTACATCCTTGGGTAGATAGGGTCTGGGTTCCCTGGTTATCGCCTTGGTTTCGCTGCCACCATTATTAGGATTGGGAGTCCCTATTTGCAGGGCCTTGAGATCCAGCTCCTTAAGAGTTACTTCATGAGCTAGTCTCCTTTCCTCCTTTTCCCACTCCAATCTAGCTAACTCCCACCTTAGCTTCCTTTCTTCCCTCCTGTCCGCCAGTTCAGCTTCGGTTAAACTCCGTTCAGAAACACTGCTGCCCTCCCTGGAAAATGACCGAGGACCTGTCATTATGTTTCCCCCCTCAGTTTGGGACAACATCTCTGCTTCAATGACAGTGTCTCTATCAACCTCTTCCTTCTCCAGTTCCTCCTCTAAGTGAGCTTCCATCCAGGCCCTCACACTTGTCTGAAGCTCACTTTTCTTCGCACCCCATTTGTAAAATACCCCCTTCTTTTGACAAAAATCCTTGAGTTGGGCCACAGTGTAGGTCTCTAGCTCCTCAAGATTAAATTCCATTTTGTCACAGAGTATCAAACAGGTGCCTAGAAGAAAACAAGGAAGGGTGTAACATAAGGATAACCTCCACCCACCACCAGGAGTAAATTTGGAAAACAAAAGTTTAGTTCGGTAGTCCGCTTTGGAGAAAACTCCAGGTGTGTTCCTGTGGTATGCACTGTGTTACTCCCAAGTGGCTGTAAGCACAAACTCGATCCCACGGCTGAAACACCAATTATGTCAGACCTAGGAAACCTAGACTACATAGGGTAGCCTGGCACAGAGCAGGAAAGCTAAACTCCAAGGCTTTTGTGTAGTGCTTATCAAACCCACTCACAGTAACCCAGCGCTCCCCCACCAAAAATAAGGACACCACACCAATCTAGAAAAATACGGTTCACTTTATATAAATCTTTTTGGTAAGTGTCTTCTTTTAGCAGTGTTAAAATCCAGTACAGAAAATATCTTTTCATTTAATTATTGGCATCCATCAGGCTTTACATGGCATTAATTGACATATCTCTCCCCACAAGATGAAGATCCCTCAACAATAATTCTAGCACCTTTACTGGTCAGCAATGGTAACACAGATTAATTGAGATAACCATCAAGAGCAATGCTTCCTTAAGAAAGCCAGTATATACATTACCCTTGGAGACTCATTGACAACAATAGCTGGATGATACAGATGCTCAGCACACAGACACCCCAGTGGTCTACTTGTAATTTTGCCTCAAGCAACTGTACATCTAAAAGGAAACAAGCAGGTTATTCCTTCATCTCATTCTGCCATATAGCGTGCTCTATGTCCAAATGGAATGGCCTGATTATCACCAGCACCTTTCTAAGCTCTGTACGTTCTGCACATCAATAATCCTTTATTACCGTCTACCCTTATTCCTGAGACAGCCTTATTGCCCCGTACTTCAGTACCTGCCGGCTGTATCTATTTCCCGATTCCTCCCTCACCAACTACTCCTGCTCAGGTAAGGAAGTCAATGGCTGGTACTAGTCCGGTACTTATGGAACACTGTTTGTGGTATTAGTCTGATTTGTGACGTCTCAGGCTCATGTACTGCTGCCTATACTTCGACCTGTGCCACCAATTCAGGACTGGACACAAACGTCTCCACCGGCATTTTCTTCCCCCCCCCCGGGGTAGTTTACCCGCTTACTTTTGTATGAAGACTCTGTCCCTCAATTTCAGTCAGCTCCCGTACGATGTCCTCCGACAGAGGAAGATTCCGCTGCTGGCTGGCTTGACTTGCCTGACTGAACGAGGCTGAGGAAAGTCGTTCTGCACTCCGGCGGCGTTGAGGGGTCTCTGTCAGGACGTCCGGAATTCTCCTCTCGCTGGCTCCACCCGCGAAGTCTCCGCCTTCTCCCCGCCTCCTCGGATGTCACCGCAGCTTGCCTTGGGAAATCGCTCTACTTCCGATGTCCTCACCCCGTGCCTGCTGTCTCCCGCGCTATGCCCACACATCAGGAGGGATCCTCGTCAGGGGTGCTCCCGCACAACAGGAGATCACAGCTGACACGGTGAGTCTTCCGCACAGGGAGTGCTGCTTCCGCTTACCGGGCCAGCTTCTCACTTTCTCCCCACAGGGGGCCTGCAGTCATTAGGCCTTACAGCACTGCCGTTCACGATGTTACAAGCGGTATTAGGGTAGAGTCAGGAATTACCGCTGTATTTGATGTCCTTTAGGAATTAGTTGACCTTACTTCTGGACTCTTGGGCAATTTTTCCCTCAGCTCTCCAGTAATAGCGTCAGGTCCTTTCAGCAGGAACGTTGATGGACACAAGGGGTTTATGGAGCTAGTGGAACTACCACCACGACCGGGTTCGGTCAACAGGTGAAGGGTTGCGTCATACAGAAGAGCAGCCAGCCCTCGGGTCGATCTGGCCCTCAACAGTGCACCTTCCTCCCCACGTTATCGCCTTACTCCGCACCAGGTCCAACCCCTAAGCTCTCTGGTCACTTCAATCACTCCAAAATGGCCGCCTGGTTACTGGCCTTTTATAGCGTAGGCTCTGGCTCCTGGAAGGTGCAGGTAGGTTCCAGAACTTTCCTAATGCAGTCCAATGGGCCAGCCTCACTGAGGTAACCGTTTTGACAGTTGCTGGCCACCATTTTAGGTCTCTATGTTTTCCTCAGCTCTCATGAGGGTGACTAGGCCTTAAAAGAAAGAAAAGGTGACAACGTCAAGGAACACCTAGCCCCATGACAACTCTAAAAATCCTGGTGGACACAAAGGAAAATAAAACATATGGAGGACAAAGGAGACAAAAATAAATGATTCTGGGATAGGGACACCAAGAGGCAGACAGGTCTAACACGCTGGCATAGATCAAAAACGCTGCAGTCCAATTTTCAATAGTTAAAGGGAAGTTCGGGCGCTTAGCTAGCTCATATTCTTCCTCTTTAGAGCCTTCCTTCGAGCGCACTTCTCTATGCAATAATTTTAAAATTTCGACATATTCACCCTTCCAAATCCTTTCTTTCGTGGCCAACATCAAATGAGCACCCAAATGTTTCGTAACGCCCATATAAGGCAGCTTTTTAATCTATAGTTCTTTGCTGTGCAAAGGGTCCTTGCCAATGGCGACCTCTTCTGTCTTCATACCACATTCCACCTTTGTGCCCAACACTGCTTCCTCGTCCCTTGTACCAACCCCTTGCTCCTTAACATAACAACCCTTGTAAAGCTTACCTTCAGCCTCTCCCTCAACGACCCCTCCCCCTGTATCCACCAACACCATTTTTGGTTTGGCACGTGGTACATAATTCTCACCTGGCTCTAACAAGGGGGCTTGACCAGGCACCGATCTCCACGACACATGTTCAACAGTATCCCCCAGTTGAGGAACCCTCACCGAGGGGCTGCGCTCTCTTTTGGATTCAGACGCTGTGACTCCCCTTGAGCGGTATGATTGCCGGTGCCTGCAAAAAACTACAAGAAGCAGGAGAAGGACCCCCCCGACCTCATCTTCACGTAGTCATAGTCCAAAAACAAAGACTCCTTCATCTGTGGAGGGCCAGCCATTGATATCATACCATGGGCCTTACCGGACCCTTCACAACCAACTTGGGCCAGACCAGACCCTTTGAGAACACCATGCAGAGGAGCCGACTGTACCCGCTGGTACTCCCCTAAACAATGACCAACATCTGACACCTTTTTTGCAGTCCAATCCGTCCGACGTGAGGAAATTAAAGTTGGGGCCAGCGAAGTCACGCCGAACTTGCGTTTGCTGACCGCGCCAGGATCCCCCGCCGATACGGGATGTGCCGCGCCAGGCTCCACCCTCCCTTCTCCTCGGAGCCACTGTGCCGCACTCTGCCCTACCGAGTATGCCACTCCGCGAAAGTCCCTAGCCTATGGAGAAAAAATATGGACTGATGTGCCGGGCCCCTGAAAAGTGCCTGCCTCCCTCCTCTCCTGACCACTAACATTCAGCGCACCTACCCACTCCCTCCTAACCGGTTCAAACTGGCCGAACCGTGTAACCTCCGCCTTGCGTGAAACCTTCGCCGGAGGGGGGGAATCCTCTACCTCATCCTCACTGCTCCAGTCTAGCATGGCTTGAACTGAAGAAGACGCTGGGCCCAAAACCTGACCTTCTCGCACCTTCATACTTTCCGCTGCAAACCCCTGCACCACTACCGCTTTAACTACTACCCTTTGTGTCTCACTAGAAGGGTCCCTCAAACCCCTCATAGGCTGGGAACAGCCTTTAACTGTCCCTGCAGCCATTGCCGCAGCGTCCTTCAGCCCCTCTGACCAGGAAGGGAAAATATCGAAAAACCCTCCCAATAACGAGCCTCACCAACCTGTCCCCCCAAATCCAAACTATGGGGGTGGGATGAACACAAATCAGTAGCATAAGCTGCCCCCTGTGGAGAGCTACCCCAACCACCTACCTGCGCCCACTCCCCCTCTCCCACTGACCCACTCTGAACCAAAAGAACCTCTCCTCTGGGAGAATCCTGCGGAGAAAAAAGGAGAGAACTAAAAGGAGGGGCCACATCCATTGCTGCTTCATGATCCATAACCAGCAAATGTCACCTCAACCCCCTATAAACACCAAATCCCAAGGAAGGAGGAGGCAGTACAGAAAACGTGTCCCCAACCCCACTCCCCACATTACTAACTACAAGCTGATGACTGTGCTGAGAAATGGGAGGGGGACAGACCAGCCCTTGCCCTCCCACACCCTGTGTGACGGACAACAACAAAATTGGACCAGGAGAGCGAACGCCCCGCTCTCCTGCAACCACCGATCTCTCCATAAACTCCACAACAGGGGCAGCGGACTCAGAAGCAGAATGCTTCCTAGAGCTCCTCTGCCCACCGTGCTTCCCTCGCTGCACGGGGGCAGATGCAGCCCGCCCCGGAACCGCCGGAGCAAGAGGCAGCTCCGACGGCCCAGAGCCCGACTCCGCCTCAACAACCAGAGCACCCCTGACCTCCGGCTGCAGTGGGAGCTCAGCACCCGCCTCCCGAACCGCAGCTGGATGAATTTTAGGCCCTGGGGCCGCCTTGCGGAAGCGCGGGCGGCCCCTTTCACTTACCGCCTCAATCTTCGGACACTTCGGCGTCATACACGCAGCCGAAGCCTGACGCTGAGGCCGAGAAGGCCCCGCCGCCTCACCAAGCACGAGGTCCAAACGACCCGTCTCACTCAGAAGCCGTATGGCTTCAAGCACGCGGTAGTCTTCAGCCGCCATCGTAACTACCAAAAAAACCTGAATTTACTGAAGTAAACACTAAAGAGAAAACACTACAAAAACACTGTAGCCCCAGCCACCAGGTCACCGTAAACTAAAATGGTTGCCGGGGGAGGAGTCAGCGGAGTCTTATAGGTACAATATCGGGCGCTACTAAAAAGAAGCCCAAAATATAAAAAACCCGCCCAATGTCCTGCAAAATCCCTCCCCCTCACCCCTCCCAAATTGCCCTGGGGGGACCTCCCTGCGGTCGGCAGCCCCCCCCAAGCCCCCATGGCCAGAAGAGTCTGCAGTGCAGACCCGTACTGAGCTCAGGATTTGGTCAAGATAGGAGAGAACACTTGCTGCACTGTCTCTGGGGCAGAAGGCAAATAAGAGCAACATGCCTCTGAGCTCAGCTCCCTCTGCTAGCAAGCAAGTACCTGTGCAGCCTCTAGCAGACCCTGCTCTCGATATCATGAATCATGAACAAAGAAACTCCTCCCACAATAGTGTCAGCTCCTGGGCGGATCAGATCAGCCTGAGCACTTGCAGTTTTAACACAGGGAAGATTAGATAGGCCTGTGGCCTTGTTAAGTTAAACAATGTGTGGTTAAGTGCGGTACCTTGAGGAACTCAAACCAAAACACTTCTGCTCAAGGAGGAGTAAGGAGGGAGGAAGACTTCCTGGCTCCTATCCTCGAGAAAAGACTTGAGCCATTTCCAGGCATTATCTCTGATGCATATTTTAAGGAAACGTGCAAGCAGCATGAAATGTGGGACTTTGTTGAATGCTGCCAACACATCCAACAATACCATGACTGGCCTGCTACCCATATCAATGGTGTTTCTTATAAGATCCGAGACGTCAACCAGAGCCATCTCTCTACAATGCCTCTGTCAGAATCCAGATTGGCTCAGATGAATAAGCCTATTGGCCTCTAAATAATCAGAGAGCTGGTGAATCGATTCGATTCGATTAGCTTTATTCGATTTCAGTAAAAAGAAATCATAAAAGCAACAACAGTACAGAAAAATACACCAAAACATTAATACATTTCATTTCATAAAAGAATTAAATAAATTTAAAAATAAATTAAATCAATAAGATGAATCGGCTAATCAATATACGAAGTGCAGCATGAACAAATTAACAAATTAAAAAGCAGGAGAAAGTTGGCCACACAATACGAAACCCCTGTGTTGCCGTCTGGAACTTAATCTATGTTATCTGACATTATGACGGCACATATAATGTTCTGGGGTAAAAGTCACTTAGAGACCAAACTGATATGGGACCATCCCCTATTTGTGGCTGCCAGGATTGCAGATATGGTACGACATATTTATTTCTGAACTTTACGAGTACCAAGTCACCCACAGTGTTTTTTAAGAGAGGTCCTAGCCAGCCCACCCTCCAGACACTTAATATGGTCCCGTCTAAATTGGAGGGCAGAGGTCTATTTTTGGTGAGCCAGTACACTACCTTATTCCTTAGGTCCTGCTATCTCTCGAGTTTTCCCTTTGGGACTTCAGGTATTCCTGACAGGACACACACAATAGGAGCTGCCTCAGGAGGCAATTGTAAGTGGTTAGTTTTGTGAGGGGAAGTATCATGACTAGACGCTATTCTCTTATAAGATGACTTGTCTTTATTCTGCCCAGCCCTAAAGTAAGAAAATTGTGGTGGCCTAGCGGCTTTAGCGGCTTTTGAAGTATTTACAGCTTTGTGTGGGGCAAGTGGTTGTATACTGGAGAACTTGGTTTGTGTGGTGGAAATTGGCATATCTCTAGGGGCTGTGTGATGTGATAGTGCGGGTCCTCCCATAGTTTTAGTAACTATTGTGTTGACTTTTATAGCTTCCTCAACTCCCCTAAGCCTGTCCTCTAGGCTAGTTATTTTTACAATCAACGGAGTTATGATCGACTTAATCATGGTTTCAAGCTCCAACAACAGGGAGGCCTGTGTAGGCGTTTTCGAAGTCGTGGTGCTTGGAGTTTTGCATGAGGGTGGAATACGATGTAACTTTTGTAATTTGGCCTGACTGCCCGTGTGTATTGCCTCATCTCTCTTCCTTTTTGCAGAGAGCACCAGGTTGGGGATTACCGGTAGGACATTTGCTGTTGATTGTATTATTTGGGGCGTCACCTGTGGCGTGTAAATTAATTGGCTAGACCCCTTATTAGGCGTAGAAAATGAGGAAATTGGAGCTATTTCTGGAACCAAAGGGACGTAAGAGGATTTGCACAATAGATTTAGTTCATCCAATAAAGATACTGCCGGGGCTATATTGGCAGTCTGAGGCGGAGAACCCAGAGCGAAAGGGCTGTCTAGAACTGAGAATCGTTCTATTCTATCTAGATCGCTTGCAATGGGCAGTATAACACGCTTAAAGTACGTATCCAGTGTTCCCCTGTTCAGATCACCCTGGGAGGAGAGATTGATAAGGTCCGCTTTGCAAGACATAGCGATGGAGCTATCACCAATAAGACAGTTTTGTACTATATCGAGAACCTTGGAAGGGGCTTCTTAGAGGGAGCGCAGATAGTCAATGGGTAACAGTACCTTTAATCAGTGTTCCTGGAATGATGGCATGAGAACTAAGGGGGTGGCCCGACCCGGCCTCCTCTGGCCTTTGATGGCCGCAGATGGCCCCGCCCTTGTCCCGGGCTTCTCCCTGGCGCCTCCCGCGCGCGACTCGCGGGGCGAGAGGGTGCGTCTGCTTTTCAAGCGCCTCCATGCGCTTGCCTCGCGTCACGGGCGCCCCTTAGGCTGCTGGGGGTTGTAGTGTGCAGCAGTGCTGCCGTTTCCCTCACGGCTCCGCCCGATGGCGTGACTCACTCTCCCTGCAACAATGCTCCCTGTAACAATGCTGCCGTTTCCCTCACGGCTCCGCCCGATGGCGTGACTCGCTCTCCCCCGGGGGCTCACGGGCGCGTCTGCTTTTCAAGCGCCTCCGTGCGCTTGCCTCGCGTCACGGGCGCCCCTTAGGCTGCTGGGGGTTGTAGTGTGCAGCAGTGCTGCCGTTTCCCTCACGGCTCCGCCCGATGGTGTGACTCGCTCTCCCCCAGCAATCACAAATATTTCAGCTAACTCGAAGGTGCAGGAAGGAGGGAAAAAGTCCTAAAATTTCCTGGAACTTTTGAAACCGCAATAGGCTTTTTTATTAAATGGACAATTTTAGCTTTCTTTCAGCATAAAGGCGCTATAGCAGTGGCTAAAGAATTGTTACGCACCACATTCAGCGTGGGATTGATGGTGCCCACACCTAGCACTAAGACGGATGGGGACACGGATAATTTGTTGAACCACTACCCCACTCCCTCATCCACCAAACTCGACATCGCACCAGACTACCAGTTTTCTCTTTGTTTGTCAGGTGGTCCTTTGAAGTTCCTATGGTGGTGCCTTTGAAAAAGGCACCGCAATGAGAATGCCAAAGCAAGTTCCTGCATGGCATGGACTGTTGAGGAACTGGGTGTGTCGTGCAGGAAATGGGCATGCATGCAGACAGGGGGACATACCATATGCCCCCTGCATGCATCCCCATGGCCTCACACCACTGCGCCACAACCAAGGATTGCAGATCCCTGGCGGTTGTTGTGGTCCCATGGAGGTCCGCCTGCCAAAGTTGCAATTCGGAGGTCAGACGTCTGGTGCGGCGTTGACTGCCGTAACGCCGCAATCCTATGGACCACCAAACTCATAAACTAGCCCTTTGAATTGCTATCCTAGAGCAGCCGCGGCTGGTAGTGGGAGTACCGGCCGGGCGGTGACGTGGGGAGGGGGAGGGGCAGGGTGGGGGGTAGTAATCTATGGATTACGGACTTTAAAAGGTAATGTTTACTTACCTTTTAAAGTCCGTAATCCATACATTACTACCCCCCACCCCTCCCCATCCCCACGTCACCGCTCAGCCGGTACTCCCACTACCGGCCGCGGCTGTCCCTAGAGTCTATGAACGGATTGGCATGAAACTCGGATAGGCCACAGGAAATAGAATTAACAGTCTGAGTGGAACTACCCGAATACACATCCAGATCCAAAACTGAAGGAAAGCTATTTTGCATATGTTGAATTATATTGTGAAAGAAATGTGAAAGTTGCTCAAACCACTCTGCTGATGGAGCCTTGCTTCTATGACACACTGCAGGATTGGAAAACTCTTTCACAATTTTAAATATTTCTATTAGCTTATTTCCTACTTTTTCAGTACATCCCTCATAAAACTCATATGGATGAAACATAGTCCATGCAATCCGACCAGCTCACTTTAAGGGCTGTATTAGACAGTTTTCCCGTGGTACTCTACATTTTCAGTATATCTGCTTGTGCATTTTATTCTAAGTGGGTGTCTTTTTTTAATTGCCATATTTCATGGTTTTGTATAGGTCAATCCTTGCTCTCATTCCTTTCTAAACTAGTAAACTGTATAACTACGAACAGTGACAAAAAAGAACAGAACCTGTCTGCGATTGGTGAGTTCAAAACAGTAAAACTGAAAGTGCTAACTATTCCCTGTTATAGCACACACTGGTGTTGAACAAATAACCCTTCACTGCTTTATCCTTGGGTTATGGCCACACTTTGAATGAACCCATGTCTGAATGGGCTAGAGCACGGGTACTCATAGTACGGCCCGCGGGCCAGGGGCGGCCCGGCAAGCCTTCCCTGCCGGCCCGCGGACCGTGCAGACGGATGTATGACGTTACAATGCATACTTTTACCACGCATACCTTTACAACGCAGTTTTTACCACGCATACCATTACAACGCATAGCGCTTAGAGGTGCTGGATAGTGGTAAGTAAAATTTTCTATTCCAACTCCAGTCCCCGTGGACACTAGGGAAGGTGTTGGATAGAAAATTAAACTTATTCCCTATCCTGGAGCGCCCCCCAGCGCAATGCGTTGTAATGGTATGCGTGGTAATGCCTGCATTGTAATGGTAGTGCGTTGTAAAAATTTCGTTGTTAACGTTACATACCGTGCAGACATCGTACCCGTGTTTGTTTGTTTTTTAAAGAATCTCAGCAAACACCCCTGCTGCAGCGCGATGCAGAGACTTTCTGTGAGGGCCAGGCGATTTCCGTCAGAGTGGGGCTGCAGGGGCCTAAGAGGTGAACAAAGCCTCATTAGCATGCAAATGGTCTTTTAAAGACCTGTGAGTGCTCGGGTGCGGCTGGCTGGCTTGCCTGTGTGTGTGCCCAGAAGCTGTCTCAGCCTGGGCACACACAGGCAGGGTGAGATGAAGAGGGAGAGGGAGGGAAAGGGAAGGAGACAGAGACAGACAGACAGAGGGAGAGCAAGGCAGACAGAGGGAGAGCGAGGGAGGGAGACAGGCAGACAGAGGGAGAGCGAGAGAGGGAGACTGAGGGAGAGTGAGGGAGACAGAGCGAGGGATACAGAGGCAGACAGGGAGAGCGAGGGAGGCAGCGCAATGGAGAGCGAGGGAGACTGAGGCAGACAGGGAGAGCAAGGGAGAGTGATAGAGGGAGACAGGCAGAAAGAGGGAGAGTGAGGGAGGCAGAGCGAGGGAGTGCGAGGGAGGCAGAGTGAGGGAGAGTGAGGGAGACAGATGGAGAGCGAGGGAGACAGAGGCAGACAGAGGGAGAGCGAGGGAGGGAGACAGAGGGAGGGAGACCTTAGAGTGAGGGAGACCTCAGAGTGAGTGAGGGAGACCTCAGAGTGAGGGAGACCTCAGAGTGAGTGAGGTAGACCTCAGAGTGAGTAAGGGAGACCTCAGAGTGAGGGAGACCTCGGAGTGAGGGAGGGAGAAGCAGAGAGAGGGAGACAGAGGGAAGGAGGGAGAGGGAAGGAGAGGGAAGGAGGGCGAGGGAAGGCGGGGGAAGGAGGCAGAGCGAGGGAGTGCGAGGGAGGCAGAGTGAGGGAGAGTGAGGGAGACAGAGGGAGAGCGAGGGAGACAGAGGCAGACAGAGGGAGAGCGAGGGAGGGAGACAGGCAGACAGGGAGAGCGAGGGAGGCAGAGCGAGGGGAGAGCGAGGGAGACAGATGGAGAGCGAGGGAGACAGAGGCAGACAGAGGGAGAGCGAGGGAGGGAGACAGAGGGAGGGAGACCTTAGAGTGAGGGAGACCTCAGAGTGAGTGAGGGAGACCTCAGAGTGAGGGAGACCTCAGAGTGAGTGAGGTAGACCTCAGAGTGAGTAAGGGAGACCTCAGAGTGAGGGAGACCTCGGAGTGAGGAAGGGAGAAGGAGAGAGAGGGAGACAGAGGGAAGGAGGGAGAGGGAAGGAGAGGGAAGGAGGGCGAGGGAAGGAGGGGGAAGGAGGGAGAGGGAAGGAGAGAGAGGGAGACAGAGGGAAGGAGGGAGAAGGAAGGAGAGAGGGAGAGATAAATAGAGGAAGGTAGAGGGAAACAGAGAGAGGGAGAGGGAAACAGAGAGAGAGAGAGGGAGACAAAGAGAGAGTGATACAGTCAGAGTGAGTGAGACCGAGGGAGAGAGGGAGTGAGACAGTCAGAGTGAGTGAGACAGAGGGAGAGAGGGAGTGAGAGGGAGTGAGACAGTCAGAGTTAGTGAGACAGAGGAAGACAGAGAGACAGAGGGAGAGAGAGGTAGAGGGAGGGAGAGAGAGAGGGAGCGAGGGAGACAGAGAGAGAGAGAGAGAGAGAGAGAAAGAGAGAGCGACAGAGAAAGAACGAGAGAGAGAGAAATGTGTGTATGCCGGGTCTGGTGGCTCAGTGGACGAAGGCGTCCGCTGCAGGGACCTGTGATCAACCTCATGGTCAGTTTTTTTTTCTTCTAGCCCCGCCCCCTCCCCCACTGACCCCGCCCCCACCGGTGCGGCCCTCGGACACAAACCACACTGTAAATTTGGCCCCCGAGAGAAAGTTTGTGAGTACCCATGGGCTAGAGGGATCTCTGGTGCTTTTATATTTCAGGTATGCATTCAGGGGATTCAAACTGACAAGAAACATAATTAAAATTATCTACTGTGTAACTGGAAGACAATTTATTTGGGTTCCACTTATAAGATGAACAAGCATTTGCAATGCAATAGATCTCGCATTTGCAAACGTTTGAGCTATTGGCGTTGTAAATGACAATACCTTTTATTTATGTGTTTTGAAAACCTGCAAGCGGTGCGTAAACACACGATTGGTACTTCCAGTCGCTGCTTCCCAGAAGCAAGGTTGGCAGTAAAAGAGGCGCAGTTACTGCCAGCCTTGCTTCTGGTAAGCAATGCCTATAAGTACACAGTGTGTGTTTATGTACCCCTTGCAGGTTTTGAAAACACATAAATAAAATACATTGTCATTTACAATACCAATAGCACCAACTCTCGTAAATACAAGACCTATTGCATGCAAATGCTTGTCTATGATATCATTCTCTTACGTGTGTTGTAGCCTCATTCTCCAGGACTCTAACCCATAGCCGCTAAGGTATCAGAATGCTAACGTGTGACAGTTCCTTGGTTTCAGTAACCTTATGAGTGACATTCAATGGCCAAATGTGTGACACTTGCAGTGACACATGTTTTCGGTGGACTGCAGGATGTATTGGGTAGCTTGTTGGCTGTATGCCCTTCAGCTCGCCCTCTCTCACCTTGGAATCATTTTCATCCTTTGGTATGTTTACTGCCTCCCATGGGCTTTGGTGGGATCACTGTTCTTGAAAACTTTCCCCCGTCGCAAAACGTTTTCTCTACATTGACGTTGTCCTTATAGCTGACAAGTTATGAATTTACACATGTGTAATATTTCTATGTTTTTGGTGTACTTAAGTGTGCCTTTTCAGTTCCACATATATTTAATTGCCAGAAAATAAAGGACCTATGCTCATATCATTAAATACATATTAGAAGTTAACCTTTTTGGTCATGTAATTTCAAGAAACTGACTTATAATCACATTATGTAACCTAGTCTCTGTGAAAAAAAATCCAATCTGGCGGAAGATGTATGTTAGACAAGCCAAGTGGATGGTATACAGATGTGGCATGAGTTTGCCACTCTCTTAGACCGTATCCTCTCATTTGCCTCGCCCCCCTCCCCTCAACACAAAAGGAAATGCTAATTTCTCTATTTAGAATGCCCCTGCAAAGTTAGTGACTTGTAAATATCAATTTATTGTCAGCGAGGCCACTGTAATATGGTACTTTAGGACTATTGAACAGAACCGAGAGTGCAAGTTGAAATTGGCAGATTGCATTACGTCATTCTCTGGACACTCACGTGTGCGAGATTCAATTGTCAATAAAATATTGGGACCACTTTGAAAAAAAAATCTATTTATTTTCTTGACTGCCACTGAAAGGTGGAGCAGTCCCATCCCGGGTGTTATCTATGACAGCCAAGCCTAGGTCGAAGTTTAACCCGATAAAATTGAAAAGCATCTCTCCAAACCTTGCTCAAGTTGTTACCATTACGAGAAAATCCCCTGAAACAGGCACTCCTATTTTACGAATAAGGAACACATATAGGCATGGACATATGATGTAAGTTACTGAACGATCCAGCTCTTCTGGAATCCAGCTTTATAACATGGTCAGTCATTGTTTAAACTTAGGGAGAAACCAATCTGCTCTGTTTAGCCAATGTCAATGTATAGTTTCTAAGTAACCCATGTTATGTGTGACACTACGTAGTTATGACTTTTTTTAACAGCAATTTTAGGAGGACAGAGTTTTTCTTTCCCCGTGAAAGGCGTGCTGCCGAGCCCTCACATGCAAGGGAATGATGCTGGCTCACAAGACAGATATTTCTATGGGAGCGTGTGAGCTTTGGGGAACATGCAAACACATTTGAGAAAGAAAGGCAGCGGTGCTATAGTAACGATGATACCCTTGAAGCTGCAGGACATTAGGGCTCATCACTCCCTGCTCCTCACCATCGCCCCAGTCCAGACGCACGCAGTCTAAGGAACGTTTGGTTTGCAATCCCACCCTGTATAGTAATGTAAATTACGCGTTCAAGCCATGGAGCTGTGCAGCTGATGTGCCCCGGTCCTGCAATCCTGCATTCCAGACAGGCCGTGATGTAAGTATTCTTTCTTTGCCCCCCTGCGTTCACGTGCTCTATCTGTCTACAAATGGCGTCTCTTCATCATAAACAGGCAAAACATGCTGCTGGGTGCTAAAAGCACGGGTCAAGACACCTGATCCCCTTTTCTCAGAACGCACGTTCTATAATGGATATTTAAAATTCTGCTGCTTCCTCCCCCTTTTGATTGCAGTACGGTAGCACCTTTTACCTTGCAGGGACAGAGCCAATGACAGGTCATTGGTGAAGGCCTCCTATTGGCTGTCTAAGCTGGTCGCATTTACAGACCGACTGTCCCACCTGCAAGAGTCAGGCTCTGTGGCTTTAACAACAAAAGGGCATATTTACAAGGGCCATATCTCCGTTTTTTGGCTTTAGAGCCAAAAAAGCAGAGAAAAAAATATTGACCTATTTATAAGAGGGTGCTAACATGCATTAGCGCATGTTAGCACCCTATTTTCCGATGCCTCACTTTGCATCTCTAATGAGATGCAAAGTGGGCGTCACTGGGCAGTACAACTTTGTAAATATCGCTGATGTGCACATCGCGATATTTACAAGGTGGCCCACGCATTTTAGTAGACGTTAGTTTTGGGCAAAAAACGCTGTTTTCCCCAATAACTAACGTCTGCTAAAATCATGACTAACCGATACCTAACATGGGAGGTGGATTCTTGTGTTACGACCACATGGTCGTATCAACAAGCATATCGCCATTTTGCAGGGAAACCCAATGCAAAATAAATGTGTATCTTTTGAAAACATTCTTTAATCCATTATTTTGTAGTTACAGAGCATAATATAATGTGCCAAGTGGTGTTTCAATATTACTAAAGTGAGAGAAGGCAGTTAGGTAGAAGGCAACATAAATAAGAAGCTGTCTGTCAGTGTTAAAAGTAGGAGAACACATTGCACGTCCAAGAATTATACTGAAATGCTTATAAAATATTAGAGCTTTACAAATAGACAAAGAAGAACAAAGACAAGGAAAACACATGCACTTGGTCCGTGCTCCAAGGAGGAACTAACACAAGAAAGGAGGGAAAGCCTATGTGGGCTAAGCAGTCGAAAGATTGCAAATAAAAGTGACAGAAAAAAGAATCAATGGTATGCTGTGGTCAGGTTGTAAGCCCACTGAGCTGTAAATAATACAACACGCAGGACAGCGCATGCTCTAAGCAGTCGAGACCTAAAAAAGACAAGCCACCCTGCTTCACGTTACAGAGTACATTCAGCAGTCATCTAATGCAGTTTGACATGAAGTTTATGTTAACATTGATCTTTCCCCTCCAGTTACCCAGATAAACACATCTACAATGAATGCACTGAGGGGAAATCCTCAATTTCACAAATATCCTTTGAATTGCTGAGAACATTCTAATATCCACTCCCAGCAAGACGTCAGGCAAGGCTAAAATACAGACTCTTTCCCTGAAACGTGATGAAATTAACATTATAAATTGAATGACTTTTTTTAAATGAAACATTTCTGCATCCTCGATTTTCATCTTACTTGCTCATGGAGGGGCGTGAGGAAGAGGAGTGAGACAAGGTGCGAAAGATCTGCAAAGATTACCTATTATTTATAGTTGCACATCCTGGCCACCCGACGTGTAATACTTATGAAGGAGAATTTATCACTCTCTTCTCTATGAATGCGTTAACCCAACTTCCTTCCATTACACGACTAGATGTAAACTTCTGCGCGATCAACCCTCTGATAAGTTGGCAAAGAAGTGCATTTCATTATTTTTTATTCATTTGCAGTATTTAATTTAGCACAAGCATTGCAGGTGGCGAGTTACTGTGCACATTATAACACGATTTTTCCATCAATATGGATATTTTTCTAACATTGTAAAAGGCCCCTCACTGTTCCGTGAGACACTGTTGGAATTTTTTAATACATATCAAGGACTGAATCTTGAAGGTTCTTCGTCTCTTCCTCTCTCATGATTGTCTGTGCTTTGACTATTGTGACATCATTTTTTGGATCCTATTTATTACGAAGTACTTTTGTCCCTGCCGAGTGCCAGATAAACTGGGACCTATCGGTTTCTGCTTTACGACCTTTCACAATTCTTTGACTGTGCGGACGTGATGCAAAATTTCAACCTTGAAATGCAGAGCATGATGGAAACATTGCCCTGGTTAGTCATTATTGTATTAAAACAAACACAGTGCCATCGGACTCAGTAAAATTAAAGAGGCTGAAACGAAGCATATGCAGAAGTGTGTCAAAGTAACATGAACAGTTTACTTCTAGTATTGCAATTAGAAAAGGAAAACATTCTTGGCAGATTTAAAAAGCCAGAAATATCACCTCTCAAACTGATTTTGATTCAGTTCATCACATTCCTGGTAAGTTCTCTCAAAACGTTGCCCCTAGGGTGTTCTGCAAGGGTGTGAACTGATTTTCTAAAGTATAATTTAGAACATAAGTTACAGTGCAAGCAAGTGGAAAGGGTCCCTGTCAAAATCATTGTGCCTGACTCCCGCCCTTCTATTTGCTCACTCAAATTGTCATCAGAATTTTTCTTTCACTCTCTAGGTTTAAATTCACTGTCTTTCTTCATTGCAGCTTCCCAGCACATCTAGTGGAGAATCACACTTCACTGTTAACCTTGGTGTTTGCTCGTACCATCAACTTATCCTTCAGGAATCTAAGAAGAGGATCACCTTGCCCTTGTTACCGAAAATTAACATTAAGGCTTTGTGTCCCTATATTGTCAGACGTCACTTGGCAGCAATTTCTACTTGTAAGACTTCTAACAGTTGCTCATCTCGTAGAGTGTGGAAGCATCTGTGTTTCTCTCCAAATCTCAATAATAGCCCCCCTTCTAATTTGGTACATGCCATAGGTGGGTCAAGATTTAGGGAACGCTGCCCCGGGTGCTCTGGAGGCAACTGGGCTCAGACTCTAGGTGGGTCCTGCGGATTCTGGTGACGTCTGCAGTCCCTGGCGAAGACCAGCGTGCGTGCCTTCCACCGCTGTCTGGTGCAAGAGACCGCCTGTGTTTCATTCCTGCAGCAGCCGAGGCCCCAGGGTTTGGGAAGAATAGGGAGAGGTGCTTATGTATAGAGTAGGAATTGCAGCTATAGCTTTTTGCAAGTACAGTGCTGGAGCCTTGTCGAAAACATTTGTGTACAGTGCAGGAGCCGCAGAGAGAGCTCTTTGGTGTGTACACCCAGTGCAAAAAGTGGAGAGAAAAACTTGTCTCTGTGCATAGAGTGCAAGAAGCTACAGAGCGAATACTTCTATGTACAGTGCAGTAGGTGCAGAGAGAGCATTTTTGTGCACACATGGTGCATGAGCTGCAGACGGCGCACGAGCTGCAGAGGGAGTGTTTATGCATTGCTTGGAATTAGAGAGCATTTCTGTGCGGACGGTGCGAGTGGTCGAAGGAGACCGTTTCTGTCTGTGGTACTGTAGCGCAAGAGTATACGTGTCCTTGGGTATTAAGACATAATATTGAAGTAAAAATATAGAATGGACATAATATCGAATAAAAAATATAGAATGGACAAAATATCGAATGGAGATAATATAGTTGTTAAAAATATCGAATTGAAGGTAAGTAATATCGATTGTCAAAATATCAAAGTTTAAAATATCGATGTTTAAAATATCGAAGTATATAATATAGGCATTAAAATATATCGAATTTTTAATATTATCGAATTATTTTGAGTGTGTTGTATGTTTTTTTTAAGTAATGAATATTATGTTATTTAATTTTTGCGTAATTTAATTCTGTAGCGGGTTGTGGGTTTATAGGGGAATAGGGTGGGAAGTAATTTAAATATATTAAATTAAATATAAATTTTTAACAATTATTAATTATTTTTAATTTAATTTTGCTTTTTAGTTCTGTAGCCGGCTGCGGGTTTATAGGGGAATAGGGTGGGAAGTAATTTAATTGTAATTAGTTAAATATTTGTATTTATTTATTGGTATTTATTTTGAATTTATTGTTAATTACTTTCTTAATTGGTAATTACTTTTTATTAATTGATAATTAATTTTTATTAATTGATTAATTGATAATTATGTTAATTGTATTAATTTGTTTTCCGTAGATGGTTGTGGGTTTATAGGGGAATAGGGTGGGAAGTATTTTAATTGTAATTAAGTAAATATTTTTTATTTATTTATTGGTATTGATTTTTGATTTATTGGTAATAAATGTTTAATTGGTAATTAATATGTATTAATTGTTAATTCGTTTTTATTAATTACTTCTTTGATAATCATGATAATTCTATTAATTTATTTTCTGTAGCAGGTTGTGGGTTTATAGGGGAATAGGGTGGGAAGTAATGTAATTGTAATTAATTGCGTATTAAAAATACTTTTTGTGTATTCATAATTAATTTACTGTTAAATAATTATTAAGTGGTATTCATTTGTATTAATAATTAGTTTTTGTTATTGAAAATTAATTAGTTGTTAATTAATTATGAATAGGTAATCGATTTTTAATAACTAATATTTGTTTGTATTTCTAATTAATCTATTATTACATAATATTAAATTGGTAATTAATTTTAATTAATGTTTTATTGGTATAGATATTTAATTTATTTTTATTAATACATTAAATCATTACTTTCCCTACTGTTTAAGTCACTGGAGTGGGAATAGTAAGTTTTACCCCTACACTATCCAACGCTTTCCCTACTGTTGCACTCTCTGGAGTGGGAATAGTAATTTTTACCCTCCCGCTATCCAACGCTTTCCCTACTGTTGCACTCACTGGAGTGGGAATAGTAATTGTTACCATCCCACTATCCAACGCTTTCCCTACTGTTGCACTCACTGGAGTGGGAATAGTAATTTTTACCATCCCACTATCCAATGCTTTCCCTACTGTTGCACTCTGTGGAGTTGGAATAGTAAATTTTACCCCTACGCTATCCAACGCTGTCCCTACTGTTACATTCACTGGAGCGGGAATAGTAATTTTTACCTTCCCGCTATCCAACGCTTTCCCTACTGTTGCACTCTATGGAGTAGGAATAGTAATTTTTACCCCTATGCAATCCAATGTTTTCTCTACTATTGCACTCTTTGGAGTGGGAATAATAATTCTTACCCTCCCCCTATCCAACGCTTTCCTTACTGTTGCACTCACTGGAGTGGGAATAGTATTTTTTACCCCTACGCTATCCAGTGCTTTCCCTACTGTTGCACTCTTTGGAGTGGGAATAGTAATTTTTACCCCTACGCTATCTAACGCTTTCCCTACTGTTGCACTCACTGGATTGGGAATAGTAATTTTTACCCTCCCGCTATCCAACGCTTTCCCTACTGTTGCACTCACTGGAGTGGGAATAGTTATTTTTTCCCCTATGCTATCCAACGCTTTCCCGCCTTCTTCTCAGGGATCTGGAGGACTGGGTGGACAAGAATGGCATTCTTCCGCCCACACAGACTGGCTTTAGGGCTCATAGTTCCACTCTTGACAACATCTTAGCCCTTTCCTACCTTGCGAAGAAGGCCAATACGAGGAACAAACCGCCCCTGTTCTGCTGTTTCATAGACTACTCCACAGCCTTTGACCGAGTGAACAGGGGTCGGCTCTGGGCAAAACTTGACTCGTGGGGGCTACCACAGGCTCTGCTAAAAGCTATAAAAGCGCTCTATGAGGGCACCTGGGTTAAGGTGAAGCTAAGCCCCACAATAACAACTGCAAGAATTGAAACCCACTCGGGCCTCAAGCAGGGGTGCGTCTTGGCCCCCATGCTTTTCAACTTGTATACTGCGGACATGGGGACAGCTCTGAAAGATGCCAACTTAGCACCTCCAAAACTGGGGGGGCTCGTCTTGGGAACACTTCAGTATGCAGACGACACGGTGATCATGGACCACACTAGGGTGGGGCTCCAAAGAGCCTTAAGTAGTTTGGCATTATACAATAAGTCAAATGACTTAAGGATCAACGTGGGCAAGACCAAAATCGTAATTTTTGGCAAATACCCCCACAAAAAGAAGCTTCATGGTCTCTGGGAGAGCACCGTATCGTCACTGCCCCATCCTACAACTATTTGGGCACCTGGGTATCTGAGAGTGCCTCTGCAGCCAAACATCTGAAGGAGCTGAAACCTAAAATTGACAAAACCATTCTGTCGCTAAGACGCTTATGCCACCGCTTGGACAGTCCCTCAGCAGAACCAATGTTGACAGTGCTCCGGGCAAAACTGATCCCTGCCATTGCATATGGGCACATAGCCTACCCTGGTGCATTTGACAAAATGGTCAACGCGGCCCAGGCGAAAGCCTATAAGATGGTGCTACAGGCCCCTAGATACGCAAGGAACACTAGATTAAGGCTAGAAATAGGCCTTAAGCGACCTGAGCTGGTATTACTGGGGGACCTTTTAAAACTCTACATTAGAGTATTGAAAGCACCAGAACATTCGCTAAAGTACTCCCTAAAATCAATCTTTGATGAGGTGGGCTCCCCCTGGTACTAAAAGGTAGGACAAGCTATTGCAGCATTGAAAATCGAAAGAAGGAGTTTGCACCTGCACAAAATTCCTTTCTCAGCTTGGGCCCAAGCAGTCAAGCGACAAGTCCGGATCATCTCCTTTGGTCTTGACCTAGCATCTCTTCGGCAAAATCCACTAACTCAGGCCCTGGACAAATCATATATTCCAGGTAAACCCCAACCTTACCTGCAAGATCCAGTATCCACCTACGCGAGAAAGAAAATTTTGTACTTTCGACTTTTGGCCCTCAGGATCATGGACTTCAACCCCAAATGGGCCCGTACGGATGGCACCTTGGCCTGTCGTCTATGCAACTACCGTAGAGAATCCTGGCTACACTTGCTGTGCTGCTGCACAAAGCTGGCCAATGACCGCCATCGCTTGCTGCTCCCGATTTTACGGAACACGGATTATAGAACTTGCAGAGAGGCTTCGGACTGGTGCCTCTCAGTCTCCACGACCTGTTTGATAGCCAGAGTTGGGAAATTTATATACCAGGTAAAAATGGCACTCGACTCCCACTTAACGGCATTGTCGGCAAAGTAACCGGAAGCCTTCCCCCCAAGTTATCCAACCTGGGCTGGTTTAAAGATCTACGAAGAATCCATCTTTCGTTAACAGCCCCTGGTACATGAATTGACTCTACCGAACTTTCATGTGCCTCCCCTTATCAGCTGGGAAACACTTGTACAACCTATACATTACTCCTTTTAAAAAGAACTCTGTTTTGGACAGCTTATCAGGATTAATATGTTAGTTTTTTAACTTAAAGTGATTTTCATTTTTATGTTTGGATGGAACTTGGGTGAGGGGTGAGTTGGGACGTTCATAAAGCTTTTTATTTTTTATACTGTAAAGATTTTAAGTAATCATGCAGTTCATTAATAAATAAATAAATAAATACTGTTGCTCTCATTAGAGTTGTAATAGTAAATTTTACTCTCCCGCTATCGTATGGTAAAAATATTGAATATTTTGTTATTAATATTACGTTTATATATATATATGTATTAAATAATAAAATTGTATTTTTTTTAACTTTCACTAATTATTTATCAATTTTAAGGTTATTTAAGTATTTTAAGCATGTTTAAGGTAATTATATTTATTATTTCATTAATTTTCAATTACTTTTAAGACATAAAAAAATAGCTATTTTGACTAACTACATTTTTTACAACGATATTTTTGATTTGATATTTTTGTACTTACCTGTTTGGAGATAGGAATTCGATATTTTGCATTCTATATTTTTTCCTCGATATTTTGGTAGTTCTATATTTGTGTAATCGATATTATGTCAGTGATCCGTGTCCTTGTAACCCACCGGAGACAGAGTAAAAAGGAAAACTGGAGATTCAACAACTACTGTACTTCAAAAAACGATAACACAATTGAATGAACAAAAGGTGCTTAGGTGCAAACTCATGTCCAGGAAAAACAAGGTGGTCAATGCATAAAAAGATACATTAGATTGTATTTCTCGAAAAGTTGGACACTTGGCGAATTCCACGAAGCCATAAACGGTACTAGACAGATAAGTGACAAGCCAGACATTGTAACACTTAGGGCCTCATTAGGATGACGGGTGGACGTTGTCCGCCCGCCACCCTATCGGTATTCGGGACCGCCCGCCATAAGGGCGGGGGTCCCATTGGGGAAATTAGGATGTGCCCGCCACAGTGGCGGGCACATCCTTCATTTTTAGCATTGTGGTGGGCGGTGCACTCTGCACCGCCTGCCACAATGCTAAAAATGCATTTACGCATTTGCATATACAAAGCGGCAGGCACTGTGCGGTGCCTGCCGCTTTGTACATGCAAATGAAGGGGGGTACCATAGGTACCCCCCTGTGCACCCCACCTCGGCCTTCACCAGGGGGGCCCACAGGGGCCCCCAAAGCAAAGACCGCCTGCCTTTCCGTGGCGGCATCGCCGCCGTGGAAATGCACCTATTTGAACGCATCATGATATGACACCGCCACCATATTAAGCCCTTTCTGCCGCGGGCGCAAGGCGACCGGGGCGGAAAAGCAGGAGACGGTCTTTCCGTCGGAGGCAATCCGCCCGACATTGTAATGGGCCCCTTAGCGTGAACACTGTGTTTCTACTACCCAGAGCTCAAGAATCGAGAAAGAAAAACCTTTTTATCGGTGCTCCTTCTGCTTAATAGCATGTTTGTAAAGAACTGAAAAGGATGTATTATGTTTCGAAGTGCCTAGAGATGACGCAAGCTAGAGGATAATAATATGTTATTACAAATGGACACTCGGAAAGCGAGAAAACTTAAATGTGATCTTAGCACCAGGGGAAAGCGTGTTGTACTGTAACAATCTCTGTACATGGGCAAAAAGTAATGTAGCAGGCACAGAAAGATGTCCACAGAAAATGCCCACATAAACCATTGGAAAGGTCAGTAAGATGCCAAACGGGTGACGTTATTGCATGCATGAATGTAGCCTGCATCAAAGGACATACAATGTAAAAAGGTGAGGCGGGAAAGGCGAATCACCCAGTCTTAAATCCGCACAATTAAGCTAAGCCTTCCCATTCCAATTGAATGCAGTAAGCAAAAACATGTTTAAGAGATCAATGGAACAGTTGGGCAAAGGTTTAACGATAAACAATATTAGAAAGTGAGCGTGTGACCCAAAGACACTTATTAAAGTCTCACTGGGACTTATAACAAGCATTGGCCGCGCTGCCGGGCTGCCAAGAAAAACAAAACGCAAGAAAATAAAAACGCGAGTGGTGACGTGAGTGGTGTGCACACGCGTCACCGCAAATGCTACTTTGGCGTTGATCAGTTTGCTATAACAAGCATGCGCACGCGCTCTTGTGCGCGTTCTAGCAAGCTGATCGCCGGCAAAGTAGCATTTTTGAGAGCCCCAAAATATCTCGCCCGAGGCCAGCGCATGCGCTGGATCAGGCCGAGACCTAAAAAGCAGGCTCTCCCTCTCCAGCTCCTGTTTGCTTTCAGGTACGCTGCAGCTTCCACATATCATGTAAAAAGATCAGCTGCTAACAGCTCAGTGGTCACGCTCCCACCATTGCCTGGAACACCCAGAGACACTTCATCTACCCCGGTTTTAAATTGTCCCCATAATCCATTCTAAAAGTTTTCAAAGTTCTGTCTCTTCCTCTAAGCTTTGCTACGTAAACAGGCTATTCCTTATTACAGTATGTAAAGAACAATTAAAAGAAAACATCGGCGTATCAGCCTTCTTTTTACTGCTTCCATGTAAAATTACCAGCATGTGATGAATATACAAACCAACTGGTAAACCAATTTTCAGTATTAAAAGTAGGTTTTCGGTAATGGTATCAAACCATAATTAAAGGAGATCTGAGTATATAAATAGGTGCAGTCTTTTCTAGGATGACCATCGTCGATTAACGTGATCCTTATAATTATTAATTACTATATCATAACAATGGGCATCTTGTAACTGCATATAAAATAATTTAATGAGGAAGTAATCATAAATACACTGCTATATGCCAAGGCTTGTTATAACCCGAGACGGAGATCTTGAGATACAACAGAGTAAGAGTTCCATTGCATTAAATAGGGGTAATGAAAAAAATAAAAAAATAAAAGCCTGATTCAAAATTGAGTAGTAACAAAAACATTTCTGGCGCAACTGTAAACACAGGAGAATATTTCAGTGCATTGTTCTCTACCATACCATCCCCATGGCGGAAGAAGTTATTTGACACTTTGTACATATGTGTGGGTATTTTTGATATTTGGCCAAAGCTAAATTAGGATCTTCGTCTAAGAAAAGTGCAGAATCTCCATCCAGAGTATGGGGAGGTTTGGAATGTAGGACTTTTGAGGTAAGTACCCTGGAGGGGCAGTTGGTATTGAACTCCTCAAAAAATCTGACACTCCAAGGTTCGGAATTTATTGGGCATGATAAATAGAATCTATTCTGAGTTTTTCCCTTTAATGGGGTGTAATACCAACGTTGTCCTCACCCAGTAATTATCCGGTGCAATCAAGTCTGTAGAACTCGTAATTCTTAATCCTACATGGCTTTGCACAGTGGGTGGATTTTTTTGGGCCGAGAAATAATCAGGACCTATGAATGATTGTAAATTTTTTGCAACTGTGACTTCAAAAAAAATCTCATCAAATGTATTGATATAGATCTCGTCAGTTATCAACAATATTTATAATTATAAATAATTATATTTAAAAAGAAGAAAAAATGGCCGGTCAGTCTTAATACAAACCTAACGATTAATACATCAGTAAAACCTTTTTAAAAAACTTGTTAAAATTATAACAAAAACATCCATCAGGAGGTGACTTTGCTAGGGAAATCACTTTGTTGCTTTTGAATATGTTATATTTAAAAGACAGAGTTTTTAAAGAACAAAAGATTTCACCGGCATACTGGGACAAACAAAGCAAATGTACTTAGGGCCTCATTTATGAGGATGTGCGTCACTTTTACGCCGCCGGTGCGTCCATTTTTGTGACGCACCCGCAGCGTAAAAAATGTGCTTTGTTGCACCATATTTACAAAGTGACGCATCTAGGTAGATGCGTCACTTTGTAAACCCCTGCGCTACATTATACCTACGCCAGGTATAATGTATGCAGGTGGGGCGTTCTGACGCAAAAAAGGGTCATAGAAGTGACGCAGTTAAATCTATAAGATTTCACTGCGCCACTTCTAGGACACAAACGCGTCAATTTCTTATGCCTGCCTCACAGCAGGCGTAAGACTGACGCAGGCCCTTTCACATGGGGCTTGTGACACACTCCAGCCATGCGTCATTTTTTCGCCATACAGATACGTCAGAAAAACGGACGTATCTGTAACTCCTTGCGCCATGATGCGTCCTACTGTAAATATGACGCATCATTGGTGTTGCAAGGAGGGCGCAGTGAAAAGTGACGCATCGCTGTTTTCACGCAGCGATGCGTCACTTTTCATAAATGAGGCCCTTAATGTCTTAAGTCCCACCTTGCTGAGTTCACATATTCCAGTCTTATTTCCTTTATCAGATTATTACTTAAAAAAATTATTTAGGTGTAAAAGGCCCAATCTTAACATAAGTAAAATTCACCTGACACTATGTTCCAAAGAAAACTTTAAATATTCTTAATTCTGTTTAAAATATACTGTCAAAATAAGGCTAATATGTTTCTAACAGTGAACAGTGTGAAATGTCACAAGTCTAATCCCCCTCACCGGGCCTATGTGGGGCAGTCTCGGCCGGGCAGCAGCACCTGGTTTGTGTTATGTGACTCGGCAGCATACAGCTCTGCACAAACACAATAATCATGTATATAGCATGGAGGGCTATACTTTAGCGCCGAGAGGCAGCACTAGTATCACTCAGCACTATTAAAACAAGCATTAAAAATGCAATAGGTCTCGCCTTTCATTAAGTTAAAGCCATTTGCTTTGCTATGCAATACCATTAGCAAAGCAAATGGCTTTAACTTAATCAAAGGCGAGACCATTTCCAATGCTTGTTTAATATATCCAGGACATTCAGCCGCATGGAGCACCCAACACTGCGGTTGTAACTGGCCTAGCTACTTTGCCTCACTTTTACAGGGAAAAGGTCATTTAGTGAAGGTGGGCCTATTCGTTTATTCAGATTGATATCTCACTCGCAGAGTTTGCCAGGTAGGTTTCACGTTTATTGCTTGTAATATTTAGCACACATGGCACCGCACTTTGACATATTTCACCTGTGCAACCCACGGCTACAGATGCAAGTGTCCCATTCCTACATTGAACATTGCATCTGTTGCACTCTCATGCTTGCACGGCAGTCAGGATGTTTAACACTGGTTCCATCTCAAAAGATCCCAAGACTGAGGCTCCTTTACAAGGGATAGGTACCAGGAGAACTTCCTCTTTCAGAGAACTCGAACTCTGTACTCGTTTCGTATACCAGCAAATGTTGGTGGGGCAATTTTACAAGCCTATTTGCGGCAAGGCAGACTAGCTCGCTGTGCTTATGTACACAGCATATGGAAATAGAAAAGATTAGCAATTCACACATTGTTATTACGAAACAGAAAAGCAGTAGTAGCTTGGAATACTCCTCAGTACTAATCAAACATGTGAGTGGAAGAATACACCGTTTACAACATATTTTTTTGGGTAAAAATGTGGCTAATATCTTCTCCAAAGTAGGTGTGGCCAAAATTAAGGAGGAGCACAGAGCGGGAAAATGGAAACCAGCCCACACAGCTAAAAAGTGTGAGTCAGGTTGTGGGAAGCCTATATCACAAACAAAACACCCAGTAATACTCCAGAAGTACTACACCCAAAACGTTGCTCAAAGTTACAACCAATTTGCCTTAAAGTACGTCACACAACAAACCCAGGCGACTCATGAAACTGCATAGGAATGCTTCAACAAGCATTTACAATGCAACGGTTTCGCCTTTGCAAAAGTTAGAGCTATTGGCATTGTAAATGACAACATTTTTATTTATGTGTTGGTTTTGAAAACAGATAAATAAATGGCATTGTCATTTACAATGCCAATAGCTTAATCTCTCGCAAATGCCACACACACACACCCATAGAGAGTCCCCCCACACAGAGCCCCCCCACACGCACACATACCCCCCCCACACACACACCCACACAGAGCCCCCCACACACACAACAACACAGAGCCACCCACACAGAGCCCCCCCCACACACCCACACAGAGCCCCCCCACACACCCACACAGAGGCCCCCCCACAGACCCACACACTGTGAGCCCCCCTCACACTGCGAGCCCCCCCACACACCCACACAGAGCCCCCCCACACACTGCGAGCCCCCCACACACTGCGAGCCCCACAAAGCACATATTACTGTAACCATTTGAGGAGATAATAGGTGCAGTAACAGCAATATGCACAGCATGATCACAAATGTGCTTCCCTCATGAGTTTGTAGGCATGGGCCCATGGAAATGAGAACCCTCGGGCACTGGACCCGTGCCATATTAATTCCGTGGGTACAGTAGCCCCCCCACACACTGCGAGCCCCCCCACACACTGCGAGCCCCACAAAGCACATATTACTGTAACCATTTGAGGAGATAATAGGTGCAGTAACAGCAATATGCACAGCATGATCCCTAATGTGCTTCCCTCATGAGTTTGTAGGCATGGGCCCATGGAAATGAGAACCCTCGGGCACTGGACCCGTGCCATATTAATTCCGTGGGTACAGTAGCAAAAACAAATGTCAGGCGGTGCAATGATTGTGAGCCAAAGAGAGCTGGCCAGTGCACTCCCGAGGGCTTTGAAGGATGCAAGGAGTTCCCAAGGACTCCAGTCGTGTGCACGCACTGACTCACTGACAATACCTGCTTGCCGTGGGAAATCACTGCCCCTTCTTTCAAACTCAGGATGGCAGTGAAAGGCTGACCAGAGCCACCAAGGGATAGTACCCCAGTCACTAATACGCTGGTCAGTCGTGCAGGAAGAGAGGGAGGGGTAAGGATGTGCCTGGACTGTAGAAGGGAGTACTGTCCCAGTGGCACCTAGCACACCCAGTTCAGGGAGACTGCAGTGTGGGACAGGGCATCTAATGCATTATACAGGCGCAAGTACGTAACACGAGAGCAGCAGTGTTGAATCCGCTTTCCACTATAAACATGGAAAGTAGCATAATATGTATAGTAAAATGCCGCACTTTTATATGCATAATTAATCTTATGCTTGTATAGCCTTGTAATATGCTTAATATCATTACCCAACTCAATGCTCTAAGAAATGAACTTTGATTTACCCTTGCAAGGATTTAAATTTTAGTTAAAAGTTAACAGGCAGCTAATTGGAGGTAATAGGCATGCTGTGTCTTCACATCCATTTTAAGCAGCTCGTGAAAACACCAACATTTATTGATGAATGACTGTCCAAGCCGAGTCACCCACAGGGTAAAAAGAAGACTGAGCACTTCCTTCTTGACTTTGAGGTGTAGAATATTTCAACTATGTTCACAACAACGTTGCGACTAATTCTCCATTCGGAAAGGACATAAACAGTAATCACCACTCTGGCAGGAAGAGATGGCCAGGCGACGAGCAAGCATGTTCCACGACGGCAACCGCACTGAGAAAAAACACCCACGCAGTCTGGTCGAACACTCAACCTAAATGTATTAGAGCTGACTCGGGGGCCGTGTGGGTTTCTTAGAGAACACGAGAAAAGGACGAGATTTGCAGCAGATACTGGAAAGGGGCGCAGATTGTGAAACTCAGCTAAGAGTATCAAACAAGCATTTACAATGTCGGAGACACGGACAGCGGGAGGGGGGGTGTGAAGGGGCACACGGACAGCGGGAGGGGGGGCGGGACCGGGCACACATGGACAGTGGGACATAAACAGTAATCACCACTCTGGCAGGAAGAGATGGCCAGGCGACGAGCAAGCATGTTCCACGACGGCAACCGCACTGAGAAAAAACACCCACGCAGTCTGGTCGAACACTCGACCTAAATGTATTAGAGCTGACTCGGGGGCCGTGTGGGTTTCTTAGAGAACACGAGAAAAGGACGAGATGTGCAGCAGATACTGGAAAGGGGGCGCAGATTGTAAAACTCAGCTAAGAGTATCAAACAAGCATTTACAATGCCGGAGACACGGACAGCGGGAAGGGGGGGATTGGGAACGGGCACACGGACAGCGGGAGGGGGGGGCAGGAACGGGCACACATGGACAGCGGGACATAAACAGTAATCACCACTCTGGCAGGAAGAGATGGCCAGGCGACGAGCAACCATGTTCCACGACAGCAAACGCACTGAGAAAAAAAACCACGCAGTCTGGTCGAACACTCGACCTAAATGCATTAGAGCTGACTCGGGGGCCGTGTGGGTTTCTTAGAGAACACGAGAAAAGGACGAGATGTGCAGCAGATACTGGAAATGGGCGCAGATTGTGAAACTCAACTAAGAGTATCAAACAAGCATTTACAATGCCGGAGACACGGACAGCGGGAGGGGGGGGGACGGGCACACGGACAGCGGGAGGGGGGGGCGGGAACGGGCACACATGGACAGCGGGAGGGGGGTCGGTAACGGGCACACGGACAGCGGGAGGGGGGGCGGGGGAAGACAGGATAGCAAGCACTCACCAAGGACGACTTCTTCCGGCGGCTTTCGGCGGAATGACCAAAAAAAAAACCTCCCCCCCCCAAAAAAATAAACACGCCCACAGCCGCATGACGTGGGCAAAATGCGAAAAACTGTCGGGAACGCCCACGAATCTGGTCCGGCCATGACGGACAGATCTCTGTTCCAATGGCTAGCCTCCATTTATGGAGCTAGCCAATGGAACAGAGAGGAGGCACAAACATCCATACTGTAACTCATAAGATTTCGCCTGCGCAAAAGTCTGCTGCGCAGCTTTCGGCGAGGCGAAACCTAAAAAGCACAAGCAGCAAGGAATAACACTATCACTGCAAGGGGAAAACGTCAGAGACACCAGGATAGCAGCAGTGTTACAGGAGAGGCTCAGTACTCCCCAAACAACTCTTAAAACACAGTAACTTGAATCATATATCATGCATTATGTATCACAAAGCAGCATGCAGTGGGCTACTTAATGTAAAAAACAGAAAATTCACAGTGTTGCATACGATAGTTCTCCAGAACCCAAACATCCAAAACAGAAATGCAGCAGAAAATTACATTAAGAAATATTTGCACATACACGCTAAACTCTCCCAGAAGGGGTTTGGGGGCTCTTTCATGACACCTGCATTACACCCCACCTGAACCGCAAGTAACCAAACATTCCCCTTATCACACATGGATCTGCACCATAATCAATGCAGTCATGGGGTGCAGTCCTTGTTGCACTGCCCCTGATCATTAGGAACGAGTATTTGAGGGGAAGGTAAGAGGAGAGGGACAATATAAGGTCATAGTATCACTCACTTTTCTATGATTGAGGAAACGATATTGGGGAGCTATTTCTTCCATTCCGAAGTCATCCTGGATATAGCTGGAGATCTGGAACAGGAGCCAGCTTCACCAAGAGCCCATTGCAATGCTACCCCTGCTGAAGAGATTTGTGATAGATAAGAGCTACTGTCATACCCCATGTAAATGTTAGGAATATCTTTCAATCAAAGGATCATCCTGGAGAATTCTAAACTGTTAAGGAAATGTCCCATCAGTGATTCATTGTTTATCCAGCCTTATAATATGCACGAAATCGGACTGAAAGCTACTCCTAATGTTCACTAGAGGTATAACAGCAGTCGCTATCTATGACCAATTTATGCAGCTCGGGCCTTTGCATACACTTCTCACTGAAAAAAATGACATTTATTAAAATATTATGACGTGATATAATATATATTCTCGAGGCAGTGGATCATTAAAATGTGGCAAGACTTATCTACGGAGTTAAAATGAGAATTTGAAGTTCTTGAATCTAATATACCCGAAAAATGTCAGTCGCTAACTGGCTGCTCCTGTAAAGCTGTTTTGTGTTAGGAATTAAATGATGCACTTATTTTTTTTTAAAATGGGACTGGGTATTTATCCGTGGAGAGAACTCAACTGATGACAACAAATCTGTAAAGATTGTACTACTGAATATTGATGCTAAACACAGTAGCGGCTCCTGGAGTGAGTGAATTTCATTGCTCGCGCTGCATCGCATATGATGATGCAGCGCTCGCAACGAAATTAGTTTTATTTATTTATTTGTAGACTTGCCTCCGTTAGCCCATGATCCGGAGTTTACGACCCCCCATCTTGTCCCTCCCCTGCCTGCATCACCGCCAGGCAACACTCCCTCCAGGAGCTGCTATTGGCTAAACATATGGAGATACAAGAAATTTGTGGACAAAATAACAAAGGCCAAAACATTCAAATGTAAGTGCTTATACAGGTACTACTGAATTAGAACTCCTAACTCCACATGTACGTACCTTAAATAAATACATATATATATATATATATATATATATATATATATATATATATACGTATACATATACATTATCTACTTGCGGTCGCCAGTAGATAGTTATAGTTAGGACCTAGTTTCCATAAGAAAAGCGTTTTTCTGTTTTCTCAATAACTTTGGTGCCAGTTGACGAATCTTGGCGACATTTTCGAAACTTGTGGCCCGCCCCAGTCAGCTCCTATCCAGAAAGTTTTAGGTTGATTCGCCAAGCTGGGGCCATGTTATTTTCCTTAGGAAACTTTAGACACGGCTACAGCCCGAACTGCTGAATGGATTTACACCAAATTTGGCAAAAAGGTAGCCCTTATTTCAGAAAGAACTCTTTTTATTAAAAGGTCTAAATCCGTTCAGTAGTTTCTGAGAAAAAAAATGCATTTCCTATAGGAAACTTTAGACACAGCTACAGCTGGAACGGCTGAACGGAATTACATCAAATTTGGCAAAAAGGTAGTGCTTGCTTCAGAAAGCATCTTTTTTGTTAAATGGTCTAAATCCGTTCAGAAGCTGTTGAGAAAATCCCAAAATAAAAGTTTCGATATTTAGAGGCACGGAGGATCCGCGCAACCTCTAGACCACAAGCTTTATTCTAATTGGCTGTCAACACTCCAAACCAGGAAGTGTTGGCAGCCATCATGTGCCTCGGTAACCGAGGCACAAGAAAAAAAGGGAAACAAAGGTTAATAAAAGGAAAAGGGGGCAGGGTAGAAACACCCTGACCCCCTAGGCCTGCGCAGGGGGTCCCACAAGGACCCCCAGGGCCAAAAAAGGCATTTAAATAAAAAAAATCAGCGAAATTTGCGCACCCAGAACGAATTTCGGCCAAGTCCCATGGGCATGCGAAAATGTAATAGCGGGGTTCCCGAGAGGCCCCCGCAGCCCCGGGGACTGCCACCCCCCAGGACTTTCCATAAATATTTGTGGAGGCACACGGCCCCCTGCTGCCCCATGGACCTACCCCCGGGGCTTCTTATTTTTAATGTGTGGGGGGCCTCCAAGTCCCGGAGACCGCCCCGGGCTTTCATCAATTATTTAGCGGGACACAGGGACCCCCCGCTGCCCTGGGGACTGCCACCCCCGGAGCTTTTATTTTTTTAATAACACCTGTGTGGGGGGGCTTAAGCCCCCATACGCCCCGGGGATCGCCACCGACCCGGGCACTAATATTCAAATTCGGGGGTCCATAACTGACCCCCGAGCCCCGGGGACCACCACCTCCCCGGGGCTGTGCAAGAGGTGGGAGGGGGGCCGCACGGCCCCCCTCCAGGAGCCATTGATGGCCCTGGGGACCAACACCCCCAGGGCCAGCTCCTGCAGTGTCCCGGGGTGCCCACCCCCGGGACACTGCTGTTTACAATGACAGGGTGGGAGTCATTGCAAACTGCTTTGCTTCCATGAAGCACAGCAGAATTGCTTTTCCATAAGGGGAGCTGCATGTCAGCAGCTCCCCTTGTGGAAAACCAATGCAACACAGTTCTGTGGCGCTTACTGGAGGTACCTTGTGGGCTAGTTGGACTCCAGGGACCCTCCGGATTCAAGGGGACTTTATCCCCCAACTTAAAACATGCCACAGGATGCGTTTGCACAGTGGTGAAGGGAGGGGGTGGGGCCTGAGGTGACATGTGTGCAAACACACCCTGTGGCGTGTTTAAAGTTGGGGAATTCATTGCTTTTCAATCCTGAGGGCCCCTGGGGACCAACTAGCCTACCAGGTGCTTTCAGTAAGAGCCACAGTGCAGCATAGCAGGGAGGTGGTGCAGGCCATGCCCCTTTTTACACCTGTCTGCTACGCAGCTCTGTGGCACTTACTGGAGGTACCTGGTGGGTTAGTTGGACCCCAGGGACACTCAGGCTTCAAGGGGACTTAATCCCCCAACTCAAAATGTGCAACGGGCGCGTTTGCACAGTGGTGAAGGGAGGGGGCTGGGTCTGAGGTGACATATGTGCAAAAACACCCTGTGGTGCATTTTAAGTTGGGGAATTAATTCCTCTTCAATCCTGAGGTTCCCTGGGGGCCAACAGCCCCACCAGGTACCTCCAGTAAGCACCACTGCGCGTCGTTGCAGAGAGGTGGGTCAGGCCACGCCTCTTTTTACACCTCTCTGCAACGCAGCTCTGTGGCGCTTACTGGAGGTACCTGGTGGTCTAAGTGGACCGCAGTAACCCTCAGTATTCAAGGGGACTTAATCCTCCAACTTACAACGTGCCAGGGGGCGCGTTTGCAGAGTGGTGGAGAAAGGGGGCAACACCTTTGTCAACCTCTCACCAATCCTTACTGGAGGTAAAAGGTAGGCTAGTTGGCCAATAAAGGACCCCCAAAAGTGAAGGGGACTTCAGTACTCATCCAAGAGCATGCCAGGAAGAGTGTTTGTAGAGTGGTGAGCAAAGTGGGCGAAGCCTGGTACGAGTACTTACCAGTGCTGCTGTGTGGGACTGACTGAAGGTAATAGTTTGGGAAGTTGGCCCCAAGGATGTCCTTGGGGGCCAACTACCCCTCTTGTTACCTCCAGTAAGTCCCACACAGTGGGATTGCTAAGACGTCTTCGCACGCCATGGCCCCCTTTCTCTACCACTCTGCAAACGTGCCTCCTGGCAGACTAAGGGATAGGGGATGAAATCCAATTTAGTCCTGAGGGAGTTTGGGGGCCAAGAATCCCTTCTGGTATCTTCTGTAAGTCCTACGCAGCGGAATTCCTGAGCGTTTGTTGGACGCCCAGCACCCTTTCTCCGCCACTCTGCAAACATGACTACTAATTAAAGTAGCATATTTCTGCACCTCTGACTTAGAGGTAGTTTTAATCCCCCTGCCCTATTATGTACCACTAGGGCCTTACAGAGGAGGTCATGCTAATCACAGGGGTACCCCAACACATAGTGTTCCCTAGTGTATGTAGGTGTTTTCACTGTATTCTAAGTGTCTTTTAGCATAGCACTGTCTCTAGGCCTGGTTAGTCAGAGTCATTTACCACTAGTACCCATCTGAAAAAGTTGTGGGCACAGGATGATTTTGCAACAAGGCCTCTTTCTGCTCCTCTGTTGGTTCTTTCTGCACACTTCTTGCTTCTTCCTGCCCTTTTCTTTGTCTTTGTGGACTTCTGTTGCTTCTTTCTGCATTTCTTTTGCTTCTTTCTGTGCGTTTTTCTTCTTTCTTCACATGTCCTACCTCTGTAGGCATAGTTAGAAACTAGCATTTGAGAAACCTTTGAAATTCACTTAAACACCATAGGTTTCAGGCACATTATAGTTAGAAATTAGCATTTAAAAAACCTTTGAAATTCACTGAAAAAAACATAGATTTCAGGCACGTTATAGTTGGAAATTATCATTTAAAAAGCCTTTGAAATTCACTGGAAAAAACATAGGTTTCAGACACTTTATAGTTAGAAATTAGCATTTAAAAAACCTTAGAAATTCATTGAAAAAACCATAGGTTTCAGGGACGTTATAGTAAGTTGAACATTTCACTTGTACAAAACCATAGAAATTACCCCGTTATAGTTAGTACAGCTACCTATAACTCACATATTTAAACAGAAACAAATGTATACTTACTCTCTTCTACAATCACTGATACAAATACACAGTCATCCGTTCAGCCACTCTCACAATCACTGACTCTTATGTATGGTCATTTATATACTTCAACTTTCACATACACTGCCTTTTACATATGGAGTTACTTGGACATGTACCATTGAGACATCCATTCACTCACTACCAGCACACCCATACACACACTCACCCACACATACAGCTGTTTCCATATGCACTCATGAACCCATACACCCAGTTAATCAACCACTCAAACATGTGTGTACAGAGTGACACACTTCCCATGCAGCCACACACACTCTCAGGCACCCATACAAATATGCTGGCAACCAATCAATCACCCATATAGACACTCCTGTAGCTTCTGACCAACCCACGCAGTAGCTTACACAACAGCAGAGAGACTGATACAGACATTTACACAGTTTAGTTACTATCCCATGCATTCAGTAAGACAAATTAAATAACTCACTTAACCCCTTCAGTGCTAATGACAAGGGTAACTCGTCATGGAGTTTCCATTGATTTCAATGGAAAGTCAATGGAAGTGCATCATGTGCCTTAGCAGCCAAGTGGTTAAACAGTCAGTCACACAACTACTAAATCCACCATCCAGACACGTATACACCCACTCATTCTTCAATACACCTAGCTATATATATAATACATATTTAAACTTTAAGGAAAAACACATTCACTGGATGAGGTCATCAGTGATGTCATTTGAGATGTCATCGGTGATGTCATCAGTGATGTCACTGACCATGTCATGAATCATGTAATATGTGACGTCATTAGCAGTGCATTGCGGGGGCGCTAGTTACAGTTGGCTGAACTAACTATAACGGGGGAATTTCTATGGTTTTGTACAAGTGAAATGTCCAACTAACTATAACATCCCAGAAACCTATTGTGAATCAGTGAATATATATATATATATATATATATATTCACTGAAAAAACCATAGATTATAGACCATATATAGTTAGGAATTTGCATTTACAAAACCTTGAAAATTCACTGAAAAAACCATAGGTTAGAGACCATATATAATTAGCTGGACATTTTATTGACATAAAACCAATGAAATTCCATATATAGTTAGTTGCACTAACTATATATCGCGCACCCGCAATCCACTGCTGATGATGTCACATATTACATCATTCATGACATGGTCAGTGACATCACTGATGACATCACTGATGACATCTCAAATGACATCACTGATGACATCTCAAATGACATCACTGATGACATCATCTAGTGTCTGTGTGTTTTTGTAAAGTTTAAATATGTTTTACATATTGAAGAATGAGTGGATGTATGGAAGACTGAGTGTGTGTGTGGCTGGCTGGGAGGTGTGTGACTCTGTGCATATTAATGTGTACTTGTATCAGTGATTGTATAAGAGAGTAAGTATGTGTTAGTATATGTGTGAAAAGTATGGTGTTCTGTGTTTAACTGTATAGATGAGGAAATCGAAGTGTGATTGATTCTTCACAGGACTGACTAGGTGTATGAGTGCATATGATAGTGTTGTAATAATGAGTGACTGTATGTATGAGTGATTGTATGGGTGAATGAGTGAATGTGTGTGTAGACGTAGGAATCAGTGAGTGCGTATGTAGTAACTGGTATTGGTGTGTCATGATGTCATCAGTGATGTCATTTGAGATGTCATCAGTGATGTCATTTGAGATGTCATCAGTGATGTCATCAGTGATGTCACTGAAGTATGGTGTTCTGTGTTTAACTGTATAGATGAGGAAATGGAAGTGTGATTGATTCTTTACAGGACTGACTAGGTGTGTGAGTAACTCCATGGATGAGTGGCAGTGTGTGATTGTCTGCATAGGTGTATGAGTGCATATGATAGTGTTGTAATAATGAGTGACTGTATGTATGAGTGATTGTATGGGTGAATGAGTGAATGTGTGTGTAGACGTAGGAATCAGTGAGTGCGTATGTAGTAACTGGTATTGTTGTGTCATGATGTCATCAGTGATGTCATTTGAGATGTCATCAGTGATGTCATCAGTGATGTCATTTGAGATGTCATCAGTGATGTCATCAGTGATGTCACTGACCATGTCATGAATGATGTAATATGTGACATCATCAGCAGTGGATTGCGGGTGCGCGATATATAGTTAGTGCAACTAACTATATATGGAATTTCATTGGTTTTATGTCAATAAAATGTCCAGCTAACTATATATGGTCTCTAACCTATGGTTTTTTCAGTGAATTTTCAAGGTTTTGTAAATGCAAATTCCTAACTATATATGGTCTATAATCTATGGTTTTTTCAGTGAATTTCATTGGTTTTTTAAAAGCTAATATCTATAGCTGTAAAATATATTCTTTATTACGTGACGTATCACGTAGCCACGTGAGACGCCTCATGACGCGTCGCATAACCGTGACGTATCGGCTCTGCAGCGCAAACAAAACCCGTAACGTAAGCGTGCCGGAGCACGCTTACAGATATATATATTTTTTTTAACCTTAATTAGACAAAATCCACACGTGCACATATCTTGAGGCCTTGGAAAGGCACATCAAACAAACAGTCCCTACAATTTTGCCAAGTTTGCTGGAAATCTATTCCCTTAATTTTTTTTTTATTGTTTCTCTTGGTTTTCCCCTTGTTACGCTTACCGGGACGCTACCCGGTACGCGAACCGGACGCTCCAAAAACACAAGATGGCGGACTCCCGTTACGCTGCCGGTTAGCTGCCCGGTTCGCGTACCGGGAAGCGCCTCTACCACGGAAAATCGCGGGGGACTTTAATATCCCCCTCATCAATCCTAGGGGGTCAGGAGGGGTTTACCTTGCCCCCTTTCCTTCATTTCCCCCTTCTTTTTTCACCACATCTTGTCTCTCGAACCTACCGAGAGACAAGATGGCGGCCGCTCCGGACTGTTTACAATGTTGACAGCTACGCTGCCGGTTAGCTGCCCGGTTAGCTGCCCGGTGCGCTGCCCGGTGAGCTGCCCGGTGAGCTGCCCGGTTCGCGTACCGGGACGCGCCTCTACGGCGTAAAATCGCAAAATTTTTTTTTTTTTATTTTTTGCCCCGCGGGGCACTTTAATATCCCCCTCATCAATCCTAGGGGGTCAGGAGTGGTCTACCTTGCCCCCTTTCCTTCATTTCCCCCTTCGTTTTTCACCACATCTTGTCTCTCGATCGTACCGAGAGACAAGATGGCGGCCGCTCCGGACTGTTTAGAATGTTGACAGACACCGGAGAGCCAATCAGCTTCGCTTCGCGAAGTTCCGTTACGCGTCAGGTACGCGAACCGGGGCGCTAACCGGAGCGCTGTCACAGATATATATATTTTTTTAAACGTTAATTTCTCAAAATCCACTGGAGCACATATATTGAGACATAGCAAAGGCACGTCGGGCAAACCATATCTACAATTTTGCCAAGTTTCATGTAAATCTATTCAGCCGTTCGAGCTAAAAGTGAGTCCAACCGCCCTATGGAAAAATGAATGGGAAAAACACGTTTTGGGACCCCCCTTTTTTCTCGCCCCCCCCTTGACGAACCCCCCCCCAAATTTTCGGGGCTGCTCAGAAACAAAATGTGCAATTTTCCTGAAAATCTCAGCCAATTCCGTCCACAAACGCCAAAGTTATTAGACATAGAATTTTCAGAAATCCCATAGAGAAAAAATCCTAACTATATATACCCACTGGCTATCGCCAGTAGGTAATATACATATATAAACATATATAATCTGCATATCTATATAAATATAAATGCATGCATACATATACATATATGCATACATATGCATGCTATTTACATGAAAGTTTTAAAAACACTAATAAAAGCAAAGCTAAAAAGCCACCTCATTACAAACAGAATGGCTTTAACTTAAACGAGGGCGAGATCTATTGCATTTTCAATGCTTGTTTACTTTGGTTCTATCAAGACGGCATTCAGATGTGTCACACATTTGCCATAAATTCTGAATGTTAGCACTCTAGTTGCTCATTAGATCACTGTAGTAAAGCTAGTGCTCACCAGGGAAGTCTGCTGCTAATCATGGTTTGCAGCCATTTTCCCGCATTTTTTATCCCGCAGACTTTCAGTCCGCATACCATTATCCCGCAAGGTCATTGACCTCGCATACCATTATCCCGCATTTTTTCAAAACGCATGTGCATTTATCGCGCATGCCTTTACAAAGAATTACGTTTTAAAGGCATGTATGGTAAATGCATTTGCGTTGTGAAAACCACGATGACGAGAGAGGTAAGTGGGTTTGTGTTAATTTTTTCGTGGGTTTGTGATTGTGTAGTGTTGTGTAGTGTAGTGTTGTGTTAGTGTAGTGTAGAGTTGTAGTGGTTGTTTAGTGTAGGGTCATGCTGGGGGTAGTGTTTTAGGGTTTAGGGTAGTGTTGTAGTGTTTGTGTAGTGTAGGGTCATGCTGGGGGTAGTGTTTTAGGGTTTAGGGTTGTGTTGTAGTGTTTGCGTAGTGTAGGGTCATGCTGGGGCTAGTGTTTTAGGGTTTAGGGTAGTGTTGTAGTGTTTGCGTAGTGTAGGGTCATGCTGGGCGTAGTGTTTTAGGGTTTAGGATAGCGTTGTAGTGTTTGCATAGTGTAGGGTCATGCTGGGGGTAGTGTTTTAGGGTTTTGGGTAGCGTTGTAGTGTTTGCATAGTGTAGAGTCATGCTGGGGTGTAGTATTTTAGGGTTTAGGGTAGTGTTGTAGTGTTTGCGTAGTGTAGGGTCATGCTGGGGGTAGTGTTTTAGGGTTTTGGGTAGTGTTGTAGTGTTTGCGTAGTGTAGGGTCATGCTGGGGGTAGTGTTTTAGGGTTTTGGGTAGTGTTGTAGTGTTTGCGTAGTGTAGGGTCATGCTGGGGTGTAGTGTTTTAGGGTTTTGGGTAGTGTTGTAGTGTTTGCGTAGTGTAGGGTCATGCTGGGGTGTAGTGTTTTAGGGTTTTGGGTAGTGTTGTAGTGTGTGCGTAGTGTAGGGTCATGCTGGGGGTAGTGTTTTAGGGTTTTGGGTAGTGTTGTAGTGTTTGCGTAGTGTAGGGTCATGCTGGGGGTAGTGTTTTAGGGTTTTGGGTAGTGTTGTAGTGTTTGCGTAGTGTAGGGTCATGCTGGGGTGTAGTGTTTTAGGGTGTTGGGTAGTGTTGTAGTGTTTGCGTAGTGTAGGGTCATGCTGGGGGTAGTGTTTTAGGGTTTTGGGTAGTGTTGTAATGTTTGCGTAGTGTAGGGTCATGCTGGGGGTAGTGTTTTAGGGTTTAGGGTAGTGTTGTAGTGTTTGCATAGTGTAGGGTCATGCTGGGGGTAGTGTTTTAGGGTTTAGGGTAGTGTTGTAGTGTTTGTGTAGTGTAGGGTCATGCTGGGGGTAGTGTTTTAGGGTTTAGGGTAGTGTTGTAGTGTTTGCGTAGTGTAGGGTCATGCTGGGGTGTAGTTTTTTAGGGTTTTGGGTAGTGTTGTAGTATTTGCGTAGTGTAGGGTCATGCTGGGGGTAGTGTTTTAGGGTTTAGGGTAGTGTTGTAGTGTTTGTGTAGTGTAGGGTCATGCTGGGGGTAGTGTTTTAGGGTTTAGGGTAGTGTTGTACTGTTTGTGTAGTGTAGGGTCATGCTGGGGGTAGTGTTTTAGGGTTTAGGGTAGTTTAGTTGTTTAGTGTATGCTAAAGGCATATTCGTTCTAAAAGTTTTCGTTATTTTAATTTGCGGCCTAATAGTACATGCGGGATTTCGTCATATATTCGCTAATCATACTTTCTATGGCAAAATGAACCCCCTCATTTTGTTCCTTTTTAAATTAAATGTTTTAAGAGTTACCACTTTATTCCAATCAAGATGGCTTCATGTGTGCCATACCTTTGTAATAAGTAGGACTGTTAGCACTCTAGTTGTTCTTTAGAACACTCTGGGACATTCTGTCATTGGGCTATAGTTGGGCTACATCTGGCTGATATTTGGGCTACATTTGTTTTTTTTGTCTCTGGTGGCCATCTTTGGGCTACATTGGGCTACATTGGGCTACATTGGGCTACATTTGGGCTCCAACATATATATAGCCCAATGTAGCCCAATATATATTTTTTAAAGTTAATTTCCGTAAAAACCACTGGAGCCTATATCTTAAAACATAGCAAAGGCACATCGGGCTACCAGTCCCTACAATTTTGCCAAGTTTGGTGTAAATCCATTCAGCCGTTCAGGCTAAAAGTGAGGCCAACCGCCCTATGGAAAATTGCATGGGAAAAACACTTTTTGGGACCCCCCTTTTTTCTCGGCCCCCCCTTGACGAAACCCCCCCAAATTTTCAGGGGCTGCTCAGAAACAATATGTTCCATTTTCCTGAAAATTTCAGCCAATTCTGTCCTCAAACGCCAAACTTATTCGACATAGAATTTTCAAAAATCCCATAGGAAAAAAATCCTAACTATATATACCTACTGGCTATCGCCAGTAGGTAATATATATATATATATATATATATATATATATATATGTATGTATGTATGTATGTATGTATGTATGTATGTATGTATGTATATATATATATATATATATATTACCTACTGGCGGTCGCCAGTAGGTATATATAGTTAGGATTTTTTCTCTATGGGATTTTTGAAAATTCTATGTCGAATAACTTTGGCGTTTGTGGACGGAATTGGCTGAAATTTTCAGGAAAATGGCACATTTTGTTTCTGAGCAGCCCCTGAAAATTGGGGGGGGGGGTTCGTCCAGGGGGGTCGAGAAAAAAGGGGGGTCCCAAAACGTGTTTTTAACATTGAGTTTTCCATAGGGCGGTTGGCCTCACTTTTAGCCCGAACGGCTGAATGGATTTGCACGAAACTTGGCAAAATTGTAGGGACTGGTAGCCCGATGTGCCTTTTGTAGGTCTCAATATATGTGCTCCAGTGGATTTTGAGAAATTAACGTTTAAAAAAAGATATATATCTGTAACAGCGGACCGGGCAGCGCTCCGGTTCGCGGACTTTTCGCGCAACGGAGCTTTGTGAAGCGGAGCTGATTGGTTCTCCGGCGTCTGTCAACATTCCAAACAGTCCGTAGCGGCCGCCATCTTGTCTCTCGGTAGGATCGAGAGACAAGAGGAGGCGAAAGCGAAGGGGCAAATGACCATAAGGGGGCATAGTAGATCCTCCCTGACCTCTTAGGTTTGATGTACCATTTTGCCAAGTTTGGTGTAATTCCGTTCAGCCATTCAGGCTGTAGACGTATCTAAATGTCAATAATCGAACGGCTGAATGGATTTGCACGAAACTTGGCAAAATATTAGGGACTGGTAGCCCGATGTGCCTTTGCTAGGTCTCAATATATGTGCTCCAGTGGATTTTGAGAAATTAACGTTCAAAAAAAGATATATATCTGTAACAGCGCTCCGCTTCGCGTACTTTTCGCGTTACGGAGCTTTGCGAAGCTGATTGGTTCTCCGGCGTCTGTCAACATTCCAAACAGTCCATAGCGGCCGCCATCTTGTCTCTCGGTAGGATCGAGAGACAAGAGGAGGCCAAAGCGAAGGGGCAAATGACCATAAGGGGGCATAGTAGATCCTTCCTGACCTCTTAGGTTTGATGTACCATTTTGCCAAGTTTGGTGTAATTCCGTTCAGCCATTCAGGCTGTAGACGTATGTAAATGTCCTATGGAAAATTGCATGGGGAAAACACATTTGAAAGTGTTGAAATTTAGAACCAATTAAAATGTTACTTTGGTTTTGTATTTGTGTGTGATGAAAGTTAATTGGTTATGTATATATGTCAAATGAGAGGAAACCACAGCCATTTTGTGATACTACTGTCTGAGGTACATTTGTGAGGAATTTTTGGTGGTGAATTTCTGGTGTTTGATTTACACAGTACTAACACTTCTCCTACTTTTAAAAAGGTGAGTTGTTAATTTGTAAGGGGAACTATGTTGTACACTTGAAGATAATTTGAAAAATGTTTTCTGTTATTTATTTGCAGTCCTTCTGTTATACTAAATACTTGATAAAGTTAGTTTTATATTATGTATTACTAAAAACGATAAATGAAAGTGATTATTTTTTTCTGCAATTTACAGCATGCAGTTTCAAAATAAAATGGCTCACAATGAAGAGACCGTGGCAATTTCTTTTGAATTGTCCACTACATTGATTGAAATTGAGAGCACCAATAATGAAATATTGTCACAAGGAGGAGATGACGTGTATGATTTCATTAGATTGATTGAAATTGACAGCACCAATAATGAAATATTGTCACAAGGAGGAGATGACTTGAATGATTCCACTACATTGATTGAAATTGAGAGCACCAATAATGAAATATTGTCACGAGGAGATGACTTGAATGATTCCACTACATTGATTGAAATTGAGAGCACCAATAATGAAATATTGTCACGAGGAGATGACTTGAATGATTCCACTACATTGATTGAAATTGACAGCACCAATAATGAAATATTGTCACAAGGAGGAGATGACTTGAATGATTCCACTACATTGCTTGAAATTGGCAGCACCAATAATGAAATATTGTCACAAGGAGGAGATGACTTGAATGATTTTTTTGATCAATCTGTTGATGGCGAATTTATCGAATGTTTGGAGACCATAGAGTTACAAGAATCATCATTGCAGACTTTTCATGAGGAAATGGCTGATGAGGACATGTTACTAGTTCTTTAAAATTTAGAAAATTCTGAAGAATAAATTTATATTTAGAAATCAAAAATTGTTTGAGACATTATTCATTTTTATTTTTAATTTATGAGGTTGTAGCGAAGTGATTGTAGTATAAAATGAGACTTATAGTATAGAGTGCAACATTTTTATGTTACATGGTAAGTTTACTCATATTTACTTCCCTTCTGCCACTATATTATCTCCAATGTGTATTTGACATCTCTTCTTCATCTCCGGCCTCCTTTCTCTCACTGTGGGGCATATTATCAAGCCTGTGCGATAAAATTATCGCCGCTTTATCGCCCGAAAACGGCCGATAAAGCGGCGATAATGGGCTTGATAATATAATCTATGGAATTCCAATCGAAGCCCATGTTAGATGTGAAGACATCTAACATGGGCTTCGATTGGAATTCCATAGAGCATATTATCAAGCGCATTATCGCCGCTTTATCGGCCGTTTTCGGCCGATAAAGCGGCGATAATTTTATCGCACAGGCTTGATAATATGCCCCTGTGTGTCTCCGATGCATCTTATCGCTGCTATTTTGTGTAATAACAGAGGAGAGTAAAATAAAATAGTTCGGAACGTGAAAAGGGGGCAAAGTAGAGTACCCCTCACCCCCTAGGCCTTTTCAGGCGGTCCCAAAAGGATCAGTTTCTGCTTTCCTGAGAGATTATGGTATGAGTTCCATATACCACAATAATTTGCATTACAACATGCAAGATATCTATCTCCTATTACCAACTTTTGGAGATATTCGCGCTAAGCGAGAATATCTCCAAAAAGTAACACCTGCCCTGAGCAGTTCTTAGCCATGTTATCCAATGGGAGGTGGATAAAATGGCTAAGAGCATTAGCTCGGTAATGCATGAATATCGCTGACTTTTTAGCGATATTCATGCATTGCGGCCGTTTATTATCGCATTTGCGATAAACCTTGATAATAGCAAGGTTTATCTTCGATAATTTCTGACGATGCTTAGCGGTAAAAAATTTGTTGGTAAGCATCGTTAGCGATAAATATCGCTTAACTTTGGTAATATGCACCAACGTCTGTTAACGTTCGATTCGAAGGAAATGAGGAAGTGTTGAAAAACATTGTTTGCGCCATCTTGCCTTTTTTGAAATGCCACACTTTTGTCGTGCACGGCAGCCATTTTAGATGCCTTGACCAGACCCACTCTCTGCACGCTGTCGATTCGTAGCATGGCTCCCCACCCTCGCAAGCATCTTCCCCAGGCACTGGTCACCCCCGCTCTCTGTCTTATGCATGGGCAATAAACCTCCCCCCATCTGCGCTGCTCTTCCCTGAGAATCACACTCTGTGCCCGCCCGACACCTCCCTTTCGCCCTATTCACTACCGCACCCTCTGACACTCCTCTTCCTCTGTGTCCGATTGTCCAGGCTATCAGCTAGCCCTGCAGATGTAGTTTATGGCTCCAGCTGTAAAGAATCACCCCTCTTCAAAGGAGTTATAGTAGATCAAGGCCCACACCCGATGAGATCCGTCACACCACACGTGTTCCTACTATCTGAAAACCATCCTGTATTGTGATTGGGGAGGGGACCGAGCCTGAAGCGGAAGATTCCAGGAATGACTCTTTGTACATCAAAGTTTTTACAATTATGTGTCACATTAAAAATATATAGCACTCCAACAAAGTAGTAGGAATATAAAACTTTAATAACATATAAATATATACAACAAAACAAAAACAGTAAAAACATTTAAACAACGAAGAGACCGTGGCAATTTCTTTTGAATACCTGATGAGGACATGTTACTAGTTCTTTCAAATTATGAAAATTCAGAAGATGTTGCCTGGGGGTGGGTCGTCAGTAGCAGTCTGTTGTGCGAATAGTTCCAAGGCAGCAGAACGCGCTGAAATCTAGATGGCACGAAAGTGATGTCTAGTAAGTTGCCGCCCAGCAAATAACGGCGGGGGCGCCGCGGGGGTGAGTGAATCCAGTAGGCACCACAGCTATTCTTACCGGCATTGCAGAATTACTGCTGGGGACAATGCCTGTGCTGTAGCAGGGTCACAGCAGAAACAAAAAGGATTCTGTTGAAGATGTTGTTGGTTTTCAATTTGAAAACAGTTCTGGTGTCAACTGCTATGCTAATGTAGTGGTTAATGTTTTGTTTTCTCTAGAAAATGTAAAAGAGGGGGAGGCAGTCCAAAGTTCCGTTAAAAGGGCAAAGGAAAGGATCGGTGGTTTGAACTATCAGTCAAAAAGGGGAGGGGGTGCAACAATTTTTCCTACCGGGTCACACTGTGCTTTCACCGGAACTGAGGTCTGCAGGATTCTAGTAATTCAAAGTGAGGCTGGCGCCAGCATGGGAGCGGCGACGTCCCGCGGATACAGTTTCGTCACTCCACGGGCGATCATGGCAGTCATTCCCCATCGGGGGTCGGAGACTCCCGCGGCTCCTCTAGAATCTTCAAGGTCGTGGAGGACTACGGTGGTGGAGTCAACCAGTGACCGGGCCATTTCTTTATGCTGGGCCTGCTCTTGCCAGGTCGACCGCCATTTTGAGAGTTCGGTAGCTACTGGCGATCGCGGGGTCAAATGAGCGGACGGGCTCCACCCTGCCGGGCGAGACGTTGCAGCATGGCCACAGTGGAAGAACCCTTTACGGGCGCCTGGAGCGCTGAGGGTGCAGCTGGGAAGCCTCCACCTGGAGAGGCGGGAGAGGCCTGTTCGCACCGTCTCTCCCTCCCAGTGCACCCCACGGCGTCTCGCTTGAGATTTGTTATGGCCGGACCAGGCGATGAGGACGAGGGGGGGGGGTCGGAGGCATGTGCAAGACATCCCCCCCCAGTGTTGTCGCAGCCATTATTCAAGAAAGAAGAAGTGTCCCGTCCGTCTTCGGGCCGGGCTTCCGGTGGATGTCGGCCGGACGCCCCTGGCTCTGGCCCCATGAACGGGTTCCTTGGTTTATCGGCTGCAGCCGGATCCCGTCGGCCTCGGCCCCCCGACCGTTGGTGGCCGGACCGGAAGAGCATGTGGCGGGACTACCTGAAACTCTCAAGGGCCACCGCGGCCGGACTGGGAGAGAGAGGGGAGGGTCGAGGAGACATTCCCCCCCCTGCAACTCTTCAGCGTTGTAAAGGCAATCCCCTGGCCGGGTCCCGCTGGCCTCGGCCTCTCCTCCGGCTACACCCTACGTTAGGATCTCCTGGCCGAGGCGTGGCAGCAGGACCCGCCTTATATGGGCTGCTCCCGGCTGGGCGTAGCCGCAACCCTGCCCCACCTTGAAAGTTTCCAGAGTGGGGGCGGATGTTCTACTGACTTGCATTTTCCCTAGTCTATCGATTTTTTTGGCGTGGCAGGCGGTGGGACAGCGAGGGGTGATTTGGTTTCTCTTACTGTTTTTCTGGTCTCTCACCACTGGCATATTTTAACGCTTTCTTGTTTCTAGGACATTAATAGGTTTTATCATTACGTTATGTTATCGTTTCTTTGTTCGTTGTTTAATAAAAGTTCATGTTCATCAGTGGCCTACTGATTTTCGTTTTCCTATTCTTTTCTTTCAAGGTTGTTTCATGCTAAAGTTTCTGTTAACAGGATACAGTGATCACTTCGTTATTATTGCATATGTCCTTTTCACTAGGGGTGCTCTCTGGTCGGGCCAGATGACGTATCTCTAGTAAATGGTCCGGGTGAAACAGGTGCATCAATCAGTGGGGAGTAGATAGGCATGACAGATTACAACGGAGGAGAAAGGTCCGCATTACGTACCCTTTCACTATTTGCAAAGATTTTCCTACGTATATTTGCAAACAGGGAATACCTCCAAAAAGAACCAATTCCCAAACAGTCAATGTTTGGGGAAACAATCAATCAATGAGGAACGAAATAGGCACGACGTGTTAAAGGTTTGCGTTACCTACCCTTCACTATCTGCAAAGGGAGAGAGAATATTCCTATTCTTCCTCGTTTGCAGGCAGAGAAGATTCTTAAGAGAACCAACTTCGAACAATTCAATGCTCGATTCAAACAATCAATGAAGAGAGAGGGGTCCCAGTAACAGTAGAAAATGTAAACACAACCATGTAAAAATAATCAAAGAAACATAACTTGAATCCACACTGTTTTACTTCACAATGGGAATACGCATTTAAATATGCAATTAGTATATACAATAACAAATCGGTAATTTACATGGTGCCCCAAGAGCGGGAGGGGAGGGAAGTGGTGGTGGTTGTGGGGAAATCGTGAAGGAAGAAGTGAGATTTCAAAATGGACAGTAAAATCAACAATTGTCAATCATTTAGTAATGTTACAGACACTGTACATTGAAATGAGACAAAAAAGTTCATGGGTTATTCGAAAGGAGCCATCCTCCAAAAAGTTCAATTAATGAAAGTAGTAGGGAGTGGAGTTGGCGGTGGAAGGTAGACGTATGTCGACGTTTCGACCCTGTTCGAGGGTGCAGACATCAATGTTTGTCTTGCCGGAGGGTCTTCATCAGGACAGGAGGGGCACACACCCTATTTAGTATATAAATATATTTGGTAAGTACGGGGCATTAGCCCCTGTAAGTGAATAGGTAAGCAAAAAGCAAAAAGCACATCACCCCAAACAAGAAGGGGTATAGATCAAGGCACTCATTCAAGTCCTATGGAATATATTGGGACTATGAATACACTGAATTACAAGCATATCAGTTGAATTGAAGATTGGTTAGTAGTTAGCGTGAGGAGACAAGCCGTAGCGAACACGGTGGGCGGGTACGCACCACCTCTTAACAATGATACCGCGTGGTTTGCGGGTATAGCGTGGTCTAAATGACCACACAGGTAGGTAGTTGGTAATGTAATGACCTAATGGGTTCGGTGGAATAAAAGTGATTGTTAAAAAATAATAAAAATAAAAATAAATAATAAATGAAGTGAACCACTAAATGGCTGACACTACCTAAGTGGATGGTAATAATGATAAAGGCAAAACTCACCGTGTGAGCAACAATAGATGTCAGGGCGTTAGTGGTAGGGGTCCAGGTGAACCGTGGACCAATAAGGTAAAATCTACAAAAATATACAAAAATATAATGCAGAATTGTTTACGTTGGCCGAGGCGAAGGCGGGTCTGATGAGCAAACCGAAGGAATAAAGACTCACCAGATTGCCGTGATGAGAGAGCGTCCGGCTGGGGAACAGTCCGTGACGGATTTGGGATATATCCACAGTAATTGAATCTAAACATTAAATAGAAGTGGCACATGTTGGGACAAACTCAAGCGGCTGATGAGTAAAGACACGGGCACGCAAGTAGACAGAGAAGCCACTTACCCGAAAGAAGCCGTGCGGGTGCGTACGGCTTAGAGACGAGTCCGTCGGGATCAGGCAGGGCCGTGCTCGGGCTGGGATCTAAGGATGGTGAATCATAGACATTCAAATGAGTTAAAAGGGCCGGTGGGGTGGTTACAAGATAAGGATTCGCGGGAGCAGCCCACAGATCGGCTTACCGTTCGCGGAGTGAATCCGTATGAGAACGCGGCCGGCTGTCAACGAGGGAGAGCCTAGTTCCGGGTATCGTGATGTAACCCTGGAAACCAGGACACGTGACAGATAGGGCGGAGATTGGGAGAGGCGAATGGTTGCATAGCGACATGGACGCCATGGACATCGTAAAAATACTGCCAAGGTGGTCGGATAAGTGGACTGCCAATAAGTCCACGCAATTGCACGCGTGAGCATATTCAGATGTAGGACCCTTAACGTAGAGTAAATTAGCGCAAAGGGAGACCCGAGGGGCGGTCAGCATCCTGCATGTCAAATATATTGGCTAGGAGTAAAAAGAGACTCACATGGCAATTTTTAAAGATGAAGTGCGGTTGACAGCAGAGGGACCACCAATCGGTACCTTTTCTGGGTAACCAGTGAACTAGCTGAGGGCATTTGCAGAATCAAATGGATCATTGACTGGAATTAAATAGCATATACATTTGGAAGACAACAGAATGCGGATTAAATAGCAACACTTATTCAGATGCAGAGGTGCCTCATACACAACCAGTCTATCACAGCATATTTACAAGAGTACAACAAAGTGAGATCACGTACATAGTTGGAGGAGACCAGTGTACTTAGTTGCATATAGCATATAAAAGGAATGATGTACGATTTGACCATACGGGGCACAGACATGGTAAACTGATGGCCGAGGGCAGCCCACATATGATCAAGGCCATTACGGGCGTACCTCACACATGCGGGTATAGGCCCATGGCACTAGCAGTAAGATATCTAGGAGTGTTCGGGGCGTACCTCACACATGTGGGTAAAGGCCACTGAACAATAAATATACTGCTCTGGTCAGGGTAGTTAATGGTGAGAAAGACTATGATACTGCTCAAGTCAAGGTAGCTAATTGTGAGAAGGAACTGTCCTGCTCGTTGAGCCCTGCATCAATGGAGTCAAAAGTGAACATCCACTTGAGTTCACGAATGTTGAGGATGCTGGAGATGTTACCACCCCGTGGTCCCAAGGATGCTTTCTCAATGATAACCCACTTTAAACTCTCTGGTGAGTGACTTGCGGAGGAAAAATGGGCAACCAATGGTGCAGTTAGTACTTGGCAGCGAATTCTGCTCATGTGCTGAAGTATCCTTGTTTTCGCTTTCTGCTGAGTCTGTCCTATGTAGATCAAGTTGCATGGACAGACAATGGCATAAATTACGTTGGCCGTATTACAATTAGTTTGACTCTTTAGCTGGATTTTGTGGTGGCGATAAGTGAACTGCTTAGTCTGTATTGTGCTGTCACAGGCTTTACAACCGCCACATCGGGAGTGTCCCAGAATAGGAGGGAGGTTCCACATAGTTCTGATGGTGGGTTCCTCTGGTGTCTTAAAGAGGGAGCGGACAACATGGTCTTTAATACTCCTCGCTTTCTTGAAAGCATGTAATGGCGGGTCTTTATGTTGGATGTCATCAGATATCAATTCCCAATGTTTGTTTATGATCCGTTTAATTTCATTGCTTCTAGTATTGAAGGTTGTGACACATACTATTCTGTGTTCTGTTTCATCTTTGTTGTTTTTGGGAGTGAGCAACTCCTCACGTGGATAAAACCAGGCCCTCTTCCTTGCTCGTTTGACCAATTGTTTGGGATAACCACGGCTCAGGAGTCTCTGTTTGAGTTCTTCAGATTCAATGAAGTATTGGTCCTTCATCGAGCAATTGCGGCGTAGGCGTAAAAATTGCCCAAAGGGCAGATTATCACGCAATGCTCGGGGGTGGTGACTCCCGTAATGTAGCAAAGAATTCCTTTCGGCTGGTTTGCGGTATAATTTGGTCAATAGATGGCCAGCGCTTTCAAAAATGGTAAGGTCCAAGAAATTGATTTGATGTTTATCAGACTGGATTGTAAATTTTAGGAACTGGGATTGTACATTCAACCAATCAAAAAACAAACTCAATTCTTCAGAATTACCATGCCATACCAATAGGATGTCATCTATATATCTCATCCAGAGACCAAGATGGTCTCTGAATGGATTGATGTGGTTTAATACCGTGTCCTGTTCAAAAGCCGCCATGTATAAGATGGCTACATCCGGGGCGAAGGGAGCTCCCATGGCAACTCCAGAAGTTTGCATATAGAATTTGTCCTTGAACATGAAGAAATTCTTAGTCATTGCAATGCGGAGTAGATCCACTACAAATTCAGTTGGTACTTGAAATGGAGTCGGTCGTTGGTTCAAACAGCGAGTGATAACCGTTAATGCTTCCTGTTGAGGAATGCACGTGTATAATGACACGACGTCGCATGTGGCCAAAAGTTGGTTGTTATATCAAACGGTAACTCTTCAACAATATTTATAGTGTGCATCGTGTCACGCAAATAGGCAGGAGATGCCTCTGCAATGGGCTTTAGGAAGAAATCAATGTATTTGCCCAGGGGTTCTAACATAGAGCCACATCCAGAGACTATTGGTCGGCCGGGGGGGTCAACCATTGATTTGTGTATCTTGGGTATTGTATAGATAGTGGCTAACCGTGGGTGTGGTTTATTCAGAAAGTTAAACTCCAAATCTGATAGAAAACCTTGCTCCAGTCCAGCTTGTGTTGTTTCTAGAATTTCCAATGCAATCGCTTGGGAGGGGTCTGATCTTAGTAGACGGTAGCTAGATTCATCATTCAATTGGCGTAGGATTTCTGATTCATATGAGCATGCCTCCTGAATCACAATAGCGCCACCCTTGTCAGCCGGCTTGATGACAAGTGTGTTGTTCTTAGACAAAGATTGCAGGGCCAGTTTTTCATTTTTGCTGGTATTAAATCACGTAGTACCACCGATTCGTAGGCCAAAATCTTATGTGACATATGACGATGAAATCGGAATATTAGCAAAGGGACTATCGTTTGTCCCTACCAGTCGTCCGGATACGTTCATCATTCGCACTGAATTGTTCAAACTCTTCCGGAAAATCAGGTTGAAGTACTTCTTCCGCAATTCAACACCCAGTGCACCAATATCGGTAACCGGTCTACGACCTCCCTCAACCTTCGTTCCTTTTAGTAGTGCGATGTCACATAAGATTTTGGCCTACGAATCGGTGGTACTACGTGATGTATTACAACTTCTGGGAACCAATAACTACACCAGATTTAATACCAGCAAAAATGAAAAACTGGCCCTGCAATCTTTGTCTAAGAACAACACACTTGTCATCAAGCCGGCTGACAAGGGTGGCGCTATTGTGATTCAGGAGGCATGCTCATATGAATCAGAAATCCTACGCCAATTGAATGATGAATCTAGCTACCGTCTACTAAGATCAGACCCCTCCCAAGCGATTGCATTGGAAATTCTAGAAACAACACAAGCTGGACTGGAGCAAGGTTTTCTATCAGATTTGGAGTTTAACTTTCTGAATAAACCACACCCACGGTTAGCCACTATCTATACAATACCCAAGATACACAAATCAATGGTTGACCCCCCCGGCCGACCAATAGTCTCTGGATGTGGCTCTATGTTAGAACCCCTGGGCAAATACATTGATTTCTTCCTAAAGCCCATTGCAGAGGCATCTCCTGCCTATTTGCGTGACACGATGCACACTATAAATATTGTTGAAGAGTTACCGTTTGATATTAACAACCAACTTTTGGCCACATGCGACGTCGTGTCATTATACACGTGCATTCCTCAACAGGAAGCATTAACGGTTATCACTCGCTGTTTGAACCAACGACCGACTCCATTTCAAGTACCAACTGAATTTGTAGTGGATCTACTCCGCATTGCAATGACTAAGAATTTCTTCATGTTCAAGGACAAATTCTATATGCAAACTTCTGGAGTTGCCATGGGAGCTCCCTTCGCCCCGGATGTAGCCATCTTATACATGGCGGCTTTTGAACAGGACACGGTATTAAACCACATCAATCCATTCAGAGACCATCTTGGTCTCTGGATGAGATATATAGATGACATCCTATTGGTATGGCATGGTAATTCTGAAGAATTGAGTTTGTTTTTTGATTGGTTGAATGTACAATCCCAGTTCCTAAAATTTACAATCCAGTCTGATAAACATCAAATCAATTTCTTGGACCTTACCATTTTTGAAAGCGCTGGCCATCTATTGACCAAATTATACCGCAAACCAGCCGAAAGGAATTCTTTGCTACATTACGGGAGTCACCACCCCCGAGCATTGCGTGATAATCTGCCCTTTGGGCAATTTTTACGCCTACGCCGCAATTGCTCGATGAAGGACCAATACTTCATTGAATCTGAAGAACTCAAACAGAGACTCCTGAGCCGTGGTTATCCCAAACAATTGGTCAAACGAGCAAGGAAGAGGGCCTGGTTTTATCCACGTGAGGAGTTGCTCACTCCCAAAAACAACAAAGATGAAACAGAACACAGAATAGTATGTGTCACAACCTTCAATACTAGAAGCAATGAAATTAAACGGATCATAAACAAACATTGGGAATTGATATCTGATGACATCCAACATAAAGACCCGCCATTACATGCTTTCAAGAAAGGGAGGAGTATTAAAGACCATGTTGTCCGCTCCCTCTTTAAGACACCAGAGGAACCCACCATCAGAACTATGTGGAACCTCCCTCCTATTCTGGGACACTCCCGATGTGGCGGTTGTAAAGCCTGTGACAGCACAATACAGACTAAGCAGTTCACTTATCGCCACCACAAAATCCAGCTAAAGAGTCAAACTAATTGTAATACGGCCAACGTAATTTATGCCATTGTCTGTCCATGCAACTTGATCTACATAGGACAGACTCAGCAGAAAGCGAAAACAAGGATACTTCAGCACATGAGCAGAATTCGCTGCCAAGTACTAACTGCACCATTGGTTGCCCATTTTTCCTCCGCAAGTCACTCACCAGAGAGTTTAAAGTGGGTTATCATTGAGAAAGCATCCTTGGGACCACGGGGTGGTAACATCTCCAGCATCCTCAACATTCGTGAACTCAAGTGGATGTTCACTTTTGACTCCATTGATGCAGGGCTCAACGAGCAGGACAGTTCCTTCTCACAATTAGCTACCTTGACTTGAGCAGTATCATAGTCTTTCTCACCATTAACTACCCTGACCAGAGCAGTATATTTATTGTTCAGTGGCCTTTACCCACATGTGTGAGGTACGCCCCGAACACTCCTAGATATCTTACTGCTAGTGCCATGGGCCTATACCCGCATGTGTGAGGTACGCCCGTAATGGCCTTGATCATATGTGGGCTGCCCTCGGCCATCAGTTTACCATGTCTGTGCCCCGTATGGTCAAATCGTACATCATTCCTTTTATATGCTATATGCAACTAAGTACACTGGTCTCCTCCAACTATGTACGTGATCTCACTTTGTTGTACTCTTGTAAATATGCTGTGATAGACTGGTTGTGTATGAGGCACCTCTGCATCTGAATAAGTGTTGCTATTTAATCCGCATTCTGTTGTCTTCCAAATGTATATGCTATTTAATTCCAGTCAATGATCCATTTGATTTTGCAAATGCCCTCAGCTAGTTCACTGGTTACCCAGAAAAGGTACCGATTGGTGGTCCCTCTGCTGTCAACCGCACTTCATCTTTAAAAATTGCCATGTGAGTCTCTTTTTACTCCTAGCCAATATATTTGACATGCAGGATGCTGACCGCCCCTCGGGTCTCCCTTTGCGCTAATTTACTCTACGTTAAGGGTCCTACATCTGAATATGCTCACGCGTGCAATTGCGTGGACTTATTGGCAGTCCACTTATCCGACCACCTTGGCAGTATTTTTACGATGTCCATGGCGTCCATGTCGCTATGCAACCATTCGCCTCTCCCAATCTCCGCCCTATCTGTCACGTGTCCTGGTTTCCAGGGTTACATCACGATACCCGGAACTAGGCTCTCCCTCGTTGACAGCCGGCCGCGTTCTCATACGGATTCACTCCGCGAACGGTAAGCCGATCTGTGGGCTGCTCCCGCGAATCCTTATCTTGTAACCACCCCACCGGCCCTTTTAACTCATTTGAATGTCTATGATTCACCATCCTTAGATCCCAGCCCGAGCACGGCCCTGCCTGATCCCGACGGACTCGTCTCTAAGCCGTACGCACCCGCACGGCTTCTTTCGGGTAAGTGGCTTCTCTGTCTACTTGCGTGCCCGTGTCTTTACTCATCAGCCGCTTGAGTTTGTCCCAACATGTGCCACTTCTATTTAATGTTTAGATTCAATTACTGTGGATATATCCCAAATCCGTCACGGACTGTTCCCCAGCCGGACGCTCTCTCATCACGGCAATCTGGTGAGTCTTTATTCCTTCGGTTTGCTCATCAGACCCGCCTTCGCCTCGGCCAACGTAAACAATTCTGCATTATATTTTTGTATATTTTTGTAGATTTTACCTTATTGGTCCACGGTTCACCTGGACCCCTACCACTAACGCCCTGACATCTATTGTTGCTCACACGGTGAGTTTTGCCTTTATCATTATTACCATCCACTTAGGTAGTGTCAGCCATTTAGTGGTTCACTTCATTTATTATTTATTTTTATTTTTATTATTTTTTAACAATCACTTTTATTCCACCGAACCCATTAGGTCATTACATTACCAACTACCTACCTGTGTGGTCATTTAGACCACGCTATACCCGCAAACCACGCGGTATCATTGTTAAGAGGTGGTGCGTACCCGCCCACCGTGTTCGCTACGGCTTGTCTCCTCACGCTAACTACTAACCAATCTTCAATTCAACTGATATGCTTGTAATTCAGTGTATTCATAGTCCCAATATATTCCATAGGACTTGAATGAGTGCCTTGATCTATACCCCTTCTTGTTTGGGGTGATGTGCTTTTTGCTTTTTGCTTACCTATTCACTTACAGGGGCTAATGCCCCGTACTTACCAAATATATTTATATACTAAATAGGGTGTGTGCCCCTCCTGTCCTGATGAAGACCCTCCGGCAAGACAAACATTGATGTCTGCACCCTCGAACAGGGTCGAAACGTCGACATACGTCTACCTTCCACCGCCAACTCCACTCCCTACTACTTTCATTAATTGAACTTTTTGGAGGATGGCTCCTTTCGAATAACCCATGAACTTTTTTGTCTCATTTCAATGTACAGTGTCTGTAACATTACTAAATGATTGACAATTGTTGATTTTACTGTCCATTTTGAAATCTCACTTCTTCCTTCACGATTTCCCCACAACCACCACCACTTCCCTCCCCTCCCGCTCTTGGGGCACCATGTAAATTACCGATTTGTTATTGTATATACTAATTGCATATTTAAATGCGTATTCCCATTGTGAAGTAAAACAGTGTGGATTCAAGTTATGTTTCTTTGATTATTTTTACATGGTTGTGTTTACATTTTCTACTGTTACTGGGACCCCTCTCTCTTCATTGCATAGCCAACCCAGGTCCCCGTAACGATAACTGGGTCTACCCCCCTACTTATAATCTACCCGATTCAAACAATCAACAAGGGCTACTGTGAACACAAATGAACGCCGCTTATGTACATACACATTGGTATTATCAACAGGTTGTTCCTAATGTTTCTATTTTAGGGAGGTCAAAAAGAGATCCCATTAGTGGCCTACTGATTTTGCTCGATTCCTTTTGTTTTTTTACACGATTTTTAGCTATCTGCAAAGACTAAACAGAGTATTGCGACTCTGTGCTTGTTTGTAAATAGAGAATGAACCAAAGAGAACAATCAATCAAATGGAGAGAGAAGCAGGCACGACGGATTACAACGGGGGGAAAGGCCTGCGTTAACTACCCTTCACTATCTGCAAAGAGAGAGTACTCCTAATAGAAATGAGGGGTGGGGGGCAGCATTCAAAGCAGATCAGTGTGCATAAACACGAAAATGTTTTTACTTACCACGTACTTGACATTCGACAGCTTATGATATTTGCTATTAAAAAACCATTGAAATTCACTGAAAAAACCATAGGTTATAGACCATATATAGTTAGGAATTAGCATTTAAAAAACCTTATTTTACTCACACAAAACCATTGAAATTCCATATATAGTGAGTTGCACTAACTATATATCGCGCACCCGCAATCCACTGCTGATCATGTCACATATTACATCATTCATGACATGGTCAGTGACATCACTGATGACATCACTGATGACATCTCAAATGACATCACTGATGACATCACTGATGACATCTCATTTGACATCATTCTTGTGCTAATACGATAAACCTCTTCAGACTCTAATATAACCTTAGATACACTCAGTGTATACAGACACTCATCCATGGAGTTACTCACACACCCAGTCAGTCATGCAAAGAAACAATCTCACCTCCATTTCTTCAACTATACAGTTAAACACACCTTACTTATTGAAACATATACTAACACATATTTACTCTCTTATACAATCCCTGATACAAGTTCACAATGATCGATACAACCACTCACTCATTCAGTGGCTCTCATGCATAGTTATTTATATATGCCAACTCTCACATGTACTGTGTTTTACATATGTACTTACTATGACATGTAGCATTGAGATATCCATTCACTCATCAATACACTCATGCACACAGTCAACTGCCCATGTAGCTGTTTCCACATGCACTCTTGAACTCATACACCTAGTGAATAAACTGCTCACACATCTATGCACAGAGTCACACACCTTCCAGCCACCCCCACACAAACCTAATCTCCCATAGAAATACTTGGGCAACCAATTAATAACACATATAGCCTCTCGTATAGCTAATGATCAACACATGCAGCAGTTTACATCACAACAGACATAATGATGCACAAATTAAGACAGTTTAGTCACTAACCCATGCATTCAGTGAGACACATTTAATCACTCACTCATACAGTCAGTCACGCACCTACTAAATTCTTCATCCAGACACTTATACATCCACTCATTCTTCAATATGTAAGACATATTTTAACTTTACAGAAACATACAGTCACTGGATGTTGTCATCAGTGATGTCATCAGTGATGTCATTTGAGATGTCATCAGTGATGTCATCAGTGATGTCACTGACCATGTCATGAATGATGTAATATGTGACATGATCAGCAGTGGATTGCGGGTGCGCGATATATAGTTAGTGCAACTAACTATATATGGAATTTCAATGGTTTTGTGTGAGTAAAATAAGGTTTTTTAAATGCTAATTCCTAACTATATATGGTCTATAACCTATGGTTTTTTCAGTGAATATATATATATATATATATATATATATATATATATATATATCACGCTACCAGTTCCACCTCTCCAGTGAGCACTCTTAAGGAAGGGTGCAGCCAGTGTGGAAGTGGGTCCACACAAAATATTCACGCTCCGGTTTCCAAGAAAGAAACACGCTGCACTCTCGGGGACCCCCTTTGCCAAAGATTCTTTATTGCAAGGACGCGTTTCGGCGTGGATGCCTTCATCAGCTTGCTAAAAGACAACGCCCTCCATCCTGTTAATGAATTTAAACAGGTAAGTTGATGTCCATTGGTTGTGGCGGCTCGTCATGGAAAGGGGACAGATGTAATCCAATGAGCAAAGTCTTATCCTACCCTGATGTATTGTGGGACATGTGGTCTGCAGGTTGTCTGAGAGTTACTCATTACAATGATATGCATCCTGTAACATACAGGGATTAAGTCCCACTGAATTCTAAGGTGCGAGGAAAAGGATACCGGTAACAAAAAACACAAGATTAGTATTAGTATTAGTATAACTCTTACTATCACACTGCCTACTCTCATATGGTTTCACTAGTATAATTCCATACCTGTTCAAGGCTCCCTTCACTGTGGAAAACGTCATCTATTCTCTTTGAGATACCTTCTCTCAACAGGAGGACAAAATACCTATAAATGAAACCAGAGCTACAACTCCACTCCACTTTCAATCCATCCCAAAATAAGAAACCATAAAACACATACATACCCTTTCTCTCATTCGTTAGAAATTGTATGGCAAAACCATAAAGAAGGACAGGAAAGAATAAGAGAATATTGTCTTGTCAGATACTGGAGAGAATGGGAATCAAAGGCTTGCACAGATAGATGCATCCGATTCCGTTTTCCCCAAACAGATCCTGACAGTGAAAGGCCAGCACAAAAGTCTTGATTCCCTAGAAAGTCTCAAATGAGTACATGAATATTAACTGTCCCTGCCAGGAGACAGCATTTACAATGCTGTCTTTACCACAACGTTAAATCGTCTGCGTTGTTACCATGCATGGCGTTACATCGCAAGTCATTTCTAGATGGTATGCAACACCAGGGAATGTGTTGGATCTTAAGTCCAATACATTCCCTGCTGTTGCGCTAACTGGAGTAGGAATAGTAATTTATACTATTCCTAAGTCCAGCATGCCATCTAGTGCAAGTCGTAGAAACGACTTGCGTTGTAATGCCATGCGTGGTAATAAGGCGGACGATGTAACGTCCGCGTTGTTACCTACTGTGATGTAATATGTGGCGTTGTAACGTTACATATTCGTCCCCGCCAGGGATTCGCACTGAAATAACAGCTTTCAGGGAAAAATACCACTGACTTACGTGACCTGTTTCAGAAGGTGAAGCTGGCTCCTTCAGTAGTCGACCGAATCTACACCCCACACTCCTCTCTGCAGCCACAGCAAAGAAACAGAATTCATAACCTCGCAGGGTATAGCCAGAGGTAGAGTGTTAGCATGAAACCCCGTGTTGGCCCTGAATGGGGTTTCCTTGATGGTGCTATGCCAGGCATTGTTGTATGACAGTTCAGCCAACCACAGTAAAGACACCCATGGTTCAGCTGCCTCTTTGGAATAACATTGCAGATACTTCTTTAGAGTCTGGTGCAAACGCTCTGTTTGTCCATCGGTTTGTGGAGGAAATCTAGTCGACAGCGCCGCCTTCACGTGCAAAGCTTTGCACCACATGTTCCAGAACGTAGCAATAAACTGAGGTTCTCTATCTGACACAGTGACCTTTGGGAGCCCTTGTAAGTAAAACACGTGAGACAGTAGCAATTGGGCTGTTTGGCCAGCAGAGGGAAGATTGTTGCAAGAAATAAAATGTCCCATCTTATTGAGACTATCGATGACAACAAGAATCCCATCAAATCCTTGATCCAAAGGTAATCCTAGGACAAAGTCTATACTGATTGTTTGCCATGGCTGTGATGGAGTAGGTAAAGACATCAGTTTCCCTTGGCCTTAGCTTGTTCCTCTTTTGCACAAGCACACGTCTTGCATTGTGATAACCATTGCACAACATCCTTCGCCATTTTCTCCCACCAGAAATGACTTTGGAGTAGATGTAAAGTCTTATGTCCTGGGTGACAAGCCAGCACCCCATCATGGCACACGTTGAATACCCTCAATCGGAGTTCGTGAGTAGGTAGGTACAACTTGTTGCTGTACAGTGGCACTCCATGTTTGAGAGTTCAAAGACGGTTTTGTTCAGCCCACCATTGCCATCGATCCAAAGGTTGATGATCGGTGATCTGATCAATGAATTATTTCACGGTTACAGCACATAATACTCTGTCAGGAATGACAATGGCTTCAGTAAGTTATTGCCTTGCCATATCACTTTCTTCCTTTCGGGACGACAAGTCCGCCTTCCTGTTCTCGGATCTTGGCCTGAATGTGATGGTGAATTCATATTCTGCGAAGAATAATATCCACCGCGTCTGCCTTTGTGAGAGGTGTCGGGCGGTTTTCATGAACTGGAGGTTTCTGTGGTCAGTGTACACTGTGATTTGATGTTGCGCCCCCCTCACAAGTATTGCCTCCATTCCTGGAAGGCCTTCTTGATAGCCAACAGCACTTTTTTGGCCTATGTGTATTTGGTTTCCGCTCTGTTCAATTTATGAGAAAAGAAGGCCACGGATGCAATTGTCCTGTATGTTTATCTCGTTGAGACAACACCGCTCCAATTGCTATGTCTGACGCATCTATTTCAACTTTGAAAGGCATGTCGGTGTGTGATGTTGTAGGATTGGTGCAGTACAAAAGGCGGTTTTCAGATGATTGAAAGCCTCCATGGCGTCTTTGTTCAAAAGAAAAGGTGTTCCTTCTCTCAACAAATGGGTGACTGGGGAAACCATCTGAGAAAAATGAGAGATGAATCTCCGATATTAGTTGGAGAACCCCAGGGAACACTGCACATCTCTCACACGTTTGGGAACCGACCACTCTTGGACTGCCTTTACTTTCCTCTCCGCCATACTGAAAACCAGGGGACACAAAATCACTCCCAAAAACTCGACTTCTGTCACACTTGCTGAGCTTACAAAACAGGCTATGTTCTTGCAACCTTTGAAGGATTAGCGTCACTTGAGTCACATGCTTATCATGGGGGGACAAATAGATCAGTATGTCATCTATATATACGATGACAAATCGATCCACGTATTCCTTGAGCACTTAATTGAGAAAATACTGGTATGCCGCAGGGGCATTATAGAGCCCAAATGGCATTAACAAATATTCAAACAAACCGTAACGTGTTTTGAACGCCGTTTTCCACTCATCCCCTTCGCGTATCCGAACCAAGTGGTAGTCCCCTCTCAGATCAAGCCTGGTGTAAACACAAGCCTCCCTCACCTAATCCAGCAATACGGGGATGAGTGGAAGCGGGTACCGATTTCGCGCCATGTTTTTGTTCAACAGGAGTAATCGATACATGTCCTTAACTCACCATTCACCTTCCCTGTAAAGAAAAGAGGCGAGGCGGCAGGCGAACGAGAGGGTCGGATGAAGCCAATATCTACGAAATGATCCAGGTACTCACACAGATCTTTGGTCTCGAGTTCGGACAAAGCATAGACTCTGCAGGACAGAACAGTGGCTCCTGCAACCAAATCTATGCAACAGTCGTCACGGTGCGGGGGCAACAACACCTCTGCCTTGGCTTCACAGAACACCTCTCTGTATAAAGCATACTCTGGGGGATGTTCTGTCTCTTTCTAGGCTGCAGTGGCAATGTAGTATATCTGTGCCAGAGCCAAGGGTTGAGAACAGATTTTTCTCATGCACTGTGACTTACACTCCTCTGATTGAAAACATATGGTCTTCAACCTCCAATCAATGGTAGGGTTGTGTTGCCATAACCATGGCATGCCCAGTATAACCTCATATTGAGCAGCCTCTATGACATTCAGTGTTAGATCTCTACATGATCTAGAGATTCACTCTTCAACACCAGTTCCACCACTTCTGTGTGTTCCGTAATGGGGCCTGACTTCAACATCCACTGCCAACACCTTTTCCGGCTTCTCGCTGGGTACTCTTTGCAATCCCAGTTGCTGAACCAGCCCACATTCAGTAAAGTTCCTGGTTGCCCCAGAATCTATCATAGTCCACACCTGGTGTCGTTGTTGACCTGTCATTAGGATCATGGACAACAGTATGTGGGATTCTGTACTTTTCACTTCCTCTATCACTAGTGAAGGTATTTTAAGTTCCCTATCTTGCCTTTCCTCCATGGGTTTAAGTGGCTCTGTATTGTCTCCATTCCCTGTGGACAGCACTTCCACCACGGCTACCTTTTCCCCCAGAATAATAGGTGTTCTTTTTCTTGGGCTTAAGAGTGCAGTCCCTCACATAGTGGCCTTTCTTCCCGCAGTACATGCAGAGTCCTTGACTCTGCGAACCTCCCTCTCAGTTTTAGATAAGGGAGGCCTGACAGCTACCACATCCATGGGTTCAGGCCCTATTTCTGATGGTACATGTGCGGGTCGGCTGTCATGCTCCCACGCGGCTACATATCTCTCTCCTCTTTTCCACTCCGCACCCCTTTCGGCTATTCTATGATCCAACCTTGAAGTGAGAATTATTAAATCAGTGCAGGTGGCGGGTTGGGGGTCTATTTGCGCTAACACATCCTTCATATCATCCCTTAGTCCATGGTAATAAAGAGTCATCCTTTTCTCCTCCGGCGAGGTAGTTTCGGTCACCAGTCGGTTGAAAGCAGTCAGGTAGGTTATCAAATCTCTCTTCCCCTGTCTTAGCTCTAATAGCTCTCTGTCTGCGCTAAACGTGGTGGCCCTGCAGTCAAACACTCTCTTGAATTCTTTATGAAAAGCCGTCCAGTTAGTCGGCAACAGATCGTCGTTCTTAAGCAAAGGCACCGCCCAGTTGGCAGCATCCCTGGTCAGGTACGAGATGGCAAAACCCACCCTTGACAGATTGTTACGAAATGAAGCCAGTGTACAGGAAAAGTGTTATGCTATCTGGGTCAGAAATGTTTGTATTTTCAGTGGGTCACCAGAGAACCTCTCCGAGCTAGCCCAAGGAATGGGCAGAGATACCGTCACCTGCATCTGAGGGTTAGATGTTGAGGCATTAAAAGGGTTCCTAGACTGTCTGTCCACCCTCTCCCTAAGTTTCTGCTCTAGAAGTAACCAACTCTTGCTGTACGGCTACTAGTGTCTGTAGTACATCGTCAGAGGACGCAAACTTTGTGAATGACCCAGACCGGGAGGAGAGGTATTCGTTTGGTGCGTAATTCTGTCACGACCACAAGAACTCCTCAGGATCTGGGTGATTCTCAAAGGGGTCCACCTCTTGACATCCCACAATTCTGCCAGAATAGACACAGAGTAATAAGGCAATCAAGCGAGGGATAGGAATTAGGGTAGGAACAGTGGGGAAAAGGATACCTGTAACAAAAAACACAAGATTAGTATAACTCTTACTACCACACTGTCTACTCTCATATGGTCTCACTAGTGTAATTAAATACCTGTTCAAGGCTCTCTCTGCTGTGGAAAACGTCCTCTATTCTCAGTTGTGGTAAATAAATAAATAATACCCTATTTTTGAATGCTTGAATGAATAACAGATAGCTCAATAAATAAGAGTCAAGATTCGAGGTAGTAGGAGTTGTTGCAGGTTTATTACAGCATAAGGACAGGATCAGGACAACCTGCATGGGGTAAGCAGAATGACAGGGCCCAGCAGGACAACTGGGACCCAGTAGGGGAAAAGATGCCCAGCAGCTGCTGGGGCTAGGTCTGGGATGAGCTTGGAATGAGCGCGCTAACATTCAATAACAAAAACAGGCATATATACATAGCGCGAACACATAGCATTACATTGCAGTAGGCGTAACAGTGGGTGGAGTAGAAGACATGACGCGTAGCAGTCGCGAAAGATAAGGGTGAAAGTAGGTGTAACAGGGAGTTTACATAGACATGTGATGCAAGACGTAACAGAATATGTCATGAATGGGCGGACACATAGGAGGGGGCTACCTAAGGAGCCGGGACCTCTAACCTAATGGTGCGCGAAAACTAGAAATGACGTATTACTAGGAGAAACTGGGGGCTACGAACTCTGTGCTAGGAGCAGAGACTAGAGTCTGGAGGGTCGGAGCGACATGTACCTAAACCCTATCTGGTATCTAATGTTTAGGGAACGTGTTGATATAAACTAGAAGTCATGAGGGGAAAAGCTAACTTGATTCTAAGACTGGACCATGCATTATTCTACATGTAGTGCGTGAAGAATATAAAATGACCATTAAATACAGTATTTCTCTAACGTGGAGACGAGAAGGCTAGACAATGACGGAAACTATTGATGCAGTTCAGTAGCTTAGGAATGCAGAAGAGGAGGACTGAACTGATAGCTGGAACTATAACATACTTTTGGCAGACTCAGAGGCAGAGCCGGGCTGCACCGGGCACTGCTAGGCAGGAAGTAAGTGAAAGGTCGAGGATACAGGTGGGGGCTGTATCGCTCCTTAGCGAGGCTTTCAGGAGACAGAAGCTGAATCTGTGGTCCGGGCCCTTTTGAGGCCTAGAAACGGGGACTTTATAATGAAATAACGTGCACACTGAGAAACGTGGCAACATTACTTACATAGGCCTGATATTCGTAGTATTCACGAGGACTGGAAACTAACATACCAGAGGTGGACACAACTGTAATTGCGTCTTTGATTAGAAATGGGGAATAACATATGCATATTGATCATGCACACATAACATATGATGGATGGGGCGTAGGGACACAGAACATGGCAAAATTTACTTTTCCACATTCCCTCCTTGTCACTACGTTTACATCAGGAAACATCAATATTCATGATACCGTCTATCATTTCATACAGTACCATTTGCTCGTCTCGAATTATCTTGGAACAGGATTTAGAACGGGGCTTGGGACTAGGAATACAAGAGGTAGCACACATGCTGCAAATCGCAGGGCCACATTGTATACAGAGGCAGCAGCTAAATATGATCGCTACTGCAATACCTAGGAAGGACAGGACTTTCCATCCCCATGCGGAAATTACATTCCAGAACCAACCGGACCATGTCCAGGTGCCTGGATCTTGATGTAACAGATGGGCAATTTTATGGAGTCTGGTTATAGCTGAATAAACAGACGGCGCGTTATTTGGAATGAAAATGCAACAACTAGATCCGAGAATTCTACAGGCCCCGCCCCTATCGGCCAGTATGACGTCAAGGACGAGACGATTCTGTAAAACGACAAATCTCATAGCAGATTGTTCTTCGGTGAGGTTACCTAGAGCAGAGGCAGTCTCATTTACTACAGCTTCAAGGGTTCTTGTTAACCTACGGATCAGTTTACTATTCTGGACAGGTCCTATAAAGAAAAAGAAACCTTTATTGAAATCTGTATACTGTTCTAGAGTAGTTTCAGTTTGATCGACAATTGGGGACTCCCTTCTAGGTCTAGTGTGTACTAAGAAAGAATTCCTATGATAATCAGGTGGGGCTAGAAAAACAGGTGGCAGTAGGAAGGCAATGTAACAGGTTCCCTCCCAATCGAGGGGCAGACGGACATATGCAGTTTGACCACAAACAAAATAAGAATGACGTGAAGCTTTAAAAATAGATTTCCTACTGTCACTATACTGGATAACAGTAGTACATTCACTATGACCTATATGTACAGAACCATAACTACGGACACATAATTCGCCTTTGACTGGTAGTACTGAAATAGCAGGTAAGTCTGGAGTAGTATCAGACTGAACATTCAGGACCATGAAATTCGACGAATAATTTCCTAAATTATATACCTCATTTTCTAAATCTAAACCTGTTCTATGGGGGAAACCTTGCTTGTCTGGAAAACATGTACTGTTAAGAAAAGACATATCTGTTGAGGATGACGTTAACGTGGACCATGCTCCACACGAACCATTGTGTGAGAATGGATAAGGAAACAGTGGCAGAACTCCCTTCGATGTCTGGAAAGGGGGGAGTCGACCACACACCCAACAATTAGTGGCATTGCTGGTCTGGTGTGAATAATGTAACATACGGATGAATGTGTTATTACGCATGGCAAGGCGGTATGCATATTCGTGAGGAGGTAGATCACTAAACGTGTGCTCTACTGTAGCATTAGCAGACATATTTACATGAGGAACTGGTAAATACAGGAAAAATGCGTAGCTGGTGCAGGAAATCATTATGCTGAGAAATAATATGAAACTCAGAAAAACGATGCATTGTAGTGAACTTCGACTGACTCTCTCACTATGGGGGTCTATTTTATACATGTCAGAAACAGTCTAACCGTTTCACCTAGGGGAGGACTTATACAATCAAACTGGCTGACTTATTAGACCTGAGCTTTAACTTATACTCCTGTTGCGGAGTTTTCTCTAACAAGGGAGGGGTTGTAACAAAGTCTGGTGCGGGACAGTCCTTTAAAACAATGTTCTGGCAATCCTTCGAATCCTGGGAAATGTTCTTGGCAATGTCTTTAAAGTCTGGCTTCGGTCCTTGGAAAAGTTTTACGTGAGAAAGGTGAACCCACCCCTTCCTGCCTTCTAGCTTGACGGCAGTTCGGGTGGTCAAGAGGACCTGACGTGGCTCTTTCCAACGTGGTTCCAGCGGACTTGATCGGTCAAAGTTGCGGACGAGGACCATCGAACCTGGAACGATTTCATGCGGTGCCACCTCGGTATTGTCTGGAAATGCGGCGGCAACCTGTGAACGACATGAGTTGAGGGCAGACATCAAGGAAGCTAGGTAATCTGTCAGCATATTACATGAAACATCGGTAATACTTCGGGGTCTAGGAGTACCCCACATGTTAGGGGGGCGGCCGAATACGACCTCATACGGGGACAGACCTGATCTGGAATGTGCGACCATTCGCATGTAAAACAGAGCGACTGGCAAAGCTACTAACCAGTCTACACCTTTGTCTTTACAGACTTTTGCTATACGGATTTTCAGAGTCTGATTATGTCTTTCTACTAGTCCAGCTGCTTCCGGATGGCGTACACAATGGAACTTCCACTGGTACCCTAACAACAGGGAAACATGTCTCATGAGTTCGGATGAGAATGGCTGACCGTTATCAGAATATACGACTCTAGGGAGTCCGTATCTAGGGAAAAATTCACGAACCAACTGCTTGGCAGTGGTCGCAGCTGTGTAATCTGGGACTGGATATGCTTCTGTCCATCTGGACAAAGCGCATACTACTACAAGGACGTACTTGAAACCTCGACATCGCTCCATTTGAATATAATCCATCTGGAGGACCTCAAAAGGGTGGTCAGGGGGCTGGAAACCACCTTGTTCCACCGGAACACTTTTACCTGGATTAAACTGACAACATATCATACAGGTACGGACTTTCTGCTTGGCTGCAGCTCGTAAATGCTTGTTGAACCAAATGTTCTGGATACTGTCTAACATAGCTTTTTCTCCTAAATGTGCTGGACTATGTGCGGTATTGATAATGACTTGAACCATAGAATCGGGGAGAAACCATGTGGCTCTACCCTTAGTTAACCATCCTTGATCTGTCTGGACCCCTCCTTGTACAGACCATTTCTTGATTTCATCGGGAGTAGCATGTAACTGGATATCTATGACATCTTGAGTAGGGTCCTTAACTGTCATGCATGTAATTGGATCTGGAGTATGTGTCTGATTAACTGGAATGTCTGGAGTTTGTGCTGTAAGCTTGGCTGTGCGGTCTGCTAGATCATTACCTTGGGAAATAATGTCTGTAACTTTCGTATGTGCTTTGCACTTCATGATAGCAATAGATGTCGGTAGATGTATGGCATCTAACAGGGCTTGAATAAGGAGACCATGCTGAATCTTGGTTCCATGAGAAGTCATAAAACCTCTTTCCTGCCAGAGCACTCCGAAGTCGTGTACAACTCCGAATGCGTAACGTGAATCTGTGTAAACATTGACTTTCAGGTTCTTGGCGTGTATACAGGCTTGTGTCAGAGCGACTAGCTCTGCTGCTTGAGCGGACAGGGTATCAATACGGTGTGTTTCAATAACTTCAGTGTCAGTAGTCACTGCATATGCGGCGACTAGTTCTCCTGTACTAGTTCTCATACATGAACCATCCACATAAAGTGTCAGGTCAGGATCTGGTAACGGAATGTCTGTCAGGTCTTGTCTGGGCTTTGTCGTAATGTTAACTACTTCCACACAATCATGTGTGTCTGGATTTGAACTAACTGATGGTAACAGTGTGGCAGGATTCAGGACGTTGCAGCGTCTAATTTCTATGTGTGGCTGGAACAGTGTCAATTCATAACCTGTCAAACGTGCAATTGTCAAGTGCTGAGTCTGTGTTCGGTTTAAAAGAACTTCTACTGAATGTGGAACTTGTACTGTCAGGGAATGTCCTAAAACTATGGAATCACTTTGTCTGATAGCTAGTGCTGTGGCTGCAACTGACTTCAGGCACGCAGGTAACGCCTGGGCGACTGGATCTAATGTGCTCGAAAAATAAGCACAGGGCTTGTATTGACCTGCTTGATCTTGTGTAAGAACAGATAATGCTGTACCTTCGCGTTCTGTAACGAAAAGTGTAAAAGGCTTACTGTAGTTCGGTGTAGCTAGAACTGGAGCTTGGCATAGGGCTTTCTTTAACTCGTTGAAACTAAGTGTATGATCAGGTGTCCAAGGGAGGACAGTCGATACGGCTGCCTCCTGTGTCGTTAACTGTATCAGTGGCTTGGCTAGGAATGCATACTGGGGAATCCATTGTCTACAATAAGAAGTAAGGCCGATAAAAGCACGTACCTCCTTCTGGGTTCTGGGCTGGGGAAGACTCGCTATTAACTGGATACGGTCGGGTGTCAACTGCCTACCCCTCTTGGACAGCAAGTGTCCTAAGTATACCACTTGCTGGACACAGAATTGAAGCTTCGAAGGTGACACCTTGTGCCCCATCTCGGCTAGAAAATACAGAACTGTAAGTGATGCTCGCTCGCAGTCACGTTCAGAACGGGCTGTGATCAGTAGATCATCGACATACTGGAGCAGGGCAGTGTCAGTTGGCATGTGAATGGTGTCTAGTTGTCTCTTGAGTGCTTGACTGTAAATACTAGGGCTTTCTGTGAAACCTTGAGGAGCGCGTGTAAACATATAGCTCCTTCCATTTAAACAAAATCCGAAAAGAAACTGGCTGTCTGGATGAATTGGAACACTAAAAAATGCATTCTTGAGGTCAATAACAGTGAAAAACATGGCTTCGGAATCAATGGCTGTTAACAGGGAAGAAATGTCTGGAACAACTGGATACTGAGGAATAATACATTTATTAAGCTCTCGTAAATCAATCACTAATCGATATACTGGGGGTGCATTTGGATCAGTACGTTTCATGACTGGAATGATCGGAGAATTACATACATTGGAGTCAGTTTCTACAACTACTCCTTGAGCCATGAGCTCGTCAATAATTTTGGATAAGGCTGCTACAGCCTCAGGTGGCAATCTGTACTGTCTGATTCGGGGTAACACTACACCTGGTTTGAGAGTCACACGATAGGGTGTGATTTGCATGTAACCTACATCAGTTGGACCTTGCGCCCATAAATGCTGCGGAACATTAGACAATCTTGAATCAAAATCTCGTAATACATAGTGACCCTTAAAGTCACGTAGGAACAGACGTATTCCCTCTGGGGAACAACAAATAACTGCACCTAACTCTTTCAGTGTTTTAATACCTAACAGATTTTCTGGACATGACTTAGTAAGTAACAGATCAGTAGTGCGGGACAATGGACCTACTTCTAGAGTAACTGGCTGAGATATTTCATTAACTATGGGTTTTCCTGAAAATCCAAGGGAAACATTTCTTGAGCCTGAGAGCGGAGCCCCTGGAACTTCGGCATGACTAATTGTGGTCCTACTTGCCCCTGTATCGATCAAAAACTTTCTGTCTTTCCCTAATACTTGACTATGAACATAGGGACCTTCTTGGTCTACAGGTATCTCGATGAGAGGCAAGCCTACCTCCCTCTCTAGACTGTTTCATGAATATGACTGGTACTCTGGATACTCGGACTGTGCATACTGGTACATCTGAGATGTAACGTGCTGTGTTGCAGCAATAGGCTGCGGTACTGTAACTGTCTGTGGTGCATTCTGTGACTGAGGAATCTGTGAAACTTGTTCTTGTCTCGGCGGACGTGGTCTTTCTTTAGTCTTACCAGTAGCTATGTTGTGTTTCAGAACTGCACACTCGTTTATGAAATGACCTGGCTGTTTACAATAATTGCAGTTCCCTTTAACGGGAGCCGCAGGATGACTGGCTTGATTCGGACCCCTCTTCTGACTGTCTTGAGGAATAGATTGTGCAACTAGCACTTTCATTTTCGTGTCTTTCATACGTTTTCTTTCGTGTTCTTGCTCTTCTCTGATTCTATTCTGGTGATACTGGAGCATCTGGAGCATCTGGGACGGACTATTTGCTTGCCAGGTGCTTTCGACTTTCAAAACTCGGTTTTTAATCTGTGGACTTGAATTCTCGACCAATTTGGTAACGAAAAGATGAGGGTATGACTCACTACTTGTCTTGAGACCACTGTTAATACTGAAACATTTCTCGAATCTAGAATAAAAATCACTAATGTCTTCTTCTTGTTTCTGTTTACAGGCTGAGATTGCATCCCAGTCTTCTTTTCTCGTTGTCAATAATCTGGGTAAAACTTGAATCAATAATTCTGGTAATTCTTTACATTTATCTCCAAGACCGGTACCTGGTACTCGTGCCTTGTCTTCAGCTTCTAGAGCTGTCCAATCGATCTTTTTCTCTCCCACCTCCCATTCTTTTTCCTTTAATTTTTCATATACCCCTGCGGGTAACAGGACCTTTAACATTTTAATGATATCTGGGTAGGTGTATTCTCCCATACGGAGCATGTCTTTTAATTCTCGATGGAACCCTGCTGGATCTTTGTCATGACTGGGAATTAATTTCTTCATCTCGAGGAGTTCCATCTTTGATATCGGAGTGTATACAAACACTCGTTGCATGTCGCCACCCGCCCCCTGGACTGGGTGGACTTCTCGTAACGGATTCTGTCTGTCTATATAGAATGGTTTACTTTCTGGGGGTGAGACATGACCAAAATGCGGGTTCAGGAACGTTCTATACTTGTGACGCTGTTCTAGAATGACACTAATTAAATCGGTACCTAGACCTCTCCATCTGTACTGGAGTAACTCGTTCAGGATATCATGTAACGGGCCTGGATCAGAATGTTGACCCTCATACAGAGTAATGAGGTGCTGGATCATATACATACCCACCAGTCGTTGCTCGGCTGGGGGCAGTTTCAGAAACATTTGTGCCACTATTTCGTCTGGAAAAGTGGTAGAATCAGTAATCCATCGGACTGCTGATCGGGCTAGTTCTTGTTCGTGCATAGTACTTAATTCGCTATAACCGACTCGTGATTTCAGAATATGATCGGTAGCTTGAAATACTTGTTCTAGAGAGCGCGGCTCTCGTGCTGGATGATGAAAAATAGACTTAGGTTCTGGACGTAAATGGTGATCTGGAAATCTGGATTTTCCTACATACGCTATTCTGACGGGATTCTCGTCTTCCTCTTCAGGATCAGAGGCACTTTCTTTCTCGCTTACTTGTGCTGCTTTACGCTGTTCGTGTAACCTTATTATTTCTTTACGAATTTTCTTGTACATACTTTCCATAGCACTAATGGTCTTGTGCTTACCCTCGGCTATATTATCACTCCACCTTGTTAGGATTCTCATTTCGGCGGGATCTTTAGTCGGGTAATCTTGTTCTCTTATTAGACAATTGATCAGGAACTTTAATATCATGAGCTGAATCTCGGCTTTCCTTTGAGACATAATCTCGCCAATACTTTCTGGATCATCCCCTGTACGGATGAAACGATATATTCGGTCTAGATCTTCTTTCATATTTGGCAAGGTGACTAGATACTCGGTCACCCTTCTTATACGTACGGAATATAAAACCATATTATATTCCCCTGGAACTGGATCATAAACACATTCGGTAAGGGTTTGTCTGATTTCTGTAACAGACTTATTACTTTTAGGAGTACGCTGTGATGCTTGAGCATGTAATTCGAGTGCTGATAAACGCTTGTGTAGCGGCGGGGTTTGAGGAGGACCTCCTCCTGCGGCCCCTAGACTAGAATCGTCAACTGACATTCTTCGTGCTTGCAGGGTCGGTAATTGTAACGTGGGCTGAACTTGTATGACAGGCTGACCCGGGGGTACCGTAACAGGTACTCCGGTGCCTGGAAGAGCGGGAAGTGCCTGATTTACAGGGACAGGTGGAGCGCGAACTGGATTTGCATATTCTGGAACTGTGTCATCCAAATAGGACGAAATAAAAATATCAGCTGCGGTCGGTTTGTGACGTAGCTTGGTCGGAACTAATGGTGGCGGGAAATTACTGGGTGCCTCTGGGGTCGCTTTTGGCAAGCCTTCGGCAAGGAGAGGATACATACCCTTAATAAGGGCATGCCTCTGTCTGTCTGACTGTTCGACTTTGACTTGTTCACCTATCTCGATTAATTCTCTTTCTTGGGCTCGTTCTTGGGATTCTCTACTTAACTCTGACTTTCTGACTTCCTTTTCCGTTCTTCTATGCGCTTCCTTACGCCATAACTCGATGGCATCTTTCTGTGACTGTCTGGCTTTCTTTTTCCATAATACTTCTTCTACTCGCATGATACATTCGGCATCCCATGTACCCGATACGGGCCATCTATACTTTTCTTCTAACTGTTTGGTATACTCTACCCATAAATCTAGATACAATATGGCGCTTATGCCATGTTTCTGATACATAAAATGACCTGGACTGTCCCTTGGCGGAACAGGAACTGCTGCTTCCAGCAGACCCTTTCTAGTTTTTAACTGACGTAACTTTGAAAAGAGCGGCATTCTAAACTTAAATCGGAACACAATACAATACACGAAAAACAATAACAATTGGGAAGACAATTCAGGCATACCACGACATTGAGAATACATTAAACAACATCATAAATAACAGTTCGAACAGAATACTACCTGAAAATACTGAAAACAGAAACAGAACAGAATTCTCGAGAACGGAACAGGCTAGAGTTACTGGATGCACTGCTGTAACAGTACGGAACATACCGGTCCCATAAAGGAACACATCAAGACCCGTATCCACCTAGGTGAACACTTCGTTTGTGGGCTTGGGTACCACCAACCCACGGACCAGAGTCAATTTAGACTGACCCTGTCGAGACACTACCCCAGCAATGGTACTCACCGGGCAGCACGGAACGGAAGGCCTCGGACGGGACTGGACTACGACGACGAACTTCGGACTTCGGACTTCAGTTACGGGTGGACCTCCGGATACCTCGGACCTTGGACTCTCGGCTTGGGCTCTGGTCGGGACTCGCCGCGTTCCTCCACCGTCTCGTTCGGATGCTGGACCGCCTCCTCCGTCTCCTCCGTGGGCCTGAGGGATACTTGGAGCAGAAATATCTGCCAGGTGCACGGTATGGTTCCGTCACGACTGCAGAGGGTCAGGGGGTCGGCGTGGCTTCACCGACGCGTGGGGAAAGGGCAAGTCCCTATTCGGGCGCCATTATGTGGTAAATAAATAAATAATACCCTATTTTTGAATGCTTGAATGAATAACAGATAGCTCAATAAATAAGAGTCAAGATTCGAGGTAGTAGGAGTTGTTGCAGGTTTATTACAGCATAAGGACAGGATCAGGACAACCTGCATGGGGTAAGCAGAATGACAGGGCCCAGCAGGACAACTGGGACCCAGTAGGGGAAAAGATGCCCAGCAGCTGCTGGGGCTAGGTCTGGGATGAGCTTGGAATGAGCGCGCTAACATTCAATAACAAAAACAGGCATATATACATAGCGCGAACACATAGCATTACATTGCAGTAGGCGTAACAGTGGGTGGAGTAGAAGACATGACGCGTAGCAGTCGCGAAAGATAAGGGTGAAAGTAGGTGTAACAGGGAGTTTACATAGACATGTGATGCAAGACGTAACAGAATATGTCATGAATGGGCGGACACATAGGAGGGGGCTACCTAAGGAGCCGGGACCTCTAACCTAATGGTGCGCGAAAACTAGAAATGACGTATTACTAGGAGAAACTGGGGGCTACGAACTCTGTGCTAGGAGCAGAGACTAGAGTCTGGAGGGTCGGAGCGACATGTACCTAAACCCTATCTGGTATCTAATGTTTAGGGAACGTGTTGATATAAACTAGAAGTCATGAGGGGAAAAGCTAACTTGATTCTAAGACTGGACCATGCATTATTCTACATGTAGTGCGTGAAGAATATAAAATGACCATTAAATACAGTATTTCTCTAACGTGGAGACGAGAAGGCTAGACAATGACGGAAACTATTGATGCAGTTCAGTAGCTTAGGAATGCAGAAGAGGAGGACTGAACTGATAGCTGGAACTATAACATACTTTTGGCAGACTCAGAGGCAGAGCCGGGCTGCACCGGGCACTGCTAGGCAGGAAGTAAGTGAAAGGTCGAGGATACAGGTGGGGGCTGTATCGCTCCTTAGCGAGGCTTTCAGGAGACAGAAGCTGAATCTGTGGTCCGGGCCCTTTTGAGGCCTAGAAACGGGGACTTTATAATGAAATAACGTGCACACTGAGAAACGTGGCAACATTACTTACATAGGCCTGATATTCGTAGTATTCACGAGGACTGGAAACTAACATACCAGAGGTGGACACAACTGTAATTGCGTCTTTGATTAGAAATGGGGAATAACATATGCATATTGATCATGCACACATAACATATGATGGATGGGGCGTAGGGACACAGAACATGGCAAAATTTACTTTTCCACACTCAGTGAGATACCTTCTCTCAACAGGAGGACCAAATACCTATAAATGAAACCAGAGCTATTACAACTCCACTCTGAACTTTCAATCCTTCCCAAAATAAGAAACCACAAAACACATACATAACCTTTCTCGCATTCCTTAGAAATTCTAAGGCAAAGCCATAAAGAAGGACAGGCAAGAATTAGAGAATATTGTCTTGTCAGATACTGGAGAGAATGGGAATCAAAGGTTTGCACTGAAAAATGCTTCCGATTCCGTTTTCACCAAATAGATCCTGACGGTAAAAGGCCAGCACAAAAGTCTTGATTCCCTAGAAAGTCTCAAATGAGTACATGAATATTCACTGTCCCTGCCAGGGATAACCACTGAAATAACTGCTTTCAGGGGAAAATACCAGTGACTTATGTGACCTCTTTCAGAAGGTGAAGACGGCTCCTCCAGTAGTCGACCAGAATCTCCACCCCACACTCCTCTCTGCAGCCACGGAGAAGTAACAGAATCCAGACACTTCCGCTCCTCTGGACGGTTCAAGAACAGCAATAACCCCTTGCTGACCCGGCTCAAGGGATCGCAGACAGTGCAGCTCCGAATCCGGACTGCACCAAAAACCAGCATGCGTTCTACCAAGGCAGGCAAAGAATGAGCCACTCGCAGAGCAGCCGCTCTGCAGCAAGACTCCGATGCTCACCAGAATTACGCACAACGCTGTGCGTGCTGGCCGTAATTTAACGAGGTGTAGACCCTCCCAGAAGGATGGCCTTCTGGGAGATGTAGTTCATCTAATCTACGCCAAGTCCCCACAAAGAGCAGGCGCAACCTGTCTCGGCCTGACAAAACAGTGCTAAGGTGCAGGTGCTCTCCCATAAAAACATGGTGACACTGGCAGATCTGCCACTGGCCCCTGCTACCCTAGGGAAGCTGACCCCTCCATAGACTAATATTGGGGGCCCCCTATGGGATAACTTCTGACTGGGACCTAATAGGTATGTCATGTTTGGTATTGTTGGATTCGTAGCGGGGAACCCTTTCTAGTGATATATGGGCACTACTACTTTAGAAATCCCACTTTTAGGAAATGGACATTTTCCTGCCTGCACTTATTTGTGCACTACAGACTCACCCCTCCCATCTGCATGCTGATAGCCTTCCTTGGCTGTGAGGAGGGAGTGGTTATTCACATCCGTAAACAAGAATAGGCTGGTCCCGGCTGCCCCACAGTAGGCTTAACGACCCTGCCTTTGTCCCTGTAGACTCCAGGAGCCAGGTCAGTAGTGGCAGGGAACACCCCAGAACCCCCTAGACGCTTCCAGAAGCTTCTGCCCCTTCTAGTGACTGTGCATCAGGGTATAAAAGGGAGGGTCCAGGCCACACATCTCTGTTACACTACTGGACCAGGAAGAATCTCTGCTGGAGTGAAGACTGCTGCGCTAGGAGGATTGGTGCACTGCTGAGGCTGACAGCTCCCAGGAACTGCTGTCCCAACCTGCTAAGCTGCACTGCTGCCCTCTGACCGTGCCCTACCAGGGAGACTGAAGCAACATCCCCAGAGTGTCTCCACTGGTGGGTAGATTCACAAAGACTACCACGTTTTATTTTCTCTACAAACTGCCTCTGCAGAGCAGGGTATGTAACATTATTTCTATCACCTCAGAAGTCACCGCTGCCGCCAGGGACCTTGAATGTGCTGCGAAGCGCTGGGGAGGAGAAGCGCTGTTTAATCAAAATCACCATTGCCGGCCCAGGCACCCAACTGCACTCTGTCCTGCAAGCGCTGTGGAGGAGAAGCACTGTTTAATCAAATTCACTACTGCCGGCCAGGGCACCCAACTGCACTGTGTTCTGCAAGCGCTGTGAATGGAAGTGCTGTTTAGCCGGGATCACTGCCGCCGGCCCAGGAGCCTCGAGAGCACAGTGCGGATTCCCCCTCTGATGTCAGAGGGGAACCACGCTGGAATTGGTACTGGTGCCAGGAGTTGCCTGGCAACGAGAGAGCGTCATCCAGGAAGCCGCGCCGAGGCTGGGAAGCACAAGGCGTCCCTACCCATCCCCATGTCCAGCTGCCGTCAGTGCCAGGTCGAGGGGAGTACCGAGGCGTCACGAGATCAGCACCCCAGGTAACGTTGGGCTGCAACCCGAGACCACAAGTGGGTGGTGTTGCCTGGGGGTGGGTTGCCATCCGAGAGGCGGAGACCAGGGCTGGCGCCCAGAGAACACCGGAACCAAGTTAGCATTGCTAGCCTGACTTTCTTTTCTGGCCGCATTCGTGCTGTAGGCATTGCGGGTACAAAAAGGGAGATTTACCTAAGCCTCTGATTTGATTTCAAACAATTAATGCATTAATTGTTTGAAATCAGATCAGAGGCTTAGGTAAATCTCCCTTTTTGTAGCTTTCAGGGGCCCAACCTACCCTCTTTCCCACAGGGCCCAACCCCCCCTTTTTTTTCAGTAGGCATAGCGGGGGCATATGGATACTACCATTGGCTGCACCTTCACTATAATCATGACGGGGGCATGTTGACATTGACATCGGCCGCATTCTTGCTGTAAGCACAGCGGGGCTAATCTTAGAAGTGCCAGTCTAACTGTTTGCGACCGCATTCTGGCTATAATCACAGCAGGGGAACATTAATGCTGGGAGTTTAACCCCTTGCGGTACGAGGGCCTATTAGCTGACTTCGGTGGCCGAAAAGTATTTAAAGACACACTAGTGCTAACTGATCCAGCGCTAGAGATCCTTATCTGTGGACTAGGGGGAACATAATCCCTGCACAAGTTCTTTTCCTGATAAGCCCTGAAACTGAACTAGTGCCCATACAGCTTGCCACAGACTCACAGAACTTGCAAGATCACTTCAGGACATTGACAGCAGATATTGCAAATAAGATTTATGTGGAATTTCTATTGATATGATCCTGCCTCACATATAGATAAATATTTTATATTTTTATAAACAACTGGTGTAGTGTATTGATTGTGGTGTCTCACTGTGTTGTGGTGGGTGTGTGTTACACAAATACTTTACACATTGCCTCCTGAGTTTAGCCTACCTGCTCTGCGCCAAGCTACCAGAGGGTAGTCCTGGGTGCTTTTGGACCTACCTTGTCGGAACGGGTGGTCCCCACTTGGACTAGGGTACTTACCCCTGCCAACTAGAGACCCTGTTTCAAAAAGTTGGAGTATATAAAGTGACTGTATTTGTAAGTGAGTGATTGTGAGAGTGGCTGTATAATTGAGTGTGTGCTTGTGTCAGTGACTGTATAGTAGAGTAAGTATTTGCTAGTATCTGTATGAGTAGTAAGTGTTGTGTGTTTCTGAATGGGTGAGTAAGTGTCTGTGATTGAATGTTTGGCTGAGTGAGTGTGTGTGGGTGACTGATGGTGTATGAGTGGCTGTATGAGTGTATGAGTGGATTTATCAGTGGCTGTATTGGTGAGTGACTGGCTATATGAGTGCTTGTATTGGTGAGTGAGTGAATGTGTATGTAGACCTATGAATCAGTGAGTGGGTATGTACGTACTGGTGTTGTTTCAATGGTTTCAAGAATGGTAGTCTGAAATTTGGAGTGGGTGCATGGAATGTTATATTTGGGTGTGAGTAGGTGCATCAGAGATTATGTGAATGATGTCATCATGGATGACATCAGTGATGTCATTTTAGAAGTGGTCAGTGATGTCACTGACCATGTCATGAGTGGTATAATATATGATGTCATCAGCAGTGCTTTGAGGCGGTGCGAGTCATAGTTAGCTCAGCTAACTAAAGCGGCTGAATTTCTCCGGTTTTGTACGAGTGAAATGTCAGCCTAACTATAATGTTCCTGTAACCTGTAGCTTTCTCAGTGAATATCTAATGTTTTTTAAATGCTTATTTCTAACTATAACGTCTCTCAAACCTATGTTTTTTTTCAGCGATTTTCTAAGGTGTTTTAAATGCTAATTTCTAACTATAACTTCCCTGAAACCTGTGTTTTTTTCAGTGAATTTCTGAGGTTTTTTAAATGCTATATGCTAGCTATAAAATCCCTGAAACCTGTTTTTTAGTGAATATATATACATTTACAAAACAGATTTTTTAATTATATTTTAATGTTTGACTGTAATAGTAGTGCTTGGCTGATTGGATGACTGCACCACTAGTGCATGTGTGATTGCATGAGTGCATGCCTAGTGCCTGGTTGATTGGATGAGTGCATGGGTAGTGTCTCAGTGAATGCATGTGTGCAAAGGTAGTGCTTGGGTGATTGAATGAGTGCATGAGTAGTGCCTGAGTGATTGGATAAGTGTAATAGTAGAGTCTTTTCTCTGGCAGCTTCACTATTCACCCACTGCTCAGAATGTTTGGGCTAGCCAAATGTAAAACAGCAACCCTTCCCATGTCACTTTTGTAAGTTTCACCATGTTTCTGAAGGCTTCAATGCGTGTCTGTCTCTTTTCCTAGTGACATAATACATAAAAAGAAACCTAGAAATAGTAGAATACCCGTGTTTCAGACTTCATGTTCTCTAAGTATCTGAGGAAGAAGGTGTATGTATTCCTTTCCGCTCATAAAACAGGGTACGTGAATATTCAAAAGTCTATTTGAGGGTCAGTCAGTCAAAATACTCTTTATTCGATTTTTGTTAAAATCATAAAAGACATAAAGCAAACACATATACAATTTCTTTAAAACATTACTCAATCTCATTACAAAAAGTTTCTGCTTAGTGATTACATTTCCTCAGGTTGTTTCTCCAAAATACAAATCTATTTACAAATATTAAAAAATTTTCTTTAAGAACAAATTTAAGTTTAAGACAGGTCTATCCGGGGTAAACTTTTTTTCCTAGATCTAAATGCAGCAGTTAAATAGCAAGCAACGCTAAACATGGTGTAGGTATCAGCTAGCATTTGGAGAAAGATTAAGGCTGGCCTAACTTGAGAGAAGCCCGCCGCTTTCAACACAGGGAATAGATATTTTTTCCTTTCGCTACTATAAAAGTCACAAAAGAATATGAAATGAAGAGTGTCTTGAACTGAAAAATGGTCACATCCGCATGGTGGACCATCCTCAGGTTTTGACCACACCGGAAAGTTTCCTAGAGAGTAATGGATTAAGTTCATCCTGAATTTAGTTAAGAGGAGTCTATGGAGAGGATTAGTCACAATTTTTAGATAGGGTTCCATGGTGGGCGAAGTCATTAGAGCAATATGTGCCCTCACCATGGGTTTCCTCAATTCCAATTCTTCTCTATCCATACAAGCCCTCTCCAGAAACATCTGCTTGATCAAACTGACATCCTCCCTCCTAATGCTGGTTGGGTCATTAAAAAGTTCCGGCCTCCCCAACATTAATAATGTGGATTTAATATATTTTAGCCAGGGGATTCTCATGGCGTTATCCCTTGCAATGACGTCCTTAAGGATGGCATGGTTTAGCGTCAGCTCGGGGTTCAGCCATGTTTTGACCCAAAAAAGGAGGGGGGCTAATTTTAATTTGTCAGAGATGTATGATAAACCTATTTCCTCGTGAGTAGAGAAAGTGGGTGTGGAATCAGGGACAGATAAAATCTTCCTAATGATACCATTTTCTATCCTCTGTAACTTTACCGTCTCTACGTAGCCCCAAATAGCAGATCCATACATAGCAATTGGAACGCACTTACTATTGTATATTTTAATAAGCGCCTCCATTGGTTTGGCTCCCAATCTTTTTGCAAAGGCCAACAAGGCTGATGAGGATCGTGCTAAGCTAAGACTTTTTGCTTTAATCTGGGGGGCCCAGGACCCTCTTTGGTCAAAAAGGACTCCCAGGTAAGGAAAGACTGGAACCCTAGAAAGAATCTCCCCTTTGCAAATGAAAGATTTTTTCTGGCACATATTCACTTTACGACCAATAATCATAGTGTGGGACTTGGAGACATTGATTTTCAAATCTAGATTCTCCATAAAAGAACCGAAACGGTCCAGAAGAATCTGTAAACTATTCCCTGTGCGGGCTATCAGGACGGCATCGTCCGCGTATAGGAGGGCTGGGATCTGCACTCCTCCTACACGGGGAACGTCAGCCAATCCTGTTTCTAGGTGTTTCCCCAGGCCATTTATATAAATAGTAAAAAGAAGGGGGGCCAGGATACAACCCTGTCGCACCCCTTTTTCAGATTTAAAACTTTCCGTGCACCTTCCATCCCTGGTGACTCTTATTTTTGCCTCAAGATCTTGGTGTAACCTTGCCATAAATACCACCAAGGACTCCTCTATGCCTAGCTCCAATAGAATAGTCCATAACTTACTCCTATTCACCAGGTCGAAGGCCGAGGAAAGGTCCATAAATGCCAGGTAAACTGACCCCTCCCCGGCCACCGTATACCTGGAGACTAGAAGGTGAAGATTGGAGCATTGTTCCAATGTCCCTCTATTCTCGCGGAAGCCGTATTGAATATTCGAGAGTCCCCCATTCAGTTCTAAATTTTCCCTTAGTTGAACCAATAGGACTCTACCTAGAATTTTAAAAGTAGAGTCGATAAGGGAAATTGGGCGATAACATCCGGGGTCCTCCCGATTTCCCTTCTTAAAGATGGGAACTATTATGGATGTTGCCCATGTTTGAGGTAAGAATCCTTCGGCTGCTGCTCTAAACACTCTGGACAGTACTTTACTCCAGATTACTGGGCAGAATTTAAAAAAGTCTGCCGGGACACCGTCAGGGCCAGGAGCCTTATTTTTTGTGGTATCCATAATGGCTTTTAGGACATGCTCTTCCGTGAATGCCACTGTGGTTGCACAATGGGCCACCTCAGTAGTAATTGGGCAGACTGATGGTTCACCCCCATAAATGTTGCTAAAATGCTGTACCCATCTCTCATCGGGAATTACACAGTCTGTGTTCAGATTGTTTTCCCCTATAAAAAAGGGGTGGTTAATAATTTCCCAGAAATGTTTACTGTCTTTTAGGACATCTACATTGAGTAAATCATTCCATGCGTTGTTCTTAATCTCATCTTTCCTTGCCCTCACGTTGGCTTTATAAGCCCGTCTCAGATAAGAGATTAGCTCTTTATCCCTTTCCTTAGCCTTAAGAGCCAATTTCAATTCTCTATATGACCTTGAGCATTTGCTATCAAACCATTTATGGGGCATTGTAGGGTACTTTGATTTGGGTTTTGTGAGATCCTTGACGGTTTGTGCACAGATACTATTAAAAGCTGTAACAACCTGAAGATTCGAGGCAGTTTGGTCAAGACAAGTTTCTATCGGTTGCTCAATTTTGGGGAGTAAGGTTTCCATAAACCGTTCCTCCATATCCATACCCCATCTAAGCCGTCTGCCCTGGTCACTGGGCACCGCCAAGGCACAAACCCGGGGCTGGTCCACATGTCTGCGCCATAAGTCACTCCAGTGTATTACAGTCGACAGAGGGTTATGATCACTATGGGGTGAGACAGTAACCTTATAGTCACTTGTCTTAGAGATTAAGCCTATGGACATAAATATGTAATCAATAATCGTCCCCTTAGTCGTGCCTTTAAAAGTGGGGACCTTCTCGTTAGCAGCAATTTTGTACGGTTCGTATATATTAAAATTAGCACACAATAAATCGAGAGACTCCCCCATTTTGGTGTGTTCAAAATGAGGAATGCAGGCTCCAGCCGGGGTATCTGCATCTAGTGATTGACAAAGCAAATCACATTTGTGGCTATTAAAATCGCCCATTAAAAAAATTTCGAAAGGAGTATTTGAATTTTGACTGTATTTATTTATCAGGTTCTCCAAACAATGCACGTGTTCCAATTCATTTGGTCCACCCCAGGCATTGTAAAAATTAATTACTAATATGATACAGCTTGGTGAGACTAACCATTCTATCGCTAAGATGTTTGGGGAACCTGAATTCATTAAATTAAAAGTTCCTACTAAATCTAAAGAAAAAAATGTGATGAGCCCCCCTTTTGCTCTCCCCGCGTTACTGGTACTAGCGGGTACTATGAAACTTAGGAAGCCATCTAGGGGAAAAGAAAGTGAAGTGTCCCATGTTTCTTGCAGAGCTATGACCTTATGTTTAGAAATATATTGTATCCAAGTAGGGTCCGATCTTTTAGCTCTTATTCCTGCAACGTTCCAGGTCATAAATGAACATGATAGGGAGGTTACCCTCTCGGGTATAGCTATTGTAGGTGCCGTTAGGAGTATGGGAAGTCAACCGTTAGTGTTCAGATCACTTAAAGGATTAAAACGGTTAACCAAATCCATAATAGGGCCTGTGTTATGGTGCGTTGGTAAATTTTGACAACATCCCCGTCTCAAGTACCCTGCGCCACCATCAGGGCCATAAACCTGATTATAACCATCATGTGGGCGCAAAAAGGGAGCAGGGAGAGAGCTAACCTCTACCCGTGGAGGCAAAATAAATCTCAGTGGCTCAAACCCCCCTTGGTAATATGACTGAGGTCTTGGGTAGAAAAAGGTCAAGTCCACAACGCCAATCCCACCAAAGCTGATATTCCATCCAGGTTTTGTAATTATCCCTACTACCCTTGGATCTTGGAAATTAATTATGATACACTCACCCCCCTGCTTTTTGAAAGTGTTCCCAATCCAATTGACCCTTCTAACCCCAATGATCAATCCATCCACGTCTCCTGGCAGGGGTCTGTTTACCCGCAGCCAATGCATGGCTTTATTTTTTAACATATCATAAGTCTCCCTTTGGCCATCTGGTAGGGGAGGAACATTGGTAAGAATGGCCACATATGGGTAAGAATCAGGGGTAAGTTGGACTGGGGGAGTCCGAGTTGGAAGTTTATTAGCATAAGGTTTTGGTGGGCAGTGTTCTGGGGCAGCAACGCTCGCAGGAGCACTATTTCCCATGGCCATACTAGCATTATTTCCACCGGTTATGTGATTACCATTTCCTACATAGCCACCCTTATTTACTAACTGGGGGACAGGCGGCCCTTTTAAACCATCAACAATTATAGCGGGGTTTTTATCTATGTCTATCAGTGTCCCCTGGACGCAGGCCATAGTAGATGGTAAGGGTGAGCTCTTTTTCTGAGCCACAGGGGCACAGTTCTTCATACTATCCTTAGTACTATTTGCCATTATGCTAGTACAATTGGTATTAGTACACTCAGGGCCACTATTTTTTGCCGGTGGTCGGGGAACTGGAAGATTTTTTTTATTATTATTCAGACCCTGTTTCTGCTGAGTAGAAACCCCACTTACTTTAGCGGAAGACAACTCGGCCCCTGTGGCACCCAAAGCCTGCTCACCTGGATTATTTTGTCGCCCATTCTCGACCGATTTGTTCTGAGCCTTAATTAATGATTTTACTGAGAAAAAGTTATCCAAACTGGTTTGTTCAAAATGGTCAAGTTGTTTTGCTAACTTCTCCAGTTTGGTTTCAAGGGGACTTAAGAGGGAACGTATAAGTTTTTCCAAATCCAATAAATGATCCGGGTAAATCCTCATTTGCCCTGAAGATGCTGTGGTAGGGGGGATTATTTCTGTTATTAGTGATGCCGGAATCTTAGGATTTTCTACGTCTATTACAGTAACCGATTCCTCACCCCTTATTACCCCACTCAGTTGTTCAACTCGGACATCGGTTAAGGGCGTTTTAATTGCCAATTTCCTGACCTTCCTAGCTGGATTAGGAACTATGGATTTTTTTAAAGTTGTAACCCTCTTCCTCTTTGTGCATACTTTGGGCTTGACAGCGTGTACTTGAACAATTGTTTTAGGTGCAACATTTTGTCCTATACACGCATTATTAGAACCCTTTGAATGCTCTGAAGAAGGGGCGGTAACCACTGTATCTATAGGAGAGGCACCCAACAGCTCATTACATACAGATATATCATACAGTGTTTCTTGTGTAAGTGGCAATACTGTAGACGATAACGGGGTGACTAATGCAGGGAAACTTTGTCCTATATGTTTTTCAAGGGGGTTTTTCATCAATTCGATCGATAACCTTCGACCAGCGCGTCTTTCCGCCAAGGCAATTTCCCTGTCAATATCTTGGGGCAGACGCTTAAAATACGAATCTAGAGGCCCCATCACCGCAGTTTCAGCATCCCCCACAGAAGTCAGTAAGACAGAGGTATTTAAGGTATTCGCCATAGTTGTTAACACCCTTATGTCCTCAAATAGCTAACTGAACCTGGAAGACAAATATAAACTAAAAAGTAAACAAACACAGGCCTGTAAATGGAAAAGGGGTGGCCCAGCCCGGCCTCCTACGGCCCCGGACGGCCACAGACGGTCCCGCCCTTGTCCCGGGCTTCTCCCGGTCGCTCCCGCACGCTCCCGCGTAGCGGGTAGGAACCTTCACTTAAATAGGAAGTCCATAGGGTTGAAGGCGGGGCGTGGTGACGGCCAGGGAGAGCGGCCAGCTGGTCAGAGGCGCGGTGTGCAGGGGCTTCTGGGATTCGAAGTCCTGCCCCGCACGCTCGCAGCCCTGGTCCTCCCACGCAGATGTATTTCAATTTACCCTCAACCTCTGGGGCGCAGCGGGACCCGCGAAGCGGGTTCCGCGAGTCGTGAAGCGCTGACAGGGTCCAGAAAGGGTCCGTAGAAAAGCGGCAACCAGCAGCAAACAACAGCAAACAACAAAGGGCTCCCACGTCGGAAGGTCAATTACCGCCCTTTAAGGATTGAAGGCGGGGCGTGGTGACGGCCAGGGAGAGCGGCCAGCTGGTCAGAGGCGCGGTGTGCAGGGGCTTCTGGGATTCGAAGTCCTGCCCCGCACGCTCGCAGCCCTGGTCCTCCCACGCAGATGTATTTCAATTTACCCTCAACCTCTGGGGCGCAGCGGGACCCGCGAAGCGGGTTCCGCAAGTCGTGAAGCGCTGACAGGGTCCAGAAAGGGTCCGTAGAAAAGCGGCAACCAGCAGCAAACAACAGCAAACAACAAAGGGCTCCCCTATTTGAGGGGTTCTGTGACACTTACATAGGTAAGACATGTCTCCTTCTGCGACCAAATGATGGAGCGGAACTGAGAAGATTTGTGCAGTTTTGTGAGAAGCTACCAGATTTTCAAGCTTGCATCTTCAGATGCACAGCACAAATCAGAGTTCATGTACTTGTAGAAACATACATAAGTCACAAGAGCAAGCAGACCTTTAAACTTGATTGAGAGAACTTCCTTTTGCAAGCAGATACCTAAATTTATACGGCCTACTTCAAGTGTAGGTTTCCAAAGACTCATACAAATGAGTCTAATCCCTAATCCCTCTGCCAACATGTTTTAAACCGCACTTTTCTCAGGCAGCTTCACTATTCACCAACTGCTCAGAATGTTGGGCCTAGCCAAATATAAAACAGCAACCCTTCCCATGTCACTGTTGTAAGTCTCACCATGTTTCTGCACCTAAGCATTTAATGGAACTGCACCCAACACCCTCCTGAGCAGTTGTTTAATGCATAACAGTATTGTATATTGGTAAATACAGAGATATGTTTGATATAGATCATAGTAGGAGTAGTGAATGTGTGTGTCCCGGAACAGCGATTGCACCTCAGCATGTGTACACATTTCAATAGAATTGTTGATATGTCTCTTTGACAACTTGCCCTGGGTTACAAATTTTGGTACGAGGTGAGGTAATTTTCCCATCCGGGTGACTGCTACTGCATTTTTCTATCTATGTTTCTGTACCTTTCTTGCTTCTTTCTGCACTTCTCTTGATTCCTTCTGTGCCTTTCTTCCTCTTTCTGCACCTTTTTTCTTCTTTCAGTGCCTCTCCTGCCTCTTTCTGAACTTCTCTTGTCTCATTCTGCACTTCCTTTGCTTTGTTCTGCATCGCTACCATCCCATCCTACGTTGGTCACTCTGTATTCAGGAGCTCCTGGTGTGCTCATTTCTGTCTCACTCACTGCAATTTTCATTATTTGTTAATGTGTATAGAGTCTCACTGTAGGTTTTCAGGGAGTCTGTGCACGAGCTCTGTAATCAAATACATTTTGTCTTGCATTTAGCTCCATACATTGGCAGCAGGTTATTTGAACCAGCCCAGGTATTCTTCTTTTGTTCTTGTTTTCCATTTAAGTTCATTGTAACCCTGCATTTTTTGTAACTTGGACTCCTGCTCATGTTTACATGATGTCCTTACTGTTGGCGATGTCTGTTCATGTGAGGTAATGCTTTATTGACATATCGAAATATGTAATTATATTGCTAAAGCTCGGATTACTGTGTGCCTCCTGGAAGCATCACACTGGTAGAGCCTATTTCTAATGTGTATGACCCTACACCCTGGGTACAACTAGCCTTATAGGACAGCTGTCAGTAGGTACCCCACAGTTTTCTTGAGTGCCAGGTACCAGAGTACAGGTGACACCTGGCCATTTTTGGGTCTCGCCTAAGCAGTGCTTGTATTGTCTCTTCAAGACATGGTGTATTCAGGTAATGGGCATTCAACATGACCAGGGTTTCTAGTTGGTCTCTTGGTAAGTATGGGCCCAAAATCCGTTCCGCTCGCAAAATTTGTGGATTTTTGGCAATTTCGCGATCCGCGAATCTCGTGAAATTGCAGCAAAATTCGCAATTTCGCTCGCGGACGGATTCTTTTTTTCTTTTTGTGACCTGGAGGCTACTTTCTCCTCATCTGATGCCCTGCTCGCTCTCTGACCCTTACAAGAGGCATGTGAACATGCATAGAAGCCCCGGGTCACTCTCTGCAACCATGAGTTTCTCGAGCGCAACCCCATGTAGTTCCGGTGACCAGCAGGCTGCTTTCTCCTCATCATCTGCCCTGCTCGCTCTCTGACCCTTACAAGAGGCATGTGAACACGCATAGAAGACCCGGGTCACTCTCTGCAGCCATGAGTTTCTCGAGCGCAACCCCCGTGTAGTTCCTGTGACCAGGAGGCTGCTTTCTCCTCATCTGCTGCCCTGCTCCTCTCTGACCCTTACAAGAGGCATGTGAACACGCATAGAAGCCCCGGCTCACTCTCTGCAGCTGTGAGTTTCTCGAGCGCAACTCCGTGTAGTTCCTGTGACCAGGAGGCTGCTTTCTCCACATCTGCTGCCCTGCTCGCTCTCTGACCCTTACAAGAGGCATGTGAACACGCATAGAAGCCCCGGGTCACTCTCTGCAGCCATGAGTTTCTCGAGTGCAAGCCCCGTGTAGTTCCTGTGACCAGGAGGCTGCTTTCTCCTCATCTGCTGCCCTGCTCGCTCTCTGACCCTTACAAGAGGCATGTGAACACGCATAGAAGCCCCGGCTCACTCTCTGCAGCTGTGAGTTTCTCGAGCGCAACTGCGTGTAGTTCCTGTGACCAGGAGGCTGCTTTCTCCACATCTGCTGCCCTGCTCGCTCTCTGACCCTTACAAGAGGCATGTGAACACGCATAGAAGCCCCGGGTCACTCTCTGCAGCCATGAGTTTCTCGAGTGCACGCCCGGTGTAGTACCTGTGACCAGGAGGCTGCTTTCTCCTCACCTGCTGCCCTTCTCGCTCTCTGACTCTTTATACACAAGAGGCATGTTACTTGACACGCATAGAAGCCCCGCCCGTTTGACCCCACACCACACACTAGCGGTATCAAACGTCTTCCCGCCCTTTCCCAACTATGATGGACAGCGGTGGCAAAGTTACAGGCACACATGGACAGTGGAGACAAATCTTCTGGCCCTTTACGCAGCTGCAGTGTAGGAAAAGCACTATACATTTACCCAACGAGGTAGCACTTAATGATTAGCCAGTAGAAAGTACTCCAGTTGAGTAGATGGAAATCTCCCAAAAATCCGCGATTCCGCGGGAAAATCCCTGAATTCGTGGACTTTTTTGCGATTTTGCGTGAATTCGCGGACCGCAAATCCGTAAAATTCATCCATACTTATCTCTTGGCCTGCCTTTCTATATTCCTTTCCTCTGGTTGGTCAATACTGTCCATCTGTCCTGCCTTTTTTGTAACTGGTTCCCTCCCAGCGAACATCACCAATTGTATTTTTTGGTTGGCCATCTGTTGCCTCTTCTGCTTGCACCCCCTCCCTCTCATCATTGCTGACATCCTTCTTGCGGCATGCCCTACCCTCCTGCACAACACTGCATTGACTCTTGTGGCTATGGCAACATGCCGCGCATTAGCTTTAAACATCTAATGTGTGGCATGCCGCCATCGCTACAAAAGTCAATAAATATAAAAACAAAGACAAGCGGATGCCAAATGTTTTATACATTGGCAAATCAATAGCTCAACATCTAACTAATACGAGACCTATTGCTTTGCAAATGGTTCTTCAACATTAGTACCAATTTAACACTCACATTTAGCAATAAGTAACAGGCGACCATTCCAGCTTTCCAAAGGGCCTTCCACCACGCTGTAACACCTGTTGCAGGATTTTTAGGAACGTTTGAGGTAGAAACTGTTTTTTTTTCAAATCTGCAGAATATGTAGGAGATGATGGAATATGTGGAAATTGCAGAAACTTTATATCCATGCAAAATCGGCATTGCCGACCAGTCCCATAATTCCAGTGGCCCTGCTCATACCTCTAACTAGGTTCATAAATGCTTCTCTGTGGTTGCTTCTTTTTTTGTGTCTCACTGAGTTTATAGTTTAGCCTCTATGGAAACGAGGAAGACTAAACCTGAGGTTATCATTCCACAACACTACTATACCACATCTTTACTCTCCATAACACACAATCCCACTTCACATGATTCCTATACACTAACTATCACATACTTTTTTATCCACATAATTTCACTGCTTAACATATCACATAATTCCACTACACACAATGTACATCCACTCAACTCCAAAAAACATTAGTAAAAGACTTTTACATTTACATCACCAATAGCTCTAACTCTTTCAAATGCAAGATCTATTACATAGCAAATGCTTGTTTATCTAGTAGTCTTATTTGCAGAGTGGTGGAGAAACTGGGCTGGGCCTCCAACCAGCGCTCAGGAATTCTGCTGTGTAGAATTTACAGCAGGTACCAGGAGGGTTTCTTAGCCCCCAAGGTCCCTCTGGAATAAAATGGACTTCATCTCCCAACCAGTAGTACACCAGGAGGTATGTTTGCAGAGTGGTGGAGTGAGGGTGTGTGGTCTCCAAAGACCTCTTAGCAATTCCACTGTGTGGGGCTTACTGGAGGTAACAGGAGGGGTAGTTGGCTCTAAGGACATCCTTGGAGGGCAATTACCCCTCCTAACTCCTACAAAGCAAGATTGTTGAGTTCTGATAGCAGACCACGCCCCCTTTCACCACCACTATGCAAACACAGCTCCTTGCATGCTCTTGGTGGGGGGATGAAGTCCCCTTCCCTGCTGGGTATCCTTAGGGGCCAACTAGGATACCTTTTACCTCCAGTAAGCCCCACACAGTGGGATTGCTGAGAGGTGGAAGCAGGTCACCCCCCTTTCTCCACCACTCTGCAAATGCGCATCCTGGTGCACTCTTGTTTTGGGGATGAAGTCCCCTTCTCTGCTGAGAGTCCTTGGGGGCCAACTAGCTGACCTCTTACAGGTGCTTTTTAAACATAGCCCAGGGGAGGTTGCGGTCACCGGGGCTGCATGGGGGGCAGCAGGAACCCTCCCACATTTTTTTTTTAAATAAAGCCCCGGGGAGGTGGTGGTACCTGAGGCTGCGGAGGGCCCCGTTCCCCCACATTTAATGACTATTGCGCCGGGAGGTGGTGGTCACTGGAGATGTGGGATGAATATTTTTTTGTAATGCTTTTTATTGGCCCTGGGGTCTCTGTGAGACCCCTGACCAGGCCTAGGGGATCAGGGGGTGTCTACCCTGCCCCCTTTTCTTGTTTTTTTATCCTTTTTCAACCTTTTTGTTATGACTCGGTTCAACCGAGTCACAAGATGGCTGTCAACACTTCCTGGTTGTAACTGATGGCATCCAATCAGATCTCAGGCACGAGATCGGGAGGGTTCGCGGACCCTCCGTGGGAATATTTATATAGCTGAGAAATGTTTACATTTCTCTAGAACCACTGAACGGATTTACACCATTTATCAACAATAGTGCTTTCTGGACCAGGAGCTAACTTTTGGCCAAATTTTGTCATAATTCTGTTCGGCAGTTTGGGCTGTAGCTGCATCAACAGCTTCCTATGGATATTAACATGGAGAAAACACATTTTGTGACCCCCCTTTTTCTCGGCCAGCGCTTGACACATCACCCCAAAACTTTCAACACAGGAGCTGAGCTGCCCTGACCGCCCCATCAGTTTTGAAAATGTTGCGAACATCTGTCAAATTGCGCCAAAGATATTGGCAAAAGAAAAAGCACTTTTTGGAATAGAAACAAGGTCCTAACTATAACTACCTACTGGCGACTGCCAGTAGATAATATGTATATATGTATATATATATATATATATATTTTTTTTTTTTTCACGAGCGATCCTGTCGCAGAGGGAACAGCTTAGCAAGTTGGTGCTTGATTCGGGACCAGGACCGGGTCCCGTAAATAATTATTCACGAAAGAAAACCCAGCACTCCTGCACTTTGGAATTAAAGTTTTATTCAGACACTGTTAGAGCCTACGCGTTTCGAACCAGATGGTTCCTTCTCACGGCAGTGTTAACAGTTGTCCTACTTCACTTGCAACTATATTGTTTATAATGCTTATCCAAGTGCATTGTGGGACATGCAGTTTAGCATTATTTACGCATTGTTATTTACATTTCTATGCATGTTTACATTACATTGTAATTAAGGCTAAGTGCCATACATTCAATTGTAAACCTTTGAGCACGAGGACTGGGTGTCTTAGCAGTGTAGTAGACTGAACATACATTCGAATTGTCCTTCGCGTTAAAGCCATGTGGTCATTAGTCCGGCTGTGCAGTCATTTCCTATTTGCTCGGGCTGAGTGCCCTTCACACTGCCATTTCTTCAGACACTTTCATATGCATGTGTATTGGTTTGAGAAAGCAAAAGGTTCTTTTCGATTATTGTTATACAATGGCTGGTTAAGTTTGTTGATTTTTGAGATTTCCTTTTCGGCAATTTGCAGAGAACACATTCTTCCTTTTTCTTCAGAGGTGGAAATAAAGTTCCTCATTTTCGTTCAGTCCCGTCGGTTGTCTTGTTTTGAAGCGCATGATTAATCTTGATTCCAGTCTTCTTAGGTTTTGCTTCCTATTGCCGCCACGTTCATGTTGTTTTACTGTTGCCAAACCAAAGAAATGGGTGTCTTTCCACGTTTTGTTTGTGTGGGTCGTTAGGTGTTTGGCCATGGCATACGTGGAATCTTTGTTCTGGATTGCGCGGATGTGCTCCAACATTCTTTTCTTTAAGGTGCACGTGGTACTGCCGATGTATTGTTTTCCACAATTACATTGTAGCATGTATACTACAAAACTGGTTTCACATGTAATGTGTTCTCTTATGGTGAAGGTCTTGCCTTTTGGATCTGTAATTGTTTTCATGTTTTTTCCTATCTTGCATGCTTTACAAGTACTGCATCTGGTGAAGCCTTTCTTTTTTACAGTGAGCCAGTCGGTCTGTTTCCTCTCTTCATAATGGCTATGCACCAAGTGGTTGGCTAGGTTTGGAGCTCTTCTGTAGGTTATTGAAGGTCTGTCTCCAATGTTTTTACCTATGTCCGGGTCTTTCTGTATTAGATGCCAGTACTTGTTTAATATTTTTCGAATTTTATGACATTCCTTGCTGTAAGTGACGATCATTCTTGGGGGATCAGCCTTGGTTTGTTCTTTACCCAGGGCGGTGCTGGATGATTTGGGTAACAGTGTTTCTGCTCTAGTTTTTGTCCTGGCTTTTATTTCTCCCTGGTGAATGTCTCGGTATTTGTAACCGCGTTGTTCGAATCTCTTCTTGGTGTCTTTAAAGTTTTTCTCCATTTCTTTTTCTTCTGAGCAATTTCTCCGCATTCTTAATAATTCACCATACGGAATGCTTTTCTTTAAGGTTTCAGGGTGAAAGCTTTGTCCGTGCAGGATACTGTTTGTGGCTGTCTTCTTCCTGAAAGTTGTAGTGTGTATTTGGTTGTCTTGTACATATACTTTCGTATCCAGGAATTCCACTTCTTTGCTGCTTATGTTGTAGGTGAATTTTAAGCCAACTTTATTGTTGTTCAGTTCTTCAAAGAAGATCAAGAATTCAGATTTAGTTCCTTTCCATAACAAGAAGAGATCGTCAATGTAGCGTAGCCATAACGCTACATTGGCCATATGGTGGTCGTTTTCTTCTCTCCAAGCTATGCTCCTCTCCCACCACCCCATCATGAGGTTCGCATAGCTTGGAGAGAAGGAAACTCCCATCGCGGTACCGCACTTTTGCATGTATACTTTCCTGTTAAAAAGGAAAACATTGTTGTATAGACGCGTTCTGATCATGTCTGTAAGCATCTTGGAATGTTCTCGTTCTGTGATTGGTTGTTGCATCAGGAAATATTGCACTGCTTTAATGCCTGTCTCGTGTTCTATCGATGTATACAATGAAATGACATCGATGGTCACGAGCATGTACGTGGGTTGCCATTGGGTGTCCTGTAAGATACGCAGAAAATCCCCGGTGTCTTTGATGTAAGAACTGAGAGTTGGTACTATCGGGGCAAGGAAATGATCAACATATTCTGATACATGTTCATATAGACTGCCGCAGCTTGAAATGATCGGTCTTCCTGGCGGCTTATTGAGGGTTTTGTGGATCTTGGGAAGAAAATATATGGTTGGTGTGATGGGATGTTCCACCATTAAGAATCTCTTTTCTTCCTCCGTTATTAGTCCCATACGTTTCCAATTCTGTAATTTTGTTGCCAATTCTGTTTTGAGTTTCAACGTTGGGTCATGGGTTATGCAAGTGTAGTTTTTATTATCACCTAATTGTCGCATAGCCTCTTCCACATAATCCACTCTTTGCATAATCACGATATTACCACCCTTGTCGGCTGGTTTGATCTCGATGGAGTTGTTGTCTTTGAGAGTTTTCAATGCCAAACGTTCTGCTTTTGATAGATTTTCTTTCTTATCGTTTTCAGTTTGTGTCATTTCCTCTAAATCTGCCAACACAAGGTCGTAGAAGTTATCAATTTTATTCCCAGGATTTAAGATGGGGCAGAATTTTGATTTATTCTTGAAATGTGTTGATCTTCTTTTGTTAGTTGTCATTTCCATTTCTGTTAATAACTGTGTATCTGTCACTGAGGATGCCTGTGTTTGATGCGCTAGTTCATACGCTGTGCGTAGGCACGGAATTTCATTAATTGTGAATTCATTCGACGTGTCAGTAGAGTCTGGACTTATTGCTTCTTGTGTGTGTGGTTGGCGTGGTTGGTTGGACAGTTTTGTGAAGTGTTTTTGAAGTTTGAGTTTCCTCACATATTTGTACAGGTCAATTTTGGTGTCCACAGTGTCCTGATGCATTTCCGGGCAGAAGGACAGGCCTTTGTTAAGAAGTCTACGTTCATCATTTGAAAGTGTGTATCTCGAGAGATTGGTTATCAGGTCTGGTTGTTTTTGATCAAGTGGGTTTATAATATTCACTTTTTGGGGGGTACACGATTGCGCAGGTTGTATCCGCTTTTTTTCGTTTCGCTTTCCTCTCCTTGTTTTGCGTTTCGTCCTCTTGACTGGTAAGTACCCCTTGTCATTGGTTTTGTTGCCGGATTCCTGTTTCTGTATCCTCCCCTCGGTGCTAGTTGTTCCTGGTATACCAGGGTCAGTTCTTCTAAAAAAGAGAGCCTGCTGAGGTTTCTATTTGTGCGTCGCTCCCCTTCACTGACTTCTGATTCCGGTTCGCTGGATGAAGGTGTGCCAGTGGGTACACCTGGTTGTTTCCATTGTTGTTTAAATGTGTCATACTTCTTGGCAAAAGTTAAAATTGTGCCATATTCGTAATCGTCTTCATCTCTGCGGAACTTTCTTTGTTTCCGTAGTTGCACTTCCTCCTCATGTTTGTCTAGGTTTTTTTCCATATCCACACGTAATTTTTTGATGATTGCACTATCTTCTTTTAAGGCAGTGATTTGGTTTTCAATGTCTTTTATCTTTTCATGAAATTCGTCCACGTCAATTCTCGCGTATTTGATGATGATTAACATCATGTTGCGTGAGCAGTCCATATTGTTCATACCCCACTCTTCTAACATCTCTGGTTTGGTGTCGGGGTGGTTTGGGAGGGTGAAGATGCGCAGACCCCTAGGAACCATTTTGTGTTCAATATATTTCTCAAGGGTTAATATTTCCCATGATCTCGAAATTTCCTTTCTCATCAGCTTTTCTAGTTGCATAAACAACTGTTTGGCTGTGGTAATTGTAGGTTGTGATTCCTTTCTTGTTCCCTCGCTGCCGCGTTCTGATCTTTCTCTCCCTTTTTGGAAAATGCTTTCAGCAAGTGTTAATCTTTTCATGGCGCGTTCCTCCATTGCCAGTTAGTTATAGGTAGTGAGTCTGACTTGTCTTTCAGTTGCTTTGCTCTCTCGTTATAGTTGTAAGTGTTTTTTCGGTAGCTGGTAACCGACGTTAGTTTTAAACATGAAAATTATTTCCTTATTTCGGATGTCATTGATTTACAGTGTCTTTTGATTGTGAAATTCCAAAGGCGAGGTCAACATCAGAACAGAACCAGTTTCGTTCGTCAGGTTGTTTTTGAAAGATTCAATTTTTTCTTTCTGACCTCACTTCGACATACAGCGCTTGTCTCTCACACCCCTTTCCCCGCTTACCTGGGAGACTCCCGGTAGTGACAGCGTCCTCCGACCCATCACTCCGGCGCTCGACCAGTGGGTGTGACGAGAGTGTTTCTTGATGCTTTTGCGATCTCTCCTCTGTGGGTGTCCGGGCGCTTCCGTCAGCCAACAGCCGCCTCACTGTTCGCAGCCAGTCGGCGTCTCCGCAGCCGATTTCCCACCGTTTGCTTCGTCCGTTGTTCGTGTCAGCCTGCCCGCATATATATATATCACCAATTGCCTGAAAGCTTTAAGGGACTCGCAGCCTTCTTTTACAACTCTCCTGACATCACTGTCAGTAATGCTTCCCAGCCTAGTGTGTTTTGATGTCTTCAAATCTTTATCAAAGGTTCAGCTTGTTGTGCAACATATGGAATGGCTCTCTTTTATTTCCTTTTTTAATTGCTACATTGATTAATTGCCCTTGGTGGGTCCCGTATTCAGCGTATCCTCTTCGAGCATGCAGGGACATGTAGTCTATTTTAAGAGCATGAGTATTCCCTTAGTGGGTTTCAGTTTATCTTTGCATCTCTAAAAGCGTTTATTATCCTTTAGTAAGGTTCCATGATGAACAGAGAGTCCCATTACCTTGGGGCGCTGCACTTTGTGGTCTGTGAACCAGTTTCAAACCACATCTTCTCTGTCTTCTCAATAAGATGGTGCCCCGTTCACGGCAGAGCCGCCATGCGCATAATCTTGATAACCAATTGCCCGAAAGCTTTAACGGGGCACTCGCAGCATTCCGACCATCCGACCATCCAGCCTTCTTTTACAACTCTCCTGACATTACGGTAAGTAATGCTTCCCAGCCTAATGTGTATCTATATATATATATGTATTTCTATATATATATATCTATCTAGATATATCTATATATATATATATATATATATATATTACCTACTGGCGGTCGCCAGTAGGTATATATAGTTAGGATTTTTTCCCTATGGGTTTTTTGAAAATTCTATGTCTAATAACTTTGGCGTTTGTGGACGGAATTGGCTGAAATTTTCAGGAAAATGGCACATTTTGTTTCTGAGCAGCCCCTGAAAATTTTGGGGGGGTTCGTCAAGGGGGGGCCGAGAAAAAAGGGGGGTCCCAAAACGCGTTTTTCCCATGTTAATTTCCATAGGGCGGTTGGCCTCACTTTTAGCCCGAACGGCTGAATGGATTTGCACGAAACTTGGCAAAATTGTAGGGACTGGTAGCCCGATGTGCCTTTTGTAGGTCTCAATATATGTGCTCCAGTGGATTTTGAGAAATTAACGTTTAAAAAAAGATATATATCTGTAACAGCGGACCGGGCAGCGCTCCAGGACGCGTACTTTTCGCGCAACGGAGCTTTGTGAAGCGAAGCTGATTGGTTCTCTGGCGTCTGTCAACATTCCAAAAAGTCCGTAGCTGCCGCCATCTTGTCTCTCGGTAGGATCGAGAGACAAGAGGAGGCCAAAACAAAGGGGCAAATAACCATAAGGGGGCATAGTAGATCCTCCCTGACCCCCTAGGTTTAATGTGGAGGCTTTAAAACGGCCCCGCGGGGCAAAAAAAAAAATTTTTTTTTTGTTTTTTTGCGTGGGTAGCGCCCGGTCCGGGAACCGGGAAGCTTTCTGGGCAGCGTACTGCAATGAAAAATGAATGATAGACTTTTCAAATACTGTTGTTAATTGATTGTTGGTTTTGTTGATTATTTTTTATTTTTTTTTATTTTTTAAGGATTGTTTATTGTGTTTAATAATTTATTAAACTTTCTAACGCGGCGCGTCATATGACGCATTACGCGACAACGCAGGTCCAGAATATAGTGAAAATGTCTCCACCAACCAGCGGACGGCACACAACCCCTTTCAGCAGGCTAAATAGTTCTGTTAAATGACAACAGAAGGGACAGGCAACAAGAACCATCAGTCAAAGAGGGGAGGGCAAGTTCTTCTCTACCGGGTCACGTTGGAGCGCTACCGGAACTGATCGAATTGGTAGTCTACAGTGTTTCTGGATGTTTCAGACTGAAGCTGGCGTTAGCATGAGAGCACCACCATTTCGTAGCTCCGTCGTGGCCATTCCACGAGCAATCATGCTAGGCGCTCCCCACCAGAAGCCTGCGGGAGTCGGGGGCCCCCAAGACTTTTGTAGAATCTTCAAGGATGAGGGGACGGTTTCGAGAATGGAGCCCAAGCTCTAGCAGACAAGCGTCCGAGTTCCAAGGTGTCGCAGGCCCATTTTAGTGGACCACGCCCAAATCTGAAGAGATGGCCGCCATTTTGAGAGTCCTGTGGCAGCCGCCTATCGCTGCACCGCAAGAGCGGGAGCAACTCAAGTACATGGTGAGCGAGACGCTGTAGTCGAAAGAGCGGGCGGTAAACAGCTGAATAGCGGAAGAGGCACAGTGTAGCAAAAGCGGGCTGAATGGCAAATGAAATGGAAAAGGGGTGCCCCACTACAGCGTGTCTTTAGGTGAAACGGATTGTGGGACAAGGTGAAGAATGGAAGAGTCACCAAAAGGAAAAAAGTTCCGCTTGACCCCGGGAGCCGGCCACCTATGTCGGGGGCGATCTCAGGCCACACCAGGGCAACACGACTTGGGGAGGGGGCCGGAGCCAAGCGCCCCCTCCGAGTCCGCGACATGACACCGTCCCTCGGGGGCCTCCGTCAAGCGGTTCAGGGTGGCACCGCATCACAACAGCCCCCACTTACTTTAAGAATAGTGAAGATGAAGCAATTGCAAATAGGCTTCAGACAATGTTACAAGCACTCCTCAAAACTTTGAACTTTCAGAGTGCATGAGTTGGGACAGCGAGGGGTGATTTGGGTTCTCGGACTGTTTTTCTGGTCTCTCACCACTGGCATACTTTAACGTTTTCTTGTTTCTAGGACATTAATAGGTTTTATCATTACGTTATGTTATCGTTTCTTTGTTTGTTGTTTAATAAAAGTTCATGTTCATCAGTGGCCTACTGATTTTCGTTTTCCTATTTTTTTCTTTCCAGGTTGTTTCATGGTAAAGTTTCTGTTAACAGGATACAGTGATCACTTCGTTATTATTGCATATGTCCTTTTCACTAGGGGTGCTCTCTGGTCGGGCCAGATGACGTATCTCTAGTAAATGGTCCGGGTGAAAAAGGTGCATCAATCAGTGGGGAGTAGATAGGCATGACAGATTACAACGGGGGAGAAAGGTCCGCATTACGTACCCTTTCACTACTTGCAAAGATTTTCCTACGTTTATATGCAAACAGGGAATACCTCCAAAAAGAACTAATTCCCAAACAGTCAATGTTCGGACAATCAATCAATCAATGAGGAATGAAATAGGTACGACGTGTTAAAGGCTTGCGTTACCTACCCTTCACTATCTGCAAAGGGAGAGAGAATATTCCTATTCTTCCTCGTTTGCAGGTAGAGAAGATCCTTAAGAGAATTAACTTCGAACAATTCAATGCTCGATTGAAACAATCAACAAGGGGTACTGTGAACACAAATGAACGCCGCTTATGTACATACGCATTGCTATTTTCAACAGGTTGTTCCTAATGTTTCTATTTTAGCGAGGTCAAAAAGAGATCCCATTAGTGGCCTACTGATTTTGCTCGATTCCTTTTGTTTTTTTACACGATTTTTCGCTATCTGCAAAGACTAAACAGAGTATTGCGACTCTGTGCTTGTTTGTAAATAGAGAATGAACCAAAGAGAACAATCAATCAAATGGAGAGAGAAGCAGGCACGACGTATTACAAAGGGGGCAAAGGGCTGCGTTAACTACCCTTCACTATCTGCAAAGAGAGAGTACTCCTAATAGAAATGAGGGGTGGGGGGCAGTATTCAAAGCAGATCAGTGTGCATAAACACGAAAATGTTTTTACTTACCACGTACTTGACATTCGACAGCTTATGATATTTGCTATTAAAAAACCATTGAAATTCACTGAAAAAACCATAGGTTATAGACCATATATAGTTAGGAATTAGCATTTACAAAACCTTGAAAATTCACTGAAAAAACCATAGGTTATAGACCATATATAGTTAGGAATTAGCATTTAAAAAACCTTATTTTACTCACACAAAACCATTGAAATTCCATATATAGTTAGTTGCACTAACTATATATCGCGCACCCGCAATCCACTGCTGATCATGTCACATATTACATCATTCATGACATGGTCAGTGACATCACTGATGACATCACTGATGACATCTCAAATGACATCACTGATGACATCACTGATGACATCTCATTTGACATCATTCTTGTGCTAATACGATAAACCTCTTCAGACTCTAATATAACCTTAGATACACTCAGTGTAAACAGACACTCACACACTGCCACTCATCCATGGAGTTACTCACACACCCAGTCAGTCATGCAAAGAAACAATCTCACCTCCATTTCTTCAACTATACAGTTAAACACACCTTACTTATTGAAACATATACTAACACATATTTACTCTCTTATACAATCCCTGATACAAGTTCACAATGATCGATACAACCACTCACTCATTCAGTGGCTCTCATGCACAGTTATTTATATATGCCAACTCTCACATGTACTGTGTTTTACATATGTACTTACTATGACATGTAGCATTGAGATATCCATTCACTCATCAATACACTCATGCACACAGTCAACTGCCCATGTAGCTGTTTCCACATGCACTCTTGAACTCATACACCTAGTGAATAAACTGCTCACACATCTATGCATAGAGTCACACACCTTACAGCCACCCCCACACAAACTCAATCTCCCATAGAAATACTTGGGCAACCAATTAATAACACATATAGCCTCTCGTATAGCTAATGATCAACACATGCAGCAGTTTACAGAACAACAGACATAATGATGCACAAATTAAGACAGTTTAGTCACTAACCCATGCATTCAGTGAGACACATTTAATCACTCACTCATACAGTCAGTCATGCACCTACTAAATCCTTCATCCAGACACTTATACATCCACTCAAGACATATTTTAACTTTACAGAAAAATACAGTCACTGGATGTTGTCATCAGTGATGTCATCAGTGATGTCATTTGAGATGTCATCAGTGATGTCATCAGTGATGTCACTGACCATGTCATGAATGATGTAATATGTGACATGATCAGCAGTGGATTGCGGGTGCGCGATATATAGTTAGTGCAACTAACTATATATGGAATTTCAATGGTTTTGTGTGAGTAAAATAAGGTTTTTTAAATGCTAATTCCTAACTATATATGGTCTATAACCTATGGTTTTTTCAGTGAATATATATATATATATATATATATATATATATATATATATGTGTATATATATAAATTTTCACTAAAAAAAACAAAAGTTTTAGGGGTGTTATAGTTAGCTGGACATTTCACTCGTACAAAACCATTGAAATTACTCCGTTATAGTTAGTTGTACTCACTATAACTCGCATGCCTGCAATCCACTGCTGATTATGTCACATATTACATCATTCATGGCATGGTCAGTGACATCACTGATGACATCTCAAATGACATCACTGATGACATCACTGATGACATCATCCAGTGAATGTAGTTCGGTTCGATATTTAAATAAGTATTATATATTTAGCAATCTATATTGAAGACTGAGTGGATGTAGAAGTGTCTGGATGGAGGATATCTTAGCACTGTGATTGACTGTCTAAGTGACTAATTTAAAGTGTCTCACTAAATATATGGGATAGTGATTAAACTGTGTGAATATCTGTATCACTCTATCTCTTGTTGCGTAAACTACTACATAAGTTGGTTACTAGCTTTGTGAAAGTCTATATTGGATATTAATTACTTAAGTGAGTATTTGTATGGGATAGTAAATGTGTGTGTGGTTGGGTGGGAGGCGTGTGACTGTCCAAAGATGTGTAAATAGTTGATTTAGCAGGTAGATGAGGTTAAGACTGTATGTGGAAACGGTTGTTTGAGTGAGTTAATCTCTTTATGGGTGTGGTGATGAGTGAATATATTTCTCAATGATACATGTCCAACAAAGTAGAAATACAAAAGTCAGTGTATGTAATAGTTGTTGTATATAAATAAGTATACATAAGACTCAGTGATTGCATGAGTAACTGTATCAAAAACTATATACCTGTAATAGTGATTTTATAACATGAGTTACTATCTATTTGAATAAATAAAGTGGTGTTTGTATAAGTGTGCAGCTTAGTTAATGTAATTATGATCAATTGTTTGCATAAGTGAGTAGGATGACTGCATAAGTGAATAGGATGTGTACTGGTGTGTAATGTCGATGTAGGTGTATAAGTATATTTAATAGTATTCTACTGATCTTTGTTAGAATGTATGAGTGAATCTATAAGTAAGTGTTTAGATGTGTGTGTATATGTAGGAATCACTGAGTGGGTTTCTAGAAACTTGTATTGGTTTGTGAATGGTTTCAAATATGGTACTCCATATTGAAAGGTTATACTATTGTATGATGAGATGTATCAGATTGTCACGTGGATGATGTCAACAGTGATGTCATCAGTGATGTTATTTGAGATGTCATCAGTGATGTCACTGACCATGTCATAAATGATGTACTATGTGACATCATCAGCAGTGGATTGCGGGCGCGTGAGTTATAGTGAGTACAACTAACTATAACGGAGGAATTTCAATGGTTTTGTACGAGTGAAATGTCCAGCTAATTATAACACCCCTAGTGAATTTCTAAGGTTTTTTAAATGTTAAATCCTAACTATAACATGTCTGAAACCTATAGTTTGTTCAGTGAATTTCTAAGGTTTTGTAAATGAGAATGTTTTAATGTATTCATTGTTATAATTATTTTTTGGGACACTGATTTACTACATTTTTTAAAACTATTTATTTTTTAGATATTTAAGTTTTTTTAATTACATTATAATTACATTATACATTACATTACAAAATATACATTCTCAGAATGAATTACTTTAGTTTAAATACTTTGCAAATAGGCAATAGACTTTTAAGTACAGTAGTTACAGTTGTTGCAATGGGCAACACAATTTCAAACACAATGCAACATTGAGCTCAATGGGAATTTCTAGTTAAATGCACTTTTCTAACCACAGGACTGGATCCTAGATTCAGTCCTGGGATATCTCCTGTAAACAGTTGAGTAAAAGCATTTTGGTTACAGTACTGATTTTTAAGGAATATTATTGTATTTTAAAAGTTGACACAGAAACTTTTTCACATAGATTCACCAATGTTATCCTATGGGAGGAAATTGACTTAGCATGTAAGTAGTGTTATCGTGACTTTTTCTTACTCAGTGGTGGATCCTGGATCCAGAACTGATGGATCTCCTGTAAACAGTTGAAAGAATGCGTTCAAGTCATCCAGACGATTTAAAGGAATATTTGTAGTTTGTGAAAATCGACACCTAGAAACTTTTCTCGTGAAAACTACACAATGGATTCCTATGGAAGGAAATGCAAGTTACTGGTAAGTGCGGTTAGAATCACTTTTGAGGGTCAGTGCTGGGCTAAAAGATGCAGCACTAGGTTCTCTCCTGATAACAGGTCAGTAAATCAGAATTCGTACTTCGGCTGATTTTAGAGGAATATTTGTAAGTTCCAAAACTCCACACTTAGAAGAATTTCCAAGTGAAACCAGTCAATGTTAGCCTATGGAAGGAAATTCAAGTTACTGGTAAGTACGGTTAAAATTACTTTTCAGGGTCAGTACTGGGCTCAAAGATGCAGCACTGAGGTCTCTCCTGATAACAGGTGAGTAAATCGGAATTTGCAGTTCGGCTGACTTTACTTTAATCCACTACATATAGAGCCACTTTCCTACACCATCCCCTCCCTACACCACTGTGTAAACACGCCCTGTGTCCGTTTCAATTTGGTTGATTAAGTCCCCTTGAATCCTGAGGTTCCCTGGGGTCCAAGTAGCCCACTAGGTACCTTCACTAAGCGCCACATAGCTGCGTTTGCAGAGAGGTGTAAAAAGGGGCATGACCTGGGCCACCTCTCTGCAACGCAGCACAGTGGCGCTTACTGAAAGCCCCTGGTGGGCTAGTTAGCCCCCCGTGACCCTCAGGATTGAAGGGGAGTTATTTCCACAACTTAAAACACTCCACAGGGCGTGTTTGCACACATCACCTCAGGCCCCGTCCCCTCCCTTCGCCCCTGTGTAAATGCGCCCTGTGTCCGTTTTAAGTTGCGAGATTAAGTCCCCTTGAATCCTGAGGGTCCCTAGGGTCCAACTAGCCCACTAGGTACCTCCAATAAGTGCCACAGTGCTACATTATAGAGCGGTGTAAAAAGGGGCATGGCCTCTGAACACCTGTCTGCAACACAGCTCCCTGGCACATACTGGAGATACCTGATGGGTTAGTTGGCCCCCAGGGACCCTCAAGATAGAAGAGGGATTAAATCCTCGTCTTAAAACACACCACATGGCGGGTTTGCACAATGGTGAAGGAACGGGGCACGGCCTGAAGTAACATGTGTGCAAACACACGCTGTGAGCCCCCCGCCATTCATTTTTTAAATCCCCCAGGGCGTGGCGGTCCCTGGGGCTGGGGGGGGCCTGAGAGCCCCCACCCAATTTAAACAAGCCCTGGGGGGTGGCAGTCCCCGGGGCTGTGGCGGGGCCATGAGCCCCCCACCTATACTATCATAAAGCCTAAGGGATTTGGCCCGGCAACCACCACCTCCGGGGCTTTAACTATGTGTATGCGCAGGGGCTCATGGCCCCCCGCAGCCCCGGGGACCGCCACCCCCCGGGGCTTCTTTTTATTAAAAAGACCTGTGAGGGCGGCTCAAGCCCCCCCACACGCCCCTGGGACCGCCACCTCCCCGGGGCTCTAATATTGAAAAAAAAGGGGGTCAGTGATGGACCCTAAAGTCCCCGGGGACCACCACCCCCGGGGCTTTTGAATGGTGGGAGGGGGGAGGCACGGCCCCCCTCCTGGAGCCTTTGATGGCCCTGGGGACCGCCACCTCCCAGAGCCGGCTCCTGCAGTGTCCCGGGGTGCCTACCCCCGGGACACTGCTGTTTGCTATGGTAGGGCGGGAGCCTCGCGGCTCTCACCCTACCATAGCAAACTGCTTTTCTATTTGAAAGAGAGAGCAGGAAACCTGCTCTCTCTTTCAAGTAGGAAAGCAGATTGCTTTTCGTCAGAGAGAGCAGCATGTAAGCTGCTCTCTCTGATGAAAAGCAATGCCGGCTGGGACCGTGGGGGCATTGGGGCTCCCCCCACGGTCCCCAATGTTATATTTCAGCCCCGGGGGATGGGGTCCCCAGGGATTATAAAAAATTAGTGATGGAGGATATTTTTTTTTTACAGTAGATTTACCGTACGCGTACCATGCACGTATGTACGACATGCAAAGTCTGTAAGTCGTCCCGTAAGCGTACCTAAGCAATAAAAATAAATAAAAAAACACATATTTTATAGATATCTATCAAGTTTATGTGTTTATATGTTGGCTGGTTCTAATGAGACCTTTTCTCTTTATTGGTACTTATAAGTATGTACCTATGCAGAGTCTAAACTTGTTGAGGAGGAGTGTTTTACAGTGTGCTGAACTTTTGACCTCTGGTGACAGTTGACTTTTGCATGATCTGTTGGGGGTAGGATGGAAAGTTATGTCAGTTGGAAAGGTTTGGAATGTTGAACCAATAGAAATGTGTGTTTGATTTTAAATTAATGTGCGAAGAAATTTGATTTCTTATTAACTTGTATATATGTGTAAATTGAGAGGGAAAATGTGCCATTCTTTGGTTCTGCTGCAAGCACTGAACTAGTGAGATTCTGAATAAGACTATCTGCTGTGTGAGTGGCATTCTTCTTAATCTACCAATTAGTTTACGAGGTGAGTTGATAACTTGTAAGGGAATGTTTGTGGTGCATTTTCTTTTTAGTAAGAGTAATGTGTTTACTCTTCTAGGTTGTAGAATCATATTCTGAGTTTGTCTACATTTGGATAACTATTGTGATAAAATCATTTGGTAAGTTACTATGTTTGGTGAGTCACTTTTGTGCAATAAAGTGCAGTACTAGAAAATTTAGAATGTGTACAGTCACTTTTTTAGTTGTAGAGTAGTTAATAGTGTTGCTTGCTTAGAATTAGACTTGTGTTCTAAATCTACAATTTTGTAGTCAGTATACATACACTGCTGCATACCCTCTTGGGCAAATTTACAAGTCCCCTGCGCCTCTTTGTTGTTCTATTGTGTCACATTTTTGATGTAATGTTGGCAAAAATAATGCAGCAAATTGGAAATGTATTTGCAAAATAAGTCAGGGTTGTCCACTGAAATGTAGTAGTTATATACATGGAATGTGTCCAGCCATTTAACTGTTTTAGTGTAGTAAATGTGTTTTAGTAAAATGTATGGTTTCATATTTTTTGTCTAGAATCACACTGAGCGTCTGTGTACATTAAGGAATTAAACTTGCCCCTTTTTCCATAATCTCCCCCCTCTCTCCTCACAGCGTACCTCTCTCTGCTTATGCTGTCTCTTCTTTTCTGATTTTCCCCCTTTCCTTATTTTCACCTCTCTCTCCTAATAGTGCTCCTTGTCCTCATAGTCCTCTCTGTCCTCATATTCTCTCTCTGTCCTCATTGTCTGCTCTGTCTTCTAATACTCTTATTTTTTTATATACTCCCTCGTCTGTGGATGTGTATGTAGATGTTGGAATTACTGAATAGGTTATTGTAACTGCTATTGGTATCTCCATTTTTTTGAAAATGTTAGTTTCTATTTTTGAATGTGTGTATCAAAGGTTATATTAGGGTGAGAGGACGTCTGCCACTCTTTCACAAGGATGATGTCATCAGTGATGTCATTTGAGATGTCATCAGTGATGTCATGAGTGATGTCACTGACCATGTCATGAGTTATGTAATATGTGACGTCATCAGCAGTGCACTGGGGGCGCGCGAGTTATAGTTAGCTGAACTAACTATAACGGGGGAATTCCAATGGTTTTGTATGAGTGAAATGTCCAGCTAACTATAACATGTGTGAAACCTATGGTTTTTTCAGTGAATTTCTAAGTTTTTTTTAAATGCTAATTCCTAACTATAACATGTGTGAATCCTATGGTTTTTTCAGTTAATATATATATATATATATATATATATATATATATATATATATATATATATTTATATATATATATATATATATATATATACATATACATATATATATTCACTGAAAAAACCATAGGTTATAGACCATATATAGTTAGGAATTAGCATTTACAAAACCTTGAAAATTCACTGAAAAAACCATAGGTTATAGACCATATTTAGGGGTCGATTAGGATGGCGGACGGAAACGTGTACCGTCCGCCGCGGAAGGTGGCTAGATACTCCGGACCTGTCCGCGGAAAATCCGCAACAGCAATTAGGATAAAACATGCAAAAAACGCCGACCGCGGCGTACGGAGCACACCAATCCCCGTCCGCGGCGGTCGGAGTACACCTGAGTCCGCGGCAGGCGGACGGAACAGTAAAAACACCGACCGCCGCGTACGCACATGACCGCGAATACATCCACCACCCCCGCGATACCTGCGCAATGTCCGTGTCCGCTATTAGGATAACTCCGCAAGTACCCCGGTAGTCACCGCCATCCACGTCCGCAGCGGTACAAATGCACCGAGAATCCGTGCACCACAGCGGAACGACAACACAAACAACATCCCTACTGTCAAACCAATGCCATACATTGGCACGGAAGTTAATCACCAAACACACGAAAAAAAACGCCCACCCACCGCAAACATCCAAACCAATCACAACACACAATGATCCACCGCCAAGCACCACACAATCCACACCTGGCAACACTCCCACCTAGCACCTGACTGCCAATACCCATTCAGACACGGTCTAGACACACACCATAAAAGAACTCCCACCCACTCCACAACTCCTCTGCATCACAGCATAGCTGCTAGCAGGACACACCACTGAACTGAGACCAAAGAGAAATAGCATTCACACAACCCACACCCAAACACACCCACCACACAAACTTCCACCACACCATTCTTACACACCACACACCTGCACCTCCCCATCCACGCAAACCCACACCCCGAGCACCACACACCATGGCACCAAAAAAAAACCCCAAATTCACTGACACCGAGTTGAAGGTTATGGTAGATGAGATCATCCGTGTGGAACCCCACTTATTCGGGGCCCTAGTGCAGCAGACCAGCATAGCCAGGAGAAACAGCATGTGGGACCGGATAGTCACCAGGGTGAATGCCTCCGGGAGCGTCCCGAGGACGAAGCAGGACATCCAGAGGCGGTGGCACGATCTAAAGACCCGAGTCAAAGCCATACGAGCCAAGAACCATCTCCGGGCTAATCACACCGGCGGTGGAACCCCTCCGGAGCCCTTACCCTACACCGAGTGGGAGGACAAGGTGATGACCATCATCCACCCTGAGAGCCTTGATGGACTTCCTGAGGGAGAAGAGGCTGGTAAGTACAAACCAAGCACCACGAGCACTACTACATGGTGTGCCTCACACAACTGTGAAGACACATCTCCCAGACCCCAACCCATGCATGCAGTCCACATACTCACCAACGTCGAAATCACTCCAACAGGCCCCCATGTCCATAGGGATGGCGGTGGTGGTGGGTGTGAGGGGATGGAACTACAACTCCCAACAGGCCCCCATGTCCATAGGGATGGCGGTGGTGGTGGGTGTGAGGGGATGGAACTACAACTCCCAACAGGCCCCCATGTCCATAGGGATGGCGGTGGTGGTGGGTGTGAGGGGACGGAACTACAACTCCCAACAGGCCCCCATGTCCATAGGGATGGCGGTGGTGGTGGTGGTGGTGGGTGTGAGGGGATGGAACTACAACTCCCAACAGGCCCCCATGTCCATAGGGATGGCGGTGGTGGTGGGTGTGAGGGGATGGAACTACAACTCCCAACAGGCCCCCATGTCCATAGGGATGGCGGTGGTGGTGGGTGTGAGGGGACGGAACTACAACTCCCAACAGGCCCCCATGTCCATAGGGATGGCGGTGGTGGTGGTGGTGGTGGGTGTGAGGGGATGGAACTACAACTCCCAACAGGCCCCCATGTCCATAGGGATGGCGGTGGTGGTGGGTGTGAGGGGATGGAACTACAACTCCCAACAGGCCCCCATGTCCATAGGGATGGCGGTGGTGGTGGTGGGTGGGGTGAGTACCAGTGCAGACAGAATCGGCAAAAAAAGTGAAAACAACCTGTCAAGTCCACATTACTCATCCTCACATTTTTGTTTTGCAGGTCATCCTAATCTGACAGCTGGAAGCAACACCCGCCCTCCAGACTCGCCAATCACAGACGTCTCAGGGGACGATTGGCCAGCCACCTCCGGGGCAGAGGATGATCCCGGCACAAGCAGCCAGCCAGGGCCATCTGGCTCCCAGGTCACCCCTGCACCAACAACTACGGCCTCTGCCATTGTGACAACACCGGCCACTGTGACCTGCACAGCCACCACCAGCACCACCTCCACCACCACCACTACTACTACCACCACTCCTGCCCCTGCCACCCTGCCCAACCCAACGGCCAACGCCGTGCCAGCGCCATGCCAGCCACGCAGGGAGAGTGTGAGGCAAGGCAGAGATGCAAGTCCAGATCCGGCAGGCAGGAGCATACGCCAAAGAAGACGGGAGGATACCAACACACCCAATCCAGTGCAACAGTCATTGGAGGCACTGGGCAGGGTGGAGGTGAGCTACCAACGTGGTCAGGCACAGGCAGACCGGGCCCACCAGGACTTTGTAGATAACACTGCAATGTTGGGGGCCATTGAGAGGCGGCTTGGCCAACTAGTGGACATCTTCACCAGGACAATCAGGCCACAAACAACGCCACCGCCACCGCCACCTGCGGCGGATGTGGTACCCGATGCCCCAGCGCAACCAGCTGACTCCGTACCGGCACAAAGACGGAGGGGCCGTCCGAGGCAGGAAGTGGGCGACAGCAGTGTGGAAGCAGCTGCCACACGCTCCAAGAGGAACAGAAAATGACTGTACCAGTACCTGCGCATGCCATTCACCCTGGCAACTATCCGGTCCCACCTGCCACAGGCCTGCTGTACTAGGCAGACACCACCCTATGTGGTGTCCGCACGGAATTTTCATCTGCCATAACCTTCTACTCTCACTCCCCCACCCCTTCACTCATTTGTAAATATGCACCTACACCCATGCACAATTTGTAAATAAAAGCCACTTACTCACTCAATCATGTGTTGCCTCCATGTTTATTCACATGAATGCATCAGAAACAGATGTTACTAGGTACAGGTATCCAACTGGTACAGAATCATGGCGCTGCGGGAGTGACCTAGGGAAAATAGAAACCGCAAAGACACGTCAGGAAACATGATCACACTCATCAGAACACACTGCAGTGCAACATATAACAACCCACACGCATCACAACAGTAATGGATGAGACGACACACATCATGGAGACGTGCATTGGCCACAATTTAGCACACACACACACATGCATGCATCACATAGCAGAACACAGAGATGAAGCACACCACTATGCCACAACACCAGCACACATTCACAGGGCATACCCAAGCAGCACAAGAGGAGCACACTCACAATCAAGGGAAGTAGCGATCAATGATCTGGCGCCTCTGGTCCACACCTTCCTCCTCACCACTATCCTCATCAGTTGACATGGCTGGGTCGGGAGGGCGAGGAACTTGCAGTTCATCAGGGTCCAAGAGCAGTTCAATGTTATAGCGCACAGCCAGGTTGTGAAGCATGCAGCACGCTATCACGATCTTGCATACTTTGCCTGGTGAGTAAGGCAGGGCCCCTCCAGTCTTATCCAGGCACCGAAACCTAGACTTCAGCAGGCCAAATGTCCGTTCTACCACTCGACGTGTCCTACCATGGGCATCATTGTATCTCATTTCTCCAGCTGTAGTGGGATTGCGTAAGGGACTGAGCAGCCAAGGCCTGTTTGGGTACGCCGAGTCGCCTGTGTTGGTGGAAGAGAGAGAGAGAGAAACATCACAACCTGCATTGTGGGGCACACCATGCCACACAGATATCACTCCTGTCACCACAGCATACTCACCAACAAGCCACGCTTGTGCCGGACGCAGATTAGCCATCAGTTGGGGGACCATGCTGCTCCGCATGATGTGGGCGTCATGTGCAGAGCCAGGGAATCTTGCACACACATGTGAGATGATGTTGTCGGCCTGGCACACCACCTGCACGTTCAGGGAATGGAAGTGTTTCCGATTCCTATACACCTGCTCACGTGCCCGTGGTGCAATGAGAGCGATATGCGTGCCATCAATGGAACCCACAACGTGTGGTATACGACCCAGGGCATAGAAGTCAGCTTTGACCGCTGCCAAGTCCGCCGCCTGAGGGAAATGTATATAGTCATGCTTGTACAGCATCATGGCTGTCAGTACATCCCGGAGTACCGTGCTGAACATGGCCTGTGACATTCCCCCGGCATCTCCAACTGTGTACTGGAATGTGCCTGTTGCAAAGAAATGGAGTGCCGCCATCACCTTTTGCGTGGGTGTCATGGAACCTGGATAGTTTCTTCGCGGCTGCAGGTGAGGAGACAATAGGGTCACAAGTTCCAACAATCGACGGCGATCCAGCCTGAATTTCCGGATCACCTCCTCGTCCACCATATCCTCCAGCACAGTGTATGGGCGATGGACATTTGGAGCCCTCCTGTGTGGGAGTAGATGGAATGGAAGTCAAATCACATACAACGCATGTGTGTGCACCTCAATCACATGTCAACGCCCTCTACCAACATGTAGTATCCAGTGTATGCTTGTCATATGTGTGACTCCTCTGATTGTCAGGACAACATGGATCGACGTGGCAACAATGTGCATCCACTAGCAACATGATGTTTAGCAACATGTGCAATGCACACTGTCTCACCTCAACATCACTGCCAACCAGACATGTGACATGACCCACATGTGTAGGCCCAACATCACATGCACACATGTAAGTACATGCACACATACTAAATTAAACACCCCCCCACCCCCCCATATCATGATGCACCAATGGCAACACCAGGAATGGTGGGCATACAGACATCACATGCATGGGGACACAATAGGCAACACACATGTACAGTACACAACAGAACCCCCACCATAGTCATCATCTGACACATACCACTCACTGACAACTGATTCACAGGTGCCCATACATACGGGATCTACTGTGTACATGTGAGGTACGACAAAATTGTGTAGGGTACTACCCGATGTGGACATGCACACGTGATGGACACTTGTGGCTCACCGATGCCCATGGTATGGACACACATGGGATGGAGCATGACATGTGTAGCCACGCAATCACGCACACAACCGTGAGCAGGCAGCTGCAGACAATGGTACAAGGTGCATCATCGGCTAAGATGCTAACATTGACCACGCCATGGCGGTGCACTGCATCCGCTGTTTACGTCTGGGCATACGCGGGCCGCCTTCGACATTCACATTTTCTGCACGTGCACAGACCGTCACGCCCACACACCGGCAAGTGCATGTGCAAGGATCCGGGACGGATGGTCGATTTGCAACAATGTTGTATCACTGGCGCCTCCATGGCGGTGCACGTACACAGCGGGGGAGGTGCAGGCCTATACACCCTGTAGATGTACTCAATGGACATGCCAGTTCATGACCCCCCTTACAGTCACCTTGCATCATCCACCGTACACCGGCCGGAGCGGCCGGCCCTTCCACTACCGCCGTGCCAGGCCCTGCCCAGGACCGCCGTGCCGGCCATGGCAACAACCGCCATTGCACGGCCCTTCCACTACCGCCGTGCCAGGCCCTGCCCAGGACCGCCGTGCCGGCCATGGCAACAACCGCCATTGCACGGACCGCCAGGGAACGCCGGTAGTGGAAGGGCCGTGCTATGGCGGTTGTTGCCATGGCCGGCACGGCGGTCCTGGGCAGGGCCTGGCACGGCGGTAGTGGAAGGGCCGTGCAATGGCGGTGGTTGGCATGGCCGGCACGGCGGTCCTGGGCAGGGCCTGGCACGGCGGTAGTGGAAGGGCCGTGCAATGGCGGTGGTTGCCATGGCCGGCACGGCGGTCCTGGGCAGGGCCTGGCACGGCGGTAGTGGAAGGGCCGTGCAATGGCGGTGGTTGCCATGGCCGGCACGGCGGTCCTGGGCAGGGCCTGGCACGGCGGTAGTGGAAGGGCCGTGCAATGGCGGTGGTTGGCATGGCCGGCACGGCGGTCCTGGGCAGGGCCTGGCACGGCGGTAGTGGAAGGGCCGGCCGCTCCGGCCGGTGTACGGTGGATGATGCAAGGTGACTGTAAGGGGGGTCATGAACTGGCATGTCCATTGAGTACATCTACAGGGTGTATAGGCCTGCACCTCCCCCGCTGTGTACGTGCACCGCCATGGAGGCGCCAGTGATAGTACATTGTTGCAACTGAAGCATCCGTGCCTGAGGCTTGCACGTGCGGTTGCCGATGTGGGCCCGTGACGGTCCCTGCACATGCAGCCAATGGGAAGAGGGACGCTGGCCGCATACGGCCAATCGCAAGTAGCGGAAGCTGTGCACCGCTACAACAGGGCCAGTCATTGGCCCATTTCACGATCACGCTTCCAGGGCTGACCAATTGCTGGCGACGTATGCCACTGACACGTGCTGAGGGCCCTATATATGTGTCTTGGCCAAAATGAAACTTCCTACCCTGGGGACCATTGCTGCCTGTGACCATCACCTCGACCTGCTGCTGCTGCTGAGCTGACCACCGACTGCTGCTCTAGTGCCATCACCTCGACCTGCTGCTGCTGCTGAGCTGACCACCGACTGCTGCTCTAGTGCCATCACCTCGACCTGCTGCTGCTGCTGAGCTGACCACCGACTGCTGCTCTAGTGCCATACTCCGTGATCTTGCCATGTCGAGAGGCAAAGAGATCCGGTCTCGACCCTTCACCGCCGCGGAGCTTGATGTCCTCGTGGACGGTGTACTCCGCAACTATGGACGCCTCTACGGCGCACCGGGACGGGTGGTAAGTGCAGTGTGGGACATGTTGGTGTGCATGAGGGGGCCAAATGATCAGGCCTATTTCTATCTTAGCTGTGTAGTGTGGGCTAGACATATGTTCCTGATTGTGCATGGCTGCTGACAGTAACGTCTTGCCCCTATGTGTGTGACAGGCCACCTGTCCACTGACTTACACCCTTTTGTCTCCCATCATGGTAGGTCAAGCTGCACCTTCGCAAGGACCTGTGGAGGAGCATAGCACGGGAAGTACGGGCATTGGGGGTGTGCAACAGACGACATACACACTGCCACAAACGCTGGGACGACATTTCCAGGCTGAGCAAGAATGTAGCGGAAGTAACACTGGGCCTGATTCCAAGGACGCCCCGTCTGTCCCGACGCTCCATGACCCCTCTCATGCACCGTATCATTGCAGTGACGCATCCTGAACTGGCCGAACGTCTGAGTGCCGATCAACAGCAAACTAGCGGTGAGCATACTGTCTGTGTAGGAAACCTGTGAGTGCTATGCATGTATTGGTGCACAGACACACTATTGAGTTCCGTGTTGCGTATGTATGCCTGTGAAGCCATTTTGGTCCCATTGGGTGGTACTCATTTGACATCCAGGTCCGCCATGTTGACACGCCACTTGCTTAGTAGTTGAGTGTAAAAGCACATCCCCTAGTGGTCCATGGCCCCATGGCAGAAAATGTGAGGATGACTGGTAGGGGTGGGCCATGTGCAGGATGAGGGCTCCTAAACCTTTGTCTGCTATGTGATTTGGCTATCCTGTTCCTTCTGTACGTGAGTGTGCCCATGACTCACACATCTTTTCTGTGCATTTCAGCTTTGACAGAGGACACTCAGCCACAGACGGTGGAGAGTAGCCGAGGAAATGAGTCCGGCTCAGACTTCGCACACACGCAGACTGACACGGAGGAGGCCAGCGCCGGAGAGGGGGACAGGACCGTCCCTGAGGACTCGCATGTGGAGACACCATCGTCCTCCTCGTCGGACACTCGTGGTGAGCCTGCACTGTTGACACAGACTGGGAGTGGGCACTCATCACCTTCTGTCGTAAGACAGCACACAGGGCCCACACTTCCGCCAACTGCACCATGTACTGTTCGTGGCCGGAGGAGTAGGGGGAGCAGAGTGGCGTTCGGTGCAGGCACCGCTGCCCCTGCCACGGTGAGCCAAAATGCACTGTGTGCTGAGGCCGTTGATCTGCTGCGACAGCTGTGTGTGGGGCAGACCAATATGACAAATGCTTTCCAGGACCATGATAGGAAGTTGGGGCAGGTGGTGGCATTCATGGAAGGGATGCATGGCGATCTTGCAGGTCTACACAGGACAGTGCAGTCATTGGCAAGCAGTGTGTCGTCTGCAATAGTACAGTCGAACGAACAGGGTGCTACTTCTGTTTCACCATCTACACCGCTGGATGTCTCAGGGGGTAGTGATTATTCTGAGCAGGACTCAAATACAGGTTATTGCACTAGAAGCAGCGTCAGACAGCACGTCAGGGCACGCAGGGCACAGACCCCATCCCCTAGATCAGCTAACTCTGTTCACGTAGACGACGTCAGATGCACTGGAGTACACACACAGGATCCACAAGTGTTGTTGGGGGACATGCCTTCCGGAGCTACACAGGCATTCAACACGAAAGGTACTCCCAAGGCAAGGGATACTCACATGTCCATGGACTGTTCCTTGGACAAGGCCAGTCAGAAGACTAAAGCACCTACTAAGAGCAGGGAGACTCCCAAGAGCAGGCCCACAGCAGAGGTAAGGGACACTCCCAAGGACAGTGAGAAGACTAAGGCACCTACTAAGAGCAGGGAGACTCCCAAGAGCAGGCCCACAGCAGAGGTAAGGGACACTCCCAAGGACAGTGAGAAGACTAAGGCACCTACTAAGAGCAGGGAGACTCCCAAGAGCAGGCCCACAGCAGTGGATAGGACCACTCCCAAGGGCAGGGACACACACAGAGAGCAGGTGTCTGCTGGAGACAGGTGCACCACAGACGACAAGTCTGCTGGCAGGAACAGGGCGGCGAGCAGGGCACAGGCTACATCCAGAGACAACACTCCACCTAAGGATAAGGCACATCCTACGGACAAGGCATCTCGCATGGACAATGGCGCTATCAAGGACAGGCATACATCACTGAGGCTGATGTTTTCTACTAAACGCCAAACTGATGTCTCCGCGGCGGAGTCCCCCCATACCTCCACTCCCATCCAGGCCAGTCACAAGCAGAGGAGGGTGTCCCCTGTTGTTGCATCCCCCATTACACATCATTCCGAGTCCAGGCGGCAGGCACAGAGCAAACGGCAGGCAGGCTCCAGCACGTCCCCCGAAACAAGATCCCCGGCAGCAGTTGCTCCACCTATGCTGGGTGGTGATTCTTTGGAGTCCCCACCACTTGGCAGTCCTGTCCTGTCCAGGGTGCACTCACACCTCCCTAAGAAACGCAGACACACACCATTGACACCTGCCAACCCCGATTTGGCTCTAGGTGAGCTATCCCCAGCTCCCAGGCCCACCCTGCCTCCTGGCCCATACAGCCCTGTGGCTCATCATTTCAGTAGTCCCAGTGGCGCTGGTGCAGTTGACTCTCATGTATCAGATGGTGGCACAGTGTCAGTTGTGCCCTCTCCTGTTGCAGATCCTGGCAGGGTATGTGGGTCTATGGCTCACGTGTCAGTTAGGAGATCTGTGTCTGTGTTGCACACTCCTGTTTCTGGTGCTGGCAGTCTGTCTGGGTCAGTGGCTCACGTGTCAGTGACTACATCTGTGGCTGTGTCTCACACTCCTGTTGCTGGTGCTGCCAGTGTGTCTGGGTCCGTGGCCCATGTGTGTGTCACTCGGGCTGTGGCTGTGTCTCACACTCCTGTTGCTGGTGCTGCCAGTGTGTCTGGGTCCGTGGCCCATGTGTGTGTCACTCGGGCTGTGGCTGTGTCTCACACTCCTGTTGCTGGTGCTGCCAGTGTGTCTGGGTCCGTGGCCCATGTGTGTGTCACTCGGGCTGTGGCTGTGTCTCACACTCCTGTTGCTGGTGCTGCCAGTGTGTCTGGGTCCGTGGCCCATGTGTGTGTCACTCGGGCTGTGGCTGTGTCTCACACTCCTGTTGCTGGTGCTGCCAGTGTGTCCGAGGCAGGTAGTTCACGCAGTCCCCCTGATTCTGTGATGTGAGGTGCTGTACACTTCACTCAAATGTTAGTTCACATGGTGTGTCCATTGAGAACTGTGTGGCACTCTTGTGGTCCCTGTGACGGTTTGGTAGGGACACGTAGTTGTGCTGCCTCTGATGTACCTGCTCTGTACTGCACAATGCCCTGTTGATGCTCTGATACTGCATGCTGCCCTCTCGTTACCTGCCTATGATGTACCTGCTCTGTACTCTACAATGCCCTGTTGATGCTCTGATACTGCATTCTGCCCTCTCATGTGCTGCCAATGATGTACCTGCTCTGTACTGCACAATGCCCTGTTGATGCTCTGATACTGCATACTGCCCTCTCGTTACCTGCCTATGATGTACCTGCTCTGTACTCTACTATGCCCTGTTGATGCTCTGATACTGCATACTGCCCCTCTCACGTGCTGCCTCTGATGGGCCTGCTCTGTGCAATGGACTGTTGATGCACTTAGCCCCTCTCACGTGCTGCCTCTGATGGGCCTGCTCTGTGCAATGGACTGTTGATGCACTTAGCCCCTCTCACGTGCTGCCTCTGATGTACCTGCTCTGTACTCTACAATGCCCTGTTGATGCTCTGATACTGCATTCTGCCCTCTCGTTACCTGCCTATGATGTACCTGCTCTGTACTGCACAATGCCCTGTTGATGCTCTGATACTGCATACTGCCCTCTCGTTACCTGCCTATGATGTACCTGCTCTGTACTGCACAATGCCCTGTTGATGCTCTGATACTGCATACTGCCCTCTCGTTACCTGCCTATGATGTACCTGCTCTGTACTCTACTATGCCCTGTTGATGCTCTGATACTGCATACTGCCCCTCTCACGTGCTGCCTCTGATGGGCCTGCTCTGTGCAATGGACTGTTGATGCACTTAGCCCCTCTCACGTGCTGCCTCTGATGGGCCTGCTCTGTGCAATGGACTGTTGATGCACTTAGCCCCTCTCACGTGCTGCCTCTGATGGGCCTGTTCTGTGCAATGGACTGTTGATGCACTTAGCCCCTCTCACGTGCTGCCTCTGATGGGCCTGCTCTGTGCAATGGACTGTTGATGCACTTAGCCCCTCTCACGTGCTGCCTCTGATGGGCCTGTTCTGTGCAATGGACTGTTGATGCACTTAGCCCCTCTCACGTGCTGCCTCTGATGGGCCTGCTCTGTGCAATGGACTGTTGATGCACTTAGCCCCTCTCACGTGCTGCCTCTGATGGGCCTGCTCTGTGCAATGGACTGTTGATGCACTTAGCCCCTCTCACGTGCTGCCTCTGATGTACCTGCTCTGTACTCTACAATGCCCTGTTGATGCTCTGATACTGCATTCTGCCCTCTCGTTACCTGCCTATGATGTACCTGCTCTGTACTGCACAATGCCCTGTTGATGCTCTGATACTGCATACTGCCCTCTCGTTACCTGCCTATGATGTACCTGCTCTGTACTGCACAATGCCCTGTTGATGCTCTGATACTGCATACTGCCCTCTCGTTACCTGCCTATGATGTACCTGCTCTGTACTGCACAATGCCCTGTTGATGCTCTGATACTGCATACTGCCCTCTCGTTACCTGCCTATGATGTACCTGCTCTGTACTGCACAATGCCCTGTTGATGCTCTGATACTGCATACTGCCCTCTCGTTGACTGCCAATGATGTAGCTGCTGTGGTGCCCACTTTGCCCATGCTCACGCATACACTGTGATTTAACCCCTATTTTGTACAATAAAGGTAGTCTATCAGGTCTCGTGGTCTGTCGTTGTCATTCCTGCTTGCGTACTACTAATGTGTATTTGTATTTGCTTCTCATCAGTGGTTTCGGTAACATGACACTCCCCCTCCCTACGTCACGTCCCTTACTGGTATTCCCCTGCAGACGGCCAATGGTTTGTGCCTTACCTGCGTCGTCGTCCATGGTGGGCCATGACTAGGACGTGGTGGATCGCGAAGAGCATCGGGAAAGCGTGTAGCGCTGGGTCCATGGTGTTGGTCAGCTTGCGGTGGGTATCTCTGCTATGTCACCTGTCTTCGCAGTGGGGATTCCGCCGTGTTCAGACAGGTTGTTTTTCCGCTGCGGTTTTATGTGTATTTTCCGCCATCTTGATTTGGGGGACGGTCTTCGACGTCAGTACGTACGGCGGGGCATCCGGATGTGTTCCGTCCGCCACGGTCTCGTGTGTAGTTCGGCGGCGGAGCGTGCTATTCCGTCGCGGACGGAAATTTGACACGTTTTCCTATCCTGATATGGCGGACGGAGTATCCGCGGCAGGCGGACACGGAAAAGGCTTTTTCCGCCTACTCCAGGGCCGCGGTGGCTCTTCCGTCCGCCATCCTAATGAGCCCCATAGTTAGGAATTAGCATTTACAAAACCTTATTTTACTCACACAAAACCATTGAAATTCCATATATAGTTAGTTGCACTAACTATATATCGCGCACCCGCAATCCACTGCTGATGATGTCACATATTACATCATTCATGACATGGTCAGTGACATCACTGATGACATCACTGATGACATCTCAAATGACATCACTGATGACATCACTGATGACATCACTGATGACATCTCAAATGACATCATCTAGTGTCTGTGTGTTTTTGTAAAGTTTAAATATGTTTTACATATTGAAGAATGAGTGGATGTATGGAAGACTGAGTGTGTGTGTGGCTGGCTGGGAGGTGTGTGACTCTGTGCATATCAATGTGTACTTGTATCAGTGATTGTATAAGAGAGTAAGTATGTGTTAGTATATGTGTGAAAAAGTATGGTGTTCTGTGTTTAACTGTATAGATGAGGAAATCGAAGTGTGATTGATTCTTCACAGGACTGACTAGGTGTATGAGTGCATATGATAGTGTTGTAATAATGAGTGACTGTATGTATGAGTGATTGTATGGGTGAATGAGTGAATGTGTGTGTAGACGTAGGAATCAGTGAGTGCGTATGTAGTAACTGGTATTGGTGTGTCATGATGTCATCAGTGATGTCATTTGAGATGTCATCAGTGATGTCATTTGAGGTGTCATCAGTGATGTCATCAGTGATGTCACTGAAGTATGGTGTTCTGTGTTTAACTGTATAGATGAGGAAATGGAAGTGTGATTGATTCTTTACAGGACTGACTAGGTGTGTGAGTAACTCCATGGATGAGTGGCAGTGTGTGAGTGTCTGCATAGGTGTATGAGTGCATATGATAGTGTTGTAATAATGAGTGACTGTATGTATGAGTGATTGTATGGGTGAATGAGTGAATGTGTGTGTAGACGTAGGAATCAGTGAGTGCGTATGTAGTAACTGGTATTGGTGTGTCATGATGTCATCAGTGATGTCATTTGAGATGTCATCAGTGATGTCATCAGTGATGTCATTTGAGATGTCATCAGTGATGTCATCAGTGATGTCACTGACCATGTCATGAATGATGTAATATGTGACATCATCAGCAGTGGATTGCGGGTGCGCGATATATAGTTAGTGCAACTAACTATATATGGAATTTCAATGGTTTTGTGTGAGTAAAATAAGGTTTTGTAAATGCTAATTCCTAACTATATATGGTCTATAACCTATGGTTTTTTCAGTGAATTTTCAAGGTTTTGTAAATGCTAATTCCTAACTATATATGGTCTATAACCTATGGTTTTTTCAGTGAATTTCATTGGTTTTTTAACAGCTAATATCTGTAGCTGTAAAATGTATTCTTCTTTAAATCCAAAAATATATTTTATATGTTTATGAATAATTTTTTTTTTTAATATTTTTTTTTCTTCGTTCCCGCTTCGCGAATCGGGAAGCTTCCCGTTAGCTGACCTTGATGCCGCGAAATAGACCGCGAGCCGGTAAACGTTTCTTTACCGCAACTGCCGCATTAGAAAACAACATCGTGACGCCTCCGGTCCGCATGACGTTTCACGTTGTCGCGTGATACGTCATATGACGTGCTACGTTAGCGAACTGGTACGCGAAGCGAGTCGCAAAGCGCAGGTTTCTGGAAGCAAACCGGGAGGCCCTGCAAAGCGCTTAACGTAAACACAGCAGGTCATGTGACTTGGTAATAACACTTTTCATTGGTTCATTTCACTTTTGGTTTCCTAATGATGTAAGACTAGGTCATATAATCTAAAATGAACACTTTTCATTGGTTGAGAACTCTTGTTTTTCCCAAATGATGAAAATCCCTCCTTCTTTCCTCACTCTGACTTTCATCATTGTGAGAGAAAGACCCTTTGTGATCACTGAGCAATGGCTTCTTTAGTAGCTTCAGCTGGTGCTTCCCCACCACCTCCACCACATCCAAGGAAGAGTGGACCACCTGCTCAAGTTATAATTCAACAAGAAGAGGAAGAAGAGGAACAGAATGACGAGCACGAAGAGAGGCAGTTTTTGCCTGAGGAGCCCAGGACGTCTCACCGGAAAGAAAACTTCATTTGGCAATTTTTTAAAATTCCCAAAGGTCAGAAAAAAGTAAATGCAAGATACGTAACTTGCCTTATATGTCAAGATAGACTGTCCAGAGGAACCGAGAAAAAATACAGTTTCGGAAACTACACAATGCATCGCCATATGACTAGGTGGCATCCTAACAACTACAGTGCTGCACAGTTTCGGAACGACCTAGATAATCTCCCTATTATGGCCAGAAGATCTGTTGTACCGGAAGTAACGGGACCAGAGGGCAGGGAGATGGTGCCAAATATACAAATGAGATTTGGTGAAGTAAAACACATCTGCGTATTTTGCGATGGATTCATTTGCTACGGAGAAAGAAGCATCACTCTGATCAACAGAGCTATTGACTATCATATGCAAGTTTGTACGAAACGCCCAAAATATTAAATACTTTTTTTTTGTTTTGTTGCTCCTGTTGAGCCCTTTACAATGAATCGTTTTCATTGCCCCCTCCAAGAAAAACCCCAAAAAATATAAAACTGTTCAGAAAAATTCAAAAAAAGTAAAAAAAAAATCCGAAAAATAATAAAAAAAATATAAAACAACAAAAACAATTAAAAAAAAGTTCTTTTCAGAACTACCTCCCCGTTATTAAAAAATTGGTACAATATTTGGAACTGTGCCAACCTCTATTTCTCTTAGTTCGCTTCCCAGTTCGCTCGCCGGTACGCGAACCGGAAGCGAACCAAAAACAGTAAGTATAAGGGAAGGAAACAGACACTTAGGTTAAAAGAAAGACAGCTATAGGGGAGTAAACTAGAGATACTATTACCCGTAATCCACTGCTGATGATGTCACATATTACATCATTCATGACATGCTCAGTGACATCATCAGCAGAGGATTGCGGGTTTTTTGGCAACGTGCCTTATCCACGGTTTAATAACGCTGCCTTTTGCTTTATATAAGTTTTCAAATTGTATGAAATATATACCAATAGGTCGTTATGAACCTTTAGGTAGTGCTTTTCTTCATGAGGTCTGGTCGCTTCCATACACATACAGATGTTTCAAAGATGATCAAGAAGTTTATCTGAATGGAGAGGAATGCACTGAGACGCCAGATCATTCACTAATGTGTAGGCACATACAGTTACACGGTTCATGCAACAAACACCGACCAAATATGGCTTGCGTGTTGCAAGGCACGCCAGTTCCTGCTATCATCCCCACGTTCAAGTTGTTGGAAAATGGTAGTTATTTGATGCTCAATAATGAAGATTGTTCTGGGTTAATTAAAAGTATTCCTTTTATCGTAACAGTAAGTGAACGGGTTATTTGCTGCAGAAATGTTCTATTTCCTCCCACACATGAACATAGGGAGTTTTCAATCTCGCCACAAATACCAACCTTGGAAGCAGATTTCAACGGCATGGCAAGAATAAGAGCTCTTTTGTCTCAGAGAGAGGTGGCCTTGAGTTCGGCCCGTGAAACTTTCGTGCTTCACATAGCGAACACCCGTACAGAGGTGCAGACCCTTTTCAATTCAGATTTGCCTTTCCATTTCAGCAAGATGGTTCGGACTATCTTTAACGCATCCTCCACAAAGGCCCTGGCGCACTTTTTTAAAGTTGTTACCAGTGGTCTCGTGACTTCATTTGAGAAAATCTTTGGAGTCATCCCTGCTTTCTTTCACTCTATTTTTTCCACTCTGCTTCGTGGATTGCCATTTTTACTTGCATTACCAGCGGACGCTCTTGTGCTTTTTTACATTTTTAAATATGGATGTCCCTCCTATGCAACCTCCCGCCCTGCAGCTGCTGACACTGTTCCGCAATCGCATGCTAGAATATTATGGCACAATGCCGTTGGCGATATTAAGCACGGCATATGGATTATCTTTTCGATTCTCCTACTTCACCTGTGTCCAGCCTGTATTTCACTGCCTGACCTGTGATTTCGATTGGGCCATTGATTTGTGTCTCTGCGGACCGGTTTCTCCTGACGTCGACTTTAATCAGCTGATGACTCCTATCATTACTCACGAGTTGGTTTGTCCTGGCGAAAGGATTATGGCTGTGGCATTGATGCATGGACTAATTGGTCCCTGGAATTTACTGGCGGCAACACAGTCTTTCTTGGAACAGAGCTTTCTTGAAAACCCACCGAGCTGTCCTCTGATGGTGATAGAGGATCCGGTGCTGGGAGAGCACGTATGTTCTTTTCCGCTTTTAAATTGGATGGCTGAACTGTTTTCGGATGAAGACGGTGACTTCCTATTGGAGGCTGTTGCAGCTTATTTTGCATACACAGTTATGTCATAGACCTTTTTCATGTTTGATATGCTGAGTACTAGCATTTCATTGACAATTCATTGACTTATTTGTCAAGTTTTTATTATTTACCTTGCCTATTGGCTTAAGACTCGATAAAGTACTTGGCTGTTTTATTTTTCTTTAGCATTAAATTTTCCTAGTTTTTAATGCTTTACCTTGCGGACCGTCCACATATAAACTTGCAATCTGCTCTCATGAGATGGCACTTCTATTATCTTATTCAGTTCGTTTCCGGATCATGGGGAGGTGTCATCTAGGTCCTGGATATCTTTACACCGTGTTAAGTTAGCATGGGCTCATTACCGGTTTAAACGCCATTTTTCCTTTTTGGCAACTTCTGCACACGACACTTAGTTGTTGCTTTAGCTTTCAACCTAGTAGTTCATCGTGGTTTACATGAGAATAATATGTTATTGCTCTACTATCTGCTTTGCTTGTTAAACTATATCTGTACAGCGAGTGCTAAAGTTTCAAGAACAACACGATACAGAATTGTTATGAGGTCTGATCTCCACGACTTCATACTCATAACATAAGTGCAACTTCTGCCAATTCTGGGCATGAGGCGGGTTTTATATTGCTTTGCCGAACACACATACACAACACTTGATGCGGTTCACATGAAGAGAGAGCTGGTGTATGCTGATGTGATTCCTTCAAATCTAAGACACTAAAGTATGGGCACGCCCTAAACCAACACAAAGAGACCTTCTTAGCAAATAATATAATATGTGTATTAGGGAGGGTGAGATATAAGCAGCCGCGGGCCGTGGAGGGAGTTACGGTGAGGCAGGGAGGCGGGGAGGGGGAGAAGCAGGGTGGAGCCCTCTCCACCCTGCCCCTCCCCCTCCCCGCCTCCCTGCCCCACCGTAACTCCCTCCACGGCCCGCGGCTGCTTATAAGTGTTGCTAACTCTTATTCATTTACAGCATGTTAACATACTGTCACCATTCGCTTTTTATGTACTAGTAACTATGCTGGTAATTTTGCTACTGATAATATGTGTACTTGTATTATCTAAGATACTACGCCTGAGAAGACGGCATTAGTAAATAAACATTTCAAATACACATGTGTTCTTCTTAACTCCATGTTCTGGTTTCTAAGAAATATATAACGACCGACTGTTCATGAGTTCCACGTATCCTGAGGTACTATAAGTTCATATTCTGGATTGTCTAAACATTGAGAGTTTGTTATATCCAATGTGACACTGTACCTAGCTTGCTAAGGGGTTTTTGATTACTAAGGTGAGTTTTGGGACACCCTAATTCGCCGAGGTTCCAATCCTCTGTCCACAGTTCTGTGTGAGAACAGAAACCCTGCGACAGGGGCACCCCCGACCCTTGCTGGAGCTTCATCACACTTGCGATACAACTCCAGCAATGCGCCACCTTTACGGCACAGATACATCACGCATCTGTGCTGTTTTTGCCCCATGATGCGCCGCATTGTAAATGCAGCACACCATAGGTGACGGAACAGCGGCACAGAATGACTAACACATCCCTGGTGATGCGCCAGTCATCATAAATCTATCCCTATGCTTCTTATCTTGTTAGAGATGAACCGCCATATGTATCATCAAAGTTTTTTGCATTTCCTAAATAGCGAACTTTAAGGAATAAATAGCGATTCTTTACCATTCCTAGTTTGCGATGAGCTATTTGCTAATTACAAATTACCCATTCATTTCCTTCATTTCCATAGGGCGGTTGGACTCACTTTTAGCTCGAACGGCTGAATGGATTTCCACGAAACTTGGCAAAATTGTAGGGACTGGTAGCCCGATGTGCCTTTGCTATGTCTCAAGATATATGCTCCAGTGGTTTTTACGAAAATTAACTTTGAAAAATATATATTGGGCTACATTGGCCTATATATATGTTGGAGCCCAAATGTAGCCCAATGTAGCCCAATGAAGCCCAATGAAGCCCAATGTAGCCCAATGTAGCCCAAAGATGGCCGCCAGAGACGAAAAAAAACAAATGTAGCCCAAATATCAGCCAGATGTAGCCCAACTATAGCCCAGTGACAGAATGACCAATCAGCTTCGCAAACCTCCGTTACGCGAAGCGGAGCGCTGTTACAGATATATATCTTTTTTTGAACGTTAATTTCTCAAAATCCACTGGAGCACATATATTGAGACCTAGCAAAGGCACATCGGGCTACCAGTCCCTAATATTTTACCAAGTTTCGTGCAAATCCATTCAGCCGTTCGATTATTATTATTATTTTTTTTTTTTGCCCCGCGGGGCCCTTTTAAAACCTCCACATCAAACCTAGGGGGTCAGCGAGGATCTACTATTCCCCCTTATGGTCATTTGCCCCTTCGCTTTCGCCTCCTCTTGTCTCTCGATCCTACCGAGAGACAAGATGGCGGCCGCTACGGACTGTTTGGAATGTTGACAGACGCCGGAGAACCAATCAGCTTCGCTTCACAAAGCTCCGTTGCGCAAAAAGTACGCGTCCTGGAGCGCTGCCCGGTCCGCTGTTACAGATATATATCTTTTTTAAACGTTAATTTCTCAAAATCCACTGTAGCACATATATTGAGACCTACAAAAGGCACATCGGGCTACCAGTCCCTACAAATTTGCCAAGTTTCGTGCAAATCCATTCAGCCGTTCGGGCTAAAAGTGAGGCCAACCGCCCTATGGAAAACTCAATGTTAAAAACACGTTTTGGGACCCCCCTTTTTTCTCGGCCCCCCCTTGACGAACCCCCCCCAAATTTTCAAGGGCTGCTCAGAAACAAAATGTGCCATTTTCCTGAAAATTTCAGCCAATTCCGTCCACAAACGCCAAAGTTATTAGACATAGATTTTTCAAAAATCCCATAGAGAAAAAATCCTAACTATATATACCTACTGGCGACCGCCAGTAGGTAATATGTTTATATTTATATACATTACCTACTGTTTTTTTTTAATTTGATTTGAAGAGTTTTATATAGCGCTGGCTAGACCAGGAGGTAGCAGAGCGCTTTACATGAGGATCAACGAGTTACATGTTACACATTACATCCGTTATAAGAGCATACAAAAAAGTAAAAAACAATGTTACTGTAATTCGTTGGAGGAAGGGGGAGGAAGGAGACACTGCGGGGATACAGGGAGAACTGTGCCCAATGTCGAGCCGGGTAGGTGACGGTTGAGGGGATGAACCAAGGCAGATCTCCTCTATAGCTGTATTGCAGCTCCACCGGTCATCGGCCATATTGCTCGGTCTCCATGGTCAAGATAATGATCTAGGCTACTCTGAAAATGTCAAATTGAAACGCTGGAGTTGGAGAGATGAGAACCGCAGTCGAGTCTAACCCCAGGTAGGAGTAAGGATCCAAGAAGGGGTGTAGCTTCCAGGGGATTTAAGCCTAAAAGGCAATCCCAAGCCAGGGGTCCCAAGGTCAGAGCTCATCATCTATCGGCCATCTTTGAAGACATCCTTAATAAGATACATTGCGTGAGAAGCTGGTAACCGGCTGTCAGTATTGGCAGATTGCACCCCAGCTTGGTGTCATAGGAAGGGTTGAAAATGAGCACAGCGTCACAGCGAGCATGATAGCCTATATTACTGAGGGTTATCCCAATAGCTACATCATGGGCACCATGTTAGGGCCAGTCCCCGCTCTGCGGAAGATCGTCGTGTAGGTGGAATCAGATTAGATAATTGATTCAATCAACTAATCTTAACAGCGTAGCCCAGCAAAGGAAGGGTAAAGTGCATTCTGTACATTTCGGCCACCATCTTGGGGTCAGGCGACTTTAGTAAACGATTGCCGCAAGGCTTGAAAAGACACTGATTATGGCAACAAAAGTTATCTTGCCTTGTCAGAAAATAAGGCCGGTAAAAACCTTACAGGACGGGCGCTCAGGAGGGCAATCTGATTGTTTATTCTGTATCTTTTGAGCTGGTTAATTGAAGTCTCTCGTCATCCGCCATTTTGAAACTTCGCGTTTCTTTGTCCGACGGGAATGAAGCGGTGATTCTGCTTGACACAGCGTCTTCCATCAAGCTACGATAATACTATTGTGGCACTGCTCCATGCGTTGGCGTTGTGGAGGAATCCGCCACCAAAGCTCTGGTGGCAGATCAAGTGGCCCCACCAGTGGGGGGAACCGGGCATCACCACTCTAGGACCAAATGGAGTCTCCGTTGCAGAGGAGGGAGGCTCGGTGACACACGCACATCTCGGGGAAAGAACAGTCCGCAAATGTGTCAGATGGCGCAAGAACATCAGTTTCAATCAGCCTGTGGGTGATGGAGCCGCCTATCATCCGAGTTGGAAGGCTCAATGCTGCTGAAGGGCGGAGAGGCAGTTGAGGTTGGTGGGGTACGTCGGAGCCCAGGAGGTCGTTTAAGCAGGTAAGCCACTTAGAAATAATAGATCCAGAATCAAGAGGTGTTAAGATGTGGGGAGGTTTGAGGGTGGATGGTCGGGTAGATAGGCGGATATCTACTGATTTGGAGATCCCCAACCCAGGAGCTCCCGAGAGGAGCTCCTACTCAGTGGCCATCTTACTTGCCTATATCTTTGGTGCTGTTTGAAAAATCATCACAAACATTTCCAAAATAAATGGCGCCGCTGATGGAAGGTTTAAGGATGATCTGTTAAGCAGGGTCTGAAAAAAAGGGGACGGTCAAAAAAAGTGCATTTCATATCTTAATTCCCATAGAAACCTTGAACATGACTACAGCCCAAACAGCTCAATCAAAATACACCGAATTTGGCAGAAAGGTAGAATTGGTTATGGAGGGCACTCGTTCACTTATTTGATGTAAATCCATTCAGCAGTTGCTGAAAAATGTAAGGAAATTCTATTGTTTTATCTGAGATTGTGGCTAATTCACAAATAATACAAAAGATCATGCAGGGAACTGAAGAGCTCTGATTGCCTGCCATCGGCTGCCAACATTTCAAAAAGGAAGTGTGGGGCAGCCATCTTGGGAAACAGAGCCACCTCCCTAGGGCGGCCTCTGCAAATAGAAATAGGGCAGCTGTGCGTCCCTCCTCTTACAGCGATACATGGTTTTGGGGACCACCAGCCCCCAAGGTCGGCTCCTGCTATGTCCTGAGGTACCCCTGGGACATTGCTGTTTGATTTTGCTTGGCGGGAGCTTTGACAGCTCCAGCTAAGCAAAAACAAACACTCCGCTTACAACATGTGGGAGCTGTTAAAGTGCTCTTGGCCGCTGGAAGCAAGGGTTTTGTCTCTTTCCCTGCCTGCAGACACGTGGGAATGGAAAGAGAGGAAACAGATTGCTCTTGTATGAAGGGAGCTGCATTTCGGCCATTTTTATGCTAGAGCAATGTCGCCTTCCACAGAAGGCAGGAGCCGGCTTGCTCCTCACACGCGTTGAGGCTTCGTCTGTGGTCCCGGAGGGAAGTGAGCAAAAAGAGGCTAAATAAAGGTCAGAAACAAGCAGAAAGAGGTAGAATAAAGGTCAGAAATGAGTAGAAAAGGGCAGAATAAAGGTCAGCAATTAGCAGAGAGAGGCAAGCTAAAGGTGAGAAACTTGCAGAAAGAGGCAGAATTAAGGTCGGCAATGAGCAGAAAGAGCCACATTAAAGGTAAACAATGAGCAGAAAGAGGCAAAATAAAGGTAAACAATGAGCCGAAAGAAGCAAAATACAGTTCAGAAACGAGCAGAAAGAGGCAGAATAAAAGTGAGCTATGAACGGAAAAAGGCAAAATGAAGGTCAGCAAAGAGCAGAAATAGGCAAGATAAAGGTCAGAAATGAGCAGAAAGAGGGAAAATAAAGGTCGCCAACAAGCAGAGAGAGACAAAATAGAGGTCAGCAACAAGCAGAAAGAGGCCTTTAAGGGATCAGCAACAAGCAGAAAGAGAGAAAAAAAATAAAGGTCAGAAACGAGTAGAAGAGGCAAAATAAAGGTCAGCAGTGAGCAGGTAGATGTAAAATAACGATTAGAAATTAGCAGGAAATGGGCAGGGAACAAGCATAACCCACTCAGGGATTCATAAACCCACTCACGGAACAAGTTGTATGCTCTCACACCCACTCAAAGAGCCAGTCAGACACTCATGCACCCACTTACAGAATCACTAATATTCTCTTTCATCCACTCATGGATCTACTTAGATACTCATGCCCCAACTCACAGACATACTTAGAGACTCACACACCCACCCACAGACCACTTAGACACTCATGCAGCACTCACAGTTTGACTGAGAATCTTATGGAGGTACTCGCAAACCCACTCAGTTACTCTCCCACCCACTCACAGACCCACTCATACACTCATGCACCTACTCAGACACCCACTCAGATACTCATGCACCCACTCACAGACCAACTCAGATGCTCACTCACCCACACACTCACTGATATATTCATGCACTCACTCACACTTTCACTCTCAAAGGCTACAGGTTACAGTTAGGACATAACATCAAAAAACAATAGCTATTCACTGAAAAAACGAAAGGTTACAGAGTTGTTATAGATTGGAAACAGAATAAAAAAGTTAGAATTCCACTGCAGAAAAACAATGGTTACCAGGCTATATTAGTTAGGAAATACAAATAAAACAATTATTAGAAATTCACAGAAAAAAACAAAGGTTACAGGGACATCATAGTTAGGCTCAGCTTTCATTCATGAACAACCAGTGAAAGTCAGCAGCTATAGTTAACCATAACTTATGTCCTATGACCTCACTTATTACATCACTCTTGACATGGTCAGTGACATCACTGATGACATCTAAAATTGACATCACTGATGACATCATCCACAGAATGACTCACATACTCACTCACACCCCATAGAGCCTCTCATACACCCACTCCCAGACAATCCCTCACATACCCATTCACAGACCCATACCAGTACTCGCAAACAATCACTCATCTAATATGGGAGGTCATAAGCAGTGCATTGCAGGGGCGTAAATTACAGATAGCTCAGGTGGCTATAACTGCTGAATGTCACTGGTTTTGTACAAGTGAAATCTGAGGCTAACCATAACGTCCCTGTAACCTTTGTTTTTTTCAGTGAATATATATATGTATCTATTTATATACATATACACACATTCATATATATCTATCTCTAAATGTCTCTGTCTCTCTCTCTCGCTATATATATATATATATATATATATATATATATATATATATATATATATATATATATATATATATATATATATATATATATATATATATATATATATATATATATATTACCTACTGGCGGTCGCCAGTAGGTAGTTATAGTTAGGACCTAGTTTCCATAGGAAATCCGCAAATTTCTATTGGTAATAACTTTGGTGTCGGTGGACGAATCTTTGCGAATTTCTCAAAGAAGATGGCCCGCTCCGCTCCGCTCCTTCCCTGAAAGTTTGGGGGGGATACATCAAGTGGGGGCTGAGATAAAAGGGGGGTCCCAAAACGTGTTTTCCCCATGTTATATTCCATAGGACGATTAGTCACGGCTACAGCCCAAACGGCTGATTGCAATTATAAGAAATTTGGCAAAAAGGTAGAGTCCGGTTCACAGATTACACTTTTTTTTAAATGGTGTAAATCCCTCCAGTAGTTGCTGAGAAAATTAAAGTTGAAATCAATTATATATCTATAAACGCGCACCGTGCGCGCACCCCTCTGCGCGAGCGGAATTCTGATTTGCCGTTTGACGTCTGTCAACATTAGATTCGGAGGAAATCAGGAAATGCTGACCGCCATTTTGTCAGTGCGAGTCAACATATTGCACAGAATAAAGGGGCAGAACATGGAAAGGGGAGAAGGTAGAGACTCCTTGACCCCCTAGGTTTACCCAGGGGGTCCATTAAGGACCCCCAAGGCCAAAAAAACATTTTTTTCTAAAAAGTTGCGAGGTGCGTGCACCCGGTCTCACCCGGTCGGGCACCTCACTTCAAAGTTGCGAGGTGCGCGCACCCGGTTGCGCACCTCGCAATTTTAAAAAAAAAGGGGTTTTTTGCCCGTCGGGGTTCTTTAGGGACCCCCTGAGAAGCTCTAGGGGGTCAGGAAGTGTCGACCTTGCCTCCTTTTCATGTTTTGAAACTTTTATGTAAATCGGGTAAAACGCCATTTTGAGGCGGCATGCGCGCCCGGGTGCACGCACCACGTGCGCGCACCTGAGCGCGCACGTCAAGTCATGTGACTCAAAAACAACACTTTTCATTGGTTCATAGTAGTTTCAGATCTAGAATCTTGAAAAACCCCACCCATTTCCCTTACTATTTGCTTTATTCTCCTGGAAGAAGGACCCTTTTTGGAGCTGGAAGCAGAAAAAACAACAGGATGGCAGAAAGACAGGAAACAACATCTTCTTCTTCTGACTCCCACCTAGAATATCGCCAGCGAGCCAAGAAGGGGAAATCTTCTTTTATTTGGAAGTTTTTTACTTTTTCTGAGGGACTAAAAAAGGTAAATGCCCCTAAAGTAACGTGTACCCTTTGTGGTACTGTTCTTTCAAGGGGAAACCCTATAAAAAAATACTCATTTTCAATCCATACCATGATCAGACATGTAAAAAATGTGCACCCTGTGCAATATGCCCAAACAGCCACAAGAGCTCCGGCCCAGCAGATTCCGCCAGATGTGGCCAGCACATCTACAGCTCCACCTCCATCATCAGCAACAGCAGAAATGGACCTTAGGCCATATTTGGCGCACGTGCATATGCGGTGCAACAAATGTTTTGATCTTATTGTTTTTGGAGAACAGAGCCTAAATCTAATTGAACGCAGCATTCAGGATCATAAATGCTCTGAAAGGAGATAATTATTATTTTTTTTCATTTATTTTGTTCTTATTGAACAGTTTCCATGTTCCAGTTCCTGAATTTTCTTTAAAAAAAACAAAAAAATATAAAACTTTAAAAAAAGGAAAAGGAAAAAAAAATATAAAACAACAAAAGAAAAAAATATATTTTCAGAACTCATTCAATTCTCTAAAAAGAGTTGTATTCCTAATACACTGTGTCGTTCATTTTTTTAATGAAAGCGTAGTGCATAAATGAATGATTGAAATGGCTAAGTGAAGGGAAGGAAGGGACTGAGGGAAAGAGTGAGAAAAGGGGAGTATGGTGAGTGACAAAAGAGGAGTCGAAGAGTGACTGAAAGAAGGGGACTAAGGGTAGGGGAGTGAGTTAAGGGGAGTGAAAAACTTAGGGAAGGGCAGTAAAGAAAGGAGAACAAGCATTGGCATAGCCAATAGGTCTCGCCTTTAGGACCTTGCACGTGTTTAGCTAGAACTATTGATTTTGCCAATGTTTGTTAAGTAAGCTGTAGAGTATTGCCGCTGCTGTGCAGCATGTTGATAATTTTTAATAGAAAAGTGTTTTCAATATTTTTTGTTATTTTCTATATCACCAAGAAGACATTGTGCACAACAACCTTATTATAAAAACACTTGTCGTAAAATATGTTTTTTATATTTATTGTCCTTGCAATAGTGTTTTTTTTGTGCGTGTTGTAATGCTTTTTTGTTCTATTTTTTTTTGCTATAATGTGGGGACATAAATGGGAGTTTGGACTATAGTAACTAGTTAATGAATTCTAATGCGAGCAGCGGACAGACAGTAGGGGAGAATGAATAGATGCCATAATCCATAGGCAAATTGAGGTGGTACTTAGTGATGCTGTGGTGGGGCTGAGGTAGTGTTGCGCTGTTGCGGAGGTGATGCATAGGTGATGCTGAATGATATTTAGGTGGTGTTGAGTGATATTGAGGTGGTGCGGAGTGATGCCGAGTGATGCTGGGATGGTGCTGAGCGATGAGGAGGTGGTGTTGAGTGATGCTGAGATGGTGCTGAGTTATGTTGAGGTGAGGGTGCTGCTTTGGTGCATAGGTAGTGCCTATGCATTTCCCACATCGCTATCCATTTCCAAGCTATATAGTTAGTGCTGTTGTGCCAAACACGATACTTGTGTTTGTATTATGTATAAAGCAATAGAGTAAACCTAAATATAATCTTGGACGTTAAAGCAGCCACTGTGTCCAAAACTGAACCCCAGAAAACAAATTCAATTTCACAAGTAACAATGTAACATGCCCATATGTTTTCATTGTTTTTTGCTTACCATTAAATATTTTAAAATTCAACAAAACTGTATATCAGAAAGGTATCATTTGGAATACTTTAAAAGCTATTTCTGGGCACACTTCTTATGCGACCTGTAAAGAAGATGAATGCAGCCTTGTTTTTAAAGAAAGTTTTCTTGTAAATGAATTTTAAATTGGTAGTCCTTTTGAACTTTAAAAGAATTTAAAGATGTGGCACACCTGTTTTAATAGCACTATATTGAGAATTCAGCCTTTACAGAACGTATGGTAGTTGTAATTCATTTCTCAGAGTCCCTCCCCTTCTTTGCCAAAATCGGTGCCCGGATGGTGTCACATATAGCCTTGGAAAGTAGAAAATCTGTTAGTTTTCTTTTGAAACGTTCCAGATGGAACAGACTAGCCGAAAGATTTGTATGGCTGTAAAGTTTGTTATCTCCTTTACTAGCTGCATTTTTTTGTCACAAAACACAGGATGTGAAACCAGCAACCGAGACGAGAACCCTGGTTCCCAAAACTAAAAGTCTACAGCACTAGCAATAAAGGCACATCTGTTTGTTTCTGTGTAACTTAAAACGTGTATACATTTCCTACGCACTATCACACCGGGAAACAGCATCTTGTAATAACCTGATGTATTTAACTATGGATTGCATAGAAAGAAAGGTTCAAGATCGGCAGCTGCTGTCGTTGCAGTATCCACCCCTCAGAAGGGTCAGAAAGGTGCATTGTTAGTGCCTGTCCCTCATCTTTTACTTTTAACACATGTCACAGCTATGCTTTGCTAAACCAGCAACCATCGGCCGATGCAGTTTAAAACCTAATAACCCAGGAGATGAAGCGCAATGGTAAAGCGTCTGCTGCAGTGATAGTGCCCCAAAAAACAAACACACTTTGAGGGACGTACTCGTGCTTGATGCATGTTCAATTGCATGAAAGTGTTACACGTTCGGAAATACTCAACCACCGGCTCACAAGAACATGCCTAAATTAAAACCACAGTAATGAAACACAGATGATGCACGGTGTCTGTGTTCATCAAGCCCCCAAACACCCACACGGTTAAGGGAAGTGCTCGTTCTCAATGTCGCACTGCTAAAGGGTCAAATGAAGCACAGCAACCATCAGGCGGGTGCCACATGAACCATGTGAAAGAGCAAAGTCGCATTTAGAATGGAAACAAGCATGGCAAACTAAGTGGCCGGTGCACACAGGAAAGATTAAAACACAGATGATGTACGGTGCCTGTGAAGCGGGTGCCACGCTCATCGTGCCCCTAAAAGGTGTAACTATAACCTATATTTGTGTTGGAGGGAAGAGCTAATAAAAACAAGGAGAAACACGAGAGACGGCCTGCGGCCGTCAAAGTGAAAGTACGGCAGGCGGAGGAGAAATGCGACACGGTGGGCAGGGGAGGGGGCGGAGCGGGGAGAGCGGCATGAGGGTGTGAAGCAGCAGGGGCCTGAGCTGCGGCCGCCTTTGATGTGATAATGCGAGGCAAGCAGCTGGTGGCATTGTGCACGCGCTTTCACATGCACAGCAAGAAATCGTCTGGGAATCGCCTGATCTCGGTAAGCTCTGTTTAAGCCGCTATATATCGAGCTGCCGCTCAATGCGCATGCGCATTGAGATAGGTCGCTCGACCTAAAAAACTAGTTTCAGTGTTTTGATGTTGTATTATTATTCATAATAAAAAACAAAGATTTTCACACATATTTTATTTAGGGGTTAGCATTTAAAAAACCTTGCAAATTCACAAAAAAAAACATTGGTTTCACACACATTATAGTTAGGAATTAGCATTTTAAAAACCTTGCAAATTCACTGAAAAAACCATAGGTTTCACACGCGTTATAGTTAGGAATTAGCATTTAAAAAACCTAGCAAATTCATTGAAAAAACCAGAGGTTTCATATCAGTTATAGTTAGCTGGACAATTTACTCATACAAAACCATTGAAATTCCCACGTTATAGTTAGTTGTACTCACTATAACTGGCGCGTCCGCAATGCACTGCTAATGACGTCACAGAGGGTCTGCCATTCTTTCACAAGGATAATGTCATCAGTGATGTCATCAGTGATGTCATTTGATATGTCATCAGTGATGTCATGAGTGATGTCACTGACTATGTCATGAGTGATGTAATATGTGACGTCATTAGCAGTGCATTGCGGGCGTGCCAGTTATAGTGATTACAACTAACTATAACGTGGGAATTTCAATGGTTTTGAATGAGTAAATTGTCCAGCTAACTATAACTGATATGAAACCTATGGTTTTTTCAATGAATTTGCTAGGTTTTTTAAATGCTAATGAAACCTATGGTTTTGTCAGTGAATTACCTACTGGCGGTCGCCAGTAGGTATATATAGTTAGGATTTTTTCCCTATGGGATTTTTGAAAATTCTATGTCTAATAACTTTGGCGTTTGTGGACGGAATTGGCTGAAATTTTCAGCAAAATGGAACATTTTGTTTCTGAGCAGCCACTGGAAATTTGGGGGGAGTTGGTCCAGGGGGGGCCGAGAAAAAAGGGGGGTCCCAAAACGTGTTTTTAACATTGAGTTTTCCATAGGGCGGTTAGCCTCATTTTTAGCCCGAACGGCTGAATGGATTTGCACGAAACTTGGCAAATTTGTAGGGACTGGTAGCCCGATGTGCCTTTTGTAGGTCTCAATATATGTGCTCCAGTGGATTTTGAGAAATTAACGTTCAAAAAAAGATATATATCTAGAGCCGCGCCTGGAGCGCTCCCACGTACGCGTACAGGGGAGCGCTCCAGGCGCGCCACGCGATCTGCGCACGGCAAGCTGATTGGTTCTCGGGTGTCTATAAACATTCGAAACAGTCCGCAGCGGCCGCCATCTTGTGTCTCGGTAGGATTGAGACACAAGAGGTGGCAAAAATCAAAGGGGGAAATGAGCAAGAGGGGGCAGGGTACACACCCCCTGACCCCCTAGGTTACATGTGGGGGCCATAAAAGGCTCCCGCGGGTGAAAAAAAAAATAAAAAAAAATTCGATTTTCGCGGGGGTGAGCGCCCGGTACGCGCACCGGGGAGCGTACGGGGGAGCGTACCATGGAGATTAAAAATGACAGACTTTAAAAAAAATAAAGCTTCTTTTTAAAAATTGGAGGTAGTTCTGAAAAGAACTTTTTTTTTCATTTTGTTGTTTTATATATATTTTTTTTTTGTTTTTTTTGTTTTATATTTTTTTAGACTTTTTAAAACAATTTTATATTTTTTTTGTATTTTTTTCAAGGGAAAAACAAAAACAAGGATTCCAAAACTGCTCAACAGGAGCAAAAAAAATTGAAAATTTAGGGACTGGAAGAGCAGCGGTGTTGCTGTTTCTTTAGGGCAATCAGTTCAACACTCTGCTCCCCATAGCAGAGCAGTTCGTCACACTCTGCGCACAAAAATTTGATGCCCGCAAACACCGGCTGAATGTTAGGGATCATTCTTCCACGGGGTGGTCCCGAAGGTGTTGCTCCACCAGTGGAGGTGCTGCCGCCATCTGTTGGTACATTCCGTGCCAGCTCTCTGACACTCTCCCTGGCAAAGTTGTTAGGGTGTCTTCTTTTGACATGCCGGATCAAATTGGCATTGCCAAAACTATATTTTTTCAGAGGATTGCCTCTGGATAAACTACTCCCACATATTTTGCATGTTACTTTGGGAGCGTTCACTTTTTTCTGTCCTTCTGGGATGTCGTAAAATTTCCAAATGAAATGGGTTTTTTTCTTTTGCTGAGGAGGGTCCTCATCCAAAAATCCCTCTGAATCACTGCTGGATGACTCTCTTGCAGCCATTGCTGGAGATCAGAAAAGTAGGAGATAGAGTAGACACAACAGCTCTTGCTCTCTCCAAGTACAAAGCAATAGTGAGAGAAATGGGTGGGTTTCACACAATTTGGAAAAAAAAAAGTTCTGAACCAATGAAAAGTGTTATTTTAAAGTCACATGGTTTGACGCGCTTACGCTACGCGCCCGGGGCGCGTCCCGGGCGTGTATCGTAAGCGCATCGGGGCGCTTACGTTGCGCGATCGTATGCGCTTCCGGGTGCGCTTACGCGGTGCGTCATAAGACGCATCTCGCGGCTACGCGATACGTGTCTTATGACGCAAGGCGTGGCGGCTACGCGATACGTCACGATGTTGTTTTCGTTCTCGACAATAGCGCTTCCGGGACGCGCATTAGTACGCGCCTCGGGGCGCGCCGCCAGATTGCGCTTACCCGTGCGTTCACCTGTCCGCGCCCCGGGAGCGCACTAAAAATAATATTAAAAAAAAATAAAAAAATTATAAAATATAAAATTAGATTTAAAATGTATTATTTTTATAAAGATTTGCTATTAAAAAACCTATGAAATTCACTGAAAAAACCATAGGTTATAGACCATATATAGTTAGGAATTAGCATTTACAAAACCTTGAAAATTCACTGAAAAAACCATAGGTTATAGACCATATATAGTTAGGAATTAGCATTTAAAAAACCTTATTTTACTCACACAAAACCATTGAAATTCCATATATAGTTAGTTGCAGTAACTATATATCGCGCACCCGCAATCCACTGCTGATCATGTCACATATTACATCATTCATGACATGGTCAGTGACATCACTGATGACATCACTGATGACATCTCAAATGACATCACTGATGACATCACTGATGACATCTCAAATGACATCAGTGATGACATCATGACACACCAATACCAGTTACTACATACGCACTCACTGATTCCTACGTCTACACACACATTCACTCATTCACCCATACAATCACTCATAAATACAGTCACTCATTATTACAACACTATCATATGCACTCATACACCTAGTCAGTCCTGTGAAGAATCAATCACACTTCGATTTCCTCATCTATACAGTTAAACACAGAACACCATACTTTTCACACATAAACTAACACATACTTACTCTCTTATACAATCACTGATACAAGTACACATTGATATGCACAGTCACACACCTCCCAGCCAGCCACACACACACTCAGTCTTCCATACATCCACTCATTCTTCAATATGTAAAACATATTTAAACTTTACAAAAACACACAGACACTAGATGATGTCATCAGTGATGTCACTGACCATGTCATGAATGATGTAATATGTGACATGATCAGCAGTGGATTGCGGGTGCGCGATATATAGTTACTGCAACTAACTATATATGGAATTTCAATGGTTTTGTGTGAGTAAAATAAGGTTTTTTAAATGCTAATTCCTAACTATATATGGTCTATAACCTATGGTTTTTTCAGTGAATATATATATATATATATTTCACCAAATGGTCCTTCATCGGGGGGAGCTCAATATTGCTGGTGCTCACGGTGAGAAAAGGACCGTTCTCGCTCTGTATTGGTCCCCAAGAAAAAATAAATGTGCCACTCTCCTTGGGTGGCTAACTGGTTTTTTTACGCCACCACTCTCCTCCTCCTATGAGTTTCAAACCCACAATAGGTCTTGATCATGGTAGTAAACACAGTCCTTTCTTAGTTTCCTACTTTTACACTGAGTCACCACTCCACCCGTATTGAGGCATTGCGGAATCAGTGGTTTCAATAATGCAATTTCAATTACATTTCATTGAATAAACATTTTTGAAAGATAAATGCGGAGTTTCGCCTTGCCACATTAATTATTGATTTCACGTGTGATGTTATTCTTATATGCATGATGCTTGCCAATCAACATTGTTCATTTTAGCACAATGGCCATTGGATGGTTCTTACATTGAGTAGGTGAGATTTTTTCGATACTTAGATGTAACCATTACCCATTCTCCCTCCAAATGTGGAATTTGTAATCCAGACATTTACAAACTATTTGGAGTTCGCATCACATTTTCACTATGCAATACTATTCGATTGAGTGTTCTCTATTGCGTTCTTCTGGCTTAGTGTCCTCAAATTTCAACAACCGCAAAGTACCCATAAAAATCATAGGAAAAAAGGCTAATAGACTGATGGACGGGTCTGTCAGGGACCCCTCATGGGCAACAAATTGTCCCAAATATTCTTTTTCTGAACATGCAAGGATCCGCCCTCGCCATGCACTGCTAATTACCCCACATATTACATTACTCGTGACATCTTCTATAACATAATTGATGAAAGATATCACTGCAACCTTTACTGTAAAGTTATTGATGTAAAAACTATGTGTGGGGGGCATGGGCTATCGTTACCTTAGGGCATAGGTTATAATTACTTGAGATAAGGATAACTTCTGAATTTTGTTATGGTTTTGTGTGTGTAGAATCTGACCCTAAATAAATATATATATATATCAAGATATAACATCAAAGTCATCAATGTATTTATACAGTAATTTTCTGCACATGTTCCCAACGAGTGTGTATTAGGGCAGAATCAATATTAGTGGTATCATTTTTTATCGCTATGTATGTCAAATGTCCTTCCATGACATTATCCATTATCCCTGATTTCTTTTACATTTAAAATGAAGCTTTGTTGCTTTAAATCTGTGAAATCCGGGCCACGGGCTGGATTATGTGATGCACGTGTGGGAGGTGTGGCCCATAGCTGGGGTCAGAACCAACAACATAAAAGAAAACCAAAAAAAACAAATGTGGTGTGTGAACAAGAGTACGCCAGTACTCGAAACGTTGCATTTTGAAGGCTTGTGAATAAAACAACCTGCCTGGATATCGTGGGGTCTGTCTCTTCTTTCGCCGCGCAAGTGGAGGTTTGAAGATTTTCGGTGATATCATTGCGGATGCTGGTTGTCTCCGCTGGCAGTACCCCCTCCTCGACAAGCGGCTTTTGCTTTTTACAACCAAAACCAAAAACGAATTCCAAGGAGGAATACCACAGCAAAAGCCCCCTGACACGGGATTACAAAGACCGACTAATACACTACGAGAGCCGTGGATGGCTAGTTTGAATACCGGCCACTACGGATCACTGAGCGGGCGCGGTCTGCATCATCAAGTCATTTCAGGTGAGGAGGCAGTGATCATCGTTAGGCAGCGCGGAAACGCGTAAGGCACCTTTGGATTGCCATTCACGATAAACAACTTCTTGGACATAAAGCCTCGAAATATCACCATTGGCAGCATTGTGAAAGTCCATGGCGGCCAGTCTGGAAACGGAGCGGGAGGCGGCGGCTGTTGCACTGTTTGCACAAGTGCCTCGAGGAGCAGGCAGCAGACAAATAACAATCAGCGCCGCCACAGCGGTCAACCAGGATGCCAAAAAACTGTTAAACTTGCTGGAAAAGAAATCTCGGGCCGAGATTACCAAATGGTGGGAACACAAATCTCTCACCAAATATGAGGAAGTCGGGCGGGTCCCCAGAGGGCTACGAATCATGCTGGCCCCGAGCTTTTTGGATCCCAACCCCAACATGCTGCGTGAGTGGGGCGAACTAAATCTTGTAGCTTCTATGAACTTAATTAAGTTACTGATCAGATATGCTATTTTGGACCGTGGTGTTTTACTGGATGAAATTATAAAAATTAATACAGACCTTGATGCATTCACAGATAGTGAAATTCAAGCAGTTATTGCCAAGGGTCGTAAAGACATTAGTGAACGGCTAAACAAGCACGAAGATAAAATAAAGCTATGCAAAATCAACAAGTTCGCCAGGGACCTCAACGACTACGAGACAGGTCAAATATACACGTTTGCACGTAAATTTGACCAAGCCAAAAAACAACGGCTAATGCAGAAATCTGCGCAAGGAACACAGGCTCAGGCGGCTCAACAAAACTTGGATGGAGTATCGGATAATCATGCACTATCAGCAGCGGACACAGCAGCAGATACACTTTCGCTAGCTAGCTCATCAAGTACATGCGGATCGGTGTTAAGCCTGCCTGACGACAATACATCAAACGCTATCCTCAACTTAGGTGAAGAAATTGATTTTTTAGTCGAGGCCCATCTGCAATCCCTAGGTCCACGGACGCGATCGAAGAACGCAGGAAGAGGAAAAACACAAGGCGGAGGGCAAGGAGACGACGCACCAAAACCACCGCAGCCGCAAAAAAAGAAGTGGCACAAAAAGAAAAACAAGAAACAATAATGAGCTCAAACACAATTATAAATCTATCTGACGTAATTTTAACAACGGCTGAGCAACAACTTCTCATGCTGGGGCTCAATTTCTGTCCCAAAAGTTCTTTTAATTATGTCAATACGCGAGCTGATGTCTTTTTGTACATTCGCAAATTAAAACTCCAGAAGTTTTATGCAATCAAATCCAAGCCCAATGCAAACGCGCTAGCATCTATTGATGGAGCTGCTGCAACTACTGTTTCCCCACTTGTCGCGGCCAATGAGGCTAGAACGCTCCTAACATTGTGCAACTTGAGCATGGGAACAGTTCCACCGACAACCAATACTGACATTCTAGACACGCAGAGTGAGCTGCGAGCGATCGACATTCAACAAAAGGGAGCCGGCGACAGCCCCTTCAAACCCAAAAGTAAATTTGGCCCCGTCATGCCAAAGGATGCAGTGGACATTTTTCATGAGTGCATCATCGAGGATTTTAAAAAACTCAACCATCAAATCCTGAGTACAAACAACATGTCCAGTTTTCAAACCAAACAATATCACAACCTGATGGCAAAACTGTCAAACAACCAAGAAGTAGTAGTTAACTCCTCCGACAAAGGAGGAAACATTGTTTTGTGGCAAAAAGATCAATACATCAAGGAAGCAATGCGACAACTTGCAGACATCAATTGCTACGTAAAAAGTAACGGTGTCCAATACAAGCATGCCAAGGATAATGTCAAAAAAATGTTGTTATCATACAAAAGAAGTAACTTGATTTCAGCAGCTGAATGTGCTTTCCTTTTGGTGGAATATCCAGTTATGCCACATTTGTATCTTATTCCCAAGGTGCATAAAATGAAAGATCCAACACCGGGAAGACCCATCATTTCAGCGATCAAGAGTATGGGTGAGAACATTTCATGGTATATTGACTTTTATTTACAGGAGCACGTCCAATTATTGCCCAGCTTTATTAAAGACACAGGAGACTTTTTAACTAAGCTGGAGTCCATACAATGGCAAGACAATTGGTGTATTATTACGTTAGACATCGAGTCATTGTACACATGTATTCAACACACTAAGGGCATTGAGGCAATCAGACATTATTTGGGACGTAAATCCTGTGCATATTACAGCCATAACAAAATGATTTGTGACTTGGTGCAGTGGTGCCTCAACAATACCTATTTCTCATTTGGCAAGGAGATATGGAGGCAGATACGCGGTGTTGCTATGGGATCCTGCTTCTCTCCCAGCTACGCGTGCTTGCACGTAGGGTTGTGGGGGGAGCAGGATCTCGTCAACGTCCCCGGTATCCAACATGTGAAGCACTGGATGAGATTCATCGATGACGTGTTTTGTGTATGGGAGGGCGACATTAACAGTGCTAAAATCTTTGTCGATGCTCTCAACACTAATTGCTTCAATCTATTTTTTACATCAAGCATCAGCACTTCTTCTGCTGAATTTCTAGATGTCTGTATAAATATCAACGGTGCAGTGATTGGCACGTCACTGCATCGAAAACCCACTGCAGGCAACAGTATCCTGCATGCCAGCAGTGGGCATCCCAGGCACGTAATATCCAGTATCCCTTTGGGTGAGTTGTTGCGTTTAAAGAGAATCTGCAACACCCAGGAAAAATTTGAAGAAGGAGCAGTTGCCATGCTGGCCAGACAACAAGCTAGGGGTTACAGCAAAAACTGCTTGTTTAATGCACTAGCAAAGAGCAGAGAACGATCAAGAGTCTCTCTACTGGCACCCAAATTGCTTGATGACAATACTAGTACAGACACTGTTAGATTGATAACAACTTACAGCAGACAACATCGTCATATCAAATCCATTGTTAACAAACACTGGGCTATACTTAAGACAGATGGTGTTCTTCGTGATAGGACCGCTGATAAACCAGTGGTAACATTCAGACGGGCAGTCAGTATGCACAACAAGCTGGTTAAATCCAGCCCTGAACTGCCAAAGGTAAATGAGTGGTTTGGAGGTAAAGGTTTCCACAAATGCTTCTCTTGTCGAGCTTGCAAATATGGTCAAAACACCACCCACTATAGTACCCCATTTTCCAACATGGAATTACCCATTCATGGCAATTACAATTGCGGCACTGAGTTTGCTGTTTACGTACTGACATGCACCTGTGATCTGCGCTATGTGGGTAGTACCGGCGCCCAGGTGCATGTCAGGATATTGCAGCATCTACGTGCCATTGTCAATCATGACGGGGCATATCCAGTGGAGCGTCATTTTAACATCAGACACAACAGGGATCTGTCTTGTCTTACATACTTTGTTATCGACGCCGTTGCCCCTCTCAGACGCGGTGGCGACCGCGACAAACTACTACGCAGATTGGAAACGCGGTACATAATTAAGCTTGACAGCAAACAACCCAACGGGTTGAACGCGACTGAGGATTTGCACAATTTTTTGTAGATAGTCGCTTCAATCGCATCCACATCGTATTTAGGCCCTTATACCTCCATGTTGAGGTTACAGTAATGTTTTACTTGCACTTTAGATTGGGGTACACATAAATAGTGTATATGACACATATTAAGATGAAAACAGAGAGTGTACTCCAGTATGATGACCTGCAGTCCTACTACCGTTTTTAGATTGGTTGTTTTGGTTATCAAACAATGCTGTTTTTTAAACATTATTTGGTATTCTTTGGGTGGTTAAGTTGCACTGTGAATATATAGGAGCACTTGTTTATTTTTGTAATTACAATTTTTTGTCAGTAGGTCTTAATATTTATGAAAAACGAAATTTATAAATGTATACATTTTTATAAATATATAGGACTGTAGCTCATAGTCACGGTTAAACACGTAGGTGCATTTAGTGGTAATTCCTATGTCGCACATGATCCAGCTGAGTTTTGGTCTAAGTTCCATTAACATTGCGTTAGGCCTAGCATTTAAACTTGTCTACAATGTCATTATATGTTCATTCAAAACATTTTTTGGTCTATTGAATTATGTAACTCATATGGTTATGTACTATGCATGTAGGCAGTTCATTCTAAATTAATCAGTGGATTATTTTTCTGCATTCAGGCAGTCAAGATATAACATCAAAGTCATCAATGTATTTATACAGTAAGTTTCTGCACATGTTCCCAACGAGTGTGTATTAGGGCAGAATCAATATTAGTGGTATCATTTTTTATCGCTATGTATGTCAAATGCCCTTCCATGACATTATCCATTATCCCTGATTTCTTTTACATTTAAAATGAAGCTTTGTTGCTTTAAATGGGAAGAGGTGTGGCGCCGCGGCCAGGGCGACTGATGCTGGAATCTGGGGACCACGGTTCGATCCCCGGCTCCGGCGGCAGGTCAGCCCAGCACCATGTGACTCTGGGCAATAGCTCGCTTAATCTTCCCGACGGCCCCCGAGCGCCTAGAGACCCTTACGGGTGATTGTGCGCTTTACAAATGTGGACTTTATGTGGACTTTAAATCTGTGAAATCCGGGCCACGGGCTGGATTATGTGATGCACGTGTGGGAGGTGTGGCCCATAGCTGGCGTCAGAACCAACAACATAAAAGAAAACCAAAAAAAACAAATGTGGTGTGTGAACAAGAGTACGCCAGTACTCGAAACGTTGCATTTTGAAGGCTTGTGAATAAAACAACCTGCCTGGATATCGTGGGGTCTGTCTCTTCTTTCGCCGCGCAAGTGGAGGTTTGAAGATATTCGGTGATATATATATGTTATGTTATGTTATGTTAAAGTGCATTTTTATAGCGCACGGCTACTCTAAAAGAGTGTCCCGGCGCTTTCCACAGGCAACTTACAGTATCAATCAACATAACAGATAAAACAAAACCCGAAACGAGAAAAAGCCACCTAAACAGAATGATTAAAAAGCCAAGTCTTCAAATTCTTCCTGAATTGAAGCAGGTTGGGAGTGCTGCGGAGTGCCAACGGAAGCGCATTCCACAGCTGGGGAGCCTTAAGGCTGAAAGAGCGCCCCCCAATCCGGGCTTTCCGCACGCGTGGGACCACCGCAGTGAACAGAGATTCAGAGCGCAGCGAGCGAGCTGGGCGATAGAAGGCCAATCTTTTCTTCAGGTATCCTGCGCCAGAGCCAAACAAAGCCTTGTGCACCAGCGTCAGAGATTTAAAAACAATCCGCTTCCGGATTGGAAGCCAATGAAGCGTCTGCAACAACTCCGAGGCCCGCGCTCGTCTATGCAGACCAAAGATTGCCCGGGCTGCCGAGTTCTGCGCCACCTGCAGGCGCTGAACCAAATAGTCCGGGAGGCCTAGGAAAAGGGCGTTAGCGTAATCTAGCCTGGATCCGATAAGTGCCTGCACCGTGATCCGTCTGTGCTCCGCAGACAATAAGGGTAGAAACTTGCAGAGCATTCTGAGGATGCCGAAACAGGTGCCGGACAGGCTAAGGATGTGCGCTTTCAAAGAGAGTTTATTATCGAGCTTAACACCCAAGTTCTTGGCGACCACGGACGACTGAGCCGGAGGGCACATGGCGGCCGGCCACCACTGTCGCCACTCGGGATCGAAGGCACAGCCGAAGAAAAGAACCTCCGACTTGCTGGAGTTGGCCTTCAGACAGTTTTGCTGAAACCAGCTGAAGACCCTGTCCAGGCAGTCCCGGATTCTCTCCCCGTCAAATGTCTGATCTTTTTGACACGTGAAGAGGAGTTGTGTGTCATCGGCGTAAGACACGATCTGGGCTCCATAAGCCTCAACCGCAGCCGCCAGAGGGGACATAAAGATGTTAAATAATGTCGGGCTCAACACCGAGCCCTGTGGAACCCCAACACCCAATGGCGGCATCTCGGCGGAGCTCTGGGAAACCCAGACCGTCTGGCGGCGACCCTCCAGGAAGGATGTAAACCATCTGAGCACCGTCCCCCTTAGGCCGATGTCATAAAGCCTAGCAAGCAGCGCCTTATGGGGAACGGTGTCGAAAGCCGCCGACAGGTCCAACATGACTAGCATGGCCTTGCCGCCCCCATCCAAGGTCTCCCTGATGATCTCAGAGACCTCCACCAACGCTGTTTCCGTACTGAAATTCGGACGGAAACCGGATTGGGATGGATGGAGCAGATTGTTAACCTCAAGGAAGTTCGACAAGACGCCATGCACATGTTTCTCGGTGATCTTGGCCAGAGCCGGGAGAAGTGAAATTGGCCTATAATTGGCCAAAGCCTCGGCATCAAGACCAGGCTTTTTCAGGAGGGGGATCACCATCGCCCTTTTCCAGGCGCGTGGGACACTCCCCGCCCTCAAGGAGGCATTGAGGATCGGGTTGACCAGGGGATTCACCACTGCCGCCATCCCGGCCAGAAATTTGGCGGGGCAAGGGTCAAGTGGGGAGCCAGATTTAAGACTGGCTAACAAAGTCCGGGACATGTCACTGGAGACAGGTGGAAAGTCCTCCAGGATAGCCACATGCATGGCCGATGTTCCAAGTCCCACCCCAAGATCGCAGCAACCCTCCTCCGTACTTTCCGAGAAAGAAGCCTGAATAGCCTTAATCTTGTCGGTAAAAAAGGTGGCAAGATCACGCGCCCACACATCAGGTGATGCAGGCGGAGGTGAGTAAGAAGTTGGAGACGTGAACTCCTTCACAATCGTGAAGATCTCCTTGCAGGAGTTTGCCGACGCCTCAATCCTCCTGGCAAGATATTCCCGCTTGGCACCAAGAACATCACGGTGATAGGCCTTCACCTTCATCAGTATATATATATGTGTGTGTGTGTGTGTGTGTGTGTGTGTGTGTGTGTATGTGTGTGTGTGTGTGTGTGTGTGTGCGTGTGTGTGTGTGTGTGTGTGTGCGTGTGTGTGTGTGTGTGTGTGTGTGTGTGTGTGTGTGTGTGTATGTATCTTCATACATACATATACACTGAAAAAACTATAGATTTCAGGCACATTATAGTTAGGAATTAGCGTGTGTGTGTGTGTGTGTGTGTGTGTGTGTGTGTGTGTGTGTGTGTGTGTGTGTATGTATCTTCATACATACATATACACTGAAAAAACTATAGATTTCAGGCACATTATAGTTAGGAATTAACATTTAAAAACCTTAGAAATTCATTAAAAAAACCATAGGTTTCAGGGACGTTATAGTTAGTTGGACATTTGACTCATATAAAACCAGAGAAATTCGCCAGTTATAGTTAGTTGAGCTAACTTTAACTCGCGCGCCCGCAGTGCACTGCTGATGACATCACATATACATGGTCAGTGACATCGCTGATTACATCACTGATTACATCTCAAATGACATCTCTGCTGTTCCTCCCTCCATCCGAGCACATTCACATGTGTACGCTTCGCGATAGCAACCCTTTCAATAATACCGCACACCATTGACAACGACATGTAATGTTTACCATTCAATCTTTTAAAACACAATCTCATTAACTATGGATAACAACGCCGCCACATGTCCCAGTTCTCCACACTGCCTCAGTTGATAAGGCCGCATCCACCTGGCATATCACAGTGCGCAATAAAAAAAGGGATCAATGAGGTGTACACCAACCTGGCAATTACCACTGGCTCTAAATTGTGAGCCCTACTGCCCATCATCTTTGAAAGGGATCCATGAGGTGTACACCATCCTGAAATAATCACTCCAGCTGAATTGTGAGCACTGCTGCCCATATTGTTTGGTCACACAACAATGACAGAAGGTAAGCAGAGCGGCCTGGGTGCATAGGGCCTCCAATTGAGTGTAGTGCGGCGGGACGGGTGGGGTGCATCACCCTAGCTGCGCAGGTGCAAACAAACGATGTTTCCGTGTGTAATGATGTGATCAGAACGACGCTAGACCTTAGTTAGAAGGGAGTCATGCTGACGCGCAGCGGTTACGCGCAGCGGGGACGCCTGACTGACGCCGGAGTTACGCCAGAGTTCAGCCCGTCTGCGCCCGTCCGCGCTGAGGACGGGCTGCGGGACGGACTGGACTCTGGTGCCCCTGATAGGTCCCACACATTGCTCCGGAGGTACTCATCGCTGCAATTATTGTCTCTCAGACCCCCAATACTACCATGTCTCTTTCGACTCTCACCTGATGGTCTGCGTCTGTCTCAGGTATGCCATGCGTGTGAAACATCATTTAATGTGACCTCACAGACCTTACAGTCTGTTAGGAAACCCTGCTCTTCCTCTTTGCGACAGACGACTTCACAACCTTTAAAGGCCTACTTGATCAACGCGCGATCTCTCATTAAGCACAATGTCTCATTCCACGATTTTGTGAGTATGAGGCAACCAGACTGGGTTTTCGTGACCGAGACGTGGGCCTCTGAGTCCTCAGGTCATGACCTCCTTCTGGCCATACCTGACGGTTACTTGCTTCATAGACAGGATAGGGTGCGACGTAGAGGAGGAGGGCTGGCAATCTTCTTTAAGGCGACACTCTCCTGTACTGTGAAGTCTCTATCGGTTCAGTCGGATCCTTTTGAGGCTCTATATTTTTGCATAGTTTGTTCTCCTTCTCAGGAATTCTTGTCTATAGACCCCCAGGACCGAGAACCAATTTTTTATCCGAGCTCTTTAGGATCCTGGAGCCCTATTTTGGGAGATCCTATTTCACTATTCTTGTTGATTTTAACTTTCATCTAGATGACCTGGAAGCCAAAGATACTGCTACTCTGATTAACGCATTGGAAGCCTGTGACTTCGTCCAAATGGTGCACGGCCCGACTCATAGGGCCGGTCATACCCTGGACGGGGTATCTTCCAATGATGCGAGACTAACGGTTGGCCTGCCCCTTCCGTTGATATGGTCGGATCATTTAACAGTACCACTGGAATTATAATCTTCCTTCGCCGAGGCTAATTACGCTGCCACCAATAAATGCCTCAAAAGAAGCTTCAGAAACTTTTCCAACGATGCTCTGGCTCCTTATATCCAAGCCACTAGCATCTCATCCCTGAGGGAGGTGGATGAGGCGGCAAATGAACTCGCCGACTCTATCACCAAGGCAGCTGAAGCACTAGCCCCTACATCACTTAGATATGTGGCACGTCAGAAACCTACAGCCCCCTGGTTTTCGGATTCTCTGAGGCTTTTGAGACAAAAATGTAGAAGGAAAGAGAGAGGTTGGCGCAAATCCTGGGATCCCACAGAACGGGAGGCATATAAGTGCCAGTTGCGAGAATATAAAAGCAGAGTCATTAAGGAGAAACGGGAATATTTTACCAACCTGACTAGCTCTCTTACTTCATCTAAAGAGCTTTTTAAGATCGTGGACTCCCTCTGCTCTCTTCAGGCACCGGACCCCGTGATAGGTTCACAGGAGCTGTGCAACAATATCTCGGATTTCTTCTACAAAAAAATAGACGACATCTATGTTGCTTTAGAATCCCAGAGGAACTCTCTGAATGACACTAATTCCTCTGGAATTATGCATCATGAATCTTGGACTGGAGATCCTTCCTACACCCTTACTCACTTCCCAGCGCTTTCTCTGGAGGGTCTTAATCGATTGCTCGATAGAACTAAATCAGCTTCTCCTTTGGACCCTGTCCCTCTAAAAGTACTCAAGGAATGTAGGAATATCATTTTACCCCCCTTGTTGGAGATCATGAATGGGGCTATGGAACATGGCATATTTCCTATGGTCTGGAAGAAGGCGATAGTAAAGCCTCTTCTTAAAAAGCCCTCATTGGACCCTGGCCTTCTTAAAAATTTCAGACCAATTTCCCTTCTGCAGCCCCTGCAAAGATGTTGGAAGCTCACATGAACTCTCACCTATCCATCTTCTTGGACTCCTCTGGGTTCCTGGACGGGTCCCAACATGGCTTTAGAAAGTCCCACAGCACGGAGTCTGCTTTGACTAAGGTGGTAGATAACATTCGCCGAAAAGTTGATCTTGGCCAAACTACCGTGTTAGTGCTGTTGGACCTTACTGCGGCGTTTGATACCCTGTCTCCCTCAACTTTAACATCTCGGTTGAGGGAGGCAGGGGTAACAGGACCGGCCCTGAGTCTCCTGAACTCTTTTTTACAGCAGAGAGAACAGCGAGTGATGCTAGGAGATTTCCTCTCCCCTGCTAAATCTCTGCTATGTGGGGTGCCACAGGGGTCGGCCTTGAGCCCGACCCTGTTTAATATCTACGTGACCCCCCTCGCGAGACTAGTAAGATCACAGGGGATGGAGGTGGTGTCGTACGCCGACGACACGCAGATCATGGTGTCCCTGGCCCACTCTGTGAGTACATCCGCGTCCAACTTTAGGTCCTGCATGCAGCTTGTTGCAGAGTGGATGATTCTTAACTCCCTAAAGTTGAACGGCGACAAAACGGAGGTCCTGGTCTTTGGTAAGGACCAGGACGTGTGGTCGAGTGAGTGGTGGCCCTCATCTCTTGGCACCTGCCCCACTCCCACCCAATCTGCCAGGAATCTCGGCGTTATCTTTGACACCTCGCTCTCTATGGAGTTTCAGGTAAACAGGACAGTTGCTACCTGTTGGGGTGTTATCAGGACCCTTAAAAGAATCCTTCACTACCTTTCCCCCCAGGCACGCAAGCAGATTGTGACTGCTCTTGTTGGATCCAGGTTGGATTATTGTAATTCTCTTTACGCTGGGACCAACAAGAGTCTTCTGCAACGCTTACAGGTGGTGCAGAACGCTGCTGCGCGATTTGTACTGGCCCTTCCATGGCTTGCATCTGCTACCATGGCAAGGAAGAGCCTCCATTGGCTCCCCATCTCCTTTAGGGTGTCCTTTAAACTTCTGTGCCTTACCTACAGTGCCCTTATGGCAGGCCCCTCTGATGCTCTTGGGTCTCTGCTTACTCGCTATGTACCCAGCAGATGTCTTCGTTCGTTAGAGCTTAACCAACTGGTAGTCCCTCGTTCTAGGAAGGTTAGATGGGGGAGTAGGGCATTCTCCATCTTAGCACCCCAATTATGGAACACACTTCCTTTGGAGATCAAATCTCAGCCCTCATTGGATCTCTTTAGGAAGGCCCTTAAAACTTGGTGCTTCACTAAAGCCTACCAGTAAGTTCCTGCCACCTGCTGACTCAGCTAGACATTGAGCTAGGCGCCTTGACGCCCACTGGGCTAAGTTGCGCGTTTATAAATCACATTTCATTCATTCATTCATTCATCTCTGACCCTGCTCGCAGGCAGGTCGCTCCCCATGCCAAAACACGGCCGCCAGATGCCTCGTACCTGCTCCCTGCCACCCGCCTGTTTTCCCACCATTTCCCGCTCCTTCCAGCCGCTGTGTCCCTGCAGCCCGCCCCCCTGCTCCCCATTGGCCACCCCGCTCCCGCCTCCCAGCTGCTCCTCTCCCCCTCTTTTGGAGGCCGCGCGCAGGAGGTGCGCCGCTGGTACACTGAAGGCACGCCAAAGGCAAGCACGTCGGCGCCCGTCTGCGCCTGGACCGTGCCAGCGCCCAGCCCCAGAACACCACAACACCAGACTCCGCTATGACCCCAGCACCCTATACGCACTCAACGACGGCCGAAACTACACCTGCTTCCAAGCCGCCATGAAACAGACTCACGGACCTTTCTCCTGCCACACCTGCAGCTTCACCTGCGACAGAGCCACCAAACCTCCAAGGACTGGGCCCAACCACCTCCGCTGCATACTCCCCAACACCCGCTCCACACGCCATCACGCCATCGAGCTCTGGGATCTGCTCGACTCCTCTGCCCCAGATGTGGCCTTCCTGACCGAGACCTGGTGGAACGACTCCTTAGCGCAAGACATCGCCATAGCCATCGCGGACAGCTACAATATCACCCGCAGGGATCGCGCAAACGGAATCAGAGGAGGAATAACCATCGTCCACAAGTCCATCCTCAAGGTCACCACCCACACAGACAACACCCTCAACACCGTCAAACACCTGCACTTCCGGATCCACACCGACACCAACACCACCCTCAGAGGAACACTCATCTACAGACCCCCCGGACCCTGAGCTCAATTCAGCGACTCCATCGCTGACCTCGCCAGCACCCACGCACTTGCCTTCACTGACTACATCCTCCTCGGGGACCTGAATTTCCACCTTGAGAACAACAACGACGCCAACTCCGCCACCCTGATGGACAACCTCACCAACCTCGGCCTCATACAACTCATCACCGCACCCACCCACGCCGCTGGCCACTTGCTGGACCCCGTCTTCTCCACAGGCACCCACGTCACCTTCGACCACACCACCAAACTCCACTGGTCCGACCACCGCTGTATCCATTTCACCTTCAATAAACCAACCATACACCACCGCACCCAACAGCTACAACGCCGCTGCTGGAGCAAAGTCACCGAAGACCAGCTGATCACCACCCTTGCCCAAAATCCACCGACCAACCCAGACAACGCAGCCCTCAACCTCAGACAGTGGATCGATGACTGCGCCAACACCCTCGCCCCACTCAAGAAACCCTCCAACAACCACGCCAGCAAGAGAGCCACCTGGTTCACCGACAAGCTGCAGACCTCCAAACGCGCATGCCCCGGAAACTGGAGAAGATATGGCTCCACGAACGCACTCAGGACAACCACTCAGCCCACAAGGACGCCACCCGCAGACATCACCACCTCATCAGCCAAGAGATCCTCCTTCAAAGACCGCCTGGATAACAACGCACACGACAGCTTTACGAGCTTTTCAGCATCGTAAAGGAACTCTCCAACCCCAGCGCCAGCACCAACGCCAACGTCATACCGCCCTCACAAGAACTGTGCAACTCACTGGCCATCTTCTTCCACCGCAAGATCACTGAAATCCATGAAAGCTTCAACACCATGACCGCCCCAACTACGCAAGACTCAACCTCCCTTGCGAACACCACCAGCGCCAACCACCTGAACTCCTGGTCCAACGTCAACAATGACGAGACACGCAAGCTCATGAACTCCATCCACTCAGGATCTCCGTCAGACCCGTGCCCACACCACATATTCACCTCAAGCAGACATTGCCATCGGACCCCAACTACGGAAGGTCTTCAACATCTCCTTCGAAACAGCGGCCTTCCCAGAAAGCTGGAAACACGCCAAAATCAACGCCCTCCTCAAGAAGCCCAAGGCGGACCCCAAGGACCTCAAGAACTTCCGGCCTATCTCCCTGCTCCCGTTCCCGGCGAAGGTCATTGAGAAATTCGTCAACATGCAACTGGCCCGCCACCTGGAAGACAACAACATCTTGGACCTGTTCCAGTCCGGGTTCAGATGAAACCACAGCACCGAGACAGCCCTCATCGCCGCCACAGTTGACATCAGGTGCCAACTAGACAACGGCGAAACATCAGCCCTCATCCTCCTTGACCTGTCAGCCGCCTTCCACACGGTCTGCCATCGCACTCTAAAGACAAGCCTCCTAGAAGCCAGAATCCAAGAGGAGGCCCTTGACTGGACCACGTCCTTCCTCTCCGGCAGAAGCCAGAGTGTCCGCCTCCCGCCCTTCCGATCCGAGGCCACCGACATCATCTGCGCGTCCCCCAGGGCTCATCCCTCAGCCCGACGCTGTTCAACGTCTACATGGCCCCCCTCGCACAAGTGGCCCGCCAACAAAACCTCAATATCATCTCCTATCGTGACGACACCCAGCTCATCCTCTCCCTCACCAAGGACCCGCACACCACCAAAACCAACCTCCACAAGGGAATGAAGGCCGTCGCCGACTGGATGAGGAACAGCCATCTGAAGCTGAACTCGGACAAGACGGAGGTACTCATCCTCGGACCCACCCCCTCAGCCTGGGACGACTCCTGGTGGCCGACCACACTGGGAACAGCACCGACACCCACAGACCATGCATGCAACCTAGGATTCATCCTCGACTCCTCCCTCTCCATGTCTAAACAGGTCAACGCCGTCTCCTCCTTCTGCTACAACACCCTCCGCATGCTCCGCAGGATCTACAAGTGGATCTTGACCGAAACAAGAAGAACGGTGACACATGCCCTCGTCAGCATCAGACTGGACTACGGCTACGCAGTCTATGGAGGAATCCCAGCCAAACACCTACGACGACTACAATGCATCCTAAATGCCTCCGCTCGACTTATCGTCAACGTCCCCTGCCGCAGCCACATCACCCCCCACCTGAGAGACCTGCACTGGTTCCCTGACGACAAGAGGATCATCTTCAAGCTCCTCACCCACGCACACAAAGCACTCCACAACGCCGGACCAGCATACCTGAAAAGCAGACTCAGCTTCTACGCCCCCACCCGCCAGCTCTGCTCCGACAGCCTCGCCCTCGCCGCTGTTCCCCGCATCCAACGAACAACCTTCGGCGGCAGATCCTTCTCCTACCTCGCGGCCAAGACCTGGAACACCCTCCCTACCCAATTACGGCAGACCCAAGACCTACTTGCCTTCAGAAGACTCCTCAATACCTGGCTCTTCGAGCAATAGCGGCACTCCCTTCCCTCAGCGCCTTGAGACCCTCACGGGTAAGTAGCGCACCTTACAAGTACTCTGATTGATTGATTGATTCAGTCTCATCTCTGTCTCATTTTAAATACCTGCTGGACCGTACTGTAGGCCTGAACCAGTGGGCAGCACTGCCCTACAGACACCTCTTGAGGGCCGTGCTGTGAGAGGGGGTGGGATGCATCAGCCAGAGTGCGCATGTGCGAATAAGCGACATTGCCATGTGTAATGATGTGATCTCTGTCCTCATTCAGTCACATCTCTGTCTCATTTTAAAGATCTGCTGTACCATACTGTATGTCTGAGCCAGCGAGCAGCACTGCCCTACAGACACATGGCGTTGGCTTTTAGCACACTGTAGTGAGCTTGTTACTAAGTGTACATGCACACAGGCTTCTACCACTGCATTATACGTGCAAATTATGCTTCTAGCATGCGCTCTGTTCCTTTCTATATAAACATTTGTATAACGTATAATTATTTTACCTTGTGAATTCTCGAGCACTCTATCTCCTCTTTGAACCACGATTACCACTAACAGTTGGTAGATCGTACTTCAAAAACGAAGGATGCACTCAGCTCCTATTTTCAACAAGCTTGAAATAAACCGTCATTTACCTCCAGACATTTACACCATTAAATTATTTCTCCCTTTTCAGACATTCTATTGATTGGCTCAAGAATGGTGGAGCGGGAGCTTTATAAGTGATTTTAAGGATAAAGTTATCTAACATTAGAGTGCACCTACCAAACATAATCTAACTGACGATTAGACAAATGAAGCCTGGGTAATTGTACAAATACAAGAGTTCTATGAGTGTATCACTTTATAACACCATAAGTACTGCCCGTGTGATTGCCAAACAAATAAGGAACTGCCTAGGATCACCGAGGCTTCAGGGACTGCCGAGTCCCACCCTGCATATTTAAATAAAGCACCGGAGTGTGGCGATCCCCGGACTTCAGTTGGCCTCAAACCTCCCGAACAATTAGTGTTTCCTGTATACACATATATTTTACTACACACAGCATGCAACGATCATCTTGATCAATATTCATGCTCTGTACATTAGCCTTCCACGTGTGATTGCCATGCATCTCAAACATTCCATCAAAAAACAAATATGTATTACACTATGCCCCTGGTGTGTGTGTGTGCACATTATTGTGCTCCCTTTTGGCACTGTATTTGTGGCTCTAAGAAGCCTCAGGAGCCGTCTGAGATCACATGTGACAAACAGTAAACAGCAATGTGTAGATTTCTTTTGCTGTACGCTCTGTTGTCAGGCTTTACCAATATAGTAGTGTGTTATATGTGAGACTTTCAGATTCACATTTGACTTTCATTGCTTGACTGTAATGAGTGTTATCACTGTGTATGTTGTAGCATCACTGCTGACCGTCAGTAGGTAATAAAGAACAAATTAAAATAGTTCCTTGATTCTTTTAGCTTTCAAAACTTCTCTCTATTACTGTCTTTCTATTTTTCCATATAAACAATTTTATTAATATTCAAGTACACATAGAAGACAGAAATGCAACGTATTCTATCAACACACTTTCTAAAACATTCTACAACACGTGGAGGTTAAAAGTTCATCCATTTTTTTAAACCTAAGGATTTCTTTTGTAACATTTTCTCGAACATTTAAAATCACGTGCAGGTTAAAAGTTTACAATTGTTTTAAGTTCGAACAGTGCCTTCCAAATGTAAGTAGCAGATGTGGTTGAGTTGAGCAAATTTTATCCTATAATATGTACTCCACATTTCAACTTCTTTTTCTTAACCAATCACAAAGAAGCTTTTCCACAAAACGAATGTGCACCCTACTTTTAAAAAACAATGCTTTTCATCTCCCAATCAGGTACCATTTTGCATGCGATAAGAAACTAGTTTCCCATCTTTAAACATATCTCTTATTCTACTTAGGAACTTCATGAGCTACAGACATCTTTCCATACCTTCCAGCCAGACCTTCAAAATACTAGTGTGGATCGTTGGACATAGCTATGTTTTCTGGTTCAAGGGGTATGCAGAACAGAGACGTATTGACTTAGACCTAGGTTTACAAAATGTGGACATTAAAAGGTTTGGACAGAGAGGATTGAAGTGGCACCAATTGCTGCCTTTGGTTAAAACCTGTTTGCATCCCCAACACCCTGACCTCATGATTGTGCACTGTGGTGAAAATGACCTAGGCAAAATGACTGGAGTAGGTTTGGAAATGCTTATGAAGGACACCTTTGGACAACTGATGTTATTTTTGCCTCAGACTGTCTTTGTATATTCCAATATATGCCAAAGACAGAAGTGGAAATGATCGAAACAATTTTGTCCTCAGATTAAAAAATATCAGTAGAAAGTCAACAAGGATGTCTCTGCATACCGCAGAGACCACAAAATGGGCTCCATCTACAACAACAACATACGTTTTGATATGGCGGATATATACAGAAGTGATGGAGTACACTTCACAGATCAGAGAAACCGAGTTTTTCTGAATAACTTGAAGCTGTGCATCCGCACTTATATGTAGCTCCAACTATTGAAGACAAGGGCTCTTTTTAGAGCCACCCTATAACTTACAACTTAAGCCCACAATTTTAGGGCCAGATAAAGGCAACTCCCGGACCCTCGCCAAAATGTATTCTCCACACAGCTGTGGTACAGCGGCCAGAACATCTCACTTTGCAGCTGAGACCTCTCGCTTTGATCCCCAGCTCTACTCACCCATAATGGTGAGTAGTTAGCACTTTACAAATACCGTATTGATTTACCTTCGCACTCCCTATACAACACCACCTAAGCACCATATACAAGTTGAACATGTGTGACACAGCAACCAGAGCACATGACTTCACAGCATAGCACACACAGTTTAGGCTCACGGTTTCATCCCCGAGTCCAGCAGCAGCTCAATTTAATAGCATGATACTTTAGGCAATACCTCACTTAATTTCCATACCCAGCACTTTCAGACCGATAGGGGTCAGTAGTTCAATGGGTTTACCCCAAGTCCATCAGCATCTCAACTTATGCCCCCAGCACCATCAGACCCATAGGAGTTAGTATTTAGCACTTCACAAATACTGAATTGATTTGATAGGCACAAATTTACCTTTGCACTCCCTCTATAACGCCCCGTAAGCACCATACACAAGCTACAATGTTCGAAACAAAAGTTCATCCAAGTAGCTATAACTACACGCTGACACTACTTGGACAGATGTGGCACAGCGGGCAGAGCACATGACTTCATAGCATATGACACACAGTTTGGACTCACGCTTTCATCCCCAGTCTGGCAGCAGCTCAGCTTAGCTGCATGAGACTTTAGACAGTACCTCCCATATTTTCTGTACCCCAGGCCCCTGCCCTCTCCTCATAACATGAAATTTATGTTTGTGTTGGCAGATCTGGGCATAAAAAAGGTTTGTGCATTCAGGGGCCCCCAAACCTTTCAGCTGGGCTCCAGCCTGCTCAAGGCCAATGACTATCTCCCAGGTTTTAAGTGGACCAGGTCCTGTGGGTCCTAAGCACTGGCAGTTCCAAAAACCAGGCACCTAGACAGGTCTGTATTGAGCCCTCTATTTTGCTCTCAACGTGAAAAAAATCTAGACTTAGTTGCCATGCCACTTATTCCCAGCCTTTAATGTAACTTTAAGAGAATGCTTTGTTATGTCTGCTGCCACAATCGGCAGCTAATTCAAAGATATGATCATCGGATAGCGATCTCAAAGTCAGGATGGCCCGTGCAAGTAAGAGCAGCGGGGCTGGGTTGGGGGGTTTCACCACACAAGCACGAAGGACAATTAAATAAATAATTAATTTTCCTGTGTCATCTATCGAAGTCCCCCCTCACCTCTCTTACCTGCACGAGCCGCGGCTGCTTAAAGTGCATGCCACAGATTCCGCAGGGGGACAAGAGGAGTGGGCTTCACACCCTGCTCTCTTTCTCTGGTTGAGGTGCACACTGGATACTCAATGTCACTGCTGTTTACCCCTTGCTGAGTTTTTGAGCAGTTCATACAGTATGATCAGCCGCGGCCGGTAGTGGGTGTACCTGCCGGGCGGTGACGTGGGGAGGGGGAGGGGCAGGGTGGTGGGTAGTAATGTATGGATTACGTACCTTAACAGGTAAGTAAAAATATAAATAAATAAAACGAATTTCGTTGCGTGCGCTGCATCATCAAATCTAGTATACTATTTTGATTCAAATTTGGGACTACACAAAACATAGATCTCTCTAACAAATTAAGCTCCAAAGTTATCTAATAATTATTATTATGCCCTGAGATTTACTAGGCACCTCTGCAGCAGATGCTTTACCCCATAAAATATTTTAAAATGCAGACTTTGAAACCAATTAAGCAGAACTTCAACTACCATGCTTTTCCTTTTTGCCAATTTCTTTGTGGCAGGGTTTTAAAAAAATTATTTGTTGAGGCCCAGATTTTGCATCAAGATTGCACCACTTTTTTAGCACAACATCTATTCCAAACCTCATTTGTTAAGTAATACACTTAATGTACTCATCATGCACCTAATAAACATATGTGTGAGATCTTATTATCTGATGTCACTTCGTGTGATGCCAATTCCAGTGAGATCACTTCCTGTGATGCTATATGGAATGTCACGTGTCCTGACATCATGTGCTTTGATGGCAGGTGTCATGATGTCACTTGCATACTGTCTAAGTTGGTCAGTCCCCCCACATCTTTTTATAGGACTTGTGCCCTGGTGGTAAATAAGCCCTAGAGTCGCCACCTGAGGTCAGCGCCCCTTCTCCAGGTCAGCGCCCAGGATGCACTGGTCACTGCTTGTAAGCTGGCCCTCTATGTGATACTCAGGAGCACCTCTTCAGATTCAGTAGGTGAGTTACCTCATTTTACGTTACGTCACTGCCACTACGTCGTACTTGAAGCTTTCCAAGAGCTCTCAGACTAGCTTCCTGTGGGTAACAGCACTTTCCGAAATTCTAGCCCTCTTTCCCCTCGGAAAGAGAAACCCTCAGAAACAGAAGAGCGATCGTTTTCTTTTGCTTCCCCGGGAGGGATCGCGAACATCGCAACAGGTCCTCGCAAGAGCCGGGCAGCGTTACATTCCGACTCACGAGAGCTTTAATGGCGCCGCGCACAAACGAGCGCGCTAAAAATAAACACGCAGAAACGTCTCATCCACCTCATCGGGACGGCAGAGACAGTACTTAATTTTCACCTCGCTCCCTGTTTCCATTTCTTCCATTACGATTCCAGTACCTGTCATTTGAGCCTTGCTTCAAGATAAAAAAAAAAGACAATACAATTTTTCTTTTTTTGTTTTAACACAGTGGTTCTCTGGCTGACAGTCGTCCAGGCTGTAAAATAGAGATGATCTAAGCAATGTCTGAACAGCATTAGCGGTTGGAAAGAGAGAAGCAATTTATCACTTCAAACCTAATGCTGCAGATACAGGATGGGGCATGAGATCCTGATAATGAGAGCTGGCCAAGTGAGAGTGAAACTGCGGATTTGAGACAAACCTTCAAATGCGCATGGTCGTCGAGTGAGACATATGGACTATCATATAGTCACGGCTCATTTTTTTAGGTTTCGCTTATAGACAGCATTTAGCTGTCTGCGAAAGAAATCCTGTCTGTCGACCACATCAGAACTTACAGTGGGCTTAGATCACCTTCCTCTTATTTGTATCCCTCATTTGGAGCATATCCTCTTTACCATAGTTTTTAATGGATTATTTTTTTATTTTATTTTTTATTTTATTGGGGGGCTCTACAGCTGACATTTTCTGCCAGGCTGCTGTGCATTGCAAAAAGCACTTTCACGCACATAGAATTTCATCTAACAATCCAAGTGGCATCCACCATCTTGGATCAGTAAATAAAAAACTAAAATAAGGCACATGCTCCATTCTTTAGGGCGTGCATGTTGCAGATGCTTGAGCATGCCTACAGAATTACACAACCACCGACAATGGCCATTTCATTGTTCCTTCTTAATTGTTATCTCTTTTCTTCAGTGTGATGCTGCACACTATCGTCATAAAGCATTTTTATTGTTGATGATGTAGCGCAGCATCTGTAAAAAACAATGGCAAAGCCAATAAGTCAACAGGGCAAGACCTGTTGATTTTGCCAAAGATTGTTATTTACAAGTCTGGACATTTTGCCCATGATTTACTATTTCCCCTTGCTAAAGACACTTTTAAGACTGTCGTAAGCAAGGAAAGATTGTCTTGCTTTATGAAATGGTTTCTTTGGTGTAAGGTACTGTTAAGACTTTCATTCATCTTCAACCAGAAATGCAAGATCTAAGACTGCCTTAAGCCAGAGCAAATCCCTTAAAAAAGTATCTTTCCCTGTTTTAAACAGTCTTAAGACTTTCTTAACACAGTCAAGCACTTTGGCAAATCAGGCCCTTCGTCTGAAGTTGTTAACATATCTTTTGAACAGTGAAATAGTTGAACAGCTTGCCTGAGGCCTTTTGTTCTAGGGTCAGTTTGTGTGCCAGAACAGGGGAGAGCACAGGAATATGACATATCATTGTAAATGTGTTGCATTTCTGTGACTCAGTGCGGCACAGCCAAATGGCTTGCGGAATGCACTGAGTCATTTTCTTGTAAATCTGCCCCTTTCTTTTGTTTTGAAGGCTCACTATCTCTAAACAAAACAGTCACTACTTGTGGCCACACTGTAAGACTTCCTCCAAACCTTTGTAGGCAGGTCGGTCCTAAAACTGTCGCACCTTGGTACACTAAATAAATTAATGCCAGGGAAGAACAATTCCAAAAATCAATGCACGTGGCTCAAATATTAATACCCAGCTCATCTCACCAATCTCAAATCAGCATGCAATACCTGAAGGAACTTTGCCACCAATTACGACTTGCAAATGCACCCTTAAACAATTATTCCAAGCAGTCAAACACTGCTCTTGCCTCCTCTTCTCAATCCTCATATTTCATTCAGTTCAGAAATCATTTGACAATAACCCAGCACCTGCCAAGTACCATCTCTTTGAAAAAGTGTCCAAATGGCCTTTACAAGCAAAACACAATTCCACATTTCTACATAATTTTATAACATTTCTATATCATATATTTCTAATTTATATGCATATTTCACACCTGATACATTTAGAGCAGGATTCATTAATGATGTTGTCATTTTCGTCTGGTGTAAAATGAAAGTCTCTTTCGAATAACACTGCATCCAAAGAATCTTGCGACTAATAGACTATGGCTATTGTTAGGTCGAGCTTGATCGACCTGTTATATCTATTGAGTGGGGTTTGGCACACCCACCTTTGTCATTGGCTGTTATCTGGGTCATTTACAAATGCTGGCTAGTTATTGGTGCATTTGCTTAAATGTCCCTCCTTTGTGAGTTTAGCTCCCTTCCTGGTGATTTCACTAGGAGATCATTTTGTTTTGTCATCACACTGTAGAGCGTGTGCTATCCCCCTCTTCCCTCTCCCATTAGACTTCCTCGTGTAACATGACATTATGAAAATCTATCATGGCTGGTGTTTACCATGTGCATTTTCCCCCATGAAACTGTTTATGTTGCATCGAGTACTGTTGCTTCTTCTCATTAAAATGCATTATTAGAGGAGACTTGTTGGCTTGGCAGTGCTGGTTGTAATATCAATATGTTGGTGCGTATGTGCATACTGCCTTGTACCTTCGAACAGGCACTAGCAGCAGGGAACGTTGACCCAGCCGAGACGCGCTGTAACCGCCCGGAATTTGTTTACTGTTTGGTTGATAACACACTGAGCTAAAAGCATTCACAAATGAAGCTACCATGTGTTTATTGCCACTATGCTTTGAAAGGCAGCACTGTTGATATACTGCCATTAAAATGGATTATTAGATAAGAATTGTTGCCTTTGAAGTGCTTGTTTTTTTGTAGCTTTGTATAGCACCAAGCAGACCGAAGGTATTACGGCGCTTTACATAACACCAGATATGTTAATTATTTGGTAGGCACGGGGAGATTGGGTGATTTGTCCAGAACCACAGGATGTTGAGCCAATGCCGAGGCTCGTACCCGGGTTTCCCAGCTCCAAAGTCGGTAGCTCTGGCCATAAGGCCACATGCTCTCCCCTCACCCTTTTTGCAGCAAGAGGAACACAACCGGTTTTTCACGCTCCTTGTTTTTCAGATTTCGGTACTAGGAGCAGAGACGCAACACAGTTGAATTGGTAATGAATTTCCAGAGACAGCATTCGAAGCGCTAGTAGGTACTGTCCAACCTGTCAGTGCTAGTCTCTGTCATCACTGCCCCGCACTGTGTCCAACCGTCTCTAAATGTTTCAACCAATCAGAAGCCACTGCTAGGTGGGCACATCACAAGCGGAGGAGTCATTACCTTTTACTCCCAGGGCTGTCCTGCGTCCAGAGTGGGATTTTTAACGCAGGCACTCGGGCAATGCCCGAGGGGCAGGGGCCGAGTTCCAACTGTGGGCTGCTTTTTGGAGCAGTTTGGGGGCCAGATTTGATTTAGGCGGTGTCGCTGTTGTTCGGATACAGCCAGCAGCCCAGTGGGTGTCTGAGTGGCCTTTCTGGAGGCAGATGGGCTCTCATTACTTCACGTGTAGCAACAGGCAGAGGTGTCACTTTCTCTCTCTCTCGCAGGGCCGACCCATTAATGTATGCATACCTAACGGGGCAGAGGGCCTGAGCAGAAGTGGCCTCACTTGTTTTCAGTCACAAGTGTAAATGAAAAGGGGGGGCCCTTGGCCCCCCGCCCGCATGGCAGCGCGGCGACCGCCTCCCCCTTAGTGCCTCTCGATGGTGGGGCGGGCCCTCATGGACGCGACCCGCCACCGATTGGCCGGCGACCTCCCTGACCCGGATACCAGGGTAGGATGTCCGGATCAGGGGGGGGCGTGCTGCTAGAGAGGCTGGGCGGGGGGCGTTGCCATCCCCACCCGGCCCCTTGTGAATAAAGAGGTGGGGAGCGCCCGGGAGACCCTTCTTGTTCCCTGGACGCTCCCCCACAGCGTGTGCCCCGCGCTCGGGGCTTCTTTGTTAACCCACCCACCATCCCTGGAACAAAATGGTTGATGCTGTATTAGTCGTGTTAGGTGTAATTTTGAGGTGATTGTTGCTATCCTGGCTATGCACATGGAAAATTGTCGGGTTATATATTATGCGGATGATGCTTGCTTTAGGAATTTTCCCCTTTTAGTGAACGGTAAAATATGTTATAATTTGCAATTGTGTTTAGGAAGTTTTTCTCCTTTTAGTGTACTGTGCTGAAATATTTGATAATTTGCAATTGTGTTTAGGACCTTTTTCCCTTTGTAGCCTTACAGTGATGCTTTGATGTGTTAGTCAGAGTAGTTGTCCATTAGAATTTTTTCCCATAGGTCGTCGTATTTATTAGGTATGGGGCATGCGGTAAGGTCATGACCGGTGAGCAGCTATTTTAAGGTCTGAGGGGGCGGGCATCATCCAATGGAGGTTCCCGCCCAGGGGGAGGAGGCCATTGGCCCCTCCTAGAACTTCAGGGGCAAGGTAATTGGTGCTTCAAAGGGGTGCGGGTTGGAGGAGTCACGCTTTCCTTAGGCTGGTAGCCACCCCGCGCGCGCATACTTATGACGTCACCGGATGACGCAGAGTAAGGGCCCTACTTAAGTGAGTAAATGGAGTTCACGGCGTGGACCGGGTAATTACCGGGCCCGGCTGCGCATGCGCACATCTCTAGGTGAGGCGCAGCTAGTAGGACCTGACACCGGTTAGCGACCTTGCCATATGGCCAGAAATGTAGGATACAAAAATCAAGATGAGGATGTTAGATTCGGTTAGGAAACAACCTGTATTAGAGTTTTGTTAAGGTTAGCCTCTCAAACTTGTTGACGATATTGTATCTAATGTCCTGCTGATTTTTGTATAAATTGTTGACCATGCAATTAAAAAACCTTTAATTTCATATCTTAATAAATACGGCCGGGGGACTAGCCCCCGCCTTCCAAAGATAACCAGGCCTCATGTTCATGTTTCTGGGGTTGGTGTGGTCGGATGGGGGGGGGAGGGGGGGGGGGCGGCAGCCAGTCGCTGACCATGCTAATCCGTGCATTTTTGTGTAACCCCCCCCTTTTTTAATAACATTTTGCCAAAGCAGTGTTTTGAGGAAAGGCAATATGCAAATGTGGGCCACATTTTTTTAGCGTGCCTGGGCTGATTTTGAATCCCAATCCAACCCTGCCTACATCTAGCATCCATTTTATATAATTGTGGCCCGTTAGAGGATTAAAATTAAAGACAGTCTATCACCGTACAGAACGACTCCAGTATCAACACACGCCTGTATGCACATTCACTTATTACAAAGACTTCTACACAGAGACCGACCCTCCTTACCACTTTGTGTCTCAGTTTTTCTTCTTCCTCTCTCTCTTCAAACACTGGTATATCAAGTGTTGAGAAAGTTCGTTTAATTTAGGAAAGTGATTCTGTTGCGTTCTGAAGGTTGCAGATGCTAAACAAATGCAGATAACATTCTCTATAAGTTGGTCCTGCAAGATGGATTTTCCTAACATGAATACCATATAGGATGAAGTACAGCAACAAAATTCCTTAGTATTTTCTTGGTATTTTGAAAAAAAATATATTTGCAGTTAAACACCCACCCTACTCCCTCCGCTCAATGGTTCACAGAGGACCTTCGGCTACAAAGACAGTATTGCAGGAACTTGGAAAGGCGCTGGTGTAAGCACTACAGCCCCCAGGATAAGCAAACTTATAAAGATGCACTTGCTTTATACAAGAAAGCTATAACTAAACACAAAAGTGCTTTCTTTCTTGTCCAGATCGAGCGTGCCCAGAACTCAGCCAGAAAACTTTTTCAAGTAGTAGAGTCCCTCTCCAATCCCCCGACAGGGCCCCCTATCGAACCCACCCAAGATCTGTGCAATGCTGTGGCTACATTTTTCTTCACCAAAGTCATGAACATTTATTCATCTTTCTCCCCCCCTACTTGTTTGGAGCTATTCCACCGTCCCTCCCAACTCACTCCTACCTTCTCCAACTTTCACATGGTTACGACGGACCAGATTAGCAAGCTAATCACCTCCATTAAATCCGGATCCCCACTAGATCCCTGTCCCCCTTCTATACTGAGTGCCCTAACGGAGGCCATCACCTCTCCACTCACGGACTTATGCAATACCATCTTCCAGACAGGTATATACCCTGACATCTGGAAAAGGGCAGTCACCAAGCCCTTGCTAAAAAAGCCTTCCCTGGACCCTGCGGATTCTGCTAATTACAGACCTATCTCCTGTCTTCCATTCCCGGCCAAAATATCTGAAGCTATCATGAACACACAGCTTTCGGGTTTCATCGATGGCCATCAACTGCTAGATGATACCCAGTTCGGCTTCAGGAAGGGCCACGGCACGGAGACGGCTTTGATAAAGGCCTCGGACGAGATCAGGAGTATAATGGACCAGGGTGGGGCAGCGGTCCTCATACTCCTGGATCTGTCCGCTGCCTTTGACACGGTCGATCATTCCATCCTGATCGACCGTGTCACAGCCCTGGGGGTCACCCATCTTGCCAGGGATCTCATTGCTTCGTTTCTGGCCAACCGCACCCAGGCCGTAAAACTGGGCACTTTCTATTCGCCCATCTTTACCCTTCCGTGCGGGGTGCCCCAGGGTTCCTCGCTAAGCCCCACATTATTCAACATATATGTGGCGGATCTGGCGAGAGTTATTAAAGCACATGGGCTCCGCTTAACCACCTATGCGGATGACACCCAATTGGTGTTGGCGGTTCACAAGGATGGACCAACCGTGGCCGCAAGATTTCAGTAAGGGATGCTGGCCATTGGCTCATGGATGTCAAGCAACTTCTTGAAGTTAAACTCGGACAAGACCGAGGTTATGACCTTTGGCAACCTTTCTCCGGAATGGTCTTCCATCTGGTGGCCCACTGAAATGGGCCCACCCCCCACTCCGGTTGCCAAGGTCAGAAACCTCGGTATCATGTTCAATGAGAACATGCTATTTAAACACCACGTCAACACAGTGGTCTCATCGTCCTTCTTTACCCTGAGGAAAATCAAAAAGTTGTTGCCATATCTCCCTTCAGGGGCAGGGAAAACCTTGATCACCACTCTCGTTTTCTCTAAATTGGATTACGGCAACGCCCTCTTCCTCGGCACACAAGAACAGATCCTAACTAAACTACAATCGGTGCAAAATGCAGCAGCCAGAGTTTTGCTAGACATTCCTAGTCGCCGCCCTACCTCGCTGGCCATGTACATCAAAACTAGCCCTACCCTTATCATTTTTCGTAAACTCCTGAAAACCTGGTTATTTAACCAATGATACTTTGGGTAGCCCTCCGGCTCAGCAGTCTGATATGCGCCGAGACACCCTTGGGTAGTTGTGCGCAATAAAAATCTCAAAAACATAAACATAAACATAAAAAAGAATTGCTGTAGGATTGGTAGATCAGTGACTCAAGAACAAATTGTTTCTCCTTGTGCTTTCCACCCACGATCCAACCAAGATTGACTACTTACTCACTTGTAAAATCACCACCTAACACCTCGTCTCGGCAACGACACTTAACATCCTGTGATTCGGGGCATATCACGTAATCTCCCCGCAGCTAAAAAAAAAATGAATGTGTCCTCATGTAAGGAAACTGGTGCTCATGTAAAACGCTCTGACACCCGATGTCTCGAGTCTAGTTTGCGCTTTATAAAACTAAAAAAAAACTAAAAAAACACCACACTTAGGTATAAAAGTGACTGCTTTGGAGAGTAAGTAATTTTACTGACGATTCTCACTACCCAAATATAACACACAACCCACATTCAAAATATTATAAATAGCCTTTATCACACATGACCAACACACCTTCTAAAATAAATATTTCAGGTTTGATCGGATAGCCAACAGCATTGCACACTTAACAATGACACACATTGGTCATATGTCTCTAACAAATGGGAACATTAAAAAAGCACAGATTATACAGAACACCCCCCTCCACCCCCTACTGTTCTGTTCATACCACTGCCCACAAGCTCCATAGTTTGTAAATCTTGGCCAAATCCACTGCACTCTCTGGCACCATGCCAACGTACATTAAGGAGACAAGCAGATACTTAGCATAAATACAACACCAACCTTAATTGTGGCAGTTGTATAAAAGTCACCAGACAATAGATTCTATGATATAACTGCCAGAAAAAAAAGTAATCCTTCATCATAAAAAAAACACAAAAATCTTCCTGGATCAAACTCAATCGAGTTTAGCAATGATAAAGGGAATCATAAAGTTTGGCATCGTAATAGATACAGTGCCCCGCTATATGCTTTTAGAGTGACTGGAGAAATGAGATGATTAGAATGGATGAAGAGATGGGATATCTCCTAAAGAGTTTTGGATGATAATAAGTCTCATCTTTATTAATTGAAGGAGTTCTGACGCATTAATGTCCAGAAATGTTGGCAAATGTGTTTTTATGATGATTTTAAAAGCTGTGCATGTTTTTCCATTAGTTGAGTATTTTAATATATTTTGATGTAATACATGATGAAATATTATATATGGCTGGATAAATAATAAAGATGAATTATGAGATTGTATATGAAGAAGAATAACATTATTTGAAGAATTATAGCCAATCTTGTTTCCCATTAAATAAATGGTGACAGCAACATTTAAGAGAGGCTATCAGATTGTAAAGATAGTTATAGCATTCTGTCTGGATGTCCCTTTGTTGAGAAACGGACCCAGTTCATGTAGGTCTTAAAGTATAACCTTATCATTGTTCACACTGCCTGGAAACACAACCCTTTTGGGAAAGAAATGAGAAGGCAAATACGTATAGCATTCAACACTTCAAACTACAGGCTATCCAAATGGCACTTGTTAGAAATCGGATTTCTGGTTGGCTAAGGCTTGCTCCAAAGCCAGGCAGAAACCACCACTCTAGTCAGGGCAAGGGAGTTACACGCTGAAGATAACCCCTGCACATCCCCTTGGTAGCTTGGCACCAGCAGCCAGGCTTATCCTAGAGGCAAAGTGTAAAGTGTTTGTGCAACACACACACACAGCAGTAACACACTAGGCACACTACAAAAGAAACTCCACACAAGGTTAAATAAAAAATAGCCTTTGTATTATTCAAAACACATTAGAATCAAAATCACACATATACACTGTGCTAACTGGCTCTAGGCAATATTTACAGGGGATCATACACACCGGACAGGGCCAATCGGGGCACTGTCAGAACCTTTAGAAAGCACAAGTAGCAATTGTAAAACACAACCAGTAACTACTGGTTAAATACTGTACTTAGCATCGTCACATGCAACATAACCACATTATGTCTGCATCACCTTAGGCATAAAAACACATTATGCATGAACATCCTGGGCATAACATTAGCCTACAACACAGTATGCAACAATCATATTAGGCCTCACCATCCAAAATGACACCAGGCCAACTGGCCTTTCACTGGGTTCAAAATGCCCTCTGTCCAGAATGTCAGGGGTAAACTGTGAGCCTTTCAAGTGGGCCTCTGGCTGCCAATGCAGCAAAAGCGAAAGTGTGCAATGCGCTGGGGCAGAGAAGTGTATCTCACTCTTTTCTCATTTGCAGGAATCAGAAATGCCCCCTCGTTGCAGCTGCCCGCGCTCTTGTGGTGCAGCTGGGAAGCAAAAATAGGAGCTGGCACTACCGTGCCTCTAGAGCCCCGCTCTGGGACTCCTATACACACAATTGCTCCCGAAGGAGATCAGCACAGGCACTTAATAGTGCATCAGGTAGCTCCGGTCACTGTGCTTCTCAAGTTGCCCTTTACTTGGCACCAACCATGCGTGGGGAGCCCGTTCACTTGGTTCCTCCTGGGGCCAGCACTTAGCACCGACAATGCCCCGTAGGCTGCCCACTCCTCAACATTGGCACATGGAGCCATCGAGGCTCCAGACGAACCCTCCTCTGCAGCCTCACTCACCGGGAGCTCGCAGTCTCCTCCTGAACTTCCAAGGGGGCGGAAATGGAGCTCGCCAGGTTCCGGCTCCTCCGGTCAGACCCCTTCTCGCGGGACTCCTCTTGTCTGGACAAGAATCCCAGCAGGATTCTGGCGGGGAGCCCGCGGGGCTCCGGTCTCCTCTTCTCGGTGTCCGTTGAGCCTGCGGGGCTCCTCCACCATTTTTCCAGCACTCCCTGTCATGCCCACAGTCAGGCTGAGGTGCCCGACTTCTGATGTCTGGCAGTGTGGCGGCGGCTCCTGGCAAATGCGAGGTGGGCAACCTCTTGTAAATAAACACCGCAGGTGGGGTAGGCTCCCACCCCACAAGTGCACAAATGCAGGGTGGTCTCCCCACTACTGGTAGCACAAAAAAATGCGGGGTGTACTCCCACTTACAGATGCATAGAACAGCGGGGTGGGTTCCCGCTTCCCACACAATGCGGGGGGAATCCCCAAATAGGGCTCGATCGCACCACAGCGCTGCAAGGCCCAAGACTCTCCTTGTCCTGGGAGAGAAAGATATAGCACTCCACAAGGCGGTAGGTGCCACAGTTCCAAAGAGCAAATTTTCAGGGGCACAAGGCTGGGCTCTGGCAGGCCAGCTCACAGGGCACTCCAGCAGGGAGGCAGTCCCTCATGGCGGTACCTCCTGGAGCCCAGCGGCAGCAAGTCCCAAGAAGCACAAGGAATCACCTTTTATGGGGTCACAGCCCCTGTATTTATACAACATTTTAGTTGACTGCCCTTGGCACAAGGCTTGGGGGAACCAGTCTGAACTGGTTTGGGCGGGTTTTGGAGCACTCTGTTTACACGGCTCCTCTTTTCCACTGTCAGGTGGGGGCTCGGTCATCAGACCACCACCGGGGTATGGATCCAACATTCACCCAGGCATGCACAGAACTATTCAGGGTCAGGGGACTACTCCTCCCACTACTCCAAGTGCATATCTCCCTTTCAGCCTAGCGCTGACTCACTCTGCTCTCCCTGGAGCCACACACACCTCACAAGCCCCTGTCACTCCAAAGCCAGGCATGCAATACACATCAGGCAGGCAGGCAGACACATAGCACACAAAAACGCCAACTTTTAAAAGTGGCATTTCTGAAATAGGTATAATAAATATGCACACACCATTGCGTAGCATTTATTATCACTGTTCCAAACATACCAAACTTGACCACGCTGCTCCTCTCATATCAGAAATGACCAATGAAACACTTATTAGGTTAAGCAGTACAGTATTTAATGTCCAAGAGGCAGAGCTGTGGAATAGCATTCCTCTGCTGGCAAACTTTTAGCTTCCTCTACTTACACTCAGGAAAAAAATTAACATGACTCTTTTCCAAAAAGACAGGAGACATGCAATCTATTCTGGTTCCCCTCTCTGAAAATGGTTTATTAGTAGTGCTTGTAGGATGTATTCAACTTAGGTAGCACTAAGAGGTTCCTTATGAGTGACCAACTGCTTTATAAATACATTAACAACAACTGGTCTACTTATTGGCAGTTATTGTGGGTAGTATGGTGAAATCTAGATGCATAAATTCACTGTATTCCAGCCAATTAGTAGGTTCACACTCCCTGACTGTGCGAAGAGTGACATGCACATTATGGTTATAGTTACCCGTTAAGAGGAACCACTGAGTGCTCTGTGTTCTAGATTAAAGACCTCTCAGCGTAATGCTCATCACTCCCCTTTCAATCCATTTCAATCACTCCATTACAGTGCATTTCACCAAAATCAAACAACCCATCAAATACCCCTAGCATGTGTTTATCTCCCTCTTAGTATGTTCTAATTTCCAGTTGCAGTGAAATGAGAAGTCTTATGGAACTGTCTTTGAGAATTCTCTACTGAAGTGAAACTGCAGCCAAAGGATTTTTCACGAAATCCTTGGTGCAAAGGACAACATCTGGGTTTGTGGCTGCTTTTTCGCGTTTGAGTGAAATTGTTGGTTTTGAGTTCTTTACCACTCACCTGTAGAAATGCAATGGTGAGCTACTGAACCTGTGCAACTCCACATTGAGAACCAACAGAGAAATACTAATTACGGCTCATATCTTCAACAAAGTGCAATAGATATTTATGAAGCGTTCACTAACTTTCCACTATAATGGAATTGGCAGCTCCCAAACCTGTTACGATTCCGTACTGAAGTGTAATAGGCAACTAAAAGACTCGATCAAACTCACTGTTAAATGGCAAAGTGGGAGATTTTTCTAAATGTTCAATTTTGGGTGACAAATTATTTTTGAATACTAATGATTTTTATGATGAATATAGTTGTAATCAATGAATTATTAACCCTTTAACTGCTGCCATCGGCCGTTGGCTGTCGCGAGCACTACCTCGCTGGTGCTGCGAACGTCCAATGGCCGACGTGGCCCCACCCACTCCGCGGAACCGCCGCACTGCTGCGAAATAAAGGCCGCGGCTAAAGTGTTAATATTGAACTTCAAACTATTTGCATTAGATGTTTGTAAGTGTGTTTAATATTGTGTTTTATTTGTGTCAGATTTCTACAGAGACACTATTTTATTAATATGGACTGTTTTGCTGTTCTGTTCATATCGGTCCTGCTTATTACCCCTCCCAATGAATGTCATCTGCATGTCTTCTCTCCCCACAGTCTCCAAAGTGCATAGGACACTGTGACGCAAAATGTTATAATTTTCCTTACAGACCATGTATTATGAAAATGTATCATTCAGAAGGACACATCCACTGGAAGTTCAGGTGTAGGCCTGCTAGCATAAACTAGTGTATGAGTCTTTGAGAATGTTTCATATTGTGTTGTACATCTCCGGACTGCGCTGCTGCTGAAGAAGCTGATGGAGTTTTCATTAGAAATGGGTTAGTATTACATTTTTGCTCATGACAATCTTTACTTTGATTTACTCAACATGCTTTATCACTAGTAATGCCATGCTGACTATTCATAAAATGTGTACAAAAACCCTTGGTTCTGGAGGTGAGACAAAGACTTTTTTAATTTTCCTCACAGGATTCTGTCCATTTATTGAGAAACTTTATTTTCAATTAGAGATGCTGCCTTATTGACTTTTGTTGACTGTTTGGACTATGTACTCTGTATCAAACATGTAATGACATATATTCGCATTTTTTCATTATTTGCCAATTTTTTGATTTTGTAATAAAGTCCTTTAACTTTTCATTGACCTGGAACTCAATTATTAAGTTGTCTCATTCACTATTTTATTACTCTGCTTCTTACATTTGTTAGGCCTGATGTTGAGAAGGTTGCTGGCTTTAAAAGCAAAATTATTGCTCATTCACATTCTGAACTGCAGCATGGCTTTTATAGGGGTGTTGCAGCACTCTGACTACCTGAAACATTTCTCCTGGGAGCTCCCCAGCCACGTTGGTGGCAAAACAGCACCCTTGGTCCTTTTTCATACCAACGCCAAGGAAAAGAGGTTACTTTACGTGACTAAAAGATCAAAAAAGCCATTGATCCTTGCAGAGGGTATTTTTCAGTAAAAAATCGCGGGGCACCTTATCAAGAAACAGCGTTAACATTATCTCCGCTTTAGCGGCAGGAAACTGCCGCTAAAGCAGCGATAATGGGCTTGATAATATTCCCTTGTGAATTCCCATAGAAGCCCATGTTCTAGTGTGAACATAAACTTCTATTGGAATTTGCAAGGGCATATTATCAAGCCCATTATCGCCGCTTTAGCGGTAGATTCCTGCCGCTAAAGGGGCGATCATTTTAACGCCGTTCTTGAATATATGCCCAGCATTTTTAATCAAAGCCTAACGGCACTCCTGTATGGATGGCTGTCTTTATATCAGCTAAATCATATAATCCTGTCTGGTGAATGATACAGTACATCTGTGCTGGTGTCTTTTGCAGAAATAACTCATGTTTTTCGTTGTGGTAAGAGACACTCCACTGACAAGTCCACTGACAAGTCCTACATCCAATCTAGGGGACAGGTGTCATGGCGAATTAGAAAGACTGTGACAGGTATCTTAATACATTGTGCACCGACCAATTCTGTCTAGGATTCTAGCAGGTGCATTAAACAACACAAGACCACGGGGCATATTAGCAAGGAATTGCGATATTAATTGCAAAAAGCGCTTAGCGTGGTTTTTTTTATCGATGCCTATCGCTGGATATGTTAGTGGAGAAAACATGCTATTAGCAACGTTTTTCTCCATTGTGCTAAAATATCCAACGATAGCGGTGAAATGCGTGAATATTACTGGAACTCCAGCAATATTCACGCATTAACGCCAATGGGGACTTAACCTGACAATACACCTCCCATTGAATACACAGGTAGGTCATCCTATTAGCAGGCGTTAGATTCTAGAGATAATTGCGCTTAACGTGACTTTTTTTATCGCTTAGCCTGCGTTGCTAATAGGCTATAGCTGTGTTAGCGACTACTTTCAGTCGCTAACAGTGTGGGTGCACCCACTTTGCATGTCATTAGCGATAAGTATCGCTGACATGCAAAGAGGGCCCCAAACCGGTCGCTATCGCCTAAAAGGTGTCGCTAACTGCTGTTATCGACAGCTTGCTGATAGGGCTATAAAAATATTGCCGCTTTAGCTGGAAAAAATCCTGTTAAAGCGGCGATATTGCCCTTGCTAATATGCCCCCACGTTCCTCCCCGACAGGTACAGCGCTAACAGGGGTGCTGGCAGGGCCGGACTGGCCTTAGCGGGCACCGGGCTTTTCCGCGGTGGGCCGCCATATTGTGCGATATCGGCCCTGTAATATCGGCCCTGTAACAAAATCGGCCAAACCAGCCCTGGCAAACAGCTCTGCCGGCCCCCCAACCCCTCCGAGGGGCCGGCCGAGCACTTTGCCAGAACCGATTTTGGTACCCAGTCCGGCCCTGGCTGCTGGGTTACAAGGACCGCTTGTTGCATACCCTACCAATCTGATTCTAATTATGTAGGATTTCAAGAGCAGAGAAGCACACCGGTTGGGCCTATTGAGAAGTTTCTGGTGACCACCTCACTCAAGGTCCTTTTGGACACTGTCTCCGGTCTAGAACTTTTAACCTACAAATCAGTGAATTCAAGTGTGTCACTCTTGTTAGTTAAATTGAAGATAAACAAACCTGCAATGCTTAGAATGTACTAGGTTATCACAAAGAAGTTCAGAGCTGGAAACAGTGTCGAAGATGAGCTTACGGGAGGGGGTCTCATGGCACGAGAGAGATAGTTTGATAGAGCCGCACGGCCCAGTTAGGCGATATCTCCACGCACCAGTCATAATTTAGATGATGGCTGTAATGGCTGGGAAACCCCCACTCAGAACCATTTCTCAAAGGAAGTCCCCATTACTGATCAAGAACCACAATTCAATATGTCAAATGCTTTGCCAGGGCAAGCGTGGTAGACGAGAAGCCGGCGAGTACCCATCATTTATCCAATTGAGTTCTAATTGACAGTCCCCACGGCATCAGCAGACGCACGGCCCTGCCTGACGCAGACAGACGGCGCGGCCCGACGCCTCGCGCGCTGCTCAGAGCTGTGATGTGCTTTTAACGATCGTGTGAGGCGCTGCATTTGATCTGGTTTAACTGGTCATTACCTATAAAGTACTTCGCCCCGGAAACCACTGCGTCAGTATTTCAGTTTTACACCGGGAAAGTAAATTGGCTCTTCCTTTGTGTCTGAGGTAGAAAAAGTTCCACCGAAAATTGACTGCACCAAGGGCTTTCTTTTAAGTATACCGAGTTCTATGAATTGTCCTTCTGTTTGATTTTCGCAGCCTGCTTCTAAAGTTTCAATGAGTGCAGCAGGTGCAGTGGCACCGGGACCTGCTGCATCCAAATTGTATCTGACTTTTACTGCACAACCCTGGGGAGGGCGTGCACACTACTACCCATCCGCTTTTACCACTGATATGCAGTGGTCACTTTCACATCTGCATTCTTAGTGTCAAAACCGGCCATGGTTTATGCCATGGATTCCACTAAGGAGAAATTGTTCTGATTGAGTCATTTACATTTTTTTTGAGACTGCAAATCAAATGGGAGCAGGTTTACTACTCCCCTCAAAAAGAACAATCTGTAATATCATCCTCGGTTTTGCACAGAGGGTAAACATTTGCATTCGTGGTATTCGAGCATTTCTTGGATCACCTCTGTGAGAGTGGTCCAGCTCTTGGCCCGCCCCTCCAGTCGCGAGGGATTTTGTTTCCTTTTTCCAACTGAGCTCCAACTTGTTATAGGGCCTAAAATAACAAATGGTGCATGGTGGCTCTCCGGCAGGGCCGGGCTGGCCTATAGGCCATGTAAGGAAATCGGACAGTACCCGATAGACTGGTCTGACAGGTCAGTGTGTGGGCAGGATTTTTAGCAGTCTATGGGCCGGTTTTATGGCCTCCTGGGCCAGTGTTTACTTGTTGATTTCCTGATGAATACAAAAAAGGCCTGTAGCAAGCACAAACCAATGCAGTCTTGCATACCTTGCAAAACACTTATACAGCGTGTCTTTGCAAGTTCAAAACTGACCCAATTTGCAAATATGAGCCTTTTTTTAGCTAACTAATTCACTAATGGGGCACCTTTTATTCTGGTACCTGAGCCTACTTTCTGTCCCAGTCTGACCCTGCTCTCCCAGCCCTAAAAAGGCCAATGATCCATTAACCACCAACGGGGGGGGGGGGTGGTGGGGGTTCGTTTCTACAGGTCAACACACCATTTTTATTATGTTGGAGGGACTTATCACAAACACCCCACACAATTCACATAGGGCCAGATGTATCAATGGGTTTTACCCATTCTGTGTCTATGGGAAAAAGTGTTCATACATATGGTCCATAACATCTAGAGGTCTTCAAAATAAGTAGAGTAATCCCAGTTATTGCCCTACCCTGGAACTTTCATCACTGGAGTTCCTGAAAATCCCAGAGGCAGTGAAATAACAGGAACGATAGTTCAGAAAGACGAACCTGATGATTGTCATGGGTCTTTCAACAATTCTTACGAATTGGCTCCCACCTTTTATATATCAAAAGCTTTATTCGAATTGATTAAACAAATTCATAAAAGCATACAAGATAAAATCACATTCAAAAGAAATGGCGAATATATTCAAGTTAAGGTCACTATTTAACCTATATAATTAAAATAAGTAAAAAGTTTAATACAATAAAAGTTTTAGAATCTATAGAAACATTTCAGCATTCCGACGGTATTCAAATTAGATGGATTTTCTAGACCTCACAATTGCTCTCAAAAGAGAGGATACCGTAATAATGGTGCACTCATCGTCTAAAGTTCTTAATTTATTATATGCCTCTCTGCAGGACCTTAAGGAGAGGTTTCAAGAATTTCCTCCTTGGATGATTGTAAAAGGAGCAAAAGAGGATACAATGAATGTTCGATTGGGTGGACACATCGTCGCAGGGACAAGTTCTTTTTTCCCTCGACCAGTCGTTGCAATGTGTTAGGGTTACAAGTCTATAAAACGTTTCCAGCCGGAAAAAAGTGAGAAGCATACGATGGTAAAAAGGTTGCTCTACCAGGAGATACAGCTGGATGCCCTGATGAACTGTTATCACATCATGATTCAAGACAGTTTTCTTTAACCTCTGTTCCCTCCATCTTTTACTTTCATGATGTTCTCGGAGGGACTTTTTTAGAGCAGTTCTTGACAGGGTCTCCATGCTGTGTGGGTTAGAGAAGTATTCAGGGTGTCCCATTTCACAGAGCAGATTTTTAACATAGGAAAACCATTTAATATTTATGACTCCATCACATGCCAGACAGTCTTCTATTATCTCTCTGTTAAGAGACGTGGAGGGATTGGTCCAGACATTGTGCCATAATAGGGCCGGGGCAGATTTAATAATGTCCGAAACATGCTGTAGGGCCACTTCCATGTGCAAAACATAAGTTGAGGTGCCTTTTGGGGCGGCCAGTAGGTACCGTAGAAACCGATTCTCAATACGTTGAATAGCATCCACAGACACAGCCCCCCAAATACCTGCCCCATAAATTCCAGTCGAAACACATTTGGCCTTAAAAATCTGCAGCAACTCCCTCACTGGCCTACTCTTTAATTTTTGGGCAAAGTTTACAAGGGCACCCGTTGCTCTAGTAAATGCTAATGCCCTAGCATTTACCGCAGGTTTCCACGAGTCCTTTCTTTCAAAGTGGACCCCCAGGTAGCAAAAAATATCCGCAAGCTCGACCCGCCTGTCATCCAACGAAATCAGACAAGGTGCTCTGCGTTTATTTGGCCCACATGACATAGAAAACGTCTTTGAGACGTTTACGCAAAGACCCCTTGATTGCAAAAAGTATGAGAATTTTTGCACCGCTTTTTGTAGGCCCACTCTTGTCTGTGAAAGAATTGCCGCATCATCGGTATAAAGGAGTATCGGAATTGGCTTCCCTTTTACTGTGGGATAGTCATAATACTGATCGCTCAGGGCGGATCCCACATTGTTTATATATAAATTAAAAAGCAGGGGTGCAAGTATGCACCCCTGTCTTACTCCTCTATGAATATGGAACAGGTCTGAGCATTCCCCCCTCCTCCCATGTCTTACACGTGCCCCTGCCCCATTGTACAGTACTCTAATAAAGGCGAGAATTCGATTGTCAAGGCCAATGTACCTTAGGGTTTGCCACAATATATCATGATTAACACAATCAAATGCAGAGCTGAGGTCTACAAATGTTATGTACAGATTTGTTTTTTTAGCATGTATATATTTAGATGTTATTAAGGCTAAATTTAGGCCCTGCTCAACTGTCCCACTTCCTCTCCTGAACCCGTATTGTAAATTGGATTGTATCTCCTTTTCGTCCAACCAGTCCTGCATTCGGGCAAGAATGATCCTGCCCGCTATCTTCATAAGGCCATCGAGGAGGGACATTGGCCGATAGCAAACAGGATCATTCCTGTCCCCCTTTTTATAAATCGGGACAACCACTGCCTCTGACCATGTGGCGATAAAGCCAATTTTATTTGAGGAGTTCAGTACTCCAGTGAGTATTGGTGCCCAGAGGTCCGGTAAATTTTTAAAGATGTCAATTGGGACACAGTCCGGCCCTGGAGCCTTGCCCGTGGGACTCTCAGCAAGAGCCTTGTACACCTCCTCCAATTGAAAATGAATATCCAATGGGAAGGAACTGCACATTTCCTCGCTGGTAGTTATTGCGGGGAAGGATCCTTCTGAGGGAGCTAGTTTGCTATACAGGGCCTGAAAGTGATTCACCCATTCCTGTGATGAGATGGCATTATCTATCCGTGGGCCCTGGCGATCTTGAAAAAATGGGGCGTTGACTGCCTTCCAAAAGGCCGTGTTGTCCTTTAGCTCAGAGGCTACATGGAGAGCTGACCAAGCTTGCAATTTAAGTTCTTTCTTCCTATTTGTTAGGGCGATGCGATATTTGCGCCTTGCTAGTTGGACATTAGGTCTGGATTGTGGAGAGGAATGCAGGGCTGTTTTGAGGGCAGCAAGTGCCCTAGTACAATTAGCATCAAACCAACCCGGGGATCCCTTGGCTGTATTACGTGGGGTTCTAGTCAGGAGCTGTTTTATGGAGGAGCAGATTTTAATAAAGGATCCAAGAATAAGATGGTGGTCCTCCCAAGGGGTCAGGCAGATGTTAATTTCCTCTTGAACTTTCGTGAGCAAATTCTTTAGGAAATTCGCAGGTGTCATCTTCTCCCATTTAATACAGAACCCATTATTTCGATAAAAGAATGGGATTCAGATCATATTCAAGGGGATTTTTGTGACATAAGTCACCATACTTAAGGTTGAAAGTTACAGAGATAGGGAAGTGATCACTCAGACCAGTAACAACGGTCTCCCATTTGGTCACCATGGAAGCATAACGTATCGGAAATACAGTGAAATCAATAATTGATTTTGCCCCCTCCCATTATAGGTAGGACTAAATATTTTTGGGGGCTTGCATAGCTCATTTATAAAGGCAAGGGAAAACTCAGCTGGTATGTTATTAAGCCAATCCCCTAACTTAGTATGGGAGAAGTGGCTCATGAACCCCTGACTATCTTCCTCCATACCACACACACCCTGTGAGCTCCGGGGGCAGAGCGAACAATTAAAGTCCCTTACCCACATCAGGACCATATCTCCTGACAGACTTTCTTCTATCTTGGTCAGAGCTTTTAAGAGATTTTTAATAACCATTGTGCTGTGGGAATATTATTGTAAAAATTTACTATGACAACATTTTTTAAAAGGCCCCACGATGTAAGTAAAATTTGAAAATAATTGTTGTCGATGACATTTTTAAGAACGGAAGGACCAGTGGTAATTGACAGGTACGTTCATAAACCGCCCTTATGTCTACCTCTTCTACTGGGTAGTGCCGGAGTAAAAAAGGTTTTGTAACCCAGCAAGTGCAGTTCTTCAGTTGCCCATGTTTCCTGGAGGCATATAATGGAGTGGGTCATAGTCAATGATTGCCAAGTTGCGTCATTGATTTTTGAAGCGAGACCCGCTACATTCCAGGTTATAACACTTCCAGGGTTTTCAGGTTGGAACAAAACATTTGTTTCACTTAGTGGCAATAAGGAATGTTCAAGGCTGCCTGTTTGAAGGGGAGGGAGGGTGGACACCATGGAGTCAATTACAGTTGGGGAGTTAAATGGTAATTGATCATATAGCTCGTTACTATGATCTTGAGAGGGTGACTTACGACTGTTACCATGGCCGAGTCAGTCTACTCCATCTAGTCCTGTGAAGGCATCGAATCTGTTAGCTACTGGAATTTGGAAGTTACACAGCCCTTGAGCTCTCTGATACGGGTATTTCGCAGTGTGTTGGGGAAGTATTAGGGACCTAGGGTAAAAATAGCTTAGTTGACGGATCTGTATCACAAGATGTCCACTTTTGTGATACCAATCGTTTAAACATTTGATGACCCTGTGGTCTTTAAAATTAAATATTACCACATCGCCTTTAATATCCTTTGGTCTCTGTCCCAGCCATTTCGCTCTTCTCACCAACAGGATTTCCCTGTTGATATTGGGGGGAAGGGGTCTATTAATTTTTAGCCAAAAAATGACTTTATTTTTAAGGCTCCTGTAACCTTCAAACTGGCCTGGTGTTATTTCAGGCACTCCATTAAGACAGCAACATATCGGGCTGATTCAGGGGGGAGATTGATTTGGACAGTCGGACGGGTGCTATTGCAACTCTCTATATGGGATCTTAAGTTATTTTGTTGTAATGTGACTACACCATTTTGGGTGCCCACTGAGCCCTCTGTCCTTTGAAGATTCCTTCTGTTGGGTGTATTCTTTGGTGACACGGACCTGGTACCTTTTTTCCCACCCCTCTCTGCTCCTGTTGGACTTGACGTTGAGGTTAGCACCTGAATGTTCTCCACCAGCGTTTGTGTGTGTTCTAAGATGTTTTTGTTTTTGCTGGTGCTGTTTGGGTTTGTATGTCCCTTAGGTATTTTAGTAATAATCTTGCTTTCCTTCCCTTGTGAGGACTGGGCTACCTTACTGTTATTTTTACCTGCTGAATGGGGTGCTGAAGGTAATTTTTTAGAAGTGTGATTTTTGTAGGTGTTTATTATGAGCTCCCTGGTCTTGTCTGCGTTCGTCTGTGTTGTAATTTCCAGTTCCCCTAATTTTTTCTGATATAATTTTTAACCTGTGTACTATGGGAAGTATTAATGACTTAATTAAATGCTCCAAATTCCCCATTAGCTCATTCATAAGTGGAGAATGTGGGGATAAAATCTCCAGCCCGCTATTCTTGGGTGGTGGGCAGGGCTTTGTCGAGTTTCCACCCATCCTCAGAGAATTATGTACTGTTTTTAGTCTTTCTGCCTTTATGAGTACCCCCCCTATATTTTCTCTTTTTTTGTCGGCTAGTCTGCTCCTGTTTTTCAATTGGGGGAGTAGATGTTAGTAGGTCCACCAAGGATGTCTCCTCAGATGAGATTTCCAGTGGTGTTTCTACATGCAATGGATCTATAGTAGATACAGCCGTTTTATCCTGATCCCTTAGCTGAAATGGGATACTAATATCGCCCTCATGAGTTCGCCCCCACCCCGATCTGATGGGGTACTGGCCGCTTCGATCGTCCCCAGAGAAGAGCGTTTATTATGCATGGAAGGAGACAAAGATAATCTAGTAGTCAGGAGCTGTGTCTCCAATGGAACAACGTCTCTAATGGGGTGACTAAGCTGCATATTTGATGTGTGATAAGTACCTGGGAGGGATACAAAGGATGGGGCAAGATATGAATCCTGGGAATTATTAGTGGTCACAGATATATTTACTGATGGCAAAGGGAGTAATGACCCGGCAGGATGTGAAAGGCGTCTCTCCGTATGCTCAATGGCGTTTACCACCACTCCAATAGTCTTCTGGAGCATACGGTCGATTGCCGTCAAACTGGGTAAGGTAGGTTTGATAGGTTTTGGTTGCTTTTTAAGAGAGTGAAGCAGGCATTTCAATAGGCTATGTTATAACCCAGATAGCCCCCTGAGTTAAGAGCAGAGCAAGGTTCAATGCACAATGGTCAGGTGGAACAAGTCATAAATCATAAACAGTCTTTAGGAAGTCCTTACTTTATGCAAGCGTGTGTTCCAGGGATAGCCTATTGCAGGACCAGGAGGGGTACCCCAGCCCGGCCTCCTTCGGCCCCTGAATGGCCACAAAACGGCCCCGCCCTTGACCCGGGCTTCACCCGGCGCCGCCAACGCGCATCCCACGACGCGGAGGGAGTGCCGGTAATTAATGCGCCTCCGGGCGCGGTGGAAAGCGTCAGTGGGCGGGACTGCCCCGCAAGGACTCCTGGGGCGTGTAGTCCCCTCCCTCTGCGGCCGCTCGTAGATGGAAGTGAGCGGCGGCGGGGGGGACTATCTGTTGCCAAAGGAATAGGTCCCGGGTCGTGGTCAGCAGGGTAAGAGGATCCCAAGCACACAAGGAGATGTAGGTACAAATTTGAAGCGTGTCCCGCTCCACTCCGGGAGCGCCGGTAATTAATGCGCCTCCGGGCGCGGTGGAAAGCGTCAGTGGGCGGGACTGCCCCGCAAGGACTCCTGGGGCGTGTAGTCCCCTCTCTCTGCGGCCGCTCGTAGATGGAAGTGAGCGGCGGCGAGGGGGACTGTCTGTTGCCAAAGGAATAGGTCCCGTGTCGTGGTCAGCAGGGTAAGAGGATCCCAAGCACACAAGGAGATGTAGGTACAAATTTGAAGCGTCTCCCGCTCCACTCCGAGAGCGCCGGTAATTAATGTGCCTCCGGGCGCGGTGGAAAGCGTCAGTGGGCTAGACTGCCCCGCAAGGACTCCTGGGGCGTGTAGTCCCCTCTCTCTGCGGCCGCTCGTAGATGGAAGCGAGCGGCGGCGGGGGGGGGACTATCTGTTGCCAAAGGAATAGGTCCCGGGTAGTGGTCAGCAGGGTAAGAGGATCCCAAGCACACAAGGAGATGTAGGTACAAATTTGAAGCGTCTCCCGCTCCACTCCGGGAGCGCCGGTAATTAATGCGCCTCCGGGCGTGGTGGAAAGCGTCAGTGGGCGGGACTGCCCCGCAAGGACTCCTGGGGCGTGTAGTCCCCTCTCTCTGCGGCCGCTCGTAGATGGAAGTGAGCTGCGGCGGGGGGGACTATCTGTTGCCAAAGGAATAGGTCCCGGGTCGTGGTCAGCAGGGTCAAGCACACAAGGAGATGTAGGTACAAATTTGAAGCGTCTCCCCTTCCACCTTAGTCTGACGTGCTGTCTTTTATGTAGTATATAATTGCCTCAACTTCAAGAGAACCTTTTAGACCAACATACCGGACGTAGCAAGCATCACTAATGCGAGGCATAACTGCATGTTAGGTGAAGGACCATAAGACGAGAACTGAGTGAAACTTTAACAACACTGATGAAATCTGTAAAATTCTCAAATTTCACGCTGTGCAAAATTTACGGACTATTTCAATTACACAGATTGTATAAGAAGAAACACTGGTTCACACAGAAAATATCTCTGAGTAAAGAAATCTTCTTGAACTATTCTCCTTCTGAAATCTCAAATTAAATTTCTTTTTTATGTGAGTTGTGCACTTGTTTAAAAATTCCTACGAGACACCAGCAAGCCTTGTTTTGCTCTGAAAGCATAATTTTGTGACATTTCCATGGAAATATTATACAATTTCATACATCTTGACATATTTCTTGGTTTCTCTGTATTAGATTTGGGAGTTACAATATATTTTCCAAGCCCAACTTCCCCCCACTATCACAGCACCTCTTTTGAAAACACTAAACCTAAAAATTACAAACCCGCACTTCTCGATTCTAGGCCGAGTTTGTATTTTCCTACACCCATGGAGATGCTCAGAAGAGAAACCCTATGACTGAATGCATTAGTCTGCCTATCATAAGTTAAAGCACACAGAGGCAAGAAAATGTAAAAATCCAGCACTAACAGATAGAAAAAAGTTTTGAGTAGGTTGAAGTGCTGGCGAAGCATGCACACGTCAACTCTTTCGTGGACTGGTGCTCTTGGTCCAGCCTTAACCTCATACATTTTCTAAGGTTTTTGGCGCCAAACATTTACAACTGTAGTATTGATCATCTGTAGAATGAAATCCGTTGATTGACTGAGTGGACTTTGATCCTGCAAGTCTTGTGGGAGTCAGCCAAATGTCTCAATCATCCCTCCTCTGCACAGCCAGTCCCTGTGCTTGGAATAAGCAAATTTCCACTAGAGATCATTCTAGTGTCAACGCTTTCTGCACCGTGCTGCTGTCTTAAAAGACTCCTTGGCAAGTCGAACCAGCAGACGGCAGGAAGGACACTAACAACAGGGTGACTACTACGAGCATCCCTTGAAGTATACAAGGAATCCTGGTACTCAAGTTTAGGCGAACCTTCAACCTTCCCTAAGGTCCCAGGTCATGCTGCCTCTCAAAAGGAACTCAATATTCTTCTCTTCGAAGACACTTGGGATACATCTATTATCTCTCAAAGACACCGGGGAAGCACGCTTCCTGTTGTTCTCTTTTTCTTTTGTTTTTATTAAAATTCTGACGATTGTTGGAAATGACCCTCTTGTAAGGCACTGTGATGTCTTTGGGCCTTGTTCGTGCCCTATGAAAGTACAACATTAAAAGTATTTTTACAGATATTAATGGACACCTGGCATGAAGGTATTCTTCATATGATGTTCATGCCATTATGTGCCACACGTGCACACCTTTAGGTGTCATGTGCTGGGGGTTCAGTTAAACAGAAACAAATCCACCCGAACAGAACCTGCCTCCTCCCCACTCATGTCCCTTCAGTGAAACAGAGCACTTGACAGGGGCTTTGTGCTCAAATGTGCTCGTACCAATTTTAATGTGCACTTTTAATCAAACTGATAATGCTGTTATTTTAGCAGTGTAGTTTTACTGTAGTGACTTTTTCCATTTAAAAGAAGTACCAACAGAAACAGGCCTCAGTCCTCACCGAGGTTACGATCAAGGTACGCAGACAGTACCTGTGGAGGACCATAGATAGTCCACAGAGGCCCAATGACTGCATTCTGGGAAATTAGTTACCATAAGTGTTAGAAGATGTGGGAGGGGCGGCCATCCAGAGTTCCTTGAAAGCTCAGGTTTCTGGGAGCACTATTCCTAAAAGGAGATTACAGAGGCCCAGATGGTGGGACAGGAGGTAGAGACAGTCCACAGCTGTAATGTAATGTAATGTATGTATACTTGTAAAGCGCACTGTTACCTCGTTACGTGGCGTCCTGGCGCTGTATACCGCTGGGGAACCCGTCCTGGCTTTCCCTGTGAGAGGGCACCCCAAGGTGAAGCCAGGCATCCCCGGCGTTGCTGGGGCCGTTGTGGAGATTAAGCAAGCTATTGCCCAGAGTTGCAGAGTGGGACCCATGGTTAGCTTAGGCACCTAAGCGAGAATTATCGAGTCCGCGGACATTGACCCAAGACCCTGCCGCGTCGGGAATTGAACCCTGGTCCCGGGCCGACCTCTGCTTCAGGGTCTGCCGCTTCTAACCAGTGAGCCACACTTTTCCACCTGCAGGACCAGTTGATCATGGGTTTCAAACTTTGAGAGCAGAGCATCCCAATACTGACCCTGTTGAGGCCACTTCTGACCTGGAGAACTCCCTGGGTTGTCAAAGAGTTAGAGGGCTGAGTCTGCACCAGGCACAAGTGGCATGTGTCACACTCAAGGGTTAGGGGTTCCCCCTGGAAATCTTGGCACTAGGCACCAGTTCAGTCTCAGGGTGCAGACCTTGAGCTGAGAGGCCAGTCTCAAGTTACCAACCATGAACTGGTAGGAGGAAAAATGGAAATGGAAGCACAGATGGGGAACACCTTGCCAGCCCTAAGGCCAGAAGTGAGGCCTACCCAAGGCCTCTGTTTGGAGTCGCCACCTAGTAGCGATGGCCTGTGGACTGCCTCTTGACACTAACAGCTGTCAGTGGCCTCTGCTGGCTGTTGTCCTTATGGGCAGAACTTTCCTTGGGTTGGGGGCAGAGTTTATTCCAAGGGGCGGAATGGGCTGCATCTCTCTGTTGGTCATGGATGTACTGTCTTCCTAGTGGGATGCATTTTTGAGCAAATTAAGGCCAGGAACTTCACAGTTGGGGTCTACAGTTGAGAAGAAGGGTTCTGCATGGGTCAGTCTAGTGACTCAGGAAAGTGTTGTCAGAGGGATCCAACTGGGTTCAGAGTGGCAGAGAACTGACAAGTACCACTACAGAAGAGACCCATTCTCCATCTTCTATTACATGAGCAGGTAAGCCCATCAAGGTATTGATTAGTCTACTCTGGTTTTAGGCTGAAGTGGGTAATTTTGGACATGGCTCGTTCTGTAGGGTCACCCCCAGTTTTTTTGCCTTCTCACCTCCTGCATTGCGAAATTCATTTAAGTTGGCTTTGGGACTCTGTGCACTTTACCACTGGTAACCAGTGTTAAGTGCTTGTGCTTGCCTCAAGACATGGCTGTTCAACCAGTAGCTAACGTCCCTCTCCCCCGTCCTCAGAGCCTTGAGACCTACACCTGATTAAATGATTTAATTTACTTTTAACCCCAGTATATGATACTACATGTACCCAGGACCTGCAAATTAAATGCTTCTAGTGGGCCTGCAGCACTCAGTGTGCCACCCGCTGAAGTAGCACTTTAAAACATGTCTGAGGCATGCCACTGCAACCTGTAGTTCTGTTTTAAACTGCCATTTGACCTGGTAAAATAAATCTACTGCCCTGCCTAAGCCTTCTTTTTTAATACATATAAGTCACTTCTAAGGTAAGCCCAATAGGCTGATAGGGCAGTGTACATTTTAACTGATAAGTGGGACATATAAGTTTAAGTTTTGAATGCCCTGCTCGGGAAAAACTCCTAAATAAATCTTCACTAGTAGTAGACCTATCTCTCCCATAGGCTAGCATTGGGTAACCTTATTAAATTTATTACGTGCTAACACAGGGTTAGGAGCAAGTAGAGATATGCTGTTTGGACTCAAATGAACTGTAATGTAAAATCCTCTTAAATGGTAAAGTCTAATTTTAAGTCACAATTCTGAAAATGAAACTCTTAGAAAGTTGCATTTTCTTGTCATAACCATTTGTGCATTCTGCAAGTATCCTTGGTCAAATGACTGTGAATGGCTCTGCTGTTGGGGTTTGTGTATTTCTCCCAGATATTGAATACAGGGGATTAGATGCAGATAGGGTAGGCCAAAGTGCCATGATGGCTAGTGGAAGAGCTAATCCCTCCACTATTTACACTTCAGAGGGGCTTGCATCCAGCACATTTGAAGGAACCTGACACCATCCCTTTGGCACTCAGACTGCTTGGAGACTTGACAAGGGAAGGGAAGAACTTTAGAGAGCCAGATGTGGGGGTAGGTCATGATGTCCCCTTACAAGCAAAGGCTGGCACCAGATATAATTATTGGCTCCTCGGATCAACCTTCAGTATAGTCCTGGATCTCTAGAACATAAAGAAGTACTGCCCTGCCACCAGAAGATTGCCCTGCTGCTACTAGAGGACTGCCCTGCTGCTTGAGGACTGCCTTGCTGTGTGAGAATTAAGACTGGACTTACTTACCTTTATCACTGGCTAAACTCAGTAATTGCAAGCGTCAGTTGGCCAAACAGCTATTTGATCTACAGTGACAAGCTCCAGATGCCTCTCTGCAGCTGCCCAGTTGCCCTGCTACAATTTGACCTGTCTGAATCCACAAGTGGACCTGCCTGAGCTCTGCTCATGGCCTCTGTCTGGAGTGAGTCCTCCTCCACAAGAGCCCCCCCCCAAGGTACTGGACCCTTAGCTGGCATCAGAGTGCACTCCTCCCTGCTTTACTGTTGGTTTCACCAGAATCGATTTAGCACAATGCAACTCTATGCAGGACCCCACATCACACACCCTAGCAGCTCTTGATTGATAGGCTTATCAGAATTGATATAGTGCTAAGCAACTTGATACAGAACCTCGCATCACAGCCTTTGCAGTTCTGATGCAGTGCAAAGGCATAAGAGACATAAGGTTCTCAGTAGGTCCAACCTGATCCCTGTATCCAGCTCATGCACCATCAGGGCCAACCTTATCTTGTGATTTTGTCCCTGTCCAGTGCAACCATAAAACTACAAATGGTTCTTTGTGTTTCTAAGAGTTTTTTTACCTAAACATTTGAAATTACATATCTTCGATTGTACTGGTTGGATTTTCGGCATTCTGATATCAGTTTATTCATTAAAACTTAATGTTTGCAAATTGGTTTGTGATTTTTCTCATGTTGTTTTTTCACTTTTTACAGTTTTTGTGTTGCATAATTTCTTAACAAATTGCCTCCACGTTAAACCGGTGGCTACCCGCTCTACAGGTTGTTCTGTGGAGGTTCCACATCTACCCCTCTTGTGAAGAGAAGCCTGAGTTGTAGGCATCAGTAGTGAACAAATTGTTGATCAGGTTACAGCAGATGTCACTCTTAAGAAAAGATCAATGAAGAGTAGTCAGCAGTTCTTTGGGTATCTTATAAATTTGTTAAACAGAGACTTGCTTTGCTCAGTGAACTGTGTAATTTTGTGCACATCAGTTGGTGGCGCACTTGAAGATTCTGTGTTTAAAATGTAATCACATGACTCAAGAGTTCATCTGTTTCCAGTTCAGACTAAAGATGATTTACTTCTGAATTTAAGACATACTATCAAAGAAGTGGTGTGGGATTTCTCTGGTGAAGATTTACGATTCACTAAAATGCAAAGCCTGGTAGGATAAACATGAAACCAAATGCAGTTTTCCCTAGAAAAGAAACAGTACAAACGTTTGAGGGGAGTAGAAAAAACAAATGAAGCCCATAATTGAAAAAAATATTTAGGAAGAAATTCCTCGGGAAGTACTTGGTAGCCCTTGCAACTCGACCGTTATGGGGGTTGGTAAATGGAGAATTGTTCAGGATTTACGAAAAATAAATTAATGATACCATGTTGTCCAGTGGTACCAAATACTGTAGAAATGTTGTCACTGAGCTAAACGTACACCAATTGTTCTTCTCTGTTCCACTGCATGAGGATAGCCACTACTTATTTGTGCTTCAATTTCAACATAAAGTTCTTGTTTGGTTTCAAGTCTCTCAAGGGCATACTGAAAGTTATTCAATATTTACTAAAATCCTAAAGAAAGACTTTGACAATGTACAATTACCTTGTATCTCTGTGCAATATATAGTACACATACAGATGAAAGAAGAATGTTAACATGACGCAATTGCACTGTTGAATCATTTAGCTGACAACTGTTACTAATTTTCCCCCAACAATGCAGTATTTAAAATAAAAGAAGTGGCTTATCTTGGTCATCACTTTAAAAAAGGAGTGAACACAAGCATGGAAACCTGAAAAAGAATGTGTTTCTGCAATTCTGAAATGGATACTCTGACCACTCATGGGAGGTGAGGATGTTCCTGGGAATTGTTGGCTACTGTCGTCAGTGGGTCTTAAACTTTTCCTTGATTCCAAAGCCTTTAGTCAGGCTGACACAGAGAGATATCAAAAATCCAGTACCGTTTGATGATAAATGTTTAGAGGCCTTCCAAGTATTGAGGGAAAATTGTGTAATCAACTGCCCATGGAATACCTGACTAAAATTTGTAATTGTTCCTTTATTTCCACGAGAAAGGCAGGAGTGCATTTTCTGTACTTACACAAAAACATTGAGAAGTCATGAGGTCAGTGACCTATTTATCCGCTGCGTTAGATTGAGTGGCTATAAGTCTTCCTGGTTGTTTCAAAGCAGGTGCAGCTGTTTGCATTACAATGGGCAAAGTGATGGGATTGTGATGGGACATACATTGATTGATTTTGTTCCAAACTCTGCTTACATTTTGCTGCCTTAAACTCAGACTCAGCACATGACAAACAGATGCTTAACCAGATATGAACAAGTCATACTGGCAGCTGAGAATATTTCAACCCAAAGATGTAGTTTCTTACATCATGCAATGCTGCTTTCTGTTCCAAATAATGAAGACAGAAACAGGAGTAATGATGATGATGATGATTTTTATTTATTTATTGAAGTTTTGTATAGCGCTAGCTGGACCCGTGGGTATCAGAGTGCTTCACAGCATGTTGTTGTAGTTCTATCTAGGACCCTAAATTCGATAGTCCTGACTTATGACCTTATGTGGTTATAATCAATAATATCCTTATAAAGGCATAAGAATCATATCCATATTTAGTCATAGCCCATGCTGTCCAAATTAAGCAAGGCTACTTCCCCAGGCTCCTAGCAAGTACAACGAGTTCTGTAAACAAACCAAACCTCCATCAACCTGGGAATTCCCCATTGCTTTTGTTTTGATTTCGTCCTAGAACTCCTGTGAGCACTCTAAGAACGGCCAGTTCTTAGTGACATCTTTATTGACGTCTTATGTCCAACCTTACGTCAAAACCCGGCACCTTTCAGGTATAAATATACCAACGCTGCCTTAAGCAAACACACGGTGGTGGTTTTGGAGCAGAGCAGCTATCTACTTGCACGAGAGCCCAGCTGATGCGAGAGCCCACGGACGCTGCCCCTCCTCTTTGACGCACTGAGAGAGACGCTGTCTTTTCTCCTGCCGAGAAAGCCAGCTCCGGTGTTTCCAGATACCTTCGCGGGTTACTGGGATATCTAGTCCTGAGAGAGAGATACAAGACCTCCTGCTATCTAATACCCAGGTACGGAGCTGACTAAAACCTTAGAGAGAATTCTTGATTCAGATTCTTGGCAAAAACCAACTTAACTTAAACTGCTACTTACTTACTCCTTCCCACGTATTAGGCTTAGGTCAGGTACACCGGGGTAGGCGTATTTAGAAGCACCAGTTGAGTACGTTAGTCAATGTATATAAGTATGTATATATTTTATCTATTTTAAAGTATCTTGTGGCTAAGAAACCATATCAATGCTTTTACAGTATTATTTATTAATCCTCCTTTTACTGTACGCACTTTACTTTACTATGAGTATTGCAATTGTGGCAATTCATTTCTCTTGTATGAGAAAGAAGACTGCTCAATAAATAACAACCTTTTATTGAAAAAGCCCGTCTCTCTTTTCTCTGCACTCTGGTGAAACTAAGTATGCACACTTGACTGAGTGAAATAGCTGTCTATTGTTTTCACACGACTCTAGAGATACACTCTTATTCTGAGGGAGCAAAGTTGTCATGTTATATGGTTGTCAGAAGCTAATCCCTTCGGGCCCGATTCACAGAACTAACTTAAGACAAAATCCTAAACTTACTACTATTTTGGTATTCACAGAAGGCACTTACTCATTTCGGTATTCACAGAAGTTAGGAGTCCTAACTTTAGGACTCCTAAATGCCTTCTGTGAATACTGAAAGTCTTAAAGTTAGGATTTTTCTCAATTTAGTAGTAGTAAAGTTAGGACTCCTAACTTTAGGACTCCTAAATGCCTTCTGTGAATACCGAAAGTCTTAAAATTTGGATTTTTCTCAATTTAGTAGTAGTAAAGTTAGGATTCCTAACTTTAGGACTCCTAAATGCCTTCTGTGAATACCAAAAGTCTTAAAATTAGGATGTTTCCTCAACTTTACTACTACTAAACTGAGAAAAATCCGAATTTTAAGACTTTCGGTATTCACAGAAGTCATTTAGGAGTCCGAAAGTTAGGAGTCCTAACTTTACTACTACTAAATTGAGAAAAATCCTAATTTAAAGACTTTCGGTATTTACAGCAGGCATTTAGGAGTTCTAAAGTTAGGAGTCCTAACTTTACTACTACTAAACTGAGAAAAATCCTAATTTTAAGACTTTCGGTATTCACAGAAGGCATTTAGGAGTCCTAAAGTTAGGAGTCCTAACTTTACTATTACTAAATTGAGAAAAATCCTAATTTAAAGACTTTCGGTATTTACAGCAGGCATTTAGGAGTTCTAAAGTTAGGAGTCCTAACTTTACTACTACTAAACTGAGAAAAATCCTAATTTTAAGACTTTCGGTATTCACAGAAGGCATTTAGGAGTCCTAAAGTTAGGAGTCCTAACTTTACTACTACTAAATTGAGAAAAATCCAAATTTTAAGACTTTCGGTATTCACAGAAGGCATTTAGGAGTCCTAAAGTTAGGAGTCCTAACTTTACTACTACTAAATTGAGAAAAATCCTAACTTTAAGACTTTCGGTATTCACAGAAGGCATTTAGGAGTCCTAAAGTTAGGACTCCTAACTTCTGTGAATACAGAAATGAGTAAGTGCCTTCTGTGAATACCAAAAAGAGTAAGTGCCTTCTGTGAATACCAAAATAGTAGTAAGTTTAGGATTTTGTCTTAAGTTAGAATAGCAGCTCGACTCCTAGCGGATGACACAAGTCTCCAAGACAATGACCCAAGTGTTATACTCATTCCGGTCAACATAAGAAAAACTATAACTCTTAAACTTATAGAAAACGGACTGACATCACAAGGTGGTATAGTCATATTCGTGATAGAGGCCCATGAATATCAGCCGACAGAGGTATTCTATTCATGGATAAACTTTCCAGCAGCAAACGCTGTCACACACGACTTCCACTATTACAAAATAGAGGAACCTCCGGAAGAGTACACCCCTTTCGAGGAGGTGGAAATCCCACTAAATTACCAAGAGCACCTGCTCTGGTTTAATGGCGCGCTAAAACATAACAATCACATCACAAGGCTCGGTCCACTAGGTAGACCAGGAGCAACGTAGCCAGTTCTAGCCAGCTACACACCACATCCAGACATCGAAAAACTGTCAGTACCAGAACTTTTAGCACAGCTAAAACAACTGATTAAAATACATAGACAATTAGTCCAATATGTAATGCGGACCACAACGGTCCAACCAGCAATTAACATTCCACAGCTGACCCCTCATCAGGGGAACACAAACAAAATAACACAACAGAACATACAATACTGTCTTGAAAAAACACCTGGAAAACGGGAACAAATTCCATTCTGGTTAGCACAAAAAATCACTCAAATAGAGGCAGTATTTCCAGATACTACCCCTACTGAGAAACACAGAATTCTGACTATCTGTCTTCCAATGGGGATCGCACCACATGTGGAGGACTGTGACACTTGGGGCACAATCTTTGCTTCCATATACACAAAAACACATGGTGTTCCGTCCATGGCAGTAATACCAGATCTGCTAAGACAGATTCAAAATGAATACGGTCCAGAACCTGCTTTACCTCTGGGTATGAAATTACTGAAAGACTTCAAGCAGGTCTCGGCTATATTATTAGCCAACATAAAAGGAGAAGCAGCATCTGTGGCGATCCACCAGAAATTGAAAGAAACAGATATAGCAGACCAACCAATTGAACTTGCCAGAATCATAGAAAAAACCTATGAAGAACTAGGTAGAGATAGTTTGGGTGGGAAACCAGTAAAACCCCAACTAACTGAAAATCCTGAAAAGATATTTATTAAAAATAATCTAAACACTCCAAAAAAGAGTTGGGATGGAAATAAACAATCCACTCCCAGAGAAGAAAGATTCCAGTCCAGAGGAAGGTCTCCTCGGCGGAGAGAAAGATCTCCAGACCAAGGACACAAGTCTCCCCAGTGGGAGCCCTCTGAGAAAAGATACAACCTTAGAAATAGGGATAATCTAAAGAAACCTGATAGATATCAAGATATTGAATCACGTCCCTCTCGATCTTTTCAGACTTCCTCGCAGAAATTGGAAAGAAGATGACGGTCAGAACACAGGGAAGAGCACGTCAAGTCCAAAGACAAAGAACCTGCTCATCAAAGTAAAAAATTAAAATTTCCAAGAAAGAAGGTAGCCAGCATTAAAATAATTAAACATGCAGAGGATACTGAGGACACAACTGAAAAACGGAGAGTGGGCCCAGACAATGCTAGACAGCGCAGCAGAAGTGACCATAGCTCGCAAGATCCTAATGAATCTTCTGAAGACAGTGGACACGAATGAATACATTCAGGTGGAAACTGCAGATACCAGAGTTAGCAAACCTCATAAAATATACGAGATAACTTTACTTATAGAGGGAGATAAGACTAGGAAAGTAAGGGGTCTCTTTTGGGATAATCTTCCAAAAGGCTATGACATCCTTTTAGCTGAGAAAGACTGGCCACCAGAGTATGTCAGGGAGTGCCCTCATGGCGAAGAAATGATTATGCCTGCCTTCTCAAATCATATTCCGATTCATAAAAAATATACACATGAAAGAAAATGGGCAGTAGCCCAAGCTCCTGCATTATACAAAAATCATGTTGGATGGGATGAGGACTCTCCTCCTCACAAAATCCAGTTACAATGTCAACCCACTGCACAAAGGCAGTACCAAATCAAACAAGAAGCTAAAAAGCAAGTCAGGGAGATCTTAGATCAACTTGAATACCAAGTGATGATTGAAACATGCACCTCTCAAATGAACAATCCTTTGTTTCCTGTCTCCAAGCCAGACGATTCATATCGTCTAGTTTTGGACTACAGACATCTTAACTCATGTTGCAAAACATTTGCAGTACAAAACTCACACAGTGCAGCACTAATGAATAGCATTGTGCGCAAAAAATACAAAACAACATTAGACATCTCTAATGGATTCTTTTGTCAAAACATTGCACCTGAAAGCAGGTATTTGACCGCTATCTCAATAATGGGGTCGCGGAAAAAATTTCTGTCGACTCCCACAGGGATTCAAGAATAGCCCAGGATTATTCTCAGCAAGGGTAACAGAGTTACTACAAATATATGATGATGAGGCATTATCTTATGTCGATGACATCTATCTAACAGATGATGACTTGGATACTCACTTTAAAAGAGTAAACACCATAATACTGGGTTTTGCAGCAGAGGGTTACAAATTCAACTTTAAAAAGTCACGAATTGCCCATCTAACAGTCCTGTTTTTAGGATATGAATTATCAAGTGAAGGCAAAATTCTAGCAGACAACTTCTTAGAGAAGTGCGCTGTACTCCAAGCACCTAAAATGCTGAAGAATTTACAATCAATACTAGGTTTTCTGAATTTTGGAAGAACTTACATTCTAAATTATGCAGAGAGGGTTAAACCTCTCTATAAATTAATAAAACCTGATTTCAAACCAATCAATTGGACTCAAAAACACACAGAAATTTTGAGATCATTGCAAACAGACATGTTAGCTAAAACAAAATTGCAAACACGCGAAAACATACGCAACCTTGTAATCCGAGTTATCCCAGGAAGATGCAGATTCACGTACCTAACCTCGAATGAGGGAGAAACGGTACCAATAGCTTACAAATCACACTTGTACACACAAGCTGAAAAAATATTCAGTCTTACAGAAAACATTGTAAATGCGGTTCAAACTGCTGTAGCAAAAGAAAGAGCCCAAGCACAAGGCAAAAAATTAACTGTTTTAACAGCAGAATCAGCCTTTGAGGCATTAACAAGCCCACGCAATTTGACTACCGTGGCATTAGATCCAAAATGGATCGAATGGGAAAATTCTCCTCCTGCAGAAGACGTGAAATACTATTTTGACCCGAACATGAAAAAACTGAAACATTTAACATATGAAAAAGAATATCCTTTGCCAATCGAAATTCTGCCCCTACAACTTTACGCCTGTGTAATATATACAGACGGATCAGCACAACCCACAGTTTGGGGTAAGCGAGCTTACAGTGCTACGTACGCGGTTGTTAAATACCGGTGGCACGGAGGTAAATTGAGACCACTGGTAACTATGTCTCAATCTGTGAAAAACGGTTCAGGTCAACACACTGAACTACTAGCTTTAAAAATGGCGCTCGATATTGCCGATCGCGAATTCCCGGCACTAATAGTGTGCGATTTGCATTACTGCGTCCAATCTTACAATGATGACTTGCAGAACTGGGTTCAAAACGGTTACAAAGATGACACAGGTGCCACAATAAAGCATAAGAAGCTTTGGGAACAAGTAGTTCTTTTACAGAAGGAACTACAAAAGACTCACGTGATACATACACTGAGTCATCAGCGTGATGGCGTTCACGCTGCAGGGAATTCATTGGCTAACACAGCCAAAGCGGAAGCAGCTCAACCGGCTTCCGTAGCCACAAAAAAGCGTTCCGAAAAATACATAGACGGAGAAACCATGCTGGCGGTAAAAACGTCTTTACAAGGCAACTGTGCAGCATTACCTCTGAACTATCCACTCAATTATACATACGTAATAGATGCAAACTCCGTTCCTTTTGCTCAAATCCCTGGAGTGGGGGATAGACTAATTCCAAACACGAACAGGAGAGTCTTGTTAATAGCAGACGCACACATGGGTGAAGGTCTAGGGCACCGGGATATCAAGGAATCTCTGAAAGAATTACAATCAGAATACTGGTGGCCGGGGATGAGCCTGCACAACTACAAATTTGCAATGGGCTGTCAAAACTGCAACAGAGATCGCAGTGGCGAACCGGCCGGAGTATTGCCAGGACCCTTCTTTTAGAAAGCATAAGGCTATCTATACGCAGAAATCCAATAGGAGAAATGCGTCCCATTTAAGTTTAAGACTAGATTCACTTAAAATGTAGACACCAGCGCTCGGCTGACGCCAGAACTGTTATAAAAGATTTGCGAGTCCATATCGGCACATACGCAATTGGCATGCTACATTCTGACCAGGGTCCTGCTTTTAGCTCTCGAGCTTAAAAGGAGGCCATGACCAGCATGGGCATTGCATTGCGGTACTCTTGTCCCTTCCATCCTGAGGGAAATGGGATTGTGGAAAGAAAAAACCGGGACATAAAGCAATCTATAACGGCGAGGGTATTAGGTTCGGGTGATGGGTGGGTCCAACATTTAACAAGTGTCCAACGTAGTCTTAATAATCTGCCAAGAAAGTCTCCGAAAGGTTTCAGTCCGTACGAACTATTGTTCGGGACTAGAATGCATATTCAGGACCTTGATAGTCAGACTTCGGTGGTAGAAGAAAAATGCTTTGATATCGAAGTTCGTTTGGCTATTTTACAGGACTTAAATGAAACAAGAAAAGGCCTGAGCAACATAAAGTTAAAACAGCAGCCAACAGCCACTGAAGATAAACCACCTGTCCCAGCAAGGCCTGCCTGGATTCCAAAGATTGGGGATCTGGTCAGAGAAAAGATCGCGGTGAAGAAGGAATTTGGGCCTTCTTACAGAAAAGCAGTACCTGTCTTAGCTGTCAGCGGAACAAGATCAGTTGTACTACTGCCCCTTGCTGGTAAAAAGGAGAACCGAGTTGTATCCATCGACCTGGTAAAACCACAATCATGTGGCCAATAATAAGTAGTAGGCCCAGTGGACTCCCAAGAAATAGCAGAGTACCAAAACTTGCTACAATACAAGAGGTTCAAACTGAGAGACTAATCACATTTGATAAACCTGCAGTGAATAAAAAAAGGACTATGCAACAATGCCATGGAACTTGTGCCTCTTGAAACCCAAATTGCAACAGTTCGTCAAGAAACACCAGTCTACAACGATGTAGCCTCAGACTATGCTAATGAAACAAATAAAAATCCGGAAGCAATTCCAACAATTGACAGAACTGCATCTGGCTACTTCATCAATTTCGATAACTTTTCTGAAGATCCAAGCGAGCCTGAAGAAATGCCAGCAACAAAAACTTTTAAAGACAAAATAACTGAACTTCAACATCAACTCAAAGAAACCTGTCTGATTTCTCCATGGATTGAATTTTGGATTGTGTTAGGTGTACTTTTCCTCCTACTTTGGCTCATCATGGTTCTTTGTTTGGAAAATTTATTGAGGGAAAATACAGTACAATGGACACTGCAAGTCAGAACATCAACTTGGTCCTAAAGCCACACAAGTCATCTCACATCGAGAAAAGAGAACTATCATCAGTGAATGTCACAGCCAATCCAATACCCGGTGGGCTACCTTGGGACAAAACGGATTACGAAATCTATGGCCCGGTCGAGCTCTTGAAATATCCACACCAGTTCAAGGTTTCATTAAGTGACTTTGTAAAACCGAGTACATTCTCTGATGATTGGGACTTTGAAAGTATTAATGATATGATGTCAGATTTAGTAATGTCAGCAAAATTTACAGAACATGATTATTTACAGGGTTCATCAAATTATGAAGAAATGTATTGCTACAACCACTTTGCACATCACTATTTGCATAAATCTGCTCAACCTAGAAATGTTATTAATTATAATCAATGGGAACATTGTGCAACTCCACCGAAAGGTAGTTCAAAAACGTTTTATGAGAAATTCCCGTACTTCTCAGGATTTAACACAAGTGATGCAGAAACGTTTTATTTCAAAATGTTAAATAAGACAGGAATGAAAACAATGCTGACAAATACTAAATTGATCTATTCGGAGACATTTTATGAAAAAATGATTACATTTGGTTTTGATTTCTGGGAAAACAACATTGAAACAAAAAACATCTGGGGTACCAAAGATTGGCAGGTCCAAGGTTTAGAAGCATTATTTAGAGCCTGCATGATCCCAGAACAAATTATATTCTTGAATGACACCATTCAACAGACAACCTGTCTTGGCCTGGCCAAAATTAAGGACTTAAACAAACCGTCTATTCCAAAGCCAACACCTGACAGTAATAGCACTACAGATGTTGAGATAAACATATCCCATATTTTTAACCAAAACAGAACACATCCTGATTGGAAAAAGTGGTTGATCTGGCCCACAGACACAAATAACTGTCAAGATAGTTTTCTGAACAAAACACAGGGGTTAAAAATGACCAGGCCAGAACCAAGATACTCCCAGAGACAACATCCAGGGATAGTCACAACATACAGTGTAGGGAAACTCTGCCTCGAATGGCTACAGAAATCCACACTGGCTGAAATTAAGCAACACTTGAGTTTACTTAAAGACGGTGCTGACTTGCGTGATTTCATAATGGGACCACGCAAACAGCGTCAAAAATGTTTCATAGCGGCCGGTATATACGCTACTTACAACGAAGCTTGGAAAGTGATGCAAATCAAAACAGCAGAAAAAATATGAGAAATTGATCGTATTAATTTGGAAAAATCATTTTCTGTTGTGGACAATGGGTTAATGACTCTGTCCTCCAGAATATATTCACTGGACAGTATTTTATCCTCTGCTATTGCTATCATAGAGCAGGACTTACTAATGTTACAACACGGTCAGCCCCAATTACGTTCTATTGTACAGCTTGGCTGGACGTTGCAAAATCTGCATTCAGGCTACGTGCCCTGGCGTTTAATCAACACAACGTCATTATTCTCTATCTTTAACCTTACTGATACACAAATCAGTTTGGCACAAAAAGGAGCAGACAATACGATTCTGAGCATTGAAAAACTTGAGAGATTACCATTGACAATGTCAGAAAGACCTGTCATTGAATGGATAATACATGGAATAATCACAATTCCGATAACAACTTTCCAATTTAAATACTGCCAAGAGTATATACCAGCGGGCCAGTATGAAAGGTTGGGTAAAGGGTACATTAAGTCATCATGGAAATTACCTTACACACACACATGTTACAGTGAAAAGAAACAGAATGTATTTCTGAGTGGAAAAAATTGTAAACAATCACTAAGCGGTATACTTCTGTGTCAAGGTATTGACCTGCATGGGGCCTGTGAGGGGACTTCAAATAACCTTTCATGTCACCAGCATGGCACACCTGCAACACAAATAGAGCCATTCTTTAGACGACTTTCTAAGGGGAGTTACATTCAAATAGTGGACCACAGCTGTTGTGGCATGGTGCCAGGAAAAGCCTATCTCGTGAGCGTGAGTTCCATGGTCACTTGCTGTATGCAAGTATTGTATCCAAAAAGCACTCTAGATACGGAGGCAACAATTTGGCCTTCTTTGAATATCTCTTCTATTCGAATTGATACTTTAAGCAGAATAAAGTCTGTACTTTTACAGACAACTGTGCCCTTAACGTCATCAAAAGAAACGTATGGTCTGCAAGTTGCAAGGACAACGACAGAGATACATACCCTTTTATCAACAAATTGCCCCATGCATTTTGTAGAAATGCTAAGCCAAATTCTAAATATGTCTGATACCAGTGGTATCCCACATATATTTAAGACAATTTGTTCGGGACTGTTAACACCCTTCGAAACAGTTCTGGGCATTTTTCCTAATTTTGTCCATTCTGTCTTTGGCGGCCTACCACTTCTGTTGGGACTCATAGCAGGCATTTTATTTTTGATCCTCCTGCTCCGATATGGCGAGCCAAGTCGCAGACAAGACTCCAGCAACAATGGAAGAAACGATCCTAGCTATACGCTATCGGGACCGCATAACTAAAGTCCTTGGATTAGCCCGGCTAAGAGATCTGAATATGACCTGGTTTCTTTCATTCAGAACCATCTGGCAGAATTGCATCTTACCTGTGCTTAGATTTATGCTATGCGGAGAAGAATGCGTGTTGGACGTCTGTCTTACACTACCATCAGCAGTACCATTGGATACAGATACTTTGCTAAGTCCAGTAACGGCTCATGCATCGTGTGGTCCCAAGCGGCTACCCATTCTGATGACGGCATTCGTTGAGACTTCACCACTACGATTAGGGGGTAGTGAAGTACGAGATGAGAGCAACATCACCCAGGTACGACCTTCTGTGAGCATTGCTGATCCTGACATCGATGATAGCAATCATTCTCACGACTGCACTGTTGCGGCATTTTCAAACTTGGTCGAACTTTCACCTGAAGCCGTAGACAATTTTTTGAGAGTCTGTCTGAAATGATGTTCTCCCCTGACCAGAAAGAATAACTTTTTAAGCAACGAGCACACAGCGTTCCCTGAACTCTGAATTCGGCCTTCAGCTTTGATAAACAAAAGCTACAGAAAATATTTGGAACAATTTTTTTCCCTGAAGCGAAATTATTTTTTTCCACTTCCAAAATATTTACCTTTTTCTGGCACATGTACTCTGCTTAAAGTAGAACTATTCTTAGAGAACAGAGCTTTTATTTTAGGAACTCTAGAGACAATATATTACCTCAGCCTCTAGCACATGTACAGAATTTTGTATTAATATGTGATGGAATGGTCTCGACCTTCTTTTCTGTATTAAGAGCCATTTCATGTGTAATTTTCGCAAATTATTCAGCTGATAATTATATGCAATTTTTTTTTCTGAATGATAATACTGCTTGAAAAGCGTACAGTACCAATACTAATTTTCGTGTATTACCATATACCATTTCAATATGCAAATTTATGTATTTTGGGGTTGGTTGGAAAACACATGGATCATTATATGTTTACTATTGCTTAGTTTTAAGTAATGAGGGACATTAGATCGTGGAGTGGGTGTTGTAGTTCTATCTAGGACCCTAAATTCGATAGTCCTGACTTATGCCCTTATGTGGTTATAATCAATAATATCCTTGTAAAGGCATAAGAATCATATCCATATTTAGTCATAGCCCATGCTGTCCAAATTAAGCAAGGCTACTTCCCCAGGCTCCTAGCAAGTACAATGAGATCTGTAAACAAACCAAACCTCCAGCAACCTGAGAATTCCCCATTGCTTTTGTTTTGATTTCGTCCTAGAACTCCTGTGAGCACTCTAAGAACGGCCAGTTCTTAGTGATATCTTTATTGACATCTTATGTCCAGCCTTACGTCAAAACCCGGCACCTTTCAGGTATAAATATACCAACGCTGCCTTAAGTAAACACACGGTGGTGGTTTTGGAGCAGAGCAGCTATCTACTTGCCCGAGAGCCCAGCTGATGCGAGAGCCCACGGACGCTGCCCCTCCTCTTTGACACACTGAGAGAGACGCTGTCTTTTCTTCTGCCGAGAAAGCCAGCTCCGGTGTTTCCAGATACCTTCGCGGGTTACTGGGATATCGAGTCCTGAGAGAGAGATACAAGACCTCCTGCTTTCTAATACCCAGGTACGGAGCTGACTAAAACCTTAGAGAGAATTCTTGATTCAGATTCTTGGCAAAAACCAACTTAACTTAAACTGCTACTTACTTACTCCTTCCCACGTATTAGGCTTAGGTCAGGTACACCGGGGTAGGCGTATTTAGAAGCACCAGTTGAGTACGTTAGTCAATGTATATAAGTATGTATATATTTTATCTATTTTAAAGTATCTTATGGCTAAGAAACCATATCAATGCTTTTACGGTATTATTTCTTAATCCTCCTTTTACTGTACGCACTTTACTTTACTATGAGTATTGCAATTGTGGCAATTCATTTCTCTTGTATGAGAAAGAAGACTGCTCAATAAATAACAAGCTTTTATTGGAAACGCCCGTCTCTCTTTTCTCTGCACTCTGGTGAAACTAAGTATGCACACTTGACTGAGTCAAATAGCTGTCTATTGTTTTCACACGACTCTAGAGATACACTCTTATTCTGAGGGAGCAAAGTTGTCATGTTATATGGTTGTCAGAAGCTAATCCCTTCTTGTCTATCCAGGGAGGTTAAACTCCTCCTCGCTTATTCCAGAAAGTTTCTAGTGACCTCTGAGCTAGCTGGCAAAACTTAAGTCTAATATAGTCAGTAGAGACCAAGTCGACCTCAGTCCTACGTCTACACTGCTGAATATATTATTCCAATGCGCAGAGCCTATTGGGAATATAGGAACTACACTACAATGTACAGTTATGAACAAGAAATTTTGGGCGGAAAACAAGAACAGAGAACAAAAGGAGAAATAATAATCTGCAGATCACCAACTTAAGAGCAATATGGAACAGAGTTTGAGAGCGCATCTTCAGGCTATGGGGTTTCGAGAAGGGGAGATAACTGTCCTTCCCCCAGTCAATTGTGGATTTCTCGTTACGAACGAGAGCGCTCTAGGAAGAGGGATTTGAGTAGTATCTTGAATTTCGGGAAGGAGGTGGGAATGGTGTTCCAAATTTTGGGAGCATTTCCCCGCAAAGGATTTGTTTAAGGTTTTGTGTTTCCGTGATTTTAGTGGGATGAGTAGAAGCATGTTGGAACTTCTGGGGTTCCTGGACTGACCGGCCCTTTTGAGTTTGGCAGCCAGATATTCTGGTTTGCCTGTGTGCAGGGCTTTGTGCATGAGGCAAGCTGTACTGAAGCTGGCTCGTTGGTCGATAGGGAGCCACTTCAGTTCCTTGAGTGCCGGTGAGATGTGCTCATATTTCTTCGTTCCTGTGACAATTCTAGCTGCGGCATTGAGGATAGTGGTAAGAGGACCTAGGAGAGATTTTGCTGTCCCGGTCAGTGCTGCCATACCATAGTCAATTCTGGAGAGCACCAATGCCTGAGTGGCCTGTTTAAGATCTCTCATGGAGAGGAAGGGTTTTATTTTGTAAAGCAGTTTCAGATTTAGGAACGCACTTTTGGCGGTTTTTGAGATGTGTTTTTTTCATGTCCAGTTTGGGGTCGAGGGTGATCCCTAGGGATTTCACCGAGTCTGTTGGCGCAAGGGCACCATTGAGGGCGTCTATGGCTTTGAGACATTCTTTGATTTGAGGGTTTTTGTCTCTATTAGAGATGAGGAGCACTTCTGTTTTCTCTTGGTTGAGTTTGAGGTGGTTGGTTGAGAGCCAATGTTGGACCTCAATGAGCATGACATTTAGTCTGTGTATGTCTGCGATCGGGGTGGTTTCCAGATAAAGTTGTGTATCGTCCGCATAAAGGTGGAAGGGGATGTTGGAGTTCCTTAGAAGTGTGGTGAGGGGTTCCATGTAGATGTTGAAAAGTTGTGGGGAGAGTACTGACCCTTGTGGAGCTCCTCTGCTAATGGGAAGGGGGTCCGACTCAAAGCTATTGATTTTTATTCTTTGGGTGCGGTTGTGGAAAAAAAGAGGAGAACCATTTTAGAACCCTCTGTTCAATACCCGCTCTCTCCTGGAGGACTTTGAGGAGCAGGGCGTGGTCAACTGTGTCAAACGCGGCCGAAAGGTCAAGAAGGCTACATTGATCAGAGTCAAGTGACAAGTGCAGATCGTCTAAGACATTGCAGACCAGGTTGCCTTAAACTGTGCACTCGAGAATGCAACTGTGCTTTAAGGAACAGAACAAGATGAATCAAACAAAAATAGTAGTAAATGCAGAAGATGTAAGTTGTTTTCTATTGAATCCAATTCAGACTTCTTTCAGTGAATTAAGGGACCTCCAGAACTAAGCCCCAGAGGATGAGAACAGAAAATGAGAAATGCTGGGTTACAAAAAGAATTAACAGGACTAAAGGTTTAGTTTATTGTTGATTAATTAAAATCTTACAATATTAGAAAAATAAAAATATCATGAAAAGAATCAATTTTGCCATTATTGTTAAAATCACTTGTATTGTTAAAATAGTTTTTATATATTTACATTTATAGAGCACCAGCAAGGAACAATTTCCTCATATAGTAGATAAAAAAGTTTTCTTTACTTAAGGTGTAAAAGTATGGTCACATAATATATGCCTTTATTATTTATACTGCTCTCATACATTTTACAAATATACATTTCAATTCCATATTAGATGGTTTAAGACATGCTATCACTGCTTGTCTGCATGAGCAAATGTCCCGCTGGTTGTATGGTATCCTTAACAGTCTGCGTCCTAGGTCTAATAGAGCCAGGCATATAGAAATTAAATGAGTGATATTCTCTTCACCATGTTTGCACAATCTACAGGCAGTTGATGTTGTTTGTCTCAACTATGACATTGCATGTTTGATGCCTGGAAGAATTCCAAATCGTGCTCTTATGAACCTTCCTTTTTGTCACGGGGACAAACCAGACTCTAAATAAGACTGTGGTTTAAGGCATTTGTTTTCATTTATTGTCATTCAGGCATGTGACCTAGATACAAATAATTATTTGTCCATTAGCATTGATGTTTTTTTCATTAAGCTAGTGATAGATATTTTTTAAATTGCTGGAGTTAAAGAATTGTCCAATAATGAGCCAATGAACAACTCTTCTGTTGCCTCAGTCAAGTGCTTACATGTTGGTAAATTAGGATTTGTTCTAACTTCCTGCCAAAGTGCTTGATCTAACTGGGTTGATATACTTACTTTTATTCTTTTCCAGGTTTTAACATACAATCCTTTTTGTGCAATGATTTGGTTTAACAGACCAAATTCTAATTGTATCTATGCTTGCGTTGCGTTGCATGGTAGCTTAAACAGAGATCTGGATATTCTGGCAACAATTTTATTTAGTATTACTTTATTTTTACCCCGCGTTGCCTCGGTCCCATATGAGATAGTTGGTAACCGTTTTGCTGATATTATCTTCAGTAGTGGCTGACACCTCCTAAAAATCTCTGTAGGGAACGATAAGCTGAGAGAAAGGAATTTGCTTTCCTTTTTAACTCAATTTTTTGGTGATTGAAAGAGCCTTTTTCATCAAATATTACTCCAAGATACTAATATGTATTAACTCGTTCTAGCTGCCGGGTTTGTAAAAACCACATATGTTTTTTGTGGATCTTATTACTTACTTCCATCACTTTCGTTTTCTTTTAATTTATTACCATTTCATTAAGTAACAAGTAATTTAATATTTTATTTATCAGTCTCTGCAGTCCAACCTTTGTTTGGCTCACCACAATCACATCATCAACATATAAGTGATTTGATATACATTTCTCTTCTAACCTTGGGGGATGTATGTTAACTTCATTTAGTTAAGTCATCCAACACAAATAAATAAGTAACAGGACTTCTACATCACTCCTGAATATAAATATGTACTACCTTTTACAATGTGAAATTGCATGGCTAGGTATTTTCAAAATTAGTCCCAAGCAGGTAAAGATTCCATGATTCTTATGACTCTTACATTTAAGAAATATTGGTCAAAACCATACGTTTATATGTGTTGCTGAAGGTCTGTGTTACTGTTATTTGGTCTGTCAAAATAATAATCAAGGCAAGAGGCCTAGTGTCTTTATGAATTATATTGGCAAATCAGAGAGCCCATTTAGAAGACGTTAAGCAGATTTCATTGGAATGGCCTTAAAAATGTTCTCGTAATAAATGTCTGCTTGTTCTCTAAATGGATTGAGGCCTATCTCACCGGGAGATCAGGCAGTTTTGCAGTTGCCAGACCTTTGCTAAGGGTACTGAGATTTGGCCTGCAAACCTCCCTTGAGACATATTGTGGCTCTGACTTCTAGAATTAGTTTTTAGAATTGATTTGTACAGCTTTCCAAATTGACCAAAAGTTCCACTGAAGTTATCATCCTCAATCTCCTATAATAGCTGGGAGGATGAATGGAATGATAAAATATGAGTTGACTAAAGTATGTGCATACACCATGCTGAAGTGTCCTGATGCCCTTCCTCTTATCCTAATGAATATTGAAGTACCCCAGATAAAAAGACTGGTTTATCACTGCATAAAGTGTTGATGGGCAGTGCAGCGAGGTTGGCTTAGACTCCTTCAGCTACACTTGTTTCAATAACAGATAACATTGTTTTAATGCAAAGGTTTGGCTGACATTTTTAAATCTGCTTCTCATCAGGTGAATTTGGCACAGAACGGATCAAAGAAATCCAATGCACCCATTGAATCCTGGTGACTGGGTGTTCGTCAATAAGCATATCTTCAAAAGAATGGAGGAACTGTGCTGTGAAACTTTTCAAATTATATTTGGATTTAACACTGATGTCACTGTGACAGAGTTCCACAATGGGTTCACACTCTCAAGCTTAATTTTGCAGCATTGATACAGAGGGGGGTAGTACATTTGATAATGAAACTAATGAAACTGGTAATGACATTATAGAAGTTTCCACTGAGAGACTGAGGATCCTGGTGACGATATCAGCAGTAGTGGCAAGTTTCAAGAAAGGATCAGTGTGAAGTGCTGTTACAAGGCCAAAGTCATGAGTCCCAGGAGGAAAAAGTAGTCTCTGACGCAACCAGTGAAAAGCTCCAATTGAACATTCGACTCACAGGAGCCCCCAGGAGTTGAAAACAGTTCACAGTGAAATATGCTGCTGATGTTGAAAGTTCAAGTCCATCAGAGAGGGAATTCATTGATAGCCACAGGTGAAGTTTCAAGGGCTTGGATAACCAAGACATTGAAAAGATCTTGTAGAAGAAAGCACTGGAAAAATTAAAGACTAAAGCCTATCAAAGAAGAATCTGAAGTAATTGAAATCGACTCAAAGAATAGTGAGAGGGAATCATCAGTTGCTAAAAGAGCAGCAAGGAAAAGAATCCCAAACAGAAAATATGCTTCACCTGAATCGGTGTAAATAGCATCTGTATTAGAAGAAAAAGAGCTAAAAGCGAGGAAATGCTTTGTTATAGTTTGACGTGGCTGGAAAAAATAGGTAAAATCTCTTGAATGAATAAAGATGGGACGCTTCTTATTCTGCACATGGAAAATCTGTGGGTTAAACAATAAAAGAAAAAGAGGGGTGTTGGCCCAGATGCTGAGGTCTCAACGGTATGATCTGTTATGCTTACAGGAAATGCATATAGCTTGGAATAACCGTAAAGTGCTACGAGATTTGGGAATGGATCTGTTAGGCTGCACTAAGCAAGGCTCTAATATTAGAGGAGTAGCAATTCTTATAAGATATGGCCTAGGAGTGAAGAGGCGGGTAAAAGAGGACAGTTATGGAAGGTGGGTCATTGTGGAACTGGCTATCAATGGCTTCCCAGTGACAGTTTGCGCTGTCTAAGGACCAAATTTGGATGATCCGGAAGTTTTACATTATTTAAGTATTGAACTAGCAGAGTGGCCAACCCCTTTAATTCTGTGTGGGGAATAACAGGAATGTAGATATGGGGAGATATGGGGAGTAACCGTCCTTACATGGGGAAAAAGCTTAATTAGAGAGCTAGGCTTGGTCGACGTAGTGGCAAATCAAAAGACCAGCGACCCAGGGTATAAATTCTATTCTGCTCCCCAAAAGAAGCATGTCCGTTTAGACTATATTTTTATTTCTAGGGAGTTGGCGGTGAATTCTAAAATAGAGATATTGCCGAGAATTATTTCGGATCACAGTCCTGTGGTAATGGACTGTGGTTTAAAAGTCCAGCACCAGTTTAAACCATGGACCTTTGAACGTAATTTGCTGCTTGATCCGGAGTACTGTGAATACATGTGTATTTGGATTCCAGATTTCTTTAGGATAAATCAGGGCACAGCCTCAGTCTCGATTGTCTGGGACGCATTTAAAGCAGGTGTTAGGAGCGTAACAATGAGTTATTCAATTGGGAAGCAGCGCAAAATAAATAAAGAAATAACAGATCGAATGACGCAACTTAGGCTCCTGGAGATACAGCTTTCGGCTGAACTCTTCCATCAGCTAAGCATAGACGATACCCAAAGGCAATATCTATTATGAAAATGAGAATTCACCAACACTTTGTAGAAAAAATGGCTAGTAAGTTATCTATCTATAGAGCTCAGTTTTATGAATTGGGTGAAGACGCAGGTAAGATACTAGCAAAAAGAATGCGTCAAAGGGAAAGTATGAATGGGATATCTAAGATATGTGATCATGATGATAAGGTCCTGGAGTCGCCAACTGACATTTCGGGAGTTTTTGTTCGATTTTATATTTATACAATATTATCAGCAAATGGTTGCTAACCTCCCAGATGGTTTGGATATCTGTCAACTCAAACGTGAGCGAAAATTAGGGGTGGTTGGCCTTATTAGTAAAAGATCCCCGGAACTTGCTAATAGTGTTTTGGTTACAGGTAGACATCGCAGCCAGTATTATATGGCTTTATGGGATTTATATTATTCACCTAGGAAGGTGTCTCGGTGGGGAAAAAAAGGCGGGGATAAGTGTAACCGCTGTGGGTTGCTGACGGCCGACTCTATCCATATGTTTTTTTCATGTCCAAAACTGATCGGGCTTTTTCAGGATTTGGAAGGGTTTTTAAATATTGTGTTCCAAAAAGATAACTCTAACGGGTTAAATTGTGATTTTGGGGGTGGGTTTAGAGGACTGTTCTACTGTAATAAGTAATGTTGAAACTGCACTTTTGTTTATGATGATGGCAGTGGTCAGAGCATGCATTACTTGCGAGTGGATTAGGTCTAAGCCCCCAACCGTTTTGAATTGGAGAGCAAGATTGTTGGCTATGTTCAGTTTTGAGACAGTAATTTATAGACGTAAAGGGAGGAGGAAGAGAAGACTTGGGGCTAAAATCTGGGCGCCTATACGAGAATGGATGTAGGGTGGGGCAAACGGGCTAAACGGTGGTTAGGTGAGGTCTGGGAACTAGATATAATCTAAGGGTCTGAAAGTAATAAGTACAGTTAAAAAAAACGAGCTGATCTTCACTTGTTTGTGCTTATTTTCTGATTTCTTTATTGTAATTTTACTGTGACTTTCTTTTTCTTTTTTTTTTTTGATGCTCCATGTCTCTCTCTTCCCTCTTTCAACAACTAGTATGTATCCTTCAGGGTTTTTTGATCTTCCTCTCTGTTCTAAATTATTTTAATTTTTCTAGGATAAATAATGTGTCATAGTCATCTCAATTTGATTGATATGTACAGTTCTCAATGTAGGGTTGTGGAGTTGTTGTCGTTGTTGTTGTTGTTCTCAAGGTGAAAGTTCCGATCTCCGAGGAGGATGTAGTTGGTGGAGGTCAGGGTGTGCGTGCTGATCAAGTCGGCGATGGAGTCGCTGAACTGGGGGCTGGGTCCGGGGGGTCGGTAGACCAGGGTGCCTCTGAGGGTGGAATTAGGGTCTGTGTGGATCTGGAAATGCATGTGTTCGGTGGTGTTGAGCACGTTGTCGGTGCTAGTCGAGATCCTGACGCTGTTCTTGTGGACGATGGCGATTCCTCCTCTGACTCCGTTGGTGCGGTCTCTGCGGGTGATCTTGTAGCTGTCTGGGATGGCTATGGCGATGTCGGGTGCGGAGGAGCCGTTATACCAGGTCTCTGTCAGGAAGGAGCGAGGAAGGAGACTGGGAAGATGGTGGCCGGGCGTTAATGCCGGTCGTGAGCTCCTTACCTTTCTGTCGGGGAAAAAAAACCATGGGAAGAAGCCGCTACGAACATAGCGAACGGAGCTAATGACTGACAGGCAAAATTAAATCTTATTTTCTCAATGCAATTATTTAGGACTACAGTACAGTGATTATCGTAAAGGAACTTTGCAAGTGTCAGCCGGCAGGGAAGAAAAAGATACGGACCTCGCAGCGTCCCTCCGGATCGGTGGGAGAGCGCTCCTTCCATCGTTACAGCCCACACCTGTGGCGGTTTCTCGGCGGTTCCTGGACGGAGGTGGAATTCTGTTTTCGACTCAACGGATCTTGCTGGAGCGTGCCGGGAGGTGGGATGGTGGGCAGGAAGCTGCCTGAAAACTTGGCGTGGGCGGACACCGACCCTGAAGGTAACGTGGCACTCGGCGCGGTAACAGAGGAGGCGGCACACCCTGAGGAGGGAGAGGGTGTAGGAGTTAAATCGGCAAAGCAAGGTTGCCGCGGAATCGATACCTTGTCTCACTCACCCCTTTCAATTGTAAACTGGTGGGAGGCGGCTTCAGAAGCTCACCGGTGCTGTCGGAGGGCTGCGAGCCGCGTTGCTGTGTATTTGCGAGGAAAGGCTGGGAGATCTGCAAGAGGCTACTCTGCTCCACGCTTAGTGGAAGGAAGAGAAGGTATCTGTCCAGTTACAGAAAAGGCAGCAGTTTCAGGAAAAACAACAGTACTGCCTGACATATTACAGAGGGGCTTAAATCTTGAACCAGTTAAGGGCTTAAACGGTTTCACCCTAGATAAAATCGCAAAAGACCTGCTAATAGCCCAGTTTTCTTTACACTGGTTTTTATATCAGAGAAAAGAAAGTGAAGTGATTGTTCCCTCAGCAAAAGTGGAGGGGTTAAGCATGAGTTTTGATGAGGCAGTTTTCCCTTTACCAGTAACCAGTGATTGTTTTGCAGCACCGGTAGGGGTGGCTCTAACCCAGAAGAAAGGGGTAAGGTCTGGTCTGACTCCCCCAGGGGGTGTGGAGAGAAAAGCTAAGGGGACTCAGAAAAAGGCTATAAGTAAAAAAGACTTAGGTTTGGCCCCAACCCCAGATAATTCTGACGATAAGGGTAGGTCTGCTTATTGCCTCAGAAACAGACAATTCCTTAAGACAAGCCTCCCGTTGGCTACCAAACAACCGGTGGTTCCTAAAATCACCAGGAGAATCACTCGTAAAACCCTGAAGCTTCAAGCAAATAAATCTAACAATAAAAAAGGACAAGTGAGGGATAACAAAGAGGCAGGCATAGAGTGTAAAGCTCCCAAGGTGAAAGTTACCCCATCACTGAGGTCTTACTTTAAGCTCCAAAAGAGTAGTTGGGAAGAAAACTGCGAAAAAAGCAACCACACATCTGTTGCGTCTGAAGGCGAAGTAGGAGCGGATATGGAAGTGGAAAATAACCTAGATACCGATTCTGTACAGAACCTAGTGAGCTCGGGAGGGGTGACAACTGAACAGGACAATTGTTTTATCCAAGAATCAGTCCCGGCTCACTCCCCGAGTCAGGTATCCTTGCCCAGACCAGATACTCCTAGTCCTTGGTATAATAAAGGCATTAGTCCAAAAACTAATTTGGGCTCTAGCCCAACCTCGAGTCCACTCCAAAGTCCGTCACAAAGTCCCGGTATCAACTCTTTTAAAAACCTGCCTACGGCTTCCTGGAACCAGGTTACGGATTTAGAACCTGCACAGGCACCGGCACAGGCTATTCTAAGTAACAGCACAGAGATTCTCTTAGAAAAAATGATGGAAGAGATGAGAGCAAGATTTGAGATTTCGGAAAGTAACCAAAACAAGATGCATGAAAAGTTTGAGAGGCTGGATGATAAGCTTACTGAGAGAGAGTAACTACAGTGGAAGCAGTGGTGGAGGGACTGAACAAAAAGATGGAAACTACTGAGAAGGAAATTAGGTCCCTGAAAGCCAAGGACAGGAATATTGAAGAGAAGCTTGAGGCTTTAGAAAATCAATCTCGAAGATGCAACCTCAGACTTCTCAATGTTCCGGAAGGCCAAGAGGGCTCAGATGTTAAAACATTTGTGGTTGCATTGTTGGAAGATCATTTTCCATGGAGTAAATCACTTGGGTTAAGAGACGACATCCTGCGGGTACATCGAGACCCCTTTGGCAAAACAAAAGAGAGAAAGACCCCGAGGAAAATTCTAGTGAATTTTAAGACATATACTCTTAAAGAAAGGTTCCTGAGCGAGGCATTGAAACGAGGAGATATCAGCAACGAAAATTGGTCGTTTAAAATTCGATCTGACATCGCAAAAGTCACTCAGGATAGGCAATGGGAACTAGGACAGTTGATGCCAGAACTAAAATCATTAGGTGCAACCGTCCAGATGAAATTTCCTGCCTCTCTCAGAATAATGTGGAGGAATAAAATGCACAATATCAAAGACCCCAAGGAAGTGGGAGCACTCATGGAGCTTATGCGTGACCAGATAAAGATTCAGTCTATAACACAAATTTGAATGTAGAGCAGTTAGTTACATCCGTAATCTAAAGAATAGTAGCGTACTTCAAAAAATATGAATTAAGGTAAGGAGCTCAAAAGGGGCCAGAAATAGAGCCCAAAAGAGGAATGGGAGGCTTCCCCAGGGAGGGTGGGTGTGTCTCCCCACTTTTGTTGTTTCTTTTCTTTCACTATTACTTAAATTTTAACACTCACATGCTAAAAAAGAAGAAGGGGAGGGGGGAACAAAAGGGGGTGGAAACACACAGGGGTGGGGAGCAAGATAGGGTAAAAATAAAAAAATAAAAATGTCCTCATAAAATCTTTAGAAAAAAAAAAGGGAGAAACCCGGGGGGTGGCAATACAGAAAAGAAAAAAAAAATGATTCAGAAGGCGAAAGAAATTAAGATAACTTCCTGGAACGTAAATGGGCTACGTACAAAGAGTAGACGGAGAAAGATCTTCGAATACTTAAAATCAATAGATAGCGAGATAATAATACTCCAGGAAACACACCTTTTGAAGGAAGAGTGGGAGGAGATTGTGAAAAACCTGAGGTGGGTGGACTCATATGTATGTACTAATCAAGATTGTGTCACAAAGGGAGTTGCTATTTTATTTAAGAATTCCTTGAAAGTTAGGTTAGAATCCGTAAAAACAGACCCTAAAGGAAGGTGGGCGATAGCCAACATCAGAATGCTCAATCATTCTCTGTCGGTGGTGGGGTACTATGGTCCGAACCTAGATGACCCTGATCCATTGCAGACTCTGTTTAACCATTTAATCTCTCTACCAGGTTCGCTTATTATGGGAGGGGATTTTAATATTATCCCAGACCCGAAAGCTGACAGGTATCCAAGGGGGAAACAAGCAAACCTGCCAAAAATGAGAGAATGGCTGAAAATGTATAAAAGGGATCTAAATCTGATCGACATTTGGAAAGAAAAGGGAGATAAGATAGAGAACTTTACGTTTAAGAACAAAAAATTAGGGATACAATCTAGAATAGACTTTTTTCTAATAGACCAAGGCCTGATGGAAAAGACTAAACAAGTGGTCCATCTACCAGCACATCTCTCAGATCACTCTGCGGTCCAATTGACACTATCATTAAAAGATGTAAGGAAACCCCCAAGGTGGACATTGGATCGCACGACTCTCCTAAACCCTGATATTGTCACAAAACTTAGGCAAGAAACTAAAAGCTTCTTTGAGATAAACAATGAGAGTGCCCCACCCCACATAGTTTGGGATTCATATAAAGCAGTGATCAGAGGAGCGATTTTGGGTCTTGCCTCACATAAATCAAAAGAGCTTAAAAAAGAGATCCAAATAATAGAAAATAAGATTATCGCAATAGACCAACAGATCTTAAAAGACTCAGGGGGGAAGGAATTAGAATTAGAAAGAAGTAAGCTAAAAGATAAACTTTCTGAGACCCTGGAAGACAAAATCAGAGAAAGATGGGATTGCAGTAAGTTGGCCCTTTATGAATACGGGGAAGGCTGCGGAAAACTACTGGCGTGGAAGACAAGAACAGGAAGGTCCAGAAATAAAATCGCCTATATAGACCCTAGTAACCCAGAGCTTAATGGAGCAGAAGAAGAAATAATAAGGCACGAATTTACAGCTTTCTTCGGGGAACTCTACTCTGAGGATTGTAATCCAACAGTGGAAGAGATAAAAACATTTTTAGACACACAAAATCTTCCTAACTTATCACAAGTGATGAAAGATGAATTAAACACTAAAATCACAACGGAAGAAGTAAAGGGAATCATAAAAAATCTAAAAAGAGGCAAGGCCGCAGGTCCAGACGCCCTTCCAAATGAGCTATATATCAAACTAAAGGACATCTTAGTGACACCTCTTACTTCACTCTTTAATAAAATCTTTCTTGAAAACTGCTGCCTCCCAGAGTCATGGAATGATGCAAATATTACAGTCCTCCTAAAACCAGGCAAAAATCCCAAGAAATGCGAGTCGTATCGCCCTATCTCGATTTTAAATTGCGATTACAAAATTTTTACCCAAATAATGGCAAAGAGACTTGGACGAGTAGTGGGCACTCTGATTAACTCTAATCAAAAAGGGTTTGTGGCAGGAAGAAATTTACAAGAACTAACTCATGAGCTCATTGGAGCAGTGTACATAGCCACAAGTGAGAAAATACCTTTGTCGATAATTACTATCGACGCAGCAAAAGCGTTCGACAGAGTTAATTGCATCTGTCTAAGTGAGGTGTTGAAAAAGTTCGATGTAGGAACTAATTTCTCAAAGATGGTAGAAAATATTTATAATGCACCTAAGGCCAGAATATTAATAAATGGGGATTTGACTGACCAAATATCGATTAAGAGAGGAACACGCCAGGGGTGTCCCTTATCCCCATTACTATTTAACCTATACATCGAGCCTGCAGCGGAATGTCTTAGGAACTATCCAGATATTGTCCCCTTTTCATATCAAGATTGGCATAAAAAAGTGTCTCTTTATGCCGATGACCTCATGATTTTCACTTCTGATCTTAAGGAGGCCCTCAAAGCTACTGAGGAAACATTAACGAAGTTTGGGAAAATCTCGGGCTACCTAATAAACAAGTCTAAGACTGAAACCATGACTTGGAACGAGAACTATCAAAGTCCTTATAATAAGGAAAAAATAAGATACTTGGGTATCGACTTGATTAAAGATCTAGATAAGGTAGCACAGGCTAATCTCCAGAAGATACAGGTGGAAGTTAAGAGATTATTGAATGTATGGAAAGCCCTACCCTTGACGATTTTGGGGAAATCCAACATCTTAAAAATGTCAATCTTGCCTAAGTTTACTTTTATTTTTGGTGCAATCCCGCTAGAATTCAATAGGGAGCACATAAAGAAAATCCAGGGAGAGTTATCAAGCTTTATATGGTCATCTTAAAAACCCAGAATTGCTTGGACTAAAATAAGGAGAAGGAAAAACCAGGGAGGGCTAGCTACCCCAGATATTCTGGAATATTGCAGAGTATTTCAATTTAAAAACATAAGAATTATGCTAGGCCCTTATGAAGACTACCCAATATATTTACAGAAGCTAACAAAGAACACCAGCCACTTCCTTTTTAAATTCGGTCACCCGAAATTCTTCAAAAAAATTAAATTGAAGACTCTGAGGGCGGCCGCTAAATCGTGGACTGTATTAGATCTACAGTGAATATCCCACTCCACAGTGACAAAGCCCCAATTTGGAACTCACCTTCTACACCTGAGTGCCTCAAGGACTCCCTTTCAACTCCCTTAAAAACAGCAGGAATAACAACATGGGGACAACTGCTATATCAGAACAAAATCATGGAGTGGGAGATTCTGAATCAGACCATGAACTTCTCACTATCCAAATTCAAGTATTACCAACTTTTGAGCTGGGCAAAGTCCGTGAAAGAAACTAAGACTGGTAATATACTTTTGGAAAAGAAAATGGTGGAAAAAACCCTTCAAGAAGGAAATATCATTTTGGTACTGGGCTCTCATAACTGCAGGGGAGGAGGAATTTCGGATACCGGAGAGAATTTGGGGGAAAGATCTGCCAACGCTGGATACGACCTACCTATGGCAAGTATCAATGAACAAATGCTGGTCAATAGTAACATCTGCGGCATTGAAAAGAAACCATTTGTATACCACTGACAGAGCTTATTGGACGCCGGAAAAATTATCCAAATTCAGCGGATCTACGGTGAAGTCCTGTCCAAAATGTGGTTTAATGAAGGCCAATGACCTGCATATGTTCTGGCAGTGCCACCATCTCGAAGGTTTCTGGAAGGAAGTGGGTAAGACTATCGAAGAGGTACTGGGAAAGCAGCTAACTGTGAGTATTGATCTAGTTTTATTTGGGGTATTTGGCTCTCCCCCAATAGTTAAGCTAACAAAACATGAAGAAAATCTGGTGTTTATTTTGATTCTCGTGGCTAGGAGAGAGATTTGCCTAAAGTGGATCACCCCATCTCCACCGAATAGGGGCGAGTGGCTAACGACAATTCAAAAAATCTATAGTTTAGATAAAAAGAAGAAACCCTTTCCTAAAAAATATAGATTTTGGGAGTTATGGGAAAATCATCATTCTGGCGGCTAAAGCTCTAAGGGAAGTGGGGTTGTCCTCTCTGATCCGGTTGTGTGTGGCTTTCTTCTTTTTTGCCTTTTTCTTTTCTCTCTCCTTAAGTCCGATGATTAGTGCAAGCAACAATCCAACTGGGTGAAGGCCAAATGAGTAGCCAATATGGCTAGCTCAACCAACCCCGAAGAGTAACCTTCAAAAATAGTAATTGGAAGTAAGGGGCCACATAATTTCCCAGAAGAAAAACTCTCGGAATCCACCAAAGGGAAAGTGGGACCCTGATATCTCCTTACTTAAATGTTGCACAAATGAGGACTAAATAAAAAAAAGAAAGTAATAAAAAAAATAAATAAAAAAAAAGTAATTTATAGACGTAAAGGGAGGAGGAAGAGAAGACTTGGGGCTAAAATCTGGGCGCCTATACGAGAATGGATGTTGGGTGGGGCAAACGGGCTAAACGGTGGTTAGGTGAGGTCTGGGAACTAGATATAATCTAAGGGTCTGAAAGTAATAAGTACAGTTAAAAAAAAACGAGCTGATCTTCACTTGTTTGTGCTTATTTTCTGATTTCTTTATTGTAATTTTACTGTGACTTTCTTTTTCTTTTTTTTTTTGATGCTCCATGTCTCTCTCTTCCCTCTTTCTTAACAACTAGTATGTATCCATCAGGGTTTTTTGATCTTCCTCTCTGTTCTAAATTATTTTAATTTTTCTAGAATAAATAATGTGTCATTGTCATCTCAATTTGATTGATATGTACAGTTCTCAATGTAGGGTTGTGGAGTTGTTGTTGTTGTTGTTGTTGTTCTCAAGGTGAAAGTTCCGATCTCCGAGGAGGATGTAGTTGGTGGAGGTCAGGGCGTGCGTGCTGATCAAGTCGGCGATGGAGTCGCTGAACTGGGGGGTCGGTAGACCAGGGTGCCTCTGAGGGTGGAATTAGGGTCTGTGTGGATCTGAAAATTTATGTGTTCGGTGGTGTTGAGCACGTTGTCGGTGCTAGTCGAGATCCTGACGCTGTTCTTGTGGACGATGGCGATTCCTCCTCTGACTCCGTTGGTGCGGTCTCTGCGGGTGATCTTGTAGCTGTCTGGGATGGCTATGGCGATGTCGGGTGCGGAGGAGCCGTTATACCAGGTCTCTGTCAGGAAGGCGACATCCGGAGATGTTGTGTCGAGCAGGTCCCAAGTGCTCGACAGCATGCTTGCGTGCGGAGCGGGTGTTCATTAGTATGCATCGGAGGTGTTCGGGGTCTTTCTTGGCGGGTAGTTTGTCGGCTCTGAGGCTGGTGTAGCTGCAGTTCCGGCAGGTGAAGGGGCCGTGTGTGCGTTTCGGGGCGGCCCTGAAGCAGGTGTGGCTCCGTCCGGGGTTGAGAGCGTGCAGAGTGCTGGCATCGTAGTGGCGGCGGTCATCGTGGCGGGTGCGGGGGCTAGGGGTTCTGGCGCTGGGCGCGGTCCAGGTGCGGATGGGGGCAGATCTGCTCACCTTAGGCGTGCCTTCTGTGTGCCAACAGCGCGGCCGCGCGGTGGCTGGCATATATGGGGAGGTGGGAGGGAGGAGCAGCTGGGAGGCGGGAGGTGGGTGCAGTGCATGGGCAGTGGGCAGTCAGGGGATGCAGCGGTGAGGGCGGTGAGGGACAACAAAGGTAACAGGAGAAAAAAAGGGGCACAAAAATCTAGGGTAAAATGAGTGGCACAGAAGGCAAAAGGGCACAAAAAACGAGTGGAACAGAAGTCAAAAGGGGCACAGAAACGAGGGAAAACGAGTGGCACAGAGGGCAGAAGGGCACAAAAAAACGAGTGGAACGGAGGGCAAAAGGGCACAAAAAACGAGGGAAAAACGAGTGGAACAGAGGGAAGAAAGGCACAAAAAACGAGGGAAAACGAGTGGAACAGAGGGCAGAAAGGCACAATAAAGAGGGAAAAACAAGCGAAACAGAGGGCTGAAAGGCACAAAAAATGATGGAAAAACGAGTGGAACAGAGGGCAGAAGGGGAGAAAAAAACGAGTGGAACAGAGGGCAGAAGGGCACAAAAATGAGGGAAAAACGAGTGGCACAGACGGCAGAAAGGCACAAAAAAAAAGGGAAAAAACGAGTGTAACAGAGGGCAGAATGGCACAAAAAACGAGGGAAAACGAGTTGAACAGAGGGCAGAAAGGCACAAAAAATGAGGGAAAAACGAGTGGAACAGAGGTCAGAAAGGCACAAAAAACGAGGGGAAAACAAGTGGAACAGAGGGCAGAAAGGCACAAAAAACGAGGGAAAAACGAGTGGCACAGAGGGCAGAATGGGCAGAGAGGCATGGGGGCAGCGAGGGAAACAGATGGGAAAAACCGGGCAGAGACACGGGGGCAGCGAGGGGTACAGAAGGAAAGACTGGGCAGAGAGAGTACGGGGAGAGCGAGGGGAACAGAGGGAAGACAAAGGGGCACGGACCACGTACAGGAAGCGGGGGAAGACAGACAACAGCAGTCACAGACACAATAATGAAAAATACAGGCAATACAATAAAAGCAATAAAGCGGAGGATGAACAAACCTACCTACGGCCTATCACTGGCCACCAGGGATGGGGTGGAAGTTGCGGGTGGTGGAGGGCCTTGAACGTCCTCAGCAGCGACAGCTGGGGCAGGGAGGCACAGGTGGTTCTGTGCAGAGGGGGAGCGACCTACCTGGTGGGGTCAAGGGTCACGAAGAGACTAAAACTTGGTTTAATGAGAGTAAAACTTGGTTTGGGACAGATAGCATTAGACATAATAAGAGCTATTTTTCGGATCACTGAAATAATATCGAGGGACAGAATATCGACCAACAAAAATATCGTTGACAAAATATCGAGAGACAAAATATCGAGTTTCTATCTACAAACAGGTAAGTACAAAAATATCGAGTTAAAAATATCGTTTACCAAAATATAGTTGTAAAAAATATCGACTTTATTAAAACAATGTTTAATTACATTAATATAAAAAATTAATTACTAAAATATACTTAACAATACTTAAAATAAATTTTAATAATTAAATAATTAATGAAAGTAAAAAAATAATATTTTTTTAATCATATTTCTTAAAACATATATATATATAGTAACAAAATGTAATTAAATAATAGCCAATATTATTAACGTACAAATACAAAAGAGTAAAAATTACTATTCCCACTCCAGTGGGTGCAACAGTAGGGAAAGCGTTGGATAGCGTAGGGGTTAAAATTACTATTCCCACTCCAAAGAGTGCAACAGTGGATATATGACGTTACAACGCAACTTTTACAATGCACTACCATTACAACGTAAGTATTGGTAAGTATATAATAATGTTTTTAATTTAAATTATTTAAAATTAATTTAATATAATTTAATTTAATTTCATTAAATTAATTTAATGTAAATTTAATTTTACTTTATTTTTACACTGTACCCCTGTACCCCAAAAACCCAAAACTGACCCTGAACACTAAAAAAACCCTTTACCCCAAAACTGACCCTGAACCCTAAAAATACCCCTTTACCCAAAAACTAAAAACTGACCCTGAACCCTAAAAATACCCCTTTACCCAAAAACTAAAAACTGACCCTGAACCCTAAAAATACCCCTTTACCCAAAAACTAAAAACTGACCCTGAACCCTAAAAATACCCCTTTACCCAAAAACTAAAAACTGACCCTGAACCCTAAAAATACCCCTTTACCCAAAAACCAAAAACTGACCCTGAACCCTAAAAATACCCCTTTAATTTAACATAATTAGCAATTAATCAATTAAATTAAATTAATTACCAATTACATTTTAAATATTTACCAATTATTTTTTAATTAACAATTAATTAAATATTACTACCAATTATTAAATTTACATATTTAATTAATTATAATTAAATTACTTCCCACCTTATTCCCCTATAAACCCACAACCCGCTACAGGAAATTAATTATTTTAATTTACATAATTAGCAATTAATCAATTAAATTAAATTAATTACCAATTAAATTTTAAATAATTAACAAATATTATTTAATTACCAATTAATTAATTATTACTACCAATTAATACATTTACATATTTAATTAATTATAATTAAATTACTTCCCACCCTATTCCACTATAAACCCACAACCCGCTACAGAATAAAATTACACAATAATTAAAAAAAAATCATTAATTAAAAATAATTATAACATAAAATGACACTTTTCACACATATTATAACATAAAAAACACTATAAAGAATTAAATATTATTTAAAAAACGATATTTTTTACTATCTAGATTATATACTTGGATATTTTCACTTTCTATATTATTTACAGTCGATATTACTTCACTTACCTTAAAAACGATATTTTGACTGTCTATATTCTGTCCTGTCGATATTTTGTCCAAACGATATTTCAAACTCGATATTCTGTCCAAACGATATTTTGGAGTCGATAATATGTCTGTGCACCCTATTTTTCCATCATAGGTTTGACTATCTATGATGTGAAACTTAGGTTTGTCAAGCTTGTGTGACGGCTTCTTACTTCACTGGTGCTTTAAGCAAGATTATTTGTGAGTTAATCATGATGTGGGTGAGGTTTATGCAAAACTGTTTTACACTAAATATCTTCATGTAAAGGAGGGCAATAGCTGCGAGGCACTAAAGGTAAATTACTGCTCTACCTGATAAAAGTAGGGTTATTAATGCATATGTAAATTATGTTGCAAACATCTCTCGTAAAGTCCACGCTTTGGAAGAGCATGGCTTGTGGGAAACAGAAGGTTTCTGGGTAAATAAAAAAGGGAAGTGTACTAGCAAGGTTGGTGAATGGTTTGATAGTCTGGGAGGGAGGATTCAAAGACTAATTTCAAACCGTGTGTGAGAGACTGGCTCAGTATATGATGTACACTTATGTAAGCGGACACCTTGCTCTGATACAGACAACCCTTATGGTGATTTTAGTGGTCAACCTTAGAAAGCTCTCTAAGTGGTAGCTGTGGAGAACTGCCTTCAGGCTTAGTCCAGAAGTAGGGTAAAGCAGCTTGTTTAACAAGAACACAATCTTTTAGGTATAGACTAAGTGAAACTTAACCACTCAGGGTAGTTATAAAAATATATATTTATTATAAGACACTTACTAACAAATACAGATATCTCCTAGCCGGAGTTATACACAATGCAAACAAAACTTTGCAATAGAAACATATAAGTAGCACAGATGACACAGTGGTCCCCAGGGGAGGAACCAACCATATACTAAAATAGAGGTATGTGAACCATGACTTGAGTCAAGACAATAGTCAGAGGATGTAGAAGTGCTGGGGACTCAAGGAACTACCCATGGTGAGTATCTATGAGCCCCACGGAGGTTGTGTGCAATATAGGAACACAACTGTGATCTCCGCACAAATCAATGTGTAAGTCGTGGTTGAATTTTAAAGACGAAGGATCCTTCCCAGTGCACCCTGAAGAAACCCTGTGGATGCAGAAGGTTGGAGAGCCACCCCACCCGTGGATACCTTAGGAACCAGGATACCTGCACCAGGAGAGCCAGATGCATAGGTGCGAAATGTTGTTGGAAACCATCGTCAAACCCAACGGAGGACTTCAGGAAGATGCCACTGTTGGAGAAGGTGAAAGTGTCCGGTGGAACTCAAAGGTGGATTCAAGTTGAGAAGTACCTGAAAGCAGGGGGGACAGAATCTATGCCACTTGGAAGTGACTTGGAGGCACAGAAGATGAATGCCCACCAATGTCGGGTGTTGCAAGAGTTTTGACAGTGCCCTTGGAACTGCAGCTGTGAGGACAGGCAAAGCTGTGGAAGCCCAGGAGACGTTCACGAGCTATCCCATATTGGGTGTCGAGAGTTGAGGGATCGATGTCTGGCGGGAGCACCAACAAGCCTTGGCAACTACAAACAATGTGGAAGTAGAAGAAGGAGCAATGTTGGCACCAGCAAGGTCCAGGAGACTCACCATAAGCAGATGAGTCTGGGCAGGCCCCGAGAAATCCAGGGAGCCCAAAAGGATTCAAAAGTGACCCTCAAGAGGACCCACAGGCCGAAGGCACTGGAGTCGCAGAGGACCTTGTTCAGCTCACCAAAGATGCAAGCCCACGGTGCAAATGATGTGGTGAGGATGAAGATCTTTGTTGCTGGAGATGATTGAGGTTGGGGCTACTAAGAGCCCAAAGATATTGGTGGAAGGAAGCCAACAAGCCTTTGCAACTACAAGTCAATGCTGTGCACTGGAGTTCAGTTCCTGCAGCTCCAACGAGGAATACTGGCCTCAAACTTGGTGAGACAGCAGGGCAGGCCTCAAGGAATGTGGAGAACTACCGCCTGTGTTGCTGAGCCTTTTGGAGTTTGTATGAGCCAGAATCAGCAGACCAGTCAGCTTGGTTGCGGTGCCGGCAGATGAAGGGCGGTGACTCCTTCACTTCAAGGGAGATTCCTTCAGTTGTCTTGGATGTCCACAGGCCCTAAATGGGTTCCTGTATGGAGCACAGGCATGGACATTGCAGCAGACGAGCAGGGCAAAGACATCAGGAGCAGCAGTTGGCTTCCCGGTTGCAGCCTTTATGCCCAGAGCAAAGTCCAGAGAAGTCCAGAGCTCCTAGACTGTCGAAGTTGAAGTGGTCTCTGAATTGTATTGTGTCCCACGACAAATCTCGGGACCCACCCACAGGTAAGCCCTTAAATATCCTACGGAAAGGGTTGGGACGATACAGGGGTCCCTCCCTAAGAAGGGGCTGGACAAGGGGGAGAATACTCTCCTGTCCTTTGTACAGTTATGCTCAAGAGCAGGAGTAAATAGGAGGGGTAAAAACATGCTTATTTGCCTTTTCTGATTTTCAGGGCGTCTGAGTGTCTTGTGAGAGAACAAAGAGAAAAAAACAGCAACATAGGTGCCAAAGACGAAGGGTGGAAACCTGATTTCAGTACTCTGCCAGTGACAACATTTAATTCTGAATACATACCCACCTATTAATGATTGATGTGGGTGACACACGATGAATTAGTTAAGGATATATGATATAACGGACAAAAAGAGATAAGCATAATAATATATATCTAATTTGGTTTCTGATAGGAATTTGCAAAAGGAAAAGTTTTTAATTTGCCAGTTTTGGAGGTTGCTGATAACAATGCAGTGACTGCACGTAAAAGAATATATCTAGGTAGGTTTAAAGATCTATCTTAATGTTGAGAATAAAGCTGAATAAGGAATATGAGACCCAGAAGGATATCCTCTGTTTTTGTAGTTATTAAAAATAGGAGCTATCCTGAGTGAAGCCCTCCTGAAGATTTTAGTCTGGAGATTTCTTCCCCGTATCTACACCATACGCCCAGATCACGGTGGGTGGTTATTGTTATGAGTGTATATGCCAGAGTATAAATTGATATATGAATGGACTAAGATGAGACTGATTGATAATATAGAACAAAAATATACGCTCAGACAGAAAGACATTTTTGTGTGGAGGACTATCCACATTTTGTAAACAAAAAAGTGTGTTCATTTAGAACAGCCTTAACTGTGATTATTAGAAGGACAGAGTAAATGAGTCCTTTAGGATCATGTCCATTTGAACGAATGAAGGGGGATAAACAAGGAGTGCCTTTTGGAGTGGTGTCCCCCTGTGAGTATACGGATGTTGTGTGATACTGGAGTGGTGTGAGTTCTATAAAGCCAACAAGCTAAATGTTTATGTTTATTTATTTATTGAGTATGTTTACTAAATGGTTTTTAATATAAAATTGTAAAAATATTGATGTTTATGATTACACATATATATATATATATATATGTGTGTATATATATCCTTTTTACATATAAATTCAAAGTGCCGGGATTTTAATATTGTCATTGTAAAGCCTGAAGAAGGTGGTTGGACCTGTGAATGGTCGTTTTTAAAAAGAAAGAACTTTCTATGTTTGATTTTTGAACAATAATTTATTGTTTCATAGAATATCATCCTTAACTTTGATGGATTGGCAATGCTTATTTTCATAATTAATGTGCACTTTGTTTTTAACTGGAACACAACTTTATTAGTGGTTTAAGTCATCACACAAGTACTTTGAATATATTGTTTTGATATTGTTATTATATGTGAGAGCGGATTGCTCTGTTTTATCCATTTTCCAATTGTGTTATGATGAATTTTGAAAATTTAATGAATAAACATTGATATATTTGATTGATTGGCTAGTGTGATAGGCTTCTGATGTTTGAGTGAATAGTAAGTATTTGGTTCGCTATTATTGTTTCCCAAAGGGATCCGTTTTTTCAGACAGTCACTATTACAACACTAATAAAATTGGTAGCTTGTTATTATTTTGATTGTACATAAGACTATAGAAACTTTTGGAGACCCCTGATTTAGATGTATGCCTTTTGTTGGGATCTAGAGCCATAGATGATTTTGTGTGGCAACCAGGCAGTAAAGCTTCTGTCTCCTCCATGTTATGTGGGCTTTGAAAGCCACGTTGTCTGTTGCATTGTTTTCCATTCATCTGCTCTCCTGTTATGGCTACCTGAAGTTCTGCCCCAGGTCCTATGGCAATAAACAAGCAATGACTTTCCCCTCTGTAGAAGGATAATTTAAATACAGATTTCAATAGTAACAACACACAATGATTCCTGAAAATATCTCTTTGTTGAGAAAATGAATAAAAGTTCTGTGGTGTCTTACTTGCAATCTAAGGATCACTTGCCAGTGCTGAGAGAGTGTGGTATGTGACAGGAATGTTTGTAGCAAGAACAGGACGGTCTGGATGCAAGTGGAAGGGCTTGGGATGTAATGTGATAGTGGGGGATGATCTAAGAACAGAGGTGTGATGATGTTTCTAGGTATGATGAAGTACAGGGTTTCAGAAAAACGTGGTATTGATGTGCATGCATAGATTGTGTTAAAGAGTGTTTAGGTGAGGTGGGGGCATGGAATTGTCGGCGAGGAAGCAAATAGTGTGATGTGTGATAGGAAATGGGTAAGCAGTGAGGACATTTTAAGCTTCTTAAGAAATGTAGAACTGTTTAAGAACAGTGTTGTGTGCTAACAGTACCAGGTGATGAGGTTATGCTTTATGCAAGATAAGTATGACAGAGTGTGGAGATATATGTGTAAGGGTTTCATGGTGTAGTGTGTGGTTATTAAGCTCCAGTGTGTGGTTATTGGGCTCCAGATGGAGATGGTGTGAAATGCCATGGGTAGAAGTATTTTGTGTTTGGGTCTGATGTAATGTTTTGTTGTTTGATGTAGTTCAGTGTGATACAGAAATTTGTATGGTAGTGTTCTACTTTTCGGTACTGGCATGATGTGCTCTGTGGTGCAATATGAGGTGCTGTGGGTATACCATAGTATTGTTATATACGTTTATGAGTGTTGTCATTGGGAATGTTATGAAGCTATGTGTGTATGTTTCATGTAGTGTGGTATTGCTGTGATTTGGTGTGAAGCAGTGCAGGAATATGGTTTTTGTTGTTTGATGATGTTGTCTAGGATAGTTGGGCTTAGTGACAAGGTGGTGTCTTGCGTTGATGTATGACCTGGAATTAGATTGATGTCTGTGTTGCTGTAGTATGATATGGAATTTGGTAATGGTCATGATAGAGCTTCGTTGTGTATGTAATATGTTCTCAAGTGGTCATCTCTAGCGAGGTGATGTGGATGTTGCAACTGGCAGTGTGCAGTTATAAGCATAAAGTGAAGTGTTGCTGTAAGAGGTTGTTTGATGTTTGAAATGGGGTGCTGAAAAAGAGTTTGGTACTCATGTATGGCAAGTGGACTGATGGTGTTCAATGCTTGGAGATGTAGTTTGTAGGTTGTCATGTAGCCTAAAGTGGTCCTGTAGAGATGAGCTTAGGGTGGGCAGTTTACTCATGGGTGCGATTTATAGTGGAGTTTTGTTTTGAAGTGTGATGCTATTAGATATCTTGTGTGGTGCAGTATGAAGTGATGTGATGTACGTGTAATAAGCAATAATATGGGAAAGTATTGATTTTCTGTGGTGTGTGTGGTATATTATTGTGTCTACATGGTGTATGAGTAGACAAAGGATGTTCCCTTGGTGTGGTGCTATGCAGTGGAGGACACTTGATGGGGCACATATGTTGTGGGAACTTGTTCGTTTGTTAATATTAGCACACCATATAGCCGGGATGGTGCCTGTCTCTGTTATTATCATTTGCATAGTTCACAAATACCCTTTACTGAGGCAAGGGAGCACTTGCATTTGGTTATTTTGCAATGCAGCAGGATGATTAGTGAGGTATGCCATTATGCAGTGTGAATGTATGTATGTACAATGAATTCATGGGGTGTGGCTGGAGTGTTTGTATTGGTGTTCAGCTGTTGTAGATGGTTTAAGTGTTATTCAGTAATGTGCACAAATGTTACAAATTACCACTGTGTTACATGTGATAGTGCACGGTGATTGTGTAGTTGTGCTTAGGTGTTAGTATCTACTTACAGTGGGCCTGTGGAGTAATAACAAGTGACGACTGTGTTCACAAGTGTGATTTCTTCTTGTTTGGTGAAGTACGGTGAGATGGTATTCAGTTGTCAAAAGTAGTCGATTAAGAGTGTTTAGGCATTGTGATCCTGTGTGTTAGAGGGTTATGTTGTGCATGTCTTCTATGTTTGTTTTGGTCTGGAACAATGTGGCATTTGATTTTAAGTCGATTATGCAGTATGTACTCGCCTGAGTAAAGCGCATGAGCACCAAAAGTTTTCAAAGGTAACCAACAAATGTCAATCCATCCCCCTGAAGTACTACTGATAAGCACTCAAGGTATCTAAGGGGCATATTATAAAGGAACGGCGTTAAAATTATCGCAGCTTTAGCGACAGGAAACTGCAGCTAAAGCGGCAATAATGGGCTTGATAATATGCCGTAGAGAATTACAATAGAAGCCCATGTTCACACCAGAACACGGGCTTCTATGGGAATTATCAAGGGCATATTATCAAGCCCATTATTCCCGCTTTAGCGGCAGTTTCCTGCAGCTAAAGTGGCGATAATTTTAAAGCCGTTCCTTGAAAATATGCCCCTTAGTGTTTACTGCCTAACCACAAAGTTCTATAAAAAAAACTATTAAAAAGCGAACTTCATTTCTGTTCATAGTTTTAACACTATTGGGCATATTATTAAGAAAGGGAGTTATGATTATCGCCGCTTTAGCGGCAGGAAACTGCAGCTAAAGCGGCGATTATGGGCTTGATAATATGCCCTTGTGCATTCCCATAGAAGCCCATGTTCTTGTGTGAACATGGGCTTCTATTGGAATTCTCTACGGCATATTATCAAGCCCATTATCGCTGCTTTAGCGGCAGTTTCCTGCTGCTAACGCGGCGATAATCTTAACTCCGTTCTTGATAATATGCCCCTATATTTTTCCATATGGCAAGACATAGAATAAAAGGCGGGTGATTGTGAATTACTTGGATGTTTTTCACTAAGAGCTCTTGGGTGACATTAAATAGTAACGAGTGTACCTCACTGAATCGGCTGCCTCTGATTCCATCAAACATGAAGGGGCAAAGATTGAGGGAGCCTTATGGAATATGTAACAAAAAGTGTATTTAAATCCTGGCCTCCTGCCACCAACCCCACCAGTTTCAACATATACCCTCTCCAAATAAAATAATGATATATGTCTGGCCTCCTGACAACCACCCCCAGCACCCTTTGCGCAAACCCACCCCCTCCCAACCCAAAGCTGTGCTCCCTTCTCTTACAATATGAGAAGAGAGATGTCACTGCCCTGACAGTGAGCTGTTTTTCAGAACGGCTTAATTTCCACTCTCAGGGTAGGTCTGCATAGACCTGCGCTGACATGGGAGAAAGCAGCTGGCGGAGGCACAGCGCCGCCCATGTTCTCCCATCTCTCTCATGTCTCTGGAGCCTCGGAATATGTAGGAGAAGCAAATGCTATTCCGCTACCATGCTTGGGTCTCTGGAGACCCAGGTGCTGCGAAAGAACAAAGGCCCACATGCATCAAAGTGTGAGAATGCGATTTCTTATTTGCGATTTTTAAGGAATCGCAAATAAGAAATCGCAAAATGGTATGCATGATTTTTTTCGCAATTTTTTTGCGATTCGCAAAAAATCGCAATTTAATGCGTATCGCGCATTTTTCTACATTTTGCGAATTCGCATAATGCGAATTCGCATTTTGCGATTTCGCAAAATGCGAAAAAAGCACAGTTGATGAATTGAAGCACTCTGATTACTGGAAAGCCAAAGAAGGCAATCAGGTACACCTGAGAATTCTTTTGAATGTAGCTCTGGCAGTTGATCTCAGAGCCTGTTGTGGAAGGTTGCTTGTGCTGCAGTCTGTGCTTTTCACAAGGAAGGAGATGGAAAACCAAGAGGCAGAGGGGCCCTCCAGGAAAAGGAAAGTGAAATTTTCTGAAAAAGAGCTTGAAATTCTCATTGAAGAGGTGACTGACAGGCATGATCAGTTATTTGGAAAGCTGTCTCATAAAGTGCCTGATGCTGTGAAAAGGAATGTGTGGCTCAACATACAGTCCAAGGTGAATGCAGTTGGTGTGGCTCACCGGGAAATCAGCAATTTACAGAAGAGGTGGTATGACTTGCGTAGTCGCGCTAAGGAGAAGATTGCGTCAAGAGTGAAATCTGCCAACAAAACAGGAGGTGGTCCCCCCAAGGACATACCCACAACCCCTTTGGAAGACCTTGTAGAAGGGACACTTTTGACTGAGGCAGTTGTTGGTGTCATGAACATAGACACGTCTGATCTTATCACTCCCTCTGAAGGTAAGTGGACATGTGTTTGGTAATGCAAGTGGGTTTATTAATAACATGGTTTTCATGTAACATAGTCAAGTCATGAGAAGGAAGCTTCTTACAAAATAAAATTGCAGGTACATTACATTTACTGCACTCCTTGCCACATTAAAGGGAACTTAGCATGCTTAGAGCAATGCATCATGGGTAATGTAGTTCTTCTTTGACATTTTATGAAAGGAAAAAGATTTATTTTTTTAAATTAAAAACAGAAACACAAATATGTTTGTAAAGAAACAATATTTATTTAGACAATAACCATCAAGCAAAATCATTTTATTTGTAATTCAAAGCAAAACATTTTCCACACTAAATATCTGTTTCCACTTTTCAAACAGAATTGCTTCAAGAATTAATTGAACAAGACTTACGAGATTTCAGTAACTTAGATATTCATGTAAATGAGGATGCCAACATTCCAAATACATCTACAGCAAATGTAACATTACATGAAAGGCGAAGGAGGCAAAGTCAATTTTTTAGAAGGCGTCCAAGAACCTCAACAGGGTCCATGTTAGAGGAGGGGTCCACCACTGGAAGTGTTGTAGAGGACAAAATATTAAAGATACAGCGTCTGCAAGGAAAAGATATTAGAATTATGAAAGGAAAAATGATATCTATGTGCAAAGAAATTGCAGGCATGCACAGCACTATGAATAAGATGGCAGATGATTTCAAACAAAGCCATGAGGCTACTGCTGGAAAACTGGACAGTATAGCAAAGTCTTTGGAATCAATGTGCACAGTCATGAAAATGCAACATAAGCAAAGTGTTAATAGGCACCTTAGGCAACAGACAAGCTTACATGCTCAGAACAGACTATTGTCAAGAATTTCAAATACTGCATCCAAAATGTGCAAGCAAAATGCAGAAATACATGAAAAAATTAATGCATCTTTTGTTGCAATAACAAGGGGAATGGTGAGAGAGATTAACTTAGAGCAAGCTTCTAACAGTGGTAACATACCTGCAATTACTTTATCAAAGGAAGACAGTGCTATGGGTGGGAAAAATGTAAATCCACCAGATGGGACCATTGCTGGGTCTAGACGGAGTATTAGATTTGTTAAGGAAGGGTGCCAGATGTTGATGGATGAAGGAAACAAAGGTTCAAAGGCTTTGGGTGTGCGTGGGCGTAAAAAATAGTATGACAGCAAGTCATTTCTCAATGGAGCTTTTCCAGTCAAAATGTATTCCTTTAATCATTTACTGAGAGCAAGAACATTTTTTGAGACAGAGGTCTGGTACATTTTTTGAATAATGAAAGACAATTACTTTGAAACATCCTCACTTGTTTTTAGTTACAATCAACACAATATCATTATGTATGGAGAAATACAAATAAAGCATGGTACCTTCTCAGAAATAATTCTGTGTAATTTCTGCTCTTCTTATCCGTCCTTCTGCTGCTTCTGGTCCATGTTGTCTTGCTGGGGGTTGCTGTGGATCATTGTCATTTGGTGGTAAAATGTCTTCTTCTTCCAAAAGTATGCCTCTCTCTGTTGCCATGTTGTGTAGCATAGCGCAGACTGCAACAATTTTACAGCATGTTTTTGGATTATACTGCAAACTACCACCAGTCTTATGCAGTATGCGAAACCTTGATTTCAGTACCCCAAAAGTTCTCTCAATGACATTGCGAGTGGATTTGTGAGATTGGTTGTAATGCTGTTCCTTTCTAGTTGCTGGGTTTAGGTATGGAGTCAATATGTATGACCTAACACCATAGGCACTGTCACCTTTTAAAGAAAGAAATGGACAATTACTTTAGATATGTACTACTTCCTAATTTGGCTAAATGTAAATGTTGTACCAAAAAATAATTAAATACATATTTACCTAGCATATAACCATCACCAAACTGTCCAGCTAGAAGTCTTGCATGTATTGCACTATGTCTAAATATGTAAGAATCATGGGCACTGCCAGGGTAACTAGCCACTATGTCAGTTATGATGGTTTTAGAGTTACATATCACTTGAATATTCAGTGAATGAAAACTTTTCCTATTACGATATATGTACTCATTTTCTGAGGGAGGACAAATAGGTACATGAGTCCCATCCACACATCCAATCACATGCGGAAATTGAGCCATACTATAAAAATCAACTTTAGTTTTCTGTAAATCATGTTGTGAAGTTGGAAACTTTATGTAATTACTAATTCTAAGTAACATTGCATCCAAAAAAGAATAAAAAAATCTAGACAGCGAGCTCTGGGATACACCACCAGCAATAGCTACCACCCCCTGAAAAGAACCAGACGCTAACAGGTGTAGACAACACAGGACTTGAACATGAGTAGGGATAGCATTTGTCCTGCGAGTCTCCCTTTGCAACATGGGATCCAAATCATTGATTAAATCAATTATTAAGTTACCAGTAAGCCGGTACCTATCATAAATCTGATCTTCAGTTTGACCAAGCAAGGTGATCCTAACTCTAAAAATTCTCTCTTCCATCTGCCTTCCCCTCAAACCTGCAGCTAATCTCAATCTGTGGCGGCGCGCCAGGAAGAAAAGTGCTGCCATTGTGCAAGGCTCCTGTTTGCTCTCTGGAAAACAGCAATAGTGGAATCATCAAAACCCTGCCTTATATAGTGGAGCTGGCAATCAGCAAGGCCTTCACATCATCTGGTCTGCAGTAAGATACAGTGCAGGCTGATATGGTAGTCCTAAATTATTAAACAATATTATGTGGAAAAACAACATCTTTGAAAATGATAACAACACACTTACAGAAATAAAAATGATTTCTCTAACATCAAAAAAAATCCAAATATGAATGTGTCCAGCATGCACCAACATACATTTAAATATTCACAGATATGTGTGCAAATGATGATTTCTTTGGGGAAAACAACATTTGTCATATAACTTTAACAAAAGGTCAGAGGTCGCAATAGATCAGCCCATGATATGACATGTGACATCATTTACTCGACTGGGAAATGCAATCTGTCACTTTGAATTGCTTTCACAACTTCCCTAACGCCCACGGCACAAGATTTCCTATGGCAGCGATAAAATAACACCATGTCAGAGTTGTTCTTATTTTAAGAAATGCTAAATGCGATTACTACAGCATTCGCATCTTCCAAACTGTGATGCATAGGGACTTTTCCTAAATAGAAACGAATCGCATCCATTGCGATTCATTTTAGAACTCGCACTTTTAAATACGAATTCTTAATTACCGAAAAAGCCAAAAATAAATGATGCATCTCAGTCTAGTAGATTGCATTCGCAAACGGACGATTTCTCAGAAAAATACCGATTGCGAATGCAATCTACTATGATGCATGTGGGCCAAAGGGAAAGCAAGCTCTACACCTGGATGACTTTACTGCAGTGACTAGCTGTATTCTGTTCCAGTGATTCACCCCAAAATCTTCAATGGAATTCATATAAAACAAATAGCTATTGTTTTTAAAAACAACAACTTTGACTTGTCAATCAAGTTGTTTAATGAAACTGATATCTTGTGCGATAGCAGAGTTTGAAAACTTTGTGGAAACGCAAGTTATCACTCGGATAATGTCAAGGAATATGCTGAATTCACCACATCCTTGTCGGGTGGTAGGACCCAATAGTGTTAGAATCCAGTACTGAGTTACAAATTTGGGTGTGTGAAATTCGCAAAATTTGCTTTTGTATACGTTTTAAAAATGTTTGCAAAATTATGAGAAATTCAAAGCGTTCCTTTTGTTCTATATACATTAGCAAAAATTGGATTCTTGCGCCCATTTTTGATGGGAGCACTTGTCTGGGGCTACAAATTGTGCAAAAAAACTAACAACACCACGAACGACTGCTGCAGGTATTCTGTTGTTTCCATGCAGTTGAATGATGCATTGTGCCCAAGATTCTTGACGTAAATAGCCAGTAATAAGCCAAATTACACCAGAGTCATTTAACCTTCACCCAGGCATAGTTAAAATTACAACATTCTGCTTCAAATACTTAAAGCCAGATTTCTAATTAAAGAGACACTACAACAACATGCCCCTTTTCCCACAAGACTTAAACTAACACAGAAAGAAGACACACCAATTAGAGAATGGGAAAATGACCACCTACCAGGTTTTCACCAATATATAAGTGAAGCAAAATGAAACTACAAATGTTAGACTATACTACTCTGTGCAGAACTATCTCAGTGTTCTTTAAATCCTCAAACCATGACCACCACACACTTAATCAATCCTTTACCAACACTTCTGGTAACCTTCCATCCCCTACCGGTTTGTGATTGCTCACATCGTGAGATCCTGGCTGCATTTTAACCACTCTCCTCATATTCAATCAGTCTCTTCCTTTTACATTGACAGCATTGCCTCTAGTGGCTTCGACCCTTATTGATGGCCTCAACCTAGACCGTCCTTTCACCACATGAGAAGGATTGTTAATCTTCATTAATCTCTATCCTTCTGTTCACTTACACATTCCTTCACACAATGTCTGCTGTCAAACTCTTGTTTGAGCTTGTACAGGTATTTTTCTGCCCATTGTCCAATCACACTTCCCTAAGCCTTCTCGTGTTCCAATTTCTACCTCCATTATCTCATCCAAGCCAGCCACGTCCTTCACCACACCATCCTTCCTCACTGTACCCCATGAGGGCTTTTGCTCTTCACTTTATTACGTGTGGTCCAGTAGGACAGTAGCATACCGTACACTTCTTCCTGGACTTAAAATTAATTTTTAGATACACTTGACCAAAGTACGTTCATATGTTCAACTAAACTATTACCCTGGATGTTATACAATGAAGTTCTATGAGGCTTTAAACTGTCTTGGCTAAAAAAACAATACATTTCTTTAGAAACAAATGAAACTCCATTGACTGATGCCATCTCTTTGGGGATTCTTCTTTCATCAATACCTTCTCAAAACATTTGATGGCAGATCTTGCAGTGGGCTTGGGTAATAATTCAACTTCTAACCACTTACTATAGTCACCCAACAACACTACAGCAAATCTGTATTTGCTGGAAATTCATTAAAAGTTCCGATAAAATTAACAGATAATCCAGCAACCCGATCGGCTGTAAAGGAGAAGTGCCCTTTTTAAAATACTTTACAGTCCTTAAGATATCACACAACCCTTGACAACCTAATCAATATGTGTTCCCTTTCCCGGCCACCAAAACACAGCACATACTTTCCTTTGAGAACTAGTTTGACTATGATGACCCTCATGTTCAGGTTCAATTATCCTTTCTTCCGTCTATCTCTCACGTCTCATCACCATTCTCTATCTTTCCAGGGATAACTTCTCAGCAACTTTGTTGAAAGGTTAATTACTTGCAGGAACAGATCTCTCCTTTGGTCACTGTCTCCCCAATGACAATATTCTATCTGCACAAGCTATATCACTGACCTTCTTTCAAAACTTGAAACCACATCTCTTCAGAAAGTCCACTTACAGTACCTGCATCCAGTGCAGTGATCAAACATTCATCATCGTTATTGGGACATCACCCTCAGTCAATGCCACAGGTGATCTCTGGACCAGTAGCCTGCCCTGATATTCGTCCCATTAGGAATGTGTTGAATCTCAAAATTGTATTGGAGAAGCTGAAACATAGTCTTGTGTTCAAGGGGATCCTATCTTTGAACGGACACTAAAGGCTTATGGGCTGTCATAAGAATGAATTTCCTTCCCCAGCCAAAATAGACACCAACAGCGTATGGTCAGTCATAAGAGTGAATTTCCTTTCCCATAAAAAACACTCCTATCTTTGATAACCCAACAGCACTCCAAAAGGTCATTTTCAAAATGCGGTCAGAAGCCTGCAGGTACTCCGGTCCTGCCTAGTTCGCTGGTCTTGCGGGGCTCCTCCGGTTCCTACATACTTTTTAAAATCTGATTGTGGTGTGCTGGGATTCTTTTAATATTTCCTCCGACACCCATGCATTCTGAAAGGTGACTGTGGCGTGCTGTTATTTGAACTTTTAAACTTGCTACCTTACATTTTAATTTGTGCTCCGTGGTTTTTACCGTTTGTGTGGAGGGTACTTAGGCCATTTGCTCCTCGGCCAGCTGGTCAAGGGGCGGAGAATGGGGGGTTAGCGCTCTAGTGAGCGGCCATTTCCCTCTATTTTAGTAGCATGCCCTAGGCTCTGCGCAGAGGGCGTGCCGCTGGCGCGCCGAAGGTGCGCCAAAGGCAAGCCCGCCTGTGCCCGTCTGCGCCCGTCTTCGCCCGTCCGCTCCAAGTCAGCGCCGGGGATGCTGCCTCTTTGCTACCATAGCAATTAAGGTACTCAAGGGGGGATCTGCTCGACAGACATTGGGAAGAGAAATTCGCCACTTTGTGTACACATATTGAAAAAAAAAAACGCTGGTCAAGAAAGGACCCTTCTTATGTAATTGGTGTGGCCTTCGCCTTAAGGGGGAAGAAGAGATTAGCCCCTTGTCTTTGCCCATCAAAGTCCCTTGCACGCAAAGGCAGAGGTTGCTGCAGGGCTTCCTCCTCAACACCAGGTCCCTGATTAAGAACAATATCGCCTTTAAAGACTTTATCCTCCAACACGCCCCTGACTGGGTTTTCCTCTCAGAAACCTGGGCTAATGACTCTTCTGGCCCTGAGCTGGTTGAGGCTATTCTGTTGGGTTACTGCCTCACCAGACTGGACAGGGAGGGTCGACATGGGGGGTGGCCTTGGTATCCTGATTAAAGATACTTTCTCCTGTCGGTCAGAACCGCTGACCTCAGCTCTGGATCCCTATCAGGCACTATATTTCTCTATAAATTCCACTCCCACCGAAAGTTTCTCTGGGATTCTGTGCTACAGGCGACCTGGCCCAAGGGCTTCATTTAGGTATGAGCTTAGCAACCTTTTAGAACCTTACCTTAAGCGTATGAATTTCACGCTGCTTGGTGAATTTAATTTTCATCTAGAAAATAACATGAATCATGACAACCATACTTTGCAAGAATGTATGAGTGGCTGTGGCGTTCCACAATTTGTGAATTCCCCTACTCATTTTGCGGGCCACACCCTTGACGGGATCTTTTCGAATGACGACCGAATCCTGGTGGGTGCGCCTCTTCCACTTTCATGGTCAGACCAGTTTGCAGTTCCGTTTGAACTGAGGGCCACTACCTTGGGTAGCCTTCATAGTGCGGTGTTGAAAACAGCTGAAAAACTAAATCTCACCTTGATTACAAACAAAACGGTCACCACTGCTTTTGCAGATTTTCAGCAATCGGACCTTCATAATGTAGATATGGCTGCGGGAAACCTTTCCAAAAAAATTACTGCTATGATGGAATCTCTTGCCCCCCAAAAATTGTGTTATTCAGCCAATAAAACGCCCTCCACTCCTTGGTTCTCTGATCGTTTTCAAAATATGAGACAAGAGTGCAGAAGGAAGGAAAGATATTGGCGGAAGGACCTGGCTTCCTCTGGCAGGGAGTCACATAAGCAATGTCTGAAGGCATATAAAGCAGTCATAATTGAGGAAAAAGAAAGATATTATTCCAAGATCACTGGGGATATCACTACTCCCAAGGAGCTCTTTAACATCTTTAATTCTCTTGTGGCTCCTATAGTCTCTGACATAGTAGAGCCCTCACAGGAGCTCTGTGATCGCTTATCTTCCTTCTTCTGCTCCAAGATCTCCGATATTTATGATCAATTGGAGACTCTTAATGCCAGTCAGACACTTGATGCCTCCATCGAAACTTGTCTGTACAAATCGCCCAGTAAAATGACTTCGGCTAGTTTTTGTGCTTTTCCAATGTTATCACATGAAACTGTAGACCTCCAGCTTGAAGGTCTCAAATCTGGGTTGCCCTTGGATCCTTGTCCCCTCAAAGTCATGAAAATGGCCAAGGAGGCTTTGACCCCGCATCTCACTACTGTTTTGAACCTAGCTATATCATTGGGCCAATATCCCTTGATCTGGAAGGCTGCGGTGGTTAGGCCCATCCTTAAAAAGCCTTCCTTAGATCCTTTAAATCTGAAAAACTTCCATCCCATCTCCCTCCTGCCACTCCCTGCTAAAATCCTTAAATCCCATCTGAACTCACACCTGAGTGTCTATCTGAGGGACCACCAGCTTCTCGATGGTTCCCAACATGGGTTCAGACGGGCACATAGCACGGAGACCGCTCTCACCGTGGTGTTGGATAATATTCGAGTTCAGGTGGATGCAGGGCATACCACACTCCTTGTCTTACTCGATCTCACCGCCACATTTGACACCCTGTCTCCTTTGAGACTGGTGGAGCATCTCAAGGAGATAGGGGTTGGCGGTCCGGCCCTGGACCTTCTTGCCTCATTCCTCAGTCAGCGGTCTCAATCCGTTAGAATGGGTAATTTTTACTCTAAATCCTCCACCCTTGTCTGCGGAGAGCCTCAGGGATCCTCCCTGAGCCCTACCCTCTTTAATATCTATGTGACCCCGCTGGCAAGGGTGGTGCAATCTTTTGGACTGGAGGTGTTGTCTTATGCAGATGACATGCAGATCATGGTCTCTATTACCCAAAAGATCAGGGACTCTGCGCAAAGCTTTAAAGACTGTATGACAGCTGTCTCATCATGGATGATTCAAAATTACCTTAAATTAAATGGTGAGAAGACGGAGGTTTTGATTTTCCGGGACAACTCTGACATCTGGTCGAGCGAGTGGTGGCCCAATTCACTGGGTACATGTCCCACTCCTGTCTCCCATGCGAAAAATCTTTGAGTGGTGGTTGATGACTGCTTCTCCATGTCTCGTCATGTCTCCAGAACAGTGGCCACTTGTTTTAGACTAATTCGAATCATAGGAACAATTTCCCAGTTTCTGTCTCTTGAAGCTCGAAAAAAGGTGGTCGTGGCCCTCATATTGGCCAGGCTAGATTACTGTAATGCCCTTTATCTGGGAATTAACAAGGGTCAGCTGCGCTGCCTTCAGCTGGTACAAAATGCCGCCCCTAGGCTGGTACTGACCCTTCCCAAGCGGCATTTGGCCTCCTTTGCTTCAAGTTCACTGCACTGGCTCCCGGTGAACCGAAGAGTCCTGTTTAAGACCTTATGCCTCACCCACAATGCGTACTATGGACACGGCCCAGTGGGCATAAATAATATTTTCAATAGGTATGCTCCTTCTTGGAATCTCAGGTCAGCTAATAAATATCTGCTTGTGGTTCCCAGATTCAAAAAGATGAGATTGGGTGGAAGAGCCTTCTCACAGGCCGCGGCCAGGGCGTGGAACTCTCTCCCTGTTTCCCTCTCGGGCCAACAAGCTCACTCTATCTTCCGTAAGATCCTTAAGACCTGGCTGTTCCCTGCGAGACGAGTCTGAGTATGTATGCTGGTTGTGTCTGTAGGCTCGTCTGTACCGAGCGCCTTGATGCCCTTGGACTTAGTTCACGCTTTACAAATTCCCATTCATTCATTCACTCATTCATTCATTCATTCATTCAACAATGAAATATGCTCTCTCATTTTGATGCAATGTCCTTGATATATTACCACCATACTTTCATGATTATCAATTCTTGAAAAACTAAAGCTCTCAAACCACACACTGGAATCAACTGTCATTATGCATCCTTTACTAGGCTCTAATGGGGACAACAATTTTCTAATGTGGTCTCATCCTTCCATAGCCTACATTCAGGGTCAAACATATAATCCAGCATAAAGCTTTCTTTTTCTTTCAGCAAAGATCTTAAATTCTCTATCTTGGTGCAAAATGTTTAATACACCAGAGGCCGAATTACATATGTGCCATTTTGCATGAATTGGGCTCCCTGGGGGCACTTTGGTATTACTTAAGGGTCCGCATACGCTTGTGCAGCCCCTTCTGTAATATCAATAGCGCTGGTGCACATTAAGCACCAGAGCTATTTTCAAAGGGCGTTCCCTGCAAATGAGGGAATGCATTTGCCTCTTTGCTCCTGCTGTATTACAGACCCAGAGGCAAAAAAGCTGGGGGCAGCGCATTCCATGTAACAGTGCACACTTTTCCTGTTTGCGCCTTGCACACCAGTTTAAGACGGGCCAGACCCAAACAGGGAAATTGCGCCCTTTACATAATAGGGCCCCTGGAGTAAAATCCACACACCCTCCAGAAAGATGTCACCTGTTCTTTATCAATATGTATAGGTGTCTGGACAATAGTGTCAACTGTCGCAATAGCTGGTTCCACCCTTTTCTGATATTTTAAATGCTCCATACATACAATTAATGTTTTGGCAAAGTCTTATTCTTCTCTGTTTTCAAAAATACCAACTTCACTTTATCTAGAAACTACATTTTTGATAGCCCATCATTACATCAGTGTCAATTGTTAGACATGGTCCTTTTTTCAGGGTGCTCCTCAAACCTTTTGTCATCCTCCTAATGTTTGCAGAATTCCTTTTTGTTGGCCTTAGGACTCTGCACAATTTACCACTGCTAATTAGTGCTAAAGTGCTTGTGATCTCTGCTTAAAACAAGTGAAATTTACTTATTAATCCTTAGTAAAGTGCATACCATGTGCCCAGGACATGTGAATTAAATGCTACTTGTGCGCCTGCAGCCCTGAGTGTGCCATCCACTTAAGTAGCACCTTAACAATCAAAGGCTTGCCATTACAGAGCTTGTGTGTGCAGTTTTAAACTGCCATTTCGACCTGGCAAAATAAAGCTTTTTAATAAATATATCACCTATAAGATAAGACCTGCACATACCAGAGGCCCATGTGCACTGTATTAAAAAAAGCGGGACATTTACTATTACGTTTTACATGTCCTGGTAGTGAAAACTATTGAATTTGTATCTCACTATCCTACTGCAAGACGCACCTCTCCTCTAGGATAGCATTGGATAGCATTGGAGGTATTATTAAGTCTTATACATCTAATTTACAAATGGAAAGAGATAACAAGTTTCTGTTTGGGTTTTCTGGAATCCTACTTTAAAATCCTAACTTATGGTGAAGTCAAATTTTAAATTACAGTTCCTGCAAATGCTACTTTTAGAAATTTATAGCAATATACTGAGTTGACCCAATAACTCTATGAACCAGGGTGATAATACTATATCAAAAACTGAGGTTCACTCGGGAGAAACAAAAAAAAAAGATTAGAAAAGCAACCCAAGGTAAGCCGAAAAAGTGTACGTATACAAAGAATAATGTTCCCTTGCAAAATGACTTCACACACACTGCAACGGTTTTTAAAAGAAGTGCGTATTTGAATATACCAAAGGGTAATTATTCAAAGTTTCAAAATTTGTAAAATTGGTAAGCAAAAGAATCAAACAATAATACAGACAATCAAGACATTCTGGTGCAATTAAGACAGATTGTTATACAATATAGAATAATAGGCTGCGGTAATAGACTAAAACAAAATGATGTCCAATGATCAATTGAAAATATCACATATTCAATTGAGGATGTGCAGTTGTAGCTTAAGCTAATTCAAACAGTCCATATAATGTGAAAGAAAGTCATAGTTTCAACACAAAGGTAAACTTGACTAGGACCATCATCAGGACATTGTGTCACACGGACATTTAGTAGAAAACATCCTAAGTAGTTCCATTGAGGATAAAAGAAAAATTATAATAGAAAGTTAAAAGCCAAGGATTGGCCTTGAAATTGTGGTGAACAATCACACAATAGAAAGCATCCACACAATGGTCAAGCCTATATCTAATTGTATTGTTCCAGGGCAACCTGGTAATAAGTCAGGGACCCTGGATAGAACTTGTATATAGAGGGTCCCTGACTGGTTCCCGGGTTGCCCTGCTACCCCAGTTTAACCGAGCACTTGCAGGTCTCCTTTGAGGTCCCTTCCATTGTGTGAGGCTCATTCTTCGTGGACTGGATTTAGATGCTGTCCAGCAGAAATTCTTTATATTGAATCCTAAGTACTATTAGATTGTGGCTTGTCCTTTGGATGGACAATCACACATCTTCAATTGAATATCTGATATTTTAAATTGATCATTGGACATCATATATTAGTATGTCTTGATTGCACCAATATTTCTTGATTTTCCGGATTATTGTTTAATTTGCTTTAAATTTTTATTAATTTTGATATTTTGAATAATTATACTGATGTATATTTAAATAATCTCTTACGTTTTTTAAACAGTTAGTGTGTGTAAAGTCAGTTACAAGGGAATATTAGTCTTCATGTGGGTACACTTTTTTGACTTACCTTGGGTTGGTTTTCCAAATCTTTGTTATTTTTTTGTATCTCCCTAGTGTACCTGTTTTTGATATAGTACTTTTAGAAAGTTGCCATTTTCTTGCCTTAGCCATTTGGTCCTGCAGCCTTTCTCTGGTTACATGACTGGTTGAAATTGGCAGTCGGGTTTCGTGTTTTCTTCCTATGCAGCCATACACTATGGGAGGTTAGGTGTGACTGGATGGGCCATCACTGACCTTGTGGGGGAGGAGCTGGGCCCAGTCTCACCTACACCTGAATATTCTCCACACAAAGGGCTGCATACCTCCTGTACTGAAACTTGAGCCACGGCCAGGAAGGCAAGGCATCTGTGCACTTCAATCGCATGCCTCTAGATGCTACTCCTCACTTCAAAGACACAATTGTTTATAAAAGAAGGACCTCAGACACCACCACTTCAGTACACTTTTGGACCTGTGGATACTCTCCCAGGAAGAAGGACTGCTGCACTGCTACAAGGACTGCCACTTTGCTGAACTGCTGCTCTTATGGAACTGCTGCCTTGCTCTGCAGACCTGCTGCCTTCTGCCCTCTTGCCTGAACAAGAAGAACTGGACCAGCACCTAGGACCTCAGAGTGGCTCAATGGGCTAGTATACAGGCCTCCTGATCTTAGCCTCAGGGACATAAAAGACTGCCCAACCAGCTCCTGCATACAGCTGCAGCAAGTTCCTGGCCTCCAAGGGGTGTCCCTAAGTTCATAGACCCTTGGTGTGACTCCGTGGGCTCTTAAAGAAAGCTTTTGGACTCGTTGTGACCACGAATGGGCCCGCTTGCAAAGGAACAAAGCTATTCCAAGAAATTCAGTCTGAGCTGCTGGAAGCCTATCTCTTCGCAGAGCAAGCATCGATCAACTCGGGAGGACAGCGAAGCTCCTGCCTGCCCATGACACCTGACATGACACCTGACATGGCGCCGGACATGTTCTTCACAACAATGCCTACCACCACCCATGACGCTCTACTTGTTCCCTGTAAACCTATCAAACAATTTGCTTTGAACTGAACTAATTCTACCATTTGAAAGTCATATGTTTATTACTGTATTGTGGATTTTTGTTGCTTTGGTCTTGCTTGATTTAGATAAAGATTACTTATTTTTCTAAAGTATTGTGGTATTCATTTGTTACAGTGTTTTCACTGTATTACTGTATGTGTTCATAAATGCTTTACACGCTGCCTCTGAGATAAGCCTGTCTGCTGGTGCCAAGGGGGTGAGCCCAGGTTATTTTAGAAGTGTATCCCCCTTTTAGAAAGTTGCCATTTTCTTGCCTTAGCCATTTGGTCCTGCAGCCTTTCTCTGGTTACATGACTGGTTGAAATTGGCAGTTGGGTTTCGTGTTTTCTTCCTATACAGCCATACACTATGGGAGGTTAGGTGTGACTGGATGGGCCATCACTGACCTTGTGGGGGAGGAGCCGGGCCCAGTCTCACCTACACCTGAATATTCTCCACACAAAGGGCTGCATACCTCCTGTACTGAGACTTGAGCCACGGCCAGGAAGGCAAGGCATCACTGTATTACTGTATGTGTTCATAAATGCTTTACACGCTGCCTCTGAGATAAGCCTGTCTGCTGGTGCCAAGGGGGTGAGCCCAGGTTATTTTAGAAGTGTATCCCCCTTACGCTGACTAGTAAGAAGTGTCCCTATTTGGACAAAGGTACCTACCTCTGCCAACTAGAGATCCACATTTCTAACAAGGTCATTATTAGAAAAGGCATCCAAAGGGTAGACCATTTATTACACTCACTGGCTTGTCTTACTTGGAGTCAATATTGTACTCTATTTGCCCTTATCTCCTGGCTAGCTCCTTTCTTGATTCATATAAGGAGGTCCCAAGAATTAAAATAGCACATTGGAGAGGAAGGGCTTTCTGCCACTCCACATCCAAATTGTGGAGCTCATTTCTCAACCATCTTAGAGCTCAGCCTAATCTCCTAAAATTTAGAAGATATCTAAAACTTGGCTTTTGTTTTTGCTCCTCTATCTAAATTCCCCCCTTTGGCTTCACAATTTTCCTGTCATAACTGCCACTAGCATAAAGACGCAAATTGACATTCATGTGCTTTACAAATCTATTAACATTAACATTTCTATTAGCCTCTCTGCAACACTGTGTAAACCACCCATTCACAGAACACCTCATAGGTGCCCGCTTGAAGTCTTTGAGAGAAAAAACCTTTAAGCCGATCAAATAATTTGGAGTGCTCACCTACAATCATTTATTTTGTTGTTTGCCTAGTTGTTGAACATAACCTACATGTGCGAGTACACATGTGAAAGTACCTTGGGAGAAGGACATATCGCCTCCGACTTCACTTTTGTTTGATTATTCGTCGCCTCTAATTGTTGATCATGCAGCTGAAGAAAATTGGATGAAAAGTGGAAGATCAACTCCTTCATAGTTCATACTTGGGGGCTATGATAGCTCTCGTCTCTCTCAAACATTTTCATATCATCCATTAGCCTCCATAGTTTAACATCTGAAATGATATAATCAATAGAGCTTACATATAACCGTCTTCTATACGTAGAAATAGGGATAGCATCAGAAGGTGAGGGACCATTGCAGGCTCTCTCAATCTATGGGCTAGAGTGAGGTCTGCTACTTGAAGATCAGCCCTTGTAAGGTTCTTCTCCACTGGCGAAGTTATTTCAGTGATTCCCCACACTAGGTTCTCCTCTTGGCACAGGTCCTAAGTTTTGCCATTGTATTTATATGGGAAATGTAAGTAATCTTCCATGATAACATAATGGAAATCTGAGTGATGGGCCAAAATCTCATCCAACAGGCGGTACCAGGGGGATTCTTGCCAATTACCAGAACTCTGATTATATAATTTAATTAACAACTGAGAAGCGCCCTTAGAGAAGAAGAAAATGTACCCTTGGATATCTGTCCATCCTGCTTGATGTTCTACTACAGAGCAGAAAAGTGTGGTGTTCACCCAGACAAGCAACCCATCAGATGGGCACCCTGCTAGGGACCAAATTGCAGGGAAAACAAAAACTCTTGAAACTACTTCTGTGTACACGCTCAGTTGCTCAGGTGTCCTGGAGGAGACAGATCGCATGGTTGTAAATTGGCCCCCCATGCAGAATCATCAAGCTTTGGCTTAATCCCAGCAATGTTCCGAATAAGAACAGCCACGCAATTGGCCACCAAACTAGCAGAGGATGTACAATTTTCAGGTAAAACCAGTGGCTGCTGGTCTAGGTTATCCAATTAAAGACTAACAGTACTTGCAACCTGGGTACTCCAGTGGTTAATCAGTGATATTACCCAATGACTGCTGATCGACTGCCTTGCTGTCCTTTATGCGTTAGTACTTTTTATTTGAAAAATGTATCTCTTTCAAAGTCTTTGGGTTTCTGTTCCTTTTGTGAATCACCGCTTTGCTGTTGTCGAAACCTTCGACTTTACATATTTTTCCAACTGTGTCCTTTTATTGCTACATCTCTTCTGTGCTCCCCTTGGATTTCTGCCCTTACTAATATTGTGAGGGATTCAGGGAGATATCCAGCGAGGTGACGGTGTCAGAAGCATTGAATATCAAGGCTGTCAATCTATTGTCTGTCTTGAAAGTATGGTATGACTCAGTGAAGAGACTTTAAATAATGGGTTTAACTAATACAGTTATGAATGTCTTTTTTGCTCGCTGAGACTCAATGCTCTCTGTGTAATTGAGCAGATTATTTTTGCATTCTGATTTATTTGACACGGTGTCTGCTAAATCCTTCTTTTTCCCCATAAATGATGAAGTGTAATGCACGTTTTTTGTTTGGTGATCATGAGTTCCTAGTTTACAGAGACTATGGGGTATATGTACAAGAATTGCCGTTTACTAACACTAGTGTTAGTTATCAGCAATTTTCTTACCGCCACGTACCGCTGAAAACAATCTCAATGGTACCGACCTATTTACAATACTTTGCTACATGGCGATAGTTTTTCATAGCAGTGGGTATTGTTGACGTTAAGACCAACGTCACAGTCTTTGGAATCCCACTCAGTTTAGGAAAAAACTCAAAACCTTCCTATTCAACTGAGTTGGTTCCACAGTCTTTTTTTTTTCTATTCGGTTTCTCTTGGGCTCGTGCCGGGACACTCTTCTGAGTAGCTGTGTGTGTTATAAATCGATAATAACATAACATAACAGCAATACAAATTTTGCCACTAACATGAAAAAAGTGACGCCCGGCCAGTCAGAGGGCAGAAAATGCACGTTAATCAGTGTGATGGCACTTTTTTCATGCTTGGCTGGAGAAAAAAACTACAAAAAGTTCACTAAGTACAAAAAAGAAATCACTACCCTGGAAGCAACATGGAGCATCCTGGACCCAGTACTGCAAGAGACAACAACCCGCCCTAGCCCCGCTAACAGCCAGGATGACCAGCTAGAGAACCAGGGAAAGAGGGAGAGGAAAACCAGATTCAGCCAGCAGGAAAATGAGATCCTTATTGTGGAGGAGACAGAGAAACAATACCAGTTCTTTGTCAGCTCCACTGTGTTATTGGGGACCAAAAAGTCAATATGGCAGTCCATCATAGCCAAGGTAAATGCAGTAGCAGAGGTCAAGAGGACAGTGACAGACTGCAAGAAGTGCTGGCATGATGCCAAGCGCAAGACCAGCAGAAACTGTCCAACAATCGGCAGGCAGCAGTGCAGACCGGAGGTGGGAGTCTAGTGCCACAGGAGGACCTGGATGCCTTGGAGGAACAGGTGTCGTGGTTGGAGTCCAGGGACAGGATAGTGCTGAACATGACCAGCTATTTACAGAGTAAGTTATGTTATGTTAATTATTTATTTATAGAGCGCTCGTACGCCCCCAGGCTTCATGGCGCTATTGAATCTTTAGAACACAACACAGCTTTGGGTACTTAAGCAGGAATAAGTCAAATCCTAGTTCTGTTGCAATAAGCTTGTCTAAAGAGCAGAGTTTTAAATGCCTGCCTAAAATCAAGAAGATCCCCACTCTGTTTCAGGGTTAACGGCAGGGAGTTCCATAGGAAAGGGGCGAGATATTGGAAGCTACTGCCGCCCTGACGCTTTTTCCTGTATGCTGGAATTATCAGTAGCTCTTGTTGAGCGGATCGAAGGTTTCGTGGAGGGATGTATTTGCAAACTAAATTCCGAATAAATTTCGGGCCTTTGCCCTGCAATGCTTTGAAAATGATGCAGCCAGCTTTGAAACTAGCTCTCTGAGCCACTGGTAACCAGTGGAGTTTTTCCAACCCTGATCTAATAGATTGCCATTTAGGTTGTTTAAAAATGAGCCTGGCTGCCTGATTTTGGGCATATTGCAGTCTCTTCATCTGCCCTACAGGAAGGCCAAGATACAGGCTATTGGAGAAATCAATCCGTGATAAAATTAAAGCAGCAATTGCCTGAATCAAGGCTGAGTGAGTTAAAAATTGAGATATTTTCTTTATCTTTCTCATTTGAAAGAAACACGTTGAAACTACCGTCCCTATATGATTTTTTAGTGAGAGATCCTCACTGAGGGTCACCCCTAAACTTTTAACTGTGTGGGACTTAATCGGTGGAATACCCATGTTAGGTGGCCAGAAGTGGGGACCCCAACTAATCTCGCTCTTCCCGGGCAGGATTAATTCCGTCTTGCCCGGGTTGAGTTTGAGATAGTTTACGTTCATCCACTTCTGGATATGAGACATGGTGTCCTGAAAGTCTACCACAGCAGTAGAGGAGTCTAGTGCAAAGACCAATTGCAGGCCATCTGCATAATTGAAAATTGTGACTTTATGGTTTTTCAGGGAATACAGTAGAGGACGTAAATATAAATTAAAAAGGAGTGGGGAAAGAGATGATCCCTGAGGGACACCACAGGTGGAAACAATTTTTGGAGCTGTAAATGACCCTAATCTGACTGACTGAGTCCGTTCTGAAATGAAAGACTCTAGCCAGCTCAGAGCCGTGCCCCTGATGCCGGCTTGCTCGACACGGTTGACAAGAATGGTATGGTCAACCGTGTCGAACGCAGCCGACAGATCAAGGAGCACCAGAGCCTGATGGACGTCTCTGTCTGCGTTGGATCTCAAGGTATTCTGGACCGCTAATATCACTGTCTCGGTAGAGTGGCCTGGACGGAAGCCTGCCTGATTCGGTTCTAGATAGTCAGTGGCTTCAATAAAACTCGAGACACAGTTGGATACATGGGCCTCCAAGATTTTGGACAGGTAGGGCAGCAAAGAAATTGGCCTGTAACTGGCAGGGTCGTGTGGGTCCAAACCCGTTTTTTTTATCAGAGGAATCAACAGAGCTTGTTTAAAACTGCTGGGTACTTTACCCTGGGCAAGTGAATCATTTAATAAGAAAAGGATACTTTGCGGGATAGCAAGTCCTATTTCTTTAAAAATATGAGGAGGGCAGATGTCATCGGGGGAGCCTGATTTCACCCGGACCATAAGTTCCGAGAGAGTTTTTAAGTCAATAGGAGGGATGCTGACCAGTGCTTGGGGGTTGAGGAATGTGTCGTCTAATGGACTTAGAATAGGAGAACTGGTGATATTTTGTTTAATATTGATGATTTTATCCTGAAAAAAGTCATTCAGCATATCACACAGTTTTTGAGTCGGGGTGATAGGAAGAGTTGTCCTATCATCGTTGCAGAGATCATTTATAATTTCAAAAATCTGCTTAGATTTATTCGAGGAGTTTAAGATTTTTGCAGAGAAAAAATCAGTTTTATGTTTTAAAAGCATTTTTTGATATTGTTTCCTTGCTAGACAGTAAATCTCCTTGTCCTCTAATAGGTAGTTTGCTCTCCATTTCCTTTCTTTCTGTCTGCAGCTCTAATTCCAGACACATAGGTACCTAGGGGTATATACACATGTCACTTTAGCTGTTGAATACATATAAAGACACATAATGGTGGTGTTACTGACTTGTAATTCAGCACATAGAAATAATAAAATATATAGAAAAAATGACCTTTCATGAGTCTCCAAACTATGGGCTACATGAACAAGCAAAGGGGCATATAGACTGGAGAGGTGGCAGAGTGTTGCATTAGCCTCCTTGGTTCAACACCACATTTAGCCAATTTGGAAACACAAGGAAGATTCTCATTGAGTTGAAGATTGTACATGTGCATGATAGAGAAACTTACTGCACATACACAATCTTCCCCACAACACAGGCACCCCTGCACAATGGTGCAAGTGTTCATGCATCAGTGGTGGCCTTCTAACTTTTGCCCCAAAGCAGGGTGGTTTACGGGGCTGCATCATATTGTTGTCAATGAGATGCTGTCCCAAGTTCCCAATTTGGCTGAATATGATGTTGAGCCAAGGAGGCTAATGTAACACTCTGAAACCTCTCCAGTCAATATGCCACTTTGCTTGTTCATGAGATGCAGACCTCTGTTCCCAAAGTGACAAAGCATGTTGTGAGTCTTCTTGGCTTAAACACATGCATCACCACTCCTTTGTAAACATTCCCCTTGTGTCTAAAAGGTGCACATTCCATATTATCAAAAATGAACATACTGAAGGGGCAAATGTGCTGTTCAACTATGAGCAGAAGGGATATGCAAAAGTACAGTGGAAGGACTCTGCACATCAGGAATGTGTCCCCTAAAACAACAATGTTTGTTCTGTGTGCCATGCTCACAGAACCACACATTCCCTGTCGCGTGCATGTCAAGTGAAGTATGACAATGAGCACTATTTTCAATGTTGCACTAATGCATGTCATTTTGCTACATGTCACGTTCACCCTAAACATCAACACGCAGTCATCTACATCAAAGTATCTACATGTATTGTACAGTTACCAGAATTGCATTGTTATCATGGTCCAGGTGTGGGATGTCCAAGACACATTGACATGCATGGAAACTGGTCCTTAGGTAAAGTCAACAGTGGCAGTGAACACATGCATAGTCAGTCATGTCTATAAATATCCTTACACAAACAAAGGCATCCAATTACTGGGGAGTGCAAAATGGGTAAAAAGGAGGCGACCACCAGAACCCCACGACAGGGGACCCTGGACCTCTATGCTACAGCCCCCCCACCACAGAGACTGAACTCCCGGGGCCACGCTTGGACACGGCTCTACTGATGGGGGCCATACAAGCGTCGCGGGAGGATATACAGGCGTCCTGTGCGGCCCTGGAGGTCAAGATTGGAGAGGTGGGCTCAGAGGTCACACTGCTGCAACAAGACTTTTGCAACTTGACGGAGAGGGTGACCATGGCGGAGACCAGACTGGGTGAGGCCGAGGATACAATTCATACCCTGAAGAAAGATGTGGCGGAGCTACAGGCCTCACATAAGCAACTCCAGTGGAAGGTGGATGACGCAGAAAATAGGGCCCGCCACAATAATCTCCGCTTTGTGGGTTTTAAAGAAGGAATTGAAGGGACCAACATGGCGGAGTTCCTGCACTCCTGGCTGCAGAAGACCTCCTGACAGCGAAATTCTCAAACTGCTTTGTGATAGAAAGAGCGCATAGGGCATTGCTGGCGAAGCCACTGGTGGGGGCGAGACCGAGGCCGGTCATTGCCCGCTTCCTGAACTTTTCAGACCGGGATATGATATTGAGAGAAGCCAGAAAGCTTGGGGAGATTCGTATGGAGAACTCGCAAATTATGATCTTCCCGGACTACAGCCAGGAGGTGCAGAAGCAGAGGTGCTCCTTTGACACGGTGAAGGCAAAATTGAGGGACTTACATATTCAGTATATGCTGCTCTTCCAGGCGAAATGGAAAGTCATGTATAAGGAAAAGACGTACTTTTTTACCCACCCAGAGGATGCGTGACCGTGGCTGGAGGAGCGCCCCTCATTCCGGAGACCAGAGGAAGGGATGCGCGGGACGGCAACGGAGTCGACTACCACAGGGGCCCAGTGGGGGCAACCGAAGACCCAGAGAGCGAGAAGAGCTCGGGGCAGCAGGAGGGTGAAGACAACGCCGTATCCCAGGCAGAGCTCGAGCAGTCGACAGAGGCGGAGTTCAGCATCCCCCGGCTTAGGGGATCAAGCAGGCTCCAGGTTTCGCTGCCTGGCGGGGAACGCTCGCTGGGAAGGGGAGGAAGAAACTGGTGGTAACAAATCCGGCAGTGAGGAATTGGAGAATCAGTCATTGCACGCGCTAGTGGTGGCAATCAACGAGATGGAGCAGGAATCGGCCAAGGAGGCTGAGGCCTCGCAGGACGACATCCAGGACTCACATTCTTGAACTTGGGACACGCAAGTTCCTTTCACCCCTATACCTATTGCTTTATTGCTAATTGGGGTAATTTACCTTCTGGTATGTAACAACAGGTGAAGGGAGTGTTATATGCTTTCTGGATAACGTTTCGGGACTGGTTTGTGGGAGGGTTCCTGGGGAGAGCGACAGACCTTCTCTGCTTGGAAGTCCTATACATAGCCTATTGCAAAGATGGGACTGGTGGGGGGGAGGTGGGGAGGGGGGAGTTGGGGAAGTGTATAGTTGTTTCATGTCTGGGGATTCATGGGGGGATTTGAATGTGAGTTTCAGATTTTTTGCTTGGGATGGGAGTTGGGGGAGGGGGGATCATTACAGCATGTCAGGATGGTCGTACATACCCGGCACCTAGATGCCCTGCTTCCACGGTCTCTGAGCAACCCGCACCGCGATGCAGGACAAGCTGACAGATAACCCTATAGGAGAGGCTCTGGCTCAGAAGGGGACTAAGATATTAACATGGAATGTTAACGGCCTTGGCAGTAAGATTAAACGGGGGTTAGTCCACAACTACTTGAAGAGGGTGGGACCTGATGTAGTGCTGCTACAGGAACCACACCTACAGGGCACCAAATGCACCTTTCTGGCTAGGGGGCAGTACCAAGTTCTCGCACATGCATGGTTCACCATGGGCTCTAGGTGGGTAGCCATACTAATTAAAAAGAACCCTCCTTTTCTTAGTAACACAGACCTGGGTAGATCAACAAGGGACGTATGTAGGGGTGAGGGGACAATGGGGACGGCGGGAGTACACACCTATTTCAGCCTATGCACCACCCAAACTGCAGACAGGTGCACTTAGGGGAGTCACTGATATCCTCCTGAACACGTCAGACACCTTACAGGTGTTAGGGGGCCACTTTAATGATGTAATAGACCCAGCAACAGATAGGACAGGGGAAAGGGCTAGGGTCCCGACCCCCACCCTGCTTTCCAAGACGATTACTATGTTGGGATTGGTGGATGTGTGGAGATGGCTCCATCTGGAGGATAGGGCATACTCGTTCTTCTCCGGAGCACACAAGGTATACTCCAGGTTAGATTATATCTTCATGGCTAGGCACCCTCTCCATGTAAATGATGCTGCAGTGTACCAGGCGAGAGGCATATCGGATCACTCACCCCTATTAGCAGTGGTGTGGGGGAGGGACGGGAGGCACACGACGTGGAGACTGACGGCATGGGACCTTCAGAATGCGGACATACTAAAAGGACTACGGGCAGACGTGAAAGTGTACATTGCTGAAAACGAGGGATCGGTCTCGTCCCGGGTAGTGTTTTGGGAAGCTCTTAAGGCAGTCCTGCGAGATAGAGCACAGAATAGACTGGCGGGGGAAAGTAGGAAAATGCAGTAGGAGGTTCGATCTCTGGAAGTCCGGATTCGGGCCCTGGAACAGAAAGACCAGCTCACTAGAGACTTGGGGGCCTTCAGAAGACTTTCAGAAGTGCAGCGCTAATATAGAAGCATCTTGACGGGGGAGGCTAAGGCACAGGCATTGGCTACGTTGCATCGCTTATTTATTTATTTATTTATTTATTTTTAGGATTTATTAAGCGCAGACAAATGCCCACAGGCGTCTCGGCGCTGTACTGTATTACTCACCTATATGATGTTGAGGATGTTTTCAGAGGTTAAATAGCCAAGTTTTCAATGCCTTCCTGAAGGACATTAGATTTGGACTTGATCTTATGATTTGTGGGAGAGAATTCCACAATCTTGGGGCGGCAACTAGGAAACGTCTGTCTCCCCAGTTGACCAGCCTGGTGCGTGGCACTACCAAGTCATTCTGTCCTGCTGATCGTAGCATTCGAGTGGGAGTATATGGGACAAGATGGTCGCGCAGGAATTGGGGTGCTTGATGGTGTAGTGCCTTGTAGACGATACATAACGTCTTAAATTTAATTCGATTCCTGACAGGAAGCCAGTGAAGACTCCTCAAAGATTGTTGTATTGGCTTAAATTTGGGAATATTAAGGAGAAGTCTGGCTGCCGCATTTTGGATTGTTTGCATTTTCTTAATTATCCTGACTTGTGCATTTGCAAATAAGCCGTTGCAATAATCCAATGCTGATAGAACTAGAGCGCTGACCAATGTCTTACCCACATTGGTAGGAAGAAAAGGAAGGATCTTCCTTACCAGACGTAATTTGTAGAACGCCGTAGAGGCCGCCTGATTGGCGTGAGCCATGAAATTTAGCTTGTCATCAAAGATGACCCCCAGATTTCTCACTTTCGTGACCGGTTTGGGTACGGCTCCAAAAGATGATGGCCACCAAGTTGGGGACCAGCTAGGACTGAGGTGGCCAAAGGTGACCACCTTGGTTTTGTCGGAATTTAATTTCAGACAGTTTGCTGACATCCATTTTCCAATGGCCAGCATACCTGTCTTGAACTTTTCGGCCACAGTTTCCCCATCGTTTCTGACAGCCAGTATCAGCTGTGTATCATCCGCATATGAGGTAAGGTTCATCCCGTGCGCTTTGATGGTGTTAGCGAGGTCCGACACATATATATTAAATAGTGTCGGACTAAGGGATGAACCTTGAGGTACCCCACATGGCAGAGATAGCTCAGCGGATTCAAACTGGCCCAGTATAACTGCCTGGGATCTCTCTGCAAGAAAAGACGCTAGCAGGTCTTTTGCTAGGCCTTGCACACCCATCTTTTCGACACGGTTGATCAGGATCTTATGGTCAACCGTGTCGAAAGCAGCCGATACATCTAAGAGCACCAACAGTGCTGTGCCACCTTGGTCTCTGATGAGTCGAATGTCATCTGCTGCTTTGATGAGTGCTGTTTCCGTTCCATGATATTTGCGGAATCCAAATTGTGTTTCGTCGAGCAGATGGTGTTGCTCGATGAATTCCGCAAGTTGAATATTCATGGCTTTTTCAACTATCTTGGCAAGGAAAGGTAAGTTCGCTATAGGCCTATAGTTTTTAAGTTCTGCTTTGTCCAAGCCGGGTTTTTTCAGGAGGGGTTTGAGTAAAGTTTTTTTTAACTGGTTTGGGAAGATGCCTGTGCGGAACATGAGATTGATTATTTGGGTAATGGCTGGGGTAACCGTATCCATTATTGAACGAAGAGTATTTAAAGGACAGGGATCCAGGGCTGATCCAGATTTAATTGTTTTAATAATGTCCTGGATGTGAACTTCTGTGACCTCAGCAAAACAAGAAAAGTTATTACTTAAAGATGGAATATTTATTTTTTCAAGGCATTGGTTATCACCTAGGTTGAAGATTGAAAATATGTCATTCACTTTACTAAAAAAGAATGATGCCAAAGAGTCACAGAAATCTTGTGAACAAGGGGGGTTAAGGTCTGGGGTACATCCCGCAAGATGTTTAGTTATTTCGAAGAGCTTTTTATTCGAATTTTTTGCGCTTTCAATTTGCTCAGTGTAAAACTTCTTTTTTTGTCTCTGTAATCAGAAGTTTATATTGGATTAGCAGTTCCTTGTACACTGTCTTATCCTCATTATCATACTTTTTCCTCCAGATTCTCTCTTTGTTTCTGCATTGCTGTTTTAATTTTTTTAGCTCCTCGGTGTACCAAGGTGCTGAGGGGGATCTTCTATTCCTGGACATTCTTTTTTCAGGTACCAGTTTATTAGCTGCCTGTCCCACCCATATGTGATATTGTTCAATAGCGGTTTCTGGATCAGTACCCCATGTGGGTGTAGAGTTCTGTAACGCCTCCTTGAAACTGGGGATATTGACGTCTTTCCAGACCTTGAACACTTCTCGTTTGGGGGGGAGTAAGGTGGCCCTTGATATTTTATTAATTGATATTGTGGCCAGTACCAGATGATGATCGGACCAAGTCATAGGCAGGACATCAGTCACTAGTATATTCTCCAGGTTGGTGAAGATACCATCTAAGGTATGGCCTGCATTATGAGTAGATCCTTTCACCAACTGAACTAGACCAAAAACCTCCATTTCCGATAGCAATGAAGTAGTATCCTTATCTTCACTACATTCCAAGTGGAAATTAAAATCGCCTAACAGAGTCACAGATTTATCAATAGCTGTAGTTTCTAGGATAGTGAGTATTTCTGTGAGGAATTCCGACCGTGATTCTGGTCTTCTGTATAGTAATACGCCTTTAAAATTGTGTGAAGGGGACAAATAAATGTCAAATTGAAGCGCCTCACATGCCGTTGAAGGAATGGCAGTGGTACGAATTTTAAAAGAGTCACGGGCGATTATAGCTACCCCACCGCCTCTTTTACCAATTCTATCTAGCCTGTATGACTTGAAACCTTGTGGAACGGCTATTACAAGGTCCGGGCATAGGGGATAAATCTGGGAGGTTGTTGGCATGGCTTAGTCGGAAAGAGAGGGATGCGAGATGGGTGGAGAAGGTAAGAGACGGTCAAGGGAGATTGGTGCAAACAGATGAACAGATAGCCGGTCATTTGCGGAGTATTATAGAGTATTTTATGACACCAGGGACTTGGGGTCACAGCAGGAAGCGATGCAGTACATGGCCCATATTGAGTTCCCGGTGCTGGCGGAGGAGGATCAACGAGACTTGGAAGTCGGCATTACACTAGATGAAATTAATGGAGCCCTCGCCAGGCTTTGGGCGGGGAAGTCCCCTGGCACTAATGTATTCCCGGCGGAATTCTTTAAAAAGACTGCAGACTTACTGGCCCATCATGTCCTGGGGCTCTTTGAGGATGCAGAGCAAGAGGGAGAGCTGCCACCAGACCTCCGTCTGGCCACAATAATTCCAATAAATAAAGAGGGTAAGCCGGCAGACGACTGCGCGTCGTATCGCCCCATCTCCCTCTTAAATGTAGAGGTAAAGCTCCTAGCGATGATATTAGCCCTCCGACTGCGGCGGGTGATACCAGGGCTCGTTCACTTTGACCAAACAGGTTTCCTCCCGGATCGGGCAACTAGATTAAATCTTAGGCGGACCCATAATTGGCTAATGGAGGTGAGTGTAAGAAAGTGTGAGGCCAGCCAAGCTTAGGGCGGGGGCCAGGGTCCAAGCACGAGCGCGGCTGCCGTTAGAGGCAGCTGCCAGGTAAGAGCCCGGGGGGTAGTTTAGGCCAATATGACTAGGTCCGACTTGGCGGGAGGCACCCCCTGAGCGCTCCGCTCGGTTGCAGTCCAGTCCTGCTATACTTCCTTTTCCACTTCTCGCCTCTCCCACTGATCCCAGTAGCCATCTAGTTACCATCTCATCACCTCATCACCTCATCCCATGGAGAGAATCACAGGCTAAAGGAGAAAGAGAAGGAGAAAGGGGGAGAGACAGTGGTCCACCGGGACGGCAGGAGAAACCCACCCCCTCAACCCCTGCCGGAGGGAGCACAATCTATCCACCCCCAAATCAGGGCTGGCCTCCCCAACTCGTCACCACTTCATAACTACTAACTAACTACATACTTTTACCACCCATCATCTCTATTCAAGAGTTCAAAAGCCTCCCGCCCCTGTCAGCTCAAGGGTGAGGTGCGGAAGGCGGAAGGCGGAAGGCGGAGTGGCCGAAGGGAGCAAAGTAAAAAAGGGAAGGAAGCAGGCTCCCAAAAAAAACAAAAAAAAACAAAACATCTGTACCACTGTACCATCATGAGATCCAGGAAAATTAGAATAAACCCCACAGTTAAGAAAAGAAAAATGAACGAAGGAACCCACGATTCCTCCGATGAAGACCTAGCAGAGGTGCAGGCCACAGTTGCCGACACCCCCACAGAATTAACATCACAACCAACCTAACATCTAAAAAATTCCAAGATCACTGACTTTTTAATCCTTCTCTCATCACCATCCGTCCTGCAGAAGCCCACAGTCGCTAATAGCAATAAGAGAACAACTCAGTCAGTGGGTGCGATGTCGTCAGTTTTGCAGCCTCTGAGCAATACCCCACGAAAGATCAGTTATAACCCTTGGAAAACACCCAATAAACTCACAGTTAAAGCACAAATAAACTTAACGGAAGCAGCAACCCACGCAAACGCCCACGCGGAGGTATTAACGGTAAAAACACCAAACTTCCCAACGAAGCGTCGCTCATTAAGTCTGGGTTCCTACTTTTGTATGACAGAGACTGACCCTGGGACCGCAAACCCAGCGTCAAGAACGGACATTAGCAACATACTAGACAAGGACGTAACCAGCACAGGAATGGTCGAAAGGCACCAAGACAACCAGGACTATCGGGACGAACACAGAAAAGGCAAGGTTCCCCCTAACCTGGAAGGAGTCATGGCACACCAGGGACAACAATGCACAGATGGCCCCGATGGCCAACCGAAGGAACAAATAACATCTAAACCTCAATCCCTCTCATGTCCAGAAACTCAGGAAGCTAACAATTGCATTCGCTCTGGCAGTTTAATAATTCACCATGAGGCAAACTGTCAAACACCGAACGGTCCGTCGGGACTATTCCCCCTTCATTACTCTATTTGTTCACCAACCAAAACAACCCCTCCTAAAGGACCTGAGCCCAGAAAAACAAGGGAACATGGAATACTTACCCCAGGCACAGGTCAGGGTGGAGTTCCCCGAGTGCTGGTGCGGAATAAGCCAGGGGCCAAAGTCAGGACCAGTTTACCATCCTCTAGCAATCAAACAGACAACATGCCACCGGTGCAGGCACCGCTGTGGCCATGTCAGAACCGTTGCACCTGGCCCTATCATTTGTGGGATAGATTCACTTCAAATGGATCAAGGATCCTCTGGCCGCTGCACCTGGACTGATCGGGTTCAACAATGGAGGCTTAAGCGGGCCGCAAAGGGAGAACTGCAGGTGAGCGGTCTAGTCTCCAATCCGCAGCTGCATGAGAATTAAGTCGCAGCGCGAGCTCCACAGAAACGACGCACTTCACTAAAGATTCCTGCCGGAAAGGTCGTTTCGAAGCATCGCTCAGTTATGTTTCCAAAATTAGTCACGTAGTTAAGAAAATATTCGTTTAGTAATTCCCAGAAACCTTGGGGAGCCTTTGTTGACACAACTCGGTGCTCGGAGGTCAGCGCGAGTCAGAAAACAAGAGTTTGAATAGACGGAGCTGAGGGAGAGATTAAATGCGTTCACAGCTGAGGAGAGAAAAAGACAACAAAGCTAAGTGAAACCCTTTTTAGAAATATTCCTGAAGGTTAAAGAATACGTACCTGATTTATGAGTCTCTGTAGAAATCCTAGAGAAAGTCGAGAGAATAAGAAAAGTGAGAAAAAGAGGAAGTTAGTTATTTGGGCAATAAAGACATTTATATGCAAAGAATGCTCACAAGTACATATGTAAATACTTACCCAAAACGGAGGTAGAAGTCAACTTCCTGCAGTAACCTGTGAAGAATAAACAGCGTTAGGAAGTGAAGACGCTCTAATTAAACAGAAGAAGACGAATCACCAGAACCCCATTATAAAGAAATCCTTATCAGTTAGTGAAGTAAGTGCACTTATATAAATAGAGTAGTAAATAGTCACTAGGTTAAAAGACTAGAAGAACTAATATTTATTTTCTCTATTAGTAACAACTAACCGATGAGGAAGAAAAGACGTCACTAAGAAATTAGAAGAGAAGTACAAGTCCAGAAGAACTAGGGTGGGTGAGATACGTTAGCAGAGTGATTCTAGATATAGAGTAGAAGTGGTTGGTAGTAATGTTGCATTAAATTTCAGGTTCCATTGGCTGAACAGAAGAATTCAACCCAAGGCTGACTGAAGGAACCCATTCTGGACCAGTCTCTTCTCTGTTTGTTATTTTATCCAATTCCCCCGTCCCCCAAGGTAATGACAGGAAGGTTCTGAGAAAAAGACCTACTGGCATTGCAGAGAGGGATTTGGGACCTATCATCTCTGTTCACGTGCAAGAATCGGTAAGACTTATAATTGATAGGTTAGCATTCTGACAGAGTGAAGTGCCCAAGTTGCCTTCGCACCTGAACAGAGATGGCGGAGGGAATTGATGTGCAGTCGCTAGGAACAATTCTAGACGCAATACAAAAAGAATTGGGAGCAGTCAGAGAAGAGAATCGTAATCTCAGACAAGAAGTAGTCAGTGCCAGGAAAGAAACTGCGGAATTAGCGCAACGACTAAGGCAATCAAGTAGTCTGGAGAGGGAAGCAATGAATCCAGTGTTAGAAGCTACTAATAGATCAACTACACAAGTCATTCATTCCCTATCCCCAGTCATTCCATTAGCCGCTCCCGAAAGGTTTAACGGGGATCCCCAGAAGGCGCAAATATTTCTTTCTCAATGCTCCTTACACTTTATGTGCCGCCCTTCGATATTCCCTGACGCACAGTCCAAAGTGGCTTTCATACTCTCGTATCTGAGTGGGGATGCAGCTTCATGGTCTATGCCTCTGGTCTCCCGGGATGATCCTCTCCTAAGAAGTTTTGTAGAATTCAAACAAAAATTCCTGCGGATATTTGACAGGCGGAGGATATCCCAAGTGGTGGATAATGAATTACTTGACTTGCGGCAAGGGAATCGAGATTTGATTGCGTACCTGGCCTAGTTCAACAAACTGGTGGTGGAAACCGACTGGCCAGAAAGCAAGAGAGCCGCGGTGTTTTATCGAGGTTTGAGAGATGAATTAAAGGATATGTTGGCTCAAATTCCAAACCGACCCACGGAAATTTCGGCACTAATAGACTTGGTCTTGGAGATAGATTTCCGTCCAGGGGGAAAGAAGAGGAGAAAAGAAAAAAGACTTTAGAGCAATTACCCCAAGATTTGACAGAGCTCGATCTGATGGCACCAGAAGTTCAGAGACTCAACAAGGAACTGAACCAATGCTGATTGGAACGATAAGAAGACCTCTATCAAAAGAAGAGAAGGACAAGAGGAGAGCTAGTAATTTGTGTATGTACTGTGGATCCGGAGGACATTTCGTTAGAAATTGTCCGAAGAAGCCCAAAAACATCTACAGGCCGAAGGAAAACTAGTGGCACCACCTGTGGAAGGAGTTGAACAGGTGGGTGCGATCCAAGAAATAACTCCAACTGAACATCGAGTAGCGAACACACTGCAATCTGTGGCCCCACATCTGAACCTGTCTATGGAAGTAAAATTCAGACAGACAACCTTGACGGAGGTGTCAGTCATGATAGATTCGGGAGCCACAGGGAACTTCTGTGACTTAAGATTTGCGGCAAAGGTAGGCATCCAAGCAATCAAAAAGATCAAGAGCGAGCCTGTCCGGGCAGTGGATGGAACCAACCTATCGTCAGGTCCAATCGTGAGTCACACAGAAACCATCCAACTGATTTCGAGTGATGGGCATAAAGAGAGGATCCAGTTCAATTTAATTGATGCCCCACAATTTCAACTAATTCTAGGTCTCCCGTGGCTAACCGAACACAATCCTACGATCGACTGGAGTTCCAGAACCATCGTGATGGACTCGAGTTATTGTCATGAAAACTGTTTTGGCACTGTGGAGAAACCCCTGGAGAGTAACCCGGCCCTATCTCTGTGTTCAACTGGGCATTCCATGTGTGTAATAAATGTCCAGGAAATTCCTGAAGAGTATAAAAAATTGAAGAATGTATTTAATGAAGTGGAAGCTGGGCAACTACCTCCACATCGAGTGTATGACTGCAAAATAGATTTGGAACCAGGTTCGAACTTGCCATGCAGTCGAGTTTATGCACTGACAGAAGAGGAAAACCCACACTTGAAGGAGTATTTGGATAAATACCTAGCCAATGGATTTATTCGGCCCTCCCAATCCCCTGTCTCGTTTCTCCTATTTTTCGTGCCGATGAAGGAAGGATATTTACGGGCGTGCATCGACTTTAGAGCGATCAACAAAATTACAAAAAAAAATCGGTATCCCCTGCCATTGATCTCCGTGCTCTTAGACCAAGTAAATGGAGCCCAAATCTACACAAAATTGGACTTAAGAGGTGCCTATCACCTAGTTCGAATGCGCGAGGGAGATGAGTGGAAGACGGCATTTAGAACTAGGTTTGGGCTTTTTGAATATCAGGTAATGCCCTATGGATTGTGTAATGCCCCAGCTGCCTTTCAGCATTTTATCAATGACATCCTGAAAGAATTTGTTGACCAGTGCGAAATACTGTACATCGATGACATTTTAATATACTCATCTGATGTGACAAGACATCACGAGCAAATCAAAGGAGTCTTGAGGAAACTACAAGAGAACACATTGTTTGTAAAATTGGAAAAGTGCGCCTTTAATGTTTCGCAAGTGGAGTTCTTGGGTTTCGTTATTTCGCCTTCTGGAATATTGATGGATCAGCGAAAAGTGGAAGCAGTATTGAACTGGGAATCTCCTGCGAGTGTAAAAGAAGTCCAAAGTTTCATTGGGTTTGCCAATTTCTACCGAAGATTCATTTGTGAACTCTCCAGAAAGATTCTTCCACTTACCAAATTGCTGAGAAAAGGAATCAAGTTCTAATGGACCAAGAGTCGGAGGAAGCCTTTCAATCTTTGAAGACAGATTTTACCACCGCACCAGTTCTGCTACATGCGGATCCGACTCAGCCCTTCTATGTTGAGACGGATGCGTCAGATCAAGCCGTGGGTGGAGTATTATCTCAATGACACAAGACCACCGGTCAATTGCACCCGGTCGCTTATCGATCTAGAAAACTAACTCCGGCTGAGATCAATAACACCATCACGGAGAAGGAGCTACTAGCTATTAAGGACGCCTTTAAAGAGTGGCGACATTACTTGATGGGGGCACAACATCAAGTGACAGTATTTACGGATCATCGCAATCTTAAATTCCTCAAGACAGCCCGAACACTTACGCCTCGGCAATTGAGGTGGTCCTTGTATTTTGCAGACTACGATTTCGTGATCACGTATCGTCCTGGAACCCAAAATGGAAAAGCTGATGCATTGTCCAGAATAGGCACAGAAACCCAGAAAACCCTTACAGAGAACCAACCAATCATTCCCAGTACAAAGATCATTGGAGCCACGACCTCAATCAGTCTTGAAAAGAATATCGCAGACGTGATGAGCCCAGAAACTATGCAGAGTTGGGCAAAAGAAGATTCAAACAGGAAGATCATTCGGCAGCTACCCTACCACCAAGATGCCTTGTATATCCCCACTGCAGAATTACAACAACAAGTAATGCATGAATGCCATGATGACAGGCTAGCGGGGCATAAGGGAGAAGCTAAGACTGAGGAGTTGATCAAAAGACACTACTGGTGGCCAAAGATGACTTCAGATATTGAGAGGTATGTTAAGTTCTGTGAGATCTGCGCTCAGGGAAAGTCAGAACGGCAGGCTCCAAAGGGCCTTTTGCAGCCCTTACCCACACCCCCTTATCCATGGCACACTGTCACCTTACCAAATAGTCAGGGGTTTGATACAATTCTAGTGGTAGTGGATGCCTTTTCCAAGATGGCCCATTTTACAGCATTAAAGGGGGTTCCTTCTGCAAAACAGTTGGCTACCTCTTTCAGTTCTCAGATAGTCAAAATACACGGAATACCAAAAATAGTGATCTCAGACAGAGGTTCCCAGTTTGTGTCTCACTTTTGGAGGGCCTTTATGGAAGGTTTGGGAACAGAAGTTAGGTTTTCCACTAGTTACCATCCAGAGACTGATGGGCAGACGGAGAGGGTAAACCAGGAATTAGAACAATATCTGCGACTATTTCTTTTGAAGGAAGAAGGGGATTGGTCAGACTATCTGTGGACGGCAGAATTCGCCCACAATAATGCAAAGAACAGTTCAACAGGTTACTCCCCTTTTTACCTAAATTATGGCAGGCATCCCAATGCGACCCTTCGACAAACTGACATTACAGTCCCTGCAGTCAAAGAAGTGGTTTCGCATTTAAATCAGATACAGCTGAGGGCAGTAGACAACCTAAAAGCGGCCAAGGAAAAGTATAAAGGTTACGCAGATAGAAAGAGACGAGAAGGGTCATCTCTGAATTTAGGAGACCGGGTTTGGTTGAGCACAAAAAACTTAAGATTAAAAGGAAACCGAAAATTTCAACCCCGATTCATTGGCCCCTATCCAGTGAATAAGAAAATTAATCAGGTTACCTACCAATTACAGTTACCACCTAAGTTAAAGATTCACCCAGTGTTTCATGTTTCCTTGTTAAAGAAAGCTTCCACAGAATTGAGGACACAATCACCCCCTAAACCGATTCAGCTAGAGTCTGGAACACAGTTCAAAGTAAAAGAAATCTTAGATTCAAAAAGATCCAGAGGTAAATTGTACTACTTGATAGACTGGAAAGGTTATGGTCCAGAGAATCGGTCTTGGGAGCTGGAGGAGGATGTTCATGCTCCTAGGTTAATTCAGACCTTTCATAGACGATTCCCCACGAAACCGAGGAAGAAAGGAGCTACCTTGTTGAGGGGAACTGTCAGAACCGTTGCACCTGGCCTTATCATTTGTGGGATAGATTCACTTCAAATGGATCAAGAATCCTCTGGCCGCTGCACCTGGACTGATCGGGTTCAACAATGGAGGCTTAAGCGGGCCGCAAAGGGAGAACTGCAGGTGAGCGGTCTAGTCTCCAATCCGCAGCTGCATGAGAATTAAGTCGCAGCGCGAGCTCCACAGAAACGACGCACTTCACTAAAGATTCCTGCCGGAAAGGTAGTTTCGAAGCAGCGCTCAGTTATGTTTCCAAAATTAGTCACGTAGTTAAGAAAATATTCGTTTAGTAATTCCCAGAAACCTTGGGGAGCCTTTGTTGACACAACTCGGTGCTCGGAAGTCAGCGGGAGTCAGAAAACAAGAGTTTGAATAGACGGAGCTGAGGGAGAGATTAAATGCGTTCACAGCTGAGGAGAGAAAAAGACAACGAAGCTAAGTGAAACCCTTTTTAGAAATATTCCTGAAGGTTAAAGAATACGTACCTGATTTATGAGTCTCTGTAGAAATCCTAGAGAAAGTCGAGAGAATAAGAAAAGTGAGAAAAAGAGGAAGTTAGTTATTTGGGCAATAAAGACATTTATATGCAAAGAATGCTCACAAGTACATATGTAAATACTTACCCAAAACGGAGGTAGAAGTCAACTTCCTGCAGTAACCTGTGAAGAATAAACAGCGTTAGGAAGTGAAGACGCTCTAATTAAACAGAAGAAGACTAATCACCAGAACCCCATTATAAAGAAATCCTTATCAGTTAGTGAAGTAAGTGCACTTATATAAATAGAGTAGTAAATAGTCACTAGGTTAAAAGACTAGAAGAACTAATATTTATTTTCTCTATTAGTAACAACTAACCGATGAGGAAGAAAAGACGTCACTAAGAAATTAGAAGAGAAGCACAAGTCCAGAAGAACTAGGGTGGGTGAGATACGTTAGCAGAGTGATTCTAGATAAAGAGTAGAAGTGGTTGGTAGTAATGTTGCATTAAATTTCAGGTTCCATTGGCTGAACAGACGAATTCAACCCAATGCTGACTGAAGGAACCCATTCTGGACCAGTCTCTTCTCTGTTTGTTATTTTATCCAATTCCCCCGTCCCCCAAGGTAATGACAGGAAGGTTCTGAGAAAAAGACCTACTGGCATTGCCGAGAGGGATTTGGGACCTATCATCTCTGTTCCCGTGCAAGAATCGGTAAGACTTATAATTGATAAGTTAGCATTCTGACAGGCCACCATTTATCAGTATTATGGAAACCATTTCCTCAGCACTACTCCGACACTCTGAAAAATTAGAGCTACAGATAGACCTCCTACAAATTTTGGCATCTCACGTGGTTGGTATAGACAGCAAGATACTAGAGCTTAATTCTCTCATAGAGCGGGTTCAGAAAGACCCACACACAACGTTTCACGAATGCCAGTGTTCGGAAACAATGAACCAACTAAAAGTTTTACCGACCATCTTAACAGACATTCTATGGGAAGTCCAAAACAAAACAAAAGAGTACCAAGACATCATGGAAACTCACTCCACTGATACTCCATCTGATAACTTGATAAGCATAACCAGCGGTGACATCTCAATTGGCGAGGACCTTGGGTCAGACGCAACGGAAGGACTCCCAATGACAGTTCATTTACCAACAGTACACATTGCACTTCTAGAAGACCTCACTCCCCAAGACAACCGCACTCAGGACCCAGCTAACCTAGGGAGCGAGGATCCTGGCCCTCTACCCAACGGGCATCAAAAACAATTTACCTCCTTAACAAAAGGAGAACGCAAGAGATTAAGGAAATCCAGGCAAAAGAAGCTGCAAAGAAAACAAAAAACACCACAGCCCAACAGGCTCCAGGGCCAAGATCCCTTGGGAGCCTGCAGTAAAAAAACGAACCTGATTCCAGAAACAATCCCTCAAGAACCAAAGTTCAAAGACGCAAGCACCAAGGTTCGGGAGGAGCAAGGGGAAACCTGGCAGGGATGCCTACCTCCAAGTTTGCCCCACACAGTCACATCAATAGAATCGGCCAGCTGCCAAAGTGCACACACTCCCACACAAGACCATCCAAAAATGCAACCGGAGTGCGGCCCTACAGTGCAAAATCCCCAGGCAGAACAAAAAAGCATCACGCACTACTTCCGGAAAAGGACAAAGGCACAAAACGGAACTCTTCGCCCAAAGGTGCAGCATCAAAGATCCTCTATCGTAAGCTGCGACCTCCCCATATCCCTCCAGTATGATCCCGCCCCCAAACTAGCAGCCCAGTCTACTATCCCATTCCAGGGCAACTCAGTCAAGATAGCCAAATCAAACACCGAAACAAGGAACAAGGCGCAAGAAGAAGATCCTGACTTAATGTACCCAGCTGGCTCACTTATACACAAAATTATTCCGCACTATAGTTCAAGGGGGAAGCACGTTATTCTCAATCGGAGTGCCATCCTAAAATTAACCAATCTCATAAAACCTCTGAGTCATTTGAACACCAACCATATTGAAAGCATCGAATTTCACCCAATTGCAAATACCAACGGGAGAGAAATGACAGTGGCAACATGGAAGGATCCCATGATAGCCAAGGAATTTTGGCAAAACAGAGACATATTCGCAAAATGGGGAATTGAAATCAGACCGGTTCAATTGGAGAGATATCCGGGCCCATTATCCTTGCTGGTCGAGGAACGTTCACGTCCAGGCAGTGGAGTACTTCGGGGGGCAGTCGGCTGTTCAGAGAGCACCAAGGGAGGATGGTCCAACCTACGAATCATCCACCAAGGCACGTTAGGTGGACCAACTGAGAGACGCAAAATCTTACCCCCAACAGCTAGTCCAGCAGCCCATATGACAATTGAAGCGTGAACACAAAATCTGAAAATATGTTCATGGAACATAAACGGGTTGGGAGGCAAAACAAAAGACGCTGACTTACTAGCTTTTCTAAATAAATTTGATATCATCTTACTCCAGGAGACTTGGTCAATCACCGCGGAACAAATTGACGGCTTTAAAGAAATTCAACTACAGGCCATCAGAAGAGGTAACACAGGCAGGGCCGCAGGAGGCCTATCGACCTACCTGAACACCAGCATTCCTTGGTCTTATGTTACCATTGATACAGGACAAACATGGATCCAGTGCATAAAAATCAAGCTACCTCCTGATCCGTCTACAAGTGCTTTTGGCCCTCAAGAGTCTCGGCAATTGGTAATTTGTAACACCTACATACACCCGAATGTAAAGAAGAAACCAGAGAAAATCCTGACCCTAAAGGCGCTAATACAATCAATGCAATCCACTTACCAACAGGCGGGGCTGGTGGTGTCAGGAGATCTGAATATGTTCCTTCTATTTAAGGACAATGCCCTTAACAGCAACCGAAATAAACGGAATGACAAATCCATGCCTCCAATGGTATCATACCATCAAAAAAAGGATAAGCACGGCCAGCAGTGCGCACAAATGCTCACCGAAGTCGGACTTATCGTCCTGAATGGCCGCTTTCCCCAAGATCAACCTGCGTCCCTAACCAGAACAACTAAACAGGCTCAAGCTGTTCTAGACTACACCATAGTGGACTCAGACGTCTTACAAACAATAGTTTCCTTCAGCATAACTCACCGTTTGGAGAGCGACCACAGCCCACAATCAATTGTACTGAGCCATCTACACATTAGACTTGAATTAATAGAGTACTCACACTGTTATACACTAGTGGCTATGGTAAATAAATTACAGAACAAACAAATAATGTTACCACACTAACATTATCAAGAATAATAATACAAGAACCAGGTTTTGGAAGTCAAAAAAGTTTTTTGTTTACTTAAAGACATAGAAATTCATCATAAATCAAACATGGGGTACAAAAGAATGCATTAAAGATATACAGGGCGTGTATTGAATATTCCACAAGTATATCACAAAAAAAAGTCTAAACTGCTAACGGATAAAACATAAAGATTCCAAATCAATAAGTAAATAGAAATCAATAGTGAATGAATCTCGTGCAGAATTAGACAAAGTTGTCGACGTTTTTTGAATAACTGCTGCTGTTTTGTCTGAATATGCTGCCGCGGCCGATCAAGTGAGTGAAGTTTTCGATAGCGCACGATTATTCAAAAAACGTGACGACGCATTGAGTGCCATTACATGAACTATAAACACCTCTCCCACGTCTTTTTTTCCGTCAAGATTTAAAGCGTGTGTTGAAGTAAAAGCTGCAGTTTTCTGACTTCGACCAAGGGTCCGAATCACTTATACCCCCTCAACCAACATCACTGACCTGGCCAGGAAGTGCTTGTGGTTTTGACATTTTTAAGGGTCCACATCCAAATGCACTAAAGTTTATGTCCTGATGATGGTCTTATGAAAGCACAACACGAAGAACGAAACATCTCGTCAGGACAAGTGGGAAAAGATCATCATCACCCTAACAGAAAGATTCGGCCACCAAACACACACAAATAAAAGGAAACCATGCAAGGCATTCCAGGCGCCCTTGAGCTCAATACTGAGTAAAAAAAGGATTCTAAACCAAGAAATTAGAAAGTTATCAAGAAAAGGCACGATAAAGGCTGAGGACACCAAGCGTCAAATCTACAACCTACGGCAAAAATATAAAAAAGACGTCTGGCTAGAAAAATTAAAACAACAAACAGAAACTTGGCAACGACTATTAGAGTCAAGCAAATCAAACAACAACAGGAAATTTTGGGAAGACATCAACAAAGTAGCAAACGGAGCCGCACAGACCATTAATTCAAACATTCTACAGGAAGACTGGATCCAGCATTTGGAGCGAACACAACAGACCAAACTTCAATCATGGGACTCAAATCATTCCCCGCACCAACAGCACGAAAATCAAGAAGCGGCCCAAAACTGCGAAGAACATCGGTTCACGTCATCCCAAGTTCATATGGTCATCAAAAAACTAAGGTCAAAAGGTGCGCCAGGTCCAAACGGTTTGCCAAACGGCCTCTTCAAATTCGACCAATCCTTTTGGGCGGAATACCTTATTCCCTTGTTCAACAATGTCTTTCAAAAAGGAAACATTCCTACATCATGGAGAGGGAGCATTTTACACCCAATATTTAAAGTAGGTGCAAGAACAGACCCAGCCAATTATAGGCTGATCGCTCTAATCGACGTGGAGGCAAAAATGTACGCATCTAATCTCCTGAGAGATCTGGAAGACTGAGTTAGTTCTAAACATATCCTTCCAATCACCCAGACGGGGTTTAGGCCCGGAACCAACACCACATGTAATCTTCTAGCATTAAATCTCCTCGTCGAAAGAGCAAAGGAAAGGTCAACAAAATTGTACACCTGTTTCGTAGACCTAAAGGCGGCGTTTGACACTGGCCCAAGGGAGATCCTATGGCAAAAGATGGCCAATTGGGGCACTCCTCCGAACTTGTTATGAGCAATAATAGAATTATACTCATCCACCTGTGTCAAGATCAAATTAGGCACTGGAGATAGAACAACAAAAAAAATCCCCACCCTAACCGGCCTGAAGCAGGGATGCGTATTAGCCCCAACCCTTTTCAACATCTTCACCGCCGACCTTGACAAGCGCATCGCGGAGACACAAACTGACCCGCCAAAGCTAGCTCAATACAAAATAAGGAGCTTACAGTATGCCAACGACATAGTTCTCTGCAGCCAGACCCCTTTGGGTCTACAACGCTCCATCACAAATTTGCATGAATACATCTCTGCGAATGGCTTGCAAATTAACTATAATAAAACAAAGATCGTCTGATTCTCATCCCAGCAAGGGCGACAACCCTTCAAATGGCACATCGCGGGTAACACTATAGAGTCAAGTAACTCCTACAAGTACCTGGGGGTAGTGGTCGACTCAAGCTGGTCATTAAAAATTCACCAACTGCATAGAAAAGCGCAGTCCAATAAACTACGGTTTGCTTTAATGTTATTGAAAACAAAATTGAAATGCCCCTCCAACCTTTACCTCTTGAAAGTGATTGAGGCAAAGTTTTTACCCTCCCTCACGTACGGTTCAGAGCTATTCAGAGGCAAAGACGCAAACTTCTTGAACTTACAACAGTCAAATCTGTTCAAATACATCTTTCACATACCAAGGTCTGTATCACAAGCGCAAGTACGCCTGGAATTTGGGCTTTCAAATCAGCATCAAGTCAGGCAAGCCGGGATACTAAAAATGTGCTGGAAATTAAGGGCAGCAAGCGAGGACACGCTGATGGACCATTGTTGGTGCGAAACCAACAACCGAACAAATGCAAAAAACATATGGAAAACATCTTTGGAAGACTCACTGACACAACTTAATATGCGAGAGGCATGGAACACAAACCACCCCTTATGGCCTTCAAAAAAATAGCATACAGTACAGCAAAACAAAAATCCATGATTGCCCTCGCAAAGAAAAAACATGGTTGGACGGTGCTAGCCACTTATGAGAGAAGTGCCCCACAACCATACCTAGTCAACTATATAACACCGTCCACACAACAAATGCTCCTACGCATACGTCTGGGCACCTACACCACAAAGGATCAGACCCCAGCATGAAAGCAAACATGGCAAACATCGCTATGCAGACTGTGTGGCCGTTCGGAAGAAACACTGACTCACATTCTGTGCATCTGTCCATCATTGGCTAGTTTGAGACGTTACTACCTATTACAAATATTTCGTTTTTATCAAATCAGAACATGCAGGCCTGCCGTTATGCTAGCACTGAACAGTTTCCAGTTGCAAACGGCCTGTATTGCCTCCAAATTCTTACAGAAGGCGAGCCTCCTAATCCAGAAAACTGAAAAAATGGTGCGGACCCAGTCTGAAGGACTGATATGTTAGGTGAGGCTCAGGCCGCAGACGATGTAATACTGTTTTTAAAAAAAGAACTTTTTTTTTTTTTAAAGAGTGTAAATGCATTTTAACCAAGGCTAGTTCGTATACTGTTTTGTACATAATTTTGTAAAGGTTTTAACTAACCATATGCAATAAAATATTTACTAGCTGGGTGATGTAATGAAAAGGGGGGAATTGCAGTCATTTCAAGCATTAAGGGTGGAATATGGGCTGCACCATATGCAATACTTTAAATATGCACAGCTGAGACATACCTGGAGGGCGGAGGGGACTTTGACGTGATCACTCCCGGAGTATTCACCACTGGAGGGCTGCCTCTTACAAGAACAGATCCCGGGTAGAGCAGTTTCTCTGACATACAGAACCTTGCAGAATAACGTGCCGGATGGGCTGGGAAAACTTAGAAGCACCTGGGAACAAGATGTAGGGGAAATGGACACTGTGGATTTGGATATGGTCCTGATGCACCCGAGAGAGGTAGCAATTAAGTCCCGTTTACGGCTTATTCAATATAATGTCCTCCATAGGACCTACTTTGATAGAGTACGCCTACATAAGATGGGGAGGGCTAGTGAACTGTACTGCCTGCGATGTGGTCGAGACAGGGGGGACTTCTATCACACCATTTGGTCCTGCCCGGAAATTCAGACTTACTGTGGAGAGGTCCTAAAAGAGCTGGGAGAGGTGCTGGAGATTACCCTGCTGTTAGACCCCAAGCTAGTACTATTGGGGATGACAAATGACATAGACTTGACTCGCCCACTGCTGATCTTCTTAGTGCTGGCTTTGGTGGTAGTCAAGAGAGATGGGGCGAGGAAATGGGGGGTACCCACTCTGCCGCAGCTGGAAGAATGCCATAGGGGTTTGGATCTATACATGGCAGCCGAAAGGGTCACGTATAACGCATGGGGATGTCCTAAAAAGTTTGGTTGAGTGTGGGGTAAATGGCGCTGTTACCATGGTCTGGACGGGGGACTCTGAGCTGGAAAGAGTGAGCCGGCATTCAGCCCCAGACGGGAGGGAGTGCGTTGGTGAATATGATGATGTAACAGAATGGGACCGGGAGGGAGATCTGATTGCACTAGTGGAAGTGGAGGAATGTGACTTGTTTTTAGCGGTGGAAGAGGGAGGTCGGGGGGATGAAGGGTGGGGTGTGATGATTAATAATGAAATGCTTGTTATGTGTTTGCACAATAAAATGCTAATAAAAACATTTTAAAACAAATGTTTAAAAACATCTAAAGCTGAAGACCTTGCGATCATGATTTCAAAAGTCTCTCGAGCGGAGGTTAAGGGCACAGACTTCTGAAAAAGCATGGCTTTCATTCTGCCTAGAGTATCAAACCGTAATAAAGAAACATTCAGTGAAGACCATAATGGCGCCTCCCTGACTGTATGTGTTGAAGGAAACAATACTTGCATACAACAAGCAACCCTGGAGCTCACGGTTACCAGATATGCGATGCCGGGAGCATTCCACAGCAGCCTTGATTGTTCATCAACAAGTAACTCCCATTCAAAAGTAGTCCAAATGCTGGAGTAATCATGGCAGCTGGGGCACCTCTCAGATGACAGGACAAGTTTGCCACAGAACCATTACAAGCCCGTGCAGTAGAATCTCTTGGCATATGAGCCATCTACTTAAAACGCTTTCACAGTTTGTACCACTGAGAAAGATTTCTTGATCCCAGCTCCGGCATCGAAATCTGTATGGTAATTCCCAAGATTCCTTAATGTATTCCTTACCCATTTTTTCATATTTGCCAGCATCCTTTTGTTCGAGGCAATATTGAAATTGAAAAGCAGTGACTGGTAGAGTTATATGGCCATGGATTAGCCATTCTGTGTGTGGTAATTCTGCCACTGTGAATGGTAATCTATCCAGTTTTTCGATACTCAGCATTGTGTATTTTGCTCCCTGCTGTGCCATTTCTATCTATTTATCTGTTCGATTGTATTCAGAAAACAGAGACGTACTGTTTATAAAACACCGAGGCACATAGCCTGCATGCAAAGATTGCAGCGTCAAGCTCATAACATGATAGAATATAACTGAGATTGCCGGTGCTGTAATATGGTCAAATCTTGCTCTAGGATGTCTATCTCAGAAGATACAATGTTGCCTATGGAATGTATCCTGGAGGTCAATGTAGTTAACCCATTGTGTACCATTGTTAGAGATTTCTCTAAGTTAATACGGTCTATTTCCCGTATTCTCTCTGGCCTCTTGTTGGGATATTTTCCAAATTTCATTGTAGGCAGCATAAATGCTAGCATATATGAAACGTTTCTGACGTGGCTTACTGGGACCTAGTGAAAAATCCAAAGGATCCATGTCCTGTGTGAGTAAGGATATGTGTTGTTTCACTTATGTGAGTGTTGAGGTTTCTAGCCAATTAAGGCACAACTTCCCAACACTGTAGGATGTCACTACCCCTTGATGTTGTCTCTGTACATAGCACGGATCTGGCTTATGGATACTGAACCCTTCGGTCCTACCCAAGAATCTAGATTGACAGCTATTGGTGTCTGTAGGCCAAATCAACCCTTTCTTTGATCTGTTGTATTGTTTGATGTCATCTAATGTAACCCCTTCTTGTGATGTTTCATTACCTTCGGCTACTGATGGTGTTGGCATCTGAGTTGTTCTCAAGTCCTTGCTTTTGGCTAGGCCAAGGCACAATGTCTGTTGCATTGTCTCGTTCAAAAACATTATTTGTTGAGGGATAAGGCATGCTCTAAATAAAGCTTTAGTTCCCTGCACTTGCCATTCTCTAGTACCCCAGACCGATTTTAAGTCTATGGTGTCTTTAAATAAGTCGGAACCTTGTTTAGACTACTGGGCAATAAAGTATGCAGAGTAAATTTGTTTGCTGTTTGTTGACATATTTTTCTGTGCTGATGTTGGTGCAACCTTATAATAATAGGAGGCTGGGTCAGACATATTGAACCCTGAAAAATATGGAAACATTTATGCAAATGGTTTTTTAACTGACCTTCAGCGGTGTTAGACAATGTTCTCACTGGTGGTATGTGAACACATTTCTAGGATTAGCAGATTTATGCAAAAAATGATGACCATAATGTTGAAAACAATACATAGATCCATAGTTTGCTGAGCTCTCCAATATTTCACTATTAGAAAATGCAGCAGATTTTTCTAAATCAGACAACATGTTATTAACAGTTTCAAAATCCCAATCATCGGGAAATGTACTTGAGGTAATTATATCACTTAATGATATTTTAAATAAATGTGCAATTTTTAAACGTTCAGTCAGGCCTAATATGTTGAAATCAACCTTGTCCACACTATTGCATCCGGTACAGGAACGGCTGTAATGTTCACTGATGACATGTCTCTTTGTTCTCGATGAGATGATTGATGTGGTTTCAAAATTAAGTTCACTTCTTGGGCAACAGAGCTCTACCAAATGTATTGTCCACTAATAAGCATGTTGAAATCTATCACTAGGCTTAACCAGAAAAGAAAGAAAAGAATCCCGGAAGATACCCATAGTTCTACCCATGGTGATACCAGGTAAGTTCTTCTAAGAAAGTTCTGAAAGGGTTTAATTTACTGCTTACGTGATTTTCTGGGCTGACGTCATTTCAGGTTGACTTGGATCCAAAGAAAACGTATCAAGGTTTATGAAGTAGCCAGAAGCCAGAAGCAGTTCAATCAATTGTTGGGATCGCAACAGGATTTGATGAAATCATATTTTGCTCTTGTCGAGGAATGTTGACAAAAGATGTCTGTATTTGGTCTAATTGCAACATGTGTGTTATTTTGAGTTTCATTTTTAAGTTGAATTTCAGGTTCAAGAGGAACGAGTTCCATGGCATTGTTGCATAGTCCTTTATTCCGTACAGGTGACTCTTTGAACATGATGAGTCTTTCCGTTTGAACTTCTTGAATAGTAGCGAGAGGAGGGTGTCTGCTACTTTGGATTCCACGCGGCCTACTGCTTAGTATCAACCACATAGTGTGTTTTGATTATGTCAATTGAGACAAATCTTTTCTCCTTTTTTCCGTCAAGAGGCGGTAGAACTACAGTTCTTGATTGTTCAATGACTTGGACTGGTACAGGTTTTCTGTAGGATGGCCCAGATTCTTTCTTGTATGCTATTTTCTCCCCGACTTTTGGGATCCAGACAGGTCTTGAAGTGACTGATTTGACTTCCCCAGTGGCGGTCTGCTTCAGGTGGACATTACTTAGCTGTTTCCTGGATTCATTTAGATCCTGTAAAACAGCCAAATGATCATGGATGTCAAAGGTTTTTCATCCGCCACTGCACCTTCTCAATCAAGATCAGGTACCCACATTCTTGTCCGAAATAAGACCTCATTTTGAGTGACACCCCCCGAGTACTTCTTGGCATCCATAAAGATGTTTTTACCCAACTTTTGCCGGTGCCTAATACTATAGCTGTTAAAGATGGTTTAAGTCTCTGTTTTTTCTCTCCACTACTGAATTTCCCTCGGGATGGCACGGAGATGAGTAGCGCAATGCTACACCCAAACTTCTCATTCCCTCCTTGTAAGCCCAAGAGCTAAACGTAGGACCCTGGTCAGAATGTAATGTGCCAATTGCGACGGTCCCTATGAAGACTTGCATATCTTTTATAACAGTTCGAGCGTCAGGAATCTCGAGCAGGAATCCACTGCTACCAATATATATTTTTTTGCCCTATCTCTTTTCAAGGGGCTGCAGCATGCTAGTAGTTTGTCAGCTATTAACAACGGTGTCTGCACTGAACGTGTTACGGTGGACCCTTTCACTTGCTGGCAGATGTCGCATTTCAAGACATAGTCTTCAGTCTGCTTTGTTAAACCAGGGTACCAATAGAATAGTTTCAATATATAAACAGTTGCCGAAACTTCAGCATGTGCAGAACTTATCCCTTCGTGTGCTGCTAGGATTAAACCTAACCCACGATCCATATTTCGATTGACTCTATCCCCCACTCCAGGATTCTGAGCAAATGAAATGTAATTTGCACCTAACTTGTAGGAGTACTTGAGTGGAAATATTTTTGGTACTGTACCACTGTTTTTGCGCGAAGCAATAACAGCCACCATAATCTCACCGTCTATTTTAATTTTAGAATGAGTGATTGCAGCTACGGAAGCCATACATTCAGCCCCCTTTGTGGCTTCATCAGACAATTAAATTCATTCAACGTGAACACCATCACGCTGATGACCCAGTGTATGTATCACGTGAGTCCTAGTTCGGATTTCAACTCCAATACCTGTTCCCATAGCATTTTATGCTTAATTGTACCACTTTTTGTGTCTTTGAACCCTTTGAACACAATATTGCAAGTATTCATTATAGGACTGCACACAGTAAAAGGAATCGCACACAATTACTGTGGGGAATTCCCGATCGGTATTTACAAGTGCAGTATGAGTGCTTTTAATTCTGCCAACTGTGCCGTGCAATCTCCTAGAGATTGCGTTTTAGTGCAACTCAAAAGGAACTTTCCATCCTGCATGCAGGTTTTAACGATTGCACATACCACGCTATACTGTTGCTTACTTTCTATGGCCGGTTGATCAGATCCATCAGTGTAAATGATATATTCAAACTGATCCAGAGGCATGATTTCATTTGGTAGAGGATATTCTTGTTCGTATTACAGGAATGCTTGTGTCTTTAAGTTAGGGTTGAACCAATATTCAACATTTGTTGCAGTAATGGAATTAGCCCATTGTATCCATCTCGGGTGTAAGGCTTTTACATTAAGAATGCTAGCCTTCGTAACAGCCTCTAAGGCTGGTACCACGCTCACAACAACTATGCATTTTCCCTAAGCTAGTGCTCTTTCTCTTGCTACAGCGGTTTGTACTGCTGTTAGAATTTTCCCTGTTGATGTAAAACGCATCTCTGCGTTTGTGTGCAGGTGTGATTTGTATGCAATTGATACTGTTCACCTTCATTGTATGTGAAATAGGTGTACCCATATTGATCGGCAAATATACAGATCACCAGGTGGCGTAATTTTATGCACGTTTGGAAGTGTTTCGAAGCTATCCTGTCAGCTTGCAAGGAACGTAGTGTATCTGTGTGTTCCTGTGTCCAATTTCTTGCTGAGAAATGAGGTTTAATTAAGTCATACTCTTTCTGCGTAATCCAAATATATATGTTCGACCAAACTTTAGGAATCCCAGCATTAATATTAAATTTCTCAATGATTTTGGAGGTTGGAGCAGCGCACATTTTTCTAAAAAATTGTCTGCCAGGCTTTTTCCTTTACTTGAAAGCTCATATCCTAAAAACAGGACACTGAGGTGGGTTATTTTTTTTTCAGTTACATTTGCAACCCTCAGACGCAAAGCCCAAAATTATAGTCTTTACCCTGTTCAAATGTTCCTCTAGGTCATCGTCCATTAGATAAATATCATCCACATAGGACAATGCCACTTCATCCAACTGAGTTACTCTGGCCAAAAACATCCCCGGACTGTTCTTTCTTATACCCCTGGGGAAGTTGCCGAAATTGCACTGGGACCATAGTGCTGAGAATGCTGTTAAATACCTGCTTTGAGGCGCTAAATTTTGGCTAAAAAATCAATTTGAGATATCCAGTGTTGTTTTGTTGTTTTTTCTGCACAATGTTATTCATTAATGCAGCACTATATGCATTCCGAACTGTAAATGTCTTAGTGCAAGTGTTTAAATGTCTGTAATCTAAAACTATACGATATGTATTGTCGGGTTTCATGACTGGAAACAAAGGATTGTTCATTTGAGAGGTGCATGTTTCAATCACCCCCTAGTATTCAAGTTGATCTATGATCTCCCTGACCTGTTTTTTAACTTCTTGCTTTATGGATACTGCCTCTGTGCAGTTGGAGTGTTTTTTATAGGAATCATGTGATGGGTTGAATCCTCAACCCATCCACCATGTGTTTTATATAATGCGGGAGCTTGGGCTACTGCCCACTCCTGTGCATAGGTGTATTGCAAGTGCCTGGGAATATGATCTGAGAATGCATAATTACTGTTTTCCCTCTAGGGCAATCCATGAAGAATGTAGGCGCACAATCTTGTTCAGCTAACAGAATGTAAAGTTCTCCCAAAAGAGACCTCTAACTTTTCTACAGTTGACCCCCTCCATTTGGAGCGTTATTTCATTCAATTGATGAGAGACACTTACCCTAGTATCAGGTTTTTCCACCGTGATATAATCATTCAAGTCCGCTGTCACCAGAAATTCCATCAGGTTCTGGTGAGATATTGTTACGTCTGCTGCACTGTCTAGCATCGTCAGAGCCCATTCCCCATTCAGTAGTCGAGTCCTCAGAATTCTGGACATGTCTGATCTTTAGACCCGCAAACTTCTTCTTTTTGAACTGTGGCTTTTGTTTTGGCTTCTCTTCTTTTTTGGAAGTGTAATCTTGAGTGTGCTGCATGTCTCTGGACTTTGTACACTCTTCTTGTCTTTCTGACCTTCCTTCTCTCTCAGATTTTTTCGATGAACTCTGAAAAGAATGAGAGGAACGTGTATATATGGCAGCAAGGACTATACCCTAAGTGGTACAATCCTCTACTTGTGGTGTTATCCCCATGGGCAAGAAGATTGTTAGCATTCTGTGTTTTTTATATGGAGTAGTATAAGGGGAAACATCCTTTACAACAAAACTTTTGCAACTCAGTGCTTGTACAACGCAGGTTTTACAACGAAAACCATTACAGTGCATTGCGCTGGAGGGCGCTCTAGGATAGGGAATAGATTTAATTTACTATCCAACACCTTCCCTAGTGTCCACGGGGACTGGAGTTGGAATAGTAAATTAAACTATTCACTATCCAGCACCCCAAAGCGATATGCGTTGTAAAGGTTTGCGTTGTAAAAACTGAGTTGTAACAGCATGCGTGGTAAAAGCATGCGTTGTAACGTCATACATTCAGTATAAGGGAATACTGCCTCTAACTGTGTTAGTTTCTGACCTACCCAGAATGGCATTTTTATTTGCATTTTGTGGGCATCTTGCCCATTACTGCATGTAATGTTTGTGGTGTAATGTTGGTTGCTGTACCATGAGAATGAGTACCATTTGTTGCAACTGTTGCAAGTTGGACTGTGAAAGTCCTCATAACGAATTGCATCATGTTTCTGTAGTTTTTAATTTAATCTTTGTGTTGTACGAGTAAGTCTCCTTGTGGCATTGTTTCAATGTCTGGATGTGGTGTGTAGGCTGCTAATATTGGCCATGTTGCCTCTTCTCCTCTGAGTGTGGCTAATCTTACTCTTCCTCTTAAATGGGGTAGTGCGCCTTTAAACTAGTATAGGTGTTCCTGGTATGTGAGTAGAATCTCTATGTCCTTGAACGGACCATCCACTGGTGCATCTCCTTCTGTATAGTAGTGAAATGTCTGTGTTCTTGCATCTGCTGCTGGAAGTATAACCCACAAATAAAATACCTCTGTTTTGTTTGATTTATGTGCCTCAATCACGAAAACTACTAAACCACCCTAGGCTGATAAACCATTCTCTAGTAGTCTCAGAGCGACTGTATTTCTGAACTTTGGTGCAATTTTTATTGCGTTTTCATCTTCTTCTCCGGCTGAGACGTGGAGATCTAATACTGGGTCATCTCAGTCCTCAGTCATTTTTGGAAAGAAGAAGTTTGTTCAAGGGAATTAAGATAAGGTTTTTAGTGCACAATTTTAGGAACACTGTGTCCTTCCAGCTTGATTAACCAACAGCTAATAAATCAGATTTTTCGCATACACAGCTGTGGCTGAGCTTGTGCCCACCCACTCCAGACATCTCCGGTGTTTTGTGAGTAGGGGTCTCTGAGAATAGCACAACTGAACTACTCAGACTCTATTGTTAAATAAGTACCCAACGGCGCCATGTCATGTAGTTCCTATATAACCTATACAGGATCTGCACTTTCGGACAACATAAACTGTGGGTTTGGTGGCAGACTGGTTCCGGGCACCCTCACTGGATATGTTAACCTGTTTTGCCTAGGCTAGCTCACAGTGCCACAAGAATCTCCTCTTATCGGGGAGAGAATAGTTTCTGGCAGTCCCAGAACATGACAATCCTGATCCCTCAGGATCGTGGAAACAATATACTACTTTTCGCTCAGTCACTCGTGCTTACTTCTTTTGTCTCAGAGATACACATAATAAACAGTCTGGGAGTTTCAATAAGAATGTATTGAACAGCTGTTAATCTAGTGTAGAATAGATTTGCTGTAACAACCATTAGAGAGTGGCAGAGATATATGATTAGCAGTACTTGAAAGTAAAGGGATGGTAAAGCTCTACCATCTTGTAGTAATAATGACTATACACAAGTACATAAAATACATGATAATAAGTGCGTACTACTACAATGCCTCCCTAACTAGATGTGCGTAAATGTACCTAGCATTGAAATAGGTGTTATGCGTTATGCCAAGAATCCCTCTAAGGTTTAGTCAACCCCATTACCTGACTAAGGGCAGAATATGGGAACCCGTCTTGGTTTCGAGTTGGACACCCCGTGAGGAATTTTAGACCACTGCTAGCTGGAGCGTCTGCAAGCAGGAACCTCAGCATCTCTGGTCAGTGTGTCAGCCGGGAGGCGCAGGCTCCTCTGAGTGTCTAAGTAAGACATGATGTATATATGCCCACAGGTCTCCCCAGGGTCCTACCTTGCTGTGTTACTGTGTCAGCCTAAAGAAAGACGTTGGGCTTGAACTTTAACATAGATATTATACAGGAGATGTTCATCCTGATGTGAGTCCTGCTGTGCTTCCAAGAAGCCTCATGCATAATGTATGAGTATCGAACCAGGAAAAAACCCATGTTCTGAATGCAGTGTTGTATCTAGGTAAAAGGTCAGTCCCTATGAACCGTTATGTATGAAATGTAGGGAAGGACATAGGTGAAAGTTTGCAGTGTTTACCTTCGCCTATATAGGGTACCTAAGTGGAATATAACAGAAGCAACAGAGGTACAGAAAGAGGCAAGAGTGGTACAGAAAGAGGGAAGAGAGGTATAGAAAGACGCAAGAGAGTTGCAGAAAATGTGAAGATGGGTGCAGAAAGAGGCAAGAGGGGTACAGATAGAAGAAAGTGAGGTGCAGAAATAGGCAAGAGGGCTACAGAAATTTGCAAGAGAGGTGCAGAAACAGGCAAGAGAAGTGCAGAAAGTGGCAAGGGGATTGCTGGAAGAAGCAACAGGAGTGTAGAAAGAAGAAAGAGAAGTAAGTGCAGAAAGAATCAAGTGAGGTGCAGAAAGAGGCAAGAGTGGTCCAGAAAGAGGGGAAAGAGGTGTATAAAGAGGCAAGAGAGGTACAGAAAGAGGCACGAGAGGTGCAGAAACAGGTCAGAAAAGTGCAGAAAGAGGCAATTGACTTGCAGAAAGAAGCAACAGAGGTGTAGAAAGAAGCAAGAGAAGTACAGAAAGAGGCAAGTGAGGTGCTAAAAGAGGCAAGAGAGGTGCAGAAGGAGGAATTATTGGTGCAGAAAGAGATGATAGGGGCGCAGAAAGAAGCAAGATAGGTGCAAAAATAAGCAACAGAGTTGCAGAAGGAGGCATGAGAACTGCAGAAAGGCAAGAGAGTTGCAGAAACAGGCAAAAGAGGTTCAGAAAGAGGGAAGATGGGTGCAGACAGAAGCAAGAGAGGTGCAAAAACAAGTAAGAAGGGTGCAGAAAGAGACAAGAAGGGTACAGAAAATTTCAAGAGCGGTACAGAGATAAGCATAGCTACCAACAGAGGTACAAAAGGAGGCATGTGGGGTGCAGAAGGAGGCAAGAGAACTGCAGAAAGAGGCAAGAGAGTTGCAGAAACAGGAAAAAGGGGTGCAAAAGGGAACAAGTGGGAAGACTGAAGCAAGAGAGAAGAGTGGTACAGAAAAAGGCAAGAGGGATGCAGAAATTTGAAACAGAGGTGCAGAAAGAAACAAGAGCAGTGCAGAAAGAAGCAAGAGCAGTGCAGAGAGAACCAACCGAAAGAGGCAAGAGGGGTATGGAAAGAGGCAAGTAAAGTACAGAAAGGAGCAAAAGAGGTGCAGAAAACACCAACAGAGGTGTAAATAGAGGCTAGAGGGGTGCAGAAAGAGGTAGGCGAGGTTCACAAAGAGACAAGAGGGGTACAGAAAGAAGCAGGAGGGGTGCAGAAAGACAAAAGAGAAATGCATAAAGAAGCAACAGAGGTGCTGAAAGAGGCACAAAGGGTGCATAAAGAGACAAGAGAAGTGTAGAAAGAAGCAACAGAGTTAAATAAAGAGGCAAGAGTGGTGCAGAAAGAGAGATGTAGAAAGAGGCATGAGAGTTACACAAAGAGGGAAGAGGGGTGCATAAACAGGTAAAAGGGGTGCAGAACGAAGCAAGAGAGGTACAGAAACAGGCAAGAGAGGTACAGAAACAGGCAAGAGGAGTATTGAGAGAGGTGCAGAAAGAGGCAAGAGAACTGCAGAATGAGGCAAGAGAGTTGCAGAAAGAGGTAGTTGAGGTGCAGAAGGAAGCAAGAGAACTGCAGAAAGGGGCAATGAGTTGCAGAAACAGAGGGAACAGGTGGCCAGACTGAGGCAAGAGAGGTGAAGAAAGAGGGAAGATGGGTGCAGAAAGAGGCAAGTGGGGTACAGAAAGAAACAACAGAGGTGCAGAAATAAGCAAGAGAAGTGAAGAAAGAAGCAAAAGAGGTAGAGAAAGAGGCAAGAGGGGTGCAGCAAGAGGCAAGCGAAGTACAGGAAGAAGCAACAGAGGTACAAAAACAGGCAAGAGAAGTGAATAAAGAGGCAAGAGAAGTGAAGCAACAGGTAGGAGAGGTGCAGAAAGAGGGAACAGGGGGCAGAAAGAGGCAAGAGGGGTACAGGAAGAAGCTAGTGAGGTGCAGAAAGAGGCAACAGAGGTGCAGAAAGAAGCAACAGAGATGCAGAAAGAGGCAAGAGAGGTGCATAAAGTGGAAGGAATGAGCAGAAAGAGGCAAAAGAGGTACAGAAAAAAAGAAAAGTACAGAAATAAGCAACAGATATGAAGCAAGTGACAAGAGAGACGTAGAAAGAAGCAACTGCAGTGTAGTTCCTATATTCCCAATAGGCTCTGCGCATTGGAATAATATATCCTATAGAAGTGACGTAGGACTTATGTCTACTAGGTCGCTATCGAATATATTACACTTAATTGTGAGTGCCAGCTAGCTCAGAAGTCACTAGAAACTTTCTCGAATTCACAAGAAGGGATTTCGTTTCTGACAACCGCATAAACATGACAACTTTGTTTCCCAAGATAAAACTGATCTTCAGAGTCGTGGAAACAATAGATAGATATTTGACTCAGTCATTCGTGCATGCTTAGTTTACCAGAGGTGCAGAGAAATAGAGAGACGGGCATTTTCAATAAAAGTATTTATTGAACAGTCTTCTTTCTCAAGCTGGAGAAATGAACCGCTACAATCGTGATACTGGATGCAAAGTATAATGCATACAGTAAGAAGAGTATTATAAAATAATACTGTAAAAGCGTTGTATGGTTCCTAGACCATAAATAAATACATACATAAATAACAAAGGCTAAAAAGTTCTCAACTGGTGCTTCTAAAATACACCTACCCTGATGTACCTTACCTAAGTCTAGTACGAGGGAAGAAGTGAGGTGTAGCATAAATTTAGTATTCTTTACCAAGAATCTATCCAAGATTTCTCTTAGGGTCTAATCAGCTCCGTGCCTTGGTTTAAAATGAAGGAGGTCTGGTATCTCTCTGTCTCAGGACTCGATTTCTCAACAACCCGCAAGGGTAGCTTGGAAACACTGGGGCTGGATTTCTCAGCCAGAGAAAAGACAGCGTAGCTCTCAGTGTGTATGCTGGAGGGTCGGCTTCCTTCGGCACTTGCTGTAGCGAGATGCGCCGGGCAAGTAGAAAGTCGAACTGCTCCAAACAACCGTGTGTTTGGTTGGGCAAGTGAGGGCATATTTATACCTGGAAGGTGCCGAGTTTGACGTAAAGGTGGACGTAATAACTTCATAAAAGAGTCTCAGTTCTTTGAAAACTCCATGAGTTCATGGATAAATCAATATTCAAGCAAGGGGAAGCCTCTAACTGCTGAAGCCGAGTTTTCCAAGAAATCGTTGTGGATTTTGCCGTATTTAGACTGCATGAGCTATCTCTAAATATGGTTATGATTTCTATTCCTATTAAGGATATGGTGATTTATACCTATATAAAGGCATGAATCGGGAAAATTACAGTAGGGTCCTAAAATGCTATACAACACATCAGTGGTTTGCACACCATTAGTATCAATTTAACATATACATTTAGCAATAAGTAACCGGTGACCATTCTAGGTTTGCAAAGGGCCTTCCACCACGCTGTAACAGTTGTCGCTTCATTTTTGGTAGTGTTTGAGCAGTTTGAGCCAGAAACAAGTTTATATTTTCAAATCTGCAGATTATGCAGCAGATGATGGATTATGTGGCAAGTGCTCAAATTGTATAATTGTGCGAAAGTCAGTGCAGCCAAACAGTCCCATAATTCCAGTGGCCCTGCTAATACCTCCGACTAGGTCCTTAAGTGCTCTTCAGTGGTTCCTTCTTTTTTTTGTCTCATTGAGTTTATGGTTTAGCTTCTGTGGAAATGAGGAAGACTAAACCTGAGGTTTCCACTACACAACACAGACTACTATACCACATAATTACTCTCCATAACACATAATCCCACTCTACATAATTCCTATACACTAAATAGCAAATACTTTCTATCCACATAATTTTACTGCACAACTTACCACATATTTTCCCTACACACAACATACATGCACTCCACTCAAAAAAATAATAGTTAAAAACGTTTACATTTATAACGCCAATAGCCCTAACTCTCGCAAATGCGAGACCTATTACATTGCAAATGCTTCTTTAATTAATAGTCGCATTTGCAGAGTGGTAGAGAAAGGGGGCAGGGCCTCCCACCAGTGCTCAGGAATTCCGCTGAATAGGACTTACAGGGGGTACCAGGAGGGATTCTTGGCACCCAAAGTCTCTCAGGAATAAAGTGGACTTAATCCCTCAACTAGTAGTGTGTCAGGAGGCGCGTTGGCAGAGTGGTGGAGAAAGTGGGGCATGGCCTCCGAAGACCTCTTAGCAATCCCACTGTGTGAGTCTTACTGGAGGTAACTAGAGGGGTAGTTGGCCCCCAAGGACATCCTTCGGCCCAACTACCCCTCCTTTTACCTCCAGTAAGTCCCACACAGCAGGGTTGATAGTTCTCATAGCAGGACACGTCCCCTTTGCTCACCAATCTGCAAACGTGCTCCCTGGCATGCTCTTGAATGGGAATTTTAGTCCCCTTCGCTGCTGGGGGGTTCATAGCCTCTACCTCCAGTAAGCCCCAATCAGTGGGATTGCTGAGAGATGGACACAGGTCCTTCTCCCTTTCTCCACCACTCTGCAAATGCACCTCCTGGCGTGCTCTTGGTTGGGGGATGAAGTCCCCTTGCCTCCTGAGTGTCTCTGGGGCCAACTAGCCCTCCTGTTACCTCTAGTGAGCCCCATACAGCTGAATTGCTGAGAATGGTCAAAGGCCATGGCTCCTTTTAACACCACTCTGAAAACGCGGTTCCTGGTGCACTGCTGCTCGGAGGATGAAGTCGACTTTAGTCCTGAGGTCCTCAGGACACAAGAGAACCTAATCGCCCCACCAGCAATGGGGCAAGCGGCCCGTTTGCAGAGTGGTGTAAAAAGGGATGTAGCCTCACACCACCTCTCAGCAATCCCACTATGTGGATCTTACTAGAGGTACCTGGTGGGCTAGTTGCCCCCTAAAGACCAATAAGATTTTAAGGGACTTCATCCCCCAACCAAAAACACGCCAGGAGGGGCGTTTGCAGAGTGGTGTAAGGAGGGGCGGGGCCTCAAGAGAGATGCAGCTTTTCTTTTCTTTTTTTTGTTGTTAGAAGAGGGCTGTGTAGCCCCCATCTCTTACTATTTTCTCTTACTATACCCCAGGGCATACCCCAACCCCGGGGACTCGGCCTTTGTTTTTTATATTTAAAGGAGGGGTGCTTGTGGCCCCCCTGCCCAGGCCAGTTTCGGCCCTGGAGAACCCATCCCCCGGGGCCTGGAAAACCTTTTTTAACAGAAGTAGGGCCACATGGCCCCCTTCCTGGGGCCTGCCCTCCCTATTTTAAAAAAAATGTTTTATGGGAGTGGAGCCGCGTGGCCCCCTCCCGGGCCACTTTTGGCCCTAGGGACCCCATCCACCGGAGCCTGGCCTCACTGGGACTGCGGGGGGAGCCCCAATGCCCCCCCCCCATCCCAGCCAGCTCCCTGCTTCCTGCGGGAGCCAGCATTGCTTTTGGACAAGGGGAGCTGCTAACATGCAGCTCCCCTTGTCCAAGAAGCAAAGTAGTGTTTGCTATGGCAGGGCTGGAGCCATGCTCCCACCCTGCCATAGCAAACGGCAATGTTACTGGGGTGGGCACCCGGGACATTGCAGGAGCCAGCCCTGTGAGAGCTGGTGGCCCCCAGATCTGGGTATCCGCAACGGACGCCCATATTTAAATAAAGTGCGCACGGGGAGGTGGTGGTCCCCTGGGCAGTGTACGAGGGTCTATCAGCCCACAAAGATTTTTTAATTGTAGCCCCGGGGAGATGGCGGTGCATGGGGCTGTGGGGTGGCTGTGTGGCCCTGCATTCAAAGCATATAGCCCCAGGGAGGTGGTGATCCCCGGGGCTTGGGGGGGGCCCACAAGGCCCCCCTCCCTAAAATATTAAATTTTGCAGGGAGGTGGCAGTTCCCGGGGCTGTGTGGAGGGGAAGGAGCACCCCCCATGCATTATAATAACAAGGCCCAGGGAGGTTGGGGGCCCCGGGCTACGGGGGTGCCGGGTGCCACGTGCACTATTATTAAAGCCCCGGGGAGGTGGCAGTCCCTGGGGCTGCGGAGGACCCCATGTGCCCCCACACCATAATAATACATGCCCACGGGACCTGGCCCACCCAGGGGCTTGAAGAAACGAAGTGCGGAAGCCTGCCTTTTAAAATTTTATTTTGTCAGCGAGATTCAGGGAGGGTCCACGAAACCCACCTAAATATTTTACAAAAATTGCTTTTTTTGGGACTGGGGGGTCCCTGTGTGACCCCCTGAGCAGTCCGAGGGGGTCAGTGTGTTTCTACCCTGCCCCCTTTTCTTCATTTTTAACTTTTGTTTTCCTTTTTCTAGTGACTCGATTCTATGCTTTTCCTATGGAAACTAGGTCCTAACTATAACTACCTACTGGCAGACGCCAATAGGTAATATATATATATATATATGGTCCAGTTGAAGGCATTCACCGAAACGCGTTGACCGTCCTCCTTGTTTGCACTATGGTGTTGTAAAAGAATAAAAAATACCTTAATCCTGAAGGAATCGCGTTTGGATTCCGTTTGTGCTGTGGTGTACTCGAACTGCTGGGCTACGGACAGGAGCTCGGCTGGGTTCGTTCCTTGTTGAGAAATATATATATATATATATATATATATATATATATATATAGAATTCCACAGTCCTGTAGTGAAAGCAGCCAGCCACGGATCCGACACAACACCAGGTACAGACCACAACGAGAGTTTCTTAATTCAAGTAAAGTGCTTTATTCCATCGATGGGAACGGCAACAAGACCCGTTTCGTCCGGGAAACCCGGACTTGATCACAAGGCTGGGTTTGTTCCTTGTTGAGAAATATATATATATATATATATATCCTTTTTACATATAGATTTAAAGTGCCTGTATTTTAATATTGTCATTGTAAAGCCTGAAGAAGGTGGTTGGCCCTGTGGATACCACCGAAACGCATTGCTTCTTGGTCGTTTTTAAATAGAAAGAACTTTCTATGTTTGATTTTTGAACCAGAATTTATTGTTTCATAGAATATCATCCTTAACTTTGATGGACTGCCAATACTTATTTTCATAATTGATGTGCACTTTGTTTTTAACTGGAACAAAACTTTATTAGTGGTTTAAGTCATCACAAAAGTACTTTTAATGTATTGTTTTGATATTGTTTTTATATGTTTGAGTGGATTGCTCTATTTTATCCATTTTCCAATTGTGTTATGATGAATTTTGAAAAATTAATGAATAAACATTGATATATTTGATTGATTGGCTAGTGTGATAGGCTTCGGATGTTTGAGTGAATAGTAAGTATTTGGTTTGCTATTATTGTGACTCCGAGTGACGTAACCCAGGTGCTCCCCATACTACTTCAGGCACTGGGGGGATATAAAAGACTTACCAAGGGACTGATAGCTCCAGTGGCACTTTCAAAACCCAAGGCATTTGATAAAGGTGTAATACCGAAACGCGTCATACCGATTTGAATAAATGATTTTTGCAAGCCTCCTCATCAACTTCAACGGAAGGCGGTGTGCTTTGGATGTATTGCGTGTAGCCACGGACACGCGAGGAAGGCCCTTCCACAAGAGTCCAGGGATATATGGCGTCTTCCCGGACCGCCCTGCATTCCAGGAAGAGAAGGGGACTTGCTGACAGTGTGCAATCCATACTTACATGGAGGGACGTGATTACTTTAATGGCGTCTCCGGTCCTGCTACAGATGGAATTGTAGGGCTGGAAGTGTGGGATACAAAGATCATCATTGCCCAGCACTGCGCTACAGTTTTCTCCAGGTCATGCACTGAACCGGTTTCCTATTTAGGAACGAAAAGAAAATACTGGTACAACAGAGTCACACACCGATGTAAAGAACAGACTGCATCTTGGATATTGCAGTCTTCAAACCACATACTGCCCACAGTGACTCCGTGTGACGTAACCCAGGTGCTCCCCATACTACTTCAGGCACTAGGGGGATATAAAAGACTTACCAAGGGACTGATAGCTCCAGTGGCACTTACAAAACTCAAGGCATTTGATAAAGGTGTAATACCGAAACGCGTCATGCCGATTTGAATAAATGATTTTTGAAAGCCCCGCTGTGTCTCCTCATCAACTTCAACGGAAGGGGGTGTGCTTTGATATATATATATACATATATATATATATATATATATATATATATATATATATATATATATATATATAAACACGAAGTTTGCCTGCAAAAAGGAAGGAGCCCACAAGCAAGGTGAAATCACGGCTTTTTATTCCTGTTGGGAGCAGCAGTGAAATGGATGCAAATTTCCAGCAACAAGCATCAAAGTCCAGCCTGACGCGTTTCGTAGCCTTACTTCATCAGAGGCTTGGGCTTGTACTCGGAGGCAAGCATTTTTATCAGGCAGCAACATACTTCCCGCCTCAGTGGGCATTGCCAATCAGATGGCCTTGTGGTCTTGGTAGTCACCTGTCTTACTCGAGTGAGTAGCCTGCCCCCAAGCACCTAGATAATGTCACAATAAAACCCGAGTGGGGTGTGCTGTTATGCTTCTCAATACAAAGCTGTCCATAGTCTGCCAACAAGTGCCCCATTGCTTCCATACCGGTGGCGTTTTTAAGCGTCTCCATGGGGGGCCAGCAAGCCCCAGGGCCTCCCTCCGCGGCTCAGGCTCACCGCTCAAACATAAACACGAAGTTTGCCTGCAAAAAGGAAGGAGCCCACAAGCAAGGTGAAATCACGGCTTTTTATTTCTGTTGGGAGCAGCAGTGAAATGGATGCAAATTTCCAGCAACAAGCATCAAAGTCCAGCCTGACGCGTTTCGTAGCCTTACTTCATCAGAGGCTTGGGCTTGTACTCGGAGGCAAGCATTTTTATCAGGCAGCAACATACTTCCCGCCTCAGTGGGCGTTGCCAATCAGATGGCCTTGTGGTCTTGGTAGTCACCTGTCTTACTCGAGTGAGTAGCCTGCACCCAAGCACCTAGATAATGTCACAATAAAACCCGAGTGGGGTGTGCTGTTATGCTTCTCAATACAAAGCTGTCCATAGTCTGCCAACAAGTGCCCCATTGCTTCCATACCGGTGGCGTTTTTAAGCGTCTCCATGGGGGGCCAGCAAGCCCCAGGGCCTCCCTCCGCGGCTCAGGCTCACCGCTCAAACATAAACACGAAGTTTGCCTGCAAAAAGGAAGGAGCCCACAAGCAAGGTGAAATCACGGCTTTTTATTCCTGTTGGGAGCAGCAGTGAAATGGATGCAAATATCCAGCAACAAGCATCAAAGTCCAGCCTGACGCGTTTCGTAGCCTTACTTCATCAGAGGCTTGGGCTTGTACTCGGAGGCAAGCATTTTTATCAGGCAGCAACATACTTCCCGCCTCAGTGGGCGTTGCCAATCAGATGGCCTTGTGGTCTTGGTAGTCACCTGTCTTACTCGAGTGAGTAGCCTGCCCCCAAGCACCTAGATAATGTCACAATAAAACCCGAGTGGGGTGTGCTGTTATGCTTCTCAATACAAAGCTGTCCATAGTCTGCCAACAAGTGCCCCATTGCTTCCATACCGGTGGCGTTTTTAAGCGTCTCCATGGGGGGCCAGCAAGCCCCAGGGCCTCCCTCCGCGGCTCAGGCTCACCGCTCAAACATAAACACGAAGTTTGCCTGCAAAAAGGAAGGAGCCCACAAGCAAGGTGAAATCACGGCTTTTTATTCCTGTTGGGAGCAGCAGTGAAATGGATGCAAATTTCCAGCAACAAGCATCAAAGTCCAGCCTGACGCGTTTCGTAGCCTTACTTCATCAGAGGCTTGGGCTTGTACTCGGAGGCAAGCATTTTTATCAGGCAGCAACATACTTCCCGCCTCAGTGGGCATTGCCAATCAGATGGCCTTGTGGTCTTGGTAGTCACCTGTCTTACTCGAGTGAGTAGCCTGCACCCAAGCACCTAGATAATGTCACAATAAAACCCGAGTGGGGTGTGCTGTTATGCTTCTCAATACAAAGCTGTCCATAGTCTGCCAACAAGTGCCCCATTGCTTCCATACCGGTGGCGTTTTTAAGCGTCTCCATGGGGGGCCAGCAGGCCCCAGGGCCTCCCTCCGCGGCTCAGGCTCACCGCTCAAACATAAACACGAAGTTTGCCTGCAAAAAGGAAGGAGCCCACAAGCAAGGTGAAATCACGGCTTTTTATTCCTGTTGGGAGCAGCAGTGAAATGGATGCAAATTTCCAGCAACAAGCATCAAAGTCCAGCCTGACGCGTTTCGTAGCCTTACTTCATCAGAGGCTTGGGCTTGTACTCGGAGGCAAGCATTTTTATCAGGCAGCAACATACTTCCCGCCTCAGTGGGCGTTGCCAATCAGATGGCCTTGTGGTCTTGGTAGTCACCTGTCTTACTCGAGTGAGTAGCCTGCCCCCAAGCACCTAGATAATGTCACAATAAAACCCGAGTGGGGTGTGCTGTTATGCTTCTCAATACAAAGCTGTCCATAGTCTGCCATATATATATATATATATATATAAGTCCAAAATGCCACGCAAATCAACCTGAACTTTGGCAGGGCGGCCGGTGTAACTGGTGCGAGGCTTCCAGGGAAACATAAAGTCGAATCCCCCTTTCCTTTCAAAGAGGCACACCGGCACTGGCTGGGTTGCAGTAAATCATTTATTTCAGTGAAACAACGCGAAGGCAAGAGGCTTCCTTATCCCAACGTTTCTGCTTGTAAAAGCCTTGATCACGGGAGGCAGTCTCTGTGTTTTGAATTACACCCACGTGGTTTGCTTTTAAACAGCGCGGGCCGTATTCTCTTCCAGAGTGCGCAAAGGAAAACTTTTGAGGCTTTAAATGAAAAAGAGCATTGTTTGCTCCAAACTTTCTTATTTTCATGCTTTCTCCAATGCGCAAAATTAATGTCAGCTTCATTGTACAGTTCGTAATTTTTAATGTTCCACTCACTTGATTGAAAGCAGCACCAGCCTGCATTCTCGGATTTACATCCTTCTGCTCCCAAACTCGCCACACACCGTCAACACAGGGGGCAAGCAGGTCAGGTTCAACTTCAAGTAAATAAGTCCAAAATGCCACGCAAATCAACCTGAACTTTGGCAGGGCGGCCGGTGTAACTGGTGCGAGGCTTCCAGGGAAACATAAAGTCGAATCCCCCTTTCCTTTCAAAGAGGCACACCGGCACTGGCTGGGTTGCAGTAAATCATTTATTTCAGTGAAACAACACGAAGGCAAGAGGCTTCCTTATCCCAACGTTTCTGCTTGTAAAAGCCTTGATCACGGGAGGCAGTCTCTGTGTTTTGAATTACACCCACGTGGTTTGCTTTTAAACAGCGCGGGCCGTATTCTCTTTCAGAGTGCGCAAAGGAAAACTTTTGAGGCTTTAAATGAAAAAGAGCATTGTTTGCTCCAAACTTTCTTATTTTCATGCTTTCTCCAATGCGCAAAATTAATGTCAGCTTCATTGCACAGTTCGTAATTTTTAATGTTCCACTCACTTGATTGAAAGCAGCACCAGCCTGCATTCTCGGATTTACATCCTTCTGCTCCCAAACTCGCCACACACCGTCAACACAGGGGGCAAGCAGGTCAGGTTCAACTTCAAGTAAATAAGTCCAAAATGCCACGCAAATCAACCTGAACTTTGGCAGGGCGGCCGGTGTAACTGGTGCGAGGCTTCCAGGGAAACATAAAGTCGAATCCCCCTTTCCTTTCAAAGAGGCACACCGGCACTGGCTGGGTTGCAGTAAATCATTTATTTCAGTGAAACAACACGAAGGCAAGAGGCTTCCTTATCCCAACGTTTCTGCTTGTAAAAGCCTTGATCACGGGAGGCAGTCTCTGTGTTTTGAATTACACCCACGTGGTTTGCTTTTAAACAGCGCGGGCCGTATTCTCTTCCAGAGTGCGCAAAGGAAAACTTTTGAGGCTTTAAATGAAAAAGAGCATTGTTTGCTCCAAACTTTCTTATTTTCATGCTTTCTCCAATGCGCAAAATTAATGTCAGCTTCATTGTACAGTTCGTAATTTTTAATGTTCCACTCACTTGATTGAAAGCAGCACCAGCCTGCATTCTCGGATTTACATCCTTCTGCTCCCAAACTCGCCACACACCGTCAACACAGGGGGCAAGCAGGTCAGGTTCAACTTCAAGTAAATAAGTCCAAAATGCCACGCAAATCAACCTGAACTTTGGCAGGGCGGCCGGTGTAACTGGTGCGAGGCTTCCAGGGAAACATAAAGTCGAATCCCCCTTTCCTTTCAAAGAGGCACACCGGCACTGGCTGGGTTGCAGTAAATCATTTATTTCAGTGAAACAACACGAAGGCAAGAGGCTTCCTTATCCCAACGTTTCTGCTTGTAAAAGCCTTGATCACGGGAGGCAGTCTCTGTGTTTTGAATTACACCCACGTGGTTTGCTTTTAAACAGCGCGGGCCGTATTCTCTTCCAGAGTGCGCAAAGGAAAACTTTTGAGGCTTTAAATGAAAAAGAGCATTGTTTGCTCCAAACTTTCTTATTTTCATGCTTTCTCCAATGCGCAAAATTAATGTCAGCTTCATTGTACAGTTCGTAATTTTTAATGTTCCACTCACTTGATTGAAAGCAGCACCAGCCTGCATTCTCGGATTTACATCCTTCTGCTCCCAAACTCGCCACACACCGTCAACACAGGGGGCAAGCAGGTCAGGTTCAACTTCAAGTAAATAAGTCCAAAATGCCACGCAAATCAACCTGAACTTTGGCAGGGCGGCCGGTGTAACTGGTGCGAGGCTTCCAGGGAAACATAAAGTCGAATCCCCCTTTCCTTTCAAAGAGGCACACCGGCACTGGCTGGGTTGCAGTAAATCATTTATTTCAGTGAAACAACACGAAGGCAAGAGGCTTCCTTATCCCAACGTTTCTGCTTGTAAAAGCCTTGATCACGGGAGGCAGTCTCTGTGTTTTGAATTACACCCACGTGGTTTGCTTTTAAACAGCGCGGGCCGTATTCTCTTTCAGAGTGCGCAAAGGAAAACTTTTGAGGCTTTAAATGAAAAAGAGCATTGTTTGCTCCAAACTTTCTTATTTTCATGCTTTCTCCAATGCGCAAAATTAATGTCAGCTTCATTGCACAGTTCGTAATTTTTAATGTTCCACTCACTTGATTGAAAGCAGCACCAGCCTGCATTCTCGGATTTACATCCTTCTGCTCCCAAACTCGCCACACACCGTCAACACAGGGGGCAAGCAGGTCAGGTTCAACTTCAAGTAAATAAGTCCAAAATGCCACGCAAATCAACCTGAACTTTGGCAGGGCGGCCGGTGTAACTGGTGCGAGGCTTCCAGGGAAACATAAAGTCGAATCCCCCTTTCCTTTCAAAGAGGCACACCGGCACTGGCTGGGTTGCAGTAAATCATTTATTTCAGTGAAACAACACGAAGGCAAGAGGCTTCCTTATCCCAACGTTTCTGCTTGTAAAAGCCTTGATCACGGGAGGCAGTCTCTGTGTTTTGAATTACATCCACGTGGTTTGCTTTTAAACAGCGCGGGCCGTATTCTCTTCCAGAGTGCGCAAAGGAAAACTTTTGAGGCTTTAAATGAAAAAGAGCATTGTTTGCTCCAAACTTTCTTATTTTCATGCTTTCTCCAATGCGCAAAATTAATGTCAGCTTCATTGCACAGTTCGTAATTTTTAATGTTCCACTCACTTGATTGAAAGCAGCACCAGCCTGCATTCTCGGATTTACATCCTTCTGCTCCCAAACTCGCCACACACCGTCAACACAGGGGGCAAGCAGGTCAGGTTCAACTTCAAGTAAATAAGTCCAAAATGCCACGCAAATCAACCTGAACTTTGGCAGGGCGGCCGGTGTAACTGGTGCGAGGCTTCCAGGGAAACATAAAGTCGAATCCCCCTTTCCTTTCAAAGAGGCACACCGGCACTGGCTGGGTTGCAGTAAATCATTTATTTCAGTGAAACAACACGAAGGCAAGAGGCTTCCTTATCCCAACGTTTCTGCTTGTAAAAGCCTTGATCACGGGAGGCAGTCTCTGTGTTTTGAATTACACCCACGTGGTTTGCTTTTAAACAGCGCGGGCCGTATTCTCTTCCAGAGTGCGCAAAGGAAAACTTTTGAGGCTTTAAATGAAAAAGAGCATTGTTTGCTCCAAACTTTCTTATTTTCATGCTTTCTCCAATGCGCAAAATTAATGTCAGCTTCATTGTACAGTTCGTAATTTTTAATGTTCCACTCACTTGATTGAAAGCAGCACCAGCCTGCATTCTCGGATTTACATCCTTCTGCTCCCAAACTCGCCACACACCGTCAACACAGGGGGCAAGCAGGTCAGGTTCAACTTCAAGTAAATAAGTCCAAAATGCCACGCAAATCAACCTGAACTTTGGCAGGGCGGCCGGTGTAACTGGTGCGAGGCTTCCAGGGAAACATAAAGTCGAATCCCCCTTTCCTTTCAAAGAGGCACACCGGCACTGGCTGGGTTGCAGTAAATCATTTATTTCAGTGAAACAACACGAAGGCAAGAGGCTTCCTTATCCCAACGTTTCTGCTTGTAAAAGCCTTGATCACGGGAGGCAGTCTCTGTGTTTTGAATTACACCCACGTGGTTTGCTTTTAAACAGCGCGGGCCGTATTCTCTTCCAGAGTGCGCAAAGGAAAACTTTTGAGGCTTTAAATGAAAAAGAGCATTGTTTGCTCCAAACTTTCTTATTTTCATGCTTTCTCCAATGCGCAAAATTAATGTCAGCTTCATTGTACAGTTCGTAATTTTTAATGTTCCACTCACTTGATTGAAAGCAGCACCAGCCTGCATTCTCGGATTTACATCCTTCTGCTCCCAAACTCGCCACACACCGTCAACACAGGGGGCAAGCAGGTCAGGTTCAACTTCAAGTAAATAAGTCCAAAATGCCACGCAAATCAACCTGAACTTTGGCAGGGCGGCCGGTGTAACTGGTGCGAGGCTTCCAGGGAAACATAAAGTCGAATCCCCCTTTCCTTTCAAAGAGGCACACCGGCACTGGCTGGGTTGCAGTAAATCATTTATTTCAGTGAAACAACACGAAGGCAAGAGGCTTCCTTATCCCAACGTTTCTGCTTGTAAAAGCCTTGATCACGGGAGGCAGTCTCTGTGTTTTGAATTACACCCACGTGGTTTGCTTTTAAACAGCGCGGGCCGTATTCTCTTTCAGAGTGCGCAAAGGAAAACTTTTGAGGCTTTAAATGAAAAAGAGCATTGTTTGCTCCAAACTTTCTTATTTTCATGCTTTCTCCAATGCGCAAAATTAATGTCAGCTTCATTGCACAGTTCGTAATTTTTAATGTTCCACTCACTTGATTGAAAGCAGCACCAGCCTGCATTCTCGGATTTACATCCTTCTGCTCCCAAACTCGCCACACACCGTCAACACAGGGGGCAAGCAGGTCAGGTTCAACTTCAAGTAAATAAGTCCAAAATGCCACGCAAATCAACCTGAACTTTGGCAGGGCGGCCGGTGTAACTGGTGCGAGGCTTCCAGGGAAACATAAAGTCGAATCCCCCTTTCCTTTCAAAGAGGCACACCGGCACTGGCTGGGTTGCAGTAAATCATTTATTTCAGTGAAACAACACGAAGGCAAGAGGCTTCCTTATCCCAACGTTTCTGCTTGTAAAAGCCTTGATCACGGGAGGCAGTCTCTGTGTTTTGAATTACATCCACGTGGTTTGCTTTTAAACAGCGCGGGCCGTATTCTCTTCCAGAGTGCGCAAAGGAAAACTTTTGAGGCTTTAAATGAAAAAGAGCATTGTTTGCTCCAAACTTTCTTATTTTCATGCTTTCTCCAATGCGCAAAATTAATGTCAGCTTCATTGCACAGTTCGTAATTTTTAATGTTCCACTCACTTGATTGAAAGCAGCACCAGCCTGCATTCTCGGATTTACATCCTTCTGCTCCCAAACTCGCCACACACCGTCAACACAGGGGGCAAGCAGGTCAGGTTCAACTTCAAGTAAATAAGTCCAAAATGCCACGCAAATCAACCTGAACTTTGGCAGGGCGGCCGGTGTAACTGGTGCGAGGCTTCCAGGGAAACATAAAGTCGAATCCCCCTTTCCTTTCAAAGAGGCACACCGGCACTGGCTGGGTTGCAGTAAATCATTTATTTCAGTGAAACAACATGAAGGCAAGAGGCTTCCTTATCCCAACGTTTCTGCTTGTAAAAGCCTTGATCACGGGAGGCAGTCTCTGTGTTTTGAATTACACCCACGTGGTTTGCTTTTAAACAGCGCGGGCCGTATTCTCTTCCAGAGTGCGTAAAGGAAAACTTTTGAGGCTTTAAATGAAAAAGAGCATTGTTTGCTCCAAACTTTCTTATTTTCATGCTTTCTCCAATGCGCAAAATTAATGTCAGCTTCATTGCACAGTTCGTAATTTTTAATGTTCCACTCACTTGATTGAAAGCAGCACCAGCCTGCATTCTCGGATTTACATCCTTCTGCTCCCAAACTCGCCACACACCGTCAACACAGGGGGCAAGCAGGTCAGGTTCAACTTCAAGTAAATAAGTCCAAAATGCCACGCAAATCAATCTGAACTTTGGCAGGGCGGCCGGTGTAACTGGTGCGAGGCTTCCAGGGAAACATAAAGTTGAATCCCCCTTTCCTTTCAAAGAGGCACACCGGCACTGGCTGGGTTGCAGTAAATCATTTATTTCAGTGAAACAACACGAAGGCAAGAGGCTTCCTTATCCCAATGTTTCTGCTTGTAAAAGCCTTGATCACGGGAGGCAGTCTCTGTGTTTTGAATTACACCCACGTGGTTTGCTTTTAAACAGCGCGGGCCGTATTCTCTTCCAGAGTGCGCAAAGGAAAACTTTTGAGGCTTTAAATGAAAAAGAGCATTGTTTGCTCCAAACTTTCTTATTTTCATGCTTTCTCCAATGCGCAAAATTAATGTCAGCTTCATTGCACAGTTCGTAATTTTTATTGTTCCACTCACTTGATTGAAAGCAGCACCAGCCTGCATTCTCGGATTTACATCCTTCTGCTCCCAAACTCGCCACACACCGTCAACACAGGGGGCAAGCAGGTCAGGTTCAACTTCAAGTAAATAAGTCCAAAATGCCACGCAAATCAACCTGAACTTTGGCAGGGCGGCCGGTGTAACTGGTGCGAGGCTTCCAGGGAAACATAAAGTCGAATCCCCCTTTCCTTTCAAAGAGACTTATTTACTTGAAGTTGAACCTGACCTGCTTGCCCCCTGTGTTGACGGTGTGTGGCGAGTTTGGGAGCAGAAGGATGTAAATCCGAGAATGCAGGCTGGTGCTGCTTTCAATCAAGTGAGTGGAACATTAAAAATTACGAACTGTGCAATGAAGCTGACATTAATTTTGCGCATTGGAGAAAGCATGAAAATAAGAAAGTTTGGAGCAAACAATGCTCTTTTTCATTTAAAGCCTCAAAAGTTTTCCTTTGCGCACTCTGGAAGTGAATACGGCCCGCGCTGTTTAAAAGCAAACCACGTGGGTGTAATTCAAAACACAGAGACTGCCTCCCGTGATCAAGGCTTTTACAAGCAGAAACGTTGGGATAAGGAAGCCTCTTGCCTTCGTGTTGTTTCACTGAAATAAATGATTTACTGCAACCCAGCCAGTGCCGGTGTGCCTCTTTGAAAGGAAAGGGGGATTCGACTTTATGTTTCCCTGGAAGCCTCGCACCAGTTACACCGGCCGCCCTGCCAAAGTTCAGGTTGATTTGCGTGGCATTTTGGACTTATTTACTTGAAGTTGAACCTGACCTGCTTGCCCCCTGTGTTGACGGTGTGTGGCGAGTTTGGGAGCAGAAGGATGTAAATCCGAGAATGCAGGCTGGTGCTGCTTTCAATCAAGTGAGTGGAACATTAAAAATTACGAACTGTGCAATGAAGCTGACATTAATTTTGCGCATTGGAGAAAGCATGAAAATAAGAAAGTTTGGAGCAAACAATGCTCTTTTTCATTTAAAGCCTCAAAAGTTTTCCTTTGCGCACTCTGGAAGAGAATACGGCCCGCGCTGTTTAAAAGCAAACCACGTGGCTTTAATTCAAAACACAGAGACTGCCTCCCGTGATCAAGGCTTTTACAAGCAGAAACGTTGGGATAAGGAAGCCTCTTGCCTTCGTGTTGTTTCACTGAAATAAATGATTTACTGCAACCCAGCCAGTGATGGTGTGCCTCTTTGAAAGGAAAGGGGGATTCAACTTTATGTTTCCCTGGAAGCCTCGCACCAGTTACACCGGCCGCCCTGCCAAAGTTCAGGTTGATTTGCGTGGCAATTTGGACTTATTTACTTGAAGTTGAACCTGACCTGCTTCCCCCTGTGTTGACGGTGTGTGGCGAGTTTGGGAGCAGAACGATGTAAATCTGAGAATGCAGGCTGGTGCTGCTTTCAAACAAGTGAGTGGAACATTAAAAATTACGAACTGTGCGATGAAGCTGACATTAATTTTGCGCATTGGAGAAAGCATGAAAATAAGAAAGTTTGGAGCAAACAATGCTCTTTTTCATTTAAAGCCTCAAAAGTTTTCCTTTGCGCACTCTGGAAGTGAATACGGCCCGCGCTGTTTAAAAGCAAACCACGTGGGTGTAATTCAAAACACAGAGACTGCCTCCCGTGATCAAGGCTTTTACAAGCAGAAACGTTGGGATAAGGAAGCCTCTTGCCTTCGTGTTGTTTCACTGAAATAAATGATTTACTGCAACCCAGCCAGTGCCGGTGTGCCTCTTTGAAAGGAAAGGGGGATTCGACTTTATGTTTCCCTGGAAGCCTCGCACCAGTTACACCGGCCGCCCTGCCAAAGTTCAGGTTGATTTGCGTGGCATTTTGGACTTATTTACTTGAAGTTGAACCTGACCTGCTTGCCCCCTGTGTTGACGGTGTGTGGCGAGTTTGGGAGCAGAAGGATGTAAATCCGAGAATGCAGGCTGGTGCTGCTTTCAATCAAGTGAGTGGAACATTAAAAATTACGAACTGTGCAATGAAGCTGACATTAATTTTGCGCATTGGAGAAAGCATGAAAATAAGAAAGTTTGGAGCAAACAATGCTCTTTTTCATTTAAAGCCTCAAAAGTTTTCCTTTGCGCACTCTGGAAGAGAATACGGCCCGCGCTGTTTAAAAGCAAACCACGTGGGTGTAATTCAAAACACAGAGACTGCCTCCCGTGATAAAGGCTTTTACAAGCAGTAACGTTGGGATACGGAAGCCTCTTGCCTTCGTGTTGTTTCACTGAAATAAATGATTTACTGCAACCCAGCCAGTGCCGGTGTGCCTCTTTGAAAGGAAAGGGGGATTCAACTTTATGTTTCCCTGGAAGCCTCGCACCAGTTACACCGGCCGCCCTGCCAAAGTTCAGGTTGATTTGCGTGGCATTTTGGACTTATTTACTTGAAGTTGAACCTGACCTGCTTGCCCCCTGTGTTGACGGTGTGTGGCGAGTTTGGGAGCAGAAGGATGTAAATCCGAGAATGCAGGCTGGTGCTGCTTTCAATCAAGTGAGTGGAACATTAAATATTACGAACTGTGCAATGAAGCTGACATTAATTTTGCGCATTGGAGAAAGCATGAAAATAATAAAGTTTGGAGCAAACAATGCTCTTTTTCATTTAAAGCCTCAAAAGTTTTCCTTTGCGCACTCTGGAAGAGAATACGGCCCGAGCTGTTTAAAAGCAAACCACGTGGGTGTAATTCAAAACACAGAGACTGCCTCCCGTGATCAAGGCTTTTACAAGCAGAAACGTTGGGATAAGGAAGCCTCTTGCCTTCGTGTTGTTTCACTGAAATAAATGATTTATTGCAACCCAGCCAGTGCCAGTGTGCCTCTTTGAAAGGAAAGGGGGATTCGACTTTATGTTTCCCTGGAAGCCTCGCACCAGTTACACCGGCCGCCCTGCCAAAGTTCAGGTTGATTTGCGTGGCATTTTGGACTTATTTACTTGAAGTTGAACCTGACCTGCTTGCCCCCTGTGTTGACGGTGTGTGGCGAGTTTGGGAGCAGAAGGATGTAAATCCGAGAATGCAGGCTGGTGCTGCTTTCAATCAAGTGAGTGGAACATTAAAAATTACGAACTGTGCAATGAAGCTGACATTAATTTTGCGCATTGGAGAAAGCATGAAAATAAGAAAGTTTGGAGCAAACAATGCTCTTTTTCATTTAAAGCCTCAAAAGTTTTCCTTTGCGCACTCTGGAAGAGAATACGGCCCGCGCTGTTTAAAAGCAAACCACGTGGGTGTAATTCAAAACACAGAGACTGCCTCCCGTGATCAAGGCTTTTACAAGCAGAAACGTTGGGATAAGGAAGCCTCTTGCCTTCGTGTTGTTTCACTGAAATAAATGATTTACTGCAACCCAGCCAGTGCCGATGTGCCTCTTTGAAAGGAAAGGGGGATTCGACTTTATGTTTCCCTGGAAGCCTCGCACCAGTTACACCGGCCGCCCTGCCAAAGTTCAGGTTGATTTGCGTGGCATTTTGGACTTATTTACTTGAAGTTGAACCTGACCTGCTTGCCCCCCGTGTTGACGGTGTGTGACGAGTTTGGGAGCAGAAGGATGTAAATCCGAGAATGCAGGCTGGTGCTGCTTTCAATCAAGTGAGTGGAACATTAAAAATTACGAACTGTGCAATGAAGCTGACATTAATTTTGCGCATTGGAGAAAGCATGAAAATAAGAAAGTTTGGAGCAAACAATACTCTTTTTCATTTAAAGCCTCAAAAGTTTTCCTTTGCGCACTCTGGAAGTGAATACGGCCCGCGCTGTTTAAAAGCAAACCACGTGGGTGTAATTCAAAACACAGAGACTGCCTCCCGTGATCAAGGCTTTTACAAGCAGAAACGTTGGGATAAGGAAGCCTCTTGCCTTCGTGTTGTTTCACTGAAATAAATGATTTACTGCAACCCAGCCAGTGCCGGTGTGCCTCTTTGAAAGGAAAGGGGGATTCGACTTTATGTTTCCCTGGAAGCCTCGCACCAGTTACACCGGCCGCCCTGCCAAAGTTCAGGTTGATTTGCGTGGCATTTTGGACTTATTTACTTGAAGTTGAACCTGACCTGCTTGCCCCCTGTGTTGACGGTGTGTGGCGAGTTTGGGAGCAGAAGGATGTAAATCCGAGAATGCAGGCTGGTGCTGCTTTCAATCAAGTGAGTGGAACATTAAAAATTACGAACTGTGCAATGAAGCTGACATTAATTTTGCGCATTGGAGAAAGCATGAAAATAAGAAAGTTTGGAGCAAACAATGCTCTTTTTCATTTAAAGCCTCAAAAGTTTTCCTTTGCGCACTCTGGAAGAGAATACGGCCCGCGCTGTTTAAAAGCAAACCACGTGGGTGTAATTCAAAACACAGAGACTGCCTCCCGTGATCAAGGCTTTTACAAGCAGAAACGTTGGGATAAGGAAGCCTCTTGCCTTCGTGTTGTTTCACTGAAATAAATGATTTACTGCAACCCAGCCAGTGCCGGTGTGCCTCTTTGAAAGGAAAGGGGGATTCAACTTTATGTTTCCCTGGAAGCCTCGCACCAGTTACACCGGCCGCTCTGCCAAAGTTCAGGTTGATTTGCGTGGCATTTTGGACTTATTTACTTGAAGTTGAACCTGACCTGCTTGCCCCCTGTGTTGACGGTGTGTGGCGAGTTTGGGAGCAGAACGATGTAAATCTGAGAATGCAGGCTGGTGCTGCTTTCAATCAAGTGAGTGGAACATTAAAAATTACGAACTGTGCAATGAAGCTGACATTAATTTTGCGCATTGGAGAAAGCATGAAAATAAGAAAGTTTGGAGCAAACAATGCTCTTTTTCATTTAAAGCCTCAAAAGTTTTCCTTTGCGCACTCTGGAAGTGAATACGGCCCGCGCTGTTTAAAAGCAAACCACGTGGGTGTAATTCAAAACACAGAGACTGCCTCCCGTGATCAAGGCTTTTACAAGCAGAAACGTTGGGATAAGGAAGCCTCTTGCCTTCGTGTTGTTTCACTGAAATAAATGATTTACTGCAACCCAGCCAGTGCCGGTGTGCCTCTTTGAAAGGAAAGGGGGATTCGACTTTATGTTTCCCTGGAAGCCTCCCACCAGTTACACCGGCCGCCCTGACAAAGATCAGGTTGATTTGCGTGGCATTTTGGACTTATTTACTTGAAGTTGAACCTGACCTGCTTGCCCCCTGTGTTGACGGTGTGTGGCGAGTTTGGGAGCAGAAGGATGTAAATCCGAGAATGCAGGCTGGTGCTGCTTTCAATCAAGTGAGTGGAACATTAAAAATTACGAACTGTGCAATGAAGCTGACATTAATTTTGCGCATTGGAGAAAGCATGAAAATAAGAAAGTTTGGAGCAAACAATGCTCTTTTTCATTTAAAGCCTCAAAAGTTTTCCTTTGCGCACTCTGGAAGAGAATACGGCCCACGCTGTTTAAAAGCAAACCACGTGGGTGTAATTCAAAACACAGAGACTGCCTCCCGTGATAAAGGCTTTTACAAGCAGTAACGTTGGGATACGGAAGCCTCTTGCCTTCGTGTTGTTTCACTGAAATAAATGATTTACTGCAACCCAGCCAGTGCCGGTGTGCCTCTTTGAAAGGAAAGGGGGATTCAACTTTATGTTTCCCTGGAAGCCTCGCACCAGTTACACCGGCCGCCCTGCCAAAGTTCAGGTTGATTTGCGTGGCATTTTGGACTTATTTACTTGAAGTTGAACCTGACCTGCTTGCCCCCTGTGTTGACGGTGTGTGGCGAGTTTGGGAGCAGAAGGATGTAAATCCGAGAATGCAGGCTGGTGCTGCTTTCAATCAAGTGAGTGGAACATTAAAAATTACGAACTGTGCAATGAAGCTGACATTAATTTTGCGCATTGGAGAAAGCATGAAAATAATAAAGTTTGGAGCAAACAATGCTCTTTTTCATTTAAAGCCTCAAAAGTTTTCCTTTGCGCACTCTGGAAGAGAATACGGCCCGCGCTGTTTAAAAGCAAACCACGTGGGTGTAATTCAAAACACAGAGACTGCCTCCCGTGATCAAGGCTTTTACAAGCAGAAACGTTGGGATAAGGAAGCCTCTTGCCTTCGTGTTGTTTCACTGAAATAAATGATTTACTGCAACCCAGCCAGTGCCAGTGTGCCTCTTTGAAAGGAAAGGGGGATTCGACTTTATGTTTCCCTGGAAGCCTCGCACCAGTTACACCGGCCGCCCTGCCAAAGTTCAGGTTGATTTGCGTGGCATTTTGGACTTATTTACTTGAAGTTGAACCTGACCTGCTTGCCCCCTGTGTTGACGGTGTGTGGCGAGTTTGGGAGCAGAAGGATGTAAATCCGAGAATGCAGGCTGGTGCTGCTTTCAATCAAGTGAGTGGAACATTAAAAATTACGAACTGTGCAATGAAGCTGACATTAATTTTGCGCATTGGAGAAAGCATGAAAATAAGAAAGTTTGGAGCAAACAATGCTCTTTTTCATTTAAAGCCTCAAAAGTTTTCCTTTGCGCACTCTGGAAGAGAATACGGCCCGCGCTGTTTAAAAGCAAACCACGTGGGTGTAATTCAAAACACAGAGACTGCCTCCCGTGATCAAGGCTTTTACAAGCAGAAACGTTGGGATAAGGAAGCCTCTTGCCTTCGTGTTGTTTCACTGAAATAAATGATTTACTGCAACCCAGCCAGTGCCGGTGTGCCTCTTTGAAAGGAAAGGGGGATTCGACTTTATGTTTCCCTGGAAGCCTCGCACCAGTTACACCGGCCGCCCTGCCAAAGTTCAGGTTGATTTGCGTGGCATTTTGGACTTATTTACTTGAAGTTGAACCTGACCTGCTTGCCCCCCGTGTTGACGGTGTGTGGCGAGTTTGGGAGCAGAAGGATGTAAATCCGAGAATGCAGGCTGGTGCTGCTTTCAATCAAGTGAGTGGAACATTAAAAATTACGAACTGTGCAATGAAGCTGACATTAATTTTGCGCATTGGAGAAAGCATGAAAATAAGAAAGTTTGGAGCAAACAATGCTCTTTTTCATTTAAAGCCTCAAAAGTTTTCCTTTGCGCACTCTGGAAGAGAATACGGCCCGCGCTGTTTAAAAGCAAACCACGTGGGTGTAATTCAAAACACAGAGACTGCCTCCCGTGATCAAGGCTTTTACAAGCAGAAACATTGGGATAAGGAAGCCTCTTGCCTTCGTGTTGTTTCACTGAAATAAATGATTTACTGCAACCAAGCCAGTGCCGGTGTGCCTCTTTGAAAGGAAAGGGGGATTCGACTTTATGTTTCCCTGGAAGCCTCGCACCAGTTACACCGGCCGCCCTGCCAAAGTTCAGGTTGATTTGCGTGGCATTTTGGACTTATTTACTTGAAGTTGAACCTGACCTGCTTGCCCCCTGTGTTGACGGTGTGTGGCGAGTTTGGGAGCAGAAGGATGTAAATCCGAGAATGCAGGCTGGTGCTGCTTTCAATCAAGTGAGTGGAACATTAAAAATTACGAACTGTGCAATGAAGCTGACATTAATTTTGCGCATTGGAGAAAGCATGAAAATAAGAAAGTTTGGAGCAAACAATGCTCTTTTTCATTTAAAGCCTCAAAAGTTTTCCTTTGCGCACTCTGGAAGAGAATACGGCCCGCGCTGTTTAAAAGCAAACCACGTGGGTGTAATTCAAAACACAGAGACTGCCTCCCGTGATCAAGGCTTTTACAAGCAGAAACGTTGGGATAAGGAAGCCTCTTGCCTTCGTGTTGTTTCACTGAAATAAATGATTTACTGCAACCCAGCCAGTGCCGGTGTGCCTCTTTGAAAGGAAAGGGGGATTCGACTTTATGTTTCCCTGGAAGCCTCGCACCAGTTACACCGGCCGCCCTGCCAAAGTTCAGGTTGATTTGCGTGGCATTTTGGACTTATTTACTTGAAGTTGAACCTGACCTGCTTGCCCCCTGTGTTGACGGTGTGTGGCGAGTTTGGGAGCAGAAGGATGTAAATCCGAGAATGCAGGCTGGTGCTGCTTTCAATCAAGTGAGTGGAACATTAAAAATTACGAACTGTGCAATGAAGCTGACATTAATTTTGCGCATTGGAGAAAGCATGAAAATAAGAAAGTTTGGAGCAAACAATGCTCTTTTTCATTTAAAGCCTCAAAAGTTTTCCTTTGCGCACTCTGGAAGAGAATACGGCCCGCGCTGTTTAAAAGCAAACCACGTGGGTGTAATTCAAAACACAGAGACTGCCTCCCGTGATCAAGGCTTTTACAAGCAGAAACGTTGGGATAAGGAAGCCTCCTGCCTTCGTGTTGTTTCACTGAAATAAATGATTTACTGCAACCCAGCCAGTGCCGGTGTGCCTCTTTGAAAGGAACGGGGGATTCGACTTTATGTTTCCCTGGAAGCCTCGCACCAGTTACACCGGCCGCCCTGCCAAAGTTCAGGTTGATTTGCGTGGCATTTTGGACTTATTTACTTGAAGTTGAACCTGACCTGCTTGCCCCCTGTGTTGACGGTGTGTGGCGAGTTTGGGAGCAGAAGGATGTAAATCCGAGAATGCAGGCTGGTGCTGCTTTCAATCAAGTGAGTGGAACATTACAAATTACGAACTGTGCAATGAAGCTGACATTAATTTTGCGCATTGGAGAAAGCATGAAAATAAGAAAGTTTGGAGCAAACAATGCTCTTTTTCATTTAAAGCCTCAAAAGTTTTCCTTTGCGCACTCTGGAAGAGAATACGGCCCGCGCTGTTTAAAAGCAAACCACGTGGGTGTAATTCAAAACACAGAGACTGCCTCCCGTGATCATGGCTTTTACAAGCAGAAACGTTGGGATAAGGAAGCCTCTTGCCTTCGTGTTGTTTCACTGAAATAAATGATTTACTGCAACCCAGCCAGTGCCGGTGTGCCTCTTTGAAAGGAAAGGGGGATTCGACTTTATGTTTCCCTGGAAGCCTCGCACCAGTTACACCGGCCGCCCTGCCAAAGTTCAGGTTGATTTGCGTGGCATTTTGGACTTATTTACTTGAAGTTGAACCTGACCTGCTTGCCCCCTGTGTTGACGGTGTGTGGCGAGTTTGGGAGCAGAAGGATGTAAATCCGAGAATGCAGGCTGGTGCTGCTTTCAATCAAGTGAGTGGAACATTAAAAATTACTAACTGTGCAATGAAGCTGACATTAATTTTGCGCATTGGAGAAAGCATGAAAATAAGAAAGTTTGGAGTAAACAATGCTCTTTTTCATTTAAAGCCTCAAAAGTTTTCCTTTGCGCACTCTGGAAGAGAATACGGCCCGCGCTGTTTAAAAGCAAACGACGTGGGTGTAATTCAAAACACAGAGACTGCCTCCCGTGATCAAGGCTTTTACAAGCAGAAACGTTGGGATAAGGAAGCCTCTTGCCTTCGTGTTGTTTCACTGAAATAAATGATTTACTGCAACCCAGCCAGTGCCGGTGTGCCTCTTTGAAAGGAAAGGGGGATTCGACTTTATATATGGCAATTCCTGCGAATATCACCACCTGGGGATCCCGATACTATTTTGGTGCATTCTGGGTCCTGTAGTTGTTGCACCGATGAGGCAATCTACATCAGGTGGAGCCCTGAGGGGGAGGAACAGAGACAGCCTATCCATCAAAGCGGGACATTTAAAGGCGTGGACATTTCCCTGCCCATTATTCCACACGGCGCTGATGAAGGCAAATGACGCCGAAATGCATTCGCCCTCTGTGGCATTTTGTGAAATAAAGAGACTCCGGTTTGTCCCCGATGTGGCCTCCGCCTTTTCTTTTGGGAAGGATTGCGTTGCATTTATCCACGCCGGCCAGAGGCGTGTCTGGAGACCCCCGCATTACCAAGTGGCCTCACCATTTCTGGCATCTGCTTCGGCAACTGTACTCGGTCAAGATATTGGCAAGGTTTGGCCCACCACGACGCCTGAGACGAAGAGAAGCGGTGCAGAGGTCACAGTACCTCTCATTGGGCTAGCTGCTTCGTCACATGCCCCCGCGGAGATGAATCTTGGGCTGAGCGGTTTATGCGGTTGGGGACTGAAGGAGAATCTTGAACTCGCAAGTCATGGGACAAGGGGAGGCGCTGCACGCCGTCCCGTTTGCTGGCAATTCCTGCGAATATCACCACCTGGGGATCCCGATACTATTTTGGTGCATTCTGGGTCCTGTAGTTGTTGCACCGATGAGGCAATCTACATCAGGTGGAGCCCTGAGGGGGAGGAACAGAGACAGCCTATCCATCAAAGCGGGACATTTAAAGGCGTGGACATTTCCCTGCCCATTATTCCACACGGCGCTGATGAAGGCAAATGACGCCGAAATGCATTCGCCCTCTGTGGCATTTTGTGAAATAAAGAGACTCCGGTTTGTCCCCGATGTGGCCTCCGCCTTTTCTTTTGGGAAGGATTGCGTTGCATTTATCCACGCCGGCCAGAGGCGTGTCTGGAGACCCCCGCATTACCAAGTGGCCTCACCATTTCTGGCATCTGCTTCGGCAACTGTACTCGGTCAAGATATTGGCAAGGTTTGGCCCACCACGACGCCTGAGACGAAGAGAAGCGGTGCAGAGGTCACAGTACCTCTCATTGGGCTAGCTGCTTCGTCACATGCCCCCGCGGAGATGAATCTTGGGCTGAGCGGTTTATGCGGTTGGGGACTGAAGGAGAATCTTGAACTCGCAAGTCATGGGACAAGGGGAGGCGCTGCACGCCGTCCCGTTTGCTGGCAATTCCTGCGAATATCACCACCTGGGGATCCCGATACTATTTTGGTGCATTCTGGGTCCTGTAGTTGTTGCACCGATGAGGCAATCTACATCAGGTGGAGCCCTGAGGGGGAGGAACAGAGACAGCCTATCCATCAAAGCGGGACATTTAAAGGCGTGGACATTTCCCTGCCCATTATTCCACACGGCGCTGATGAAGGCAAATGACGCCGAAATGCATTCGCCCTCTGTGGCATTTTGTGAAATAAAGAGACTCCGGTTTGTCCCCGATGTGGCCTCCGCCTTTTCTTTTGGGAAGGATTGCGTTGCATTTATCCACGCCGGCCAGAGGCGTGTCTGGAGACCCCCGCATTACCAAGTGGCCTCACCATTTCTGGCATCTGCTTCGGCAACTGTACTCGGTCAAGATATTGGCAAGGTTTGGCCCACCACGACGCCTGAGACGAAGAGAAGCGGTGCAGAGGTCACAGTACCTCTCATTGGGCTAGCTGCTTCGTCACATGCCCCCGCGGAGATGAATCTTGGGCTGAGCGGTTTATGCGGTTGGGGACTGAAGGAGAATCTTGAACTCGCAAGTCATGGGACAAGGGGAGGCGCTGCACGCCGTCCCGTTTGCTGGCAATTCCTGCGAATATCACCACCTGGGGATCCCGATACTATTTTGGTGCATTCTGGGTCCTGTAGTTGTTGCACCGATGAGGCAATCTACATCAGGTGGAGCCCTGAGGGGGAGGAACAGAGACAGCCTATCCATCAAAGCGGGACATTTAAAGGCGTGGACATTTCCCTGCCCATTATTCCACACGGCGCTGATGAAGGCAAATGACGCCGAAATGCATTCGCCCTCTGTGGCATTTTGTGAAATAAAGAGACTCCGGTTTGTCCCCGATGTGGCCTCCGCCTTTTCTTTTGGGAAGGATTGCGTTGCATATATATATATATATATATATATATATATATATATATATATATATATATATATATATATTTTTTTTTTGCACAAAGAAGGAAAACCAGCACTCCGCTCGTTGAATGCAGTTAACTTTATTCACCACACTGTTGTAGCCTACGCGTTTCGAACCAGATGGTTCCTTCTCACGGCAGTGTTACAAAGCTGTCCTATCTCACTTTCAATTATTTATATACTAGTGATTTCAATGGTGCATTTTGGGACATGCAGTCTTGTGCTTGTTATTTAGTTCATAACTTTACGTTTTGGCTCTCTCATTTATTTCACATCCATTTGTGGCTGAGTGCCCATTAGATAATTGTACAGCTCGCACATCAGTTAGGTGTCTTGGCAGTGTATTCTGCTGTGCACATGTTAGGAATAAGTTCATCCTTTTCAGACTCTGCCATTGGTCAATCATATATTCTACTGTGCCAACAGTTTGTGTTTCTAGGGCTGAGTGCCCTTGCCACTGCCCTTCTTCAGACTCCTCAAAGCATATGTCCCCTTTTCCTAAACGCACGGTTAATTTTATGTTCATCTTCTCACAATGTCTCGAGAGTCAGTTATTTTCAGTATAATTTCAAAATACATGAAATGTCAGAGATGAAAATAAAGTTCCTCATCCCCATTCAATCCTTTCGGTTGCTTAGTTCTGAACCGCATTATCAGTTTCGATTCCAGTCTTCTGAGGTTTAGTTTCCTGTTGCCACCACGCTCGTGCTGACGAATCATAGCTAGGCCAAAGAATTGCATGTCTTTCCATGTTTTATTGGTATGAGTTATCATATGTTTGGCCATAGCGTAGGTCAGGTCTTTATTTTGTATGGCACGTATGTGCTCCAGAATTCTTTTCTTCAAAGCACAGGTGGTGCTGCCGATGTACTGTTTTCCACAGTAACATTGTAGCATGTAAACCACGAAGCTAGTTTCACATGTTATATATTCTCTGATCCTGTATGTTTTTCCTTTTGGGTCAATTATTGTCTTGATATTTTTTCCTATTTTACAGGCCTTACAAACACTGCATTTCACAAATCCTTTCTTTGTTTCTGTTAGCCAATCATTTGTTTTCTTGTCCTCATAATGGCTGTGTACTAGATGATCCGAGAGGTTAGGGGCCCTTCTATAGGTCATCAATGGTCTTTCTCCCACATTTTTGCCTATATCTGGGTCTTTTTGGATCAGATGCCAGTATTTGTTAAGTATCTTTTGTATTTTGTAACATTCTTTGTTGTATGAGATGATCATCCTCGGTGGTTCCATCTTCGTTTGTTTCTCATCACTGTCAACAATCAGTGATTTTGGCAAAAGTGTGTCAGCTCTTGTTTTGTTTCTGGCTTTCCTTTCCCCTTGGATAATATCTTGATGTTTATATCCACGTTGTAGGAACCTTTCTTTGGTCTCCTCAAAGTTCTTTTCCATTTCCTTATCTTCAGAGCAATTTCTCCGCATTCTTAATAATTCACCATATGGAATGCTTTTTTTCAATTTGTTGGGATGGAAACTTTGTCCATGCAAGATACTGTTGGTAGCAGTTTTCTTCCTGAAAGTTGTTGTTTCTATTTTGTTGTTATATACATAGACTTTAGTGTCCAAAAATTTCACTTCTTTGTCACTAATGTTGTAGGTGAATTTGAGACCAACTGTGTTGTTGTTCAATTCATCAAAGAAGGTTAGGAACTCAGATTTCGTTCCTTTCCACAACACAAAGAAGTCGTCAATGTAGCGTAACCATAACGCCACATTGGCCATATGCCGGTCATTTTCCTCTCTCCAAGCTATGCTCCTCTCCCACCACCCCATCATAAGGTTAGCATAGCTTGTAGAGAAAGAAACTCCCATGGCTGTTCCACACCTTTGCATGTAGACTTTTTTATTGAAGAGGAATACATTATTGTATAAACATAGTCTGATCTTCTCAATCAACATTTTAGAATGGTCACTTTCTTTGATTGACCGCTGCATGAGAAAATATTGTACTGCTTGGATGCCTATCTCATGTTCTATGGATGTATAGAGAGAAATGTACGCGACAAAAGACTACTGAGGAACGAAACTAATTGCAGTTCCAAGTTTGACCTCGCTCGTTGAAAAAACACACACGCTGTTGATCAATGACATCCTGTCTAGGGGATTCATGAATGATTATTAGTAAATAACAAAGGTGAAAAGCTACCCTGACTCACGCCCAATTATCCGGTTCAAGAAAAACAGAACTGCGCAAACTACCGCGCTCTTTTCCTTAAAAATGCTATGGAGGAACGTGCAGCGAAAAGACAAACAGTCGCTGAAAGCTTATTTGAAAAAAGCACTGAAAAACCTGATCGAGGGAGAGAGGAGACAAGAAAAGAATCGCAACCCACATCAGTGACAGCCAAACAATTGTTCTTGCAACTAGAAAAAGTAATGCGAAAGGAAATATCAAGGTCCTGGGAAATAATCACCCTAGAGAAATACAATGAACACAAAATGGTTCCCAGAGGTCTACGTATATTTACCCTTCCCAATCACCCAGACACTAAACCGGAGATGTTAGAAGAATGGGGGAATGGGGGATGAATAATATGGACTGTTCACGAAATATGATGGCGGAAGGGAGGACGGTGGCAGAGTCTCCCCGACCCGCTTGTGTTATCTGCTGTGATTGTGACAGCGCTCTGCGCTCCCCACTAGCCGGTACCTGTTTGTGTGCTCCTGCACAGTTGTATTTTAAATCTGTATTTTAACTTGTGATTACTACATTTTAAAAATATTGGACACTCACTGCTAATGTTGTGCTGACTTCCTGGGCCTGTGCTCGATTCTTCCCCTGCCCCGCCCCGTTCCGACACGGCAACCAGTGCCGATTGAGCGGAGGGCGGGACAGGAAGAGCCAGTGACCCCACCCACACTATCGCGCTGTTAGCGCTCTAGCAGATCACTTCAGGCAGGGCATTTAAGGCGGCGAGGAGCTGCGGCAGCCTGCGGAAGGGAGGACGGTGGCAGAGTCTCCCCGACCCGCTTGTGTTATCTGCTGTGATTGTGACAGCGCTCCGCGCTCCCCACTAGCCGGTACCTGTTTGTGTGCTCCTGCACAGTTGTATTTTAAATCTGTATTTTAACTTGTGATTACTACATTTTAAAAATATTGGACACTCACTGCTAATATTGTGCTGACTTCCTGGGCCTGTGCTCGATTCTTCCCCTGCCCCGCCCCGTTCCGACACGGCAACCAGTGCCGATTGAGCGGAGGGCGGGACAGGAAGAGCCAGTGACCCCACCCACACTATCGCGCTGTTAGCGCTCTAGCAGATCACTTCAGGCAGGGCATTTAAGGCGGCGAGGAGCTGCGGCAGCCTGCGGAAGGGAGGACGGTGGCAGAGTCTCCCCGACCCGCTTGTGTTATCTGCTGTGATTGTGACAGCGCTCCGCGCTCCCCACTAGCCGGTACCTGTTTGTGTGCTCCTGCACAGTTGTATTTTAAATCTGTATTTTAACTTGTGATTACTACATTTTAAAAATATTGGACACTCACTGCTAATGTTGTGCTGACTTCCTGGGCCTGTGCTCGATTCTTCCCCTGCCCCGCCCCGTTCTGACACGGCAACCAGTGCCGATTGAGTGGAGGGCGGGACAGGAAGAGCCAGTGACCCCACCCACACTATCGCGCTGTTAGCACTCTAGCAGATCACTTCAGGCAGGGCATTTAAGCCCTCTCGTCGCCCAAGCGCGCAGCGGTTGCGCGCAGGGGGCGCCTTAGTCGCGCCTGAGACGAGCCAGAGAGGAGCCCGTCTGTGCCCGTCCGTGACCGAACGGGGCCAGGGGCCATGAACCCTACTTCTGCTGCCTCAACCTGCAGAGTAGTGGGCAGATTAAGGTACTCTTCCTGTGACTTACGTAATCTGTGGCACCCGCCGCCTAAAGGCTGCGCACAGGATGCCGGCCCATGTCCCGGGGGCCCGTTTTCCTGCAAGCATTGTCACTATCAGTCATATCCTTGTCCCCCCCTGGTAGGCACTCCGACCCCGGATGACCTTAGCCCCTTGCCCCCCAGGGGCAACAGCATACTCTGTAACGTACGATCTCTCCCGAAGCATCACTCGGAGGTCTGGGACTTAATACACTCTACCCGCCCTGACTATTGCTTCTGTACGGAGACCTGGCTTAAACCCCACCTGGTCCCTGCTATCACCTTGGGGGTCCCTACGGGGTATAAGATTCTTAGGCTAGACCGCCCTGTCAAAACCGGCGGCGGGGTCGCTGTAATCTATAAAGACACTTTTACGGTCACCGTTCTTGACCAATGTTGGACTAGCGACATTGAGATTCTGGTTTTTAAAATTGGTTCCTCATCTCTAGCCTGCTGGAAGGGAGCATTGGTATACCGCCCCCCGGGCCCCTATACTGAGGCCTCGACTATCCTTCTGGAGACACTAGCTCCCCATATCAGCTCAGGGACCAATTTTGTACTCCTCGGGGACTTCAATGTTCACAGCGAACTATCTGACAATGCAGAAGCACGCAACCTGCTGGTTGACTTATCGGCCCTAGGCTTTAAACAGTGCAACCAGGGTCCGACTCATCAGGCTGGTCATACCCTCGACATAATTCTATCCAACTCACATTCCCTGACCTGTTACCCCCCAACGCAGGTGGAATGGACCGACCACTTTATAATCAATTTCTCCCTCCCTACTCTCTCTGAAGAACGCCCCCACTCTGCCCCCCTTCCGCTATGGCGCAGGCAGTGGCACAAGATGTCCGCTGATGCTTTTAGAACGGCTTTTATACCTCCTGATTTTCTCCCCTCAGACTCCCCCAGTTTGGCCCTGTCCAAATTCAATGATGCCTTGAGTACGGCGGTCAACCTTATTGCCCCCCTAAGACGCTGCAATCGGCGTTCTGACCGCAAGCAGGAACCATGGTACTCGGACTTACTGCGTGCGGAGAAAAAGGCCTGCAGGAAGTTGGAGAAATCCTGGAGAATCTCGCGCAGCACTGTCGATAGAGACAGGTATAGCTCAGCAATGAGACTCTATCACAAAAACATCCGAGCTGCCCGTAAGTCCCATATTATCTTCCAACTCTCTGAGGCTGGCAACGACTCCAAACTGCTGTACCAGGTTCTCTGCACATTCACCAAGCCCGTCGCTTGCGACAGCCCAGAAGTGCTGACCCAAAAACTGTGCGATGACACTGCTGGGTTTTTTTCCGATAAAATTGATACCATTTATCGCAACATCTCCCAATCAAGCCCATCCGCGGATGAGAATGACTCCTCTTCCAGTCTCCAGCCTGGAACAGCCTGTGCTGCTCCAGCTACGCTATCCTTCATCCCCGAGATAACCTTGGACCAAGTCAACTCCCTGATTGGGACTATTAAATCAGGTAGCCCAGTGGATCCTGTACCAGCCCGTGTCATGCACCTTATTGGGAGTGTCCTCAGTCCCTCCATTCTGACGGTGATCAACCGCTCCCTCTCTGAGGGATTGGTCCCCCGGGAGTGGAAGGAGGCCATGGTCAAGCCTATCAGGAAAAACACCGCCATCCCCTGGTCGGACATGACCAATCTGAGGCCAATCTCCCTTCTGCCGTTCATTGGCAAACTGACGGAGAAGCACGTTAATTACCATCTCTCCAGCTACATTGAGCAGACCGGCAGTCTAGACCATTCTCAGTCCGGGTTCAGGCCTAGGCATAGCACCGAGACTGCTCTTCTCTCCGTCACGGATGCCATACGCCTGTCCCTGGACAGAGGGCTGTCAGTGGTGTTGGTGCTGTTGGACTTATCCGCAGCATTCGACACCATATCCCACGCCATTCTCCTCACCAGATTAAAGGAGATAGGCATTGGCAGATCTGCCTTGGCGTGGTTCACCAGCTTTCTCTCAGAGCGTACTCAGAAGGTGAATATGGGCCCTTTTAGCTCCACTTCTGCCAGTATCATCAGAGGAGTCCTGGCTTAGCCCTACCTTGTTTAACGTATATGTCTCCTCTTTGGCCAACATGACGAGGTCCTTCGGGTTTATGCCTATCTCCTACGCTGACGATACGCAGCTGCTGTTTACCTTTAAGACCTTTACCCCGGAGATAAGACAAGCTTTCTCCAACGGCATGACTGCGATCGCCAGCTGGATGGCCAAGAACTTTCTCCAGTGTAATGTGGGAAAAGTCTGAGGTCATGCTATTCGGAGAGGCAAGAATCCTGTGGATCCTGTGGACCCCCGACTGGTGGCCCTCCAGCTTGGGTCAGACCCCTCTCCCGAAACAGGTAGTAAAAAACCTGGGGGTTCGTTTAGACCATGACCTTACCCTTTTCCATCATGCCAGCACCACGGCAGGGTCCTGCTTCCACATCATTAGCCTCCTTCGGAAAGTGTTCCCCCTTCTACCAGACAACACACGGAAGACCCTGGTCCAGGCCCTCGTTCTGAGTCGCCTGGACTATTGCAACGGCCTATTCTTAGCAGCCAATGAAGGAGTGCTCAATAAACTGCAGGTGGTGCAGAACACCGCGGCACGGCTGGTAACTAACACCCCCCCCAGAACGCCGTCCCTCCCCCTCCTCAAGGCCCTTCACTGGCTTCCCATCCGGAAACGGGTGGAATTCAAGATCTGCTGTGTGATACACAAGAGTCTTCACAATCTGGGACCCCACTACTTGGCAGATAAATTTGTGTACCACCGTCCATCTCGCAATCTTAGGTCCAGTAACCAACTGTTACTTCAGGTTCCCAGACATCACAAGACCAGACAGGGAGGCCGTGCCCTCTCCATCATGGGCCCACGTCTATGGAACAACCTCCCCCTCTCCCTTAGAGAATGCTCGAGTCACTCAGCTTTCAGAAAATGCCTAAAGACAGTACTATTCTAGGAGGAGCTTGCTCGACCTGTTCACCTCACAGCTCCGCGCGGAGATACACCTTCGGGTGTGATGCCGGCGCGTTACAAGCCCATAAATAAATAAATAAATAAATAAAATAAATCATCATTAAATATGCAAGGAAGGATGTGGATGAATTCCATCAAAAAATAAGGGAAATTGAAAATCAAATCAGTGCTCTCAAAGAAGACAGCGTAGCTGAAAAAATTGCGTACTGACATGGACAAAAATCTAGACAAACACGAGGAGGAGGTCCAATTGAGAAAACAAAGAAAATTCCGTAGAGATCAAGACGACTATGACTTTGGTACAGTCTTGACATTTGCCAAAAAATATGACATATATAAACAACAATGGAAACCACAGGGCGAACCAACAACAACACCGTCATCCAGTGAACCTGAATCTGAAGTGAGTGAGGGAGAACAACGTACCAACAGAAATATCAGAAAGTTTTCTTTTTTAGACGAACTGACTCTGGTGTACCAGGAACAACAAGCTCCGAGAGGAAGAACCAGAAACAGAAACTACCAACCAATGAGACAAATGGGAAGGGGTACCTTTCAATCAAGAGGACAAAACGCAAAACAAGGAGAGGAAGGAACAAAAACAAGCGGTTACAATTTGCGGAACCGAAAACCCCCCAAAAAATAAATAACAAAAACAAATGTACAAGGAAACCACCTGATCTGATCACAAACCTATCCAGATACACACCCACTGAAGATGAATGTAGATTGCTAAATAAAGGCTTATCATTCTGTCCCGAGATACATCAAGACATAGTGGATACTAAGATAGATCTGTACAAATATATAAGGAAACTTAAACTACGGAAACATTTTATTAAATTTCCACAGAAAAAGCTCACATCCTCCGTATCCTTGAGTAAACAAACCGAGGACTCTAGAGACACAGGGAGTGATATTATGTCAAATGAAATTCCATGTCTACGTACTGCTTACGAACTAGCCAATGAAATAGAAGCCACTGATTTGACAGATACACAATTACTACAGGAAATGGATGTAACAACTGGTAAGAGAAGACCAACTGAATTCAAAAACAAATCGAAGTTTTGCCCAATTATGAACCCTGGCAATAAGATTGATATCTTTTATGAACTAGTACTGGCAGATTTGGAGCAAATGGAACAAACTACAGATACCAGAAGAGAAAATTTATCAAAATCAGAACGATTGGCAATAAAAACTTTGAAAGAAAATCCCCTGATAGAGATTAAACCAGCCGACAAGGGAGGCAATATAGTAATTATGGACAAAGTGGACTATGTTGAGGAAGCCATGCGACAACTAGGGGATACAAAAAACTATGTCTGTGTAACACAAGATCCGACACCCAGACTCAAAAATGAGTTGGGAATTAGATTACAAGCGTGGAAAGAAGAAGGACTAATAACGGAGGAAGAAAAGACATTTCTCATGGTAGAACATCCGATGACACCAACCATCTACTTCCTTCCCAAAATCCATAAGACTCTAAACAAACCCCCGGGGAGACCGATAATTTCCAGTTGTGGAAGTTTATATGAACATTTGGCTGAATACGTTGATTATTTTCTTTCTCCCATTGTACCAACTCTCAGTTCGTTCATTAAAGACACCGGGGATTTTCTACGTATCATAATGGATACGCAGTGGCAACCTACATACATGCTAGTAACCATCGATGTAATTTATCTCTATACATCCATAGAACATGAGATAGGCATCCAAGCAGTACAATATTTTCTCATGCAGCGGTCAATCAAAGAACGTGACCATTCTAAAATGTTGATTGAGATGATCAGACTATGTTTATACAATAATGTATTCCTCTTCAATAAAAAAGTCTACATGCAAAGGTGTGGAACAGCCATGGGAGTTTCTTTCTCTAAAAGCTATGCTAACCTTATGATGGGGTGGTGGGAGAGGAGCATAGCTTGGAGAGAGGAAAATGACCGGCATATGGCCAATGTGGCGTTATGGTTACGCTACATTGACGACCTCTTTGTGTTGTGGAAAGGAACGAAATCTGAGTTCCTAACCTTCTTTGATGAATTGAACAACAACACAGTTGGTCTCAAATTCACCTACAATATTAGTGACAAAGAAGTGAATTTTTGGACACTAAAGTCTATGTATATAACAACAAAATAGAAACAACAACTTTCAGGAAGAAAACTGCTACCAACAGTATCTTGCATGGACAAAGTTTCCATCCCAACAAATTGAAAAAAAGCATTCCATATGGTGAATTATTAAGAATGCGGAGAAATTGCTCTGAAGATAAGGAAATGGAAAAGAACTTTGAGGAGACCAAAGAAAGGTTCCTACAACGTGGATATAAACATCAAGATACTATCCAAGGGGAAAGGAAAGCCAGAAACAAAACAAGAGCTGACACACTTTTGCCAAAATCACTGATTGTTGACAGTGATGAGAAACAAACGAAGATGGAACCACCGAGGATGATCATCTCATACAACAAAGAATGTTACAAAATACAAAAGATACTTAACAAATACTGGCATCTGATCCAAAAAGACCCAGATATAGGCAAAAATGTGGGAGAAAGACCATTGATGACCTATAGAAGGGCCCCTAACCTCTCGGATCATCTAGTACACAGCCATTATGAGGACAAGAAAACAAATGATTGGCTAACAGAAACAAAGAAAGGATTTGTGAAATGCAGTGTTTGTAAGGCCTGTAAAATAGGAAAAAATATCAAGACAATAATTGACCCAAAAGGAAAAACATACAGGATCAGAGAATATATAACATGTGAAACTAGCTTCGTGGTTTACATGCTACAATGTTACTGTGGAAAACAGTACATCGGCAGCACCACCTGTGCTTTGAAGAAAAGAATTCTGGAGCACATACGTGCCATACAAAATAAAGACCTGACCTACGCTATGGCCAAACATATGATAACTCATACCAATAAAACATGGAAAGACATGCAATTCTTTGGCCTAGCTATGATTCGTCAGCACGAGCGTGGTGGCAACAGGAAACTAAACCTCAGAAGACTGGAATCGGAACTGATAATGCGGTTCAGAACTAAGCAACCGAAAGGATTGAATGGGGATGAGGAACTTTATTTTCATCTCTGACATTTCATGTATTTTGAAATTATACTGAAAATAACTGACTCTCGAGACATTGTGAGAAGATGAACATAAAATTAACCGTGCGTTTAGGAAAAGGGGACATATGCTTTGAGGAGTCTGAAGAAGGGCAGTGGCAAGGGCACTCAGCCCTAGAAACACAAACTGTTGGCACAGTAGAATATATGATTGACCAATGGCAGAGTCTGAAAAGGATGAACTTATTCCTAACATGTGCACAGCAGAATACACTGCCAAGACACCTAACTGATGTGCGAGCTGTACAATTATCTAATGGGCACTCAGCCACAAATGGATGTGAAATAAATGAGAAAGCCAAAACGTAAAGTTATGAACTAAATAACAAGCACAAGACTGCATGTCCCAAAATGCACCATTGAAATCACTAGTATATAAATAATTGAAAGTGAGATAGGACAGCTTTGTAACACTGCCGTGAGAAGGAACCATCTGGTTCGAAACGCGTAGGCTACAACACTGTGGTGAATAAAGTTAACTGCATTCAACGAGCGGAGTGCTGGTTTTCCTTCTTTGTGCAAAATTAAAACGGGACCCGGCCCTGGCCCCGAACCCAGCACCGACTCACGAAGCTGTTCCCTCTGTGACAGGACCGTGTGTGAGAAATATATATATATATATATATATATATATATATATATATATATATATATTTATTTATTTTTTTTATTTTTTTTTTTTTTTGCAGTTTACTGCCTGACTTGCCCATGTGGACTAAACTACATTGGGAGTACGATCCACCCGGCAAAAAAGATGGTGCTCGAACATATGAGGGCTATAACTACCCGTGATATGGTGTATCCTGTGGCACGCCACTTTCAAGAATTCCACAAATCTAATTTGAAACTCTTAAAGTATTTTTGTATAGATTGAATCCCGAAAGATGAGAGAGGGGGTGACAGACTTAGAAAGTTACGGCAAATAGCGTCCAGGTATATAATAGAGATGCAGTCAAAGAGTCCCACTGGACTTAACAATGAGGAAGAACTGTGGGCTCACATAAGATGAGACAGGACTGGAGCCCTCACAAAAACAGACATCAGGTCAATTGATTTCACCTAGAAAAGCGTACTGCCACACACCGAGGATCAGGGACACACAAGGGTCTTGCACACACATAAGGGACAACAAGGATTAGAGGAGCAGAGACACACATGCTACCCATGTTGAGTAGGGAAGGTTTGCCTTGTCATCTATACAGTGGTCATGTTAGGTGCCCATCCAGGGCTCGAAGAGTAATCAGGGATAATAATACCCTGTAGGCAGTGGGTCACGATGCATATAAGATCTTGATATGTGTTGCAAATTGCAATAGTTTGTCGAGCCACCAACATCATAGACCTTCTAATGAATTTGGTTTTCGTGTAATAAGCTGTATATATAGCTGTATATATTTGTACATATGTATTTCAAATCATGGATTTGATGTGGAGCAACATTGTATCACATTGAACTCCCTACACACTACAAGATGGCCCCCAGAGTCAGAATATGGAAGCTCGACCTAATTGTCCCCCATCGGTTTCAATGAATTCTAACATCTGAGATTTGTTTCACGCAATGAACTTTATTTGTATATAAAAATGTTTTGAATCACTACCTCCCCGACATTGACAAAGGCGTGTAGCCGAAACAAGGGTCTTGCACACACATAAGGGACAACGAGGATTAGAGGAGCAGAGACACATATGCTACCCACGTTGAGTAGGGAAGGTTTGCCTTGTCATCTATACAGTGGTCATGTTAGGTGCCCATCCAGGGCTCGAAGAGTAATCAGGGATAATAATACCCTGTATGCAGCGGCTCACGATGTATATAAGATCTTGATATGTGTTGCAAATTGCAATAGTTTGTCGAGCCACCAACATCATAGACCTTCTAATGAATTTGGTTTTGGTGTACTAAGCTGTACATATTTGTACATATGTATTTCAAATCATGGATTTGATGTGGAGCAACATTGGATCACATTGAACTCCCTACACACTACAAGATGGCCCCCATAGTCAGACTATGGAAGCTCGACCTAATTGTCCCCCATCGGTTTCAATGAATTCTAACATCTCAGATTTTTTTTCACGCAATGAACTTTATTTGTATATAAAAATGTTTTGAATCACTACCTCCCCGACATTGACTAAGGCGTGTAGCCAAAACGCGTCTGTCGGGCCATTTGTGTTGCGAAATAAATATTTGAAATCACCCTCTTGTGTGCGCCTCACTTTATGCTCCTGAGGAGAAAGGAGCGACGCACAGGAATATATATATTTATATATATCCCACACTCATTGCTCCTTCTGGCACTGTGGGACCCATGGAAAGTGGCACGCGTGCTGGCAGAGCTCACTGGCTTGCCATCATTATTTCAACAAGTTCAGTAAGCAAGATCTCAGGATGCAGCACAAAATGATCCGCTTGTAGCAGGAAACTGTTTAATCACACAACGCGTTTCGGCTGCCCCGCAGCCTTGGTCACATGTGCTTACACGACCACTGGGGTGTCCTTAAAAATGCATGATGAACATATAGAACTGACACAAGAGGAACAAAAATGTCCGCCATATTAGAATGGCATAGGTCTAGTCAGAGAAAAGGTATAAAAACCATAACATGTTGCAAATACAATCCACAAAGAAACATATTAAAGGAAATTCAAACATGTTTGCCACAAATGTACACTTAATAGCAAATTGGTACAAAAGTGGCACAATGCGTGTGGCATTCAAAAGCAACTTGAGGCCATGTACTTAAAGGCAGTTCTGACATAATGCCAAAACCTGGACCAAATAACAACATACAAACGGCCTATTGGTCTACCAATTTGCTATTAAGTGTACATTTGTGACAATCATGCTTGAATTTACTTTGATATGTTACTTTATGGATTGTATTTGCACCATGCAAGGCTGTGGCTTCCTCTTTGGCTGGAGCTTGGGTTAGGTTTTTTATTCTTTTGCAAGTGAAATTCTTCAGTGTAGATATCAGCTGACATTCCTTTTCTGCCTCAATGGATGCTTGTTGTTTCTCTAATAGGTTTGGGCTCTGCTTCCCAGGCGGTCTGCTCTGGCAGTAATCCTTTGGCACGAGTCCTTATTCTTTATAATTGGACTTTCATTTCGACCCAGCTACCTCCTGTTTGGGACTTTAGTTCCAAGGCTACGTAAGACCATTGTTGATGGGTCTTGTTGTCTTTCATGTTTGGTTATGTTTTTTCCTGTGGTCCAGTGCCATTATTCAGCCTGGTGCTGTTCTTCAGGTTGGGGAGTTTGGTTCAATACCTCTAAAGTCACAGGTCAGTTAGTGGGTCCTGCAATTGAGACACAGTTGGATTTGGCTGGGGTGTTCCTCATTTTGTGGTTTTGTTTCATGTGTTTGTCTCTATATTATTTTTGGAGGTTTATTGCTGAATGTCAAAATAATTGTGTTCGGATTTTGTTGATTGTCACTTTCGGGAGGGTTTCCTCCTTGGGCTGAGCTGCAGGCCTGGGGGTTGTTTGCATGCATTAGACTTTGTTGGGCTCATACTTTCACTCATGTAAGGCTGCTCATAATCATGGTCATAGTGGTGATACAGTTCCTGTACTTTGTCTGAAGATCATATATTGGGTGTCTCCATGCGTGATTCCCTCTTAGTTTGGAGGCTTGCTTGCATAGGGTGAGAAAGGGCATTTCTTGGTATCGTACTTTTCAAGATCATCTTGATCAGTTTGAAGTTGTACAATTGGGGGCTAGTGACGTTTTGTACTCTTTTCAGTATGTGGGGATATTTGTTACAACAGCATTCTTGCATTGGTTATTATATAAAGAATGGAAAGGGCAGTGGGTGGGGAGGCAACAGTTTCATTATTTCCAGGTAATATAACTACTTTGAGTCCATTCGTCCTCTTTCTACTCATTGGACCTACAGCCCAACATACAAATGGAGTTTGGGCATACTTTTCTGTACTGCGGGTGCTGTTAGGAAACACAGAAGGAACTCTGAGGGCACACAATCATTGCTCTTAAAGGGGCTTTATCTCTCCTAAAACCCAATTAAGCAATTTGATGTTGAATACATGTTTGGGAATAGATACTTAGATAATCATGTTACTGCTGTTAAGCATCAGCAAGGACAAGGTTCCTCTGCCCGCATTATGAACAATCATCACCAGGGCTCATTGTGATCAACACCAAACACCACTTAGATCATCTGCTTGGGGAAAGAGTCTGCCCTTGCTCCCAAATGAGATACTTTATTTAGTGGAATATCACTTGTAGGTATAAATCTTTATGCATTGGACTCCAGTCCAGGATTGGGGCAAGCTCTGAAACATCGGTCCAATAGAAGAGACCTGGCTACTTTTTAGGTGGAAACTAATTAGATTTGGATTAGTTTTACGTGGAAAATTATTGATGACAGAAAGTCAAGATTTAAATCTGAGGCTATCAATGTTATGGTATTGCACAGAAACATCCCAATAATACACAAAACTAATCAGCATGTTGAAGCCAGTACCCCTGCCCACTTCATCCAGTGGTCCATAAATGGTGGCTGTGAGAGTTGACAGTGACAGAAGCAATGTGTCCTTCAAGAATCGAAAACCCACACTTTAGAAAAATCTTAATCAATTATCTCCCATATGTTATCATAAATCTTTTTGCAAAACACATGAAAAGCTAGGGTACTACCCCACTCATCCAGTCCATATCCTTCAACGCAATCAACATACCTCCAAAATAATACAGACCAGATAGATGTGCATTACGCCATCTGCATCTAACCCTAGGTACATAGTTGGTGGGTAGACAAGCAGAAACTGTGGAAGACAAAGGTTGCAATATCCTCTGAGAGGCTTTGGTAGTCGAAGAAGTGGTTGAAGTGCAGTAGGTGTGTTGAAGTATAAGAGTGTTAAAACTTTCATTATTTTGCTTACTCTTCTTACTACTGTAACCATACTGGGCCCTTTACAATTAGATAGTCGGCATTTCTTCCATTTACCACATAGGCAATGATCATCTGACAAATCTTTCTTCATAGATAGGAGGGGTGGAAATTAGGGTAACCAAATACCACACTAGCTGTTCAAGGAGGACCTTTTATTGACAGCCAACTCAGAAGTTTGAGATTAGAGTTAGAAACAGAACTCTTTAAAAAAAAAAATTTATTAAACAAGCTCTTGAAGTTACATATACTGAAAGATGAGCACATACATTCAAATATTCAAATATATAATGACAAATTACATTCTTACAGGATTAGTACACCATTATCATTTCAGTCTAAATGTGGTAAGTTGCCACTCAGTTCGGTCTGAACCAATTAAATAGTCAGTTTGGCATCATGTCTCCTTCATTCACAGCCACGCTTGTACCCCATGACTCACTACTGTTGATTCCTCGCCCTTGTTTCTGTATGCCTCCCAGGGGGAGAATATTTCATCACATTTTTTATTGCAACCCCTGCAGTCATATATAACCTTTTCCGCTTGGTGGCACCAATCAGGATCGGTCTCCCATTCTGCCACCGTTGGGGGGATGTTTGACCCCCACCTGCGCACTATGTTACGTTTTGCCACTCCGATGGCCAAGGCCAGCCAGGGTCTTGTGTGTCTAGACCAGTCTTCCTCCCCCTTAATCATCAGTGAAAGACCCTTAGCATCTACAGGTACCTCTTCTCCCGTGACCCTTGACATTATCGCCTCCACTCCCTGCCAAAAGCAGTTGATCAGTGGACATTCCGATATAATATGGAAGAAGGGTCCCTCCGCCTGGAAGCCTCTTATGCAGTGCGACAACTGTACGTTTCTCCATGTGCACAACAGTGTGCGGGGGAGTATGAGTGGTGCAGGATCCTGAGTTGTATGAGTCTGAATCTTGACCTAATCGCTATATCTCTAGGACCCTGCAATGCATCAATCCATTCTTCGTCCTCTATATTGCTTTAATTAGCCACCCAGGGCGCTCGTATGGAGGTCAGGGGGTCTGGTGGGTTGTATATTAGTTTTTTTTATATATTGTAGAGGTCTCTTTGTCCAGTATGGGGTCTGCTAGTAGTCAGTCTTCCAAGGGGGGTTGTCTCTTCTCATTGTATATGTCTATTTAGTGTGTGTGCGAGCTGTGTGTAGGGAAAGACCTGGGTAGGTGCTGGTTTAAATTCATTTATCAAGTCCGCGAAAGGCATCAGTGCTGTTCTCCTCCATTTGTCCCCTAGATGGTCAATACCTATTGCCCTCCACCCCGAGAAGTCTGCCAAGGTTGTTACTTCCCTCAGTTGGTCTCCCCCCACAGTGGTGTCATCGCTGTCAAACGGCCATGCCATCCTAAATATTTGTTTGCTTCTGACCAGCATTCTACTACTGTTGAGCCGGAAGATCTCGTGAAGGCCTTAGGGCATATAGAAGGGCTTCATGATTCTTGTTGGGCATTGCCTCTCTATCCATTTTGTAGGCCAGTTCTTCCCTTTCAGTATATATCCACTCATTTATAACCATCAGCTGTGAGGCCCAATAGTACAGTCTAGCGTTGGGGATCGCAAGCCCACCGTCATAGACTTCTCTTTGCAATTTATTCAACACTATTCTAGATGTTCCTCCCTGCCATATTAAGATATATAAGCTCTCTGTCTAAAAAAGGAGGCCGGGACCAGGTAGGGTGTGTTTTGTAACACTTAGAGGAGGCACTGCAGAGTCATCATTTTGTCTAGTGCTTCTATTCCCATCAAAGAGAGAGGGAGCACGCGCCAATGTCTCGTATCTGTGGAGAATCTTTGTAATAAGGGATAGAGATTTTCCTTTTGAAATGACTGAGAGTTTTGGGTTATGTATAGGCCTAGATATATAAAGCCTTCCTCTACCACAGGGGCTGCACAGTTTGCCGGTAGTGTTGGAGGGGGTCCCACTAGGGTCAGAACAATCGATTTTGTCCAGTTGATAGTGAAGCCCGAGTAGCTAACAAAAAACTCAAAAATGTGGAGCACTCGAGCTATGGAAAGTAGGGTCTTGATAAATATGCAAGTATGTTGTAGGCACAAACTTAGATGCCCTTCTCCCAGCCTACCGGCGCCTGAATACCCCATATCATCGGGTCTCTTCTGATCCAATGTGCCAATGGCTCCAGTGCCATAGCAAATATTAGTGGTGACATCAGGCAGCTCTGCCTGGTTCCCCACCCAAGTGAGAAACGGCGCAATAGTGCCCCACTGTCTCTCACCTGTGCAAGCGGGTCCTGATATAGCAGTTTTGCCCAGCTACAAAATTTTGGGCCGCAGCCCAGCTTGGCTAGTACTGCAAATACATAGGCCAATTCTATTCTATCAAAAGCCATTGAGGCATCTAATGCCACAATTGCCGATTGGGGAGATGCGGGGATGCTGTCATATGTAGGACTCCGTAAAGTCGTCGTAAGTTGTGGCGGGTACTCCTACAGGGCATGAAGCCTGACTGGTCTATATGAATAATAGTCTTGAGGGCTACTGTTAGTCTGTTGGCTGGGCCCTTGGCTAATGTCTTCACTTCGAAATTCAGCAGGGAGATTGGCCTGTACCAGCTACAGCTCTCTGGGCGTTTCCTGGCCTTATGTATCACCACTATCGTAGCCATACATTGATCTACCGGCAGTGTGCCCAGTTCCCTGGCCTCTTTGAACATGCCCCATAATTAAGTGATTTTAGAAGCCATGGCTTTGAATAACTCAACCAGGAGGCCATTTGGGCTCATGGCCTTCCCGGATCTTAGGGATATCAACACCAGCACTTCTTCAATCATGTCAGCCTCTAGGGTGTTGCTCATTTCCTCAGTGAGTGTTGGGTGCGAAAAGTCGCCCAAAAGTTCTACACAATCCTGGTCTGTTCTTGGACTCCCGGGGGAATATAGAGTTTCATAGTAGGACGCAAATGCCTCTGCGATTTGGGCATTTGTTGTGTAAATGGCGCCTCCCCCATCTCTGATTCCTTTGACCAACGTTTTTTCTTTGTCTTGTTTGTCTAGCCAAGCTAGTAGCTTGCAGGCTTTATCTCCTACATCGTAGATCCTGCATTACAAAATAAACCCCTTAACTCCCCCCTCCCTGCATCCCTGCTAGGTGAGTTCAGTTTCAGTTTCATACGTCTTTATTTCGATTTTTTACATCATAAAAGACAATCTACATAAAAGGAATAAAACCAGGTCATACATACATATAATTAAAAAAACACCATATTGCTTCCAAAACAGTTCCTCATTTTAAGAAAAAGATTAAACAGTAGTTTTAAAGACGCAGTATAAAAAAATACCCATAATTAAAATTGGTAATCAAGATACATGAAGGTGTCTAGCTCTGATAACCCAAGCCCACCCTAGGTATTTTGCTACACCTATAACCACAATCTCTGAGGTATTAGTTCTTAGAGCCCACAATGCCTCTGTGTTCCCTCCAATATTCATCTGACGACAAATGGGCCTGATCCATTTGTTCCTTGGGGCTGAATAGGCAGGACAAGCAAAGAAGAAGTGACCCGCACTCTCCCTTTGATCATTATACCAGGGGCAGTATTCAGTAGAATGCCCATGCCATTTCTTAGAAAAGGACCTTACTGGCAAAGACCCAACTCTAAACTGATGGTATAATTTTTTTGTCCAGGCTCCTGGTAATAACATCCCAGTAGTTCTCCAGGAGGGGATCCAATTTGTTCACCAAGAATCTACCCGTAAGGGTGGCAGCATCTGACTGGACAACAGATTGGTATCTAACAGATGCCCAATAGAGCATTTTGAATTCTTGTTTGGAGGGGAAAGCAGTAGACCCCGGGTTAGCCCACAAATGGCTAAGTCCCATACTTTCCAAAATTAATTTCACCTCCCGGAGCCATGGAATATTACCAGAACCCACAATTGATCTCACTTCCGCGAGTTCATTAGTAAAGAGGCTTAGATCCGGGGACATCCAAATCCGTCTCCACAATGCTACCAGCCGGTACCGTGCCATCTCATTTATAGGCTTACAACCCATATCCAAAAGAAGTGGTTTAATTGGGGTGGACTGGGGTAATCCCACCAATTTGCGCATGAATTTGTTTTGGACTCTTACCAAGGGAGTTAGATCCATGAAACCCCACAGATCAGCCCCATACAAGATTGCAGAACTAATTTTTGCTTCATAAATTTTTAGTGCTGGTGTTACCCTTTTGGTTAAAGACATTCTTTGCTCCTGGATTAGGCATCCCGTAAGGCGTACAAATCTTAAGCGGAGAGCATCAACCTGGGGCTTCCAGCATAGGCGATAGTCAAGGGTCACCCCAAGGTAGGTCATGACATCCACCTGTTCGAGGCCGACTCCATTCATGCTAATGTGGCTTTTGATAGGGCAATTTTTAGTTAAAACCATAAATTTTGTCTTGCTCACATTTATTTGCAGATCATTTAATTTACAAAAATCCTCAAATCTGTTAATCGCCATTTGAAGATCACTACGTGTCTTGGAGAGGATTAATGTATCATCTGCAAAAATGAGCAGTGGGAACTTACAGCCTGATTCATGTAGCCAATAGCGCTCGCAAAAGGGCCAGATTCTGAGAATCTGGCCCTTTGCGAGTGCGATTTTTGCATTTGGTATTCACAATCCCAAATGCAAAAATCGCTATGTAAGAATTCGCATATTTGCGAGGAATAGCATTTAAGGAATCTCTAATAGAGATTCCTCAAATGCTATTCATGACACCAAAAAAAATTGCGATTTTGCACTTTTGGGGCCGCTATTTACCGAGAGGTCAGACCTCTCGGTAAATAGCAAATACTCAGAGAAATGCTTTTAAAAGCATTTTTCTAAGTTGCATGTTGCACACACACATGTCCTTTGGACATGTGTGTGCGCAACACCTGTTCAAATGTGCTTTTTGGGGGTGCTACAGGGTGTCCTTTGGACACCCCTGGCACCCTTAAAATCGCTATCTTATTTGCGAGTAGCAAATTGCTACTCGCAATTAAGGGATACTCCCCATTCATTCCTATGGGCCTCTTGGCCCATAGGAATGAATGGGGAGTTTTTGCGAGTAGCAAATTGCTACTCGCAAATAAAGAACATGTAGGAATCGCTATTTAATTAGCAATTCCTACATGAATGCCGTTTTGCGTGTCCTCAACAGCGAGTCGCTATGATTCGCTATTAGGGCCACGCAAAACGGCCTGTACATGAATCAGGCTGTTAGTCCCGCCCAATGTGGGTGCATCAGTGGGGGTGTCAGCAAAAAACTTCACCAACTGGTTAATAAATAATAGGAAAAGGGTAGGTGCCAAAACGCACCCCTGGCGGACACCCCACGTAACGGGAAAGCTGTCCGTCACCTGCCCCTGTCTCCCCCACCTCACCTTAGCAAAATTGCTCTTGTGCAATCTTACCATAAGTTCGAGGAGTTCGGGCGGCAGTCCTAGCTTACCCAGGACAGCCCACAATTTTGCCCTAGGCACAAGATCGAAAGCGGACTTAAGGTCCACAAAGGCAGCGTAGATGGACCCTCCGCCCAACAGCACCACCTTCCAGTATATCAGAATGAATCTGAAGACCTGGTTGATGGTGCTGGTGCCTAATCTAAAGCCAGCCTGCAGCGGTGAGAGAATGCTCTCCATCTCCATCCACCCTTGGACTTTGGCAAGGACCATCCTAGCGACAATTTTCTGCATGGAATCTATGCGGCTAATAGGGCGATAATTTCCAGGAACCGATCGGTCCCCCTTTTTAAAGATGGGAAGGATTTCCGCACCTTTCCAAGACTCTGGGATCCTTGCCCCCTTGGCAATAGCATTATCAATCTGTGTAATATAAGGAACCCAGAGTTGGGGGTCAGTTTTGAATAGGTCTGCCGGGATACAATCCATCCCAGGAGCTTTCCCTGCTTGAACCAAACGGAGAGCAGACTCAGTGTCATCATTCGTAAACACCAAAGAGTGATGGGGAGACAGAGGGAATAGTGCCCGAGTCACCGGGGCATCAAGGAATTCATACTCTGGGTCTTTAAACTGGGACAAAAAGAAGTCCACCCATGGTTCTGCAGAGACATAATTTACTGGGGTCTGCGAGTCAGGGTTTCTGCCCCATTTCACAACTTCCCAGAACTTAATCTGGTTAGAGGATAGGCAGGCCTCATAGAGGTCAGACCAATAACACTCGTCCCACTCTCTCATCGCCTCCCACTGAGCCTTCTTATACTTTTGCCGTGCCAGTTTAATATCAACGGTTACCCTAGATTTGATAGCTTTAATAAGCCCACTATGCGCCTCCCTGCATTTTTTATTATAAAATTTCTTGCTAGTACCAATTACTTTCTCTTTCCCATGCTTTATAGGTAAGGGAAGGAGGGCCTTCAGCTTGTTGAAACACTGCTCATGTAGGTCACTGATCTGGTGGACTGCTTCCATATTAGAAGATAGATCATGTATGGCACTCAAGGTAGATGAAACTTCCAAAGATATGCCATCTAACAAGGCGGGATCCGCCATGACCCTGCACCATCTGACCCTCCTTCTATCATTGGATAAGACAGCCTCTGCAGTAATGCACGTACCTACATGAGACCTGCCAGAGCCACCAGAAAGCTTCAAACTTAAAGACAACGGGTTATGGTCACTCTCAGGACGAGCCACGACTACCATGTCTTCCAGGAGACACCAATATTCCATTTTAACCAAAATGTAGTCGATTCTGCTTTTACTAACCCCATTGTCAAAAGTACGATGATCAGCTTTATCAGAAATCGTTCGACCATTGGCCGCTCTCAAACCCCACTCTAAGCACCACCCTAACCACTGCAAGGCAGCGTCTGTACCCTTTTTAATATAGTTCAGTGACAAATTCGGGATATTCCACACAGCATCTTCCTCAGACCACAAGTCCTCGCCCTCACTCATCAGGGGTTCAAAGGTGCAGTTTAGATCCCCCGCTATAAGTATTAAATTATCTCTCCCAATCAATTCAAGGTAGGAGTCCAACTCATCTATAATAGCCGGGCATCGCCCGCCGGGAAGGCCTCGAGCATATATATTGATAACAATAATATCCTGGTGATTTTCCCTACATAACTTAATCCCCAAAATATTGGGATTATTGACTAAAATTTCTACCGGTCTGTAACTGATGGACTGCCTAACCCAAATTACTAAGCCCCCTGACGCTCTACCGTTGGTACCCTGAATTGCAGGTTTGTAAAAATTAGGAAAGCCTACTCGAAAAATTGGTTCAGGAGCCCAGCTCTCTTGAAATAACAAAATATCAAACGTATCTACGAACTATCCCCAGTCATCTGAGCCTATTCGACCCTTTAGCCCTGCGATGTTCCATGAAGCTATTTTAAGTACCATATCCTGAATGAGAGGGGCATCTCGATTCAAAACCCTCAGCTCTCGGCCTAAGTCCCCGCCCTCAGTAGGCAGAAAACCAACCACAGAGTTACCATCTATAACGCTCCCAGCAACCTTGTCCTTCTTCTGATGCCCCCCCTCCTGATTGGCTATACGAGCCATACTGTGTGATCCAACTTCCCCATTTACAATGTTGTCAGAGTGACTCTCTCCGTCGAATACGGGGCGGAGTCAGTCAATGCCCTCCAAACCAGAGAGTGGTTCAAAGCGGTTAAACAGATGGGGAATGAAAGGGGTATGTGTGGTCCTATCTGCTGTAAATCTCCCATAAATTCTTTTAGGCATTAGGGGGTTGGCAAAGGGCACATTATTTCTTTTGGGATAAAAATAACTGAGACCCAATGACTGCACGTCACCCATCCTCCCAAATCTAGCTTCCCTACGTATGAAGTCCACCACCCAAGGATCCCTGAAATGTACTGATACAATCCCCATCCAGGTCCTTCGGGCTGTGTCCCACCCAGTTTACTCTTCTGACACTCAATATCTCCGTGGCAGAAGAGGGTGGAAGGGGTCTATTTTTGTTTAACCAGAAAACAACTTTATTTTTAAGATCCCCATAGTATTCTGGTATGTCTTCCCTAATGGCTGAGACACCTGTTAGGACAATCGTGTAAGGGGTAGCCTCAGGAGGTAAGTCAGTGAAAGGGGGACCCTGTTTATTAACCTTCTGAGCAAAGGCGATGGAGTTTTTGTCGTGACTCCCCAATGCGCTAGTGCTTGTCTTAGTCAGAGGGGTCGGTTTGGAACTACCCTTCGCTGGGTTCGAAGCTTGGGTAACAGTGGCAGACTTGATGTTAAGTATTGTGTCATCTTTCAAGCATCCACCCCTAGAGGTTACCCATACAGGATTATTTATGACAGGCCGAGTATTAGTTTGTTTGGCAAAGGCCTGAAGTGGCTGCTTAGTTGTAACAACAGCTCCCGGGGATTTTAGTATGCTAGATGGAATAGAGGGTGTGACTTGAGCATTTACTAGCTTATTTAATATGCCAGTATTAGAGTTAATAAGATTCTCCAATAAATCCAGTTTTGAGTTCATAAGTCTAGTTAGTTCTAATAAGGGTAGCATAAGTGTTTTTATTAATAATTCCATTTTACTTAAAAGGTCATCATCTTTACTATTACACTCAGAGCTAGTAGCTAGATTCCTAAATGGTACTTGAAGGAGAGGCGGAGAACTACTTGTGACCAGTGGGGGCTGGGGGCAGGTAATTGTTTCCGGGGCAAGGATGGGCTGGGGTATACTATTTATTTTAGGTATTTTAGAAGTACCCCCCCTCTGAGAGCCCTTCCTTCTCTTCCTCTTACAGGGCATGTTCCTTTGGGACTCTCCATTAGAAGAATCAAGTTGGACTGGACTAGCATTTAACACACTTTCCCCACCCCCACTGCTAATAGAGACACTAGATTGTGAGCCACCATCAGGTAAGTTAAAAAATGATCCCTCAGCCGCAGAGTGAACATCTACCAACACAGGGTCCAGAATCTGGTTAGGAATCATGGTGGATGCGTGGGGGCTAACCACTGATGCAATGCGACCTATAGAGGAGCGTTTCCCCGTAATGAGATCTAGGGAAAGATGTTTCTCGGCAAAGGCTATCTCCTTTTCCAAAATACCGGTCGCCTTGATTAAAAAGGCGTCCAGGGGACCAGTTACCACCCCGCTAGAAGTCTGCAATTGCACTGATCTTTCTTTTCCCGAACGTAATGGCATGATTCAAGATGACATAAGAGGGCAACAGTTTATAAAGGGAGTCAAAGATGGACAACAATACCTCCCAAGAAAAGTAAAAAAAAGACAGGATCAACAGGACAAGGGAGGTGGTCCAACCCAACCTCAGCCGACCTCGCACGGCCTCAGACGGCCCGCTCTTTGCCCGGGCTTAGCCCGGCACACGTCTGCGCGCGTTCCGCGTACGCGGATAGGGGTGGGCTTAATAGCGTTCAGCGAAGGCGGGAAGAGGACCAGCTGCGGCTGATGACAGGCCGCACTGCAGGCTGGTCCTCGCAGTCCCGTGATGCGCCTTCAGCAGATGATCGCCTCCCACGGGTCCGATTCACTTCCCCACACGATGGCACAAAGTTCAAAGGTCTCCTGCACAAGCGGCTCCCGCGAAGCGTGGGCCGCGAGAAGTGGCAAAAAAGGTAAAAAATCCAGCTATAGCCGAGATGCACTCTCCCAGGCTCAGCGAACACCAGTTAACAGCAGTGGTGAAGGGGATTATATCCAGGCGTTCGGCGGTGGCGGGAAGAGGACCAGCTGCGGCTGATGACAGGCCGCACTGCAGGCTGGTCCTCGCAGTCCCGTGATGCACCTTCAGCAGATGATCGCCTCCCACGGATCCGATACACTTCCCCACACGATGGCACAAAGTTCAAAGGTCTCCTGCACGAGCGGCTCCCGTGAAGCGGGGGCCGCGAGAAGTGGCGAAAAAGGTCAAAAATCCCGCTATAGCCGAGATGCACTCTCCCAGGCTCAGCGAACACCCTAGGTGAGTTACAAACACCCCACCACCCCAGCGTGCAAAGTGCCTGTCGCCCAAATAATTAACTTCATCACAATGAAATAATGAGGGAGGGCAGCGAGTACCAACTGCTTTAGAAATTCCAGAGCTCAATACGGATATGTTAGTGTCCCTAATTCTATATGGAGGAACGTCTGGTTTGGGCTTGCATTAAAACGGGGTGCATGCTCCAGATGACTTCTCCAGTCCTTTTTGGAGGTTTAGTGTCTAATTAGCTAGGGCCTCTGCCCCTTACCTCAGTCTCATCAAGCCCCAGAGCCCAGGGGTCCAGAAACCTGCAACCCATTTGAGTGTCCCTTGGATCCCAATGTCATTTATCTGTTTCACGTTGTCAAAGTTGCTTTTCTTCAATGCACAGGAGCAGAACGCTGCTAGTTCCAAATGCCTCACCAATAACCCTAAGCAATCAGCAAGTGTTAGCAAAAAGGGACCTCAGGGGGGAAAGGGGATGGGATAGAGAAGAAACTGTCACTCTCCGTCTGATTCTTTCTTCAGCTTCAGACGACTTCTTTTTCTGTCTTCTTTGGCTTGACTGACTTGTATTTAACTGTAAAGGAATTTACTCATTAATATCTATCAAATCCTCAATTTCTTCTAAAATGTAATTATGACTCCTTTTTCTACCTGCCCTGTCTTGCTGTGACTTATGCTCCTCTTCTGTTAGTTTAATTTGGCCTCTATATGCTGCAAAATAAAATTAAACAGTGTTATTTATCTAAGCTGGATATTCCTTATTAATCTACTTTTTCCTTTAATACGTTTCAGGTCCTCTCACCTATTGATTGTACAGCTGTTGCGTATAAGCACTCTGTGTGGTAAGTATTTACATGTGCTGTCTCTGTCTTGCTTCACCAAAAACTGTCTTCTCATGTTTTCTTTAACTCTCTATATTTATTCTTGCCACTATTTCAGATTCATAGTGTCTCTGTACATAAGGCAAATCTCTAGTAGGTATGTCACTCTAGTGTTGTGCCTTCTCTAATTCGTTTACTGTTTGCTAATTACTTCTAGCCTCTCTGAATTCTGCTGCTGTCAGTATGCCGACCTAAACTTGTTCTGACTCTACTTTTGGTTCACTCGTGAATGCGCTACACAATGAGCATGCTCTGTTTTCCCGAACACTAATCTACTGCACAAGACTCTGAGAGTTATGACTCCACTACCGTCTCAATTGCGCATGCCTCAAAACATGAGTTAATAAAACACGGAATGGTCTTACTTGAATTCTCCGGTATCTCCGACGGCTCTCGTCCGGTAAGAAAATGTATTTAGCAGTCGCAAGGCCAAATTCCCTGACTAACTTCGCAATGGCTGTTCTCATGCGACCATTGCTCCTCCAGTTCCAGGTGAAGTGCGCCACAACGCGGATTGGACACCTGGAACTCCGCAATTGCATTTGAAAGCTGAAGCGCTGACTCTGCGCTGAAAATAACCTCTCCTGGCGGCCATCTTAGATTTGCCTGAGCCGACTTCTTGAATTGCCTCAGTGATTTCTTTGTACCAAATCGAGTTTTATACACTATGATAGTTTACCTGATGCCCCCTGTTAATGTGTGACCTGACAGCCTTTGCCTGATGCCCTTTGCTACAGTGTGATCTAGACGCCCTTGTCTGGGGCTCTTTACTACGATGTAACCTGATAGTCCTGACAGTACCCTCCCCCAAAGTGCTTCCTCTATGTTTGGGCTTATGTGGAAATATGTTATGAAAATCTTGCACTAATCTAGGGGCATGAACATCCGTAGATAGCTCCCAAGATCTTTCTTCTGGTCCATAACCCTTCCAGTCTAACAGGTAATACAACTGCCCTTTCCGTATCCTAGCATCTACAATTTGCTGAACCTCAAACTCTTCTCCTTCTTCTCTTTGAATTGGCTGAGGGGGTTTGTTCATCTGTAAATCATCCGCTACCTTTTTTAGTAAAGAGACATGAAATACCGGATGAACACGTAACCCCTTGGGTAACCTCAACTGGTAATTTAAGGCACTTAATCTCTTATATATTAGATAGGGTCCTACAAATCTTGGCTGTAGTTTTCGAACTCCCTTAAGCTTGAGATTCTTGGTACTCAACCATACCCTATCTCCCTCTTGCAATTCTGGTTCTTTTCTTCTCTTCTTGTCAGCATAATGTTTGTAACTCTCTTTGGCCGTAGTTAATTTTTTGTGGCTACCCCATGCACTTTTGTCATATGTTCTACCAAATCTGTGACAGTCGGAACATCTACCTCCTGAAAATGTAAAGACTGATGAGGATGTCTTCCAGTATTTAAGAAAAAGGGGGTGTAGCAAGTAGACACATTCTTTGCATTATTATGTGCAATCTCCGCTGCCCATAAGTAATCTGGCCAATCACCCTCTTGATCTAGCAAACACAATCTCAGGTATTGCTCTAATTCCTGATTTCCAGCTTTATCAGAAATCGTTCGACCATTGGCCGCTCTCACACCCCACTCTAAGCACCACCCTAACCACTGCAAGGCAGCGTCTGTACCCTTTTTAATATAGTTCAGTGACAAATTCGGGATATTCCACACAGCATCTTCCTCAGACCACAAGTCCTCGCCCTCACTCATCAGGGGTTCAAAGGTGCAGTTTAGATCCCCCGCTATAAGTATTAGATTATCTCTCCCAATCAATTCAAGGTAGGAGTCCAACTCATCTATAATAGCCGGGGATCGCCCGCCGGGAAGGCCTCGAGCATATATATTGATAACAATAATATCCTGGTGATTTTCCCTACATAACTTAATCCCCAAAATATCAGGATTATTGACTAAAATTTCTACCGGTCTGTAACTGATGGACTGCCTAACCCAAATTACTAAGCCCCCTGACGCTCTACCCTTGGTACCCTGAATTGCAGGTTTGTAAAAATTAGGAAAGCCTACTCGAAAAATTGGTTCAGGAGCCCAGCTCTCTTGAAATAACAAAATATCAAACGTATCTACGAACTCTCCCCAGTCATCTGAGCCTATTCGACCCTTTAGCCCTGCGATGTTCCATGAAGCTATTTTAAGTACCATATCCTGAATGAGAGGGGCATCTCGATTCAAAACCCTCAGCTCTCGGCCTAAGTCCCCGCCCTCAGTAGGCGGAAAACCAACCACAGAGTTACCACCTATAACGCTCCCAGCAACCTTGTCCTTCTTCTGATGCCCCCCCTCCTGATTGGCTATACGAGCCATACTGTGTGATCCAACTTCCCCATTTACAATGTCGCCAGAGTGACTCTCTCCGTCGAATACGGGGAGGAGTCAGTCAATGCCCTCCAAACCAGAGAGTGGTTCAAAGCGGTTAAACAGATGGGGAATGAAAGGGGTATGTGTGGTCCTATCTGCTGTAAATCTCCCATAAATTCTTTTAGGCATTAGGGGGTTGGCAAAGGGCACATTATTTCTTTTGGGATAAAAATAACTGAGACCCAATGACTGCACGTCACCCATCCTCCCAAATCTAGCTTCCCTACGTATGAAGTCCACCACCCAAGGATCCCTGAAATGTACTGATACAATCCCCATCCAGGTCCTTCGGGCTGTGTCCCACACAGTTTACTCTTCTGACACTCAATATCTCCATGGCAGAAGAGGGTGGAAGGGGTCTATTTTTGTTTAACCAGAAAACAACTTTATTTTTAAGATCCCCATAGTACTCTGGTATGTCTTCCCTAATGGCTGAGACACCTGTTAGGACAATCGTGTAAGGGGTAGCCTCAGGAGGTAAGTCAGTGAAAGGGGGACCCTGTTTATTAACCTTCTGAGCAAAGGCGATGGAGTTTTTGTCGTGACTCCCCAATGCGCTAGTGCTTGTCTTAGTCAGAGGGGTCGGTTTGGAACTACCCTTCGCTGGGTTCGAAGCTTGGGTAACAGTGGCAGACTTGATGTTAAGTATTGTGTCATCTTTCAAGCATCCACCCCTAGAGGTTACCCATACAGGATTATTTATGACAGGCCGAGTATTAGTTTGTTTGGCAAAGGCCTGAAGTGGCTGCTTAGTTGTAACAACAGCTCCCGGGGATTTTAGTATGCTAGATGGAATAGAGGGTGTGACTTGAGCATTTACTAGCTTATTTAATATGCCAGTATTAGAGTTAATAAGATTCTCCAATAAATCCAGTTTTGAGTTCATAAGTCTAGTTAGTTCTAATAAGGGTAGCATAAGTGTTTTTATTAATAATTCCATTTTACTTAAAAGGTCATCATCTTTACTATTACACTCAGAGCTAGTAGCTAGATTCCTAAATGGTACTTGAAGGAGAGGCGGAGAACTACTTGTGACCAGTGGGGGCTGGGGGCAGGTAATTGTTTCCGGGGCAAGGATGGGCTGGGGTATACTATTTATTTTAGGTATTTTAGAAGTACCCCCCCTCTGAGAGCCCTTCCTTCTCTTCCTCTTACAGGGCATGTTCCTTTGGGACTCTCCATTAGAAGAATCAAGTTGGACTGGACTAGCATTTAACACACTTTCCCCACCCCCACTGCTAATAGAGACACTAGATTGTGAGCCACCATCAGGTAAGTTCAAAAATGATCCCTCAGCCGCAGAGTGAACATCTACCAACACAGGGTCCAGAATCTGGTTAGGAATCATAGTGGATGCGTGGGGGCTAACCACTGATGCAATGCGACCTATAGAGGAGCGTTTCCCCGTAATGAGATCTAGGGAAAGATGTTTCTCGGCGAAGGCTATCTCCTTTTCCAAAATACCGGTCGCCTTGATTAAAAAGGCGTCCAGGGGACCAGTTACCACCCCGCTAGAAGTCTGCAATTGCACTGATCTTTCTTTTCCCGAACGTAATGGCATGATTCAAGATGACATAAGAGGGCAACAGTTTATAAAGGGAGTCAAAGATGGACAACAATACCTCCCAAGAAAAGTAAAAAAAAGACAGGATCAACAGGACAAGGGAGGTGGCCCAACCCAACCTCAGCCGACCTCGCACGGCCTCAGACGGTCCGCCCTTTGCCCGGGCTTAGCCCGGCGCACGTCTGCGCGCGTTCCGCGTACGCGGATAGGGGTGGGCTTAATAGCGTTCAGCGAAGGCGGGAAGAGGACCAGCTGCGGCTGATGACAGGCCGCACTGCAGGCTGGTCCTCGCAGTCCCGTGATGCGCCTTCAGCAGATGATCGCCTCCCACGGGTCCGATTCACTTCCCCACACGATGGCACAAAGTTCAAAGGTCTCCTGCACGAGCGGCTCCCGCGAAGCGTGGGCCGCGAGAAGTGGCAAAAAAGGTCAAAAATCCCGCTATAGCCGAGATGCACTCTCCCAGGCTCAGCGAACACCAGTTAACAGCAGTGGTGAAGGGGATTATATCCAGGCGTTCGGCGGTGGCGGGAAGAGGACCAGCTGCGGCTGATGACAGGCCGCACTGCAGGCTGGTCCTCGCAGTCCCGTGATGCACCTTCAGCAGATGATCGGCTCCCACGGGTCCGATACACTTCCCCACACGATGGCACAAAGTTCAAAGGTCTCCTGCACGAGCGGCGCCCGCGAAGCGGGGGCCGCGAGAAGTGACGAAAAAGGTAAAAAATCCCGCTATAGCCGAGATGCACTCTCCCAGGCTCAGCGAACACCAGTTAACAGCAGTGGTGAAGGGGATTCTATCCAGGCATTCAGCGGTGGCGGGAAGAGGACCAGCTGCGGCTGATGACAGGCCACACTGCAGGCTGGTCCTCGCAGTCCCGTGATGCACCTTCAGCAGATGATCGCCTCCCACGGATCCGATACACTTCCCCACACGATGGCACAAAGTTCAAAGGTCTCCTGCACGAGCGGCTCCCGTGAAGCGGGGGCCGCGAGAAGTGGCGAAAAAGGTCAAAAATCCCGCTATAGCCGAGATGCACTCTCCCAGGCTCAGCGAACACCCTAGGTGAGTTACAAACACCCCACCACCCAGCGTGCAAAGTGCCTGTCGCCCAAATAATTAACTTCATCACAATGAAATAATGAGGGAGGGCAGCGAGTACCAACTGCTTTAGAAATTCCAGAGCTCAATACGGATATGTTAGTGTCCCCAATTCTATATGGAGGAACGTCTGGTTTGGGCTTGCATTAAAACGGGGTGCATGCTCCAGATGACTTCTCCAGTCCTTTTTGGAGGTTTAGTGTCTAATTAGCTAGGGCCTCTGCCCCTTACCTCAGTCTCATCAAGCCCCAGAGCCCAGGGGTCCAGAAACCTGCAACCCATTTGAGTGTCCCTTGGATCCCAATGTCATTTATCTGTTTCACGTTGTCAAAGTTGCTTTTCTTCAATGCACAGGAGCAGAACGCTGCTAGTTCCAAATGCCTCACCAATAACCCTAAGCAATCAGCAAGTGTTAGCATGAATGCAAAAAGGGACCTCAGGGGGCAAAGGGGATGGGATAGAGAAGAAACTGTCACTCTCCGTCTGATTCTTTCTTCAGCTTCAGACGACTTCTTTTTCTGTCTTCTTTGGCTTGACTGACTTGTATTTAACTGTAAAGGAATGTACTCATTAATATCAATCAAATCCTCAATTTCTTCAAAAATTTAATTATGACTCCTTTTTCTACCTACCCTGTCTTGCTGTGACTTATGTTCCTCTTCTGTTAGTTTAATTTGGCCTCTATATGCTGTAAACTAAAATTAAACAGTGTTATTTATCTAAGCTGGATATTCCTTATTAATCTACTTTTTCCTTTAATACGTTTCAGGTCCTCTCACCTATTGATTGTACAGCTGTTGCGTATAGGCACTCTGTGTGGTAAGTATTTACATGTGCTGTCTCTGTCTTGCTTCACCAAAAACTGTCTTCTTATGTTTTCTTTAACTCTCTATATTTTTTCTTGCCACTATTTCTTATTCATAGTGTCTCTGTACATAAGGCAAATCGCTAGTAGGTATGTCACTCTAGTTTTGTGCCTTCTCTAATTCGTTTACGGTTTGCTAATTACTTTTTAGCCTCTCTGAATTCTGCTGCTGTCAGTATGCCGACCTAAACTTGTTCTGACTGTACTTTTGGTTCACTCGTGAATGCGCTTCACAATGAGCATGCTCTGTTTTCCCGAACACTAATCTACTGCACAAGACTCTGAGAGTTATAACTCCAATACCGTCAATTGCGCGTGCCTCAAAACATGAGTTAACAAAACACGGAACGGTCTTAATTGAATTCTCCGGTATCTACGACGGCTCTCCTCCGGTAAGAAACTTTATTTAGCAGTCGCAACGCCAAATTCCCTGACTAACTTCTCGACGGCTGTTCTCATGCAACCGTTGCTCCTCAAGTTCCAGGTGAAGTGCACCACAACGCGGTTCGGACACCTGGAACTCCTTGATTGCATTTGAAAGCTGAAGCGCTGACTCTGCGCTGAAAATAACCTCTCCTGGTGGCCATCTTAGATTTCGCCTGAGCCGACTTCTTGAATTGCCTCAGTGATTTCTTTGTACCAAATTGAGTTTTATACACTATTGTGTTTGCCTGATGCCCCCTGCTAATGTGTGACCTGACAGCCTTTGCCTGATGCCGTTTGCTACAGTGTGATCTAGCCGCCCTTATCTGGTGCTCTTTACTACGATGTAACCTGATAGTCCTGACACACGTTGATTGACTTTGCCAGGCTGGGTGGGCAGGCCCTGGATTTTCTTCAGGTGGTCATTGTGGATGGGCAATTGTGCATGGTTCCTGTCTCGCCTAACAGTCTTCCAGCTCTCCAGCAAGTCCCACGCCATTTCGGGAGACATGAAGAAGTGCGATTTTTCATCTCGCAACACTTTGAGTTTTGCAGGGAATAACATATATTTTAAATTTCTTTCCCTCAGGGTCCTTTTCACTGAGTCCCTCCTCTGGCACTGCACTTGTGGTGTAAAGTCCGGAAAAATCGGATTGTGGCATTTTCAAATTGGATGTCAGCTCGTGTTCGAGCAGCTTGTAGAATGGCATCACTATCCCTATAGTTGAGGATACAGGCCACTAACGTGCGTGAGTGGGGGTGCCCCGGGATGTGGGCGCGGGCCCAGCGCACGTGCGCTCACTCCACTGAGAAGACATTTGACAAACTCATTGGCTTGAGGATGTGAGTGATCAGGTGTTCCAGGAAGAGGTCCACGGACGGTCCCTATGCCCCCTCTGGCACCCCCGCGACTCATATGTTATTATGCAGGGCCCTGCCCTCCTGATCCTCCAGTTGGGCCACAATGTCAGTGTGTTGCTTTGTGAGAATTGCAACCTTTTCTTCTAGGTGTTTAGTCTTCGCCTGTAGGTTTCCAATGTTCGCCTCAGCTGTCGTAGTTTTTTCGTAGGTCCACCCTAAGCAGTCCAGTTTCAGTTCAAGGGTGTTTCTGAGGCATGCTATCACTCTTGTGATGTCTTTTAGGAATGTATCCTCCTGTTCTTGCAGCGGACCGGCCTCCTCCGCTCCTCAGTCTCGACTCTTCGCAACTGTGTATTTATCAATTTGGTTCACTTGTCTTGGGCCCTTATAGTGCCCAATTATGATGTCAACCACCCCGTCACTAGGGGGCTTGTGTCCTCCCAGTAAGCCCAGGGGGGTTCTCGGCGGCGATGCATGGACTAGGATTTGTACTGTAGCCCCTACGCCCCGGATGATCTTTTGAATGGGGCGGCACCTCTCAGCCGAGGAACCCCTACTCTGTGGATTAAGGAGTGGGATGAAGAAAAGACCTCAGACTCGCACCCTTTGTTCAGGTCGCTGTACCAGGCACCCACCCGGCCCAGGGTGTGTGATGTTGTCTGTGGGCCCCTGGGCTGCCCACTGGCCCAGAGAAGGGTGGGAACACCAGCAGGACCATCGGGTATCTCTGCTCCGGGGCAGGCCCACCCTTCACCCTCGTGATTACTCTGTGTGGCCTTGAGTGTCTCCTAAGCTCGAAGATGTAATCCAGGGCCCGCGTGCCCTCACACAGTTGTGGTTACAATATTAAAATGTCTCTCACTTACGGCGCAATGTGTAGAAGCCACTGTTTATTCGCACCGGATGACGGTCGGTGCGCACCGCCGAGACTTTATGCCAGGCCGGGGCATCTGCTGGTGATCTTAGAGACCACTCCGTGCTTTCCCCCAATGGCCACAGTGCTCCAGCGCAGCTGGGAATTCTTTCTGGGCCGCTGTGCCCGTCGCTGTGTCACAGGCAGTTACACGCACTCACCTTGTTTGCTGTAGTGCTCGGGTCGCCACGTAGGTACGCGAAGTACAGTGCGCACTACACGAGCTACGCGTAGCACTACGCAAACTGAAAAGTAGCATGTTCGGGGATGATTGCACAGTGCCGGATGCTCGGCGGCACTGTGCAATCATTGAAAACAGCATCTTGCACAGTGCAAGCTGTCGTTTTCTGCCGCACGAGTAGATTTTTACTCGCACTGCAGCTTTCTCAACGCGGACTGGTAGTTTCTCATCGCGAGCAGTCGTCAGCATGCGCAACCACTTGCAATGAGAAACCTGACCTACCCGCGTTGAGAATCTCACCAGAAGGTTTATTTTCCATGCTCGCGATCGGCAACTTGATGTTGCTGAGCGCGAACGAGGAAAAAGTCTCGCCGGGATGTCATTTTGCTTGCTCGCGGTTGCCAATTTGATGTTGAGGACCGCGAGCAAGCAAAAAAATGACCGCTGCACTACGCTAAGCTACGCTATGCGTGTTTGCACTGTGCTATGTGCAATGCGCGTGGTGCGAAGTAGCGCAAACTTCGCAAACTACGCTAGCGTAGTTGTCCGCCGAGGCCTAGTCGCTGCTTCATCTACCTGCATGGGCCTAGAGGCCGCCGTCTTTCGAGGGCCGCATCCTGCAGGTCTGCTCCGGGTGTTTCCCTGCTGGCGGCTCTTCTCAGGGCACGGTTGGTGCCATCCTATAGTGCGATCGGGGCTTTTCCCCTCTCACTGATAGCCCTCTGTTATGCGCCGGATGGGCCATCTTTCTATCGCGCACCGCTGCCACTGCGATCTCAGCCCTTCAGCGCTCCCTTTTTGAATGGATTGTGTTGGATTTAGATGAGGAAATTGCTGATGGCTATAGGAGCGCACTCAGTGTGCGGCCATCTTAGTCAGGAGATACACCACTCTTAAAACCATGCTGTAGAAATACAGAGAAGCAACAGGAAGACCCAACCTCCTGAAGTTAAGTTGAGTTAGGATTATGCAGAGCAATAGCTCTGTAACAGCAACGCAAAACAAAAGAAGTAAAGCTTGATGTTCTGTCAAAGCTTGCTGGTTCTCCCTACAATACATTTAAATCATTAGTAAACAGCACAGTTTACATGGAAGAATCAACAGGATTCAATGATAGACTCAGTCAGAGACTAGATTAATTTGATTATTGCATTTAAGATTCAACGTTCCTTCCCACAAGCAATTTCTTAAAAAGTTCAGTTAAGAATATCACAGCTTTTATAACAATGCCAGTCCAACAGCTACCAACTGTAGCATCAGCAAGGCAGTTAAAAAATAAGAGAAATGTTCATTAGAAATTGGTCAGCATAGCATCCTCTATAATGGGGAAAAACAAAAGTATGACATTGCTCCTCTGGGGTTTCTCCTTTTATAGTCTCTCAAGCACTTTCCAGTGATGTGGCTTCACACCACCATTGGCAGACCATCTTATGTTTAGATTCACATAATGTCGCCTTGGACGCTTGAAACAATAAAAAAGTTTCCCAAGAGAAATGAAAGATTGAGAGTTCACATAGGCTCAGTATTGGTAAAAGAGATACAAAGTAATCATCTGTAGTAATAGCTGAAATTCTGTTCCCACAGGAATATTTCACTGTGCATCTTGAAGAAATATTCATGAATGTCAGGGTGTAGACATGCACCGGACAAATAAGCTACATTTCACTTTTAGAACATGAACTTTCCCTTTAAGAAGGGGGAAAGGTCAGCACTGGAGAAACATATTTGAAAGAGCCTTCAAGTCAGCATTACATTTTTAAATTAAGGGTGGGCGGAGCTGGCATAGTGCCTCTACCCGTAGTTCCAAGGAGTTTGAAAAAAACTATGTGGAGCTCCGCTTCGCTCCATTCCGCTCCCTCCCCCTCCCAAATTCTTTAAAAATGATAAAAGAAGGCACTTACCTGTGTGTCCGCCCTCTCCCCTGCCTGGCCGTGTAATGATGCTGCTTTAATAACCAGCGGACTGCTTGATAGGTTCTGGTAAGTATATTTATTATTTAAACAAGCTCTACAGTGAGGAGCGCCGGCCGGCGCTGCCGTTGCTTCTAGTCTCTCGGCGCGCAATGGGGAGTGCGCGCGCAGCGCGCCAACATGGCCGCCGCACGTCACGTCTGACGTGACGTGCATAAACTAGAATGCATACTCTACATATCTCCCCCTTTTAATCAAAGTTTGCTGAGTCACTTACAGTCCACTGTCCAATTCGAAATCTCGAAACCTGGAGGGCCTTACCACCGGCCTTCCACTTCTTGTGACCTTGACCGGGTTCTCCATAGTCTCTTGGCTCCGCGCCTCTTGGCCTTCTGCTCCCTCGCTCACAGCTCTATCTTCAATCGTGCCTCTCTCAAACCTGTCCCTTTCCGTATCTAGTCTTCCATTCTCTTCTTCCTCTTCACTCTCCATTCCGATACTTCCTCCGCCTTGCTGCTCGCAGGCTTCTTGGCTCATCTCCGCGTTCGATCCTTCCGTGTCTTCCCATTCGGTTCCATGTTGCTCCCAGCCCAATACTTTATTACACCTAGCCATCCGGTCCTGGGACCACACATTCCCATCACTCAGCAAGGCAGCTCGATCATACACCTCCACGACTTGCATCGGCTTGCTGTACTTGCTGTCTCCTTTCTTCTGTAGAGTGGCCAACTTTACTCTCACCCACTCTCCTTTCTCCAATCTTGTACTTTTAACATTCCTCCGTTTGTTGTAGTGATTACTGTAAATTGTCTGTGCTCTTTCCAGGTTGGCCCGCACCACTGCAGGGGACCATTCGCTGGTGACGACCTTTTCCTTCCAAATCCTGTTGTCATGAGTGAACGGTTCCCGTCCCCTCAATATTTGGAATGGGCTGTACCCCGTGCCGGTGGGGGTTATTCTGTAAGCCCACACCATGTTCTCCAACGCCTTCTCCCAACTCTGCCCACTGGATATCGCGGCTTGTATGGCTCCCATCACTACTCTGTTAAATCTCTCCACTAAGCCGTTACCAGCCGGATGGTAGATCGCCGTGTGCTTGACGGTGATGCCATTTCTTTGCATGAACTTGTTCCACCTTTCCGACGTGAACTGGGGCCCATTGTCACTCAAGATCGACTTGGGTATTCCTTCCCTGGTGAAGGTCTCTGACAGAAACTTTACAATGTTTTCTGTGTCCATGGACTCATCTATTCTCACCTCCGGCCACTTTGAATATCGATCCATGAGCACACACACATATTTCTGTGTGCCATGGTCGTCTAGAACGGGTCCCAAAATGTCTATCGATAGTTCTTCCCATGGGTTCGAAGGAGGGTCAAACTTCCCTATTGCTGGTCTCATGGGTTTTAAGGTCTTATCTGCCCGTTGACATTGAGGACACTCCCTGACATGTCTTTCAGCCCTTATGTCCATGCCTGGCCACCAGTAGTTTTGTTTTGCTCTCGCCTTTAGTTTTCCTATGCCTACGTGTCCTTCGTGTAGCAAGTCCAACAGTTTCGAGGTGAGGTTCCTGGGGGGGATCACCTTATCTCCTCTGTAGACGAATACCCCCTTGTCCCCTACTGACAGTTCTTCTCGCACTTCGAAGTACGGTTTGAGGCTCGCCCTCACGTTCCTTTTCTCAGTCCATCCTTGAATAATGTTCTCCTTTACTTCCTTCATGTCCGTATCTTCCTCATAGGACTCTGTCCATTCTTGTAGGCTTATCAACTTTTCTTGGTCCTCTATGAGAGCTACCAACTCCCCTTTGTTTTCAGGGTCTTCCTCTCCAGGTTCCATGGCAGCGGCCCTACTCAGGTAATCCGCCACTCGGTTCCGGTTCCCGGGAAGGTACTCCACGTCATACCTAAACTCGAGTAATTTTAGTGACATCTTGGATATTCTGGGAGTAGCACTGGCGTGTCCACTCGAAGTCAGCACCTTCACCAATGGCTTGTGATCTGTTTTGAGTAGGAAACGTGTTCCCCACAGAAATTGCCGAAATCTTGCCATGGCCCACACGACCGCCAGCATCTCCTTCTCAATCACGCTGTATTTGCTCTCTGTGTCTGTCAGTGCCCTGGACGCAAAACTGATTGTCTCCATTTCTCCTCTTCCTCTGTCTTGCATGAGCACAGCACCCAGGCCCTTGTCGCTGGCGTCCGTTGTTAGTACGGTGGTGCCTTGTGGGTCGTAGCCTTTGAGAGGGACAGCTCCTATGACATCCCTTTTGATTGCTTCAAATTCGGCTTGTGCTTCCGGCGTCCATTGGAACACAGTGCTTTCCCTGGTCAGCAGCCTCATGTTGTGGGTCTTTGAGGCGAAGTGGACCACAAACTTGCTGTAGTACTCCGCCATCCCCAAGAATGACCTGACTTCTTCCTTGCTTCTGGGTGGCGGAGCTTCAGCGATGGCTTTTACATTTTCCGACTTAGGGGTAACGCCCTGTTGTCCGATCTCGTGTCCTAGGTACGTTACCGACTGTAGGCCCAACCGACACTTCGTCCACTCCGCTGTGAGTCCTTTGGTTTCTAGTGTCTGTAACACGTGTCCCAGCTTCTGATCATGGTCATGCCTATCTCGCCCCATCACCAGGATGTCATCCTGGAAATACTGGACGTCCTTGCAGTCTCTGAATAGTTGGTGCATCATCTTCTGGAAAACTGCAGCCGCCGAGGCCAGCCCGAACGGCATGCGGCAAAATTGGTAACAACCAAACGGGGCGATGAAGGACGTGAGACTTTTGCTGTCCGGGTGGAGTGCTATTTGGTGATAGGCCGATGTCAAGTCAATGGTGGAGTACCATCTCACTCCTCTGGTCTTGGCCAACATTTCTTCGATTCTGGGGAGGGGGAACTTATCCACCACGATATTTTTATTAAGTTCTCTCAGGTCCACGCAGAGCCGGACCTTCCCATTGGGCTTCATCACGACTACTAGGGGCGCCAACCATTCTGCGCAGGTTATCGGTTCTATTATTCCCTTCTTCTCCAACTCCTGCAGTTCTTTCTGGACCGCCTCCCTTACCGCAATCGGCACTTTTCTCACTTTGTGAGCCACAGGGATGGCCCCTTCCTTGAGCACGATCTTGTGTTGGAATTTTTCCATCCGTCCCACCGTGCCTCCAAACACCTTTGGATAGTTCTCCTTCCACTTATTCAAGTCCGGCCATTCCTCTTGTTCTGTGAGTAGTATTTGCTCTTTTCCTCCTGGATCCAGTTTTATCCCTAGGTCGCCCTGATCTAACCATCCTAGGACGGAGGGTCCTTTCTCCGCAATGTACAGCTTGCACCATGCTGATCGGCCCCTAAATTCGAACAACAGGCGTCGGAACCCCACCATTGGAATGCGATCGCCATTGTAGGTGACTGGCCGAATGTCTAGTTTCTCCAGCTCTGGGCCCAACTTGGGTCTGAACGTTTCTTCCCACACTGCCCTCTGGATGATGGTAAAGGGGGATCCAGTGTCTGCCACTACAGTGATGGCGATTCCTCCCATAGACATGTCCAGAATTGGTTTAGTGGATTTCTTCCCTTCTACACTTAGTACTTGGTCGTATATGCATAACACGGTGACCACCTCTTCCTCTGCGATCTCCTCTAGATCTTCTTCGCCTTTGTCTATGCTTTTCACCATTTCCTTGGGGTTTTTCTTCCTACACACCTTTTCATAGTGGCCCAAGATGCCGCAGTGCAGGCACTTGGCTCGGAACGCAGGACATCTTCGATCGCGCGCGTCGTGGGACCAACTGCCGCACCTGTAGCACGATTTCTTGCCATCATTGCCTGCTTGCTTTCCTTGCCATCTGTTGGTTCCTCTGGCCACTGGGTCTTTGCCTCTCTGGTCCTTTCGGTGGTCTGCCTCTTGTATCCTGTTCACCATCGTAGGAGGTGCTACCTCTTTCTTGGTCGCCTCAGCACATCTCTTTGCGAGTTCCGCCCTTTTTACGATGACCATTACATCTTTGAGTGTGGTGTCGCCGCTTGCCCATAACTTGTCCTGGACATTTGTGCTTGTGGTATGCATCACAATCTGGTCCTTTATAAATTCGTCTTCCCACAATGCGTATTTGCACGGGGCAGCTAACTTCCTCAAGGCTGCCACATACTCCTCAATATTTTCTCCAGCCCGTTGTCTTCTCTGCTGGAAGTTAAACCTGTCCACTGATACACAGATAGTGGGGCGATAACGTTCATCCAGATCTTCCAATGCATGTGCATATACATCCTTGTCGGCGTCATCCCTCTTTTTGGGCACTAGGCTCTTGTAAATCCTGAGACCCTCTGGTCCCAGGTTCAGTAATAGGATCCGTTTCTTCCTTTGGGGGGTGAAAGCCTCTTCATTCTCATCCTCCAGGACCCCTATGAAATTCTCGATGTATTCTTTCCAGTCCTCCCATTTCATCAGGGGGTCCCCTGGTTTCGGTAGGAATTGCACCGGCGCAATCGCATAGCCTGCTGGCGTGCTCATTCTCACCTCTCTGGTCGCTGTCGCTTTGACGTCTCTGCTAGTGGGACTTCCTGGGGTGCTGTCCCTTATCTCTGTGTTGGTATCTTCCTGGGGACTCTCAGTGCTAGTCCCCGCCTCCTCCTCTTTGGTAGCCAGCGCTGTTTCTCCCAGGCACGGTGTGGTGGGAACGTTGGCACCGTGGGTATCTCCTGTGGGGCGTGCTGCTGCCTATCAGGCCGCTTCGCCGCCTCTCAGTGGTATATGGCTCTGCCACGCTCCTCAGCTTGTCTGGTGGCCCAGCTATGCCCTCCTTTATGCCCTCCGCTGTGTGGACTGTGTGGGGCAGCTCTGCATCATGCTGTTGTCGCATATATATATGTGGGTAGCCTACCCTGCTGCTGTCCACGTGGGGGTCCGTTTTTTTTTCTTTGGGAAGGTCAGCTGGGGCCTCCCGCCCTCGTCACCACTGTAATGATGCTGCTTTAATAACCAGCGGACTGCTTGATAGGTTCTGGTAAGTATATTTATTATTTAAACAAGCTCTACAGTGAGGAGCGCCGGCCGGCGCTGCCGTTGCTTCTAGTCTCTCGGCGCGCAATGGGGAGTGCGCGCGCAGCGCGCCAACATGGCCGCCGCACGTCACGTCTGACGTGACGTGCATAAACTAGAATGCATACTCTACAGGCCGCTCTCCTTCCTGCTCTTCGCATCCTTCTTCATTGAAAAAAACATTACATTGTATGTCTTGTGTGTGCGCATGTGCACTTGCCAGACGTACAACATAGTGTTTTTTTTTATGAAGAGGGATGCGAGAGGAGCAGGAAGGAGAGCGTGCAGGCAGGGGAGGCGGCAGACACACAGGTATGGGCCTTCTTTTATGATTTTTAAAGAATTTCGGAGGGGGGAGGGAGAGGCAAACTCAGCTCCGCCACTGAGGCAGAGTTTTGCCTACCTCCCTGTTCGCAACTGAGCGCGGAGTAGGAAAATCTCCGCAAACTCAGCTGGTAGAGAGGAGTTACCCGCCCAGGGTTAGTTTAAATGAAATGAGCTTTAAATCAATATTAAATATGTATTTAAATCAGTTCAAATGAAGAAGATATAGAACTTTCACAAATTATTATTACATGAAAATAACTAATGTTAAAAAATAACCTGTACCACAATTTTCCTCAACATTCATATGTGTATAATTTTCTAAAGTCACATCACAAAAATTGTTTTCCATTTTTCAAAAACTTTAGAATCTCTAGTATTATTATGTAAAGTTTCAAGCTTGTACTTCATCTCTACACATTTTTGCACCGACTTTTCTAAATTGTGCAGGCTGACAGAAAGCATCAACAACATTAGGCCATTTTACTTAACATAAAAAATTCATCAGTATATGTTAATAAGCAACATGTGGATAAGAAATGTAGTAGTGCCACTTCATTTATATGTACTAGTATTACTTTATATGTGTGTTTTTGTTAACTCACGTTTTAAAGCACACCTTTACGGTGCTTCTACTACACTTGTCTCAGTTTCATGTGTCTAATGTGTGCAATGGATACTTTTGGCTTTTCGTTTCTTCGTTCAATACATGTGAGGAGTATTGTGATTTCTAGAAAACCTGCTGCATCAGGTACAAGGTCTAAAACCTTACGCTGTCTATGTTCTACCACTTTTGCCCACTTCTGTCTGCCACATGCCTTGTGACCCAGAAGCTGCTTGTGTGTATTGCAAAAGGCTGAGGTGCACTCAGTGGAGGGCCAAAGAGCAAAGGGACTTCCCCTGCCAGCACAATGCTTAATTGTGCTGGTACTCATTTTGGAAAGGATGCCTTCTGTGGGTTGCGAAATCAGCAAGCGGTGAACCTACACAAACTAAAATAAGATCATGCTACTTCTTTGGTGAAAATGACTTACAGTCACCTATATTTTTCATAGAAATCTGCTGATTACAGAAATGCCTGATTAGCATTGTTATGACATGATAGTATTGCTTAGAATCATTAGAAGGGCAGCAACCACATGATGTGTCCCTTAAATATGAAAAGTTCACCTGTATCTTAAATTCTGTGTGAGGGCACCGAAACCAACCTAAGGCATACGTTGAGTAGACACTCCTAGGTAATGGTATAAAATCCTACATTCTTTGTCAAGACCTGTCCCCCTCGACCTCCATACATTCTGTTGAAAATAAATGGTGGTTTTGTTAGTTGTGAAGCAATGGGCCTCTTGCAACCACGAGCACAGCAAGCCACACCTTAGCATAAAATGTCACAAAAGTATTCATCCTCCCTATCTTATGCAATATTTTATGCATACAATTTGAAAATTAATTATACTGCCCTGAAATAAAGGCAACCTTGGTCACCGGTCATAGAAGTATCTTGTCAAGAGAAAAATCACCTTTCATGAAAGTCAGTGCTAATCTGATAGATATCACTTGACTGTAGAAAAATAATCATCCTGAGATTACAAGGGCCGATATTCCCTAATTTATGTTATGAGCATACCGTCCAGGCAGTTTCTGGCTAGGCATATTGCTGGTCTTTATAACAAAAATGAGTAAATGCATGTTCCCTCTATGACTGGTAGCCACACACAAAGGGAAATCTTCTACACCATTATTCTTAGTAACGCCTGCTGGAGACATATGCTCGTCCCTGAAATGTGCTCCATTTAGACTAATCCAATGATGCTGCCACCTCTTTCTAGAAGTGATATGGATCAAAGCCTGCCCACTAAGAAAACTGTGAAAGAATGTGATGATTGTAGGATTCTCTCAGAGTGTTGAAACAGGGTAGAAAGTGGAAAGGCTTTGTACCTTGTGTTGTCATGCATTTTAGACGCCCCTATAGATTTGGCCTGTTCCGCCACTGCAAGCGCTTGAACCCAGAAGCTGCTGATTGGCTACAAAGCAGGCTTAAGTATTGTGGTGCACAATTTCTTAGGTATGGCCAAATTGCACAGGGATTTCTCACGCCGTGATCTTGTCTAAATGCACAGCTTCCTATTCTTTGGAAGCATATTTTGTAACCGAGTCAGGGACTTCCAAAACTTTCTTACAACACCTGTAAACAATCATGGCAGTACACTGAAGCACGGTTGTGGGATTTACATGAGAAGCCATAGGGATGAAATGTATTAGTGATCGTTGGGAGTAGCACAAGGAAGCTTGCAATAGACATGGTGGTCGATGCTTGAGAAGGGGAAGGTTCCATTCCGCAACACAATTATGTAAGGCTTGAGACTAAAAAACGGTGTTGGATCTAGCCCTGATCTCTTGACTGGGTGAGAGTACTCTGCTTAATTCAGAGACTCTGTCCATCACCACCCCTTGTTGTAAATAAAGGCTTGAGACTGAGGCATTAGAACTATTCGGTAAAGTCAAAAAATTTGCAGGGAGATTAAGGAGGGTCTATTTCAGCAAACAGGAAAATTAATCCAATTAGACAGGATTGGAGGTGCAATTTTATCTTCAGTCAATATCCCTGTATCCATCACAGCGCCATATTACCTGATGGTAACATGCATATCACACCATGTGATCAGTCAATAAAAGTATGCCGGCACCAGGTGAACTCACAAAGACATTTCTCTAACACAAAATAATTGAGCTCCTAGAATTTGACATTTTTAGGAGTGAGCGAAATTCTCGTAATTTACTGTAGCGTGATCAGCAAAATTTCAGGTAAAATTACACTAGTTATAATCTCAAATCCTGACTCATGCGTCCTGGTATTGAGAAGGCTCCCAAAAACCCACTTTATCAGACTTTACATTTCAAAGTTACAACTGCTTCCCCTTTATCCGTGTTTTTTCCATGATGTGCACTGTTTAACACTTGCTCCGGTAATTCCTGTTGGTATCTGTTCCTTTTGTTATCCTAGTTACTGCACTATATATGCTCACCAAATAAGTAAATTATGCCAATTGGGGTGCAAATGGAAGGATGTGTCCAAATCATCAATGGCGCAGCAAGTGACATAAGGGCCTAGGGCCTTCTACTAATGTGTCTCAGACAAATTTTGTGATTCCCAAAAGGGTTGCAAATGACCTGCCTCATCAATTTTAATGAGTTAGGTTGCAATTTGCGACCCATTGGGAATGGGCAATAACACAGGGATGGTGGACTGCGGCGGTGACATCAAACCAGTCGCTCGTTCCTTTTTTAAGAGCAGGTTGTGGTCACTGGGACCACTGCCAGCTCTTAAAAAACGTATTCTCTGAAAATCACATAGGGGAAGGCATTTCCTGGCTACCCATTCCTGCTTGCGAGTGGTTTCATCATCTAGCCACGCCATATCCGACTCAGCTTATAAATGTCTGTATTAATTATATGTATGTTGATGTATTATATGTTTATGTTCAATCAATGTTTTTCTGAATTAAGTGCTCACCAGTCGTAACTTACGGTGAATACGTTGTATCCGATGTATAATGCACCAATCTGTAATTTCTTTGGCCTTTTTTGTCTTTTATTATGCCCCAATTTTGGATAAATTTAAATAAAGCAAGATTTCTACATGTTTTAAACAGTTCTCTATCTTTTGCACTGAGTCTGGGTTATCCCCCAAGTTATGCTAATAATATACTAATGTAATTTGAATTGCTGTAACTGCCTAGGAAATGTTATTCCATTGTGTCAGTGGGACCACTGCCAGCTCTTAAAAAATGTATTCTCTGCCAATCACATAGGGGAAGGCATCTCCTGGGTATTCATTCCTACTTGCGAGTGGTTTACCACTTACTTGAAGTAGGTGGTAAACTGAGATTGGCTTTTGACTGCATTCCAGTTGCAAAAAATCATAGGGACCCTGCCACTCACTATTAGGAAGGGATGCCCTTGGCACGCCTCTTCCCAATAGCGGCTACTAGGTTACCGGCTCGCAAAATTGGGCTGATACATGCTACAACCTTTATCATGGTGTCAAACCAGTTAGCTCTGGATTGGAAGAAGCCCATGATGAACAGCAGTGGGTTCTCCCCAGAAACCTTGTGTACAAGGGATGCCACTGGGCAGCCGGAATAATGAGTGCACAGGACTGAGGAGACGTTGTCCAATCCCGCTGGCCTGGAACCTCCTCCCTGCAGGGCTGGCAGAGCATCACTCAGCACCCGGGGACTCCAAAGGCAATTCTGAACTGCCTCCACCGCAGGAGTAATTTGGAATTCTGTTTGACAGGGCTTTTTTTTGTAGTTCTTAAATAAAAACTCACAGGTGGGATATTGTGCATGGAGATTATGAGTATTAATTACTAACTGCTTGGAGAGCTCGGCTGGGATCTCCTTCGCAGCTTTTCTTGACACTTTTCTTTCAGTGCCTTTCACTTGAGTGATGGCGCCTTGGAAGTGGCTATAAATGTCACTGTATCAGCAGCACACCACAGCTGTATCTGGCGCAGGGAGACACTTCTTGAGGGAGTCCTCTTGTGTCACAGCAAGTGCCTATTCGTGTCAGGTGAGTGGGCATTACTGAAGGCCGGAGGTTGTGTATTATTCATATATTATCAATAAGAGCAGGAAGCCAGGCTCCTTTAGAAGTCGAATGGAAGTATTACCTCGTGTCCTGATTTGAGCTCACCGCCATGCTGCTTCTTATTGCCACCTTTTTTCTTTGGAACAATTACCTAGTGTGAGACTCGCACTTAAACCTTAATGTTCTTTCCTGCTGTTTATATCTTTCTGAAACTTTTGTGATTTTATGCAATTTTTCATCTGTTTGAGATAGAAACTGATTTTTTGGGCGGCTGCAAATTATGCAACCGATTGCAAGAGTGGCAATTTCATACGTATACAGAAATACCTGCTGCTGCATAAATATATTTCCAATTCACCTGAAAAAACATAACATAACACACCATATTCTAACCCTATAATATGCAACATATCAGGAGGAGCAAGTATTCCAGATATCTAGGACAAAATAACCGGGAATCAAGGAAAGATATTTTGTCACAGAGGTCAACCACCATTGTGTGAACCTGTAAGTAAATTACAAATGATTGCACAAGATATGTGACCCAAACCGCGAGTCCCTTCACCACCTTTAGGTTAAGGGAAACCGAGCACACTGAAAGAGTAAACAGCATGAGTGGAATGCCTCAGTATGGAAACAGGAGTGCTCTGTGCAAAACCTGGAAGGGATCCAGGTTAAAATCTGAGTGATTTGTGAAAAATTGTAATGGCTCAGTGCAAAGGTATAAGTGCTCTGTGAGCAATTGTGTCAAGTGAAAGACGACGAATTAAAATGAGATTGGTTAAGGTGTTTTTTTAACATGCCTGCGCTCAGGAATGGGACCTGCGGTTTACAGTTCCCTCCTTTTGTGGCTGATGTTTCCTTTTACCGGCAGGCGTTTCTTTGTTGACTGTTATTCTAATCTTATAGGATATTTCATTTGATGTTGGCGGGTTCCCCTTTCTTTTAAGGGTGCTTCCTCTTGCTAACTGGTGGTTTCATGCTGTCTAAGGTGATATATTTTGCTGGTGGTGGTGTGGTTTCATTGTTATTAATGGTTCACGGTTAAAGTTTCTCAATCGAATTTCGTGGTTTCTTCTGCTCTTTGAGATTACTTCTCTCCTTTGATGGTTATCTTACTGCCAATAGTAATTGTGATTGCTTTACCTGTTTTGTCACCTTTTTCCTGCTACTTGCCAGCTGTTGTGAATTACTAAAAGTGTTTCTGCCACACTATTGCTGCATCTCTATTGATGTAGGTTGTGTTCTCCCAATGTTTCCCTCCTTATGTTTTGTTGTTCACTCTTGCTTATAATTTCTGTTTGTTTTGCTAACGGTCCCGGTGAGTATTAGTGGTTACTTCATTGTGTTGCTTGTGGTTCCTCTTGCTGCTGCAGTCAATGATCTGTTCTTGCTGCTGTAAGAACCTATGTGGGGTGGGTTGATTCTTCTTGCATCCAGTACTTTGCGCTTGATAATCAGATGTTACCTAATGTTGAAGATTTGTTTGCAAGTTATTGTTGAGCATCCTGTTGATGTTGGCTGCTTCACGCCACTGCTAGTGGCTCTGTCATGCTGCTGTTCTTAACTTTCTGTTTAAGGATCCCTCTTGCTTTGGCCCTCTTGGTATTGGTAGTTATCTTTTGTCATTTGTGGCTCCCCCTTGCTTTTAAATTATGTTTTCGTTTTGCTTTTGAAAGGTCCCTTTTATTATTTACACTTCCCTCTCGCTGTTTTTGGTTCCTGGTTTCTGATAATATTCTCTCTTTTTATAAAAAGCGTCTTTATAAGTGAAGACTACTGCTGTTATATTACTCTTGCCATTTAAAGAAGCCCTTTGCTGCTGTGCTTGGCTTTCTGTTATTGTGAGCAGAGTCATACTGTGCAGAGCAGCCTTCGCTTGGGAATGCACCCTGCCTGTTTGCAGATTCTTCTTACATTGTCTTTGTGTTGTGAGCACTGTCGTGCTGTTGTATGTACTGTCTTGCTTTTATGAATAACGTTTTGCTGTCAGAAAAATATTCTTGCTGTCAAACTCGCTGAAGTAGTGCGAGCACTTCCCTACTGTTGAGAATATGATTGCTCTATTTGTCGAATGGTCTTATCCCCTACACATCCTTGCTAATAGAAATGTTATGCTAAAGAGAGCCTTTTTGTGTGATTTGCATCTCATTCTGGCTAATGGAAGCCGTGTTAGCTATTTGGACTTGTTCCCTTTCAATGTTGAGAACACCAATTTGATTGACTAATTTTCATTTAATTTTGGAGGGGGTTATGTCTACTGTTAGACTTTCTTCTTTTATATTGCGAGTTTGTTGGAGATAATCTTTTTCTGTGTGGTCAGCCCAGATTGTTCGCCTGTTGCTAGGCTATATTTGTGCTGGCTTTAGAACTCGGTGCACTTTACCCGTGCTAAGCAGTAGTAAAATGCCAGTTTTCCCCCTTTAAACATGGTTCAATTGGCATATTACTATATGGTATATTTATCTTCCCGATAATTCTCTAGTATATAATACGAATTGGACCCAAGTACCTAATAGTTAAATACCACCAGTAGACTGCAGCATCTATTGTGCTGTCCACTATAGTGGCCGTGCAAACATGGCTTTAGGCCTACTACTGTAACCTGACTGTAACAGTAACTCCACTAAATGTTACCTATTGAGCTGTTAAATCTTTTTTTACAGATAAAAACCTCCCTTTGTATATAATAATAAGTCACCCCTATGAAAGCCTAGTCGCTCACAAGGCAGTTTGTATAGTATTTAAAGATGGGACCTGTAGAAGGGTAATGTTACTACGTCTCTATAGTGTAAATATCCTAAAAGCCATTTGCACTGTGGTATGCCTAGCTGTCTGTCCTATGTAGAAAACCAGAGTACTGATTAAAATACTAGTACTATATCTCGGAATGGCCCAGCTAGAAAAATAATTAAACAATGATATTAAACAGTTATTAAAAATGTAATTCCATGGTGAATTAGGACCTTCAAGAATTACTACATAAAATGTACTGTTAGAAAATGACTTTTCCCCGCTTGAAATTCATGTAGGTTATTTGCATTGTCTCTTCAGCTTCTCTCAGCTAGTGTTTAGCTTTAAATAGATGGGAAATACCTCACCAGAGCAAACAATAAGGGGAAACGGCCACTACAACGAAGCCGTTTCCACGAAATCCTTAACCACGCATGCAGTATAACGCATGCGTGGTTACCACTAAAGCCTTTACCACACATACCTTTACTACGAGATTTGTAGTAAAGGCATATGTGGTAAAGGTAAAAAGTAAAAAATTGGGGAGCTTGGGGGGTTTGGGGGGGTCTCCCCCCCCAAAAAAAAACCTCACCAGAAGTCACGTCGGGATTTGAAGATAATCAGCGTCGTTTAAGAGAAATCGGAAAAAAAAATCTGTTTCCTCTTAACGATGTATGACGTCACCACGCAAGTATACGAGGTAAAGGTTATGCGTGAAAAACGAATTCCGTTGTAACGCATGCGTGGTAAAGGCATGCGTTGCAACGGAATTCGTTGTAACGCCATACATTCACAATAAGCTGACCTGAATGGACAAAGATGACTCCTCTGAATGCCACAGAATATGGCAGGTGGATAGCGGGTAGAATCTTTCACACTATATAGTCAAATCTGGCTTGATTAGCTTTCTGGGTTCACCTATAAAAAGTGGAGTGCTCTCGAAAGGGTGAGAACAGGATAGAGACACCATTTTTGTGGCGCTGCTGTCAGACTGCTGAAGTAGCCTGCGTATCTCCTATCAGACATTTGCCTATGGATTTACATAAAACACTTGGAGCACACTTGAAAGGGGAGACCAGGATGCCAATGTTATTCTTAAATATTCACTTTCGGGTTGCTGAAGTACCTTGCTTTATTCCTACCAGACTTTCAACTCTGGGTTTGTTCCCGGTAGAGTACCAGCTTCAAACTAGATTTTAGTGTTTTTTGTTTCATTATTTCTTTAGTATTCTACAGCAGTCGGTTCATAGATAAACCCTGTTGAGTACTAAAATGTACATTAACATATTTCTATTGGGAATGGCCAGGCAACACATCAAACTGAGTAAGTTCCAAAAACATATGAAAGTAGTATAGGAGGCTGATATCTCCCTCACATAGCCTCTGACTACTTTGTACTTTATCTGTTGCAACTAGTTTGTTTCCTACCCAGTTAAAGCGAGTCTCTCTTTGGGCTGAATTGGAAAGTGTTTTAGGACCTTTGAGGATCTGTCACCGGCCTGAACTCTAAACATAAACAGATTTCTGTTTATCGCTTCCTCCATTCCACAGCCCCCCTTTAGGACAATGCTGAAGAGCTAAAATGGTTGAACCACGCCTGCTGGTCCAGTTTGTGTATCAGAGACATGAAATAAATTAACCACTTGTTCTCTAATAGTATCCTTAAATCTTTCTGTACCCTCTCTGAGCAGGTTTTCTAATAACAAACCCACGTGCTACTACCATTTATCACATTTCCTGACACTCAAACTGGGCTCAACCCTCACAACTTGGCAAGAAACCTCTACCTTAAAAATCTCAATAACTGGGCCGCCTATAATTGTTTGGTCTCAGTCCTCTATGGTGTGCTAATAGACAAGTTCTCTTTTAAATCTTCCACGGCCATCACCAGCTGATTTTGGCAAAATACCTTCTACATAGCTTCTCTGATGAGGGTGGACATCCCAATTCATAATGCACAACAGTTATATCAGGGTAGCAAGTCTCAAATGTGTATGTTTCAGTTTTCCTACAAAACTAGTACTCAACACCTCTATGATCACATAAAACTGGCCTCTTGTCCCATTCAGATTTCTGTGTGTGTCTGTCTGTCTATCTATCTATCTATCTATCTATCTATCTATCTATCTATCTATCTATCTATCTATCTATCTATCTATCTATCTATCTATCTATCTATCTATCTATCTATCTATCTATCTATCTATCTATCTATCTATCTAGCTATCTATCTAGCTATCTATATCTAGATATATATTAATATTGCTAATATACATAGTATATTAGTATATATACACTGTTCACTTGCATTATACGCTGTTTGGTTTTTATCCTCTTGGGAATAGTCTTTCTTCCTCTTTATCCTTTGGGGGCATGGTCCTCAGCGAGGCTCCTAGGAAGCACAAGATATTGGGGTATTTGGCGTTCTTTCATTTTCTGTCTTGACTAGGGGGACTAAGCACAACACTAGGCTGATCACGAATCTGACCAGAGATACAAAACAATATTATGGGCTATAAAGAAGTGTTTTCTTTTTCTTCATCATTCAACTCCATTTCCACTTCATTCTCCCCTTCCTCCCAATCTTGAGTGGAGACATTTGTGCTGCTCTTAGGCCACTATAATACTAATGTGAGAAGACTACTGCTTTTTGTTTGATTATTGTTCTACTGACCAGATGTGCAATGTAGGTGTGATCTCAGAGGTATGCGGTTCGCATACTAGCACTGCATGTTCTGTGACTGCATTCTTCTCCCGCCCCCTTTTTTAATAAAAAAATTTGCTTTGTGTGCTGTGGAGAGCAGCCTCTCGCTGTGGAGATTTGCAGGTTTCTCAGTGGTGGTGCATCTTGCAGAGGGTAGTTGCCATTTGCTGTTGAATGAGCACTCATGCTACTAGAATTCTCCCTTGTTGTTGACAGCTGTATCTTATCTTATCATTGGTAGCCTTGCGCTACTAGTCTGAAGTTCTTTCTACTCCTGAAAGTATTCCCTTGCTACTGAGATTCATCACTTGCAATTGAAACTGGCCTCCGACCCTCCAGACTTCCATCTTTTGTTGAGTGTTGCCTCTTTCTATTAGAGTTTGTTTTTGGTAGTTATCTCTTTGTACTGAATCTCCTTTTGAAGTTCTCTCTTGCTGGTCAACATTTTCTTTTGCTGCCAGGAGTACCCTCCTGCTGGTATGCATCGATTGATGACTTCACTCTCTTATTGTAAAGTGTCTCGTCTTGTTCTTGAATTCTTCCTGTGTTTGAAATGTGATCACTATTGCTTTTGATACTCTTGCGCTTTTTATGGAAGCTTACTCTCGCAGGTTTCAGTATCCTCTTCTTATTTTAATTGTCAAAAGACAATGTTGACAGGATTTGCCAACATTCAAGGACCAGCCTCCAAATTTTAACTTCGCTATTGTTGTTGAGATCAAACATTGGGAGATCTACTTAAAGCCTGCAGAGACCTGCACATGTAGGGGTTCTTTCTTGTTGACATCAATTCTTTTAACACCCCCTTTATTTTCAAAATCATTTGCTTTCCTTTATGGAATGTGTTGTACAACCATCTTGTGCCATCTTGGGTCTTGAAAACATCCCCCCGACTAAATAAAAAGTGTGCAGTTAATTGTCATACGGTAGGACAGGAACAAGGGAACACTACATATAGTTCTGTGTGAAAGGTGTCCCGCTGAAAAACGGAACCTGGAAAATTAGTGACATATATGTGAAATATATACACGGTTTCCAATGCTTCATATAAACAACCATTTACATATATATGTACAGTACTCAGCGCTAGATACAGTGATCAGTGATGGTGTACAATGGTTCGTTTATGCAACTTGTGGACGGCGTTTCGACCCTGTGTGCAGTGCAGGTTCTCTTCAGGACCTATGATCGTAGGGATACCTGAAGGGTAATGGACCCGCTCATGTGGAGGATGTGGCACTGTGCAAAGGATCTGAAAGGGATACTCACATGGCTCCCAGCCGGCAGCCCAAGTGTGAGGTGGGTGGTGAGCAGGCTATTGCGTGAATGTGCACAATGTAAGGATCCATGTGTGTGGAAGATGGCACGATGCAAGCGCTGTAAAGACAGGTTGAGGTCCGATTCTGAGCACATGCATGGAAGCAGGCTGCTTCTATCTGTCGTCAATCATGACGAGGCCATACTTTTATCACATGGAGTGTGAGAATATTCTCAGTTTGCTGTCTCTTATGGAGAATGAATCATCTGCAGCCTGTGGCAATCCTTACAAGTAGCAGGACAGCGCATGTCTGTCAGCGCTTTGATTATGCCATCTTCCACACACGTGGATCCTTACATTGTGTGCATTCATGTAATAGTCTGCTCACCACCCACCTCACACTTGGGCTCCCGGCTAGGACCCATGTGAATATCCCTTTCATATCCTTTGCATGGTGCTACACCCACCACACCAGCCAGTCGATTACCCTTCAGGTGTCCCTACGATCATAGGTCCTGAAGAGACCCTAGGCTGCATACAGGGTCGAAGCAGCATCGACAAGTTGCATAAACAAACCATTGTTCACCAGCACTGATCACTGTATCTAGTGCTGTATACTGTACATATATATGTAATTGGTCGTTTATATGAAGCATTGGAAACCTTGCATATAATTCATATATATGTCACTAATTTTCTAGGTTCTGTTTTTCACTGGTACACCATTCACTCAGAACTACATGCTCAAATGTATTACTTTGTAACAGTAATTCATTTCAAGGATTATATAAGTATTTTTGATTCAAAAACAAATCAGAGGTGTATTTGCTTCCTTCTCTATCCAATATCACTATAACCCAATATATCGCCATTGTGCTCATATACATTGAGATTACTTCATTAAGTGTCCACAGGAGTTAATTGTCATACAAGCATCTGTCCAGCCTCTCCATACCGACTCTGGAGTTTCTGTCAACTGCTGTGTGTTTCATCTTTCTGTTCCCACTGGATTAAATACTTTTTCTACTTTTTGTCATAGCGCTACTTAAGCATCACTCGGGAAAGTCGATCAGATGGGTACCTTTAAACAAATGTGCTGCATCCCTGTAGCTGGGTGGGTCCTTCATCCTTGCTTTTCCCACAAAATTCTGTGTCGCTCATTCCCATAAGCCGGGTGGCCAGATTATTGTATGTCGAAATTTAGGCTTCGCTGGAAGCAGCATGTCGGCCATGTTGGCAAAGCAGTTGAAGGTGTGATAGTCCCTTGTGCGCAATGAGTGTATGTACCTGTTCAGAATTTCCTTTGAGAGTGCAATCTTCCTTTGAGTCAATCTTGTTTCTATGATAAACCAGACAAGGTTGTATTGCTTCTGTCAGCTGGTCATTGACTGTTGGCAGCGCGAAGTGCGTATTCCATTGTTTCAGCCATTGGCCGGGCTCCAGTGACATCAACACAGATAACATTTGCTGACGCATCAGGCCAGATGTAGATCCCAGTAATGGGATTGATGGTTTCAAGGAGATTGATGCTTGCTTGATTGAGGCTTCCTAATGTTATGTGCAGTCTGACCCCAATCAGCATGTACCTCTAATAGTCGTCATACCAGTGTCTCGAGCTTTACCACCCCCAGTCCATCTTCCCAAGAGCTTTGTGGCTACTGTAGCATCGTCCCGCCTGACTTCCGGTTTGGTACAGGACAGGCAAGCAGGAAGAGGAAGTGAGGTCAGAGGAAACCTTTAGTCTGTAAGTCAGTGTGAGGCTGGCAGGGAATAAAGTAAGACGTACAAACCTTACCCCTGTGTCGGTGTGTCCTTGCGACGAGCGCCAGCGCTGCGACAATGGCGACGAGGGTGGGATGTTTGTAAAGCCCACAAGCAGCATCGCTCAGCCACCCAACGTGGCCGACCACCGAACCCTGCAGCGGAAAGAAAAACCGCCGAAGCCAAGAAACACCCGACTGCTGCCGGCGAGAAGCGCTCGCCGCTACTGCCCAGGGAAGAGAGGCGCGAAGGAACCAGAGCGCGGGTGCTCAAACGGCACCCCAAGCACCCCAACTGCTGCACCAGGAGGTAGACGCGTATGTCAGAGCGCGACCCCCACGTGCCGAGAAGTGAGCAGCCGAGTGTGCAGCGCCGGAGAACAGCACCCGATCCCAGGCGCGAGCGAGGAGAGAAGAGCCAGAACAGGATACAGCGCGAGGAGCGAGGGTGAGTCCAAACCCTGCCGCTTCCCTCACACGCTGTCTACCTGGTCCCAGGGACAGAGACACGAGGCATACTGTCCCGCGCGGCGGCCATCTTGGAGTCAGGCGCCCGCCCTCAAACAAACCTGCACTCTCTCCATGGCGGCCATCTTAAAGTCAGGCGCCACTCGCTAATAAGGACATTGCCAGTATAAAGAGGCAACTAAGACACGCTAATGCTCAAGGAGCTGAATAGTAACATATAAACACTGTGTACAGCCAATAATACGCCAATAAGCACTGGATAACGCTTTATACAGCCATTCAGAGCCAGCTAAGTGCAGATGTCCAATCCAGGCCCTGATAGCTCCTCAGGCACTGCCACCACAGCGTCAAGCACGTCAGGCACAGTGAGTTCAGGAAGCCCAGCTCCCAGTACAGGAAGCCCAGCTCCCAGCACAGGAGGCCCAGCTCCCCCAGCCAACGTACCTGCAATGGCGAACAACCCGGTTGGAGCCTCATTCATGCGCCAACCTCAGCCTTTACCACTGACGCCGGGCAACAGCATGGGCCCATCGTGGAAAACATGGAGTGAAGACTTCGAGGACTACATGGTCGGCTCCCTAGTACAAGATAATAAGCAAAAACTTGTGGCCTTGAGAAACCTGATTGGTCCTGACATTGCACAAATCATCAAAGAACTACCCAACGCTGCAACAGCTACCTATGATGAAACCAAAGCTGCCCTTGACAGACGTTTTCTCCACAAACACAACGTAGATTATGAGCGCCATATGTTCAATCTTGCCACGCAGGAGAAAGATGAATGCATGAGTGACTTCATCATGCGCATACGTAGACTCGCACGATACTGCGACTTCGACAACTTCAAAACGGAAGACGCCCTGAGACTCCGTATCATTGACGGCTGCTCCTCTGAAACCTTGCGCCGGAGACTCCTAAAAAAACCTTACACACTAGACGAAATTGAGGAGCTGACAAGAATTAATGACCAGGCGGAGGACTACCCGAAGTGGATGGGGACACAGAAATCATCGGACCACAAAGACCACGCTCTGCGCATTCAGGCACACAGGTCCTCCAAGAATGCCAAGTCCACCTCCAAATCCCACAGGTCTCAACCCTCGCGTCGAAGCTCGCGACACACGAGGTCCGCAAAAGCCACGCCCACCTGCTATAGATGCGGGCAGGACTACCCACACTCAGGACAATGCCCAGCAATCGGGCAACGATGCCACCGTTGTGGAAGAGACAATCACTTTGAGATTGCATGTCAAGCCAAGCAACCAAGTCACAGATCATCGACCAAAGGACATGAGCCACGTCATCACGCCCGAGCCATAAAAGAGAGGGGAAGCAGGTCCTCCAGCTCGTCCAACTCCAGCACGCAGTCAGCCTATTCGCATCACTCAAGAGGTCGCTCCGGAAGTAGCCACCGCACCAGGCGTCATGTGACGGACTCCTATCGGTCACGTAGAGACACCTCCAGTGAGTCACCATCGCGCACCCCCACATCACAAGACAGTGATGAATACATATGCATGGTAACCACCCCGGATCGTGATGAGTACATATGCATGGTTACAGACCCGGATCGACTGAAGCGGTATCCAAAACTCGACATCCTGATAGGCGACCACCCAGCTAAATTTGTTCTGGACTCTGGAGCATCCTTGAATTATATCTGTGCTTTAGAACATCAAAATATGAAACACAAGCCCAAATTGGAACCAGCTGCTGTCCGTGTGTTCACGTGGATGTCACGCAAGCCACTGCCGTGTTTAGGCCGTTTCCGCACCACTCTCACGTTCAAGGACCGGACAATTGACGCCTACATCCATGTGGTGGAAGGACCAGATCTGGCAGACTGTCTCCTCAGTCTACCCACAGCAGAAAGACTCAAACTCGTAGAACTCCTCTACATGACGGAGGACACTCCTGACATTGTTGCGAAATTCCCCAACTTATTCAAAGGACTCGGGAAGCTCAACCACTTCAAAGTAAAACTTCACATCAACGAAAATGTGACACCCGTTGCCCAACATCATAGGAAGGTGCCATTCCATCTACAAAAAGCCGTCGATGACGAGCTCCAAGATCTCCTTCGAACAGACATCATAGAACGCACGACGGGACCCACCCCGTGGGTATCGCCAGTCGTGGTAGTTCCTAAAAGGGGGCAAGACAACAAGGTCAGGCTATGTGTTGACATGCGCGCGCCCAACACCGCCATCGAGCGGGAACGCCATCCCGGGCCGCATATCAGTGACATGATTACCAAACTAAATGGCGCCACAGTATTCTCCAAGCTTGACCTTAATAAAGGTTACCACCAGCTGGAGCTCCACGACAAGTCGAGATATATCACGACTTTCACCACGCACCAAGGCCTATTCCGCTACAAACGCCTGAACTTTGGCATATCCTCGGCCGCCGAGATCTTCCAGGAGGCCATCAGGCGAGTCATCCAAGGCATCCCAAATGCCTTCAACTACAGTGACGATCTGCTGGTATTTGGAAAGGACCAAACAGAACACGACACAGCCCTGGACAGAGTCTGTCATGCACTGATGACGGCAAACCTAACACTCAATGCCAGCAAGTGTGAATTCCACAAAGACACCTTAAAATTTTATGGACACATCTTCTCGAAGGAGGGCATGAGACCGGACCCCGAGAAGGTAGCGGCCCTGGCCAACACTCAGAAACCCCGAGATGTCACAGACCTACGTTCCTTCCTTGGCATGGCAAGCTATTGCGCGAGGTACATCCGCGATTACGCCACGATCAGCTACCCGCTGCGGGAACTTACTCGCCAAGGTCAGCCATTCGAATGGACGGACGCGTGCCAACATGCGTTCTCCGTCATCAAACATGCCGTGGGGTCGGCCATCAACTTGGCGTACTTCGACACGAAAAAGAAAACTGAAATCACGGTAGACACCAGTCCAGTGGGCCTGGGTGCCATTCTGGCCCAATACCGCGAAGACTCGGACCAGCGACACATCATTGCTTATGCAAGCCGCAGTCTAACGGATACGGAGAAAGCGTACTCCCAGCCGGAGAAGGAAAGCCTAGCTGTGGTGTGGGCGTGCGAACACTTTCACCTTTTTGTTTATGGCAAGCATTTTACGATCATTACAGATCATCAGGCGCTCATTACAATTTTTGGTAACCCCAATGCGAAAATGCCACCACGCATTGAGCGGTGGGGCTTGCGCCTCCAAGACTACGTTTTCTCCATCATCCACAAACCTGGTAAAGCTGAAAACCCGGCTGATTTCATGTCAAGACATCCGCTGGCAGGTGCCCGTTCTGCACTTTCTGTGGCTGACGAATATCTCCATTTTGTTGTCGACGCTGCGTGTCCTCCCACTGTTCCTGTTGAGGCCATCCAGGAGGCATCCGCACTTGACCCCCTCGTCCAAGCAGTGATGACCCGCATTCGCTCCAACTCCTGGAGGGACGTGAAGCAGTCCTCCTCCGAATCAGCCCAACTTCGACAAGACCTAGCCGCATTCCAACGAGTGCGCGAGGAACTCTCCATCAGTGACAATGGTCTCCTTTTAAGAGGGGGGAGAATCGTGATTCCACTCAAACTGCGCCAAGGGGTCATCAACCTGGCACATGAAGGACACAGAGGCATCAATGCAACCAAGAAAGCTCTGAGAGAACGAGTCTGGTTCCCCACCATTGATTATATGGTCGAGACAACTCTGAAAGACTGTATCACATGCCAAGTAGTCAGCCGGGAAGAACCACCAGCACCGTTACAAATGTCAGAGCTGCCGGACGGAGTATGGCAACAGATTGCGGTCGACTTCTTCGGCCCACTACAATCAGGACAGTACATCATTGTTGCCATGGACGAATACTCCCGCTTCCCATTTGCACAACTGATATCATCGACTCGAGCAACGACAGTGATCCCAGTGCTTGATGAGATATTTGCAGCCTGGGGCATCCCACTGCGAGTAAAGACAGACAATGGACCTCCCTTCAACGGTCATGAGTTCACAAACTTTGCAACCCATCTCAACTTCAAACACCAGAAAATCACTCCGCTGTGGCCACAGGCAAATGGCATGGTGGAGCGATTTATGGGGACACTAAAGAGGGCAATCCAGCAAGCAGAACTGACTCACCGAGATATCCAGCAGACATTAAATGAAGTACTAAGAGCGTATCGAAATACGCCGCACAACACCACTGATCAGTGCCCAGCAACTGTAATGCTAGGAAGAACACCTCGGACGAGACTGCCCATGCTAAACGAAACTCCTCAACAACGAAAAGTCACGGTTGATCACAACACCCTCGTGGAAATCGATCACACCAAGAAGCATAGAATGAAGACATATGCTGATCAACGCAGACATGCCAAAGACTCCAACATACACGAAGGAGACTGGGTGATAGTGCGAAGCGATCGGCGATCCAAAGCAGACAGTCGATACCTCGACACTCCTATGCAAGTCACCAAGAGGAAAGGAACCATGGTCACAGCCAAAACTGACCACAAGCAAATAACGAGAAACATCTCACACTTCAGAAAATGCAACCGGCGCGGCTGCCATGAGACTGTGTCAAACTTACCCTCAAGTGACTCTTCCAATCAGAGTGACAACAGTGACCCACGCCACCACAGCCCCACGCGAATGGTGGAAATCACAAATCACCACAGTCCAGCACCAAGACACAGAGAACGGCCGCAACGTCTGATAAGGAAACCTCGACGTCTGGTCGAAGAGATATAGAGGAGGTAAGACTTTGCAAAACAGGGGAGATGTAGCATCGTCCCGCCTGACTTCCGGTTTGGTACAGGACAGGCAAGCAGGAAGAGGAAGTGAGGTCAGAGGAAACCTTTAGTCTGTAAGTCAGTGTGAGGCTGGCAGGGAATAAAGTAAGACGTATAAACCTTACCCCTGTGTCGGTGTGTCCTTGCGACGAGCGCCAGCGCTGCGACAGCTACCCACAACTACTGTTCCTTCTGTGTGCTAGTCTTGGGCTGATCTTGTTGGCAGTGGCATGACCGCCCTTCTCCTGCCAACCACAACTCGCTGGGGTGCCTCTGCTTTACTGTTGAAGCATTTGCTGTAACTGTCGTGTGTGTGTGAGGCTTGCTTGCTACAGAGGCAGTGCTGGATGCTGAGGAAAAGGTTGTACTGCTGGTGTTTTCAATGACGTGTTGCTCTGCTGGTAACCATGTGGTATCAGGAGGATATTTTCACTCTACAGCAGACAAAACAACTGGCAGTATCAGTGCTTAATTTAGCTTTTGCTCATGGTGATGATTTACTCTTTTCGATATGCTAGTTAGAATCATTCTGATGGAACAGAATTGGCACTAAACACAGGATTTTTGAGAAAGGCTGGAGAGTGTTGAGAGCATGCGTGAGGTTGGGTTCAGGCTTACTTCTGGGTTTTTTTTGGGCTGTTTAAGGGCCAATACCTAATCTAATGGGCCGATTTTTCAGTAGATTTCCCTGATATCAAAACAAATTGTACATGTAGCAGGCTCAAATCCATGCAGTCTTTCATACCTTGCAAAACACTTATGCAGCGAGCCTCTCCTAGTTAAAACTGTCCCAATTTGCAAATATGGCACACTTTTTTTTTAGGTATCTAATTTACTAATGGGGCCGCTTTTCTTTTGGTACCGGGCCTATTTCCTGTCCAAGTCCTACCCTGGAGTAGGCCTCAATGGAGAGCAGGGCTGGGTTTCCTCCAGCACCCCGGTCGTGATGAGCTGCACCTCTCAGCCGCCTTCATTTGCATGTGCTCCTTCTTCTCTGCTCGCCGCAGACGCTGCTGTCTGTTATTTGTGACTGCGTCTGATGCACTGACTGGAAGAAGCGAGTGTGATCTGCCTGTCACTGGCAGGTGTATAGGTGGGCGGGAAAGACTCATCGCCTGCCTGACGGGTGCGCATTGCCTTCTGTGGGGGAGTGACACTACGTCTCTGGAGAGGGACAGGTACAGAACATTCTTATTTTTGTTTTCGGAATTTATATTACTTTTTCTTTCTTTCAACATATTTTATTTGTCAGCTGTGTGCTGTCAATGATGGCAGGCTGACAGTGCGGGGAAGTGACGCTCTCTGTTTATCCACAGCTCAGTAGTAGTGGTGATGCAGTCCTGTCCTTCACTCCTCATCAGTGTACATCTAGACTGGAATGGAGGGAAGACAATAACGGAGGAGGGAAGGGGAGGGGGCTGAGTGACACAGAGAAGAGCCACACTGCAGAGCTGGAACTGCAGATTTATTTAATGCGCGCAGACACTGTAAGCATTGAGGATAGGTGAGCAGAAACTGAATCAAGAACCTGCTGTTACAAAATAGTCTAAATAATCAATATATTGTTCTCAAATTATATAAAAACAAGGGGACTTATTTACAAGCCCCTATCACCACCAGAACGTCACTTTTAGTGACGTTGTGGTGGTGATACTGGCTTCGCCTTATTTAATGGGTGTTGGAGTGGACGTTCCACTGCAACACCCATTGATTTTGAAGCTGCCCCATATTTACAAGAGTGCCTTAAATATGGGGCAGCGCCAAAATTAAGACCAAAAACACCTAGTGTTACGTTGGCGAAAGTAGGAGAAATGCTTTATTTCTCCTCGTTTTTGCTGCTTCGATGTGTGCTGCATTGTGCAGCACACAGAGAAACAGCAACATGCCATAGATTGTTTATGTGCAGGAAGGTGTCCCTTCCTGCACATAAACAATCTTTTAAAAAAATGATGCGTCACAACTTCTATGTGTACTGCATTCTGCAGCACACAGAGAAGTTACAAAACGCCATTGGTGATTGTTTAAGTGCAGGAAGGGACACCTTCCAGCACATAAACAATTTTTCCCTGCAAGGCAGGCACCCTTGCACAATGGTGCAAGAGTGCCTGCATTGGTGAAAGGCAGCTGCAGGTAGAATCAGCGCAGGGTGATACGCAGGGCTGCACTGTATTCTTGTAAATACAATGCAGCCCTGCTTTTCTGAAGTGGCATAGAGTGGGGTTAAGCCAAGAAGGCTGATGCTGCGCTCCATCACTTCATTGTGAATATGCCCAAAAGTGCCTATAAAAGCAATTGACAATAAAAAAGAAATAACAAAAAGGGGCATATTTACAAGCCCCTATCGCCAGCACAACATCACTTTTCAGGGCGTTCTGGTGGCGATAGGGGCTTCACCTTATTTACAAAGCAGTGTTAAGCCACTGGACCTGGCTTAACGCTGCCTTGTCAATTAGGCACCCTTTCACGCTATACTTAACATGAAAGCTTGAGGTTCCGAGATTTCGAACCAGACTCCATTTTGTTTGACTTGTTCAAGAAGCCATTTTTGTGTTGCCCTCACGTAGGCCGTGGAGGTAACCGAACGAACAAAGTTGCATTGGCCTCATTGTTCATGTATGCATTAACAGGCCCTTTTCTGACTTGTGAGTGAATTGCAGAGAAACTGACCTCTTCACCTGAAACTGACCTCGCAAAACAAATTTCCCTTAAGTTTGATTCTTGTCGAAAATTGCCAATCAATGTTCAGGATATCGTTAACTTTTAGTTTCTTGCACATATCTTATCCTAATCAACATCTGAATTGTTTCTTTCCTTACGACTTTTCATTAAATGGGTAGTGCTTTCAATTATGGCTTTGACTGGCTTGTGGAAATTGAATTTGGGACAGTCCTAATGATTAACTTTTGGGTTGGGTTACTGTAAATTGGGCTTTTGTTAATGTGATACTCAGTTAGAAAATGTGTCCTATTGGTCAGAATTTTGCGCAGTGGGTGTACATTTATAATGAGAATATGCTGTATAAAAAGTGATGTCTTGCTCTATGAAAATTGAGCAGAGTCCTGAGTTGTACACCGTGTTGTATTGCTTGGTTTACTGTTACTAGCTGCAGCTAATAAATTTGATCTATGATGCCATCCAGAAGTATTCCGTGTCTCTGTTTGCCAAGACAGGAGAACCCGAAGACTTTGGGCGTGTCCCTGGCGCCGCTGGGTTCTAAAACCCGGTTCTTCAGTTGGCGCCCAACGGTGGGGCGACTTCAGCGGTACCGGTCCAAGCCTGAGGATCGTGAGGAGCCACATGAGGAAATTCTGGAGGAAGGCCGCCACTTCATTGACCCCTGCATGTCGACGTGGACCGAAGGTCTTTTCTGCGAGGCTTCCCGCTTTCCAACGGCTACGAAGGACTGCTGCCCTGACTGTCGCCCTGTCTTGGACCATTGATTGCTCCTTTGTAGAGCGAGACGATAGGCGGTCTTCTGGTGGTGTGACAGATATTTTGGTTAAGTATAAGTGGGTCGCTCCCACAACTTTGTTTTGGTTCTTGGTTTTGATTCGGTTGTTGCAATAGCCGAAGCCGAGGGGCTCGTATATTTACGAGTGTATCGATAGTTGATAACCCCTTGAAGTTTGAAGCTAGATTACTGAGCTATAAGATGCCTGGTCTTAGCAAAATTAGGAAATGGTTTAGTTGTGGTTGCAACAGGGATTCCCGATTGGAGGATTTGTGTCCGATACCTCCGGTTGAAACTCCGACTTATGAGCTCTATTCAAAACACGGAGTGGATCCTATTACTTATAATGAAGTGTGGGTCCGCTATACTAAACAAGATGGTGTTTTACGATGGCCCCAACATGGTAGTTTCAAATTAAATATTTTAGATAATTTGGAAGTTGCGCTATTTAAAAAGACAGCCGGCCGGCAATGTTTGACTCTTTCCGCCTTTGGCGTAAGGAAGCCAAACAGCGAGAAATTAAGCAAGCAAAAAGAGATAGGAAAGATAAGAATATGTCAGTACTACAAGCTGCTAGGCAGTTTAGGGAAGATGGAGAAGAGCGCGCAAGTGAAGTTTTAGATAGACAGTGTTGCATGGCCATAGATAAATGTTATCCGGCCTTGTCGTCTTCTCCTCCAAAAGTAATTGAAGACCTTGAAAAAGATCCTTTGATCTCTCATTTACTGCTATTGCCACCCCCTTAGGTGCAGGGTGCTACTGCGCCTCCATTACCCCCGGTTGTTCCACCCTTTGTTGTTCAACCTCCTGCTGTTGTTCAGCCACCCGGTGCTCCACAAATGGTTTTGCCTCCTACTGCGCAACCCACTCTAGGGTTGCCAGCTTTTCTACCAGCTTTGCCTCAAACTCCTTTGCCTTCTACTTCTGCATCTTCGACTCCTACTGCTCTTGTTCCTACACCTCTTTTGCCTCAAAATACTTATTCTCCTGTTCTTATGTCTGCTTCTTCTCCTTCTGCTCGAAAACGAATGACTGAGACTGTTGTTAATTTGTTGTCTCCATTGTTTGGGTCACTGAATATGACCCCTGTTTCGGAACGTAAGCAGAGTCGTAATCAGTTTCCTAGTTCCGAAGAGCGAGCAGTGTTGGATTTGTTGGCTCGTAGATGGATTTTAAATGCTTCCAGGTATAAATTGCCAGCGGTTATGGATGTTTTCTTTCAGTGGGAGCCGCCTAAGCAAAGGTATGTTTTTGATGTGATGTGTGCTTTTCTGCGGCAGGAATGGGAAGATAATGAGTTGGGTCCGATCCCGCAGGAAGTGCTTGATGTTAAGTCAGAATTTGCTAAAGGGACGATAGTGGAATCTGATGTTACAGATGCCGTGGAGACGATACTTGTTTTTAGGTCTAGATTACCGCCTCAGACATTGTATGAACCTGATTCCTCTGTTAGTAGGAAAGTGAAGCAGTATCCTATGAGAGAGGTTCCCCCTGTATGGAGAGAGGAAGTTGTTGCTAGCGTTAATCAGGGTATTCAGGGTGTACCAGCTCATTTTCAGCGAGTATGGGTACATGTTCCTTGGAAAAGAGCAGAGGTCTTGGCTCTTAAGCAGACCTTACCTGAACCCCTTAAGAATCCCGCCGGTTATTACAAGGAGTTGTCTCAGACAGTTGAAGCGTGTATTATGAATTTAGCTGACATAGATATGTTAATGGGTAATGTAGTTCCTCAACCTTTGTGGGTGAAGATTCGTCATGAAAATCATGCGACAGAATTAGGAGATACGTGGGCTAATATTGTTGCTGCAGATGGTCGGCAGGTAGGAGGTGCCAAACCTGAGCCTTTAGTTGCAGAATTACCAGGTAGGATTAATAATTTGATGAAAACTATGATGCCTCCTTTGCGAGTGAATTGGGACAAGTTAGCAGCATGCAAACAAAAGAAAGACGAGAGTGTGTCTGATTTCTTCACGAGGTTTGAAGAAACGTTTATTGATTATAGTGGTCAGGACATGAGTATGGAAGGTGGTCAAAGGTTGTTCGTGGACAAATTTGTCTTTAATTTGCTTCCCGGACTTTCCAATAAGTTAAAGGACTCTGAGAGTTCATGGGCTGTTTCTTCGTTGGCCCAGATATTGGCTACTGCACAATATTATGAGAATAGGGATAAAAATGAGAAGGATAAAGCAGAGAAGAAAACTAAAGGTTTAAAGACGAAGGTTCTTTTGCAGCAAGGTTATCAGCCTCATCAGAATCAGCCTCAGTTTCAGCAACCTCCACAGTTTCAGAGATTGTTACAGAAGCCTGAGCCTTATGCTCAGCGATTCTTTCCTGGTCCTAATCAGTGTGCTTATTGCAGAGAGGAAGGTCATTTCAAGAATAGTTGCCCGGCTTTGTTACAGCGTGCGAATGGCGTATCTGGTCAGAGAGGTCGTGGTGGTTTCCAGCAAGCTCCTAGGGGTAGGGGACGTGGTGTGTTACCCCAGAATGAGCGTTCCTCTCCCCTACAGAATTCTGCGAATTATTTTGACAGACAGAATGTTCCGAGTGGTCAGTCTGCACAGTACTATGTTGATGATTATTATGTCGAGAGTGAGAGTGCTGGTAATAATGATAGTTAGGACAGCCATGGGCAAAGAGAGGGAGTAGTGTCAGTTCCAGTAGACCAGAGTGGACCTTATGTTGAAGTGATTACATCAGGTGTGGCAGAACGTTTTCTTTTGGATACTGGTGCAACGAAGAGTTCTTTTATGCACTCTAAACTTCCTGGCGCACCTTTGTCTGGCTTGACCAATGTTTCCGTAGGATTTTCAGGCGCCCCAGTTTGTAACCCGGTTTCTAGTCCTTTGTCCCTTTCTATTGGTCCTTGTGAATTGGAAGCTCCCCTTATTCTAACGACTGGTTGTGGTGAGAATCTGTTGGGTTTGGACTTGCTGAAAAGACTGCATGCGACATTACATTGCTCTCCTGCGGGAGTACATCTTACCCTAGGTAAGAAAGTGATTTCTCTGATGTATTTGTCTAAAGATTGTCTTCCACTGGAATTGCGTTCTCTTCCCGATACACTTTGGGCTACAGGTCCCAATGATGTTGGTCTTTTGCAGATTCCACCTTATGTTGTCACCCTCAAATCGAATGCCAGGCTACCTCGTATTACCCAATATAAAATATCTAGTGATGGCGAGAGAGCTCTATTGGCGATTGTTTATGATTTGGTTGAGAAGGGTGTAGTTGAAGAAAAGAGAGGTAATATGTGTAACAGTCCTGTTTTGCCTGTCCTTAAGCGTACTGATGCTTCTCAGCCACCTGTGTATCGGTTTGTGATTGACCTTCGAGAGGTAAACAAGATTGTGGTGCCACAGTTTCCTCTTGTCCCTGATATCACTGCTTTGTTGACTCTGATTCCTGCTTCGGCAGCCTGGTTTTCTGTTATCGACTTGAAGAATGCTTTCTTCAGTATTCCAATTGCCGAGGAAAGTAGAGATATTTTCGGCTTCTCTTTAGGAGGCCGAAGCTTCCGGTTTAAGAGAGCTCCTCAAGGTTATTGTGAAAGTCCCTCCATCTATAGTCAGGCTTTGAAAACTCAGCTTGATGATTTTGTGTTACCTACTGGTGCTACTCTTATCCAGTATGTTGATGATTTGCTGGTCGCTGCTGATAACGAAGAGATTTGTAAAGAGGCTACTCTTTCTTTGTTACGACATTTGTCTGACCTTCATCATAAAGTGTCACCTTCCAAGTTACAGTATTGTCGACAAGAAGTAACCAACTTAGGTAATCTCTTGTCGAAGGAGGGAAGAAGATTGACCCCGGAACAAATTCAAGCGATTGCGCAAATGAGTGTGCCATCCACACAGAGAGAAGTGCGTGCCTTTTTAGGTATCACCTCATATTGTAGACAATGGATCCCTAATTTTTCCCTGTTAGCGAAACCTCTGTTGGCGCTGACTCTTAAAGATACTCCGCATCCTCTCCCTTGGTCTGATGAGTGTCAGAAACGTTTTTCTGAATTACGTGATGCATTGTGTTCGGCTCCGGTATTGGGTACCCCGGACTACAGTAAGCCTTTCACGTTGTATGTTCACGAGAGAGAAGGTTGTGCATTGTCAGTATTGACTCAACAATTTGGAGACAAGCAGCGTCCATGTGCGTATTTTTCAGCTATGTTAGATCCGGTAGCTAAAGTGTTGCCGAGCTGTTTAAGAGCTACAGCGGCAGTGGCTGTTTCTATCCGACAGTCTGCTGGTTTGGTATTGGATAATACGTTGATTGTGATGGTTCCACATGCAGTGGATACCTTATTGAATAGGACTAAGACTCAGCACCTTACTAGTGCACGTCTGTCAGGATATGAGTTGACTCTTTTGGCTAGCCATGTTCATATCAAGAGATGTAATGTGTTAAATCCAGCTACGTTGTTGCCGATTTCTGTAGAGACAGATGCGCAAGAACAGCATGATTGCTTTCTTCGGACAGAGGAAGAAACGAAGGCTAGAGTTGATTTGAAAGATACTCCTCTTACGAATGTTGATGGTACCTTATGGGTAGATGGTTCATGTTTTAAGCTCCCGAATGGTGAGACGACTGCAGCGTATGCTATCACAACTTTACATACAGTCGTTGAAACAGCACGTATAGCATATAATTCTGCGCAAGCAGTCAAGTTGATTGCATTGACTAGAGCGTGTGTATTGTCAGAGGGAAAGCGAGTGAATGTTTATACTGATAGCCAGTATGCGTTTGGTGTTGCCCACAGTTTTGGACGTTTGTGGAGAGAAAGAGGATTTCTTACTTCCCATGGCACGAAAATTCAGCATGGGCAGTTAGTGAATGAACTTTTGGAATCACTTGCTCTCCCAAAGCAGATTGCAATTGTGAAGTGTAGTGCGCATAAGAAAGTTGTGGACGATGTAGGTCGAGGGAATGCGTTTGCAGATGAAGATGCAAAGGAAACGGCGAGAGACATGATGAGCCGTATGTATGTGGCAGGTCCTGCAAGATGGGTTGTGGAAAGTGGAATGTGTGAAGACACAATAGAAAGTGTGAAGATGATTCAGGCTGAAGCTCCGGAAAAAGAAGTGAGTGTGTGGAGAGGAACTACGGGTATGTTGGATTTGACGGGTTGTTGGGTTGAGTTGTCAGAACACCAGAGATGGTTGTTGCCTGATGCGCATGTGCTACCAGTGGTTACTATGGCTCATGGAATGGCTCACATTAGTTCGAAAGGGACTATGCAAGTTGTTGGCCCCATTATGGCAGAATGCTGGAATTCCTAAATGTGCTGAGAATGTGGTGAAGCATTGTATGATTTGTTTGAAGTACAATCCTGGAAAGGGAACTCCAACTCCAGCTGGTCATTTTGCCCCTCCAACGTATCCGTTTGAAGTGATACAGCTAGATTACATTCACATGGAGAGATGCAACAATTTGAAGTATGTCCTTGTGGTTGTTTGTGCCTTTTCCAGATGGATAGAGGCCTACCCCCTAAAGGATAATACTGCCTTGTCTACAGACAAGGTTTTGCTTAAAGAGTACTTCCCTAGGTATAGTTTGCCGAGAATTGTATGGAGCGACAATGGGAGTGAATTCGTGGCTCAAACCATGAAGAAAGTGTGTGTTGGTTTGGGTATTAATCAGAAATTTCATGCTGCGAATCACCCCCAGTCTGCTGGACTTGTCGAGTGCTATAATGGTACCTTGAAGCTGAAATTAGCTAAGGTACAAGCGAGCACTGGTCTTACATGGCCGGATGCTTTGCCGTTGGCTCTTTTGTCAACAAAGACAACAGTGCATTCTCGTGTGGGACTTAGCCCATACGAAATAGTTTTTGGTCGTCCAGCGAATGTTTGGGGTGTGCCTCGTCCCAAGGAATACAGCAATATTGAGTACCCTATGTTGGTGGATTACTTACATGACTTGACTGCTAAATTACGTGTTCTCCACCAACAGGTCTATGACAGTTTGCCGACAGCTACTGCAGATCCAGGCCATACGATTCAACCTGGACGTGCTAACGAAAAACTTCCAGCGAACTAAGAATTTGGAGCGGCGATGGACTGGTCCCTATTTGGTTCTGTTAGTAACTAGAACTGCTGTTAGAGTAGCTGGTAAAAAAAACTGGGTACATGCTACCCATTGCAAGAAGGTCCCTTTGCCCTTACCGTATGATAAGTGGGTGAGGGATGGTATAGCCGACGTTGAATGTGAAAGAGTTCCTAGATTTGTGCCTTTTAGTGATGCTCATTTGACATGGACTCGGTCAGAACGCGAGGATGATGATGTTCTGCAAGCTGCTGTGCCTCCACATCTGAAGCTCGACACGACGAATCCGGAGCTCCTTCTTAAAGACCCAATTGTGCTTGGTAAAGAACGCTACAATTTGAGACCAAGAAAGACTGTTCTCATGGACAAATAAAATCTGAATTTTTTTATATAGTGAATTACACCTTGTCTGATCAAGAGACTTTTTTTACTTTTTTCTTTTTCGAGTCACCATCTGGACTCAGCTGCAGGGTCGCGGTACAGCCTTAAGGGGTGAGCCGTGTATTGACATAAGGTCTGTGGTTCAGGGTCGTTAGTACGATCTTGACGCACACTTAAGTGAAGAAGGTAATAGCCGTGAGCAGTCGGTTCGAGGATGGAGTCTCTTGAGTCTGATAAGGGTGTTGAGAGAACTGATTTCAAAGTGAAGATGCGTATATCGGTCCATAGCAAATGTTTTTTAATACTGTGTTTTCTAATGCTTTTGAATATTATATTGGGATGTGTGGGTTGGATTGTCTATGTTATACAACAGACGCTTGCATCTACATCCCAACCAACTCTTTCTTTTTCTACTGTTTCCCCACATGAGTTTCATACGTTGTCTGAACATGAACAGACACGAAGATCAGAATTTGTGAACAATTCATTTATACAGATGTTGCATCAGCATCAGTTAGTTGTAAATACTACGAATTGCTGGGTTTGTGGTCTTATGCCACATACGACAGATAAGGGAATGCCATATTTGGTTTTGCCTTTTTCGCCTAATGGGTCAGTATGGGCACTCCAAGCAATGTTTATCTATGCGAATGAAGCATCTCCTGTATGTTCCGTCAAAGATAATGCGAGTAATAATGCCTTGATACAGGGAATAGTAGATATGATCAGAGATATTGATGCGTATAATGCTATCCCTAAAGATGAGGTACGAGCATATGTTGGTTGGAACAAGACGAGATATAGCCTTAGTCTGACAGAAAAGGTCTCCTCCTATTTGGATTGTACCCCACCAAGGTCATTTTTGTCTGCAAGGTAATGGTCAGAATCTGAGAGCTCAGCTTGGTAAGAGTGTGTGCGTTCACACCTATGTCTATACATCCCAGAAATCTCCACCGTTCGTGCCAGCTACATGCACGTATTTTGTTTGTCACGACAGAGCATATACATGGTTGCCTCCTGATTTTTCAGGCACCTGTTATGTGGCATTTTTGCTTCCCCCTACGTATACAGCTGCTTTCAATTACCATAAGACAAGATATGGTAGAGGTGTTATCGATGCGAAAGATACTGTCGCACAAGAAATTGGGGACTTCTTTAAGGGTTTTCTGCCCTTTTGGGGTCCTATGGCTAATGGTAGAAATATTCGCCAACTTACGACAGTGGTCGAGGCCACTATAAATGAGACTGCAGTTGCTCTTAGTAATATTACAGCTGAGCTTCAAGCGGATCGCCTTATGACATTACAGAACAGCTTTGCTTTAGATATTATACTTGCAGATAGAGGTGGAGTATGTAAATTGATCGGGTCTAGTTGCTGCGTTTTCATACCAGCTAACGCCCCGACAGTGTACCAAGCCGTCTTGAGGTTACATAAGTCCGCTGAGTCTATACATGTAGACGAAGGGAACTGGTCATTGATGGGATGGTTTTGGGAACTGCTGTCCAAATGGGGATGAAAGATTCTGATGTTTCTTGGTATGGCTCTAGCAATCCTTTTCTAGTGTTGCTTATGCATCCAGTGTGGTCCCGCCATTTGTGGCCTTTGTGCTACAATCTGTGTGAGAAGACCTGTCCCGAGAGAAGCGAAGGATAATAAGATGATGTTACAGCAACACCTTGATGACCTGATGAGAATAGATATAGACCTGGATTCAGATTGACGTGAGTTTAGGTTATCGCCAACGTTATGGCAAAAGGAGGGTCTGAGGTTCCTTGATTTGGAACCAGACTCCATTTTGTTTGAGTTGTTCAAGACGCCATTTTTGTGTTGCCCTCACGTAGGCCGTGCATTGGCCTCATGGTTCATGTATGCATTAACAGGCCCTTTTCTGACTTGTGAGTGAATTGCAGAGAAACTGACCTCTTCACCTGAAACTGACCTCGCAAAACCAATTTCCCTTAAGTCTGATTCTTGTCTAAAATTGCCAATCAATGTTCAGGATATCATTAACTTTTAGTTTCCTTGCACATATCTTATCCTAATCAACATCTGAATTGTTTATTTCCTTACGACTTTTCATTACATGGGTAGTGCTTTCAATTATGGGTTTGTCTGGCTTGTGGAAATTGAATTTGGAACAGTCCTAATAATTAACTTTTGGGTTGGGTTACTGTAAATTGGGTTTTTGTTAATGTGATACTCAGTTAGAAAATGTGTCCTATTGGTCAGAATTTTGCGCAGTGGGTGTACATTTATAATGAGAATATGGTGTATAAAAAGTGATGCCTTGCTCTATGAAAATCGAGCAGTTTCCTGAGTTGTACACCGTGTTGTATTGCTTGGTTTACTGTTACTAGCTGCAGCTAATAAATTTGATCTTTGACGCCATCCAGAAGTATTCCGTGTCTCTGTATTCCAAGACAGGAGAATCCGAAGACTTCCGGTGTGTCCCTGGCACCGCTGGGTTCTAAGAAAACCCGGTTCTTCAAGCTGACGGCAATGGGTGTTGCTGTGGGCACTCCACTGCAACACCCATTGATTATGATGCTGCCTCATATTTACAAGAGTGGTATAAATATGGAGCTGTGTCCAAATTAAGAACAGGGAAAACCTGGTCTTACCATCACAGAAACTAGGAGTAATGTTTAATTTTGCCTTGTTTTTGCTGTTGCCATGTGTGCTGCATTTTGCAGCATACATGAAAAAGCCAATGATTGTTTATGTGCAGGAAGGTGTCCCTTCCTGCACATAAACAATCATTTAAAAAAATGACCTTTTGCAACTTCTATGCGTGCTGCAGTGAGTAACAAAATACCATTTAGAGATTGTTTATGTGCAGGAAGGGACACCTTCCTCTACATAAATATTCTTTTTTTTTATTTCAACAATTTTTATTTAAAAGATTATTATATTTACAGTACAGTGTCTATAAAGGGAGGGTAATACAGCTGTGCATTCAACGCCGTTGGGGTTACAATTGGCGTGTTGTAGGAGCATGGTATAGGTCTGTGTTTGCGAATCTGCGCGACATGCTAACAGGGCTAGCTATGGCGAGCTACAGTACTACCCTCAGGTAGAGGAAGATGAAAGATAGTAAGAAGAAAGAAAGGTCGTGGGGAGGGGGGGGGGGCTTGGATAGGACCGGTGGTTCGGTCTTTGTAAGCCGGGCATCCGGGCTTTGTGCTGTGACGGTATGGCTTGTCTACGGGGGTTTGAAAGAAACCAGGTGTTTATCCAGGGCGCTCCACATGTCGCCTCTTGCTAAATAGTTGGTGAGTAGTTCGCTGTTATATTGTCTGCCCCCCTGAGGAAGGTGACCCAGTTGAGCCAACCTTTGAAGGTTGCCTTCCCGGTGTCTTTCCAGTTTGTGAGAATTGTTTTCACTGCAGAGGTGAGCAGGAGGTCGATCAGGTCTCTGTCCTCCCTTGTTTGGGGTACAGGATCCATGAATGCGGTGATCAACCCTATGAATTTATCTTGTATGGGGTAGCCCACTATGTTAACTATGAATTCCCTGACCTTGGCCCAGAATGCCTTGACTTTAGAGCAGATGAGGATCAGGTGTGCTAGATCGCCCTTCTCTTTGTGGCAGTTCCAGCATGTATCGTTCTCACGAATCCCGGCTGCGGCTAGTCCGGCCGGGGTCCAGAACGCTTTGTAAATTAGCCAGTATTTGGTTTGTGCCAGTTGGGCTGAGTTCCATAGGGAGATTTTTTCTATATCGCTGAAGCTTCTGCCTAGCATTGTTTCCCAGGATTCGAGGGCTTTAGCAGTGAGTCTCGTTTTTATGGGGCTGAGTAGTTTATAAAGGTGGGCTGTCTGGTGGCCAGTCTTGTTTAGGTTGGCCATGTATTCTAGGATGGATGGGGAATGTTTACTAAGGTTTGCCCTAGATACTGCAGCTTTGATTTTTAGGAATGCGTAGAACTCCATGTCTGGAAGGTCGTGCAGGTGCTTGAGTGTGTCGAAAGAAAGTGGTGTGCCTTGTTTCTCTAGCTGTTGGGGGATGGAGATCCCCCGACTGTACCAGGCCTTCATGTCTAGTGTCCTATCTTTGTATTTTATCCCAGTGTTATGCCAGATGGATTCCCATCCCGTGCGTCTGATGCTTCTCTCCATTTTCTTGTCTACCTTGAGGAGGGCGGCCCTTGTGTTCCTGAGAATGGTGTTGTTGGCTTCCGGATGTCTGTTTGCCGTTAGCATAGCTATGGGGTCAAGGCCTTCTAGGGATGCTCTCTCTAGTGCCAGCCAGACCGGCGTGTATTCTTGCCCCGGAGCCACCCAGTAGATTAATTGTTTGGCCAGGCATGCGGTGTGGAAAGTTTTAAAGTCGGTGAGGTTGAGTCCCCCTAGATTCTTGTTGAGTCTGAGTTTCTGCAGGCTTATCCTGGGCCTTTTATCCCTCCATATGAATTTGTTAGTCATCTTATCCAGCTGTTTATGGAAGTTGACCATTGGCGTGAGCGGGAGCAAACTGAGCATGTAATTGACCATGGAGGTTATCATCCTTTTTATTGACTCTACCCTTCCCCACCAGCTAATGAACCTCGGTGACCAAGTGTCTAATTTCCCTTTTAGTTTGTTCAGTAGGGTGCTTTCATTATGGTCCAGCGTGGATTTGAGGTCTCTGCCAAAGTACAGGCCGAGGTACTCAGGAATTTCGTTTGCCAGGCGAGCCCCGAGTTCCCTAGGACTGATTTGGTAGTATGGATATTCATGGGCTTGCATTCCGACTTGTCCTTGTTCAGCTTGTATCCTGAGACTTGCGCATATTCCTCAATGGTGGTCATTAGGGCTGCTATGGATGGGCCCGGGTCTTCTGTTGTGACTAGTATGTCGTCTGCGTATGCTGCCAGCTTGACCGTGTTGTCACGTATTGGGATGCCTTTTATTTCCGAATTGTCCCTAATCATGGTCAGCAGTGGTTCGAGAGCCAGTAGAAAGAGGGCCGGGGACAGTGGGCATCCCTGCCTGGTTCCTCTACCTAGTGTCAGTGGCTCAGACGTGCCTCCATTGGCTACCAGCTCTCGGTTCTTTGTAGAGTGCCATAACCATCTTCCTATAATTTTCCCCCAGCCCGAACTTTGTCATACAGCAATCCAGGAAGGGCCACGACACTCTGTCGAACGCCTTCTCGGCATCCAGTGAGATCATGACTGCTGGGGCCCTAGTGTTCGCGTATGGTTGATTAGGTGGCATAGTAGTCGCGTATTGTTATTGACCATCCTGGTCTTGAGGAACCCAACCTGCCTGCTGTGGATCTGGTTAAGGAGCTGCGTGTTTAGCCTTGTCGCTAGTACTTTTGCGTAGATCTTACAATCTACGTTAATTAGGGAGATTGGGCGGTAGTTTTGTGGGTGCTGTGGGTCTTTGCCTTCCTTGGGGATGACTATTATGTTGGCTTCAGACATGTAGTGTGTCATGCTCCCTTTTTGGATACAGTGCGTAAAAACCCTCACCATCGTGGGTTTCAGGGGGTGTAGGAAATGTTTATAGAAGGTGGCTGTGTATACGTCTGGGCCAGGCCGTTATGGCGCTCTCTAGTGATGCCTTCTGGTCCACTGTCAATCTGGGTAGGTTTAGCTTTTCTAGGAGGCTTGCACCCCCATCTGGCTTGAGGTCCTTGTCTATTTTGTAGAGCCCCTCATAGATGTCACTGAAGACCTTGAGGATCTCTTTGTTTGCTGTTTGTGATTTGTTTTTGCTATCTGTTATGGCGGCAATGGCGTGTTGTCTCTGTTTGCTTTTTAGGTAGGAGGCTAGCGCCTTCCCTGCTTTATTCGCAGTGCAGAGGTTTATTGCTTTGTATTTGTTAATCCACGCCCCGCTCTTTCGCTCAGGATTTTGTTTAGTTCGTACTTCTTCTTTGTTAGCTCTGTGAGGGTGTTACCATCCTTTAGGTTGGCACGGTGCCCACTTTCCAGATCCTTAAATTGGTTTTCTAGGTCTGTTACTCTTTTATTTCTTTCCTATTCACTCTGGCTTTAATGCTTAAGATTTTCCCTCTTAATGTGGACTTCAGGGCGTCCCACAATGTGCTTTTGTCTGTGTCCGCGTTGTCGTTAAACTTGAGGTATTCTTTAATGGCCCCCTCGATCTCTATGACATTGTCTGGGTGTTTGAGTATGTCGCTGTTCAGTCTCCATCTTCGACTGGGTCTCTCATTGTGTCTCCCACTAAGTGTTAGGCTGATGTGTGCGTGGTCCGATATTGTTATCGGTGATATTTCTGTCTTGTCTATCAGGTGTGTGTGGGATGTTGACATGAGGATGTAATCTATCCTGCTATACGAGTTGTGTGGGTGGGAGTAGAATGTGTAGTCCCTGGCATCTGGGTTTTGCAATCTCCACGGATCACTAAGCTGGAGCTTGGTACATACGTTCTTTAGGGTGCTTGGTATCTGGACTCCGAGCTTCGTTCTAAGCGGGTGTCTGTCTAGTGTTTGATCTAATACTTGGTTGAGGTCTCCCACCACCACTAGGAGGTCGTCCGAGTTAGGCCCGTAAATATTGGCTATGTGGATCGTCTCCTCCCCCCTTCTAAGGCTGGTGATCAGGAGCCTCCCTTCTTCGTCTGCATAGGACTGGTGTATTGTAAGTCTTGCTTTTTTATTGATCAGAGTGATGACTCCCCTCTTTTTGTGTACTGCTGGTGAGCAAGCCTGATCGCCTATCCAATTCGCCCTTATCCGTAACGCGTCCGCGGCGGAGAGCTTCGTTTCTTGTAAGACGCATACATCGCTCTTTAGTTTTGCTAAGTATTCTATCACCTTCATTCTTTTGGTTACATAAATAATCTTCCCCTGCAATGTAGACACACTTGCACTACGGTGCAAGGGTGCCTGCATTGGCGCTAGGCAGCTAAATTTAGCACCAGCGCAGATAGAAACGCAGGGCAGCACCATATTCTTGTACATATGGTGCAGCCCTGCATTTCTAAAGTGACGGAGAGTGTAGTTAGCCTTCTTGGCTTAATGCCATGCTTCACCACTTTACACTGTAAATATGCCCCTAGTAGATGCAAGTAAATCGGAAACATGAGTAAAGGAACCCCTCACCCAAGTTCCCAATTTCAACAAACAGATTGGTTAAAATATTTCTCTTTTACGTTTTCTGAACACACTATCACTCATACGTTGTTTGACCAATCAAAACCACGAGTTTATCATCCATGCACCAGCAGCGGTCGGCAGTAGGTGTTTCTGTAGGGCGGTGCTGTGGATAGGGGGAGGGGCAGGGTGGGGGGTAGTAATGTATGGGTTACGGAGTTTTACAGGTAAGTAAACATTTAAATAAATAAAACGAATTTCGTTGCGCTCACTGCATCACAAAATGTGATGCAGTGCGCAACAAAATTCGTTTTTTGCCGACCGCTACTGCCATGCACGTGTTTGAGCACCTTACACTCAGCGCCGGCCTTAGTGTCACTACTTAGCCCCTTTCACATATTTATTTATTTTATAGCACTCATCACAGTATAGACTGTCAGAGCGCTTTATATCTCAATCATTATTATAAAGAGACAATGAGTTATACAGTGTTTAAATCAATTTATTAGAAATGTTACTTAAGAGGATGAGAACCACAAGATGTAGGAGTCTCACATCATCCGTACTCATAGGTATAACAGGCCAGATGTACAAAGTGTTTGCCAATCAATAATCAGCCGTAAACTGATTACCGATCACAAAACTAATATGCTCCAATGTACAGAAGGCATTTGCTGTGCTTTTTTGCAAAGCAAATATCTAGAAAGTCATTATTTTAGGAACTCAAAATAGCTAAACCCATTTAAAGAATCTGTAATTGTGATTCACTATCCTTATGTTAAACTAATTCGCAAATTGTGATTAGCCAAAAAAATGATGATCTTGGACATGCAATTTACCACCAATTCGAGAGAAGTGGTATCTCTGTGCAAACTATAAACACAGCCCCAGAATGCGTCTGTATCTTCAACAATGGTGGCCTTATATGTGATGGCAAGAAGAATACATTTACTGGCTGGTTTCCAGAGAAGGAGGAAGTAGGACAGGACTTTTAGAATCAGAAAACCTATTTTCTAAAAGACTGAGGAAGAAATACGTACAAAGTGCAGGCTAAAGTAACTCTGTAATCTTGAACCTCATAGCTGATTTAAAGCCACAGTTTAAAAGTAGTGCTCTGCCAGTGGTGGCTCCTCTGTTATGGTGGAGCAGCGTCACTCCACGCTTTCACTCAGTGCAAGAAGCAAAAACATAAAATGGTAATAACTTGTAGTTATTACCATTTTATGTTTTCTTTGCAGGTGGGCTGCTCTGCTAATGGATTAGGGCTGGAGAGGAGTGTTTGCCCACTCCTAAGTGCGCAATGCCAGTTTGATCGGCCCTCTTGGCCCACCCAAACCAGTCATGCACACTTTCCCCATTCTCCATGCAGATTTCATTACAGCCTACATGGAGAACATGCCCACCCCTCCAGCCACTGGCGGCGCTCAGACCAATCAAAACGCTGCATTGCAGCATTGTGATTGGCTTAGGGGAGGGAGCCTGGCTGCCTGCTACCTTTTTCTGGAGTCAGAGACAGGAGAGCAGGGGCAGAGACACGGGGCCCGGCCTAATGGTATTTTTATTTAAATTATGCTCCCTCCCACGCCCCCCCGCCCCCCACGCGATCTCCCCCACCACTCGTGTGCCATGATGGCTGCAACTGTGCACTGCAAAGTAATTCAATCTCAGCCCATGTTTGGTTTTATGTTTTTTGCACCTTTTAGCATCTGGTAGTTACCAGGGTGTTATAGCTGCATCTGGTTGGTTTTAACTGAGTGCCCTGTCAAGAAGTGTTTATGCATTTTGAATGCAAGGGTAAAGCTATTAAATATGAATATTTATTTTCACAGCATATATAGGAATTACAAAATACTGTAAAAGAGTTTTTGTAGGATTGTTAATTATTTTCCACATGTAATTGGGTGTATAAATGGTGCACATGTGCATATATGTCCACCCTCTAACACGGTGCATTTATTTTGCAATCTAAAAAATACTCATTCACGAAACATACAAGTGGTGTGTTATGCAAATGATGTGATTGGCATGATTTCCAGGCAGCACCTATGATTATTTCATTTTCAGACATAGTGCCATTTACACAAGCATACAAAGAGGAGATGTTGAGGAAAGGTATTTATTGGGTAAATTTGGTTTAAATAATTGTACCTATTCATTTAATATTTTTTAGGGTTGTATGACAGAGGCACACATGGCTAAACTACGTGTGCCTCTACAACGCTTCCCTAACCACAAATACGTCTGAACAAAGCATTCTTTTACCATGCATGCATTTACCATGCATGCCTTTATCACTCAATTTCGTGTTAAAGGCATGGAGGATAAAGGGATATGTGTGGTAAAGTTCACACCCGAGCACTCCCCCCTGAGCCCTAAAAAATACCTCAACCTCCCCTAGCCCTAAAAACGACCCCGCCCCCAAGACATTAAAACTAACCTGACTACCCTGAGTCTTAAAAATTACCCCAACCCCCAGCCCTAAAAAGTACTCTGACCCCCAAGCCCAAAAACTACCTTGCTCCTCCTGAGCCATAAAAACTACCCTGCCTCAGCCCTAAAAACATCTTGACCTCCAGGAACCCTACAAAATTACCCTGATGTCCGGCTCAGCTCTAAAAACTACCCCACCCCTCTGAGACCTAAAAACTAACCCCCCCCCCGAGCCCTGAAAATTACCGAACCCCCCATTAGCCCTCAAAACTACCCAGACCCCGAGCCCTAAATACTTCCCTGACCCCCGAGCCCTAAAAACAACCCAGGCATACCAGCCCTAAATTTACTCCCCAACACTTAATTAACTTCCCCACCCCAAAACCCAGCCCCACTTACCTCACTGCATACTCTCCTGATCCTTCCTATTCCTGGCACCGCCCACTCCAGCATCTAATATAATTGAATGTGTATAGAGAATCCCCTGTTATCAGTGAAATGATGTTCATGGTTGTGACACTTGTTTAAATAAGAAATAATGTTAAATGATTCCTCTAGGGACATCTGTATCTTGTCACTCCAGCATCTAGGCAGCGCATATGCCATAAGCACGCATAAGGCATATGCATGGTTAAGGCAAGGGTGGTTGCACTTGCGGGGAAACCCCATGTGTGGCTTAGCCCTCAATGGTAGGGCCATTTCCCTTTTTTTGAGTGTTGTTTGTTGTTGTAGATGATATTGTCTATGCCTTACGGGCGTGGTAACTCCTTATCTATCCCCTGCTACCCGAAGTGAGTCTCAGTATAATGTTGCCCACAGAAGAACAAGAGATGTAATTGAACTTACCTTTAGATCATTTATTTCAGATGTCTACATAAGAGTGGTGGTGCTCCTATATTCACCAGAAACCTCTTACAAAATTATAGTGACATGTGCAATTCTATACAATGTAGCTACAAGAAATGGCTTTGGAAGAAAGGATGTCAGAGTCGGAGTCTAATGAGGAGAAACAAAGAGATGCCAACACCTCAACCACTTGATGAGTCAAAAGCAGCGGAAGAGCAAGTAAAACGTGTCAAAATAACCAATCATTATTTTTCCAGGTAAGTGCTAATGTCAAGTATTTAGCATATAATAAATAGAAAAAGGCTTTGCAGAAGTATACCATAATATTCCTTTATTTACAGGTATGATAATGTATGCAAGGTAAATAAATACGAACATTTTGTAATGTTTCTAATGTAAAACAAAAGGTATTAAATTTTCTGTGTACAAGCACAAAAACCTACTTGGTTTTGTAACATCGTTTTGTAAGGCTTATATTTGTCTCAAGCAGATGTTATAGCCACCGATATTGTCCCCAGTGCAACTGAGACTCCTGCTTCTAAGTAGGTTTGTACTATCAGTTGCAGAAATACTGCATACACTAGACAGATCCTCACTTTTGGCCATTTCTACTTGAATGCCATTTGCAATTTGTAAATTTTGTATTGTTCCCAAAGAGTTAGTTATTTGAATGAGGCATGTAATTACCTTATCCGCTATAATGTCCCATTGCAGCTTGTAAACTCACAGTGCAGCGTGACAGTGTGGATGTGGCATGTGCAAGGCAATTAATAGACCGACTTAAGTCATCAATACAGGCTATTTCCACCATCTTTGACGAAAGTTATCCTAATGTAATACCAAGCAGAAACTCCTCATAGCATGAGTCAACTTATCAAGTTTCTCATTCACGGATATCTGGTTTTTAGCAAGAGTATGTGCAATGTTTCTTTCACCTGATATTATGCTTTTATCCATGTTTATCAGTTTCTGATTGACCAGTTTTATTTCTTTTTGTTGCAGGCACGGAACGTTCAATATTGAAGCGTCCAATCCAAGAAAGAGTTGGACATTTTTTACCCTATTAACATTAGTTAAATTGTTTTGGGGTTCTTTGTTGGCAATAGGGCAAGTGCGAGCTCCAAATCTCCCAAGTAGTTGTCTAGGCCTCAACATAGGTTCCTGCGTGACACCCTGTGTGTCTCTTCGACACATTTTTTAATTGATTGTTTATATTATTTAACTCTGGGAATCATTGTCCTGGCTGCCAATATCAATAGCAATGTCGATTCATCATGGCCTTGGTTTATGAAAGATCACTTCTTTGAGCAGGAATATCTGTTTGAAAATGCAGTAGCAATAATTACTTTTTTTTCTACTTAACTATGGCTTCTTAAGATTAGGTTTGTTAGCACTAATAAAACTTGTGAACATTACCTAATGGCAATTTGTGTAAACTACATCTCACATGACATAATGTAATATGAAAGTACTAATTTAAATATGTATATATATATTTTTGATTGATTTGAACCACAGATCTCCCACATTTGGTACAGAGCAAGCAAATACATCATGAACAGGTATGACAATATACAAAAAAATTAGAGAAGACATGACATTTGGAGAGAAAAATGTGCAGAGAGACTCAACCACACTGTCCCAAAGACTCCGTCACCCCAACCACCATGCTAATTAGCCCTTTGCAACCATGTGTCTCCATTTAAGGACCAAGGTCTGGACAGGCAAACTTACAGCACAATACCCCTGTATTTGGCCTGATCCTTCCAGATCATATGGCCAGAGGGGGCAGCCTCTAGCCAAATATATGGAGCGTTCAAAACCCATGCAGTAATCAATCCCCACTGCCCATGTATGAGCAGGTGGGGCCTTTATACTCTTTCCCTTTTATGCGATGTCTCGCTTAGTGATCACCAAACCCAGCCAGAGCATTGTCCTCTCATATACCCTTCCAAGTTATCCATGAGATGCAGGAGGATCAATTTCGGTTCTCTGGGGATTGGCCAACCCAGTACTGACTCCAGAGTGCCTAGCACTCCATTCCAAATAAAGCAAAAGAGAGGGACAGTGCCAAAATGTGTGCACCTAATCGCCCTCAGAATCATCGCAGTGCAAGCAACTATCTGTTGCGATAATCCCCATACCAAATAGGCATGCTCTAGTGTATTATGTGTGGTGTAATAGTTCAACTTGAATCAGAGGGAACTGGGAAGCTATCACTGCCTAACGCCTCAATACAATCCTCATCCTCCAGCAGTCCCAGGACTTGCTCCCACAATGCCCTCACCCCCACCATTGGATCAGGTTGGTTACGAATTGGAGTGTGATAAATGGAGGATAATTTATGTTCCTTAATGTTAGTGAGTAAGCCCTTCACTTCCAAGGGAGAGAATTCAGGCAGAGATTCAATTGATTGTTAATAAGGGCTCAGCGCATGCTGGGGTTGAAGGTACCAGAAAAACTGAGTGCGATGCATCTGAAATTTCACTTGAAGGGCCTGAAAAGACTTCAGGAACCTATTAGAAAGCATGTCTCCCAGCAAGGAGAAGCCTATGGTGTCCCAGGCTAAGAACTCTTAGAGTGCCACGACCTGAGCAAGCTGATTCCCCATCCATTGTGAAGTCTCCAGGGTAGGGCCACCAGCCCACCCCATGAACTTCATTGCGTCAACCTAAAACTTCAGCACTACTTTCATAGCGATGACGGGGTAGGTGGAAGATTTACCCCGTGAAGCAATGGCAAAGGTTGGTATGACCAAAGATCCATCTTTCCGTTGTGTAGGCCAGATCCTTAAACCATCAGTCATTCACAATTAGTAGGTGTGTGGCCCATAGTATAGGAGGATGTTGGGAGCATCGATTCCCCCGTCAAAGGTAAACCTGCAGTGTGGGAAACATCCTTTACAACGCAACTTTTACCACACAGTGCCTTTACGACACAACTTTTACAACGCAAACCATTACAACGCATTGCGCTGGGGGGCGCTCTAGGATAGGGAATAGGTTTAATTTACTATCCAACACCTTCCCTACTATCCACGGGGACTGGAGTTGGAATAGTAAATTAAACTATTCTCTATCCAGCGCCCCAAAGCACTATGCGTTGTAAAGGCATGCGTTGTAAAAACAGCGTTGTAAAGGCATGAGTGGTAAAACCATGTATTGTAATGTCATACATCCCTGCAGTGTTTATGGAGGGTCTCCCCAGTTCCACACAAGAAGCGGATCTGAGCGTTAACCTTAACAAAGAAGGTCAGTGACACCGAGAATGGGTACTTTTGGAGCTCATAGCGAAGTCTGGGCAGGGAACCCATCTTAAGGATGGCCAAGCTGCCCAGTAGGGACTGCAGGAGGGAGGATCAAAACATACTGTCTTTGGAGAAATCACCAACCTGGGGTTGGAAGTTAGAATCATACACCCTTCACCCATTCTTGGTAACAAAGACTTCCTGATATTTAAATCCCAGGGGAAGCACCCGCATCTCAGGTGCCCAAGGCATGGTCAGAGCACATGGGGAGATGAAGTAAATGGAGGACTTGGCTTTATTCATGAGGAGACTGGAGTAAGAGCCAAATGCCTGAAGGCTCTGTACAGTATACGGCCCTGTCTCCTGTGGTTTATCTAAGAACAACAGCACTTCATCAGAATAAAGGGCAATCCTATGACTTACTTTCAGAAAACACTGAAAACCTCCAAAGAAGGCATCCACTTGCACCCACACCACCAAGGGTTCTATGGCCAAGAATTGTAATAAGGGAGAGAGGGGACATCCCTGTCGGGTGCCCCTTCTTATGGGGATCAATCATACAGTGCTCCTCCAACAGGTATCCTCACCAGGAGATCAGTGTAGAGGAGGTGCACAAACACGATGAATTCAGGGCCAAAACTGAAGCAGACTAAGAGGGAAAAACATAGTCCAAGTAGACCGAGTCAAACACCTTTTTAGAGTCCATAATCGACCTCTTAGCTCTATGGCATTGAGAATTTTGCGAATTTTGTATTGAGTGGCATTATGGGGCATGAATCAGGATTAGTTTGGATGCACTAAGAGGGCAATCACACCCATGAGTCGGTTAGCCAACATCTTAGCCGGATGACGAGCTTCATAGAGAGTCTTACTGCATGTCCACGCTGATTCTGTTTTGAAGGTAGACACCTAGTCAATTATTTCCTCATAGACACTAGCATGTCACTTTTCAGGAGGTGCCTGGCTCTGTATGCAAAGGCTGTTTGCTTGTTATTATTTCATTTTATGTTTTGCAATTTCACCCTTTTATTTTAGTTTGTGCTTCATTTACCACTACTATTCTTCTGCAGGTGAGCATGCATTAGGATAGAGGGGTTGCTGGACTCCAATTTAGATTTTAGTTCTCACTGTTTCTGACTCACACTGATTCAACATGCCCTCTGACACACCCCCCTAGAGATTGGCTTTACAGTGAGTCTAACTGCATGTCCGTCCTGCTCCTGGTTGAAGGTAAAATATACACAATTGATGGACGGAATGCAGAACAAATCAAAACATTCTCCCCCAGTTAAGAGATCTGGATTGAATCCATTGTTTCAGCTCTACATCCATTTTGACCTTCTGTTTGTTTTGTTCGCCCTAAGTTAGCAGGGTATTCCCAGGTGTGGATCGCTTGCTCACTTTGCCACTGGATTCAAGCTAGCCTGGCTGATGGGGGTGTTACCCCAAAACTGGTCCCAGGATGCATGTTTTCGGTCCAGGAAGCCCTGGCTTGGCAGTTTGGGCTGGACTGTTCCCATGAGGAAAAGCATCAAGACTGATTTGCATTTTGCTGGGTCTGAACTGAGGTGCTGAAGAACGATGATAGATTCAAACCAGATCTGTGACTGGGGGTGAGTTTCTGAAAAGTTTCAGCACTCCATCCATCATCTCCTTGTGTTTGCTTTGTTCACCCCAGATGTGGGTTCCTTGCTCACTTTGGAACTGGATTCAAGCTAGTCTGTCTGATAAGGGGTGTTATCCTGAAACCGGTTCCAGGATCCTTGTTTCCAGTCCAGGGAATACCTGACTTGGCAGTTCAGGCTGGACTGTTCAACACAAACAAAACTGTGCACATCAATGAAATGGCATTGCTGAGTCCAGTTTGGGGTCCTGGGGTCTGTAGGTGAGGATACCTTTGATTGTGGTTGTGTCATCAGTGCAGATCTGGAAGTGCATGTTTTCCATGAACGGCGTAATCTTGTCATCGTTGGTGGTGTAGGTGACTGAATCTTTGTGTATGATGACAATGCTGCCCGTCTCTGTTTGTGTGCTTGCAGTGTTTCATCTTGTAGCCAATGGGAATAGCTGTGGCAAATGTCTGGGACGGTTAAGAGGGTGAGCCAGGTCTCTGTTTTAAAGGTCACGTCAGGGTGAGGGTGGAGATTGTGTCCCAGACTTCAGCAGCGTATTTGCAGAGTGACCAGGCTGTGATCAAGAGGCAGCTGAGTAATTCCGGAGAGGTCTCAGCCGCCGGGGTTGGCGCGACACTGGTTGCTCTGATGGTGGTTGCCGCTGGGGTGGAGGTGAACTGCAGCAGCTGCAGGTGAAAGGTCCTGCTTTGGAGTGAGGTGATGTGAGGGAGCAGTTGTTGTTTTGGCCAGAGTTCAGGGCAAGGCTCGCCAGTGTTTCATTTGTGAAAAAAAGGAAAAAGAGTGCTGTGCCCGAAGCTCTACTCCGAATCCCATGACCGGAGCAATTAAAGGTCAGGGCGCGGAATACCAGGCCTGAAAAGCTTTAAAACCACCTGATGCCTCTTTAATCCACTAATAGACAACCAATGTTACTCTTGCAGGCTCCTGCTTTTCACCTTTGCAACGTTTTTTCCATCTTTCTCCTTTTCTATATTTCCATTTTCTATCTCTTTTTCTCAGGAAATGTCCTGTCAGGAACAATAAGCGATGGTCCCAAAAATTAAGTGCCAGGTGCCTTCACCGGCAACCAGTGGTTCAAATTAAGCACTGTATGTCATTGTCCCAGGGTGTGGTGTCCTGGCCTCTCTATCCGTCCCACTCCCTCCCTTAACTATCAAATCTACCTTTCTTCTCCGGTGAAGCTCAGGGTTGGCAAAACAAGTACCAGTTTTGCGATTCAATAGTGTTTTAATCACTCTCCTCTACAAGTCAGCTGCCGCTGCCCGTTGTAACCACTGTACCACCTTCATTAGTTTCTCGTGATCAGGATGATTTTGTCTTGCATCTGTCATATATTGTTCGGCTGCTAGCCATGTACCATTACTTCAGCAAGATTGCATATACAAAAAAAACTAAGCCTTCTTCAGCTCCTCTCTGAGCTCAGTTGTATAATCTCTCTCACATTACATTTCTCCTGATTCTGACTTTTATGGTCAAAGAACTGATCTTGATGTTTAGGGCACTGAAAGATCTGAGCTGTGTCATATCCGAGAAATTTCACATAGCAGTCTAAGGGGATGGTCAGTTCAGTACAATAACTAACCACCTTGGGTCTTTTTACATTTGCAAGGGGTGCTGAAATAACAGTGTTTTCAGTCCTAATGGTCAGTAGGATGGAGCACTTCTTGAGCACCATTTTCGTAGTGTTTTTGACTTCCTAAAAGCTGGTATTTCAGAGATAGGCTCCGAAGGATAACTAGTTTCAGAGCAGATTCTGGAAACCTACCTATATGCGTGTTGCCTGGTGTGCATGCCAATTTCAATACGCTCATTGCCTCTGTGGGGAGCCACTACAGATCAGAACAGTGCAGTTGTGGTCAAGTTTTCTTGCAACGGTGGCAGGTGCATAGAGGGCTTATTTGAACTAAAGTAGATGAAGTTTGGGAATACCTACCAGTAGGGTGATATTGATGCCCAATTTCAATAGTACAAGGGATTGAATTATTGATTTGAAATCCTGATCAATAGTGCAAGGGATTGAATTATTGATTTGAAATCCTGATTGGGAGTAAAAGCTTCCATAGAGGAGACCACGTTGGGAAGGTGCTTCATTAGTCATTATTTGAGGGTTGCTTAAAGCTCAAGAAATGTCCTAGAAGAAGCCAAAAGATTTGGCACACTCCTCAAGGGAGGGCTTACAGTTTAACACCAGAAGTGAGTTGGGCCACATTTGGATTGGAATGGGGCAATTAATAGGGTCAGTCAGAAGGAATTTTGTTTTCAGTGGGTTAACATTAAGAGGTGGCATGATAACCAGGTTAGAATGTTTTAAAGAGTTTAGGCATGAATTTAGGAATACTACAGAAATGCACGACATTTTGATGCACTCACTGTATTAAATACTACACAGATGTATAACGGAAATAACATGTAGCTAGTCTGAACATGGTCAATGTAGCCCTATTCGGTGATCCTATGAGATGATATATGCCTCTCTCATTCATTGGCATAGGGTGCAGGCATCAACACTTTTCTTTAAGAGCTCATTGCACAGCAGCACAGCAAAGAGGTTTCAAATCTCATTTTAGAAAGAGTGGCTGTGAAAGCTTGTCCACCTGTCAATCATGTCAATGGGCACAGGCATGCCAGTAATAGCAAATCTCAAGGCAAGATTTATTGGTGTTCTCCTCTTACCACAACTAACTTGTCACACTGTAGTAGTGTGAATATGAAAATACGCAGTGAATATAGTAGTAGTGGATATCTATGAACCAATCAAGCATATTCTTGTTATATTAATATGGCCGAAACTGTGTCAATAAGGGCCACTCCTTTAAAAAGATGCTTATTATATTCTTAAGGAATGGCTCCGCACGGTCTCAATGACCGAATGGAATTTTTATGTTATTTGTGATTACTTTATGTGCATGTGCATGCTTTCCAGGTTATACTCTTTCATAATTCCGTATACTTTATTTATTATTTGGCAATTTACACTATCTCCTCCATATGCCTCTTGCTCTCTCACACACTTTAACACACTCCAAGATGGCGCCTATGTTTTTCCTTTAACCGGCATGATTTGAACATCACCTAGCCTTCTTCACTGTTTAGCGTCTTTCACTCGCGCACTTAACCGACACACAGGGCGTCCGCTCGCTTGTTCACAGTGGGAACTCTTCGGAGCCCGCGTTTCGTTAACTTTTACGTGAGTACCTGAAGCTTGATGTAGATTTAGATATAATTGGGATGCATACGGTTTTTCACCACACTCCGCACGAGTTAAGGGTTTTTGATGTATGTATATTGGTGATGGTATGATCACAGTGTCTCACGAAATACCAGCAGCGTTTTTCACACGTTATCAAAATATGACTTGGTATCTTGGTGTTTGGCTGTTTCTTTGTCTTTAACTATTGGTCCATTTTTATTTACTTTGCTACTGAATAGCACGCATGCAGTCATTGTCTCTAGTTACCCTGGAATTGTCAACATGTAGATTTCTAATTATTCATTATGTTTTACTTGCTGAAATAGCGATTCTTTCGTTTTGTTTGTAGAGTGATCCCCTGAAGAAGGGCAGAGCCCGAAATGCATCGGGAATGGGAATCAATATAGCTGTGTACTTTACTCTGCACCTAAGCAGGATGCTTATGAAATAACGCAATTTGAAATTATGGACACGTTTAATTAAAACATGAAACCTTGAATCTCACCATTTGGAGTACATTTGTCTATGGAATAAGACCGGTGTGTCTTTTTACGTAGTGCTTTGAGTCGCTTCTCCCTAGCCAGGGGGAGGCATTGCATTAGTTCTCACTGAATTGTCACTGTCAGGCCAGGCAGCGACTTTCTCAGAGCACACCACAGATCATCACCAGTACGCCCCAGCCAGATTTACCCTACTGCTGTGCGAGTTCCACAATCCATTAGTATTATATTCTTAACACAGAACATACGAGTAATCAAAGTGCAGATGGTGAGGTGCTTGTAGTGGTAAGAAATATGTAAAACTTGACATAAAATCATAGTAACATTCGGGGGTTGTATATTCAATAATGGTAACTTGGAAGACCTTGTGTAATTCATAGGACTAATCCTGGTGTAGTTTTTATACATGTAACATTGACGTTTCAACCTAACCTTATTTATATGGGTCACATCAGGACCATGCTATCTGCCGTTTGCATTCCCTTAAAATTAATTGTGGGTGGTACAATGGTAAATGTCTTCGAATGTTGTGCACTTCTGCTGAATTACCGCTAGGGTATTATTTATTTAGAAGTTTTATATAGCGCTGGCTGGACCCAGAGGTATCAGAGCGCTTTACAGGGGTAGGAGAGAGGTCATATTATGGCACAATAAATAAACAGTAAAACCAAACAACAAGTAATTAAAGTCAAAAATACAGAACACCAAAAGAGAGAGCTAGGGCAATATACATCATGGATATCAAGATGTGGGTGATCATGTTTAGAATGGAGCTGTGAAACAGGGGGGAAAGGTAGGTGAACAGTTGGGGGTGATAGGATTGGATGATTAGATAGGAGGGTAAGGTAAGATAAGGTAACATTTATTATTTGTACATGGTTAATTAAAACCTTTACAAAATTGTAAAAACACCAATATATACATTTTAAAAGACGTGTGTACTTAGGCATATCAAGTTAAATTAGATAAAAAAAGGAAGAAGAATTGAAATCAGTTTGTGCTTATCCTCGGAGCCGTGTAATTTTCGTCAAGCACTGTTTAGTCTTTTCTTTGTCGAATCAAAGAACCTCACGACCTGGCAGTTCAATTTAGTGTTATTGGTGTTAAAACACTGTTTGACTACCTGCCTGCAGGACCGAACGGCATGTAGTTTAAAGAATGGTTGTAAAAAGTTATGCCTCAGGTCCTTTAGTCTAGGAAAGATGCAGATTACATGGACAATTTCCTCCTTGGTGGTTTTACACAGGCGACACCGCTGTGAAGAGTTATTTCTTTCCCAGGGTGGGAGGTGGGGGAGTATGGGGATCACCCCTAGGCGAAGTTTTAGCAGCTTTTCTTTGAGTTCCCTTTTCATACCGATGTTAAGGTATGCTTGCGGTTGTATTTTCCCATAGTCACCCAACGTTATCCAGCCGTGCGCCCTGTTTGCTAGATCATGCTTGTCTTCGATCACAGAGACAATGCGTGCCGATTTTTTTGCGATTTTCTTTAAGGACAAAAGGTCTATTGATGTTTCCCAGATGTCGGTCAGGCCAAGAACTTAAAGTGATTCAAATAGGTAGTCTCTGGGCGAAGATTTGTGGTGCCGAAGTAGCTCTTCCCATACGTTGGAGCTTAAGGAGCCCGTCTCTGCTATGCGGATCTTGTGCCAGCTGGCTATGCACACGCTCCGCCTCTCTAGGGTTTGTTTGAGGATGCCAAACTCTAAACGAATTTGGGCTGGAGAGACGTATTTTGGAAGATTGAAAAGAACCCTGTATGTGTTGGCTATGACTGTGTCCAGTAATGCAATTTGTATTACCCCTGTGCACTCTTAATGGTTTGTGAATAATTTCAGAATTCTTTTAACATTCAGGTTGGCGCTGAATCTGTCGCACGTCGTCAATCCGTGCCTTAACAACAGTGATTTAGAGTGAGGAAGCGAATCCTCACAAGATACGCGCTCAATATTACATGGAACAGGAAGTTCCTCCAAATTTCATCTGATTATAATCCAAATCATTACTCCATGTTTTTATGATTTCAGCGTTTCATTTTCATCTTTCAAATATTCATGATATTAATCTGATATTTTCTCAGCATTAAATTCATTTCTCAATCTTCTGGAAAAACCCAATGCATTTCGGGTCACAACAACAATGGACCCTTCTTCAGGGGTCTGTAAGGAAATCATACAGGACCAGGTTAGTAACCTACATTTCATCTGATCTGATCTACATTGTAAATTCACATACAACCATTTACTTTCTACAGTAACTCAAATATGCATGACAATAATGACAATATGAAAATAAAACATAAGGACTCTCCTAACGTGACGTGCTAACCGGCATACGTTGATTGTACTCAGTTGTGAAGCTCTAACTCATATGGCAGCGATATTCCGCGATATTCCATACATTAAACACATTTGCATGAAACCGCCATGTCGATCGTCATATATACGCTATTTCAAATGCATGCGTTAAAACTCAAAAGTATAGTTTAGAAGCAAGATATTCAACTTACTGCAAGATCGAGAAACAGAGCGTCTCCGTGAACGCTTCGGCAGCCATAGTTAAGAGTTTCACTAACACTTCATTTAACCAATAGCTGACAGGGACCTACACACGTGTGTCCAGTAATGCGGCATCCTTCCCGTGGAGCGATTCGCTGCCATATGTGAGAGTAGGCTGTAGTTTTGCACGCAAGATTTCAAGGAGCGGTTTAAAGGTGAGATTAGGTAGTTTGGCCTTTAATGGTTTTAGTGCCAGGTAGATCATCGTTGCCTTGCCTCGTAAGGAGTCAAGTTAAGCCCTAGACGTGTTTTTGGAGTCCAGGATAACTCCCAGATATTTATAAGAGGTCACCCGATCAAGCTGCTCTCCATTCAGATGCCAACAGAGATTCCTTTTTTTCCTGTAATCCACGGCCATGACCTTTGATTTACTGAAGTTAATTTGGAGGGAGTTTTTTACTGAAAAAGTGTGGGAGGACGATTTTCCCCAATTTGGGAGCGTGGTTAGGGCATTTGTCGAGGACCCAAGGTAGGTCGGCTAGAAAAAGATTAAATAGTAGTGGTGCTAATACGCACCCCTGCTTTAGCCCTTTTGTTGTCCTGATGGCGTTCGAAAGGTGCGTGCCTGGCCCAAGTTTAATTTTGATCCAGGTTTTTGAATGGAGCATTATTAGCGCATCTAGGAGGTGTTTCGGTATTCCCCAGTGGTCCAGTTTCTGCCAGAGATTTTTGCGGTCCACATGGTCGAATGCCGCGGTATAGTCGATAAACGAGAGGTATAAAGATGACTTGATCTCTTTTGCTGCTCCCATCAGCAAGGACAATGCCATGATGTTGGTTGTGATCCCTTGGCCTTTGGTGAAACCCGTTTGATTAATTGGGATAATTGAGTTTTCGGATACCATGAAGTTAGTTCCTCCAGGATGACTCCAGCGAAGTATTTAGCCTCCACGTCTAGTAGGGCAATGAGCCGTTAGCTGCTGGGATGCTTCTTGCTACCGCGTTTGTAAATCGGGCTGATGAATGACCCGTGCCAAGACTCTGGGAGAGTCTGAGTGTGTTCAATATTATTAAATATTGGCGCCAACGATTCACTCCAGAACTCCACGTCTGTTTTATACAATATCGGTGGTATGCCATTCGGCCCTGGTGGATAGGAGGGGGAGAGGCAAAAGGGGAAGCTTAGGAAGGAAGGGACAAGAGAGAAAGAGAACTTGGAGAGATAGAGGAGGAGGGTAGGAGGAAAACAGCGACAAAATGCTGCGGGGGCAAGTGGATGGGAGGGGGGGAAATTGGAACAAGTTGCAGGTTAGTAACCCTAAAATTTATAGAGGAGGTGTAAATTGAGATCTTTTTTGAAGCTGGAGTAAGAGGGGTTACAACGTAGGTCTTTTGGGAGGGAATTCCAGATAATTGGGGCGTTTTCTGTAAAGGAGCGAGACTGAGTGAATTTCTTTTTTTGTAAGGGAGGGACTAGGAGCAGAGCGTTAGAGCTTCTTAGGGGTCTTGTGTTGCCTGCTTTGTGGATTTTGTTGGTGAGGTATGTTGGGGAATTTTAGTGGAGGACTTTATGTGTGATGCAAGCAGTTTTGTAGGCGGACCTGCCTTCGATGGGGAGCCATTTAAGGAATTTGAGGGCAGGGGAGATATGGTCAAAGCATTTGCAGTTGGTAACAAGCCTTGCAGCCAGGTTGAGCACAGATTTAAGTGGCGCAAGGTGGATTTTGGGGATTCCAGTGAGGATGGCGTTGCCGTAATCAATGCGCAATAGGACAAGAGAGTGGACAACTAGTTTAAAATCTTCAGTGAGGATGAAGGGTTTAATCTTTTTTAGATGACGGAGGGTAAAGAGGGCTCCTTTAGCAGAGTTTTTGATGTGAACACTGAGGTTAAGTTTAGTGTCAAGGGAGATACCCAAGGATTTTACTGGGTTGGCAAGGGATAGGGAGCAGTTGAGGGCATTGAGGTCGGAGATCCAGGATTGAATGGGGAGGAGGTTGTTTTTGGGAGAGAAGAGAATGATTTCAGTTTTTGGGGTTTTAAGCTTGAGATGATTAAGTTGGAATCAGGATTGAATCTTGGTGAGGGTGTTGTTGAGGTGTAGGATATCTGCGTGGGTTTTGATTTTGTGGTAGATTTGAGTATCATCGGCATAGAGGTGGTAGTTGATCCCAGCTTGTTTAAGTAAGAGGGGTTCCATAAACAGGTTAAAGAGCGAGGGAGAGATGATAGATCCTTGGGGAACTCCAAGGGAGACCGGATTGGGGATGCATAGGCAGTTGTGTACTTTAATTTGTTGTGATCGGTGCTGGAGGTAGGAGACGAACCATTTATGAGCCATGCCATTAAGGCCGAAGCGATCTCTGAGAACATTAAGTAAAACCGCATGGTTGACAGTATCGAATGCAGCTGTGCAATCAAGGAGGATAAGTAGGCAGGTCTCACCTTTGTCAAGGGAGTGGTGTATGTCGTCGACAATGTTGAGCACAGCGGTTTCAGTGCTGCAGCCTTTCCTAAAGCTAGATTGTAGGGGCTCCAGTAAGTTGAATATATCAATGTGCTTCTCTAACTGGAGTAGGACACATTTTTCAAGTGCTTTGGAAAGCAAGGGGAACTTAGAGATGGGGCGGAGATTATTGAGGTCATTGGGGTCAGCCATAGGGTTTTTAAGAATGGGGGAGATTTGTCCAAGTTGAAGGGAGGTGGGGATACAAACTGATGCCAAGGAGATATTAATGATTGAGGTCCAGGATGGGGTAATTATGTGTTTTAGGTCTTGGACTAGGTTAGAGGGAAGGGGGTCTTTGGTGTGGGAGGAAGGTTTAGGTTTAGAAATGATGTTAAAAAAGACATCATGTTCAAAAACTGGTTGAAAATGATGCCAGGAGGCATTGTTTTTAAGTTGCGAGTTATTCAGATTGGTTTCAGGAGGAATGGAAATGGGTGAATGTGTGGAGTGATTATGGGTGAGCATTATTGAAGAAGTGTGTAAGGGAAGATGAGAGAGGGGAAAAGAAGTAGGCAGGTAAGAGGTGTGAGTATTATGGTCTGGGGGTGTGGGTAATGGGGAGAGGGTTATAGAGGGGATGTCTGGAGAAATTTGGATGTTTGAAGGGATCAGACTGGGAAGGCAGGAGTTCTCAATCTTCGCATCTTTATCCAAAAAGAAATTAGCAATTTCTTCACATCTGGCGGTCGTAGCCAATGGTATAGTGGTGTGGAAGAAGTTTGGTTACGAACAATGTTGAACAGTTCTCTGGGTCTGTTCTTTGCCCGATCGAGTTGGGATCGGAAGAAGGATGATTTTTCGTTAAAAATATGTAGGATGATCTGGCTAGTCTGAGTAGGGCTAGATGTGTGGGAGAGGGATGTTGTCTCCAGGTTCTTTTGGTCAGTCTAAGCGTATGTCTTTCTTTGTTAAGCTCAGTGCTAAACCATGATTTATACGGGAAGGTTCTTTGATTTCTTAGTTATATCGGGGCCAGTTGGTCAAGGGTATCTTAGCTGTGACTGCTTTATTAAAGTGCTCAGTAAGCTCATTTGCATTTTGTAGGAGGGGATAAGTAGAAGTTGATCATAGAGTTTGGACTCTAGTACTTTAAGGGGAATGAGGTTAAGATTTCTGGTCAGTTTCCTAGGTTTTATGGTTTTGGTAGAGAGGGGAGGTGCCATAGCCATAGCAGCTAGGGTGAACAGGACAAGGTGATGGTCCGACCAGTCTATGGGTACAATATTAGATGAAAAGGCCAGGTTTTTGTTAGTGATGATAGCGTCAAGGATGGCTCCTTTGGAGTGAGTTGGGGATTTACATAGTTGTACGAGGTCATTGATCTCAAGCAGATTGTTGAGGAGGGTGATGGAGGGATCGTCAGAATCATTCCAAGATCTCCAAGGAAGAGATTATTGAAGTTAGAAATTGAGGATTGTGTTAGAAGGTTGGATAGCTCATTGACAAAGGGAAAAGGGTCCCCAGGAGGGTGGTAGATATTATGTGGGCAAATTGGGAGGGAGCCTTGGACTTTAAGTTCAGCTTCAAGATATTCAAATGTGGGGTGTTCAGAGTTGTTAACAAGAGAGATCGGAATATCATTTTTGAATATGATTGCTAGACCAACACCCATTCTGTCAGTTCTATCTTTCCTAATAATAGAATATCCTGGAGGGGAGAGTAAGTCCAGGATGCTCGTAGAATGATTGTTAAGCCAGGTGTCCGTTAGGAACGCAATGTCGATGGATTCACTAAGAATAGTTTTGGCAATTTCGGTGGCTTGACGGACAGTGGAACGACAATTAACAAGCATGCATGTGAGGAGATTGGGGTTACATTTGGGAGGGGGACAGGAGTGGATGGTAGTTAGTTGAGTTGTTGGTATGGGGGAGCGGGAGAGAGGGGAATTCTGTTGGTCCCTATTATGACGGGGATGTTGGAATAGGGGGGTGACAGTTTAATGATTGGAGATTTGGGGGGTAGGATTTGCATAGGTCGTTGAGGTCAGCCAGGGGTAGAGGGCAGGAGGTGCGGAGAGGACTATGTAAATGGCAGTGGAGAGGAGTTGTGTTTCCCGGTTTGTCGTTAGGGATTTTTTTGGGCCCGTCCAGAGGGCGTGGCCCCTATAAGGGAGGGTTTAGGTCTTAAGGGCGTTGCAATCTAGTCTAAGACGAGAGAGATCATTAGAGAGAGTGGAGATGACACGTTCTATATTGTGTATCGATTGGGATATAAGAGTGAGATGGGACATAATCGGAAGGGAGGGGGATGATGGGGGAGATCAGAGTTTTCTTTGGGAGTGGATTTGTTAACAGGCATTGGTGGGAGATTCGAAGAGGGGGCAGGCGGAGAGCTAAGGTAGAAGGCTGTGAAAGGAAGTGTGATGCGGGGCAGGAGATGCGAGACCCTATGGGGCGAGTGAACTGAGGTTAGGAGAGTGGGACTGGTAAGGAGCGGGAACTCTTTAGAGGTAGGCGAGAATTTCTGTGGATGAGAACAGGTTATCGGAAGGGGAAGTGGAGGGGCTGGAGGAGGAATAGAAGAGGAAGGGGGTAAGGTGAGGAGAGATGTGTATTCATGTTGGGGAGAAAGGAAGGGAGGTGGAGGGAAGGGAGTCGGGGTAATAGGGGAGGGTGAGGAAGGGAAGTTGGAGTGTGTGGGGGATTCGGAGCAAGGGTGAGTGGAATGAGTGGTGGGAAGAGGAGAGGACTGAGGGGAGAGTGGAGGAAAGGAGGGCAACGAAAGAGAGACATTGGGAGGGGAGATATCAGTGGAGGGGGAGAGTGGGGAAAGTGTGTGGAGGGTGGTGTAATCTGGGTGGGAGGAAAGGGAGGGGATGAGGGGTGTGAGATGCATGGGAGTGGCTGGTAGGGCAGTTGTCAGGATGAGAGGAGGGAAGGTCCAGAGCGGATTTGTAAAGGTTGAGGGTTAAAGAGCTGAAGTGGTGTTCAAAAGTGGTAAGGTGGGATTCTGTCGGCTTGGATGAGGATGTTACCCGTTTTAAAGATGGAAATGTCGATTTCACCCGGAAAGGCAGGTGGGGGGGGGGGTGGTAGATAATTTGAAGCCGTATGGAATTTTAATAGAGTAGGTGACAGGGAGATGATGTAAGAAGATGTTTTTCTATTTGGAGGGGCGTTTAGAGTAAAAGATGTAGTTGGTTTTGATGGGGGATGTGACCCAGAAGTAATTATCAATGATAAGTATTTCTGGGTTTCGAATAAGTAATTTGTGTTCAAAGTTTTTCTTGCCATTTTTTTATTGATTCGGGTGGTAAAGAATGGACCAAGAGTTAGGGCCGTGATTGGAAAGAAAGGGCTCTTGAGGGCTGGGGGTATGATTGATGGGTGGCATATTGAGGGGGAGTAGGAGAGGGAAGAAGAGGTAAGGGATGGGGAGGGAGTACCTGATGGCAGTGTGTGGAGAGGTTAGGGGACGGAGGTGAGGCAAGCATAGAGAGGGAGATGTTTAGGCAGGTGCGGCGGGTAAGGGGGGAGGAGTGGGAAGAAGAGGTAAGGGATGGGGCAGGAGTACCTGGTGGCAGTGTGTAGAGAGGTTATGGGATGTAGGTGAGGTGCGCATAGAGAGGGAGATGTTTGGGCAGATGTGGAGGGGGAAGGGGCAAGAGTGAATAGTGTCAGAGAGGGGAAGAAGGAGAAGGGGTCAGAGCAAGGAAGGAGAGGTGGGTGAGAGCATGAGAGGAGAGGGGATAGAGGACAGTGCAGAAGGAATGAGACTGGGAGGGGAAAAGGCAATCTTCGAAGGTCTTAAGGAGAAAAAAATATGTGGTGACGGGAAATAGATGAAAGAAGGGGGAAGAGTGGGAATGAGAGAAGGAGGAATACTGGACCAAATCTCAAAGCAATACAAATTCAGTAAACATAGAGAATTTCAATAGACTAGAGCGGTAGGTGATAAAAAAATATCCAAATACCACGTAAATTAAATAAACATATAAAATACAATAAACTTGAGCAGTAGGAGAGTAACAGTAGGAGATAGACTAATTAAATAAACATAGAGAATACAATAGACTAGTGCTGTAGGTGATAGAACAATATCCAAATACCATGTGAATTAAATAAACATATAGAATACAATAAACTTGAGCTGTAGGAGAGTAAAAGTACGAAATAGAAGATGGAATAGGCATGGAAGACTAGCTAAATAGATACATGGATAAATTAGTCCCTGAGCAGGAAAGGTGTAAGATTGAAGATGGAATAAACATAGAAAATAAAATAAGTAGATATATAGGTAATTAGTTAGTCCCTGAGCAGGATAGGTGTTGAGGTTATCCCCCTGTAGTTAGGGTTTGTGGGGGGGTGTCCCAGTTCAGAGGCCAAACCTCATGTCATAACAATCGGCATGGGTTTAATCTCATAGGTTAATGCTAGCAGGGGAGCAGCGAAGTAATAAGTACACCCAAGGAGTAATAGAAAAAGATAAGGTGCCTTATTGATTGAGGGAGCATAGAAGGCAGCCCGTAAGGGAATGAAGGCGGTAGGAAAAGAGATAAACAAGGGTTGCCATTTTGAATCTTACGATCCCTGGGAGCCAGTAGGAGGCGGAATGAGAGGAGTTAGATAAGGGAAACCATTTTAAGTCATGCGATCCCCGGTAGCGAAATCTCCCTAGTAGGGGAGCAGTGTGATATCAGGCGCACACACCCATGAGGGCTTACATCAGGCAGAAAGCAGCAGATGGGACTAGTCAGCAGCTCCAAGGTCCAGCACCGCAATGTAGGCGGAGGGCTCCTGCAGCACAGGTCAAGAGACACAATGTCAGGCAAATACCTGTACTAGCGTGAAGCAACGCAGCCCAAGGTACACAAGCGAACAGGGAGGCATGTACAACCGGAGGCCCAGGGGGCACCCGGTCTCTGTTAATTCTTAGTGCCATGGTCTCCAGTTTCGAGCTCAATCTGCCCCTTCAGGAATGAGACAGAATAACTGAGTCAAACACTGTGGCAGTTTTAAGAGCTATTTGCTGACACTGCTTCAAACTAAGCCACTGTTTAGGGGAGTGTACATATTCTCATGTGCATCCTGTCAACCTGAGGAGCTCCCAGTCCTAGTCATTGCGAAGATAACTAATACGAACAAAGCCACATTTCTGTGTAAAACGCCATTTCCCCTAAAATGGAAGTCATCTCTGTGACTTATTCAGTGGTTTCCCCCTTTGCGCTCTCTCTCCCACAAGCTGTGCAGCACACAGTCAAGATGAAATATATTAGGATAGTTTCATTGTTATTTTTGTTCTGCTCATGATGAAGTTTCTCTTGCTGAGATGTAATTTGCAGCAAGTTACTACATTTCTGTTTCTTCACTGAGACCTATTCATTCAAATAGTGTGACACTCAGCAGCGGCCGGTGCAGGTAAGCGCGGTTGGGCAGGGGGGTGTGTGCAGATGACGGAATAGGGCAAATTAGATAAATAAAGAACGCCTATTATGTTGTCTGTCGGCATCCCTCCAACAGCATCCCCCCCGCCCACCTTCTCACCCTGCTTACCTGCACAGGGTGCTGCTGGTGACACTGTAATTGTATCTTCTTTGTTCGAACATCTCCGGACGATATTAGCTAGAGGGTCCTGAATAGTTATAAATGCATTGGGTCAGAGCTTAGGTGTTAAAGTCATGTGATATTTATTTTGAATGTCCTCCGATTTGCCTATGAAATGAAACATAGGCTCACACAAAGATTGTTCAGCAAAAGGTCTTATCTTCTATGCAAGAATTATGTATAAAAAAAGCCCTTGATTTTGGGGATGAGTCCGTGATTTGGAGAAAACATTTCTGCTCTTCTAGGGATGCTGTCCGATTTTATTTCTAATTTTGCTGCCCATTGGATTCAGATTTTTTCTAATTTGACAGCCTTCATGGCTTTTAAGCTGTATCACTTTAAAAAAAAAATGCAATACAATTTGTTTATCTTGTCATTAAACTAGAACTCGGTTGTTGTTAGTTGGGGTACTAGATTTCTATTCAATCTCAATTAATGAATTGTTTTTTTAAATAATTTCGATGTTTTTTGTGGTGCCTTATCACGGGGCACATTTCATCATGAAATTTAGGTTAACATCATCGCCGATCTTGTAAATTGTGAGAAATTTGACTAAGATTAAATTGGGGTTTCTCAATTTTGGGATATCCTTTTTTGTTCCCTCAGCTGAAAGGGGACAGACACACATTGAGGTGCACAACTCATACAGCCACTCACTAATGCCTTATGGTAAAACATATCCAGCATCTTCATGTGGTGCTCTAGGCATGACATGTACGCACACATACATGCACATGCAGAGTTGCATGCTTTCTCCTATGCTCGCTCACGGGGCTCAGAAAGGCCCAGAAGTCCTGCCATCCCTAATTGTACCTCGTGTTCCCAGTTAATGTAGGCAGTCTAACAACACAGTGATGGACACCAAATTGATGGTGAGAGCTGCATGTTTCATCCATAGGCACGCAGTTCAGGTGCAATGACTAAGTCTGGATGTCTTTTGGCAGGCACAAAGAAAGCCCTCGGTGAACTCGCATGAATAAATCTCGTTTCTACTGTTACTGAAAAGTAACATAAACAAGAGCTGGAAACAAGGATTTGTTAATGTCAGATAAACCAGGAAGGAGGTCAGAAGCACAGCAAATGACGCAATGGTCCTGTCATCTCTCCCTGGTTCCAAGCAAAGGATTCTCTCGGACCACTTAACCACAGGTAATATAAGGCCAACAAACTCAGCATCAAATACAACGTAAGATGTTAGGTTATACAAGAGTGTCACAATTATTATTCAAATGCTTTTTTAAATTAAGTTATGAAAATGGGAAATGGAAAAGGAAAAGAAAGACCAGACTATCAGGAGTGAAGAGGCCTCGAGCTCTGTCTTTCAGGATCCTGCTCATTAGGCCCGAGGGAGTCAGATGGGCTGTGATTTTGTGGCGCCAGGAATCTGTTTTTGAAGAGTCTCAGAAGAGCCATGAAAGAAATCGAGACTATTGCATATGTCCTCAAATAGCTTCAGTGGCCCTGAGTGTCTGTCAAGAGTGAAAGAACTATTTGCATCTGCAATGATAAGGAAAGGTAAGTCTTTTAGAGAGCGAGGGCTAACGATATAGACAGTGAATGGACTGGGCCTTGCAAGCTGAGAAGCTTTTCATTCTGTGCATCATGCTTCTATCAAGGATAAGAAATGCTCTGCAGGTAACCACGAATACTCTGAAGTCTCAGTTGCACAGAGTGTTCCAGTGGGCCTCTGGGACCAGCAGCCAGGACAAACTTTTCAGCACGTGGAGTTGAAGTGAGACTAAGAGATGTGAAAGGCTAGTGACAATGTCAACGATGAAACATCCAGTAAAGGATGGCACAAATTAAAATTATACAACAAAAGTGCAAGGTCAAATGCAATGTTGAAACATAGAGGAATAGGCTCAAACCATGCTTGAGATAGGATGCAATACAGTCCTGGAACACGGTCTAAAACAGTGAACAACCAAGCAAAGCTTAGCACAACCAACAAAACATATTGGGCCTCATTTATGAGGCCGTGCGTCACTTTGATGCCGCCGGTGCGTCACTTTTTGTGATGCACCAGCAGCGTAAAAAAGGTGCCTTGTTGCACCATATTTACAAAGTGACGCATCTAGGTAGATGCGTCACTTTGTAAACCCCTGCGCTACATTATACCTACGCCAGGTATAATGTATGCAGGGGGGCGTTCTGACGCAAGACAGGGTCATAGAAGTGACGCAGTGCAGTCTATAAGATTTCACTGCGCCACTTCTAGGACACAAATGCGTCAATTTCTTATGCCTGCCTCACAGCAGGCGTAAGACTGACGCAGGCCCTTTCGCATGGGGCTTGCCCCATGTGAAAGGACACATCGCTGGAGTTGCGTCACTTTTGTGACACACTCCATCAATGCGTCACTTTTGCGCCATACAGATACGTCAAAAATACTGACGTATCTGTAACTCCTTGCACCATGATGCGTCATACTGTAAATATGACGCATCATTGGTGTCGCAAGCAGGGCGCAGTGAAAAGTGACGCATAGCTGTTTTCACGCAGCTATGCGTCACTTTTCATAAATGAGGCCCCTTGTACGGGTACTTCATGTCCAAATAATAGCAGGAAAGATATGGATATTTTTTTCACTGTGCAAACTTGGTGCAAACTCGAATCTCTGCAAGTCCACTGGGGTGGACCTTTATGAAGCTAAATTCATAAGTTCAGCAATTGTTCAATGGCAGTAAAGCAGATTTTATCACACAAGAATGACAAAGAAGGGTACTTTTGCCAATCTTGAAGGTTTATTAACAAATTAGCAAGCTTCATTCTCGAAATCAGTTAGGCATAAATAGGTAGTCGGCTGAACACAGCATGTATGTATATAATCCAGGCAATCCAATTTGGTAAATGCAAGCACAGCTTATAAAAACAGTAGATGCAAAGTTAGATAAATTCTGTTCCCTAATGGGAAGTAGAACCAAATGAAAGTTTCGATTGAGAAAAAAAGCCATGTACTCAGTCTAGAAAGCAAGTCTATGAGCAGAAATGTTCGAAAATGGCAAGCGCAAGCAAGGAAAATCTTACTCCAGACCACCTCCAAGCATGATTTCACAATGCGGGCGGTTGCAGATGGCCATTACCGCTCATGCTGAGAAACGTTCTGTTTGCGTTGAGGAAGCTGCCACTTGATTAGAAAATCTACTCAAGCAGCAGAAAGAAGAAGCACCCTCTTGCACTGTGCATGGTTCAATTTGTGCTAATTTTCAAGTGCAGGGCAAAGATCTGGCACTAATAATCAGTGTGAACCTGCGCATAGCGCAGCAGAGTTTTTGGGTCACTTTGTGGCGTTCCGTTTAGTGGAACTCTGTGAACTTTGCCCAGGGCGAACTCCACCCAGGGCTAGTAGGAAATCAGAGCCATAAGCTCTCCTAGACGGCTCAAGAGTTCTATTACTGTTCACTTCAGTATGTATTTCGGTGGTAGTCAAGATACAAGTGTTGTTAGAGGTGATAGTTTGAGTAAGGAATGTTCAGTAGTGGTCAAAATCCTAGTTTAAGATTTCATTTTGGGATGGAATTCCAGCAGGTTGGGACTCATTACCTACTGCTATCTCCAAGGTAAAGAATCTTTGAGTGGTTTTTCGATGAACAGCTCAGCTTTTCCAAGCAGCTCATGCATATTTCTTCCTCTTGTTTTTGTATTATCAGATTACTGAGAAAGGTTTTATCCCTCTGGACCTAAAAAAAAAAGGTCATGGTCACTCCTTTCTAGGATTGAACATTGCATTGCAATTCTTTGTATTTAGGTATAACGAAATCTCATTAGCGAAACTACAATCATTGTAAAATGCTGCAGCTCGGCTGCTCTTGAAAGCGCCTAAATTCAGTTCCATCACTAAGGAAATACAGGACTTTCACTGATTACCAGTAGTGGATGGGTTTAGATTAAAATCTCTCTGCATTATTCACAACGCTCTGTATGAAAGGGGTCCTTACTATCATTGAAAAAAACTTCTTTTGGCACTGTCCTCAATAGGCTCTACAGTCTGCATCAGCCTATATGACAAAAGTCCCTAAGATAAAGAAATCTAGATTTGGGCATGGGTCTGCACTATCTTGGCTGTAAACTTTGGAACTCCCTTCCATTTGCCTTAAAGAACTCATTCCAGCTTGCCAAATTTACGAAATTGCTCAAAACTTGGATTTTTGTATCACACTTAGGTATAAATTCTGATGTCATTCGGAAGGGCTCCGATTCAGATTCGGGTTTGCCAAATCCGATCCGGAACCCTTGATGCTGACCGAATCATACACAGTACCCAACAACCAATTACGATACCTGAAAACCAGTAGGGCTGTCCGAATCGGTTCCAAAAGTCATTTGGAAAGGTCTTGTCTTTCGGAGCCAAATCGTACAGATCTATGGACTTGGTTTCCGAGTGAGCAAGTACGATGACTGATTCAGACACCTGTTCTGATTTGGTGTCTTCGGAACGAATCGGCTGCCAGAATCTGTTTTTGGGGGCCCATAGCATGCCCCCCTTCACCGAGGGAGGCAAAAAACAACAATTGATGGACAGAATGCAGAACAATGTCATACATTCATCCCAGTACACAGATCTGGGCCTGATTTGCATATGGCTGGGTCCAAACTGGGGTGGCGTAGTGTGCAAAAGAATGATGGATTTAACCTAGATCTTTTGACTGGGGAAGAATGTTTGCACTGTCAGCATTCCGTCCATCATTTGTTTGCTGTAACCCCTACACCCAGGGCCTTCCGAATCGGGCCCGTAGGGGTACCCAATGGACACCGCCTTCCCAACCATGCACAGTGTGGCAGGCACAATGGGGTGCCTGCCACAAGGTGCAAGGTTTTCCCCAGACAGTTCTTTCTTCAATGGATTTTGTGTTTTCGTTCGGAACACAGGCTCCCAATGAAGTCAATGAAAGTCCGGCCGAATCGAGTCTGGAAGCATCCGGATACTTCCAAATTGCTCAGTTGAACTCCTCAGATCAGAGTCGTCCGCAAAGCATTCCAGGGCCGATTCGGTAGGAATGATTGCCGAATGACATCCGAATCGACCCCTAAAAGTAAAAGGAGCACTTGATTGCTGCTAGCCAGTTTCTGTGGTTAGGCTAAGACCCTCGGTATTTGTGCACTTAATAAAAGTTTTACTTGCGCAATTGCAGGGACTGTACTTGTTTTTCTCTTTTCTGTATGTGAAAATGATCTATATTTGTATTTGTGAAAGTTAAAATTGATGTGGAAAATAGTCTTCATTTTAAAGTGTTTCAGTTTCTGATTCCAAGTGTTCTTCTCTTTTCATATATTTTTATAATTTATTATTTTGGTGACCGTGAAAGTTTTGTCTCCTCACATTATTGTGATTATTATTATTTAAAAGTTAATGGACCATTTCATTCTGAACCACACAGACGCCACTATTGCCAGAAAGCTCATAGGCTGCCTGGGGTTTGCTTTCTTAGCGCCCACCATCTTGGGTGAGGAGCAGGCGAGCGGACTAGTGCTCGGCCCCGCCCGCCCCAGCAACTACAAAAGACCCTTAGTCACGCCGGCACCGATTGATAGTGTGCTAAGTGATTGTCCTGATTCAGAAAAGGGGGTGGTGATGAACAGAGTGTCTGAATTAAGCAGACCACTCTTACCCAGTCCAAAGATCAGGGCTTGATCCATCACCGTTATTTAGCTCACTGCCCCATCCCAGCTCAGAACCTGGCTATATGCAAATTAGTCTGTCCCTGGCCCAGTGCATCATGGGAACAGGGCAGACCAAACTACCAAGCCAATTCTTCACCAGAAAGGATACAAGCTACCGGGGACCGGTTTCTGGCATTTCAGCCTCTTCGGCCCGGCTTGCTTGAATCCTGATGGAGCAGTGAGCAAGGGACTCATGTCTGAGTATACCCTGCCACACCTATAGTGGCCAAAAACGATTCAGAAAAGGGGGTGGTGATGAACAGAGTGTCTGAATTAAGCAGACCACTCTTACCCAGTCCAAAGATCAGGGCTTGATCCATCACCGTTATTTAGCTCACTGCCCCATCCCAGCTCAGAACCTGGCTATATGCAAATTAGTCTGTCCCTGGCCCAGTGCATCATGGGAACAGGGCAGACCAATCTACCAAGCCAATTCTTCACCAGAAAGGATACAAGCTACCGGGGACCGGTTTCTGGCATTTCAGCCTCTTCGGCCCGGCTTGCTTGAATGCTGATGGAGCAGTGAGCAAGGGACTCATGTCTGAGTATACCCTGCCACACCTATAGTGGCCAAAAACGATTCAGAAAAGGGGGTGGTGATGAACAGAGTGTCTGAATTAAGCAGACCACTCTTACCCAGTCCAAAGATCAGGGCTTGATCCATCACCGTTATTTAGCTCACTGCCCCATCCCAGCTCAGAACCTGGCTATATGCAAATTAGTCTGTCCCTGGCCCAGTGCATCATGGGAACAGGGCAGACCAAACTACCAAGCCAATTCTTCACCAGAAAGGATACAAGCTACCGGGGACCGGTTTCTGGCATTTCAGCCTCTTCGGCCCGGCTTGCTTGAATCCTGATGGAGCAGTGAGCAAGGGACTCATGTCTGAGTATACCCTGCCACACCTATAGTGGCCAAAAATGATTCAGAAAAGGGGGTGGTGATGAACAGAGTGTCTAAATTAAGCAGACCACTCTTACCCAGTCCAAAGATCAGGGCTTGATCCATCACCGTTATTTAGCTCACTGCCCCATCCCAGCTCAGAACCTGGCTATATGCAAATTAGTCTGTCCCTGGCCCAGTGCATCATGGGAACAGGGCAGACCAAACTACCAAGCCAATTCTTCACCAGAAAGGATACAAGCTACCGGGGACCGGTTTCTGGCATTTCAGCCTCTTCGGCCCGGCTTGCTTGAATCCTGATGGAGCAGTGAGCAAGGGACTCATGTCTGAGTATACCCTGCCACACCTATAGTGGCCAAAAACGATTCAGAAAAGGGGGTGGTGATGAACAGAGTGTCTGAATTAAGCAGACCACTCTTACCCAGTCCAAAGATCAGGGCTTGATCCATCACCGTTATTTAGCTCACTGCCCCATCCCAGCTCAGAACCTGGCTATATGCAAATTAGTCTGTCCCTGGCCCAGTGCATCATGGGAACAGGGCAGACCAAACTACCAAGCCAATTCTTCACCAGAAAGGATACAAGCTACCGGGGACCGGTTTCTGGCATTTCAGCCATTTCGGCCCGGCTTGCTTGAATCCTGATGGAGCAGTGAGCAAGGGACTCATGTCTGAGTATACCCTGCCACACCTATAGTGGCCAAAAACGATTCAGAAAAGGGGGTGGTGATGAACAGAGTGTCTGAATTAAGCAGACCACTCTTACCCAGTCCAAAGATCAGGGCTTGATCCATCACCGTTATTTAGCTCACTGCCCCATCCCAGCTTCCTTCCCAGTGTAAGAATTGGCTTTTGTAGTCTGGTCTGCCCTGTTCCCATGATGCACTGGGCCAGGGACAGACTAATTTGCATACAGCCAGGTTCTGAAACTGGGATGGTGCAATGAGCTAAAAAACGGTGTTGGATCTAGCCCTGATCTCTTGACTGGGTGAGAGTACTCTGCTTAATTCAGAGACTCTGTCCATCACCACCCCTTGTTGTAAATAATTTTGTCCACCCTAAGCGTGGAAGGGTATACTCAGATGTGAGTCCCTTGCTCATTGCACCATCAGGATTCAAGCAAGCCGGGCCGAAGACGCCTGAAATGGCAGAAACCGGTCCCCGGAAGCTTGTTTCCTTCCCAGTGTAAGAATTGGCTTTTGTAGTCTGGTCTGCCCTGTTCCCATGATGCACTGGGCCAGGGACAGACTAATTTGCATACAGCCAGGTTCTGAAACTGGGATGGTGCAATGAGCTAAAAAACGGTGTTGGATCTAGCCCTGATCTCTTGACTGGGTGAGAGTACTCTGCTTAATTCAGAGACTCTGTTCATCACCACCCCTTGTTGTAAATAAGTGATTGTCCTGAGGCGGAAGCCGGGACTTGTGTGCTCGTATTCATTGCATGTTTGTGTATTTTTAAAACTGCACTGTAATTTCGTTTTTGCACACACCTTCGTTTTTTAACTTGTGGCATTTGTAAATTGTAAATTTACCCTTGCGCAGCACTGACCTGACTTCCCTTGCCCAGCTACTTGGTCTTTGCCCCTTTAGCCCCACTGCAGCCAATTAGGCGCTGCCTGGGGTTTGCTTTCTTAGCGCCCACCATCTTGGGTGAGGAGCAGGCGAGCGGACTAGTGCTCGGCCCCTCCCACCCCAGCAACTACAAAATGGTCCCCCCTCATAGGGAGTGCAGCGGACGTGCGCAGCATCAAAGAGATTTTGCTCTTTGGAAATGCACCCCACAGATGGAGGTCTTCTGTTCCATCCAGTCCATTAACTCTGTTTTCATAACCATTAATGGAGGGGCGGGGGAGGGGGGCAGCACCAACAGCGACCTGACTCATTTATGTTAATCAGGTAGATCTATCTGTAACCCCCTGTAAATGGGCATTTTGTGACACATCCCAATAGGACATATGTTGCATCCAGTGCCTAATATACATTTTAAAGTAAAAATAACAGCAGAGGTGTGCAACATTTAATTAGGATAATTAAGAGGTAGTCACTATGGGAGAACCCATATCCACCATGGCACAAGCAGTGCTTAATTTATAATTTGTTAAAACAAATTAATTTCAGGGGCCTAAAGCTTTTTCTTAATACACACAACCAGTAATACTGAATGCAGGAGTTATCAAATACTAACACTGCTTCATTTTGATTCCACTGCATGCCTTCTTCTTCCACCACCCTAGAGTTCCTGCTTTTTTGTCTTCATCTTGGAGGTTCTTTTTCATTTCTGTTTTCTTCATTTGTCACTGCTTTTGTCATTTTATGCTTTTGACTCAGTTGTTCTGGGTCTAGGTCGGATAATGAAAAATCATCTTGGTTCCCAGAAATAAGTTCCAGTGCACATGACTATTGACTAACAGCACAAACTAAGCCTTGTGAATGGGGGTGTGGGGCGTGGGGATATTGAACTTAATTTAGGCTTAAAAATATGATTATGAAAGAAAGGGTGCTCATCGTGGAGATTATGCAAAAAGAACAAATGATGGATGGAATGCTGAACAATGTCAAACACTCCCCCCAAGTACAGAGATCAGGGCCTAAATCCATCATTATTTTGCTCACCATGCACTTCAAGTTTGGACCCAGCCATATGCAAATCAGGCTTGACCCTGCTCCCATTGGGAACAGTCCAGCCTGAACTGCCAGGTCAGTCCCTCCCTGGACTGGAAACAAGCATCCCAGGATCGGTTTTGGGGTATGAAGAAAAGAAACAATGGACAGATCTCTATACTGGGCGTGAGTGTTTGATATTGTTCAGAATTCCGTCCATCATTTGATGGCTTTTCAGCAGGGAGATTATGGCACTTGTTGTTGATGCTTCAGCCAGATGCTAATGAACTTACCTTATGTGTGACTGACTGATTGCCAGCCCTATCGGGCTTACATATGCTCTTGCCTATCCAAATATCCATTCCCCAAAGCAAAAATTCTTAACCTACGGTCCATAGACATCCAGGGATCTGCGCACCTGCTCAGGGGGACTGCTACTGTTCAGAAAATGAAATATGAGATGACTAATAAATTATATATATATATATATATATCTATATATATATATATATATATATATATATATATAGATATATATATATATATATCTATCTATATATATATATATATCTATATATATATATATATATATATATATACATTAACTATTGGGGGTCGCCAGTTTGTAGTTATAGTTAGGACCTAGTTTCCATAGGAAATCCGCAACATTCTATTTGGAATAACTTTGGCGCCGGTTGATGAATCTTCGTGAAATTCTCCAAGAAGATGGCCTGCTCCGCTCCGCTCCTTCTCTGAAAGTTTGGGAGTGATTCGTGATGTGGGGGCTGAGAAAATGTAGCAAACAAGTAGAGTTTGGTTCGTAGATTGTGCTTTTTGTTAAATGGTGTAAATCCGTTCAGTAGTTCCTGAGAAAATCAAAAGTAAAATCATAGATATATTTGCGAAGGTTTACCATACGCGTACCGTCCGAGGATTATACGCGTACCATTACGAGCACGAGCTGCATGTTAATTGGCTGTAAACTGTCTGTCAACAATGTACCTCCAGTATGCGCAAGGGGGCTGCGTTGCAGAGTGGCATGGCCTCATTACACCTCTCTGCAACGCAGCCTCCTGGTGCATACTGGAGGTTCCTGGTGGGCTACTTGGCCCCCAGGGACCCCCGGGATTCAAGGGGATTTAGTTGTCACTCTGGAAACGCGCCAGGGGGCTGTGTTGCAGAGAGGTATAATGAGGCCACGCCCTTTTTTACACGTCTCTGCAAAACAGCCCTCTGGCGCTTACTGGAGGGTCCTGGTGGGCTAATTGGCCCCCAGGGACCCCCAGTATTCAAGGGGATTAAGTTCCCCCTCTGGAAACGTGCCAGGGGGCTGCATTGCAGAAAGGTGAAATGAGGCCACGTACCTTTTTACACCTCTCTGCAACGCAACCCCCTGGCACATACTGGAGGTTCCTGGTGGGCTAGTTGGCACCCAGGGACCCCCAGTATTCAAGGGGATTTAGTTCCCCCTCTGGAACCGCGCCAGGGGGGTGCATTGCAGAGAGGTGCAAAGAGTCCACGCCCCTTTTTACACCTCTCTGCAACGCAGCCCCCTGGTGCATTCTGGAGGTTCCTGGTGGGCTAGTTGGCCCCCAGGGACCCCCATTATTCCAGGGGATTTAGTTCCCACTCTTGAAACGCGCCAGGGGGCTGCGTTGCAGCGAGGTGTAAGGACACCACGCCCCTTTTTACACCTCTCTGCAAAGCAGCCTCCTGGTGCCTACAGGAGGTACCTGGTGGGTAGTTGGCCCCCAGGGACCCCCAGTATTCAAAGGGATTTAGTTCCCCCACTGGAAACGCGCCAGGGGGCTGCGTTGCAGAGAGGTGTAATGAGGCCACGTCCCTTTTCACACCTCTCTGCAACACAGCCCCTTGGCGCATACTGGAGGTTCCTGGTGGGCTAGTTGGCCCCCAGGTGCCCCCAGGTACCCCCATTATTCAAGGGGATTTAGTTCCCCCTATGGAAACGCGCCAGGGGGCTGCGTTGCAGAAAGGTGTAATGAGGCCACGTCCCTTTTTAAACTTCTCTGCAATGCAGCCCCCCGGGGCATACTGGAGGTTCCTGGTGGGCCAGTTGGCCCCCAGGGACCCAGTATTCAAGGCGATTTAGTTCCCACTCTGGAAACACGCCAGGGGGCTGCATTGCAGAGAGGTGTAATGAGGCCACGCTCCTTTTTACACCTCTCTGCAAAGCAGCCCCCTGTCGCATTCTGGAGGTTCCTGGTGGGCTAGTTGGCCCCCAGGGACCCCCAGTATGCAAGGGGACTTAATCCCCCAACTTAGAACGCGCTACGGGGCGCATTTGCACAGTGGTGAAGGTAGGGGGCGGGGCTTGAGCTGATATGTGTGCAAACATGCCCTGTGGCACGTTTTAAGTTGGGGAATTAACTTCTCTTCAATCCAGAGGTCCCCTAGGGGCCAACTAGCCCAACAGGTACCTCCAGTAAGCGCCCCGGAGCTCCATTGCAGAGTGTTGTAAAAAGGGTGCGAGCCCTCTGAACACCTCTTTGCAATGCAGCTCCCTGGCGCAAACTGGAGGTTCCTGGTGGGCTAGTTGGCCCACAGGGGCCCTCAGGATTGAAGAGGAATTAATTCCCCAACTTAAAAGGCGCCACAGGGCGTGTTTGCACACATGTCACCTCAGGCCCTGCCCCCTTCCTTCACTATTGAGCTAAATATTCCTCTAAAAACAGCCGAACTACGAATTCCGATTTACTCACCTGTTATCACGAGAGACGTCAGTGCTTCATCTTTGAGCCCAGTACGGACCCTGAAAAGTAAATCTAAGCGTACTTACCAGTAACTTGTATTTCCTTCCATAGGAATCTATCGTGTGGTTTTCACCAGAAAAGTTTCTGAGTGTCTAGTTTTTGAAACGTACAAATATTCCTCTAAAATCAGCCAAACTACGAATTCCGATTTACTCACCTGTTAGCAGGAGAGACCTCAGTGCTGCATCTTTCAGCCCACTACTGATTCTGAAAAGTGATTCTAACCATACTTACAGTAACTTGAATTTCCTTCCATAGGCTAACATCGACTGGTTTCACTTGGAAATTCCTCTAAGTGTGGAGCTTTGGAACTTAAAAAAATTCCTCTAAAATCAGCCAAACTACGAATTCCGATTTACTCACTTGTTATCATGAGAGACCTCAGTGAAGCATCTTTCAGCCCAGTACTGATCCTGAAAAGTAATTTTAACCATACCTACCAGTAAAATATATATAAATCAAAAAATATAAAATAAAAATAAAAATATTACAATATCTATATTTTTAAAAACATTTTTTTTCTATTTATTTTTAAAATATGTAACGTATTTAAAAAATAAAATATCTAAAAATAAATACTTTAAAACAATGTAGTAGATCAGTATAAAAAAATATAACAATTAATACATTTAAAAATTATCATTTACAAAACCTTTGAAATTCACTGAAAAACCCATAGGATTCAGCCACATAAAGTTAGGAATTAGCATTTAAAAACCATAGGTTTCACACATGTTATAGTTAGCTGGATATTTCACTCATACAAAACCATTGAAATTCCCCCGTTATAGTTAGTTCAGCTAACTATAAATCGCGCGCGAGCAATGCACTGCTAATGACGTCACATATTACATCACTCATGACATGCTCAGTGACATCACTCATGACATCACTGATGACATCTCAAATGACATCACTGATGACAAGCAACCCCTCGCTCCGCCCCTGCCCTAGAAATTACACGTCATTGGTTCAAACACCCAGCTTTTAACCCTTCCAATATTTGGAATTTGCCCAACCTTTGATTCTTAAGAGGTTGATAAGGTGAAATAAGTATTCTGGAGATGGCCATTAAATGCCAGTTCAGATAATTCAGGTGGTGGCGCATATATTCTAAATGGCTACTGCTATTATTAATGGTAGAAATAATACGACTGTTGTTCTAATTTGTATTTTCATGATATCATTTTAACATCTGGTCTTCAGAACTTTACATGAATGCATTGTGTTTGGAATATTGTGACTGACCTATTGGTTTATTTATCATTTTTTAGGGCTCGTGGCGTTAACCGCGCGAAAGCGCGGTCTCGCCAGAGACCCTTTTGTTAGCGAGGCAGCTTTCCAGGAGACAGCACCTGGCCGCGCGCATTTCCGCTGCAGAAGGCGATATGAGCAGGCCACGCGCACGAGAACGCGCTCGCTGTGGCCAGCTCCTGTCTCCTGGAAAGCTGCTTTAACACACACGCATGCGCTAACTTGGGACCACGGGCACACACATCACACTTGGGACCCCCCTCCTGATGCTCGCACTCACCGGGACTCCTGTTGTGGGTGGAGGCCGTCACCTGGCTTCTTGCACCGGCGAGACTCCCTCTTCCAGGCGGGAGCCTCGCTCCCTTCAGCACTCCTCCGGTAGCTGCTCTGGTACCGCGGGCGGGGCTCCTCTACTCCAGAGGAAGTTTGGTGAGTTCCTGTTGTCCCTCGGTCCCGCCCCCCCGGCCTGCCTGACTTCCTACTGCGGGCCGGGGACAATCTTTTGTTTTTGTAACCAAACTCACTTCGTCTCAAGTAAAGCAAGGGGCATACATTTTTAGTATGCACAATTTGTCAATAATATTACAATATTTTAGTCTATTAAGCTGCACACAACGTATGTTTCATTTGTTTTGGGCTCACTCTGAATTGTATCGCTTCAACATGCGTGCAGATTTTGCAGTTACGGAAAGCGAAATACAGTGGGCTAAATCCGTTTTCTCCTGATCACAGTCTGGGTGACTAGTTAACTAACATGCCGCTTTGAGCCCAGGTATCATGATCTGAGTTTCCAGTTCAGCCACAGTGGTTATCTCTAGAGTTGTACAGGAACAGCAAATTGTTAGTGCATAGTTATCTTTCAAACACAACATTACTACACACTGATCAATGACTTTGACTTTCGAAGTATGATTATGTGGTGCATCTACCAAGCACTCTGTGAGACGTCTTTCTGGAACTATGAGCGCTAAATCGAAGGCAATTCCTTCAAAAACGGGCAGAAGAATACAAAATGAAACGTAGAGCGTCATAGCTCGCTCAAAAGAAATGCAACACATACCATGTATTAGAAATCAAACATTTACAATGCAATAGGTCTCGCAGTTACATTGTTTACAGCTATTAGCATTGTAAATTATATTGTTTTTTATATTTTTTGGGGTAAAAAGTAAACAGTATCTATTATCAATTATGCGCCATTAGACTGGAGATTGAGAGTAGTGAGTGCAGAGTAGTGAGTGCAGAGTAGTGTGTGCAGAGTGAGTGTGCAGAGTGAGCGTGCAGAGTGAGTGTGCAGAGTGAGCGTGCAGAGTGAGTGTGCAGAGTGAGTGTGTAGTGAGTAGTGAGTGCAGAGTAGTGAGTGCAGAGTAGTGGGTAGTGAGTGCAGAGTAGTGAGTGCAGAGTAGTGAGTGGAGAGTAGTGAGTGCAGAGTAGTGAGTGCAGAGTAGTGAGTAGTGAGTAGTGAGTGCAGAGTAGTGAGTGCAGAGTAGTGAGTAGTGAGTGCAGAGTAGTGAGTAGTGAGTGCAGAGTAGTGAGTGCAGAGTAGTGAGTGGAGAGTAGTGAGTGCAGAGTAGTGAGTAGTGAGTGCAGAGTAGTGAGTAGTGAGTGCAGAGTAGTGAGTGCAGCGTAGTGAGTAGTGAGTGCAGAGTAGTGAGTAGTGAGTGCAGAGTAGTGAGTGCAGAGTAGAGAGTGCAGAGTAGTGAGTGCAGAGTAGTGAGTGCAGAGTAGTGAGTAGTGAGTGCAGAGTAGTGAGTAGTGAGTGCAGAGTAGTGAGTGCAGAGTAGTGAGTAGTGAGTGCAGAGTAGTGAGTAGTGAGTGCAGAGTAGTGAGTACTGAGTAGTGAGTGCAGAGTAGTGAGTGTAGAGTAGTGAGTGCAGAGTAGTGAGTAGTGAGTAGTGAGTGCAGAGTAGTGAGTGCAGAGTAGTGAGTGCAGATTAGTGAGTAGTGAGTGCAGAGTAGTGAGTAGTGAGTAGTGAGTAGTGAGTAGTGAGTGCAGAGTAGGGAGTGCAGAGTAGTGAGTAGTGAGTGCAGACTAGTGAGTGCAGACAAGTGAGTGCAGACCAGTGAGTGCAGAGTAGTGAGTGCAAAGTAGTGAGTGCAAAGTAGTGAGTGCAGAGTAGTGAGTGCAGAGTAGTGAGTGCAGAGTAGTGAGTGCAGAGTAGTGAGTAGTGAGTGCAGAGTAGTGAGTAGTGAGTAGTGAGTAATGAGTGCAGAGTAGTGAGTAGTGAGTGCAGAGTAGTGAGTACTGAGTGCAGAGTAGTGAGTGCAGAGTAGTGAGTGCAGAGTAGTGAGTAGTGAGTAGTGAGTGCAGAGTAGTGAGTGCAGAGTAGTGAGTGCAGAGTAGTGAGTAGTGAGTGCAGAGTAGTGAGTGCAGAGTAGTGAGTGCAGAGTAGTGAGTAGTGAGTGCAGAGTAGTGAGTAGTGAGTAGTGAGTAGTGAATGCAGAGTAGTGAGTGCAGAGTAGTGAGTAGTGAGTAGTGAGTGCAGAATAGTGAGTGCAGACGAGTGAGTGCAGAGTAGTGAGTGCAGAGTAGTGAGTGCAGAGTAGTGAGTAGTGAGTGCAGAGTAGTGAGTAGTGAGTAGTGAGTGCAGAGTAGTGAGTGCAGAGTAGTGAGTGCAGAGTAGTGAGTGCAGAGTAGTGAGTGCAGAATAGTGAGTAGTGAGTAGTGAGTAGTGAGTAGTGAGTGCAGAGTAGTGAGTGCAGAGTAGTGAGTAGTGAGTAGTGAGTGCAGACTAGTGAGTGCAGACTAGTGAGTGCAGACTAGTGAGTGCAGAGTAGTGAGTGCAGAGTAGTGAGTAGTGAGTGCAGACTAGTGAGTGCAGACTAGTGAGTGCAGACTAGTGAGTGCAGAGTAGTGAGTGCAGAGTAGTGAGTGCAGAGTAGTGAGTAGTGAGTGCAGAGTAGTGAGTAGTGAGTAGTGAGTAGTGAGTGCAGAGTAGTGAGTGCAGAGTAGTGAGTGCAGAGTAGTGAGTGCAGAGTAGTGATTAGTGAGTGCAGAGTAGTGAGTGCAGAGTAGTGAGTGCAGAGTAGTGAGTAGTGAGTGCAGAGTAGTGAGTAGTGAGTAGTGAGTGCAGAGTAGTGAGTGCAGAGTAGTGAGTAGTGAGTAGTGAGTGCAGACTAGTGAGTGCAGACTAGTGAGTGCAGAGTAGTGAGTGCAGAGTAGTGAGTGCAGAGTAGTGAGTGCAGAGTAGTGAGTAGTGAGTGCAGAGTAGTGAGTAGTGGGTAGTGAGTGCAGAGTAGTGAGTGCAGAGTAATGAGTGCAGAGTAGTGAGTGCAGAGTAGTGAGTGCAGAATAGTGAGTAGTGAGTAGTGAGTTTGAGTAGTGAGTAGTGAGTGCAGAGTAGTGAGTGCAGAGTAGTGAGTAGTGAGTGCAGACTAGTGAGTGCAGACTAGTGAGTGCAGACTAGTGAGTGCAGAGTAGTGAGTGCACAGTAGTGAGTAGTGAGTGCAGACTAGTGAGTGCAGACTAGTGAGTGCAGAGTAGTGAGTGCAGAGTAGTGAGTGCAGAGTAGAGAGTGCAGAGTAGTGAGTAGTGAGTGCAGAGTACTGAGTAGTGAGTAGTGAGTGCAGAGTAGTGAGTGCAGAGTAGTGAGTGCAGAGTAGTGAGTGCAGAGTAGTGAGTAGTGAGTGCAGAGTAGTGAGTGCAGAGTAGTGAGTAGTGAGTGCAGAGTAGTGAGTAGTGAGTAGTGAGTGCAGAGTAGTGAGTGCAGAGTAGTGAGTAGTGAGTAGTGAGTGCAGACTAGTGAGTGCAGACTAGTGAGTGCAGACTAGTGAGTGCAGAGTAGTGAGTGCAGAGTAGTGAGTGCAGAGTAGGGAGTGCAGAGTAGTGAGTAGTGAGTGCAGAGTAGTGAGTAGTGAGTAGTGAGTGCAGAGTAGTGAGTGCAGAGTAGTGAGTGCAGAATAGTGAGTAGTGAGTGCAGAGTAGTGAGTAGTGAGTAGTGAGTGCAGAGTAGTGAGTGCAGAGTAGTGAGTGCAGAGTAGTGAGTGCACATCATCAGAGCTGTGTGAATAATAACTATATAAGCCCCTTGCGTGAGGTGCATCATTCACATTGCTCAGGTCACCCAAATTCCTGCACTCTCTACAACACTGCTTTCAAGTACAGCATACTCTTGCACACACTCTCACTGCTCACCAATTCAAAGTTTGCTAAACATTTTATGCAACGCATTCTCATACACAATGCCAATAACTCAAACTTTAATGCTGCGAGCCCTATTGCATTGTAAATGCTTGTTCTGTCTAATGCGATCTGTATTGAAGTAGCAGAAGCCTGTCCGCTTACGTTTTGTATTTTTTTTTTTTTAAATCATTGATGGGTTACTGAATCTCTGAGATCCGAGATGTGTGGGATTGCTTTGATAAAATACACTTAGTTGTATGGCAACATAACACATTAACTGATAATGTCTTTCTTTGCATGCCAGTAACTGTTTTAAGATATCTGATTTGAAATATGCTGGATGTATCCATTAAAAGAGGGGCTTAAGTGGTGTATACAAAAATAGACTTCGCAAAAGGAGTGAAAAATGTTTTTCCAACAACGGCTGGCCGTTACAAATTCGTATTTAGTAAAGAGACATATATCTTTTTAAGTCATTATTAGGCAAATTGCTATGCATGTCAACTAGAAGAGGTGCATTTTTAAAGAGGGCAGAATGCGGAGTTTGTTTATGCTGACATTTTCACAATTTCATGTTACTGTTGTTTCACAAAATGTCTGAGATTATGCCCCCTCGCATATTTTAGGTATTGGTTCAGTGAATATCCTTTCACAGGAAGAATGAGAACAATTTTAATGTGAGTGGCGGTTAGCATGATTTTATAAAAGTAAAATGCAGAAAATGTATCCTAGTGTCCAAACTAGACATAAGGATGCATTTTGAGTTAAAAATTAGCACACAGTTCGAGACAGATATTTCATGTAACAATGATTAATTTCACGTAATTTGTTGAGATTTGCACTTATTTCTGCAAACAAAAAAACACAAATTTCAACCAGGCCTAATTATATAAAAAAATGTTTTTACCAAATTGCACTATCTTTTGCAAATTACAAATTCCTCTGGTGCCTCCTCTCTGTTATGTCACCTAGTAGAAACACTGGGGGATATGCACAAGCCCTTGTCACCATTCAAATGTCACTCTTTTCGACATTCCAATGGCAGGAGGGACTTTGCGTTATATACAAGGCAGCGTTAAGCCACTTAACGTGGCTTAACGCTGCCTTGCAAATAAGGCCCCCTTGCACCCTATGCTTAGCATAAAAGGGGAGGGCGATAGGTGTTGCAGTGGCCATTCCACCACAACACCCATTGATTCTGATGCAGCATTCTATTTACAAGGGAGATGTAAATAGGAGACAGCGCCAGAATTAAGACCAGGGAAAACCTGGTCGTAACTTGGCGAAGCGAGGAGAAATGTTTAATTTCTCGTTGTTTTTGCTGTTTTCATGTGTGCAGCACAGATGAAAACAGCTAAAGGCCAATGATTGTTTAAGTACAAGAAGGTCCCGCTTCCTGCACATAAACAATCATTTTGCAACTTCTGTGTGTGCTGCATTAAGCAACATATAGAAGTTACAAAACAGCATTTCAAGATTGTTTATGTGCAGGAAGGGGGACCTGCCTGTACATAAACAATCTTCCCCTGCACGCAGAGACCCTTGCACTATGGTTCAAAGGTGCCTGCGTTGGCGCTGAGCTGCTAAACTTAGCGGCAGGACAGGGGAAACGCAGGGCTGCACCATATTCTTGTAAATATGGTTCTGCCCTGCATTTTAGAAGTGGCGGAGCGTGTCGTTAAACCAAGGAGACTAGCGAAACGCTTTGCCACTTCCCTTGTACATATACCCCACTGCTCACTGATCGACAGCCTTATATGTAGAAGCAGAGATGATCATTTATGAGGCGAGATACAGGAAGTGTAAAGTGTAAGCACATCTATAGCTAGCGGAACAGAGTGACCACAAAGTGTTTGTGCAATTACCTGTGTAGGTGCCCACACTAGTTCACAGTTCTAGAATTTGCATTCCTAGTACTGACCACCACAAGGAAGGTGAAACATTTTACAATATGTGTTTTTTTTTATCGGATTCTCCTTGTTCATATCTAATTGGTCTGTAACATTATTATCTGAAATGTGTTTCTTTTGGACTGGGTTTGAATGTAATCTGAGGACCAGCCACTAGGGCAGCAGTCATGCTCATGAGCAGGTCGGCCACCAACGCTCATTTCCCTTACCACCTTGCTGTGGTATCATCTCGGGGGTAGGCTCAGGACACAGCATATGCTGGGGATACAGGGGAAGGCAACCTGGTCTAAGAGGCAGCAGCATTATATATAACAGGGGGTGGCTTGATTGGCCCTTTTAAGACTTGGGCACATGCACTAAAATGAATGAAAATACTGAGTATTGAGGGATGAATATCATTTCGTTTGTGTCTGCAATAATATCTTAAATATTATTTAAGTTAGTCTATTCTTTAACAACACATATTCTATAATATCAATTATTCCAAACACTTTTATAATGTAGCTGTAGATACATTTTTAAATACATTTTATGTAGCAAATTTGATTATAACACATACACATACACAACAGGAAACACGCTGTCCTCACATAAAATCTTATCATGTATTGGTGGCACAGAAAAAACAAGCATTTGCAATTCAATAGGTATCGCATTAGGAAAGTTTGAGCTATTGGTATTGTAAATGACACATTTTGTATTTGTGTTGGTTTTGAAAAAAGCGAAATTATTAGCTTTGTCATTTACAATGCCAATAGTTTTAACTTTCGCAAATGTGACACCTATAGCATTTGTAATGCAATATGTGTTGTATTTATGTGACTTAGATGTATTGGTATTACAAATAACAATGGCTTTACATTCTTTAAATAATTAATACTTAAATAAAAGCTATTGTAATTTATAATGGCAATAGCTTAAACTTTTGAGAATAACTTTTGTGAATATTATGTTCAGTGTATTTTATTGTGACGAAAATCCAAGAACAGAAGTGAAATATTAACATATTTTTGTTACATTTGTAATGAAGCTTGAAACATTGAGAGAACATATTTGAACCAGGTGTTGTTGAATGGTTGCACAGATTGATGCTGTGGTGGCCTGAGTGATGTCGTGATGGCTAACGAGTGATGCTGTGGCGTTCAATGATGCTGTGGTAGCACATAGTGATGTTGTGGTGCCCCTGAGTGATGCTGTGGTGGTGTGGAGTGATGCTGTATGCTATGCTATGTTTTGTTTTGCTATCCTATGTTTTGTTTTGTTATGCTATGCTATCTTTTGCTATCCTATGCCTTGATTGTTATGTTATGCTATGCTGTGTTTTGTTATGCTATGCTATGTTTTGTTACGCTATGCTATGTTTTGCTATGCTATGCTTTGTTATGCTATGCTATGTTTTTTTATGCTATGCTATGTTTTATTGTGTTTTATTGTGCTATGCTTTGTTTTGCTATGCTATGTTTTGTTATGCTGTGCTATGCTATGTTTTGTTGTGTTTTGTATGCTATGTTTTGCTATGCTATTATATGTTTTTTTTTTGCTATGCTATGTTTTGTTGTGTTTTGTTAAGCTATGCTATGTTTTGTTGTGTTTTGCTATGTTTTGTTATGCTATGTGTTGGGTTTTGTTATGCTGTGTTTTGTTATGTTATGCTATGTTTTGTTATGCTATGCTGTTTTGTTTTGCTATCCTATGCTTTGTTTTGTTATGCTATGCCATGTTTAGTTTTGCTATCCTATTCTTTGTTTTGTTATGCTATGCTATGTTTTGTTGTGTTTTGTTATGCTATGCTATGTTTTGTTGTGTTTTGCTATGCTATGCTTTGTTATGCTATGCTATGTTTTGTTGTGTTTTGCTATGCTATGCTTTGTTATGCTATGCTATGTTTTGTTATGCTATACTATGTTTTACAATTGGGGGTGGGTTCGCACACTGCTCACACACCAGCGGTATCGCCCCATAGGACTATGGAAAATGTAGTTCCGTGTTCCGCGATGCATCTTCTTTCGATTCTCTGCTATCTTCGCTGTCTTCGCCATCCCTGGACACGTGTTTCGGGGTATCACCCTCGTCAGCAGGGATAGGCCGTGTTCTGGGGTTGCCGGTGGCTGCCAAATATCTGCCAGGTTTAGTACCACTCAGGCACGTAGGTGCGGGGTCCCAGGCTCGTCAGCCAACTGTTCGAGGGAGCTTTAACATTACAATTGGGGGTGGGGTCGCACACTACTCACACACCAGCGGTATCGCCCCTAAGGACTATGGTAAATGTAGTTACGTGTTCCGCGATGCATCTTCTTTCGATTCTCTGCTATCTTCGCTGTCTTCGCCATCCCTGGACTCGTGTTTCGGGGTATCACCCCTCGCCAGCAGGGAGAGGCCATGTTCTGGGGTTGCCGGTGGCTGCCAAGTATCTGCCAGGTTTAGTACCACTCTGGCACGTAGGTGCGGGGTCCCAGGCTCGTCAGCCAACTGCTCGAGGGAGCTTTAACATTACAATTGGGGGTGGGGTCGCACACTACTCACACACCAGCGGTATCGCCCCTAAGGACTATGGTAAATGTAGTTACGTGTTCCGCGATGCATCTTCTTTCGATTCTATGCTATCTTCGCTGTCTTCGTCATGCCTGGACACGTGTTTCGGGGTATCACCCCTCGTCAGCAGGGATAGGCCGTGTTCTGGGGTTGCCGGTGGCTGCCAAATATCTGCCAGGTTTAGTACCACTCAGGCGCGTAGGTGCGGGGTCCCAGGCTCGTCAGCCAACTGAGGGTGAGTGAGGGTGTGTGAGGGTGAGTGAGGGTGAGGGAATGTGAGGGTGAGGGGGTGTGAGGGTGAGGGGGTGTGAGGGGGTGTGAGGGTGAGGGGGTGAGAGTGAGGGGGTGTGAGGGTGAGGGGGTGTGAGGGTGAGGGTGTGTGAGGGTGAGGGGATGTGTGAGGGTGAGGGGTGCGAGGGTGTGGGGGTGTGAGGGTGAGGGGGTGTGAGGGTGAGGGTGTGTGTGGGGTTGTGAGGGGGTGAGGGTGAGGGGGTGAGAGAGTGTGAGGGTGAGGGGGTGTGAGGGTGAAGGGGTGTGTGAGGGAGAGGGTGTGAGGGGGTGTGAGGGGGTGTGTGGGTGAGGGGGTGTGAGGGTGAGGGTGGGTGAGAGGGTGTGTGAGGGTGAGGGTGAGAGGGTGCGTGAGGGTAAAAAGGTGTGTGAGGGTGAGAGGGTGGGTGGGGGGGTGTGAGGGTGGATGAGAGGGTGAGTGAGGGTGTGTGTGAGGGTCAGAGGGTGTGTGAGGGTGAGAGGGTGGGTGAGAGGGTGAGTGAGGATGAGGGGGTGTGAGGGTGAGGGTGTGAGGGAGGGAGAGGGGATGTGAGGGTGAGGGGATGTGAGGGTGAGGGGGTGTGAGGGTGAGGGGGTGAGGGGGTGAGGGTGAGGGTGTGAGGGTGAGTGAGGGTGTGTGAGGGTGTGAGGGTATGTGAGGGTGAGGAGGTGTGAGAGAGAGGGTCTGAAGTGAATGGTGGCAGGGCAGACATCATAAGACAGAGAGAAGAGACTGCGTTGTGACTGTGTTGGTCAGTTTCAGAATCAGGAGGGGCAGAGTCAGCACAGTCTGCGAGGGATCAACGTGTCTAGAGGCAAAGCATAGTGGAGGTAGCATTGCAGCTAGCAAGTCGAGTGTTTTCAAGCTGAGTGTCCCTAGATAGATGACAACACAGCAACAGCATTTGAGGAGCAAGGCTACTGTAAGCAAGCACGGTAGGCTTTCACTTTCGTCCATGAAAAAAAACGAGAAAGATGCAGAGAACGCCGAACAGAACACGGCTTCCCTGCGAAATGGATGCAAAAAAACCAAGCTCTCAGCATTGCTGTGGCGGGGGGGCGGGGAGCGGGAGAGCATTCCTTTGAAGTCTGATGCCAAGGCTCAGACAAATGGTGGAGTGCGATGTGCACGCGGGGGGGCTGGGGAGCGGCAGCCTTTGAAGTCTGATGACGAGGCACAGACATACGGTGGGGTGTGAAGTGACTGGCTCTGTGCACGCGCATAGCTCACATGAACTGTACGCGATCAGCAGGCTAGGTAGACTTTTCTTTTCCCCTTACTATAATCTTGCCTATTTATCCCTGCGGATAATAACGTTCTGTGTTTTGTCCATCCTAAGATAGTCCACTAGTAAATAAAATGATCCAGTTGCCTAATGTCCATATGTTGCACTTGTAATGTGATTACTCTGGTCATCCTTGTATCAAAATTTCTTTTTACATGTCTATTTACATATAGTAGACTCTTTCCATGTGAATGTATACAATGCAGGTGCTGAACACAGAACCAAATCTTCATGCACATAGGTGTCAAAATCTGTCCAATGATGACTGATTGCGGATACCATGCTCCAGGTACCTGTTGGGGCTACTTGTAGGTCCTGGCCATATTAAATCACCTGGAGTATATGTAAGGAGTGACCTTTCATTGGCCACCCTGGCTGTGGGGATGTCAGTGAGTGTTTGTCCCATGTTATTGCAAACATCGCTAAAGTGTTCCAGTACAGGTTGCAATTTCACATATTTATTTATTTATACATTTCTAAAGTGCCTGGTTACGCCGACTGGCGTGTCCCCGCGCTATATTGGACTAGTTACTAGAGACTCGGTGTAGGCACCTCCCAGAACTTACATGGGGGAGGAGGACCTGTCTTTATTTGCATCACAGTGCAGATGAGAAGAGCACAGTTTTCAGTTTTTTTCTAAATGTGGTTTCACATTGTTCCACACTTAGAGTTTCAGGGAGCTTATTCCACTAATTTTGTCGCCATGTATCTAAAGGACCTTGACCCCATTCTAGTAGTCCGTATTCTAGGGATTTTTACCAGTGCCCTTCCTTCTGATCGCAACTTGCGGCCTGGGATGTAGTATACTATTAAAGGGTGCAGGTATTGTGGTCCTTTTTTCGCAAGAATTTTATGGCAGTAACACAGTGCCTTAAATTGTACTCTTTTATCGACCGGCAGCCAGTGTAAGTCCTTCAAGGCTTTCTTTGTAGATGCTCTTTTAGGGAGATTCAGTACCAGTCGCATTTTGTACTACTTGTAGCTTGGTTAGCCCCTTTTTTGTTGCTCCCAGGTATAGTACATTCCCATAATCTATTTGGGAGGTTACCAGGGCATGCACTATGGTTTTCCTAGTGCTGGATGGCAGTAGGTCCAATATCTTCCTCAACGTTTTTAGGGTACCGAAGCATTTTCCCACTACCTTCCGTATCTGGGCATCAAAAGATAGTTTAGTGTCTAGCCAGACACCCACATTTTTTACCTCTGATTTTGGAGTGGGTACGGGACCCAGTACTTCTGGCCACCACGCAGAGGACCATATGCTAGGAGTGTTACCCACTATCATCACCTCTGTTTTAGTTCCATTCAACTTCAGGCAATGATTGGACATCCATTTTGCCACATCCTCCATGCATCTCGAGAAGTTGAGCGCTTTCTGATTGTTGTTTCCGGATAGTGTTACAATCAGCTGGGTATCATCAGCATATGATACTATGTTTACCTGATGCTTTTCCACCAGTTCTGATAGAGGATCCACATACAGGTTGAAGAGCGTGGGGCTCAAGATTGATCCCTGTGGGACTCCCTGGTATAGTGCCACACTTATTGATGTTTGCGATTGTTGCAATACTTGGAAACTTCGCGATGATTGAAAGGAAGTTAGCCATCGTAGAGCAAGGTCTTCTACACCGCACTCTTCTAGTCTGTGCAGCAGCAGCTTGTTTGAGACGCTATCGAAAGCCGCGCTTAGGTCCAGTAGGATTATTGCAGCTGTCTGCTCCACATCCACCCATTGTCTCATTGTGTCTGTAGCCAATAGCAAAGCTGACTCTGTGGAGTGGGCCGCTCTAAAACCAGATTGAGAGTGGTGTCGAAAGCCATTTTCCTGTATATGTACTGTTAACTGTTTGTTAACTAGTTTCTCCCCAATTTTTGCGACATACGGCAGCAGCGATATAGGTCTCAGGTTTTCTAGGACTGCTAGGTCAAGGGATGGTTTCTTTTTCAGTGGTTGTTTCCATTTGTTAGGGACTACACCACTCTGAAAGGAGGTGGTGAATAGTTCCGAGATGAAAGGTATGATAAGATCTGCTCCCATCAGTAATTTCTCTGGGCTAGCCGGATCTAATGGAGATCCTGACGTGCATGGAGTATGATAAGGTATCAGAAGTGGGCGTAAAGTGTCTAGTCCATGTGATACTAAATATTAGTTAGTGGGCACAAATGCGTGTGCATGGTCCAACAACATGGATCATACCTGTATTTAAAAAAAAACAATAAATAGCGGTCTCAAGGAGTTGGCCTAGGGATGAAACATCACACTCTTGACTGATACCTGTAGTTCTCTCTGCAGGGGACAAATGTTTTTTTGCTTTATTGTAAAGGCACAAGACTATGGAGAACTCACAAGAAAGGTTGAAAAGGCACGTAATATATCAAATGCCTCGTAGGTGCCACATGTTACTTACAGTTATGTTTTTTGTCCTTGATGCATTCATGAACGGCTCTTGTCTCGCCTAGGCTTATGGCATTTCCATCAGGATGCCAATGCCAATTCGGAGCTGGGGGATTAAGACAGCGGCTATCCGGAAGTGTGGCTTGTTGCTTTCCAGCCAGAGTATGGGGAACTAGAATGCCTTCGAGTAGAGTTCACTGCATATTCTAGCAGGCTCCATATTGGAGTGGTAATCCTGCAGTGTATTTGTTAAATTATCCCATAAGCGTATATCTATGTCCCTCATAGCCCAGATCCTTGTCAATTACTTATGATGAAGCAAAGCTTCGCATATTTTGCGGCTTGCCGAAATCAAGAACCTCGTTTATGTATAACAAGGTAATAAATGTACGTCTTACTAACATTTATATTAAGTTTGAGTAAAGGTTTAAGACGCTTGCCTATGTGTATTTCTAATGAATTTAATCTGTGTCCTCTAAAATGGCCGCCGCTTGTATTTTAGTTACTGCGCATGCGTCAGCCACACTCACGTGTCCTGACGCGTCTGCAGAAGTGGAGGGAAAGTTATGCGCATGCGTAATTCATAGCTGTGCTTATCATGTGGTACTGCTCGTGCCACTGCTCTTGTGTCTGTGTCAATGTAGCTAACATTTAATGCAATTAAGTTTATTTCTTGATGATGAGTTAAAAGTACAAACCCTGTGATGTGTTTTCATAATGACATTATTATGTATTAATTTGTTTTCGCTTACTTTTCATGTACCGCGGGAAATGGGGGTCTGAGTGAGAGGAGAGCCATATTGGAGGTCCCTTCTGCGCCTGTGCGACATTCGGCAGCACGAGGGACCTTGGCTGATGGAACATAGCCAGCTGGCAGTGATGGGCGAGATGCTCCTGAGAAAGTCACCTCTGCCCTGCGAGAACAGCGAATGTGGCTTCTTATATGATACATTGTTATATTGCGCTACTGTTAGCTCATGGGAACCCCAAATCTGCTAGGCGGTACCCAAATATGTTAATGAAGGCTTCAATTCGCGTATTGTGATTGGTGTGTTACCCAAACCCTACCTTAGGACCAATTGAAATTGAGGGATTCTGACACTTTGCAACATTGGGGGGTGGTACACTGTCCCCAAACTGTATATCTACCCTGGGTTCACCTAGTGAACCGTCCGACTTGTCTGGTTTAGCTGACCTGTCACTGACCCAACGCACTCAATAGGTGACTGAAGATACAGAGCGCTGCGGAGCACTCTGTCCGAATTTGACCATAGACTAAGGTTCTACTGAATCTTAAAGTGCTGGCAAGGCACTTAGCTGGGAGTTCGCTGACCCAATCGGGGTCTTGATCGATAGCTGCAGAGCGGGTGGAGCGCAGGCGTTGCTTCCGAACTGTGGGTTGCGGTCCTGTCCTGAAGAGGGTCCTGTCCTGAGGGTTTGCTGTCCTGTCCTGAGGGTCCTGTCCTGATTCGTTTTCCGAGGGTATCCTGTCCTGTCCTGGGTGTCCATTCTACACCTGCTGTCCTTTGAGGGGTATCCTTCCTTGAGGGTTTCCTGTCCTTAACTGACCCGTGGCCAGGGTTTGGTTTCCACACCTTTTCTAGGTAAATATTACTCTGAACCTCTTGAAATTCTTGCACCTTCTGAATTTTCTAACTTTTGCTTAAATAAAGTTCAACATTGCATATGTTATATTTCCATGCCTTTCCGCAACTATAGAACAGTCATTTATAATTTTGCAAAGTTATTCCTATGTCTTCTCATTTGTTAGAAATCATATTTTGCATAGCAGTGTGTCATTTTCTGATATGGTCTAGAACTTCGTTGCCTAGGTTGTTCAAAGGCCCCTTCACCTTAAGTGAAGCGTGTTATTCATTATAAGCTCTTCTATAGTCACACACACTTAGTCTATCCCTGTCTAGATAATACTGACTTACATAGTATTTTCTCGTTACATTTTATTTAGTACCTTGATGATTACTCTGTCATTATTTCTTTCTGCCTATGTGATTTACGTTATCTTGGTTATTGATTGCCTTATTTTACTGTATCTCATGCAAGAAAATATTGAACTTTAGATAAACATTTTAAAACTTCCAGTTGTCCGTGGTCATTTAAACAGTATTTGAATGATATTGGTTGGGTTTGTATTTTGCTGCCTTTCCTTTACAGCTAGCTCCCTGATTCATTGTGGTCATTAGGCACCCGCATCGGTGGATGGTAAGTCGGGTGCACCGAAATTTGGTAGCAGGGAACACACACACACCAACCTGATAGAGCTCGTGAAGTCACCTGATCGATGTATATGGTGGTTTGAAAAGTATATGGGCCCTGAAGCCGGAAACGGCGAAAACTGTTGGTCGGGTGGCCTCGCGCGCTCTATCAGTTTTCTGGTAGCTAGAGGATGGTTAGGGACTAGCTAAAGGTTAGGCAGGATTAGTTGGACTAGTTAAGTCGGAAGCTGCTATTATATTAATGCTGCTAAAAGAGCGGCTGATTCTGAGGGAACTGATCACTCTCTTGTGAATACGCTGCTGAAATTCATGAATTACTGTATTGCCATTATTCTTGTTCTTATATTGTTATATGTACTAATCCATGCAATTGTCAATCGTCTAGTTAAGTGTTGTCCGAACTCCCCGGGGAATTGAAAGGGCAAGTGGTGAATAGAATCCATTGTCCTGAGGTCACAGGTTCGAGGAAAGTTAGGTGCAGGTTAGGATAACCGGGAAGCACTAACTAGGGTTTTCTGAATACATGTGTGAATAAATGACAGTAACGGGGTTCATTGGCAAAATTCCCATAGTGGCGTAACCTAGTAAGGGTCACATCGGAAAAGTAGCAGGTTCCTCGGAGCTAGCGTGAAAGCAGAGGGGTCCGCTGAGAAACCTTAAACTCGGAATATATCCCGGAAAGAAGTGGATGAGTTTAGGGGAATAACAGGTTCACCGATGCTAGAGTGAAGGGTAGGCGGAAGAGATCTGCCCGCAGCGAGTGAAAAGTAAATGGAAGTAGTTTACTTGCTGTAAAAGAATTCTTTCTCTGTCTAGACACTTGAGCACTGTGGCGAATGTGTATTTGTTGTAAAATAACCAAGCACTGAGCACTTTAAAAGAAAGAAAGTTTCCGTTACCTTGTGAAGGGAGGGAGTCAGTCGCGAAGCGCCTCTGACGTAACTCTGTGCCGCGCTGGGATTGGTAGACGCAGCGGGCGGGTAGCGGAGCTGAAATTGTAAAGGAGGGGTGAGCGCCGGAGCGTGGGAACTGTCTCACGAAGGGGCCACGCACCCATTGGCGGAGCTTATTTTGTGTCGCGCACCCATTGGTTGCACGAATTTCTGAAGCGCGTTCTGATTGGAGATAGTTTGTAAACAAAGTTAGCGCAGAAGTCGTATGTGGCACTCGCGGACTACAGAGACGCGACCTGATCCAAGGCATTTAGGGTTTGAAAGGGATCAGTGGAAGGCTAACAGATACGATATTATGTACGGAACCAAGAGAAAAATGTCCCTTGTAAATAAGGTGAAAAATTATTTTAAAACGGACAAACCGATTAAATCTAGGGAAGGTGTTCTTGTCCCAGCACCCAATACTCCCGCCTCATTCATGATGTTTGACCGAGGGTATAATACCTGTGTGTGGCTGGAGAATTGGGTGAAGTACACAAAAGATGACGGAGTATTGGCTTTTCCGTTAGATGGTACTTTCAATGGTAGGATCTTATTTAATTTAAGAACCCGAATGAATGAACTGCATCCCAGACCGAGACTAACGCAGTATGAGGCATTAGAGGAATGGGAGATTGAGGCTTTTGAAAGAGAAAGACCCCGAATGGACAAGGGTTTGACCAAGTGGTACCCCAGGCTGAAACAGGAGTCCAGGGATAAAAGGATGAAACAGTGGAGGCAGAGCATGATTGTTGAGGGTCTGTTTCCCATGATGCCGGCATGTCATAACATTGGAGCGGGTGAGAAAAGCACTGAAAAATGTAAGCATTGGGGGGCCCTGGGGGATTCAGATGATGAACTAATAGATGACATCTGTACCAGAAGTCCGCCACCTTACAATGAGGGAACCCGACCTTCTAGTGTAGGAGATGTTCCCCGACGCCACTTCCTAAAGGAGGAAGACAGGTCCCTGGGACTGGGAGGGGGTGGTCAAGTATTACCCTATCCTGAGAAACCCGAACAGGTGGAAACAAGGGATATATATCCCAAAGTACCCACAAGTCAGGAAGAAAAATATCCACGTACGAAAACTTTTTTCCCCAGACCCTTGTATGAAAGCGAAGAGAAACCCTCGAATTCGGGACTGCCGTTTGTTCAACCTCCATATGGGGAAGAGCGCAGGTCCTTTAATACTGGAACTCTATTCCCGAAACCAAATTATGGGGGAGGACCAAGTGAAACGCATCCTACTGCCCCGAGTTTTACCCCTCCATTGACCCCACAGATATTACATGACACAACTCTAAGAAGGGTACTAGTGGAAAAAGAGCAAGAGGCTCTAGCTAGACAAAGAACAGAAATAATTCAGAAAATTTCTCAGATAAATACTAGTCCTGAGGCATTGACTATTCCAGTAACTATTGGACCGGTGGTCCCGTTATACGGAAATGGTCAGGGAAATCCGATTACTCCAGTCATGACCCCAGTCATAGCAACCCCGAGACAGGAACCGATCATTATAGATGATCAGTCCAGTGAGTGCGAGTCTGAAGTTGCGTTCTTGGAATTGCCAAACAAACAGACTGGAAAGGGAATACAGCAGAGGTATAATCCTTTTAATACAAAAGAAATTAAATTAGAGACAGCAACAGGTACTAGGAATGTCTCTCTGGTAACTCCGGATGAAATTGAGAGTTGGAGTCGTGAATTAGAGAAGCAGACTCCGCAAACAAAGCCTTTAGACCTCTATAAGCTGAGGGTTGAAATAGAAGAATTAATGGCAGGAAATGTGGGGTTGGATCGATTGAATACCTACTCTGAGGAAGAATTGTCGTTCATATGTAAAAGCTTTACAAGGAACACCAGAGTGCTCCACGAAAAACTGACCGAAACAGCAGTTAGTATGGGGGTAGATATCTCAAAATCCAAGCCCTTACAGAAACCGTACAGAGCAGACTTCTCAGACAAAGATATAGAACACCTGAATGTGGCAGGGAAGAAGTTGCAGATTAAAGAATTAATGGGGGTACTGCAGAAATGGGGAGATGTGGAAAAATGGAGAAGCAGGTGGGCGAAAAAGAGAGAAGAGGTTCGCTCCCGACAAGTGACTCCCGAGTTTGCTTTAAGAGAGGTAGAAAAACCTGAGCAGTTATGCCCCATGCGCGAAGTTCCAGGAGGGAAATATGTGCATGTCCCCTGGTCTAGGCAGGATATTGTGTCCTTCACGAACGATTTTCCAAAATTACGAGAGAAACCAGTTGACTGGTACCGGCAAGTGGAGAGGTTCGTGAAGGTACAGAAATGTCTGTGGAAAGACCTGGATGGGTTTTTCGACATTGTGGTTCCAGTAGATTTATGGACCCAGTGTAAAATAGCCATAGATTGGCCCAGTGAAGAGTATCCCAGAAACAAGGAAACAGGGGAGCCATCAAAGGATGTCATGCGAAAATATGAGCAGGTAATTCAGCACTTGAAAGAAAAGGTGCCCGCAAAGGAAACTGATTGGACAAAAATAGATAGAACAACACAGGAAAGGGACGAGACAGTGCACTCCTTCTATGAGAGGTTATTGCAGGTATTTAAAACATACAGTGGTATTGCCAACATCGACCTGAAGGATATGACGCACTTTATTTACAGGTTTGTAAATGGTTTAAGACCTGAAATTTGTCAGTGGATAAAAGACAATAAAATCTGTTGGCATACTAAGAAAATGGATGAGGTCCTGCGGTACGCTAAGTACTGCGAGGACGAGATGGCAGAAAAGAAAAAGGCCCTTAAGGAGAAGGTTATGTGGGCTCAGGTGAAGCTCGCAGAACAACAGGAAAAACAATTGAGTAACATGGTTAAAAATGCTGAGAACAAAAGTCCTGGGGGAGGGGGTGGAGGAAAGCCCCGGCCCAAATTTAGCAGGGAAGAGGCTATGAAAAAATGTCCCTGCCATCAGTGCGGCGAAATTGGACACTGGCGAAACGAGTGTCCCCAATTAGTCGATGTTAATGAGAAAACTCCTGATTTAATTCCACAGACGCAGAAAGAAAGACCAAGAAAGACTCAACCCCAGGTAAAAACAGTTCAGGTGCCTCGAGCACCCAAACAGGTATACAGGGGAAGACAGGCAGAAAATGAAGAGATAGAGGTTTGGGAAAGCGGGGAGAACAGAAATACAGCAACTTCGCAGTATCTGCTGAATGATACCTTCCTTTGTAATGAACAGGACTGACGGGGCCTGAGAGGGGAGGACGAGGAGTGCGTACTTGGCGCTTCTTTGCCGGTAGACCAGTCTGGACCATATATTGAAGGAAAGGTTGACGGAAATGATGTCACCTTTCTGTTGGACACTGGCGCTACCCGTTCTACTGTAAGAACAGTGGACGTTCCAAACCTACCCCTCTCGGGAGAAAATATCCAAGTAGTAGGTGTATCTAATCAATTGATTAGTACTCCTGTTACCGAACCAATGGAGATTTCAATTGGAAATTTTAAACAGATGCATAGATTTGTCGTCTGTGACACCAGTCCAGTAAATTTACTGGGACGTGATTTGCTGTGCAAAATGAACTGTACCATCTTTTGCACACCAAAAGGTGTTGAAATACAGACCCCAGATGAAGACGGCATTTATAAATTATTGTTGCTTAGACCTGACTCAGAAATTAAAAGATTGACCCTGCAGGACTTGCCCCAAGAACTACAGGAAGCCGTAAAGCCAGAGGTGTGGGATTTCACTGGAAAGGATGTGGGGTTGATGAAAGATGTGGACCCTATACAAATAGCCATCAAGGACAATGCAGTATATCCTAACACTAGGCCCTACCGAATGAATGCTGAAGTGAAAGCAGGTGTCACTCTGGAAATACAAAAATTATTGGAAGGAAACATCATACAGGAAGTGATGAGCAGCCCATGCAACTCACCGATTATGGGCATCAAAAAGCCTAGTGGCAAGTATAGGGTAGTGCAGGACCTGAGAAAGGTTAACAAAATTGTAGTTCCTTGCTGCCCTATTGTCCCGAACCCTGCAGTAATTCTGTACCAGATTCCTTGGGATGCTGAGTGGTTCACTGTGATTGATTTGTGTCATGCATTCTTTTCGATACCCCTGCACCCCGACAGCAAATTTCTTTTCTCATTTGCTTTTGAGGGTCACGTGTATTGTTGGAACAGGGTCCCTCAAGGGTATACAGAGAGTCCCTCTATCTTTAATCAGATCTTGAAAAAATGTCTAGAGACTTTGATCTTACCTGGGAACTCTGTATTAGTGCAGTACATAGACGACCTTCTAGTGGCGTCTAAAAGTCACAGGGACTGTGTAGTTGACACCATTGCCCTCCTAAATCACCTGTGTGAGAAAGGGCATAAAGTGGCCCCTGACAAACTACAGTTCTGTGCAAAATCAGTGAAATATCTAGGACACCAGATAGAAAAGGGTGTCAGAAAAGTCACTTCAGAAAGAGTGAGAATAATTCAAAAAATGCAGTTGCCCCGTACTCAAAAAGATGTCAGAATGTTCCTGGGTGTATTAGGGTATTGCAGGCAGTGGATTCTAGGATTTGCAGCCTTAGCCAGGCCCTTGATAAAAATGACCACGAGAGGAATGCCAGATGTTGTACAGTGGGACGATGAAAGTCTAATGGCTTTCACAAGATTGAAAAACTGTCTGTGTACAGCCCCTGCGTTGGGAATGCCAGATTATTCCAAAGAGTTTGCACTATTCTGTGACACTCGCGATAATTGCGCATTGTCAGTCCTGACTCAAGAACATGGCACGACCAGGAGGCCTGTGGCCTATTTCTCTGCCACACTGGACCCAGTAGCCGCTGGGTTACCAGGCTGTCTGAAAGCAGTAGCTGCTACCTGTGCAAGTTTGGAGCAGAGTGAGTCCATTGTCATGGGACATCCTGTGACCGTGTATGTTTCACATGGAGTGGTAATCCTATTGACCAGAACTAAAACACAGTATCTCACCCCTAGTCGGCTGACTAAGTACGAGAGGATTCTTGTGGGTGCAGCAAATGTGAGCATTGTTAGGTGCGGTATTCTGAACCCTGCCACCTTACTCCCCGACCCCTTGGAAATGGAAGGTGGGGATGATGATGAACATGATTGTATTGATCTGACAGAGTTCAGTACCAAGCCACGCCCAGACATAAAAGAAGTACCATTGCCTGAGCATGATAAAGAACTATTTGTGGATGGTTCCTGCCTAAGACATGAATTAGGAGGCTTGAGTGCTGCTTATGCAGTAGTGTCTTTCACCAAAATTGAACAAGCAGGTTACCTATATAACATCAAGTCTGCACAAGTAGCCGAATTGATAGCCATGATAATGGCTTGCAAAATTGGGAAGGACTTACGCATAACAGTGTATACTGACAGTCAGTACTGTTATGGCGTTGTGCATGACTTTGGCCAATTATGGCTACAAAGGGAATTCATGACTTCCTCAGGTACTCCCATTCGGAATGCAAAAGTTGTTCATGACCTTTTAGAGGCCATCCAGTTGCCCAAAGAACTGGCAGTGGTAAAATGTACTGCTCATCAAAGGAGCATGGACAGAGTATCTCTGGGAAACGATTATGCTGATCGAGTGGCTCAATGGTGTGCCAAAGATCGGTATATTGTAAATCCAAAACGAGGGGGGCCAGGAACCAGCTGCCAGCTTCAGGTGTTTGAGGAAGTGCCTACATGGGATGAGGTGAGAGAGTGGCAGGAGTCGGCTCCTTGGCAAGAAAGAGAGAAATGGAAGGAGGATGGATGTAGACCGAGACGTGTGGATGGTGTCATCATAGGTCCAACTGGTATGCCTGTGTTACCCCGACACTTGCTTGGCACAATGGCAAGATTAATACATGAAGGATCACACATTGGTAGGGATGCCATGATTCTGGTATTTCAACAGACTTGGTACAATAAAAAGTTCAGGAAGGTAGCAGAGTCCCTCTGCCAGAGGTGCCTGTCATGTCAACAGATGAACCCAGGCAAAAGGACAATGGTTGAACTGAGCAAGATTGGGAGGTCAGGGGGTCCCTTTATAAAAATACAGATTGATTTCATCACCATGCCCCTTTGTGAAAGAAAGCGATATGTCCTTGTCATTGTGTGCGTATTTTCGAAATGGGTAGAAGCTTACCCTACTCCCAAAAGTGACGCACTGACAGTAGCGAAGTGTTTACTAAAAGAACTGATACCTAGGTTCGGAATACCATGCATTATTGAATCAGATAAGGGTGGACATTTCCAGAATGACATACTGGCTGAACTCTGTAAGGCCTTTGGAATAAGGCAGAAACTCCATTGTGCATACCACCCAGAGGCTTCTGGAATAGTGGAACAAGTAAATGGAACTATCAAAAACAGACTAGCAAAGCTGACAGATGCTACTGGCATGAACTGGGTGAAGGCCCTGCCCCTGGTCCTGATGGGACTGAGAAGTGTTCCAGACCGCAAGACAGGCCTAAGTCCCCATGAAATCATTATGGGAAGAGTGATGAGACAAGCATGGGTGCCAGGAAGCAAATTGTTGAGCATTACTGATGATTTGGTGCTTGAATACTGCAGAAGATTGGGTGACCAAGTGCGTTCTATCTCTCGCCAGATTGGAGACGACGGCATCCTTAATCCAACGACTCCTCTCCACAACTTGGTTCCAGGAGACTGGGTCAAAATAAAGAAGCACACTCGATCAAGCTGTCTGGCACCAAGGTGGGGAAAGAAACGCCAAGTAATCCTGGTGACAACCACTGCAGTAAAAGTCGCAGGTGTTCCCCAGTGGATCCACGCCGGACACACCCAGAAGGTATTGCCAGACAAAGGATTTGAAGAACCAGGGCAACCAGCAGAGGACCCTGAAGAAGCCAGACCAGTAGCAACTGACAACGAGCAGCCCAGCACCAGTCAGGTTGCAGGAACAGCAGACGTTGGCCCAGGAGTAGTTGACTGTGAACTGCCAAGAAACCAGCCTGCTGAAGAGCTCCAGGAAACTGAGCCAGGAGTAGCTGAAGACGAGCTGCCAAGCATATGGCCAGAAGAATGGATACCGATGATTGATCTGACCGAAGATCCTATCAGAACAAGAGAACGACTTAGTGAAGGTAGAGAGTGGACTAGTCAGGAAAAGCAAGGCACAGGCGAAGAACCTCAGCCACTTGAGATTAAAATCAAAACTGAGGAAGGAGAAGGTCAGACAGGGACAGAGCACGTGATTGATACAGATCAAGTGAACAAGACTGAACAAGTACCCGATACTGAACAAGTGAAGGATACAGAGCAAGTGTTTGATACTCCTCCACTAACTCCTGATGTGGATAAGGGACAGACTAGACATAGAGTAATAGTTCGAGCAGAAGAAAATCAAGAGATCGAAGTGCTTGAACAGGATCAGATAGGGTTAAAAGAACGGGTTCAGGAAACAGAAACAGAAACAGAGACAATCGAAAGCCAAAAACAAAATATTCCTGAACAAGGCCAGATTAGCAACCAGGCAGAAGAATTTGATGCTAGCCCTGGAACTAGTCAGATAAGGGAAGTAGGAGAAGAAAGTGGAGAAGAATTACCACAAGATAAAGAGAACAAGAGAATAAGAAAAGAAAGTGAAATCCAAGTACCGACTAAGAGACTAAAGAAAAGAAACAACCTTGAGCCTAGGTTTGTAAAAAGACTGAGACTAAGGATAAAGACAGTGGAAGAAAAACGTGCAGAAGCAAGAAGAAGTGCTCGAATAGCAGAGCAAGAAGAAGACTCTTCCAAAAGAAGAAGTGAGCGAATAAAAAGACAAAACAAAAAGTACAAATCTCCTGAATGGACACTGGTTTTGGAAGAACTTGAAGATCTTGATATAACTGACGTGAGCGACGGAGAACCTGTCCCAGAGTACTCAGCTGAAGAGGAAGACGAGCCACCGTGAATTTGCACAAAGTAAGCTAGTTGTGTAAAAAGTAAAAAAGAGGGGTGAGAACACTCCTACTGAGCTAAAATGTCTGATTCAACAGTGAATGGTAGACCTAGTTGCAGCCGTTTTAAGACGTGTTGCAAGGTGTGTATATGTAGTGTAGTAGTGCTGATAGTTATCTGGATAGGATTAACAATTTTCATTCCCTTTGCTGTAAGTAAAGATACTAACATTGTCCCTACTGAAGTTGTAAATACTGACAATGAGGAGCTGACAACACAGAGTGTAGAAAGACATGAGAGAGCATTGAGACAAACTAAACGAGACTTAGAAGCATCAGATGAGAAAGGACTACATTATCATGGAATGAAAAACAGGACACATTTGAATGTTTTCGCAAACTTGTTAATACATTATGTAGAGACTATGGAAATTGAAGATTGCTATGTCTGCATGAAGCTACCTACTTCGGTGGCTGAAGGCGTGACATACCATCATCTGCCATTAACATATGGAATTTCCTGTAGCATTTTAGCTAGTTTATTTTACAAAAGGGGACCGTTACAGTATTATTACTCTAACAATGACGTGATCTTTTCTGAACTTCCTATACGTGGGAATTTGAATCCTGTACATACCAAAACTGACACCATAAGATATATGGGGGACTACTTTCTGACTATAGGGAACATTGACATAGCAGACGCACACAGAGATAACTTGACTTGTTCTTTGCGTGAGCAGGAAAAGATGTTCCTGAACATGGCAGAGAAAAGGAGAATTAAAATTCAGAAGAAGGCTAATGACGAAAGTCAGAAAAAGCCAAAGTGGGCAGAAAACATGGAAGGCACCTCATCTGGTGGAGCGGGTCCTGCTCTGTTGCTGGATTTTGAAAAGAAAGGCAAGCTATGTCTTCACCGCGAGAAGACTAGCTATTATAACAATGTTTTCATTGGTTCCAGTGAATGCGAACATAATTACAAGGTAATTGGAGGTTGGGGTTTCAAAAATGGGTCAGAGCCTGTGTTTCCTGGAATTTATTATATTTGTGGGGACAAGGCTTATTTCAAATTGCCGGATCACTGGTATGGAAGCTGCTACTTTGGCATTGTCTTCCCGAAAATATACCATGTGAATGGAAAAGCTGGAAGCAATGAAGATACTAATGGCTTAGTGCGTAGTAAAAGAGAAAGTATAGGTGAAATTATGGGTAGTATTTTCAGTGCACTGATACCTGGAGTGGGAGTGGTTCTGAACACTCACAGAATTTGCAAATTGTCTACTATAGTAGATGTGCTGTCTACTGAAACAGCTCATGGATTTCTGCTGGTCAATACCGAAATGGTTGCGATCAGATCAATGGTTTTACAAAATCGACTTGCTCTTGACACCTTATTAGCGAAAGAGGGCGGAGTCTGCCGCATGTTGAAGGCGCAACATTGTTGCACTTATATTCCGGATAAAAGTGTACAGATCAAAAGATATGTGAAAAACATTACTAATTTGGCAAAGGAACTCAAACCACTCGAGGTTGATAGTGCCTGGAAGAGACTGGTAGATGGTCTCTCAAATGTAGGTCATTGGCTTGCTAGCATAGGTAAAAGCTTATTATTCAAAATTCTGATGCCAATTGGTATTATAGGTCTTATTATACTTTCCATTTTCTTATGCTGTAAATACCGCAAGCGCACCAAAAAGCACGAGGTAAATGCAAGAGGAGTGAAACGAAGTGTGGATGAGATTGAATTAGAGGAAGTGAATGATCAGATATACAAAAAGGTGAAAACTTCTCACCCTGCTAAAACTGAAAGAGAAAAGTTAGAGCGGTTGCTGGAAGAAATAGAACTTTATAAAGTGTGAAAGAAAGTTGGCATCTGGTTCCATTATAATTTGTGATGATAGTAAATATCATCAAAGAGGGGATTGATGAAGCAAAGCTTCGCATATTTTGCGGCTTGCCGAAATCAAGAACCTCGTTTATGTATAACAAGGTAATAAATGTACGTCTTACTAACATTTATATTAAGTTTGAGTAAAGGTTTAAGACGCTTGCCTATGTGTATTTCTAATGAATTTAATCTGTGTCCTCTAAAATGGCCGCCGCTTGTATTTTAGTTACTGCGCATGCGTCAGCCACACTCACGTGTCCTGACGCGTCTGCAGAAGTGGAGGGAAAGTTATGCGCATGCGTAATTCATAGCTGTGCTTATCATGTGGTACTGCTCGTGCCACTGCTCTTGTGTCTGTGTCAATGTAGCTAACATTTAATGCAATTAAGTTTATTTCTTGATGATGAGTTAAAAGTACAAACCCTGTGATGTGTTTTCATAATGACATTATTATGTATTAATTTGTTTTCGCTTACTTTTCATGTACCGCGGGAAATGGGGGTCTGAGTGAGAGGAGAGCCATATTGGAGGTCCCTTCTGCGCCTGTGCGACATTCGGCAGCACGAGGGACCTTGGCTGATGGAACATAGCCAGCTGGCAGTGATGGGCGAGATGCTCCTGAGAAAGTCACCTCTGCCCTGCGAGAACAGCGAATGTGGCTTCTTATATGATACATTGTTATATTGCGCTACTGTTAGCTCATGGGAACCCCAAATCTGCTAGGCGGTACCCAAATATGTTAATGAAGGCTTCAATTCGCGTATTGTGATTGGTGTGTTACCCAAACCCTACCTTAGGACCAATTGAAATTGAGGGATTCTGACACTTTGCAACATTGGGGGGTGGTACACTGTCCCCAAACTGTATATCTACCCTGGGTTCACCTAGTGAACCGTCCGACTTGTCTGGTTTAGCTGACCTGTCACTGACCCAACGCACTCAATAGGTGACTGAAGATACAGAGCGCTGCGGAGCACTCTGTCCGAATTTGACCATAGACTAAGGTTCTACTGAATCTTAAAGTGCTGGCAAGGCACTTAGCTGGGAGTTCGCTGACCCAATCGGGGTCTTGATCGATAGCTGCAGAGCGGGTGGAGCGCAGGCGTTGCTTCCGAACTGTGGGTTGCGGTCCTGTCCTGAAGAGGGTCCTGTCCTGAGGGTTTGCTGTCCTGTCCTGAGGGTCCTGTCCTGATTCGTTTTCCGAGGGTATCCTGTCCTGTCCTGGGTGTCCATTCTACACCTGCTGTCCTTTGAGGGGTATCCTTCCTTGAGGGTTTCCTGTCCTTAACTGACCCGTGGCCAGGGTTTGGTTTCCACACCTTTTCTAGGTAAATATTACTCTGAACCTCTTGAAATTCTTGCACCTTCTGAATTTTCTAACTTTTGCTTAAATAAAGTTCAACATTGCATATGTTATATTTCCATGCCTTTCCGCAACTATAGAACAGTCATTTATAATTTTGCAAAGTTATTCCTATGTCTTCTCATTTGTTAGAAATCATATTTTGCATAGCAGTGTGTCATTTTCTGATATGGTCTAGAACTTCGTTGCCTAGGTTGTTCAAAGGCCCCTTCACCTTAAGTGAAGCGTGTTATTCATTATAAGCTCTTCTATAGTCACACACACTTAGGCCCACATGCATCAAGCATTTTTGTATTCGCAAACGGTGCGATTCCTTAAAATCGGCCGTTTGCGAATGCAAAAGTGCTTTTTGGGATGCATGAAGCAATTTTAGAATTCGTAACATGTGTGCGAATTCTAAAATTGCGGGTGCTTTTAAGAAGTCGCAGATGTGCGATTTCTTAAAAGCAATGCATCATTTTTTTAAAAAGTGTAAATTCGCAAATAGGGTGCCAAATTTACCGAGTGGTTGAACCACTCGGTAAATTTGGAAAAAGTGTGTAAAATGTGTAAAATGTTTTTTTTTCAACATTCATGTTACGGACACACATGTCCTTAGGACATGTGTGTGTGCAACATGATGCGAAAAATAAATTTCAGGGGTGCATGGGGGGGTCCTTTGGACCCCCCCCTGCACCCATGAAATTTTCTAAGTGCCACTCGCAATTTCCATTGACTCCTATGGGCCTTTTGGCCCATAGGAATCAATGGGAATTGCGAAAATTAAGTTAAGAAATCGGTATTTCTTTTGGATTCGGTAAAAATTGCGATTTTTACCGAATCCCAAAAGAATACCGAAAATATTGATGCATATCATTTTGCATTTCTTAATTTGCGATTCCTTATTTTTCGCAAATTAAGAAATGCAAAAAGACACAATGATGCATGTGGGCCTTAGTCTATCCCTGTCTAGATAATACTGACTTACATAGTATTTTCTCGTTACATTTTATTTAGTACCTTGATGATTACTCTGTCATTATTTCTTTCTGCCTATGTGATTTACGTTATCTTGGTTATTGATTGCCTTATTTTACTGTATCTCATGCAAGAAAATATTGAACTTTAGATAAACATTTTAAAACTTCCAGTTGTCCGTGGTCATTTAAACAGTATTTGAATGATATTGGTTGGGTTTGTATTTTGCTGCCTTTCCTTTACAGCTAGCTCCCTGATTCATTGTGGTCATTAGGCACCCGCATCGGTGGATGGTAAGTCGGGTGCACCGAAATTTGGTAGCAGGGAACACACACACACCAACCTGATAGAGCTCGTGAAGTCACCTGATCGATGTATATGGTGGTTTGAAAAGTATATGGGCCCTGAAGCCGGAAACGGCGAAAACTGTTGGTCGGGTGGCCTCGCGCGCTCTATCACTTAAACATACAGCAATTTATAATTATCGTTAGTTGGTAAAGCGGGACTCTACAATCTCTTGCTGTAGAGCCCAAAACATTCAAGTAATATGCTTGGGCGCCTTCAAGGAATGGGGGGCATATGTATCTGTGTAGGGAAATCTGAAGGCAACTCCTTTGATAGATAAATTGTGTAACCCCCATAAGGTGTTATTTCCGGACTGAGTGGTATCCGAGGTTGGTCTTGGTGCCTTAATAATGTTCATACAGTGCACAAATATTACAAAGTTGTTAAGCAAAAATAAGAGAACAAATCAAGTGAGATAAAATACAGAAAAACATGGGTACATATCAAACGAATTTACATGCAAACTGCCATAATTATAGCCACTGGTGTTGTGGATGAATACTTTGTTCTACTAGCTTACCTCATGTTCCAGTGTTCATTGATTGATACCCATACTTCATATTGTTCATTGAGACCTTGGATCGCTGTATGACATCTTTCAATAAGACAAGCTACATCCTTCAATAGGGTTCTCTCGATAGATTCTGCTCTGGCCACTTTAGGTGTCACGGGACTGTCCATTTGATATCATTTTGTGCCTGTCCTGTTGTTTCATAATGATGAACCAGGGGGGCTCCATGTACTTTACACCTCACTCGTGACCTGTGTTGTAAAATCCTGTTTTTCACAGGGTGGATCATCTGTAGGGCTGAGCAGAAATCGTGGAGTTTTGCTCACCTCTAACTTTTGCATCTCAGTGCACGCTCAGTTCTCCCACAGGGCTTTGCATGTGCATGCTCCGAAGGGTACCACAGATTCTGCTCACCAGCACTGCCTGGAATTATCGTCAGTAGCACTATCTAGTATAAATAGCTGGGTGACTTTACGGGCACTGCATAAACCAACATTGCTATGTAGTGCACCCAGGAAATAGAAACAGCAGAAATAGCAGAGCAGAAGAATTACCAATAATGACACATCACATTTGCTTTGACGCAAGATGAAGATTTTTAGTTACAGTGGAGTGGGAAAGAAGGCCATGGGCCCTAACGCAAGAAGAAAGAGTATCCTTCTATCCCCAGTTTTAGTAACGGATTGACATGACTGAAGTTCAGTTGGTCACCAACTCCCTGAGCGACTTTGGGACCTCACCTGCTGCGCTTATGATAGCTACGCTCCTAAGCATTTAATGTCCACACTCACTTTGATTGATGTGGTTTCCCTACTCCTTTTCAAATGTGCTTCTATCACGTGTGCGTCTGGACTAATTAAGCCAAAAATGAATTTGATGTCTTACTGCACATGTGTGGTTTTCATGCATGGCATTCTTGTTTTGGTAGAGCTTATGGTAAGTGGTTCTCGAGACGATTGGTGCATTTTTGCATAATAATCAACACTGCCTTCTCTCAGTGTGAAGGGAAAGGGTTGGATAAACAAGAATTTTAAAGTTGTAAAGGCCGGTGAACAAGGGGGCAGTTAAGTGTACTGAAGAGTACAGATGTTTCAAAACCTATGACATCTGTTGCTGTTGTTAGACTGGTGGCTATCGGAAAAGTTGCACTGTGTCCAGGCAGAAGCTGTGGGTCACCTTCCACCTGCGGGGTCGCCAAATGCAGCGCAGAATGAAATTCATTTTATAGATTTAATTGTCTACTTACCTGCATTCATCTATATTCCGGTGTTTAAGGCCCCTCCCCCACCCCACATAACAGCCCGGCAGCATTCCCACCAGGAGACGCTACTGCTTCCTACCCAAAAACAATCCTGCTTATGTTGGTGCTAGGCAACAATTTGTGGGCCAACACAAGGGGAAAAGACAGGAAAGTACTGTATTTCATAAATATGGTGCATTCCTGCTCTTTCACATTGGCGTAGGGCAGTGCAGCAAGTAGACTTGCAGTGCTGCCCTACTTCAATTCCTCATAAATGAGGCCCTTTGTTTTTAGCAACACCTCTGGCCACGCCTTCACGCTCACTGACTTTTTGTTGGCTAAACACTGTTTAATATTAATTCCCAACTGTAAAAATGATTTGCTGTGAGAATTGAGGGTGTTTATGGTTGTCGATGACGAAGGGTAACTTGTTCTAGAGATTTTTATCTGGAGGGGGTCCTTACGCCTAAAAGATTTTGACAAGGGGGTCTCTGCATCAACAGTTTGAAGACCTCAGTCCTATATGAACATAGGCGCCAGGTTGACATGCTGTAGGAGCTTGTACGTAGGCAATATTACTCTTAAGTCCTGTCTTTTTATTCTTCAGCACAAGGCTACTACTGGAGTTCCTCCGTTGGGTTCAAATGCCCTTCTGCAAAGTGACAAGCAGTAGAAATGTACTTACAGTTCTAGTAAACCGGGAAGCACACTCGTCCTGCCACATCCGCCTCATAGAGGCCAATGCGCACGGACACCGTCTTGATCTTAACCAGTTCTAAGAGCACTGTGACCAGTTTCGGGCCCTGTTCCTGTGTTTCTTCTGCCACCTCTCCGGAGCTCAACTGCTCGCCTCCTTGCTCTCGTTCAGGAGGTGCTTTAACACCCCCTAAGTCCCACAACTGCTGGTAGGCCAGCTCGATGCACAAGGAGTTGCTGCCAATGAAGTGCTGCTAGGTCTTCTCGTCCTACTGGTAGACCCAGTGAACCTCCTCCGGCCCCAGCTTACTCACAATCTCGTACGAGTGCTGTAAGCTGGTGGAGTGGCTCAGTTTCCTCCCAGGAAGGGCCAGACTGCAGCCCTCGCTGGAAACCACACCCTTCTTCTCTCCTGGGGTGCACACCTCAGAGGCAAAGTCAAAGACTGGCAGCCCGAGGCAGAACTCCAGCTGACTAAGTTGGGCAGTGGGTACTGGCAGTAGTGATGATGGTGGCGGGGCTGCTGCCTCTCTTCACCCGGCCTCTCCTGCAGCCATACCCTGACCCGCTCATCCACCCTAATGATCTTTCTTATAGCCGGCAAAGTTTTAGCCGTGCGGCCCGCCTTCTGCGGCAAGTAGTGCCAAAAACCCCACCTCAATAGCACACACCAACCCACACCTTCAAAACCTGCTGCTGCTCAGCTTGCAATGTAGGGGTGGGTTAGCAGGTAAACTCTGCCACACAGAGGTTGACGGAGTTTTGCCGAATTCCGTGCTGTGGTAAACCTCCACAAACCCTGCTTGCAGAACAGAGTTTACTACCCACCACTAATAATCTGTCCAATATGTACCTTATTGCAAGGAGAGTAAGCTACATTATTTGTATCACAGTTGGAGAACACATTGTTATGCCATGTTTGCACATTGAATGTTAAATTTTTGCTGTTTTTTGGTGAAGTTGCAGGCTGTACAATTATTGCACTTTTAATCTCCACTTACAGGTGGTAGTTCTAACATTTGTGATAAGGAACTTTCTTCAGTTTTTCTGGCTGCTTTGACCTGATGCGTTCCTTCCTTTTTTAAAGAAAATAAGGATTTGGGGATGTTATAGGTGTTAAGTATTTTGAGATTAGAATTAATGATTTTCTTGCTTTAGTTGGACATGGGGGAAAAAGGTCAAGACACACATCAGGGGTGTGTTGTCTCTTTCTTTGAGGGTCAACAATTTCTCCCTGAATAATGTTTCTCCATTTATGAAGTACTCCTTTTTGCTCAAGCAATTTATCCAGATTATTTAATAAGTGCCTGTCTATGGGTTTGGTGAATAGGTCTATGATTAGTTTATTATCTTCTGCCATAATCTATAACAAATTGATTTTTTTGTTGTTATATGTCATGGTGAAATGGAGGTTGATAGACCTTTCATTTAGCAAATTCAAAATAACAGACCTTATTGAATGGCTAAACGAAAGGTCCATGTCTCAAAGAACATGATGAAGAATGGGCACTAATCAATGCATAATGTAACATGAGGACAGACAGTTTAAAAAGATAACTGTTTATAGAACAATAACCCTGGGCGTAGTGGGTATAGTGGGGCTACGGAGAGCACCACAGAGTTTAAAAAAAACTCTGCATACTCCGCGTAGCTCCGCTATGCTCCACCTGCCTCCCACCCTCCATATTAACAACTGGGAAACATCGTTTAGAACGCAGGGTTTACACCGCACTACCTTTACCACGCTGCCATTACAACGCAAGTCGTTACTACGACTTGCGCTGGATGGCGCTGTTGGTTAAGGAATATTGTAATTTTATATTCCAACACCTTCCCTACTGTTACGTGGGCTGGTGTTGGAATATAAAATTATAATAAAACACAATCCGCGCCCACCAACGCAAGTCGTTGTAACAACTTGCGTTGTAGAAACCGCGTTGTAAAGTACCGCGATCTAAAAGATCGCGTTGTACTGCCATACATCCTAACAACTATTTAACAAATTTAAAAAACACAATATAAAGTAGAAAAACGCCTTACCTGAGCTGTGGCGTCACCAGGCTGCCTTCTAAGCTTGTAAAATAGTTGTTAATAGGGCAGGTGGCAGGTGCGGGGCTGGTCAACTCCGCCCCATCGCGGAGTGTGCAGAGTTTTGCCTACTCAGCTAGGCGCGGAGTAGGCAAAACTCCACACACTCCGCAGGCGGAGCATAGCTCTCTGCCCACCCTTATAGAACAAAATATTCAGCCACAACACCAGTGGCTAAAGTTATGGTAATTTGCATGTAACTTACTTTGCTTTGATGCTGTGTCCATGTTTTTATGTATTTTAAAATCCTTGATTTGTTCTCCTATTTTTGCGTGACAATGTTGTAATATTTGTGCATTTTATGAACATAAATCAGACTCCAAGACCAACCTCGGATACCACTTGGTCCGGGACTAACACCTTATAGGGACTGCACAATTTATCTGTTAAAGGGAGTTGCCTTCAGATTCACACTCAAAGCTACGTGTGTCCCTCACTCCATGATGGCACCCAAACATATAACCTAAAGGTTTGGAGTTCTTTAGCGAGAGATTGTAGATTCAAGCTTTACCAACTAAAGATTTTTAAAATTGCGTTACTTTTAAATATTTGACAAGGATCTGTGCTTTGTGCGACATAGAGATACCCTTATGGGATCTTTTAACTTGTACACCTCCGGATTACCACTCCAATATGGAGCCTGCCAGAGTAAGTACTCAAAGGCAGTCTAGTTCTCATATACTCTGGCCGGAAAGCAACATGCCTCACTTCTGGACAGCCGATGTCCTAATGCCCCAGCCTTGAGGTGACATTGGCAACCTGGTGAAAACACAGTAAGCCTAGATGACACTAGAGCCGTTCCCATGTTCATTGAGGAAAAAGCCCATAACTGTAAGTAACGTGTGACCCCCTCAAGGAATTTGATATTACGTGCCTTATCAATTTTTCCTTGTGATTTCTCCCTCAACCTGTTCCTTTACAATAAAACAAAAATATTTTTCCCCTGCAGAGAGAGACACTGGTGTAGGCTGAGAATGGTGATTTTTCACCACCAGGATGACGTCTTGTGACTGCACTTCTCTATTTTGAAAAATGATACAGATATGATGCATGTTGTTAGACCATGCACACCCATTTGTGCCCGCTAACTAATATTTAGTTTCACATGGACTGGAGATTCCACATACACTTGTGATAACTTTTGATGCACCATGCACTTCATCTGATTTTGTAACTCACACTGGAATTCTTTAGCGATGTTTCGAATAACATGGGACAGACACATCACACACTGTAGCCCCCAGAGCCAAGGTACCCAATGATGGATCATTCCTTACTTACAGTCCGGGGAGATTTAGTATGTCCTGGACCTACAACTGGTCCTAATAGATATCTGGTGCATAGTATCCGCGGTCGGTCATCCTTTGGCAGATTTTTTTCACAACATATTTTATTGGATTTTGGAACAGTATGGTCATGCTGGATCCAGATAGGATACAGTAGATCCATTTGTACATGAATATAACTGAATGTCCAGGTCATGGGTCATCGTTGAGAAGACAATTGACAAAAAGCAAAAGTAGAATATAGCAAATCAGAGCATTGCACAATAACCCTCTTGAGTCCCCACCTTCCCCTTCTTTGGCTACCCTTCACATGTACAAACAATGGTTTTGGGAGTAGTGTCTGAATCTTGCCCATCCCATATAATTTCTGCACCAACTCGTGATCAATTGTAGAGTGAGTCAGACCTCTATAATCTGCCCATCTTTGCCATATTATTGAATGTTTCTGTAGGCAGCCTCTTGCCTTAAACATCAGTATCACCAAGCGCATGTTGAAATCCATACCCCTGTTACACGTGCCCAAGAGGGGTGGGCGCTCCACCTTCCATAGTGTGGCTATAACTTGCTTAGCGAGTGTGAGGCCTATAAACAGCAGATGTTGCATATATCTGTTGCCCCCCACCTCATCGGTACTGTGCAGAAGTTTTGATGACTTGGGGAGATCCCATGCCAGTACCTCAGCTAGACATGTGACCACCCCTTCCAAAATCTATCCAAAGCAGTACAGGACAAAACTGTGTGTATGAAAGTGCCCTCGTCACTACCACACCACAGACACATAGGGGAGGCGACCAGTCCCATCCTCTAAAGCCTATGTCTAGTATAGTATGACCTATGCATGTATTCGAATTATATCAGCCGCAGATGCAACAAGATTGCTGTCCCACTTGGAGATTCCAGTGCTTCCTTCCAATCATCGTTATCTATGGGGCCTAAATCTGTCCCCCAAGCTGCCCTCAATCTGCCCAAGGTGGTTGACCTGTTTAAAATTAAGGACTGGTAAATGTATGTCATTTTATGGCCGCTCAAGTGACCCATCAAGAGTTTACCCTCCAATGGACTGAATTTGGGGAGGTCCGGGAGGTGTCCTTTGACAAATTTTGTTGCCTATGTGCATGCCCTGTTCTTGTGTGCTCAGGTTATAAAGATTCAGTTCAGTGTACAGCACCTGCATTGTACATATTCACATGGAAAGAGTCTGCACTATGTTAATAGACATGTACAATTTTTATTTAAAATACCCATACTGACATGGGGTAGTTTTCTTTCAAGTCACAGGATTCACACTCGTTATAAAGGCCTGAGGAGGCCAGAAGTTGACTGGCTGAAAAGCGTCAACTACTTCTAAAAAGGAAGTCCACACCAACAGAAAAGACATTTTGATGCAAGAATGACCTGCCTAATCACATTACATGTGCATCACTTGGACATTAGGCAACTGGACTGTTTAATTGACCAATGGACTACCTTAAGGTGGACACAACACAGAGGAATATTTTTTCTGGGCAACCTATACAAGATAAGATCATATATGAGGACAGTGTGGTTTGTGTTGCATATGTGCATTTGTAATAATCATCAAGTTTACTTCATAAAATGAATGCAAAAAATGATCTACAGCTACATTATAGAGCTGTTTAGAATAATTGATAGAATATGTGCTGTTAAAGAATAGCCTAAGTCCAATAAAAATTTAGTGATCATTGTAGACACAAATCGATAGACAATCAGCCCTCAACAGTCTGTTTTTTTGTTCATTTATGAGGAAGCAGCATGGCAGGAACAGGCCTGTTGTTGCTACTACCAAACAAATGTGCCGTTACTCAACCAAGTCCTGGCTGTACGTAGATTCTGAGATCTGTCTTACAGTCTTGCCCAACCCTAGCTAGGCCACAGAGCAAGCAAATTTTGTTTTTGAAAAACAATATTGCCAGCAGGACCTAGGACAACGAGCTCCTCATGAGAACTAGACCTGGGCGGTGAACTTCGCTCCCTTTGCGGAGTTTGCTGAGTTTTCTGCACTCTGCACTCCGCGGAGCACGCAGAGAGCAGAAAACTCTGCTTCACGATGTGCAGCGGAGTTTTTTACCCACTCGCAATCGCGAATGGTAAGTTTGCGTGCATGAGCTGCAGCTCTGGTAGAATTTCTACCGGAGCTGCAGGAATACCAGCACAAACTGCCGTTCGCACTGCACTCCACCACTCGCGTAACTTCGCTGAGTTTTTTTTTGTAACTTCGCAGAGTTCTCCGTAGCAAAACTCTATGTACTACTCCCAGGCCTAATGAGAACTCATGGGACTTCAAAGCAAATTATTTGACACTGGTGACGCGTCAGATCATCCAGCCGAATATCACCTTCATTTATTTATGATGCGTCTTCTATGTCTGGCACTGAGCTGGGCATTTGGAATGGTCAGACATGGGGACTTTCTCTAAGAATTAAAACTTTTCTGCAAAGTTTTTGGAGAGCTGCATCCATAAGAAAAAGAAAAGTGGGAGAAGGAAAAAAAGTCTGCCTCTTGGGAGAAAAGAATGGCAGTACCACCCACTGCATTCACTGGTTCAAATTAAATACTGCTCACATTGGTACTGTTTTTAAACATTGTGTGATGTAAAGATGTTTTAATTGCAATGATTTTTATTAATCGAGCATTAAAGATGTATTACTATTACTGCTCACACTGCCAAAATTAAATTTGATACACAGATTGCACCAAAAATTTGCAACCTTGCTTTTCATATATTAGTTTAACATATTCATGCTTTCATTCAACAAATCGGTGCATTCTGGGCTGGCACTGTCTGCCTTTGTTTACTCTAATTGACCAAACAGGACTAAAGCCCTGATTTAGATCTTTGCAGAAAGGGAACTGTGTTGTAACAATGATGGAGTTCCCTCCCTAGCAACACTATGGTCCTCCGCGCGATTTAAATGAGAATGGACCATACTTTGATGACCCAGGAGACTACTCCGTCTCCACCGTGGTCAAACTTCTCCAATGGCCCGACAGAGTAAGTGTCATAGGAGGTTTGACTTTAAATCCACCCTCCTAGTTTAGATGGGCAGACATATAGCTGTTTTTCAAATCCCATCACCCCAGGAATACCTGGCTGTAAGGGGCACTGAATAATTAACTCCCATGGCAAGAGGAGCTTTGTAATTTTTATTTTCAAACAGAAAATTGTGGTTTGGGATTTTCTTTTTGAAAATAAAAGAACTTTGTAAGTTTCCTTTATGACTCCATCATGTTGACAGAGCCCTATGGCTAAATGACAATCTATAAACAAGATCCACAGCAGGGTGGTCCCTGTCAATGCTAGAAATATCAGCTGAGTCTGCAAACATTTCTAAATGTGGCAGGTGGGGACTCCTTCAGGGCGATGGAGTCATTTACTATGTCACCTTGATGGAGTTAACCTCATCCGCCAAATGTTTAATTAGGACGCAAGTCACCGCATGATAAATTATAGAAAACCTAAGGCTGGAAACATGGTGTTGGGATGTTTGTAACTGGATCACCTTTTCAGCTAGTTTTTTCTAGGAATTTAATTGTCATTGCATTTGTCGGGGCCAGACTGACCAAATCAAGCAACAGGCATTTCCCCTGGAGGCTGACAGGGTGGGGGACAGTTTTCCAGTTGTGGGGTCCAGTTTTGCTACTGATGCTAGGTTGTGCAGCACCACTGCAATCTCGGCCCCCAGCAACAAAGGCAGCAAGAAAGCGTTTCCAAACTCCCCGACCAAGCATTGGTTCCCCAGGGGCTGGGCTGTGAAAAGTGCCAGGGCGTTTTTTGAGTTCCTAGTCCGGCCTTGGCCTTTGTACTATCTATCTGATACAAAACTCAGAAAGGTGGGTTGCTTCCAGTACTGCTTTAACGTCAGGGCCTGGATAGATCTGACAGGTAGCATGCTAGCATTTTTTACAGGTGCTTTTTTAGGGTGCCGATAGAGGTCGTACTGCTCCACATAGGTACAAAACCTTCCTCTGTCATCTTTATCTGTTACCGCCCAAATCTAATGGGGTAAGTTGCGAGCTTCTTCAAACAGTTCAGGTTATACTCATCCATTGCGATTGTTTTCCAAATCCTATTCTATATGCTGCTGATGTGAGATAGACAACAATCACAATGCTGCTGACACACAACAAGACTATCTAGTAATTTATTAAAACTGAAAGAAAGGTAGGCCCTCAGTGTAAAAATAACAGAAATGCCATTTTAATTTGCAGTTGCAAAAAGAACAGGAGCAACCAAAGTGTAGTGTGTTAAATATTGTGATGGGGAAGAATGTGAATCAAAAGAAACAGATGTTGACAATGGAGTTACCATCTAGACACCCAGCATATCTTTGGCATGCAGTTGTCCAGAGAACGCATGGCTGACTTTTTAATATTTCAATGCAATGATTGATAAGAAAGGAATCAAAATAGCATGCTTTAACATCGGGGGTGGGGGTCTCCGGGATGGCCCTCAAGTGGTTTGCCTCTTTTATGGAGGGTCGGACATTTGAGGTATGGGAAGGCCATGAGAAATCATCTTCAGTCCCTCTCCAGTGTGGTGTGCCACAGGGCTCATCGTTGAGCCCTACTTTATTTAACATTTACATGGCCCCTCTGGAGAGTGTGGTACTGCCTCTGGGTATTAAGATCATCAGCTACGCTGATGATACTCAGTTGGTGGTAGGGCTTTCCCAGTCGGCTTACCATCCCGACCAGCTGCACACGTGTCTGGATAAGATCTTCACGTGGATGTGTAGCTCAGCACTCAAGCTCAACGGCTCCAAGACTGAGCTGATGCTGCTGGGGAATTCCCCTCCGTCCTTACCACCTGGCAGCTGGCCTAGCTGCCTGGGAGCTGCACCCATCCCCAAGCAGGAGATCAAGAGCCTGGGGGTGTGGTTGGAGCAGGACCTCTCCTTCAAGACGCACGCTAAAAAGACCGCAGGCGTGTGCTTTGGTCTGCTCCGATCAGCTCGGAAGATCCTACCTCTCCTCCCAGTCGCCGCCAGGAGGCTACTTATTCAGGGGCTTATCATCTCGCGGCTGGACTTCAGCAACGCGCTGTTTTTGGGTGCTCCTGAGTCCACCCTAAACAAACTGCAGCAGGTGCAGAACGCGTCCGCCAGGCTCCTGACAGGTCTCCCTAGGCGTCAGTCAGCACGTCCTGCGCTGAAGGCGTTACATTGGCTCCCTGTGAGGGAGAGGGTGAGATTCAAGGCACTTTGTATGGCCCACAAAAGTTTGCAGGGGAAAGGCCCTCCGATCCTTCGGGATTTGGTTCAACCGTATAAGGCCTTCCGCTCCCTCCGTTCTGACCATCAACACCTATTGCAGGTTTCGAGGGTAAGGAAGGCAAGAACTGGTGGTAGAAGGTTTTCTATAAACGTGGCCACTCTGTGGAACTCTCTCCCTTTTTACTTGCGCTCGGAACCGAGCTTTTTACGTTTCCGTAAACTTTTAAAAACTTATTTGTTTCCTGCCTAAATTTTTTTGTGCCTAGTAGGGTGACGCTATCTCTCTGGATGAGCGCGGGGATGCCCAAGGGTAACCAGGCGCTATACAAAATTCATTAATAATAATAATAATAATAACATAGATTGACCGCTTACCAAGGAATCCTTCTATTGATCCTGATAATCTTTCTAACTGTGGACTGATCTTTCAGCTTCCCTTTTTGGCTAAGTTATTCGAGGAAGCTGTTTTCCACCAGCTCTACAAGTTGGCAGAGGCTAACAATGTTCAACAACCTGCCGCAACGGGATTTAGCCTGGGCGGCTATTTACTTAGGGCAAAAGGGTCTCACCCACCTCTTGAAATATTATCTCCCACTTTATTTTTAAAAATGTGCAGCCATTGAACGTTTTGGAACATCTGACCCTCGTTCTCTGCGAGGGTCAGGCAAAAGCAGGCACTTTTAAAAGACACATGCACTAGTGCGCACATGTCTTCAGTCACATGTTTTACAGAGCTTACCCGATTGAGCCTGGCCCTATGTACCCTCTAATGCTGTAAGGTCACTGCCTCCTACGACACACTGCTGCCCTGCTGAATAAAATATGCCAGGCCATTTCAGCTTATGCCCCTGGTTTCATAAGGCTGTTAATCAATCAGCGAGAGTGCACTGCACCACACCCATTTCCGACCTTGTCACAGGGTGGGAGGAATAAGCAAGCATCCATGGCCCAAACTCATCCTGGGAGGAGTTTGGATATGTGTGAGATGCACACAAACCTGGCTGTGCATAATTGGATATCTTGCACACATGGCTCATAAGGAGCGAAACTTCAGGGGCTTTATCCCAAGACACAAATTGAGAATCTAAGGGGGATATTCTCAAGAATGTGTGATAATTATCACAAAATTAGCTTAACGGAACTCTGCACATCGCAGTCTATTGCGACAAAATAACTGTGTTAACATTGTATTCCCAACCCGGCTGCACCGTCCGATAGTCTCAGGATAACGCGCCAAATGACCGAGTAATATTCAACACTATGCCGAAAAAATGCAAAACACGAACGCGAAAATAGTAGCGATGAGGCCAATCACAATACAAAAATCAGGGATAACCAGCGACAGGCCTGCAATTCCCATGCGTCATGTGGGAAAATGCACCATAAAAGCAGAACAACAAAAAAGGGAGAAAAAAATAAACTGGTTAATATCATGGATGCACCCGGACCGAGCGCAGAGGCTAACGCGAACCCAACAAGCCCCACAGACCACGAGCAAGGAAAACCCGGGGTCGGGGAAGGCCAAGGAGAAGAGGAAGACGGGGTTCAGTGCGCAGGAAAACCGGATATTCGTCATGGAGGAGATAGAACACTAACAACAACTGTTGGTCACCTCCACTGCGTCATTGACAACACAAACAGAACCATGCCAGTCCATCATGAACAACGTCAATGCAGTCGGAGTGTCGAGGAGGTCAAGAGGTGCTGGCATGATGTGAAAAGCCAAACCAAGCTGAAACCAGCTGCCAACAGGAAGTCAGCCAAGGTGACTGGAGGTGGGAGCCCTGTGCCACTGGAGGAGCTGGAGGAAATGGTGGCCTCAAACACATTTCATAACCAGGCATAACAGTGCTGCATCGTGGAGCACCCTCAAAGATTAATAACATTTAGAACACCTTCTCCTACTCTCTCAACCCCCTCATCCTCTGCCCTTGTGTAGCCAGTCATCATCCCGGAGTTTCTTACTCAAAGCTACTATATCTGTAGTAGAACTATTGATAAAGTGGTATGTGTTCCCTTTGCTTTGTTTTTCTTCAAAACCAGGTCATGGCCTAACTGTTTCCTGGACCCAGGCACTCCTTGTTGCTTGCCATTGGTCTCTGCTGCTGCTCTGTTATTGGCACATTGGTGCAGAGCGGTGCAGGAGATGCTATCATCAACGCTCCGGTGAAGCACTTTTGAATACAATGATTATGTGCCTTCTGCCCATAGCTGGCAAGTTTCCCAGGTCCATGCATGAGGTGTTACTCTAGTCCAGGTCTTTTCTTTGAATTATGGGCCGTGTAGTCCTGTTTTCTAACGGAATAAACACAACTTGAAGTCCCACCATTCAAAGGAAAAAACCTGGACTGGACCAACGCATCACACTGCCCTGGGAAACTTGGTAGGGTGGTTTGCCCTTAATTGGTGGTGTACCCGGGCTCGTGGAGGAACCAGGTCATGTTTTAGGTGTTTCACACTGGTATCCTCTTGGCATGTTCTTACCAGATTACCTTCCTAAATCTGCAATGCAGAATCCCTCCCAGTGTTCAAAAAGGTGATGAAGACTTGGCTTTTTTCATCTTAATCAGCAACTCTGGATTCTTCTCTTTCTTCTCTTCCGCTCAGCACCATGGCACCTGCCAGTATTAGTGTGCTTTATAAATCCTCATCCTAGCCTATCCTACCGGATCAGTTGTTCATTCGGCTCCGTAATGTTACTTTTTATCCCCTGTTGCATAGCTCCCATGTTTCCTAGCTCCATGTGTGTCTAGCAAACCCAGTCCAAGTTCTTTTTCTTAGAATTCTGGGACTTGTAGGCATGGTTTATACTAAGTTAAATGAGATGTAGAATTCCAGGATTCTAAGAAAAAACAGGAATGGCCTAACTAGTCATGCATGGATCCCGGAAACTTGGCAGCTATGTGCTTGTTACAGGCAGCACTGAGTGACTGGCGATCGTGACTGCAGGAGAACTTGCTAGAAGCAGCACTTGACGCTCTGAGGATGGTGCCTATAATAGCTGTAGCTAGGTGCGGGGCAAAATAGCAGTACATGGCTCTTGCTCTTTTCTTCTACACCTTAATGTGCGTTTTCAGTGTTTGACTGCAGGAGAACTTGCTAGAAGCAGCACTTGACGCTCTGAGGATGGTGCCTATAATAGCTGTAGCTAGGCGCGGGGCAAAATAGCAGTACATGGCTCTTGCTCTTTTCTTCTACACCTTAATGTGCGTTTTCAGTGTTTGGGTTGGTTGATACGATTTGGTGTTTGCCTTTTCACATGGGATCAGAGTTCATGCCTGGTAGTGTTGAAATGTTCATCATAGTAGTCTAGTTTTGACATGCTTTTTTTTGTTCTCATTCTGCCATTTACTCCGCATTTTATTCCACTTGTGTGGTAAAATGTGTTTTCTGCATTTGACTACTGCCATCTCCCGAGTGCATGATTACAGTGTCTCCGCAGTGCGCCTAGGGCTGTCACAGTGGCCCCGTTTGTTACAGTGCATAGGGTCAGTGACTGTCCTCAGTCTTTGTATAGCTGCAGGGGGGCGAGGAGGACTCGAGGCTACAGTCCGAGATGTAGGTGGATGTGTGAGTGTGTGAGATGTGTGTTTATGAATGGGTGTGAGTTAGCCTAGTGTTAGCATGTGGCTTCTAATAATTGCTTTTGTGTGTACATGTGTATGATTGTTTTTCGACTGCGAGGGTGAAGGGGAAAATAGCAAGAATATCAGCAAGACAGTGTAGCAAACCTTCTTTAACATATCTGCGGGAGAACACGCATGCAGGTTATCCATTTAGGCTCGAGAGTGTCCAAATGTGTGTCATGCCAAGCAATGGGACCACGGTTATCAGTGGAAACAAAAACAACAAGTATGGACCTGGGTGCTGTTTAATCGTGAAGTTATTGCATGAGGCAGGCCCGTAAATGTGATAACTGCTAATAGAGTCCTGGAACTTCATTCGTAAATAAACCATTCTAATCAGATGAACGGGGGCAACGTAGGGGGAGCTAATATTTGAGAGCTTGCGATACATGACAATAATGTATTGGTTTAAATTTGTAATTGATTTTGCCTGATGGACTTTTGTTCTTGCTTGCACTTAGTGACATTACTTTTCTGGGAGTGAAGATGCATTTTAACTCCATCCTAAGGATGCACTGGCGGCCCAAGAGTGTGAAGACCATAGTTATTTTAAATTCTTTCTTAAACTGTCGGGTTTTAGTATGGGAGCAAACACAAACTGTTATCCAGCTACAAGAAGGCATGATCTTACAGCGAAAATAATCATCTAAGACAAGCAATGACTTGAAGCACCTCTCAAGGTGACTGTAACTTTCATGCACACTTCATGTACAAGAATATCACTGACTGTTTCACAGAATTCTCTTGTGCAGTTAAAGAAGGGTGAAGCTGTAGATTTGTTTAAACTGAATGTGCTTAGGCACAGTTACTGCTGTCACCAAGGAGTAGGAAGTGGGGAAAGGGTGGAGTCAAATCTTAGATTTATGTGTGTATGTGTGCGCAGTGTGTGTGTGTGTGTGTGTGTGTGTGTGTGTGTGCATGTCCGTGTGTATGTGTGAGACTCGGCATTTGTGAGTGTCTGTGAGTATGCATATGCGAATGTGTGAATAGGAGCGTTTGGTGAAGGAAATGGACACAGCCATACCTAATGGGACTCATCCTTGAAAGACTTTTCTTGGGGAGAAACTATCAAACTGGATTTGAAGGGTCATCCATGATGTCTTGTGGGCACTCCAAACCTATTGAAATATATCATTAGTGCCTCCTTAGAATCTGCTAATCTCATTTTTTAGGTCTCGCCTTAGCCAGAACATGCATTGTCCTGGCAAGACATTTAGAAAGTGGGGTTTAAAAGTCTCACCACACGCTTTTGCTGGCCTCAAGCTTGCAGATACACACGTGCAAGCACGCGCAGAGCTGCCAACTGGCTTTCTGTCATGGCTCATTAAGACTTACAACCCTACAGCGCGCGTATCACTTTCTATTTCTATGCTACTCCATTCCCTGCTCTATGCTCTCTCTACCCTCTCCCTTCTCCCTCTCCCTCCTCGTATACCGGGCTACAGATAGTTTTTTTTAAAACTATCAGCGTGAGGCGCACCGCTTGTTTTTTTTTGTTTTGATGCGCTTTCTTCCCCAGAAGCTATTGGCATTGCTATCCGTTGGATAACAAATACATTCTGGCAGGAAAGGAGAACCCTAACTCGTCATCAGTTTATTATTATTTTTTTTACTGCACGTGTGTACATCAGTACAAAACATTGTAAGGCATCAGCAACCAGCCAAGAACTGGGGTGCCCGCCAAGGCATCTAAGCACACATCCAGTATTATAGCGCCTAATTCACCTCTCCTACCTATCTCCGCTAGCTCTTTCCTCCTCACCGCATTTCTCCCGCCAATCCTTTCCTCCCAGTCTCCAAACAACACTGGCCTTTTCCTGTTTGCTCTGTTCTTGTGCGATTCCAGTTGTCAGATGTCAAAAGCTGCGCAGCGTTTTCTTAATACATATCTTCTGATAACATTGAATCCGAATTACAGGAAGAGTACGTCCACTCTGAAAACAAAGGAAGTGCGGCCTATAGGGGCCGCTTGCCAGCCAATAATAACAATTCCTAATACATTCCAAGCACGTTTCTTGTTAGCCGCTTCGGGCCTTTTAGACTCGAAAAACGGGACCCTTTCACTGTTTTTTAGGGCAACACGCATTTTTTATTCATTTTTTTCTGTGATGTTAACACTATAGATGTGTAATGACCTGCCATTAAAATTATACCCAGTTATAGCTGTTCCTGGGGTGCATAGACATACTTGGAGACCGATTTAAAGGTGCAGAGTACAAGAACCAAAGGAATAATGGCCCCAAAATCACAATTGCCAGTCTCTGTACCCTGCAATTGCGGTACAAGGGGGGAGGATGTGGCCTAATGGCTAGAGCGGTAGCCCGGCAGGGACCTCAATATCCTGTGATTCTGGGCAAATCACTTTATCTCCCTGCGCCTAACAAAAACATTTTCCTGCTCGCGGTCGCTTTCACTTTGCCAGACACACGCCTTCGGAGCAGCCAGTTCAGTGGGGCAGGTAAGTCGCAGACCGTACTCTTTCTGACCTTTTAGGGAACATGTTAATTGTTAAGATGGACCATATTCCCGCAGCATCATACGTTTTTGGGGCCCACATTGTAACATGTTGGCATAGTGAGCATGTTTCTATGTGGATGCGTGTTGTTTGTCTGCTTCCTCCTGTTTGTTCAGATGTGATGGCCAATACAGGGATACTGCTGTTCATTTCATGGTGAAGGATCTTATTCTACGTGATGTCTTTGTTTGGTTTCTGGAACACTGGGCTTGCATATACAAATACATTGGTTTTTTTTTTAGTTTGCAAAGCACATGCATGCTTTTATTTATTCTGTGTTCTGCAGGCAGTGCATTTTTCAGTCGTTTTGTTAGTGTGTGTGGGATATCCACAGCTGTATTTGCTTTTTGGTAAATGCCTCATTTGTAGGCTTCGTTATAACTTTACACATTTTTGTATTACCGCTGAATTGGCTGAAATGTCACATTTAAAGTATATATTTTAATAACAGATGGCATTAACATATCTAAATCGAGTCGATTTAATAGCATTTGTTCCCGTTTTAGCCATAGTGCCTGTTTGAGGCTGAATACAAATTGCCTTCGCTTCTACTGTGCTCACGTACATGCCACCAGGTGGTAGCTAGTGCTAAAGGCATGCTCAGAAAAACAAACAAGCGAGCTCGAATCATCCTTTCATGTAGTGTGCATCCATTGATTTATTTCTTGACACGTTGTATCTCGATCGCAAGAGGAATCAGATTACATGTCATGATATAGGCAGACAATTTCTACTAGTGGGGGCCATTATTTGATCCATTTGTCAAACCCACTTGCACCACATTGGTGTTTGCTGTCCTTGTGGTTCTGAAAGCGGGCTTAGTGTCGTTTTCTAGATTTTCACAAAACATTATTAAGAGTTTGTTCAAATGGCTGGAAATTAAACTACATATATTCTGCATCACCTCTTTGTCTATGTACCCTTCCTGTGCGCACCCTGCCCACACCCGCGTCTTCAAGGTTGTAAAGCATTGCGCCCTGATATTGTGGAGTTGCCTGTATCTCCTTTTCCATCATATTCTTTCCTATTGTACAGTCAACCTATTGTGAACAGTTGTTTTGCTGTGTTTTTCTGAAAGGTGCACTTATACCAGTGTCCACCGCTGCTGTACAACACTGCTAGGTAGAAGGAGTAACATAAGTACATGGTTAGTCATTTGTTCTACCTGTTCTTAAGCTATAGCAAGGACTGCCATAGGAAGGGTACCAGGGGTCACGATGCTAGCACAGAAAATGGGCCTTCAGCACCGTGGCATGGAAGGGAAAGGCTATCTATAATTGGGTTGCAGTGACTGCTTATCACCTAGAGGTTCTTCTGTCACTGCATTTGCGGCACTGTTTATAACTACATCATTGATAATGCAGCAATTCAGAAATATTTAATTATGTAAGTACAATTTCCAATTCTCTTAAGTACCCAATGAAACATTGTTTTATTACTTAACAATTATAAATCGTCATATTTTTCTGCCTTCTGTGTTTTATCTGTGGAGGTTTTTTTTTGTAAACTGGTGCACCTGTTGGTATTTATACTCTTGTTGTCAATTTTTTATTAAACATTTTGTCTTGGTACCTAAAATCTTATTTTTTTTTTACTTAGCACGGTTTCTTTTATAGTTTATACAGTAAAAGAATAACAAGCACTGGCATAACCTATAGGTCTCACTTTTGGGACCTTATAAGTACTTAGTTATGCAGCACAATATCCTTAGTGCAACAACATCAACTGTTGCATGGCTAAACAGTAATAAGTTCCCAAAGGCGAGACCTGTTGGCTATGCCAAAGCTTGTTTTCATGTGTTGTAAAATACACCAACTAGCCCTGATTTTTATGCCAATATTTCCTCGAAAGTGAGAAGACTCCTGGAGCCTCTGAATGTAAGCTGGTTGTGCACTTTTGCTCGGACTAATTCAGGGAAGGTATTTACACCCCATCATGTGCAAAGTTTACCAGTCACCACTGGATTTCTCCCAGGGCATAGCACAGAATTAACTGCCTTGTCTGCGCTGTATGATTTACGTTGCTCTGGAGACTCATACATCTCAGCCACCCTGATCTATTAGATCTCTTGGTGGGTTTTGACATTGTGAGCCACCATTTTATTCTGACCGCGCTTTCTAACTTAGGGATAAAATACCTGTGTCTGTCACTGTTTTCAAGCGTTATATCCAAGAGATCTTTCCAAACCTTGCTTCCACTTTTTGCTTGTTCTGTTAGGCCATGTATCTGGGATGTTCTCCAACGTTCCATTTTGTCACTACTGATGTTTAACCTGCATAGGATCCTAATAGCACATTTAATTCAGTATGTTGATTTCTGTCTTTTCCTTAACGCAGATGATACCCAAAATACTGTTATCAGGGAATCTTTGCTCTGTCGCACACCAATTGCATGACTTCATCCAACAATGGATGAGCTTCAAATGTTTAAAACCAATGAAACCATTGACTCTTTGGGTACTTCATTTTTGGTCCACTTGCTTGGGACTCCTGCCCACCCCTGTCTGGTGCATCGAACCTCTTGGTATAAAACATAGATCCTTCTCTTACAATGAGATCTCTTCAGTTATGAAACCCACTTTTTTCTTAATGCATGATCTTTATCTTTTTTTCTTCCACCACAAGATCCAGATCTTGGATCCTTTTGAGTCAGCTTAATTGGATTAATGCAACTGCATCAACAATGACCTTTCATCAGCCGATTCATACAATGCAGTAAATTCAGAATTATGTTGTGAGACGTCTACTAAGCCTCTGCACCTGGGACCATATTTCCCTGTCCCTTGCCATGTTACACTGCCTACGAGTAAAAGAGCTGCTTTTTTAAATGTATTTCTTTGGAGCAAAAATTAGTTTCCACACATAACTAATCTCCTTTACAACACTAGCTTCTCTGGTATTCTATTAGCCACATATTGAGATCCAAAAACGAATTTCTTTGGGACATCCCCAAATTTCATCCAGAGGCTGTGGGAGGTAGGACTTTATTCCATAGCAGCCACCATTTAATGGAATTTCCCGCTATTACACCATTGCCAAGAATCCAATCTGTATACAGCCAGGAAACTGTCGTACGCATGGCTGCTTCTTTCTCCTTGTTAATCAAAGGCACATTATTCCAGTATGCTACTACTTTCACTAGTGCGTCAGTTCGGTAGAGTGAATTTGCGGTTTTCAGTGCCAAGATGCCTGATGTTGGGAGTTTGTTGCGCAATTTAAATGCCTACCGTAATTAGCATATGCCGGAGTGTCCACCGCAGACCTCAACCAACATCGAATGCACCGAGGCAGACAACCAAGACCCGCACAATGGTCTGTGCAAGTGCATACCCCTGGGAACCCAAAGCAGCCCTGGCAATTTAGTCGGACCTGCCCTCACCCGGGTGGGTGGTGCAAGTGTAAAGCACTGCTGCTTGAGAAAAGGGGGCTGATATTGCTGAATCACTGCAAAACCGGGCCCCAGTAACACAACCTGCCCCCACTGCTCCAAAACCGGCCACCACCCTTCCAGCCTCCCGGGGAAATGCCTGATGCCAGCTATGGCCAGTCTGGCCCTGCTGAGAGTGACCACAGATGAACCACAAACCAGTCTTTTTGCACTCTCTTTTACTGTTACAACACATTAGTATTGCCAATAAATGAAAAAACAGTATGCACAAAGATGACAGGCAGAAACAATTCAGTGAGTCTCCTTCCCGCACACCTGGATTCATGTGGCATATTTGCATTGTGCAAGAAGATCTTAAGCAGATAAAAACTAACCATGGACGAACTTAACCCGTAAATTAAAAGCACGTGGTGAAGCAGACGGGAATAGGAGGTCAGCAAACATAATGAACGGCGGCAAGACGCCTGCTTGTCTGTGAAGCCGAAAGCAGCGGGTCCTTCCGCCTAATAACGACTTTGTCCTCATTCACAGCGGCAGGAAAACGTCCAGCTGACAAGCGGTGACCGGGACACAGCATCCTTAATTAGGACCACGAGACTCGGGGGGTCGGGACGTGGCTCCCAATCCAGGTGTTAACCAGCAGGCCTGTGCTCGAGTCACGCCATTAAACCGAACGTCATGCTGGTCCCTAATGAGAACTAACAAGGTGATGGACCAAATGTCACCCAGCGTCACGATGCATCCAACATGTGGCTTTAGGTAATTACACTCACCAGAGCCTTAGAAGGTGGCTGGGCACATGGACCTGGCATTGTCATGGCCGAAATGAAGCTACGACACCAGGAGCTGCACCCAAAGACAATACCTGGACTGAAGTTGAACCCTAAGGGGCAGATTTACAAGCCCCTTGCGCCTCATTTACGCCGCCGTTGCGTCACTTTTGTGACTCAGCGGCAGCGCAAACCCTGCTCCATGCTGCAGAGGTACTTACAACAGGACGCATCTGGGAGATGCGTCACGTTGTAATGCCCTGCGCCACATGTAGGCGTTCCTGTGCAGGGGGGGGGGGGGGCGTTCCGGTGCAGGAACACCTCCTAAAAGTGGCTGAGTGAAATCTAAGGGGCATATTTACAATAAATGGCGCATCCTTGCAAATCAGCAGGGATGCGCCAGTTATTGTGCGCCACAGCTCCGCCATCATGGATGCGCCGCATTTACAATGCGGCGCACCATGGTGCAAAAACGGCACAGATGCATGATGCATCTGTGCCGTAAAAGTGACGCATTGCTGGAGTTGCGTCGCAAGGGCGATGCAGCTCCAGCAATGCTCTGGGGGCCCTATCTAGTTAATGCAGCATCAATCCTTACGCCTGCTTCAAGCAGGCGCAGGGTTTTGACGCAGCATGGGCCTAAAAGTGACTGAGTGAAATCTTTTAGATTTCACTCAGCCACTTTTAGGAGGCGTTTCTGCGCCGGAACGCCCCCCCTGCAGAGGAACGCCTACATGTGGCGCAGGGCATTACAACGTGACGTATCTCCCAGATGCATCACGTTGTAAGTACCTCTGCACCATGGAGCAGGGTTTGTGCCGCCGCTGCATCACAAAAGTGACGCAACGGCGGCGTAAATGAGGCGCAAGGGGCTTGTAAATCTGCCCCGCTAAGATTTCCCTCAGTCACTTTTAGGCCCATACTGCGTCAAAACCCTGCGCCTGCCTGAAGCAGGTGTAAGGATTGACGCAGCATTAACTAGATAGGGCCCCCAGAGCATTGCTGGAGCTGCATCGCGCTTGCGACGCAACTCCAGCAATGCGTCACTTTTACCGCACAGATGCGTCACACATCTGTGCCGTTTTTGCACCATGGTGCGCCGCATTGTAAATGCGGCGCATCCATGATGGCGGAGCTGTGGCGCACAATAACTGGCGCAACCCTGCTGATTTGCAAGGATGCGCCAGTTATTGTAAATATGCCCCTAAATGTTGCAAGGTTGATGCATACATAGGCACCGAACGCAGCATCCGCAGAATCGGACAAAAAAAAAATGATTTTGCTTCAAGTTCATGCAGTACTGTACAATGTTTAATGGACGGCAGAGCATGCAAGCAAAGGTCTGTGCACTTGAAAACACGCATTTTTTTTTTTTTTTTAATAGTAACACTATTTGTTCCGTCTTCCTTTGATAACCTTTGTCAAACTGAAAAATGTAGACTTGTAACAACATCTTTTGCAAAGTTGGACTTCGCGACAAGAGCAGTTTAGCATAAGGCAATATTTTGAATAAGCTATGGAATTGATTTGATGTAAGCTATCATCAGTGCAGCTGTTGCTAGTGTGTCTGGCCCAAAAGTCCGAGGCATGGTACAGGCTCCAAGTCCATAAAAAAAGACACGTGTCGTCCATTGTTCACCCCCTTAAGCTCAAGAATGATTTGCATGAACCTAACGCAAGCAAAGCCAAGGCAAAACAAATGAGAATTAATTTTTTTCTATTAGGAGTTAATTATCCTTGTAATCTTCCAGTTTCGTTCTGATTACTAGAAAGTTCCAAATTTCTGCCCAAGATATGTGAAATTTCATGCTCTCGTTAGCTCCTCAAATTATATCATTTTGTTGACTAACTCCTCGTTGTTGAACCGGGCAAGGACCGCAGCCCCAGACTCCATCGGGATTTGCTGCACCCGGGCCGCGTCATCCCTTTCACACCAGAAGGCGCTTAATTGAAGCTCGGGAGCCCCGCTGCACGGGACGCGACCGGGCGAAGCATGGGCCAAGTGTCGGCCCATCCTGCACTCATCAGCAACAGGAAGAGGTAGGGCAGGACCACCCCCTTGGCTCAACGCTTGGACCCCAATGGACTACTGGAGGAACGCTTGCGGTCGGCGGAGGAGGTCTGTGGCGCCTTCTGTTCATGCTATGTACATTTGTAGATTTTATCCAAGCACCACGAGATAGAGCACTTTATATACAGTTCAGAGTAGGTTCACTCCCAGTTCGAGAGCTAACTGCAAACTGGAGCGCCCAATACCAAACACCAGCGGGGTGTCCCTGCTGCAAAGCGCCGACTGAGAGCGTAGCCCATCTTATGTTTGCCTGCCCTGCCTACAAAAATGCAAGAACAAGATGGCTATAGCCCATTTGCAGACATTTGGGCATGCATGAACATTGCACTGCAGTACGCATTTTAAAGTCAGATGCACCAACCCTTTTTGCCTGCAGCGTGGCCAAGTACCTTTGCCGTGTCTGGATAAAAAGGTTCAAATTTATGCGCGGGGCATTTTAATGAATAACTATGTTTTTATGTTATCTTTTATCCTAAATGGTTTGCACAGCTCGTATTGCAATGTCACTTTAATATTGCAGCCCTCCTTTTATAAAATAATATCAAGGGAAAAAAAACAAATGTTTATATTATGTGGGGAGGGATGGAGTCAATTTTAGTTCTAGCAGTGTTGTCAGGTACGTCTGCCAAAATTCTCTGTCAGATCGTGCTCTTCCGATTTGCACGGAAGCAGGATGTCACAAGTTCCCAGTTCTCTCCTGAAACTCCCCAGCCACACACAGTTCGTAGCGTGAAGGCTGACAGAGTTCCATGGGGGAAAGGGGATGGGACAGAGAAGAGACTGCCACTCCGTATCTGATTTTTCTTTCACTCCTTCAGACGTCTTGTCTTCTACTAACTTGAAGTGTTAGCTGCAAGAAATAACACAAATTAAATACAAATCACCCTACGCGGCGCTTCAAAAAGTAACGTCCTCTCCTTCTCGCTACTCAGGTGAAGTGCGCCACACAGCGGGCGTTCCACCTGTATCCCTGTAAATTGTCTCCACTGTTAGACCGCTAACCTGCCGAATCTGCATAAGATCCTTAGCTGCCATCTTAGGGTTAGATCGTGTCAATCTTTTAATAGTCCTGCATCTCTTTTTGTTTCTTCTGCTAACTTTGAAGTACACTACATTAATGGACTGTCTTTTATGTCTTCTAGATTTAGCGATCCTGACAGTACCCTACCTCAAAGTGCTTTCTACCTGTCTGGGCTTGTTTGGCAATCTTCTATGGAACTCTCTTATTAGACAAGTGGCATGAACTTCTGTAGACAATTCCCAAGACCTTTCCTCAGGACCGTAACCCTTCCAGTATAACAAATAATACAATTTTCCTTTCCGTATCTTAGAGTCCAAAATTTGTTGTACTTCAAATTCCTCTCCTTTCTCTGTTTGGATTGGTTTTGAGGGTTTGCAAATTTGTATAGCAGAAGTCACCTTTTTTAGTAAGGAAACATGGAAAACTGGATGAACTCGCAAAACCTTAGGCAGCTTCAACTGATAGTTTAAGGCACCTAATTTCTTCTCAATTTGGTAGGGGCCTATAAATCTCGGTTGTAATTTTCTGACTCCCTTAAGCCTAAGATTTTTTGTGTTTAACTAAACCTGGCCTCCAACCTGTAACTCTGGTTCTTTTCTTCTCTTCTTATCTGCATAGAGTTTATAATTTGACTTAGCCTTAGTTAGATTTTCTGTAGCTAAACTATAGACTCTTGTCATATGTTCTACCAGATCAGTAACTGCAGGAACATTCACTTGCTGAAAATGTAGTGAGTGAGGTGGATGCCTTCCTGAGTTCAAGAAAAAGGGTGAATAACCCGTGGAAGCATTTTTTGTGTTGGTATGCGCTAACTCTGCCGCCCACAAATAGTCTGGCCAGTCTCCCTCCTGGTCTAGTAAACATAATCTCAGGTAATGTTCTAATTCCTGATTGGTTCGTTCTGTTTGACCATCGGACTCTGGATGATAACTAGTGGAGTATCTAGTTTCAATATTCAACCTCTTAGTGAAGGCCTTCCATAAATGGGACAGTTATTGAGAAACCCGGTCTGATATTAAAACCATGGAATGCCATGAGCTCGAACTATGTTTTGACTAAAGGTGCATGCAAGAGTCTTAGCAGTGGGCACTCCCTTTAAAGGTACAAAATGGGCCATTTTAGTGATAGCATCCACACACTAGAATGGTGTCAAACCCATGACTAGAGGGTAAATCCACTATTAAATCTAATGTAACCGTATGCCATGGGTAGGGTGGTGTGGGTAAAGGTTGCAGTAACCCTTGTGGAGCTCACCGCTCTGGTTTTTCGTTAGCACAAGTCTCACACGTGGCTACATATTGATGAACATCTTTTATCACATCTGGCCACCAAAAGCGTCGTCTCACCAAATCTTCTCTCTTAGTTATGCCCTTATGTCCTGCTAAAATACTATTGTTACATTCCTCAAATGCCTTTTATTGCATAACTGGTGTAGGCAGGAAAAGAGCTCCATCATGATACTGTAGACCTTTTCAAAGCTCCCATCTTGAATCTTCCTTCAACCAGATCTCCATCTCTTCCCTGGTCATGACATTCAATTTCTCCAATTACTCTTTCAGCTGGGATTATCGTCTGATCTGCAACTTCTTCTGTGATTCCTTCTGTACCAATTCTGGATAAAGCATCTGCCTTACCGTTTTGGGCTCCAGGACAGTAGGTAATGACAAAGTCATATTCAGCGAAGTACAGACACCAACGCAACTGCCTGGGTGTCAATGTTCTTGCTGACTTCAGGAATTTCAAGTTTCTATGATCAGTATAAACAGTCACCACATGTTTCACACCCATTAAATAGTGCCTCCACTCTTTAAAAGCATCCTTGATGGCTAATAACTATTTTTCGGTGATGGTGTAGTTGACTTCTACTGCTGTCAATTTTCTAGAACAAAATGCCACGGGATGTAACTGTACCGTGGTCTTATGTCTCTGTGACAACACTCCTCTCAATGCCAGATTAGAGGCATTTGTCTCCACAAAGAAGGGCTCTGCCGGATCTGGATGCAGTAATATTGGTGCTGTGGTGAAATCTTCCTTTAATTGGATAAATGCTTCCTCAGCTTCACTTGTCCAATTGAACTGAACTCCTTTCTTCAAAAGTCGGGTTATGGGAGTCAACTTTTTGGAAACATTTTGAATGAACCTTCGATAAAAATTTGCAAACCCAATGGAACTCTGCACTTCTTTAACTGACTTAGGGGACTCCCATTCAATCACTGCTTTGATTTTTTTTTTGTCCATGGGGATTCCACCTGGTGGCAGTACAAACCCTAGAAACTCTACAGTGGAAACATTGAATGCACATTTCTCTAATTTGACAAATAAACTGTTTTCTCTCAATTTCCACAGGACATTCTTTACATGATCTTCAAGTTCCTCTTCTGTGTTAGAATAAATTAGCATATCATCCATATATACTATGGCATACTGATCTACACACTCTTTCAACACATCATTGATAAAATATTGAAAGGCAGCTGGAGCGTTGCATAAATCGTAAGGCATTACTTGGTATTCATAGAGACCATGCTTGGTACTAAATGCCGTCTTCCATTCATCTCCTTCACAAATTCTGACAAGATGATAGGCCCCTCTCAAATCCAATTTAGTGTAAATTTTCGCTCCTTTCACCTGGTCCAATAGCACAGATATCAAAGGCAAAGGGTATCGATTCTTGACAGGTTTTTGATTGATGGCTCTATAATCGATGCACATTCTCAATTCCCCACTCTTCTTTGGAATAAAAAAAAAGGGGGGAAGAGACCGGAGACTGGGAAGGTCTAATGAAACCGTTCTCCAAATATTCCTATAGATACTTTTTCAGATGCTCATCTCCCCATTCTATCAATGCATAAATTCTACTGCAAGGGAGATTGGACCCTGGTTCCAGATCGATTTTACAGTCAAAATCTCTATGCAGAGGAAGTTTCTTGGCTTCCACTTCATTAAATACCTCTCGAAATTCATAATACTCTTCAGGTAGAGGTATTGTACTTATTACACAAATCGTGGTCTCATTTTTACTTAAATAGAACGCTGATGATTTCTCGGAATTCTTCTGACATTTTCTGTGACAATTCTCTTCACAGTACTTGGAATTCAAGGTGATGGACCTAGCTCCCAAATCTATGGTAGGGTTATGTTTCGTCAACCATGGGAGACCTAGTATTATTTTGGAATTGTGGGACATCTATTATATTGAATTGTAAAATTCAAGATGCCCTTCTTCAGTTTCCACCTCTACAGGTTCGGTATGACTTACTATGGGTCCTGACGAGAGATTTGTGCCGTCTACCGCTTGGACTGCTTCACTCCTGTCTTTCTTGATTGCCCTCAATCCAATCTTATCGGAGAACTTCAAATCACAGAAATTGCCCGTGGCTCCTGAATCAATCATGACTGTTACGGATTTCAAAATCTTCTCTCTGAACCGCAAAGTCATCATTAGCACTAAATGTGGGGCCGCGGATTGCAAGGTATTTGCCAAGGTATGGGCTTCTGGAGCTGTCTTTGAATGTGCAACCACCAGTCCGACTCCTTCTACTGGTGGTGCAAAGCGTTTCCCGCCGATGTTGACTTGGGCTTCTTGGGGCAGTTTCTATCAAAATGTCCACTACCTCCAAAATAGAGACATTGCTTATTTAAACTTCGTTTCTCTTTCTCTTCCTTAGAAAGAGGTCACCGAATTGTCCCAATTTGCATGGGTTCTCCATTCCTGCTTGAGTCATGTTCCTGCCGCTTTCATTTCTGACTCTATCAAATCATGGCACACTGGAACGATACTCTCTTCTCCTCTCTCCTTTTCTTTCGCTCTGACGAAAATCAACCTCTAAAACCAGATCTAATAAGGCTGAAATCTCTGTCGGTCGATTTGGTACCTGCACTAAGGCATCCTTCAACTCATCCTTTAAACCTTGATAAAACACAGCTGCTCGTTTATTTTCTGACCATTCTGTTTCCACAACTAACTTATTGAATTTGGCCAGATAAGCAACCAATTCACGATTGCCCTGTTTTATTTCCAGCAACTCATTGTCGGTAGCTTGTGAGACCCTTCGTTTATCGAATATGCGATGAAATTCTTTCTTGAATTCATCCAGATCATACCATATAGGATCATTATTGGTGACCAGAGGCATAGACCATGATGCTGCGTCTCCGCTTAAGTACGACAACATAAATGCCACTCGAGATTGTGCGTCAGGAAAAACTGCTGGCCGGCACATGAAATGTAATGTACATTGTGTTAAAAATACTTGAGCCTTCTGTGGGTCCCCTATAAATCGCTCTGGTGGTGCCAAGGGAATCACTGGGGACAGAGAATGTATGACTTGTGTGGTAATTTTGGGTTGAGGGACTGGAACCTCACCTACATTCTCTTCAGAAGTGGCAGAATACCTAAAACTGGGACCAGTTGCTAGACTATTCATCTGTAAAGTCAAGTCCATTGTTTCCTTTCTGAGTTCTCTATTCTCTTCCCTAACTGAAATTAATTCTCGTTGTATTCCTTCTAATATTTCTCCTAACTTCTTCAAATCCAGACCTTCCGCCATCCTGCTTAGGTGCCAATCTATTTCGTAGGCACTTCCCTCTGTCAGGTACGTCTGCCAAAATTCTCTGTCAGATCGCGCTCTTCCGATTTGCACGGAAGCAGGATGTCGCAAGTTCCTAGTTCTCTCCTGAAACTCCCCAGCCACACACAGTTCCTAGCGTGAAGGCTGATAGAGTTCCATGGGGGAAAGGGACAGAGAAGAGACTGCCACTCCACGTCTGAATTTTCTTTCGCTCCTTCAGACGTCTTGTCTTCTACTAACTTGAAGTGTTAGCTGCAAGAAATAACACATATTAAATACAAATCTCCCTTTGGTTTTTCTATGCTAAAGGATGTTTGCCCTTCTCACCTACCCGCCTTGGATGTGGCCTATGCTCCTCTTCTGTTTAGGTAGTCTTGTTTTCTTTCTTTTCCTCAATCTGCTGTAACTAAAGGTTTTTTAAATAAAGGTTAATGTAAATTTGTATCTTGTCCTTGTCTTTCTTATTCTGTGTCTTTTTACCCTTACAGGTCTTCTCACCTATCAAGTCACAGCTGATGCCTTATCTTTGGATTCTATTCGGTAAGTATTGGTTTTTATATTGATTACAGTGTTGTTTCACCTTTGCAAGTATTGTACTAATCTTTCCTCTGTTGAATTGTTCGTGAAAAAATAAGAATTAAAACTAGGCTGCAGTTAACATCACTGTAATGGGTTTGCTTGTGTTTTTTCCTTTTCTTCACACTGTGTATTTGGTGCAAATACTATGCGAGTCCTTAACAAATTAAATAACACTCGAACTAAATTCAACTCAATTCTTCGGAAGTTAAATATACACAACCCGACATTTACTAATGTCGCTTGTGCTGACTCTTGATTATTTGTTAGCATGCCGATTACTCCACGCATGCTCCTATTCGTGATACTTTCAATTTGGACAGCGCAAGCCTCGAATTACTCTCTCTTCAGAAACAACTTGCGCATGCATCAAGGAACAGTCTTGCTTGAAACTGCTGACGAACTCTGCAATGAAAACGAACTCGGGAACAGTTCCAAAGGTGACTGAAGCGTGACGCCGTTTTTTCCCTAACTGTCTACGCGGCGCTTCAAAAAGTAACGTCTTCTCCTTCTCGCTACTCAGGTGAAGTGCGCCATACAACGGGCGTTCCACCTGTATCCCTGTAAATTGTCTCACCTGCTAGACCGCTAACCTGCCTAATCTGCATAAGATCCTTAGCTGCCATTTTAGGGTTAGATCGTGTCAGTCTTTTAATAGTCCTGCATCTCTTTTTGTTTCTTCTGCTAACTTTGGTGGACACTACATGAATGGGCTGTCTTTTCTGTCTTCTAGATTTAGCGATCCTGACAAGTGTCTCTGTTACAGTTTGCTTCTGTCATTCTTTGGGTAATGAGAATTTAATTAATTTAATGAACTGACAGATTTCTTATACTGTAAATTGGTGCTTTTTGATAACTTGTATTGTTTTTATATATTGGTGAATGTAAGATTGGTAATGCTTTTAAGATACCTGTTATCGAATAAAGCTATTTTGATTAACATTTTAAGTTGCCATTGACTTTCTTTGGATCTTACCAGTGTTTTATCAGGCCATTTGTAACTGTAACTCCTAGGGGAGAGATTTGTTGTTCACTGTGTCAAGACGTTTTTTGATTGTATAAGGGTGTTAATTATGGTGAAGAGGAAACAGCCTGGGGGGGTGTCGGGAAAATCACCCGCCTCAGCCTGACCCTCGTCCTCTATTTTTAATTATATTACTGGGGTCATGGTGACGATTGAAAGCAGATAATGAACATGGAGGAGTCTCTAACCATTTTTACTGCAGAGAATCCAGGGCAGAGAGTGACTAAGGGAGATCAAAATTCCTCTGCCAAACCTGGGGATCAGTCAGGTAACATACTGCCAGGAGAGATGGATTTGCATGAGAGCGATGATATTTCCTCCTCTCCCAGGCTCCCGGCAACGCAACTGCCAAGGAAGCAATCTAAAACCCTTTCTAATGCCCTCACCCAGACCCCCTTACTTTTTAGGTCTCGCCTGACCTAGCACATGCGCTGCTCTGCTAGACATTAGTAAGTGGGTTTTTCACAGTGCTACTACACACTTTTGCTGGCCTAGTGCTTGCAGTTAAGTGCCCGTGCATGCGCGCAGCCAACAGCTTTCAGCACCCACGCTGCACGTGCACCACTCACGTGGCTTTTTTTTAACTTGAGCCTCTGGCGCGAACTCATTTCCGCTCCTGACTCCCATGCTTTCCCTTTCCTCCCCAGACCAGTCCCCGCCACATCTTTTGTGAGGTCGTCCGAGCCTTGGCGCTTAATGGAGTTTCTGAGCGTGAAGGCTTTTGTGGGCTCTGATTGGCTTGACTCTGTTCACATAAGAATCCCCCATTTTATTGTTGTGACCACTGCTACATGTTAAAAGTAAGTGTGAAATAGGAATAAAAAAGTGATTTATCTTGCTGCTTTTAACATTTAAACTCTACACTATGAACTTTTTGAAGAGGGAAGAGTTTTTGGCTCTTTAGACAACAGGCCAAATTTATTTTCTAATAATACATGTCAGATGCGTAACAGAAAATACCCCCACCCCGCAGACTATGATGAGAGGCTTACGAGACGGTCATGTTTGCACAGATATTTATTTGTGTTGAGATGAATAACCGCCCCCCACCCCCTAGAGTTGGGGGAGTCTCCCGGCACTGCAGTGGGGAATGCTCGACACCCCTGATACACCAATGCCGCATTATTACATGACCTGTGCTATACCTATGTGTTCTTCCGGGGTCCTTTGAATTTTAACTTCTACAGAGCAGCATTATGGTATCCTTCAATCCCAAGAAGGTCACATTCACAGCCAATGAGAGAAAAAACAACACAAACAAAATTAACACATGACACCCTAGCCTGGTGCTCATAGCGACAGCCACCTGAAAACTACCAGAATCAAAAGTTGATGCGAAAACCGAGATTGAAATCAGCCGTCTTCTGGCACATAATACCATGAAAAGATGCGTATGGCGCTTGCCACACCCCCTGACCTCACTGGGTTATTATTTGTAGACCTGTCACGTGGTTTTCTGCGCCGTTTTGCCCTTCTCCTGCTGAACTCTGTAATCTGGTCATGCTTCATAATCCTTTGAGGCAACCCCAGTACTCATAGGCAAACAATGCCAGGTGATTCATCCGTGGCAGGTAAGCTACGCCCACTCTCCTGCACCCCATTTTCCTGACAATAGTGTTTATGGGAAACCCTTTCTTCATCTTAACTGGGAGCGCATGCTTACTTGAGTGACAGCCACGCACCACGGGGAGTGGAACTCCCTGGGGTGGCAAATCAATGGAGAATACCTGTTAGACATCCAGAATGTGCTGCAATAACCAACCTGGCGGCTCAGTGGGAGACATGCAAATACCTGATCCCTAACCGCATCCTTACAGGCCAAGAGATATATATATATATATATATATATATATATTCACTGAAAAAACCATAGGTTAGAGACCATATATAGTTAGCTGGACATTTTATTGACATAAAACCAATGAAATTCCATATATAGTTAGTTGCACTAACTATATATCGCGCACCCGCAATCCACTGCTGATGATGTCACATATTACATCATTCATGACATGGTCAGTGACATCACTGATGACATCACTGATGACATCTCAAATGACATCACTGATGACATCTCAAATGACATCACTGATGACATCATCTAGTGTCTGTGTGTTTTTGTAAAGTTTAAATATGTTTTACATATTGAAGAATGAGTGGATGTATGGAAGACTGAGTGTGTGTGTGGCTGGCTGGGAGGTGTGTGACTCTGTGCATATCAATGTGTACTTGTATCAGTGATTGTATAAGAGAGTAAGTATGTGTTAGTATATGTGTGAAAAGTATGGTGTTCTGTGTTTAACTGTATAGATGAGGAAATCGAAGTGTGATTGATTCTTCACAGGACTGACTAGGTGTATGAGTGCATATGATAGTGTTGTAATAATGAGTGACTGTATGTATGATTGATTGTATGGGTGAATGAGTGAATGTGTGTGTAGACGTAGGAATCAGTGAGTGCGTATGTAGTAACTGGTATTGGTGTGTCATGATGTCATCAGTGATGTCATTTGAGATGTCATCAGTGATGTCATTTGAGATGTCATCAGTGATGTCATCAGTGATGTCACTGAAGTATGGTGTTCTGTGTTTAACTGTATAGATGAGGAAATGGAAGTGTGATTGATTCTTTACAGGACTGACTAGGTGTGTGAGTAACTCCATGGATGAGTGGCAGTGTGTGAGTGTCTGCATAGGTGTATGAGTGCATATGATAGTGTTGTAATAATGAGTGACTGTATGTATGAGTGATTGTATGGGTGAATGAGTGAATGTGTGTGTAGACGTAGGAATCAGTGAGTGCGTATGTAGTAACTGGTATTGGTGTGTCATGATGTCATCAGTGATGTCATTTGAGATGTCATTTGAGATGTCATCAGTGATGTCATCAGTGATGTCACTGACCATGTCATGAATGATGTAATATGTGACATCATCAGCAGTGGATTGCGGGTGCGCGATATATAGTTAGTGCAACTAACTATATATGGAATTTCATTGGTTTTATGTCAATAAAATGTCCAGCTAACTTTATATGGTCTCTAACCTATGGTTTTTTCAGTGAATTTTCAAGGTTTTGTAAATGCAAATTCCTAACTATATGTGGTCTATAACCTATGGTTTTTTCAGTGAATTTCATTGGTTTTTTAAAAGCTAATATCTATAGCTGTAAAATATATTCTTTATTACGTGACGTATCACGTAGCCACGTGAGACGCCTCATGACGCGTCGCATAACCGTGACGTATCGGCTCTGCAGCGCAAACAAAACCCGTAACGTAAGCGTGCCGGAGCACGCTTACAGATATATATATTTTTTTTAACCTTAATTAGACAAAATCCACACGTGCACATATCTTGAGGCCTTGCAAAGGCACATCAAACAAACAGTACCTACAATTTTGCCAAGTTTGCTGGAAATCTATTCCCTTAATTTTTTTTTTACTGTTTCTCTTGGTTTTCCCCTTGTTACGCTTACCGGGACGCTACCCGGTACGCGAACCGGACGCTCCAAAAACACAAGATGGCGGACTCCCGCTACGCTGCCGGTTAGCTGCCCGGTTCGCGTACCGGGAAGCGCCTCTACCGCGAAAAATCGCGGGGGACTTTAATATCCCCCTCATCAATCCTAGGGGGTCAGGAGGGGTTTACCTTGCCCCCTTTCCTTCATTTCCCCCTTCTTTTTTCACCACATCTTGTCTCTCGAACCTACCGAGAGACAAGATGGCGGCCGCTCCGGACTGTTTACAATGTTGACAGCTACGCTGCCGGTTAGCTGCCCGGTTAGCTGCCCGGTGAGCTGCCCGGTTCGCGTACCGGGACGCGCCTCTACGGCGTAAAATCGCAAAAAAAAATATTTTTTTATTTTTTGCCCCGCGGGGCACTTTAATATCCCCCTCATCAATCCTAGGGGGTCAGGAGTGATCTACCTTGCCCCCTTTCCTTCATTTCCCCCTTCGTTTTTCACCACATCTTGTCTCTCGATCGTACCGAGAGACAAGATGGCGGCCGCTCCGGACTGTTTAGAATGTTGACAGACACCGGAGAGCCAATCAGCTTCGCTTCGTGAAGTTCCGTTACGCGTCAGGTACGCGAACCGGGGCGCTAACCGGAGCGCTGTCAAAGATATATATATTTTTTTAAACGTTAATTTCTCAAAATCCACTGGAGCACATATATTGAGACATAGCAAAGGCACGTCGGGCAAACCATATCTACAATTTTGCCAAGTTTCATGTAAATCTATTCAGCCGTTCGAGCTAAAAGTGAGTCCAACCGCCCTATGGAAAAATGAATGGGAAAAACGCATTTTGGGACCCTGCTTTTTTCTCGGCCCCCCCTTGACGAAACGCCCCCAAATTTTCAGGGGCTGCTCAGAAACAACATGTGCCATTTTCCTGGAAAGTTCAGCCAATTCCGTCCACAAACGCCAAAGTTATTAGACATAGAATTTTCAGAAATCCCATTGAGTAAAAATCCTAACTATATATACCCACTGGGGGTAGTGTTTTAGGGTTTAGGGTTGTGTTGTAGTGTTTTCGTAGTGTAGGGTCATGCTGGGGGTAGTGTTTTAGGGTTTAGGGTAGTGTTGTAGTGTTTGCGTAGTGTAGGGTCATGCTGGGGGTAGTGTTTTAGGGTTTAGGGTTGTGTTGTAGTGTTTGCGTAGTGTAGGGTCATGCTGGGGCTAGTGTTTTAGGGTTTAGGGTAGTGTTGTAGTGTTTGCGTAGTGTAGGGTCATGCTGGGCGTAGTGTTTTAGGGTTTAGGATAGTGTTGTAGTGTTTGCGTAGTGTAGGGTCATGCTGGGGGTAGTGTTTTAGGGTTTGGGTAGTGTTGTAGTGTTTGCGTAGTGTAGGGTCATGCTGGGGTGTAGTATTTTAGGGTTTAGGGTAGTGTTGTAGTGTTTGCGTAGTGTAGGGTCATGCTGGGGGTAGTGTTTTAGGGTTTTGGGTAGTGTTGTAGTGTTTACGTAGTGTAGGGTCATGCTGGGGTGTAGTGTTTTAGGGTTTTGGGTAGTGTGGTAGTGTTTGCGTAGTGTAGGGTCATGCTGAGGTGTAGTGTTTTAGGGTTTTGGGTAGTGTTGTAGTGTTTGCGTAGTGTAGGGTCATGCTGGGGGTAGTGTTTTAGGGTTTTGGGTAGTGTTGTAGTGTTTGCGTAGTGTAGGGTCATGCTGGGGGTAGTGTTTTAGGGTTTTGGGTAGTGTTGTAGTGTTTGCGTAGTGTAGGGTCATGCTGGGGGGTAGTGTTTTAGGGTTTTGGGTAGTGTTGTAGTGTTTGCGTAGTGTAGGGTCATGCTGGGGGTAGTGTTTTAGGGTTTTGGGTAGTGTTGTAGTGTTTGCGTAGTGTAGGGTAATGCTGGGGGTAGTGTTTTAGGGTTTAGGGTAGTGTTGTAGTGTTTGCGTAGTGTAGGGTCATGCTGGGGGTAGTGTTTTAGGGTAGTGTTGTAGTGTTTGCGTAGTGTAGGGTCATGCTGGGGGTAGTGTTTTAGGGTTTAGGGTAGTGTTGTAGTGTTTGCGTAGTGTAGGGTCATGCTGGGGGTAGTGTTTTAGGGTTTAGGGTTGTGTTGTAGTGTTTGTGTAGTGTAGGGTCATGCTGGGGCTAGTGTTTTAGGGTTTAGGGTAGTGTTGTAGTGTTTGCGTAGTGTAGGGTCATGCTGGGCATAGTGTTTTAGGGTTTAGGATAGTGTTGTAGTGTTTGCGTAGTGTAGGGTCATGCTGGGGGTAGTGTTTTAGGGTTTTGGGTAGTGTTGTAGTGTTTGCGTAGTGTAGGGTCATGCTGGGGTGTAGTATTTTAGGGTTTAGGGTAGTGTTGTAGTGTTTGCGTAGTGTAGGGTCATGCTGGGGGTAGTGTTTTAGGGTTTTGGGTAGTGTTGTAGTGTTTGCGTAGTGTAGGGTCATGCTGGGGTGTAGTGTTTTAGGGTTTTGGGTAGTGTTGTAGTGTTTGCGTAGTGGAGGGTCATGCTGGGGTGTAGTGTTTTAGGGTTTTGGGTAGTGTTGTAGTGTTTGCGTAGTGTAGGGTCATGCTGGGGTGTAGTGTTTTAGGGTTTTGGGTAGTGTTGTAGTGTTTGCGTAGTGTAGGGTCATGCTGGGGGTAGTGTTTTAGGGTTTTGGGTAGTGTTGTAGTGTTTGCGTAGTGTAGGGCCATGCTGGGAGTAGTGTTTTAGGGTTTTGGGTAGTGTTGTAGTGTTTGCGTAGTGTAGGGTCATGCTGGGGGGTAGTGTTTTAGGGTTTTGGGTAGTGTTGTAGTGTTTGCGTAGTGTAGGGTCATGCTGGGGGTAGTGTTTTAGGGTTTTGGGTAGTGTTGTAGTGTTTGCGTAGTGTAGGGTCATGCTGGGGGTAGTGTTTTAGGGTTTAGGGTAGTGTTGTAGTGTTTGCGTAGTGTAGGGTCATGCTGGGGGTAGTGTTTTAGGGTTTAGGGTAGTGTTGTAGTGTTTGCGTAGTGTAGGGTCATGCTGGGGGTAGTGTTTTAGGGTTTAGGGTAGTGTTGTAGTGATTGCGTAGTGTAGGGTCATGCTGGGGGTAGTGTTTTAGGTTTTAGGGTAGTGTTGTAGTGTTTGCGTAGTGTAGGGTCATGCTGGGGGTAGTGTTTTAGGGTTTAGGGTAGTGTTGTAGTGTTTGCGTAGTGTAGGGTCATGCTGGGGTGTAGTGTTTTAGGGTTTTGGGTAGTGTTGTAGTGTGTGCGTAGTGTAGGGTCATGCTGGGGGTAGTGTTTTAGGGTTTAGGGTAGTGTTGTAGTGTTTGCGTAGTGTAGGGTCATGCTGGGGTGTAGTGTTTTAGGGTTTTGGGTAGTGTTGTAGTGTTTGCGTAGTGTAGGGTCATGCTGGGGGTAGTGTTTTAGGGTTTAGGGTAGTGTTGTAGTGTTTGCGTAGTGTAGGGTCATGCTGGGGGTAGTGTTTTAGGGTTTAGGGTTGTGTTGTAGTGTTTGCGTAGTGTAGGGTCATGCTGGGGGTAGTGTTTTAGGGTTTAGGGTTGTGTTGTAGTGTTTGTGTAGTGTAGGGTCATGCTGGGGGTAGTGTTTTAGGGTTTAGGGTAGTGTTGTAGTGTTTGCGTAGTGTAGGGTCATGCTGGGGTGTAGTGTTTTAGGGTTTTGGGTAGTGTTGTAGTGTTTGCGTAGTGTAGGGTCATGCTGGGGGTAGTGTTTTAGGGTTTAGGGTAGTGTTGTAGTGTTTGTGTAGTGTAGGGTCATGCTGGGGGTAGTGTTTTAGGGTTTAGGGTAGTGTTGTACTGTTTGTGTAGTGTAGGGTCATGCTGGGGGTAGTGTTTTAGGGTTTAGGGTAGTTTAGTTGTTTAGTGTATGCTAAAGGCATATTCGTTCTAAAAGTTTTCGTTATTTTAATTTGCGGCCTAATAGTACATGCGGGATTTTTTTTGCGGACTGATGGTATGCGGGATTTCGTCATATATTCGCTAATCATACTTTCTATGGCAAAATGAACCCCCTCATTTTGTTCATTTTTAAATTAAATGTTTTAAGAGTTACCACTTTATTCCAATCAAGATGGCTTCAGGTGTGCCATACCTTTTTAATAAGTAGGACTGTTAGCACTCTAGTTGTTCTTTAGAACACTCTGGGACATTCTGTCATTGGGCTATAGTTGGGCTACATCTGGCTGATATTTGGGCTACATTTGTTTTTGTTGTCTCTGGTGGCCATCTTTGGGCTACATTGGGCTACATTGGGCTACATTGGGCTACATTTGGGCTCCAACATATATATAGCCCAATGTAGCCCAATATATATTTTTCAAAGTTAATTTTCGTAAAAACCACTGGAGCCTATATCTTGAGACATAGCAAAGGCACATCGGGCTACCAGTCCCTACAATTTTGCCAAGTTTGGTGTAAATCCATTCAGCCGTTCAGGCTAAAAGTGAGGCCAACCGCCCTATGGAAAATTGCATGGGAAAAACACGTTTTGGGACCCCCCTTTTTTCTCGGCCCCTCCTTGACGAAACCCCCCCAAATTTTCAGGGGCTGCTCAGAAACAAAATGTTCCATTTTCCTGAAAATTTCAGCCAATTCTGTCCTCAAACGCCAAAGTTATTCGACATAGAATTTTCAAAAATCCCATAGGAAAAAAATCCTAACTATATATACCTACTGGCTATCGCCAGTAGGTAATATATATATATATATATATATGTATCGCAACAAACTCCTCTGCCAGCCGGCGTTTGTAATTCCACAAGAAACAGGAGCACGGACCACCATTAAGTGCACAGAATCCTTTATTAGGTTGCGCTCAGTCGGCCATTACACGTTTCAGCACCAAAGTGCCTTGATCATGTATATATATATATATATATATATATATTGCAGCTCCAAAAAACACCAGAGCGCCGCACTCCCAGGCGGGTGCTTCCGTTGCGAGGGTGCACTCGCAAATCCAGTACTGCTCAACCTCCCAGTAGCGTATCTCCCGCAGGGAGAAAAGAAAGCACTCACGGAGGTACAATTTTCCAATTTATATATATACACACACACACTCTGTACATTGACTGTGCCTACAAACTACTTACACACACACACATCCATAGCTGACTTCTGTACACTGACTGTGCCTACAAACTACTCACACACACACATCCATACTTGACTTCTGTACACTAACTGTGCCTACATACTACTTACACACACATCCATAACTGACTTCCGTAAACTGATTTTGTCTACAAACTACTTACACACACACATCCATACCTGACTTCCGTACACTGATTCTGCCTACAAACTACTTACACACACACACACACACACACACACACACACACGCATCCATACCTGACTTCTGTACATTGGCTGTGTCTACAAACGTCTTATACACAACACATCAATACCTGACTTCTGTACATTGACTGTGTCTACAAACTTCTTATTCACAACACATCCATACCTGACTTCTGTACACTGCCTGTGCCTACAAACTACTTACACACACACATCCATACTTGACTTCTCTACACTGGCTGTGCCTACAAACTACTTACAGACACACACACACATCCATACCTGACTTCTGTAACTTGACTGTGCCTACAAACTACTTACCCACACACACATTCACATACACATCCATATCTGGCTTCTGTACATTGACTGTGCCTACAAACTACTTACACACACACACACCCTTACATGACTTCTGTACATTCTGTGCCTACAAACTACTTACACACACACACACACATCCATACCTGACTTATGTGCAATGACTGCACCTACAAATGACTTACAGTCACACACACATCCATACCTGAATTCTGTACATTGACTGCGCCTACAAACTACTACACCCACACACATGCATACCTGACTTCTGTGCATTGAATGTACCTACAAACTACTTACACACACACATCAATACCTGACTTCTGTACATTGACCGTGCCTACAAACTACTTACACACACACATCCATACCTGACTTCTGTACATTGACTCTGCCTACAAACTACTTACACACACATCCATACCTGACTTCTGTACATTGACTGTGTCTACCAACTACTTACACACATATCCATAACTGCACACACATCTATGCGGTACCAACATCACTATACTCAAACAAGCGGGAATAACAGCAAAAGTGCCTTGAATACACAGATCACCACGCTGCTAACCTCGCCCTGTCTACTGGCCTCGCCCTGTCACACCCACATTTCAAACACCGAAGTTCCACACACACTCTTCACACCAGTACAACTCAATCTACAGTGAAAGCACGCCACCCCTAGGTGTAGAGAGGAATCCGTGTTGCATAAAGATGAGCATAAGAGGCACGTGCGTCGCACTAGCAGCCCCAGATTTTCATACTACAGAGCAGCAACAGCCACAAGTCCTAAAAATGCACAGTGGCACACCACAATTAACAGTCTGTATTCAATTACGTGCATGTCCCACCTCACACAAACACATTGGCTCGAAATACCACCACAACTCAAGATGGGCTCACGTCCTTGGTCAGGAGCATATGTGTTCCAAACACTCACATATGTGCAAGGCGTGCAGGACGGGCATTAGTGTCCTAATTCCTAAACACAAAATGGCACAGAATTATTTAGATATGGGCGAGCCATTGACTGCTCAAGACTGAAGTGTGACTCTGGCTCAGCTCGAAGTCCTGTTGGAGCCTCGAGACAAGCTTTTATATCGCTTCTGCCTGCCTTCCTCCCTCTATCCCTGATGTGGCCTTGGGGCTAGGACTGGGGAATTGGGGTCCCAGGTTCGAGTCTCTCTACCCCTCTCTCTCTACCCCTCTCTCTACCCCTCTCTCTACCCACCTCTCTCTACCCACCTCTCTCTACACACCTCTCTACACACCTCTCTCTACCCACATCTCTCTACACAACTCTCTCTCTCTCTACACACCTCTCCCTCTCTCTGTCTACACACCTCTCTCTCTCTACCTCTAAGTGGCAGCCAGAGCCTGATAGCACTGCTTGTCCTTTTTTAAAATAAAAAAGCATTGGCATAGCCAATAGGTCTCTCCTTTGGGGCCTTATAAGTATTTAACCATACAACAGTTAATGTTGTTGCACCAAGGATATTGTGCTGCATAACAAAATACTTATAAGGTCCCAAAAGCGAAACCTATTGGCTATGCCAATGGTTGTTCAAGGTGGAGGGAGGCACCCAAAGTTAACTACCACCCGCAATCGAACGACCATTAAGAAATCCTGCAATGAGCTTGCGAATCCCTCAGTAAACCCTCCACCTGTACTCCTAGAGGATCCTTCCTGCCTGGCAGTGTCAATCCAGGCCCTCTCAGACTTGATCAGGCTCTCCTTTAGCACTCTTACTGAATGCCTAAATGTCATAGAGAATAGTGTTAAACTGGGCTTGGATCAGATGGGGAAGGGCAATGTGTTATCTCCCCGGACTCTCCCAGTTAGGGATGATGCGCAGCATCCTACTGGGCCTAACACTCCGTTACTGGCCCGAGCTGAGCCCTCCTTAACTTTTATAGATCCTGCTATTGCCCCAGCTGCACTTCCTTCTAATATATTACCCCCTAGAACAGTTTACAACAGATGTAGTCTCAACCCCTCTTCCCTGGATTGTCAACCTCACATCGAGTCTAGCAACCTTTCCAGTATACCACGTGGCACCTATCCTAATTCATTATTAATTAAGGATGTTAATAACTCATCCATACCTATTTTTAAATTTGAACGCTTGAAACGCCCTCCGGCAGCCAGACCCTATGTGGTAATCCTAGCTAACATCCCTCCTGCCCCCATTTCTTTACCTGAATCATAGGTTTTATTAAGGAACAAATCCTTAAACTGGATATATACGAGCTTTGGGCTAGATGGAGTACTATTTTCAGATCTTAAGATGATCAGGAGGGTTGAATGGGTTGGGTCAGGGAACAAACAATGAAAGGTGATTGTGTGGTGCTTTACATCACCAAATCTAGTTGATACTACATTAGAGAAGGCCAGTTTCTTACCATGTGCCATGAACCAAATAGTAAATAGTAGTCTTTACTCTTGTTTTTTTCTATCGACCCGTGGTCTTCCAAAACTCCTCCCAACAGATAGTTCAACTTAATCAGGCTCAGTTCACTGCACCTTTTCCTTCCTTCACAACTTACAATAGATTTGAATGTCTATCTACTCTTAATGGAGTAGACTGTCTGAAGGATTCTCCCATTTCCGGCAGTGACACTCAACGTGGGAGTTCTACCTTTTCGGACCCTGTTTCGGAGGTGTGCCTGAACGCATATGTTGAGAGTGACGTTTTTTCCCCCATTCTTATTCTAGCATGGCCCTTATGGGTAAACAGTCTCAACTACCTCAGGCTGCGCTTCCTGACCGCGCCTTTTCGGCAGTATTTTAGAATGTCACAAGGCTACGTGTGAAAAGCCTTACTTGTGAATGGGTTGCGTTTGTATCCAGGTTTCATATGCTTTGCCTACAAGAAACATGGGCTCTGGATCCAATACATCTTTATGGCTTTAAAACTTTCCACAACCCGGCAATCCCCTCAACTTGTGCGAGACCTAAAGGGGGATTATGCATTTATGTGTCTAATAAGATGCTCTTACTGAATATTGTGACGATTGTGACCAGATTGTGTTATCACATTATCTCCATACAAATTAATCAAGTTTCTTCTCTGTTCATAATTAATTTATACAATAATGCCCCCACGGGAGAAATTCCTAGAGCCCTTCGACAACTGGATGCTGACTTGGAATTAGCTTTCCCAATTGGGTGCAGGGACCCCATTTTTCTTTGGGTTGGCGATTTTAACTTACGTACTTGTCCTCACCCATCCAATAAGATAAGTCGGCTAACAGCGATTGATAATGGCGATGTCACTCATTTTTTACATACAGAATATGGGTATACTTTAAATGATTTACTTTTCAAATATAATCTATCCTTCTGTAACAAGCTTACTAATTCTCCAACGGAAGCAAAGTGCACGTTTAACGGCAGAGGTCTGCATAGTGTTATTGATTTTTTGCTGTTTCCCGTTATTCTGAGTTGGTTTTAGAATGTATAACCCACGACTTTGCAATTAGCGACCACTTTCCTCGGAGTGTAGCATTGAACATTAACTTACTTTCCCAACAGAGGGATCCTCAAGGTGTGTCTACCATGGCGAACATGGAGATCTCTCGGCGTAATGGGTATGCCTTAAGATGGTCACTGGTTAATCCCAATATCTTCTAGGAACAGTTAATTTCCAAGCAAAAGGTGGCTTTTGTCACCTATCTAGATGAGAACACCAAGACCGATTCAATCATCACTGCCTTCGAGCAAATAAAACAATGCATTACCGAAGGCCTTTTTGCCAATCAGAACAAAGCTGGAGTAAAGAACCGCGGGTGGTTTGATTCCGCCTGTTCGAAGACCCTGAGAATTTTAAAGTAAGCAACCAAGGTCTACTCAGGAAGTGCAGGACTGTAGGCTTGCTTATAGGCTTGCCAATAAACATTGTATGAAGACTCTGAAAAAGGAGACCTGGAACCAATTACTCGAGGCTAGTGAGTTTAAATGATAATACAACCTTCTGGTGCATTATTACTTCTCCTTTTTTTTAATACCGTTGAGAGCCCTCGCTTGGAGATTGCCATTACTGAAACAGAAAGGGTAAACCATTTTCCTACTCTTTACTCAGACCAAGAGGTCATGACTGCACCATGTCCTAGCTCTAATTCTGTACATATAACCTCTTACATTTCCATGGGGTCGGTTCCTACTTACCCCGTATTTTCATTAGAGGAGGTAGAAATGGCCCTAAAAATGAGTAAAGGTGGGAAAGCACCAGGACCTGATGGGATTTCCATCGACCTGTACAAATCATACACTGATCTTTGGGCTCCTCTATTAACTCTACTTTTTAGAGCCTGTGGGAACAAAGCAAAGGTTTTTTACATACCTGGTCAGGGTCCGTCATAGTTCCCATTTTTAAGAGAGGCAATCACAACAGCCCAGCCCAATATCAACCTATTTCCCTGTTGGACTAATTAATCAAAGTGGCGGGACGTATCCTACTAGGCAGACTGCAGTACTGGGCTGAGTCCACAAGTGTTAGTTCTGATCTACAGTATGAAATCCGCCCACGTTTGGTGACAACTGAACAGGCTATTAACTTAAATTTACTTATAGGGAAATACATGCTTATTAAAAAAGGGAGCTTGTTTTTAGCATTTGTTGATATAACCTCCGTATTCGATTTTGTGGTACACAATAAACTCTGGTCGGTTATGGTTAGTATGGGTGTAGACCACTCTAATTTAAATTTCCTTAGAGGTTTACATGCATTGGGCCGGGGTAGCGTTTGCTATGGCTTCGAAGGTGGGTGAAGCAAATCTTTCCCAATAGAAAGAGGCGTACGCCAAGGCTGCATACTCACTCCATTATGGTTTAATCTTTATCTTCACAGCTTAAGAGACACCCTCGCAAACAAGTGCACCGACTTGGCCCAAGTAGGACAGCGCCGATCCCAGCACTTTTATACGAGGATGACAACATTTGAATGGCCGGCACCCCATCAGGCTTATAGCGAGTACTAGATGAGTTTGCACATTTTATGCGGACCTGGGGTTAAAAATTAAAATCAGTAAAACTTTTATTATAGAGCTTGGGAAGAAGTCTTTCAATTGTAGAGAAATTTACATAGAGGGTTCGAAGATACTAGTTACACCCACATTCTGTTACCTTGGCATTCTATTTAGCATAGATGGAAGTTGGTCCAATGCAATTAAATCAAGGAGGCATAATTTTGTTAAAAGTACCACAGCCTTGCTGGACTTTGCCAGGAAATTGAGCATAAAATTCCCAAGGGAAATTATGCATGTTTATAAGGCCAAGTGTAAAACGACTGCCACGTATGGGGATACTTTAATGTTGAACCACTACAGTGTGCAGAAAATGATTTCCCACACACTCTTCATGCACTGCCAAAAAGCAGTCCTACTTATGTGTGTCACCCGGAATTGGGAGTGCCATACTTTACAGATATGATCAGGGTACAGCCAGTTTTGCTCTGGCATAAGATCTGGTCCCCAGAACATACCACTCTTAACCGCTCTATTATTAAGGATTGTCTTACATTTATATCAGCCCTGAAAATCCCAAGGCTCAGATTCGTACGTGATGTCTTGGTCGACATTGGTCACTCTGAAATTTTTGTACATCCGGAGCTCACCAGCGACATTCAAAGAAAAGCTCTTAAATTGAAATGCTTTTCCCATCTAGAGGATCTGAGGTTATCCACCGAAATTATGAAACCGCCGGTTAAGAAGAACCAGTTAAGATTGTCTAGCTATGATATGAAGCCTTACCTAGTTAATGTAACCAACCATCGGACAAATTTGTGCTGACTAGGTTTCGGCTGGACATTTTCCATTATTTAACGACCTTCCCAAATGTTAATAACCGGGCCTCTGATCTCCCGTCATGTCCCTGTCATAATATCTCCAAGCAAAGTACCATTCACACTCTGTTCTTCTGTTTGTTTTATAAAGAGTTGAGAAAAGTTTTATCAAACAACTTGTGTTTGTGCAATGTCGCCCAGCTTTCATCTATTTGCAAACCTTACCAAGCCTGTACATATGTTTTATGCTGTCAAGATGTTTATCGGCTGTGATAAAAGGAAAAAAGCAGTTATAGAAATGTTATTGCCCCTCATGGAGGTGCATGCTTGTTTTTTGTCCATTATGCACATACTTTTCTCATTTAATGTGATTAATTCCTCTTTTTAATCAATAGTTTTTAACCAAGTGATGATGTTTTATGGAGCTTTTATGATACACAATGAGTTTTCGAATAAAGCTTATTTGGCTTGAGTTGACTTGGCTAAACTATGTCTGATGGATGAAGTTACCTATTCTGCTTCAGAAGACCAAATATTGATTTACGTTGAAAGTGCATGGGCCCATGTTGCTAGTTATCTCAAGATAGTCCAATTTGCTTCTGGATAAGTCTCTGTTGTTGTGTTACAGCTCACCAATGCCTGGGTGGAGCCCCCAAAACCAGAAATAGTAAATTGGGGATATGTGTCTGATGCTGATACTCAAGAATCAGTCAGCATAATGCCACATTTGTGTTCAATGTGTAGGTTCCAACTATTGGTAATTCTCATACAGAATCTGAGGCCATTAAGATATATTTAGTGTTCATTAGTATCATCAATATACTTGTGTATTTTAAATGCAAAGAGAATAGAACTTAAAATAGAAGGAGAGAGCGTAGCAGAGATATCATGAAAGACTGAACTTGATTGAAAGATGATCGGCAGAAAACGTTTTGCCATATCTGAGGTTGTGATGATTACTTTACTGAAGTTCCTACAATGGAAAGGGAAGTGAGTTCAAAGCCAACATATTTGTACCCTTAGGTGCACAGGCCTGGGGCATTCTCAAGTCTCCCAAAGGGACGTATGATGCGCTTTACTAAATGTCAAGGCTGGAGGTCGCTTTAAATTAGCTAACTCGCGGCCGGTAAGTTTTGGAGGGAGGGGGGCAGACGGTACACACTCTAATGCACACACACACACACATACACATAACACTCAAAGCAATGTATTCACACACACACACATGGACACAAACACATCCATTCACAACACTCTTCACCAAACATTCATACATACATGAACGCATGCACACACGCACACACACAAACACATCCATTCTCAACACTCTTTACCAAACATTCATCCATAAACGCACGCACACAAACACATCCATTCGCAACTCTCTTCACCAAACATTCATACATACACGCACGCATACACCAAAGAGTTTAAAAAAAAAAAAACACTTACCTGCAGCCAGCTCTGCCTCGGAGGTTCCAGGAGACTTGGGACTGCTGCCTGAATGAGGGAAGGCAGCAGTCCCAACGTTATCCCAGAGTGAGATGGGATCAGTAGTAGTAGTAGGTAGTACTTATAAAGCGCACTGTGACCAAAAATGGTATCCTGGAGCTAGTTATTACCAATATGTAAGAAAAAAAACTGATGGAGATCTGAAGCTAAAACTGGTAATTAACGAGGAAACAGCCAGGTTTTCAGTGCCCTTCTGAATTTTAATAGGTCAGAGTGAGATCTTAATGCAGCTGGTAATTTGTTCCATATCTGAGCTGCATTCGCGGTAAAAGCATTTCCTCCATGTCGGACTTTGTGGAATCTGAGTTCTTGCACATCGTCGCCTGTGGCCGATCAGAGGTGTCTGCCAGGAGTATATTTTATTGGTGTGGCTTGTAAGGGTTTTGGTCCTTTGTTGTGTAGTGCCATATGTACAATACAGAGAGATTTTAAAATGATCCTCTGTTTTATGGGTAGCCAGTGGAGGTCTTCCAGAGCCTTTGAGGTAGAAGAGTATTCAGGTCTGTTCAGTGTCAACTTTACTGTAATTATCTAAATGTGCTCCAGCTTCTTTAATAAATAGCTGGGAGTTCCTAAAAAAAGAGCATTGCAGTGGTCCAGTCTACTTAGTATTACACCTCTAGAGATCAGTGATCGGAATGGCAGGTCGAGCAGAGGATATAGTTTCCTATGGGCCCGGATCAGTGCGAAGCAAGTCCCGGTAAGTCACTTCACTTGTTTTTCCATAGAGAATCCTTCATCTATAGTCACACCTAAGAGGGAAGAGCCCTGGGGAACACCATTTGATGTCATTCTAAATTTAGATAGAAAAGGGGGAAGAGATACCGCCTGACAGTGGCCGAATAGATAGGACTTTAGCCTGTTTAACATTGTGCCTCCCACACCCACTGCTGTAAGCCTGGACAGCAGAGTGTAGTGCTCCACCATGTCAAATGCAGCCGACAGATCCAGGAGGAACAGTATAACAGATTGTCCATTGCCTGTTATCCTCCGTATTTTATCGGTAGCACAAATCAGAGCAGTCTCAGTTCCATGACCATGATGGAATCCAAATTGTTCTATCTCTAGCCAGGCATAGTCCTCTAAGTATTGCAACAGTATTGAACTTACATGGCGCTCTAAAATTTTCATTGGAAAGGGAAGAAGGGAGATAGGTCTGAAATTAGCTAGATCTGAAGGGTCAGAGAGGGCTTTTCTTAGTAATAGCTTTTTTCCAACAGTCAGGCGCATTCTCAGTTACAAGGGAATGGTTACAAAGCTGTAGGAGAGGGCCTGCCAACTCATCTTCTCATTTTAGCCATTGCTGTCATAGAAACCCCTGATATCATGGACCTATACAAAGTTTTAAAAGACTCACCAGAGATAGGATCCAGTCTAGTCAATGTCGCAAAGTAAAATCTGAAAGGAGAGGAAGCCCAGATTGAGCGGGACTATTGGTGTGTAAAATAGTGTTTTTAATGCAGTGGGTTTATCAATCCCATCTAAAATTGTTTTGATCTTATTTTCAAAGTATTCCTAGAGATCGTCACATAGTTTCTGTGAGGGTTAATTTCTCGCTTACAACAGGATGGATTAGTGAAATGTTTGTTTTGCTTTATTAGGGGGTCAGTGAGACTGCTGACCCCTCCCCACTCTGTGATGAAGTGTTACTGATTGAAACTCGCACCTGGGCACTTCAGGGCTTAAAACTGAAGCTCCCAGTGCGCCCAGGTGCGAGGAAATCAGTGATGCTGTCCCTCGTCACTGGGGGGAGGCCTCAGGGACCTTTGCTAAGCTGGGGACGTCACACCCACAGGAGCTGTGACTTCCTAAGTCCAGCAAAGTTCAGCGCAGTCAGCCAGGAGCCTGCGCTAAATGTGCATGTCTGATTTCTGGCTGCTAGAACTGAAAGTGAACAGTGTCTGTCAGGCTGACTTTTGTGCAGCCTGACAGACACTCTTTATGAGGGGCAAAAGGTGGAGTGGTGTGGCCCCGTAGCCCCAATTGACCAGCCTCTCCTGTAAGAGAACTCTCAATGAGATGTAGGGATCACAAGTTTTTGTTTTTTAAGTCTGTCACCATAAATCGTGTATATTCTTTGTTACAATGCTTTTGCATCTGTTGTAGAATATGGAACACAGTTGCTCAGCATTTCTTTTTGCATTTGGCTAACGTGACTGTTCTCATATGTTTTGAAGTGGAGCTGCAACACACCCAAACCTCACATCCCTAAACTACAGGCAATTACTCTGTCACTTGTTGTCCTACCCCTAGCAGTCCCTCACTAAACATATGTTCATGCATGTACCTAATTGCCACCACAATGATCACAGCTGTTTCCACCTGACAGAGGGACTGACAACCTAGAAACTCTTTCAATTACATTTATTCACCTCTGAGCAATTTTAGCTTTTCACATTTTGAGATTATCTCTGCACCCTTCCACCACCATCTCTGTTTAGGTAATAGACTGCCCTTCCTCCCACCGCCCACTCCTCAAGATGACTCTGGGAAACGTTACTTCATTTCTTAGCATCAGTGTATTATGGAAAACTGTCTAATGGGAAGGAGGATGTGCCTATGTCAATGTCTTTGGGGGTTGGTTTTTTGACAGTATCAGACTCGGGATCTGTAACAGTGCCATACCCCATACACATTCAATAACTTTGTAAATATAAACACATACACTCATAGGATCAGGTTTTTGCCTGCTCAATTTGTGGCATGGGCAATCAAAACTCGGAAATGGGAATACAATATGAAATTGAAATTGTTAAAATCTCTACCCAAGGGACAGATAAAAAGAGTGGAGACACATCGGCTGAGCTGAGATCTGTTGAACACAAGCAGTTAAGGTGTATATACCCTTACAATGTTGTGTGACCACAGAGGGGGGGATATTCACAAGAACGTGTGATAATCATCGCCAAAATCGGTTATTGCAATGTTTCAGATCGCCATCGATCGCGGGAAAATAACTCTGTGTAAACGTCCTATTCACTCAAGAATTTTTTTTTTCTTTTCGGCTAACAGTGGTTGGTTTCCACCCAATTGGTGAACCACCCATATGTCCTTGGCTGGGTTCTTTTCATCCGTCATCCACGGATCCTTTTTGCTACGCTTTGAACACATAAGAGGGTGAACCTAGCCCCCTGTTTTTGATTGATATTCAACAGCGCAAGCTGTGGGAGTTCTTCCTCGAAATCCTTTGACATTCGCACTACCAGACGCCATGCACATACAACAACATCATGGCAGAAATAACTTGCCTGACATTTACAGAGGAGAAGTAGAAAGGATTATATCCTCTATGACTCGCCTTGTAGATACACCAAACAGAGACAGCAATAAAGCAGCCCATTGTTGGGATGAGTTAACAGAACTCAAAAGAAATCAGGTAAAAATGATCATCCATGGAGTCATGATGACCGAGTATCTAAGGGTAAATGCAGCCTCAAGGGGACTAATTGTGCGTAATAAGGCTTTCAAAAGAGACTGGTCGTTAATCTCTTGGCATTGAACAAGAGATTGGATAGCACTAATTATTAGAACCGCAACCCGCCTTTCACAAGAAATGAAGGAAGGAATACAAACCCTAGAGGTTAAACTTTAAACATTCCAGACGCAGGCAGAATTGAAAAAACGTTTAGATGAGCTAAACAAGACCATGACAGGATTTGAAATGACACTCAAAGAGACCAAATACCAAAAGTTTAAAAAAGATGGAAAAAACGTCAGCCACAAGAAGGCCTACCCTTACACCAGCGATGACTATCACCTGTCGGGGAGGAATCCGGGATACAACACGACACAGACGGGTCGGACACTAGCTCAAATGGCTCTGATAGTAGTTCTGGACAAAGAAACAACTCAAGAGGCTGCCGCAATTTCAGAGGGAGGATGAGAAACAGAGGAGGCCAGGGAGGCTACCGATGGCCCCCTTACCAACCACCTCCATTCCCAGCCCCACTGTTCTTCCACGGGCCTCCACAATACCAACCACAACCGTATTCCTACTGGGAGTCAGCCCCTCAAGCAGAATATTCACCAGCTCCTTTTTTAGGACAAGGCAGAGGGGTTCAAAGAGGCAAGACGAAAATAGGACAACAGGTACAATGGGCACAACCACTGGAGTCAGCGCAGTCACACAAGGAGTATGGGCCCACCGAATCTACCAAGCACCAGCAACAACCGAGTCTAGTTGTAAACTGATCTGGAATTACATTATCCACAATACAACTAGCAGTTTTGGAGAAAGGACTGGGTTTCGTGCCCATCCCAACATTAGACAAATTCCTACTCAGCTGTGAGCTGAATGAATTCATCAGGAAAATAAAATTACGGGTGTTCTTCGAAAATAAAGAAGGTTAGTGAGATCCAGAACGGAGACACTGGCCTACACCGAAGTCAATATTTACACCTCCTGCAGCCAACCTGCCGGTTGAACTACTGTCTTTTGAGAAAGCGTTCTTGAGAGAAGTGGGAGAAATGGACCCGACAACCATAAAAACATTACATACTACAACAAAACAGGAACACAAAGCCATTAAAATATTGGCCAACAATAGGGACGTTACCCTAAAACTTGCAGACAAGGGTGGAGGCATTGTCTTACAATGTACAGGAGCATACCGCCAAGAATGCCTCAGACTCTTGTCGGATGAAAGAAACTATAGACGCATCAGAAATGATCCCACTGAACGGATCAGGATCGGAATCACCAGCATGGTCGAAGAAGCACTCACCCATGACTGGGTAACAAAATAAGAGGGGGAGTTTATGATCAACACCCACCCGACAGTTCCCTATCTCTACACAATCCCTAAGATACATAAATCAGTGGAGAATCCACCGGGACGACCTATTGTTTCCGGGATCGGATCCATCCTGGAACCACTTTCCAAGTTTGCAGATGCCTTCCTACGTCCACTGATACAAAACACTAACACCTACCTGAAAGACACAAAAGTAGTACTTGGCCTACTGAGGGACCTCCAGTTTGATCCTACATGCTACATCCTGATTGGCCTAGATGTGGAGAGTCTTTACACAAGCTTGCTACACAAAGAAACTGTGGATATTCTTGAGGAAATCCTGTATGGGTCAACATGGCCCTACCATACACCACAGCATGTGGTCCTAGAATGCTGCAAATGGGCGCTGATAGACAACTACTTCCATTTTGAAGACTCCCTTTTTCAACAACAACACGGTACCAGCATGGGTAGTACTTTCGCGCCGAGTGTGGCTGGATTGTACGTCCATCATCTAGAGAAACAAAAAATCCTATCAGACCAAAACCCACTTTGCCATAAGATTGTGGAATGGAAGAGATATTTGATGACATCATGGTAATATGGAGGGGAGATGAAACAGAGGCCAACATCTTCCTGGAGTGGCTCAACATACAAGACCCCTTTCTAAAGTTCACCCACACAATGAGTAGGTCTGAGTTAGTTTTTCTTGACCTTAACATCTATGCAGTATATGGTACACTCAAAACCACAATACACTTTAAACCAACAGCGAAAAACTGCCTCTCACTTTACGACAGCTTTCATCCGCGACATATATAAGATAATCCCCCTTTGGACAGTTCCTTAGAATTAGGAGAAACTGCACAGAAATATCGGATTATGATAAGCAGGCAAAAGACCTAACAGAAAAACTAAAAAAATTAAAATACCCTTCCAAATCATTGCAAAGTCAAGGAAAAGGGCACAAAATAATAATAGATACACCTTTCTGGAAACGTATGATAAACAAGAGAATGAAAAAGACAAAAGACCCATCTGTAATACTACTTTCAGTATAGCATCAGACAAAGTCTCCAAGCTAGTAAAAAAAATTGGAGGATTCTAAATAGTGGTAACTTGAACATACCAACACCAATGTTCTCACATAAGAGGGGCAAAAATCTGAAGGATATATTGGTACACACACGTCCGAAGCCACAAAACAAAAGTAACCAACAGGTAATCAGTACTTTACCAACAGACCACCACCCATGTGGTAACTGTAGTGTACGCCATCCCACCACAACTACCAAGAGGGTCACTTTCAATATATGGAAATCATGGGAGTTGCAAAATATTACCATTTGCAATACTATAGGAGTTGTATATCTGATTACATGCTGCTGTGACCTACCCTATGTGGGTATGACCACCAGGAAAGTGAGCACAAGATTTTGCGAACATTGGAGCAACATCTGATGCCATAGGACAAGTACCAGCATGACATCTCATTTCAATGAGAAGCATACACCCCAAAAGACATGCAGTGGGTAGTGTTGGAACACATTAAACCCTATGATAACTCGGAACAAATGCTCTTGGAGAAGGAGCAAAGATGGGTTTTTAAGTTATGCACCAACATCACTGGCTTCAACGAGAGTATACCATGGTGCCAATTCACTAGATAAATGAACCCCAATACCTCAGACAGATGGCAATCTCAAATTTAAGATGAAACCTCATCAATTAACAAAACTTTCACCCAGCAAGCGTACAACCATAGGACAATTGCTCAATATAAAACCTATCTTAAGACTAACAGACCGAAGTAATAGCCGTATTTTTGAAAGTAGGTTGTTTTGTAATAACCAAACTTATGTGTGAGAAAACATCCGCAGGCTGTCTATTGATGTACAACCACACTAAAACAGCCAGTATTTTTGAGACCCAAATTCCTATACCTCAGACATGGGACCACTCTACAAGAATAAAAAAATAAGGAACTTTGATATTTACACCTCATTCTTGTAAACTGGAAGCTGCATGAGGAACAGCCTCTTGCTATTTATGACCACTCTAATATGGCCGCCCTTGTAGAGCCTCACAGTGTCCCTAAGAATAGGGTTTAATACCAACCCCCCTCCATTTTTTTATAATGTTACATGGCGTCTCTCTATAATTCGAAGGAGGGACTACTGTACATAATTAAATAATTTAGACTTTCAGAGATGACTCAGTTTTTGCAGTAAGACGAGAAGAGACACAAAAATACTAGCAACATGGCGGACCATTTCCAAACGAAATGAGACACACACTAGTCTTTAATAGCATGAGGACATGACTCAGCTTTTTAAAAGACTATTTCTACTGCTACCGAGGCACAGACACGCTAAGATGCGGTCCACCCTGGGAACGAGTAGGTCGTATTTACGGAGGGTTGCTGAGCACAGTAAGACTTTTCCTCCCTACAGGAAATTCAGAAATTCTTTTACCAGTATTCTCACCGCATTTCTTACCATTTTTTAGGACCTGTTCAAGGGATGCTTAAAAGAGAGGAATGGTTTGAAACACATCCCTATAATTGCACTTCTTTGTGTATTCTTCTTATTACAATCTAGGGTTCTACAGGCCCCTCCACTCAGACAGACCACGAGGCAATATGGCCATAAAATAAGTATGTTGCAAAAAGAAATTGTTATTATTTTTTTTTTTAAATCTTTATTTATTAAGTTTTTCCTCGTTGAACATCACAAAGAAGAAACAACCAAATAGGTCACACTTGTACATATCACAATCGTTTGATTAACATATAGGCACTATACATGGGCGAGTGGTCAGCCCGGGCAGACAACTGTCACATAGGAGAACTTATGCAGTACATTGGAGCAAACAATACCTAGTAATAAGCAATCATGGACATTCATATAGATATGTAACATGGTCAGTGGCATCTAGCGGTCACACAACTGGTAACAGCATTCGAAAGTCATTTCAAGAAGGCAGATCCTTACGATATCAAGGCATGAAGAGTGTAGCGTGTGTAGAACCTTGAGTAGCCTCCTATCCCGGCTGTGGTCTGGGATGGGCCATTTCCTCCCCGTAATCTATTCCCTACAGCGTCTCGCAGCAGTGTACACCGGTGTGCCTCCTCAAGTGTCCTCGATGAGGGTCTCGTCTAAGTGATAGTTATAGCCGTAACACTCAACTGTCGGCCTCTGAGTCTGTAGAAGCTGCCGTGTTTCGTAACAGATATATTTGCAGCGGCCCCCAAATATCCTTCGGCCTGCTCTGCACTGGTGTCAATTCTGCATAAGTAGTATTCTGATCCTGACAATAAACCAGGTCATCAAGCCATTCCTTAAACTTAGGAGCTCTACCCCGTCCCCAGCGACATGCAACTCGCCTCTTAGCTAGTAATAGTGCGATATCCGTGAATTTCCGAATAGACTTAGGCACATCCCAAGTGTATCCCAATAGCATAAGTAGCGGGTCTTTGTCAATTGCCCCGGACGTCATAACCTGTAGCGCGGCCTGCACCCGCGTCCAATAGTCAAAAACCCCTGGGCACTCCCAAGCTAAATGGAAGAATCCCGCCCCTGCTGTATTGCAGCGGTCACATCTATCGGTATCTGCCAAATGAGAGCGTAGTTTTCTCACAGGTGTATAATAGAAACGTTGTAAAAATTTGAAATGAATGATCTTTAGCCTACTGCTAGACGCAATATTGGCTGTGACAGCACAGCAGTAGTGCCATCGGTCGTCAGTAATGTCCCGGTCTAAGTCTACAGTCCAATGCCGCCGCGCCGAGCTCTCAGGCCCTTGGCGCTCTGTCCTTATGTTATTATATAGTCTAGAAACAAGATGGCGGCCGTCCGACAAAAGCATGGTATGCAGTGGCAAGACCACTTCCGGTTCCTACGGAAAGTTGGGCAACACTTCCCTCAATCCCTGTCGAAGGCGGATGTAATAGAACACCTCCAAAGGCGTAGGTGCAACTGCATGAAACAGCTGTTCCTTGGTACGGAACCGTCCGTTGATGAACAAGTCCCCCCACACGGAAATTTTCGTGCACCTACACATCAATTGAAATCCCGTTTCCTGCAAGAGCGATATGCGAGGGTGGTACATAAGAGGGAGTACCGGGGAATATAATTGCGTGGCACCGACGAGCCTTACTATCCTACTCCACACGTCAATGGTGCAGGTTACCGTGGTAAACGGCGTTTCTATTTTCTTGACCGTACCCATTATGAGGCCATTAAGAGGAAGAGGACGCGCGATCCAATCCTCTGCGGCGATTTGCGGCATACATGGCGTGGGTTTCAACCAATGATACGCGTATTGCGCTTGGGCAGCGACGTAGTAAAGTTCAAAGTCCGGCACATCAAAACCTCCTTTCTCATAAGGCTGGGTAATGATGGTCCAACGCAGCCGAGGTTGTTTGCCTCCCCAAAAGAGACGTAGGAGCTCCAAGCGCAGTTGTTTAAAGAAAAAAACGCCAGGAAAATATGGTACATTTTGGAATAGGTATAAGAATTGCGGTAACACCACCATCTTTATAAGCGACGCCCTCCCTGCCATTGACAGCGGCAAAGCCTTCCAACGCGTTACATTATCAGCTAATTTCGTGATGGCCACTCCATAGTTCGATCTGAGTGTCGCGTCCTTGTCCAAAGATATTACGATACCCAAGTATCTAAGATCTGTATCACACCATTCGAGCGGATAGTCCAGCTGGAATTTCGTAACGGCACTCGTGAGCGGGAAAAATTGGGACTTCTTCCAATTCACGTGCACCCCAGACAGCCTACCAAAGACATTGAACTCCCGTAGAATAGGATTAAGGTTGGTTTGAGGATGTTTCACATATAGAGTGATATCATCTGCATACAGCGATACCCCAATTTGGCGTTGAAAGCAGTGAAAGGCACTGGCTCTATGCAGCTGACGGACTCGACATGCCAAAGGCTCGATTGCCATAGCAAAGAGCAGAGGGGAGAGAGGGCACCCCTGCCTGGTGCCCCTCGTTATCAGCATCGGGGCCAACAGTAATCCGTTAACTACCACTTTGGCAGTCGGTCTGGTATATAACAGCTCGATCCAATTAACAAAGAGTTTGGGGAACCCCATCCTATGTAATATAGTAAATAGGTACGTCCATTCGACCGAATCGAACGCTTTCGTGGCGTCTAAAAAGACAGCAGCGACAGGCAGTTCCGGGGCAATCGTCTGAATCAAAGAGAACAGTGTTCTAAGATTATGGGTAGTGGCGCGGCCCGGCACAAGTCCAGCCTGATCCGGCAGAACGATTTTAGATATAATCAGCGAGAGTCGTGTTGCCAGCACCTTGGCAAGGATCTTCACATCGCAATTGATGAGAGATAGCGGTCTATATGAGTCCGTGTCCGTTGGTTCCTTACCCGGTTTCAACAAGGAGGTAATAACCACCTCCCTCATCGCTCCCGGCAATTCCCCAACTTCCAGCAACTCCTCATAGACTTCCTTAAGGACCGGTGCCATGATATCGATATAACGTTTATAAAACTCCGCGGGGAGTCCATCTGATCCCGTCGCCTTTCCATTGGCAAGCGACATAATTGCGTCTCGGATCTCATCAGTCTCCAATGGTGCACTAAGGAATTGTCTATGCATATCGCTGAGCCAGCACAGTGCAATATCATCGAGAAAACTTCCCATATCTACCTCGGTAGTTTGTTGAGAAGTATACAGCTGCTTATAGTGTAAAAGAAATTCCTCCTGAATCCCTCTCGTATCCTGACAGCGTATGCCGTCTGTTGTGACAATTTCTAACATAGTGGCACTGAAACGTGGCTTTCTTGTTATCGTGGCCAGTACCTTGCCAGGCCGTTCCCCTTCGCAGTAACGCCGCGCTGTCCAATACTTTCCCTTAAACTTAACTTCTCTCGCTGCTTCCTCTCCAAACTCGGAAAGTTTTTCTCTAAATGTATGATGTAGTTCCGAGTCACCTCTTCTTGTCATCTCGAGTTCAAGCTCCTTAAGCTCGCGCTCTAACCTGCCCAACGTCCTCTGAATGTCTTTCAGTATCCCCCCACCCTTGGATATGCAAATTCCCCTGACCGGGACCTTGAATGCCTCCCACACCATCTCTACACTATTAACTGAATCCTTGTTCCTGGGGAAGAACTCCTCGATTTCGGCACCCAGCTCTGTTCTAAAGACTGTGTCTAGGAGCATAGTAGGGAGCAATCTCCATGGAGGTCTTATTCTATCATGACCCGGAATCCTTAGGGACAACAGCACTGGGCAGTGATCTGAATATGTTCTGGGCAAGTGTGTTACCTTATCTATACCCGTACAAAGCCCCCTCGACACAAAGCAGTAATCTAATCTAGCCCATGTATTAGCGTATGACGTGAAGTGCGTGCCCTCTCTTTGTGCACGATGTGTGTATCTCCAACTATCCACCAGCCCCGCTTCCTCTATGACGCCCAATAGCACATCCCTCGCCTGCCTGTTATATTGACCACAACCATCTGATCTATCCATGCCAGGCACTAGTGTAACATTAAAGTCCCCCCCCCCAAATAATATGTGTAGCACCCGTCCCCAACACATGTCCCCAAATCGTGGTGAAAAATTCTGGTGTGTCGACATTCGGAGCGTAGCAGTTTACTATAGCAACCGTATCTATGCCAAGTCTACCCCACAATATCACAAAGCGTCCATCAGGATCAAGAATCTCTTCCAACAACTGAAAGGCAATTGATTTTTTGATTAGAACAGCAGTACCTCTAGAGTACGAAGAATATGAGGAGAACTTTCTGACCGAGGCCCATTTACTAGCATATTTAGGATCAGATCTAGGGCAGAAATGTGTCGCTTGTAACAAGGCTATATGCACATTATGCCTATCCAAATAGGCAAGGATATTTCTACCTTTCCTAGGATCGTTAATGCCTCGCACGTTCCAGGACAGTATCATCAGTTTGCTCCCTGCCATATCAGCCATCATCATTGGCATCAGCTGCAACAATAGTTACCCCCACCCGTACTCCCCACCGCCCATACGTGCCAGCCCATATATTCCAAGTACTCTGCAATTTCGTGTGGATCCTCTGTACAGTGCAACCAAACTCCCACGCTCCCCCCTTCCCCTGACTCCCCCCAACTAGCTCAGGCATACCCCAGACCAGCTCCCAGTCCAGACCATTTACCCACTCATGTCTCGTGCAGTCTATCATCTTCCGATTACTTTCCCTTTCAAACGGACAGGGCCCATCCCACCCAGCCCACCCAATCCGGTGAGTCCAACTCCTCGTAGTCTGCAACATCTTCAACCATTCCCTCCCATCCCGCCCCTTGAACAGCCCCAGTATTTTAAAGGATGAAAGCCCAAACGCCTTACCAAGGGGTCCTACCCCACACAAAGCAGAGGATATATCAGTGCTGTCAGGAATAAGCATGTCAACTGACGCCTGAGATGCCGGTAGCCCAAGTTCATTGGTTAAAAGGCAATAGTACTTAGCTAGGAACCAGGCATACGCATTCACTCCTGTCTGCAATACTGTAACAACACTACCTGGAACAGAAGGCCTCAGGTCATGCATTTCGATCATTTCCCCGCCCACCTCCCACTGAAGCAACCCCAACTTGCCAGAATCCCCGTCCCACCCTCCACCCCACACAATTAGTAACCACCCCAACAACTGCAATGCAGTAACCATAACCAAAGGGGTACACCCTATTGGGGTCATCTAGGGAGACACATAACCACCCCCTACACCTTGCCCTCCGTCCTATGCGGCCCCCTGAGGGCACAAGTAAGGGAAGGGGGTGGTGCCTGAGATACTTCACCACCAACAGTACAATTCTTGTCCACGGTACACTCGATCAGCAGCGGTGTTCATGTCCAAACGTAGTCATCCTAATGGCCCCCGGCTAGTGCCAGTGAGTGAAAGATGCATCTCCTCAATCGGCCCTCTCGCCTAGCCATCTCCATTTATCGAGTGCGCTCCGTCTTGTTCTTCATCGTCATTCCTTCCATTTCCAGCGCGTGTATGTCGTAGGGTTTTCAAAAATCTTGCACTCGTTGCGGATTTGTGAAGAAGTGCTACCTTGCTTGGTGGGTCACTCTGAGCTTTGCTGGGTACAGCAGTGCGTAGTCTATTTGTAGCGCCCTAAGTTTCCTCTTAACATCAAGGAATTTACGTCGCTGTTCCTGCACAACGGGCGTGAAGTCTGGGTAGATGGAAAAGTTGACACCATCACATGAGAGATTTTGGGTAGTGCGTGCAGCCCTCAAAGCAGTATCCCGATCTCGGTAGTTTAAAAGCCGCGCAATAATTGGTCTTGGTGGGGCTCCGGGCTTGGGTTGAGGGCCAATTGATCTGTGTGCTCTTTCAACGATGAACTGTTTGGAAAAGGCTTCGGGTCCAACCGCTGTAAGAAGTATCTTCTCTACGTACTCTTCCATTCGCCCCGTGTTGGTGGATTCGGGCACGCCTATGACGCGGATGTTGTTGCGGCGGCTTCGCGCTTCCAACTCCTCATTTTTGGCAGCTATAACTCTGAGGACATTATCCATCCTTGAAAGCTGTGCGGTATGGGAGGCCGTGATATCGTCATTATCGGATATTCTTCTTTCCGTTGCCGTGATGCGCTCTTCATGGACATCAATCTTCTGCGCAATGGCGTCCATTCTTGATGAGATTCGGTCGACCTTGTCAACTATCGTGGCAAATCCTTGTCGCATTTCCTGCATTAGTTGTTGTATGTCCGCTGGAGGGGAGCTAGAGCTTTCTCCTGAGTTCGCTGGACTTTGGGCTCCTCCCGCGTCTGTCACATTTCGCAGTCCTTTTTTGGAGGCAGCGTGGTCGAAGGATAGCTTCGATTGCCTGTTATCGGGTTTGCCCATAGTGGATATTTGCAAAACTTTGTGATGGGCAATTAATGTTCACAGATCCGGGTCGTTTTCAGAGAGATCAGAGGCAGGCACGCATGCGCACCAAGCAGAACATCAGTGTGCACTCTCCACTGGAGCGCCAATCCAAGCTGATGGTGCCCTATGTGTCGTGCAGGCGGGAAGGGGGGCACAATATACTTTGTACAGTGAATTAGGCTCAATATCGTGTAACTCCGTGGGGTGCAAAGCGAGAGCAGGGGGGGGGCAAAGGCGCGACGTGCAATGAGGCCTCCGATGTGTTAGTCCTCAGCTCAAGGGGACAACAGGGGCCCAACCGTGAGGGTAGTTGTGCAGGTCGAGGATTCAGTTGAGATCTGTCTGCAAAAATAGGCTCCTCAGCTATCAATGCCAGCGCCCTGCCCACACACTGCGCAATATCAAGGACGGTGTCAGTGGGACAGCAAATATGTCAATGTGGCGGACCAACCAGACAGCTCTCAACCCCCTGACTCACATTTGTCTGGCGAATGAGCAATGTAGCCTTATAAGGAAGAGTTCATGGGTCCTGGCATCACACTTAGAGCATTGTCCTTCACAGTGCACCCCCTCCTGGCTGCAGATTGTCGGATCTAGGCCCTAAACCTTAGTGCAAGAGCACAATGCAGGCTACATATAACTTGCTGTTTATATTCGTGTCTAGATCTCGGTTCGCCCCAGCGCTGTGCACATCCACCAGTCCTCCATGCCAGCCGTGTTATCAACTCTAGCATCTGCCGCCTCTCTCCACCACATTCGACCGTGTCCTCAGGATTGCCTGTAAACCCCCTCTCTCTGGGAGTAAGTTTCGCCAGTAGCTGAGAAATAGTGCACTGCGACTCCGCATAAGCCGTACTTCTGCGGGCCGAGCCTCACCTCTCCGACGTGGCCCAACCGCGATCGCCGGCCCCAGGCAGACGCGGGCCGCACACTGGAGGCTCCCCCCTCTCCCCGGACAGATAACGCTACCAGGTGCGGGCCGCTCCCGCCGATGCCGTTCACAGGGTGGGGGGGAGAAGCCGGGCCTCCCACAACGTCCGCTACTCGCCTCCAGCCAGCGAACCCCCCAGCCCGGGGGGCCTCCCGTCAAGCCTTCTGTGTATCCGCTCGCTGCAAAGCAATGCTCCGGTCAGCCCAGTCTAGCCGTAACTTCACTCCTATACGATGGTCAGGAGCTTGGCGGTCAGCGAGCACATTTCAGTGCCGATGTCTTGGCCCAGCGATGCGGCTACTCGCGGGTCTGTTGGCGCCTGGTCCGCCGCGGCCTGCACGCCTCGTGGTCCGCCTCGGGCTAGCGTAGCCACACGCCCCCGGCAGCGCGTACCTGCAGTTTCCAGTCCAGCTCCCGGTCCCACCCTGCTACAGCTGTATCTTCACGGCGGAAGGTCGGATCGTTCCCAAATTTGCACCGAGTCTGCAGGTCAGTGTATCACGCAGTCATGCAGTGCTTTCAAAGTGTTTGGTGTCGGCGGTGGAGGATCATGAAAGGATAAATGGGACAGGCAGCAGGAGCCTCACTAAAGTGCGGCCATTCTGCGTGTGCGCCCCCTAGCGCCCCAAAGAAATTGTTATTATGTTTCATGTTGTGTGCTTCCTGTTTTGTCCATGATCACAAGTGTTTTTAAAATATTTTTTAACCTTGCTTTCTCACAATAGTGATGTCAAGTCTTGTATATTAATACACACAGGATCTAAGCACTCATTACTGTTACTTTCAAGGGCACTTACACCATTTTATGAATTACCTTCATTTAGGCACAGCGGAATGCCATAACCTGCCCACAGGAGTGGTGGGCAAGCAGTATATATTAACTTGCATTTTGCTTTTTCTTCTCCATGACAGATACTATGTGTTCAGAATCAACCCTATGTATTTTTTTGAAATGCTCACACAATATGTGTGCATTCATTATCTTTATTTTCATTTAACTATAGGTCCTGCACGGAGTGGTACACAAGGGGCTGGTTCCTTTGTTGTCCTGAAGAAGGGGTTTTTGGGATACCTCAAAACATGTCAATACAATACTAGGGATTATAATGACATAAAAGTTATTTTTCCCTTTTATTAACCCCTTTTTATCCTTGCTAACTGGGAGCATGAATAAAACTTTGGCTCACAAGTTAGGTATATTTTTAAATATCACTTACACCACTCCCCCTACACTGCACTACACGTATCCTCACAAAATAGGTGCTCCTATGTAACTCCGCAAGTCGCAGCATGCCCCAAGCAGTAGATGCTTGGGATGGCCCCAATGATGAAACATGTCACCTAGGGGCAACCCTGGGTGAGTGAGGGGACTCAAGAAAATAATTTTTTCTTTTCCGCTAACAGAGGTTGGTTTCCACCCAATTGGTGAACCACCCGTATGTCCTTGGCTAGGTTCTTTTGATCCGTCATCCACGGTTCCTTTTTGCTACACTTTGAACACATAGGAGGGTGAACCTAGCCCAATCCTCCTTCTCCCCCTGTTGTTGATTGAACGTCCTATTCACAACATAGCGGTAACGGTAAATGGTCAAAATATCGATTCCAAAATATAGACAAACCAAAATATCGAGTCCAAAATATAGAATGGACAAAATATCGAATGGACAGAATATAGACATCAAAAATATCGTTTTGAAGGTAAGTAATGTAATATCGATTTTAAAAATATAGACAGTCAAAATATCGAAGTACATAATATAGTTTATTAAAAATATCGAATTTTTAATAATATTGAATTTTTTAAGTGTTTTTTATGTTAGTATATGTGTGAAAAGTGTATATATTTTTATAATTTATTTTAAGTAATTAATTTTATGTTATTTAATTATTGCGTAATTTAATTCTGTAGCGGGTTGTGGGTTTATAGGGGAATAGGGTGGGAAGTAATTTAATTATAATTATTAAATATGTTCATTAATTAATTGGTATTTATTTTGATTAAATTGTTAATTAATTTTTAATTGGTAATTAATTAATTCTTAAATGATTATTTTTTATTAATTGATTAATTGATAATTATGTGAATAATATTAATTTATTTTCTGTAGCGGGTTGAAGGTTTATAGGGGAATAGGGTGGGAACGAATTGAATTATAAATCATTAAATATGTTAATTTATTGGTATTTATTTTGAACAAATTGTTAATTAATATTTAATTGATTAATAATTAATTCTTAATTGATAATTAATTTGTATTAATTGATTAATTGATAATTATGCGAATTATATTAATTTATTTTCACTAGAGTGGGGATAGTAAAATTTACCCCTATGCTATCCAACGCTTTCCCTACTGTTGCACTCTCTGGAGTAGGAATAGTAATTTTTACCCCTACGCTATCCAACACTTTCCCTACTGTTGCACTCTCTGGAGTGGGAATAGTACATTTTACCCCTATGCTATCCAACGCTTTCGCTACTGTTGCACTCTCTGGAGTGGGAATAGTAATTTTTACCCCTACGCTATCCAACGCTTTCCCTACTGTTGCACTCTCTGAAGTGGGAATAGTAATTTTTGCCCCTACGCTATCCAACGCTTTCCCTACTGTTGCACTCTCTGGAGTGGGAATAGTAATTTTCACCCCTACGCTATCCAACGTGTTCCCTACTGTTGCACTCTCTGTTGTGTGAATAGTAATTTTTACCTCTACGCTATACAACGCTTTCCCTACAGTTGCACTCTCTGGAGTGGGAATACTAAATTGTACCCCTACGCTATCCAACGCTTTCCCTACTGTTGCACTCTCTGGAGTGGGAATAGTAATTTTTACCCCTACGCTATCCAACGCTTTCCCTACTGTTGCACTCTCTGGAGTGGGAATAGTAATTTTTACCCCTACGCTATCGAACGCTTTCCCCACTGTTGCACTCTGTGGAGTAGGAATAGTAATTTTTACCCCTACGCTATCCAACGTTTTCCCTACTGTTGCACTCTCTGGAGTGGGAATAGTATTTTTTACCCCTGCGCTATCCAACGCTTTCCCAACTGTTGCACTCTCTGGAGTGGGAATAGTAATGTTTACCCCTGCGCTATCCAGTGTTTTCCCTACTGTTGCACTCTCTGGAGTGGGAATAGTAATTTTTACCCCTGCGCTATCCAACACTTTCCCTACTGTTGCACTCTCTGGAGTGGGAATAGTAATTTTTACCCCTACGCTATCCAACGCTTTCCCTACTGTTGCACTCTCTGGAGTGGGAATAGTAATTTTTACTCTTACGCTATCCAACGCTTTCCCTACTGTTGCACTCTCTGGAGTGGGAATAGTAATTTTTACCCCTACGCTATCCAATGCTTTCCCTACTGTTGCACTCTCTGGAGTGGGAATAGTAATTTTTACCCCTACGCTATCCAACACTTTCCCTACTGTTGCACTCTTTGTAGTGGGAATAGTCATTTTTACCCCTACGCTATCCAACGCTTTCCCTACTGTTGCACTTCCAGGAGTGAGAATAGTAATTTTTACACCTCCGCTATCCTACTGTAATAATATTGTGTATTTTTTATTAATATTATGTTAATATATATATATGTTTTAACAGATATGATTGTATTTTTTTATATAAGTTAAATTAGTTATTTCATAATTTTAAGGTACTTTAAGTATTTTTAAGTATATTTTAGCTATTTATTTTTAATATTTTTTTAATTTTACATTAATTTTAAGAAATTCGATATTTTTATAATGTATATATATATAAACAATATTTTGGGGTCGATATTTTGGTACTTACCTGTTTGTAGATAGGAATTCAATATTTTGTCTGTCGATATTTTGGAATCTATATTTTAAGTAGTCTATATTTTGTCCCTCGATATTTAGTCAGTGATCAGCGGTAACATGCGACCTCGGGGTCAGGGAAGGGCAAGGAAAAGAAGAAGAGGAGGACGCAGTTCAGTCCGCAGGAAAACAGGATCCTGATAACGGAGGTGATAGAACCCCATATTCTACTGTTCGTCACTTCCACTGTGTAATTGGCAACAAAAAATGGAATATGGCAGTCCATCGTGGACAAGATGAATGCAGTCGGAGTGCTAAGGAGGACAATGGAAGAGGTCAAGAGGTGATGGAATTATGTGAATCGCAAAACCAAGCTGGAACTCAGCAACAACCAGAAGGCAGCAATGCAGACTGAAGGTGGGAGTCCAGTGTCACAGGAGGAGCTGGATGAGAGGGAATAAATGGTGTCCACAGTCATCAGTGTGAAGACGGTGGCAGGAGTAGGGGGACCGGACACTGCTCAACATGACCTGACACAACATCACCAGGGTGAGTAACGACCAGGGACTGGTGGGACAGGGGTGAAGGGCACAATGGCACACATGCACAATTAAGTATAGCACATCTGCAGACAAACCATGCCCCAGACCCCCAACTCACACCAAGTGAACAATGTACCCAAGTATGCAACATCTCAGCACTGTATAAGCACAGAAGTGAAAGGCACACCACATGAAAGGGATAAGGGGCAGCAAAATCAGAGCTGCAGGGGCGACTTTCCCAAAATGCAGCACACATAACATGCAGAGCACATCAACATTGACAACAATGTGGTACAAACCGCAACAAGTACACAACAGAACAGAGGACACAACTGGTGCCACGTGTGTGTGGAAACTGGGCAATCAATTTGGCATTGCAGAGAAATGTGAGTTGATAATGCACAAGTACAAACACATATTTGTGATGTTGTCGAAATGTCCACTGTCCCCATCAAATAGGCAGCTCCTCCCAAACAGTCACAATGTACCATGTCATGTAGCCTGTATGTAAACATGTACAATGCGTCCACATACATTTGAACACAATGTTAAACTGCATCTCCCCTTCACATTGCAGAGGGAAAATCAACACCTCCTGCAGAGCAGACCGAACCTCTCTTCTTTGATGACAAAGAGGACCACCACACCTTCGACACCGACGCCCTCCAAGAGTTCCTTGACAGCTACATCAACCCACCTCCAGGAGCAGGGCAGCCCAGCTGCATCGAGGAGACCCCCACCCCCTGCACAGATCACAAAGCAGGCAGCACCCACCACCACGGCTGCCTCCCAGGACCCCCACGAAGAACAAATGACCTTCCAACACCATGTGTTGGGGTGCCAGGAGAAGCTGGCTGAACAGGTGCGGGTGGGGTGCTACCGCATGGCAGCCAAACTAGATGCCATATGTGGGTTTCTAAGTCCCATCAGGGACCACTCACAGTCCCAAACAGACACCCACTGTCCGCTCCATGGTCTCCAATGGTCCATGCCTGACATCACTGGAGTCCTGACTCTGAGACAAGAACATCTGTCTAGTCAGAGTGGCTCCAGTGATGTCACACGGGAGTTGGGCGGAGGATCATGGAGAACATGGAGCGGACGCAGGCGGAAAGAGCGGCTGCCATGGCTGCACACCAGCGGGAGGTAGCTGGATTCCTCAATGCCCTAAAGACCCTGCTCATGGCATGGCTCAGGATGCAATCAAGAGAACAATTTCAATAACGTTCAAACCACTGTTTCTTGAATTTTCTTTGTTGCATTTATTCAAGTTTTTTCTCTTCCACAATGATTGCATTCATCAAGTATTTCATATAATGCGCCCAATGCATTTCACATACTTAGAATTCATTATGTCTTGGTATTATCCAAATTGGGAGTCTTTCTTCCCCTTTTTGATCTTTCTACCGCGTTATAGTCTATCCACTGTTTTTACCCAGTCATGTGAGACAGACCCGTAGAGGTTCAAATCAGTGTTTGTAAATGGTAGAACACCTACTTTGCGGGACCCGAGGAATCTCGCGTTTACAACACTCGGGGTAAGCACTTAATATTTCTTGCTATATATACGTCGCGTAGACGAGAAAGCCAGATGGATTATTCACCCTATATCTTTTTATTCAACAGCTGACTCTGTTTCGAACTTGTAACATTATGGGACACAACGAGCAGCAGAACACTACACCATGAGTTGTTCTTTTCAAAACTTCTTGAACTGCATTTGAGACTGACATCTAACTGCTGACATTCTTATGTTCCTTTAGCAGTTTTTATATTATGTTTTAGGTTCCATACTGTGTAGTTTGGATATTATACTTTCCATGACATTCATGGACTAATGATTAAAAAGTGTAAGTAACCAGTTATTAAAGATTGAGTAATTTATTCTTGGCGGTGTTTTGACTGCTTTTTGACGATAACGTGAAGCACCGTTTATTCTTGAATTCACTTTAAGTTGCACCGCGTTACTACTTCATCTATTTCTTGCATGACATATACAACTGTTGTTTTTACCAAGTTCGTTTTCAAATCGCACTCACTTTTGTATCAGGTCATCTTCTTGCATGTTTCATCATCTTGGAATCTCGTTTCACGATTTCTTTACTCTTTCTTTTTTCAAAGAAAACTTTATTGAGTCACACTCAAAATAATTTAAATCTAAAGACCATCACAATGGATTTCACACCACAGGGCTATAAGGTTTCTACCAGCAATTGAATGGTGAACTCTTTCCGACATTATATAATAATGGTATTGGCAATTTAAATTGAAAAGTTGAGGCTGTATGTTTAACATTTGCAGAAAATAAGTCCCCTGAAGAAGGGCAGGGCCCGAAATTCATTGGGAGCAATTTTTGAAATACATGCAACAAAGAAAATTCAAGAAACAGTTGTTTGAACTTTATTGAAATTGTTCTCTTGAGTCCATCCTGGGGACGATTTCCACTGGAAGGGATAACGCAAGCCTTGGCATAATTGTTACCCTCACACTCAGGAGGGTTTAACATGTTGCACAGACCCACCTTCATCACACAATCTACCTTTACTTACCAGGAGTGCGATTGCCCTAAAATTGACTGGAAAGATTGCTGCCACAAGGCCTGGTGCCGATGAATGCTGCTACTACCACGCCATCCACATCTCTGCCCCCTGAAGTGTCAGTGCCACACAGTGCAGCACACATTCCACCTCCTGCCCCTGAGGTATCACTGCCACACAGTGCTGGTGACAGAACACCACCACCCACATGTGAGGCGCACGAAACAGCAGAGGACGGAGATGCGAATGATTCTGCCTTTGTAGTAAGAAGGATGCAGTAGCATTCTTCTCCGCCATATGGCCGGTTTCTGCTTGGTTCTGCCCTCTGCATCATCACCTTCCACTTTCCCCCGATACACTCTGCGACACTCACCTTGGACCTCGATATGGACTGCCATATTCTGTTTGGTCTCCAATGACACAGCATCAGACTGCGGACTGAACTCTTCCTCTTCCGATGAACTAGTCATTCCCTATAGGACTCTGGCTGGCCCTCCACGGGCCAACAATGTAAAGTGGGATTGGCATGGCCCTGTACTGTTCCAGCTAATAAGCTCAGCTGAATATGCATTAAACATTCATATTCACACAGAAGTGTCATGTCTATGATCATTCAAGTGTGGAAGTATGGATGAATGAAGGGTCAGTGATTCCTCTTTACGTCCATGGTGCTCATGTTGTGGGACTTGAGTCACAGGGTGACACATTGCCAACTGCGGTCCGGGTGGCGCCGACATTACAACAGAGACATACGCATTAGCTAATTCCTTGCCAGCCCTAGACGGAACCACGCCCAGAGCTCCGAGGTCATTTTTCACACCCTTACACTGGACTGGCATACGCCAGGCCAGCCCACTACGCTTACGCTCATGGGGGGACGGACAACACTACATGTCCCAGGTCTCCTCTGTAGTAATCTGCTGATCACAGGTCTAGTTATCAGCATGCCACAGCCACTCCCTCACGGCTGGTTTACACCCACACCACACTCATCCAGTACACGCATCACAGGACATGTGACCCTGCCAATTAAAAGGGCCAGGTGAACGTGCTTGACGCCATTTCCACTGTCTATCTTGATGTATACGTATATTATTATTAATGCATGAGGGCCTTGGGCCCTACCACATCACAGTCCCCACTGCCGGAGGTGACCTGATGGCATCCGCACCACAAGACCTAATAATAAAGGGTCCATGACTTGCGTTGCACAGACTTGGTGGCACTGAATACACTGCGGCAGGTACGGGCCTACCGCCACTGGACGGTGACTTTCGGTGCACTGAGGTAGGGGCCCCTTAAGTGCTGAGCTAGTGTGTCGCCTGTGATGATGCCCCGTCCTGGCAGGCCATATTGGTAAGGATTTGTGTGAGCCCTGCTGGACCGCATGGTAGGCTTGAGCCAGCGGGCAGCGTTGGCCTATCGCAACGTGGCATTGCCTCGCGGTTCACAGAGTTAGTGGCACCTAAAGAGCTGAGCAAGTGTGCAGCCCTCAATGATGCTGTGTGTACTGATATGATCCCTGCCCTTGTGATATAAAAACACAGAATCAAGTGTGTGACCAGGTGGCCCGAGGTGCGGGCTGCATAATGTGGAGGCTGCCAAGGTCGCGGGCCCCGTGCTTGGAGCTTGCACCTGCACATGGTGGGTCCTCTTGGAGATACACCAGTGGTGGAAGTTGAGCAGTGAGGCCTGAGTGCGCAGGGGCGGGAAGTCACAACTGGGCAGCGGGAGGGGCTGGGGTGCAGCAGCCTGTGTGCCCAGGGGCAAGCAAGCGGTGACAGTGTGTGCAATTGTATGAACTCTGCCATTCATGAATCTGGACTCTGTTTCAGATAAGGGACCTGCTGGACTGCAGTGTTTACCGGAATGTGGTTGAAGACACACCTGTGGCAGCAGGTGTGCAGTGAGGCCTGGGTCTGTAGTGTCAGCACTCTCTCTCTCTCTCCCTCTCCCTCTCTTCCTTTCACTGTCTCTCTCTCTCTCTCCCTCTCTTTATCTCTCTATCACTCTCTCTCATTCACTCTCTCTCTTTCTCTCTCTATTTCACTCTCTCTTTCTCTCTCTCTTTCACTCTCTCTTTCACTCTCTCTCTCTCTCTTTCTCTCTCTGTCTCTCCCCCTCTCCCTCTCCCTCTTTTCATTACACTGTCTCTCTCTCTCCCTCTCATTCTCTCTCTTTCACTCTCTCTACCTCTCTCTCTTTATCTCTCTCGCCCTCTCCCTTTGTTCCTTTCCCTGTCTCTCCCTCTCTCCCTCTCTCCCTCTCTTTCTCTGTTTCACTCTATCTTTAACTCTCTCTCTCTCTCCCTCTCTTCCCTCCACTGTCTCTCTCCCTCTCTTTCTCCCTCTTTCACTCTCTCTTTCACTCTCTCTCTCTCTCTCCCTCTCTATCTCTCTCTTCCTCTCTCTTTCTCCCTATCTCCCTCTCCCTCTCCCTCTCCCTCTCTTCCTTTCACTGTCTCTCTCTCTCCCTCTCTTTCTATCTCTTTCTCTCTCTCTTTCTCTCACTCTTTCTCTCTCTAACTTCCTCTCTTCCTTTCACTGTCTCTCTCTCCCTCTCTTTCCCTCTCTCTTTCTTTCTCTCTCTCTTTCTCTCTCTGCCTCTCCTTCTCCCTCTCTTCCTATCACTGTCTCTCTCTCTCCCTCTATTTCTCTCTCTTTCACTCTCCCTTTCACTCTCTCTCTTTCTCTCACTCTCTCTCAATTTCTCTCTCTTTATCTCTCTCTGTCCTTTGATGAGCGCATGGCGCACCTTCTTATCTTGAATTTTGTCTTGCAGGCTGTGACTTACAGATTGTCCAGCCATGACTCTTCCAAAAAGTTGTTTTGAGTTTGATTTGAATAAAATGTTTTGTTTGGTGATTCAAAGATGAATGAGTTATGTTTATGTTTATGTTAGCAGATTTCTAGAGCGCATGGCTGCCCGCGAGCGTCCCAGCGCTAGTGATAGAGTAAGTGAGACAGATGAGACGGAATTAGGGGAACAGCCAGGTCTTCAAGAGTCGGCGAAATGAAAGCAGGTTAGGCTGAGCACGGATGTCCATTGGGAGTGAGTTCCATAGTTTGGAAGCATTGTATGAGAAGAGGCGGCCTCCTGATTGCATCCTTTTGATCCTAGGTACTAAGGCCAGGAGGAGATGTGTAGAGCGAAGAGTTCTATTGATATTATATGGAACAATGAGATCTTTAAGGATGGGGGGGCCTTGCCCTGCATGATTTTATTGGCCAAGCAGAGAGCTTTGAAATATACTCTTTCACATATGGGAAGCCAATGAAGTGACCTAAGGACTGGCTTGGCGGAACTGCGGTTGGTGGCGCCCGTGAGGAGCTGGGCAGCGGTATTTTGCACAGCCTGCAGTTTAGCCGTCACTTTCTTTGGAGCACCGAGATAAAGGGTGTTCCCATAATCCAGTCTGGACAATATGAGGCCGTGGATCAGCATCTTCCTCGACTGGGCAGGAAGCAGGGGAAGGATTTTGCGGGAGGTACGGAGAAGGCCGTAGCACATTCCAGCAGTTTTTCTTGCTTGGGTGTTGAGCGTAAGCCCTTGATCCAGCCAAATCCCTAGGCTTTTAATATCAGACTTTGGGATTGGAGGTGGACCCATGCAAGGGGGCCATAGAGTCTCGGGTCGGAAGTGTGCCTGATTGCCCATGACTGAGATCTCCGTCTTACCGCTGTTGAGCTTAAGATGGGACCTGTCCATCCAGCTCGTTATATCCTCCAGACAGGAGTAGAGATCGATGGAAGGGTGATCATGTTGACTTAGTGATACAACAAGCTGGGTGTAATCGGCATAGGTCAGAAGTTTGATACCATATGGCATGACAATTTTTTCAAGTGGGGACATGTACACATTAAAAACCGTAGGGCTCAGGGATGAGCCCTGAGTGACGCCACAGTGTACTGGGGTTATGTTGGAGGTGAAATTGCCCTCTGCCACCTGAAATGTATGGTTGTGTATGAAAGACTTCAACCAGGACAGGGCCAGTCCAGAGATACAGAGATCCCTGAGCCGATGGGCCAGCGTGAGATGGTTCACGGTGTCGAAAGCCGCGCTCAAGTCCAGGAGGATCACTGCCACTGATCTCCCTGAGTCTATGATCTTTCTGGACTCTTCGACTACCGCGATCATGGCGGTCTCCGTACCCTGGCCCGGGCGCAAACCGGTTTTTGAGGGTTTAAGTAAGTTACTTGATTCCAGATAATCAGATAGCTGGTGGTTGATAATTTTTTCTGCCACCTTGCTGATGCTAGGCAAGAGGGAAATAGGCCGGAAGTTGTTCAATTCCAGGAGATCCAGGTTGTTGTTTTTTAATAAGGCTTTAACTACGGGCTGCTTCCAGCTCGGTGGTACGATGCCCTGTGAAAGGGAGGTATTGATCAAGTTCACCATAGGGGCCAGGATGTTAGGTGCCACTAATTTTAAAATCTTCAAAGGAGCAGGGTCTAGTGGAGAACCGCTTTTAATTGACTGGAAAATGGGAGAGAGAGTGTCGTATGTAATGGGGGCAAACGTATCCAATCTGGGTTCAGCTTGCTGTGCTACTAGTGAAGGCAGCTCGAACAAGTCATCAGAGTGATGCAAAGGGAGATGCTTCAGAATTTTTTTAATCTTCTGATCGAAGAACTCCGCTAGTTCATTACAGCGGCTAACCAAAGGGGCCACGGGGCTCGGGGGATCAGGGGTTTTTAAGAGCTTTTTCACGATTTGAAAGGTTTCTTTTGATGAGTTAGAAAAGGATCTTATCTTTTCTTCAAAGAAAGAAGCTTGCGCTGATTTGAGAGTCTTTTTATAATTTTGGATCATACGTTTGTAGTCATGCTTTTTAAGAGAATCAAAGTTTTTTCTCCATACCCTTTCGGATTTTTTACACAGTTTTTTTGGGAGACGGACCTCCTTAGTAAACCAAGGTGAGGTCATTTTGCCCCGTGGTTTGAGGGTCAATTTCTTCGGGAGAACTATGTCCAGGGAGTTTTCAACCCACTTAGAGAACATAGAATCCTCTAATACTGGATCTGCTTCACAATTTGGAGAGGAAAGCTCCAATAGTTATTCTCCTTTTTATGACAACACATGAATGTTAAGTGTTGTGATTGAGCGACATCAGGCGAATTGTTTTGTTCATGATTTTGTAAAGTGGATGTAGCATATCTTTTTCCAGTCGGGGGGAGCCGGGGGGTGGCGAGCCTGGGGGTGGTGGCGGTGGGTTTTGTGGCCCTCTTAGGTGTCCGAGCTGCATGATCGTTGGCACAATGGCATCTGTTGTTCTTCAGGTGTAGCTCTGGGCTGGGCTCCCTTTTATGGTGCAGGTTGTCGTCCGACTTTACACCAAGGAAGAGCAGGTGTTAAATCCCTGCTGCTAACGTGTCTTATCGCCTGTTTTGGGATCTTATCGCCGATCTGTCTGGTCGTTGAGAATATTGCGAAGTGCTGTTGTCGCCGCTTTTTACACGGGATCGCCTACTCTGAATCTCATTAGCGAAAGTTGCCGGGGTCATCTGTGGCTATGTTTTTTTGCAGCTGCTATAGCAGGTAAACTGGTAATATCGGCTGTTAGCACCAGCTTGTGAATGGGGCGATACATTTATCGACACTTTGGCTATGATAAAGTGCCGATAACTCAGTGATAAGTCCTTGAGAATATGCCCCAGTGTTTTTTATTGTCTATTAGAAAGACCATAGGAAGGAATCTTGACTGTGTTTCAGTGGGTCTTATACTGAACATGCATTGTACATCGGGGGGCTGTTTTGTGCCAGAGGACGAGTTTACTATGTCAAAGTGACATCAGCTGTCTTCAAGTAGTATATAATGCCCTGTCATTTTTGTATAAAAAAAATACGTAAGAGGGATATACAGTTGAGCCACTTCCACTTTGGCTATTTTCAAAAAGTTGCAAATCTCTCGTTCTGTTGTTCCTCAATTGCGTGCAGCGCGACGCAACTCCAGCAATGCTCAGGGGCGCCCTATACCTAACATGTTGCGTCACTCCTTACGCCTGCTTCAAGTAGGCCTAAGATTTTGACGCAGCATGGATGTACAAGTGACTGTGTCACTTTTACGGAGCTTCCTTGCAACGGAACGCCCACCCTGCATACACTATACCTGACGCAGGTTTAATGTAGCACAGGGCTTTACAATGTGACGCATCTCACTAGATGCGTCACGTTGTAAATTTGTCACATAGTGGCGCATTGCTTATGTTGCCGCTGTGTCACTTCTGTGATGCAACGGTGTAGTAAAGATGATGCAAGGGGCTTTTTAAGCTGCCCCTTAATGAGTACACTGGGAACTTTTCTTCCCCAGAAAGAACAAAAACTGAAAGGGAAAATGTGCGCACGTCCTTCACAGGAACTATAATAAACGTTTACGCCCTGAATACTCCTTCACCGGAACTATAATAAAAGTTTACGCCCTGAATACTCCTGCGCCAGTACGGGTTCCCGGGTCACTTTTTATCTCTACAATATTCATCTTTGACTGCCATCTATATATATAAAAACGAATGTATGTCTGTCTGTCTATCTGTTTGTCCTTTATGCATTACTACACCATTCATCCGATCGCCGTGAAACTTTGGGAAGTGGTTGAGTACACTCCCGCAAAGGTTTCTGGCATATTTTTTTTTTTTAAATAAAGCAAGATTAGAAGCTGCTCGAATACAAATTGATCAAGACCGTTCTTCTCAAATGAACGACCATCGAGAATCGCTCCGAAGGTGAATTCCTCTAATGTAACCCGGCCCTCCGAAGGTGAATTCCTCTAATGTAACCCGGCCCTCCTCGAGCGCAGATACGCGCGTTGAGGGGGCCGGAGAAGCTGCACAAACATGTCGAATTAGTCTTCGTTGTGCCGAGACGGAGTGTTGGCGAGATGGTGCGGGATCAGGAATGAACCCGAGTTGTGATGGGGGCGCAAGGTATGAGCGTGTAAGCGCGGTGCTCTCGCGTTCCTAAGTATACCAAATGCGATGAGACCTAATCCGGTTCGACATAGAACCGGAGGGAAAGTAGTCGGTATGAGCGTGTAAGCGATGTGCTCTCGCGCTTGCGTTCAAAAGTATACCAAATGCGACGGTGTGGGATCGGGAATGAACCTGAGTCGTGATGGGGGCGCAATGTATGAGCGTGTAAGCGCTGTGCTCTCGCGCTCGCGTTCAAAAGTATACCAAATGCGATGAGGCCTAATCGGTTTGACTAAGAACCGGAGGGGAAGTAGTCTAGGGTGAAAGACACAGGGGCCAATATCGAGTGCGAGACACAAGTATCATTTGAAAGCGTACACAAACCAGAGAAAAAAGTTAAACTTTAACCTTAAAAGGCCATTCTGAGATATTCAGAAGATATAGGCCAATCACAGAAAACATAGGAAACTCTTAATACTAAATAACATCCTAGTTACATATATAAAGACTGTTAATACTAAATGACATCCTATTTACATATATACAAGTATCAGATAAGCAAAGCAGAGTAAATCAATAACAAGGATGTCGGAAAGATACTTCTCTTTCTGAGCAGTAGAAACGTTCCTTTCTTATAAGATCGCAGCAACGCGCGACGGGTAAGCTAGTCTTTTATAAAAGAAAGTTACATCTAAATATGTTACTACTGAAAAATGAGTGTCAGATTAAATGTTTCACGAACGTTTTAATTCAAACAAAAGAGAAATGTTGAGCAATGTAGCTAGATAGCAAAAAGCCTCTAAAAACTGAGAACCCTCTTCCTTCAAGGCAGACAGGAGCACCTGTACCCGAGTATGCCACCTTGTGGCAGTTTCTTTAGTTTGCGTTTACAGAAGCTTAGGTTCAATACAATTACAATACAATACCACATTGAGTACATTATTGTTAGAAATGGGGGTCTCTAGTTGGCAGAGGTAGGTACCTCAGGGTAAGGGTGATACACTCCTAGAATAACCCCCACTCACCCCCTGGTAGCTTAGCATGAGCAGACAGGCTTATCTTAGAGGCAGTGTGTAAAGCATTTGTGAACACATACAGTAATACAATGGAAACACTGCAAAAGTGCACCACACCAGTTTAGAAAAAAAATGAGTCATCTTCATCTAAACCAAACAAGACCAAATGACAAAAATACATAATACAGTAATATAAATATGACTTTGAAATAGTAGAAATAGTTCAGTTCAAAGCAAATTGCAGATGTGACACTTTTCTCACAAAGTACCTTGGATATGTCATGCACACAAAGGTCTGCAGGGAAGGTGATGTGTCGGTTCCTTACACTCAGGGAAGGTGATGCGTCAGTTCCTTCCTCCGAGGGGTGTGATGCGTCAGTTTCTTACTGCTGCACAGGGGAGGTGATGTGCCGGTTTCTTACCAGAGAGGAGGTGATGGGTCGGTGTCTTAATGCATGGGGAGGTGATGTGTTAGTTCTTACTGCGTTCCCCAATGATGCAACAGACCTGGCGCCCCCATGCAATGCAATGATCCGGAGCGATGCGTCGGTTCTTGCATCCGCACAGCACGGATTGCGTCAGAATCGGTGCGGTGATCTCGGACTTCGGAGATCGGTGTACTCAATGCGGAGTGCGGGAATTTCTCGAGTCGCTGGCAGGCGCTGCGATGATTTCTTCATTGATGCATTGGCAACAGGTGCGGATTTGTCATGCTTCTCATTGTTGCTTTGCTTTTCCAGCTCCCAACAGCAAGAACAACCTCCAGAGGCCCAGAACAGCTACAGGCACCTCTTGGCAGATCAGAACTACTCCCATCAAGGATGTTCAGGGGAGCTGGGGGTGAAGTCTTTGTGTCCCTGAGACTTCAAAACAGGTGGCAAGCTCAGTTGTTTCAAGCAGGGGACACAGCAAACAGCAAAGTCCTTTTCCCCTCCTTTGGCAGAAAGTAGCCACTGCAGGCCACCCCCAGCCAGCAAACAGCACAGGATTCCTTCTCAGTTTCTCCAGCTCTTCTCCTTGGCAAAGGTTACTCTTGATTCCCAGAAGTGATCTAAAGTTCTGGGGTCTGGGCCCCAATATTTATACAGCAAAATCCTTTGTTCTTTGAGAGATATGAACCTCCTGAGATGTTTACCGGCTGTGGCTACTGCTCTGCCCGATTGGTAATCTGACACATTGTATGGCCCTAAGAGTTAGAGAGAGAGATAATCAGAGAGGAAGAAGTGACATCAAGTAAGACTAGAGCTGCCCAAAAATATGTGTATATAGTAATACTATTTCCAGAGTATTATGATGATGATGTGATGTGTGTAGCTCCCCCCACTGTCTTGTGTCCAAAATTCCAGAATGCACCTCACCTCTCGCTGCCCTTCTGTGCACACACTGCTATGTCTCAAACTGCTCTCTATACATAGCGCTTTTAACTAAAACACTTCACATGGTACATTTAGGTATGCATTTAATACACAGCCTAATCTGATGGAACCAGCAACTCCTTTATTTGACCTCATACAGATTAAAGTCTCTTTTGACCATGTCTATATGTGAACCTGCAAACTACAGTGTCACAGAAAGACGGATCAAAGCAGTCAGTGCTTATCTCACTAAGCTTTATTAAAACATAGGTGAAGGGTTTCAATTCATTGTTCAAAACAACTTCTACCTTGCTCATCTATTTGTCAATTCAACATCTATCGTTGTTCATTATTATATACCGTCTACAATTTAAGAAGTTTTTTTCCGATCTGGAGACGGTTGAGTGTGCAAAATTTGTATAATTTTCCACATATTTAGTTAATTAAATAAAATTGTTTGAACTTGTCTGTACAATGCACTTGCAAAATCCTTAGCATTTCTGCTGCCTAGATTCTATAATTACAGTTACACTCATTCGCTGTTGTAAAAGACCGGTTTACATCGAAGAAATGGTATTGCAAGTAAAGAACATTCCCATCTTTATTAAAGTTGGAGTTTGATTCAGCTGTGGACAAGGAGCTGAAGACTAAACACTGAAATTAATTTTTCTAGTGCTGTTTCGTGGTACCAATCTTACAAAGCTAAGATTGTGAGTACCAAAATTAGCCAAAGTTGTCCTTAATTTTGCAGACAAATGTTGGTGCTCTTAAAACAAAGTAAAGTATGAATGCATACAAATTAAGAGCTACCTCTCAAAATGTTTCTGATTGCAATATGTCTTGGGATTTTCAATATAATAGAAATGAAATGTGTCTCATGATCATTCATCTTAGTATGCGGTAGCACAGCTTGATGAAGATTCCATGTTTTTCATTACAAAAAAATAAATAAGCATGTTAATTGAAACATAGCTAAAGGTTAACAACTCTCACAGGTATTCACCAGTCACATCTATTTACCTAGGTGAAGATTGAGCAATGTTATCTGTTCGCTATTCCATCCTCCCAAATAATTTATTCAACACAAAAAAGTCTAGTGGATGTAGCAGATATATGACTATTTCATAGAAATACATTTTAATGCGTTTGTTGGAACGACTCAACCCTATTATTTTGATCCATAACTAAAAAATGTATACAAATAGATCTGGTTGTGCATGTGCACGCCAGACATAATATGGCTATGAAGATACGTCCATAACACCATCTGTACACATTACTACGGATCACGTTAGAACAGGGGTCGGCTACTAAGGATCCAGAGCCGCACACACCAGGAGCCATTACATTTTGATGTAATGTCACGTCCTGACGTCCTATCAGACCCAGAAGCAACGTTCTTGCTTCTTCACTCTAAGCGTTGTCTTTGATTTAATTATGGGACAACTTAATTAGCATCTTTAATATGCAGATGTGCAGGGACAGGGGGCCGAATAGGTACACCTGCAGACTGATTTATTTGTCAAAGTAAGCCATGGAAAGGTTTACTTTGGAAAGGCTTTGACAGGCTTATCGATACTTAATATAACAGGTATGACTGGATTCTGATAAGTTCTAATCCGTTATATGTTTATAGAGTTTGAATATAGGGTGAAGTCTCCCACCCCATGCCCTTTTATATATAGATATATATATATATATATATATATATATATATATATATATATATATATATATATATATATATATATATTTTTACAATACAAGAAGGGCGGCACAACCGGATACTTTTTAAAGGGTATTTATTTCACCAACACTCCACCAATTAGGTGGAGTGTTGGTGAAATAAATACCCTTTAAAAAGTATCCGGTTGTGCCGCCCTTCTTGTATTGTAAAATTAATTTTGGGGCTCTGATCCAGCCCTCGGGTCGAGCACACACTGCTGAGCGCGCTCATGCCTGAAAGGATCGTTTTTGTCTAACAATATATATATATATATATATATAGCCATATTCCCACGCGTAGGATGAGTTAGTATATTTGTTTTGCATTAGGTTGTGTATTACACTATGCGATTTGCCATGCAACAAACAGGTGAATTTTTGTCCTTCGGAATTTGAACAAAACACATTCATTGAGATCTGTGTCAATATATTGATTGTTAATAATCTCTATTCCCTCTTCTTATCAACACATTCCTGGACTATCACATATGAACAGCGAGTTTTTTCATTTGTTAATTTATGTTTAATATCACATACCACGTACACTAAACACAACCTAGACATTAGGTAGAGAGATTCAACATGTGGGATCCTAGTCCTGAAGAAAGCCACTGACCCTCACAAGCTTAGTTGTTGGCTGAAACATGTTGACTGATCAGGCGATGCAGAAATAATTGGCATTCCAGTGCATCCTTTTGTTTGTTTTGAGGTGGAGCCTCGCAGCAGCACCCATGCACTGCTTGGTCTGCAGTAGGGGAGTATGGCTTTGAAGCCCCACCCACTATCCGCCCATATTTGTGATTGGCTTTTGTCATTGTCATCCGTAAACGCTAGCTTCCGATTCATTATGAGGTTTGTTAGTCCCTCCTTGGTACCACCTCATCTCCATTTGTTACTGCCCATAAGGACTGAACCATTTACCCGTGTTCTTACTGTATTGCTCACATGAGCCCTTCGGGAGAACTCATTGATTAATCAATCTATAGACCGCTAGTGGGAGGTCAGCTTTAGCAATGGCAGCCGTTTTTTTTGTTACTTTGCAATTTTCACAATGTGCCACATGCAGCCACAGGACGAGCCGCTGCAGCTGCACCCAAAATCAGGGCCGGACTGGCTACCGGGCAGTTGTGTGTGCTGCCGAGCAGGGGGAAGATTTCTCCGTGGTGTGAGCTCATTTCGCTGATGGGGACCTGCGTGCGCTTTGAAATAAAAAAAGCAAAACGAATTTTGTTTTGCACACACAGGTCCCCATCAACGAAATGACCCCCCTGCTCGGCAGCACACAAGACTGCCCGGTAACCAGTCCCTGCCCAAAATCAGATCGCTGTTTTTCTTTGATTTAAATGAGTAGAGCTGCGGGATCGCTGCTTTTCTTTAATATAAATTAGAAGAGCTGTGCAATTTCATATTTTGGATAGAATCGCAGGTCGTTGAGCAGACACCAAGGTTCAAACCCTAAATCCCCTGTTCAAAGTCAGCAACTCTGGTGCTGTGCTACACGTTATTCTCTTGATGGCAGCTGTCCTTTTCGGTAATTTAGCAACTTTCACAATGTGCCACACGCACCCAAAGGACGTCCGCCGCAGCTTGCCCAAAATCAGAACACTGCTTTTCATTAATTTGAATGAGTAGAGCTGCGAGATCGAAGGTGCTTGGTGGCAGGAGGTGAATGGGCAGGGCCCCTTCTTGGTGAAATCACAATACATCGCCTACGCAGGCCTGGTTTCATCTGCAATGTTTGTCAACCGAGTGACAAGTTGTCACTCACAGCACGGTAATGGCATACACCAAGTTTCCTTACGGAGGATAGTAGTTGATGAATGGCCAAAAAGTCAGACTTATAAAACGTGCATCAGGAGTTAGCACTTAAGGATAGTGTTGGGGGTGTACAGTGCTGACAGGTGAGGATGCGTGACTCATTGATGCTGCATTCAGAGTGTCGCCCTCCCCTTCTGAGCACAATGATTACTAGGCCTGTGGAAGTGACACACATGTGCTGATCAGTAGCACGGCCTGCTACTCACCTGTGAGTGAGAACCAATGAGGGGAGACTCCTGCAATGTCTCTGGCCCCATCAGGTAAGCTAAAGACTGTGGGGCACATTTACAACAGACTGCGATAAATATTGCAAAGCACGCTTAGTGCTTTTATATTTATCGCCGTCTATCACTGGAATTTATCTCCATGCTTGTGCTGTATTTACAACGCATAGCGCAATGGCGATATAAATTCCAGCGATAGCGGGGTAATCCCCGTTTTGCATGGAACATCGCTGGTTTTCCAGTGATCTCGCCATTTCACTTTACTTCACTCCACTCTTTGCCACTCCACGCCACTCTATCCTACTCCACGCTACTCTCAGTCACTGTATGCCCCTTTACGCTATTCCACTCTATGCCACTCTACACCACTTTGCTTTACACCACTGCACTGTACGCCAGTTCACTCTACTAAATGTCTCTCCACTCCACTCCACTTTATGCCACTACACTCTTGTGCTCACTTTGTCTCAGAGAAATATATAGAATAAATGGTTTTAGCACCGACTGAGTAAAAAGGTGGTAGAATTCTACCATAATCTTAAAACAATAGATATATGCTGGTGTGTGAATACATGACAGTTTACCTAGCATGTATGTAGGTGTATAGCCAAGAATCCCCATAGGATAAAGCCAACCCCATTTCCTGCTTTGAGAGAACAAAGGACCCCCTCTTAGTCTCGAGATGGACACCCTGTGAGGGATGTCAGATCACTGCGTGGTGGAGTGTCTGCGTGCAAGAGTCTCAGCGTCTCTCATCAGTGTGTCAGCATGGAAGTCTTTTTCTCCTGTCTGCCCCAGCAAATATATGGTGCTTATGTACCCAAAAAGTACTGTCAGGGTTTCTACCTTGCTGTGTTTTGTCGGCCGAGGATGACGATGGTGATGAACCTTATACACAGTTATTATGCTGAAGATGGTAATCCTGCTGTGATTCTGATAATCCTTGTGCATAATAAATTAGGCCAGTTTTCGGGAAAAACCACACAACATTTATGCAGCACCTAACTAGGTAAAAGGTCAGCAGTAAATAAACGTTATGTAGTACAATGGCAGGGTAAATGTAGGTAAAAGGTTAGGAGACTACCCAAGCCTATATTGGGTACATTGTGATTCATAACACTCTATGCCCCTTCACTCTACTCCACTCTACTTATGTCACTCTACTCCCCTCTATGGCACTTCACTTTCTACCACTTTACTCTACTCCACCCTCCTCCAATTTATACCACTCCTCTCTACTCTACACCACTCTACAACACTCTAACCCAGTCTACTTTACTCAACTCCATTCTACACCGTTCTACTCTATGCCACTCCATTTCACTCTACTGCACTCTATGCCTCTCTACTCTATTCCACTCCATGCCACTCTATTCTATGCCATTCCATGCAACTTTACTCTACACCACTGTACTCCACAGGACTCTACTTCATGCCACTCTATTCCACTCCACTCCACTTTATGCCACTATTCTCTATGCCACTGCACTCTTTTCCACTCCACTCTATGCCATTTTACTCTATTTCAGTCTATGCTACTTTACGCTCCTCCTCTCTGTGCCACTCCTCTCTATGCCATGCCACTCTATGCCATGCTACTCTATGCCAAGCCCCTCTATGCCACTACGCAACTCTCCACTCCGCTCCACTGTATTCTACACCATTCCTCCTCACACAATGCCACTCATATGCACTCTAAAAAACCCTACTCTATGCTACTCAACTCTCCACCACTTACTCTATGTCACTCCACTCTGTGCTACTCCACTCCGTGCCACTAAAGTCTAGGCCACTCTACTGTACACCACTGTATGAAACTCTACTCTATGCCACTCCTCTGTACTCAATGCCGCTCTAAGCCACTCCACCCCACCCTACACCACTCCACTTTACACCATCTCGTTCCAGTCTACGGCATGTCACTCCACTCTATGCCACTATACTCTATGCCACATCACTCTATACCACTCTTTGCCACTCCACTCCACTCTATGCCACTATACTGCACTCCACGTCACTTCACACCACTCTAGTGAATGCCACTCTACTCTATGTCATTCCACTCTATGCCACTCCACCCATTCCACCCCACACAAAGCCTCTTTACAGCACTCTACTCTATTGCCCTCTCCTCTACTCTAAGGCACTCTACTCTACGTCATTCCACCCAACTTTATGTCACTCTACTCCACACCACTCTAATCTATGCCGCGCTATTCCACTCACTATACTCCACTTCATTCTATCCCACTCTTTGACACTCTCCTCCACTCTATGCCAGTCCTCTCTCCTCTATACCATTGTCCTCTGCACCACTCTACTCCACACCATTCAATGACATGCCTCTCTACCCCACACCACTCTAAACCACTCGACTCTACCCCACACTACTCCATGCCACTCCACTTCACTCTACTTCATGCCACACCACTCCACTTTACTCCACTCCACTCTACTTTACGTTAATCCACTCCATTCTGCTCACTCTGCTCTACACACTCCCCTCTACGCCACTCCACTCTACACTATACTCTCTGCTACACTACACTGTATGTAATTCCATTATACCCCACTCTGCTCTGTACCTGTCTATTCTCTATACCGCTCTACTCTGTGCCACTCTACTCTATGCCGCTCTACTCTACATCACTTTATGCCACTTTACTCTGTGCCACACCACTCTACTTTACGTCACTCGACTCTACTCTATACCACTCCACTTTACACCACTCTGCTCCACTCTCTCCTATGCCACCCTACTCTCCTCTATGACACTCTACTCCACTCACCTCTAAGACACTCGACTCTATGCCACACCACTAACTTTTAGTCATGTTGAACAGCAGTCACACTGCTGTACAACATGGTTAAAAAACATTGGCAAAGCCAATGACTCTCACATGGGCGAGGCCTGTTGGCTTTGCCAGTGCTTTTTTAGGTTTTGCTATAGATTGGAGCAGACCAGTGGCATTAGCATGCTGATGGACACATGGTCAGAGCCCATTCCGAGATGAGACTTAGCCCCGGGGTTATGGGCGAAGCAATCCCAGAAGTCAACAATGGATGCAGTATTGTCATGCCGAACAGTAGAGGGAGTTGCTAAGATCTTGTTTGTGAAGCAGCCTCTAGACGACAGGTGTAGCTGTTGTTCATTGCAGTGCAGCTGCATTTCATCATCAGAGTTTGAGCACACTGACCCTATACTTGAATGTAATATGATTATAAATGTAGCCCAGAATAAGCTGCTTGTTCAGTGAGGAGGTGGTATGCTGTAATGAGGTGGTTGAGTCGTTGTCAGTAGATGATGGCATTCAAGGTAAGACCAGACCAGAGGAGATTCAGAAGTACATTGCCTTTAATGTCGGTTTGACGCCCTGGCCACTCCCTCCTTTAAACCCAGGCTACTTGCTACATTTTATTTCATTCTCCACTCTCACTGCAAAAAATGAAATTCTCATCTGATAATTTTAGATAACTCTGTTGTCCTTGACGCTTAGCTTAAGCATCCTCACTTCTATCTGTCTGGGTACTCATGGCCGTTTTTTGGTTTATTTGTTTTTCAACAGAAGCTCTGTTTGAGGGTTTGGCTGAAATATCTCTTACCATTTCCGGTGAAAAATGGTAAGTTTTACACTCTGAATTCGTGCCTACATCTGTTTTCAATGAATGCCATAGATGCAAGTACTATTGTTGGTATAAAACATTTTAAAAAGTGAACTGTTCCTGTACAGCATTTCGATTCGAGCCCTGGTCTGGTTGGCTCTTAAGCTTAAGAGAACCATATAATAAAATAAGTAATTATTCCACTGGACACTATCTCTTCCTCCCAGTGAATCAATTCCATGCCCTGCAGCATCCATCCTACCTTCTTTAAAGTTCACAGATACATTATAACATCTTGTATGAGCCAGCAGGGACCGCCAATCAAAATCAGAATGCTACTGACGAAGCCATGAAGGTATCTTCACTAACCTTCCCTTCAACCCAGATTATATCTAGATATACTTTTTATCTAACCTCTGAGAATGTATGTAATAAAATGAGTTCTGCAGCTTGCAGTTGCTATACATCATGCCCGGATCTAAAAACGCGAAAGCCTCTTAGCAAGCAGCACTCCTTTGCCCTTCACGAGCAGCAGTTCCTCTCAACTTAACATATATCAGGGTATAGGTGATTTTGATAAGTAATCTGTCCCTCTTACTTTTTTAGCATTCAAAGCAGACCTCTACTGGATGCAGTTTAACAAGTTCCTCTCAATATGACCATATAATTGATGTTATATTCGGGTAGTATGATGCGGAAAGGGTCTGAAGACAAATGCTACAAAGAGGGGAAAGAAGGGATCTATATGAGATCATAGCATTTTTCATACCTTCATACCTTACACATTTTGGGTCAACACAGTTTGATTTATGAAACTCATGGCATCAATTTAATTGTTGGGAAGGACAGAACAACATTCAGAAAACAACAGAAACCATTTTCAGAAAAGAGCATTGTGTAGAGATTGATCACTAAATGGCACTTTTCCATATTTAGAAATATGTTCGTCAAGAGAGAATCTACATAGTAATATTATTTTCCCAAAACAGAAACAGGGCATCACAGCAGTTTTAGTAATTTCAAAGACAGCATCCCAAAGCTTGCAAAGTGGTTAGTGGAACATACCTGTGGAACATATATAGTTGAAGTGGGACAGACACTTACAACATGATCCACATAGGGGTTATGTGTTATTTGGTGTTCTAACACTTTTAGGCACCACACCATCATGTGACATGTAAAGGAGATTGACACTTGTAATCTCAGATGCAACACTATACATTCACACAAGCAATCTCAAATATCTGCAACTGATAATTTGAGTGTTCTCTGTTATGAATATATGTGCAGAACATATTGGCAACAGCTGAATTGAGAACAAACAGGACATTGAGGATTATTGAGACTTTGCAATGTTTAATTTACCTGTCCCTACTCCACCAGGTATTCCTGACAAGCCTTCTGTATGGACGATCAGCAAGACCATCTCCTCCTACGGCATTAGGTGTATTGGGGCCTGGGAGAACCACCAACAGTCCTATTGGTCTCCAGGTGATGCTTGGAGGCCAGGAAATACACCTCCCCTGCAAGTTATTCCACTTCTTCCTAATTTCATCCTGTGCGCACAGGTTGTTTGCTACAGCATTCACTCTGCTGACAATTCTAACCCACATTTGCCTTTTCTGAGATAAAAGTGTATTTTGGACTTTGGCTTTAAACAATTGTGGCTCTACTCTTAAGATTTCATCCACCATGACTGGCAATTCTTCCTCATTAAAACGTGGATTTTTGGGGCCTGGCATTGTGCACAGAAATATGATTAACTTAAATAATTAACAATATGGTACTAAATGAGGGAAGATAATAGGACAAGAAATAAGGAAAAAGAACAAAAACTCTCACTTAATTGGCAAAGACTTGGTAGCAAATGTTGTGGTGCAGTGGAATGGCAAAGGATCATGGTCTGAAATGGGGTGTGTTTTATAGTGTGGAATTCAGGTGTTTCCATTTGGCGAATGGACATCAGGTGTGTTCTCCTAGCATCCATCAAAAGACCACGGTGACAGTGCATTGTTGAGCACCTACCGCAATGGACTGAGGGTTTTAAAATTGCTGTAAAGATGGGTGCCTGCTGATATTTCTTGAAAAGGAACAAAGAAGTCTCTGTGTCTCTGAAAGGGTGTAAATCATGGACAAATAAAGTCTTATGAACATGGCAATGTTACCTTCCACTAACTTCACAAATCATCCTTTTAAACGTTGCCAACTTATTGACATTAGGGAAGCTATAAACAAATATTATTGGATATCAATCACATCAAATGTAGACTTTAACTGGAGAATATGCCTGCAAAATCTAATGTTTGCATGAAAGATTTCCCCAAAAACTTGTTTATTAATAAAGTTGTGTACAGCATATTGATGTCAGTGATGGATTCTTAAAAATGTAATGTAACAGCAATGCTTCTTCCAAGCCAGTCGTGAAAAGGTTTGCATATTGTGTTCTAAAGCACATCCAGATAGCTTTTCACATTATTTTTCAAGTGTGTACATTCAATGAGATTTGGGACAGCTGGACTTGTTTTTTTTGTCATGCAGCAATTAAATCCAGGAGGGTTGGGGATAAAGCTCACCTATATTTTTGTTCTGTTGTGTAGTATTGGTTCTTCCGAAAATAGTTGCTTTTGGATGGTCCTTATGAAATCTTCACTCTCACCGCACAGCATTCCATTAAGGATTAACTTTAGAGTATTGCCCGAGTATTTTTTTAAACCGAGACCTATCTTGAAAGGGTTTCAGGGCCTGACCTTGCTGTGTCTGGGCTTCCACTATCAAGATCATCCACCTCATTGTGGGTTTCTCTACAGAAGAGGTCTCACTGTTATTAATTAGCTGTCCATGCTTTAATATTACCAATCTACATATTCTCATCTTTGGCTCCTCCAGCTTGTTTCTGATCTGTTACCTCCTGGGTCTTATATAAGGCTTTTGCACAACTCCTGCAGACTTTATAGCTCTGCATATCCTTGATGCATCAAAGCGAACGCTTCTAGAGGACTTTATCATTTCAGCAGAGGAACCAAACAGCACTGGGGTGAGTAGCCTCCTTGACACGTGCTAATGTTGTGTTGTTCAAATTGCGTACATAGTAATTTACCATGTAGGACACAAACATATCTTCCTCTTCACCTTTCATGATTCCTTGCATGACCAGTTTGGGGTGCTTCTTTCTAGGATTGGTCAAGCAGTACTGTAGTCTACCATGGCATTCCTTGGTAAAACCAACCCACCTAGTAAACCTCATTCTGCTTATCCCACACGCTGATCTAAAATGACCAATCCAAATCATCTCACTTGCCAATGGCTGGTGCCCTTATCTTTGTGTTTACATTTTGTGTGCTTCCTCTAGTCTGTCTGATTGACTTGCTACAACTTTACACAATGTGGTCCACTAAACATGCCTTTCTATAGCCAATAAGTCTGGACCTAAGAGAGCTACAGGCTTTAGCAATGTTTTGTCATAGCGCTGGGTGCATCATAGTCCTTTTTTATTATTATTGTCAGCCATGTTGCATAACAGCCACAATGCTATCCAGCATTGCTACAAGTCATTGCCGATGTAGGCACTACCCATGCTGTACAGCATAAACAAAAGGAATGACAGAGCCCGTAGTCTCAAAGGCACGATCTATTGGCTTTTCTAATATTTGTTAGGTCCCAGCACAATACCTCTATGATTCTGAACCAATCGGTTAATCTTCTCAAGCTTGAATAAGAAAAAGATCCTATCACATAAAGAAAGCACTTGCCTCCCTACCCATGTCTTAGTGAAAATACATTTGGAAGCATATAACATCTGTTATCACAATAAACATCAGTTGTAAAGGAGAAAAGGGATCCTTTGAAGTGTGTGTGGCATAGTAATATATAGCTACAAATGGCAAGTGGTTCAACAAAGATGACAGTGAATAAAATAAAATAAAAGTTGTACCTTAATCACAGCATGAGCAGTGGAATGACAGAAATCAAGCTGAAGCAATCAGTAGTTGGTCCATGCTCAAGCCCAAAGAAGAGGAAGTGAAGCTAGCATGCTCTGGCCAAAAAGAAGGCAGCAAATAAGAATGACAATGAAGCCAATGAATGTTAAGCAATTGCGGGCTTTTAGCCCATTTTTGTATACAGTATCTCTCTCAAGTGAGAGCGCATTCAGCACATGCAGAGGCGCGGGTGAGCCCTTAAATAGAGCATCTTTCACCGCCTCTGCTCTTGTGCAGTCTGTTGTGGGGATGATCTTAAGAATCTTTAAACATTAAGAAGAACGTATGTAATGGGTGGAAAACCTGACGTGCTCCTCTTAAAGGGATATATTTCACTGCCAGGTACAAATCAAAAGTTTGATCTCAATAAGGTATACTCTACCTTTTACCAGAAGAATATTAGCTGCTCATCGAATTCCTCCAAGGCGGAAGGTTATAATGCTTGCCAATCCTGTCTCCTGCTAAATGAATATTCCTGAACTTCCATATTTTCACGAGGATCTTTCACTCTTCTTTTTGTATGATAGAAAATATTCACTCTGCTTTTTCCCACATTAGCATCCAGCTCCATAAAGCTATTTCATTCTTACATATACTTGTCGCTGTTCCAAGGTTTCTTTAACGTCAAATTTAGGATTTTACCTTTTCAATGCAAATTAGATCAGGGTTATGTCTGGAATCATGCTGAATGAAAATTGCTGTGCTAGTGGCCAGCACTATTGCCACCACCAGCACAACTGTATAAAATCTCTCCATAGCGGTGGCGGCCAGGAATGTGAGCGGGGATGGATGGGTCATTCATGCACACATAGTTACTCACACTCACCCAGCTACATTAACACTCACTCAAACTCATGCTTTCACAAGCATGCACACATACATGCACCATTTACAAGCACATACACATGTGCACACTAATGTACATTCATTCAAAAATACATGCATGCATGCACCAAACATTTTTTTTTTAAACGTACCGGGCCACAGAGGTGATCCTGGGTGGTGGGTGGGAAGCCTCTGAGGATCCTGGGCAGTTGTGAGGGATAGGACTGCCGACCTTGTGCCATCCAATAAGAGGATGTGCCAGTCCCTTATTTGTCATAGAGTGGGATGTGGTCATTGATAATTGCTGACCCCACCCCACTCTGTGAAGAAGTGTCACTGATTGATCCTTGGCTCTGGGCACTTCATGGCTTAAACCTGAAGCAGCCAGGTCCAAGTCTATCTATGACGCTCACCCTTGTCATGAGGGGGAGAACCTCGAGGCACTTTGCCAGGGCTCAGGAGTTCATGCCAAAGGGCTTTGAAATACTGCAAAGCTCAGCTCAGGCAGCTAGGTGCCTGTGCATTTAGTGCATGTATGGAGCCTAGCTGCCTTGCATGAGCAAAAAGAGTGTCAGACTGAACTTTGCTCAGCTTGCTAGACACACTTCATGTCTGCAAAAAGGTGAAGCGGGCGGGGCCCCTCCGCACTTACGGAAAGACCTTGCCTGCCTCTTAAAAGTTATAATTAACTCATCTAACTTGAACCCACAATAGAGATGATACAAGTCATGGGCAAAGTGGATAATTGGCTCCTTGGAAAAGTGAACTTTTCCTCTTTCACATCTGTCTATTTTATTTCTCTATCTTAACCTCTCTCCCTCTTTGCCAACCTCTATCTTTATTTCTGTTCCCTGTGTCATCTTAAAGATTGTTGGGATCCTGGGTAAGACATATTTCAAGTGTTTTGTATTTGACCCTGTTAAAGTTCCTAACATAATTTAATATTGTTTAGCATCATACAGGCGTGAATTAGCTGGAAATTGGTAATAACATTCAAAATGTGTTCCATACTGGTGCCTCTAAAATATGTCCAGCCCTGACTCCCCCAAATCCTTAAGATGACACTGCTCCATTACTTACATTTACTAACCCTACTGTCCTCTTTGACCACAGGCCTATATCTCTGCTTCCTTTTCATTTAAAGACGATCGAATTGCCTAGTGTTACAAATCGCCTACAGTTTCTTTTGTAACAATTCCTGACAACGTCCCAATTCCAGAGAAACTGCCTTTGAATGGAAATTCTGGTTAGGCCGTTGCCTCGGAAAGGCTGTCTGGGGCTGCTGTAGAGCCCTATGCATGCTAAGATTAACAGCCGCCATATGTAATTCAACCTCTATTTTTGATGCATTCTCCCATAAGAACTGCACTCATGTAAGAGCGGCGCGAACTCCAGTGAGCCCCACTTAAGAGAAAAGTCTCCTTAACAATGCCAAAACGGAATTGACATAAGATGCAGAAAAATGCTCCCTCAACAAGTGTCTGCATTGCTCTCTTTTTCCAACATTTTGGTCACATTTTTCAGCTGCTTATTATTATTATTTTTTTTATCTTTCCCCATCTGTTCAGGCTGCGCCGCGTACATGTGACGGTTGTACTGCCTATCCTGTGGGAACCCTCCAACTGCTCCGCCACGCGCCTTTCTGAGTCGACACATCCTTTCATTCCCGCCTGACTGCGCGAGCGCTGTCCCACTGGCCCCTAATCCATCCTAATGGGCTCGGAATCCTTTTATTTTTATTTTTCGAGTTGCATCTGTTTCTTTATAGATCTCGCTCCCTGGAAAATGCTTTCGCATTTAAATCCTGGCATTACAGTCTGAGTGTCGTGGCAAGCACTGCTGCCTAGCTGGAGGTGTACAATGTGGAGCAGCCAGCGCCCAATCACTCCTCTCTGCTCCTCTCCCTCGAGGTGACGAAAAAATTGTTGTAATTCATGCACACCTTCTGCTCCCATCTGCAAGAAAAACATAATTCAGGAAAAACACGAATATCAAGATGAAAAGGAATAAAAAGAAGCTAGGTAAAAAGGAACCATGTTGCCCTTTTCAGTAGTGCCTGCTTCTTATCCGCTACCGGAAGTATTGCAGAGGGCTCAATTATTGTTTGTAGAAATCGATAAAAGGTTTCTAGCCTGCTCGTGGTATATGTACCCTACTAATCTCCAGCTTTACACCCGCTCGTGCAAAATTATTGCTACCCTACGTTATTTCCTCTTACTTCTGAGCCTCTCCATTTTATTGATTGAACCATGACCTCTGATTCTGTGGGTGCTCATCAGCTGAAATACACAGCTGAAAGTTCACCGAGGGGGTCCACAAAGCAATGTGCACTGTGCCTTTATCTTGCACTTCCCATCGCCCCTATTTTTTAGGCTATTTGAAGGGATAAATCAGATACCACTCTCCCATCTATCCTATCTTCTTGTCCCTTACTGAAAACATTGTGACACTGTTTGTTAATTCCTGCTGCTTCTATACAAGAGGCATGCACAGGGGAAAGGGTGGTGGCACGACTTTACATCTGCACGACAACAGTATATTGCATTGACCTCATTCTTCCATGAGGTTCTGCTTTTTTCCTCTTTGTATAGAAGAAGAAGGACGCTTACTGATAGACAAGAATGTTCAAAATATTTTCTTCACAAAGGTCCTTTGCCCCCAAAACTAACAGTATTCAGCCATTAGCAATACACAGTACACTGGATTGCAAAATGTAGTCTCCTGCCTAGTCCTTCGCCCAGCTCCCATGCCCATGGAACCCTCTGTGTTAACCCTCCCTGCCTAGAAACCCCATACCGTGTGGCCATTGGCATTGTGTTGTGCGATCTAGGCGCCACTTTCTGAACCCAGGTCATGTGCCCATTAGCACACTTAAGCTTGCCATAGTTTTTTTTTTTTTTACAGCAGTCTCTGAGCACAAGAACTCATACCCTGCACTCATCTTCCGTGCCCACAGAACATGCCGCATTTAAATTTTAGCTATGCACAACTGGCTGTAAACCCAGAAACAATGGGGCAATAAGCGATTCACCTTTGTTTATGTATTTCTTTGTTTTTTTTTAATGTGTGGCTCTCAAATCTGAACTACAGGTCCAATATAGAGGCTGCCATGGTTTCTGAGATCTGAGTATCCCGTGAAGTAAAAACACATGATTGTTAACATTTTGTGGGTAAGAACCATTCTTCTGTGGTCCTTCAACATTATCAATGTAACTGTGGAATAATGTCCTGGCACTCGTGTCTCCCCTAATTTTCTTTTCTGTGACACATGTTCTGCTGCATTGTGTAGGAGCATCTGGACCAACATTTTTTCCCTTTTAGACCAGTCATATTGCTCAGATTATTATGTAAGACTCAACCAGGTATAACAAAACAGAGGCTGAATACTTCTCTATGTTTTTGCTTGAATTTTCCACAGATTCAAAATCCTTCATAATATATTAAGCAATAGTCAAATAAATGAATTAACTGACAGAGACTTCTAGCCACAGATTCCTTACCATAGAAGTATCCTCAGGCGTCAGGATGGCACTGGAAATGTCAAGCAGTAGCCCTGCGCGCTGATAGGTGGCATCCTTCGGCTCCACATTGGCATTGTCTGCACCAGAAGTTGCGTACACGGTAACTATACAGGCGCGCTGACATCAATTCTTTTCTTTCTGCTCCGATAATGCTGATCCATGAAGAACTACCCCTTAGTCATTTTTGACTGGCTTTCTTCAATGTTTTCAACCTTATTTGAAGAGTGAACACTCAATATCAAATAATTGTATCCTTCTATACAATTTCAAAACAATTCAATGTGTCATTTAGAGATTCTTTTCCAAATATGAAGAGGGAGCAAAAAATGGATTTTTCAAATATAAAATCTTTGTTCATTTCCATCAACACTGCAGACTTCAAACAACCCAGCTAACGGGTTTCATCCTGTCAACATCTTTATCAGGGTTAGCAATAGTGTGTGAAATGATCCAAAGCTGGCCAGTTCCTGTGATTAGGAAACCCATCAGTAACTCCCTTGTGGCAATCAATATATAGGGATGCGGCGCTCCGAATCAAGTCAGTCTTTTTGTGTTGGCGCACAAGCAATCTCTACCCTGTGGTATCTTTCCAACAAAGTGATTGTGTTGTGTTCCGGCGTCCTTGCTGTACATGACACAATCACTTGGTTGGACAGACCCACAGGGGAGAGACTGCTTGCACATAGACATGCATTGAATTATCTTAAAATTGCATAGAAGGATACAATTAGTTGATACTGAGTGTTCACTTTTCAAATAAAGTGGTGTACACATTCTGGCAGTTTCTGAGCAGTGGGACTGCAAGAGGTAGAACACTACTGTATATTTAAATTGATACCAGTGTGGTTGTGTAGAGCCCAACACTCTCTTTTTTTTAATTTATGGATCTTCAATGTTTTGTCAACTACTTTTTAAGAAAAAAAAATCTTTCTCCTGGTGTGTAAGCGATGTCTGCTAAGAAACCAGCTGGTTTCAAACCATGTGGCATCTGTCACAGACAAATGTATATTACAGACCTCCATTTGGTCTGTCTGGTGCCTCAATACAGACCATGACTCAAAGGCCTGTGAGGATTGCTGCATCATGTATCCAAAGGCACTCAGGGAGTGTTCCTTGAAGATGCTCGTCGCCCCACATAGGACGTCTCTGCAACGATCAAGATCACGTTGAACCTCACTGGATCCCTAGCAGGGCCACACTTGATGATCGCCATCCTGGTCCAAGTCATCGTTGGGTAAGTTGCATAAAAAGAAGAAGCCAAGGAAGGTGAAGAGGCCTACGACTTCTCCACATCCGTAAAAATCTTTGGATGAGACGAGGGAGTTTCGGCACTTCAGGCACGCACCTCTGAGGAGCCCTAACCAGGGTCAGCTCCGTGCTTCCCTGATTTTCCCAGAGCTGGAGCAACCCCCACACAATTGCAAGAGTTCTATGAGAGCATGCACCTCATTATTGGGAGGCCCAACCCCTCTGGATTGCCTTTGGGCCTCATGGGTTCATGAGGAGGCCATACTGGGTTCCTGCTGGTGGGTACGCCTTTAGCACTAGTTGGGCCACATGGTTCTAGTGCTGGATCCAGAGAGGCACCAGCAGAAAGATTGAGAACTTCCCCTGCACCAGATCCTGTGCCAACCCACTAGGCAGCATTGACGCCTATTGATGATGCCATCCCCATCATGCTTGACTCTGAGATTGAGCACAACTAGCATCACACGACATGGCATCCAGCTGCGTCTCGAGCCATGCTTTCTAGTCGGACCCAGGACCTATTGTCTATAAAAGGCCTGGTACTAGGGTTGAATGATAGAGGTATGTCAACCTTGCTGAATAACTCCACCCATTAGATAATACCAAGGATACCTGATATGAGAATCTGGCGGATGTCAGTGGGTTAGATGCCTCACCTGACACTAGCTTGGTCTCCCCTCCTACTGTGGCCATGGAAGAGGGGGCCTCTTTCAGTATGGTGACCTCAGTGGCAATCAAAACTAATGTCTTGACAGAGGTGCTGCATCTGGGGACTGCCCACTCCTGCGCTCCTTTAACCACTACAGCGCTAGCGGGTTTTCCCGCTGTGCGCTGGATGTTCATAAATCACACTTTACATGACAAAGCCAGCTCGTCATGCGCGCAGTGCAGGTAACGCCCATGACGAGCTGGCTTTGTCATTAGCGTGGAAGGGGTTAATGAAGCCCTTAAGTCTGATTGGGTCCTTGTATGAGCCTTCACAGGGGCTCATGTGTACATGACCGTTGCCTGCCTCCTCTGCCCTGCTCCAGGGACCTCAGTTTCCTCACCTAGCACCCCACTCCGGAAAGCTTGGTTGCCCAGGCCTTAATTTCCAGAATTAACCCTGGCACATTCCATTCCACTTCACTGAATAGGGAATCCAAGAGGCTGGATACCTTTTTCAAGAGAATGTTCTTTTCTGCCATCCCAGCACTGCTGTCGGTGAACACTGCATGCCTGTTGGGCCAATACTCTCACATGATCTGGGAATCAGTTGCACAAGGGATGCCATATGTCTCGGAGGAAGCCTGAGCCATTCTACCGTGGGCTATTGCAGATGGGAGAGATGCAACAAAGTTTTCCATTCATTATGGTCTGAACACAAACGACTCATCAGGCAGAACGATTACCTCATTGGTGGCTCTTCGGTGCCATGGCTGGCAGTGGACTTCTGGCTTTTCCAGGGATGTCCAAGCATTTCTTGTGGACATGCCCTTCAATGGCTTCTGTCTCTTTGGAGAGAAGGCAGACTCAGTGCTAGATCCGTTTAGGGATGCTCTATGGCCCCATGCCACTCCCTGTCTGCTTTTCGCCACTTTCATGGCCACACAAAGGGTTTCCAAATATGTCAATACAACCTACCATGGCCAGTAAGCTTCCACACCTTACACATGCCACCCACTTATGACCGGTTGATGGACGATCATTGTTCCTTATGTTGGGTTCCAACTGCTCAGCCCACGCACCGCAGGAACGAAGTATGCACCAATCCTCTCCCCCTGCCCATATGCCACTCACAAGACAAAACTATGAGTGTGCCGATGGACCTGGAAAGAGGGTAGTATATGAGGAGACACCAAGTCTTCCACCCCTGTTGGAACGAAAGGGCACTGCTCCCTCCTTCACGCTTCTGCATCTATGTAAACAACAAAAAGGAACACACTTCACAATATATGTAACAGTCCCAGATACCCCAAAACCAGTGACCATGTCCTGCCACAGCAATCACAACTCGCTTACCAGTGGAGGATGCAGGTTTAGCCTCGTGTAGACACCGGGCAGCAGACGAAGACTAATCCAAGATAAACTCTCTTGGACTCAGGTAAGTAACTCATACGTTGTATGGTGTCCCTCATATGGTTTGGGGCGTTTTAGGGGAAAAAGAACATGCCTCTATCCTGACATGAGCCAAAAAAACCCTATGTTTTGGATTCCATAAAGAAAATGGCACTAGGAAGGGGACAGAAGAGATGTCTACGACATAACCGGCTGTTCCAGTACTCGAAAACAAAACCAAATCGCGGAATGACCTAAAACGTCATTTCCGCGTATAATGATGTGGAGCGGTAAAAAATAAGGGACGCATTAAACTAAGCAAAAGCCCCTTGATGTACCGTGTCTCCCCTGAAATACACCGCTACTAAACTAGACGAAGGCTCAACAATAGGAGGGAAACAGGGGCCCCTGTTAACCCCCTAGCCTCCAACAACAAGTACTAGATATAAACCAGGAAAGGGGAAATAGGAGGGATGAGAGGAAGGGGAAGATACCAGGACACGAAGTAAAGACTTCGAAGGGGAGCAACGAGATCCTCACGAGCCCGCGAGGAATACACAAAAAGGCTCTGGGAAAACCAGGATTCAGCAACCAGCAACCAGGAACCCACGCAAAAGCAATAACAAGCATAGAAGTAAAGGTAGGACAAACCTTTATCCCTTGCCTGGTTGATCATGTGATGTCAGTCCATGGTCACTGAAAAAGGACTAAACCCATATCCTAACAGTTCCTTACTCTACGAGGAAGTGTTGGCTCCCTTGGCTATGGTATCTATGGAGAGGGTGCCGGCATTAGAAGTAGGTTGTGGTTGCTATTCCCGCTACCTTCTGGTGCCCAAGAAGGATAGAGGCTTTCATTCTATACTGCCTTCTCAATCTCTTCCTCAATCAGGAGAAATTCAAAATGCTCAGCTGGCTCACATTCTGTCTGCCCTAGGTCCGGGAGACTGGATGATAGCGTTGGATTTGCAAGATGCATATTTTCACATTATCGCCCTGCCCCCCACAGACATTACCTGTGGTTCATGGTGGGTTGCAAGCACTCTCAGTTGCTGTGCTTACCTTTAGCATTACCAACACCCTCAGGTGTTCACCAAGGTAATGGATGTGGTTGCCCCACACCTGCTGAGGTCTGGAGTTCCATTCTTCCCCTACCTCAACAATTGGCTGTTAAAGGCGGGCTCACCCCAGGCAGTCGTATCTCACCTCCAGACTATGGCAAGCCTTCTGCACTCTTTGGGATTCACTACCAACATGCCAAAAGACAGACCTGACTACCTCTCAGATGCTCTTTTACCTCAGAGGTGTTCTGGAGATGATGTAGTTTCATACTTATTCTCCAAAACAGCAAGTGCAGGATATTCAGGTTATGATACCAATGTTTCAGGCTTTATCCTGGATTTCAGTGAGACAGTCTCTGAGGCTGTTGGGTCTCATAGCCTCCTGAATTCTGCTGGTAATACTTGCTCATTGTCATATGCTGTCTCTTTGGTGCGACTCAAAGTTACAAAGAATGCAGCATCAAGGGAATCTTTCAGACATTTTCCAGATCTTAAAGGCACCTGCAAAAGACCTGCAGAGGTGGCTAATGAACCACAATTGGGTCAGTGGCAGATCTCTCTTGCTTTTTCAACCAGAGCTGACAGATGTGTCACTCTTGGTAAGAGGTAGAGGTGGAGATCAGAGTCCAGATTCCACATAAACTTGTTGGAGCTTCAGGCAATTCACTTGGTGTTAAAGGCCTTTCTACCCTCAATCAAGGGTTGTGTGATGCACCAACGCATGCCTCAACAACGCAATCTTGAACCACGATGTCTCAACCACGACCACGTCTTTATCACATATGCCTTTACCATGCATGCCTTTACCACGCAATTTCATGGTATAGACATGATTGGTAAAGAGACGTGTTTAATAAAGATCACACTCCTGCCCCTCTGCTCTGAGCCCTAAAATTAAACCCTCCTGCAGTGTGTTCTACCTACCCCAGCCCTATAAACTACCCGACCCCCTATCCAGAGCATTAAAACCAGACCCCCTACCCACAAATAAATACTCTGACCCCCGCCCAAGCCCTTAAATCTGCCCCCAGCCCTACAAACTACCCCTTTCCCACCGCTCTGAGCCCTAAAAACTGCCCCATGCCTGAAAACTGCCCCTTTCCTGCTCCCCTCTCTCAGCACTAAACCTCCGCCCACTAAAAACTACTCTGACCACAGCCCCCTCCCTGAGCCCTAAAATCAGCCCCCCACCCACTAAAACCTACCCCCTCCTCCTCCGCATCCCAGCAGAACTGCCCCTAGGTCTTAAAACAGCCTCTTTTCTGACACCTGCCCTGAGCCCTAAAACTCAGCCCCCTAAAAACGACTCCGACCCCAGTCCCCATCCCTGAGCCTGAAAATTATCCCCCACCCAGCCCAACTTATCCAGCTATTTCCCACTCCGTTCTTCCTGCTGCATGCCTTTTGTTTCCTCTCCCATCTACTGAGACAACTAGAACGCTGACTGCCTTAAACTCTCCTATGCATTGTTAAGGCATATGCGTGGTTAAGGCAAGCGTTGTTTAGCTTGCGGGGAAACGGCATGCATGCTTAAGGCTGAGTTGTTAAGGCTATTTCTCTCCATCAAGGGAAGGCTAGTGCAGGTGTCTATAGATAACACCACCACCATATGGTACAGCAACAAGCAGGGTGCTGGGTGGAGTTGTGTCAGGAACTGTCCAGGACTATGTCGGGAGCACAGTCAGGGACTTGGGCAAGGACTGGGAACTGGATAGGAAACGTACACAGTAAGAGGAGTACAGCACTGCCCAGGATCACACTGGAAGTCAGAGGAGAAAAAAGATCCAAAGTGGAAGCCTGTACAAGTGAACAAGATGGCTAAGACTCAAAGGATAGGCACTCAAGAGGCAATTTAGCATTCCGAATAACTATACCCAGGATGGACGTGCAGGCATATATACATATATATACACACACAACAACATTAACAATAAAGGAAATGTGGGGTAAAGCACTCAGGAGCTCCAAACGGTAAGACTGAAGCTTGATAAGTTCCTCATCCACAATAGCTATTGCAGATACTGACTGCAAATATCCACATATAGGATATGCATGCAAAGGCAGGGTCTGTGGAGCTGATACCTATGGTGATGTGATAAATTTAACTCAAACACTATACTCACAGTGAACAACAAACACCACCTAGGTTGTCATCTGTGCCCACGGATCCTGGCAATCAAACAGGGCTAGCAAGGAGGAATGCTTAACAGAAAAAGAAGGAAGGCACAGGGCACACTTGGCAGACACCGGACTAGAGAGACTCGCCTGGCATTACGCCGATATTAGAGTATTGCATAGGATACCCCATTGTTCAACGACGCTGACGGATTACAATTAGCTTCAAACCCCCCTGAGGAAGACCAGGGCCGGATGGCCATGTAAGGGGTGAAACACGTGTTGGCTGTTCACTCTTCTCACCCACTCTGGCGAACAGAGTGCCAATAAATGCTCAAATATTTCACATTAATAATTGGAATTCTTTCCAGGAAAAATCATAGATGAAAAAATATCCTGCCGTAACAAAAACTTCTTGCTTCATACTTGGCAGACAGCAGGTAACAAACATACAAGGTAATAGAAGCAAGAGAGCAGTAATAGAAAGACAGCAAACTAGGAACTGGAACCAAGGAAATAGGAAGAAAGGCGGGGAATGGAAAAGGATACACAGAAGGGGAGGCTACAAGGGTATACTAGAATAGTGCTGTATTAGGAGTCAAGAAAACACAGTAGCACTGAAGGCTGTGCTGGAGCAGAAACAAGAATTGAGCAAAAGCTCAAGATCCAAGGTAGCACTGCAGGCAGTGCTAGTTCAGGAACAGGAAATTACTATCGCTCAGGAGTAAAGGTAGCACTTCAGGCAGTGCTAGTTCAAGGAAATATGAAATAGCTACAGCTCAGGAAACAAGGAGTCAAGAGAGTACTGCAACCAGTGCAATTCAGAAACAAGAAATAGCTGAGCCTCAGGTACAGGAACAACGAATGACTATAGCTCAGGAAACATGCTAATTCAGGCACAAGGAATAGCTTTTAATCACGAATCAAGGAACAAAGATTAACTATCGCTCAGGAATCAAGGAATATCAAAATCTCAGGAAACAAGGACCAGTCTCACTGGAACACAGCTACAATGACCAACCTTGGCCTGAAGGGAGCTGGGGTTTAAAAGAGCTCACAGTAATCACATACATGAGGTGTGCGCAGGCTAGCAGCAGCCAGCCACAGGTGAGATGAATTCACCCACCCATCCTTGGCCTGCAGGGGTGGAGACAAAGCAGTGAACAGGGAATTCTAGGTAACATGGTCAAACATTAGCAGGCTGGCTTCAAGAAGAAGCAGGCTGGCTTTCACAAAAACCCAAACACAAGGAGATGTTGGACGGAACACTGAAACCTTTCAGACACTCACCCCTGTCACTGATCTGGGTTGAATCCATCATCATTCTTTAGCTCACTTCGCCACCTCAGTTCAAACCCAGCTATATGCATATCAGCCTTGTCCCTGTGCCTCATGGGAACAGTTCAGCCCAAAATGCCAAGCCAGGTCTTCCATGAACCGGAAACAAGCATCCTGGGACCAGTTTCTGGGTAACATCCTTCATCAGCCAGGCTAGCTTGAATCTAGTGGTAAAGTGAGCAAGGGACCCACGGCTGGGCATACCCTGCCCACTTAGGACGAACACAGCAAACACAAGGAGATGATGGACGGAGCGCTCAAACTTTTCAGACACTCACCCCCAGTTACAGATCTGGGTTGAAACCATCATCATTCTTTAGCTCACTTCGCCACCTCAGTTCAGACCCAGCTATACGTAAATCAGTCTTGACCCTGTGCCTCACGGGAACAGTCCAGCCTGAACTGCCAATTGCATTTCACAAAACCCAGCATGGATTGGGAATGGATGTCAATTATTAAATAGTGACCAAATGGATGGAAGTCAGGATATGCATGCATTGATAGTGAGTGGCAACAGTTGACAGCCTCCGACCTTCCTCCCGAAGTCTGTGATGTTACTCTGGCAGGCAGCCATCTTGCCACCAAACTCATATACGCCTTACGATGGGACAATAATGTGACATGGTGTGTATCAAAAAGTGCTCATACCGTATCTGCTCATCTTTCTAAGGTCCAATTGTTTTTCTTTCTTTGGTCCAGCAGTGCTCTGGGCACAATTAAAGAATATCATTCATAAACCTATACATTTTTGAAATTCGCAGACCAACCTTCCTTACTTTTTGTGATGAGATTCCTCAAAGGTTGGCAACATATGCCCCAGTGGAACTTAAACCTGGTCCTACTTTCTGAGATGTGCTCTCTTTGAGCCATTACACAACTGCACTCTTCTGTTATTAACCATCAAAACCAGCTTCCTTGTGGCCATTAGTTCGGCCAGGGGGGTTAGTGAGTTGCAGGCTCTCTTGGAGCACCCACCTTACACTACTTTTTCTCATGACAAACTGGTTCTCTGGATTCTGCAGAGTTCAGAGAGCAGGCAAATCAGCACATCGAGCTGATTTTTTGTACTGGGAGCTTATTTCATGATGTAAAATCAGCACAAACAAAACCATGCTGCTCGAGTAGATTTGCTCGACAGACAGCATTGAGAAAATCTTTCAGGGTGCCTTTCTAGCACCCGCAAATTGTGCTAGGGAATGCCATTTCTTGCTGGAGCTGTCCAGACTAGCTTGAATCCAGTGGCAAAGTGAGCAAGGGAGCCACGTCTGGGTATATCTCTTTGCCACTCGATTCAAGCCAGACTGGCTGATGAGGGGTGTTACCCCAAACCGGTCCCAGGATGCTTGTTTCCAGTTCAGGGAAGACCTGATTTGGCAGTTCGGGCTAGATTGTTCCCATGAGGCACAGGATCAAGACTGATTTGCATATAGCTTGGTCTGGTCTGGGGTGGTAAAGTGAGCTAAAGAACAATGATGGATTCAACCCAAATCTGTGACTGGGGTTGTAGGAAAGTAGGATCTGCTTTTATGGTCACCCTCACTTTTTGCACTCTACAAAAAGAGCGAGGTTCACACCCCGGGAAAACCTTTTACAGGTTGAAGAGAAGAAAGAACTAGAGAAGTTGGTTTGTGTCACTACATTTGGCCCAGAGACTAACAAATTTAGACAGATTATACTTAAAAATTGGCACCTCCTTGAAAATCTTGAATATCCTCTCCAAAAGCCAATATTTGCTATGAAAAAGAATACATGTATTGGACAACAGATAATACGTGCAGACATTTCTTTACCGAAACCAAGAAGCGATTTATTATCTAAATGGAACATGAAACCAGTACAGGGACACCGGAAGTGCGGCAATTGCGTGGCATGCAGTGGCACAATAGAAGGCACAGACTTTAATCACAGTGGGGTAAAGTGGAAACACACTGACTCTACTAATTGCAAAACTAGGAATATACACCTAGATTCATCAAAGTCCCGTTTTGCGAGTCTGTAATAGCGATTCATAAGGAATCGCTATTACAGACTCGCAAAACGGGAATCATGTACAAATCGCAATTTATTTTGCGAATCCTACAGCTTCCTTACTTGCGATTAGCAATTGCTAATCGCAAATAAGGAATGACTCCCCATTCATTCCTATGGGCCCAAAGGCCCATAGGAATGAATGGGGAGTCATTCCTTATTTGCGATTAGCAATTTGCTAATCGCAAATAAGGATACGATATCAAGGGTGCCAGGGGCGTCCAAAGGACACCCTGTGGCACCCCTGAAATGTAAATTTAGCCTTATGTTGCGTACACACATGTCCAAAGGACATGTGTGTGTGTAACATACCACTTAGAAAAATGCACTAAAGTGCATTTTTCTAAGTTTTCGCTATTTACCACGAAATCAGACTTCGCAGTAAATAGCGGTCAGAAATAGCGAATTCCCAAATAAAAATTGGTTAATGAATTGCATTTAAGGAATCTCAAATAGAGATTCCTTATATGCAATTCCTCGCAAATATGCGATTTCGCTATTAGCGATTTATTCATTTGGGATGATGAATCCCAAATGCAAAAATTGCGCTCGCAAAGGGCCAGATTCTCAGAATCTGGCCCTTTGCGAGCCCATTTTTCAATGATGAATCTAGCTGATAGTTTATGCTATATTGTGCTCCTGCAAAAAAAGTGTATATAGGCAAGACAAACCAGCAGGCAAATACCAGAATCACGCAGCACAGATCAAGAATTAAAAAAAAGGGTAACCACTGCGCCAATGGCAATTAATGTGGCTAATAGACCAATTGATTCTGAAAACACACTGCTACAGAAAGAAGCATATCGTATAATGAGGTTCAACAGTACTATCATTGGATTAAATAGCATGAGCGAGCTAAATCGAATATGAGACTTCATAATCCAGAATGCACCGTTTTGGAGAACTAAAGCGGTCTGACTTCGATTGGATGACATACTTAGAAACACCTACCAATCCTCAATATAGCAAACCAAGGTCGAAAAATGGTTGCCATTGCTGTGGGCACCTTGAAGTTGTGCGATTCACTGAGAAAATACGTTCCTTTATGGTGAGTACCTGGCAAAATAACCCATGATAATGCTAAGACAAAACACTATAGTAGTTTGCCATCCAACTAGACTTGCATTTTTTAATTGCAGGTAAATGCGAGAGTCACGTAAAAAAAATGTTACGAGGAAAACGGGAAGTTCGGAAAGCGGCGCCTTTCGTGTGAACAGAGTCCGAAGGTAGATTTCAGCAACTTTGTTACCGCAAGGTTAAATACAACGTTGCATGCTTAGATTATCAACAAAAAAGTTTCTCCCCGCAGACACGAGGCGTCACCAGAAACTTGATACATACTATATCCGGCTGGATAGAGCGCGTTTCAACCAGGTACTGAAACGTTGTTCATTTAAACTGAGTGTGAAAAGCTAAGACCCAAGCCAGTAACGATTAATAGAAAGAGCTATGCACATCTTTTTGCAGGGGCCAATAAATCCGTATAAAAGAAGACTACAGACCGTAGCGCTGCAACATAAAAGGTATACAAAATTGCCCATAATCGCGTATGTAAGCGCAATTTGATATTAAGCTCAATGCTAAAAAAATCTGCACTGTCATATTTAGGATAATGAGAGGCTGCTGAACCAACAGTGCACCGGCTGACCAGCCAGCTGAATTTTGGGAGAGTTAACCTACACTATTCAGGTACAATGACTTACAGATACATATACGTAGAGATAAAAGATCAAGAGAGGGAGAAACTGATTTATGTTTTAATGTCACAAAAATGTATTGCAGATAAGAAAGAGAAAGCCCTGATGAGAGTCATGTGAAGAATATATCAGTACTCGAAACGCGTTGGCATATTCGCCCCTAAAAAATTTGTGGTTAAATTAAATTCCACTGTATAATTAAGTGATCATTTGTAAAAATTAGATGGAAATTTAGATACTAAAGGAAGGCATAAGATGATTGTCCTTCTTCTTCGCATACAATTAATGTGACACAATATAAATAATTGTTGTTTGTTGGGTTTTATTTGGTTATTGTTTATTCACAACTGTTATTGAAAGATTTTTTGTGATGTTTTGTGTAGAGCGCGATTTATTACTTGTAAATTTGAGATATTTTATGAAATATGCTATGTGATTTTGAAAAGACAATGGTTTCATTCTCCATGTGCTAATGTATGAAATTCATAAACTAATGGCATAAGTAAATGGTAAAAATAAAAAATACAGAGATAAACATAAGTATAGGTGTTTGTCTAGTAAGAAGTTCCACATAAAAAAATCAAGGTACAGACTCATTCCCAGTTGTTCTAGTTCTCCCCTAGATTGGCATGGTATTTACTTAGGTACATCCCAGATTGGATACTGGTGTAACCTTATCAGTCCCTAGTATATGGTACTGAGGAACCCAGGGCGTAGGTACACCAGGGGTTTCCCATGGGCTGAAGCATGTAATATGCCACCCATGAGGGATCACTCAAACTGTAACTACTTGGCCTGCCATTGCTGCCTGTGAAAGCTAGAGCTAGCACTACTTACGAAAGATATAGGTTTCCCTATATCTAATGTCACAGCACTTAAAACCTATGAGTCACCCTTAAAGCAGGCCTTTCAATCCTGAAGACATGGTGCTCGGTTCTAAGTGTGAAGGTGCCCTTGCATGAACAGTACACCCCTTCAGCCTTCGGAGTCCATCCTCCCGGGCTGTAAGTGCATCAGCCATTACGATACATAGATTGGCTATGCGTCATTACCTGATGACCATCTCTAAACTGGCTGTAACAAGACCTATCATGTTTGGTTCGAACGTGTTGGAATCATACCCTCATACCATAAACAGTGTGGGAGGTATGATTCCATGCACTGTAAAACTCCTCTGGGAGGCCCTCAGTGCTCCCGGTACCAGTCTTCTAGACCCCGACAGCACAACATGGCTGCTGCCGACAAGAGACATGATTCTGCCCTCCTGCTACTGAGCCAAGCTCAAGCAGGAGAAGGAAGAACAATAGGTATCCTGTCACAGGGAGGGGTGACCACCTCTCAGACAGGGTTTAGTGTATTGGGGCCGATTGGGAGCGCTTGCCAGCACCACTCAGTCTGCTTGAAGGGCGCATTTGGTGCCCTCCTTGCATAATCCAGTTCAAACCAGCTCACGGAGCCATTGGCTGCCGCTCTGGCCCGGAACTGGACAAAGAACATGAGACTATCCTCCCCACTGTCCGACCCCTCTCCTGGGAGGGAACCCTGAATCGTCCCAACCCTTTCCTTAGGCTACTTAAGGGCTTACCTGAGGGTGGAACCCTAGATTCGTCGTGTGGCAAGAATCATTTCAAGACACCACTTCTTAGACCACCGGGGCACTCTGGACTTCGCTGGACTTAGCTCTGGGCATCAGGGCTGCAACTGGGAAGACTACTGCTGCTCGTGATCTCATTGCCCTGCTCGTCTGCTACAACATCCATACGTGTGATCCATACAAGAACCTTCTAAGTCCTATGGGCATCCAAGACACCTGAAGGAATCTCCCTTGAAGTGTAGGAGTCACTTCCCTAAATCTGCAGGCACCACAACTAAGCTGACTGGTCTGCTGATCCTGGGCTTCCACAGACTCTGAAAGGCTCAGAAACACAGGTGGTGGTTCTTCACATCCCTTGAGGCCTGCCCTGTCCTCTCAGCAAGTTAGAGACCAGTATCCCTTGTCGGAGCTGCAGGAACAGTACCCAAGTGCACTGAGTTGACTTGCAGTTGTAAAGGCTTGTTGGCTTCCTTCCACCAAGATCTTCAGGCTTCGAGTAGCCCCCACATCAATCATCTCCCTTGACCAAGATCTTCATCTTTAACATATCACTTGCACCGTGGGCCTGCATCGTTGGTGAGCTGCTTGAGGTCATCTTGCGACTCCAGTGCCTCTGACCTGTGGGTCCTCTTGTGGATCATCTTTGATTTCTGTGGACTCCCCTGTTTGCTCAGGCCTGCCCTGACTCCCCTGCTTGTGGTGAGTCACCTGGACCTTGCTGTTCCCGACACTCTACCTACTTTACTTTCCACGTTGGTTGATGTTGCAAAGGCTTGTTGGTGCTTCCGGCGGACACCAACCCTTCAACTCTCGACATCCAATGTGGGACAGCTCCTGCACAGCTCTTAGTCTTCCACAGAGTTGCCTGATCCGCACAGCTGCAGTTTTTAGGTTACCGTCAACTCTCCTGCGGTACCTGCAAACACAACAATGATGGACAGAATGTGGATCAATGTCACACATTCACCCCAGTCCAAAGATCTGGGCCCAAATCCATCGTTTTTCCACTCCACACCACCCTGGGTTAGACAATGGCGATATGCAAATCAGCGCTGACCCTGTGCCCCATGGGAACAGTCCAGTCCGAACTACAAAAGCCATGTCCTTCCCAGAACGGAAACAAGCATCCGAGGACCGGCCCGGTTTCGAGGTAACACCTCTCATCAGCCCGGCTAGCTTGATTCCAGTGGTGTGGAGTGCCTGGGACTCACGTCTGAGCATCCCCAGTACACTTAGAGCGGTACCTGCAAACACAACAATGATGGACAGAATGTGGATCAATGTCACACATTCACCCCAGTCCAAAGATCTGGGCCCAAATCCATCGTTTTTCCACTCCACACCACCCTGGGTTAGACAATGGCGATATGCAAATAAGCGCTGACCCTGTGCCCCATGGGAACAGTCCAGTCCGAACTACAAAAGCCATGTCCTTCCCAGAACGGAAACAAGCATCCGAGGACCGGCCCGGTTTCGAGGTAACACCTCTCATCAGCCCGGCTAGCTTGATTCCAGTGGTGTGGAGTGCCTGGGACTCACGTCTGAGCATCCCCAGTACACTTAGAGCGGTACCTGCAAACACAACAATGATGGACAGAATGTGGATCAATGTCACACATTCACCCCAGTCCAAAGATCTGGGCCCAAATCCATCGTTTTTCCACTCCACACCACCCTGGGTTAGACAATGGCGATATGCAAATCAGCGCTGACCCTGTGCCCCATGGGAACAGTCCAGTCCGAACTACAAAAGCCATGTCCTTCCCAGAACGGAAACAAGCATCCGAGGACCGGCCCGGTTTCGAGGTAACACCTCTCATCAGCCCGGCTAGCTTGATTCCAGTGGTGTGGAGTGCCTGGGACTCACGTCTGAGCATCCCCAGTACACTTAGAGCGGTTCCTGCAAACACAACAATGATGGACAGAATGTGGATCAATGTCACACATTCACCCCAGTCCAAAGATCTGGGCCCAAATCCATCGTTTTTCCACTCCACACCACCCTGGGTTAGACAATGGCGATATGCAAATCAGCGCTGACCCTGTGCCCCATGGGAACAGTCCAGTCCGAACTACAAAAGCCATGTCCTTCCCAGAACGGAAACAAGCATCCGAGGACCGGCCCGGTTTCGAGGTAACACCTCTCATCAGCCCGGCTAGCTTGATTCCAGTGGTGTGGAGTGCCTGGGACTCACGTCTGAGCATCCCCAGTACACTTAGAGCGGTACCTGCAAACACAACAGTGATGGACAGAATGTGGATCAATGTCACACATTCACCCCAGTCCAAAGATCTGGGCCCAAATCCATCGTTTTTCCACTCCACACCACCCTGGGTTAGACAATGGCGATATGCAAATCAGCGCTGACCCTGTGCCCCATGGGAACAGTCCAGTCCGAACTACAAAAGCCATGTCCTTCCCAGAACGGAAACAAGCATCCGAGGACCGGCCCGGTTTCGAGGTAACACCTCTCATCAGCCCGGCTAGCTTGATTCCAGTGGTGTGGAGTGCCTGGGACTCACGTCTGAGCATCCCCAGTACACTTAGAGCGGTACCTGCAAGCACAACAATGATGGACAGAATGTGGATCAATGTCACACATTCACCCCAGTCCAAAGATCTGGGCCCAAATCCATCGTTTTTCCACTCCACACCACCCTGGCTTAGACAATGGCGATATGCAAATCAGCGCTGACCCTGTGCCCCATGGGAACAGTCCAGTCCGAACTACAAAAGCCATGTCCTTCCCAGAACTGAAAAAAAGCATCCGAGGACCGGCCCGGTTTCGAGGTAACACCTCTCATTAGCCCGGCTAGCTTGATTCCAGTGGTGTGGAGTGCCTGGGACTCACGTCTGAGCATCCCCAGTACACTTAGAGCGGTACCTGCAAACACAACAATGATGGACAGAATGTGGATCAATGTCACACATTCACCCCAGTCCAAAGATCTGGGCCCAAATCCATCGTTTTTCCACTCCACACCACCCTGGGTTAGACAATGGCGATATGCAAATCAGCGCTGACCCTGTGCCCCATGGCAACAGTCCAGTCCGAACTACAAAAGCCATGTCCTTCCCAGAACGGAAACAAGCATCCGAGGACCGGCCCGGTTTCGAGGTAACACCTCTCATCAGCCCGGCTAGCTTGATTCCAGTAGTGTGGAGTGCCTGGGACTCACGTCTGAGCATCCCCAGTACACTTAGAGCGGTACCTGCAAACACAACAATGATGGACAGAATGTGGATCAATGTCACACATTCACCCCAGTCCAAAGATCTGGGCCCAAATCCATCGTTTTTCCACTCCACACCACCCTGGGTTAGACAATGGCGATATGCAAATCAGCGCTGACCCTGTGCCCCATGGGAACAGTCCAGTCCGAACTACAAAAGCCATGTCCTTCCCAGAACGGAAACAAGCATCCGAGGACCGGCCCGGTTTTGAGGTAACACCTCTCATCAGCCCGGCTAGCTTGATTCCAGTGGTGTGGAGTGCCTGGGACTCACGTCTGAGCATCCCCAGTACACTTAGAGCGGTACCTGCAAACACAACAATGATGGACAGAATGTGGATCAATGTCACACATTCACCCCAGTCCAAAGATCTGGGCCCAAATCCATTGTTTTTCCACTCCACACCACCCTGGGTTAGACAATGGCGATATGCAAATTAGCGCTGACCCTGTGCCCCATGGGAACAGTCCAGTCCAGTCCGAACTACAAAAGCCATGTCCTTCCCAGAACGGAAACAAGCATCCGAGGACCGGCCCGGTTTCGAGGTAACACCTCTCATCAGCCCGGCTAGCTTGATTCCAGTGGTGTGGAGTGCCTGGGACTCACGTCTGAGCATCCCCAGTACACTTAGAGCGGTACCTGCAAACACAACAATGATGGACAGAATGTGGATCAATGTCACACATTCACCCCAGTCCAAAGATCTGGGCCCAAATCCATCGTTTTTCCACTCCACACCATCCTGGGTTAGACAATGGCAATATGCAAATCAGCGCTGACCCTGTGCCCCATGGGAATAGTCCAGTCCGAACTACAAAAGCCATGTCCTTCCCAGAACGGAAACAAGCATCCGAGGACCGGCCCGGTTTCGAGGTAACACCTCTCATCAGCCCGGCAACTTGATTCCAGTGGTGTGGAGTGCCTGGGACTCACGTCTGAGCATCCCCAGTACACTTAGAGCGGTACCTGCAAACACAACAATGATGGACAGAATGTGGATCAATGTCACACATTCACCCCAGTCCAAAGATCTGGGCCCAAATCCATCGTTTTTCCACTCCACACCACCCTGGGTTAGACAATGGCGATATGCAAATCAGCGCTAACCCTGTGCCCCATGGGAACAGTCCAGTCCGAACTACAAAAGCCATGTCCTTCCCAGAACGGAAACAAGCATCCGAGGACCGGCCCGGTTTCGAGATAACACCTCTCATCAGCCCGGCTAGCTTGATTCCAGTGGTGTGGAGTGCCTGGGACTCACGTCTGAGCATCCCCAGTACACTTAGAGCGGTACCTGCAAACACAACAATGATGGACAGAATGTGGATCAATGTCACACATTCACCCCAGTCCAAAGATCTGGGCCCAAATCCATCGTTTTTCCACTCCACACCACCCTGGGTTAGACAATGGCGATATGCAAATCAGCGCTGACCCTGTGCCCCATGGGAACAGTCCAGTCCGAACTACAAAAGCCATGTCCTTCCCAGAACGGAAACAAGCATCCGAGGACCGGACCGGTTTCGAGGTAACACCTCTCATCAGCCCGGCTAGCTTGATTCCAGTGGTGTGGAGTGCCTGGGACTCACGTCTGAGCATCCCCAGTACACTTAGAGCGGTACCTGCAAACACAACAATGATGGACAGAATGTGGATCAATGTCACACATTCACCCCAGTCCAAAGATCTGGGCCCAAATCCATCGTTTTTCCACTCCACACCACCCTGGGTTAGACAATGGCGATATGCAAATCAGCGCTGACCCTGTGCCCCATGGGAACAGTCCAGTCCGAACTACAAAAGCCATGTCCTTCCCAGAACGGAAACAAGCATCCGAGGACCGGCCCGGTTTCGAGGTAACACCTCTCATCAGCCCGGCTAGCTTGATTCCAGTGGTGTGGAGTGCCTGGGACTCACGTCTGAGCATCCCCAGTACACTTAGAGCGGTACCTGCAAACACAACAATGATGGACAGAATGTGGATCAATGTCACACATTCACCCCAGTCCAAAGATCTTGGCCCAAATCCATCGTTTTTCCACTCCACACCACCCTGGGTTAGACAATGGCGATATGCAAATCAGCGCTGACACTGTGCCCCATGGGAACAGTCCAGTCCGAACTACAAAAGCCATGTCCTTCCCAGAACGGAAACAAGCATCCGAGGACCGGCCCGGTTTCGAGGTAACACCTCTCATCAGCCCGGCTAGCTTGATTCCAGTGGTGTGGAGTGCCTGGGACTCACGTCTGAGCATCCCCAGTACACTTAGAGCGGTACCTGCAAACACAACAATGATGGACAGAATGTGGATCAATGTCACACATTCACCCCAGTCCAAAGATCTGGGCCCAAATCCATCGTTTTTCCACTCCACACCACCCTGGGTTAGACAATGGCGATATGCAAATCAGCGCTGACCCTTTGCCCCATGGGAACAGTCCAGTCCGAACTACAAAAGCCATGTCCTTCCCAGAACAGAAACAAGCATCCGAGGACCGGCCCGGTTTCGAGGTAACACCTCTCATCAGCCCGGCTAGCTTGATTCCAGTGGTATGGAGTGCCTGGGACTCACGTCTGAGCATCCCCAGTACACTTAGAGCGGTACCTGCAAACACAACAATGATGGACAGAATGTGGATCAATGTCACACATTCACCCCAGTCCAAAGATCTGGGCCCAAATCCATTGTTTTTCCACTCCACACCAGCCTGGGTTAGACAATGGCGATATGCAAATCAGCGCTGACCCTGTGCCCCATGGGAACAGTCCAGTCCGAACTACAAAAGCCATGTCCTTCCCAGAACGGAAAAGAGCATCCGAGGACCGGCCCGGTTTCGAGGTAACACCTCTCATCAGCCCAGCTAGCTTGATTCCAGTGGTATGGAGTGCCTGGGACTCACGTCTGAGCATCCCCAGTACACTTAGAGCGGTACCTGCAAACACAACAATGATGGACAGAATGTGGATCAATGTCACACATTCACCCCAGTCCAAAGATCTGGGCCCAAATCCATTGTTTTTCCACTCCACACCACCCTGGGTTAGACAATGGCGATATGCAAATCAGCGCTGACCCTGTGCCCCATGGGAACAGTCCAGTCCGAACTACAAAAGCCATGTCCTTCCCAGAACGGAAAAGAGCATCCGAGGACCGGCCCGGTTTCGAGGTAACACCTCGCATCAGCCCGGCTAGCTTGATTCCAGGCCGGTCCTCGGATGCTTGTTTCCGTTCTGGGAAGGACATGGCTTTTGTAGTTCGGACTGGACTGTTCCCATGGGGCACAGGGTCAGCGCTGATTTGCATATCGCCATTGTCTAACCCAGGGTGGTGTGGAGTGGAAAAACGATGGATTTGGACCCAGATCTTTGGACTGGGGTGAATGTGTGACATTGATCCACATTCTGTCCATCACTGTTGTGTTTGCAATTACCGCTCTAAGTGTACTGGGGATGCTCAGACGTGAGTCCCAGGCACTCCACACCACTGGAATCAAGCTAGCCGGGCTGATGAGAGGTGTTACCTCGAAACCGGGCCGGTCCTCGGATGCTTGTTTCCGTTCTGGGAAGGACATGGCTTTTGTAGTTCGGACTGGACTGTTCCCATGGGGCACAGGGTCAGCGCTGATTTGCATATCGCCATTGTCTAACCCAGGGTGGTGTGGAGTGGAAAAACGATGGATTTGGGCCCAGATCTTTGGACTGGGGTGAATGTGTGACATTGATCCACATTCTGTCCATCACTGTTGTGTTTGCAATTACCGCTCTAAGTGTACTGGGGATGCTCAGACGTGAGTCCCAGGCCCTCCACACCACTGGAATCAAGCTAGCCGGGCTGATGAGAGGTGTTACCTCGAAACCGGGCCGGTCCTCGGATGCTTGTTTCCGTTCTGGGAAGGACATGGCTTTTGTAGTTCGGACTGGACTGTTCCCATGGGGCACAGGGTCAGCGCTGATTTGCATATCGCCATAGTCTAACCCAGGGTGGTGTGGAGTGGAAAAACGATGGATTTGGGCCCAGATCTTTGGACTGGGGTGAATGTGTGACATTGATCCACATTCTGTCCATCACTGTTGTGTTTGCAATTACCGCTCTAAGTGTACTGGGGATGCTCAGACGTGAGTCCCAGGCACTCCACACCACTGGAATCAAGCTAGCCTGGCTGATGAGAGGTGTTACCTCGAAACCGGGCCGGTCCTCGGATGCTTGTTTCCGTTCTGGGAAGGACATGGCTTTTGTAGTCCGGACTGGACTGTTCCCATGGGGCACAGGGTCAGCGCTGATTTGCATATCGCCATTGTCTAACCCAGGGTGGTGTGGAGTGGAAAAACGATGGATTTGGGCCCAGATCTTTGGACTGGGGTGAATGTGTGACATTGATCCACATTCTGTCCATCACTGTTGTGTTTGCAATTACCGCTCTAAGTGTACTGGGGATGCTCAGACGTGAGTCCCAGTCACTCCACACCACTGGAATCAAGCTAGCCGGGCTGATGAGAGGTGTTACCTCGAAACCGGGCCGGTCCTCGGATGCTTGTTTCCGTTCTGGGAAGGACATGGCTTTTGTAGTTCAGACTGGACTGTTCCCATGGGGCACAGGGTCAGCGCTGATAGGCATATCGCCATTGTCTAACCCAGGGTGGTGTGGAGTGGAAAAACGATGGATTTGGGCGTAGATCTTTGGACTGGGGTGAATGTGTGACATTGATCCACATTCTGTCCATCACTGTTGTGTTTGCAATTACCGCTCTTAGTGTACTGGGGATGCTCAGACGTGAGTCCCAGGCACTCCACACCACTGGAATCAAGCTAGCCGGGCTGATGAGAGGTGTTACCTCGAAACCGGGCCGGTCCTCGGATGCTTGTTTCCGTTCTGGGAAGGACATGGCTTTTGTAGTTCGGACTGGACTGTTCCCATGGGGCACAGGGTCAGCGCTGATTTGCATATCGCCATTGTCTAACCCAGGGTGGTGTGGAGTGGAAAAACGATGGATTTGGGCCCAGATCTTTGGACTGGGGTGAATGTATGACATTGATCCACATTCTGTCCATCACTGTTGTGTTTGCAATTACCGCTCTAAGTGTACTGGGGATGCTCAGACGTGAGTCCCAGGCACTCCACACCACTGGAATCAAGCTAGCCGGGCTGATGAGAGGTGTTACCTCGAAACCGGGCCGGTCCTCGGATGCTTGTTTCCGTTCTGGGAAGGACATGGCTTTTGTAGTTCGGACTGGACTGTTCCCATGGGGCACAGGGTCAGCGCTGATTTGCATATCGCCATTGTCTAACCCAGGGTGGTGTGGAGTGGAAAAACGATGGATTTGGGCCCAGATCTTTGGACTTGGGTGAATGTGTGACATTGATCCACATTCTGTCCATCACTGTTGTGTTTGCAATTACCGCTCTAAGTGTACTGGGGATGCTCAGACGTGAGTCCCAGGCACTCCACACCACTGGAATCAAGCTAGCCGGGCTGATGAGAGGTATTACCTCGAAACCGGGCCGGTCCTCGGATGCTTGTTTCCGTTCTGGGAAGGACATGGCTTTTGTAGTTCGGACTGGACTGTTCCCATGGGGCACAGGGTCAGCGCTGATTTGCATATCGCCATTGTCTAACCCAGGGTGGTGTGGAGTGGAAAAACGATGGATTTTACCCAGACCTTTGGACTGGGGTGAATGTGTGACATTGATCCACATTCTGTCCATCACTGTTGTGTTTGCAATTACCGCTCTAAGTGTACTGGGGATGCTCAGACGTGAGTCCCAGGCACTCCACACCACTGGAATCAAGCTAGCCGGGCTGATGAGAGGTGTTACCTCGAAACCGGGCCGGTCCTCGGATGCTTGTTTCCGTTCTGGGAAGGACATGGCTTTTGTAGTTCGGACTGGACTGTTCCCATGGGGAACAGGGTCAGCGCTGATTTGCATATCGCCATTGTCTAACCCAGGGTGGTGTGGAGTGGAAAAACGATGGATTTGGGCCCAGATCTTTGGACTGGGGTGAATGTGTGACATTGATCCACATTCTGTCCATCACTGTTGTGTTTGCAATTACCGCTCTAAGTGTACTGGGGATGCTCAGACGTGAGTCCCAGGCACTCCACACCACTGGAATCAAGCTAGCCGGGCTGATGAGAGGTGTTACCTCAAAACCGGGCCGGTCCTCGGATGCTTGTTTCCGTTCTGGGAAGGACATGGCTTTTGTAGTTCGGACTGGACTGTTCCCATGGGGCACAGGGTCAGCGCTGATTAGCATATCGCCATTGTCTAACCCAGGGTGGTGTGGAGTGGAAAAACGATGGATTTGGGCCCAGATCTTTGGACTGGGGTGAATGTGTGACATTGATCCACATTCTGTCCATCACTGTTGTGTTTGCAATTACCGCTCTAAGTGTACTGGGGATGCTCAGACGTGAGTCCCAGGCACTCCACACCACTGGAATCAAGCTAGCCGGGCTGATGAGAGGTGTTACCTCGAAACCGGGCCGGTCCTCGGATGCTTGTTTCCGTTCTGGGAAGGACATGGCTTTTGTAGTTCGGACTGGACTGTTCCCATGGGGCACAGGGTCAGCGCTGATTTGCATATCGCCATTGTCTAACCCAGGGTGGTGTGGAGTGGAAAAACGATGGATTTGGGCCCAGATCTTTGGACTGGGGTGAATGTGTGACATTGATCCACATTCTGTCCATTACTGTTGTGTTTGCAATTACCGCTCTAAGTGTACTGGGGATGCTCAGACGTGAGTCCCAGGCACTCCACACCACTGGAATCAAGCTAGCCGGGCTGATGAGAGGTGTTACCTCGAAACCGGGCCGGTCCTCGGATGCTTGTTTCCGTTCTGGGAAGGACATGGCTTTTGTAGTTCGGACTGGACTGTTCCCATGGGGCACAGGGTCAGCGCTGATTTGCATATCGCCATTGTCTAACCCAGGGTGGTGTGGAGTGGAAAAACGATGGATTTGGGCCCAGATCTTTGGACTGGGGTGAATGTGTGACACTGATCCACATTCTGTCCATCACTGTTGTGTATGCAATTACCGCTTCAAGTGTACTGGGGATGCTCAGATGTGAGTCCCAGGCACTCCACACCACTGGAATCAAGCTAGCCGGGCTGATGAGAGGTGTTACCTCGAAACCGGGCCGGTCCTCGGATGCTTGTTTCCGTTCTGGGAAGGACATGGCTTTTGTAGTTCGGACTGGACTGTTCCCATGGGGCACAGGGTCAGCGCTGATTTGCATATCGCCATAGTCTAACCCAGGGTGGTGTGGAGTGGAAAAACGATGGATTTGGGCCCAGATCTTTGGACTGGGGTGAATGTGTGACATTGATCCACATTCTGTCCATCACTGTTGTGTTTGCAATTACCGCTCTAAGTGTACTGGGGATGCTCAGACGTGAGTCCCAGGCACTCCACACCACTGGAATCAAGCTAGCCTGGCTGATGAGAGGTGTTACCTCGAAACCGGGCCGGTCCTCGGATGCTTGTTTCCGTTCTGGGAAGGACATGGCTTTTGTAGTCCGGACTGGACTGTTCCCATGGGGCACAGGGTCAGCGCTGATTTGCATATCGCCATTGTCTAACCCAGGGTGGTGTGGAGTGGAAAAACGATGGATTTGGGCCCAGATCTTTGGACTGGGGTGAATGTGTGACATTGATCCACATTCTGTCCATCACTGTTGTGTTTGCAATTACCGCTCTAAGTGTACTGGGGATGCTCAGACGTGAGTCCCAGTCACTCCACACCACTGGAATCAAGCTAGCCGGGCTGATGAGAGGTGTTACCTCGAAACCGGGCCGGTCCTCGGATGCTTGTTTCCGTTCTGGGAAGGACATGGCTTTTGTAGTTCGGACTGGACTGTTCCCATGGGGCACAGGGTCAGCGCTGATAGGCATATCGCCATTGTCTAACCCAGGGTGGTGTGGAGTGGAAAAACGATGGATTTGGGCGTAGATCTTTGGACTGGGGTGAATGTGTGACATTGATCCACATTCTGTCCATCACTGTTGTGTTTGCAATTACCGCTCTTAGTGTACTGGGGATGCTCAGACGTGAGTCCCAGGCACTCCACACCACTGGAATCAAGCTAGCCGGGCTGATGAGAGGTGTTACCTCGAAACCGGGCCGGTCCTCGGATGCTTGTTTCCGTTCTGGGAAGGACATGGCTTTTGTAGTTCGGACTGGACTGTTCCCATGGGGCACAGGGTCAGCGCTGATTTGCATATCGCCATTGTCTAACCCAGGGTGGTGTGGAGTGGAAAAACGATGGATTTGGGCCCAGATCTTTGGACTGGGGTGAATGTGTGACATTGATCCACATTCTGTCCATCACTGTTGTGTTTGCAATTACCGCTCTAAGTGTACTGGGGATGCTCAGACGTGAGTCCCAGGCACTCCACACCACTGGAATCAAGCTAGCCGGGCTGATGAGAGGTGTTACCTCGAAACCGGGCCGGTCCTCGGATGCTTGTTTCCGTTCTGGGAAGGACATGGCTTTTGTAGTTCGGACTGGACTGTTCCCATGGGGCACAGGGTCAGCGCTGATTTGCATATCGCCATTGTCTAACCCAGGGTGGTGTGGAGTGGAAAAACGATGGATTTGGGCCCAGATCTTTGGACTTGGGTGAATGTGTGACATTGATCCACATTCTGTCCATCACTGTTGTGTTTGCAATTACCGCTCTAAGTGTACTGGGGATGCTCAGACGTGAGTCCCAGGCACTCCACACCACTGGAATCAAGCTAGCCGGGCTGATGAGAGGTATTACCTCGAAACCGGGCCGGTCCTCGGATGCTTGTTTCCGTTCTGGGAAGGACATGGCTTTTGTAGTTCGGACTGGACTGTTCCCATGGGGCACAGGGTCAGCGCTGATTTGCATATCGCCATTGTCTAACCCAGGGTGGTGTGGAGTGGAAGAACGATGGATTTTACCCAGACCTTTGGACTGGGGTGAATGTGTGACATTGATCCACATTCTGTCCATCACTGTTGTGTTTGCAATTACCGCTCTAAGTGTACTGGGGATGCTCAGACGTGAGTCCCAGGCACTCCACACCACTGGAATCAAGCTAGCCGGGCTGATGAGAGGTGTTACCTCGAAACCGGGCCGGTCCTCGGATGCTTGTTTCCGTTCTGGGAAGGACATGGCTTTTGTAGTTCGGACTGGACTGTTCCCATGGGGAACAGGGTCAGCGCTGATTTGCATATCGCCATTGTCTAACCCAGGGTGGTGTGGAGTGGAAAAACGATGGATTTGGGCCCAGATCTTTGGACTGGGGTGAATGTGTGACATTGATCCACATTCTGTCCATCACTGTTGTGTTTGCAATTACCGCTCTAAGTGTACTGGGGATGCTCAGACGTGAGTCCCAGGCACTCCACACCACTGGAATCAAGCTAGCCGGGCTGATGAGAGGTGTTACCTCAAAACCGGGCCGGTCCTCGGATGCTTGTTTCCGTTCTGGGAAGGACATGGCTTTTGTAGTTCGGACTGGACTGTTCCCATGGGGCACAGGGTCAGCGCTGATTAGCATATCGCCATTGTCTAACCCAGGGTGGTGTGGAGTGGAAAAACGATGGATTTGGGCCCAGATCTTTGGACTGGGGTGAATGTGTGACATTGATCCACATTCTGTCCATCACTGTTGTGTTTGCAATTACCGCTCTAAGTGTACTGGGGATGCTCAGACGTGAGTCCCAGGCACTCCACACCACTGGAATCAAGCTAGCCGGGCTGATGAGAGGTGTTACCTCGAAACCGGGCCGGTCCTCGGATGCTTGTTTCCGTTCTGGGAAGGACATGGCTTTTGTAGTTCGGACTGGACTGTTCCCATGGGGCACAGGGTCAGCGCTGATTTGCATATCGCCATTGTCTAACCCAGGGTGGTGTGGAGTGGAAAAACGATGGATTTGGGCCCAGATCTTTGGACTAGGGTGAATGTGTGACACTGATCCACATTCTGTCCATCACTGTTGTGTATGCAATTACCGCTCTAAGTGTACTGGGGATGCTCAGACGTGAGTCCCAGGCACTCCACACCACTGGAATCAAGCTAGCCGGGCTGATGAGAGGTGTTACCTCGAAACCGGGCCGGTCCTCAGATGCTTGTTTCCGTTCTGGGAAGGACATGGCTTTTGTAGTTCGGACTGGACTGTTCCCATGGGGCACAGGGTCAGCGCTGATTTGCATATCGCCATAGTCTAACCCAGGGTGGTGTTGAGTGGAAAAACGATGGATTTGGGCCCAGATCTTTGGACTGGTGTGAATGTGTGACATTGATCCACATTCTGTCCATCACTGTTGTGTTTGCAATTACCGCTCTAAGTGTACTGGGGATGCTCAGACGTGAGTCCCAGGCACTCCACACCACTGGAATCAAGCTAGCCTGGCTGATGAGAGGTGTTACCTCGAAACCGGGCCGGTCCTCGGATGCTTGTTTCCGTTCTGGGAAGGACATGGCCTTTGTAGTCCGGACTGGACTGTTCCCATGGGGCACAGGGTCAGCGCTGATTTGCATATCGCCATTGTCTAACCCAGGGTGGTGTGGAGTGGAAAAACGATGGATTTGGGCCCAGATCTTTGGACTGGGGTGAATGTGTGACATTGATCCACATTCTGTCCATCACTGTTGTGTTTGCAATTACCGCTCTAAGTGTACTGGGGATGCTCAGACGTGAGTCCCAGTCACTCCACACCACTGGAATCAAGCTAGCCGGGCTGATGAGAGGTGTTACCTCGAAACCGGGCCGGTCCTCGGATGCTTGTTTCCGTTCTGGGAAGGACATGGCTTTTGTAGTTCGGACTGGACTGTTCCCATGGGGCACAGGGTCAGCGCTGATAGGCATATCGCCATTGTCTAACCCAGGGTGGTGTGGAGTGGAAAAACGATGGATTTGGGCGTAGATCTTTGGACTGGGGTGAATGTGTGACATTGATCCACATTCTGTCCATCACTGTTGTGTTTACAATTACCGCTCTAAGTGTACTGGGGATGCTCAGACGTGAGTCCCAGGCACTCCACACCACTGGAATCAAGCTAGCCGGGCTGATGAGAGGTGTTACCTCGAAACCGGGCCGGTCCTCGGATGCTTGTTTCCGTTCTGGGAAGGACATGGCTTTTGTAGTTCGGACTGGACTGTTCCCATGGGGCACAGGGTCAGCGCTGATTTGCATATCGCCATTGTCTAACCCAGGGTGGTGTGGAGTGGAAAAACGATGGATTTGGGCCCAGATCTTTGGACTGGGGTGAATGTGTGACATTGATCCACATTCTGTCCATCACTGTTGTGTTTGCAATTACCGCTCTAAGTGTACTGGGGATGCTCAGACGTGAGTCCCAGGCACTCCACACCACTGGAATCAAGCTAGCCGGGCTGATGAGAGGTGTTACCTCGAAACCGGGCCGGTCCTCGATGCTTGTTTCCGTTCTGGGAAGGACATGGCTTTTGTAGTTCGGACTGGACTGTTCCCATGGGGCACAGGGTCAGCGCTGATTTGCATATCGCCATTGTCTAACCCAGGGTGGTGTGGAGTGGAAAAACGATGGATTTGGGCCCAGATCTTTGGACTTTGGTGAATGTGTGACATTGATCCACATTCTGTCCATCACTGTTGTGTTTGCAATTACCGCTCTAAGTGTACTGGGGATGCTCAGACGTGAGTCCCAGGCACTCCACACCACTGGAATCAAGCTAGCCGGGCTGATGAGAGGTATTACCTCGAAACCGGGCCGGTCCTCGGATGCTTGTTTCCGTTCTGGGAAGGACATGGCTTTTGTAGTTCGGACTGGACTGTTCCCATGGGGAACAGGGTCAGCGCTGATTTGCATATCGCCATTGTCTAACCCAGGGTGGTGTGGAGTGGAAAAACGATGGATTTGGGCCCAGATCTTTGGACTGGGGTGAATGTGTGACATTGATCCACATTCTGTCCATCACTGTTGTGTTTGCAATTACCGCTCTAAGTGTACTGGGGATGCTCAGACGTGAGTCCCAGGCACTCCACACCACTGGAATCAAGCTAGCCGGGCTGATGAGAGGTGTTACCTCAAAACCGGGCCGGTCCTCGGATGCTTGTTTCCGTTCTGGGAAGGACATGGCTTTTGTAGTTCGGACTGGACTGTTCCCATGGGGCACAGGGTCAGCGCTGATTAGCATATCGCCATTGTCTAACCCAGGGTGGTGTGGAGTGGAAAAACAATGGATTTGGGCCCAGATCTTTGGACTGGGGTGAATGTGTGACATTGATCCACATTCTGTCCATCACTGTTGTGTTTGCAATTACCGCTCTAAGTGTACTGGGGATGCTCAGACGTGAGTCCCAGGCACTCCACACCACTGGAATCAAGCTAGCCGGGCTGATGAGAGGTGTTACCTCGAAACCGGGCCGGTCCTCGGATGCTTGTTTCCGTTCTGGGAAGGACATGGCTTTTGTAGTTCGGACTGGACTGTTCCCATGGGGCACAGGGTCAGCGCTGATTTGCATATCGCCATTGTCTAACCCAGGGTGGTGTGGAGTGGAAAAACGATGGATTTGGGCCCAGATCTTTGGACTGGGGTGAATGTGTGACATTGATCCACATTCTGTCCATCACTGTTGTGTTTGCAATTACCGCTTGAAGTCAACTCTCCTGCAACACTCGACTTGGGTGGGCATTCGTCTTCCGGGCCTTCTGGTCACTTCAAAGTGGCATAGACTCTGTCCCTTCTGCATGCAGGTACTTCTCATCTTGAATCCACCTTGGGTGGACAAGTCCACATTCTCCAGCTTCCTGAAGTCCCCATTGAGTTTCATGGCAGTTTCCGATGCCGCTTCACACCTATGTACCCGGCTTCCCTGGTGTAGGAATCCTTGTTCCTAGGGTATCCATGGTTGGGCTTGCTCTACAACCTTCTGTCTTCTACTGGGTTTCTTCAGGGTCCACTGGGTAGAGTCCTTACTCTTTAAAATTGCGACAGCGACTTACCCGTTGACTTGTATTGAGCCCGCAGTTGTGTTCCCTTTGCACACGGCTTCCATGGGGTTCCTGGTTACTTACCTTTTGTGGTTCCTTGGGTCCCCGGCACTTCTAAGCCTTCTGGGTATAGTCTTGACTTGAGTCATGGTTCGCATTTCACTATTTTAGTATATGTTTTGGTCTCCCCTTGGTGACCACTGTGTATTTCATGCTACTTATCTATGTCTATTGAAAAGTATTGTGTGTATTGTATATATCTTGGGCTAGGACATATATGTATGTGTTAATGCATGTCTTATAATAAATACATATTATTTTAAATACTCTGTGGGGTTCTTTTCACTTAATCTACACCTATCGGATTAAGTTCTGGTAAAACAAGTTGCTTTGCACACCTTCTGGGCTAAGCCTGAAGGCTGCTCTCCACAGCTACCACTTAGAGAGCTTTTTAAGGTTGCCTAAGACCACTAAAATATGGGTTGTCTGTATTGGTGCAGGGTGCCCACTTACATAAGTGTGCATCACATATCAAGTTAGCTTCTCACAGGGGGTTAGTGTCTGAAATGTTTCAGCGCCCCTTCCATCTTCTTTTTGTGTGTACTTTGTTTGCCCTAATTTCTCAAGGGATGTCCAGACATCAGTCCATTGCTCCCTTTTGCCACTGGATTCAAGCTAGCCTGGCTGATGACTGTGTTACTCCGAAACAGGTCTCAGGATGCTTGTTTCCAGTCCAGGGACGACCTGCCCTGGAAGTTCTGGCTGGACTGTTCCCATGAGGCCCAGGGTCAAGACTGATTTGCATATAGCTGAGTCTGAACTGGGGTGGCGAAGTGAGCTAAAGAACAATGATGGATTCAACCTCAATCTGTGACTCGGGGTGAGTGTCAGAAAAGTTTCAGCACTCTATCCATTATCTCCTTGTGTTTGCCTTTGTATTAGATGCTGTGCAGATTATCTGCAGCACCTTATTCTTGAAGTGTGTGCCACAATCTGTTTCAATGGAGGTGGGTAAGATAAATCTAGTTATCAACTCCCTCAACAATAATTTGGCAACCGTATGGCTATCAGCTCTCAATACAATTCAGTTCAATTACTTTATTAGGAATACATACTGCATTCATGAAAGTGCAATAAAATACATACCTTCCATAATGATAAAAAGTGTTAAAATCAAAATATACATAAAACATACAAAAGTCAAAATTCACTTCCCAATCAAAAATACATAAAATATGAAAACATGCAGCAGACCTAGCCAGTAGTCATAGTGCTACGGGCTCTGATGGTTATTTTTAAAAAGGCGCCCAAGTGGATAGTTTTTTCCTCATCTACCTGGAGGATGAATAATTTTAGTACATCTTCCAAAGTTCTAATTGCTCATGTCTTTAAAAGAGAGACCAAAAGCTGCTTTGAAAACTGAACCAAAAAAATCACAAGAAAATGTAAAATGTAACATTACTTGTCCTAAATTACCATCACAGGGACATGGCACAGAATCCAGGTTGACATTTTGGGAAGCATAGCAGATATTTCACTGTGCCAGCCCTGTATCAGCATAAAAAGTTTTGGGCCCGATTCACAGAACTAACTTAAGACAAAATCCAAACTTACTACCATTTTGATATTCACAGAAGGCCCTTACTCATTTTGGTATTCACAGAAGGCACTAACTCATTGATGAGTAAGTGCACTTACTCATTTTGGTATTCACAGAAAGCACTTACTCATCAATGAGTAAGTGCCTTCTGTGAATACCAAAATGTGTAAGTTACCAAAATGAGTAAATGGTAATAAGTTTAGGATTTTGTCTTAAGTTGGTTTTGTGAATTGGGCCCTACTTTTCCACTGTCCTTTTCCACACTATTGGCTCTCCTTGTGGGATATGCCTCCACCCATTTGGAGAAAAGGCAGATCATTACTAAAATGTACTTCAATTCATTACAGCGTGACATTTCAATAAAATCTGCTTGAATTTGAATTTAAATTTGAATTTAAATTATATCATTAATCATAAATTAATCATTAATCATAAATGGACCTTCTGATTTGCCAATGTGATTCATGATGGCAATAGTTTTCTTACCCTGGTTGTTCAAATGGGAGACTGTACAGCAAAAACATATATCTTCAGCAATCTGTTAAATCTAGTATTTTCTTAATATTTTCGTAAAAGTCTAACCAAACTATCCCATACTACATGAGCTTGATTATGCAAATATTTAAACAAGGGATATAATATTGCATTTGGCAAAATGTATTTCTGGTCTATATTAACATACGCATACTTATAATTCTTTTATAGCCCAATTTTACTCACTTTTATTTATCTTCTTCTGGAGCATCATCTTACAAATCACTTAGTTCACTCAAAGAGGTTTGCCTAATATCCATAAAGAAACAACGTACATTATTTATTCCTGTACTACGTCATTTTCAAATACGTCACTTTTACTTTGCTGTACCATTGTATCTTCCTTTCGTGCACACTACTTTGCCATCAGGTCAGCATATCTATTTCTAAGAGTGACAATATCCTTTCCAAATTTACGAGTGGTACACTTGACCACCGCTACACAAATCCAATTAGTACACACCATTCTGTATTAGTGCTCTTTTTTAATCCTCTTTGTTAACACAGTTGCCCAGAGTCATGAACAACATCAAAACCATACTGTATAGATTGAAACAGTCATATTCTCAGTTAGCCAACAAGCTCTAGTTAAGACTACCATTTCTCCAACTTGTGCTGGTGTCACATTTGGTAAGGGAGTATGTAGTATCCTCAGATCATGTTAATATGCTCCCTTTCATCCTGTACCTAGCTGCTCAGCCAGTGTGAGTGTTCCGTGTAGAATGTTAGTGTGAGTGGAATACTTGGGTGCCAGGTGTGTGAGTGTTGGCAGTTGGAAGATGGGCTGAGCAGCTAGGAGGCTGCTCCTGGTGGGGCTCTGTATCTACTCTACTTATGGGTTTGCTATGACATCTACTTATGGACTCAATAAACTACTTCAACTTAACTCAGCTACGTCTACTATGTCACCTGAACACGTGGGACCAGACCACTACAGAGATGCATCCAGTGTCTCTGTAATAGAGCACACTGAATAGGCAACATTCAATGCTCGATATTTGTCCCTTAAGCAATAACCATCATTAAAAAGTGTCAAATTAGCCATTTGCAAAGAAATTTCTTTAATGTCTAGTTTTGGTTTTGATCCTTCCAAGAAGGGCACCATTTGTGCCCCCTGCTGCTGCACTGCTGCAATAGGAAGACATTCCTCCGAAATATACCATATTATTCTCTGTAATCCATAGTATTCCTTTGTAATCCAATAAAGTAATCCAATTTATCCCAGCTTATTAAATCACTGCGGAAACAGCCTGATGGTACTGGAATGTTTATTATGCATTTTCAGATATCAGATGTCGCCAAAGTAAGCTTAAACATTGATACGTGCTTTTTTACATTCCTTCAAGTCAGCAACTTGTGAAGCCCAATGCATTTCGAACCCTTATAAGTTCTTCCTCAGGGGCACTGTAATAAATCAAAAAGGCTGTGTAAACAATGAGACAGAAACTCAAAGCGTTTCCTACCTCTAAATTTCACGATTGTCAGAAATCTCACCACTAACTTTACCAAAACCCACCCTCTATTGCATTCCCCTTTGAGCTCGTGAGCTCCCCTGTATAATTAATCAAAGTGAACTAAAGTCCTCTCCCAAACCCTTGCGCTCTGCAGTCATTCAAACAAAAAACATTTCCCAATAATCAATCCTGTTTGCTTGCCAAGTGTTCATAACAACTGTTCATAAAGAAATCAGACATATCATGCAAATGCTCTCCCCTTTCCCCATGCTGTTTAATCATTCTTACGAATACTACGATGTTTCCCTTTACCTCACTGTCAGAACCGTGGCTCCAAAAATATGCATGTCTTCTTCCGTGTGAAACAAATAAACCAACCTCCCACCGAAATCTTCTTTAAATACTGCTCGCCCATGTGTGCAAGATAAACCCTTGATTAGCACAAAACCCCGTGACCTCTTCCGTTCGCAATGCTAGGTTAAACAGAAAACTCACATTCCCATCACCCACTACTTCGGTGCTCAAAAAACTGTAACCAAACCGCTATAACTGCATCCCTGCTTTTCAACATGACCACTAAATAAAATAAATGTGAGCAAAACATATTACGATTATTTGCTGCATAAATAAACATCTGGACTATATTAAAGCATGTAACCAGGCTATGCAAAAACAAATTAATGTCCTCTTCCATCATGTCGTGTACACAGTCCGATGTTAATCATGATATGAACAATCTGCTTGAATTCCAAAGCTGTAATGCTGTCTCCGCGCTGGTAATCCTTTAAAGATCCCATATTCCTTTATTTTGATGAGCTTGTGGGGTGCAACTCACGTTTGAGACGGATTTGCTAAGCAAGAGAGTACTATTTTGTAAGTGCACACCTTCCCTTTTTTTTATAAATAATTCAATTATGGCTGTAACTGCAAATGAATGCGTGCATGAACAGCGCCGTGACCGTCCCTTTTCACAGCATTTCTTAAAGATCCTTCCAAGAAGGGCACCATTTGTGCCCCCTGCTGCTGCACTGCTGCAATAGGAAGACATTCCTCCGAAATATACCATATTATTCTCTGTAATCCATAGTATTCCTTTGTAATCCAATAAAGTAATCCAATTTATCCCAGCTTATTAAATCACTGCGGAAACAGCCTGATGGTACTGGAATGTTTATTATGCATTTTCAGATATCAGATGTCGCCAAAGTAAGCTTAAACGTATCCATGTTTAAGCTTACTTTGGCGACATCTGATATCTGAAAATGCATAATAAACATTCCAGTACCATCAGGCTGTTTCCGCAGTGATTTAATAAGCTGGGATAAATTGGATTACTTTATTGGATTACAAAGGAATACTATGGATTACAGAGAATGGTGCCCTTCTTGGAAGGATCTTTAAGAAATGCTGTGAAAAGGGACGGTCACGGCGCTGTTCATGCACGCATTCATTTGCAGTTACAGCCATAATTGAATTATTTATAAAAAAAAGGGAAGGTGTGCACTTACAAAATAGTACTCTCTAGTTTTGGTTTTGCTCATAACTCGGTCACTTCCAGGCAATTGTGATCCAAATCATCATCCAATTCACCTTCCCTATCTTCATCAGTTTTGTCTGGAATTGGGAGCAGTGCTGCTGGATAGAAGACATTTCATTTCAGAATTGATTTGTTCTCTGCTACATGTATAGCCTGCTAATAACGAGTCAGTCTACTATTTGTCTTATGCTGAGTCCTTGTTCTTGATAAAAGGATCTCAGTATAATGTAGGACATAAACAATAAAATTATGACCCATTCAATCTGTTCACTTAGTTCAATTGCCAAATAAACAGCTGCAATGGATTACAGACAAACTGGGAGACTTACAGCTACTGAATCCAATAAAGCAGGCACAAAAGCACATTAACCTTCCATGTTTCTGTGCTAGGATCAAAAGTGTACAACCATCTTTCTCATGCGAGAACAAGAAGAAAACCATATTGTAGTCAGGCATGCCGAGACACAAACCCTCTTTCAGCTTCTTGAATGCTTGAATGCATTCGCTGCAAAATGGTAGAGGATCTTGGATATCGCTACATTTTAATCTCACTAAGGGCCTTTCAATCAGTGAAAGGTTTGGAATGCACTGACAATAGTATCTAACAATTCCAAAAAACATCTGATCCTCCCTCTTGGTGTTAGGTGGATTTATTTTCTTAGTTGCAGAAATGTGTTCTTCTGACACTTTTGTTACTCCAAGATAAATTACATCTCTTTTAAAGTACTGCGTTTTTTATTAGTGAATCTTTAAGTGCCATTGTATCCTATTTACAAGTTTCCATAGCATTGGATGCAATCAGTAAACCATCTATATATTGCCCTAGTACTGGACTAGATGGCAATATTAGACTCTCTATGATTTTTTGTATTAGTTGTTGTGGCATTCTGTACCAAACAAATTATTTTTTCAAAAATTGTAACACTAAAAGATACTGTGATTCTTCATAAAGAGGTCAATGACAGTGTACTATTCTGCTACTGGGTGAATCTGGAAGAGAGTCATTGCAGTATTCGGTACCCTAGGACAACATGAAACAAACATTTTATTAATCTTTTGAAGGTCTTGAATAATTCCCCATTTTCCCTTTGGTTTCTTAATTCCCTTCACTGGAGACGTGCAAAGACTAACCAGCATATTTCAAAGGATTTCCTGTTCAATAATTTTTTCAATCACTGGCTTCATTCCTTCTTCTGCCTCCCTTATCAACTTGTACTTCCTCACCCTTAGGAATATTGCTTCTGGTTTTATCTTTATATTAACTGTTTTACTCCCTTGATCCATCCAACCATTTGGCTGTGTAATCCCACTCTGCTTCTCTGACGCTATATATGAAATCTACAGAGAGGTCTTCTTTAGTCAACACTGGATATAACTCAACTCGTGAGCCTTAAGAGCTAAGTTTAAAGACTAAATCTTCATCTAAGGTTTTAACTGCAACACTCACTGGACTTGAATCACATCATATGAACTGGTGCTTATTCTCTGAATAAACAATTTTACCTGGTATGTCTGCTTATTGCTCATCCTTGCAATTTGGACTGCTCTTCCTGATAGGAGAAGGTTTGGGGCTTCCACAGAACGAATTGTAGAATGGGTAGATTCTGGATTGATTAGGAACGAAACTGGGTGGCCATTGACTTTTCCATCAATATATAGGCCACTTTGATCTACCTCTGGAATTGCTCCTTAGTAAGCAATCCTCCTCGCACTTCAGGCAGTCATTGTGAACGTTTTCTGCCAATTCATCATTTAGAATCAATGAATTTTGCCTATACACTCCATTACATGGCATTTTATTTCTCCAGTTTTGCTGCATCACCGAATCTGCTGGCGTGGGCATTCTAAATGATTTCTGATTTTGTATGTTCTGCTCTGAATTTTGCATATTTGACATTTCACCATTTTTCTGCATTTGTGTGACTTGTTCTGAATTTACCCTTACCCTGCTCGGAGTTTGTCTTACTCTCCTGCTTCCAGTCCCTGGGCCATCCAAATAATGAGACGCTGTATTCTTTTCCAATATCTCAACATTCACATTCATGCCATCATACCTAACACCTTGCACTCCTTGATTCATTCCACTCACTCCATTATGTGTAACATTCATATTTGAACCCATTTGATTCCTGTTCCTTCTCGCCTTGTCTGAGAAATCATCAGCTTCTCTTTAAACTTGCTCTGCTTAGCTTCAAAATATTCACTACTATTTTTGATGTCATTAGGCTCTCATCAATGTTCTTGATCTGCCAGCACAATTTACTTTGCTGAATATAATTACTAATGTCTTCTCTCAAACCATTCACAAATACGAAAACGAAACCACTACCACCCTCTAGTTGGGGTTCCCCATTTTCCATTTGTTTTTTTAATTCCCATCACTGGAGAAGTGCAAGGACTACCAAGCCTATTTCGAAGGATTCCCTGTTCAATCACTGTTTTCAATCACTGGCTTCCTTCCTTCTTCTTCCTCCCTTATGAACTTGTACTTCCTCACCCTTAGGAATATTGCATCTAATTGTATCTTTATAGTAACTGTTTTACTCCATTGATCCATCCAATCATTTTGCCTGAGACTCTTCTCTGACAGTATATATTAAATACAGAGGCAGGTCTTAATGGGGTTTTCAACTCTGCTTTGCTTTTGTAAATGTGCATGAATCCCTCATAATATGAATGGCCTGATTTCTTTGACTCTTGTGTGGTTCTCAAAATCTCACATCAATTCACATCTTTCTCAGAAATTTGCATCTTCACATACTTGGTAACAGCCTGATAATTGCCTGCTATCACCTCAAGTGGTGAATTGTTTAGACCAACCCTTGCTGGATGTTGTGGCAGCCACCCGATATTAAACTTGCTCGCTAACAAGTCTCCAGATAACACAATTTCAAACAATGAGTTCAAATCTGTCCATAACTTTGGAGAAATGCTTGTCAGCTTCTGAATTTCATCATACTATTTTTCTGGTTATTCTGTTGATCCTGTTGATCTTCTCCACAAGGCAACTGGGAGGAACCAGAGTCATCGGGCCAAAATGATGATGATGAAGAGATATTCAAACCAAGAGAAGAAGACAATGTCGGGCCCCTACTTGAACCCCTGCTTGCGGTCGGACTTGTAGTCTAAGATGGAGACACTGAAAGATTGGCTGCTTGCACTTTATCCAATGCAGTGCATAAGAAATCTGTTGCCAAGTCTGTTTCCAAGTCTGCTGCACTGAACTGCTCTTGGGGTGTCTTTACCCCCTCCTTTGAGGGCAGTTGGGCCCCGTTATAAAAATGCTTACAGACAAAATTCCTTATTGAGGTTACTAGGGGTGAGCGGGGAGCCTCTCCACTTGATAAATTGCTTTGATCTCGTTAAGCAGACCCCTTTTTCCCTCCAATTTTCCTCTTTTTACTGACTCTCCCCTGCGATTTACCTTTTTGAATGCCGAGGAGGGGACTATTAGAGCAAAGCACAGGGGGCAATAAACGGGGGGAGGTATTCATTTCAGGATAAAGAGAACTAGGTGAAGTTAATAATTAATAACAAAAGGAAAAAGACACAAGTTAGGCTTACCTTCTTCTTGAATACTCCCACCTACCGCTGCCACCTCTATACTTCACCTCACCGCATATCCCAAAATTCCTCCAATCTTCCTTGGATAATCTCGAATATTCTCCAAGAGACTTTTCCAGAAAGCTCTTTAAGGACCTTCAAAAGACACGTCGAGTCAAGAGACCGATTCTCCCATTTACCTCACACGTAACCACCAAGCACTGGGCACCAGGCACTACAGGGCACTACCGGGCACTAACAGGCGGGGTAGCAGCTCTGTGACTGAAGTAACGCCCCCTAGTGACACAGTCACACATGTGGGCAAAGAGGCTGCCCCAACACTAACTATCTTCTGATATCAAAACTTGTGGGCACCAAACCCCAATAATCAAGAGAACTCCAATATTTTCAAACACCTCAGGTTCTACCTTGGCAGCTCAGCACCTTCACTCCAGTGGATCCAGCGGCTAGAAACACTCACTGCTTTCCTTAATTCCATCCAATTAGGAGAGTATAACAAATATGATCAAATGAGTGGGGCCAATAATTGAGTTCTAGATCAGAATTTGTATATGAAATCAGAAAATATAGTAAAAAATGTAAAAAAGACTCAGTTCAGAGTACAAAATCAGCATTAGAAATATTAATCCTGGAAACAGCTATTCCCTAAGTTGATGTGTCATACTCATAAAGAGTTCTGACAGGATCCTATTCAAGGAAAATTCCAAAACAATTGGACAGAGTTTCAGGAGTGAAATGAGACGTTGTCCCTGGTTTCTAAAACCAGGGGGTTTTATGCACATTTCATGCATAAACAATTAGCGGAACTATTGATTCAGCATGGCATGATCATGATTAGCACACTTTGGGCAAAATCAGAACAGTGACACAAAAATTAACTGTTAGTAGTAACCCATTTCTGGAGGTAAGTGTCCCCAAGCTCCCTCAGCAACATTAGTCTGGAGGTGTGGAGCTACAATATAAAACATTTTCTAGACGAACACCAATATAAAATATTGCCTTCAGCAGGCCTACATTGGAGCATCCAGCAAAAGTCCTTCAAAACGATACATAGGGAACACAAAGAAAGTTTCATTTACAATACATGCTTTCTAACAGGTTGAATGATTGATGTCACACCTGCATGTTCATGAAAGCTGTGAGGAGAGAAAGTTTGCTGCTGGCCTTTCAGTAGAAGGGATTATGAGCACGGTTAGGGTAAATGAGAAAAGAGAAAACTTCACCCATTCTTATAAAATGCTATCTCATTCGAAAATATGACATTGGTAAATTACATTTAAACACACATCTGAACTATCTTTATTTTTCATTTAAAGAGCAATATCACGAGTACGCCTATTATGACTATATGCAATTTAAAAAATAGAGATTTGCGCAAATAACTTGTCACAAAATGTGCACATTTAAAAAAGTATACACATTTATATGTAATGCAAGCTTTAGAATAATTGATACATTTCTAATTGCATCTGTTACCTCAAGTTCAAGGTTAGGAGCACATCATTTGGGGTATCAGTTATTGCTTGTATAACTACATTGCAAACAACAAATTGAAAAGCTAACTCTAATCGGATATTTTCATTGGTGTTTTGATTTTCATTCGTAGCCATATTTGTGTGTTACATCAATTGTGTTTTATTAAAGTAAATTGAAGATTTTTGTTTTACATACATTAAGACGTTATAATTAATTCTAACCATACCTTCTGTTTAAATGTAGCTTTTTCAGTTAATCTATGTATATTTCTTTGTATAAATAGCAGTTCAGCATTCCTGCATCACAGATTTTACCTGTGCAGTTGCCAGCTCACAGGAGAACTGTTCCTGAGTACATATTTTCACAACTGGTCAAGGACGCTGTGGCACTCCAGGTAGCATTTATTTTATTTTGTATATTTCACAGCATAAGAAGTATTTAACACACTATAATCAAGGCCACTTTGATTAAAACGATGGGTGAACTTTACATTCTTTAGCTGTGCAGTGGTATAAGGAAAACGTGTATGACCCCCCTGCAAGGGACTGCGATGGTAGCCCCTGGCAATGCCCATACACTCGAGCTGACAAGCTGAGAGGGCCTCCCTTTATGCATCAAAAACTGGCACCCCCACACTGTAGCGCTATGGGGGTGTCTGTTACACCCCTGTAGCTGTGAAATAAAGAAAAGGAAACAAAGATCAAAATGTGCTTAGACCTATACATACATATATGTAGATTTTCACTGAAAAAACAAAGATTAACCCGACGTTATAGTTAGGTATGGAAGTAATATATTGCTTTATATTAAAAAATACCCTTAGATATCCACTGACATAGCAAAGGGTAAAGTGGGGGTAATAATTAGGTGAAAGTTTTATTTGAAAACATTTTAAGCTCTTAAACGCTCTACAATTTGCCATTTGTAGTTATCTGAAGTAAATATAACTCCTGCTATAAAGTAACTATAAGTCTTACTCCCACCATGCACAGTGCTGCAGGGTTGTCATAAATGATGTCATTTCAGATGTCATTAGGGATATTATCAATGCAGTCATTCAACATGCCATGAGATATGTAATATGTGAGGGTACTAGTAGTGGATGGCGAAGGTGTGATTTTGGTGGAAATGTGTCCTGTAGTTGTTGAGATATCTCTTTTAAAACAAATGTGCCATGGTGGCTTCAAAGAGTTTCTCAGTTGTATATCTTCACCATGAATTTGCTTATTATTAATGGATATGGACTGTTGAATCATCTGAAGCTAATACATTTGAAACATAAACAAGTGCAAGTTTTAAAAAAGAACAATGTTTAATTTTGTCCTGCGGAGAAACCATAGATTCTCCGATAATGCCAGCAACTGAAAATGTTTCTTGTGGTGGCCATTACAGGATGACAGGCACGCAAGAAGTGAGGGTGGATATTAGGGTAAAGAGAGTGTGACATGACCCTGACATGGATGCAGGAGTCTAAGGGACCCAAAGAAACATATCTTGCTCTCAAATTTAAATATCTCTTTTTTTCTCCCAGGATTTGTAGATCTGCAAACAGATTCCACGTGCAGACATTTTGTATGAGATTTCCAGATCAGTATCTGCAATTCCACGGGCTTGCTGCCTGACCCACATTTTTTTTTAATTAAGAATTTCTGCAGTCACTGATAAACCACTTGTTTGACTATGTATGGAAGTTGCAAAATGGGTCTATTGTTATTAGGTTCTATTGGGTTTTCTGAGTCTGGATATTATGTGGGCCCTTTTAGGTGTAGGTGGGACTGTAGTTTTTTAGTGAAAATTTGAAAGAAGGGTATGATGTCACAACAGTGGAAAAGAACCATGAACTCCTAGTAGAAGGATAATGGGCAGTGTCTGCGGGGGAGCCAAGTATATTGCTGGTAAAGAACAGAGGTGGGCATAACTGGCAAAATTCTCTGTAGTGTAATTACTCATAATTAGTACTGCAAAATTACTCATAATTATATGGAATTACTCGAGAAGTGTAATCCACCATTTACCGCTATTTTCTTAGTAAAAAATGCACACTTGCTTTCAAAACGTGGCCGGGGATTCATTTTGAGCTATGAAAAAAGTAATAAATGCCATAGGACATGAACAGCTCTCTCTTAGATCATTGTTCATGTTCTCCTGCGGTAGGATTTTTGCCGTAAATTACTCTTAGCTACTCAAGCTGTTGCAATAACGCAGTTTCAGTAATTTTGCATCACAGAAGTAATGCAAATTATAACGATTACACTGGCTTGTAGTGCAGGTCTTAGGGTACAAACGAGGCGGACACCGGCGTTGGTTTTAGGTTATATATTTATATATATCAGGAGGGCGCCGGGAACAGCACCAGCCCGGACCACGGCTGGGCTACAGTGATGCAAGATGGTCGCCTGCGCTCCCAGGGTTCATTGTCATCACATGACAAGAACACTAGAGGTCTACTCTTCATATCTCCTCTTCATATCTCCCCCCCTTTTGCAATACTACAATATAAACAACAACAACATGGTACGGTAAGGGTTTGTAGTTCCGATGATAGGTGGGTATATTTTCATGTCGTACTCTTGATACCTTTTAGGCAGTACTACAGACCTGCCTGTGCGGGTTTGTTTCAGCGGGGTACGTATCCTAGTGTCTCTGCTACCACTGGGTGGGGTATGGTTTTGTGTCTCCGGTGTTTGACCCCCAGTCTCCGAACCACCCGCTCCTTGGTTCTCCTGCTGTACCTGTCGACCTGTGTCTTCTAGATTCTTCTGTGTTCTGGTCGTGTTCGTCTCTTCTGCATTGGTGCTCATGGTGCTACTACTTGGTGCTTCTGTGTCCGCAATGTGTTCCTCCTCCTCCAGATTCCAGTTGTCGTTCCTTTCTGGTTGCGTTGCTCCCGTCTTGGCCCACATCAACACTTTGTTGCACCTGGACATTCTGTCTTGGGACCATATCTTTTCGTCACTTAACGGGGCAGATCTGGTGTATATTTCTCGTACTTGCAGGGGTGTACTAAACTTGCTGTCGCCCTTTTTCCGCAACTGAGCAAGGTTCACTCTGACACATTCCTCCCTTTCCAGTGATGTTTCCTTGACATTGTGCCGCCTGTTGTAGTGGTCCGTGTAGATCTTTTGTGCTTTTTCAAGGTTGGTGTGCACCACCGCCGAAGACCATTTGCTCTGTACTGTCCGTTTTTTCCACGCCACATTGTCTGTGGTAAATGGGTCACGGCCCCTCAATTTCTTGAATGGGCCACATCCTGTCTTGGTGGGAGTGATGCGGTAAGCCCATACTGTACATCTGAGTTCTGACTCCCAATTCTTCCCTGCATTGATGGATGATTGTACTGAGCCCATGATGACCCGGTTAAATCTTTCAGCTAGGCCGTTCCCGGACGGATGATATACCGGGGTGTGTTTTGTATGTATTCCATTCCGTTCCACGAATGCGTTCCACTTGTTGGACGAGAATTGGGGTCCATTGTCACATGTTATGACTCTTAGAATTCCTTCCCTCAGAAATGTAGAGTTGAGGAACGCAAGTACGGTGTCTGTGTCCGCTGTTTCACATATCTCAATTTCCGGCCACTTGGAATACCGGTCTATGAGCACGATGGCATACTTGGGTACTCTCTGCGCATCTAAGATAGGGTCTAGGATGTCCACTGACAATTCGTCCCATGGATTGACTGGATTTGTGAACTTCCCTAATGGAGGTCACAGTGTGGTCTGCATCTTGTCTGCAGTGCTGCACTATACACATTCTCTGACATGCCGCTCCACCTGGTTGTCCAGGGCAGGCCACCAGTAAGCTTGTTTGACTCTGTGCTTGATTTTCACTATACCCAAATGCTCTTCGTACAGAATCGTGAGTAAGCACTTTACCAGTTGGTTTGGAGGGACTACTTTGTCTCCTCATAGTAAGAATACATCTTTGTCCCCTACTGATAGCTCTTCTCGGACTTCGTAGAATTTTCGCTGTTCTGCGTCCAAGTGCTTCTTCTCTGGCCCCCTGTGACTATGAACCGATTGACTGCTGTGAGGCTCACGTCCTTGTCATATGCCGTTCTTCACTCTTGTGCACTTATGACTGCCTTCTGGTCCTCCACGAATGCTATGGTATAGTCATCTTCCTCTGTTTGCTTAGGTGCGTCTTCCTTCGCAGCTGCTCTGCTGAGGTAGTCAGCGACTTTGTTCTTGGCGCCGGGATGTATTTGACATTATACACATAGTCCAACAACTTCAGAGTCATTTTCGCTATGCGAGGCGTGGCAGTAGCATGTTCACTGGATGTGAGTACCTTAACTAACAGCTTGTGGTCCGTTCTGAGCAGGAATCTGGAGCCCCAAAGGAATTGGTGAAATCTTTCCATTGCCCAGATCGCTTCCAGCATCTCTTTCTCTATCAAACTGAACTTTTCTTCATTTGGGGCCAAGGAACGAGACGCAAAGCTGACAGTTGTCATTTCACCTTCCGCGGACCGTTGCATAAGGACTGGCCCCAACCCTCTGTCACTCGCGTCTGCGGTGAGGACAGATAATGCCTTATGGTCAAATCCGTGTAGAGGCACAGCCTCGCAGATGTCCTCTTTGATTTGTAGAAATTCTTCCTGGGATGCCTCCGACCATGCGAAGGTGGTCTCCTTTAGTAGCTGATGCAGATTGTGCGTTTTGGTGGCAAAATGAGGAACAAAGTTGCTAAAGAATTCCACCATTCTAGGAAGGAACGAATGTCGTCTTTGTTTCTGGGTGTAGGTGCGTTCTTTATTGCCTTTACATTTGCCAGTTTTGGTGCAACTTCTTTATCACTTATTTCATGGCCCAGGTACGTTACTGAGGTTACCCTGAACTTGCACCTGTCCCATTCTGCTGTGAGGGGGTTCTGCGTCAGGATGCCCAGCACTGTGGTTATCTTGGCGCCATGGTCTGCTTTGGTTCTCCCCTTGATCAGGATGTCATCCTGGAAATACTGCACCCCTTCCGTGTCTCTGAAAAGTTTATACATTAACTTTTGGAACACCGCTGCGGCTGATGCCAGTCTGAATGGCACCTGCCGGAACTGGTAGCACCTGAATGGCGTGATAAACGAGGTTAGTTTCTTGCACGTAGGGTGTAGCATAATCTGGAGGCATGCTGAGGTTAAGTCTGTGGTGGAGAACCATTTGATGCCCTCCGTCAGGGCCAACATCTCATTGATCCTTGGCAATGGGAACTTATCTACTATGATATTTTTGTTGAGCTCCCGCAAGTTTATGCACAGGCGCACTTTTCCGTTGGGCTTCCTGGCTACGACCAGAGGAGCCAACCATTCTGCACTCTCAATGGGCTCAATTACTCCATTGTCTTGTTGCACTGCGTCTCTCCCATTAAAGGGAATGTTCCGCACTTTATTGCTCACTGGTTCGGTCCTCTCTTAGAGGCATATCTTGTAAGTAAACTTCATTAGCTTGCCGATGGTGCCTCCGAAGACTGTCGGAAAGTCTGACTTCCACGAGTTGGCTTTGTATGTTCGTGCAGGATCTGTCATCAGTACTTGCGTTGTGCCACCAGGGTTTAATTGAATCCATATTCTCCCTGATTCACTCATCCCAACACTGAGGGTCCCTTCTCCGCCACGTAAAGCTTCCCTTCTGCCGTTCGGCCTTTGAATTCATATAGCAGCAGACGGAATCCCACCATGGAAAGAGGTTTCCTCATGAAGGTGACAGGATGGATGTCCGGGGAAAGAAGGTACGTGCCTATGACTACCCTGGGCGTAGTGTGCGGAGTGGGGCTCCGCGGAGCTACGCGAAGTGGGCGCAAAACTACGCCCACCCGCGCACTCCACGTAGCCCCACTACGCACCGCCCGCCTCCCTCCCGCCCTCCCTAAATATGTAAATAAAAGGATAGAAAGGTTTTAAAGACACTTACCTTGTCCACCGTGTCCGCCGCGTCCCCGGGGCTCCCTCTCGCCGTCCCTGGATTCGCGCCGCCGCCATTTCGGATACTAATGCGCATGCACGGGTGCCCGCGCATGCGCATTTCTCATGAGAAATGCGCATGCGCGGCCGCCCGCGCATGCGCATTAGTATCCGAAATGGCGGCGCGAATCCAGGGACGGCGAGAGGGAGCCCCGGGGACACGGCGGACAAGGTAAGTGTCTTTAAAACCTGTCTATCCTTTTATTTACATATTTAGGGAGGGCGGGAGGGAGGCGGGTGGCGGCCGGCTACGCACCATCTGCGGAGCGCGCGTAGTGCCGCCTGGCTACGCCCGCTACGCAAAATGCGTAGGAGACGGCACTACGCGCACTCCGTGCACGGAGCGTAGCTGGCCGCCCACGGTTACCTATGACTTGTGCAAAGTCTCGGTCCCAAATGCTGCGTTGTATGATGGTGTATGGGGAACCTGAGTCAGCAACCATAGATACTTGAATCCCCCCTATGAAAAGTTTGCACAACCGTTTACGTGTCTGGGAGCAGTCTATGCCCAATACTTGGTCATCTATGCACAGCACACTGTCATCACCGTCTTCGACCCCTCCTTTTTCTGTTTCTGAGTCCTGCGTCACATACTTTACTGATGTTTTCCGGGGCTTGCGCCTACAGACTTTTTTTTCGAAGTGCCCCATGATCCCGCAGAATAGGCACTTGGCTCTGAAGGCTGGGCATTGTTTGTCATTGGCTGCATGTGCTTAGCTGTCGCATCTGTAGCAATTGTTTTTGTCCTCCCCTTGGGCCCTCAAGTTTGCAACCGCTTTAGGTGCATATTTCTTGGGCTGCCTCGTGCTTCCTGTGAACGTCGGCTTCCGCTCCTGGGGGGTGGCGTCTGTTACTTTGCTCACTGTGGCTTTACTGACATTGTCCTTTTTGGCTGCTACCGCACACCGCTTTGAGAGTTCCGCCTTTTTGACATGGCCACTATCTCTTTGAGAGGGGCGTCACCACTGACCCATAGCTTCTCTTGTATGGACGTTTTCACCGTGTGCATGATGATTTGGTCCTGTATGAAGTCATCATGAAGTCCTCCGAATTTGCAGGTGACTGCCAATCTCTTCAGTGCTGCCACGTAGTCATCCTCTGACTCCCCTGTGATCTGTTTCCATTGAAAGAAGTTGAAGCGGTCTATTGCGGTTCACACCACTGGCTGATAATGGCTGTCCAGGTCCTCTATGGTGTGTGGGAACACATCACCATCATCTTGAGGCCTGGTCTTTTTTGTCAAGTTCATGTACACCCTGATGCCTTCTGGACCCAAATTGTGCAGTAGGATCTTCTTTTTCTTCTTAGATAGTTCAGCAAGTACTCCTTCCAATCTTCCCATTTCATGGCAGGTTCCCCTGGTTTTGGCAGAAAGGGTACCGGGTTCGTGAGCGAGAAGGTTTGGTCACACATGGAGGCTTGCCTCCTTGGTGGCGCTTCGTCTGTCCTGGGTGGAGGGCTCCCCGGTGCACTTTGCTTGCTCTGGCCTGTTGCCCCTTCTTGGGACTTGAGGTCCTCGCCCACGCGGTCTTGTCCTTGGTGCGCCAGGATCAGGTGTCCTCCGGCTGCTTTGCTTGCCTGGGTTGCTGGAGCGTGGAGCATCTGGTTTAACATCAGCTAGGATCACTGCGTCCCTTTGGTGTGCCTCCTGGGGTGCCTGTGTGCGGGTGCTGAGCCAATGCGCCTACATTAAGAAGAAGACTACAATTCCCATGTTTCCTGCTGGTGCAATGGGCAGTGCCTTCTCGTCATTACCGGTGTGTGTGAGCAGTGGGTGCGAGTAATTCTATCTGGTTATGCTGCCGTGAGGATTCACGGCTTCCTGGTTCTTCGTTCCGTGCCTTATTGGATTCTTGCCTGACTCCGGGGTTCTCGAGGTGCTCCACGCAGGGCCTGTGTTTCCAGGGACCGCGCTGTTGTTAATCGCCACAAGCTGGATTAATTCTTCGACTTCACGCTGAGGTAAGCGCTATGGGTTTTCCCTTGCTGGATTGTTCTCTGACTTTGCGCTGATGTTAAGCGCTGTGCTTCCGGAGATTTCTTGACTTTTACTCTTCTCCTGTTGTAAGCGGTTGACGCGCTGACGTAAGCGCAGTTCTACTCATTATTTGGGTATTAATTTCGGAAGCATTATTTCTGGATATTGTTAGGGTGCAGGACAGCTCTTCCGCTCTCAGCCTCAGCGAGGTTGTTTTCTTCACAGTTACTTGGGATGGGAGAGGAAATATACCCCACACTGGGAATACGCATTTGGAACCTTGTTCTTGTGTTTGCTATAATCATCACTTGCATAGGGGAAAGGCTACTTGTGGATCACTTATTTTTGATAGTTTTCCTTTTCTTGATATCAAAGAGCAGTATTGGGGAAGCATTCTTGGCCTACTTTATTTATGTTTCTTCTGAGCACTTTCCTTGGGTATGTACAAGTATGGGTGTTGGTGTTTTGATTGTCAACAGGTATGATTGTGGTTATAATCAATTTCTTGCTTTCTTGTTGTAGGTATAAAGCAATAGTATCGGAGAGAAGTATCTCTATTGGCTCTGTGTTGATATACAGGAATACAGACACCTTCCTTATCAAGTCCACAGGTAATAGACAGTCGTAGTGAGATCATATGAGAGTAGGAGACAGATCTAGGATTTGTATTAACCTTGTATTCTTTTGTTACATGTATTCTCATCCCCACTGTTCCTTCCCTAATCCCTTTCCCTCACCTGATTGCCTTATTACTCTGTGTTACATTATCCAGAGTTGGGGACGTCTGGAGATGGACCCCTTTGTGCATCATCCGGAACCTAAGGAGTATACATGGATCTTACTCTGTGGGGCCGGAGTGTAGACGGCTGCGCTGTAATGCTGGCTGGCCTGTGTGGCTGCCTGGTGCGTGGCCGCGGGGTGTAGCAGCCCTAGGACGTAGCCGGCCGGGGCAGTGCTCCTCAGGGCCCCCTTTGCGCACTCTTGGTATGTGGATAGGCCCACACGCTCCAATTGCGCTACTTTACCAGCTGGCCGGGGCAGTGCTCTTCAGTGCCTTTGCGGCACACTCTCTGTGTGTGGTCTGGTCCGCGCGCCCTATTCTGCACCCTTGATTCACCTCCGTGGTGGGGGAGGGGTATCGCCTCACTCTCTGAGCTGCCGCTCGCTCGTGGATACTGGAGCGGGCTGGCTGCAAAGCGTCTCCCTGGCTCACGTCGTTATCTCTGTAGTGCGGTGGGTGCTCCGCACCGTCAGGATGATTGATGGTGGCTCCGCTGCCGTGCTCTCCTTCAGGCCCTGGTACAACCAGTGCGTGCACACGCCGCGTCGCGGGACCAATGGTCGCAGTGTCCACCTCCCCAACCTCATCGCCAATTTGTAGTGCAGGTTTCAGGGTACAAACGAGGCGGACACCGGGGTTGGCTTTAGGTTATTTATTTATATATATCAGGAGAGCACCAGGAACAGCACCAGCCCATACCACTGCTGGGCTACAGTGACACAAGATGGCCGCCTGTGCTCCCAGCGTTCCCTGTCATCACGTGACTGGAACACTAGAGTGCTACAAGGCCTAGTGACGAACTACCCTATAAATGCAATGAGGATTTTGGATATGTGTATATAGTGTTGGTGCATACAGAGTTTTAAACTCAGCACTGAAGTTTGGTGAAGTCAGAAAAAATAATCTCCGGAAAACGCAAGCAAAGTTTCACAAATGCAGGGAGGCGAAGTATATCTCACCTGACGATCTGTAGGTGATAATTTCCTACCACAGGATGTTTTGTGGGTGGATATTCCGTACACGGAAGCTGCGGCTAGATTTGACTCACACATAAGCCTATATTGCTTAACGTCATATAAAGTACATTGCATTGTATTTTTTTTTTTAACATTCCATCTAATTCTAAATTGCATCCTCTTGGCTAAGGCTTTCCTAGCCCATGGAATAATGTACAATCAATTGGGCGCCTGAACGTATTGAGCCTACGCTTCCAGACACCTTAATCCGGCCCTGACTATGCCCCTACTCGTGTTTGGTCTCTACTTCGAAAAGTTTGATTCCTGGATCCGGAGTGAGCAGTTAATGTTAATGTAATTGGGTACCGGGGACACTCAGCGCCACACCGCGCACCAAGGTAGGCATGAAGAGCGGACCAGCAGTCTCGTGCAACATGCTGTAGGCATCAGCTTCCAGGAGCACGCAATGACAACGGGTCACAACAAGGATGAGGCTGGGAGAGCTGACTGGGTCAACTAGCTGGGACGGGGAGCTGCGACCCTGCTTCCCTCCTAGCTGAGCTGCTGTCATTAATAGAATAGCTGCCCTGGGCTGATCTCAGCCTTTGCCCCCTGGGCCGCAGTGTGGATTCAGCAAGCAGACATAAACAGTATCTGGAACTACAGTGACTGTCATCCCTGTTTGTATTAACCCCGCGGAGGGATCCTGACAGGGTCGGTGCACGTGAGGCTCTCTGAGTAGCGCTAATGGTACTGTGGGATTCTGAAAGGACGCCCTGTCACAGGCATGCGGCATAAAGTGCTGCAATTAATTTACGTATAATTCAGAGATTTCACGTCCTTCTGATATTCAACATTTCAGTTGCGCTTGCAAAGTATTCACTCGTTTAAGACATTCTGAATGTAGCTAATTTGCCTCATATGGAACCAGTGAGCAAAAGCGAGAAAAGGCAGAGCTTCTTTGCTCTGCGGAAATTAAGAGGACCAACCATCTGAATATTGTGGTGGAGTTGAGGAGCCTGGATATCACGGCCTTCCATCGCAGAGGCACATATGGAGGTATTGTTCTGCCATCTTTTTTTGCCCCTTTTTAGGAACAACTTACAGCTGGGATTCAAGAATAAAGCCTCCCCCAAACCTGAAGGTCAGATGTTTGCGAGGTAACTTCCAAAAATGTAATGCATTTCTTAAGCAAAGCCTCCAACATCTTCATAAGACTGAATGTTGGCCATTGGTGTTGCATGCTGTGGATAGCCCAACAATAAGGCTGAAGTTGGTTGATATAATTGGAATGATATATATATACATGTTTCAAGTGCTGGAATGAGAATGTGCCCTGCATTATCCGCCTGATTCATCAAGCTAAATTGCACTCGCAAAGGGCAGGATTCTCAGAATCTTGCCTTTTGCGGGTGCAATTTTTGCATTTGGGATTCATCATCCCAAATGCAAAATTCGCTATTTAAGAATTCGCACATTTGCGAAGAATTGAATTTAAGGAATCTCTATTTGAGATTCCTTAAATGCAATTCATGAAGCATTTTAAAATTGCGAAAATGCAATTTTGGGCCGCTATTTACCGAGAGGTCAGACCTCTCGGTAAATAGCAAAAACTTAGAAAAATGCATTTAAATGCATTTTTCTAAGTTGCATGTTACACACACACATGTCCTTTGGACATGTGTGTGTGCAACACCAATGTAGATTACATTTCAGGGGTGCTACAGGGTGTCCTTTGGACACCCCTGCACCCTTGAAATCGCATCCTTATTTGCGATTAGCTAATTGCTAATCGCAAATAAGGAATAACTACCCATTCATTCCTATGGGCCTGTAGGCCCATAGGAATGCATGGGGAGTTATTCCTTATTAGCGATTAGCAATTAGCTAATCGCAAATAAGGAACATGTAGGAATCGCAATATTTATTGCAATTCCTACATGAATCCCGTTTTGCAAGTCCTTAATAGCGATTCCTTATGAATCGCTATTAGGGGCTCGCAAAACGGGAGAATGATGAATCAGGCTGTATGTGTAGTCGTGTCCCCTGCCCTGCGTGACTAAATTATCAGCACCTGTTACACTGAGTTTTGGATTTTGACCCTGGCCTCACATTAATTCAGTGTGTATGGAAACACCTGCCCTTCACTTAACATGGATTCCTGAGTTTTCGTGAACCTTGAGGTGTACACCCGGCGACCCTCTAGTAGTAATAGCAGGACGACTGTCCCTGTGACAGGTTTTCACATGTGTAGTACGGGAGTGAAAGCATATTATTTTTGTAGTGATTAGAGTCTGGCCAGTCCTTTTTTATCTCTGTATGTGTATATGAGCCTATTGACCTATTAACCCAAAGTTCTGTTGCTCATGGTATTCCTGGAATCATGGTGCCAAGATCCTGTGCGCTTGACATCTGCATGTATGCTAGATGAGTTGGTATGCAGTACATGAGTGCCTTAGTGAACCAGAGTGCAACAATCTTGTGTGCTTCATTTTGGAAGCCCCTGGCCAGTTCATGTGCACAAGATGATGGCAGGGTCACTTTCCCAGAAAGTGGAAGTGCTTTGCTGACATTACTGACTGGGGAAATAACACCAAATGCGGCAAAGAAAAGATCAGCTTCACCTTTTAAATTTGATCAGGTCCTTTGCGATACAGAGGGATGTTGATTAGTCTTTCTGAGACTGCCATTTGATGAGTTTCAGAGGTGAATTGCAGGATTGCAGTATCTGTTGTCAGGGTGTAAACAGTCTTTGGAAGAGGAGCAGCTTTTTGTCCTTCCTGATCCCTGTCAGATGTGCCTAATAACACTCAAAGACAGCTTACACCCCTTTTCCCTCCTGTTGTAAGTATTCCAGCCTTGAGACAACGCTTCTGTGAGGAGCATCACTCAAGACCACGGGGGGTAGGCATCCTAAGAAGTTCACTTGAAAAGGGAACCCACCATAACTGGTTCTGAAGGGGCAAATTTAAAATCCATATCCCCTGTCTGCCACCTCTGTATAAAAGTATGAGCTGTTAAACCTCTTGTTTCAGTTCCACCGTCTTTTCATCCAATAAGAGGTAACAATGCAGAGTACTGAGAGGATCACTGTGCAACCAAGGGCAGGCGTCTGCCTGACAGCAAATTTCCCAGAGATGAGGACCATCGTCTACAGTACAAGAAATGTTGATTTGTCCTGCGAAACAAGAATTACTGCTTGAGTGAGAGAAGAGTGCCCCAACCCTGCATGAGGAGCTCACTGTTGGAAGCGACTGTAGATATGTACCCTAGCGGTGGGATCTGTCAGACAGATACTGCTAACTTGCATGATCAATACAAATAGAGGCGCTGCATAAATTCTACAGTTTAATTGCAGGAGCTGCAGCTCTGTCGACGTGTGCTGTACTGTCTCCCTGTCTTATCCTCTTAGGCATCATCAAGACACTGCAGTTGAGTGCACCCAAATGTCCAGAACAACTGAGGCCCAGAAGTAACACCAGAACCAAAACCTTTGTTTGGCACCCACAATGTGCCTGTGCCTTGATGGCATGACCGCAGCACTACCAACTCTGTACCTTGTGGTCCTGCGCACTCTGAAATTAAAAACTGTATCCGAGAGGTGCATGCCTAGATTGCCACAGAGTGTAGAGAATCTGGCACTTCCCAAGAGGTGCCCAGGAGGAAGCTATACTGTTAGGTAGAGAGAGAATCACCTGATAGAGTTATGTGGCTTATTTAAGTGCCCTTGCGTCACTTTTGCACTGCCGGTGCGTCACTTTTTGAGACGCACCAGCAGGGTAAAATATGTGCCATGTTGCATCATATTTACAAAGTAATGCATCTAGATAGATTCATCACTTTGTAAACCCCTGCGCCACATTATGCCTGCGTCAGGTATAATGCATGCAGGGTGGGCATTCTGACGCACGTAAGCCTAACAGAAGTGATGCAGTGAAATCTATGAGATTTCAGTGCTTCACTTCTAGGACACAAATACTTCAATATCTTACGCCTGCCTTATAGCAGGCGTAAGACTGACGCAGGCACATTTTACATAGGACTTGTCTATGTGTAATGACCCACTGCTAGAGTTGCGTCACTTTCGTGACACACTCCAGCAATGCGTCATTTTTGCGCCTACAGATACGTCAGAAATACTGACGTATCTGTAACTACTTGCGACATGATGCGTCATACTGTAAATAAGAGACGCATCCAGCATGTAGCAAGGAGGGACGCAATGAAAAGTGACGCATTGATGTTTTCACGCAGCGATGCGTCACTTCTCATAAATGAGGCCGTATGTGCCTAAGATTGTGTCTAGCAGCCGAGGCACCGAACGTCTCAGTGGCAAGAAGTATGCAGTTCACAAAAGAGCGCCACACCTTAAGAAGATGACTGTCAACTGTCTTCACTTGGATGGGCCCCAGTACAACTAATCAAAATTTACTAAAACTATGGGACTGGCTTGCTTAATGCCTGAGGCCCACCTATGCCTACAGAACGCTGAATCCCAGAGCAAGGGTAATAGAAGAATCCTCTGGTCTTCTGCGATGTTCGAGAAACGCACTGAATGGCTCGCTACCACTCGCTGAAACTGCAACTGTTTCATGTAATGCATCCAGACACCACTAACTGCCGGTGAACCCATCGCCTGCGAGAAGGATCAATGCAGCCAGGGAGCAGCACTAGCAGGAACGACTGAGAGATTGAAAATACATATCTCCCTAAGTGACTGTTAGGAGAGGTGGAAGGAGTGTGCTGAAAGTCCAAACTCGAGACTACACCTCAAAAACCCAAGGACTCAGAAATTGAGTTAGGAGAAGAGGAGGTGGGTTCAGTGTCCAGATGGGTGAGCGCCTACTTAGAAGTGCATACTATTCACATCCATCAATTGGGTATTCCAACGGGATTGTAGTGTGTAGTAGTTTGCTTTCACTGTCAAAAAGTACTTGTCTTTTATAAATAGAAGCACTATCTGGACATTTAACTTATTGGACTGCTGGAGGTGGTGCTGATCACGAGTAACCCAGCACGAAACCCCAAAAGGAACTGGGACTGCTTGCCATCACTACCACCGAGATTATAGTGCTGAAAGGTTTGTGCCTGTCCCAGTGTGCAGAGCCACAGCAGGACAGAACAGTGGACAGTAGAGGCAAACAACTTGCTCTATACCACCAAGAAACGATGACCTTTTCCTGTTACCGTAAGACAAAGATTATCCCAGCCCCTTTTAGACATGTAAGGAAGGAGGATCTTAGAATGTTGGGCATGTACTGGACTGAAAGAGTTGCAAAAAATTAAAAGAAAACAAAAAAGTAACTGTGGCGAAATCTTCCAGTGGCAAAGAACGAAGAGCTGGGGCAACATAGGTGTCAAATGTTTGATGTGAGTAGTTCATGCAGTCCTGGTTTTTGTATTCTTTTTTGCCAACATTTTATTCAACTATAGTCTTTCAAAATGATATGCAAATACTTATGATATTTTTAAATATATAATACCACACAATGATATCAAATATATAGCAAAGCATGTTTTCATCCCATAAAACATACTCTGTACATTCAAACAATATAATGGATTTAGGGTCTTGGAAAGACCCAATGTAGATATGACTGTCTGCATGGATTTTCCTAGCATGTTATAACAGAAAGCATATATGATACCCTTTATTGAAGGCAATAAATCCAAAAGATGAGAGTAGAAGGATATAGAAAGGTAGGAGGGGACAGGTGTCCATGAATGTATGTCAGAGGCTAGGTCCCATTTTCACAACAGGCCGATCTTTTGAGAGGTATGGTGAGTTTCTTGGAAGTGACTGCATTAGCATGATTTAACAACATTTGAATATAATAGTGTTTGTGGAGTTGGGTCAATAGATGGGGTCACCGGAAGCTGGCGCACTTCACAATTGGAGAAATGTTTCCCCTCCGGCGGAGGTGCAAGATACAGTTGCTCCAGGCAGTCAGCCATGGGTGCCCACAAGGCAGAACCAGACCCCTTGGGTCCAGTCACGATATTCTCCACAACTGAGTAACTTGTGGCGTGGGTCCGAGGAGAGGGAGCCAGCGACCTTGGACTGAGGCTGCGATGTCAGGCACTGTTGTCCTCCTGATCTGAAGGTCAGAGGCAGTCTAGGCATCCAGCTTGGGTGCAGCTTGGGTCCCACAGACTCTGCAAACTTCCCCAACAGCCCTCGAACACCACACGCTACGGAGTGCGAGCTAGCACAGGTTTCCCCTTATAAGCTCGGGTCCCTTGAACTCAACAAACTTCCCCCACACTCCTCATACTCCTCACACTATGGCACCACAGGTTGGCCACTGGTCATTATGAGCACACTCCTCTGCACAATGTGACTGCTCCACATATCGGGGCAGTCTTGTTCTCAACTGACGATCACTTCCACCCATTTCCATCGCACATGGCGCAGTCCTTATGATCTCGTGGAAATGGAGAGATCCTTTCTGTCCCTGGGATCTCATGGACAGGAGGCCAGCTACCCGGCCCTTGGAGAGTGCTTAGAGGCCCGTGTCGCAACAGTTAGCAATTAGCTGCAAGCCGGCACCATCCAGGCAAAGTCCACCAAGTGATAGTCCCCTTCCTAGAGCATGACAAGCCCCAGTCCACCACAAGTCTGCAGATAATCTAGTTGCAGTTCCCCCTGCCCCAAAAGCTCTTCTTGGACCAGCATAGTATGGTTCCAATCCCAGAAGTGTCTCTAACTCCTGAGGGCAGAGCCCCAGTAGTTATACCCACAATGACCTTTGAAGATGGAATCAGGTCAAAAGGCCACCTTTGAAAGGCATGGGCCCTCTCTAAATTCTGTCTTGCCTTCCATCCTATCCCAAGAGGCTTGATCAGTATATTTAGTGGGGCCAAGACACTGTCTTGGAATGCAGGTGCTAATTCCACCCCCACCCCCACCTCTCTGTCCCAGGAAGGCCTCTCAGAGTCAGAGGTCTGCAATTTCCCTTCAGCCTCCAGTTTATGGCTGTCTTATTAGGAATGCACAGATGTAGCTGTCCCCCCAGCACCCAGATGTGGTTTGTAGACAGACTGACCGGCACACACAGCAATGAGCACACAATGCCTACTTTTCCAAAGGGGTATTTCCACGTTAGTACTGTTAAATCCACATGAACCACCGGAGAGGATTTGCCATTACCAACTCATCGATATCAAACACTATACTGCCACCCTTCTGCACCTAGGAAATACAGCTAAATAGCCTTCCCACAAATTCCTCATGAAAATCCAATGCAAAAATTAGGCTCTACCATACCGAACGCACCATCTGTTGCCATTCACTACTACTGCATGTAGCGCACATACGCACATACCCTACCTCTTCCCGACACCGCACCCTTTCCCTAAGGAGTTCTTCCATATAGCAAGAGACACGCAGAACCTTAGCAAGTAGCTTTTTAAATGTCAAGCTGAATAACAGTAACCTGCACACACATGCTCCATAATGGCATATCTGTGGCACATTTGAAGAGTTACTTTCGTGGGTGGCACAACCAGTGTTGCAGGACCACAGAAGAGCTTTTGAGTTACATGCTCTAGGTATATGTCTTTCCCTTAGACAAGGGACTTAGAGCTAACTCAAATCAGCCAATCATGTATACACCAATCATCAGTATGTATATGACAAGCACAGCGCTTTGGCCCTGAATGGCAGTGCCAAAAGCTCTCAAAGTCCTAATGCTAGCACCCAGACCAGCGGAAAACCAGGAGGGAGAAAAGCAAAACAATGAGAGAAAGTACCCTAGAAAGGGCCATTTGGAGCACCACATTAGCCTATATGCCGACAATGTTATGGTCATGCTGGAGGACCCAGTGGTGAGCCCTCCTCCATTCCTTGAGGAGATAGAAAGGTTTGGGAAGGTGTCTGCACTTTGCATGAACCTTCAAAAGTCACAGGCTCTTAACCTTATGCCCCCCCCCCCCAGAAACTAGATGCCTTGATGACAGCTCATCCTCAAATCTGGGCCACCACCTCCATATCTTATCTGGGAGTGCAATTGTGCGACACAGTAGATAAAACAACTGCTCTGAATTATGGGTCCTTGGTGTCCTGAGTCCATACAGACTTGGCCACTTTGGTGATATTACCCGCTCTCGCTTTTGGGCTGTGTTGCAGCTGCTAAATTGACCATCCTACCCCGAATACTCTTTTTCTTCCAGACCATACCAACTTTTACCCCCATCTGGCACAATTGCTGCGCTCCAAGTGGCACTGAGTCACTTCATCTGGGCTGACAAGCGGTCCAGAATGAGCAGGGAGCAGAGTTGGCTGCCACGAGTTGAGGGTGAATTGGGTATTCCTTGTTTGCTTCTGTATTTTCAGGCCGCTCAGCTTCATTATCTAATTGAGTGGTCTAAACCAGAATCCAAAAAGGGATGGCTGTTCATGGACAGGGCCATGGCTGGTACATCTTTGGCCATGGTTCCACTTTTGCCTTGCGTGCATAGGGCTCATAGCCTCTATATCTCTCCCATCACTGGCTCCCTCCTGAAGGTTTGGGATGCCAATCTTCGCAAGGGTAGTCTCACTACTCTTCCTTCGCACCTTACGCTGATAACTGATAATCCAGATTTCACCCCGGGGCTGGAGGCATCCTTTCAGTTCTGGGGGGTTTCACCTTGCAGGAATATTGATCATCTCTTTGACACAGAAGGACTTGTTTCCTTTGAGTCCCTTAAGAAGCATTATTGCATCCCTGAGGCTGAGCTGTTCCGATATCTGCAGATCAGGCATTGAGTGACACATCCGACTGTTAGACCTGGGACCGAGAGGCCATTGACATGATACGAGAGATGATTGTTAGGGAAGGAGATGGACAGGCACCATATTTCAGAGCTTTATTCCCTCCTCCAGCCCCATCGGACACAAGAAAAATATCCTTCTCAAAAGAATTGGGAGGCTGCGATCGGCCGCTCACTCTCGGAGAAGAAATGGCACAACATATACTGCCGAGCTCGGTACACCACATACAACATGGCTAGCACTGAAACTGCGGTTACAATGATTTCATACTGGTATCTAACCCCAGAGCGCTTACATTGAGGGAATCCATTCCGCAGTAACAGCTACTGGCGGCAGTGTGGGGCCAAAGGCATGCTGTGCCATATTCTTTGGGAATGCCCAAAACTCGCCAAATTTTGGACCTCTGTCGTGGATGATATTGACACCCATTTCTCCACACAACACCCTCGATTTACTTCTTATATTCTGTTAGGATTTCCACATCCTCTGACATTCCCGCAGGCTTCCCTTTGGGGTCGGCAGATCAGTATTGCATTGGGGGAAGCTTATCAGACTATATTGGCCCTTTGGGGGACTGTTGTCATTCCTACACATATTATGTGGCTTAGGCGTCTTTCGGATATCCTGAGGATGGAAAAATTAACCCTTGCGCTAACATCCAGGGATGATACCTTTAGGACTATCCGGCAACCCCTCATTGAGCTGCTGACCAAAGACTTCAGAGAACTCACATGCCCCAGTTATCTCCGGCTTCTACGTTTGGCTGAACCCGATACAGCACACACCACAGTTTAACTACACTTCTGCACTTCTATACTCCCTGATAGGTCTGTCAATTCGCACTAGGTACGTGGTTGAGGGTGAGGGGTAGTTTTTGGGCGGGGTTAGTTTTCACTTGTTCATATATTGTTCTTGTTATGGGGGAACATTTCTAAACTTAAAATTGCGTTGTAGCATGCTATTTTCGGGAATCTTTCTCTCGTATAGCATATTTACTCCTCTTGCTTCTACTACGCAATTTTTTAATACAACAAAATTAAACCTAGAAAGGGCCATTTCCAACAGCTATCCCATGCAGACCTTTATTACAACCTGTCTTGATGAAAAGAGAGCAAATTACCTTAACATTATATGTGAACCAACATTGATTGTACTGTGAATTATGTGCTTCCTTGTTTAGATGTAGTGTCTTTCTTACTAACCTATCTCATGTGGTGGGTTGGGAATTACTAATGACAATGGGTACAGTGTACCATAAGGTGCAGGGTTAGCACACTACTGGATTTAAGTGGATCTCGGAGAGGTCTGGAAAGTAGGTGGCAGAATGAGTGATAAAGTGTGTAACCGCTGTTTATCATCAAGTGAGTGTAAGGGAAAGGTGTGTCTATATTTGGCACAGTTAACAGTGTTGCATCAGTTAAATAGTTTCATACTTCACCTGAGTTATGACTTTCTTCCAGGGGTGATCTAGATTTGTCTCTGGATTGCACTAGGAATTCTAAAGTCTGATGCAGGCCCTCTTAGTTTGCTTGCTGCCTCCTTGTGGATCTCTTTTGCTTGCTGCTGTATTTGGAGAGTTTGTTTTCTTGTGTGGTTTGCTACCAGTGTCTTTCTGTGAGGGTGGATCCAGTGCAAGGCCTCCTTCCATCGCGGGATCATCTAATGAGTTCAGAAAAAATTCTAGGTCTCCCAAGTCTGTATAGTCTGCTCTGCTGTCTTCCCATCATTTGCAATGATCAGTATTACAGGATCAAGCAATCTGTATTTAATGTTCTAGTGATTTAACCTAGGCCTGAGAAAAAGAATATGTTCATTTGTTTGCCTCAAATTAGTAATCAGCTGCTGCATGTAATGGTCGACCCTCGAGAAAGAACAGACCATTTTCCCTTTTTTCTCCTTGTAGAATCAACCTGGTCTGTTGATGTCACAGGAAACCTACAATAATCCGAAATGGACTATTTTTATTTTGTGATTTGATCCAGTTTGCTCTCTGAAATTCTATAGACTGTTGACTGGTTCCGGGATGAGCTCCACCATGTTTTCGTTTTACATCTATCTGTGGAATTAGAGCTGCATGTAGAAAATTGTTATCTAGCATAGCGTAGTCTTCTAAGTCGGTTATTTTTTGTTTGATGTAGGTAGGGTCAGTACCCCAGATTGGCAGGCTATTTTGTTGTTCCTCTAGAACTTCAATGCGTTTTTCAACAATGCCAATGGGGCCAAGGAATAAGGAAAGATCATAATGAAGTGGCTTTACTTCCAAAGAAACATCGGAGACTGTTGTGTCCAATTTATCTATAGTAATCCCTATTGAGTTTATTTTCTCCAAGATGGAACACTGAGGGACCTCTGCCATTTTCAATGGTTTTTAATATGTTTTATTGCCTGTCAGTGCTTCTGAAAAGATCAGACATTGCAGAGGTCCCTGGAAAGACCTGAAGGTAGACTTTCAGATTTTAATGACCATCTGAAGTCTGCTGCCTTTAACCCCTTCGGCGCTTATGACGAGCTCAGCACATCATGAGGCACAGTGGAGCGGTGCTCATGATGAGCTGAGCTCGTCATAACTGGCGCAGAACGCCCACACGGGGATAATTCCCCTCCTGTGCAGGTGTTCCACAGGAGTGCTACAACAAACAAAGGAAGGGGGGTCATAGGGGAAATTATTTAAAGACCTCTCCTGGTTCAAATCCCCAAATATGACATATGAACAACACAGAGAACCCAGGGGGTCTAGAGGCCACCACCTTTCTGGCTAGCTATCCTTAACTCTACTTGATGAGTTAGTGATCAAGTCACCCTGGAGAGCCTAGAAAGTCAAGGGAACTAAAGTGGAGGAACAAATAAACACAGTGCCGGTTGACAAGATCCAAACCACCAGTCTGAGGATTGCCATCAAATGGACTTAGTGATCAGTCATATTATATGGTTCTCCAGCAAATGATATGGTAAGTCCCTTGATCATCAAGACCAATTACCATTCAGTAGTTACTTGGACTGGATCATGTCCACAAACACTTGGACTGCCATAAAACAGCTAATCATTGATGGCTGAAATAATAATAACAAAGCAAAGCAGTGCAAAAAGAAATAACTAAGTGGTGAGTTAAAATAGAGTGAGGTGTCCATAAAAGACCACTATTTTAATTGAAGTAAGGGCACATCCCCTAATTAAAAACATAACAGTGCAAACAACAGTAAGACCAAATAATGTCGGGAAAAAAGGCCAACATGTTTCAGCCTGTCAGGCTGTCAGTCCCTTGGCTTTCGTCAGGGCCTCTGCTCTCAAATTATTGCTACTCCTACAATATGTGATAAACCAATATAGTGAACAAATATATATATAAAGTGTAGGTTGGAATTAATACAACCTGCAAGATGCTAATCCTCTGTGCCAGTGGATGCAAATGACATCTACAAAAGTTAAACAACATTAATATGCTATAGTATTCACAGGTTCCCAAAGTTCCAGTTCCTTCATACCACAATGTTAAACAAAAATTATAAATAATTAATTCTCACCCAGATTGACAGGGGACTGGAACTCACCTCACCTGGACCGTGCTCAGGTTTTACGAGGCCCCGCTTTGTGGGAGAAAGAAGGCAGACAAAAGGGGAAATTATAGATCTACTCATCAGCAGTCTCCATTGTTCCCTTAAATCCTTTAGTCACAAAACTCTTCTTCATCCAATCTCGGGTTGAATGATGGAACCACCTCTCAATATTCTATTGCACAAGGTTAACAACACTATCCCTCAATCGATAGCGTTCAGTATCTCAAATGCACCTCAAGCGGTGTCCCTGATGCGAGACATAACCTCTACCTCGTATGATATCTATAGGGTAATGAGGAATGACCCGCTTTCTTAACTAATCAATATATCAATCTTACGTTTACAAGCAGTCTCACAATGCAATACCCTGCCGATTAGTTGCTAGATTCTTCATGCAATGGTTAGAGATGGAAAACTCTTTAACAATCCTTCCCAAACAAGTTCCAAGAGGATGGACAGTTTAACCTTCTCATTTTCCCAAAAACACTATGTCAGGGCACCTGATCTAAAACAACGCTGGCTCTCAGTGTGGGCAGGCAGCGATCAAAACGACAATTCTAACATAGAGAGAAGACCTTTAGTCTATAACACAGTAGGCACGACTATGAAGCGGTATTCAGATGCAACAATCAGGTGCATCCTTACCTGACCGTCGGTACCTCAAGGCTGTACCCAAGTTTTGGGGAGGCACCCGCTCGCATGTCGATGGCGTATTTATCCACAACCCATACGCAAGCATATTTTGGGTCACGCTCAGTAACACTGCGCGCCTGTTTTCTGAAAAAAGTTGCGAAAATTTGGAAAAAGTGTGGAAACTACACGATGACCTCATTACCTCCTCATTTGTAGTTTCAAGTCATAAGTTCACTCTGTAAGCCTTCAGAGGTGACGTATATCGATAGGTCCAGGAATGCCAGACTCTCTTCAAGCCTTGGTTTCTCCAGATTTGCTGGCTACCAAAGGTGCTCTGCAGTGATCCTCGTAACACTGGTGCGACAGCTCTCAATGCCTCTAATAATGTGCTATGCTACTGTGTTGCGGGGCTCTGCCTGTCCCAGGGTGCCAGTTCTGTGATTGGGGTTGAAAATTAACCCTGGGCGAAGGACTTCTCTACGCCCACGAAGTGGGCGTAGTGTTGCCTACTTTGCCCTTTGCAAAGTAGGCGAAGCAGGCAACAGTACGCCCACTCCTTGGGCGTAGCGAAGTTGCCCGCCACCTGCCTGCCTCCCGCCCTCCCAAACATACCTAATTTTATTAAATGGGCACATCTAAATAAATAAAAGGCACTTACCTTGTCCGCGGCGTCCCGGGGCTCCCTCTGCTCGTTCACGCCGCCGTCTTCTAACCAATGCGCATGCGCGGCCGCCCGCGCATGCGCATTGGGTAGCAGATGGCGGCGTGAACGAGCAGAGGAGCCCCAGGACGCCGTGGACAAGGTAAGTGCCTTTTATTTATTTAGTTGTGCTCACTTAATAAAATTAGGTACGTAGGGGAGGGGGGCATGCGGTGCGTAGTGGGGTTACGCGAAGTGCGGAGGTGGGCGTAGAATCTCGCCCACTTTGCGTAGCTTCACGAAGCCCCACTACGCACACTACGCCCAGGGTTATTGATAATGTCTCCTAATCGGATAGTGTTGTAGGCCTTCCAGATAAACCTACCTTAGCCCCCACCAACTGCACAAGATTCTTAAAGTCCAACCCCTTGTTGAGTCTTAGGAAGTATAATGTAGTGTTTCACAGATTGGAAACTTTAGGACACAGTGCAGAAGCACTACAGAGCGCAGCACGCTCACAGGAGCTCGGAAAACGAAATTTTAAAAATTGTGATTTTTATGTTTGTGTAAATTGTGAATAGCTGCTGTTTTTACCGGCTTTGAACTACTACCCACTCACCTGCACCATAATCGTTAATCACCGCGTTTGGAGCGGGTCCTTTCCCCGAAGCAGCACTGCAGCGGCCATCTTGGGTTGGGGGGGCTGCTCAGAGGAGCTGCACACGGTCTAGTCGTCGCAAGGACGCTAGACCGGTATTTAAACGGGGCAAACTAGGTGGCCTGTGATTGGAAACTTTAGGACACAGTGCAGAAGCACTACAGAGCGCAGCACGCTCACAGGAGCTCGGAAAACGAAATTTAAAAAATTGTGATTTTTATGTTTGTGTAAATTGTGAATAGCTGCTGTTTTTACCGGCTTTGAACTACTACCCACTCACCTGCACCATAATCGTTAATCACCGCGTTTGGAGCGGGTCCTTTCCCCGAAGCAGCACTGCAGCGGCCATCTTGGGTTGGGGGGGGCTGCTCAGAGGAGCTGCACACGGTCTAGTCGTCGCAAGGACGCTAGACCGGTATTTAAAACGGGCCATGTTGATGCGCGGCGGGCACGCGCGGCGGGCTCGCCGGAGCACCGCCGGAGTCACGCCAGAGTCCAGCCCGTCTGCGCCCGTCCGCGCACGAACGGGCGCGGGGGCTGGGACGGCTGGTCAGCGTCGCATTTACCCCCCCGGGGAGCTGAAATCCTTGAATAGAGGTGAGCCCATGGTAGACCAGGCGGTCTTAATGCTGCTTAAACACTATGGTATATCCCGGAACGGTAGGTGTACACCTGCCGTGGGTAAACATCCCATCTTAAAAATAGCTAGTTTGAACACCCGCTCGCTTCACTGCCACCATCTGGAGGTATATAACATGCTTCAGGACAGTGAGATCGATGTCCTAACCCTCTCGGAGACCTGGACGGATGAGAACTCACTGCCGGACATCATTGCCGCTGTTCCAAGCGGATATGATATAATGTGGCACAACCGCCCAGGGGGCTCACGGGGGGGCGGGGTAGCTATCCTCTACAGGAAGACCATGACAGTGGAAAAACTAGTAACAGAGACGATCGACCTGGCCGATTTGATCGGGGTAAAGGTCACTGTAAATAATGTGTGTTGGGTGATTTTGTCTGTCTATCGCCCGCCCAAGGCAACCCCAACATTCTTTGACCTCTTTTGTCCTATCATATCTGACTTTAGGTCAAGATATACAAAAATCCTGGTAACGGGGGATTTTAATTTACACTGGGACAAACTCAACTGGGACTCACCCATGCGTCAGCTAGACACTTTAATGTCTGCCCTGGGTTTTAAACAGGTGGTGGATGTTCCAACGCATGTAAAAGGCCACACTCTCGACCTCATGTGGACTACAGACGCTGCCCTAATATTTAGGGAGGCAGCGCTCTGTGCTTGGTCGGATCACCATTTGGTCTCGTGTGAGGTCCCCCTTAACAGTGGGGCTGTTTGCAGCCCACATGGGTCTAGAAAAACGCGGAAATGGGCTGAAGTCAACCTGCTGTCTTTGACCAAGGCTCATTTGGCACCTCCCCAGGCCTCTGAGTCGGACTGTAACCTGGACCGAGAATACTCCGATCTAACGAGATGTATGACTCGAGCGATCGATCAGATAGCGCCAGTGAGAACACAGCAAATAAAGGGATCAGGGAAAGCTCCCTGGTTTACACCACTCTTAAGGGAAACCAAAACAAAGCTAAGGAGACTAGAAAGGTTGTGGAGGAAATCTAAGCAGGACGTAGATAGGAATATCTATAAGGCCTCCCTCCACCAATACAAAAAACTTATGATCCAAGCTAAAGCGGACTACCTTGAGTTGCGCCTAAGGAAGGCCACTAACATCCAGAAAGAAACCTTTAAAGTATTGGCCGAGCTGAGTAAAAAGCCGGACAATGCTAAGGCCCCTTTTGACTGCAACACCTTCCAGACCTACTTCCTGGAGAAGGTGAAGATCATTGTCCATGAGATGGAGAGTGTGGCAGCAACAGGGACTGCGACCAGCCTAACATCTAAAAATGCGAATGACTGCTCCTTTGATGTGTTTCCAGAGATGGATGCACTAATTTTGGAACAACTGATGGGCAAAATTAAATCTGGCTCCCCAGCTGATCCGTGTCCACCTGAGATCTTTCGCATCGCGCGTCCCTTATTAGAGGAGTATATCATCTCTCTCCTCAATAGATCGCTAGGCATGGGATATCTGCCGAATGAACTTAAGGAGGCGCGGGTGAGACCTCTACTGAAAAAACTAGGGTCGGACCCTGCTGTGTTAAAAAACTACAGACCCATCTCCCAGCTTCCCTTTCTCTCAAAAATCCTTGAGCAGCACGTTCTTCAGTCCCTGTCCTGCTATCTGGAATCTCACCACCTACTCCATGATAGACAGGCAGGGTTTCGAGCCCACCACAGCACCGAGCTAGTGATGCTCTCGGTGCTGGATGATCTAAGAGGTCGAGCTGACTGTAAGAATGCGAGCGCCCTGATACTATTAGACCTATCAGCGGCGTTCGACACTGTCAGCCATGCTTTGCTCTTGGATAGATTGAAGAACTCTGGGATTAAGGGCTTGGCTTTTCAGTGGTTGGAATCCTTCCTTATAGGAAGGACCCAAAAGATACAACTGGGGGATGAAACATCAGAGGTGGGGTTCTTGGAGTGTGGGGTACCGCAGGGGTCTGCCCTGTCCCCGCTTCTATTTAACCTATACCTGCAACCACTGATTGCTTCGCTAGCTGCGATGAACTGTAAAGTTTTTAACTACGCTGATGACACGCAGCTACTGCTAAGTATAAATGACACCACGGAGGCACAACTCCAATCCCAGAACATCCTGAGGTTCACGGTGCAATGGATGACGGATAACCTTTTAAAAGTCAATCCTGACAAAACTGAGATCTTGGTTATCCCATCCACTTCTTCACCTTGGAGTGACCTTTACTGGCCTATGGAGTTGGGCCCTGCCCCAAAACCAAGCCTGGCTGTGAAAAGCTTAGGGATTAAACTGGATGCCGACCTGTCGATGGCTGCTCAGATCGCATCGGTGGTAGGCAGCTGTATTAATATCATTCGGCAACTGCGGAAGCTATCCCCTATCCTTTCAGAGTCCATGATGCGATCAATAGTGGCTGCCACCATCATCTCCAGAATCGATTACGGAAATGCTCTCTATCTTGGCTTACCGAAAACCCTCACCAACAGGCTCCAGGTTTTGATGAATGATGCTGCTCGTTTGATCTTTAGACTTCCCAGGAGGTCTAGAGCCACTCCCCTACTACAAAGCCTACATTGGCTTCCAATTAAAGAGAGAGTGGAATTTAAGAGTTTGTGTACAGCTCATAAGGCAATTTACGGTAAGGCTCCAGCCTATATCGAGGAGCGCCTACAGCTGTACTGTCCGACGAGATCACTTCGGTCCTCGGACTCGCAGCTGCTGACCTGCTCTCGCTATAGGCTAGCAACGAAGGGAGGGAGAGCTTTCTCAGTACTGGTTCCCCAGTTGTGGAACAGTCTGCCTGGAGGGCTGCGCGAGGAAGGAAACCTCCTAAGATTCCGAAAGAGCTTAAAAACGCTATTGTTTAGGAGAAGCCTGAGCATAGCATAACCGGAATGCTGCTCTTTGCTCTGACTTTGTTATGTTGTTGTCCTGTACCATCTTTTCCTGGCGCTTAGAGACCTGCAGGTGATTAGGCGCGGTATAAAATTAAAATAACAATAACAATAACAATAACAATAACAACAATGTAGTGTTTCACAGTTTAGGGTTCAGCCACTCGGGGGATAATAATGCCACTTTAATGATTGGCATTGTAGGTTCTCAGTTTTCACTCTCAACACAATCTGTTAGTTCCCTGAGGTTTTCAAAGCACCATTGCTCTTACAGATCCACCCCTGAGCCACCCCACCTGTACTGTTTCAAAAGGTCTTTAGGGTTTTGGTAAATTAGGTGTTTTAAATGACTTCTGTAGGGGAAATTACCCCAAAATCTTTCGCCTTTCCCTCCCAGTATTTATCGACTCTCTCTGCATAACCTTAGGAATCTGGGCATCTTCACCTCTACTGCAGTGAGAAGGTGCATGCGCCCGCCTCGCCCGTATTTGGCTGGGGGTGAGTACCCAATGGGTTTAGGTGCTGTACCTCAGTGTGCCCTGTAAAAAGGTACACCACATACCCAGGGTAGGTACGGCGCTGGCTAGTAGTGGGACTTAGTACTGACTGTGCCACCCACTGGATAGCAGTAACAGGCCTGTTGGGCCAGGCAGGTACATATGGATCTTACCTGCCTAGGTGCTCTCTCTCTCTCTCTTGCCTAAACTAAAATTGGTCTGTTCCGTGCTAGTGAAAATTGTTATCTAAAGTCAAGACATCCACCTAGTGAGCAGCAGTCTGCTAAATGTTTTAATTCATAACATAACTGCGGATGGTTGTTTATTTAAAGATAGTTCAGAGAATCGACAGTCATTGTAGATCACTCTTTACACACTTTTAATTATCATGAAAATGTAGCTGCTGTGATATCCAGTAACTACAGAAGAAATACTAAAGACAAGGGCGTAGAACATGCCCCCTGCGGCTAAAGATTACCCCAAGTCTTCAGGGGCCCCTCGCGCATTCAGGGGGGCCCATTCAGTACAAGGCCAATGAATATCTGTGAGCTATGGGAGGCTCAGGAGTCCCTCTTTACTTTCTACAGGGGTGCCCTATAATGTTGCAGTCCACAGATGGTAAAGGCCCCATTCCAAGATTTTCTGTTATTCTGATGAGGCTGGTAACAGGAGCTACATCGCAATTATGTCTCGTACAGATGCCCAAAGCAGCTGATAAGTCCAGAGAAACTCTGGAGGAAATGTGCCCATATATCATGTGTGGCTGGTGGTAAACACTAAGGGCTCGATTATGAGTATGTCAGTCCACGAACCGGCAGACTCATAGGGGCGCGGTAATAGTGGTCTCCCGACCATCCTATTACAATTAGGGTGGTCAGACTGCCATTGCCCCACTACAGCCGCCAGGAATCTGCTGTTCCCTGCTGGTGATGCGGTGGTGTAGAGGCAGCAATATGCTTGGCTGGACTGCTGTGGTCCCGCCAAGCATATTAGAAGTTTCCTCTCCACCATGGCACCCTGTTGCCTCTTGGCCATTGAGGTGCACACAGGGAGGCACAACATGTGCCCCCTTGTGTGCATGCGTCCTAGTTCCTGCAAGGCATAGCATGACAGTCCATGCCGTGCAGGAACTGTTATTGGCGTTTCCATTTCGGTGCCCATTTTCTGAGGCATCGCCGTGAAAAGATAAAAAATTACCACCAGACGCAAGAAACAATTGTAATCTGTCGGGCAGCACGACTGGGGGTTTGGCAGTAGGGTAGACCCGGTGCCCCAATGCCAACCTCGTAACCATGACCTATGTGAGCTGTCCCTTTTACTGTCACCCTGCAGGCAACATAGGCATCCACCCTTGCCGCAGGAAGATAGTTGTTTTCGTTCTCCTTTTTTGGATGGAAAAAACAAAAAGTGGATGTAGAAAGAAGGTATGCCTGACAAATAAAAATATAATGAATAGTAGGTGTTGGACTTGGCCCTTTTTGCAGGGTCATCCCAGAACTTTTTGCCTTCCTTCTGTATTTTTTCTGACCTGTTGTTGGTGGTTTTATGACTCTGGGCGCTTTACCACTGCTGATCAGTGCTAAAGTACATATGCTCTCTTTGTAAATTGATGTTATGCATTAGTGATTACATTATAGGCATTTTTGATTTACTTGTCATACCTAGTACAGTGCACTATGTGTGCGCAGGGTCTGTAAATCAAATTCTGCTGGTGGGCTTGCAGCACTCATTGTGCCACCCACAGAAGACGCTGGTAAAATGTGACTCAGGCTTGCCATTGCAGAGCCTGTGTGTAGCCTGGGCTTGTCATGTCGACTTGGCAAGTGCACTCATTTGCCCGTCCCTAACCTTCCCTCTTCTTACATGTCTGGCACCCCAAGGTAGGCCCAAGGTATCCCCGTGGGCAGGGTGCATTGTATGTGAAAGGTAGGACACACCCTGATGTGTGTGGCATGCCCTGATAGTGAAATACTGCCAATTTAGTTTTTCACTATTGCAAGGCTATCTGTTTCCATAGGACAGACTGGGTAGCATGTTTATAACCTCTTATAAACATAACTGACACTGGGAACAAGATGGAAAAGAAAGGTTTAGTATGCCTGAACTCAGAATGTTAAAGTACATCTTTTAGTGAGGGTGATTTTTACATTCTGTGTTTGAAAATACCACTTTTAGAAAGTGGGTATTTTCTTGCTTAACCATCCAGTGTGCCTCTGCTAGGTGTGTGTATTGCATGTCTGCCTTTTGAATGACAGGGGCTGGAGGAGGGCTGTGGTTCAGAAGTCTGATGAGTCAGGGATGGGCTGGCTAGACCTGGGTTGAATTTAGAGTAGAGGGAGAAGATTTCCTTTCACCTGCCTGGGTCTGGTCTGCCTTCAACAATGCTGTCTCCACTTCCTAGCAGGAAGCTGCACCAATGACAACAGAACTGGTTTTGGCTGGCTCTCAGGAACACAAAGACTTCACCCCTTCTGTCTGCCTTCATCTAGAACTGCTGTTTTAGCTGCTACAGAAGTAAATTGCAACACCGACGCAGGCAAGCAACCCTGTAATCTGCACCGAAGCTGTGAGCGCTGCTCCGATTTGCATAGTAGACCCGACGCCGGCCGCCGTGCCACATCGACGCCAGCAGGCGATGCCGTAAATTGCCCAAAGCCGTGAGCGCTGCTCCGACTTGCGACGTGGGCCCGACCCCTGCTGCTCAGCCGCGGACGGTAGGGGAGTACCTGCCGGGGCGGTGATGTGGGGAGGGGGAGGGGCAGGGTCGGGGTTAGTAATGTATGGATAATGGAGGTTTGCAGGTAAGTAAACATTTAAATAAATCAAACACATTTTGTTGCACGCACTGCATCCCCAAATGCAATGCAGTGCGCACAACGAAATTCGTTTGATTTATTTAAATGTTAACTTACCTGCAAACCTCCATTATCCATACATTACTAACCCCCACCCTGCCCCTCCCCCTCCCCACATCACCACCCCGGCAGGTACTCCCCTACCGACCGCGGCTGCTGCTGCTGTGCTGCATCGACTCCAAAGCCGACTTCATCCTTGCGGAGCAGATTCTCGACGTGGGTGACTCCCTGAATCCATCGACATCATGCCATCATAAGGAACAGTGACTTCAGCGCCATTGTGACGTCATCTAACCGACGCAGTAAGGATCCGTCATCTCACGTCCCCTGTGTTGCAGTAAGGAACAGAGGCTGCACCTACCTGGGGTTGTAAGGAGTCGAGCGCTGCACAGTGCCAACAAAGCTGCACCTCCCCGACGCCGTGAACTGTTTTTGTTTTCACCATCTTCCAAGGTACTGTTCTGTGTGGGCCCGACGCAGCGCACCTCGCGGTCGCCGCCGTAGTTTTGGATTTTCACTGGGCACAACGTTGTTATAACTCCAAGTGTACTTATTTTTGCTACAAGCTTGATTTAAGTGAATAACCTATTTTTAAGGGTACTTTGGATACTGTATTGTGGATTTTTATAGTTGGTCTTGTTTTAAAAATAGATAGAGATTATTTATTTTTCTAAACTGGTGTGGTGTCCATTTGTAGTATTTTCACGGTGTTACTGTATGTGTTCACACATGCTTTACACACGGCCTCTGAGATAAGCCTGTCTGCTTGTGCTAAGCTACCAAGGGGTTGAGCAGGGGTTATTTTAGGAGTGTATCCCCCCTACCATGACTAGAAGCAAGGGCTCCTATTTGGACAAAGATACCTACCTATGCCAGCTAGGGACCCCATTTCTAACATTGGTGGTCAGCGGTGAGGATCCTGGACTTGCATTTGTGATTTACATACAGTGATGGGTGTACACTACTCGTGAGTGCAGACCATTCACAACCACATACTGTTTTCTTTTCTGTTTCTGGTGTCCTCCTGGAAGTATTTTTGATAACAGGACTCTGATTAGTTGTTTCAAAATGGAACTTAACTTCTGACACATGTTCATCTACACAATGACGGAGCTACCTGTGTTCAGCAAGGAAAGGGGGTTGCCTGTGAGGAGAAGGTCCAGGGAGGATCTAGAGGCATCCCTATTTCATTATGAGTTACCCCGCTGGGGGTCAACACTACCAGTGGAGTCTGAGGAGGAGGACTTTCCTGAAAGTGAGGGAGAAACAAAAAAAGATGGCTGGCTTGTGGGCAGAAGCTGATAGAACTTGATGGAGCTCGAGAGGGCTGAGACCAAAAGGGCCTTAACCCAAGAAGAAGAAATGTGTGTAGCTCAGGAAGTGAGCTTGGTGGGGTAGGAGAGGTGGAATCCCGGTCTGATGGTGGCAGCAAAATTGAGTTATCTCGTGCTGAGGGAGCAGTACACACACCCAGAGATGGGGCGCCTGACTTGAAGGAGGGGGTTAGCATACACCATGGGGTTCAAGGATATGAGGTAACTCCAGTGGTGTGCAGTGTCCCTGAGGTGGATTGGGGAACTGGCCCCGGGGTTCATGGTCCTAGTGGTGGGAGGGACACTCCACTGACTCTAGATGAGAGGTGCATGGAGAGGGGTTCCCCCATGGTCGAAGTCCTGGTGTGTGAGTGTGGAGACTGCCCAGAAGATTTTGGGTTGAGTGACAGAGACAGACAGACCCTTTCTTGCTAATCTCAGGAGATTGGTGTGGGGTACGTGTGCAAGGCACTGCATGGTAAGGCAAAGGATTACTTGGTTATCACCTGTGCGGGGTTGTATGATTCAATTCGTGGAGAGCATATTTTAAGTCCCTTATTTCCAGAGGTAAGCCAATGCCTGGTGGAGTGTGAGTTCTCTGACCCCAGTGAGCTCTCACTGGAGGCAGACCTGTTGGTAGATTCCATAGGGTCTATAGAGGTACCTGGGGTGTGATCCTAAAGGCGGTGGCTCAGGATTTCCCCAACCAAGTGAGGTAGGGGAGGGTGGTGGTAACCTAGATAGGTCCCAGAGTAGTGGGAGGGGTGTAGGGTCCTATGTCCTGTCTCAAAGGAGAAGGAGTGGGAGAGGACGGTGTCCCAAGGTTCACGAAACCCAGTCCCAAGGCCTGGTTGGTTCCATGAGTAAACACCAGGAGGGGGGCCTGGTCTGTACTGGAAGACCATCTCCTGGGGTGGATCCCAAGGTGTCAATTGAGCTGATGGAGACTGCTGTAACCAGCATTGCACCAGCTCTGGTGTCTTGCCGTGCTCCACTCCAGTGGAGAGGGTGCATGAGTCTAGAGAGAGGGGTGAAAGGGGGCTACAGTCCTCAGTGGAAGGACCAGTGAGTCAAGGGTTGCCAGCTCTGAGGTCAGAGCACCCCAGGACTGACCCTGGTGAGGCCACTTCTGGCCTGGGGGGTCTTTACGCTCTGTCAGGTGAACAGGAGGCTGGAGACCTGCTCCAGGCAGACTCTGATGCAACTCCTGAGGAGTGTATTTTCCATGGGGGTTGGTGTACTCCCTTGGAAGTCCTTAGTTGCCAGGCACAGGTCCAGCCTAAGGGTACAGACCCTGGGTTAGAGGGCCAGGTTCGGGGTGTCCCCTTGACCTGGTGGAAAAGGCACTGTTAACAGTGCCCCTACCGGTTTGTCTTTTGGGTACACTGCTCCAGGTGGGAGGGTGCAGGGCCCCAGTAAGGGACAGAGAGCGAGAGAAGCCTCACCCCTTACCTCTGCCCAGTCTAAGGGTATACATCCTAAGCTGGGATCCCAGTTGCAGGATAGAACCACTGAACTGGTGACGAATTATGCTGGACTCCTGCCACAGATGCCCTAACAATTGTGGAAGTGGGTACTGTTCCAAGTGGGAGGGTGTAGAGCCCCAAGGAAGAGGACCGGGTGTGGGAAAGCCCACCCCAGTCTCCCTTCCAGCCACCGGGTACAGACCCGGGGCTGGTGGGTCAGTGTCAGGATGTCATACCTGACCTGACAGGAGGGAGAGTGGACCAAGGGTGCCAGGCACCTGGGGCTACTGCCCCCCACTCTCTGACACCACAGAGGTTGTACAACCTTGAAAGGCCTGGGGACTGGTTCTCATTATTGACAGCTGTCAGTGGCCACTGTGGCTTGCTGTCCTTGTGGACAGAGTTGCCCCTGGGACGGAGACAGGAGTCACACCCTGGGGGTGGACTGGACCACTGTGTGGGCCATGTGGGTTCTGTCTGTTTGTTGGGACACACCTGTGAGCAAGCTAAGGTTAGGTGCTGCACAGATGATGTCCACAGGTGACGAGAAGGGTTCCCCATGGGTTAGCTTAGTAGGTCCTGAGAGTATGGACAGTGGGATCCAAATGGGTTCAGATTGGCGTAGAACTGGAATATGCCCATGCAGTTGCGGGCCGGGTTCCATGTTCTATCGCCCCAAGCAGGGGAGCCTATCAAGGTATTGATAAGTCTACCCTGGCTTTAGGCTGAAAAAGGGTTGTGTTGGACTTGGCCCTTTTTGCAGGGTCACCTCAGAAATGTTTGCCTTCCTCCTGTTTTTCTGACCTGTTCTTCGTGGTTTTATGACTCTTGGCACTTTACCACTGCTGATCAGTGCTAAAGTGCATTTAGAAAAGACAGGGCCGGCATCGGACATGCCGAGAATATGGCCGGTCCCTTGGGGGGCGTGCCTGTCGCACACAGCAGTGACGCGACTGGCTCCCCCAACATGATTGGTTGTGGGGTCAGGGGTCGTGACCCGAAAGTGAAAAGAATCATTTCCGGGTCACAAAAGAGGCCAGCACCAGGCCGGTTAGAACCGGTCTGGTGGAAATTGTGCATAAAAGGCTGGGGAGCAGAGATATCTTCCTCTTTGCCATCTGCGCTCCCCAGCAAACCAGCCTCGCTAGGAGGCTGCTATTTAATTTATTTTTTCTATATTTCAGGTTTTGCTTCGTGACCCGGGAAAGAACGTGGCAGTGTTGTGAGAGAAAGAGATTATTTCTTTGTTGTTTTTTACCTCCAATCCAGCGCAAAAGAGTTTGCAGCATCGCAGAGACCCGGGAGACTCGTCGGACAGGCCCCGTTACAGTACGAAAGCGAAGTACTCGTCGGGCGGAGCGGCGTCGCGGGAACAAAAGATTACCTCTTTGTTTTGTTTTCCTCCAGGTCAGCGCGAAGGATTTCAAAGCATTTGCGAACTCTGGGAGACCCGCCCTGCTGCACTAAGGAAGGCGGACGGCACGTCGGCAGAGCGCCGCCTCCTTGTGCTTCCGGAAAACAAAGAGACCGCAGGAGTTTGGAGGTGTGTACGGTGCCCCTTTAAGGTATCGGGCCATGTAGAGGGCGCAGAACAAGCGTGGCTGGGGCAACGGCAGTATCGCGGTGTAAAAATATACCGCAGGGCACCCATTCAACTGAGTTGTGCAAGAGGAAGACGGGCACGTGGCTGGGCCTGGGGAGCACACGGGGAGCCACATAGAAGCGGTATACATCACGCTACAGCGATTACCGCGGGGGAGCTGTTTTCTTACTAGCAAGAGAGCATTGGAAGTATCAGGGGTGATTTTATAAGCAAGACTGTCAATGAATCAAAGTGTGTTAACACGCATATGTTTTTCAATAGTTCCAATTTGACCTGATTTACAGGGGGACTGTTGTGTGAGTTTAAAGAGCTTTGGCAGTACCATAAACCAGTTCAATACAGTATAACGGATAAATGAAGGTTTATTAACACGCTATTGTTTAATTTGCTGTAGTTTGCCTGGTTATTTTGTAGAGTGAACAAGGAGGCTCATTACTTGCTGGATCCGGAGCCACACAAGGGATAATTCAGGGGACACAGACAGGCCTGCACTCCACCATTTCTGGGGGCCGCACAGTCTTGAAAGTACTCGCCTAACCCCCAGATTAGCTGGTGTGGCCGGGCTCCAGTTGCATGGGTGCTTACGGCCGGTCTATGTACCTCCAGCAATAAGGTAAGGGCCTGGACAGTGGTATCAGGCCTGGAAACATTGTGGGGGAATTGGTTACATTGTGTGCCATTTGCCAGATTAACCCCTTCGCTGCTAGGCCTTTTCCCCTCCTGTGCTAAGCCTTTTTTGGGCGATTTGGGGTAGTGCGCGCTTAGGCCCCTGTAACTTTTTGACCACATAAGGTATCCACGCCAAATTTGCGTCCTTTTCTTCCAACATCATGTGGATTCTAAAGGTGCCCAGGGTTTGTAGATTCCCTTGGAGGGGTCCCAGAAATTAACCAAAATATAGTGAAATTTTTGTTTTTTTCAGAAAAATGGGAAAAACGGGCTGCAAATGAAAGCCTCTGGGTTTTTCCCTGAAAATGTTATCAAAAAAGGGTTTGTGGGGCTGAAATCTCCATTTTCTCAGTGTTTAGGGAATGACAGTCTTTTGTCAGAGAACCAACATTTTTCACAGTTTTGGCTTTTTACTGGGACATAGCCTATTTTTGCTATTTTTAGAGCTTTCCACCTCCTTCCAGTTAATGCTAGAAATGAGTTTGAAAGCAATAATGGATCCTGGAAAGCTATACATTTTCGAAATATAGACAAAAGTCTGAATTCAGAAAGGGGTCATTTGTCTAAATGCATGAAGGTTTCTTTATAGAAACTAACAGTTAAATATTGGAATAATTGAAAATATGTTGAAAAAAACAGCCTTTTGTCTCAACGTTTTCACCTATAACTTTTTGTAATTTTGACAGCTCTTGGAAAGCAATATACCGTTACATCCATTAGATTTTCCTGGTTGTGGGGATATATAGGACTTGTAGTTTCACCAGGAACCCGACGAACCCAGATCCAAAAACTGAGCAGCAACTTGCAATGATATTTTTTTATTTACTGGGCATAGAGCACTTTGTCTTGGAAAATGTATACATGGAAAGACACCTATGTATTTCTGAATTGGGTACAAATTATAGAGTTTAGAAACAGTATATAATTGCACATTTTCAAAATTGGGAATACTCATACTAGCATGAGAATTATTGGTCATTTTTTAAAAAGATTTTTTTTTACACAATGTCTTTCATTGGGAAGGGAGAAATGCATGAAAACTCAATTGGTAATAACAGCTGATTTACAAATCTGAATTACCCTAAGTCTCCCGATAAAAACGGTACCTCACTTATGTGGGTCGGCCTTGTGCCTGCAACAGGAAACGGCGCAAAATGCAACGTGGTCACACCTCAATTTTGCAGTTACAAATTGACCCTTTTATGGCAAAGTGCCTAGCTGTAGTTTTTGCACCCTAGCTCTCCTGGCACCTATGGAAACCTAGCAAACCTATACATTTTTGAAATGTAGACACCCAGGGGAATTCAGGATGGGGTGATTCGACTGCCTACCACCAGGTTCTGTTACCCAGAATCCCTTGCAAAGCTAAGAAATTGACCAAAAAAACCGCATTTTTCCTACATTTCTGTGGTGAAAAGTTATGGAATCTGCGTGGATCAACAAATTTCCATGCACCCAGCGTTCCCCCAGGTCTCTCAAAAAAAATGGTACCTCACTTGCCTGGGTCTGCCTAGTGCCTGCATCAGGAAACAGCGCAAAACGCAACGTGGTCGCACCTCAATTTTGCAGTGAAATCCTGCCCTTTTTGGGCAAAGAGACTACCTTTTGTTTTTGAACCCTAGCTCTGCTGGCACCTAGGCAAACCTAGCAAACCTATACATTTCTAAAAACTAGACACCCAGGGGAGTTCAGGATGGGGTGACTCGACTGCCTACCGCCAGGTTCTGTTACCCAGAATCCCTTGCAAAGCTAAGAAATTGACAAAATAAACGCATTTTCCTCACATTTCTGTGGTGGAAAGTTCTGGAATCTGCGTGGATCAACAAATTTCCTCCCACCCAGCGTTTCCCCGGGTCTCCCAAAAAAAATGGTACCTCACGTGCCTGGGTCTGCCTAGTGCCTGCGACAGGAAACAGTGCAAAACGCAACGAGGTCGCACCTCAATTTCGCAGTGAAATCCTGCCCTTTTTGGGCAAAGAGACTACCTTTTGTTTTTGAACCCTAGCTCCGCAGGCACCTAGGGAAACCTAGCAAACCTATACATTTTTGAAATGTAAACACCCAGGGGAATTCAGGATGGGGTGACTCGACTGCCTACCACCAGATTCTGTTACCCAGAATCCCTTGCAAAGCTAAGAAATTGACAAAAAAAACGCATTTTCCTCACATTTCTGTGGTGCAAAATTCTGGAATCTGCGTGGATCAACAAATTTCCACCCACCCAGCGTTCCCCTGGGTCTCCCAAAAAAAATGGTACCTCACTTGCCTGGGTCTGCCTAGTGCCTGCGTCAGGAAGCAGCACAAAACGCAACGTGGTCGCACCTCAATTTCGCAGTGAAATCATGCCCATTTTGGGGAAAGAGACTACCTTTTGTTTTTGAACCCTAGCTCCGCCGGCACCTAGGGAAACCTAGCAAACCTATACATTTTTGAAAAGTAGACACCCAGGGGAATTCAGGATGGGGTGACTCGACTGCCTACCACCAGGTTCTGTTACCCAGAATCCCTTGCAAAGCTAAGAAATTGACCAAAAAAACGCATTTTCCTCACATTTCTGTGGTGGAAAGTTCTGGAATCTGCGTGGATCAACAAATTTCCACCCACCCACCGTTCCCCCAGGTCTCCCAAAAAAATGGTACCTCACTTGCCTGGGTCTGCCTAGTGCCTGCGACAGGAAACAGCGCAAAAAGCAACGTGGTCTATGTATACTCCCAGTTACACCTCTTATTACTGTTATCTTTCGCGACTGTTACGCGTCACGCCTTCTGCTCCACCCACTGCTACGCCTACTGCAATGTAATGCTATGTGTTTGCGCTATGTATATAAGTCAATGTTTTGTTATTAAAAGTTAGCGCGCTCATCCCAGACCTAGCCCCAGCAGCTGCTGGGCCTCTTTTCCCCTGCTGGGCCCCAGTTATCCCGCTGGGCCCTGTTACCCCTGTTCCTATGCAGGTTGCCCTGATCCTGTCCCTATGCTGTAATAAACCTGCAGAAACTCCTACTACCTCGAATCTTGACTCTTATTTATTGAGCTATCTGTTATGTTATAAGTCTAGTCAAAAATAGGGTATTATTTATTTATTTACCACAGCACCTCAATTTCCCAGTGAAATCCTGCCCTTTTTGGGCAAAGAGACTACCTTTTGTTTTTGAACCCTAGCTCTGCTGGCACCTAGGCAAACCTAGCAAACCTATACATTTTGGAAAACTGGACACCTAGGGGAATTCAGGATGGGGTGACTCGATTGCCTACCACCAGGTTCTGTTACCCAGAATCCCTTGCAAAGCTAAAACATTTGTGAAAAAAATGCATTTTCCTCACGTTTCTGTGGTGGAAAGTTCCGGAATCTGCATGGATCAACAAATTTCCACCCACCATGCGTTCCCCCAGGTCTCCCGAAAAAAATGGTACCTCACTTGCGTGGGTAGGCATAGTGGCTGAAAACAGGAAAAGGTCCAAATCGTACGGTGGAGAATTTAAAATAACCTATAGCAAAACTAGCTTGATTTTTGGGGGGGCACCTGGTTTTTGGCCCGGGGCTCGGCGGCCATCCCTGGAAACTTCCAAACCCAAACAGGTCTGAAAACTAGACACCCGGGGAAGTCCAGGGAGGTATGGCATGCGTGGGTCCCCCAATGTTTTCCTACCCAGAATTCCTTGAAAACCTTAAAATTAGGTAAAAATATCACTTTTCCAAACTTTTTTTGCGTGGGATCTCCGTGCAGGCAAAAATGTCCTACCACCCAGCGTTCCCTTTGTTCTCCCGAGTAAAATGATACCTCACTTGTGTGGGTGCCCCAAAGCAGAACAGGCTAAATATGAATTTTTAAAAATATGTAGTATTTAAGTTTGACAAATTAAGCACCCCACCTTAGTCACAGGCCTTTGGCCCACCAACACAAGTGAGGTATCATTTTACTCGGGAGAACAAAGGGAACGCTGGGTGGTAGGACATTTGTGCTAGCAGGGAGATCCCACCGAAAAATGTATGGAAAAGTGCGTTTTTTAACCTTAATTTAAGGTTTGCAGGGATTTCTGGGTAGGAAAACATTGGAGGACCCACGCATGCCATGGACTCCCCCGGGTGTCTAGTTTTTAGAACTGTTTGGGTTTGGTAGTTTCCATAGATGCCCGCCAAGACATTGTCATCATTGTCAAAACCTCCAGCTTTTGCAAGAGGGGTTACCTGGGTTTTTGGCCCCGTGCTAGACGGCCATCTAGGGAAACCTACCAAACCCACACATTTCTGAAAAGTAGACACCCGGGGGCTTCCAAGGAGGTATGGCTTGCGTGGATCCTCCAACGTTCCTTTACCCAGAATCCCTTGCAAACCTCGATTATAGCTGAAAAAAATCAGATTTTACACACATTTTTGTGTGGGAAAGAGTGGCATCACTGGGCTCACACAAATTTCCTCTCACCCAGCGTTCCCCAAGGTCTCCCGATAAAAATGGTACCTCACTTGCGTGGGTAGGCATAGTGGCTGCAACAGAAAAAGGTCCAAATCGTACAGTGGAGAATTAAGTTTTCAATTTGAGAGCGTGCGATTCTTGGGACAATATTACATGGAAATTGTGACAGACAATTTCAAGTTTGCAGGTATTGTGGATAAAAATCAACAATAGAATTTACCAGAAAGACATGACCATATACTTCCATGCTTTAACAATAATATCTAAATTTAGTAAGTTATTTATAGCTATAATGTACACCTTAACAGAGTTACTCAAAAGTCAAACATTCAAGCACTGCTATCTATTCCTCAAAGACACACACATACAGGTTATATTTGGCACGAGGGCGAGTGATGGTTCAGTACATAAAATTTTATTAACAAGATATTTCAAAAAATTAAATGCTCTGTCAATAAATAAATGCATAAAAACCGAACCAGTGACTCGCAACTCGTGTGCTGTAAAGCCACGACAAGGCACCAACCGTTTTACAGGCCATTCACGCACCTTTCATACCTGATACAAACCAGACCATTGACACTATCCGGAAGGAACAGCAACACATTACAACAATCACAATAAGGGACAAGGTACACCCTACTTCAGAAAGAGATAAAAGACAAATATTACTGCACAGCCATCTATTCCGCAAGCACACACACATACTGGTTGGATTTGGCACGAGGGTGAGTGATGATTCAGTACATACAATTGTAGTCGCAAGTAATTTCACAAAAATGAAATACACTGCGTATAATTGAAAGTATGATAAACTGAACCACTGACTCACAGCTCGTCAGCTGTAAAGCCACGTCAAGGCACCAACCTCTTTACAGGCCATTCATACACCTTTCGTACGTGTGACACATACAAAACATTCACACCGCCAGCCGCGGACCCATCACATTTCAACACTCACACCAGCAGACAGCGCCATTCAAGGGCCCATCACTTTCACACGCCCACATTTCTGACATTGCAACTACACAAAATGATGGACTGCGTGGAGTGTCACTCAATTAGCAGTGTGTGTAGTGACCAACAGAAAGTAACTACTCACACACCGCCAGCCGAGCGCCAGTCCACCCACACCACCATCCAAGCACCAGACCATGCACACCGCCAGCCAAACACCACTCAGCGCACACCGACAGCCAAGTACCACTCCACACACCACCAGCCAAGCACCACTCCACGCACACTGCAAGCCAAACACCACTCCGTGCACAGACAGCCAAGTACCACTCCACGCACACCACCAGCCAAGCGCCACCCCACACACACCGCCAGCCAAGCGCCACTCCACGCACACCACCATCCAAGCACCAGACCATGCACACCGCCAGCCAAACACCACTCAGCACACACCGACAGCCAAGTACCACTCCACACACACCACCAGCCAAGCATCACTCCATGCACACTGCAAGCCAAGCGCCACTCCACACACCGCAAGCCAAGCGCCACTCCACACACCGCCAGCCACACACCACTCCGTGCACAGACAGCCAAGTACCACTCCACGCACACCACCAGCCAAGCACCACTCCACACACACCACCAGTCAAGCGCCACTCCACACACACCACCAGCCAAGGACAAATCCAAACACAACACCAGGCAAGCGCAAGAGCACGCACACCGCCAACCAAACACCAGACAACGCACACCGCCAGCCAAGCACCAGTCCACAGACACCGCTAGACAAGCACCAGTCCACAGACATCGGCAGCCAAGCGCCAAACCATGCACACCATCAGACAATGGACACTACACGCAAACCAACATCATACTTTAGTTTTTTTTTTAAATAAAAGAAAAACAAAAACAAATTGCAAATTGATACAAATCTACTAACTCAACAACTACATCTAAAACGACTACACAAATGCAAACTTTGAAACTGAACAATACGTTTTAAAGAATAAAGACCAACCAGTTCACTTTACCACTCATTGATACTCCCAAAAATTATTTTGCGTGTGGTACAACAAGTAGGTACACACTGCCCGGGGTTTGAAGGGCAGTCAGGGCAGTACATACGAACCTCCTTCTGCAAACCTCTTCGCCAACAGACTCTACATCTCCGACTGGGAAAGTCTTTTGAGGTTGTAGGAGGAATTGTATCAGGAAAATGGCGATCTTTCAATCTGGCAACATCCTCCACCACTCCAACTCTAGGAACACTTGCCTGTTCCACTAAAACAAGGCTGCCTATTACAGACTCCTGAAACTTTACAAAAGTCATCTTTGACTGGGGACAAGATTTCTGGAACACAACAAAAGCATTAAAGGTTGCCAAGTGGAAAAGATGGATAGCCAACTTCATGTACCAAATGTAAGCCTTACGAAGAGCAGCATACGGTTCCAACCTCTGATCTACTCTGTCAACACCACCCATGTGCCTATTGTAGTCCATTATGCACACAGGTTTGCGCACTTCTGCAACCTGACCCCAAACAGTCACCGGTTCAGTGCTTTCATCTTGTATTGTAGTCAACATGTAGACATCTCTCCTGTCTGAAAACTTCACAGCTAGAAGCTCCTCACAATGCAATGCACTGTCCCCGAGCAAGCTTTCGACAAACAAGTTCTTTTGGGAAACCTTTACGGTTTGAGCGGATTGTGCCACAAGCAACAGTGTCCACTTTGGCCAATTCCCTGAACAACCGCACACCAGTGTAGAAGTTATTGACATACAAATGATGGCCTTTGTTAAAAAATCCTCGACCAAGTTCCCACACAATTTTCTCAGTCACTCCAAAAGTCGACGGACAACCAGGGGGGTTAATCCAGGATTCCTTACCAGTGTACACCCTGAAATTAGAGACATATCCAGTCTCACTGTCACACAGCATATACAGTTTGATTCCATAGCGTGTCCTCTTACTAGGAATGTATTGCCGAAATACCAAGCGGCCCTTGAACAACAGCAAAGATCGATCAACAAAATGATCAATGACAGGCAGAATCTTGAAAAGACGGTCACAATCAGGGTGATCTCGTGGCAAAGCAAGACTATTGTCAACAGAATGCATCATCCGAAGCAGAAGCAAATACCTATCACGACTCATGACTGCCGGAAATATAGCTGTTGCCATCAAGGGACTAGTAGACCAATATGAAGCCATTGATGGTTTCCTAAGCAAGCCCATCAAAAAAGTTAAACCCAAAAACTTTTTCATCTCCTCCAAATTTGTGGGAGTCCACCGGGTAGCTCTAGCGTGGGGCTTAAGGATGGCACTGTTCACCCTCAAAAAATTTTCAGCATACAAATTAGTCTGCTCTACAATCTCTGCCCAAAACACATCATCCATAAACAACTTGAAAAAATCAATAGGCAAAAAGTTTTCAGTGTTCACCCTACACCCTGGAACACCAGTAAATTCAGGCAATGCCGGCTGCACCATGCCTGGTGCAACCCAGAGGTCAGAACTTTCAACGTCAAGTCTTGCAGCCGCAGGCTGCCGCCCAGCTGCCTCTTGTCTCACTACACCAACTGGAAGTCTACCAGCCCCAGGTTGCAGCCCAGATGTCTCTTGCCGCACTATTGGCACAGCAAGGTCCTCCGCAACCACAGGCACAGCAATGTCCTCCGCAACCACAGGCACATCATCCACACCAAAAGTAGCTTCATCAGCACTCAGAGTGTCTTCAGCAGCAGATGAAGCCATGTGTAGAGAAAACTCACTACCTGAATCTTCACCTCCCACCTTTGGCTCAGAATCAGAGTCAGTCTCTGGACCATGGTCAGAGGAAGAATCAAAAAGCATTCCAACAACTTGCTGAGCAGTAATACGGCGCCTTGCCATTATCCTTACAAATAAAGGAGTCTGCACAAACAACTCAACAACCCCAACACTGTGCAAAGTAAGATAAAAAAACGGCCGATCTGCCCCAGGGGGGGCAGAAAAGTCTGATAAATAATATGGCCCAAAAAGGAAGCGACCCTTGCCCAAGGGGTCGCTTCCTGCACAAAGAAATATGCCCAAACACAATCCCTGGTGTCTAGTGGGGCATTCCTGGTGTACGATTGCGACGCTGTGCGCGATCGTGCACCAGGAATGCCCTGCATTGGGACATCAGGGGAGAGGAAACACAGTTTCCTCCCCCCCGATGCTTCAAGGCACCGAAAAATGGCGCCCCCGCCCCACCGGAGCACCAAACACCGACCTGTCTGCTGGACGCGCTGGAAACAAATGGCTTCCAGCGCGTCCAGCACATCCTGATGACGTCGGCGCGCGCTGTGCGCGCTGACGTCACCAGGAAGCGACGGAGCGGTTCCGTCATCAGCACAGCCCAACCGACGCTGATGACGGAACCGCTCTGTCATCAGCGTCGAAGGGGTTAAACGTGTAAGCGGGGCTAGCATTGTATACGCGGTGGTAGTCACAACTTGGTCAAACAGTAATCTGCAGCTAGGTTAAGCAGCAATGGCCAGTAAAATAAAGCATGGCAAAAAGCGCTCGCGCATGGAATACATGCAGGAGACGATGATGCGTAAGATGGTCACCATGGACAAGAGATGGAAGAAAGTAGATAAACTGAGACAGAACCTTAAGGGAGAGAGAGAGGGTGGACGGAGGGGTTATGGAAAAACCCTAGCGGACCATAGTACCTCCCAAGCCCAGGGGGGAAATTAGATCCCCTTCCTAAGCGGGTTAGGCCCAAAAAAGGGGATACAAAACTAAAAGCACTGGTGCCAGTCTCTCAGCCTGGGGATGATGGGGAGATGCCCGGTTCATCAGGAGTGGTGCCACTGCTAGGGGTCCCACTAGGTGCCCCTGGCCAGCTTGCCCCCACGGGGTAATCCCTCTGGGAGGTCCATCGGGAGTGGTTCCTTTGGGAGGTGTTCCTTTGGTTCCTTTGGGTGCCCCGGTACCAGTCGTGCCTGCAGGGGTGGTTCCAGTTGCCAGCCGCGCACAAGTCCCATTGACTACTGAGGGGGTTTCCCAAGGTTCCCCCCGCTTGCTCTAACACGGTACCACCAGATTTAGTGGCGCATTTAGCTGCAGTTCTTCCTTGGTTAGGGAGAGCAGGGATGTTGTCAGCATCAGTGGGGGTGAATGAAAAAGGGTAGGACCCAGTGACTGAAGCAAGAAAGATGGTAGCTCAGTTTGTGACAACACCTGGGGGATCGCTAAGTGGGAGACAGGGTACTCCTTTTCTTCCCAACCCAACCAGAGGGGTACCTCCATCTGAAGGCAACAAGAACGGGCCGGTGGTCAGCCAGGCGATGGTGAAATTGGCGGACCCTGCTGGTGCGACTTCAGTAGGTAAGCAGGTGACACTGCCAATGTTAGGTGTAGGTAAATCCCGTACCGCGAGTGAGAGTGTGGCTAGACACATGACACGTGAAGTGAAGGAACTCATTTGGTCAGGCAGTTATGTTAGTATGTTTTCTTTGCTCTTGGATTAGAGAGAAAGGGAGGAAGCCAAGAAACAGAAGGACTGGATGCTCCCTAGAGAATGGGCAACAAATTGCTGAACTTTAGGGTGGAAGAGAACTTGAATAACTGGATCAGGGGTTTCTCAATATTCATGGCAGTAATGGCAGAACGGTTTCCTAACGTAGAGGCACAGATGGTATGTTATCAGAACCACATTACAATGGCGCATGACAAATATGGGGGAGGGGGTTGGAAGCAGTATGACGTTGACTTCAGGAGGGCTAAGTCAGCTTCCCCAGCCCTCTTCTAGGACCAGGTAGACACAATATCCTAGTTGGATCAGTTTGGGGCAGCACAGTCCAATAATCAGATTGGTACAATGCAATCTAATAACAGGTGACAGGCAGTCCAGCCTTTTCAGCCCTTTCAGCCCTTTTGGCCCCCCCAAAACACAGGCCAGGCCAGGCCAATAGCACAGGTAGCAGGGGAGGAAGGAAGGGGACATGTTGGGATTTTAATAGGCGGACATGCACCAGGACGCCGGGCAAGTGTAAATTCAAACACGCCTTCTCTATTTGCGCTAACCCATCACATCCAGAGTCCAAGTGTCTCAAGAAATCTAGAGATAAGGGAAGGAGGAAACAGGCATGAAGGTGGGGTACACAAGGTGGCACACTCACCCATTGACATAACGGCTATGACCCCTTGGTTGGACAGGTACCCTTGTCATTCCACTGCTAGGACTCTGCAAGAAGATTTCACGTATGGTTTTAGGATCCCTGCACCTGACTATGTGGGGCACCTGAATGCAAAAATCAACTTTCAGTTATGACTAACCCAGGCGTGGCGGCAAAAAAGATTACTAAAGAATTAAGCCTGAGCAGAATAATGGGGTCATTTGATTGCATTCCGGTACACAATTTTGTCTGCTCCCTTTTTGGGGTGGTCCCCAAAAAAGAAGAGGGCGAGTTCAAGTTGATCCACAATCTATCTGCACCTAGGGGCAACTCATTGAATGACGCCATCAGTGACGAGATTGCAGTGTAAAATATGCGTCTTTTGACCAAGCGGAGGAAATGCTTAGGTGTCTGGGCCCTGGTGCACTGCTGGCAAAATCAGATATTGAGTCTGCTTTTCGTTTGTTGCCGGTTCACCCAGCGGATTTTCACTTGTTAGAATTTAAGTTTCAGGACAAATTCTACATGGATATGTGTATGCCCATGGGGTGCTTGGTCTCCTGCGCTTACTTTGAAAAATTCCGTTAATTTCTGGGATGGGTTTTTAGACAGGTGACCGGGCATCAGTTTGTCATGCACTATCTAGATTACTTTCTTATCCTGGGTCGGCGGGCTCATGAAGGTGTGTGTGGGCACTGCAGGAATTCTGCACGCTCAAGCGGGCTTTTGGAGTGCCCCTGGTGCCAGAAAGACAGTGGGACCAACAACGACAAAAGAGTTCTTAGGCACTGAGTTAGATTCAGTCCAAGGGTGTTTCCACTTACCAGCAGACAAGATTACAAAATTCAGGACAGCATTGCAGCAATGCCTCACCAAGGATAAGGTTACCTTGCATCAGTTACAACAGACAATAGGGCAGTCGAACTTTGCTCTTAGAGTAATTCCAGTGGCACAACCATTCTCCCGCTCCACCTCCCAGGCTATGACCGGCCTAAAAGAAAAGCACCACCACACCAGGCTGTCGGCTGAGGTTAGGCAGGACATGCAGATTTGGATGGCATTCCTGCAGGACTTCAACGGCAGGGTAGTGTGGCCCGGTCCACCTACTACCTCTGCAGAGTTGGGTTTATGGACTAACGCTGTGGGTAGTGTGGGATTTGGCGCCATACTTGGTAATGAGTGGGTGGCTCAGCAGTGGCCAGCAGCATGGGTGCAGAATGGTTTAACAGCTAACATTGGGTTCTTGGAATTGTTCCCTATTTGGGTGGCATTAACAGTTTGGCCCGAAAGACTGCATAATAAAACTGTGGTGTTTTGGTCTGACAACATGACTGTGGTTGAATGCATCAACCAACAAGCAGCAAGGTGTAAAATGATTCTGTGCCTGTTAAAAGAGATAGTGCTGTTGTGTATGAAAGAGAACCTACTGTTTAGGGCTAAACATGTGCCAGGTGTGTTGAATCATGCTGCTGATGCAGGTCTTCAGAGCACACCTCCCCTCTGCAGCAGCGAATCCAACATCCTTCCCAGAAGTTCTTTGGCTGATTGGGGCCCCCAACTACCGAACCTCGGGCAGCTAGCCTAGCTCCCAGGACCAGGAAAGCTTATGAAGGGGCATTTTGGGCATATTGTACATTCTTGGGAAAAGATTGGGCAGAGGAGTGGCATGACACAGGGGCCCTCCTGCGTTACTTAGGTGTTTTACATGAGGATGGGTGCTCAGCAGCAGCAGCAATATCTATCTTCGCCCTAACCAGAGACAGGAGGGATCCCACCAATTGCTTCACAGTCAGGAAGGCTTTAAAGGGTTGGCAGCGCATCCAAGGGTCAGTACCTGATTCGAAACGTCCAATAGGAGTGGAGTTGCTAACATCCTTACTGGGGACACTGGACACTGTTTGCAACACAAAAGGGGAAGCTCTGCCATTCAGGGTGGCCTTTTCATTAGCCTTTTATGGTGCTTTTCGCATAGGGGAAAAGGTGGCCCAGAATCAACAGGATGTAAAAGGGGGTATACAGTTAGACCATGCAAAAATACAAGGCAACACCTTATTGATATCCATTAGGAGTCCAAAACTGACCAAGAGGCCTGTGGGAGGGGTTAGTACTGTATCTGGCACATGGTAGTCCTTGCTGTCCCGTAGCACAAGTAGAGGCATTCTTACAGCATAGACCTAATACAGGGGGGGGGGGCATTATTAATCGATGCGGATGGTACACCCCTCACCAGGTGTCAGTTCAAAAGAGTCATGGATATGGCAATGCTGCAAGCAGATTTGGATCCTAGTTGCTTTGGAACTCATTCTTTCAGAAAAGGGGCTGCCACATAGGCAACAGCAATAGGTTTGCACAGCAGCAATGTCAAAAGAATTGGAGGTGGTACTCCAATTGTTACAAACGCTATGTGCGGCTGCACATGTTGTGAGTGGGACGTTAGCAAAGTACTGATGCATGTCTGTTTCTGCTTATCTCTACAGTTTCTCGAAACTGTCACGCAGGGGGGGGGGGAACTGGCGTTGGCCCATCAGCAACTACCACCAAAACAAATACACACACCGACAATGGAACCTGGACCACATGTTGTTTGGATTACAGGCCATTCATATGTGAGACGTTTGAAGGCATTTTTCTTTTCAGGGAATTACAGTAACAGAGCTGAGCAGGCTGGTTTTAGGGTCTCAGTACATGGCAAGGGGGTTCTTTGTTGGGATCAGTTTAGGGTTTTGTACAGGACCTACTGAGCAAGGGGGGGCCTCACCCTAGTATCATTATCTTACACCTGAAAGGGAATGATCTGGTGAAACTGGGTAGAAGAGGGCTAGTAGAATCCATAATCACGGAAGTGGGTTGGTTAGCTAAAGCATGCCTGGGATGCACCTTAGCATGGTCCCAGTTGGTACCTACATGTCAATGGAGGGGGGAGCATGTGAGGGAACTGAACCACTCAGTAAGAAGGATCAATAACAAAATAGGGTGGTTGTTTAGGTCTCCTCCGTTACAGACCATCGCTGACGGGTGCATCCGGCGGAATCCATGCTTCTTAAAAGACAGTGTCCAATTATCAAAGATAGGTACTGCAATCCTCTCAGAGACTTTGCTGGCATGGTTAGGGGGTGTCAGAACCAGGGCATTACCTTCTACTTAGCATAGTGGGGGAGTCAGATAGTCAGGCAACTATGCTGCCCGGAGGCGGTAAGGACATGATTAGTGAGCAGTAAATTTAAGGTCCTTAGATGGCGGCGCCATTCTTGAATGGGGTAGCCCAAGGGGGAGGGACAAGTGTCCCTCCTAGAAATCCAGGGGCAGTAACAGCCTTTTGGGCCGGATGGGTGCAGGGGAGTGGGGAGTTACGCTTTTCCTGGTCTGGTTGGCCACCCCACACGTGCACAATGGCACCAGTAAAGGGCGCAGAACTGCAAGGACCCCTTATGGAGATAGTATACAGAGCGTACGGGTGTAACCGGGGGGAAGTACCCTCACGGTGAACAGGCCCTCTGCACATGGACACTCCATCTGGAAGGCAGGCTTAATTTATAAGGATCTGACACCAGTTATTGACCTTGCGTAGGCCCAAATATGGATACGCAGAAAAGTAATTGCCAATATGCTTATTAATGATGATATGTTAAGATTCGGATAGGAATAACTTGTATTAGAGTTATGTTAAGGCTAGCCATCGGACACCTGTATCTATCAATGTAATCAATGTCAATTGTATGTTTTCTGCGTATTTTATTAATTGTTTCATTGTTTTGTTAATAAATATAGCCGGGAGAGTCATCTATGACCCCCTTTTCCAAAGAAACTCTTGTTCTTGATGTTATGTGGGTCTTGACAAGAGAGGAGGGGTATAGATAATACCAGGCCATATGCCCTCTTTGTAAATTGATGTTATGGATTAGTGATTCCATGATTGCCATAATTGAGTCCCTTGCAAGACCCTAGTACAGTGCACTATGTGTGCCCAGGGCCTGTAAATCAAATGCTGCTGGTGGACTTGTAGCACTGATTGTGCCACCCACAGAAGCAGCTGGTAAAATATGACTCAGGCCTACCATTGCAGAGCCTATGTGCAGTCTGGGACAGCCATGTCGACTTGGCAAGTGCACAGACTTGCCAGTCCCTAAACTTCCCTTTTCTTACATGTAAGGCACCCCTAAGGTATGCCCAAGGTACCCCTGTAGGCAGGGTGAATTATATGTGAAAGGTAGGACATGACCTGATGTGTGTGGCATGTCCTGATAGTGAAATACTACCAATTTTGTTTTTCACTATTGCAAGGGTATCTGTTCACATAGAACATACTGGGTAGTCTGTTTATAACCTCTAATAAACATAACTGACCCTGGGAACAGGATAGAAAATAAACGTTTAGTATGGCTGAACTCAGACAGTTGAAGTGCATCTTTTAGTGAGGGTGATTTTTACATTCTGTGTTTGAAAATACCACTTTTAGAAAGTGGGTATTTTCTTGCCTAACTATCAAGTGTGCCTCTGCTAGGTTTGTGTATTGCATGGCTGACTTTTGAATGACAGGGGCTGGAGGAGGACTGTGGCTCCAGATGTCTGATGAGTCAGGGATGGGCTGGATGGACCTGGGTTGAATTTAGAGTAGCGGGATGAGATCTCCTTTCACCTGCCTGGGTCTGGTCTGCCTTCAACAATGCTGTATCTACCTCCTGCCAAGAAGCTGCACCAGTGAGGACAAAACTGGTTATGGCTGGGTACAGACACTCTCTACTTTCAGAGAACAAATTATTTGTGTGTATAAAAAGTGGGGCCCAGACCCCAGACTTTAAGATCACTTCTGGGAAATCAAGAGGAACCTTTTGCCAAGGAGAAGAGCCGGAGAAGCTGAGGAGGAATACTGCCCCTGTGCTGTTTGCTGTCTGGTGTTGGCCTGCAGTGTCTGATTGCTGCCAAGGAAAGGAGAAAAATGACTTTGCTGTTTTGCTTTGTCACCTGCTTGAAGAAAAGATTGCCAAGGGCTTGAATCTGAGCTTGCCTCCTGTTCTAAAGTCTCAGGAACAAACCGACTTCACCCCTACTGCCTGCCTGCATCTAAAACTGCTGTTTCAGCTGCTACAGAAGGAAATTGCAACACTGGTGAGTGACACCATAATCTGCACTGAAGCCATGAGCGCTGCTCCGACTTGTGAAGTAGACCCAACGCTGGCCGCCGTGCCACATCTACGCCAGCGAGCGATGCCATAACCTGCCCGAAGTCGTGAGTGCTGCTCTGACTTGCGCCGTGGGCCAGACGCCTGCTGCTGTGACGCATCGAGTCCAAAGCCAACTTCATCATCGCGAAGCCGATCCTCGACGTGGGTGACTCTGAATCCATCGACATCGCGCCTCTGTAAGGAACAGTGGTTTCAGCGCCATTGTGACGTTATCTCTCTGTTGCAGTAAGGAACCGTCGTCTCACCTCCCCTGGACTGCTGTAAGGAACAGAGGCTGCACCTCCCCTGGTGTCCTGTTCCCAGTTCTCAACCAGCCAATACTGCAGGAGCGAAGATAAATCCCACTCCTCTACCTAGCTAGCACCCGTCCCCAACACCACCAAATAATTATAATGACAGCAGACTTGTACCATGGAAGAAGGTGGGGAACAAAACACAAAGTTCGGATATCCTTGGACCAACTATCAGAGACCAGTAGACCAAGACACCTGCAGAAGGTGAAGAGAACAGAAGAAAAAAAACAAATGATACATCCATGTACATACGTGATTGTATAGGCATAATATGTAGGGTACCCACAAGTAATCTCTTACCCTCTATAATGGTTTCAAATGCTTCTTAGAAACTTTAGAGAGCAATATTATTATTAAAGTCTTGTGTTAGTCTCAATGTCGGTATCCTCCTGAAATAGCTTAGCAATGTCCATGTATACTATCACGGATATCCGTTAGGAATCTTTTCCATGGATTCATATTCCAAAAAAGAGGCGAAGGGGAAAAAAACGCCAACAAAGATACAGCAAAAACAAAACCTTCTTCTCTATATTTATACGCACCTGAAGGGAAATGGGGTGCAACCGGTTTGGGCCATAGAAATACCTGGTGGCTGAACAGCCCGCTCCACAGCGTTGTTCAGAAAAGAAGGAGGGGAGAAGGGGAAATACCATGAATCACCAAGAGCAAACGCAGCCTCGTTACCCTTATTGTCGATTCTGCCGCGTATAGGATCCCCTATAACGGCGGCTAACGTGGTACACTAGAAAAACAAAAAAACATGGACCCACGAGAAAAAAACGGAAACAAGAGATATCAAATATTTGACTTTTCCAGTCTTCAGTCTTCGGATAACGCCAGCAATTTTCCAATACTAGTCCCGTAATCCAAGATGAAAGCGGCTTGCGTGCATTTCCAGAAACCAGAAGTCAGGTGATACGATCCCAACAGGAACCCAGAATGAATCCGGAAACGTAAGGAAAGACCTTCCGGGTCACAGGACCGGGTCAGAAACTAAGCGCTGACACAGTGGAAACAGCGCGCTTTAAACCCGTACCCAAACTCCACCCAAATCAAGCACGTATGGCAGGAATACAGATAGAAAGAAGAAGGTAACTGAATTTACACTAATTCCCAACACCTGGAGTCATTAGGAAGTCGAGCGCAGCGCCAACGAAGCCACCCCTCCCAGACGCCGTGAACTGACTTTGTGTTCACCATCTTCCAAGGTACTGTTCTGTGTGGGCCCGACTAGCACACCTTGCGGCCGGCGCCGTACTTTGGGATTTTCACCAGTCACGACGCCGTTATAACTCCAAGTGGAGTTATTTGTTGCTACAAGCTTGAGATAAATGAATAACCTATTTTTAAGGATACTTTGGATACTGCATTGTGGATTTTTCTTGTTTGGTCTTGTTTTAAAAATAGATATAGATTATTTATTTTTCTAAACTGTTGTGGGATCCATTTGTGGTGTTTTCACTGTATTACTGTATGCGTTCACAAACGCTTTACACACTGCCTCTGAGATAAGCCTGTCTGCTCATGCCAGGCTACCAAGGGGGTGAGCAGGGGTTATTTTAGGAGTGTATCCCCCTTACCCTGACTAGAAGCGAGGGAGCCTATTCGGACAGAGGTACCTACCTCTTCCAACTAGAGAACCCCATTTCTAACAGCAGTAGTTTAAGTAGTGAATTGTGATATTTTCGACTGCAGTTTGTGATAGCCTACATAGTTGCTACAATTCCAGATAAACATCGATTTTAATACTCTCAACAAAGGTTTTTTGAAGAGAGACACCCGCCAGTCTGATAAAAAACATATTACCTCTGTAATTCTTCAACGGAAATGTTTAACTCCCATGTACAGCTGTTTTTAAAATGTACAAACTTCTGACAAACTGAGCCAGTTGTGTGTTAAAAAATCACCACCACACAAATCTCTTTACACACCTTTCACGTCCCTTTGAATCAGCCTTCATAAAATCTGTCATATATTTAATAAAAAATAGATATAAAAAAGTACCAGAAATGAGCCAGGGTGCCTGCACAAAGCATAGTATGTAAAACAATTTAGCATAATCATTGTGAAAGTGACCTGATTCCTTAGCGCCCCATACTTGTCGACACACCATTTCTTACCACCAAGAACGTAAAGTTTTGGCCCATCATGACAAGAAGCCCTGGCTTCCAGTTGATTACTCCAATCCAAAGTGCTATGCAAGTGGCACACATATTCCAGGAAGGGCGGTGTGTGTTGATGTTTTTAAACTATCTGAGCGCAGGATATGTTTCTGAGGTAACACTGTTTATAGCTGATTTAATTTGCAAAGTAGACATTAAACCTCCGTTTTCGGACTCCCATATAAACACAGCCAAGTCGCAAGTTTGACATCTGATTGGCTTCAGGAGAGGTTCTCTCAGTAGTGGCGAAGATCCAGAGAGAAAGTGGCTTATGTTCAGCTTGTTACCTTCAGCCAAAATACCCTAGCTGCCATGGACTGGGCCCAAGCCATCAGCGGCCTGCACAGCACCGTCTCTACTAACAAGCTTTGAGGCCCCACAGATGTAATGAAAGCGCATTGCCCCCTCTCCAATTTTCTGGGCAGGAAGACAGACTTGAGAGCTTAGCTCAGGGTCCCAGCCAGTGCTTAATTTGAGCCCCATGTTTCCGATGGAGTCCACGGCACTTACTTGAAGGAACCAGTACTTATTGTTCTGCATCAGGGGCCTCATTTATGAGGCCGTGTGTCACTTTTACGCCGCCGGTGCGTCACTTTTTGTGACGCACCAGCAGCGTAAAAAATGTGCCTTGTTGCACCATATTTACAAAGTGACGCAACAAGGTAGATGCGTCACTTTGTAAACCCCTGCGCCACATTATACCTGCGCCAGGTATAATGTATGTAAGGGGGGCGTTTTGACGCAAGAAAGGGTCGTAGAAGTGACGCAGTGAAATCTATGAGATTTCACTGCGCCACTTCTAGGACACAAATGCGTCAATTTCTTACGCCTGCTTCACAGCAGGCGTAAGACTGATGCAGGCCCTTTCACATGGGGCTTGCTCCATGTGAAAGGACACATTGCTGGGGTTGCGTCACTTTTGTGACACACTCCAGCAATGTGTCACTTTTGCGCCTAAAGATACGTCAGAAACACTGACGTATCTGTAACTCCTTGCGCAATGATGCGTCATATTGTAAATATGACCCATCATTGGTGTCGCAAGGAGGGCGCAATGAAAAGTGACGCATCGCTGTTTTCACGCAGCGATGCGTCACTTTTCATAAATGAGGCCCCAGATATTTAACAAGAGCAATAGCGGGGAAATACACACGAGCCTGGAAAGGCAGGGAAGAGAAACACGGAAAACGGTAACAAAGTGAGAAAGCAGGAACGTACAAGGATGAGATAAAGGCGGGGGAGTGTCTGTGGTGGCTTGAAGAGCTGTGAGGCGGATTCTGGGTGTGAAGCCTTGGTGTGCAGCACACCAACATTTAATTGCACCACCCGTGGACCTCCGAGCAGCTCCTGGGGCACTGGCACCCTTTCTTTTACAAATCAGGGGCCTCATTTATGAGAAATGACGCATCGCTGCGTGAAAGCAGCGATGCGTCACTTCTCAGTGCGCACTCCTTGTGACATGATTGATGCGTCATATTTACAGTATGACGCATCATGTCGCAAGGAGTTACAGATACGTCAGTATTTCTGATGTATCTGTAAGCGCAAAAGTCACGCATTGCTGGGGTGTGTCACAAAAGTGACGCAACTCCAGCAATGCGTCCTTTCACATGGGGAAAGTCCCATGTGAAAGGGCTTGCGTCAGTCTTACACCTGCTGTGAGGTAGGCGCAAGATTTTGACGCAACAGCGTCCTAAAAGTGACGCAGTGAAATCTCATAGATTTCACTGCGTCACTATTACGAGGCTTTTTGCCGGGGAACGCCCCCTCTGCATACATTATACCTGACGCAGGTATAATGTAGCGCAGGGGTTTACAAAGTGACGCATCTGCTTAGATGCGTCACTTTATAAATAGTGCGCAACAGGAGGCATGTTTTACGCCGCCGATGCGTCACAAAAAGGGACGCATCGGAAGCGCATAAATGAGGCCCCAGGTACTGAGCCCAGCACTCAATCGCCAAGGCGCCATAAAGATCAAGGATGAAAGAGGTATGGGGTGGAAACACACTTATTCATTTACAAATTAAGCACTGGAGAGAGTGATACGAGAAGGAGGGAAAGGTTAGAGGGGACGAGGTAGAAAGAGCACAACATCCACTCCGGTACCTCATTGCGAGTGATTTGACTCGTTCATCAGGGACCTTGTTAGGCAAGACATCAGCAGCTTTGCAAACAGCTGACACTGTTCCAGTGAGCGACGACACACATATCCGTGTTGCTCCCACGGGAGGCCAGGTTTGGATTCCATAGCTGTTCAGCATACTAGAGAACAGACAGCAGATGGGCCTGTGTGTGTGTTTACACCCAGCACACTCATTTGTGCCATGCCAGTGAAAAAGAACGTTTCTCAATAAAACTTATTTGACACTCTTGTACTAATAAACGCACTTTTACCTATTTATTATTACAATGCAAATGTCATATTTCATTTAATCACAACCATATAGTCCAACTACTCAAGGACACTACTTTTTTTGTCTCAAAGATTACATATTGCAAGGACTTTTCAAAGGAAGATACTCTGCTAATACAACACCGATTCAATGTGATTGTATCCCAGTGCACGGAGTTAACCCCTTGTGTCCTGGTTTCGTCTGTATGCTTTTGCTTATAACTAATACGCAGGACCACCCACGGCATCAGTGGTGTAACACAGGCCCCCCACAGCCCCTGCAGTGCTAAGGGCCCCGAGCTGGGGGGTGGGGGTGTGATGGTGGACTCGGCACAGGACCCGGCCCTGAGAGCTCCTGAAGGAGTTCGGAGGGGGGCGTTTATGTACTTTGCGGGGGGGGGGTTGCAAGTTTCGCTACACCACATTATAAATCGCCTATGTGGGTCTGCAGTATGTAATATGCTATATATTACTTCTGTTGTGGCAGGTGAAGTTTGTAATGACCCACTGTAAGGTTCACCTCTTGTAAGGCTCAACAATGGCGATAAATAGCATATATCACTACGCACAAACACACACAGATATTACAAAAGAGTTACTGTTAGAGAGTCTGTAGTTGTGGTTGGAATGATTAAGGAAAAGTGTATTTTGATTGGTAATAACATTTCCCCTTCAAAGAATCTTCGTGCTGCTTTACTAAAAAGTATTCACACGCAGCCGCGACCGGTAGTGGGAGTACCTGCCTGGTGATGCAGTGCACGCAACGAAATTCATTTTATTTATTTATATGTTTACTTACCTGTTAAGGTCCCAGAAATTACAGTTTAATGTATATCTCATGGGAACTTCTGACCCATACCATAGGGGGAAAAAAACTGGACGATATCACACCAAACTTATATCAGAAAGTAGCGTTTCGCTTGTCAGTTTACGGCACTGAAATAAAATCTGTTCGGTGGTCTTTTTTTTATTTCAAATACTTCATTGATTTTCACAAGGGCAAACAGAAATACAGTAACAGGGTTAATATACGGTCTAGGGCAAGGTTATACAAGTATAAACATATAGTGATAAAAAAAATCGTGCCTATTTGGGTAAACTTAGTCTGACCCCCCAGTGGAGAAGTGTGGCTCACTGGTTAGAGGAGGCAGACCCTGAAGCAGAGGTCAGACCCGGGACCAGGGTTAAATTCCCGACGCGGCAGGGTCTTGAGCCCAAATATCCACGGACTCCATAATTCTTGTTTCGGTGCCTACTCGAGTCACAGGTTCACACTCTGCAGCTCTGGGCATTAGCTTGCTTAATCTCCACTACAGCCCCCCCCGCGGCGGGATGCCTGGCTTTCACCTTGGGGATGCCCAGTACGGGTATCTCACAGGGAAAAGCCAGGATGGGTTCCCAAGGCAAGCGCCGAGATGCCTACGGGTAATCGAGCGCTATATAAGAACGCTTAATAATAATAATAAACTGTAGTAAAAAGAAGATAAGGCAGGTAATAGAAGGAAGGGAAAGGAGAGCAGTGTCGTCTTTATTAGTCACTTCTAAACATTAAAGTAAAGTCCACATTTGTAAAGCGCACAATCACCCGTAGGCGCCGGGCCGTTGGGAAGATTAAGCGAGCTATTGCCCAGAGTCACATGGTGCTAGGCTAACCTGCCGCCGGAGCCGGGGATCGAACCGTGGTCCCCAGATTCCAGTGTCAGTCGCCCTGGCCTCGGCGCCACACCTCTTCCTCTTCCTCTTCCACATTCTATGCATATGTTGGCACAAGAGCAGCTCGAAATTGGTATGCCCCATCTACATCCGCAGCCTAGTACAGGTAAACACTGGTGACTTACAGGTGAGCACAGTTATTGGAGAGTTACATTGGTGACGGATCAAACCCGTTGATCATGGCGGTTCAGAAACCTGTCCAAAGAGTTCCACATCCTCCTGGATGAAGGTTTTCCTATGAAAGTTTAAATCTGAACTTGGAACGTGATTGGGTGAGAGGTTTAATCGTGCCTGCCGTTCCAGTCCTTGAACCGGCCCTTCTTGAGCCCCATCATGAAGATCTGGGTTGGCACGCATGAGAGCCTGTTTTCTGCGTCTAATTTTCATCCATGACTTGGTTTTTTTTCTGACTTAAAGAATGAAATCTGAACATCACAAGTGGGGAGCAGAGAGAGGTAATTCATTTGCACAGTGAGCCCTGGGAGAAAGGGTGCTGTGGCACAGAGCATTAATTGCAAACACAACAGTGATGGACAGAATGTGGATCAATGTCACACATTCACCCCAGTCCAAAGATCTGGGCCCAAAACCATCGTTTTTCCACTCCACACCACCCTGGGTTAGACAATGGCGATATGCAAATCAGCGCTGACCCTGTGCCCCATGGGAACAGTCCAGTCCGAACTACAAAAGCCATGTCCTTCCCAGAACGGAAACAAGCATCCGAGGACCGGCCCGGTTTCGAGGTAACACCTCTCATCAGCCCGGCTAGCTTGATTCCAGTGGTGTGGAGTGCCTGGGACTCACGTCTGAGCATCCCCAGTACACTTAGAGCGGTAATTGCAAACACAACAGTGATGGACAGAATGTGGATCAATGTCACACATTCACCCCAGTCCATAGATCTGGGCCCAAATCCATCGTTTTTCCACTCCACACCACCCTGGGTTAGACAATGGCGATATGCAAATCAGCGCTGACCCTGTGCCCCATGGGAACAGTCCAGTCCGAACTACAAAAGCCATGTCCTTCCCAGAATGGAAACAAGCATCCGAGGACCGGCCCGGTTTCGAGGTAACACCTCTCATCAGCCCGGCTAGCTTGATTCCAGTGATGTGGAGTGCCTGGGACTCACGTCTGAGCATCCCCAGTACACTTAGAGCGGTAATTGCAAACACAACAGTGATGGACAGAATGTGGATCAATGTCACACATTCACCCCAGTCCAAAGATCTGGGCCCAAATCCATCGTTTTTCCACTCCACACCACCCTGGGTTAGACAATGGCGATATGCAAATCAGCGCTGACCCTGTGCCCCATGGGAACAGTCCAGTCCGAACTACAAAAGCCATGTCCTTCCCAGAAGGGAAACAAGCATCCGAGGACCGGCCCGGTTTCGAGGTAACACCTCTCATCAGCCCGGCTAGCTTGATTCCAGTGGTGTGGAGTGCCTGGGACTCACGTCTGAGCATCCCCAGTACACTTAGAGCGGTAATTGCAAACACAACAGTGATGGACAGAATGTGGATCAATGTCACACATTCACCCCAGTCCAAAGATCTGGGCCCAAATCCATCGTTTTTCCACTCCACACCACCCTGGGTTAGACAATGGCGATATGCAAATCAGCGCTGACCCTGTGCCCCATGGGAACAGTCCAGTCCGAAATACAAAAGCCATGTCCTTCCCAGAACGGAAACAAGCATCCGAGGACCGGCCCGGTTTCGAGGTAACACCTCTCATCAGCCCGGCTAGCTTGATTCCAGTGGTGTGGAGTGCCTGGGACTCACGTCTGAGCATCCCCAGTACACTTAGAGCGGTAATTGCAAACACAACAGTGATGGACAGAATGTGGATCAATGTCACACATTCACCCCAGTCCAAAGATCTGGGCCCAAATCCATCGTTTTTCCACTCCACACCACCCTGGGTTAGACAATGGCGATATGCAAATCAGCGCTGACCCTGTGCCCCATGGGAACAGTCCAGTCCGAACTACAAAAGCCATGTCCTTCCCAGAACGGAAACAAGCATTCGAGGACCGGCCCGGTTTCGAGGTAACACCTCTCATCAGCCCGGCTAGCTTGATTCCAGTGGTGTGGAGTGCCTGGGACTCACGTCTGAGCATCCCCAGTACACTTAGAGCGGTAATTGCAAACACAACAGTGATGGACAGAATGTGGATCAATGTCACACATTCACCCCAGTCCAAAGATCTGGGCCCAAATCCATCGTTTTTCCACTCCACACCACCCTGGGTTAGACAATGGCGATATGCAAATCAGCGCTGACCCTGTGCCCCATGGGAACAGTCCAGTCCGAACTACAAAAGCCATGTCCTTCCCAGAACGGAAACAAGCATCCGAGGACCGGCCCGGTTTCGAGGTAACACCTCTCATCAGCCCGGCTAGCTTGATTCCAGTGGTGTGGAGTGCCTGGGACTCACGTCTGAGCATCCCCAGTACACTTAGAGCGGTAATTGCAAACACAACAGTGATGGACAGAATGTGGATCAATGTCACACATTCACCCCAGTCCAAAGATCTGGGCCCAAATCCATCGTTTTTCCACTCCACACCACCCTGGGTTAGACAATGGCGATATGCAAATCAGCGCTGACCCTGTGCCCCATGGGAACAGTCCAGTCCGAACTACAAAAGCCATGTCCTTCCCAGAACGGAAACAAGCATCCGAGGACCGGCCCGGTTTCGAGGTAACACCTCTCATCAGCCCGGCTAGCTTGATTCCAGTGGTGTGGAGTGCCTGGGACTCACGTCTGAGCATCCCCAGTACACTTAGAGCGGTAATTGCAAACACAACAGTGAGGGACAGAATGTGGATCAATGTCACACATTCACCCCAGTCCAAAGATCTGGGCCCAAATCCATCGTTTTTCCACTCCACACCACCCTGGGTTAGACAATGGCGATATGCAAATCAGCGCTGACCCTGTGCCCCATGGGAACAGTCCAGTCCGAACTACAAAAGCCATGTCCTTCCCAGAACGGAAACAAGCATCCGAGGACCGGCCCGGTTTCGAGGTAACACCTCTCATCAGCCCGGCTAGCTTGATTCCAGTGGTGTGGAGTGCCTGGGACTCACGTCTGAGCATCCCCAGTACACTTAGAGCGGTAATTGCAAACACAACAGTGATGGACAGAATGTGGATCAATGTCACACATTCACCCCAGTCCAAAGATCTGGGCCCAAATCCATCGTTTTTCCACTCCACACCACCCTGGGTTAGACAATGGCGATATGCAAATCAGCGCTGACCCTGTGCCCCATGGGAACAGTCCAGTCCGAACTACAAAAGCCATGTCCTTCCCAGAACGGAAACAAGCATCCGAGGACCGGCCCGGTTTCGAGGTAACACCTCTCATCAGCCCGGCTAGCTTGATTCCAGTGGTGTGGAGTGCCTGGGACTCACGTCTGAGCATCCCCAGTACACTTAGAGCGGTAATTGCAAACACAACAGTGAGGGACAGAATGTGGATCAATGTCACACATTCACCCCAGTCCAAAGATCTGGGCCCAAATCCATCGTTTTTCCACTCCACACCACCCTGGTTAGACAATGGCGATATGCAAATCAGCGCTGACCCTGTGCCCCATGGGAACAGTCCAGTCCGAACTACAAAAGCCATGTCCTTCCCAGAACGGAAACAAGCATCCGAGGACCGGCCCGGTTTTGAGGTAACACCTCTCATCAGCCCGGCTAGCTTGATTCCAGTGGTGTGGAGTGCCTGGGATTCACGTCTGAGCATCCCCAGTACACTTAGAGCGGTAATTGCAAACACAACAGTGATGGACAGAATGTGGATCAATGGCACACATTCACCCCAGTCCAAAGATCTGGGCCCAAATCCATCGTTTTTCCACTCCACACCACCCTGGGTTAGACAATGGCGATATGCAAATCAGCGCTGACCCTGTGCCCCATGGGAACAGTCCAGTCCGAACTACAAAAGCCATGTCCTTCCCAGAACGGAAACAAGCATCCGAGGACCGGCCCGGTTTCGAGGTAACACCTCTCATCAGCCCGGCTAGCTTGATTCCAGTGGTGTGGAGTGCCTGGGACTCACGTCTGAGCATCCCCAGTACACTTAGAGCGGTAATTGCAAACACAACAGTGATTGACAGAATGTGGATCAATGTCACACATTCACCCCAGTCCAAAGATCTGGGCCCAAATCCATCGTTTTTCCACTCCACACCACACTGGGTTAGACAATGGCGATATGCAAATCAGCGCTGACCCTGTGCCCCATGGGAACAGTCCAGTCCGAACTACAAAAGCCATGTCCTTCCCAGAACGGAAACAAGCATCCGAGGACCGGCCCGGTTTCGAGGTAACACCTCTCATCAGCCCGGCTAGCTTGATTCCAGTGGTGTGGAGTGCCTGGGACTCACGTCTGAGTATCCCCAGTACACTTAGAGCGGTAATTGCAAACACAACAGTGATGGACAGAATGTGGATCAATGTCACACATTCACCCCAGTCCAAAGATCTGGGCCCAAATCCATCGTTTTTCCACTCCACACCACCCTGGGTTAGACAATGGCGATATGCAAATCAGCGCTGACCCTGTGCCCCATGGGAACAGTCCAGTCCGAACTACAAAAGCCATGTCCTTCCCAGAAGGGAAACAAGCATCCGAGGACCGGCCCGGTTTCGAGGTAACACCTCTCATCAGCCCGGCTAGCTTGATTCCAGTGGTGTGGAGTGCCTGGGACTCACGTCTGAGCATCCCCAGTACACTTAGAGCGGTAATTGCAAACACAACAGTGATGGACAGAATGTGGATCAATGTCACACATTCACACCAGTCCAAAGATCTGGGCCCAAATCCATCGTTTTTCCACTCCACACCACCCTGGGTTAGACAATGGCGATATGCAAATCAGCGCTGACCCTGTGCCCCATGGGAACAGTCCAGTCCGAACTACAAAAGCCATGTCCTTCCCAGAAGGGAAACAAGCATCCGAGGACCGGCCCGGTTTCGAGGTAACACCTCTCATCAGCCCGGCTAGCTTGATTCCAGTGGTGTGGAGTGCCTGGGACTCACGTCTGAGCATCCCCAGTACACTTAGAGCGGTAATTGCAAACACAACAGTGATGGACAGAATGTGGATCAATGTCACACATTCACACCAGTCCAAAGATCTGGGCCCAAATCCATCGTTTTTCCACTCCACACCACCCTGGGTTAGACAATGGCGATATGCAAATCAGCGCTGACCCTGTGCCCCATGGGAACAGTCCAGTCCGAACTACAAAAGCCATGTCCTTCCCAGAACGGAAACAAGCATCCGAGGACCGGCCCGGTTTCGAGGTAACACCTCTCATCAGCCCGGCTAGCTTGATTCCAGTGGTGTGGAGTGCCTGGGACTCACGTCTGAGCATCCCCAGTACACTTAGAGCGGTAATTGCAAACACAACAGTGATGGACAGAATGTGGATCAATGTCACACATTCACCCCAGTCCAAAGATCTGGGCCCAAATCCATCGTTTTTCCATGAAGGACATGGCTTTTGTAGTTCGGACTGGACTGTTCCCATGGGGCACAGGGTCAGCGCTGATTTGCATATCGCCATTGTCTAACCCAGGGTGGTGTGGAGTGGAAAAACGATGGATTTGGGCCCAGATCTTTGGACTGGGGTGAATGTGTGACATTGATCCACATTCTGTCCATCATTGTTGTGTTTGCAGTTACCGCTCTAAGTGTACTGGGGATGCTCAGACGTGAGTCCCAGGCACTCCACACCACTGGAATCAAGCTAGCCGGGCTGAAGAGAGGTGTTACCTCGAAACCGGGCCGGTCCTCGGATGCTTGTTTCCGTTCTGGGAAGGACATGGCTTTTGTAGTTCGGACTGGACTGTTCCCATGGGGCACAGGGTCAGCGCTGATTTGCATATCGCCATTGTCTAACCCAGGGTGGTGTGGAGTGGAAAAACGATGGATTTGGGCCCAGATCTTTGGACTGGGGTGAATGTGTGACATTGATCCACATTCTGTCCATCATTGTTGTGTTTGCAGTTACCGCTCTAAGTGTACTGGGGATGCTCAGACGTGAGTCCCAGGCACTCCACACCACTGGAATCAAGCTAGCCGGGCTGAAGAGAGGTGTTACCTCGAAACCGGGCCGGTCCTCGGATGCTTGTTTCCGTTCTGGGAAGGACATGGCTTTTGTAGTTCGGACTGGACTGTTCCCATGGGGCACAGGGTCAGCGCTGATTTGCATATCGCCATTGTCTAACCCAGGGTGGTGTGGAGTGGAAAAACGATGGATTTGGGCCCAGATCTTTGGACTGGGGTGAATGTGTGACATTGATCCACATTCTGTCCATCATTGTTGTGTTTGCAGTTACCACTCTAAGTGTACTGGGGATGCTCAGACGTGAGTCCCAGGCACTCCACACCACTGGAATCAAGCTAGCCGGGCTGAAGAGAGGTGTTACCTCGAAACCGGGCCGGTCCTCGGATGCTTGTTTCCGTTCTGGGAAGGACATGGCTTTTGTAGTTCGGACTGGACTGTTCCCATGGGGCACAGGGTCAGCGCTGATTTGCATATCGTCATTGTCTAACCCAGGGTGGTGTGGAGTGGAAAAACGATGGATTTGGGCCCAGATCTATGGACTGGGGTGAATGTGTGACATTGATCCACATTCTGTCCATCATTGTTGTGTTTGCAGTTACCGCTCTAAGTGTACTGGGGATGCTCAGACGTGAGTCCCAGGCACTCCACACCACTGGAATCAAGCTAGCCGGGCTGAAGAGAGGTGTTACCTCGAAACCGGGCCGGTCCTCGGATGCTTGTTTCCGTTCTGAGAAGGACATGGCTTTTGTAGTTCGGACTGGACTGTTCCCATGGGGCACAGGGTCAGCGCTGATTTGCATATCGCCATTGTCTAACCCAGGGTGGTGTGGAGTGGAAAAACGATGGATTTGGGCCCAGATCTTTGGACTGGGGTGAATGTGTGACATTGATCCACATTCTGTCCATCATTGTTGTGTTTGCAGTTACCGCTCTAAGTGTACTGGGGATGCTCAGGCGTGAGTCCCAGGCACTCCACACCACTGGAATCAAGCTAGCCGGGCTGAAGAGAGGTGTTACCTCGAAACCGGGCCGGTCCTCGGATGCTTGTTTCCGTTCTGGGAAGGACATGGCTTTTGTAGTTCGGACTGGACTGTTCCCATGGGGCACAGGGTCAGCGCTGATTTGCATATCGCCATTGTCTAACCCAGGGTGGTGTGGAGTGGAAAAACGATGGATTTGGGCCCAGATCTTTGGACTGGGGTGAATGTGTGACATTGATCCACATTCTGTCCATCATTGTTGTGTTTGCAGTTACCGCTCTAAGTGTACTGGGGATGCTCAGACGTGAGTCCCAGGCACTCCACACCACTGGAATCAAGCTAGCCGGGCTGAAGAGAGGTGTTACCTCGAAACCGGGCCGGTCCTCGGATGCTTGTTTCCGTTCTGGGAAGGACATGGCTTTTGTAGTTCGGACTGGACTGTTCCCATGGGGCACAGGGTCAGCGCTGATTTGCATATCGCCATTGTCTAACCCAGGGTGGTGTGGAGTGGAAAAACGATGGATTTGGGCCCAGATCTTTGGACTGGGGTGAATGTGTGACATTGATCCACATTCTGTCCATCATTGTTGTGTTTGCAGTTACCGCTCTAAGTGTACTGGGGATGCTCAGACGTGAGTCCCAGGCACTCCACACCACTGGAATCAAGCTAGCCGGGCTGAAGAGAGGTGTTACCTCGAAACCGGGCCGGTCCTCGGATGCTTGTTTCCGTTCTGGGAAGGACATGGCTTTTGTAGTTCGGACTGGACTGTTCCCATGGGGCACAGGGTCAGCGCTGATTTGCATATCGCCATTGTCTAACCCAGGGTGGTGTGGAGTGGAAAAACGATGGATTTGGGCCCAGATCTTTGGACTGGGGTGAATGTGTGACATTGATCCACATTCTGTCCATCATTGTTGTGTTTGCAGTTACCGCTCTAAGTGTACTGGGGATGCTCAGACGTGAGTCCCAGGCACTCCACACCACTGGAATCAAGCTAGCCAGGCTGAAGAGAGGTGTTACCTCGAAACCGGGCCGGTCCTCGGATGCTTGTTTCCGTTCTGGGAAGGACATGGCTTTTGTAGTTCGGACTGGACTGTTCCCATGGGGCACAGGGTCAGCGCTGATTTGCATATCGCCATTGTCTAACCCAGGGTGGTGTGGAGTGGAAAAACGATGGATTTGGGCCCAGATCTTTGGACTGGGGTGAATGTGTGACATTGATCCACATTCTGTCCATCATTGTTGTGTTTGCAGTGGCACAGAGCATGGCTAAAGGAGTGGGTGTTCTTGGAGGGAGATATCCTGATAAGCTGGCTAGCAGCTATAACATTTTAAGGACACATTCCAATCCTGGGTTCGGTTTGAGATTTACTGCTTCCAAAGTAAGGAATAAATATGTATCCAAGGGAGTTGCTATTTACAGAAAATACCCGAAAGTTGGTGAGGATGCAGCAAAAACCTTTCCGTAGTTAAATCTGCTTTTATGCTGCATATAAAGGAAAGTATGAAAAGTGTAAATGCTCTGTTGCAATGTACTTATGCAAACATAAATGTTTACCGATAACATTTAAGCACACGAAAGTGACTTTTGTAGAAAGGAAGATTGAATTCTAGTACTCTTCTAGAGAACTGTGCCCCTCCCACTTTTACGGGAGTACTGCTGAAATCCTCTGTGATTTCTGAAAGATTGAGCAAATTATTCCAAACGTTGGAGCAAACCAATGAATACGTTTGCCTCTTTTTTGCAAATTGTTCTCCATGTGCCAAGCGTCTGTTTGGCACGGTCTTTGGTCATGGCCTGTAGACACCTGAAGCAAAGCCATTGGAAAACGTAACTGTCCATTCTCAGCAGATAATAATGGGGGCTCAGGAACTAGGGCAAGGTGAAACTGGGTGCCACAACACACTGTAGAGAGGGCGGACAGGGAGCTATTAGAAAGAAAACAGGTCCAGTACCATTGCTCCCAAGAACTGAAGTGGTATACACTGAGGGTAGCTGTTCCTAAAGAAAAAGAGAGAGGCAACCTATTTTGGTTTGTACATAGGTGTTAGAGTTGTCTGTCTCCGTAGAGTTGGGATGCCAACACGACGGAGACAGACAACTCTAACACCTATGTGCAAACGAGAATAGGTTGCCACTCTCTTTGGGCCATATGTATCAAGGTACCAATTAGCGATTCTGTAATGGCGATTTTTAAGAAATCGCTAATTGGTATGTATCAAGAAAATTGCAATTTTCTAGCGATTTCTTGATATTCCTTAATTACGCATTCGCAAATTGCGAATTCGCAATTAAGGAATACTTTCCGATTCATTTCTATGGGCCAGGAGGCCTAGGAATGAATGAAAAGTTATTCTCAAATTTGCGATTCGCAATTTGCTAATCGCAAATTGAGAATAATTTCAAGGGTGCAGGGGTGTCCAAAGGACACCCTGTTGCACCCCTGAAATATGCATGGGTGAACATGTGGCGCACATACATGCCCTAAGGGCATGTATGTGCGTGACATGGCACTTTGAAAATGCAGAAAATGTGCATTTTTCAAGGGATTTGCAACTTACCACCAACTAGAAGTTGGTGGTAATTTGCGATGCCTTAAGGCCATTTAGCAATTTTGTTTGGCTTCCTACATTGCATTTAAGGAATCGCAAAATCTGCGATTCCTTAAATGCAATCGCAAAATAAGGAATCACAAATTTTGTGATTCCTTATTTTGCATGCAGATTTGTGTGATACATACCATTTTGCGAAAATGCGTTTGCAAACGCCAAAATTCTGCGAATTTGGGCGTTTTGCAAACGCATTTGGGCATGATACATACGGCCCTATTTCTTTCGGAACAGGTACCCCTCAGTGTATACCACGAAACTGGATGCCACTCTGAGCACAGTCACAGCCTGTCCAGAATGGACAAGAGTCAGGGTGCTGTAAAATATGGGCATTTGCTGAAGTTTTGAAATAGAAAATCCTACAGAAAATGGCTAAAACAGATTTTATTAATGGAAGTTATGTTTGCATGGGTGCACATGTGGCGCACATACATGCCCTAAGGGCATGTATGTGCGTCACTTGGCACTTTGAAAAATGCAAAAATGTGCATTTTTCAAGGAATTCGCAACTTACCACCAACTAGAAGTTGGTGGTAATTTGCGATGCCTTAAGGCCATTTAGCAAATTTTTGGCTTCTTACATTGCATTTAAGGAATCACAAACTCTGCGATTCCTTAAATGCAATCGCAAAATAAGGAATCACAAATTTTGCGATTCCTTATTTTGCTTGCAGATTTGTGTGATACATACCATTTTGCGAAAATGCTTTGCAAACGCCGAAATTCTGTGAATTTCGGCGTTTGCGAACACATTTGGGCATGATACATATGGCCCTATTTCTTTAGGAACAGGTACCCCTCAGTGTATACCACGAAACTGGATGCCACTCTGAGCACAGTCACAGCCTGTCCAGCATGGACAAGAGTCAGGGTGCTGTAAAATATGGACATTTGCTGAAGTTTTGAAATAGAAAATCCTACAGAAAATGGCTAAAACAGATTTTATTCATGGAAGTTATGTTTGTCTACTAAATCACTTATTAATCATATACTTAAGTATGTTAAACATCCTCTAAAAAATGTCATCTATGTTCCAAAACTGAAAAAACACTGACAGTCCTCAATCATGGTTAACTACACAGGCATATTGCCATGATATCATTTTCATGACATTAAAAAACAACCAAAATGACATAATTAATAACAACACTGCTGAATAGGGGCATGTAAGTTTCTAGTAAAGCAACGTACATGCTCACAAATTCATTTTTAAACTTTGCACAATTTGCAAAGTGTGAACTTGTCACATTTTAAAGAAATGGTCAATTTTAACAGCCCTTAGCTGCAATATTAAACCATTAATGCTGTAGTAAAATGCCTTTCAGGGCAACGGGTGGGCTGCCACTTCTTGGCAGCAGTCCTCATCTACTGTTCAAAGGATTCAGCCTTGGACAAAGTCCTGCCTCTATGCTTCCCCCTCAAGCAGCATAGAGGCCCTAACATCCTCTACCATGCTAGCTGTCTCCTTCGGTTAAACCCTCTGACCCCCAGAGGGCCAAATGCCCCATCACAGTACAACATACCTGTGTATAGTTTTCTGATGACAAGAAGGCTGTGGAAAACCACAGCTGGAGTGGAGCACTGCGCATAGACAGCAACTGTTGTCTCAATAAGTTAATCTAAATAATCAAACCAGAGTCCATTGCTCAAAGGCGAGTTAATTTATCATATCATTATGTATCATGATTATCAAACAACATATCAACAATCAACATTATTCACACATTAAAGTATTATGCACTTAGTTGCAATGCATGTCTCAAACAAATAAAAAACATTCAATATGCGATAGTACAATTCAAACATATACTGCAATCCGCAGATTTTTAAGAAAAAGAGTTCCAAATTATACAATAAGGTCCCAATGCATTTCGGGTTCCAAACTGAACCCTTCATCAGGGGGTGAATGCTGGAAGTCCGTTGTGCTTTGAAATATACAGTTGTATTGTCCGCAGGAAACCTACAACACAATGTGTAACATTATACTACAAAAAGCTATAGTCTACAATGACACAATGTCCAATGTACAGTAAAAGATTTAGCACTCTATGTGGATTAAAAACGTGAAAGAAAAGAAGAGGTGAAATATGTGCACGTGACAGATATATAGAAGTGCCGCCTGAGTTCAGAGACCTCATATGTTCTGCAAATAGCTGGCCAAAAGTCCATAAAGTTCAGTGAAGTGCTCTCAAACAAAGAATTGTTGAACAATAGTACCAACCAAACCAGTTGATTTCGAAGAAAGTGGTTGCCAAAAGTCACTGATAGCGATAGAAAATTGTGCCTCAAAGCCACTAATCGACCGTGTGGATAAACATGCAAAAAATGAAAACAACAGGGTTCTTACCCGTAAGTGTGCTGCGAACACGCTGTTGGAATGTTTATGTTTATGTTTAATAAAATTTGTATTGCGCACAAATTCCTGAAGGTGTCTCGGCGCAGAGGATTATACGTTGACGGAAATAGATGAAGTATGAAATTATTGATCGAAGAGCCACGTTTTCAACTGTTTTCGGAAAATTAAAAGGGATGGACTGGTTTTGATATAGAGAGGGAGAGTGTTCCATAGCCTTGCCGTGGCTACCAAAAAACGTCTATCCCCCCAAGCAACTGTTCTGGTGCGAGGAAGAGGCAGAAGGAAGTTGGATGCCGAGCGGAGAGACCTGCTGGGAGTGTAAATCCTGAAGGCATTTATTAAAAATTGAGGACCTGCGTTGTGGATGGCCTTATATGCAATACAGAGGGCCTTGAATTTTATGCGGCATCTGACTCTGAGCCAGTGCAGTTGACGTATGGCCGCCGAAACAGATTGGTATTTGGGGATGGAAAGAAGAGCCCTAGCTGCCGCATTTTGGACTGATTGCAGTTTATCCACAACCTGCTGTTGGGCATTTAGCAGGAGGGCATTACAATAGTCCAATTTTGAAAATATTAGGGTGGTTATCAGTGTTATTCCTGCAGCTGGAGGTAAGTAGGGAAGTAGTTTCTTGATTTTTCTGAGGGTGAAAAAAGCGGAAGAGGTCACCGTGTTAACATGATGGATAAATGTTAATTTGGTGTCGAATATGACCCCCAGGTTACTGACCTTGGCAACCGGTACTGGTGGGGGGGCAAGATCTATGGGCCACCAGATGTCGGACCATGCCGGGGACAGGTTGCCAAAGGTCATCACCTCTGTCTTATCCGAATTTAATTTTAGGCAGTTCATCAGCATCCAAGAGCCTATGGCTAGCATAGCCTCCTGGAATCTTGATGCAACTGCCAAACCATTCTTATGGACCGCCAACACTATTTGGGTGTCGTCTACGTAGGTAGTCAGGTTCAGCCCATAGGTTTTTATGACCCTCGCCAGGTCCGACACATAGATGTTAAATAGTGTCGGACTTAGCGAGGATCCCTGGGGTACTCCACAGGGTAGCGTGGATGTGGGCGAGTAGAAATTGCCAAGTTTTACAGATTGGGAGCGGTTAGCCAGAAAGGAAGCTATAAGGTCTCTGGCTAGACTGTTAGCTCCCAGTGCTGAGACACGGTCGATCAAGATGGAGTGATCGACCGTGTCAAAGGCGGCTGAGAGAGAGAGCAATATGAGTGCAGCCGCCCCATTGTGGTCTAAAATAGTTCTGATCTCATCAGTCGCCTTTATCAGTGCTGTTTCTGTCCCATGGCCCCTTCTAAATCCAAATTGGGTATCATCCAGCAAGTGATGTTGATCAATGAAATCTGAAAGTTGGTGGTTCATAAGTGCTTCAAAGATTTTTGCTGGGAAAGGAAGGCAGGCTATGGGTCTGTAACTGGCTAGTTCGAAAGGGTCCAATGAAGGTTTTTTTTAACGGAGGTTTAATTATAATTTTCTTCCAAATCTGAGGGTACTCACCCGCAAGAAACATAGAATTGCAAATCTCAGTGAGAGGAGGTGTAATAAGTCCACTGAGTGAATTAAGAAACGATGGAGGGCACGGGTCAAGCGGGGAACCTGAGGTAATGGTTGCTGTATATTTGTTGATTGTCTCAGGAAGGACAGGATGAAACAGAGAGAAAATAGGGCCAGAAACCGGAGTAGAAATGGGTTGAGGGTCAAAGCCTTTGGGATGGACTAATGAAGAAAAAGTATCATAGATATTAGTGACTTTGTTAGTGAAGTAATCGGCCAGGGAGTTACAGAGGTCTTGGGATGGCTTGATTGCAGAGACAGATGGGGGGGGTGGATAAGATGTTAACTATTTGAAACAGTTTTCTAGAGGAATTTTGTGCGAGCTCTATCTGGGATAGGTAGTAATCCCTTTTATGAGAGATTATGGCTATGGCAGCTTTATAGGTTTGTTTGTCGTGAGAGTTATAGTGTTTTCGCCAATGTCTCTCAAGGTTCCTGCAGTGCTGCCTCTGCAGTCTAAGTTCCTCTGAAAACCATCCAGCAGATCTGGTGGAACGGTTAGGGGAAATGACCTTAGTGGGGACTGCCTGATTAAGTGCGTCCAAAAGCCAATCATGATATTTGATAGATGCCTGAGTAGGGTCAGCCGGAGTCACAAAAGGGGGATAGTGAGTAATTGAGTAAACAAGGAGAGATTTAGGTTTTTCCAGTCACGGATACTCTGCACAGATTGTGATTTAGATTGTGCTGGATTAGGGTTATGTGCTTTTATACTAAAAATAACAGCATCATGGTCTGACCAAATCAGAGGTAGCACCTTGGTTAGTGATATGGCCGAGTTATTGGTGAACAGCCCATCCAAAGTGAATGTATAACTTACGGGGCTAAAAACGCATCTGTCCACCTGAGTATGAGATAATGCGTGAATAAGACACATGTTCACCCCAGATATGCTCAAAGCAAACTATCTTGCTTGCATTACCAAACCTCACCGTGAAGTCTTCAAGTTGCTCATCAACAGGATATGCGAGTGTTTGTGCACCGCCTAAATGTATTCAAAGGATTTAGAAAAATAATACGGAGTGCTGTGTTGAACCTGCTGCGATATATAATCGGAGCGCTCAATGTGAACAAAGCATTCTCATAACGGACTTACCGTATTGAGATGCAAGAAAGTGAAACGCCAACCGGTTACCGCCACTTGCTGTCGCCTCAACAGAGGTTTGTGTGTGCACCCAGTATCCTGTGCGCTTTTGAAGGAACCGCTATGTTTTTCAAAAAAATACCAGGGCTCTTCGAGAGATGCTGAGCGTAAACTGACCTAAAGAATGCCAAAATAGGATCAAATAAGGACCTCTCAAGACTCGATACTGTAACCTATTGAAAAGTGTGCCGTTACCCAAACATCACATAGCGAGCTGCAGCCCATGCTCGCCGAGATAAAAAGATTGAAAAACTTTATTGATCCCCAAGTAAACAAAAAAACTCAGGATGGTAAAGTTATGCCAAGATATTGAGACCAGTTAATGAAACGCGCTATGTAGTTAAAATCTCCACTCTGGTATGCAAGATTACATATGGTGTGTCTACATGAAAAAGTTCCCAAATGAACCAATAATACTTATTAGAAAAATGAGCTTGATAACTGTCCCCTGCTGTATATCCTAAGAGACGTGTCGCCAAGTGTACAAGACACACACCAGTACAAAAAAGAAAATCCTAAATGGAACTTATAACCTGAGGTATAAACGTGCCTGGTAACAGCAAGAAAAGAAAAAGGTATGTGGAGTATTGATGGACGAGAGTGCAGATCCTGTACAAAAATCAAAACAGTTCATATGACAGTTCAAATCACAAGAAATATTTCATAATGATCATTGAGCCCTGCCGGGGTCACTGTTCCTAGTGTTTTAATCCAGTGAGATTCCCTACGCGCTAATGCAGTGTTGATGTCTATACCTGAACATGTTGTGTTCTGTTCCAAAATGGTGAAGCGTAATTGTGGAATCGTATGCAAAACCTACAACCAATGTAGGGCAAGAGAAGATGTAGTGTTTTGGTTGCAGATTCTACTTTTATGCTCTATAATGCTCGTTTTGATCTTTCGGCTCGTCCTCCCTACGTATACCAGACCGCAAGGGCATTTGATTGAATAAATGACTTTCTCTGTATTGCAATCCGATGTATGATGTAATTTCAACTGCTTGCTTGTATGTGGATGCATTAACACATTACCCAAAATTACATTACTACATTGACCACAGTTATGGCATTTTCTCATGCCTTTGTGGGTCGTGGATGCAACTGTGTTTTTAGCTTTCAAAAGTTCACGTAAATTCCTAGATCGATTGTGGGTGAATAGCAGTGGAGCTCAAAAGAGGTCAGCAAAATCCGGTTCATGATAAATTATCTCCCATCGTTTCCTTATTATTGCTTTGATCTGAGATGCTTGTGTTGAATACTTCAATTCAAAAACTGCTCGTTGTTGATCTGGATTTTTGCTTGGTTTCAACAGTTCCTCCCTTTGTTTTAAAGCAATTCTTTGTGCAGCCTTTGTGAGTATCTCAGATGGATATCCTCTTGCCTTATATCTCATCATCTGTTCTTTAATTTGATGAGTGCAAGTGGTAGCATCAGATGTGATCCTTTTAATTCTTGTAAATTGACAAAACGTAAGATGTTGTTTGAGTGATATTGGATGTGCACTTTTGAAGTGCAAAGCATTATTCACATCTGTGGGCTTCCTATAGACTGATGTTACCAAACCCATTGGTGTCTTGATTATTTCTATAACTAGAAAGTGAATTATTTTGCTTTGTATATCATGTGTGAATTGAATCCTTGGATTTCGGCCATTTAATTTAACAATGCAATCCTCCAAAATTGATTTGGGGCCTTTCCAAATTACTAATATGTCATCAATGTAGCGTAAGAACACTCTTGTCTGTTTCTGCCATTGTGGATCAGTCAAAATATAGTTATGTTCAAAGTTAGCCATGAAGGTATTTGCATAGGAAGGGGCTCCGGGAAAGCCCATGGAAGTTCCAGTTTTCTGTAAATAAAATGTATCCTGCCAAATGAAGTAACTGTGGTACAAAGAAAAATGTAACAGTTCAAGTAAAAAAAGTGATTGTTCTGAAGATAAAGGAGAATCAAGCACCTCCATTCAACCGCCTCAAGCCCTTCGTTTTGGGCCATTGATATATACAAGGCTGCTACATCTATCGTACACAGAAGAACATCTTCATCAAATATTTGCCGAGCGGCTTCCAATTTCACTAGACAGTCTGTCGTATCCTTAATGTACGTTGTCCACGCTTGGACCAGAGGTTGTAAAAAAGAATCCAAGTAATATCCAACTGCTTCATGAATTGAATTGTATCCAGCTACAATAGGTCGGAATGGTGGTTTCAAACTATCTTTATGCTTTTAGGAAGCATATAGATATGTGGAATTTTCAGTGTTTCATTAATTAGAAATTTGCCAGTGTTTTGGTCGAAAGTTCCATCATTAACCGCTTGTGTGACAAAGTTGGTTAGTAGAATCAATAGCTCTTTGGTGGGATATTGATCCAATAGAATGTAAGTGTCTTGATTTAAAACATATTGGTCTACATTCGTGTCATAGAAATCTTTGTCAAGAACAACCAAGGCTCCCCCTTTTATCAGCAGGTTGAAAAACAATTGACTTGTCTTGTCTCAGGGAATTAAAAATCTGTAATTCCTTAGGTGTCATGTTTGAGCGTGTTGTTTTCTTGTACCCAATTGCTTTGATGTCTTTCTTTACCAGATGTTCAAAAGTATCAAGAGATTTATGTGTGATAGGTGGCATAAATTTACTCTTGGGACAGAATCGTCTTGTTTCTGAATGCTGTTCGTCACTCGTTGGTAGTGTAGAAAAGAACCACTTTAAGCGCATTTTGCGCGTAAACTTAAATAGTGCAACTTCTGTTTCCAAATCATTGGATGAATATATGGGGACAAAGGAGATACCCTTGTTTAAGACCTTTAATTCACCCCTATATTTGAGAGCACTTCACTGAACTTTATGGACTTTTGGCCAGCTATTTGCAGAACATATGAGGTCTCTGGACTTAGGCGGCACTTCTTTATATCTCTCACGTGCACATATTTCACCTCTTCTTTTCTTTCACGTTTTTAATCCACGTAGAGTGCAAATTCTAAATCTTTTACTGGACATTGGACATTGTGTCATTGTAGACTATAGCTTTTTGTAGTATAATGTTACACATTGTGTTGTAGGTTGCCTGTGGACAATACAACTGTATATTTCAAAGCACAACGGACTTCCAACATTCAACCCCTGATGAAGGGTTCAGTTTGAAGCCCGAAATGCATTGGGACCTTATTGTATAATTTGGAGCTCTTTTTCTTAAAAATCTGCTGATTGCAGTATATGTTTGACGTGTACTATCGCATATTGAATGTTTTTTATTTCTTTGAGACATGCATTGCAACTAAGTGCATAATACTTTAACGTGTGAATAATGTTGATTGTTGATATATTGTTTGATAATCATGATACATGATGATATGATAAATTAACTCGCCTTTGAGCAATGGACACTGGTTTGAATATTTAGATTAACTTATTGAGACAATGGTTGCTGTCTATACGCAGTGCTCCACTCCAGCTGTGGTTTTCCACTGCCTTCTTGTGATTTTTGAACATACAGAGAGACTGTTGGGTCATATCTCTCTTTATAGTGGTAGCACGCATATGAGGTTCAAACAGATTAACGTTTTTGATACACAGGGGTTTAGTGTCATAAAAATAAGGTGTGCAGGAACACTTTTCATTTTTGTAGTTTTCTGATGAAGCATATCTCTCAACTCTGGAAATTGTGACCTGCAACAGATAGGACGTGGATAAATCAAGCCTTTAGTAAAGAAGATTTAGTCAAGAAACGTCAATCGGCTTAGTCAAAGCAACACTTCCTTACTTCACTTGACTTGACTGGCAATGGGGAAACCTTTGTCTGCCCCCTACTGTTGGAATTACAAGTGGCAACTCGAAACGGTAGCAATTTTTCACATTTACTGACACAAAAATGCAACCCTATTTCTATATAAAATATCTGTGTGGACATCTATATGTTGACAGTATTGCTGCAGTCATACAACTATATTTAATGTTACTGCTGTTTTACCTTTAGCACCTAAAAGAAATTAAGCTGTGCACAGTTCTCTCTGCAACAGATGTATAAATAGAATGTTTGGTAGGATATCTACTACTTTTAAATTGCATTGTAGCAGATTGCTTCTTTGCAAATTTTCTCACAGGGCACATAAATGCCAATATTAGTGCTCGAGGTCTACAAAGCAGTAATGTCTGAAATTATTTATTACTTTCAGCAGACCTGCATCAACATATCCTTGCTCTGTGAGACGTCTGCTTTTCAAAAGTGGCATTACTTGCCTTTCATCCTCCATGACATCCAGGGGATATTTGCTTAGTTAAGAATCAAGATGTAGCTTTTCTCCTAAAACATCTTTTAATGTGGAGAACTCTGCATATAGGTTTTCACGTTAAAATTATGACTCTTGCGTCCTTTTAAGTTGATTTGAGGAAAAACAGATCTCAAACATCCATCTCGTTTAATACCCACCAGGGAAAGTGTTAAAACACACGCAATACAAATTGGGCCATATTATCAAGGATTCATCGCCGAGTTAATGGCGCATTATCGCAGCCAAAGTTGCAATAAATTCATTGCCCCATTCACAAGCTGGTGCTAACAGCCCATATCACCAGTTTACCAGTGATAGCAGCCGCAAAACATATCGCCACAGATGACCCCGGCAACTATTGCTAATGAGATGCAGAGTAGGTATTCCTGTACCAAATGTTGCGACAACACCACTCCGCAACATTCTCAACGACGAGCCAGATCAGCAATAAAATTCCAAAGCAGGCAATAAGGCACGTTAGCAGCAGGAAATTAACACCTGCTTTGACCTGGTGTAAAGCTGGACGACAGCCTGCACCAGAAAAGGGAACCCAGGCCAGAGCCACACCTGAAGAACAACAGATTCCATGGAGCCACTGATCATGCAGGCCGGACACCCAAGAGGGCCACAGCACCCACAGCCACCACCCAGGACCCTCCCACCCCCACAGACCCTCCCACCCCCCCCAGACCCTCCATCCCCAGACCACCACTGAGGCAGCGCAGACAAAGACAGTGGAGCGATCAATTGCTTCTGTAACCCCTAAACTGCTTGGTAGTGGGAGCAAGCCAGAAAAAAAGAAAGGCTGCATGTCAGCAAACCTATCTCGGGGTCAGCCTAGATACTCGCTTAGGAGTTCTAGGTCGAGTTTATTGATGGTGGCCTCTCAAGGAGGGGAGGATGCCGAAAAGCCGCATTATATGGGCAAACAGACACAAAAGCTACAAAAGACCAGCAAAATAGCAGCACTGAAGAAAAAGAGTACAAAAGGTAAAAAAACAATCAAAGTTAGAACTGTTAATAAAAGGAGGTGTGCCCCGGTGGTCAGACATTCACACAAATTAACCCCCTCACTAAGGAATTATTTTAAAGTTACTTCTACCACACTAGTTTTCATTTCCCCTAAACAACCAATCAGTTTTGATCAAGATTTGGATCAAAGTGGTGTGCTGTCTAAATTTCCTACCTGTAATAGATTTCTCCCATTCATGGATGAGGTGGACGAGGTTGAACTTGAGACGCTAGAAATGGCAGATAAGCCCAAAAGTGTGGAATTTGAACCAGAGGGAGACCTGGGGAAAAAGGCCGACCCGGCAGGTCCTAGTGATGACCAATCTCTTTTAAATTTGACTTTGGAAGGGCAGGATAACACTCATATGCAGGCTTCCTCAGAGGACAATCTTGGGGGCTCTGGAAGTAGAAATCAACAGGGCATTATGTGTGACATGTTACAGTCTCTTGTAGGGGAAATGAAAGAGAGATTTGCCACCTCAGAAAGCAACCAACTTGACATTAAGAAGTCGTGTGTGAAACTCGAAACCAAGTTTGACTCACTTGCAATCAGGACGTCAGCTCTGCAACTCTCGGTAACGGAGTTAACTAGCCAGATGGAAGAGAATAAGAAATCTATAGCAGCGCTGAAAGAGAGGGATTTAGAAACACAAGACAAGTTGGAGTCATTGGAGAATTCTCAGAGGAGAAATAACATACGCTTGCCTCAAAGTACCGGAAGGAGTAGAAGGGTCCAACATAAAAGAATTTGTGGCAAAATTGATAAAGCGGGCTACTTGAGTGTTCAGTGGAGGTACTAATGGCAGACATCTAGAAGTTCACAGGGATCCATTTAGGCTTAATCCCAATAAAACAAGGCCAAGAAAAATGTTAGTACATTTTTTGACATACACTTTGAAAGAGGAAATACTCAATAAAAAATAATTTTGGTCGGAACCGCCAATTGATAGTATTTGACATTTTTAGTAGGAGTAAAATTCAAAAGGATTGCCTACCCTATGGCTGAGCAGAATTTTAGGTTAAAGGTGCTCTCCTGGAACCTTAAGGGTTTAAGGATGACATATAGAATGGAAAAAATATTCCAATACTTAAGAGACACGTCAGAGCAGATTCTTGTTTTGCAGGAGACGTACTTAATGGAGAATGAGCTAAAATCTATTTGTAAAGCTAGGAGTTGGATTCAAAGTGTTGTCTGCACTATGCAGCAGCATACAACTAAGGGTGTTGCAATAATTTTGAAAAAAAATTCTGCCATCTCTCTAGAATCCTCCTCAGTGGATAAGATGGGGAGGTGGGCTATTGTCAAAATTAAATGCCATACCTCTAAGTTCACTGTGGTGGGATATTATGGTCCAAATATTGATGATCCGGGACCTTTCCAAGGGCTACTATCTAAGCTTTTAAATTATACTGACCCATTGATTTTGGCTGGGGATTTTAATGTGGTCCTGGATCAGTCTTTAGATACATTTCAGAAAAGCAGGGCCATTTGTAATCATAAAATGGCGGCCCTGATTAAGAACACAATGAAGCAATCTGCCTGGTATGATGTTTGGAGAAATAAAATGGGTAAGAAAAGAGGAAATACCTTTCATAACAAGAAATATAATCACAAATCAAGAATAGATTATTTTCTTGTGAGTAACAATCTAAAAGAGTGGGTTCAGGATGTGAAGCATGTAGGGGAGCATCTTTCGGATCACTCTGCTGTTTCTCTAAATATCATCCCTCCAGTTGGACCATCCGCCAGAAGGTGGACGGTGGATCGTGCTATCTTCTTAGAGGAAGAAATAATTGATTAATTGAGAATAGAAACAGAGGTCTTCTTTCAAATCAATATGGGCAGTGCCCCTATCCATATAGTATGGGATTCTTATAAGTTCTTTTTAAGGGGTCAGATTACGGCCATTCAGATAGCCAGACAGAAAAAATATAAGAAGGAAATTGAGGAAGTAGAAGGAGAGATTCAAACAGGGTAAAATGCTATAAATGTCCAGCAGAGTGTATCATCGAACCCTGTTTTGTTAGAGAAATGAAAGGCTCTAGGATCAGACCTAGCAGTAGTTCTGGAGTCAAGGCTGAAAATCAAATGGCAGGCCAGCAAACTAGCCCACTTTCATTATGGGGAGAATTGCAGCAAACTTCAATGAGATATATCAGGAGGACCTGGATGTTCAACCACATGAGGTTAAAGATTGGCTGGGCTGTACCCCCATGAAGTTGATTTCCAAGTTTAACGCCCAGAATATGGATCTTCCGATAGCAGAGATGAAGTAGTGAAAGCTATTGATCTAGGAAAAAAAGGGAAGGCCGCAGGCCCGTATGGGCTACCTGCGGAACTCTATAAAGCTTTAAGGGATGTTCTTTCCCTAGTTCTGACTATACTCTTTGCCCACATCTTTGAAAAAGGCAGAATTATTCCTCCCTCTTGGAATGAAGCTACGGTCTCCCGGATCCTTAAACCCTCTAAGTCACCAAGATTTTGCGTTTCATATCGACCCATCTCTCTGCTCAATATCGACTATAAGATCTACACAAGAATATTGGCAGAGAGGTTAAATGGGGTAGCATAAGATCTTTTACATAGCGATCAAAAAGGATTTATTAAAGGTAGAGGCATAGCTGATGTTACTTATAATTTGATAGGGGCAATAGATATAGCAACATTTTATAAAAGTTCACTTGCCATAATAACATTGGATGCAACAAAAGCTTTTGATAGAGTCAACTGGGTCTATCTAAAATATATATTAAACAGTACAATCTAGGGGAAAAGTTTTGTAGGTCTGTTTTGTTGTTATATCAATCTCCCTTGGCAAGAATTTTAGTGAACGGGAATTTGTCTGCACCAATTGAAATCCAGAGAGGCACCCGGCAGGGGTGTCCCTTACCTCCAATGCTTTTCAACCTATACATCGAGCCCCTTGCCGAACAAATTGGATTCAACTCAGGCATAAAATCTTTTCAATTCATGGATTGGAAAAGGAAGGGGGCATTATATGCCGATGATTTAATGCTTTTCACCTTAGACCCGAATTCTGCGATACCTTTGATATATGAGGAAGCAAATAGCTTTGGTAGCATCTCAGGATACGAAGTTAACGCTACGAAAACAGAGTGCATGGTTTGGAATTTGAGTACATGTTCCCTTCCAATAAATAGTACGATCAGATATTTAGGAATACAGATTAGTCAAAACATTGCTGAGATTCCAGAATTGAATTTGCAAAGCGTTGATAAGGAAATTAAATCTTTGCTGACGGCCTGGGCTTACTTGCCTCTAACGCTAGTAGGCAGAGTAAACTTAATAAAAATTATGCTCCTGCCCAAGTTGATTTTTATTCTGCAGAATATCCCGCTGGCATTCAATGAAAAAAGCATAAGATCTCTCCAGTCTGCATTTAACTCCTTTATCTGGGCCATCAAATCTGTCAGAATTGCGTGGAAGAAACTGCGTAAGAAAAAGAATAAGGGGGTTGTGTCTACCAGATCTAGTCCTATATGCCAGAGCTCTGTCCCTGACTGGAGGGAAACTTCTCTTAGGTATTCCAGATGAGTCAGATGTAGGAGTAATGTTTAAGGCAATGCTGGTAGATCTTCAGAATGGGAATCAAGGGTCGTTTCTATATAAATACGGGGATCCAAGATTCTTCAAGAAAGTGCGACTAAAGACATTACGAGACTTCGCTGGTACCTGGGCAAAGGTCCGGAAAGCTCTGAAGATCAGCTACTTTAGTGTTCTTTCGCCTATCTGGAACGCTCCAGGTTCACCTGGATGGACTAGAGACTCTTTGTCTACTGCATTGATGGATGCTGGCATTTGGTGCTGGGGTCAATTAGTTCCAGGAGAGTCTTTGTTATCTTGGGAGGATTTGCCTTCTCTTACAAAAAATAGGCTCTCAAAATTCAAATACTGGCAAATAAGGAGTTGGTACCAGAACATAGGACTAGATGTGGGGAAAGAGAATGAGTTAGAAAATGCTCTGTTAAAAAAGTCCGGGAAGAAGATAAGTTATTGATTATCTATTGGCTAATGATGGACCTGGAGGAAGGAGAATTTGACCTACCGACGGAGGTGTGGGGAGAGAGCTTGCCGGGTGGCCATCTGAAAGATTTATGGCAAGTATCTCTTGACACTTTGCATACTACGGTGCAGCCTGAATATTTTAAAAGGAACCATATCTTCTGTATTCACAGGGTGTACTGGTCCCCACATAAACTCGTGAAGTTTTCGTAAGGTCCACCGCCTAAACGTCCGAAGTGTCATCTTCCGGAAGCGGATGATATCCATATGTTTCTGGAGTGTCCTATGCTCCAACTCTTTTGGGCAGAGGTAATTAAAGGTAGTGGAGCTATGTTGGGTCTCAACATTCAGGTACCGACTTTTAGTGTTTTTTGGCTTATTACCAGAATGTGAGGTGCTCCCTAGTTGGGTGAATAAGTTATCGTTATATCTGATTCTGTTGGCAAGAATAGAAGTTTGTAAAAGATGGATACAATATACTCCCCCCTCTTTTTCAGAGTGAATTATCTCTGTTAACTATACTATGAAATTAGATAGAGTTAAACTGGAGAAAAAGATCCCTATAAACAACAGGGAAAATAGGCTAGATTTTTGGTGCCAGTGTGAGGCATGGCTTTCTTCCCGTTAAATTAACAGCTTGGTCCAATGATTAAGCCTTTCCACTCTATATACTTTACCTCCCTGGTTCTGAAGGGCACCCAGGTATCAGAACATCTACTCCGTGAGGCTCTGTGTAAAAGCACTACCATTTAGCTACAGAGTGCTCTAGCTGGTACCTTCGAGAGGGAGTTCACAGGAGCAAATTCAATAGCTCTGTTTCTACTCATTGGCAAATGAGGACCAGAAAATAAAAATGTTTTTAAAAAAAAGACAGCGGACCTTCAGAAAATGCACCAACCTCACAGACCCAACACCAGAGAATGCCATTGCCCACTACAGGCTCAAAGGACAACCATCCTCCGCATCCTGACCACCATTGCCCACAGGCTGAAGGTACCATCACAGTGGACAACCAACCCTCCATCTCAGACATAGCTGCTGGCTGTGCTGCATGTGTTGGCCTCTGGTACCTTCCAAACAACAACTGCCAGAGTCGGAGGAGTCTCACAGTCAGCCCAATCCAAGTTCCTCACAACGGTCATGGATGACATCATCAGCTTGGTACCCCACTACCTATACTTCCCCCACACTGCACATGAACAGCTGGAGACCAAGCAAGTCATCTATGCCATAGGTGGCTTACCGCACAAGTTGCTGGCAATTGACTGCACACGTGTCCTAATTGTGCCCCCTGGCAACACTGCACACAATAACCGCAACAGAAAGCACACTTATTCCATCAATGTGCAGGCAATAGTGGTCCAGTGGGGAATCTCCACCAACGTCAACGACAACCATCCAGGCAATGAGCATGATTCCTACATCTACTGACAGTCCATCATCAACCAGCGCAACCAGGATGGCGCATACGGAAAGCTCTGCTCGTTGGCAAGTACCAAATGAACACACCACACACATCAACTCTACAATCATGCAACTCAAAACACTGGAAATGCACATGTTACAAAATCACATACAACATGCAAAACGACATGCCCACCCACCAGACACAACAGCACAACTTACTGTGGGAACCTGGGCCAGCCATGTACATAAGCCATCAATGGCATGGCACCTCAGCCACACAATAGCAAATTGTGGGAAGAGGTGGGGATCAGGCATGTGCCAAGGAGGCAAGTGACCCATGAATGAGAATGTACACTATACCAAGTGTGCCGTGGATGTGACGGACAGACTTCAGTATGCAGACCACAACCATATCCATGTCAACATACACCGCTAGTGTTTGGAGTGTAGTGGACAACCATGTCACCCCAGCTAGTGGGGAAGCTCACGGAAATGTAGCTTGTTACGCCCCCCCTGTAAGCTTGAGCGGAGTGGGCTGGCCCGGCGTACGCCAGGCCAGCGTTATTGTGTGACTAAAAAACACATAGCTCTGGGCGTGGTTTTCTTCCAGAATGCCCAACGTCTCTGCCAGGGCGGCGCCCCTCAGCCTGCCACGAGGCCGACGCCATTGTCATGAGCGGTGTTGCCTGCGATCCTGTGTGCCTGCTGCACCCCAGGGCGCTGGTTCCCAAACCCGACTTGCCTGCCCCTGCGCACCCAGTCCTCACTGCTCACCTGCCGGCACCAGCGTATATTGAAGAGGGCCCAACACGTGCCGGTGCAAGCTCCAAGCCAGAGGGCCACGAGCCTGGCAACCTGCTACGACCATCATGGCCTCCGTGAGCAAGGCCCGCAGTACTCCTTTCTCGTTGATGTTCTACTCGTCGGCATACACAGTGGACTAGAAGGTCACACATTTGGAACTGAGTCCTGATTACACTATGGCAGAGAACATTATTTATGGCAGATTGTATGCCACTATACTCCCTTTGATGTGGTGCCACCAAGTCTGTGCATAGCATTAGAACCACACATGTCTGTGGGCCCGTGCCGACTACTGCCCTTGGACCACTGAGACTTGATTTTTCAATGGCAGAGCACGCAAGGAGAGGTGTAAGAGGAGGACGTGTTTCAGTCATGAGGAAAAAAGGATCAGCGTTACTGAGGTGATCGAACACTACCAACAACTGCCTTAGTATCAATAACTCTGTGCATCGCAAGCCAATGACACGTGGCTGTGGGCCACTGCTGACCACTGCCTCTGGCCTACACTGTGGTCGAGTAGGAAAAACATTTGGAACTTCTTGATTATGCAATGGCCGAGTTTATATCATTGTACCAGCATCATCGCAGACTGCATCCACTCTCAGCCCGGGTGCCACTAAGTCTGTTCCCCGACATTCATGGACACTCTCTTGTTTAACTTTGGGGGCATCTGAGTCTATGGACTGGGGATTGTCTTCATCCTGATGTAGCTAATACCAACGTGCTGGTAATTATGAGGCTTTAGAATTCCACTTCTCAATTTGCCGCTTCCGGATGGCGTCTGCCCTCTGCATCATTCCCTTCAGGACATCTTCCAATGTCCCCCGTAATACTGCGCCACCTTCACCTCGGACATCGATGAGGACCCTCTCAGTCCGCATGGCCCTACCTCAATGCACCGCAAGTCACCGTCCCATGGCGGTGTGCCTGAGCTGGCCGGCAGTGCATCCGGGGCCACTAATTCTGCGCAGCTGAAGTCATGGACCCTGTCTGATAGAATATTGGATGACCTCTGTGACGATGGCCTTGGGGTCATCGACGCCATGTGTATGTGGCCCTGCGCTGTCCACTGCCTCCGGCCTCAACTGAGGCCCACCAGGGCTCACACATCAAATCGATTCCAGATCGGCACGGATGTTGTATCACCGCAGGAGGCACACGCCACCACCGCCAGGTCCACCTCCAACCGCCAACTGCCAGAGTCGAAACAGTCGTACTGGAGGACTAGCGGATTTGCTCACACCTGTCGTGGATGCCATCATCTGCCTGATACCCTGCTCAGCACTCCAGGTGCCACTAACTCAGTGCACCACGAGTCATCGTCCATTTCTGTTTAGGTTATATGCTGTGGAGAGCACACGCAGCAATCTCACCTCAGGCAGCGTGGGAGACCTGGGACGATAATGAGGAAGATAATGCAGGTGTCTCACCCCCCACTGCAGCTACATCAGGAATATCCCGAATGGACACAATCCTAGACATTGTCTTCACATGAGCGCTCTCAGCTCTAGTGCCCCAACCTCAGTGCACTGCGACTCACAGACACTTCTGTTTGCTCATTGGGTGAACTCTGTACTTGCTAATGGCTACCACTATGATGCCCCGCTGTTGTCTCTGTAATGCTGGTGTTGTCTATTTCTGTTTTAATAGTGTTCACTGTTGTATTTGTTGCCAGCACCAACAACTCCGTGAGGGCTGGCTTACACTCACCTCACACACATCCAGCACAGGCGTCACTGTACTTGTGACCCTTCCAATAAAGGGGCCAGACGCACGTGCCCGTAGCCAGTCCCACAAACTATCAGCATGTGTCTGTGTGGTCATAATGTATGCATGAGGCCCCGGGCCCTACAACATTACATTGTGCTGTGTACAGCGGATGCAACCGTGCCCCCGCTGGCAGTCGGTACGACCTGGTACATGTAGCTTTCTCGTCAGACACTCAATACGTAAAAGGAATGGACTGGGCCATCGTACAGAGGTCCAGCGTGGGTGTGTGAATCCTAATTCTGGGGGTCTGGGCATTGTTCAGTACAGGAAATGTGCAAATGCATGTGTCTCTGTCGCAGTGTGGGTCTCCTTTGTGGGGTATAGGTGGTCCCTGATGGGACTTAGACACCGCGTATGTGATGTCGTTCGGCTTCCAAGAGCTCTGACCCCACCCGCACCTGTTCGGACACCTCCTTTTGGCATTCTAGCACCTGGCTTCTGAATGCCATGTGTGCCTCAGTGAAGTGTTGGGAGCCAGCTGTGGTGGCAGGTGCTTCCTGCAGTGTGGTCTGTGCAGGGGTTGGGGTCTCCTCGATGCAGCTGGGTTGCCCTGCTCCTGGAGGTGGGTTGCGTAAGATGTCCATGAGCTGTTGTAGGGCATCGGTGTTGAAGGTTTGGTGGTCTTCTCCAGCATCACTGATGAGTTTTCTGGTCTGCTCTGCTGGAGGTGTTGTTTGCCCCTCTGCAATGTGAAGGGGAGATGCTTATTGACATTGTGTTGATATGTATGTTGGCGCATTGTTCTTGTTAACATACAGGCTATATGACAATGTACATTCTGACTGTTTGGGCAATGCTGACAATTTGATGCGGGAAAGTGGACATTTGGACTACCTAACGGATGTGAGGTTGTACACATAGATATCGATATCACAGTTTCCTGCTATGTTAGATGTGATTGGCCTGTTTCTGCGCATGAGCAGACCCAGTTGTGTCCCCTGTTCTGCAGTGGCGGTGTTGCACTTTGTACCACATTTTTGTGGAATGTGCTGTATTTGCTATGTGTGTGTGCTGCAGTGTGCCACGGGGTGTCAAGGACATGATCCTGGGTCATTGTGGGTGTGCAGTGTGCTACACATCATTGTGCATGTGTGTCATTGTGCCCATCTACCAATGTCCCCCCAGTCCCTGGTCGTTACTCACCCTGTTGATGTTGTGTCAGGTCCTATCGAGCTGTGTCCATACTCCCACCTCCTTGCACCGTCTCCACACTGATGACTGTGGCCTCCATTTCCTCCAGCTCCTCCTGTGGAGCAGGACTCCCACCTCCTGTCACCATTGCTGCTTTCCTGTTGGCAGTGGGTTTGTGCTTGGTTTGGCTTTTCACATCATGCCAGCTCCTCTTGACCTCCTCGACACTCCGACTACATTCACGTTAGTCTCATTGTGGGTCAGTTGATGGTAGTGTACTGTCGCCTCCGTGACGCTGGTCTAGTTTTGCTGCAGACTGCACCCTTTCTTCCTCTTCCTCTTCTCCTTGGCCTTCCCTGAGGTTCCTTGCTGGTTGTCTGATGGGCTTGTGGGGTTCACGTTGACCTCTGCACTAGGTCCGGGTGCATCCATGGTGCTAGGCAGTTTGATTTGTTTTTGGTGTATTCTTTTTGTTGCTGTTATAGTGCAATTTTCAGCCTGATGCGTGGGATTTGCAGGCCTGTCCCCGGTTTTAGCTCATTTTTGTATCGCAATTGGCCTCATCGCAACTTTTTTGCATTGGTGTTTATGCATTTTTGCAGCGTTGCATTGTCTTTATCGCGGACATTTGACGCGTTGTCGTGGACTTATCGCATAGTACCTCCGTGTTGTGTGTACTGAGTTGACACAGCATTGTTTTCCCGTGATAGACTGCGATATGAAGAGTTGCGTAAAGCTAATTTTGCGGTACTTATCACACGTTCTTGAGAATATCCCCCTAAAACACCCATTTTCTGGTAACACCAGCACATTGCATGCAAATATTACTAATTTGCACTGACAAGCTGTGCAAGGCCATATACATAGGAAATACAAGATTAGAAATGAACTTTTCACAGTTTCACAGAGCAATAATCAGTAACTACTAAAACCTTTGCTTGCATTATAATGTACAAAACACTTTATATACCACTAGTCGACATTGACCATGCTTTCTGTGATGGCATCAGTTCAGTTCTGACGTTTGTGATGTGTTCATATGGAATTGGGTGCTACTGATGCGTGGCTAACCATAAATGTTGAATTTAAGGGGGTTCAGGGAGGATAGGAGGGCACTGCCTGGCATACCAGCACATGTATTTGTGAGAAGTTGGCCTGGCATATGCTGTCCACTATTCTAGTGGGCACCTTGCACAAGTCCAAACGACCCTTATTGATGGAAGGTTTAAAGACAACCTATATAGAAAGCTAACCTAGTGGTAGCTGTGGAGAGCAGCCTTCAGGCTAAGTCTTGAAGGAATGTAAAGCAGCTTGTTTTACCAGTCTATAATCTCATGAATGAGCAAATGAAAGGAGAACCACACCAGGTATATATATAACATATATGTATTTATTCTAAACATGCCTCTCTAGTCTCTTTATCAGCCTAGAGGTAAAAGTTCATTCAGTAAACTTATTCAGCACACAGTAAATTAGCATAGTATACGTTGAGCCCTAGGGGCGTAGCAAACCATATATTAGGAAAGTGGTATAAGAACCACGACTGACATAGATACAAGGCCTAGAGCCTTTAGAACTGCTGGGGCCACCAGGAACCACCCAAGGTAGTGACACAGGGGACCCATGGGGAACGCGGGCAGTGTCTAAACACAGCTGCAGATCAACATTAACTTCTATGGGAAAGTCACGATTGTAAAGTTACGGATTAAGGACACTTAGAAGAGAACATGGAGCAAACCCCTTTAGAACTAGGAGGTTCTAGAGTCAACACCCACGGGAGCACTGGAGTACTCGAGTTACCTTACCCAGGGAAGCCGGGTACATAGGTGTCTTTTAGTGTCAGGTTTTGTCGTCGATTTCAATGGGGAGCTGCTGAAAAAATGCTGCAGGTGACCAAGTGGATAGTGTCCGGGTGGATCCAAGGGTGGATCAGAGATCTGAAGAACCTGAAAGCAGAAGGTACAGAGTCCGGGTCACTTGCCAGTGACCAGGAAGGTGATGAAAAGATGCCAACCGATGTCGGGTGATTTCAGATGAAGAAGGTGAAGCTTGACTCTTCAGCCACGAGGACCAGGAGGCGTTGACAATGACCCGGAGCTGGAATCGAACTGTCCAACAAAGAATGTTGAGTGCTGCAGTGTCGGTTTCTGAATTGGATCCAACAAGCCACACAGAAAGCAGAGATTGGCTTTGGTGCAGACCAGCAAGGTGTGAGGTACTCACCCTTTGGAGGGGAGTCAGGGCACATCTGGAGCAACTAGGGACGCCCAAAGAAAAGAAGAGTTACCTTCCTGGGGACCCACCAGTCGACAGACCAGGGATCGCAAAGGGGCCTTGAGCAGAAGTGCTAGCAGCAGGCTCACAGAACACTCGTGGAGTGTAGGCCCACAATCTTTGGTGCAGATGGTGCTTGGGGCTTGGACAACATGTAGCCCAATGCACAACTTCGGGAAAGCTAGGGAAGTGGATGCACTAGCAAATGTGCATGGTGTCCAGGAGTTCCGGCCCCACGTCACTCGCGAGGGCTGCGGGTCTCAGCTTTGCTGGGATCTTGTGTTGGCCTCTGAGAAGTCTTGAAGTCCATGTCCTGAGTCACAAATGCTTCTTTTGTGCCTGTTTGAACAGGGGAGTCACTCCTTGAACCCAAGGGAGATTCTTCCATCTTCTAGTCGATGTATAATGTCGAAGTTCCAGGATATATGTTGCAGAGTTTCGTCCAGGTGTAACCTGAAGTCCTAAGGACTGGGGTCCCATACTTATACTAAGTTAGGGGGTTGCACATACTCTGGGGACCCACCTATGGGAGGATCCAGGGAGAGGGGTGGCTATACCCCTTTCCCTTTGTCCAGTTTCACGCCAGAGCAGGGGCTGAGTGCCCCTGCAACCGGTTTGAACCGGGATATGCACAGGGACACCAAGTGTGCCCCCAGCACTGTCTGAAAGGCATTCTATGAATGCACCCACCCACCCCAATACACCAAAGCCTTTCTGGGAGGTGGTTACACCACCCTGTGACAGGAAACCTATTGTCCAGGCCTCCCCTGCCGGAGTTTCATCCAGCAGCAGGAGGTCAGACTCGTGTCTGTGGCTGCAGCATCAATTTTGTGTTGCTGGGGTTCTTTTAAACTATCACTGGTTAGGTAGGTGTGTCCATGTCTTCTCCCTCCAGAAGGGTAGAATTCTACCCCTGCTGCCAGGACTGGCGGGGGTAGGATTCCAAAGTGTTTGACACCAAACACAACATGTTTCCATGCAGCCATTCCAAAGTTAGCATTCACCGTGAGGTTATAATGCACTTAAGAGTATATGGTCTGGCTGCATCACAGAACAGCCCCAGAGAATAGATTCCGAAAGCTGCAGAGGGGTGCTGCTCATGCATGGGCACCCTCTTACACAAAACAAAGCACTCTGCCTTCAGGGTTGATAAGGCCTGCCATAGGAGTGACTTATAGGTTTATATGTGTCAGTGATTAAAGGTAGATATAGGTAACCTATATCTTAGTAAGGGGTGCATGCACCATCTTACCCAGGCTGCAGTAGCAGACCTGTGGTCCCATTGTGGAGGGCTTCCCAGGGGTGGCATAATACATGCCTCAGACCCTGGTAGGCCTCTGGGGTACCTATGCCCTTAGTACCTAAGGTACCATATACTAGGGAATCACAAGGGTAACCCACTACCTATCTGGAGTGTACCTAATGTACATGCAATCATTTTAGAGAGGAAGCAGCTAGGCTGGGGTCCTGGTTAGCACGGCCCCAGCCAGACTTAAGTCAGACTAAAGTCGATAAACAGTGAAACACCAGCAAAAAGTGGGGGTAACCATAGTAAGCAGATCCTACTCTCCTACACACACACCCCAACGCAGGGACATTACACTAAGCTTGACCAGTTGAGTCTTCATGTTCTAAGTGGAAATACCTGGAGAGTTCATCCGCATTGGCATGGTTACTCCGAGGTCTGTGTTCCACTGTGTTGTCCATCCCCTGTAGGGAAATGGACGACCTCAAAAGTTTTGGGTTTTCACCCTTCATCTGTTTTAGTCATATGAGGGGCTTATGGTCAGTCAAACAAGAATGGCCTCAGCTTCTTCAGAGCCCAAACCACAGCATAGGCCTCCCTCTCAATAGCTTTTCTTTTTTCCTTTTTTTTAATTATTATTATTATTATTTTTTTGTGCTCATACATGCCACCAGACTTGATAAGCTGTAGATGGGTCCCTCCGTGCCTTCTACACAGACGACATCGTTAACCGCCCTGGGTATGTCCGTGTCGGGCAGACAGAGTTCGCCCAGACGGAAAGGCTGCCTCCTGGTCCCACTCCCGTTAATAACTAGGGAGGACCGGACAACAAACCTCTGGCATAATCATAGGACTAAAATTATTTTATCCTCCAGGTCTCCAAGGCAGCCCAAACCTTATTGCGGCTAGATTCATCACAGGCCATATCGGACTGGCTTATCAGTATGATATTTCTCAGGCATTCCGTAAATGTGGGTGGGGCCTCTGATTTCCATGCCCTGCAAATTTCCCTCCTGGCAATCACCATCACATAGAATAACAATTTTGTGGCGGGAGAATTCATACAATAATCTGGTGTGAGTCCAAAGAAGACCAGAATAGTGGTAAGTTCAATTGGTCTTAATAGGACCTCTTCTAAAAAACCGCATACCCTGGCCCAGTATGAAACAATCCTTAGACCCCCCATAAACATATGATAGTCATCCGCAGCCAGTTTTTTATATCTAGGACAATAATATAGTCCTGTACCCATCTTTGACAGTTTCCCCGGGGTCTTTGGGATTTCAGTAAAGGCCCACAGCTTATGAGTTGGGAGTCCCTTCTAACTTCACAAACGGGACTTTAACGAGGTTTAAGTTTTATCAGCTTTCTGGCTGGTGGGCAAGACAATCATGGGGCAGTGAAGTAGACACCACGCTTTTCGACTCTATTTCTAGAGTGGGTCCATGGAAAAGAGAGGTTTCCTTCTGGTATAAAGCTTTCACAGAAGTAGGGGCCAGTTTAGGCTCTGAGTTGGATAATCTTTGGGGCCAGGTTTTGACAGGAAACAGGTAGGTTATTCAGAAATTCTGGTGTGACTCGTACATTCTGTCCCAGACAGTGATTAAGCCAGCAAACCTTAGTGGAATCATTTGTACACCACTTACAGAGTTTACTGGTCCCTCCCAATAGCTGACCAACGCTTCTCTCTAGGTGTAAGCCTTCTGCTAATAAAAGCTACTGGCTGGTCCTGCCTTTCATCATTCAATTGTGATAGCACAGCCCCTACCCCCAACTCAGATGCATCTGTTTGGACAATAAATTCTCTGGAGTAGTTAGGACTTTGAAGAATTGGTGCAGTGCGCATGTCCTGCTTCAGGTCATCAAATGCCTTTTTACAGCTAACTGTCCACTGAACTTTCTTTGGCATTCGTTTAGAAGTTAAATCATTCATGAGTGTCACAATGGAACCATACCCCGTGATAAATATTCTGTTGTACCCAGTCAGGCCCAAGAAAGCTCTGACCTGAGTCTGGGTGGTTGGAGCAACCCAGTCCATTATGGTCTGGATTTTGCTCTGCAATGGTTGAACCTGGCCTCCACCTACAAGGTGGCCCAGGTACACAACCTGACTCTGCCCTATCTGGCACTTAGTAGCCTTGATAGTTAGGCCTGCCTTCTTAAGGGCCTCCACAACATTTCTCAGGTGAAGCGGGTGATCCTCCCAGGTGGAGCTAAATACAGCAATATCATCTAGATATGCTGAACAGTAGTCTTCCAGGCCTATTAGGACTTTGTTCACCAACCTTTGAAGAGTGGCAGTAGCATTCCTCAGACCAAAGGGCATTACCACAAATTGATAGTGCCCACTAGAGGTTGAAAATGCTCTCTTTGGCTTTGCATCATCAGCTTATCTGATCTGCCGGTAGCCAGCTGTAAGATCAAATGTGCTCAGAAACTTGGCTGAGGCCAAAGTATCTATAAGCTCATCTGCTCTTGGGATTGGATGGGCATGAGTCCTAGTGACTGCATTGAGACCTCTGTAGTCAACACAAAACCTCATCCCTCTCTTCCCACCCTGGGTGTGAGGCTTTGGTACCAAGACCACTGGACTGGCCCAAGGGCTATCCGAGGGTTCAATAACTCCCAAATCCAGCATTTTCTGGACTTCTGTCCTGATACTGTCCCTGACATGATCAGGTTGCCTGTAAATCTTATTTTTGACAGGCAGACTGTCTCCAGTGTCCACTTCATGAGTGCACCAGGTGGTCTGACTTGGAGTCAGAGAGAACATATGTCTGAACTGACTGAGCACTTGTCTGAAATCAGTTTGCTGCTGGTCAGTGAGGCTGCCTGCCAAGGCTACACCATCTACTGATCCATCATCAGGGTTCTGTGATAGCAGGTCAGGGAGAGGGTCTCTCTCCTCCTCCTGTCCCTCAACAGTAGCCATGAGCAAGCCCATGTCTGCCCTGTCAACATATGGTTTTAGTCTGTTGACATAAGGCACCCTATGGGGGCTCCTGGAAGTTCCTAGGTCCACCAAATAGGTAACCTCTCCCTTCTGTTTAACAATAGTGTTGGGTCCACTCCACCTGTTTTGGAGAGCTGCTGGGGCCCCAGACTCCAACACCCACACTTTCTGTCCTGGCTGGTAAACCGTCAGTATAGCCTTTTGGTCATGCCAGGCTTTCTGTAATTCATGCCTAGCCTCAAGGTTTTTAGTTGCCTTTTTCATATACTCAGCCATCCTGGAGCAGAGACCAAGTACATAGTCCACTATGTCCTGTTTAGGGGGTTTGAGAAGTAACTCCCATCCCCCTTCACCAGTCACAATGGGCCTCTCTGTCACAAAGCCAAGTGAAAACTCTTACCGTCAAGACTTGCACAGGAACAGAGTCGCTAATTTCCCAACTCTCTCCGAGGGATGTCCCAGCGCCCTTTATAAAACTTGACCCTAAGGAACCCCCCAGGGGGAAGGGGAAGTGGATAATATAAGAAACAGCAGAAGAGACCCCTCTGGAACTGTTCTACTGCTTCTCTTGTTTAGTCCTTTCTGCAGACTTGAAGTTCGGAGAAACCTATAAATTATAATTAAAGAAATAACATTAGCATATTTCCTAACCTACACTACTCTCTCTATCTCTTTATCTTATCTATTGTACCTTATGTTCCAAATAATTTGCTTCTCTTCCTTTTCTTGTTATTTGTTCTCTTTTTTTCTAATTATGTTTACTTCTTGGAATGATGCCTGCTGGTTAACACAAATAATATTATTACTTCAGTATTACTATGTAATTTTCCTATGTAAATCTTATTACTTGTCCCCTTACCGCATAACTTGTTTGTAGATCTTTTATTTACTGGTATTCTTCTTTTTCTTTAATGATTTGTAAGAATGAAATTATCAACCTACAAATATCACTAGAATTATGTATGCCTGACTAATCCCTATGCCTTTTTAAATCTAACTAAATTATGCGCGCAAAACTATCTATCTAATTATCTTATCTAATTATCTAAGTGTTCTTACTAGGTATTGTCTCCTCATAGAACCTGTCTAACTCTTTTGTCTCTTTCTATATTTTCTTTTCTAGGTGTTCCAGGAATTTCGTTTTCTTCAGGTAAGTTTTGCTTTTCAAATAGTTTCTTGCTTCTTGTCTTTATAAATGCTGATATTCAATAGTCATAGTCTTTTGCTTAAGAAACAAGTTAAATCACTTATCTCGGTTTGTTTCTCTTCTCAGTATCTGTTGCCGATGAGCGTCTCTGGTAGATGAAGCTGCTCAGAAGAACGAGTTATCTCCGGCAGGTACGCTTAGTTCTTTTTAAGGAATTCTCCACACACTATCTCTCTCGGAACATACGCGGTAGAGAAGAATGTCAAAATACACTTTCTCCCAGGAACGAATGAATTTACCACGGAGCTTCAAAAACGTTTGTCCGACTCGGAACGTTTCTTTAGTGAAGTGCGCAGTAATTTGTGGTCGCACGCTTCACGATAACCCCAACACCTGTGTGGGGACACAACTACTAGACCGTCACACCATCGGCGGTCATCTTGGAATTCCGCCGACGACCCAGAAGTCTCAAAGCATTGCTCCAGGAACCTCTTCTCTTGCCAGGCCAGCGCGGTTTACATTTGGAGGTAAACACAGCATTTACTGTCAGTTTAGGAGTTCTGACACTCTTACAGTATAGCCAAACAGAAGTTCAAAAGGGCTGTAGCCAACCCCCTTCTGAGGAACCTCCCTGTTTGCAAATAAAAGGCCGGGTAGTAGTATGTCCCATATCTGTCTAAGCTTTTCTGGGAAACCCTTGATCATACCCTCTAAGGTTTTTTTGAATCTTTCAACTAAACCATTGCATTGTGGGTGACAGGGTGTGGTGAATTTGTAATTCACTTCACACTCCTTCCACATTGCAGTCAAGTAGCTAGACATAAAGTTTACACCTCTGTCAGATACTACCTCCTTAGGGAAACCCACTCTTGAGAACACTCCCAAGAGGGCTCTTGACACCACAGGTGCTGCAGTGGTCCTAAGGGGAATTGCCTCTGGGAACCTAGTGGCATGGTCCACCACCACTGCATAAACCTGTGCCCAGATGCTGTCCATTGGTCCAACAATGTCAATCCCCACTCTCTCAAAGGGATCCCCCATCACAGGTAGTGGTATCAGGGGGGGCCTTTGTGGTGCCACCTGCCTTACCACTGACTTGACAGGTGACACAGGAGCGACAAAACTCCTTTGTGTCTTCAGACATGTGGGGCCAATGAAAGTGAGGGACAATTCTATCCCAAGTCTTTTTTTGGCCCAGCTATCCTGCTAAAGTAATATCATGGGCTAGTGTCAATAGGAAGCCCCTGAATTTCAAAGATATAACCAACCTCCTGGCTGCACCATGCTTGGGGTCTCTACTCTCTGAATACAGGAGTCCATCATCCCAATAAATCTTATGGGTGCCACTAGCATTCCCTTCTTCAGGAGCACAATCACCTTCTTCAAAAGACTGATCATCACTCAGAGTCAGGGGGAAGGCACTGCCTTAACCCTACTGCTCCTTTTCTTGGAAGGCACCCGGTCCATTATTCCCGAATCCAGGGCCTGTTCAGTTTTAGACATTTTGGCCTGTGGCCTAGTCACAGCAAACACATGTGCAGAGATTCCAAACATTTCTGCATGGGTCCTTAACTCCACTTCAGACCAGGCTGAAGTCTCTAGATCATTTCCAAGCAAGCATTCTACAGGGAGGTCTGCACTTACCACATCGTTCTTAAGGCCAGTTACCCCTCCCAGAAGAAATGAACAACTGCCAGGGCATGGTTGGTCCTCACATTGCTAGCAATGGTCACTTGGTAAAGTTCACCAAGTATGATCTGTCTAGGGTCTACAAGGTCTTGTGTCACCATAGTGACACTTGCCCCTGTATCCCTGTAGGCCAAAGCCTCTTTTCCATTGATCAAAGGCTGCTGTCTGTATTTGCCCAAGTTACTGGGACTCACACAGGAGGATATATCTATGCCTCCATCACAGATCAAGCCTAAGTTGGTGCTCTGACTAGGCCAGAGTCCATCTCAGTACCCAGGGCTAACCCTACTACACCCTTCTGCTGAGTACCACCCCTTGGTGCTGACCTAGGGGGACAGTTGCCTTAGTGGCAATGGTGGCTGGAGTTGGGTCTTTATTTCTAGTGCAATCACTAGTCCAATGGCTGTTCTGCTTACAGATTTTGCACCATGGTTTCTTTTGACCTTTCTTCTAGGAAGATTGGGAATCCCCACCATTAGAAGCTTCTTGGGGGCCTTGTGAAGACTTCTGGTCTTTACCCTTCTCCCCACCCTTACTAGGATCTTGCTTCTTCTGGTCACCACCTTGGTTCTGTACCTTCTGATTCAACCTGGTTCTGACCCATTGTCTGCCTTCTTTCCCAATTCTTGCGTAGAGGTCAGATCAGAGTCTACCAGGTGCTGATGCAACAGCTGATTCTGACAGTTATTAAGAATCTGCTCTCTAATGATCAAGTTATACAATCCTGTATAATCACACACTTTACTGCCCAGTATTCAGCCCTCCAGAGCCTTAGTAGCACAATCTACAAAGTCAAACCATTCCTGAGTCTGTGTTTTTGGGTATCGCTGAACTGTATTCTATACTGCTCAGTGGTTAGGCCAAATCCATCTATTAGAGCACTCTTCAGGACTTTGTAATTATCAGCATCCTCTTCTCTGACAGTGAGGAGCTTGTCTCTATCTTTGTCTGCAAAGGAGAGCCACAAGATGGCTGCCCACTGCTCCTGGGGTACCTTCAGTACTTTCCAGGCCCTCTCCTGTGCAGTTATCCATTTGTGGATGTCATTCCCACTCTTGTAGGGCGGGACAATCTTGCTCAAGTTTTTATGGTCATAAGACCTATCCCTACCACTATGGACATGGCTGCCACCATGGGACTCTAGTCCCATCTTTTTTCTTGCTCTTTCAAGCTCTAGGGACTCCCTTTCTAAGGCTACTATTGGTTTCCTTATCTCCAGTTGGGCTTCTTCAAACCTCAGCTGGTTCTCTCTCTTCTCCTAGGAAGTGTCCCTCCTATTAAAAGAGACAGAGGTCCCTACAGATGTGTCAGAATGGTTAGATTCCACTGAAGGAGATCTTGGCCTTCTAGGCACACCCCCAACTCTTCTTGGGGGGATGAAGACAGGGCCACCTTGGCCTTCTTCATCTCCAGTTGTAGCTGGTCCTTCCAGGTCTAGGTCAATGTCACCTGCATGGTCAACATCAGAGTCTGAGCCCTGTGGGTGTGTACCACTGGCCTCTTTCTCTTCTGTTGCTTCTACCCCACTGCCTACCCTTTCAGGCTCTGCAGCCTTCCTCTGGTCATCAAGCATTAACACCTCTCTGAGATGTTGGGTGGTGGCATTCTTGCCTGTCTTCAGTTTCCTCATAGTGCACAGAGCCCTTATTTCTAAAAAAGGGAATGTGTCATACTTGGATATCTGTAACATACTGACATCTGGCAGGGACACACTGGTTCCTGGCTCTGAATAAATAACTAGGGAGTTGTTGTGTATGCACTACCTACTCTAGTTGTTTACCTACTAATCTCTTTTGAGTTGTAGAAAGTGTGTGCTTAAGCCCTTGACACACAACTCTAAGTTCAGTAGAAGTTACTGTATTTAATCTTGTATTATATGTACCTCTGGTACCTTTAGTGGTTTTCAAGTGATCAATTACTTGAGATTATCTGGTAAAACAATAGCAAGCTGGAATCCCATAAGCTGCACACAAATGTGAGAAGTTGGCCTGGCATATGCAGTCCACTATTCACCAGTCCAAATGACCCTTATTGATGGTAGGTTTAAAGACAACCTATATAGAAAGCTATCCTAGTGGTAGCTATTGAGAGCAGCCTTCAGGTTAAGTCTTGAAGGAATGGAAAGCAGCTTGTTTAACCAGTCTATAATCTCATGAATGACCAAATGAAAGGAGAACTACACCAGGTATATACATAAAATATATGACTGTATCCTCTTTCACACCAAAAAGAGCAGAGGCCACATCGGGGGAAACAGCAAGGAAGCAGCTTTAATGGCATTTAAAATGGCGAATGCATTTCGGCTAGTATTGCCTTCCCCAGCGCTCAAGATGTTCACACAGCTTCCAAGTTCGCATAATGTTTGATCCTGCCACCCACTTTGTAGAAGAAGGTCGGCTCCGCCACCTATGTCGATGGTACACCACCTGTTGCAGCCTACCTTGTAGCGCTAAACTGCAACACCCAGAATGCACAGTCCGGATACCAGGTAGGTGGTGATAGGAATAGAAACCTGGTCGGGTGGGCAGAATGTGGGATTTGCTGTAATGAAAGTCCAAAGGTGATCCCTTGAAATGCTAGCGAAGTGCTCCCTCGAGTCCCCACACCGCCAGCCTACGGGTTGCGGTCCAAATTCCAGCGGGGGCAGATGTGGTAGTGCACATCACCCATAGCCAGGTAAAATACGTCGCAACCACTTTGTCTCTTCGACAACAACGTGGCGGGCTCCGGAGCAAACCAATCCCTCGGTGAAAAAGAAACTGCCCAAAGAGAGCCAGAGTTCTCCGGACCACTTTTGAAGCGGGGGCCTCTGTGATGCGTCTCTGTAAAACGCAGAAAATATGACTGTGTCCTCTTTCACACCAAAAAGAGCAGAGGCCACATCGGGGGAAACAGCAAGGAAGCAGCTTTAATGGCATTTAAAATGGTGAATGCATTTCGGCTAGTATTGCCTTCCTCAGCGCCCAAGATGTTCACACAGCTTCCAAGTTCGCATAATGTTTGATCCTGCCACCCACTTTGTAGAAGAAGGTCAGCTCCACCCCCTGAGTCGATGGTACACCACCTGTTGCAGCCTACCGTGTAGCGCTAATATGCAAACACCCAGAATGCACAGTCCGGATACCAGGTAGGTGGTGATAGGAATAGAACCCCGATCGGATGGGCAGAATGTGGGATTTGCGGTAATGAAAGTCCAAAGGTGATCCCTTGAAATGCCAGCGAAGTGCTCCCTCGAGTCCCCACACCGCCATCCTACGGGTTGCGGTCCAAACTCCCGCAGGGGCAGATGTGGCAATGCACATCACCCATAGCCAGGTAAAATACCTCGCAACCACTTTGTCTCTTCCACAACAACGTGGTGGGCTCCGGAGCAAACCAATCCCTTGGTGAAAAAGAAACTGCCGAAACAGAGCCAGAGTTCTCCGGGCCACTTTTGAAGTGGGGGCCTCTGTGATGCGTCTCTGGAAAATGCAGAAAATAAGACTGTATCCTCTTTCACACCAAAAAGAGCAGAGGCCACATTGGGGGAAACAGCAAGGAAGCAGCTTTAATGGCATTTAAAATGGCGAATGCATTTCGGCTAGTATTGCCTTCCCCAGCGCCCAAGATGTTCACACAGCTTCCAAGTTCGCATAATGTTTGATCCTGCCACCCACTTTGTAGAAGAAGGTCGGCTCCGCCACCTATGTCGATGGTACACCACCTGTTGCAGCCTACCTTGTAGCGCTAAACTGCAACACCCAGAATGCACAGTCCTGATACCAGGTAGGTGGTGATAGGAATAGAACCCCGGTCGGGTGGGCGGAATGTGGGATTTGCGGTAATGAAAGTCCAAAGGTGATCCCTTAAAATGCCAGCGAAGTGCTCCCTCGAGTCCCCACACCGCCAGCCTACGGGTTGCGGTCCAAATTCCAGCGGAGGCAGATGTGGTAGTGCACATCACCCATAGCCAGGTAAAATACGTCGCAACCACTTTGTCTCTTCCACAACAACGTGGCGGGCTCCGGAGCACATCAATCCCTTGGTGAAAAAGAAACTGCCAAAACAGAGCCAGAGTTCTCCGGACCACTTTTGAAGCGGGGGCCTCTGTGATGCGTCTCTTGAAAATGCAGAAAATATGACTGTATCCTCTTTCCCACCAAAAAGAGCAGAGGCCACATCAGGGGAAACAGCAAGGAAGCAGCTTTAATGGCATTTAAAATGGCGAATGCATTTCGGCTAGTATTGCCTTCCTCAGCGCCCAAGATGTTCACACAGCTTCCAAGTTCGCATAATGTTTGATCCTGCCGCCTACTTTGTAGAAGAAGGTCGGCTCCGCCCCCTATGTCGATGGTACACCACCTGTTGCAGCCTACCGTGTAGCGCTAAACTGCAACACCCAGAATGCACAGTCCAGATACCAGGTAGGTGGTGATAGGAATAGAATCCCGGTCGGATGGGCGGAATGTGGGATTTGTGGTAATGAAAGTCCAAAGGTGATCCCTTGAAATGCCAGCGAAGTGCTCCCTCGAGTCCCCACACCGCCAGCCTACGGGTTGCGGTCCAAATTCCAGCAGGGACAGATGTGGCAGTGCACATCACCCATAGCCAGGTAAAACTACCTCGCAACCACATTGTCTCTTCCACAACAACGTGGCGGGCTCCGGAGCAAACCAATCCCTTGGTGACAAAGAATCTGCCGAAACAGAGCCAGGATTCTACGGGCCACTTTTGAAGCGGGGGCCTCTGTGATGCGTCTCTGGAAAACGCAGAAAATATGACTGAATCCTCTTTCACACCAAAAAGAGCAGAGGCCACATCGGGGTAAACAGCAAAGAAGCAGCTTTAATGGCATTTAAAATGGCGAATGCATTTCGGCTAGTATCGCCTTCCCCAGCGCTCAAGATGTTCACACAGCTTCCAAGTTCGCATAATGTTTGATCCTGCCACCCACTTTGTAGAAGAAGGTCGGCTCCGCCACCTATGTCGATGGTACACCACCTGTTGCAGCCTACCTTGTAGCGCTAAACTGCAACACCCAGAATGCACAGTCCGGATACCAGGTAGGTGGTGATAGGAATAGAACCCCGGTCGGGTGGGCGGAATGTGGGATTTGCGGTAATGAAAGTCCAAAGGTGATCCCTTGAAATGCCAGCGAAGTGCTCCCTCGAGTCCCCACACTGCCAGCCTACGGGTTGCGGTCCAAATTCCAGCGGAGGCAGATGTGGTAGTGCACATCACCCATAGCCAGGTAAAATACGTCGCAACCACTTTGTCTCTTCCACAACAACGTGGCGGGCTCCGGAGCAAATCAATCCCTTGGTGAAAAAGAAACTGCCGAAACAGAGCCAGAGTTCTCCGGACCACTTTTGAAGCGGGGGCCTCTGTGATGCGTCTCTTGAAAATGCAGAAAATATGACTGTATCCTCTTTCCCACCAAAAAGAGCAGAGGCCACATCGGGGGAAACAGCAAGGAAGCAGCTTTAATGGCATTTAAAATGGCGAATGCATTTCGGCTAGTATTGCCTTCCTCAGCGCCCAAGATGTTCACACAGCTTCCAAGTTCGCATAATGTTTGATCCTGCTGCCCACTTTGAAGAAGAAGGTCGGCTCCGCCCCCTATCTCGATGGTACACCACCTGTTGCAGCCTACCATGTAGCGCTAAACTGCGACACCCAGAATGCACAGTCCGGATACCAGGTAGGTGGTGATAGGAATAGAACCCCGGTCGGGTGGGCGGAAGGTGGGATTTGCGGTAATGAAAGTCCAAAGGTGATCCCTTGAAATGCCAGCAAAGTGCTCCCTCGAGTCCCCACAACGCCAGCCTATGGGTTGCAGTCCAAATTCCAGCGGGGGCAGATGTGGCAGTGCACATCACCCATAGCCAGGTAAAATACGTCACAACCACTTTGTCTCTTCCACAACAACGTGGCGGGCTCCGTAGCAAACCAATCCCTTGGTGAAAAAGAAACTGCTGAAACAGAGCCAGAGTTCTCCGGCCCACTTTTGAAGCGGCGGCCTCTGTGATGCGCTCTTGAAAACGCAGAAGATGTGACTGTATCCTCTTTCACACCAAAAAGAGCAGAGGCCACATCGGGGGAAACAGCAAGGAAGCAGCTTTAATGGCATTTAAAATGGCGAATGCATTTCGGCTAGTATTGCCTTACTCAGCGCCCAAGATGTTCACACAGCTTCCAAGTTCGCATAATGTTTGATCCTGCCGCCCACTTTGTAGAAGAAGGTCGGCTCCGCCCCCTATGTCGATGGTACACCACCTGCTGCAGCCTACCGTGTAGCGCTAAACTGCAACACTCAGAATGCACAGTCCGGATACAAGGTAGGTGGTGATAGGAATAGAACCCCGGTCGGATGGGCGGAATGTGGGATTTGCGGTAATGAAAGTCCAAAGGTGATCCCTTGAAATGCCAGCGAAGTGCTCGCTCGAGTCCCCGCACCGCCAGCCTACGGGTTGCGGTCCAAATTCCAGCAGGGGCAGATGTGGCATTGCACATCACCCATAGCCAGGTAAAATACCTCGCAACCACTTTGTCTCTTTCACAACAACGTGGCGGGCTCCGGAGCAAACCAATCCCTTGGTGAAAAAGAAACTGCCGAAACAGAGCCAGAGTTCTCCGGGCCACTTTTGAAGCGGGGGCCTCTGTGATGCGTCTCTGGAAAATGCAGAAAATATGACTGTATCCTCTTTCACACCAAAAAGAGCAGAGGCCACATCGGGGGAAACAGCAAGGAAGCAGCTTTAATGGCATTTAAAATGGCGAATGCATTTCGGCTAGTATTGCCTTCCTCTGCGCCCAAGATGTTCACACAGCTTCCAAGTTCGCATAATGTTTGATCCTGCTGCCCACTTTGTAGAAGAAGGTCGGCTCCGCCCCCTATGTCGATGGTACACCACCTGTTGCAGCCTACCGTGTAGCGCTAAACTGCAACACCCAGAATGCACAGTCCGGATACCAGGTAGGTGGTGATAGGAATAGAACCCCGGTCGGGTGGGCGGAATGTGGGATTTGTGGTAATGAAAGTCTAAAGGTGATCCCTTAAAATGCCAGCGAAGTGCTCCTCGAGTCCCCACACCGCCAGCCTACGGGTTGCAGTCCAAATTCCAGCGGGGGCAGATGTGGCAGTGCACATCACCCATAGCCAGGTAAAATACTGCGCAACCACTTTATATATATGTATGCATTCTAAACACATCCCTCTAGTCTCTTTATGAGGCTAGAGGCAAAAGTAAGTTCAGTAAACTTATTTAGCACACAGTAAATTAGCATAATATATGTTTAGCCCTAGGGGCGTACCAAACCATATATTAAGAAAGTGGTATGAGAACCACGACTGACATAGATACAAGGCCTAGAGCCTTTAGAACCTCTGGGGACACCAGGAACTACCCAAGGTAATGACACCGGAGACCCACGGGGGACGCGTACAGTATCTAAACTCAGCCGCAAATCACCATTCTTTTCTATGGGGAAAGTCGCGGTTGGAAAATTACAGATTAAGGACATTAGAAGAGGACTTGGAGCAAACCCCTTTAGAACTAGGAGGTTCTAGAGTCAACACCCTTGGGAGCACTGGAGTACTCGAATTACCTCACCCAGGGAAGCCAGGTGCATAGGTGTCTTTTCGTGTCTGGTTTCGTCATCGATTTCAATGGCGAGCTGCTGAAAAAATGCTGCAGGCGACCAAGTGGAAAGTGTCCGGGTGGATCCAAGGGTGGATCGGACATCTGAAGAACCTGAAAGCAGAGGGGACAGAGTATGGGTCACTTGCCAATGACCAGGAAGGCAATGAGAAGATGCTAACCGATGTCAGGTGATTTCAGGTGAAGAAGGTGAAGCTTGACTCTTCAGCCACGAGGACAATGGTTTCAAATATGGTACTCCATATTTTATAATGAGTGTTGAAAGGTTATACTAGTGTATGATGAGGTGTATCAGATTGTCACGTGGATGATGTCATCAGTGATATCATCAGTGATGTCATTTGAGATGTCATCAGTGATGTCACTGACCATGTCATGAATGATGTGACATCATCAGCAGTGGATTGTGGGCGCGCAAGTTGTACTTAGTACAACTAACTATAACGGAGGAATTTCAATGGTTTTGCACGAGTGAAATGTCCAGCTAACTATAACACCCCTAACACCTATGGATTTTTCAGTGATTTTCTAAGGTTTTTTTAAATGCTAATTCCTAACTATAACATGTCTGAAACCAATGGTTTTTTCAGTGAATTTCAAAGGTTTTTTAAATGCTAATTCCTAATTATAACATATCTGAAACCTATGGTTTTTTCAGTGAATTTCAAAGGTTTTGTAAATGACAATTTTTAAATGTATTAATTGTTATATTTATGTTTTTGATACTGATTTAATCAATTTTTTTAACTATTTATTTTGTGATATTTTATGTTTTTAAATTACATTACAATTACATTATACATTACATTACAAAATATACTTTCTCAGAATGAATTACTTTAGTTTAAATACTTTGCAAATAGGCAATAGACTTTTAAGTACAGTAGTTACAGTTGTTGCAATGGGCAAAACAATTTTAAACACAATGCAACATTGATCTCAATAGGGATTTCTAGTTAAAGGCAATTAGTTACTTTATGGATTACTTTTCTAACCACAGGACTGGATCCTAGATTCAGTCCTGTGACATCTCCTGTAAACAGTTGAGTAAAAGCGCTTTGGTTACAGTAGTGATTTTTAAGGAATATTATTGTATTTTAAAAGTTGACACTTTGAAACTTGGAGGAAATTCACTTAGCAAGTAAGTACTGTTACCGTTACTTTGTCTTACTCAGTGGTGGATCCTGGAACCAGCACTGGTGCATCTCCTGTAAACAGTTGAAAGAATGCGTTTAAGTCATACAGGCGGAAGGAATATTTGTAGTTCGTGAAAATCGACACAGAAACTTTTCTGGTGAAAACCACACAATGGATTTCTATGGAAGGAAAAACAAGTTACTGGTAAGTACAGTCAGAATTACCTTTCAGGGTCAGTGCTGGGCTGAAAGATGCAGCACTAGCTTCTCTCCTGATAAAAGGTGAGTAAATCTGAATTCGGTGTTCGGATGAATTTAGGTGAATATTTTAAAGTTCCAAAACTCCACACTTAGAAGAATTTCCATGTGAAACGAGTCAATGTTAGCCAATCTCTTGGTTGACATTTTGATTCCTCTTGGTAGTGGGGGATAGCGGTCTATGTAGCACTCCGTCTTTGATTTTATGGACTTTTCCAGCATTGTTTTCCAATTTACTATCACCAGTGTATGTGCTGTTTCTTCCAATTTTGGATACACCACTACCGATCCTTTTTTGCATTAATGTTAGCCTATGGAAGGAAATTCAAGTTACTGGTAAGTACATTTAGAATTACTTTTCAGGGTCAGTACTGGGTTCAAAGGTGCAGCACTGAGGTCTCTCCCGATAACAGGTGAGTAAATCGGAATTCGTAGTTTGGCTGATTTTTCTTTGGTCCACTATATATAGAGCCACTTTCCTATACCATCCCCTCCCTTAACCACTGTCTAAACACGCCCTGTGTCCGTTTTAATTTGCGAGATTAAGTTCCCTTGAATACTGAGGGTCCCTGGGGTCCAAGTAGCCCACTAGATACCTCCAGTAAGTGCCACAGAGCTGTGTTGCAGAGAGGTGTAAAAAGGGGCACGGCCTGGGCCACCTCTCTGCAATGCAGCATAGTGGTGCTTACTGGAAGCACCTGGTGGGCTACTTTGCCCCCAGGGGCCCTCAGGATTGAAGGTGAATTATTTCCCCAACTTAAAACACTCCACAGGGCATGTTTGCACACGTCACGTCAGGCCCCGTCCCCTCCCTTCGCCCCTGAGTAGACGTGCCCTGCGTCCGTTTTAAGTTGGGAGATTAAGTCCCCTTGAATCCTGAGGGTCCCTAGGGTCCAACTAGCTCACCAGGTACCTCCAGTAAGAACCACAGAGGTGTATTGCAGAGAGGTGTAAAAAGGAGCGTGGCCTCTGCACACCTCTGTGCAACGCAGCTCCCTGGCACATACTGGAGGTACCTCGGTGGGCTAGTTGGCCCCCAGGGACCCTCAAGATTGAAGAGGAATTAATTCCTCAACTTAAAACACACCACATGGCACGTTTGCACAATGGTAAAGAAATATGATTTTGACATCAACATCGTACAACTGTATCACGCCATGTATTGGCTTTGAAATACGATAAAAATACCTAGAAATATACCAGTCCATGAAGCTCCCATCCGTGAGTGCGCTGGCAATGTGCAATGGAGCGTTGATTGATTTTCCGGCAGCACCACACTGGAAGACTACTGCATTAGGAGCTAAACTTTGGAGAGTCGGAGAACGCCCGGAGGGGAGCTCCGAATGTGCGGGTAAGCGTTTTTTTATCTATTCCGCGAGTCTATCTGCAGTATTCTATGCAGGACGAGGGGGTGTGACACAAATTATCCATCGTTATATTCAAAAGGGGAGCAGCAACATGTTTAAAAGTTTGCCGTGCCATGAAGCGGCAAAGGACATGTTTAAAAAGAGATCCTTATCGAAACAACAAACAAGCAATAGAGATGTGGTAGCCTCCACGAATTTAACATCTAAATTTATCTCACTGGAAAGAGCATATGAACGTGAGATGAGAAAGTGATGGGAGGGGACCTCACTGCAAAATTACGTCGATTTTGACCGAGTCCCACAGGGATTAGGCATGTATACAATTCCAGCATACCAAAATCCTGATCCCCAGTTACTCGAAGAATGGGCGGAACACACAGCCCACTCAAGTAAAGGCATGCTAGTGATACTAGTGAAATTCGTGTGGAGCGATCATGAAAAGGCTATCGCAGAAACTAGAAGTTGGAAAATGAAATTGTAAAAGAAGAAAATAAAACAAAAATTGAGGAACTGAGAGAACAGATGAAAAAACATCTGCTGAGTTATTGCACAGGAAATCAAGCAAAGAAAGCAAGAAAAATTTGAGAGGGATGAGATTGATCATGCTCAAGGACGTGTTCTAATTTTCACCAAGAGATTTGAAGGGGCTAGGAAACTACTGAAAGCAAAAGAGACCATGCAGACAACTACAAGAGTAGAGACTTCGGAATCGGAGGTAACAGGTAGTGAATCCTCAGGAGACGATAATGCCAGCACGTCCAGTATGCAGAAGACTCCTTTTCAGGAGGAATTTCTATTGATGTGTCAAACGTGGCTCAGGGGAGAAAAGAACAAACCACCAGAAAGATCAAAAGACCAACAAGAAGGGGCAGCTGGAGCAGGAGAAACCGATCGGTCTCAAAGTGTGACATGGAGCAAATGGGGCACAAAGTGGAAATAGAGAATCTTACCACCGTGAACCTTACACCTAAAAAATTAACAACGGATGAAGAGGTGGTGTTAAGGTTGGGCCTCACTTTTTGTTCATCAAGTACATTTGAATACACTCAAACCCGCGTTCACCTCTTTAAAATGACGAGAAAACTCAAGTTGCATAAGTATTTCAAACATAAACCCAAAACAGTGAAACCAAAGAAACCATCCAGTCTACCAACAATAACGGATGCCCTGACCGGAGAAGATCTGGGTGCATTGGAGGACTTGGAATCACTAAGAACAGATATCAGCGATAATGGAAGACCAAATATAGATACTGTACAAAGAATGGTACAGTTAGGAATAGAACAGGTTAAGGACAACAGTCCCTTTAAACCATTGTCACAGTTTCTGCCCCAATTACCTTTGGGCGCTATCGATATATTCTCGGAAGCAGTCAATAGGGAACTTCTAATATTGCTGACTAAGGCCAAGAAAAGGAAATACAATGTAACTCAAAAACAATACAAGGCATTAATGGACTTACAAAATGATGAGTCAATTATTTGCAAACACTCAGACAAAGGAGGAAATGTTGTTCTCCAAGCGAGAGAACAGTATTGTATTGAAGCTCAAAGACAACTCTCTGATGTAACTTGCTACAAGAATATAACAAAAGAGATCGATCAAGAAAGCATTGTTAGATATCATGAATTAATAAAAATGTGGCATGACAAAATGATGCTGGATATGGAAGAATACATTTTCCTCAGATGCCTAAATCCTATTGTTCCAGCTTTCTACCATATCCCCAAAATTTTGAAGAGCTGTATACGACCCCAGGGTAGACCCATAGTCTCGTCACAGGGGGGGGTTAACGGAACACTTGTCCATTTTCATTGATTACTTTGTGTTTACATTTCTGATTGAGTTACCATCATATATCTAAGATTCTAATGATTTTCTCTGTTGTATGGAAGCACTGCAATGGGATTCAGAATATAAAATGATTGTTCTCTATATTACAAGTCTATACACCTGCATCAACTATTTTCATGGGTTGGAATCTGTAGATTATTTTTTTTCAAAAATATCAATGAAATTTACAGAACATAACAAAATGTTATTAAAATGTACTGAGTTCTGTCTCACGAACAATATATTTATATTCGAAGAAGAAGACTACAGGCAGGTATCTGGAACAGCGATGGGCACCTGCTTCGCTCCCAGCTATGCAAACTTGTTCATAGGCTGGTGGGAGAAGCAGGTGCCCAGGCTGCTACAAAATGATAAGTGAATGAACAATGTAATATCGTGGCATTGCTACATTGATGATTTGTGCATAGTATGGAAAGGGACAAAAGAATCTGCTATGCAATTTATTGACCATCTTAATAATATTAACATCAATCTTCACTTTAGTGGCGAGGTCAGTTCTGAAGCACCCAGTTTTCTATACCTTAAGGTTAGCATTATCAAGAGGAAGCCAAGGATGTTGCTGTATCACAAACAGACGGCCGGCAACTCAATATTGCACGCCAAGAGTAATCATCCCCCCAAACTTATAAAAAATATTCCCTATGGGGAGTTCTTGAGGTTGAAAAGGAATAGCACTGAGGATGAGGATTACAAAATAGCAGTGAAAGCCTGTTATGACAGGTTTTTAATGAGAGGTTATGATGAAAATCTGTTATAAACCACACTAAAAAGGGTAAAAGGTATCCCTAGGAAAGATCTTTTTATTTTTTTATTTTTTATTTATAAGGCTTTTTTCATTTCATGCAAGGAAGAAAACAGCAAATAAACATCAAGATCTTTTGAAAGAGAAAGAAAAATGTGACAAGAATACTAACATATCACAGTTCAGGATGATAACAACTTTCTCGGAGAATGCTAATGATCTGAGGATTATACTGAAAAAGAACTGGCACATCATCAGAACAGATGTGATAGGTTCTGATATACCTACATCACCCCAAATAACGTTCAAAAAAGCCAGATCACTACGAGACTGCTTAGTGCATGGCCACTTAGAGGCAGAGTCCAAACCTATGGGGACCCTTAAATATATGAGGGGATTATATCCCTGTTGGAAATGTAAGGATTGTGCCTTTAGCAAAAGAACACTCTCCTACAATGTACCGGGCATTGAGAAGAACAAGAACATAGTTAAATTCTTAACATGTAACACTGCATATGTAGTGTACTGTTTAATGTGCCCATTCCGGCTTAGGTACATTGATAGTACAATTGACCAGTTTAAGGTAGGCTTTTTAGAGCACATGCGTGCAATAACCAAAAAAGATGTAACCTACCCTGTTGCAAGGCACTTTTCAGAGAAACATCATAGCAATAGGGACCTGTTGCGGTACTTTGGTATTTATTTTGTGCCTCCAAATGTAAGAGAGGATGATAGAGTGATGCCACTAAGGAGACTTGAGTCTAGGTATATTAAAGACCTACAGACACAAATCCCAAATGGGATGAATAGTGGCGAAGAGCTAACTGTACATTTGGGGGATTGTAGATAATTGTGAGGGGTACGACTTTATGAAAAGCAAACTATAAGAGTCTTTATATTGTTTTTAATCATGTTCTTTGTGATGAAAAGTTTTATCTTGGACCGACAACTGTTTTGAATGACATAATTTTGCCGATACACGGCTTCATGGACTGGTATATTACAAGGTATTTTTATTGTATTTCAAAGCCAATACATGACGTGATACAGTTATACAATATTGATGTAAAAATAAAATTTAAAAAAATAATAAAATCCTGTATTTGTAAAGCGCACAGCTACCCATAGGTTTCCCGGTGCTGGGGCCGTCGGGAAGATTGAGCAAGCTATTGCTCAGAGTCACATGGTGCTGGGCAGACCCCTGCCTCCGGTACCGGGGATAGAAGCCATGATCCCCAGTGTCCGGCGTCAGTCGCCCTGCCCGCTGCGCCACACCTCTGCCGGTGCAACGAGAGAAACGTAAGAAATTCCACTGGCAGTGCACAAATGATGCAGTAATCACTATTGAAATGAATTGCTGTGACGAAAATATGCAATATAGAATTAATTTGTATTGTGCCAACAAACATGTTTGTTAAAATGTTAAAACATTGAGATATACATATCAAGATGGCACTGATTTTGTCGATAACAAACTAACAAAGGTGATGGTCCGTTTTTGCTGACTATGTCGCGAAACTTGTCATGTGATTCACTATGTTGAAACAAATGCACTGCTTGAGGTGCGCGATTCAAACGTCAGATTAAGGAGGATGCCGAAATGCTTGATGTTTGCTCTGCTTCCTAAATACACATTGACAGAATTTGAGAACAAACCTCTGTGAGTGCTTCTTTCTTGTGCATAATCAGGAGAGTTGAGCTGTCATATATATACACAAAGTCTTTTGCCATTTCAAAGTCTTTAAGCATAGGATTAGCACAGTGCCATCCACACCGTTTTAGAAAAGGACAAAGTATTTTGCCATTTCTACAGCAAAGTCTTTAAGCATAGGACTAGCACAGTACTCTCCTTGCCGAGCTGTAAAATGACAAAAGCCATTTATTACTCCAGGCACAGTATTACAGCTGTAGAAATGGAAAAAGACTTTGTCCTTTTCTATCTCGGCGTGGATGGCACTGTGCTAATCCTATGGTTAAAGACTTTGATAGAAAAACAGACATTTGAGATGAGCAGATCTAGAGTGTTGCTGGTGTTGAGAGTGCTCTAACAGAAGCTGCTTTCCACGTAAACTTGAGAACAACCCAGAGTTCTCTCCTTCTTTTTTGCATATTTTATTTGTCACTCTATGCCTGAAAGGGTTTTGTTTTGCTATATATATATATAAATATATATATACATATATATACATATATATATATATATATATATATATATATATATATATATATTCCGTCCACATAATGCCCACACATATAACTAGATCTCCTCTGTTGGCCCACCATCCCATTTATTTCCCAAATACGTCAGGTTCCCTGTGATCTGGGAATAGGCGCTAGACAATGTTGATTTACTTTGAGTGGGTTATGTTTCTCTATGAAAACAGCCGTGGCTGGTCAAGTTCCTTGTCAGTCATTATTTGTAAATATAAATGAATTCGGCTTTCTCTCTTTGTATATAGTGCACTTTTTGTATTTACATATTTAACTATTTTAGATGTGAAATCTCAACTTTTTTACGTATTTCACATAGGGTGTTTTTATCTCACCGTTTGATATGATGATAGTTTTATACCAGTATGAAATGTTTTTCTATATGCGCTTTTATATGACATTTTTGAAAGGTCAAGATTTACCTTCATTTTCATGTTAAGCATTTATGCATTATATACATAGGCCAATATCATCATGCACTATTAGCACTTTATTTCAATTTTTCCTCTCCCTTAGAAATGCATTTATGCATAGAATGAATGACTCCAAGAATTACAGATAGTGATTCATTGTGATTTTGTTATTTGCACTTTCCCGAACTTTTCCCGTTCCCCCGCTGTTTACAGGCCGCTACATTTGCACAAATGCGTTTCTTGCACATGGATTTATCCAGTAATTATGTATATATTGTATTATACAGAAAAGAGATGACATTGCATTATGAACAAGTATGGCCAATGTTATTTAATTATCGCATTGTAAATATGTCTTGTTTTAAGGAGCTTTCATTTATGTTCTCCCATTTGTGCTTTGTTCGGATAGTCTTTTTCCTATCCCTATGACCATGTGACCTGATTAGCAAATTGGCGGGGAGGCGGGTTTCACTGCATTATAAAAACAAAAATAAATCACTGTGTCATTGCATGTGAACAAGGGCTTTGTAAGCCCGAAACGCGTCTTGCCCTCTTGCCCCACACCTTTCCTGCAATTAAAAGACCTGTGAATTTTCAGCTGTGGTCCGTCTCCTGCTTGCCTCGCTGTTCCGGTTCTTGCGCTTGAGCTGCAGTGGCGTTGTCTGGAGTTTGCGCACATATATATATATATATATATATATATATATATATATATATATATCCTTTCTTTAGCAGCTTTCTGTCGCCGGGGCTTTGGCGCCTCTTACTGCGGTGCGAACTCCACGGCAGAGCCACGACGTTCAATATTCTTCCACCCTCCTTTTGCAAGAAAGAACGGAGTCGTGTTTAGATTTATTTTCCAAGTTTCCAAGTTAATCGCACAACCAACGCGCTTCAGTGTCCACTGACACCTTGATCACGGTGGGAGGTAATCACTTTGTTCATGGCATATATTCTTTTTCAAAATAGGTATCACATGACATCCTGTTTCTTCATAGATGGAATTCTGGTACATGTAGTCATATACAATCAAACATTTCAGATGTTATAGCAATTTGCAATTCCAATTTTAACTCTCTTTTTTTAGTATTTTGGATTTCAGCATTTGTTGCACAGACCGTGTTTCATAGCTTATTAACTTTGTGTTTATGCCCTCTAGTGGGCTTTGAATATATTCAATCACATTAAAGCTATATATTACAGTTCTATTGTGCATTTGGAAGATTTATTCTCTTCCCATGTTGATTTCCACTCGTTTTTAGTTATTGAGTATTCTTTTCATACAAAACTGATTTGTAAAGGCAAACCTATCCCCTTTTAAAATACAAATTGTTGTGTTTGTGAAATTTAAGAAAAAAATATACAAAAGGGAAGGTGAACGGAGATGGAAAGAGAGGAAAGGGGTGAGTGGTAGGAGGAAGGGAGTTCCAAAGAAAATTAGAATCGAAACAAAAAGTAATAAAAAAATGAATTCTTTTCCGGTGACCCCTCTTTTATATGTCTTAATGCATTTCAATAGTATGTCCATTATAATGTTCTTTTTCTTAGGAGAGAAAGTCATTAAGGTTACCAGTTCAAATTTGTTAAAAGGGTTGGTGAAGACTAGTTTCATGAATTCGCTTTATTCCAGATGTACATACATCTCCTCGTCTTGATTCAGACCATGTGGGGCGAATGTTCGTAAAGACAAAATCCAACGTGACTCACACTGTCGCAGTCTTTTTTCTCGATTGCCTCCTCTTGTGTGTTTCTCCACACTCGCTATGCCATAGAATTTTAGAGCTTTCCAGTTGCTGTTGTGTTTCTCCTCCATGTGTTTGGCCACCGCATTACTTCTGTCATTATTCACAGTGGCCCTGACATGTTCCAGAATTTGTTTTTTTACCTCGCAAATCGTACTGCCCACATATCTTAATGGGCTGGGGCACTCAATGATGTATACAACGTATTGTGTCTTGCAATTTATCAGTTGTCGAATGTGCCACTTTCTTCGGTTGATTCCTATTATTACTTTGGTGTTTTTTGCGATATGACATACTTTACAGCCCAAGCTGTAAAGTATGTCAAATCGCAAAAAAACACTTGGAAAGTGCTTGTGAGTGCGACTCCGTTCTTTCTTGCAAAAGGAGGGTGGAAGAATATATAGATATATATATATATATATATATATAAATATATGAACAAACAATCCAGCTCCCATAGACACATCCATGGATGAAGGCACAGACATGAGGTAATGAAGATGTGGCAAAAAAAAAAAATATATATATATATATATATATATATATATATTTAAATTATCAAAGACTCTGCAGCAAAGGATCATATATATTAAGCAGGGGCGTAAAATTTGTTCCGCTCGTGGATTTTTCAGATTTTCTGCAATTTCGCGATCCGCGAATCGCGCGAAATCGTGGCAAAATCCGCGAATCTTACTTACAGGGTTAAAGCAGGTGCCCAAGTTGAAGCTAATTTCTTTGTAACCATTTACAAAGAAATGAACTTCAACTTGGGCACCTACCGTAACCCTGTAAGTGTTTCCTGAGCGGCGCCTCGTTGTCTACTTGCAAGTATTCTCTGACCCTTCCCTGATCCTCGAAGCAGGGTCAGAGAATAGTTACAATTAGGCAACGAGGCTCCTGTCACTAAAATTAAACCTCAGCAGGAAGCACTTACAGATAACAGGTGGCCGAGTTGAAGCTCAAATTCAGTAACGCATTATAATCAGCCCAAGAATCTAGTGACCACGGTCGATGCTAGGCAGGTGTGCTTTCTCCCCAGATCTACTTTCTACAATTAGCTGTAATCCGTGATGGGGGTCTAGGCAACCACGAGTTTCTCGAGCGCAATCCCCCTGTACTTTGACCAGGAGGCTGCTTTCTCCTCATCTGCTGCGCTGATCGGTCTGTGACCCTTTATAAACGAGAGGCATGTGAACTCGCACAGAAGCCCGGCCCCACACACACTAGGCTATGCAACCTCTTCCCGCCTGTTGTAACTTAAGCTGTTTTGGCAAATGCTTTGTTGGTTCAAAGGGAGATGTGTTGTAACCTGTGCATGCTTATCAAACTTTAATAAAGTGGTAAAGGGGAGGTGACATGCTGGGCCCCCTGCGCCAGGTTCTTCTCCTCGTCGCCAGTGTTATAATGAAGACTCGTGAACCCAAGTAAGTTAACTCTTCTTTATTGATGTCACCCTGCTCTCCAACTGACAGGATTAAGTCGCATTCCAAAGATGACTGGGGGGAAGATACCAAGTGGATGAGGCAGGGAGGGGGGGGGGGTGTGGAGCGTACCACTTTATTAAAGTTTGATAAGCATGCACAGGTTACAACACATCTCCCTTTGAACCAACAAAGCATTTGCCAAAACAGCTTAAGTTACAACACCGCCCTTTCCCCCACTGTGATGGACAGTTCACTCGAGGGACCTCGGCACCTATGGGCGTGGTGGCAAAGTTACAGACACCTGGGGTCACTGGAGACAACTCTTCTAGGCCTTTACGCAGCTGTAGTGCAGGAAAAGCAAGATACATTTACCCAACAAAGTAGCACTTACGGATTAGCCAGTAGACAATACTCCAGTTAAGTATGCTGCAAATCGCAAAACAGTCCGCGATTTCACGGGAAAATCCGCTGATTTTTTTGCCATTTCGCGCGAATTCCCGGACCGCTGATTCACAAAATTCACCCATACTTAATATATATACCCCACAGTGTAAAGGTGAATCAGTGGGTGTGTGACTGACTGTTTAAGTGAGTGTTATTAGGTGTCTCAGTGAATGTGTGGGTGAGTGACTGGTTGTGTGAATGTCTGCATCAGTCTGTCAGTTGGTGTCTAAGGGGCTATATGGATGTGTGAGTGGGTATGTGAAGGGCTCTGTTGGTCCCTGCTGGCTCCCCGCCTCTTGCGGAAGCCAGTATTGCTTTTGAACAGAGGAAGCTGTATCTGTCTAAAAGTAATTCTGCTCTGCTTCTGGCAAGCAAGAGCATTTTTTCAGCTCTTGCTTGCTAGAAGTGGATAAGCGTTTACTGTGCTCGGTGGGAGCAAGTAAAAGCAAAGTGCAAAGTCCCAGCGGTGGGCACCCTAGTAAACAGATTTACACCAAATAATAAACAGACCACATCCCTGAACCAAATTCTGCCTTCCTTTCTAATTTGGTGTAATTCTGTTCAGCAGTTCTGGCTGTAGCCGTGTCTAAAGTTCCTATGGGAATTAACATTGGGAAAAGCAACCTGTGTTTCTCAGCACCAGCTTGACAGACACCGAAAAAATGTCTAGATATCAGGTAAAGTGAGCATCATATAAGTTTTGAAAATGTGAAGATCCATCAAATGGCGTCAAAGTAATTGGCAAATGAAAAAACACTCTTTCTATGGAAAAAAGATCCTAACTATAACTACCTACTGGTGGCCGCCTCCCCAATACTCTGCTTAAAACAAATCATCTTACAATTGCTACAATTTTCAATTTAAACACCCCATGATAGTTCAATTTCATTTTGTCACAAAGTCAAATGGCAAAAAATATTACTCATCAACTAACAATAATTAAATAATAACACCAGGCATCTCTATCGGTACAAACTGTACTACCTCCTGCACTTACATACTCCTTTACAATCTATTTTCTATCATCTCCTAACCAGACAAGTGTTCTATCTAACAACACCTTTTAGTAATGCAGATAGTATTGCTAGACCCTGAACTACCATGACACAAGATACATAAGTACTTACATTCAAATACATCCACTCTGTTAAAGAGTCTCTTTATTTATTTATTTTATTTATTTATTTATGTGCTTTTATAGCGCCTGAATAAACCCCCGAAGGGGTATCTCCGCGCTTGTTCTAGAAATGGAGATTTGTCCCATGCCTGGTCATTTACAGAGGTAGTAAATCATAAGCCGATTAATAAATAGTAAAAAGGTGGGTCTTGAGGGTTTTGCGAAAGGATAAATGGTTGGTGATAAGTTTGAGTTTAAGGGGAAGGGAGTTCCAGAGAACGGGTCCTGTGTGTGTCAAAGCACGACCTCCCTGACGAGATTTTTTTATTTTAGGGACCTGTAGTAAGTGGAGATTGCACGATCGAAGTGATCGGCCTGGAACATAAGGTCGGAAAGCTTTAGTCAAATATTTGGGGCCCTTTCCTGTCAGGCATCTATGAATGGTACACAGAATTTTGAACTTCGTGCGTTGCCGCACTGGCAACCAGTGAAGTTTGACTAGTAGAGGACGGGAGGGAGTTCTAGATGGAACATTGAGGACTAACCTCGCCGCCGTATTTTGGACCACTTGTAATTTGTTTAATTGGCCTTCATTAGCTGACAAAAGAAGGCCATTACAGTAGTCCAATCTACTGATCACTAGTGCCTGGACTAGGGTTTTCCTGTGACTATCAGGTATATAGGGAAAAACCCTTTTCAATAGTCCAATGGCCCTAAAGCATGTGCCAGCAACTTGGTTGACATGATGTTTAAAAGTGAAGGCTTGATCGAATAACACCCCCAAGTTTTTGACAGTCTGCTTAGGGACAGGAACTGGTCCTAGTTCTGTGGGCCACCACTCCCCAGACCATAATGTTGCTGCCTCCCCGAACAGTAAAACCTCCGTTTTGCCCACATTACATTGTAGGCAGTTCTCGGCCATCCATCTCGACACAGCCCTCATGCCTTCTGCAAAAGATTTTTGCAGGGCCGGTGTAAAAGTTTTAAAGGGGAACAGCAGCTGGGTGTCATCAGCGTAGGATATCGGGGTAAACCCATATGGTCTTACTAAGTCGGCCAGGGGGGCCACATACACATTAAATAATGTGGGGCTAAGGCATGAGCCCTGTGGCACACCCCTGGTGAGCTCCCTAGAGGTGGACTTATGGGAGCCCAGCCTGACTTCTTGAGAGCGACAGGAGAGGAAGCTTTCCACCCAAGACAGGGCTGCACCTCCCAACCCTACATCCCTCAGACGGTCGAGAAGCACTTTATGCGACACCGTATCGAAAGCAGCAGATAAATCCAACAACACCAGAATCGTAGACCCCCCACTATCCAGTGTCAACCTGATGTTATTGGTCACTTCTAGTAGGGCCGATTCGGTGCTGTGGTTTGGCCTGAACCCAGATTGAGAAGGGTCCAGGCTTTCTGCTGCTTCAAGGTGATTCGATAGGTGGATGTTCACGTGCTTCTCTGTCATTTTACCGATGTAGGGTAGAAGGGAGATGGGCCGGAGGTTGGAAAGATCTGTCCAGGGGGAAGCCGCCTTCTTCCTTATAGGGTTTACCGCCGCTGTCTTCCGCTGACCAAAAATGTTCTGCTCTCCGATTGAGTTGCCAAACCATGATCTGCCAAAGCCTGGAATGCTTTACTCCCAAATGAGTTTTGCCTCACACCATCAGTGAGATACACTTTTATCCACCTGGTTTCCCATATTAACCCCATGCGCGCTGCGGGTTTTCCCACTGTGCGCTGACTTTTTTAAAAAGCCGCGGTTCATGACGAGCTCAGCTCGTCATGAGCGTACGACAGGCGTAACTCATGACGAGCTGAGCTCGTCATGAGCGTGCAAGGGGTTAAAGGAAAACTTCAACTTTGGCTTTTAGGTACGTGTGTAAATCCTTCTCCATGTTGAGGCCCTTTGGAGATTTGATGTCAAGCTTAGAAATAAACTGTGACTCCAGCTGTCATTGTTGTTTCTTTCTGTCACCACCTCTTATATCTCTCAGGACCAAATCAATCGCATAATAATGGAGCCCCTTATCATTACTGTGAAGCTTCTCCTCAAAATGTCGAGCTACTGGATAACTATTGCTACTATTCTTGACTGATCTCACATACTGGAGAATTCTCTGTTGGGCCTGCAAAATCATAGTTCTCAAGTAGGAGAGTTTACAGGGATATTTCATGATGTACAAAGCATATTCTGTCCTGTAGTGAAGGATCCCTTGATTTTCCTAGGTACAATTTCAATTGATAAAAAAAGATTCTTGATGTCATATTGACACGCTTTGCATTAATTTGTAGGGTAACTGTTTTTTATAACTTAAAAACGTAGGGACACTTGTGCCCTACAAATCCTGCCCACTTTGACCTCTGATTGTGAAGCAAGCAGTGAGGTGGCCACCGACATCTGCATGCATACTTTTTTGTACACTGCTGTAAGCGGAGTAACAACAGCCAGTGATGTCATCAGCTCTGCCTAAATTACATCGGGATCAGTGAAAACCCTTCTATCCAGCATGCTTACAGTTATTCTAAGATAAAGGTGTACACTACACATGCATATACAGCAGCGGTGGCTCGCACAGGTAAATGCTGTGGAGCGGTGAGGTAGGGCGGGACTAAGCATGGGCGGATTTTGCGAATTGGCAATCCGCGAAATTGCGTATTTACGGATTCGCAATCCGCAAAATCTGCAAACTCTCGCGAATTTTGCGGATTCCTTTTTTTTTGTGTTCGCAAGTGTTTCTGCCATTTCGCAAGGGTTTTTTACCAGTTCGCAAACGCGAACTTACTTGTCGGGTAGCAACGGTCGCGACCATGTTGTTTCTACATCTGGTTCATCACAGCACCCTATGTTTCACTACTGCCACCCTCTGTTTCACCACTGCCACCCTCTGGCTCACCCATGCCACCCTCTGGCTCACCCATGCCACCCTCTAGTTCATCACTGTAGATTATGGGGGGGAAAGCACACTTGCCCTGCCTCAACTGACATGAATGAATTAGGGGCTGATTAATGTGTCACTGAATTTGAACTTCCAGGCTGGCACCTGCTTCCTTCCAGGCACTACAGGGAATGGTTACTAATGATAAGATTGAACTTTTGCACCTGCTGAGTGCTTTCAGTTTTGCAAAAATCCAAATATCCAGCAGCATCCACAAAAAGTAATCCTTCCAGGTCAAGATCCAAATCAAAGTGACCAGCACATGAAGAAAGCACTGGGAAGAGCCTGCTGGACAGGAACAGGAAGTTGGAGACTGTGGGGCACTTCCTTCCTCCCATCCCCCCCAAAATGGACTGCTTGCAAAAAAAAAGTGCAGGCAAATGTCAACCTGAGGAGTTATTCTGATAAAAATCATAATTTTCAAGGTTTATGCTGCCTGCTGGTGGATTTCTTGTGCGAAATTGCAAATTTTGCAATCTCGCAATTGCGAGATTGTCGCTGCCCGCCGCATCTACGTGTTCGCAAGTGTTTACTCCCGCGAAACTGTATAGTATTCTAGTTGGCAAGTGCGACCAAGCAAAAAATCCGCTTCGCACGGATTTACGAATTTTCGGCAAGTTCGCGAGAGTTCGCGGATTGCGAATTTGCCGAAAATCCGCAAAATCCGTGAGCGGAACGGATTTTACGCCCATGCTTAGGCAGGACAGGGCAGGGTGGGAAGTAACAGAATCCAACATACTTTTTTGCAGGAGGACCAGTAACCTTGGTAACATAGACACAATTTAGCTTAGGGTCAGTTCATTGTTTCATTCTGTGCAATCTGCCTTCCTCCAATGCCCTCACTGAGGTGCTTTTGCTGACAGGAGACCCAGAGCACCACTTTGTACAGTTGATTCAAGGCAGCCTTGCTTACGTTTGGTTTCTACTGGCTGTTATAAGAATGTTTAGTACGGAGACATGTTGTAGGCACACTCTATCTCTCTTTTTTCTTTTCTAGTTGGACCAGAAACTTCAAAAACCATCACCTACATGTGTAGCCTAGGGACAGTTTGTAGGTTCATGGTTTGCAGCTTACCTTAAGCTAATGCACTCACTGAGGTGTGTTTGCTGCCAGAAGGCCCACAGCACCACTTTGTACTGTTGGTTCAGGCAACCTCTCTCTTGTTTGATTTCTATTGACTGTACCATAAATGTTTTGTGCAGGGACATGTAGTGGGCATCCTCTCTCTGTTTATCTTTCTATGTGGATCAGGAACTTCGACAACTGTTAACTGCAGATGTGTATGCTAGGGGACAGTTTGTAGGTGCATGGTTTGCAGCTTGCCTTGAGCTAATGCCCTCACTGAATAGTCTGGATACAACCCCCTTGTATAGCCCCCACTTACACAGATATTTAAGAATAGTCAAGTTTAGAATATCAAGGAGAATGGAGCTAAATACCTACTGATGCTGGGTTTGAGAGATAGGTAGTGTCCAAATTTGGATGTAGGAGACCAATCTTCTCTTGTACCTTTGCATATTTCCTTCAGACTGTCCTCTGTAAGGTGAAGAATTTATGCTATTAGGCCCCATGAACAGTCGAGTAATGTGTGGATGCAAAATATATTTAAAGAGGTCTGTCCTATTATGACTCAGTTAATAGTACATGTACATCCCTTTCATATTTGACTCTCAAGGCGAGCAATCAAAAGTATCTCAATAAAGGTATCTGTGGAGCAGAGACTCAATGTTCACATTTAAGCGACAGACATAGTTGTTGACTGTCCCACCCCGTGCTTGTTTTTGAAAGAAGGAAGTACTTCAATGTCACAGGAAAACACTCTGCCACACATTACTTGTAGGGTAGCAACAATGTTCTACAATCTCACCTACAGGTTCTATTCATCTTTTGTGATCAATCCCATCTCTCAGTACACCCTATTGTCTTCAGTGAGCTAACAGAGACAACTGTCATAGGTTATGATTAGACACACATGAGAGTTAACTAAGCAATCACCTTGTGGGGTATTAAGCAAATCAGGTTGTTCATTTCTTGTGCAAAAGTATTTGTAGTAAGCTATCACTTTAATTCATGTCATGTTGTTATTAGAATGTATTTACTGGTGCTTGGTTACCTTAGAATGTCCTATGGTCATTCTTGAGATGATGTCTGTTAGAGCCAGTTGATTGTTACACTGGCTCTCTTTCCATGTAACTTAATAAACCTACTCAAGACAACAATATTTGTTTATTGCAAATTACTACATTTTCGTGGTGATGAGGATGGGATACGAACCCACGCGTGCACAGCACAATGGATTAGCATTCCATCCTCGTCGCCACGAAAATGTAGTAATTTGCAATAAACAAATATTGTTGTTATCAACCGTGTTTATGTGCTCAGCATTGAACAACATTGAATAACTGTACCTGCGTTTTTTGAAAGCCTCTGCTCTTACGTTCTGTGGTCCCACTAGGATTGTCTTCTATCTCCGCTTTCAAGCCACGTAACACCCACTTGTTTTTCTTCTGACGCATGACGCTCTTGACACTGTGTCGTCATTGCGCTTCCATTAAGTTTGTTGCTTGGCAACTTACGGAGCTTGAAATCCTACGGAGCTTACCAGTGCGCTGATGCGCACAGCTTTATTTTGAGGCAACCTACGGAGCTACTCAGTGCACTGATGTGCACAGTTTATCCCTCATTTACTTCTACTTTAGTCTGAAGAATACAACTCTGGCACTGCTGGTTTTATGAATTTATTCACACAGATGGGTATTTTGTTGTTTTGTGTGCACGCTGATGCACACAGCTCTTGCCTCATGTTTTGATACTGCTTATTATTAACAAGTTGCCTATCCATATTAACAAACTGTGTATTTATGTGCCTGTACTTTTGTATTAGCTATTTCAGTAAAATTGTATGTGTGTACACATTATTTTAATTTGTTTTTACTCATCATATATATTAACCTACCCTGCATTTGTTTTGATTATTGTGAAAATGTGTACCTTGCAATCAGTCAATCCTCCTCCATCTTTCTTAGACACTCCTGATGAGCCTGCTATTAGTTGGGAAGTGTGGCATGATGCTTATGAAACATATTTAGGGGCTATAGGTGCAGCCAGGTTTGCTGCTGAAAGAAAAAAATGCTTATTGCTATATTCTTTGGGATTTGGGATTTGAAGGAAGGTCAGTGTTTAAACATCTTCCTGATCTTCCTGTAGAAGATCCTCCCCTAAACGATGTTTATTTAGAGACTGTACAAAAATTTAAATTGTGTTTTGATAAGCAGCCTAGTCTCATGGTCCTTAGACATACATTTTTTAAGAGGAAACAGATGGAGAAGATGTTGAATCTTATACATCTGCTTTGAGGAAATTAGCTGGAGATTGTAGGTTTGAAAATGTTTCTGACCAGCTTATCAGAGACCAATTTGCATGCCATTGTAAAGAGATAAGCATCAGACAAAAGTTACTTTCTTTAGGTGACCCTTCTTTAGATGAAACTATGAAGATCGCTAAGAGCATCAAAATCTCAATGGTTTCTTTGAAGGAATTGGAGGAAAAGAATATTGAACCAGTGAATGCCATCAATTTTAATTATTTTTCTAAATCATCTAAGAAATCAGTTAGGGGTGGTTATACCATTCCTAGGAAGTCGTTTAAACTTTCCAAGTCTAACACTACATAGGCTACTACGTGTATAAGATGTGGTAATGTATCTTACTCTAAGGGTTCTCATTGTCCAGCTTCTAATGTCACCTGTAATTATTGTAAGAGGGTTGGACATTTCGCTAAGGTTTGCCTCAAATTAAAGGGGCAAGGACAAAAGAGTTTTAAAAAACCCACTGTTTGTGTAATTGATTCAGATTCTTCTTCTGATGGGGAAGTTGTTTCTGTTGTTACTGAAGATGTTGTCGTGGGAGACCCTAATGATTGTGTGGATCCCATAGCCGATTTTAAAATTGGTTCAAATCTGTAACTTAGTAGACTTAGGTGCAAAAGTAACTATGATAACGCAAAAACTTTTCGATGAAACTTGGGAAGGTACACAACCTCTTCTTCCTCCTGACCGTGCACCAGTGTCTTATGAAGGCCGAAAGATTGATCTCCTAGGTTATTTTGAAGATGAGTTGTGCTTCAAAGGAAGGAAGATAAGGGGCAAAATTTATATAGCTCTAAAGGGTCTTGATATATTGGGCTAGTTCCATCAGGGTTTATTTAAGATGATTTTGAGGCCTGGTGCTAAAGACCAAATTCTTGTTTGTTGATTGTGCTGATGAAGTTTTGTCTCTTCAAAAAACTTTTCCATCAGTTTTTGGTGGGGAACTGGGGAAAATAAAGAGATTTAAGCACAAAATAATTGTTAAAGATGGTTCTCTGCCAGTTAAACATAAACTAAGGGGTGTACCCTATAGTGTAAGGCGAGATTTAGACAAAGAATTGCGACTGCTCTGTGAGAAAGGTGTTATCGAGCCAACAGAGTCATCTCTTTGGCTTAGTCCTTTAGTCGTAGCCAGAAAAAGGGATGGCCAACTTCGTGTATGTGTGGATTTAAGGTCGGTGAACAAAGAAATTTGGGTCGACTCACATCCTTTGCCTAAGATCCAAGATCTCTTTGCTTCTACGAAGGGTGCCAAGATTTTTACTAAGCTTGATCTGGCCAGTGCCTATCACCAGATCGAGCTCCACCCAGAATCACGTCATCTTACAGCCTTTGTCTCTCCCCTGGGGACATTTCAATATCGGCGTATGCCGTTTGGATTGGCATCCGCTGCGTCGGTATTTCAGCGTGTAATGTCTAACATTCTCAGTGGAGTAGATGGAGTTTTGGTTTTCCAAGATGACGTGCTTATATTTGCAAAGGATTCTTATTCACATGACAAGATCTTGCATAAGGTTTTGGGTCTTTTTCAAGAACATGAGGTTGTTCTTAAACTAGAAAAATTTAAATTTTGTTGTACAGAAGTGGAATATTTAGGGCATATTCTCACCCAAGATGGAATCAAGCCAAGACGGGGACTATTGGAGGCCATTTCTAATGCTGCTACTCCCTCAGATAAAACAGGTGTGAAATCTCTCTTGGGTCTCTGTGAATACTATTCGAGATTTATACCACATTATGGCACCATCGTTCGCCCCATCAGCAATTTGTTAAAGAAGGGGATTAAATTTGAATGGTGTGAGGAATGTGTTTCTGCTTTTAAGATGGTCAAAGACAGTCTAAGTGCAAGTTCTATTTTAAAGCCTTTTGATCCTAGCTTGCCGTGTTGTTTGACGGTTGATGCAAGTCAGGTGGGTTTGGGTGCCACTTTGACGCAGGTAGAGAATGGTGTTGAAAGGACAATTGGATTTGCTCCTAGAGTTATGTGTGCTCCCTAATTGCAATATTCGGTCATAGAAAAGGAACTTTTAGCGTGTGCATGGGCCATTGATAAAGTTTGTTCTTATGTGTGGGGTAAACGATTTTTATTGCAAACAGATCACAAGCCGCTTGTAAACATCTTGAGTGGGACAATAACTAAGTGTTCTACCCCCAGGATTATGCGCACGGTGAGCAGGTTGTTACAATATCATTTTGATGTTAAGCATATCCCCGGTGGCAAGAACGGAAGAGCAGATTTCTTTTCACGGTTTCCTGCTTCAAACTCATTTGACGATGATGTTTCTTTTGCTGATCTTATTGATGAGGATTGCGAGGACTGTCTTGTTGCTAGTGTTGATATCCCTGAACTTAAATTTTGTTCTGAGGAGGAGTGGATGCAAGCTTTTGCCAATGACTCTGTTCTTCAAGGAGTTTGTAATTTTATTAGGTCTGGGTGGCCAAGAGAGAAAGATCTTTCACCTTCTCTTCAACCTTTTTCTAAGGTTGAGGACGAGTTGTCTGTGGAAGATGATATTCTTCTACGCAATGACAAATGAATTCCACCACAAGTCTTTAGAAAAGGTATTATAGTCAGGGCTCATGAGAGACATTTAGGGTGTTCGTTTACTAAACGTCGTATTCGTGATATTTTTTGGTGGCCTGGTATGGATGCTGAGGTCGATGAGTTTGTTTTGGATTGCAGTATTTGCAAATCTTCTGACAAATCTCTCAAAACTTGTGTTCCTCCACTAATTCCGATGGAGTGTCGAGATCATCCTTGGCAAAAAGTAGGTGTTGATGTGATGGGACCCTATATGACTCTCAGTGGTGGTGCTAGGTTCATTTTAGTGATGATTGATTATGCGTCAAAATGGCCAGAATTCAAGTTAGTAAAGGATGTTGACTCTAAAGTTGTTATTGATTTCTTGAGTGATGTATGGAGTAGAGAAGAATTCCCAGAAATTCTTGTTTCTGATAATGGGAAACAGTTTGTTTCTAAAGAATTGGAAGATTTTTTTGTCTATTTCTGAAGTCAAACACAGTAAGAGTTCTCTATATTATCCTCAAGGAAATGGTCTTGTGGAGAGAATGAATAGGGTGGTTGGTGATTGCGTGAGATGGGCAAAGGATAGGAACTGTGATGTTGTCAAATCCCTTAGGAGCATGTTTTGGTTTTATAGAACCACTCCTCATTCCTCCACAAAAATTTCCCCTTTTGAATTAATGAGGGGAAGGAAACCGTACACATCTTTTCGTCCAGATTGGATGTCAAAGTGGGTTAAAAATGAATCTGATGTGGAAAAGTTGATGTCTTTTGCAAAAGAAAGTGCAACAATTACTCATGAGGAACAAAAATCAACCTTTGACTTTAAGAAAGGGGCCAAGTTGTGCACATTGAATGTTGGAGATTGTGTCAGAATTAGGAAATCTACTCATGTTAATAAAGGGGAGTGTAAATTTGGTCCTCCCGTCAAGGTTCTCAAGATAAGTGGGAATGCTGTTAAGGTTGAAGGAGGGTTTTGGTGGAACTTGAGTAAAGTTGTTAAAGTTAATTGTTCTTACCAGGAGCAACCTGGTAAGAGTAATTATCAGTCTGCTTCCAGTATTGCTCTTAGGAAGAGTTCTCGTTCTATTGTTAGGCCTTTAAGATAGAGAGAATAATTAAAGTTTTTTGTGGATGTTTGGGGGTGGGTAGATTTTTGTGGTTGTTTTTTGTTCATAGTTTTTTTTTTATTAAAGAACCAGTAACAGCATAAGACAATCGAAAATGGTTTTAAACAGTATATACATGGGGAAAAATACATAGAAAATAACAAAACAGTACATAATGCTTTGAGAATGAATAGAATATAATACATTTGAGACCATTAAAGAACTGTGGAGCAAAAAGAAAAGACTAAAAGCAACTGAGTGGGGACAATAAGTTCCAAAATAGAATCTTGTTAATCTCAGCCAATTCCACTTGGAATTATCCCAGCTTTCCAATTAGAGACGGCCCGCCATATCGCCTCCCCTCGGAGCCTTGCTTTACAGCCTCGAGTAGCAAATGTAGCCGATTCATAGCTATAAACCGCTAGAAAACGGGCTAGCCACATTTGAAAGCTAGGAGGAGAAGTTTCTTTCCACCGGGCGGACAAAATTAATCTAAAAGAAACGCTGTACCAATGAATAATATTCTTTCTTCAGATATAGAAAGTTTTAGAGAGTTGTCATAACCTAAATCAGAATTGGGAAGTTTATGACAAAATATTTTCTCCCAGAATGAAGCAATCAATTTTTTATGACAATAAGTTCGGAACAGTTGCTAAACATATGGATTAGAGTGGCGGGTCCTTGTGAGCATCGCGGGCACCGATCGCTCTCTCTTTTGCCCCACGTATAGAGTTTGGCCGGGGTAAAATATAGGTCGAACACTGTTTTGAACAGTTGAGCTTTTAGGTTACTAGCCATAAACAAATTATTGCTCATCTCTAGGACTCTGTCTATGTCAATACTTGGATTGTTAAGTTTCACCGCCCATTTAGTTTCGGTCTGTTCTATATCATCCGGTGTATGAGTCAATATAACTTGCTTCGGTCCTTCTTAGTAATAGACCTTTGGCATCTTGGCCAGTTTGAAGCTCATAAATTGAGGGGATTAAGGTTGTATCAGTCCCGTTTGCTTCGTTCGAGTCTAACACCATAGGAGTTAACTGTTTAGGAAAAGCTGCCCAGTGATAAAAAGTTATATTCGGTAGCGTAAGCCCACCTCTATCTAATGGAAGAGACAGAAATGAATGTGAATGCCTAATTTTTCCGTGCTGCCAAACAAATTTAGACATAAGTGCGTTGATCAATGTGAGAATTTTAGGATCAACAAATAGAGGAATAGCTCGAAATAGATATAGACATCTAGGCAGTATATTCATTTTCAAATAGTTAACCCTACCTATAATGGAGAGGTAAAGACCATTTACTCTATCCAAATCCGTCTTTATCTTGTCCAGGAGCGGATCAAAGTTATGTTTCGCTACAATCTTAGTATTAGAGCAGATAATCACTCCAAGATAATTAGCTGTTTTGGCTCTTCTTTGATCTGCACAGACAGTATTATCAGTACACAAGATAACAGTCTTTCCTCTATTAATAGAATAACCCGAGCAATTACCATATTCTAAGGCCACTCGCTCGATTTCTTGAATCGCCTCGTTCGGGTCAGGTGTTAAAACCGCGATGTCATCGGCGTAGGCTAATACTTTTGTTTCAAATTGATTACAGAGAACTGGTTTAATGACATTGCTTTCCAAAAATTTAAGAATTAAGGGATTAATATAGAGAGCGAAAAGAAGGGGCGAGCAAGGACACCCCTGCCATGTGGCACTTGCAATATTAATATACCCAGACTCTGAACCTAACATTAGAATTTTTGCTTTGGGACGTAAATACATTGTTTTTATAGATTTCCAAAATTTGGGGCCAAAATTGATACGTGCCATGGCAACCCACACAAAGTTCCATGAGACACGATCAAAGGCTTTCTCAGCGTCAAGCAGGATCATCGATATCTGGTCCCCCGTGACGGACATGGCATCAAATAGGGCAATAGCCCGACGGGTATGATCTGTAGTCCCCTTACCCGGGACAAAGCCATGTTGCCACGGAGAGACCAGATGCCCTATGACCCCACTGAGTCTGACAGCCATCACCTTTGCGTATAATTTGGAGTCCGAATTAATCAAAGATATTGGGCGATAGGATGTTAATTGCTGGGGTGGTTTTCCCTTCTTTGGGAATACAATAATGCTGGCCTCGTCCCAGGAATATGGAGGAATACCATTATACTGAACTCCCAGAAATAGATCATATAAAAGGGGACATAATTGTTGGCTAAGAATTTTATAAATATCGATCGGCAATTTATCCGGGCCCGCTGCTTTGCCGGATGTTAAAAGCGATAATGCAGACTCTACCTCGGCCAGCGTGATCTCACCTTCTAGTTGTTCCCTAGAAGTATCATCTAATAGACTAACAGCTTCCGGATTATTGAGGAAGCTTGCCAAAAAATAATCGATATCTTTTTCGGAGGTAACAGCTTCTTCAGAATACAGCTTTTGATAGTATTTTTGGAATTGAAGGATGATGTCAGCTGCTTGCACATAGGTCTGGCCACCATCTACAATTGTAGAGATGTTATTTTTAACGTTTTTTTGACGGGTTCGAAGTGCCAGCTGCTTGCCTACCTTTTCACCTCTTTCATAAACCTCCCTCCTATGAGCTCTATAGGTTTGAGCAGCTTTCTGGCTAAGATTAGTGTTAAGCTCAGCTTTTAGAACCGCTACCTGGAGCATTTGGCTGCTGGCATCTCTACCCTGTGCAATTAAGGAAGTGTGGTCTAACTCAGCTTTAGCCAGTGCTGAGACCTTTGATTCATGTTCAATTCTTAATTTAGTTCTGGCGGAATACTGAAAGCTAGTTATTTCTCCCCTTAGAGCGGATTTGTATGAATCCCAGACTGTATTTCTGGAGGCACTAAACCGATTTATGTTGAAAAACTCTTCTGTCCAGGTTTTAATATGAGTAATAAATTCGCTATTGGACAGGAGTTTCCTATCGAATGACCAAGACCGCTGTTGAGTGTATTGTGAATTAACTGTAATCCTAAGTATGAGTGCGTTATGGTCGGAGAGTATTCTTGGGGGTTTGTTAATTGTTGCTTGTGGTACTAGGTCTCTGGTAACAAATATGTAGTCAATCCGAACTTGTTTTTGGTGAGGATGTGAAAAATAATTATATCCTGGGTTGTGAGTATTGTTTTGTAACCAGACGTCAATTAATCAATAGTTACTCAAAAGTCTTTTAACAGCCTGATACACTCTGGGTTTACGACCATGATAATTTTGTTTGGAGGTAGTATTGGGCAGTGTTGGTATAAGTGAGATGTTAAAATCGCCACACATAACTAGTGGGCCCTGCCAAGTGGCCAATTCAGCCTCGAGTACCTCAAAAATAGTTGGATCGTCATGGTTTGACCCATATATAGTACAAATAATAATTCCACAAGCAAGTTTAACAATAGCCCATCTACCCTGAGGGTCTGAGAGATGACGTAGTCCTAACCCAAAACTTGTTTTGGCTAAGACTGCCACACCCCTTATATTCGAGGAATGTGTAGAAGCTACCAATAAATTATACCCCCTCAAATTCAACCATGATTTCTTAACCCATGGAACATGGGTTTCCTGAAGACAAAGTATATCAACAGGATTTAGTTTCAATATTCAGCCAGTCTTCTTCGTTTATCCCCAGATAAGAGCCCTCCAACATTCCAAGTTTGAACACTTAATCTACCCATTTCTTATTGGAAAAGATAATAAGATCACTTTAAGCAAATACAAATTTGATTTGAAACGTTGCTCTAGCTCCAGTTTTACTCCATTTAGCTTCCCCTTGCTTAAACCTCTCGCTGATAAACTGGTTCTTTTTTTTTTGTGCTTTCACCCCCCCTAGCGACCCCCCTCTTCCTTCCCCACCCCCCTCCCCATCCTACCCTCGCACACCCCATTGAAGCCCCCCCAAATAGTAGGCAATCAGACTTAACCAGAGTCTGGGTGATGCAGAGACAGCACAACATCTAAGCTACCGCCTTTTAGAGTACCTAAATAATAGTAAAATGAAACAAAAAAAACCCCAGAAGATGCGAATAGAAGGAACCCGTAATAGCACCCAAAACCAACAACAGACTGTTAAGTATTGAATAAGACCGTTAAACCGTTGAACCGTTGAATTGTATCAATGCCTCCCTGCATACCAAAATCATACCCTGATTAATTATATATCGTGATCAAAGGTTGAAACAATCTAAAAAAAATAGAGAGACCGAGGATCATTATGTAAATAAATCCTAGTTAAACAAATATCTATGATATAAGTCAATTCTAAGAAAGTTCATCAAGGTATGCTTTTGCTTTGATTTCAGAATGAAAGAATCTTGTGAGGCCACCATATACGATTTTTAGCTTCGCAGGATTGTTCAAGTATGCTTGGGCACCCTTGTCTTGGAATGGTTTAATCAAGGAGCGAAGCCGCCAGCGTCTCTCCACCGTAACGTGGCAAAAGTCTGGTCTTTTAAAAAAGGAGAGGTCATTGTATACCACCTTATGATCTGGTCTCGCTCTGTCCGCCACCGACTGCCTTAACAAGAAGTTCCCAAAGTATACTAAAATAGCTCTGGGATAAACCCCGGGTTTAGAAGGCAGGTTAAAAGGCATCCGATGGGCTCGTTGAATTTCAGCTTCCAAGTTCCAGTTTTTAAGATCAGGCATAGACTCTCGGAATAGTTTAACTACAAAAGCTCGAGTGTCTGCCCCCTCCATTTTCTCTGGGATTCCCAGAATGCGCAAATTATTGTGACACTGTCGATTTTCGAACTCCTCCTGCTTCCATTTAATGTCTATGAGTTCGGCTTCCTGAAGTTTAATTTGCTCAGCATTCAGAGTGGCCTCTTTCTCGTTCGTCATAACCCAGGCTTCCATCTCTGTAACTCTTTCCCCTATCAAGTTGCAGGACTTAGAGAGTTTCCTGACAACTCCTTGCATTTTACGAAGTGCAGCCCGGGATCTTTTACTGTCCAGAGCTGTCTCCTCCCTATGAGCTGCAATAGCCTGCAAAATAGTTTCTACTGCTGATTGCGATATCTCCGAGGTTGCTGAGTTAGTAAGGACCCCCCCCCCCCCGATTGTGACATCGAATTAGGAGCTGTGTGGTTATCGATTTGACCCCTCTGCAGAAGTCTAGTTGTAGGTTTGGGTTTGGCTCTGATCGTGTTAACATGTCCACCCTCAGAAGAGCTGACCATTGGTTCTGATTCAGATTCTCCATCTAGCGACCCTTCTATAGAGTCACCTTCATCTGACCACTCATCCACAGTATTAATTCCATTCTCGTCAGAAAAGGAGTAGAACTCACTTGGCTCTTTATCTTTCTCCTCTAACATGTGAGCTTTTAAGAAGCTTTCCCCCGACATGATTTGGTCTAACACTGGATTCCTGACCAACAAGCCAGAATTGTCAATGGGCTGGGGCGAGTTCGGAAGCCCAGCGGATATGATTGGTAGTGGTAAAGTAAGGAGCCCAGTGTATAACACCTGTGTTGAGTGATTTGCCTCAAGCAGAGTTAGTTCGCCTTGTACCCCAATACATTTTCCCCTGCCCCAGAAAATGACATGCAGCATCCTTCCAGCTCTTGGACCCGACCAACATCACTCCCCGAGGCCCCATCGCGTGTAATAGGAAGGGGAGTACAAACAGATTGAGATTGAACAACCTCAGCTGCTTCATTGTTACTTACAGTTACGGTGACCGTTGGGGGGGGGGCTGTCCTGGAGCAGTGGTGACAGAAGTGGAAGTTAAGGTGACTCCAGCCAAAGAGCTCAGTGTAGTATTCGGAGGTTGTTCAGGCTCCGCTGTTACTATAGAACTCCTGGAGTTACCAATATTTGCATCCGGGCTGTGAATTATTTCCTCATTAGCTGAATAATTCAGTGTACCTTGATTAGTCTCTTTTATCGGACTTTTCTGCAATTCGCTTTGCAATCCTTTTTTAAGAAACAAATCCAATACGGTACCCCCGGGTTGAACTCAGTTTTCTTCTAGCAGCGTGTATATCCTGTCTTGAAGATTGCACGGAGGAGGCTTGTTGTTTTCTAGCCTTAGATTTTCCTGAATTGGTTAGGGCAGAGCCTCTTTCCTGATCGTCCAAGAATTCCTCGTGTTGTTCGTGTTGTTGTCGCTCAGCCTCTTTTCGGGGAGTTCTGGCAGCCTTCGCTACACGCGCTCTGGTTGCCGCAGCTGAGGCGGCAGTCTTCGATGGCATATTTGTAGCTGGGTCCAGTGCCTCTGTAATGCTCACGCGAACAGGAAGATTGAAACTGTAGCGCAGTACCGCCGTCAAACAATCGGGGGAAACAGTGTAGCCTCGTTTGGAAACCAGCGATCGCTGTGACTGAGGCTGCTGAAGCGGCCACGGATGTGGGCGGATTCCTTTCTGCCGTGTTGGATCCGGGTCTCTGGCAGGAACTGAAGCCGCAGCGGGAAGTCGATAGCTTGAAACGTTGCTGAGCGAGGTAAGCGGCTCCCCCGTAGTACTGTAGGAGTAGGGGAGTTGGAGTTGATCGCTGAACTTGAATAGCAACATGCAGGGTTTTTTTTTTCCCGATCACTGCGATTTTGTATAACAAGATGTTCGTGGAGTTAGGTTCAATACTTCAGAAACGTGCAGTGGCAGGAATATAATTATCCTTCATTCACATTCCCCTGTAGCGCGGAGCGGAGCTCAGGCAAGGTGCTGCTTTCGCGATCTACAGACAGACCGCCATCTTGCCCGGGAACGTATTCAAGCTACCTTAGAATGTCCTATGGTCATTCTTGAGATGATGTTTGTTAGAGCCAGTTGATTGTTACACTGGCTCTCTTTCCATGTAACTTAATAAACCTACTCAAGACAACAATATTTGTTTATTGCAAATTACTACATTTTTCATGCTGTAAAATTTTTATTTTCTCATTCTTTTATCTCACGCCATCTATTACCTGTTGTTCATTGATGTGACTTGGTGAGGCATTGGCTAGTGTGCTCATTTAGATTGCTCCATCTATGACTTCATTAAAGGGAGACTGGGTGTGACCTGGTTCATCACTCTGGTTACGGACATCAAGCTGCCTGCTGGCTTGGTTAGTAGTTGTGACTTTGGGACATTTTACTAGGCAATGGTACAGTTGACACTTGAGCGGGTTTTGACCACTTGATATGAGGATTTAGAAACAACACATTCTCAATTTGTTCAAGCATCACAGGGAGGAGATGGACCCCGTTTTGTAAACTTGAGAGGGCATATGGTCAAAAAGTAGGTTGAGGTAAATACAGCGCTATCTGCAGTAATCAGCACTTGAGTCATTGATCTGATTCATTGAGAAACAAACATGAGTGCCATTGAAAAGGACAGGTTAGTATTGTATTGTTTTGTCATCCAGGATACACAGGCCTTAATCCAGTACAAACATGCTGCAACATGGGCTTCACAGGCTTCCCATAGAGCCATAGGCTGCCATTTTTCATTTTGCTAGTCAAAGGTACAATTGGCATTGGAGCGGGGTCAGACTTCAGTGTCTGCTGCCTGTGGGCCAATGTACTAATTTTTGTCCCGAGTGAAAACCTTGCAATTGGGGGCGGGGGGATTGTTTTGGTGGAGTGTTTTTGGACTCCCGGATGTCCTGCTGTAAACTAACCCCATTCATGTAGATATCATTGCCTGGGACTATTTTATCAGAGAGAGTCTCACAGACATCTTTTTGAGATAATTATTTTTCTCCTCCGCTCTCACAAAATTATCATCACCTACACTCTCCTCCCTACTGATGGACTCCTGATCCTCCCCAGAATTAATCTCAATGTCACTGTTGTAGCATCCTCCCCAACCGGGGTACTTGGAGCTTAGCAAAACACATCTTTATTCTTCTGCGTGTAACTGCAAACTCAACATTCTAAATCAGCCGTCATTGTATTCCGCTCTAACACTTCCGACACAATTCTTCAGAGTCTATCAGAAGCCGAAAGGGTTCTGTCATTGCTAACCCGCAAGACCCTACATATCCCCCTCTGTTAAATGAAAATTAAATGTTTTTACAATATATGGGGAGAGGTAGTGTATTACTAAGCTCTGTGTACCCCGGTGGTGACTGGTCACTGGTGCTTCAGAATCATGTTAATCTTATGAATGAGGTGTTAAACATCAAAACTGAGAGAAGTCTCTGGTTATAGACTTCCCAGGGTGCTGGGCAGTCACCTTGTGCCCCTTTGTAGACACCACTTGAAAAGGTTCTGTATCAAATGGAGCATCAAATGTTCTTTTCCGCATCTGTCGGGCAAGCACTCAAGGGTATATCAGCAAGGACCGGTGATAATTATCGCTCAGCGTTCTTAGCGCAAGGATAATTATAGCCAACTAGGTCTGGATTGTATCGCTGAGATAGCGTGCTGTCAGCAACGCTTATCTCAAAAGCGATACGATTCCAAGCGCAAGCTGCCAAAAGTGCGATTATCGCTGGAAATCCAGCGATACTCGCACAACGTTTGGCGAAAGCTTGATGATAGAGCAGGGCATACTTAGCCATTATATCCACCTTCCATTGAATATAATGGCTAAGTCAGACTGAAAGCAGGCGTAAGAAAAAATAGCGATAACCGAGGTTAGCGCTACTTTTCTTATCGCTATGCTGTTTAGCTTGCAGCTTGTTAATTGGAGAAATGTCGGTTAGCGATATTTCTCACGTTATTTAGATATGTTATGCCCACTTTGCATCTCATTAGAGATGCAAAGGGAGGCGTAGGGAAAAAGGGTGCTAACATGCGATTATGCATGTTAGCACCCTCTTGGAGATAGCTTTATCTCCCCTCAATCGCCATTCTTAAAGATGATGTTCTTCACATGTCATCTTTTGTCAGCATAGGCTTTCATCTTTTGTTTATGAACCAAGCCCTTCTCATGAGGTGCACTCTCATCTTTATTTCTCTGATTGAGCCAGTGAGGTATCGTGGTTGTCATTGCTCTTCTGAACATCCTTGTTGTAGGACTTTCACCTGTGGTTGAGAGAGGTGTTGAACAATAAGCTCTTAAGATAGAATTTAATAAATGCTGTTGTTAAATTGAGCTTTTCTAGAGTAGCACATTACACTGCTTTCTTTTGCGTACCCATAAAGCACTCAACAAATCAGTTGGCCTGTAGCAATAGCCGTGTGCTATTCTGATGCTTTATATTCAGATGCTCTAAGAAATCTTTGAACTCATGACTGTTAAACGGTGCTCCATTGTCAGATTTCAATATGGCTGGGACAACCCATGTAACAAAGATGCAAACCAGTCTTTCAATGACTTGGTCTTGAGTGGTAGGAGAGATACTCAATTAAAATAAATTGTGAGTATTCATCCACAATCTCCATCACGTTATGTCTATCGTTAAGTGGACTGAAAAAGTCAATGGCTACTCTCGCCCAAGCATGTTTTGGGAGTTCTGACACAATGAAGGGGTGTTGATTAACCTTAGTGGAAAGGCAGTTGTACAGATGGCATGCCTCTAATTCCTTTTGAACCCTCTCATCAAGATACAGAAACTAGACACATTCTCTGTTGCAGACTCTCCGGAATCAGGATTCTTGACCCTCGCAATATAACTCCTCCTGAATTATGGACAGTTCATCTTTGAAATGATTGTATTTTTGATATTCACAATTAATGGTGAGAGGTCAATGATATTGGTTATATTACTGATGTGTGATTGTATCTTTCAACTTTAGCATATTACTATCATGGCTTGTGACACTGATAATCTGGGCTAACAAAGTGGCAGCTGGTATGTTTGCTTTTACAATGAATTTCATATAAGTTTCAGTCATCTTGAATGGACTGCCATGACCTTGTATAGGCACTCTGGAAAAGTAGTCAGCATGGTTCTGATCCCTACCTGGATGATGCACAATGTTATAATTGTATGCGAGGAAGCATCTTATCCCTTGGATTTCCAAGCATTTAGTATAGCTTGATGATCGATGACCAGCCTAAAAGTATTTCTATACAGGAATACATGGAAATCTTTACAAGCCCATTCTACGATTAAACTTTTTTTTTGGGGTTTTGAATAAGCAAGTTCTGTTTGGGACAAACTCGTACTTGCATATGCCACAATATGCTTTTGAGCATTAGGATGTCCGGTGTGCTGTGCAAGGATAGCTCGGAACCCGACAGGGCTAGCATCAACAACAACCTCTGTATGAAGCTTCCGATTGAAAGCAGCCATTTCAGTAGCATTTTTAATGACTTCTTTGATTTCTTAAAACTTTTATCACATTCATGTGACCAATGAAATGAAACATTCTTTTTCGTCAACTCTCTCAATGGAGCACCTGCGGTGACCAAGGGGCACATGCATCAAGCCCGCATTTTGCATTTTCTAATTAGAGAATTTTACTGAATCGCTATTTGGGAATTGCAAAATTCTATGCATGTAGGAATTTCAAAAAGAATTGTGATGCCTTAACATTACCCAATAGTCATTCGGAAATTGCGAATCGCTATTTGGTAATGTGACTCCATTCATTCCTATGGCCCAACAGGCCCACAGGAATGAATGGTACTGCATACACTAATTGCGATGACCAAATTGGTAATCTCAAATAGCGAATGCAAATCCACAGGTGCCCAGGGGCCTAAGCCCCCCCTGAAGCACCCCACAAAATAGGTAAGTGTAAACATGTAAAGAACACACATGCCCTAAGGGCATATGTGCTCTACATGGCACTATGAAAAATGCATTTTTCTGCCTTTTTCAAAGCATGCACATATTACCATCAACTTGAAGTTGATGGTAATTAGCATTTCCTAAATGAACAGTTCGCATTTAGGAAAGGCTACATGCATCGGCATTAGGGAATCACAAATTGCGATTCCCTAAATGCATCCGCAATTTAGGTAATTTCAAATATTTGTGATTACCTAAATTGTGAATGCCAAAACCTACATGCATAGGAAAAGGTATTTTCCAGTTCGTAAATGGGAATTGACCCGTTTGCGAACAGGAAAAGGCTTGATGCATGTGCCCCCAAGTCTCTTATATATGTGGAAAATTAGCTGGCCAATGAACAGAAATGAACGCACCATTGAAACATCTTGTGGGGGGTCAGCATGCTGCAGAACTTGAACTTAAGCAGGATTGGGTGCCATACCCCCATCAGAAAAGATATGGACAAAGAATTTGAACTTTGTCGTGTGGAATTCACATTTATCTGCATTCAAGGTCAAACGTGTATCCGCAATTAAACAATATACATGTTCTTCTTGAGTAGCTCAAAAAACGAATGTCATTACTATAATGGAAATTGCAAAAACACAGTTGATGGACAGAATGTAGAACAATGTCATACATTCACCCCAGTACAAGGATCTGGGCCTAAATCCATCGTTTTTTTGCACTCCACACTACCCTGGGTTATACACTGGCTATATGCAAATCAGCTCTGACCCTGTGCCTCATGGGAACAGTCCAGTCCGAACTACCAAGCCATGTCTTTCCCAGACCGGAATCAAGCATCCATGGACCGGTTTCTGGCTATAAGCCTTCATCAGCCTGGATAACTTGACTCCAGTGGTGTGGAGAGCCTGGGCCGAAAGAGACCCAGCAAGGGTTGCCAAGATAGTATTATGAATAACAGTTATCTGCCTGCTGGTCACCGTAACTGCCTGCTGTACAGAGTCACATTCCTGCCCAGTGAGGAAGGTAAACAGAACCCGTCCGCGGAAGATAGGGCCTAGCCTCTCTGTCTCCATTGAAGTAAATCACAGTGCTTGCATCCATAGAAAGCTCACAGCCCCCACGCAATGAACGAAGAAATATATGCTTTTTCTGATTCTTAGTGATGAGCAACCTTTGCTTCAGATAATACATCCCCTGACTTAAGATATCAGTTAGTACCAGACGTGCTGGTCGCCTTGACACTAAAGATCTCTCTACTAGACTGAAAGTCAGCTCTCCTCCCAGTTACACGTCAATTGCACGTCATGCTCAAATTGCGTGCACAAGGAGGGCAAAGTTCCAGCCTGCCATGTAACCCCTCCTCTATGTAGCCACCCACCTATCACCCACCTGTGACTCATCAAGTGTACACCCTCATGCACGCCCACATGCTCTTATCTCTTTCTTTCATGCTCTGCCTGGAGCGCTCCTCCCTATGTACAAGGAAAAAAGTATATATGTGTTGTTCTCTGTAAATAATGTTAGAAGACCCTTCCTGAACCTTAGAGGTGATGGAACAGATTCTCCCTTAACTCGAGTTATTGGAATAAAGCCCTTTTAACTTGGACACCACGGACTCTCTGCCTCTCATTTGATACATGCAATTGTTAATGCCTAGAAATTATGCCAGGGTAATATTTTATTTACCACATTAATTTGGCGCCCTTACAGGGACATATCCCTTCCCCACGCGCCGGAGTTGTAGGTCCAGCTTTGCCCCCTTCTACAGCCGTGACGGACTTTAAAGTGTACACGCCATCGGGATTTCCCGCTACTCCCTCAGGCCCAGGAGGAGGACGGACTGTGACCAGGCATCCATACGAGGCGGTGAGGATTGCGGATCGTCTCAACCAGAGCCCGACTTGTGAGAGAGCAAGGTCTGAGGTTTCCAGAGGTCCACCCGTTCCGAGGCGCATGCGTAGACGTAGACGTAGATGCGTAGAAGTCCGAGGCCTTCAAGTTTCAAGTTTTGGTTCCCGGTGAGTACCACTGTGGGGAATGCATAAAGTTTCAAGACGGGTTCATTTTATATGAACACGGTCAAGACGGGTCCACGGTAAAACGTGGGCACGGTAAAGACGGGTTCACGTTATTCGTGAAAACGGTAAAGACGGGTTCGTTCACACGAGCACGGTCAAGACGGGTCCATGGTAAACGTGGGCACGGTAAAGTCGTGTCTCATTTTTGAGACCGGTATGGTTGTACTGTATTCCAGTGCATATAGTTTTTCAAGTACATGTTTAGTTCTCTGTATTGGTTTAGATCATGTTTGTTTTAATGTTATGATGTTTTAGTGTGAATGATTGTTGATTGTTTCAGTCTATTTTTGTGTATTGTATTTCCATTGTGTTGTTTTCAACATGCCACTGTTTTCAAAATTGCGTCAGATAAAGACACAGAAAAGAGTCTGACGAGAAGGGCGAGTCATCAACGGAAGAGGTAGAGGATCATCAGGATCCGAAAGGCAAGATTAATTATGTAGGAAAAGCGCGACAGTTTGACAGACCCAAATGTCTTGACTACCGTAAACAAGGGCCAGCTATAAAAGAAAGATATTCCCTCGAAAATCTGTTCCAAGCTACTGAACAAGCCCTGAAAAAGCGGATAGGGAGTGAGAGACCTCCCACCTCACACGAAATTGAATTGGCCCGGTCAGCCACCCAGTGGGTGTCTAATTCTAATATATATAGCAGTGATATAGTGGCTCAGACTTTCTTAAGCCTTCCACCGAACGAACAGCGTTTGGCTGGTATTTACATGGTCCAACACTTGATAACGTTGTATGAGAGTCAATATTCTGATCATGGTCACTTGCATAAATTACTAGACGACATTTTACTAGACAGATGGACAGGTTTAGGTACCGAATTAATTAATGTTATTCTGGATCAACGACATAAGTACATAAATTCTCTGACCACATGTATGCCTCCAACCTCACACCACGGCAGAAATAACTTACACTTAGACAGACAGAACCCCCTACGAGAGGTACATCCCGTCAAAGATGCGGACAATGTGTTGCAACGGGTGTATGTTTACACCCCCTTAACAAAAATAGAAATACTAGAAATGAAAAAGATGCTGCCCTGCCATGATAAAGACCCGGGGGGGTTTCACCGAGAATTAAAAGACATCCTCCGCATAGGAGATTATACGTACGATGACATTCTGAAGTTACTGAAAGTACTGTTGCCTGCTGGTATTTATGAAAAGCTTAAGGAAAAAGACTGGGAGGTAGGCGAGAAAAAGTTAAGCTGGGATGCACTGGAAACGGAAGAAAAAGGTAGGCTCCCAGGGGTTGGTCTTGGGGAAAAAGCTAGAGAACTGCCTGAACTCCTGATACAAGTTTTACCGAGATTATTGATTACGAAAAAGGAAGACTGGGATGCTATTTCAGCCTGTAAACAAAAGCAAGAAGAGGACACAAGTGATTTCTATTCTAGATTTGAGAAATGCTTTACTATTAATAGTGGCCTTAAGCCAGGTAGCGAGTCATTTCCACACCTTTTTGTGAGCAAATTAGTAGAGAACTCCTTACCCCAGATCAAGAATAGAGTACTGAAGGTTGAGAGTACTTGGCAAGCAAACAGCCCTTCACAAATGTTACAGATGCTACAATATCATCAGAACAGGATTAGAGAAGAGCAGGATCAGGAAAAGAAACGCATGAAAGAGACAAAAATGAAGGTGCTGGTTGCCCAGACGGTACCAGCAAATAAGAACAGAAATAACATGACACATGTTAAGGGGAACTGTAATTATTGCAAACAACCAGGTCACTATGTAAAAGAATGTACTCTCCTGAAACACAATATAGCTACAGGCAAGACAAAAGAACGACTGTACACTCCTAGACAGAATAGCACGCAACAGAACACACAGCAGACAGTAGCGATTTTTCCACCTCCACCACCGCCTGTTCATGCCACACCACAAATGTATCAGTACACACAGTCAGACTATCCAGAATATCAACAGTTTTCATGAAACAGCCTTGAGAGGGAAGTAGGCTTGCCCCTTATTGAGGTTCCTGTAGATCAAGAGGGTCCGTATGTACATAGTCGTGTATTAGGACAAGACCGAAAATTTCTGATTGACACAGGGGCGAGCAGGACTACCATCAGTCATGACGAGGTTCCAGGGGCACCTCTCTCAGGCTCACAGAATGTTTCCCTGGGATTTTCAGGAAAGCCTATTGTTAATGAAGTATCGAAACCAGTTTCCCTCGGGGTTGGTCCACTGTCACGGACTACAGACTTGCTACTTACTAAATCATGTCCAGAAAACGTACTTGGTATGAAGACATTAAAAGACCTAGGAGCAGTTAACTGCTGCTCTCCAGAAGGAGTACGCCTGTTCTTACGTGATTTTAAGGGACATTATGTGCTGACTGATTTTGACCACAGACTCCAGAACGTGCCACAGCACCTATGGGCACAAGGACCAACTGACGTAGGGTACATGAATATAACACCACACCATGTCACACTCAAAGCAGGGGTAGTACTTCCACGTATTAGACAATACAAGTTACCACCTGACGCCGAAACAGCCTTATTGAAATTAGTTGATGAACTTATTGCACGAGGAGTAGTGGTAGAGACTGACTCAAATGTATGTAACTCGCCTGTCATCCCTATCCTTAAACGATCTGACCCTAGTGTACTGCCAGTGTACCGACTAATTATTGACCTACGAGAATTGAACAAATGTGTAGTACCACAATATCCAGTGGTGCCAGACATTTCTTCATTGCTGACTGCTATTGATTCTGAGGCTACTTTCTTTACTGTTATCGACTTGAAGAACGCTTTCTTTAGTGTTCCCATCCATCCCGACAGCCAGTACCTGTTCGGATTTTCATTAAAAGGTCGTAGCTTTGTATTTACAAGAGCTCCACAAGGCTTTACAGAAAGCCCTAGTATTTACAGTCAGGCACTGAAAAGACAGCTAGACAGTGTTCACATGCCTGCCAACACTGCGCTACTCCAGTACGTAGATGACATCCTAATTACAGCACGATCAGGACCAGAATGCGAACATGCATCACTAACAGTTTTACATTTTCTGGCTGACAAAGGGCACAAGGTGTCCCCTTCCAAGTTGCAATTCTGTGAAAAGCAAGTGGTGTACCTTGGACACTTACTTTCCAAGGAGGGTAGACAACTAACACGAGAACGCATACAGCTCATTTCTAACATTTCACAGCCCAAGACACAGAAAGAAGTACGTGCATTTATTGGCCTCACTTCATACTGTAGGCAATGGATTCCCCAGTATGCCTATCTAGCCAAACCACTCATACAGTTAACTACACAGGAGGCAGCCACTCCGACTGTCCTCCCTTGGACACAAGAACATACCTTGGCATTTGAGGAATTAAAAAGAGCATTATGTCAAGCGCCAGTTTTAGCGACTCCATGTTACAGTAAACCTTTTATGCTTTTCATAACTGAACGAGATGGAACAGCGTTATCTGTCCTCACACAAGATCAAGCAGGAAAACACAAGCCTTGCGCTTATTTTTCTAGTACACTAGATCCAGTGGCCCAGGCTCTGCCTGCGTGCCTGAAATCAGTTGCAGCAACAGCCCTAGCCATAAGACAAAGTGACTCGATAGTGTTGGGTCACCCTCTGACAGTACAGGTTCCACATGCAGTGGAGGTTCTCTTAAACAGGACACAGACACAACATTTGACTGTAGCAAGACTGACAGGATATGAACTGACATTATTTCAACCACACATACAGATCCGACGTTGTAATATTCTGAATCCTGCAACACTTTTGCCCTCAAGTACAGTAAATGCACCGCCACACGACTGTGTGGAAGTAATGAATATAGTGACGAAACCAAGACAAGACCTGACAGATATTGCACTTCCAGACCCAGACTTAACGCTCTATGTAGATGGATCATGCATGAGAACGAGTGCAGGAGAATTAGTAGCAGCATATGCTGTGACCACTGCTACTAAAGTCATAGAGACACAGAAAATAGACACACAATCAGCACAAGCAGCAGAGCTCATCGCCCTGACACAAGTCTGCATAAGAGCTAAGCTCTTGAAAGTAAACATTTATACTGACTCACAATATGCTTTTGGCGTTGTTCATGATTTCGGGGTCTTATGGAGGGAGAGAGGTTTCTTGACCTCCCATGGGACCAAGATCCAGCACGGCCAGCTCATTCAAGCCCTGTTGGAAGCAATACATTTACCTACAGCCATTTCTATCCTGAAGTGCAAAGCTCACACCAAAGTTACAGACACCATTTCCCAGGGTAATGACCTGGCAGACCGAACAGCTAAACTTACAGCCCAGACAGCCCAGACACCAACAGACACGACAAGGACAGAGGTACCATTACTGACAACATGTATGACAGTCAGGGATCCCACTCAAGATGTACTCGACATACAGACACATGCCACTGCAGATGAGATAAAGAAATGGACTGAACAAGGAGGGGTCCAGACTGAACAAGGTTGGATGACTAAGGGAAAAGGTACATGGTTTCTTCCAGATTCTATGGTACAAGTAATCATAAACACAGCACATAGTCCAGCACACTTGGGAGAAAAGGCAATGATAGACAGCTTACAGAATATCTGGTTTAACAAGCACATGCGTGCAGCAGCGAAACAGAAAGTACGAACATGTATGATCTGTTGCCAGTTCAATCCAGGTAAAGGCATTCCGGTGGAACAAGGCGGATTTCATCCTCCTGACCACCCTTTTGAGGTCCTCCAGATGGATTATATCCAAATGAACAGATGTAGAGGTTACAAGTATGTCTTGGTAGTTGTGTGTGCACTATCTAGATGGACAGAAGCATATCCAGCTCCAGATTATACTGCTGTGACAACAGCCAGGCAATTAGTGCGCGAGTACTTCCCCAGGTATGGATTGCCTCGGGTCGTATATTCCGATAACGGTCAGCCATTCTCCTCTGAATTAATGAAACAAGTGTCTCTTCTGTTAGGATATACTTGGAAATTCCATTGTGTAAGACACCCTGAAGCAGCAGGCCTTGTAGAAAGACATAATCAGACAATCAAAACAAAACTTGCTAAGATATGTGCAGAAAAAGGCGTGGATTGGATGGTAGCTTTACCGGTTGCCCTCTTTTACATGCGTATGGTAGCTCATTCCAGAACAGGCCTATCCCCGTATGAAGTAGTCTTCGGTAGACCGCCAAATATGTGGGGTACGCCTATGCCTAAAAGAATAACTGATGTCGACAGTAACATGCTGACAGATTACCTGGCTTCCTTGATGTCTGCACTACTTTCTTGTCGTTCACAGGTCGCTGCCGCCTTCCCTGACAACACCCAGGTCAAGGAACACGCCATTGTCCCTGGGGATTACATTTGTGTCCGGAATGTTGATCGTTCAAGCCCCCTCGAGCCTCGCTGGAAGACCCCGAAATGAGTACTTCTTACAACAAGGACCGCGCTGAAGGTGGAGGGACGCAAAGGATGGATCCACGCTCAGCACTGTAAAAGACACTTTGGACAATCTGGTACTTTAGTAAAAGATACAGGCACTAAAGACATTAAAGACAATACAGACTTTGCGCCGCTTGCGCCGCCTGCGCCGCCTTTACTAGAAAAGACTCCACAGCAGGAGTATAAATCTAAATTAAGATCTAGTAAGTCAGACGTAGTTTAATTGTCTAAGTCCACTCGGTGGTGAATCGGTTAGACTAGATTTCTGACATGTATAAGATCACATACGAGAATAGTAAGAAAAAAAACATGAAAGCAAAATACTGCAAGCTATTACGCAGTAGATGTATAGTTACTTTGATCATTCTTTTTATTCTGCGCATTGTTATAATCTGTGTCAGTTTATTACTACATGTTTTCTTTCCTATTTCCTCACATATACACTCTTCCAGTAACAGCACCATAGAGCATACATTTAGTGAACTGCCACCTCATTAATTGTCATATCGACTCGCATTGCGTAACAATACTTTTATTCGAATGTTACACCATTCTCATCAGACCAGCAATGCGACTGATTGCTGGGTATGTGGCCAACTGCCACCTTATCAAAAGGCGAAGGGAGTTCTGCCCTTCTATCCTCTGCCGTTCTCACACAATGGTTCATGTGGAGCATGGTTTGCCTTAATGACCTCAATAGATAGAAAGTACATAGCTTATCCAGGTGGCTGGATATATGGAAACCTGAATAAAGTAATGAATGAAGCATGTTTTCCAGACAAAGACGGATTTCCCCAAAGGAAGGGAACCGATCTAGAGAATGAAGAGTACGAGCAGGGAAATGCATCTGTTAATTTTATAATGTTAAATGTTCAGCCCAAGCAAAATACAGGTCCACCGTTTATTTCAGTTCTACCAGCAAAAGGTGATTTATGTGTTAATAAGAAAGGCTCAGTACATATGGGACACAGCGAGTGTAAAGTTGTAGTAGAGTTTAATGATAAAGGACTTTCTTCTTTCAAAACATCACGCCATACCTATTTCATTTGCGGTCAGACAGCCTATGTACATCTGCCCTTAGACTGGGGTGGGACTTGTTATATAGCATTCTTATTACCACCTGTATTCTTGGCCCCATCCCATTATCATAGAGATTCACGACTAGAACATGTTAGAGTAAAGAGAGAGACAGATGCCTCAGGGATTGATCAGACTGAAACAGCTTGGGAGCAATATACAGATTTCAACAAAGGATTCTTCTTCTTCATAGGTCCCGTCCAAAACAGTAAACTGATACGCAAGTTAACAAGGACTCTTGAGGCAGTAGTTAATGTGACTGCATCTGCCCTGGCGAACTTGACCCAGGAACAGTCTGCTATGAGACTTGTTGTTCTTCAAAATCGCCTCGTTCTAGATGTCATCTTGGCGGATAGGGGCGGAGCTTGTAGCGTGATCCGATCTAGTTGTTGCGTTTTCATCCCAAATAACGCGCCATCTGTGTATGCAGCAATAACAAGGCTCCACAAGATTGCTCATGTCATACATCAAGACCCAGGCACATGGACTTGGTCCAGTTGGCTCTGGGGTGTGATATCTGATTGGGGATGGAAAGTGTTGTCCTTCCTAGGAATGGTCCTACTTATGATATTTGGTTGCTGTCTCTGTCTGCAGTGTGGCCCGGCCATTTGCGGCCTGTGTGCAACTGCATGTGTTCCACATCCAAGTATACAAAGGGTTAAGGACGAACAAATGATGCTGTATGATCAACTATACGGTCTCATGAATATAGATGTATCCTGAAGGGTTACGTAGGGGACAAGGAGGGAATGTGGAAAATGAAATTTTGCCTGACCAAGATGCCCCCTACGTGTACCCTATGTTACATGTATGTGCATGTCACCCATGCATATTTCTCTCAGTGGCCTGAATCACAAGGCCTCTGCAATCACGTCCTGCATTAAGGTGCCTGCCATCAAGTTTCCCAAACGTTAAGCTAACATGAAGGTCCATGTATTTGCATTGTGCACTTTTTAATAAATATCGTAATGAACCCTTTTTGTGGTTCAGTCTGAGACACTTTCTGAATTAGGGTTTTCATGACTCCTGACACACTGAAAGCTGCAGTTACGTATCTCTGACCTCGCATACTTCTAGCTCAGCCGAAAGAAACCCAGCAAGGGTTGCCAAGATAGTATTATGAATAACAGTTATCTGCCTGCTGTACAGAGTCACATTCCTGACCAGTGAGGAAGGTAAACAGAACCCGTCCGCGGAAGATAGGGCCTAGCCTCTCTGTCTCCATTGAAGTAAATCACAGTGCTTGCATCCATAGAAAGCTCACAGCCCCCACGCAATGAACGAAGAAATATATGCTTTTTCTGATTCTTAGCGATGAGCAACCTTTGCTGCAGATAATACATCCCCTGACTTAAGATATCAGTTAGTACCAGACGTGCTGGTCGCCTTGACACTAAAGATCTCTCTACTAGACTGAAAGTCAGCTCTCCTCCCAGTTACACGTCAATTGCACGTCATGCTCAAATTGCGTGCACAAGGAGGGCAAAGTTCCAGCCTGCCATGTAACCCCTCCTCTATGTAGCCACCCACCTATCACCCACCTGTGACTCATCAAGTGTACACCCTCATGCACGCCCACATGCTCTTATCTCTTTCTTTCATGCTCTGCCTGGAGCGCTCCTCCCTATGTACAAGGAAAAATGTATATATGTGTTGTTCTCTGTAAATAATGTTAGAAGACCCTTCCTGAACCTTAGAGGTGATGGAACAGATTCTCCCTTAACTCGAGTTATTGGAATAAAGCCCTTTTAACTTGGACACCACGGACTCTCTGCCTCTCATTTGATACATGCTAATTGTTAATGCCTAGAAATTATGCCAGGGTAATATTTTATTGACCACACTACATTCTGTCCATCAACTGTGTTTTTTGCAATTCTCACCCCGAGTGAGCTGGGTATGCTCAGACAAGAGTCCCAGCCTCTCCACAACACTGGAGTCAAGCTATCCAGGCTGATGAAGGCTGATAGCCAGAAACCGGTCCTTGGATGCTTGATTCCGGTCTGGGAAAGACATGGCTTGGTAGTTCGGACTGGACTGTTCCCATGAGGCACAGGGTCCGAGCTGAATTGCATATAGCCAGTGTCCAACCCAGGGTGGTGTGGAGTGCACAAAAACGATGGATTTAGGCCCATATCCTTGTACTGGGGTGAATGTATGACATTGTTCTACATTCTGTCCATCAACTGTGTTTTTTGCAATTTTCACCCCGAGTGGGCTTGGTATGCTCAGACGTGAGTCCCAGGCTCTCCACACCACTGGAGTCAAGCTATCCAGGCTGATGAAGGCTGATAGCCAGAAACCGGTCCTTGGATGCTTGATTCCGGTCTGGGAAAGAAATGGCTTGGTAGTTCGGACTGGACTGTTCCCATGAGGCAAAGGGTCAGAGCTGAATTGCATATAGCCAGTGTCCAACCCAGGGTGGTGTGGAGTGCAAAAAAACGATGGATTTAGGTCCAGATCCTTGTACTGGGGTGAATGTATGACATTGTTCTACATTCTGTCCATCAACTGTCTTTTTTGCAATTCTCACCCCGAGTGGGCTGGGTATGCTCAGACGTGAGTCCCAGGCTCTCCACACCACTGGAGTCAAGCTATCCAGGCTGATGAAGGCTGATAGCCAGAAACCGGTCCTTGGATGCTTGATTCCGGTCTGGGAAAGACATGGCTTGGTAGTTCGGACTGGACTGTTCCCATGAGGCACAGGGTCAGAGCTGATTTGCATATAGCCAGTGTCCAACCCAGGGTGGTGTGGAGTGCAAAACAACAATGGATTTAGGCCCAGATCCTTGTACTGGGGTGAATGTATGACATTGTTCTACATTCTGTTCATCAACTGTGTTTTTTGCAATTTTCACCCCGAGTGGGCTGGGTATGCTCAGACGTGAGTCCCAGGCTCTCCACACCACTGGAGTCAAGCTATCCAGGCTGATGAAGGCTGATAGCCAGACACCGGTCCTTGGATGCTTGATTCCGGGTTGGGAAAGACATGGCTTGGTAGTTCGGACTGGACTGTTCCCATGAGGCACAGGGTCAGAGCTGATTTGCATATAGCCAGTGTCCAACCCAGGGCGGTGTGGAGTGCAAAAAACGATGGATGTAGGCCCAGATCCTTGTACTGGGGTGAATGTATGACATTGTTCTACATTCTGTCCATCAACTGTGTTTTTTGCAATTTTCACCCCGAGTGGGCTGGGTATGCTCAGACGTGAGTCCCAGGCTCTCCACACCACTGGAGTCAAGCTATCCAGGTTGATGAAGGCTGATAGCCACTAACCGGTCCTTGGATGCTTGATTCCGGTCTGGGAAAGACATGGCTTGGTAGTTCGGACTGGACTGTTCCCATGAGGCACAGGGTCAGAGCTGATTTGCATATAGCAAGTGTCCAACCCAGGGTGGTGTGGAGTGCAAAAAAACGATGGATTTAGGCCCAGATCCTTGTACTGGGGTGAATGTATGACATTGTTCTACATTCTGTCCATCAACTGTGTTTTTTGCAATTACTATAATGGAAGCATTCATGACAGGCCGTATGATATGTTGAATGACGCCTTGAAAAAGTTCTGCAGCCAATGACACACCAAAATGTAGCATTATGTATTGACACAGACATCACATGCATAAAAGGTTGTAATGTACCTGCAATTTTCTTCCCGTTCCAACTGATGATAGCCTTTATTCAACTCAAGGCGAGAGAAGACTTTGGCACCATTTCATTGCGTTATCATGTCAGCAATGTGTGGATCTGGATGTCATTTTCGCTCAATTACCTTGTTTGCGATACTTGTAACAAATGATCCAAGGGAGTGCAATAACGGCCTTGAAACACCTAGACAAGTGTAATTAGATGTCAAAGGCCAAAAAGCATAACCCCCTCCAACACATTTACCAATTATGATGTAAGTACTTATCATGACGATTCCAATACTGCTCGACATGTAACAAATGATCTAACAATAATGGATCAATGACTGCAAAACACTTAGAATAGTGAATTTAGAGGTCAAAGGTCAAACTGCATGACCGCGCTCCACAAATGAAACCAACAAAAATGCAAGTTTCATCAAGATGCTTCTAAGGACACCACACTTGTAACAAATGATCTAACCATAATGGAACATCACCTTGAAACACACCTTGAAACACTTACAAAAAAGTGTGATTAGAGGTCAAATGTCAAACTTATCACCTCTTTCCCAATCAGAACAAAAAAGTGCTTTGCATGTTAAGTCCAACAATAATACACTTGCAAAAAGTGATCCAAAGGTAACAGAATAAAAACTAAAAAACTTGAAAAAAGCTAATTAGAGGTCAAAGGTCATATTTTTTTACCTCTCACTCAATTGACTGGTTGACTTGTAGGTTTAGATAATGACCATTCCAATGATACCCTACTTTGCAAAAGCAATTTTGTTGTTTCAAAGATACGTCCTTTGCACACTTCCAGGAGCTATCAATTAGGGGCAATGGTCAAGAACTGTGACCTTCAAGAGACTATGTATGAAATCATACATCACTTATTAACAAAATATGCATCACTATTGTACATAAAATTCAGAAAATACATTTTGAGATGTTGAACATATTTCCAGTAACAAGATTGAGATGATTGCATGAAAGACATCAACAGACAAAATAGCATGTAGGCCATTTTGTAGCACGTAAAGTGCTATCAAAAGCAGCAAACATGTGTATTTTCATATCTTTATTTAGTACTCTTTAAAACATTATTTTGTACTACTGTGAAACTATTCTGCTAGACTAATAACTCTAGATTCTCCATAACAATTGAAACACATGAAAAATGAATTTGCCTCATATCTATGTCATAGTTTGACAAATAGCCATATAATTCACCAAAAAAAACAAAAAGAAGATCAAAATCTGCCTTATTACCTGGAGAGCAAACAGGATGATAAATATTTCTGTGCGCCTACATTTGGAAAACACAATTATTTATTGTTCTACTAACACAGTCATATACACTTATCATTTTCCTAGTCAACTGTCGGCCATCTTGAATTGTGTCATGTGACTTCAGAGTGTTTTATAAATGTTTTATACATAAATTGCTAGAACATGAAGCACCGAAAACAAAAATATATAGCTTACTAATATTATATTCCCTATTAGACAAACTACAGCACGTGAAATCAAAGCACCCCAACAGTCATTACATGGTTGGGCACTGAGTGATTTTGAATGGTCACTAATACGGTTAAGGTTACATTCACGTGATGGAAAGAAAAAGGGATCAGCTGAGAGGTAGTTAGCATGTACATATCTCAGCCAAGGTGAAACGAGAGAAAAACACCTTCAAATTACCTCATCATCACTTATTTTCCATAAAGAGCTGAGAAAGCAAAGTTCTGACGAGGCAGTTTTCTCCACGGCGCTCATATATCATCTGAGAAAGACTTCCCCTTACTATCTCTGCAGCTGACGTTTTAGCTTTCTCTCTCTCCCTTGTTGTCTGTCCCAAATGCCTGCTTTATGAACAAGCCCGCTCACCTTGGCAAGCTGGCGTCCTTTCCTCGCAGGCCCGAGCCTCATTAGCACAACCTGCTTGGAAGCTGCAAAGCTCTGACTTGGTCACAATGCATATCTCGCATGCACCTGCAGTCCTCATACTCAAAATAGAATGGAAGTTCCTCTAAATGCAAACTGTGGGGTGTGGGGAAGGCACGATAATACATCTGACTGATAAAACACTTCCTAAAATTCGACTGTGATTACGACAAAGAAACACAGCAGCTGATGTTGAGCTTTATATTGAGCCTTGGTTCAGAAATCAAGGTTTGTAATTTCAAATACTTTGAAGACAAACAGTCACTTTCCATTATCCGGAAGGCGGTAACATCCTCACACTATTTTACTGCACATAAGATGGCCATCGCTTTGCTTATAGGTCTGATATCTAGGCAACTGACAACTTCAGATGTTGAGTGACTTCGGAGGGAAAGTCTCACTCTCCTCGCTCTACCACCGCACCCATTGGATAAAGTCTAGTCATTATTTGGGACAAGTGCTGTTCAAAAGATATGCTGCGTCAAGTACTACAAGTTATAGAGGTCCTGCTGACAATAAGTTCTCAAACCTCAGGGCTCTTGATGGTTCATTTTATCCACGAGATTCTTAAATCTCATACCCTTTTCGATAGGTGTATGAGTCAGATAGTCTTTGCTTATGCTCCCGTCTTTTTGATTCAGTCCATGAGGAGAGCTATACAAAGTGCAATGTCTTTATATAAAGTTGTATTTTACTTTCCTACCTTTCAACTAGAGGTGAGCGAGCCAACAAGTTAACAGGTAGAGCTGAGTCGGAGCTGAGCCAAGAGTCTGGCTCGGATTGTAGAGCCTGTGCATGAGCCGAGCCCTGAAAATATTTGCTGTGTAAATCGTACAACAAACATCAAGTATAATATGATAAAGCCTCTTCAAAATTAAAAATAAGTATATTTCCTTAGCATGTGGTAACATTGACATTAATGGACGTTAATGCATTCCGTTATAGCACTACACCGAGAAGTACTTATTAAAAGTAAAAGTTTTTAAACATTAACCATTAAAGAACTAAGAGACAAGAGAAATGTCATATAAACCGGGGAAACAACCATTACAATGCAGTCATTGCAATGCACTACCTTTACAACGCATTCATTACAACGAAACATCCTTTACATCGCCTACCATTTCAACGCAGCAATTAAAATGCATGTCACTACAATGCATGACATTACAACGCATTCCACTACAAAGCATGCCATTACAAGGCATTATCAGGTAAGTAATGGGAAATAGTAATTTATACCCCTACATTATCTAACACTTACCCTACTGTTGCACTCACTGGAGGGGGAATAATAATTTTTACCCTTACACTATCCAGCACTTAGCCTACTGTTGCATTCACTGGAGTGGGAATAGTAATTATTACCCCTACACTATCCAACACTTACCCTACTATTGCACTCACTGGAGTGGGAATAGTAATTTTTACCCCTACACTATCTAACCCTTCACTACTGTATTATGTGTTGTAATGGTTTGCGCTATAATGGTATGCATTGTAATGGAATGCGTTGTAAGTGTAGTTTCTAAAAATGCATTGTGATGGCATTCCTTGTAAAATCATGCATTGTAATGGATGTTGCGATGTAAAAACTGCATTGTAAAGGCATGTGTTGTAAAAATTTACGTTGTAACGTGTCCTATTCAGTAAACCCTGTCCTGGCTCAGCCGATTATAGAGCACCATTATTATTCTATTAAATTACGCATAATTGGTTTTTGCACAACTGACAATCAGAACTCATATATTTGTGGCGAGGCTTGAAGGGCGAGGACGACGGCTCAAGGGAGGCACTTCTAAGATAAAAGCCCTCTTCACAAAGGTAAACTGAGATGAAACTCTAACTTTACGACTTTCGGTATTCACAAAGTAGTAAAGTTAGACTTTTGGTCTCAGTTAGACTTCAGACTAAAACTTAAGTTAAACTAAGACAAAAGTCTAACTTTACAAATTTCGGTATTCACAAACGGCATTCATGAGTAGTAAAGTTAGACTTTTGTCTCAGTTTAACTTAAGTTTTGTAGTCAGTTAGACTTAAGACCAAAACTAAAGTTAAACTGAGACAAAAGTCTAGCTTTACAACTCTTAAATGCACTTTGTGAATACGGAAAGTCAAAAGTTACTTCTCAGGTCTGCTGCTGAGCAGAGGGGCTTTCCCACGGCTGGGCCATCCGTATCAAATACCACAAAAACTCATGAGAGGAGCACTACAGTTACCAGAAGGCCACGGGTGGGGTCACGCCCACAGGGGCGGGTACTAATGCAATAAAGGTGCGCCCATTTGTCTTGTCAACTCCAAAGAAGCCTATGACAATGGGTAAGTAGCCCGAAACCCATCAGCTGGAAAAGTACTGGCGACTCCATGCTCACTACCCTGTCAGCTTCCAATAAAGAAGTGAAGCATTTCCACTCGTGTTGGGCTCTTCTTCAGGGGAAAGTCTGTTTTTGTGGTATATGATATGGCTGGCCCAGCCATGGGAGAGCCCCTCTACACAGCTGCAGACCTGAAATGGAGCCAACCGGCGCACACTTTACAGGACGAGAGGTTTCCTGATTGGGGGCGTTTATTGTGGCAGTGGCAGCTGTGGAGGAATATTCGTCAACCTACTTGGGATTTACACTTCTTTTTGAACTATGAGCACAAGTAAAACTCACAATAGGAACACTAAGCAAACTACAGGTACCAGAAGGCCACGGGTGGGGTCACACCCACTGGGGCGAGTACTAATGGAATAAAGGTGTGCCCATTTGCCTTGTCAACTCCAAAGAAGCCTAGACACACGGGGTGATAGGAATATTCATTCTTGATTTTCTTTTGCTTTCGTTTTTCTTTGTCGATTGCAAGATAGAGTATGTGACCACTGTAATAGGGCAGTTGGAATGCAGTGATTTCAAGTATTTTTAGAGAGCCCACATGGGCTGTATTTGACCCGCAATTTCCCAACCCCAAAGTTTACAACCGTTATAAGCACACTTGCACTTTTCTAAAATGTAATTTTGCACTTACAGCAGCAGATTTGCACATTAGTGAAATCACAATATGAATGATATATATTAACATATGTATATATGTATGATTATATATTTATTGTGATTTTATTCTATTTATTCATTTGCGGATATTTGCACACAGAATTAAGGTGTATGGCAATATGAATGGATGTTGATAAGCATAACGTGAGCAATATTATTAGGGTTGTGTAAATATGGTTTTTCTTACTATGGATTTTTTGGGGAGGAGCTTAAACTTTTTACAGGCAATATTATTTGCGCAAAAGAGATGTTTTACTCCTTTTTGTAATCATGTTTGAAATCAGGCAGTAGTCTGTTGTTTATGTTCTTAGGCCCTGTGGTCAGATGTCTCATGATTGCACTTTAAAAGGTGGTGGCATTTTTTTTATCTACGTCATGTGATCAAGGGCTCGAGGGCCCGAAACGCGTCATGGCGGCGAAGGTGTTGCACGAATAAAGACTTCGCAAACTACCTGAATGGGTCCGGTTTCGTTTTGTTCCTAAAGACAGCAGAGGATGCAACGAAGTTCTGCGATTATATATATTACCTACTGGCGGTCGCCAGTAGGTATATATAGTTAGGATTTTTTCTCTATGGGATTTTTGAAAATTCTATGTCTAATAACTTTGGCGTTTGTGGACGGAATTGGCTGAAATTTTCAGGAAAATGGAACATTTTGTTTCTGAGCAGCCCCTGAAAATTTGGGGGGGGGTTCGTCAAGGGGGGGCCGAGAAAAAAGGGGGGTCCCAAAACGTGTTTTTAACATTGAGTTTTCCATAGGGCGGTTGGCCTCACTTTTAGCCCGAACGGCTCAATGGATTTGCACGAAACTTGGCAAAATTGTAGGGACTGGTAGCCCGATGTGCCTTTGCTAGGTCTCAATATATGTGCTCCAGTGGATTTTGAGAAATTAACGTTCAAAAAAAGATATATATCTGTAACAGCGGACCAGGCAGCGCTCCGGTTCGCGGACTTTACGCGTTACGGAGCTTTGTGAAGCGAAGCTGATTGGTTCTCCGGCGTCTGTAAACATTCCAAACAGTCCGTAGCGGCCGCCATCTTGTCTCTCGGTAGGATCGAGAGACAAGAGGAGGCCAAAGCGAAGGGGCAAATGACCATAAGGGGGCATAGTAGATCCTCCCTGACCCTCTAGGTTTGATGTGGAGGTTTTAAAAGGGCCCCGTGGGGCAAAAAAAAAGAATTATAATAATAATCGAACGGCTGAATGGATTTGCACGAAACTTGGCAAAATTGTAGGGACTGGTAGCCCGATGTGCCTTTGCTAGGTCTCAATATATGTGCTCCAGTGGATTTTGAGAAATTAACGTTCAAAAAAAGATATATATCTGTAACAGCGCTCCGCTTCGCGTACTTTTCGCGTAACGGAGCTTTGCGAAGCTGATTGGTTCTCCGGCGTCTGTAAACATTCCAAACAGTCCGTAGCGGCTGCCATCTTGTCTCTCGGTAGGATCGAGAGACAAGAGGAGGCCAAAGCGAAGGGGCAAATGACCATAAGGGGGCATAGTAGATCCTCCCTGACCCCCTAGGTTTGATGTGGAGGTTTTAAAAGGGCCCCGCGGGGCAAAAAAATAAAATAATAATAATAATCGAACGGCTGAATGGATTTGCACGAAACTTGGCAAAATTGTAGGGACTGGTAGCTCCTTGTGCCTTTGCTAGGTCTCAATATATGTGCTTCAGTGGATTTTGAGAAATTAACGTTCAAAAAAAGATATATATCTGTAACAGCGCTCCGCTTCGCGGAGATAAAATTATCTCTGTATTACCTAGCTGTTGCTAACACCAGTTAGCGACCGCTAGTAGGAGATAGTGACCATCTTGGGCCCCACTTTGCATGTCAGTGATATTTATCACTAATGACATGCAAAGTGGGCATGCCAAGATGTTAGCGACTGGAAACAGTCGCTAACATCGCTATCTCCTATTACCAACTTTTGGAGATATTCGCGCTAAGCGCGAATATCTCCAAAAGCTACCACCTGCCCTGAGCAGTTCTTAGCCATGTTATCCAATGGGAGGTGGATAACATGGCTAAGAGCATTAGCTCGGTAATGCATGAATATCGGTGAGTTTTCAGCGATATTAATGCATTGCGGTCGTTTTTTATGGCATTTGCGATAAACCTTGATAATAGCAAGGTTTATCTGCGATAATTTCTGACGATGCTTAGCGGTAAAAAATTCGTTGCTAAGCATCGTTAGGGATAAATATCGCTTAACTTTGGTAATATGCCCCAACGTCTGTTAACGTTCGATTCGAAGGAAATCAGGAAGTGTTGAAAAACATTGTCTGCGCCATCTTGCCTTTTTTCAAATGCCACACTTTTGTTGTGCACGGCAGCCTTTTTAGATGACTTGACCAGACCCACTCTCTGCACGCTGTCGATCCTTAGCATGGCTCCCCACCCTCGCAAGCATCTCCCCCAGGCACTGGTCACCCTCGTTCTCTGTCTTATGCATGGGTAATAAACCTCCCCCCATCTGCGCTGCTCTTCCCTGAGAATCACACCCTGTGCCCGCCCGACACCTCCCTTTCGACCTATTCACTACCGCACCCTCTGACACTCCTTTTCCTCTGTGTCCAATTGTCCAGGCCGGTCCTAGGCTATCAGCTAGCCCTGCAGATGTAGTTTATGGCCCCAGCTGTAAAGAATCACCCCTCTTCAAAGGAGTTATAGTAGATCAAGGCCCACACTCGATGAGATCCGTCACAGCACACGCGTTCCTACTATCTGAAAACCATCCTGTATTGTGATTGGGGAGGGGACCGAGCCTGAAGCGGAAGATTCCAGGGATGACTCTTTGTACATCAAAGTTTTTACAATTATGTGTCACATTAAAAATATATAGCACTCCAACACAGTAGTAAGATTATAAAACTTTAATAACTTATAAATATATACAACAAAACAAAAACAGTAAAAACATATAAACATTTTTAGGGAAAAACAACGAAGTAGCGGTCGGCTGTGCGAATAGTCCCAACGCAGCACAACGTCCAGATTTCTGGACGGCACCCAGGTGATGTTGCCTGGGTGCCGCACTGATTTCGGCATCCGGCGTGGGGCGTCGCGGGGGGTGGGTCATCAGTAGCAAACTGTTGTGCGAATAGTTCCAAGGCAGCAGAACGATGGCACCAAGGAGATGTCCAGTAAGTTGCCGCACTGGTTTTGGTATCCTACAATGCTGCTCCGCAGAACGGCGTGGGGCGCCCCGGGGGGGGGGGGAGGCGGCGTGAACGGGCCTCTCCAGGTGGAGTCTCGTCTGTTGTAGTGGGGCGCCCCTTTACCGTTTCAGTTGCCATTCCGTCCGCTTTTGGTCCACTGTGTCAAAAGCCGCAATTCAGCTGAGTTTAATTTAATTTAATTTAATTGTGGGTTTATATAGCGCTAGGAATCGACTCCCGGAGGAGTATCTCCACGCTTCGACCGCTGGGGAACCCGTCCTGGCTCACCCTGAGAGATGGTCCCTGATGGGTATCTCTAAGGTGCGGCCAAGCATCCCCGGCGGTCTGGGGGGGCCGTTGTGAAGATGAGGCAAGCTGATGCCCAGAGTTGCAGAGTGTGGTTTCTGACTAGAGTAGGCACCGAGGCGAGAATTATCGAGTCCGCTGACCCTGGTCCACGACCCTGCCGCGTCGGGAATCGAACCCTGGTCCCGGGCCGTTCTTTTGCTTACAGGTCTGCCGCCTCTAACCAGTGAGCCACACTTCTCCTTGTTGCGCCCACTCTTGCGGTGCAGCGATAGGCGGCTGCCACAGGACTCTCAAAATGGCGGCAGGCTCTTTTCTTTTTGGGCCTGGTCCACTGAAATGGCCCTGGGACACCTTGCAAATCGGACGCTTGTCTGCTAGGTCTTGGACCCCATTCTCGAAAGCGTCCCCTCCGCCTTGAGGATTCAACAAAAGTTTTGGGGGCCCCCGACTCCTGCAGGCTTCTGGTGGGGAGCGGCTGCCATGATTGCTCGCGGAATGACCACGACGGAGCCACGAGATGGTGGTGCTTTCATGGTGACGCCAGCTTCAGTGTGAAACATCCAGAAACAAGGTGGGGCTTTCATCGTTTGGGAAAAAAAAAGTTTTCATCCAATGAAAAGTGTTATTTTTAGGTCATATGATCAAGCCTTCCATCATTAGGAAACCAAAAGTAAAATGAACCAATGAAAAGTTTTATAAACAAGTCACATGACCTGTTATGCGGCATAGGGTATAAAAAGCGTAGAAAATCCGTTGGCACGTGAGGCGGCGTCAGTAGCGGACCGATGTGCGAATAGGCCGAAGGCAACACAACGCGCCAAGATCCGGATGGCACCGAGGTGGTGTCCAGCAAGTTGCAGCACTGGTGTGGCCATCCTACAATGCTGAAAGTCGGCGTGGGGCGCCCCGTTGGCCTGTGAGTTCGCGTCAGTAGCGGACCGATGTGCGAATAGGCCGAAGGCAGCACAACGCGCCAAGATCCAGATGGCACCGAGGTGGTGTCTAGTAAGTTGCCGCACTGGTGTGGCCATCCTACAATGTTGAAAGTCGGCGTGGGGCGCCCCGTTGGCCTGTGAGATGGCGTCAGTAGCGGACCGATGTGCGAATGGGGCCAAAGGCAGCGCAACAATATTTTCGGAATAGAAGACACCACAAGGCGCTGAGATGCCAAGATCCGTATGGCACCGAGGTGGTGTCTAGCAAGTTGTGGCACTGGTGTGGCCATCCTACAATGGTAAAAGTCGGCGTGGGGCGCCCTGTTGGCCTGTGAGATGGTGTCAGTAGCGGACCGATGTGCGAATGGGGCCAAAGGCAGCGCAACAATATTTTCTGACTAGAAGACACCACAAGGCGCTGAGATGCCAAGATCCGGATGGCACCGAGGTGATGTCTAGCAAGTTGCTGTACTGGTGTGGCCATCCTACAATGCTGAAACTCGGCGTGGGGCGCCCCATTAGCCTGTGAGATGGCGTCAGTAGCGGACCGATGTGCGAATGGGGCCAAAGGCAGCGCAACAATATTTTCTGAATAGAAGACACCACAAGGCGCTGAGATTCCAAGATCCGGATGGCACCGAGGTGGTGTCTAGTAAGGTGCACTGGTGTGGCTATCCTACAATGCTGAAAGTCGGCGTGGGGCGCCCCGTTGGCCTGTGAGATGGCGGCAGTAGCGGACCGATGTGCGAATGGGGCCAAAGGCAGCGCAACAAAATTTTTGGAATAGAAGACACCACAAGGCGCTGAGATTCGGTTAGCACCGAGGTGGTGTCTAGCAAGCTATGCAGCTGAGTTGCGTGCGCACTTGCGGCGAATAGCTCGAAGGCAGCACAACAATGTTTTCTGAATAGAAGACACCACAAGGCGCTGAGATTCGGTTACCACCGAGGTGGTGTCTAGCAAGTTGCTGCACTGGTGTGGCCATCCTACAATACTGCTCCGAATAACGGCGAGGGGTGCCCGAAGGGGGGGGGGGAGGCGGCGTGAACGGGCCTTCCTAGGTGGAGGCTCGTCTGCTGTAGTGGGGCGCCCCTTTACCGTTTCAGTTGCCATTCAGCTGAGTTTTGGCCGCTCTTGATGCTACAGCGACAGGCGGCTGCAACAGGACTCTCAAAATGGCGGCCTGTTCTTTGGATTTGGGCCTGGTGCACTAAAATGGCCCTGGGACACCTTAGAACTCGGACGCTCGATTTTTTTTTCCTTTCCTCTACATGCAAAAAAAGGTAAATGCCCGGTACGTTATACGCTTCATCTGCCACGATGTACTCTCCAGAGGAACCGAAAAAAAATATAGTTATGGTAACTATACCATGCATCGTCATATGGAGAGGTGGCACCAATTAATTATAGTGCTGTATAAAAGAGAGATTTGGAGGAGAACCCCCGACCTGCCAGTACATTCATCAAAGAAGTGGCACTGACAGCATCAGAGGCAAGGGAAACGGTCCCAAATATTTAGAAGAACTTTGGAAAGATTAAAATGACATGTTTAGATTGTGGCAAATTAATTTCATGTGGACAGATGAGTGTTACTCTATAAATACAGCATATGAACATCATCATAGTCGATGGTTGGTACAGACATTTTGACTATATCCTGGACCTGCCCGTCCTCGCCCAAAATGGCGCCGGAATAAATGGGACTCGTAACTCCTTGTTGTGTACTGGTTGCAAAACCTTGAAATCACGAGATACGTATGCAGTTTTGAAGCACATGGCGGGCGGGGACGAGAATTGATTGAGTATTTCGACATCCCTATTGATATTAAGTTCTGATGTGTTATTGATTACTGTACTATTGAAAGTTCGAATTAACGTCGCGCATGGTACTTGCCCGCAAATGTATATCTAGATAATTTTATTGTAACTGGCCCTGTCGTATTTTAATTATAAAATGTACGTCCACCGATTCCGCAACTGTTAGACACCTTAGTTCTTGCAACCTAATGGCCCGCCCGTTACGTTCCTCTACAGTGTAAATGTCTACTCATCATATACGATTACAGTTTGCTCCGTGGCCGGCCCACGTGGTTATAGGCTCGTATTTGTATAATGAAATTTTCACAATAAAGGTTTTTAAAAGAAAACATGGTAGTAGTATATACATTGGTAAAGTTTTTAATAATAGTCACTGTTTTAGAATCATTAAAAGGCAAGTGAAATAAAGCAGACCAATTACATGAAGGGTAAAAGGTATAATACGCAGGAACGCAGTAAAGATAAATGGTCAAGGGCTGTTGTGTTTTCTACTCCTGCAACATAAAGTGATCGATAAGAATCTCATATTCAGGCGTATCGGCGACTAAGACAGCAGGTCGACCCTCTTTTGCTCAACGGCTCCGTCATGGGACGAAGAAACGCCCTTTTTCTCGAAAAAAGAATATATTTTACTTGCAGGACAGTTGTAAATTTTCCGGGAAAGTACATTAGCCTGGAACATTATAACATATATTTAAGAAAAAATAATGTTCGGAAGTAATAAAAAGCGTAATTTTTAGGTCATATGACCAAGCCTTTCATCATTAAAATAAGAAAAGTAAAATTAACCAATGAATGGTTTTATTAACAAGTCACATGACCTGTTATGCTTACGTTACGCGCTGCGCGTCGCGCCCCGGATGACTTCCGGATGCGCTAACGCGGCGCGTCATATGACGCATTACGCGACAACGCAGGTCCAGAATATAGTCAAAATGTCTCCACCAACCAGCGGTCGGAACACAACCCCTTTCAGCAGGCTAAATAGTTCTGTTAAATGACAACAGAAGGGACAGGCAACAAGAACCATCAGTCAAAGAGGGGAGGGCTAGTTCTTCTCTACCGGGTTACATTGGGGCGCTACCGGAACTGATCGAATTGGTAGTCTACAGTGTTTCTGGATGTTTCAGACTGAAGCTGGCGTTAGCATGAGAGCACCACCATTTCGTAGCTCCGTCGTGGCCATTCCGCGAGCAATCATGGCAGCCGCTCTTTATCGTTATTTTGGGCGGGGTGGGTGGCGGAGCCGAGCTGTATTGCAGCCATCATGGTGTGGAGTTCAGTTCATCTCATTAGTTTCGTATTTGTCATGAGGGGTTGTTCTTAATGTTTCTATTTTAGCGAGGTCAAAAAGAGATCCCATTAGTGGCCTACTGATTTTGCTCGATTCCTTTTGTTTTTTTACACGATTTTTCGCTATCTGCAAAGACTAAACAGAGTATTGTGACTCTGTGCTTGTTTGTAAATAGAGAATGAACCAAAGAGAACAATCAATCAAATGGAGAGAGAAGCAGGCACGACGGATTACAACGGGGGCAAAGGCCTGCGTTAACTACCCTTCACTATCTGCAAAGAGAGAGTACTCCTAATAGAAATGAGGGGGGGGGGCAGCATTCAAAGCAGATCAGTGTGCATAAACACGAAAATGTTTTTACTTACCACGTACTTGACATTCGACAGCTTATGATATTTGCTATTAAAAAACCATTGAAATTCACTGAAAAAACCATAGGTTATAGACCATATATAGTTAGGAATTAGCATTTACAAAACCTTGAAAATTCACTGAAAAAACCATAGGTTATAGACCATATATCGTTAGGAATTAGCATTTAAAAAACCTTATTTTACTCACACAAAACCATTGAAATTCCATATATAGTTAGTTGCACTAACTATATATCGCGCACCCGCAATCCACTGCTGATGATGTCACATATTACATCATTCATGACATGGTCAGTGACATCACTGATGACATCACTGATGACATCTCAAATGACATCACTGATGACATGACTGATAACAACATCCAGTGATTTTTTGTTTCTGTACAGTTTAAATATGTCTTACATATTGAAGAATGAGTGGATGTGTAAGTGTCTGGACGAAGGATTTAGTAGGTGCATGACTGACTGTATGAGTGAGTGATTAAATGTGTCTCACTGAGTGCATGGGTTAGTGACTAAACTGTCTTAATTTGTGCATCATTATGTCTGTTGTTCTGTAAACTGCTGCATGTGTTGATCAGTAGCTATATGAGTAACTATATGGGTTATTGATTGATTGCCCAAGTATTTGTATGGGAGACTGAGTGTGTGTGTGGCTGGCTGGGAGGTGTGTGACTCTGTGCAGATCAATGTGTACTTGTATCAATGATTGTATAAGAAGGTAAGTATGTGTTAGTATATGTTTGAAAATGTAAGGTGCTCTATGTTTAACTGTATAGACAAGAAAATGGAAGTGTCATTGATTCTTTACAGGACTGACTAGGTGTGTGAGTAACTCCATGGATGAGTGGCAGACTGTGAGTGTCTGTATAGGTGTGTGAGTGCATATGATAGTGTTGTAAAGATGAGTGATTGTATGTATGAATGATTGTATGGGTGAATGAGTGAAGGTGTGTGTAGACGTAGGAATCAGTGAGTGCGTATGTAGTAACTAGTATTGGTGTGTCAATGGTTTCAAAAATTATACTCTGTATTTAACACTGGGTGAAACAGAGGTTATATTAAAATGTGAGGAGATGCATTGTATTGTCACATGAATGATATCATCAGTGATGTGGTCATTGATGTCAAATGAGATGTCATCAGTGATGTCATCAGTGATGTCACTGACCATGTCATGAATGATGTAATATGTGACATCATCAGCAGTGGATTGCGGGTGCGCGATATATAGTTAGTGCAACTAATATATATGGAATTTCAATGGTTTTGTGTGAGTAAAATAAGGTTTTTTAAATGCTAATTCCTAACGATATATGGTCTATAACCTATGGTTTTTTCAGTGAATTTTCAAGGTTTTGTAAATGCTAATTCCTAACTATATATGGTCTATAACCTATGGTTTTTTCAGTGAATATATATATATATATATATATAAATATATATATATATATATATATATATATATATATATATATATATATATATATATATATATATATATATATATATATTCACTGAAAAAACCATAGGTTATAGACCATATATAGTTAGGAATTAGCATTTAAAAAACCTTATTTTACTCACACAAAACCATTGAAATTCCATATATAGTTAGTTGCACTAACTATATATCGCGCACCCGCAATCCACTGCTGATGATGTCACATATTACATCATTCATGACATGGTCAGTGACATCACTGATGACATCACTGATGACATCTCAAATGACATCACTGATGACATCACTGATGACATCTCAAATGACATCACTGATGACATCACTGATGACATCATCCAGTGACTGTGTGTTTCTGTAAAGTTTAAATATGTTTTACATATTGAAGAATGAGTAGATGTAGAAGTGTCTGGATGAAGGATTTAGTAGGTGCGTGACTGACTGTATGAGTGAGTGATTAAATGTGTCTCACTGAGTGCATGGGTTAGTGACTAAACTGTCTTAATTTGTGCATCATTATGTCTGTTGTTCTGTAAACTGCTGCATGTGTTGATCAGTAGCTATATGAGTAACTATATGGGTTATTGATTGATTGCCCAAATATTTGTATGGGAGACTGAGTGTGTGTGTGGCTGGCTGGGAGGTGTGTGACTCTGTGCAGATCAATGTGTACTTGTATCAATGATTGTATAAGAGAGTAATTATGTGTTAGTATATGTTTCAAAATGTAAGGTGCTCTATGTTTAACTGTATAGATTAGAAAATGGAAGTGTGATTGATTCTTTACAGGACTGACTAGGTGTGTGAGTAACTCCATGGATGAGTGACAGAGTGTGAGAGTCTGTATAGGTGTATGAGTGCATATGATAGTGTTGTAAAGATGAGTGATTGTATGTATGAATGATTGTATGGGTAAATGAGTGAATGTGTGTGTAAACATAGGAATCACTGAGTGCGTATGTAGTAACTAGTATTGGTGTGTCAATGGTTTCAAAAATTATACTCTGTATTTAACACTGGGTGTAACAGAGGTTATATTAAAGTGTGAAGAGATGCATTGTATTGTCACATGAATGATATCATCAGTGATGTGGTCATTGATGTCAAATGAGATGTCATCAGTGATGTCATCAGTGATGTCATTTGAGATGTCATCAGTGATGTCATCAGTGATGTCACTGACCATGTCATGAATGATGTAATATGTGACATCATCAGCAGTGGATTGCGGGTGCGCGATATATAGTTAGTGCAACTAACTATATATGGAATTTCAATGGTTTTGTGTGAGTAAAATAAGGTTTTTTAAATGCTAATTCCTAACTATATATGGTCTATAACCTATGGTTTTTTCAGTGAATTTTCAAGGTTTTGTAAATGCTAATTCCTAACTATATATGGTCTATAACCTATGGTTTTTTCAGTGAATTTTCAAGGTTTTGTAAATGCTAATTCCTAACTATATATGGTCTATAACCTATGGTTTTTTCAGTGAATTTCAATGGTTTTTTAATAGCAAATATCATAAGCTGTCGAATGTCAAGTACGTGGTAAGAATTTTTTTTTTCGTGTTTATGCACACTGATCTGCTTTGATTGCTGCCCCCCACCCCTCATTACTTGGCAAAATGGTACATCAAACCTAAGAGGTCAGGAAGGATCTACTATGCCCCCTTATGGTCATTTCCCCCTTCGCTTTGGCCTCCTCTTGTCTCTCAATCCTACCGAGGGACAAGATGGCGGCCGCTACGGACTGTTTGGAATGTTGACAGACGCCGGAGAACCAATCAGCTTCGCAAAGCTCCGTAACGCGAAAAGTACGCGAAGCGGAGCGCTGTTACAGATATATATCTTTTTTTCAACGTTAATTTCTCAAAATCCACTGGAGCACATATATTGAGACCTAGCAAAGGCACATCGGGCTACCAGTCCCTAATATTTTGCCAAGTTTCGTGCAAATCCATTCAGCCGTTCGATTATTATTATTTTGTTGTTTTTTTGCCCCGCGGGGCCCTTTTAAAACCTCCACATCAAACCTAGGGGGTCAGCGAGGATCTACTATGCCCCCTTATAGTTATTTCCCCCTTTGTTTTGACCTCCTCTTGTCTCTCGATCCTACCGAGAGACAAGATGGCGGCCGCTACGGACTGTTTGGAATGTTGACAGACGCCGGAGAACCAATCAGCTTCGCTTCACAAAGCTCCGTTGCGCGAAAAGTCCGCGAACCAGAGCGCTAACCGGTCCGCTGTTACAGATATATATCTTTTTTTAAACGTTAATTTCTCAAAATCCACTGGAGCACATATATTGAGACCTACAAAAGGCACATCGGGCTACCAGTCCCTACAATTTTGCCAAGTTTCGTGCAAATCCATTCAGCCGTTCGGGCTAAAAGTGAGGCCAACCGCCCTATGGAAAACTCAATGTTAAAAACACGTTTTGGGACCCCCCTTTTTTCTCGGCCCCCACTGGACGAACCCCCCCCAAATTTTCAAGGGCTGCTCAGAAACAAAATGTGCCATTTTCCTGAAAATTTCAGCCAATTCCGTCCACAAACGGCAAAGTTATTAGACATAGAATTTTCAAAAAACCCATAGAGAAAAAATCCTAACTATATATACCTACTGGCGACCGCCAGTAGGTAATATATATACCACCACCAATTGCTGACCTTAATGAAAAGTCAGCGGGACACATGCTCCGGGCACAAAAAAGGATTTATTCAGCATATTTCCAATGCTTTCCTGCAGTCCCTGAAATGCTTATGGCAGATGCTTTTCTGGCCGGAATGGCCACCATCAGTGCCGGTCCCACAGGCTGTTGATTTCTCGTGGGCTTCAGAGACCACTTCCATATAATTAGTGTCTCAACTACTCCTACCACAGGCAGGTGTGTTTTGAGTTTAAAAAGCTTTATTGATTAGATTAATACAATGTAAAACATGAGTACAATGGCAAAGAAGAATACAACAACAAAAATGATCGGAAACATTGCAAATGGAAAAGTAAACCCCAATAAGGGGTAAAAAATATACCAATGAGAAATGCTTTTATAACTTTTCAATTTTTGGGGGGGGTGAAGGAAAAACAAAAAGAAAAAGAAAAGAGGGAGGAAGGGGGAGGGTGAGGAGAGAAGTGGAAAGAGAAGGGAAAGAGGTGCATGAGGGAAGACATCATCTCATAACAAAATTCGGTGAGAACAGTAACAAGAAAATAACATAAGATTATCATGAGGAGTGCCTAGACAAAAATTCTGTTAAAGGGGACCATAATAAATCACGTTTTATCAATAGAGGAATTGAGGAAGCACATGCACGGTCCAATCTATGATGGTGACAGAGTAGATTCCACCAAGCATTATAAGCAACATTAGTAGTATCTTTCCAATTAGCAGTGATAATTTGAAGAGAAATAGCAATAGAAAGGTTGATAAATTTGAGTGTATGCTGCGGAACATCCCAAACTGGGGCCAATCCACCCAAGAAAATAGTAACAATATCAAAAGGAACAACAGTGGACAGAAATTTGTTAAGTGTGGACCAAACCCTGGACCTCAGTAATTTAACTCTAGGGCAGAGAAAAAACATATGAAACAAGTCACTAGTAGAACAAGAACAAGACCAGCACTTTCTGGAGTCAATTAATTTAAATTTATACAGGTCATTGGGGGTGTAATAGAGTCGATTGTAAAAAAAATAAAAAGTCTGCGTGGTGCTAGCCGAGCGAGATACAGAGTGGATTTTAGACCAAATGGAGTCCCAGGTGAGCGGGGAAAAAGTGTGACCGAGGTCTGATTCCCATCTAAGTTCAAGGTTGGTTTTGGGCCTATCTGTGGGAAAGGGAGATAGTAACTTGTAGATAGCCGAGGCTTTAAAAGGGATATGGAAATTTGGTGGAGAGGTAAGTAAAGGGGGGAAGGGAAGGAAGGGACATCCTGAAAAATAAGAGAGGATAATGTAGGGAGAAGTGTGTGAAAGAGCGAGAAATATTTAGTGGAAATACCAAAGGAGTCCTGAAGTTCCTGAAAGGTTAGTAAAGAGCCATTAGAAAGGAGATGCCTCTAAGTAAGAATTCCTTTATCGATACATTCCTTCCAGAAAAGTGCCCGATTACGGAGTTTGAGAGATTTGTTATACCAGAGTGGAGTGTTGAAATGAAGGTCAGAATACGAAGAGAAAGAACGAAAAAGAGCATGTATCAAAGTTTTAGAGTGTTTAAAGATAGGAGAGAAAAACTTTTGAGGTGGCTGGGTAAGGTTGGTAGCAGTAGAAAACGAGAAGGGGAGAAGTTGAGCCAATTCCAAAGAGCTCCAAGCCATTGTAGGTGGGGAAGAAGAGTCCTGGAGAAAGGGCCCAATCTGTTTGAGGGAAAACGCAGAGTGAAAGCGAGAGATATTGGGGAAGTTAACACCACCAAGATGTTTAGGTTGTTGGAGGCGAAGTAGAGATACCCTGGCTTTACGTTTGTTCCAGAGGAATTTAGAGAAGAGACCATTGATAGATTTAAAGAAGAAATGGGGGAGGGAGACAGGAAGCATGGAAAGGCAGAAGTTGACTATAGGAAGGAGCATCATTTTGATGGTGGAAAGACGACCCCACCAGGAAACGAAAAGAGGAGACCAACGGTCAATGAGTGAGGAGAGTTTCTTAAGGATGTCAGAATGATTAATTTTAATGGTTTCTCTAATGGTGTTAGCGTATAAGACACCAAGACATTTAATATAGCCTGGATTCCACTCAAAACCAGAGCCATGAAACATGTGAGGAAGACAGTACTTGTTGAGAGGAACGACCTCAGACTTATCGATATTCAACTTATAACTGGAGACAGAAGAGTAATCCCGTAGTAAAGAAAAAAAGCAGGAAGGACAACGACAGGATTTGAGATATAAAGCAAAATATCATCCACGTAAGCAGTGAATTTGATTTCTACATCCTTATAAATAAAACCAGAATAGGCGGGGGATTGTCGAATTTTCTCCAAAAAAGGTTCCAATGCCAAAATAAAAAGGAGAGGGGATAGCGGACAACGTTGTCTGGTGCCTCTGTGAAGGGGAAAATAAGGAGATTGAGAACCGTTAACCCAAATGGAAGAAGTGGGACCAGAATAGAGTAAGTTAATGTATTTGAGGATAGTGGGGCTAAAACCATGCCAACGGAGTGCACCAAACATAAAATCCCAATTAACACGATCAAATGCTTTCTCAGCGTCAAGGGTAATAGCCGCTATTGGAGTATCCATTTTGGCAGAAAGATGAATAATATTGAGAAGGGTCCTTGAGTTATCAGTGATAGACCTACCTTTGACAAAACCGCACTGATAAATATTGACTAAGTCAGGAACAATGGAGTTGATGCGTAGAGCTAGGAGTTTGGCATATATCTTACAATCGGTGTTGATAAGGGGGATGGGCCTATAGTTTTTGCACAGGGAAGGATCTTTATCTTTTTTGGGGAGAAGGACAAGCATTGCCTGTGTAAAGGAGTCTTTAGATTCACCGGTAGTAAGAAAATGGTTAATTAATTTGAGCAAGTAAGGAACCAAAACGGTTTTGAAGTGGAGAAAGAACCGTACCATAAAGCCATCTGGGCCAGGCGTCTTATCCTTAGGGAGAAGAGAAAGAGCCGTAAGAATTTATGTTTCTGAGATCGGGTCATCGAGGGAAGAGAAATCTACAAGAGGGGCAGAAGGTTTGGGGATAGAGTGAAAGAAAGAATCAATTTGTGTAGCGGAAGGATTAGACTCAGGCGTGTAGAGGGTAGAATAATATTGGATAAAACAGTCAAGAATTTTGGCGTCTGAGGAATGAAGGGAGCCCTGCGAATCCTTGATCGTAACAATTTTAGATTTTTGTTTCTTGATTTTGAGATAATTCGCTAAAGCCCTACCAGCCTTATTACGACCACCATAGATTTTAGCGTTAAATTGGAGAAGCTGATTAGAGGCGGAATCCCAAGAATGTTTGTTGAATTCCATTTTCGCTTTAATAAGGGAGGACAGAGAGTCAGGAGAGTTGGTGGTAAAATAAAGATGTTCAAGCTCTTTAATGCGGTTAAGAAAAAAGAGGATGCTTGATCACAAGCCTTCTTCTTTTTGAGAGCAACAAAATCAATAATACAACCACGAGCAGCAGCCTTGAAGGCATCCCAAATAAAGTGGAAATCAGAAGAGGTGCTCAAGTTGTTAGTAAAGAAATCATCCATAAAGTGTGTGAAATGATCAGTGAAGGTGGGAGTCAGTAAAAGTGAATTGTTAAAGCACCATCGGCGGGTCTTGGGAGTAGGGGAGGGTTAGTCCATATCCAGAATAATAGGGGCATGATCGGAGATCAGGATGGAGCCTATTTCAGAGTTGGTCATGAATTGGAAAGCATGGTGGGAAAGAAAAATATAATCAATATGGGAATGGGAGGCATGCACAGGAGAAAAAAATGAAAATTCCAGAGAGTCGGGGTGAGAAATTCTCCAGGAATCTATTAAGCCTCTAGAAGAGATGGATCTGTGAAAGGATTTTTGCATCTTGTTAGGAACATAACGTGCTTGGGATTTGCGATCTAGGAAAGGGTCCATCAATTGATTACAATCCCCCCTTACAATCAAATCTTCATTGGCATTGGAGGAGAGAAGGGAAGAAAAAACATTCCAGAATGACGTGTCAACACCATTGGGACCATAAACATTACACAGGGAAAGATGAACATCATTAACAGTGCAATCCAAGAGCAACCACCTACCATTAGAATCAGCAGTTTCTTTGTGTATTTGAACAGATAGAGATTTATGAAATAAAAAAACAACACCATTTTTATGATTTACAGCCGGAGAACAGAAAACTTCCCCAACCCATTGCCTGCGTAACTTAGACAACTCTTCTACAGTAATATGTGTCTCCTGCAAAAAGGCAATTTGGCATTGTAAACGAGCAAGGTGAGACACAATACGTTGTTTCTTAATAGGGTTGCGGAGACCCTTAACATTCCAAGAAATTAGTCTAAAACCTTTCATAGGAAGAGAGTAGAGAGGGAGGAGAGAATAAAAATACAGCAGCTATGAAGAGATACAGGAGAGAAGATAAAGGAAGGTATCTAGTAACAAGCCCAGTGAAATAAAAGGAGAGAAGAAATAAACAGCTAGGGGAATGAATGAGAGAGAATAGGGAGAAACAATGCATTACTGCCACGTTAAGTTGTAGAGGGAGAGAGAAATTGGAAGAAGAGAGAAGAAAAAAAGGAGCCAAAACCATCGTACAAAATGAGAGAGAGGATTAATGTCAGAGAAAGGATAAATGAAACGGGAATGCATGAGAAAAGCCAAAAAGGAAAAGAAAAGGAAAGGAGAGAGTAGTGGGAAAAAAGGAAGTGGGAGCTGAACGCTATCCGAAAAGAGACAGTAGAAAGAAGGATGGCAAGGGAAACCAAAACGGTTCCAGCCATACAAAACAATTAACGAAAAAAAAAGACAATAAAGTGAGAGCGGGAGCAACAAGAAAAGACGACCGCACAAAAGGGAAAATGTCAAAAACCCAGTCCGAGGAACATAAGAAGAAGAGAGGCAAGAAGAAGAACAGGAAATAAAGGAAATAGAACCCGGGACTGAGCTCGACAGTATGAACAAATGGAGGAGACTTACCGAACAGTTAAGCAAGGACAACAGCGAACTGGAATAATGGAGACAAAGACAGCACAGTAGGATGGAGGGGCATACAACCAAAACATAGGGTGACGAACCTAGAAAGCGGCGGAAACAAAAACAAATTAGATCATATGAAGTGATACAAATAAACAGTACACGTATGGACAATAAGCAAAGAACAGAGAAGAAGACATGATGAAATTAAGAGTTGCTTTGTTCCATGGGATCTTCTCTGTGGGAGTGGATGAATCTGCGGAGATCTGCTGGATCCTCGAAGCTGTAAGATCTGTCCTTATATGTGACCTTGAAGAAACAGTCCGTATATGGCGTTCATGGAACGAAGTGTGGGCCGCATATCCAGAAATTCCTTTCGACGCGTCACAGTCTGTTTGGAAACATCCTGAGAGAAAAAAAGTTTATGGCCTGACCAAAGTAGTTGCTTGTGTTGTTTGGCTGAATGTAAAACAGACATGAGGTCAGAATAAAGAAGAAAATAAGCAATGATGCCTCTAGGTTTTGATGAAGAAGAGGAATTGTTTGGGCCAAGACGATGCGCCCTTTGAATATTCAGATCCACATGTTTAGGCAACCCAACTATTGGTAGGACTTGAGACTTCAAAAAGAGGATGATGTCGGACCCTTCAGAATTCTCCGGAACGCCATAAATGCGCAGTTTATTGCGCCTATTCCTATTTTCCAAGTCCTCGGTCGTTTTCTTGAGTACTTGAACTTCCTTGGTGAGGCTGGCCACCTTAGCAACAACATCTTGAGCGTCGCTGATTTTTTGTTCAACGTCGGTGACCCTTTGATCTAGGCTGGACCACTTGTCGTCTAACCTCTGCAGGGTGGCAGTAGTATCCGCAATAAAGGGACGGATTAGACGAAGTTCCTCCATGAGGTCCTCCAGGGTAACTGGAGACGGAGATTTAGAAGGAGATGGAGGGTCCGTCTTGCCCATAGATACAGGATCCTGGCGTGAGGAAGAAGCTGCGGTGGAGGCTTTAGCGCGGTGCGCCTGCTGCATGGTGACGGAGACAGGAAAGCAGCGTGAGGGAAAGAACAAGGCAGCTTACCAGGTAGTGGGGGCGGATAAAATCCAAGGTGAACTGCAAAAGTGGAGACAGAAACACCCCCAATAGAGAACAATACTCATCCGTGGCAGAGAGTGGCGCGCAGAAATGAAGTAGTGATATACCAAGCAGGCAATCGCTGAGGTAGATGGGAGAGGCAGAAAACAGACGACAAAAATAGTACAAGAACTCCTCAAGGTGCCTCAAAGAAAATCAAATGCCTCCTGGAACAGTATAATAGGACATAATTCCGTCAAGAAGCCATATGCAGCATAAAAAGCAGTGGGAGGGATGTAGCATGGAGGAGGAAGGAGGACACAAAGACCATTGCAATATGGTTGGAAAAAAAACCAGTGAAAATATGAAGAAGACAAAATGGAGGCCATTGTCGAAAAATCACTTCTTCACATGTAAATCTGCGAAAAAGTTAAAATAAAGAGCAGCAGGCTCACATGAGTATTTCCATCCTTTGAAACCACCGCTATCGAAAAGAAACGCCGTTCTAAAGCGGTTCCTCCGTCCCTGAAGTGCAGTCAAAGCTGCAGAAATAAAAGCAGAAAAAACAAAATGGCGGCAGTTGACGAAGAAGTCAGTTTTTCACCAGTTACATCATGAAGAAGTAAGTTCAGAGAGCAGCAAACATACCCTGAGTCACAGGACGACTTCCGACATCCGAATCCACCGTTATTAGGGAGATACGCCGTATAGAAGCGGGTCCTCCGTGTCTGAAGCGCCGCCGAGATTGCGGCGCTCAAAAAGGAGCGGCCGTCTTGGCTGCCGCGTCGCGCGCTCTCCTCCAGGCAGGTGTGTTGATTGCGCTAGGAATCCCAGGTCCACTGCATGATGGTAATTACAGTCCCCACGAGGTTCCTCATACAGTGATGCGGAACTCTGAACAGCGATAATGTCCCCAAATTCTTGGCGCTGGGCTGCACTCAACCACAGGAGTCCTGGATATGGTGGTCCCGCTAAAATCTTTTCTTGTGCCCTTATCAGGCAGCATATATTCACTGAAAAAACATAGGTTTCAGGGACTTTATAGTTAGTTGGACCTTTCACTCATACAAAACCATAGAAATTCTCCTGTTAGAGTTAGCTGAACTAACTATAACAGGGGAATTTCTATGGTTTTGTACCAGTGAAATGTCCAACAAACTAAAAAGGGCCTGAAACCTAAGGTTTTTTCAGTGAATTTCTAAGGTTTTTTATATGCTAATTTCTAACTATAACGTGCCTGAAATCTATGTTTTTTTCAGTGAATTTCAATGTTTTTTTAAATGCTAATTTTTAACTATAACGTGCCTGAAACCTATGGTTTTTCAGTGAATTTCAACGGTTTTTTAAATGCTAATTTCTAACTATGCCTACAAAGTTAGGACAGGTGAAGAAAGAGGAAGAAAAGCGCAGCAAGAAGCAAGACAAATGCAGAAAGAGGCAACAGAAGTCCAGGAAGATGCAAGAGATGTGCAGAAAGAACCAACAGAGGAGCAGAAAGTCCTCCTGTGCCCCCAACATTTTAGTGACGGGTACTGGTGGTAACTGACTCTGACTAACCAGCAAGGAGGCATGCACAAGAGATACCTTCACCCACAAAACGCCCTGAAGCATTAGAGGGGAACGCGTGCCTCGCTGCAGCTTGCCCTGTGTTGCCATTAATTGTTAGCAAAGGCCGACGCGCTTCGAGGCATATTTCGTCCCTTCATCTTGGGCAGGAAAACAAACAACGATTGCTCACCTCTTTTGTTTCTATTATTTATTTATTTCACACACCAAAAGGGGTTTGGCTTTGTTTGATGTCCATTACAGTATTGTGGGAAACGTAGTTCCTAGAGGTAAGTATTAATTATTCTTTTAGTAAGTTTGTTGTTGAAAGTCCAAAAATTAATGCATGTTTATTTCCTTGAGTAGGATTGGCAAAGCAGGGCAGGCCGAATTTCTGCAAATGAATCACAGTGCTGACAGGAATCGGTACGTCCTTCTCATCAGCCTTCACTTTGTTCAGGAATGGTTCTCCCTCCCACGGCCAGGCTGCCGTGCAGAAAATTGAAACACAAAACGCCCTGAAGCATTAGAGGGGAACGCGACTGTGCTTCCAACCATCCGGTAATTCTGTGCCTCGCTGTAACTTGCCCTGTATTGCCATTAATTAATAGCAAAGGCCGACGCGTTTCGAGGCATATAACGCCCCTTCATCTTGGGCAGGAAAAACAAACAACGATTGCTCACCTCTTTTGTTTCTATTATTTATTTATTTCACACACCAAAAGGGGTTTGGCTTCGTTTGATGTCCATTACAGCATTTTGGGAAACGTAGTTCCTAGAGGTAAGTATTAATTATTCTTTTAGTAAGTTAGTTGTTGAAAGTCCAAAAATTAATGCATGTTTATTTCCTTGAGTAGGATTGGCAAAACAGGGCAGGCCGAATTTCTGCAAATGAATCACAGTGCTGACAGGAATCAGTACGTCCTTCTCCTCAGCCTTCACTTTCTTCAGGAATGGTTCTCCCTCCCACGGCCAGGCTGCCGTGCAGAAAATTGAAACACAAAACGCCCTGAAGCATTAGAGGGGAACGCAACTGTGCTTCCAACCATCCGGTAATTCTGTGCCTCGCTGCAGCTTGCCCTGTGTTGCCATTAATTGTTAGCAAAGGCCGACGCTTTTCGAGGCATATTTCGCCCCTTCATTTTGGGCAGGAAAAACAAACAACGATTGCTCACCTCTTTTGTTTCTATTATTTATTTATTTCACACACCAAAAGGGGTTTGGCTTCGTTTGATGTCCATTACAGCATTGTGGGAAACGTAGTTCCTAGAGGTAAGTATTAATTATTCTTTTAGTAAGTTCGTTGTTGAAAGTCCAAAAATGAATGCATGTTTATTTCCTTGAGTAGGATTGGCAAAGCAGGGCAGACCGAATTTCTGCAAATGAATCACAGTGCTGACAGGAATCAGTACGTCCTTCTCCTCAGCCTTCACTCACCTCTTTTGTTTCTATTATTTATTTATTTCACACACCAAAAGGGGTTTGGCTTCGTTTGATGTCCATTACAGCATTGTGGGAAACGTAGTTCCTAGAGGTAAGTATTAATTATTCTTTTAGTAAGTTCATTGTTTATAGTGGGTCTCCCTCCCACGGCCAGGCTGCCGTGCAGAAAATTGAAACACAAAACGCCCTGAAGCATTAGAGGGGAACGCGACTGTGCTTCCAACCATACGGTAATTCTGTGCCTCGCTGCAGCTTGCCCTGTGTTGCCATTAATTGTGCCTGAGATCTGTCTAAACAAGTCGCCCTGAAAGAGAAAAATGTTATTACATAGACAGAATTCGATGAGTTCTAATAACATCTGATTGTGCAAGGCTAATCTCAGTGGCCGCTTCTTCAGAAAATATTCTACCGCCTGGAGACCCTGTATGTGATCTATACACGTGTAGAGGCTGGTAATGTCCCGTGCGATTAGACAATATGTCGGTTGCCAGTTCAATATCTCAATGTGTTCAATTAAGTCAGTAGTGTCTCTGATGTAAGACTTCAAAGCAAGGACTGACTCAAACAAAAAATTATCTAAAAATTTGGATAGGTTTTCAGTCAGACCTCCCACTGAAGAGACCATAGGTCGCCCAGTCAGTGGGAGGTCTGACTGAAAACCTATCCCAATTTTTAGATCATTTTTTGTTTGAGTCAGTCCTTGCTTTGAATGTTCAGATGTTATTAGAACTCATCGAATTCTGTCTATGTAATAAAATTTTTCTCTTTCAGATCTCAGGCACGGCGATGGGCTCCTGCTTCGCCCCCAGTTACGCAAATGTATCCGTGGGCTGGTGGGAGGAGCAGGTAGCCTGGGCCCCAGTGAATGAAAGATGGTCAGAGAAGGTTGCATCATGGTACAGATACATCGATGACCTGTTTCTAGTCTGGAATGGAACTGTAGAAGAGGTTGAAGGTTACATAAGAGTCCTGAATAACAACAATTGCAATCTAAAATTCACTGGCCAGATTAGCTTGGTGGCAGCAAACTATCTGGACCTAAGTGTAGAGGTATATAATGGTAAAATCAAGACATCTCTCAATAGAAAGCCAACTGCTGGAAACAGTACGCTACATGTATCTAGTAGCCATCCCCGCAGTCTAATCAACAGCATCCCCTATGTGGAATTCCTTAGATTAAAACACAATTGCTCGATGGTAGATGATTTCAAAGAGGCAGTGAAGGACAGTACAGATAGATTCCTAGCAAGGGGATATAAGGCAGATCTTCTCAAGAATGCACTTCAAAGGGTTGAACAACTACCGAGGGAGTCTTTGTTTTAGAAGAAACCTAAATCGAATACTGAAGAGGGTAGATTTAGATTAATTACTTTCTCCCGTGACTCGAATTGGCTCAGAATGATCATGAAAAAACATTGGCATGTTCTGAGGACAGACAATATCATTGGGTCTGATGTACCACCTGCCCCCTTAATAACATTCAGAAAAGCAAGGTCTCTTTGAGACCAACTGGTTCATAGTCATCTGGATCCAGTGGTGAAAAAAACTGGCACATTGCAGGAAGCAATGGGATTTTTCCCGTGTGGGAAGTGTAAAGCCTGCGCCCACAGTAGAAGAATGTTAACTTATCAGGTAAAGGGGTGCAAGGGAGGGAGAAGGATTAATAAGTTCATGTTCTGTCATACCGCCTATGCTGAATATTGCTTAAGATGCCCCTGCAACCTTAACTATGTGGGCAGTACCATCAACCCTGCCAAATTAAGAATTCTTGAGCAGATGCGGGCTATAGTGACAGAAATCTCCTAAAGTACTTTTGTTTGGACCAGGTATCATAAAATCAAAGGGGAGGTGACAGAGTACAAAAACTCAGAAGGCTTGAATCTCGCTACATAGTAGACCTACAAACTAAGGCCCCAGGGGGACTTAACAGTGAGGAGGAGCTTGCAGTACATTTGGGTATATGAATTGGTAACAACTGAAAATGGATATTTTAATCAGATGAATAGAAATCATGAGCTGTGTATTACATATGGATTTTTCTTAAAACTTTGTCTTCACAAATGAATATTGGGGTGTATGGGGGATAAGCGGGTTCTAATGGAGTAAGCATGCAAATGTGGAATAATGAACTGGATTTTAACCATGTCAGTGTTGAAAACATATGCTGCATGATATTGATATGGATTTCGTGTTTAAATAAGGTATTGGTATGACACTTAGATGAATTAATTTTGGTTAGATGTTCATGGGGGAACAGGGCAACCAAGTTGGGTTGCCATTGCCGATCCACGGCAAGATCACATAATGCAGAACGATATTGTCATTGCATGAGTCATATACATGGGCGGATTTTAATTGCACAGTTGAATTATTAGTGTACTTAGGACGCCCAGTTTAAAGATAACATTGTACTTACAAGATGGCGCCCATGATTTGTCAAGGTGCGCAATGTACCTCGTTTCTTTCAGTGACCTACACCTGGTTTAAAATGGTGCCGCGCAACGCGTAATGGTTTGACACAGAAGTAGGGAGCTTTCCCGAAACGCGTCTGTCTTGGCAAATAAACCCGCTGTGCTAAACGTTTCCCGTGAGTGCTGTTTATCTTTTTGATGAATTTGGAAAGAGATTATCGAGCGCCTATATATATATATATATATATATATATATATATATATATATTACCTACTGGCGGTCGCCAGTAGGTATATATAGTTAGGATTTTTTCCCTATGGGATTTTTGAAAATTCTATGTCTAATAACTTTGGCGTTTGTGGACGGAATTGGCTGAAATTTTCTGGAAAATGGAACATTTTGTTTCTGAGCAGCCCCTGGAAATTTGGGGGGGTTCGTCAAGGGGGGGCCGAGAAAAAAGGGGGGTCCCAAAACGTGTTTTTAACATTGAGTTTTCCATAGGGCGGTTGGCCTCACTTTTAGCCCAAACGGCTGAATGGATTTCCACGAAACTTGGCAAAATTGTAGGGACCGATGTGCCTTTGCTAGGTCTCAATATATGTGCTTCAGTGGATTTTGAGAAATTAACGTTCAAAAAAAGATATATATCTGTAACAGCGGACCGGGCAGCGCTCCGGTTCGCGGACTTTACGCGTAACGGAACTTCGCGTAGCGAAGCTGATTGGCTCTCCGGTGTCTGTCAACATTCTAAACAGTCCGGAGCGGCCGCCATCTTGTCTCTCGGTAGGATTGAGAGACAAGAGGAGGCCAAAACAAAGGGGGAAATGACCATAAGGGGGCATAGTAGATCCTCCCTGACCCCCTAGGTTTAATGTGGAGGCTTTAAAAGGGCCCCGCGGGGCAAAAAAAAATAATTTTTTTTTTTGTTTTTTTGCGTGGGTAGCGCCCGGTTCGCGAACCGGGAAGCGTTCTGGGCAGCGTACTATAAGGAAAAAAGAATGATAGACTTTTCAAATACTGTATGTTAATTGATTGTTGGTTTTGTTGATTATTTTTTAATTTTTTAATTTTTTAAGCAATTATTTATTATTGTGATTGTGTTTCAAAATTTAATAACATTTCTAACATTTAACTAGTTTATGAATTACATATAAAAATGATTAAAGACTCAAACAATTTTTTAATATTACATACAATTTTATTTTTCGGATTGTTTTTCAAAATTTAATAGAACGTCTAGCATTTGACTGTCCGATATGTCCTCTTGTTGAGTGAACATAAGTTCCCACATTTGACCGTCATCATAATGAAGTAAATGATCCACAGATTCTACACATTGAACTAATTCATGGTCCCGTGATTCATCCATGAAATCTGAGTCATCATTGTCCTCAATAACTTTTTCTGTGTTGTTCTCCAGAACAATTTCGAAGGAAACATTCTGCTCACCTTCCATTTTATTGCTGTAATTTGCATAAAAAATAAATATATCAGTAGAGATAGGGCACTGTTGGGTTTAAGTTCAGACAGGTACTTGTGAGTTTATAACAGAGAAGTAATCTATGGGCACTGTATGGTTTCAGGCGTGAAGTAGTACTATTAAAAAGTGCCTGTGAAGAAGCCTAAGTAAATTCATAATTATACCACAGAAACCTAAATCAATCCATAATTATAATAAAGAAGCCTTTCTCAATGTCTAACTCTTACAGAGGGATAGTATATAACTATCTGAAAATGTTTTCAAATTTATAAAATAATATCTCACCTTCTAAAAACAAGTTTAAGTTGTGAGTGAAAATGATCTTGCAATGTAGTTCAGGAAGTAGTAGTCAAAATGGCTGTGTTTCTCTCTCTTCCTTTATATATATTCAGGTACATAGCCAATCAAATGTCAGGTAAAAAAAGTAGAAAATGAAAGTAACATTTTAATTGGTTGTCAATTCCAACACTTCAGATGTGTTTTGTGAAGTAATTTACCTCAGGGTATTTAGAGAGGTCTACAGGCTAAATGGTTAAATGGAATTTCAATCAAATTTGTGAAAATGGTAGGCATTGGTATGTAGTATGAGCTAATCTATATTTGGTGAAATTGTCTCCAGTCGCTTTTCTGTAAACTACTTTCCCACCTTTTTTGATGGTGCGCTTCCCAGGGAGCGACCCGGTACGCGAACTGGAGAGCGCCCCGGTTCGCGAACCTTAAGCGTTACGGGAGTCCACCATTTTGTGTTTCGGTCTAATTAAGATACAAGATGGAGGGCAAATAATGTTCAGAATGGGTAGAAGGGGGCACGGTAGACTTATCTTGACCCCCTAGGTTTTCTGAGGGTGGCTGAGGAGGCCCATATGTGCGAAAAAAAAAAATAATTAAAAAATTTAGCGAGGTTAGCTCCCGGTTCGCGTACCGGGTAGCGCCCCAGGGAGCGTACTTTGTTGAAAATTAGTGAAAAATGTTAGAGTAAAATAATAATTGTGAGTGATCAGATGTAGGGTAGCTCTGAGAAGAGATTTTGGGTTTATGGTACATTTAGGTACTTATAAGTAGGTACCAATGCACAGTCTTAAATTCAGAATGAAAATTCTGTTGCCCTCATCTGAGAAGTGAACTCCATCTCCTCTGTAGATATCTTGCATGTAGTAACGCAAGTTATTGTTGTACAGGGAGCCCATTCCATGGTCTCTCATGTAAGCTGAAACAGATTTGTTTACATGCTTCCTCGACTTCTCAATTTGTGGACAAAATTGGTTTGACCACCTCCATTTCTGTCTTTGAATATACCAAGGCAGTCTGAGGAAAAAGTGCCATCAATTGCTCAAAGGTGTCCTTTAAAAGCATTTCCAGACCTACCCCAGTCAAAGTGCCCACATCATTACCTCCACAGTGCACAATTAACAGGTCAGGTTTTGGCAAATGCATAAAGGTTTTCACCAATGGTATCAATTGGTGACATTTTAATCCTCTGTGGCCAAACCACTTAATTTCCACATCTTGTAAATTGAGGTTAGGTAAATTCCTGTTCTCAGCATACCTCTGAGCCCAATAGATGTAACTATGTCCAACAATCCAGACAGAAAACATGGTGAGAGAAGGTTCTCCTGCAGTCAGATGAAGTGTGGCAATGAAATGGCAGTTGAAAAAATACGAGTTTAAAATGAAAAAAACTGTGGAGTTTCTGTGTTAATGAAGCAGTAACAGTGATTGGTGGATTTTGATTGCTGAAAACAGAAAGTTAGGGTGCATGGATGAGTTGTTTGAAAGATGTATTTTGAGTGGTCAAGAAAAAATCATTAAATGAAAGAATGCACTGGATATGAGGTGCACTGAGAGTTCAGAGTTCAATTGCAACATTGTTGTGTGAACTTGCAAACACCAGAGGTCTTCCAAGACGTGGTTGCCATGCAAAAAAGCAAAAAAGGCAGAGGGGGGAAGGGTTTTCATTTGAAAAAAAGTGAGGGAAGAGTTTTGATTGGGTGACATGAGAGATATGTGTGAAGAATTACAGCATTTCTGTGCGTTTGATAGCTGCAGACTCTGGAGTGCATACCTTTTGCTCTGCTGAAGACAAATTGGTGTGTTTCTGAGACTGTTTTGAAACTCAAAGTATTTGCTAAGGTGAGAAAAGATTTCTTTAATTTAGATAGAGAATAGTGTGCTTTAAGGAGAAAATTATGAAGAAAGTTGTGTTCTTCAAATGTTGCTTTGTCTCAAGTGTTTTACAAATAGATTTTGTTTCTTTGAGAAAATGTAATTGGAGAAAATGTGAAGTATTAGTACTGACAGGGTGTTATTGTGCATAGGAGCTGTGGAGTCTTCAAATTATGACTTGAAAATCGTTTTTGAGGAAAATGAATGGTTATAATATTTATGACAAGGACATAATGGTGTATGCTTCATTATAAGGCAATTGAGTGTCTCTGATGTTATTTTTCCCATTTTAATGTAAGACCTTTCTCTGTGGAGCAAATTGCTTGTAAATATGCTCCCACCTGTGCATGGCAAATTTAGATTTTGAATGTTTGCGTTACATAGCCATGTTAAAAGTGACACAAACATGCTGCAAAGGCAATCAAAAAACGCTTTTATGTGTCTTAAGGACATTTTAAGTCATTTCTCCATGTGCAGTGTTTTGAAATTATGATTTGAAAATCGTTTTTGGGGAAAAGGAATGGTTTTTAAATTTATGACAAGGACATAATGGTGTATGCTTCTTTATAAGGCATTTCAGTGTCTCTGATGTCATTTTTCCCATATTACATTAAAAGACCTTTCCCCGTGGGGCACATTCCTTGTAAATATGCTCCCACCTGTGCATGGCAAATTTAGATTTTGAATGTTTGTGTTACATAGCCATGTTAAAAGTGACCCAACCATGCTGGAAAGGCAATCAAAAAACGCTTTCATGTGTCTTAAGGACATTTTAAGTCATTTCCCCATGTGCAGTGTTTTCAAATTATGATTTGAAAATCGTTTTTGGGGAAAAGGAATGGTTTGTAAATTTATGACAAGGATATAATGGTGTATGCTTCTTTATAAGGCATTTCAGTGTCTCTGATGTCATTTTTCCCATATTACATTAAAAGACCTTCCCCCGTGGGGCACATTCCTTGTAAATATGGTCCCACCTGTGCATGGTAAATTTAGATTTTGACTGTTTGAGTTACATAGCCATGTTAAAAGTGACCCAAAAACTTGCAAAGGCTTTAAAAAAACACTTTCATGTGTCTTAAGGACATTTTAAGTCATTTCCCCGTGGGCAGTGTTTTCAAATTATGACTTGAAAATCGTTTTTGAGGTAAAGGAATGTTGTTAAAATTTATGTGTGCCATATGCCCCCAAATTTCTTTTTCAGGGGTGCAGCAGGGTGTTCTTGAGACACCCCTGCACCTTTGGAAAAATTCCTAATTTGCGATGAGCTAATTGCTAATCGCAAATTGCACCTTCATTCCTATGGGCCTCCTGGCCCATGGAAATGAATGGGTAATTTGCAATTAGCAATTTGCTCATCGCAAATTAGGAATGGTAAAGAATCGCTATTTATTCCTTAAAATTCGCTATTTTGGAAATGCAAAATAGTTTGATGATACATATGGCGGTTCATCTCTAACAAGATAAGAAGCTTAGGGATACATTTATGATGACTGGCGCAATGAAGTGGACATCACTTACTTCATTGGTAGAGCTTTACATGTATTATCTCCTCTGTATTCTTCATCAAGCGTAACTTTCATCTGCAATCCTGAGTAGGCCTCACCTTAAACAAACCTCTGGATAGGGCACACCTTATCGTCATCCTGAATTAATCATTTAAAATGCTAGGGACAGATTTATGATAGGTGTATGCCTCTTTTGCGCCACTGTGCGTCACTTTTGTGATGCAGCGGTGGTGCAAAAGATTTGCTATGAGGCGACAAAATTACAAATTGATGCATTTAGGCAGATGTGTCATGGTGTAAAAAACACCGTGCCACATGAAACTGATGCAGCAGTGATGCAAAAGATGCACCATGTTGCAAGACAGGCCTCACTTGGGGCCATATGTATGAAGCTAATTAGCATTTGCAAAGGCCGAAGTTCTGTGAATTTCGGCCTTTGCGAATGCTAATTAGACAAATGGTATGTATCAAACAAGTTTGATGCAAAATAAGGAATAGCAAAATTTGCTATTCTTTATTTTGTGATTGCACTGAAGGATTTGCAAATTTTGTGATTTCTTAAATGCAATGTATCAAACAAAAAATATGCAAAAAATGCCATTAAGGATTTGCAAATTACCACCAACTTCTAGTTGGTGGTAATTTGCGAATTCTTTTCAAAAAGCTTTTTTTCCCAAAAACAAAAGGTGACATATGACGCCCATACATGCCCTTAGGGCATGTATGTGCGCCATATGCCCCCAAATTTCTTTTTCAGGGGGTGCAGCAGGGTGTTCTTGAGACACCCATGCACCCTTGGAAAAATTCCTAATTTGCGATGAGCTAATTGCTAATCGCAAATTGCACCTTCATTCCCATGGGCCTCCTGGCCCATGGAAATGAATGAGTAATTTGCAATTAGCAATTTGTTCATTGCAAATTAGGAATGGTAGAGAATCGCTATTTATTCCTTAAAATTCGCTATTTAGGAAATGCAAAATAGTTTGATGATACATATGGCAGTTCATCTCTAACAAGATAAGAAGCATAGGGATAGATTTATGATGACTGGCACAATGAAGTGGACATAACTTACTTCATTGGTAGGCCTTTACATGTATTATCTCCTCTGTATTGTTCATCAAGTGTAACTTTGATCTGCAATCCTGAGTAGGCCTCACCTTAAACAAACCTCTGGATAGGCCACACCTTATCGTCATCCTGAATTAATCATTTAAAATGCTAGGGACAGATTTATGATAGGTGTATGCCTCTTTTGCGCCACTGTGCGTCACTTTTCTGATGCAGCGGCGGTGCAAAAGATTTGCTATGATGCGACAAAATTACAAATTGATGCATTTAGGCAGATGTGTCATGGTGTAAAAAAACCGTGCCACATGAAACCGATGCAGCAGTGATGCAAAAGATGCACCATGTTGCAAGACAGGCCTCACTTGGGGCCATATGTATCAAGCTAATTAATTAGCATTCGCAAAGGCCAAAATTCTGTGAATTTCAGCCTTTGCGAATGCTAATTAGACAAATGGTATGTATCAAACAAGTTTGATGCAAAATAAGGAATAGCAAAATTTGCTATTCCTTATTTTGCGATTGCACTGAAGGATTTGCAAATTTTGCGATTCCTTAAATGCAATGTATCAAACAAAAAATATGCAAAAAATGCCATTAAGGATTTGCAAATTACCACCAACTTCTAGTTGGTGGTAATTTGCGAATTCTTTTCAAAAAGCTTTTTTTCCAAAAAACAAAAGGTGCCATATGACGCCCATACATGCCCTTAGGGCATGTATGTGCGCCATATGCCCCCAAATTTCTTTTTCAGGGGCTGCAGCAGGGTGTTCTTGAGACACCCCTGCACCCTTGGAAAAATTCCTAATTTGCGATGAGCTAATTGCTAATCGCAAATTGCACCTTCATTCCTATGGGCCTCCTGGCCCATGGAAATGAATGGGTAATTTGCAATTAGCAATTTGCTCATTGCAAATTAGGAATGGTAAAGAATCGCTATTTATTCCTTAAAATTCGCTATTTAGGAAATGCAAAATAGTTTGATGATACATATGGCGGTTCATCTGTAACAAGCTAAGAAGCTTAGGGATACATTTATGATGACTGGCGCAATAAAGTGGGCATTACTTACTTCATTGGTAGGCCTTTACATGTATTATCTCCTCTGTATTCTTCATCAAGCGTAACTTTAATCTGCAATCCTGAGTAGGCCTCACCTTAAACAAACCTCTGGATAGGCCACACCTTATCGTCATCCTGAATTAATCATTTAAAATGCTAGGGACAGATTTATGATAGGTGTATGCCTCTTTTGCGCCACTGTGCGTCACTTTTCTGATGCAGCGGCGGTGCAAAAGATTTGCTATGAGGCGACAAAATTACAAATTGATGCATTTAGGCAGATGTGTCATGGTGTAAAAAAAACGTGCCACATGAAACCGATGCAGCAGTGATGCAAAAGATGCACCATGTTGCAAGACAGGCCTCACTTGGGGCCATATGTATCAAGCTAATTAGCATTCGCAAAGGTCAAAATTCTGCGAATTTCGGCCTTTGCGAATGCTAATTAGACAAATGGTATGTATCAAACAAGTTTGATGCAAAATAAGGAATAGCAAAATTTGCTATTCCTTATTTTGCGATTGTACTGAAGGATTTGCAAATTTTGCGATTCCTTAAATGCAATGTATCAAACAAAAAATATGCAAAAAATGCCATTAAGGATTTGCAAACTACCACCAACTTCTAGTTGGTGGTAATTTGCGAATTCTTTTCAAAAAGCTTTTTTTCCAAAAAACAAAAGGTGCCATATGACGCCCATACATGCCCTTAGGGCATGTATGTGCGCCATATGCCCCCAAATTTCTTTTTCAGGGGTGCAGCAGGGTGTTCTTGAGACACCCCTGCACCTTTGGAAAAATTCCTAATTTGCGATGAGCTAATTGCTAATCGCAAATTGCACCTTCATTCCTATGGGCCTCCTGGCCCATGGAAATGAATGGGTAATTTGCAATTAGCAATTTGCTCATCGCAAATTAGGAATGGTAAAGAATTGCTATTTATCCCTTAAAATTCGCTATTTAGGAAATGCAAAATAGTTTGATGATACATATGGCGGTTCATCTCTAACAAGATAAGAAGCTTAGGGATAGATTTATGATGACTGGCGCATCACCAGGGATGTGCCAGTCATCCTGCGCTGCTGTTCCGCCACCCATGGTGTGCTGCATTTACAATGCGGCGCAGCATGGGGCAAAAATGGCACAGATGCGTGACGCATCTGTGTCGTAAAGGTGGCGCATTGCTGGAGTTGCATCGCAAGTGTGATGCAGCTCCAGCAAGGCTCAGGGGTGCCCCATCTCCACAATGTTGCGTCAAGACCTATGCCTGCTTCAAGCAGGCGCAGGGTTTTGACGTAGCTTTCTCCTATCTGATTGTAAATGCGGCACACCATGAGTGGCAGAGCAGCGGTGTACGTTAACTGGTGCATGCCTGGGGATGTGCCATTTAACATAAATCTGCCCCTTTACATTTAAGTATGTGCAGGGGACACAGAGTCGGTGAGGCTTATCCAAGGTTAAGAAGAGATGAGTCCTGTTCACTGAAAAATTAGACATAGGCTTCACCTGCTCAGCATCGTTGGACATGGCTATATAATAGCTGCAAAATGTTACTCTTGTTAAACAATTTTACTATTATAATCTCTGAGATTTGTCTCTTACTCTGCAACATCTCATTGTTGTTATCTTTCTTTAAAGATAAAGACAACATCAACATGAGCGACAATCAGCAATCAGTTGATTTTGACCTCATCATTGAACTTGTAATTGAAACATCAGTGGATGTTGATCCCTTGGATGATTTAAATCCTGAGGATGAAGAAGAACGTGATGAGGATGCAGATTTGTCCGAATTATATGACATAGGATGGGAAGCTGACGTGCTTGAGCCTATGGAACTATAAACATTTATTTTAAAAATTTATAATAAATAAAAAGTAAAAATGTAAACCGTTTAATTTAAAAATAAAGACACCTTCAAAAACAGGTTATGTGTAGTGTCTTCAATAAAATATTAAAATATGCTCATAAAATTAGATCAGATTCACATATAAAATAGCACAGGTAACATGAATATAAATTCCATTTCTTTTCTGCTATTTCTGTATTCTAAATTTGCCAAGCACTAAAAAATCTTCTATGTAAAAATGTCAAGTAGTGTTTTAAGTTTTTGATTACTGTTATTGATTTACTGTTGGGTAATAGTGGTTAATAACATTTTTTATTATATTTTACCACAGATTCAACTGCAGATCATTTCAAGATTTCAGCATGCCAACCAAAGAAAGAGTGAGAAAGGCTGCAAAACGTCAAAGACAGCAGGTTAATGAAAAAAAGCAGCAGTCCTCTAACAAAAAGATTTGTCAAGTCACCAAGAAAGCACCGGGTAAGAGTACAAAAACATTCATAAGAAATATCTGTAGTAAAAAAAATATTACTACAGAAAATGTTTCAGTCCAGAAAAAGAGAAGCAATTCAAACGGAAAGGAAAGGCAATGAAAAATGTTACTGCTAGAGCAAGAGATAACACTGTGCATGATAGTAGAAGGAAACAACAGTTTAGGGACATTCGGAAACGAATGTTCCGCAACAGGATAATTGGCAATTTGTTAAAAAATATTAAGAAAGGTCAACAGAAAGTGGTTTTTTATAAGAGAAAAAAAAAAGTTGAGAAAGTTATTGATCAGGCATTTGAAATTAAACGTAAGTTATTTATTTTGATAATCAATAGAATTAGGAAGCTAAACAAGGCAATTTATGATTTCAAAAGAAATAGTAGATGGAAGAGAATAGTTAATCGTAGTAATTTTTGTGAAGTTTTTTCTGGAGAATGGATGCATAGTTCAAGCTGTGAGGCATTTTTTAATGAGGAGAGTTATTTCCAGGATAATGATTTGGTGCATGCAGTTGACACCAGTGGTCGTGCTCATGAAGTGAAAGATGGTTGTCCAGTTGAAAAAGAAAAACTTGTGACAACAGAGGCAGAAGAGGTGTTAGGTAATGAGGTTTTAGGAAGACGTGCTAAGGGTCCTGTGTACACCTGGAAGTGTAGTAGTATTTGCAGTGTGCGACAGGATTCCATCAATTTGCTTTGTGATTTTGTACGGTCATTTAATAAGAAAAGTTTGAAGCAGAAAATGAGGTTGTTGCAAGAATTAGATCCTTGCAGAGTGAGAGAAGTGACAGGTTTGCATGGTCATTCACTGGCTTGTCTTTCCAGGAGAGTATGCCAGAGTGTTTTTCATCATTTCAGGATGCTAGCAGTGCATCATAATAAAGTGAGGAAATTAGTTAGAATGTTGTATTATGCTAAGAGTCCAGCAATTATGCTTAAACAATTATGCGGTGCTCTTTTGCATGGTTCTGAAATAGATGTGAAGAATATATGTGAAGAAATTGAGTTTTGTTACTTTGGAAGTAAAGAGGAGAATGTTGAAATTGACCAAGAAGAAGCGGGTAATGTGGAAGATAGTGTACAGGTTTCCAGTACAGATAATTTCCAGAGGGAAATTGCGACGTTTCAGGTCAAATCAAGTGAGAGGCCAAATTTCACTTGTGTGTGTTGTCGACGCACTTATTATAAGAATCAGACTAAGTTAGTGGATTTATATGCAAAAAGTAAAAGGGAAAATAATAGTGAATGGAAGGATTTCGCAACATACTTGATGGCAGAAAATTGTTTTGATTTGGGATTGGATCAACGTGTGTGTACTTATTGTTGTTGCAAATTAAATCAAAACCAGATGCCTGCTAGAGCAGTTCATAATAATCTGGAATTGGTTGAGATTCCTTCTGAATTGAAGGATTTAAATACTTATGAATCTATTTTGATTCAAAGTATCCATCCCTTTCAGGCTATTGTAAGAATGGAGCCAAAGACAGGGAAATTGCCTCCATCAGATTTACAGAGAGGATTAAAGGGAAGAGTTGTTTATTTGCCTCTAGATTTGAAGAAAAACATTAACACAATTGGAGTAGAAAAAGTGGAAGAGGAACCTCTGGTTATCTTAGTTAATGGGGTTCCGACAAAGAATAAGAAAATATGGCAAGATTTAGTGGATGTTAGGAAAGTTAAAAAGGCAACATTGTATTTGAAAAAAAATAATAAATACTATAAGAATGTATATGTTGCAGAAGAGGAAGTAAGTGAGGAAGAGGATAGCGATTTGTGTGCTGGTCAAATTGAGAAAGTAGAACCCTCTACTAGTGAAGAAATATATGAACATTATAGTGTTCATCCTTTGCATTCCAAGGAAGTCATGGGGAATGCTATTGAGTTGTTTCAAATGAAACAAGCCAAAGGGAGTCCCATTAGTGTTTGGGAGGAAAGTTTGGAAGCTCGGTGTTTCCCACAGCTTTTTCCAACAGGTCAGGGAGAAAGATATGATGAGCGACCTCATCAAATTCCTGCTTCTGAATACCGGACTTTGCGATTGTATGCAGGAGATGCTAGGTTTCGATAATGCATTCCTTATTTGTTTCATCTCCTGTTTGAAAGCGATCTGTCTGGACTGTCATATGCAGTGAACCACATCTTGAAAAGTGGTATACACATGCAAAACATCTCGGCAAGTGACTTTATGGATAAAGTCAATGTCCAAGACAGTATTTTGGATTCTCACCTGATTAATGTCATGGCGTGTCAGCGTGGTACTAATGAGTACTGGTACCGTCGTCATGGTGATTTAAAATGTATGCTGAAGAACTTAGGAACTCCCACATGGTTCCTCACTCTAAGCTGTGCCGAGTATGGCTGGGAAGACTTACTTGAATTTCTACGAGAGGCAAATGCTAACGTAGAAAACATCGAATTCAAGACACCCGGAGAACTGTGCTCTTTGGATCCAGTCAATGTATGTAGGTACTTCAATCATAGATTTGAAGCTATGATGTCTTTCATCATGAATAAGAAGAATCCACCTCTTGGAGAGGTGTTGGATTTCTTCTGGAGAAAGGAGTACCAAGCAAGAGGTGCTCCTCATATACATATGTTGCTGTGGATCAAGGATGCACCTAAATTTGGAACGGATCCAGAAGACTCAGTGATGAGTTTTATACAACAGTATTCTACGTGTGCTGTTTCAAACGCAAAGGAGAAGAAAAGCCTAAGAGAAAAAGTTCTGCGTTTCCAAAGCCATCGATGTGGAAAGTACTGTCGTCGTAAATTCCGAAACAAGGACAAGTTCTACACCAAATGTCGTTTCGGCTTTCCACGACCGGTGATTTCTAAAGGAAGAGTAAACAGTTTGATGTCTTCGCTGCGACATAATGTGATGAAGAAATCACCTAAAAACACATACAATTTGAAGAGGAACGAAGAGTCCAAGTACATCAACGACTACAACCCGGTGATTTTGTCCATGTGGAATGCTAACATGGATATACAGTTTGTGGCTGATAACTGTATGGCTGTGGCTCGGTATGTGACGTCTTACATCACCAAAAAAGAGAAGACAGAATTGAAGGATATGTGGGAGGACATTTCCCATGAAAAGAGCCTCAGCAAGAAGTTGTACAGTTTCAGTCTGAAGATGTTGTCGCATCGAGAAATTGGAGCGTACGAATGTTCTGACCGGTTGTCTTCAGCAAGTCTCTATGCCAAGTCCAGGAGTATCGTTTGGGCGAGTCTTGGTCTTGCTGCAACGCGTAATCGAGTTCTCAAACCTGTGCGGGAAATTGAGTATTTGGCGGAAAAGGAGCCAAACAGTACCGACATTTTGAAGACCAACATGTTGGATACATATTATCCAAATCGAAGCATTCACCTCGAGAATGTTTGTCTGTATGAGGTTCTTCAAAATTACATATTCAAGAGGAACATCAAAGAAGATACTGAGAAAGGAGTGTATGCTGTAATAGGAAGTGAGGGATGTCTGGTCAAGCAAAGAAAATGCCACTTGGTAAACCATCGAAAATTGAGTGGCGAATCTCCTGAAAAAAAGGAGTTTTTCTATTTAGCACTTTTGCAACTTTTCAAGCCTTGGCGTGCAGAAGAGGAACTGCTTGGAGATTTTCTCTGTTACGAAGACTCTTTCAATGCCGCCAAGGAGACCATAGAATGTCCTGCTTTTCCCAAATATGTAGAAATGTTGAATGCAGAAATTGAGCAGGAAGCAATGATTGCAGCCGAGATTGCCAGAGACAGTTCTCAGGACAGTCAGAGTTCTGCTTCATTGAGTCAGGATCCACTAGGAGGACCTGTTATCGAAAATGAAGCTGCCACTGCTATGAATGAAGTGGAAAGAGCCATGGCACATGCTCAGGAGGATGCGGTTAACTTAGAAGAGTTGGAAAGACAACTCAACGTTGAGCAGAGGAAAATATATGACGAAGTTACCATGCAAATTGATCATGGATTAAGTCATGACAAGAAAGAGTGCTCATGTACGTCGTTGAAGCCTGTCCGACTGTACGTGAGTGGAGAAGCGGGAACTGGAAAAAGTTTCCTTATTAAAGCAATTTCATGTTATTTGCAGGAAAGGACAGAGTCATCGCTGTCTTGTGTTGTCACCGCTCCAACTGGACTGGCAGCACATAACATTAAAGGGATTACTTTACATCGTTTACTGATGCTGCCAGTGGAGCATGACAACAAATTACAATATCACAAGCTATCTGGAGATGCTTGTTTTGAAGTTTCAAGAATCTTGAGGAAAATGAAACTTCTTATCATTGACGAAGTAAGCATGGTTTCCAATGTCATGCTTGCCTTTGTGCATTTGAGAATGCAGGAAGTTCTCAAAACAGAGTATGATGTGTTATTTGGTGGCAAACACATCATTGTTTTCGGAGATCTTCTGCAGCTGACACCAGTGAAAGGGCAACCTGTGTTCAAAATGCTCACGCATGAAGATACCAGGAAGTGCCTAGGCAGCATTGGCAACGTCAATATATGGTTAAACTTCAATTATGCTGAACTGCATGAAAATATGCGTCAGGCGAAGGATGAAGTTTACAAGACTATTCTACAAGATGTTAGAATTGGAAAAGTGACCGAGCATGGGAAAGAAGCTTTACATGCACGATTACTGTCAAATTTATATCCAGAACAAGATGTTGTGCCTGAGAATATTTTTCAGAAAATTACTGAGAAGAAATCTGGAATATGTTTGATGCCAACTCTTGCAGAATGTGCCAAATTCAACAACAAAATGTTGCATTTAGAAAAGCAAGAGATTGTGAAACTGGAAGCTATTGACAGAGTAGAGCATATGGGATCAACAATTATTTTGTCTGAGAATCTAAAAACAAAATTGGATTCATTAGAGAAGAGTATATCTAAAACTGCAGGTTTTGAAAAGACTCTGAATGTGTGCTTGAACTGCCGTATAATTTTAAGAAGGAATTTACATGTTGAAAGAGGTCTGGTAAATGGATCAATGGGTAATGTTGTTGATTTTGTAAAATACAGAAATAGAGATGGAATTGAATTTTTAAAAATTAAATTTGATGGCATTGAGGAAGTACAGCTAATTGGTCGTTGTTCTGCTAGATTTTTGCTTGTAAAAGACTTATATGTTCGCCGAAGCAGTTTCCTGTTTGCTTGGCATATGCGGTGACAATCCATAAATCGCAAGGTTTAAGTGTAGACAGTGCATTGGTGAATATTGGCAGTTCTGTGTTCAAGGAGGGTATGGCATATGTGGCATTGTCACGAGTTAGAACTTTATCGGGATTGTACTTGATTGAGTGTGATGTCACAAGCATTTGTGCGGATCTAGATTGTGTTAAGGAATACAATAGGTTAAGAAGAGAGTATGCGCCACATTTGCCTCAATATCCTTTGTTTGAGAAACGTGTGGTAGGCCGGAAACGAAGAAATGTGACCAATACTGGGGAGGTTGTAGCAAAAAGACGAAAAGTCGATGAACCTGAAATTATAAGCAGAAACAAAAAGGATTCTGTTGAAGATGTTGTTGGTTTTCAATTTGAAAACAGTTCTGGTGTCAACTGCTATGCTAATGTAGTGGTTAATGTTTTGTTTTCTCTAGAAAATGTAAAAGAAGAGATTGTGGTCAATTCTGATCAAAGATTTTGCAGTTTGTTAAATTCTGTCTTAGAAAAATGTAGCACTGATAGAACAAACATAGAAAGTGTGTCTGAAATTCGAAATCTGTTAGACAGATGTTCGGGCCAAACACAATTCTCTCAAAATATTCAGCAAGATTGTCAGGAGTTTTTAATGTATATGCTTGATGTATTGCATGCTGAAGGTGTAGATGTAGATCAGCTGTTTGGGCTTTCTTATCAATGGCAGCATGACTGCGAGAACTGTAGAGTATCAAGTACTACTAGTGTAGACTCAAAGATTTATATATTTAACTTTGCCAGACAGTAAATCAGTCTCCTTTAATAAGCTAGTAAAAGCAGCTGATCACAACATGGAGTGTAGCCAATGTAAATCTGAAATGATGTCCACATTATTTATACGAACATATGGCCAGTATGTCATTTTAATGTTCCAACGATGTAGGCCTGATGGAACAAAATTGACAACTTTAATTAAAAATTTTGTGGCTTCGCAGTTGTCAATATCAGGAAGGACTTTTGTAACTGCAGCAATTATATATCATGCCGGTCCTTCAACAACATCAGGACATTACACAGCTTATTTAAAGTCTAGAAATGGCTGGTCATTCTGCAATGATTCGGTTTTAATTTTCAAAACAAAATTGCCGTATGACCTTAAAAACTCTTACCTGGTGTTTTTAAAACCAAAATTTTAGGGAAAGAATCTCGGGATGTGCTCTGAGGAATTTCAAGAAGTTCTAATGGCTCCTACACGATTTGGCCTTGAGGATAAGTGTAGTTCAGAGACATAACTTCTAACCATAAGACTGGACGTCATGGAGAAATAAGTGCACTTTGAATGAGTTCTGAAAAACTATTTCTTTTTATAAGCTAATTGAAGCAGCCAATCAAAACATAGAGTAGAGGGAATGTAAGTCTGCAATGCTGTCTACTGTTTTACATTGCTTTGTGATTAAAAGTGATGTAGAGAATTAAATAATTGTAGTAGTCATAGAGGTAGTGTAAGTCTGCTTCATAGTAAGCAGTATCAGTGTCATAGGAAATGTAGAACATGACTGAGGAAGAAGGGGAAGATATTACTAGTCCAGGATTGTGAAAATGATCTTCAACATTTTAATTCTGAAAGTTGCGGAAATGCCAAATGACGGGATTGGCTTACAAGAAATCCAAGAGTTATAAATGGCTCTGACAAGATTTGGCCTTGTGGAAACTTGTGGTAGAGAGCAAGAAGTCATTTATTGTATGTAACATGTTTTTCAAAACGATGGAGGTTTTCTTTCAGAAAGTGGCGGGCTGAAAGTAATAACAGCACAACAGAGTGTAAGCTGTTCATAGGACATCCTTTGACGTCATGGAAAGTAAGTTAACTTTAAGGAGTTCTGAATTCTGATTTGTTATGTTGTATGGGTTTTTTAAACACAATCATTTTGATTGTGTTTTTTTTCCCCGCTGTTATATGATGAATACCTTCAAGTCACTGTTTTTAGTGAAATTTGATACATTCTGAGAACAGCAAAAATAAACCATTTAACATGTATAATTAATTCTGTACGGTTTCCATTTATGATGTACATTTAGAACTGTGTAGGAGGCATGGAGAAGGAGAGGCTTCTGTAAGTGTCAAAGTTCTTGCATACAGTGCTCATATTCTACGTAGTCTTTCATATGATAGACTACATTTCCACAATGAGATACCTAAGCAAAGGAAACACAGGTCATATGATTGTGGAATGAGCAAAAAAATGTGCATGTTTTTCAATTATATTACCTGTGTTTCCTAACATTACACACCACATTGTGTAGATGAGGTTTAGGCCTGTTCCTGGAGACAGAGGAGGTCTGACATTTGTTCAAGAGTGCAGTGGACATTACTCACTTCGTTGGTAGGCCTCCACATGTATTATCTTCTCTGTATTCTTCAACAAACCTAAATTCCATCTGCAACCCTGAGTAGGACTTACCTGAAACAAATCTGTGGATAGGTTACACCTTATTGGCATCTTGAAACAATCATTTAAAATGTTAGGGTCAGATTTATGGTGGCCGTGCGCCTCTTTTGCTCCATTGTGGGTCACTTTTGTGTAAAAGATGCACCATGTTGCAAGATAGGTTTCAGTTCATCTCCAGCAAGATACCATCAGTTTAAAAAGTATATAATTAGCATTGTGTAGGGGGCATGCAGAAGCAAAACCTTTTATAAGTGTCAAAGTTGTTGCATGCAGTGCTGCACTTCTAGGTACTGTTTAATATGCTGGACTACATCTGCACTATGAGATACCTAAGCAAAGGCAACACAGGTGATGTGATTGTGAAATGAGGAAAAGAAACTCCACATTTTTCAATTACATCACCTGTGTTTCCTAAGTTTATGAATGACATTGTGCAGATGAAGTTTAGGTCTGTCCACGGACACAGAAGAGGTCTGGCCTTTGTTCAAGAGTGAAGTGGACATGACTTACTTCATTGGTAGGCCTTCACATGTATTATGTCCTCTGTTCTCTTCAAACAACTCGAAATTTCATTTGGAACCCTGAGTAGGTCTCACCTCAAACAAACCTCTGGATAGGACACATCTTATTGGCATCCTGAAGCAATCATTTAAAATGTTAGTGTCTTGCGACACTTTTCTGAGACAACAGCAGTGCAAAAGATGCACCATGTTTTAAGATAGGCCTCACTTCATCTGCATCAAGATACTGTTAGTTTAAAATGTATATCTTTAGGACTGTGTAGGGGGCCTGGAGAAGCAGAAGCTTCTGTCAGTGTCAAAGTTGTTGAAAAACTGTTTGTCCTTCAATCTTTTCCCTTGTCTTTTGTAATTTTTAAATACATGTTTTAATATTTTTCAAATGTTTGTTCTCTCTTTCACAGATTGAAAGTATAAAAACAAAAAGTGAGTAATTTAACGACAATTATAAGGTAAATGTTTTGTATTCTTTTCGTTACATTTCTATCACATTCACCTACTATTAGTTCCACAGCTTCATTTCTTTAACCCTCAGTTTCCTGCCTTTGCTACTTTCCTCATTCCTTTCTCTATTACCTACTTACTCAACTCCTTCCACTCTTTTTCTCAGTCCCTCTCTTCTCATAGTTCCTCACTCTTGTTCACTCACTCCGTCTCTATTACTCTTAGTGTCTTTGACTGATCACTTTTTCACTACTTGTTCATAATGCTTTCTCTGTGTAGTTGAAGCACACTAAGGGGCATATTATGAACACAGCCAATAAAATTATTGCTGTTTTTATTGGCAGAAAACTGGTGCAAAAGTGGTTTTAGCGGCAGTTTTCTGCCGCAAAAGCGGCTTTGGTGACATATTTCTGCCGATAAAAGCTGCAAAACTTTTATTGCCTATGTTGATATGGCTCTATGTTATTTAAATTTCTTTGCTGTTTTAATTAATCTTTTTCTGTTATTTTTTGTTTTCTGTTTTCTATTTTTTCTCTCTGTTATTCCCCATGTTTTAATCTTATTTTGAACATTCACTCACATCCTCCAAGAAACTCTTCTTTGTTATTGTTCTACTCTCTTTTTTTTCTTTCACTTCCTTATCTATTTTGTTTTCCACAATTATACCCTCTTCCGTCTTTTCTTCGGTAAATAGATCTATTAAACAGTATCTCTGGTTTACTCCCTATAGCTGTCTTTCTTTTAACATCACTCTCTGTTTACTTTCCTTATACTTACTCTTCTTTTTTTTTTTTTTTTTTTTTTTTTGGTTCGCTCCCGGTTCGCGAACCGGGAAGCGAACTGGGAAGCGAACTAAAAGAAATAGAGCTTGCCAGAGTGCTAAACATTCTAGCAATTTTTTTTGAAAGGGGAGGTAGTTCTGAAAAGAACTTTTTTTTAAATGTTTTTGTTGTTTTATATATTTTTTTTTTTTGAACATTTTTTGTTTTTTTTGTATTTTTTGAACAATTTTATATTTTTTTGGGTTTTTTTGGGGGGGGAAACAACAAAAAACAGGCATTGAAAAGGGCTCAACAGGAGCAAAAAAAAAATTACTGTCTGGGGCGGTTAGGGCAATTATGATTGTTATAAGCTAGGTTGATGGAATTAATACTCATGTTACCACATGATATCAATGCACCGCAGTGCAGACAAGTATATTTCATATGCCCAAAATTCTCCTGGATGTTTGGCACGGTTTCCCGTGCCTCTGCTGCTGTCAATGATATTAACGATGTTGACCTGGCCACAGGAGTTGCTGTTGGGTTTTGTTCCATGTCACGTATTTCCGCCCGGCTGTAATTGAGTGGATGCCACCTGTTCATGTGCCTATGCATGGTATAGTTCCCATAGCTATACTTTTTATCAGTCCCTCTTGATAATTTCTCTTTGCAAATGAGGCAGGTGACATACCTCGCATTTACTTTCTTCTGCCCTGGAGGGATTGAAAAAAACTGCCAAATGAAACTGGCTTTCCTATGGGAAACCCGGGGCACCTCTTCCAAGAACTGTGGTCCTTCTCTCTCCTCTTCCTCTATTTCTTCCTCTTCCTCCTCTGTGTTGGTGATGACCTTAGGAGGTGGTCCTCTCTTCCCATGAGGAGGTGGAGGTGGTGGTGGGGGTGCACCAGCTGAAGCAACTACTGAAGCCATTGCTCTACTATGAATAAAGGTCTTCCTCTCACAATGATGAAAGTCAGAGTGAGGAAAGAAGGAGGGGTTTTCATCATTTGGGAAAAACAATAGTTCTAAACCAATGAAAAGTGTTATTTTTAGGTCACCTGACCTAGCCTTACATGATTATGAAACCAAAAGTTAAATGAACCAATGAAAAGTTTTATTAACAAGTCACATGACCTCTCACGCTTATGTTACGCGCTGCGGAACGCGCCCCGGATCGCTTCCGGGTCGCTGCGCTTCGCGCCTCGGTTCGCGTACCGGAGCACTTCCGGGTGCGCTAACGCAGGGCATCATAAGACGCATTACGCGACAACGTGATACGTCGCGCTTCCGCGACGCGTCACGATGTTGATTTCTAACGCGGCAGTTGCGCTAACGGAACGTTTACCGGTTCGCGGACCGGGTCGCGGCATCAAATTGAGCTAACGGAAAGCTTCTCGGTTCGCGAACCGGGAGCGAAACAAAAAAAATATTTTAAAAAAAAATTATTAATAAACATATAAAATATATTTTGGGATTTAAAGAAGAATACATTTTACAGCTATAGATATTAGCTTTTAAAAAACCAATGAAATTCACTGAAAAAACCATAGGTTATAGACCATATATAGTTAGGAATTAGCATTTACAAAACCTTGAAAATTCACTGAAAAAAACATAGGTTATAGACCATATATAGTTAGGAATTAGCATTTAAAAAACCTTATTTTACTCACACAAAACCATTGAAATTCCATATATAGTTAGTTGTACTAACTATATATCGCGCACCCGCAATCCACTGCTGATCATGTCACATATTACATCATTCATGACATGGTCAGTGACATCACTGATGACATCACTGATGACATCTCAAATGACATCACTGATGACATCACTGATGACATCTCAAATGACATCACTGATGACATCACTGATGACATCTCAAATGACATCACTGATGACATCACTGATGACATCTCAAATGACATCACTGATGACATCACTGATGACATCATTCATGTGATAATACAATGAACCTCTTCAGACTCTAATATAACCTTAGATACACTCAGTGTAAACATACACTCACAGACTGTCACTCATCCATGGAGTTACTCAGACACCTAGTCAGTCATGCAAAGAATCAATCACACCTCCATTTTCTCAACTATACAGTTATACACACCTTACTTATTCAAACATATACTAAAACATATTTACTCTCTTATACAATCCTGGATACAAGTTCACAATGATGCATACAGCCACTCACACATTCACTGGCTCCTATGCACAGTTATTTATATATGTCAACTCTCACATGTACTGTATTTTACATATGTACTTACTTTGACATGTAGCACTGAGATATCCATTCACTCACCAATACACTCATGCACACAGTCAACCGCCCATACAGCTGTTTCCACATGCACTTTTGAACCCATACATCTAGTGAATCAACTGCTCACACATATATGCACAGAGTCATACACCTCCCAGCCACCCACACACACACTCAGTCTCCCATACAAATGCTTGGGCAACCAATCAATAACCCATATAGTTACTCATATAGCTACTGATCAACACATGCAGCAGTTTACAGAACAACAGACATAATGATGCACAAATTAAGACAGTTTAGTCACTAACCCATGCATTCAGTGAGACACATTTAATCACTCACTCATACAGTCAGTCACGCACCTACTAAATCCTTCATCCAGACACTTCTACATCTACTCATTCTTCAATATGTAAAACATATTTAAACTTTACAGAAACACACAGTCACTGGATGATGTCATCAGTGATGTCATCAGTGATGTCATTTGAGATGTCATCAGTGATGTCATCAGTGATGTCATTTGAGATGTCATCAGTGATGTCATCAGTGATGTCACTGACCATGTCATGAATGATGTAATATGTGACATGATCAGCAGTGGATTGCGGGTGCGCGATATATAGTTAGTACAACTAACTATATATGGAATTTCAATCGTTTTGTGTGAGTAAAATAAGGTTTTTTAAATGCTAATTCCTAACTATATATGGTCTATAACCTATGGTTTTTTCAGTGAATATATATATATATATAACACACAAACTCCCGACTCAACCACCACCAGGACGACCAGAAATCAGGATGCGGACCACACGGCAGGTAGTAATAAAGTGCTTCTTTATTTTCTCTATACAGACATGATGCGTTTCGTCCGGTGCTCCCGAACTTGATCACAGGACATGTCGTGACCCCAAAGTGTTTAAATACCATTCCACATCATAATACGCTCCTCCCCTTCTCATTCATGGGTATGGAAAACAGACTTCATTAATGACAATACATTGAATACAAAGATTTAAGGTGAAAACATATATATATACTTTTGTATTAAAATATATATGCGACATCATACATAAAGACATAGGCCAGTGCCTCTATATCAAAAATGTATGTAAAAACCATAAAACATAGTAAAACATGGAGGGCCAGTGCCCAAATTCTTCCAATTATACTCTAATATTATTGAGCATAAAAGAATGTAATTGCCATGTTTTCCCCTAGATTTTATGTGTGGAACAGATATAATGACATTATAGTGCAAAACCAGAAACCAGTGATAATTAAAAAATGATGAATAAATCGTAAATGGTACAAAACCAAACAATCAATCGTGAGCATAGTTATGAAATCATAAAAAAAGAAAGAATATTATCCTTTTTTCACCTTTATGCATTCATGTTGAATTGTAAAATAAAAAGGGTTCATAACATTAATTTTATATCTCAACTATGCTCTAAAGTGCCAAGTGCAAGACGCAAGGAAATAAATAATGATGCAAGAAATTCATACAAAAGTTCATCCGTCTCTGAAGCCGATAATATACCTCCATCTTGCTATTATCATACGCGCAAACTACAATACAGTCAACCCTCCAACCATAGACACCGAATAAAAACCAGTAAAACTGAGAAGTAAAACTAGTTAAAATCCAGTAAAAACGGGTCGAAAAATCAACTGTCGTAGCAACAGCACGCATAAAAATAACAAGATAAAACATGAATAAATATCAAATACCTCATAAAAACTCACATATGTAAATTGAGAAAATTTATAATACGACAACTGGTCCCAGTGGACGTTACCTATCAAAATCAAATGCACTGCAATTCAACAACAGAAACAAATCAGATAGCTATAAAAAGGTATATAAATCTTCCCCTGTATTCAAACCGTTAGGCATTTTGGTGTCAAACTGCATTATATATCGACTTTCCAGCTGCCGCAGCTTTTTGTCCCTGTTGCCACCCCTTATCTGTTTAGGCACCGCATCTAAAACAAAATAAGTGAGATCTTTAAGATCCTTATTATGTCCAAGTTTAAAATGTCGGGCCACAGGGTAGCTTGAGTCCGAATTAACGATGGCACGTAAGTGTTGTAGAATGCGTGTGGACACAGGTAACTTGATGCTGCCTATATATTTTAATTTGCAGGTACATTCTAAAACGTAAACCGCAAACTCAGTTTTACAGTTGAAAAAACTGTTCAGTTGATATAAATCAGTTGAGAACGCATCCTGGACCTCCCTTATATTAATACCAAATTTACAAGCTCGACAAGAGCTGCACTTCACAAATCCTTTTCTCTTTGTTAGCCAATCGCTTTTAGTTGTGGTTTTGGTCTCGGACCCAGGCATTGCTCTATCCAGGGCATCCCTCATTGATGGAGCTCTACTGTAGGTTATACTTGGAGAGTCATCTACTTCAGTTGCTAAAATCATGTCAGATTTCAGAATGGGCCAGCTTTTGGTTATGATTTGTCTAACATGCTTGTGTTGACAATTGTATGTCGTTATTAACCTAACAGGGGCCTTTCGTTGAAGACCTATCACATTGGGACCACTAGAGACATCTGACTGGACCTCATTAGTGTTTTGACCAATCTCAATGGTGTCAAGTTTGGATAAAGATTTCTTGAGGTCCTCTATCTTATAGCCTCTGGCTAAAAATCTTTGCACAGATTCATCTAAGCATATTTTTAAGTCATTGCTGTTGCTGCAGATACGTTTGATCCTTAAAAATTCCCCGTAGGGTATACTTTTGATTAGATGTCTAGGGTGGGTGCTGCTGGCATGGAGGATGGAATTTCCAGCCGTAGTTTTTCTATGGAGCTTAGTAATGATTTTGTTGTCTTTAATGTAAATCTCTACATCAAGAAATTCTACTTTCTCCCTATTGATATTAGCCGTGAAACTGAGATTCATGTCATTGACATTAATTGTGTCCACAAATGCCTGTGCTGATTCAACAGAGCCCTGCCAAACTACACAAACATTGTCAATAAAACACCACCAGGCAATAACCTTGTCAGGAAAGAACTCCAACAAGATGCGCCTCAGGACATGCTCCTCCCACCAGCCCACATGCAAGCATGCGAAACTGGGGGAGAAACATGCCCCCATGGCCACACCCCGGAGTTGTTGGTATACAGATGTATTTAATAGGAAAAAGTTGTTGTACAAGCATAACCTAATCATGTGCAGTATCATTTTGTTATGTTCATAATATTTGATGTCACGTGTTGATAAATAATATTGTACTCCTGTCAGACCTATTTCATGGTCTATGCTTGTGTATAGAGCACAAATATCCATCACAATAAAGCAATGGGAGTCACACCAAAATAACTCATTCAACTTACTCAAAAAATGTCCTGTGTCTTTTATGTAAGAATCCAAGTTTTCCACATAGTCTCTGATAAAAAAAGTCAGCGTATTTGGAAATTGGTTCCATTAGACCCCCTTGCGCTGATATAATCGGTCTTCCGTGAGGTCATTTGAGATGTCATCAGTGATGTCACTGACCATGTCATGAATGATGTAATATGTGACATCATCAGCAGTGGATTGTGGGCGCGCAAAATATAGTTAGTACAACTAACTATATCGGAGGAATTTCAATGGTTTTGTATGAGTGAAATGTCCAGCTAACTATAACACCCCTAAAATCTACAGTTCTTTCAGTGAATTTCTAAGGTTTTTTAAATGCTAATTCCTAACTATATCAGGCCTGAAACCTATGGTTTTTTCAGTGAATTTCAAAGGTTTTTTAAATGCTAATTCCTAACTATATCAGGCCTGAAACCTATGGTTTTTTCAGTGAATTTGCAAGGTTTTTTAAATGCTAATTTCTAATTATAACGTGGCTGAAACCTATGTTTTTTTCAGTGAATTTCAAAGGTCTTTTAAATGGTAATTCCTAACTATAACGTGGCTGAAACCTATGTTTTTTTTCAGTGAATTTCAATGGTTTTGTAAGTGATAATCTTTAAATGTATTAATTGTTATATTTTTTATACTGATTTACTACATTATTTTAAATTATTTATTTTTAGATATTTTATTTTAAAAAAATTTTTTTTTACACCTCTCTGCAACGGAGCCCCCTGGCGCGTTTGCAGAGGGGGAACTAATTCCCCTTGCATACTAGGGGTCCCTGGGGGCCAACTAGCCCACCTGGAACCTCCAGTATGCGCCAGGGGGCTGCATTGCAGAGAGGTGTAATGATTCTATGCACCTTTCTTACACCTCTCTGCAACGTAGCCCCCTGGCGCGTTTGCAGAGGGGGCACTAATTCCCCTTGCATACTGGAGGTCCCTGTGGGCCAACTAGCCCACCTGGAAGCTCCAGTATGCACCAGCGGGCTGCATTGCAGAGAGTTGTAATGAGGTTATGCCCCTTTTTACACCTCTCTGCAACACAGCCCCCTGGCGCGTTTCCAGAGGGGGAACTAATTCCCCTTGCATACTGGGGGTCCCTGGGGGCCAACTAGCCCACCAGGAACCACCAGTATTCCCCAGGAATCTGCATTGCAGAGAGGTGTAAGGAGGCCACACCCTTTTTTACACCTCTCTGCAGCGCAGCCCCCGGGCACGTTTGCAGAGGGGGAACTAATTCCCCTTGCATACTAGGGGTCCCTGGGGGCCAACTAGCCCACCTAGAACCTCCAGTATGCGCCAGGGGGCTGCATTGCAGAGAGGTGCAATGAGGCTATGCCCCTTTTTACACCTCTCTGCAACGCAGCCCCATGGCGTGTTTGCAGAGGGGGAACTAATTCCCCTTGCATACTGGGGGTCCCTGGGGGCCAACTAGCCCACCTGGAACCTCCAGTATGTGCCAGGGGGCTGCATTGCAGAGAGGTGTAATCGGGCACACCCTTTTTCATACCTCTCTGCAACGCAGCCCCCGGGCACGTTTGCAGAGGGGGAACTAATTCCCCTTGCATACTGGGGGTCCCTGGGGGCTAACTAGCCCACCTGAACCCTCCAGTATGCCCCAGGGGGCTGCATTGCAGAGATGTGTAAGGAGGCCACACCCTTTTTCACACCTCTCTGCAACGCAGCCCCCGGGCGCATTTGCAGAGGGGGAACTAATTCCCCTTGCATACTGGGGGTCCCTGGGGGCCAACTAACCCACCTGGAACCTCCAGTATGTGCCAGGGGGCTGCATTGCAGAGAGGTGTAATGAGGCTATGCCCCTTTTTACACCTCTCTGCAACGCAGCCCCCTGCCGCGTTTGCAGAGGGGGAACTAATTCCCCTTGCATACTGGGGGTCCCTGGGGGCCAACTAGCCCATCAGGAGCCTCCAGTATGTGCCAGGGGGCTCCGTTGCTTTGCCCAGGGGGACGGCAATCCCCGGGGCAGTGTGGGGGGGATTGGGCCCACCCCCACACTTCTTTATCACTATGCCCCTGCGATTTGGTCACCCCGGGGGGTAATTTGAAAAAAAACAGACCGGGTTTTTAAAGAACATTTTTTGGGCCTTGGGGGTTCTTGTGGGACCACCTGGGCAGGCCTAGGGGGTCAGGGTGTTTCTACCCTGTCCCCTTTTTGTGTTCTACACGTTTGTTTTTCTGATTTCTTGTGCCTCGGTCTGCCTCGGTCTACCGAGCACAAGATGGCTGCCAACACTTCCTGGTTTGAAGTGTTGAAAGCCAATGAGCATGCAGCTCGTGCTGATTGGCTACCACTGTCTGTCAACACTCCAAAACAGAAATTGTGGGCACCCATCTTGAGTCTCATTAACAAATATCTGTTGTGGAGTTTTGGTAGTCCAGTAATAAAAAGATGGATACATTGAAACAATGTAGGTAGCCCACCAAGGGTCATATTTAACAAACTTTCATGCAGCAGAGACACACTGCTCCTCTCCGGGAAAGGGAAATGGTAGAAATGCGCCATATTTAACATTATACTGCGCATTCCGGTCCTTTCCTTGCACTGATGCCATTTTGGCGGCCTAGCAACAATGTAGGCACTCTTGTGCTGTGGTGCAATGGTGACGGCGTTGTAGGCAGGATTGATTTTATGCAGTAAGGAGTACCTTCCTGCACAAAACAATCCTCAGAGATATGTTCCTCTTTCTAAGTGTGCTGCAGAATGCAGCACATTTAGAAAGAGGAAACAACAAGGAAAAATAAAGATAATTCTCTTTGCACCTCCCCTGGCCTCCCCTTTGCCAGTGTTGGTAAATGTGGACATGTGCCAAATTCCATGGGTGGATGCCTGGGAACAGCCACGCTCCATCCATGGAATGCCTCCCTGAGGCAGAGTAACACAACACAGCGATGTGGCCTTGCGCGACTTCATAAATCTTACTTTAGTGTTGTGTTTGTGTTCTCCTTGAGCCCCCCCCCCCCCTTGCATGCTGCATGGCCAACACACCATATTGATAAATATGTCCCCAAATGTTTCATCAACATGGAAACTGTCCACATTTGCGGTGTTAGTTAACGGAAACTCTAAACAATATTTAGATTTTTCTTATTTTCATTGTATTCTTCATTGAGACAGTGTTAGACAAAAGGTTTCTGGTTGACAGAGGTATGCACCCTGTCCAAGCAGGAACCACAATTCTAGCCAGGGTAAGTCACAACACACTCTACATAATCCTGTGCTTACCCCCTGGTAGCTTGGCACAGAGTAGTCAGGCTTAACTTAAGAGGCATTGAGTAAAGTATTTCCTCTTCCTCTTGGTAGGAACTGTCTTTTGGGGCAGTGGTTTGTTCTTCTGTCCGTGCATAAAAAACTAAATTCCTGCTGTAGAAATGTGCCGGGTTTGTCACCTTGCTTCCACCTTCTCTTTCTGACTCCGTCCCCGTGGGTTTGTGTTTTGGTATTTTGAGATCTGTGTCTGCACGCTGGGTCAAGATGATCACCAGAAATTATTTTCTACTTAAGTAGTCACAGCGATCGAAAGATTGAAGGTCCCGCAGACGGGATATGATTAGATTTGGACACCACCCCAAAAGACAGTTCCAACCAAGAGGAAGAGGAAACAAAGAAGAGGAGGAAAAGGCAGAGGAAAAAGAACCCAAAGGGCGGGTAACACACAGCAACAAGAAGTAACAGCAGCCCAAAAAACGGTAATTAATCTTACTTCCATTGAACTTACCCAAGAAGACAAAATAGTACTTTCCCTGGGCCATCTCATATTGCTTAGTTTCAGACTTTGATTACGCACAGACAAGAGTGGATTTATTTAAATTTGGCCTGAAGTTAAAGCTCAGGACATTTTTCAAAGTGAGACCTGAAACCAGGCAAATCGGGCCAATTAGGGAACCTGTAGCTGAAGAGTTACAGGCGATGGACGCCCATGGCTTGGGGGTACTTTTATAATTAGTTCTAACTCAAGTTCTCCATCATCCAATAAAATTTCCATATTGGAAGAATCCGGTATCAATATAAGCGAGGGTGGTAACACGAATTTTTGGGTACAACCCAGATTCCTCCCCCGAAATACTAATGATGAGATAGATCTCTTTTCGGACTTGATGTTCACTGAACTAAAAAGAATTCAAATTAAACCCTATAATAAACAAGGAAGGCAGAAAAACAGGATAAGACATTTAGACGAGTAATCAAGAAATGGAACAACTATGAGAACTGTGTTGTAAGACTATCAGACAAGGGGGGCAATGTAGTGCTATGGGACAAACCAATTTACATGCAGGAAGCTTATGCTCAATTGAATGACCGTGAGTGTTTGATTGCTAGAACAGAGTATGAGAGAGTCATTGAGAGATTTCACAATCAGTTACTAGAGTGGAGAGATAAAGGGTTGCTGAGTTGGGATGAATGGAAATTTTGTAAGAAGGAGAACCCCAGAATACTGGTATTTTACCTCATACCTAAAATCCACAAAAGCATGACCATACCACCAGTGAGACCCGTAGTACCAGCCAATGACAGCTTGTTCGAAAACATCTCCACATACATTGACAGTTTTCTGCAACCTATTGTTATCAACCTCCCCTCTTACATCAAAGATTCCACAGAATTGTTGAAATTATCTTTGGTGTGACGTGGGAGTAAGACATGCTCATGATGACACTCGATGTAAGGTCCCTATATACCAGCATCTGACATATGGACGGCCTAAAGGCCATAGAGCATTTTTTACGAGCTAGATCAATCAAAGCACAACATAATGATTTTGCAAATGATGGCATGGTGCTTCCAATTTAAAATCTTTTGGTATAATGGCGAACTGTTTAAACAACTACAGGCGACTTCAGTGGGCACTTGCTTCGCCCCGAGCTCTGCCAACCTCCACATGGGCTGTTGGGAGGAGCAAGTGCTACACGGCCAAAGCATTTTATGGAGAAAATAAACTCCAATACCCTCAATCACAAATTCACTATTGAGATTAGCAACACAGTAATGAATTTTCTTGAGGTATAGATCATGGTACAGGATTCAAGACTCTCTACTATGTTGTATAGAAAGCCAACGGCAGGGAATAGCACACTGCATTCTCATAGGTTTGACCCCTACACTCTCAAACACAACATACCCTGTGGAGAGTTACTAAGAGCAAGGCGCATCTGTAGCACTGAAAAGAAGTTACAACTCAACCAAAAACAACATGGTAGCTAGACTCCAACAGAGGGAGATGCCACATTGCAGGAGGGAGGATATCCTCTTTAATGAAGAAGCCGTGAACACAGGCAAGAACAAGGCTAATACCAGGGAGGAAACCAGATTCACAACAACAAATAATGATAAGCATATCTTACTCAGAAAAGCTGTAGCTAAACACTTGCACCTTATACAGAATGACACCGCCATAGGAAATGATTTCCCTAAGAAACCACAGATAACATACAGGAAGGTGGAATGCATGTGCGACCTATTAATTAGAAACGAGATAACAACCACTGGGCAGATATGGTTACAACCACAGAAACGTTTCAAAAGTGCAAAGCCTGTAAGAATGGAATGAATCTAGTGGAATTTAAAACCCCACTAGGTAAATCAATGAGAGTTAAAAAACACCTGTCCTACAAAACTGACTTTGTAGTGTATACTCTGAAGTGCCCATGCTCTAAATACTATGTAGGCAGCACAATTTTGCCCGTCCACAGACGTATTTTTCAACATTTAAAGGCCATTAAAAACAACGATAGTAGCTACCCGGTAGCACGCCACTTTTATATAATCCATGGTGGAGACCAAGTGTGATTGATAGTGTGCCGAAAAGGAAAAGAGATTGTGATAGAGAGAAAGAGCTCAGAAGGTTAGAATTGAGATATATTCTTGAACTAGACTGTAAAGAGCCAGCTCTAAGATTATTGGTTCTGATCTTTTAAAGTTTATTTAAGTGATTCTGTGTTTGAATACGTTTCATTGAAAGTTGCATGTTGTGTGTTTGTTTACAGGAGGACTCTACACCAGAGAAGCAGATTTGGGGCACCCTGAGATGTTCAACCTTAGTTGAGAGCAGCGAGAGAGAGAGCAGATGGGAATGCAGCTGGCAAACTGGAAGAACCAGCAGATACAAGTATGACCCATTTTGATTTAAACCCCCTATTTTTACTTTGTTGACTAAAAGCTCACTGGGGCATGATTGTTTTGGAATTTTGAGGTCTTTTTCTGCCCACTGGGGCTAGTTGATTACCAGAGATTACTTTCTACTTTAGTAGTCACAATGATCGAAAGATCGAGGGTCCAGCAGACGCGAGATGATTAGATTTGGACATCAAAAGACAGGATATTTACACTTTGCAGAAACTATGCAATGATTGTAGCACACATCCAATGTTGATAGAATAGTGATTCTTATTTTTTCATTCAATTGTAACAAAATTAGAGACTTTTTATCTATTTCTTTGGGTATGCACATTTATTTACGAAGTATTACAACCTTCCAATATGGCCGCCATAAACACTGCTGTAATTTGTGGCCTCCATTTGTGTTTACTACCTTTACTACCTTTATTTTACCAATTGATGCACAGAAAATATAAAAAATATTAGTGTGGCCATGGTCAGCTTCGTGTCCAAATTGCATGTTGGGCACTGAAACGCGTTGACGTTTGTGCTACTGGTATAGCAACTATTAAATAACATTCTAACTACTCCGGAGTGCAGTGAGTTTCTTTGTGAATGTTTGGGAGCCCTCCTTTCTTCATATATATACATGTATGATTATCCATAGAAACTTCTAGACTCCAGAAAAGATCCATAACCTTAATCTCATACAAGGCTCTACATGCTGGAACTGTAATCGGCCTAGCACATATGCTTGTTGTTGCCCCATCCTTCAAACCTACTTGAATGCTAACTATGCATTCATACAAAACATCTTACATTTTACTCCAACACATGAGTTTACTTATATTCTTCAGGGACCTTTAGATCCCCAATTAAAAGATAAAGCAGATAGAGACCTACTGGAGCTAATGCTAACCCTCGCCTGCAAACGCATCCTTAATAACTGCAAGAACTTTGACATAGTCTAATTTCACATGTGGTGAGAATGGCTCACATTCCTAAGCAGTGCAGATGGTATTTCCTTACTCTTTTTCCCTTGGCGCCCACCTTACAGACCTCTTTGGAAATCTCTAGATGTCTCTACTAGTCACATTGGGCCCGTTTCACAGAACTAACTTAAGACAAAATCCTAAATTTACTACCATTTTGGTATTCACAGAAGGCACTTATTTATTTTGATATTTAAAGAAGGCACTTACTCATTTCGGTATTCACAGAAGTTAGGACTATAACTTTAGGACTCCTAAATGCCTTCTGTGAATACCGAAAGTCTTAAAGTTAGGATTTTTGTCAGTTTAGGAGTAGTAAAGTTAGGACTCCTAACTTTAGGACTACTAAATGCCTTCTGTGAATACCGAAAGTCTTAAAGTTAGGATTTCTCTCAGTTTGGGAGTAGTAAAGTTAGGACTCCTAACTTTAGGACTCCTAAATGCCTTCTGTGAATACCAAAAGTCTTAAAGTTAGGATTTTTCTCAGTTTAGGAGTAGTAATGTTAGGACTCCTAACTTTAGTACTCTTAAACTGAGAAAAATCCTAACTTTAAGACTTTTGGTATTCACAGAAGGCATTTAGGTGTCCTAAAGTTAGGACTCCTAACTTCTGTGAATACCGAAATGAGTAAGTGCCTTCTGTGAATACCAAAATGGTAGTAAGTTTAGGATTTTAAATTAAGTCAGTTCTGTGAATCGGGCCCATTGACCCTCCATAAAATTTCACTTTCGGCACCTGACGGATTTTTCTTGCATTCAAGTAAACCATCCCATAATGCTCTCAACATGTACCACACTAACTAAATCAATATTGCTCTCTGCTCTTGAACTACATCTGCTCCTTAAGCAACACTTCTTTAAATATCAGTACTAGTATTGGCTGTTTATTTGGTTGTCCATTCAAAATTATGTAGATGCTTCTGAAACACCAATTGGGTATCATGCATTGTGTGCCTACTTAATTGCTCCAAATAATGTCTGAATATGATATTCTATGTCTACTATATATGATGACTGCTATAGAAACAATAATTTCTCACTATTTGTACACACACCCTATTCCCCCTTTTTGCCTTCTGTACCCACTCCTAGTGTAGTGTGTTTTATGAGAGATGTACCTAGAAGCGATATCCAAATGACAAACACTATCTTCACTTGCATTTGTGTTTCCGAACTGTATATTTGTTCATACTATTTTTGAAAAATGCAATCAAAATTACTTGCACTGGTATGTCCTCTGCCATAGCAAAATCAAGACCCAGAATCAAATGTGAGACCTGTTGGCCTGTGGAGCGGGGCTGCATGATGTGGAGGGTGCCATGTTCGTGGGCCTCGGGCTTGGAGCTTCCCTTTTCTAGTATTGTTTAACCCCTGAACATTCCAAGTGAGAAGAGTTAACTCCGAGAAGGGAGTCAAATGGTAACTACTAATGGTGTGTAGTGTTTACCAACATGTCTGTACGTGTATCTTGTAGGACAATGTACAAACTATAAAAAGTAAATAAAGCAATGGTGAGTTTCCTAAACTACAACTAGCATGCCTCCCCACCCCTTCCCATCCCTGCACACCCAATCGCAGGGACATAGCCCACTGTCAAATTGGAAAAGAACAACCAAAACTGCCCCTACTAATGGGACATAGCAAACAACATGATGCATCATGCGTTATGTAACAAATCAAAGGCAATAAACACCTGGGGGGCGGCAACGCCTAGCCAAACCACCCGACCTTGCAATCACTTTCAACATAAACCACCCACAAACATATCTCAATGGTCGGAGAAGTCATAGATAGTGTGTTTCATTAAATTGGACAACCTAAACAGATCACTCCGAGGTGAACAGCTCCATACTAGCCACAGATCCACTGTGGGGGGAGAACCCACCGTAGGACCTCCCTGGGACAATCCATTCCCTTTATAGTCACAACAAAATTCTTGTGCCGCTGTTGGAGTGTCAAGTACATGGGACCTTCTGGCGATGTCTACTTTCAGGCAAGCCGGGTAAATCAAACCATACTTCAAGCCCAGGTTCCGGAGTGTAGCTTTCACACCGGTAAACTTCCTCCGTGCCTCCTGGGCCATCGCTGTAAAGTCAGGGAACAGTGAAATCAAGTATCCCTGCCAGGATAGATTGCCCGCATCATGCACAAGGCACAATGGAGTGTCCCTGTCTCGGAAGTTTATGAGTCTCGCTATATTCGGTCTAGGAGGGGCGCTCGGGTTGGGTCGGGGGCCAAGTAATCGGTGCGCTCTCTCTACCAAAAAAGTGTGGGTGACAGGTTCTTTCCCAAACAGATTAGTGAGTAATGTTTCAATAAAACGGTCCATTCGACCAGTGTTTGTGGACTTGGAAAATGTGTAGATTGTTCTGTCTCCTACAGCCCTCCAAATCCTCCTTTTTCATTGCAACAGATTTTTCCATCATATCTAGCATCTTGACTGACTGCGCAGCTCCATCTTCTAAATCCGAAATGTGACCCTCTGTTGTGTCCAGCCTGCGGTCATGCACATCCAATCAGGCCCCCATAGTGTCTTGTCTCTTTTCAAGGGAATCCAATCAACCATCTAGGGAGCGAAACCCTGCACACAATTCTGCCATAATGGCGTCCGACCTAGCAGGGTCACTCGCTGTGTGGGTGGGCTCTGTTCCTCCCTCTGACCATGTTGGGATCAGTGCTGCTCCAATGGTCACCTGCCTTAGCAAACTGGAGTATTCTTTGATTTGGGTCTTTTCGCACCACGGCGCAAACCGCGCCGTTTCAAGAAGATTCAGTACACCCGACCCGCCTAGGTGGATCAAAGAGGGGGAAAGGATTTTGTTGTTGGTATGGGGGAACTTCCACAGCAGGGGAGGAGCGCAACACTACAGTCAGGTTGGTATCAGTGACTGTGATGACTCTGTATTTTTAATCACGGGTGTGCTCCATATGTCCCTTACCTCTTCATTTAGGGGTTGCGGACCCCACCACCAGTTGACAGGGCTGCAGTCAATCACTGGCAAGTTATCATTCTGCCAATATGTCCTGTGCTGCAACGTGGGAGATCAAGTATAGGGTAGGGCCTCCTCAGCTGTTTCTCTAGTCACAGCCACCCCAGCCATTCACTCACTGCTGGACCGCATGGCCGGGTGACCGGCCCCAAGGTTCACCTGCAGCCCTTGCCACCGCAGGGCCTCCGGGGGAATATCAGCCCAGCATACCAGAGCAACGATGAAGCAGACCAAGAGGGCAGCAATCGACACTAGATGGCTCTCCTCAAACGCTTGAAACCTCACCAGAGAGCTCTGGATCTGCTGTCAACAGCACAGGACTTCCTTGGCCACCACAGTGCTCTAAACAGGGAACATGACCGCTCCCTCACCACAGGAGCCACAAAGTACACTGAGGCCACAAAGAGCACAGAGAGTTCCAGGGCACAGCAACGGGCCCAGCACCACATCCATCAGTGGCACCTCCAATTCAGGTGAGCAGCTTAGGGCATGCAATGGATGACCGAGTCCCCTCAGCCCACCAGAACAAAGGGGCTCAATGTCTTGCCTGCTGGCAATGGCACCGCTGCCCTTCTCGATGGGGAGCTGCACCCCTGCCCAGAGTTCCGAGCCATGCAATCTCCATCACAGCGGGGTCCGATAAAGCGCAGCGGGGTCCGATGAAGCGGGCCGCAATGTAGGCCTCCCCCAGCAGCAGCAATGAGCCTCTCCGGGCTCCCAACAAGGCCGTATGGCACTTTGCACACCCCTGGAGTCGCGGCAGGCACCTGTAAGATATTTCCACTGGGGTCTCTGGAGCGCTGCCCCGCTTTGGTCACAGGAGCATGTCTTTGGCAGTTCAATGCAGGGAGCACCACGCAGGTCTTGCTAGGCGCGGCCATGCCCCCACTGGCCTTGAACACCACAGTCTCAGGTGTCACCAATCATATCTCAGTCCGCAGGCCAGCTCATGCCGTCAGGATGCCTGCATTGTGTAGACAGCTCTTAAACATATTGGGTACCGTTCCACTGGTATAAGGATGGTTGTGTTTGTGGCAGGATATCTGTCCGGATGTCGGGCGGTTTGGTGGAGCTTCACAGCTACGCAGCCATCTTGGCCTGCAGCTTAGCCGTGCCCCCATGATTACTTAGGCATTCGAGAAAGAAGCTACTCATTTCCAAACCAGTCTTGGTCCTGCTATAAAAAGCACACAGGTTAGCCTAAAATGTGGGACTAGGTCTCCTGTAGACAAGAACACAAGTAATCCCACCTTTTTGGGCCTCATCTATGAGGTCAAAGGGCACAGTGAGTAGTAGACCTTTGTCCTGGCATACCAGACACATTTATGGCATCTCACATAGGAAAACAAAATGGGATGGGTGGAATGCTTGAATTAAATTCAGCCATTGCTCATTTTTTGAGTCTGTAGTCCAGTCTAATACTTTTTGACCACTAAGTCACGCTAGACAGAGACCAGCCATATTCAAATCAGACTTGGCCCTCCTACAATAGGAGCAGTGAAGCCTGAACTGCCAGGCCGGTTCAATCTAGACAGGAATGTAAGTCTACCCCAGACTGCTTTTCAGATTTTTTTGGGTCCCATTTGTGAGATGCAGTTTGTGTCAAATAGTACAGTTAGCATGGGACCCACATCTAGGCATATCTGCCAAACTTATTTCATCTCACTTAGAAAAATAAAAGCAGTGATTTGTGGAATGGTTAAATAATTCTCAGCTACTGGTAAATCCTCAGGACTTTAATTAAACAGCATTCCTGCTTCAAGATGCAGACATCCTAGTGCTTAATTTGTTTTTAAAGCATTAGTTGAAGATAGTAAGGGATTTGATGATTAGACAATTAAAGTGTGACATCAAAAAGAGTTCACTTCTTTTTTTTCTAGCACACAACCATCAGTCATAGTCTACAATTAACTACAGGTTTGGACTGGGAACCCAAAGTGCCATGGCAAATTTTGTCATACCAGCTCCAGTATTGTGCATAATGAGTGCTGCGAGAGAGCCTGCTCACTACAAAGGGGGTCTATGGGGCATTTCCCCCCAAGAAAACTTTGGGGAAAGTAAGGCATTATACAACACATTTGTCTTTCAATTATATTAGCTTTTAAAGCATAGTAAATGATGACCTTATCGTGCACCAGGATACAACAATTTTTGTTGGAGCTCTCCAATGATTTCCTCACTATCAAATTTAATCACTGCCTCTCATCTCTTCATAGTCCCTCTCTCACATGTATTTCATTTATTTTATACAGTGAAGGTATCAACCTAGGCAGCAATAAGAAGCTTGCCCACGTAATAGTGGTAGGACAAGGACAACCCACTTCCAGTTAAAGGCAAATTTTATTAAACATAAGTCAAAAAGACATGATTACAATTGAAAAGTAAAAAGGCATGTGAACCATGCAAATAGAATACAGCAATTAACAAATTGAAAAAATATGGAGCAAAATACTTTAAAAATAAATTAAATAGAGTGACAATAATTCATAAAAGACACATATAAACTCTCTATAAAAAACATATAATGAGTATTTTTCCGACGCGCTTTTCGGCGACCAGCGCCTTCTTCAAGACAGAAACTCAAATACCTAAAATTAAAATCACAATTAGTGACACAAAGTAAAAAAAAATTCCTTTTTTAAAAAGGCAATAAAAACATAATACTCAAGAAAAATACATAATACTCAAGAAAAATGTATACAGTCATGAATTCATAAATGCAATGCACTGTAATAGGAAGTGGGGAGGTGGTAGTCCTATATATTTAACAAGCAAGTACCAATTATGGGGAAACAAAAGGTAAGCCTCGGTGCTCAACGTAAATGAAAATTACATAGCAAAAATTGTCCAAAGGCACAGTCTATGATCACTTGTCCTCAGAATGGTAAAGGCATAAAGGCCAGAGTAGAAAGAGAGCAGGATAGTCACAAGGAAAACCTAAAATAATATCTTATGTTTTTATGATAAGCGGACCTATCTCTTAATGTGGATACTACATCAGGCTTACATGTCTGGAAAATTAGAGAACAAGACATGAACCGTATTATGAACAAAAGATTTTTTTGTTCTTATATTCTTCTATGGCGCCTGAAAAAATACAAGGATTAAAAGGGGGTATACTTACTTCCAAGCTACAAAATTCTGTAAATGTCACTTTCAATAGATGTGTGAGTTACAGCACTGTTATACCACTTAAGGTAAATACACTTTCGAGAAAATGAAATGAACTTCTTGGTAAAGTGGAATGATGCTGGGATGTAGTGATACGTAGAATGATTGAGTGGAACGCTAAGTGATCTGTCTTAACAGAATTAAATTAAGATGCAAGGATCAGTTGGTTAACGTGAAACCAGGCAATACCTGAATTAATAGCTAAAAGTGCCACGCCTCCACCTAACGAACGGACAAAATTATCTGCATTTCAGCTTGAAGAAGAATGGTGCTGAAGAAAAAAATAAATAAGCACATTTTATTCTTCTATTCTTATGTGGCGGTGTAAAGAGATCAATGTTGCACGTGATACATTGTATCTATACTGGTAAGCCCTCGCACAATCTCCATACCTAAAAATAACACGGATGTTCCTTTAAATGGGATTCTGTGCCAGACGAATGTTCTAGCTTCACAATATCGGGATCTAGGCAATTACAAGAAAATAAAGACAAAGAACTTGTTTATGATAGTGCACTATATGCGTGTTAAGAAAAAAATAATAAATACCCAAACACAGAGGTGTATCAATAATCAACCCTCAGTTAAAGAACGAGCATGCAAGGCATACCTTATGATGGATAATCAATTCCTTCAAAGTAGATCTGGCCGAACTCAACTGGAATAAGGTAAATAGATTCACGGTCCAGTTCTCGGGTGGAAAAGAAAGAGTAAGGCCGCCAGATTAGTACAAAAGAACGAAAAGTTTAACGGTGTCAGTCGCGCTAAGCCTGACGAGGTTCTGAACATACATGAAGGCGCGCAGTTTCATTGCGTGTGGAGGCGGGCCGGCAACGTGCTTTGGAGATAAGCTAAATGCACTTAAACGGCCTATACGAATAGCCGATACCTATATATACACAGGTGTAAATGTTCAAAAGGGGTCACCTGACACTAGCAACTGTTTAGGTAGTAAAGCTAGAAGGTGGACTAGCAGATGCACGATTACCGCTATCACTAAGATAAAGGTATTCATGATAATAAACATGAAAGAAAGCCTAAGGGGCAACGGTTGCCACGAGACTGATAACTGGGGAGCAGGATCTGATCATTAATAATAAATAAATTTATATCACCTCTCATACCAGTATAGAGTGTTGGAGCACCTTACATCACACACTCATGAAGAGAAAATGAATCATACATGTGTAATCAGTTTATAGATAATGATACATAATACAGTGGAGACAACAAGCTGAAGGATTCCCATGTCATACATACCGTTAGGCATTTATGATCTGTAGAAGCACAAATGTAGGATTCAGAACATAACACACTGTTAGGGTTGACTTTAATAATAAGTATGTATTTCTACCCAAACAGACCTTTTATTTTAGGAACATCTTGGATAAAGAAAGACTGGGAAAAAACATGACTTTCTAACCTGTACCATTCAGTTTGCATGCTGCTCTTTGATGGCAGTTCATAGCTCACTGTTCAAGATTACAATGAATTTATGAACTGCACAGTAACAAAAGAAACTCTGTGACAAAAACATTAACCCACTGAGCTATCCACATAAAATACTGTTATTTGATATGCTTGGTGCAGGTTCTTTGAAGCAGGCATATTAATCCTCTGCGCTACCTTAGATGAGTCATAACTTCCACCAGAGAAAACACCCATCTCTCTCCAACAGGTATATTAATCCCCAGAGTTATCATTACACTTTTATTGTTGCCCAAAAATTGCTGTATACACAAGAAAAGTTGAATAAAACTGCTGCACTGCTACAAAACCGCCCCCAACTAACAAAACCCACACCATTTTAGCCGCCGGTGGAAATGTATGATGCCCTGTATGATGCCCTGTATGGCCAGTCTGTCCTTGGATAACTATTAACTAGGAACAAGGAATTGGAGCAAGGACGGGAATGAAAGGGAATCCAGAAGTAGTTGTGAACATGGAAAAATACTACCAAGCATATGTAGGAGTTTGATATGCAGAGTTGGTCTACATGGCTATGGAGTTTAAGGTTGACAACAGAGAAGATCGGTTGTCCAAGTGGGTGTAAAAAAGACATTTGAAACGAGTGAAAATATAAGTGCAGAAACCTCTCTTCAGATGTGACTGCAATGTGAAGTAATACTGCAATAAGAAGGTGCTTGTAGATATTACATTGTTTGTGTGAAAATAGCACTAAAAAGAGCATAGCACCTTACACATCACCTGTTAGCCCTAGATCAGGGCGAAGTCACAGTTTCCGCCTGACCGCGATACAGCACAGGTTGGATACAGGGACAAGATTAGTCCCACTGAAAAGTTACCTTCAGAGTCCAGCTGGAAGTGTTTCGTTCGCATTGGAGGAGGCATTTAGGGGCAGGTAGAGCTGGCAGTCAGGCTGTCATCTCAGTGTGATGCTCTGCTATGGCTCTGTGGACTGTCATGTCTGTAGCTTTTGATGATGGTCACCACTAGCTGTCAACACTGTAGTGTAAAATGCGTCTCTCATTTGCCAGTCATCGCTGGCGGGGCGTCCAATGCTAACAGCAGGTATTACCAGAGCTTCTGTTTGGTGATCATTTTGGACGGAAAAGTCTCAGCATGAACAGGTCATTCACACTTAAGAGGATGCCAAGCTTCATGATTTTCACTTTTTCTTTAAGAAGAATACAATCTGAGGGCAGACAAGGGTCCAGGGCCTAGGGCAACACCTCTTGGGGATCAGGGACTGAATCCTTCAGAGGGCAGCAGGACTTAGGTAGGTCTGGTTGCAGGTCAGGCAGGTCCAGTTGGAGGGAGGCCACTGAAGCTTGTTGTGTTCCTGTAGCACACACAGACAGTCAGCCAATTGACCCTTGGAGTAACTCTCGGTTAGTCTGGCATGAAGGTAAGCAGGCCCAGTCTCAGACTGCAAGGCAATCCTCAGCAGCAGGACAGTAGTCCAGCAACAAGGCAGCCCTTCTTCTGTAACTTCCACAGGTCCAGGAGTGTTCTGATGAGAGACTCTGGAGGTCCATTATTCACAAACAAAACCTCTTGTTTGCTTCATTCTGAATGCTATTTGATGTCACTACCTCTTGTAGAGGGGGTTGGTTTGATTCACCTTAAGGAGGCCCAGTAGACCAAAGTTATAGAAAAAATATATTTATTTGGATTTATGGCGTGATAGGTTAAATACAGTTTTAAACTCTGATTTTGCTGAGGTAGTCATGGTTTTTAGATCTAAAAATGTTGTTTTGTTCTTTGTCTCTTCCAAATTTAGTTTGGATATGGCCATCCATTTGCCTTGGTGTTGCCCAGGAACCTCAGAGAAAAGGGTAATGTAATAGTACAATATGAAAAATATTATCCTAGTTTGGTTTCTTCCTGACAATATTATTTACTTTTCTCTATCGTGCCCTAAATCTCCTTCCCCTGTTCCCTTGGTGTCCCTTGGCAGTAAAATATTACCTGTCTAAGCTTTCCTGATTTCTCTTTCCCCTTTTGCCTCATTTCATTTTTTTTTCTTATGATCGACTTTTCATGGTCTGTCTCCTTTAATAGTTTCTGTCATCGATGCCCCGTCTTTTATTTTCGGGGAACAGGCTTTTGTGCCTGGCATTAGAGTGTTCCCTGTTATTCTCTCAATTTCAGTATAGTTAGAAAAGCAACAGTTCTGTGCTAATCCTGGTTACACACCTGGTGAGCTGGTGTGGCATTGTGGGACCTCCATGTTGGTTGCTGGTACATTATACTGACACTCTAGACTCCAGAAGATGTCTTCAGGGTGCCCTTTTGAACATTCTTCCCTGATGTAAGACCCAATTAGAATGAATTTTGATACTAATCTAAAGTATGCCATAAGAAATTTGGGGCCTCATTATGATGTTGGGCGTAAAGCAGCCCGACAGCTCATTGGAGGCTTTCCGCCCAACATCTGAGGTTTCCGTATGGCCGCCATATACTGGAGGTTGGAGGGAAACCTTTTGGGGAATTCTAGTCTGCTTCCGACGGTGCCTGGCACAAGGTGCATAAATGTTTGAGAGCATCCATTTTTCTATTGCAGCTTGTGCTGCAGCCCTTTTCCAGCTGCGCACAAGCAGCAATGTAAAAATATATGTTTCTGACCTCCCATAGGGCAGTCTCATTCTAATTCAGCAGGTGAAACCACCGACTAATAGTCCTGCGGACTCGATCCCACTAATGATGTCTGTCAAACGCTCATCCGACCAATATCGGAATATGCCCCAGAGTGACTACAGGGTTTATTTGTGTAGCTGGGGAACCATCTCCAATGCTCCACCTGTGGCCAGCCAGTCATATGTAAAGTGACACACCTTGTTGGCAGCATTAATTGACATGACTTCTTCCACTGAAGTGGCAAGAGTGGTTCTTGTGGGAAAAGTGTGATGTTCCATTTACCAGGTTAGAACCTTTTTGAAGAGCAAGCAGGATCCAAACAAATTAATAGTCAGACAAAATGGTGTCCTGACTAGTGAAAGAGCAGTGGCAAAGTCATCTGGAAAAACACAGTCAACATTTTATAAATGATGCAATGGATGCAAAAGGTTGATGGATGGGTCATCCTCCAATTTTGATGGTAGTCCCTTTGATGTCAGTCTCTAATTGACTTTGTAGGCTTATTAATATTTATTTTCTTACTGATATATCTGTTAGTACAACTCTAGCATTTCACTGGGATGCTTTTAAAGCCTTAATTGCTCATCAGGGCATTTTTTCACACAAATAAGTAAAACAATATCAGAACCTAAATCACAGTAGGCCAATACTGAGGCCAGATCACTAAAATAATCCTAAAGGACTATTGATTTAATGCAGGGAATACACCACTAAGAATATAACACAACACAACACAAAAAAGCAAGGTCCAAACAATAGGATGATTTTGCAACCTGGAAACTAATATACAAGAATAGAACACAAATACCTAGCACAGCTTTTGGGAATATGGCTGAGAATAGAAGTAAGGGGTAGGTCACAGGAACCCCAACATCCTGATTAGAGAACAAAAGATGTCCTGCCCTCGCCATGCTGCAAACATAGGACATTACACACGCTGACTGGTTCAAAACTGCATCACAACATAATGGATGACATTTGGTTTTGCCATGTCTACGAACAATTCTATGGACAGAGCATTCAATACTAACAAATAAAGGTTGCAAAGCATTGGCTCTGTTGTGATAAACAACACAATTCCTCAACCTATAAATGAGACAGGGATGGGAGAAATCGAAAGACAAGATTGACATTAGCTTTTGGTGACTGTTTCTGCCAATATCGAAATGATCCCCCAAGCCTATTTGTAATTAATTCATTACTGATACTGATATTACCACTTCAGATGTAGGTAAATTCTGTTTTCCGACTCTTAAATACCGACTCATACCGAATCGGTATTTCAGATTCGGAAAACGGCATGTAGGAAAAAAATCTGAAAAAATTACCGATTTGGTAACACTCGGAATATGTAATCGGTATTTACTGAATCGTTTTTTTCCGAATCGGTAAATAACGAATCGGTAAATACCCATTCATTCCTTTGGTCCTCCTGGCCCATAGGAATGAATGGGAATTACCGATTCGGTATTTACCGAATCAGTAAATACCGATTCTGTAAATACCGAATCGGTATTTTGAAAAATAATCCATGTGATCCTCTGACCAATCAGGAACACCCACCACACCCCACAACAAAGCCACAGAGGAACCAACCAATCAGATGCAACCACCCGTCCCCAGTACCTGGGAGTGGCAACACCCATGCAGGTGCAGAGCAACTGAACTGTTTGGAGAGCAGGAGGAAACAGAGAGGAGCTGGCTTCCCTGAGCATACCTGATCAGCGTAATGGAGTCCCACGATGGCCAGAAGGATACAGCTGAGCGCAGGAGAAAAATCAAATTCAGCCCAGCAGAACTGGAGGTGCTGGTTGAGGAGGTGGTGAAACACCACACCAAAATCTTTGGAAAACAGTCTCTGCATGTTGCAGAGTCTGTCAAACGTAGCACCTGGCTTGACATCCAGTCCAAGGTCAATGCCATTGGGGTCTTAAACAGGGACATAGATGACCTTAAAAAAAGATGGTACGATCTGCATATCATCGCCAAGAAAAAACTTGCTGCACTGAGAAAAGAAGCTGGAGCCACAGGTGGAGGGAAAAACAAAGCCCAAAGACTGACAGACCTTGAGGAGCTGGTAGAATCCACCCTGGAGCCTGAAAGCATCCATGGGATTGGGGACGCTGACAGCTCTGCCAGAGCTGCAAAGAAACAAGGTAACATGCATAGACATTAATCCCCACCCATTTCACTGTCCCCCTTCCCCACTGTGTGTGTCAGCATCACACTCCAGAACAGGTTTCACTTATGTCTAGCAATGCATCATGGGAGACATAGTCATAGGTACATACATCAATGCAGTCACCATAGCATTCAGCAAGGCATGCCACACACTACTTCCAGAAGCTGATGAAGACTAGGCAATTGTGTGATAGAAGTGTGATTTAATCATGACACACAGGTGAACTACACAACTGACCCATTGTCCATATCTGTCCACAGGAGAGTCATCGTGCAGTAAAGCACAGGAAAGGGAGGAGAGGGCACCAACAACTGAGAGGAGGGAGAAGACAAAAGAAAGAGCAGGTCATAGCGCTGTTCAGGAAGACAACACCACAGCGCAGGAAGCCACTACACCTGAGCGACCCACCACACCACAGCCTCAGTCACCTCTGTTGTTTGGGACACAAGAGTTGGAACCAGCAGCACTTTCCCCCACACCAACATCACAGTCATCTGTGCAGGGAAGGGCAAGGAGGCTTGATGTGCCCCCTCTCAGGATTCTGTCCACAGGAGAGTCATTGCACAGTAAAGCACAGGAAAGGGAGGAGAGGGCACCGACAACTGAGAGGAGGGAGAAGACAAAAGAAAGAGCAGGTCATAGCGCTGTTCAGGAAGACAACAACACAGCGCAGGAAGCCACTACACTTGAGCGACCCACCAAACCACAGCCTCAATCACCTCTGTTGTTTGGGACACAAGAGTTGGAACCAGCAGCACTTTCCCCCACACCAACATCACAGTCATCTGTGCAGGTAAGGGCAAGGAGGCTTGATGTGCTACCTCTCAGGATTCTGCAAACGTCAGATGAGGAAGATGAGGAGGGTGTCATTCCAAGTAATCCACCTGTGGCCGACAACGCTGGGCAGCAGACCACCTCAGGAGCTGTGCGGGCCAGTGTCCGAGGCCGAAGGCCAAGGGAGAGAGGCGAAGGCCAGGATGGAGAGGGGTCTTCTGTGGTCTTGAGACCACCATGGTAAAAGTCCAGCGCCTGCAGGCAAAGGCAATGTTAGCAGTGCACAGGCAGGTACGCAGTATAAATTGCAAGATGTCAAACATAGACCATGGCATTGGCAACATGACTGAGAGCATGCAGTCCATGGCAAAGGGGATGACAGACATGACACAGTGCATGAGTGCTCTCTGCGACAAATTAGATAGAGACCACTGGGAGAGGCGAAGAAATCATCAGTATATGCAGCAACAGTCAAAAGCCTTGCTGTGCGACAAATTAGATAGAGACCACTGGGAGAGGTGCAGAAATCGTCAGTATATGCGGCAACAGTCAAAAGCCTTGAACCGCTTTGCTACAGCAACCTACCTGTTGTGCCGGCTGGAGCTGATGCTCACAAACCAAGCAGCCAATGCTGGAGACACAGGTGTCGGGGAAACAGAAGACTCCACAAGCAGGAGTGGCTCTAGCACTCCTGTCCCTGACATGCGTAGGATCAGCAGGTGCCAATCTGCTGAACCAGGTACCACCGAAAGCGTTGAGACCCAGCCTCGTGCATCCCGCACTGTAGAGAGTGGGCGCAAATGTTGAACATGTTCTCAACCCACAGGACAGGTCACGGTGAGGTTAACTGTGACCACCCAGTCAGAAAAATAGACATTGTAGTACCATGGTGTGGTATCATTTAATGCCGTTGTGAAAATTAAACTACATACTTCAAAAACGAATCCTGTCTGTGTCTCCTTACTTACTTAGAAATATTGGCGTGTGATCTTTGCCCAGCTCAGTCTCCCATCTGTTGCTGGTGCTGCTCCTGTTGCATAGGGCTCTGCCTGGTCTGTGTCATCATCAATGTCCTCATGATGTGTGAGCTCCACCTCTGTGCCTTCCTTGGTGGCAAGATTGTGCAACATGGCACAGGTCGCTATCATTTTGCAGCACAGGATTGGAGTATACTGGCGTGCACCTCCGCTCTTGTGGAGGCAGCGGAACCTGCTTTTGAGGAGTCCAAATGTGCATTCCACAACGTTGCGAGTTGATCTGTGAGCCACATTGTAACGCCTCTCACTCCTGGTAGATGGATTGAGGTAGGAGGTGAGCACGAAGGACCGCAGGGCATATGCGCTATTGCCTAGGTGGAAAAGAGAGTGCCATTAGTTACATTCTCATGATACATTCATCTGCTATAACTATCACAGTGTGCCACAGTCATTTACCTAGCAGGTATCCTTCCCCAAACTCTCCAGCAACAAGGCGTGTGTATATCCCACTGTTCTGGAATATGTACGAATCGAGGGTACTCCCAGGGAATTTCGTCACAATGTCTGTAATGATGTTTCCAGCGTTGCATATCACCTGCACGTTGATGGAGTGCGCTGACTTCCGGTTCTTGGGTATGTGTTTTGTGGCTGCAGGTGGGCAGAGTGGGATGTGGGTGCCATGTATGCAGCCTATCACGTGAGGGAAGTGTGCCAGTTCATATAACTCAGTTTTGGTCTTTGCAAGTTCTGCAGGTGTGTCAGGGAACCGAATATAATGATGCATTCTGTGCATCATGGCCTCAAGGAACTTCCTAAAGAAACGGGACAGGCAGCCCTGGGACACACCACCTACTGCAGCAATCACACTCTGGTAACTACCAGAGGCAAGCAGGTGTAGGCTACACAGCACCTGCACATGGGGAGGGATGGCGTGCGCCCTTGGTGTTGGGTGATTCAGGAGTGGGTGCAGGTCCCTGATCAAGTCCAGGATGGTCTCGGGGTGTAGCCTTAACCTTTGCAGTATCTCTGGCTCAGTCAATTGGAAGAGTGTTATCCTCTGCCTGTACACTTGCTCCTCCCTTCTCCATACCCTCTCTCCTGCTGCCTGTAGCCGTAGCCGCCTTGCTATGATGTAGAATGCCACCATTCTGGTTACACTGTTGCCTTATTTTATAGCCCGCACGTGGTTACCACCTGCTTTCAATCTATGGTAAATACCGACTCTTAAATACCGAATTTCATGAAATGTGGTATTTTTTTGGTTTCCTACATCTCAATTGACATTTTTTACCGTTTCTTATTTACCTAGTCGGTAAATTAATAATCGGTAACTATGAATTCGGTAAATTCCGATTCGGTAAAATACTGACTCATATTTTCCGATTCGGTAGATTTTTGGCTCCTACATCTCCTTTTCAATATACCGGTCAGTAACGGCCAAAATTACCGAATTTCGTCTGTTACCATCCGGTATTTGGCTACCTACATCTAGCCCTCAGTTGTGTGATTTTGATTCAGTAGACCAACACTGAGGCCAGATTAACACTGTCATCCTGTAGGGCTGCGGATTTAAGAAAGAGTTCACATCACTGAGAAAATATTGCAATATAAAGGAATAAATAGTTCTAAAAAATGGAAGTCACATAATTAAGGTGGTATTGCAACTTGGAAAGCAATAAATAAGCATAAAACACAGATCATTAAAACAATGTAAGAACCTTTAGGAAAGGAGGTTTATCATAGAAGAGCTTGGCTTGCTTTTTCTGATAGATAATCAATTGTGACCTCAAAAAAGCTGAATATTGGAACCCTTGACAGCCAGCAGGTCTTCATTTTCAGAATAGAATAATTCAATGCCATTTGTGTACATTTTTAAGAGCAGTAATGGAGGGGTTGTTCTTCATTCTGGGATTTATTGTAGCAATACTGCTGCCATAGTTCTATAGGATGCAACAGCTTAATGTTTAAAACGCTTGGGGGGTCTGCTTGCCGCAGGTATGCACCTCTGTGTACTGTCAGGAAATGCTTCAGCAGCTTCTTGGATTGAGTGAATGCCCTTCCAATTTTAAACTATTTGTAGTGAGTGAATACTAATGCAATGTCAGGATTGGAGGCGAGGATTATGCTATTCTTTCTCCACTTTACTGAATAGCAGCCATTTTAAGTTAACAAAACAAACTACTATTCCCATGAAACATAGGGAATACACAAGAAAATGACAGAGTGTCCATAGGTAGAACGTCTCCTCTCCTCTGTACCAATCACAGGGCTCCGAGGTGATGGTAGTCCTCTGTAACTGTCCATTCCCCCTCTTTCTTCGTTGCCTTTCTGCCAGATAAGTCCTATTTTACTACACTCTGAGTGTTTTGCCTTATTGTGCTTGTTTTTCATCTATTTGATTAAGTACTGAGACTGTTTATTCATTTTATGGTGACATATGTGCTCTGCCTGTCTCTGCAGGGTATTTCCGACTAATTTTCCCCTCAGGTACTCTTAACGCTAACGCGCGCTTTATACTCATTATTCCTGCCTCCCGTCTAGCACCGGGGCACTTTATTCTCACTATCTCTCGAGGCGTGTAAATTGCCTCAGTACGATATCTCCCGGTCCTGGGGAGGGTTTTCAGCCTTTTTTCCCCTAAGGCGCTCGACGCCCGTTGGCAACAGCTTTGTTCCCTCATTGCTGGCGACTGTGCTTGTGGGCCTTGTACCCTGTTTTGTTTTTCAATGTCCTTGTGCACGAGTCAGCAGCTACTCAGCTGCCTTGCTTCCAGCCATGGGAGCGTTCCTCCCGGGCGGCTGCGTAGTTGGTGCAGCTTGGGGTACTCTCCTTCCGCCGCTTGAGGGCGCGTGTGTGCGTCCCTCTCATGATGTGCGTTCCCGACATTCCGACCATTCCTGCATTTTTCAACCTCGGGAACGCATTGCCGTGAGTGAGCCTCTGCCTGCCTGAACACCGGAAAACAGTCTGTCTACTGCCATTAGGCAGTTTTATTTGCTTAACGCCTTTCTGGTCTGTAGCTGTCTTTGACAGTGTGCTGGTGACTTTGACCCACCTGGGGGTCTGTATATTTAGGCATCGTTACCCTCTGAGGAGTCGGTACTGCAGTCTGTAACCTGCTGGGGCCCATTTTTTGGCAGGCTGCCCTTATGTGACTGAAGATACTTGTAAAGCGCACTAATGCAGAGGCGTCTTGGCGCTGGATAGAGTGATCTGAGAACACTGCGTCAGCTAGCATTGTGTAAAAAGCCTGGTCTTAATAGCTTTCCCAAAGATGGAGCGAGAAGGCTGTAATCTAAGAGACAGAGGGAGAGAATTCCGTAGTTTGGCTGCCAGGAATGAAAAGCATTTTCCCCCCCACCTGACCCTTTTCATCTTAGGGGGAAGAACCAACCCACTGTCCAAGGACCTTAGGCAACGTGAAGGAATGTAATTGGGGAATAGTCATTCCACATCTTCCGCCCACCTCCATAAAATGCTTTATGCACTAGGCATAAGGCTTTGAATTCCACCCGTCGTCTCACTGTTAGCCAGTGTAGTTGTTTAATCCTGGCCGATGTGGAATGGTGCTTAGGTAGACCATACAACACTCTGGCTGCAGCATTTTGGAGTGACTGAAGCTTATTCAGCTGTTTCACACCAGCACCCAAATAAAGAGCATTACAGTAATCTATCCTTGAGAGGATAAGGGCGCCAACCACCGTTTTCCTAAGGGAGAATGGGATGAATGGAAGAATTTTGAGCAGTATCTTGAGTGTAAAAAAGCACGTCGAGACCACTTGGTTAATTTGGGAAGCACAGGTCAGATCTTTATCAATGAGAAAACCAAGGTTTCTGGCCTTGGCCACCGGTGACGGGCAAGTGTCAGCTTCAGGGGGCCATCAATGGTGATTTCAGAATTAAGGTTGTTTGCCAAATTCCAGAATCTCTTTTTTTTCTGTGACATAACAGAAGCTTGTTTCCTTCCCAGTGTAAGAATTGGCTTGGTAGTTTGGTTTGCCCTGTTCCCATCATGCACTGGGACAGGAACAGACTAATTTGCATATAGCCAGGTTCTGAACTGGGATGGTGCAGTGAGCTAAAAAACGGTGTTGGATCTAGCCCTGATCTCTTGACTGGGTGAGAGTATTCTGCTTAATTCAGAAACTCTGTCCATCACCACCCCTTGTTGTTAAATATTTTGTCCACCCTAAGCGTGGAAGGTTATACTCAGATGTGAGTCCCTTGCTCATTGCACCATCAGGATTCAAGCAAGCCGGGCCGACGACGGCTGAAATGCCAGAAACCGGTCCCCGGAAGCTTGTTTCCTTCCCAGTGTAAGAATTGGCTTGGTAGTTTGGTTTGCCCTGTTCCCATCATGCACTGGGACAGGAACAGACTAATTTGCATATAGCCAGGTTCTGAACTGGGATGGTGCAGTGAGCTAAAAAACGGTGTTGGATCTAGCCCTGATCTCTTGACTGGGTGAGAGTATTCTGCTTAATTCAGAAACTCTGTCCATCACCACCCCTTGTTGTTAAATATTTTGTCCACCCTAAGCGTGGAAGGGTATACTCAGATGTGAGTCCCTTGCTCATTGCACCATCAGGATTCAAGCAAGCCGGGCCGACAACGGCTGAAATGCCAGAAACCGGTCCCCGGAAGCTTGTTTCCTTCCCAGTGTAAGAATTGGCTTGGTAGTTTGGTTTGCCCTGTTCCCATCATGCACTGGGACAGGAACAGACTAATTTGCATATAGCCAGGTTCTGAACTGGGATGGTGCAGTGAGCTAAAAAACGGTGTTGGATCTAGCCCTGATCTCTTGACTGGGTGAGAGTATTCTGCTTAATTCAGAAACTCTGTCCATCACCACCCCTTGTTGTTAAATATTTTGTCCACCCTAAGCGTGGAAGGGAATACTCAGATGTGAGTCCCTTGCTCATTGCACCATCAGGATTCAAGCAAGCCGGGCCGACGACGGCTGAAATGCCAGAAACCGGTCCCCGGAAGCTTGTTTCCTTCCCAGTGTAAGAATTGGCTTGGTAGTTTGGTTTGCCCTGTTCCCATCATGCACTGGGACAGGAACAGACTAATTTGCATATAGCCAGGTTCTGAACTGGGATGGTGCAGTGAGCTAAAAACGGTGTTGGATCTAGCCCTGATCTCTTGACTGGGTGAGAGTATTCTGCTTAATTCAGAAACTCTGTCCATCACACCCCTTGTTGTTAAATATAACAGAGGAAAGGCAACTACAGAAACTTCTGCTGACATATTGTTGTTTTGAGTGACTGGCACTATCAATTGTGTGTCGTCAGCGTTAGACACAAGCGCTAATCCGTGAATTTTGATTAGCCTTGCCAATGGTGTACATAGATGTTGAACAGGGTGGGTGAAAGTGCCGAGCCCTGAGGGACTCCACCCGGGAGGATGAACTGTTCTGATCTAAGACCTTCCCAGTAAATTATTTGTTCTGTGCACTCGAGAAAAGCAGAGAGAATATAATTTAACTCCAGGGCTGTTGGGTCCCAGGGCTTTGTTCCCACTCTGCTTGCTTGAAGTGTAGGCTGCCACCCAGCCCCCCTTATTGCGAGGTAACCCCTCTCCTTCCTTTATTCCATTTCACTGGGTAGTGTCAGTCCTGTCCTCATGGAATCCTACCAGAAAGACACATACCAAGATGACCAATGGTAGGAGGACCCGCTCTCAGCACTTCAGTGGGATGATGATTTCTACGATGCTGTAGATTCATCCATATATAAAGCAGTGGAGCAAGCTATGGTACCCCTAGAGGATCGCCTCTCCTGCAAAATTGAGCAGGCCTGTAAAAGACTGGCCAGGGCAACTCAGGCCATCCTGACCTCTCTTCCTTCCAGCAGAGCCCCTGCTGACCCTCAACCCACCCCTGCCAAGTGACCCAAAGATGCGGGGTGGACACAGATGCCTTTGCTCACCTTAAACAGGCTTTCCTGGCAAGCAACCCTCCTCCAGCAACACCTGCTACCCCTGGGGACCCTGATCAAGGGGGCGATGATGACGTCGCCGGCCCTTCCCGTCCCAGGCGCCCTTCAAACTCTGCGCCTGATTCGGGTGATCAGAACCCTGATGACATTTTGCGCCCTAGGTTTTCTGACTGGGCACCCTGTGACAAGGTCGCCCAGTATGTCACCAGCCACATCCGCTGGTCGTTAGGGGCCACAGTTCTTAACTGTCTTAAGGCCGAGTGTCCTCGACCCTCCTTAGAATGTAAAGTCGCTGCCACCCCTGACATTGATCCACGCATGGTGACTTTCCTTCAAAAATTTGTTAAGGACATTCACAGGTCTTGGCGGGCTTGCCACGACAAGCTCCTGGATGCATTAGGGCCCCTCACAAAAATCCTTGATATGAGGGAAGGAGCCAAAACATCCGGGTCCTTGATCTCCCCAGAGAACCTCTCGTCTTGGGCCCAGCGCGTCGTGGCATTTTTTGGAAATGCCAATTGTGCTATCTCGACTGAATGGCGCAGATCCCTCCTGATTAAGGTGGAACCCAAACTTGGGGATGTGTCTGACTCCGAGGCAGGCCCCATCGCCCAAGGAGGCCTCTTCGGCGAACCTGTCGTGAAAGTGCTGGGGCGCTTTGTAAATACCTTTATGTCTTTAGACAGGGCGCAATTCTCTATAAGGAAGGTGTTTCGCCCTTGTGTTTTCCAAGGGGCTGGCCAAGGCAGGGGCCACTCGTCCGGCCGCCCTAACCAGCACAGAGGGCAAGGCTCCTACCAGGGAAATTACCAGGATCAAGCCAGATACGGAAACTTTTATCCTACACGAGGACGGCGAGGCAAGAACCGAGGCGGTAGAGGTGGTGGCACCTCCAGCTTTCGGTGAGTGTTCTCCCTTCTTCCCATCTAAAAGTGAGGGGCTGTCTGGCGCATTTTTTCCATGCCTAGACTTCTGTCACGGAGTACGCCTGGGTTCTCCAAACCGTTCAGGGGTATCACATAGAGTTTCAGGGAGAACCCTTCAAACCGGTCCCGCCTCACAGTTGGTCGATCAGGTGGTACAATCCCTCTTGGACTAAGGGGCTGTTGTAGAAACCCCTACCTCATTCCCGCGGCTTCATCAGCAACCTCTTTGTGGTGGACAAGACGGATGGAGGCCAGAGGCCTGTCATCAACTTGCGCTAATGCAATGAGTGGCTGGTTTATCGCCACTTCAAGATGGAGGGAATCCATCTTCTTCGCAATCTACTCAGGCCGAATGACTGGTTGGTGCACATCAATCTCAAAGTCGCGTATCTGACCATACCCCTTTTTCCTCCTCACCGGAGGTTCCTGCAGTTTCACTGGCGAGACAGGGTGTACGAGTTCGCCACTCATCCTTTTAGTCTTTCCTCCGCTCCTTGGTGCTTCACTAACGTTCTCCATCCGGTGATCGAGCATCTGTGAGCATCTGGTATGAGACTTATAGTTTACTTGGACAACATCCTATTGATGGTGCAATGTCCCACTGCCTTGACTCATCAGCTCCAGATGGCGGTCAACCTGCTCCAAAGTCTGGGCTTCGTGATCAACGAAACTAAGTCCACCCTCGTTCCAACCCAGAAGGTCATTTTCCTGAGGTTTACGATCGACTTAGTGGGTGCTACTCTCAGTCTGCCCTCCTGAAAGATGACGAAAATATGTCACAAACTCAGTAGAGCTCTCTCCCAGCAGCAACTATCTCTCAGACAGCTTGCCCGCATCATAGGTCTTCTATCTGCATTAATTCAAGCTATCTTCCCGGGGCCACTTCATTACAGGGCCTTCAGTGCCAGAAGGCCCAACACCTTCTCAAGGGTCTCTCCTACTCTCGGAAGGTATCACTCTTCCAAAGCCAGAAAAGAAATACAGTGGTGGATCTCCAATATGGAGGCTTGGAATGGGCGTGCAATTTTTGGTTCTGCGCCAGATATCGTTATCGAATCAGACGCCAGCAGGTCTGGCTGGGGCGTGCAATGTGGCGAGTTCACGACAGGAGGTGTATGGTCACCACAGGAGCAACAGTTGCACATCAACTGTTTTGAACTCTTGGCGGGATCATTTGCGATTAAATGCTGGACCATATAATTCAGTTTGTTCCTGAGTCCTGCTCAAGATAGATAATGTATCGGCAGCCCGATACATCAACCATCTTGGGGGCACACATTTGAGATCCCTCTGGGACATGGCGGCGAATTTTTGGCAGTACTGCCTGGAACATCATGTTTCCGTTACGGCGGAATACTTACCAAGTCAAGACAACCAGATAGTGTATTTTCACTCTCGCTATTTTCACGATGGGAGTCTGTGGAAGTTGCATCCAGGGGCTTCGTGGATCTCCAGAGTATCTGGGGTCCGTTCTCAGTCGACCTGTTCGCCTCCCATTTGATTCACCAACTTTCCTGGTTCTTCAGTTGGAAACCGAACCCCGAGCAGTGCAGACAGACGTATTCCTGCAGAACTGGCAGGATGAACAAGGCTATGCCTTTCCACCGTTCGACATGCTCAGGAGGGTCTAAGCCCACGTTCAACGCTGGTCCTCATTTCCCCAATTGGAGGTCTCAAGTTTGGTTGCTTGTTCTTCTGGAACTTTCTCGAGATTCTCCAATCCCACTTTCCCGCTTTCCGACTTTTCTTCTCAATCCGAACAAAGTTGCCCACCTGCTAATAGCGCAGGGCTCTCTCACCCTGATGGTGTGGTGGATTACAGGGGACACTTGGTGGTCCCGGGCTTTTCAGGAGCGGCTGAGAAGTTCATGTCCAAAGCATGGGCCGATAGTACCATTAAACAATACCGTTCTACCTGGAGGAGGTGGTGCCGTTGGTGTGTGCAACAGAGTCTCAATCCTGTGGCAGCAGATGTGACCTCTATCCTGAATCTTTTGGCCAGCCTGACGGAGGAGGGCTTGGGTTATAGAACCATTAACACCTTCTGTTCCGCCATCTCGGCGGGTCATACCATGGTTGACGGTTCTCCTGTGAGCGAGCATTCTTTGATCTGTCGTCTTCTTCGAGGCATCCGTCTCTATCTGCCTCCTGAACCTCGTTATTCCCAACTCTGCGATGTTAATCAGGTTTTAAACTTGTTCCTTTCCTGGCAGCCTGACAGGTTCCTCTCTAGGAAAGAACTGTCTGCGAAATTGGCTATGCTTCGATGCCTTATTTCCTGCAGAAGGATTTCAGACGTTAGGGCCCTGGATGTTTTCAGCAGGATCTTCTCCCCCACGGAGGTCACATTTATAATTCAGAGATGAACGAAATGTGGGACAAAGTCCTCAAGGCATAAGAGGAAATGTCGGAGAAGTTCAGCCGCCAGATGAGCGGCAATTGCTCATTGCGCTCAAGAAGCCTCATAAAGCGGTCTCTTTCCCCACCATTGCCCGGTGGGTAAGGTGGGTGATGCAGTAAGCTGGAATTGACCTTCGAGCCTTCGGTGCTCACTCTTCCAGAGGAGCAATGGCCTCAAAGGCATTTACCCTAGGAGCTCGTCTGGAAGACATTCTGAATGCAGCAGATTGGTCTTCAGACTCTACCTTAAAGCGGTTTTACTTCAAACCGATTATTGATATGGCTGACTTGGTGGTTAAACAAGCATAATCCTCACCTCCGGTTCTGACATAGAATGAAAAAATTCCTAGCTATCGTAACGGAAAGTTTCAATTCTATTAAGGACTCGGAGGTGAGGATTACCCCACCCAGGGTTCAAGTTTCTCTTTGTTACCTTCCCACCCTCATATTGGAGTAAGTATTATCTTGTTATCTTGTCTTCAATATCAGCTGATGTTTGGTGTATGCTTTGCTATGCTGTTTCCTCTACAGGTTAAACCTTAGCCATAACTGTTGCTTGTACTTTATTTTGTTTTGCAGGCGATTCTGGTAAACAGGATTCATAAAGCCTCCTGGCTGGCTGACGTTCAACGGCGAAAGAGGGGGAATGGACAGTAACAGAGGACTACCATCACCTCGGAGCCCTTTCCACTAGGATCCGAGGTATGGGGCCGTCCTTCTAAAACCAAAAGAGACCTTCTTTAGATATAATATAATATACTAGCAAGGGAGGTTAAGACTTAGGTGCCATTTAGCCTTGTTCCCCTTAGCATTTTAACATGCTTTCTCCCTTTGTATTTTATGGACTAGTAACTATGCTGATAACCTTGTTGCTTATAATATATTTGCTTGTATTAGCTAAGAAAGTGCGCCTGAGAACACGGCATTAGAAATAAAAATTTCAAACTTGCACGTGTCTTCATTTACTCCTCGTTTTGGATTGGTATGTTAGCATAACGAAAGAGTGTTCATGTGTTCCACGTTACCTGAGGTGTTCTAAGTCCATGTTCTGGGTTGTCTAATCATTGGGGGTATGGACGCCCTGTGTTTGAGGCAGAGGAGAGGAGATGTACAACCTATGGACACTCTATCATTTTCTTGTGTATTCCCAATGTTTCATGGGAATAGTAGTTTGTTTTGTTAACTTAAAATGGCTGCTATTGAATAAAGTGGATAAAGAATAGCATAATCCTCGCCTCCGAGTCCTTAATAGAATTGAAATTTTCTTTTACGATAGCTAGGAAATTTTTCATTACGTATCTGATTTCAAAAGTAATTTGCAAACCAAAGAAAGCAGTGGCTCTCCCTTACTGTAGTAGAAACAGGGTAATTGAACATGGCTTTCACCTTCCCTTTATCCTTTGGCAGTCCCTCAGCCAAGAGCACATAACCCAGGAATTCAATGTTTATTTTGCCAAATGTGTACTTCTCAGATTTAGCTGACAACTTAATGAAAATTGTACATTTTATTCTTTGATCAGCAGAATCTTTTGAACAAATTGTAATAGCATGTATTTAGGTAATAATGATGCAGAATGGAATGAAAACATAGCATACATAACAATCTGGAAACCTGATTGGCACTGAAGAGCCTAAAGGGTATAACTCTATGCTCAAAATGCTTAAACTGAGCTTTGTTAATGTTAATGTTAATGACATTTATAGAGCACGCTGCTGCCCAAAGGCGTCCTGGCTATGTAAGATGTCCAAAAGGGGGTGGTGATGGACGGAGCATCTGAACCAATCAAACACTCACACCCAGTCAAAAGATCTGGGTTTGATCCATCACCGTTCTTTAGCCCACTCTGCCACCCCAGTTCAGACATGGCTATATGCAAATCAGTCTGACCCTGTGCCTCATGGGAATAGTCCAGCCCAAACTGCCAAGCCATGCCTTCCCTGGACCGGAAACAAGCTTACGAGGACCGGTTTCTGGCATTCCAGCCGTCTTCAGCCCGGCTTGCTTGAATCCAGTGGCAAAGTGAGCAAGGGACTCACGTCTGAGCATACCCTGCCACACTTATGGCGGCCAAAGCGGTACAAAAGAGGGTGGTGATGGACGGAGCATCTGAACCAATCAAACACTCACACCCAGTCAAAAGATCTGGGTTTGATCCATCACTGTTCTTTAGCCCACTCTGCCACCCCAGTTCAGACATGCCTATATGCAAATCAGTCTGACCCTGTGCCTCATGGGAACAGTCCAGCCCGAACTGACAAGCCATGCCTTCCCTGGACCGGAAACAAGCTTCCGAGGACCGGTTTCTGGCATTCCAGCCGTCTTCAGCCCGGCTTGCTTGAATCCAGTGGCAAAGTGAGCACGGGACTCACGTCTGAGCATACCCTGCCATACTTATGGCGGCCAAAGCGGTACAAAAGGGGGTGGTGATGGACAGAGCATCTGAACCAATCAAACACTCACACCCAGTCAAAAGATCTGGGTTTGATCCATCACCGTTCTTTAGCCCACTCTGCCACCCCAGTTCAGACATGGCTATATGCAAATCAGTCTGACCCTGTGCCTCATGGGAACAGTCCAGCCCGAACTGCCAAGCCATGCCTTCCCTGGACCGGAAACAAGCTTCCGAGGACCGGTTTCTGGCATTCCAGCCGTCTTCAGCCCGGCTTGCTTGAATCCAGTGGCAAAGTGAGCAAGGGACTCACGTCTGAGCATGCCCTGCCACACTTATGGCGGCCAAAGCGGTACAAAAGGGGGTGGTGATGGCCGGAGCATCTGAACCAATCAAACACTCACACCCAGTCAAAAGATCTGGGTTTGATCCATCACCGTTCTTTAGCCCACTCTGGCACCCCAATTCAGACATGGCTATATGCAAATCAGTCTGACCCTGTGCCTCATGGGAACAGTCCAGCCCGAACTGCCAAGCCATGCCTTCCCTGGACCAGAAACAAGCTTCCGAGGACCGGTTTCTGGCATTCCAGCCGTCTTCAGCCCGGCTTGCTTGAATCCAGTGGCAAAGTGAGCAAGGGACTCACGTCTGAGCATACCCTGCCACACTTATGGCGGCCAAAGCGGTACAAAAGGGGGTGGTGATGGACGGAGCATCTAAACCAATCAAACACTCACACCCAATCAAAAGATCTGGGTGAGATCCATCACCGTTCTTTAGCCCACTCTGCCACCCCAGTTCAGACATGGCTATATGCAAATCAGTCTGAACCTGTGCCTCATGGGAACAGTCCAGCCCGAACTGCCAAGCCATGCCTTCCCTGGACCGGAAACAAGCTTCCGAGGACCGGTTTCTGGCATTCCAGCCGTTTTCAGCCCGGCTTGCTTGAATCCAGTGGCAAAGTGAGCAAGGGACTCACGTCTGAGCATACCCTGCCACACTTATGGCGGCCAAAGCGGTACAAAAGGGGGTGGTGATGGATGGAGCATCTGAACCAATCAAACACTCACACCCAGTCAAAAGATCTGGATTTGATCCATCACCGTTCTTTAGCCCACTCTGCCACCCCAGTTCAGACATGGCTATATGCAAATCAATCTGACCCTGTGCCTCATGGGAACAGTCCAGCCCGAACTGCCAAGCCATGCCTTCCCTGGACCGGAAACAAGCTTCCGAGGACCGGTTTCAGGCATTCCAGCCGTCTTCAGCCCGGCTTGCTTGAATCCAGTGGCAAAGTGAGCAAGGGACTCTGAGCATACCCTGCCACACTTATGGCGGCCAAAGCGGTACAAAAGGGGGTGGTGATGGACGGAACATCTGAACCAATCAAACACTCACACCCAGTCAAAAGATCTGGGTTTGATCCATCACTGTTCTTTAGCCCACTCTGCCACCCCAGTTCAGACATGGCTATATGCAACTCAGTCTGACCCTGTGCCTCATGGGAACAGTCCAGCCCGAACTGCCGAGCCATGCCTTCCCTGGACCGGAAACAAGCTTCCGAGGACCGTTTTCTGGCATTCCAGCCATCTTCAGCCCGGCTTGCTTGAATCCAGTGGCAAAGTGAGCAAGGGAGTCACGTCTGAGCATACCCTGCCACACTCATGGCGGCCAAAGCGGTACAAAAGGGGGTGGTGATGGACGGAGCATCTGAACCAATCAAACACTCACACCCAGTCAAAAGATCTGGGTTTGATCCATCACCGTTCTTTAGCCCACTCTGCCACCCCAGTTCAGACATGGCTATATGCAAATCAGTCTGACCCTGTGCCTCATGGGAACAGTCCAGCCCGAACTGCCGAGCCATGCCTTCCCTGGACCGGAAACAAGCTTCCGAGGACCGGTTTCTGGCATTCCAGCCGTCTTCAGCCCGGCTTGCTTGAATCCAGTGGCAAAGTGAGCAAGTGACTCACGTCTGAGCATACCCTGCCACACTTATGGCGGCCAAAGCGGTACAAAAGGGGGTGGTGATGGACGGAGCATCTAAACCAATCAAACACTCACACCCAATCAAAAGATCCTGGTGAGATCCATCACCGTTCTTTAGCCCACTCTGCCACCCCAGTTCAGACATGGCTATATGCAAATCAGTCTGACCCTGTGCCTCATGGGAACAGTCCAGCCCGAACTGTCAAGCCATGCCTTCCCTGGACCGGAAACAAGCTTCCGAGGACCGGTTTCTGGCATTCCAGCCGTCTTCAGCCCGGCTTGCTTGAATCCAGTGGCAAAGTGAGCAAGGGACTCACGTCTGAGCATACCCTGCCACACTTATGCCGGCCAAAGCGGTACAAAAGGGGGTGGTGATGGATGGAGCATCTGAACCAATCAAACACTCACACCCAGTCAAAAGATCTGGGTTTGATCCATCACCGTTCTTTAGCCCACTCTGCCACCCCAGTTCAGACATGGCTATATGCAAATCAATCTGACCCTGTGCCTCATGGGAACAGTCCAGCCCGAACTGCCAAGCCATGCCTTCCCTGGACCGGAAACAAGCTTCCGAGGACCGGTTTCAGGCATTCCAGCCGTCTTCAGCCCGGCTTGCTTGAATCCAGTGGCAAAGTGAGCAAGGGACTCAGGTGTGAGCATACCCTGCCACACTTATGGCGGCCAAAGCGGTACAAAAGGGGGTGGTGATGGACGGAACATCTGAACCAATCAAACACTCACACCCAGTCAAAAGATCTGGGTTTGCCATCACCGTTCTTTAGCCCACTCTGCCACCCCAGTTCAGACATGGCTATATGCAAATCAGTCTGACCCTGTGCCTCATGGGAACAGTCCAGCCGGAACTGCCGAGCCATGCCTTCCCTGGACCGGAAACAAGCTTCCGAGGACCGTTTTCTGGCATTCCAGCCATCTTCAGCCCGGCTTGCTTGAATCCAGTGGCAAAGTGAGCAAGGGAGTCACGTCTGAGCATACCCTGCCACACTCATGGCGGCCAAAGCGGTACAAAAGGGGGTGGTGATGGACGGAGCATCTGAACCAATCAAACACTCACACCCAGTCAAAAGATCTGGGTTTGATCCATCACCGTTCTTTAGCCCACTCTGCCACCCCAGTTCAGACATGGCTATATGCAAATCAGTCTGACCTTGTGCCTCATGGGAACAGTCCAGCCCGAACTGCCAAGCCATGCCTTCCCTGGACCGGAAACAAGTTTCCGAGGACCGGTTTCTGGCATTTCAGCCGTCTTCAGCCTGGCTTGCTTGAATCCAGTGGCAAAGTGAGCAAGGGACTCATGTCTGAGCATACCCTGCCACACTTATGGCAGCCAAAGGGGTACAAAAGGGGGTGGTGATGGACGGAGCATCTGAACCAATCAAACACTCACACCCAGTCAAAAGATCTGGGTTTGATCCATCACCGTTCTTTAGCCCACTCTGCCACCCCAGTTCAGACATGGCTATATGCAAATCAGTCTGACCCTGTGCCTCATGGGAACAGTCCAGCCCGAACTGCCAAGCCATGCCTTCCCTGGACCGGAAACAAGCTTCCGAGGACCGGTTTCTGGCATTCCAGCCGTCTTCAGCCCGGCTTGCTTGAATCCAGTGGCAAAGTGTGCAAGGGACTCACGTCTGAGCATACCCTGCCACACTTATGGCGGCCAAAGCGGTACAAAAGGGGGTGGTGATGGTGATAGCCATGTCTGAAATGGGGTGGCTGAGTGGGCTAAAGAATGGTGATGGATTAAACCCAGATCAGTTGACTGGGGGTGAGTGTTTGATTTGCTCAAACGCGCCGTCCATCATCCCCTTTTGTTCGCTTTGTTCGCCCTAAGTGTGGCAGGGTATGCTCAGACGTGAGTCCCTTGCTCACTTGGCCACTGGATTCAAGATAGCCTGGATGATGAGGATTATGAATCCGAAACCGGTCCCAGGATGCTTATTTCCGGTCCATGGAAGACATGGCTTGGCAGTTCGGGCTGCACTGTTCCCATGAGGCACAGGGTCAGACTGATTTCCATATAGCCATGTCTGAAATGGGATGGCTGAGTGGGCTAAAGAATGGTGATGGATTAAACCCAGATCAGTTGACTGGGGGTGAGTGTTTGATTTGCTCAAACGCTCCGTCCATCATCCCCTTTTGTATCGCTATGTAAGATGTCCACCTAAGGCCTGGTCCCGGGATTACTTTAGGAACTATGAGTCGAATAACCAGGTTTTCAAGGCCTTCCTAAAAACAATCAGCTCTGTAATGCCTCTAAGAAAGGAAGGGAATTCCATGCTTCAGCGACACCTACAATAAAACTCCTACCTCCCCAATTGGCTTTTTTGACCCAAGGAATCCGAATGAGTTTAGCTTCTGAAGAGCGCAAGGATCTTGTAGGAACATACCAATTGGTGTTTTGGATCAGATGGTTTGGGCCTGTAGAATGAAGTGATTTATGAGTAACACATAAGGCCTTAAACAGGACTCGCTTCTTAACAGGCAACCAATGCAGCTTTCTAATTTCAGCTGAAATAGATTGGTGTTTTGGAATGCCTGACAGCAGTCTGACTGCTGCATTTTGTACCAGTTGTAGTTTCCTTAAAAGACCCTCCTGCAAGTTAACATATAGACCATTACAGTAGTCCAGCCTGGACATAACTAAGGCTGTAACCACTGTCTTCTGACTCTCTACGGGGAGAGAGGCCAATATTTTTTTACATGATTTTAAAATGTACGAGGTGGTTGAGACAACTGAGTTTACTTGATCCTTGTGGGACAGCTTATTATCAATTATGAACCCTAGATTTTTCACTTTCCTGACTGGTGTTGGAAGGGGGCCCAGAGAGTCTGGCCACCATGCTGGAGTCCAAAATTGGGGACTGTTTCCAAACAATATCACCTCAGTTTTGGCAGAATTGAGCTTTAAACAATTCCCGCCCATCCAGCCTCCTACTGCTGTCATGCAGTCGTGAAAACGACCTGCTGGCTCCTGAGTTTCATTTGGACGCATAGATACCACAATCTGGGTATCCTCAGCGTATGAGGTCAGCTTGAACCCAAAAGATCCAATAAAGGGAGCAAGCTGAGAGACATAAACATTGAACAAAGTAGGATTCATAGATGACCCCTGTGGAACTCCACAGGGGAGGGAAAATGGCTGTGCAGCGAAGTTGCCCAGTGTAACTATCTGTACTTTATCTCTTAGGAATGATTTAATCAGTTTCCATGCCCTGCCTGTAACACCAATCTCGTGCAGCCGGTCCATCAACAAATTGTGATGGACCGTATCAAACACCGCAGAGAGGTCCAACATGATCAAAGCTACATTTCCTCCTTGATCTAGAGTGGCCCTTATTTCTTCGGTGGATTTGATAAGAGCCGACTTAGTGCTATGGCTTCCTCTGAAACCGTACTGTGAGTGGTCAAGTATATGTCCATCATCTAGAAAGCAACTGAGTTGGGTGTTTATTATTTTTTCAGTGATTTTTGACGGAAATGGCAGTCTGGAGATTGGCCTAAAATTATTTGACTCCATAGGATCCAACTTGGGCTTTTTCAACAAGGGAAGAATCGACGCTGTCTTCCAGGCTTTTGGAAAGTAGCCCTCTAAAAATACCTTATTTATGATTACTGTCATTGGTTTAGGTGCCAACTTTAATATGGGGGGAGGACAGGGGTCCGTTGGGGACCTTGATTTGATTTTTACCAGGATAGTGTGGACTTCTGCTGCTGTGGTAGGGGTGAAGTTGCATAGCTGAGGTCTGATGTTCCCAACTTCTTCCTGATTGGTCTTATTTATTCGAGGGGTGTTTTTTATATCTCCTGTGAATGTAATGTAGATATCCTCAACTTTCTTAAAAAAGAAGCTGGCTATTTCATTGCACAGCTCTTGACTAGCTTTAACAAGGTTTGAGGGGGGGGTGGGCTAAAGCTGTAACAGTTTTAAATAGTTCTGAGCTGGAGTTTTCTGCAGACCGAATTTTCTCCACAAAAAAATCTTGTTTTGTTTTGTGCAGTAGTTTCTTATAATCTGATAGGCAGAATTTATATTTGGCTTTTTCCTTGACATTATACTCCCTCTTCCATGCTCTTTCTTGATGTTTGCACAGAAGTTTACTTTCTCTTAAATTCTGGGAGTACCAAGGATATCGTGGCCGTTCCCTCGTGTTATGGACATTTTTCATTGGGGCTAGTTTATTTGTCGCTGCTTCTACCCAGGCGATATAGGCCGATGTGGCTTTATCTAAGTCACCTGGTAGGAGAGGAGCAGTAGAGACTAGTTGATCTTGTAGTTCATTGGCCTTTATTTGGCCCCATGCTCTGGTGACTGTCTGTTTCGACCCTGGTTTCAGGATTTCTTGAACTACTGAAGTCACCTCAAAAAACAGTATCCTGTGATCTGACCAGATGACGAGAGCGTATTTATAAACCTCAGATGGCTAATATTAGAAAAGATGCCATCAAGTGTGTGTCCCGCTGTATGAGTGGACTTAGTGACCAATTGATGTAGGTCTAATGAGTTCATTAGGTCTGTCAAATTGGATGTATCTCCGTCATCATCCATGCCTAGGTGAAAATTGAAGTCCCCTAAGATGGTATATGAGCTAGTACTTATCACTTTTTCATTGAATCCATGATGCATGACCTACCATAGGCTCCTCTCAAAACCAGTTTTCTAAAGATTTTTGTATCCTGTACAACCTCTGGGGTCTGAAACTAAGGGAAGAGAAGATCGACTCTATTCAGTTACTTAGTTCACACCCTTGTGATGAATGCAAAACACAAACTCAATAATATGCTTTTTTGCCACAGATAATAGATAACTGACCCATCTGATAACCTGGAGTGAACTATCCGATTGTTCTTTCAATTAGTGTTGACTTTCTACTGGCGGTGCTCTTTCTAAATTAGAGATAAAGAATAAATGTGACCAAACAGAACCTCTGCATTCAACTGGTGATTACTTCAAAATCATAGAGCCAGTGAGGAGAAAACTCCTTTTCTCTAGGATTAGAAAAACATGAATACATTATGGGATGTCTCAGGAGCAGAACACAGATGTTCTACCATGACTAGTGAAGTTGTTGAAGTCAGAAGTGGACTGTGCAGATGTTGCATACAAGTACTGTGGGGTACATTGTTATCCATAGGCTTCAAATGCAAGTAGCATCGTTTTTGCATTCAAACAAATGCATGAATTGGCTAACAAATGAATTGGCTAACAATATCATGACATAATACTGCTTAATACAGCAGGACCACAAACCGCTACCATTCGGGGAGATTGTAATTTTAACTATTTGACTGTGACTGTTGTGTGGGAAACATTTGTTTTACTGGGGAATATGTTTTAAATTCCTCGCAACACACTGGGCTGATTACGTGATTTCTCTCTCCTGGTTACAAGAACCCCGGTCCACCGCAGCCATGAGGATGTTTGTTGTGGAAGGCGAATTGAAACAGACTGCCGGTAACCCACTTCCGGCTGCACACTTATCGTTGTCATCTTGGTTGGCGGTCTCGTGGTTTTGCTCTCCCGTAACCTGGTATTTAACGGGACGGGAAACGCCAGCTCTTTCTAAATACAGCAGGACCACGAACCGCTACCAAGCGGGGTGATTGTAATTTTAACTATTTGGCTGTGACTGTCGTGTGGGAAATATTTGTTTTACTGGGGAATATGTTTTAAATTGCTCGCAACACACAGGGCTGCTTACGTGATTTCTCTCGCCTGGTTTCAAGCGCCCCGGTCCACCGCAGCCACGAGGCTGTTTGTTGTGGAGGGCGAATTGAAACAGACTGCCGGAAACCCACTTCCGGCTGCACACTTATTGTTGCCATCTTGGTTGGCGGTCTATTGGTTTTGCACTCCCTGTCACCTATTTAGGTTAGATATGGCGCGCAAGCGCAGAGGACACGCGCAGTGGGCACGCCGGTGGAGCGCCAAATGCACTCCAAAGGCAAGCCCGTCTGCTCCCATCCGCGTCAGTACATCACCTCTCGCCAGAAATGCTCGCCGTGGCGCCTCTAATGTTCGTATCTTTTCCTGGGAAGATCTACTGGCTTTAAATCCCATAGCTAATTGGTGTAAAGCCACCCCACTTCACCCTCTGACAGGGCCTATTAGCTGCCCATGCTGTAGATTTGTGCTTCCTACTCCCCTACCCCTTCCACTACCCTATACCACTACTATTTCTCAGCGACGGCTGAAAATGTTGCAGTTCAATGTAAGATCACTAGTTAAACACCATGCTAAAAACTTTGACCTCATTACTGACGAAACTCTGGACATATTCTTTCTAACGGAGACGTGGCTTAATGGGGAAACAATGACTGAGCCTAACTTAGCTCTGCCAGCGGAGTATTCCATCTGCATGCTAAATTGGGAGCCGAGGGGGGGGGTGGGGCGGTATTGCGATGATTTTTAAAACATGCTACTCCTGCCTCTTTATTAAGGAAGTAGTGGAGGGCTGTGAATTTAATGTGCTCATATCAGTTTTATTGTGAGCTCTCACTTGACTCTCTCAGGGATTCTGGTGTACAGGCAACCAGAGTCGGCCATTGGTTTTATCAACCCTTTTCTGGAACGGGTGGGTTCGCTTGCGGTGGGGACTGCTAATTTTAGTATTTTTGGTGAATTGAATTTGCATTTTGAGCTTACGCAACACAACACAATCGGAAGCCTCCTGGCAGACCTTACCGCATTTCAAATAAACCAACTGGTCCCTAGTCCCACGCATGTGGGTGGCCATCTGCTAGACCCTATTTTCTCCAACATTGAGTCTGCTACCGTGGCGACCCCTATTCCCGTGGGCTGGTCAGACCATTTGTTGGTAGAAACGTCTTTCCCTATCTCAGAGCAATTTTGCAAGGTTGCTCCTCGACCTGCTTTTAAACGCCCTTGGCGGAAACTGAGACTAGAGGATTTTCATGCACTCCTTAGTGCTGACCCTCTGGGTCCTTTTAATAATGCTGAGTTAGGTTATGAGATGTTTTGTGACTAGACCACCCGGGCATTGGATTCCCTTATTCCGGCCCGCAGGTGTAAGGGTCGCACCCATGAGTCTAGTCCTTGGTATAGTGACACCTTGTCCATGTTGAGGAAGGCTTGTAAAAGAACAGAACGTGCCTGGAGGAAAGAGTATGACCCCAGAATAAAAGCACAGTACCTGGCCGAACTTAAATCGTATCATAGAGCTGTCTGTAAAGCTCTGGTGGCCTATTACACCAATGGGATTAAGCTCAGCTCTAACCCTGTTAAATGTATCTTCAAGATTTGAAAAGATCTCAGAGTCAGGAAAAATACGATGCCTGCAATTACTTCAGAATTTCAGTGTGAAGAATTGGCCTCCTTCTTCGTGGAAAAGGTGCATGCTATATATAGGTCTTTTCCTTCTACGACTCCTTCCGTTAGATCCATTCCCTCAAGACCAGGTCTGAGCTCTAGTCTCATGGTTATCCCTGAGATTTCTCAAGAGGAGCTGATTAGGTTAAGCACGAAAATTAAATCAGGCAGCAGCGGTCGGCAGTAGGAGTTTGGTGATGCACTGCGAGCAACGAAATTCATTTTATTTATTAAAATGTTTACTTACCTGTAAAACTCCGTAATCCATACATTACTACCCCCCACCCTGCCCCTCCCCCTGCCCACGTCACCGCCCTGCAGTAACTCCTACTGCCGATCGCTACTGAAATCAGGCTCTCCAGCTGACCCTTTAAAGCCTGATCTTTTTAAACACTCTCTTTCGCTGTTCTTCGCTGTTCTTAGCCCCTCTCTGCCAGATAATTAACTCTTCCTTTTCCTCTGCCATGGTGCCGACACAGTGGAAACAGGCATGGGTGTCCCCCATTCTTAAGAAACCAGCGTTGGACCCGGCCAAGCCTGAGAACTTTAGGCCCATATCTCTCCATCCTTGGGTGGCGAAAGTGGCGGAGTCACATGTTAAAACCACACTAACTAACTTGTTGCATTCCAATGACATTCTGGATATGTCGCAAAATGGCTTCTGTTCCGGCCATAGTACCGAGACTGCTCTCCTGGCCATGACTGAGCATCTGCGAACCATTCTTGATGCAGGTCAGACAGCGGCACTGATCCTGTTGGATCTTAGTGCCACCTTTGACTCGGTCTCACATGGCATACTGATACTGATACTGATAGAGGAAGCAGCTATCTCGGGCTTGGCCTTGGAATGGTTCAGATCCTTTCTGTCCAGAAGATCTTTTCGAGTCACTGCTCCCCCTTTTCTATCTCAGGCGCACTCCATTGAGCAGGGGGTGCCTCAGGGCTCTGCACTGAGTCCCACTTTATTCAACTTGTATGTCCAGCCATTAGCTGAGGTCGCCAGGCAGTGGGATATTTCCATCGTCTCATATGCGGACGACACGCAGCTGGTGGTAGTGTTGACTGAAGGTTCCTCCCTGAATGCCTTTAGGTTTAGAGACGGCCTGACGGCCGTGGCTAAATGGATGACTTCCAACTACCTACAGTTAAATGCAAGCAAAACTGAGGTTTTGTTAGTTGGTAAGAATGCTAGCCTGTGGGGTGAACATTGGTGGCCGACGGCGTTAGGCAAGACTCCCGTACCTAAGGAGGAGGTTAAGAGCTTGGGCGTGTGGATGGACTCCTCCCTCAGTTTTCGGATCCATACCAAAAAAGTTGTCAGTACATGTTTTGGTCTGTTGCGAGGTCTTAACAAGGTCTTAAACCTCTTTTAAAGTTTTTTGAACCCTCAACACGTCAGCTGATTGTCCAGTCAACTATTTTATCTCTACTGGACTACGCTAGCTCCCTGCTTTTGGGGGCTAATCAAGCTGAGATTGCTCAATTGCAACGTATCCAAAACACGGAGGCTAGAACCTTGTTAGGGCCTTCTCGGTTCTGTCCCATTTCCAACACCATTCGGAAACTCCATTGGCTTCCTATGGCGGAGCGTATCAAGTTTAAAACTCTATGTCTTTCTTTTAAGATACTGAAACTTGCCTCGCCCAGGCTGCTTTCCAATCTGCTGACCCCGTATGTTTCATCTTGAGGGCTGAGCTCCTTCGGGCAGCACCTGGTCACGGTTCCCCGTGTGAAGCGCTGTCGAGCAGGAGGACGTTCTTTCTGTTGTTTGGCGGCCAAAATATGGAATTCCCTGCCAGTTCAGATTCGTGGCCTGGAGGGTCTGTCGGATTTCAGGAGAGCTATTAAAACCTATCCCTTTCCATCACAATAGTTTTTCGCCGTCGGTTCTGTATTGGAGTCTCTCTGCTGCGGCATTCAGGATTAGTCTCTGTTGGTGAAAGCGCCGGGACGCCCCTTTGCTGGGCCAGCCGTGCGCTATACAAGCACAGTTAACATAACATAACATAACATAACATGTGAAAGATTATTGAATATCATTGGATACAAAGGTTGAATTTGCTGTGTGACTGAAGCAAATTATACCAGTGTTCCATCAAAGGCTTTCACAATGTGTGGGTTTCATTTTTTGCTAAGAAATTTGTTTAAGCTGAGCTCAGGAATTATAAATTTGCATTCTAAATCCCTACTGTGAGAGCAGAAAGACGTGTATTCCTTTTGCGCAATATTAGGGTAGATTGAAAAAGAATGAAAATTGATGAGAGAGGTTCTTGTAATAGAGGAGTATATGTGACAAAGGATGGTCTTTACTGCTTGTCTCTTTACATTTCCAAATGCCAGGAAATTGCCTAAAAAGATGACCTATCTTCCCGGCCTATTCCTTTCTTGTTAAGGAATTGGCCTGGACCTTTCCTAGATGTCTTAGTTTATGATGTTTTGAATGAAGTATGTGAAAGTGGACTACATATTTGTTGATTCTATTGCTTTCCTTGTACTACTGCCACCATCCAACTTGACTCACTAAGGCAATACGATCACTAGAAGAGGCTAGTCCATGCATTCTAGCCAATTCATAATCAACATTCAATTGAGGCCTTTACTGAACAACATAAGTAAAGTGGACTCAGCCGTATGGGATTCATAGCAATGGATTCAAATTAGGGCCTGATTGCGAGTTTGTGGTCCTGGAGCTGGCCGCCATGCTAGCGCTCCACTCCAAGATCGCCAAACACGACTGCTGATCCCCCCCCCCAGATTACGAGTAATCTCATGGTCTGGCAGGCAGTCCTTTGGTCTTCCAACGGTGGTGCCTTTTAAAAAGGCACCACAATGGGAACGTCAAAGCCTATTACAGCATGGCATGGATTGTAAAGTCCATGCTGTGCTGGATCACAGGATTAATGCAACAGGTGCCCCCATGCAGGCACCCCTTGGACTTGATGCAATAGGAAGTCATTTTAGGGACTCTTTTGTTTCCTCACTGCCACAGTTTTAATGGCTGCCTCACCACCATGAAAACTGCGGTGGTGAGGAAACTCCATATATGCTTGGTGTTACCACAGCAACACAGCCAAGAAATTTGGAACCTCTGAGTGTCGCACTACGTCCAGAGATCACAATTTTGTGAGGAAGGTGGAACTTTGAGGTGTCAAAGGGCTTTACTTCATTTCAGATAGAAAAGGCATGCCACAAGGTGTGGATATTGACTGCCAGTCAAGATGGCTGCCTAAGCCCAGGCATCCAAGCCACACTGGAGCCTCCTCATAAATTGCAGAGTCGGCAGGTATCGGAAAGAACTGCCTTGGGCTCGCTTTATCCTCAGCAGCCCTCTAGGTGAGAGAGGTTCCCTATTGTAACTCTGTATGTCACATGTTACACATGATGGGAGATACAGAGTCATTTTTAATTTTTCTCCACGCTTCTGTGATGGAGCATTTTTCTGCTCAGCATGTGGTGCTGCTACTTCCAAGACATTTGACTGATTTTTTCAACCATCTCTTCACCTAAAATGAAACAGGCTGTTTGACCTAATTTCAAAATACTGTATTTTCTCACAAGTGAGATACTCATTGATGCCTATAGTGCATATATATATATATATATATATATATATATATATATATATATATATATATATATATATATATATATATATATATATATATATATATATATATATATATATATATATATATATATATAAAACATCAACTTCTCCTTCCCTCAGGCTGAAGAAAGCAAAGGACACGACAGGTTTCAGGGGTTTGCCTTTTATTGAATTCCACCGGATAACCAGGTTTCGGCTTGTGCCTTCGTCAGATGCAAAAATTCAATTGCTTGCTCTCCGTTCGTATGTTCTTTTAAAGGGCTCCTCCTCTCAGTGGTTCAGGAGCCTCACCTGCTTCGAATCACCTTTTGTTGCCAATTCTGAGGACTACCAGTCCCACAGTGCAGCATTCAGGGTATTCAGCGCAGAACGGGGCCGCCACGTTGTCACTGCAATTCTTCCTCCTGCCCCCTTTCCTTCAGCCACGCATTTCTCTGTACCAGCATTGGAGACGCCAACCTTTCTCTCGTGTCTCACCTAGCAGTCTTTGGTCCACCGTACAACAGCAGCTTACTGGTGTCAGATTGGTGAGTGGCGGGTCACGGCTAAAATCCGATGCCTCGGCTACCTTCAAATGTTTCCTATGTCCCCGTGACACACTTTTGACGAAAGGGTCCTTTGTCCTCCTCACAGGTCGGAGGTAATATAACATCAACTTCTCCTTCCCTCAGGCTGAAAAAAAGCAAAGGACACAACGGGTTTCAGGGGTTTGCCTTTTATTGAATTCCACCGCATAACCAGGTTTCGGCTTGTGCCTTCGTCAGATGCAAAAATTCAATTACTTACTCTCCGTTCATATGTTCTTTTAAAGGGCTCCTCCTCTCAGTGGTTCAGGAGCCTCACCTGCTTCGAATTACCTTTTGTTGCCAATTCAGAGGACTACCAGTCCCACAGTGCAGCATTCAGGGTATTCAGCGCAGAACGGGGGCGCCACGTTGTCACTGCAATTCTTCCTCCTGCCCCCTTTCCTTCAGCCACACATTTCTGTGTACCAGCATCGGCGACGCCAACCTTTCTCTCGCGTCTCACCTAGCAGTCTTTGGTCCGCTGTACAACAGCGGCTTACTGGTGTCAGATTGGTGAGTGGCGGGTCACGGCTAAAATCCGATGCCTCGGCTACCTTCAAATGTTTCCTATGTCCCCGTGACACACTTTTGACGAAAGGGTCCTTTGTCCGCCTCACAGGTCGGCGGTAATATAACATCAACTTCTCCTTCCCTCAGGCTGAAGAAAGCAAAGGACACGACGGGTTTCAGGGGTTTGCCTTTCATTGAATTCCACCGCATAACCAGGTTTCGGCTTGTGCCTTCGTCAGATGCAAAAATTCAATTGCTTGCTCTCTGTTCGTATGTTCTTTTAAAGGGCTCCTCCTCTCAGTGGTTCAGGAGCCTCACCTGCTTCGAATCACCTTTTGTTGCCAATTCAGAGGACTACCAGTCCCACAGTGCAGCATTCAGGGTATTCAGCGCAGAACGGGGCCGCCACGTTGTCACTGAAATTCTTCCTCCTGCCACCTTTCCTTCAGCCACGCATTTCTCTGTACCAGCATCGGAGACGCCAACCTTTCTCTCGCGTCTCACCTAGCAGTCTTTGGTCCGCCGTACAACAACGGCTTACTGGTGTCAGATTGGTGAGTGGCGGGTCATGGCTATATATATATATATATATATATATGTATATATATATATATATTTGACCTACAGCCAGTAGGTAGTTATAGTTAAAACCTAGTTTCCATAGGAAATTTCCATAGGAAATCTGCAACATTCTATTTGGAATAACTTTGGCGCCGGTGGACGAATCTTCACGAATTCCTCCAAGAAGATGGCCTGCTCCGCTCCGCTCCTTCCCTGAAAGTTTAGGGGTGATTCGTGAAGCAGGGGACGAGAAAAAAGGGGGGTCCCAAAACGTGCTTTCCCCATGCAATTTCCCATAGGACCTTAAGCCGGAGCTACAGCCCGAACGGCTGAAAGGAATTACACCAAACTTGGCAAAAAGGTAGAGTTCTGTTCGCAGATGGGCCTTTTTGTTAAATGGTCTAAATCCGTGCAGTAGTTCCTGAGAAAATCAAAAGTAAAATCATAAGTATATCTAGAGGTGCATACGGTAAGCTTACTGTAAGCTTACTGTACTCTGTACCTTCCCGAGCACGAGCTGAATGCTAATTGGCTGTCAACTGTCTGTCAACACTCTAAACCAGAAAGTGTTGGCAGCCATCTTGTGCCTCTCTAGACTGAGGCACAAGAAAGCAGAAAAACAAACGTGTAGAACGCAAAAAGGGGGCAGGGTAGAAACACCCTGACCCCCTAGGCCTGCTCAGGGAGTCCCACAAGGACCCCCAAGGCCCCCCCAATTTTTTTTTGACAAAAATTGCGGGGTACGAGTACCGTACGAGTACCTTTCCGAGTATGAGCTGCATGCTCAATGGCTGTGAACACTCCAAACCAGGAAGTGTTGGCAGCCATCTTGTGCTTGTGTGGAACGCAAAAAGGGGCAGGGTAGAAACACCCTGACCCACTAGGCCTGCTCAGGGGGTCCCACAAGGACCCTGAAGGCCCCCCAAATTATTTTTTTCACAAAAATCGTGGGGTACGAGTAACAAACGAGTACGGAACGAGTACCGTACAAGTACCTTTCCGAGTATGAGCTGCATGCTCATTGGCTGTGAACACTCCAAACCAGGAAGTGTTGACAGCCATTTTGTGCTTGGTAGACCGAGGCACAAGAAAGCAAAAAAACAAACGTGTAGAATGCAAAAAGGGGGCAGGGTAGAAACAGCTTGACCCCCTAGGCCTGCTCAGGTGGTCCCACAAGGACCCCCAAGGCCCAATTTTTTTTTTTTAAATACCCGGGTGCTTTTTCCAAATTACCCACCAGGGGGACCAAATCCTGGAGGCAGAGTAAAAAAGAAGTGTGGGGGGGCCCCAATCCCCCCTACACTGCTCCGGGGACCATCACCCCCTGGGGCAAAGCAACACAGCCCCCTGGCGCATACTGTAGGTTCCAGGTGAGCTAGTTGGCCCCCATGGACCCACAGTATGCAAGGGGAATTGGTTCCCCCTCTGCAAACGCGCTAGGGGGCTGCGGTGCAGAGAGGTGTAAAATGGAGCGTGGAATCATTACAACTCTCTGCAGTGCAGCCCCCTGGCGCATACTGGAGATTCCTGGTGGGCTAGTTGGCCCCCAGGGACCCCCAGTATGCAAGGGGAATTAGTTCCCCCTCTGCAAATGCGCCCAGGGGCTGCGTTGCAGAGAGGTGTAAAAAGGGGCGTGGCCTCATTACACGTCTCTGCAACCAAGCCTCCTGGCACATACTGGGGGTTCTCGGTGGGCTAGTTGGCCGCCAGGGACCCCCAGTATGCAAGGGGACTTAATCCCCCAATTTAGAACACTCTACAGGGCGTGTTAGCACGGTGGTGAAGGTAGGGGGCGGGACTTGAGGTGATGTGAGTGCAAACATGCCCTGAGGCGCGTTTTAAGTTGGGGAATTAATTCCTGTTCAATCCAGAGGTCCCCTAGGGGGCAACTAGTCCAACAGGTATCTCCAGTAAGCGCCACGGAGCTGTGTTGCAGAGTGGTGTAAAAAGGGGGCATGCCCTTTGAACGACTCTCTGCAACACAGCTGCCTGGCGCGTACTGGAAATACCTGGTGGGCTCCGTGGCGCTTACTGGAGATACCTGTGTTGCAGAGTGGTGTAAAAAGGGGGCATGCCCTTTGAACGACTCTCTGCAACACAGCTGCCTGGCGCGTACTGGAAATACCTGGTGGGCTAGTTGGCTCACAGGGGACCTCAGGATTGAAGAGGAATTATTTCTCCAATCTAGCTCACTACTATTCCCGAAAAGTAAATTTAATTGTACTTACCAGTAACTTGAAATTACTTCCATAGGATATCATTGCCTGCTATATAAAATATATATACATTAAAAAAAAAATTAAATAAAAAAAATATTTTACAATTTCAATATTTTTTAAAACATTTTTTTCAATTTATATTAAAAATGTGTAATGTAATTTAAAAAATGAAATATCTAAAAATAAATAGTTTAAAATAATGTAGTAAATCAGTACAAAAAAATATAACAATAAATACATTTAAAAATTATCATTTACAAAACCTTTGAAATTCACTGAAAATACAATAGGTTTCAGCCACGTTATATTTAAAAATTAGCATTTAAAAAACCTTAGAAATTCACTGAAAAAACCATAGGTTTCAGCCATGTTATAGTAAAAAATTAGCATTTAAAAAACCTTAGAAATTCACTGAAAAAACCATAGGTTTCACACACGTTATAGTTAGGAATTAGCATTTAAAAAACCTTAGAAATTCACTGAAAAAACCATAGGTTTCACACATGTTATAGTTAGCTGGACATTTCGCTCACACAAAACCATTGAAATTCCCCCGTTATAGTTAATTCAGCTAACTATAACTCGCGCGCCCGCAATGCACTGCTAATGACGTCACATAATACATCACTCATGACATGGTCAGTGACATCATATATATATATATATATGTTCACAACAAACTCCTTCAAGAAAGAGAAAGGCCACAACATGGGAAGACTTCAGAAGCGCTTTATTCTGCTGAGCTACACAGGTAGTGATTTCTCTATGTCACCCTCAATGGCGAATGCATTTCGGCGTGGTTCTGCCTTCATCAGCCCCAGGTGCATCTGTTTCTGGATGCAGGGGTGTATCGAGGCTTAAATGTCCTGCCCGCTACTGTTTCCAAGAGCGCAGCTCCTCCCCCAGTGTTGTCCTTCATTCGCCTATACCTCTTGTAGTTCGCCCAATAGTCTGCGCCTACAAGTCCCAGCATGGAGAAACATTCTCTGGTAGGTATTGCAGGGAGGGGGGGGGGGAAACTGATGCGCTCCGAAGTCATTGAAGAACCCCCATTTTCCTAATGCAACTCGAGCAGCGGCACTTCCTCCAGTCCCCAACCGCTTCCACCTCACCAACAAAGGAATCCAATTAGGCGGGGGCAAGGCTTGGAAATCCTACCTGCCCAGCGTGATGTGCCATGACACCAACACCGCCATATCTCTTCCCCGGCTGGGTGGTGGGTCCTGATCGTTCCGGTAACCCGGAGAGAAGAAATCCACAAGAGCGGAGACCAGTGATGTCAGGACCTCTTGATGAAGCGGGGGCCTTGAAAGTGCAGCAGTGGGACATGCGCTGAATTAATGTTCACAACAAACTCCTTCAAGAAAGAGAAAGGCCACAACAGGGGAAGACTTCAGAAGCGCTTTATTCTGCTCAACTACACAGGTAGTGGTTTCTCTATGTCACCCTCAATTGCGAATGCATTTCGGCGTGGTATATATATATATTTTCTCATTTCTTCTTCATAAATTATCAGTATCCATGCCTTAGACATTATAGTGTACTTAATATTACCATATTGTCATTTGCAATATTTACAGTTGAAATGTCTGCTGAGGTTTTGGTTGCATCATAAGGGGTCTGCCTTACTCACGTGTTTTTTAACATATGCTCAATTTGTATGGGTAAAATCAGGAAGCTTAAGTTATCTTCTCATCTGGTGGTGTCCTAAAGCTTGGAACCAAGCATTCCTTCAATGACGGATAATCTCCCTCCTACAGACCTCATGCTCCCTAATATTCCTGAGTTGTCCTCCTTGTCTTCACCTTCTTTGAAGACTAACATGACTACATTTGCAAGTAAATGTGAAGCAAAACCTGGCTGACAAGTGGTCCAACATAGGAGAAAGACCTTCTTTGATGAAACAAAGGATCAGTGATGTTCAGAATGAAACAAGCAAAATTGCAGAGAGAGATGTGGCCCAATTAAAGATACAAACTGAAGATTTAGCAAACAGAAATAGGCACAAGAACCTCAGCTTATATGAACTTCCAGAAGGTCTTGAAGGCAATGAATCCATCTCTTTGTCACATCCTTTTTGCTTCAATTATTGGATTTGCCACCATCCACAGTGCTAAACATTTAAACATTTAAAGAGCTCATGTCTTGGCTATCGTCCTTAATAACATGCTTGCTTACTAAACCTAGAGTTATCATTTTCTTTCTAGTGTTTACTGATTTGTTTTAAGTATTATATGTTGCAACTATTTTAGGCAGGGAAGAACATATCAATCTCTCAAGATGTCTTCAAATCAACAGCATCCAGGAGGAAAGAGTTCTTCGATCTTCATCTGCTGCTTTCTGCTGATCTCATTAACTTTCTAAGGCTTCACTCATCTATCAATATGGACCCTTCTGGTCCCTCCACAAGGTGCAGAGTGATAATTATTTCTTAGAAAATCATGTTCTTACATTGATTGTATTGTTACTTGTGGTCTAATTTTGTTCCCCTTATGTTTGCCGTTATGTTCTTATTGTACTTCTTTATTTTTTAGGTTGTCTGTTGTCTCTAGCCCTAGTAACATCACATAATCTCAATGCACTCTGTCTGTGGTGTGTTCTGCTCACTTGCTGTGTTGTCTTTAACCTGTGCTGTCACCAAACCCATCCTTTTGTTCACTTTAATAAGGTATGTGCTCTCCCTCGTCATATATTTGACGTGCATTCTCATTCTCTTTTTTCTTACCTCTCATTTTATATTTTCCTCCTTAGCTATTTGTTCCTCTCTCTCTAGTCTTTTTTCCAGTGGACTTTTTTCTTTTTCTCAAGACATTTCCTTTAATGCATTTCACTTTTGCTCCAGAGTTATCATGCTGTTGCATAATTGTTATCTGTAAAATTCAGAGTGATTTCCTGGCATGTCAAAGGATATATTAATCCTAGAAAAAGGAAGAGAATGTTTTCACACCTAGCCAAATATGATCCAGATGTAGTTCTCTTCCAAGAAACTCATCTCACAGAGTCTTGGGCTTTTAAGCTCAGGCATTATTGAGTGGGTTCAATTTTAATTTCACTGACACCCAATAAGAAAAATGGCATAATTGTTTTATGTAATAAAAAATGAAATTGATTAATTGAATCCCATGAGATTAATACTGCAGCAGATGGATAATTGTTATTTTCACTAATATACCCCTACCAATCTTTATTGTATTTGGTCCTGCTCAAGCTGATTACAGTTTTTTCTTATATTTTCAAAACATGCATACAGTATAATGTTGAATTTTGTATTCTGTGGCATGATTGCAACCAGATTATGGAACATTTTATTGACTGTCAATCACTGGTCAAATTCATTCTGTATTATTTTTTCCGCAGAAAGAGCTAATTGATTCCAGGGGCGTCTGTTATCCCTATATACGATAATATTGTCTTTTCTCTACACCTCTTGAATCACTCACTAGACTAGGTCACATTTTTGTTGGTAAATTAATATGTCAGAACATTATCCACTCCTCCATTGGTTATATTGTGATTTTTTACCGTGCCCCAATGATTTCTTATTTGAACCTGATACTAGTACATCCCAAATCGCACAGATGGTTATTTACATTTCTTTTTTTTCTTTTTTAGTCCTCATCACGCAAAGTTTCAAAAAATAGAATGTCATAGCAATGTAACTACTTGAAGAGAGCCATTCTGAACACACTGTACCTTCAATGGCCTTTCCCTGGCACTAGGATCATTCCATCTCCTACGTTGGGGTATCCTACTGGCTTGTTACGCATCTCTTACGCGGCTTGCCCACTCATTTCACAGGTTAATACTCTATAACCGATATTCAAAACTGTTGATGCGCTTAATCATTGGACCACAAAGGGTTGCCGAATTATGATTTATCACACTCTCTCCGCCCAGTACTGTTCCCAGTTATTCCAAAACTCCAACCTTTTGCTGTATGGCCCTGCTTTATCCAGTTGGTTTATTCTAATGACTGAATTCAACCATTCTTCTACTGTAGGGGGAAGGGGATTAGCCCACTTTATACAAATCTCCTGTCTAGCTGCTAAAACCAACAAGAATAATAGATTCCTATGCCTTTTGTTAAGACTACCAGACTACCTTTTACCAGTCATACGAAGAAGACAGCAGCTACCTGTTTTGGTATTCTGCGAGGACTGAGACCTGTCCTTAAATTCTTCGACCCCCCCACGCGGCAACTGGTGGTTCAGGCCTCTATCCTTTCTCGGCTGGACTACGGGAGTGCTCTGCTGCTTGGAGTGAACCAGGCTGAGGCCACCAGGCTTCAGATGGTGCAGAATGCTGCTGCACGGGCCATTGTAGGCCTTCCGAGACGATGTTCTGTCTCCCCTCTCCTGACCTCCCTTCATTGGCTTCCGGTCAGACAGAGAATTAAATTTAAGGCCCTCTGTCTGACATTTAAGATTCTGAAGCTTTCCTCTCCCCCTGCCCTCGCTGGCCTTATCTCTCCGTATGTTCCCACGCGGTCTCTCAGGTCTGAATCTCACCATCTGGCGATTAAGCCTAGGTTCAGACTGAGTAGGATGGGTGGACGCTCCTTTCGCATCTTGGCGGCTGATCTATGGAACTCCCTCCCTGTGCACATCCGTGCCTTGGATAGCCTAACTCTTTTCAGACGCGCCATTAAGACTCACCTTTTCGCTTCTGTTTATTGATTTTTCTTCTTTTCAGCTTTGACCTGTTGTGTTGTGGTATCTGATCAGGCGCCAGGACGCCCCTTCGCTGGGGCAGCTGTGCGCCGAATAAAAGTTATTAACATAACATAACATAACTAGATCCCTCAGTATCGTCTAGTTTCACCCCAAATAATAGCAGTTGGGCGCTTACCTGTATTTCTTGACAGAGGACCACAGAGAGGATCATACCTACATTCTCCCAGTAGGGCTGGAGTTGCGGGCACTGCCAAAACATGTGGATGTTGTCAACTCTCTCTTCACTAAACTTAGGGCAACTCCTTATTCTCCCTTTGTTTATTTTCGACAACCTCTTGGGTGTCCAATATGCTCTGTGCAGAGTAAATAAGAAGTTCTTTTTCAAAGATGCGGATTTAATCACATCCCCACATGCAGCCGCAGATACTTGCCATAATGTTGATACATCCTGCGACGGCAGCGCCTTTCCCCATAACTCATCAGGTAAAGTGAAATCCTCTCGTCCTTCATTGATAAGCGCCCAGTACCAGTAAGCTATTTCTTTCTTCTCAAATGTCGCTAGGATTTTCGCCTCTAATTCCAAATTACCTGGCCCATCTTTTTCTAAGGGTCTAGCCCAACTTACTAGCTGATAGTACTTAAATTTAGACAAACTCCCGTTTGTTAAATCTACAAGACTCTCCCAGTTGATAAACTTAGATCCATTTAATATTTGTCCCCATTCCACTATTCCGTTTTCTCTCAGTGGGGTTGATAGCACATCCGTTAATCATTCAGGCGTGACAGGCGAATCCCAAATGGGGGCGTGATGACAGTAATAGGTGATCTTCCACAGACGTCTTATCTGAACCCACAGTTTAATGGCTGCTCCCAAGATTTTTTATTTAATCTTCTTGAAAAACTTTGCATGGCCAAATTTATATAGAAAATGGTCCCCTTCTGGACTTGTCATTGCTTGCATGAAAACTGGAAAGTAGTTGACTTTTCTGAACAGTACCCTAATATTCTTAAAATGGAACGCCCTATAATATTGAAATAGGTCCGGCTGGCTATCTCTCCATGTTCTTGTTTCTTTCTCAGCTTCTTCCATGAGATTCTGGCTCCCTTGGAGGCCCAAATAAAGCTGTTGATTTCGCCCGGCATTTTATCTAACAGATCTTTTTTAAATTCTAGTGGTATTAAGTTAAACAAGTATGTGAGTTTTAATTACCTCGTCAACTTCAGATTCGGTATATTCTGCATTTAAATTTTCTTTTTGGTCTTCTGACAAAGTTTGTTTAACCCATTGTCCAAGATATTCTTGGGTTAAGGCCTCACTATCCTTTATATCATCTTTATACAGCTCTGAAAAGAAGTCGAAGAAAGCTTTTTTAATGTCTGCTACTTCAATAAGTGGTCGACTACTATTTGCCTACTGGATGCCTGAAATTTTGTTTTTATTTAGGTCAGTCTTTGTTTTCCAAGCTAAAAGCTTGCCACACCCCTCCCTATATTGATAATGAGCCAGCTTGCTTGCTTCCCACCCCTTCTTAATTCGGGTATCTAATATATTAATGAGATTATTTTTTGTCTTGATTAGATCCCTCCTAGATGTTTCGATTCTTTTAGCTATGTTTCCTCATTAACATTATTTTCCCACCTATGAATTTCACCCTCTCAACTCTCTATTTCCTTCTTATTTAATTTATTTCTATAAGCCGCTAAGCTGATCATCTTACCTCTAAGCACCGCCTTATAGGCCTCCCATCTAATCTGACTGGAGGTCTGCTCCTGGTTTAGTTGAAATTATGCTATAGTTTCCTCTCTGAGAACCTCTATAACTTTGTCCTCTAGAAGTAATAGCTTGTCTAGAGTCCACCTTGACTGAGTCTGGAGTTTAAGAAGCTCAGTCTCCAACAATACAGCAGAGTGATCTGATAGATGTTCGGGTAGATGTCTGACATTTTTTACTTCCCCCAGTATTGCTTTGTCAATTAAAAAGTAAGCAATTCCGGAGGAATGTCCCAATTCTTTATTTTTTAAATGTAAACGAATGATTTGTTTTTTCACCCTTATCTCTCCATACATCTATTTAACCTAGATCTTCTTGGTAGGTCTTAAGCCATCTCCTCATTTTAGTCAAGGTAGGTGTATTTTATGGAGGACTCCTATCTAATGCAGGGTCAAGCAGTATGTTAAAATCACCACCAAGGATAATGGGCCCTGGCAGATCGAACAGGTCTGCATAGAGTTCCTGTAAAGCTGAGGGGTCATCGACATTATGTCCGTAATACCCTGCAAACACTAATGATCTACCAGCTATGCAAACGTTTCCAACAGCCCATCTCCCTTTTATATCAGTTTTATAAGTCTCCATAGTTGCTTTTGCTTATTTTTAAAAATAATGATTACTCCTTTAACACAGCATGTTTGCTCAGTACAAATATAGAAGTCTACCCAGCGTTGAGTTTTCATTAGATCCTCCCATTCGGATATCAAGAGATGGGTTTCTCGAAGGATTATTATGTCCCAGTCTTTATGCATGAGATATTCTAAAATCCTTTGCCTTCTTGTTCTGACTCTCAAACCATTAACGTTCCATGAGAGAAATTTAACACCCATGATTTAAAGTAAAGTGGTTCAGACCATATTTTGGGGGATTTTTTTCCCCATAATGCTCCCACACCAAGTGCAGGTCTTCCCAATTGGATGTACCTGTTTGGAAAAGAAAATTCTTTTCTTTAGTCCCCTCACTCCCCAGAGGTTGCCCTTAGGTGACATGCTTCATCATTGGGGCTTCCCAAGCATCTACTGCTTGGGGCGTGCTGCGACTTGCAAAGGATACGTAGGAGCACTTTCAGTGAAACTATGTATGGTGCAGTGTATGGTGGAGTGCTGTTTAATTGTGAGTTTAAAAATACCTAGCTAGTAAGCCAACACATTTATTCTTGCCTCTAGTTGGTATAGTAAAAAGGGGTTAGATGTAGGAATTAGATCTGTAATGTGGTCAAAAACCTAGCTATCTCGTCGACATGTTTCAAGGTGTCCCCTACACCTTTTCCTCAGGACAACGTGGGGGCCAGCCCCAGGTTTGCCACGCCGATTCTGAACCTATAATAAGGTTTTTGTAAATAAATGGAAAGATGCACCTAATGTGTGTATCTTTCATGTATACATACGATTACTGATGAATTCGTAGTATTTAGATATTAGCAGTGATATGCCCCATGGTCCGCCTGGGTGGAGGGGCCTGTATACCATTAGCTCAGCAACCCGACGGTGTTGTGCCTATCACTCCCTCGGGCGTCCGTATCAAGAAACATGTTGACGAGATAGCTAGGTTTTTGACCACATTACAGATTTAATTCCTACATCTAACCCCTTTTTACTATACCAACTAGAGGCAAGAATAAATGTGTTGGCTTACTAGCTAGGTATTTTTAAACTCACAATTATACACCACTCCACCATACACTGCACGACACATAGTTTCACTGAAAGTGCTCCTACGTATCCTTCGCAAGTCACAGCACGCCCCAAGCAGTAGATGCTTGGGAAGCCCCAATGATGAAGCATGTCACCTAAGGGCAACCTCTGGGGAGTGAGGGGACTAAAGAAAAGAATTTTCTTTTCCAAACAGGTACATTCAATTGGGAAGACCTGCTATTTTCTTTCTGACAGGCTAGATTCTTACGATCCATTGATTATGGGTCACAATGTTATTGTTTAGAACCAAGAGGCGGAACCTAGCCTTAGCCTCTTCCTCCCCCCCTTTTTGATTATTTTCCCACACCAAGTGCGCCATAAATTAAACAGAGGCCATGCCCCTCCCAACCCCAAACTTACCCCTCCCCACGAGAACCCTCCCTTTACTCATTGGCAGATCTATCCTGCCTATTCGAGAACCCTACCCTATGGGCAGTTTTTACATTCCAGCTTTGCGCACCTTTATCGTGTCTATCAGTGTCTCTACCTCTTGTGGTTCTTTCAAGTTGTACATACGGTTATCCCACATGATCCTCAGCATTGCAGGAAATTTCATTTGCACGTTTGCACCCAGGGATTTTAACTCCTGCATGTATTGGCCTAATTGCCACTGGCGGTCTTGTGTCGTCTTTGAAATGTCTGATCTTACTCGGAAAGACCACTCATCCTTTTTATGAGATCCTGTACTTATTGCCTCTTTTAGAATTCTTTCTTTTAGCGTATAGGTTTTGAAGTTCACTAGGATCTTCCTGGGGTTTGTCCTGTTTTTATTTTTCGCAAAAGGGTCTCTGTGAACCCTCTGTATATCATCAGAGAGTTCTTCAGTTTTAATCCAAGGGAAAAATTATTTCAGGAGGTTTATCAAGAAGGTCTTTATGTCACCTGCCTCTTGACCCTCTGGAATTATCAGGAGTCTCAAATTGTTACGTCGAGCATGATTTTGTAGAGACTCGATTTTCCCTCTTAATTGCTTTTCACTAGACTGCAGGGTCCCCGTAGTTTTTTCTTTATGGGTAAGCCTTCTATCTAGCTCTTCCAAGTTAGTTTCCAAAGTAGTGACCCTTTCCATCATGGAGTTCATCTTAGTCTCCAGTGTCTCACAGACTCCTTGAATTCTGAGTTGATTTTTTTCAGATATAGCAAAGCTCGACCGCATCTCCGTAATCAAGATTTCCATTAACTGATCTGCAGTTTTAGCCCCCTCTTTTTCTTTTGTACTTGTATCCTTTACAACTGAAGTCTGTGTGCCTTCCTCACTCTCCCCTTCCTTGTCTTGCTCTAGAATTGCGAGCTCATTATAACGATTGGGACTGTGCGGGATACCTGCCGTTAGGTTTTCCCCGGCCATTATAAAACGTGATGAGCTTACTTCTGGGGAGTGATCATACTCTCCTTCTCTGGACTCAAGTCTTTTAATTCTTTAGGAAGGGCATGTTTTACCTTAAAATAGGTATGGAGGGAGGGGGTATTTTTTACCTTTTTTGTCACAACTTTGGGCCGTATAGGGACTATGTTATACTCCAGGATTTGTGGTGGAAAAACTACCTTGGTTTTCCCTTTGATTTTTTCCTTTTCCTTTTGTAGTGGCTCAGTATTTAGTGTGATTCCTGAAAGGTTACTGCTTCTTAGGCAATATCTTTTTCCTGTATTAGGTGACTTATCTATACAATCAACAGCTGGATTATCAGTAGTAATACTTTTACATCCCTCCAAGCCTCCATTCAAGGCCAATCCCTAGGCCGATTCCTGAGTTTTTACTGTAATACCCCCTAAAAATACACCAGATTTTCCACTTACTTGAGTAACCATAGGACACCCACTTGTTTTTTTCCACGCCTTTTTCCTGTTCTCCTCTGCCTGCCAGTTCTTCCTCCGGTGCTTTCTCCCCTTCAAAGGCCCCCTTGCTGCTGGGTCTGATCGTCACCTTTGCCCAAAAGGAAACTCTTCCAGCAGCTTCCCTGCTCTGCCTGAGCACCGCCTGCCTTCGCCCACAGTGAAACCCTGGGCTTCCCAGCCTTCCCGGGCAGGGTCGGACTGAGAACCAAAACCAGTCCTGGCAAAGGGCTCGGCCGGCCCCCTGGGGGTGCAACCGAGCTCTTTGGCGGGGTCGGTTTTCGGACGATTTTGTTACAGGGCCTCTTTTGCAGCTATGCTGCAAAAACGGCCCTGTAACAAAACCGGCCCCCAGGGCCCAAAACCGGCCCCCACCCTTGCGGTGGGGCCCGGTGCTCGCAAAGGCCAGTCCAGGTCTGTTCCCGGGGGTTACTGCAATGATTGTGCCCGGGACTCGGGCCCGACTCCTCTCCAGCCGCAGCTCTGAAGCAAAGGAACAGGGCTCCAAAGTCGCAGGGGATACCAGAGGACTCCCCCGCATTCCGCGTCAGGATACCGGCCGAAAGCAGGAAACAGCCACCTGCAGGACCGCGAGGACACAGCCGCCCAGGTTATGAGATTGTAACGCAGCGTGACACAGTGCAGGACACACGGCAGGATGCACCATTTACCTAAGAGTTTTGTTGGATGATTACAATCAAATAATTTATAATAAAAAAGTTGTTGGATCTATTGTTGGCTTTAGTTTTTTAGCAAATGACTGTTAATTGTAAATGATCCTCTAAAATTTCCTACAAAGCTTGATGGTATAATGTATGTAATTATTACTAATTAGATACAACTTTCACATTGGTCTATCTTCCGAATGTACATTCTGAATTATTTTGGTTACCATTGACACATTTTCAGAACACTGCTGTTATAAATGTCTCACACACTAATTATATATATCTTTAAAAAATGTAACCTGCTGTGATTTTTTGAATTCTCTGCTTTTTCCTAGTTTGTATTTTATGAATCTACCTATTTGGTACTTGTTGTACTTAATACCCCTTTTACCTCTGTTTGTGGTTTTCAGCTATTAATTGCATTTTACAGCTGCTTACATACTTGTCTTCTCCCTTCTATCCACCTTCTAGTTGTTACCAATGATAATTGGTTTCTTTACTGTAATACTCTGGATTTCATTGTTATTCTCTATATTTTTTAGCAGCTGTTAATAAAGCTTTTTCAAACTTAAAGAAACACCCTGAACTCCAGAGTGATTTTTTTTTTATCCAGAGTGAGTGTTGGGTTACAGAATGGAAATAGAAGCAGATTGGGGAAAGTAAAAGCTACTCCAGACTGCAAGAAATACACCCCATAAAAATATCTGAAGGATTCATCAGCCCAAGAGTCACAGAAAAACAGAGGGGCATTTTATCAAGAAAAGGCGTTGACATTATCGCCGCTTTAGCGGCAGAAAACTGCTGCTAAAGCGGCGATAATGGGCTTAATAATATGCCCTTGTGAATTCCCTTAGAAGCCCATTTTCTGGTGTGAACATGGGCTTCTATGGGAATTCTCTACGGCTTATTATCAAGCCATTACCGCCACTTTAGCTGCAGTCTTCTGCCGTAATGCAGAGATAATGTTTAATGCCGTGCTTGATAATATGCCCCCAAGTATTTAGCTAAGATAACAAGCAAATGCTTCAGGAGCGAAGAAAAAGCTGAACCAAAAAAGAGATGTTGCAAACAGTGAATGCAACAATCCTATCCTTTAAATAGTGTTGGGAGAGGTTTTAATCTCAAAAAGCAAATACAAATGCTGTAAATAAAACAGCAAACATTTTTGGCAGATCCCCCCTATCACCAATCCATCTGTGCTCTGTTCCAAATTGCAAAACTTGGTACGGCCCCAAGATAGAAGGGCTTCAGGAGGAAAATGCAATGGCTGGATCTTCTAGAAAAGTAACACATGTCCACATGTCATGTAGGCAAGTGCAAGGTTGGACTATGCAGTAGGGAAATCTTGGTGTGCTTGAAGAACATTTCTGACAGGTCAGAATGTGGGTCAGTTTTGTGTCTTAGCCTTTGTGCACGCTGTTTTTGGTGCTGTGCACATTGCCTAGAGCAAATACAAACACCTGAGGTTCCCAACCCCTCGGAGACCACCTATACGGCATATGTTAACAAGAATTAACTATGCCAATAGATCTGGCTCTAAAGGACTGCCATATGGTAATGTAAAGCATTAAAAGTATGGGATAGATATGTATTTGTTTTGAAGCAGCGAACTGTGGAATAAAATTGATGTAGGTTAAAAGGTCAGGTGACATTTGCACTCACAAGCCAGACATAAAAATTCAATGTAGGTTAATGACTGGCCTCTTCCATCTGTGCTGCAGTCGGCGAAAACAACACAAATGATCTACTTATCTAAGATTTTAATAGAATTACGTCGTGTGTGTGCCCCTGAAAGTTCAAGCTTGGGCAGCTGGATATATAAAATGATCACATCTGTCTGGTTGGCAAGCACTTTTTTGTGGAAGCTCAAAATGTCTGCCCAATAGAAACATGTACTCCTGGTGTCCAAGATGTGGGTGGAATCAAAGGCCCTCTTTAGTGATGATCACATAATTAGCTGGCAACAGCTGCAATGTCAAGCCAGAACATACAAAGTCTAGAGCTGCTTGATTAACAGATGTGGACCACTTTTGTTTCTACTACCCAGTTTATAAATGTGGGCCACTTCTATATTGGTGCCTAGGTCTATTTTCTGCGCCCAGTCCCCTGTGGAACTGTGTGAACTGCAGGGCACAAACAGACTCACCGATGACTGCAACCTCAGCAACCCTGCCCATGGCCAAGTCCCTGATCATTACCACAAAATAGTGGAGTGCGGAGTCCACCTTTTCATTGACACTTCCTGAATGAGGTGTGCAAACCATCCCCTCTCCCTTGACTCCTTTCTTGTGCACCTTACAAAGACTGGGAGACGCCCAGTGCTACAGAAGGCACACCAAACCACTGCCACAAAAACTCAGCACAATTATGCAGCACTTTTTAAAACCTCAAATCGCACATGGCTGCACTGGCCTGGCAGGATGTCAATCTCAAGTACTACTGGAGATGTTGACCCCCTTATGCCAGAGGGAGGCTAAATGCGACAGACTTTGAACACCACTACTTGTGTGCGCAGGCATATGTTGCATACTTTGGGTGCAGACCCCCCATACAGGGTGCCCATCGCCATTGAACATGATAACGCCCATCTCCTTCCACTTGTGGTGCTGTAGAGTCAGACCCTACAGTACACTTGTGCCGAAATTGACCCGATCTCAAGCAAGCAATTGGCTTGGGCCAGGATCCAAAAGAGGATGCAATCCCCTAACCTTCACTCTCCCAAGCAGTCAATAACCCAGCTCCCACTGGCCTACCTCATTGTCAACACTACACTATTACAGCTCCTACATGCATGGGTACTGACTACACTGGGGTATTTGTTCCCTGACAGTCCATTCCTTGACTGCCTGACAGTGGTCACTGATCCCACCCCTCTTGATATTTTTCATATTATCATGTATGGGCGTCATACAAGACACAGTACCCTACTTTTCCCCGAGAACCATGTCCATCTGCTACATTGTGCAAGCTCCTGACTGCTCCTACTCATGGTGGCCAATATATACTATTCCATTCAAATTGAGACCCCATTGCCCCACTTTAAAGCTCGGGAACAGTGGGAATTAGATTTTGATCTGAGGAGGCCATCTCAGATGTGTACTTGACATATTGCTCCAGCCTGATGGGTGAGCTCTCCCCTAATGGGCGGCTATGTCCCCTTCACTTCAAATAACTTCACCATATGTACCATACTCTCCAACACCTGCTTGCAGTTCACCTTAGAGCACACTCATGCTGTGTCCAGTGAGGGTTGTCTGAGGCTGAATTTCTGCATACCACGTGGAACTACCAGGCTATAGCCGAATACTGGGAGGGAGAGGGCAAAGTATTGTTCAAAATGCTCGGAATTAATTTTGATTTGTCACCTAAAGTATCTCTTTTGGGATGTACAAGGGTAATCTGCCAAGGGGTCTGGGACATTGCCTCACTTGCCCTACTGCTGGCAAGGATGTGGGTATCATATGTGGGGGGGCTGTAGTAGACCCAAAACCCGAGATTGGGTGAAGTATATGGCATCTTACAATGACAGTATGGAACTTTAGTACTCTATGCTGCCCCAGGCTCATTGGCCCACGGACATTTGGGGCCCTTTGCAGGCGTATTTACTGATCCATGACATCTAGTAACTATTGGCCTCCCTTCATTGAGGGATCTGCATGAGGGGATTCCGGACCACAGTGGTCCTTTGACGGCCCAAATGGGCCTAACTGGATGACTGCGGGATGAGTTGCACTATACCGGAAGGGCACTGTCTGATTGGCTCCTTGGCGCTTAATCTATCCACCTGTATATGGGACCCTACCTTTCTTCATCAAGATGGTATCTGCACACCCCTTGCATTCCATGACATTGACCACGCGCTGCATGATTTGTGTTTGCCACATTGTATTTACTGTTCTTTTCTTACTCGCAGTCCTGCTTCAGATTGGTGTTTGCATTGTATGATGCATAAAATCCAACAAAACATTTTTTTTTAAAGTAAACCTGTCCCTGCGAATACTGGTCTATCAAAGAAATTAGACCCATTGTTAAAAAATAACAACCTCTCTGGGTATAACATTCTATAATCTACACGTGTCACACCAAGTTTCTGCTTAACTACTACTACTGTCTTCCACTGTTGCTGAACCAGCTTCTTGTAGTCTGTGAAGATGTCCATCTTGCAGGAATCATAGCACCAATGTTCCTTGTGGTGTGCTGCAAGAGGTATGAAATCAAGCTTCATGCAGTTTAGAAGCCTCCTTGTCAGTTGTCTGAGCAAAGCCGCAGGTGGGGGCTTTGAAAACAGTGCAGATTGTACTTGTTTATTAATGAAAAGAGGAGGTAGGTGGCATTTATGTCCCAAACAAAGTGAGCAAGAACTGTTCCCTCTACCCTCTCTGGGCTCTCCACAATCCTAAGATTGATAGGAATATCCTGTGCTACAATGTCATTCACCTTTTCCTCCAGTTTATCAGAAACTATGAAAGGTGCCACCATGCCTTAAAGAATAATGATTTCAACTTCTATCACTAAAAAGCATCCCTTTGCTTCAATAACTTTATTACACAGATCTGGACGGAAAAAGGGAGACATCAGGACACATTTTGCAGTTTTTTACAAGTTTAGTTGTCCAGGATGGCCTAGAGAATAACTTTTTTTTAAAAGAGTTTTATATAGTGCAAACTTGCCCCGAATTGGGTATCAGAGCGCTTTACATAGCACCAGTTACGTTACATGAGGACACACATTCATTTGTGTTAGGCACAGAGAGATTAAGTGATTTGCCCAGAATCACAGGACGTTTTCGGCATCGTTACCGATACTCGAACCCAGATCCCCAGGTCCGAGGTCGAGCGCCCTAGCCGGTATGCCAACTCCTCTACCCTTTAGTCAAAGAGGTTGCAGACACAGCCTCTTCGGTGATGTTTTTCTCAAGGGGACCATGCTGCATGTTAGAACCTTCTTGGAATGGGTAAATACGATGCCAATGAGTACTATGATGTGTGCAGGCCGGACAATGGCAAATACCAATAAATGCAATGCCAATGTATGCCATTAACCGATGTCCATATGACAATGTCAATGCTCATAAATACAATGTCAGTGTGTGCCTACAGCTATGCTTGCACAACAGCTATGACGCCGGCAGTAGTAATTTCAATGTATACCATAGTCCATGTACAAACGACAATGTTGTTACCAGTAAAAGCAATGTCAATGTACATCATGATCTAGGAATGCATAACTATGTCAATATTGGTAAAAACAATACCAATATATGTTATGACAGCTGTACCCAAGCAATTGAGAATGTCAAACAACATGGCACCAATGACTGCCATATTATTTTCAGGAGTTTCTGTGAACTCGCACCATTGCTGTTGGATTTACCCAATGTGACCTCCCCATAAACCTGAGTCAGCAATGCGTGGTCCGGCAAACCCTGTGGCCTGTACCCATGCCTATCGAATAACATGTCACAGGTGGGGTCTCTCTTAACCCAAAGATAAACGCATGGCCATGGAATACCTTGATCAATCTCACAGATAGAAAGTAGCACCATAATGAGGTCCGCGGCAATTCACCCCAATAAAACATGTTTGGGCAAAGGCTCGCATTCCCCAAAAATACCACAAAGCTAGTCATATATGTAGATAGAAGCATACAGCCAATCAGGACACGAAATGCACATCACACAGAGTGATCATGAGTTCCTCATGCCAGACATATGGCACAAACACAGTGGCCCACACTAGCTGCACCCTGAGGTTGAGAGCCATCTGTGTCCTTCAGATGTCTAAGTTCATTAATTTATGACTGTGATGCTTTTTAATAATGCAGAAATCACTTAAGGTTCTTCACAAGATGTGCTTAAAACCTGCCAAAACTTTGCACACTGAGAGACTTTCCTCTGATGCATTCTGTTGAGACTCTCCTGGTCACTGCATTTAATTAAACCAACTTGTTCCTGTATTGCCAAGCGCCTCTTGTCTTTTCATTTCTTTAAGGTAAATTCATATCCGAGCAACAATCTCCAGGGCCAGTTCATTGAATTTTTCCATTTTGTCTGTTGGGAGTGCTCATCTTCCTTGCCTTTACCATTATATCAGTGTGTGATAAGAAATACGTGCATCCTCGAGCCCAGTATTATTCCATCAGATTAAAGCCCCTCAATACCAGCAGAGCTTGCATTCCAAGCCGGACAATGTGGAAAACCTACATTGTTTCTAGAGCAGCTGGCTGGTTAACATCCACAATGCATGCAGGTCCCTGGAAGGAAAATACAGGGACAATAGCCCTACCCTTAAATGAGCGGCCCAGTGGTTGCAGTGTGAAATCTTGCCCTGACAGAGCCAGCTAAGGTTCCTCTGCCGGAAACTCTTCAATTACCCACCCTGCATGGGGCAGGGAACTGCGAAGTTTGTGGACAGGGCAATTTCCATTGTTTGACTTATTACCTCAATTCATCAACCTCTGCCTCATGTTTTATGAATATTAGAATGTATTTCAAAACGATAATGCTTCGCATACACTAGGCCTTTCCCCAACTATTTCAATGTATAGACAATTTGGTTTGCATGAAAAACTCAAAAAGTTCATAGCAGACTTTTTCAACTCTCCCAGTGCCTGAGCTTTTCGATCTACATCTAAAGAAGTTTCTGTTCTGGTTGTTTCAAATATCCTCAAACCAAATAAAAATAAAAATGATTTCTCTGAGCAGCTGCGACGTGAAGCACTCTCAGTGTTATTCAAGATGGCGGGGTCAGAAGGGGAGCAAAGTTAATATTGTCTGCTACTGGCTATTCTCCTTTCAAGCTTTAAAGATAACATTTTATTTTTATTAAACATCACTTTACCCACAGAAAGACATTCTGGACTAACGCTCAGCATGAAAGAACTTCAGGTTCCCGTCATGGATACTACTGATTTCCTTTTATCTCCTTATTGCATTAAAGTTTGTAGTACCTGCCTTAAGATTTAGGGCCCGATGTAGGTAAAATAGATTTACCGATTTTTAATTACCGAATCATACCGATTCGGTAATTAAAAATCGGTAAATCTAAGGGGTGGAGATGTAGGAACATCCAGATGTTCCTTTTACCGAATCGGTAAAAATCGGTATTTACCGATTCGGTAAATACCGAAGGGTAATGCCCCATTCATTCCTATGGGCTTTGAAGCCCATAGGAATGAATGGGGCATTACCGGTCGGTATTTACCGAATCGGTAAATACCGATTTTGCCATGGGCGCAGGGGGTGTCACTTTGACACCCTCTAGCACCCCCAAAAAAGATTCGGGGGCCATGTGGCAGGCATACCTGCCCTAAGGGCAGGTCTGCCTGTCATATGGCACAGGTGTGCATGCACACATGTGCATGCACACCTGAATCGGTATTTTACCATCAAATATATTTTATGGTAAAATACAGAATCGGTAAGGGTTGTGGGACTCAGAAGAGTCCCACCTACATATCAAAAATACCGAATAGGTATGAATACCGATTCGGTATTTTACAGATTCGGTAAATTTACCGATCGGTAAATTTACCGAATCTGTAAAATTATGGGCCCTACATACCAATTCTCATTTACCGGTCGGTAACGGCCGAAAATACCGATTTTCGGCCGTTACCGACCAACCTACATCTAGCCCCTTGTAACTTACGAGATGAGCGAGCAGGTTTGAGTTGTAGTTGAAACCTTAGAAGGGTGAGGGGAACCTGTGCAAAGACTGTGTGCTTCAATTGTCAAAACAGAAAACACTATAACTGGAATAATAGTAGGAAAATAAACCTTTAAACTTTACAATTACCTGTTTTTGTGAAAAATCTGTGGGGCATATTTTCAAGGACTTATTGCTGAGTTAGCGGCACTTTATCGCAGTCAAAGTCGCAATAAATGTATCGCCCCATTTACAAGCTGATGCTAACAGCCCCGTGCAAAAAGCTGCGACAACACCACGTCACAACATTCTCAACGACCAGCCAGATCTGCGATAAGATCACAAAACAGCTGATAAAACGCGTTAGCAGTAGGAATATAACACCTGCTCTTACCTGGTGTAAAGTCGAACGACAACCTGCACCAGAAAAGGGAGCCCAGCCCAGAGCCACACCTGAAGAACAACAGATGCCATGGAGCAAACAATCATGCAGCTCGGACACCCAAGAGGGCCACAACACCCACCGCCACACCCCAGACCAAGATATTGCACATCAACTTCACAAAATCAGGAACAAAACCATTTGCCTGATGTCGCACAATTACAACAATTAACATTCACGTGTAGTCAGAAAATGGAGAACCATTCATTCACCATTGAAAGTCCAAACAAAATATCACAATCAAATTTGACTCTAAACAACTATATGTGAGAGTCATGACAATCTGTAAGTCACAGCCTGCAAGACAAATTCAAAATATGAAGGTGTGTCAGGCACTCATCAAAGGACAGAAAGAGAGAAAGAAAGGGAGAGAGAGGGAGAGAGGGAGAGAGAGAAAGAGAGGGATAGAGAGAGGGGGAGAGAGTGAGAGAGAAAAAGAGAGAGAAAGAGAGAGATTGTACAAGGAGCACAAGGCCAAGCCGGGCTCTTGGGTCATACATGCCAACTGTTGCATGTGTACCGCTATTGGTGCATCCTAAGTCTAAGGCCTGGCATCAATTGCAGTGCGAAGGCCACATCACATTTCAAAAATGCAAGTAGTAGTCAGAGTAACGAGGCTCTTTGGGGGCGGATCCAAGATGGCGGAGTGAGGATCAGCACCGAGCAGTTCTCCTGGAGGTTCCTCTCCCTACCCTCTGCGGAGTAACGCCAATGATGCGATAGCTCTATAGCTCTATCGAAAACGCTGCGCTCGAATACAAAAAAGGAGCGGGCACTACCCGCAGAAAGAGAAGCGCGTGCAAACGCTATCAAGACGTATTTAACGAGGCGTCTTACTGATGTTCCATCTTGCAGCTACAGTTAAACTCTTCCGGCAGGTGATCTACGGTCTGCTCGGGAGCTCAGGGCTCGGCTGGCCTGGCCTCAATCTCCGAGCTTCACACACCTGGTGGCCGAGGAGAATGTCTCCAAAAAATCCTCCGCGAACCACGCGAAATAACAGACAACCAGCAGGAACTGCAGCGCCTCTCCCTCCTCCGGTTGCACAAGCGGCACAGACCACGGTACAAACCTCGTTAGCAGCATCTACGGCAACAGTAGCGATACCCCTGGCCATGGCAATCTCGGCTACCTCAGGGAATACTTCACGGGAGAATGCTTCTGCTGCCGATACGGAAGGAGTGGGAAAAAAAAGAAAAGAAAGCACCCGCTTTGCCAGGAGAACCGACGGAGATGGCAATGGCCCCTAACACGCTGGGAGGTCAGCGTCAGGAGAGCGGAGACGCCGGCAGTCAGGTACAGAGATCTCCTAATCTACCCCCAAGCGCGTACTATAAAAAACCTGGTCAGAGTGTGACTAAGACTGCAGTTAAAATTAATTCAATGACAGCGAGAGGGGGGGTGACTGGGATTGACCCATCCAGCGCGTCTCATGCTATAGTGACCGGAAAAATAATTGCTGCAGCCAATGTTGTGGGGCAAGATGGCAATACTTCTGTGACTTCTGAAGGGTCTTCTAGTAACCCCGAGTTGTTAACGACACAGACTAGTGAATCAACTGCTATTGAAGAGGTCGAAACGTCAGATAGCCCATGCCCCGATTTGAGTATAGATACACAGACTCTCTCAGGAGGAGCGGGCATTGATAACATAGGCTCATCCCCCTCCACCGTACTAGATACTACTGCGCTCACGGCTGAGGTAGAGGCTGGCGGGTTAGCGGAACTGATAGAGCAAGGCCCTTCGAAGATCTTGACGCTGAAACAGAGGACGAGTTGGGAGAGAAGGGGGAAAAGGATGACTATTCTGGCAATTTGACAAAAACACGAGCTAAAAAAGGGCGCAAACAAAAAAATAAGTCTAGAGCAAAGAAATGTGGCAAGACTGGCGCTTTATTAAACCGATCCATCGCAAGCAACAGTCAAATATCGAAAAAGGCTCTACAGGACAAAAGCCCACTAAGGAGATGGATTGAAGCAAAAGGTTTAGTTAAAAATATGACACAGAGACTATCAGGGGCTAGTCCCTCTGAACTAATACCTAATAAAGAAGTGCCCAGTACCACAGCCAGCTCTGCCAATTTGGAAAGTTGCTCCCTAATTACTTCACCCAATCCACCACCTAATCTATCATTGGACGGATTACCCGATCAAGCATCACTGATGTCGTATGAGTCTATGGTAGATTCACCCATAACAGAAGTTGATACTTCACAATCTAACGCAATTTCTACCGCCACAGTGACAGTGACTGCCGTCACTCCCCCCTCTCTTGGGGGCTCTTCTTTTGAATCTTCACCTCTTTCTACCAGTCTGGAGATAAATAAACATGTAACTGTTTCTAAAGAGAGATCAAATCAAAGACAAGAACCAGCCGATCCCTCTTCATTAGATATAATATTACAACTACTGGGCAGCCAACGGGCTGAAGCACAGGAACATTACTTACAGCTGAGGGAGGACAATAGTAAAGTACAATCATCTTTACAAGAACTTACTACCAAATTCGGGGGGTGTCACAGGACATTGCGGAACTGCAACAACGGGTGGTGATGTTGGAAGAAACAAGCACAAAAACAACACTTGCAGTTGACAGGCATGAGACTCAGCTCGTAACACTTCAACAAAAGATTGAAGATTTGGAGTGTCGACAGAGACGATCAAATCTAAGACTTTTTGGCATACCGAAGGGAGCAGAAGGATCTGATCCGAGGGCTTATTTAGTGGGTCTGCTCCAGAAAGCGTTTCCTGACCTAGCGGATTGGGATTGGGACTCGCAAATTCAGCGAGCCCACTGTCTTCCTTTGATCCAGAGAAACAGGGAGAATCAATTCCCACGCCCCTTTCTAATCTTTTTTGGCAACTTTGTACTGCGCCAGGCCATCTGGCAGAGAGCTCGTCCTAATACCCCAGTAGCTATTGGTGAGATCTCAATTTTTGCTTGCTCTGATTTAAGCAAAGAAACAATGGACAGACGATGGATGTTACGTAAACTAATAGACCCAATTAAATCTAGCGGAGGTCAGGCGTTTCTTCAAGAACCAGCCCGCCTTAAGGTTATCAAAAATGGACGTACTCATTTTTTTACAGATGTAAAGGAAGCAGAAGCGTACTTAGCTGATACTGGTGCGGGCAAGAACAAGGTTTAGCATAACCCATAACCCAAAAACACTGGTTTTATTAGAAAACTAACCTTAACTAGAAATTTCTATATTCTATATTCAAGAAACATTGGTTACACGGGGGGTTTATCTAACTTAGTTTTAGCTTTATGCTATTTGCATCACTATATACTAGCAAAATGCTTAGCTTATTTTCTATGCACTAAACTGATACAATGCTTAAATAGAAAGGAGAGGGAGGGTGGGGTCCTCTTAAGGCGACTTGCCACGTAGACTGCCCTTCCAGCGGCAGCAGATGCAGAAGGTTGGCTCTTCCCCGGCTGGGGTAAGAGTTAGGGGGGAGGGGAGTAGGGGGGGGGTTTCTCCGCAGAATGGGGGGTTGAGGGGGGGAGGGAAAAACTAGGAAAAATTGTTTTCAGACCGAGGGGGCAGATTTATGCAGTGTTATTAGAATCTTTTTGTGTATTAACAACACTAGAATTAGGCAATATATGAGGATATGTGGATACTTTGGACAATACCTTAGACAATTTGAAATAGGCCTAAAATTTAAGGCTTCTATTTTTTCTTTTTTTACTTTTAAATGTATGAAATAAAATGCTTAGCCTGGAATGTAGCAGGGCTAAACAGCAAAAATAAAAGGCGTTTGATTAAAGAAGAACTGAAATTGCATAACCCTCATGTTGCCCTTCTATCTGAAACACATATTGCGGGGAAGGATAAAAAACTACTTAACCAATTGGGGTACGATATTATAGTTTGCTCTACCTTTGGGCACTCTACAAGAGGAGTCGCTATCCTCAAGGATAGACGATTTAGGGCCGAAACATTACAAACTTCCTGTGGTAAGGATGGCAGGTGGGCAATAGCGCAGATCAGATTTAAGAACTCTAAATATGTTTTATGTGTGGTTTACGGCTGTAATACAGATGAGCCCACTTTCTTTGATCAATTGAATATTAAACTCTTGGATTGGGACGGAAAACTTATCATTATGGGGAATTTTAATTGTATCATGGACTACAGAATAGACATAACTAGATCTGGTAGTCTTCAAAGGATGCACAAAACCAGGACATCTATTCTTGATCTATGACGCATACATAATATCAAAGACGCTTGGCGATATTTATACCCAAACAAACCGGGGTATACCTACTATTCCGCACCTCATAAACTATGCTCAAGGTTAGACATGGCACCAATAAGCGACAATCTACTGAAAGATAGTTCCATGGCTCTATGCCCCGAATCTCTTCTGCTCATAATGCAATCATGTTGATATTCAAAACAACACACACTAGGGTTTCTCCCAGACCATTCTCTTTTCCCAGACACTTGATATCAGACATAAGTTACACGACGCAGCTAAAATTACATCTCACTGAATTTATAGATATAAACATAGATTCAGCCTCACTTGGTAAGGCAAGCATCAGGGGCTTTACCCAGGCTTACGTGGTCAGACTAAATCTAGAACATAAAAAAAAACAACGATTTACTGATTTCAAAAATAATTATTCAAGAAGAATTATTATCTTTAGCACTCCGATCAAATTTACCAACGAGCACAGAAATTGGTCTTAAACTCTGCTCACTTAAAAATGAAATTAAGACTAAATTTATTCAGAAAAGTATAAACAACTTACACAAATTTAAAATAACACAATACGAGTGGGGGGGACAAAAGTGGGAACATTTTGGCTTATAAAGCTGCCAAGGATAGAGCAAATTCTACAATTACAAACATTAGGGGGGCTGGTAACAAAATGTATAATCAACCACAAGATATTTTAGAACAATTCGCCGATTTCTATCGAATTTTATATACCCCAGAATCGGTGCCCAATCTAGACGACATACAGAATTATGTCGAAGATTATATAGTAGATACTCAGAACATTCCAGAGATTGATTCACTATCTGATGATATAACAATGGCTGAATTACATCAAGCCATAGCCTTACTACCTGTAGGAAAAGCGGCAGGGGAAGACACTATACCCTTAGAAATATACAAATCATGTTTAAAAGAACTAGAACAATTACTGCTGAAAGTTATCCAATCTGTAGGCTTAAATAGAAAAACACCTAAATCCTGGAACAGGGCAAAAATAATATTTTTTTTTAAGAAAGATAAGCCGAAGGAAGAAAGAGGGTCATACCGCCCTATCTCTCTAATAAATACAGATGCCAACATTTTTGCAAAAATTTTGGCACTAAGATTAGCCCCTATGATGCCCCAAATCATTAATCCACAGCAACATGGTTTTATAACTGGGAGAGACACTACTATACATGTTAATATGGCTATTACGGCATTTGATGTAGCAGAGACTGAATCCACCCCACTCGGTATGATCTTATTAGACGCTGAAAAAGCCTTCGACCGAGTGGGGTGGGACTTTCTCTGGTGCGTACTGTCTAAGATAGGGTTCGGGGGACAATTCTTGCGGGGCATACAAGCATTGTATGATAAACCAACGGCTTATACCAGCTATGGGGGGCAGATATCCTTAGACTTTCCAATTCAACGTGGAACCCGTCAGGGCTGTCCCCTATCACCTCTTTTATTTGCCCTTTCATTGGAACCTTTTTTGTCTGCCCTTCATTCCCAAACCCAGATTGTACCTTTTAGATCAGGCTCACAAGAGCTAAAAATAACTGCATACGCTGACGATATCGCGGTTTACTCAGAAGATATTGTCGAGGCACTAAAGGGAATAGCTTTAGAGGCCGGGAAATTTGGGAAGGTGGCGGGCTATAAACTTAACCTACAAAAAACACAAGTTATCGCTAATTACACTCCAGCTGTGACAGTGCCTGAGATCTGCAACATTGCTACTTACTTAGGGGTTAAAATAACGGCCAAATTACAGGAAATTAACAACATAAACTATAACTAATTAACTAAATCCATCAGCCTATTATTAAAAAAATGGCACAGACTACCTCTGAATTTAATCGGCAGAATCAATTTAATTAAGATGAAGGTATTGCCTAAATATGTGTACCTATTCCGATCTATCCCATTAGCGCTAAACAATCAATTTTTTAAGAAACTCGATGGAGTACTCAGTAGTTTTATTTGGGGGTACAAAAAAGCGAGAAGGTCATTGAACCTTATGAAAAATAACACGAACGAAGGAGGGCTTAATTTTCCCGATTTCAAACTATATTTTTGGTCCGCTTTTGTCATCCGCCTCCGCTCTTTACTAAATGAAGGAGGGGCTTTGTTCTTTCATTCTTTCATGCTAAAATCTGAATCAAATATGTTTTTGATTAGAACCAACGATCCCAACTACTATAAAAGGGTTAGATTTAAGACCGCAAGAGACATAACAAAGATTTGGGGCAATATACTTTCCTTTTGTAAAACTAGCTTTTTTCATCCAAAGCTTCCGTTGTGCGGTAACCCGGGTCTTCCATGTATTTTTAATGACAATATTACACTTGGTTGGCTTAGGTCAGGTATTACTGTTTGAGGGGACCTATATGGTACACAATGATTCTTAGACTTCAATACTCTTAAACTGCTATACGATTTACCTGAAAATATGAGGTTCAAACATTACCAGCTACATGACTATTTCATTAATAAAAAACAAATCTTGGAGGTTTCTGAATGTGAAATTTGGACCTGTTTATATTCTCTAAAAAATAAGTCAGCAATAAGTGAAGCATATAGAACTTTAATTGACTTTAAACTAAACGATTGTATCAAATTGGCGGGCAAATGGAGCAAAATATTGGGCTCAAATATAATATCAAAACAGATAGAGAGCTCCTTGATAAATATTAATAAACAAGTACGGTCATCTAGTCTAAGACTCCAACAATTCAGAACAACCTGCATGTTATATTACACCCCGGAAAGAATCTCTAAATGGTCCCCTAACAATACCTACAGTGACCGCACAAAATGCCCCAAATGCTCTGCTGAAGCAGCTGATCTGGTACACATGCTGTTTTCCTGTCCTAATCTTAAGACTTTCTGGTGCGATATTCAAATTGTTTTGAAAATGAAACAGGTCCCGCTGCCTATGTTCACGGCTGCCTCTGTTTTGTTAGACACCTACCCTGTCTCTTTTTCACAGGCTGTCCTGGCCACGGTACTTATGTCTTGCGCCAAGCTAACTCTGGCTAGAGCTTGGACCAGCCCAGAAACACCTAAGGTTTGGGACTGGTGGGCATTGGTAACCGAGATACACTCAATGGAACTAGCCCTAGCAAACATTAGGGGAATACGCACATTGAGAAAGCACGAAAGAAATTGGGGATCTTTTGTGGAATGATGATGTTATGCCCTTTTTTCTTTTTGGATATAGGGAAAAATCTTAATAATCTCACAAATTGATACTCTGTGTCTTTAGGACAATATAACCTGTATGATCGCTGAAAGAAACTGCTACTGCTCTTTTTTTTTGTTTGCTTTTTCTTCTTTTTTTCATATCTCATGGCCTACTCGCTTTATTATATGCTATATGATATAATTTATGTATGTTAACTTATGTATCAATGCTTTAATGTATTTCTCCCTTGTCAGCCTGTCAACAATAAAAATAAAAAAAATAAAAAAAAAAGTAGTCAGAGTAACATTAGGTATGAAAGCTCCGTTTTCTCAATACACAAAGCGGAAGGACATCTGAACCTGCGACCTAGGTCTGGAATGCGGCTGGCACACCCTGAGTGAGATACCATACCAGATTTTGACGACTCCCACACAATGTACGGCGCTAATGAAAGACCAATGTGTCCACACCACACACATAGTTGTCCCAGCTTGAGGTACACCTGCATGGGATGTCCTTGACAAATAAGTAAAAAAACAACCCATACATCCAAACGTTGCACACACATACGACTCATTGCTCCGCGCTGTGGCATATCATCCACATAACTGCTGCCAGTCTGAGGAGTGCCGGTGCTACGAGACCAACAAACGCAATGGCAGGCCATGCCAGGCACCTGCACAAGCCCTGTCACATGGAACTGTTACATGCACAAATGCTGCATCCATTGGGATCACTGCCACTGGCAGTGTTGCGCATCAGTTACCGTCTGAGTTTCCGTCTTGCCTACATCACCTGCTTCCAGTCCTAGTACCAATGTCGATCATGCACATTCAAGTGGCCCATGGATATCTGCCTATCCAACACAACAGTATCTGAACTGGATTATGACTTGTTTGTGCGCCAATTGTTGGCCCACGAACAGGAGATTAACCGTGATACCTGTGCATGGGATGCCTTGATATTTGGTGTTTGTGCTGGCAGCTGTGGATGGTGGATTTCACAAGTCATCGTGTGCAGTGACCACATCGAGGCGCTCCCCTATTGGGCTCTGTTGCGGATTGGTGAAACGGCGTGGATGGAGCTCAACTTTCCAGACCAGTTAACCAGCTCCGTGCGTGCGTCAGCCAACAGCCATCACAAGCACTACCTGGCTAGTGCTGCGCACGTCCATTGGCCGACGTGGCCTGCCCACTCTTCATAACTCCAGCACCGCGGCGGAATTTGCGCCACGGTTAAGGAGTTAATGTATTGTCTCTCCCTCGTGTTCGTTGAACTCGACAACAACGTACTCTTGGAACTGATTGCCCATGAAGCTGTGCTCGCATTCATGGACGAGTAACTACGTTCCTGCAGCCACAACTGATTGTCACCCAGAGCACAGGTCCCAACACCTCGTTGCATCTTGGAGGAATGGCCACATATCCCACCACAACAGTGGACATGTCTGCATTCGCCCAGACTCAGAATGCATGTGTGTGCACCTATGCATGTTGTTACACACTGTGCAAGGTAATGTAGTCCAATGGGTGGAGCTGCACAGCGTCGTTTTGCAAGGTTCCTAAATCTGACATACTTCTGGAGGGAGAGTACCCACATGGCAATGTAGTACGACATGTGACCTTGTTGGATCCTTTCACCTGCTTACTGTCAGCAGAGCACACAGTCGGGGCAGTCCGGTGGTACAGCAGGATGCAGATCCCATGGGCTGTGAGTCGTGTCCCCCGACACGGGGCAATGAGCAGACGCCAAACATCACATGACTCTTCCAGCAAGGCAAGGTGTGCTGATCGCGTTGCCATCAGTAATGATTTGTTTCATTTTTTCCTACCCATTTCTTGCACCTCGACATGTTCCTATGCTGCCTGTAAGTATCTTAAGCATTTGTCTGCATGTTGTGGCCCTTCCATTGGCCGTACTGATACGCACATGCTAATAAAGTCTGCACAACTTCACCAGTGTTCAACTGTGATGAGTGTTGATTCGAATGACAAAACGTGTGCCTCAATGAGCATGCTCCATACACAGGGAGGGACTGACTACTGCATGCACATTGAGGGTAAGTCCTTATTGACAGCTCCACCTCTGTGAGCCAGACATTGTGGTTGGGATAGTTGCTGGTAGACGTGTGCTTTTACGTGTCTTCAGCAATGTGAGTATGGTGTCCAACTTCTTGCCATGTGGATCAATGTTATGCATCAAAACAGGCTGTGTACACACAGATGTGTGTGAGTATATATGCGAAGAGATGTTCTGTTACCACATGTGAAGGGGGACACTACTTCAGGTCTGCTACCGAATTTGACATTTCTACACACAGTCCTATTTAATACATGGACATGGGGTTACGTTGGGGGATTGCGAGATTGTTGTTCCTGTGCAATGAGGCCACAGCTAGTTCACACCTTCACAGTCATCTAATTGGCCATGTGGGTCAGGGTAAAACATGCGCATTGATGTCATTTACCAAGGTGTACCTTTTAGTGCAATCAATATCCCTACATTCATCCATACTTTTATATTTTAGTGAACATAGACATGACACATCTATGTGATTTTTAATGTTTTATTCACATTCTGTGGAGTGGCGGAGCTGGAGCAGTACCTGGCCATGCCAAGCCCACATTACATGGTGGCCCAGTGGTGGGCCAACCAGAGTCCTTGGGGGAATGTAAAGTTAATCGGAAGTGGAACAGTTCAGTCTGCAGCCGGATTGCTGTGTCAATGGTAACCAAAGCAGATATGGCAGTCCATGTTGGGGTCCAGGTGAATGTGGCAGAAGGTTTTGGGGGACAGTGGGAGGTGTTGTTCCAGGGCATGATGCATAGGGCTGAAGCTGGCATGGACAGGCCATGTGGCAGGGATGGATGCTACTACCTCCTTCCTCACACAGTCATTACCATCCACATCTTACTCCTCTGATATGTCTTCTGTGTCCCGTGTGTCAGGTGTGTGTGGTGTGTTATGGCTGCATCACTTTGTGGCACTGACACATCAGGGGGCAAAGGTGGTAGGGCTGCATCACTGTGTGCCAATGACACATCAGGGGGCGGAGACGTGTGTGTCAAAGTTCCTGCAGCAGGTATCTGGTACAGGTGCTGTAGCAGCAACGGCAAGATGAGGATCTGCAAGGCATAGAAGATCCCAGCTACATCTCGCTGGTGTTCAGCCGTGGCAGCCATACTTCCAGCCTGCATTGGCTCCATGGTTTGGATTGTCCTCCGCATCTGTTCCAATGCTGTGCTGTCATTGCTGGAGCCTGTCTGACAAGACAGTTCTTGTATCCAAGTAATGTCCCCAGCAATGTCAGCCAAGGATTGTTGGAGAGCATGTCAATGTCAATTTCAATGTCAAATGTTCTTGTTAAGCGCACATCTCACTGGGAGGTCTCATGGCACTGGGCAACAACAACAGCAATGGGAACAGCAACAGGATTACTGAAAGCGAACTTACTGGCGGAAAAGCCAAGTTTTACGATCTCTGCGAAAGCATCTGCAGTCGACTATGGACGAGAGGTGCAATGGTAGTTTATTCCACAGCATAGGGGCCAATTAAGAAAATGATCGGCCACCATTACGAGAAGTGCGAATGTGAGGCTGAACAATGTATGATTTGGTACCGGACCTTAATGATCTTCCCGGCATGTACCACTGAAGTTTTTTTGCTAGGTATTTTGGGCCAGTGTTATACATTGTCCTATGTGTTAGGCGGAAGATTTTAAAATGGCCTCTTGGAGCGGACCGTGGGTGTCAGTTAGTGACAGTAAGTGGTCCCTGATGGGACTCAGACACCAACATATGGCATCTACTTTGGCTGCCATGAGGTCAAACCCCACCCGCAGCTGATCAGCCTTCTTCTCCTGGCACCCTAACACAGGGCGTTGGAATTCCATGTGTTGGTTGTGGGGGTCCTGGGATGCAGCCTTGGTGGTGGGTTCTGCCTGCTGTGTGGTCTGTGCAGGAGGTGGGGTCACCTTGATGCAGCTGGTCTGCCCTGCTCCTGGAGGTGTTGTGCGGAGGCTGTCTACGTGCCGTTGGAGGTGCCGAAGGAGATGACCAGGGGTTCCTCTGCATGTACATTGTGACTGTTTTGGGTAGACATTTTGTATACATGACGGATATGGGGTTGTACTCGTATATTATCATCTCACAGTTTCATGCCATGCCAGATGTGATTGGCCAGTTTCTACGCACAAGCGGCTCCAGTTGTGTCCTCTGTCCTGTGGCGTAAGTGTTGCACTTTGTACCACAATGTCATCAATGTTGATTTGCTGTGATTGCTATGTGTGTGTGCTGCATTGTGGGAGACTCACCCCTGCAGCTCTGATTTAGCGGGCCCTTATCCCTTTGAGGTGTTGTGCCTTTGACTTGTGTGCTTTCAGTTGCTGAGGTGTGGACGGCTTAGGTTATTTGTGCTCTTGGACGGTTTTTGTACTCTTGTGCATTGTCTGCAGATGTGTTGTTGATGTCAGGAGTTGTATGTGCACGTGGAAGTTGCAGAGTGTGACCTGCTACTTTGGGGATGTGATCCAAACTGGGCCACCTCAGTGTTGTGTCGTGCACCATGTCATGTATTTTGGCTGCAGTCATGCTATCAGTCATGCGGGGTCACTTATATTGTCAGTGTGGCTCACAGAGCCTTTGCTTTGCTGGATTCCGCACATGTGCATGGGCAGGTTGTGAGATTGGTGATAGGGAGGGTGCCCCTTTGTGCACATAATGGACGGGGGTCTACTTGGTGTTTCTATGTGTGCTGTAGTGTGCCAAGGGTATCAGGGACATATTCCACAGTCATTGTGGGTGTGCAGTGTGCTACATATGATTGTGCATGTGTGCCATTGTGCCCATCTCCCTCCATCCCCACAGTCCCTGGTCTTTACTCACCCTGTTGCTGCTGGGTCAGGTCATATCGAGCTGTGTCTGAGCTCACAACTCCTTGCACCGTCTCCACACTGATGACTGTGGCCACCATTTCCTCCAGCTCCTCCAGCTCCTCCTGTGGCTCAGGACTCCCACCTCCAGTCGCCTCTGCAGCCTTCCTGTTGGCAGCGAGTTTCTGTTTAATTTGGCTTTGCACATCATGCCAGCGCCTCTTGACCTCCTCCATTGACCTCCTCATCACTCCGACTGCATTCACCTTGTTGACGATGGACTGCCATATTTCCGTTTGTGTTGCAAATGATGCAGTGGAGGTGACGAACAGTTATTGGTAGTGTTCTATCACCTCTGTGACGATGATCCGGTCTTCCTGCAGACTGAACCCCGTCTTCCTTGTCCTCTTCTCCTAGCCCTTCCCCGAACACTGGGTTCCTGGCTGGTCTTCCATGGGGCTTGTGGGGTTCGGATTGTCCTCTGCACTCAGTCCAACTCCCCTCTGTGCACAATGGAAGCCCATGCGCAGCAGAGGAGTTGGCTGAATATGAGTTAATAAACTGAAATTAACTGAAAAAGAGAAAGGTTAGAGTACTGTTGTATTTAGGTATGGTAATAAGCCTTTTCTTATGTTCATAACAACCCAGAAATTCTCCAACAAAACAAAGTTTAAAGTGATGTTATGTTTAGGTGCTGAAATATGCACACTAATGAAATTCTCCAGTTATAGTTTACTGACATAACCTTAGCTTTCACACCCTCCTTGCACTGCTTATGACCTCACATATTACATTGCTCCTGACATGTTAAATGAGATCATCAAAGATATTGCTGACAATATTCCAAATGACGTTGGTCTTCTGCCATGCTCATTAGAAGTCTGGAAACAGCACCTGGCCTCTGCTTTGCTGGATTCAGCACATGTGCATGGGTAGGTTGTGAGATTGGTGATGGGGAGGGGGCCCCTTTGTGCACATATTGGACGGGGGCCTACTTGGTGTTTCTATGTGTGCTGTAGTGTGCCAAGGGTATCAGGGACATATTCCACAGTCATTGTGGGTGTGCAGTGTGCTACACAGGATTGTGCATGTGTGCCATTGTGCCCATCTCCCTCCATCCCCCCAGTCCCTGGTCTTTACTCTGCCTGTTGCTGTTGGGTCAGGTCATATCGAGCTGTGTCTGGGCTCACAACTCCTTGCACCGTCTTCACACTGATGACTGTGGCCACTATTTCCTCCAGCTCATCCAGCTCCTCCTGTGCCTCAGGACTCCCACCTCCAGTCGCCTTTGCTGCCTTCCTGTTGGCAGCGAGTTTCTGTTTGATTTGGCTTTGCACATCATGCCAGCGCCTCTTCATCTCCTCCACTGACCTCCTCATCACTCCGACTGCATTAATGTTGTTGACGATGGACTGCCATATTTCCGTTTGTGTTGCAAATGACGCAGTGGAGGTGACGAATAGTTATTGGTAGTACTCATTTTGATATTCACAGAAGGCACTTACTCATTTTGGTATTCACACAAGGCACTTAATCATTGATATGTAAGTGCCTTCTGTGAATACCAAAATGAGTACGTGCACTTTCTCATTTTGGTATTCACAAAAGGTACTAACTCATCAATGAGTAAGTGCCTTCTGTGAATACCAAAATGAGTAAGTGCCTTCTGTGAATACCAAAATGTTAGTAAGTTTAGGATTTTGTCTTAAGTTACTTCTGTGAATCGGGCCCTCATAGTACAATTCCTGCAGCAGTACCACCATACATCATGGGAAGGCCATGCAGGGTGCCGTATGAGTACTGCAGCACCAACAGCACAATTTTCTTTTATCATTTTTGACCTTGCGCACAGTCCCTATGGGTACCTCCCAGAAGAGCCAAGGGGTCAGAATCACTCTACTCTGCCCCTTATATGTTTTTTACTGAACTTTAGAACACGAGGACCATTCCCTGTGTTCTGTAATAGCAGAGGCAACATTGCTGTTGAAACTGCAGCATCCATCAGGTGGTTCAGTCCAAAGGTACCAGTACCGGTTCATCAGGACTAAAATGGTACATGGGAAACAAGCTACTGCAAACAATCAGATTGCTCTATTTTTTTCAATTTACTGATCTGTACTATGGGACTCCAGATTTACCTATTTGGGCTTTAACACTTTCAATCCCACCCAGAGGACCTCTTTAAACACAATTTTCTCAAAAATAGCTGAACTGATTCACATCAAAAATGAAAAACACTTTTTCTGAGTAAATTACTAACTTTCTGACAAATTTGGTGTAATTCTGTTCTTCCTCTTTCTCTGGATCACTTCCTAAAATATCCAATCAGGGGTTGGCCACTAGTAGAGGGGTGCGTGCAGACCTTTGCCGCAGGTAAACATTGTGTCAACATTGTCCTCCTTATGGCTAAAGATCATGTGTAGTGTTAGAAGTTTGATGTTTGAGGAGGATTGGCTGCAGGGCCTTGCCTCAGACTAGGCACTGACTCCAAGTCCTGAAGAAGATTGGATGCAGGGTCTTCCTGAAGGCTGAGACTGACATGTCATGAATGATGTCATCAATGATGTAATTTAACATGTCATGAGTGATTTAATGTGCGAGGTAATAAGCAGTGCATAATGGCAGCACAACCTACTAAACAATTATAGTGAATTTCAGTGGTTCTGTTTTGTATTATGAACCCTGGGAGACAACTTGCAGGGTGTGAGGATTAATAGTTTGTTGTTTTTTTAAAGGCAAACTCAAATTTTGGGACCTTGTTTTTGAAAAACAAATAATGTCTATAGCTTGATGTGGATTGCTTTCAATGTAAAAGATGCCCACATGGTCGGTGGGCTCTTCCTTGGCAGGTGGAGAACCCTTGGTATGGCGGAGGTAATGTCCTCTGTTATCTTGAAACATTAATCTTTTTAAATAAGGACCGATTTATGCTTCTGGCTTAAATGCCCACAGCCAGTGAAATTAACTAATTATGATTAGTATTACACAGAAAACATACTAAAGCTCATGCTATTCTCCATATTGTCTTGTTAGCTCAGTGAATTATTATGTGGGACAATGCATAAAGCGCGGGTTTTGGTATGTGTTGGCTACTTAAATAACCATAATTTGTGAACGTTTGGTGTCCCAGCCAGGACCATAATTGCTTTTAGCAGTGTTTTTTCAGTGTATTTCAGATTCTTTAATCATGTACTTTTTTTCCTGATGTAGTTGACCCCAGGCCGTTTGCACAGCCCACTGCACTCATCCTGCCCATACTGTGCTGCGGCAGCTATCGCAAACTGCGCATGGCTTTTGGTCACATTCAGCGAGTATTGACTGCATACTCTGGTCTGTAGTCAGGGCCTTTGCATAAACCGCTTTGCACAGTTTTCAGCCATAGGCAGCGGGTACTGGCTGCAGCACCTGGAATGCTGCCAGGCCTTATGTACGTCATGCTGAGCCATTCTCCACCCACTCACATGTGATATTAAAATGTGTTTGACAGGAGTAACAATTTTTGACTTGCTGTTTAAAATGAAAACTATAAGAAGAAATTGTTAACTTTTCAAGCTCACCTGGCAACTTCTCAAAAACAACTGAAAGGGTTACATCAAACCAACGAAAGTATCATTTTATAAGAGTAAACTTCTACTTTTAGGCCAAGTTTGGTTTAAATCTGTTCAAAGTGTTTTTTGCTGTAGGCACAGTCAATATTTTCTATGGAAGCTAAAATTAGAAAACACACATTCTTCCTTCCTTTTCTTTTGTTTGCCGGTCTTGGATCACCCCAAAATTGGCATACCGGGTCTTAGTTGACTACATGAAGAGATTGCTAATTTGGTACAGATTTGTTCGAAGGGTCAAAAGTTATAGGCAAATCACAAAATCAAACAAAGCCTTTTCAATTAAAAGTGCAACTGAACTATAATGAAACAGTGCCAAGGCAACTGCATATACAATGGCGGTGAATATAGGATTGGTCCAATGACGTCATCACATTGTTTACACTAACTGTACTAACATCTCCTTCATTTTTCACAATAGCACAAATGCCAAGTTTAAAAATGTATTACCACAGTCCTGCTAAATTGACTACGGCAAAACACTTTTTTGCCTTGGATATTGCAAGTAGCAATTACTTTAGGAAAGTAAACAACTCTCCTAAAATCTCGACCAGTGTGATTTTACTTGCTGCACAAATATTACCTCTTGCATCCTGGTTTTGGTTAAATGCCTTTTGTTAAAACGAATGCACTTAAAAAAAAATGCCATGGCATAAACGGCATATGCAGATGTGCTGCATACACTATACTGTTTATTACCATTCTTGAGGAAGAGTAGAAGCATCATGGCTCAAATGAGGCTTCAATTCTGTGCAGTAGGGATTGATCACAATGTCTGGCGTGCAGCGTGACCCTGCACTCATTCTGCTGTGGGCCCCCCACCCCCGCTGCTCACAACACCCGCTTCACACAACACCCGCTGTACAAAGCCTTTGGCGATTTCATCTATTTCATTTTTTTGTGCCTCTCTCTGTCTCTCTGCTTCACACCCCACTGTCTTTTTTAATTGTTTTTTTTATCCCTTTGAGAACATTTCAAATCATATCAGATTGGTGTTTTTTTCTCACAAAATTACCAACAATTGCTCTATATAATATGGCAGCTCAAGAAAATGCGTTTTGACTGGTAAATTACAAGATGTATTCTCTGTTTCATTTGTGTGTGTTACTCAAGCTTTCCATGCCTCAGGGTTCCCCACAGACCTCATCTGAGATCAAACACCTCTCATAGTACCCCCCCATTGCTCTGGAATTTGCTTTTCTACAGTGAGAAAATTACAAATTGGAATTGATTTGCGAGTTTTGATGGTGATGAAAAAAGTTCTATATAGCCCTTCACCAGCCAATCGCATTTGACAAATAATTCAAATGTGATTGATCACTGAAATATGTCTTTATGACAAAATGCCAGAGAAATACAATGGTAACCATTTAAACCACACCCTTTGTAAATGCTTAAGTCTCAAAAGCTATACTGTATACGTAATTTAGTGGTAAGTCAGTAAGTGCATTTAAGTCGGTTCACAGTGTGTGATAATGGGCGAACATTACTGTGTAAGAGTGTGACTCTTACATGCACTTACTGCCATGCTTAATTCAATAGACCAAGTGGCGACTGATGCCTTCAGACATGTTTGATGGCAGAGAACACAAAGCACAAATGTATGTACACTTGAGTCTCCTAGTAACTTGGTGTTCCAGCCACTAAACGACTTACACGGCCCACCCGACGATTTTTGATTAGGGATGTCTGAGATCGACATAATTTGCTTCTGCATAGTTATGTGAAATGAAATCCCATTTTGCACTATATTTTAACGGCGTAAAATGAGTCCTTGCATAAGGACACATTTAAACAAAAGCACTATGAACAATAGCCACTTGCATTATGTTGTTCCTGTGCATTCGAAGTCGTTTTTACAGCGAATGGCATGTTCCTGTTAAATTCACATTGAACGGCAGGAAATTACGCAAAGTTGAGTAATGACGTTATTTCTGACATTTCCGACACTTAGCATCACACGAATTTCCTATAATGTGAACTACGCCAATGTAATTTAATTTTCACCTTGGCTATTTATGACTTACATACTTTGTATGAGGCATACCAGTTTACAAGAAACCTACTCACAGAGTATGCCTGACTCTAAAATATTGTCTAGGTTTCTTACTCTGTTATAGAAGCAGTACTCTCCGTGAGACCCCAAAGTATTTTTTAGCGCTTGACTAGCACACACAGTTGATCATTTTCTTGGGTACAACCTCAACCAGATTGTACTATTTATTACACAAATATGTAGGCTTTTTAAACTATCATAATATTATGCTGATTATGACATACAAGGCTTGCCCAACACTACTCTACAGACTTCATCTGGGCTCATTGTTATTACCACTACCTTTGTTTCCCCTTTGTGGGATTGTTTTTACCTATGTAAATCCCATTACTCAGCAGGGACAGCATATTGCACGGTTGGTGCTCTGTTCCTCTATCTGTCTCCAGAACAGTGAGGGATTGAATCATTGGATGAACATTAGCATTTTCACTGCATGTCATATTGTTTTTTGCTGTGTCACATGAGCAGGGAGAGATTTCTGACAGCAGCAATTCATTAATATATGCCTATTTACTGTGGATTTACAATAATCCTCTGAATTTGTGTGATTTGTTCATAGGATATTAGTGATTACTTACAATAATGTTTTCCACCCACCATGCCTCATCAGTTTGGAACCAGCCACATGCAAATCAGTCTTAACCCTGCTCCTCATGGTATCAGTCCAGCCTGAACTGACAGACCAGTTCCACCCTCAACTGGAACACAAGCAACCTAGGACCAATTTTATCCTAGTGAGGACTCTTCAGCCACGAATAGCTTGGTTCCAGGGGCACAGTTAGCCAGGGACATACCTTGCATACCTGGTGCACTTAGGGTTTCAAATGCAAAATCAATAAGGTGATGGATGGAATGCTTGAATTAATCTCAGACACTGGCAATCGCTCGGGCCGCATTCCTATCCATCATTTTCCACCCACCTTCCACCTCAATTTGGACGCAGCCATATGCAAATCAGTCTAGACCTATACCAGTGCACACTGTACAGAATGCAAAGGTAAAGTGACTTGGGCAACTGTAACAAGTGCCCATCAGGAACAGAGTCTCCACAATGCTTTTAAAAGCCAAAGACCTTCCTAAATGGTTACAAAAAGTAAAGTATTTTAGGCCCCCAAAGTAAACAAAATAGCACAGACACAGCCCAACAATGTAAAATAAACTATATTTTTGTTATAAACTGCACATGAAAATGACCCAAGGCACATTACAGGGGATGGGTTTTCTTTAATGTAGCTGGTTCTTCATAAAGCAGCACTTAGATGTAACTAAATCCCCTCCAGGTAAATATGCACATACTAATTTAGTAAGCTTTTCTCCTTTTACCAGGTAGAGGAGCAAAATACCCAGATCACATAGTAAAAATACGTTTATTAGCACAATTCATTCTTGGGAACACAAGGCAAAGAACAAGACAGGGTGATTCTGGCTTGCAATAATTGAGCAAATAACAACTAACTGTATATATATCATGTCTTAAGTAGAAAATCTTCATTTTGCAAATCATTACCCTTTGTTTTAAGAACAGAACAGCAGAAAGGTGTGTTCAATTCCCACCATTAACTTTTGTATCTGATACAATCAAATCTTAAAGAGGAGCACACATATTCTTGCACATCTTTGACATAAGGTGGAACTGGACTACTAGAAAGATAGATTTGAGTACTGGAGAATCAGGCAGGGAGGTGAGAGAGCTAATGAAAAAAGACCAAATTCCATGCTGTGCAAAGAAGTGAGCTAGGAGAAGGAAATAACGTAAAACTAATTGTCAATAGGATTGAATAAGGGAAGAGTGGAAAGCCAATTTCTTTATGAGAATTTGAAAAAACACCATTCTTGTGATTATGTGATTACATATAGAGCAAAAAATAACCACTGGTGACTACTTCTTTTACAATTTTCGAAAACATTGGATAACGTTGAAGATCCCCCACTAGAATTCACAACAAATCGAAACTGAAAACAGGAAAAACCTTTATATGATGAATACTTCTGCATATCTATGGATTACCCTAACAGTAAGTGCACTGGTAGTGACTGTGAGCAACATTATCAGATCTCATGCACACTAATGTTCTCAAAGCATTACATCTGAGATTACGGAGAATAATCTTACAGGGTATTACATTTAATGGTTCAAGCCTCTAGAATTAGTTTAATATTGTAATAACAGAGGCATATTTATCAGGGGTTTGTGTCGGTCTTGCATCACATAGTGTGATGCAAGGGCAACGTAAGCAGTGAGTCATATTTAAGAAATGGCACAAGTGTCCAAATGCGTAGTTTTTTTTAATTGCATGATGCAAAAGTTGCGCTGAATCCAGCTGTGTCATGCAGGAATTACTATATGCAATGTAGGTGTTCCTGTGCCAAATACAATGCAAACACAATGCAGTGGTATTTAACAGTAGATCACTGCGTCATACATCATGGCGTAGCGCAAAGCAATGATAGAAGTCGGCTGTGCATCGACAACCCAGGCATAGGAAATGATGCAGGGCGTGTAGTAGAATTTCTTCACCATCACAGTGATGGAGCAAGGACTCGTAGAAAAGAACTTTGCTCTGAAGCAATCCACTTGTTTAACTCATTAACATATTCTTAATTGTGTATTGTGTGAAACTAATGCACACCACACAAACACATGAATTAGTGAAAGCTTGCATATGCGTTTGCTAACATTAATTACTCAAACAAATCATTAAAAACAATTTAACAGAGAAATCTTTACTGCACATGCTCCAACTGCATCTACGCAATATGACGTACTAAGGCTTGGAGGGAAATTCTTGGGCATGAGCAGAAGGCACTAAAATGGAGTCTTGAAGACTTGCGTGCATGGCACCTGCTTAGCTGAAGTGAAATCAAGCTATTTTATTAATGCTAATGTGGTGAAAGTATTATTAAGTAAAGGGGGTTAGAGTAGAGATGAGTGGTATACAGTAAAGCCATTTATTTTTTTAAATAACATCTGTCTTTCTGACTTTATCACTCGTGCGCATTTGGGCCTCTCGTGTATGGCTGAAGTGAGCCGAGTCACCTGACAATAATGCATTACAACTGAAAGTCAATCCGGGAAGAGGACAATGTTGCAGTGTGCCTGAGCCTGAGAACCGGCAGTGAAAAATGTAAATGAATGGGTCTACATGTTCAGATTAAAACATTTGTTGCAGATGAAATATGAATGCGGGAGGGTAAATAAAACATGAATAAAAATTAAGGGGATGGGTCTTTTAACAATAGGCTAACTGAAAAAGTGATATGTAAGCATGGTGTGATGATCTTTCCCCCCTTGCCTGGCCAATTAGATTTAGTATTTTTACGATATTAAAGCTTAAGTGGGTGGCACATGAAGAGCGAGAGGTATAACTGAGGTAGCCTTTAGTTAGTTAGAGAGATGTCGATGCCGAGATGCTGTGAGCCGTGGATGCAGTGGGAGTAGTGAGAGATGCTGATGAAGAATTGAACGCAGAAAATACATAAGAGTAACTGTGGGTCTGGGTAAAGAGGAACCCTAATGTAAGTCTCTAATGATGTAGACCCTCACCTAAGTGCATCCAAAAAGTCAATGTGGTATGCAACAGGAAGTCGGCACAGCGTGTCAGGTTACCATCAGTTAACCAACCTATACCGCCCTTTCCATCATTTGGACCACTACACAGAGTGAAGAGTCCTCGTTGTAACCACTTCACCTGGATCTAATCGTGAAGTGAGTGGGACCTACTAAGATGTAGGGTAGGCAGGGTATGGTTACTAGAAACAGTGCATGAAGGAAAAGTGAATAAGAGTAAGTGCTCAGTTAAAATTGGAGAGAGAACGCAAAAAACACTTTATTCTATGTGCGTGCACTTCTAATAGATAAAAACATGATTAGTGAAAAGAGGCAGTAGGTTCAGCAAATAACTACTGGTTAGGTGTATAGGTCAACATGTTTCTGCAGTTTTTTATGATCCCAAAGGTATCTACTGCTTCATCACGACCAGTTGTAACTTTGCTACTGTTTCAAAAAATAGGTGCAAGTGAGAAAACTGAAAATAGGAGAAAGATATCACCTGATTACTCCTCCCGCTCCTCTTGTGTAGAAAATAATCGCCCACATACAGGAGAGCAAACAAAAAAAGAGACATACAAGGGTAGAGATAACAGCAAACAATTAGTGCCATGATCTCACATATGGCCATTCATTCATTTAGGCACATATACATATTTGATTATGCCACTTCCCGCTCACCTTAAGTGCGAGAGGAACGTTCTTCTCCTCACCTGGCTACAGCTCAGGTACTAGCGGCACCGCTCTGTTGACAAAAAAATGTGTATGTAACAAGACAGATACATTCTGCGACAGCTAAGAAGAACTACGATGGTTTGACTCTATGATATATCAACTGAACGCAGAACCTTCTACCCTAATTTAATTAGGGTTAGACAGAAGATCGCAGAAAAATCTTGAGGAGGAAGAGTGTCAGAGAGGGGTGCGATGCAAGCGTATGTGTTAGAGAGGTCATCTATCCTGTCCTGAATCCTGTCCTGAAGTCTTTGTCTCCTGAACTATCCCGGAGGATCCATACCAGCCCTTTGGCCAGGGGGTTGGTCTTCACACCATTCTGGGTAAATATAATTTAGTGGATTCGCAGATATCCTTTTCTCTCTGTTCTCTCCATTCTGAGCATAAATAATTGCAAAGTTCGAAGTATGTGTTTGATGATTGATTAATTGAATTTGCTCTCCTATGAATGACGGTGACTGTACTGTATTTTTGAAGTGGTTCACCTGCAATTAATTTAGATGAACACTTAAAACTTACCTGAGTCTGTGGTTATATACTTAAAGATAAAGAGAAGTTTAGAAATATATTCATTATCACCCTCAATTTGTTCAACAAATGGTCCATCGACCAGAGGAAAGAACTTTTTGATCAATGAGAGCTTAGTTAGGAATGGTGAATAACTAATCTTGATATTGTGATCACACAAGAAACGTTGACTCCGGTGGTTTACTAAATTGTGTGTTTTTATGGGCCCAGGTGAGTATATGGTAGTGGAGTATCTGTTGTTGGCACGCCGCTGGATCAACAGTACATCCTGGCAAGCACAATTACGCCATGGATGTCGTTATACAGCAACTGGGATGTAGCTAGGAGACAATCACGTAGGCAGCGAAGGAGGAAGAAGCGTGCGTTCCATCATCGCACATCCCTCATTCACCTCAGGGAGGAGGAGGTTATACAGGTCAACAGATTAAAGAAGGAGTCCATCATGGAACTACTGGAGAAGATTGTACCACGTGTCCAGCCAGCAATTGCAAGGACCAATACCATCCCACAACACATAAAATGAATGTCTGTGCTACACATGATGGCCTGATAAGCCTTCCAAATCACATAGGCCAGATTGACTGGCATTTCACAGGGGGAATTTTCTGCCTTCTTCCCATCTGTGTTGGGTGCCATCATAAAACTCCCACTTCATGACCTTCTCTTCCGTAAAACTACCCAACATCAAATGGATACCAAAGAAGGCTTCTACACCATTGATGTATTTATTGATATGCCAGGTGCCATAAATTGCTCACAAGACAGTATGTGCCCCCTGTAGCAAAAAAGGACCTATGCAGAAACTCAGGCACAACTACTCAAGAAATGTCCAGGCAATAGTGGACCATCATGGAATGTTCATCAGGAAGTGCATGTTCCACTGCAGGACCATCAATGAGGGGTTTCAAGATGACAGATATAGGAATGGTCTAATCACTGTTAAGGAAAGAAGAAATATACACATTACCAACTAAGAAGTTGTAAGGTATGACATAATAGCCATCTTTGTATTGGTGTCTGGATTTTGTGCCATGTGCACATAGTGGGAGTATCTTACACTAACATGTAGTCAATGAAGCCTCATTGTGTCATCCTTCACTGTGTGTGCGGACAGAACCATAATTTCAGCAATGTTCAAACAAATCAACTGACAAATCAAGGGCCGGACTGGGAACTGAAAGCAGCCCTGGCAAATTTATCCAGAACAGCCCCCATTTGGTGAGTAGGGAGCGAGCCCAACAATAACTAGAGGGTTTTGTGAGGGTTCTCCCCCCAAGAAATTTTTTGGCAAAGACAGACCAAAATGGTGCATTTTACAGCACATTTTTCATTACATATTTAATTGTATTCAATTTCAAAGCATAGTAAATAGTTGACGATGACCTTAAAGTGCACCAGCTTTGGGAGGCAGTTATTGATACCCTGCAGACTGTAACAGGATGGCTCATACCAGCCATTATCAAAGGAGTAGTGTTGGGGTTATTACCTACACCCAAAACTACAAAAGCTCACTAGGAGGTTTGTGCAGATGGACCTCATCTTAGCAAAAAGATGAATAGCAATCCACTGGTTGAGCTCAGAACCGCCCCGCTTGAGAAATGGATCAGAGATGTGCTGGAGTGGGTCACTGCGAAGCTGGTATGGATGCAGAAGGTCAGGAGGGATGACAAGCTTGAGAAAGATGTGAAGTCATGGCGCTTAATGCTCACAGAATTGTCCAAGGAGACGGGTCCCCCAAAGACAGGTCCCCCAGAGATAGAGCGGCTTTCTGTGAGTGCCACTCAGGTAGAGACCGACAAGTCACGCTCACCAATTGTTTCGCACTTGTCAGAGAATAACTTAGATAGTTGAGGTAATCCATAATATATTAGTCTTCATGCCCTGCACTGCACATGACCACCCATGAACCGGGGAGGTGGGGAGGTGGGGGATGAAGAAGGAAGGGATGGGACGGCAGGGAGGGGTTAAGTTTACAGTTACTATTACCAATGGTTGTAGGAATGATAGTGAGATCGGTGATTTGTGCACAATGGTTGACTACCAAACAGAGTAATGCTAATAACCTGTGGTACATGATTGTATATCCTGATCAACTGAACATAAGATTGTTGTGTTTGGAATAATATGCTTGTTTGGAAAAGTGTTATTGTCATATAAACACCAATAAAAAATAAGTAAATAAAAAAAACAGGTTTCCTAGTCATATGTACCCATAGACATTTTTACAGAGAATGTGGAAAAGTAAATTTTGCCATGTTCTGTGTCCCTACGTGTCATCCATCATATGTTATGTGTGCATGATTAATATGCATATGTATTCCCCATGTTCGATTCAAGACGCAATTACAGTTGTGTCCACCTCTAGTATGCCAGTTTCCAGTTCTCGTGAATACTACGAATATCAGGCCTATGTAAAGCTACGTTGCCACGTTTCTCAGTGTGCACGTTATTCCATTATAAAGTCCCCGTTTCTAGGCCTCAAAAGGGCCTGGACACCAGATTCAGCTCCTGTCTCCTGAAACTTCGCTGAGGAGCGATACAGCCCCCACCTGTATCCTCGACCCTTCACTTACTTCCTGCCTCGCAGTGCCCGGCTCACCCTGGCTCAGCCTCTGAGTCTGCCAAGAATATGTTATGATTCCAGTTATCAGTTCAGTCCTCCTTCTCTGCATTCCTAAAGCTACTGAATCGCATCGATAGTTTCCGTCATTGTCTAGCCTTTCCGGCTCCATGTAAGAGAAATACTGTATTTAATGGTCATTTCATATCCTTCATCACGCACTATATGTAGAATAATGCATGCCATCCTTTCCCTTGTCCCGATCCTGACCCCGGCAGCGCTGCTGGGCCCTGCCATCCTATTCCTATGCAGGTTGTCCTGTTCCTGTCCTTTATGCTGTAATAAACCTGCGAAACTCCTACTACCTCGAATCTTGACTCTTATTTATTGAGCTATCTGTTATTCATTTATACATTCAAAAATAGGGTATTATTTATTTATTTACCACATAATGGCGCCCGAATAGGGACTTGCCCTTTCCCCACGCGTCGGTGAAGCCACGCCGACCCCCTGACCCTCTGCAGTCGTGACGGAACTCTTCTGCGCACCGGCAGATATTTCTGCTTCAAGTATCCCTCAGGCCCACGGAGGAGACGGAGGAGGCGGTCCAGCATCCAAACGAGACGGTGGAGGAACGCGGCGAGTCCCGACCAGAGCCCAAGCCGAGAGTCCAAGGTCCGAGGTATCCGGAGGTCCACCCGTAACTGAAGTCCGAAGTTCGCCCGTCCGGCGTCCAAGCAGTCCCGTCCAGTCTGAGGCCTTCCGTTCTTGCTGCCCGGTGAGTACCGTTACTGGGGTAGTATCTAGACAGGGTCAATTTAATTGACTCTGGTCCGTGGGTTGGTGGTACACAGACCCACAAACGAAGTGTCCACTTCGGTGGATGCGGGTCCTGACGTGTCTCTTTATGAGACCGGTAAGTTTCGTACTGTTTCAGCAGTGCATCTAGTTCCTGTTCTAGTCAGTTCTGTTCTCGAGAAAATTCATGTATTCTGTGTTCCGTATTCCAGGTAGTATTCTGTTCGAACTGTTATTTTTAAATGTTCTTCATGTACTTTAATGTCGTGGTATGAATGGGGAATAAGTATCGTGTTTATTGTGTATTGTATTGTGTCTAAATTATAGTTCAGTCATGCCGCTCTTTTCGAAGTTACGTCAGTTAAAAACTAGAAAGGGTCTGCTGGAAGCAGCAGTTCCAGTTCCGCCTAGGGACAGTCCAGGTCATTTTATGTATCAGAAGCATGGCATAAGCGCCATACTGTATCTAGATTTATGGGTAGAGTATACCAAACAGTTAGAAGAAAAGTATAGATGGCCCGTATCGGGTACATGGGATGCCGAATGCATCATGCGAGTAGAAGAGGCATTATGGAAAAAGAAAGCCAGACAGTCACAGAAAGATGCCATCGAGTTATGGCGCAAAGAAGCTCATAAAAGAACTGAAAAGGAAATCAGAAAGTCAGTATTAAGTAGAGAATCCTTAGAACGAGCACAAGAAAAAGAACTAATCGAGATAGGTGAACAAGTCAAAGCCGAACAGTCAGACAGACAGAGGCATGCCCTTATTAGGGGTATGTATCCTCTCCTTGCCGAGGGCTTGCCAAAAGCGACCCCAGAGGCATCCAGTAATTTCCCGCCACCATTAGTTCCGACCAAACTACGTCACAAACAGACCGCAGCTGATATTTTTATTTCGTCCTATTTGGACGACACAGTCCCAGAATATGCAAATCCTGTTCGCGCTCCGCCAGTCCCTGTAAATCAGGCACTTCCCGCTCCTCCAGACACCGGAGTACCTGTTACGGTACCCCCGGTCCAGCCCGCCATACAAGTCCAGCCTACATTTCCATTTCCCACTCTGCCAGGACGAAGAGCCTCAGTAGACGACTCTAGTTTAGGGGCCGCAGGGGGAGGTACTCCTCAAACCCCGCCGCCACACAAGCGTTTAACGACAGCCGAATTACATGCACAAGCGTCACAGCGTACGCCCAGACATCAGACTGTAGCAGAAATAAGAAAATCCCTTGCCGAATGCGGCTATGATCCAGTCCCAGGCGAGGATAATATGGTTTTATATTCATTCCGCGTAAGAAAGGTGGCCGAGTATCTAGTCACCTTACCGAATATGAAAGAAGATCTAGACAGAATATATCGTTTCATCCGTACAGGGGATGATCCAGAAAGCATTAGCGAGGCCATGTCTCAAAGGAAAGCCGAGATCCAGCTCATGATATTAAAGTTTCTGATTAACTGTCTAATAAGAGAACAAGATTACCCGTCTAAAGATCAAGCCGAAATGAGAACCCTGACAAGGTGGAGTGATAATATAGCCGAGGGTAAGCACAAGACCGTCGGTGCTATGGAGAGTATGTACAAGAAAATCCGTAAAGAAATAATAAAATTACACGAACAGCGTAAAGCAGCACAAGTAAGCGAGAAAGAAAGTAACTCTGATCCTGAAGAGTTAGACGACGAGAATTCCGACAGAATAGCGTATGTAGGAAAATCTAGATTTCCAGATCGCCATTTACGCCTAGAACACAAGTCTATTTTTCATTCTCCAGCACCAGAACAAGGTTCACTAGAACAAGTGTTTCAAGCTACCGATCACATTCTGAAATCACGAATCGGTTACGGTGAGTTAAGTACCATGCATGAACAAGAACTAGCCCGATCAGCAGTCCGATGGATTACTGATTCTACCACTTTTCCAGACGAAATAGTGGCACAGATGTTTCTGAAACTGCCCCCAGCCGAGCAACGACTGGTGGGTATGTATATGATCCAGCACCTCATTACATTGTATGAAGGTCAACACTCTGATCCAGGCCCGTTACATGATATCCTGAACGAGTTACTCCAGTATAGATGGAAAGGTCTAGGTACCGATTTAATTAGTGTCATTCTAGAACAGCGTCACAAATATAGAACGTTTCTGAACCCGCATTTTGTTCATGTCTCACCCCCAGAAAGTAAACCATTTTACATGGAGAGACAGAATCCGTTACGAGAAGTCCACCCAGTTAGAGGAACGGGTGGCGAACTAGAACGAGTGTTTGTTTACACTCCGATTACAAAGATGGAACTCCTCGAGATGAAGAAATTAATTCCCTGTCATGACAAAGATCCAGCAGGGTTCCATAGAGAATTAAAAGACATGCTCCGTATGGGAGAATACACGTATCCAGATATAATTAAAATGTTAAAGGTTCTGCTGCCCGCTGGGGTGTATGAAAAGCTCAAGGAAAAAGAATGGGAGGTGGGAGAGAAAAAGATCGATTGGGCAGTTCTAGAAGCTGAAGATAAGGCACGAGTACCAGGTACCGGTCTCGGGGATAAATGTAAAGAATTACCGGAACTATTAATACAAGTTTTACCTAGATTATTGACAACTAGAAAAGAAGACTGGGATGCAATCTCAGCCTGTAAACAGAAACAAGACGAAGATATTAGTGATTTTTATTCTAGATTCGAGAAATGTTTTAGCATCAACAGTGGCCTCAAGACAAGTAGTGAGTCATACCCTCACCTTTTTGTTACTAAATTAGTCGAGAATTCAAGTCCACAAATTAAAAATCGAGTTTTGAAAGTCGAAAGTACCTGGCAAGCTAATACCCCGTCCCAGATGTTGCAGATGCTCCAATACCACCAGAATAGAATCAGGGAAGAGCAAGAACACGAGAGAAAACGTATGAAAGACACGAAAATGAAAGTACTAGTTGCACAATCTGTTCCTCAAGACAGTCAGAAGAGGGGTCCAAATCAAGCCAGTCATCCTGCAGCTCCCGTTAAAGGGAACTGCAATTATTGTAAACAACCAGGTCATTTTATAAATGAGTGTGCAGTTCTGAAACACAACATAGCTACCGGTAAGACTAAAGAAAGACCACGTCCGCCTAGACAAGAACAAGTTTCACAGATTCCTCAGCCACAGAATGCACCACAGACAGTTACAGCACCGCAGCCTATTGCTGCAACACAGCACGTCACACAGCAGATGTACCAGTATGCACAGTCTGAGTATCCAGAGTACCAACAGTATTCATGAAACAGCCTAGAGAGGGAGGTAGGCTTGCCTCTCATCGAGATACCTGTAGATCAAGAAGGTCCCTATGTTCATAGTCAAGTATTAGGGAAAGACAGAAAGTTTTTGATCGATACAGGGGCAAGTAGGACCACAATTAGTCACGCCGAAGTTCCAGGGGCTCCGCTCTCAGGCTCAAGAAATGTTTCCCTTGGATTTTCAGGAAAGCCTATCATAAATGAAATTTCAAAGCCAGTTACTCTAGAAGTAGGTCCATTGTCCCGCACTACTGATCTGTTACTTACTAAGTCATGTCCAGAAAACCTATTAGGCATTAAAACACTGAAAGAGTTAGGTGCAGTTATATGCTGTTCCCCAGAGGGAATACGATTGTTCCTACGTGACTTCAAGGGTCACTATGTATTACGAGATTTTGATTCAAGACTGTCTAATGTTCCGCAGCACTTATGGGCGCAAGGTCCAACTGATGTAGGTTACATGCAAATCACACCCCATCGTGTGACTCTCAAGCCAGGTGTAGTGTTACCACGAATCAGACAGTACAGATTGCCACCAGAGGCTGTAGCAGCCTTATCCAAAATTATTGACGAGCTCATGGCTCAAGGAGTGGTTGTAGAAACTGACTCCAATGTATGTAATTCTCCGATCATTCCAGTCATGAAACGTACTGATCCAAATGCACCCCCAGTATATCGATTAGTGATTGACCTACGAGAACTTAATAAATGTATTATTCCTCAGTACCCAGTCGTTCCAGATATCTCTTCCCTATTGACAGCCATTGATTCCGAAGCCACGTTCTTTACTGTAATCGACCTCAAGAACGCGTTTTTCAGTGTCCCTATTCATCCAGACAGCCAGTTCCTTTTCAGATTTTGTTTAAATGGAAGGAGCTATATGTTTACACGAGCTCCTCAAGGTTTCACAGAAAGTCCTAGTATTTACAGTCAAGCACTCAAGAGACAACTAGACAACATTCACATGCCAACTGACACTGCCCTGCTCCAGTATGTCGATGATCTACTGATCACAGCCCGTTCTGAACGTGCTTGCGAGCAAGCATCCCTTACAGTCTTGTATTTCCTAGCCGAGATGGGGCACAAGGTGTCCCCTTCTAAGCTTCAATTCTGTGTCCAGCAAGTGGTATACTTAGGACACTTACTGTCCAAGTGGGGTAGGCAGTTGACACCTGACCGTATCCAGTTAATAGCGAGTCTTCCTCAGCCCAAGACCCAGAAGGAGGTACGTGCTTTTATCGGCCTCACTTCTTACTGCAGACAATGGATTCCTCAGTATGCATTTCTAGCCAAGCCACTGATACAGTTAACGACACAGGAGGCAGCCGTATCGACTGTCCTCCCTTGGACATCTGAACATACACTTAGTTTCAATGAGTTAAAGAAAGCCCTATGCCAAGCTCCAGTTCTAGCGACACCGAACTACAGTAAGCCTTTTACACTTTTCGTCACTGAACGTGAAGGTACAGCATTATCTGTTCTCACACAAGATCAAGCAGGACAATACAAGCCCTGTGCTTATTTTTCGAGCACATTAGATCCTGTAGCCCAGGCTCTGCCTGCGTGCCTCAAGTCAGTTGCAGCCACAGCCCTAGCTATCAGACAAAGTGATTCCATAGTCTTAGGACATACCTTGACAGTACAAGTTCCACACTCTGTGGAAGTTCTTTTAAACCGAACACAAACTCAGCACTTGACAATTGCACGTTTAACAGGTTATGAATTGACACTGTTCCAGCCACACATAGAAATCAGACGCTGCAACATCCTGAATCCTGCTACACTGTTACCATCAGTTAATTCAAATCCAGCCACACATGATTGCGTGGAAGTAGTTAACATTACGACAAAGCCAAGACAAGATCTGACAGACACTCCGTTACCAGACCCCGACCTGACACTTTATGTGGATGGTTCATGTATGAGAACAAGTACAGGAGAACTAGTCGCCGCGTATGCAGTGACTACTGACACCGAAGTTATTGAAACACACCGTATTGACACCCTGTCCGCTCAAGCAGCGGAGCTAGTTGCTCTGACACAAGCCTGCATACACGCCAAGAACTTGAAAGTTAATGTTTACACAGATTCACGCTACGCATTTGGAGTCGTACACGACTTCGGAGTGCTCTGGCAGGAGAGAGGTTTCATGACTTCTCATGGAACCAAGATTCAGCATGGTCTCCTTATTCAAGCTCTGTTAGATGCCATACACTTACCGACATCTATCGCTATCATGAAATGCAAAGCACATACGAAAGTTACTGACATTATTTCTCAAGGTAACGATTTAGCAGATCGCACAGCCAAGCTCACAGCACAGACTCTAGACATTCCAGTTAACATGACACACACTCCAGATCCGATTACATGCATGACAGTTAAGGACCCTACACAAGATGTCATAGATATCCAGTTACACGCTACTCCCGAAGAAATCAAGAAATGGTCCGAACAAGGAGGGGTCCAGACAGATCAAGGATGGTTAACGAAGGGTAGAGCCACATGGTTTCTCCCCGACTCTATGGTTCAAGTCATTATTAATACCGCACATAGTCCAGCACATTTAGGAGAAAAAGCTATGTTAGACAGTATCCAGAATATCTGGTTCAACAAACATTTACGAGCTGCAGCCAAGCAGAAAGTCCGTACCTGTATGATATGTTGTCAGTTTAATCCAGGTAAAAGTGTCCCGGTGGAACAAGGTGGATTCCAGCCCCCTGACCACCCTTTTGAAGTCCTCCAGATGGATTATATTCAGATGGAGCGATGTCGAGGTTTCAAGTATGTCCTTGTAGTTGTATGCGCTTTGTCCAGGTGGACAGAAGCATATCCAGTCCCAGATTACACAGCCGCGACCACTGCCAAGCAGTTGGTTCGTGAGTTTTTCCCTCGTTATGGACTCCCTAGAGTCGTATATTCTGATAACGGCCAGCCATTCTCATCTGAGTTGATGAAGCATGTTTCCCTGTTGTTAGGGTACCAGTGGAAGTTTCATTGTGTACGCCATCCTGAAGCAGCCGGTCTCGTAGAGAGACATAACCAGACTCTGAAAATCCGAATCGCCAAAGTATGTAAAGAGAAAGGTGTGGACTGGCTGGTAGCTCTACCAGTCGCTTTATTTTATATGCGCATGGTCGCACATTCTAGATCAGGTCTGTCCCCGTATGAGGTCGTTTTCGGCCGCCCCCCTAACATGTGGGGTACTCCTAGACCCCGAAGTATTACCGATGTTTCAAGTAATATGCTGACAGATTACCTAGCTTCCTTGATGTCTGCCCTCAACTCATGTCGTTCACAGGTTGCCGCCGCATTTCCAGACAATACCGAGGTGGCACCGCATGAAATCGTTCCAGGATCCATGGTGATGGTGAGGAATTTTGACAGATCAAGTCCGCTGGAGCCTCGCTGGAAAGAGCCCCGACAGGTCCTCCTCACCACCCGTACAGCCGTGAAGTTGGAAGGTCGCAAAGGCTGGGTGCACCTTTCTCATGTAAAACAGTTTAATGGACTGAAACCCGTCTTAAAGAACATTTCCCAGGATTTGAAGGATTGCCAAAGCACCATTTTTAAGGACTGTCCCGCAAAAGACAATGTTACAAACCCTCCCCTGTTAGAGAAAACTCCGCAACAGGAGTATAAGTTAAAACTCCGGTCTAGTAAAATAAGTCAGTCAGTTTGATTGTCTAAGTCCTCCCCTAGGTGAAACGGTTAGACTGTTTCTGACATGTATAAAATAGACCCCCATAGTGAGAGAGTTAGTCAAAACTCAATCCGATGTATCGTTTTTCTAAGTTTCATATTATTTCTCAGCATTATGATTTCCTGCACCAGTTATGCATTTTTCTTGTATTTCCCAGTTCTTCATGTAAATAAGTCTGCTAATGCTACAGTAGAGCACACGTTTAGTGATCTACCTCCCCATGAACTCTCTTACCGCCTCGCTATGCGAAATAATTCCTTTATCCGCATGTTACATTACTCACATCAGACCAGCAATGCCACTAATTGTTGGGTGTGTGGTCGACTCCCCCTTTCCAGATACCGAAGGGAGTTCTGCCACTTTTTCCTTATCCATTTTCACATAATGGTTCGTGTGGAGCATGGTCCACGTTAACGTCATCCTCAACAGATATGTCTTTTCTTAACAGTACATGTTTCCCAGACAAGCAAGGTCTCCCCCACAGAACAGGTTTAGATCTAGAAAATGAAGTGTATAATTTAGGTAATTATTCGTCGAATTTCATGGTCCTGAATGTCCAGTCTGATTCTACTCCAGACCTACCTGCTATTTCAGTACTACCAGTCAAAGGCGAATTATGTGTCCGAAATAATGGTTCCGTACATGTAGGACACAGTGATTGTACTACTATTGTCAAGTATAGTGACAGTGGGAAATCTATTTTTAAAGCTTCACGTCATTCTTATTTTATTTGTGGTCAAACTGCATATGTTCGTCTGCCCCTCGATTGGGAGGGAACCTGTTACATTGCCTTCCTACTGCCACCTGTTTTTCTAGCCCCATCTGATTATCACAGGAATACACATCTAGTACACATTAGACATAGAAGGGAGTCCCCCATTGTCGATTATACTGAAACTGCTCTAGAACAGTATACAGATTTCAATAGAGGTTTCTTCTTCTTTATAGGACCTATCCAGAATAGTAAGCTAATCCGTAGGTTAACAAGAACTCTTGAAGCTGTGGTAAATGAGACTGCCTCTGCTCTAGGTAACTTAACCGAAGAGCAATCTGCTATGAGATTTGTCGTTTTACAGAATCGTCTCGTCCTTGACGTCATACTGGCCGATAGGGGCGGGGCCTGTAGAGTCATCGGATCTAGTTGCTGCATTTTTATTCCAAATAACGCGCCGTCTGTTTATTCAGCTATAACCAGACTCCATAAAATTGCCCATCTGTTACACCAAGATCCAGGCACCTGGACCTGGTCCGGTTGGTTCTGGAATATAATTTCCGCCTGGGGATGGAAAGTCTTGTCCTTTCTAGGTATTGCAGTAGCGATCATATTCAGCTGCTGCCTCTGTATACAATGTGGCCCTGCGATTTGCGGCATTTGTGCTACCTCTTGTATTCCTAGTCCCAAGCCCCGTTCTAAATCCCGTTCCAGGATAATTCGAGACGAGCAAATGATACTGTATGAAATGATAGATGGTATCATGAATATTGATGTTTCCTGATGGAAACGTAGTGACAAGGAGGGAATGTGGAAAAGTAAATTTTGCCATGTTCTGTGTCCCTACGTGTCATCCATCATATGTTATGTGTGCATGATTAATATGCATATGTATTCCCCATGTTCGATTCAAGTCGCAATTACAGTTGTGTCCACCTCTAGTATGCCAGTTTCCAGTTCTCGTGAATACTACGAATATCAGGCCTATGTAAAGCTACGTTGCCACGTTTCTCAGTGTGCACGTTATTCCATTATAAAGTCCCCGTTTCTAGGCCTCAAAAGGGCCTGGACACCAGATTCAGCTCCTGTCTCCTGAAACTTCGCTGAGGAGCGATACAGCCCCCACCTGTATCCTCGACCCTTCACTTACTTCCTGCCTCGCAGTGCCCGGCTCACCCTGGCTCAGCCTCTGAGTCTGCCAAGAATATGTTATGATTCCAGTTATCAGTTCAGTCCTCCTTCTCTGCATTCCTAAAGCTACTGAATCGCATCGATAGTTTCCGTCATTGTCTAGCCTTTCCGGCTCCATGTAAGAGAAATACTGTATTTAATGGTCATTTCATATTCTTCATCACGCACTATATGTAGAATAATGCATGGTCCAGTCTTAGAATCAAGTTAGCCTTTCCCCTCCTGACTTCTAGTTTATATCAACATGTTCTCTAAACATCAGATACTAGATACTGCTTAGGTACATGTCGCCCTGACTCTCCAGACTTCAGTCTCTGCTCCTAGCACAGAGTTCATAGCCCCCAGCTTCTCCTAGTGATACGTCATTGCCAGTTTGCGCGCACCATCAGGTTAGAGGTCCCGGCTCCTCAGGTAGCCCCCTCCATGGTTTCCGCCCCATTCATGACATATTCTGTTACGTTTGCATCACATGTCTATGTATACGCCCCGTTACACCTCTTTTCACCCTTATCTTTCGCGACTGCTACACGTCACGCCTTTTTGCTCCACCCACTGCTACGCCTATTGCAATGTAATGCTATGTGTTTGCGTTATGTATATATGCTCATGCACTGTTATTAAAAAAGCCATCCTTTCCCTTGTCCCGATCCTGACCCCGGCAGCGCTGCTGGGCCCTGCCATCCTATTCCTATGCAGGTTGTCCTGTTCCTGTCCTTTATGCTGTAATAAACCTGCGAAACTCCTACTACCTCGAATCTTGACTCTTATTTATTGAGCTATCTGTTATTCATTTATACATTCAAAAATAGGGTATTATTTATTTATTTACCACAAGAACACCAAAAAAACACAAAAAAGTAGTGACTAAGAGAGCACAAAGTATAAGTAAGACCCGCCCCCAGAGCAAGCGAAGTGAGCAACCACTACTAGGAGGGGGTTGGGGAGGTGTACCCCGACAAGAACATTTTGGAAAAAGACAGACCAAAAGGGTGCATTTTACAGCACATTTTTCATTACATATTTAATTGTATTAACTTTCAAAGCACAGTAAATTGTAGTTGATTACCTTAAAGAGCACCAGGTTGCCTAGTCATATGTACCCATAGACATTCTTACAGAGAACACCAAAAATCGACACAAGAGTAGTGAATAAGAGAACACAAAGAATAAGTAAGACCAGGCCCCAGACGTTGTATAGTGAGCAAGAGCGGTGAGCGACCACTATTAGGTGGGGTTTGGTGCGTTCCCCCCCACTCTGCATTTTTCAGCACATTTTTCATTACATGTTTAATTGTATTAACTTTAAAAGCATAGTAAATGACGACCTCATGGTGCACCAGGTTATCCAGTCAAAACAGACATAAATAACAGACATTCCTATAGAGAACTCCTTGATAAAGCCTAGAAAATAAATAAATAATAATAAAACAGGTACTCAGGACAGGGTAACACACCTGTATGCCATGCAGGGGCAGTCCTCTTCCAGTACCCGCCTGAAACTGGCATACCTGTCTGTCTCAGTAGAAAGGCTGGTGCTGAATGAACACTGACTGGACGTCTTTCTCCTTGCACAGCAAGCTTGATGTTAACTGTTAGTAGTGTAATATTCCGAAACCTCCATCCCCACAGGCCTTAGGCCTGCCATTGTGGCTGCTTTGACTCCTTACCAGCTTCCGACTTACAAAAATGCTTAGAGTCATTCAGTTTTCAGTGCATACTTTACAGAGAGTACCATATAGGACGCTGATTATTTCTAGAAATCTATACTCCCTCACTTACAGAGGAAAGGACACTAAAGAGAAGTTGGCGATGATTTTGAATTGTTCCCACAAAAATAATGCCTAGCAGCCAAAATATGAATTTAAATTGGTTTTCCTTTATAAAGCTAAACAAACATTGCGATTATTTGTACAAAAAGAGAAGGTGCACCAAAGTAGCCTTTGGTGTTTCACAGAAGCTGCAGCAGCGTTTAATTATAAGGATACTGGCCCTTTTACTTGCTACCCTTATTACGGGTTGTACCTGTGTATGACCGATTGGTCTGAACCTATATTTGCATGTAACCTACCTTTCAGATATTGGGACATATTCTATATATAAAGAAGTAGATATTCTTTTTTCTTGAACGAAGGGCACGATTTGCCATTTATTAACGGTTGAGCCCTGATGAAGTTCCATCTGTGGAACAAAACGTGTTTGCTAAGGTTCAACTTTTACTATTAACAACATTAAAGACATTTTTGGATACATTTGGAGTGAATTGACTCTACTTTGGTGCACCTTCTCTTTTTGTACAAAGATTACGTATCTGGTTTCCAGTGGAGCTGAACTGAGGCGAGCCTGGAAGTGGTTGCACAAGACCTTTAATACCCACAAACACTTGGGATTTGATGTGCTTAAACTTTGGTCAGCCGCTGTTTGCTTATGTGTTATTAAACATTGCGATTATACTTTCAGCACGCCTGTGCAGATGAATCTAATGTTATTTATTCAGCGAGGAGTGAGCGCGCCACTCTGGGACACTTTCATCTCTCAGCTGTGCTGATGGGATGCATAGATAGCGGAAATTCAGAAAAATATTTCTGTGGGGTTCGAACACCATTAGTTCTCCGAGCAGAGGCAGACTTGTGAAGAATCTCATTAGGCCGACATTTCCCCACGTTATCTCTGAAAGGGGTAGTTTTGCAGCTTGGTAGAAGGAAAACAAGTTATTTTATGTTGTCCTTTACTATACATCAGTGGTTCCCAAACCTTTTTGACCCATCGATCCCTTGATCTATTAGCCGTTGGCCACATCTCCCCTTTATGTTAGTTTTTTTTTTGTTGGGGTGGGTGGGGGGGATGTAAGCCTGGCCTCTGGAGTACTCCAATTTTTCTCCCTGAAAATGATTGTGATGAAGCTGATGAAAATATTATAATCATAGATGTAACAAAATAAAAATATAACAGTTGTTTAATAAAAAACTTTCAATGGTTTAGTCAGAAACAATACTCTTCAGCACTTGGGTCTGCATATGGATTTTTTTTAAACTAATTGTTGTTTTAAAAAATTGATGCAACACAACCTCCTAATAAAGCACTGCTTTGTTCAATTTTTAACATCACCTCTATGGCACTCAGATGTGGTCTCTTTACAGCAGAAGCCAAACCCCATCCTAGTGAGAGTACTCTGAAATAAGGCAGTCGCGTATTCATTAGTATCAATTCATCACATGCTCACGCAAATAAAACCAACACCATCCGTATTAAGACTTCAATATCTCACCAAGAAATTTTACACGTGTAAATTTTTCTATTTGTGCACCCACATTTTATCTACATGTTCAATCCTTTTATTTAACTGTCCTTATGTAGGTAACCACATTTTGTAATATTAAACACAGTCTGTCAGCCAGATTACAGTATTTTGGAAAATGCCATTCAAAAGTAGCCGAATATTCTCTCTGTCACAAAAGCACTGTCAAAGGGTCCTAAATAATAGATGACAAATATATATATGTCTGAAATATACACCCTTTGCTGTCTACGTCTAAAAGGAAGCACACTGGAACGGACTGTCATCCCAAACACACAAACCAAACCAGATAGTTGAAAAGCACAAGCATTCACGCAGCTCGAGTCTGTAATAGAGTGGCCGGAGCAAAGTGATGGGTATATACGTAGTTCGGCGCATATATCAATATTTACATGGGGTACCAGTAAACTAAACTTCCCTGCACTTACACGTGACCATTTGTGTAGAGTCAAACCCCAGCAGTGGATATTATCGCAACCCAAAGAGTTTTTGTCATGAGACCTTTGAAAACTACTGCATTCTTAGCAGTAATTACATTTTAACACTTTGAGAGCTTCATTTTCATTCTGACATCGAACATTATCCTTCCGGCTGGCACTAATAAAAAAGTATTCTGTAGCAAAAAGTAAATGTTGCTTTTTAAGAGTCCCCTCTTCTCTTTTTTGACGGCAGCAGCGCAAGAATAGTTTCAAACACACAAGTATTTTTTTTCAAGCACTGAGCCAAGTGAACTACAACAAGATTTATTGGCAAATCTTTTACATCTAGTTTTCCATCCATTGCTGGTGAGCTCGAACAGAGGCACAGTTAATATACAGAATCTTTATCTTCTAAACATCATCTCAGAGGCAGGATTTTAAATTGGAATTCTTAGCTAATATCATAGCCGCCAGTAAAAGAATGGTAGAGTCTGAAAATTCTACCCGTCCCCTTGACGCTAGATGATTTGTAGTCCGCTTAAACTAGGACAGATGCGGATAGCTCTTGAAGCATTTTGAAATATACTTACCGATTTAACTATCGACACCATTTAAGCAGATTGATAAAGAGAAGGAACAACTTAAGTGAACTCAATTATGCATTGTTTATGTCTGTTTAAAATACCATCCCAAGTTACACAAGTGTAAAACAGCAATGCTGCGGCGCTTCTGGGTAGTTTTCATAGCGCCCAGGGGTGCCTTGGCAGTGGCACACAGATTGGGAACCGCTGCAGTACACTGTCAAACCCGGTGCAGCCCCAGCCAGGTATTTCTAACCACCTGGACCTGCTTCAGAACGGTCGCTCCACCACGCTCCTCCTGTTCATCAGCTGATACGCTCCCTGATATCGTTATAGCGCGCTTTACACAGGACTGCTGTTACCTTGCATTATAGCGCCTCACACGCATAGCGCCACTGTCAATATCTGCCTCATTCAGCGCGACCTCGCTCAGGCTGTTGGAATCATTCTAGGCTTGTCTGTGCATTTGATTTTAGAGCACTGCTCACGCGATCGTTTGTAATTGTGTTTCATTTAAACTGCGCATTTGCTCTGATTGTGCTGCTCACTCGTCGTATTTCTGTTGTTGCTGCCCCTGACTGCCTTTTCCTCTGACCCTCCATTTTGTTGTTGTTTTTATCCCCTGGCCCGCCCCTCAGCCACACTACCGCCTCCTTGCTGCCCCTCCCACCCACGTTCATCGAGCCTTCCTCTCTCCCAGCCTAACTGTGACCACCTGGACCTGCTTCAGAACGGTCGCTCCACCACGCTCCTCCTGTTCATCAGCTGATACGCTCCCTGGTATCGTTATAGCGCGCTTTACACAGGACTGCTGTTACCTTGCATTATAGCGCCTCACACGCATAGCGCCACTGTCAATATCTGCCTCATTCAGCGCGACCTCGCTCAGGCTGTTGGAATCATTCTAGGCTTGTCTGTGCATTTGATTTTAGAGCACTGCTCACGCGATCGTTTGTAATTGTGTTTCATTTAAACTGCGCATTTGCTCTGATTGTGCTGCTCACTCGTCGTATTTCTGTTGTTGCTGCCCCTGACTGCCTTTTCCTCTGACCCTCCATTTTGTTGTTGTTGATATCCCCTGGCCCGCCCCTCAGCCACACTACCGCCTCCCTGCTGCCCCTCCCACGCTCCGCCCCCTCCACTCTCCTTATATGGCTCATGTCCCAACGCGCAGCGTCCACGCGCTACGGCCCGCCGAAGGTGCGCCAAAGGTAAGCCCGTCTACGCCCGTCCGCGCCTGGAATGCGCCAAGCGCCAGACCCCCTGGTTCCCGTAATGCCCAGCCCACTCGCTTCACCTACGATGCCACCACCCTCCTAGCCCTTAACCCCGGCCGATCCCCCAACTGCGCCCAAGCCGCTCCTGGACACACCCATGGACCCTTCTCTTGCAACTCCTGCAAGTTCGACAGCACCAAAACCAACTCCTCATCCGCCAAAACCATACAGAGACCTGACACCAACCACCTTAAATGCATCGTGCTCAACACCCGCTCAGTCCACAGACACGCCATCGACCTCTGGAATCTACTAGACACCATCTCACCAGACGTCGCCTTCCTAACAGAAACTTGGATGAATGCCTCTTCAGCCCCAGACATCACCATTGCCATCCCGGAAGGATACAAGATCATCTGCAAGGACCGCATCAAGCAAACAGGAGGAGGCATCGCTATCGTCCATAAGAACTCCATCCGCATCTCAACCAGCTCTGACGCCAACCTTGCCAACGCCGAACACCTCCACTTCCAGATCCACACCGACCCCAAGACCACACTCAGAGGCACCCTCCTCTACCGACCTCCAGGACCCCGTGCACAATTCAGGGACGACATCACTGACTTTATCACCCCACACGCCCTCCCCTCCGAGGACTACATTCTATTGGGAGACTTCAATTTTCACCTGGAAAAGAGCAATGACAGCAGCACCACCACCCTTCTGGACAATCTCGCCAACCTCGGACTCAAACAATTTGTCACTACCCCCACCCACATCGCAGGTCACACACTCGACCCTATCTTCACCTCCAGCAAACATGTCTCCTTCCGTCACACCACAGCTCTCCATTGGACGGACCATAGCTGCGTTCACTTTATCTACAAGAAGACCACAACCCACAACCATCCTCAACCTACTATGCGAAGAAACTGGAACAAAATCACCATCGATCAGATCTCTTCATCACTTCTTCAAAACCCCCCTGCCCACTCCTCAAACCCCGACCAAGCAGCAATTAACCTCTCCCAATGGCTATCCAACAGCGCCGAAATCCTAGCACCATTGAAAAAACGTCAAATCAAACTAGGCAGCAAAAACGCCTCCTGGTTCAACGATGATCTTAAGAAATCGAAGAAACTCTGTCGCTCCCTTGAGAAGGCCTGGAAAAAAGACCCAAACACCAGCACCAGGGACGCCTTCAAAAACGCCACCCGCATACACCACCAACTCATCCGGTCTGCCAAGAAAACCGCATTCAAAGACCGACTAGATAACAACGCCCACAACAGCAAGGAATTATTCAACATCGTCAAAGAATTTACCAACCCATCAGCCAACTCCAACGACATCACCCCCTCCCAAGCCCTCTGCGACTCCCTAGCTTCCTTCTTCCACAACAAAATCGCAGACATCCATAACAGCTTCGACAACCGACCCGGAGACCAACCCACCCAACCTTCTGCAGAACCTTCACCCCCCTTGAACATCCTTAACCACTGGAACACAATCTCCACTGAGGACACCATCCGCCTGATGAACTCCATCCACTCCGGATCCCCCACAGACCCTTGCCCTCACCACATCTTCAACAAAGCAGACTCCATCATAGCACCACACCTACGAGATGTCATCAACTGCTCCCTCAACTCCGCCACCTTCCCGGAAAGCTGGAAACACGCAGAACTTAGCGCACTTCTGAAAAAACCCACAGCTGACCCCACCGAACTCAAAAACTACCGCCCCATCTCGCTTCTTCCATTCCCGGCCAAAGTCATCGAGAAAGCTGTCAACAACCAGCTCGCCACCTTCCTCGAAGCCAACAAATCCCTGGACTCCTCACAGTCTGGCTTCCGAGCCAAACACAGCACCGAGACCGCACTTATCGCAGCAACAGACGACATTCGAACTCTACTGGACAATGGAGACACAGTCGCCCTCATCCTCCTCGACCTCGCCGCTGCCTTCGACACAGTCTGTCATAGCACCCTCCTGCAACGCCTCAGAAACGTCGGAATCCAAGGAAAAGCACTGGAATGGATCACCTCGTTCCTTACCGGAAGAACCCAGAGAGTCCGCCTCCCACCATTCAAGTCAGCGGCCTCTGAAGTCATCTGCGGGGTGCCACAAGGATCGTCACTCAGCCCCACCCTCTTCAACGTATACATGAGTCCCCTCGCGACCATCGCACGCCAACACAACCTCAATATCATCTCCTACGCTGACGACACTCAACTGATCCTTTCACTCACCAAAGACCCTAACACCGCCAAAACCAATTTACACGAAGGAATGAAAGAAGTAGCCGAGTGGATGAAGCACAGCCGTCTGAAACTGAACTCAGACAAAACAGAAGTCCTCATCTTAGGCACCTCCCCCTCCGCCTGGGATGACTCTTGGTGGCCAGAGGCCCTTGGAAAAGCACCCATCCCGACGGATCACGCACGGAACCTGGGCGTCATCCTGGACTCCTCACTCTCGATGACCAGACAAGTCAACGCCGTTTCATCATCCTGCTTCAACATCCTTCGCATGCTCAAAAAAACATTTCGCTGGATGCCCACCGAAACTAGAAAAACGGTCACCCACGCACTGGTCACAAGCCGCCTGGACTACGGAAACACCCTATACGCCGGTACCACCGCAAAACTCCAGAAAAAACTCCAACGCATCCAGAACGCATCAGCCAGACTCATACTAGACATCCCGCGTAAAGAACACATCTCTGGTCACCTGAAAAACCTCCACTGGCTTCCCGTAAATAAGAGGATTACCTTCCGCCTCCTAACCCACGCACACAAAGCACTTTACGAACTTGGACCCAAATGCCTCAACACACGACTGTCCTTCTACACTCCCTCCCGTCAGCTACGATCCTCCAACCAAGCCCTCGCCATTGTACCTCGCATCAACAAAACTACGATGGGTGGTAGATCCTTCTCCTACCTGGCAGCTAAAACCTGGAACTCACTTCCCACCCACCTTCGCCTTACTCAGAACCACCTAGCATTCAGAAAGCAACTCAAAACTTGGATATTCGACAAGTAATTCCCCACCCTTTCTCAAGCGCCTTGAGACCCTATGGGTATGTAGCGCGCTATATAAATCTTGACTTGACTTGACTTGACTTGACTAACTGACTCCCAACTGCAGGGAAAATATCAACATATGGCTCTTTCATTTCGGCAGCGTGAGCTTGGTCCTCCCCGGACCAGTCCAGGGCCCATCTCCGGTCTCGGAAAGTCGCACACATGAGCTGGTTCTCTCATCATGGCCTGCACTTTCTCCAAAATATATATTGACAGGAATACTTTACCTGTCCTAAGTAGTTGCGTCATGTGCAGGTAACTGTGAACCAGAGGGGGAACTGGAAGTTGGTAACTAACTTCTATGCTTCGGACTGCAGCTCCGATGTTCCATTTTTTTTGGCGGCGGTCGAACTTGGGGAAGGGGCGCGTGAAGGGTGTGGCGGACCAATCATCTGTGCCCCTCCTTAGTCACGAGTGGTGGCACGAAAAGTGTGTGCGGCCTGCGTGCACCCTGCCAGTGAGCACACGCACTATTAAATTCACAGGCCACAGCAGTCCACAATCTGACTTGACTCTGTACAGTTAATAATAAAAAGAACCTCTGCCATTCGTGAGATGAGGTCACCTCACCATTGGCAGTTGTTTGTTTTCTCCGCACAGAGTGCAGGAAGACTGATGTCAGTGTCACGGACGGACTTCTGATTTTGTTGCTGGAGGTCGAGTTTGCTAAAAAAAAATCGGCCCCCTGTGAAAAAAACAGCCCCCATCCCTTCCGGCCTACCGAGGATTGCCCGGTGCCGGCATCACCAGTCCGGCCCCACAATTATATCAAATATGAGAAGAAAGGATAAATATTAGCAAACTTTGAGTTGTGTCTATGAGCAATGGTGTTGCACATCTGGATCATTTGTAAATGTCTCACCAAAATCACTGTTGTTAAACAAATCTTGTGAAACTAAGCGTATGTGTCACACATGGCAGTAACTCTGTAGGCTGATCAAAGTATCAGCAGCATAAATGGGAGTAAATATCAAAAGTCAACATGTCATGCACTGAAAGTGCAGTTTCAAATGTTGTTTAAATGTGTATTTCTATGTGATACCAAAATATCAAAGTGCAGCTAATTCCCAGGCGTTCCAACATTGAAAGTCTAAATATCTACATAGATATTCAGTCTAATTGACATACTTCCCTTATGTCATAAATAAATAAGTCAATGCCTTATGTTCCTATTTACAGAATCCTTAATATTCCTTATTACCAATCGATAATTGAGATTCGGTAATAAGGAACCCCTACCCATTAATTTCTATGGGCTTAGAGGCCCATAGGAATGAATGTGAATACATTCAGTATCAGCGATTCGGTATTACCGAATCGGTAATACCGGGAGGTATTTCAAGGGTGCCAATGTGTCCAAAGGACACCCTGTTGCACCCCTGAAATGTGCATGTTTGCACATGTGGTGCACATACATGCCCTAAGGGCATGGATGTGTGCCACATGACACTTTAACAAAAGCAAAAAAAAATTTTCTTAAGGGAAATCGGTACCGATTTCTTAAGGCTCAAAAGCGCTCTTTAATGTGCTTCCTACATTGCATTTAAGGAATCGGTATTATTGATTCCTTAAATGCAAGAGCAATAAGGAATCGGTATTAAGGAATCGGTATTTATCGATTCCTTATTTACCGATTCCTTACCTACATTAGGAGTGGCTAAATACCGGTCGGTAACGCTGAAATTTACTGAATTTTGGCATTGCCGAGTATTTTTTAGCCACCTACATCTGGCCCTTTATCTTTTGGTACAATTATATGTTTGTATTGCAATGTTTCTGGTTTAACCACTTGGCCTCGGTGGTAATTCCGCAGCGGCGCAAGGCGGGAGGGGGGCCGCGCGGCGCCACCATGCTCGTGACGGAACCACTCCGTCATGAGCTGCGGTGGCACTGTGCTTGTGACAAAATGGTTCCGTCACAGCCCCGCCCGCTCAATAGAACACGCCGCGCATGCGCAAAATCAGCGCCGTGCAGGCGTGGCGGCCGGGCCGTGATGGCATCATTCCGTCACCAGCACAGCCCCACCGTGGCTTGTGACGGAATGGTTCCATCACGAGCGCGCAAGGGGTTAAATTAATGCAACAAATGACAACTAGTTTGCGAGGAAATAAAAAATGTATAAACCCCATATAGTACCCCACACTGATATGCACTTAGCATATAAAGACAGATTATTACTTAAGCAGCTTGGATACAATATAATTGCTTGCACATATAAGAGAGTCTCTATTAGGGGATAGCTGTTTTGGTGGATAAATCATTAGATGATATTTTACTAAAGTTCACTGTGGATCCCAGGGGTCGCTGGGTGACAGTGCAGCCCACACTGTATGGCTCTAAATATGTTTTTGTACCCTATATGGGTCTAATGTAGACAAACCAGATATGATAGAAGGCCTATATTTTGAATGATTGGAATGGACGTGTAAGCTTTTAGTTATGGGAGATTTTATTTGTACATTGGATTATACTATAGACTCTACCAATCAGCGGGTCTCACTCCGAATGGTGATAGTTAGTGCCTCCATTTTTAACTGGAGCGCTTACATTGTTTAAGGGATGCTTTAAGGGCATTAAATCCAATGGTGACAGAATATAAAAAAAAATTGTGCCGGACAAACATCATTCTAGGATTGATTTGGCCTTTGTTAGTGATAATCTGGTACACGCTGCTAGAAATGGAAGGGTGCCCTAGAGTCACTTTGGACCACAATCCTATATTGTTACATTGCCACTTACAGCCAGCAGCAAGTCAGAGTCATCCGTTTTCCTTTCCTCTTCATCTACTCATGAATACAGATGACGTTCTGTCTGATAATAAGAATTTGTCTGAGTTTATTAAAACACATCTGGGTACGACTTCTCCATTGGTTGTATGGGATGCAATGAATGACTTTATAAGGGTTGTTACACAGCAATTCATTTTTCAGCAAAACACAAATAAAGAAATGAACATGCAGGCACTCTGTTGGTCAATTATTCAATTAGAACTCTTACATGCTAGTGAAATCAGGAGGGAGATCATGACCAACAGAAACTATATTTTTCTTTGATTGAAAAGCGTTCAAACTTGGGGAGGGTAATGAAAGAGAAGATTGCAGCGAGCTATAACAGGCATTGTTCTCTTCAATACGAGTATGGGGAGCAGGTTGGGTGCTTGCTGGCTCATCAAATAGTGGATAGGAAGACTAGGAGCCGGATTTTTGCTATCAAAGGTGAGGATGGTCTTTTATGTACACATTCAAGGGCAATATTGGAGCGATTCTCAGTATTTTACCAGACTGGCTATAGTCAGTCTGATCTATTTGATGGGGCAGGTTTTAGGAGTTACCTACAGAGCTGTGCACTCCCAATGTTAGATGAGATGCATGCCTCAGCTTTTAAAGAAGAGATCCCTAGTAGTGAAATTACTGAACCTTTGTCTGCTCTACCTTCTGGTAAAGCGACCAGGGATGAACTACCACTTGAGTTTTATAAAACTTTAAGAATATTATTGTGCCCTTCCTGTGCACATTTTTTTGTTATATGGGGGACAGCATGGACGTGCCCTGCTCATGGAATATGACAAATATTGTTATTATTCTGAAGGAAGGTAAGCCACCCAATAAACGTAGCTCATACTGCCCTATATCACTCATCAATACTGATGCTAAAATCTTGGCAAAAATCTTAGCAGCCCGGCTGGCTCCTCTTATGTCAGGCTTAGTTTCAGGTCAGTAGCATGGATTTGTTTTGGGAAGGGACACTACAGGTCATGTCAACACTGCAATTGCCACCTTCGATGCCGTAGAGAAATCTGGTTTCAATGTGGGAATGATACTGTTAGACGCTGAAAAGGCATATGACTGTCGTCTGGAAGTGCATCTGGGAAGTGATGCGGGGGTTTTGGCTTCAATGGTCGATTTTGTAAATTAGTACAGGCTTTATATAAGAACTCCAGTGCTCAACTGGCCTATGCAGGGTTATTATCTACTCCTTTCTGGATTCTTTGCAGCACCAGGCAGGGGCGCCCACTTTCTCCTTTACTGTTCGCACTATACATCAAGCCTTAGCTGCACTCTTTGTATTTCAATGATCACATTCAGCCTGGTATATCAGCGCCATGTGAATAAAAAGTTACTGCTTATGCCAATGATGTAGCAGTTTATTCCTCTAATCCTTCTGTTGCCCTGAACTCTATCCAATATGAAGCTAATACGTTAGATATCTTCTATGGGTATAAGATGAACATTACTAAAACACAAGTTCTCCTTAATTTTCGGCCAGAAACACCATTTCGGTGATTTACATGTCGGCTACATATTTAGGTGTTCAGAATATGCCACAAGTGGAACAAGTAGAGAAGCTGAACTATGAGCCTCTTTTGCAGTGTATCATAAAGAATCTAAAAGGCTGGAATAAGTTACCCATTAGTATTTTTGGGCGATGTAATATTATTAAAATGAAAGTTTTACTGACATTTTTATATCCCTTTTGGCAAGTTCATTACGCATCCCAAGTGTGCTATTGGTAGTTTTATATGGGGCTACAGGCGGGCACGGAGTGCAATATGGTTTATTTAGTTTCCTTACAGTCAAGGAGGGTTGGTGCTTCCTTATTTTAAACTTTATTTTTGGGCTGTATTTGCTGGTCACCTCCACAACCTGTTGTCAGCTGGTAACGTAGAGTCTACCACTTTTTATTATAGTTTTGCACTTTTTTCTCATACGGATTAGGTGATCCCAACTACTGTGGTTAGAGTTAAGACCATTAAAGGTAAAGCTTATATATGGCATGATATCTCATTAAAGCACTCCCTACCACTTATGCATTCAGGTATGCCTGTATGGGATAACCCAATCCTCCCAGATGTATTTAATGATTCTATTGGCAAGCTATGGGCTGGTTATGGGGTGGAGCGGTTAGGACATCTATATGATTTAAATGGGTTTCGTACTTTTAAATGTTTGCAAATTTCCCAGGACCTCCTCACCGGTAATTTTCAAATGCATACAGATCAGGGACTACTTCTTGTGCACCATAGAATTAAGGCACCTGTAAATTCTTACTTGTCTTTTTGTCTCTATAGGGCACCTAACGAATCCCAAATAAGCTTCATCTATCGAAGTCTCTGTCAATATAGAATTAACGATAGCCCTAAACTTGCTTTGAAATGGAGAAATCATTCCTCTGAGTATATCATCCCTGCTGAAATTTACAAAAAGATCTTCCAACTCCCAAAATATCGCCTCAAGGTGAGACTGAGACTGGAGCTCTGATTGACGAAGCAATCTTTAGCTCTTGACAAAGACCTTTTAAAATATTACATTTGGGTCCTGAAAGCTCCAGAAAAATCCCTAAAGAACTGCCTCAAAGGCATATTTGAGAATGCTGGATTTCCATGGCACACTCAGCTCGTGAAAGACCTAGCCACCACAGCAATAAACAAAACAGCACTTGCCTTGCCTTATATCACATATACCACCTGGAAAAGGGGCATAAACAAGCAATTTCAAACAATTTAATTCCAGCAAGATCAGGAAACAATAAAAACATCTTTCTTGACCCTCCTCAACGTATCATACTTGATATCTAAACCTCAGCCGTATCTCTCAGCGGTGCTGAACCCAAAAACTTGAAAAGAGATTCTATGCATGGGACTGCTGGCCCTGCCGATAGCAGAATTTAGCCCGGCATGGGCGCACAAGAAAAACGGGGGGCACGCTGTTTATGTGCTTATAAACATTAATCATGGCTGCATCTCCTGTGTTGCTGCCCAACCATAGCTAACTTGATAAGAATCCTATTTAGGGAATTATGTCTGAGCAAAAAAGCAAGTACCTGCCTGGAGGCATCAGCCATATGTTTTACTAAAAGAGAACAACACATCCTGGCTCGCTGTGGGAGTTTCATACAGAGCATCAGGGATGCTCTCCAGCCCCGCCCTGGGCCCCGACCTGGCCTTCGGAGGATAGTCAAAAAGGTGATCCCGGATTATTTCAAAGGGATGCCAAAATGACCTCAGATTAGACAAGACCAGACAATAGAAACACCGTTGGCTACCCTTTCAAGTCAAATCACTCAGTTTAATGACAGGTTGCTGTCTTCGCTTTTGAGGAATGTTTAGAGACTGGAACCCCCAAATAAATACTACTCATCAACCGACCCCTTCAAACTGAACTAAATCACAGGGCACAGACACTTTTCCCGGGATATCAGTTCATGGATGGAGCACCAAGAAAGAAGGGGAGATCGGAAGGACAGCAATATAAGGCCCTTTGAAGGGCAGCTGGGCGAAGGGCCCGGTCGCAGAGCACAAGTCTAAATTAAATTTGAAAATAACCTCTCAGTAAAAGGATTGAACTTAGCATCTTGGACTCTACTAGAACTGTCGACCCTTTTGCCTGGGCTGATTCTGTACTACCGCTACTGCATTTAATGATGTACCAACGTTTTTCTGTTTTTAACTTTACTACTGTATTTCAATGGTTTTAATTAACTTATGCAAGAAATACATTTATACCAAAAATACCCTGCTGAAATCTTCGCTGAATTGGAGACTGTAGAGGGTTCAGTACACTCTATCAATTTAAGATTACAACAATGTAAACCTCTATGTATGTTATACTACACACCCAACAGAATAATAAGGGTGACTATGAATGATAGTGGGTATAAAACCTACGGGCTCATTACGATGGAGGGCGGATCATTGCTGTGTGTGGGACCGCCTGCCAGACACGCGGCGGTCCCACCACTGCAATTAGGATGTGCCCGCCATACTGGCAGGCACATTCAGGGCATTTAACATTGCGAATGGTGCTGCTGGCCGCAGCACCATACGCAATGTAAAAATGTCATGCTGTGCATTTCCCTGCACTGCGTTACAGACAAAAAAAAAGAAAAACCAAAGGTGGTGATGGACGGAGCGTTGACAATACAAACACTCACCCCCAGTCAACTGTTCTGGGTTTAATCCATCACTGTTCTTTAGCTCACTCCGCCACCCCAGTTCAGACATGGCCAAATGCAAATCAGTCTGACCCTGTGCCTCATGGGTGCAGTCCAGCCCGAACTGCCAAGCCATGTCTTCCCTGGACCGGGATCAAGCTTCCCAGGACCGGTTTCTGGCATTACAGCCGTCTTCAACTGGGCTTGCTTGACTCCAGTGGCAAAGTGAGCAAGGGACTCACGTCTGAGCATACCCTGCCAACTTAGGGCGAACAAAGAAAAACCAAAGGTGGTGATGGACGGAGCGTTGACAATACAAACACTCACCCCCAGTCAACTGATCTGGGTTTATTCCATCACCGTTCTTTAGCTCACTCGGCCACCCCAGTTCAGCCATGGCCATATGCAAATCAGTCTGACCCTGTGCCTCATGGGAACAGTCCAGCCCGAACTGCCAAGTCATGTCTTCCCTGGACCGGAATCAAGCTTCCCAGGACCGGTTTCTGGCATTACAGCCGTCTTCAGCCGGGCTTGCTTGACTCCAGTGGCAAAGTGAGCAAGGGACTCACGTCTGAGCATACCCTGCCAAGTTAGGGCAAACAAAGAAAAACCAAAGGTGGTGATGGACGGAGCGTTGACAATACAAACACTCACCCCCAGTCAACTGATCTGGGTTTAATCCATCACCGTTCTTTAGCTCTCTCCGCCACCCCAGTTCAGACATGGCCATATGCAAATCAGTCTGACCCTGTGCCTCATGGGAACAGTCCAGCCCGAACTGCCAAGCCATGTCTTTCCTGGACCGGAATCAAGCTTCCTGCGTTACAGGCACCACGTGGTGCCTGCCACGCAGTGCAGGGAAATATAGGGACAGCTACCTCTGCCCAAAACAAGGGGCACCCGCCTTGGGCCCCCGAATCTATTTCCGCCTGCCTTTTCACGGTGGGATGACCGCCGCGAAAAGACAGGCGGAAAGGGATATCGTAATCCATACGGCGGTTCCTGCAAGGCACCACCCCAATGTTGGCCCATAGTTTAGTTCTGGAAGGTGGGCGGAAAAGGACAGTCTTTGCGTCCACCATACTTGCCTGTGGATTACCCCCGCCATCATAATCTGGTGGGGGGAACATTGCTGCCTGATGGTGGAGGACCTGCCATTACGATGACGGTGGCAGTCCCTCCGCCATCGTAATGAGCCCCTGTTAGACCTGGCATCTTTGGCGTGGTTTTCCCCTATCTTTTTGCCTCTACCTCCTGTATTTTTGATGCTGTGCTGGATTTCGTTTTTGCTGGTTTAGATGCTTTGGACACTCTGCCACTGCTGATCAGTGCCAGAGTGTAAGTGCTCCCTATGTAAATTTCTATTCTGATTGGATTAACATGTTTGGCATATTTGTATCACCATGAAGTCCCTAGTAAAGTGCACTGGGTGTGCCAGGGCTGGTGATGACAAATGCTACTAGTGGGCCTGCAGCACTGATTGTGCCACCCATAGGAGTAGCTCTAAAATGGTGTCTCAGGCCTGACACTGCAGTGCCTATGTGCAGTTTAGAAACTGCCATGTCCTCCTGGTCAGTGTCCCCACTGACCAGGCCTAACCCTTCCCTTTTTGTGCACATCAGTCACCCATATGGAAGGCCCAAGGTACCTCCCTGGGCAGGGTGCAGTGTATGTAAAAGGTAGAGAATGTACTAGTGCAGGTGACATGCTCTGATAGTGAATGGCAGCCATTTTCGTTTTTCACTATTGTAAGGCTATCTTGCTCCATAGATTAACATGGGGGATGCTGGCTACAGTGGCTTCCTGCATTTCTTCTCATAGGAACAAGATGGGACATAAGTATCTAGTATCCCTGAACTCAGAAGTTAATAGCACATCTTTCAGGAACGGTTGTTTTTAAATCCTGTGTTTGAGAACAGCACTTTTAGAAAGTTGCTGTTCTCTTGTCTGACCCTTCTGTGTGCCTTGACCTGTTTGTGTTTTGACTGTCTGGTTTGAGAGTGACAGGGGCTGGGGATTCCCCAGGAGGCTGGCTGAGTCAGCCCTAGGCTGAATGACTGCATTTGCAACTTGAGTGGTGGGAGGAGTTAGCACCTGGGCCTGAATAGGGCTGTGCCTGTCTTCCACAATGCTGGCTCCACCTCCTGCTGAGTGGCTGACGACCCTGCCCCTCACTCTGAAAGGAAAGGAGAAGCCAGGAAAACAAAGTACTCAGGAGACACCCAGAACTGGTTCAGACCGGGCTCAGGGCCCACTTGCACAAATAGAACAAAGACTTTTAGGGGTATAAGTACAGGACCCCTGACAACAGAAAATGAGATCATCCTGGAATCAAGAAGGAACCTCTGCCAAGGAGAAAGCTGAAACTGAAGAAGGAAGACTGTCCTGCTGTTGCTCTGCTGGACTGACCTGTTGCTTTGCTGCCAAGTAGAGGGGAAGGACTTTGCTGTGTGCTGTGTCCCCTGTCTTGAAGGAATCTCCAAGGGCCTGAGAAGAGCTGGCTCCCTGTTCTGAAGTCCCAGGAACAAAAGGACTTCACCCCCAGCTTCCCTGAACTCTGCTGAGAGAGTTCTGTCCTTCCTAGAGTGCTTGGTCCAGTTGTGGGGCCTCTGGAAGTTGTACCTGTGCTGGGAAGCTTGAAGCTAAGCCTGAGAGACTTTTGCAATTGAAAAGTGTTGCATTGCTCGCTTGCAGAGCGCATCCCCGACAGTGCGAGAAGATTCCCGCCGCTACGAAGGCCGAGATCGTCGCAGCGCCTGACGCAGCTGCCAGAGCCGTTGCATCCTTCGTTTGCGGGACGCACCAGACCGGTGCGGGAAAGTCGAACATCGCTGCGAGTGTCGTCGCAGAGCCTGTCGTCGCTGGGTGAGATCGCCGCACCGCTTGTTTGCGGACCGCATCACGTCGCTGCGAGCATCATCGCAGAGCCATCGCATCGAGGAGCTGCGAGAGAGAGGATCACCGCTGGATCTCGCATCGTCGCCCCGGAGATCGTCGCAGCCCCTACGAGATCGTCGCATCGTGCCTTTGCGAGAACAAACTTCCTACGGAACCTACGCACCAGAATCCATACAAGTGGCCTTCCTCCCCATACAGACCGGATTCGTCACAACACGCCCGCTGCTGCAGAGGGGCTGTCGCAAACGCCTCCCCAGGGTCTCAGGAGCAACGCATCGCTTGTTTTCCACCACACCAGCTTCTGCTTTTGGAACTTTGTTGCAACTAAAAGGTACTGTGAGTAAACGTGACGCAACTGTGAACTTTTCACGCATCTGTAGAGAATGCTATCGCAACCTAGAGAATTCTATCGCAACCCTTAAGAACTCTTTTGAAACCATATTCTTGAACTGTGTATGTTGGATTTTTGTCATTTTGGTCTTGTGTAGTTTAGAGTAAATACCTTTATTTTTCTAAACTGTTGTGGAGTCAGTTTGTGGTGTTTTCACTGTGTTACTGTGAGTGTTGGTACACATTGCCTCTGGTTAGCCTAGACTGCTTGTGCCAAGCTACCTAGAGGGTGAGCAAGGGTTATCTCAGAGGGTTTCCTTCTTACCCTGACTAGAAGCAACGGTCCCTATTTGGACAGTGGTACCTACCCCTGCCAACTAGAGACCCCCATTTCTAACAGCCCCCAAGTGTCTTAAATACAGATTCATGGCCGCAAATATTTTACACATGTTGTTTTCCTGCCCGAGACTGGAGGAGTTCTCCGAGGCAGTGATTCAGGCTATTGGAATTAGTAATGGCTTTGACCCATAGTTTACACACAAAGGGATCATGATAGGGTGTAGGTTAGAAGCAGACCTTGGACTAAAACGACTGTTATCTATCACTATTGTATCAGCCAGGCTTTGAATTGCCAGGGCATGGATCTCTCAGTCACCTCCCAGGGTAGCCGAGTGGTGGACAATCATGAGGCAAATCTGTGAGAGGGAACTTGCACTGGCTAAGACTAAGGGACTTAGGGGCATATTTACAAGCCCCTACCGCCTCCACAACATCACTTTCAGTGATGTTGTGATGGTGATTGGGACCTCGCTGTATGTCCAAACCAGTGTTAAGCCACTTAACTCGGCTTAAAGCTGCCCTGAAAATAAGGCACCCTTTCATGCTGTATTTACTGTGAAAGAGAAGGTAATTGGTGTTGCGGTAGGCGTTCCACTTCAACATCTATTGATTTTGATGCTGCCCTCTATTTACAAGCCCAGCGTAATTAGGAGGTAGCGCCAAAATTAAGACCAGAGAAAACCTGGTTTTAAACAGGAGAAAGCAGGAGAAATGTTTTATTTCTCCCCATTTTTGCTGTTTCCATGTGTGCTACCTTGTGCAGCAAACATACAAACAGCAAATTGCCTGTGATTGTTTATATGCAGGAAGGTCCCCCTTCCTGCACATAAACAATCATTTTACAAAAATGCCATTTTGCAACTTCAATGTGTGCTGCATTAAGCAGCACACATAGAAGTTACAAAATGGCATTTAAAGATAGTTTACGTGGCGGAAGGGGGACCATCCTGCACATAAACATCTTACCCTCAACACAAGCACCCTTGCACTATGGTGCATGGTTGTCTCTGTTGGCGTTAGGCATCTAAAGTTAGCACTAGCGCAGGGGGAAATGCAGGGCTGCACCATATTTTAGTAAATATGGTGCATTCCTGCATTTCTAAAGTGACGAAGCATGTCGTTAGCCTTCTTGGCTTAACGACATGCTTCACCACTCTATTGTAAATATTCACCGTAGTTCTATTAACCCCTTCCATGCTTATGACGAGCCCAGCTCATCATGAGGCACAGTGAAGCTGTGCTCATGACGAGCTAGGCTCGTCATAACAGTCGCGGTCTGCCCACGTGCAATTGATTCCCCGCCTGTGTTGGAGAATCAATTAGTGGGCGGAGTTGTGATGAGCCCAGCTCATCATGAGCACAGCTCCACTGAGCCTCATGACGAGCTGGGCTCGTCTATGAGCACTACGGCACGGCGGCCCCCTCCTTCCCCCCATCGCCGTGTGGGAATTACCCCCGCGGCGAAGGGGTTAAAGAATGTGAACACATATGGACTAGGCTTAGTTGGGATTGTCATGATGATTTGTAATTTTTCCTTGTAACTCAAATTAGTCTGCTGGTATTATTTCACAATTTGTGTTGATGGTTGTGATATGTTTATATTGAGGCCTCTTGTTTGCTCGAGATACATTTTTTTATTTTTTATTTTTGAATAGCTATTGTTAGACCTGGCATCTTTGGCGTGGTTTCCCCTATCTTTTTGCCTCTACCTCCTGTATTTTTGATGCTGTGCTGGATTTAGTTTTTGCTGGTTTAGATGCTTTGGACACTCTGCCACTGTTGATCAGTGCCAGAGTGTAAGTGCTCCCTACGTAAATTGATATTCTGATTGGATTAACATGTTTGGCATATTTGTATCACCATGAAGTCCCCAGTAAAGTGCACTGGGTATGCCAGGGCTGGTGATGACAAATGCTACTAGTGGGCCTGCAGCACTGATTTTGCCACCCACAGGAGTAGCCCTAAAATGATGTCTCAGGCCTGACACTGCAGTGCCTGTGTGCAGTTTAGAACTGCCATGTCCTCCTGGTCAGTGTCCCCACTGACCAGGCGTAACCCTTCCCTTTTTGTGCACATCAGTCACCCCTATGGAAGGCCCAAGGTACCCCCCTGGGCAGGGTGCAGTGTATGTAAAAGGTAGAGCATGTACTAGTGCAGGTGACATGCTCTGGTAGTGAATGGCAGCCATTTTCGTTTTTCACTACTGCAAGGCTATCTTGCTCCATAGATTAACATGGGGGATGCTGGATACAGTGGTTAACAGCATTTCTTCCCATAGGAACAAGATAGGACATAAGTATCTAGTATCCCTGAACTCAGAATTTAATAACACATCTTTTAGGAAAGGTTGTTTTTAAATCCTGTGTTTGAGAACAGCACTTTTAGAAAGTTACTGTTCTCTTGTCTGACCCTTCTGTGTGCCTGGGCCTGTTTGTGTATTGACTGTCTGGTTTGAGATTGACAGGGGCTGGGGATTCCCCAGGAGGCTGGCTGAGTCAGCCCTAGGCTGAATGACTGCATTTGCAACTGGAGTGGTGGGAGGAGTTAGCACCTGGGCCTGAATAGGGCTGTGCCTGCCTTCCACAATGCTGGCTCCACCTCCTGCTGGGCGGCTGACGACCCTGCCCCTCACTCTGAAAGGAAGGAAGAAGACAGCAAAACAAAGTACTCAGGAAACACCCAGAACTGGTTTAGACCGGGCTCAGGGCCCACATGCACAGAGAGAACAAAGACTTTAGGGGTATAAGTACAGGACCCCTGACAACAGAAAATTAGATCATCCTGGAATCAAGAAGGAACCTCTGCCAAGGAGAAAGCTGAAACTGAAGAAGGAAGACTGTCCTGCTGTTGCTCTGCTGGACTGACCTGCTGTTGCTTTGCTGCCAAGGAGAGGGGAAGGACTTTGCTGTGATGCTGTGTCCCCTGTCTTGAAGGAATCTCCAAGGGCCTGAGAAGAGCTGGCTCCCTGTTCTGAAGTCCCAGGAACAAAAGGACTTCACCCCCAGCTTCCCTGAACTCTGCTGAGAGAGTTCTGTCCTTCCTAGAGTGCTTGATCCAGTTGTGGGACCTGTTGAAGTTGTACCTGTGCTGGGAAGCTGGAAACTAAGCTTGAGAGACTTTTGCAATTGAAAAGTGTCGCATCGCTCGCTTGCGGAGCGCTTCCCCGACAGTGCGAGAAGATTCCCGCCGCTACGAAGGTCGAGATCGTCGCAGCGTCTGTTGCCGCTGCCAGAGCCGTTGCATCCTTCGTTTGCGGGACGCTCCAGACCGGTGCGGGAAAGTCGAACATCGCTGCGAGTGTCGTCGCAGAGCCTGTCGTTGCTGGGTAAGATCGCCGCACCGCTTGCTTCCGGACCGTATCACGTCACTGCGAGCATCGTCGCAGAACCATCGCATCGAGGAGCTGCCAGAGAGAGGATCACCGCTGGACCGCTCATCGTCATTCCGGAGATCGTCGCAGCCCCTACGAGATCGTCGCATCGTGCCTTTGTGAGAACAAACTTCCTACGGAACCTACGCACCGGAATCCATAAAAGTGGCCTTCCTCCCCATACAGACCGGATTCGTCGCAACATGCCCGCTGCTGCAGCGGGGCTGTCGCAAAGGCCTCCCCAGGGTCTCAGGAGCAACGCATTGCTTGTTTTCCACCGCACCAGCTTCTGCTTTTGGAATTTTGTTGCAACTAAAAGGTACTGTGAGTAAACGTGACGCAACTGTGAACTTTTCACGCATCTGTAGAGAATTCTATCGCAACCTAGAGAATTCTATTGCAACCTAAAGAATTTTAACGCAACCGTAAGAACTCTTTTGAAACCATATTCTTGAACTGTGTATGTGGGATTTTTGTCGTTTTGGTCTTGTGTAGTTTAGATTAAATACCTTAATTTTTCTAAACTGTTGTGGAGTCAGTTTGTGGTGTTTTCAATGTGTTACTGTGAGTGTTGGTACAAATACTTTACGCATTGCCTCTGGTTAGCCTAGACTGCTCGTGCCAAGCTACCTAGAGGGTGAGCAGGAGTTATCTCAGAGGGTTTCCTCCTTACCCTGACTAGAAGCAAGGGTCCCTATTTGGACAGTGGTACCTACCCCTGCCAACTACAGACCCCCAGTTCTAACAGCTATTATATACCCTGGTTGGAATAGTTTCTACCCAGGTTTGATTTAGTGCATAATGGTTGTTGTTATCTGTGATCCTAAATACTTGGAAGGTATTTGAATGTAAAATTATGTGATTTGAACTTGATGATTCGTGATCATGTTTGACATTATATGCTGATGAACACATTTCAATTAAAAAAAGAAAGTAGCAAAAAAAAGTGAAAAAGAAAGGTGCTATACACTATGAAATAAACAATTTGAAATTGAAACAATGTAAGGTATCACAGTATAGCTACAATCAACATTTGAACCGTCTCATGCTAAATAAACGGTGTAAGAATCAAGGCATATAAGCACAGATTCACCAACAAGGCAAAATCACCCACATACACGTCAATACAGAAAGTATTGTGTACAGGTCTAAGTCTGCCCAAGAGACCACAGCTGGGCTGACAGAATACCTTCAGGCCCACTTCTAAGAGATCAGGACCAGGGAGGAACCACTTGAGGGGCATGATACATTGCCAACAGAGTCCAGGTGCTGGGTTCAAGGTACCTGGAGCCTCTGATAAAGAAGCCAGTTGACTAGCCATTGGTGTCACTCTGGTTGTCCTGGGATAAAGATGCAGGCACAATCCTTTTCACTCAAACAGCAGGGCAGCAGGCAGAAGAGTAGTAGGGCATCAGAATAGCAGCAGCAGAGCAGCAGAGCAGCACAGCAGTCCTTCTCAGTCTTCCACAGGTCCAGAGGTGTTCCTTAAGTGTTGGGTCCGAGGGTCCAATATTTATACTTGGTTCCAGCTTTGAATTAGGAGTAGGTTCAGGAGATTTCCACCCCTAGAGTTGTTTGGAATTTCCTGCCTCCCTACTCTTGACCCAGCGTATCTGGGGGCACAAAAGAAAAGTGTGAAACCCATTGTAAGTGTGCTGAGAGAGCCTTTGTGATGTGTAAATGTGGTAGGTGACAGCTTTACCCCCTTCATGTCAGAGATGGTACATCCTGCCAATGCCTATTCCCCTTTTGTTTCACTGTCTGGGAGAAATACACAAAAGCTAACTGCCAGATGCACCTAAATATGTGACCCATGATGAAGGCTGCCGGCACCAAATGCTAGGGACAAGAAAATGCCAACTTAATAAAGTGTTTTTTTCAGAATTGTGACTTAAAGTCTGACCTTACAATTTAAAAAGGGGGTTAAATTACAATACTTTAGACAAAAAGCTTGACAATCCTACTTTCAACAAATTAAAGGTTAGCACTCATTAAATATAATAAGGTAACCAAAGTTCGGCCATCCAGTAGTGAAAAATGATTTTAACCGCATGCACGCTAGCGGTTTTCCCGCTGTGCGCTGTTTTTTTTTAAAAAACGCGTTACATGACGAGCTCAGCTCGTCATGAGTGTACGAGAGGTGTAAGGGGGGGTCGAAAGGGTTAAGAGCTTTTCACTACCAACCTTTTGAAAACAAAGCTCACTGCCATAAAGGCTGTGTATGGCCCACCATAGTGGAGCCGTACATTTATTAAAAAGGAAGGTTTAGACCTCGCAAAGGGTTTATTTTGCCTGGTCAAAATGGCAGTTTAAAACTGCACCGACTGGCTGCAATGGCAGTCCTGGGGTATGTTTAAAAGACTATTTAAGTGGGTGGTTCGATTAGTGCTGTATGCCCACTAGTAGCATTTAATGTACAGTCCCATGGTACATGGAGTACCACTTCACTAGGGGCTTAAAAGTAAATTAAAGGTGCCAATTTTGTGTAAGCCAATTCTACTATGGTAAAAGGAGGAAACACAAGCACTTTATTCCTGGTTACCTGTGGTAAGGTGCACAGAGTCCTAAAAGCCATCAAAAACAGGTTGAAGGAAAACAAGTCTAGGGGTGATCTCACAGAGAGAGTCAAGTCTAAAAGTACTGGTTCCTGCTTTCTACTTTCTTTTTCTGGTGCCTGCTCCTGGGGGTTACCTAAGCTAGCTCAATGTTCGGATTGAAATTAATAGGAAAATGTACATTGTCATTTAAATCGTTTACAATTTTACATTGTTCTTGCTGTTTTAAATATATTGTAGCAGATTGAAGAGAACAGTATTTTTCTACCTCTTTTGCGTACCTATTGTCCAAAGTAATCATATAATTTCCACTCTTATTGGTAACACACTTGACCACTGACATCTTTTTAGGTTGCTGTAATGCTTCAAACAGACAAAAAAAGGCCCATTGCAAATAATGGTACCAGAAGATGTCATACACCTCTTTGTGACAACAATTGTCAAAAATCATGAACCACTCCAGAACCACACTGGTTGTCAGTGTAAATTGTCACACTCAACCAACTGGCTAATAAGAAAGCTCTTATTAATACAACCAGTTCTGCTACTTGCGGCAAGGTAAAATTACACAAGTATGATGCTTCCTCAATATATTATATGTCGGAGACTGCATATGCCACTCTTAACAATCAATGATGGTCTCTCGAACAAACCCTATCCACAAATAAAATTAAGTCAACTAGTACCTGGTCTTGATTTAGTGCACAATTCGTCCACATCGATGCAATCATTCTCACAAGCCTTGTCATCATTATTGTTTGCAATTGGTGAAATCATTGTGGAATTCAGAGTACTACATCTACAGATTGAAATGTTATCAGTTGTTAAGCTTCTTTGACTTTATTTAGTAAGTCAGCTGTTTGTCAGATGCTGAGTTCTAGTACGTCTCCGATTGAACGAGGAACTAACACAATAAGTACCCATTGTATTCCACTTGCTTTGTTCAGTTGCAAGACAACCCTCTGCTACCCATTTTAAACAACCAGGAAGTCCTGCGAGCTACTGGATGCAATTGGGCAGAGAAGTAAGATGCAGGCGGCCTCACATCTTCTTTTGGGTAAGTACTGCAAATGCGAACCCTTCCCTCTCATGACAGAACAGGTAGACAACATTTTCACAATTTCGCATTCCTAGAGCGGATGCACGCAGAGTTTATCTCTGAACTCAGGAAGGCACTCGGGCATTCATCATCGAATGGCACCAGGTCACTTACATCGGATCACTGACATAATATCGACGACACAAATATCGAGATACACAAATATCGAGTCAAAAATATCGATTGACAAAATATCGACTCCCTATCTTCAAACAGGTAAGTACCAAAATATCGACTCCAAAATATCGACTTACAAAAATATAGACTGTCAAAATATCGATTTTTTAAAATGTCTTAAAAGTAAGTTAAAACTAATATAGTAATAAATATATTTAATATAAACTTAGAAATAATTATTAAAAAAATATAATTTTAATAAATAATTTATATAATTAAAAAAATTATATCACCAAAAATTACACACACACACATATATATATATATATATATATATATATATATATATATATATATATATATATATATATATATATATATATATATATATATTTAAACATATTATTAAATAAACATATATAACATTTTAGAAAATGTTTAAAATTTATTGTTACAACTATAGTGAGTTCAACATTAGCAAAAGTGTTGGATAGCGTAGAGGTAAAATTTACTACTCCCACTCCAGTGGGTGCAACAGTAGGGAAAGCGCTGGATAGCGTAGAGGTTAAAATTACTATTCCCACTCCAGGGATGTATGACATTACAACGCATACTTTTACAACGCCTACCATTACAACAAAACTTTTACAACGCAAAAACTTTTACAACGCATACATTTACAACGCAAGATTTTACAACGCATATACCTTTACAACGCATACCATTACAACATAAGTATTGGTAAGTATATAATAATTTTTTGAATATAAATTAATAAAAAATATTATAATATAATTTAATATAATTTAATTTTATTAAATAAATGTAATTTAAATGTAATTTTACTTTATTTTTACAAAGTACCCCTGTACCCCAAAAACCCAAAACTGACCCTGAACCCTAAAAATACCCCTTTACCCATAAACTGAAAACTGACCCTGAACCCTAAAAATACCCCTTTACCCGAAAACTGAAAACTGACCATGAACCCTAAAAATACCCCTTTACCCAAAAACTGAAAACTGACCCTGAACCCTAAAAATACCCCTTTACCTACAAACTGAAAACTGACCCTGAACCCTAAAAATACCCCTTTACCCCAAAAACTGAAAACTGACCCTGAACCCTAAAAATACCCCTTTACCCAAAAACTGAAAACTGACCCTGAACCCTAAAAATACCCCTTTACCTACAAACTGAAAACTGACCCTGAACCCTAAAAATACCCCTTTACCCCAAAAACTGAAAACTGACCCTGAACCCTAAAAATACCCCTTTACCCCAAAACTGAAAACTGACCCTGAACCCTAAAAATACCCCTTTACCTACAAACTGAAAACTGACCCTGAACCCTAAAAATACCCCTTTACCCCAAAAACTGAAAACTGACCCTGAACCCTAAAAATACCCCTTTACCCAAAAACTGAAAACTGACCCTGAACCCTAAAAATACCCCTTTACCCAAAAACTGAAAACTGACCCTGAACCCTAAAAATACCCCTTTACCCAAAAACTGAAAACTGACCCTGAACCCTAAAAATACCCCTTTACCTACAAACTGAAAACTGACCCTGAACCCTAAAAATACCCCTTTACCCAAAAACTGAAAACTGACCCTGAACCCTAAAAATACCCCTTTACCTACAAACTGAAAACTGACCCTGAACCCTAAAAATACCCCTTTACCCCAAAAACTGAAAACTGACCCTGAACCCTAAAAATACCCCTTTACCCAAAAACTGAAAACTGACCCTGAACCCTAAAAATACCCCTTTACCCAAAAACTGAAAACTGACCCTGAACCCTAAAAATACCCCTTTACCCAAAAACTGAAAACTGACCCTGAACCCTAAAAATACCCCTTTACCTACAAACTGAAAACTGACCCTGAACCCTAAAAATACCCCTTTACCCCAAAAACTGAAAACTGACCCTGAACCCTAAAAATACCCCTTTACCCAAAAACTGAAAACTGACCCTGAACCCTAAAAATACCCCTTTACCCAAAAACTGACAACTGACCCTGAACCCTAAAATTAAAATATTTATCAATTAATCAATTATAATTAATTACCAATAATATTTTAATTAATTACCAATTAATAATTAATTAACAATTAATTTTTTAAAAATATCAATAAATAAATTAACATATTTAATTAATTATAATTAAATTACTTCCCACCCTATTCCCCTATAAACCCACAACCCGCTACAGAAAATAAATTACTAAAATTAAAATATTTATCAATTAATCAATTATAATTAATTACCAATTATATTTTAATTAATTACCAATTAATAATTAATTAACAATTAATTTTAAATTATTATCAATAAATAAATTAACATATTTAATTAATTATAATTAAATTACTTCCCACCCTATTCCCCTATAAACCCACAACCCGCTACAGAAAATAAATTACTAAAATTAAAATATTTATCAATTAATCAATTATAATTAATTACCAATTATATTTTAATTAATTACCAATTAATAATTAATTAACAATTAATTCTAAATATATATCAATAAATAAATTAACATATTTAATTAATTAGAATTAAATTACTTCCCACCCTATTCCCCTATAAACGCACAACCCGCTACAGACTTATATTACACAAAAAATAAAAATTATTATTAACTTACCTTAAATTCGATATTTTTGTTGTCTATATTATGTCTAGTCGATATTATGTCCATTCTATATTTTTGATTTGATATTATGTCCATTCTATTCGATATTAATTTTCTCTAGTCGATATTTTTGTTGTCTATATTATGTCTAGTCGATATTATGTCCATTCTATATTTTTTACTCGATATTCTGTCCAGTCGAAATAATTGACTCGATATTATGACTGTACACCACTTACATCACTGTGAGTAAACTGCGGTAAAGGCTTTGCAATCAGGGGAGAATTTGGAATCCACGTTCTACAGCAACCAACCACTCCCAGAAAAATCCTCGTTTCTCTTTTTGTGTTTAGAGGATTATGCAGGAATGTGTTCTTTAGATAGTTTTGTCACCTCTTTTTCAATAATATGCCCTAACTTCCTTCACACAGTACTGCATTTTTGTGGGTGACATTTTCTGCACATCCATGACAGTAAGCAAACATGATTTGTTAATCAGAAATAAATCTTACACAACTAACAATGGCATTGAAATCTGTCTGTTGTCGCCTGACGGAAGCAAGGCCTACATTCTAAATCCTGCGTACAATGCACGCAGCTGATACGGCGGGATTTCTCCTTTAAAGTCTGCTTCCCATTCTCTAGAATCCCGTCACAGGTCGACTGGACCTTTTTACCTGTCATAGAGTGAATAAGGCAACCTAGTTGACACTAAACAGATCAAATTCGAAATACCCAATTGCTTTCCCCAAAGAACCACTGACTAAAGACTGAATTTAGAAGGTTTATTACATAACCAAAAATAACTGGAGATACAGGCACCTCAGCAAGAGGTTCAAAAGATAAACAGGTACTAATACAAACATAATCCTACGGAAAAGTCTCAGTCGGCTAATGAACAGAACGAGAATCAATTCCAGGACCATCAGGCTAAACAAAATTGCTATCACTTGGGTCCTGGTACTCATCAGGATAATAGACATAAATTCAGGTTAGTCTGTCCCTACTCTATACTAGATGACATCCCTACTCATCAACCGCCCGTCCTATCCAAAAGGTGTCAACCGTGGTGACTTCCAAGTGAAGTTCGCCCACATTCTCTTAGACTATCATTCTTGACTTGCATCTATGCTCTTTGCCCATCTGACTGCTCTCTCTAGCTCCTCAGCTCGTCTGCTCTGTCTCCACCCTCGGGGCACTGTCCCTAATACCAAACCCCACAATGTTAATGTCACGCCTTCTGGTACGCCCCTCAAGAAGGTGTTGAGTTCTGTAAATTTCCACATGGCATGAATCCATCCTTGTCCATTCAAACGTCCTTGGGTCTCAGGCTCTTCATCCTTTCAAGTCGCTTCTGTAAATTCCTAGTCTACTCCTCCATGTCTGAGTCTAGCATCCTAACGCTCATACACAATGGGCCCTTCTACCCTACTATCTGCTTGATGAGGCGCCTGCAAAGAAATACGCACATAACTCACAGTCTACAAATGTTGCAACATATTCTAAAAAGGTCTTTCATAAGCATTTCTATCTTTTATATGTTTAAGCAAGACATTTTCATACAGGCCTGCGCCATTTCCATGTACTAGGCCTCTGCTGGTTATAGGCCTAACGTTTTACATTAACACTTTCTCGGTTCACTTAGGCCTCCAACCTTAACGACAAAAGCATTGGCTCTAACTTAAACTAATTATCTAGTACATAAAGCATGATTATACATTTTGCTGTAGTTCATCCAAAGGCACGTTATTAATCAATTAAACACTTCTATCACTAGTGAAAAATTTCATTTCAAAACACCTCTACATTGCAGTAAGCATGGAATTGCACCTTGTAACGCTGGTTATGCACATTTTCAGATGCCAATTCATTCAAATGCCTTGTCATATATCGCATCTAAACATGATTAAAGGTCCTCTATATATCCGGGTGCTGACTACTTGTACATATGGTGCACCCCTACAAAATTCACTTTAAATGGCGCTCTCTCACAGCTTTCATGAACAAAGACCTAAGGTAGATTCATAGGGGCATATTTCCGAGTTCTGGCGCATCTCTGCATATCAGCAGGGATGCGCCAGAACAAATGCGTCACGCAAAACTACCCTTGCATCACGGCAGATGCGCCGCATTTATAATGCGGAGTGCCGTGGTGCCAGGGTAGACAGATGCGTGACGCATCTCGTGATGTAAGGGCGGCACATTGCTGGAGTAGCGTCGCAAGCGCGACGCAACTCCAGCAATGCTCAGGGCCACCCAATACTTAACATGTTGCGTCAGTCCTTACGCCTGCTTCAAGCAGGCGTAAGGAATTGACGAAGCAGCATCGCGGAAGTGCCTGCGTGAAATCTTGTAGATTTCACGCAGGCACTTTTGCGAGGAGCACAGGCGCCGGAACGCCCACTCTGCGTGGGAACGCCCTCATTGTGGCGCTGGGCTTTATAACGTGACGCATCTCCCTAGATGCGTCACGTTGTAAATGCCTCGCAGGGATGCGCCACATTTACGCTGCTGTTGCATCACGCAAGGCGGCGTAAACGTGGCACAAGGGCCTTGTAAATCTGCCCCTATAATATTGCTAATTTTAGGCACGATCCAGACATCTGCGATTATCAAAAGCACACAAGATCACCCAATCTAGATTAAAACTTCAGAAATAAGGCAACAAATCTCTCAGAGCATAAAGACCAAAACATTGGAATTTCTTAGATGAGTTGGTAGCTGAACCCATTCTCTTTAAATTCAGCAAACTCCCTAACACAACCTTTTTAGACAGTTCAAGAAGTTCGAATTAATGTTGTCTTCTCCGTACTGGCACGACACATTGATTGATAGGCATATCAGTGCTTTATAAAAATACTGTTAAAACAATAGATTAACTAATAGGGAATTTGACGATAAAATATAGGATTCTGCCATGCGATCAAACGGGAGTACCACCATGTTTCGAATAAAATGAAACATGCTGCAATAACTGAGTTAGAACCATCTGAAATTAATGAAACCGAGGAAAACACATGGAACCCGTTTGTCTGGAACAAATGTAAAAATCTTGCACCTCTCAGCAAACAAATGTCAAATCCCTTCGCTGCACATATATAACTCCATGTTGAGAGAGAACTCGTATCCATGGCTCATTAATTTATCTAAATGCAAAGCCATTTTAGATCCTTTATCAAGCTGCTCAAACAGCGAGTGCAATAACAAGTACAAATGAAGTTGTATGTTTTAAGGATGCATTCTGGGTGGCCCCTGGGGGGCATCACCCTGACTCTGGGAACACACTTGATAGGGGCAATAAGTAAGTGGGTGCCCTTTACAACAATGCACATTTCCAAATACTTGTATCGCGCAACTCCCACACACTTGCCATTGTGTGCAAAGTGAAAAAGGAGCAGCAGTATGTTTGGATTTGAAATAAAGGAAGCCTTGACAGACAGGCGCAGGAACTGCACATCAGCAACGGAACAAAATACGGTATTATTCTCCATCCCGCTCACACAGGCCTACCTCTGCCTGGAGGGACAATAAAGGAAAAAAATCACACAAAGCAATTGTTATATTAATTGGACTCTTGCTTTTCAAAGTAACCTTGAAAAGCGTAATGGAACAAATAGGAAATGGCGTCTCATTGGCGCGTGCACCTGTTCTGTGCAGCATTTGGAACTGTACCCCCACCTTCACCTTCCTCTCTCATTGTGTTTTGCTTGGCCATGAAGAAGAGTGTGTGGAGGTGGGTGGGCCCAGGGGGGTGCAGGAGGGAGACAATAAAGGGAGAGGAAACTTAGCTTCTGGTCTTGAAAATCGTAGCTACACAGCGGGAAAATGGTGTTGGCACTCTTCCTATTTCAAGTACCCCTCGATCACACACACCTCATCGTCCTCTTAAAACATTCATCTGGTTGACTTCAGAAAACCTATTCACATATCTGAAAACGGAGAGGGGTGGAAAGGAGATCAGAACCGAACATGTGATAATGTCCTTTTTTGTAACCTATTCAACCCCGGGCATGCACAGGCCCTGGCTTTACCTCATGTTACTGTCAGATGGAAAGACGTGTTCAGGTACCATGTATTATACGTTATTATTATGTACACGCTCGGCTCCAGCTCCACACACCCATTCTCTGGGGCTATTATAATAATTGCCAAGCTTTCAGCGCCATTCTTGCAGTCACAGGGATAACGTAACAACAAGAGCAAGAGCGGTGAGGCTGAAGATGTTCCCTACAAACAGTGATGGAAAATTGGCCTCTCAAGACTCCCTGCCTCTTCATGGTAGGTTAGCTGAGAAGTCAAGGCCTCACTCAGAAGTGGTGGTTAGAAGGGCAAGAATGGTTACATTGTCACACAGTTAACCTAGAGCTGTAATAAAGATGGAGGCCTCATTTAGAGAACTGCCTGTGCCTATCAGTTTAGCTTACACATGGAAATCACCTTGGTTACGAATGTAAATCTTCTTTTGCAATTAACGAAATGTGGTTTTACGTTCAGAAAAGAGACACTCATACATCTTTTTATGTGAGTAAGTATACCCCCATGAATTTTTGTGCACGCCACAACATACTCATGCGTACTTGTTCACAAACTTATTTCTGATCTTTTCACACCCTGAAAATGATTAGTGATTTGGGGTCTATTTTTGAGAGCATTGAGTCATGTTTGTGCCAGGCAAAGTGGTACATGTATGATGCAAGGCTCCCAGTCAGATCTATAAAGCCACACAATGCCATTGGGTGGCATCATGAAGTTTGAGTAAGGTAATGCAAGGTGCCCCTTCCTGCCCGAAAACAATCTTGCCGATAACGCAGATACCCTTGCACCATGGTGCAAGGTTGCCTGAGTTGGTGCCAGGCTCCCGAAACGTCGCCATCATAGGGGAAAAGGACAGGAATGCACTGTAGTGGATAAATACGTTGCATTTCTGCCCTTTCACTTTGACGTAGGGCAGCACAGGCACGGTGACTTGCTGTGTTGCCTGACACCAAACCCTCATAAATGAGGGCCCTACTGGCGGATTTAGATCCTGGCAGGCAGCCAGATGTCATATCCTCCACCTCCCTTGCCAAATTGCTGCCCACTAAATTAAAAGATCATGACTGCAGCTTCTGAGAAGACACTATGGGGCAGATTTACTATGAATTTATGCTGTATTTGCTTAACAAGAGTGATACAAATCAGCGCAAAACTTTTTTGTCTGATTTTCTTTCCAGAGCTAAACTTGTTTAGTCCTGGAAATAACGTGACAGTAACGCAAAGCAGCATAACTTAGGGCCCGATTATGATGGCGGTTTTCCCGCATCCTCCGGGCCGGCGGAAGCCACCGCCGGCCCGGAGGATGCGGGAAAACCGCTGCGGACGGAAAAAGACCCCCCGCCAGAATAGGATGGCTGGGGGGGTCGTTTTTCAGTCCGCAGCTTTTCCGCCACGGTCGCCTTCCGACCGCGGCGGAAAAGCTATAACATGGCTGGCGGTGTCTAACAGACACCGCCAGCCATATTATGATGGAGTATGATGTATACTTTTCCACGGCGGCTTTTCCGCCGTGGAAAAGCATACGGACCTTCACCTCAGGGGCCCATTGCGGGCCCCCTGGGTGAAGGGGGCGTGGGGGTGCACATGGGTGGTACCTATGGTACCCCCCTGCATTTGTGTGGACAAAGCAGCAGGCACCGCACGGTGCCTGCCGCTTTGTGCACGCAAATGCGGTGCATACATTTTTAACATTGCGGCGGGTGCAGCTTGAAGCCGCACCCGCCGCAATGTTAAAAATACAGGATGTGATCGCCAGGGTGGCGGTCAAATCCTAATTGCACAGGAGGGAACTCCGCAGGCCATGCAGAGGTTCCCTCCTACTTTATGGTGGCGGACGGACTCAGGTCCGTCCGCCATCATAATCGGCCCCTTAGTGCCAAATGGGCGTACCATGAGTAGTGCATGGGCATATCCATGCAACCACCCAAGGTTTCTGGATGCTAAACCAAATTTACTAAATAAAGTAGACAAGGTTTAGTGTCAGAAAATTGCACACCCTTCAACCAGGCACTATGAAGAAGAAATGCTTTTTTTCTCCTTTATTTTCCAAATTTCCATGTGTGCTGCACTGTACAGTCCACATGCAAAGTGGGAACATGTTTGAAATTAGTCTAAGTATGGCATTTTGTACTGGAAGGGTTCCATTCCAGTAAAAAATAATGATACTTGATTCCCGGAGACACCCTTCCACTATGGCACAAAGGTGTCTCCGTGGTGCACAGGAGCTGATTTCAGTGCTAGGGAGAGAGGAGGAGAGTGCCATATTTCAGTAAATGTGGTGCTTTCCTACTCTCTCCTTCTCATGCAGCACAGCATTTGTGGCTGCTGCACAAGAAATTGGTAAATCTGGCCCAAAATATTTAGTGTGCATCCACCTTGTTTCTGAACACTACATGAGTGAGCTCAACACACTAAAAGATGAATATAGGGAACTAACTTAGCTTATTGCTAACCAGACATGTTTTACGATTTGAGTCCCCATTGCTTTGTTGGGTCCGGTCCTGAGCAGTTTGTTTTGCTTTGTTGATTTCTCTGCAGTTGGATTCCTACATTCATCTTTAGCAGTGTGTTAAGCACACTCGTGTAGTTTTCTGGTAAGATTTGTTTCACATGGGAATTCATGGGTGGCATAGCACTTTGCTAAGTTTGACATTCAAGTTCTGTTACATGGCTTTATCTACAGAAATAGGGTCAGACTATTTCGAATTGTCCGCCGATTTGAATCACTGCCATCACAGAAGCGACTGAATATGAATAATAATGAGGTCATTTTTAAACTCCATATTTTTTACTAACAAATTAAAGCATGGCACTCACATCATCTGCACGTTGGAAGCGTTGGCTCCCTCTTTCCTTTTCTTTGAATGCTGCATGTTCCTCCAGACTGTGGTTTTTGGTATGTTTCTTTACAATGTGTTACCTGTACTTCTATTTTGGTATCAAGGTTACTTTTTTGATTACACGTACAACATCATATTGCGATACCACTTCCCAGCTATTAATCACATTCCTTTCCTGACTCTTATGATGGTTGATGGTCACTCACATTGAGGAATGTCCCTCAAGGTATGAGGTCGTTCATTTAACTCTCATAGTTGGATGCTTGATTTTTTTCTAGAATATAAGTTCACTACATATGTTTTTGCTTATATATACCCCTAATGAAGGACTAATGTTATAGCCCAAAATGCATTGGTATACACCTTAAAGCCAGTTTCTGAAGAATGTCAAGACTAGCTGACAAATGGAAATTAATTGACAAGAATTACGTCCTTGAAATTAAAGCGACTTGATCAAAGACAGCGTCTACGCATGTTATATTGTACATGATTTCTGGTTTTTGCACAATGATGTTCATCGATAGTTGACATATTCCCAAATTGTTGAAGTTCACCTATGTATGTTAGAATTAGTGTTTACTCCCAACTTGGGATATATTAGGGCGCACTGTATCTGGAGCAATAGTTCTAGGTACTTTCTTTACTTTGGGAAATAGGGAATTTCAATGCTTGTGGCTCTGTGTGCCTGTTGGCTTATCTCCAATTCACATCTGGGTGCAGGGGGGACAGCTACATCTGTGCATTCCTGATAGAAGATCATAAATTAGGGGCTAAAGGGAAACTGCAAACCTCTGACTCGGAGAGGCCTTTCTGGGGTGGTTATGTCGGGGTGGAATTCGCATCTTCATTCCAAGGAGCAGGGTCTTGACCCCACCCTAAGATGGTGATCAAACCTCACCGGATACTATGGTAGACAGGACAAAATCTAGAGAGGGCCTGTGCATTTTAAAGGTGGCCTTTTGAACTGATCATATCTTCAAAGGCCATTGTGGGTATTACTAATGGGGATCTGGCCTCTGAAGGTAGAGAAGCTTCTCAAATTGGAATCAGACTATGCTTGTTGTGCTCCAGGATCGGGAATATCCGTTGGTGGATTTTGCCTGGACGTTGCTGGCCTGCAGCTAAGTGCCACCTGTTGTGGCCAGGATCTCTAGGTACTTTTGGTTGGCTTACCTCCTGTCCATGAGAACCAAGGGAAAAAAAGAAATCCTCACGCATTCACAAGATTGTAAGGACCATCCAGAGTGTGGCAGAAATGGGGGGAAGTGATTGTCTGTTGGGACAAGGACTGTCCTGATGTACACTATCCTCACACTGTGCAGAGGAATGTGCTTGTAAGTGTCAGCAGCCGGTGCCGGAATGTGAGGAGTTTGAGAAGTGCGGGGTAAACGTGCAGAGTCTGAGGGACCCAATGCATGCAACCAGGGAACATGTGCTAGCTTGCAATCCAGAAGGTGTGGTGCCTGAGTGGTGTCGGAGAGCCTGAGCCGGAAGCTGAGACTGTCTTTGACCTCCATATCGGAAGGACAACAGTGCCTGACATCGCGGCCTCATCTGATGTCACTGGCTACCTCTCTATGGACCCACGCCAGAAGGTACTTTGTTGTGGAGAGCATTGTGATGAGGCCCGAGGGGTTTTGTGTACTTTGTGGGCACCTACTAATGGCTGTCGGGAGCTATGGCAGCTCGCACCTCCATCTGAGGGAAATCGTTTGTCCAGACTTCTAAGCATGTCACCTTCCTGGATAGTCTAGTCAATGTGGCACTAGTGGGAGCATCTTGTATCATTGGCTATTATAGTTTAGTGACTAAGGGACTGGGACATGAGGCATAGTCAAACACTGTGATTACTTGACCATTCTGCTAAGTGGAAAGTTCGACAATTGCAAATAACTGTAAAGTGTATATACAATGTGTATCTCATTTTCATTTCAAGGGGAAAGTTCAACAATTACATATATTTGTGAAGTGTATATACAATGTGTATCTCTTTTTGATTTCAATGTGTATGTCATACAAAGACCAGTATTTTATACATTTGATGTCAAGTCTTTTTATTGTGTATGCAGTGTGTTGCAGGGGTGGTGTTGTGGCAATACTTCACACTTGGGCCATGAGGAGAGGCCTGACTGCTCAGTGCCAAGCTACTCAAGGGTGAGCACAGGTTATCCGACACGTGTATCGTACTCGTCATAGCTAGAACAGTGGATTCAGATCGACTTTGATGCGTCTCGGTTGGCCGGTGACCACTGGGTCTAACATTCTTGCACCAAAAGTTTCTCACTTCAAGGTCTACACCTCATGGAAGGCTGGTGGTGCGCAATAAACTCCAAGGAGTACTCCTTCCTTTAGAGATTTACTGTTAAACGTAACTTGATATCTGTTGCTGCCGGATTACAGAAGCAGTGCACTTGTTCTTGTTCATGTTTACTAAAGATAAGCTCTATGCCTGCCAACATTTGTGAGATCCTACCTGCCTGTGGTACCTTTCCAGTAGATATTTTAAGTGTGTTGCTGATGTAGGACAGAATCCAGGACCTTTTGGCAGTACAACATTATATGTATAATATATCTACTTATAGAGGATTTTAGTCAACCTTCTTCATCCCTTGGTCTGTTATTGTGTTATTCATATGTTCCTTCCACCCACTACAAGATATAGCATGGCTCAGTGTGTCAGCCCATTTCAGCCAGTGGCACACTTCACTGTGAGTGATGGCTTTCTGCCCTTTCACAACAACAACATCTGCACACAATGTAGTTACCATAAGTGCCATTGATTACTATGGTAATGAGTGTTTTTCCCCCCAAAAGATATTTGCGCTTTTAGCCAATTTTCTTCTTTTTTTTTTTAATTGAGGAGGCCATGACGGCTTCTCCTCCCTAACAATAACATTTTGCAAAAAAAGCATGGCAAAACAAGCATTGTCAAAGCCAAAAAGCTGGTGGCCAGTGTTTACAGAAGAACAGAATTGAGTAATTGCAACTTCACATTGCCATCATAGTAACAGTTTAATCTTTGGCATAGGTTGCTTTATTCTCTCCAAATCAAAGATAACAATTGGAGGAACAGCTTTTCAAAGTTGTTCAGTTTTTTGTTTTTCCAATGTCACAGCTTCCTTCCCGATGACCTAGAAGAGCTCCTAGGGCACACCAGATTGAAAGTTACTTGGGGAGGAAAAGTGATTATCCAGTGATAGTACTCTCTAATTTAGTAAGCAACAATCAGGATAGGCCACCCTCAAGGGTCAGGGAAAACATGCAAACTGAAACTGGCACAGGGATGCAGCTCATAGAGAACTGCCTTAAGATTGACTGGGAAAGAGAAAGGTGGAAAGTGAGGTAGTCAGATATGTCTGGAGGTCAAATTGCAGAAAGCATAGAAAAGTGGAATGAGGAACAATCACAGAAGACTTAGAGTAAAATAGAACTAGGGCAAGCTAGGGAGGGAATTTCAGTGTGTTCTTCCAAAATTGAAAGGGAGTTTTGGGTGAGGGGTGGAGTGCAAGGGAGCCAGAGATGGCTGGGGAGAATGGCGTATGGACAAAAAAGAAAGTAGTGCATATCAGAGTACAAAACAGGAGAGCTCAGTGACAAAATGATGGATGGAGGCATTCACAAGGGTAAAAGAGTCCAGAGTGGTGATCCCGATACTCAATTAGCAGAGATACTCTCAAGGCACAAAAAGGGAGGAGGGATGAAGAGAAGGGTAAAATCAAGGAAGTCATGGGTACAAAATTAGCACAGTAGTGGTAGACAGTGGGCATTGACCTCATTGAGAAAAATGATTTGTTGGAGTTGGTCAGCGCCAGAAAGTGCTTAGGGAGAGAGAGGAGAGGTGCAGGGTAACAAAAAAGTAGTTGGAGGCAGGTTAAAGATCAAAGAAGGATCGGTACATTTTGGTGGCAAACAGTGGGCAAGAAGCTCAGATCAGGCCATGTCAGGTTGCTTCGAGAATGGAGCTAGCTGGGGGAGAAAGGGACGCAGAGGGTAAAGAATAAAAAAGAGATAGATATTTTTTTATTCTGAATTTACTTAGAGGATCTGCTCCATAATTATCAGGGTCCTAGAGGTCTAGGTGAGCTCACTACATTATTTGCTATTACACTTCTTTGAATTCTGGCACAGGACTGGTACTGTCTATGTATTATATGACCCTATGTTTTTTATTGAGGTGGGTGTCATGCTGCTGCCAGACTACTAGCCCTGGGAGTATTTTTAATTACAATGGAATAATCAAAGTAATTTTGCATTACTCTTGTGAAGCGCAATTAATGAAATTATGTGATTATGCCTGCTTGAGTAATTAAGAGCAAATTAGGGAAAAAATCAGGAGCACAGGAATAACAAAGTTAGAGAGCACGAGCAGCGACTGACTACTTCTGTTCATGTTCTCTTGCATTTAGTTCAAATTTCTTAGTGCAAAATTCATACTTTGTCCATTTCGTACACAATGGTGCAAAACAGTGCTAAATGCTGGATTACGCTTCTCCCGTAATTAAGACTAATTATGCATAACTTTGGGGTAGTTACGCGTAATTACTGTAGAGGAAATTATGCCTGTTATGCACACCCCTAGGCGCAACAGTCACAACAGTCATACAGTTCTGTAAAACGCTAGTCCCAATGAATTTACCACAGAAACTGAAGTTGACCACTTAGTAACGACTTCCAGTAAACGTCAATTCTATGTCCTAAGCCCTTAATGCAGAGGTGAACATATTTGCAGCCCAGCTCTGGAAAAAGCACGTTCATGGACTAAGAAGGACTTTGTTTCGCAGTCTCAAGCATAGGACCACGTCAGCAAGTTTCTGGGAAACTTCTCTATGCCAGGATTAAGTGCAATGCCAATTTAGCCTTAGTCTTCCTTTTTATATCTTCTTATGTTTTGGTATTAGATTTGAAAGCTGCCTAAGGTTGAAAGATAGTATTTACAGGCCACTTGGGCCACAGCTGCAGAAAACACCTAAAGACCTAGCTGGACTTTCCTAGTAGACAGTTGTGTTATATTTCCTGGATAGTATAGTTGCCTTGTCTTTCCTGTCACTGTAACATGCCTATACACAAACTGTTTCACAGCGCTTTTGTGTCTCACCAATACCTTTGAACCCCAAAACAACCCACAAATAGAAAATAGACCAGCTGCTTGACAGTTTAAAGAGAAACGCAAGTCTAAGAACAGGACAGTGAGAAGGGAGCTGCTTAATTCTGAACCTGAGTCAAACATTTTGAAATTGCAGCAGGTAGTGTGAGCCTGTACTTCAAAGAGCTTGGTGAGGACACAACTGAATTCACCAACAGCAGCAGAAGAGAGAGGTGATGCCAGTCAACCTGCTACTGAAGTCAGAAATAAATCATAGGCAACAGTCCACGTGGATCTGAATTAAGAAGTGATGCAGCCCATGGAAAGGCGAGTATTCCCTAGACTTCAAAACCTGGTTTTGGCCATCAGTGGTCCACTGCAGGTTCAGAGCCTTATGGGGGAGGGGAGGGGCAGGAAAGGCTAACTAAGCTGTTCTGTGTTGTTTGTCGCTGTTTTAAATGTTTCTTGCTAGTTAGTCACTTGCAGATGTACTGTCCATGATGATCTTTTCGAGGTCGTTTTATCGACTAATTTGCTACTGCATTACGCCTACTGATATGGATTAGAAAAATGGCTCTTACAACCCTTGCTTGTATAAGGTGCATAGGAAGCATTGTTCTACATATCCCATGCTTTTTTTTCAGGACCCCACATTTGTGTTGCCAAATGTATTAATCAGTTTTAACATATTATACCATGTTTAATAATGATAAGGTAGCGAACAGGGCTAACCACTAGATTGCACCAGATGTTAGCCCTGCTTTGCTTTATTTTCTCTTTCTGTATAGGATATTTTATTAACTGAGAAACAGGTGTTCTTGCTATTTAGGGCCCACAAATTATGGGGCATATTATCAAGAATGGCGTTAAAAATTATCGCCGGTTTAGCGGCAGAAAACTGCAGCTAAAGCGGCGATAATGAGCTTGATAATATGCCCTTGAGAATTCCAATAGAAGTCCATGTTCTGGTGTGAACATGGGCTTCTATTGGAATTCTACATATTCTCCATGATAATATGCCCCTAAGGGTTTGATCTTGGCCCTGAAAGAACTTCTGACATTTAATAAGGTTTTTTGTGATAACACCACAATCGGGGCTTCCATGAACACTGTGCATGTGCGCTTTATGATCAATTGCTTGTGTTTGTGAAACTCAAAAAGTGTACGTTTAGTTGAATGGTACCCCAGATCAGCTGCGTGGCACAGCTCTATCCACTGTGCGTGAGTGTTCTGGAAGTGTTGTCCTGTTCTGATGTTTTGCAGCAGGTCGTTTTTTCAGTATTGATGGGGAATGTATGCATGGGGGGAGGTCGAAGACCATGCACCAAACCTCGTTTTGGTATGAGGCATTGGAAGTAGAGGTAGAAATAGTGGGTACTGATAAAACTGAGTTTCCTCATATTTTTCACTTAAGGAAATCAGGGCCTCATTGACAACAAAATGATGCTGCGCAAGCCACAATCATTGAAGGCATTTTCCTTTTCTATGCATGCTGGTGAATGCAGCACGCATATAAAGAGGAAAAAAACAGGAGAAATAAAAGTATTTTTCCTTGTTGCTCCACTCCTATGCCTCCCCTACGGAGGCTTAGGATTTTGATGCATTACCAGCTTCATAAAACCTTGTAAATCTGGGATTGTGTTAGGTTCCATGGATTTTGCATGGGAACACCTACAGCAAAACCCAAGGAACAGCCCTTTCAAGCATTGCGAGAAAGGGGCCCATATAAACAAGGCCAAAGCTGGGAATGTATCAGAATCCTACCCCTCCCGTTTCTTCCTCTACCTATGCGTGCTGCATTCTGCAGCATGCATAGAAAGAGGAAAATGCCATCAATTATTGTTTTTGCTCAGGGAGGTGTCCCTTCCTACAGAAAAGCAATCATCCCTGAAACGCAGACACCCTTGCAACATTAAGCAAGGGTGCCTGCGCTGGCACATGGCAGCCAATTGTGCGGGGAAAGCATATGGATGCATCATATTGTTGTTAATATGACTCATCACTGTGATTTTAAAAATATGCAGACCAGCGCAGCAAATGGCTGGGCTGCACTGCATCACTTTGTATGAAATGAGGCCCTTAGTTTAAAAATTTTGTAAAAAGAAAACACATTCCAAAATCGCAGCAGAGTCTTACCTGTGCTTAGCTGGGCAGAAGGGTGCCAGCACAAAGGAGGATGCCTTTTCATACCCTGCTGCTACTAGACGTCAAAGGAAGAGTGGCGTGGAGAGGGTTCCTTTCCTACGACAAAACCCTATGGGATCCTCTCATTATGCTGAGGAAGAGTATATGTTAGCTTGCTAAATTGTTTCCGGTAAGTGAAAATGTTTGCTCATTAACATTTTGAGGCAAACATCATTTCTTACCTCTACCACTCTTTTCTCAATATCACCTTTGCTTCCAAGTAAACAGAAAAAATACCATATTAAAATATTGGTTTGCTTGTTCTATTTAACAAAATTATGTATCCATTTCATGCAATTTGACTCATTGTTTGTCATAGAAAATCAACATAAACTCCAATAGCTGTTGATGGTCCCATATCAGGGGGCCTTTTCATCCACTTGTTGATTGTTTGCTAAGAGTCTGTTGCATTATGGGACTTACAGTTTTAGTTTTACATTATAGGTATGAGCCTAAAAATCTCATCTTGCTCATAGCTGTTGTCCTAGCCTCTAGTCCTACTGTTGTGTCTGAGCACTGCTGTCACTGTTATAACTCCTGCTGTTGTATCCTGCAGTTTTTCTACTGTCTCTGAGTGATGCTGCCACATTCACATTGTTGTTCTTTCCAGCAGTCTTGTTATGTCACTTATTTAACTCCTGCAGGTTTCCTATCTTGCAGTCCTGCCAATATCCCAGTGTCCTACTGCGACATCTGAAACTGCCCCTGTTGTCCTGTTCTGCAGGGCTGCTGTGGTTACCATGAGCCTTGCTGCCACGCTCCTGCTCGTGCCCTATCCTGCAGTCTTTCTGCTGTCACTTATGTAGCACCTGCTGTTGTCCTGTAGTGCAGTGTTTCTACTGTCTCAGAGTCTTTCTTACTCTGCTTTGATTCCAAGTGTTCTCATTTTAGGTCATTTTGTTGCTGTAAAGCCCCACAGATCATTCATTTTGCTACCTTTCTCTGCCAGCCCTATTGCTCCCACGGCTTGGAACTCCTGATGTTATATCCCGGTCGCCCTCCTGTCATCATCCATCATGCACACTGGTGGTTTTCTCTCTTGCTACTGCTGTCAATCATACTTCTGTCCTCCTTCAAGTTAGGTTACAGTGGGCAGACATCAAAGTGGGTAGGTAAAAGTAAGCAACAAAGAGCTGCTTGGACAGCTAAGCATCACTGATACTGGAGGAGTGATTTCCCTCTTCAGTCTTTGCATGCATTGTAGTCGCTAGAGTAAGACTTGAGCTGCTTTTCACACTCTGTGTGACTACAAGTGGCAAGGTGGGGTCCAATCAGTGACCAATCTATGGAGAAGCCTTAGGCTTGTGCACATTCTGTTCTCTAGTTCTCTGATCTCTTCTGCTTTCTAGACCTCCTGGCAATAAGAACGTAGTCGATGTTCCAACTCGAATCAGAAAAACAGTGGTGCTGGTACCATTACTCAACCCACTGAGCAATATGCGCGAGATCTGTTCTAAGTAACGATCAATCACACGCTACATTACAGGGACAATCAGTGGAAACCCAAACCCTCTTTCATTAAGGAATAACACACAAAAAATACTCGAACACAAAGGATACATTTTAAATATTTATTTTCAAACTATAATCCTAGTCTAGTGCACTTGATATGATTTGAAACCACAATAAGGGAAGATAATATGACAGCAGCAATGGCTACCAGAAGCATGAATAATAGATACCACTCCAACATATTTGCTCTTGTTAATACATAGTAATAGAACCCGTATTCTGATACTTCGAAGTGCTAGTATAATTCAGGGAATGCAGAAAATAAAACCTATTATGAGTTTCAGAGATGGTACATGCCCTCATACCTGTCTGAACAATGAAGGCCAGCTGCACTGGTCATTCAGCTCACTAAGGCTAAGTGCCTCCCGTTGCAGTAGCCTTCAATAAGAACCGGCGGTGTGTTGTGTGTATGGCCTGTTCCAGTGTTGCCTTGTGTGAAAAAAACCTCTCTATCCTTCACTTTCTGTAATCAACTTTTATAACATAATCTCATTGTTTTTAAGAACTCTTGGTGAAAACAACTGACCAGAAGTGGCCTCATGTTCTTTCATTTATATTAATTCTATGAGGCTGTGCTCTAGGAATATCACCAAAGGTGAGACACAGGGTTATCAAACTTTTAAAAACGTGTAGGAAATAATAACAAACTAATGTAAGAATGAGATACTATTAAGATAAAACATTGCTAATAACTTCACACAGGCTTGATTATCAAACTGCAGAACATAATTATATAAGCCAAACATGTCATATGAATCAGGAGTGTTCAGCATTTGTGAGTTATTGTTAAAAACATGAAAATCAAGCAAGGTAACGAATAGGATTAAAAATACCAAATATTCATGACACATCCACCTACGCAGACAGAAAGGCACTCCGACCTTCAGTAAATGTTCAGTTGAAGATGCAGAAGTGACCTAGGGGTCCATACTGAGATTAAGAAAATTCCCTCAAAGGATGTGTTGAAAAAACACTATTCGACTTACACTCTGCAGATGGAGGAGCGAATGGCTGGGGATGAACTTCTGACTGGCACATTTTTAAACTTTAAGTTTGAGTACATGTTGGAGCAGTATTGGGACTTGGTAAATGTTCCATCTGATAGAAAGCTCTATCATCATTTCAGGGCGGGTACACTCCCTGTAAATGCGTTCACTGCGAAACGGAGGGATGCATCTAGGGAGGACTTTCCATTCTGTGAAGGCCAAAAAGAGACCACCCAGCACGTGCTATTTGCATGCCCCTTGTATACCAAACTTCACTGTGTTTGGATACCACCAGTGTGTAAGCAGCTGGGCACTGCTATCTACCATGTAGTATTAAGAATCCTCTGCACGGACCCACTCCTGTTGTATGTATGCGCAGTTGCAAAATCCTTGGGCTCGATGTGGGCAAAAAGGAGGGCTATCATTGCTGCTAAGTAATTCTATGCGTTCTTATCTCTTTTAACTTGTAGTGAATATTTTATAATGGTTTTTAAATTATATTTTAGAGTTTGAATGCTCCTTTTAGTGGCCTTTAGTCTAAAGGAACATTGCCTCTTGCATAATCTGGATATGGATATGTTGTAGAGTGTGAGGGAGTCTGTGGAGTTTGCATCAGCTTGTTTTTATCGGAGTGTGTGACGGAGTTGAACGTTTTTGCGAAGTAAAATAGAACATTGTTTGATAATTGACTTGCAGTGGGGGTGCTGGTTTTACCTTCACCTCTTTTCAAAGATCACAGCTCCTGCTTTAAAAGTCATTCTTCTAACAATACCTAATGTCCTGTAGGTCATCATTAATACCATCAACCTATGCATGGATCATGATACCCCACCCCCACTAAACATCACAGCCGCTCGTATTCATTTAATGTACCACAAAGTAGCTGGAATAAACGCATGTCATAGTTTGCCTTAAGAGTGCAAGACCAATCCCAATACCCAGTATTAATAATTTACATACACCGCTAATCCTGGGTTCCAGAGCTGTGTGCTGTCCAGAGTAAAGTGCTTCAGCACCTTGTATTGGGTTGTGAGTGCTAAATGAATGCAATTACAACACAGTGTAGAGTGTTGCAGCACCCTACATAAGGGTAGTAAGCAATATAAAATATCATAATACAATACAGAGTGATTAGGGCTAATGTTGGCTACCGAACAAAATGAAATGACTGAACTCATTCGCCCCATTCTTTGTGATAGACGTTGATTTCCAGAAAAATGCTGTCAATGATTTATAAAAAAAAAACATCGGTAACGTGATGTAGATATTGTGTTGGGTGCACACGTTATTTTAAATCGATTGGTTAGTGAAGAGATACTTTCTTGCTGTTTACAGGTGATAAAGTTGTGTGGGAAAATATCTTATGATAGGGTAAAGATACAATGTTGGGAGGGGTGTCTTCTTGGTCCTGTTAAACATTGTTTCTCTTGTTTGTGCTATTGTTGAAATGCGTGTGCCTGAATCTATCATTTTGTCGTTTCACAGTGAATACAATGTTTGAATTATTATGAGGTGATGTTGGGTGCTACTAAGTGCACAGAGCAAATATCTGTTGGCCGATTACGGTGCTAGGAGGATGTGTGATTGTGTTAACTTAATGTGCATCCTTGAGGCTGCATTGTGAATTATGGTATACTGTGTTTTGCTTCTCTTGTGAAGTGGTTTAACTATTTCCCTAAAAGGATTCACTGATTCCATGATCTAAGCCCATAGTGATTCAATACCGTAGGGACAGGCAATTAGTAACTGCAATAGGCAAGACCAGAATGTTTATCAATAGGACCATAACATAAAGTCCACATTTGTAAAGCGCACAATCACCCGTAAGGGTCTCTAGGCGCTGGGGGCCGTCGGGGAGATTAAGCGAGCTATTGCCCAGAGTCACATGGTGCTGGGCTAACCTGCCGCCGGAGCCGGGGATCGAACCGTGGTCCCCAGATTCCAGCGTCAGTCGCCCTGGCCGCGGCGCCACACCTCTCCCACATCACTAAAATTCATAGGTAGATCTGTGGTACTAAGAACCTGTGAGGAAGCCTACTCTCCCTACCCCATACGGACTATGCCAGGTGGGGGTTATATGTCAAATACTCACAAAAGTCCGTGACACAAACCTAACCCACTGAGCAGTGTTTAATTTATTAAATAATAGGTACCGTGGCCTCTGTGCTGCCAAAAACCGGACTGCGAAATAACAAAACAGATTAGATTCAATCTCATTCCTTTTTCTCCCATCACTCTACACTTCCTGTTTTATTTTTAATTTTCCTCTCAAGTTCTATTCCCATCCATGCTTTATTCTTTTGTCACTGTCTTCTTCTCTGTCTCTTCCTGATCCCTTCTACCTTTTCTGTATTTCTCTCTTTCTTGCTTTGGGTCTTAGTCTGATAATGAAAGTTAATCCAACTGTTGCCCCGCCTGCCATCAGAGTAACAGAATAAACACTCCCCCTGACTTAGCTAGACCCAAGCAAACAATAAATTAATGTCGGAAGACAGTGCTGGGTACTTTTGTAGCTTAATAACACTCCATTAATTAGCTGACAGTCTAAATATGTTAAAAGTCCCAATGACTGGTACATTTGGCGATATTGAGCTCAGACAAGACTAACCTATTATTGCAATCACTTGCCCATTGAAGAGAAGCACACTATGCATGAATGGTTTATTTTTACTTTAGATTTCCAATCACTATAATCCTTTCGAGGCTAACATTTTGACTCCCGGAAATGTAAAAGACATCTTCTTTTCTATGATTTGTCCACTTTTAACAGTTTTACTTTTCTTACACTGGAGATATATAATTTAACTTTTTAATGGTAATGCCACTCACTGGGCATCACCTTTTTTGTGTGTGATTAACAGTGTCATACTCTGCAAGGACACCAAACCCTAACTGCCTCCCAGATTAAGTCTTAATTGCTTGACCCCAGCTAGCATTTGAGAGTCTATGCCACAAGGGGGTACCAGGATAACCACAGCCATCGTGGTTTTGTTTCTAATTGACAAAGAATTTAACTTGGCGTGTAATCATTTTTCAATAAAATAATCAAATTCATTTAAGAATACCAGAAGGTTTGATTCATTTCAAGAGAGACATTTCAACTAAATGAGCATACTACAATAGCCTGTAAGAGCCATAATGACATGAAGGTGAAGGTCATCCTATACATAAAAATCTATAGCTGCCAGGCAAGCACTTCTCTCCCCCTTACCGTGGGACTTTACAATGAGTTCCCTTTAGTAACTAACTGAATAGTACATCAGGCTTCACGAGTCCTAATTATGCACAACAATAAACATGGCCATGATATTTACAACTGCAATGATTTAAGGGCCAATAATCACTTCAGCGTTTCAGTAACGTTGAAGCTCTACTTTGAAAAATAGAGTCACGCAAGTTAAAAGATTAAACATTTTGTTTATTCTATTTGACAGCAATAAGTGAATTGGATATAAATTATAGGGTCCTTTAACAAGAGGCGATTTATGGCCATTTCATTATGAACAGGCTAGGTGAACAGATGGTTGTTAAGGACATAAACTGAATTCAGTTCTAAGAAAAGTGTCGAAGACGGAACCGTTTGTGTTGTACTATAAAGTCAAAGAATGTCCTTAAAGATCATCACAGTAAATGGGACACGTTACAATCTCAGTGGCACTTAGTAGGTGTACCCTGATCCCTGACCCTTGTGGGGGGGTTATCTAGAGGGACCATCCCTTTATTCAAAGTGCCAAAACAATTATTTGTTTGTGTCGCCGCGGACTGGCAGTGTACTATTGAGGGAGCCTTAAGGGCGGCGTGGCTAGCAGCCTAACATGGCAGACGTGAAAGAGTAGAGCTCCGTCCATGGGGCCTTTCTCATCCTGATATTATCCTGTGATCCTGGCCCAGAACACGCAGGTAGTGAGCGAAAGTGCCGGGCAGTCACTGGGACGAAGTACGGTGAAATTCCAGGCATTGGAGGCGGAGCACGGAGAGCTGGACGGCGCTGCGCGGGACTTAGCCTGAGGCCATGAACCTTCGGTGGTGGTGGGAGCCGCGGCAGGGATGGAGCACGGAGACGTTGGAGGCTGCCTGGTGTCCCGACACCTCGGAGACTGGGGGAGTGCGGGCAATGTGACCGGGAGTGCGGACCTGCACCGGGAGGCGTGCGGTGAATGCCTGGTGGCGCCCGGGGGCTACGGGAGCGTCTGTATGCCCGGAGGTGAGGCGGCGATTGGTGCGCAGCAAGGCCCCCAACCCCCCCGACTTACGAAGATAGGAGTGCCTGGGGGGGGACCAACCAGGCGTGGGGGCGTAGCCCTCCCTGCCCGACGCCGCCCGCAGCTCCCTCATGACAATCATGTCAATGAATCAACATGACGTCAGACCGCCGGGCGGGCGTCATGTTGATTCATTGACATGATTGTACGGACGGCAACACAAGTACGCATGCGTGCGGACGGAGGGTGAATTTTTACGCGTGCCCACGCATGCGCACTTGTGTTTTGGCGGCTTTGCGCATGCCCATCAGGAGCCCTAATGGGCGTGCTGCGGGCGAGAGGGTACCTGTGCCCCTGGCGCCAGGATTGGCCAGGGGCGCTGTGAGCCTGTGACGTGTGCGGGACCGGCAGCAAGGTAAGAGTGTGTGTTTTTCGGTGTTCCAGTAAACTAGCTTGCACAAATGACTTGAGATAGTTCAGTGTGTTAATGATGTATGGATGCAGGATGGGTGGATGCATGAATGATGTATGGGTGGATGCATGAATGATGTATGGATGGATGCATGCATGCATGATGGGTGGATGCATGATGGATGGATGGGTGGATGCATGAATGAATGATGTATGGATGCAGGGTGGGTGGGTGGATGGATGGGTGGATGCATGAATGATGTATGGATGGATGCATGCATGGATGCATGCATGATGGGTGGTTGCATGATGGGTGGATGCATGATGGATGGATGGGTGGATGGATGGATGGGTGGGTGCATGAATAAATGATGTATGGATGCAGGATGGTTGGGTGGATGGATGGGTGGATGCATGAATGATGTATGGATGGATGCATGCATGATGGGTGGATGCATGATGGATGGATGGGTGGATGCATGAATGAATGATGTATGGATGCAGGGTGGGTGGGTGGATGGATGGGTGGATGCATGAATGATGTATGGATGTATGGATGGATGCATGCATGATGGGTGGATGCATGATGGGTGGATGCATGATGGATGGATGGGTGGATGGATGGATGCATGAATGATGTATGGATGGATGCATGCATGGATGCATGCATGATGGGTGGATGCATGATGGATGGATGGGTGGATGGATGGGTGGGTGCATGAATGAATGATGTATGGATGCAGGATGGTTGGGTGGATGGATGGGTGGATGCATGAATGATGTATGGATGGATGCATGCATGATGGGTGGATGCATGATGGATGGATGGGTGGATGCATGAATGAATGATGTATGGATGCAGGATGGGTGGGTGGATGTATGGGTGGATGTATGGGTGGATGTATGAATGATGTATGGATGCATGCATGCATGATGAGTGGATGCATGATGGATGGATGGGTGGATGCATGAATTAATGATGTATGGATGCAGGGTGGGTGGGTGGATAGATGGGTGGATGCATGAATGATGTATGGATGGATGCAAGGTAGTTCGGGCTCGCTCGCTGCGCTCGATCGCTGCGGTGCAATATGCAAATTAGTTTACGCCGCTCCACTTTCAAATGTCACCAGCCGCCCCTGCCGACCACGCTTGTATGAGCCCGCGCCCAAGTCCCCTGTCAGCGTGTGGCTTCATGGGGAGCTGCGGCCGGCAGCATTGCGGGCAGAGGCGAGCTGCGCGGCACCGATTCCAAGCCGGCACTTCAACGTTGTGAACCGGGAACTACATTATTCCCGTGACGGCTCTTCACAGCGGGGCTGCCCTGAAGGTGTGGCGAACTCCGGCAGGCCCCATCTGATTGCAGCCTGCAGCCTGGACCCATACTTGGCGCGCACAGCACAAAATGGCGCCGTGATCTCGGCGCACCGGAGACTGTAAATGAGACCCCACTGTGCATAGCGAGGCCTACTTCACCTGGCTGGGACCCCCTACTGTCCTCTGTTTGCTGCCAAGACCTGCTGGTGTGTTGATCTGATTGTGGGTGCACCGCTGTGTGCCTGTAACGGCGCGGTGTCATCTGCCTTGCCTGACCCTAAGATGGAGGCTCCCCAGTCGCCCTGACCTCACGTGGACTACAGACCTGGTGAGCCGGGGGGGCCCGGGATGTCGCGCGGACATTGTGGTGGTACTTGACACCGTCGTGGGACCTGGGGCGCAATGGATTTGCGGAGGCCCAGATCGGGGGGCGGAGGAGCTGAGCAAGTCAGTGGAGTGTGCCATATTGTTTTGAGGGCCCTGTACACCCCCTGCAGGAAAGGAGGCCTCTGTCCCTGGGCCATGCTGGGAATCCCCGCTGTTTGCTGGCACTCCCCGATGCTGCGACCGCGCCGGCGGTCAGGACCTGGGAGGAGGAACAACCCCTGTGTCACTGGAGCGGGGGGCACCTGGGGGCATGCAGCCTACGGAGAGGAGCACTGCCAGGCTCGGGCTAGATGGACCTTACAGCAATTGTCTCTGGGTGGTGGAGGCGTGCGTGGGCCTGACTCCGCCTGGCCCACGGCGACGACTCACTACATCGTGAAGCGGAAGGGTTGGCCGCTCCCTCCCCGCCCTTTCCCGCCCCCCCTCTCCAGTTGTCGTGTCAAGGCCTGAACGGGCGTGTGGATGCTCACGGCGCAGCAGCTCGCAATGGGCAGGCTGCGAGACAAGTCACAGACAAAGCAGCAGGAATCCAGAGGTCCTGACCCACTACCGGAGCAGAGGCAGATGGATGTGGAACCCGCGGCCGTCCTGGCGGCCAAGATGGACACTGTTTTGCCGGCGGTGATTCGTATTGGGACTACCCTAACGCAGACCAAAACCTCCCTGGAAGCGCGCCTTGATAAAGTCACCTCCGACTTCACACTGTTGCACGTGGATCATCACAAGCTGTCAGAGTCAGTCGTCGTGCAGCGCCACACGATCCAGGAATTGCAGCCCGTGGTCCACAGCCACGCCTCAGCTTTGCAGGATCTAATTGACAGAGTCCATGTCCTCGAAGATTGCGCGGAAGACGCGGAAGGGCGCTCTCGGCGCAACAATGTCTGCGTGGTGGGCCTGCCGGAGGGAGATGAAGGGAAGAACCCTAAACGGTATATGGAGGACTGGTTGCGGACAATCCTGCCGACTGGAGTGCTGTCCCCACATTTCGTGGTGGAAAGGGCACATAGGGTGCCAGCGCAGGCCCCTGGTACTCGGCCCCGTCCTTTCCTTTTTAAACTCCTCAACTACCGAGACCGTGTTGCGGTGCTTCGCGAAACGCGAAAGATGGAAGACATCAAAGTGGGCAACAGTCAGGTGCTGTTCTTTCCTGACTACACGGCGACGGTGCAGCGACAATGTGGCTCCTATCTGGCAGTGAAGGGACAGCTACGGGAGTTGGAGCTGCCATACTCGCTACTGTTCCCCTCCCGTTTAAGAGTGATCACCACGGAGGGCACACGCTTCTTTAAGGCCCCATCGGAGGTTTGGGACTGGCTGGAGGAGACAGGGCACTGGTCGTGGACGAGGCCGTCTAATCCGGATGGAGGCGGATGGCGGGAACAGTGATCCCGGAGGCAGAGGAAGAGGAGAGGGTCCAGGCGGGGTGCGGGCCCGGGACGTGCTGCCGCCAGTCCAGAGAAAATGCGGCAGGAACGGCAGGAGGCCACCGAGGCGATTGCGACGATGGGAATAGTGAGCGCAAGCACTGACCTAAGCTGCAGACAGCTGCGCGAAGCACACGCCAGTGGTTCGTCTTCACCGTCTACTGTTACGTCAGAGGACGCTGCGATGCCTGTAGTCACTCCTCAGACAGCGGACTTCATCATGTGACCAGAGGCGGACTTGAGACAGTCTGATATGTTACCTGTGTTAAATGCAATGCTCATTGTATCCTTTATTTGATTGTTACACCATGCTCTTTTAGCTGACTGTGTGCGCATGTGCCGCACGCAAGCTTGGTTTTCAGAGGCGCGCCATAGGTACACAGCCGCGCCCTGCGTAGGGAGGAGCCCGGTGTTTCCCACGCGTGTTGCTCCCAGGGGGCGCCGTTGGTTAGACTCGGTGCGCCTTCCTGATTAGATTCTACATGAGCACCTTCAGCTCTATGCAGGCCCTGGATGAGGGCGCGGTATGCTACACCACCGACAGCGCGCTCCGCCACGCACCCTTGGCTTGCGGACACGTCACTTTGAAGAGTAATCACTCTAATTAGTTTGGACGCTTACCCCTTTGGGAAACCGCCCTTAAACTTACAATGTTGGTTCTGGTTTATATGTTTCAGACGCATCGCTCAGTGTATACACCCCATAGACTCAGTCCACGGCCTGGTGAGGCGACCCCCCCGCCCCCCGAGTAACTACATTACAACACACATCATGGCATGCACCAACATTATGCCCTGGAACATCAGCGGTATGCACACCCCGTCGGGCAGATATGCAGTCTTTGCCTACATGCAGCGACACCGGGTGGAAATCGCACTTCTCCAAAAGACACATATGTCCCAGGTAGAGCTGGGACGACTCTGCAGCCGCTGGAGAGGGCAGATCCATGGCACCACCTACTCAACACAGGCGCGGGGCACTCTGGTATGGGTAAGAGCCGGCGTCCCCTTTACATGCACTGACGCACAGGTGGACAATGAGGGGAGGTACACCTTCGTTCGGGGGAAGCTTAACGGGCAGGAGATACTGCTGGGTTCCATCTATGTCCCCAACGTGGACCAGCCCACTTTCCTGGTGACCCTAAACCCCATCCTTCAGTGGTACGCGGGTCTTCCCTGGCTGATTGGTGGTGACTTTAACATGGTCATGGACACCCATCTGGACCGCTCCTTTCCGCCCCTTCAACAGCACAGGCCCTTAGGGATTGGTTAGTACACTGGGACATATCTGACCTTTGTTGTGTACATCACCCTGTGGATAAAATATACTCTTACTACTCGGCAGTGCACGACGTGCATGTCCGACTGGACCGCATAGTGGGTTCCCAGTCTCTGCTCCCCCTCCTGTCCCGGTCAGAATACCTAGGTAGGACACACTCAGACCACAATCCCCTGTGGTTCCATCTCAGTTGGGTGGCCGATAGACCCCCAGTGCCCACATGGCGGTTACAGCCTGCAGCTGGGATAGAGTGGGATGCCCACAAGGTGACCATCCGTGGCCACTGCATGGATGCCACGTGGAATATCCGCGCACAGGTGTCTGCATCTCTTGCTCGCATAGAGTCTGAGCTCCTGCGCTATGAGAGGGACGGGGAAGGAGCTGGCAGACATGCGCGCAAGCTTGGGGACCTACGTGCCGAGCATGCAGTCCTGCTTGTACGCCTGAGGTGCCATAATTACGAGGCGCACACTGCCAAGACGCATGCCAAAGCCGACAGGGCTGGCCGCTTGCTAGCCTGGTTGGTGCGACGAACAGAGCACGTGACTCCGATTGGTGCCATCCAGATGGCGGACGGGGTACTAGTCTACACACAGCGCGAGATCCACCGGGCGCTGACCGATCACTATCGGGAACTCTATAGGCCGCATAGCACTGGCCACACACACTCGCTGACCGAATTTTTGGAGTCGATTGCACTGCCGTCCGCCACGGAGGTTCAGAATGAGGAGCTTGGCGCTCCGCTCTCACTGGAGGAAGTGGGGGACGCGATACAAGCGCTAGCGACTGGGAAAACACCGGGGCCGGATGGCCTGCCGGCTGTGTTTTATAAAGCCAACAGAGACATCCTGGCGCCTAAGCTCCTTCGCATGTATAGGGCGTTGATTGATGCCGGCCAACTCCCGCCATCTCTGAGGGAAGCGTTCTTAGTGTCCCTGCCTAAGCCCGGCAGAGATACCCTGTCCTTGAGCTCCTATCGCCCGCGGGCGATGCTTAACACTGACTATAAGGTATTCGTAAAGCTCCTTGCGGAGCGCTTGGCGCCAGTGGTTCCTCATTTGGTACACCCTGATCAGAATGGTTTCGTACTGGAGAGGTCCACCTCCCTGAATCTTCGGAGGTACTTCAGGGTTGCGGCGGAGGCAGTGGCGGCTTGGCCCAGGGCGGGGTGCCTGGTGCTTGACTTGGAGAAGGCTTTCGATTGCCTAGAGTGGGGATACCTGGCGTCGGTGTTGGAGGCGTATGGACTGGAGGCGAACTTTCTACAGATGGTGAGACTCCTGTATAATAAACCGGTGGTCCGTGTCCGGATGGGACTGTGTGTCTCGGATGCGGTGGCGGTAGGCAGGGGTACTCGCCAGGGCTGCCCCCTGTCGCCGCTGCTCTTCGCTCTCGCCATGGAGCCCTTGGCTGCAGCCATGCGGCAGCTTCTAACAGATGGCATCCCATTAGGGGACGGAGTTCATCAGGTATCCTTGTACGCCGATGACCTGTTGGTCTTTGTCCATGATGTGGGCCGCATACCGGAGCTGCTGGCCTCACTGCTAAGCCGTTTTGTGGATCTCTTGGGGCTCCGAGTGAACGCGGGCAAGTCATGCCTCTATGCATTTGACAGTGCGGTACCCGACCCGGAGTATAGTCTCCACGGCACGCGAGTCCAGTGGCGGGCAGACACGTTTAAGTATCTGGGGTTCCATATCTCCCTCAAGCCGACGGACCTGCTGGACGGGAACCTAGGCAGAGCAGTGACGGCGCTCAGAGCCCAAATTGGCTTCTAGTCCACGCTTCCTTTGACGCCTACCGGCAGAGTGGCTCTCCCCAAGATGGTAATGCTCCCTCGCCTTCTATATTATTTTGTGAACTTGCCACTGTTCGTACCTGCGCCATTCTTCTCTAATCTTAATAGGCTACTCTGAGACTTTGTTTGGGGTGCGTCAAGGCATCGTCTGGCCCTTGGGAAGTTGTTCTTGACCACTGATAAGAGCGGGCTAGCTGCCCCCTGTTTTGAGCACTACTACCTAGCGGCGCAACTCCAGTGGGTTGCCCGTTGGCTGGCAGACAGGGGGAGAGAAGACACAGCCACGGCCGAGCCGCCTTACACGTTAGAGCGGATCACTGCGCTCTTTCACCCGTTGGCGGCGCGCCCTATCCCGCTGCTGCTGGCAGTGGCATATAAATGCTTCCGTAGGGCATTGTATCTCACGCGCTCGGTGTACCCTTATGCACCTGCGGTGCCACTGGAAGGCTCACCCGGAGGTGGGGGGTGCTCACGCACTCTGTGCTGGAGCAGTGGCATGAAGTGGATGTCCGGACGTTGGGCGACCTGTACCAGGACGGTGAGCTGATACCCTATGAGACACTAGTTGAGGACGTTGGACTCCCACCCGGGGGTTTCCTCCTGCACCGATATCTCACGGCCCACATGGCGGCTCGGTGGGGAGATGTTGCGATAGAGCCAGCGCAACACCTGATGGTGCAATACTTACCTGTCAAGGGCAGTGGCAGACACCTAATTAAGTGGTTTGCGGCGTCCCTACGGACGCACACGGAAATGGACATTGCCCCACTTAGGGGGAAATGGGAGCGGGATATGGGGCAAGAGCTGGCAGACAGAGAATAGGAAAAGATCCTTAAAAGCCCGGTGCGCATCCCTAGAAATATGCGATTTCGCCAAATCCAACTCTACATAATACACAGGGCCTACCTCACCCCCCACCTCATCAACAGATACTTTCATAGGGCGGATGCGACCTGACCCAGATGTGAGGAGGTCAACACAGATCTGCTCCTACTTTAGTGGTGCTGTCCAGGCCTTGGCGCATATTGGAGAGACGTTCATGCTCTACTTGCACAATGCACCGGTCGCATCATCCCTTGTAACTGGCCTGAATATCTCTAGCATCACTTCAAGAGGTCGGCCAAAGACAAAGCGTCGTCTCGTTTCCTTGATCTGGGTATGGTCACAGCAGTGCGACTCCTCACTAGGAGATGGAAAGCGAGGGACTCGCCCAGGGTAAGAGCATGGGTTCTGTCTTTCTCGTCGTGGGCTCGTGCAAAATGGACAGCCATCGGGCGGGAGGAAATAGTGGGGCTTCGGAGGGAGCCTTTGGCGGAGAAATGGGAACACATGCTAAACCGACTACAGGCGGCAGGGAGGGCAGTGGACGAGGGGGGCGGCGGACCATTAGGCTGATATATCAGGTGTGAGGGAGGGAGTGCGCAGCGGTGGCCACGCCTGACACACAATTTAGTATATGGTGCGGTAAATAAGTGAGGAAGCATTAGCCAAGGTGGTATGAGTGTCCTGTGCGTATGAGTGGGGCAGGGGGGGGGGGTTCGGGTGGACTGGGGGGGTCGAGTAGGGGGGAGTTTTGTAATGTACTTCGGTGACAGTGTCGCAGTTAGTTGTTCCTGTTACTGTTTTGTTGTATATGATCATTATTAGGACTGGGATGCACATGTAAGGCCTGTTCCCTCGTGCAGGGAAGTGGGGTGTATTGTATCTTAATCACCAATTAAGGACACACCTGGGCGCTCATGATTTTCCTGTGGACTAATTGCGTGTATTGCTACGGCGCCTCTAGTCGTGACATGTTATCGTGCACTTCTACCCAGGAACGGCCTCTAAGATGAAATGTGTGAGATGGAATACCTAATGTAATGTTCATCTATATAAATCATAATAAAAAGATTTGACAAAAAAAAATTGAGGAAGCCTTAAGGGAGTACGGAGAGAATCCTTCTGATTGGCTGGACCTGCCGGAATGGGACCAGTCCCCGGAGACCGACCACTTAGTCACCTTCCGGAAAGGTACCAAGTAGGCTGATAATGGAGTGAAGTGTCCATCCCACAATTTCTCAGTTCAGTCAGCAATGTACATAATCCTCTTTTGCAAATACTATCTCGAGTGCAGGAAAAGGTATTTAAGCCCACTCTTCCTACTCAAAGGCCGGCACAATTATCTTAATACTTATCTGTTTTTTAATGGCTATGGATGACATTAGGGTCAGTCACTCTTTAGCAAAATATTATTACTATGTACTAAGAATTAGAAACGTCAAGCAGGCTGTATAGTGTTTTACTAATAGATGCATCTAACTCTTCTTAAGACTGTGCACTTAAAATTCCCCAAGTGGAGATCAACAATTGAAAATTGTGATTAGCCTGTCCCTTTACTGCTTTCACTTTATTCATAAATTCCATCTGAAAAACGGGAACTAGCACTGTGCACTTTCGGGTTTTGAAAATGTAGCTAATTGATAAGATCAGGACGTGATGTTTACTCGCTGCTTTAATTCCTTTCAAATTATTTTAGTATCTAAGGAAATGAACACTTTTTTAATATAGTGAGACTGATATTAATTAATTGCCGGAATTTTACATAGGAATATATTTCTTTTCAGATGAGTATTTACCAAGTTGGAACTTAGGGCCTTAATTGGAGTTTGGCAGTGCAACTGCGCTAGGACTGCATCTGCCCCCGACAGTAGCTCACAGCGCTGGTGGTCCAAAGACCGTTGTGGTACAAATTCACCATGGGGACGGCAGTGTGGAGGTGGGGATCTTGCAGCAGTAGTGAGTATTTTCAACAGATTTATTGATGTATGTGTGTGCATTTTGACTGCCGATGTCGGATGCACAAAAGCATGACATATGAGGAAAAATACCATATCCGCAATCAAAAAAGTATCCAACCCAATCAAAAGGAAATGAATGTGAAGTGAAATGATCCAGATCTCAATATGAGGAGTGGTGACTTGCTACACCCACTATTAAGAGCACAACCTATTTGTTAAATTCCCCTCACACACTCTAATAGTGTCATTCTGCATCATCAGGCCAACCCTGCTCCTAAAGGCCAGTGAGTTTGAGTTAGAAGCGTCCTTACGTTTTAAATACAAACACAGCCGGATGACTACATTTGACTTTCCCATCGTCAGTATGACGGAGACACTGGGCATAGGTTACATCGACAAAATGGAAATGGCCATCCTAGCAGCTCCATCCTTGCTACCTGATAACAACATTACCCAATGCCTCAACAAATCCCAGAATTGGGATGAGTTGAAGGAACTCAAAACTCAAATGAAGATTTTATTACATGGAGCTATCATGACGGAATATTTGGGGGGCAATGCGGCCCCTACAGGACTATTAATCGGTATGAACCCCGGATCTTTCTGGATGACCAAGTTTTTAAGAGAGAATGATCTCTATTTGCGTGGAGATGCAGCCGGGCCCCTGATCGCATACTCAACTGTGGTAACCCCTGGAACTTGATGAGCATTTCGGATGCTGGTAGGCACTGCCGACTTCAGAGCCACTACAGCAGGAATCGGAGGGTCCTGACCGGGGGATCGACGAGTGGTCTGACCAGGGGATCGACGAGTGGTCGGCAGCGGGCATCGAGTGCAACCCGATTTTATAAACACTGCAGTGCGGGACACAGACATTGGCATACGTGCTCCTGCTGAGCTGAAAACCACCTGGAGAGCAATGAAATAAAGGGGATTGCTTGTTAGCTCACCTACTGGCTCTAAGACAGTAAGCAAAGCTGTGAGTGGTGCAATTTGTGGGACTTTTATTTTGGTGGCGCTGGAAGAGCTTTGTCCCGTGGCGATTGTTTGAAGGCCTGGTGCAGCAGTGTGAGAGCACGTTATCAACTGAAGACTCAATTTCTGGGATAATACTGAGGCTTTGGGGATCCTGGACGTGCGGTATTTGGCAGTGAATTGCAAGGATTAGACACCAGGGTGGTTGGATTGAACACATCAGAGGTCCAGTGCCCAGATATCTGTTCACAACTGATGATGTGGACTCCCCAGCGGCAGTGGGCTGCTACTCAGCTGAAAATAATAGGTGCGTGAGGAGTAGCCCCAATTGTTGCTAGGAATAGGTTGCGATTTTCCCCGAGCCGCAGTTTCTGGCATTTGGAAAATTTGGCACTATACCTTACTGTGGCTTTATCTACTGACTGCTGCACCGGCTGCAATATTACAAAGATTGGCAAACAGAAAAACAACAGTCGCATCTAACTTTCAAGACTAAGAGACTAACTAAATCTCAACAGAAGGCGGCATCGGATTCAGAGCCAGAACTCCCAGATAAATTGTCTTCTGCTCTGGATGCGACTTTAATAGCAATGCAAACTAACCTACAGTCAATCAATGGGAAAATCGATGCCCTTAAAATGTGTAAGGATCACTTTGCTGCGAGGCTTGATACGCAGGGAGTACGACTGGGCGAAGTGGAGCAGCAGATCTGAACGACGGAGGATGCCGTCCAGGCAGTGACAACTAGTAACCTGGTGAGTGAGACGCACTTGATCCTTCTTTACTAACAGCCCGGATTAGCTGATGGCTGGGGGCGCATCTCTACTGAGGTGTTATCCTCGCGGGCAGTAGTTGAGCTGATCTCCTTCCTGTGGGAGCTTGGATCACTTGTTTGAAATCATTGGGACTGCCTGACCCCAAAATGACTCCCACAATGTTCCCTACCATGTCGCGCTACTCCTTGAGAAAAAAATGGATTTTGTCCAGACCTCGAACACATCCCCCATCCGCCTACCCTTCAGGATACTAAATCTGTGAACCTGCCTCTGACCGTGGAGACCTAGCTTTTTGGCCGCTGCCCGCTGGATCTACTTGATAGCTATAGAGGAGCTGGGCTGTGGACTACCCCTTCGGCCGTCACCTACCCAGCCGGACATTGGGCAGAACTTAATTCGTCTCTCCGTCCTACTCTCCCTCATACCCCTTTAGCCCACCCACTTTCTCCTTTATGCTCCATTTATCCCTCGTCTTTGCTCTCTAATGGTTTTCTCATTGAGACCTAGCAGCTTGACTGATGCCTGATGGAGCTACCTGATAGCTATAGAGGAGATGGGCTGTGGACTTCCCCCTCGGCCGTCACCTACCCAGTCAGACTTTGGGCAGACTCTCCTTTGTGTCTCCTTACATCCTTTCTCCATCCTTTCTCCCTCCTACACCTTACCCCACCGCCTTACCCTCCTAAGCTCCATTTATTACATCTTCCGATGCTCTTGAAATGTTCTCTTGTAACTGATGTAACTTGTAATTGATGTAATTTTGTGGAACCTTGCGAAAAGCACTCTGATACCTCCGGGTCTAGCCAGCGCTATGTAAAACTCAAATAAATAAATAAAAGATTGGTTGATCCTTATTATCGATACCGCAAAACGCCTCTCTGAGGCAATAGCCATTAAGATCAAGACTAGGGAACACCTGTTGAACATTCAAATTAAGATCTCAGTGTTCAAGAAAAAACTAGGAGAGGTCAACAAGGAAATAAACGAACGTAAAGACTTTCTAATGCAAAGCAAGATCGCAAAACTACAAAAGACCTGAAAAAGTTTTCATATGACAGAGTCTACCCCTATATTAGGGATGATTATAAGGGTCACCAAGACTCTGAGACCAACTCTTCTAATAGAAGCAATTCCACGTCCTCTCATTCTCACACAGATGAGTGGCGAAGTGACAATTCAACAAACAAGTGGAAAGGAACACAAAGATGTCAGAGAGGGAGATGTTTTACCCCCAATTACCATCATCCATCTTCACAGATGTTTGGTTGGCCTGGCCCATATGGTCCTCAACATTATTCAGGACCACCCACATTTCAAAACATACCCTTCTCCCATTCGAATCAGAACCAGCAGCACTTTTTAGGCCGGGGAGGAAGACGAGGTGGACGGGGCAGGCACCACAACAAGCAAGTTTAGTGAAACAACCCACTAATAGAAACAGAGAGGTCCAACACGAGGAGCCAGTCCAAGGAATAGACGGGAACCAGCTCAATGTAGATTTGGTTGTAAACCTCAATCAGGAAACAGTCAATAATGACGAATTAGCCATTCTGAATAAAGGTTTAGGGTTAATAGCTACTACTCACATTGATAAATTTAAGATCAGATGTGAATTGGGTGAGTTCTTTTGCAAAATCAGAGTCAAAGTAATCTTTGAAGGGAAACTTAGTGTGTGGGTAGACTCAGGACACATCACATTATGGAATTGATCCACTTTTTGTCCTGGTTCAGGTTGCATGCCCCCTGAAGTCTTAGCTTTTGAGGAGGCAGTATCCAAGGAAATCGAGCAACTTGAACCAAACACCACTGCCTATAACAACTTGAGCAGACAGGATTGTGAAGCCCTTAGAAGCCTTGAAAATAAATCAGATATCATCAGAAAGCCAGTAGGCAAAGGGGGTGCAACAGTGATACAATACCGGGCAGACCACAGAGAAGCCTGCCCGAGACTTCTGTGGGATGAGAGACATTACGAAAAGTTGTCCCGTGACCCCATGCCGCATCTGCAGAAAGAAATTTTGGAACTCACTAAAGGTTCATTAGAGAACGGATGGATCACCAATAAGGAAATCGAGTTCCTACGAACTAGAGAGCCTAGAACTCCATTAGTTTACACCCTACCCAAAGTTCATAAAGGACGTGATTCCCCGCCGGGGAGACCGATAGTTTCAGGAATAGGCTCTATATTAGAGCCTCTTTCTCAGTACCCTGACTGTTTTTACGCCCTTGAGTTACTGGAATGAAGAACTGTGTTAAAGATACCAAACTCCTTCTCAATATTTTCGCAGAGTTGGAGTATGATCACTCGCAAGAAATTTTGGTCTGCTTTGATGTCAAAGCATTATATACAAGCATCCCCTAGGATGCGAGTCTGCAGGTCATCGAAAACATCTTACGGGCTCAAGAATGGACCTGGGAGGCGCCAATTGAGTGGATCATGACCCTGATGAAGCTAACACTGACAGAAAATTTCTTTGGTTTGAAGACCAGTTGTACCTACGGAAATATGGTACATCAATGGGCAGCACTTTTGCCCTCAGTATCACATGCCTCTATATGAGGCATTGGGAAGAACACATTTGAGCCAGACATCAGTATTCTGAGAGCATCCGTACCTGGCTCCGGTACATTGACAACATCCTAGTGGTCTGGCATGGTGATTCAGAAATTATTAATAACTTTGGGTTGTGGATTAACCAACTGAATCCTTATCTCCGATTCACCATGACCACTGACAGCCAGAAAGTGACTTTTTTGGATGTGAACATCTTTGCAAACGATGGAAGTCTGAAGAGTTCCCTTTGCAAAAGACCCACAGATAAAAACAGTCTCCTGAGTTTTAAGAGTGCCCACCTACGATCCCTCAGGAAGAATCTCCTGGTCGGGCAGTTCCTGTGGATCTGAATGAACTGTTCGGACCAGGAAACTTACAACTCAGAGGCTACACTTCTAACAAAAAGATTACAAGAGAGACACTATCCTAGAAAAATAATTAATCGGGCCCAAAATAGATCTTGCAATACCCCCCGAGCCGCCCTATTGGAGGATCACCCGAGAAAGGAGACGGAGTCCTTGATCAGCATTACAACGTTTAACTTCTCCTCAGATAAAATAATCATAAATCAGAAGTGAGACATCTAACAAATTGGATTTTACCAAACCAATGTTCTCCTTTGCGAAAAACAAGACACTTAGGAACTTTCTGGTTCACACTGAGATGTACCAACAGAAATCAGAGACACAGAGGACGCTTTGGAACGTCCCCCAAGTCAAAGGTTATTTCCCCTGTGGTCTCCCACGGCTGTGGGAGCAGCTGGAACATACACATTGTAATACAGACAACTGTACATATATGATCACCTGTCCCTGTCGAGAGAAGTACATCGGCATGACCACGAGAACGGTCAAGGTTCGAATCAGTGAACATCGGAGTACGATACTCAGGAAAATGAATGCAACTAGATTCACCTCACATTATCCCGAACATCAGCTTACGTACAAAGATATGAGGTGGACAGTCATTGAAAGAACGAAGGAAGGCCCTAACCTACCCAGGAGACTATTAATGAAGGAACAGAGATGGGTGTACTCTTTGAAAACACACAAACATGGTTTGAACGACTCAATTCCGTGGGGCCAGTGGGAAGGAAATAAAGGTCTCCCAGGGAACTGCTGGTCTGACGAATGCGAAAAATCTGGGTTGCATCTAAGTTTTAGTCCCAATACTAAAAGAATAGTCATGCTTGGAGCTATTAGGACACCTCTCTTTAGAAATTGTAAATAAAGGGATATAACCAAAATGTTTACACATGTGGTCTCACCAGGGTCCGTGTGCACTGGAGACCGAAATAACACTTGGGGTGTAATTGTCATTAATATTAATTCACCTTTTGTGTATGCATGATTTTCACAATGGATATGAGCACAGACTTTTACTGTGGTCCATACATACTGCACAGATATCTCTATAGGATGATATACCTATAGTATGATATATCCAGTGTGGGACTTTTGGTCCCGCAATAAAATATGTCCTAGGAATTACATTTAACATTTGGTTACGCGTGATGATCTACACGCCTTTTAATTTCATAGGCTTGAACCATGGCATAACGAATTACACTAACTATATATCTGGACATCCAGAACCGGATGTTGTGGGTCTATTGTTTGTTTTCTGGAAATGAGTACCTCCAGACCTCATCATGCTGTAATCTGCAATGTGTGATTAGTACAATAAAGTTTGGGGCTTCAATATCCTTGGGTCTCACGTGACACTTACACTACATATCCTGTTAGGATTGGTGGATTAGTAGTTTTCCCGCGAAGCCCGTGGTGTGTAGACTACATTTCCCTACAGTCTCTGGCGAATGGTACTTCGTTTTCAGACCTGAAATCACAGGTGTGCGACGACCGTAGTCGAGTCCACACACCTGTTTCGAAGCTCACACGGGCCTGGCAGCTCCTTAAAAACAACCTGTTTTCTGCACTCCAGCATTCACGCCAGGAGATGCAGAACGAAATAGGTAGCTGTGCGGGGCCGGGATCTTTGATGAAGTAAATCTGCTTTTTCAATATCACGAAACCTTATGCTATTATGCAAGGATTTTCAGGGTTATGCTTCAATTCTATGCTTTTTAAATGTCTTAATTTGAGAGAATCTTGACACCCAGAATGTGTAGTTATTTATGTTTTGTGTAGTGTTTGACTAGAAGACAACCCCTCCTCTCTGCTCCCGTGAGAGGAGTGTAGTCCATCGTACCTCGGTAAGATGTAGCACCTTCAGAGCTGTGTGCGTAATCATGGGGCGATACCGATGGGTCTTTTTAGCACACTCCTTAGCACTAGAAATGAATACACATGTACAAGGGATGTCCCATTTTCTTCCGGTTGTGTTTTTATGATTTCTTTGTTTCTGTACACGTCAGTAATGTAGTGGTATATACACGTCTCTAAGGACGCTACTTTTTCATTCCCACATGGTACCCACGAATGGGGGCCATATTTGCAAGGGATCTGGAGATCAGCACGAACTGCACTTTCCGGACTCACTTTTGATTCAGTTTATATAAAATAATGCACAGCAATTATGTTGCATATTTTGGGACAATTGAGGTCGGTTGGGGACATCCTTCCTTCTGTTATTAATAACGACTATCACTCCACATTAAAGGGATACCTAGAGAAGATGGTGGTCTTTTAATTCTCAACAAAAAAAACCCTGCCTTTTTCCCACAAGAGCTCCCTGGAAAACAGATGAGCCCACCCTGGCCTTTAGGAGCATGCGTGCCCCGATGATGAAGCATGACACTATTAGAGTGTGTGAAGGGAATTTAATAAAGAGGTTGCGCTCCCAATAGTGGGTGTTGCAAGTCATCACTCCTCATATTGAGATCTGGATCATTTTGTTTCACTTCTTTTCCTTTTGGTTGGGTTGGATACTTTTTTGATTGTGGATACTGCTTGGGAGGACATTTCCTTCCCCACTTCCCTGATGTGGAAGGACCTCTTCACCCTTGAGGCCTGAGGGCCAGTGTTGCATGAAAAATACCATATACCCATAACCGTGGTTCTGCCCATGAGTGGGAAGTCTTGATAATGGATTTATGGTTTGAAACTAACTCACCTGAAGATCGCCGCAAACAGGGTCATAATACTTGGGGTGAAGATGTTGCCGTGAAGGGGGACCTGGAGAAAGGGATCCACGTCAGAATCTGACCGGAAGAAAAAGAAATGGTGAGCAAGCACCCAAAATCCTTCATCATTGTCACCTTGAGGCAGGCGGTCACACAGCCACAGTCCACTCGTGAATCAGGCAACTTGTAATGCATACAGCAGTCCAGATCCCCTGTACCACCCTAAGGCAGCTGCCTTTTCCTGACTGTGAACTCTGTGATCCTTGGTCTGCTGGCAGGCTCAGTGGTTCAGCGGCGGCCTTCACAAAGCCCAACTAGTAGTATGGTGGTCGGATCGCTGAGCTCACCGCGCTCAGACCGCCACCACTGAGACAGTGGTCCACAGGACTGCTGGACTTTTAATAAGGCCCTAAGTCTTGATTTATTGTATTGCACCAACAGTATTATGATGGAATGTTTTTTTTTACATGATTAGTGTGCTTTTATTGCTCATCGATGCAATGAACTGAATAAAATGTTATTTTATTTGTACTGCAGATTAACTTTACGTAAAATATTACAAATGTGTTATTGAAAAATGTAGTAAAATTTGTGTAAAATGAAATTCACTAATTTCACAAGATTCATGAGAGAGTATTAACATGTTTTCCAGGTCTAGTAAACAGACAGTTTCTTACACAAATGGGTGACAGAAAAAGTCGCCCTTCCCTTTCACCAGTTGCAAATGAGCCTAACTTGATGCCCTTCCTCCTTATAAACTTCACTGAAAGATGGAGCTATCTCTTTCTTCAATAGATAAGTCAGCTAATAGAACACTTTCACCATATTACTGTTTAATTATAGAGTAGATCATGCCAATTACAAGTGTACATGACTGTATGTGTTTGTGTTTAACATAGCACTGGCCCTGAGCCTGACTAGCAAAGCCCAGTACACAGTCAGAGTTAGCTACCACCAGTTCCATTCAACATCAAACAAGCTTTGGCATAGCCAATAGGTCTCCTATCTGGAACCTTAAAAGTGTTTAGCCATGCAACAGTTGGTGTTGTTGCACCAAGGATATTCTGCTGCATAACTAAATACTTATAGGGTCCAAAAAGCGAGACCTATTGGCTATGCCAATGCTTGTTTGCTTTTTGTTGCTGTTTTGTTTAAGTTGCCAGATCTACAATAGCTGGACATTGTTTTTTTTAACAGTTTTTTGCATCAAATGAACTTGTTTTCATTGCTCTGAATGTTGTTTCCATTCTGGTTGTAGGAAGCAGTCATTCATGGTGGTGTGGGGGCTGCCCATGCGCCGAACTTTTCAAATGAGAAAAAGCCTGGTCAGGCGCAATTTACAAGTGTGGAGTGAGTGAGCCCCAGGCAACATGACTCACTCACACAGGAGTTCATGTACTGCACCTGCATACTCAGCATGGTTTAAGGAAACTCGACCCACTCCATCACAGGCATCAAACACATATTTACCAAGAAACTCTGAGAAGAGCCTGCCTGTTGCACTGACGGCTGGTGGTGTGTGTGCCTGGTGAAAGAGTGCACTGACAGCTGGTGGCGTGTGTGCCTGATGAAAGCGTGCACTGACGCCTGGTGGTGTGTGCCAGGTAAAAGTGCACACTGATGGCTGGTGATGTATGTGCCCGGTAAAAGCGTGCACTGGCGGCTGGTGGTGTGTGTGCCTGTGGAAGCGTGCACTGATGGCTGGTGGAGTGTGTGCCTGGTGAAAGCATGCACTGACTGCAAGAGGTGTGTGTGCTTGTGAAAGCGTGCACTGACAGCTGGTGGTGTGTGTGTGCCTGGTGAAAGTGTGCACTGACGGCTGGTGGTGTGTGTGCCTGGTGGAAGTTTGCACTGACGACTGGTGGTGTGTGTGCCTGGTGGAAGGGTGCACTGATGGCCGGTGGTGTGTGTGCCTGGTGGAAGCATGCACTGACGGCTGGTGTGTGTGCCTGGTGGAAGCGTGCACTGATGGCTGGTGGTGTGTGTGCCTGGTGGAAGCGTGTACTGATGGCTGGTGGTGTGTGTGCCTGGTGGAAGCGTGCACTGATGGCTGGTGGTGTGTGTACCTGGTGGAAGCGTCCACTGACGGCTGGTGGTGTGTGTGCCTGGTGGAAGCATGCACTGACAGCTGGTGGTGTGTGTGCCTGGTGGAAAAGCGTGCACTGACGGCTGGTGGTGTGTGTGCCTGGTGGAAAAGCATGCACTGACGGCTGGTGGTGTGTGTGCCTGGTGGAAGCGTGCACTGACAGCTGGTGGTGTGTGTGCCTGGTGGAAGCATGCAGTGATGGCTGGTGGTGTGTGTGCCTGGTGGAAGCGTGCAGTGACGACTGGTGCTGTGTGTGCCTGGTGAAAGCGTGCACTGACTGCTGGTGGTTTGTGTGCCTGGTGGAAGCGTGCACTGATGGCTGGTGGTGTGTGTGTCTGGTGGAAGTGTGCACTGACGGCTGGTGGTGTGTATGCCTGGTGGAAGTGTTCCTGGTGGAAGCGTGCACTGATGGCTGATGGTGTGTGTGCCTGGTGGAAGCATGAACTGACGGCTGGTGGTGTGTGTGCCTGGTGGAAGCGTGCACTGACGGCTGGGGGTGTGTATGCCTGGTGGAAGTTTGCCTGGTGGAAGCGTGCACTGACAGCTGATGGTGTGTGTGCCTGGTGGAAGCAGGAGCATTCACAGCCATAGAAGACACAAATGAAACTGACGAAGAGGGAGGCTGCAGAAGGGAAGGGGGAGTGCGAGCAGAGGAGCCTGATTACAGCAATAAAAACACAGATGGCAGCTGTGCACGTGCACGAGCTCGTGAACGCAAGCTGTAGGCCAGCAAAAGCCTCTGGTGGCACTATTAAAAGCCATTTACTAAATGTCTTGAAGAGACAGCAAGCGCTGTCTCAAGCGAGACCTAAAAAGTGCCCCAGGAGGGGAAAGGGGAGGGGGGAAAGTGATAGCAGTGAGGATGAGGGAGTGAATAAAGGTAAGTATGATTCACAAAATCCACTATTTACAAGAAGTGAAGGCTCATGTTTTCAGCCAAGTTATTCATACATTATCCAAAAACCCTTTTCAAATACATAATCATTGATAGACAACACAGTGGTTGATCGCTTTTGTTGAGACTGGCTAGCGTAACACATGTCAACGTTTCGACTCCTAGAGGGTGGTAGGTGAATGAGTCCCTTACGGCGGGTCTTCCTCAGGACAGTGATGGGGAGTGGGAGGGGTAGATACCTGGGAAAAAGAACAATGAAAACTATTCAAAATATCAAATGTAAAAGATGGATGTGAGTAGCACATCTAGGGCCTCGGACAAATAAATTAGCATGAAGCGGTCCACGTGGGCCTAATAGGCAAGTAGGGCGCATTGGTTCCTATTTAGAAGAGCGAGAACAGATAACCTACAAAAGATAATATGCAGGTTCAGTGGTGGCTCTGTGGTCCACTCGGTTAGCTGTAAGCGGTTTTGGCCTAGTTTAGTCTGGCAGTCAACTTTCACTGTTGGATGTCAATCCCTTAGTTGATGATGAAAGGCAAAGCTTGATGAATCAGCTGGGCCGGATTATTTAATCCAATAGAAAACGGGCACAACAGCTCAGTGGAGAGATCTCTAAAGGGTGAGAGTAAAAGTGGTGACGTTCATATAGCAACCACCAGCTCCAAACTGCAGCTATAAAAGTGTGTGCCTGAATCTTAAAATGTGCAATGGCGGTGAAAGGCCAACCTACTGAGGACATGCTTACTCTCTGACTCAAAAAGACTAACTAGTGTGCTAGCGATGTATTAGGGTTCGCGTACGCGTGGCCTAGGTGATAATAGCTCCCAAACAGGTAGTTATAGTAGAGCAGGTTTATTGGTACAACCATCAACAGCAAGAGCTCAGCAACTGACTCTGAGAAGACTGGAATGTTATCATTCATCCTATGATGTAGAGTACCCTATATTCTATTAAAGTGACAGTAATCACAACACATCCCCTAACCATAATAAAAACAAAAATAAAACTTACAGGCAAGGAAGAAAATATAAAACATGTAAATAAGTAAAATGTATCAGTACAGAAGGAAAGAATAAGACATGTAAGTAAATAAGTTGCATCAGTACAAAAGAGAATTGCATCAGTACATGATATAATCTCTGAATTTCCTAGGCAATTGTTTATCTCTTCTAGGAGTATTAAACAAGTTACATCCTGAAGAAATACCCTCGGAATTACCATCAAATTCAGGACCATTGTTAGAATGATCTTTACACTTTGCTAACATAGACATGTTCCAAGTACAACCAATGTCTAATGTTACAACATTCTTCTTAATAGCAACAATGGTGAAAGGGCCACAAAAATTGGAAGTACCTTTGTACCCGTGCTTAGGTTTTCTCACAAACACATGGTCACCCACATTCCACTTCCTCAGTTTAAGAGCCATCTTACCATCATACCGTTGCTTATATCTTTGTTGATACTTGGTTAACACATCTCTTCTTCTCAACTCACTTTCTACACTATCATCACAAACTTTCTCCAGAAGCCAAGCTGGATTAAGTTTGGAACTAGCCATTCTTCCCCTCAAAGCTTTAAAAGGAGACTTTTGCATGATAGCATTAGGAACCGTACGATGTGCCCACCATGTCTCCCGTAACACACCACTAAAAGAAACTTTAGACTCCAAAGCTCTTTGTGCACAACTCTTTATAACCCTGTTCATTCTCTCAGCTAGACCATTGGCTTGAGGAGAATAAAGAGCTGTCTTCTGATGAACAATTCCAAGACTTTTGAGAAAAACATCCATCTCATTGGAGGTAAATTGTACCCCGTTATCAGTGAGCAAATACTTGGGAACTCCTTCTGACACAAACACATCTTTTAGAAATTCAATAACAGCTTTAGAATTGACCACCCCCATGCATTTAGAAACTACCCACTTCAAGGTATAATCCACCAGCAATACCAAAAACCTTTCATACGAGGGCATCAACTCAAAGGGACCAGCAATGTCAAGTCCTACCTTAGTCCAGACCGTAGTAGGCACTTCCACAGGAGAAAGAGGAGAGTGACAAGTAGTGCGTGATTTATCATTAACAGCACACAAGTGACAATCTTTCACCACTGCCTCAACCATACGATCCATTCCTGGCCACCAATATCTTTCTCTGAGACGTGCCTTGGTGAGGCTTCTCCCCAAATGACCTTCATGAGCCACGTTGACCACTTTTTCCCTTAACTCACCTGGGGCAACTACTCTGTCACCTCTCAAAAGATTATCTTGCGGAAAAAGTCAAATCATCCCTCACTGTCCAATACAGCTTAAGGTCATTGTCCAGTTCATCATAACTTGGCCAACCTTCTTTAATGACCCTTTTCAACGCTTGAAACACTTTATCCTTCTCAACACAACCCAACCATTCATCTTTTGGAATGCTAGATTCTAGTACCCAATTCACACGCTCAACACTTTCTGAAACACATTCTCTCTCAAAAGGCAAGCGTGACAAACAATCTGCAGGTTTGTTATTCTGACCTGGAATGTATTGCAAACAAAAATTAAACTCCTGCAACCCCTCACTCCATCTCTTCAACCTTGGCGTCAAATGATCATTTTGATGACAAGAAAAAATCTGTACAAGAGGACGATGGTCAGACTTAACAACGAAGGGAATACCCCACAGATAAAATTTGAAATGATGTACTGACCAAAACACTGCCAAAGCTTCTCTCTCAATACAAGAGTAATTAATTTCTGCTTCTTTCAAAGCCCTTGACGCAAAAGCTACTACTACTTCCTCTCCATTCACTATTTGGGAAAGCACTGCACCAAGTCCTCTAAGACTGGCATCAGTCGTCATGATGGTTTTCAATTTAGAATCAAAATGACCCAATTTGGGCATTTTTCCAATCTTCACTTTTACAGTCTCAAAAGCCTTCTCACACTCACCTGACCAAATAAAACGTGCACCCTTCTTCAAAAGAGTCCTTATAGGTTCAATCATTTTTGCAAATCCTCTGACAAATTTGGAATAAAACTCGCCATCCCTAAAAATGACTTGACTTGATCTTTATCACCTGGAGCTGGTGCCTTTACAATATTCTCAGCCAGTTCCAGCTTTGGTTGTATCCCATTCCCAGAAATCACATGTCCCAGATAAGTAACCGAATTCAAACCAATGCGGCATTTTTCTTTTTAAACCGTGAGGCCCCTCTCACTTAACTTGTCTAAAACCGATCTCAACACCACATCATGCTCACATTCATTCACTCCATAAATCAAAATATCGTCCTGAAAAAACATCACGTTGCGCAAACTCCCAAGAACAATCTTCATTACTCTTTGAAAGCAAGCGGCAGCCGAAGCCAAACCAAAAGGCATTCTTAAAAATTGATATGCACCTAAGGGCGTAACAAAAGATGTTAAATGTCTGGAATCTTGGTGCAATACAATTTGATGGTAAGCCGATGAGAGATCAAGTACACTAAAAATCTTCGCTCCCTTCAATATGCTGATAGATTCTGAAATATTCGTAAGAGGCTGTCGATCCACCCAAATCCATTCATTCAGTCCACGTAAGTCCACACACATTCTCACTGACTTTCCTCCATCCTTGGGTGCCAAAACCACCGGACTTAACCACTCCGAACACTCAATCTCTTGTATTACACCCAACTTCAACAATCTTTCTATCTCCAGCTTCAAAGGTTCAACCATCAAATTAGGCACTTTTCTAACTTTATGCACACGCGGTTTAGCAAATTTTTTAAGAATATTTTTGTGTTAAAAACCTTTTAAACACCCCAGAGCATCCGAAAACGCTTTGGGATAATCAGAAAAATACTTGTTGGAATCACACACGCTACCAACAGTTGAATGAACATAAGTAAGCAATTCTTCCATTAACAACACTTGATCTTGAGGATTTTTAGCACCTGGGTTAAGAACTATACCCAAATCATGCTGATGTCTCCATCCAAGGAGATTATCACCTCTCACAGCTATGTACACCTTCCCAGTGATCTCCTTGCCCTTGAAAATAATGTTAGCTACTATATACCCTAAAATGTCAATTTTTGACCCCTTGTTGCTCAGATGATTAATATCTGAAGGTAAGAGCGTTACATTCTCTAAACCAACAACCTCATCCCAAATCTTGCTTCCAATCGAAGTGAACGGAGATCCTGAATCTGCCATGAGTTTAAACACATACTTATTAATCCCTATGCTACAAAATGGCATATGAATCTGTTCAGAATCAATGTTTTCTTCATTTTCCTTAACATTTGATACTGCCACCGTACATACAATATCCGATGCACCATCACTCACTTCTTTTTTTTTACCTGACTTACACACATGAGCATAATGTCCTTTCCCCCCACAATTATCACAAATGCTGTCTCTTGCATAACAATTTGGAAAATTTGATGTATGAGAAAAACTTCCACATCTGAAACATCGCAATCTCTGATTGGAAAGTGAACGTTGCTGACGAATATCACGTTCCCTCGTCATGGAAAACTCTTTACTAGAAGAAGGACGAGGTTGATTCTCCAGAGCATTTTTTTGAGAATGAGAGTTCTTTTGGATCAATTTATTTTTAGTCCCAACAGATATTTAGCACCACTATCATGTAGTTCTTCAGTAATATCATCTTCCTCCAACATATGTACTGTATCATGGTTTTTCTTTTCATTGTCACTTGTAGTGTTATTCCCTTCCTCTCTGTTTTTCCTTATCTCTTTGACCCAAGTGGAAGTATTTTCCATACCCTCAACAATAGCTACAGCTTCTTTCAGAGTAGGATTCTTTGAAAGTAATTTCTCTTGGACTCTTGAGCTGTTAGTACATCTCACGAGTTGATCTCTCACCAACGACTCAGACAATTCTTCAAAATCACATGTGCGTGCAAGGGTTTTAAGCGCAGCAACATATGTTCCAACTCGTTCTGTGGGACCCTGTATGCGTGTGAAGAACCTATGGTGTTCTAAAACAACATTGATTCTTGGACCAAAATAGCGTTCCAACATAGACATGGACATCTTATATATGTCAGAAGGTTCTCCATCCGCACCACCAACCGGTATAGTGTCCATGCTGTCATATACATGTCTACCTTCGACTCCTAAATTGTATAAGAGAATTGCTTGTTTTCTGAAGGCAGAACATTTTTCCCCCCCAATTGCTACCAAATATGAGTCAAATAAATTCCTCCATCTTTTCCAAGGAAGTATAGGCTCTCCTTCTTCTGAGAGAAATGGTGGAGGTTGCGACATGCTTTAAGTAGAAGCCATTATATCAATGAGGAAGACGTATTTCGCAAAAAAAACGATATATCCACAAAAAATTACTTGCTACTACATGGTGTAATTATAAAAATAAAATAAAGAAAGTAAAAATGAGTAAATGTCCCGTATTTCTTAATGCGCAAAATATTTTTTACTCACTTCAAGTCTAAAATTACCAGTTAAAGCGATTCATGGATCAACGTAGATACTACAAGTCTCGCTTCAAATTAGCGGTAAATCAATGCGCTGCTGTGCTCATCAGTGTTGTCACTTCACTCAATGCATTGCCGTGTGCATCGGGTTTTGTTTATAGTTGCCGTGGAGATCCAAGATGGCCGCTAAAACGTGATGACGCGAAGCGTTACACCGACGTCATCGGGTCAAAGTTCCTCACTCCTTAGAGCAACAAGATGAACAATGGCAGAGAAGCCGTTCCGAGGCAGGGAATTCCATGTGACAGAGCGTGCACACGCGATCCGAGGCACCCGCGATACAATTTGAATGAAAACACCAGAGGTGGCAACAGGTAACAGAAGCAACGATCGTCAAATAAATTGACTAAAAAAAATGTAAGATCCGAATGAAAGCTCCACAAAATGTAGAACAGAAGAAAAAAAAATACAGTACTTGCAATTACAGGAACATCCAAACTGGCAGTTGTAATCCAGCTGATCAAGACTAACGAAGCTCAAAGTTCACACACAGCCTCCCAAATGTCTGTAATTCTCAACTTGCCAGAACCATATCCATAAGATGGCAATTTTATATAACTTGTGAAAATAAAATAAATAAATAAACGTTGACACAACGTTGATCCAATGTAGATCCAATATCCAAATTCAAACCAAATCCAAGTTATAGGGGAGTTGATGGTTGTAGATGCTTGTCCCCAATCAAGCCTTGGTCCTCGTCGCCAGTGATAAAAGCTCTCAAACAGGTAGTTATAGTAGAGCAGGTTTATTGGTACAACCATCAACAGCAAGAGCCAGCAACTGACTCTGAGAAGACTGGAATGTTATCATTCATTCTATGATGTAGCGTACTCTATATTCTATTAGAATGACAGTAATCACAACACAAGGCCTTGGCGTTTGCAGTGGCACCTCGTCATGCTCATGGGTATCGAGGGAAAGGCCACCCATTGTGCCCGCCGTGTAGGCGTTGCAAGGGAGCAGAACGGGAATAAAAACTATTGTCGAAAAAGAGCAAGAAATGCTCATCTGTGCCCTATCACTAGGCGTAGGTCAAATACTGCTTTAAAATGAGCCAATGTTGCTCATCTATGTGCTGCCACTATGATTGAGTTAGAGGCTGGGATAACACGTATAACTGAAATAACCTCATAGGACCGGGTGGAGAAGAAAAAAAGGCTGCTGTTTACATCAAAGGGGTGCACTATCAGTCTGAAAAGGCTGTGGCATATAAACTACGTGCCACATTATAAAACCAGTTTAGGAAAAACGGGGTGCCTCATGGAATGGTAGTGTGGTATTATGTACATGCAAGGATTACGTAGAGATGTGTAGCGTGACACCCATGGCATTATGGCTGGGTTAGAGCAAACGTAACAAAGCACGTCACACAGGAGTTTAAAGGTTAACTAAATAAACATGAGGCCGCGCGCTCCCGCAAGGAAATCGCCAGACGTGCACGGGTTGATATTGCAAGCAATGCAACACGTGCACGTTTATGCCGGGAAAGCTGTGACAAAGGCATTAGATCTCTCTCCTATGCAGCGCATGTGCGCTGCGTAGGCGAGACCAAAAATTGGAGGTGAACTGGCTAAAAGGGTGACTTTCTAACAACATGATGCCACTCTATAATGTGTCCATCTTGTGCTAAACTTGCAGCTCTAGTGAAACATTGCATTAAAGCAATGCACAATTTTCTAGAACCAGTTACATTTAGCCGTGAACCAGAACAATTTACGTGATCTGACCACTAAATTACAGCCTGGTAATTTCACTAACCAAGAACTGAGCACAGACTCGCTGACTGATGTGTCGATGCTGCACCAACGAAGGAAAAGGCCTGCGCTGGGGATTGATCTGAGCTGTCCGTGTTATGCGCCTCCAATGACTCTTAAAAATAATTCCCTTAATCACAATTTAAGTACTCGTCAGAGAGAGATAGCGAATGACCTACACTACCCCCTCTGCAAATGAATTACATTAAAGTACCAATATGCTTATGATCTCTCATGCTCTGTTTCTTTACTCTGCACTCCAGTGCATTAATAACCCACGAAAATGATTGTGAAAGATTTAGCAGCTGTTTTTCACGACTCAGCTAGCCTCAGATAAATCAAGCCTTGGGGGTGCGGGGACAAAAGCAGGGGGGAGGCTGCGGCGTCACATGGTATTTGGTCCTACTGGTGTGATAGATGGCAGGAGAGAGAGCAGATCACTCAAACCGTGGCATTTTACAGACTCTTTCGAGTTTGCTGAAAATTCAGTATTAATGGCTGCAATCAGCCGGGGGGATCACTCACAGAGGCTGCCGTCCCTCCCAGGCCTGTTCATCTGCATAGCCGCGCTGCGCGCGCGCTGCCACCGGAGGCCTGTGGTTGCGTGATGGAGGCTCCCTGCCGAGACGCTTGGCACCGGAGGACATTCATTTTTCCCCATGATAACACAAGCTTCTCGTGCCTCCTCCTCTCCCCTTCCACATTCATTTTCTTGATGTTCTGCTTTGAGGGCCTCAGATTTTATTTTCCTCGGAAGGGGATTGGGTGATGCAAGAAGCGTATCTAAGTAGGCCTAACTCTGAGTGCTTAGCTGCAGGTGTTTCAATGCGCTTCAGGGCCTCGTGCTCAGCTTGCGTCTCCCTCGTTAAGGTGTGCCCAAAGCTGAGGGAATGAAAGCGAAGTTTGTGTGTTAGAATTAATGACTGTGGAGGGAGTCAGGGAGAAAGGTCCAGAGTTGGAATATGGTTCAGCCTTTGTTTGTGACATGTCCGAAGTAATGATTCTATGAAGAGCTTTAAGTGGGATGAAAACACTAGGGGGTCTCTCTAAGGGGTGTGGCCGCTGTAATTAAGGCTTAAAAACACCTAAGCCAAAAATCTCTGCTTAGCATAGTGTGCCGCCCAATTTATATTTTGCTGTTTCTGGCATTACATCCACAATTATGATACAACAAGTAACATCACACCTACAAGTAAGGACTATTGGCTTTGTCAATGGTTGTTAATTGCATAAGAAAAATAAACAGCAACTATGGCTTGTATATAATATTGAAAATGCTTCCACTTAAAGCCCTGGTGACACTATGGCAATGTCGCTGCTCCTGAGTTTCAAAAAGAGAAAATTACTCTCTTTAAAAGATTTCCCTTCTACAACGCTCACCTGGCATGACGTAATGCCATAACATCGTGAGAAGAGAGCAGCGTGAGCACACGCACTTTGATGTTCCTGCTGGCACTGCAGTCCGGAAAAAAATGGACCGCCTGTGCCAGGGCTCAAAACAGAGCCCAATAGAGACCCGTTTCGAGGCCCCTCTTTAAAAAACTGCCGTTGGTCAGACCCGGTGAGACCTGGCTCACTTAAAGCCCTGATTCTATGAATACACAAAACTCTCTTACGAAAACTGAAGGAAAGGGTTGGACTCATTTTCTCAAGTAAAATATCCCAGATAGGAGTGGAGTAAGGGCCAGATGTACGACCTGCCAAATAGGGCCTCGCAAATTGCATTGTATTTACGACTTGCATTTTGCGAGGCGCTATTTGGCATGTACAACAGTGTATTTAACACGGTTTGCAATTCCGAATGGGGGTCGAAGAATGAGAGGCTCATGAATATTAATGAGCTTCTCGCAATTTGCGAGCCCATTGGGAATGACAGGCCCTCCCAGGGATGGCGACCTGTTGGGCTCAGCAGACCACCATGTCCTGGACTGCTTTTAAATAAAGCAGCTTTTTAAAAAAAAATCAGCCCGTTTTCCTTACAGGAAAACGGGATGCATTTAAAAAATGGAACGTTATTGTTTCATTCTTTAAGGGCAGGCAGTGGTCCCTGGGACCACTGCCTGCCTTTAAAAAATAATATTGCATGCATTTGCAAAGGGGAAAGGGTCCTTTGGGGACCCCTTCCGATTTGCGAATGCATTACCACCTACTTGAAGTAGGTGGTATTTTGCAAGTGTTTTGTGACTGCATTGGTACATAGCTTTGTGGTCGTATTAGGAAGGGAACGCCCCTTCCTAATAGCGAGTCGCAAAACAGTATTTGGTGAATCTCAATTTATTTGCGAGTCGCAAAATACTGTTTGTACATGGGTCCATGTTTTTAGTGTGCACAAATGGGTCTAAGACCCACTTGCGCACACGCTAAAAAGCATCGTACATCTGATCCTAAGATTTCTGGAGGTAAAAGGAGTTCTTGCGCTATGAAATGGCTGCCGCTGTGCCTCCATTCCATGGGGACCTGCGAGTGGACCTGGGGACCTTGAGCATTGCTTTAACTAGCTTCTTGGCCATTACAAGCCACAAGTGCCATGAGAGGTCTGATTTCAGAGTGCAGTATCACTTTCACTCCACAGATTGCTCAGTGACTATCAAACAAACAAAATAATTCACTTCCCTCAGGCTCATGCTGAGTTGCAGAGACTGAACACTACACACTTTTTAAAAGTTATTGGAGACATTGATGCTCACCACCTGCCTTCCAAAACCTCCATGAAAATTGGAAAGGCCTGCGCTTACTGGATGTGCTGGTAATTGATAAGAGACAGTGCGCTAAAATATTTTGGCAGCATAAATGCCACCTGCTTATTCAGGTGCAGTATAATATGTCAGAAACTATCATTCATAGCTTGGTGATAGACGGCCCTTTAGCAAAGTTAGACATCTGTCTAGCCACACATAGCGTAACTCAAACCGCTGTGTCGCGAGGGAGGATGGGATACCAACTCGGCCCTCCAGGCCCCCCTTCATCCCAAGACCACGTACGATATTGGAGACCCAGGGCCCCTTTTCACATTCTTCAATGTAGCCCATTTGTTCTGCATTATGCAACTTGCCATAAATGTTCATGCAGTAAATCTATAAGTGAAACAAGAATATTTTCCTTCCGAGGAGACATTGGCCATGGCATATATGGGGATTCTCACACTTTACTACTTTGCCTTCACAGGCAGACAGAACATGCACTGGTGTGCATATAGAATGGCAAGGGTTAGGATGCAAACTGCACTTTAAATCATGAAAATCACAGTTAGGTGCATTCACAAATCTTGCAGGTCCTTACAATATGAAGGTTTCTATGCACTAAAATCATGAACCCCTGGACCCCGCATACCCCACACTGCCAGACGACGATACGACACCAACTCCCCTTCAGGCACTCAACACCGGCCGAGACCAGCGCTGCTTCCAGGCCACCCCGAAACGTACCCACGGACCCTTCTCCTGCCATACTTGTAACTTCACCTGCGACACAACCACCAAACCCCCAAGGACTGGACCCAACCACCTCCACTGCATACTCCTCAACACCCGCCCCACACGCAAACACGCCGTCGAGCTTTGGGACGTGCTCGTTACCTCCGCCCCAGACATTGCCTTCCTGACCGAGACCTGGTGAAACGACTCCTCGGCACCTGACATCGCCATAGCCATCCCGGACGGCTACAAGGTCTCCCGCAGAGACCGCACCAACGGAATGGGAGGAGGAATAGCCATCATCCACAAGTCCACCCTCCAGACCCACACCTTCGCAGATGACTCCCTCAACTCCGCCGAACACCTTCACTTCCGGATCCAGACCGACCCAAACATCACCCTCAGAGGAACACTCATCTACAGACCTCCTGGACCCCAGGCCCTCTTCAGCGACTCCATCGCTGACCTCGCTAGCACCCACGCACTCGCCTCCACAGACTACATCCTCCTCGGAGACCTGAACTTCCACCTCGAGAACAACAATGAATACAACTCTACCTCCCTGATCGACAACCTCGCCAACCTCGGCCTCCGACAACTCATCACTGAACCCACCCACGCCGCCTGCCACACGCTCAACCCCGTCTTCTCCACAAGCACCCACATCGCCTTCAACCACACCACCGAACTCCACTGGACTGACCACCGATGCATCCACTTCACCTTCAAGAAACCAACCACGCACCACCGCACACATCGGCTGCCCTGCCGTTGCTGGAGTAAAGTTTCCAAGGACCAGCTGACCTCCAACCTCACCCAAAACCCACCCACTGACCCCACTGACACAGACGCCGCCGCCCGAAATTTTAGACAGTGGATAGATGACTGCGCCAACAACCTCGCCCCGATCAAGAAACCCTCCAGCAACCACCCCAGCAAGAAAGCCGCCTGGTTCACCGAAGAACTCTAGATCTCCAAACGAACATGCCAGAAGCTGGAGAAGAAATGGCTCCACGTCAACACATCAGACAGCCACGCAGCCCACAAGGACGCCACTCGCAGACATTACCACCTCATCAGAACAGCCAAAACATCATCCTTCAAAACCAGACTGGACAACAATGCACACGACAGCAAAGAACTCTTCAACATAGTGAAGGAATTCTCCAACCCCAGCAACACCAGCATCCAGCCCTCGCAAGATCTGTGTGACTCACTGGCCATCTTCTTCCATCGCAAGATCGGCGACATTCACGACAGCTTCAACTCCTCTTCCACCACGAGCACAACAAACTACACCCCGAACGCCACCTGCACCAACAAGTTTACTTCCTGGTCCCATGTCAATGACGAAGAGACATGCAAGGTCATGAACTCCATCCCCTCAGGATCACCATCATGCCCCTGCCCACACCACATTTTCAACAAAGCCGACGCATCCATCGCACCCCAATTGCGAAGGATCATCAACATCTCCTTCGACACAGCAACTTTCTCGGAAAGCTGGAAGCACGCCTAAATCAACGCCCTCCTCAAGAAACCCAAGGCTGACCCCAAAGACCTCAAGAACTTCCGGCCCATCTCCCCGCTCCCCTTCCCTGTGAAAGTCATTGAGAAAATAGCCAACATACAGCTGACCCGCCACCTCGAGGACAACAACATCCTAGACCCATCCCAGTCCGGATTCAGACGCAGCCACTACACCGAGACTGCCCTCATCGCCGCCACAGACGACATCAGGCGCCAGATAGACAACAGCAAAACTTCAGCCCTCTGTCAGAGCTCAAGTTTGTCTTAACACTCGTCTAATAACTCTTACCACTTCTTGCACAGGAACAGAGATGCTAGGTCCCAAATCCCCTCGGCAATGCCAGAAGGTCTATACCCAGAACCCTCTAGTCATTACCTTAAGGGAAGGGGGAAATTGGATAAAATAATAAACAAAGAAGAGACTGGTCCAGATAGGGTCCTTCCGTCTAGAGTCAGCGGGCACCGTCTGCTCAGTAAGTGGAACCTGTAATTTAATGCACAGTTACTATCAAACTTTTCTACTCTATTACTCTATTTCTCTACTGAATTCTCTCACCCACCCTGGCTTTTCTGTACTTTTGCTGCTCTTCTGATTTTAGAATGCTTATTTCAATCTTCCTCATCAATTAGTTGTTACTAGTGAAAGAAATACAACATTAGTCTTCTTATTAATATTCCCAACTAATTGCTATTTTAATGATAGGAATTGTACTTACTTCACTAACTGAAGGGTCTAACTATAATTGGGGTTCTGTGTGCAAGCTTCCTCTTGTTTAACCTTTTTTTCTCTCTCTCGCTCTTTTCAGGTTTCCTTGAAGAAAGCTGCTGGTGTTTAGGTGAGGATTTACATATTTACAATTTCTTCAATAAGAATTCTTTATTCATTTCTTAATTTTTAAAGGCTAATTTCCTCTTTATTTTCTCTTTTTTCCTTCTGCTTTAAGGTCTTGGAGTTGAACTGTGAACCCTTTGAGGACACGAACTTCCTTCAGGTAAGAACCACGTTTTAATTTTAACTTGGCTAACACCTTTTTTATTATCCTTATTTAAAAGTCAAAACTCTCTCAAGATTTTCAGGGTTCTATTGTAACCTTTTCGTCATCAAAAAAACAACTGTTTACTTCTAATTTGGCTTCAGAAAAATACATTGTTCATTTCTACTTAGCTTTGAACGTCTTCGTCTTCAAGCGCATGAGACGCGATGATTCCAGTCACCGCTCCGGTCTTTTCTCTTCAGGAAATCGTCTTCGTCTTCAGGCGCATGAGACGAGATGATTTCAAACACTGCTCCGGCTTTTTCTCTTCAGGAAATACTCGTGCAAGACTAATTGCCGAGTCGGATCATAAATCTTGTCAAAAGCTCTCTGGGAAGATTTTCTGAATGTTCGCTAGACTAATTCAAAGGATTTTCAATGTTTAACAAGCGCTCCTACGATAACGAACTCTTCAGCCTGGAATCTTCGGTGAAGTGCGTCGTAGTTAACACACTCGCGCTGCGTCTTGATTCTCAAGCAGCTGTGTCCCCAGAGGCTAGAACGCCCACCTCCTGCTCCATTCCGGCGGCCATCTTAAGTCTCCAGTAGTGGACCAGCCCTGTCCAGTTACTGCTATTTGAGAACTCCTGACTCTCTTGTGGGGTATGTATACCGCAAACACTGGCATCAGCTTTGGCGGTTCTGACACCCTCATCCTCCTGGACCTGTCAGCCGCTTTCAACAGAGTCTCCCACCGCACACTAAGAACACGCCTCCAAGAAGCCGGCAAGCAGAAGAAGGCCCTGGACTGGACCACGTCCTTCCTCTCCAGCAGAACTCAGAGAGTCCGCCTTCTGCCCTTCCGATCCGAAGCCACCGAGATCATCTGCGGCGTTCCCCAGAGCTCATCCCTCAGCCCGACAATGTTCAATGTCTACATGGCCCCCCTCGCACAAGTGGCCCGCAAGCATGACCTGAACATCATCACCTACACCCACGACACCCAGCTCATCCTCTCCCTCACCAAGGACCCGCACACCACCAAAACCAACCTCCACGAAGGAATGAAGGCCGTCGCTGAGTGGATGAGGAGCAGACGTCTGAAACTGAACTCGGACAAGACGGAGGTCCTCATCCTCGGCCCCAACCCTTTGTCCTGGAACGACTTTTGGTGGTCGACAACACTGGGAGCAGCTCCAACACCCACGGACCACGCACGCAACCTAGGATTCATCCTGGACTCCTCACTCTCTATGTCAAAGCAGGTCAATGCCATCTCCTCCTCCTGCTACAACACCCTCCGCATGCTTCGCAGGACCTACAAGTGGATCCCGACCGAAACAAGAAGAACAGTGACCCAAGCCCTCGTCAGCAGCAGGCTGGACTATGGCAATGCACTCTACGCAGGAATCCCAGCCAAACACCTGCGACAATTACAACTCTCTTGTGGGGTATGTATACCGCAAACACTGGCATCAGCTTTTTTCCCTCTTGGTTTTGTGGGGAATCGGCGATGAAATGACTTGATCAACCTAGGAGCATGAACATTCTCTCCACTTCCCAAGATCGTTCCTCCGGACCATACCCCTTCCAGTCTATGTAGTAATACAGCCTTCCTTTATACCTTTTTGAGTCCAAAATTTACTTAACCTCAAACTGAGTTCCAGTCTCCAATTGAATTGATTTCGGGGGTAATTGAGTTCTTAGATCTGCAGAAGCTTTCTTTAACAAGGAAACATGAAAAACTGGGTGAATCTTAAACCTAGGTGGTAGCTCCACCCGATAAGTGTCCTGATTGATCTTTTCTTTTACTGGATAAGGTCCAATGAATCGGGGCTGAAACTTCCTATTTCCCTTTAACCTCAAGTTTTTTGTGCTCAACCAAACTCGGTCCCCAATCTCCAGTGCTGGACCTTCTCGTCTCTTTCTATCAGCATAACTCTTGTACTTTTCCTTGGCCCTGGTAAGATTATCTACTGCTCTCTGCTGTATCTGATGTATGTGTGAAACTACTTCTTTGACCGCAGGAACCGTGATATCAATTTGACGAATAGTTGCATTTGGATGCCTGCCATAGTTTAGATAGAAGGGGGAGTAACCTGTTGAACTGTTCTTAGCATTATTATGGGCAAACTCAGCCGTCCACAAATAGTCCGACCTGTTCCCTTCTTCCTTCAACAGAAACAACCGCAGATACTGCTCTAATTCTTGATTCACCCTCTCCGTCTGACCATCTGTTTCGGGATGGTAACTTGTGGAGAATCGGACCTCAGTACCTACCCCTTCCATAAAGGCTCTCCAGAAATGAGACACAAATTGAGCTCCCATGTCTGAAATCACTATTTTTGGTATTCCATGTATTTTCACTATTTGAGAACTAAAATGGCCTGCTAGTTGTTTTGCAGAAGGGACCCCCTTTAGGGCAGTAAAATGGGCCATCTTAGAAAAGGCATCTACCACTACTAGGATAGTATCATAACCCTGACTAAGGGGTAAATCTGTGATGAGATCAAATGTGATAGTGTGCCATGGGTAAGGTGGGGTTGGTAATGGCTGCAGAAGACCCTTCGGGGCCTGCCTCTTCGATTTTCCCTGAGCGCAAATCTCACAGGACTTAACATATCTCTCGATATCGGAAGTCATCTTAGGCCACCAATAGTGTCTTTTTATCAATTCCTCTGTCTTGGCTTCTCCTTTATGGCCAGCCAGTTTATCATCATGACATTCCTGCATTATTTGCAGTTGCAATTCGGTGGTGGGTACATATAGGGTTTCTTGATGGTAAGGCAACTGGTTGACGATCTTCCTGTTTTGATCTTCTTTTACCCAATTCTGCATAGTTTCTGGACTCATGGCTTCTGCAATACCTTTTTCCAAACTAATTGAAGTGGTGACTCCTATTATTTTGGAACTTGGAATGATGGGTTGGTTTTCTGTAACTATCTTCTGAGCTTCCGTACCAATTCTGGACAATGCGTCTGCTTTACCATTCTGGGCTCCCGGACGATACGTGATTACAAAATCGTAGTCCGCAAAATATAAGGACCACCTCAATTGTCTGGGAGTAAGAGTTCTCGCTGTCTTTAGAAATTTCAAATTTCTATGATCAGTAAACACCGTCACCTGATGTTGAGCCCCCATCAAATAATGTCGCCACTCTTTAAATGCATCCTTAATCGCTAGTAACTCCTTCTCTGTGATAGTGTAATTAATCTCGGCCGAGGTTAATTTTCTGGAGCGATAAGCGACCGGATGCAATTGACCCGTGGTTTTGTGTCGTTGTGACAAAACTCCACCTACAGCTTGATCAGATGCATCCGTCTCAACATAAAATGGTTCATTAGGGTCAGCATGTAACAGGACTGGCGCAGTGGTGAAATCTGTCTTTAAAGATTGAAAGGCTTCCTCTGCTTCCTTGGTCCATTCAAACTTGATCCCTTTCCTCAGTAATTTAGTGAGAGAAAGAATCTTTCTAGAAAATTCTACGATAAATCTCCGATAGAAATTAGCAAATCCAATGAAACTTTGGACTTCTTTTATGCTTGCAGGAGATTCCCAGTTCTTAACTGCTTCTACCTTCTTTTGATCCATCAGAATTCCAGAAGGCGAAAGGACGAAGCCCAAAAACTCCACCTGTGACACATCAAAGGCGCATTTTTCCAATTTTACAAACAGTTTGTTTTCTTGTAGTTTCCTCAATACCTCTTTAACTTGCTCATGGTGTCTTGTCACGTCGGAGGAGTATATCAAGATGTCATCTATGTACACTATAGCACATTGATCTATAAATTCTTTCAAGACGTCCTTGATGAAGTGCTGAAAGGCAGCTGGGGCATTACATAAACCATAAGGCATCACCTGATATTCAAAAAGCCCGAACCTCGTCCGAAAGGCAGTCTTCCACTCGTCTCTTTCGCGCATTCGGACTAGGTGATAGGCGCCTCTCAGGTCTAATTTGGTGTAGATTCGAGCACCTTTTACTTGGTCCAATAGTACTGAGATTAAGGGCAAGGGGTACCGATTTTTCTTGGTAATCTTGTTAATTGCCCTATAATCGATGCACGTCCGCAAGTCCCCTTCCTTCTTCGGCATGAAAAATAATGGAGACGAGACAGCGGACTGGGAGGGTCGAATAAATCCGTTTGCGAGATACTTATCCAGATACTCTTTCAGATGATGGTTTTCCTTTTCCGTTAGCGCATACACTCGACTGCATGGTAAATTCGAGCCTGCTTCTAAATCTATTTTGCAGTCATATACTCGATGTGGAGGTAGTTGTTCCGCCTCCGCTTCATTGAACACATCTTTGAATTCTTCATACTCTTCTGGGATTTCCGGAACATCAATTACACACATGGAATGTCCTGTAGAACACAAGGATAAGGCCAGGTTATTCTCCAAAGACTTCTCTGCAGCATCAAAACAATTCACGTGGCAATGTCTCGAGTTCATCACAATAGTTCTGGAACTCCAATCGATCGTTGGGTTGTGCTCAATAAGCCATGGAAGACCTAAAATTAATTGAAATTGTGGGGCATCAATCAAATTAAACTGAATTCTCTCCTTATGCCCGTCTCTGGAGATTAGTTGTATTGATTCGGTGTGGCTCACGATCGGTCCTGACGAAAGATTGGTTCCGTCCACCGCCCGAACGGGCTCACACCTCATTTTCTTGATAGCTTGAATGCCCACTTTCGCTGCAAATCTCAAATCGCAAAAGTTTCCGGTGGCTCCTGAATCTATCATGACTGATACTTCCATCAGAATAGTCTCTCGGAATCTCACTTCCATTGACAGGTTCAAATGTGGAGCCGCCGATTGCAGTGAATTCGCTACTTGATGTTCTTTTGGAGTTATTTCTTGAATCGCACCCACCTGTTCAACTCCCCCCACAGGTGGTGCCGTTAGTTTTCCTTCGGCTTATAGTTGCTTCTGGGTTTCTTCGAGCAATTTCTCACGAAATGCCCTCCGGTTACGCAGTACATACATACATTTTCAAGCCTTCTCTTGTCCTTCTCCTCTTTAGACAAGGGACCTCTTATTGTTCCGATCTGCATAGGTTCAGTTCAGTGTTGATTTTCTACGCTTCTCGAGCTATCAGATCGAACCCTGTCAAATCTTGGGGTAATTGCTCTAAAGTCCTTTTTCTTTTCACCTCTTCTTTCTCCCTGACGAAAGTCTATTTCCAAGACTAAATCTATTAGTGCCGAGATCTCCGTGGGTCGATTAGGAATATGGGCCAAGGTATCTTTCAATTCATCTCTCAACCCACGGTAAAACACTGCCGCTCTTTTGCTTTCTGGCCAATTGGTCTCCACCACCAACTTGTTGAACTGGGCCAAGTAAGCTATTAAATCACGGTTTCCTTGCCGCAAGTCCAGCAGTTCATTATCCACCACCTGGGATATTCTCCGTCTGTCAAATATTCGAAGGAATTCCTGCTTAAATTCTTCAAAGTTTCTCAATAGAGGATCATCTCGGGTGACTAGGGGCATTGACCATGAGGCTGCATCTCCGCTCAGATATGAGAGTATGAACGCCAGCCTAGACTGCGCATCAGGGAAGATCGAAGGGCAGCACATGAAGTGTAGGGAGCATTGTGAAAGAAATATTTGAGCCTTCTGAGGGTCTCCATTAAACCTTTCGGGGGCAGCTAATGGAATGACTGGGGATAGGGAATGAATTACCTGTGTGGTTGATCTATTGGTGGCCTCTAATACTGGATTCATCGCTTCTCTCTCTAGTGTACTAGATGACCTGAGTCTTAAAGCTAATTCTGCGGTTTCCTTTCTTGCACTAACTACTTCCTGTCTAAGACTTTGATTTTCCTCTCTAACCGCTCCCAGTACCTTTTGTATAGCATCTAGAATGGTTCCCAGAGATTGTACGTCTATTCCCTCCGCCATCTCTGTTCAGGTGCGAAAACGACTTGGGCACTTCACTCTGTCAGAGCTCAAGTTTGTCTTAACACTCGTCTAATAACTCTTACCAGTTCTTGCACAGGAACAGAGATGCTAGGTCCCAAATCCCCTTCGGCAATGCCAGAAGGTCTATACTCAGAACCCTCTAGTCATTACCTTAAGGGAAGGGGGAAATTGGATAAAATAATAAACAAAGAAGAGACTGGTCCAGATAGGGTCCTTCCTTCTAGAGTCAGCGGGCCCCGTCTGCTCAGTAAGTGGAACCTGTAATTTAATGCACAGTTACTATCAAACTTTTCTACTCTATTACTCTATTTCTCTACTGAATTCTCTCACCCACCCTGGCTTTTCTGGACTTTTGCTGCTCTTCTGATTTTAGAATGATTATTTCAATCTTCCTCACCAAATTTTTATTATCCTTATTTAAAAGTCAAAACTCTCTCAAGATTTTCAGGGTTCTATTGTAACCTTTTCGTCATCAAAAAACCAACTGTTTACTTCTAATTTGGCTTCAGAAAAATACATTGTTCATTTCTACTTAGCTCTGAACGTCTTCGTCTTCAGGCGCATGAGACGCGATGATTCCAGTCACCGCTCCGGTCTTTTCTCTTCAGGAAATCGTCTTCGTCTTCAGGCGCATGAGACGCGATGATTTCAAACACTGCTCCGGCTTTTTCTCTTCAGGAAATACTCGCGCAAGACTAATTGCCGAGTCGGATCATAAATCTTGTCAAAAGCTCTCTGGGAAGATTTTCTGAATGTTCGCTAGACTAATTCAAAGGATTTTCAATCTTTAACAAGCGCTCCTACGATAACAAACTCTTCAGCCTGGAATCTTCGGTGAAGTGCGTCGTAGTTAACACGCTCGCGCTGCGTCTTGATTCTCAAGCAGCTGTGTCCCCAGAGGCTAGAACGCCCACCTCCTGCTCCATTCCGGCGGCCATCTTAAGTCTCCAGTAGTGGACCAGCCCTGTCCAGTTACTGCTATTTGAGAACTCCTGACTCTCTTGTGGGGTATGTATACCGCAAACACTGGCATCAGCTTTGGCGGTTCTGACACCCTCATCCTCCTGGACCTGTCAGCCGCTTTCAACAGAGTCTCCCACCGCACACTAAGAACACGCCTCCAAGAAGCCGGCAAGCAGAAGAAGGCCCTCGACTGGACCACGTCCTTCCTCTCCAGCAGAACTCAGAGAGTCCGCCTCCTGCCCTTCCGATCCGAAGCCACCGAGATCATCTGCGGTATTCCCCAGAGCTCATCCCTCAGCCCGACAATGTTCAATGTCTACATGGCCCCCCTCGCAGAAGTGGCCCGCAAGCATGACCTGATCATCATCACCTACACCCACGACACCCAGCTCATCCTCTCCCTCACCAAGGACCCGCACACCACCAAAACCAACCTCCACGAAGGAATGAAGGCCGTCGCCGAGTGGATGAGGAGCAGCCGTCTGAAACTGAACTCGGACAAGACGGAGGTCCTCATCCTCGGCCCCAACCCTTTGTCCTGGAACGACTTTTGGTGGTCGACAACACTGGGAGCAGCTCCAACACCCACGGACCACGCACGCAACCTAGGATTCATCCTGGACTCCTCCCTCTCTATGTCAAAGCAGGTCAATGCCATCTCCTCCTCCTGCTACAACACCCTCCGCATGCTTCGCAGGATCTACAAGTGGATCCCGACCGAAACAAGAAGAACAGTGACCCAAGCGCTCGTCAGCAGCAGGCTGGACTATGGCAATGCACTCTACGCAGGAATCCCAGCCAAACACCTGCGACAATTACAACGCATCCAAAACGCCTCAGCCCGACTGATCCTCAACGTCCCCCGCCACAGCCACATCACCCCCCACCTAAGAGACCTGCACTGGCTCCCCGTCAACAAGAGGATCACCTTCAAACTCCTCACCCACGCACACAAAGCTCTCCACAACCCCGGACCAGCCTACCTGAACAACAGACTCAACTTCTACACCCCTGCCCGCCAGCTCCACTCTACCAGCTTCGCCCTTGCCGCCGTCCTGCGCATCCAACCAATGACCTCCGGCAGCAGATCATTCTCCTTCCTCACCGCCAAGACCTGGAACACCCTCCCCACCCATCTACGACAGACCCAGGACCTGCTCACCTTCAGGAGGCTCCTCAAGACCTGGTTCTTCGAGCAGTAGCAGCACCTCCCTCCGCCTTCCCCCTGCAGCGCCTTGAGACCCTCGCGGGTAAGTAGCGCGCTTTACAAATTCTCTGATTGATTGATTGACATATGTTATGTGACATAATATAAAAATGCTTCGGAAGAAAGAGAGGTGGAGGAAGATGATGGAGTGCAAGGAACTCAATCAATCAGGTTGTGTATAGCGAAGCCCATCACCCATGAGTAAGCATGGGCGTAAAATCCGTTTTGCGGGCAAATTTGCGGATTTTTGACAATTTTTCGCTCCACGAATCGCACGTATTTGCCCAAAAATCCGCAAATTCACAAGCTGCGAATTATTTCGCTTGGTCGCGCTTGAAAAATACAATATCGCGCGCACGGCGTTGACTTACCGTGAACACCGAGTTGTTTTTCTCCCGGTTTGTGTGTGCTGCGACCTTTTGGTTCTTGCTGCGTGATCGCGCGTGAGTTTTTCGACCGCAATTATGTCATCGCGGTTTGCCATCTTGCACAGCGAGAGTTTGACAACGCGAGTATGTCATAAGGGCCCGCGATCACGCATCGCGGGAGTAAACAATGCCGGACACGTAGATGCGGCGCGCAGCTGACATCCGGCGGGAGATTTGAACAGCTCGCTTTCCCAAGAAATCCACCGCAGGCAGCATAAACCTTCTGAAAATCATGATTTTGATCAGAATAACTCCTCAGATTGAGGTTTGGCTGCACTTTTTTGTGGAAGGAGTCCATTTTTGGGGGTGGGTGGGAGGAAGGAAGTGCCCCAGAGTCTCCAACTTCCTGTTCCTGTCCAGCAGGCTCCTCCCAGTGCTTTGTCCATCTCTTGGTCACTTTTCATTTGGATCTGGAGCTGGAAGGATTACTTTTTGTGTCTGCTGCTGGATATTTGTATTTGAGGACTTTTTGGACTTCACTTTTGGATTTGAGATTTTACAAGTAAGTTGACGTTGTTTGTTTGGGGCATTGCAGTTGCTGCAACTACAATTTTAAAACTTTTTCAAAACTTTAAAAAAAAATATATTGGGGAGGAGGAGCTTCTCGCGCAACCGAGATGGTCGCGTGAGCACAGGGCTCCCGGACCTTCGCCACCTCCGGCATTTATCCTGACTATAATCCTGGTTATGACTACGGAATGATCATCGAAGATGAAACCCAACTGATATGATAGTTGCTTTCAAAATTTGATTTGGTCCGAGAAAACCAATTTTATGATGGTCTAAACTTTCCTGGCCTGCTCCACGGATCTACCCCGGGCTCGAGTTGATGAACTGCCTGGATGGTAATTGAACAACAGCGGCTTCTCTGATCTTGGCTTTTGGTTTCGCTTTTGCCCCGGACCCTTCTACGCAGCGGATTTGGCCCCGCTGCCCACGGACTGCTTCACTTCGCGGTCCCATCTCAGGGCCTGGACTGTATATAACCGCTCGGTGTGTGACGTGGAACACGCTGTCTTTTGGTTGAGCATCTGTGGGTGTTTGCAACGTAGCCATTTTCACCAGATCTCGGGGTCCCCTCGGAGGCGCAACTTCCAAAATGGCCGGCAAGCCCGAGGTTGAAAAGTGGAAGACCAAGACTGTTCACCGTGGGGGCTCCATACAATCTAATGTCATGGACCGATGCACTCATCCTAAGGGATCCCCCGGTGGAACGGGCAAGTCCCCGGCGGACAAGGGAGATGAGCCTACGGCGGACGAAGACCCGACTCTGCACGATATTATGGGCACCATTGCGAGTATGCAGGCCTCCATCGGTGCGCAGTATGAAACCCTGGCGCACAAACTGGATACAGTGGCGATCGATGTTACCTTGATCAGGGCGGATTTGGCTAAGACGAACAAAAAAGTTAAATACCTGGACTTGAAGACCTCTAGCCTCACGACGGATGTCTCCGATCTACAAACGGAGGTCCGTGATCTACGGTCCTCTAATGACTCCTTCTCCCGTCGTTTGGAAGATTTTGAAAGTCGTTCTAGGTGGAACAACGTCCGTATTGTGGGTGTCCCTGAGAATTCAGACAACTTAAATGTCGACCTCCTCGTGGAGGACCTCATCGTCATTCATCTTGCACCCAACGGCCTGAGTAAATTCTTTGCTGTGGAGTGGGCGCACAGAGTGCCAGGTGGTAAACCTAAGCTGGGTGCTGCCCCGCGGCCCATAATCACCAGGATATTTCATTTCCGTGACCGGGACGCTATCCTGCAGGCATCGCGTTTGGGTGACCCCACGAAATTTGAGAATACGACGGTGAGTTTCTATCCCGACTTCACTCAGTTGGTGCAGAAGCAAAGAATGGGGTTTCAGGGAGTGAAGAGACGATTGAGAGACAGGGACATGAAATACGCAATGCTATTTCCAGCCCGGCTACGTGTGGAGTATGGAGATCGGATGTTCTTCTTCGATCGCCCTGAGGCTGCAAGTGACTGGCTCGACACAATGACCAGGCAGCGGGAACACTCTGAACATTCTGGTGGAGCTGGGGGTGGACTGCTGAACCAGGAATAGTAATGTGACTTGGGTTCGCTGGACAGCACATAGATCTCTCGCCATGGTTTGCAGATCTTTCAACTTGCCTTAATTAAGGTGGTCCTCCAGGGGTGGTGGAGGGAGTGAGTCTCTTCCTCCTCTGGGGTTTCTTTCCGTAGATTAGTTATTTGTTAGGGCGACAGGCACACTGCAAGTTGGGGGGGCCTTTGAGTCTAACGCAGGGGTGCAGGGTGGGGGGTCTTGTTTTAAGGGTTGGTTTGGGGGAGGAGGGGGGAAGTTGTTATTGTTTGGTTCCCTTCAAGGCACTATATTGATGGACTTTTGGACTTGGCTGTTGCGACTAATGTGGGGTGGATGCTGCGATTATGTTTGGGATGGGGGTTCGGGGGCTAAAATTGCTGTGTTGGAATGTTAACGGGCTGGGGGACAGGATAAAACGTGGAGTGGTGTTACAACTCTTGAGACGTTTTTCCCCTGATGTTGTGCTGTTGCAAGAAACACATTTGATGGGCAATGCCTGCCAGGCTATGAATCGTAGGGGCTACCGTCTCCTGGCACACTCCGGCTTCACCACTGGCTCTAGGGGGGTGGGTATCTTGGTTAGAGTCTCCCTCCACCTTGAGATAGATGCTGTTGTCCTTGATGATAGGGGGGCGATATGCTGCCATTACTGGACGGTGGGACGGGAAGGTCGTCACTTTGCTCTCCGTTTATGTCCCGCCTGGCCTTCAGACAATGACTTTTGCTGACCTGGGGAGGGTGATACTGGGGCTCCCGGAAGGCATCCTTGTGGTGGGTGGTGATTTTAACTCTGTGGTCTCCAGAAATGTCGATCGCTACCCGCCCAGCGACCTCGGGAGGTCCCAGTCCTGGCTGGGTGGCTTCCTTGACGCCCTGGGACTAGTAGATTGCTGGAGGCTGCTACACCCTGGACAATTTCAATACACCTTCCACTCTGGTGCTCATGGTAGTCTTTCGAGGCTTGACTATATCCTGATGCCCGCAACACAGGCCCCACTTGTTAATGAGATTAGACATCTGGCTAGGGGTATCTCAGACCACTCCCCCTTATGGCTCGTAATGGAAACAGGACCGGGAACTGAGGGCCGGGTAGCCCCGATCAACCCTTGGTATCTCCGTGACCCCAAGATCCGAACGGAACTGATCAAATCACTTGATCATTTTTTTGTGGAGAATGTGGGGTCTGTGTCATCGTCTGTCTCGCTATGGGAAGCCTATAAGGCGGTCATCCGTGGCCACGCCTTATCGTTAATTAATAACGCTAAGAAATGTAAGTGCGAGGCAGTGGTCCGACTTGAAACTGAGATATCAGACATAGAAAGAGAGCTGGAATCTGATGTTGCCCAGGACAGGTTGCACCTCCTCAGCCTCAAACAAACTGACTATAGAGCATTGGTCACTGATGCCGCCAAGGTGATGAGTAGAGAGCAGCAAGGCCGTTTGTATGATGTGGGTGATAAGGCCGGAAAGTTGATAGCTTGGTTGGACAAAAAGGAGAGGGCTAGTCGTGTGGTTCCTTTGATTGAGAGGGCGGATGGAGTGAGAGTGACTGACCCGGTTGAGATTGTGGAGTGTTTTTCTGAGTATTTTCAAACCATATACTCCCCAGTGTCGGTCAGACCGGAACAGGATTCGCATCTGCTCCTGAGAGACATTGCTTTGCCCTGCTTGTCGGAACTGGATAGGAAACTGATAGACGCGACACTCTCTGTCGAGGAGATCGCGACCGCAATCCGCTCTGTGAGATCGGGAAAGGCCACGGGTCCGAATGGTCTTCCCATCGAACTCTATAAGCTGCGCCCAGACAAAATAGCACCACATCTTCGCTCGATGTTTCTAGAATCGCTAGACGTGGGTACCCTTCCATCCAATCAAAGGCTTGCGTCTATCATCGTGATTCACAAGGAAGGGAAGCCGGGGGATTGCTGCGCGTCGTACAGGCCCATCTCGCTCTTAAACGCTGAACCTTGCTAAAGTGCTTGCGAATCGTTTAATCTCTGTTGTCTGCGACCTGATCCATCCGGATCAGTCCGGGTTTATTCCGCACCGGAACACGGCGCTGAACCTTCGGCGTTTACATGGCGCCCTTGCGAGAGCGTCCTCGCTGCGTGAATCGGCCATTTTGGCTTCTTTGGACGCCACAATGGCGTTTGATACGCTGGAATGGCCATACCTTTGGGCTGTCCTCGCCAAGTTTGGTTTTGGCCCCGTTTTCATCAGTTGGGTGAAACTATTATATCAAGACCCCTTGGCCCAGGTAGTTGTTAATGGTCGTGTTTCCGGCTCATTTTCTCTTGGAAGGGGTACTCGCCAGGGGTGCCCGTTGTTTCCGCTTCTTTTTGCTCTTGCTTTGGAACCTTTGGCGGCTTGGCTGCGCTGGGAGCCGTCAATGAAGGGTATACGCTGGACCCCTGATTTCGAAGACAGGATATCGTTCTATGCTGACGACATCCTGTTATACCTCACGTCGCCTCGGAAGTCGCTAATAGTACTATTCGATGTTTTGACTTCCTTCTGTAAAAATTCTGGCCTTGTGATCAATTGGTCCAAGTCCTGCATGTACGTTCTCTCGGGAGACCCTCCTCTCTTGCCGCGTGGGTGCCCAATACAGGTGGTACACGCGGGTTTCAAATACTTGGGGGTGTTTATCACTTTAGATCCTGTGGTTCGCTATGAACGTAACCTGCTGCCCCCACTTCAGCGCTTGCAATCCGATGTTGTGGCATGGCGTAAACTTCCGTTGTCCCCGCTTGGACGTGCGGCTCTATTTAAGTTGATGTCACTGCCCTGATTTTTGTATGCCCTACAGAATACTTGCGATACCATTCCGGCCAGCTACTTTCGGGAGATTGAAAGCTTGCAGCGACACCTGATATGGGGTGGACGGTCTCGCATAGCACTTGCCAAGTTGACACTTCCTTGGTACGACGGTGGAATCACTCTCCCGGATATTAAGCTCTACTACTGGGCCTCCCAACTGAGGGCGATTAATCACTGCATGTACGATCCCGCGTCGAACCCCGCGTTCGAAATGGATAGATGGTTGCTGCCTGGTGGTGACTACAACAGGGCGCTTTATACGAAATCCGCAGGGAGGCTGCTCACTGGCCCTACCAAGATAGCGGTGCAAGTATGGCATCGTGCGAATGATGCCATGGGATGGAAGAATAGCCACTCCGCTTTATGCTTCCGAGAGGCTGGGCTCCCTATGGAGGACGAAAGGCTTTGATAGATGGGACGTGATTGGTATGGAAGGGTGAATGATGTGTGGACTAAGGGCAGGGTTAAAACCTTCGATGAGTTGAGATTGGAGTATGACCTGAGTGACAGGGAGTTTTTTAGATATGCTCAGATCCGACATGCGCTGATGGCGGTTTTCCCTCCGGGTACTATTGTCCCGGAGGCGTCACCGCTTGAGGATCGGGTGCTGGATGGGCACGTTCCAGACAGTACGATTTCGCTTATTTATAAAAAGTTGATAAACGATAGGACCGACCTTTTACAGCGACTCAGGGAAGCTTGGACTGGCGATGGTTTGGAGTTAGATGACGAAGACTGGCAGCAGGCCATATCCTCGCCGAAAGAGGTTGCAATTCCGGCCTGCCTTAGGTTTGTGCAGCTTAAGATTCTCCACAGGATCTATGTTACCGGTCCGCGCTTGGTCAGTATGGTTTACGCTTCGGATGGGCTGTGCAGGCGTGGTTGTGGCCTTCCGGGCACCTTTCTTCACATACTCTGGGAATGCCCGGTGGTTGTTCGTTTCTGGAATCGAGTGCATGCAGTAATGGAAGAGGTCACGGGTGTTGTGTTGTTGCCTGAAGCTAGACGATGCTTGTTGAATGTGTGGGAACCAAATGACTATGATTTGTCACAGACTCAGTGGGTGACCCTTGGCAATATGATCGCTAAGAGGGATATAGCCCAGTTGTGGGGCTCCCAGAGGCCACCCACAGTTCTGGCATGGAAGGAGAATATGGACTGGTGTATGTTCAGGGAGAAGACGGTGTATGTGGCCCGTGGCAAGCCCCGCAGGTGGGGTAAGATTTGGGGTCAATGGAACTCCTACTGGGGAGATATATGTACACCCCCCTTCACACAACTGGTGGCGGACCCTCCCTCCCCTTGACCCGACATTCCTGCTACCCTGTTGCTTTGATTGTCTCTGGATTCACTGTATCCCTCAATCCTCCCATCCTGCAATGTCAATGATTGTATTATGATCTCATGCTTTCCTCCCCGCAGGACGCTTCGCCATTCGATTGCTTGTACTGCCTTGATTATTTCTTTTTGTTTATGTTGTTAAAAGTTTCAATAAAAAGAAATACAAAAATATATATATATATATATATATATTGTGGGTAGCCACAGTATCCAGTAGGCCCAGGGTTAGTCATGGGTGCATGATACAACTGTTTCTGTGAGTTTTGTTGAACTTAAATCTCATTTATGTCATTGAATTTTAGCTCACTATACGTGGATTTTTATTTTTTATTTTGGGGTGCCTGTAAATCCACACTAGCCAGTAGGCCCAGTGGTAGTGACTGAGGGGTGCATGGGCCAAGTCTTTCTGTGGGGTGTCTTGAATTTAAACATCATGGAGGGCATGGATGGCATTGGATTGTGGTGATTTTTGTGTGTTTTTCGACTTGTTGGGGTGGTGTTGGGGCCTGGCCATGTGGGTGGGGGCCATTTTGAGGCCTGGTCCAGGCAGGGCCTGGCCATGTGTGGGGGTCAAGGGGCCATTTTGAAGCCAGCCAGTGTGCTCAGGCCTGCACCCAGGTTGCCTTGTTTTCATCCATTAGGTCCAGTGGTAGTGAGTGATGCATGGGCCAAGTCTTTCTGTGGGGTGTCTTGAATTTAAACCTCATTGAGGGCATGGATGGCATTGGATTGTGGTGATTTTTGTGTGTTTTTCGACTTTTTGGGGTGGTGTTGGGGCCTGGCCATTAAGCATGGGCGGCAAATCCGTTACGTCCACGGATTTTTCGGATTTTTGGTGAATACGCAATCCGTGTATTTTACGTATTTTCCCAAAAATCCGACAAAATCCGCGGATGTAACGGATTCCCCCCACCCTTCCCCCCACCCACTCATGTAATGGCGCCAGCAAGCTGCCAACGCCGTTGTAAAATAGTTACAAAGTTAGCTTGCACAGAGCAGGTGCAGCTAACTTTGTAACTATTTTTCAACGGCGCTGGCAGCTTGCTGGCGCCGTTGGAAACAGTACACAGATGGTCCCTGGAACTTGTTGAAGCTCAAATGCAGTGACTCATTCATCAGCCCAGAAACAATCGAGAGCGCCGTCGAGGCTGGGCAATGTGCCTTCTTTACCCAATCTAGCCTCACACTGCCATTAAAACTGATTACGCACTACCAGAATCTGATGTAATCTACTGTGCTAAGATATATTGTGCTGCCCTTCCTCCTCCCTTTTCCCCTTCCTCGAACCCCCCCTTTCTTTCATGTCTCCTTGATCTGTTTGCAGTTGTGTCACTGTTCTACTTTGACTTAAATGCTAATAAAAACATTTATTTTTAAAAACCCTCTTTTCGAGCTCTTGCAGAGCCGTAATATCACAATGTGCCCTTAAAAGTGCTATGGATTGGAAATGGAATACGTTTGTCTTGAGGCATGATTTAACATCTTCATCTGCTGCTCTGATCGGTCTCTGACCTTTTATACACACAAGAGGCATGCCCACTCGCATGGAAGCCCGTCCGTTTGGCCATGAGTAGCCACATTGTGTTCGCACGGGTTTCTGCACGTTCGCGAGCGTTTTGTACAATAAAACCCTCGCGAACTTGCAGAAACCCGTGCGAACACGCAAAAAAAAAAATACGCTGGGATCCGCGGATTTTGCGTATTGTCGCAATCCGCAAATACGCAAATACGCAGATCCGCGGATTGCCAATACGCAAAATCCGCCCATGCTTACTGGCCATGTGGCTGGGGACCATTTTGAGTCCTGGTCCAGGCAGGGCCTGGCCATGTAGCTGGGGGTCAAGGGCCCATTTTGAAGCCAGGCAGTGTGCTCTGAGCCACAGGCCTGCACCCAGTCTGCCCTGCTTTCACCCATTATGCCCAGGGGTAGTGAGTGGTGCATGTAGCAAGGCTTTGTGTGGGGCCTCTTGAATTTAAACATCATTGAGGGCATGGATGGCATTGGATTGTGGTGATTTTTGTGTGTTTTTTGACTTTTTGGGGTGGTGTTGGGGCCTGGCATGTGGGTGGGGCCATTTTGAGGCCTGGTCCAGGCAGGGCCTGGCCATGTGGTGGGGGTCAAGGGGCCATTTTGAAGCCAGGCAGTGTGCTCAGGCCTGCACCCAGGTTGATTTGCTTTCATCCATTAGGCCCAGTGGTAGTGAGTGGTGCATGGGCCAAGTCTTTCTGTGGGGTGTCTTGAATTTAAACATCATTGAGGGCATGGATGGCATTGGATTGTGGTGATTTTTGTGTTTTTCGACTTTTTGGGGTGGTGTTGGGGCCTCGCCATGTGGGTGGGTGCCATTTTGAGGCCTGGTCCAGGCAAGGCCAGGCCATGTGGTGGGGGTCAAGGGGCCATTTTGAAGCCAGGCAGTGTGCTCAGGCCTGCACCCAGGTTGCCTTGCTTTCATCCATTAGGCCCAGTGGTAGTGAGTGGTGCATGGGCCAAGTCTTTCTGTGGGGTGTCTTGAATTTAAACTTCATTGAGGGCATGGATGGCATTGGATTGTGGTGATTTTTGTGTGTTTTTCGACTTTTTGGGGTGGTGTTGGGGCCTCGCCATGTGGGTGGGAGCCATTTTGAGGCCTGGTCCAGGCAAGGCCAGGCCATGTGGTGGGGGTCAATGGGCCATTTTGAAGCCAGGCAGTGTGCTCAGGCCTGCACCCAGGTTGCCTTGCTTTCATCCATTAGGCCCAGTGGTAGTGAGTGGTGCATGGGCCAAGTCTTTCTGTGGGGTGTCTTGAATTTAAACATCAGTGAGGGCATGGATGGCATTGGATTGTGGTGATTTTTGTGTGTTTTTCGACTTTTTGGGGTGGTGTTGGGGCCTGGCCATGTGGCTGGGGGCCATTTTGAGTCCTGGTCCAGGCAGGGCCTGGCCATGTAGCTGGGGGTCAAGGGCCCATTTTGAAGCCAGGCAGTGTGCTCTGAGCCAAGGGCCTGCACCCAGTCTGCCCTGGTTTCACCCATTATGCCCAGGGGTAGTGAGTGGTGCATGTAGCAAGGCTTTGTGTGGGGCCTCTTGAATTTAAACATCATTGAGGGCATGGATGGCATTGGATTGTGGTGATTTTTGTGTGTTTTTCGACTTTTTGGGGTGGTGTTGGGGCCTGCCCATGTGGGTGGGGGCCATTTTGAGGCCTGGTCCAGGCAGGGCCTGGCCATGTGGTGGGGGTCAAGGGGCCATTTTGAAGCCAGGCAGTGTGCTCAGTCCTGCACCCAGGTTGATTTGCTTTCATCCATTAGGCCCAGTGGTAGGGAGTGGTGCATGGGCCAAATATTTCTGTGGGGTGTCTTGAATTTAAACATCATTGACGGCATGGATGGCATTGGATTGTGGTGATTTTTGTGTGTTTTTCGACTTTTTGGGTTGGAGTTGGGGCCTGGCCATGTGGGTGGGAGCGATCTTGAGGCCTGGTCCAGGCAAGGCCAGGCCATGTGGTGGGGGTCAATGGGCCATTTTGAAGCCAGGCAGTGTGCTCAGGCCTGCACCCAGGTTGCCTTGCTTTCATACAATAGGCCCAGTGGTAGTGAGTGGTGCATGGGCCAAGTCCTTCTTTGGGTTGTCTTGAATTTAAACATCATTGAGGGCATGAATGACATTGGATTGTGGTGATTTTTGTGTGTTTTTCGACTTTTTGAGGTGGTGTTGGGGCCTGGCCATGTGGGTGGGGGCCATTTTGAGGCCTGGTCCAGGCAGGGCCTGGCCATGTGGTGGGGGTCAAGGGGCCATTTTGAAGCCAGCCAGTGTGCTCAGGCCTGCACCCAGGTTGCCTTGCTTTCTTCCATTAGGCCCAGTGGTAGCGAGTGGTGCATGGGCCAAGTATTTCTGTGGGGTATCTTGAATTTAAACATCATTGAGGGCATGGATGGCATTGGATTGTGGTGATTCTTGTGTGTTTTTCGACTTTTGGGGGTGGTGTTGGGGCCTGGCCATGTGGCTGGGGGCCATTTTGAGACCTGGTCCAGGAAGGGCCTGGCCATGTAGCTGGGGGTCAAGGGCCCATTTTGAAGCCAGGCAGTGTGCTCTGAGCCATAGGCCTGCACCCAGTCTGCCCTGCTTTCACCCATTATGCCCAGGGGTAGTGAGTGGTGCATGTAGCAAAGCTTTGTGTGGGGCCTCTTGAATTTAAACATTATTGAGGGCATGGATGGCATTGGATTGTGGTGATTTTTGTGTGTTTTTCGACTTTTTGGGGTGGTGTTGGGGCCTGGCCATGTGGGTGGGGGCCTTTTTGAGCCTGGTCCAGGCAGGGCCTGGCCATGTGGTGGGGATCAAGGGGCCATTTTGAAGCCAGGCAGTGTGCTCAGGCCTGCACCCAGGTTGCCTTGCTTTCATCCATTAGGCCCAGTGGTAGTGAGTGGTGCATGGGCAAAGTCTTTCTGTGGGGTGTCTTGAATTTAAACATTATTGAGGGCATGGATGGCATTGGATTGTGGTGATTTTTGTGTGTTTTTCGACTTTTTGGGGTGTTTAACTGATGTTCCTCTGGCTTCCATTGCTTTTAGGTGCTCAGGAGGACCACCAGTGCCAGGAAGAAGTCCTGCAGCGGTGTGTGCAGCACAACATCACGTGATGTCACGTGTGGCGACAGACAAGACAACTCTGCAACTCGTGCAACTGCGGCCTGCTGTTCTGACATCTGAAGAAGATGGCCCCAAAGAAAGGTGGCCGTAGCGCCTCAGCAAAAAAAGTTGCCAGTGCCACTGCCAGTAAGAAGGAGCAGAAGAAGCAAGTGGCACCACCTACCAAGGAGACTGGTGTGCCCACCCACACTTTTTTTGGGGAAAAAATCACGCCTGAAGCAGCAGCGGTGTCCGCCGGGGACCAAGCTGGAAGCAGCAACTCCGCTTCATTGGGCTCAGTGCAACCACGCCAAGTTAGGTCCAAGACCATGAGTGCTGCTGCGGCAGCCACTTTGGTTGTTCAATCACCATCGACCAGTGATGTTGGCTCATCACAAGAAAGTAACATCCAATCAACGCCGGGTGTAACTCAGCTGACGAGTGTTCAACAACTAGAGCCGCAACGACAACCACAGGTGCAACTAGTACAAGCGCAAGTACATGGGCAAGGAGAGGCGCAAGTACATGCGCAAGGAGAGGCGCAAGTACATGCGCAGGGAGAGGCGCAAGGAGAGGTGCATCGAGAGGCTCATCGAGAGGTGCATCGAGAGGTGCAACTAGAAGCGCATGGAGCGGCACAACTGCCCACAATGCTTGTTCCTCCAGAAGTAGGGGCACATCAGGAACTCGAGATTGAAGCAGAGGTATCATGCGAGGAAGCCACTCCTCCTGATGTTGATCCATTATCTTCTTTTAGTCAGAAGGGCCAGCAGGGACCTCCATCCAGCTCGACCTCCATTACCTCAAGTAGTGGTGCTGTAAGTGAACAACAGAAACAAATTCATCCACGCCCATCCTCCACTTCATCTGGCATTGAAAGTCAAAGTAGCACCTCCACCACCAGCAGACATCTCCAGTCCCCAGTTTGGGACTTCTTTACTGTTAGCCAAAAGACGGCAAACATGGTCATTTGTTCGATTTGTAAAGTATCAGTTAGTCGGGGTAAGCTTGGTTCCAACTATGGTACCGGAGGCCAGAGAGGTCATCTAATAAAACACCACCCTATCGAGTGGTATGCACACCTAAGTAAGATCGAGGAAGTCCAAAGTAGAACTGATCCAAATGTATCCATTCACATTGCATCTGATGCTGATGACGAGGGGCTGATTGTGCAGGGGGGAAGTCAAGAACCGACTGACATTTCTTCTGGTACACCCAGTACCCCTGGCAGCAGCACTGCAGTGGTAGCGCCCACACCCTCTACCCCTGTAACATGTATGAGGCACACTAAGAGTCTGGGACAAACACCAATGCAAAAAACTAAATGAATGAACCTAACTGGTGTGAAGTCTGCATCATCATCATCACGAAAAACGGCCCAGCCCACCATTAGCAACCTGTTTTGGTCGGATGCGCCATTTGATCGCAACCACTCAACGGTACGTCTGTATAACGCAAAGCTGGCTAAAATGCTGGCGCTGGACCTTCTCCCTTTCTCTTTCGTGGAAGGGGTGGGTTTTCTTGAATTTGTGGCAACAGTCTTCCCTAAATGTAAGGTTCCTAGCCGGTCCTATTTTGCCAGGGTTGCTGTTCCAGCACTACATCAAGATGTGCTGGAGGTGATTGGCGCAGCTATTATGAAGAGTGCTGTTCACACTATCCACATGACAACAGGCATGTGGACCAGTTGCCAAGCCCTTGATTACATGTGCATCACTGCACACCGGGTCTCTTTTGCAGGGGTCAAACAGTTAGAAAAAACAGGTGTTGACACGGACACAGTTTTTCAAGCTACTCGCAAACATGCAACAGTAGGCATGTTTGCCATGGAGAAATCTCACACTGCAGCTAACCTTTTGGAGGAGTTTAACAGGAAGGTCAAAGAATGGCTGCATCCAAGAAATTGCATAGTCGGTTATGTTTCCATAAATAATGGCAGTAATATAGTTAGGGCCATGACTGTATGTCTATAAACTGGGTTCTACTCAGAAGGAAACGAGGCTAGAGTTGGAGGAATGGAAGCTAATTCCAAGCCTGACAGACATGCTTCGTCCTTTTAAGGTCTTCAAGCGTGAAGTCAGCAAGGAGGACTGTTCTTCAGGCAAAGCTATCCCATTGTTGGTCATGCTAGAGCACCAACTGAAGGAGGTGTCTTCAACGTTCAGAGATCATGCTGAAAAGCAAGAAGCATATGGTTTGGCGAAGAATTTATTAAGGCGCCTACTTCTCAATGAAAGGCTTCAAAACATACATACAGAACAACATTACATTTGTGCCACTATTCTGGATCCACGGTACAAAAAGGCAGTGGCCAGCAAAGCATTCATTCCTTTTGATGAAGCAAATGTTTCAAACATTGGCTCGTTGTGTCAGCCACTCGGTTCGAAAAAGAGCGGATGAAATTGCACGGAGACAGCACAAGTACAACTGAATCAGCAGGCCATCTGGCGTCAAGTTCCACTTCTGAATCCGTGGCTGAAGAGAGTCACTTTCCCTCACAGCCATTAACAACACCAGCAACCGTGTCATCATCATCCTCACCTGCATCAGGCCCAAAAAAATATTGTCGGAAGCGGATTGGCTAAGCATGGGTTTGCTCGGTCCACTGCTGCAAAGGCCACAGATTTTACGCAAAGTGGAGCAACCCTGGAGAACCTTGAGTCGGTGGTGCAGGCCTATCTGGATGACCTAACAGAGGTCTGCCCTAATGAAAATTGGTGTATTGGTATAGGAAAAGGTCTGGATGGCGACTGATCAGCAACCTGGCTCTAAATTATTTATCTTGCCCACTCGCAAGTGTGTCTTCTGAGTGTGTTTTCAGTGCTGCTGGTGCCATTGTAACTTCAAAAAGGACCCGCCTCTCGCCCAAAAATGTGGAGAGTTTAATAATAATCAAGATGAATCAGCACTTCATACCACCTGATTACAAAATACATGAATGCACGCAGGAAGAAGAGGAACCGACTTAGGTGACGCCGACGGAAGTTCTTCTCTGTCACCAGACCTACTCCCGTCTCAATTCATAGACTTTGAGGACAAGCTCTACTTCCCTGACACCGAGGCCTGAAAATTACTTCCTTTTTTTCCGTACTTCTTCACTTTTATTCCTCTGTATCTTTCTTTGTTTTGCAACTTTTACCACAACAAAACTCTAATCACCTAATCACAACAAGTCCATCATCAGCATTGTCTTCATCTTATTTTCCTTATTGATTTGATGGTGTCGCAGTCTTCATTCCTGATGTTCACAAGTTCACAACTCAATCATGCTCCTCTATCATCCTCCTCCAGACTCCCCCTATCCATTTCCCTCAAGGCAGATGGATGGATTATGGAGAATAAATAAACTTTGTCCTCGTAGACGAGTCCCCTCAAGTGGGACTGAAATTACTGACTGACTACATGCTTGCTGATTGTTGACAGACTTAATTCTGAAATTGACAGGAGAGGCTGCCCTGTGGACCCTCACTTTCCGAAGAAGATGCGGACAAAAAGTAGAACAGGTAATGAATAATGAGAAGATGGCATGCAGTGGACAGCAATGGCTGTCTGTCTCTGTTGAAACCAATTGCTGTTTGTTTTTTGTGAACAGCGCAATTTTTCTATGTTTTGAGTACACCAGTATTGCAGGTTTTTGGGGGTTTCTTTGGGGGTGTTCTAGATTTGTGGTGCTGGGTCGGGGGGTCTGGGAGCACTGCTGGCACAGTCTAATTTTGATTGCATTTGTTTTTAAGGAAATCCATGGTGGAAAAGTGGAGTTATGGCCTAGCTGCAGAGCGCGTTTGGACAGAATTGAAAGAAGGCCGAAAATATTCTAATTATGAGATTTTCCATTTTTGCTTTTAGCCTGTTTGGGGGGGGGGGTTCTGCTTTTTTGCGGGTGGGTTGGTGGGTCTTGGGGCATTGCTGGGAAGGTCTAATATCGGAATCAAGTAGTTTGGACAAAATCCATGGTGACATTTTTTTCTCCGTTTTTGCTCACTTGCCTGTTCTTGGGTGGGTTCCTGGTGTTTGGGGAGATTGGGGGGTCTTGGAGCAACGCTGGGTTTGGATAGTTTTGATTGCAAGTGGTTTGAAGAAAATCCATGGTGGCAAAGGGGAGTTAGGGCCTAGCTGCAGAGCGCGCACGGAGTGTTTTTGGAACTGGGCCTAAATATTTCTAAGTGCCCGTTTTTGTATTTTTGCTTGTTGCCTGTTTGGGGGTCTTCAACTTTTTTCCGCCTTGGTTGACGGGTCTGGGGGCATTGCTGGGAAGGTCTAATACTGGATTAAAGTGTTTTGGAGAAAATCCATGGTGAAAAAGTTTTTCACTTTTCAGAGGTTTTGCTCACTTTCGTGTTTTCGGGGGCCTGCTTGGGGGGGTTCCTGGTGTTTGGGGGGGGTTGGGGGGTCTTGGAGCAACGCTGGGTATGGATAGTTTTGATTGCAAGTGGTTTGAAGAAAATCCATGGTGGAAAAGGGGAGTTATGGCCTAGCTGCAGAGCGCGCTTGGAGTGATTTTGGACTGAGGCCTAAATATTTCGAAGTGCCCGTTTTTGTATTTTTGCTTTTTGCCTGTTTGGGGGTCTTCTACTTTTTTTCGGGTGGGTTGGCGGATCTTGGGGCATTGCTGGGAAGGTCTAATATCGGAATCAAGTGGTTTGGACTAAATCCATGGTGGAATTTATTTTCCGTTTTTGCTCACTTGCCTGTTTTTGGGGGGCTGTTTTGGGGGGGTTCCTGGTGTTTGGGGGTGGGTTTTGGGGTCTGGGAGCACTGCTGGCACAGTCTAATTTTGATTGCATTTGTTTTTCAGAAAATCAATGGTGGAAAAGGGGAGTTAGGGCCTAGCTGCAGAGCGCGCTTGGAGTGATTTTGGAATGAGGCCTAAATATTTCTCTGTGTGAGTTTTTCCGGTTTTGCTTTTTGGCTGTTTGGGGGTGTTAAACTTGTTTTCGCCGGGTTGACGGGTCTGGGGGCATTGCTGGGAAGGTCTAATACCGGATAAAAGTGTTTTGGAGAAAATCCTTGATGAAAAGCGTTTTGGCACTATGTATAACTTAGGGTTCGTTAGGGTTAGCAGCAGTATTGCATGTGTTTGGGGTTGTTCTAGATTTTTACAACTGGGTTCTGGAGTCTTGGAGCACTCATGGGAATGTGTAATTTTGGTTGCAAGTGGTTTGAAGAAAATCCATGGTGGGGAAGCGGGGATTTGGCCTAGTTGAAGAAAGCGTTTGGCACTATTCTTAGCTTAGGGCTCGTTAGGGTTAGCAGTATTGTATTGCATGTGTTTGGGGTGTTCTAGATTTGTACGACTGGGTGGGGTCTTGGAACTCTTGTGGGAATGTCTAATTTTGATTGCAAGTGATTTGAAGAAAATCCAAGGTGGGAAAGGGGGGTTTTGGGCATACTTTCTGAGTGCGTTTTGGCACGATTTGAAATTAGGCCTCTGCGAGGTAGCAGCAGTATTCAGCACGTTTTTGGGAGGGTAATGTGGAGTGTTCTAGATTTTGGGGATTGTCATATCTGAAACTGAAAGTGTAATTTTTGCACTACACAGCGTACCTTATATATTTTCTTCTCCGAGGTGTTTTTATCACTTACTGTTGTGTTTTTCCATCAACAATTACAGGCAGGCTTTTACCCTGTGCCATCGATGTACTACTCAGGCTTAGTGATCCGCAATTCCGCATCAGGCAGGCAGTGGACAGTGTGTCTGGTCACCAAGATTGATCGACGGAGAATCCGATGAAATGAAGGAGTACCGCGAATAAGAGGAATGGCTGGATGCATTAACTTCACAAATTCAATGGGACAACTACAAAACACAGTAACAGTATCCAAAATTCTCCTTATCTTTTAAATTATATTCTTGTGAACTTGAACCTACTTCTACGAGTGTGACTCTGTGCATTTGTTTGATCTCTGCTTCAAATTCATCCCTCCAGCTATTTGATACGTCTTTTGCTATGTTTAACACTAATTTAATGTTCTAAGTGTTTATTCTCTCTGAGGGCAGAGAGGCAAGTGAAATTGCGTAATGACTGCAGCCCTGTACTGTCAACTTGTTTCTTTGTAGTTACTAGTAAGTTGCAGTAAGTAGTAGTACTACTTTTCAGTAACCTAACCATCCATTTAGTAAACAACTTCTGGAATGCAGTGGTGAACTTCCTTTATGTCCCTTAAAAGATGTATCAATATCTTCAAATCCAAAGATTTGTTTATCTTCATTTGTTGTTTGACTGTCCACGCTGTGTTTTTTTTCCTCTCTACCAAACTTTCCCAAAAACCCCCATTCCCATCCAATTTTCAAACCCTAATCCTCTTCCCCCGGGCTGTGTGGTATTTCATTGAGGTGTGACTGAAAACAACAATAAATTCCACACACTTGCTGGGGAGGATGAGGTCAAAGCAACCAAAATCATTAGTACAATCGGAAGTTTATGTGCGCCATTGTGGATTGATAAGAACATCCTCCTCCTACACGACGTGAACAATCAATGCTTAATGCTTACCTTACGTTGGCACTGCTTAGGCTACAATTTAGGGCACTGTTCTGTACCGTACCATCTATTGTACTGTTTCTAATGCTACGCTCAGGCCACTCAATGTTTCATTTCCTTTTTTTCATATGGTGATACTGCCAGTGCGTACCACTACTGCTACCAGCACAACAATGATATTGCATCCGTCGAGGACTCAAGTCAACAACCAACCTTAATCACCATTTGCAATGCAGCAAGCACTGGGGCTACCCCGATTCTCAAACACAAATCACAGATAAGATATATTGGAGAGGTAGTAGAATAATGGGCAAGGAGGACTAAGTTGGGAGGAAAGCAGAGACTGACAGTACTACTAGTAAAGTACAGTAGTAGGGCTACTACATTTACTAACTCAGTTGCTTGCATTTTGGTACATTTCAGGGCTAGATGTTTCATTCATGCTGGTAAGTTTGAAGAAAACAAACATCCAGTATCCACCGCCAACCCCCACACAAAATAATATATGAACGTGTATACTGTGTTTTAGTAAGAAAAATAATTATTAAGAAATATATATTCACGTTGTTGTCAGCACAACAATAAAATAAATTACCCGAACTCACCCCCCTCCCTAACCCAACCAATGTCCAAAAGTCCAAAAGTCCCCTTTCCCAAACACCCAATTCCCACCCCCCCAACAGTCTTTAAAAAAGGGGCAAGGGACAGTCACTTCCTCCGGTGGCGTAGTTTGGAAAGCTGTTGCTGCACGTCCCACAGCTCTTTGCGGAGGTCCCGGAGCTGGCGCTGATGTTTTTCGCCCAACCGCTCCAGGTAGTCCACTCTTGTATGTAGCCGGCGCACACGAACCATCCAGGATGGGGCGCTGATTTTGTTGCTGCTGTGCGGCTGCGGCGGGGGGCTGTCGGGCCACTGCTTTGTTTGGCTGGAGGCTTCTGGCTGGTGGACCCGGGGGCAAGGGATGAGGATGTAGAGCCATCTCCTTGCGGGTGAGCTTTTTTGGAGTAGCATCTATGAAGAAAGAAAGAAAAATACTGTAGCCAAAAGTCTTTAACATAAAGTCAAAATAATTCAACAGAAAGATACATGCCAAAATGTTGTACTGGATTGGACCACCTCCTTCCTCTCTGGTTTCCGCCGTCTTTGTAAGCCTGTGACATTACTGGGAGTTTCAGGAATTCCACTAGCAGGTGGACTGACTACTACATACATAGTCAGAGAGTACTAAAAAAAGGCCTTTTTTACTTTTTTTCTCTTGTTTTGCAAAAGAATTTACTGGTACGTGAACTTGTGGTAGCCGCCATAATGGCAGCTCACTCGGTTTTCACCCAAGAAATACAGACACAGGCCATGATGATGCAGACTCGCAGTACTTTAAGCAGTACATGCAGTTGGGGATAGGAATGTCTTACTTTTCTATAGGGGTGGCTGACACTGCCACTGGCCATAATTCATCCACTCAGTGTCTGCTCGACTACATCATACACCTCTGCTATCGATGAGGAGGATAAAGAAGATAACATCCAGGCTTCCAAAGTACGTCTATGATTCTTCTTAATGTCTCAAATGTACCAAAATTTCTTTTTGTCAACAACCAACTAACACCCTTTTCATTATATTTTAGAAACCGCCGTCTTCTTATGTTGAATTGCATTCAACAAAACCATTCTTTACAGTCATAAATATTAAGACTCGCTCGTCCTTCGTTTTACCCTTCTTTAAATTTTGTTCTTCACCTCCCTAAACTACATCTGATATGACTTGGCTTCACAATAAGCTGAGTTGAAGTGAAATAGAGGGGGTCATTGGTTACCCGAGAAGTACCGCCGCTATCGCTATTACAAGTCAAGGTTGACTGTCTTCTCCGTGATAGCCCAAAAAGTAGTTCTAAATTAGTAACTGTTCTTAAAAGTACAGTGTACTTATACTAGTGTACTGTGTACTACTGTACAGTACATCATACACTCCTTTGCGAGCCTACTCAAAAAAATTTCAATAAGTAAGGAGTATAATAACTTGCCACCGTCCGCCGCCATTGAGTCTTCCCCCCCCAGCTCCTCCTGTTGGCGCCGCAGCATCCAGAGTGGACCCCTCCGCACTGCTGGCCCCGGCACTGAAGGTCATCTGTGCCGCATCAGATGTTGTGACGTCTAGGAAAAACATGTCATATTTTCAGATGCCATGCACAACCCCCTATTTTGTCTCGTAATGGAAGAAAATGTTACATAACACATTTTTTATTACTGGGATTGAAAAAAAGTAAAGGTTTTGGGGAGGGTGTTAACCTTCTATATGCTTATTCCATTAAATGCTACACTTCTTCTTATGACAACTCATGAATGCTTGCTTAACGTGCACCATTGTTCTCATTACAGAAAGAAGATTCCATTGCCCTTCTGCCAGACGATTCACCAACTACTAGTAAGTCATCACCAGCAGCACTTTAAGTACTTTAAAGAAGGTGGAGGCTCCCGCACAGTTATTCTAATAATTTCATGTGTCTGTTAACTATTATTAAGTTTGAGTCATACTAATTTCATTCATGGGAATGTTGTTTGAACTTTAACGTCATCTTCATCCATCACCATTGCTCGCTCAGAATACTACGCTATTAAAAATAAAGAAATAATGTTTTCATTTCTTAATTGAAAATAAAACTTTAAAACTAACAAACACTGTGTGGTTTTTGTTCATGAGCGAGTTAGCGGAAAGGTTTGAACTACTGCACGTGGCAGTCATGTTTCAGTGACTCAGATAGGCCGGGACTCGGCGGTAGTCTTCTTCTGTTCTTCTGGGTCGTAAAATCATTGGTCAGACACACTAGATAGTTGGTCAGGGGATTGGGGGTTCAACTTCTGTTCAAGCTGAGGTATGTCGAAAGTAGAACTGCACCTATCATCAACAATGTCCTATTATCTTGTCCATACTTCTTTGTGTGCAGAATAGTCCCTGAAACACTAGCGGTATGGGGTGTGCTCCTCTCGAATCAAAAAGGCAACTGCTACCTTTTACTTGGTGTAAACAATGACATTTTGTTGTTGGAAATTGTCAAAGCACTTACATTAAGAAGACTGGAATAGACAGCAAGGGCAACCCAGAGGACTGCACTCAGTGCCTAGAGCTATTGCTGTATCAGAGTTTTGTTTCACACCATTTGCAGAATGGGCAAGCTTAGCTACCTACACAGACCGACTCATAATCGTAAATAGTAGTAGCACAGAGTGTGATGGTAGAGGCCGGATAAGAATGTAGAAAGTAGTCTACATTAGAAGCAGATTCAAAGACTATTTTGTAAAACATAGAATTATTAGGAAACAGTTTGTAATGAATAGGAGCTGTAAAAGTTCGGGAAGTATAAGTATTAATATAACAATAGAACAACTTACTTGGGCCAGCTGAAGAGCCTGCAAGGGACTGATCCTGTCCACCTTCTGCCACCGGAGTCTCAGCCGCCGCCGGCGCCCTGCCCCTGGGAGGTGCTGGTGATCATGAAATAAAGAAACACAACATGGATGATTGTGTTCAAAGACATCAAATATTTCTAAAATTATGTCGGGGAAACAAATTAACAACAATTGCATCTGATCTGGTCAACTAGGAGGATAGTAGTACAGTATTGCAGGATTCACAGACCGTCTAATAGGAAAGTTAAGTAATTCACTAACTACATCAACAACAAAAAGGTTCTACTACGACTGCCATCACTCAGCAGCACGAGACGTCGCGTGACAGACACAGTACGCCATCATGATTGCAGACCACTAAGAAATGTCCTATAACAAGTAATAAATAATATACTCAACGTATCAATCCACCACTATATCTTCAAAGTGGCAGCAGCAGGAGTACAAAGAAGGACAATACTTGAGTCTACTGTCTCTAGCGTTACGCAATAATGCTCTCAAATGACTAAAAAGTTGCAAACAAGTAAGCATAGTAGCAACGCCAATAACCAGGCGAGCACCTGCAATGACAGAAGCTATTTAAACATTAATTTACCTGCAATGTAATCGAATCAGCAGCATTAGTACTCTTCAGGAAAAAAATAGATTAGCAATATAACAGAGCAGAAGAAAAAAAAGTAGTTATTAAATAGCTACTTACCAAGGCCAGGGATCTCCAATCCTAGCAGGTCGAGCATGTCATGCTCCCGGTCCAGGATGTCAGTCCACCGGTGCGTCGCTTGCTGGTAGGTGCGCCGGACCCCAGACTCCTTACACATGACCCGGCACACCATCTCCCACAGCTGGCGACGCTCCCAGAGGCCGTAACCGGAAGCAATCCACCCACCTGCTGCCACGGTCTTAGGGAGGTGGACTTGAACAAAAACCATCAAGGCGGCTAACTCCACCGCAGAGAAGATCTCCCTGGCCTGGACTTTCTCACCCCTCAAACGCCCGCAAGGGAGCCGGGTACGGGGTGCTGGGCCCTTCCCCTTGCCCTTGTCGGCTCCCTTAGCCATGGTCCTGGGCACAAGAAGAAGGAAAGAAAATAAGAGAGAGAGAGTGAAAGAAATAAAGTAGGTAATAAAGTAACAAAAAGTAAAAAAAAAACACAAAATATAGATGTAGGAGATTGAAGAAAAAAAAGCAAAAAAAAGTTTAGAAAAACATAGGATTACAAAGATGTAAGATGGATAGAAAGGTAGCATGCCCAAAAACCATAGCAATGAATAAAAAACAAGATGGCCGCAATAGAGAACCGCGTGGGTAAGTTTGCGTGATATTTCCCCCGCGAGCACGCAAAAAAGCCCGCGAACCCGTAAACGCGCCACGCGCACAACGCGAGCTTGCAGCTAGCACCCAGAACCGGAAATACACAACGCGCACAAGATGGCCGCGCCCATGTACGACCGCATGGGTAACTTCGCGGTCGTTGCGCTGCAAGTGGCCCGCGAAGACGCAAAAAACCCCGCAAACACACAAAAAAAAACAATCCGCAAATTCGCACGAATTTGCGGATTGCGAGTTCGATTTCGCGCCCCGCGAATCTTGCGAAATTACAGAAAAATGAATTTTGCAAAACTGAAAGCACTTAGCAGGTGCAAAAGTTCAAGCTAATTTGTAACCATTCCCCGTAGTGCTTCCTGAGGGGCCCCTCCAGAGTTCAGTTGCCTACTTGCAACTATTCTCTGACCCTGCTCTGACCCTCAAAGCAAGGTCAAAGAATAGTTACAAGTATGGCATAATGCTCCTGTAAAAAAAATTAAACTGCAACAGGAAGCACTTACAGCTAAGGAAGCAGGTGACAGACTTGAAGCGCAAATTCAGTGACACATTAACCAGCCCCAAATTAATTCATCTCAGTTGAGGCTGGGCAGGTGTGCTTTCCCCCCATAATCTACAGTGGTGAACCAGAGGGTGCTGTGATGAACCAGAGGGTGACAGTGCTGAACCAGAGGGTGACAGTGCTGAACCAGAGGGTGGCAGGTGTGAAACAGAGGGTGGCAGGGGTGAAACCGAGGGTGACAGTGCTGAACCAGAGGGTGGCAGGGGTGAAACAGAGGGTGGCAGGGGTGAACCAGAGGGTGGCAGTGTTGAACCAGAGAGTGCTGTGATGAACCAGAGGGTGACAGGGGTGAACCAGAGGGTGGCAGTGGTGAACCAGAGGGTGGCAGTGGTGAACCACAGAGTGGCAGTGGTGAACCAGAAGGTGTCAGGGGTGAACCAGAGGTACACAGTGGTGAACCAGAGGGTGCTGTGATGAACCAGAGGGTGGCAGTGGTGAACCAGAGAGTGACAGTGCTGAACCAGAGGGTGGCAGGGGTGAACCAGAGGGTGACAGTGCTGAACCAGAGGGTGGCAGGGGTGAACCAGAGGGTGGCAGGGAGGCGAAACAGAGGGTGGCAGTGGTGAACCAGAGGGTGACAGTGCTGAACCAGAGGGTGGCAGGGGTGAACCAGAGGGTGGCAGTGTTGAACCAGAGAGTGCTGTGATGAACCAGAGGGTGACAGGGGTGAACCAGAGGGTGGCAGTGGTGAACCAGAAGGTGGCAGTGATGAACCAGAGGGTGGCAGTGGTGAACCAGAGGGTGACAGTGGTGAACCAGAGGGTGCTATGATGAACCAGAGGATGGCAGTGATGAACCAGAGGGTGCTGTGATGAACCAGAGGGTGTCAATGATGAACCAGAGGGTGACAGTGATGATCCAGAGGGTGGCAGGGGCAAACCAGAGGGTGGCAGTGGTACATCAGAGGGTGGCAGTAATGAACCAGAGGGTGGCAGTGGTGATCCAGAGGGTGGCAGTGATGAACCAGAGGGTGGCAGTGATGAACCAGAGGGTGGCAGTGGTGAACCAGAGGGTGCTGTGATGAACCAGAGGGTGGTAGTAATGATCCAGAGGGTGGCAGTGGTGAACCAGAGGGTGGCAGTGATGAACCAGAGGGTGGCAGTGATGAACCAGAGGGTGGCAGTGGTGAACTAGAGGGTGCTGTGATGAACCAGAGGGTGATAGTGATGAACCAGAGAGTGGCAGTGATGATCCAGAGGGTGGCAGTGGCAAACCAGAGGGTGGCAGTGATGAACCAGAGGGAAGCAGTGATGATCCAGAGGGTGGCAGTCGCGAACCAGAGGGTGGCAGTGGTGAACCAGAGGGTGCTGTGATGAACCAGAGGGTGGCAGTGGTAAACCAGAGGGTGACAGTGCTGAACCAGAGGGTGGCAGGGGTGAACCAGAGGGTGGCAGTGGTGAACCAGAGGGTGCTGTGATGAACCAGAGGGTGACAGTGGTGAACCAGAGAGTGGCAGTGCTGAACCAGAGGGTGGCAGGGGTGAACCAGAGGGTGGCAGTGGTGAACCAGAGAGTGCTCTGATGAACCAGAGGGTGACAAGGGTGAACCAGAGGGTGACAGTGGTGAACCAGAAGGTGCTGTGATGAACCGGAGGGTGGGAGTGGTGAGTGCTGAACCAGAGGGTGGCAGGGGTGAACCAGAGGGTGTCATTGGTGAACCAGAGGGTGCTGTTATGAACTAGAGGATGGCAGGGGTGAACCAGAGGGTGACGGGGTGAACCAGAGGGTGACAATGGTGAACCAGAGGGTGCTGTGATGAACCAGAGGGTGGCAGTGGTGAACCAGAGGGTGGCAGTGATGAACCGGAGGGTGGCCGCGATGAACCACAGGGTCGCAAAGAGGCTGGACACATAGAAACAACATGGTCGTGACCGTTGCGACCACACAAGTAAGTTCGCGTTCCCGAACTTGTAAAAAACCCTCGCGAACTGGCAAAAATCCTAGCGAACACGGAAAAAAAAAAACATCCGCAAATTCGAATGAATTCGCGTATTTTGCGGATTGCGAGTTCGCTTTCGGAAGAATTCGCGGAACGCGAATTCGCAAATTTCGCCCATACTTACCCATGAGGGTATCCAGGTGCTGAGAACACTGCTGGCGTGAGGGGTCAGTTTCAGTTGAACAGCTAGGTCTTGAGTCCCTTCCTGAGTTCTAGCAGAGAGGGTGAAGGTTGGAGATGAAGTGTGAGGTGGTTCCAGGACTTCATTGCAGGTATGAAAATGAGCGACCACCACTGTTGCTGCAGTGGATGCCAGGGCTATGGGCAAGGCAAAGTAAAGGGAGGCGGAGCGCAGGGCTCTGGAGGGAAGGTGAAAGTTCACGCAGTGGTTGATATCTGCTGGTAAATGGTTGTGTGGGGCTTTGAAGGTGTGGATCCACATTTTGAACTGACATCAATATTTTGCCAGAACTGCCTCCACCAGTATGCACGGTGACCAAGACCACCTCTCCCATGACTACCCTTATCATGACTACGCCTGACAACAACTACCTCCTACTCTATGCGCAACTGCCTCCTTATCAATGCACTATCCCTCTGCAAGCATGTCGCCAAGATCTGGGACACCATCCATCTCCCTCACCCCAGCATGTCATCTTCCTCACAGAGACCTGGCTCAACCCCACATCCACGCCCAACATCAACTCAGTTATGCCCAAAGGCTAGAAGATACCACACCAAGACCACATCAACAAACACGGAGGTGGAATTGTCATCATTCACAAGGAATCTATCCACAGCCCCACCTCTGCAGATGACATCACATTGTTCATGGAACATCTCAACTTTCAACTCCGAACCGACTGCAACACCACCATCAGAGGCACCATTGCCTACAGACCTCCAGGAGCTCCGCCCAGTTTTTGTGATGCCATTCCCAAATGTTTGGCACCACTCACCATTGACTCCAAACACTACATACTACTTGGCGACCTCAATTTTCACCTTGACAAACTCAGTGATATTAACACACTCAACCTTCTCAGAGGCCTCACCCAAATGGTCACCAAACCCACACAACTCGGGGCACACACTCGACCACATCTTCACTGCCAGCAAAAGGTACAGCCTATTAATGGGTCTCACCTGGACAGACCATGCCATAGTCCACTTCACCATCTTGTGAGCCCACAGCACCACCCCCAAGTCGCCCAGCACTTCACTGCACATCTGACACAAAGTCTCAGAGAGCCAATGGACCAACGGTCTCAACATCTCACTCCCATACACCGAAACAATATTGATACACCACCAAATATGCATGTTAGGGACAGCAAATGGAAGGGAGTGCTAGGAGGAATGATGTGTGATGACATTGACTCTGATATTAATTTTACATAATTTCAACTGCCTATATTGCACACAATTATGACTCAATGTAGTGTTAATCTCTAAATTAGGGCCACCTGCCACAAGGTAGAGCTGTTTATCTAAGTGCTGTTGTTGACAATTAAGTGTCAGTGCTCAGCACCGGAAATCACAGGCTCAAATTAAGCACTGTCTGCTCTTCAAGGGAAGGACATCCTACCACGGAAAGCAGCCTTTTTGTGGTGGGTTCCATTTCCAAGCAGAAAACCTGAATTCACAAAAATAAATCTGCTTCACAAATGCGAAGTTTTTATATTGCCACATGTCACAGGCAAAATGAGCTATAATGTAACAACAGTTATTCTATCATTACATGGTTGCATTCATGCATCGAACTGCTTTGCTTTGATACTGTTGCATGCTAGATTTGGCACTTGATTTGCACATGGAATTGCATCACAAGATGAGGCAATTTACTTCTCACACATCACTCATGACTCTAGATATGTTTTGGTGTATTGAAAATAAGCATTCACCTCATCACATGTCAGATGTTTGCCCCCACAAATATTATAACAGATGAGTCCATACCAGGAAATCAGCAAAATTATGATTCAACTGTCAGACTACCCTATACATTAGGGCCTCCTTGTCAGGGGAACCTGCTGTGTAGGAACTCGACCTGTTCTACTAACCTTATGTTCACTGGGGACAAGATTCTCTTTGGTAAAGCTTGTGGTCATACCACCTCTTTTGTGGTTCCCCCATCTCTTAGGGCCTGATTACAAGTGGCCCTTGTTGAATTAAATGAACACGGTATCCGGTAAAATCCAACACAAGGCGTTCAGAATTCATTGGTTGTGATCCAGCGCTCCTATTGAAAAACTGTCTCAATAACACTACCTATCACCTCAATACTCACCATTAATCATGAATCACTTATAAAGGCCCATTCTACCAATGAGACAATTTTTGAGCGACTGAATCAGGTGGTATGATTAACTAAACTACTCACATATTATTTACAAATTATTTACAACTGCAGTTTATCTATTTTTACCATGGTTTAAACATTTATCAATTATTAATCAGACCACCAAGGCGATTGAATCAACTGATGGTAACTAGATCATGAATAAACAAGACCAGCTTGTCATTTCAAATGTAATTTTATTAACTTTATTTTTCATAAAGAAAAAGCATTTACGTTTAAAAATATTTATTTTATAAGCAATCAAGAAAGCAGTATTTTGATAAGGAAATGAATTAATGAACTGACATTTTCAAAGCAAGCTCAGAAACATGAAATATTAGCAGAATAACAGTTTCCATTCCCTAAATCTATTTCCCTGTCTAATTCTCACTTCACCTAGAAAGGAAAAATCATTAAAGTCTGCTGTCCTTACGTGCGCCAAAAGTCCAACAGCATGTCACGTCAATCAGGAATCGGAAAGCAAGAGTTTTTTCCCTGCTCCGTGCGTCAGGTTTTATACCTTTCTTTCTAGCTAAACTTTCTACATTTTACATTCTTTTATGAAAATCCGAGCTTTTCATTGGCTGTCCTGTGTCAGTCCACGATAAAGTTTGTTAATTCATCTCCGTTACTTGACCAGGACCAGGCTTTACATAAGCCCTATTGTCTCTCATTTCCACGTCTTCCAGCTTCCTCAGGAAAGATACTTTTTCCACGAGTTTCAAACATTTACTTCCTAGCCTTGGCAGACACATTAAGTTCCTGCCCTTGAGCCTTTTCTCCGAGAGCACGTACAACTCAGCCGAAGAACTGCTTTTTCAAATAATGATGACTGCAGTAAAAATCTTCACAGTTACGCATGTGCAAGACATCGCTCTGGACAAGTTTTCGCGACTGCAATTCTGTCAGCCATGTTTTCTGAACCACCTTTAGGCCTCACTTTGGAAACTATTATCAAACAAACACAAGACATCAATTAATTAAAGAATTGAGACCCATTCTGTTACCCACCCCCTTTACTAATTAATCCTGTTAATTATGTTACCTAGCTGAAGCACAAATAAGCAGCATTATATTTACTTCTCCTTTAGGAACCGCATAAACTCCTCGAGCTTTTGTCACAAAAAGACATAACATAAGCACACAAAATAAGCACATGCCATTAGTTAAACAGCCGCATTTAATACTGACAAAGACAATAGACAAGGTTAGTTTATTATTTTTCTTTTGCGTTTGCAACAAAAAGCACATTAGTTTGTCCCGCGTGTACGATGTATGTATTCTTTAAACTAAGTTGATTAGTAATTTTCACCACAAGCTTATTAATTCAATTATCGTTATGGGAGATTAACTTAGCAAGTTTGAACAAAATCTTGTTCTGCACCTTGCTTCATCAACTCCCTCATCTGGTGATTTCTAAATCACCAAACAATACCCAAAATCTTATAAATTTTCAACCCTTAAACATGTTTTGGACTTTCTTAATATTAGTATTTCTAAACTTTAGATTCATCTGTTTTTCTGCATTTTTCATATTGAGTTCTCCGAAACTCTTCTAATTCTATTTCTTTTTCTTACTCCTTTCTAAGTTTGCAAATTCTTTTCTTTTCTATAACATATTTTCTTCTCTGGTGTATCATGCAACTAATTTTTAACAAAAATATCACTATAGCTATGACTATTAAAGGAAAAGCTATTTTACCTATAATTGAACTACCAATCTCTTGAAACCAGTGTTTAATTGCTGCAAATCTTTTACTTAAGCGTTCTGAAAAACTATCATCTTCTAAGGGTTCTACTTCATTATGTAATTCAGTTATGTTCTTAATATACAATTCTATATTCTGACTTTTGTCTGGTATGTAAGTACAACAATGTTGGACATGCAAAATTCCACAGACTCCACCCTCTTTTGCTAGCAAAATGTCTAAAGCAAGATGATTTTGCATTACCATAGTTCTCATAGCAATAAGCTCTGTATTTTCTAAATGAAATCCACTTGCAGTATCAGTTGACAATCTATCAACAATTGTAGACATTTTTCTAATTTTGTTTGCATTCAGGGTTATTCCTACCATAGGTATTAACACACCAAATATATCTCCCATTATTTCTACAACACTTTCTCTTCTAAATCTATTTAGGTGATTGCTAATTTCAAATGAACCTTTTACATTTCTATCCACATGAAACATTTTGGGAAAAACTAAACCTACATAACATGTCCCATACCAGTGGTCTGGGGGATTGTAATAAGCTTTATTCCCACACACAAAATAAATTCCAGGAAAAATTGTATCTTTGCCTCCTTTAAATCCCCAACCCCCTATAATACGATAAGTGTCTTCACATTGACTTGCACCAACAAAATAATTATCAAACAAAGTATTATCTCTTCTTATACAGCATTTTCTACTAACAGGTTTATCTATGTGAATTGCAACATTTTCATTTCTACCATTGAGCTTTTCATTTTCTATCTGCCAAAATTTAGACTTAGTATGTTTCATCATCTCATTTCGCTTGTAAATTGCCCTTCTCTCTTCCACCATATTTAAGAACGTTTTCTCTTCAGTTCTCAATTTACATGTTAAATTATTTCTAAAAGCATACTCATTAGTGAGTTCACTAGTTACTAGGAAAAATTCCCTCATCTGTTTAGCATGTTTTACTTTATTCAAGCTATCTACAACTTTTAAATTTGCAAAAATGTCATCAAAATTTGAATAATAATACTCCAAACGACCAGTCTGATAAAACAAACTAGCTATCACACTACATGTTATTCCATAAGTAAAAGGAAGCATATTATATGTGACACCTTCAGACACAGAAGTAGGTAATTTTACACAAATGTAGCAATCTTTTACATCCATCAACTTTACATATTCAGATAAAAGTCTTGAAAAGGTATTACTAGAAAAATCTCCTACAGATCTATCTTGATGAATTTCTGGTTTATGAACAATAATTATATCAGATTTATCATTTTTATCATGATTAACCACAACTTTACTAGTCATGTTAGTTTTACACATCTCTTTATCTATTCCAAAAGGAAAAATGACAGCTAAAATTAACCAAACTAAAATGATCAAGATTACACATATTGAAGACAATTTGCAACATCTTTTGAAAATTGAGCAACTCAAATTATTATTATAAGAAGGCATCTTTACTTTCAAACAAGAGCCCTTAAAAATAAAAATAAAAATAAAAAATTACTGAATATTCTCCCCTTTTTTTTAACAGATAATTTTATTTTCTAACAGCTTTTCTTTGACCTTATGTCATACATCAATGTGTTTTCCAGCTAACACAATTTCTTCGACCTTGTGTCACCTAACACAATTTCTTCAACCTTGTGTCACCTAATGAATGAAATCAATCATTATCACTTGCATCATCAGAATTTCTTTGACTACTTATTTACCTCTACTACTGGTGGAATAATTATGTAAGTCCACTCAGGTGACTTGTACTTCTGATTTGGCTTTATTACTCTTTTTGTTTTTCTGTTAATCACTTCTATTTTCTTTCCTGCTTGATTTTTCTTATTTGAGTCTTCTTCTTTTTGACTTGTGATCTCATTAACCTGATCATTTGCTCTATTCACCAATTTATATTTTAGGCCTTCGTTTTCACTTGGCCAATTATCTCCTTTTCTTGATAATTTTCTTTTCGGTTCTGCTAAATTATATTCCACTCTCCAAGCTCTTTTCCTTGATTTCTTCACCTTTGATTCATCACCACTTTCATCTGTTTCACTTTCTGTGTTTTCAGCTGATTCATTAATAACCAGTTTTACTGTATCAGAGTCTTCTTTAGATTCAGGAACTTCTTTACTCGGCAGCTTCACTCTGTTAGGAACATCATCCTTATAGCTGGTACTTGGCACTTCTTCTTCTTCTTCTTCGATTACTTCCAATTCACCAGTTTCAGAATTCTCGTTCCTTCTTCCAGAGCTTCCAATCTGCTTTTCAATACTCTCCTGATTTTGAATCACTTCTTGTTCAGCTTCCTTTTCTGCTTCTAGATCTAGCAGATAATCTTTTTCATCTCCTTCAGAATCTTGTATCACAATTTCTTCATTTTCTTCATTCAATGCCTCATTCGCAATTGAATTTTCCAGATGTCGACTTTCTTGTCAATCTTCAGGATCTGGATTTCGATTTCTTTCAGGTTCTTCTTCTGAATCTGAATCAGCTGTTGTTTCACCTTCGTCAGGATTCTCAGGTGCTGGCACTCGTATGGTGTGGCTAGCATGAATCCATCTCTTCAATCCCCTACACTTTACTGCATTTGTTGTGACTAATATCACCTGTCTTGCCTTCTGCCACCTTGGTACTAGGCAGTTTCGTCTTCGGTGAACTTTTGTCCTCACCCAGTCTCCTGGTAACAGATCATGAGCTTGTTCTTTCTCTTTTGTAATTACTTCAGTTCCCACCTGATGGAACACAGAAGTCACCATATCAGATAGATTTTTGCAGTAATCCATAATGATGCTATCATTAATGCTCAACAGTTTATCAACTGGAACAAATGCTTGCCTCATGACCCTACCCATTAAAATCTCATGAGGGCTCAGTCCTGTTTTTCTATCTGGAATGCATCTCAAAGACATCAAAACAAGTGGAAGTGCATCTGTCCACTGCATTCCTGTTGCTAAACACATTTTTGCTATTCTGTTTTTTATTGTACCATTCACTTGCTCAACAACACCTGATGCTTCTGGTCTGTAAGCACAATGTAACTTTTGTTTTATATCCAGTGCCTCACAAATCAATTTTAGCAGTCTGTTTTCAAAATTTGTGCCACGATCTGTCGCGACCGTCACCGGAAATCCATACCTTGGTATGATTTCTCTCAAAAGCAATTTTGCCACAGTAATTGAATCATTGTGGCGTGTTGCGAATGCTTCTACCCATCTTGAAAACAAACAGATTATCACCAAGACATATCTGAGTTTGTTGTGAGGTGGCATGTCAATGCAGTCAAGCTGTATTCTGGTAAATGGACCACCCTCCCGTCCTATTGTTCCCATGCTCACAACAGTTTTTCTATTTGGGTTGATCTGCTGACAGATAAGGCACCTCTGACAAAGGGACTCTGCAATTATCCTGAATTTTGGATTGTACCATGTTTGTCTGAATAATCTAATCATTGAATCTCTACCAATATGTCCTGGACCATGGTACATGCGTGCCATGTCAGAAATCATACTGTCTGGCATTACTGGTCTGTCATCTTTGTAATCCCAAACCTCATCTTCTTCTCTCTGTCTGCATCCTGCTTTTAACCATGTGTTTTTCTCCTCATCATCTGCCTCATCTTGCAACTGTTTTACTCCCTGCCCAGTCTCAACTACAGATGTTAGCATAAGTGAGTTCAAAACATGTTCATTTGCTTTTTCCCGATTAAATGACACATTATTTTTTGCACAGAACTTTGCTACTGTGTCAGCATATGAATTTCCTTTTGTTATGTAATCTTCACCCTTTTTATGTGCCGTGCACTTTACAACTGCAATTTTTTCTGGTAGCTGAATTCCATCAATTAGTCTTTTAATCAACTGTGCATTTCTGATTGGTGATCCCGCAGAAGTTAAATAACCTCTTTGAGACCAGAGCTAGCCATAGTCATGGACTACGCCATATCCATACTGACTATCAGTCACTATGGTAATTTTTAACTCCTTTCCCCATTCACATGCACGAATCAAAGCAATCAATTCTGCTACTTGAGCTGAACGAATTCCTTTGAGACAAAAAGCTTCAATTACATCTGCAACTGTACATACCGAATATGCCGCACTCAGAACACCTTCATCTGTTCTTAAGCATGAACCATCAACAAATAAAACATAATCTGATTCAGCTAACGGGACATCTTTTATGTCCTGTCTGGGTTTAGTGCAATATTCTAATACATCCAGACATTCATGATCAACCTCATCTCTGATTTCTGTTTCAGTAGTGTCAGGTAATAATGTGGAAGGATTTAAATTCACACATCTCACAATTGAAACATTGTCTGAACCAAGGATAACTTTTTCATATTTTGTTAGCCTATTATTTGTCAAATGCTGTGTTCTGCTTCGTGTGAGGAGAATATCAACTGTGTTGCAGCTACTGCTTTTAAGCAACCTGGTAATGCTTTTGCAACTGGGTCAAGAACAGCTGAGAAATATGCTATTGGCTTTCTCAGTCTTCCATGTCTTTGAATCAGAACTGATAATGTACATCCTTCTCTTTCACTGCAATACAGCTCAAATTCTTTTTCATAATCAGGCATTCTTAATGCTGGAGCTTCACACAAACTTCTTTTTAACTGTTCAAAAGCTTCTAACTCAGTTTCTGTTAGGCTGATCGGGTCTTTTATGTCTGCTTTTGTCAGTCTTTGCAGTGGCTTTGCAATTACTGAAAATCCACTAATCCATTGGCGACAATAACCTACCATTCCTAGAAACATTCTAACCTGTCTCTGTGTTTTTGGAGGTTGCATTGCTTGAATAATTTTTATTCTTTCTGTTGTCACTTGTCTGACTCCCTTTGCAATTCTGTGTCCAAGTTTTTTTACTTCTTGTTTGCAAAACTGTAATTTTGCAGGAGACACTTTATGTCCCTCATCTGCCAAGTGATTTAAAAGAGTAATGGTATCTGTTACACAATTATCTCTTGTTTTTGCAGCCACAAGGAGGTCATCAATATACTGCACTAACGTAGATTTTCCAGGTAAATCTAGATTTTCCAATGACTTCTTTAGCAATTGATTAAAAATTGATGGACTTTCGGTGTACCCTTGAGGGATTCTACACCATGCTAAAATACGCTCTTTGAACCTGAAAGCAAAAATTTGCTGGCTTTCTGGATGCAATGGAACAGTAAAGAATGCATTACACAAATCAATAACCGTGTACCATTCTGCATCATGCGGAATTTGATATAAAATTACCGCTGGGTTTGGTACAACTGGGCAAAATGGAATAACAATTTTATTAACCTTTCTTAGGTCCTGAACAATCCTGAAAGTTCAATTTGGCTTTTTAATTCCCATAATCGGTGAATTACACGGGCTACTCTCAATTTCTTTTAGAACACCCTGTTTTATGAATTTGTCTATTACAGGAGTAACTCCTTCAATCACTTCTGCTTTCATTTTATACTGAGGAATGTTTGAATAATCTACTCCTCGTTTTACTGATATTTTTACTGGATCTATATTTTTCATCAAACCCATTTTATCTCCAGTGAAATCCCAAATTTTTACATTCACTGTGTCTTTTAATTCTTCAGGTAGATTATTCTTATCAAACACAGGAAATAGTTTACTTTCTTCTGCCTCAATCATTGACATTGTTAATCTGTAAAGCCCATCTTCTTCTGGAGTTTGTGGCTCAATACCATCCGGTGAGCAATATATTGCGCAATTCATCTTGCAAAGGATATCCCTACCTAAAAGATTTACAGGACTGCTATCACAAACTATAAATCTATGCTTATCCTTAAATTTACCTATTTCAACTTCAACTGGTTCAGTTAGATCTGTTTTTATTTGCTGATTAGCTACACCTACTACTTGGATTTTATCCCAAGAGAGAGGAAGGTTTTCTATTTTCACTGATCTAACAGTGGAACGGGTAGCACCTGTATCCACTAGGAAAGTCATTTCTACATCATTCACTTTACCATTTACAAATGGACCAGATTGATCTACCTCAAGAGTGGCTCCAAGCACACACTCTTCCTCCTCTCTCAGGCACCATCAGAAGTAATCATCAGATTCACTCCCACCATCTTCTTTCAACCAATATTGTTGAGACACATTCAACACATTCACTCTTGGTGATCTGTTTACCTGTTCACCTCTGCTGAATCCTGTTTCTGGACTGTGTCTCTGCACATTTACACAGTTTGGAAGTGGCGGTTGTGGTATCTGACTTTGCTGAATCACTACCTGTTGCTGTAGCTGTTGCTGCTGATGTATCTCATTCTGCATCTGTGGATTTAATGATGTATTTTTTAAATAATTTCTGGGCGGATTCTTGCACTCACGCTTCCAGTGTCCAATTTCGCCACAATTAAAACATGGGAGTTTCTGTTTTAACTCTTCTATATTTCCCATCAATTTTGGTTTATTATAATTACCTTTAAATTTCCCTTGATTCTGATCAACATTTTTATTCCCTAAAGTTGCTAATTGTTGTTCAGCCACTTTTACCTGTGCCCACATAGCTTTTTCCTTTAACTTCTTCTGTTTAGCGTCTATTTCATCACTACAGTATTTTGCTTTTCTCAGGATCTCATCTACTGTGTTTGATTGCCAACCAACTATTCCAGTTCTTACCATTTCACTAATTTCAGGTCTCAAGCCATATACAAATCTGTATATAAAATGACTCATGTCTTTTTCACTTAAACTTTCATAACCACTGTATTATTTGAATACCAGCAGTAATCTTTCATAAAATGAATGTACTGATTCTTTTGGTTCTTGGGTTGTTCTATCTATTTTAACCCAATCTATCTCTTTTGGGGGAATCTTGTTTTTTTAAATTTTACATTCTGCCCAAAGATCTGATGGGACAACTATGTCAAAGGATCCATCAAGATCAATCCACAAAACTTTTGAAACTTTCACAAACCTGTCTACCTGTCGATACCATTCTACAGGTTTTTCCCTTAATTGAGGAAAATCGTTTGTAAACATTAAAATGTCCTGTCTTGTCCATGGAACATGCACATACCCTCCTCCCGGTATTTCTCTCATTGGAAATTCATTTACTACTTCTTCCTTTTCTCTGATAGGAAAAGCTAAACTTGTTCTGTCTTCCTCTCTTTTCTTTGTCCGTTTCAGTCTCCATTTACCTAAATCACCCCCTTTTCTCAAAATCACAATTAAGTCTTTTATATGAATTATTCTTCCTATGGTATTCAAATTTTCAATATCTTTTTCAGAGAAATCCACCCTATAAGTTTTCTGCAAATTCTTCTGCTTAGTTAAATCTACTTCTAATTCAGAAGCCATTTCCTCTAATTGATCATATTTGTTTTTCATTTTCCATGTTATGCTTTTGCAAATAAATAATAATTCATCATCCTGATATGCTTTCAAACTGTCAGTTCCAATCGTTCCAATTATTAATTCCTCTAAATCTGCTTTCAATTTTGTAACATCAAGTAATTTACATTCTGGGGTTTATGTTAAATCTATTGTATTCAGACTCTTTTCCGGAGTTCCAGAGTCAGATTCTGCACCAGATGGAGTTTTACTTGTCAAACTCTGATTAAAAGTTAAGTCAGGCATCATTATTTTTTCTCGATGTATTTCAGACAAGTCTGAATAACATTTTTCAGTCACTTTCTGTATTTCTGAATTTAATGGAACAGTTAAAGCTGATTGTCTAATTTCTTTTTGATCAAATACTGGAAGAACAGGTCCAATCGTTACAGGTACTGTTACTGCTTCCATGCTTTTAGTTAACTGCTGTATTAATTCCTTCGTTGAACGATTATATTCTGAGATATTTGGTAATTCCTCATACCTTTCTGTTCTTTTTCCATTTGGGGTTTCATTTCTCTGGACTGGGCTTTCATTTCTTTGAACTGGTGTTTCAGTATAATTTCTATTTTCTCCTGACATATTTGAATTACATCTTGTTTCCACTCTTTCAGGTGTTTTTCTATCATTCGGATTTGATTTAGGAGATGTCTCCTCAATAAGTTTTCTTGGAGGGGCACTTGGAGAAGTCCATGAACAAACTAGTTGATAAGGTGGCGGTTTTCTAGTATAAATTTCTTCTAATACCGCATCTTCTGACTCACTTTCTTCACTAATATTATTTTTCTTTTGAGCATTCTTTTGTCCGGTTACCTCATCAATTAGTCTCACTGGGTACAAACCATCAAACATATCACCACTTCTCCATCGACGCATTCTATCCTCATGTGTTTCTCTATTAATACCTAATCCTGTTCTCCTTGATAATCCTCTACTCTCTCGTTGTAACTCAAACATTTCATCTTCCCATTCAAGTAGTGCTTCAAATTGAGTAGGTCTAGGCTTTGGTACCAGTTTCATAATCTTTTCTCTTAAGTTTTTCAAAACTGCCATGTTAAAAGATCCATCTTCCGGCCATGCTAATACACCATAATTTTCAGTATACTTCATCCAATTCTCATTCCAAAGACAAGTATGATAACTATATTCACCCAACATATTTCATTTTCAATCTTTATTTCGACCGTTCGGTCATAAAAGATACACAATACAAATACAATCACGTGTAACTCTGTCATAAACAGATAAAACATTGAGTACATATGTTAAAAATAATCTATACAGACATAAGAACATCTTAAAAGGGAGAAACATTTCTAGGTACTACCCAGCATTTTTTTAAAAGCGAGTACGCGTATACCAAACATTAGTAAAGAATTTGGAAAGTGCAAAAACAGTTGGGCCGGAAACATCGGATTTTAAAATCCTGTACATTGGTGCGTATTCCCTGCCACCCAAATTCTTTATCAAGGGGAGGAGCCAGTATTTCCTAGCTGCCTTGTAGGCTGGGCAGAAGAACACCACGTGCAAGTCGTTTTCCTCTTTGTCAGCACAGACAGGACAGTGCTTTGTGGAGGGAACCAATGACCAAGAACTTGTAAAGGCCCGAAAGGGCAATGTGCCATATCTCCATTGGAGGAACAACTTCCTAGCAAGTGTGGGATATATAGGGTCCAGTGCCTTCTCAAATCTATAGAGATCCTTGCTTTGCAGGAATACAGTTGATAGGGACCCCTCTGGCTGGGTAGTTTGGGCCCTTGCCCTTTTGTGTTCGTGATACAAATTCGCCAGGGACCTCTTGGAGATGTTTGATGCAGCATTCGCCGGCTTAGTCCACAAATCAGGGAGCCCCAGTTCCACACAGGTAGCTTGAATGTTTTTGACCCAGGGAATGGTAAGCGCCTTGGGGTGATTCAGTAGTTCGACCAGTTCCGCCCTATAGTCGGCGACCCAACATATACGCTGCAGGTGTTTTGTACTTATGAATTAATCTTCCACCCTGCGTTAACATTTTCGTGTCAGTTTTAAATTAATTTTTCAATTTCTGAAACCATGAAAGCTTCTTTTTCTCCTTCATGTAATAGTAATCCATGTTTTTAAACAATTTCCCTTACTTCAGTAAAAATCGTAACAACTTCCTTGTTATTCTGCAACACCAACCAATCCGTGTGCGAAACTCACCAACAAGCCAATCAGGTTAAGCTACGTCACTATTTTGTTCAACCAATAGAATTACTGCTTTTCAGGATAAGCCAATCAGCTGTAAGCTTGCCTTTGTCACATGAACCAATCTGTGCACGAACACTGTGACGTATGTTAGCCACAGTAATCACAGCGCGACTCTTGTGACGTATGCTGCCGCTGCAGCTTCTGTGTCTCTCACTCTGCTCCTTAAACCGACACCTCCTTTACAAAATATTTTTCAAAGCCTCATATTTACAAAACCTTCAATTGAATTCTGTTAATAACTCCACAAAAAAAAAACCATTTGTCTGTTTCTCTATAATAAAGTGATAGCTTTCCCAAACATTCAGGTATTCTTTTCACGTGCAATAGACGACGCTATTTTCACAGAATATTTAAATTCATCGATAAAGTAAGGCTACTTTACCCTTCTAACAGGTAACAACGAACTCGTTTCTCTCTAAATGCACATTGACAATTCAGAGTTTAACTCAATAGTTTATTACAAATTCATTTACGCACATCCATACAGAAAAATCCCTAACCATGCATACATAAATTTTTTGTAGGACTTTAACCCACCAATAGAAATCCTCACTCGCCAGTAAGATAGACTGCGCTCCCTTACCCTTCACTCAAGCTTGGATAAATTCTACTACTCTTTTCACAGTGAGTTTTAAAACAGGATCCAAGTCCCTATACTCGAAAGCTACAATTTCATAGACAATCCTCATTATGCATTCTACCTTACACACCTAAAATCCCTAAAACCGTGCTGTACGTCCACAACACTTGTGATATACGGCGATACCACTATTTTGAAACAGAACAAATACACTGTGTAACTTCACCTGTCACACTTCTCATGCCGGCACAAACCCGGAATTTTCACACTGCTGGAAAAAACCTTTCAACTACATATAACAACTGAACAAACTTAACGTATGATAGACATTGATCCTATGTATTTGCCATGTAACATGTCAGTTACCATAGTAACCGAATTCTGCCACCAAGAAATTGATCCAGCGCTCCTATTGAAAACTGTCTCAATAACACTACCTATCACCTCAATACTCACCATTAATCATGAATCACTTATAAAGGCCCATTCTACCAATGAGACAATTTTTGAGCGACTGAATCAGGTGGTATGATTAACTACACTACTCACATATTATTTACAAATTATATACAACTGCAGTTTATCTATTTTTACCCTGGTTTAAACATTTATCAATTATTAATCAGACCACCAAGGCGATTGAATCAACTGATGGTAACTAGATCATGAATTAACAAGACCAACTTGTCATTTCAAATGTAATTTTATTAACTTTATTTTTCATAAAGAAAAAGCATTTACGTTTAAAAATCTTTATTTTATAAGCAATCAAGAAAGCAGTATTTTGATAAGGAGATGAATTAATGAACTGACATTTTCAAAGCAAGCTCAGAAACATGAAATATTAGCATAATAACAGTTTCCATTCCCTAAATCTATTTCCCTGTCTAATTCTCACTTCACCTAGAAAGGAAAAATCATTAAAGTCTGCTGTCCTTACGTGCGCCAAAAGTCCAACAGCATGTCACATCAATCAGGAATCAGAAAGCAAGAGTTTTTTCCCTGCTCCGTGCGTCAGGTTTTATACCTTTCTTTCTAGCTAAACTTTCTACATTTTACATTCTTTTATGAAAATCCGAGCTTTTCATTGGCTGTCCTGTGTCAGTCCGCGATAAAGTTTGTAGGTCATCTCTGTTACTTGACCAGGACCAAGCTTTACATAAGCCCTATTGTCTCTCATTTCCACGTCTTCCAGCTTCCTCAGGAAAGATACTTTTTCCACGAGTTTCAAACATTTACTTCCTAGTCTTGGCAGACACATTAAGTTCCTTTCCTTGAGCCTTTTCTCCGAGAGCACGTACAACTCAGCCGAAGAACTGCTTTTTCAAATAATGATGACTGCAGTAAAAATCTTCACAGCTACGCATGTGCAAGACATCGCTCTGGACAAGTTTTCGCAACTGCAATTCTGTCAGCCATGTTTTCTGAACCACCTTTAGGCCTCACTTTGGAAACTATTATCAAACAAACACAAGACATCAATTAATTAAAGAATTGAGACCCATTCTGTTACCCACCCCCTTTACTAATTAATCCTGTTAATTATGTTACCTAGCTGAAGCACAAATAAGCAGCATTATATTTACTTCTCCTTTAGGAACCGCATAAACTCCTCGAGCTTTTGTCACAAAAAGACATAACATAAGCACACAAAATAAGCACATGCCATTAGTTAAACAGCCGCATTTAATACTGACAAAGACAATAGACAAGGTTAGTTTATTATTTTTCTTTTGCGTTTGCAACAAAAAGCACATTAGTTTGTCCCACGTGTACTGATGTATGTATTCTTTAAAATAAGTTGATTAGTAATTTTCACCACAAGATGATTAATTCAATTATCGTTATGGTAGATTATCTTCGCAAGTTTGAACAAAATCTTGTTCTGCACCTTGCTTCATCAGTTGCAATAATTATTACATATTCTAAATTTTAGGGCATAACATGAAAGTAAGTTCTGGATCTCTACCCTTTATTAAATTCAGGCAGCTTTGCCCATCAAATTTAACAAAGGGTGAGATCTTTTTAGCATTCGGTAATTACTGGGTACAATAAACATGGCACCACTTGTATTTGTGATTTAACAAGCCACTTGCAATCAGAGTTTACTGTGTGATCTCCAGGTCATTTACATTTGTCAGGATCCAAACTCAATCATTTTTGTATGCTTTCTGGAATCTTAAGTGCGGTCTAGAAAAATATTTTTTGGTCCCCTGCGCCATCATTATCTTCAAAGTGTGTCTCAGCAGTTTCAATGGTCTCTCTTGCAAACATCATTATCAGGAATGATTTGTTTTGTGTCTCAGTTTTTCTCTCTGAAACCCTGTGACTACTGCGTGGTCATCCTTTTCAGGTACAAACGCCCCTACAGCCAATGAATTGGTGACAATGCTCTGGAGACAAGAATAATGTCCAGGACTAATAAAAAATGGATATGTAGTACACTTTTAATACAACATATATATGCATGGTCATCAGCACCCGGCGTGCGACTTTTGGCGTTTTTTCATTGCTTCCAATTCACCAAGATTCAATGCCCTGTTTTTAAATTCTCGTATTTGATTTTTTGTGCAGTTTGCTACATCTGGACAAAGGTTTTCTTGGAGGCATTACATTTTGTGTATGACTGAAATTGTCTATTTTCGTATAGGGTCTAGTCATTTTTATGCAACAGTACTAAGACCTACTGGGCTTGGCGGAGAGTAGAACATTGAACAATCAATTGTTTCAAAGATTAAGGTATTCTCGGAGTGACTAGAAGGCAGCCTGATCTTATATTGCTCTTCTCCTTCAGTGGAGAAGATTTAGCCTGAATATACGGCTATTGTGATAGAGGGTGTAAGTAGAATTATTTTCCAAGAGGACTAATCATGTCTGGTCAGTTGGTCACCAGAGATAATTATCTGATCACCTATGTGTAGTATTGATTACTTTAAGTATTTCTCATCACAATCACTAATTCATTCAAGCTCGTGGTGTCTGGTGCAAGATAAACCTACAGCACTTTACATTTTGAAGATACTGATCCCCAACATCTCGTTTGGAATTTCATATTTGTAAAACCCAAGAAGCACCATTTTCATCAAAGTACCAGGCTACAAACTATTCCAGGACTGTGACAAGGGAGAAGTGTGATTAACCTAATAAATGTTACTGGTAACTAAATAAATATCAAGTTATTGCTTCATTTTTCTTCTTGTTTACAGTTCTTACTATGGACTTCAAAACTGTTTTTGTGTACTCAAGTTTAATTTAGGAGTGCACAATTGAATTTACAAAGGTGCATGAAGGCTCAACAATGCTTTTCCTATTTTAAATGTGGATTTTCCCAGTGTAAGTGACACAAAGTGACAGAAAATCCTGATTTTATGACATACATGGATAAAGGTATAACGTTCCTTAACAAGCCTTTGCTGCATGTAGTAGCCAGAGATAAACTGTACATTTAGGATTTCTTCATCCTGGTTTTGAGTTTTCGCGTATTATGAAAGAGGACTTACAGGCTCCAACCATTTAATTAATAGGCATTTACTCCTGCTGATTGGTTAATGCCATCTTGCTGACATGCTGGAAAATGCAGTTTTAGTTTATCACTGACTGCTATATGTAATAATAGCAAGTAAAAGAGTACATAAGGAGAAATGTGAAGACCAAGCAGGAGAAGCATTTTGTGATTCGGATTTGGTGATGCAGTGCACGCAACAAAATTAGTTTTATTTATTTATATGTTTACTTACCTGTTAAACTCCGTAATCCATACATTACTACCCCCCACCCTGCCCCTCCGCCTCCCCACGTCACCGCCCTGCAGGAACTCCTACTGCCGACCGCGGCTGGTCTTGTGTCCACCCTCGCGCTCGCTCTTCCACCCCCACCCCAACCCCCATGTGGTCCCCCACCCGCCTCACCACCCTTTGTTAGTGGTGGCCATCACAGTACGTGAATGCTGCACAAATGTATTCAGCAAAGTAGGCAAGGTGCAATATTGCTATGCAAAGCAGCAGCATGTCCCGTCTGTTAGCAGTGAATATCTGATGCTAACACTTCCCCAATTTGCATGACTTTTTGTATAGACTTTCTACATACATTGCTTCAAATGAGAATAGATGTGACAGAAACTGAAACTCAGAGAGCAGGTGCACATTATGGTCATGAGGAGAGTGTGAAAATACCTTGAAAGCGTACAAGAATTCTAAACTTCCAGATGCTGAGCTAGTCAGCTGTAAATATTCACTTAGTAGTGCCAAACATGAAAATAACGCTGAATACGTTAGAGGTGCGAGGGTAGAACATGCTGTGGATAACATGGGCACACCAGAGAAATACAAGATGGCAGTAAATTATTCAACATGGTGTCAGTTATTATGTGATTTAGAGCAAATTGTTAGTGCAATTTCTCAATATGTCCCTTTTACTCCAAATGGAGAAGTACATCTGTGGATGTTAATCTATTGACTACTTGATTGAACAAAATAATGAAATCAGCCAACAGTATTTTGAGAATTTTTATTCCTCAGCCTCCAAAAATATCTTTCAATCGGGAACAAAAATATCTGCAGACAGAAACAACTCATTGTGTATCTTTTGCAGGTTTTATTAGTTATCTCTAATGTGGTTTATTTGTTCACGGACTGTAAGGGAAGTATTGGGTATAAAGCAACAATTTCTGCACCCACAGTGGCATACATCCTATCTTTGGCAACAAGTATAAACAAGCATTGGCATAGCCAATAGGTCTCGCCTTTTGGACCTTTTAAGTGTTTGACCATGCAACAGTTGATGTTGTTGCACCAAGGATATTGTGCTGCAAAACTAAATACTTATAAGGTCCCAAAAGAGAGACCCATTGGCTATGCCAAGGCTTGTTTACTTAACTCACGGGATGGTTTGCAGATGACGTCACATAACATAAAGAGTTGTCTGGTAACATTACAGTAGACCATCCTATTTACGTATGGAAACTCCAACAAGAACAATGCTGGATTGTCTAATGAGAATCCTAAGATATACTGTTACTACTCTTTATCAAAGGAATTCAGAGACTTCCTGTAATGAAACCTTCAGAATCCATGTGGAAGCATACATACCTCACTAGGAAAAAGCTAATCAGGGCATTCTGGGAATTGTAGCTTTGGTTCACTCCAAGAGTTAACAGCCAGTTCAATGTAATTAGGACATCATGTTTACAATTAATGTGTTGTTTACATGGCTGGAATAACCCAGGAGTGGAAATACAGTGTGCGGATGCCATGGAACTAGATAGGTACATTACTCGCTTCAGTTTGTACAATGGCACCAATACCCTAGGCAGCTATAGTTTTTTTAAATTAAAGCCAGGACTGGAGCTTTGGTAATTGTAATTTGTTTGCGGATAATCAGTATTCTATGTCCTAAGGAGTGCCTCATTGGAAGAATGTTGAGTTGTCACGTGATATATACGGGAAGTGTCTTGACGTCTTGTGTGTAGACCAGAGCGCTTATTCTGCCAGCGCCTGTGGATTAATATTAGGCCAGGGCTATCAGTATGGCAAACTGCAGAAACAAAAGACACTAATCAACAAAACAGACTCCAAGTCAGTGCAAAAAAAGTTGGCTCCTCGAAGGGCTACTCATCACTCAGACATCCTCATAAAGAATATGAATTTGTGGAAGAATACAGTGATGCACGGCTTTCTCATTGGGAGGGGATGAACTGAACCTCAAGAAAATAAAGCCAGCAAGAAAGAGTCAGCTATAAAGCCAATGTCAAGCGACGGGCAGAATGCATTCCCAGGTCAAATTTCTGAAACTTCCTGAGATGTCTTTAGCTTAACACATAGCTGCACTGTGCTGAGACCTAAAAAAAACATTATGGCCGCATCATAGTGCTTTTTCTTTCTTTTCAGACATGCAGCACAGAAGTTGTGCTGCTGTACAACATGGGTAAAAAAATGGCAACGCTTACAGATCTAGCAATGATGAGACCTTTTAGTTTTACGAATGCTTGTAAGCGACTTACCAGGCTGACTCTAAACGCAGAGATAATTACGGTGTGACTAAAGGAGCATGTGCAGCAAAAGCCAACAGTGGTTTGATGGAGGTTAGAGGATCGGGGGACCGGGATCACAGAGTGCTTTACAATATAAACAAGAAATAGGCTTCTTGCGGCGGGATATGAAAATGCAAGTCTGCTGTTGGGAGTTTCTTCTGGAAGAAATCTGTTTTCAGATAGTCGGACCAATCAAACTGTAGGATGCTAAAAGTGACTAATTCGAGCCAGGAGGCAGAGCCAATTTAGCTGCATCTAAGTGTATGTCCACCCCGCTTAAGCAGCACTACAAAGAAAAACTGAATATTTATTTTAATGTATTTAAAAATATATATGTACAAAACATGGCTGTGTACTTGGCTGTACATCTGCGCCCATGGATCTTCACATAAAACCTCGACATAGTATTCTGCATTCAGAGGTGCAACTTCATGTCACATTTCAGTGGGGGGGCTATATTTTCAGGGGGGCTGATTCTTCAAGCAAAAGGCAGAGTGGAGCTGCAGGGGCTCTAAGCGGGGGGACATCAAAGCCTCATTAACAAGCAAAAGGTCTTTAAAAGACTTGTGAAGTACTCGGGTGTGACTGTGTGTGTGTGCCCGGGAAGCTGTCTCATCCCGGGCTGCAACACATGACGGTGGGGGGCTGAAGCCCTTTGAGTCCAATGGGTGTTGCGCGCTTGTCTGCATTCCACTACCAGTCCTTCCAAAAGGATTGTTGCTAAATTGAGTTTAATGCAGGGATTTTCCAGCATCCAGTCAGCCAAGTCTCTCCAGAGTTAATTCCAGCAAGACTTTCCGAGGCTTGAGATATATACATTAAAAAAGTAAAAAACAACTTAAAAATCAGCCCCAAAATGCTTTTTTTTAAAACAAAATGTTAATTGCGAAACAGGTTAGGGGAGGGGTTTAAACAACAGGAGGGCCGGTAGAAAAATATGGATGAAACAGTAGAGTATGGAGATCGGGGCTGGTGAGGGTATCGGAGAACCACCGGGGTGAGAGAGAGGGCAGTAGGTGGGGTATCCGTAGACCCCAGGGTATGAACACGGTGTTGGGCAGAGAAGCGTTCAAGGGAGAGAGAAGAGAGATAAAACGAATGCACCCTCATGAAGCGCTTTTTAGATAAGAACAAGTTTTTTAAAAAAGGAGGCAAGTGGTGCGCGCGCGGCATTAATGCAAGCAGAGGTGACGAGAAGGGCGAGGGGATAAGGGAGGGGGAAGTGCAAGAAGAGGATCCTCAATAAAGCTGACAAGAAGGGAGGGGGTAATGCAAACAAAGGAGCCTGATTAAAGCTGACAAGAAGGGAGGAGGAGAAGGGAAGGGAGAGTGTGAGCACAGGAGCCATTAGAAAAACCCAGATGGCAGCTGTGCACGTGCACACACTTGTGAACGCAGGCATTAGGCCAGCAAAACCATGTGGGTAGCACTTTCAAAAGTCACTCACTAAATTTCTCGCTGAGCAGCGCATGCGCTGGTTAAGCGAGAACGTAAAAATAGGACTCAGTCTGTAGGCCGTCAACAGATTTGAAATGAGTCTCAGGTGTGAGCGATACTATTCGCTACTTCTTCTCAGATCTTGGCAATTGCTTGGAATTTGTAGATTGGCAGTTCACTTGCATGCCTGGTAAGTAAGAGGGCAAAGAAGTGGTCAATTGTTGTGAAAGCTCAGGGGTGTCTTATACAGTGAGAAAGTCTGTTAGGAGTTCAAAACAGGCAAGTACAGCATGCGGGCAGGGGCTAGCGTAACTGGATGCCGGGCATAAACTGTGTTTCCGCAGACGTAGTAAGCTCCATCCTATTCATTAACTTGACTGCAATTTTATGGGACTTCTGAGGGTAAACGGAATGTGAAGTTTAGCTCTAAATCAGGTAAAGGAAGGAGGATGACATCATGCCCACTGCGTCCTACGGTGACGCTACCATTTCAGGACTCACAAGCCATGCCACAAGAAATGTAAACAATATAGATCGCAAAAGGCAGGATGCCCAGTTTGGAGAAATGAAAGCCAGTATCATTGATAGTATTAGGACGATAACAATAGTCACTCTTATCAGGGAAGTGTCCCCAGAGAAGTCAATTTAATGTAGATTGCTTCTTTTTCAGAGGGAATAGGGGCCAGGGCTACATTAGCCCTGGACAAGAGTTAATTTACTCTGGAGTAATTTTGCATATTTTTAACATTTCGCCTTATGACTGTGAAGTGAAATGCTTGAGATTATGCAATTAAATCATGTTAGAAATGAGGTCTCTAGTTGGCAGTGGTTTGCACCTTGTTCATGTAGGGGCACTCACTCTACTCAGAGTAAGGAAGTCACACAGCTAACATAACTCCTGCTCACCCACTTGGTAGCCAGCCAGGGGCAGTCAGGCGTATCAAGAGGCAATATGTAAAGCATTTGTACACACAGTAATGCAGTGAAAATACTAGAAAAGGAGTCCACGCCAGTTTAGAAAAATAGCCAATATTTATCTGAATACAACATGACCAAAACTACAAAAATTCAACATATACAAGTCAAAATATAATTTTTATAAGATTAAGCAAGTTTAGTCCATAAAAGTGAATGTATGCGTTCCTTTTAGCACAAAGTACCTAAGATGCGTCAAAAACCAAACACTGTGCAAGGAGCAGGGGAGGTGAGGTCCGTGAAAAGCAAAGCAATGCATCAATTACTTACTACACAGGGGAGGTGATGTGTCGATCCTTATTAGCAGGGGAGGTGATGCATCGGTTCCTTACTTGCAGGGGAGGGGATGCTTTGCTTTATGGACCTGTGGCCTTGGTTCCCTACAGCGATGCAGTATCAATGAAGAATCGGCGCCCTGGGATAATGCGTCAAAAACCCAGATGCGCTGCTTTGATGCAATAGCGGCGAAGCAGGCGCTGCATCGATTTCACAGCTGCATATCAGGCACTGCTTCAAATCCTCAACCATGTAGAAGGTGCTGCATTAAATCCTCATCCGCCAAGCAGGCGCTGCTTGGCCTTTTGCAGCAATGCATCGACGCTGGAAGTTGTTGCATGGATGTTCTCCTAAAGATTACCAGGTTACACTTCCAGTGGCCCATCAAATGGATCTGGCACCACTTAGCAAGTCAAGACTCTCAGCAAAAGAGCCCAGGTCCTGGTAGGTGAAGTCTTTGATGGCCTTGAGACTTCTTAAAAGGAGGCAAGCACACACAAACCCTTGAAGAACCTTGGAAGCAAGATGCAGAAAACAAAGCCCAGCCTTCAACTCCCAGGACAGAAACAGCAGGTCAGTGCAATAAAGCAGCAGGCAAGTGGCAGTCCCTCCTACAATATCCAGCTCTTCCTCTTGGCAGAATGTACTCAGTCCAGAAGTGTTTTGATTTTGGGGTGTCAGCGGTCTCACTTATATCCTTTTCTGCCTTTGTAGCAGGGAAACTTCAAAGTAAAGTTTTTGAGTGTGCACGATTCTGCCGTTCCCCATCTTTGCTCCAGACACACCACCAGGGGGTGGCAACAGCTTGGTGAGAGGACAGGCACAGCCCTCTTCAGGTGTCATTGACAACTATTCCTACCACTCTAGCTCAGGAAGTCCTACCAGCCTGGTAATGCCCCATCAGGTAATGCAAGTCACACCTTTGCTCCCCCTGTGTAACTGTCTAGAGTGAATGCACAAGAGCCCAACTGTCAGCCAACTCAGACATGTATTCTACAGACAGGCAGAGGCACAGAATGGTTAAGCAAATAAATGCCCACTTCCTAAAAGTTCCATTTTCAGACACGTAATTTAAAAACCATAATAATCAAAAGAGGTGTTCCTAGCAGGAAACCACACTTAAAAGATATTAAAAGCAATCCCCATGCCATGTTACCCAATCGGAGAGATAGCCCTTGGTATAGAAAAATACGAAATTAGCAGTATTTCACTATTAGGACATGTAAAACACATCAGTAGATGTCCTGCCTTTTACATACACTGCACTATGTTCATGGGGATGCCCTGGGCCTAAACTAGGGGTAACTTACCTGCAGTGAAAGGGAAGGTTTGGCCCTGGCAAGTAGGTGCACATGCCAGGTCGAAAGGGCAGTTTAAAACTGCACGCCCAGACACTGTAGTGGCAGGTCTGAGACATGTTTGCAGGGCTACTCATGTGGGTGGAACAATCAGTTATTTTTTTTTATGTACCGGTTCGGCAGCGCACAAATGTGGCGGCTCGGCGTTTATCGTAGCGCGTCTCAGGCCCGAGGATTCATTCTGCTGCCAACTGCACAACTTCCTGATATTAGACTACGGACCCTCTACACGGACCGGTTAACCCCGGCCACAGCCCACACAGTGGATCGGCACCCAAGCCTGTTTCAGCACCTCCCAAGGTCCGTTTTTCCTCTCTGCTAAGTACCCGCATTGACTACCGGTACCTTGCCATTTCTTAGAAGCTCTTCCTCGTGGAATACTATCGGTTGTTCCCCCCACATTGGACAAGCTACACTGTCCCTTGATGCTTGCCTCCTACTTTCATCAGCATCTTCTATTAGGCAACACGGTCCTGAAGATGATCCTGAGTAAATAGGATCGAAACGTTATCGACCATACAGTGCAATCTGCAGCACATTCTCAACTATGGTTCACATAAAATGTTTAGCCAATCCATGATCAACCATTGTAAATAATCTTTGATGAACCATATATCTCTGAACGTATTTTTTCACCTTGTCACTTCGAGCCTTCCGCTGCTTCCTCACTTGTCACTTGCACCGTCACCCTTGTTTGTCACAAGCATAATAGTGCACCAAGTTCTTTTTGGGTTGCTCTTGTAATTCATGCCCAGAGTGCTGATATAACTGTTCTGTTTAAATTGTTGCTGTAAATATATGATGCCATTAGCACATTCCAAAAACATACCACGAGTCTCCCTACTCTGTTTTGTAATGTCTTGTACATGTATATGTACTTGCCTCCCTTAAATACACCGGTTGAGACGTTGTTGTTAGCTTCTTACATACTTACCCAGATCTCAACCTGGTCTATCGGTTATACTCCTGTTTTTTTTTTTTACTGCAGACCCACTAGAAACTTTGTATTTACAGGCCCTGGGCATACCTGGTGTACTTTACTAGGGACTTACTAGTAAATCAAATTTCCCAATCATGGATAAACCAATCACCAATACATTTTAGACATAGAGCATGTGTACTTTAGAACTTGTTAGCAGCAGTAAAGTGCCCAGCGTCCCAAAGCCAACAAAAGCAGGTCAGAAAAAATAAGTGGAAAAAACAAAAACTTTAGGGATAACCCTGCAAAAAGGGCCAGGTCCAACACACCATATTAAATAATTGAGACTTCGCTCGAATAAACACCATCTGACTGTAGAGTGGTAAGAATGGGAATGAGCTGCATGCGAATGGGAATGAGCTGCATGCGAATGGCAATTGTTCACATCATGCACAATTTTGTGCTACTTTTTAGAGTGAAATTTATCCTTGCACAAATGGTAGACCTGAGGAATCTTTTTGTGCTAAAAAAAACTGCAGACTCCAGTATTTAAAATTGTAACACATCATTTTGTACAAATGTTTGGGCATTACATGTAATCCTGAGAGGAAATTAACACATTTCCCCAGGCCTAAGATCCACCCCTTAGGGATCAGTAGGCAAATGGGTGAAAATTCCACAAGAGGAAAAGTTGAGGCCTAGTTGGTACCTTTTCAAATGTGCAAAGACGTCCTTTTACAGTAGAGGTTCATAGGGTGTGTAATAGGCAGGGTGCATACATGTGCGTTATGCCTTCTCAGTTCTCCGCAACCCCAAAATCCATGGTTTACAACATTTCACCATACCAAAGAAAGTGCGGACATGAGAGACAGTAACTGTGCCTGGTAACTTATGGGTGAGTTTGATTGTTTTTCGGACAAGTGGCACTTCCTACCTGAGCTGTCATGACCTCGACATCTAACAGAGAGGAGACACCATTGTAATTTATCTTTTGAAGCATCATGCCCTTTCTTAACCAATTCAGTAAACAGATATATTGAATCAACCTTACATTTGTCCTGAGTGAAAGAAGTGAATAACAAATTATTAGCATACAGAACCAGAGTAGAAAAATCAGGAAAGACCAGCGTTTTGAGGTCCCTTATAAAGGCTTGGGAAAAAATGATAGGAGTCTCCTTAAAACCTTTAAGAGAGTCTCTGCCAGGTCAGCTGGCCTACTTTCAATTGGAATGAGAAAGGATATTGACTATGTTTGTAAATGTGATTCGGGAAGAGGGTGGAACACCTATTTCTGACCGTAATCCATTTTGCAGAGATACATGATAGTATGGTAGCAGGATTGGCTATTACTAGAAAACTAGTTATTACTACATTATTGATTGTCCTAATTTTCTTAAAGAGTGATAACAATCTCATTTACCTACCTTTCTGAAAAGGAAAATGGGCACATGGCACATACTTACAGAGGGTATTAAGACTCTCTGCTTAATGAAACCTGCAATAAGGGACAGTTTCAAACTTTGGCATCCTGAGGATACTGTGGGACGGAGGCAATTTCTTCACGGACTGACCTTTATTTTGACTGGGTCAGCAGGAAGTTCACACTCAACATCATTTGCATGTTTAGTCCATAACTAAGACACCACTTCTCTAAGCAATTCACCATGTAATTGTGTAACACACGTTTTTAGTTTTTATCAATATTGGCAGATTCTCACTAGGTAGCCAATACTTAGTTTTCGTTTGTTTCGAGCGCATTGTGGTATATTCCACTTGTGCAGTATTCGGCATAATTTAATTTACATAGCACATCTCAATACAGCAGATTTGCAAGTGAAGTTGGACTCAACAAAAGCATGTTTATCCGGTATAGGTCTAATAGTGATAGAAACAGGGGCAATAATGTGATGGGGAACCTTTGTATTGGAAATTAAAACTACATAGCAGCATACACCCAGATGTCACAATTCATTGAATAAAGCTCCATACATGTTTACTTCCAAGCAGGATTCCATCCAGGGAGAAGCCCAGAATCTGCCCTCATCACCCTCTGGGATAATCTAAAAATGCAGTAGATGGGAACTCTGCACAACTTCTCTTGGACCTTTCAGCGGCTTTCGACTTAGTTTACAATCACACTCTAATCCAAAGACTCTACAAGCCCGCACAGATGGGACTGCTCTCGATTAGATCACATTCTACCTTCAAAACAGGACAAATGTCATACATACCCTTTCTCTCCTAAACTGTACTTCACAAACACAGGGGTCCCTCGTGGCTCTATCATTTCACCCATGCTTTTCGATATCTACATGAAGTCATTACTGGAATTGACTAATGAATTTAAGCTTACATTCTATAACTATGCAGATGACACACAAGTACCTCTTAAACTGGAAAGGCCCAAAGACATCGGAAGATCAACAATTTTCAGTTGCTTCAGTGGCTTTTCGTCAGTGGATGATGTGGAGACACCTCAAATTAAATCCTTCCAAAGCTGAAATACTCACATGTGGAAATTGGAAAGTTTATTACTCAATATACACCTGGCCTGACAATCTGGGACCATCTCCTAAAGTATCTAAGGAAGTGAGAAACTTTGGAATTACCATGAACTCCAAACTATTAATGAGTGTCCAAGTGGACAAGTTAGCAAGATCAAGCCTTATTACCATGAAAACTCTGTAACACATCTTCACTCACCTAGGATTTCTACAAAAGATTCAGGCTACTATCTCTCTTGTACTGTCTAAACCTGATTAGGCCAATGATTTCCGCTACATATTATCTATATCAAGTATGAAAAAATTACAACAAATTCAGAACTCTACTGCCAGACTTCTCCCACAAGTAAAGCCACAATCCACATCTCCCCTGCCTGGAGGGCTCTACATTGATTACCGGATGCCAGAAGATCCACCTTCAAGCTGCTTGTGTATCATCCTCATAGTAATACGTGGCCCAGGACCACTTTTCTCTGGAATAATATAGCCAAATACATACAACAAAATAACCTCAATTAGTCAATAAACAGGGGCCTGTCTAGCTTAACTACTCACCTGTGAGGGTCTTAGGGCACTGGGAGGGGGGCTGCTCCGTATGGTGCTGGGGTCATCTGAACAGCCAGGTCTTAAGGTCCCTCCTGAATTGCAGCATTGTAGGGCTTTGCAGGAAGTGGAGGGGGAGGCTGTTCCGGATCTTGCCTTAAGATTGGCAACTTGCGCCAAAACCCCAGCATACAAGAAAAAAACTATGGGTGATCCATCTTTCTCTGTCCAAGCAGCCAAAATATGGAATTCATTAGCCTCAAACATAAGAGCCACGCATAACTATCTTATCTTCAGAAGACTACTCAAAAGCTGGCTCTTTCCTACATGCCACCACACTCAGACACAAATCTACAGCATATACCTGTGCATATAAATACATAGGTATAATATGATGATATGTACATATTTAGAATATATGTGCACATTTCTTTGTACAAAATATATACCACTTCTGATTTAAAAATATATAGATATTATTTAAGCCTACATAACAAATGTATATGTGTCACCCATTCTTTGCAGTCGGTAACGGGGGACATGAGCCAAAAGTTGCGAAGCAGAGCTCAGTTGTCTAGAAGGAGTATAAAAAGTAAAGCACTTCCACAAGTAAATTGGACCTGCGGCATATAGGGCACGATGTGCTATGACCAGAGCTTTGAACTTTACTCTTTCGGCTACGGGCAGCCAGTGAAGGGCGCGCATGTTTTGTCTCCCGCTACTTCTGATAGGGATGTTAAAGAGAAGCCGGCCAGCCGCATTCTGGACTACTTGTAATTTATTAAGCAGGTATCCCGGGGGCCAACGTACAGAACATTTGCATAATTTATATGTGATAAAATTAGGGTTCGAGTGACAGTTTCTTTAGCAGCCCTGGGGAGAAATGGAAGAAATTTCCTGAGAATTTTGAGTAGCCCAAAGCAGTTGCCGACTAGCTTCTTGATCTAAATCAAGAACAAGAGATTCTCCTCATACCAGATTCCCAGATTCTTTGCGGGTTGCCCTGTTGAGGTTGGCATAGAGAAATCAGGTGGCCAAAGTGTTTCTCTAAACTGAGGGGGGAAGCTTCCATAAAGGACGATTTCAGATTTCTCCTTGTTGCATTTAAGTTGGGCAGAGGCCAGCCAATGAAAAACTGTGGTCAGGCAATTTTTTAAAGAGGTTGTAGAACACTCCTTTTTTCCCCACATGAACAAGAGCTGGGTGTCGTTAGTATAAGCAATAATGTTGGCCCCCAACTCCTCCCCAGTTGGACCAAAGAAGTAACATAGAAGTTAAAAAGGAGGGGGCTCAAAAAGGACCCTTGCGGAACCCCTGTAGAGACCATCTGTGGTAAAGAAGCCGATGGGGGGAGCCACACCTGTTGCATCCGGCCCTCCAGAAATGATATGATCCATCCCCAGGCAGTACCCGATATGCCAATGTCTGCAAGTCGGGCGAGCAGCATAGAGTGGGAAACAGTGTCAAATCCCACGGAGAGGTTGAGCAAAATTAAAGCAGCTCTCCCGCCAGCATCCAAACAATCCCGGATGGCCTCGGAAACCTCCACTAGGGACAACTTGGTGTTGTAAGAAGCCCTGAACCCAGATTGTGCTGGGTATATTAGGCCTGAGCTTTCGATAAACTCAGTAAGCTGTTTATTTACCAGTTTTTCGCAAACTTTTGCCACACTGGGCAGAAGGAAAATAGGACGATAGCTCACTGGGCTCAGAGGGTCCAGTGTTGTTCTTTTAGTAATAGTAAGATCTTTGCCTGTTTCCTGACTGCCAGAACAAGAGCCTCTTGAAGGGACATGTTAATGAGTTTGTTAACTTCTGTGTTAACTGTCTCCACTAATGCGCATCGATCCGACAGAGAGCCTGATTTCAATGCCTTGAGCATTCTAAGTGAACGAGGCAGGTCGATTGGTTCGAAGGCAGTCAGAGAATTGGTGGGAGAGGCGGGCAAAGCACCAGAAAATTAGGGCGTAGCTGTGTCCTTGCTGCAGGAAGTAAAAGACACCTGTATATGTTACTTATGGTTATATCTATCTATCTATCTATCTATCTATCTATCTATCTATCTATCTATCTATCTATCTATCTATCTATCTATCTATCTATCTATCTATCTATCTATATATAAATGCATTAATTTATGCTTAGCATGTATACAGTTCAGTGCATATATTTCATATAAGTTAGTTGATTAAGTGCTTATGGATCTCTGCTTTTTTGTCTACCGCAATATGTAAATATGATCTTAATAATTGCATCTTTAAGTGCTTCACTATTGAAAAATCATGGGAAGCATAAAATAAAGCTAAAATGAAAACAAAATACATTATATATATATATATATATATATATATATATATATATATATATATATATATATATATATATATATATATATATATATATTACCTACTGGCGGTCGCCAGTAGGTATATATAGTTAGGATTTTTTCTCTATGGGATTTTTGAAAATTCTATGTCTAATAACTTTTGCGTTTGTGGACGGAATTGGCTGAAATTTTCAGGAAAATGGCACATTTTGTTTCTGAGCAGCCCTTGAAAATTTGGGGGGGGTTCGTCAAGGGGGGGCCGAGAAAAAAGGGGGGTCCCAAAACGTGTTTTTAACATTGAGTTTTCCATAGGGCGGTTGGCCTCACTTTTAGCCCGAACGGCTGAATGGATTTGCACGAAACTTGGCAAAATTGTAGGGACTGGTAGCCCGATGTGCCTTTTGTAGGTCTCAATATATGTGCTACAGTGGATTTTGAGAAATTAACGTTTAAAAAAAGATATATATCTGTAACAGCGGACCGGGCAGCGCTCCAGGACGCGTACTTTTCGCGCAACGGAGCTTTGTGAAGCGAAGCTGATTGGTTCTCCGGCGTCAACATTCCAAACAGTCCGTAGCGGCCGCCATCTTGTCTCTCGGTAGGATCGAGAGACAAGCGGAGGCCAAACCGAAGGGGCAAATGACCATAAGAGGGCATAGTAGATCCTCCCTGACCGTTTAGGTTTGATGTGGAGGTTTTAAAAGGGCCCCGCGGGGCAAAAAAAATAAATAAATAATAATCGAACAGCTGAATGGATTTGCACGAAACTTGGCAAAATTGTAGGGACTGGTAGCCCGATGTGCCTTTGCTAGATCTCAATATATGTGCTCCAGTGGATTTTGAGAAATTAACGTTCAAAAAAAGATATATATCTGTAACAGCGCACCGCTTCGCGTACTTTTCGCGTTACGGAGCTTTGCGAAGCGAAGCTGATTGGCTCTCCGGTGTCTGTAAACATTCCAAACAGTCCGTAGCGGCCGCCATCTTGTCTCTCGGTAGGATCGAACAGCTGAATGGATTTGCACGAAACTTGGCAAAATTGTAGGGACTGGTAGCCCGATGTGCCTTTGCTAGGTCTCAATATATGTGCTTCAGTGCATTTTGAGAAATTAACGTTCAAAAACAAGATATATATCTGTAACAGCGCTCCGCTTCGCGGAGATAAAATTATATGTGTATTACCTAGCTGTTGCTAACACCAGTTAGCGACGGCTAGTAGAAGATAGCGACCATCTTGGGCCCCACTTTGCATGTGAGTGATATTTATCACTAATGACATGCAAAGTGGGCATGCCAAGATGTTAGCGACTGGAAACAGTCGCTAACATCGCTATCTCCTATTATCAACTTTTGTAAATATTCGAGATAAGCGCGAATATCTCCAAAAGCTAGCACCTGCCCTGAGCAGTTCTCAGCCATGTTATCCAATGGGAGGTGGATAACATGGCTAAGAGCATTAGCTCGGTAATGCATGAATATCGCTGAGTTTTCAGCGATATTAATGCATTGCGGTCGTTTTTTATCGTATTTGCGATAAACCTTGATAATAGCAAGGTTTATCTGCGATAATTTCTGACGGTAAAAAAATCGTTGCTAAGCATCGTTAGGGATAAATATCGCTTAACTATGGTAATATGCCCCAACGTCTGTTAACGTTCGATTCGAAGGAAATCAGGAAGTGTTGAAAAACATTGTCTGCGCCATCTTGTCTTTTTTCAAATGCCACACTTTTGCCGTGCACGGCAGCCATTTTAGATGCCTTGACCAGACCCACTCTGTGCACGCTGTCGATCCTTAGCATGGCTCCCCACCCTCGCAAGCATCTCCCCCAGGCAGTGGTCACCCCCGCTCTCTGTCTTATGCATGGGTAATAAATCTCCCCCCATCTGCGCTGCTCTTCCCTGAGAATCACACCCTGTGCCCGCCCGACACCTCTCTTTCGCCCTATTCACTACCGCACCCTCTGACACTCCTTTTCCTCTGTGTCCGATTGTCCAGGCTGGTCCTAGGGTATCAGCTAGCCCTGCAGATGTAGTTTATGGCCACAGCTGTAAAGAATCACCCCTCTTCAAAGGAGTTATAGTAGATCAAGGCCCACACTCGATGAGATCCGTCACAGCAGAAGCGTTGCTATTATCTGAAAACCATCCTGTATTGTGATTGGGGAGGGGACCGAGCCTGAAGCGGAAGATTCCAGGGATGACTCTTTGTACATCAAAGTTTTTACAATTATGTGTCACATTAAAAATATATAGCACTCCGACAAAGTAGTAAGATTATAAAACTTTAATAATTTATAAATATATACAAGAAAACAAAAATAGTAATAACATATAAACATTTTTAGGGAAAAACAACGAAGTAGCGGTCGGCTGTGCGAATAGTCCCAACGCAGCACAACGTCCAGATTTCCGGCGTGGGGCGTCGCGGGGGGTGGGTCATCAGTAGCAAACTGTTGTGCGAATAGTTCCAAGGCAGCAGAACGCGCTGAAATCTAGATGACACGAAAGTGATGTCTAGTAAGTTGCCACCCAGCAAATAACGTTGTGGGGCGTCGCGGGGGGTGGGTCATCAGTAGCAAACTGTTGTGCGAATAGTTCCAAGGCAGCAGAACGATGGCACCAAGGTGATGTCCAGTAAGTTGCCGCACTGGTTTTGGTATCCTACAATGCTGCTCCGAATAACGGCGTGGGGCGCCCCGGGGGAGGCGGCGTGAACGGGCCTCTCCAGGTGGAGTGTCATCTGTTGTAGTGGGGCGCCCCTTTACCGTTTCAGTTGCCATTCCGTCCGTTTTTGGTCCACTGTGTCAAAAGCCGCAATTCAGCTGAGTTGCGCCCACTCTTGCGGTGCAGCGATAGGCGGCTGTCACAGGACTCTCAAAATGGCGGCAGGCTGTTTCCTTTTTGGGCCTGGTCCACTGAAATGGCCCTGGGACACCTTGGAAATCGGACGCTTGTCTGCTAGGTCTTAGACCCCATTCTCGAAAGCGTCCCCTCCGCCTTGAGAATTCATCAAAAGTTTTGGGGGCCCCGACTCCTGCAGGCTTCTGGTGGGGAGCGGCTGCCACGATTGCTCGCGGAATGACCACGACTGAGCTACGAGATGGTGGTGCTCTCATGCTGACGCCAGCTTCAGTCTGAAACATCCAGAAACAAGGTGGGGCTTTCATCGTTTGGGGGAAAAAAAAAGTTTTCATCCAATGAAAAGTGTTGTTTTTAGGTCATATGATCAAGCCTTCCATCATTAGGAAACCAAAAGCAAAATGAACCAATGAAAAGTTTTATAAACAAGTCACATGACCTGTTATGCGGCATAGGGTATAAAATGCGGAGAAAATACGTTGGCACGTGAGGCGGCGTCAGTAGCGGACCGATGTGCGAATAGGCCGAAGGCAATACAACGCGCCAAGATCCGGATGGCACCGAGGTGGTGTCATAGTTGAGAGTTCTGAGCAGCGGTTGTAACACTGTCTGAAGCTTATTTGCAGCTGCTGCAGCTTCACTACGCGCCAAGATCCGGATGGCACCGAGGTGGTGTCTAGTAAGGTGCACTGGTGTAGCCATCCTACAATGCTGAAAGTCGGCGTGGGGCGCCCCGTTGGCCTGTGAGTTTGCGTCAGTAGCGGACCGATGTGCGAATAGGCCGAAGGCAGCACAACGCGCCAAGATCCGGATGGCACCGAGGTGGTGTCTAGTAAGTTGCCGCACTGGTGTGGCCATCCAACAATGCTGAAAGTCGGCGTGGGGCGCCCCGTTGGCCTGTGAGTTTGCGTCAGTAGCGGACCGATGTGCGAATAGGCCGAAGGCAGCACAACGCGCCAAGATCCGCATGGCACCGAGGTGGTGTCTAGTAAGTTGCCGCACTGGTGTGGCCATCCTACAATGCTGAAAGTCGGCGTGGGGCGCCCCGTTGGCCTGTGAGATGGCGTCAGTAGCGGACCGATGTGTGAATGGGGCCGAAGGCAGCGCAACAATATTTTCGGAATAGAAGACACCACTAGGCGCTGAGATGCCAAGATCCGGATGGCACCGAGGTGGTGTGTAGCAAGTTGCCGCACTGGTGTAGCCATCCTACAATGCTGAAAGTCGGCGTGGGGCGCCCCGTTGGCCTGTGAGTTTGCGTCAGTAGCGGACCGATGTGCGAATAGGCCGAAGGCAGCACAACGTGCCAAGATCCGGATGGCACCGAGGTGGTGTCTAGTAAGTTGTCGCACTTCTGTGGCCATCCTACAATGTTGAAAGTCGGCGTGGGGCGCCCGGTTGGCCTGTGAGATGGCGTCAGTAGCGGACCGATGTGCGAATGGGGCCAAAGGCAGCGCAACAATATTTTCTGATTTGAAGACACCACAAGGCGCTGAGATGCCAAGATCCGGATGGCACCGAGGTGGTGTCTAGCAAGTTGTGGCACTGGTGTGGTCATCCTACAATGGTAAAAGTCAGCGTGGGGCTCCCTGTTGGCCTGTGAGATGGTGTCAGTAGCAGACTGATGTGCGAATGGGGCCAAAGGCAGCGCAACAATATTTTCTACAATATTTTCGGAGTAGAAGACACCACAAGGCGCTGAGATGCCAAGATCCGGATGGCACCGAGGTGATGTCTAAGTTGCGGACCGATGTGCGAATGGGGCCAAAGGCAGCGCAACAATATTTTCTGAAGAGAACACACCACAAGGCGCTGAGATGCCAAGATCCGGATGGCACCGAGGTGATGTCTAAGTTGCGGACCGATGTGCGAATGGGGCCAAAGGCAGCGTAACAATATTTTCTGTATGGAAGATACCAGTAGGCGTTGAGATGCCAAGATTCGGATGGCACCGAGGTGATGTCTAGCAAGTTGCTGTACTGGTGTGGTCATCCTACAATGCTGAAACTCGGCGTGGGTCGCCCCATTAGCCTGTGAGATGGCGTCAGTAGCGGACCGATGTGCGAATAGGCCGAAGGCAGCACAACGCGCCAAGATCCGGATGTCACCGTGGTGGTTTCATAGTTGGGAGGCACTTCATCTGCAGTGGGGCGCCGAGATCCGGATGGCACCGAGGTGATGTCTAGCAAGTTGCTGTACTGGTGTGGCTATCCTACAATGCTGATAGTCGGCGTGGGGCGCCCCGTTGGCCTGTGAGATGGCGTCAGTAGCGGACCGATGTGCGAATGGGGCCAAAGGCAGCGCAACAATATATTCTGAATTGAAGACACCACAAGGCACTGAGATGCCAAGTTCCAGATGGCACCGAGGTGGTGTCTAGCAAGTTGTGGCACTGGTGTGGCCATCCTACAATGGTAAAAGTCGGCGTGGGGCGCCCTGTTGGCCTGTGAGATGGTGTCAGTAGCGGACTGATGTGCGAATGGGGCCAAAGGCAGCGCAACAATATTTTCTGACTGACACCACAAGGCGCTGAGATGCCAAGATCCGGATGGCACCGAGGTGATGTCTAAGTTGCGGACCGATGTGCGAATGGGGCCAAAGGCAGCGCAACAATATTTTCTGAAGAGAAGACACCAAAAGGCGCTGACATTCCAAGATCCGGATGGCACCGAGGTGGTGTCTAGCAAGCTATGCAGTTGAGTTGTGTGCGCACTTGCGGCGAATAGGTCGAAGGCAGCATAACAATGTTTTCTGAATAGAAGACACCACAAGGCGTTGAGATTCGGTTACCACCCGGGTGATGTCTAGCAAGTTGCCGCACTGGTGTGGCCATCCTACAATACTGCTCCGAATAACGGCGTGGGGTGCCCGAAGTGGGGGGGGCGGGGAGCCGGCGTGAATGGGCCTTCCTAGGTGGAGGCTCGTCTGCTGTAGTGGGGCGCCCCTTTACCGTTTCAGTTGCCATTCAGCTGAGTTTCGGCTGCTGTTGATGCTACAGCGAAAGGCGGCTGCAAGAGGACTCTCAAAATGGCGGCCTGTTCTTTGGATTTGGGCCTGGTCCACTAAAATGGCCCTGGGACACCTTAGAACTCGGACGCTCGATTTTTTTTTCCTTTCCTGTACATGCAAAAAAAGGTAAATGCCCGGTACGTTACACGCTTCATCTGCCACGATGAACTCTCCAGAGGAACCGAAAAAAAATATAGTTGTGGTAACTATACCATGCATCGTCATATGGAGAGGTGGCACCAATTAATTATAGTGCTGCATAAAAGAGAGATTTGGAGGAGAACCCCTGACCTGCTAGTACATTCATCAAAGAAGTGGCACTGAGAGCTTCAGAGGCAAGGGAAACGGTCCCAAATATTTAGAAGAACTTTGGAAAGATTAAAATGACATGTTTAGATTGTGGTAAATTAATTTCATGTGGACAGATGAGTGTTACTCTAATAAATACAGCATATGAACATCATCATAGTCGATGGTTGGTTGAGACATTTTGACTATATCCTGGACCTGCCCGTCCTCGCCCAAAATGGCGCCGGAATAAATGGGACTCGTAACTCCTTGTTGTGTACTGGTTGCAGAACCTTGAAATCACGAGATACGTATGCAGTTTTGAAGCACATGGCGGGCGGGGACGAGAATTGATTGAATATTTCGACATCCCTATTGATATTAAGTTCTGATGTGTTATTGATTACTGTACTGTTGAAAGTTCGAATTAACGTCACCCATGGTACTTGCCCGCAAATGTATATCTAGATAATTTTATTGTAACTGGCCCTGTCGTATTTTAATTATAAAATGTACGTCCACCGATTCCGTAACTGTTAGACACCTTAGTTCTTGCAACCTAATGGCCCGCCCGTTACGTTCCTCTACAGTGTAAATGTCTATTCATCATATACGATTACAGTTTGCTCCGTGGCAGGCCCACGTGGTTATAGGCTCGTATTTGTATAATGAAATTTTCACAATAAAGGTTTTTAAAAGAAAACATGGTAGTAGTATATACATTGGTAAAGTTTTTAATAATAGTCATTGTTTTAGAATCATTAAAAGGCAAGTGAAATAAAGCAGACCAATTACATGAAGGGTAAAAGGTATAATACGAAGGAACGCAGTAAAGATAAATGGTCAAGGGCTGTTGTGTTTTCTATTCCTGCAACATAAAGTGATCGATAAGAATCTCATATTCAGGCGTATCGGCGACTAAGACAGCAGGTCGACCCTCTTTTGCTCAACGGCTCCGTCATGGGACGAAGAAACGCTCTTTTTCTCGAAAAAAGAATATATTTTACTTGCAGGACAGTTGTAAAATTTCCGGGAAAGTACATTAGCCTGGAACATTATAACATATATTTAAGAAAAAATAATGTTCGGAAGTAATGAAAAGCGTAATTTTTAGGTGATATGACCAAGCCTTTCATCATTACAATAAGAAAAGTAAAATGAACCAATGAAAAGTTTTATTAACAAGTCACATGACTTGTTATGCTTACGTTACGCGCTGCGCGCCCCGGATGACTTCTGGATGCGCTAATGCGGCGCGTCATATGACGCATTACGCGACAACGCAGGTCCAGAATATAGTCAAAATGTCTCCACCAACCAGCGGTCGGAACACAACCCCTTTCAGCAGGCTAAATAGTTCTGTTAAATGACAACAGAAGGGACAGGCAACAAGAACCATCAGTCAAAGAGGGGAGGGCTAGTTCTTCTCTACCGGGTTACATTGGGGCGCTACCGGAACTGATCGAATTGGTAGTCTACAGTGTTTCTGGATGTTTCAGAATGAAGCTGGGGTTAGCATGAGAGCAGCACCATTTCGTAGCTCCGTTGTGGCCATTCCGCAACCAATCATGGCAGCCGCTCTTTATCGTTATTTTGGGCGGGGTGGGTGGCGGAGCCGAGCTGTTTTGCAGCCATCATTGTGTGGAGTTCAGTTCATCTCACTAGTTTGTATTTGTCATGAGGGGTTGTTCCTAATGTTTCTATTTTAGCGAGGTCAAAAAGAGATCCCATTAGTGGCCTACTGATTTTACTCGATTCCTTTTCTTTTTTTTTACACGATTTTTCGTTATCTGCAAAGACTAAACAGAGTATTGCGACTCTGTGTTTGTTTGTAAATAGAGAATGAACCAAAGAGAACTAATTCTAAAACAGTAAATACTTGGATAACAATCAATCAAATGGAGAGAGAAGCAGGCACGATGGATTACAACGGGGGCAAAGGCCTGCGTTAACTACGTTTCACTATCTGCAAAGAGAGAGTACTCCTAATAGAAATGAGGGGGGGGGGCACCATTCAAAGCAGATCAGTGTGCATAAACACGAAAATGTTTTCACTTACCACGTACTTGACATTCGACAGCTTATGATATTTGCTATTAAAAAACCATTGAAATTCACTGAAAAAACCATAGGTTATAGACCATATATAGTTAGGAATTAGCATTTACAAAACCTTGAAAATTCACTGAAAAAACCATAGGTTATAGACCATATATAGTTAGGAATTAGCATTTAAAAAACCTTATTTTACTCACACAAAACCATTGAAATTCCATATATAGTTAGTTGCACTAACTATATATCGCGCAGCCGCAATCCACTGCTGATCATGTCACATATTACATCATTCATGACATGGTCAGTGACATCACTGATGACATCACTGATGACATCTCAAATGACATCACTGATGACATCACTGATGAAATCTCAAATGACATCACTGATGACATCTCAAATGACATCACTGATGACATCACTGATGACATCTCATTTGACATTACTGATCACATCACTGATGACATCATTCATGTGATAATACGATGAACCTCTTCAGACTCTAATATAACCTTAGATACACTCAGTGTAAACAGACACTCACAGACTGTCACTCATCCATGGAGTTACTCACACACCTAGTCAGTCATGCAAAGAATCAATCACACCTCCATTTCCTCAACTATACAGTTATACACACCTTACTTATTCAAACATATACTAACACATATTTACTCTATTATACAATCCCTGATACAAGTTCACAGTGATCCATACAGCCACTCACACATTCACTGGCTCTTATGCACAGTTATTTATATATGTCAACTCTCACATGTACTGTGTTTTACATATGTACTTACTTTGACATGCAGCACTGAGATATCCATTCACTCACCAATACACTCATGCACACAGTCAACCGCCCATACAGCTGTTTCCACATGCACTTTTGAACCCATACATCTAGTGAATCAACTGCTCACACATCTATGCACAGAGTCATACACCTCCCAGCCACCCACACACACACTCAGTCTCCCATACAAATACTTGGGCAACCAATCAATAACCCATATAGTTACTCATATAGCTACTGATCAACACATGCAGCAGTTTACAGAACAACAGACATAATGATGCACAAATTAAGACAGTTTAGTCACTAACCCATGCACTCAGTGAGACACATTTAATCACTCACTCATACATTCAGTCATGCACCTACTAAATACTTTGTCCAGACACTTATACTTCCACTCATTCTTCAATATGTAAGACACATTTTAACTTTACAGAAACATACAGTCACTGGATGTTGTCATCAGTGATGTCATCAGTGATGTCATTTGAGATGTCATCAGTGATGTCATCAGTGATGTCACTGACCATGTCATGAATGATGTAATATGTGACATGATCAGCAGTGGATTGCGGGTGCGCGATATATAGTTAGTGCAACTAACTATATATGGAATTTCAATGGTTTTGTGTGAGTAAAATAAGGTTTTTTAAATGCTAATTCCTAACTATATATGGTCTATAACCTATGGTTTTTTCAGTGAATTTTCAAGGTTTTGTAAATGCTAATTCCTAACTATATATGGTCTATAACCTATGGTTTTTTCAGTGAATATATATATATATATATACATATATATATATATATATATATATATATTTATTTATTATTATTTTTTTTCAACCGATCAACGATCAACCCCACAAAACTAAGGATTTTAGAGCATATGCGTGCCATAACAAAAAATGATAGGTCATACCCTGTGGCACGCCATTTTGCACAAAATCATCAAAGCAACAGAGACTTGCTTAAATTCTATTGTATCGACCAAGTGGAAAGATCTGAACGAGGTGGGGACAGAATGAAAAGGTTACGCACTCTTTAGTCAAAATATATTATTGATCTTAAGACAATGACCCCATATGGACTCAACAACGATGAATAGATGTGGGTCCATTTATAAAGATCAGAACAGCATAGGATGGATAAATACTGTAACTGGCAACAACAAAAAATGACATTCATGATTGAATGCCAATGTGAGAAGTAGATACCAGTAAAATTGTAGACTAAGCTACACGAAAGCAATAGACATACACGGTTAGGCAATCTGAATTTTTTGCCCATTCAGGGCAATACAGACACTGCTTAACACTAAAACTGCCCATTCAGGGCATGAAATTCAACGAAGAAATGATATAATTAAGGTTGACTTTTTTCGTTACGTTCCAAGCTATCATTAATTGTGGTATATTATCAATTTGCTGTCACATTGTTTTTTAAATTGGGTTTTACACGAGAGCACTTTATTTTGAAACGCCAGATAAAAAGACACTAACCATGGAAATGATGAAACACACTATAAGATGGCGACCATTTTGGTAACACGACGAAAGTATACCGTTTTCTATGTTGTTGAATCGCGGTGTAAGTGGGTCTTTAAAATGGCGTTAATACTAACACGCAAATTGACACTGACGAAGCTTGTTCCAAGCAAAACGCGTCTATTAAGGGTGAGGGGGTCGCAATAAATATCTACAAACCGGAGACCTGTGTGCTAGCCTGTTTTTCAGCCCCACTGGAGTGAAACTGTGTTCGAATATATATATATATATATATATATATATATATATATATATATATATATATATATATATTTTATTCACCCAAAATGCCTCTTCATATATATAATACGCGGCGGGCTCAGCTGTGGAGGAAACTCCACTGACAGAGTAAGCACCTTGAGAGAAAAAGATAAGATAACTGACTCTCAAGAGACAGGGGTCATCTTAACATACAAAAATAGCTGCCGGAAAATAAAAAAAATTCTCAATGAGAATTGGAACATCCTCAAAAGCGATCATATTGTGGTGCCCACTATCAGTGATAGACCCAAAATCACATATCGCAAAAGCCGTAGTCTCAGGGATATTCTAATGCAAGATGATATTACAGAATGACAGAACAAATCTGTGCATAACCTTAAAGGCTTCTATCCCTGTGGACATTGTAAAGCCTGCAAAGCAAGCCATATGGTGAAAGATTTTAGCATACCTCACACTGATAAGAAACAAGTAATCTCCCAATTTCTGACATGTGGTATGACATATGCCATTTACATTTGTACATGCCCTTGCGGCAAAAGTAGGGAGTACAACACACATGGCAAAAAAAGGGGTCCTTGAACACTTTAGGCCCATAAACAACAAAGACCCTCATTACCCCATTGCGAGGCATTTTGCAGAGTTTTATTTAGCTAACAGCTCGCTCCTGAATTACTTTATCATTGAACAAGTACTAGGGAGTCCGAGAGGGGATTCAGGGAGCTGATACTTAGGAAAAAAGAATCAAAATGGATCCTCAAGCTCGAGACCCGTTACCATAATAGACATAACTTAGACGAGGAATTAGCCACACATCTGATTGAGGAATAATGGATGACTGTACATGCCTGTTCTTCCGCAGTAATTTCTTCAATTTTCCCCATGATGCTTGAGGAATACATGTATTTATTCTAATGCTTATATTTAAACTGTACTTTTACGTACTTGCATTTCATGAATAGCTGTTATTTTTAATCTAACAAGTTGTTTTAATTTTTTCCTTTTTACAGGAGGGAAGGAAAGGGCCCACTGAACACTTGCGGGCACTTCAGGGCTACCTACCCTTTTCTTCACCTCTTTGACGAGTGCACCACGGATATGTAGATAAGACTTTTCCTTTTCATTTTTGCCTCTTTAAGTTTAGTTCTCTCACATTTAGTCACGGTTTTATGTCTTGTTACCAGTCTTTGGGATATTTAATATTTAATATGGTTGAGTACGATATACAGTACCAAGACTATGCAATGAGTTTGTTTTCAGTCGGTTCACTGTGTGATCAAGGAAGTCCGCTTCCGAAATGTGTTACCTGAACCTGGAATAAATCTACCTTTATACGGGACTCTGAGAGCGCGTGTTATTGCAGTATAACATGATATATATAAATATATTTATATTGCTTATTTTTTATTTTTTTTCACTGGTAAACCATAGTGCTGCATTTGTTCTATTTCCTCATATCAAGACGTGTCCTTCTCTTCTAGTGCATCTACTGAGTCTCCAATATCCATAACCGCCCTGACTCTGGCAGTATAGGTCGCTTCCTGCGCTCCCTCTACAGCTGGTATCGTAGCGCCTTGCTTCTTTGCCTATCTGCTGCTGGAATCGTAGCGCCTTGCTTCTCTGTTTATTTGCAGGGTAGCGCTTTACATGCCTGCAGTTTAATTTTGTGCCTGATTTGTATCTGCTGCTTACTCGTGCACATCCACTTCTGTAGCGCTTATCAGCTGGTGCGCAGTGAGTGGCAAGAGGAGCTTTTGCCCCATTGTGACGGTGCTTCTGCCCACATTTAGCCTGTTTACTTAAAGAAACTCACCCTGGTTTCACTTTTGCTCTGCTGCCGCCATTTGGTGATTGTGCCTCGTCCCAGCCCGTAGCTCCACCCCGCTCCCGCCTCCCAGCTGACCCTCCCTCCCACGGACACAACAGGAAGGAGCCGCCTGACCCAGCGCTGTGACCGCCCTGACTCTGGCAGTATCGGTCGCTCCCTGCGCTCCCTCTACAGCTGGTATCGTAGCGCCTTGCTTCTTTGCCTATCTGCTGCTGGAATCGTAGCGCCTTGCTTCTCTGTTTATTTGCAGCGTAGCGCTTTACATGCCTGCAGTTTAATTTTGTGCCTGATTTGTATCTGCTGCTTACTCGTGCACATCCACTTCTGTAGCGCTTATCAGCTGGTGCGCAGTGAGTGGCAAGAGGAGCTTTTGCCCCATTGTGATGGTGCTTCTGCCCACATTTAGCCTGTTTACTTAAAGAAACTCACCCTGGTTTCACTTTTGCTCTGCTGCCACCATTTGGTGATTGTGCCTCGTCCCAGCCCGTAGCTCCACCCCGCTCCCGCCTCCCATCTGACCCTCCCTCGCTCCGCCCCCTCCACTATCCACTTATATCAGAGCAGCTGACGTGCAGCGTTCACGCGGAGCGATCGCGCCCCATGCGCGCCGAAGGTGCGCCAAAGGTAAGCCCGTCTACGCCCGTCCGTGCCTGGACCGCGCCCAGCACCAGACCCCCTGGCCCCCGCATACCTCACACATCCCGCATAACGTATGACGCCGCCACCCTCCTAGCCCTGAACACCGGACGCACATCTCAATGCTACAAAGCTATCCCAGGACGTACCCACGGTCCCTTCGCCTGCCGCTCCTGCAAATTTACCAGCATCAAGACACATACCACATTCACCAACCCTAAACACAACTCCGACTCTAACCACCTGAAGTGCATCCTGCTTAACACCCGCTCGATCCACAGACACGCCACCGAACTCTGGGATCTACTCGACACTACTTCACCGGACGTTGCCTTCCTCACTGAAACATGGATGAACGCATCATCAACACCCGACATCGCCATAGCCATCCCGAACAATTACAAGATCATGCGAAAAGACCGCACCGTCCAAACAGGAGGAGGAATCGCCATCGTCCATAAGAACTCCATCAAAATCACGACCAGCTCCGAAGACAACCTTGCAAACGCCGAACACCTTCACTTCCAGATCCACACCAACCCTAGGACCACACTCAGAGGCTCCCTCATCTACAGACCTCCAGGAACCCTTAAACAATTCAGCGAAGACATCACTGACTTCATCAGCCCACATGCCCTCGCCTCCGAGAACTTCATTCTACTAGGAGACCTCAACTTCCACCTGGAAAAGAAAGACAGCAACACCACCACACTTCTGGACAACCTGGCCAATCTCGGCCTCAAACAACTTGTTGACACCCCACCCATGTAGCCGGACACACGCTCGACCCAATCTTCACCTCGAGCAAACGCATCTCCTTCGACCGCACCACAGCTCTCCACTGGACGGACCACAGATGCGTCCACTTCAGCTACAAAACCACCTCGAGCCACAACCCCCCACAACCTATTCCCCGAAGAAAATGGAACAAAATCACCACCAACCAACTCCTCACATCGCTCAACCAAAAACCACCCGCCCCCCCATCGGACCCAAACCAAGCTGCCATCGAATTCAAACAATGGATCACTCACAGCGCTGACGAATTAGCACCCTTGAAAAACCTTCTCACCAAACAAGGCAGCAAAAAGGCCCCCTGGTTCAACGATGATCTTAAGAAATCCAAAAAGCTATGCCGTACTCTCGAGAAAACATGGAGAAAAAACCCAACCACTGACAACATGATCACCTTCAAGACAGCCACCCGCAAACACCACCAGCTGATTCGATCCACCAAGAAATCAGCTTTCAAGAATCGACTCGACAACAACGCACATAACAGCAAGGAACTATTCAACATCCTCAACGAATTCACCAACCCCACCGCAGCCTCAAACGACATCACTCCCTCCCAAGACCTCTGCGACTCGATATCCTCCTTCTTCTACAACAAAATCACCGACATACATAACAGCTTCGAAAACAGTTCCAACGAACAATCCTCTCCACCCCCTTCTGACCCTAAACCGCCCTCTAACAACCTCAGCACCTGGAACCCAATCACCACTGAAGACACCATCCGCCTCATGAATTCCATCCACTCTGGCTCGCCAACCGACCCATGTCCCCACCACATCTTCAACAAAGCAGACTCCATCATCGCACCCCATCTCCGTGATGTCATCAACTGCTCCTTCGACTCTGCTACCTTCCCAGAAAGCTGGAAACATGCCGAAGTCAGCGCCCTCCTGAAGAAACCCACAGCAGAACCATCCGAACTTAAAAACTACCGCCCCATATCCCTCCTCCCATTCCCGGCCAAAGTCATCGAGAAAGCCGTTAATAGCCAACTCGCCGCCTTCCTCGAATCCAACAATTCCCTCGATCCCTCACAGTCCGGATTTTGAGCCAAACACAGCACCGAGACCGCCCTCATCGCAGCAACAGACGACATCCGTACACTACTGGACAACGGAGAAACAGTGGCCCTCATTTTGAACATCCCTCGCCAAGATCACATTACCGGACACCTGAAAGACCTCCACTGGCTTCCCGTCAACAAAAGAATTACATTCCGTCTCCTCACCCACACACACAAGGCCCTCTACAAACTAGGGCCCGAATGCCTCAACACTCGTCTAACCTTCTACACACCCACCCGCCAACTAAGATCCTCCAGTCAAGGCCTCGCAGCAGTTCCGCGTATCCAAAGATCCACCATGGGAGGTAGATCCTTCTCCTACCTGGCAGCCAAGACCTGGAACTCTCTCCCCACTCACCTCCGCCTTACACAGAACCACATCTCCTTCAGAAAAGAACTTAAAACCTGGATATTTGATAAATAATGACCCCCCTCCCCAAGCGCCTTGAGACCCTATGGGTGAGTAGTTGCGCTATATAAATTCTTGAACTTGATAACGTCTTTTTGCATGGCCTGCAGCTCACCTGTGAGGACATTTTGGACTGCGAGAAGGTCTACCCTAGACCTGAGAACAAGGCCTCTAGATAAGAGTGTGTTACCAGTGCCTCTGAGTTTTCCGTGGTTGGGGGGGTCTGCTCTTATTACCCCCTCCTGTGGGTCCCTGATTTTTATAAGCATGTCTTTGATGGATCTCCCTTTTTTGTCCTGGCAGATGCCATTAGTTCTATGGCGGCGTAGTCCTTATTAAGACATGGTGCTTCTGCTCTGCTTCTCTGCCTCCAACTCCTAGGGGGCATCTACCTCTCACATCCGGCCCGTGTCCTAGGCATACTCCTGCTACAGGCTCCATTGTTGATGTGCCTCGCGCGGCAGGCAGTAGAGTCTGAGGGCCCACACATCCTTTGTGCTCCTCCCAGCTTTTCTGTCTGAGTGCCCTCTTGTCCCAGGGCCAACCTCAATTTAAGGGCCCAAGGCGAGTTCTGCTCCTCTGGCCTCCCTCCTACGCGTGTCTTTGGTCCGGGTTGTTCTCCTGGCACTCCTGTCTCTTTCTCACCTGGGAATACTCTAGGGCCTCCCCTCCACTGACCCGCTGGTGTCTAGCATGTATCGGCCATCTTGGAGGACATTCACAAGGAGGGGGAAAAGCTGCCTCTCCAGGGAGCTCTCCACCACTCTCTGGCTCGACTCCTGGGTATTCTGTCTGCTACTGAGTATTGGGCACTGGGTCTGGCTTCTATCCCTGTCCCGTTGTCTCTAGTCCCAGCCTCCTCTGAGGAGTTCCACATGCCTGCAGCTTTAATGAGGCCCAAGCGTTTGCCACAGACAGCCTGGCGCCCTTCAGGGCCTGCTTGCACTTCAGCTCTTTGCCATCCCCGTCTCCACAGAGGGAGGGTGGATATCGGCCGGCCACCACTCGTATGTATAGCATTCTTCTGTGCCCCCCAGCCAACACCGGCATGACCAACCGGTTCCTCTTGCTCAGACTGCACCTGCCCCCACCTCATAGAACCTCACATCACAAACACAAGGGAGTGTGACCGAGCTCCACAACCTCATCTATCCCAGATGTTACCAGGAACCTCATGATCTCTACATCCCATAGACCTAGGCCCTGCACAATTCTAGTAGAAAGAGAGAACCCCTAACTCTGCCCTGTGGGTCAGTGGCCTGGCACAGCAGATATCCACTGCCACAGTAGTTGAGGGAGGGCAGGTGAGTCAAAACCAATGGGCTGCACTTGGTTAGGGGTCAAAAGGGTCCTCAGCACCTCCCATCTCAATGATCAGCTTCTTGTTGCTCCAATAGAGCCTGTGGGTGGCGGCCCAAGTTCTAGCAACATAGGGTGCCATGCTTCTTGGGTCAGAATGTCCTCTGTCCCTCTTGTGGGCTGCCAGCCGTCTCTTTCCGATGCAGAGCGCTGTCCAGCCGACTTTCGTTCTATCATGAGTGGCGATGCATGGTCTCTGCCCCACCTCACAGCTGCTATGCCGCACTGCTCCTCCGGGCCCGCTCAGCCTACATGTGTGTCACCACGCCTTCTCCACCTCCGAAGGCCCTCAATGGTTTCCTCACCTCACCAGGTGGAGGTAAGTGGAGGGGTATGTATGGGTGTAGAGGGCTTATTGCAGGTCTGGGCTGAGATTTAACACAGAGTAGCTGTGATGGTGCTAGAGCTCCATTCTTCCATGTCTGCCATCTTGCCTGGCGAAACCACGCCCCATACCATGTCATCTTCATTCTCTTCATGGAGCCAATTGGTGCTCTAATCACTTATACCAGTGTGGCAATTCACCAATATGCAGGTGTTACAAAACTTTAATTGAAAGTCTCCTCTGCTTAAGACATCCAATATCGCAAATATTGCCCACACAACATCGAGACCTGAAAATCCAATGTCTACCTGAACCTCACACTAACCAAGACAGAACTTCTGTTATTTGCCAAGAACAACAAACAAGAAACAGTACAAACCTAGTTCAATCACATTAACTTTGACAACTTCAAACCCCAACTTTCCCTGAATGCCAAGTCATTTGGATTCACCTTGGGATCTCACCTCACCCTCAAGGAACACACTTTCAAAAGATAAATGCAGTCTGGTACCAGCTCTCTCTTCAAAAGAAAGTGAAACCCTTGTACTCTCACATCTGGTTGATAGTAATGTCATACTCCATGGCCTGCCAAATTCCACACTGGCACACTTTAAGGGCATCCCACAAGGTGAAGCACATATCATCCAAGAAATATAAACACATCACCCGCATCCTGATGAAACTCCATTAGCTCCCCTTGATGGCCACACCATTTTCAAAATTAGTCACATCATTTAAAAGTCATCACAAGCAGCACGCTCCCATATCTAGTGGTTCTCGGCACACCCACATCCAGCACATCATCAGACTGCAGACTAAGAATTGTGAAAAATGAAAAAGAAGGCAGCAGGTTTTTTCCACCTATGCATCTAGGATTTGGGAAACATACCACTATCAATGAGGCCTACCCCAACAATGCTCCAATTTAGGAAAGAGTGTTTGCAACTCTTAAAGAACACTGCATCACAGTGTATAACATTTTGCAAAAAAGGAAGCTCTCCTGTCCCTTGTTGACATTATGCTTGTCTTTGACCTTGTATAGTAAGTACTCTGCTGCTTTTTGACTAGGCTTGAGCTATTAAAATACCACATACATCCATACACAAATACAAACATAATCGAGAGCACACCTCATGTAAAAAATATTTAGCAACATAATTGTGGGAAATTAGTGTATAACAAAAATGTGTCAGCAAGAGAAATGTTCTGCTCAAATCTGTCTCCTGCGGGTATCAGGTAAAACTTTCTTTGAGGAGGTGTGCACTCGCTTAAAAATCGAGATAGAGCAAACCACCTTTCACTATGAAAATTACATTTTGCATGATATTGTGAAATGTTCATAAAAAATATGAAATTTCCCTAACCCCTACCCTGCATTCCTAGGTAGGTATGTGCGAGGTCACCCAAAGCTTCTCTCTCTATAGTTGAGTAATTAGCTTATGCACAATTTAAATATTTGAAAATATGGGTTATGGTCCTATACACTTCCTCTTCTTCCTTTTTCTACAACAACACAGCACCCAGTGCTACCACACTGGCATCTGTCATAGCAAGCCTATTTTGAGATGGACCAAACCACTGAAAATGTACAGTCTTGATTTTCCTTCTCAGCAATAAACTCTCTCTCACATCCTTTAGTCCACATACATTCTCTCTCTTTTTGAGTTACCATCTCACATTGATAGTATTAGTTGCCAAGTTTGGAATGAACTTCACATGAAATTCTAACATTGCAGGAAACCATAATAATTCTTTTTTTTGATGGACTTTGTAAATGCAAAATATTGGAAACTAAATTCATTTTTTTTTACAAATACCTGTACTGGTGATGCAGAGCCCCAAATATTAAATTCCTTCCCTCTCGAACCTGCACTTGCTAAGCATGAGAGTCATACCATTCTCATAAAGTACATTCAAATTATAGAACCACATGGAACCTCTCCTTAGCTTAATTCATAAATGTGTGGTACCTAGACCATCAAGAAATGCACCGTCCCACAAGATTCATATTATTCTTACTTTTTTTTTATTTATCAAAAAGATTTTTTGATATATATTTATTTTTTAATATGTGGTACATCTACTTGGTTAAATATAAGAACCCCAGGAGTAAAAACACAAGTGAATTCTAAACATGCACTCAAGCATCATCAAACACGCAACTCCTATCATACCATACAGCATCATACTCTCAAACATAACTGAACACTTCAATACATATAAAAACAAGCATTGGCATAGCCAATAGGTCTCGCTTGTGGGACCTTATAAGTATTTAGTTTTGCAGCACAATATCCGAGTTGCATAATCGGATATTGTGCTGCAAAACTAAATACTTATAAGGTCCCACAAGCGAGACCTATTGGCAATGCCCATGCTTGCTAGATACATGAAGCCAAAATTACAAGTGAGCAAGTTGCAAACGTTACGTTACATGAGACAATAGTGACAGTTGTGCAAGTATCAAGAGCAACAAAATACAAGAGGTAGCAAACGATATGTTCTTAGAGGAAACAAGCTTCTCGGCATTGCTGGTTGGGGGAGTGGGGGGGTGGGCGGGGGAGCAGCCGGCAGATGCGAGTGGAGCGCGCGCTGGAGAGGGAGGGGGTGGGAGGACTAGGCAGCGGGAGAGAGGGAGAAAGGAGCGCGAGGGAGGCGTTTTTAGATACATGAAGCCAAAATTACAAGTGAGCATGTTACAAAAGCAAACGTTACGTTACATGAGACAATAGTGACAGTTGTGCAAGTATCAAGAGCAACAAAATACAAGAGGTAGCAAACGATATAAAAGCAAACGTTACGTTACATGAGACAATAGTGACAGTTGTGCAAGTATCAAGACCAACAAAATACAAGAGGTAGCAAACGATATGTTCTTAGAGGAAACAAGCTTCTCGGCATTGCTGGTTGGGGCAGTGGGGGGGGGGGCGGGGGAGCAGCAGGCAGATGCGAGTGGATCGCGCGCTGGAGAGGGAGGGGGTGGGAGGACTAGGCAGCAGGAGAGAGGGAGAAAGGAGCGCGAGGGAGGCGATTTTAGATACATGAAGCCAAAATTACAAGTGAGCATGTTACAAAAGCAAACGTTACGTTACATGAGACAATAGTGACAGTTGTGCAAGTATCAAGAGCAACAAAATACAAGAGGTAGCAAACGATATGCAATAGCATATCTGAGGGAACACGGCCTGGGGGAAGCTGGCTGGGGAGGGGGAGGAGAAATGAAAGGAAGGCTGTGTTTGCGGGGAGAGAGAGGGGAGGTGCTGGTGTGGGAGGGGGGAGGTGCTGGTGTGGGAGGAGTGCTGCTACGGCAAGGCTGTGTTTGCGGGGAGAGAGAGGGGAGGTGCTGGTGTGGGAGGGGGGAGTTGCTGGTGTGGGAGGAGTGCTGCTAGGGGAGGAGAAGCCCTGGCCGTGAATGCTCGTGCATGTTCACGTGAACTGCAAGAAAACGCCGGGCTGAAACCCCTTAGTTTGAAGAGGATTTTGCCGACATGAATTCGATCCTATCCATTCCTGCGGAATGGGACAGGCTCGACCTAAATATACGACTTGAATACAAAAGCTAAAAACAGAAGGAAAGCGCCGACGCTCATTTCGGAGTGGGGTATAAAGCCCCAAATTCCTTTGTGAGGGTGCAGTTGATCAATTATACAATAGGTGAAGTGATGTCATTCACAAATTACGAATGCATTTCTTATTTTTCGGTGCACAATGGGCTCTATTTAGCGCAATTTTGAGCTTAATTACACCAGCGAATAGCTAGCTCAACACACTAGACAATGGAGCGTAATTAGAGCTATAGTCTCTCAATGCAATACCGAAGTGGAGCCAGATTTCTTACAGGAGTTCATACCCTTGGATGGACCATAACATCAAATGTTAGTATAGAAACAACCTTAGTAGGCCGTACATTTGGCAATAATGGATAAGGTACAGTATGTCGGTGCAATATTTAATACTCTAAACGACCCCAGAAAACGTCAATCAGATCAGAAAGAATGGTAAAATCACAATTAAGCTTTTTAATGGTAACTAGGGTCCTGTGTCATATGTGTAACCGGATAGAAAACAGGAACCGTACCGTAATATTGGTGAACGCCCCTAGGATTCCAGACGGAATAACACCTCCATTTTGCAAGAGGTGCGGGCATGCACTTTTACATTCAAATTACTCTCATGTCATGTATTTTAAGTGTTTCTCCAAAGATTAGAATGTCATCTTGGAAACACTTTATTCCTTCCATCTTCCCAAACAACTCATACATCACCCTCTGGAATTCAGCTGCAGCAGACACCAGACTATAAGGCATGCACACAAAGTGGCATGAACCAAATGGCATAATAAAAGTAGTAAGAGCCTTAGAATCTGAGTGGAGTCTTATCGGATGATATGCTCCTGTGAGTTCAGGTGTAGAAAATAATTTGGTAAACAAAAATTATCAACTATGACACACTTGTTCAAGGTCCTACGATCCACTTATAAATGAATCTCATTAGATTGTGTCCAGGCCACAATTATGGGAGCAACCCCTTTAGAGCTCTCACCCAACTCAATAATATCCTCTGTACACAAACATATTAATTACCTTTCTGCCGACTCTCTTATTGAGCTCGGATCAGGACTGATTTTGAAAACTACTGGTATGAAATTATCTTTTAACCTTTTTTGATGTACATATCCTTTAAGACATCCCATTCTGTCTACAAAAAACATCTGGAAATGTGTCTACAAACTTAGCTTTAGTGTTATTTTCAAAGACGTCTAAATCTTGCACAGTATTAACTTGAAGTTATTTAATATAGGTCTTCCTAAGTCTAATGAGAAAAGAAGAATTCTGAGATCCCTCGCGAAAGGCCAACTCAAACCACTGTCACCTTTAACATGAACATATACCTTTCCATATATTTTGTTCTTTTGGAATTCAATTTCAGCCTTAAAATAACCTCTTAACTCTATAGTTTTAACTTCATGTCCACTAGGAATAACATCAAGATCTCTAAATTCTTTTTTGGCGTGAAATTCCTTTTCAAACAAATCATTAGATATCGAAGTCACACGTACCCCTGAATATGTGAAGGCTTCCATATGTGAGTCATTAATAGAAATAAAATCTTAGGGATACTTCTTCTTCTCGGTCTCTGTAGATACAGATAAAATACAACCTTTCTTTGCCTTGATAGTTTCATAAGATACTTCACTTCCTTTTACATTACTTTTAAGTGAACAACAGCACTTAGCTAAATGCCCTATTTTGTTGCTCAATTTATACAAAACATTCAAAGTGATATTTTTCTAGCACCGTACTAACTTATAGAAAATAGTGTAAATCACATGTTTTAATGCAAATGTTACATTTATTTTAGTCTTCTTCTTCCTCTTCCTTTGAGCAGTGTAAATTCTCAACCCGCACACTATATCAAAATGTCCAAATATTTTTTTCACTTGAACCATTTGTTGAGCGGATCTCTTAGTGAGGTCAGAAAAAAAAGTGTAACAACAAAAAAAACACAATCCAAAGTGTCTAAATAACAAAAAAGTGATGACAACCTCCACAAAGGAAGTCAGTGTCAAAGCTCTCCCCCCACGCAGCTTCACCGTTAAGGGACAGACCTTGAGCCTTAGCTCCTTACAGGTAGGTGTTCAGGGCCCTCTTCCACCCGCAGGCTCCTGCCTGAGCCTCATCCTTGGTGTTCTAGTGGAAGGGAACCCTGCTCTTTAGTTCTGTTCTTTGTCCATTGTCCTTTTGCCTTTTTCTCTTTTTTGCCTCTTTCTCTTTGCCTCTTTCTCTTTGCCTTTTTCTCTTTTTGCCTCGTTTCTCTCTTGCCCTCCTCGCTCCCGCTTCCTGCGCTCCCCACCGCTGCTGCCCCCACTGCCGCTACCCCTCCTGTGTGTCACTCTTGTTCCCCCATACCAGCTGATCGCCCTCCCCAACCCCTACTTAATCGCGACTGCTGTGCAGCAAGAAGCAAGGCCTCTGATCTTTCTGGTCAGTTTCACCACTCTCCCCCATGCAGATCCATCATTAAGGGACTGCTCTTGAACCCAAGCTTCTTACAGGTAGGTGTTCAAGGCCCTCCTCCACCCGAAGGCTCCTGCCTGAACCTCATCCCAGGTGGTCCAGTGAAAGAGCACCCTGCTCTTCTGCCATTCCACTCTGTTCTGTGTCCTTTTGCCTTTTTCTCTTTTTTGCCTCTTTCTCTTTGCCTTTTTCTCTTTGCCTCTTTTTCTTTGCCTATTTGCCTTTTTCTCTTTTTGCCTCTTTTCCCTCTTACCCTCCTCGCTCCCTCTTTCCACGCTCCCTGCCACTGCTGGCCCAGCGGCTCCATCACCACCAGTGTGTCGCTTCCACCTCCCAGCTGGCTCCCCTCCCTGACCCCTACTTAATGGCAGCTGCTGTGCAGCCACGCAGTGGATGTGTGCCAAATGCAAGCCTGTCTGTGACCTGACTGCGACCAGCGCCAGGGACCCTGGTCCCCGCCCTCCCGCCACTACTACCCCAGCACTCTCCATGCACTCAGCCGCGGACGCAACAGCGACTGCCAGCTCTCGATGCTGAACAACACCCAAGGTTCGATCTCCTGATGACACTGCCGCTGCACCTTCACCCACCTCCGGACCCCGGCAGATACTCCCAGCCCACAAGAGGCCAGCACACACAAACCACTGAGCTGCATCCTCCTCAATGTACAAACTTTGCACAGACAGACCACAGAGATCTGGGACCTCCTCAACAAACACATGCCTTATGTTGCCTTCCTCACAGAGATCTGGACCAATGTCAGCTCTGGACCCGACATTGCAACCACCATTCCCAACGGATAAAAGAGCCTGAGGAAAGACCACCCAACCAACCTAGGAGGAGGCCTTGGCATCATCCACAAAAACTCCCTCTGCACGTTAACCACAGACTCAGATGATGTCTCGCCCCCCATGGAACACATCCACTTACAGATTCAGACCAAACCCAGATTAACGCTCAGCCGAACCCTTGTCTACAAACCACCCCCCCATTGCCCTGTTCACCAACCCCATCGCCGACCTCATCACACCCCACTCCCTAGCCTCCACTGACTGCATACTACTTGGAGACCTAAACTTCCACCTGGGCAACCACGACAACCCGAACACCACCACCTTCCAAGAGAACCTCACAAACAGAGGACTGAAGCAAGTTGTCTCTACCCCCACTCACACAGCAGGACGCACATTTGACCCAGTCTTCGCAGGAGGAAACGGCATCCTCTTCAGCCACACCATAGATAAGCTCTGGACGGACCACCACTGCATCCATTTCTCTTTTAGAGAACTCACTGCTCTCAAACTTGCGTACCTCCCCCCTTTGCAGAATCTGTAACAAAAACTCCACAGAATAACTCACCTCTGCCCTAACCTGCACTCTGCCTCCTACCACAACAGACGCCAACACTGCGGCAAACAACCTCCACCAATGGATTGCCAACTTTACCAACACACACGTCCCCCTCCAGAACACCATAAGATGGCACAACAAGAAACCAAACTGGGTCACCATAACACTCCAAGAATCCAAGCGCTCCTGCCAATGACTGGAAAAGACGTAGAGAAACAACAAAACTCCAGAAACATGCACCGCCTACAAAACAACCACCACGGAACACCACCAACTCATCAAAGCCACAAAGAAGAATCCTCTCCCACAACACCAAGGAACCCTTCACCATCATACAGGAATTTGCCAAATGTACGGTGAAACAACAGACGCCCCCTCACAAGACCTCTGTAACAGACTCAGCTCCTTCTTTCACCTCAAGATCAACAATTTCGATGACCAAGAATCCTGTACCACCCCAACCGCCACCCTCACTGATGCCACTCAACAGACACTACTTACATGGGCCCCACTCACAACTGGAGACATCCTAAAGACCATGAAGAGCATCCACTATGGAGCACCTTCAGACCCCTGCCAGCCACATATCTTCCTCAAAGCCGCCTCAGCCATCGCACCTGAGCTACTCCAGATGATCAACTGCTCCCTCGAAACTGCCACATTGCCCGATGACTTGAAACACACCAAAGTCAACCCCCACCTGAAGAAACCCTCTGCAGACCCAAAGTACTGCAAGAATTTCAGACCCATCTTGCCGCTTCCTTTCACAGCCAAGGCCATAGAAGAGGCAGTCAACACCAGCTAGCACACTTCATTGAAACCCACAACTTCCTAGAGACCTCCCAATCCAGATTCCACAGCAACCACAGCACCGAGACCGCCCTCCGCAACGCCCCAGATGACATCCACTCTCTCTTCGACCAAGGCCAAACGGCAGCCCGTACCTCATGGACCCATCAGCAGCCTTCAACTACATATCCCACCGCACACTAGCCACCAGACTCTACGATGCTGGCATCCAAGGAAAGGCCATAGACTGGACAGGCTCATTCCTCACTGGCATAACACAGTGAATAAGACTCCAGCCCTTCCTCTCAGAACCAACAGAGACCAGATGTGGAGTACCCCAAGGATCCTCCCTTAACCCCAACCTCTTCAATGTCTGCACGCCCCCCTCACAACCACTGCCAAAAATCATGGGCTCAACATCGTCTCCTTCGCCAATGATACCCAATTCATCCTCTACCTCACCAAGGAACCCAACATCATCAGGCACAACTTCCAAGAGGGGATGAAAGCCATCACAACCTGGATGAAGAAGAGCCGCCTGAAACTCAACTCAGAGAAAAATGAAGTCCTCATCCTCTGCTCCACCCCCTCCGCATTGGATGGCACTTGGTGGCCCCCTGCCCTCGGAATCATACCCACCCCAACAGACCACACATGTAACCTCAGCATCATACTGGACTCATCGCTCACTATGAATTGGCAGATGAATGCAGCCTCCTCCCCCACAGGGGGGATGAAAAGTCCTTCTCCTACCTTGCAGCCAAGACATGGAATGAGCTCACCCTCCACCTCCTGCGAAGCCTGACACTGCACCAATTCAGGAAGGACTTCAAGACCTGGCTCTTTGAATGACCCCAACGGAGCTGCACACACACACCCCCAGTGCCTTGAGATCCTAATGGGAGAGTAGTGCGCTCTACAAAACACAGATGGATTGAAAAACTAGGAGATCTAGCTGTAGCTGCCCAACCTGTCCTAAAAACATAAGAAACATGTTTGTTAAACTATTCTACATCTTCGAAGTCTAGCAGCCATTGTTCCAATGTAGCCTAGATGATGGTACTGCAGTTCTCCAAACGATTGCCGGGTTACAGAAATCACAAATCAGTTTGGTGATCCAATCATGATTGCTCTGGCAATCATGTCATGAGCTTAACCTCTTACATGAAATGAGATGCAAAGACAGATTATGTGGAAAAGGCAAGACTGTGTGGCCCAAACCCTGGTACACTCTGGAAATAACGTGCCAATTTAGCATTATCTCGACACATATTTAATCCTTATGACACATTAGAGATGGATGCTTCAGGTATGAGCAGCACGCACCAAGGCCGATGGCAGAGTTCTGTTGGAGTCTCTGGCAATGCTTGTGGCTTTAGCGACATCTGCTTTAGGTACTCTAAGATGAATCTCAGAGTTCTGTTGGGGCTTGTGGCAATGCTTGCAGCCTACAATATCAGTTTAGACTCTAGCCGCTACCAAAAAATGGCAAAATGAAAATGCCCCCTGAAAGAATTTAAATAGTAGCTCTATAGTCCCACCACCAAAGACTTTGAGGTATAGCGGGTGAAAAGGGTTAATGCAGATCCACATCCACTCACCATGGAAAGTGAAATTTGGGAGAAAATGCTGCCATCTCAGTTTTCTAAAGTAAAATATTGAGGTGCTCTTGCCCAGTCGTCAGCACTGAAAAGATCCACAGCACTGTAGGAAGAGGAAATGGGTCATTTATTAAGAACACTAACACAGAATGTCATGAATACTACATTTTATAGACCAGTGATACTCAAAGTATGGCCCGGGGGCCGCTTGCGGTGCTCTTGACCTTTACATGCGGCCCCCCTGGTGAACAGCAGGACGAGCTACTGTTAAATTGCTGAACACTAATATCCAGATAAAAAAGTTAAATAAACAGGCAAGCATTTATTAAACTGCAAATACATGTTTTCCCGTTCATTTAAAATGATTTGGACCTCTTTACACAATCCCTGATACACCCAGACCCGCTACCACCACCCTGCTGTCATCAGTGCGGCCCTTGGACACATTGCAGAAGGTACATTGTGGCCCCTGGGCAAATGTTTGCGAGTACCCATGCTATAGACGTATTGCAAAGATAGCACAGACTTCTCGGTACAGATCATTGAGAACAGGTATTATTCTTCCAGTTACTTAAATAAACAATGTAGCATTGTAACTCCAGGTCATAAAGTATTGTCAATATGATCTTATTACTCCAATTTTATGAGAAAAGACAGATGAGCTTAATGATTCAGGCATCAAAGACAGTGTTAGAAATGGGTTTCCTTGTTGTCTGAGGTATGTACCCAGGCCTGGTCTGAACCACCACTCTGGTCAGGGTAAGCTAAGTACAAATTAAAATATAACCTGTACTCACTCTTTGGTAGCTTGGCACAGAGTAGTCAGATTTATCTAAAGAGGCAATGTGTAAAGTGTTTTTGCAACACACATACACACACACACAGACACAGAGCAACACTAGGAACACACCACAAAAATACTCCACATAGGTTTATAAATATAAAGTATATGTTTTGGTCTAAAACAACACCAAAATGACAGAAATCCAATCAGAAGATTTTTAGATATGAATTTTTAAAGATTAAACTGAAAAAAAGTGCTTGGAAGTCGATAGTGCTAAAAGGTTACTTGAGGTCATACTAGACTGGGATCCAAGGTTCAGGTGGACTGTAATGGAGGGCAAGCCAGCCCCTGTACTCAGGCAGGTTCCACTGACAAAGTACCTTGGATAGAGCAAGCATCAACATCAGTGACTCGAACACTCTGTGCGAAGAGTTGAGGGGATGCAGCATTGTTGTCTAAACTGTGGATGAAGGAAAAGCACTGGAGCCAATCCACACGGTCAATGAATGCTACTGTGTTGAAGCCCTTTACGATGCACACATTGTGTTGAAGTTGATCTACCCTGTCTGTCAATGTCGAACCATGCAATCCCTCAAAGCGATGTTGTCTATCGGATTCTGCACCGAAGGACAATGCTTTGGGTCCAATCGGCGCAAAGTCATCACTGCGTCACTGTTGCAGCAGAGAAGCTGCAGAAACCACTTTTGAGTTCCAGAACTGGTAGGGGGCACCTCAGGCAATGGAAGAACTCACAGATTGTAATGTCCAGAAGCACCAGCAGAATTGCTTTTGTGCCCTTGAAACTTCAGAAAAGAGGATGCAAGCTAACAAGCCCTTGGAGATCACTTGGAGGGAAGGCAGAGTCCAACTCTCCTTCATCAGAGTCATGAAGTAGCAGGTCAACCAAACAGAAAAGCAGGCCTCCCAAGTCTGCAGTCCAAAGATGAGTCCTTTAAGCAGTACAGCAGTTCTTCTGACATAGGTTCAGACCAAGATGCAGAAGTGTTCTCATCTTAGCGCATCAGAGACCGAGTACTTATACCCAAAAGTGCCTTTGATGAGGGGGGGGGGAGGTGACTTCAAAGCCGTTCTCTGAAGTGCACGATGATCCCTTTCAACCCAGTCTTGCCTGCCAGGCTATCTGAGTGGGGTAATCAGTCCTTTGTGTGGGGACATGACTAAGCTTGTTTAAGTGAAGTGTCAGCCTCTCCTATCTATCCTGCCCAGGCAAGGCAATCAGAATGTAGATATGCGTAGATGGGTACTCATATACACCCATCCTTCCTGTGTTGTGACTGTCTAGAGGGAATGCACAAAGTGTAGCTATCACCCACCCCAGACCTGCACTGGAGACAGGCTGCAAAGCACATAGAGTTATAAGCACAGAGAAATGACCACATTCTAAAAGTGGTATTTCAAAAACAGTAATGTTAAATCCAGCTTCACCAATAAGGAGCTTTTGTTGTTACCATTTCAAACATATGAAACATGAAAAAGCTACTCTTCTTTGATCAGGAATTACAGCTTAATGTATATTAAGGAATTCCCAATGCTCACCTAGGAGAGGAAATGCCTTACAATAGTGAAAAATTAAAAAGGCTGTATGTCATTACCAGGACATGCAAAACATACGAGTACATATCCTACCTTTTACTTACATAGGACCCTGCCTCTAGGGCTAATTAATAGGGGCCTACCTTAGGGGTGACTTATATGTGAGAAAAGGGGGTTTCAAGCTTGGTAATTAGTTTTAAATTTCAAGTCAGTGTGGCAGTAAACTGCACACACAGGCCCTGCAGTGGCAGGCCTGAGACACATTTTAAAGGCTACTTCTGTGGATGGCACAATCAGTGCTGTAGGCCCACTAGTATTTTTTCAGTATGTACCTACTAGCTCAAGTTAACTTAATTCCCTTAATTCTTCGAGGTTCTTGCCGCAGGATCTCATACTAGAGACATGCAAACAAGGTCAGCCAGATAAAATTCAAATGTGTAAAGGTCCCCCTGCATACTCAGATCAAAGGCATCCTTCACAACATCTAATGCTCATCAACCTTAGCATTGAAAAAACATGACGCAGACTTAGTATGCATGACTGAAACATGGCTGAATCACTCTTCCACAGATTTGGGGATCCTTTTTCTTTTTTATTGTCCCTCACTGCCAAGATATACCAGGTGGTGGCAGACCATAAAAGAACAGCCACCCAACGTTCCACTCTAAACAGTGTGGACAATCAGATGGCTTACATCCAAAGGCTCCCACTCCCGAAGGCTTACAGTGACAGAATACATTTTACTCCATTGGCGTAAACCTGACATTCCATCCATCTCTAAATCGGGTTGGATGGACTGTGAGTTTGTTGGCTATCGATGGAGCACCGTCTCTACCAAACTCTAAATCAGCCTTTAAGATCAGATAGAAAAGGCAAGATTGGAGGTGAGGATTGTTCTTATCAGAGACTCGCTCACAACTGCATTAGTCCAATCCATGTCGTATCCCTCATTTGAAGACTTGAAATTTACTTCTGTCCATCAACCCGTCACAAACATAAACTTACACATTAATTACAGGCTTCCCAAATTTCAAACACCTTCGAACACTTATCAGAGTGCATCTCATCCACTAAGAATATTCATATGGGAGACTGCAAGACTGATTGAGAACATACACTCTCTTTTATTTATTTTTTCAGAGTAGTAAGCAATATCTTAAATGTATACAACATAGAACAACTGATGTCCTTCCCAACTCACATCAAAAGAGAATGTTAGACCTAGTCTTATCCTCCATAAATGTAGTCTCCTGTTTTACATCCTAAGAAGTTGAGCACGTCCCTCTAATCTTCAATATTTCAGTCACAAAACTAAAAACTCACACAAAATTATCAGATGAAGTTTGGTGCTGCACCCTCAACCAAATCACTGTCGACAAAATCAGTAAATTGCTCATTCCTAATCTCAACAAAATCTATTGCAACACTTAAATTGAGTTAATGTGCTCGCATTATACTCATTACTTTGGGGAATGTTCTAACATAGTAGCACCTATAAAGTTAAATACACCATAGAAGGCTTCCAACATTCCAACATGCATAAAAACATTAATATCCTAAACCCAAGAGCAAATCTTCCTATCAGAAAACTCCACCAGATCACTGTTAAATTTCATATGATAAAATACTAGAATGTTCATCACATAGAAAACCACACCAATCAAAGGGAAGTTCAACAAATTCAGATCCAATTATGACTCAAACTATTTCGAGCACCTGGAATTCATTCCAGAAAGTCCACATAGAAGCGCTAACAAAGCAATCAAGCTAATGCACCCAATCTCCTACTGTCGGGATATTATCAAAGCCAAGTTAATCAAATCAGCCTTTCATTTTTGCACACCAACTTGGCTTGATCTAATAAATGCTTACTGATTGCACGGAACATATCTAACAATCTAAAACTGGGCCAGATATCACCAATCCTGAAGAAACTCAATGCTGGTGCAAATATTATGGCAATTTTAGACCTATCACTAACCTGCCATTGCTGGGTGAGGCAGTGAAGAAATGTGTGGCACTGCAACTAAACAGTTTCATAAATGAAAATTTCATATAAGCATCTTCACAAGCAGGCTTCAGAGATGTACACCACATTAAAAAAGCCCCACTGAAAGTGAAGAATCACATTCTTTGCATCCTGGATGACGGTAAATCCTTCCTCCTTTTTTACTGGACTTTTCTGTTGCCTTTAACACAGTAGACCAGGAATTGCAATTGAAAACCTTAGAATTAAGGATCGGCTTCAAAAACTCTGTGCCCATCTGGCTCAGTTCCTTCTTGAAAGGCAGAAAGCAATCAACACAACTATCAAACCACTCATTCTCTCCTATGTAAATTACATGTGGAGTTCCAAAGGGATCCACAGTATCAACAATTTTATTCAGTGTGTATGTTGAACCTTTAGAAACATTTCTCAACGCCACCAAAATTGCGATACACCAATACGCAGAGCAAACACAACTATACCTATTAGTATCAACGATCAATGTTTTTCTCTCATTATAATTCAGTCTAAGAAACTATATCATTAAATGGAATCACACTGCTTAAATCTAAACCCCCAAAAAATGAAATTTCTGCTCATATCTAGAAGAGGCAACTACATCATCAACCCACCTTTAAAAACACAACTAACACATTTTAGAGGTGTTCATTCCACAACATGACTGTCAGATCTCCATGTTTCACGATTGACTATTACCTAAATTGGATTCCTCATGTCAACAAATTGGTGCACACTAACAAATTTACATCTCCGTCAACTAAATAAAAAAAGCACCTACCTTTCGAAAACCAATTGAGAACTGCAGTACATGCTCTGGCTGTATCAAGAAAGGACTCTGACAATGCAATCCTGACTGATCTGCAAGAGTCCCCACTATCCTCTTTAAAACCATCCTTCACTCTGCAGCATGATTCATTGCTGGAAAAAAAGATTTTACCACATCTCTCCAATCCTAAGAGCTCACCAATGGCTCACATTTGAAGATACAATAAAGTTTAAAACACGTTGCCTCACATTTAAGGTACTTCTTCAAGAGAAACCCACTTATCTAGCAGATTTACGAATAGTCTCAGAAGGCAGAGGACACTCCTGAAGTGGAAACTCTCTCTACATGGAAATAGTACACCTCAAGCCTTGTCTAGCCTTGAATCCATTCTTTTTAGATTCAGCTTCAAGCACTTTGAACTCTTTACCTTTTCACCTAAGATTATTGCCAGACCTACTTCAGAGACCATGCACCTGGAATCAAGCTATTAAAGATGTCATGCTGAGGCCAATAGTGTAACACCATCCCTGACTCCAGTGCCTCACCCTTGTCATCACTGAATCCATCCCTACTTCCCCATTTCACCCCAATCCCTCTCCTGTTTCTGGAATGTTTTCCTGTACTCAGTCCATTATTCTATGTAATGTAATTGCATATATACAAAACGAAGAGAGGCACACAACAAATAGCATATAAAATGCAAAATTGAAGACTCTTTCAAAGTCTTCAGTGTGGAGAATTATTCTTAATTGATTTCACAAGTTGAGAGATACACACAGCCTCAGCCAACGCGTTTCACCCGAGAGGGCTTACTCAGGGCTAAATATCGTACACTGCACTTTAAAGTCCATGGATTGGCATCCGGCCTTAAATTTCTATTAGCACTTAATTTTTTCTTATTGCATTTTTAGGCAATGGTCCGAATTTGTTAGGAGTAATAGAGTGTCAATCAACAAAATGGCTGTTTTCTTGAAAAAACTAGGGGCGCTCACGAGTATGCACTGAGTTTTAGGCTCTCTTCCGCTTACGAATAGAAATCCGATCCGATTGTCGTGCGGCTTTAATCATGCCTCACTGCCATCGCATTAGTTGAAAATAATGTGATTGCATACCTGTTGGTGACCCGGCACTATTTAAAACTAATAAATAAATAAATAAATAAAGTAAAATGGCATTAAATAACTAAAACAAAAGAACAACAGCTTATTTGAAGGAACTCACTACCTATAAACAAATCTATTAAATTTAAATGTGAGATCTGCCTATAATAGCTTCCTGCACCTCTTTAACAAATCTGATCATGTACATTTAAATCAAAGATTAAAAAAACCTTTACTATTATCTAAAATGTTACTGTTTTAAAATTACAAATATGACAGATTCCTAGGCAACTGGGAACCCTGCAAGGTGGCAGGTCAAGCAACACAGAAGATAACATAAGCTACAGTGTACTGAACCAATAATAACAAAATATATCGAAAAAATATTATTCATTTATTATAAATACCAAATGATGTAGAGCATGGAATGATACAGAAAGCAATATATAAAAATTAAATACACATACAATTATAAAATTCAATACAAAACAATAAGTTGGTATACCAAAGTGGGTTAGATGTTGTTCTTTACGCGCGTTGCGGCGTATAACACGCCTTCTTCTGGAAAGTCATTTGAAGATCCTAAAATATGTTAAAAACCGGCAATGCAAGATTGCGCACGGGAAGTATGTCTCGTGAATTGGCAGGAAACTAAACTAATATCATCAAGCCAGTTGTGAAACCAATGCTGTATGGCAACTTCAACTGGAGGGAATGTGGGTCCCAATGTCAATTCTGGTAAAATGTGATAATAGAATCTCCCGTAGGTCAAACTTAGTTGTGGCAGAAATGTTTGAAGCTTTGAATTGGGGGACCGATTCCTGAAAATCCTGGGGAGCCAATGAAAAAAGACCTTTGATAAATAGTGGAAACAGGATATGGATGATACGTCTGTTTCAATGGGACAAATAACTGCTGGTGCCAAATTTAGGTTAGAGGCAACCTGGCGTGGAGTCGATAAATGCGTGAGGTCCCAACCTGGATGTCTTTTTTCATTGGCTCCCCAGGATTTTCAGGAATAGGTCTGTGTTGCTTGACCTGCCACCTTGCAGGGTTCCCAGTTGCCTAGGAATATGTCATATTTGAAATATTGTTGCCCTGTCCTAGGAATTTTTAACTAGCTGCAGGGGGTCCCCTTTTTACATATTGAACTGTTTTAAAATTAGACAGGTATTTAGCGACAGAGATTATGGTTAGCCTGAGTAACTAGATGTGGAAAGGGGTTTCTGGCATTAATTTAGGATCACTTATTTAAACTATTTGTAATCTCTTTAAATATATATGTGGTCTAAAATGACTACAGACACAAATTTCCCATTACATTCAAGTCAAGTCAAATGATCTTTATTCGGAAGTCAAAAACATCCATAAAAGTACACACAGGTTAAAATAAAAGTACATTAAAATAGTTGATAAAATTATCCAGTACCTTGTACAGTTGATCATACATGGAATAACATTAAAAGTTGCATACACGCATACAAAATAATCTTTTTCAAACGCAGAAAATAGCTATATATACAACATCCAATGTGCAAAGGGCAATTTGTGCAAAGATGGGCAATGTGCAAATATTCTGTGAAACAATCACCGGGCAGTCGTATCTGGAAAACCAAGGCAACTACATATCTAAACACCAATAAACAATACAATAGTCAGGTGTGCAAAAAGCTAATGTACAAAAATGCAATGTGCAAATATTCTTCAGGCAGATTCCATAGTTGCACGAGAGCAGACACTGGCTTTAAGAAAACTGCTCACAATAAATATCACCTCATCAGAGGACATCCTTCGAAAAAATTTCATTGCCTGATTCAGGTCCCTGAGCCCGTATCTACAGCAATACGGTTTTAAGTATTGACAAGTATAAAGTTTATAAAAACCACAAAAGAAAAAATAATGTATCAAACTTTGTTTGCTGCCCACGGAACAAGGACAATCCAACTGTTCCAGATGTCTATTATATCCAAGGGGGAAACTTAATAGGTTTACAATGCTTCCGTCCCAGAAGCGGAACAGAAGGCTCCTATTCCACCTGCCTATAGTGGTGAGCAGATATCTTTGTGGTAAAACTGGGGAACCGTTATCAGGCTCAACAAAGGAAAGATATGGGGTGTTCGAATCTTGCCCGCTCCTCCCCATATAATTCATATAATGCTCTTTTGACTATATTTATGTGAGAGTGCTGAATAATATTAGGGGAGCTAAACAAGAGGCCCTGACCCACACTAAACAGGCTTTCCTCGACTGCTTTTAACCATGGTACATAGTGAGACCTCTCACTTTGTAAGCAGTCAGTTATTATACTGCGGGTTAAGTGGGCCGCGGGATTTAGCCAAATTTTAAGCCAAAAGAGAGCAGGCCTAGAACGGATGAAATCCTCTATATATGGAAGTTTGAGCTCATTATGGCAAATAAATGTTGGAGCACAAAAGACTCCCCCCAATATTTTTCTGCAGAACCTATTTTCCTCAATCTGAATGTGCGTGCAATTAGAGTATCCCCACACTTCCGCCACATAGGTTCCCGTGGGTTGACATTGGGTGCGGTAGATCTTTAAAAGTGAGGTGATAATGTCAGCCTGTTTAGGTTGCCGAAGGGAGAGAATCGAGTTGATGGATTTACTGATTTTGTTCCTCCCATAGGACGCATGGGGTTGCCAAGAGCCCGTGTTGGAAAATAGCAGTCCTAAATATGGAAAAGTGCTTGTGCATTTTAGGCTGTTATCCCCTGTTTTGATTGCAGTTATATTGTATTTTTTGGGCCCGCAATTCATAATAAAAGATTTTTTGTAGTTTGTAGTTAGGCCCAGATCTGCCATAAAATTAACAAAACCTGAAATTAAAATACGTAGGGCATTGGGTGTGCGGCCTATTAACACCACGTCATCCGCATACAACAGAGCGGGGATGGGGTTGCCATTTATGATTGGGACATCGTTAGTTATAGCGCACAAATTACTACTCAGCCCATTAATGTACAGGATAAAAAGCAGGGGGGCGAGCACACAGCCCTGTCTAACCCCCCTGCCAATTAAAATGTCATTCGAAACCACACCCTCGTTATTAATGCGCACTCTAGCCTTCAGATCCCGATGCAAGTATGAAAGAAAATAAACTAGGGAATCATCCAGACCATAACTAAGCAAAAGTGACCACAAACTCGAACGATTAACAAAATCAAAAGCTGAACTTAAATCCATAAAACCAAGGTACAAAGGGGATTTTTTTACAATAGTGTACTTTGCCATTAACAGATTCAAGTTCAGACATTGTTCGACAGTGCCCACGTGGCTTCTAAATCCAAGCTGGCAGTGGTGTAGTATATTATTGTCCTCGGCCCAGCTCCTCATCCTGTTAAAAATTACCCACCCTAGGACCTTCAGTGTATTGTCAATTAGTGATATTGGGCGATAACAGCCGGGATCAAGTCTGTCGCCTTTTTTAAATATTGGAACAATAACACTATTTGACCAAGATTCAGGAATGGAATTGTCGGATAAGTTATTAAATAAATTACATAACAGGGGGGCCCAAATATTAGTTTCAGATTTAATTTGATCTATTGAAAGGCCATCCGGGCCGGGCGCTTTATTCCCTGCACTTTCGGCTATGGCTTCCTTAACCTCTGATAATGCAATATTCAGGGGTGTGGTAGGCCTGATATGGAAGTTACTGTCTGTGGGGGGCCCTTGAGCGGCATAGATTTTAGAAAAATGCTTGGCCCACACATCCACCGTTATGTTGCAATTAATAGCTATAATATTGGAGCCAAAAGATCTTAGGGACTTGACCTCTCTCCAGAACCCTGTCATGTCTTTCAAAGCCGCAGACCGAACCAGAGATTCCCAATGGTCCCTAACTAGGGCCTCAGATCGTGTGCGTACTGCGGTTTTGTATATTGTTCTCAAGTCTTTTACAAGTAACGGGTCCCTAGGTTTAGATTTCAGGGCTTCCCTTAACTCTCTATTGGCCCTAGAACAAGAAGAGTCGAACCAGCGGGGGGCGCAATTCTTGTTAGTACGGGCTGGTTTCGAGGATTCCCTTTTAATTGCCAAGCAGAGATCGCTAAAGGAATTAACAACATCACGTCCTGTTCTATCGAGGGTCAAACAGTTATCCATTAATGTGGGATTTTTGTTAATGACTCTAGCTAAAATGCTTTTATTATCGGCCCCTTTCCAAACAACTCTTAATCTATCAGTAGATGCTTCCAAAAGTTGCGCCCCCATTTCTATTCTGACTTCATCTTTGTTATTCTTACCAGGGTTATTTAGATGTATTATAATTGGATAATGGTCGCTGTAGATGGAACATGCGACCTCTGCTTTTAAGATGATATCATTTAGAGACGGGGAAATAAACATATAATCTATGGTGGAAGAACATCCTTGACCAATATAAGTGGGAGTCAACATATTATTCCCTCCCGTCCCCGCAATTTCCAGGGCATTCACTAAATCTCGGGGCGCTAGGTAGTCCTTCAATTCCTCACCACTTCTACATGGGTGGTCATTACGATACATATGAGCATTGAAATCGCCTCCAATACAGATTCCATGAAAAGTTCCATATTTCTGCCCAGCTATTACTTCATCGATAAAATTAAACAATATTAAAAAATTATTATTAGGATGGGACACAAAATCATTGTTGTAAAAAGTGATTAAACATAATTTAAACCTGTTAGTATATTTCACGGCCATAAAACATTTCTCATAGGTCTGGATCAGTTTAGTTTCTACACCAGCTGTTATTTTAGCCCAGATAGAAAGTCCCCCACTAGGGCGACCCATAGGTGGTGCAGGTACAATTTGATTATGGCAGCTAAATCCTTCTAATAGAAGTGAAATTGTACACCAGGTCTCTTGTAACATAAGTATATCACAATTATTATTTACCCAGTCTGACCATTCTTTAATTCTTAATTTCGGTTTAAGCCCCGCTATATTCCAACTCACAATAGATAGGTTACGGCCCTGTATGGTAGTACTTAAGTTACCAGATAGTTGATTAACTTCAGTGAGTGGAAGAGATGGACAGGTGTGTAGTGATAATTCTTGATTGGGTACCTGGGGTGAGTGATCAGCGGCTAGAGTATCAAAGTCGGTAACTAATGGTCAGTTTAACGTGTCGAATTCAGAAAGGGGTGCAAACCTATTGTGCAAGTTAAGGGGGAAGAACGCTGGACGCAGTTGCCTTTGTGGAGGTCTATAAAAATGGCTTAGGGGTAATAAAGTTACGACAGTGGAAATACCAGGGTAAGTGTTATTTCTATTGAGCAGAAATCTAACTGTGCCAGGGTTCTTGAAATTGAGGACTATACAGTCACCTTCAATATCTTTGAATAGAAGCCCTACCCATGACACCCTGCGGGCTGACAGGATTTCATTGGAGATGTCATAACCAACGCCTTTGTGCTTAGTTAGCCAATCAATACATTTGTTGAATAATTGGACCCATGATTCCCCCTGTCCCTCCCTTAATGGTGGTATGCCTGCTAAAACCAGAACAAAGGGGCAGGCATCTGGGGGTAAATGAAGAGAAGGTCCTTGATGTTTGATGGGCCTACTATCCCCTGACGAACCCGCGCCCTTATTGCCAACGGAGGTGGACCCCACTACTGCGCTCGTCAGGATGGGGCCACCGTTCTGGTTGTCAATACTAGATCTAGCAATGAGTGGCAATGGTGTAATTACCGGTATGGGCGTAGGTTTAGGTGGTAAGTTAGCTACAACTTTGTTATTCTCAGCATTTTTGCCTCTAGTTTGAGTGATGGGCGGCACATCAGATGGTTGTTGTCCGCCAGTGCTAGGACCCCTGTCGTGTTTTGGCAGCTCCTGAGTTAGCGTTTAGCACAACTACACGGTCTTTTCTGTTAACTTGACCAAAACGAACGGGGGCCATTTTGAATCCCTCTGACTTCCGTTTCCTATGAAACACGCTGCCTCGTGGTCAGTGTGCCCTTTCGTCCTTTCTCGATACCCATGGTCACTAGTCTGCTCGGCAACAGGCTATTTTTAGTACTGGTCAAGCGCACATGCGCATTACGCACCAATTGGTCACTCTTTAGGAATGTTCACACTAACTGACCAGTGCTGTTGAAACTCCTCCCACATGTTGGCTGTGTTCCAAAAATGACCTTATATGTACCTAAAATGTGTAACTTGTACCCGCCTATCTTTTTATTGCTATTAAACTGTATAAAAGGGGTCGCGCATCGATGTTCGGTGTGCTACTTCTTACATTACCGAAGGGTGCTGTAGGAATGTATCACCACCCCATGGGGTCTTAATAAACTTGTCTTTTACCTTTTCCAGTGTCCGTGCCAACTTCTATACTAAAGCGTTCGAGAGTTTAACAGAGTATGTAGGCCTGATTTGAACCCAACACCACAAATTGGCGACCACGAAGGGACTCATCGGCGACTCGGATGCCCGAAGGAGAGGTCGTGACGAAGGTCAGGAAACTCGCCATGGACGCGTACGCTGCCACTGAGTGACCCGAGTCTCGGCACCCACGGTGTGTTTTCCCGTCCTTCCGATCTGACCTTCCAGGTGGCGCCGGTCTTCGACTGAGATTCTGATCTTGGATTGTCGTGATGTGCCGTTTTGGCTGATTTGACCACAGAACTTGGCAGTTGGACTTTGGACGTTTGAAAAGAAAATTGGTAAGCTTTTGATTGGTGAGGTAGTCTACTGACACTTACTGTGGCTTTTTGAAACTTTGAATTTGAATTTGAATTTGTTAGCTAACGTTTTGAATCTTTGAATTTGAATTTGAATATGTGAAGTGCACCTCACATAGGCAGGCATGTAGGGATATTTCTCTGATTTATTTGATTTGAACGGTACACCGCGTTAGGTGTCATTTTTGTAGTATCGTGCTTTCATGGTACTTTTTGAAACATGCCTGTTTTTAGCACACTCCGTAGGATGTGCTGTTCTGAAAATGGTACCAATTATCGATTAAGTGAAAAACAGCCGGCTCCCCCAGAGGGGACTCCAAATCGTGAAATGTATGTCAAATTCGGTATTCCACCTATAATGTATAGTACATTATGGCATAAGTATACTAAAACTGATCATGAATTACAGTGGCCACTATATGGGTCGTTTGACCTTCGAAAGGTACAATATGTAGAGCAGTGTTTGTTTCAGCGAAGGTCTAGACAAGATATGTTTGATTGTGTGCGTATGTGGGAGAAAGAGGTGCGTGAACGAGCGAAGCGTGAGGAAGCCTTGGCGGAGAAAGTGCAGCGGAAGGCTACACATGACAAAGCTTTACAGCTACAGGAGAAGGAATTACAGGAAAAGAAAGAGAGGGAGAGGCGAGAACGCAATTTACAGGTTAATGGTCAATTCCCTATCAGGCGTCCTCTCTATCCAGTCCTTACTAATGAAACGGATGATTTTTCATTACTAGATCGTTGTCCGCCCCCGTACGTCGCACCAACGGCTCCGAGCGAGGAATTAGACGAGGATAGTGATCGAACACAGCGTACCAGGTTACATGCGGAACGAGCTGCGGAATTACGTTCATTTGCACGAAAACTAAATATTAATACTGTTACTGTTTCTGACGTTACTGAACAAATGGAACAGTGGCCTGATAAGGAACGACTGTATTTTTTAGATCATTTTGGAGATGAAGTTGTTGAGCGGTATAGAAAATATTCTCTCGAGTTAGAACCAAAGGAGATATCCAAGGGTCGTGAGTATTTTCGTAAAGGTCTTTTTGTTCTTTCAGATGCGGACGACTTCTTCAAGCGTTTGATTGAACTGCGTAATGAGGCGACACGACTACGGGAGTTGGAAAAGTCGAAGAATTCGTCTACGTCCGGAGCGACGGGGATATCCAAAGAATGCCCTATTTTTGAAACAGATAAGATCGCTGCGATTAATGTTAGACCTATGCGAGAAGCTGCGCCTTTATATGTCCCTCATAAAGGGGATGGCACAGATGATGATAAAAGATCCAAAGACGCGAAAGGGTATTTTGTATATAATTGGGTTTATACGCCTTGGAATAGAGCAGATGTCATGGCGCTTAAGAACGCTTTACCTGATCCCCGTAAAAACCCTGCGGCTTTTTATGAAAATGTTGAAAGTGCAATTTCTTCATGTATCATGACGTTAGTTGATATTGATCTATTTTTCGGGTTGATATTGCCCCCTGATATGTGGAGAGTAATTCGTAGGTTTGATGACCTCACGACTCTCGGGGCCACTTGGAAAGATCTTGTTCAGGCTGATTTAGATAGAGAACCAGCATGTAAGCCGTGTCAATTAATATTAGACCTTCCAGGGGCCATACTAACAAAACTAAAGACTCTTGCTCCCGCTAAAAAGATTGATTGGACTATATTAGCCTCTTGTAAGCAGAAAGCGGATGAATCAGTGTCCGATTTTTTCTCTCGCTTCGAGGAAGCGTTCCATGATTACAGTGGTCAATTATTGACAGAAGATACTGGCAGGCATCTATTCGTTGATAAGTATGTAGCTAATCTCCTACCGGAGATTGCGAAACGATTAAAAGCGAGTGAAAGTTCATGGACCACAGCAACCCCTGCTTCTTTATTGACTATGGCTCAATATTATGAAAGACAGGAATTAGAGGCGAAAGAAAGTAGTGACAAGAAGGCGAAGGATTTGAAGACGAAGGTAATGTTAGCTCAGGTTCAGGCTACGAGAGGAAACAGTAGAGGAGGGCGAGGATCATACAGTAATGCTCCTCCCCCTCGTTCTGACATTTCTGTGAATCAATGTGCATACTGCAAACAGTTTGGGCATTGGATTGCAGACTGTCCGGTGTTTCGAGAGCAGCGTAATTTGAGGGGACGAGGAAGTGGGAGATCTAGGAATTATTATGGAGGGTCAAGAGGAGGTTATGGCACGAATGATCGTGGAGGATATGGAGCAAGGGGTCGTGGTCAGTCAGATTATAATACGTTTGATAATCGCAATCAATATCAGATAAATGAGGGTGGTCCTGCTGAACCACGGGATGAGCATTACGCATAGGATTGCGTAGGATGGGGTGTGGAATCGGTTGAGGTACCAGTTGATCAGAGGGGTCCATACATAGAAGCACATGTTCTGGGTTCTACTGATCAATTTCTGGTCGATACAGGAGCTACTCGTAGCGCTTTGTCCAAATACTTGGTTCCAAGGGCTCCCCTGTCTGGCGAGGTAATTACAGCAATAGGGTTCGATGGAACACCTACTTCTAGCCCATTGTCTCAACCAGTTGCATTTCATGTTGATAAATTTGCTGCCCCTTGTCCCTTTTTGTTGTCTCCAAATACACCAGATAATATTATTGGACTCGATATGTTAAAACACTTTCGAGCTACTATTCGCTGTGCCCCAGAAGGAGTGCGAGTTGTGTTGAATGAGAATTACCCAGACTTTGAGCGAGTGTGTTTTCTCCATGAATCTGAAGTATTGGCCTCCTTACCAAAAACGTTGTGGGCCACTTCTGATACGGATGTGGGGCAGATGTTAATCCCTCCAGTACGTATTACTGTAAAGGAGGGAGTGTCTCTACCACGTGTCCCACAGTATAAGATTTCCAGAGAAGGAGAACTTGCTTTGATGCACATTGTGAATGATTTGATTTTGGCAGGAGTAGTTGAGGAAGTCCCCTACAATGTTTGCAATAGCCCAATTTTACCGATCCTTAAAAGAGATACAGATGCTAAGGTTTACCGTTTCATTATTGATTTGAGGGAAATAAACAAGATAGTAGTGCCTCAGTACCCGGTGGTGTCTGACATCACCACGTTGCTTACGTTGGTTCCATCGACGGCAACTACTTTTACAGTCATCGATTTGAAGAACGCCTTCTTTTCGATCCCTGTACATCCTGACAGTCGATATCTATTCGGCTTTACATTAAATAATAAATCGTACAGATTCTGTCGAGTTCCTCAAGGCTATACTGAAAGTCCTAGCATTTATAGTCAGGCATTAAAAAGACAGCTTGATTCCTTTGACTTACAAGAGGGAGTGGTTCTCATTCAATATGTAGACGATATCTTACTTGCTGCAGACACGCCAGAACAATGTGAGAAGAGTACCTTTTCCTTGCTTTCCTTCCTGGCTAAACATAATCATAAAGTTTCGAAGAAAAAGCTACAATATTGTAGACCAAAGGTGACCTACCTCGGTCATCTTTTGTCTAAGGAGGGCCGTGCATTGACACCAGATCGAATTCAAGCAATCCTAGATACTCCAGTCCCTCGCACTCAGAAGGATATTCGCGCCTTTATAGGTTTGACGTCTTTTTGTAGGCAATGGATATTGGGTTTTTCGCATATTGTTAAACCATTGTTAGCATTGTTGTCTAAAGATATACCGATTCCCATTGAATGGACGGATGAATGTCAGAACGCTTTTGAACAATTGAGACAAGCTCTTTGTTCTGCACCAGTGTTAGGTACACCTGATTACACGAAGATTTTTACATTATATGTACACGAGAAGGATGGGTGTGCATTGTCAGTGTTAGTGCAGACACACGGAGACAAACAGAGGCCTTGTGCATACTTCTCGGCGGTACTCGACCCTGTGGCTCGAGGGTTGCCTGGATGTTTTCGAGCAGTTGCAGCAACAGCAGTTGCGATACGACAAAGTGAGGGAATAGTTTTGTCACACAAATTGTTGGTGCTAGTTCCCCATGCGGTAGATGCGTTACTGAATCAAACAAAAACGCAGCATCTAACCAGTGCCCGTTTGACAGGATATGAGCTAACGTTGTTGGCGCCGCACATCACACTAAAGCGATGTGCGACACTGAATCCTGCTACTTTACTGCCGGATCCTGTTGCTGAGACCCAGAAGGAAGAACAACATGATTGTGTTTTTCTGACTGAGGAACAGACAAAGGGTCGTATCGATTTACAGGATACGCCATTTCCAGATGTAGATGGGGAACTGTGGGTTGATGGATCGTGCGTGAGGTTACCAGATGGTACGACTTCCGCAGCTTATGCGATCACGACACTTAAGACCGTGGTAGAAGCAGCACGGATACCCCAAAAATCGGCTCAAGCGGCTGAGTTGATAGCCTTAACGAAGGCATGTGAGTTAAGTGCTGGACTATGTGTGAACATTTACACGGATAGTCGTTACGCTTTTGGAGTAGTGCATGATTTTGGCCTACTTTGGAAGGAACGAGGATTCCTGACTTCACACGGAGTACACATCATGCATGGAGAATTGGTACGCGATCCCCTTAATGCACTGTTATGCCCAGAGAAAGTTGCAATAGTCAAGTGCAGTGCACACAAAAAGGTGACGGACAAAATAGGGCAAGGCAATGCTTTCGCAGACCGCATTGCGAGAGAGACCGCTATGCTGCAAAATAATTTCCCCATGTATGTGGTGAAGTCACAAGCTGAGCGGTGGCATGATGCTAGAGAAGAAATACTAGATATACAGAAGTCAGCATCAGAGGCAGAACTTGTGAAATGGGCCACTGAAGGAGTATTAGATGATGAGGGTTGCTGGCGTAGTAAAGATATGGAGAGATGGAAACTACCCATGGCCTATTTACAAACAATGGTGCAAATGACACACGGGCTGGCACACATTGGAGCTCTCGCAATTACTAAATTGCTTACACGAGTTTGGGAAAATGCTGACATTGCTAGCACGGCTAAGAGAGTAGTGCAGACCTGTCTGATATGCTTGCAGCACAATCCTGGACAAGGGACTCATACTCCTAAAGGTGGGTTTGTTCCACCTACTGCACCATTCGAAGTACTACAAATGGATTACATCCAGCTGGAGCGATGTAATAATCTCAAGTATGTCCTAGTAGTGGTGTGTGCCTTCAGCAAATGGATTGAGGCTTACCCTACGAAAGACAATACAGCATTGACAACAGCTAAGGTGTTACTGAAGGAATACTTCCCGCGCTACGGAGTTTGTAAACTTATGTGGAGTGATAATGGCCCTCATTTCATTGGGAAAGTAGTGGAATATGTCCTGAAAGGATTGGGAATCAAACAACGATTCCATGCTGTCTTTCATCCGCAATCAGCAGGTTTAGTAGAACGATACAATGCAACTCTGAAGCTGAAGTTAGCAAAGATAGTGGCATCTACATCTCTGAAATGGCCGGACGCTTTGCCTCTGGCATTGCTGTCCATTCGATCAGTGCCACATTCTCGATCTGGCCTCACACCCTACGAAGTGGTGTTTGGAAGGCCTATGAATATTTGGGGAGTTCCAAAACCTCGTTTGATACATGATATGCCTTGTATAATGATGAATGATTATCTGGCACGATTGACAAATGATTTGCTTTCTATTCATCAACAGGTTCGAGAGGCGCTCCCTGATAACTCCACTGGTGAGGCTCACGATCTCCGCCCTGGAGACCACGTGATGGTCAAAGTATTTGAGCGATCCAGCAGTTTGGAACGGAGATGGCATGGCCCTGAGCAAGTGCTGCTGGCTACGCGAACTGCTGTCAGAGTCACCAACAAGAAGCGGTGGATACATTCAACGCATTGCCGACGTGTCTCTCCGGATCTGGTGAGCCCTGTGGTGCTATCCGACTACAGAAAGATTTTGGATACAGAAAAGAGCCCAGCTGTCACGCCTGATGAATTGGAGGGAGCCTTCCCGGACCACGTTGTTTCTGATAAAGTGAAGTACAATCTACGCCCCAGGAAATAAGATTCCTTTTGTGTTTTTGAAACTGGTTGGTAACCGCTCTGAGGTTTGTGAAACGGAAGCCGGGAATATCAAGGGGGGGGGATCAGTTCTGCCCAGTGTAGCGACACCCGTCTTGAATCCCGGAGAACAAATCAACGGCAGCCTCGGTTCAGAACCATCGTTTTATTTTTTCTCGCTTAGTGTTGCTTGTGAAGAGTATTGTCTTGTGAACTATGGCATCTCCTTCGACACAAAAAGGGAGAATTCTTGGTGCTGTTTTGTTTGTCTTGACCGTAGTGGTGATCGCAGTATTAGCCTGGACTATAGAACTGTTGTTTCCTGTACGAGAACATTTACTGCCCACCACTCCAAGTCCGTCTGAACATTTTCATTTCACTCTGCCTTTTCACGAAGAAAGACATAGGCAGACTTATTTGAATAACAGCTTTATTAAGATTCTGCATCATACTCATAACATGACCAACACGTCCAATTGTTGGGTATGTGGGATGTTGCCCGGACATCAGAAGAAGGGAGGAACACCACTCATTCCTCTCCCGTTTTCTCATAATGGTTCTTGTCATGCTTGGTACACTCTTCTTTTTACTCTGCGATGGCCAACGAAAGGTGGACTACTTTTTCGGTTGAATAAAATATGTTATAACGACAAAGACGGCTATCCACATGCTGAAGGAACTAAATTTGAATGGGAAGAGTACCGTCCGGACAATGTTTCTACACCTCGTGTATATACGAATCAAAGACTTATAAATGTGACGAGCTCGCATATGATAACAGTCATTGATACAAAAGCAGATTTGTGTATTAGAAATAAAGGTACAATCCCTGTAGGCCGCAGTGAATGTAATATTACACTTACCTTTGATACACCAACTGGAATTGCATTTGTAGCTTCACGTAACACATATTTCATTTGTGGAAATAAGGGATACCATCGTCTACCATTGGGTTGGTTAGGAACGTGTTATATAGCTTTTGTATTACCACCTGTATTTATTGCTCCTCCCATGTACCACAATGATTACGTTCTGTACCATGATTTCATACTGAACAGGGTCAAGCGAACAATAGATTTTGATGAAATAGACCAGACTGATACCACATTACAACAATATGTAGATTTCAATTTGGGGTTATTTTCATTCGTAGGAGCTGCACTGAATAGCAGGAAGATAAGGCGGCTTACACGTGTGGTGGAAGCCGTCGCTAATGAAACTGCCTCCGCTTTAGGGAATATTACTGAGGAATTGCAAATTACCAGAATTCTGGCGCTCCAGAATCGAATGGTTCTAGATGTGATACTAGCTGATAGAGGTGGAGCATGCCGCGTCATCGGAAGTAGTTGTTGCGTTTACGTACCAGATAACTCACCTTCTGTATATGATTCGATTACAAAATTACATAAAATAGCTGCTGAGATCCACCCAGAAAATGGAACATGGACCTTTTCTGGTTGGTTCTGGACCCTGCTTAGTACTTGGGGTTGGAAATTATTAACGATTCTCTGTGTTTTTATTGGAGTACTATTTTTTCTTTGTCTATGTATTCAATGTGGCCCTACATTATGTTCTGTATGTATCACAGCCTGTATTCCGTCCAAACGAGCTTTTGTTAAGCAAGAGCAACTGATCAATGATGAAGTATTGAAAATAATGGCTATTAACATTGAGGATGAACATTCTGACTACGTCCACTATGAGGTAGCTTTTGCTAAACGCTAAAAGGGCCGTCTGTCGTGTTTTGGCAGCTCCTGAGTTAGCGTTTAGCACAACTACACGGTCTTTTCTGTTAACTTGACCAAAACGAACGGGGGCCATTTTGAATCCCTCTGACTTCCGTTTCCTATGAAACACGCTGCCTCGTGGTCAGTGTGCCCTTTCGTCCTTTCTCGATACCCATGGTCACTAGTCTGCTCGGCAACAGGCTATTTTTAGTACTGGTCAAGCGCACATGCGCATTACGCACCAATTGGTCACTCTTTAGGAATGTTCACACTAACTGACCAGTGCTGTTGAAACTCCTCCCACATGTTGGCTGTGTTCCAAAAATGACCTTATATGTACCTAAAATGTGTAACTTGTACCCGCCTATCTTTTTATTGCTATTAAACTGTATAAAAGGGGTCGCGCATCGATGTTCGGTGTGCTACTTCTTACATTACCGAAGGGTGCTGTAGGAATGTATCACCACCCCATGGGGTCTTAATAAACTTGTCTTTTACCTTTTCCAGTGTCCGTGCCAACTTCTATACTAAAGCGTTCGAGAGTTTAACAGAGTATGTAGGCCTGATTTGAACCCAACACCACACCCCCAGCAGGTTTTTGACCACTACACGATGCAACAGGCCTCCCACATGATATAATACTACTAACTGATTCCAACTCTTTCAATAAGCGATCACCCCTTAGTCCCCTTTCTTTTTACCTCCTCATTTTTTACCAAATTTTCTAATCTGTCCAGTCTTTTAAAAACATTATTAAACTGTTTGGTCATTTGACTCTCTAGTCTTTTAAAAATGGTATCTACTATAGTGTCTATGAGGTTCCCATTTTGCTTCGATATGCTATTGTTGTCTCCTGTTGGAACAGTCTGTGTCCATATTGTATTCTGGTTTCCAATGGGATTCATAGGGGTAGCGGTAGAATTATCACCTGTATCCACCAAGTCTTTCTCGCCGACGTGGATGGGATCTGCCTCTGTTGGTTGATGTTTTTGCTTATTCCACAGGCTCTGTGGCGTAGGTTGATTCCTGTGGTTTAGCGGTTGTTTTCTTTTATTAACACTAGGTTTAGAAACACCTCTCTTGCGCTTTTCCCCACCCGGTTTATTACTGCCTTCCAAAAGCCCACTGGCATTGTCATCCACCTGAGAATCGATTATTATTGGGGGATCATCCCCTTCTGGTGGAGGCACAGGGGGTATGGATGCTGGGATAGGTTTTGCGATCAAAACCGTTGGGGATAAGCGGATAATAGGGCTCATTTGCGAGGGAGCTGGCCTTAGAGTGATGTTCGAACAACTCAGGGACATTCTCCTTTCCGTGTCTGCGATTTCATTGGATACCAAATTAAAAGCATTTTCCAACAGTGTCTCGAAAGTAGGTGGTGGGAATGGAAAGTCATCCATGACGGCTGTCTTAGGCATTACATCCATGATATTAAGGTTTTCACTCACCAAATCAGAAGCGTTAGAGTGGTTGCCCGCCCGACCACTGTTGACCACTGAGGGCCACAGAGGGCCCGCCCTTTGCCCGGGCTTCGCCCCGGGTGCTCCCGCGGGCGCGACTCGTGGGGCGAGAGGGCGCGGGGTGCTAAATAACGCCTCCTGGCGCTCTGCACCCGTCACGGTGCGCCGCCACCGCCGAGGCTTCTGGGTGATGTAGTGCCGTTGCCCTCACGGCTGCCCGGTGGCGTGGAAGTCTCCCGGCACTTCCCTTCGGCCAGAACAGACAAGCAGCACCGCTGTTTCGCTCACGGCTGGGTTGAAGGTGGGAAATCTCCCGGCGCTTCCCTCGGCCAAAACAGACAAGCAGCACCGCCGTTTCCCTCACGGCTGCCCGATGGCGTGATAGCTCTTCTGCTGCAGCCCCCACAGCGCCCGCTGCCGCGGGGTGCTAAATAACGCCTCCTGGCGCTCTGCACCCGTCACGGTGCGCCGCCACCGCCGAGGCTTCTGGGTGATGTAATGCCGTTGCCCTCACGGCTGCCCGGTGGCGTGGAAGTCTCCCGGCACTTCCCTTCGGCCAGAACAGACAAGCAGCACTGCTGTTTTGCTCACGGCTGGGTTGTAAGGTGGGAAATCTCCCGGCGCTTCCCTCGGCCAAAACAGACAAGCAGCAACGCCGTTTTCCTCACGGCTGCCCGATGGCGTGATAGCTCTTCTGCTGCAGCCCCCACAGCGCTCGCTGCCGCGGGGTGCTAAATAACGCCTCCTGGCGCTCTGCACCCGTCACGGTGCGCCGCCACCGCCGAGGCTTCTGGGTGATGTACTGCCGTTGCCCTCACGGCTGCCCGGTGGCGTGGAAGTCTCCCAGCACTTCCCTTCGGCCAGAACAGACAAGCAGCACCGCTGTTTCGCTCACGGCTGGGTTGAAGGTGGGAAATCTCCCGGCGCTTCCCTCGGCCAAAACAGACAAGCAGCACCGCCGTTTCCCTCATGGCTGCCCGATGGCGTGATAGCTCTTCTGCTGCAGCCCCCACAGCGCTCGCTGCCGCGGGGTGCTAAATAACGCCTCCTGGTGCTCTGCACCCGTCACGGTGCGCCGCCACCGCCGAGGCTTCTGGGTGATATAGTGCCGTTGCCCTCACGGCTGCCCGGTGGCGTGGAAGTCTCCCGGCACTTCCCTTCGGCCAGAACAGACAAGCAGCACCGCTGTTTCGCTCACGGCTGGGTTGAAGGTGGGAAATCTCCCGGCGCTTCCCTCGGCCAAAACAGACAAGCAGCACCGCCGTTTCCCTCACGGCTGCCCGATGGCGTGATAGCTCTTCTGCTGCAGCCCCCCATTCAGTTGAAACCAATGGTTTTACATTGGCATTAACAACTTCAGTGGTCATATACAGTCTGCTCCACAAGAAATGCCTTAATTTTACAGTTCTTATTCCAACAAAATGGTGTTTTAGAGTGCCTAATTTTAGGCTTGAATACAGAATGTTAGCACTCTAGTTGTTCATTAGAGCTCTATGTGGAAGCTCCAATAGAACACTGGGGAATATCTTGACAGCCTACTGCTCGTATAAGTGCATGTTTCACACAGATTGTTAGAATTGTTTTGGTCAGGGATGAGAAAGAGATTTTAGAGTTTATAGAAAATAAACCCTTGTTTTAGTTATCTAGAACACTTGTTATAATATCTATGACAAAATTAAATTCCTCAGTTTTTATATTTATTGCAGTTTCATCCTCTGGAAATGCTTTCAACCCCACAGGTTTAATTCCCGCAACATGCATTCAAGTGTGCCTCACTAAGGAAGTAACTGACGGTCTATAGTTGGTGTTGCAGGTGCATTTTTACTCATTCTGTAAGATTTTTTTCCTAAATGGATGCAGTTGAACGGAATTGTAGTCATAACACTAAACGTATACGAATACCTGCGCTCCTTTATCGATTGTTGAAGAAAAAGCATTTGATTGGGTTCACTGGTCTTATTTACACAAAATACTCCAAACAAGAGGCCTGGGACAATGTTTCAGGAAATGGATATGGTGTAGTTACTCAGGAACTAAGCCAGTAGTCCAAGTTAATGGCTGTATATCCCAGCCCTTTGACATTTCTTGCGGTACAAGAAAGGAACACCCCTTATCACCTCTTCTGTGTGCCTTATACATGGAACCCTTTGCAGAACTGGTGAGGGCGAACCCCATGATTTCAGGCATCACTATGGGAGGGAGAGAGCACAAATTAGCTTTTGTATGCAGACGATGTTATGGTGTCGCTGACAGATAATCTCCACTCTTTACTGGCCCTTATGCAAGAATTAGAGGACTTGGGGAAGGCCTACAGGTTTATAATCAACTCTCACAAATCACAACTGCTTAGCGTTACGGCCCCCAAGCAGGTGAGAATAACATAAGACAACTCTTTCCCCTTCCCATGGGCTATTCAGGGGGTGATATATTTGGGCCTAAACATTGATTCAACGATATGACAGCAGACAGCAATTATGGCCTTCTCCTTGCAAACATGTGATCGGAATTCCAAACATAAAAGAATTAAACTCTAACCTGGCTAGGGAGACTAGCAGCAGTTAAAATGACTCTCTTCTCTAGAATCCTGTACACTATGCAAACCGTGCCCCGTTACCTCATCCACACATTTCTAAGCAAATTACAACACTTCATACAGAATTGCATATGGGGAGGCAAAAGAGCTCGTATAGCCAAACAATTGACATACCTGTCCCCTGCAGACAGTGGCCTTGGAATCACCCATCTTGTACATTACTATCAGGTGGCCCAACTACGCTACCTAATGGAGTGGGTGAGGCCCATCGCTGAAAAACAATGGTGCTTTATTGATCACGCAATTGCGGGGATTCATATTTGGAAGGTCACTTGGCTCCCTAAATCCCACCGTCCCCCTGGTGTATATATCTCTCCTGTGCAATTATCAAAGAAACTGTCCACCTGTATCTCACCACAAACCCGGATACTGGCAAACCCAGATTTCCCACTGGCTTACCAGGGCACTGACTATTTAGCGTGGCAACATGTTAATTGTTATGGGGTAGGTGACATTGTTGATCATACGGGTATAATGGACTTCCACCAAATCCAAAGTGGCTATGGCCTACCCCATCAGCATCATAGCATCATACGACAATTAGACATTGGTTTATGTAACCAGCAGTGCGTCCACACACAAATAGAACTCTTTTGCCCTCTGAAAAATGGATTCTCACCAGACACTCAGACAAATGTCTCCTATCAGACATTTATACCTTTTTAACGCACAGCAAACTCATACAAAATTGTGAGCACAATTGAGGTTGGAAAAAGAATGTGAATATCCATTCAACCTTTAGGAATGGTCAGATATTCAGAATCAAGCTAATACTTTGGCATGTAGTACCACTCGTAAGGGGACATTAATTTCAATTGGTATACTACTAGTACTATACCCCTGAGTGTGGGGCACAGTGGATGTGGGGGGTTTCCAACATGTTTGAGAGGATGTGGTGCCACAGGGGCTTGACAAATCTTTGATGGCACTTCCCCCAGAAACACACTTATTGTAGATTCCACCTACAGAATGTATGATTCTACACTTCCCAGATCCCAAGCTATGTGCTCTTGGGTCTTCTCAACACTTTGACTTAGCCTTTGAAGTCCAGGAGGGGCCTGCGCAATCACATTAGCCTTATGCGCTGTCAAACAACCTCTCCTTGCCCGATGGGGCACAAACAAGCTATCAAATCACATTGATTGGCTCCATAAGCTCTGGGACCTGTTGGGCGTGGAAAAACTCACAGCAGTCTCCGACCAATTTGCTAAAACCTGGAGACCCTGCATAAAATTCCTTTCAGAGGAATTCAGAGAGTTGACATGCCCATCCTACCTACTGGGCTAACTAATTTACTAACAGACCACTACACCGATTGATTGGCCTTACCGCCATAACTTTTGTTCCCGCACGGAACCACTGTGTATAGCAATGAATGAATGTGACCATCACGAGTAGACGTATTATGCTGCTCTCTTCACGCACTTTGGATCCCTCTCCATCTCCTTGCATTTCCTTCTCTTCTATCCAATCCATCTTTCGGCTTTTTGCTCACCGGCCAGTGGATGTAGGTGAGGTATTCTTTAACGGCTATAATCTTTGTTTTCTAACATATAATAAAACATTACTTAAACCTAAATTGATGCAAAGGATATTTATAAATATATAGAAAAAGTGTCCTCATTTTAGCTTCTGGAGCCACTTCCAAAATTTTCAACAGAAATTCACGACAGCAAACCATGTTCTCTCAAATGTGCTTCATCATATATCAGCAGATAATTAGCATTTAACATGGAAAGTAAAATCACCTTAGAGCTCACCACAGTTTCTAAAATTAGTATGATACCCACAACAAATGATTTATACAGTGACAAAAAGTTGCTATCACCTTTTCAATCTTCTCAATTTTGTGCTGTCAATTACTGCCATTCACTATTATGCATTTTAAAAGGAGGAAATGGAGGAGCTATGAACCTTCCTGAATTTTAAAAGCAATGATAGAGGGCACCACCAGGTAGTTATTGACCAGGATAATACTGACTCCAACACATTAAATAACTACCTTGAAGTGCCTGAGTGCCCTCCCTGTTGAATAAGGACTTAATTCTCAAACCTGGCAGGCACATGGACTCATTGGGAAGAAGGGTTTGCCAAATGTAGGATACTTGCATGCAAGATGCAAACTCATCAGCCCTTGTAGGATGAAATGACCACACCATTTGAGGCTACCTAGAACAGTCCAAGGACCTATTATGACTTGAATAACTGAAAGATGTTAAAGAAATCTTTAAGGAGACCAGGTTAATAACCTGGCTATGAGTACGGCAGAGTTGTCTACTCATGACTACTTGGCAAATATGATAAACCATAACATTATCTGGCGTTGAAAAATGGAGTGGGTTATCCAGAGTTGATCTCAATTGGGACAATATTGGTCACCAGTATGAGGTGTTTAAAATTTCCTTCAGGCAGAAGTGACACCAGCTTCACGAAGAACAGCATCATGACCCACTGTCCTGCCACTGACGGAAGCCTTCCAGAGAAAGAGGGAAACCAATGACTTTCTACCATTCTGGGGTCTGCTCCTCCTACCACTAGGCAATTATGCAAGCATCCTAGTAGTATTTTCAAGCACCTTGATCATATGAGCGTTCATCTTACACCATGGCAGATATCTGCAAAAGTCAAACATGCTACATATGGCATCGAATAGCAATAAAATATGGCTTTGCATTCTCTATTGATTTAACATCAAGGTTTTTGCAAGCCTTAATACTTAAAGAGCTACATCTGACAGATCAGAATTCAATAAAGTGCAATCATACAACAGCTAAGACTAGTATCTGCCTTTCTGAGTCAGGCTGAACTTATGGGTCAATTAAAGAAGAACACAACAAGATGATCGACAGAGTGCTGAAACGTGTGAAACACTCACCCCCAGTCACAGATCTGGGCTAAATCAATCATTCTTTTGCTCACCATGCCTTCCCAGTTTGGTCCCAGCCTTATGCAAATCAGTTGTGACCCTGCTTCCCATGGGAACAGTCCAGCCCTAACTGCCAGGCCATGTCCTCCCTGAACTGGACACAAACATCCTTGGACCAGTTTTGGGGTATCACCCCTCGTCAGCATGGCTAAGTTGAATCCAGTGGCACAGAGAGCAAGGGACCCATGTCTGGGAATACACTGGCCACTTAAGGCGAGCATAGCAACACAGCGAGATGACGGACAGAATCCTTAAACTTTTCAAACACTCAACCCAGTCATAGATCTGGGTTACAATTCGTCATTCTTTTGCTCACCATGCCACCCCAGTTTGGATCCAGCCATTTGCAAATCATTCTTGACCCTGCTCCCCATTGGAACAGTCCAGCCCGAACTGGCGGTGAATGTTTGATTTGCTCAGCCGATTGTCCATCATCTGTTCTTTTTGCATTTGTCGCCCTAAGTGGGAAGGGTATGCCCAGACGTGGGTCCTGCGCTCGCTATGCCATCGGATTCAAGCTAACCTGGCTGAAAACGAAACCCCGAAACAGGTCCCTGGATGCTTGTTTCTGGTCCTGGGAAGACCTGCCCTGGCATTTTGGGCTATTTGCATTTGCAGATAGCTAGGTCTGAACTTCAAAGGCATGGCGAGCAATAAACCAATATATGTAACCCTTATCTGTGACTGGAGGTGAGCGTTTGAAAAGTTTCAGGACTCCGTCCATCATTTTGTTGTGTTCTACTTTAATTCCTCCATCAGGTCAGTCTGTCTCAGATAGGCAGACACCAGTCTTAGCTGTTGTGTGATTACACTGTATTGATTTCTTATCTGTCTGATGTAGCTGGTCAAGTATGAAGGCTTGCAAAACCCTTGATGTTAAGTCAGCCGGAGAATGCAAAAACATATTTTGTTGGCTGGGGGTGAATGTTTGATTTGCTCAGCATTCCGTCCATCATCTGTTCTTTTTGCAATTAATGAGGAACATAATTCCTCTCCTAAGGGGAAGAGCTGAGCAATATAAGACTTAAAAGTCGTTGCCTGTTTCCTCTGGCGATTTCACATCATGAAAGAAGGACTTTGATGAGGCACTTGGACAGAGATGTAATGCTGCTCATTGTTTGGCAACAGGCATGGGGATCCTGGTCTACTCTTCCACAGTGTGCAGGGTATCGCAGTTTGCTATTAGATATCAAGCCGAGGATGCTGTTTGTTTTTGGCTGCAAGCAGGGGATGTCTTGTTATTTTGTTGCTAGCTTGCAGTGAAAGCATCCTTACTATTTGTTTGCTGGCAGGCGATGCTGCTTGGAAGAATTCACAGATTTCTGTGCTTGATCGTTTTCAGCGTCCTGTCCTAAGCCAATGTAGACCAAAAGAGAGGCATCTCTACACTCTTTATTTAAACAAACACACACACATTTACATCCACCTCACTGCTGACCTCCATTTCACCGTAATAATCTCCACCCTAGCAATTACCTTATTAACACTACTGTACAGCATAGCTGCAGAATCATGGTGCAGGGTTTTAAACGTCGTGTTCTCCTTTGTAATATTATCTTGCCTTTAGGGAATCTCTTTTTATATAGTTATTAGCACCTTTTAAGAGAGTTGGCTATGTCAAATCTGCTGAGCTACTAAGGAATATTGTTCGACCTAGACCTGAAATGCACTTCTTCGGATTCTACGCATACATATGCAGACTGTTAAGAGAAGAGCTGAGGGATAAGGTCCAATCTAAGAGTTCGAGATTGGAAGAAGCGCTGGCTTATGCTACAGGGCTCTAAGCATGTGTGTCCCTCCTATGTAGGAATATGTCCATTCGGGACAGCTGCGGCTTAGAAGAGTGCTAAATAAAACTTCAAACTGAGCTTTCAGTGGTAATAGGAGTAAGGGAATTCTGATAGGACACGTCAGGCACGTGAATGGGAATAATGACTCTGGACTAGCTTCATTGTGCTCAAATGATAGCTGAATTAACTAGGAATAAATATTTTAGCCCCTGCTCCTCCCCCACTCTCTTCCTCATCCTCCTCATACCCCACGGATACCATTGACTACTCTCTCACATCCCACTCCATTACCTTTCCATACCTCTCTACCTCCCCCTACATGCACACCTACTACCTCATACCTCCTTTTCTTCCAATTCACCCCTCCCCCTCTTGCCCCCACACCTTGCACCCCTCCCCATCAAGCCTTGCCCCCCTACCCTTTCCCACTTCCCTCAATAGGACACATAGATAGGCACTTGCCCCGCCCATCCGATATGGGCAGCCACCACCATGTAATCACAACCTGGTGCACCAACTCCCTTCTTAGGGTCGCAACCCCGTTCCACACCCTCTACAGCACCCAATACTTCCTATCACATTGACCCTCGGAATCACCCCCCATCATGCCACACACCACTACCCCCCTTACAATCTGTCACCGATACATGAGGTCTATGGTATTCCTCCAGTCCAGATATGTCAAGGGGTGTTACACCCTTCCCCCATCCCATGCCCCCTCTGCCTCTCTCAAATTCACTTCAGCACAGAGCCCCTCACCAATTCACGACCTCCCCCCTTCCCCTGATCAGGGAATCCACCATATGCAGTCATCGTATAGCTACTAAGGGGGGGGGGGGGGTTCTGCTGAAGCACCATCTATGATGTCCACTACACTGAGTCAGAGTATTGCATATTAAGATGTTTGAGTTCATGTGATCTTCATGTTGATGGTACATCTGATGTACTCCTTCCTTCACATTGTTTTGCTCCCCCTTCCGCCTACCCGTCCTCTTTCCCTCTTCCCCCCACTGAATGGCCCTCTTCCCCCACAGCAGTATAGATGTGTCCATCATGCTATAAACACCATTACTGTACTATGTTGCGCGCCAGTCGCACTACTGTGTTTCTTTTTAATACCCAATAAAAAATTAGAACACAAAAAAGAATTTCTGAGAAAAAATTGAAGAGGTCCAAGATGTACTGCCCTCATGGCTTTTCATTAACAGCCAAACCTTTGAATGATTAGTTGTTGACTAGAGTGGCTTCCGGGTGGTAGGTTACTGATATAATCAATGATTATCACTCATGATACAAGTTTGGCTCGCCACTGACGTTCTACTCATAATCAGTGGAAAGAAGTCACGTAAATTATATATATATATATATATATCGTGGATGGGTTGAAAGGTAGGGAGGTTGGGAGGTGGATAATATTGGGTGTTAATACCTGTTGATGTTGTGCAGTAAGTTAAAGCCAGGTGTATATATAGTATGCACTGATAGGGTTGGTGCTGGTTAATGCTACCTTTCCTATTGATCAGCTAGTCATTTGGTTTTACAATTTGTAAATTTCAAAACCTAAATATAATTATTAATTATACAAGGATGATTTCTCAAACTATGTTCAATATATAAACTTGCACAATCCTGTGATGCTAGAGGGCTTCCTTATTTCAATGTGCTAAAATACAATAATATACGAGCAAAAAAATGTGTTTCCTTACGATTCACTTCAGCATCACCACCAAATTGTTCACCTCAATGACACTCAACCCATCCACACTAATCAATCTCACCACTCAACTCTCAACCCCTCCACACTGATCAAACTCACCACTCAACCCCTCCACACTGATCAAACTCACCACTCAACCCCTCCACACTCCTCATCCTCATCATACAAATTACCTCCACTTCTTCACTGTGCTTCTCGCCTACACTCCAATAGACACCATTATATATCCTACACCTCTACCAGACTAGACATCAGCATTACCCTCACCTACACAATCCTCACCTCCCCTGTACCACTACTGATTGTCATGACACCACCACCACTGTGTCCCAGCACACTTCAGATAATTCTTGCCTTTTGGCCTGAGCAGCGCCCTGAGGCCAGCACTTTCACTATGCAAAGTTACTACTTTTTAACACATTCATGAAATACTTGGGGGCATATGTACAAGGAGTTAAAACCGCCTTAGCGTCAGTTTTCTGACACTACGGTGGCTTTTTTTTATCGCCGAATGTGTAAGTTGCTGCTAACCGCGGTTAGCAACAGCATTCTGGCAATATCGTCAGTCTTTCCGTTCGCCACTTCTGTTAGCAACAGCTAACAAAAATGAGATACAAGGTAGGAGTTCCCATGTAAAAACTGCAGCTAACTTCACTTCACGATATGTCCAATAATCGATGGGGCCGGCAAAAAGTAAAAAAAACTGCCGCTAAGGTCTGTTAGCAGCTGGTTTCTAAGATCAGAAAAAAAGGTGGTCTTAAAAATGGAGATAACTAAACATTATATAAGAGGGAGTAGCCAAGAACAACATTTGACAACCCACCAATGCCATGGATGTACTGCTCATGCAGCTTTGAGCACCAGTAAGACCACAACAACCACCATTACCGCCCCCAGGACCACCACAGAGGCAGCATCAAAAATCGTCAACGCATCACACTGATAGACATAACACCAGGGGATGTGATAGCCCTCTATAGGCTGCAAAGGTCCTCCATCCTCCGGATATTGACCCAGATAGCCACCAGGCTGCAGGCACCAACACAGTGTTGCAACAACATCCCTCCGCAAACGAAGCTTATTTATTTATTTTTAGAGTTTTCTATAGCGCGAACAAGACCCAGAGTAGGGTATCAGAACGCTTTACAATACAAAACAGAGTAAATATAAAACATTTTGCAAAAACAGCAGAAAAAGTATAAAAACATATTTAACAAGGTTCGGCAGATAGCAGAAACGATAATAGAGATGATAATAAGAGAGCTTCTAGCAGTGCTGCACATGTTGGCCTCAGGTAGCTTCCAACCAACCACTGACAGAGTTGGGGGAGTCGCACAGTCATCCTTTTCCAAGTTCCTTACAAATGTCTTGGATGCCATCACCAGCCTGATGCCACAGCACCTATGCTTGCCCAACACTGCTCAAGAACAGCTTGACACCAAACAAGGCTTCCATTAGGGCTGTGTAGAAAATGCGTAGTCATGCTACGCAAAGCTCCGCAATACGGCAAAAAATCTCCACAAGCACGCAGAAATTCCGCAAACACACGTAATTGCTTGTTCTGCCCATTCGTGATGCTTTTTTCCTGTTCGCGAACGCTGTTTGCGTGCTCGGGGGGAAATATCTCGCAAACACGCATTTTGAAAGCACGGGCAAGCAAGAAACTCGGCGAAGCCGTGGGTCGGCGCATTTTTGGCAACTAAGCATTCTCTGCCGAACGCAAAATTACCCAAATTCTGCAAGCGGAACAGGATTTAGCACCCTGGCCTAGCTTCTACGCCATTGCTGGCTTTCCCCATGTGTTGGGGGCAATTGACTGCACCCATGTCATACTTGTGCCTCCTGCAGACACTGAACATATTTACCGGAACAGGAAGCACATACACACTCCATTATTTTGCAGGCAATCGTGGACCACCGGGGCTTGTTCACCAATGTTGTAGCCAAGTTTCTAGGGAGTGTGCATTACTCCTACAACTTCCGGCAGTCCATCATCAACCAGCAGTTTGACAATGGAACATATGGAAATGGACAGCTTGTTGGAAAGTACTAACTGAACACATCACACATAACAAGTCCACAATCATGTAGCACACAAATGTGAGAATGCACAAATAGCAAATGTCAAGCAACATGCCTTGAAATATGTCCACCCACCATAAACAAGTACCCAAGGGACTGCGGGCCGTGGGGGTAGCCTTGTAGACAAACTGCCATCCAAAGTCCTGCCCCTCCATCACACAGCTGCAAATGCTGGGAGAGGTTGGAACCAAGCAGGTGTGATTGTGGTTTAGGACCTATGAAGAAAGTGTGAACACAAGTATGGTGGTGGTGTACTGCATAATCACGAGCTTGTAGAGCACATACTGTAAATGCTGTAGTGCACCTGGAATGGGCACAATCTGAACCCTGTGAAGGGTTATTCAGGTTTGATCATTCAAATTAAAGAGAATAATCCAGAATTTGTAGTTGAATACTCCATGTATTTTTTCAAAATTGTATGAACTTGAGTTTCAATCCATAGCAATCAAGTGTTGACAAAAAGTCATCAATAACAAATGTCTAAATCGTGATTGTCTCCACTGCTTTATGCGTTCCAATGCATTTCGGGCGCCTGGCCCTTCGTCAGGGGACAAATTTGTATGGCGTGCAATAGCTGTCTATCTGCATGCAGGGTCAATACTCCATGCTGGCGCAGAGGGCACATCTGTATCCCAGTCTGATGTGAATTAGTGCATTGGTGACTGTATTCCTGGATTTGGGGGTATCAATTTTAAGCTCTTACAGAGTATGCAGAGGGTGTTGAAGTAGCTGGTGGTGATGGCGGTGACCTGTTGGTACATGGAGGGGGAGGATTTGAGTATGATGCCCAGGTCTCTGGTGTGGTCCGTGTGTGTTGTGGGACTGCCGAGGGTGGTGTGCCACCAGGTGCTGTTACATGCCGCTGGGGTGTTTCCAAAGATGACAACTCATGTTTCCTCTGTGTTGAGTTTCATGCAGATGTTGCTCATCCAATCTGCAACTACCTGCATTCCTTCCTGGCAGTTGAGTCTGGTGGTTGTGGGCTCCTTGGTGAGGGAGAGGGTGAGCTGGGTGTCCTTGGCATGGTATACTATGCTGAGTCTGTGCTGATGACGGCGAGGCGGGCCATGTGGATGTTGGGCTGAGCAATGATTCCTGGGTCACTCTGCATGTGAATATTTATGGGTTCAGAGAGGAAGGTTGGCAGTCTCAATCCTTGGCTTCTGCTAGTGATGAATGATCAGATACAGTCAAGGGTGGTTCCTTGTACGCCTGCGTCATGTAGTCTACCAGCTAGTGTGTGGTGGGAGACGGAGTGGAATGCTGCTGACAGGTAAAGTAGAATTAGAGCTGCGTTGTGGCCTTGGCCAAGGAGGGTGTGGATGTTGTCTGTGGCAGTGTTGGTGCTGTGGTTGCTTTGAAATCCAGACAGAGACATGTCCAGGATGGTGTTGCCCATGGCTTATCTGGTGGTCCTGGTGAATTCATGGATGTCATTGAAGATGTCTTTGGAGTCCATGGACGATGCAACTATTATGTCGTTGATGAAGCTCTTATCAGTGCTACTGATGCGTTGGTGATATTTGATCATCGTGTTCTTCTATGTCTAGAAGTTAACGTGTGTCTTGCAGTTTCTTCTGTTTTTCTCCAAGGGTCTGCAGGTGTGTCCGGAATATCAGAGTTTGGTGGTGAAATATTCAGATTTGCTGCTGAGCTGTCTGTCGGAGTTGTGTGGCGGGTGAGTTTTTCTGCACATTTGGAGATCCATGTGTGGGATTCCCTGGCAGAGCATTTGGCGTCTAATGCAGTGTTGGGGGAGTTGCAGTTGAGGGTTGATTACATCTGCTCATCGGTGACTCAGCTCCAGTTCCTTTGCGTGGCGCAATGTGCGGGTGTGTATAGTGATGGTTGGTCAATGGGTGCTGTGTGGTGTGACTGAAGTGTATGCTGTTTCCTCCTGCAAAGAGGGGGACGAGGGTGTGTCCTGCCTTGTGGGTGAGAGTGGGCAAGAGTTGTGTCATTCACTTGTTGAAAAGCTCTTTATCCAGAGGTTAGTAGAGTTGGTGTCTTTGGGGTTGTTGAGGTGGAAGTCCAGGTCTACGATGAGTAGGTAGTCCATGGAGGTGATGGCGTAGGGTGCGAAGAGTTTGTTGATGGTGTTGGCAAAGCAGTCCATGTGTCCAGGGGGGTCTGTAGGCAAGTGTGCCGCAGAGTGTGGAGTCGGGACTAGGCTGGACCTGGAAGTGCATGACTTCCGTAGTGGAAAATATGTTGCTGGAGGTGGAGAGGCAGAGGGACTTTTTCATGCACGATAGTGAGGACTTCTGCCGGGTGTTGGGGCAGTCCTCCCACCAGATCTCGTATCCATCTGGGATTGTGAGGGTGATGTCAGTGGCAGAGGAGTTGGTGGTCTAGCTGTCCAAAAAGAAGGCGATTTTGGTTTATAATGTGTCCCGGAGGTACCAGATGTCCACCGTGTGTCTGTGCAGGGAGTGCATTGTGGTGAGGACGTATCTCAGTGTGTTGGCGGTGTTGGAAGCTGTAGCGGTGGTGAAGGTCATGCGGCAGTGGAGGCAGGGTAATTGGCCATGGTGGTGTTTATTGTGGCCTGTTGTCAGTTGTATTTCCTTCTGGGGTAGGTTGCGACAATGGCATATGAGTCGTAGAGGTAGAGGTAATGAGAGCCTGGGCCCTGGCGCCGGATGTATCTGGGTCACGGCTGAACGCATACATGTTTGCTTTTTGTGTGCCTTCGTTGAACCAACAGAGCAGCTGTGAGGCAATGTAAATTGCATTGATGCTGGACAATTGTCTGAAGCTACACATGGTAAAGGGAATTTACCTAAGTTGCACAAAACACACACACAAAAATAGGAACACGGCAAACACAGCATGCACATACACATCTCTCCATTTCATGTTACTGGTGATGAAGGATATGCACTATCTCCATTGCTGTGACACCCCTCAGAGTCACAAACACTCACACATTACAATGTCGCACTTGGACACACCAGATCCATTGTGGAGAGAACATTTTGTGTACTCAAGTCACGGTTCAGGTGCCTCGACATCTCAAGTGGCAGACTGCTTTACAGCCCTGAAATAATCTGCAAGATCATTGTGGCATGTTGTGTGCTGCACAACGGATGTGTCCACACCAATGTACCATGGATAGGAGTTCCGGATCAAACGGATAATCCTGAGGATGATGAAGAAGAAGAGGCTGATGTTGCAGCCCCCCCCCCTGCTCCCCCCCAGCCATGGCTGCAGGAACAGCATGAAGGGACAGAATCATCCACAATTGTTTCACATGACCACGTAAAAATATGACAACCCTTTCTTTGTTTAGATTGTACAAAATGCACATGAGCATAGTTCATCCAATAAAACATCACCACACAAAAACCTTGTGAGCATATTCTTACTCTGCATGAGTACATACATCTGAGAAGTGAAAGTTTACCAATAGGCGGTTATTATTGTTGAAATGTATGCTTGTGGGTGGCTATGTGTTTTGGGGTCTGAGATGAAATTTAGGTTGTAATTAGGGGTCAGAGACTAATTTTAGGGTGTGTTTTGGGATCAAAGATGAAATTTAGGGTATATTTTGGGGTCAGAGATTAATTCTAGGGTGTGTTTTCGGTCAGAGATTAAATTACAGCAAATACAGTTCATCTGAGGTAAATCTTGCAGTTAGCATCCAGATTTTTGCCGCTTTAACGCTAACGCGATAATTTTTTCATAACTGCAATAGGAAAATAAAGCTAAATACATGTGAAACACAAAATATTACTGCTAAATACAATTTGCCTGCAGAAAATGATCGCAAACTCAAAAAACGGTCCACAAACACACAGGATGTGATGTCAGCATGCATACTGTTGTCTGGAGGAGTATTGTGCACTTTCACTTTCTCTTTTGAGTACACTTCTTGTGATTATGGAGAGTGTTGGAGGTTTTTGGTGTTTTGTGCTGCTGAATTTAGTTTTGAGAGTATGGTTGTGTCCTGTGAACTGTCCCTAGTGCCCCTGTGAAGTCTTGTGTAGTTGACCTTACTTGTTTTTTGTGTCTAGTACTATATTTTGTCGGGTTTTTTGCAATGTGTATTTTAAATTATTAATCGTTGTTGGGGTACGTATTGGGATTAAAAATTTTTAGGAGTGGGTTTAGGTGTGTGCTGGGAGATGGTGGGTGTGGGTAAGGAGGACAGGATGTCAGAGGGGGCATTGGGGGGCTTTCTCTGGCTCGTGAAACACTACCTGCCATTGATTATCAAAAGTGGTGGTTGGATCCTTCAGGGCTATGCGGTACGCGTGAGGAAGGTATGGTGGGGGAATTTGAGGAGCCAGATGCTGCGGGTCCTCGGTGTGGACAGTACCATCTGCCAATGGTAGCACAGATGACAGGATTGTGTTGGCCGTCAGGGTGACATGTTGGATCATCTGGGAGTTATCATCAGCCAACAAGGTGGTAAATACAACCTCAATATAGTTAAATGAACTCTTTTGTTACAAATAATAAATGCTGTCTGCAACACAATGGGGTATATGTACAAGAAAGTGGCGGAGTGAGGCATTTGGCCTCATGCCTTCACCCCTAACTTTTCGAGTGCAGAATCGCAACGCTGCACCATATTTACAAGCCCATGGTGCAAACTTGTTTTCCATCAGCGCTGGTGCAAAAAATTGCAGTGCAGCACCAACGCTGGCACACTTGCACCATAGTTCAAGGGTGTCTGAGTGCAGGGCAAAAATTGTTCATGTACAGGAAGGGTTACCTTACTGTACATGAAAAATCCAAGCAATTTTGCTTATTCCATGTGTGCTGCACAAGGCAGCACACATTGAAAAAGCAAAAAGGATAGGAATAATGCTTTTCTCTGAGTTTTGCTAAGTTAGGGTCAGCTTTTCCCTAACCTTTAATATTGGCGCTGCCTCCTATGTACGCTGCTCTTGTACCTAGGACATCTTCTCATTTATTTATTTTATTTATTTTTACCATTTATTGAGCGCACTGTTACCGGGCAGGTGTCCTGGCGCTAAAATGATGTACTTTCTCCATGCGATGTTAGTCCCTATAGATTGAAAAGCCATGTTTTAGTGTTCTTCCTAAATGTCATTAGGTCAGTGCTTTGTTTTAGGGGGAGGGGCATCTTATTCCAGAGTTTCAAACACCATCAATAGTTGAGATATACCCTTGTGTGATCTCCAGCGATGCTATTGTCAAAAGAGCATGGAGAACTTAATGTTGTTGGGGGAAACAGGGCCTTTGGAATGTGTCACACAAGTCGTCTATGCAAAATATATGAATGTGCAGGCATGATTGTCTTGTTTGGCCTAAATCTGCATTATCAGGTCTTGAGGGAATACCAGGCAAACTTGACACAATCATGTACGCAACATGAACTGCAACAGTACAGTTACAGAGCATTGACATTAACAGTGATGAATTTGATGATGAATAGGACACATGTGTGAATTGTTCCTTGTTACCAACACGTGTTTTGTTTTATATCTCGCAGCTGGAAGACCACTTATCACACAGGATATATCAATACTTTCAGGGACTGGTGTGTTTATCCATTAAATGTGGTCAATGTTGGATGTGATGAATGTCTGCCTCAAATCATGTCCTCAGTACCTATGTAGTATGGGTGTGTATCACATGTACCTTGACTCCAGGATAATAGGGTTTCGTGGAAGTGTGAAGGGTGTACAAATTATTAAGTGAAGATGGAGCAATACATATGTCTTACGGATGTAACTTTGTACATCCCCAGTCATTGATACCCATGCAATAAATATCAATGTGTTCTTTCACTCCAGCACATGCAAGGGGATTCCAGAGTCATGCGGTGGTGTTGGGGATGAGTATGACCTGACATGGAATGCGTGTTCATCCTTGATTGAGATGACTGTGCAAGTGGGCCAGAATACTCTCATACAGAAGTCTGGATTAGCCAACTCAGTGAGTTTTTTATTAATAAAATTAAATCTATTCAAGGCTCTTTTCCTGGTGCGGTCCTTAGTCCAGCTGTCTGTCATTTGATACCTACGTTACCGTCTATAAAGGAGAAAGGCCCTCTGCTATCGGCTTTCCCTTCCATCTCTTTTGCCTCCTCTCTCGACCTCCTGTCTCGGCTTCAATCGGGTTGGCCGCTTGATCCTTGCCCTGCCAAATGTCTGGGGAGAGTGGCGTCGGCAGTTAACATCTTGCTCAACCCATTGCTCAATGCCTCCCTGACATCGGGAGAGGTCCCCACGGCCTGGAAGCACGCCCTGATTCTTCCGCTGCTGAAAAAACCATCTTTAGATCCCCTTGTTCACGCGAATTATAGACCAATCTCCCTCCTTCGCTCTCTGGCTAAGGTGACTGAGAAGCATGTGCACCTCTCTATTTTCAGCTTTATAGAGAGTAACAATATCCTGCACGACTCTCAATCGGGTTTCCGTGCGAATTTCAGCACGGAGACAGCTCTTCTTGAGATTACCGATGCCATCCGAGAGACTTTGGACGGTGGGGGTAAAGCTATCTTGGTCATGCTGGATTTGTCGGCGGCTTTCGACACCGTGCCCCACAATGGTCTCCTGTTAAGACTCTGGGAGATCGGTTTCCGTGGGACGGTGTGGAAATGGTTTAAGTCATTTCTGACCAACCGCCGACAAGTGGTCTGGGCACCTCCGTTTTCCGCCGAAATGCCGCCACTGGAGGTGGGGGTTCCTCAGGGGTCCATCCTGAGCCCCACCCTTTTCAATATCTATATGGCCCCTCTGGCGGCGGTGGCGGAATCTTTTGGTGCCCAGATCATATCCTATGCTGATGACACCCAGCTCCTTTTTACGTGTAACAAGGGTGAGGATTTTGACAGCGGCCGGATCCGGGAATGTCTGGAAGCCGTGTTTGATTGGTTTCAGAGGCATAGTCTGAAGTGTAACTCAGACAAGTCGGAGCTGCTTTTCTTCGGATGTCCACCGGATCCCGGCTGGAAGACATGGTGGCCTTGTGATATGTATCCGCCCGATGCTGCCTCGTTAAAAGCTAAAAATCTGGGCGTCCTGTGTGATGTTGATCTTTCTTTTAGATCCCAGATCATAGGGCTGACAGGGAAGTGCTTCGGTATTCTGAAAATGTTGCGGAAGTTTCTTCCCCTACTATCCCTTCAGCACAAAAAAATCACTGTCCAGGCCTTGATAGGCTTGCGTCTCGATTACGCGAACGCCCTTTATCTGGGCCTTCCTAAATATTTGATGGCACGCCTGCAGGTCGTGCAGAACTCGGCTGCTAGAGCCATCTTTGGACTACAGCGAAGGGCTCGAGCCTCGGAGCTTCTCGAGAGACTTCACTGGCTTCCGGTCACCAAGAGAGTCACTTTTAAGATCTTGACTCTGGCCTTCAAAGCTCTCCACTCGATTGGCCCAAGTTACCTTGGGAAGCGGATTGCCTTCTATGCCCCCAGGAGGACTCTAAGGTCCGCTCTGCAGGCCAAAGCCGTTGTTCCCATTATTAGACGCGCTCGTACTGGAGGTCGCTCCTTCCGGTACCTGGCACCTCGTTGCTGGAACGAGCTCCCCTTTTCCCTGAGAACAGCCACTAGTCTGCTAGTTTTTAGAAAGGAATTGAAGACCTGGCTCTTCTCCCAGTAACTTTGTGCCGGCCTGCTGTGGGCGTTGTGTTGTGTACTTTTCTTTTACCTCTCTTTGCCAAAGCGCCGGGACACACCACGGAGTAGCCGTGCGCTATAGAAGAGCCCTTTATAACATAACATATAACAATATGCATAAGGATGTAGTGTTTTTCAGGCTGTGCAGGGTCAGTTACAGTATACTTGTAAAGCGTTACAGGTCTCGTATGTATGCTTCATAACAGCTTTAAAATATTTCCATGGCGTAGCTTAAAGCCAAGGCTCCCAATGGCACGTTCACCCACCAACTGGCAAAGATGGGTCTCTTGATGTAATTTGTATGTTTTGTCACTACAATGGTATTGTAAAGCTGTCTCCTTGTACTCATTCCCCTCATTTAACTCAAGGTCAAATGTACAAGGCACTCTCGAAGAATATTTGATGTTACCCCACATACAATTTCCAGGCATGCTTTTAATCCCCATGTCTTAACACACAATAGCTTTTACAACACTGGGATGCACAACACAATTTATTACAACACATTCCCCATTAAATCTCTATGACTATTATGACTACAGAGGGGTGTTGTAACATTTAGTGGTGTACAGTCCTCTGTTTCAAACTTTCAGCGGAGTCAAAGATGTGGATTAAACCACTTTGGTCCTGATCATCAACACAACGTCACCTATTGTGAGGTATACTTGTTTTAATACAGCCTTTTTTAGAGTTATCGATCCAATCGCAAAGTAATGCAAGCAAACGGGTGACGTCCTCAAGTCTTCTATGGTCCTAAGTAACAAACGTCCCACCGCAAATTTCTGCCGTTGTAGATTCAACCCGTGTACGAGTTCTATCGTGTAAATGATTTCCCGAGTAGGAGAAAAAAGTAGCGTCCACTGAGTTAAAATTTTATGACTTTGAACGTGGAACCATAAGAAGATTTGATGGCATACATGATCTCTGTGGAAAGGTGAAAGAGAACATAACACATAATGCCCTGAAGAAGTCAATTGTCTTATTGGACTTGACGAAACACATGTTGGCTGCGCCAAAAGGCTGTATTAAAACATATTTTGGAACTTGGATTGAAGTACATTTGATTGGCTATATCGAACTGTGATGGAACTGGACTTGGAATACTTTTGATTTGGACAATAAATGACAATTTTGGAAGATTACATTTCCAAGACTGAAAGTTATGATTTTGAGTGCTCGGAAAACAAGTATACTGTTTATTAAGCCACTTGTTGGCTTACTGCTGGGGGTGTGGTAACCGCCTCCTTATTCTCCTGAGCACCACCTCACTGAATGTGAATTTACATTGACCTGGACTTGCTGTGCGCTCGTTTATCTGTTGCCAATTGTTGTAAATAACCTATTGTGAGGTAGTGGAGGCGAGAAGGGCTGCACCTTATGTACAAGTCAGTGTTCGTACACCGAATGTTGTTTTGCCATGTGTGATGCTTGATGCAGCACCAGTGAAAGAGACAGAAGGGCTTTTCCATGATTGTTCATGAACTTCCTACCCATGAACAATTGTCACATGCACACAGGCACATCAGAAGACAGGACAAATACACATGCACACAAGCACCCTTGCACTCTAGTGCAAGGGTGCCTCCATTGGCAAAAAGTAGTTAAACCTAGCATCATCGCAGGATGAAAGGCAATGCTGCACTATATTGTGAATACGGTGCAGCCTTGCATTTCAAAAGTGGCGGGGAGTGAAATAGAGCCAAGGTGGCTAACGACACGCTCCGCCACTTCCTAGTACATGTCCCCCATTGTTCATGTACAGGAAGGCACACCTTCATGTATGTACACAAAACATGGTATTTTGCATATTGCATGTGTGCTGGTCAAGACTGCACACATTGAAGAATCAACTACGATAAGAAGCATATTGGTTTTCTTCCTTTTGACTAATTTGAGCCAGGAATATGAAGGTCTTATTTCTGGTGCTGCCTCATATCTAGACCACCCTTGTACATAGAGGGCAGCATCAAATATGTGGGTGTTGTGCTAGAACTACCCACGCAACACCCACTGGACACACCTTTCACACTAACCATAGTGTGAAAGGGTGCCTGATGTACAAGGCAGCGCTAAGCCACGTTACGTGTCTTAATGCTGCCTTGTATATAAGGTGCGACCCCTTTCTCCACAATAATGTCATTGAAAGTGACGTTATGGTGGCGATAGTGACGTGTACACATGCCCCTGACAGTGTCATGAGGTTGTGACACTACCAGTCACATGCCATGCACTGTCATGTCAGTGTTTCTAGCATGTTGTAACTGATCATTGATTCTACATTGCATTGTACATGTTATTTTCAAACTTCTCTATCTTTCATTAGAGTGTTGGCTACCATGTTCCACTGACATAGTGTTTCTGTGTTAAATGGAGAAAATTGACATAGTCTTCATGACTATCATTTGCTCATTGCTCTTCTTTGACAGACATCATGTCGCCAGAGGAGGCCCATGCATTCAAGGTCAGGAAGGACCGGTATCTCCACATCCGCGAGGTGGCTAAGAGATACCGCAACATGTCAAGGAGGTATCAAACTGACAAAGCAGTTGGTAGGTGGAAATTGGTGCCCAAGATAGGGCAAAGACAAAGCCAGAGTGAGACACAGGCCAGACAGGGCACTTCTGGCGACAGGAGTGGGTCCCAACATGGGCAGGGATCTGCACATCCCCTAGGAAGAACACTGAGACAAGCTGCAACCTTAGTATCCAGAACAAATTCAGGTGCCCCTCACAGACCCCAGGACAAGCTACATTAGCAGCAGCAGGATCTGAACAGGACTGCCTTGCTATAATGGACATGAATGTGATGTTGGCACATTTAGAACGTGAGATGTCTGAGCAGACCACCCACATGCAGGACGTAAATGCTGCCCTGTGTCTCCTATTTTGAACTGGCCAATGGAGAGCCATCCCCCTTTTCTACATTCCCCCAATAAAATGTATACTTAGTAGTCAGTGCTAGGTTAGTATTCAACTTGTTAGGTAGTGTAGTTGTGGTGTAGTGGTAGGTAGTGTTCGATTTTAGCATAGTTTAATATTTATTATCTTGTAGTATTTGTGGATAAGTTTCCTTTTCCTTTGGGTGGGGGCATGATGTTCTGCAACAAATATATACTTGTGTATGGCATCTGTGTAGTTATTTTATGTGTAGCTAAGATGTATTTGTCCTGTCTTCTGATGTGCTTTAAGGGTGGAAGGGGTGTTGATGTCTCAGATATGTGAATGCGTGTTTAGTATTAGTACAGTTAGATAGTTAAGGTTATTATTCACTTTATCATAGTTAGTTAGGATTAGGTTAGTTGTAGTAGTTCTTAAGGTCAGTTTAGGGTAGTTTATTTGGTTAAATGAAGATACATTCATAATGTTTTTGAATTCCGTTAGCACTTATATCTGAAGTGCTTATGTGGAGTGTTGCTTTTTAACTTGTTTCCAACTTCTTCAATCTCAGGGCAATCATTTGAATGTGTATATGTGGTCATGACATGTTACTTAGCTGGACGGATAGTGTCAGGATCCTTTTGATTTGAGCGCAGTGAACTTGCATGCATTACAGTGTGGCAAGTTGGAGTTTTGGCCTAGGCTAGGGGCACTCTTTTGTAACGTTGAACATCTCATGTGTGATTCACAGAGTTGGAATGCCCATTGATACACATTTGCAACACAATGTTGGAACATGGCCTTGAACAGGCATTGAAACTGGAACTTTTGTCCATCATGATGATGGATGTCTGCACTGTGTTCCACAGATTACGTAGACACCCTTCAGGTCACAAGAGTCTGGCGCTGGCTCCATCTAACATGCACAGACATAGGGACACTTGCTGCATAGTGCAAGTGTGTCATCATTATGGACATTGGTTGTTCCTGTGGCTGGTGGCTCACCCTACTGCCCATACACAATGTTGTAAATTAGCTGATCTAATGTACATGGTACAAGGCAGAACACAGCTCTGCAGCAAACAGGAGGGGAAATGTAGCATTGTTCCCTGTAGTACCAGTGTAATACCCACTTTTCCTCTTTGTTACTTTTGCCACTGCCACATAGTGATGCCACACTTGAAATGATGAAACAGCATCTGACTATGTGCAAAGTGCAGTGCAATACACATCCTTGGACTCATTGCCCTCTCCTTTCACAGTGAGAACAACATGAGAGGGTTCCTTGTTTCCAAGGCATTGTTAAGCCACAGGAAGAGTTTGGTAGTGGACTTGCACTTAAGGCTAAGTCCCTATTGCCAACACAGCTTCACTGAAACAGACATTGTGATTCCAATAGCAGGTGGGTGATATGTACATTAACTAGTAGTCATCTATGTGCATGTGGTGTGCTCTATCTTGGAATGTGACATGCAATGATCCACATCACAACACACTTTGTCCACTCTGTAGAGTGTGAGTAGATCTGCCAAGTGAGACTTGTTATCAATGCTAAATGGAGACACTACTTGTGTCATGCAACAGACTTGGACCTATTTCCACACATGCCTATTGCCATCATGGACGGAGGGCAATGTTGGGATATTGCAGTAGGTCCTATTTGATCAATAAGGGCACGGCTAGATCTCACATGCCCAGTCATCTCACTACCTATCTGTGACACAGTTTATTTTGAACATTTATCATGTGTCACTCAGTGTACATTTGGATGGATTCACTGCTCAAACATTATTGGAAACTTCTATACCTGAATGGTCATGATAAACACACACATATGTGTACATTTTAGGTTTTAATTAGCATGTGCATTGGCTTTGGTGAAGACTGCCACAGTGCTTGGTCAAACAACGCCCTCATTTCATAGATGCCCATTGGAGGGCCTGACAGAGTCCTTTGTGTGGAACATGTCCAAAAGAAAATGCAGAGTTTAGTCAGCAGGCTGATTGCAGTGTCTCTGGGCACAGCACAAAATATGGCAGTCCATATTGAGGTCCAAGGTGAGTGTCACAGTGTGTAGCAGTGGACGTTGGTAGATGATGTTCCATGCCATGATGCTAAGCATAGATCCAAAGCAAAACTGTCCTTTTGGCATTGATGAATTCTACTGCATTCTTCTTAGCAATATTGCAGAATCATCAACATCTTCATTCTCTGATGTGTCATGTGCCTCCAGTGTGCATGTTGGTAGATTGTCAGAGGCACTGTGAGCCACTGACACATCAGGGGGCAGAGATGAGGATGTTGAAGCAGCAGCAGCATTCATTTGTGCCAAACCTTGATGCAGCACTGTTGTGACAAGCAGCTGCAGGGAATGAGAGATTCCAGCAATGTGTCTGTGGTGTTCAACTGTGGCTGCCATTAGCGAGGCTTGCATCTGCTTCATGTTCTCTATGCTCATTCGCATGTGATGCAACTCCTTGCTGACATCGCTGGAGCAACTCAGACTGGACAGTTGTTCTTGTCTGAGTAAGTACTCCAGTAATGTCAGCCATGGAATGCTGGAGAGCATGGAGCAGACTGTGGGTGTCTGTAATGGTCAGTAGGTGGTCCCGAATTGGACTGAGACAACCACGTAACCCATCTAATTTGGCAGACAGGCTGTCAAACCCCACCCGCACCTGACCAGACATCTCCTGCTGGACCTCTACTGCACAACTTTGAAATGCCAGAAGTGGGTCTTCAAGGTCCTGGGAGACAGTTGTGGTGATCGGTGCTTGCTGCTGGGTTCTTTAAGCAGGGGCTGTAGTTTCTGTAACACTGCTGGATGGCACTGCTTCCAGAAATGGGGTGCTTATTGAGTCAAGCAGATGTTGAAGTGTTTCCTGGTCGTGGTTGCTAGGTCTTCCTTGTCATAATTGAAGAGCGGGACAGGCTGCTGTACAGGAGGTGATGCTTCTCCCTCTGCAACATAAAGGGGAGATGCATTTGTTTATGTGTTTATAGTATGATCATGCATTGGGTTGGTGTACAAGCAGATAGCATGACAATGTACATTCATAGGTGCATATGCACAAGGCTTTATTGCCACAACAACGTCACCTACATTGACGTTGTGGTGGCAATTGGGGCTGTGCCTTATGTACAAGGCAGCGTTAAGCCACTTAATGTGTCTTAACTTTTCCTTGTGCCTAAGGCCCCCATTCACATTATGCTTAGCGTGAAAGGGGTGGGCAGTGGGCAGTGGGAATTGCAGTGGCTGTTCCACTGCAACCCCAATTCATTTTTATGCTGGCCCCTATGTACAAAGGTGGCGTACATGGAAGGCTGTGCAAACAATTAAGACCAGGTATAAACTGTTCTTGGGATGGAAACCAGGAAGAAATGCATTATTTTGCATCACATTTTTAGTTTCCATTTGTGCTGCTCAATGCAGTGCACATGTACATACAATTAGCTTTGGGTCTTGTGATTACTCATGTGTGCATGGCAGGATGCATGTGTTTTCATGCATTCATTGCTTGCGGCCCTCCTGTTGGCGTAACCATTGTGAGACTGGTGCAGCGTGACTTTCTATTTTTGTTGCCAGCTGAACAGACAGTTACAACACCCGTTACCCTCAACGTTAACACCACAAGTATTGTGTAAGTGGGCCTGGATTTCAGGGCTGTGTATTCAAAAATACTCATTGGTGCTGCTCAGGCCCTATCAACCCGCACCACATCACATCATGTGCGATTGGCAGGGTGATGTGTGTTTGTGAATATTGCACGCAGATGCTGACATGGATGATACATTCTGTACTATTTTGGAATTTTTGTTGCCAGTGTTTGTGTGCAGATGATGACAGTCCTGACTGTATATTTGATCACTGACACTGTTGACTTTCCAAAAATACTTATTTCCATGCACATCAATGTGTGATGGACAAGTCATACCAGGACTAATGTATGGTACACGTTTGGGTAAGGCACATGTGTGCGCTGGAGAGTACAGGAGTGCTTTTTGAGCACCTGGGGTGATGGTGCCATTTATCTATTTAAGATTTCTGGATGCTAAATTGCTATTCTTGCTTGGTGTCTTGCTTCTTTACAGGGACTTTTAGTTCTGTGAGTATGGTACACAGACAAGACACATAGTAAAACATTATGGTGACACATTCCTGATATGCGTAGTCCATGCACTGTACTGTTGAAGGCATGTCCCCCCTGTTTGTGATATGACATGACATTTCGACTCAACTGTGCTGAATGTGTGCATTGTGGGATATGCACCTTTTGGACAGTAGGCTGCATGATCACTGTGGTGTGACAATGCATGTGTTCATGGTATGCAGACTCACTCCATGCTTTCTCACTTGGTGTACACAGGGCTGCATCTAATGAACATGGAAAGGGGCACATTGCCTGGATATGGAGAAGGCTGGTAAAAATGTCCCCCTTGCCTCAACACCACGCACATACAATTGTCTGCACAGGACTGCCTCTCTTTAATTACAAAAGGAGGATGAACTGTGAATGCAACAGATGATGTGCACATGTGAGCATGCCCCCACCGATGTCAGCACACGTGTACCTCCAAGTGTCCCCCACATCAACTGCTGCCCTGAGGGCACATCTCAAATCAAGAAACATCTCCACTTTTACTGGTCACCTTATTGGTCACTTCCACCAGACAGCTGAACTCTACCACATCATTCACCTACATATTTTCATGCCTCCTACCACCACAGAAAAACCTTTCCAGGTCAGTAAAGTTAATTAAATGTAGGGCTGTTTGAGCAGCACACATTGCTAACTTTTGAAATTCTTTTTTTTTGGTTGTTTTATTAATCTCTGTGACACCCTCCCATTTCTCATATGTGAGATCCTGTTAGAATCTAAAATAAACTTTTTTTATGGATGTTGCATAAAATATTGACACAACATTTGTCTGCTAAATGGCTGTAATATGCTTTCACACATTCCCCACATTCAAAATAAATGAAAGGAAAACACTATTTGTAACAATCTGTTCATGAATTATTGAAAGTCATAAGGGCAAGACTGTGCTGAACAGAGCTGGCTCTATCAGGGCCCCACCTGAAAAGCTGGGGCCCTGGACCAGAGTTCACTTTGCCCATGCATTAAAACGTCTCTGCCACAGGGGGCAGTATTCTCTGACTGAGATGGCCACTTCCTATTCCAAGCTGAGGAATGAGGGATTACATACAGAATGTATGTGCTCCACACCAAATTCTGCATGTATTGGACTTTACCACATTTTTTTCAATCAACATTTTTCGACAGGTTTGACTTTCTGGAAATTTTATGAGGGGAACATTGTATGGGTTCAGTGTTTTCAGCAAGTATCAGTATTTCAATCTCCTCTCAAAGAGGAGTTTGAACAAGGATCAGAATTATTCCTCACACTTGTAATCAAGGTCAATATTGCTTTTTGAGTGTTTCATGTTGTATATATGTAAATTAAGTGTAAAAAGGTATGTTAGGCAAATTGTGTTTTAAAGTAGACAAAGCTTCTATGGCTGGTGCTTACTTGTCTTTTCTTAAATATTTTTCAGAATATGTAATAATGTAAACGTGCTGAAATTATTTTTATTTTTAAAAGAGTAGAATTCATATTTTAAAGCTAAAGCTCATTTTCATAAAATTTTCATAATCCTGCTTCCAATGTCACTTTGTGTGTGTTCTCTTTAGGTCCATGACTTTATCAGATTATCTCTCCCTTTCACTATGTCTTTCTTTCTCTCTTCATGCAAGTCAATCTATGGCTTGAAGCTGATTCTAGACAGACACAAAAATAGAAAAGTCAGTTGGAGTGTCTCAGCCTGGTTATAGCCTATGAGTCAAAAGTATATTTTTTAGGCTCTGCTAAAACAATTTCTGTGGTCAGCTCAATCAAGGTGCGAAACGCTCAAACATTTATTTGAGTCATTGGAAACAGGGTGACAAGTAGGTCTTGAGTCCCTTTCTGTCTGATTTTGAAAACTCGTTTGTGGTGCTTATTAGGCAGTCTATTCCAGGTGTCTTGTGCTCTGAGCCAGAGACAGAGGATTGGAAGAAGCAACGTATTTGAAGGGGCAGCATGGGTGTTCAGAGCTGCAGAGTCTGATTCCGTGGTTTACGTACTGGACACTGTTTCATGTGATTGATTTACAAAGGTGAAGGGTGTGAAAGTAGCACACATAATTTCATGATTGATTCATATGCAGTGATGAGCGGTATGAAGGTAGGACGCTTTTGATGGAAAATCACAGCACATGAGGTAGCATGCAGGCGGTAAGTTGTGGGTAGGAGATATTTTTATTATAAGAGCAAAGTCTTGTGGAGGTCCTGATTACCTGTCCACCCACAGTTTGTAAAGCTTCTCACTTTTCCTATGTCTTGCCCTAATGCAGCTTTTCTTCGTAAAGCGGTAATATTTTCTCTGGTGTGCTAGAATATACTCCTCAGGAATGCTGGTTTATTCCTTCACTCATGCCCTAGTCACCCGCAAGTTGGTCTATGGGAGCACCCTCTCTGCAGGGTTCATCAAGAATCTCACAGAAGACAAAAAAACATCTGGTACTCAGCAGCCAGACTTATCTTCAACCTCCCACACAGAACCCACATCACACTACACCTCAGGGAACTACACTGGCACCTTATCCACACACATGCTTAATTCAAACTACTCACACACACACACATTCAAGGCACTACACAACTCAGGCCCCACCTACCTGAACAGTGACATCTACTTCCACCAACCACCCAGACACCTCCATTCTGCAGGACTTCTACTCACAGACATCCCACATATATACAGAACTAGATCAGAAGGGTGGGCGCTCTCCTAGATAGCTCCTAAATCATGGAACGAGCTTCCACTCTACATCAGAGCCTCCCTTCCATTCTTGAATTCCACAAGAAGCTTAAGACCAGGCTTTTCAATTACCCAATCCACCATACACAGGGCTAAGCACACACACACCTGCTCAGCACCAGGATACCCTTGAGGGTGATAGTGCACTTTACTAATACATATACCAAAATCGATCTGTCATTTACTAAAGAGTTAACTTTAAAATGTTTCCTTGTGGGTTTGATACAAAAATGGAGTGTGTGGATTTTTTTCTCTCTCTATAAATTATAATTTCTCAACTAAAAAGCAGGGCGAGGGTCCTAATTTTAATGGGAAAGCCTATGCAAAAAACAAAGGCCCTTATTTACTTATTTATGGCAGGTATCACTGCAAGTCTTCCTTCTGCGCTGCAATATGTCAAAAGAAAAAGACAGGACTGATCTGTGATGTATCTATGAGATACAGCGCATTCCTTTCCTTTTCCATTGCACATGTGCACAAATGGCTGCCTAGAGCCAAAGCAGGCAGCCTTGCATCATGGTGCAAGGGTGTCTGCATTGAAATCAGGTTGTTTTTGTAGAGGAAGTGACACCTTCCTGCACAAAAACAACCCTTGCAACACCCCGGGGGAGGCATAGGCTTTTGATGCGTTCCCAGGTTTGCAGCATGTTGTAAATCTGAGAATGTGTCAATGCCATGGGTGTTACAGGGGAACACCCACTGTATCAGCCATGGCACCCTCTCCATCGCTGTGTGAGGCAACGCAGCGACTTGCACTGCATTGCCTCACACCATATCTACAAGGCCATGAAAAGCCACGCAGGCTGGCTTTACTTGTCATCGTAGATATACAGTGTGCGCCGCTGGCACGCCATTAAAAGTCATGTTCTGGTGACTCACGGGGCTTGTAAATGTGCCCCTGAATTCACTAAGGATAGAAATCATACTATTTTGCGAAAATGATATCAAGTTCACAAGCGATAAAGTCTGGAACTTAGCAGATCCCAAGCAGGGCTCTACCCCTTGCACAGCTAAAATGCCTAGGACATTCAAATCTATTTGCAGTCCACACTGATCAGTTCCTTAAGGAGCGAAAACTGATAGAGGAACCAACGCGACTAATACCTTCACGTCACAGGCAGGCAATATGCTGGTTTGGCAGCTCATTGTGAATTTGCTTTGCACTTTCATTCTTACAGATGATTTTATGAAGCATTAAATAAAACCTGCTAAGTGTCTCCTGAAACTGATATGATGGAGCTATTCCCACTGAGTCCCGTGAAACACGACTCCTGGCTCCGAGGTCGTGGTGGAATGCATTCCTGGGGACAAATATCAAATTAAGCTTACGGACTGATATACATCAAAGTCACAACGGTTATGAAAGTCAGCACCGGTGCCTCTCCGAACTCCGTAAAGGGCTGGCTCCATCTTTCTTAATAGTTTTTTTCATATAATTTAATTAGCTATTAAACATGCCAAGATGATGAGTAATATGCAAATAAGATTAATTAAATCTCTACATCACATATTCTGTGAATCTCAGAGACGAATATATCAAGCGGGTGGCTCCTAGTTTGGAATAGACTGAACAAATAGTGCAATTATATTTTGGCTCATTTGCATATGCAGATGAGGGTAATGGGAGCAAGGCGATGTGTCTGTGTGTATACAGTGCGGAAGGAAATTGTTGGCGGTCTAGGCCTTTTTTTCCCTCTTTTGTTTTCACAATGTTTGTTTCATAACTGTGTCCCAAGTTTTTCTGGCTCAAGAATGTGTTGCAGCTGTGTTGTCTTTGTCTCGTGACTGCGGGGCTGGATGGGAATTATGAAATGCCAAACATGAAACGCGTGCAGCCAGAACTACCCCCGCCTTGCCAAGGGAGGCATCTACCACAGAAGTGCTTGTGGCTGTGATCTTGTGAAGCGAAGGTTCTGCTCTCAAGTACATGACCGGAAATTGCTCACCATCTAGGTTTGAAATAGCAGCTGAACACGCGTTGGACCGTTTGACACAAGAGGCAGCCCACCAGCCCACCCCCAGCCTTGTCCTTAGTACACTAGCATTCACAGTGGGGCAAGGAGCAAGTGAGATTACTTTCACGGTGTCGACTGCGTCCAACCAACTCTTCTCACTATCTTTTAGTTTCACTTAGAATAGGCGAGTTTAATGAGTTCGGGTGATAATAGTTGGGTCAAAGGCTAGTCAAGACGACGCCTATCCTCTATGGGTGCACGTTTTTCCACTGTGAAAGCAGCTGTCGATCTTGCCTTTTAAAATAAAAATCTGGCTTATCCTGCCTGTCTTCACCCAATGTGCCATATGTCGTAAAACTAGTAGTGATGCGCTTGTGATTTTCCACCAGCCAATAGGCTGACGCTATTGGGGTGTGGATGCAAACGAAATTACGCAATTGATACTAGAAGGTGGCTGCTGACCAGGCATCAAGTAAGTGGGAAATGCAGCTGGTAGCAGTTTGACATAAGGGAGCATAGGTATTTTGCTTTTGACTGAGGTGCGGGAGATAATGATTCTATCAGTAAGTCTCTATTCATCTCCCTATACAAGCTCCCCCCCCGCTAGGAGTGTGCATTAGATTGGTAGTTTTCTGTGGTGTGTAGGAGTCCATGCACTGTGTGCATTGTGACGTCTACACGGTCATGCGAAGTGTAGCACAAGTTTGAGGTTCCCTACATTGGAGGGGGCACATATCATTGATATCCCTTCTCTTCCAGAATCAATGAGAAGCTGCGACACTCTATAGTGATTTAATCAGTGTGGCCTCTAGGCCATAATTTATATTCAACTCAAGGATCTGCCCAACAACAACACCTGGGTGCATGTGGTTTGGCTACCTGTGCTTTTCAATGCACGATCTTCCTGGAAACAATCCACCTCTATTTGGAATGTCTGGTCTGTGATCTCCCAACACTATTCTAGTGCAGTGTTTTTCCAATCTTTTTAGAACCATGGCCCACTTTTTAGAACTAAAAAATGTTCGTGACCCTGCTTCGCTTTAACGGACCTGAGGCGTACAGTTTTTTTATGTAACTAAAGCATCATGCGGCAGTGCTGTATCATTTCAAGGCAGTACATTTTCTATTGACTGCCCACTAAATTCGCACAGACACAAGGTTGCACTGAGAAAACTATACTGCACACAAATGAAGGTGTGTCAAAATCTGGTTTCAGGGAATATTTATCATTTGTGCATTACCAAGTAATTTGTTTTGATCTTATTAAAATCTTTGCTTCCTATACAATTACAAAATAAATGTGCTTCATGTTTAGTTTTTCTAAATACTGAGGGGCAGATTTACAATAACTGGCGCATCCCTGCATATCAGCAGGGATGCACCAGTTATTGTGCATCACAGCAGCCACCTCTTGCGTCACCAAGGATGCGCCGCATTTGCAATGCGGCGCACCATGGGGAAAGAATAGACAGATGTGTGACACATCTGCTGCCGTAAAGGTGACGCATTACCGGAGTTGCATTGCATAGCCAGCTCCAGCAAGGCTCGGGGTGCCCCTATGCCTAACATGCTGCGTCAATCCTTACGCCTGCTTCAAGCAGGGTTTTGACACAGCATGGCCGTAAAAGTGACAGAGTGAAATCTTGTAGTCTTCACTCAGCCACTTTTAGGAGGCATTCATGCGCCGGAACACCCCCCCTGCGTCAGAACGCCCACATGTGGCGAAGGGCTTTACAACGTGATGCATCTCCCTAGATGCGTCTCTTTGTAAATACCCCGCAGCATGCCTCTGGCTTTGCGCCACCGCTGCGTCACAACAGTGACGCAACGGCGGTGCAAATGTGGCGTACGGGGCCTGTAAATCTGCCCCTGAATGTGTAAAGTTCATTTAAAGGTATTTATTGGTATGTGTGACATAAAATTACATCCTACAGTGTGTGCTTTCACCCTTTCTGTACCTCAGCAAGATTGCCTCAAAATTCATTTTGCTTCTCTTTCTCTGACTGCAAAGTGAGAGGAACTTGTAAACACCAGCCCCCATGTTAAAAACATAAGCAGCAATTTGTGAGAAGGAATAGTCTAACATTTTACCTGTCTTAGAAGTTCAGCACATGTGAATACAGAACATATATACAGATATTTATTTATGTAAATAATATAAATGCTGAATATAAACTCATATTAATTTATTGCTTGGACTTTCACAAAGCACCAAAAATCAGCACATGACCCACCAATGGGTCATGACCCACAGTTGTGAAACCCTGTTCTAGTGATCACTTGCTGTCCTATTCCAGTATTTTTGAAAAACCTGGAAAAATGCCTTCAAAGTTGCTTCATGTCCTGGTTGGCTGACGAATCTCAATTATTTGAAGATGCAACATCTTTGGATGCTCTCCAGTTTCCTTCCAGTACACCAAGTTTTCCTTAAACACTAGACCACCGTACCCAGTCCCTTGTAATAATTTGAACTTAACAAGGAAGGTCTGTAGCATTATCAGAGAGAGATGGTGGTCTGAGTTAGGACTCTCGTTTGCCGTTTATGAGCTCATTGGGCATGGTTGTAAGTCAGAATATCCTGTAAAGAAACCTTTTCTAACATAAATATTGTGTACTAAATATTGATAAATAATTATTGCCTCATTAGATGTAGATTTTCTACTACACTTGCATGTGGCAATATATTTGTAGGCAACATTAGGGCACACTATTTATGCTAGACGGTATTCTGACTATGGTATTTTTATACCATACCCTACCTGTCGAGCCACAAGATCCAAATTCTACCACTCAGAGCGGACAATAGTCAGAATCTGGCTGGTGAGGAAATTTCCTACACACTCAGTGACAGTAGCGGCTGCAACTGGTTGTGAGTGGTGCGCGGAGGAGAGGGAGGGGGGATTGCAATAAAATAAAAAGACGTACCTTTTGCAGCAGGCCGCTGCCTCTCCTCCGTCCTTTGTTCTTGTCCTTCCTGTTCTGGCTGTTGGCAGCAGGAAGCACCAGGGCAGTCAGACTCCCCTGAACCAATCACAACAATGCAATGCAGGAGGGAGCCTGTGCATTTTCCCGACCAGCCTGGTAGGAACATGCACAGTGCGCATGAACTGTTTGATCGGCCCCAGAAGGCCGGCAAAACAGCTCATGCGCACTTGGGGAGTGCACACCACTCCTCCCCTGCTCTGGCCAACCCCGCCCGCCCCAACAACTGAGATAAGGAAAGTAAAATGATAATAATGATATGTTATTATCATTTTAATTTCCCTTTTGAGCAGTGGGGCGATGCTCCTCTGCCTTAGTGGAGGAGTCACCAGTGCTCAGTGATGGTGTCCTTAGGTACAGACGAAGGATACATTGAAACACCTAAGCAGCCGCAGCCCATGAAGGTAAGAGTGGTTGGGGGATTTTGACAGAAGACGGCAAGGCCAAATTAATTTTTTATTTAATTTTCCCTCGTGGTTATCTGTCGAAAACGCCCCTCCCCCACCGGGCCACACTGCTCTTACCTGCATGGGCCCCACCGCTCTTACCTGCACGGGCCCCACCGCTCTTACCTGCACGAGCCTCTGCTGCACCTAAGAGAATGCAGCATTTTCAGAGACCACAGCCATCAGATATTGAGTAAGTTGGTGTTGCATGGGGTAGCATTCTTCTTAAGTCTGGTGTTGTTAAGGTTTCTAAAGGTACAATTGTATCAAGATAATGACATTGCTGCCTGAATCGAGGGCTCATCAACTTCCATGCCACTAAATTCTAGTAACAACCAGTCTTTAGGGGCAACAGACATCTCATTGCGCCATGAACTTCACTAGGATCAGTTGAGACTGATAGTACACTGGTTGACTACTGAACGGTGTCCATTATGGTAACCACTAATAATTGTGCCTAGAAGCCCCTTTATACCAGACACCAATTGACTAGAGATTATTTCTCCATTCCTATATCAAACACTAATTCCCCTTTCAATGGTTTGGGGAATCCCATTCGTTTTTGGATTTGGCACAAGTGCTCGTGTTTTTGATAATAGAAGCAGATGAATTTGATTGGTATTCTCTGTGTTATAAAGTATGGGCGCTTTCACAGATTTCTTTCAATTACATTAGATTACATAATGAGATTATTTGTGTATTTTTTTATTTTATTTATTTGTGTATTTTATAAAGCGCACAGCTGCCCCAACGGGGCGTCCCGGCGATTAAAGTGAATATTTCAGTGCGCATTATACATTTTTCTAAAACTACACTGTACATTATATCACAGAAGTCTATTACTCTGATTACATAAACCTACTATATAGGTTTACTGTGACGGACAAGGACGGGGGGTAGGAGAGAACCCAGAGAAGCGCTCATCTGTCGGCGGGCAAAGGAAAAAACTGCAGAAGGGGGAACGCTGCATACACAGCGAGAACGGAAAGCGGAGGGGCGCTAGAACACAGGATTACGGTTCGGTGAAAATAGAAACCGAAACCAGAATCCACTGCACAACAAAACGACAACCGCCATCTTAGCTAGGGGAAGAAAAGCAGTACAGGCGAGCAAAACAATGTGCTGTGGAGGTGGAAGAGGGTAGCACTACGAGGAAACAAGCCACGTTTAACCGACGCCCATATCGGAAACGATAGCGACCATACCGCACAACAATAACTAAGCAAGGGCTCAAAATAGTAAAACGCGGCTGCCGAGCAAGCGAACCCCAAGGCACAGGGTCACGCATAGGCACGACACTGAACAGGAGCAAAAGAGATAAGGAAGAAGATACGGAAGCGGGCGAGAAAGTAAGGAGGAAATACAGCACAGGAGCGAGAGGAGGGGGCACTCAGAACAAAGGCGAAACCGAAACCAGAAGGCGCCCAAAACAGCAGCCGCCATTTTGGTTGCAAAAGAGGGAAGGCAATTGATACGAAGAGAACACAGACGAGGAGAACCGGGTGCACGATATTGTAACACTCTGTGATTGAAAGCACACGCGTGCACACGCGAGCTAGTCCTTAAGGTCAGTGAGAGTGCGGTGAGGGGGAGAATTAAGGTGCACGGAGAAGACAGAGGAAAGCAAGCAGCTGAACCTGACTAGCAAGGTTCAGCACACACACACCACTTGACCCACATAAGATGGCGCCCCCCTGAGATCAGAACTAAGATAAACTACACTAGAAACAAAAAGAAGACTGTTCCATATATTAATGCAAAAACACCCTGCAAAACGGGCAGACATCTTCAAATGGCACATTAATCATTAGCAACCCTTCAAATTCAGAAACAGACACCTGGAAACTTTGGAAACAAGATCGTTATCAAGAAAAACTCCATATTCCCCACAACTCTAAATTAGAACTAATCTGAATTATTAGCAAAACTTTACTTGTCTCCGGACATTATTTGGATTTTTCTTGTCCCCGGACATCAAATGGTCGGGAGCGCCTGACGATGTGGCCGCCATTCCTACCGGTCATAGCAACACAAGACTTCTGGCGTAATTCTCACCCAGCATTTTAACCTCAAGATGGCACCTGTGAAGAAACAGACCTGCTTTTTTAATGCCCCGCAGCGGATCCATGGGAACTTTTACCGAACTACCTACCCCCTATCCCTCCCTGCTCTACTCCTCTCCTCTTTCCTGCTACTAACCTCTGCCCTCACATGTCCTTGCCCTAGTCCCCACCCTGTTTACCTGTGAATTTCCCGCGTCATTTGAGAGCTAGCTATTTTGTCTGATGCCCGATGGAGCTACCTGGTTTAGCTATAGGGGAGACAGGTTGGGATTCCCTCCTTGGACGTCATCTACCCATTCGGTCTTTAGTCAGACTTCCTTTCGTCTCTCCTGTGGTCTCTTCCCGCTTCCTCCCTCTTTTTATATCTCTACTTCTCTCCTCTCTCAATGTATTGAGACTGAACTATTTTGTTTGATGCCAGATGGAGCTACCTGGTTTAGCTTTAGGGGAGATGGGCCGTGGATTCCCTCCTTGGTCGTCACCTACCCAGTTGGCCTTTAGACAGATTTCATTTCATTTCTCCTTGTTGTCTCTTCCCTATCCTCCCTTTCTCACCTTCCCTGTTCCCTACCCTCTACGCACCATTTATTTTGCCCTCCATGTTATTTAAATGTTTCCCATTGAGACCTAGATATTTGGCCAAAGCCCGGTGGAGCTACCATATAGCAATGGAGGAGATGGGTTTTAGGACTTCCCCCTCAACCGTCACCTACCCAGCCGGTCTTTGGGCAGACTTTCCTTCGTCTTTCTGCCGTATCTCCCTCCCATCCTGTTTTTCTGCGAACCTCTTCCCTCGACACTTGAGACCGAACTACTTTGCCTGATGCCAGATGGAGCTACCTGGTTTAGCCATAGGGGAGATGGACCGCGGATTCCCTCCTTGGTCGTCACCTACCCAGTCAGTATTTAGACAGACTTCCTCTCGTCTCTACAGTTTTCCCTTCCCTTATCCTCACATTCTCACCTCACCTACCCCAACTTCTTTTCTCTCTCCTTTCTCTCCTCTCCTAATGTATTGCTGATTGTTTGATGTAATGTGTAATTGTTGATCTTTTTCTGTTATACTTTTAAACCACATTGTTGCACTTCCTTTCGTTCCTCCTGTCGTCTCCTCCTGCATCCTCCCTCTATTTATGTCTCTCCTTCTCCCCTCTCTCAATGTATTGAGACTGAACTTTTTTGTCTGATGCCCGATGGAGCTACCTGGTTTAGCTATAGGGGAGATGGGCCGTGGATTCCCTCCTTGGTCATGACCTACCCAGTCGGTCTTTAGACAGACTTCTTTTCGTCTCTCCGTATTGTCTCTTCCCTTATCCTCCCTTTCTCACCTCCCCTGTCCCCTCCACTACTTTTCTCTCTCCTTTCTCTCCTCTCCTAATTGTATTGCCTATTTTTTGGGATTTGTTGTGTAATTGTTGAACTTTTTCTGTTACATTGTTGATTCTCATGTAAAGCGCTCTGATACCTCCGGGTCCAGCCAGCGCTATATAAAACTATTTAAATAAATAAATAAATAAATAAATAAGGGAGGAGAATACTTAAATTGCTTAGGCCTTTGCTTGGGTTCGAAAAGCTAATTACTTTTATTACCTATTTCTGTTCTAACTCAGAGTAGAAGATTACTATGATTACTTTCCATTGAATTAGACCACTGGGGAATGTTCTGCTTGCTATGCCAAGCATCATATTTCAGTGGATTATTTGGAATAAGTCTACCTGTATTAGTTTACAGAGGCGATGCCTCCTATTAATTTACCCTTTTCTGCATTACAGAACCTCTATTTGATTGTTTTACCCAATATCTGAATGCAGCAAGAGCCTGCTATAACTACTTTGTCCTGCATTAGATTAAAGGAAAGTACGCCAATCACATTACTTGACATTTGATTACACAAGGATATTACACAGGTCTCTTTGTCTTACTTTAGTTTGAGCAGGATTACTTTTACAAATTGTTCTTTATAGAAGCAGATTTCACATAATACCCTACTCTGATTAGTTTACAACAGAATAAACATATTTATTAATGTGATCACTTTACTCTGCATTTGAGTATATCCAATTACTGACTACTGGTTATCTGATTGTATTATTACACTGCTTTAAAACTTATCACCTGCCATTAAATATTAGAAAACAATTAATCTGATTGCCTTACCATGCATTTGATTCTAAAGGTAGTTATTTAGATTTCAGTTCTATTTTCTAGTTTACATAAACAGAATAGTTTTATTGTTGAGTCTTCGTTAAAGTACATCAATCAATCAATCAGGAGTTTGTTAAAGCGCGACTACTCACCCGTAAGGGTCTCAAGGCGCTAGGGGTGGGGGGGGAGTTGGGGGGGTGCAGGTTCCATTCCATCAAGGAGGGGGTCTGTCGAAGAGCCAGGGTTTGAGGTTTCTTGCGAAGATGGGGAGCGATGTTGTCTGTCTGAGGTGGAGCGGAAGGGCGTTCCATGCCTTGGCCGCGAGGAAGGAGAAGGAGCGGCCTCCCGATCTGGTCTTTCTGGTGTGGGGGACCACAGCGTAGGAAAGCTGGGCTGATCCTAGGGTCCTTTGGGGTGCGTGGAATTTGAGTTGGCTGTTCAGGTATGCTGGTCCGGTGCCGTGGAGGGCCTTGTGTGCGTGGGTGAGCATCTTAAAGGTGATTCTCGCCTCGACGGGGAGCCAGTGGAGTGTGCGCAGGTGCTGGGAGATGTGGCAGTGTTTTGGCAGGTTGAGGACCAGTCTTGCGGCGGCGTTCTGGATGTTCTGTAGCTTGCGGATTAGGTTTTTGTTTATTCCGGCGTAGAGTGCGTTGCCGTAGTCGAGTCTGCTGGTGACCAGGGCGTGAATGACTGTCTTTCGGTGTTCGAGGGGGATCCATTTGAAGGTCTTACGAAGGAGGCGGAGGGTGTGGAAGCAGGAAGATGAGACAGAGTTGATCTGGCGGTCCATTTTGAGCTCGGAGTCCAGGATGATTCCCAGGTTGCGTGCGTGGTCTGTGGCGGTTGGCGGGTTTCCGAGGGCGGTGGGCCACCAGGTGTCACTCCAGGCGTCGGGTTTGGGCCCATGATGAGTACTTCTGTTTTGTTGGTGTTTAGTTGTAGGCAGCTGTTTTTCATCCATTTGGCGACGGCTTCCATGCCTTCTCGAAAGTTGCGTCTGGCGGTGTTGGGCTCGTTGGATAGGGAGAGGATGAGCTGAGTGTCGTCTGCATATGACACGATGTTGAGTCCGTAGGTTCTGACGATGGGGGCAAGTGGAGCCATGTAGACGTTGAAGAGCGTCGGGCTGAGGGAGGAGCCCTGGGGGACTGCGCAGGTGATAGGTGTGGGGTTGGAGAGGAAAGGGGGAAGTCTGACCCGCTGCGTCCTGCTGGAGAGGAAGGAGCAGATCCAGTCGAGGGCCTTGTCCTGGATTCCTGCATCGTAGAGTCTGCGTATTAGGGTGCGGTGGGAGACTGTGTCGAACGCCGCTGATAGGTCGAGGAGGATGAGGGCTACTGTTTCTCCTTTGTCCAGTAAGGTGCGGATGTCGTCTGTTGCGGCGAGGAGGGCGGTTTCCGTACTGTGGTTTTTTCTGAAGCCGGATTGGGAGGAGTCGAGGATGTTGTGTTCTTCAATGAATGTGGCGAGTTGGCTGTTGATGGCTTTCTCGATGACTTTCGCTGGGAACGGGAGCAGGGAGATGGGTCTGTAGTTTTTGAGGTCGGTGGGGTCCGCTGAGGGTTTCTTTAGGAGGGGGTTGACCTCGGCGTGTTTCCAGTCGTCGGGGAATGAGGCGGTCGCCAGGGAGCGGTTGATGGTTTGGCGGAGCATGGGTGCGATGGTGTTGGCGGCTCTGTTGAAGATGTGGTGGGGGCAGGGGTCCGTGGGGGCCCCTGAGTGGATTGACTTCATTGTCTTCAGTGTGTCTTCGGTGGTGAGGGCTGTCCAGTCATCAATCGCTGGTTTCCGGGTGTCGGGGGTGGTTGGTGAGGGTTCAGTGTGTTGGTTGTCTTCGTCGAAGTTGTCGTAGATGCTCTTGATTTTGTGGTGGAAAAAGATGCTGAGTTTGTCGCAGAGGTCTTGTGAGGGAGGGATGTCGGTAGACTCGCTGGTAGGTTGGGCGAACTCCTTGATGATGCTGAAGAGTTCCTTGCTGTTGTGTGCGTGGGTGGAGATTCTGTCTTCAATCGCTTTTTTCCTCGTTTCTCTGATGAGTTGATGGTGGGCGTTGGTGGCGGCTCTGAAGTTGTTGTGGGCTTCTGTGGATTTGGTGTTTCTCCAGGCCTTTTCGAGGCGGCGGCATGTGCGCCTGGACTCTCGAAGTTCGGTGGTAAACCATCTGGCTTTCTTGGCACGGGTATTGTTGTTTTTCTTGAGGGGGGCTATGGTGTTGGTGCTGTCCGAGATCCATCTATGCAGGGTTCGGGCTGCGGTGTTGGGGTCGTCGTTTTCCGCGATGGTTGGGGTGGAGTTGTTGAGTGAGGAGGTGAGCTGGTCATCGGTGATTTTGGTCCAGTTTCTTTGTGGAAGCAGGTGCTGGTGTCTGTGGATGGTGGGTGTTCTGAAGGTGAAGTGGACGCAACGATGGTCGGTCCATGGGAGTTCGGTGGTGTGGCTGAAGGTGATGGAGTTTCCTGTAGTGAAGAGGGGGTCGAGGGTGTGTCCTGCTGAGTGCGTGGGCTCGGTCACGATCTGGCGGAGTCCAATGTTGTGGAGGTTGTCCAGGAGGGATGTGGTGTTGGGGTCCAGTTGATTGTCGAGGTGGAAGTTGAGGTCTCCCAGCAGGGTGTAGTTGGTGGATGCGATGGCCTGTGGGGAGATAATGTCCGTGATGGAGTTGGCGAAGGGTCTGCGGGGTCCAGGGGGTCGGTAGATGAGGGTTCCTCGGAGGGCTGCGGTGGGGCTGGCCAGTATCTTGAAGTGAAGGTGTTCCATCAGTTCTGTGGACTCGTCAGGGAGTGTGCTCAGGCGGAGGCTGGATTTGTGGACGATGGCGATTCCTCCTCCTGGGTGGATGGGGCGGTCCTTCCTGGAGATCTTGTATCCTTGGGGGATGGCGATGGCGATGTCCGGTCCCGAGGTGGTGTTGGTCCAGGTTTTGGTGAAGAATGCTACGTCTGGGGTTGTGCTGTCGAGGAGGTCCCAGATTTCTGTGGCGTGTTTGTGGAGGGATCGGACGTTGAGGAGGATGCATTGCAGGGTCTTCGGTTCGGTTGTGTTCTTGTGGGCGGGTTGTGCTGGATCCGTGTTCTTGGCGGTGCTGCAGGTGTGCCGGCAGCGGTGACAGCTGAAGGGTCCATGGGTGTCGGCTGGTGATGCTAGCTTGCAGTTGTTGTTGCAGCCTGAGTTGAGTGCGTGGAGTGCTGCTGGGTCGTAGCGTTGGCGGGGCGGAGGTCCAGGGTTCCTGGTGCTGGTCGCGGACGGGTCGCAGACGGGCGCAGACGTGCTTGCCTTTGACGCTCCTTCGGTGCACCAGCGGCGCGCCCGCAGGCCGCGGCCGCTGCACGGCCGCGCAGTGGCCGCCATTAAGTAGGGGTCGGGGAGGGCTGGACAGCTGGGAGGCGGGAGCGGGGAGGGGAGCTGGATTGGGCCGGTCGTGCTGGGGGGGGGAGGGGCCGCGGGGGCAGCAGCGGCGGGGAAAGGTAAAGGGAGGAAAGAAGGGATAAAGAAAAAAGGGAAAATAAGCAGAAATAAGGCACAGAAGAGCAGAGATGCAGAAAAGAGCAGAAAGGTGAAAGATAGAAAGGGTAAAAAAACGAGTGAAGGAGCAGAGGGAGAGAAAGGGAAAATGGGCAGAAACAAGGCACAAAAGAGCAGAGGTGCAGAAAGGTGAAAGATAGAAAGGGGGGAAAAAAACGAGTGAAAACGAGTGAAGGAGCAGAGGGAGAGAAAGGGAAATGGGCAGAAATAAGGCGCAAAAGAGCAGAGGTGCAGAAAGGTGAAAGATAGAAAGTGGAGAAAAACGAGTGAAGGAGCAGAAAGAAAGAAAGGAGACAGAGGTCCACTGGACCACCAGGGATGAGGCGCAGGGAAACCTGCGGGTGGAGGAGGGCCTCGATCACCAACACTCAAGAGTGCAGGGGCAGGGGCACCTCACTTAATGGTGGAGCTGCGAGGGTGGGAGAGCAATTTCACTGACAATGAGTCAGTGGTCTTGCTCGCCTGTCCCCGCAGTGGCCGCCATTAAGTAGGGGTCGGGGAGGGCTGGACAGCTGGGAGGCGGGAGCGGGGAGGGGAGCTGGATTGGGCCGGTCGTGCTGGGGGGGAGGGGCCGCGGGGGCAGCAGCGGCGGGGAAAGGTAAAGGGAGGAAAGAAGGGATAAAGAAAAAAGGGAAAATAAGCAGAAATAAGGCACAGAAGAGCAGAGATGCAGAAAAGAGCAGAAAGGTGAAAGATAGAAAGGGTAAAAAAACGAGTGAAGGAGCAGAGGGAGAGAAAGGGAAAATGGGCAGAAATAAGGCACAAAAGAGCAGAGGTGCAGAAAGGTGAAAGATAGAAAGGGGGAAAAAAAACGAGTGAAAACGAGTGAAGGAGCAGAGGGAGAGAAAGGGAAATGGGCAGAAATAAGGCGCAAAAGAGCAGAGGTGCAGAAAGGTGAAAGATAGAAAGTGGAGAAAAACGAGTGAAGGAGCAGAAAGAAAGAAAGGAGACAGAGGTCCACTGGACCACCAGGGATGAGGCGCAGGGAAACCTGCGGGTGGAGGAGGGCCTCGATCACCAACACTCAAGAGTGCAGGGCAGGGGCACCTCACTTAATGGTGGAGCTGCGAGGGTGGGAGAGCAATTTCACTGACAATGAGTCAGTGGTCTTGCTCGCCTGTCCCCGCAGTGGCCGCCATTAAGTAGGGGTCGGGGAGGGCTGGACAGCTGGGAGGCGGGAGCGGGTAGGGGAGCTGGATTGGGCCGGTCGTGCTGGGGGGGGAGGGGCCGCGGGGGCAGCAGCGGCGGGGAAAGGTAAAGGGAGGAAAGAAGGGATAAAGAAAAAAGGGAAAATAAGCAGAAATAAGGCACAGAAGAGCAGAGATGCAGAAAAGAGCAGAAAGGTGAAAGATAGAAAGGGTAAAAAAACGAGTGAAAACGAGTGAAGGAGCAGAGGGAGAGAAAGGGAAAATGGGCAGAAATAAGGCACAAAAGAGCAGAGGTGCAGAAAGGTGAAAGATAGAAAGGGGGAAAAAAACGAGTGAAAACGAGTGAAGGAGCAGAGGGAGAGAAAGGGAAATGGGCAGAAATAAGGCGCAAAAGAGCAGAGGTGCAGAAAGGTGAAAGATAGAAAGTGGAGAAAAACGAGTGAAGGAGCAGAAAGAAAGAAAGGAGACAGAGGTCCACTGGACCACCAGGGATGAGGCGCAGGGAAACCTGCGGGTGGAGGAGGGCCTCGATCACCAACACTCAAGAGTGCAGGGCAGGGGCACCTCACTTAATGGTGGAGCTGCGAGGGTGGGAGAGCAATTTCACTGACAATGAGTCAGTGGTCTTGCTCGCCTGTCCCCGCAGTGGCCGCCATTAAGTAGGGGTCGGGGAGGGCTGGACAGCTGGGAGGCGGGAGCGGGGAGGGGAGCTGGATTGGGCCGGTCGTGCTGGGGGGGGGAGGGGCCGCGGGGGCAGCAGCGGCGGGGAAAGGTAAAGGGAGGAAAGAAGGGATAAAGAAAAAAGGGAAAATAAGCAGAAATAAGGCACAGAAGAGCAGAGATGCAGAAAAGAGCAGAAAGGTGAAAGATAGAAAGGGTAAAAAAACGAGTGAAAACGAGTGAAGGAGCACAGGGAGAGAAAGGGAAAATGGGCAGAAATAAGGCACAAAAGAGCAGAGGTGCAGAAAGGTGAAAGATAGAAAGGGGGAAAAAAACGAGTGAAAACGAGTGAAGGAGCAGAGGGAGAGAAAGGGAAATGGGCAGAAATAAGGCGCAAAAGAGCAGAGGTGCAGAAAGGTGAAAGATAGAAAGTGGAGAAAAACGAGTGAAGGAGCAGAAAGAAAGAAAGGAGACAGAGGTCCACTGGACCACCAGGGATGAGGCGCAGGGAAACCTGCGGGTGGAGGAGGGCCTCGATCACCAACACTCAAGAGTGCAGGGGCAGGGGCACCTCACTTAATGGTGGAGCTGCGAGGGTGGGAGAGCAATTTCACTGACAATGAGTCAGTGGTCTTGCTCATAACTCTTGCTCATAACTCTTTCCTTCAAACAGCATTAGATTGTATAAAAGTACTGCATTAGTCTGGTGCTCAGTGGATTACAGATTACTATTTTAATTGCTTTACCACATTTTAGATCACAGAAGAGGAATATTTTGAATCCTTTCACCTGCATCATGTTGCATGGTAATACGCAGATTAATCAACTTTACACTACATTACACACTGATGTAAATATGATTACTGAACCATTTACTGCAATAAAAACCTGAATCAGTCTGCCTTGCAACTCCGAGATGATTACTCCGAATAATATATGATGCACTAGTTTACAGATGGAGGCTAATCCAATTATGGTGCATATTTACAAGCCTCAATCGCTACAGGAACGTCACTTTTTGTAACGTTACTGTTGCGATAAACCCTTCTCCTTATTTACAAGGTGGTGTTAAGCTACTGGGCATGGTTTAACACCACCTTGTAAATAAGGCCCCCTTTCACGCTACACTTAGCATGAAAGGGGTGTGGAATGGGTGTTGCGGTGGACGTTACACAACTACACCCATTGATTTTGACACTGCCCAATATTTACAAGGGTGGCGTAAATAGACGGCAGCGCCAAAATTAAGACCAGGGAAAATTTGGGCTTAACATGGGGAAGCAAGGAGAAATAATTAATTTCTCTTCGTTTCTGCAGTTTCTATGCGTGCTGCATTGTGCAGCACACATAGAAACAGCAAAACTCCATAAATTATTGCGTATGCGCAGGAAGGTGCCCCTTTCTGCACATAAACAATCATAAAAAAATGCTGATTTGCGAATTCTATCTGTGCTGCACAATGCAGCACACATAGGAGTATCAAGTTGGCATTCTGGATTGTTTATGTGCAGGGAGGGACACGTTCCTGCACATACACAATCATTCTCGCCAATGCAGGCACCCTTGCACTATGGTGCAAGGGTGCCTGTGTTGGCTCTAGGCAGCTAGATATAACGCCAGTGATAAGGTGTATTGCAGGGAAGTGCCGCATTCTTGTGAATACAGTGCATCCCTGCATTTTCAGAATGGTGTAGCCTGGCATTAGCAATGTTTGCTTAACGCCATGCTTCGCCATTCTGTTGTTAATATGCCCCTATGTGTTTTGCTACTGGGTTCTCAAAAGAGAGTATTTTGATAGCTGACTCTGAATTAGATCATATTGCTTTATAGTGGATAACAGAAAGGGATTATTTTGAGTTATTTTTCACTAGATTAAAGGAGGTGCTATGCATTTCAGAAGATTACTTCAATTATATACTGGTTATTTGATTATAGGTGATAACTTGAACCACTGTACTCGCGATCAAATTACATTATTTACTTCTTTCTACATTAGATTAGTGATGATTTAATCACAAACCCATTGCAGGCACAGCACAATCAGTAAAACTACAACCTTCTCTCATACGCAGAACCACTATATGATAGACAAGTTAAGTACAGGGCACAGGACTTGTGTGTTGGGGGTCGACAAAGTTATGTGGCAGGGTTGGCTAAATAATGCAACAAGAGAAAGGCAAATTATGCTGTGCAATGCAATTTATTTACTGACAGCATTACATCATTATTTTATCATTTTTACATCCTTTAAATGTCTGGGGAAATATTTGTCCTCATTAGTATCAGTTCAATACCTAAAAAAGCAATCAGCAACGGAAAGGTCACAGGTTAACTAGTGCAAAGAGCCTCCCACTGCATGGCAACATGACTGGCAGCTACTTAGCAGGTGTTGATAAGTCTGAGCTAAACACGCATATTTTATTTTTTTAAACTCTTCAAATTAGGCAGCAGCTCCCTAATTATGCAGAAAATGCAGTGGCTGCAGAATCTCCTAATTCTTGTAGCCCTCATTAAGTGCGATCCAATACATTAAAAGCTGCAATAATAGGTGCTGGGAGTGTTGTTTTATCTTCAGGCTAAAATTATTTTACAGGTACTCATTCTGTGGCCCTACAATTGAATTATAGTAGCACCACCTAGCATAGGTTTCAGCATTGCATTTGGTGGTACTGCGCTTTCGTAAAAGCTTCCAAGATCACAGAACTCCTTTTCCTTGCATATAGTAGACTGAAATTTTTAAAAATAGTTTCAAATAACTCCACAAGAAGCTTAGAGTGCCACAGACTCCATTGTGCCAGTAGTTTGAGATACAATTTCAGGAAAAAGAGAGACATATGCTGTAAATGTTCAGGGAAAGAGGCTATCCCAAATGGACATTGAACAAAGAGCATTGAAGTGTGGAAACCAAAAGTACAAAAGATATTCTCTATGACACCGAAGGAGGAGAACACAGAGTAATCATTACATCATGCAAGTGATCAAGGCTGATGTGTCTGATGAAACACATTGTGAGTTCTAATAAAACCCAGTGGTGTTCCACCCTGAGTGCACATCTGTTACTGAATTATATGGAATTAATTTGTAACTTGGAATATAGATATGGACAAGCACTCACAAAATTTCCCTTTCAGGCTTAGAATGCTGCATAAAGTATGCAAAAGAGAGCAAGGAAACCTGGGTAGCCCCGAAGATTTAGGTGGAGGCAGGTTCCTTCATATGGAACTCTCTATGTCACTGACACTCCAAATCTGCTGACCATAAATGTCTGTTTATCTATCACCATTGTTAAGCTCAGGATTAGTACAGTGACATCCAAGGAAAGCGAGAAAGTGACAAGCCTTTTGCCATTTTTAGAGCAAAGTCTTGAAGAAAGTGCCATCTACACCGAGCTGAAGAATGATGAAAGCGTTTTAGCTTTCCAAGCATAGCATTGAAAAGGTTGATTGGTAAAATATCATCCAAGCCAACCTGGAATGAATAAAAACCAACCGTTGACACATATGTTTCTCTCTTATTAGAGCTTGTCAGAGGAGTATAGCTTTGTCCCAACACAAAGGAGAAACCAGTAAAAGTGAAAACAATGCCCATTCAGGCTTAGAGTGCCTCATACATTATGCAAAAGAGAGAAAGAAACATTAGGTAGCTCTTAAGATTTAGGTGGAGAGCAGTTCCGTTACATGGTACACTGTACAATACCACTAATCTCCAAATATGTTCACCTCAAATGTCTGTTGTTCTAAAGGACTTTTTTCAGTATAAATTAGCACAGTATCATCCACTCAGAGCTAGAAAGTGACAAAGAGCTATGCCATTTTGACAGTAATCTTGAAACACAGGATTAGTAAAAATCATTCACACGAGATGAAAAATAACAACTGTCTTTTACTATTCCACGCACAGTATTACAGCTTTGGACTAGTGGAGTACCATCCATGCCAAGCTGGAATGAATAAGATTAGCCCCTCGCAGATGTGTTTCTCTCTTAACAGAGCTCATAAGAGAGGTATACCTTTTTATCAGACACAAGGGAGCAAATAGTATAAGTCAAAACAATGCCCCTTCAGGAGTAAAGTGTCACATATATTATTCAAAGAGGAGCTGGGAATCCTTTGAATTTTCCAAGATTTAGATGGAGTCATGGGAAGGATCATGGGGCATATTATCAAGGGGGTTTATCTCCGCTTTTTTGGCTTTAAAAGCCAAGAAAGCGGAGATAAAATTATCTCCCTATTACCTAGCTGTCAGCTAGTAGGAGATAGCGACCATCTTGGGCCCCACTTTGCATGTCAGTGATATTTATCACTAATGAGATGCAAAGTGGGCGTGCCAAGATGTTAGCGACTGGAAACAGTCGCTAACATCACTATCTCCTATTACCAACTTATGGAGATATTCGCGCTAAGCGCGAATATCTCCAAAAGCTAACACCTGCCCTGAGCAGTTCTTAGCCATGTTATCCAATGGGAGGTGGATAACATGGCTAAGAGCATTAGCTCGATAATGCATGAATATCGCTGACTTTTCAGCGATATTCATGCATTGCGGCCGATTTTTATCGCATTTGCGATAAACCTTGGTAATACCAAGGTTTATTTGCGATAAAAATCGCCGCAGCTCAGCGGTAAATTTTTGTCTCTAACCAAGCAATAGCGATAATTATCGCTATTGCTTGGTAATATGCCCCCATGTTTCCATAACTGTGGCGCTGTGTGATGAATCTTCATGATACTGTCCGAAAAAGTAGCATCCACCTCAGCTCCTTCTGGAAGGTTTCGGAGTGATCCATCAAGTGGGGGGGGGAGAAAATGTAGGGGTCTGAAAATGTGTTTCCATTGTAAAATTAGACCAAGCTACAGCCAAAACAGCTGAACAGAATAACAACAGATTTGGCAGAAAGTTAGATTTTGATCCAGAATGTGTGCTTTATATGATTTGGTGTAAAACTTTTCAGTAGCTTAAGAAAAGAAGGCTAAAAATATATGTATAAATAGCATCACGGATCAACCCCGAATCCTATGCGGAGGATCCATGGATCCCTGAGCTCAAACACTTGCTGTGATTTTCTGGCCAGAAGAAAAAGTTGTGGCTGCTATATTAGGACTCGTGCACTCAATCACCAAGCCCAAATAATCAAACAAAATAAAATATTAGGCAGCAGGAGCACCTTGAACCCTTGCACCTTGTGGGGTAGGGGTCCTAGAGAGACATCCCTGGGTCAAATAAAAAAAAAAGGTTTTTGGGGGTTCCATGAATCCACAAATTCATTATAACGCCCAACTTAACACTTCTGGAGCATTGTGACAGAACCGTGGCACATCAAAAGAGGGGAGTTGGGCACCCATGGGTGGGGGTTGGGAACAGTGACTGCTTGCATCTCAGGCCCTTCAGCCAACCCCATGCCATGCACGGGATGGACATCATACTTTACTTTTTTTAAAACATAGAAATTCACTGATAAAACAAAAGGTTGTAGCGGTGTTATAGTTAGGAATTGTAATAATAGCTTACGTTGAATAAAAAAAAAACATAGAAATTCACAGTGAAAAAACAGTTCCATACTCGCAGCTGGTAATTTTCAGTGTGGGGGCTCTACAAACTAAGTGCATGGCAGAACAACTTTGATAGTCTCAGTCACACTCTACTCTGCACCAGCTACATCCATCTTGACTCTGGATCAACAGCCATCTTTTGAATCCAAACCTTTTTGCATGACTAGCCACATTCACTCATCATCTTCGAGCGCTGTTTTTGGTGTTAACAAGCTGCCAATTTACCCATTGTTTTCCACCTCAGTCTCCACAAGGCCACTAAGGGAGAAGGACAGTTTCGGAGTGGATCAAATAACAAGCACGGGCACTAAGAAATCTCCAGTGATCTCCAACACATTATGCCTAGGACCGTCCTTAGGATCCTTAAAAAATCTGTGGATTCGGCCAAGTGGTTCTTACAAGGCATTCAAAAGTCCAATGCGGGACAAGGGAATTGAGTGGGGACCTGTTTTAAGGGACAAGTTTTCTTGCGTTCTTGTATCATTTACAATTTATTCCACACATTTTGTATTGGCACCAGAGTGCCATCTCAAGGCACTCATCTAGGGGAAGAGTGCATGAGGGGTAAGGTGGTCACACTTGTGTGGGTGGGACACAGGGGACCCATGGCAGATGGGGCTCCCTGGTTGGTGAGGGGTCAGAGTTTAGCAGAAAAACTCAGATAGAAAAGATCAAGAAGGTATTAAAAGCTCAGTTGTTGCTTCCTTTAAACATCAAATTCTTAGACCTCTTGTTCACTGACATCATTGATGGGTGTGAGCTTCCTAGCTTATTCACGGAAGCAGTGATCATTAGATAGCTTTTTGTCATGTAGGTTGCTTTCATCTAACACCAACTTTTTGGTACAAGCAATTGATTACTACTCAAATAATTGTACAGAAGTGGCAAATATTATTCTCAATGCCAAAATGTTCTTGATCTAATTTAATGGGAGACCCTGTTCACCATTTTAATGAATTTTGGGTTTCCCTGCAAAATTGTAGATCTACTAGAAAACCTGTATATGAAGGCTCAGGCTGAAATGGCAATCAATTAATTACCATAGGGATGTATTACCATCAGAAAGCCACTAGATAGGTGTGCCCGATGTCCTCTGCATTGTTTGCCTTGATTTTTTAACTTCTGCCAGACTCTGTGAGGCAAGATTCACAGATCAGGACAACTTCTCTGGATGCATTACAAAATCAAACTTACCACAGATGACATGATTTTGAATTTGGCTGCTGAGGAGCAGAATATTTGCAATGCACTGCCTAAAATGTAGGTGTTTATAGACATTGGGGGGATATAAAACCAATCATGTTAAATCAGAAGCTCTTCTTTTTAACATTTCACCAATGGTTTTGCATCCCTCAATGAGGCCTCAATATTCTTGCTTGTGCCCTATTAGGTATCAATGTTACAGCAAACAAATGTGTGGATGGAATGCTAACAATGCAAACATTCTTCCCTAGTCAAAAGATCTGGGTTAAATCCATCGTTCTTTTGACCACTACTGTGCCACCCCAGTTTGGACCCAGCCATATGCAAATCAGTCTTGACCCTGTGCCCCATGGGAACACTCCAGACCGAACTGCCAGGCTAGGTCCTCCCTGGACCAGAAACAAGCATCCTGGGACCGGTTTCAGGGTATGTCACCCTTCTTCAGCCAGCCTAGCTTGAATCCAGTGGCACAGTGAGCAAGGGACCCACGTCTGGGCATACCCATCCCCCTTAAAGCAAAAAGTGTTACAGCAAACAAATGATGGACGGAATGCTGGCAGTTCGGTCTGGACTATATATATATATATATTCTCCAAAGATAGCATCACCGTGATCAAGCAACAGTACGTTGCGAAACGCGTTGGTACTATGCGAGGAATGCTGCCTTTTTGAACAATAAAAGGAAAATTTGGGAAATATATCCTTTGTTTGAGTGCTGACTTATGCTATCATTGATAGCTCTTTGGAGAATAGACGAAAGCGGGGCTCTGCTTTGAAGTCAGCACCGGTGACAAGAGCGCCATTGGACTACGAGTTTGGAGCCTAATCTGTGGATATATATATATATATATATATATCGTAAATCAACTTGTCCTGTCGCAGCGGGAGCACGATCCAGTGGGTGCCTGCGGCGAGACCAGGGCAGTGTCTCGAATTAATCCAATACCCAAAAAATTAAATCGCGGCACACTTCTTGGTTGTTTTAGCATTTATTTCCAAACGTGACAACTCCTACGCGTTTCGAACCGTAGTTCCTGTTCACGGCAGTGTTTGGTCATATAAATAACTGCTAAAACAACCAAGAAGTGGCCGCGATGTAATTTTTTGGGTATTGGATATATATATATATATATATATATATATATATATATTTTTTTTTATATCCAACAGTTCAGTAGCAATAGAACCCACGCAACTTGCAATGGCGGCCGGTGGCAGGGTCGCAAGCCCTTGTAGATCCAACCAAAAAGCGCTGTCTTAATGAATTCAAAGAAAAAAACGCTGTGGCCCAAACTTACTTCAAGCGTGGTTTTGTTACAGTAAAGTCACCCTACGCATTTCGGAGCGTCCACTCCTTGCTCACGAGAAGTGTGCTTGCAAAGACAATAAAGTTTTATAGAAAAATCATGTGACATTCGAAAATCATAGTAAGTGAAAACAGAATTCATAGCACTTGTCTCTTGTTGCACATATTTAGAAAACCATACGGGCTCTTCTGCCATAGTCAAAACCACATTATGTTATTGGCAACATTACAATTCTTGTGTTCACAAATGTGATACATTTCATTATTTACAATATTTACAACTCGGTGATCGCTAGTGTATACCTCGTGTTTGGGTGGACTACATTGTCCCCAATTCACTCTGGCATATACTGGGACATACAGTTGGCACTGCCTGTCTGTGACTGTGTAAATAAATAAATTAATTATGGCATCTGCTCTTGACATTACGCTATGACCAATTAATTGCAGTCAAGCCCAAGTGGGCATAGAATTGGCCCTGTGCCCGTGAATGAGTTGAGAATCAATCAAATCCCAGTGGCTAAGACAACTCAGAAATAAACTCTGATTGCCAAAATACTTGTGGCGCCCGCCCCTGGCATCACACCATGGCCAAAATATTGCCGGCAAGCCCCCGTGAGCATTAAATGGACCCCGGGACCCAACATGGGTTAAAAAAAAACCACACAAATCATGTTCCAGTGGACTGTAACACTCAGAGTTGCACCTCAACTCTTCATTCTTGGTCAGGACTTGGACGGGACTTATTAACTCACCGCAAATGTGATGTTACTGTTTGCTGCTACGACTCCGCAAAGCCTTGCCAGTGATCGAGGGCGAAGGAACACCTGAAATGCATATGGATGATGAGGCGCATTGTACTGTGACAGCGATGTTGTTTACAATGCAGTCCTGCGAACAATAAAGGAAGTTAACACGCCGTGTGTGGCGCCTTCAATGCTGAGCACTTTCATATGGAATATGAGATGTCATCAGTGATGTCATCAGTTCATCAGTGATGTCACTGACCATGTCATGAGTGATGTAATATGTGACGTCATAAGCAGTGCATTGGGGGGGCGCGAGTTATAGTTAGCTCTACTAACTATAACTTTAGAATTTCTCTGGTTTTGTACGAAGGAAATGTCCAAACTAACTTTAATGTCCCTGAAACCTATAGTTTTTTCAGTGAATTTCAAAGGTTTTTTAAAGGCTAAATGCTAATTTCTAATTATTATGTTCATTACACCTATAGTTTTTTCAGTGATTTTAAATTATCATTCCATTCTCAACCTGGTGAAAACAGCCGATATTGCCGGTTTTGCTGCAATAGCTTCCGCAAAAAGAAATCGCCACAAATGGGAGCAGCAACTAATGTTAACAATATGCAGAGGAGGCATTCCTGTGCAAACATAACACAAAAACACCACTTCCCGATATTTTCAACAAGCAGCCAAATCTGAAGTGTGATCCAAAAACAGGCAATAAGCTGCGTTAGCAGTTGGAATGTAACATCTGCCTTTTACTAGTGTAAAGTAGGACGACTACCTACAGTGTGAAAAGAAGCCCAGCCCACAATCACATCTGAAGACCAACACATGTCAAGCTACTGATCATGCACCTCCGACCCCCAAGAAGGTCACAAAACCCACTGCCACCACCTTCAGGACCTCCCCCGGACAACACCCCCCTACTACCACTGAGGTAGCCCACAACAAGACAGCAGACTTTCTAAAAACGGCATGCCCCACAGCCACACAATAGCTGAATGTTGAGAGATGTGGCAACAAACCATGTGTGAAGGATGCAAGTCACCCACCAATAATGATGCACACAATACCAAGTGTAGTGGTGATGTGCTGGACAGACCTTACTATGCAGAGCACAAACCTTTCCCTGTGTACATATACTGCTGGTGCTTGTAGTGTTGCGGACAGTGGACGCAACCATGTTACCTCAGGCAGTGGGGAAGATCTCGGTCATGTGCCTGTGTCGTCGTCCCCTGTAAGGTGAAGTGCAGTGGGCTGGTCAAACGTACTCTACTCCAGTGTAGAAGTGTGAATAAATAGGCCAGGGCTCGGGCGTGGTTCACTTGTGTAAAGGCTAACGCACCAGCCAGAGTGTCAGCCCTCACCCTGCCATGTGGCTGCCTCCATGACCGTGGGCTTCCTCGACACAGGCCTCCTGCGAACAGAGCAGAATTGCATGTCAGACTTATGTCTGTACAGACTACTGCTTTCGATATACACTGCGGACAGCAGGGCTCACAATTCAGATGGTGGGGTGATTGCAGATGACGCAGTCCAGTAGGCAAGACACATTGCTCCCAGTGCGGCCTGCCCGGACCACGCATCATTGCAGGCTGCGCACACACTGAGCGCCAGAGGTACCACTAACTCAGTGCACCACAAGTAAATGCCACGTGACCTTATTGAGGCAGAATTCATTAGACAACAGACATTGGTACCAGTGCGGCCCACCCAGACCATGCATCATCGCAGGGTGCACACACGCTCAGTGCTTCAGGTGCCACTTACTCAGTGCACCATAAGTCACCTCCACATACCCTTATTAAGGCAGAGTTCATTAGACGAAAGACATAGCTACCAGTGCAGCCCGCCTGGACCACGCATCATCGCAGGCTCCTTACACGCTGAATGCTTCTGGTGCCACAAACTGTGCAGCTCAACTCAACGCCACATGGCTGTGGGCCCTTGATGACCACTGCCTCCGGCCCACATTGCAGTCAGCAGAGCTCACAATTAAAATTGAGTCTTGATTCATTAATTACAGAGTCCAGTAGGCAACTAACTACAACATCCCTAAAACCTACATAATATCCTTTTAGTATCCTTGCTTCAAGAACTTTTTTGATATCAATTATAGCTTTAGAACAATGACCAAATTCATCTTGCCAGTCAAAAGGAACACTGAATGACAGTCTACACTGCAGACAGCAGAGCTCACAATTTGAATTCAGTTTATTTATTGCAGTGAACTGTACTCTATGTCGTAGGATTTTCTCAAGAGGAAGTCACAAAAAGCATTTCTCGATGTCTTTGCTGACTACTGCTTTCAATCTACACTGCGGACAGCAGGGCTCACAGTTCAGATGTAGTCGCAATTACAGATGATGCAGTCCAGAAGACATGAGGCATTGCTCCAAGTGCGGCCCGCCCACACCACACATCATCGGTGGCTGTGCATACGCTGATGCAACACCTACCACTAACTCTATACAGTTCAACTCAATGCCACAGGGCTGTGTGCCCTTCCTGACCACTACCTCCGGTCTACACTGCGGTCAGCAGGGCTCACACTTCAAGATTAGTACCAATGCAAATTGTGTAAAAGACTATAATCGGTTAAGAAAACCAAATGCTCCCAATCTGTGCAGCTCAATTGAACGCCACATGGCTGTGGGCCTTTACTGACTGCTGCCTCTGACCTAAACTGTGGTCAGCAGGGCTCACAGTTCAGATCGAGTTGCATTTGCAGATGACGCAGTCCAGTAGGCAACAGACATTGCTAATAGTGCGGCCCTCCCGGACCACGCAATATCGCGAGCTGTGCACACGAGGTATGCTTCTGATGCCCCTGATGCCCCTATCTCAGTGCTTCACAACTCATGGACCCTTTACGATAGAATCTATTGTGTATGATTTCACACCTGCTGGCCCTACCTCAGTGTACCACAAGTCATGAACCCTTTACAATAGAATCTTTTGTGTATTATTTCACTTCTAGTGCCCCTAACTTAGTGCAGCACAAGTCATGGACCCTTTATGTTTGAATCTCTGTGTGTGATCCGATGATTACTGTTGTACTTGTTGCCAGCACCAGCCTTCCCTGAGGGCTGGCTTACACTCACCCCACATGCATCCAGCACAGACGTCACTGGATATGTGACCCTGGTAATAAAAAGGGGCTGAGGGCACATGCTTATACCCAGTTCCACGATCTATCTAAATGTGTCCTGCTGTTCATTATGTATGCATGATGCCCCTGGGCCCTAACACATTCCATTGTGCTGTGTATAGCGCAGGCAACCATGTTACCTCTGGCAGTGGGGAAGACTTTGGTTCTGTAACTTTGTCTCGGTCATTGTATAAGTACATACGTAGAGACTGGATCATTAGAGTTCTGCAAGGAGAGTGTATAGTGAGTTTATAAGTGCTTTGGAATTGGCGGAGTGATTGGATAAGTACATATGTTGGTGGAGCTTAACCCCAGAGCACGAGCTTCTCTCTAATTAGCTGTCCTCCATGTGCCAAAAACAGAAATTTGGGCTTTGCATGGCCCTGTAGTGCTACAGCTGCAACACTCCACTGAATGAGCAATAAACATTCATATCCACACAGATGTGTCATGTGCACGATCTTTCATGTGTGCAAGTATAGATGAATGTAGGATCAGTGATTCCCTCTACTGTCCATGTTGGCCATGTTTTGGGTCTTGCGTCACAGGGTGACACATTAGTGCTTACTGCCCGCGTGGCAGCAGCACTACACCAGGGACACCTGCATCAGTTGATTCCTCATACAGCCCAGGAGTGAACCACACCCAGAGCTCTGTAGTCATTGTTCACAGCCTCACGCAGGACTGGCATACGCCTTGCCAGCCCACTCCGCTTATGCATACAGGGAGGGACAACAATACTACATGACCAAGACTTTTATTCTAGTGATCTGCTGCTCACAGTTCTAGTTGTCAGTACGCCATAGCCACTCCCTGATGTCTGGTTTACACCCACACCACACCCATCAAGCACAGACGGCACAGGACACGTGACCCTGAAAATAAAAAGGACCAGGCGCACATGCTGCATGCCATTTCCATTTCGGACTTGGTGGCACCGAATGCACTGACTAAGCTTGAGGGCTCCACTATATCCAGGCACGTGGTTGGAGACACACCGGTGGCAGAATGGTGAGCTGTGAGGGTTTTGTCCATAGTGTGAGCACTCACTGTCCCTCTCTATCTCTTTATTTCTCTCTCTCTTCCTCTTTCTCACACTGTTTCTCTCTTTTCTCACTCTGTCTCTCTTTCTCTCTCTCCTACTCTTCCTCTGTTTCTCTCTTTTACACACTGTTTCTTTCTCTCTCTCTACCTCTCTCTCACTGTTTTTCTCTCTCTCTTCCTCTCTCTCTCACTCTTTCTCTCTGTATCTCTGTCATCCTCTCACTCTTTCTTTCTCTTTCTCTCTTCCTCTCTCTCTCTCTCTCTCCCTCACTCTTTCTCTCCCTCTCTCTCCTTTGATGGACGCATGACACACAATCTTATCCTGCTTTTTGTCTAGCAGGCTGTGATTCACAGATTGACGACCCCCCCGCACGGACCTCCCACCACGAGGCGAAGACTTCAATTCCACTGAGTTTGTGCCATCAGACCTGAGCACGTCTGCAGCCTGCAATGATGCGTGGCCATCCTAGCAATGAACGCCCATTTTGAATTGTGAGCTTGGCTTGACCGCGTGTACGCAATGGCTGAGAAGGTTGCTTCAGCACGTGGTGGACCCTCTTCAACACACGCTGGTGGCGTAAGGTGAGCAGGGAGGATTGTTTGTGCAGCAGCGGGCAGTCACCTCCGGGTCGTGGGAGTGGATGGGGTGCAGCAGCCTGGGTGCCCAGCGGCAGGCAGACACCTCTGGGCAGTGGGATTGGATAGGGTGTAGCAGCCTGGGTGCACAGCATCGGGCAGACACCTCTGGGTAGTGGTAGTGCAAGGGATGTAGCAGCCTGGGTGCACAGCGGCGGGCAGACACCTCTGGGCAGTGGAAGTGGATGGGGTGCAGCTGCCTGGATGCAGAAAGGCGGGCAGCAATTTAGGCATGTGCAGTTGTATGTACTCTGCCATTACTGATTCCATACTATGTTTCATATGACTAAGCTTGAGGGCTGCACTATATCCCGGCACGTGGTTGGAGACACAGGGGTCACAGAAAGGTGAGTGAAGATTTTCTCCACAGTGTCAACACTCCTTCTCCCTCTCCATCTCTTCCTTTCTGTCACTCAGGCTCTTTCTCTCTCTCTCACTCTCTATCTCTACCTTTCTCTCTCTCACACTCTTTCTCTCTTTCTCTGTCTCTTCCTCTCTCTCTTTCTCTTACTCCCTGTCTCACTCTTTCTCTCTGTCTTTCTCTCTCTCACACAGTTTCTCTCTTTCTCTGTTTCTCCCTTGCATCTCACTCTTTCTCTCTTTTTCTCCCTTTCTTCTTCTCTCTCTCTCACTCATTCTCTCTTTCTCTGTCTACCTCTCTCTCTCACTCTTTATTTCTTTCTCTCTTCTTCTCAGCCTGGGTGCACAGGAGCGGGAAGACACCTCTAGGCAGTGGGACTGGATAGGGTGCAGCAGTCTGGGTGCGCAGGAACGGGCAGTCATCTCCGGGCAGTGGGAGTGGATGGGGTGCAACAGCCTGGGTACACAGCAGTGAGCAGACACCTCTGGGCAGTGGAAGTGGATGGGATGCAGCAGCCTGGGTGCGCAGAGGCGGGCAGACCCCTCTGGGCAGCGGGAGTTGATGGAGTGCTGCAGCAGGCTGGGTGTACAGGGGCAAAACAGAGAATTAGGCGTGTACAGTTGTATGGACTCTGTCATTGCTGAGTCTATTCTATGTTTCAGATGACTAAACTTGAGGCCTACACTATGTCTGGGCACGTGGTTTGAGACACACCTGAGGCAGAAAGGTGAGCTGTGAGGATTTTCTCCACAGTGTTACACTTCCTTTCCCTCTCCATCTCTTCCATTGTGTCCGTCACACTCTTTCTCGCTCTCTCACTCTCTATCTCTTCCTCTCTCTCTCTCACACTCTTTCTCTATATCTTCTTCTCTCTCTCATTCTTTCTCTTACTCTCTCTCTCACAATTTCTCACTCTCTTCCTCTCTCTCACACTGTTTATCTCTTTCTCTCTCTCTTCCTTGTATCACACTCTTTCTCTCTTTCTCTCTCTCTTCCTCTCACTCTCTCACTATTTCTCTCTTTCTCTGTCTTCCTCTCTCTCTCACTCTTTCTTTTTTCTCCCTCTCTTCCTCTCTCCCACTCTTTCTCTCTTTCTCTCTTTCTCTCTCTCTCTCTCTCCTTTGATGGACGCATGATGCACAACCTTATTTTGCATTTTGTCTTGCAGGCTGTGATTCACAAATGGTCCACGGATGACACGTCATGGAGGTACATAGTTTTATTTGTTGTTGTTTTGTTAAAGTAAAATTTTTTATATGTAAATCCATACATGACTGTGATTCTTATTTGTCCAACCACACATGCATTTTCTTAATTATAATTGTGCGACATCAGCCAATTTGTTAGGTTACAAAGTTCCTATGGTTGCTGTCACATTTGTTTGTGGGGAGGGTGAGGGGAGGATGGCAGACAAGGGGCTGGTGGTGGGGGTGTTGGAGCAGTGTTGAGTGTTGGGTGTCTGAGCTGCGTAATCGTTGACTTCATTGCATCTGTTGTGATTCAGGTGTGGCTCTGGGGTGGGCACCCTTTCGTACTGCAGGTTGTAGTCTGACTTTACACCAGCTCAGAGCACGTGTAAACTTCATGCTACTAAATTATCTTATCACCTGTTTTATACTCTCTATGACAATCATGCTGGTGGTTGAGAAACTTTCGAAGTGATGTATTTGCTGCTTTTTGCAAGGGTACGCCTACTCTACATCTCCTTAGCAATATTTGCCAGGGTCATCCGTGACAATACTTTTTGAGGCTGCTATCGCTGGTAAACTGATGATATGGACTGTTTGCTCCAGTTTGTGAATGATGGGTTAAATTTATCACCATTTTGGTTGCGATAAATTACCGTTAACTCCGCGATGTGTCCTTGAGAATATACCCCTTGGTGTTTGAAAGACTTAAGAAGTACTCGAGTGCCGCACTGAGAGCCGCGCACCCATCGCTTTCACACGAGAGGCTGCGCTGAGAGCTGCAAATCCCTTTTTTCCTTTTTTTAAAAAGGTCCCCTTTCACTAATTTACATTCCCCTCGGGAACCCCATCCCCCGAAGCATGCCGACATGTTCATAATTTTTTTTTTTTTAAACGAGAATAGGGCCGCGTCGGCCCCCTTCCCGTGGCCAATTCTGGCCCGAGGACCCCATCCCCCGGGGCCTCGCCTCACCATTGGGGACCATGGGGGGAGCTCCAATGCCCTCAGGGTCCCGCTGGCTCCCGCGTCATGAGGGAGCCGGCATTGCTTTTCCACACGGGGAGCTGCTGACATTCCCCTCCCCATGTGGAAAAGCAATCAGCTTTGGATTTTGGAAGCGAGAGCAGGTTTCCCAGCTCTCGCTTCCAAAATCCAAAGCAAGTTTGCTATGATAGGGCGGGAGACACACAGCTTCTGCCCTTTCATAGCAAACAGCAGTGTCCCGGGGTGGGCCCCTCGGGACACTGCAGGAGCCCCCCACTGGGGTCGGTAGTCCCCAGGGCCATCACTGGCTCCAGGAGTGGGACAGCTCTGCCCTTCCTCCCAACATAAGTGAAGCCCCGGGGAGGTTGTGGTCCCCAGAGCTGCAGGGGCCCCAGCGGGATCCCGCTATTATATTTTAAGAAATGCTCCCGGGAGCTAGGCCACCCGGGGGCCTCATTAAAATAAAAATTGGAAACCCGTGCTTCATTGTTTTTAAACTTTTCTGGTGGACTTCGCGACCCCATCGCATATTGTGCCTTCTGGGAACCCCTGAGCAGGCCTAGGGGGTCAGGGTGTTTCTACCCTGCCCCTCCCTCTTGTTTTATATCTTTGTTTCTCTTTTTTCTGGTGACTCGCTTCTACCGAGTCACAAGATGGCTGCCAACACTACCTGGTTTGAGTGTTGGCAGCCAATCACAGTGAAGCTCATGCTCGGGGGGTTAGGCTCCGCCCACATATCAAAACTTTTATTTTTTGAATTTCTCAGCACCTACTGCACAGATTTACACTATTTAAAAAAGTCCGCTTTCTGATCCAAGCACTACCTTTTTGCCAAATTAAGGGTAATTCCGCTCAGCAGTTCGGACTGTAGCCCGTCTCAAAATTTCCTATGGTAATGACCATGGGGAAAACGTGTTTTGGAACCCCTTTTTTTCTCAGCCCCCGCTTGATGAATCATGCCCAAACTTTCAGGATAGCAACTGACTTGAATAGACTTTTTTTGGGGGGAGAATTTTACGAAAATTCGTCAAACAACGCCAAAGTTATTAGCAAATCAAAAAATGCTTTTCTTATGGAAACTAGGTTATAACTATAACTACCTACTCGCAACCGCCAGTAGGTAATATATATATATAAATATATATATAGTTCCACAGTGACTGTATGAATTCTTGAATCATTATCAGGGCCGGCTTTAGCACTGGTGGCGCCCTGTGCAACGTTTGTTGGCATCCCCCAATGATGACAACCTCTTCCACAGGTTCCAACATTTGACAGTGCCCCTCAAGTCTCCATAACTGACACGGGATGGAGGCTATGGAGAACCACGCCTCTGGTTAGCCTCAGGTGATGCTGCCCGCTCCGCCCCCAGCAATGGTGAATTGCACCTGGGCGATTTTCGAGTAGAACGCCGTGAAAACGGGTGAAGAACAAATGCCAAAAAACGTTGGTACTTTCACTTGGCTTCATACACGGCCGGAGGACAACGCAACTACATGCTTCTTGTGAATGCGAGTGCGGCAGGGAAGCAGGGAAGCCACTTGCAGAGAACCCCTCTGGTCACTGTTTGTGCTCTCCCACTGTACGCAAGCCGGTAGCTGCACGAGAGCGGCACAGCTTCAGTCTCTGCCTCGGGGGTGTCGCAGATTTTTTTTTCATCACAGATCTGCTGGCTTTATTGCCTTAAAGAAGCTTTTCCCTTTTCTTGTGAAAGAGGACACTAGGACTTTAGAAAAGGACTTGGCTGTGCTTCTGGCTGTATGCACACGAGCTGAAGAGGCATTGAGGCCAAAAGGTACGGAGCAGTTAAAGGTAGAAGGAGGTGAAAGGAAGTGTTGACATTGGATTTGATGATCATAAGTATGTGTGTTTAGCCCCCTGAACTTTATATTGGAATCTGGGAACAGTGGTGCTGTTTGGAGAAACTCGGACAGATTGGTAGGGTAACAAGAGGGCCAAAAAGAAAAAAAGAAAGTGGAAAAAAATGGGTAGACACCTCAAACATTCCAACGCAGTTGCCAAAGTTGACTCAGCAGCAGGCCTGAAAGCCAAACCCGCTTAGCCCAGGCAGGACAATGGCACAAATAGCTAGAACGGGATATAGCACCAATCCCCACGGCTCTAACGCCAGCTTTGAAAGTTCAGAAGAAGAGATGCCTCCCTCTCTGTCCCAGGAATTGGTAGAAGATGGTATTATAGAGGCACCTAACTCAATGGAGGTTGTAGCATCATCAGCTAAGCAAAGACAAGACACCCCAATAGTCAATGGCCATAAAAAGGAGTTAAAAGGTGCAAAGGAATTTCCTCTTTTTGGAAAAAAGGCGTCCTTACCTCCTCCTCTCAGATCAACTACAAAAGCATCAAACGAGCCCCCAGAGACCACAGGTGATTCATCAGCAGGTCTTGTACATGACCTGTTGATATCACAATGCGCCCAGTTGCCTGGACAGGCTCCATTTTCACCTCCTAAGAAAACCCTGATAGTCCAGGATCAAGACCAGAACCAAATTACGGAGGTCCCTTCAGAATCATCAACTATGGCCAAAAAGAGTGCTCGTAGCCCGACCCAGCTACTTATACTTCCGTCGCAAGGCAATAAGATGCCAGAAAGAGAGGTCCAATATTCTCCACCACTACAAGACCCAGCCCTATCCCAGTCTCCACTTTGATCTCAGTCTCAGTCTCAATCTCAGCCTCCGGTATGGGGGATACCGCCAGGCAACGCCGCACTGGAAACGGAAAACTCATTCACTGAGAATTTGAACCGGGACGGGCCAGCATCACCAATCAACAGTAGCAACAGGGTAGAAGCACCCTTTACGCATCAGATGGACATAAGAGACATGGTTCACCTTATTCTGGAAGAGGTTAGGGAAATGAAAAAAATTACAAAAACTCGATATTGCCTCTTTACATCAATGGTGAGGCAAAATCAAAGAGGCAATTACATGTTTTCCTATCAAATTGCAGGAAGCCGAAACCAGAATCTCACTGCTGGAAGACCAAATAAATTAGATGCTCGGGAAGGTGAACTAAGCAGCAAAAAACAAAAGTTTTTGGGAAAATAAGTTAGAGGATCTCGAGAACCATTCTCGGAGTTCGAACCTTTGTATAGTGGGGGTCCCCGAAGGAAACTCTTCAATGGGTCAATATGTTTATCAAGCAAAAAGTTCTTCCTGAGTTGGAAGGATACTTAACCATTACAAGGGCACATCGAGTTCCCGCTCACCACTTCCCAAACTCAACGATACCATGAACAATTTTGCTGACTTTTGCAGAATTTTGCGTTAAGAAGCGTATTTTAACTAAGGCGATTCAGCAGAGACAGTTTGTTAAATGAAACCTCTAAATGCCGAATATTTTAGGACATGACAGCTGTGACAGTGCGTAGATGAAAATAATTTGTAACGATGTTTTGTCTAGTTAAAGCCCAGAGTGCCCAAGCATCTATAGCACAACAGTCTAAGCAGCGGGTTTCGGTTTAGGGGAAGTTCCATCTATTTTCAAATTTGGAAGAGGCCCAGGGGCTAGTGTAAGAAATTTCGGCTGGATCCAGAGCCTGACCTAAGATGAAAAAAGTTTGAGCTCTTTATTTGCTGGGGGCAGCGGGATCACCAAGACACCCATGAGGTTAGTAGTGTGGGTTGAAATGTGGCTAGCGTGGCTAGTGTTTTTTTTTTCACATTTCTGTGGCAGGTTCTTCTCTTTTGGGGGGAGGGTGGGTTCGTGGGGGGGACTAGCAGTAGGAAAAAGAGCATCAGCAAAAGGTGCAGACAGTGGTATATACAGGTAGATGTTTTTGAGCAAACTAGAAATTTATCCTAGAAATAGAAACCGAAATCGCTAGTAAATGCAAGATCCTGTCAGTCAATGCCAATGGAATGCCTAACAAACAAAAATATGGCGCACTCATTAGGGAGCTCACCTCATTAAATCCCCATATTCTGTTTTTTCAAGAGACAAATGTAAAAACTAATTCTCTCAAACTATATTGACCTAGAGTTCTTTCAGACACCTTTTTCGCGTCAGCCAGGCTAGCTATGAAAGGGGTAGCTATTTCTTTTTCTAAAAACTTGTCATTGGAATTTGAACAAATTCGAAGAGATCCACAGGGGAGGTGGTTATGGGTAGTAGCAAAGCTGGAGGGGAGGACCTCACATTTTAAAAATTACTGTGGTCCAGTCACGGATGATGCCTCAGGGCTGGTCAAAATCAATGAGCTTTTGAGGAGGGCCACTGGGCAGATCATTGTCAGTGGAGATTTTAATTATAAACAGGGCCTAAAGAAGGACAACTCAAACAAAAACAAAAAAACAACTGAACCCAAACACTAAAAGAATCTTTGAGGTTATCAGGCATGATTATCAATTAATAGCTCCCTGGCGGAAAATAAATACTAATAAACACACCTTCACTTGCCATTTGCACTGCTTTCAAACTGCTTCCCGAATTGATTTTTTCCTAACATCTAGATCCCTGCTGGTCTTGAAAGGCAGATATTGGGAGCAACCCCTTCTCCAATCATGCATATATAGGGCTCGAACTTGAACTTGGTGGGGGGAGAAGAGAGCGGCCCAGGTGGCAGCTGGATCGTCTCCTTCTCCAGGATCAAGAATGGGGGGAGAATTTGAGAGCATAGATCTCCGAATATTTTAGGATTAATGATGAAACGGCGGGACCCTTTGCGGTATGGGGGGCGGTTTCAAGGCCGCAGACAAATAATCTCCTTTTCTCTTTTCAGCCACACAGTCTAGTGCTAGGTGGCTCAAAATAGCTGACCTGCAGGGGGCGGTGTAGGGGGCTCATGCTCAGCAGATCCGGTCACGCCCACATCAATTGGATAAGGCTAGAAAGGCCCTGAGAGACTTCTTTGTCTTAGAAGAGATTAGCAATTCTTGAGCCTACCAACAAATGGTCTATGAGGCCAGCCAGATGGTCGGCAAACCGCTTGCCAAATCTACAAGAATCAAACAAGGTGCAGCCTTAGTTTCAAAGGTGGCGGATCCCAAGACCGGAGCAGAAGTAACCAGATTTTTTTAGAACACTTCCAGCAACTTTACACTACTGAGTACCTGGTAGGAGAGGAGTCTATACAGGAGTACTTTGACAATGTAAATATTCCCAGAATATCCGATTTTCAGATTAACCAGTTAAAATCAGATTTAGAAACTGCTGAGATCTTGGCATCCATAAAATAAACGGCCGGGGCTAAAGCGTGTGGGGAAAATGGGTTCCCAATATAATTTTATAAGACCTTTTCAAAAGAGGTAATTCCACCCATGAAAAAATGATTTAATTACATCAAAAACTGTGGCCAGGTCCCCTCGTTTTTTAAGGAGGCAATTGTTGTGTGTTTCATAAAAAAAGATAAAAACCCGAAGGATGTCAATTCTTATAGACCCATTAGCCTCCTAAATTCAGATTACAAGATTTAAATGAAGGTGTGGGCTGGGCATTTTTTATTTGCTGCACAGGAAATAATTCATAAAGATTGGGCTGGTTTTATAGCTGGAAGATCCATGGCAGCTAGTACGGACTTTTTAATACAGGCTTTGGATTATTGTAACACCAACTCTATCCATGCCTGTATCATGATGGTCGATGCGGTGAACTGGAACACTTTGTTTCTCGCCCATGGCCAATTTCCCCCCTCAGGTTATTTCCATGCTACGTAATACTTATCAGGGGGCTCAGGCCCAGGTGGTAATTAATACAAAACGGCCAGGCACGGTAAAAATAAATCGGGAGACAAGACAAGGTTGCCCGCTTTGCCCATTGCTTTTTACTTTTTTTATAGAAATCTTAGTTATTAGAATGCGTGATAATGCTGGTATAAAGTTCCAAATTTTGGGTATGGCCAAACTGAAACTTTTTGCTGATCACAATATTTTGTATTTGAAGCCCAACAATGATAATTTGGAAGTGGTGTTGAACAAATTTAGTAAATTTGATTTAATTGGGGACTTCCTTCCACCCTGTCTGAGGGCACAAGCTGCAAAGCCAGACCCAATTAGATATTTGGGGATCTTTGTGTCCAACCAATATCAACAGCTATATAAATTAACCCGTTTAGTGCGGCGCACGTTCAGCAGATGTCGCGTGCACTACCTCGGTAGTGCTGCGCACGTCCGCTGAACGTCGCGGCCCTGTCCGCGCAATAGAACGTTCCGCACCAGTGCGGAACGTTCAGCGCAGTGGAGGGGTTAAATGATTTAAGAATGCAAGAAAAAATAAAGAGATTATTACAACAGTGGCTTCTACTCCCTTTGACTAGGGTGGGACGGGTATCACCTATTAAGATGTCCATACTTCTGTTACTCATTTTTCTATTTATTAATGTTCCTATTAAAATAAATATGTTTTTATAAAGAAATAGAAATCCTGATTCGACAGTTCATCTGGGGGAAAAAATTCCCAAGGGATAACCTAACATCATTACAATTAATGACCGAGCAAGGAGGTCTGGCTTTACCTTACTTAAGAATTTACTACAAAGCTACTTTTTTGGATCTACTAGCGGGTTTATTGGGATCTAATTGCATCAGAGATAACTTCTTTTTTGACAAAATGGTACAGGAAACCGGCTCTCAAATTTCAATCATTTTAAAAAAAAAAAACTCCCAAAAAAACAAGATATAAGACATTGAATGACTATTCTTTTAGATTTCAGTCTTTTTTTTAAATGACAGGTTCCTCTGGGCTACAAAGCCTGAAATTAAGGATATGTAAATGTCTCGGCCTCCAAATTCGTTAAGGCCACTTGAGTAACTGGAAAGGTTGCGGGCTAGGGGAGCTAAGATATTTTTCAATTCAGAATAGGGGGATCTTCTGGCAAGAGGTGCTGCTAAGGGATGGGAATCAGAGGAAACCTGCCTTATTTCATAAATAATGTAAATGGTCTTCTTGATATACTTAAAAAACTAGTGATAGCTCTTTTTGGGGCTAAAGTTAGCGGGATAAGGAATTGGTATTGTCTGTTTCATAATCAGGGCCAACTCCCATTGATAGAGAACCATTTGGAAAGGGTGGTTCGAAACACAAAGTACTTTTTCCATTAATGAATGGGAAGTTTTATGTCATCGAGGAAGTAAGTTGCTGAGAGCAGAAATTTTAAAAGAATTGCTTTCCTGTCCCGGTGGCTGGCCTACCTTACTCCGGAAGCACTTAAGAAAAGGTATCCGGAAGCCAATAATAGGTGTTTTTGATGCTAGGTGGATGGAGAAGGGGTCTGGCTCCATATCTTTTTCATAGGTCCTAGGTTGGTGTATTTTTGGGAGGCAATCTTCTCGGCCCTAAACCGGGCATTTGCAAAGAGTATAGTGCCAGAGGCCGAGGCAACCCTGTTTGGAGTTTGTAGAGATAGAAGGATTTTAATGGAACCCAAGGCAACTTTCCTCTCTATCTCTTGCTTGGTAGCCCACTCTTTAATCCTCCAAAATGGGAAATCCAGAGATGTTCCCACTTACGACAAATGGTTGAACAAATTAAAAAGGACGTGGGCTTTTGAAGAAGCTTATGCGAGACGGGTGGGAGCTTCCAGGAAATTCAATAAGAACTGGAAGTTTTTAAGCAATTTGGAAAACCTTGATTGAGGGATAATACTACCACTCTGATAATGTCTGGAGGAATTAGAAATATACTTTGTTTAGTACTTGAGCACTTTAGTGTTGCAATATAGCAAGTTAGCATCTTTTGCACTAGCACTTGCACTTTCTCATTGCACTTTTTGCACTTGGGTATTTTACAATTATCAGTCAATTTATTCTAGATACTTGCGACAGCCTTGTTTTAAAAAGAATTTCCTGTGTCATTGCTGTTAACTTGGAAAGAAGAAGCTATTGTTTTTGTGTTGAATAATCCTAATGTTTGCTCACTTGTTACTGTTATGTTTATGCTCTCAATACTCTGCTCAATAAAACATTTTTTTTTATAAAAGTCTTTGGGCCCGATTCACAGAACTAACTTAAGACAAAATCCTAATTTAGGGCAAAATCTAAATTTAGGACTACTAAATGCCTCCTGTGAATACCAAAAGTAGTAAGTTTAGGATTTTGTCTTAAATTAGGATTTTTTTCTTAAGTTAGGATTTTTTCTTCAGTTAGGATTTTGTCCTAAATTAGGATTTTGTCTTAAATTAGGATTTTGTCTTAAATTAGGACTTTTTCTTAAATTAGGATTTTGTCTTAAATTAAACTTAAGTTTAACTTACGTTTGTCTTAAGTTTAATTTAAGACAAATCCTAATTTAAGACAAAATCCTAATTTAGGACAAAATCCTAACTTAAGACAAAATCCTAATTTAAGACAAAATCCTAATTTAAGACAACATCCTAATTTAAGACTACTAAATGCCTTCTGTGAATACCAAAAGTAGTAAGTTTAGGATTTTGTCGTAAGTCAGGGGCATATTACCAAGCAATAGCGATAATTATCGCTATGCATGGTTAGCGGCTAAAATTATATCGCCGTGCTCCAACGATTTTTACCGCTGAGATACCTTGATATTATCAAGGTTTATCTCAAAAGCGGTAAAAATCCTGCAAAATGCATGAATATCGCTGAAAAATCAGCGATATTCATGCATTATCATGACAATGCTCTTAGCCATGTTATCCACCCTCCATTGGATAACATGGCTAAGAACTGCCCTGGGCAGTCGTTATCTTTTGGAGATATTCGCGCTTAGCGCAAATATTTCCAAAAGTAAGGCTTTGTTGATAATTGGAGATAGCAATATTAGCGACTGTTTCCAGTCGCTAACATCTTGGCACGTCCACTTTGCATGTCATTAGTGATATATATCGCTGACATGCAAAGTGGGCCCCAGGATGATCGCTATCTCCTACTAGCTGTCTCTAACTGGTGTTAGCGACAGCTAGGTAATAGGGTGATAAAATTATCGCCGCTTTAGCTGGAAAAAGTCCCGCTAAGGCGGCAATAATGGCCCTTGGTAATATGCCCCCTAGTTCTGTGAATCGGCCCCTCCATAACTACTGTCTCCTATATTAATTTAGTTGTATAGCGCCACTCATGCCAGTTTAAGGTGTCAGAACATTTTACAGCACACAAACAGTGCACAGATACAATCATGTGTGTGAACCAGTGTACAGGCAATATTACATAAGACAGAAGCTTACATGGTTTAGGAGTCACATGTCATCCATTCTGGTAGGCAGTAGAGTTTAAGAGTACTTGGTCTAGAAAAGCACAAATTCAGAATTGAAAATGTAACACCATTGTTAGGGGTTTTCTTTAATAATAAAAATTAATTTCTACCTATTTTAACCCTCATGGCAATATTAAGATAAGGAAAGACAGGGCAAAAAAACACTCAGCTCTAATATATTTCTTGCTGCTTGCCTGCAGCTCTTTGATGACAATTAATATCTCATTGCTCTACATTAGAATTTGAACGTATAAACTGCAATTAACAATAGGATCTCTCTGTCAAAAGCGGTAACCCATTGACCAATTTATATTATGTGCACTTTGTGTTCTGAATGGGACAATTTTTTTGCAGCAGGCAGATTAACCCTCTGCACTACAATGAGTTATACGGGGATATCCTCAAGAACGTGCGATAATCACCGCCAAAATAGGTTAACGCAGTGTCACATATCGCCATATATCGCGGGAAAAAAACTCTGTGTCAATGTCACATTCTCAACACTGCGGTAACATGCAATAGTTTCCCCATAACACGTAAAATGTCTGTGATAACATTACCAGGACGGCGATACAAAGCCAAACCCGAACTCGAAGAAAGTTGCTTTGGGCCCAACTGCGATAAAAAAGTCAGCTATAAGCTGTGCCAGACCTGCAAGTCCCACAAGTCATGCTTCAAAAATCAGTGTAAAAGCAGCAACAAAAAACACAAACAGAACACAAACAACCGCAAAGCACCATGAAGGGAGCCGGAGAAAGTACAGAGGACAACCAAAACACCACAAGCCCCTCGGAGGACCAGCCTGGACCCCGGTGTCAGGGGAGGGCAAGGAGAAGAAGAAGAGGAAGGCGCGGTTCAGTCCACAGGAAAACAGGATCCCGATAACGGAGGTTACACTGCCACCATCTAATTGCCATTGGTGACATTGTCAGCACTAAATTTTGCACTTACACTTGTCAGAGTGATGTGCTAATGCAAAGGAGTGACATGCACATAGGGAATGTGTCTTGGAATTAATGTATTTGCACATGCTGGGCCTTTGGTCACTTTGTCCTGTCCCATGATTGCTAAGGACAGTCCCAATGTGAAGTGCTCGTGTGAAGAAATTGTTAATGACAGTGTCCCTTTGAACTATTCCTGCTGCTGCTGCACTGGGGTGTGGTCCACCTGCCCTATCCTCATAATCATTGTCCAGAGCATCTGGCACATGGATCCATTGGGGCATTGGTGCGTACACATATGTTGTGCAACACACAACATGCAATGATCATCTTGCACACTATTTGTGGGCTGTACAGGAGTCTTCCACCTGTGATGTCCAGGCACCTGAAATGTGACTTCAACATGCCAAATTAGCGCTCTACAATGCCCCTGGTGCGTTTGTGGGCTGCATTGTACTGCCTCTGGGCCTGGATGTTCGGGGCACGGAGCGGTGTCATCATCCACGGACAGAGTGCATATCCTTGATCACCTGTGACAGGGGAGAGAAATGTGTCAATCAATGGTTCTGCATTTAATGTTGGTAGGATTATTAGTATATTGGTGTGTGATGTGTGGGACTTTGGGATTCATGTTTGACATGTCTTGCATGTGGCAGATGAGCGGCATCCATGTGTATTACGTTGCCTCACAGCTGCTCTTTACTCCCACCAAGCCTATTTACTGTGTGCGCTCTGCGGTTGCATCACTTGCACTCCTAAGACACACCATTGTCATGACTATCTGCGCAGGTCCACAAGCCTGACAATGACACTGTGATATTGGCCATTGAAGGTGGTCGGCCACGTGTGTGTAGGCCTATGGAGGGGATATGGTGGACACAGAGACACATGCAGTAGTTGCTTTGGTGGCCATCCCGGAAGTGAACCACGCCCTGAGCCCATGGCCATTAATTTCCACTCCTAGGCTAGCCCAGCCCACTCCGCTTACGCTTACAGGTGGGGGGGACACAGCTACATGTCCAAGTTCTACCCCACTGCCTGAGGTAACATGGTTGTGTCCACTCTCTATGACACGATATACACCAGCAGTATATGTCCACATGGACATGTCTGGGCTCTGCGTACTTGAGTCTGTCCAGCACGTCACCGCCTCACTTGGCATTGTGTTCATTCTGATTCATGGGTCACTTCCCTCCTTCGCACAAACTTGGTTTCCACCTCTCACCACATCCTGCTATTGTGTCGCAGAGGTGCCTTGATGTGCATGACTTGTCTACATGGCTGGCCCCTGTTACCACAGTTCCTTGTGTTGTCGTGTCTGGTACGTGAGCATGTTGTTTGGCATGTTGTATGTGATGTTGTAATGTGTGCATTCCCACAGTTGTGAGTTGCATAATTGTGCAGTTGAAGTGTGTGGTGTGCTTATTTAGTACTTACCAACCAGCAGTGCATTTCCGTAGCTGCCATCCTCGAAGCGCTGGTTGATGATGGACTGTCGGAAGATGTAGGAATCAAGCACACTGCCTGGGTATTTGGCGACAACGTTGGTGAAGGGTCCCCGGTGGTCCACTATTGCCTGCACATTGATGGAATGTGTGTGCTTTCTGTTGCGGTAATTGTGTGTAGTGTTGGCAGGGGGCACAAGTAGGACACGTGTGCAGTCAATTGCCCCAACAAGTGCGGAAAGCCAACTATGGCATAGAAGCCTTGCTTGGTCTCCAGCTGCTCCTGCACAGTGTGGGGGAAGTGAAGGTGCTGGGGTACCAAGCTAATGATGGCATCCAAGACAGTTGCGATGAACTTTGATAGGGCTGACTGTGAGCCCCCTACGACTCTGGCAGTTTTTGGTTGGAAGGTACCAGAGGCCAACAGATGCAGCACAGCCAGCAGCTTTGTCAGCGGAGGGATGTTGGTTGTCCGCTGTGTTAGTACCTTCAGCCTGTGGGCAATGTGGCTCACAATGCAGAGATTGGTTGTCTTTTGGAGCCTTTAGTTGGCAATGACTTCCTCTGGCGTTAAGTCTGTGAAGCTGGTGCGTTTTCAGAAGGACCGCTGTCTTATTCTGCGCTGCCTCTGTGGTAGTCCAGGAGGGGTGGTCCGGGGGGGCTGGGGGTGGTGGTGGTGGGTGTTATGGGCTTCTTGGGTCTCTGAACTGCCTGATCAGTAGCACCATGACATGTGTTGGTCTGCCGATGTGGTTCTGGGCTGTGCTCCCTTTTATACTGCAGGTTGTCGTCCTGCTTAACAGCAGTAAGAGGTAGGTGTTTATTCCCTGCTGCTAACGCGACTTACCGCCTGTTTTTGGATCGCTTTGCCAATCTGGCTGATTGTTGAGAATATCGTGCAGTGGTGTTTTTGTGTGTTTTAGCACGGGAAAGCCTACTCTGCATATCATTCGCATTTGTTTTCTCTCTCATCCGTGGCAATGTTTTTTGCCGAAGCTATCGCTGGAAAACTGGCGATTTCTGCAGTTGGCATCAGCTTGAGAATGGGACGATGAATATTTTGCCACTTTTGTGGCACTAAAGTGCCGATAACTCGGTGATAGGTCCTTGAGGATATGCCCCATAATTACTTAGACAAAGCTCCGATCTCTCTCCAGGAAGAACATTTATCAGAGGAATTATCTTGACATTTTTATTGCTGGGGCAAGGAACTCGACATCAGGTGCTTTTAAAACAATAAATATAGCATCCTCGCCCCAAGTCAGCACCGAGTGCGATGACACCGATCTCACTGCCCTAGAGCCGGCCCTGATCATTATGGATGTTTGGAATATTTTATAAATTTCTTCTGTCTGATAACTAAGTAAAAAAAAATGTAAATACAAAAGCCAATTCAGAGCCCTGCTTGCACTACTTTACGTGTTCAAAAGTGACACAAGGCTCTCATAAATAACCCCCTCTGTTCCTGGTGTGTTGTGAGGAGCCATGGAAATGTAACTGTGCACTCTCATGCTCAAACCAAAAAACAGTTCCTTATCATGCGGTTAAATTTCCCAAGAATCCCCGCTTTTCTAAGCTTGGCTCAATGAGCATGCACTAAATAACAGTATACATTCACCAATTTTTATATCACTAAGTGACCAAATCTGTCTCCTATTGAATACAAATTACTTCATATTTATTTAATAAAAAATGTGGCTAAAAGAATCAATCAAGTGTATCTGTCATGTATCACATATTATGCACAGATTAAAATATAGGGGCATATTAACAAGGGCATTATCTCCACTTTTTGTCTTCAAAAGCCAAAGAAGCTTAGATAATATTATTGCTCTATCTACAAGGGGTTGTCAACATGCATTAGCACATGTTAGCAGCCTTTTCACTGACGCCTCGCTCCGCATCTCTAATGAGAAGCAAAGTGGCTGTCACTGGGCGTACCTCACACAGGGGGACTTGTAATATATCGCTAAGTTATGTTATGTTATGTTACTGTTTGTTTTGTAGAGCGCTCAGCTGCTCCAAAGAGCGTCCCGGCGCTTAAGATCATCACACCAAATACCAGCAGCAAACACACAGCCATAACAGAAAATAAAACCAGAATTAACCATAACAGCATTACATAGCTAAGTGCACATTGCGAGAGACTACAAGGTGGCCCACAGCATTTTAGCAGACGTTCGTTTTTGGCGAACACCATGGTTTCACCAAAAACTAACGTCTGCTAAAATCCTGACTAATGTATTTGTAACATGGGAGGTGGATTATTGTGTCACGACCAGAGTGTTGTATCATCAAGCATATCGCTTTTTTGCAGGGACCATCGCTGAAAAACCAGCGATGTTCCCTGCAAAACGGCGATTTGCATGCTATCACTGGAATTTATATCGCCATTGCGCTATGCGTTGTTAATACAGTGCAAGCATGGTGATAAATTTCAGCGATAGCCGGCGTTAACAAAAACCGCGCTAAGCGCGGTCAGCGGTAATTAAGGCTGACTCTCGTTGATATGCCCCTAGGTAGTTAAAAAAACAATAGCTTTGCAATTTCTTATTTTATGATATGTCTCTATTTCACTTCCAATCAATAACTTTCAAGGTGTGATTTTGATCTCTTAAATCACATAGAAAAAACTCATGAAAATTCAAAAATATTACCAACTCATTCTAAAAATGATACAAGAAAATTCTGTCTGCATTTAAAAAAAAAATACAAGAGAATTCGGTCAATGCAGCGTTTTGATGGTACCAGAAATGGCTCGCCCCACCTTCAGTACAAAATTATATTATAATTCATGCAGACATTCTCAGGTTGTATAATGGATCCGCCTGATTTTTTTTTCCTGTAATGTATGGCAGGGTATTCATTGCAGAAACCGTGTCCCCTAGCACGTGAATAGGCTAGTTTGTAAATTGGTACCAATAACCTTCAGGACTTACTCTTAAATGGTGGATAAAGAGCCGAGCGGACACGCTCTTGGTTATACAATGGCGTGCTCTCACGGTCGTTTCGTGGAAGGCGCACCTTTATTCTGTTCTTCTATTATCAAGCTTCCCCCTTCTTGATATATTTTGATCAGATGATGGCGTTTCCTTTGTTAGAACTGGTCCGTGATGGTTTGGCAATCGGCGTTCATCCCACCGGCCATGGGATCGGCGTTCGCCTCGTGTATTCAATCGCATGAAAGGGAACTGTTTTTTGTGTTAATCTTAAGACTACCCTGTCCCTTTCGGCAGTAAAAGGGGGACGCTTCTTGTTGCGCAATCCTCTCTCAATACCAGGGACATGTATTTCTTTTTACGAAAAGTTTAGTGACGCCCTTTCAAATGTGACAGCCCTTGCAAAACCGCGACTGTTTGGGTAATCCGGCCCGTCTGGGTCATTCTGCTATGGTGTGGAAAATAGTCAGTCAATCACAACGCAGTCAGTTCCCACGAATATGTGGCTTTGGTGTGTTCATTTGTGTCGCGGTGAGCATGGTAATTGGGAGTCAAGGGGATTTATGATTTCTCGCAGTTGCATCGCCTGAAAAGGTGTTGCTGATGAAAGAAAGGTGTTAGGGACATCACCACGGAAGCGCAGCTTGCTTTTTTCTGTTTAATGAATGCAGCTGCACCCAAGCGTTGCTTCTCCTACTGTCACCTATAGCAGCATGCGCCATCAACCCTCCAAACGCAAGAACACCTCTGAACATAATAACGTCACATGATGTTCGTATATTTAGATATGTGTCTTAGCTAGTAGCGCAAAACAGTAGTTGTTTTCTTGGAATCCCGCTATCTCCCAACTAAGGGGCAAATGTATTAAAAAAATCATTTTGCGAGTCCTTAATAGCGATTTTTTTGCGATTTGCTTAAGGACACGAAAAATTCAATGTATAGACAGCTACATTCATCAAAGACCCGTTTTGCGAGTCTCTAATAGCGATTCATAAGGAATCACTATTAAGGACTTGCAAAACGGGATTCATGTAGGAATCGCTAAATAAATTGCGATTCCTACACATTCCTTATTTGCGATTAGCAAATTGCTAATCGCAAATAAGGAATAACTCCCCATTCATTTCTATGGGCCTAAAGGCCTATAGGAATGAATGGGGAGTATTCCTTATTTGCGATTAGCAATTTGCTAATCGCAAATAAGGATGCGATTTCAAGGGTGCCAGGGGTGTCCAAAGGACACCCTGTAGCACCCCTGAAATGTGAATTTACACTGATGTTGTGCAGACATATGTCCAAAGGACATGTGTGTGTGTAACATGCAACTTAGAAAAATGCATTTAAATGCATTTTTCTAAGTTTTCGCTATTTACCACGAGGTTTGACTTCGTGGTAAATAGCGCCCCTAAATTGCGAAATCGCTATTTTTAAATGTTTCATGAATAGCATTTAAGGAATCTCTAATAGAGATTCCTTAAATGCTAATCCTCGCAAATTTGCGATTTCTTTATTAGCGATTTTTGCATTTGGGATGATGAAACCCAAATGCAAAAATTGCACTCGCAAAGGGCCAGATTCTCAGAATCTGGCCCTTTGCGAGACCATTTTTTCGTTGATGAATCTAGCTGAGTGTAATCACAATAACAATTGCGATTCCTACATTTTCCTTAATTGTAACTCGCAAATTGCGAATCACAATTAAGGAATACCTTCCCATTCATTCCTATGGGCCCATATGAATGAATGGGAAGACATTCGCAATTTGTGAGTACCCATTAGGTACTCGCAAATTGCGAATGCAATTTCAATGGGGCAAGGGTGTCAAAAGGACACCCTGTTGCACCCCTGATATATGTATGTGTCACATGTGGCAAACATACATGCCCTAAGGGCATGTATATGCATCACATGGAACTTTGAAAAATGCAAAAAAGTGCATTTTTCAAGGATATCGCAAAATATCACCAACTTGCAGTTGGTGGTAATTTGCGATTTCTTAAGCCAAAATTGCACAACTTGGGTGCTTCCAGAATTGCATTTAAGGAATCGCAATTTGCGATTCCTTAAAGGCATTAGCAAAATAGGGAATCGCGATTCCCTATTTTGCGAGGGCCTTCAGGGATGATACATTCCAAAAGGCTTTTTCCCGTTCCCAAACAGGCTGATTCTGAGAATCAGCCCATTTGGGACCGGGAAAAAGGCTTCATACAACTGGCCCAAGGTGTTTTTAACTAGTGTGCATGTCCTGTGACATTATGTGACAGGGTGTACAGTGGCAGATGGTGACCCTTAACTCTCGAGGGACATTGGAGGGGCTGAGAGACAAACCTAGTGGGGGTAAAATGATAATTAAAAAAAAATGTCTTACCCATCTTTCGCTCTCCTTTCTTCTGGCATGAACGCGATGTCAGGCACCTCCAGGAGCCTCTAGAAACCCCCATCTGCAAATCTAGATGTAGCTCTCATGCTGCAACGGAGCAGCACGAGAGCAGCACCAGAATTGGCTGGAGCAGGCTGCCTCGACCTCTGGTCGGTATAGGAATGTCTACCCAGCTGTCTGAGACAGCTAGATGGAGAGGCTAACACTGAACATTTTAGGCTGCCATTGCCAGACGGCCGGCCAAAGTGACTTGCATAGTGTAAACTGGTGGAGTGAGCACCACTCCCCTGCTGTCACTCAGTTACAATGCCCGCCCCAAAACACTGCTCGGGCTGAGAGTAGAGAAAAATAAAACGGTAATTCATTTTATTACAGTTTTATATTTCACTTTTTCTGCACTGGCATTTGGGAGGCAACACTCCTCCGCCCCAATTGGGGGGGTTCGCTAAGTGGTATGCAAATGGGTTCTGTCAAAGTCAGTGTGGCACTGTGTGCCATTTTACTTGAAGTTACTCACAAGAAAGTGCAGAACATAAAACGCAAGATCTTCTCTAGACATATAATTGATTACTAAACACAAATCAGCCTCTTATAGACTTCAGTGCCTCAAACAATATTCTATCAATGTTGCATGAAAAAGTAGAAAGAAAATAATTATTTACTGGTGAATGTGCCATACAAAAGTGGCCTTGAATGGTAATTGTGCACACGTTTACACAACCTTATAGGTCCTCAGTTAAAAAAAAAAATACAAGAACTCAATATAGACCTCTATATTGCTAGCACCTCTTTTTTCGAATAAAGCACCAGGGGCCATATGTCTCAAAACGATTTTTGCGATTCTCAAATTGCGATTTTTAGCAAATCGCAATTAGAGAATTGCAAAATGCAATGTATGTAGGATTTGCTAAAAATGTGGTGAATCCCACAAATTCCTTATTTGTGAATTACAAATTGAGATTCACAAATAAGGAATTCCTTCCCATTCATTCCTAAGGGCTAGGAGGCCCATAGGAATGAATGGGAAGACATTCTCAATTTGCGATTCGCAATTAGAGAATCGCAAAATGAGAATGCAATTTCAAGGGTGTCAGGGTGATAAAAGGACACCCTGTTGCACCCCTGAAATATATATGTGTGCATATGTGGCGCACATACATGCCCTAAAGGCATGCATGTGCGCCAAAAAGACAGGTATATCCTGAGCTTGCAGCAACAGTAAGTAGGGTCCTTAATAAATCATGGTCAAGACGATCTTCTTATCCTCATTTATTATACAGCACTTCTTCATAAGCAATCCTAGCCGCCAACACGTGTTTCGTCTTTAGTGGTATAAGCCACAGACTTCCAGGGCTAGAATATCATAACACATACAATCAGAAAAGGACAAAAAGACAACAATATAAAAAAAAAATAACAAAGACATAAACAAAACAAATCGTTTTATCTCATCAAAGTGAAGTAGACAAAGTGGCTAAAATCCTTCTAAAAAAGAAGAACAAAGCACTGAACCAAAAGGCTCAGACCAGAGCTCCATATAGAAGAAATATACTAGCCAGTGCCTAAAGTTAACTCAATCGGATTTAAGAAATGAAAGCGTGGATAAGACAAATTTACATCACCAGTCACCCCAGTGTGCAATGTGAGATATCTCTCCCTTTCTTTATAGGAGAGAAAGGAATTCATCAAGTAGAAGAAGAAATATGTAAAGCAGGGGAAAAGGGGGAAAATGTATATAATGTGCTCACCAAGTCAAAATTGTGATAAAACACAAAAAAGAGAAAGAACAATGTAGGATGCCATAAGTAAGCACTCACCTATTCGTAACAGCAGATACTTATGGTTAAATAAAAGTATCAATGAGTATCAAAGTGGTCAATCACAAGTATCTAAGAAGCAAGAAAAAAACGGTAACGGGATAAGTGTGACATCTAAAATCTAAGCTCAAATAGAGACCATATCAAAAACTCCAAAGTAACTCACTGATAGGCAAGAAGGTTTGTGGTGAAGTGGGTATAGAGCGGCCGACTGAGAAACTGGCGGAGTTTGTAGATATTTTCTTACAACCATATGTGCTAAATTTACCATGGGCCATTTGGGTAATTCTTTAGTGCAAGATCATGTAACTTTGAGTAATTTCAAATAGTTTTGTGGTAATTCTGTTTAATTCCACCACACATAATCATGTGAGTTATGCCCAATCCTAAGTCCTAAGCCCATTTTTGAGTTAGTAAAGTTTTACCAACTCTTAAAATGGTTTTAGAAATGGATAATGAATCTCTATTTGGAAAGGGCTGGTTGTAAGCATTCCTTCCAAATAGTGATCCTTATGTATATGTATCAATGGGTTTTAAAATGTGATTCCAGAAACACTAAACATGAATTAGTAATCTCTTCCCATTTTGGAAATAACAGTTATAAAATATAATATGGCTACTTGAATATTATTGACAAATGTAGGTGTTTTTCACTACCACAAAATATAAAACTTAAAAGTGCATGTCCTACTTTTATACTACATTGAACCCTGCCCTCTGGGCTGGAATGGACCTACCCTAGCGGTGACCTATATGCATTAAAAGGGAAGGTTTGGTCCTGGCAAAAGATTTACTTTGTCAGGTAGAAATGGCAGTTTACACTGCACACACAAGCTCTGCAATGGCCAGCCTGAGACATGTTTGAAGTGCTACTTAAGTGGGTGGCAGAACCATTGCTGCAAGCTCACAGATAAGATTTAGTTTACAAGCCCTGGGCACATATGGTGCCACTTTACTTGGGTATTACCAATAAATAAAATATGCCAATTGGGTGTAGCCAAAGTTACCATGTTTTAGAGGAAAGAGCACAAGCACTTTAATGCAAAGGCCTGGAAAAATGAAGTCAGCAAAAACAGGAGGTCTGAAGGCATAATGTTAGGTGGAAATCATGCCAAGGATGCCGAGTCTAACAGTGTGCTTGTGCATGGTGGATAATATGGAGGCCTGTGGGTTTCATTTTGGAAGTCCAAAGCCTACAACGCAAGCTGGAGGTGAGGATTGCAACTGTGGACAGGAGATGGGAATTGCTGACATTCCTGAGGGCGGGGTTAGAACACCCACACTTGAGGAGGGGAGTAGAGCATCCTCGGTGTACATCAAAGGTCTCTTTGCTGCAAGGAAGAGTTGCTGATCAGTGAGATAGGGCTCATTGTCAGGCAAGTTGGTGGGTCTGATGAGGTTGGGCCTAAAGGACCAGGGAATCGTAAAAGAGAGAGAGAGGAATGCTTGGGCCTTTGGACCTTAGAGAGACATATTTCAGTGGTGGTTGACTGCCAGGCGTAATCTTTGGTTACTCCATTGACCTTTGTTGTGGGTCTGTCTGAACTATAGATACTAATGCTATAGCAGACTGTTTGTTTGACCAAGGACAGGGCAATTGAGAGGGCACTTCAAAGGAGTTGACTCTCATACCATGAATTCCAAAGGATCAGACACCCAATGACATCTGTGTATGGAAACAGACTATAAAAGTTGAAGTATGAGTCCCACAATCTGTTAATCAGAATAGACATATTCACTATGACTCCAAGAAGCTGCAGACAAGAAGGACTGGGGACCATGATCTGTTAATTTCACACCTGAGTGAGGGATCATTGACTAGGAACCCAGGTAGCCAAGAACACTCACTAGCCCTGTGTCTGAAATATCTAACTTCTGCCTGACTGCCAAGACCAGTGTGCACTCTGAGGAAGAAGAGAAAAACTGTTAAGAGCGAGACCCAGCCGTGACCCTGGTGAGTGGATCACATTGAGCCAAATGTTATGTTATGTTATGTTATGTTAATATTTTTTATTTGGCGCACAGCTGCTCCAGCAAAGGAGCGTCCTGGCACCCGACAAGAAAAAACACAACACTACCAACACAAAAACTGATAAGGAACAACTACGGGGGGACTAAAATAAGAAAGTTTTAATGGCTTTCCGGAACTGTAAAAGATCCTCCAGCATGCGGATCTCAACTGGGAGAGAGTTCCAAATAGCCGCAGCCTTCACACGATAGGAACGGCCACCGGCACGACAGCGCTTAAACCGAGGGACCACGGCAAACGCCTGGCCTAAATATCGGAGAGAGCGCGCCGGAACATAGAAGGACAGAAGATTGGACAGGATCTGAGGGGCGGTACCTTTCAAAATGTTAAAAGCCAAACATAGGACCTTAAAATGTATTCTCATCCTCACCGACAACCAGTGCAAGGAGCGGAGAACATTGGAGACGGGGAGAATCTAGGCAAGCCCACTATAGCTCTGGCCGCAGCGTTTTGACCCCGCTGCAGACGGGTGATTTCTGCCTGATTGGCCCCCACCAAGAGGGAGCTGGCGTAATCAAGCCGGGAAATAACCGTCGCCTGGATCACCAGCTGCCTCGTCGGGGCATCGAAAAATTTAAGAACCGGTCTTAGACCCCGAAGAACACCAAAACAACAGGCCGCTGTTTTTTTAGTATGGCCAACAAAGTTGAGGCTACAGTCCAACCAGACTCCCAGATTTCTGGTTGGAGTGAGGCATCCACTATAGTTGGAACCATTGTTGAGAGAGAGAGAGGCACTCACCCCCTACTTAAACCCCATCTCCTTCCCGCAATGCTGCCTTCCTGCTGCTGGTATGACGCCACTTCATCCATGTTCACAACCTGTTCACAATGCGCACTATGACCAGCGTTACTCACCCTACCCAGGCAAGGATGGGCAGGGTTACTCTTGTACGCGGCACAGTAGCCTTGGATGCCCTGGACACATCCGCTTGTTGCTGACTCTGGGGAGGGGATTGGCCTCCGACCCAAGTTTGAGCAAATAGGCCAGGTACCCAGTAACATGCTTTGATGGGTGGCTAGGTCGCAAGAGCACGGCGCATGCACCACCTCCTCCAGCATCTGCACACAGAACATATATAGGAGCACTAAACCATGGCTTTCCTGCGACCAGCATTTGATTATACCCCCAACATTTAGTAAAAACAATTACAGCTTTGCTGCTGTGAAGGCTAAGATCAAGTCCAGTGTATTTCATACCTCCGTGACAATTTGTGTGCTTTTAATATTGGGCAAACTAATCCCAATTCCCAAATGTATGGAAGCAGAGGACTTCACGTGATGGGAATCTGATAGCTCTCATGGTCAGCAGTGTAGCAAATTGAAAGAGCGCCTTGAGAAGGAGGTGGCATCAATGGCCTGAGTGACAGACAAAAAATACCCAACATAAACAGAGGAAGTGTTCTGGAATCACGAGTTGGTCATCCAATGGCAGCTCAAGAAGACTGAAGATGGCGTTTGGAAGTTCACATTGTAAAGACTCCAGGGGCCTCATTTATGAGGCTGTGCGCCACTTTTACACCGCCTGTGCGTCACTTTTTGTTCATGGCAGGCGTAAGACTGACTCAGGCACTAACAACATGGGACTTGCCCATGTGAAAGTACACATTGCTGGAGTTGCGTAACTTTTGTGACACACTCCAGTAATGCGTCACTTTTGCACCTACAGATACGTCAGAAATACTGACGTATCTGTAACTCCTTGAGCCATGATGCGTCATATTATAAATATGATGCATCAATCATGATGCAAGGAGTGCGCACTGAGAAGTGACGCATCGCTGCTTTCACGCAGCGATGCGTCATTTCTCATAAATGAGGCCCCTGAAGTCTAGTCGGATTATTTATCTGCGGAAGATGAGAGAAATCATCCAACTGTAGGCCGACCAGTGCAGAAACTAGATTAGAGCCGAGGTGAGGTCTAAAAGGGGGGTACCCGTGGGGTGGCTGTGATGGAAGTGTGGGCGCTTTTTCTGTCATGTTCCTGGTGTAGACAGTGGCGCATCTGTAAAAAGCGTACTGGAGGAACAGGTTGACTGGGGACTCGGAAGAACGCTTCTCAAATACTATGCTGTTTTACTTGAGAAAGTGGTGCGTTCACACAGTATCCTGGTTATTAGAGTTATCTTGCGAGGGTAAAATGATGTATTGGTAGCCGAGCATTACTCCACCTGCTTGCAGAACTCTGGGAATTGGGTGGACTTTTTCAGTTACTCCGTGAGTAAAACACCACAAGCTCCTCCCAGCCCTACGTATTGACCGCTCATCTGATGGATATGTAGAAATTGTCTCTGTGACTGGTTCAATGTACCCTATACTCTGCGATAATTCTGCAAGGGGGGGGGCGGCGGTTAAAACGATTGGTACAAAACATTTGAATGGGGCACGGTGAGGAGCTAGTTCTTACATGATTTGGTTCGTTCTCACTAGTTGAGGTGGACTTATGCTTGACTGTATGTATAAGATACCCTGATAAATAACTGGCAATTCTGTTTGGCTTGTTGCCCTCTCTAATTTCCATCCCCCCTGCACCCTGGCCGTTCCCGTGGGTCTTTCTATTTTTTGGAATAGTCACAGTGGGGAGATGCTTCTTGGGGGAGGGTTTCTGTTTTATTACTTTCTGAGGCTCATTAGGTTCGGGGTGGTCTGGGCTAATGGGGAGTTCTACTTCCTCAATTAGACGATTTATTTACTCTAAAGTGCTTATATTTGAGTTCTTTGGTTGTTTGGCTTTGTCCTGGTTGAGAGCTTTCCGCTTTCCCATAATGTCAAGCAGAACCCCCCCTGCTGCACCCAAAAGCTAACACAAATAAGGTGTAACCATAATGCAGCAAAACAGTATAACTTTGTTTTTAGTCTAAAAAATACTTTGCACAGAAGTCTTTAAGCTTAAAAAAAACAGGTGGTTTATGCCCAAGTACAGGAGGATAGAAGACTGAGCCCCAGTAGCGGCAACACAATATCTTCAATTCAGTGGTGGCTCGCAGAGGGAGTGCTGCGGGGAGGGGTAGGGTGGAGGGGGTAGTGACTAGTGGAATCCTATATACGGCGGAATGGAGTAAAGTTAGTAAATAAATTAATACAACAATTTACCTTGCGTGCGCTGCATCGCCATCTCAGCAAAACAGGGCGCGCAAACTGTAAACTGCTTTATTTATTAACTTACTTACTTTACTCCGTTCCGCGGTATGTCGGAGTCCACTACACCCCCCCTCCCTCCCTATCAGCCACCACTACTTCAATTGTCAGATGCTCACGCCGGGGGCCCAGCCCAGCCTCCCACGGGCCCGCCCCTTGGCCATGGATTTGCCCTGGCACGGCTCGTACGTGTGCCATGCAACAGGGCTGCAGGGTCCCTTTATATGCGCCCGTGAATTGAGCCAAGGTGTGGGGGACTCGGGGAGTTCTGGGAGTTGTAGTTCCCTGCAGCTGGGGTGATCTGGCGAGGCACTCCCCTGTCATCAGGTGTTGTAATCCAATCCGCGTTGCCACTGGACAGTGAAGCGGCCTACAGTCCTTTGCAGATGGGCAGCATGGAGAAACAAAACACACTGGCATTGCTTTTTAGCCCCTCAGCACAGTGGGGCTGCAGAGTACCTTTGCCTGCGCCCGTGAATTGAACCTAGGTGTGAGGGGCTCAGGGAATTCTGGGATTCAAAGTCCCCTGCGACTGCAGTGATCCTTTAGCAGCACTCCCCTGTCACCAGGTGTTGCAGTCCAGTCCGCAGCACCAGAAGGCAGCGAAGCAGCCTGCTGTCCTTTCAAGACGGGCAGCATGGCGAAATAAAACAAACAAGCAGCACTTTTTAGTCCCTCTACTGAGATTATATATGGCTTGTCTGTCGCTTGCCCTTGCGCTAACAGCTCCTTCAAAGCATTTTCTGCACGACTCATTACCCACACTGCAATTAAGCCAACCAGGTTCATACAGAATTATCCTTTTAGACCTTTTAAAGGTTTAAAAGGAGTAACACTCAAGCCTAAAAGAACATCTCCCTTACAACATGTTCTACTGGAACCCTTTAAACCATAACTAACCTTAAGCTTCAACTAACCAACCCATGTTCACTATCCTCACATCCATTCCCTAAGCTTTATGCACACTGGCGTTACAGTGCCCCATTCCTGGTTCTCCTAACTACTCCTTCAAATTTCCTTTGGGGTAAACTATGTTCCATTATCAGAAATACATATTCCAGGCAGATCTTCGTCTGCAGAAACGTTCCACAAGAACAATCATACGGTTTGTATCCAGCCCCTTCAGAAACCTCACTTCAATCCGTTTAGACCTATAATTAATTACCTCGAGGACAACACACAGTTCATTTTCAAATTCCTGAAATAACCCTAGAAATTAAAGCGCTCCATTTCCCACTTTTTTACTGGAAGCTGAAGAGGCAGAATTGGTAGAATCCTGGTGACCAAACTATTTATCTTCAGCTTTTCATATCTTATATTTTGGAAACGTTTACTCTTCATCCAACAACATGGATCAATGAATCTCCTTTTGATTTAGTCATACCAAGAAGAACCATGCACACTTATTCACAAACCTGCATCCCACTGCCAAAGGCTGAACCATTTATTCACCTCTAATTATGATCCCATCTTCATTTGACAACTAGTGTGCCACCTTTGCAAAAAGACCGCAACTATACACTCAAACATCTTTCCTTTGGTCACCTATTTTCACAAAATGAAATTGCATTTTGCAGAACCTCTCTTCAATATCTACTGCTGCCAACAAAAACATCAAATACTTGACAACCATGTGACAAATACTGTAATTGACAACCAGCAATCTTGAAAAACAATCAGCTCTCATATTCTTTTTTTGTGAAATGTTTTCTGAAATGTGTACTACCCAGAACTCTTACTTTAATAATTTTGTCCCAAAACCAGTTGTGGTTTCTGCTGGAATGATTTCCATCCCTGCCCAAAATGCTCAAAAATGGTTTGTGATTAGTCTTTAGAACAAACTGAGTACCTCATAAGTGACTGAATATTGCTTTCTGCTTCTTATAATGCTTGTGAAGCAAATGCCACTGTCTGTGCTTCACCTCTGTTTTTTGCATCAAAACCGATCCTAACCTTTTCTCACTTTCCTACACAGTTACACCTTTGTTTATTCAGGTGTATATGGATGTAGTAAAGTTGAATATTTCAACTCATCCTCATATTTTTAAAGCATCATCCGGCCCTTTCCCCAACTCTAAGTCATATTTTTAAATAGTGAAGATAAAAGGGCAGCTCAGCCAAAGCGGTAAAGTTAGGAATACAGTTTCAATAACATTTCCAGTCTTAAAAAGGATAACGCTTGCTGTCTTTCATTAGGAGAAGGTCCTTCTTCAAAGGCTTTCACCAGTCCTTATATTGGTTTAATCCCACAGTCAGCGATCACATACCCTAGATACTGAATTTGATTCTACCAAATAACACATTTATCAAATCTCATACCCAATCTCACACCCATGTAGCACCCACAGAATGTGATAGCTGATGAGAAGACTACATTTGCTGCTTCCTGTCATGTATCAATACAATAGCCTACGTGCCCAAAAAGACCAATCGAAGCTGTTCTTCCCTTCGAATGCTACATGTTAGAAATGGGGGTCTCTAGTTGGCAGTGGTTTGCACCCTGTCCAAGTAGGAACGCTTCCTACAAGTCATGGCAAGGGCATTACACAGCTAAGATAATATCGGCTCACCCCCTTAGTAGATTCGCATGAGCAGTTAGGTTTATTTAGGTGGCACTGTGCAAAATATTGGTGTGAAGACACTACAAAATCGACACCACACCAGTTAAGAAAAATAGCCAATATTTATCCAATCGAGACAAGATCAAAATGACAAAAATCCAACATACACAAGCAAAGATATGATTTTCTTAAGAATAAAGCAAAAGTACAGTTCTTTGAAGTCCATAGCATCAACTGGAGCTATCATGGCATTGTGATTAACAAATCCAACAGTTCAGTCCGACCTCGATGGAGTCGAGGGCCAGCTGTGGTGTAGGGGAAAACCCACAAACAGTATCTTGTAGCTAAAGAGACCTCGAGTAAATGCAGTGGTGACACGTTGCATGCGTAGGTGCTGCATGCTAGATCAGACATCGGGGAGTCCTTGAAGTCACCACATTGCAGATCGAACTCTGTGGGATCAAAGTCAGGAGTGCTGACGTTGGCAGTGCAGGAACTGTGGTGTCATTGCCGGTGGTCCATCGTGCACTTCACGATGCAGTGTCAGTGGCTTTGGTGACCAGGGCTGTGATGTCATCGCTGTCGGTGTCTCGTGTTACTCATGAGGCACTGACCATGGCTTCAGTGCAGGCAGAAGCATTGGGTAACGATGTCGAAGTTGATGGTGCTGTCTTCAGCAGACCAGGGGCAGTGGTGTCATCAAGCTAGGTGAGCATTGATATGGTGCAGGCAGTGGAGTCTGTGATGGCGCGAAGCAGCGGCATCGATGAGACCAGGGCTGTGGTGTTGTCAAAGTCAGAGTCCACGGCCAGGGTGCAAGCTGCGGTGGTATTGTCAGCGAGGAATGTCATTGTCGATGAGACCAGGGCTGCAGTGTTGTTGCTGAGTCCAGGTGCTGTAGATGAAGTCTTAGATGACCCTGAAGCTTCCAACAGGAGACAAACACACATATATAATGGAAAGAATTCCCATAGGCAAATTACAGTCTACAAAATCAATAGACCATGATATCAGAGACAGATTGGTGCATTAAACTCAGTGTAACCAAACAATTATTGTTTAAAAACTCATAATTTTGATTCATAATAGTATAAAACATAATGGAACATGAGTTGCACATGTGTCTATTAAAAAAAAACTATACAGAAAACCACATAAAATTACATGAACAACCTCATAGGAGATTCTAAAACATATAGACTTTCATGAACATGATATAAAACAAATACACAATACATATAATAATACATCAACAGTGGCAGTAAGATGGGTCTGCTTCTATGCACGTTTCGGCGCACTCGACTCCTTCAACAGGAATGCCACACAATTACTACAATATGGAACGTAAATCTTGATTAGGTTCCAAGCATACTTTGATCAGAAACAGTGCTTTGACTTAAAAAAAATGGGACTTCAACACTTTTCAATCTGTATGCTGTGTATGATTTCTGTGCCAAACTGGTATGTGAAGTAGTTTCTAGATATTTTTTCTTGATGCTTTCTGATATTTTGGCAGGAAAGGATGAAATCAGGATGCCAACACTAGAGAAACCGAATGAGTCCAATTCATACGGTAATTGATATAAAGTTTGTTCTGGGCAATGTCTTCAGACCACAAACATATTAAAGCCCTATGATGTAAACTTCCACTTCCCTTCGGAGGATTGGGACATGTGTGTGCTTGACTTACTCATCCCAATCCTACGCAAGTAAGGGGCAGTCAGTGTACTTTACTGTTTCACTTTAGGAACACTATATTATACCCCTATGGAAAAGGAGTCCACATGGTGTAGTTTCAGTTCACTTAGTCCTACAAATTCTAGACAAGCGTGATAGTACACTGTAAGATGTGTTAAAAGAAGCATTCTGCTATATCCAAAGAGATATCTGTCCTGCTTATGGGTCATCCACAAATCATATTACTCTGACTCACCTCAGATCCAGAGCCCAGGCCCTGTGTGACCCTGCAAGGCTGGATTACTTACCTTCCTCCCCAAGCTGTAGCATCTGAGGCCTAGCCCTTAACTGCAAGCATTCCCTAGGGTGGAGGTCTTCCCTCAAGGAGGGAGAGATGGGGTGAAGCTGCAGGACATTAATTTGTAGCTGTCACCCAGTGCCAGGCACCTGGCCTGCTGCAGGCCCGGGCTGTGATGTCTGCAAGTGGGGGAAGTGGGCTATTCAAAGATCATGTGGCATGGGTCTCCTGGACAATGCCATCTTGAAATATTTCAGAGGCCTGTGGAGGAAGGAGGAATTGGGGCAGAGGGGTGATGTGGCGTTGTAGGAGAGGGCAGAGGTGCATTCCTACTAGCACCCTCAACTCCTCCTTAAAAGGTTTTGCACAGAAAGAGGAGATCTCTCTGGAATGTGCGCATCCTGAGGAAGACTGGTACTGGAGGCTGACATCATGGTCAGTAGGAAGGGGGGGCTCCCTGACTGCCCCCTGGACTCTGGACTGTGCCACTGAGGTGGTCCAGGACCAGTAAGAGAAGTTCTGGGTTTCTGTGCAAAGCAAAAAACCCAGAAAAGAAAACCAGGTAAAAGGCTGGTGCAGGAAGCATGTGAAACGTGCTCCCTGCTGAGTACATTCTCTGGGTGGCCAGGAGGCAGAAGGAGACTGCTTCTAGTGGCTAGGGCTGGCCACCAGGAGTGAAAAGAGACCAGGATTGTCAAAATCAGTGCAACGGGGGCCAAGATTTGCCGCCTCCGGAAGGTAAGCGGCCTGTGACCTCTAGCGGACTGATAGCGAAGGGTGTGGGGCTCCACCGCTGGTCTCCGATGTGCCCTTGGGGTGGGTCAGGTCGCAGGAGAAGACAATACCGCAAAGCGCCTTTGCTCTCCCCCTTGCAGTGGCCACAGAGAAGTAGTGGAAGTCAGGAGCGCTGTCAAACGCCCTGTGACACTGGTGTGGGATCCAGGATTCCATTCAAGGATTCCATTCCTAGACCACTCCCAGAAGTGAAGTAAAGGTGGGTCGTACCTTCTGCAAAGGTGGGTTAGGGGCCCACAATCACATCCCTGAAGATTAAGTTGGCAGACCAGAATGAAGGACCGGCTACCACCACAGCACGCAGGGTTGATGGCCAGGCAGGGAGCCGGGGAGAGCAGCCAGGGGTGGGCTCCCCAAGCTCCTCTCAAGTGGGACTGGGCACCCCGACGAAAAGTAAAAGCACAGCAAGAGGCTGCTTACCTGCGAGCCGCTGCTATGATATGCACACACCTGAGAGAGTACCCCATATCACCCTGCAGGGCCTGGCCCATTCTTGGTAGGAAATGGCACATTTTCTGGGGTGCGGTGATCCCCAAAGTGGGGTGGGGGTCACCGCCAAATGGAAGCATTTGTGAAGGGGGACGCTGCAGGAGCAGCACAGACACCTCCCAACAGAGTTGAAAAGTTCCCTGCCTAAGTCTCTGGTGAGGCTGGGACAACAACCCATTAAGGGTTTTGGAACAATTTCAAGCCTTTCTAATGCTGGAACTTTTGTTCTAAAGCATGGACAGCTGAAGAGTAGGGCTACACCCAGGTATTAGAGTATTAATATGGGTTTTATTATTGGAGACATCCTCTAGGAGTGTAAGGGCATAATTGCGGAGATGTTTATTTATACCAATGTTAACCCTTCGAGACTAGGTTTCACATGCTTTTTTTGTGCTAAATGTGATATTGGAAATATGTTGCTAGCATTCTTGTCAGGGTGCCTTGTTATAATTGCAAAGCTATGTAATTATAAAAGTGATGCCTTTTAGGGGCTGTAATCAACTTGCGGTAATCATGCTAGTAGTCATGATATGTACTCCTCACTCTCCCTCATGCTTAGACATGTATTCTTGCTACTGCATTAGTTGAACAACCAGACTGTCAGCCACTGTGATTTAAGTGTGTATACTTTATTGTCAGTTTAAGATGCTCTCGGCAGGGTTATATGTCACTATGGCAGGTGTTTCCATTATGAAATACTTGTTGAAATAACATAGTTGGCAGCCACTTGCTTGGTGGCAGTGATAAGGGCCCTCACTCCAAGTTATGGCCAGCTTGTGGCATATGGATACATCATAATGTTCATACATGTGAGTAGTCATACTATACTCCCCTCCTGCAGGAGAGGTGGGGATGTTTAAGCAATGTCATCAAGAGGTATTTCCATCAACTTATGTATATTTGTTAATTGTTGCATAGTATTGAGAATGTGTGTGGAATGAATGTACTTTACCTTTTTATAAAGAAAAGTAAAGACAGGACAATCATTTATTGTTTTTTCTGTGTATCTGTCAATGGTGATTACTAGCCCACACCACCTCTCTTGAGTAAGCCTTAGACTGCTCGGCAATGGTACCCTCTACGAGTCAAGCGCTATAATGGGGTGTTTGGTTCCTAGTGAAGGACAAATGTAGACCCGTTACTTTAGCAGGCCACACAACTAATGCCTCTTTTTCCAACAGATATGCACAGAAGTATGTGCTTGTTTTATGCAGAGAGGCACATTTAATGTGCTGGAACTGAAGTGCTGCAAGTGTGGTTTGAGCGCTAAGTGTTTCAAGACTGGGAAAGATTTACACCCGGAATCTCCGTTGCTTATCCTATGTAATTACAAATCAGTGACCACATCAAGGGCAGGATGTTGCAAATATCTGACTAAAACATTGATTTGTAGCTCCTAAGTGATAGTTAATTTTGAATCGAGAGCGAGGGATGTGAAATATATTGCCATATTTAAATACCTAAAGGAATGCCTCCATTTAATTGTGAAACACTGAGATGTGACAGAGATAGGTAAACACTTTAGGTGGATCAGTTACAGTTCAGAAAGGTAACCGTTTCGGCGAGGTGTGGATCTAGAACATGGTGAGATCAAGAAGAGGTCAGACTTGACGAGAAGCCCTGAACAACATCAGCATGTTCTTCTCAGAAAGAGTGTACATGTGATGAGCAGTGGTCTATAAAGAACAGTAAAGAAAGCAAGTTTTTAACAGTATTGAAAGAGTGTGGTAACAATGTAGCAGTGAGAGGGTAGTAGGATAGTTAAACAGAGCAGCAAAGTCAGGGTCAAAATTATCATTTGTTAGAATAGTAAAATCTGAAGTGCTAATAAGATGTGCAAAACCATTGTGAAGAGTTTCAAAGGTTTCAAAGTTTTATTTGCAGACAAAACATATTATAAGAGCGGGGTTTATTGAGGAAACGTCCTACGCTAAACCGAACTCTGATCAACAAAAGCTATACATTTTTGACTACCTTCGAGTGCCTCCTCAGATGTCCATGGAACTTTTGTGAATGTAAAATTTTACTTTTGACGGGAAAACACATAAAATCACCGTTGTTTCAATACTTGTTTGAATAATTTGAGCTCTGGCCAACGTGGGTTCGTACCTATGGTGATTTCAGCACTGGACAGCGCACTCCATACCTCGAGTGATTTCAGCACTGGACAGCACAGCTCCCCATCTGGATTGATTTCTTCATTGTGCACTCCACTCCAAGGTCGATCTGATATCAGCACTGGACAGAGCACATCCTAGCAGGACTGATTTCAGCACTGGACAGCGCACTTCATGGTGGAAGTGACTGCAGCACTGGACAGCACGCACTTTTTACTAGGGAAGGCGAAGGTGAGTGGAGCGGGGTGATCTGAACACTGGATAGAACACTTTATATCTAGAGTGAATCAATCACTGGACAGCGATATTTTTTAAGCAATCTCAGCACTAGACAGTAGATTTAATTTTCAGAAAGAGTTTACCACTGATAACAGGCAGCCTATCTGCGGCGATTTCAGAAATGGAAAGCACGCTTCATATTTGGAGTTGTTTCAGACCTGGAAAGCATGCTTCCAATCTGGGCTGATTTCAACACCAGACAGTGCTCTTATTTGGAGGGATTTTTGCATTGAAACTTCTTACCATATAATTTATGCTGGTTCAGTCCTCTACCTGTGAGTAGCGGACATTATACCCTATCATTGCCCTCTTAAACTTCACAGATCACAACTAGAGAAAAAAGCTTCAGCCTTAGCGTTTTCTAGGTCTCGCCTACACAGCACGCATGCGCCTCACAGGAGACCTTTAGCGGTCCTGCAGCTCTGTTTTAAAGGACATACCCGGGCTTGTGACGGCATACGCCTTGCGGAAGTGCACAGCAGCACGGCACAAGTATGTGCTTTGAAAAAGAGCAGACTGTTCTCCCCAGTGTGTGTGCACCACTCGTGGGTGCACCCCTCTGCCTCTTTCTCCTGGTGCAGCCTGCACTCTTTTTAAAAAAAAAACTTTCAGCGCAAGGCGCTCGCTTGTCTCTTTTTGGAAAAGATTTGTTTTAGCAGGGGCTTGTCCCAGAAACTATAGTATGACCGTGTCTGTGCCCATCGCTGTCCCCGCCATGAGCTGGGACTGGAAACAGCTTCTGATTTGAAGAGTGAAAATCCTTGATTTTATTTGCCTGTAGTGATACCTGCGGATAGAATGCACAGTGAGATAGGGTTACTCTGCAGCTGTTCTGCATAGAGTCTGTGCCATTGCCGCTCCATGTGCGCCTTTATCCTTTGTGTGACTCCTTTCATAGTCCCTGCCAAGATGCCTCGAACAGCAGATATTCAGACAGCTCAGCGAGTTAAGATTTGTTATGTGATGTTACATAAATTTATAGAGTGCAACGGCTTCCCGAAGGTGTAATGGCGCTTCACTCAAACAGCCGTGAAAGCACAGAGTAAGAGTTAAGACAGTCAGTTCATTATGCTGTATATTTATTAACGAGGTTCTTGAGATGTCACATGTTGGATGATAGTTTCACATCAAACAAAGCTTTAATCATGGACGATTATAGTTTGTCTTTGGAAAGAAAACTTTATTCAACACACATTTTTCCCTTTGTGGTGTTTGCGTGAAGGGCTTTCTCAAGGTTTAAATTAAGAGCCATAGTGGGGCTGCAGGGAGTCAGAAAGTGGCGGTCTCAACAAATGTAAGAAATTACTTTCCTAATTCTGCATGAAAGCTATGTAAAAGAGTTCCATGGTGTCTCTCACTATTAGTGTGGGTGTGCCAGTGGATTTCAATTGGAATCTTGTCTCCAGTGCATGATATAGATTAAAATCTAGATCTTGTGCCACAGATTCCATGCAGAGTCTTAGGCTTCTCTGAGAATTGATGGATTTGTCAAAAATAAAAATTCTCTGAGTCTCTGCTAGTTTGTTAAGTTGTAGATTACTGGTATCATTTCTTAAAAGGTGGTAGTTTGTCTTTACAGATGGAGTGCAGCGTAAGTTTATGAGGCTTGCAGGACATTTTTAGGTGAGGTGAGTGTGGCCACGGTCAGTTTACCTCACCTAAAGTCACCTTCCAAGCTGTTTAAAAACACTAAAAAGAAATAGGTAAGTGTCAAGAATCAGAACGCACTATGCAAATGGCAATGATATGACACAGTGTTCACACAAATTGCAGACTTGCGGTAAAGTCCCTGATGTTGTGCTGCACTCCAGCACTCTTTGTGGCCAGGATGATCATTGTGTAGCACTTTAACATAAATACCTCTAAATGCTCTATTGCTGACAGGCTAGTAAGTTTCAAACATCCTCCGTTTTTCTTCTTACACCACAGACACCATCATTGGATCTTTTCTACTTCATCCTCTCCTGTTACCTTTAATCTCTTCAGGTTGTTAGAGTCTTGACACCAAAGATGTTCCCCACTTCCTGACACTGTTTAGTGACACAGAGCAGCAAGGACTAATCCATAATCCCTTTAAAAATACAATCATGACTCCTCTACTCATAACCGCTCAAGCCTCGCCCCCCACCAAAGTGGCCCAGGACCCTCGTCCGCTGAGTGGATCATCACCACCAAAGCAAAGAAGACATATGTTTGAAAAGGTTGTATCGGTGCAGCTAAAAGCTGATTTTCCTGACAACCAGTTGAATCTTCTTGTCATGTGTCATCTTATCAGATGTGCTTTTAGTAAAATATAATAACTTAACACCAATCTTATTTAGAATTTGTAGCCAGGATATCTGCCACACATGTGCCACGTCTGTGACGGAGCATCCTATCCAAAGACACACATTCCTGTCCAAATGAAGTACAGGGGAGAGGAGTTATTAGGTATACACGTTTGCACTCTCCCTATTCAATATCACTAACTCAAATGACAAATGTGTCCCATATTCAGGCTCTCAAGTGAGATCACTATATCCTGTGTATGGGATATTGCCTTGTTTCTGGATACTTTTATATCCCAATTTTGTAGGCATGACTTGAAGTCTATGTATAGCAAGCATTGGCATAGCCAATAGGCCTTGTTTAGTTATCCAGCCCAATATCCTTGGTGCAACAACATCAACTGTTGCATGGCTAAAGACTTATAAGGTCCCAAAGGTGAGACCTATTGGCTATGTCAATGCTTGTTTATGCTGATAACATTATATCAACATATTTTACTTTCCCTGCACATATTACACCATAGCACCACAGTAGGCATCATAGGGAGACAGGGCCCCTGTCCCGATGAATACTCTTGACCTAAGCGGGAAGCAAGAGTGGCAGAAACAAACCAATTACAAGCATGAAGGCTCCTTACAAACCCTCAAGTTTATTTAACCCGCGGAACAGCGCTGTGAATAAAATATTAGTTCAACCTACCATGACACAATTTATATTGGCTTCTACGTATTTACTTAAAAAATGGTTGTGTGATTTAGATGACACACTAACCTTGAGTGGAAACAACCCACAATTGCTGGGTTCCACAAAAACTCTTATTACAACCACTAAGAAGGCTTAGTTGAAGCTCACCATTAAGAGGCAACCTTTTATGACTACCAGTGACAACTGTTTAATGAAGCATGAGTAAAGGTCTCTCGTTGTTTTTAAGTCGAGCAGGGCATCGCATGCGCTGCCCTGTCAGGCATGCTGTTTTCGAATACAGAGTTGAAGCTCCGCTCGCTCTCTGCCCATATTTGTCATTTGCTTGTGCCATTGCCCTTCGTAAATGCTGGCTTCTGATTCCTTAATGTACTGGTTAGTCACTACGTAGCACTGCCTTGTCTTCATTTGTAACCTCCCATGAGGACTGGCACTTTTACTTCTGTTGTTACACGGTATGTCTTATTTAGACTGTAAGCACAGTTTACTTTAATGAGTTTCTCCTACCTACTGCACACCGGACATGCTCTCCTGCAACATTCAGTGTGCCATGCCCTCTTCCTCTTTCCAAGCAGCCCAGCTCAATGGTGGCTGCTTCTTTGAAATTAAATAGGTCTCACATTTACAAGAATTTTAGTTTTTGGCATTGTAAATGACAATAAACGACTAGGGGTGGGCGGAATTGGCTAAATTGACTTTCTCAAATGATTGCAAAATTGCTCAAAATCTCCGCGAGCACGCGTAATTTTCGCAAAGATGTGGAGATTGCTTTACCCACCCGTTCGCGATGTGTTTTTGCGTGCTCGCTGGGAAATATATCTCCAACTTGCCCATGCGGTCGCTAATGGGCGCAGCCATCTTGCTCGCGATGCTTATTTCCTGTTCCGGGTCGAATGACGTGTTCGCAATCGCAAACTCTCGCGGGATAGCGCGACCGGCTAACCAACAATCCAACATCTCGTGGCACACATGAACGGATAGGAAAACCCGTCGGCGATCGCCTAGACCCGGTAAGTCGCGACCGCGTGCGCGAGAACGCATTTTTAAAGCACGAACAAGAAAAATACTTCCGTTTCGCGGCAGATTATGAAAGTTTTGACATTTTCGCACTCTCCGCGGAACCCGAAAATGTCGAAATATCGCAAATTCCGCGAGCAAAATGAAATTTACGCCCAGGCCTATAAATGACAATGCTTTTTATTTATGGGTTATTTATCCAAACAGATAAATAAAAGTAATTGTCATTTACAATGCCAATAGCTTAAATGCTTACAAATGTGAAACCTATTGCATTGCAAATGATTGTTAAACTAGTATTTTGAATCTTCAAATTTTTGGGGAGTTATTTGTCTGAAAACACATCTGTCTATTGTGCCAGCCACTCCCTGAATTCGCCTGGGATTACGCTATCAGTTAGCTGCTTTCAACATTATTTCGGGAAGATACCCTGTAGCTCGTGATAAAATAAACTGAGTCGGGTCACTGCTTTCCAGCTACAGAGGGATGTGTTAAAACCACTATTTGTTGGCATAATTCCTGGCAAGATTACCACCATCATATTGCAATATGCTAGAGATAACACTAGAGCTGGTACTTCTTCTGCTGGTTGTTTTAAGTTTGGCAGATTTACTGAATTCGACGTGGTTTGTAGGTAGTATTTTAGGCTTATTTACAAGCCCTATGCACGTGCAAATAAGTCATTATTTCCTATATTAAAAATGACGCACTGGTGGTGTAAAGGGCTTGTAAATAATCCCTATATTTAAAGAAAACTGTAAATAAGGCCCTTGGTAAAAGCTGCGGTATAAACCACACAGCTCCTACTGACGTATGCTATGGAGCTCGTTGATGTGTGATTTTGACTTCTCAGATTTGGATTTTCAATAGATTTAAAGTGTTCAAATTTAATTTTGTTCGACACCCTTTCCAACTGCCTCTTTACTGAACGCGAAATCGTAGTAGGTTATGACATATCTAAAGAAAGAATGTAAACAACAGAAAAGGAAGCTAACATTTCAGAGATTTTATGGTTTAATGTTAGCAAAACAGCTGTTAATGAAGAGTTGCAAGATGTACTAATCTTACAGTCATCTCAGAAATTATGTCAAAAGCGCTAATTGGATTCTTAGTCGGGTTAACAGTGACTCGCAAATAGGCCCTTGGGACAAGACTGTCATTTTAAGGTATTAGAAATCCAGTGTGTCCTGATGCAACACCATCTTCCCAATAAGGCCCGTCGAGGCATTTAAAACAGAAGCAACAATGCCTGGCAAACATGGCAATGGAGTCACATTTTCACCACAACACGTTTTTCCTCTAGGACGCAGCTCATCATATAATAAAAATGAGGAAGTGTGAGGTGAGACGTTGCTCTGTTGTAGTGTGTGTGTGGATGTGTGTGTGTGTGTGTGTATGTGTGTTTGGGTGATTGATATGAGAGACCGGTTATTTGTATGACCGTATTGCTGCTATTGGCTTTGCTGTACAAGGCCTCACTGTGTTAGGGAATCTTGCAAAGCTAATAGTGGTGATACAGCTGCAAAAGCTGTACATTCTCACTCCGTGGTAGTAACCTGTACTACTGCTGCTCATGCTGCTGTTGTTCTTTTCATTGATGAGCAAGCCAATACTGCTTCTTACTGTGTTCTTTTGTAGCGACCACTGCGCCCTCGGCCTGGTCGCCCCCACACCCCCCGCCTGCTCCTCCTACCTGCTGCCTGTGCCTCGATCTACACGGCGCCCCAGCCGCCACAGGACCGCCGCTGAACCACCCCAGCCGCCACAGGGCCGTCCCAGCGCCGCCCCAGCCACCGCAGGGCCGCCGCCGAGCCCCCAGCTTTTCCCGCCAGATCTCGACGAGACCCCGCCCCCCCGCACGCCGATTGGCTACCGCGATCCCCGCCTCCCCGCACTCCCTCCCTCCCGGCTCCCCTCTTAAGGGGACCCACAGCGCTGCTCAGGAGCGACCACTGCGCCCTCGGCCTGGTCGCCCCCACACCCCCCGCCTGCTCCTCCTACCTGCTGCCTGTGCCTCGATCCACACGGCGCCCCAGCCGCCACAGGACCGCCGCTGAACCACCCCAGCCGCCACAGGGCCGTCCCAGTGCCGCCCCAGCCACCGCAGGGCCGCCGCCGAGCCCCCAGCTTTTCCCGCCGGATCTCGACGAGACCCCGCCCCCCCGCACGCCGATTGGCTACCGCGATCCCCGCCTCCCCGCACACCCTCCCTCCCGGCTCCCCTCTTATGACGCCCCCTGAGCGACCGCGCAGCGGACGCGCGCAGCGGGAGCACCGACTGAGCGCCGAAGGTGCGCCAAAGGTAAGCCCGTCTGCGCCCGTCCGCGCCTGGACCGCGCCCAGTGCCAGGACCCCTGGCCCCCGCAGACCCCAGCCCACCCGCCGGACGTACGACGCCGCCGCCCTCAACGCACTCAACGCCGGCCGAACCCCTGGATGCTACCGAGCCACCCCGAGACGCACCCACGGTCCCTTCATCTGCCAGGCCTGCAAGTTCTCCTGCACCCGGACCTGCGCGGCACCAGCACCCACCAAGCCGAACTCCAGCAGCAGCCACCTGAAGTGCATCCTGCTCAACACCCGCTCCGTCCACAGACACGCCGTCGAGCTCTGGAACCTGCTCGACACCACACACCCAGACGTCGCCTTCCTCACGGAAACCTGGATGCACGCCTCCTCAGCACCCGACATCGCCATCGCCATCCCGGACGGCTACAAGATCATCCGGAGAGACCGCGTCAACCAGACAGGAGGTGGCATCGCCATCATTCATAGGAACACCATCCGCATCACGACCAACACCGACGACACCATCGCACCCGCCGAACACCTGCACTTCCAGATCCACGTCAACCCGAAGACCACTCTCAGAGGCACCCTCATCTACAGACCCCCGGGACCACGCACACAATTCAGCGAGGACATCGCCGACTTCATCAGCCCGCTCGCCCTCCCCTCAGCCGACTACATCCTCCTCGGGGACCTCAACTTCCACCTGGAGAACAACGACGACCGCAACACGACCACCGTGCTGGAAAACCTCGCAAACCTGGGACTCAAGCAACTGGTGACCACCCCCACCCACCTCGCCGGACACACACTCGACGCCGTCTTCTCATCCAGCAAAGACATCGCCTTCAGCCACGCCACAGGACTCCACTGGACGGACCACAGCTGCGTCCACTTCACCTTCAGAAGAACGACGACCCACCACCACCAGCAACAGGCTGCCTGAAGAAGCTGGAACAAGATCACAGCCGACCAGCTCACCGCCTCCCTGAGTCAGCACCCTCCCGCCAGCTCAGCGAACCCCAGCCAGGCCGCCGACAACCTCACAAAGTGGATCAGCAACTGCGCGGACGAACTCGCCCCTCTGAGGACCCCGCCCAGCAGACCCGGCAGCAAGAAAGCCCCATGGTTCACCGACGAACTCAAGAGCTCCAAGAAGAACTGCCGAGCCCTCGAGAAAGTCTGGAGAAGGGAACCTACCGCGGGCAACATGACCACCCTCAAGCTTGCCACCCGGAAGCACCACCAACTGATCCGCGCCACCAAGAAAACTGCATTCAAGGACCGACTGGACACCAACGCACACAACTGCAAGGAACTCTTCAACATCGTGAAAGAGCTCTCCAACCCCAACGCCGGTAACAACGACATCACCCCATCGCAAGACCTCTGCAACTCCCTCGCCTCCTACTTCCACAACAAGATCGCAGACATACACAACAGCTTCAGTAGTCAACCATCGCACACAAAGACCGCAGCAACGCCACCCACCACCACCCTCCGCGCCTGGACTCCGATCAGCACCGATGACACCGTCCGCATGATGAACTCCATCCACTCCGGATCTCCGACCGACCCGTGCCCTCACCACGTCTTCAACAAGGCCGACGCTGTCATCGCACCCCACCTGCGGGACATCATCAACACCTCCTTCGACACCGCCACCTTCCCGGAGAGCTGGAAGCACGCCGAACTCAGCGCTCTACTTAAGAAACCAACAGCGGACCCCACCGAACTCAAGAACTACCGCCCCATCTCGCTCCTCCCGTTTCCAGCCAAAGTCATCGAGAAGACCGTCAACAAACAGCTGGCCGCCTTCCTTGAGACGAATGGATCCCTCGACCCCTCACAGTCTGGCTTCCGAGCCAACCACAGCACCGAGACCGCTCTGATCGCTGCCACCGATGACATCCGAGCCCTGATGGACAACGGAGAAACAGCGGCCCTCATCCTCCTAGACCTCTCCGCGGCATTCGACACTGTCTGCCACCGCACCCTAGTGCAGCGCCTCAGCAACGTCGGAATTCAGGAAAAGGCACTGGAATGGATCGTCTCCTTCCTCGACGGAAGAACACAGAGAGTCCGCCTACCACCGTACAAGTCAGAGGCCACCGAAGTCATCTGCGGCGTCCCTCAAGGATCCTCGCTGAGCCCCACCCTCTTCAACGTCTACATGAGCCCCCTCGCGCCCATCGCACGCCAACACAACCTGAACATCATCTCCTACGCCGATGACACCCAGCTGATCCTCTCACTGACCAACGACCCCGCCGCTTCCAGAGCCAACCTTCACGAAGGGATGAAAGATGTAGCCGAATGGATGACGACCAGCCGCCTGAAACTGAACTCAGACAAGACGGAAGTCCTCATCCTGGGCTCCTCGCCCTCCGCCTGGGACGACTCCTGGTGGCCCCCCGCCCTGGGCACCGCACCCACACCGACAGACCACGCACGCAACCTGGGCTTCATCCTGGACTCCTCCCTCTCCATGACCAGACAAGTCAACGCCGTCTCCTCGTCATGCTTCAACATCCTGCGCATGCTACGAAAGATCTTCCGGTGGATCCCCACCGAGACCAGGAAGACGGTCACCCAGGCCCTCGTCACCAGCCGACTGGACTACGGCAACGCCCTCTACGCCGGAACCACCGCCAAGCTCCAGAAGAGACTCCAGCGGATCCAGAACGCCTCAGCCAGACTCATCCTCGACATCCCCCGACGCAGCCACATCTCCGGACATCTGAGAGACCTGCACTGGCTCCCCGTCAACAAGAGAATCACCTTCCGTCTCCTCACCCACGCACACAAAGCCCTACACGACCAAGGCCCGAGCTACCTCAACAACCGCATCAACTTCTACGCTCCCAAACGCCACCTCCGATCAGCCAGTCACGCCCTCGCCGCCGTCCCCCGCATCCGAAGATCGACAACAGGAGGAAGGTCCTTCTCCCACCTGGCCGCCAAGACCTGGAACTCCCTCCCGACCGACCTGCGCCTGACCCAAGACCACCTCTCCTTCAGGAAGAAGCTCAAGACCTGGCTGTTCGAGCAGTAGCAGCACCCCCCCCCCCCCCAAGCGCCTTGAGACCCTCCGGGTAAGTAGTGCGCTATATAAATGTCCATGATTGATTGATTGATTGACTGTGTAAAAGAAGCTTTCACAGTAGTTGGCACGCTCTTTTGTGTGAGAAAGCTGCTCAACTTCTATGATGTGGCTGTTTTATTTGTGTTGCTGGCTTGCACTCTCTGCACTGTGACTTATCAGTCAGAAAGAAGATCTTGATATTCCTGAGCAGCACCTATTCTGTTGTAGGGAAGCAGGCTGTGATGCTTCCAGCATTTTGTCAGGTACACATGAGGGAGGCGTGCTCCTGCACCCTGATCTGTACATGCCTTTCCTGAAATTAACTTGTTCTTCTTCCATTCGTGGTGCACCTGGAAAGTGAGAGAGCAGTCTAAAGAAACAACAAAAAACAAGTGAAAGAATCAGGAGAATTTCGCATTGCTTCTGTACATGTTGCACAGTTTGTATGAATGGAGAATGCTCTCATGCTGCCCAAGTTGCATATGTGCTCTCGGTGAGGAAATTGTGTAGAGCGCATTCTATTTTTGTGAGGAGGAAGCTTGCTCTGTTGTTGTCTGCTCTGTACATTTTCTGCTTTTGAAGGAAGCTTGCACTATCTTAGCCTGTGCAGTATCTGTCCTATGTGTGAGTAGCACCTGTGTATGTCTTCAGTTTGTGCTGTGGAAGACAAAGGCATTCTAGGCACTGTGCCAACCTCTGTTGAAGCAATTCTGTGTGTGGGAGAAGTTGACATTGATTCCACACCTGCTCTACCTGTTTTGTTGTGGAAATAGGACTCAATCTCCATATGCTAATTTAAATATGCTTTGCAAAAAAATTCAGGCCTGCTATTTATTCGTTTAGTTAAGAGGTTTATAGCCCACACATTCCGTGACATATGGAGGAAAGTAAACTGCAAACATGTAAACCAGGACATATTTGTCTTTTCAAGGCACCTTACCAATGTGGAATTAATAACATGACTGTTTACATTTCAAGTCCTCTTTGGTTATAAAATGCGATTAGAACATTTATTGACTCTCAGGAAGTAAACCAAACTGCCAATCAAAGTTTTTGTAAGAAAAAGAAAATTACACGAATGTACACGCCTGCCTATCTTGCTTGTTGAATAATGTTTAACAGATTCGTAAACAGAGTCTATTGTTATGTCCACTCCATTTGTTCATAGGAAAAATGTTAAGATTTCTTAAAAACTTGGCGATACTTGAAGATTCTTCACAAAATGTCCAAAAAAAGCCCTCACATGTATGTGGGAATCATTTGGGAATATTTCATACTGATTGGTCAACGGGAGAAGTTATAATCAGAGTATCAACTCTGATATTTCCCTTCAAATATCTATAAGAAGGACTTGAACATGGCTCCTGAAATAGGTAACCAATAGCTTTCATGAAGGTAGTGGCAACTGCACTTATCTCACCTTTATTTCGTTCGATATAAATTCAATCTATGAGTTTAGACACCCAATGAGTGACAATAAAGTGCTTATTTCCTCCGCCAGCAGACTCTGAAGCATTGATTAATACGACTGAGTATACAAAGGCCCTTTATTTTAGTACACAAACAAAAACAACGATTTTAAACAGTTTCTTCAATGCGACTGAAAGAAAACCAACAGAATCCTGCACTGTACATACCAATTCACTGATAATGTTATCTAAGAGAGAGACTCTGAATTGGAGAAGTGTAGCGTATTCCCTTGACTTTGGCAGAGGTTGAGGTTAATTTTAAAATCTGTCTAGAAGGGTGCCATCTTTTGAAACTTTTAATAGACCTCTAGTGTCAAATATAATGTTACTGATCATAGATCTAAGTAATAGACCACTCAAAAATGGGGAATACCAAGTTTGAGTAGGCAGTCCTAACTTACCTAATTAAAGTAAATGATTTAAAGGAGTGATCACAGGACACAAGGGCATATATTGACATTCAAAAGATCTTCTATAGATCTTGGGCCCCATACCTTTGAGTAGGTTGAGACTACTTCTTACCTTGAAAAATTATTGTTTTAAAATCTATAATACAGTATTTAATCGCCCTTGTTATCCAAATACCAATCACTGATTTCACAGTAATGGGTACTTATAAGCATTAATACTAGAATAGGCCCATAGTATCTGAAAGAATGGTGTAAGAATATTTAGGATTGCCAATGCTTCATGTGACGGGAGCTCCACAAAGTCAGGTACACTGGTTGAGTAAACAAGAAGGAAATAGCTTTGCTTGTTTTAATCTGGGCAGAGAACACACATAGAGGAACTACTGCTCTTATTGGCAAGCTATTACATCACAACATTTTTGCAGGTTTGATTATTGGAGCATATTTACTATAAAATTCTTCCAACCGATGATGTAAATAAGTAAGGAATTTGCATCTTTTCTAAGTTTTGGAATGTGATTTCAATTTTCTACTGAGCGCAACTTTTTTAGGTGCATGGGTACGCGCTAGTAGTTGTTGATTTGGGTGGTATAGAGTGTTTCAGCAGGAGGGTAAAGAATGAGAGTACTTTAGTTAAACTGCAGTAACTTTATAGTTAGAAACATCTCTAGCACCTCTTACTCGCATCTCATGAGATATTTCAGATGCTGGGGCATATTCTCAAGGAGTTATCGCCGAGTTAACGGCACTCTATCGCAGCCAAAGTGGCGATAAATCTATTGCCTCATTCACAAGCTGGTGCCAACAGCCCGTATCACCAGTTTACCTGTGAAGGCAGCCGCTAAAAACATCTCCACAGATGAGGCCGGCAACTATTGCTAATGAGATGCAGAGTAGGCGTTCTTGTGCAAAAAGCCGCAACAGCACCACCCTGAAACATTCTCAATGAACAGCCAGATCGCGGATAAGACCACAAAACAGGCAATAAGGTGCGTTAGCTGCATGAAATTAACACCTGCTCTGACCTGGTGTAAAGTCAGACGACAGCCTGCAACAGAAAAGGGAGCCCAGCCCAGACCCACACCTGAAGGGCAACAGATGCCATGAAGCCACTGATCACGCAGCCCAGACACCGAAGAGGGCAACAAAACCCACCGCCACCACCAACGTCGATGCCAACCACCCAGGCAGTGTGCGTGATTCCTACATCTTCTGACAGTCCATCATCAACTAGAGCTACCAGGATGGCACCTGCGGAAAAGCCCTGCTCGTTGGCAAGTACCAAAAGAACACACCACACACCTCAACTCCACAATCATGCAACGCACACCACTGGGAATGCACACCTTACAAACTCACATACAACATGCCAAACAACATGCCCACCCACCAGACATGCCAGCTCAACTCACTGTGCGAACCTGGGCCAGCCATGTACATAAGCCATTTACAGCATGGCATCTCAGCCACACAATAGCAGAATGTGAGGACAGTTGGCAACCAGGCATGTGCGTAGGAGGTAAGTGACCCATGAATGAGAATGTAAACAATGCTAAGTGTGGCATGGATGTGATGGCCAGACTGCAGTAGGCAGACCACACACATATCCATGTCGACACACACTGCTAGTTTTTGGAGTGTAGTGGACAGTGGATGCCACCATGTCACCACAGCCAGTGGAGAAGCTTGTGGAAATGTAGCTTGGTACGTCCCCACCGTAAGCGTGAGCGGAGTGGGCTGGCCTGGCGTACGCCAAGCCAGCGTAGGGGTGTGAATAAAAGGCACTTAACTCTGGGTGTGGTCCTCTTCCGGAAAGCCCAACGTCTCTGCCAGGGCGGAACCTCTCATCCCGCCACAAGGCTGACGCCATCGCCTTGAGCGGTGTTGCCTGCAATTCTGTGTGCCTGCTGCACCCTGGACTGCTGGTCTCCGAACCAATCTTGCCCGCTCCTTTGCACACAGGCCTCAATGCTCACCTGCAGACACTGGCTTGTGTCGGAGAGGGCCCACCACGTGCCGGTGCAAGCTTCAAGCCCAAGGCCTGCGACCCTGGCAACCTTCTACGACCATCACGACCTCCGCGAGCAAGTCCCGCAGTAAACCTTTCTTGTTGATGTACTCTACCGGCTGACACAGCGGACTAGTAGGTCACACATTTTGAACTGAGTCTTGAACTCTTCAGCATCGTCAAAGAGCTCGCGAACCCCAGTGCCTGCAACAACGACATCACACCCTGACAAGACCTCTGCGACTCACTCGCCTCGTTCTTTCACCGCAAGATCGCCGACATACACAACAGCTTCGGTGCACAGACCACACACCCAACCACCGAACCAGCGCCCCCCACCACCACCCTCTGCACCTGGACCTCGGTCAGCACCGAAGACACCACCCGCACGATGAACACCATCCACTCCGGCTCCCCAAACGAACCCTATCCACACCACATCTTCAACAAAGCCGACTCCATTATCGCACCCCAACTACGGGACATCATTAACAGCTCCTTCGCATGAGCCACCTTTCCGGAGAGCTGGAAACTTGCCGAGATCAGCGCCCTCCTGAAGAAACCCACCGCGGACCCCACCACCTCAAGAACTTCCGCCCCATCTCGCTCCACCCTTTTCCTGCCAAAGTCATCTAGTAGACCGTCAACAAACAACTCTCCGCCTTCCTCGAGACAAACGGATCCCTCGACCCCTCGCAGTCCGGCTTCCGAGCAAACCACAGCACCGAGACAGCCCTCATCGCAGCTACCGATGACATCAGGTCCCTGCTCGACAGCGGGGAAACAGCTGCCCTCATCCCCCTGGACCTCCCAGCAGCCTTCGACACCGTATGCCACCGCACCCTGATACAGCGCCTCAGCAAGGCTGGAATCCAAGGAATGGCCTTGGAGTGGATCATCTCATTCCTCGCTGGAAGAACCCAGAGAGTCCGCCTCCCCCCGTTCCGATGTGCGGCCACCGAAGTCATCTGCGGAGTTCCGCAAGGATCCTCGCTCAGCCCCACCCTCTTCAACGTCTACATGAACCCCCTCGCAGCCATCGCACGCCAACACAACCTTAACATCATCTCCTACGCCGACAACACCCAGCTGATCCTCTCCCTCACCAATGACCCCGCCACCGCCAGAGCCAGCCTCCAGGAAGGAATGAAAGACATCGCGGAATGGATGAAGCTCAGCCCTCTGAAACTGAACTCAGACAAGACGGAAGTCCTCATCCTGGGACCATCCCCCTCTGCCTGGGACGACTCCTGGTGGCCCCCTTCCCTGGGCAACGCCCCCAAGCCAATGGACCATGCACGCAACCTGGGATTCATCCTGGACTCCTCCCTCACGATGACCAAGCAAGTCAACACCGTCTCGTCATCCTGTTTCAACACCCTGCGCATGCTCCGAAAGATCTTCCGGTGGATCCCCACCGAAACCAGGAAGATGGTCACCCAGGCCCTCGTCACCAGCCGACTGGACTACGGGAACACCCTCTATGCTGGAACCACAGCCAAACTCCAGAAAATACTCCAGCGCATACAGAACGCTTCTGCACGACTCATCCTGGACATCCCCTGCCACAGCCACATCTCCGCCCATCTGAAAGACCTACACTGGCTCCCCGTCAGCAAGAGGATCACGTTCAGACTCCTCACCCACGCACACAAAGCTCTCCATGACATGGGCCCCAAATACCTCAACAGCCGCCTCACATTCTACACATCCACCCGCCAGCTCCGATCAGCCAGCCTTGCCCTCGCCACTGTCCCCCGAACTCGCAAAGCCACCGCCGGAGGAAGATCCTTCTCCTACCTGGCGGCCAAGACATGGAACTCCCTCCCCACCTACCTACGGCTGACCCAGGACCATCTCTCCTTCAGGAAACAACTCAAGACCTGGCTATTCGAGCAGTAGCGACCCCCCCTCCTACCAGCGCCTTGAGACCCTAGCGGGTGAGTAGTGCGCTATATAAATCTATTTGATTTGATTTGATTTGAATACACTATGGCAGAGAACATTATTTATGGCAGATTTTATGTCACTATTCTCCCTTCGATGTGGTGCCACCAAGTCTGTGCAAAAAATTACAACAACACTTGTCTGTAGTCCCACGCAGACAACTGCCCTCGGGCCACACTAAGCTCGAGTAGGTCACACATTTGGAACTAAGTCTTGATCATGCAATGGCCAAGTTCATTACATTGTACCGGCATCATCGCAGACTGCATACCCTCTCAGCCCCGGTACCACTAAGTCTGTTCCCCGACATTCATGGACACTCTCTGGTAGAACTTTGGTGGCATCTGAGTCTTTGGAATGGGTGTTGTCTTCATCCTCATAAAGCTGATACCGACATGCTGGTAATGACGAGGCTGTAGCATTCCACTTCTCAATATGCCGCTTCCGGATGGCATCTGCCCTCTGCATCATGCCGTGGAGTACACCATCCACTGTCCCCCGCATCTCTCCATCACATTCACCTCAGACATTGATGAGGACCAGCTCAGTCCGCGTGGAACTACCTCAGTGCACCGCAAGTTGCCGTCCTGTGGCAGTGTGCCTGGGCCAGCCGCAGTGCATATGGGTCCTCTAACTCTGTGCAGCTCAAGTCAGGGACCCGGTCTTCTGAGATATTGGATGGCCTCTGAGACAATGGCCTTGGGTCATCAACCCCATGTGTCTGTGGCCCTGCGCTGTCCGCTGCCTCCAGCCTCAACCGCGGTCCATCAGGGTTCACACATCAAATCAAGTCCTGACCAGCCCGGATGTAGCATCACAGCAGGAGGCACATGCTACCACCACCAGGACCACCTCCAACCACCAACTACCAGAGTCGAAACAGTTGTACTGGCAGACTAACGGAGTTGCTCACACCTGCCAGGGATGCCATCATCTGACTGATACCCTGCTCAGCACTTCAGGTGCCAGTAACTCAGTGCACCGCAAGTCATCGTCCATTTCTGTTTTAGTTATGTGCTGTGGACAGCTCAAGCAGCTGAGTCACCTCAGGCAGTGTGGGAGACCTGGGACTATGATGAGGAGTTTGATACAGGTGTGACACCCCCCCTGCAGCTGCATCGGGAATATCCTGAAGGGACCCAATCCTAGACATTTTCTAAACATGAACGCGCTCAGCTCGAGTGCCCCAACCTCAGTGTACTACAACTCACGGACACTTCGGTTTGCTTATTGGGTGACCTGTGTACTTGTTCCGGCTACCACCATGATGCTCAGCTGTTGTCTCTGTAATGCTGATGTTTACTGTTTCCCTTTTAATGGTGTTCACTTTTGTATTTGTTGCCAGCAACAACAAACAACTCCATGAGGGTTGGCTTAGACTCACTCCACACACATCCAGCACAGGATACACTGTTCATGTGACCCTGCCAATAAAGGGGCCAGGCGCACATGCCATTAGCCAGTTCCACAAACTATATGAGTGTGTCCGTGTGGTCATAATATATGCATTAGGGCCCTGGGCCCTACCACATTGCATTGTGCTGTGTACAGCGGACGCAACCGTGCCCCTGCTGGCAGCGGGTACGACCTTGGACAAGTAACTTTGTCGTCACCCACTCAGTACATAAGAGGAGTGGACTGGGCCATCGTACGGAGGTCCAGGGTGAGTATGTGAATGCTAATTCCGGGTCTCTTGGCATGGTTCAGTACAGGAAATGTGCAAATGCATGTGTCTCGGTCTCAGTGTGTGTCTCCTTTATGGGGTGTAAGTGGTCCCTGATGGGACTTAGACATCCTGTATGTGATGTAGTTTGGCTTCCATGAGCTCTCACCCCACCTGCACCTGTTCGGCCACCTCCTTTTGGCATTCTGACATCTGGCTTCTGAATGCGATGTGTGCCTCGGTGGAGTGTTGGGAGCCAGCCATGGTGGTGGGTGCTTCCTGCTGTGTGGTCTGTGCAGAGGCTGGGGTCTCCTCTATGTGGCTTGGCTGCCCATCTCCTCGGGGTGGGTTGCCTAAGTTGTCCATGAGCTTTTGTAGTGCATCGGTGTCGAAGGTGTGGTGGTCGTGTCCAGCATCAATGCTGAGTTGTCTGGTCTGCTCTGCTGGAGGTGTTGTTTGTCCCTCTGCAATGTGAAGGGGAGATGCATGTTGACATTGTGTTGACATGTATGTTTGCGCATTGTTCTTGTTGACATGCAGACTGTATAACAATGTACAGTGTGGCTGTTTGGGAGGTGCTGGGAATTTGATGCTGGACAGTAGACATTTGGACTACATGACGGATGTGAAGTTGTAGAAGTACATATGAATCTCACAGTTTCCTGCTATGTTAGATTTGATTGGCCTGTTTCTGCGCATGAGCAGACCCAGTTTGTACCCTGTTCGGCAGTGTTGGTTTTGCACTTTGTGCCACATTGTAGTGGGATGTGCTGTGATTGTAATGTGTGTGTGTGCTGCAGTGTGCCATGGGGGTCAGGGACATACCCCTGGGTCATTGTGGGTGTCCAGTGTGCTTCATATCATTGTGCATGTGTGTCATTGTGCCCATTTCCTCCTTCCCCCGTCCCTGGCTGTTACTCACCCTGTTGATGTTGTGACAGGCCCTATCAAGCTGTGTCTATGATCCCACCTCCTTGCACCGTCTCCACACTGATGACTGTGGCCTCCATTTCCTCCAGCTCCTCCTGTGGTGCAGGACTCCCACCTCCTATCCCCATTGCTGCCTTCCTGTTGGCAGAAGGTTTGTGCTTGGTGTGGCTTTTCACATCATGCCAGTGCTTCTTGACCTCTTCGACACTCCAACTGCATTCACGTTAGTCTCATTGTGGGTCAGTTGATGGTAGTGTACTGTCACCTCCTGACTGTACCACATCTTCCTCTTCCTCTTCTCCTTACCCTTCCCGAGCACGAGGTTCCTTGCTGGAGGTCTGTGGGGCTTGTGGGGTTCACTTTGGCCTCTGCACTAGGAACGGGTGCATCCATGATGCTACGCACTTTGAATTGTTTTTGGTGTATTCTTTTTGTTGCTTTTATAGTGCATTTTCCCACCTGACGTGTGGGATTTGCAGGCCTGTCGCCGTTTTTCACAGCTTGTAGTATCACGATTGGCCTCATCGCAACTTTTTTTGTGTTGCAGTTTCGCATTTTTGCGGCGTCACGTTGTCTTTATTGCGGTAATTTGGCGCGTTGTCATGGGCCTATGCATAGTACCACCGTGTTGTGAATACTGAGTTAACATGGAGTTGTTTTCCCGCGATAGACTGCAATATGAAGAGTTGCGTTAAGCTACATTTGCGGTAATTGTCACACGTTCTTGAGATCATCCTCCACTATCTTTTAGAGCACTACAGGTATCGAGATTAGTAAATGGTATTTTTTGCTGGAGGTTCCAGTTCCTGTCTTTACAAAATTGTATTATGACACTGATCCCCATTTATTCTGGGGGATCCGTGGCATGCCAGAGTGTGATGGAAGAAACTCATTTTGGACATTCTGAAGTTACAAAAGTGAATGGAGAAAGTTTCTTTATAGCTGGAAAGAGTGCATGTTTTCAGATGGCTGGTAACTGACAGGCAACCGGAACACGAATAGTTGTAAAGCAACTTCCTAAAATGCTCCAGGTAACCTCTTTAATATTACAACTGGGAGTGCTCCAAAGAGAGCGGGGGGAGTCTTTGACCCAGCTGGTGAGTGAACAGTCAGCTCTTCAGTGCTTGAACTCTGCCCTCTTCAAGTCGTAAATGTGTTCTCAAATCACAAACAGATATATGTATTTACTGGAGAAATGTATTATCTTCAGTGGCAGGTTGCTTTAGTAATCATGAGTTCAAAATAACTTTTGCAAAAGAAGTAAGATCCATTGCGATGGAGGGAGGGGAAGAAAACTACAAAGCAAGGCAGTGAGTTCTGATGTCTTGTTTGATGATTTAAAATGCCAGTAGCTGATGTGCACAGCCTCAAAATTGTTTAGTTTGCAATGTTGTATCATGATTTATAAGAGGAGCCTTAAGATGCCTTGCCTTTTCTATTAGTTGGATGGTTATAAATTACAGAGCAATGTCTACTACGCAGAGATCAGTTATACCAGGATGTAGTTCACTGCAGGAACACTCCAGAAACGTTTATGAGTGGAAAATCATCTGATCTGTAGCATAAATGTGCTGGGAATTTGCTCCCATCTATTCCTATTGTAGAAGAAATTCTGCAAATGATTTTTCTTCAGATTTATCTGAACTAGTACCCCATATTTTACCCCAGATTCGGCTCGATTTCTTGGTTATCTATTTCCTTTGTTTCCCTTCCACCTCTTGACATCACACAAGATTTCTCCCTTCTGAATTAAATTCTCTGGGGGATATTCTCAAGAACATGTGATAATTATCGCAAAATAAGCTTAACACAACTCTTCACATCGCAGTCTATCACGGGAAAATAACGCTGTGTTAACATTGTATTCTCAACACGGCGGTACCATGCGATAGTCTAACTGAGAACATGTCAAATATCCGCGATATAGTCTCCGGGACGGCAATAAAAAATTAACCCTAAGGCGAAAATAGGTGCGATGGGCCCCCTGCGATAATCTTCTCCAGGCCTAAAATTCACACACGGCAGGCGCGAAAAATCACTATAAAAGTAGAACAAAAATGCGGACAAAAGCCAAACAACAGCGAGGCACAATGCAGGTAGCCGGAGCAAGTACAGAGGACAACCAGAACTCCACAAGCCCCCCCCCCACGTGGGACCAGCCTGAGACCTCGGGGTCAGGGTAGGGCAAGGACAAGAAGAGTAGCAAGATGCGGTTCAGTCTGCAGGAAAACAGGATCCTGATAACGGCGGTGGCAGAACACCATCAACTACTGTTCATCACCTCCACTGTGTCATTGGCAACAAAAAATGGAATATGACAGTCCTTCGTGGACAAGGTGAATGCAGACTGAGTGCTGATGAGGAAAATGGAAGAGGTCAAGAGGCGCTGGAATGATGTGAAGCTCAAAACCGAAGCAGAAACTCGCCAACAACCAGAAGGCAGCAATGCAGACTGGAGGTGGGATTCCAGTGCCACAGGAGGACCTGGACGAGATGGAGGAAATGGTGTCCACAGTCATCAGTGGGGAGACAGTGGCAGGAGTTGGGGGACGAGACACTGCTCAACATGACGGGACACAACAGCATCAGGGTGAGTAACGACCAGGGACTGGGGGGACGGGGGGAGATAGGCCCAATGGCACACATGCACAATTAAGTAGAGCACATCTGCGGGCAAACTATGCCTCAGACCCCCAACTCCCACCAAGAGACCAATGTACCCAAGTATGCAACATCTCAGCACTGTATAAGCACAGAAGTCTAAGACACATCGCATGAAAGGGAGAAAAGGCAGCAAAATCATAGCTGCAGGGGAAACTCCCCCAAAATGCAGCACACACACGTAGCATACAGAGCACATCAACATTGACAATAATGTGGTACAAACCACAACACGTCCACAACAAAACAGAGGACACAACTGGTGCCGCTTGTGTGTAGAATCTGGTCAATCACATATGGCATTGCAGGGAAATGTGAGTTGACAATGTACAAGTACACATACACATCCGTGATGTTGTCGAAATGTCCACTGTCCCACATCAAATAGGCAGCTCCTCCCAAACAGTCACAATGTACACTGTCATGCAGTCTGAAAGTAAACATGTACAATGCGTCAACATACATGTGAACACAACTGCATCTCCCCTTCACATTGCAGAGGGAAATCCAAACCCTCCTGCAGAGCAGGCCGAACTTCTCTTCTCTGATGACGAAGAGGACCACCACACCTTCGACCCCGATGCCCACCAACAGCTCGTGGACAGCCTCCGCACCCCACCTCCAGGAGCAGGGCAGTCCAGTTGCTATGAGGAGATCCTACCCCCTGCACAGACCACACAGTAGACAGCACACACCACCATGGCTGCCTCTCAGAACCCCCACGAAAAACACATGGCCTAACAACACCATGTGTTTCGGTGCCAGGAGAAGCTGGCTGAACAGGTGTGGGTGGGGTTCGACCGCATGGCAGCCAAACTAGATGCCATATGTGGGTGTCTAAGTCTCATCAGGGACCACTCACAGTCCCTAATGGACACCCACAGTCCACTTCATGCTCTACAACGAAACATAGCTGACATAACCGGAGTCCTGACTATGAGACAAAAACAACTGTCTAGTCAGAATTGCTCCAGCGATGTCACCCGGGAGTTGGGACACATGCGGAGGATCATGAAGAACATGGAGCGGGAGCCGACAGAAAGAGCGGCTGCCATGGCTGCATATCAGCGAGAGGTAGCTGGGTTCCTCAATGCCCTAAAAACCCTCCTCATGGCACTTCTGCCACAAAGCCTTGCGCTGATGCATGCTGCTGCTACTTCTCCATCCACATCTCCACCCCCTGAAGTGACAGTGCCACACAGTGCGGCAGACATTAGACCTTCGGCCACTGATGTGTCACTGCCACACAGTGCTGGAGACAGAACACCACCACTGAAATGTGAGACACATGAAACAGCAGAGGACAAAGATGCAGATGAATCTGCCTTTGTGGTAAGAAGGACGTAGTAGCATTCCTCTCCCCCAAAGGTCCGGTTTCTGCTTGGTTCTGCCCTCTGCATCATCACCTTCCACTGTCCCCTGATAAACTCTGCAACACTCACCTTGGACCTCAACATGGACTGCCATATTCTGTTTGGTCACCAATGACACAGCATTCAGACTGTGGACTGTACTCTTCCTCTTCTGATGAACTTGTCATTTCCTAAAGGACTCTGGCTGGCCCTCCACGGGCCAACAATTTAAAGTGGGGTTTGCATGGCCCTGTACTGCCCCAGCTACAACACTCCACTGAATGTGCATTAAACATTCATATTCACACAGATGTGTCATGTCTATGATCTTTCAAGTGTGGAAGTAGGGATGAATGCAGGGTCAGTGATTCCCCCTTACATCCATGTTGCTCATGTTGTGAGACTTGGGTCACAGGGTGACACATTGCTGATTGAGGTCTGGGTGGGACCAACACTACACCAGAGACACATACATTAGTTACTTCCTTGTCCAGCCCAGGAGGGAACCACACCCAGAGCCCCGAGGTCATTGTTCACACCCTTCCGCTGGACTGGCATACGCCAGGCCAGCCCACTCCACTTACGCTCACAGGGGGGGACAACACTACATGTCCCAGGTCTTCCCTGTTGTGATCTGCTGATCACAGGTCTAGTTGTCAGCATGTCACAGCCACTCCCTCACATCTGGTTTATACCCAGACAACACCCATCCAGCACACGAGTCACAGGACATGTGACCCTGCCAATAAAAAGGGCCGGGTCCACGTGCTGGACGCCATTTTCACTCTCTATCTGAGTGTATCCGTGTTGTTATTATTCATGCATGAGGGCCTAGGGCCCTGCCACTTCACATTCCCCAGTGCTGGAGGTGATATGATGGTGTCCGCACCACGAGACTCAATCATAAAGGGTCCATGACTTCCTGGGCACAGACTTGGTGGCACCGGATACACTGTGGCCAGCACAGGTACACCTCCAGGGGATGGTGACTTTCGGTGCGCTGAGATCAGGGCATCTTAAATTCTGAGCGGGTGTGTAGCCTACAATGATTCCCCGTCCTGACAGTCCGGACTGGTAAGGCTTTGTGTGTGAGCCCTGCTGGACCGCAGTTTAGGCCTGAGCTGGTGGGCAGTGCTGGCCCACCGCTGCCCTACCGCCACATGGCGTTACCTCGTGGGTCACAGAGTTAGTGGCACCTAATGGGCTGAGCAGGTGTGCAGCCTTCAATGCTGCCGTGTGCACTAATATGATCTCTGCCATAGCGAAATCAAGACCGAGAATCAAGTGTGTGACCTGGTGGCCCACGGAGTGGGGCGGCATGATGTGGAGGGTGCCATGGCCGCGCGCCCCCGGCTTGGAGCTTGCACCGGCAAGTGGTGGGCCCTCTTGGAGACATGCCGGTGGCGGAGGGTGAGCATTGAGCCCTGGGTGCGCAGGGGCGATCAATCACTACTAAGTAGCGGGAGGGGCCGGGGTGCAGCCGCCTGTGTGCTCAGGGGCAGGCAAGCGATGAAGGCATGTGCAATTGTATGTATTCTGCCATTCATAAATCTGGACTCTGTTTCAATTAAGGGACCTGGTGAACTGCAGTGCATACCGGTACGTGGTTGGAGATACACCAGTGGCAGCAGGTGAGTAGTGAGGCCTGGTTCCGCAATGTCAGCACTCTCTCTCCCTCTCCTCTTCTTTTCACTGTCTCTCTATCTCCCTCTCTTTCCCTCTTTCTCTCTCTCTCTCCCTCTATTTCCCTCTTTCTCTCTCTCTCTCCCTCTCTTTCTCTCTCTCTCCCTCTCTTCCCTCTTTCTCTTTCTTTCGCTCTCTCTCTCTGTCCTTTGATGAGCGCATGACACACCTTCTTATCTAGAATTTTGTCTTGCAGGCTGTAACCTACATATTGTCCTGAGAAGACCCGCCATGACTCTTCAAATTAGTTGTTTTGAGTTTATTTGACTAAAATGTTTTGTTTGGTAATTGAAAGATGAATGAGTGATTCTCCTTTTTCTGACCACACATGCATTTTACGTGTTGTAATTGTGCAACATCAGGCGAATTGTTTTGTTCATGATTTTGTGAAGTTGATGTAACATATCTATGTCCGGGGTAGGTGCCGGGTGCCCAGAGTAGGGCAACAGGGGGGGTTGGGTCCTGAGGGTGTTGCCGGTCGGTGTTGTAGCCCTCTTGGGTGTCTGAGCTGCATGATCAGTGGCTCCATGGCATCTGTTGTTCTTCAGGTGTGGCTTTGGGCTGGGCTCTCTTTTCTGGTGCAGATTGTCGTCCGACTTTACAGGTAAGAGCAGGTGTTAAATTCCTGCTGCTAACATGCCTTATCGCCTGTTTTGGGATCTTTTTGCTGGTCTGGGTGGTCGTTGAGAATGTTGCGGAGTAGTGTTGTTGCAGCTTTTTGCACGGGGAAGCCTACTCTGCATCTCATTAGCGATAGTTGCCGGGGTCATCTGTGGCGATATTTTTTGCTCCTGCTATCGCAGGTTAACTGGTGATATGGGCTGTTAGCACCAGCTTGTGAATGGGACGATACATTTATCGCAACTTTGTTTGCAAAAAAGTGCCGCTAACTCGGCGATAAATCCTTGAGAATATGCCCCTCTCTCTTTTAGTTATCACTTTCGTTGTTGAGGCAGCCTAAACTCTTTCCCACAGCTCACCCAGCTCCTGAATATGTTTTGTGACTCTTTAAGCATCTTCCTTTCTGTTCTTCCAAACCTTTCTATTGTCTCATCTAACTCCTCCATTAGTCCATTATTTCTAATTTCTCCTGTTTTTGGACGCTCCACGCTCCACTGGTTACCGATGAGAAGCCAAATTCTCTTCAAAACCATGGTCACTGTTCCTAGGTATACAACAACACTCTCAGGATCTCTTAGCTACGAGTCTTTCTTTCTATATTCTCAAAAGTGATCTACATTCTGCCCATTAATTCCTGATCACTGCCTTTTGTGCTCGCACTTATAGTTTCAGAGATAACGCATTTTCCATCGCTGCCGCAAAAGCATGGATTTCACTCTCTTTTTTCTTTGTTCTTAATTCAACTTGAAAGGATCAAGAAAGCTTGTAAAACCTATTACGTGTAATGTTATTTTATCAACTGTTGTTTCTGTCTAGTTTATTAGCTATCCGTGGGAGTTAGCTCTATGAAACCTCGGCGAACATGCAATTTATAAGTATGCACCATAGACCAAAGGCTCATTTATTGTCCTTACTCTGCTGTATTACCTTTGTTATTATTTGTTAAATTATTTGCATCTCAATTCCCTGTTTCTCATGCTACATCACCTTTGTCCATTTTTTTTCCTCTCCAGCCTTCCGTCTCTTCAGTCTTACTCACTCCACACTCCGCTTTTTCTCATTTTGTTGCTCCCCTGCCTCGCCCCATCCATAAATGCCAAAAGCAGTAGCTCTTCCATCAGCAATCGTCCGTTTTCTCCTCCCCTCTTGTGTTTCAGACTTGTGGCTTAGCATGCGATGCTTCGAATTTGAATCCACCTTGAATTCTTTAGATTCTGGTGTAAAACTATTAACAATGTTTTATGTCAATCTGCTTACACTGGTTTCATGAAGGTTCTTTATAAAAGCTGACAAGCAACCCTATGTTGTTCTAATAGACGGCAGTCCTACATTTCACTGGTTTACTTGCTCTTTAATAAAAATGTGATATAAAGAAATAAAATGCATCCGACCCTCCACTAATCCGAGTATTTTCCCATTACCACCTATAGAAATAAGAGGGCACCTTTATAGTTGGGCACTGTGACAGGGCTTTAACTGAATGATGGGTGCAAGAAACATTAATCCTAACCCATCTCTCTTTAGTCCTAGGTTACAGGTAAAATGCTGAAATTCTACAGATACTCGATTTATGTTAAATGCTTTGCTGTGCCTTATAGATTATTGCTAGGAGCAGCCAATGATACACCTGGGCAAGGAAAATCAGTGTCCCCACACAAAAATGGTGTGGGCAGTTCAACTTGGTGATCTTGAGACCGATCGGCCATTTAGTCAAAAGTCTACAATGGCAGAGCCAGCTGAGGCTCCAGTGTTGGAAACTAAGTGCTCACCCCTCTTTAAATGGACCGGTGGCAATGTGAGTTTGGCGGGGTTGGAGCACCGTCAATTTATGGTGGAGCTTTCGATCCACTGAATTCTAAATGACCGCTAGCATGGTATTGAGGGTTATGTAAACAATTAAAGTATGACATGCCTTATTGAGACCTAAGAGCTATATGGCTATAGTATTTTATTTTACATTGAATGTTTGTATTTCAGAATATCATACACATAATTATAGTCTGCCATAATTAGTGTGTCCTAAATATTGGTTACAAAAATATTGTCCCATTGAGTTATATTTTCTATTATTAACTATAAGGGGGTGATATGTTTGTACATTATACCTAGAATGCCCTATTTATGTCAGACAATATCATTACAGTATCATTCTGCTCCAACACCCTATGAAGTCACAACTGTGCTGATATATGTGCAGTAAATAGGGACTGCAGTTGGTACACAGACTACGTCTATTGTACCAGAAACACTATAATTTGCAATATTTCAAGTGAAAATTCATACACTCTATATAATGTAATGGAAGCTACAATAGTTAACATCCACTTCATGCAGGTCCACTGGTTTTTTAGATGAATTGGTGGCAACTGGTGACTGTTGTTGTGGTGTTGTGGCAGGACATCTAACCTGGGCTTCTATTGGAATTCTATAACGCGTATAAGCAAGTAAATGTAAATGTAAATGTGTTGGATTTGTAAAGCGCACAGCTGCCCGTAAGCGTCCCGGCGCTGGAGACCGCTGGGGAACCCGTCCTGGCTTTCCCTGTGAGATGGTCCCTTCTGGGTATCTCCAAGGTGAAACCAGGCATCCCCGGCGTCTGTGGGGGGCCGTTGTAGAGATGAGGCAAGCTTAATGCCCAGAAGTGCCGAGTGTGATCCCTGGTTAGAGTAGGTGCCGAGGCGAGGATTGTCGAGTCTGCTGACCCTGGTCCACGACCCTGCCGCGTCGGGATTTGAACCCTGATCCCAGGCCGTTCTCTGCTTCCGGGTCTGCCGCCTCTAACCAGTGAGCCACACCACTCCACCCATTATCACCGTTTTAGCGGCAGTTTCCTGCAGCTAACACGGCGATAATTTTAACAAGGTTCTTGCTAATATACCCCACCATTCCTTGGGAGCAGTGTTCACTGCAAATATCCAAAGGTCATGTGCAGCAGTGTTGTGTGCAAGCAAATTGGACACAGTACAAGTCTAAGGTCAGCACATTGCACCCAGAGCTGATGGTGTCAGCAAGCTGACTAAATACCACAACCTTCACCCAGTGCATTCTAAAAAAAAGTCTGAGAGGGTGAATTTTGAGATGAGTGACTGATAGGGGGCACACTGTATGTCGTGTCTGTATATTTCTAGATAGTGAAATCTTGCGGTGCTCAAAGGGAGGGGGTAATCACCCTTAAACCTCACAGGAGCTGATACAGAGCCCTCATATTATTCAACCTTAGCCCTAAGTACCATAGATTGAGTTATTATAATACAAATACAATTAATATTTGTTGTTGCGTTTCTTTATTTTCTTTCTTTATTTAGCCTTTAACCAACATGTGTTTCGCAGTGTCAAGAATAACACAAGACTTCTTCAGGGCTTTCATACTTGATTAATGAAAAGTACAATTGACCGTACTGTCGGTTCTATTTCCGTCCCGGTAGTAAATTAGTTCAGTTTCCTGTTCCTTGTATATTCAAATTATATCCGTTTTCATCGTTCAGTTCAATTGTCTGTAAATCTCCAGTAGCGTTTTCTATCTATATCACTTTGTAATCCTCGTGGTACGTGAGGTGATATTTGCATGCGAGTATGCCCTCATGTTTCAAGTTCACCGCGTTCCGTTCGCCGTTCTGTATTGGGACTTCTAAAAAAGGTGTGTGCACGGAGGAATCTAAACGCACAACACTGGGCACAAAATGTGCATGAAGGCCTTGCCCTCTGACCACTGTGCATGGCCAAAGGTGATGGGCTGCTCATCCTGGTGGTACAGGGCAGAGTGCAAAGCAAGGTGTGGGCCTACACCCAGCACCCAGAGCATCCTATCCATCTAAAAAGCTATGGATGTTGGCATTGTGAGCACAAGACCTGTGCTCAGCTTCGAAAGGCATTTGGTTCTATGGGCAGAAAAAGGCCATGTACCCAAAACCGACTATGCACAGCGAAATCGGCATTGTGCTATTATTTTTTCAGAAGAGTCAAAGTACAACATAACAACACTAAAATGACAAAGGTTTAAAAGGTTAACTAACAGGAAGTTATTACATTGAAAGTCCATCACACTTACCACAGAACCTGTCTGAAGATCAATCTCTGCACCTAGAGCCCTCTGAGTATAGCTGAAGTAGTCTCAGGGCTCAGTACACCTATTCATTAGGTGCAGGGCCTAACTGATGGTCACTTCCGGCTTCTGGGGCCTGCTAGGTATAGATAAGGTTAAGGTCAGTTGACTCTGGAGAGCAGAGTCCTTCTGAAGCTTTAATGCCCTCATTGGTGATATGGTGTCACCGATGATGTCACTTGTGGTGTTATATGTGATAGCATCAGTGAAGTCATGAGTGATTCATTTAGGCAAGTTAGTGTAGTCCATCAAAAATGATGAATTTCAGTACTTTTTAGGTTTGATAACACCGCTTGGATAATATTTTTTATATATTTTTTTATATTTAGTCAGTAAGTCTGACCAACTGAGGCATAACATGCCCAGACTCTCCACACAGGAGGGGTGTAAACATCCAGGGCTAAAAATTCCACAGTCGAAAAGGGAGCTGACTTCTTTCTACAGGTGCAAAAGATGACCAATCAGGCACCCTCAACCGTTCATCCTGTATTTTGTACCAGTAATCATTGGACCGTTGGTGTTTCACCAGAAAGAGAACAAGGGAAAAAGCAGTGACAGGGAAAAGAAAGAAGGACACGATAAAGGGAGGTTTTGGCGGATTCAGAGGAATCAGTCAGGGAATTACAGTTTGGAACCAGTTATCCCAAGGGTCCCAGAACTTTGTTCTCTTAGTTTGAAAGGTGGCCCGATTAAGGGTCGATATTATTTGTATTGATCTTAACCATTCTGCCTCTGTAGGGGGGCAAGGAAGTATCCACCTGATACACAGCTCCCTACGTGCCAGGAGAATCAGTGTAAATATTAAGGGATTATGAATTTAAAAAAGAGTCCCATTACCCTCCCCTCTTGAGACTACCCAAAAGATTACCAAAGCCAAGCTCACCTTAATTTCTTAGCTTAGGATTCCCGAAAGAATCTTACCCACTTTCTGCCAGAAGGTCTGGATTAAAGGGCACGGCCAGAACATGTGGATATCATTTGCTTTAGCCTCTCCACATTTGGGACACGTCTTCACACCTCGACTTCCCATCTTAGAAAGTTTCAATGGCGTCCAGTAAGGCTTTAGAACAGTAAAAAGATGGTTCTTCTTGAGTGGTGCAGACTTCACATAAAACCATAGATGAGACATAGATACTTGCCATAACAAATCGAGGTCTTGATCTGCAGGTTCCTTCCTCCAGATCTCTGTCAGCAGATCCTGTATCTCTTCCTTGGCCTGGATCAACATCCAACACCATTCAGCGGCTTCTTTCCGCAAAAGAGGCCGTGAGCATATCCTGGTCTTTCCCTTTTCTTCTTTTCCCAAAGTACTTGCTCAGCTCACTCGTTGGTAATATTTAAATTTATATACTGAACCCTCAGAAATCTCCGACAAACATTGCCACAAGATTAGTTGGTTGTCCTCTATAACTTGTCCCCAATTATGGATGCCACACTCCTGCAGAGGAATTGCCAGTGAGTCTTAAAGGCAAGTTGGGGTACCCGGCGAATCCCAGATTGGAGATAATTCACTGAAATAAGGTATTTGTAAAGATGTTCTTACTTTATACCAGATTTTACAGGCACCCACGAAGATCTTTAGCCTGACTGTTTTGAAAAATCTGAGGTGGCCAAATTTAAAGAGAAAAAACTGCTTGGTCGAGGGAACTGCAGTGAGGGCTCTAAAAAGGGGAGTCAGACAAGTACTGCCCATCAAAAGCTGGCAAAAACATTTCAAATGAAAGGCTCAATAGTATTAGTAAAGGTCCAGGTTAGCAATGCCACCAACTTCCTTTTTCTCTTGAAGCTTCTTCCAGGACATTCTACACCTTTTATTTCCCCAAATAAAACTAATGAAATCCCCTTGTATTTTTTTTAAACACTCCCTTTTAAATTCTAAGGCGGTGGTATTAAATAAGAAAGTAAATTTGGGGAGGATAGACATTTTCAGAAGGTTGCATATCCCTAAGAAAGACATAGGGAGGGCTCCCCAGGTTATTAGTTGTTTTCTAGTGCTGGAGGCTATGTTGTCAAAATTTACTTACAGTAGCTTCTCCAAATTATGCACTACTTGGATAGCCAAGTATCTTATTTCTTGTCTAGTTAGGTCACTCAAATAGTGGGTATTCCACTGCATCAACTCCGTTTTTGTTGGTTTATAGAGTAGCCTGATACCCTACCAAAGTCCTCAAGAGTCTCCTGTATTGCAGAAAGAGACTTTGGCAGAGCTCCTATGAAACTCATCAGATCGTCCTCATATAACCCAATTTTTTTGCAGCTGTTACACACAAAGGGGTAGATGTTCCAGCATGCCCTTAGTTTACTAGCTAGTGGTATTATATAATGGTTAAAAAGAAGAGGAGAAAGGGGCATCCCCGTCTAGTCCCTCAACCAATGTTTACTGCCTTAGTGAGGTTTCCGTTTACCAAAACCTTGGCTAATGGGTTATTATATAGGGCCCTGACTGCTGCTGAAAAGACTGCTCCTAAATTAAAACTATGAATCACTTTATACAAAAAAGGCCAACTCACCCTTTCAAAAGCCTTTACGGTGTCAAAGGACATTATCGTTAAGGGACTCCCATATTCCCTAGCCAGACCGATTGCCCCTATTAACTCATGAGTCAATTCATGGAGCTGTCTTCCTTTTATAAAGCCTTTCTGGTCAGTATGAATCAAGGACCCTGCTACCTTAGCCAGCCATTTAGTTAATATCTGGGAATATATTTTATAATCTCTATTGAGGAGGGAAAAAGGTCTATAAGACTCACAAGCCCTAAGATTCTTGCTAGGTTTAAGAAGTATAGTTATTGTAGCAACATCCCAGGAGGATGGAAAGTCCTGATTGTGTATAAATGCCAAATTGAAAAGCTGCAGCAACATAGGTGCAAGCTCATCTTTTAACATCATGAGGATCTCAATTGAGAGGGAATCAGGCCATGCAGCTTTCCCTTGTTTTAAACAACTAACAACCTTAAGAATTTCCTTCAGGCAGATTGGAGTGATAGAGCGTGCAGGTCACCCGACTAGTCTTTTATCAATATTCGCATGGGCCCATAATCAATAAAACTCACAAATTATGCAGGTAACCTTTGCTCTACTATCAGTGTATTTTAGACATTTAGGACTTTGACCTATCTATACCTTGACTTACCAATCCACGTCACCGGTACCTAAAGTCCTAAGGGATCAAAGGGTGTTAGCATATTAGGAATAATAACATTTGCACTCATATAATAACCACAAACTCGGGAAGTTTTACATTCTTTATCTAAGTTTCTTAAATGGTCATAATCCAAAGATTAAACACCAAAAGACTTTCAATTATGAAGATCAGAATCACAATGTAGCTATGCAGAAAATGTATTAAACTAATTTCGATCATTTAGCATTAGGGAAGGTAAAGAGAGGGAACATAAAATACGCTAAGCATTTATCAAAAGGGAGGGGAAAAAGGCAACATATGTCAAACTTTATCAATAGGAAGGGTAAAGAGAAGGAACATAATATGCAAGCACTATTATCAAATATGTAACATTTTAGGGAAGGGTAGAGAAGGAAACAAGTTAATGACGAACCCACACAAATTTATATTTACCTAGGAATGGTGTGAAGAACTAATCCCGGCCACAGCTCAGTTTGAAGGACAGAACCCCGAAAGTTGCAGTTGCCACTCAGATCAGGACAGGACAGGTAAAGCCAAATTGGATCAGGACAAGTCCACCAAAGGTTAAGACTGACACCCGCAGTTAATTTGCAACACCTGCGCTACTCCCTCTCTGCAGCTAACAGCCGGAACCCCGATTGGGTTATCGATTTCCCGACAAAGTGCTTCGCCAGCACTTCAGCTTCCCAGAACTCCGATTGGGTTATCAATTCTTCTGACAGAGTGCTCCGCAGCCCTCTGCTCTTGTTCACCTATTGAGTGCGTTGGTTCAGTGACAGGTCAGCTATTCAGACAAGTCGGACAATTTCTCTAGCTAAACCTACGCTAGTTATACTATTTTTCAGGTCAGTGTACCACCCCCCAATGTTGCAAATGTAAGGATCCCCAAATTTAATTGGACAGAAAGATGAGGTGAGGGCATCACACAATACCAAAATGACACTTTTCTCTTGAATATTCTGTTTAACGTTCCCGCCCATCAATTTTATTTTTCTCACATATGTTTTATTCCACCCGGCAGTGAATGTATCAATAATGATTACAATGTAGTCCATATTTCAGTTCAGTTTCCTTCATAGAGGTCAGAAGTTGACTTTCCCAGGAACATCTTCTAGCAAGTCGTGCCTTGGCCGGGTTTTAATGACAAATGACATAGCTCCTTCTGGAGTATGACATGCGCAGTTTGGCTTTTCAAGATGCAGTAATAGAATCTCTCGGGCCCAAAGATTACGATATATGAAAAGTAGAAAAGAAACAATTTTAGAACACAGAATAAATGAATGAACTGTATACCACCTATCTCTACTCTATTCCCATTTATTTCTTTTTAACTATTGCGTTAAGGTTAAGCAGAACTAACAGCTTAGCAAAAGCAGCAGTGCAAGCTTCATGCATGCTGTAACACATAGCAGCCATTTTAATTCTAGTGTGCAGAAGCGAAAGATTCCCTCCAAAGCAAAGAGTACGTCATGTCACGTGAGTATGACAGACGCATGCGCAGTAGAAAATCCAGCGTAGCAGCAGCCATTTTAGTTGCAAGCGGATTACGGTTAGTAAAAGTTCATATGCAAGCTTCATCTGGATACCCAAAATGTAGTGTAATGCAATATTAGTAATACAAACATGTTGATTAATTTATTACCGTTATGTTGAGAGGGTTGAGTACAATCAAGTCGCGTGACTTGCGAATCCTTGCTCCATCAAACCCCTCATTGATGATATTTTATATCGTCACCAATTAATAAAACAGATGTCAACTTTTCACAATTCACCCATCTCAATTGCTTCATTCTTTCTTCTAGGATTTTTCTCATTATTTAGATGAAAGGTTTTAATTTTCTTGTAAATTTTGCCATTTAATTCTTCAAGTTCTAATTTCATTGCAGTTTCTTTTCTTCCCTCTTTCATTTACTGTGTACCTCTTTCTATGATTACGACATTTGCAACACATTATTAATCCTAAAATCCGTAGACCTATTCCCATCATTGGCATCAGTATTCTACCTACAAAACTTTTCCCTACGTTCGAAATCCAGCTACTTATTGAGGAGAGACCATCAGTCAGTCTCTTCCATGCACTATCAACCTCCAGTGGTTTGAGCTCTTTTCCCAAATGTATAATATTTCTTACATATCCTTTAATTTCAACACTCTTGTCAGGTATGTAAGTGCAACAATGTTGCGCTTTCAACATTCTACAGACTCCACCCTCTTTTGCTAATAATGTATCTAGAGCAAATCGATTTTGTAAAACCATTGATCTGATCGCAACCAATTTGGTATTGACCATAACAAATCCTCCAGCAGTGTCAGTTGATAACCGATCCACTACTGTTGACAATTTGCAAATTCTATGCGTATTCAGAGCCACTCCCACTATAGGTATCAATGCACTGAATATATCACCTACTATTTCTCCAAAACTAGCTCTTATGCTACATATTAATCCATTAGTTTCTTCATTGCTTCCAGTGATTTTATTTACATGATATATCTTTGGTAAGACTATTCTAAAATAACAGATCCCATACCAATGTTCTGGCAATTTGTAATAAGCCTTATTTCCGCATATAAAATAAATTCCAGGAAACCCAGGTTCAGTTCCATCTTTGAATCATCAACCCCCAATTACCTTATAATTGTGTTCGCATTCACTGGAACGAATGAATATATTATTATAGTAACTAGTTCTTTCCCTATGGAGACAGAGGTTCCCTTTCTTTTCGAAATCCAGCAACATAGCAGCATGAGTTTTGCCATTTGGGGTGAACCCTATATTTTCAGCCCATTTAGGAATTTTAGGATTCTTGTCATTTGCTTTTCTTTGGAAACTCTCTTCTTTTCTCTACCATATTCAAAAATATTTTCTCTTTTTCTTGTAATAAGCATTTTAAATTATTCTTGTGTGCTTCAGCTATATCTATTGTACCTATAGTTAGAAAGTATTCACCCATATAACGTGTTACATCACTTTTAGTATGTACAGGATTCAGGTTACTACGTATAGGAAGTTCAGAAAATATCACATCTGAATTAGAACAGTAATATTGCAAAGGTCCTTTCTTATAGAATAAACTAGCTAAAACACTACATGAAATGACATATTTTAGTGGTAAATGGTGATAGGTAACACCTTCGGCTACTGAAGTAGGTAACTTCATACAAACATAGCAATCTTCTATTGGCATAGCTTCTACATAGTGTACTAGCAAGTTTGCAAATACATTTAAGTGAGTTCTGTTACTAATTCCAGTATAATGTAGTCCTTCCTCATCTGATGCTTCTGAATCTAACTTCTGTTTAATGCTAAGTGTCCTCTCTTGTGTATCTATCCTTCTAGGTGTATCTATCGTTTTAGCTCATTAGAGTCATTCTTTATGTCTCTACTCATTAGGTAAGGAATGGCTATTGTCAGTCCTAACCACACTATGAGTACTATTGCTATACTACATGCACATATTCTACAGCATTTTTTAGACAGTTTCTTTTCGGTCTTCCATTAACATTACGATCAGCCATTTCTGACCAAGGAGATTTAACCCCTCTTTGTAACTTTTACACAGCCTTTTACCCTGTGAATTTTCAGGTGGGTCTCGCTTCTCCGTCAGTCTGATCAGCAATCAATTCGTCATCACTTTCATCACTTATTTCTAGATTTTCAAACTCTTCAAGAACAACGTATGTCCATTCAGGGCCTCTGAATTTATTATTCAATTTTTTCAGTCGTGGACTTCTCCTTCCTGGTTGTATTACAGACTGTTCAGTTTAACTTGGTATCTCATTCACTTGCTCCGGTTCTTCATTTATGGTCTTTAAACAGAATTTCAGTCTTTTGACAAACCTAGGCCATTTGTCTCCTTTTCTGAGCCTTTTAGCTGGCACTGTGCTCTGGCCTTCTTCCAATGCGCTTTTATTTTCATTCAGTTGTGGCACATTTATTTCAATCCTTTCTTCTGTGTCCCTCTCTATATGACTAGGTCCAGGTCTTATTACAGTTTCTTCTGCCTGGTTACTAATCTGTCCTTGTTCAGGTGTTTGCTGAATTTGACTTTGACTTTGTTTTGATTCACCTTCTTCTTCCTGAACACCTTTTTCTACACCTATCTGGCCCTGCTCGGGCTCTTCAACCTCTTGATTTTCTTGCGCCTGAGCTTTCGCCCTAGTACCTTTCTTTCCCTCTTCAGACTCTGGAGTTATTGGTGGGGTGTCAATTATCTGAATATTTTGATCTGTCCCTATCTGATCATCCTCAGAATCACTTTTGACTTGTATTTCTATGATCTGAGTACCTTCTTCGATTCCTCTCTTGTCCTCACTATCACTCTGGCTGTCTAAATAAGTCTGATGTCTGGTTCTCATACATTCTGCAGGTATCTCAACTACTGGAATCCAATTATCTTGACTGGTGCTTGGTTGTTCTTCTTCAGCTACTTCAGGATCAACATCTTGAGACCCCTCAGCTGCACAACCTTCAGCTTCAGTTTCTTCAGGTTCAGTCACTCTTTCTGTGTGACTGGCATGGATCCAGTGTTGAACTCCTTCGCACTTTAAAGCTGTGATGGTAACTAAAATCACTTGACGTGGTTTTCCCCACCTAGGTGCAAGGCAAGATTTTCGAGTGTGTCTCTTTAGCACTATCCAATCACCTGGGTTCAGGTCATGTGCTGGAGTGGCTTGTCTGGCGGCAGCGTCTTCCCCAACCTGGTGAGAGATAGAACGCACTTGGTCAGCCAGTTCTTTGCAGTACTCCAGTACCAAATCATCAGATATATTTATCAGCTTGTGTCCTGGTACCCATGCTTGCCTCATTGCTCTTCCCATTAGTATTTAATGAGGACTCAAGCCTGTGTTCCGATCTGGAATACTTCTGAGTTCCATCAGAACACGAGGTAAAGCATCTGGCCACTCCAGTCGGGTAGACTCATACATCTTTCCCAATCTTGACTTGATTGTGCCATTCAGTTGTTCTACCACACCAGAAGCCTCTGGTGGATATGCACAGTGCAGGTTTTGTTTTCACATTGAATGCTTAACAGATTATGCCAATTATTTCATTATTAAAATGGCAGCCTCGGTCTGATTCAATTGTTACTGGAAAACCGAAACGTGGTATAAGCTCTCTGAGTAAGAGTTTGGCTACAGTGATGCTATCACTTCTACGTGTAGGGTAAGCTTCTACCCATTTTGAAAATAGGCAGACAATGACAAGAATGTATTATAGTCCTTGACAAGGGGGTAACTGAATGAAATCAATCTGTAATCGTATAAAGGGACCCTCTGCCTTTCCAATCTTTCCTGGTAGCACTACAGTTTTCTTTCCAGGATTCATCTGTTGGCAAATTAAACATCTTTGGCAAAGTGCTTCTGCTATGTTCCTGAATTTCGCATTGAACCAACTCTGTCTGAACAACCTTATCATAGCATCTCTCCCCAGGTGGAAATCTCCATGAAACATCCTAGCCATAGGAGCAAGCATACAGTCTGGTAACACAGACCTACCATCAAGGTAAACAATGACACCATCTTCAACCCTTCTCTGACAACCTATCTTTCTCCATTCTTCCTTTTCCTTTGGTTCTGCTTCATTTTGCAAGTCTCTCACTTCTTCCCACGTTCTCACACCTTCAAGCAGCATAAGTTGGCAGCTGTTTTCACCTGCTTCAATTTTCTTGTTTACAGCCATTTTAAATTTGGCACAATGTTGGGCTAACTGGTCAGCATATCGGTTACCAGCTGTCACTTTGTCATTACCAGATTTGTGAGCATCACACTTGACCACAGCCACTTCTTTTGGCATTTGGATTGCTTCGAGTAAATCTTTTACATGATGACCATTTTTAATTGGAGTACCTGAAGGAGTCAGAAACTCTCTTTGCATCCATAATTGGCCATAGTCATGCACAACCCCGTAACCATATTGGCTATCAGTGTATATGGTTACTTTCCAATTTTTCCCAAATTTGCAAGCTTTTGTCAATGCAATCAATTCGGCTATTTGTGCAGACTTGACTCCAGGTAAATAGGATGCTTCAATTGAACCTCCCAACGTGCACACCACATAGGCAGCACTTAAACCTCCTTCCTCATGTCTCATGCACGAGCCATCTCCAAATAACTCATATTCAGAATCAATTATTGGCTCTTCTCTTATGTCAGGACGTGGTTTTGTACTGTATTCAGTCAAGTCGATACAATCATGTTCAACTTCTTCCTTCACCTCTGCAAAATGTGAATTAGGAAGCAATGTTGCTGGGTTCAAAATATTACACCTGGCAATGGTTACATTTCCTGCACCTACAAGAATACGCTTGTACTTAGTCAGCCGACTAGGAGTGAGGTACTGGGTTTTTGTTCTAGTCAGTAAAATCACAACTGCGTGTGGAACATTCACTGTTACAGGATGTCCCTTAATGATTGACTCACTTTGCTCAAGACTCATGCAAGTAGCAGCTACTGCTTTCAGGCAACCTGGTAATACAGATGCTACTGGGTCTAATGTGGAAGAAAAATATGCCACAGGACGTCTCATCAGACCACGAGTTTGGGTCAGAACTGAAAGTGCACAATTATCCCGTGTGTCACAGAATAATGCAAAATATTTTGAATAGTCAGGCATCCTTAATGCTGGAGCTGTAGACAGACATTCTCGTAATTTCAGAAAAGCAGTCATGCTTTCATCATCCCATTCTATTGGGTCCTTTGCTCTCTTCTTTGTCATATGTATCAATGGTTTTGCTAGGACTGTAAATCCCACAATCCATTGCCTGCAGTAACCTACTACTCCAAGGAACATTCTGATCTCTTTCTGAGTTTGGGGTAAATTCATGTTTCTGATTATTCTGATTCTCTCTGAGGTAACCCTTCTGACACCTCTTTCTATCTGGTGCCCCAGATATTTTACAGATATGGTGCAAAACTGTAGTTTTTCAGGTGACACCTTATGCCCCCATTCACCTAGGTGGTTCAGCAAAGCAATGGTATCAACAACACAGTCATTTCATTTTTTAGACGCCACCAATAGGTCGTCTATGTACTGGACTAGGACTGACTGTCCTGGCAGCACCAAAGACTCAAGGCACTTTTTCAAAATCTGATTAAAAATCGACGGACTCTCTGTATACCCCTGAGGAACGCCATTCCAGACGTACACATGACTGTCGAATCCAAAAGAAAAAAGAAATTGGCTATCTGGGTATAATTGGTATCGAGAAAAATGCGTGACACAAGTCAATTACAGTGAACCATTCAGCCTCCCACGGTATCTGATACAGAATCACTGCAGGATTTGGCACAACTGGACAGCATGGGACAACAATCTTATTAATCTTTTGGAGGTCTTGTACGACCCTGTATTTTCCACTCGGTTTCTTTATTCCAATTATGGGCGATTTACATGGACTGCTCATTATTTCTTGTAAAATGCCTGTTTCAACCAAACATTTTATTTCTGCTGCAACACCTGATTTTATTTCTGGGCTCATTTTCTACTGTCGAGTATTTGGGTAAACTGCACCTTCTTTCACTGTCACTTTTATTGGATCAACATTTGCCATTAATCCTACATCTTTTCCAGTAAAATCCCACACTTTAAGATTCACAGTAAGTCGTAATTCTTCTGGTAAGTCTTATATAGTTAACTTTTAATTTTCAGTTTCCTGTTTTGCTAACATTAGTTTATAAACTCCATCTTCGTCTGGGGTTTGAATTTCAACACCACTGGGTGGGCAAAAGATAGTGCAATTCATTTCGCACAGCAAGTCTCAGCCCAACAGATTTACTGGACTTGAATCACATACGACAAATCTATGCATTTCTTTAAAATTGCCTATTCTAACTTCTATTGGTTCTGTAACTGGGGTACTAATTTGTTTATTAGAAACGCCCACTACTTGGATCTCTTCTCCCGAGAGGGGTAGGTTTGGAACGTCTGCTGTTCTTACAGTAGAGCGGGTAGCACCAGTGTCCAACAGAAAGGTGGCATCATTTCCTTCAACCTTTCCTTCAATGTATGGACCTGACTGATCTACCGGCAAGGAGGCGCCAACTACTCACTCCTCGTCCTCCCCCCTCAGGCACCGTCAGTAGGTGTCTTCACTGAAAAACGTGTCACTCAAGATAAATTGTGATGTTGCTATGTCTCTCTTTTCACTTCCCTCCCACTTTTTGGTGTCTACACTCTGTTGTGCTTTGCTCCTATAATTTGGCATAGGTGCTAGGGGTAACTGGTTTTGTATTACCTGCTGCTGTGGCTTCCGTGGCACCTCATTCTGCGTCTGTGGATCCAAATCATTAGTTTGCATATTACCATTTTGCACAGCCTTACACTCGTTCTTCCAGTGCCCCAACTTGCCACACCCATGACAAGGAAACTTCTTTTTTGCTTCCCCTCTATTGAATTTTCCCCTGGGCTTACCCCCACTTCCATCACTTTGATTCTGATTATTGTTTATTTGACTCAATTGAAGCTCTTGTTGCTCTGCTAATTTCACTTGTGCCCACATTATTTTTTCTTTTAGCTCTTTTCGTTTATTCTCAAGTTCGTCCTCACAATACTTTGCGTATTTAAGGATTTCATTGATCGGTTTGGCCTGCCAGCAAATCTTATGGTCCTTTATCCATTGTGAGATTTCTGGCCTTAATCCCGTCACAAACCAATAGATAAAATGCGTCATATCCTTCATATCTATGTTGTCCAATCCACTGTACTGTTTAAAAACCTGTAATAAACGTTCATAATACGCATGTACGGATTCATCTTTATTCTGAGTTGTTCTATCTATTCTAGTCCAGTCAGTTTCCTTAGCAGGCACCTTCCCTTTGAGGTAGAGTATAACTTGGTTATACTTCTTCATAACCTCATCAGATGGCGCCCCTGTCTTTGGATCTCTAGGGTATTCATCACTAGGCCAATCAATAGCTATTTTGCATTCTGTCCACAGATCTACGGGTACTACAATGTCAAATACTCCATCTAAGTCCTTCAATAGACATTTTGAAACTTTCACAAATCTCTCGACTTGTCTGTACCATTCTACAGGTTTTTCTCGAAGTTTTGGAAAATCATTTGTAAATGACAAAATATCCTGTCGGGACCATGGGACATGTACATAACCTCCACCTGGTACTTCTCTCATGGGACACAACCTTTCCACCTTTTCTGTTTCTTTTAAAACATATTCAGATGCAATTTTTGATTGAGCCTCTTCCTTTTTCTTTGCCCATCTAGTTCTCCATTTTTTTATATCACCCCATTTTTGCAATAAGGTCAACAGTTCCCTAATTTGTACCTCTCTTCCTGACACATTCATGTTTTCTAAATCCTTATCAGAAAATTCAGCTCGATTTGGTTTCTGTAACACTTTAGACTTGCCAATATCAATTCCCATTTATTTATTTATTTATTTATTTGTGGGTTTATACCGCGCTTGAATCGACTCCCGAAGGAGTATCTCTGCGCCCAACGCCAGTGAACAAATGGAAGAGAGGAGTACAGTCTACTTAAAGATGCTAATACTGAAACAGGAATGTTTTCAACCTTTTCCTAAAGGTAAGACGGTCCGTACACTGCCATACTAGCAGCCATATCTGTTAGTTTTTCGTGCACCACTCTGGTATTTCTAGTAATGCTCTTACATATGAATAACAATTCGTCTTCACTGAGTGTATTTAACCTGTCCACTCGCACATTCCCAGCCATCAATTCTTCTAATTCGATCCTTAGTTTATATATATCACATACTTTTGGCTGTGACTTGGGTTTCTCTATTTCTCGTGACCATCTCTCTATTTCTTCATGAGTTACTACTGTGGCACTTCTTGTACCTGAGGATGTCTCAATCTATACCTCTCTAGAATTTATAGGGGTAGTTTCCCTAGCCGAGTCACTCACTGGTTCCCTTATTGGTAAATTCATCAGGGAAATCACTGATTCACATTCACTTGCCTGATCATCAACTATTATAGGTTCTTTTCGTGGCTGAAGTACAGGTGTAGTCATAACAGGAGTTTTAGGACTAGCTTGCTTATCTCCGTACAAAGGAACAACTGGGCCAATAGTTACCGGAATTGTTAGGGCTTCAGGACTTGTATTCAATTGGGAAATTTTCTGAATCAACTCGATTCTTTGTTTATTTAATGCTTCTCTTTCCCTGTCTTGCAGTACTTTTTCTAATGAAGTCTCATGTACCACTTGCGGAATCAGAGGTGGTTTCAGAAACGTAGCACTAGGATTACTCGTGCTTGGCTCATCATTATACGGTGGTGGATTTTTCATTAACAAATCCTCCAAATAATCATCTTCTGGGTTATCATTAATCATTAGGTTTCCTGTCTTGTCTACACTTTTACTTCCTGACGGTTTTTCTTGTGTAAATACAAGATACAATCTTTCCACCATCATGTACTGTCTCCATTGTTTCATTTGCTCGTCTCTAGTTTCTCGTGGAAACTTAGTGTAGAACTTACTCCACCCTTTGTCACTTCTGGGTCTATCTCGTTCAAAAGCTTCAATCTCCCCCTCTTCTAGAACCTCATACTGCGTAAGTCTAGGTCTGGGATTTAAGTCATTCATATGTGTCCTCAAATTAAATAGAACTCTGCCATTGAAAGTACCATATTCGGAAATGCCAAAACTCCGTCATCTTTAGTATATTCCACCCAATTCTCTAACCAAACACAAGTGTGGTAGCCCCTGTCAAACATCATGTATAATGCGGGCGTATTTGATGGTGGAATAATAATTCCTTCTCTGGTTTTAATCGGTTTATCTTTCTTAAAGAAATTTTTAACTCTCTCTACGAATTACATTTTTCTTTCACCTCCATACATAATGTAAGGTCTGCCCCCTAACATCTGTTCTCTAGCAAAACCTAAGTATCTTCTATCAGGTTGGGTTTCCGTAATTCCTGGATTTAAATACCACTTATATTTTGGAAATGTAAATCTGTACGGTAGCACTCGATTTTGTTTACAAAAATGCTTCCAATACCAGCGCGTCTTTTATTTTCCAGTGACCAATCAAATTTTTGAATTCATATAAATTCAACCAATAGTTGCACGGCTTCTCTTCACGAGACTAGCTCCTGTACTCACCCATCCTTTACAATTATTACCTCAACCAATACCAGCGCGGCTCTGAATGACGTCAATGCAGCTCCGCAACTGACTGTCTCCTTCGCAAGGTAATACAAAAGTCTAATTCCTTTTATTTTAAAGTGCAGATTTTATTAATTAGCGACGTAAAAACATTCGCCACTGTACCTGAGTGACTAAATCAAAGGAAAGATATATTTCACTGCGAGTAAATCCCTTCCGCTTACTCTTCATATACTACGAGTAGATCCCTTCCGTCTACCCTTCACACAAGCATTGGAGAACCTGCTACTTCTTTAGACTTATCCCTTACTGGAATATACTAAGACCAAAGTTTCACCGGCGAACCCCTTTGCTATCACTCAAGCTCTGACGAACCTGCTACTCCTTCCGTGTGACCCTTTCTAGGTGATATCACACCAAAAGTTTTACCAGCGAACTCTTTGCTATCATTTATTCATACATTCATACAGAAAAATCCCTAAATAGTGCTTCCGGTTCTACCTAACCATGCACTAATTTCCTACAGGTAAGTGACCTCACTGCAGTGTGGCTTCCATTTACCACCCGCTATTCTGCCCCCGAGGATTCCAGACAAAACATATAACAGGTACGAACAATTTTGGTTAATATATAAAATCAATACAATCAATAATACATTTCAACTATGCAAAAAATCTTTTTCCTTCACCAACTAACTAACTACCTACCTATCTTAACTAAACCCTAACCATGCTGCTGTTTCCAAAAGAATATACTGATAGAGCACGCAGGTCACCCGTCTAGTCTTTTATCAATATTCGCCTGGGCCCATAATCAATAAAACTCACAAATTATGCAGGTAACCTTTGCTCTACTTTCAGTGTATTTTAGACATATAGGACTTTGACCTATCTATACCTTGACTTCCAATCCACGTCACCGGTACCTAAAGTCCTAAGTGATAAAACGGTGTTAGCATAATAGGAATAATAACATTTGCACTCATATAATAACCACAAACTCGGGAAGTTTTAAATTCTTTATCTAAGTTTCTTAAATGGTCATTATCCAAAGATTAAACACCAAAAGACTTTCAATTATGAAGATCAGAATCACAATGTAACTATGCAGAAAATGTATTAAACTAATTTCGATCATTTAGCAATAGGGAAGGTAAAGAAACATAAAATACGCTAAGCATTTATCAAAAGGGAGGGGAACATATGTCAAACTTTATCAATAGGAAGCGTAAAGAGAAGGAACATAAAATGCAAGCCCTTTTATCAAATGTGTGACATTTTAGGGAAGGGTAGAGAAGGAAACAAGTTAATGACGAACCCACACAAATTTATATTTACCTAGGAATGGTGTGAAGAACTAACCCCAGCCACAGGTCAGTTTGAAGGATGGAACCCCGAAAGTTGCAGTCTCCAGTAGGCTAGCAGGTACAGATTCAGAATCAGGACAGGTAAAGCCAAATTGGATCAGGACAGGTCCACCAAAGGTTAAGACTGGCACCTGCAGTTAAGTTGCAATGCCCGCACTACTCCCTCTCTGCAGCTAACAGCCGGAACCCCGATTGGGTTATCGATTTTCCACAAAGTGCTTCGCCAGCACTTCAGCTTCCCAGAACCCCGATTGGGTTATCGATTCTTCTGACAGAGTGCTCCACAGCCCTCTGCTCTTGGTCACCTATTGCGTGCATTGGGTCAGTGACAGGTCAGCTATTCGGACAAGTCGGACAATTTCTCTAGCTAAACCTACGCTAGTTATACTATTTTTTGGTCAGTGTACCACCCCCCAATGTTGCAAATGTAAGGATCCCCAAATTTGATTGGACAGAAAGATGAGGAGAGGTCATCACACCATACCAAAATGACACTTTTCTCTTGAATATTCTGTTTAACGTTCCCGCCCATCAATTTTCATTTTTCTCAAGTATGTTTTATTCCACCCGGCAGTGAATGTATCAATAATGATCACAATGTAATACATATTTCAGTTCAGTTTCCTTCATAGAGGTCAGAAGTTGACTTTCCCAGGAACATCTTCTAGCAAGTCGTGCTTTGGCCGGGTTTCTATGGCAAATGACATAGCTCCTTCTGGAGTTTGACATGTGCAGTTTGGCTTTTCAAGATGGAGTAATATAATCTCTCGGGCCCAAAGATTACGATATATCAAAAGTAGAAAAGAAACAATTTTAGAACACAGAATAAATTAATGCATTGTATACCACTTATCTCTACTCTATTCCCATTTATTTATTTATAACTATAGCGTTAAGGTTAAGCAGAACAAACAGCTTAGCAAGAGCAGCAGTGCACGTCATGTCACGTGAGTATGACAGACGCATTCGCAGTAGAAAATCTCACGTAGCAGCAGCCATTTTAGTTGCAAGCGGATTACGGTTAGTAAAAGCACATATGCAAGTTTCATCTAGATACCCAAAATGTAGTGTAATGCAATATTAGTAATACAAACTTGTTGATTAATATATTACCGTTATGTTGAGAGGGTTCAGTACAAGCAAGTCGCCTTACATGCGAATCCTTGCTCCATCAGGAGTGTTCAAATCACCTCTTGCAGCACCCTGAAGAGAAGGAAGCTCTAGATCCTGAAGAAAATTCTCAATTTAGCCCCCACCCTTTGACAGGTCTTCTGTGTAGAGATCTTGAAAAACTGTACAAAGGCGTTTTTGATCTCAACGTCATCTGAAATTATTTTAGCAGAGTTTTGGCATCTAAGATCCTTAACCAGATTCCTTGTCTGGTTGGCCTTGGTCTTCCAAGCAAGCAGTTTGCTGCATCCCTCCCAATACTCATGTGACAAACTGCTAGCTACCCATTTCCTTCTAACTATTGCCTCTAAATAGTCGGCAAACTTAGATCGGGACCGCTGCAATTCCTGCTTAGTTTGTTCTGTACTAGAGCCATCGGGGGCCTGTTCAAAAACTCGTTGAAGAGTGTATACCAAGGCTTCGACATTTTGACTGTCATCCCTGACCTTCCTACTTTGTGCAGCACTCAAACTAATTAAGATGCCTCTTAAAAAGCCTTATAGGTGTCCCATACAACATTCGAAGGGGCTGAGTTTAAATTAGATAGAAAAAACGTATTCGTAGCGACTTTTAATTTCTCCACATGGATAATATTTTTATGGCAAAATAAATGTGCAGATTTATATACACCAACATTATACAACTCTGAAATCAGAGGAAAATGATAGAACATCGGGCTTTGTTACCATAGCTCATGACGTGCTCTGCTTGTGTCCACAACTCTCTTTGAGTCAAACTTCAGAGGCACTAGTGTGCTTTGTGAACAAGGAAGGATAGACCTCATACTATTGATTCAACTTGCTTTAACAATATCGCAGCACTTTGGCTATAATAGGGTATCACACTGTACACCAGCCTCACAGTGTGTGTTTCCCCAGAGCCACTACCCCTGGCTTGCCCTCTGAGATTCCATGCACTGCCTTTGTGACCCCTGACTTCAGATGTGGATAAATGAGCTCCAAGAACACAGTGGCGGCTCTAAAAGTGTTTTTAATGTAGAGTGCGTGCAGGTGTGAGTGCGCTAGTGTGAGAGACCGCGAGTGTATGTGTGAGTAGTGGGTCTGTATGGATGGGAGGTATGAGTCAAAGTCAGTACCACCAACTAAGAGCATGCTGAGGCATTATTCAGGGGGAGGGTTCCTACTCCTCTAGACACGAGTCCTATTAATCCTAGGCGATCAACCAATCTTAAAATTATTTCAAGATATTGGATGAGGTGGTCTAAACACATAATGTGCCTTGCTTCATCATTGACTCTAAATCGAAAATGGGGAGGAGTTGTTCACCACCCCACGTACTGCTTAGGTAAGAGAACCAACCAACAATAAAGTGAGGTGGCTTGTTAAATTTTTTGTCAGTGTTTGCAAATCACTCATTCCTTATGTCATCTTACAGAGAACCAGATTCGGACAGGGTTGGTATAAGAAAGACTAGTCTTTTGGAAGAGCAGGCCTCAGTCACGTAATGTGGCATGCTTCATCATAGGCAACCTCTTCCCACCCTGGTAGGGGCCACTGATTTATCTTGACCAGGTGTGCCTTTGGCCGCTCCTAGCAATAATCTATAATGCATAGCAAAGAATTTGACACAAATACCACCAGGGTGGACTCGACCTCCTGATTGACCAGATGTAGGGAGTTCTTAGATAAGGTATTTCCTGGATGAACAGGAGATACTCATCAAACAAAAAGTACCTTGAGATAACCGTGTTTTCAACTTTAATAGTGATAGCCTCTGGTGCATCTAAATAAACGCTATGTGGTGGAGTAAGATCACAATGGCTCAAACCATCGTCGTTGTGCAGACATGATTCTGCCCAAATTTAATCGCCTATACAGGCATTCTTCAGGGCTGTAGATCTGTAAGAAACCCGGCCTAATCAATATCAAAATCTGTGCACTGATATGACCAAGTGATTCCTACTTAGTCGCAGCACTAATTCACCTAAAGTAAATAGACAAACAACAGGGAGCTTTTTTTTTGTAATTATCATTAATTACATGCACAGGTAGGCGGCTTCTTTGTAGGTAACTTGTGATATTGCACTGCCAGATACACAGCAAACAAAACACGAGTAAAAAGTGACAAACATACCTGCACATTACTTAGGATGACCCCAGTTCTTACCCTCACTAAGGGGATACCCACCATCCTGTATAGGGAGGGATGATGTCCTCTGTAGTCACACACTAATATATTATGAGACACTCATCAGTATATCATCAACAATATTATCTTGTCTGACCTTTTGGCTAGCACACATCTACTGCCACCTAAAACTGCCCGATGGAAAAGGCTGAAGAGAAAACGATTCAACAAGCATTAGAAAAACCCAAGTAAATGGAAAGCTAGCCCAATCAAAGGTAATGTCACCTCCCTCTTAGATTGGAAGGTGAAATGTGTGCTGTTCAACTTGGTAATAGTAATCAGAAAATTGAGCCTCAGCGCCCATCTTGTACACTGGTGTCCTCTGTAGTCACATACTAATATGATATGAAACACTCATCAGTACACCAGCAAAAATAGTATCCTGTCTGCTTTTTGTGGCAGATAAACATCTACTGATACATAAAATTGTCCTCTAAGAAAAGGCCAAAGAGAAAACTATTTGGAAAAACATTAAAAAAAATACTTAAGGTATAGTTAAAAATACTATCAAGTGTAGTCAGTGGATGCTTTTGGGTATAATATCCCCGACATCGTTAAGGAGTGAGAGTCAGTGACATTCTCTGATTAAGAATGCGTGTGATTGACTGTCAGCGAGATATAATGAGTGATACTGTGTCTACAAATGACTGACAGTAGGTGAGAATGAATAAGTATGATTGTGAGTGAGTGTTACAATGTGTGAGAAAGAACTAGGCTGAACGAAAATGAGTGAGTGACAGCAAGTGAGTGCAACAGAGTGAGTCGGAGTGAGTGAGTGCAAGTAATTGTGAATGAGGAAGTATGAGTGGGAGTATCAACGAATGTGAGTGTGATTGAGTGTGAATGAGTAAGTGAGTGAAATCTTCAATTCAGGCTAAGTTTATAATCCTGCTACTTTCAATATATTGGGACATCTAAAATAGACATATGTATGTGTTCTGTTGCTACACTAATGATGCAGTTATTACAGACCTTCAGCGAAGTCAAATATTATAATGTCATCAGGGTTATGATCATATGACACCACACTGGGAAGATTTAGAATCAAAGGTCATATGATATCACTTCTTGTGATGTCAATAAGGTCAAAAGTTTTGTGAAATCCCTCCTGCTTCCCCAGGCATTTTGGTTAATGGACACCCACTTCTCAGAGTGACTCTTTAAAGAAAAACATATGCTGGATTTGATGAAAAGACCAGGATTACTGTGACAAATGATGGCCTATAAAGACCAATAAAATATACAGGGCCTCATTTATGAAAAGTGACGCATCGCGGCGTGAAAACAGCGATGCATCACTTTTCACTGCGCTCTCCTTGCGACACAAATGATGCATCATATTTACAGTATGACACATCATGGCGCAAGGAGTTACAGATACGTCAGTATTTCTAACGTATCTGTATGACGCAAAAGTGACGCATTGCTGGATTGTGTCACAGAAGTGACGCAACTCCAGCAATGTGTCCTTTCACATGAGGCAAGCCCCATGTGAAAGGACCTGTGTCAGTCTTGCGCCTGCTGTGAGGCAGGCGTAAGAAATTGACGCATTTGTGTCCTAGAAGTGGCGCAGTGAAATCTTGTAGATTCTTCTTCTAGACACTTCTTTGACCCCTTTCTTGCGTTAGAAGGCCCCCCCCTGCATACATTATACCTCGCGTAGGTATAATGTAGCGCAGGGGTTTACAAAGTGACGCATCTACCTAGATGCGTCACTTTGTAAATATGGTGCAACAAGGCACATTTTTTACGCTGCTGGTGCGTCACAAAATGTGGCGCACCGGCGTGTTAAAAGTGATGAGGCCCTAAGAATTTGAGGCAGGCATGCACAAATCCATAAACACATTGCTGTATTTTCACTTATAGACCAATCGCCATTCACAAAACATTTTTGACTGGTGCTATTACATGTCCTTGGTGGTGAGTTTAGGCCGGGCATGCTTTTCAGACCCTTTTTCATGGTATTATGAAAACAGGCTTCTTGTGGTGAGAATGCGTGGCGAACATTTGCGAATGTTTCTTACGTGACATTTTTGGTGATGGTGATATGTTCTGTCGTTTTTTGTGCTACTGTGTTTTTGTGTTACCTTATTTCAATGGGATTTTGTTTTGCTGTACTGCAATTGTGTTTTCTTGTGATGTGCTGTTATGTTGTAATTCTATTGCTTTATGCATTTTTGTCTGTTTTGCTGTTTACTTTACATGTGTCAACAAACGCTACCACATTTACAGACAAACATCGCATATTAATTCAAAAGCTTCTTTGACAAGCAACCGTTTAACACAGACAAAGGTGGTAAAATAATGCTGCTAGTGTTCTTCAACTACTTAAGACACCAGTCAGTCCCAAACTTGTTTTTTGTGATACTGCTCCAGGATGCCAAAGAATATGAATATGGACACCTTTCAATAAATAGAGGGGAATATTACCAAGGACTGGCGATAACTATCGCCAACCTTGGTTATCGGAATTTTCTTTATCGCCTTCTTTCCCCGACATTGATCGCCTTGTTATCAACGTATTATCAACACGTCAGTAACAGGCGCTAGTTGCAGGGAACGGAGTAGAAAACTCCTGCTAACTTGTTAACAATGGCGATAGTCATTAAGGCGATACCGCATTAGAGGCAGGAAACGTCCAGCTTAAACAGCGATAAAGGCCCATACAATCTGCTGGCGGCCATACAACCTTTTCTGCACTCTGAATTATTGATTCCAGCCATGAAAAGGCCCGGGCCTGTGCACTCAATCAAGTTACTCATGTGTTGGCTGTCAACTTAAAGAACTCAGGGGCATATTATCAAGGAAACGCGATAAATATCGCATTTCCCACTTTGCGTGATTCTGTTTAACGCAGCATATTGCCGGATTTAATCGCCAAGATATCGCATTATTATCAAGGCATATCTCCACGACGATTAAATCCAGCAATAGCGGCTTGAAACAGAATCGAGCAAAGCGGGAAATGCGATATTTATTGCGTTTCCTTGATAATATGCCCCGTTGCCTCAGCTGTACAATCCACCTACCAATAAAAGTATGGCTAGGTCAGTTTCAGACCAGGCATTACAAACCTGTGATAACCGTGGTTAGCGTGGTTTATTTTATTGCATCACATGTTTGCTTGAGGCTTGATAATCTTGCGCTGCCATGTCAGTGCGGATTGCAAGGGAGAAATGAAAGGGAACGCCTACTTTGCATGTCATTAGCGATATTCATCACTGACATGCAAAGTGAAATGAAATGAAATGAAAAAAGAAATTTAATAAAGCGCGCTGCGGCCAAGCGGCTTCCTGGCGCTGAGGACTCATCAGTATCAACAGAGGGAACCAGAAGGATTAGCCGGGGAATGCCTGAGAGAAAAGAAAAGTTTTAAGGGCCTTACGAAAATGGGAGAAAATAGGAATAGAGCGAATAGAGAGGGGAAGGCTGTTCCAGAACTGGGGGGCCAAAACTGAGAATCGGGTGCCCCCAGTGCGTGATTTACGGAAGCGAGGGACGTGAAGGAGAGAAAGTGATGAAGAGCGAAGGGTGCGGCAAGGGACGTGGGAGGTGATAAGGGAATTGATGAAGTGCGGGGCGGAGCAAGCATGCGCCCGAAAGGCCAAGCAGGCTAATTTAAAGTAAGATCTGAGATGAACCGGGAGCCAGTGAAGGGACTTGAGGGCAGGAGTGATGTGAGTAGATTTGGGAAGGCGAAGGATGAGGCGGGCCGCCTGGTTTTGGATTGCCTGAAGACGACGGATTTCGTAGGCAGGAATGCCTACGTACAAGCCATTCCCATAATCCAGGCGGGAGGTGATAAGGGCCGTAATGATGGTTTTGAGAGCATCAACAGAAAAGAATTGGGAGATCTTGCAGATTAAACGAAGAGAAGAAAAACAGGAGGACACAACGGAACTAATTTGGGCATGCATGGACAGATCATTGCTGACCTTGATGCCCAAAGTCCGAACAGAGGAAACTGGTGAGGGGGGAGGACCAAAAGAGAGGGGCCAGTGAGCTGGGGACCAAGGGTTGGAAGAACCTCCAGTGAGGACGAGCTCTGTCTTGTCCGGATTGAGCTTCAAATGATTGAAGCTCATCCACTGGGAGATAAAAACAAGAGTGGAACAAAACTTGGGGAGGGAGTCGGTAGGGGATGAAAGATCGAAAACGAGCTGGAGGTCATCTGCGTAATTGTACACAGAGACCCCCAGCTCAAGAAGGGAAAAAATAAGAGGACGGATATAAAGGTTGAAGAGAAGTGGTGAGAGGGAGGAGCCTTGGGGGACCCCACAGGTGACAGAGCGGGGGGGTGCAGAAAAACCAGAAAGATGAACTGCCTGCGATCTTCCTTGAAGGAAGGACGCGATCCAGGAAAAGGCAGTGCCTTGGATGCCCGCTGCGCTGACACGATCGAGAAGAATGGCATGATCGACCGTGTCAAACGCAGCGGACAGATCGAGAAGGACCAAGGCCTGGGGAGATTACTATCGGCTTTCCTCTTGAGTTCATCCAGGACCGCGAGGACCACACCCTCCGTTGAGTGGCCAGGGCGAAAGCCCGCCTGGTGGGAGGCCAAAAGATGATTCTCCTCGATATAAGTGGAGAGGCAGGAAGTTACATGGCTTTCAAGGATCTTCCCTAGATAGGGGAGTAAGGAGATCGGCCTGAAATTGGATGGAAGAGAAGAGTCGAGGCCAGGTTTTTTCAGAATGGGGTAAACTATGGCGGATTTAAAAAGAGAAGGGACAGAACCCAGAGCCTGAGAAGCATTGAGGAAGGTAAGGGGAGGGACAGGGCAACTAGTGTAGAGAGTTCTGAGAATCCGCGCGGGAGCACAGTCCGCAGATGAACCGGACTTGACCTTGACAAGCAGGTCAAGGAAGAGCTCGGGTGAAATAGGTTGAAAGTGATCCAGAACGGGAGGGGACAGGAGAAGGTAACCCGGGAGTTCAGGTTGAGACACAGTAGGAATGTTAGCCTTGATGTTAATGATCTTATCGATGAAATAATCATTCAGTGAGAGACAGAGAAACTGGGATGGAGCAGGAGGGGGGCAAGTGCGATCAGAGGTGGCAAGACTGTGAACTAAAGAAAAAATCTCTCGGGATTTGTTGGCAGAAAGGGCCACTCACTCAGTAAAATATTTAGTTTTTGCCGCTAAAATGGCTTTTTTGTAATCATTGAGGAGGGCTTTGTATTTGAGGCGGAGGATAGGGCAGTAATTGCGTCTCCAATGACGTTCCGAGCGCCTGAGATCTAATTTAAGGAATTTGAGGTCGCTGGTGAACCACTTATGCGCGTCATAGGGACGGACAGATTTAACCTTTTTAAGTGGAGCGACCTGGTCGCAGGCAGAAGAGAGCCAGGTACTGATGACGTCCGCCTGACTTTCCAAGGACAGGTCAGTCAGGTCAGGGGCAGATGAGGTCAAGGAGGAGGAGAGGGCGTTAAGGTCGGTCTGGTTCCAACTACGCGCCATGATGTTTTTAGGCAGGAGGGCTTTCTCAACTTAACCCAGATGAATGGAAAAGGAGATCATGGAATGGTCCGACCAAACGCAAGGGAGAATGGAAGTGGGTGAGAGGTTGCAACGTAAAGACCAAATTTGGTCTAAGATATGACCCTGAATGTGGGTAGGGTCCAAGACGTGAGATGAGAAATTAAGACACTGAAGTGTAGCGGAGAAATCTTTAGATGAGGAGTCCTCCCTCGGGTCGCCCGGCCAAAAATTGAAATCGCCAAGCAGAAGCAGCGAAGAATTATTAACCGCCAAAGTGGCCAGGAGATCCTGCAGGGTGGACACAAACAATGGCATGGTTGGAGGGGGGCGGTACATAAGAACCACAGTAAGAGGTGAAGGGAGATTTAGAGAGCGGGCCACCAGGAAATCAACATTGGATATGCGGGGGTGAGGGAGAAGTTGGAATTTCATAGAAGAATGAATTATCATCACCACACCCCCTCCAATCTTGCCGTCAGGGCGGTCAGCTCAAAGGGCATAGTGGGTGTTTGGAAGGATAGCCAAGAGATCAGGGAGAGAATCCGAGGAGAACCAGGTTTCTGTGAGAAATAGAAAGTCAGGGGAATCAGTGTTGAGAAGATTAAAAAGAGCAGTTTGATTTTTGACAGCAGAGCGGGTGTTAAGGAGAATAGCGGAGGCTGCTGAGGAGCCAGAAGAGGGGCAAGTGAAGGAGGACGTACAGGACGTAGAAGGGATGGGTAGAGCAGGAGGGGGAAAAGGGGAGTGGGGGGTGTAGATACCATGCGTGATTAAGTGCTGGACTAGAGAAGGGGAAAGTGGAGCAGAAGCTGAGAGGGATAATAATTGGGCAGAAGTGTACACCGGGGGAAGGGCAGGGTCCATGGCCCCTGGTCCCGGCCCGTCGCGGACGGGCGCAGACGGGCTTAACTTAGGCGCAACTTCGGCGCGCCTTCGTCGCGCCCGCTGCGCACGTCCGCTGCGCCGCCGGGACTGGCCAACCAATATATAGGGACACATCAGAGGGAGTGGCAGGGGGGGGAGGGGCCCAAACACTGCAGCACTGACCCAGAGCCGCCCAAGATGGAGGACTCGCCCGTCTCAGGAGGAGATGATCAGCGGGAGGCGCTCTGGGTGGCGTGCAGGAGGGAGAGGCTGCTAAGAATGGTGCTGTGCGCGAAAGTCCAGAGCGCAACTGAGGAGCACAGCATGCGTCGACCAGAAGGTCAGTGAAAGTCTAAAAAGAAGCGTTGCTCCCGGCGAAGCCTCGGGAGATCTGTGGGCTGAATGAGATAGGCGCGAGGTCCGCAGGGCGCCTGAAGTACTTGTCTGGGGGGGAGGGGCCCAAACACTGCAGCGCTGACCCAGAGCCGCCCAAGATGGAGGACTCGCCCGTCTCAGGAGGAGACGATCAGCGGGAGGCGCTCTGGGTGGCGTGCAGGAGGGAGAGGCTGCTAAGAATGGTGCTGTGCGCGAAAGTCCGGAGCGCAACTGAGGAGCACAGCATGCGTCGACCAGAAGGTCAGTGAAAGTCTAAAAAGAAGCGTTGCTCCAGGCGAAGCCTCGGGAGATCTGTGGGTTGAATGAGATAGGCGCGAGGTCCGCAGGGCGCCTGAAGTACTTGTCTGGGGGGAGGGGCCCAAACACTGCAGCGCTGACCCAGAGCCGCCCAAGATGGAGGACTCGCCCGTCTCAGGAGGAGACGATCAGCGGGAGGCGCTCTGGGTGGCGTGCAGGAGGGAGAGGCTGCTAAGAATGGTGCTGTGCGCGAAAGTCCAGAGCGCAACTGAGGAGCACAGCATGCGTCGACCAGAAGGTCAGTGAAAGTCTAAAAAGAAGCGTTGCTCCCGGCGAAGCCTCGGGAGATCTGTGGGTTGAATGAGATAGGCGCGAGGTCCGCAGGGCGCCTGAAGTACTTGTCTGGGGGGGAGGGGCCCAAACACTGCAGCGTTGACCCAGAGCCGCCCAAGATAGAGGACTCGCCCGTCTCAGGAGGAGACGATCAGCGGGAGGCGCTCTGGGTGGCGTGCAGGAGGGAGAGGCTGCTAAGAATGGTGCTGTGCGCGAAAGTCCAGAGCGCAACTGAAGAGCACAGCATGCGTCGACCAGAAGGTCAGTGAAAGTCTAAAAAGAAGCGTTGCTCCCGGCGAAGCCTCGGGAGATCTGTGGGCTGAATGAGATAGGCGCGAGGTCCGCAGGGCGCCTGAAGTACTTGTCTGGGGGGGAGGGGCCCAAACACTGCAGCGCTGACCCAGAGTCGCCCAAGATGGAGGACTCGCCCGTCTCAGGAGGAGACAATCAGCGGGAGGCGCTCTGGGTGGCGTGCAGGAGGGAGAGGCTGCTAAGAATGGTGCTGTGCGCGAAAGTCAGAGCGCAACTGAGGAGCACAGCATGCGTCGACCAGAAGGTCAGTGAAAGTCTAAAAAGAAGCGTTGCTCCCGGCGAAGCCTCGGGAGATCTGTGGGCTGAATGAGATGGCATTTAAAGGGCTGCTAAAACAAGGAAACACACGTTAGTGTGCCCTTGTTGCTACTGTAATAGAATTATCGCCGCTTTTTGGCCGAAAACGGCAGCTAAAGCGGCAATAATTCTCTTGATAATATGCCCCAAAGTCGAACTTTGGAAATAAGCTGTTAAATTAAAAAGTGCAAGAATCCCTCAAAATAATAAAAATCTGACACACCTAAATGATTTGTTCCCTTGAATTTCTGTAGCATCCTATATATACACGTTTACTAATTACTAGGTCCTTCAGATGGATGCATGCAAACAGCATCCAGTGAATTGTATTTGTATAACACATTTAGGTAAATAGGTGGGAGTGTAAGATTTTAGCTATTATATTTCCTTTTTCTAATTCCAGCCCTGAAAACCATCTGTTACCTTACCTACCACAGCACACTTTGTGATCCACTGATCGGCTGAACAGAGACTACTGAATTCATCAAACTGTATGAAGAAGAAGATGGGCTGGTGCACATCAACCCACCACTACCTTTCCAGGTATATCCATGCAAGGTGATGTGCAGTCTCCTGTCCAATACACAGCTTCAGATGGGCAGGGCGGGCATGGGGAACAGGCCAGCTGGTGGGCTGGTTTTCTCAGGCGCAGATACAATCACTTTGTCCTGGACTGGCTTGGCTGCTGGCGCTTGATCTTAAATGCTGCTGTAGCCTTAGAGCAAAGATCAGATCTCATTATAGCTAAGTACTGATAATGCCTGTCTCATTGTCTTGTGCAGTAGAACAATGAGCCAAACTGAGCAGGCACAGCATGTGGTGGGTCTCCTCCTGTCCAGAGTCTCTCACCCTGACAGAGAGGCCACTGGGAGTGTCTGGGCTCCTTTGGAGCATCACAGCCAGCACTTATGTTACATGGGGTATAGTGAAAGGGATCAGCAAAGGGAGAAAGATTATGGGGCATATCATCAATGTCTGGCAAAAACTATCGCTAACCGAAGTTAGCGCACCAGTCTGCTGGTGGTGAGCGCATGTGTGACTGTCCTCGTGAACTCAGGGGGATTCCATTTGAAGGTCTTGTGGGAGGATACGGAGGGTGTAGAAGCATCTGGAGGTGATGGCGTAGGCCTTTTGGGATGAGGTTGAGTACGATGCCGATGTTTTTGGAGTTGTCGGAGGGTGTAGGTGGAAGTCCGAGGGCAGCGGACACCAGGTGTTGTCCCATGCTGAAGGGATTGTTCCAAGGAAGAGGACTACTGTCTTCTTGGCGTTGAGCTTAAGGCAGCTGTTGGTCATCCAGACTTCAAAGTCATGCATTCCTTTCTGGAATTTGAGTCTGGCGGTGGTGAGGTCTTTGTTGAGGGAGAGGATTAGCTGGGTGTCATCAGCGTAGGCTAAGATGTTGAAGTCGTGCTGTCAGACGATGGCCGTGAGGGGGGCCATGTAGACGTTGAAGAGAGTCGGGCTCAGAGATGACCCCTGTTGGACTCCGCAGGTGATTTACATAGGATCGGAGTGAAAGGGTGGCAGTCTGATCCTTTGGCCTCTTCTGGTGAGGAATGATCGGATCCAGTCTAGGGCTGTTCCTTGTATGCCGGCGTCGTGTAGCCTAGCGACTAGTGTGTGGTGGGAGATGGTGTCGAAGGACACTGAAAGTTTGAGTAGGATGAGAGCTGGGGAGTGGCCTTACTCCAGGATGGTGTGGCGAGTAGGCCGTTTTACTTTTCAGTGATGTGGTAGATGTGAGGAGGGCAGGGGTCGGTGGGGGCCCCGAGTGGATGCCTTTCATGGTTGAGGCAGTGTATTCGGCTGGGACCGACATCCAGGTGGAGATGGTGGGCTGGCTGGTGTGTCGGGGGCCGGCTGTGGCATCTGGTGGTTGGTCGGCAACGTTGTTGTGGAGTATTTTTGATCTTGAGTGGAAGTAGGTTCCACGATTATCGCAGCGGTCTAGGGACGGGGTGATATTTGTTTCTTCGCTGCTACAGTTGGTGAACTCATGAATGACCTTGAAGAGTTGCCTGGAGTTGGTTGAGTTTTTGAGGATTTGGTTATGGTAGTCCGTCATGGTGTCCTTGTAGGTGGTGTAGATATCGTGTGTCTTGTGTTTCTCCAGTTCTCCTCCAGGCGTCTGCAGGTGCGTCTTGCTTCATGGAGATTGGTGGTGAACCAGGCGGCTTTCCTGGGGTGCTGTTTGTCGGAAGCTTGTATGAGCAGTTGGAGATCCATGTGTGGAGTTCTCTGACTGCAACACTGGCATTGGATGTATTGTAGGCCGGGGTGGTGGTTAAGGTCTGGCGGCAGTGTAGGCAGGAGAACTGACCGTGGGTCGTGTTTGGTGGGGCCTGTTGTCAGTCTCAGAGTTTTCCATAGTTGAGTGCGTGGAGGGTAGCTGAGCTGTAGCAGTGGCTGGCTCGAGATCTAGGGTTCCTGGCACTTGTTGCAGTCAGGTCATGGGCGGACGCAGATAGGCTTGGCTTAGGCACGCCTTCTGCGTGCCAGCGGTGCACGTCCGCTGCACAACCGCACAGCATCCACCATTTAGGAGAGGGGAGGAATGATCAGCTGGGCGGCGGCAATGGGCGAGGACAGGGGTGCAGGGCCACAGGGCAGCAGCAGCAGGAAGCGGGAAGTGCGGGCTCCGAGAAGCAAAAAAACAGATCACAAGTTAAAAACAAGGGATAACTAAGTGATGTAATCATGCTATATATCCTAAGGGGGTGGGAGGGTGGGTAGGACTGCTCAAAACACAGAGTCAGGCATGGGTGGACTGGCATGCCCACTCAAGTGCGCAATGATTGTTTGCCCACCCAGGCCACCCAAAGCAGTCATGCGCACTTCCATGTTCGCAATGCAGGCTGCATTACAGCCTGCATGGAGAACATGGCCAACCCTCCAGCCCCTGGCTGCATGACTTGTCCCTTGGCCGATTACCAATCCCACAGCTGCATCGCAGATTTGTGGTTGACTCGTGGTTGTGACATGATTGCAGCAATGCGTGACTTTAGCACAGGTAGATACATAAGAATTCCTGATGTATCTTTCATTACTTGCATCATTGAGCGCAGTCCAGTGATTACATCACATCTATGCTGTCGCAAGAAGGGCGTAGTGAGAAGTGTTGCAATGCTGTCTTGTCGCAGCACAACAACACTTTTCATGACTGTGGCACAGGAATGCACACTATCTTTTTGATTGTGTGCATTCCTGCACTGTATTTTTGTCGCAGCGCTGCAACATTGCTTGCAGCGCTGGAAAGCGCCTAAACCTGCGGAGATATGTGCCCAAGTTTTATCACAATTTTTAAGACCAGCTATTTTCTGGTCTTAAGTAACTGGCTCTAACTGCAGTTAGAGCCAGTTTTTTGGCTCTTAGGAATTTCAAGGACCCTATTGATAATATGGAGTAGTTGTGGTTGCGTGCCTTTTTGCCCGGGAATTCCTACTTTGCAAGTCATTAGCGATAAATATCGCTGACAAGCTTTAAGATTAAAAAAAACCACTATCGGCAAAAATCTTGCTCTAAGGCTCGTTAGCTGCAGCTTGCTAATAGGGCGATAAAATTATCACTGCTTTAGCGGCGATAGGCCCTTGATGATATGCCCCACCATGTTATAAAACCGATCACACAAATGGTTATGCATATACCTAGTAGAACGAGCTATTAACATGCTGCGTATATACACAGCTTGCAATGTCTGAACACGCATACATAATTACTCAGCTGCTGTCAAACATCGGCAAGTTATGTTTCACTGTACTTCATTGAAGCACACGGATAGCAAAACAAACCTGCCTGCATTCACACACAAGCAAGCACTCAGCCACAGTCACAGGCCAACACAAGTCTGCATAGAATTATAACCACATGTATCTGTGAATACACACTGGGTTGCTTAAAAGTGCACGTCTTTACATCTCCACACTTAGAACGAGACTTACACACACCGACCTGCTTGCCCACCATCTGCACGCTACTCTGCAGGCTTCTCATCTCACACTGGTATTTAGATTCCACCCTAGGAAGATGTCAAGGTGTATTTCTTTATTTAAGCTGCGGAGAAGACCTTTTTGAAGCCAAGGCAAATAAATAATTCCATTTAATTCAGTGGCACATTAATAATAGAGTGAGACAGCAGCCGCCGAAAGAAGGCCACCAGCTGCTCTTCACACCTCGATTCCTCTTAGACTAATTCTGCCAGCGACAGAGCCGACTACAAACTTTCATGTGCACGGGGTGTGAAGGTAAAGAGGGGATGAGAAAAGGCTGGGCCGTTTGCGCATTGGCAGCTGGTGGGTTTTGTTGTCCTAGGTTTGTGAATGGGTGAAACAATAAAATGTGGCGCAGATGCTCGGTTTGTACGGAGGGAACTTTTGTAAATGCATTGTGTTAAAACCTGCTGCTCAGCCAGTATGAGTGTGCTGTGTGGAATGTTGGTGCATGGTGATGATTATTACATATTGCTTCCTCCAATTTTTTTAGACTCCTCACATGGACTGAAGGTGTGCTGTTGTCCTTGATGGTTCCAATTGTCAGATTTCCTTAGGCAGTTTAAATGTGGACGGCCCTAAACTGAGTTGCCATGTTCACTTGGTTCTTGCTACATACAACTATGTTAGAAATTGCCGTTACTAAGAACAGTTCATATATCGCTTCAGGGCACTTTAACCAAAAAACAATACAAAGATTTGTTTCCAAACGCATCACCAACAAAATATTACATAGGTTACCGCTGAAAAGCCCCGTTCATTCATCTAAAACAGAACTTTCTCCACATTCCCAAAAATGCTGCATCTTAAAAGGAGGCTAGTAAGTTGTAGTCACTTGTTTCTCAATTTTATAGTATAAACTTAAGCCCTCCCATTGCAAGTATGGACCTTTGTTGGTCTTGTGCAAATGAGTAAAACATTCTAATGATTAGTTTGTAGTTATTTCATTCAGCGTATACACAGTAGTCTTTGTAAAGCAACCCTAGTCTTACTCCATCGTCTTCTGAAAAATGAACCTTACTTTTCTACTGCAAGTCCTAGAAAATTCTTCTTAATTCTTTTTATTTGTTTTATTTTCCTTAAGCAATAATCATCATGCTCATTTATCAGTTGTCACAGGCCTTTCCAATGGTTCGGTTTAGACACAGTTCACAGATCAGAGAATCAATTATTATTGAATTCAATCAGACAGATATCAAATGTCAAACTTAATTATGATTTTGTTTCAAGTCTTTGAATCGTATGGTGTGATAATGTGGCATACCACAGAGATTAAACTGGTTCTGCTCTTAGTTCATTTGGATCATAGGCTGATGAATTAGTAACACTGTCTATATAATAAATCCCTTCTGGTACTGAACATCTGCAACAAGGCACTCTTGCTCCCTTAGATCTCCTTAGTGTCTGTTGATCTTCTTCTGTATCCCTTATACCACTAGATTCTGTTTATTTGATGCTGGTTTGTGGTATGTATTCAACTGACACACTAGATTTTAATTGTCTCCCAATCCTTAGCCATGCTTCTTTCCTTTGATGTCTTTCAATCCTCACACTTGATCCTTAACAAGTGTCATTTGGTTGCACCAGTGATTATTCTGCAGTTTCCCCTCTTTCGGGTCTCAGATCTTTGTCTTTAGGGATACTTCCACCCTACTGTGAAGATTCCAGGAACTTTGATAAATGAGGAATTCTGATGGATGTCACCCCCCTCTAGTCCTTAGGGACGCATGGATACAGAAAACCTTGAACTTGGCTCAGGTGTCATCACCTCATTGAGTGGCTACTTCACCCTGTGTGTGTATGAGGCATGAATCTAATTGGGTATCCCCCCACATGTCACAGTGGTGTTGGTAATCCAGATCACCTGACAGGGCCCCTTCCAACTTGGCTCCAAACATACATTTTGAACATTCTTTTTAATTAGGACCCATTCACCAGAGCTAAGATCGTGGCACTGCTCCTGGCTTGGGATGGCAGTGGCAGCACTGACCTGGTTGGAGATAGAACGCACTGCATCAGCCAACCCCTTGCAGTAGTTGAGAATCATGTGATGGTTGATATTTTCAAGTGCATTTTCAGGCATAATAGGCAGTCTCATGAGCATTTTGTGCAGTGACAATCCTGTTCTTGTCTGGAGTGCTTTGGAGACACATCAATACTGACGGCAAAGCATCTGGCCTTTTCAGAGAAGTAGATGTGCTTGATTTAACCAAACCTAATTTCAGTGTGTTGTTAAGCTGTTCGACTATTTCTGAAGATTCTGGTCAGTAACAAAACTACAATCTTTGTTCTACTTGTAGTGCCACATATAGCATTCTAAGAATCTCATTATTAAAATGAGCCAGGAGTCTGCACCTTGGTATGAGTTCTTGCAACAGCAGTTTTGTCAGAGTATGGTGCCAAATGGCAACTGAGCTCCTCAGGATCAATGTGATACTCAGATATGGTCCACCCCTCAACTTCTCCAATTCTGATTAACATAAAGGTACAGAAGTTTAGAATGCTTGAATGGGGGAAAGGAGGTTAGAAAAGGAACTGCAGGGAAGGAGATCTGCAAGAACAAACATAATACGGTTATTATTATTTCTGCTGTGTACATACATCAAAGTTTTACTTCTTTCTAAACTTGTACATCTTAAATGTATTTTTTTTCCCAATGGTATCTGTATGACTGTTTTGCTCAGCACCAGGAATCATTCATTCTTCAAGTGAAGTTCTTGGATATGAAATAAAAATAACTGCATGCAAAAATGAACAACAAAAACATTAATTACGCAATATATATTCTTAATGCACATCCCCCAGACATAACCCTTGCCTGTATGAAAAAAGAGGAGCTCACATCAGATGAAGAAAGAAGGTGAGATTGGAAGTCCTGGAGACGGGCAAAGAAAAGAGAACTAGGTATCTTTTTGAGTGAAGCAAGTAGGGACAGGGAGACATCCTTTGTCTCTTGTTGCCCTCACACACCCTGAAGGATGTCATGCTTCATCATCGGGCGGTGCTCCTCGTCGGGTTGGCGCTGCAATGGCCTACAGGTCACCTGAAGGGTCACTTTTTCGGAGATCTTTTAAGAGAACAGCCGTATGATGAGTGTGGGTATGTGGGGAGGGTCCTACTGTGGAGTGGTCATGTAGGAAGGGGAGTGAGTAAAAATGGCTAGGGGATACCAAAGGGCAATAACTTTAATAGTGAGGAATAGGCTCCCCTGTCATGTTAAAAAATCCGAAGGTTGTGTGTTACAAAGTGGGTAATAATGTACCCTGGGTAACATAAGGTGTGGTCAGGTTGACATGTTTCGCGCTATCGTGGTCAACAAGATCCAGTGCGCTTCATCAGGACCAGTAGAATTCGTGGAAACTAAAAAAGTGAGTAAAAGGCGTTACTAGCCCCTGTGTGTTACTGGAGGTACACGCGGTACTAAGCCCCTATTAGAGCGCCGCAGTGCCTAGACAGTTTGTCTTATTTCCAGTTGAACCTAGTACACAGAAAGAGAGAAGGACGAACAAAAAGGAATGCAGGAAGCAGTCAGTATAGGGTATTTTTGAAAGAAAAACCATAACCTGAGTCACTGGTGAGGGTTGACTACAGTCCTATGGTTTTGTCATTATGTATTAGGGTGGTGGACTAGCAATCGTCCCTCTTTGGTCCAGAACACGCTGTACAAGTGGTCCTGGGGGCAGCAGTATGCCGTCACCACGAAAGTCTGGTACAGTGAATCTGGTGTTGTTGCTTATATGATGTGCCAGTATTACTCCTGTCACCCCAACATTACATATCGGAGCCAAGAACGCCTTGGCAGCTTAACATGAAGTGCATGGTGTTGCCTCCGTCCCCACGAGAAGTAGAGCTAGTGCAAAACACACAAGTCACTCCTGCGCTTACCTTATCAAGCTGCTACCCTCACATAATTTGTAACTTCTGATGTGGTGAACCTCACCTAATTTGGTAATGGAGTATTATTCCATGAGTGGCGGCGTGGGTATCACCGTCAGATCACGGTCTAAAAAAGTGGGGGAAAGAGGGTGTCGATCTTTAGTAAGGCTGTATGTGCCATCACAGCAAGGGTTAAAGAATCCCTTGTGCCATAACATTATCCCACAGAGCGTAAAATGACTCTCAACATGCTCTTTAGTAAAAGCAGTGTGTGCTATCCTTTGCAAAATTATTAGAGTCCTTTGTGGCACAACATTACGTCATAGAGCATACATTGACTTTAATCTTGCCCTTTAGTAAAAGCTGTATGTGCTATCCTTTGCGAAATTCACGAGTCCCTTATCACATAACATGTTGCCCTAGGACCTTAATGAAATCTAATCATGCCCATAGTCATGCGTTTAACTCACACATCATAAAGCGCCCCCATCTCGGTTTACTCATGGTTCTGTTGATACAGAGGCACAGTTCTGCACCTACCCACCATACGCCGGCCTGGATCTTGAGTGCCCGGTCCGATGTTGCCGCCAGATATACTCTGCCGTGTTGGCGGCCATTGCTGGAAAGGCTGAGTCATTGCTAGTAGTACCGCGCATGCACCGGGAGCGAGTATCTCCCTCTGGCGCGAATGCGTTCTCCCATGTGCGCATGCGTCCGGTAAATTCACCGGAATATAGGCAAAACACTAGCAGATATGTGTATTTGCTTTGTGCTACAAGTTCTGGTACGTTAATATTGAACAAGCAGCATCAGAAACAATGGGTTCTCGGGGCACCAATTCGGGCGTGTGTGTTAACAGAAACGTGCCAGTACATTGACATGTCTGTTAGTAGATAGTGGGACCTCCAAAGATTTAGATACAATAAAATATTACATACAGTACCTCCCAACGAAGTCTTATAATGATGTGTTGTTGAGAGTTCGTGGGGTAATGACTGGTACTAGTGGTGTAGGTCTAGGCTATTTTCCTCACAGGTTTGTTCTTAGATGGTATGTAGTTTGCATTAGAGATTATCAGAATGGTTTATATTGATAATCGTTATGTGTGTCTAAGAGGGCTGAATGATGTGCACAGGTTTCTCCTGGGTGCGAGCTGTCCCCAAGAGCCTCATACTAAACTTAAATGAGCGAGTTTTACAGCTCCGCCCAGGGTATATCATCATTGAGGCCATGGATATGGGTGCCAAGCCGGTGTACCCAGCGTTGTTCTCATCTCAGGAGTGTGGTGTTATCCCATGAGGTGTTGGCCTCTAGAATGGTCCATTTCATTTCCTCACAGGAGTGTCCTAGCTCGATGAAGTGGTTGGTCATTTTTGTGGATGTGCGTCCTCTGCGTATAGTGCTCCTGTGTTCACTCATTCTGGTCTTAACAGGTCTGGTAGTCATACCCACATATCTCATCTGGCAGGGGCAGGTGATGAGGTAGACGCAGTTCTTAGTAATGCAATTCGTTTAGGCACGTTTTGTCCAAGAAAAATTTCCAACTTGGATGGTTTTGGTGTGTTTGGTCGTTAGACAGGCGGTGCATGACCCACAGGGATAGGGGCCACATACCGGGGAAAGGTTCCAGAGAGTATTTTCTTTGGGTGTACTCTTCGACTGGGGGTGAGTGTGAACCAGCTGATCTTGTAAATTGCTAGTTCGCTTAAATGTGATTCAGATTAGTTTGCATTCTCTCCATTAAATGTGCACGTCACAGTGGCACAATACCAAGTAACTTCTTGGGCATATCTGTTCCCAACAGTCACTTAATCATTTCAGCTCCTGTGGGCTATGCATTCAACAATAGAAATTTCCCATGGAAATTGTAACATTTCCAACAGTCTCATAACATTATTATCCATTCTGGATAGGGGGTAAGGAAGATGTCCTGAATCCCTTCTGTGATCATAACTGTCCAGAATCATGGACCACACCGAAGCCATACTGACTATCAGTAAATATTGTCACCCATAATTTCTCTGAAAGATAACATGCTCTGGTCAGGGCGACCAATTCTGGCATGTGAGCACATGTACCACCACACGAAGCCAGGCGGCTTCTATCACTTCCTGAATCGCACAGACAGCATAAGCATTAGGCATAATATATCAACAAAAATTACATCTTGGAGAAAGGCTGGATAAAAAGTTTGACATCTCTTTAAAGTAACATTCTCAGCAGAAAGTTTCAATTGTCCATATTTAGTACGTCTGCTGTTTGTCAAATGACCAAAATTTCCCCAGAGTGAAGGACAATCACTTTCAGGACCAATATACTAAGACGGTTTTCTTGCTTCTCTCAATAATGGCACCAACCGGCACAACAGCTTTAAGGCAGCTGTGCAGTCCTGCTGCAACAGGGTCAAGGGTAGCTGAAAAATATGCCACAGGTATTCAAAAATCTTCATGCAACTGAAAAGCACTACAAAGAGCTCAACCCTCTCTCTTACTGTAAAACAAAGTTAACATTTTTCTGTAATCAGGCATTCCTGGTGCCGGGGCACACCAGAGACTTTCTCTCTGCTCTAGGAGTGCTTTTAGGCAAACATTGTCCCATGGAAGTGGATCAGGCACATCTTTGTGCAAGAGCCTCAATAAACACTTGGCCACTAGGGAAATGTTGGGTATCCTTTGTCTACAGTACCCCCCCATTACCAGAACCATTCTGACTTCTCTTTGTATTTCGGGTGGATTAATTTTCAGAATGGCAGTATTTCACTCTTGTGACACCTTCCTTGTTGGAAATACAGAACCTCTTCTTGTGAGATTGTATGGTGGCATTCTCACGAATTATGCATTTGGTTAAATAGTTATTCAGACAGGTTTCACCCCTTTAAGGAGTCCGATATCTTTCTCTGAAAAATCCCAAACTTTGGGTTTTACAATATTTCTTTAATCCTTCTTGCCACAATGGATGGGGCATCGCACATTTCTCCTCATTATAACCTCTAAGGGTTTTGAAAAATTTTATGATTACAACAATTCAATAATAATGAGCCAAGTCAATTCAATTATCTTCAATGTTTTGTTCAAATCACAGTTTAATTCTAATCAATATTTGCACCCAGTCCCATCGCGGTCCTTTCCTTCCTAAACCTATCACAATGCAACACCTGATGATTCACCAACTAATCCCAGCACGACACTTCACAACGTTTGTTCTATCCCAGCACTCTCTGACTCACTCCTCGCAGCAGTTCCTCTTTTAGAATTTTTTCATTGGAGAAAATTGGGTTGTTAGTTGACCAGTGTTTAACCCTCCGCTAGCTTGGCTCAGAGCATTGAGGCTTAACTTAGAGGTAATGAGTAAAGTATTTGATCAACACTTCAAATAGTAATAAGGTGAAAAACACCAGACTAAAAGGATCCCAAACAAAATTTGAAAAATAGAGCTGACTTTACTAAATAAAAAAATCCACAATGACAAAAATACAATCAGTAGAATGCGAGATATGCAATTGTAAACCTTTTTGTGTGAAAATAGCATCAAAAAGCATAAAGTGCTAACTGTGTATATCTGGTCACACCAAAGGACAAAGTCGCAAGTACAAACTGACTGTGATGGAGCATTGGCTGGCTACAGGAACCCCGTTAGCTCCACTGAGCAAAGTACCCTCAATCCTGGTATGCAGAGTGATGTGAGGATCTGCCTCGAAGATCTGTCATGCAGCTGAAGTGATGCATCACTTCCGAGATGTGGCGAGGCTGTGGTGTGATGTCCTGGATTGTCATCAAGGATCCCATGGGCAAGGGCTTACAGTGCACAGTGCCGAGAATGCAATGCACTTTTGAGGTGATGCATTGTTTCCAAGGAGCTGCGAGGCTGCAATGTGGAGTCCTGCATCATGATCAAGGCTGCCATCAACAAGGGATGCTAGGACCTGCCCTGAGGACGTGCCTTGCAGTTACGGTTCTGATGGGCCACGATGCGGGTTAATGCAAAGGGTCCAATCCATGTAGCAGTGGCAATCCGTTGCTTCTGCTCAGGTGTATGCTGTGCAGCAGAGGAGATGTGTTGGTTCTGCTGGATCCACAGACGATGGCAAAACACTGAAAGCCCACTTCCACGGGTCCAACAGTGGGGTGGCACCACGTGGCAGGGTACAGTTACAGATGGCAGAGTCCAGGTGTAGGTGCAAGGTTGTTGGAAGCCTCGTGTGTCCCTCAGGCTTCAGATCAAGAGAGCCAACAAGCCTTTGGATTCACTCCTGGGTTCTGGGTTCAAGAAATGCAGGTCCAGTCCTTGTCACCCAGGCAAGATGGCAGCAGGCAGCAGGTCAGCACAGTAGGACAGCAGTTCTTCAGAGCAGCAGTCCAGCAGAGTGGCAGTACTTTCCGCAACACAGCAGTCCTTCTTCCTGGTCATGCACCCACAGGTCCAGAAGTGTACTGAAGAGTTGGTGTCTGAGGTCTAACAATTATACCCAGTTGTGCCTTTGAAATGGGGAGACAAATGCAAAAAGAACAATTGATGGACAGAATGCAGAACAATGTCATGCATTCACCCCAGTACAGAGATCTGGGCCTAAATCCAATGTTTTTTTGCTCACCATGCCATTCCAGTTTGGACCCAGCCATATGCAAATCAGGCTTGATCCTGCGTGCAATGGGAACAATCCATCCCAAACTGCCAGGCCAGGTGCTCGCTGGACTGGAAACATGCATCCTAAGACCGGTTTTGGGCTTTCAGCTCTCATCAGCCAGGATACCTTGACTCCAGTGGCTTGGAGAGCACAGGACCCACGTCAGGGCATACCCGTCCCACTTGGGGTGACAAATGCAAATAGAACAATTGATGGACAGAATGCAGAACAATGTCATACAATCACCCCAGTACAGAGATGTGGGCCTCATTTCATTGCTTTTTTGCTAATCATGCCATTCTCGTTTGAACCCAGCAATATGCAAATCAGTCTTGACCCTGCGCCCAATGGGAACAGTCCAGTCTTAACAGCCAGGCCAGGTCCTCCCTGGACTGGAAACAAGCATCCCAGGACTGGTTTCAGGCTTTCAGCCCACATCAGCCAGGATAGCTTGATTCCAGTGGCATGGAGAGCACAGGACCCACATCTGGGCATACCCGTCCCACTCGGAGTGACAAATGCAAAAATAACAATTGATGGACCGAATACAGAACAATGTCATACATTCACCCCAGTACAGAGATTTGGGCCTAAATCCATTGTTTTTTTGCTCACCATGCCATTCCCGTTTGGACCCAGCCATATGCAAATCAGTCTTGATCCTGCGCCCAATGGGAACAGTCCAGCCTGAACAGCCAGGCCAGGTCCTCCCTGGACTGCAAACAAGCATCCTAGGACCAGTTTCGGGCTTTCAGCCCTCATCATCTAGGATAGCTTGATTCCAGTGGCATGGAGAGCACGGGACCCACGTACCCCAGTACAGAGATCGCAGCCTAAATCCATCATTTGTTTGCTCACCATGCCATTCCAGTTTGGACCCAGCCATGCGCAAATCAGTCTTGACTCTGCACCCAATAGGAACAGTCCAGCCCGAATTTTTAGGCCAGGTCCTCCCTGGACTGGAAACAAGCATCCTAGGAACAGGGTCAAGGCTGATTTGCATATGGCTGGGTCCAAAATAGGGTGGTGTGGTGATCAAAAGAATGATTAATTTAACACAGATCCTTGTGACTGGGGTGAATTTTTGCATTTTGCAGCATTCCGTCCATCAATTGTTTCTTTTGCATTTGAAATGGGGAGAAACATTTAGAGGCAGGCCTTTGAAGTGCACAAGTGCTATGTCCTCCTAGCCCTGACTCCAGAAGAACTACTGGGGGTATGCAGCCCTTTGTGTAGGGGCAGGACATATCCTATTCAAGTGTAAGTGGTGCTGGGTCCAACTCCCCCCTCCCATCCTGCCAGTGAAGACCCATCCAGGCACACCTATGCTCCCTGTTGCTTGTGGCTGTCTAGAGGGAATACATAAGCCCAACTGTCAACTATGCCAGTCATGTGATCCAGAGAGAGAGAGAGAGAGAGACTGCAGGTACCAGAGGGCTAAGGCAGGAAAATAATAACTTTCTAAAAGTCACATTTTCAAAATTGTAATTTGAAATCCAACTTCACCAGGATGATCTTTTCATTACAATTCCAAAGACACCAAACATGAACTGATGACCTGTTCCCATTTTGAAATTAAACGTATAAAATGTAATAAGGTAACCCCAATGTTATCCTATGGGAGAGGTAGGCCTTGCATTAGTGAAAAATGAATCTAAAGGTTTTTCACTACCAGGACGTAAAAAACTTAAAAGTACATGCCCAACTTTTTAAATACAATGCACATTGAGACTGACATATGTATTAAAAAGGAAGGTTTGGGTCTGGCTAATGGTTTATTTTAAAATACAAAAGAACCCGGGGGTCTAGAGTCACAACCAATCTATGCTCTCTGAGGACTATATTCATCAATTCTGTCTATATAGTGCTAGAATAGATGATACCACAGTCCATTGTAAATGTGTACATACCAACGCAAAAGACCACTAGCAACGGTAGGTGAGACCCAAGATCCAGAAATGGATTACCATCAAAATTCTTGTTAGTGATCTAATATTATCATCTGGCCATCCACAGTACAGGGCTGGAACGTCTCTAGATCATATGAGACCGCTTCCAGTGCCATCTAGTAGGACTGGGGTCAGACCCACAATCACATGTTGACCATGCGTGGGATCACTAAATGGAAAAAGTGCAGTGCAAACTGTGAAAGTGTAGGAAAAGTGGTGTTAAAAAGAATAGAGGAATTACAATAAGAAAGCTTTAATACCTGTAAGCCTCTTTCTATTAAAATCCAGAACAGTGCAAAGTAACAGTATAAACAAATAACTGTTTTGGGGCCAACATGTTTCTGCCTAAACGGGGATTCACTCCCTAGGCTTTCGTCAGGGCCTCTGTTCTTAACTCTTTTTGCTACTGCAAAGTGAAAAATGTGCTCCTAATTGCACAAAAACAAAAACAGTGACACTATAAAGGATATATGTTCTTTTAGTCCTCCATGTCAGCTGGTGTATCAATCACCTAAAACACAAATTGCACAGTGGTATGATTGCATTGGAAATGTAACGCTATGTATTAACATAAAAAGGACTCACAGAGTTCCTTACTCACCCTTCTTGACAGGGGAAGACACCTCACCTCACCTGGACCAAGCTCAGAGTAAGGGAGGCCACGCTCTGAGAATAAGAAAGAAAAGGGGGGACCCAAAATCAGACCCAGAAAAAAAGTACTTTTCTATACTGAAAGGATCCCCTAGGATTGTCTTAACTGAGAGGTAAAGTCTCTACAACCTTTAACCCTCCCTGCTCACCCTAGAGCCCACGAACTATGTACTTGAAAAATTGCTGTACCAATAAGTACCAGTTCTTTTGGCAAATTGTTAAGTCAGCATAGAATTGTAAGCAGACTCACCTCTCCGTTGTTGCCCCGAACTGAATCTGAGGTTTGGGGGAGGCGACGCCTTAGAGGAATGTCTGATTATTTATGAGATGGGAGTTGCCAAAATATCCTATCGGCACTCGTTTTAGTCATTTAGCAGTTGGGGGGCGGGAGTTATGCTTGGATTAGTAACAGCCAGCCGACGCTGTAAGGATTGTAAACATAGCGTCTTCTCGCAAGACTTATCAAAATCCCGCCTAGAAGACGCTATGTGCTAAGTGCTCACTGCTACCTTTGACTTAAATGTCACCAACACACATCGAGCAGAACGGCTTCAGTACCGCTCTTGCCGCGAACGTAGACAGACAACGAGGTGCAATATTAAAGGGCTAGTCATTTTAGCACATTTCCCAACAAGCGACACCATAATAACAACAGCATTACAAAAACTCAATTTTTACATAACATAAATTACTTATCACATGGACAATAGCACAAATTGAAAAGGAGATAGATAATCGATTCCTCACGCAGAATGTTACCACGATAACAACAAACACATTCTGAAACAACATCAAATGGGCATATTGGCATACATATATTAACGGGCACTGTGTGAGCTCACTAAATAGAGCTATTAATATTGAATGTTACAAGATAATAATATACACAGCAAGCAATGTGTGTCGCACTACAAGCATGCCACTTGATAAAAAAATTATTATAAGGATTTCAATGATAACTACTCACCTGAATTTTGGAATGACACTGGAAGCATTAGAACTAAGGGCACAGCACTACAGTATTTACAAAATCACCTACCCCACTGAAGCATGAGTATGGAAGAGTTGACGCCTGATATGACCGTGATTCTGTGCTAAGTATTGCCATTTTTTAGTTACTTTTCAAAATCACCAGATTTTGAGCTTGTACTATTGTACATAATTTGTGTCTTTCCCTATCCCTATCTCCCCTATCTATTGTGTGTATGTTTGTTTTCACTTTGCAGATACAATGCGACCTTCTACTGCCAGAAGAATCAGGTTCTAAATTTACCTATTCTTTTCACTATTAGTCACTTCACCTGGTCCTGAAGAAAGCCTACTGACCTTTTGGCACTTAAGGCTGAAACATGTCGACCTTTTTAATCACAATTATAAAGTGCGCTTGAATTCATTACAGATTCCACAGCAGCACAATTTTGAATAATTTGTACCAGAATCCAGACCGATTAAAGTACCTTATCTGGCTGTCCGGGTTTTTTAAACAAACTGTCACCACTACCCCACCATCCACTTTTCCACGATCACTACTGCCTTAAACCAAAGGTAAAACCTCCTGGCGGAGGGTGCACACAAAGAATTGACCCAAGGATTACGCACGCATGTGTAAAACAAGAGCGGGGACACATCATATACCGCTTCGAGAACCTAAGAACTTTAAAACACGTGTATGAGGGTCTTTTTATTTGGAGACACCCCGTTACGTACCTGCAGACCTTGGTTTGCGCAGGACGAGTGATTCTTTCCCCCACTTGATTATAAATAGCTTTGAATTAAGCCTGCCTCATTTATTCATGATAAGGCATCTAACACAGCTACACCACTAGGTAGCACCAGATGCTCGAGTTGCATTGTTTTTACTATTCTTGTAGGCTGCGCATCTTTTAACAAAGAAAATCTGTTTTCAGTATATGGGGCCCTGCTTGAAACTTTTTCCAGAAGTCCTGAAAAAGTGTTTTACATGCCTGAACATGCTCACTGTAAAAATCCGCTTAGAGACTAGGCATCTCTCCTTGAGCAAAGATTCAGCATCCCATTTTCCTGAGCATGAACTCTTTTAAATTAATAAGCACTGGCAGTTAATTTGTAAAATTGTCTTACGCGACTCGTTCGTTCTTCCATTCACACAGTCATTCAATCTACCTTCCAGCACGACCAGTACTTCCTTAAAGTGGAAGAAAGCGGTTTGAGGTTCCCACCCTATGGTGGTACGAAATTACAATAAAAGATCTGAACACTTTTTTTGCGTTGTTTTGGGAACCCTTGAGCAGCTAAGCGTGAATTTTGCCTAGAGCTTTGAACATTCTTGCGTTTTTGCTACGTCCCAGAAGGGAAAACACATAAGAGAAAACATGTGCAGCGCAGAAATTGTTCCCAATATATACATTCACGAAAATAGACCAAATGTAAAGACCAGTGCAACTTGCATTCATTATTTTCTGCAATTGTGCTAGAACTGATGAAAGTAAGGAATGAAAGAAGCATGGGAAATACAATACTTCCAGAACCTGATGCACAAACATTTACCTGGAACAATTTAGAGAGGTCAATGAGCATTTGTGATAGATTGCTAGGAAGTGCGGCCCAGACCTTACCTAATATCGCACCCCCGTCTTGGTGACACAAAATAACCTTTTGAAACAATATATGGACTGCAACTGAGATTGAGTTAAAGTCAAGAGGTCATCGGCTTAAGAACACAGGCCCATGCAGTCACATTAAAGATAATGGATCCTTGCTATATGGAGGACTTGGGAACGCCACTGTACTGTGCAGCTGGGAACTTCATGGTGCTTCTGACACACTGGGTCAAACTTTGTTACAGTAAAATGTAAAGATGCAGGACGCACCTCGTAATCTTGTCCTTTTAAACAGCAAACAGTATGACAAAACATGAGCAACAATGAGATGTTAGCAAGACGATAGAGCTGTCTGGAAGGGAGGTGTGTGGCAGAGCCCTGTCCTGCTGTGATGGAGGTGTGTGGATGAGCTATGTCCTGCCTTGATGGAGAGGTGAGGTAGAGCCCAGTTCTGCTGTGATGGGGGGTGTGGCACAGCCGTGTCCTGTAGTGATGGAGGTGTGTGGCAGAGCCATGTCCTGCCTTGATGAAGAGGTGAGGTAGAGCCCAGTTCTGCTGTGATGGAGGGGTGTGGCAGAGCCCGGTCCTGCTGCGATGGAGGGGTGTGGCAGGGCCCGGTCCTGCTGCGATGGAGGGGTGTGGCAGAGCCCGGTCCTGCTGTGATGCTGGTGTATGTAGAACCGTGTCCTGTTTTGATGGAGCAGTGTGGCAATGCCGTGTCCTGGATAATTGCATGGCATCTTGAACGGATAACGCAGTATGGTGCGCAAGTTTGGTAACAATAGATATGCACAGAGTTGACAAAAAGGATGCAAGTATCTGCAGAAAAAATGTGGGAGTGTGGAATTCTACCCCACTGAGGCGGTGTGCTGTGAGCTTGGATCAGTACCAGGCCCTGTTTAAATTGATGTTTTGCATGTGCATAGGGGCACCAAAACATACTGCGAGTCCTCAAGGAGCTTTACACCAACTTACAATTAAGAAACATTTTTATCGATATGTCTTGACGTTTTTATATTTGATAAATTGTTTTGTGATACTAGAACTACATTTTAGCCTTTTTAAATCTAAAGGTAAGGTCACATTGTCTGATTATTCTAAGGTACTTGCTGTATCAATGTTAATTGAAAAGTCTTTGGGGAATATTCACAAGGACTTATCGCCGCGTAAGTGGCACTTTTCTGCTGCTAATGCGGCGATAATTTTATCGCCATATTACCAAGATGTCCCGAACAGCCGTTAGCGACAGTTTTTAGGCAAAAAACCTCTGTTATAAAGGTCGCTGCTTTTGTTAGCGATAATTATATGCAGGAGAGGAGTTCCTGTGTAAAAACGGCCACAAACAACACTACAACATATTCACAAGGAGATCCTTGAACTGCTGAAGACCAAAAAACCTGTCTCTAACTGCAGTTAGAGCCAGTTACTTAAGACCAGAAAATAGCTGGTCTTAAAAATAAGGATAACGCTTGGGGCCACATCGCAGCATGTTTTGGTGCTGGGCACCTCTGCAAGCAATGTTGCAGCGCGGCCCTGCGAAAAAACTACAGTGCAGGAATGCGCACCATCAATATGATAGTAGGCATTCCTGGGCCCCTGTGATGAAAAGTGTTGCAGCGCTGCAACAAGACAGTGTTGCAACACTTCTCACTTTGCCCGTCTTGTGACAGAATGGTTAACCTTATTCACTGGTCAGTGCTACATGACACAAATAATGACAGATACGTCAGGAATCCTGACGTATCTGCCTGCGCTAAAGTCATGCATTGCTGCAATCATGTCACAACCGTGACGCAACTCCAGCAATGCATGGGGCCAGCCTATCCCTGTGGTACTGTGTCACCCTCATGCTTGCCATCAGGCAGGCGGAAGGTACTGACACAGTGCCGTTTATCAGGGGTGGCCAAATATCGGCGCTGTTGGAGATCCATAGGTGATGGTTGCGCACTGCGATGTCATCATTTGGAAGGATTGGTGGAGTGTTGTTGCTGAGGAAGTGGATGAGACGTTCTTTGATGGCTTTGATCCTGCTGCGAGGGGGTGCAATGATGGCAGTGGCGTCGGTGGGCAAGGTGAAGACATGATGTTACCAATGATGGTCCAACTAGGAGTGTCCGGTGTTGTGGCTGTAGTTGACGTTCCCACTGGCGGAGGTGACATGCTTGACCATGTGTCTTGCTATTTGGCTTGTTGAGGTGACTTGCTGTTTGCGTCTGATGTAGGGCACCTTCCCCAGGAGCGGGTGGTGTCCTGGTCACTGGGGTTGTCCAGGTGGAACTTGAGTTCACTGAGTAGGATGTCGTCAGTGGATGGGAGACCTTGGTGTGCAATGAGGTCTACATTGGTATTGGAGAATGGGAGGCCATGGCCCGGGTGGCCTGCACATGAGGGTGCCGCAGAGGATGTGCTTGGGCTTGTTCCGGATCTGGGAGTTGAGGAGGGTCATGGTCACCCTTGGGTCATTAGAATGCGTGTTCAGTCAGAGTGTGCTTCTGTGGATGATGGCAATGCCTCCTCCTTGATGTTTGGGGTGGTCCTTGCCGGCGATACAGCAGCCGTCAGTGATGGGGATGGCGATGTAACATAACATAGCACAACATGTGTATTTGTATAGCGCACGTTCACCCGGAGCCTCTTGGCGCTGAATAACAGATGTTTATTGTTACCCAACTCAATGGTACTCATTTTATCAACCCCAGATGGATGAACGGCTGTATGCACCCACCGGGATTTGAACCTTTGACCATGAGGTCAAACACAGGCTGCTTCAGTGGATGCATTAGTCCACTGAGCCACCAGATATCCGATCTGGAGCAGAGGTTGGTCCAGGCAGGCGAGGAGGCATCCAGGGTTGATGACGAGGAGGGTGCTGGCGTTGTAGAGGTGGAGTGTCCAAGAGGAAGGCTCCTTGGTGCAGAGCGCAGTCCAGGGGCAGACGGACGCAAGCGGCGTAGCCTATGGGTTGCCTTTTGCCCGGTAGACAACCATTACAATGCAGGCAGTACATCGTCACCAACGCAACTCCGACAACGCAGGTGCCTTTACATCGCATTTGATTACAACACACTGTAGGTATCATTTTTTAGATGTAAAATATGAAAATTGGGGTGTGTGTTGGGGTAAAATATGGAATTTGGGGTGTTTTGGGGTAAAATATGGAATTTGGGGTGTGTTTTGGGGTATGATATTGAAATTAGGGTGTGCATTTTGGGTATAATATTGAAATTGGGGTGTGCATTTGGGATGAAAAATGGATTTTGGGTGGTGTTTTGGGGTATAATATTAAAATTGGGGTGTGCATGTGGGTCAAATTTGATTTTTGGTTGTGTTATGTGGGCTCAAAAAGTAATTTCAGGGTTCACGGTTAGGTTTGAGGTGCAAATGTTAGTTTTGAGTTGCACTCACTGATGTGGGAATAGTGATATTGATGTCTCCGCTGTGCAACACTTCCTCTACTGTTGCAATGTGCCTAGTATTAGTACGCATGGGAATGGAATGTGATGTTATGGCATGCTTTGCAACCACGTATGTGCCTTTGACACATGGGTGGTACGCCCACTGTGCATGGGTGCACAGCGGCCACCATTGAAAGTGCTGGGGGGGGCTGGACAGCTGTGAGGTGGTAAACGCTGGAAAGAACACTGGATTGGGGTGGACGTGGTGATGTGTGTGTGAGCAGGTGTTGTAAAAGTATTAATAAGGGAAGTCTTACCTCGAAGCCGGGTGCTGTGTCTTCGTTGCTCCTGCTCTCCTGCGTCTACTTCCAGGAACAGAAAGCAGGCAGCCAGGCTCCCTTCCCTGAGCCAATCACAATGCTGCGATGCGGCGGTGGGATTGGTATTTGGCAACAGGACAAGGCATATAGCCAGGGGCTGAAGGGATGGGCATGTTCTCCATGCAGGGTGTAATGCAGCCTGTATTACGAACAGGGAAGTGCACATGACTGCTTTTGGTGGTCTGAGTGGGCCAACCAAACAGTCATTGCGCACTTGAGTGGGCATGCCAAACTGTCCATGCCTTGCCCCGTGCTTGAAGCAGTCCCACCCCCCTCCCACCCGCAAGGGAAACATAGCACGGTTACATCAGTAAGTTATCATAATGTTATGATTGTTTCTCCTCTGCACTGCTTGGAAGCAGTGAGCAACGCTCTTCCACCATAGTTGATCAGCCATCTACATGTGCTAGGCCTGGGGGACTCGACCCCCAGGCTTCCTGCTCTACTCATCCCACCTTCTCATTACCTGGACATTGACACCTTGGCTGCACTCTCTCCAAATCTGTGACTCAGCCAGCAAGAGCCTCAGCCAAGAAGGATTTCACAGGCCTGGGTACAGCAGTTGACGCCAAGTCCACTGGAGAACCTTTCGATGCAGTTGATGCAGAAGGGCCCCCTTAGGTATGAAGGTGCAGCGCTCACACCACGCAAGTTCCGCACACCTCAGGGGCCTCACCTTCCAAAGAGTCCGGCCAGCCCAACATCATCCAGCCTGTGATGCTGAGAGGCGGCACCCACCATTGGTAATCTCCTCTGTGCATCCCGGTGTAGTGGTGGTTCATAGTATGAGATGCAGACCTCCCTATGTTGGGGCGCTGGAGCGTCTCTACTATTAACAGCTCCAAGGTGCGCAAAATGGTCTTCTCACACAGGTCAGCAATGTGTCTCCATGCGATCTGACAGACTTCACCACCAGGTACAGGCGATCATCGCGCATCAATGTCTACATCCACGGCTCATGGACTCCACAGCTCCTTCGCATCCCGCTTCAGGCTCCAGGCGCAGGTCCAGTGAGGCATAACCGCTCCAGACGCAGGTCCAGCGAGGCATCCAGGCTCTCGAGGCAGGTCCAGTGAGGCATCCAGGCTCCAGAGGCAGGTCCAGCAAGGCATCCAGGATCCTGATGTAGGTCCAGCGAGGCATCCAGGCTCCAAACGGAGATCCAGCAAGGCATCCAGGCTCCAGACGCAGGTCCAGTGAGGCATCCAAGCTCCAGACGCAGGTCTAGCGAGGCATCCAGGGTCCAGGCGCAGGTCCACAGGGGCATCAAGGATCTCATCCTGGTCATCCTGGATGTTGGCTGGCTTACAGGGGTTGTTGATATGTGCTGAACTTGGCCCTGGCTTCTCCTTTCTGCAGTTTATTGGTTGTTATACCTATTTTACAATGAAAGTTGACAGATAGGCTATTTTTTGCATTAGAGAGAAGAAAACACGTTGGGCTGACTAACGTGAGTTTTTTTGTCGCTAATGGGCCTATCGGTAGATATCGCCCACTAATGCTGGATTTCCTTTAGCCAGCGTGCTGTTGTTAGCAGCAGTTTTCACTGCTGTTCCCTGACATTATCACCTTGTTAATACATCGCTAACATGGCGATAATTTTCAGGGTTACACTGAGAAATTAAAACCGCTGTTAACTGGTGTTTGTGGTAGTTTGTGGTAGGTATGGCCGGTCCTTGAGAATATCTCCCTAAGTATGACCAGTGCTGTGTATTACATAATTCTGATGCTAAGGGGAGTTATCTGGACTGGGATATCGCACCTATAACTCAAGCTCCCTTTGCAAGATTTAGATTTTGGCTGCTTAAAAACATTTTCTGCTATGAGCAAAAGAAACGCCTCTCGGATTAAATAAATTAAATGCAGGTTGCGCAAAATAACTCAGGAAAATCTTAAACATAGTGTAGAATAATTGCTAGTTTCGAAAAAATGATGAACTGTAATAACACCTTTTAAAAATGGCAGTTCCATATCAAATAAATTGTATATAACAAATGTAAGGAGGAATATTACCACTCAAGCTTTCTATAGATGTGTGAAATTAGACATAATGCAATTGTATAATTATTGGGATATCAAGTTCTAAAGCGACTTATGTTAACCAGATATTTATATGCTGCGCGTTGAGTCAATTCTAAAATGCAACAGGGCAGAAGTTTAGAGAATACTACTATATAATGTTGCAAAGTACAAAAACATGTTAAATAAAGTTCACAATTGTACACACCTAAAAGCAGTGGGTTAAATGCTTATAGTAATACCCAGTAATATAAAAGTTGTGCAAAGTAATTGTAGCCCACAGAAATATCATAAAAGTAGAAGTATAGCACAGTTCTTCAATGTTGACCTAGTGCAAGGTAGTGGTACCTCTGATATAGGTATGGTGGTTTTTCAGTCAACACATGCTTGGCCCAGCACTTTTTTCAAGGCTAGTAGAGTAATAGAGACGTGTGGTGTATTGTAGGTCTACTATCAAAGGAGTCTTTAGGGGCTCAGGTCATGGTTATAATAGATAAGGTTTCTGTATTTTTAATTTAGAGTCAGTGGAAGGTTAGTAGTTTGTCTCATCATCTGTTCTTATGAAAGTGAGGGCTGTAATCTTAACATTTATATGAATCAGAGTTGGGGGGCATGAAGGTGCAAAGGATTTAGAAATCTGAGTGGCCAGAAGGAGCGAGGTGATGTTAGTTCGCTACCAAATTTGGCTTGGTGCTTTTGTGTGAGAGACACTTTGTGGATTGTGCTGCTATTTTTAACTGATATCTTAAAACCTACTTGCTGCTATTACCGATTTTAAAATTAAAATCTCACTCTGCTGCTCACAGTGCTTCTGGCAATTGAAACTTGTGTTTCTGCTTTTATACTCTACTACTACTACTGACCTATCTTTGTGGGAATTGAATGTTGGCTCTCCTCCATGCACCACGCATCACGGGAATCTTGGTGGGACAAACTAGGCCACCATCTTACTGAGTGCGCGCTCTAGTTTTCAGGGGCAATTTTACTTAAAGGATGCACGAAGGTGAACCTAAGGCAAGCCCGTCTGCGCTCGTCAGCGTCCCGGAAGTGGCCAGCACCAGTTATCCTGCCCATGTAACATTAGAGGTGTATAACATCAGCTGGACCTACAGCCGTGCAGAAATGATGATTATGGGGGACTGTATGGGTAAGTGGAGGCAGAAATGGGCAGTTCTAGACCACATTTGTAGCCCTTGCCAACAATGTAATTTTAACTTTAGGAGAGACTGTTGCTCCACCATCCGAAATAAAATGTCCCTATGGCCACACAGAATGGCCAGTGTATATAAGCTGCCCTTATCAATGCCCGGTCCTTGGTGAAGCATGCTCCTGACATCTTTGAGCTTTTATCTGACGCCCAGTTAGATATTTTATGTATATCTGAGACAAGGCTTAATGAATCTGCAGCCCCTGCTATTGCCCTGGCGATCCCTGGGGGTATAAAATAGCAAGGGTAGACCGCAAAACTGGCAGGAGTGGTGGGGTTGCGGTAGTGTTCAGAGAAACCTGGGCGTTCATGCAGGTAGAGCCCTATGATATTGGCGAGGGAGACAAACCCTGGACTTCACCCTCACCCTATCTCCTCACTGCACGCTGGAGGTCACTCTGATTTATCGGCCCCTCCGGTGCCTTTTTGAAGGTTTTAGATGAAGCCATTGTGCCTAGAGCCCTGCAATATACAAACTTCTTACTCTTAAGGGATTTTAACATCCATTTAGATTGTGCGGAGAAAACTGACACAAGAGAATTTAGTGACTTGTTGAATGTGGCCCACCTGACCCAATGGGTTAACTCTCCTTCTCATAGAGGAGGACATATCCTTGATGCAGTATGCTCCAACTTCCCTTTAGCTATCCAGGATCCACTTCCTGTCCCCTGGTCTGACCATTTTTTATTTCACTTTTCCTGGTCCATACTGACTTCCTATCAGACCTTGAGGTCACCTAAGAGTAGCTATTCGCAACGAATGAAGCCAGCAGCCCTGGATAGAATCCTGTTAGTCAAAGTCAAAGTCACTTTTTTTATTGTTTTTTATTATTTAAAATCATTACAAAACACAATAGAAAAATCATCCTTAAAATTTTCAAACAATTTGTACTTCATATTGCATACAATTATAATCTAGGTTGCCTTGCCCATTACCATGTGTTTAAAATCATGAATTTTATTTGGTAGGATTATTTTATACAACGCTAGGTAAGAGACCAATGGTCCATAAAAGTTTTTAGCTGGCCATTTTAGTTAAATCATTCGTTCTAACCCGTTATTAACCTGTTTTCCATCCTTGATAACATTTTCTGTCAGGCATTGAGGTTACTGTTTCCTACTTTACTTATTTCCCCAAAATCAGCCTGTTGTAGGAGAGATTGTGCTTTCCTCATATATTTAACCCCCCTACAAGCAAAAATGGGTGACGATCCCTCCAGCCATCGAATTACAGCTTGCCTGCATGTGCGGATGTTCAATTTATTAAGAATGTCCTTTAAAAGCAGTCTCCTTAGATCCATGAGAGCCGGGCATACGCATAACAGGTGGTGTAATGATTCTTTTTGATACCCACATAGGCGACAATGAAGATCAGTATGAAACGCCTTTCCACGATGGTTGTAGATCTTTCGAAAGGTGTAGGCCCAACCGATATTCTATATATCTTTTCTGTAGTGTCATATTAAAGTGACTTTCTAAGTATGCCTGTGGTTGTCACGGAGTATGAATTAATCACTGTCCACCCATGTCTGCGTTTTGAGATTGCCGATTTGTCTTCCAAAAAGGATTTCCTTTTGGCAGCATTGTTTGTTGTTTTATCAAAGCTGGCTCTGTCTGGAATGGTATCCCATGTTGATTGAATATCTATCTCCTTCAAAGATCTGATCAAATGATCTCCCCATCCACTTAAAGTGGGTTGATCAAACTGGTTAGACACCTGCCCACACGCTTCTAAAGATTTGGCTGATGCATTGGGGGACTTTAATATTTGGATCTCACAGGTTGTAGATCATCTTTCTTTACCTCCAGGGAACAGGAGAGCAAGAAACACTCCGTCCAAACCATGGTTCTCGGAAGAGCTTAAAAAGGTAAAACAAGCATGTAAAAAGCTAGAGCGTAGTTAGAGACAAACCTACTGCCCACTGGCTAAAACAGTATTAAGGAGCTCCCAAAAAGACTATTACGCTGCTATCAGAAAAGCCAAAGGCAATTTTTATGTGGAGCGTATTGCTCAGTCAAAAAATAACTCTAAAGAAATCTTCTCCATTGTCAAGAGTTTCCTAAAGCCCTGTGTGAACAAATTCCCATTCCTGCTTCTAATTCTTGGCGCGAAGACCTGTCCGGGTTCTTTATTGGCAAGATACAAATAATTCAGGACAGCTTTGGGCTCGCGAGTCAAGTGTGGGCGGTCTTTTCCTCGCAGACTGTTCCAAACTTGGATACAACCAGCTTCTCCCTGTCAGCCTTCACTCATATCTCTCTGTTGGATACAGTGGCCATTTTTAAATCCCTTAAATCTGGTTCACCAGCTGATCCCTGTCTTGCTAGGCAGCTAGCAGAAGTGGCAGAAACGGTTAATCCTGAAGTGAATAATATCATCAATCTATCGTTTCAAACAGCCATAGTTCCTTCTGAATGGAAACAGGCCAAGCTACTCCCCTTGTTTAAAAGTTGTCCTTAAACCCTGCCATACTAGCTAGCTACCGTCCTACCTCACTACTCTCGGCTGTGGCAAAGGTGTGTGATAAGGCAGTACATAAACAACTCTCCAAGTTTGTGGAGACTTCTGGTGCCCTCCACCCAGCCCCGTCAGGATTTAGGGCCACATATAGTACAGAGACATCCCTGGTTGAGATGTCGGGGCATTAGGGAATGTTTAGATTCAGGCGGAAAAGCAGCCCTGATTTTATTGGACCTCTCTGCCGCCTTCGATACGGTGCCACAACACCAACTTTTGGCCAGTCTTTCTAATTTTGGAATTTCTGGGGGGGCATTGGACATAATCAAATCCTTCTTAGAGAACAGGACACAGCAGGTATGGTTGCCTCCTATCTCTTCAGCACCAAGAAAAGTGACTACTGGAGTCCCCCAGGGCTCAACTTTGAGCCCTCCTATTTTAAATGTACATGTTACGCGTCTCATTCATCTAGCAGAGGAGCTGGCTGCAAAGATCATAGCTTATGCAGATGATACCCTGCTCCTCTTCACATGGAAGGATAATGACTTGTCCCCTGCTTTAGCCAAAAACTGTCTTGCAGCAGTTTTTAAATGGCTGGCGGAAGCCTAACTCAAATGTAACGAGGACAAGTCCCTGATCCTCCTTTACAGGCCTTTTCCTCTGCAATTCAGGGACGACCTCTGGCCCTCAGGCTACCCCATACCTAAGCCAACGGGGAGCCCAGTGAAGAATCTGGGGGTCTGGTTTGGCGAGGACCTCCGCTTTGCACCTCATATAAAGGAACTGGCCGGTGTGTGTTTTGGTACTTTGAAATCTCTCAGAAAATTCTTACCACTACAGCCCAGGTCTGCAAAAATAATTCTGACCCGCACCCTCTTCTTATCTCGCCTAGACTACACCAATGCTTTATATATTGGTCTTCCGGACTATCAGTTAAAAAAGCTAGAGAACCTCCAGAACGCGGCAGCTAGAGCGCTGCTGAGCATCCCTGGCAGGCCCAGCACAAAACAACATCTTCGGGCCTACATTGGCTCCCAGTGAGACAACCTGTCCTGTTCAAGACGCTCACACTGGCCCATGGTGCCCTCTATAAATGTTGGCCTCTCTACCTTAGAAGGAGATTTGATGTTTAAGTGCCTCATAGACATCTGTGTTCCGCTGGGCATTGTCTTGCCGTTATACCACGCTTCCGCCTTGCTAGGACTGGGCAGAGTTCTCTCTCCTTCAAGGCAGCCGAGGCTTGGAACACCCTCCCCTACAAACTACACAACACCCAAGACCTCAGGCTGTTAAAGAAGCAGTTATAAACCCTGCTTTTTAATTAACTTCCTGCCATGCTAGACTCCCTTCAGTCTCCTTCACACTCGTTCTCGCACTGGGACACTCCAGAGTATCCGCATGCGTTATAAATCTATACTAACATACAATTAACATACCATCATATTTTCTCAGAATTAGTAGCTCTTCCAAAGAGTATCCCAGCAATACCACTGTTATTGGAGCTGAGACTGAAGGATGTTGGTGTTGTGGCTGCTTTTTGGAGTAGGACCTAATTAAACCACTTGAAAAGCCATGTCATCACTTCTTTAGGAACTCAAGCAGAGAGGAGCAGGCTCTTATGTGAAGCGGCAGGTCGTTCCATGCATTTGAAGGTTTGTTAAAGCAGATGCGATTGTTAAGGTATGATGGGGTAGTGTTCTGAAGTTGCTTGAAACTGTGGGTGAGGGGTTTGAATTGTGCTCAGTTGTGTTGGGAAGCCAGTGGAGCTCCTTCAGGTGAGTTGTGATGAGTGTGTGGGATGGGAGATTGAGAGTGATTTTAACCACTGAGTTCAAAATGGTCTGCAGCCTTCTTGTGATTTTCATTTGTTTATCCCAGCATTGAGGGTGTTCTTATAGTCTATCTTGCTTATGACCAGAAAGTGTATGACAGTTTTCCTGAGCTGATTGTGAGCCATTTGAAAAGCTGCCTCATCAATTCAGGGTATGGAAGCATGAGGTGGTGACAGGGTTTACTTGAGTAGTCATGCCAAGTTTGCTTTTGATTATAATCTCAAGGTTCTTGGTGTGGGTGATGGGGGGTGTTTGCAGACTCAGCTTTGTTGGCCATTAGGTGGAGTCCCCACAGGGTGAAGTGCTCTTCCTGAAGATCACAATTTTGGTTTTGTCAGTGTTTTGCTTCAGACAGCTGGTCCTCGTCCAGGGGTATAATCAGACATGAAGCCATTGAAGTTGATCAAAGTACTGGGAGTCTTGTCTGTGAGGTAGAGAATGAGTTGCATGTCCTTGGTGTAGGAGAGGATATTGTGAAATTGGATGATGCTGACTAGAGCAATCATGTATGGATTGAACAGGGTCTGGCTTAGTGAGGATCCTTGTGGAACTTCACAGATGAGTTTGTGGTCATCGGAGGTGTTCGGTGCCAGGCTGACTGACTGTGCCCTTCCAGTTAGGAAGGAGCAGATCTATTGGACTGTGTGTGTCCTTGGATTCCAGTGTTCTTTAGGTGCTGAATGAGGATGGGGTGGGAGACCATGCTAAATTCTGTCGAGAGGTCCAGGAGGATGGTGGCTGACATGTCTCCTCCGGTCAGAATCATGCAGATGTCATTCATGTTGGTGATGGGGGAAATTCCCTTTCAATGTGTGGGTCTGAAACAAGAATAGTGTTAAGGAGTTGATGGTTATTGAGGTGTTTGGTGAAGTGTCTGTTGATGATTTTTTCTAAGACCTTGGCTGGTAATGGTAGCAGGCACATCAGTCTGTAATTGGTGAGTGTCAAAGGGTATGTGAAGGATTTCTTCAGAAATGGGAGGACAGTTGATTGTTTCCAATTGTCTGAGTAGGTTGCTGAAGAGGTGAAGGTATTCAGAATGGTGCTGAACTGCTGATGGGTTGCAGTTCTCTGGAATAGGCATGGTAGGACAGTGGTCCCTGACCGGATGGGATTCATGATGACTGCAATTTCTTCTAGGGCGATGAAAGACTATGTGATTAGTTTTGGCTCTTTGTATAAGATCGGAAGGAGTTTGACAAGGTGTGTCACTTCCAGTTGCAGGTTGTAAATGGTAATAATTTTGATGCTCAAGCTTAGTGAGTGTTGCAGAGGTTCTGCAAGAATGTGATCTGTAAGAATGTGATCAAGCTAGAGCCAGCCACTGGTGAGGTGAAATCCTTCACAATGGCGAAGATTTCTTGGCTTCTGTTGGTGCTAGCAGTTATGTGGTCTGATGGAGAGGCACATTTGATGGTAGCATCTTGGGGCAGATTTAAACATGGTCTTGTCTGCATTGTCCTGACTCATTCTCCACTTACGATCATTGGAACGTAAATAAAGAATGAGCCAGATATTGGAAGCTTATGAAGGAAAGTGGATGGGAAGATACTCTGATTCAAAACTGGCCACACTACATTTGAATGTTAAAATTAGTGAGGCGTAAGAAGGGTATTTGACTTGATTACTACACCTGGGAATTATAAAATATATGCATTTCAGAATGGGTACATTACCATCGCCAGGCTCTATAGCAGAGGTCTTCAAACTTTTTGATGCTGAAAACCCCTTGTCAAAATTCTTTAGGCATAAGGACTCCCTCCAACTAAAATTTCTAGAACCTGGTACTCCTCATCATCAACAACCATAACCACCCCAAATTCCTACAGCAAATTATTTTTACATTTGGGAAATATTATTAAACAGTGTTTAGCAAAGCAAAGGTCAGTGAGTGTAAGGGTGTGGTCAGAGGTGTAGCTAAAAACAAAGGGCCTCATTTGTGAGGAATTGGCGTAGGGCAGTGCAGCAAGTCTTCTTGCTGCACTGCCCAACGCCAATGTGAAAGGGCAGTAACGCACTACATTTATGAAATGCAGTGCATTCCTATCCTTTCCTCTTGCATTGGCAGATAAATTGCTGCCTAGCACCAACATAGGCAGGATTATATTTGTGCAGGAAGGAGCACCATCCTTCACCAAAACAATCCCAAGAGGCGTTTTCCTCTTTCTATGTGAGCTGCAAAATGCAGAAAAACAAGGAGAAACGAAAACATTTCTACTCATTATGCCTCCGCTGGGGAAGTGTACATATTTGGTGCTGCCCCAGTTTACATCTATTTGTAAATATGGGGTAGCATCAAAATCCATGGGTGTTGCGTGGGAACCCCCACACAACGCCTATGGAAAATCTCCTTGATGCAGAGTAAGGCAACACAGTGACTTGCGCTGCTTTGTCTTACTCCAAATCTATGAGGCCATGCAAAGCCATGCAGATTGACTTTTCTCTGCCTCACAGGTATGGTTGAGACACTTGCGCCACCAGAGTGTAAAAAAAAGTGATGCTCTGGTGACGCAAGCCTCTCATAAATAATTCCAAAAAATATTCTGTATGTTTTTAGGTCTTTCACCATCAAGTACCTACATATAAAAAAATGGACAGTGTAAATGAAAAATAAAGAAAAAAAGTTGTTACTCAGAGGGAAAAGCACTGTAGTACATTAAGAAACCTCTATTAGTTAATGCACTGCAACCAGGGAACTACAAAATTAAATCAGCACTGTGAATCTGTAAGTCATTATTTTATACTTGCATTGCATTGCACACAGTATAAGATAGATTGATAAAAAATGTGTAAATAGCTGTACGATAAAATGGTTCTTACAAAACGTAGATTTTAGTAATACCAGGGCATATGTAAAGCATTTTTTTACATAACTGTCCCTTCAACATGTCCTTAGGGGTACTAAGAGCTGTGTAAATACAGTTAGGATTAAAAGCAAGCACTTCACAGCTCAGTTGTTAACCCTTTTTTGCAGACCCACTAAAAAAACTAAATCTTTGTCATCACAAAGGTTGGAGTTATTCACAGGGTCCCAATCAACCTTTGCACTTGCAGATTAACTAATAGGGCACATTTGCATTTCTTTCAGGTGACCAGGAGCCATTGCACAAAACCTTTACATACACAGCACAGGAGAATCAGATGAAGCATTTTAACAAGAGAAAGTAGCCATCCAAGTAGGGCTGTCTTTTACCAAAATGAAAACAAACGTTTTGGAATCCAGGCAAAACCTGTATTGACCAACTGGCATGGCTGCTCATTCAAGATGGTGAGTCTAAAAATTCAGGATGAAGGGTCAAAATTCAGGACACAATGGGCAGCATGAGGCTGATCTTGTGCTCAGAGTAGGAGTGCGAGGCAGCCCCATCAAGAAGTTGAGGCTTCTGTCAGGGGAACAGCGCTGCTCCCTGCAATGCCCAAAATTACAGAAAAAGGCGTCTGTAAAAGGGATCATCATGGACAACGGACATGAGATCCAAGTCACTGACAGTCTGTGAAATTTGTGGGCTGTTGGTCACCCAACGCACAAGTGAGGCTGGGGAATGTGCGACCCCCTTTCCAGTACTCAACGCCCCCCCTGGGGTTGTGCCCCATACATTGAAGACCTCTGCTTTACAAATAAATACAATGAAAAAGAAGGACAGTCTGACAAACATGCATTTTGCTGTCACTCTGAAAAGTATCTGATTACTGTTGGACCCTCTGTCCATTATATGTTAGAAGTACAGCCGCGGTCGGTAGAAGGAGTTCCTGCAGGGCGTGACATGGGGAGGGGGAGGGGCAGGGTGGGAGGTAGTAATGTATGGATTACTGAGTTTAACAGGTAAGTAAACATATAAATAAATAAAACAAATTTCCTTGCGTGCACTGCATCACCAAATGCGATGCAATGCGCGCAACAAATTTTTTTTATTTATTTATATGTTTACTTACCATTTAAACTCCGTAATCCATACATTACTAGCCCCTCCCTGCCCTTCCCCCTCCCCACGTCACCGCCCTGCACGAACTCTTAATACCGACCGCGCTGTAGAAGTAGAAAACAGAAGTTGAATCTTTTAATGCATGGGAATCGAAGGTCAGTTGTGGAAGACACATTATTTTGATTCAAGCAACCTGAAACAATATAGTAATTGTAGAACCATCAAAGTATTTCTCAGCATCATGGGGTTGCAGAACACCATATTCAGGAATGACTGGGTAAATCAGAAATGATTTTCCAACTAATATTGTAAATTGTAAGACAATGCTCTTTGTCTTTTATTGAAGGTGTGAAATAATCATAAATTATAGGATTATGAATTGTACTGTAACCCATCCACGCTTGGGCTTGTTGAGCTGTGTGAGATTCTTTGGACTTGTTTTTAACAAGCACACATGCCAGCAATAAAATGAAAGTTAGAAATGCATTTTAACCCTTTCCATGCTCATGTCGGCTCCACACCGTCATGAGCCACAGGCGGCGTGTGCTCATGACGGCGTGGAGACGTCATGCAACTGCCACTTACCCACGCTCCGCCTACGCGGCACTAAATCTGCGCAAGAGAATTAGTGAGTGGGCGGGGTCCTGACGGCTCCACGCCGTCATGAGCACATGCCGCCCGTGACTCATGACGGCGTGGAGCCATCATGAGTAAGGGAGCACCATGCCCACCCCCTAGCCCTGCCCGCGCTGTGGCTGAATTCGCGCTGCGGTTGAAAAGGTTAAGGTTGTAACATTTTTGTAAGAAAAGGTAAGAGTTTTATTATGTTGTGAGTGATATTTTATTCATATAGTTTTTTTTTTTTTTGTTTTTTTTTTTTAAAACCTTTATTGTGCAGAAATTGCTCACAAATACGGGCCTACAACCCATCGGGCCGGCCACCACAATTATAGAAGCACATTGGTCAGGACAGAAGCTCCAGCAGGGTACCACAGTAATCCAAACGGGAATCAAAGGCGAAAAGCCACAGAGCAACCACCACGAGCAGGATGAGAGAAGGTTGATTTTATAATAGAAGAAGGGGTATAGCAGAATAATGGCAATCATTAAGGTCCAGAGGGCCGTGGCGGGCCGCGAGCAAGCAGTAATACAGAACACAGGAAAATTCAAAAAGAACAGTTACATTTTAGCAAAGGCAGAACGTGAGTCCCACATTAATAAGCAATTGCAACCGCTGCCCAGCGCCCACCCACCACTACGAGAACACACAATGATACACAGAACGGAAAATAGGCTTGCAAAACAAAGAGCCCTCCGCTACAACAACCCAGGGGAGGGAAGAAAAGAAAAAGGGGAGGGGGGTAAAAGGGAAAGGACATCGGGAAAAAAAGGGGGGAAGAAAGAACGCGGCATCACAGCATGCGCCCCATGGCTAACAAAGCACTCAAAAATAGACCGGCACAGGGAACCCATGGTAACAGGAGTAATAGATGCATAGTAAACCGTGACGGCGGGGAGACCAGAAGGCCCATGCTAGCAAAAACACCCCAGGGGGCCCACATGCAGACACCGCGTCCCGAAAAAAGTGGATACATAAGAGCCATAGAACCAAAAAAGGAAAAAAAAAAAAGGGGGAAAAACAAAATGACAGACCCCCCCCACCCCGCACACCCCACCCTGCACCCCTGCAGAAGGCTATGGCCTACCCCCCCAGCAGCGTGCCTGTCGCCCTAACCAGAAACCCGAAATATAGAAGAGTTAAAAGTAAAGAAAGAACAACAAAGACAAAAAGAAGAAGGGGAAATAGGGAAACAACGACGGGAGAGGAGCCACATAATCAAAACCATCAGCTCCCACCCCCCCGTCCGAACATACTCTGGGCCCACGGGAAGATAATAAGTACAAGGATAAGCTTCAGGAACATGAAGGAGAATCGAACATAGTCATACAGTCACAAACGGATCATCCGACCATACCGCAAAATAATAGTCCGCCGAGGCAAGTTCATCTCAACCCTGTCCTCGTCTATCCAAAGCCGTAGGCATCCAACGCACCAGGAACCAGATCATGAGGAACCAGAGGCGAATAGCAGGGAGTCCAATCGTCGATCCACACAAGTCATATCGATTTCGACCCAGATGAACAGGAAGAGACAGCCACCACCGCAGGTATTGCAGGCACAGTTCCGCCGACAATAGGAGGAAAGCCGTCTTGGCGGAGCAACCACAGGATCTTCGTTCGGCCATTCGAGGCAAAAAAGGAATGGGAGATCCAACGAGACCGGTCCGGACGGGACCCGGCCGGCGGACCCCCAGCACAGGGGAAATCACATGATGATTGAGAGCAGCGGGTATCCGTACACCCAAACAAGCGGCAGCCGCCGGGACCACTACCTCCAGGAAAGTCCCAGCAGCACACAGCAGCGATGAAGCCGCACACACCGGGGGGGGCCCAGCAGGCCCGGCAAAATGATCATCATCCAGTCCAGCGATAGGTGCGGTGATAGAAGGACTCCAGGAGCGCAAGGCAGCGAGAATGTCGCCAAGCGTAGGCTCACCTTTACGGTATTCAGCAAACGTGCCATGCGGCGGACCAGCGTCGCCAGTCTCGGCCAGGCTGAGAGACAGGGAGCCGGCCGCCATCTTGGAAGCCCGGCGGGGCCGCGGCAATCTCCAACCCCCGTCCGCCCACAAGCGGGGTCACACAGGATACAGCCGACCACAAGCAGAGGCACCCCCAGGGCAGGAAGGCGGGCCCCCAGGATAAGGAGGGTCGCCGGCTCCCCCACGCCACCGGCTCCGTTCTCCGAGTCCGGGCGGAGGGACTCAAGATGGCCGGACAGGAGAACAAAGGGGAGACGAGCCACATACACGGTCAACCCCCGTCCATGGAAGGCAGCGCCTCAACACCAGGCCGCAGGATCGCCGGTCAGGCCCGGAGAGCCGTCACCGGTCTAATTGCACATCGGCCTCTCCGACCGAGCCCACACCGCCACCAAGGGTCGGCTACAGCGCTCCGCCCCGCCCGGGCGCCGCCGAGGAGTTTCAGGCCCACCCGCTCCGGAGGCCCCGAAGCGAACAAGGGCGCAGCTCAGGATCCGCGGCACCTAGGAACAGGCGGATCAGACGGTAAGTGCCAGTGAAATGTCGTAGTTCCACAGTCTACCAAAGAATACTTCCCGGGGCAGGATAAGACACAGGATAGACGTTCCAGGCAGGAAAGCGAACGGAGCCGAGCTAAAACGCGGCCATCGCGGACGCGAGCTTGGCTCCTCCCCCTTATTCATATTGTTGATGTTGTTTACTACACCTTCAATTGATGTATTAGTCCAATTTACCAAATATGAACTAAAATGATACAGGCACATGTAAATGAGATATTGCAAATTGTGCCACTTAAAATAGAAGAAGGTGAAGTTTTTCCTTCCATTTTTATGATGGCTGTCATGTTTTGAAGTCCATTGAAAAATGTTCAAGCATTCGATGAACGATTGTAATATAGGGAAATCCAGCCTCAACTGGAAGTAGCGAGACAGCACATTGTCTAGTGTGGTGCACCTTTTGGTGATAGCACTGAGGCTGGTACAACTGCTCGTCCTCCACTGCCTGCACATCTTTGGACTGCAGGTGATGCCCCTTTCATCTGTACCTGGCTCCTTTCACATTACTGACTATGTAAAAAAGCCCTGCTGAATAAATTCCAGCCCTTACCTGCTGAGATTTGAACCAGAACTCCAGATTGTGTATTGAGATTGTCTATTTCCAAGGAGATTCTGACTAGAGAAGGAGTTCCCAGCCCCTGCCCAGCAGCCTGGGCATGCTGATTGGCCCTCTAGCACCCAAGCAACCCTGAGCCCTCCTCTCACACCTGATCAGGACCCTTAAGGTTTGGAGAGGAAGCCCCAAGACAGCCACCTCCATTTTGTAAGCCACAGCTTCTCAGTGCCCCAACATCCCAGTCAGCAAGAGACCAGAAGGTGAATCTTTGAAAGTGCTTTCTCTTCCACCTGTGACTGCTTAAATGTACTACTTAGATTGTGGGCTTTTCACCTTAAAACTGCTGTTGCTTACCTACCTGTGACTGCTTAAATGTATCTCCTAGTTTTCCACTCTACTGTGCTGAGGCCTGTTTGAAGCCAATCCACCTCCAGCTCCCTTTGTCTTAGCAAGGGAATATGGTAAAATATACCTCCGAGGCTAAATAGAGTGTGCTTTGAGACTGCTTAAATTAACTGTTCTCAGGGTTTAATCTGTGTTTCGAAAGTGTATGTACCACTCTTTTTGGCTAGAAGAGTGAGTTGTGTTGATGTGTGAAAAGCAGCATTGTTAATGGCTTAGATTTGGCTCTTACCTGCAGATATTTAAACAGGAACTCCAGAGTGTGGATTGAGCCTGTTTGTCTCCAAGGAGATTCTGACTTGAGGAGCAGCTCCCAGCCCCTTGCCCAGCAACTTGGGCTTAAGGTCACATGCTCCTTATATAGGTTTCCTACTGGTTGATACATCTGTGCTGTGATTAGTCCCTATATCTAGAGTTTCTGTTGGATTTAGGGCTGATGGTCAGGGTTCTGATTGGCTGATAGGTCTGGGGTTCTTATTGTTTACTGGGGCTATAGTTTCTATCAGATTTAGGATTTAGGCTTTGGTCTATGATTGGCTGCTAGAGCTAAGGCTGAGACTAGCTGTAAGGGCTTAGTCTCCTATTTGTTCTAGGGCTTAGGCCTAGTGTTCTGATTAGTTAGGGTTAGTTTTAGAAAAGGGGGTCTCTACTTGGCAGGGGTAAGAACCTTTGTCCAAGTAGGGCCCCTTCCTTTTAGTCAGAGTAAAGGGGATACACACTCTAAATAACCCCTGCTCACCCCCTTGGTACCTTGACAACAGCAGACAGGCTTATCCCAAAGGCAAAGTCTGAAGTATTTGTACTTAAAACATACATTAATACAGTGACAACACCACAAATGGATACCCCACCAGTTTAGAAAAATAAGGTATCTTTAGCTAAACTAACACAAGACCAAAATGACAAAAAATCCAAAAGACAGGTAATATGATATGCCTTTTGAAAAATTATTGCAAAAATAAAGCTTGTAGAAAACAAATAGCTCTACCTGGGGCTATTGCAACGTTGTGACAGCTAAAAATTGAAAGTAAGGCGCCGACCGCAAGGGGCGTGGCATCAGGCACAGAGTCACACGGACCTCCTAACAAACAGTACCTTCGGAAACAAAGTGTATGACAATGCACAGCGTTGTGGAGGTGAGGCGTCAGTGCCAAGGTTAAGGCCGGCTCTGTGGCTGCCACAGGGAGGTGAAGCATCGTGTCCGCAAGGATGCAACGTGTCGAATCCAGGACAGGGGAAGACGGTTGTATCGGTGGTGAGGCATCGGTTCCAGTGAAAGTGCAAAGTCAGCAAGTTTTTGGAGTCACCCTCTGTAGTTTTCTGTGCTGCGATAAAGGATGCTGGCGCTGGTGTAGGCGTAGTGGGTGAGAGTGCTGGCGTCGGGAAATGCTGACAACTGCAGGTGTCACCAGGCATCGAAGGGCATCAGAGCTGCGGTTTAGGCCGGGCTGTGCGTTGTGCACTTCAGAAGCGGTGCCCCTGGCCTTTGAGCAGGTCCCAGCATCACAGTGGCATCGCTGACTGTGTCAGAGGCAGGGTTTCTTACTTCTCTTAGATTTCTTCCAGCTCCCAACTGCAGGAGCAGGCAGCAGAGGGCCAAAACTAAATAGGTACCTCCTAGCAGGTCAGACCTCTCAGCACATGAGTTCAAGGGAGCTGGGGTGAAGTCTTTGTGTCCCTGAGACTTCAGAATAGGAGGTCAGCACACACAGGCCCTTGTAGAGTCTTCTTCAAGCAGGTTCACAGCACAGTTGCAGTCTTTGTCCTTCCCTTGGCAGAAACAGCAACTACATGCTAACCCTACACAGCACAAAGCAAAGGGGCAGAACTCCTCCTCACAGCTCTTCAGCTCTTCTCATTGGCAAAGGATCGTTTTGAGTCCAGAAGTGATCTAAATGTCTGGGATTTAAGGTCTACTACTTATACCCCATTTTGTCTTTGTTCTCTTTGCGCCATAGTCCCCGAGTCCAGTTCAAATCAGTTCTGTCCTCACTGGTGCAGAATGACCACGGGGGTGAAGACAGAATTGTGCAAGGGAGATAGGCCCTATTCAGGTGCAAGGAAAACTCATCCCGCTATTCAAAATGCAGCCAAGGTCAATTCAACTCAGCTCTGAGTCATCCAGGAAGGGCCAGGCATAACTCAACCCCCCCCAGTGGCTGTCTACAGTGAATGAACATCCCCAGCCCCTGTCCCTTCAAAACCAGAAAGTCGATCCACAAACAGGCATAGGCACACACAATGGTTAAAGAAGAAAATGCCCACTTTCTAAAAGTGGCATTTTCAAGCATTTCATTTAAAAACATCTTTACTAAAAGATATGTTATTAAATTCTGAGTTCAGAGAGCCTAAACTTTATTTTTCCATCTTGTCCCAATAGGACGTTATACTTGTGAGATGTTACAAAATATCTCCCATTCTATCCTATGGGACAGATAGCCTTTCAATAGTGGAAAATGCAATTGGCAGTATTCCACTATGAGGACATGTCACACACACCAGTATATGTACTGCCTTCTATCTACACTGCACCCTGCCCAGGGGGTTACCTTGGGCCTGCCATGGGGCACCTTACATGTAGGAAAAGGGAAGGTTAGGGCCTGGCAAGTGGATGCACTTGCCAGGTCGTTATGGCAGTTTAAAACTGCAAAACCTAAGGGGATGATGGACGGAGAGTTGAACATTGCAAGCACACACCCCCAGTCGACTGATCTGGATTTTATCCATCATCATTCTTTAGCTCACTACTCCACCCAAGTTCAGACATTGCCATATGCAAATCAGTCTGACCCTGTGCCTCATGGGAACACTCCAGCCCGAACTGCCAAGCCATGTCTTCCCTGGACCGGAAACAAGCATCCTGGGACCGGTTTCTCCAGCCAGGCTAGCTTAAATCCAGTGCTAAAGTAAGCCAGGGACCCACGTCTGGGCATACCCTGCCAACTGAGGGCAAAGAAAGCAAAACCAAAGGGGATGATGGAAGGAGTGTTGAACATTGCAAGCACTCACCCCCAGTCAACTGATTTGGTTTTAATCCATCATCATTCTTTAGCTCACTCCGCTACCCCAGTTAAGACATGGCCATATGCAAATAAGTGTGCCCCTGTGCCTCATGGGAACTGTCCAGCCTGAACTGCCAAGCCATGTCTTCCCTGGACCGGAAACAAGCATCCTGAGACCTGTTTCTGGCTAATCAGCCATCTTCAGACAGGCTAGCTCGAATCCAGTGGCAAACTGCACAAAGACATTGCAGTGGCAGGTCTGACATACCTTTTCAGGGCTACCCATGTGGGTAGCACAATTAGTGATGCAGGCCCACTAGTAGCGTTTGTTTTACAGGCCCCGGAACACGCAGTACACCTTACTAGGAACTTACCAGTAAATCAAATATGCCAATCAGGGAGAGCCAATTGTAAAAATAATTTACACTGGGAGCACTTGCACTTGACACTGATCAGCAGTGGCAAAGTGCCAAAAGCATCTAAGCCAGCAAAAACGAAATCCAGCATAGCATCAAAAATACATGAGGTAGAGGCAAAAATCAGGGGAAGACACGCTAAAGATGCCAAGTTTAACAGTTAGAGCTAGGGATTCCATTGGCCGAATCTGTCAGCTGATCACAAAGGCTACTTAAGCTTAGGGCTCAGTGCATCTCAGCAAGGGCGTTGAGGCTAAGGCCAGGCAGGACAAAGGCATTTGCCTGTCTGGGCCTGTTTGTGACAGGTCGCGGCAAGGGCCAGAAATGTTGCCCATTTTACCACTCACCAGCAACCACCTTAACACATCCACATCCACAAATATATTAAAACACTCAGAGCAAATGCACTCTACCCATTTACTACAAACAAACACTAACCACTTTACGTTGTTTCATCAATCACTACAAAACCCCACAAATCACACCTGTACACCCTTCCACCCCAGCAAACACACAATGGCATCATCACTCTCACACAAAACACCACTCTGTTTTATACCACTAACAAATCCACACATCACCAACATACACAAAGCCATACTATACATAACTTTAATCCATCCAGACACACAGTCCATGACCATACAAAGCACCAGCTCTGCTCTCTACTTACTCCTAAAAGACCCCTTACTGTCACCACCAAAGCTATACTCAGCCCTCCATTATTTCATCTACTGACACCCTCCTCCTCTTTTTACCAAAAGCACACAGCCAAACAATATTTACACTCCACTCCACTCCACATATTACCTCTTCCAACTATCAAATCTAACACAAACACTAATAACTCTTGTCCACCCCTCTGACACATCACATACGCTCTTTTCCAAAACACATCACCATCCCCTTTATCATTCAACTTCCACTCACTGCCAATACTTTACATACAAATCCTTCTCATAAAATCACTACATCTTCATCTTCTCTCATTATTCGATAAAATCAAAACATAACACAAACAACAGTGCAACAGAATATCACATACACACTAGTTCATAATACATTCCATCAAAAACAAAAAACACACACACTCCCACCGCTTGACTACACAAATACACAAATACACATCCTAAACCATCTTTACTGCCAAGTGATCTCTCTTCTCCCACACAGAACACAAATACACCAATACAACAACTCTCATTCAACGGCTTCTCTTTCATTGCACAATGCAGAGCCTTACAACATAATTCACATGCTGCACCACCACCCCTAGCTCATACACCTTCCACCCTAAACAGATGCCAACAAAATTAACAACATGCCACTCTTTACAACTCATATCTCCATGTCCATTACACAAGGCTACTCTACAAAAACAACACATCTCACCAACTCACTATCAACCACCATCTCCACGATCTATACATACAGACCCATAAAAATGCCGTATAAGCCTTCTGGATGAGAAATATGATATAGAAAAGCAACACTATTGCTATCCGCATATAGCTACTAACAGCACTATTGACACATCTAATTTTACAGTTTTGAGGAGCACATTGCAGTTTTTTCAAAGTCTACAGGAGAAACTCTAATAAATTACAAAATCTGTACACTACACTTGTTGAGGTCAAAAGGACAGCAAAAGACTTTCCCTAGTTATATAGCACACATTTTGCATTTTTCTCCATCTTTATTCTTTAATTAATTGAAATTCATAATAAAACAGAAAGACAAATCCACGATGAAAACAGCCTATGCGGTTTGTCCCTTTTTCTAATGGGACTTCTTTAAGGCAAGAAATATTGTTATCGAGTCTCTTGTCTTCTGACAAACCCCAGTACTCCTTATCTACTGTACAGACCTCACAAACTCCTTTTGTAGAAACAATACTTATTAGGCACATCTATGGCACAGCTAGTCTTAAACACAGAGTTCCATTATTTCTCTTTTCTGTAATGAAACCATGTAAGGGTTCTGCTCAAGAGAGTCCTCTTTTCTTCAGGCTTCAATATTTACCAGCCTATTTTCGTATTTTACATTGGGGCATGTAATGCCTCCTAATTTCTGTAGCAGTCCGCTTCTACCGATGTCTCGAACACTATTGACACATCTGCTGCAAGTTCAAAAAATCCATCTATCTAGTGTTGAACAAACTCAATTTTGAACACTTAGAAACAAAACTAACATCCAAGAAAGAACTAGACACAATAAATTCTGTTCAAAAACAATATGAGTTGATACAGGAAGATTTTGATATCCTACTACCACTGACAACAACAGATCAGGATAAAAGAAAACAGCCACCTTGGAGAAATACAGAACTAAGGGCTAGATGTAGGTAATTGCAATTTACCGACTCTAAAATACCGAATTTTACCGATTCGGTCTTTCAGAATCGGTAAATGCAATGTAGGGAAAAATTCGGTATTTTTTACCGATTCGGTAAAATTCGGAATCTGCAGTTCTGTATTTATCGATTCGGCAAATACCAAATCGGTATTTACCGAATCGGTATTTCCCATTCATTCCTATGAGCCAAAAGGCCCATAGGAATGAATGGGAAATACCGATTCGGTAAATACCGAATTGGTAAATACAGATTCGGTAAATACCGAATCGGAAAGCAAATAAAAGTGAAACTTAAGTAGGCAGCCAATCAGGTGCTACCACCCTCCCCCTCCCTACCAGGAAGTGGCTACACAGGCAGCTGCAAGTAATTAGAAGCTTCTGGAGAGGCTGTGAAAGCTGAGCTGAGTCCCTGAGCCACAGGAAAACTTCTGTGCCTTAAAACTCTGAAAATGGCAAGGACCAGTGAAAAGGAACAGCCAGAGAGGAAGAGGAAAATAAAATTTAGCACCATTGAGCAGCAGGTCCTCATGGAGGAGGTGGTGAAGGAACACCAGAAATTGTTTGGCAAGCTGTCCTTGACTGTGGCTGAATCTGCCAAAAGGAAGATTTGGCTGGAATTACAAGCAAAGTTGAATGCTGTAGGAGTGACTCCAAGGGACATAGATGACCTGAAAAAGAGGTGGTATGACCTGAGGAGCCTGACTAAGATAAAAATTGCAGAGCTCCACAAAGAGGCAAACAAAACTGGAGGAGGGGAGAACCGTGCCCCCCCCTGATGGAGCTGGAGGAGCTGGTGGGGTCCACCATTGAGCCAGAGAGCGTCTGTTGACTGGGAGATGTAGACAGCTCAGCCAGAGCTGCCACCAGAAAAGGTAAGACGCATGCACAGCAATCACCCCCACCCCATCACCTTCCCTTTTCCCTAAGTGGCAAAGGTAACCCCAGTCCAGTAGAGGCAGCACTATACAGGAGCAATGCATCATGGGACATGTAGTCATTAAATGAAACACCATGTATTACAGCACAGCAAGCAACAAGTTAGGCTATTCATATCAAAAATATTCAAGCGCAGGCAACATGTACAGTGTTACAGTGAGAATTATTTAATTGCAGATGTTGTGAGGCAGAAGCACAGAGCTAATGTACGCTAATATGTCCACAGGTGAGATATCTTGCAGGCGTACCAGGGAGAAGGAAGGTAACGCACCAGAGAGGGATGACAGCCAGGAGGCAGCCACAAGTGCAGAGAATGTCACAGAGGACACAAGTGCACCAACAACACAGCCACCATCCCAAGACGTAGAAATGTCTCCACATCTGCAGGCGTTCCCAGACGTTCAGGATCCCCTCTGCCACTGTCCTCACCTGAACTGCCTGCACCACTGCCTCTGACAACACATGCATCACAAAAGAGCAAGAGGCATGTACTTGCCCCACTAGTCCAAATAGAGTCATCACCAGGTGACATGGAGGGGGATGACACTCAAACCTTGGCTGGGGAAGGAAGCATTGCCACACAGCAGTCCAGTGCTGAGGGTGCCCGTACAGGTACCAGACGCCGCAGGCCCAGAGATAGCAGTATTGCAGCACATGTGCAGGGTCCCAGTGTCTTCCGTGGGCTTGAGGGTAGCATGGTGAAGATTCAAAGGATGCAGGGGAAGGCCATCCAGTCTGTGCATCGCTAGATGAGGACCCTGAACACAAATGTGGAAAACATAGGGAAGGGCATCAGAGAACTGGTTGATGTGAACAAGGAGATAGCAGCAGGGATGCGGGACATGACACAATCAGTGCAGCTTCTGTGCAGGTCGCTGGACCAGGACATGCTAGCAAGGCGCAAGGAGAGGCAGCATGCGCAGCAACAAAGTAAGGCAATGAACCGCCTGGCCACAGCCTCTTTCCTGCTATGCAGACGATGCATCAACATGCAAGAGGGACTCACACACAACAGCAATGAGGTGTCTAGGGGCATTGCTAGGGTGACCAGTGCTATAGAGGTGCTGATTAATGCACAGACAGCACAAACTGCAGCTCTGGATGTACCAGAAAGTGAGGAAAGCACCAGTAGGAGCAGCATGACAAGCCTCCTTGATGTTGAGACACGGAGGATCAGCAGGCGCCATGGTGAGCCAACAGCCCAAACACCCAGTGAAGAGAGCCAGCCACCTACATCTGGCACTGGTAGGCGTGTGCGGAAACGACTTGTACAGTAAATGAGGAAGTGACCCAGAACTACCATTATTAAATTGATTACATTTGTGTTGCACATTTGAGCTTTTGAGTACCTGCGTAGTGCCAAATATGAAACTACATTGGGTCCATACTCCACCTGTCGGTGTCTCTTTACTTACTTAAAAGTAGTTGCTTGTGATCTCTGCCTGTCTGTGTCTGCCATCTGTTGGTGTCGAAACTCCTGTTGTGTTGTGTTCAGGCAGTGCATGTTCATCATCATGGTCCTCATAGACGCTCAATTCCACATCGGTGCCCTTCTTAGTAGCAAGGTTGTGCAACATTGCACAAGTTGCAATCATCTTACAGCAGATGATTGGTGAGTACTGCAGTGCCCCTCCACTTTTGTGGAGGCAGCGGAACCTGCTTTTTAACAGCCCAAAGGTGCACTCCACAATGTTCCTTGTAGATTTGTGTGCCACGTTGTATCGTCTCTGGCTGGGGATTGAAGGGTTGAGGTAGGATGTCAGGATAAAAGAGCGGACGGCATATGCACTATCCCCTATTTGAAAATGAGAAAGCCATTACTCACATGCACACATACACATACATCTGCAATATCTATCAAGGGAGTGTCACACAGTGTTTTACCTAACAGGTATCCTTCGCTAAATTCCCCCGCTGTCAGGCGTGTGTATATCCCACTGTTCTGAAAGATGTAGGAGTCGTGGGTACTTCCTGGGAACTTGGCCACTATGTCCGTGATAATGTACTTGGCATCACAGATTACCTGTACATTGATTGTGTGGGTTGACTTCCTGTTTCTGTAAATGTACTCTGGGGCAGCAGGTGGGCATATTGGGATGTGGGTGCCATCAATACAGCGGATGACGTGTGAAAAATGTGCAATCTGATAAAAGTCAGTCTTGGTCTTGAGAAGTTCTGAGTGAGTTTCAGGGAAGCTGATGTAATGATGCATTCTCTGCATCATGGCCTCTAGGAACTTCCTGAAAAAACGGGACAGGCAGCTCTGGGACACCCCACCTACTGCAGCAATCACACTCTGGTAACTCCCAGATGCAAGCTACAGAGCACCTGCACATGGGGTGGGATGGCGTGCGCCCTTGGGGTTGGGTGCTCCAACAGTGGGTGCGGGTCCCTGATCAAGCCCAGGATGGTGTGGGGGTGTAGCCTGTACCTTTGCAATATCTCTGGCTCAGTTAGTTGAAATAGCGTTATCCTCTGCCTGTACACTTGCTCCTCCCTGCTCCAGCCCCTCTCTCCTGCTACCTGTAGCCGTAGCCGCCTTGCTATCACGTAGAATGCCGCCATTCTGGTCAAACTGTTGCATTTTGGGCCATTTTTTATAGCCTGCACCTGGTTACCACCTGCTTCCAATCCATGGTAAATACAGACTCTTAAATACCGAATTTCATGAGATTCGGTATTTAAGAAGTTACCTACATCTCAAAAATCATTTTCTAGCATTTCTTATTTACCGAATCGGTAAAATTACCGAGTCGGTAAAATTACTGAATCAGTAAATTTACAGAATCGGTAAATTTACCGACTTGTATTTACCAAATCGTTATTTTTGGTGACCCTACATCTCAATATCCAAATACCGGTCGGTAACGACCGAAATTCTGTATTTTTGGCCATTACCGACCGGTATTTGGCTACCTACATCTGGCCCTAAAAGAGATAAACAGCAAATTAGAAAGCTGCAATGCACCTGGGTCAAAACAACCAGCAATCAAGACACACTTCACCTACACTAAATTAACAGATTATACAAGTCGCCAATCAAAAAAACTTAAAAGGATACTATTCAGACAGAATTAAAAATGCTAAATGAACAAATTAAGAATTTAATCAAATTCTCACTGAATTTCATGAATCTAAATGCCTATAATTAACTCATCCCATTACTCAAGAAGTCACTGACAAATGGGCAAATCATTACTCAACCGATGCAGACATATTGGACTCCTATTGAAAACAAAAGAAAATCACCAGCACCAACCCATTTCCAAAAATCCCCTCCAAGAGCAAGCTCACTGAGTCACTGCATTCCTTCAAATAATTATCAAAAAGTGAATTAATGGTCCTGGTCAAAGCAAGCAGGCCTGGCGGCAGCCCTTCTGTTCCCTTGTCCATCACAAATCTTAGAGGATATTATTCTAACTATCTCTGTTGTCACACCAGTAAGAAGAATCATCAATAATTCTGTAACTACAGGAAACTTTCCAGAAGACCTAAAGAATGCATAAAAATGGCCATTATTGAAGAAAACCAACCTGGACCCGCTTGACCCCACCAACTACAGATCACTTACAAAAGGACCTTTCCTGGGCAAAATGACAGAAAGAGCAGCATTCACCCAGATGTCACAGTTCATTAAATATAACTCCGTACTTTCTGACTTCCAAACAGCATGACATCCAGGAAGAAGCATAGAATCTGTCATCATCGCCATCTGTGATGACATCAAGAACACCTTAGACTGAAACAGGGTTACTGCACTACTTTTCTTGGACATCTCAGCTGCCTGACCATGATACTCTAATAAAAAGACTCTGCAATGCCGACATAGAAGGGACTGCTCTCAACTGGATCACATCCTACCTTCAAAACAGAACAAATGTCATTCACTCTCCTACTTTTTCCATCCAAACGGTACTTCACAAAAGCAGGGGACCCATTAAGGCTCTATCACCTCACCCACACTTTTCAACACCTACATGAAGTCATTACCGGCAATCATCAATTTATTTCACCTAACATGCTATAACTATGCATATACCACACAAATACTCCTTAAAAGGAAAAGCCCCAAAAATATTGGAAACGCTCAACTTTTCGATTGCCTCAGAGCCGTTGATCAGTGGATGACATCAAGCCATCTTAAATTCCAAAACAGAAATACTTACATGTGGCAATTAGAAAAATTATGACCCACTCTTCGCCTGGACTGGCGATCTGGGAACAACTCCTAAAGTATATAAGTAAGTGAGAAACCTTGGAATTACCAAGGACTCCAAGCCATCAGTAAATGCGCAAGTGGGCAAATTAGTATGATTAGGCTTCATTATTATGAAAACTCTGCAACACTCCTTCCCCCGCCAGGGATTTCCACACTAGGTCCAGGCTACTAACACTCTTCTACTGTTTAAACTTGATTTTGCCAATGCCCTCTACCACTGATCATCTTTAATAACTTTGAAAAGGCTACAACGGATTCAGAAGTATGTTGCCAGACTACACCTACATTTAAAGCCACAATCCCACATCTCCCCTGCCTTGAGAGCCCTACATTGGTTACTGGTTGCCAGACGATCCACTGTCAAGCTGCTTTGTATAACCGACAAAGCAATGTGACAGGGCCCCTTTATATCAGGAATAAAATCACCAAATACATTTAACCAAGGAACCTGCACTCCAGATTAGCAACTCGCCTCAGAATTCTACCATACAAGAAAAAAACATAGGTGGTTCACCCTTCTCTGTTCAAGCCATCAAACTATAAAATTCATTACCCCAAACATATGATTCTCAGATAACTGTCTTATCTTCAGAAGACTACTCAAGTGTTGGCTCTTCACTTCATAAAAAAAATATTCAGACACAAATGCACAGCATATCTGTGTGTATATAAGCATTTAATCTAATTATATGTATGTATCTAGATATTTATATTTCTTTGAATAAATACGTATAATAATAACGTTTATTAACTATAGATATTCTTATGGTGTGCTTAACAAATGTACATATCACTTATAGCTATATCATTCTATACTCAACATGTTTATAGGTCACTGCATAGTTTTTGTTAGACCGGGCATTTCTTGGTGTGGTTATCCCTGACATTTTGCCTCTACCTCATCCATTTATGATGCTTTGATGGATTTTGTTTTGCTGGCTTAGATACTTTAGGCACTAAAGTCCCTAATATAGTTCACTATGTGTGCCAGGGCTAGTAATGCAAATGCTACTAGTGGGCCTGCAGCACTAATTGTGCCAGCCACACAAGTAGCCCTAAAAAGAGATCTCAGTCCTGTCACTGTAGAGCTTGCACGCAGTTTGTTAACTGCTTTGTTGTACTGACAAGTGCACCCACTTACCAGGCTTTATCTTCCCTTTTTATACACATCAGACACCCCTATAGTAGTCCCCAGGTACCCCCCTGGTAAACAGAAACAGGAGTAAACCCATTATCCCAGCTGAGACCATCCCCCGACCCCCCGGATTCTTGCCGGTTCCTCTGATCCCCCAACATACGGTCCGATTATTCACCGGATTACATGCGGCCTAAATTAAGCTTGAGAGCATTGCCGCAGCATACTTACGCCACCTCCATTTGACGTGGACGTTGAGCCTTCTGAATCGATTTTTCTTCAGCCATCCAACGCTGCCTTCCCCTATTGGATGCTCCACTGTGGTGCCAAGACAAGTGATATCCATCCCTTGGACACTCACCCCCCCCCCAGTGCCTCCAGAGCACACTTCTAATTGTGTACCCATCGTCCTGATGATGACCGCAAGTTAAAGAGGTTGGAACGCCGTCGACTCAACAACGCCATTTGCGGCAACCTAAGGGTCATTCGCAAATAACAAAATCATGTTTTGAGATTGTAAATACTTTCGTTTGATTCATTGCTTTGTTTCGCCGCTTCACGATGTTTTTCCTAATCACTTGTGTCACTGCGCTGTTTATTCACTGTAACACTCCCAGTGCACATTTGGTTGTTATGGATACTGCAATTTAATTGTAATTTGTGCTTCTATTTGCAAATAACAACCCTTCCACTCTTACCTGGTCTCCTGTGTACCCTTCCTGTGCTAGGTTATTTATACACGCTTTACATAGTCACCTTGTATGATTTGCCAGTTGAGACATTGTCCTATTGTTACAAGGTACCTCCATGGGCAGGGTGCAGTGTATGTGAAAGGTAGGACATGTACTGAGGTGTGTAACATGTCCTGACAGTGAAATAATGCCAAATTCGTTTTTTCGCTGTTGCAAGGCCATCTTGCCCATAGGACAGAATGGGGAATGCTGTCTCACATGTTTCCAGCATATCTTCCCATAGGCATAAGATGGAGAGACGAAGTTTAGAGTGTCTGAACTCAGAATTTAATAACACATCTTTTTGTGAAGATGGCTTTTAATTTTGTGCTTAGAAAGCACATTTTTAGAAGTGCCTGGTTTCTTGTCTTAAACCATCCTGTGTGCCTCTGCCTGTTTGTGTATTGACCATCTGGGTTTGGATGTGACAGGGTCTGGGGAGTGTCCTGACCTCAGAGAAGGGTAGGTGAGAGAGCAGGAGGCTGGCCTGCATTTGATGTGAGGGGGAGGAGTAGCCTCCCTGGATGTGAAGAGGGCTGTGTTGCCACCACTAAAGGATGGCTCCACCTCCTGCTGATCGTCTGGGGCCCAGACTTGCACTATCACTGGCAGGAAGACTCACAGGTCTAGTTTGGACTGGGGTCAGAGCCCCCTGAACACAAAGACTTTAAAGACATTTAGGGGTATAAGTGTGAGAGCTGAAACCCCTGTACTTACGACTGAAATCCAAACTGAAAAAGGATTGAACCTACTTGGGGATTAAGAGGAACCTCTGCCAAAGAAGAGCAACTGAAGAGATTGAAGAGAAGGACTGCCCTTGCTGTGTGTTCTGGGGCTGGCCTGCAGTTTGCTGATTTGACTAAGGAAAAGACAAGGGACTTTGCTGTGTGCTGTGTCCCTCTGCGTGAGAAGACTTTGCTGTGTGCTGTGTCCTGAAGAAGCTTGTCTTCAAGGGCCCGAGGAAATATGGTCCGCTGTTATGGATACTCGGGAACATAAAAGTTTCCAACCGTGTCTCAGTGACGCTATGTGCATGGTGCTTTTGTACGCCTGATAGTGCTGTGTGGTCTGTGGTACTGTTTACGAGGTGCCCCATGATCGCATTTCCCCCACAGCGGGAAACATCGTCCATGCTGCTGTATTGATGCTTGTGGCCCGAGCCGGAATCGTAACTGAGGCTGTGAGTGAGGATCACCGCAGCCGGCCCCTAGCCGCAACGTGCTAAAGGATTTCTTGAAGCTAAGAAAGCTGCAAGGTGAAAGGGATTGTGATCATAGTTCACCAAGAGGAATCTGCCCAAGATCATCAACAAAGGAGATTGCAGCGCCGTTACCCGTCCGGCTACAGCATCCCCTAACCACGGTGCTGAACGTCATCTGGGCCGGACTAGCAGGACGTCCGATGAGCGGGAACAGAGAGAGAGCGAGGTAGCACCCCCCCCAAGGTAAGGCTTGGACTTCGGTCAGGAGCTGCAAGCGTGTGTGGCCTGAGGAGGCGTGCAGGAGGAGTACAGGAGTGGTCTGAGCTCTCTTCCGCTGCACCGCGTTAGATGTGCTGAGTCCCTGAGCGGCCCGTACCTGCCCAGCAGTACCAGGGCCACCCTTTTACGCTTATGACCGTTGTCTCTGGTGTTGGGGCCTAGTAGGGGCCCAAGTTGACCGGGCCGATTGGTGTACGCATTATCCTTGCATCACAAACTGCTTGATTATTGCATCAAGAATTGCATTATTCTTGCATTATTAATTGCCTGATTTTCGCATTACGAATCGCAATATTCTTGCATTAGGAACTGCCTGATTATTACATTACGAATCATATTATTCTTGCATTACAAACTGCCGTGACTCTTGCATTTCGAATCCCATTATTCTTGCATTAAGAACTGCCTTATTCGGGCATCACGAACTGCATTATTCTTGCATTACAAATCGCATTATTCCTGCATTAGTACATGCATTAAGGACTGTGGGGCATATTACCAACCAATAGAGATAATTTTTGTCTCTAACTTGTTTAGAGACAAAAATTATCGCCGCACATCGGCGATTTTTATCGCAGATAAACCTTGCTATTAGCAAGGTTTATCGCAAATGCGATAAAAAACGGCCGCAATGCATGAATATCGCTGAAAAGTCAGCGATATTCATGCATTATCGAGCAAATGCTCTTAGCCATGTTATCCACCTCCCATTGGTTAACATGGCTAAGAACTGCTCAGGGCAGGTGTTAGCTTTTGGAGATATTCGTGCTTAGCGCGAATATCTCCAAAAGTTGGTAATAGGAGATAGCGATGTTAGCGACTGTTTCCAGTCGCTAACATCTTGGCACGCCCACTTTGCATGTCATTAGTGATAAATATCACTGACATGCAAAGCGGGGCCCAAGATGGTCATTATCTCCTATTAGCTGTCGCTAACTGGTGTTAGCGACAGCTTGGTAATAGGGAGATAATTTTATCTCCGCTTTCTTGGCTTTTAAAGCCAAAAAAGCGGAGATAAACCCCCTTGATAATATGCCCCTGTGTTATTACTATATTATGAACTGTATTATGAACTGGATAACATTGCCTTATGACTGCATTAGATCATTGTGAATGGCTATTTAACCCCACAAGAACCTATAAATTGATTGTTGGCCTAATAACCGGCAAAGTGAAATATTCTGAATACGCATATGTTGGATTTCTATTGATTGGTCTCATCGTATTCCTTTTTGATTAAGATATCACAATTTTTATAAAAACCAGTGTGGTGTCCATTTGTGGTGTTATCACTGTGTTACTGAGAGTGTGGTTGCAAATCCTTTACATATTGCCTTGGAGATAAGCCTGGCGGCTAGTGCCAACCTACCAGGGGGTGAGCAGGGGTTATCTAAGAGTGTGTCTCTCCTTTCCCTGACTAGAAGCAAGGGTCCCTATTTGGACCAAGGTACCTACCTCAGCCAACTTGAGACCCCTGGTTCTAACAGTTTTCATATGTTATTTGATTAGATACTTATGGTTCTCTGTTTATCTATATATCAGAATATGTAAATTCTATCATAGCTATGTATCTACAATTGCTTTACTATTGAATTAGTAAAAGAAATAAAACACACACACACACAAATTAATTACCTTAAAGTACAGTAGCTCCTAAAAGTATTAGTTTACTAAGTACAACTTATATCTTGATATATTACCTTCTTTATACATGTATACCTTCCATGTACTCATGTGTCTATGTATTCTTAACTTGCTCTTACTGTTAAAAACACAGTTGCATCTCTCCAGTGCACTATCCTATGTTTCACCCTATACCTGTCTCAGTACATTGTCTACCTTAAATCTCTGACTCATCCCAAACACCATTCTACAACTATGATCACCAAAATAACCAATTCTACTACTATGATCATCAAAATAACCCTTTTTAGATTCATTCCTCCTTGTATCACACTAAACCTCATTTTACTACTAAGATCTCCCAAACAACCCTTTCTAAATTCTTTCCTCAAGTGTCCCTCCTTAGACTCATCTGAGACCTCATTCTACTACTAGGACCACCATAACCTATTTCTAAAGACTCCTCAACCTCTCCTTTACTCATCCCAATCCTCCTCCTCCTACTATGGTCTCCCAATACACACTTTCTAGACTCTTCCCTCTTCTATCCCTCCATTATCCTTTTCAATCCAAATAACAGACTTATACATCCACCACTCAGAATAAATTCATATTTCCCTATACTAATTCACCACACATTTTGGAGGGTTTCAGCAGAGTGCTACTTGCCGAAAAGCGTTTCAACGCCTTGTCAAGGGCAGTACGGCTATATAAATACAATAATGATTACAACTGCAATGTGGCTCTTCTCTTCATCCATTATGCCGGTAAGCAACTGCATCATATCATGCTGCATGCCCTCCATTAGCTCCTGCCGCCTCTCCTCTCAGTCACCGAGACATTGTACCTCACTGAGACAAGGCAAGTGGTGTGTGGCAGGGAATAGGCACAGTATTGGTTGAACATAAAAAGCAAGAGCTTTTCTTCAACTGACTCCCTGGGCATACTCTGTGTAGTCCTGTGGAATTCACACCACTGGCATATTTTATATTTAATCAGTCCTGTCATGTAACATAAGTAGTATAACTTGAAGGATAGCTCTGTTGTTGAAGGTTTCATATCTTAATATTTATCAGTTGTCTCAGACTTGAGCCAGGGTGATATTTCTGGCATCTGAGACATGAGTTACAGATTGTCAAATGAGAGATAACTCTGATATCTGAGGGCTGAACCTGTACTTTATCACTGTGTAGACTGGGTGATAGGTCTACTCTCTGAAACCTGGGCATGTAAGATCTGTGTAACCTGAGAGATAGTGAAGATCTCTGAAAAGTGAGGTTGCTTTATTGCCTAAAGGCTATGGGGCCAATTCACAATGGTGAACTGAGACACAATTCTAACTTTATGACGTTCGATGTTCACAAAGGACGTTTACGATTAGTAAAGTTAGACTTTTGTCTCAGTTTAACTTAAGTGTTGTTCTTAAGTTTAACAGAGACCATAAGTCTAGTCTCAGTTAAACTTAAGACCAAAGCATAAGTTAAACTGAGACAAAGGTCTAACTTTAGTATGCGTAAATTCCCTTTGTGAGTACCGACATTTGTAAAGTTAGACTTTCGTCTCTGTTTACCTTTGCCATTCGGGCTCAAAGTATGTACAGCCTATTTATATGTATAGTCTACTTAGGGCCTTGATGTACGACCATAATAAATTGCGACTCGCAATTTTCGCTCGATTGCGATTTGCAGATTGCAAGTCACAATTTACTATGTAGTACAGTGAGAGAGACACTGCGCTCTATAATATCCCACCAGGGATGCTGGCCTGCTGGGCTCAGCAGATCACAATGTCTTGGACTGCTTTTAAATAAAGCAGATATTTTTTTTAAATGCATCATGCATCCTGTTTCCTGAAAGGAAAGAGGGATGCATTTAAAAAAATTAAAATGAAACGTTTTCGTTTAATTTTTTACCGGCAGGCAGTGGTCCCTGGGACCACTGCCAGCCTTTAAAAAATATTTTTCCATGCATTTCCAAAGGGGAAAAGGTCCACTGGGGACCCCTTCCCATTTGCAATTGCATTACCACCTGCTTGAAGTATGTGATAATTTGCGAGTTTTTTGCGACTGCAATTGTGGTTGCAAAACATTCATACATGCCTCATGAGTCGCTATTAGGAAGGGAACACCTCTTCCTAATAGCGAGTCACAAAACATATTTTGCAACTTGCTAAATGATGAGCGAGTCGCAAAATAGGTTTTGTACATGGGCCCAAGGTTTTTAGCGTACGGAAACGGGTCTAAAACCTGTTTGCACACGCTAAACACCATTGTACATCTGGCCATTAAAGTTAGCTCACAATGTTCAAGAATATCACAGCTAGAATATTGGGTCCTCCGTAGCGTTTACAAAAATATTCCCCATTGGAATAAGTAATACAAAATCTACGCCAATTGGGACAATATTGTTGTCAATGATATTTAAGAGATAGTAGGAGATAAACCATATTTCTGTCTACAAAGTTCAAACTCTGACAAACAACTAAATAGCTCTGCTGTTTGAGGCCTGAGTCTGCAAGGTTTGCGAAAATATTAAAAAGCCCTTGTATATAGTTCTGGTGTTTAAGGCTTTAGTCAGATTATTGCAAAGTCTTTAAATGAAGGGTAACTTCAATGATGGTTCGGGCTATTTAGTGTGTGAGGCTTCAGATTTTAAAATTTACTAAACATATCATATACAAATGTTGCATGAAATGTAGCACATACGATCTGTGAAACCAGAGCAATAGTTGTCAGAAATTGAGTCTGAAAGGTGTTTTCCACCTGAGGGATAGATGTGATCAGTGATCGCTGAACCTGCATATCCTTTCTGCCCTGGGACGGATCTTCTGTCTGTAGCCTGTGCTTGTAGGTGTGTGTAACCAGTGTTATAGTTCTCCTATGTGAAGCCTGAGCCTGGAAATTTGCAGTTGCTACATTCACTCAATTGTTTGATGTTTTACTTTAGGCTGAAATTCAGCAAACAAAATACCATTTCTTTGTTATTAAACGGTAACTTTTAAAAATACTTTGATTACCCCTGAAATTCTAGTGTAATAGTTATTTAAAAGTAAACTCACTCTTCCCTATTTTCGCAGAGAGCCATCTTTTCGCAAAAGCTGCTACTAGTTTAGGCGCAGTGTTATTACATTGTAAAATAAATATCTTTGTTAATTCATCACACAGATGGTAATAAAATGCGAATAAGTCACAGTCAGACAGGCATATCAAAAGTCTATACTTATAACCGTTTCTGGAGCTGTATCCCCAAACACGGAAATTGTATGTGTATCTTACTTAGAAGGTTGATCATTTGCGTGGCGGATGTTTTTAAAAAAAAAAAAGTATACCTCTGTTGAATAACATAGGGGCATATTACCAAGCAATAGCGATAATTATCGCTATTGCTTGGTTATAGACAAAATTTTACCGCTGAGCTGCAGCGATTTTTACCGCAGATAAACCTTGGTATTACCAAGGTTTATCGCAAATGCGATAAAAAACGGCCGCAATGCATGAATATCGCTGAAAAGTCAGCGATATTCATGCATTACCAAGCTAATGCTCCTAGCCATGTTATCCACCTCCCATTGGATAACATGGCTAAGAACTGCTCAGGGCAGGTGTTAGCTTTTGGAGATATTCGCGCTTAGCGCGAATATCTCCAAAAGTTGGTAATAGGAGATAGCGATGTTAGCGACTGTTTCCAGTCGTTAACATCTTGGCACGCCCACTTTGCATGTCATTAGTGATAAATATCACTGACATGCAAAGTGGGGCCCAAGATGGTCGCTATCTCCTACTAGCTGTCGCTAACTGGTGTTAGCGACAGCTAGGTAATAGGGAGATAATTTAATCTCCGCTTTCTTGGCTTTTAAAGCCAAAAAAGCGGCGATAAACCCCCTTGATAATATGCCCCATAGTTCTCACAAATCTGCCACGTAACAGCGGCATAGCTGATTTAATCTAAAATATTATTGATTCAAGCTGTTATTTGGCTTAGGCACTCCAGAAAATAGAGTGTTGTTGGCCTTGTTCTGTGATGCTGTTTTCCATCAGTATTCTAAATTGCTATGGTGTGGCGGATTGGCCTTGGGTTCTCTGAAGCAATTTGCTGTTTGATAATATTCACAAGTCAGATTTGAAAGCAAAGAATTCAAATATGTTTTTCAAAGACTGCTTGGCTTAGTGTAAAATATTTCGGGTTAGTACAAAAAACCTCGGGGTTTATAAGTAGGCCTGGGTGGAATAATTGATTCAGCTTGTGGAATCGGAGGAATTTGTTAATTCCACGTTACTCTTGTAATGCAGAATTGCTTTTCAATTTCGTCGCTCTGCTCGCACAATTAAACTGCAGTAATTATTTATTTCTATATGGGTTGTAAGAGGGAGCAATACCTCTATTTTTAAAAATCACTGCTGATTAAAGTTTGATCTGAAGTGGTTAAAAAAACATGGGGCCCTGTTTAGAATCAAACACAGCAGTGCATAACCTATGGTGCCCTTACATACTCTGCAGTAATTTCTGTAGTTGCTAGAAATCTGGGCATTCAATTTGAGCATCTCTCTTTCAAGCACCAGGTAGGCTGGGTGGTAAAATCTTGTTTTTGGATTATAAAAATGCTAAAGATGTTCCTTACTATACTCCCATGGGAAGTTCAGAGAGTGGTTGTGCAGGCTTTGGTCATCTTGCACCTAGATTATGCCAGAATTCTTTATTTGTGCCTGCTGGATTATCTTCGGAAGAATTTGCAAATGGCTCAGAATGTGGCAGCTCACCTATTAGTTATACTTTTCCATCGCTGTGCCATTTACTCACACTTACTGCAGCTGCACTGGTTACCAGTAAAAAAGAGAATTTTGCTCAAGATGTTAGTCTTAGCCCATTGTGCTTTCTATGGCACAGGGCCATTGTATTTGACTACTAGACTGCAGAGGTACCACCCAGCTAGAATGCTCAAATGAGGCTTTGGCTGATGGTGGTCTTTTGCTTTAAGTGAGTCAGGATATCGGGGGCATCTTTTATAATATGACTGCGAAAGACTGGAATGGTTTACCATTTCCACTCAGGGCTCTGCAGGATGAATCATATTTTCAGAAAAAGCCTAAAACGCATCTGCTTAGGACATAATGCATTCTCGCCTCCTGAGGTTCCCTGTTGGATCAGTGCTGGAACACTCTCTGAGTAGCTGTGCACTATATACGCCTTTTCCTTCATTCACTCCCAAGTTATCATCTGACTGTTAATGAACCAGTTCCCAGTTCTTCAAAAAACAATCACACCCTCCCCCCTCCCCCCTCCCCCCCCCCCCCCCCCCGATTAAACTTGTTATGGGCCGAGCCATGACACGCTATCCTCAAGGGAGTGTTAGCATTTAGATATGGCATCTATAGACACCTCAATATTTGTTCGAAGCCCCAGAGATATGATTTAAGCATGTGATAACATACCAGTTTGTGAATTTGACTCATTTACATTTCGGAGATAAGTATGTGTATCAATCACAAATTACCCTTTAAAAAAAAAAAGCAAAAATTCTAGAAGTGTGATCATTAACGAATCTAGTATACCTTAATTATTTGGGAGCTGAAAAAAAATCAGAATTCCTTCCTCATGTGACACTTATAACTTTTCAGACTATGGGTCTGATTTAGAGTTTGTCAGACGTGTTACTGCGGCACAAAAATGACGGCTATTCTGGCCACCATATTATAAGAACATTGTTTTCAATGGTACTTGTAATACAGTGAATGGGATATCCATCAGGTTTGTGACGGTGTAAGCCATCGGCCCAATTATAAAGCAGACCTTGACTGGGTAGGCATCGATTACACATAGAGCTAAAAAAAAAGAACCTTAGGTTTTTTAACGTATTGTATAAAAAATATACAAGGCAGCATTGAAAATATAAAAAGTAAAAAAAGGGAGAACATATTTTTTTAACATTGAAATGCCACCAATAATCGTAACTGGAAGTAAGTTCAACATTTTCAAAACAGTAACTTAACTTACAACAAAGACCCATCGAAGTACCAAAATGACTTGAACCCTGCACACCTTCCATCAAAAGTCAGTCAGCATGTTTTCTTCACTGGCACTCAATCATGAGCATTGTTGGTCAACCCCTTAAATGCTGGACATCCCCCTTTTTTATTCTTGGGGCAATTCACACTTAAGCCTTCCTAACTTTATTTCCACAAAAGACATCTAGGCCAAATTTGCACCCTTTTTTTAAACATGTCATAGATTCTAAAGGAGCCCAGGGTTTGTAGAGTTCCCACAATTGTGTTAAAAATATTGTGCAAAACCATGTGTGACTGAAAGAAAGCTGCTTTTCTGTTTGTTTGTCTTGATCTGGAGCTCCAGTGATAGGAACGTTAACTAAATACCATCTTAATTAAGCAACATGTTGTAATAGTGTAATATTGGCCAGTTTGTGTAACAAGCATAAAGCAAAATGCTGGAATTTTGTGAAAGTAACCTAGCATATATTGCCTGCACCTAATAATAATTATTGTACTATTCTGTGTTCTCACTCTTCTCTTGATAAAAAAATTTACCAATTTCTAAGGGTGGATCTATCACATTTGTTAATAAAGGTGCCAAATTGTAATATAAGGACATCAAGATTTTTTCCTGGAATTTTGGTCTTCCTGGAGGAGTGGTAACTACAATATTTGAGCACAGGGTGGGCCTGCTTCCAGGAAAACCTACTAACCCAGACATTTCTGAAAATGAGTCACCCAGGAACTCCAGATTGGTGTGTCTTGGATAGAAACTCACCTCTTTTTCTTACCCAGAATGTCCTGCAAGCATCAAAGTTCCAAAATATGTGGGGATACCCAAATGTCTTACTGCCTAGAATTCCTAAACTTGATAACACGCACTGGCAAAGCAAATAGGTCTCACCTATGCACAAGGTATTGCCTTTGCCAATGTCTTTTAGCCATGTTGTACAGCAGCATCGCTGTTCAGCATGGCTAAAAGATAAATTAGAAATAAACGCTGTCATGCAGCCATAGATACACGACCACGTCACAGAACCTTTTTTTTTATTATGATGGATGGTGGTGGGCAGCACAAAGGGAGGGTTGTAATGGGCAACAAAGACAATGGGAGGGTTTGAGATAACAGCTATATGACTGTAAAAAAGTGCTATGATGCACCCAGTCCTGTCCACATATTTACGCTTTTTTATCTTATTACTGGGGCAAGACAGGCAGCAGGAGGGTGGGACGGAAGAAGCAGCACAGAGAATGGGAGGGTTGGATGATGAAAGAAGCAATATGGGCAAGGGTTTAGGAATGTTTGTATGTATTTATGCTTTATAGTGCGCACTATGCCATTAGACGTCAAAGCACTAAAGCATCTAAAGAAGCAACATGGACAAGGGTGGGTGGTGAGAGGAGAAGAAGCAACATGGAAAATGGGTGGTGGGGTGGAAGGGGAAAAAACAACGCTGAGAATGGATGTGGGTGAGAGGGAAAGAAGCAATAGAGGTGGGACACTAATCAAAGTAAATCAATCAGTACTTGGTCCATGCTCCTAATGAAAGAACAGGAAGGGACATTCACAAGTGGTGGAAAATGACATAGCAGCAAATAAGAGTGACAATGAAGTCATGGAATGGTGAGCATTGGGCAGCCTCCAAGCCCTTTGTAGTATATCATAAATCTCACAGCGACAGTGCTGTCATCTGTCATGGACACACTTTTGGAAGAATCAGCTATAGAGACTAATCAATCATTTATTTAAACCCCCGGTTCAAGCATTCATTAGTGCTCACAGTTAGAGTGGACAGACGGCTGAGCAACTGAAATGTGCATTGCAGGAGCAGTGAGGTCAGACACAGATGCAGAGCAATTCAGATATTCAGTCACCTGGCAGCATTTAGAGGTGGTGGAGGCAGGGGAAAGCATGCCAATCCAGAACTTATTAACCAGCACTGACCAAAGCACATTTTATTTGTGATGTGTGAGTATGTCGGTCATAACTTGTGCTAATTCACAACACATAGCCAAAAAAAGCAGACTTTACATGCATCGTTGTTTTACAGTGAAACCCACAAAGTCTGTTTTCATGCAGAGTGATCTCAAACGTTGAAAGATGTGCCCCTGATCTCTCTGTAAACCTGGAAAGATGGCATGGGGTAAATGGGCAGCCAGCTTGACTTTGCTGTCAATCCCTCAGCTCTTTGAGGGATCCTAAAATCTCAACCTTTGGTAGTTGTTATAAAGCCAATAGAACTGTGCATTGCCGCTAAATCACAAGTTCCTACAATAAAAGCGATGAAAGGTGGGAGGGTTGGAAAGTGGTAAAAAAGAAGGGGGGGGGGGTTCTCCTGAGAATGTATTTTGAAGTGATTGCATCCTAATTACATTTTAGGGACAAAAAAGCCAGAACAAAGATTGCAAAAAATAAAGGCCAGAACAAAGTTTGCAAAGAATTAACAAAATCCTTTACGAATCGACATGTGACACTTGAAAAGAGAGTGTGTGTGTGGGGGGGGTAAATTTTCGGAACCCTCAGTGGTCATGAAAAGAAAAAAAAGGGAATTTGGAATCTGTTGTTTAAGGAGAGACACTCATTGAAGTAAGAAAAAAGTTGGATTAGGATCAAAAATAGGCCTGGGCATAGTAAATAAAAAAGTGGCCCACATTAGCGGGTTGTGCCTTTTTTTGCAAAACATTGCTTCCGCATTTTAAGAGCTATGAAAAGGTGAATGGTAGAAATTCAAAAAGAAGCATGGCAAAGAAGTTTATATTATTCCTTGTCTATGTATTTCAACATGTGGTTGAAAAAATGTGAGCTACATTCCTGTGTCTGACCAGGATTTGGGAAGCTCGCTGTGAGTTTTCTGTTATTGAACCCAGACAGTGTTCACAAGTCCAGCATTAGAAGATGAGCAGAAAACCATGAAAAAGGTATCAATGAAGGATCCCATAATCAGAGAGGGAGCAGTAGTCGATGCTCCTTGTGACTTAGGTTCAGAATATCCACCACCTGCACCTAGGAGCACTTGTAACTGCAGTTATCATTATTAATATTACAGAATGTGGGACTGAACCTATGACTTTTTGATGCTGAACATAATCATGCAGTAAGCGCATTAACCTACTGGGCTGTCAGAGTAGCTGGGAAGATCTCTCAAGTACATGTTGATGTTTAACTCTTGTTTTCTTATAACAAGAAGCATTGTCAACACTCATCCTTGTACATGGATTACTTCACACTGGTGAACCACTTCTGAATGTAGGTGAGGAGTTAATGCAGAATGATACATTTGTAGTTGTCTAGAACAAGGTACAGACAGACTTTTTCTTTATGCCACTGGCAGAGCTCATCAGTTTTCCTGGCTAGTGCAAGGAGAGCACATCCAGTTTAGGTTCATTCTTTGTGTGATGGGATTTGTAGCTCTGATTTTATAATGGGATCAGCAGGACCACAATTGTTGAATGCAGAGAGAAAACCTTGTGATCTTCTCATGCATGGTGCCAGAACTCAACTGAATCCTGGAGTGTCACTGGGTCTAAACTTAAATATAATACTTCACAGGAATAAGAAACCGGCCAAGAAAGGACTTGCAAAGGTCAGTTGGTTTCAAGGTTGGAATTCTCGAAATTCCAAAATGGCCGCTGGAATGTAACTCTCAAGTCAGTGTTCCAGTTCTTCTGAGTGTGAGACTGAGAGAGAATAACTAGCATGCTAATCCTTGCCCCTTTGTACTTCACCTGAGGTGGTTCCAGGAAAAGCAGCGTTCTATCTAGTCGCGTCAAGAAAGCTAGTTAGGGTAGTTGCGTCAAGTATTTTTCAACGTTTAGTTTTTCGTTGCGTACCTCATGTAACTCTCCTGGGTAGCGGCAAGTTCTGTCAGGAAAACCTGTCTCTAAAATTCTGGGAGGAGTTTCTTCACGTGACTGGATAAACTGTATAGCGTCCCTATCTCGTTAGTTGGCGGAGTCAGCACAAGAGGAGAAATCTTCTGTAAATTAGTTAAAGAACTGCCTTGTGTGTTTCCCGGAGAGCTTCATCAGAAGTTTGAGAAGGAACAAGATGAAGCAATTTTTTCTACCTGAATTCCCGAGCGAAGCCGCAGTTCATCATGATTTCTTGGGTCACGCAAGTACCTGTAAAAGACAAAAGAAATATAAAAGACTGTTATACAATTATAATTTAATGAAGTGAAGAATGTTGCAATTGACAGTTACTAAAATGTATTACTAGTACCACATTACTGAAAACAAAGGTAAAATTGAAAAGACAAATTCATAATAGAAAGAAGAATGAAGTTTAGGCGAAAGCTAATTTAAGATAGTAGCAAATAGATAGTAGAAGAGATAACCTACTGAAGCATTATATGAAGTTTGTTAAATGTTATTTTGCAGGTTAATAAGCTCTTGAAGCGACCTCCAAAAGACCGCCCAGGGTTACAACGTCTGAGGTGGATGAGGAGGCAGGAGAACCGTCTCTCTCTTCTTTCAATCCCATTCCCCTTTCCCCCCTTTGGACCAAGTCATCCACCAAGTGAATAATCTGGTGGCAGTGGTTCGGAAATTGTTGGGAAATTCTCAACATTCTGCTCCCAAGCTGATCTGTGTGGCCATCTGACATATGGAAAGGGAGATCTTGAGCTGCTTGGATATCTTCTTCTCCCCACCACCACCATCAGTGGAGGTGGAAATCAGTGAAAGGGCACTGCCAAGCTCTAGTGGGGGCAATATTGGACTTTCGTACCTAGACTTTAGTAAACCCACTTCCGCTCTGGTGTCCTGCCCCTGCTCAATCTACATACATCAATGTGCTTGCAGCTATCCCAAGTCAGCTTCTTATAAATTTCAGCTGGCCCAGCAGAGGACTAGGAATGACACTGCTGGGTGCTGTTTGGGAAAGGGGGTCACAGAGGCCCAACTGCACTCAGGTATAGGCCTCCAGAGAGGTCACTCAAGGTGCACTGGGCCGGTGGTGTCATCTACAAACAGATCCCAAATCAGTAACCCAATGGACAATAAAGAATCCCACAGCTGCAAAGTAAGGACTGGCCTATCACCCATTGCCTGACTGCCCCCCTTATTGGCCCGGAATATAAAAAAACAGCTTTAACCCCTTCGATGTTCATGACGGAGGCATTCCGTCATGAGCATCAATTGGGCTGTGCTTATGACAGAACAGCTCCATCATGAGCACATCCCCTGGGGGGAGTGCTGGCATCGATCGTGGCACCACAGAGGGGGATGGCAGCTGAAGAGATTCAGCTGCCACCCCTGACCCCCCCCACCCTTCCCCATGACGTCAGCGTGCACAGCCTGCGCCGACGTCATCAGGAAGCGCTGGACACGCTGGAAACCATTTGTTTCCAGCACGTCCATGGAGGAGGAGGTAGGTTATGGTCTCCAGTGGGACCATTTCTGGATGCCTTGAGGCATCTGGGGAGAGGAAACAGTCTTTCCTCTCCCCTGTTGTCTCAATGCAGGGCATTCCTGGAGCGCGATCTCGCACAGCGTCACAATCGTGCACCAGGAATGCCCCCACTAGACACCAGGGATGTCATTTTGTGAGCAAAGTAAGCGACCCCTTGGGCAACGGTCGCTATCTATGGGGACATTTAAATTCAGACTTTTCTGCCCCCCCCCCCCCCGAAACATTGGACTAATCAGGACCCAGGGGGGGTCAGAAAAGCCTACTAGAGCCAGGGAATTGTTTTTTTAAAAGATCGGAAGCAACCCCCTGGGCAAGGGTGGCTTCCAAGGGCCCAAAATATTTTGTAAGTATATTCTGCCCCCTCTGGGGGCAGATCTTTTTTTATTTGGCATTTCTGCCCCCAGGGGGGGCAGACAACCCCACTAGGCACCAGGGAATTTATTTATTTTTAAATGGAAGCGACCCCTTGGGCAAGGGTCGCTTCCAGGGGCCAAATTTATTTAAAAATTATATTCTGTCCCCCCCTGGGGACAGATAGCCTGATTTTTAGGGCATTTCTGGGCATTGGGCATCAATTGGAATTCCATAGAGCATATTATCAAGCCTAATATTGCCGTTTTAGCAGCAGTTTTATGCCGCTAAAACGGCGATAATTTTATCACCTGTCTTGATAATATGCCCCTACATTCCTAGTAAGAGGGCACGCTATGGAATTAAGCTGTATATACTGTGTGACAGTGGGACTGGATATGTCTCTAATTTCAGGGTGTACACGATAAGGAATACAGGATTAACCCCCCCTGGTTGTCCGTCCACTTTTGGAGTGACTGAGAAAATTGTGTGGGAACTTGGTAGAGGATTTTTTAACAAAGGCCACCATTTATATGTAGATAACTTCTACACTGGTGTGCGGTTGTTCAGGGAATTGGCCAAAGTGGACACTGTTGCTTGTAGCACAATCCGCTCTAACCGTAAAGGTTTTCCAAAAGAACTTGTTTGTCAAAAGCTTGTGCGGGGACAGTGCAGTTCATTGCGAAGAGCTTCTAGCTGTGAAGTTTTCAGACAGGAGAGATGTCTACCTGCTGACTACCATTCATGATGAAAGCACTGCACCTGTGACTGTTTGGGGTTAGGTTGCTGAAGCGCGCAGACCTGTGTGCATTTTAGACTATGATAGGCACATGGGTGGTGTTGACAGAGTAGATCAGAGGTTGGAACCTTACGCTGCTCTACGTAAGGCTTACATTTGGTACAAGAAGTTGGCTATCCATCTTTTCCACTTGGCAACCTTTTGCTGTGTTGTAGGATTCTAGTCCTGAGTCAAAGATGACTTTCGCTAAGTTTCAGGAGTCTGTAATAGGCAGCCTTGTTTTAGTGGAACAGGCAAGTGTTCCTAGAGTTGGAGTGGTGGAGGATGTTGCTAGATTGAAAGATCAACACTTTCCTGATCACATTCCTCCCACACCCTCAAAAGACTTTACCAGTAGGAGATGTAGAGTCTGTTGGCGTAGAGGTATGCAGAAGGAGACTCGCATGTACTGTCCCAAGTGTCCTTCTAACCCTGGGCTGTCTGTGCCTGCTTGTTTTAGAATGTACCGAACGCAAAATAATTTTTGAGAGCATCCACCAGTGGTAAAGTGAACTGCCTGGCCTCTATTGTTAATATTTTTTGTTCAGTTTCAAGGTTGCCATTTGTGTAGTATATTTTGTTTCAGTTTTTGTGTTAGTAGAATTGTATCCATTTGCAATTTGTTTGTGTTTTCTTATTATATAAAGAAATTCCTAAATGTGATGGCGGTGTGTGTGGAGTGGCGCTTGTCTGGCGGTATGCGTGGTCTGGCGCTTGGCTGGCAGTGTGTTTAGATTGGCGCTTGGCTGGCTGTGTGCGTGGACTGGCGCTTGGCTGGTGGTGTGTTTGTACTGGAGCTTGGCTGCCGGTGTGTTTGTACTGGCGCTTGGCTGGCAGCGTGTTTGTACTGGTGCCTGGCTGGCAGTGTGTTTGTACTGGCGCTTGGCTGGCGGTGTGCATGGACTGGCACTTGCCTGGCGGTGTGCGTGGACTGGTGCTTGGCTGGTGGTGTGCGTGGACTGGCGCTTGGCTGGCGGTGTGTGTGGACTGGCGCTTGGCTGACGGTGTGCATTGACTGGTGCTTGGCTGGCGGCGTGCGTGGGTTGGCACTTGGCTGGCGGTGTGCGTGGACTGGCGCTTGGCTGGCAGTGTGCGCGGACTGGTGCTTGGCTGGCGGTATGCGTGGACTGGTGCTTGGCTGGCGGTGTGAGTGGACTGGTGCTCGGCTGGCCGTGTGTGAGTAGTGACTTGCTACTGGTCACTACACACACTGATAGTTGAGCGGTACTCCACGCAATCCATCAGTTTGTGTAGTTGCTGTGTCAGGAATGTGGGCATGTGAAAGTGATGGGCCCTTGAATGATGCTATCTGCTGGTGGGAGTGTTGTAATGTGATGGGCCCGCGGCTGGTGGTGTGAATGTTTTGTATGTGTCACACGTATAAAAGGTGTATGAATGGCCTGTGAAGAGGTTAGTGCCTTGTCGTGGCTTTACAGCTCACGAGCTGTGAGTCAATGGTTCAGTTTCTCATCCTTTCAATTATTAACAGTGCATATAATTTTTGTGAAATCACTTGCTAATACAATTGTATATACTGAACCATCACTCACCCTCATGCCAAATCCAACCAGTATGTGTGTGTGCTTGAGGATTAGATGGCTGTGCAGTGATATTTGTCTTTTTTCTGAAGCAGGGTGTACCATGTCCCTTTTTGTGAATGTTGTGATGTGTTGGTTTCGTGCCTGGTGGTGTGAATGGTCTTGTGTTGTATCACGTATGAAAGGTGTGTGAATGGCCTGTAAAGCGGTTGGTGCCTTGCAGTGGCTTTACAGCTCACGAGCTGCAAGTCACTGGTTCGGTTTTTTGTCCATTTCATTATTGACAGTGCATTTCATTTTTTTTAAATCTCTTGTTAATAAAATTTTATATACTGAACCATCACTCGCCCTTGTGCCAAATCCAACCAGTATGTGTGTGTGTGTTTGAGGAATAGATGGCTGTGCAGGAATCTTTGTCTTTTTAGTCTCTCTGTCAAGGTGTACATTCCATCTAAGAATAACCTACCAACTGTAGATATTGTCGTAAACCCATGGGAGTACATGGTGATGTCTCTCTGGTGAATTCCAACAAGTTATTTTATCCACAATGTCCTGCAAACCTCAAAATGTCTGTCACATTTTATTTGCACTATTGTGCCAAAATTCTCACGCTGCAGAAATAAACAACTAACTGTGTCAAAATTATCTGGTTTTGCAAGGGGGGTCACCTGGGTTATTGGCCCTGTGCTCGGCGGCCATCTAGGGAAACCTACAAAACCCACACATTTCTAAAAACTAGACACACGGGGGCTTCCAGGGAGGTATAGCTTGCGTGGATTCCCCAATGTTTCCTTACCCAGAATTCCCTGCAAACCTCACTTTTAGCTGAAAGAAATCACTTTTTAAACACATTTTTGTGTGGGAAAGTGTGGCATCACTGGGCTCACAAAAATTTCCTATCACCCAGAGTTCCCACAGGTCTCCCAATAAAGATGGTACCTCACTTGTGTGGGAGGCCCAAGTACCCGCGACAGGCAAGGTCCCAAAACCTAGTGAGCGACATCAAAACTGCCTATCTCAAAACCACCTGTTTTTGCAAGGGTTTCACCTGGGTTTTTGGCCCCGTGCTCGGCGGCCATCTATGGAAACCTACCAAACCCACACATTTCTGAAAACTAGTTACCTGGGGGCTTCCAGGGAGGTGTGGCTTGCGTGGATCCCTCAACGTTTCCTTACCCAGAATCCCTTGCAAACCTCAATTTTAGATGAAAATCACTTTTTTCACACATTTTTGTGGGGGAAAGTGTGGCATCTCCGGGCTCACACAAAGTTCCTACCACCCAGCGTTCCCCCAGGTCTCCCGATAAAAATGGTGCCTCACTTGTGTGGGAGGCCCAAGTACCCGCGACCGGCAAGGGCCCAAAATGTAGTGAGGCGACATCAAAATTGCCTATCTCAAAACCACCTGGTTTTGCAAGGGGGGTCACCTGGGTCTTTGGCCCCGTGGTCGGCGGCCATCTAAGGAAACCTACCAAACCCACGCATTTCTGAAAACTAGACACCAGGGGGCTTCCACGGAGGTATGGTTTGCGTGGATCCCCCAACGTTTCCTTACCCAGAATCCCTTGCAAACCTAAATTTTAGCTGAAAGAATCACTTTTTTACACATTTATGTGTGGGAAAGTATGGCATCACCAGGCTCACACAAATTTCCTACCACTCAGCGTTCCCCCAGGTCTCTCAATAAAAATGGTGCCTCACTTGTGTGGGAGGCCTAGGTACCCGCGAGAAGGACACAAATCAAAAATGTTTTGGGCCCTTCCCTGCCTCCTGGACATCCTGCAATTTTACAACTGCACCTACTTCCCGAAGTTTCCCGAAGTCGTGCATTGGGCTATTTGTTGCCCTTGCCCCGAGCACCTTTTGCACCGAAGCTGAGAGGCCTGCACTCCATGAGTGTCCTGTGAGTCCACTTTCTTCACCGCAGCTCGAGGCTCCTTCGTGATCCCTAGTCCATTGGCTAGTGGGTCCCCACAAAGGACAATCCTTTGTTGCATGGGTTTTCCTGGTTGGCCCAGACGTGCCCTGACTCCCCTCCAAAGGGTTAGTCCCTCAGATCTTCCTGGTCTGTGGGCTGCTGTTGCCAAGGCTTGTTGGGTCCAATCCGGATTCTGATGCTGCAGCACTCGACATCCTTTGTGGGACAGTTTGAATCGAGCTCCTGGTCATCGTCAACACCTCCTGGTCCTCGTGGCTGAAGAGTCAAGCTTCACCTACTTCACTTGAAAGCACCCGACATCGGCTGGCATCTTCCTGTCACCAATCTGGTCACTGGCTAGTGACCCAGACACTGTCCTCTCTGCTTTCAGGTTCTTTAGATCTCCAATTCACCCTTGGATCCACCCGGACACTTTTCCTCTGGTCGCCTGCAGCACTTCTTCGCAGCTCTCCAATGGAATCGAGGACGAAACCCGACACCAAAAGACACCTAGGCACCGGCTTCCCTGGGTGAGGTAACACGAGTACTCTGGTGCTCCCGTGGGTCTTGACTCTCGAAGTGTTCTAGTCTAAAAGGGTTCCATCATAGTTCACTCCCAAGTGTCCTTAATATTTAAAATTGTAACTTGCTTTTCCTCCATAGAAGTCAATGGTGATTCGCGGCTGTGTTTAGAAACTGCATGCGTCCCCCGTGGGTTCCTGCATCCCTACCTTCGGTGGTTCCTGGTTGTCCCAGCGGTTCTGCAGGCCCTAGGCCTCACTTCTATCCCTCACGTGGTCCTTATACCACTATTTTAGTATATGGTTTGTGAGGCCCCTAGGGCAAAACGTATACTGTGCTATTTACTGTGTGCTATTTAAAGTCCTTGTATTGTACTTTTGCCTCTAGCCTCATAAAGAGACTAGAGGGGTTGTGTTTAGAATAAATTCATATATCTTTGAAATATACCTTGTGTGGTGAACTTTCATTTGACTATCCAAGAGATTATAGACTGGTAAAACAAGCTGCTTTACATTTCTTCAAGACTTAGCCTAAAGGCTGCTCTCCACAGCTACCACTAAGATAGCTTTCTATAAAGATTGTCTAAACCTACCATCAATAAGGGTCGTTTGGACTGGTGCAAGGTTCCCACTAGAATAGTGGACATCATATGCCAGGCCAACTTCTCACAATGACCAGCAGCAAGACAACGCCCAAGGGGGGCAGCACGTAGACCAGCACCATCTTGTTGCCACAGTTGCAGACATAGCTGATGGATACGTAGAGGGCATCCAGGCACACCAGGGAGAAGCTGATGATGAGAAGGGGAAAGCATAAGACTGCTAGGATGTATTTACATTACACTCCATTGCTAGAGCACTGCACAGCTCGTAAATGTTTTTCTTGAGCAAGGCTTTCTATGTTCCAAGCCAGCATGGCCTTTGTTCCAAGAGAAAGTGATGCGGCCTATTAAGGCCAATTTATTAATAGTTAGATGGCACCTCTTTCATCTAGTATCCTCAGAGATCAACTTTCAGTCATAAAAGTACGGAATGCACAATACAAAACCTTCCTGTCAAGCCTATTCACCAGCAAGTGGCCTGTCATTGTCAAGCATGATATGTTGGCACGGATTGACAGAAGGGAACTTGGAGCTAAAATTGTGCACTTCAAGGGCTCTGTCGCCTCCACCCTTTGTCCTCTCCACATGCCTTGACCCTTAGGCTGCACATCTAGCATTTGGCACCAAAGGCTCCATGCCCACTGGCATGCTTCTCTCCACAGCAGCCATTCCTGCCCAGGGTCTCTAGCGGCCCAGGTGCATGGCCTCAGTGGCTCAGCCAGTCTAGGTGCTGCTCTGCACACCATCAGAGGTGTTGCCATCCCTCCTCTCCTGCTGCTGGTGATTCTCCTGGAGAAAAGTTCAAGACCAAAACAAGTACAAGACCTGCCAGAAGAGCCACAAACAAGACCAGCCCCATAAAATGACGAGACAGGTTTAGAAATGAACCATTTGTCCTTCATTAAATTGGATTTCTCTCCTTGCTTGTGTCTCCAGGGCTGGTGTTGAATTATTATTTCCACCGGTGGGGTGGAGAGGTGGAATTTATTGCTAATTCAATGTTACAAGAGTGACATGGAAGTACTAAGGGCCAGATGTTTCAAGCAGTTTTTCAGTTGCAAAAGGACAGTTTTGCGGAATCGGACTGTTTGCAACCAGAAAAATGAATTTTGATAGGTATTATTACCAAATTGTGATTCGGTAATATGTAATATGTGCATGGTACGTGTGCTGTCATCGAAGTATGGAATTTATGCTGCATCCATGTGGAGTCAAAGCTCAATTCCAGCACCTGTGAAACAGTTGAAAACAAAAGTAATTGCAGAGATTCTCCCCCTTATTGCTTGGGAACCTAATGGTCAGGTCATATGTGAAGACACAGAGCTACTACGCAACATAGAGCTATATATAGTATGGAGTGATAATGCTGCAATCACAAATGCTTCCAAGCAGAGATCAGTCTGACGTCAAAATCCAACAAAGCAACAGTCAAGCTCAAGATAACAAAATGATTATAAGTGCTGTATGTTATGCAAGGTGTAAGCAACTACCCAGAGATGTCAGAGGCAAAGCACACTACATGCAAGATATAGTTGTCTGCTTTCCAGAAGTAATTAAAGTTTCTTCATGCTGCAGCATTGGGTGCAGCAGCCCAAGGAGAGGTGCTCGGGATAGTGCTACAGAGGCTTTCACACCTGAAGAGGCGAGCCACCAAAGCCACTGAGTGGGGCTCAGAACAACTGCACAGGTCTTTGAAGTGTAAAGTCAGTGAGAAGCCTTGAATAGTGGCTGGTTTCTGTTCTGATGGAGACCAAGAAGAACATTTAATTTCCAGCTATCATCAAGAATGATCCAGAGGCCAGTTCACAGTGGGTCTCAGAGAGAAGAAGCTAGAAGTAGGGGCCAAAAGACTACAATTTCCCGTCATTAAATTACACACTGCTTTACAATTGCTGCAACTTTTTTTAAATGACCATCATCATTTGATACTGCCAAAAAGCAAAAGATTATTGATCAATATTGTACGTGGATAGAGACATTTTAAGATTTCATTGATGCACTTGAAGAGACGGATCCTCATAAATCTTGCTGGTGATGGCGTAAAGGAAATTATAAAGAAAATGCCACGAACTGACGAAGAAACCTTCAATCTCAAGTTCTATCCAATGCCAAATGTTGACTGTGAAAGATATATCTTTAGTCAAGAGTGACAGAAACTTCAATGAATTTAATGATGAAGAAGCCATACATTTTAGGGTCATTGATGGATGCTTGTATGACTAATTTAGACAGTGAATGCTGAGAGAAATTTGAGCCAGAAGCAAGTGTTCATGGCTGCTAGAACTGAAGAGTGTGCTGATTAATAATCTGCTGACATGGAGGCTTGAGGTGTCCAGAATTTATCAGTGATGACTGTGAAAAGGAAGTCAAAGCAAAAGACTGAAGGACACAATGTGATGTCTATACATAAAAAGAAGTTATGTTTTAGATGTGAATTTCTCTTTCTGCACTGTGACCGAGGACCCGCCATTGGCCAGACATGTTTGGGCTATGGAAAGGTGAACCATATAGTGACAGTGTGCAAAACAAAGGGAAAAACAAATGTGGTATGGCCTGAAGACAAAATGGCCATCAGAATGTTCCAGGAGTGACATTTGATGTGTACCCACAAGGCCCAGCTTAGGCGTTTGGTACAACAAATCGACACTGAACGATGTTGATTGTCATCTAAATCATCGTCTCAGTATCAAATGAAAGTGAAACTGAAGAAGTTGGTTGTGTCATGTCGATGTTCACTTCAGAAAAATGTGTGCATGTCTGACTGGCCGCATGTGAAGGAAAATTCAGTCAAAGAGCAGTTGACATGACAAAGCACTAAAGTCATTCAAACATTGCCCAAACATTACAATGAAAGTAAATGGTTGTTCAATACCTTTCATTGTCGACAGTGGTGTGTCAATAAACATTAAGCCTGAGGAAAAATATAAGGAATTGCGGGGCATATTATCAAGGGGGTTTATCTCCACTTTTTTGGCTTTAAAAGCCAAGAAAGCGGAGATTAAATTATCTCCCTATTACCTAGCTGTCTCTAACACCAGTTAGCGACAGCTAGTAGGAGATAGCGACCATCTTGGGCCCCACTTTGCATGTCAGTGATATTTATCACTAATGACATGCAAACTGGGCGTGCCAAGATGTTAGCGACTGGAAACAGTCGCTAACATCGCTATCTCCTATTACCAACTTTTGGAGATATTCGCGCTAAGCGCGAATATCTCCAAAACCTAACACCTGCCCCTGAGCAGTTCTTAGCCATGTTATCCAATGGGAGGTGGATAACATGGCTAAGAGCATAAGCTCGGTAATGCATGAATATCGCTGACTTTTCAGCGATATTCATGCATTGCGGCCGTTTTTTATCGCATTTGCGATAAACCTTGGTAATACCAAGGTTTATCTGCGATAAAAATCGCCGCAGCTCAGCGGTAAAATTTTGTCTCTAGCCAAGCAATAGCGATAATTATCACTATTGCTTGGTAATATGCCCCTGCATCCTTTACCACAACTTATGCAGTCGAAAACCAACGTGTATACATAGGCTCCATTGGCACCCTTAAATAGTCAAGGTCCATTTATAGTGATGATGAAACACAAAAAAAAGAAGGTGTAAGCACCCATCCATGTGCTTGAAGGGATAGCATCAACCGCCAGTCAACTCAGCTTCAGGACAGCTGTTGATATGGGACTGGTTTCCGTGAACTACAACATGAATGCTTAACATGAAATAGCAAGTCAGTTCCCTTTATTGTTTGATGGTTTTGGAAAGCTTAAGACTATGAAAGTAAAGTTGCATATAAATGAGGATGTCCGTACTATTGCTCAGAGACATAGGCAAATTGGTTATCTTTTAGAAGATGCAGTTGAAAAAGAACTTGAATTGTTACTTAAGCATAATATCACTGGGCGTTCTACTGGTCCAAAGCCATGGGTTTTTCCCTTCGTGTAGTGCCCAAAAAGGACAGTGAAGGAGTGGTACGCATATGTGCTGACATTGGTTAGGCAAACCAGGCAATTGAACGAGAGTGACATCCAGGTCCACACATTGCTGACATGATAATGTAGCTAAATGGTCCAAAGGTCTTCTCTCACCTTGATTTAAATAAAGGTTATCTGCAGTTGGAACTCAAAGAAGATCGTAAGCACATTGCACATGTTGTTCTGTTTTGATACAAAAGTACGTTTTTGTGTCACCTGTGGCATGACTGTTTTAAAACATTATTCGAAGTTCATACAGCCTTTCATGTATGCATTGCATTCAAATACAACAATGACATATTGTTTTTCAGAGCTACACAAAAAGAACATGAACAAGTATAGTGTTTACTTGTTGAAGCAGGTTTGATTTTAATGCAGGCAAATGTGAGTTCCATAAGACAAAGCAACATTTTATATCTGATGGGGGTATGACACCAGATCCTGCTAAAGTACAAGTGCTGTCAAATGCTGATCCCTCACAAGATGTTTCAATTGTGCATTCATTTTTGGCATGGCCAGTTACTTTGCTAGATATTTACAATATTTTGCTACTGTTAGTGCTCCATTGAGAAAGCTGATGAAAAAGAATGTAAGTCTCAGTGGTCACATGAATGTGAGAACAGTTTAAATAAAATCAAGCAAGTCATTGAGGAAGCCAGTTAAATTGCTTAGTTCAATCCAAAACTTCATACAGAGGTTGATGTTGATGCAGGCCCATGTGTGTTAGGTGCTATCCTTGCACAGCACAGTGGACACCCAAATGCTCAAAGGCATATTCTGGAATATGCAAGTAGGAGTTTGTCCCAACCAGAAGGTTCTTACTCGCAACCTGAGAAAGAAAGTTTAGCCATGGTGTAGGTGTGTGAACACCTCCAGGTATTCCTGTATGGAAATCCTTTTACACGGGTGACAGATCATCAAGCTTTACTAACAATAGTTAGCAATCCAAGGGCTAGGAGCCTCCTTGCATTGAATGCTGATGATTACAGCTACTAGAGTACAATTCTAACATTGCGTATCATCCAGGAACAGATCAAATCCCTGCTGATCACTTTTCCAGGATGTCCATTCAAGGTCCTGGCAATCCACCCAATTCAGCTGAATCTTCTGTGAACTTCATCATAAAATTAAACACACCAGCTGACATTTTGTTAGTCCAGATTATCACTGCCATGAGCCACGATAGTGACATGATAAAGTTGAAAGATATAATTACACATCAGTTGTGGAACCAGCACACTCAACATCCCACCAGTAAAAATGAGTGTCAAAAATACAGAAATGTCAAAGATGAACAGTCCATAACTCAAGAGGGAGTTATATTGCAAGGGGCAAGAATCTTTTGGAGAGTCTGTGGCAGAAAATGATTGAAGTGTCCCACTAAGTGTATAGGGGAATCGTTGCCACAAAACAAGCTCTCCGAGACTGAGTCTGATTTCCATATCTCGATAAGCGAGTTGAGAAGGAATTAAAGGCCTGTCATTAATACAACTGCCTATCTACAAAAGATACTCATCACACCCTAAACATGTCAGAACTGGCGAGGCATACCCGGGAAAGAATATCAATTGACTTTTTTTGTCCACTCGAGAATGGACATCACCTGATGGTGATTGTGGACAATTACTCACGATTTCCATTAATTAAGGATCTCTCATCCACCACTCAAGAACAAGTCAATGAGAGACTGGATGGCATCTTTATGACATGGGATGTCCCAGCCATATTAAAATCTGACTATGGTCTGCCTTATAATAGTCAGGAGTTCAAAGACTTCTTGGAGCATCTGAGTATAAAACATTAAAAGAGGACTTCTCTGTGTCCACAGGCCAAAGGACTGGTTGTTAGATTTATAAGCACGCTTAAGAAAGCAGTGAAGCGTGCTACACTTGAATAGCTCCATGTAATAACTGTGTTAATCACAAGTCAACACCACACTTGACCACAGGTGAAAGTCCAGCAATATTGATGTTTGGGAGGGAACAATGTGAACACACAAGGGGGGTGGTAGTGTACACACAAAACGAAAAACCACAATGAAACGTAGACATAGGGGAATCCAATTATTGGAAAAAGTTGCCCTCACTCACATACCGAAGTATGTGACATTCTACCATCATTGGGCCTGCTTGCAATACGCCCTGGTGTAACCACACCCAGGACGGAGCATTAGGGGAGGGGAAAACAAAACAATGAATGTCACTCAACAAACAAACCATAAATATCAGACAACATGTAACATAAAATGTGATGTGATGTGATGTGTACCAATCACCAAGTGTCAGAAATAATAGTGCGACTAAAGTGCAGTTAATAGGAAATGTTAAAACTGATTAAGGGTGCCAATTGAAATAAGTATTTTATTGGACATTACCTGGTACCCCTATCAGGATTAAAACTCAAAAAAGGATGGGAACTGTCTTGTTCGAGGCCCAAAGATCTCTCAAGACCTCCCTCCTGGTACTGCTTGTGTCAACATGTTTCAACCGTATAAAATGTGCCAAAGCTGGTCACCACGGTATTCTTCAGGACAGTCGCCTTTTATTTCTGTCCAAGCCCCACCGCAATTCGGTCTACTGGGCCCTTTGAAAATGAGTCGGTCTTTGCAGATCCAAACCCTCTCCTGTTACATGTGGAGGTTTCTCCCGAATGCGGGAAAACGAAAACACACTTACTGTAGATAAAAGAGAGAGAAAAAAGAGAGAAAATAACAATAACGTACTGTCATGCGCTCAATTTTACCATCTTCCGTTTCATCATTTCTTTTGTGCAAACCATTTATATCTCTTTTATATCAAGCCATTTTTATGGTTTGGTTGGTAACAAGTGTTTCTAATTCATTCATGATCCTTTAAATGGAGTGGGATCTCTGTACCCCTCCCTTCCCAGTGCGTGAGCATATTATTGTCCCAGGTGAGAACCATTCTACATGGTGCCATCCTTACAGAGTACTTGAGGGTTAATGCGACGCCTAGGGGGCTGTTAGTCACGAATGAACCACTCATCTTTTTGGAGGATGAGGAATTCAGACGAGACTGGGCCTTGGTCTCCTGGAAGTGTACGAGGGACTGGCTTGTGCTGATTATTCGCACAGCCAAAAGATTGGCGGATGCCCTCTTGATAAAAATTCAGACCACGGAATCCGGATTACAGGCAGATATAGTGATGGCGACTTTTGATCACAAGCTGGAGCAAATTAACACCGAACTAGCAGAGTATAGGGATCATTTAATCCACTCCAAGATCTCGAAACTACAGAAGGATTTAAAGAACTTTACCAGAGAAAAGGCGTATCCATATACATCGGACGAATACGCCAAACAGAAAATGGCGGAGGGCAATAAGAACAACCAACAGGGTCGTCCTCGCCAGTATACCACCAGCACCTCAAGTGATGAGAGTGGCAACGATACCTTTCCCAAAAGGAGAGGGAGAGGTAGAGGTCGGGACAATGGCGGGGGCCGAGACAACCCTTTTTTCATCAACCATTTCAGCCATATCCTAATACTGCCTTTAATTGGCCCATGATGGGTTACCAACCTGCAGGTCCTTTTCAGAACCAACAATTTGATAACCAGAGCTTCCCTAACCCAGAATATCAAAATACTCAATTCCAGAACTTTCGGGGGTCTTTTTTAGGGGGAGGCCGTGGGGGGAAGGGTCGGGGGAAACAGAAAACCCAGGCACGGGTGAACTGGTCAGACCAGGACGAGGAAATTACTCAGAGGGTAACGAGGAGCATGGCACAGGGGATCGGGCCTCGGACGGACATAACACCAGGCACGAGCCGGGGACACCATTAGTAGTTAATTTGTCCTCGTATACCCTTTCTGAATTACAGGAACAGGTGCTTAACAAGGGTTTGGGATTCGTCCCAACATACCAACCAGATTTGTTTAAACTCCGTCAGGATTTGGCAACCTTTTTCCGAAACCTCAGATTGAGAATCTTTTTTGAAGATCGGGGAGATCAAAGGGAGAGGAGGGGAGACACTCCTTTCCGCCCACGATCCACTTTTACCCCTCAATTGGCTATACTCCCTCCCCAGGTGGCCACATTTGAAGAGGCGGTAATCCATGACTTGGAGACCTCTGATCTGTCACAATATGGACACTTTTCTAATCTGTCAAATCGTGAAAAAGAGTCATTAAGAGAATTGAGAAACAATAAAGAGATCATCCTGAAACCAGCAGATAAGGGTGGAGCGACAGTTATCTTGGATCAAGAAACCTACAGGCTGGAGTGCTTAAGACTGTTGGCGGATCAGAGAAACTATCAAAAATGGAGAGAGGATCCAACTGAGAACATCTTGAGAGAGATCATGATTATGGTGGAAGAAGCAAGAACGGAGGATTGGATCACGGAACAGGAGGCGGAGTTCTTGGTCAGCAAACAGCCGAGGACTCCGTACTTCTACATTCTTCCAAAGATCCATAAACCAGGGAGACCCCCTCCCGGAAGACCTATTGTCTCCGGGATTGGGTCTCTCCTGGAACCCCTATCGCAATTCTGCGATTTCTTCCTCAAGCCAATGGTTCAACAACTACCTACCTACCTGAGGGATACCCTTGATGTTCTCAACCTGTTAAGAGATGTACAATTCGATCCCAACACGGAATTTCTTATAGGGCTTGACATTGAAGCCCTATATACCAATATCCCCCAATTAGAGACTCTGGGAGTATTGGAGACCTTACTCTTTGATAGAGAGTGGCTGTTCCAAACCCCACAAGCATTCATTTTACATCTAGCGGAGATCGCCTTGACAAGGAACTTTTTTGAATTTGAGGGGGGCTTGTACCTCCAGACCCATGGCACTTCCATGGGGAGTGTATTTGCCCCCAGCCTGGCAGGATTGTACATGGGGGCGTTTGAGAAAACAACTATTCAAGATACTAATGGACCGTGGATTACCCACTTAAAACTCTGGCGACGCTATATAGACGACGTCCTGGTGGTCTGGAGTGGCGACAGATCATCAGGAGACGGTTTTTTGGAGTGGTTAAACATACAAAATCCTTTCCTCCACTTCACCTCCACAGTAACAAAAGAGAGCTTGCCTTTTCTGGACCTGGTTATCGAACCATGTGATGGTATCTTGAAGATGAAAGTATTTCACAAGCCCACTGATAAGAATGCCCTTCTGGCATTTGAAAGCTTCCATCCCCGCTCACTACGGGAAAATTTGCCAGTGGGGCAATTTTTCCGATTACGACGAAACTGCTCTGATAGAACAGACTTTGAGAGGGAAGCGGATGACCTCACAGCTAAATTACAACAACGAGGGTATCCGAGTAAAATTGTGAAGCGCGCTAGGAAGAGAGCTACAAACACTAACCGGGAACTTACTGTAGATAAAAGAGAGAGAAAAAAGAGAGAAAATAACAATAACGTACTGTCATGCGCTCTCTTTTACCATCTTCCGGTTCGTCATTTCTTTTGTGCAAACCATTTATATCTCTTTTATATCAAGCCATTTTTATGGTTTGGTTGGTAACAAGTGTTTCTAATTCATTCATGATCCTTTAAATGGAGTGGGATCTCTGTACCCCTCCCTTCCCAGTGCGTGAGCATATTATTGTCCGACCCCATGCTTCCCGATCGGATTGCTCACCTAACTTTATTCACACTCATCACATTAAATTCTCCCGTGAAGGTCTCTCACTCGCATCAAATCTCACCATTTTTCAAAAATATATTCCCCACTGTGCATCTCAGACATCAATACCGTTAACTTAACTTACCGAGTTCATTGAGTATGTGAACCCGAATTGGTGCCCGGCGGGAGGTTCCCCCTTCGAACACAACCTGTATAAGCACGGGAAGATGTGGGGAGGGAAGGGAAGTACAAGGGAACGGCTTTAGAGTCATGTTTTTTTAGCGTTTGACTCAATTCCTTGGTATGGTTTCCGAGTTGTTAAATCCCACCCAAAAACACCCCCTCCTTCCTCTCTCCCCTCTCTCCTCCTCCCTCTGTGCTCCTTACTGTTCCTAGGGTGGCGTCCTGCTTCCTTGCCCGCTTTCCGTGACACCGCGTAGTCAGTGTTTACGGTCTGGTTGCAACCTTAAATATCTTAAGAGGGCGTTTTCCCGCTTGCTTACACTCGCGTCCATGTGATTGACGTGGAACCACGTCCTACCGTCAACCACTTGTATCCAAGATACCGCGCTGAGTGGGCGTTGCCTGGGTGAATGTTATTCCGCCCCAAGTGCTGTTGTCTCGGAAGTCTGTGTCTGCTACCTCGGTGATCACCTGTTAGAGATCGCAAAGCATACTGGAACCAGTAGTTCCCATGTTTCTCAATCCCGCTTCTTCGTTCCTAGTTGATGCTCCTTACATTAAGTTATTTTCTGTACCATTATCCCCACGTTTGTTAATTATCTTATTACAACCCGATGTCTATCTCCTGTTTGCAATGTAACAATCATATTGAAACAGAAAAACAAGAAACAACCCACCGGCGCATAATTAATTTACAAACTACAATTTATTATACACAGATGGATTGTGGGACGTGTATTAGGTGAGAGGAGATCTTATCCCGCCCTTCTCTTATGGTCCTATCTGTGGGATCCCTGTTGGAAGTGTTGGCATCTGATAAATTCGCCCTCTCTGTTGTGCTGATCCGTCCCCACTCTCAACCGTCCCATATTACTACGGTACCTCGTATCCTGAGCGCTCATCCAGCCAGTAGCATATCCCGATTATCTATCTTGCCAGAGAGCCCCAAGGTATATCATCGTTCAGTCCGGTTATGTGGCTCTTTAATCGGTACACCCATCTTTGTTCAAACTGTAACAATGTTCTTTGTTCATCCATTCGACTCCTGGTTATTGGGACTTTCTCTATGATGGTCCATGATAAATCCTCTACACTGTGGCCCTGCTCTAAAAAGTGTGCAGTGAGTTTCGTATTAGATTTACCACATCGTATTGTGCTGCAATGTTCTGTTATTCTTGTCCTCACTCTCCTACTCGTCATGCCCACATACATCTTGGCACAGGGGCACTTCAACAGATATATCACCCCCTGCGAGTAAGAATTTGTGTGAGATTTCTGTATCCAGGGCTTACGTAATCCCAGATCTATCATGTGAGTGTTCTTGGTGAGGTGGCACGCACTACATGAACCACAGCGTGTGTGGCCTATATAAGTGGGTAACCCTGTCCCTGTTGTCATGGGCCCTTGTATCTCTGTATTCCTTGGTCTCGTGTGTATCAACATGTCCTTGAGATTGCTACTTCGTCTGAATGAAAACAAGGGTGTCTCTATATTTAATCCCCCTGAATTCAGGATTCTCCAATTCCTCAATACAAGGCGCTTGACATGTTGTGAGGCTGTGTTGAAGGTCGTCACGAAGACTGGTTTCTTTGTCTGGGGTCTAGTGGTTTTTGATAGTAGTAGCTCCCGGTTAGTGTTTGTAGCTCTCTTCCTAGCGCGCTTCACAATTTTACTCGGATACCCTCGTTGTTGTAATTTAGCTGTGAGGTCATCCGCTTCCCTCTCAAAGTCTGTTCTATCAGAGCAGTTTTGTCGTAATCGGAAAAATTGCCCCACTGGCAAATTTTCCCGTAGTGAGCGGGGATGGAAGCTTTCAAATGCCAGAAGGGCATTCTTATCAGTGGGCTTGTGAAATACTTTCGTCTTCAAGATACCATCACATGGTTCGATAACCAGGTCCAGAAAAGGCAAGCTCTCTTTTGTTACTGTGGAGGTGAAGTGGAGGAAAGGATTTTGTATGTTTAACCACTCCAAAAAACCGTCTACTGATGATCTGTCGCCACTCCAGACCACCAGGACGTCGTCTATATAGCGTCGCCAGAGTTTTAAGTGGGTAATCCACGGTCCATTAGTATCTTGAATAGTTGTTTTCTCAAACGCCCCCACGTACAATCCTGCCAGGCTGGGGGCAAATACACTCCCCATGGAAGTGCCATGGGTCTGGAGGTACAAGCCCCCCTCAAATTCAAAAAAGTTCCTTGTCAAGGCGATCTCCGCTAGATGTAAAATGAATGCTTGTGGGGTTTGGTACAGCCACTCTCTATCAAAGAGTAAGGTCTCCAATACTCTCAGAGTCTCTAATTGGGGGATATTGGTATATAGGGCTTCAATGTCAAGCCCTATAAGAAATTCCGTGTTAGGATCGAATTGTACATCTCTTAACAGGTTGAGAACATCAAGGGTATCCCTCAGGTAGGTAGGTAGTTGTTGAACCATTGGCTTGAGGAAGAAATCGCAGAATTGCGATAGGGGTTCCAGGAGAGACCCAATCCCGGAGACAATAGGTCTTCCGGGAGGGGGTCTCCCTGGTTTATGGATCTTTGGAAGAATGTAGAAGTACGGAGTCCTCGGCTTTTTGCTGACCAAGAACTCCGCCTCCTGTTCCGTGATCCAATCCTCCGTTCTTGCTTCTTCCACCATAATCATGATCTCTCTCAAGATGTTCTCAGTTGGATCCTCTCTCAATTTTTGATAGTTTCTCTGATCCGCCAACAGTCTTAAGCACTCCAGCCTGTAGGTTTCTTGATCCAAGATAACTGTCGCTCCACCCTTATCTGCTGGTTTCAGGATGATCTCTTTATTGTTTCTCAATTCTCTTAATGCCTCTTTTTCACGATTTGACAGATTAGAAAAGTGTCCATATTGTGACAGATCAGAGGTCTCCAAGTCATGGATTACCGCCTCTTCAAATGTGGCGACCTGGGGAGGGAGTATAGCCAATTGAGGGGTAAAGGTGGATCGTGGGCGGAAAGGAGTGTCTCCCCTCCTCTCCCTTTGATCTCCCCGATCTTCAAAAAAGATTCTCAATCTGAGGTTTCGGAAAAAGGTTGCCAAATCCTGACGGAGTTTAAACAAATCTGGTTGGTATGTTGGGACGAATCCCAAACCCTTGTTAAGCACCTGTTTCTGTAATTCAGAAAGGGTATACGAGGACAAATTAACTACTAATGTTGTCCCCGGCTCGTGCCTGGTGTTATGTCCGTCCGAGGCCCGATCCCCTGTGCCATGCTCCTTGTTACCCTCTGAGTAATTTCCTCGTCCTGGTCTGACCAGTTCACCCGTGCCTGGGTTTTCTGTTTCCCCCGACCCTTCCCCCCACAGCCTCCCCCTAAAAAAGACCCCCGAAAGTTCTGGAATTGAGTATTTTGATATTCCGGGTTAGGGAAGCTCTGGTTATCAAATTGTTGGTTCTGAAAAGGACCTGCAGGTTGGTAACCCATCATGGGCCAATTAAAGGCAGTATTAGGATATGGCTGAAATGGTTGATGAAAAAAGGGTTGTCTCGGCCCCCGCCATTGTCCCCGACCTCTACCTCTCCTTTTGGGAAAGGTATTGTTGCCACTCTCATCACTTGAGGTGCTGGTGGTATACTGGCGAGGACGACCCTGTTGGTTGTTCTTATTGCCCTCCGCCATTTTCTGTTTGGCGTATTCGTCCGATGTATATGGATACGCATTTTCTCTGGTAAAGTTCTTTAAATCCTTCTGTAGTTTCGAGATCTTGGAGTGGATTAAATAATCGCTATACTCTGCTAGTTCGGTGTTAATTTGCTCCAGCTTGTGATCAAAAGTCGCCATCACTATATCTGCCTGTAATCCGGATTCCGTGGTCTGAATTTTTATCAAGAGGGCATCCGCCAATCTTTTGGCTGTGCGAATAATCAGCACAAGCCAGTCCCTCGTACACTTCCAGGAGACCAAGGCCCAGTCTCGTCTGAATTTCTCATCCTCCAAAAAGATGAGTGGTTCATTCGTGACTAACAGCCCCCTAGGCGTCGCATTAACCCTCAAGTACTCTGTAAGGATGGCCCCATGTAGAATGGTTCTCACCTGGGACAATAATATGCTCACGCACTGGGAAGGGAGGGGTACAGAGATCCCACTCCATTTAAAGGATCATGAATGAATTAGAAACACTTGTTACCAACCAAACCATAAAAATGGCTTGATATAAAAGAGATATAAATGGTTTGCACAAAAGAAATGACGAACCGGAAGATGGTAAAATTGAGCGCATGACAGTACGTTATTGTTATTTTCTCTCTTTTTTCTCTCTCTTTTATCTACAGTAAGTGTGTTTTCGTTTTCCCGCATTCGGGAGAAACCTCCACATGTAACAGGAGAGGGTTTGGATCTGCAAAGACCGACTCATTTTCAAAGGGCCCAGTAGACCGAATTGCGGTGGGGCTTGGACAGAAATAAAAGGCGACTGTCCTGAAGAATACCGTTGTGACCAGCTTTGGCACATTTTATACGGTTGAAACATGTCGACACAAGCAGTACCAGGAGGGAGGTCTTGAGAGATCTTTGGGCCTCGAACAAGACAGTTCCCATCCTTTTTTGAGTTTTAATCCTGATAGGGGTACCAGGTAATGTCCAATAAAATACTTATTTCAGTTGGCACCCTTAATCAGTTTTAACATTTCCTAATAACTGCACTTTAGTCGCACTATTATTTCTGACACTTGGTGATTGGTACACATCACATCACATTTTATGTTACATGTTGTCTGATATTTATGGTTTGTTTGTTGAGTGACATTCATTGTTTTGTTTTCCCCTCCCCTAATGCTCCGTCCTGGGTGTGGTTACACCAGGGCGTATTGCAAGCAGGCCCAATGATGGTAGAATGTCACATACTTCGGTATGTGAGTGAGGGCAACTTTTTCCAATAATTGGATTCCCCTATGTCTACGTTTCATTGTGGTTTTTCGTTTTGTATGTACACTACCACCCCCCTTGTGTGTTCACGTGAATTCCTGTGGGGGCCTGGGGTGGTCAAGTGAGGAGCCCTCACCCCTTCTTTGTGTGAGATATGATGGGAGGGAATAATGACAGAACCCTTTTCGCTCCTGATGAACTCCACATAGCTACTCCATAATGAATAAATTATATTGCGGTGAAGCTTGCTTTTGAATGTTGAGTTTGCAGTTACACGCACATGAATAAAGACGTGTACTGCTAAGCTCCATGTGTGACATAGTCATTGGCAAGTACCCTGGCTGGAAGGATGCTATAACAGCATATTAATTTTGGCCAATTACCATGACATACATTAGGTCTACAAACAGTTTGGGGGGTACCATTTTTCTTGGGGGTACCATTTTTCTTGGGAGAAGTTTGGGAATGCAGGGTGGTAAGATATTGGCAATTGGCAGCATGTGCCTGAAGTTTCTGGCACATAAATATGAGATAAAGTGCATTTTTATACTCACTCTTTGAGGTTTGCAGGGGATTTTGGTAAGAAAACGAGCTAGGTTCCATGGAAATAACATCACCATGGATTCCTTGTTGCAACCGTTCCTTTTGGAAAGGGAGAAATATTTGATATTTCTTTTGGTGTCGTTTTGACATATGGACTGGTAAGGATGGGGTAAACTATTCATACGGCCTGGGGGCAGAAATACTGGGGCCCCAAGCAAGACAGTCCTCTCTTGTTCTTTTCTCCTTGTAACCTGGCATTCTGACAAACACATGGATTACTGTTTATTGGCCAGTGCCTCATTTGACCCTCTAAGGGGCAGACAAGCATTCTGGGGCCTGGGCAATTAAAGGGGCACTAGTTACAAAGTAGGTGGCCCACCAACCCATACTTTTTTCAAGTTTTCCCCGTGGAGGTCTTGTCATCTTCCTGACTCCCAAGGTGGGCAGATTGGGATATTTATCCTCTATCTGCCCACCCCAGGAGGTGGAAGGGCATAAAGTCCACAAGACCACCAGGGAAGAAAGGAAGAAACAGAATGGTGCACTAAGCTTGCCTATCCTGGCCGTGGGATGCAGCTCCAACTTTTGGACTCCAGACAGTCCTTCAAAGCTTTAGTCGGCATATTTAGGGTCACCTTCAATCTTCCTTAGAGCCCTCTATGCACCAGGGAATGATGGTCAAAAAGGAAAGATATGGTGAATCTGCAAGTCTTGGCAATTGGACCTAATACCCCCAGGCACCAGATCGTTTTTTGACCACCCAGGGAAGACAGTAAGGGGATTCATCCCCTCTCTGCTGGCCCTTATATCAAAACTATGCCCATGGTTATAAATTTAATTTCACTTGCCTTGGGGATGTCTGAACTATTTAAGCTCTGAGCCCCAGGGTGAGCAGAAAGATTGGGCTCTAGAAGGGGGGCTCTGGCTCTATGCCAGGACAGGTCAGCTGTCATCTAAACCTTTTTTTGTTAAAAAACAAAAAAAAATAATCTGGGCCTGAATTACACATCTGACATATCGTCCCTGTTTTTTTCATGGCACATGCTTAGTTAAATGTGCTTAGCACATATCAGGATAGCATGCATTGTTACACTAAAAAGGTATGCCTTCATCGTAGGCAAGAACTCTCACAATTTCTGTCTGTGCTGTGGAAAGTTCATTTGTAAAACACAGGAGAATGCAGGTTCACACCACAGCTCAGATTTTTACTAGTTGCAGTCCTGTCTCTCTTTGAAGAGGGAGATCTCCATATCCTCCCCCCTTCTCAAAGGATGCCCTCCAGGTGTGCACATTCAATGAGGCAGGTTTTTTTCTGCAGCATCCATATTAATAATATGGTTGGGTGCCAATACAAAGCATTTACTCCTTTGAAGGGAGCTACACCTCCTTGTGATCACGCCAGTGCAAGGCATGTACCAGCATGATTCAATTTTATAGATGGATTGGCACAAGCACCTGCAGCCCCTTCTATATTACCAAAGTGCATGGGAAAGCAAGGAGAGTATGCAAACAATATTGTGTCCACGGAGTATATTCAGTAATACAGGCCTTAATGTCCCATACGGTTTTTGTTGCCCCCCGCCAATGTGGGCAAATTGGGGGGTAAACCTCCAATCTGCCACCAAGTGCACAGAACCACTTTTTGGGGGGAAGGGGTGGGGATGTGGCCAAATACTTTCACCTCTAGTGGAGGGCAAATGGACCAGAAGCGGAGTATTTGCTCACATACCAGGGTGGCCCAGCTTCTGGTCCAGTCTAACATAGCTGGTACAAAAAGAAAATCTATCCCTGGTGTCAATTGAGCTTTCAGTTCCCCTGCCCCACGTCTCCTCTTCCAGACCTAACTATTGAAGCACAGTGGTTGTCCCCGGCAATCACTTATTAGTAAGTTAGTAAATTATTCTTTCATTCTCATTCAATTGAAGGGGAAGCAAATCTGTTCCTGTGTATAAATTATATGTCATTATTAAGCACTATAGAATCTACATATCAAATGACGTGATCAAATACGATCCTTTTCAATTGATTTGCATTACAATAAATCAATACATAACAAGAGAATGCTGAGGTAATGAACATTGTTTTAAATTAGGTGCTACATATAATATATTAAAGTACAGTGCATGTGACCAGTGAACAAGTGAGAGCACATACACCCATTAAATTATACAAAATGGTGTCTCTAATTTTCAAAAAGTTATTTGAGCTATCATCAATGATATTCATCAATCAGGGCTCCAAATTGCATTTTAAAAAAGTACAAAAAAAGCAATTTTGACAAGGTCTTTACAAGAACAAATAATTATGTAGCAACCTTGTTGGACATGGCCCGCTCTGCAGGGTCGCCCATGCCTTTCTGCCTGTCTCCTCATCTAGTTTGCTTATCTAGTTTCTGCTGGGCTTAGGGCTCTGTGCACTTTACCACTGATAAGCAATGCTAAAGTGCATGTGTTCACTCTTTAAAACATGGTAACATTGATTTAAGCACAATTGGCATACTTCATTTTCTTGTAAGTCCCTGGTAAAGTGACACTACATGTACCAAGGGCCTGCAAATTAAATGCTACTAGTAGGTCTGTAGTACTGGTTGTGCCACTGACTTGAGTAGCCCTATAAACAGGTCAATGGCCCGCAATTGCAGCCTCTGTATGCAGTTTTAAACTGCTATTTTGACCTGACAAAGTACATTTTGTGCCAGGCTTAAATCTTCCTTTTAGATTCATATAAGATACTGTTAGGGTAGGCACTAAAACAACCCATGGTGCAGGGTGCAATGTATTTAAAAAGTAGGACATGTAATTTAAAGTTTTATATGGCCTGGTAGAGAAAAACTCAAATTAAGTATTTTACTACTGCAAAGCCTGATTCTCCCAAAAGATAACATTTGAGTTACCTTATTACATTTAATAAGCTGTATTTTCCAAATAGGAACAGGTAACCAGTTCATGTTTGGTGTCTTTGGAATACTAATGAGAAATCTTGTCTTATGGTGAAGTCGGATTTTAAATGACAAGTTTGAAAATGCCACTTTTAGAAAGTTGGCATTTTCTTGCCCTACCCATTTAGTGCCTGAAGCCTGTCTCTGGCTCACATGACAAGGTGAAGCTGACAGGCTTTCCATATTCCTCCTAAACAGCCACACACAATAGAGAGCTTTGTGTGTATCTGGATGGGTATCACTGGCTGAATAGGAGGGCAGAACTGGGCACAGCCCTAACTACACTTGAACAGGTTGTGTTCTGCCTCTAATAAAGGGCTGCATACCACTTGTAGTTAGTCTGGAGCCAGGACAGGGAAGGAAGCAGGCCTATAGCTTCAAAGATAAGCCGCTAGAAGTTTGCCCCACTTCAAAGGCAGAACTGGGTATAAATATTCAACCTCAGACACTAACTCTTCAATACACTTCTGCACCTGTGGATACTCTTCCAGGAAGAAGAACTGGTGTGCTGCTGAAAGGACTGCCACTCTGCTGGACTGCTGCTCCGAAGGAACTGCTGCCCCAATGTGCTGACCTGCTGACCCCTTGCCTGGATGAGATGGATTGGATCTGCATCTGTTGAAACCCGGGACCACAAAGTGACTTCATGGGCTCGTTGGCTGGCCTCCTGACTAGAGCCTCTGGTACAGAAGGCTCGAACAACCTTGAACACAGCACCTGGAACTGCAATATTTGAGTTCTACCCTGCCAAGTGGTGCCACCTCCGTGCTGGACCCTTGCACATGGGCCCATCTGTGAACCCAGCAGAAGCAATGCATCACCTCAATCAATCAATCAGAATATGGATAGTGCTGCACTGTCACCCCTAGGGGAATCTGGGAATTGAGGCTGCCATGTCTCCATCCTAAAGTTGTCTTGAGTTTCTTTCTGATGTCTGCCTGGGGGGCTGTTCATAGGTGAAGGAGCAGGTTGTTCCATGTCTGGGCAGCGATTTAGGTGAAGGAGCGGCCCCCACTGTGGATACAAAGAATACGGGGGTGCACTTGGGCAAGTGAGGAGGAGCAGAGGTGTCTTGTGGGTAAATGGAAGTTCAGTCGATGGTTGAGGTAGGATGGTCCTTGATTGTGTAGAGCTTTGTAGGCATATGTGAGGATCTTGAACTGGCATCTCGTCTGGATGGGTAGCCAGTGAAGGTCTCTGAGGTGTGGGGTGATGCAGGTCCATTTGGGGAGGTCCAGGATGAGTTTGGCTGTAGCATTCCATATGGTCTGTGGTCTTCTGAGGAGCTGTGTGGAGATGCCAGTATGGAGAGCGCTGTCATAGTCTAGGTGGCACGTGACAAGGGCCTGAGTGACAGAGGAGGAGTTTACTGTATGAACTTGTCTTTTCATGGTCAGTTTGCTGGCAAGAATGATGCCTAGCTGTGGTCCCAAACGGAAGTGTCCTTCCCGAAGATCAGTACATCTGTCTTGACGTAGTTGAGTTTGAGGCAGTTGTCTCTCATCCAGTTGGCTACGATGGTCATGGCATCACATGACTTGATTTTGGCTGTGGAGGGGTTGAGAGCAGTGGGGGTTGAAATTTTAGATGGTGGCACTCTTGCTGTGAAAGTAGTCTGAGAGGGTGTCACAGAGTTCTTGGGAGGGGTGGATGATGTTCTCTGTGGCGTACGGGTTGGAGAATTCCTTGAATACTTTGAATAGTTCTTTTGTGTGGTTGGCCTTGGTATCAATGAGGGCTGTGTTGGCTGCTTTCTGAATGCACAGGGGGTAGTTGCTGAGGGCTGCTTTGTGATCTGCTCTGTCGGAGGGGTTCCGTGTGGTGTGCCATCATTTCTCGGGTCAGTAGCAGTTGTGCTTGGTGGTTATGAGCTCTGGGGTGTACCAGTTGTCTTGAGGTTTTGATATTTTTTTTATTATCAACAGGTTGACTCTGTTGGCGCATTTTGTGATCCATGCAGAGAAGTCCTGGATGGCCTGGTCAAGGTCTGACGAAGCTATGGGTTGAGTCATGCTGAGGGCCTGTGTCAACTGTGTCTCGGTTACCTTGCCCCAGCTGCAGTGGGAGGAGCTGTGATGCTTGGTAATTGTGTTCTGAGAACCCGAGGTGTTGAAATGCATGATGGTGTGGTCGGTCCAGGTGAGTTCTCTGCGGTGGCTGAATTTGGTTCTGTCACTGGAGGTGAAGAGGGAGTTGAGTGTGTGTCTGGCCATTGTGTGTAGGTTCAGTGAACCAAGAGCACCAGTCACACAACACGGCAATATCACACCACAGAACAAGCACAGAAGTGAAAACCACACTGCCTGAAGGGGAGAAGGGTGAGCCAAATCAGAGCTGAAGGGACATCTCACACACAATGCAGCACACACACAAATAGGAAGCAGAGCATCACAACTTCAAACACAATGTGGTACAAACACCAACATTTGCACAACCGAACACAGGACACAAATGCACCCACTTGACTTGCGGGTCACTGGGGCAGGGCATGAATGCAGAGCAGGTTCTCGTAGATGTAAAAGGAGCTTGTCACGGAGGGGCTCGTTGGACAGTGGAAGGAGTACCCCTAGGGCATGATGCTGAATGCAGGACCACGCTGGAACAGTCACTATGGTGGAGATGAATACACATGTCGGACACCAAGTCCGGTCCAGCATGATGAAAATTAGGGAAACCACCAGGCCCTGGACTCAGACGCCACCAAGGTACAACCAGATAGTGCCCATGACTCATTGCACACAGAGTTAGTGGCATCAGGGCTGTTAGGGGATGCCGCCTTCGATGAGGCATGTCCAATGGAGTGGACTCCTCCACATCTCACCCAAGGCACAGTTCTACATGTGTGACCTACTGGACCGCAGTGTAGGCCTCAGGCTGCAGTCAGCATGGGCCATTCACCGAGTGTCATCAGCTTTGGTTGGATGGCCCCACCAGCCTGCATAGTGCAGGTTCAGTGGCACCACGGGAGGCGGACTTGCGGTGAACAGGGCTGATGGCACCAGGTCAGTCGTTTTAAGTGTTTGTATACCTCTGTGACTCTGATCCGGCTTTCGTTAGGACTGAGCCGCATCTTCCTCTTACTCCTCTTTGTGCATTCACCAGTGTGGACTCTGCCATTTATGATTCACGAATAGTCCTGGATGTGGGACCGACTGGTCCCCAGGGTAGGCCTGAGCCCTCATCCACATGTGGCCGGCTGGCATTAAACAGGGTTAGTTGCATCTCGTGTGGCCGTCTGGCATTTAACAGGGTTAGTGGCACCTCGTGTGGCTGGCTGGCATTGAACAGGGTTAGTGGCACCTCGTGTGGCCGGCTGGCATTGAACAGGGTTAGTGGCACCTCGTTTGGCCAACTGGCATTGAACAGGGTTAGTGGCTCTCGTGTGGCCAGCCTGCCATATGAAATTATGCCTCACTGATCGAAGGATATCTGGTGCTGTGGCCACTGCCACTGACTTGGGGTCACTGCCATTCAGGACTCAGGACACAGTTCCACATGTGGGACCTACTGGCCCGCAGCAGAGGTTGCGGGTCTGGTGCTTGGAGCTTGTACAAGCACGTGGTGGGCTCTCTTTGACACACGCTGGTGTAGGCCTGTGAGCGGCGCCTCATTGGTGAGCTGGGGCTGGCGGGTCTAGGGACTGGCGACCCAGGGTGCAGCAGGCGCTTAGAGGCGCAGGCTCCGCCACACTCCGAGCAGGACTCGTGACCGGCTGAGAGGTGCCGCCCTGGCTGACGCATGGTCTATTCCGAATGAGAACCAAGTCCAGTGCGACTTGCTTTTTATTTACACCCCTACGCAAGCCTGACATATGAAGGTCCAACCTACTATGCACGCGCATGCAGGGGGGTACTAACATGCGACATTTCGGCGTCCTGACCCACAGCCTGTGGGGACATGGTAGCGTACACTGGCCACTGCACTCCATGCACCAGCAGTTGTTCTCCACATGGCCATTTTTGTGGTTTGCACTCTGGGGTCTATCCCGCACCTCCATGCTACACCTGGCATTGAGTAGGTTCACATTCCTTTGTCACTTGCTGCTCTCGCACATGCCTGCTTCATGCCCCTCCTCACATCCTGCTATTGTGTGTCTGTTGAGCCATTCCGTGGCATGTTGTGTGTCATGTTGGTTGTAGTTGTGCTACGTACTCATTGGCAGTGTCGTGAGTTGCATAACTGTGGGCTGCAGGTGCGTTTCAGGTGGGCCCGCTGTCTTTGTGTACGCTGCCTCTGTGGTGTTCAAGGGGGGGTGGGCCGGGAAGAGTCCTCGTGGTGGTGGCGGGCATGGGGTGATCGCCGTGGGTATGTTATGGCCCTCATGGGTATTTGCGCTGCATGATCACTGTCTTCATGGCATCTTTGGATCTTCAGGTGTGGCTCTTGGCTGGGCTTCCTTTCATACTGCAGGTAGTCGTCCTGCTTAACACCAGCAAAAGGCAGGTGTTAAATCCCTGCTGCTTCTGCTGCTTTTCGCCTGTTTTTGGTTCGCATCGCAGATTTGGCAGTTCGTTGTGGTGTTTTGTTTTATTCATGTGTTTATGGACGGGAATGCCTAGTCTGGATCTCATTAGGGTGAGTTGGTGGTGTCCACCATGGAGATACATTTTAGGGCAGTTTTCGCGCAAATTCAGGAGATGTCTGCAGTTTGTACCAGCTTGTGAATGGGGTGTTGAATCTAGCTCCACATTGATTGCGTTAGGGTGGGGATAAATCGGAGCTGAGTCCTTGTGAATATCCCCTACAGTATTTACCCTTGATCTGCCATGAACGTTAGACATTCTAGATCCCTTTCCTTTGCCTCATTAGGCCAAGGTCAATCAGGAGCCCTATTTTTTACTCTCAGCGTTGAACGCTATGTGAGATCAGAAGAGGAGGAGCAAACCTAACCAAACCTCAAAACTCTGCCCTTGGCGAGCTCATACTGCAGGTCATTCTTCAAACTCTCTGAGGAATGATATGCATGAGTTGTTCAGAGCCCGCAGTGCCTGGTCGGTGGGGAATTTCGCCTTCACATCACACTTCAGAACCTAAGAAGTTTGATACAAAAGAGTTCATAGCCCTGGCGATCACCACAGATATCAAAAGCCAGCAAGGCTTCTTTAGAACCTTTCATAAGAAGCCACAAGATCTGAGGAAGCCACTCAGCTGTCTGCAGACAGAACAAGGAGGACTTGAGGATGACAGAACAAAAAAACGACAGTACAGCCCCATCACCTCCCATGATTATCAAAACACAGAGAGAAACACAAAAAGTTGTATCTGTGTACTTGTATTTGTTTTGGAAAGGGCATGAACAGTGGATAAAAGAAATGTTCCATGGGAGATGGTACTTATCTCTGCTTCCCCCATTCTCATGCATGCACACGCGCCCACACACACAATGAAGAACTGTGGCTTTACAGAAAATGTGAAAGGAATGGAGAAAAAGTCCCTTTTTGTTACTGAAAATGCTTTGTTTTTGTTCAAACTCTGCTGTCTGACTTCCCGAACAAAGCCAAGCCCTCGTGCAGTGCTACTTGTATTGATTTAAGGGATTATTTGGAGTAAGCTAAGACAGGATGTGTGTCAACGCGCTGTTCAAACAGGAGACTAACAAAATTCAAGATAAGCAAATGCAAAATATTAAACTAATATGCAGGTTAATGAGCAAAAAAACAGAGGGGCTGAGCCACAAAAGCATTTATGAGTACAGCAAGGGGCACTACAGGTGGTACTCTTTTACATACTCCTCCATGCTTTTGTGAATCTGCTCCAAATCAACCAACTCTCTATTAGTAGAAAAGCAAAGCAGGCACAGACATTTCTATTTGTGCTAATTCTATATGAACGTTTACAGCCTATATGTTTTAGGGCCAATTAACAAGGCATGCAAGAATATGTAAAAGACTATTATTACAGGAGTATTACTTTGAATAAAATGTCTGTGTCAATAGGCCCTAGAGTTTAAGCATGTTTTACAAGAAAGGAAGTACACATTCATATAGACGTGTATTGGGTATGAGAGTATATAAAATACCTTAATCCCTTCAGTGCAGAAGATGTGATGTTCACGTCCTCCATACTACTTTTACAGTGTGAAGGACATGAACATCATGTCCTCCCACTGTGGTCTGTGAAACCCTCAACTGTTTGCACCAGAAGACTTCCCTTTATTGCCCCTTCCTCGGACTACTGTGCAAGACCTTCACAGCAACCTCAGGCTTATTTTTTAATGACCATCACAGGGCACTCGGAAGTGATCATTATAGAAAGAGAGTAAAATTAACAGGAGCCTTTTAACTCCTTCTCCTTCACAGAGTTCAGTGCTCGAGGGCACAGTTCAGGGCCCCAGGCACTGATGAGAATGGGAGAGGCACCACTGGAAATGAGGGATTCTCCCTTTCCAGGGGCACCTCTGCCATGTGAATCCCTGGTTGGGGATCACTACAGAAGTGGGGATCACCAGACAGGAAGCCTCTTTCTATGCACTAAACACCAAAGAATTGAAATGGTGGAACTCACCCCCCAGACATGGGCAATTTCTTCCACTACTCGCCAAGGTCCTCAACAATCTTACTGCCCCCTATGTGATGGCATCTACCTCGAGATGGGGGCAGAAAGCACATTAGAAACCAGGGTTTCTTTATTTAAAATAGAATAGGTAGGAGCCGGCTAGTTCCTGGTTCCAGGATGCACGCCGCTTCTGAAGTGTATACAATCTTTCCTCTTCCCCTTGGGTATGTACCCCAATATGTCCCAAGGGGTGGCTATAAGCACATTAGCCTCCATGGAGTGCTTGGAATGTTTTTTGTTTTTAAATGATATGAGGTGTGGGCTGTTCCGTCCGGGCATAGGCTGAATCCCCACCCATGAACCTGAAACAGTCTTTTTGCCCACCTTGGGGAGCTGATAGGGGGTTTTACCCCAAATCTTCCTGCTCCAGGAAGTCAGAGAGCATACAAGACACCAGGTATTGTTTTGGTAAAAAATAAAGAATAGGATGAGGGCTGAACCATTCTGGAATTGTGCTGCATCCTCCATCCCATAAGCCCAAACAGTCTTTCTGTCCCCTGGGCGGGTAGATTGGCATTTTAACCTCAATCTGCCCTTTCCATGGGCATGTAGGGGAAGAAAGTGAATTAGGCACTAGGGGCTATATTATAGAAAGTGTCCTGAGTGCACAACAAGAACATTTTACAACATGCTGACTATTCCCTTCTATAAAATGGCATGAATACGAGGAGGCATTCTCTCATTTGTGCTTGCCCAAATAAAATTAGGAACAGTATGCCTTCACATCTGCACTATATTAGAGATGGAGTTGGTGAAGCAAAAAAAAAAAACCTGTTGTGAGGTTCTGCTACCTGTGGGGTGCCACATAGAAGTGGTGTACAGTCTTTGTGACACTAGGGGGTGCCTTTTGGAGGTGAGCACAGGGGTTCCACACATCACCCTACAGCAGACACCCCCCTGCAGGTGCGTTCAGAGATATTTTTCTACCTTGTCAAAGAGAGGATTGCTGGAGGCTTGCAGCAGCGGCAAACCAAAATGGTCGCTCCGTGAATCAGCTCCGTGTCACTGATGTCAGAAGCTGTGCAGAGTGCTGGAGCAAGTTTTTTAGACCTCAAGAGGTCTTTTGGATACTTCATTTTCTTTCTGTCTCATTCAGCCTCGCATTGCGGCCGCCATTCTGTATGCTCAATACCCGTACTTTCCACAGCGGGCAACGATGTAGCTATGTTCCTGTGACTGGAATTTTCTATCCTTTTGGGACATTTTCAACATAATTTCTACTACTTCATGGTAAGATGGTCATAATTTCAATGGATGTCTTTTCTCCCTTAAATACATTCATCTCTCCCCCTGGGGCACTGAGATTACTCAGCCAGCATTTTCAGTAAGGCTTTCTATAGGGTTTGTTGACGCAACCTCTAGCTAGTCTCTATTGTGCGTGACCTTGGAGTTTTGTGCGTTGGAAGGATTTTTCACAAGCTGCATTGATACACTGTGTTCTGGTCATGAACCCTCCACATTCAAACAAGACTCATGGAGGTATTGGTTCCAATTCTGGTGGGTGCAAAGATTCGGTTGGTAGTACTAAAAAAAGCGCCAAAAAAGATTTGTCCACCTCAACCTCACCTCTGCCTTTGATGTTGGAGGACATCAGGGACGAATTGCACAATATTAGACCCCTTTTGATTGACAGACACTGCAGCAACACTTCTAAGAATTGAAGAGAAGTGGTCCGGGTTGGAATCAAGACTTTCGGATGTGGAACAAAAAATCAGTGACGATCAAGATGTTGTTGGCAAAGTGGACATTTTTTCTCGTGAAGTTACACAACTGAAGAAAGCTACAGAGGATTTAAAAAATCAAAAAAGGTGCAACAACCTGCAAGTTTACGGAATTCCGGAAGGTTCTGAAGGCTCGGGTATGATCTCCTTTCTGAAGGTTCATGTTCCGCAGATAGTTGGTCTGTCAATATCTACTGATGTTACTATCCAAAGGGCGCACAGGATAGACCCCCAGAAGACATCTTCCTCAAATAAACCACAGGGAATCATTGCATATTTTCTACTATGTTCTGATCTCATGGCAATCCTCAACTCATCCAAGCAAAGAAAAAAGAGATGCTTTGGTCTGGCCACAAAGTCTTCTTCAGTTAAGATGTTTCCAAACCTACTGCTAATCGTCAAAAAGAGTTTCTAGACCTCAGACCATCGTTGAGATCCATGAACGCCCACTACGGTAAGTGATATATAGGGACAGAACTTTCCCTTTTTCAAGATCCTGTCTACCTAAGGAAATCCATTCAAGTTCCTAAAGGAGAAGCTATGGAACTGAGAAAATCTTAATTGTCCTCTCATATGTTCTTTCTTTTGTTCCTTAGATTCACCCCTTGCAACTTGTCGATGCTGGCATCCCTATCTGTGTTGTCCATCTGTTTTGTTGTGTATGAATCACTCTGTTGCTTTGACTTACCCATTGTTTGGCAAGTTTCCTTCCATTGTGTTGCTTATGTTTACATTTACTGATTATAATTTTCAGTTTTCTTTCTTTTGTATCAGTAAACCAGTTCTTTCTCAGTGTTCCTCTCTGGAGTGGCCTCTATCCTTTTCGTCCCCCCCTCCTCCATTAATGTTCTTTTTGTCTGTCATCATTATGACTAAAAACTTTTCCCCTCTATCTCCTTTATTTCCTCTCCTCCCCCTTTACCCTCCATTTATTGCAATCTCTTTCTATTTCTATGTTTCTGTGGTATTTTACTATTTTCCACTTGGCATGTTTAACTGGATACATCAAGCTAGCTGTTCTACTTTCCTTCCCTTCTGTAAATTCCTGCCTTCCTTTTTTTCTTGGCCTGTGCATTTCCCTCTCTTATCTGGTTCTGCTTCCTTTTGGTACTTGTACTACCCATTGTCACCCTGCCTCTTGCACCTTTCTGCACTCTTCTCTCTTCCCACGCCAAAGAAAATTTGATCTTGGGTGGTGATTGCAATCAACTTATGGATCCCATTTTAGACAGGAAATCCCAAACCAAATACATTCCCAGTAAAATACAAAAAACCTTTCACAAGGCTATCACTTCTAGAGCCTTGCTGGATACATGGAGATTTTCCCATCCTGACGTCTTGGAATTCTCCTTTTTCTCCCTTGTTCACAGGTCTCACTCACGAATAGATTATATATTTCTCACTCAATCATCTCTTCAATTCATGACTAATGCAGAGAATGGCTCCATTCTCATTTCCGACCACGCTCCTGTAATTTTTTATATGGATTATCCAACACCTGCACCTACTGATCACCAATGGCTTTTTAATAACATCCTTATGTTGGACTCTCATTTTGTCAAACAATTTACACACTTTATGCAGGAATTTTTCAACAGTAATCTCTCCGCTGCTTTAAAATGTATTTTATCTGGGACGCTTTCAAAGCCACCGCCAGAGGTTACATAATAGACTTTGTCTCCCGGAAAAAAGAGGAAAGCACTTATGGAGGCAACATCCACTCTAAAGCAAATCAAGGTCCTAGAGCTCGAATACTTTACCGCAAATTGCCCCGATACACTGTCCAATCTCATTAAAGCAAAATTGCAATATAATAAGCAATCCTGGGACAAAGCTTATAACAATCTCCTTAAATTAAATGCCAAAATATATGGTTGCCGGAATAAAGCAGGCAAATCCCTAGCCAATTATCTTAAAATTGAAAAACAAAAATCCAAAATTGTTGCCGTCACAGACAACGCAGGAATCAGACATATTACAGATGCAAAGATCCTTGATTGTTTCACTTAATATTATACCTCCCTGTACACCCCAGAGTCGGCTCCTTCCTCTGCTTAAATTGATTCTTTCTTCCAAACCATTCCCAAAACAACTGAGAGCCAGATTGATCTTACATCCCTGGATAATCCAATATTAGAGCAAGAAATCACAAATGCCATTAATCTAGTACCCAAAGACAAAACACAAGGTCAGGATGGCTTTACTGTACGTTTTTTCCTTCACTCCAAACAATTTCTGGCCCCTCAACTGTTAGCCTTGATAAATCATTTTCTAACCACTGGTGAAGCACAGGGATCTTTCACTCAGGCGATGCTATGTTTGATCCCTTAATAAGACAATGTCCCTTCTCTTCACAAAAATTACAGGCATATCTCCCTGATTAACATGGATTGTAAGGTCTTTGCTAAACTACTTGCTCTTCGTATTAATCAAGTAATCCCGGACCATATTATTATATATCAATCAGGATTTGTAAAAGGTCGTTCTATCACAGATAATTCTAGAACTTTCCTCAATATTATTACTTTAGCCTCCAAGGCAAAATTACCAGTTGCTGCAATTAAATTAGATGCTGAAATGGCATTTGACAGAGTAAACTGGGAGTTTATTTTTGGTGCATTGAAATAGCATGTATTTAGCCTCATATTATCAGATACATCCAGTTACTATATTTTGCACCCTCCACCTCTATTTGGGTGAACGGATGTCAATCTAAATACTTTCATATCCTCAGAGGAACTAGACAAGGGTGCCCTCTTTCCCCACTTTAATTTATTCTTGCCTTAGAACCCTTTTTGGAGAAACGTTGACATTCCCCACAATATACGGGTTTCCAATTTAAATACAAAGACATTACGTTCACTGCATATGCAGATGATATTCTGCTATACCTCTCTAACCCCACTACTTCTTTGCCAGCATTCTTCTTACTGCTAAAGGAATACTCTCTAGTCTCTTGTTACGGATTGAATATAGACAAATCTGAGGTCATGCCATTAAATAAACATTGCTTTTCACATATGTTTCATGATACAGGATTCAAATGGAATCCCAGGAGTATTAAGTGCTTAGGTATCCTCTACACTAATAGTATTAAAGAAACGGTTAAAATCAATCTTGTAGACATACTTGAAAAACTTTCAAAACTCATTGATAGCTGGTCCCTACTTTTTTTGTCCTGGTGGGGCAGACTAGCTACAATTAAAATGATGTTGCTTCCAATCATCAATTTTAATCTCTCTATGCTCCCAGTAACTCTCCCACTCTCCTTTTTTAGTACTATCAACCGCTCCTTAATCAAATTCCTATGGAACAATCGTAAGGCTAGGATTTCACTTATTCGTCTCAGCAGCCCAAAGATTTAAGAGGGGTCAGTTTTCCTAATCTTCGACGTTACCACTCCACATTCACCCTGAAACAAGTTTAGACCTTTTAATCTGAGCCCTTACATACACCTTTAACGGCTTGGAGCGCGTTAGAGCAATCCCAATACGCACCTTTCTCTTTTACTGCAGCCACACGTTTATCAAAAACCCCTAGACATTTCTCATCTCTTACCTTCACACATTCTACAGCAGCCGTAACCTCTTTGCCTAAAACTCACCTTTCCTACTCAGACTATCTTGCACACCCTCCAGTCTGGTACAACAAACACTTAAAGATTAAAAACACAGCTTGATTTTGGAAGGAATGGATAGATAAAGGCATTATTACATTTGAACATCTGTTAAAGGATGGGTGGTTTATGATTTTCACGGAGATCCAAAGGATGTACGGTATATCCTCCCTGCATGCTCCTCATTACCCCATGCTCATAGCATCTATAATTCATCTTCACTCTCAGAACTCATTCACTCCGCCACTTGATTTCTCTACTCAACTCAAGGCATCTGCTATATACAAGATATTATCTCGCCCCGACGATTCTAGAACCAAATCCAATATAGAACTTCTCTGGGAAAAAGACTTGGCACAGGAATTCTCATTACAGACATGGGGCTCCATCTGGACAAAAATTCACACATCCACACGCTCAGCTAGTACAATGCAGACTTTATACTATTTCAATAGTAGGATTTTTCTCACCCCTACAGATTTGCATAAATTCAGCTTGTTGGATTCTAAGAAATGGTGGTCTTGCCCTCATGTAAACAGTGATTTACTTCACATGTCCTTTCTTTGCCCTCTGGTTAAGAGCTTTTGGTTACTCATTTGGGAAGAAATTGAATGTAATTTTATCTACCAATATTCCTTTTGACATTGTGCATGTGTTTCTGGGTAGCTACTCTTTTATATGGGATACCCAGGGAAACGTGGGTAAATTGATCGATTTAATTATAGTATTTACTTTTCAGATCATTACCAACAACTGGAAAGATACAAGCAAACTTTCATATCAAGCTTTGTCACAATCATGGACTAGACCGCGCACATGATACTTCAATACCTCTTTTGATTAAAAAAGATTTACTTTGGTCACCACTAACCACATTTGTTTCCAGGTTGACAATTTGATCAATTTTGTATTCACATTGCCATATTTCTTCTTAATGTTATTATATTTAATTGCTTTTCATTATTACGCAAAATTGTTTAACTTCCTCATAAAACGTCCCTCTCGCTCTTCCCTCTTTTTCCCTCCCCCTCTTTTAAAATTCTAAAATGTTAAAATGCATTTATTCTAAGTACAAGTTCAGAAAGTTTAATTTGTCTCGTTGATATTCCTATTCTTTTTTATTTACTACACCCTAATTTGGCACTGTTTACTGATTGACCTCTGTTTACTTTGCTTAGTATTTCAATAAAGCGTTCTAAAAAAAAATTAAAGAGAGGATTTACTGCCTTCCTTATAACCTGAAAGCCTGTCTTTCACTAAAGTCCTCTACTCACTGCAGGTGTGAACTCTCAGACTTGACACATAAGCTGAGGAAAGCATATTTTTGTAATCAGGCACATTGTCTTAGGATGCCTAGGGCCTCTCTGATTAAATCTGCGCTACTGCAGAAACAGGTACATTGCTTCTGATGTGTAATTAGAACACTTGATTATTTTTTTAATAAATATATAATGGGTTTAGGGTCTGTCCTGGCACTGGGCAATACTCTACACCCTTGGGCCGAAGCAGTCTTTCACCCAGCCCTGGGCAAGGCATGGGAGAGGAAATTTAGTTTCATATGGTTGTAGTTTTTATATGTGTGCTGGCAGAAAGGTGTTAACACCCTCAATTCTGCCTTCGATTAAGGGCTTAAAGACTATCAGATGCGAAGGGATAGGATCCAATGTCAAGATGGGCAAACATTAATGTAAGAACACCAGTCCCTGGTGCACAGTGGGCTTTTTGCTCCTTGGGCTGGAAGACAGGAGGTCAAAATTTCAGTCTTCCCCTTAAAGAGACAGAAAGGCTATATGGTGCTTAAAAGTGGGCCTGCTGTCCAGTGGTAGCTCCAAGGTGCTGTGGCTTTAATGGGTCCCAGCATATTTTATTAAACAAAATCCCAATGAACATCAATGTATGGGAAAAAACCCTATTTTTTGCAAATTGTTGTGATAGAAGTCACAGGCACTATAAGATAGTAGAGCATCTGTTATTATCTATTGAATTTCTCACAACTTTTGTTTTCCAAATATAAGTCAAGTACAACAAGAAGCATATGTTGCAAAGTACCATCTCATCACCTGATATTATGGATAACATAAAATTCAGGTTTCCATGAATAACCACTATTCCTAAACTAGATTCTAGGGGCAGATTATTTTTTAAAAATGCATAGCTTTCGTTCTTTCACATTATTCCTTCATTCAATACTAACTTACGATTTGATGCATGGTCGGTAGTCAATGCACCACCAACGAACAATGTATACCCCTCCAACTGGAAGAGTCTGCAAGACATAACAGTATATTTCTCGTGTAGGTCTGTAATCGGAGCAAAAAAGTACAGATGAAAAATTGGCAAATATTTCTAATTTTTCCTACTTACTTTCATTACTTTTTGATTTCAGCAATTATTTTTGAGGGAACCATGATCAATGTACACCAATGATTCATTGTTTAATTCAGAATATAGTTTTCAGAAATGAATAGCTTTCTGGATTAAACCATTGGTTTCTCACCTCTTTCCTGCACAAACTGCAAGCAGTAAGAAACTGCACATTAGAAAGTATTGACTACAACCTTTGTTGATACCATTTTCCAAACAAAACACACTTTCTTGCATATCACTCTCTCTCATTTAGCTTTGGTTATGTTCTTTGTGCCTTTCAGATGAAAATCCTTGGGTACGTTTTAAATCCCCAGTGTATGGAAAAGACTGAAATTTGTTTTTTTTAATTGTATTTATTTTGTTTTTTTACATAGAACAAAACAAGGCACTATGTGCCAACATTGAGTCAGTCATATCCTAGAGAAATCACAGAGTTCAATATACATCACAGCATTTCGTACCCAGCACAAGCTGCAACGCCATATAGAAAATCATTACACATTGACATTCGGGAGACATTTCAAAGGACAAAAACGAAGTGAAACTGCAGAGGCGCAGGAATCTAAGCCATCATGTCCAGCCCATCTTCACATCCTTGTACGATCATTATCACATCATTATACATCTCCTGTTTACAGACATATACCAAGGAGGGGAAAACATCAGCAGAAGATAGGAGTCATCAGAGAAATACATATCATATTATCCCATACAGTGTTAACCGAGGACTTACTTCGTCTCAACACACCCCTTGTCTTGTAACTCCCGTTCAGAAGACACCCTTGACCATTCCAGGAACGGCTCCCAGATATCCTTTGGGCGGGACGTGGCGGGCATTTGCTCCCAGAACAGTTTTAACTGAGCGTGACCATATGTCACATCTAGCAGCCAAGCCTTAAAGTCTGGTACTCGTTTCCTGCCCCAACAAAGTGCAAACTGTCTATGAGCATACAGCAACAGTAAAGCATGTAACTTACGCCTGTTGGGCACCGTGGCACACACGTACCCTAAAATCCCCAGAAGCGGAGATGGGGGGTCCTCTCTCCCAATAATCTGATTTACTGCACTAAATATCTCACCCCAAAACTTGTGCAGGTGCAAACATTCCCACGCCACATGAAGGAAGGTAGCCTGATCCTGCCCACACCTCCAACACCTGGCATCATCCCTCAGCCGCATGCGATGCAAACTCACTGGCGTCCGGTAATACCTATGCAAGAATTTAAATTGAATTAACTGCAGACGGTAGTTAGGGGGCAATTCTGTCAACTGACTACAGCAATATCCCCACTGCTCCTCTGTCATCTGTGGACAGAGCTCCCCATTCCAGAGTTCCATGGACCTGGGCTTCAACAATGGATAGTTTGCCTGCATGACCGTGTACAGTCTAGTTATTAATTTTTTGGCTGATTGTGTCTTCAATACATTTTCCAGCGGTAACATTATCTGGGGAGCATCAGGGAATTGCGCGTTTAGCACGCGACATGCTGTGCGTAATTGAAGATATAAAAATCTCTCAGCGAACGGCACCTCACCATCATCAGTAGCCAGAGGGGGAGGCCTAAAGAGGCCCTCCGGATATAGGTCAGCAAACGTATGCAACTTTAGCGCAGCAATCAAAGTCTTATCTACCCCATTCTCCATACACGCCAACAGGGGTTTGTTTTCCAGCAACATTGATGGCGCATATAGCGTCATAATCCACGCTCACTTTTGCAATTCACGCCACACCCAACATAGCGTTCCAGCCGTATCGACATCCTCCCTTGGCCGACCAACACTACGATATAGCACTACAGCCAACGGGGTCGGTGCCACAGCATCTCTTTCAACCGCGACATGGGGTTGAAACGGGGTCTCATGCACCCAAAAATGAAGAAATTGAGCCTGCGCACACAATGCATACAGATGCATATCAGGAGCCCCGAGCTCTCCCTGCCGCAATGGAAGAGTCAGAAGATCCCAGGAGACCCTGGCCTGCCCTCCCGCCCACACCAAGGACAACAACTGTGAACGCAGCAAACCAAAAAAATGTTTAGTAAGTGGTATCGGCACATTCACAAATAAATAGAGAAACTTAGGCAGAAAAACCATTTTTGTCAGTGCTATTCTACCTGCCACAGATAAAGGCAGCCGGGACCAGAGAGCCACCTTCCCCTGAGGCCATGCATAGGCCCTTCCAAAGTTCAGTGTCCAAATATCTTGGAGATTTCGACTCAACCACACCCCCAGGCATTTAACTTCAGTAGCCTCCCATCGTATGGGGAATTCGGAGCAAACTTCCTATGTGCCATCGGTTAGCGGGAACATTACGGATTTGGACCAATTTATAGTTATACCTGGAAAGCCTCCAAATTTTATAAACTCCCGCAACATTGGGTCAAGGTTCACTTCCGGGTTAAGAATATAGAGGGTTACATCATCAGCATAAAGAGATATCACCAGGCTGCACGCGCTAAATCCTATTCCTCTAGCGGTGTGATGCTGCTGTATCAGTGCAGCTAACGGTTCCATAGCTATGGCAAATAATGACAGCGACAATGGGCAGCCTTGTCTCGTACCCCTCGATATGCGGAAAGGGCTCGACACCATACCGTTTACCCGTACACGAGCTTCAGGTACTTTATATAACAGTTTTATACATTTAAGAAATAAGGGGCTGAAACCCATTCGCTGTAATACCAAAAACAAATATGACCACTCCAAGGAGTCAAATGCCTTGGTGGCATCAAGAAAAATCCGGGCAGCCTGAAGACTAGGATGTAAATAATGTATAACAGAGCACAGTGTGTGCAAATTATGTGACATTGATCTCCCCGGAATAAAGCCCGATTGATCAGGGAGGGAAATCATCGGTAACAGGGGTTGGAGTCTGTTTGCCAGTAGTTTGGCATAGATCTTGGCATTGTTATTTATCAAAGAAAGAGGTCTATAGGAGTCCAATTCAATTTCCGCCTTATCAGGCTTCAACAGCATAATGATCATAGCCTCTCTCATTGATTGGGACAGAACATCCGTTTCCAGTGCCTCCTCATAGACGGCCAGCAGCCTTGGAGCAAACTCCTCAGCATGTGCCTTGTAGAAGGCAGTGGTCAGGCCATCAGGGCCGGGGGCCTTATTTAACGGTAAGCTCTTAATCACTTGAATCACGTCTTCTTTTGTTATGGTTAAATCCATATACAAACTATGAGTGTCATTAAACTACGCTCAGGCAATTGAGTCTAGAAAATCTGTCATGGTGCTATTCTCCGCAATCCCAGTCGTCTTGTAAAGGATAGAGTAGAACATCCTGAACGCCTGCAAAACTCCCTCCAGACCCCTCACAATGTCGCCCTCTACATCTTTAAATACATGATCATATCTATGCCGCCCCTGCCATTGGTTGTATCATAGTCGCCAGTGTATGCCCCGGCCGATCACCCTCCCCATAGCGCTGGGCCTCTGCATATTTTCCAAGAAATTTAATCTCCCTAGCGGCTTCCTGCTCGAATTCCAGCAGCTTAGTTTTAAGAAGGCCCGCTGTCTCTCGATCACCACACCCACACATTTTCTTGTACAACACTTAATCTCTTTTTCCAGCCCTGCCAGCGTCCCTCTAATGGCCTTTAACACCTCTGCCTGTCGTGCAATACATTGTCCTCGATTGACAGCCTTGAAGGCGTCCCACAAGACAGCAGCAGTGTCCACCGACCCCTCATTGTTCTCAAAATATACTTCAATGTCCCCTCGAATTTCCTCCTTGAATGCCTCATCCAGCAGCGGGTTCTGGGGTAGCCGCCAAGTGAAGGCTCGGGATGGGACACCTGGTATTGATAGTCGGAGAAGACATGGTGCATGAGCAGACAATGAGCGCGCCATATGGGCCACATGCACCGTCCAGGTCGCAGCAACCGCAGTAATCAACCAAAAATCCAATCTGGACCAGGCTTGATGCTGAGTTGAAATACAGGTTCCCTCCCGCAGGTCCAGGTGTCTCTTCCTCCACATATCTAGAAGCCCACCATCCACCATTATGTCTTGCAGGGCCATACGCACCTGCGGGTGTAGTGATCTAGCAGTGCCCTTTCTGTCAGCCTCCTCGGAGAGTATAGCATTAAAATCCCCTTCCCAAATCACAGTTTGGCATCCAATTCCTCTAATCTTGGACCATACCTGTCGGAAGAACTCCGGGGAATCCGTATTGGGACCATACACCGCAGCGAAATTCACTTCCACATAGCCTAGGCTCCCATTGAGTATTATAATACGCCCTTCAGGGTCTACATATGAATATGCACATTTCCAATCTAAACCCCTCTTGATCCGGATAGCAACCCTTCTTGCATAGTTTGAGTATATTGCAGAGTATACCTCCCGACTATTCTTAAGCTTTTGAGATGACGTCACATTTAAATGCGTTTCCTGAAGGAAACAAATATCTATGGCATGTCTCACCAAATATGCATGGACCAGCCTCGCTTTCCGGCCATCGTTTAAACCTCTTACATTCCAGGTGCAAATATTCAGAGTTTGTCACGTAGGCATCATCCCATTAATACACTTTTACAATCCCGACATATCTGTTCGCAACCTGTTACCAGCAATACTACTTTGCTGTACATATTGACTGGAGTTCGTGGCTGCAACAAAAAACTAACACAACCCCCACACCCCCAACCTCCCACACCAACCCCCAATCAGGTTGCAGTGTAACCCACCCATCCACAACAATCATAAACATTAAATAGATCAAGGGGAACCTTCCCAGGGGGCGAGGGTAGACCGGCATACTCCCCTACTTTCGCAGGGTGACCAGGGGTTACTGCCCGTGCCTAATACATAATCCAAACATAGTAAACTTATACCTGACATACCCGGTATCGGGGGATAGGAGAGCCAACCAGATACACTTTAGCATATTATAGCACTGCCATCCACCCATAGGGCAGCACACCGCACCCAACTAATCAAGTATCCAATAACATCCTTTACCAGCATAGAGAGTACAAGAATGATCACTGTTACAACACTGTTACAACATTGGGTCAGTCATTATCCTTAGCCTGCCAGATGAGGCTCCGTCTTCAGCTCCTTTCTTCTTGGACCCCTTGCCTACTACATGTTTGGCAAATGTAAGCGCAGATTTTGCGTCCGATTTTGCGTTCATGAAGTAGTGAGCTGTCCCATCGTGGGACAGCTTCAATTTCGCTGGATATAGCAAAGAGTACGGAATTTGTGCCTGCAGTAGGAGCCGGCAGGAACTCCCTCCTAGCTGCCTGCACCAGCGGGGTAAAGTCAGGATAGAACGATATTGATTTCCCTTGGTGCGTAACCTGTCCCTTCTCGCGTGCTAGTCGTAGTATGGTGTCTCTATCCTGATAGTTCAGTAGCTTTATCAGTATGGGACGTGGTGTACCCCCACCGGCGGCTTCGGACCCAATGTTCTGTGTGCTCCCTCCACAGTAAACACCCCAGAGAGATGTGGGTCAAATAACTCAGGCAGCAGGTCCGACATGTATGTTTCCTTTTTTGACATCGCTGTTGTCTCCGGTATTCCCGTTACGCGTAGGTTGCTCCTATGAGAGCGCGCTTCTAAGTCGTCATTTTTTTCCCGTATAACTCTCAGCATTTTGTTCCATTCGGAGGAGTTGTTCCTTTGTTTCTGTCTGAAATTCGTGAGTTTTCACCTGCCTGTTTTCCAGCCCATCCAGCCGTGTTTCATGGACTGAAACCTGCGTTTTCACTGTATCCAATTCCTGTGTCAAAGTGTCCAATTTGGAGTCAATACTCTTCAAACTAGACCGCATTTCCAACAGCAAGGCCTTCACAACTTCTTCTCCGGCTCCAGGTTGCCCGTCCATATCTGCGCCACCTTGCGCTCCCGCACTCGTCTCGTTCTGCCTACTCGAACGCCTGGAGTCGAACGTGATCTTCGGTTGTTTGAGATCTTGCTTGCCTATAGTTCCCCCAGATGGGGTCTCGCACTGCAGGTAGTGTTACCAAGGGTGGCGCTATATTTTATTCACTTCGGCTCTGCAGGAGTTCCCAGCGTCACTCACGGTGCACTCCAACCTTGCGCGGTATCCTTCAGCAAATGAGTCAGCAGCGACAGCAAGGGTATCTCCACTCGCTCCCTATAGCGTCCACAGGCACAGCAGATCAGCGCTTAATTGCCCATGTCATTGGGGCACCACAGCTCCCATTACGTATTTGCAGCGCGATAAAGATGTCACAGCGCTCATCCACTTCCACGGTATTGTAGCTTCTTCCTCGAGTGACGGCGCAGGTGCAAAGCCTCAGGCCTGCTGATATTGGAAATCTAGTTCTGAAGTGCCAGCTCTTGACTGCTCCCTCTTAAATGTGCGCACCGCTATCATCTGTCACCAACTAGCAGCTGTGGGAGGCACCTGGCTCGTCGGGGTTCAGGCCACATACAAGCCAGCACTCACATGCGCAGTGGATCACACGTCCCCTCTTCCCATCGAACAGTAATCTCTGCACGTCAAACTTCACCTGTCACTGTTTTGGTAGGGCCTTGCCAGATAGGGAGAGTCACAATGCCACCGCACCTCTTGGTATTCACAGGCAAGCTAACCAGCCCCGCCACTCTCTGCACTCCTTGGTTCCAATCTCAGCTCCCACTGCAAACCTTTCTCCAAATGAAAACAGTAGGGACGCACTGTTTTTCTCAGGTGTGGACCACTCCCTCTAGCACAGCGCACCGCCTGATCTCTTACTCTCACAGGTCCGCAGTCCCGTGCGCCGCCATTTAGATGGTGTTTGGGCGTATGGGGAATTTCGTCCCTGCACCTCCACCTCAGCCGCTCCATCAGTCCGCCACCCGCTGCCTATAAATGCACACCCCCTCCGATCGTATAGGTCGGCGGTGTGTGTGCACAGCCTCCGCAAATCGGCGGAGATGCGGCCTCCGGTCTGTCGCGGCTCCCCGGGCTCGTGTTTGTAGTCAGCGCCGCAGTCTCCTCCGCTTCAGCCGCAGCTCTGCTCGGGCTTTACCTTCGTCCCGTCAGGTGCTGTGAGGGAAGCTCCGATTTACACCGCCTCTTCACCAGATTGTGTACAGCTCTCCCCCTCACCGGTACATATGTGTAGCACATCAGCAAGGGCCTTAAAAAAACAGGATAAATTAAGGATTACAACCCCGGTCGGCGGAGCTCACTCACAAGGCGGCCATCTCGCTGCTCGGCTAGCCACGCCCCCCGAAAAGAGTGAAATTTGGCTCGGATATCTTTTGTGAACAAAAATTGTATAACAAATTAAGCTCGAACCGCCCCAAAGAGCAAAAGAGGGATCATCAATAACAATAACCAGCAAGAAGCACCCCAGAGTGTTCCTCAGTTTGAGAATGTCTGCTTTGATTTAGTGGCTTTTTGTCATATGATTCACCCTAAGGTCCCTTTAACAGGGGAAGGGAAAACATGAGGTCAAAAGTTGCCTTAGATCCCAGACACCCACTTTAATTCAGCAGGGTGCTAGAGGAAGTAGAAGGAGGTTTAGTTTGGAGGAGAGAGAGTGGGATAAGGGAGCCCATTGCATTACTGATAGCACACAACAGCTTTATACCAAGAGGGCCTGAAGCGAAGAAGAAGCTCCATCAGTAGAGAAAAACAGTATGTAAGTCTGGGAAATTGGTATGGGAGAAAGAAGAAAAATAAGGTTGTATATAGGTAGGTAATGGAAATCTCCAGGACCTGGTCCAAAAAAAGCAGCGTTTGGAAGGAAACTGTTATACCTTCTTCTAAGAAAAAAGTGGTACTTACCTGTCATTGCAATTTTCATCACATGGTAAATCATATGTAACCAAAGTGTAAGAGAACACATTGAGAATGATTTTGAAATTTGATGGTGGAATTCAACGTAACTGCTCTACTAAGGTGGCATGGAAAACCCGACTTTATTATGAGGACCTGTCCCATGATGGCTCTTCAACAATGTGGCTGTATCCATTCTTATAGAAGCCCATATGTTAACATTCATTTGGAAAATCCACCAATGTTCATCCATGCAGGCTGAACTTCTACCAGAAATTGTGTGTACTGGAAATGTGCATCTAAAGTGGGCGAACATTGTCAGCATTTAAGTATCTATTATTCTAATAGGCTGGAGGGAAAGGGGTATTTCCCAGCGTTCTATAGGGTGCCGTACATCTTTTCTATGCCGTTTTTTATGCTGATTATTCTGCCAGAGATGGTAGAAGATCAGTGACTTTGGAAAAGTTACCTCTTTATCTGGGCAGAGCGAAGGAATGAAAACTGGCATGCTTGCTGCTATCTCACAGTCTCATAGCAAGCAGACTGCTGAGTCTGTTGGTAAAACCACAGTTCATAAGACATATTTACCATTATTGTCCTCTATATCGGATACCTTATGATTTTTCATGGTGCATCCTCTTTTTAAACATTCCCTCAAATCCTAGTATGTTTTACTACATCAGCATCATATCACAGGGAAACAGGGCCTGTGTTTTTAGAGTTCCTTACTGGAATACTTACGATACATACAAAATCTCCATTATGAAGGTGTGGAAATTCACTTCCTGTTCTCCTCAGGCCTCTGGTATGAGAGAGGTCAATGCGAATTTTAACAACCTTTGCTATACATTTCATGGCAGCTCCACTTCTCTGCGATTGGGAAGAATCATATAGGGGATTGAGGTGTTTATAGTCTATGTTTGACCAAACTGGCCAGTACATTATGAGGAGACGTGATAAAACGTTATACAAATTATTTTGTACTTTGGCTGGGAGTATCCTGAAGGACATGAACATTTAGGATCCAGAAAAGCTCAAGGAACTGATTTCACGATGAGAATGTGTCTTTAAGGAAGTAGAAACTATGAAGCAGCGTTACTACAAGGAAGACATTCCGAAATAATTTATCTAAATGCTGATCTATTTAGAGTTATAAAGAGCCAAATGATTTTAAGGAATAATTTTGAAAAAACATCTGAAAAGTGTTCTCTGCGGATAATCTTTTAATTAAAGGTTGTCTCTACTGGGTAGGAAATAGAGATGTGTTCAGCAGAGGTGACCAACGAGGAATGAAAAGAGTCAGTCCTGCTTTTGATGTCTCGGTAGACTGTACAGATACAGGTATTCCATTGGGGAATGGTGGTCCCATGATTCATGGGTTCTGGCACAGGCAAGGTACAGAGAAGGTAGGCATTTATTTGCGTGGTAAATGAATGGTATATGGTGAAAAATAGTTGCTGTTGTAAAACAACGTTAGTTTTCATTTTGCTTGCCAATACAATTCACAAAATTCATGCTGCTATATCGGCTACTACAAGTGAGGATGGTCTGAGTATAGCAAATGTAATATACATATATATACAAATTCAGATAGAACCATGTTCACCTTTAAAGTTGAAAACAATCAAAAGAGAATTTAAATTTTTGTTTTTCTTTCTGGCGTTTTATTCATTCATAGCCAAAATTGTGTAGAGCAATTTATGATAAAGACATGTAATTGTTGCATCATTACATTCCGTATTCGAAATCGGTGCTCTCTGTGAAAAGGGAAGGGTAGGTGAATAAGTGAGGGGGACAGAGTAAAGGTGTTGTGACATAAATAGTTGCATCCAAGTTAAAAATGAAAAAACCTCTACAACCAGACTAATGGGCAAAGGTTCCCAATTGTACATCACGCATAGATTTATGAGAATACATCTCTTAATTAGCTCCTATGGTGTGTCAAGGAAAAACGGCGTATTTCTACGTTTCGACCCCTGATACGCAAGAAGGGTGATTCACAGCCTCATGTTGGGGTCTTCGTCAGGAAGAGGAAAGAGAGCCTATGGGGTAAGTAAATACATAAATCAGGATTTTGCAAGGGTGAACAGGCATGGTGATAATTTTCAAAATGGTGATGTGGGTAGTTACCTACATCAGCCGACGGTCATTGAATGTGCCGTCTGCAGGAGGGGCTTGCAAATGCTCCAATGGAACTGAAATATAATAGAATAGGTGCCGTCAGGGCCCTATATTATGCTGAATCAAAGGTTATATCGGGGGCAGGTAAAGAGAGGGACTTACTTGGTGTGGTGTGATTCATGCCTGTTCACCCTTGCAAAATCCTGATTTATGTATTTACTTACCCCATAGGCTCTCTTTCCTCTTCCTGACGAAGACCCCAACATGAGGCTGTGAATCACCCTTCTTGCGTATCAGGGGTCGAAACGTAGAAATACGCCGTTTTTCCTTGACACACCATAGGAGCTAATTAAGAGATGTATTCTCATAAATCTATGCGTGATGTACAATTGGGAACCTTTGCCCATTAGTCTGGTTGTAGAGGTTTTTTCATTTTTAACTTGGATGCAACTATTTATGTCACAACACCTTTACTCTGTCCCCCTCACTTATTCACCTACCCTTCCCTTTTCACAGAGAGCACCGATTTCGAATACGGAATGTAATGATGCAACAATTACATGTCTTTATCATAAATTGCTCTACACAATTTTGGCTATGAATGAATAAAACGCCAGAAAGAAAAACAAAAATTTAAATTCTCTTTTGATTGTTTTCAACTTTAAAGGTGAACATGGTTCTATCTGAATTTGTATATATATGTATATTACATTTGCTATACTCAGACCATCCTCACTTGTACTGACCAACGGACCCAGGTCCTGAGTTTTAAGGGCCTACCCCTTTCATACTCACGCTATATCGGCTACTAACCATCATTTTATTACTATGGTAACTATGGTCTACAGGCAGATGTGCTATACAAACATGGCAAGATTCTGGAGGAAGCTGCCCTGCCAAGTTTCATATTTTGTTTTAAACAATGTAAACCATCAGTCATCCTGACTTTACTCAGTGTTTGCTTACACCTGGAACCAGCCTCCTTCAAACAGATGGCTACTACCATGTTCTTTAGCAAGGAGTAGAAATCAACGCCTGGAGGAACAATCCACCAATAGAGCCATGAAGATCAAAACGTATCTCCCAAATCTATAAGTTGCTGTCCTCCTCATAACCTCAACAGATAAAAAATATCCTATTAGACTCTTTTCAAGCTGGATATATACTTTTAAATGCAGTGAAGGAGCACGGTATTCTGGCTGGTCAAGATAGTGTGTGAACCTTAGTTCCACTGGACTTCACTGGGGCAGTTGATGCTATGTTTCAAGCTACTGTTCTATATAGGCTCTGGGAAATGAGATTAGCTGCAACTTCTTAGAAACTGATTGAGTATTGTCTATCGGACAGGTTGCATGTAATTAAATTGTGCTTTATGAATTTTAAAAAACAAACTGCGGAGCTCTACAAAACCACCCATGTTTTTCCTTGTGTACCTTCACTCACTGCCCACTCTTGTAACTTCTATTGACATTTCTTGTGAAATTGCAATAATGATACACAAATAATATTGGAGCAGGACTCACTCTTCCTTTTCCTGTCAGGCCCACCTTTAAACTTGCGGTGGATATGTGAGTGTGTCTTAATTTTATAAAACAAAGTGATAGCAAGAGGTTTTGATTCCAGTTAACACTGTGTCTGCTTACCAATAGCTTTCTCCAGCCCCTCGCGTCACGCCTAACTGCAGGTGAAGTATTCGAGGATGTGGGATGCTAGACGATTTTGCCCATCCTTTGGTTACACAAGTAGCTGCAAGACTGAAAGTACTTATAAGTCAATATCTGGACAATCTCAACAACCTTAGTAGGCACTGACTATTGCTGTTATCATGGCTTGATCACACTGCGTTTAGCAGGACTGTTCCTATTGAAGCAGGGTTAAGGCTGATTTGCATATGAATGGTTTCAGTCTGAGGTGGCATGGTGAGCAAAATATTGATGGACTCAGAGGCGGCCCAAATAATTATCAATGGCGGAGAATAGTTCACGCATTCTCTCTATCACTTTTTTTATATACTTCATCACTTTAATCACATTTATTTGCACCACCTAGTTTACTCAACCTCCCAAGTTGCGAGAGTCTTCAGAGTGCCGCAGCCAAAGACATGATGAAACCTGAATGGAATGCTCATCTCATACCTCTGCAACTCTGCATGGAATGCCCATGCCATACCTCTCTAGCTCTAACGTCATTGGCAGCTCATGGAAACATTTGGTACAAGGCTCCATGTATAGTGCATCACATTCAAATCAGATAGCAAAATGTAAACTTAACAAATGCTCCATAATTACAGATCGATCCATCGCACATCTGACATTACTCTATACACACTAAAGGACACATCAAAACACATTGCAAATCCTATATACATAAACGGACACACAGATACAGACACACACACACTGCAACTGTAACTGATGTTTGTCTCTATAGCATCTTGCATCACCAAGGAAGGAGGGCAAAGATCATGAGGTCAGCTGTATTCATTAGCCTCTAATTGGGATGTTTGTCACAAGGGCATTATGCCCCTCATGAGATGCCTCTTCTTTTCATTTCATAGTCCTACATAGCATAGGGAGGGATCTCTTCCACCACTATTTAGAACAAAATGTGGGTGATTATCCATCTTGTCTTTTTTATTTTTATACCAATGCATAGCCATCCTATCTATTTGTAGATATCAATTTCTTTCATATCTATTTACACATCTAGTATATCTTTGTATTGTCCTTCTCTATATGTGTATCAATTCTTTTCATTTTTGCATATTTAACAGGTTCATCTCTGTTTATCCACCATGTTCGTGTCCACATACCAATTTCCTCCCTATTCATTTCCAAATACCAAACATAGGGCATCATTGCCCGCCACCGTAATGGTATGCAGGGCCTGCCGCCAGGGGTGCGGCGACCCCGCAGCGCTGGTTATGATGCGCCCGCCACACTCGCGGGCGCATCCTGCATATTTTACATTGCGGAGGGCAGTGCTGCAAGCAGCACCCACCACAATGTCAAAACTGCATGTTGTGCATTTGCATGCACAACGTGACAGGCACAGGGGTGCCTGCCACCTTGTGCATGCAAATGTAGGGGGGTACCATGGGTACCTCCCAAGTGCACCTCCCACCCCCAAACACCCCAGGGGCCCACAACGGGCCCCCAACACAGAAGACCACATGCCTTTCCATGCCGCCATGGAAAGGCCAATTGCCGCCATCATCATGATATGGATGACAGTGTCTTGCATACACCGTCACCATATTGTACATGTTTTTTGCCCGGTCGACGAGTCGACCAGTGGAAAAGCAGCGGACGGTCTTTCCATCTGCCGCGGACCTTCCACCCATCCTAATAATGCAGGGGGTCTTTTAGGTATGGATCTGCCCGCCATCCGAATGGGGCGCTTAATCTTTTAATGGATACTTCTAACTGCAAACTCCTTACCTTTAGAATATTGCAGGCACTAGACTGGATCAGTAAATTTTCTAAGCAGTGCTCCATCACACTGCTAGGTGGCACTGCGTTGGCTCATTCTGCCCCAAAAGGTACTGAGTGGAGCTGCATATAAGGGCTGTCCCTGGGTGCTAACATCAGTTCCTTTCATTCTGCTTCTTGGAATGTGAATCCAGAGCTTTATTCCCATTCTCTTTGATGCCTTTCCAAATTCAAATTCAAGGGCATATTTACAAGCCCTTATGACCACCACAATGTCCCTGTTAGTGACGTCGTGGTGGCGATAGGAGCTTCACCTTATTTAAAAGGCAACGTTAAGCCTCTTAATGTGGCTTAACGCTGTCTTGTAAGTAATGCCCCCTTTCACGCTATGTTTAGCCTGAAAAGGGAGTGGTCAGCGTTCCACCGCAACACCAATTGATTTTGATGCTGCTCCCTATTTACAAGAGCAGCGTAAATAGGAGGCAGCGCCAAATTAAGACCAGGGAAAACTGGGCTTAAATAAGCGAAATGAGGAGAAATGCTTTTTTTCTCCCGTTTGTGCTGTATCCATGTGTGCTGCCTTGCACACAGCAAAACACCAATGATTGTTTATGTGCAGGAAGGTCCCTTTTCCTGCACGAAGTAAAATGCTGTTTTGAAACTTCCATGTGTGCTACATTAAGCAGCACACATAGAAGTTACAAAACGGCATTTAAAGATTGTTTATGTGCAGCAAGGGGAACTTTCCTGCACATAAACAATTTTTACCCCAACACAAGCACCCTTGCACTAGTGCCTGCATTGGCACTAGGGAGCTAAATTTAGCTCTAATGCAGAGGGAAACACAGGGCTGCACCATATTCTAGTAAATATGATGGTATAGAGTCCTAATATCGATGTTTAACTATCGATATGCAATAATATCTCCCTGCAAGAATATCGTCGACCAGAATATCGACATGCAGGTAAGAAATATTGTTTTTGTTAATATCGAAGTTAGTAATATCGTTAGTCAAAATATCATTTTTAATAATATCGAAATTTATTCTAGTGTTCTATATTTTAGTACGTGTTAAAAGTATAGTTTATTTTTCTAATGTATGTTTCAAATTTTTAGAAGTAATTAGTCTTATTTAAAGTAATTTTTGCGTATTTTAGTTTTGTAGCGGGTTGTGAGTTTATAGGGAAATAGGGTGGGAAATATATTTATTAATAATTTTTAGAAGTTATTAATTTTATAAAAATTCAATATTGCGTTTTAGTTCTGTCGCGGGTTGTGGGTTTATTGGTGGAATAGGGTGGGAAGTAATGCAATTATATGTAATTAATTTATATTTTTAATTAATTCATACATTTTTATTTTTTGATGTATGTTAATTGTGTTCATTAATTAGTTATGAATTGGTTATTAATTATTAATTATTATTTGGTAAATATGTTAATTGTGTCATTGTTTTAGGAGCGGGTTGTGGGTTTATACAGGAGTAGGGTGGGAAGTAATTTAAATAGAATTAATTAATTAATAATTTTAATTAGTTCATTAATATTTTTGTATTAAATAATGTATGTTGTGAATTGTGTTAATTTATTCGTTATTCAGTATTCATTATTAATTGGTAAATATGTTAATTTTCTTATTTTTTTGGAGCAGGTTGTGAGTTTATTAGAGAGTAGGGTGGGAAGTAATTTCAGTATAAATAATTATTTAATAATTTTTATGAATTAATATTTGTGTATTTAATGTTTTGGATAGTCAATTTGTTACTATTTATTAATAATTAATTGGTAAATATTTAAAGTGTGTCATTTTTTTAGGAGCGGGTTGTGGATTCATAGGGGAGTAGTGTGGGAAGTAATTAAAATGTAATTTATTTTTTTATAATTTTTATATAACATTTAGTTATTGCTATTTTATAGTCTTAATAGTGTGAATTAATTTATTACTGATTGTTTTTAATTTGGTTGTTAATTGATATTAGTTAATTAAATAATTGTTAAGCAATTATGTTAATTGTGTCATATTTTACAATATTGGTGGTGTAATTTATAGGGGGATTTGATGGGAGGTAAATTATTTTTTATTATTTAAGTATTTGTTAATTAATGTTTATTATTTTGCTGAAGTGGGAATAGTAAATTATTCTCCTCTGCTATCCAACACTATCCAACACTTTCCATACTCTTCCAATTGTTGAAGTATGAATAGTCATTTTATCCCCTCCGCTAGCCAACTCTTTCCCTACTGTTGCAATTGTTGGAGTGGGAATAGTAATTTTATCCCCTACGCTATCCAACACTTTCCCTAATGTTGCACTCTGTGGAGTGGGAATAGTAAATTATTACCCTCCGCTATGCAACACTTTTACTACTGTTGCACTTGCTGGAGTGGGAATAGTAAATTATTCCCCTCCGCTATCCAACACTTTCCCTACTGTTGCACTCCCTGGAATGGGAATAGTAATTTAATTTTATCCCCTACGCTATCCAACACTTTCCTTACTCTTGCACTCCCTGGAGTGGGAATAGTAAATTTATCCCCCCGTTTAGCCACACTTTCCCTACTGTTGCACTTGCTGGAGTGGGAATAGTAAATTATTCCCCTCTGCTATCCAACACTTTTGTATAGTTACACTTGCTGGAGTGGGAATAGTAATTTTATCCCCTACGCTATCCAACACTTTCTCTACTGTTGCACTTGTATGAGTGGGAATGGTAATTTTGTCCCCTACGCTATCCTTCACTTTCCTACTGTTGCACTCCGTGGAGTGGGCATAGTAAATTATTCCCCTCCGCTATCCAACACTTTCCGTACTGTTGCATTTCCTGGAGTGGGACTAGCTAATGATTCCCCTCTGCTATCCAGCAATTTCCTACTGTTGCACTTCTTGGAGTAGGAATAGTAATTGTATCCCCCCGTTATCCAACACTTTCCCTACTTTTGCATTCCCTGGAGTGGGAATAGTAATGTTATCCTTTACGCCATCCAACATTTTCCCTACTGTTTTAGTTAATGTAGTGTAAAATGTTGTTTTAAAATTAAATAATTCTTTTAACATTTTAATTTATTATCTATATATATATGTTTTTTTAATATTTATGTTACAGGTGTATATATATATATATATATATATATATATATATATATTTAATTTTTATTATGGTTCTAATATTTTATAATTTAATAAAAGAAATATTTATCAATATTATTAAGTAAATATATATAATAATTTTTTATACATATGTTTAATTGTTTTTTATATTACATTTATTATTTATAATTATCAATATTTTTGTACTTACCTTTGTAGAGATAGGATGTCGATATTCTTGACATCGATATTCTGTACACAAAATTTGTGTACCTCGATATTCCTGTCATCGATATTCTGTCAGTAAACCACATATGATGCAGCCCTCTGTTTCTAAAGTGACAAAGCGTGTCGTTAGCCTTCTTGGCTTAATGACACGCTTCACCACTTTCTTGTAAATATGCCCCTGGCGTGTAAGGGAACAATGTCCCCACCTAAACCTACAGGCTTCAAGCCATGTCACAACTGTCAGAAGCAGATGTCCTTAACTGGCCTGCATGAGGTCTGTCTTTGGTGTCTGGACTCGAGCCATGACTACAAATTGTTTGAGGAGTGTGTGTACAGGAAAGAAATCCATAATTTTGAAGCAAAGCTGTACATTAGTGAATATTGAAAGAGGTCACAAACCTCAAGTAAAACCCACTCTAATTCAAACGTGCATCCCTGCTATCGCTCTCAGGGCAACTTCTGGGGCAGAGCCTTTTCTTGGTTGAAATCATCAGGTAAGTCAAAGTCGAAAAGGAAATACAAGAAAGCAAAGAGGGTCTCAGCCCTAACTCGCCGATCCCTATTGAAAGAAAAGTAATGAGGTGCCAATCAGCCTTGCTCCTGATCTCGGCTAGAGGAGTCGATTCTGCAATTGATCCTGATCTGCTGTGTTCCCTAAGCCATGAAGATAATACAAGTCAAGGCTATTAAAGAGTCCATGCTGCTTATTTTGTTACTCTTCCATCTCCCCCTGTTGAGCCTCTATATGCCCCCAAAAGATGTTGTAGTCCCCAGTCAGTTTATAGCAGGCAGATTCATTCTCGACACTGTCTGAGCTACTCATATCTACCTCGGGTTCCACACCAACTCCAGACCAGACTTCCATTCTGGCTCCAACTCATGCACGTGTCCCACTTTCATTGACACAAATAACAGCGCTGCTGCAGCCTGGAGACGATCAGGTGCCAACACCGATGTCCGACCACAAACTGAATCCATCTTGACCCAACTGAGGTCATTCTCCGAATCCACTCCAGTTCACCTGTTTTCTGAACACCTTGATCCAGATATCATACAGACGTTCCCAAGGAGTTATCCTCATAGGCTCCATAATTTTTTGGGTTCTGATTCAGATCAATATTACCTCCGAGAGATGACAATGGTGAGGGTGGGAAGAGTTTCACTCACATTATGATGATGAAAGTTTATATATGGACCTGCAGGAGCCCAATGAGCTTAATACTTCCTCTGACACAGGGTTGTTGTCCCCCTTCTGATCAAATTAAAGTTAATGTCCTTACAAAAGCCTTGCAGTCTAGACCTTCTTTCTCTGAGCCCTTGCTTGAATTCAATGAAGCCATCACTGACACACTGATGGTAACCTGATTTTAAACTTGTTCTTGCCCACTGGTGATGGGGCAGGGTGCCAGATGCCACAGACCAGCACCAGGCAACCCTGATGTTTTGATACACCATCCTACTTCAGATAGTCTGGTGGTTCAGGCTTCCACCAGAAATGTCAACTCCAATTCTTTCCCTACAGCTTACTCAGATAGGGAGTCTCAGAGGATTGAGGCATTCGAGAAACAAATATTATAACTGCCCAACACGGTTTTGAGGTCAATAAATGCAGTTTGTCTACTGGGCCAATATACACATGCGCTCTTAGGGATGGCCAGTGAGATCTTGACAACAGTTCTAGATGTGCTACAGCCCACACCACCTTTCTTCTGGATAAACTGGTGCCAAAGACCATGGCAACCTTCCTGCCAAAAGTCATGATTTCTTTTCATGTTGGACGAGTCAGCCCACAAAAGAGAAGAGACTCCATTAACTGCAACCCAAGAGAGCCTAAAGCTTTTACATTAATAGCACCAAAGACCATTGATTGGACGGTCAGTTTTTTGTGAGCATCACTGGGGCAAAGAAAGACAAAGCGGCACAAAATAGGGCTCTGTTGAGGTGCATAGTCATCTTCATTAAACTCCGCTAAGCATTGGCCAAAAATAAGTTTCCTATAAAAACACTCCCATAAGCACATCACCCCTTAATGCAGCTAATGCAGCATCTTAATTATCTACTTGGATTTTGATGTTTAGCCACAGAACACCATAATCTGACTGAGCAATGAACAATCAAACACACAATGCAAGAAAAACATGAGCGTCCTTTGTCACATGTTATGTTATGTTATGTTATGTTATGTTAATAATCTTTTATATATCGCACGTACACCCAGAGGTTTCATGGCGCTGGCTAGCAGATACCCAGGTGGAAAGAAGGCTATGGCTGAGCCTGAGTGAATAACCAGGTCTTAAGCTGTCTCCTGAACATTAAGAGGTCGGTACAGGAGCGGATTTCCTAAGGGAGAGAGTTCCAGAGTCTGGAAGCAAGAGTCGCAAACCTGCGTCTTCCCTGGCGTTGAAGTTTGAAGGGAGGGGTGGCCAGAAGATAGAGATTGGCGGACCGGAGGTTGCGAGAGGTGATGTATCTGGGCAAGAGAGTGTTGATGAACTGAGGACTGTGGGAGTGAAGAGATTTGAAAATGATACAGGCGGTTTGAATTCTACTCGTTGGGAAATGGGAAGCCAATGGAGTTTTTTTAATAGGGGCCTGGCAGATTGCCAACGGGGTTGCTGGTGGATCAATCTGGCTGCATGATTCTGCACCAGTTGAAGGCGTTTACTGAGGAAAAGAGGGAGGCCCAAGTAGATGGAATTAGCGTAATCCAGGTGTGACAGTACTAAGGCTATCACCACCTGGATCAAGGCCGAATGTGTTAACATCCAACTGATCTTCTTAATCTTGTGAAGCTGGAAAAAGCAGGAGGATACCACCGTGCCTACTTTGGTTTTCAATGACAAATCCTTGTTAATGACCACCCCCAGGCTCTTCACTGAGGTGGAGGGGGTAGGGGGGGGGGCAAGTTCTGGAGGCCAATAATGTGGGCCCCAGAATATTTGGCTTTTGCCAGTAAGGACCAATGCGGTCTTACCTGGGTTCAGTTTTAGGTGATTAGAGTCCATCCATTGACGGATGTGCAGCATGGTGCTCTGAAACTCACTGTTAGATTCAGGGGAGTTGTCTATTGTGAAAATAAGTTGAAGATCGTCTGCACAATTAAATGTGACTGCCTTAAATGCTTTCAGGGACTGGATCAAAGGGACCAAATACAAATTTAACAGAAGAGGAGATAGGGAAGAACTCTGAGGAACCCCGCAGAAAGTGTGGAGTTTGGGGGCAGTAAAGGGGGCAAGACGGACCGCTTGAGTGCGGTCACTAAGAAAAGACCTGATCTACTGTAGGCTGAGTTACGAATGCCGTCCTGTTCGACACGGTCTAATAGGATGGCATGATCGACTGTGTCGAACGCGGCAAAGAGGTCCAGTAGGACCAGGGCATGTGGGATTCCTTTATCTGCGTTGTCACGAAGCGAGTCCATGACAGTGGTAATGACAGTCTCGGTGGAGTGGGCCGGGCGGAACCCAGCTTGATGAGGATCCAAGTAAAAGGATTGCTCAATAAAGTTGGAGAGATGGGTAGTTACATAGGCTTCTAAAACCTTAGCCAGGTAGAGAAGGAGGGAGCTGTGCCTGTAGTTGGAGAGGATTGAGGAATCCGCACCCGTTTTTTTCAAAAGGGGTACGATTACCGCCTCTTTGAAGGCTTTAGGAACCATTCCCTAGGACAAGGAGGCACTGAGGGAGGTCAGGATGGGGGGAGAGAGGGTCGAGAAAATATCCTTTAAGATGTAAGGAGGGCAGCAATCCCTAGGGGAACCGGACTTCATCATTGTCAGGAGGGCCTGTAGGGAGTGTATATCACGAGGTGGATAATGATCAAAGGAGCAGGCGCTAGAGTATGTGCAGAGAAGTTCAGTTTAAGGTCAGTAACTGGGATACTAGCTTTGATGGTAGTGATTTTGTCAAGAAAATATTGATTAAGAGAGTTGCACAGATTTTGAGTGACTGCCGGTTTGGGAAGAACTCTCTCCATGTTAGATAATTTATTAACAATTGCAAAAATATCTTTGTATTTGTTTCCAGAATGTGCAATTATGTTTGAGAAGTACAAGGCTTTAGCTTGGAGGATAGCTTTCTTATCGTTTGCGCGGGCAGCCAGGTAGAGAGATTTGACGTGAGGGTCATAGCTTCTCCTCCACTCTTGCTCCTTTTGGCGGATGTCTAATTTTTGAGCCCTCAAGTCGTGAGAAAACCACTTCTGGGCATCCGAGCGGCGGGCAGTTTTAAGTCTTTTCAGGGGGACATGTGTATTGCTCGCTGCTAATAGCCAATGTGAGATGTTGGCTTCAGCCTGCTCAAGGTCCGTATTGTCGGCCGGGATAGAGCTATCTAGGCTGTCCAGAAGGGCTTGTTTGTCAACAGTGCTCCATTTTCTGATTAAACCCCCCTCCATTGTCGGGGGCTTACTACCAGTCGGGATAGAAATGGTAAACTTGATAGGGAAATGATCAGACCATGTGCAAGGACATATGGTAGGTGTGGAGATAATGAGATTTGTACTCCACACCTGATCAAGGGTATGTCCCTTAACATGGGTGGCGGAGATAATGTGGTGACTGAAATTGAGGCCAGAGAGAAGTTCCATTAATTTACTGGCCTAGTGCATCGTTACACCAATAATTGAAATCACCGAGTTGGAGAACTTTTGTGTGATCCGTGACCACAGTGGCTAGTTGTTCGCACAGGGAAAGAGGAAATAAGGGCATATGTTGGGGGGGTCTGTAGATTAATACACAGAGTAGTGGGCCAGCCTTAGATTCACATTTAATAATTAGGTTGTCTGCTACAAGAAGATTCAGTGCGGACATAGAAGTAAAAACATGATCTTTGTTGATGATGGCCGCTACTCCACCTCCAACCTTTCCTGGGACCCGGTCGGCATGTAAAATATAATACGTGTCTGGAAGAGCTGCCAGGATGTCCGGGGAGGAGTCAATATTGAGTCATGTTTCTGTGATAAAAAAGATATTAGGTTTGTCTGATAGGAGAAAAAGAAAGATATCTAATTGATGCTTAACTAAGGAACAGGTATTGAGGTAGGGGATGTGAAGTTTTAGGTCGCTGGCTAATGCTGAGGTGGGCTTCTGGCTCTGACAAGGAGCAGTGGGCAGGAGTTCAGGTTGATTTGTGGGCTCTCGGAGGATGTCAAGATGTTTAAGATAGTCAAAGGTGGAGGAACAGAGCGAAAGATTTACCTGGTGTAATAATCTTAAATCTTCCGAGGAACAGCTGGTCATTTGAGCAGGGGGGCTGGTCCCTGGGCCCGGCCTGGCGCAGACGGGCGCAGACGGGCTTGCCTTTGGCGCGCCTTTGGCGTGCCGTTGGCGCGCCCGCTGAGCGCATCCGCTAAGCGTCCGGGTGGTTAAGGCCATTATATCCTTGCGATGGCGGGATGGCAGGGCAACTAGTCTGTCAACCCAAATACTCCCCCAAGATGGCGGCTAAGGAAAAGATCGTCGTTCCTTCCAACCCCCCCCCCGACAGCACCTAATCGGCTGAGGGTGAGGGGAACACAACAGTGCAGTGGTAAGGAACAGTGCAAAAGATATTTTAAAACACAATTAAAAAACGTACAGCTTGTTATTGTTATTGTTATTGTTATTTTAATTTTATACCGCGCCTAATCACCTACAGGTCTCTAAGCGCCAGGAAAAGATGGTACAGGACAATAACACAGCGGAATCAGAGCAAAGAGCAGCATTGGATTATGCCATGCTCAGGCTTCTCTTAAACAATAGCGTTTTTAAGCTCTTTCGAAATCTTAGGAGGTTTCCTTCCTCGCGCAGCCCTCCAGGCAAACTGTTCCACAACTGGGGAACCAGTACTGAAAAGGCTCTCCCTCCCTTCATCGCTAACCTGTAGCGAGAACAGGTCAATAGCTGCGAATCCGAAGACCGAAGTGTTCTCACCGGACAGTACAGTTGTAGGCGCTCCTTGATATAGGCCGGAGCCTTACCGTAAATTGCCTTATGAGCTGTACACAAACTCTTAAATTCCACTCTCTCTTTAATTGGCTTAGCTTAGCTTTTAATTCCCTGCTTCTGCCTCAGGAAGTGACAATCTACATCCACCCACTCGTAAAATGATACAAAGATTGACCGCAGTTAATATTCAAACCATCGGATTTTCAAATGAACCATTATAAATAGTCTCTACTAATCCCACACAATAAATTAACAAACATCAACCAAGATTGATGGTCTTTCTGCTGCGCAAAAATGAAAACCCTGTTAGAGAATGCACTGCAATGTCATGAATATTGTTTGGTGATTTACAAATGCAAGTAACATTATGACCCTATTGTGCATCTTTTCTTTTCATTTGTGTTTGTGCAACAGCACTCCTAATGCACACTGAGGGGCATATTTATGAGGGCTTTGCATCATGCTCGCACCATGCAACGTGGTACATGCACAACATAAACCTCTAAGTCATATTTATGAAGCCACACAAAGCCACTTGCACGGCTTTGAATGGCTTCAAAATCATGGAGCAAGGCAATGCAGTGAAAATCCCGTTCTTGCATACTCTGCACAAGGGAGGGGTTCCATGGGCATTCCAGTGGCAGTGCCCATGCAAATCCCATGGATCCTGACCATTCCCAGATTTACCAAACCTGGTAAACCTGGGAATGGGCCAAAAAGATACTCCTCCCCCGTTGAGGCATAACAAGGAGAAATATTGGGCATATTTTTGAAAATAGTGGCACAGGGTAGTGTGGCAAGTCACCTAGCTGCACTTCCCTGTATCACATGTAAAGGGCAGGAATGCACTGTATTAAGCAATATGGTGCATTCCTGTCCTTTACCTCTTTGCTGGCACCATTTGGGCAGCCTAGCACCAATGCAGGCACCCTTGCATCATGGTGCACGGATGCCTGTGTTGTAGGCATGATTGTTTTTGTGCAGGAAGGGGCACATTCCTTAACACATGAAACAATCCATAGAGGCATTTTTCTCTTTCTATATGTGCTGCAGAATACAGCACACATGGAAAGAAGAAAAAACGAAGAGAAATAAAGATATTTATCCTCGTTACGCCACACCTGGGGGCTGCTTATCTTTTTGGCTATTCCCAGATTTAATGCATCAAAACCCATGGCATTTGAGTGCGAGCACCTAAGGCAAATCCCATGGAACATAAACAACAACTGTGGAGAGAGGGTCCAAGGGATTTTTTTAAAGACCTATCACAGTTACGTCCCCCTACAAAGACAATGTATACAAACCAAAATATAACTGTGGGTCTAAATTCTACTGCTCGTGTTTCCTGGGTCTGACCAAGGGACTCCTTCAACAAGAAAAGGAACTAAATGGCAACTAAACCAAAAAGAGATACTCTCAAAGTGTGAGAGTACCCATCAATTACCGTCCTGTACCGCCTGTGTCATCATCTGGGCCTCTTCACTCAAAGAAGAGTATGGCGTACAACCCCTCCTGAGATGTTCAAAAGAGGGGTGGGTGTCCCAGTGTGACATCTATATACGACAGTAAAAAGACGTATACTGGTAGCTGGAAGGCAGTGCGTGTGATAAAGTGATGTGCAATATGTGAAAAGGGATTATATTAAAATTGGAGAGATTATAAGAAAATAAATGTAATGGCTATCCTATAAACTTCCAATGTTAAAAATAGTGCGTACACCTAGTAGTTTAAGCAAATAGCCACTAGTTACTTTGTATAAGTCAACATGTTTCTGCAATTTTAAAGACCCAGACAGGTGTCTACTGCTTTCATCCGGACCAATACGCTACTGCTCATAAAAAATTCAGGGTGAAATTTAATATAGGGACCATATCACCTGGGAATCATGGTATATGGATGTCCTCCTTGTGAGTTTTTCTATAGGGTAGGAGGAACGTACTCCGCCTCACCTGGCTGCGGCCCAGGTAGATAGAGCACCGCTCTCTCCGTCGGTACCCTGAGATGGCACAGATGGCTGCCTGGAGTACCGACGGTGAGAGCAGTGCTCTATCTACCTTAGTCGCAGCCAGGAGAGGCGGAGTACGTTCCTCCTACCCTATAGAAAAACTCACAAGGAGGACATCCATATACCATGATTCCCAGGTGATATGGTTTCTATATTGAATTTCACCCAGTATTTTTTATGAGCAGTAGCGTATTGGTCCGGATGAAAGCAGTAGACACCTGTCTGGGTCTTTAAAATTGCAGAAACATGTTGACTTATACAAAGTAACTAGTGGCTATTTGCTTAAACTACTAGGTGTACGCACTATTTTTAACATTGGAAGTTTATAGGATAGCCATTACATTTATTTTCTTATAATCTCTCCAATTTTAATATAATCCCTTTTCAGATATTGCACATCACTTTATCACACGCACTGCCTTCCAGTTACCAGTATACGTCTTTTTACTGTCGTATATAGATATCACACTGGAACACCCTCCCCTCTTTTGAACATCTCAGGAGGGGTTGTACGCCAAACTCTTCTTTGAGTGAAGAGGCACAGATGATTACACGGGCGGTACAGGACGGTAACTGATGGGTACTCTCACACTTTGAGGGTATCTCTTTTTGGTTTAGTTGCCATTCAGATCCTTTTCTTGTTGAAGGAGGCCCTTGGTCAGACCCAGGAAACACGAGCAGTAGAATTTAGACCCACAGTTATATTTTGGTTTGTATACAAATGCCATGGAACACCTCTCTTGCAGAGAGTAAAGCAATGCAATGATTTGCACTGTGTTGCCTTACTCCAGATTTATGAAGCCCTTCAAAGCCAAGCAATGTGGCTTTGTGTGGCTTCATAAATCTGACTTAGAGGCTTGCAACATCCATCTACCACTTTGCAAGGTGCAAACATGAGGCAAGCTTTTCAAAAATATGCCCCTATGTTTATTTCTCTCCGTTGTTTTTTCCTTTCCATGTTGTTGGGATATTACCTAATCTTTCAATACACGAGGACTTGGTGTTTGTATTCGAAGTCCCATGATGTCAAGATGGAATGTATGGAATGCGGGAGGCGGCAGTTGCTGCCGGGGAGAGCTGCACATTGGACGCATTAAAGAAGAGCTACTAACTTTACCTGCGCATATGTCTTCTCTTCACTGACGACGAAGGTCCAGTGTCTGCCTCTCTCCAAGTGTTGCTGGACGCCCTGGCATATGTTGAATTTCCATGGCGAGGCAACCGCGACGTCGTCTCTGAAGAGCTGAGGAAGCTCATCGTTCTGTCTCAACCCGACGGATTGTCGAGCGACGCACGCACCCATGACCTTCATGCCTTCGTGAGCGTGAGTTCCTATATCAAAGTTTTTAAATCCCTAAATTTCCCCATTTCCTCGTCTCACCAAGCTCTTCAGTTTGCTTCAATTGCGCGAGCTCTTCTGTGCGCGAGCTCACGCACGAGCTAACGTCATCGTCATTGTCTTCCTGACACTCGTTGCCATAGCAACCTAGCAACATCGCTTCACTCTAACTCTGCAGCGCGTCTGCCTCAGCGCTTGCTATCAGACTTTTGTAATTGTCTCAATCTTCAAGAAAAATAAAAATCATACAGTCTGTTACTTGAAGAATGTTATTCTACATTGGAGTTTTGGTCTGAAAATAAAACGCTAAAACTGATCAGCAGATTTAAAAAAAAGAAAAAAGAAACTGTTAAATTTAACTACTGTCAACTCTACAATTAACATATCGTGGCAGCAACTCACCCACGCAAATATGGACAAAGTAGCCACGCCACCTCCCTTTTTACAATCTTCTGGTCCTCCCCCCATGTCTTGGAAACTATGGAAAGCCACCTTTGAGGCTTACATAGATGCAATCGATGGTGACACCTTCACCGCAAAGAAAAAAAGAGCACTGTTAGTATACAATTTGGGAGCTGAGGGCAGGTCCATTCTTGAAACATTACCTCTTGAGCAAGTAAGGATCTCTATTTCTAGTGATGATGGCGATGCACAGATTATTGATGAGTATGCTTCGCTCATAAAAACTCTTGATAAAAGGTTCAATCCTAAACGGAATATTGTTCTCGAACGCCATAAATTTCTGCAACGTGCACAAAAGCCTGGTGAGTCCATTGATGATTTCGTTGCAGCCTTGAGAATTCTAGCAGTGAACTGCAACTATAGGGAGTTTAGAGACGAAATCATTCGGGATCAATTAATTGAACGCACATGTGACAGAAAAGTACGCGAGAAACTTTTGTCTTCCGATGATCCGGATTTAGAGACAGCATTGACATTGGCTAAGTCTGTAGAACATTCTCAGTTTTGCATGAAGGAATTAAGTCCTACATCAACAACTTTTCCTTCATCCGAGCCTGCCGAGATTAACTCTATCACCTCTAAATCCTCTACTAAGTTTTCCAAAAATGCAAATGCAAATACTCCTCGCACTTCCTCGTTTACATCAGTCAACAAGACAAGCAGTGATACTCAAGGATTGTCATGCTATCGGTGTGGTAGCAGGTCACATTTAGGAAATTTTAAATTTTGTTTTGCCATAACTCAATCTTGCTTTAAATGTGAAAAAAAGGCCATTTGGCACGAATGTGCAAGGCCAACATTGCACAAAAGGGGCCATCGTATATGGTAAAGAATATTGAAGACCGCCAGTTCGAGTGTAATGATGATGATGACACTTGTCATGAGTTATTAATGTTATCTGCTTCCCCTATGGAAGCTGAGGGTGTAGTAGAGATTGCTTCTCTTGAAGGATTACAAAGAAGAAAATCCCCCACTTGTTACGTTAACTTAAATACTGTTAATGTCAAATTTCTCGCAGACTCAGGTTCCCCATTTACCATAGTTAACGTCAAAGATTCTGATATGTTAGACAACATTTCTCTATCGCAGTCTCTCATTAAGATATTTGCTTATGGGGGTAAAAGAGTTGAGGTATTGGGGAAATTCAAAGGCAAATTAGAATTTAAGGGTGATAGCACATCTTGTACAATCTATGTTGTAAAGGATGGTACAAATTTATTGGGATGGCATGAGCAAGGAGAGCTAGGTATCATTCTTGACCCCAACCATGTGGACATGGTTTTATCTAGGCGGGAGGCTAAACAATATTATGCTACTTTCCCTGATAATATATCTGTACATTCTGTGAATTCATCATGTGACAGTAAGTGGATACAAGCTTACCCAGAAGTATTTTGCGACAAATTAGGTAAACTCAAAGGTTTTCAACATCGAATTGTTTTGAAAGATGGGGCTGAGGCGATTGCACACAAGGTTCGCAAAGTACCTCTAAGCATGCGTAATGAGTTAAAAGGTGAACTGGATAGACTACGTCAGTTAGGTGTGATTGAACCAATCGAAGGGTCAGAATGGTTGTCTCCTGTTGTTCTGGCGCGTAAGCCGGACAAATCCCTTAGAATGTGTGTGGATTTGCGCCACTTGAATGCTAGTATTTGGGTTGATCGACAACCACTGCCCAATATAAATGAGATGTTATCTACCTTAGAGGGTGCCAGATATTTTTCCACTCTAGATATTTTTTCGGCGTATCACCAGATCGAATTAAGTAAAGATTCTAGGCATCTCACGTCTTTTGTCACACCTGAGGGTGCCTTTCGTTACTTAAGAATGCCTTTCGGTTTGGCGTCGGCTTCTGCAGTGTTCCAACGCCTTATGGGAAATCTTTTCAAGAACACTGCAGGAGTCGTCTTCTTTCAAGATGACATTCTTATTCATGGAAAAACTGTCCAAGAACACAATGAGAGAGTAAAAACAGTATTAGATATTATTAAAACATTATGGATTAACCTTAAGAATGGACAAGTGCAAATTCCTCAGAGATGGAGTTGATTATTTAGGACATCACATTTCAGCGAAGGGTGTCGAACCTAAAATGAAATTATTAGATGCCATCCAGAAAGTACCAGAACCCCAGAACAAAGACCAACTACGTTCTTTCTTAGGATTGATCGAATACTATGCAAAATTTGTGCAAAATTTTTCTGATAAAACTATATCCTTATGCAATTTATTGAAAAAGAATGTCAAATATGACTGGTCAAAACAATGTACTAGTGATTTTAAATTGTTGAAAGATGTAATTGTGCAGGCACACCCTCTCAAGCCATTTAACATCAATGATCAATGCATTGTAATTACTGATGCCAGCAATGTGGGTCTAGGGGTGGTTCTAATGCAGAGGAGACCTGACAATAGAGAAGAGGTGATCGCTTTTGCTTCTGGGACTCTTAGGGGTGCCGAAGGTACTTATTCGACTATCGAAAAGGAAGCATTAGCTTTGTGGTGGGGAGTACAGTATTTTAGGAATTTTCTGTGGGGCAATCACATAATTCTTAAAACTGATCACAAACCTCTGATAGATCTTTTTACAACTAAAGGTGCTGGGAGGGCTTCTCCGCGTATAGCGAAATGGCAATATAGACTCGCTGAATTCAGTTATCATCTGGAATATGTGCCTGGTGTAAGGAACAACGTAGCTGATTGCTTATCCAGATTGCCTCTTCCTCATAATGATTTGGAACTCTGTAGTGATCGCTTGGAAATGATTTGTGCAGTCAGCACAGTGTCTGAGGTTAATACTGCATTATCAGAGACAGATTGGAAACTTGCGATATCTACGGATGTTGAGTTGAGTAACGTGATTGATTTTGTTACTCATGGCTGGCCTGATAATAAGTTCCTTCCTGCAGAATTAGTTCCCTTCAAAAGAGTCTGTGACGAATTATCATTAGTTGATGGAATACTACGCAGAGGTGGCTTATTAGTGGTTCCAAAATCACTTTGCAAGACAGTTCTAGATTTAGCTCATGTTGGTCACTTGGGCATTCGTGCAATGAAAAGGAGGGTACGTGAAGATTTTTGGTGGCCAGGTGTGGATAGAGCTATCGAACATTGTGTTCGTGACTGTGGTGCTTGCGTCCTAAGTGATAAAACTCAAGTTACTTATCCCTCTGCAGTGAGTCCCATTCAGGTGAAAGAGTTGCCTTGGCACAAATTGGCATTTGATGTGGCTGGTCCATTCAATAATTTGGGGACCACTCCCAAATATGCGTTAGTTTTAATTGATTACATGTCAAAATGGCCAGAAGTCAGATTTGTTGATGGCATTAATTCCTGTACTGTTATCAATTTCTTCAAAGAAATTTTTTTGCGGGAGGGTTTTCCGGAAGAATTGGTATCTGATAATGGTACTCAATTAGTCTCTGCTGAGATGCAAGATTTCTTTAAGACCTATGGTATTAAACACATTCTAACCTCTCTCTATCATCCTTCCAGCAATGGTTTAGTTGAGCGCTTGAACCGAGTAGTCAAGGATCAGTTGCAATTAGCTGCTATCAATGGTTTAAATTGGAAGATAGTGATATCTGACATGCTGTGGGCCATGAGAGTTACTCCTCATTCTAGTACAGGGCTGTCACCTTTTACCTTACTCAGGGGCAGAGTAGCTGGTTCCAGACTCAATAAGGACTGGATGTTGAGGAAAGAAGTAGATGTAAACAAAATGGGCAGAGTAGCTGATGTGAGGGGTATTGCTCAAGCCAAGTATGCTCAGAAGAGGATCAGATCATCACCAGTGTGTAGTGGGGACTGGGTCAGGATCAAAAAACCAGTGCTTTTACGCAAGGGTCAAGCTCGGTTTCCCCTCCTGTGCAAGTCAAAGAGGTTAAAGATCATGTTGTGGTACTGACTAATGGGAAAATTTGGAATAAATCTTCTATTTCAATCGTCCCCAAGTCCAAAGTTGAATTTGTAAAAAACAAATTTGGTCTAAAGTCTCGAACTTCGCCCACCATCTCCCCTAATTCTAGCGAATCTCCCATTGACAACAATTTTTCTCCTCAGCGTTGTTCTACAAGATTTAAATCTGTTCCTGCCAAATACCGTGATTTTGTCACTTATTGAATGTATATATCCTTGCAGAATTTATCGTGATTTTGCCACTTAGTGAATGTATACTTTCTTGCTGAAATTCTGTCTAGTTTTCTTGTTATTATGATTAGACTTATGTGTTTTAAGAGGTAGGTGGGTTATATTCTTTTATTGTTTTTAACTTGTTTTAAAATTGTTTTAAATGAAGGGAGGGAGATATGTTGGGATATTACCTAATCTTTCAATACACGAGGACTTGGTGTTTGTATTCGAAGTCCCATGATGTCAAGATGGAATGTATGGAATGCGGGAGGCGGCAGTTGCTGCCGGGGAGAGCTGCACATTGGACGCATTAAAGAAGAGCTACTAACTTTACCTGCGCATCTGTCTTCTCTTCACATGTGTGCTGAATTCTGCAGCACACATAGAAAGAGTAAAATTCCTCTATAAATGTTTTTTATGCCGGCAGGTGCCCCTTCCTACACAAAAGCAATCCTGCCTACAACACAGGCACCTTTTCTCAATGGTGCACGGGTGCCTGCATTGGCGAAGCAGCATCAGTGCAGGGTGAAAGGACAGGAATGAATGTACTGTATTGGATAAATACGGCACATTCCTGAACCCTTCCTAGTGACGCCGGGCAGAAAGCAAGGTAACTAGGAAACAAGGTAACTTGCTGTGCTGCCCCGTGCCACAATTCCTGTAAATATGCCCCTTGGTATGTGATGCCAGCCACTCTATACTTCTCTAGGCAGCTAGGAAACAAGGTACCTTGCTGTGCTACCCCGTGCCACAATTCCTGTAAATATGCCCCTTGGTATGTGATGCCAGCCACTCTATACTTCTCTAGGCAGCGCTGTCACGTAGAAAACCTTTTCACCAGTCTGCACTCTGTGTCACAGAGAATTCTGCTGATCGGTACAGAACTGTCAAACCAAGACGCAGAGAGAAACAATAAAAAAGACAAATATAAATGGAAGGAAATCACCTGAAGAACCGCTCAAAAGAGTGGCGCGGACAGCAACACACAGGCAGGATCCCTTTCACAGCAGTACAAATAACAATAATAAGCGGATGAGCAAACTACCACAGCTTTTCAAGCGAAGGTCAGGCTGTCAAAGTGGTTAGGCATCCGCTACACATCTGCCCCTCAGAAGCAGTGATTGGCTGCGAAATTCAAGGCAGGCCTCAAGGGGCTCACGCCGACCTTTCCCTCAGTCATACAAAACATCTTTGATGTCCCTGCAACATGCATGACAAGGTTAGGCTCTTAGATTTGTAAAGGTAACTAATGATACTGCTTTCCGTCGTCACCCAAGGAAAGGGTGACATTTCTGCTGAGCTTCTGAAATGTCACTGCGTACTCTGAGCTCGCATTGTCGGCTTAGCGGGAAAAGGCGCTCTTAAGTTGAAGGCTGGCAGCTAGTGGTTTGTGTCGCTGAGTAAAGCTGAGAAAGGCTGCGAAAGGCTAACTCGATACACCGTCTTCAGTGTCTATGCAAGACGGGCTAAGAGACACACTAGGTACTCTACTCACTGCTCTCCGACTGTAATTGCATTATTCCCGAGCTGCAGAAGTCAGATGAGGTGAGATTTGCGATTTTCAGGAATTCTGTAGTGCTTTTTTTCTATCTGTGTGAAATTTGTGTTTGGAAATTCTTGCACGCATGATAAAAATTGATGAATATGTTTCTCAGTGTTCCCTCGGAGAGCTTACGGAAAATGTGGTCTTTGGCCAACCAAGACATAGGGGTGTGCCGTGTGGCATCTACTACTGTTGGTGTTGTGCTATCAATCCTAGTGTTGGGCCAATGATTCTTGCGGAACTTCAGTCTTGAAGCTCGTACTTGTCCTTGGCCAGCTTGGCCATGACCCTGGGTTAGGTGGGCGTGCAGGGAAATCCCACTTGGAGAAATACGAACATTCTGTCCTCAAGTGAATATTGTTGCAATGCTTTGACAATGATATCTCCTGTCAAATCCATACACCAGAATGAAGTCCATGTAATCCTTTAATTACACCTTGTAACACCGTTTTTGTGAACTCCAGACAGCCCCACACTCCTGCAGAAACCCACCTGTGCATGCAGTACCACTCTGTTGTGCTTGCACTGCACCCAAAACAGCACTCAGAATAGTTTAGCTCCTTTCAAGCAGTTGGTCCTTACAACAATGCTTATGAGTTGGTAAGCAATTTCAGAAGAACCACGGGAAATCAATGGGCCATGGCATGCTGCCCATGTGACCTTCCTTTGTTAGTTTGTGACACTGGTGTACCCTCCTCAGTCACAGGCATGCCACTTCTAGGATGAGGCACATGTTGAGAGGTACTTAAGCACAGTGGTGGCCAGCACATATCACGGGTGTCAGGAGCGGTGCATCTCTCCTCGTAGTCCCTCGCTCTGGCTAGAACAGGAAGCACACCCATGTTCCCAGTCAGCCAATCACAATGATGCAATGCAGTGTTGTGATTGGTCAGAGCGCCGTGGTTCAGTGCTCAGTCGCCGACTAGGAGTCTGGGCATGTTCTCCACGCAGGATGTAATGCAGCCTGGGTGAAGAACATGCTAAGTGTGCATAAATGTTTGACTGGCCCGAGACGGCCAGTCACACATTCATGGGCACTTACAGTATGCTCACCATTCCCCCAGCTCCTGTCATGATAGCAGATTGGTATGTTTGCCTTACTAAGTGAAGTCCCTAGTAAAGTGCACTATGTATGCCAGGGCTGGTAATTCAATTGCTACTAGTGAGCCTGCAGCACTATTTGTGCCACCCACACAAGTAGCCTTAAAAAGGGAACTCAGGTCTGCCATTGCAGGGCCTGCACGCATTTTGTTAAACTGCCATGTTGTTCTGTCAAGTGCATTCACTTGCCAGACCTTACCCTTCCCCTTCTGTGTACATCAGACACCCCTATGGTAGGTCTAGGGTACCCCTGGACAGGTTGCAGTGCATGTGAAAGGTAGGACATGTACTAAGCTGTCTGTCATGTCCTGGCAGTGAAATAATCTCCATTTTCGTTTTTCACTGTTGAAAAGCCATCTTACCCATAGGATAGAATTGGAAGGCTGTGTATTATGTTTTCCAGCCTATCTTCCCAAGGGCTTAAGATGGAAAGGTGAAGTTTAGTATGCCTGAGCTCACAATGTAATAACATATCTTTTAGAAGTGGTTGAGTTTTGTGCTCTAACATTTCTGTGTGTGTCTGCCTGGCTGTGAATTGACTGTCTGGTTTTGAAAGCGATAGGATCTGGGGAATGTCTTGACCCAGTGGAGGAGGTGAGACAGCAACAGGCTGACCTGCATCTGGAGTGCAGGGGGAGGAGAAGCCCTTAGAGGTGAAGAGGCCAGGGTTGCTGCTATAAAACAATTGGCTCAACTCCTACTGAGTGATTGAGAATCCAGACCCCCACTAATCAAAGGTATCAATGGCAGGGAGGCACCTAGAACTGATTTGAACAGGGGTCACTGCCCCCTGAAGCACAAAGACTTCAAAGCCATTAAGGAGTGTAACTATGAGAGTTGAAGCCCCTGAACTTTGGAGAATGGCTTGATCAAGTGTGAACAGACTGGAGATACTTGGTGGTCAAGAGGACCTTTGCCAAGGAAGAAACAACTGAAGAGACTGATGTATAGGAGTTACCCTTGTTGTGTGATCTGGGGCTGGCCTGCAGACTGCTGTTTCAACCAAGGAAAGGCTAAAGGGACTTTGCGGTGTGCTGTGTCCCCTGCTTGAAGGACTTTGCTGTGTGCTGTGTCCTGAAATAACTATCCCCAAGGACCTGAGGTGAGCTGGCTCCCTGTCTCAGCTACGCTGTGGGAGAGTGCCTGTTGCAGTCTGAGACCCTCGTATGAACTGCCTCTGATCATGGGCGCCTGGCGTCCAAATGAGCCTCAGTGACGCTGTGTGTGTGTGCTTTGTGCAGCACTGAGACCTTCAGGAGGATTGGCCTATGATCGGGGGCACCTGGAATCCAAGCAAGGATCAGCAATGCTGTGTGTGTGTGCTTTGTGCAACCTGAACTCCGTTGTGAGGATTGTCCAGTGAACGTGTGCACCGGAATCCAAGTGAGTCTCATCGACGCTGTGAGCGTGTGTGTTGTTCACTGTGAGACCTTCGTGAGGATTTGCCTTATCGTGTGCACCGGAATCCAAGTGAGTCTCATCGACGCTGTGAGCGTGTGCGTTGTGCACTGTGAGACCTTCATGAGGATTTACCTTTTTATCGTGTGTACCAGGATCCACATGAGTCTCATCGATGCTAGGTGCTGGTGCGTTGTGCACCAGGAGACTTTGGTGAGGATTCGCCGTGTTATCGCGTGCACCGGAGTAAAGTGAGTCGCAGCGACGCTGTGAATGTGATCTTCGTGCAGCCTGAGACCTGTGGGTGAAGTGCCCAGCGATAGTGCACCCAGAGTGAAGGAAGACTCAGCGACGCTATTTGCATGTGCTTTGTGGCAGCCTGAGATCTTCGTAAGTGAACTGGCCCGGCAGTCCCGGAGGAGCTGTGTTGCAGGCCTGAGCCACTGTTGCCCTTTCATAAAGCTGCTTAGAGGCCCACCCGCTGGATGAGGAGAGGAGAGGGGGTTTGCGTCCCCCAGGTTACGTATGTCCGCTCCTGGTGCGGGGTGCTGGCTCGGAGGGAGATGCTCTTGGCCTCTCTCTCTCTCGTGTTGGCAGCGCAAGCCTCTGCTTCGGCTCATGTCGCAGCCCGTATTGCCACAGGGAGTGGCGGTACAGGGGCCGGAGTGCGAAGCTGCCCTTTGTTATTACATTGTACTGTGTTGGGGACAACTGTGAGAGGCTGACTGAGGGTCAGAAGAGGAGGCAGAGAGAGATCACCTAGTGCCCGGTGATCAGGGCCTGAATGTACTACGTAGTATTCAATTTCTGAGAGCAAAGTACCTGACTGACGTATTACACATTGCAACCTTTCTGTATAATGAACTACTTGATTGTCGTATGACGCATTGACTTGTTCCTGCATAACGAACTACCTGATTAGTATATACGCATTGCCTTACTATTGCAGAACGACATATCTGGTGGTTGGATTACGCATTGCATTGTTTTACCTTGGAAAGTGCCTGATTGTTGCATTACGCATTGCATTTTGTTCATTGCAGTGTCTGATTACTACATTACACATTACAGTATTTTTACATTGCAAAAGTACCTGATTTTAGCTTTATGAACATTATGACATGTGATTAGGAGTACAGGAGAATGTTTAGAAGTGCTTATTCCCATGAGGCACAGGGTCAGACTGATTTGCATATGGCCATGTCTGAACTGGGGTGGCGGAGTGAGCTAAAGAATGGTGATGGATTAAACGCAGATCAGTTGACTGGGGGTGAGTGTTTGTATTGTCAACGCTCCGTCCATCACCACCTTTGGTTTTCCTAGAAGTGCTTATTGACATCACCAGAACTTACAAGGGCTTTCTGGCCTAACAACCGGCCAGGAGAAATATTACACAACCTCGTATGTTGGTTTTATATTGTGTGGTCTTATCGTATACCATTTTACTTAAAGTTTATACTCGTTTTATAAAACTTATGTGGAGAATATTTGTGGTGTCATCATTGGATTATTGTGAGAGTGGTTGTAAATACTTTACATATTTGCCTTGAAGATAAGCCTGGCTGCTCGTGCCAAGCTACCGAGGGGGTCAGCGTGGCTATCTAAGAAGGTGACGTTCTTTCCCTGACGTTGGAACGTGGGTCCCTACTTGGCCGAAGGTACCTACCTCAGCCAACCAGGGATACTGGGTCAAACAATGCAGAAACTTCGTATTGGGTGTGCCTGCATAAACCAAATAGTAGGGAGCCATGTAGTCTGATACCTTATCTTGTGCCCACATTTATCGCATTGGGAATGGAGGGTGCACACTCAAAGGCTATCCCTTTAGTTACTGAGCAGGAGCAGAGGCCCTTCCCTCAAGATCCACTGGTAAGGAAGACACCTCGCCTTCACTAGTGGATGTATGTGGCTTCATATATGACTGCAGAGATAGAAACAGGATGTGACAGCTTATCCTGTTATGATCCTTGATCAAACGTTATTCTAAACACTAGCACAGGTTGCAAGCATTTTGTGGATAAAGTAGACAGCAATGAAGCCTTGCATTTCCTCTCCATTCTTTTTTGTCACCTGACCCCCCAACCCCTTAATAATAGAGAGCCTAGTGAATAACTGGCTACAGGTCCACATTCCTATCAAGTCAACTATACATCTATGGTGACACTGAAAGGACTTTGCAGCGGGTCTCGTAAGAGATTCATTGTGATAAGGACTCGTGTATAATCCTTGGAGTAATATTTAACTGGCGATAAGTCTGCAAGTGAGAAGTGGGTTGCATTTTATTTCTGTACATTATTCCTTTTGTAAAATCATTTACAATAGGAACGTACTTCATTTTTTTCTTTATCCCAAAAAAGCTCCTTTGAGACCCCGCCTATTGATCAAATTCATGCAAATTATTTCGCTGAAAAGTAATAGGCCAATTTTCATGAATATTTCAATTTGCTTGAAATATAAACTAACCTTTTTGTTTGAACTGAGTTCACAGTGTTCAAAAAAATAAATCAATCAATCAAATTATTTTATGTCTGTTTTCCGATTAGTCATTGGTAAATACATATTGCACAAAAGAAAGCAATACTCAACTCAGGACTAAAGCAAATACATGGTAAAATATATAAACATCTGTAGGAATATTTTCACATTTCTAAAGGCAAAGGAAGCAGCATTGGTGGAAAAACCAATAAACAGTAGTGCTGTGTACGCCAGTCCTGAAAAGTTACATCAACATTCACCCACTGTATTTATTTTCAGTATTCCAAGATGTTTATAAAGGAAGCTCATTGAAATAAGTAGGGCCTCTCTTCACACATGCACCACTGTCTCTAGCTAAAATGAGTGCATTCTAATGTCAAGGTCTCTAGCTCCTTCACTCCTCTTCCTTAAGCACATCTCTTAGCATAGTTTTTGTCCGAATATCAGGGCATGTACACCATCACTCACTCTTCCTATTATCCCCTTTCAGGCCCGGCTCCAGGAATTTTTATGTGGATGAGCCAAGGGTTTGTTTGGGTGGGCCAATGTGGGTCCAATTTTTGTCAATTCTGTAATCCCAAGTTTTACATCATATCTTCCTCCAAACCGGCATAACGAGCATCTAGAAAGTTATTTTAGAGTAGCAGCTGATGCCTATGCTCAACAGCTCATCTCATCATTTCCATCATGGCTAGGCTTTAGCACCAGCAGCACCAGGATCCAAGCTGATTGTAATAGCAGTTCAATGTTAAGGAGGTACCTGTTACCACACCTGAACCTTGACATTTCTCACTAGGAAGACAGGCACTGAAAGCTTCATCTGGGCTCGAGCCTGAAGCCTGGCTCTGGCTCAGCTTGAGGCCCTGTTGGAAATTCGAGCCCATAATGAGCCGAACTATTATGTACCTTCTGCGTGCCACCCTCAATCTTATCAGGATGTGGCGTTACAGCGAGAGCATCCAACTTTGAAACTGAACAAGCTAGGTTTGAGTCATGGTGTTGGCACAATATCCTGTGATTTTGGGCAAATCTCAAGTGCCTAAAATAAATGAATGTGACCTTGTATATTGTAACTGGTGTTTATGTGAAGCGCTTCAATATCTCCAGGTAGAGTTCACACTATATAAAAATCTCAGAAAACCTGGGAGGTAAAAACAAAGCATTACCATAAGAAGGAGAGACAATTAGCCATTTAGCGGCTGATTTGTACAAAATGAAAATATAAAACCTGGATAAATTGCAGCATTTCCGCTTAAATTGTGTGAGCTGGGCAAATATTTTATTTCACCAAAACTCGATTTTCTTCATATTTGCACATATTTTCACATTCAGATACGTGAATTAGAAAACCAACTATACAAAACCTATTGTGCTTCATTCAATAGACTAATGTTGCTCTTTTATAATCAGGGCCACATACAGGGTCCACCTGACAACTGTCTTTGCCTGTTGGTTCACTAATAGCACTGTCACCAGTGTGAGGTCGGGGGCAGAAATGACTGTAAGCTCATGTTTAAAAACTATGGGGCATATTACCAAGCAATAGCGATAATTATCGCTATTGCTTGGTTAGAGACAAAATGTTACCGCTGAGCTGCGGCGATTTTTACCGCAGATAAACCTTGGTAGTACCAAGGTTTATCGCAAATGCGATAAAAAACGGCCGCAATGCATGAATATCGCTGAAAAGTCAGCGATATTTATGCATTACCGAGCTAAGGCTCTTAGCCATGTTATCCACCTCCCATTGGTTAACATGGCTAAGAACTGCTCAGGGCAGGTGTTAGCTTTTGGAGATATTCGCGCTTAGCGCGAATATCTCCAAAAGTTGGTAATAGGAGATAGCGATGTTAGCGACTGTTTCCAGTCGCTAACATCTTGGCACGCCCACTTTGCATGTCATTAGTGATAAATATCACTGACATGCAAAGTGGGGCCCAAGATGGTCGCTATCTCCTACTAGCTGTCGCTAACTGGTGTTAGCGACAGCTAAGTAATAGGGAGATAATTTTATCTCCGCTTTCTTGGCTTTTAAAGCCAAAAAGCGGAGATAAACCCCCTTGATAATATGCCCCTATCACTTTTAACAAGTGTGTGTTAGTGCAGCACTGTATTGTGACATATTTATTTCAAAGCTTCCTTGTGTTAAAGAAATACAGTCTCATCAACATTTTAAAAAGTGTATCATGTTTTACATGATGTTTGTTATATGTTTTACATAGCAAACATTTTCAGGGCTGGGATTGTGCATGGCTAGCCAAGCCTGAGCTCGGCTCTCCCTGTTAATTTGTTTCCCCCCCACCTCTAACCCCAAATCCCAATTTAAATTTCAAAGACCGTGAAAATAACATTTCGACATTCTGATGTTGAGATGGATGGAGCACTTGACAGGTGCCTTCTCCGTGGCCTCTTCTGCATTGATTGGGTAGGCCAAAGTTCATATTTGGGTGGGCCTAGCCCACTTGGCCCCCCTGCTAGAACCGGACCTGTCCCCTTTGCTAATTTCTATACTTAACATATCACATGTGCTGGCTAGATTCAGTTATTATAACGGGTAGGAGTCACTAGGTGAATGGATGTCTTGGGATTGGTGGCTTAAATACAAAGACTTTTTATGAAGATGCAAACTCCTCCACTCAGACTAGAACTCATGAGCAGTTAAAGTAACTAAATAATGACTCGGTCAATGTCTGCAGGGTTATTAGTTTATTTCCATAACTGCCATTGCGACTCTGCCTCTTCAGTCCCAGGCTTTCCTTCTTCCTTTCTGATAACTTTACTTTCTCTCCTCCTGAAACTTCAGGCACCGACTTTCTCAATTTGCAGAAGATTTGCAAAATGTCCCGGGTCTGTGTGGAGCTGAAAAATCTGCAGAAACCTACAAAATCGGATTTTGCATGTCCCCACTCGCAGGTTGAAACCTTAAGTTGGTGATTCTTTGCAGGCCAAATAGTTTTGAGCAGTGGTTTCGAAATGATCGAATCCTAGTTTTCCAGAATATGTATTACTCAGCTAGATTCACTGTTCAGCACGGTAGGCAGACAAAATATCGATTTTTAAATATTGACATACAATAATGTCGATGTTTAAATATCGAAGGGAGCGAATACAGAAGGAAAGTAATATCGATATTTTTAATATCAATGGGACAGAATTTCGATGGTAAGTAATATCGATTTTGTTAATATCGATGTTACAATATCGATGTTACTAATTTCGATTTTTATATGATTTTATGTATATTATGTTTTTAATATGTATTTTTTTAATGTAATTTAAGTAAATTTTGTATTTTAGTACCGTAGCGGGTTGTGGGTTTATACGGGAATAGGGTGGGAAGTAATTTAAATATACTAAATTAATTATTAATTTTTAGGATTTATAAATTAATTTAAATTAATTGGTAATTAATTTTTATTAATTGGTAATTAATTTTAATTCATTGATTAATTGATAATAATGTTCTGTAGCGGGTTATGGGTTTATAGGGGAATAGGGTGGGAAGTAATTTAATTATACCAAATTAATTATTAATGTTTAGGAATTATAAATTAATTTGTATTAATTGGTAATTCCTTTTCATTAATTGGTAATTAATTTTCATTAAGTGATTAATTGTTTATTATGTTCTGTAGCGGGTTGTGGGTTTATAGGGGAATAGGGTGGGAAGTAATTTAATTATACTAAATTAATTATTAATTTTTAGGAATTATAAATTAAGTTTAATTATTTGGTAATTCATTCTTATTCATTGGTAATTAATTTTAAATAATTGATTAATGGCTAATTATGTTCTGTAGTGGGTTATGGATTTATAGGGGAATAGGGGAATAGGGTGGAAAGTAATTTAAATGTAAATAAGTAATAATTTATTTTAATTAATTGTTTGTGTTAATTATGTTAATGTTAATTAATTATTAACTGGTGTTTATTATTAATTCATTTTTACTTTATTAATTATTGGTAATTATGTTTTTAATAATTATGAATTGGTATTTGTAAATCATTTATATTGATTTCATAATAAATTTTTTGAATATTTTAAAATATTAATGTATGTATAAGTATGTGATTTTTAACTTGCACGCTATCCAACACTTTCCCTACTGTTGCACTCTCTGAAGTGGGAATAGTAATTTTTAGCCCTACACTATCCAACTCTTTCCCTACTGTTGCACTCTCTGGAGTTGGAATAGCAATTTTTTCCCCTACGATATCCTACCCCATGTACGCTGGGTGTACGGTGCGTACACCCAGCGTACATGGGGTACGGTGTATACACCCAGCGTACATGGAGTACGGTGCGTACACCCAGCGTACATGGGGTACGGTGCGTACACCCGGTGCGTACACCCAGCGTACATGGGGTACGGTGCGTACACCCAGCGTAACGGGGTACGGTGAGTACCCCTGCGATCATGGGGTACGGTGCGTACCCCTGCGAACATAGGGGGTATGCACCGTACCCGGGGGGGCCGTTCCGTACCTGTTTCGGCGCAAACTCTGCTTTTACGGCTGTTTTCAGCTCCCGTATAAAAAGGGTCGTACGGTGCATACCCGACACGTATCGTACTTGCTGGGTCGTAAAAACCAGCCGCGAACCGTACAGATGTCGCGTACAGCGGGTTCCGAGGGAGATTCGGACGGGAATTTGATTCGTACGGTCTCTGTACAACTCGTACGGAGTACCGCTCCAGGTACGAATCGTACTTCGTCGTACGTACGGGGGACGTTTCAGGGTACGATTCGTACGGGAAAAACACTCCGAACAGCTATTCGGAGCATTTTTTCCCAAATCGGAATCGCCCCCTTTATGTGTATAGATTTATTTTTAAACAATAATATTTTTATTTATTTATGTTATTACAATTATTTTTAAAAGTTATTATTAAGGAAGTATATATTATGTATTATATGTATATGTTGAATGATTCATTTTTATTAAAGTATGTATATTATTTATTAATGGTAAATATTTCAAATATTTTAAGTATGTTTATTACATTTATGAGCATTATTTCATTTATATTACATATTTTTTTTATCTAAAAAAATGATATTTTTTAATTACGATATTTTTGACATCGATATTTTTTTTCTCGATATTTTTGTACTTACCTTGTTGGAGATATGATATCGATATTTTTGTAATCGACATTTTTGTTGCGATATTTTTGTAGGTAGATATTTTGTATATTTTGTCAGACATTCGTTCAGCACAACAGCTGATGTCTATTTCTTGGAGTTATTTTGCCCTCGCTTGACAAATAAAATGCAGGAGAAGTTAGCCATCAGAGGGGCTTTCAAGGTGTGAGAAACTTACACAACAAAGAAGCCATTTTAAGATCAACCAGGATTTGCCATGTTTCGATCCTGCAACAGTCCCCCAGCCTTTCCCCTTTCCAAGGCTGAAAATCGAAAAGCAAAGGTTGCACTTTTTTTTTTACAGCTAGTTCATGCCCACCATACTAAGGCTGCAAGCGCTGTATTCTGATTGAATGACGGATCTTGGATCGTTGTGATGCTCGTAATGTCCAATCAAAAGTACATTCATGCAGGCTCTTCATTTCTATCTTGCAGTACAAGAGAAACTTAGGGAAAAATGTACAACAGAAGTGGCAGAGTGAGGTGTTAGCCATCATGGCTTAACGCCTCACTCCACCACTTCAGAAACACAAGGCTGCACCATATTTAAAACAATATGGTGCAGCCTTGCGTTTCCCCCTGCGCTGGCGCTACACTTAGCAGTGTAGTTAAGTGCCAATGCAGGCACCCTTGAAACATAGTGCAAATGTGTCTGCATGCAGGGAAAGATTGCTTATGTGCAGGAAGGTCCTCCTTTGTGCACATAAACAATCTTGAAATGCCATTTTGTCACTTCTATGTGTGCTGCTTAATGCAGTACACATAGAAGTCACAAAATGTCTTTTTCTTTAAAGATTGTTTATGTTTAGGAAGGGTCACCTTCCTGTACATAAACAATCCAAGGCTCTTTGCTTTTTCCATGTGTGCTGCACAAGGCAGCATACATGGAAAATGCAAAAACGAGGAGAAATAAAGCATTTCTCCTCATTTCGCCAACTTAAGACAAGGTTTTTTCTGGTATTAATTTTCGTGCTGCCTCCTACTTATGCTGCCCGTGTAAATAGGGCAGCGTCAAAATCAATGGGTGTTGTGGTGGAACGCCCACAGCAACACCCACTACCCACCCCTTTCACGCTAAGCATGGTGTGAAAGGGGGCCTTATGTACAATGCAGTGTTAAGTGGCTTAATGCAGCCTTGTAAATAAGGTGTAGCCCCTATCTCTATGGAAATGTCACAAAAAAGTGACATTCCCGTTGCGATAGGGCCTTGCAGATATGCCCCTTAATTTTAAAGAATAGGCAAGAGTTTATATTTCCAGCTAAATTTGAGAAACAATACCAATACGTATGACTGACTTCTCCACAACCCCACTTGCCACACAGTGGCACTAGACTATATGCAATTTACTTACTGCCTGTGCCACTGGAATTTCAGATGCACCCTTTTCTCATGACGTGAAGAAGACTTTCCGTGGAAATGTGATGATTCAATATAAACCACCACACAAAATATCTGGAGTTAGATGTTTATTTGCCACAGTCTTCAACTGCTCCTTTCCATAACTGTCCCTCTCAGAATTATCAGCATTCCTCAGAGCACTGCATTCTACATTCCACACTCTAATATCAGTGGAACATGCAGCGTGGAAAGTTGAACTTATCACTACAACTTCTTCCCTTTATACAAAAATCTGTTTCCATGTTGGAGAGAAGCTTGCACAGGTGATGTCCATTAGGTAACTGTTCTCTAGGTGTTGAGGAAAGCATGCATTGGTATATGTGCTGAAACTGTTGTTCGAATGCAGAGTATGCTTAAACCCTGTGTTCGTCCCCCTTGCACTCTATAGCGCCTCTTGCAGTGTTACTCATTTTCACCTTGGGCTGTTGTTCATGTTCTCCCCCTTGTTGCATAGTGTGCTGTCTCGTCTTGTTCCCTTTGCAACCCTGCACAGCCCTCTCCCATCTGTTAGTAGCAGTTGTTCTGTGTTGGGTATAGCGAATTGATGTACGACAAACATCAGGTTCACTGATAGAATATCGATGTAACAAACATCGATGTTCTAAATATCGAAAGAAAATATATAGATTGCAAAAATATCGACTCCAATACCTTAACACGTAAGTACAAAAATATTGAATCAAAAATATCGAGGTTGGGAGTGTCTGGCAAGTGAAAGCAACATGTGGTTATCCTAAATGTGCCCTCAAATGTTTTGATCTGTATTGTGTACTGTTACTCCATCACATGCTGTATGAATACTGTCCTACAATATTTGGGAATGTGAGCCAAATCAATAAAAAGAGTTTAAAAAACAAATATTGAGGTAAAAAATATACATGTAAATAATATTGATCTTAAAATATATATAAAATTAAATAATATATAGTAAATATATTACTATTATTTTTAACAAAATAAATTACATTTAGGCGTCGATTCCAATTCGGGAAACCAATCCGTACGACGATTCGAATTCGTAGCCGTTTCTGTAGGAATCGTACAAATCCGTCCGAATCGCTTAGTATGATCTGTAGGCAACAAATACGTCCGAATAGTTGCAAACAGTAAGAAAAGCAAGGAAAAATCCGTACGATACGGACCCTGACAGTGAACCGTACGAATCGTAAACATGCCGTACGACCCGACAAGTACGATCCGGACCGGGGACCGAGAACGCGATTCGTATAGAAAACGTCGTATGAGCAATTCGTACGGAGAGCCACACATTTACATACGCACCGAATCCCTGCAATCATGGGGGTACGCACCGTACCCTTATGCTCTGTAGCCCTACGCACTGTACCCCTATGCTCTGTACCTCTTACGAACCATACCCCGATGCACCGTACCCCTACGAACTGTATCCTGATGCACCGTACCCCTATGAACCGTACCCCGATGCACCGTACCCCTATGTAACGTACCCCTGCAATCATGGGGTGTACTCGCGTACCGGGGGGGGTCCGTTTTGCATGCGGTTCGAGTCAAAATCTGCTTTTACAGACGTTTTAAAGTCCCGAAGCAAAAGAGTCATACGGAGTGCTGTCGTAACGAATCGTACTTGCTGGTTCGGAAAAGGCAGCTTCGATCCGTACGGACGTCGCGTACTGCATGTTCCGAATGTGATTTGTACATATTCATAAGTCGTATGGTCTTTCGTACGATTCATACGGAGATCTGCTTTGGGTTCGAATCGTACTTCATGGTACGTACGGGGACGTTGAAGGTGTATGATTCGTATGGGAAAAATGCTCCGTACGGCTATTCGTAGGGGATTTTACCGAATCAGAATCAACCCATTAATATACATTTTAACTAAATATAACAAATACACTTTATTTAAAAAACATATAAACATATATTTACTTTAAAATTATTTATTAACTATTGTCTTTAGTTAATTTTTAAACTATTAAATTATATAAAAATAATATATATATGTCAATAATAAAAAAAAATCTATAATAAATTAAATCTAAAACAAGCACGTGGAGAGGCAACAAACAAAATAATGACAAAACATGTCACTGCAACAAAACACAACTGATGTCCTGCGTAGATGTATAAAAAGTCCAGTTTTAATAAAGCTTCTTGACACGATGATACAAGTGAACAGCCAAAATTCTCAAAATAGGATGACCAATGAAAACAGCCAAGAAACAGCCAACGCGTTTCGCCTGAAGCGGGCTTCCTCAGTGCAAAGATTTCTTAAATAAGTAACAATCACAGTAGTTGGCACTTCAAAGGTAAAAGTACGTAGAGAAGTAAACTCATTTATATACGTGTCCTATATAAATAAAGCATCAAAAGAACACCAGAGAATGAAGGAACCAGACGCAGATTCATACAAGAATTTCTTCAAGAAAAATGCTGTTAGTTTTAGTATTCTGCCACACGTAGTTGTGATTGCGTAATTGAGTTATACGCTGCAATATGTAACACGTCCAATGAGTATTAGTTGTAAAGCGTCCCCATTCCTTCCGTACGATGTTCACCCTCGCGTCCTGGCAACCGAGTTTCACGTAGTGAGTGCAACAGTAGGGAAAGTGTTGGATAGTGGAGGGGTAGAAATTACTATTCCCACTCCAGTGAGTGGAACAGTAGGGAAAGTGTTGGATAGCGGAGGGGTAAAAATTACTATTCCCACTCCACTGAGTGCAACAGTAGGGAAATTGTTGGACAGCCGAGGGGAAAAAATTACAATTCCCACTCCAATGAGTGCAATAGTAGGGAAAGTGTTGGATAGCGGAGGGGTAAAAATTACTATTCCAACTCCAGTGAGTGGAACAGTAGAGAAATTGTTGGCTAGTGGTGGTGCATAAATTACTATCCCCACTCCAGTGAGTGCAACAGTAGGGAAAGTGTTGGATTGCAGAGGGCTAGACATTATATTCCCACTCCAGGGAGTGCAACAGTAGGGTAAGTGTTGGATAGCGGAGTAATTACATCTACTATTCCAACTCCAGTGAGTGCAAAAGTAGGGAAAATATTGGATAGTGTAGGGGAAAAATGTACTATTCCCACTCCAGTGAGTGCAACAGAAGGTAAAGTGTTGGATAGCGGAGAAGTAAAAATTACTATTCACACACCAGTGAATACAACAGTAGGGAAAGTGTTGGATAGCGGAGGGGTAAAAATATATTATTTCTACTCCATTGGGTGCAACAGTAGGGAAAGTGCTGGATAGCCGAGGGGTAAAAATTACTATGTCAACTCCATTAAATGCAACAGTAGGGAAAGTGCTGGATAGCAGAGAGGGAAAATGACTATTCCCACTCCAGTGATTGCAACATTAGGGAAAGTGTTAGCTAGCAGAGAAACAAAGATTACTAATAACACTTAAACAATGAAAAGAAATTACACAATTTAAAAATCATAAAAACAAACAATATTTTAAAATATAAAAATAAATATATTAAACATATAAAAATAACACATATTATAATATAAATTACATATAACACAAACCTACAGATGATATATAAAATCAATTTCTAAATACATATATAAACAAAAAATATTTAAAAGAAGTATATATTTACAAACAAAAAAATGTATTTAAACATAAATGTATTTATTTAATTCCCTACCCCATAACACCACACCAATAACAAAACACTTGAACATTTTTAATTAAATGCATTTCCATAATTACCATAACTATTAATCAATTATAAAAATCAAATTAATAAAAAAATAAGAAACATTAATTGAGTACACCTGCTTTAACAGTATAGTATCCACAACACACACCTATATTAAACTATAAAATAATAAAACATAAATAAATATTATTTTTAAAGAAAAACTATTACTATTACCAACTAATAATTAAATATTTAAAAATATATTTAATACCCATGTTTTACCCCTTCAAAAGTAAAAACAACACACAAAAATAAACAATTACACAAAATAAATATAAAACAACATTAATAACGACCATATAATAATGAATTAAGCACAAAATACTTATCACCCTTTACTCTTATCAACATCACAACACACCTAAAATTAATTAAACAATTAACATAATGTATTATTAATTCATTAATTAAAATCAATTAACACCTAATTATTAATTCAATTAAACAATAAATTACTTCCCACCCTTTACACATATAAAAATCACAACACACACACCTAAAGTTATTTACACAATTACCATAATTAATTAGCAATTAACTAATCGAAAATATTTAACAACCAATTATTAATAAAGTAATAATAAATTAATTTACCCATTTAACACTATAGCATCTCAATTAAACAAAGTATAATAAATAAAAAATATTCAATAAACTTAATATAATTAATCTACTTAGCACCCTGTTCCCCTATAAACCCACATCCCGCTATGGAACAAAAACACAAAAATCAAATAAATAAAATATATATTAACCACTATAAATGTAACACATTTATTAAAAATACAAACAAATCTTATACAAAAAACATAGATCACATGGATATAAAAATATATACTCAAATTCATAATGTTAAAAAATAAATCAATATTTTCAAAAACTGTATTTATGCAAACTATATTTTACACTTCAATATTTTTAATATCAATATTACTTACCTAAATTCGATATTCTTGACCACAAAAATGTGTCTGTCAATATTTCTGACCCACGATATTTTTAACTCAATATTTCTGTAACTCGATATTTTTGATTCAATATTCTGTCTCTGCAGCCAAACATCATTAAACTACAACACAGGTACAACATGGGTATAAGTAGCGCAACGTCTCTCTGTAGAAAGAACAATTATGTGGTTTGTGGCAGCAGTGTGTATTTCTCACGCTTAGCAATAAATCTTGCAATGTAAGTCGGAAAATATAATTTTACTGCAGCCCAGAAGCATTGAACTGAATTGCAAATGCATTCATATAGCTTTTCATATCTCTAGGCGAAGACGTGATTTCGGAGAACTGGTGGCATGCTACTCTGTATGGTTATGATAAGGAGGCATGCCACCTCTTCGGTTGAGTACTCAAACTTGCAAATATCTCTTCAGTGTGCAAAAGCCAACACCATTTGCATTACCAATGCTCGATAGAACAGAGGTGCTTATTTACAAGCCTCTTGTGCCAGTGCTGCATCACGTTAAATATGAGATAAAGTGACATACCGGCGGCGCATGGTGCTTGTAAATAAGCCCCTGAGAGTCAGGCCATGCACATGGTCTACTTGTGGCACACATTTCTGCGTCGAGAGTGCCGGTTGTGCCTAATTCCCGGAGTGAAGCTCTGCACTATTATTTAGACTGTTATGTAATGTGCACAAGGTAGGAATGATAATGCGATTCAACAATACCATAGAAATGGCTCCTTTTGATCTTCCCCTTGTTTTGAATCATCTCCTTTTCCATAGAAACGTTTTAGTTATTTATTTCTGGAAAACAAACTCAATTAAAATGTCACTTTCATTCAGTCATTTGTTTACAAAGCATTGTGTAGATAAACCAATACAATGTAATCAATTGCTGTATGGATTTGGCACACTGCAGTTCATATTCTATTGCAGTCTGATACATGCCTAATCAACAAATGAGAAAATGAACGGACCTTCGAGGATTAACAGTCAAAAAGAAAGTTGTTATTTAATGCATGAGAAGGAGGGAGTTCTTTTATGATGGTAGCCGACTGAACTTCGAGAAAAACCGACTGAACTTCAAATTCGACAAACACTGAAGACCTCGGGCCTCATATATGAGAAGCATTGCACTGCTGCATGAAAGCAGCAATGCAACACTTCACAGTGCGCCCGCCTTGCGACACCATTGATGCATTATATTTACTGTATGATGCATCATGTCGCAAGGAATGGCAGATATGTCAGTATTACTGACATATCTGTTGGCACAAAACTGACGCATTGCTGGAGTTGTGTTGGAACCGTGACGTAACTCCAGCAACGTTCCTTTCATTTTGGGGCAAGAGCCATGCGAAAGGGCCAGCATCACCCTTATGCCTGCCATGAGGCAGGTGTAAGGCTTTGAAACATTGGCGTCCTAGAAGTGGTGCAGTGAAATCTTATAGATTTCGCTGTGCCATTCCTACGACCCTTGCTTGTGGGGGAACGCCCACCCTGCATACATTATACCTGATGGAGGTATAATGTAGCTGAGGGGTTTACGAAGTGATGTTTCTGCCTAGATGCGTCACTTTGTAAATATGGCTCAACATAGCGCATTATTTAAGTCACCAGTGTGTCACTAAAAGTGACTCAATGGCGGCACAAAAGAGATGCAGGTCTTCATAAATAAAGCCCCTCATTTATACTTGGCTTTTCTATCCGCTTGCTCTTCGCACATAATTCACTCATGCAGGTATTATCTGTGCTCTGTATTTATAGAAACCCACATCTTCAAGAAGATACAGGAGCTTAATTACAAGCCCCTTGCGCCTCCAGTGTGTCACTTTTAATATGGGAAAAAGTGACGCACCAGAGGCGCAAGGGGCTTGTAAATAAGCCTAGCAGTATTATGGCAGAATAGACAGCACAGCCTCACCCTGATGCTTTCAGTTGACAGAACGATTCCACAACTGAATCACAGGAAGAATGTGTTTTCACATGCTTCTGCTTGTGATTCGTGGGCGTGGATGGAGAAAGAGAAGATTTGTTTCCTTTCTTCCCATGTGAGAGCTATTGGCTTCACCAATGTCTTTTAGCCATGTTGTAAAGGAGTATGGCTGCTGTGCAGCATAGCTAAAAGCTTTTTGTTTTTTAAACAATACAGGTGCTTTCTTTATCTTCCACCCTCATAATGCTTTTTTATAGCTCTGCCAATGCTTGTTTTAAAGAACAATAGATCTCACAGAGCATGAGCTGTCTCAGAAAAGACCTAACAAGAGAAGATCATTTTGTTAAGAAAAAACTATAAGGCGACAAGGCAGGGCTTTAAAGTGCATAAGTGCTGCGTGGAGACAACAGGCTTATCAGATATAAAGCTTTTAGAAATTGTGTAAAAAAATGAGGATCTATTCCTATCACGATGTAAAATCTAATGAGAGATAATGTGATGCATAGACTGTAAAAGTAATCTTAAGAAGGTGGATGTGCACCCATCCCATTCCTTGAATGATCTCATAGAACAGTGTCACTACTTTTTGATTACATCCCTTTCTTTAGTTACCTTGAAGTTAGCTCACTACATTACTGCGTTACCTGCTGATTCCTTTCAGAAGTGTACCCACGTTGGCTTGAAGTTGTTTGAATGAGGACATGGTTGAAGCATGGGAGACCAGCTTTGGAAGCGAGAAGCTGATGAATAAAGCAAAAGAAAATTGTTATGGCCTCCTATTCTTTCATGCCTGTCTTACTTTCGGCAAATACTAGAGCTTATGCTACAGGAAGCATGTTCATTCTAACCAAGATGCCCCCAGTGTGGTAAGCCGGTTCTTCAGTAAATAACTGCATACTGAGCAATCTGGAGAGACTCGCAAAGTGAAAGCAGATGCTGTCGCTGAAGAATGAAGGCAAAAGAATTTAGAGTGACAAAGAAGACAGCCAATGGTAAGTAATGGGTTTGCTCTAAGAAACCCATTAGTTCTGGCTGTGACAGTGAATGCACTGTCTCAGGCGAGACCTAAACAGCATCTTGTCAAATTATAACTGCCATGCTTTTAAATTAAATGGCAATTCGATTTTGTACACATGTATTTCAATATTAAAATAATTATAAAATCACTGAGGGCCTTGTTACAAGTTTGGCAGTCCATAGGACCACCGCACTTGTGGTAGTGGTACTACCACTGCCACACTGCAGGTTTACCTGCAGTATTCTGAGTAGTGTGGTCCAGCCGCGGCCGGTAGTAGGTGTAACTGCAGGGCGGTGACGTGGGGAGGGTGAGGGGCAGGGTGGGGGGTAGTAATGTATGGATTATGGACTTTACCAGGTAAGTAAACATATAAATAAATAAAACGAATTTTGTTGTGTGCACTGCATCACCAAATGCGATGCAGTGTGCGTAACGAAATTCGTTTTATTTATTTATATGTTTACTTACCTGGTACAGTTCGTAATTCATACATTACTAACCCCCACCCTGCCCCTCCCCCTCCCCACGTCACCGCCCTGCAGTTACACCTACTACTGGCCACGGCTGGTGTGGTCGGACCACCCTGAGACTGCCACCTCTGCTGGGATAATGGATCCTGCTGGACCAGTAGTCCACAACCGGCACAAATATGCTGGTGGTGCCGCTGCTGGCACCGCCAAGCATATTCTGAGTTGCCTTTTCACTGCTCTTTTCATGGCAGTGAGTTGACCAAGAAAAGGGTGACAGAGAGGCAACTACTCCCTGCTGGATTTTGGCATGGGGTTGCCTGCAGGAGCCCCCCTGTAATTGCACCCCAGTTCCTGCACAGTGTGGAATGCATACCATACTGTGCAGGAACAAGCGGCAGGCACTTTCAAGGTTACATGTTAGGCTCTCCTATGAGCCTAACAACCCACCAACATAAAACCGCTTCAGCACCGACCCGGACTACACTTATAATCCAACAGGCAGGCACACCACGGTTGAAGACGGCTGAAATGCCAGAAACCGGTCCTCGGTAGCTTGTTTCCGGTCCAGGGAAGGCATGGCTTGGCAGTTCGGGCTGGACTGTTCCCATGAGGCACAGGGTCAAACTGATTTGCATATGGCCATGTCTGAACTGGGATGGCAGAGTGGGCTAAAGAATGGTGATGGATTAAACCCAGATCAGTTGACTGGGGGTGAGTGCTTGTATTGTCAACGCTCCGGCCATCATTTCCTTTGGTTTTTCTTTGTTCGCCATAAGTTGGCAGGGTATGCTCGGACGTGAGTCCCTTGCTCACTTTGCCACTGGATTCAAGCAAGCCGGGCTGAAGACAGCTGAAATGCCAGAAACCGGTCCTCAGTAGCTTGTTTCCAGTCCAGGGAAGGCATGGCTTGGCAGTTCGGGCTGGACTGTTCCCATGAGGCACAGGGTCAGACTGATTTGCATATGGCCATGTCTGAACTGGGGTGGCAGAGTGGGCTAAAGAATGGTGATGGATTAATCCCAGATCAGTTGACTGGGGGTGAGTGCTTGTATTGTCAATGCTCCGTCCATCATTTCCTTTGGTTTTTCTTTGTTCGCCATAAGTTGGTAGGGTATGCTCACACGTGAGTCCCTTGCTCACTTTGCCACTGGTTTCAAGCGGCACCAAATGCGATGCAGTGCGCGTAACGAAATTCGTTTTATTTATTTATATGTTTACTTACCTGTTAAAGTCCGTAATTCATACATTACTAACCCCCACCCTGCCCCTCCCCCTTCCCACGTCACCGCCCTGCAGTTACACCTACTACTGGCCACGGCTGGTGTGGTCGGACCACCCTGAGACTGCCGCCTCTGCTAGGATTATGGATCCTGCTGGACCAGTAGTCCACAACCGGCACAAAAATGCTGGTGGTGCCGCTGCTGGCACCCCCAAGCATATTCTGAGTTGCCTTTTCACTGCTCTTTTCATGGCAGTGAGCTGACTAAGAAAAGGGTGACAGAGAGGCAACTACTCCCTGCTGGATTTCGGCATGGGGTTGCCTGCAGGAGCCCCCCTGTAATTGCACCCCAGTTCCTGCACAGTGTGGCATGCATGCCATACTGTGCAGGAACAAGCGGCAGGCACTTTCAAGGTTACATGTTAGGCTCTCCTATGAGCCTAACAACCCACCAACATAAAACCGCTTCAGCACCGACCCGGACTACACTTATAATTTAACAGGCAGGCACACGACGGCTTTGACGGTCCTCCGGCAGATGGTGCAGTGGCGGCAGCGCTGGTGGACCGTCAAAGTCATCATAAATCCCTGAGTATGGTGCTCTCATTGCTGAAGGACACATGCATTACAAAGTAGTCTTTGCCCATCAAAAGTTTAGATTCTTTCAACTTCCACTCTCCCAACGGTCAAGAGAAAACTTATATTATTCTTTTGGAAAATACTTGACATCACTACAAACACATCTATTAAAAGTAAATACTTTCAACAATGTGACAGGGATAGTTTAATATGTTTAAAGTTAATCACAACAATTTTCTTCAGAAAATGTCTACTAAAAGAAAGTGGTTTATAAGTGCAGTCCTTGGTCCACTTGGAAGACTTTCTATCTTCCATAAATTAGAGGAAGTGGATAATGTGTGGTGAAACTGTGTTGACAAGATCCGATTTTCCATTGCACATTTTTAGGTTAAAAAAGTCCACACTTTTAGCAATACAGTGCACATGGTAAGAATATCAACAAAAATTGTTAATCCAAACTTAGGGGGTCATTAGCATGGTACCCCGGAAAATGGGACCGCCCGCAATGCATGCGGCAGTCCCGCACACACCATTAGGATGTGCCCGCCACACTGGCGGGCGCATCCCGGATTGCTAACATTGCGGCTGGGCGGTGCTGAAAGCACCTCCCGCCGCAATGCCACAAATGTGGGTTGTGCATTTGAATGTACAACGTGACTGGCACCGCGCGGTGCCTGCCACGTTGTACATTCAAATGCAGGGGGGTACCATAGGTACTACCCATGTGCACCCCCACCCCCAAAATACCTGGGGGCCCACAACGGGCCCCCAATGTGAAAGTCCGCAAGCCCCCATGCATCCTGATATGGATGGCGGTGCCTAACAGACACCGCCACCATATTGGGAGCACGACATGCTAATGGGCCCCTTAATTTTTCCCTCATATTCTCCTCTTGTGTGCAAAAAGATCTTAATATAAATGAGGCTGTAAGTGCGTTAATCAGTCAGTATTAGTCAGTCGGATCTTGAGGTCAAGCTAGGGAGACAAACAAAAGGTTGAAATACTGCAGAAATCTTTCAGCAGCATCCAGGAGTTCTAGCAGCGCTGACCCTGTAAATTCATCCTTCTGAACACAATAAACTTTGTAGCCCTAATTTCTAGCAGCATCTCTTGTTCAGATTAGCTGCTCTTGCTTTCTTTAAATAAAAAAAGTGATTATGTGTATCATGAGCACTAGGCCTGGGCAAATCTCCCATTACTCTGGTGCAATATTACATAATTTCGGGAATTTATATTTATTCTTGATACTTGAAACTCTCTAAACAACACCATTATACCATTGACATTCCTGACAAAATCTTAGGATGGAAACAATGCAAACAACTAGAATGTGAGCGAACAACAAGAATGTGAGCGGCTGTTATTTGCCGCAATTATTTTTTTTAGCAAAATGAGTCCTGATGTCTTACCTGGCAAAATGATGCATTTCGTGCAAACAATATATAACTAAATACCGGTTTTGTATTTCACATATTTTTTGCAGAATTTCATGAGGTATTTCCTGGAAAAAGTTTGATTGGGAACAATAGAGGTATTGCGCCCTACTTGTAGATTGTGTACTAAGGGATGGTGCGAAATAATTTCCCCAAAATGTATGGAAAAGCTTTTGCACCATGGAAAAATGAGAACATGAATTAATGAACTAGAAATAAATACATATAACGCGCTTGTTTACTTGTAAATCATTGTGTGTCTTTCTGGGACATTTTTATTAGGAATCCCCAATCAACAAATAAACCATTTAAAAGGTGGATCAGAATAGCTTACACTGCTTTTGATACGCGGGCAATACAATGCAAATAAATGATTTTACCTCTAACATAATACAATTTTTCATATTTGAAAATCGGAGATTTGTTTTACAGTTCCATGTAATGTAAACATACCAAAAGTAATGAGGTGTCAAACTGTCTGTGTTTGATTGGGTGAAATCAATGTTTGCTCTATTACTTATTACACAAGCACCGAAACGATGGCAAAGTCTTTTTCTTACAATTGTTTGATCTACTGCAAATATTCTTCAAAATGTTCCACCGTTAGTCCTAGAATATGGAATAACCCAGCCATTAGAAAAGCGCTCATAATTACTTTAGTTCCGGAAACCTCTTTTGCACAAATTCATTTCTAATTGTTCTAATAGATCCTAAATATTCGTTATTGATTGTACACCATGCGCACATTGTCACACCCTTCCTCCCATTCACGTTTTAAGCTCCTCAAAATAATAAAATAATCTTACATCTGGATAATTTATTTGCCTGAAAACGTGAGCCCATCTCACCTGCTTATTCTGCCAAAACCTGGGGGCAAAAGAGTGCGGTTTAATGTTTTGAAGAGGAAAAATCAGTCATGTTATTCGGTGGGGCAGGGAGGCGATGCGGGGGAGGGGCAAGGTGGAGGGTGGTAAACAACGGAATATGGATAGTTGCAGGTAAGTAAACAATGTAATAAATAAAACGAATTTCGTAGCGCACCCTGCATTGCAAAATGTGATGCAGCGCGCGCTACGAAATTTGTTTTCTTTATTAAATTGTTTACTTACCTGCAATTATCCATATTCCGTTGTTTACCACCCTCCACCCTGCCCCTCCCCCGCACCGCTTCCCTGCCCCACCGAACTCCCTCCACGGGCCGCGGCTGGTTGTAGGCTAAGCTATCAACATTTTCAGAGGGCACTCCGGCCAAGACTATGGCCTCATGTGCCTCTCTGTCAGTTTCGTGGCATTCTCAATGAACAATCACAGTAGTTACTATCATTTGGACAAATCTGTGTACCGGTGGGACAATATTTGAAAAGATGAACATTCACAGCTGTTTACACATGGCATTTTATTATGCCATTCTTTTGATATATGTCTTTGAGTATTCTTTCATATTTTAAATATGGACGGGTGTAACTCCTATAATTTGCGGTAGCATGGTCGTTACACTCTAGGGACTTCCACTCTATGGTACATGAGACAACACCCCCACCCTTTGTCGCTTTTGTACTCCCAAGCTTCATACTCTGACAATGCCACATGGTGACCAAACCCTTGATTGTACTATCCTGGAACGTCCATGACCTCACCCACTACATCAAGCATAAACTCCAAGAATGTGGACATCTACCTCCAGCAGGAATCCCACCTCAACAGTCATGAGGTGGATAAACTTAAACGCAACTGTGTGGGCAAGGTCATCCACTGATGCCACTCACTCCAGTCAAAATCTAGTGACATGCCCATGATAGAGCGCCATGTTATTCTGAAAATTTTAGGGGTGCATTATAATCGTCAGTAGTCAGCACCCGCTAATTTAGAGGACCATGTTAACGTGTTATTATTAGAAATGTAGTACTGGGCCGAGATTGTTGCAATATGTAGAAATGTGCTCATATTATTTGAAGACTAATGTAGTGCTTTAACCGAGAATATGCCTTAATTAATGTAGGAATTATTGCTTTGTGTTTAAAATGTTGCAGTAGAAATAATGTGCCATATTTGAAGTTGCACGTGTAAGTTGCTTATTAATGAAAAGTGATGCTCTAACATGAGAAGGAAAATGCCTTAGAAATATAATGAAATGTAATGCTTTGGAATGATTAACAAACTTTTTAGGTTGTAGAATTAGAAATGCATTTAACCATGTAAAGGCCTAAGACATAAAAAATCCAGCAGAGGCCTAACTGTATTTTCTTAGCTTAGCTAATAATGTAGACCGGAAATCTGTAACTTTACTTTGGAAAAGGCTCCTGTTCGCAGTTGAATTTCAGATTGCAACTTAGAGTGTATGCAAGGTTGTTTGCATACATTTCTGTTGCAGGTAAAAGTACACACAGCTTGTTAGGTAGAATAATCGATTGTTTAGGAGTTAGGTTGGTAGGAGTGAGAACTAAGGGAGTTGACTGGAATGCCGAGATGCAACATTTGGCGGAGAAGGTGCCTGGGACCCAAGCACACAGCAGCGGTTTTTGGATGGAATAGAAGTCATGCTGGAAAAACCCAGGATGAATAACCTGCCCAGAGAGGTGTGTTTTGGGCGTGTTTACTGTTTTGGGGATTTTGTATTAGGGACAGCACCCCAAGGGTGGAGGGCAGTCTCTGGGGCCGATGAGGTAGAGAGCAGATTGAGAGCAGTCCTTAGAGGAGAAGAGCAAACTTTAGAGCAGATCTTGAGACAGAATGTAGACTTGGAGTAAGACAGGCAATAGAGGGGGTGTAGGAAGGAGCATCTGAGAACGAGCTCTGTGGCTTAGGCTACTTACCTATGGAAAGTGAGTGTACTTCTTAGGAAGTCTTCACTGCTGGCACATTTTTCTCTTGTCTGGGAGGGATGCTAAGTAGGGATGTAACCTTAGAGTTAGTGTAGGGACAGACTAACTTTTTCTTTCCTTTGATTAAATGCAGTTGAGACTTCAAGCAGGAACTGTAATCATGTGCCTAATGCTTCTTAAACTTACGTTGATTTTTATCTTGAGTTGTCGGAGACTCTTGCGGAGGATCATGTTTGTATTAGTGCCGGTTTATTTCCTGAACCTCTTACTGAGGTGCTTGAATGTCCAGTTATTTTTGGCCTTGTAATAAATCTTTTGAAAATTTCATTTTGTTGTCAGTGGTCCTTTGAAATTGGATTGAGTCATTCATTTGAAAATTGTCATAAGTATGAAATTAGTGATCTTCCCTTTACACTTCTTAGGAGACAAAATGATTTAGTCGACCGCATATTCTAGGAATTGGTAAGATAAAATCTAGTTCCAAATCCCAGCCATACCACCAATGCCAAGCAAATGCAGAGTAGCTAACCTGCTGTGCAAAATGCTCCTCAAGACATGGACAGACACTGGACAGATATGCCTTCGCCTGTCATGGGATACTTGATAAGGTTCTAAGGGCTGGCTCAATTTACGCACCGGTGGCGATGAAGGAGACATTCCCGTTCTGACTGTAATGAATCTTGACAAAACTGCCCACCAGGCTCATGATCCTTGAGGGTGACTGAAACGTTCTCCTTTACATTATGCCACTGGCTCAATAGATAGAGCCAACAACACAAATAGAGTGGTCTTGTGGAATGTACTGTTGGATTGCTCGACGTCTGGCATCTTTTCAATCCAACTGAGAAAGCTTACACTGCTCTCTCCCTGGTTTCCATTCACCTCGTCCAGGCTTGAATAATTTCCCATATCCCTCATGGTAGAGTATGCTCAAATCGTGATGGTGCCCTCTTGAATCACTCCCTGACAACCTTACAAATTAGCCTGGGACTGGCATGCCCAATTTCAAAGACCTAGCACCTTAACACCTCAGATTAGAAAAAGACGGAAAGAAGCACGCTCCTCCACTCCCATCTCAAAACGTATCCCAACCATAATGCCTGGTCGTCACATCCACACAGATTCTGTGGGTGGTGGCAAAGGCCACCATTAGAAGTCAACACATTTGTGATGTGCCCCTTCATAATAAACAGAGTGCGAACCAACAGGCCTCCATGGAAGTGGTAATCCGTGACCTGAAACAATCATAGTCATCTCATCCTTCCAACAGCATCAAATGAAAGCTGGAGAAGGTGAAATGGACATTCTTCACCTCCAAAGCTGAGTAGGCGCTCCACAAACTCAGATACCATCACTATGAGCAGGGTTAAGAGAGCCAGCAGTTTGCAGGCAGCACAACTCAGACAGAGAAATGTGATGCCTGCCATCCCTGCCATAAGGAATTGGGATGGTCAACATGTACTGCATCCCCACAGTGTAGCAGATACCTTCCCCTAGTATTATAAAGACCTCTACACCCCTGAGATCAAAGCAATGATGTTGATGTAGGCAGGTGCTTCAGAACCATTATCTTTCCCCAACTAAATTAGGAAGGCTGGGCGATGCTCTCTGGCAAGATCACTAAGGTGGGGATGGCACAGATAGCTTGTGCAATCCCCACCTTAGTGATCTTGCCAGAGAGCATCCCACAAGCTATCTCTGCCTCACCCTAAAGCAAGGCCCCAGGGGAGGACATCTTCACCCCAGAGTTCTGCAAATGGGCAACATTTGACATAGAAGACTCCCTCTGTGCCACTTACAAGAAGGTAGACCAGACAGGTGGCTTAGGGACAACAATAATGGTACTTCCGAAAGCAGGTAAGGATCTGATGTCCTGTGGCTGCTACCAACCCATCTCCCTCCTTAATGGAGACATCATGATTAAGGCTCCCATTTTTACTGACATTTACAGATAAATACTGATAGAAAACAAGGTGTTTCCCGTCTTTATTTATTTTTAAAAGCGGAAAAATACTGAAAATTGTGCTGTCTTTCATGAACTCCAGGCAAAAGCCGAACAGATAGACAGCAGAGGGAGTTAAAAAACAGGATGAGATTTAATTAAATACAGGCATATTTTAACATATATTTGTAAAACAATGCTAATATGTACCTGTGGATGGAGTGTTATGTTATATGTGGCTTCTTTATTAACTAAAATGTTACAGGCATTCATGTATGAGTGCACATGTAAGAGTTAAATAAATGTGAAATTTACCATTTTGTGACTCCATTTATTCTGAAAACACAAAAATATTATAGATAAATACCAATAAGGTGGCCAAAAAATAAAAATGGATACATACAGGCGGAAATGTTAAATAAATACCATAAAAAGGGAGCCCTAATCAAGATTCTGACCTGCACACTGTCGACCTGTCTTAAAAAGGTTATCCCAACATTCATTCACCCCATACAAGTGGCTTCTTCCTGGAACAATGTCCTGTAACCACCTCTGCACTTTCATTCATGTTCTGTGGCTTGCCAAGGACATGTCAGAGGAGGCACTAGTCCTGTCCCTTGATGCTGAAAAGGTGTTTGAGCGCATAAAATGGGAGCATCTCTTCATGACCCTCCACAAATGTGGCTAGGGATATGACTTCATTAGAAGGTTCAGTGGTTATACGGCTCACCCAGAACTAGTGACCATTGTGGTTGCTTATCGACAACCTTCTCAGTACAATCCAGAATGCTACAGGGGTGTCCGCTCTCCCTATTGCTTTTTCTATTTTCCCTTGAACCCCATACCATCGCCATCCACCAACCGGTAGACACAGCATGAATACCCACACTGGATGACCCCTCATCCGTGCTTCTGTATGTGGACAACATCCTGTTTACACTTACTGAACTCTCCTAAGTTTTATCATATCAAATGCAGAGGTAGCCGGATACAAGGTTAACTGGGATAAGACTGAAGCCCTACCACTTTCCAAGACCATGATGATGGCAGCCATACAGGGCATGCACACATCCTTCTCTTGACCAATGCTTATGTTCATGTATCCCCCGCCAGAATGCCAGCATATGCATAGGAGGAGCTTGACCCAACAGACCTATATAGCGTCAGGCGGGTATCATGTCATTCTCCCAGGTTATTGATTACAATTGCCTTAAATACTTTGAAGAACTGAGAGGGGAACTCCACCTCTCCAAACAAGAAATGGAAGTCTGTCATTGTCTATTCATCAAACTGGGCGTGACCCATGGGTGGTGACGCCCTCCCCGATTGTCACCTATCTTCACCTTTTTGGTAATTTCAAAGGGGTAATGTCTGGTCTCTCTGATCTCTTTAAACAATACAATTACACCTTACCCCAGACTCAGTGACTGCAAACCGTGTGGCAGGAGAGACTACAAATGCACTATGTTGACAATGACTGGGCCAAGATTTTGGAAAACCTGAACCAAGGAGTGAGGCAACCAAGGATGAAATTCAGACTTTTCAGACATTGTAGGACTGGTGCTCGACCCCCATGAAATTTGAGCATGCAGGGCTCCTCAAGTACTTGCAGTGCTGGTGATGTAGACACCCTGACCGCAAGACAATATACATCCTGTACGACTGCGGGGTGTATAGATCACAGTGGAAAGCACACTGTGCAGAGCCCTGTCCCACCCTCTCCAATACCTCAGCATGTATTAATGCTGCATTACCCTGCTGATATTTCTATACTGACAACCACAAATGCTGCTTTCTCTTTACAGTATTACCCATGGTCAAACTTTTCATCCTCCGCTAGAGGCTTTCACCGCACTCATCCCACAACTGGCTGACATAAAACCACCTCAATCTCAATGCGCTCAAAACAGACTTTCTCCTAATCTCCCCACCACAAGGACACAGCGACATAGAAAACTGGATGAAACACTTAACAGCCTACACCTGCACACCACTCATATTGACTCTACAAGATCACTGGGAATAAAACTAAACAAGAATCTCACCATGCAGGAAAATATCAGCACAACCACCAGAGGAGCAAACTTTCAGAAGAACATTCTCAGAAAACGAAAACCCTTCCTCAACGACCTTAAAACGGTGTACAAGCTCTAGTGATACCCAGAATAGACTATGGGAGCACAACCCTATGTGGCTCAACGAGATCCAGACTGGCTCATCTAAGAGCCTCACTCAACGGTGCTGCAAGTCTCGTCACCGGCTCCAAAAAGAACAACCATATCACACCTGAGCTAAAGTCACAGAACTGGCTCCCTTATGAGGCAAGATCACAGCTAAAAATTGCCTGCATGACACATAAAGCCCTGCATGTCAACACACCAAAGTATCTAGCCAACAAACTGGAATTATCAGGCAAAAGAAGTACTATGAGAAGCACCAACACTTTGCTATTGAAACCGCAAACATTTCGGAAATAGAAAACCTACACCCGCACCTTCTCCGGCATAGCACCTAGGATCTGGAATGCCCTACCTTCAGCATCAGAATGAACCCCTATACCACCTCCTTCAAAAAAGAAGTCAAACTACTTCTAATCAATACATTTCTCCCCTGATCCTAGTTCCGGTGCGAGTTGGCTACCAACTAGACATAGCTCACCTACTAGGACCCACGATGAACTAACAGTAAGAATACCTAACGCACTCCTGAATACCGCCTGTTCTCCAATGAGTGCGGACAACATGTATGCTCTCCTGTTAGCTACTCATATCTATGTGCCCAGTTCTCACTTTATTTCTTTTGATGTAAGATTTGTAACGCACTCTGATAACCTCACCGGGTCTAGTTTGCGCTATATAAAACGTTATCAATAAATAAAAGTCCATACACGATATATGGCTGACCGAGATGTTCAAGATGACCTTGTATGAGAAGTTCCCCCATAAACAAACAAACTTGAGGCATACCAACAGGTGTGAGCCCCATTCCTCAATGATGAATTATGATCCTGCTCTCTGTCAGATCAGTTGACTGGGGTGAGTGTTTGATTTGCTCAAACGCTCCGTCCATCATCCCCTTTTGTATCGCTTTGTTCACCCTAAGTGTGGCAGGGTATGCTCAGACGTGAGTCCCTTGCTCACTTGGCCACTGGATTCAAGATAGCCTGGCTGATGAGGATTATGAATCCGAAACCGGTCCCAGGATGCTTGTTTCCGGTGCATGGAAGACATGGCTTGGCAGTTCGGGCTGGACTGTTCCCATGAGGCACAGGGTCAGACTGATTTGCATATAGCCATGTCTGAAATGGGGTGGCTGAGTGGGCTAAAGAATGGTGATGGATTAAAACCAGATCAGTTGACTGGGGGTGAGTGTTTGATTTGCTCAAACGCTCCGTCCATCATCCCCTTTTGTATCGCACTGTCAGCACAGCATTCCAACACCTTTGTTCAGAGACTGTAGAGACCTGAGTCCACGGAACCCCATTCCATCTATGTCTAGCCACTCGTGGAGCAGAGGCTACGGTTCAGACTGCGTGGACATTATGTGACCCCAACACTGCATTCACACTTTTGGGATGTCGTCAGCTACACCTACAACAGGCACAATTGTTCACAATTACTTTCCACAACACCCCACCCTCCTTCTCTCCCTCGCACCCTCTGGGTGTTAGGGCCAACCCCTAATGTTTGCTTGGTCTCACTGTCTTCCCCTTCCTCCACAGTCCTCTATTGATACCCTCCTCCTTATAATCCATGACTGTTTAACGGCAGCCATGGCCCGTATAGGGCATGCCACCGGGCGGTGACGTGGGGTGGGGGGTCATAAACTGTGGCAAATGGAAGATTTCAGGTAAGTTACGAAAAAGAAAAAAAAAACGAATTTCGTTACACGCGCTGCATCGCCAAATACGATGAAACGCGCGCAACAAAATTAGTTGGGTTTTTTCCATTACTTACCTGAAATCATCTGTTTGCTGCATTTTACAACTCCCCACCCTGCCCTTCCCCAGCCCCACATCACCGCCCTGTGGCACGCCCTATATGGGCAGAGGCTGTTTAATGGTATGCAAATTAATGTTGGACTGAGGCCACCACGGCTTTGGCTGTCTAGTTGTTGTATTTCAATGTTCTGTTATACTGTGCTTGTATCTTGCATTTATGAAAACTTAAATTAAGACTTAAAAAAAAAAAGTGAATTAGGCAAGAGAAAAGGAAAAAGTCTATTTATAGAGACAGGAAGTTTGGCAATTTTTGTTCATCTTGGGAATGGCCCTGCAGAGCTGCAGATCACTTCAATTGAACCTGCATCTGTATCCTTCCGTCCATCTTATCAAAAGCCAGAACCAACAACCCCAACTATAGTCGCAATCTGCCATAAGGAAGAGCAAACACAGCAGATTATCTCTACCACAAATTATATCCTTGGTCTTCTAAGGAGTGTTCCTCCGTGGTTTGGTACTTATTTACACTTAGGTCAATGAATGACCACATTGCAGACTGCACAATTTACCACAGACCAGTGTGTTTTTGGAAGCAAGTTGAAAATCAACAGTTCCGCCTCCTTTGCTGTGCCCAAGGAGCGTCGTCCTCCCACGTCAAAACAGCAGGAAAGGAAAAAAAAACGATAATAAACATGTTTTATTATTGTTTTATTTTACCTTTCCTGTCCATTCTTGGGAGCGGGACTGGGGCAGTGGCAGGCACTGAGGAGAGTGGTAGGTGCACTGCCTTCACTGCGCAAGACGGTTTGGCCAGCCGAGCTGTAAAACTCTCTCCAACCCCAGCTGCGTTGCTGATTGTGAGAGCAGGCACAGGCTCCCAATCTACTTGGGAGAATGAATTCAGATCACTCAGGCCAATCCTGAGGCTCATCTCATGACATGAGAGCAGCCTTATGATTGGCCGCAGTGGAGTCTGGTAGCCTGTGACTGTGAAGAGGAGAGGAGCAGAAGAGTGTGACGCGGCCGGCTGCAAGTAAGTGTTTTTAATTTACTTATTTTTTCATGTTGTCTTGTGACCCCCCCGCCAGCCTCCCCCGTCCACAGCTACAGCACTACTGAAAATCAACATCTAATCCTCTGGGACCAGCACCCAAAATGATGGCTGTTGCTGGGAGAAAAGTACCTAAACATATAGAAGGTGTTTCTAATGATGAAGAAAATGTAATCATCGTGAGAAGCAGCTCTATCACTCATAGTGTGTACTCAGTACCAATATAAACCACACCCTAGCACAAGGAAAAGAGCGATGCCACATTTAACTCAAAGCGCCCGAGTCGCCTACCTTCACGGAGGTCCCTCGTGGTAGGATCATCACAAGAACACAAACACATCAATCCACCATTGATCTGACCAAATATCTAACATCACACACATATAAATATTTCAAAGGCCTTAATTCTGGACAAAGGGCCTCCACAAATTCCAGAAACTCCTCTCCTTCCACCAAAGAACAATGAAGCAATACAATTCAGGACAGTTTCCCTTTGTATAAATGGACCAGAATTTGTATTCAGTGGTATGATGACTCTTTGCTGAACAGGAGTGAATGGTGGATTGATGTGTTTGTGTTCTTGTGATGATCCTACCACGAGGGACCTCCGTGAAGGTAGGCGACTCGGGCGCTTAGAGTTAAATGTGGCATCGCGCTTTTCCTTGTGCTAGGGTGTGGTTTATATTGGTACTGAGTACACACTATGAGTGATAGAGCTGCTTCTCACGATGATTACATTTTCTTCATTGCAATCATTGAAATCGGCATCTTGCACAGTGCGAGCTGTAGTTTTCTGCCGCTCGAGTAGATTTTTACTCGAGCTGCAGCTTTCTCAACGCGGACTGGTAGCTTCTCATCGCGAGGGGTCGCGAGCATACGCAACCACTCGCAATGAAAAACCTGACCTCCCTGCGTTGAGGATCTCGCCGGGAGGTTTATTTTCCACGCCCGCGATCGGCAACTTGATGTTGCTGATCGCGAACGAGGAAAAAGTCTCGCCGGGATGTCATTTTGCTTGCTCGCGGTCGCCAACTTCACGTTGAGGACCATGAGCAAGCAAAAAATGACAGCTGCACTACGCTACGCTACACGTGTTTTCACTGTGCTACGTGCAGTTTGCGTAGTGTGAAGTAGCTCAAACATCGCAAACTACACCAGCGTATTGCTTTGCCCAGGGTTAAATATAATATCAATTTTAAAGAATGTTGCTGTATTATCTGCTATAGCCGCACGGTGCATATTTACCACTGTCCTATCAAACAGCATTTTTTCTCTAAGGCACCATGGGAGCTCTCTTACACTGCACCCATATTCCAATGAAATTCTGCCAATTATCACTCATCTGAGGGGAGCAGAATGTAAAGGGTTAGCTAAGCCCAATCTTTATATAGGGTTAGGATACATACAACAACATTTTATTTTAACTATATTGTTTACCGATTAAAATGGTAGAATTGGGAACATCTACCTTAAAAGAATTGTTGGAAGTGTAATTTACCTCCGAGTACTTTTACACATGTAGTGGTATTGTCAGTCAATACCTTCTTTTTGCACCGAAGTATTAGAAGTGGAGCTTATTGTAACATGATGCTGAAGAGATCCCCCTTTATTGGTACTATCACATTATTTTACTTTGACAAGCATGTTTAAATACGGTCAGACTTTGTGGGTCATTAAAGCATTTGTCCTAGCTAAGAAACACATTATAACAGCATTGAGACAAGATGAAGACGTTCTGGTTGCAAACTGTATAACGGAAGTTTATACATTTCAAAATGAAAAAGGAATATATTCTGAAAATCTGGACAGTGAAAATAAGCACGACTAAAATTATTAGATTTCTTCTTTCTCTCTTACTTTATTTACATTTTTCTTTGAATTTTGTATCTTGTTTTATGGCTTGTTATGTACGTTGTTGATTCTGATTACCATTTTGTTTAGGTCAGTTAAAATCAATGCGTAGGAATATTACTGTAGTAGAATGTTTTAAGGGTGTTCTATCATATGATATTTTATTCTCCTTGTACTTATTGGATCTAGTGCTCTGTAAAATATTGCTGAGACTCTTCTATCGCTACTTTTTCAATTCTTTACAGTTAGGTACTTGCCTTGCATATATCTTTTCAAGAAAATCTTCATAGATTATTATTTAAAACAAGCCTACAATAAACCAGCTTAAGATCCATCTTGAACCTGTGAAGAGCTATCCAAGGGGATCAGGAGGCTGTTTGTGTCAGGTAACATTCTCCATGGTGCTTGAAACTGGTCCCTTTTTGAGGGGAGCTGAGCACATCTCAGAGCTTTTAGCATTTTAAACATATACTTCCACTAGAATAAAAAATATCTATGGCTCCTCGGGTCAGCTCAGACAATCTTTCAGGATTTCTTGTGTCCTCTTGAGTACTAATTTCATCCTAAAGACATTTGCATGTATTTTTTACCCAAGGATGTGTAGCTCAATGACACCAATGGGCACTTCTGGTTCTTAGCCTTATCTATTCTGTCAATTTGAAAGGTAATTTCTTCAGAAGGAATACTGGAAGTAACAAACCTTAAAATATACGGTCGTATTCTCTTCTCCAGCTATGCAAACGATGCATTTGTTTTAATTGTTTTTTTTATTATTATTATTCCTTTTAAATTTTGGGTGCATTTTAATCAGTTTACCGCCCAGCCCCGTTTGTCGAGATCTCAGTGCACGGTGACGCGGCTCACGGGGCATCTCGCTTTTCGTTTCTCGTTGTGTGTACCATTCAGGCAAAGCGGCCTTTCTTAATAGGATTCAAGAGAGCCTTTTACTTACAATACCTTTGGCTCTCTGTGGCTTCTCAGCTCAGTACCTGACACTTTAAACTTCCCCGTGGGATTTTTGAGTAACTTGGCATTTCCAAGACAGAAAGAGGCCAGTGGGAGCGAGGTGGTCGCTTACATCAGCTCCCCTCTCCACTCCACCCTCGGCAGCTGACACATTTTTTATTCGTATTCCCCGGCGACAGGCGCAGTTTAACTTAACATCTGTCAATGCGGTGCGTTGCTGCTGTCATTTTGACAATATCCCCTACAAACAGCTCAGCGCAATGCGTACTTGCCAACATAATATGACAAAAAATATATGACTTGTCAGGTTTCAAAATTACGAATTAAAAGTATTGAAGACAAACCACAACCTCCAACGTTAGTGACATTGCAAAAATGACTTGAAATGGTGATAGATGTTGAAGATCTAACAGAAAAGGAGATCATACGACAGCTGGCAAAAAAAGCATCACGGGAAAAAACAGGACAGCGCTGCCATATCAATGTTACAAGTGCAAATGACACCTAAACAAGTGTGCAGCATCTGAGTGCAGCGAGTCACCAACAATCGTGTTAAAATGAGGTGAAATTAAGTTCAAAATGTGGACAATTTTCCGCAGGTGTCAGAGAGAAGAGGCTACAGGCTCAAGGTATCTTGATGAAGTCTTCCACTAAAGGAGAGGCAATTTTCAGCCAAATCACGTAAGTATACATCATTCATTTCATCTGGGCTAATTGTTAATCGAATATTCCCGCTGTGCTGATCCTCGGAATGGTACCCGAGGCAGTGGTGCCTGGAGGGGATGCATTAACCAGCTTGTTTCTATACAGTGATGTGAGGGCCCTTGTAAGTCAAGGAGGCGCAGCTTCTAAAGAACCATTAAGTATTAAAGATTATATCGTGAAATGTATGTTCTGACGGGATGATGAGTTCTCTTAGGCTACAGGTGGGTTCATGTTAACCCCTTAAGTTTTACAACATATCTTGGGAAACCTGGCCTTAATGTCAGACTGGAGTGACTAATTGTGCTTTCAGTAGGAACCAGGGAGGAGCTGCTACAGCCAAAATCTGCCGCCAGGGTCTTGGGGTGAGTCCAGGAGCATAGAAAGTAAGTACCTATTACAGATACAGTCAAGTAACCAATAACTACGAAATACATTTTTTAAAAGGCAGCGGTTATTACTGTACACACATATAAAAGATGCAAAGAAGCTTGCTAGCCCTACAATATGACTGACAACGATATTAGAAAGGGTCACCAGTCAACTCAACTTCTCCTCACAGCATTATTCATTTAATTAATAAGAACATGGAACATTTCCAGGCTCACCTATTGGGAGTCACAATACATACAAAAAACAATGACCTGATGATTGGAGAATACTTAAGGCAGACAGACAAAAACGAAGTCCATGCATCATCTTACAACACACCATGAAGATTGGAGGGCAATGTATTGTGGGAGCTGATATGGTGAATAGATCAAGGGATCTCATAATAGAAAAAAACTTCAATAAGAGCTAATTGAATTAGGAAAGCAAACCAGGAAGACAAGATCGACAGGAGGGGGTGTTCAAAGGAACTATCTTCAAGGAGAAGCCAGTTTAGTAATTCACTAGCATAATTACAGCTAAAGCAGAGAATGGAGATTTGGGGGGGCAGCCGACCAGCGGGAGGCTTGCCCCCCCGGGGAAGTTTGGGGCACCTGGGGAGGGGGGGGGGGAAGCTGAGCCTGTGGGTTGCCGTAGCTGGGCTGGTTGGGTTGGTTGGGCTGCTTTGGGCTCCTTTTGGGCTGGCCAAGATAAAAGCGGCCATTTTGTGTCACTGCCCACCGTTTGTGGTGCAGTGACACAGCAGCCGGGTGGTCCGTGATAATTTGCATAATTTGTTGGCGTAAGAGGAATTGTGGTCCGTTTATTGAGCGCGGCCGGGTACTGTATTGGTTTAATTGTGACCGTTTGTTGCGGGTATCATTGTGGCCGTGTTGCGTTTCAGTGCGGTGTTGCGGCGATATGGCGGCGTTTGATGACCCCAGGGTGGCCGAGGCTTTGAGGCTGTTGGGCGGGCCAGCCGCTTGGACATGGTGCAGCCCGACCTCCAGGTAAGGACGCAGCGGCACGCTGCCAACGGCGCCACTGCAGCTGTGCTAGCATGCCTGCCGCCGCGGTCACGGCCGCGGCAGGCGCTGCGAGGCGGGAGGGGGGCAGAGGGAGGAGGGGCGGGGAGCAGCACGAGGAGCTGGTGCCGCTTAAGAAGGCGCGGAGAGGGGCTGAGGGGGCCGAGCGGAGAGGGAGGAAGCCTGCGCTGGCGTTTGTGGAGGGGGCGGAGGGGAGGGGAGAGGTGCCTGGGGGGTGGGGAGAGGGGGGCGGCCCGCGAGGCAGGCAGTGAGTTGGGGGGGCTGGGTGGGGTGGGGCCAGGCCCGGAGGAGAAGGTGAGGGCTCCAGAGGCAGAGGTGGGGAGTGGGGCAGAGGGCCTGGGGGTGGGGGTGGTGCGGGGGCTGTCGGGGGGGGCGGGACGTGGGGGGGCAGAACCTCTGCGCGTGGAGCATGGTGGGATGCTGGTGGGGGGAGGGGGGATGCGGGGGGTCTGGATCACCTTTATTGATAGATGACAGGGAGGTGGAGGGGGAGGGGGAGAGGGGGGGGCGGACACGGAGCTAGATTGGAGTTCGTCATCGTCGGAGGAGGGGGGGCATGGTGGGCCCGAGCATGCCTTTGTCGCCGGGGCGGGGGCGGCAGGGCAGGGGTGGTGGGGGGGCCAGGCGGGGGGGAGTGGCGGGCTGGGGGGACTGGTGGGGAGGGGTGCGGAGGCAGAGGGGCGGCGAGTGGAAGGGGTGGTCCGGGGATGTGTGGGTGGGTCGACTGGGGTAGTGGGAGGGTGGCAGGGGGGAGTGGTGGGGCGGGGGGGAGTGGCAGCGACGGGGAGGCAGGCGGGAGGGCGGCGGGGGGGTCTGGGGTAGGGGGTGAGGGGACCAGTTGGGGTTTTAGGGGGTGGGGAGGGCCGGGGGGCTGGGACTGGGAATGGGGTTGGGGCCTGGGTGGCGGAGGGATCCCGTCGCGGCACGGAGATCACTCGGCAGTGTGGGGCGGGGTGCAACGATGGGATGGGGGTGCGGTGGCGGGGGGGAATGGGGCGGCGCGTGGGGGGGAGGGAGGGTTTTTCCACCCCGGCATGCTGGACTCCACCTTTTTTCCCTGGCAGGAGCTGTTCGCAAGGCGCTCGGGTGAGTAGCATGCGGCTCCACACCACCGAGAGGATGGGCCGGCTCTGTCTGGTGCGGGCGGCCGAGCTCCAGCGAGGGACCTGGTTCATGGCCACAACGAATGGAGGCGGGATTCGTCTCCGCCGCCCCCCCCCCGAAGGGTTGCTACGGCCGCCGGGGGTAGGGGAGTGAGGATGGATGCACATACTTCTGGTTGGGAGGCGAGTGTGGTGGATGGGAGTGGGAGTGTGGATCTGTTGGACTTGATGCGGATGTGTTGGGAGAGTCGGAGGAGGAAGGAGAGATTTGGGAGGAGGGGGGGCGAGTAATGCTGTTGACAGTATGTTACAGGTGCCTGCAAGGCGAGATGTGCCCCGAGTGATGGCCCCCTCAGCTCCACTGGTTAGGCGGCGGGATCAGGCAAGGACGCCGACCTTGACGCCAGGTAAGGCGAGAGACGGAGCGGGGAGTGGCAAGCGGCGCTGTGTGCAAGTCTCGGTGGGGACTGGGGGCGAGGGGGAAGATGGATGGCGGCTGGTGCGGGGAAGGTACGTGCAGGACGCGGGAGTGGGCACGGACGTGGCAGCGTCGGGTGGCGACGGGCCAGGCACGGCGGCGACGGTCGGAGGGACTGACGCGGCGGGTGGGGGGAAGGAGAGTTGTGTAGTGCCGGTGCGTAAGTTACCGTACATGGGGCTGACCAAGCCGTTGGGGGCTCACCTTTCGGTGGCGACGAAGGAGAAGATATGGAAGGGGGAGTACATTGGCATCTTGAAGCTTCTCCACAGGGAGTTGACGTCTAAGGAAGGGTCGAAAGAGGAAGAGCAGGAGTTGGCCAGGCGCCCAAAGGTGCCGCTGATGCTGGATAACTGGTCGGCGGCTTTCCTCATATACGCCCGGTCCGTTGCGCTTTTCAAATACATGGATGTGGTGCGGAGAGCGCAGGTGACATACGTCGGGTTCGCGTGGTCACACTATGACAAGGAATTCTGGGCACGCATGGCGGCGGACCCGGAGGCGCAATGGGGGGAGCTGGATTCAGATTTGTACCAGCAGACGATGGGCGGGGCCAAGTTTGGCTGCACCATCTACACGGCCAGCGGTTTGCCGCTGGTGCCGCCCCCTTTGCAGCCCGCCCACCCACGGGGGGTGGGGCAAGGGGAGTCTGTCGGCCAGGCCTTGGTTGGGGCCTGTTGGGACTTCAATAGAGGAGCGTGCGGGAGGGCGGCATGCCGTTTCCGGCACGAGTGCTCAAAATGCAGGCGTCGGCACCCAGTGTTGCGATGCTGGGGGCTTGGGGGCCCTCCGGGACAGCAGCCCGCGCAAGGAGGTGCCCAATCCGGTAGTGGACAGGGGGGTTGGAGGGGGGGGTGGCAGAGGGGGGGAGCCGGAGCTGTGGGCAAAGGCTCGTACGCCGGTTAAGATCGAGCGTATGGAGCCCTGGCTGGCGGCATATTCGTGGGCGAAGGATGCTGCGGTGCTGCGTCGTGGTGTTTGGGAGGGGTTTTGGCTGGGCTACGAGGGCCCTCGGATTGCTCACTGGGCGGACAATCTGTAATCAGTGAACGCGCACCAGGGCATTGTGAGAGAGAACCTTTTCAAAGAGGTCAGGGAAGGGAGGATGGCTGGCCCCTTCACAGAGCTGCCGCTGCCGGGTTTGATCATCTCCCCCATCGGGGTGGTGCCCAAGAAGGAGGTGGGGCAGTTCCGGCTGATACAACACTTGTCTTGGCCGGAGGGGGAGTCGGTCAATGCCTACATTTTGGCGGACTTGGCGTCGGTGACTTACTCGTCGGTGGACGTTGCGCGGAGGCTCGTCTCGGCGGCGGGGAGGGGTGCGCTGATGGTAAAATGCGATGTCAAGTCAGCCTTCCGACTCTTGCCGGTCCACCCGGCGGATCACCAGTTGTTGGGGATTCAGTTCGAGGGACTCATATTTGTGGACAAGGCGCTGCCGATGGGGTGCTCAATTTCGTGCGCGTTATTTGAGCGTTTCAGTTCATTCCTGCAGTGGGTTTTTTCCAGGCGCACAGGCTCGGAGTCAGTGACGCACTACCTGGATGACTTTTTCCTGGTGGGGCGAGCCCGGAACGGCGGACTGCCAGTGGCAGCTGGACGGTTTGGCTGGGTTGATGGGGGATTTCGATGTTCCCCTGGCGCCAGAGAAGACGTGCGGTCCCAGTACGGTGTTGTCCTTTCTCGGTATCGAGTTCGACTCGGTCGCCATGGAAGCGCGCCTACCGGATGACAAGAGGTCAGCGATGCTGGTTTTGGTAGATGGAATGCTATCAAAAAGGAAGGTGACGGTGAGGGAGGTGCTGGTGCTGTTGGGTCATTTGAATTTTGCTTGTCGCGTGGTGCGGGCGGGCCGAACGTTCTGCCGGCGTTTGGGTTTGGCGTTGTCCGGTTTGACCTTGCCTCATCACCATGTGCGCCTCTCGGCGGGGATGAAGGAGAACCTGCGCATGTGGCGGGCATTCCTGGAACGGTTCAATGGGGTACCCATGGCGCCGGCGGAGGACTGGGAGTGGGACATCACCATGTACTCTGATGTGGCGGGCGGCGGCGGTTTCGGTCTGTACTGGGATGGCAAATGGTGCGCGGAGCAGTGGCCGGTGCAATGGCAAGCAGGAGGGTGGAGCATTGCATTTTTGGAGTTGTTCCCGTTGGTGGTGGCGGTCACGGTGTGGTCGGGGGTGCTGGCGCACAAGCGCCTGTTGTTTCGGGTAGACAACATGGCCGTCGTGCAGGTGGTGAACAGGCAGTCGGCCCGGGACCTGCAAGTGCTGAAATTGATGAGGGTGTTTGTGTTGCGTTGCTTGGAGAATGACATCCTGTTTCAGGCGCGTCACGTCCCAGGAGAGGACAATGACATTGCGGATGCTTTGTCTCGTTCACAGTGGGAGAGGTTCCATGGGCTAGCCTCGGCGGCGGAGGAGGTCAAGACGCCGGTGCTGGAAGAACTATGGTCGGTGGGCGAGGCCGGGTCTTTCAGCTGGTGAAGGCGTCTGTAGCGTTGTCGACGTGGAAGGCGTACGAGCAAGCCTGGGAGGAATTCCTGCTGTCTGGTGCAGTAAGGCGAGGGGACCGGTGGCTGCGCGAGGAACAGGAGGTGCGGTTCATGTTGGCGCTCATGGAAAAAGGGCTGTCGCGGGTGACGATTGCAGGCAAGTTGTCGGCGGTGGCGTTCATGGGAAAGTTGTGGTGGGGTTACTCCCCGTCGGCAGGGGAGTTGGGGACCTGGCTGCTGGAGGGGTGGGCGAGGGAGAGGGGTGCGCAGGTGCGGTTGCGACGCCCCATCACGGTGGAGTTGCTGGACAGAGTCATTGGCGCGCTGCCGGCGGTGTGCAGGGATGGGGGCGAGGGGGTGCGTTTTTCTACCTTGATGTCCTGGCTGTTCTTTGGAGCGTTTCGAGTGTCGGAGCTGCTGGGCGCGAGGGGGGGCGGGGTGTGATGGGGAGGATGAGGAGTTGCGAGCGCAGGAGGTGGCGGTGCGTTTGCGTCGCTCAAAGACGACCAACGGGGAGTCGGGACATGGGTGGTGATGGGCCCAGGTGGTAGGGAGGGGGTGTGTCCTGCGGCGTGGGGGAGGAGGTTGATGGCGAGCTGGTGCGAGAAGGAGGGGGAGGTTTTTGGTCGAGGTGGAGGTGACGGAGTGACGGCGGCTCAGGCATTGTGGGTTCTGCGGCACGCCCTGCAGTATATGGGTGAGGACCCACTGGCTTACGGGACGCATTCTTTCCGGATCGGGCGGCGACGGAGGCGGCACGGAGGGGTTGGGGAAAGGAAGAGATATAGAGGCTGGGACGGTGGAAGTCGGATTGTTACCGGACGTATGTGAGGTTGCGGGAGGCAGATGGGGTGTTGTTACATTGATTCCCGAATTTGACATGTGTGTCTTTTCAGGTGCTGTGGCGGGCCGGAGGTGGCTGTTTTGAATGTGTATATTGTGGGACACTCATTCGTCAAGCGGGCTGAACATGCGGAGTGGGACAGGCATCGGACACTCAATTTGGGATTGGATGAGGGGTTGTACCGTTGTCACTGGAGGGGAAAAGGGGGTAGGCGTTTGCATGAGTTGTTGCCATTTTTGAATACGGTGGTCAAGGGGGAGGTATGCCCGGATGTGGTGGTGATTCATCTGGGCGAAAATGATCTAGTACAGTGTAAGGGGCTGGCATTGCTCAAGCAAATGAAGAGGGACATTAAGGAAATCAAGCGGCAATGGGCGGGCTGTCATGTGATCTGGTCCGAGTTTATCCCCAGGTGGGTGTGGAAGGGAGCGGAGCGCCCAGGAGCTATAGACAGGGCCCGGAGGAAGATTAACCGAGAGATGAGGGACTTTTGGGCCAAGGAAGGGGTGGGGAGGATGGAGCACCCGGAATTGCGCTACGGTGCAGTGTATTTTTTCAGGGAGGATGGGGTCCACCTATCGAGGTACGGGAGGGAAGTGTACATAGTGCAGTTGAAGGAGGCGTTGGATGGGGCTTTGGGGGTGCTCAGGTATCCCAGGAGGCAGGAGTCCTAGGGGGGGTCGGAAGTCGTAAGGGACTTCCGAGTGGCACTTTCCTAAGGAGATAGGGGGGTATTTGCTGGAGGCCTGGGGCTGTATTGGTAGGCGGGGGGTTGAGGTCATTGAGGTCACTGTGGTCATTCAGTCGGTGGGTAGGGGGGTAGGTTGCTGAGCGGATGTTTGTATTTCTGTTGCAATGTTGGGGTTAATTTTAGGGGTGGGGGGCTGTCAGGCAGTTGTTATTTAGTGAGCAGTAGTTTTGTTCGGCACAGGCCAGGTGGGTGTTGTTTAGGTGCACCTGATTCCAATAAAGCGGCCTTTATCACACTAATTGGGTGTCTGTGTCAGTGCTTCCCCCCTCACCTACTGGTGTGACCCAATGGGGATTTGGGGGGGCAGCCGACCAGCAGGAGGCTTGCCCCCCCGGGGAAGTTTGGGGCACCAGGGGAGGGGGGGAGGAAGCTGAGCCTGTGGGTTGCCGTAGCTGGGCTGGTTGGGCAGCTTTGGGCTCCTTTTGGGCTGGCCAAGATAAAAACGGCCATTTTGTGTCACTGCCCACCGTTTGTGGTGCAGTGACATAGCAGCCGGGTGGTCCGTGATAATTTGTCCCTCCCTCCCTACCTGTTTTTTCCCTGTGGGGTGGGTGGGTGTCCCTGGGGGGCCTGTTGCGATGGGGGGGGGGTTCTACCGGGGTTGAGAGGCGTTTTGTCGCACGATGGTGCCCTGGAGGTTAGGGTTTACGTGTTGTGGTGTCGCTGGAACAGGTGCTGTTACTGGTTGGCGCTTACCTAAGGAGATAGGGGGGTATTTGCTGGAGGCCTGGGGCTGTATTGGAAGGCGGGGGGTTGAGGTCATTGAGGTCACTGTGGTCATTCAGTCGGTGGGTAGGGGGGTAGGTTGCTGAGCGGATGTTTGTATTTCTGTTGCAATGTTGGGGTTAATTTTAGGGGTGGGGGTGGGGGGCTGTCAGGCAGTTGTAATTTAGTGAGCAGTAGTTTTGTTCGGCACAGGCCAGGTGGGTGTTGTTTAGGTGCACCTGATTCCAATAAAGCGGCCTTTATCACACTAATTGGGTGTCTGTGTCAGTGCTTCCCCCCCCCTCACCTACTGGTGTGCCCCAAGGTTATATTTCTCCTAAAGCAAAACAATACAAATATAACCCGGGAAACATGATATGATGGTATTTCATATTCTTAAATCTGAGCAATGAATAGACATATCCACACAATTATATATGAGAAGGAGGCAGAAAACAAACATGATAAAAAAGCATGAGGATTGCAAAACAATTTACCTGAAAGTACCACGTAAGAATGACTACACTTTGGGAGCAATGGATCTACCAGGATGGTGTAAAATGGCCCATTTCATTGTTAATTTGGAGGGATTGAGATACTAGATCTGCTCAAGACTTGAAAATGCATTCTTAATCAAAGATCCCACCTAAATGAGCTCCATACGAATCAAATACCTGTGAATGAATGTTGGAGTAATTTGCCTTGTGTGCAACTACAGACACACCAAACTACTCCAACAATTTAAGTTGATAAAAATGGAAAACTGGTGGACCTCTTCATATCTTGGATGAGGAAGATTGCACAGCAGAGGTCCGTGCAAGTAACAGTGGTGGGGTGGTGGGGCCGGGTGGGGGGGCGGTGATTCTGATGGACGATGACGAGGGAAAATTAATTCTTTATTTAATTTCTCCCTCTGCATCGTTCCTCGAATTCCACCCCCCCCCCCCCAACCTGGCCCCACCGCTGTTTCCTGCACGGACCGTGGCTGAGATTGCAGCATTCCAATTGGAAGTTTTGCCACAACTCCTCTGTTTTCTTTCAAACATTTTTGCTAATGATTGCAATAAATACCCATTAAGACCATTAAATGGGCAAGAGGACATGATTTTCCCGGCAGGTAAAATCTACCTTTTACCAGATCCAAGGAGAAAGTGGCACATACAAAACTCTTCTGCTATTTGCAAGTATTTCAATGCAGGCTATTGGCTGAAAAGACACCAGAAGCATAACCTTCGGGTTCGAATGAGCAAACTACAGGTGGAACATACTGTGGGAAGAACTACCACTGAGTAACATGTATGGGGATAATATTCTGTATGCCAGCAATCATAAGGGTTCACAAATATTTGCCATCCAGGTTACCCTCAATCATCATACTGGCAGTGTGCACAAGCTCCAGGTGGCTTGCTCATGAGAGGAAGACCCACTCATTTTGCTTTTGCTTTTCTTTGAGTTCTGATGTTGGATAATGCAGTTTTGCATTACCTAATGATGCCTCATATCTTTTTTCAAAATTCCTGCTTTTGATTTCAAAACATTTTTGACTGGTGCTATTACATGAATCAACCAACATTTATATACGACAGCAAATCACATATGAGGGTTTTGAAGCGCCAGGGTTGCTATCTGCTGTGAGGTGTCCTGTACTTGACTTTGGTGGTAAGAAAGGTAATGTTAGGTGTAAATTCCTTGTAATATTTTATCTTTTGCCACAAAAGAGAAATTGGATTAGTGAAGGGGGATAAGAACCCACCTGAAATATTAATCCTAGCCCTTGTCTGGGTAAACCCCTAAAGGCACCTCACTTGTGCCTTTCCTCCTCGCAGCATTGCCTTCAAGTTAAGCAATGAGGCCTTACTTAGAGGTAATGTGTGAAGTATTTATGCAGTACTCAAACAGTAATAAAGTGTAAACACAAGACAAGAAAGACCTCAATGAGTCGTTGCTTGACATTGGTACCGATAAAGGCCTCTAAGTTTGCACATGTAAACTTTTATGAAAGTCAAAACTTCTTCAGCTGGGTAGATAGGCAAGCTGAGACAAAGCAGAGATTGATTGTTGATGATTGCAGCTTTATCAGCAATTCTGGTCTCTAACAGTTGCCCAGGCAGAAAGTTGGGAAAAAGTTTCTAATTCCCACTTTTTGCAGTTGGGGAACAGGAGGAATACTATATAACATCAGCCAAGGGTCTAGGATCAGGGGACTCCACTTGGGGATTAAAGTTCACTCCAACAGAGGCCAGCGTCAGGGTTGAGGGCAGGTCCAGTAGTGACTGGTCAGCCAGACAGTAGCAGGAAAAGGCCTCTGGAAGTTTGATGTATTCATGTAGCTCAAACAGCAGGTCAGCCAACTAAAACTTGGATTAACTTCTGAGGTCCTGGGTTCAAGGTAAGCAGGTCTAATATTCTTTCTTCAGACAGCAGGGCATTCCTTTTTCTGAATCTTCTGCAGGTCCAGCACTGTTCTGATGAGAAGCTTTGAAGGTGCCATATTTATACCCAGTGCCAGTCTTTGTTTAGAAGAACTCCCTGGCCTATTCCCAAAACTGCCTCTGGTCAGTTTGCCCCCTTCCCCTTGGGTTGGCTCCAAACTGTCTAGGGTGACTTGGGTATGACTGGTGTCAGGTTCCATTGTGTGTGCAGCAGACAGGATACCTTGAAGTGCAATCAGGGCAGGGCACAACTCCTCTCCAGCCATCATGTCAGGAAGATCCTCTCTCTACACACCTAGGCCTTTTTGTCTCCATGTCCCCATATCTTGCAGGGATGCACAGACAATTACAGTCATTGTTAGAAAGGAGCATTTGCTTTCTTTAGGCAGAGAGGCAGAAAATATGTCCACTTCTAAAAGTTGCATTTTTAGAATAGTAACTTAAAATCTGACTTTACTATTAAAGAGTATTTTACATTACAAATCAGATTAATTCTATCTGGTCCCAAACTGAAGGTATTACTTATTACGTGTAATAAGGTAATCCAGTATTATCCTATGGGAGGGATGTCCTCAAAACAGTGAACCCTTACTTTAGGTTTTCACTGTCAGGTCATGTAACACTTAATTGTACATGTTCACATTTTTAAACATCATGCACTCTGCCAGAATAGTGGTTGGGGCCTACCTTATGGGTGACGTATAAATATTAAAAAGAAGGTTTAGGCATGGCAAAAGTTTTAAACGACACTATAGGCTGCAGTGTAATATACTCAAATGACACATTAGTTTACCTTTTACTCCCTACAATATGGCACTACCAGCTGCGGCCCGTGGAGGGAGTTCCGGTAGAGCAGAAAGGCGGGGCGGGGAAGGGGCAGGGTGGGGGGTGCTAAAAAACGGAATATGGATAATTGGAGGTAAGTAAACAATTTAATTAATAAAACAAATTTCTTAGCACGCGCTGCATCGCATTTTGCGATGTAGGATGCGCTACGAAATTCATTTTATTTATTAAATTGTTTACTTACATCCAATTATCCATATTTCAGTTTTTAGCACTCCCCACCCTGCCCCTCCCCCGCCCCGCCTTTCTGCCCCACCGGAACTCCCTCCACGGGCCGTGGCTGGGCACTGCCACTACCTATACCCACTGCCTGTAAATTAAAATGCTGTTTATGGGCTGCACAACTCATTGTGCCACCCACTACTATAGCACTGTAAAACATATCTCCAGGGAGTTAGTGCACCGTAGATGGGCAGTTTTAAAACTGACATCTCGACCTTGCAAAATCTAAATCTTTTTTAATGCTTATAAGTAGTCACAGCTAAGATAGACCCTAAATTCCCACTGGGCAGGCTCCAAACCCAGCAGCTCCTGCCTTTCAAATGTTATGCAAAACGTTAGTGCAAAACATTGGCAGGGAGTACTCCCTAAATTACCACATCCAGATATACGACCCCCGAAGCCAGTATTCATAAACTAGTTGTTTTATCTGATGTTGTGGCTCCCTCCGTAGTTTCTACTTGATTGTTTTACGTTGAAACAATTGTTGGCACATATGTACCTTTATTTATTTCTCTCGAAGACCTTGGTTTTCTGCCAACCGTGGCTTATGAAAACATTGTTATGAAAAGCTAATAGCTCAGCAACACGTATTCTGAAAGCTTTACTTACATTTAAATAGATTGCAGAGTTCTTTAGTTTTTTTTTCTATTAGGTTCACTGATAGGTGTATCTGTCGTGTGATTACTACTAAGATAGGCCATTATTATTTGTAACATTGTTTTTTTATTTTCCTTCCTTAGTACCCGACATGGACATTTTTTGGGGAAAGGTTGAAAGTAACAAACATTTTGCATTTTAAATATATTGCTGGATTAAAGCTCAGGCCTCGATAAATGACAATAACAAACGTGAATTAATCACAGATTTTTTTTGCACTGCTGTTGACTGATAAATACGTTTGAGACTATCTCAGGTGTCCCATTTCGTTTTGTGAAGTGTTTTCTCAAGGATGCTTAATGTATTCATTTATATTTATGGACTTATCATAGTATCTTTATCCAAAGAGCTGTAGAAAATCGTACGAAAGATGTGGGGGGGAAACAGAAATACACTAGCCAACAATCATAATATGTATGAAGTTAATTAGATGATACCAAAAGATGTTATTTCAACAATTTATTTAAGATTGATAGAGTAGATGGCCATCTAATTTGAAAAGAAACCTGTTCCACAATTTAGGACCTAGAAGATTAAAATTAAGTCATAGGTTTGCTCCTTGTGACCCTGCCTTTGCGACCCTTAGCCTAAGAGATCATAAAGTCAGAGTCAGAAACTGAAGGAATACAGGATTCATATGAGCACTGGTTACTTTTTGTTGCTCGTGTGTTAATTCACTTGGTTGTACCCTCAGTGTCACTAGAAGGGATTTCTAGAGGCACATGAGGCTACATATGAAGATGAAACTGATGGGTCCACCTTCAATATGGAATTATGAGATTTGTATGCATATGTGTATAAAATATATATATTTGTTTTAGATTAAAATGAAATAAAGGATTCTAAAACAGATACCGTACCACACACATAGTTATAAGGTGTGTGTTTGTTTGTTTCAAAAATCGATTTGTATCTAATTATAAACCTGATGTATTTATTGTTAAATCCTTTGTTTATTGTTATGTGTTATGTTATGGTATGTTAAAATGTTGTAAAGCGCAACAGCTGACCCTGCTAAGAGGCGTCCCGGAGCTAAGCCGCAAGAGAATAGCATGCACAAAAACACAGGAGGCCTATAAGGAGGGAAAAAGAAATGTTTTAGTAGCCTTCCTAAAGTGAAAATAATTAGTGAGACCTCGAATGTGGGCCGGCAAAGAGTTCCACGTAATTATTATTACGAAAGACGCGCCCGCCGGCGCGGACCCTTCTCACCTCGGGGATCACTACCAGACATTGTCCCGTTGGATCGAAGTGATTGCGTGGGAATATAAGGTAAAAGGAGATCCGTCAGAATTTGAGGGGATGCCAGTTTCAGAATTTTATGGGCTATACACAGTGCCTTAAACTCAATTCGCCTGGCCACAGGCAGCCAGTGGAGGCGACAGATGGCACTGGTCACTGCAGATGTTCTGCGCAGGCCCAAAAGAGATCTTGCTTCAGCAGTGTTATATCAAAGGTCGTGGCAACACCCTTGCTAACATCATCATGGTCAAAAATAATTGTGGTCACTTCCTGTGATGATATTAGTAGCAACATTTTTGATGATGTCACTTCTGCTACCCCTGGCATTTGGTGAATCGATGGCAATGAAGACTAAGCAAACAAAAACAACATGTGGCATATGAGAGCCTTAGTACAGATAAGAAAAATAATGAAGCAAATTAAAGACATCAAAAAGAAATAGGAAGAGAAACCGGAGGACATGGAAAAGAAGGAGCCAAAGAGTGGGGATAGAACCAGCAGCTTAGGTGAAAGGCAAGTTAGGTCACAGAGCATAACTGAAGCAGTTGCTTAAAATAATGAAAAAGGAATCTTGGGGCATATCAGCAAGTGCCGATGATAATTATCGCTCAGCGCTCTTAGCGCGAGGATAATTATCACTGGCTAACGCTGGATTGTATCGCTGAGAAAGCGTGCTTTCAGCAACGCTTATCTCAAAAGCGATACAATTCCAAGTGCAAGCTGCCAAAAGTGCGATTATCACTGGAAATCTATCAATAATTGCATATTTGGCGATAGCTTGATGATAGGGCAGGGCATACTTAGCCATTATATCCACCTTCCCTTGGATATAATGGCTAAGTCAGACTGAAAGCAGGCGTAAGGAAAGTAGCGATAACCGAGGTTAGCGCTACTTTTCTTATCGTTATGCTGTTCAGCGTGCAGCTTGCTAATTGGAGAAATGTTGGTTAGCGACATTTCTCACGTTATTTAGGTGTGGAACGCCCACTTTGCATCTCATTAGAGAGAAAAAGGGAGGCATAGGAAAAAGGGTGCTAACATGCGATTATGCAAGTTAGCACCCTCTTGTTAATAGGGCGATAGCTTTATCTCCGCTTTTTTGGCTTTTAAAGCCAAAAAAGCAGAGATAAAGCCCTTGTTAATATGCCCCCTTGTTTTTCTTTTTTCTGCTCCATTTTAATAGCTTACAATGACACGCAGAGAGAATATGTTTATTTTTTGCACTCCTTAGACTAGAATCTTTTTGCATGTTTCTATACATTTTGAGCTACAGCAGCTTTTTTTTAAACTGATCTGTATTGAACTGTTTCTAATATTTGTTTGCAACAAATAACTAACAGTTTTATTTTTATTCTTCATATTTGCAAATGAGAGAGCTACACACCAAGGTTTTAAGGGATGGTGTGACCATGTATTATGTGGGGAAAACTTACCCCACTGAATACATGGTAATGATATTGCAAGTCCTTGGATATTGCAAAACCTTGGAAATCCATAACCTTATAAAGGAATGTGGCCTTCTGCCTCGTTTCTCTATATGGTTATGGAACTTCTCTGTTAGTTGTGATATCCTATTCCTAACAATGTACGGCAGTTGATTTTTTATCTCTTATATAGTGAGCCTGTTGTAAGAAATTAGGAAAAGGTAATAAAGAAGTCTCACTAGACTTACCTAAGTGAAATATAGATTGTAGAGGAAACAAATATAAGTAAAGTTAATACAAAAGGTCTGTTGGGAACAACCAAAGTGTGGTGTTTTAAACAAATCATCTCTATCTTGATATCAGGCATGTTTAGCTTTTAGTTTTTGCTGACATGTATAAATATTTTATAATGAGTGTTAACTAAAGGTTAAAATGCAAGATTATTTGACTAATGTTCTAATATACTATATTTTTATCATTTCAACCTTAAAAAACACCATTTATTTGTTTGACGATACGTGTATTGACTGTATCTGAAAAAATGCACTGTAGATATGATTAAATATGTGTTCTGCCTATAACTATAATTTGACTTAGACTCAGGCTGCTGTGTCAACCAGAAGGTGCGGTTAACATTACAGAAAATACTTGCATAAGCACATAGACTAATGTTTCATCTCTGTAATACTGAAACACATGGTTCCAGGTTGTAAACACTATCTGCACGTGAGGGTAGTATTTGTATTTGTACATGAGTTCATGGTTCTGTTAAAAACATTATAGTTCCTGGGCATCAGCACACAATGTCTCTAATTTCTTTTCTGACTTGAATTCAAAACAAGAAAAGGAAGGTGGAAGCACTAAACTGAGACAATCTATAATATAAACAGCAAAAAAAAGTATTTTCAAAAACTTCAAAACTGACTTGAGAGTTTGTGTAAAAGAAATATTAGAGTATTCTCAAATAAGGCACTAAACATTTCATCAGCATGTCACATAGGGATTGACAAGGACAGCAACGACTACTTTAGCTTGAACACTGATAATCCTCGCTGCTTAGTTGCAGCCTTTGCCTCAGAGGATGTGTGGGAAATACCAGGAAAGCAGCACAGAGAACCATGCCTCTATTCTATACTGCATGGCCAATCGGAGTGCCCCTCACTTCCTAAGTGGCAAACCTGTCATACCATGGCAACACCCTGTCATACCAAAGCTGCACTAAAGGCAATTTAATTTTGTTGTTAATTTAACAATTAGGAACTTACTGCAGTTTAATTACTTTTGTGATGTCATTTTTAATGATGTCACAAGGGTTAAAGATTATTTGACATCACTCATGATGATGTCGTCAGAGTCAAAGGTCATTTGATGTCATTTCTGGGCTGTCAAAAGGTGCATCATGGTAGATACACAACCATTAAGATTGTGAACTGACAATCATATGTTACGTTATAGCCCACATTAAAATACTTTTGATGTTGATCTAACAAACACCTTCTACAATAGGATCGGATGAATGTCATCAATGTATTAAGTATTGGGGTCACATCTTGTAGAAAAGCCCCCCATTTGTATGGTCACTCCCTACTTGTTGCTCCAAATGCTGATGGTTATGACTCTAATAGTGCACTGGAGTCCACAGCCCAGACTCCAGTGCCTGTGCTCTCTCCCAAAATGGTTATGTTTGACTTGGTAATCACAAATTGGCAAACAATTGACCCCTTACAAGTCCATAGTATATGGTACCAGGGCTACACATGGCATAGGTGGTAAAGGGATCCTCTGGGCTGCAGCACAGTACTGTGCAACACTTTGTATCCCAAGCAAACTACAGACAGCAGGCCTTCCGTTGCAGACTGCAGGAGCAGTGTAAACTACTCCAATTCAACTGTGCACTCACCATGTGAGGCACAGTCAATGCAATATCTTTAATATATGCCAGGCACCTCTAAGGAAGGCTTCATCAGCCCAAGAAGCAGGGTACATTATATTAAAGGTGTAGACATATAAGTGTAAGCCTAAATGTCCCTATAGTGGCGTTCACCATTGGAAACAACTATAAGTGTTAGCAGTCTATAGGATAAAATGAGCTGCCAACCGGGTACTCTCTAGATTGGCATCTCCATATGGTACCACTAAAATATGCCATGCATGGTATAAAACAATGTGCCTTGTCACCCCTAACATGATTCTCATTCCCTGGGTGATGTGGCATGCAACCAGGTGGCACCTTAGATGTGACCAGTCAGCACTTTTCAGGGCCTTTTGCCACCACTCTGGTAATCCTGGTAGATCAATTAGCAGGACAAACCTAAAAAATCAGTTCAGTCCTCTGAGGGTACACGTCAAGTTTCAGGCAGCAGGGTGTCGTCTGAGGTACAAAGCAGACCTCAAGTAGCAGGGCAGTCCTTTGAAGCACAAGACAGTCCCTTTGGGGGTCTCTGTCAGGTCCAGGTGTAAATTGAAGAGTTGATGTGAGGATCCTATTTGATACACCCGAGGCCAGCTTTGAAGTAGACGACAATTCTAGAGTTTTCCTCCACAGATGGTTCTTGAACTTCCTTCCTCCCTGCCCAGACTCCAAGGGAGCTTGGGTGAGAAAAGACTAGTGTGAAGTTTTTTGTGAGTGAGCTGAGTTAGCTTCTTTTAGAAATGGGGGTCTCGTGTTGGATACACCCTTTAGACAACCCCTGCTCACCCCCTTGATAGCTTGGCACGAGCAGACAGGATTATTCCACAGGCAGTGTGTAAAGTGTTTGTACTAACACTCACAGTAACACAGTGATAACACCACAAATGGACACCACACTGGTTTAGAAAAATAAAGTATCTTTATATGAACTTAACAAGATCAAAATGGCAAAAATCCAACATACAAGTGTTAAGAAAAATTACTTTCAAAAGGTTTTAGCAAATGAGTCCATAGAAAAATATGGATGAGTGATTTCTTGCAAAGTACCTGTTGTTGCAACACAATTCACCAGGCCAAACAGCCACAGCGATGTTAAGCATCAAAAAACGATGAGATGCGTCGGTTCCTGAGACCCTCTTGAATCCGATGCGACAACTCAGCTGTATACAGGGGAGCGAAGCGCCATGGCCGGTCTGTAGGGGGATGCGATGCGTCGATTTTGGGATGACTCCGATCCTCGGGTAGTGCGTCGGGGAAAACTTGCTGCACAGGGATGTTGCATGGAAATCTGGGATGCGTCGGGGAATGATGCGGTGGCGGCGAGCGGCGCTGCGTTGACCTTTTCAGCTGTGAACCCTCGATGCGTTGGTTCTTGTTGTGGCTACAGGTTTCAGCAGCGGAGTGGTGGTTAGGGGAGGTTCTTCTTGCACCACGGTGTTGCGTCGGAAGAACTGTTGCAAGAAGAGCGATGCGTTGATTTTCTTGTTGTTGTGTTTCTTTCCCGCTCCCAGCAGCAGAAACAACCTCCAGAGGCCACACACAGTCACAGGTACTCCGTGCAGGTCAGAACTCCCTGCAAGGAAGTTCAGGGGAGCTGGGGGTGAAGTATTTTTGTTCCTGAGACTTCAAAACAGTAGACAAGCTCTACTCAAGCCCTTGGAGACTTTCCTCGAGCAGGGGGTACAGCACACAGTAAAGTCCTTCTCCTTTCTTTGGCAGAAATAGCAACTTCAGTCCAACCCCAGACACACAGCAAGCATTTCACTATCAGGACATGCCACACACATCAGGGCATGTCCTACCTTTCATATACACCGCACCCTGCCCACACGGGTACCATGGGACTACCTTAGGGGTGATTGACATGTAAGAAAAGGGAATGGCGAAGATAGCAGAGAATCGAAAGAAGATGCATCGCAGAACACAAACTACACTTACCACTTACCACAGTCCTTAGGGGCGATCCCGCTGGTGTGTGAGTAGTGTGCGACCCCAACCCCAATTGTAATGTTAAAGCTCCCTCGAGCAGTTGGCTGACGAGCCTGGGACCCCGCACCTGCGTGCCTGAGTGGTACTAAACCTGGCAATATTTGGCAGCCACCGGCAACCCCAGAACACGGCCTAATCCCTGCTGATGAGGGGTAAATACCCCGAAACATGTGTCCAGGGAATGGCGAAGATAGCAGAGAATCGAAAGAAGATGCATCGCAGAACACGAACTACACTTACCACTTACCACAGTCCTTAGGGGCGATCCCGCTGGTGTGTGAGTAGTGTGCGACCCCAACCCCAATTGTAATGTTAAAGCTCCCTCGAGCAGTTGGCTGACGAGCCTGGGACCCCGCACCTGCGCGCCTGAGTGGTACTAAACCTGGCAATATTTGGCAGCCACCGGCAACCCCAGAACACGGCCTAATCCCTGCTGATGACGGGTAAATACCCCGAAACATGTGTCCAGGGAATGGCGAAGATAGCAGAGAATCGAAAGAAGATGCATCGCAGAACACGAACTACACTTACCACTTACCACAGTCCTTAGGGGCGATCCCGCTGGTGTGTGAGTAGTGTGCGACCCCAACCCCAATTGTAATGTTAAAGCTCCCTCGAGCAGTTGGCTGACGAGCCTGGGACCCCGCACCTGCGCGCCTGAGTGGTACTAAACCTGGCAATATTTGGCAGCCACCGGCAACCCCAGAACACGGCCTAATCCCTGCTGATGAGGGGTAAATACCCCGAAACATGTGTCCAGGGAATGGCGAAGATAGCAGAGAATCGAAAGAAGATGCATCGCAGAACACGAACTACACTTACCACTTACCACAGTCCTTAGGGGCGATCCCGCTGGTGTGTGAGTAGTGTGCGACCCCAACCCCAATTGTAATGTTAAAGCTCCCTCGAGCAGTTGGCTGACGAGCCTGGGACCCCGCACCTGCGCGCCTGAGTGGTACTAAACCTGGCAATATTTGGCAGCCACCGGCAACCCCAGAACACGGCCTAATCCCTGCTGATGAGGGGTAAATACCCCGAAACATGTGTCCAGGGAATGGCGAAGATAGCAGAGAATCGAAAGAAGATGCATCGCAGAACACGAACTACACTTACCACTTACCACAGTCCTTAGGGGCGATCCCGCTGGTGTGTGAGTAGTGTGCGACCCCAACCCCAATTGTAATGTTAAAGCTCCCTCGAGCAGTTGGCTGACGAGCCTGGGACCCCGCACCTGCGCGCCTGAGTGGTACTAAACCTGGCAATATTTGGCAGCCACCGGCAACCCCAGAACACGGCCTAATCCCTGCTGATGAGGGGTAAATACCCCGAAACATGTGTCCAGGGAATGGCGAAGATAGCAGAGAATCGAAAGAAGATGCATCGCAGAACACGAACTACACTTACCACTTACCACAGTCCTTAGGGGCGATCCCGCTGGTGTGTGAGTAGTGTGCGACCCCAACCCCAATTGTAATGTTAAAGCTCCCTCGAGCAGTTGGCTGACGAGCCTGGGACCCCGCACCTGCGCGCCTGAGTGGTACTAAACCTGGCAATATTTGGCAGCCACCGGCAACCCCAGAACACGGCCTAATCCCTGCTGATGAGGGGTAAATACCCCGAAACATGTGTCCAGGGAATGGCGAAGATAGCAGAGAATCGAAAGAAGATGCATCGCAGAACACGAACTACACTTACCACTTACCACAGTCCTTAGGGGCGATCCCGCTGGTGTGTGAGTAGTGTGCGACCCCAACCCCAATTGTAATGTTAAAGCTCCCTCGAGCAGTTGGCTGACGAGCCTGGGACCCCGCACCTGCGCGCCTGAGTGGTACTAAACCTGGCAATATTTGGCAGCCACCGGCAACCCCAGAACACGGCCTAATCCCTGCTGATGAGGGGTAAATACCCCGAAACATGTGTCCAGGGAATGGCGAAGATAGCAGAGAATCGAAAGAAGATGCATCGCAGAACACAAACTACACTTACCACTTACCACAGTCCTTAGGGGCGATCCCGCTGGTGTGTGAGTAGTGTGCGACCCCAACCCCAATTGTAATGTTAAAGCTCCCTCGAGCAGTTGGCTGACGAGCCTGGGACCCCGCACCTGCGCGCCTGAGTGGTACTAAACCTGGCAATATTTGGCAGCCACCGGCAACCCCAGAACACGGCCTAATCCCTGCTGATGAGGGGTAAATACCCCGAAACATGTGTCCAGGGAATGGCGAAGATAGCAGAGAATCGAAAGAAGATGCATCGC